>NW_027131527.1:0-5000000 GCF_026122565.2 Emydura macquarii macquarii
CTATACATTTCTTTTATCATCAAAGGAATTTTTTTTTTGTCAGCTTGCATGTGTACGGTGATCCCATCCAGTAGCAGGAGGATCCATACAGGGCCACCACAGTTCTTCTCGAAAGAAGATGAGAGCTATGGAGAGTTGACATGGGGCCTGATTCTCCCAGAGTAGCAAGGACCTTTAAGGAAACACCACTCACATTCATTTAAATTGCATTAAAAAATCTTGTTTAAAGGTATTTTGTTGCGTGTGATAAATTAAGTCTTGGGAATCCAAACAAAGGCAACTGTATGTGCTTCCATCCTCAGTATGCCACAGTCATTGTGGTGGGGAAAAGTGGGGAGAAAAATCAAAGATTTTGTCAAAATTACTTTCCTTTTCTCTTGTTAAAATTTGAAACATTTCGGTCAACTCTACTGATTGCAAATAATAGAGAAGATCTGAAACTGTATTTAGTATGGGGAAGAAGTGGACACTTAAGTTGTAGGAGGAGAGACAGATATCCATAGATGAAGAATTATATTGACTAGCTGAAAAACTAACAAGGTGGTGGGATTGTGACAGAAGTAGTGCCTCCTTTTTTCCTCCTCTTCACCCTCTTTTTCTCTGACTCTTTTCACTCCTCTTTTCTATCTCGCTTTATTTTTCCTCTTTTTTTCCCCTTTCTATTTTTAATGTTCCCTTTTTTTCCTTTCTCTCATTTCATCATGTTTTTTATCCCTTCACAGGAGTATAGAAGCAACACAGACAGTATAAAATAAGATGAAAACAAACTAATCAGATCTTTTCAATTTCTTTTGCAGTCCTTACTTTGGAAGGAACGATAACAAAAGTGAGTGAAAAAATACTCGCTACCAATGGGAAAGAAGTCAATTTTGAAACCACGTTAGAAGCGTGCAAAAGTGCTGGTGGCTCCATCGCCACCCCCAGAAACAAGGAGGAGAACAATGCTATTTTGGACATCGTGAAACGGTTTAACAGATATGCTTATCTGGGTATAAAGGAGGGTGAGGTTCCAGGTGAATTCCATTATCTAGATGGGATACCTCTGAATTATACCAACTGGCACGCTAAGGAGCCAAATGGCAAAGGAGGGGAAAACTGTGTGGAGATATACACTGATGGTGCCTGGAATGAAGAAAATGTGACCAGAACCGCCTCACTATCTGTGAATTTTAAACCATATCTTTTCAGTCACTTCATAGTGCAGAGTCTATGCAATATTCTGTCTCTCAGATATAGAAAGGACCCTGTTCTCTCATCAATATAGCTAATGTCTTCTGTGATTATTTTATCGGAAAGAAACAAAATCATGATGTAATATTTTCTTTCCTGATGCTTATTAAAGGAGATAGTAATTATCAAAGGTTTTGATTTGTAAATAGAACTATGCCTACTTTGACGAGGGGTTAATTAAAGTCTCACTGTGATTGAGTAAGTTCTAGGTAAGGTTTGGCTTAGTGTGTTTGAGGAGTCCCATGCTAAGATACTCCGTAGATTCCCTTGTAGTAACATACCTGGATAATGCAGCATACACTATGTAATATTACGTTTTTATGTTTAGTATGTTAGGGTACGGGTCTCAACCCTGGAAGGAGATGCACACAGACAGACTTCAATGGAGCAATACGTGGCGGATCCACCTACTTGCATCTCTTTGCAGGACTCAGGCCATACTGTGAACTATGAAGCCCTTCAAAAAAATTCAACTCTGTTATTATAAAGGGAGACAATGATGAAAGCACTGGAAATCCTAAATCATTTAGCTGTATTGCAAGCTGCCCCTTTTGTTTGTGTGTGTCAAATACCATATTTCCCTATAACACTATAGAAATGATCATTTACAGTATTTTACAGTTCTGTCAAGGTTCTCCTATATCATATGACCACTGAACAAGTAATATCTTTCTGATATGTCAACTTAATAGATTTTACAGCCCCGACACAAACCACATGCAAATCTGACCACCATCTCAGCAAAGGGAAAGTTTGGGCAGAGCCTGCCAGCAGTGACCTGGGTCCCATTGACATCCATAAGAGTTTAGTCACTGATTTCAAAGAGCTTTGGCTCACACTGCCACTACTATTACTACTCAGCATTCAGCTTGGGTAGCTGGGCTGGTCATTGGGAATCCTCATAAATGGAAGGGGGTAAGAAATTTCTCACACACTTCCCCAACCTGTGGAGCCAGAGGGGAGCAGTTTCCCAGGTGAGTCCTCAAACCATTAGAAGGTACTGCAGAAACTCTAGCCCTGTCTTTTCGTATTTTCAAGACCTTCCTGCTGCCACTCAGAGAGCCTGCATAGTGCTGGATTCTACACCATGCAGAGGAGAGATCATTTCCCTATCCTACACTGTAAAGAGCCACTTCATACCCAGTGTTTAAGGTTTGCAGCAAAACTTTCAGTTCCAATACTAGAGAATGGAGCATATTTGGGGTTGGGGGGCAGTAAAAGAGGGGGTCCTTGGCAGAGCCATATAAGCAAAGTTCCCAACCAGTCTAAGAAGGCACAATGTGATAGCTACTTCAAAATTGGCATAGAATAGCAACTCTTGATATAATATCAATTGCGTGGGCTTCAAAATGTTGAATCCTCACTTGGAAAATAGCCTCTTTAAAGTCATTGGCCAAAAATATACCGACTAGAATGGCGTACATTTTGTGAAGAAGGAAGATATGTTATTCTACAGACAAACTCTCTTGGCTTTATCTATCTTTGATGAGCACAGTGTAGCCCATCAGTTCATTTGATCATTTTATGATTTAATTACACAGCAGGAAAGACTTTCCTTCCTTATATTGCTGGATAACACCCAGCTGAGTGATAAATAGGTTAAAGAGGGATCCACTATAGTCCTGCAAATAGCAGGAAATCTGCCTCTTTTGTAGGACTTCACCACAGTACCGAAAGCAAAGCCTGATGCGGAGGCTGCTGTGGGTGACTTAACATAGTGGTCAGCCTGAATACTTGCATCTTCTCAGTAACCTCTTCTCTTTGATTTGGATGCATGGGAATGCCAGGCAGCAGGACCTGACGGATGTCTAAAGTTTCTCTCATTTTCTCCTGTTGTTTTATAGCATCTGAATGAGTGGGTTCCCTTGTCTTAGACACCGTGAAAGGAGCAATACTTTGTGGTGCATTTTAATGATGCAGCTAGTGATGTGCAAAGTAACCTGCTCATTCAGATGCTGAGAAACTTCTAGGGAGGCAGCGTGGTCCACTGGACTGGGATGAGGCTGGAGAGCTGGGGTGAAATCTTGGTGCCACTGAAGACAATAGCAAAACCCACATTGACATTAAAAAGGCCAAGATTTGGGTCTCTTTTTTGTTCTGCCACTGACCTACAGTGTGACTTCGGGTGAGTTGTTTCCCTTCTTTGTGCCTGTTTCCCCTCCAATTCTTTGCTTTTCCTGTCTGTTTGGAATGAAAGCTATTGGGTACAAAGGTTGTCTCTCAATATCTCTATCCACAGTGCCTCTAGGAACTGTTGTAATACAAAAAATAAGAAGAAGAAAAAAATGAAGGTCACTCCAGACCACAGGGGCCCTGTCTATATCTGAGATGGACAGGGTTTCCTGTACAGATCCCTTTTGCACTTCCCCAAATGTGCAGTTTCTTGGCTTCTAGCATGCACCAAGACCAATTTGGAGAAACGCCTGAAGTTCGGATGCCTTTTATAAATCCTTTTCAGGTTCAGCCATAATAAGATTATTACTTTCTCCTAATCACTGCAGGAGTGGCTGTTATATGCACTGATGTATTAGAGTTTATGAAAACTGATATTTGCCCTGTAATTTTTGAGAACAATACACACACAGAAAGCTCTTGGTATCTGTACTCAGCTGTGAAAAGTTAATTAAATGTTCCAGGAAGCATCAACTACCAGTGATTACGTATTTGTTCAGAAAAGGATTTTTTCAGAGAAACATTTGAGAATCAGGAGGTTGTGTATTTGAGGCCTAGGTGGGAACCTGCCTCACTCTTGTTACCGTTAATGACAGAATCTCTATTATATGACTACATGCTATTTTTTTCCACACAGTGCTCTGGGAATGCATCAAGTGTGTGCAATAATGGAGGCTGTTTTCTGTAGGACCCCCAATTTATTGCAGAAATTGGAAGTTGTGTTGTGAATAAGGAAAAGGAGTGTAGAATGAGAGAGGATGGCCTCATGATTAGGGAAGTCAAATGCCACCCTGGACAACTGGAGTCTATGCCTGTTTTGCCAATGATGCTAGGCAAGTCACTTAAACCAAACTTTTCACAGATGACGCAATGGAAGATGTCTGGAGCTAGATTTGCAGAAACTCTGAGTGTGCACAACTGCAACCAAAGTCCGTTGGAGTTTTCAGCATATGCAGTTCTATAAAATGCTAAGTACTCTCAGAAAGCACGGACTCGGGGAATGAAGCTGGGCACTCCAAATTGGTAGGCACTTTTGAAAATTTTAGCCTTAATCGCTCTGCATTTCAGATCCCCATCTGTAAAATGGGGATAATACCAACACCTCACCTGACAAGGATGCTGTGAAGTTAAGTTCATTAACATGTATAGTAAGAGCACCATAGAAATGCCCAGGAGAAAATTAGAGAGAGAAGGTGAGTGAGGTAATATTTTTATTTGGACCAACTTTCAACATGGAGAAGAGCTCTGTGGAGCTCAAAAGTTTGTCTCGCTCACCAACAGAAGTTGGTCCAATAAAACATATTACCTTACCTACCTTGTTTCACTCATATCTTGGGACCCTCATGGCTATAACAACACTGCAAACGGGAAATTTAGTAGTTTCGTAATCCATATACAGGGTTTGAATGGTGTGTGCAAATAAGGCCTGGGACCACTTAATGAATACAGAGAATAAAAAGAAATATCAAATAAATATTCAACCACTGAATAAGGCATAATCCTTCAGAAAAAGTTAGTATGTCATCATGTAATTATAGAATGAATCATAATGCATATGCACGAAGGAGCTGAATTAAGGTTGTAAGGCAACGTTGTCTGGTGTTTCCTAACTTTTGAGAGGTGGATTTTGTCTTAATGTCCTTTCAATGTCATTATTGGATGTTACATATATAAAGTGTGTGTGTGTGTGTGTGTGCACGCACACGCTTTTTACATCTCAGAACAATTTAGTTACGATGTCACTGGTAGGAGCAACTGGAGACTGATGAGCTCTGTTTATTTAAAGAACATGCACAGCTCAGACAGCAACTGATTTCCCCCCAGTGTGCTGCAAGCCTCAATCCCATGATCCAGTAAATCCCTGAGTTCAGTGTCATTATTGTGAGCTACAATCTTCATTTCTCTCTCAGTCCTTTGTCTTGCTGTTGAGATTACCAGGGCGGAGACTGGTTTGTACCAGTTCTGGTGCTGATTTGGTGACGTCAGACCCACCTGTTGTGAACAGGACTGTGATTAGCAGTTTATTTAATGTAGATCATTGAATAGCAACTACATGGGAACAACTTTCACCAGGGAAATGAAAATGTAAGGCAATATAAAGAAGGATTCCATTTCCACTATGTTTCCACCCACTTTTAAGGCCTCTTTGCATTGCCAGAGCTGTGTAAAGGGATTTTAATCTCAATAAGCATATGGTGTCCTGGTTCATGAGTGAAATGATCCCCCTCATATTATCATGTTGAACTATTCTTCTTAATGGGATATGGAGTTCCTCTTACAATATTCTTTGTGTCTACTTTTAATTTAGAGGGTCAACTAAATTCTTGTCTGGGAGTTACCCTGAATAGGGGCATAGGTGGAGTGGTGTGACTGTTTTGTATGCTTTGTCACTATTGTGTTAGATTGTATTTACTCATGGTCTTTCATCTCCAGTCACTGATGGACATATGACACTTTTACACTATGGTATGTAAGGAAATAATATGTATTTAATAAAAGTCAGCTGTGTTCTGGCTTGTTTTTATCTTCAGTGACATTTACAATCACAATAAATATGTACTTATTTAAAACTTAGATTAAGTGGAAGATCTATGGAAACATTATATCCTACAAACAACTCAGGACAAACAATTCTGCAATCATCAGTTGTTCTGCTCTAAGACTGTTTTACCCAATTAAAATGTAATATCTTAGTTCAACAAAATGGGAAAGCATCATCACATGGTTGGCCTTTAGACTTTTCAAATGCTTTGTACAACCCTTTATATATGTTAAGAAAACACAAACAAAAATGTCATTCATTGTAATTTATCAAAAGTCGGTGTTGCTAGGCAAGTGTATATCCAGTTACAGACACTATACATTTCCCATAGACATAAAAATGTATCTCAAATTACACACACTATAAATTGAACTTTTATCACACTCCTTTTTCATTTGATTTTGGAGCTGACAGGTAAGATGAACTTCATCACTTACAAAAAAAAAATAAATCTAGTTTAAAGTCTAAATTTAAACTTTCCATCTTAGATGCTTTTTCAGAGTTTCTTTACATTTCCTCAGTTGCTAATACACCTGTCTACTTTTTACTGGGGAAATCACTGCTGATACAGAGGTGTTTAAAAAAATGCTAAATTTATGACAGTGAAGACAGAGAGGTTGATGAAAAAGAAGAAAGTCTGAAGGGTTGCTTTTCCCTCTTAAAATAAAAACGATTAAGAGAATGTAAATGTTGATTGCTTTTTTCCTCACTTTACTGGACATGCTTACCTATTGCTGCATAAATAATACTGGAACTGCACTTGTCAAACAAGAAAAATTAGATAAATTAATCAACAGCTTTATTAAAAAAATGTTTTTTGCCCTCTAGACAGATGAGTATATGGTAAAGGATGAATTGTTTGGCTTTGGTGCACTGTAATAATCATTCAAACTCCAACCACTTTATGATTATGCTAATGACTTTAGTATCACTGGGGAAAAAAGACTAAGCTAAAAGGATTCCAATTCCAAGTAGAAAACGTTACTTTGAAATAAAGAATTGAGGCTTCTCAATCATTTTTAATTTTTAAAAGAAAGGATGCATCACTGGGTAGTAAATATGCTTTGTTTTATAGCTGGCCTCAAACGATGTCATTGCCCCAATTGTTTCACGTAGTCACAGCAATAGCCTTGTTGCTGGTGAGGTGCCATGCTGGGGATAAGCATGAAAGACTTCCTGGCAAACCTGGACAGAATGGATTGCCTGGTAAAGATGGAAGACCTGGTTTGAAAGGAGACCCACAAATGCAAGGTAACTTCAGGGATTACCCACCCAGATATTTAGATATTCTACTGTATTCAATTATTGCATCTGATCAACTAAATTCTATTTTATTGCATTTTCTGTCCCATTTTCAAAAGTAACAGATAGTGAGACGTTCTAGTCTCATTGAAAGTTAATGGTACTTGATTATTTAAGTGTTTTTCAAAATATTACTCCACCTCCTAGGCTATAATACAACCAGCTAATGCGATTGCAAAGGTATCATACCCTGTCTCTCCTGGGATGATGGGGGCAAAGGGGTTGTTCCAAATGTATTCAGCTAATTCAGTTTTTAAAAGTCCCTTTTTTGTCATTTAGACATAATCTCTGCATAACATACAGAAGAATGCAAATCTGGAATTGTTTTCCATGTGATGTGAATACTACAATTCCAGTTTGTAGTGAACTGCTTCTTACAGAGCCATGTCCTACTTGCCTTTATGTCAGTGGGACTACTTGGGTTAAGGGAAGTTGCTCTGTAAGATCATGATTTCACTATAAAAGTAACTAAATGTTAAAGATGCTCGATGCCGTTCCAGCCTGGTCTGTAGTGCTGGAAGTGCGTACCAATCACATGGGCCTCAGTGTTCAACTTTCCATCTAAACATAGAATCATAGACGATTAGGGAAGGAAGGGACCTCAGGAGGTCATCTAGTCCAACTCCCTGCTCAAAGCAGGACCAACCCCAACTAAATCATCCCAGCCAGGACTTTTGTCAAGTCACACCTTAAAAACCTCTAAGGATGGAGATTCCACCACCTCGCTAGGACCTCTGTCAGTGAATGCCTGTCTCTCTCTCCCCTTCTTTTCCTTTATGCCTTTATTCCTCATTTTCCTGGTGAGGTTCAGGGCGGCAGCCTGGAGGGTAGGGAGGACCAGACCTCACTTTCTTCCACAACAGGTACCAGCTCCTCCTGGGGGATTCCCAGGTGTTCCCAGGCCCGCTGGGAGATAT
This sequence comes from Emydura macquarii macquarii, assembly GCF_026122565.2. NCBI lineage: Eukaryota > Metazoa > Chordata > Testudines > Chelidae > Emydura > Emydura macquarii. Next base: position 8,164 of record NW_027131527.1, read on the forward strand.
TATCCCTCCTACATGTCCTGGGTTGGCCTCAGGGCCTCCTCCCAGTGGAACATGCCAGTAGAGTTCTAAAGAAAACCTACCAAGGGGCATCCTTACCAGGTGCCCAAACCACCTCAGCTGGCTCCTCTAAATCTGGAGGAGTAGCAGCTCTACTCCAAGGCTCTCGCATATAGCCAAACCACTATCTCTGTACATATATGTATATACCTCTCTCTCTCTGTGGATATATATATTGCCTCTCTAGCTGATCATTCTGGGGAACTGGAAAATAATTTAATCCCAATCTACATGGTGCTGAGTCCCTTCACCTCTCACATATGTTAATGACAGTTGAGAGCACTTGGCATATTGCCAGATCAGACCTTTCATTGTTTATGATTAGTAGTGTGGGTAAGGCCAGGAGGGTTAGGCCCCCCCATTGTGCTAAATGCCCTACAAAGATATAGAAACAGCCCTATCTCCCAAGAGTTTACAATGTAAAAGTCAATGTGCAGATAATAAAGACTGGAAGAAGAGGGTACAGCATACAAGCAAAGTGATCGAGGTGATGGGCAGGTGCTCGATGGGATAGAGCGCTTTGATTTGAAAGGGGGAGAAGGACAATTCTTGAGTACTACAGTGGGCAAAGAGAGTTAGGCTGGGCAGCTGAAGGGTCATAGTGGTAGGTAGTGATGGTGGGATGAAGGGAGACCAACAACTAATGGCAATTCAGCAGAGGGGGAGGGGAAAAATCAGAATCCGTTGGGAAGAAGCTCATTGAGGAGTTGGTCAAGTATTCTTGTATTCTGCAGGTCCCCCAGGGCCAGTGGGTGCTGTGGCACATCTGCCTGGAAAAGATGGTCTTCCTGGGCCACAAGGGCCAAGAGGTGAACAAGGCAAGAAGGAGGAGAGAGGGCCACCTGGACCATCAGGTGAAAAGAAATTATCCTCGTTTGTTTAATATTATGGTGTGTGTGCGTGTGTGTGTTTAAAGCAACCTAGAGAAGAATAGCAATAAATGACCTTTTTAAAGTTCTGTTCTACTCCTAAAAGAGAGACTGTGAAAATGGCATCTTCTTACTCAGCTGATTGGCTCTCTCTGTCTATTCGGTTGAATCTGCTGGCTTTTCTGGCTAGGATAAGTGGTTTACTCATAATCTTGTTGCAGAAGTGATGCAGCTGAGAATGAAAGAGCTGGGTGAATCCACACTGTATTTCAGAACCTCACAGACTCAGACTTTAAGGTCAGAAGGGACCAATATGATGATCTAGTCTGCACAACGCAGGCCACAGAACCTCACCCACCCACTCCTGTAATAGACCCCTGACCTATGACTGAGTTATTGAAATCCTCAAATCTGCAGTCTCTGAGCCCAGGTCTACAGACTTGGACTCAAGCTATGGCACTTAAAAACATCTGAAAAGGCACTTGGACTCCGGCTCTGATACCCGGAGAAAAGGGTTGGTTTCAGAGCGCGAACTCCAGCCTGAGCATGACCTCTACAGAGCTGTTTTTAGCACCGTTAACATGAGCCCCATAAGCCTGAATCTATAGACCTGGGTTCATTCAAGAAGAGCAACCACCTACTCAAATTCACATGCCATTGACATTCCATCCAGCAGAGGGCAGTGTTTGGGAGTATATACTGCAATGGCCCTGGCACTGGTGGGGTTTTACATCTTGTAGGGAGAGGGAGTTGTATGAAGTTTGCCATATGTGTTCCTTATTTTATTCTGAAGAGTTATTTTATTATAGAAGAATACTGTAAGTGGGAGTCCCAGTATAGCAGCAATCGTGAGAGTGATCCAAAAAAAGTTTAACAAGATATTTTGCTTTCCATTGTAGTCTTTGCTTTGAATGGGACCGTTACAAAATTTGGAGAAAAAATATTTGCTACCAATGGACAAGAAGTCGATTTTCAGACCACATTGGAAGTGTGCAAAAAGGCAGGCGGCTCCATTGCATCTCCCAGGAATGAGGGGGAGAATAATGCTGTGTTCAGTATTGTGAAGTTATATAACAGATATGCCTATCTGGGCATAAAGGGGAATGGGATGCCAGGTAAATTCAGTTTCGTGGATGGAAGAGCCCTGAATTATACAAACTGGCTGCCAAGTAAGCCCAATGACACCGGGGCAGAAAACTGCGTGGAGATGTGCACTTATGGTGCCTGGAATAACACAGCTTGCAACCATGACCGCCTCACTATCTGTGAATTTTAATCCTTGCTCCTACCTTTCTTTTAAAATGTCTGACCTCTGTAGAGTCTCTTGAATTTTGTCTTTCGTCCACAAACAAGAATCTGTGTTCTCAGCATTGTACTTAGTGACATTCTGTGATTATTCTGTATGAGAAAATGAAATTCAATAAAGTCATGATGCACTAGCTTCCTTCATGATGTTCATTAAGACAATGCTAACCTGCTAACCATAAATAGAGAGATACTTGTAACCCCAGTCATGGCTAATTTGCAGGATTCCTATCAACCCCACAGTACTTCTGGTTTCATTTATAAGCAGAATTTGCAGTGTTTAATTACATTTGATATGCCAGTCTAGACTACCAACCGGACCCATTTTGGGCATGAAGGGGTAACCCATGAGTAAGAAAAATGTTATTAATATCATACGTTAGGCACATATCTGGTGGTCATCATGAGGCTGGATGTAGATGCTGGAAGTGGTGCAGTTTATCTACACCATATACTGTTGAGCATCATATTAGTCGGCATCCAATCCAAAAAAGTCATAAAATCACACAAAGGGCCATAACTCGTAGAAACATAGTTTAATTTTGACCAAAACTGACAGAAAGTTTATAAATACAATTAATAACACAGCTATGTACTTAAAATAGCACTGTTTGGGAGATATTTAACTCCAGATGACCTTTTCTATGCATTTTCCCATACCTTGCCTTTGTCTGTAGTCACACCACAGTATTAGCTTGTTTGTACTATGTAATATGTCAAATTTTTTGTCATTATTTGTAGAATGGACTGATTTGAGAACAGTTTTTCCATATCCTATTTTTATGAAGTTATGCAGACAATAAGACCCCTACCTCCTAATTATAAAACATATATTTTATCTGCTCAACCGGAGACATTTTCTCCTGATTCTCACTCACGTGAGAAGAGACTTTGGACTCAATAGTATAAGGTTCAGGTAAATATAATGTTGCTTTTTAATTTTAATTTGGTGGACTGGTGGCTCAAGAGATTGGTTATGCAAATCAGAGCATCTCTCAGGTGCTGGTTCAAATCTAAGTCAGGTCAGTAATTACAGAGATTCATTGCAATATGAAGGTTATTTATCAGTATGTAAGAACTGAGTTGCTGGTCAAAGTTTAGTGCTTATGGATATATATCCACTTCATACAATGTTCATACCACCTCAAGGATGAATATCAGAAAGTGCCCACATGTATTTGTTGCCATTCTTAACCGAGAGACAGACTTGGAGTTTAGCCCTGTCAGTTCAGGTTTGGATCTTGAAGCACATTGGCAAGGGACAGCTGAGAAGAAGCTTGCCCCACAGCTTCCAAGTTTTATCTGTTAGATGAATAAAGTGGAGAATTTAGTCACTAGCATACTCAGGCCAGCTCGCTTTATAGAACAGCCATACTGGCTCAGACCAGTGGTCCATCTAGCCCAATATCCTGTCTTACACCAGTGCCCTGGTGCTTCAGCCGGAATGAACAGACCAAGTAATAATCAAATGATCCATCCCCGTCGCCCATTCCCAGTTTCTGGCAAACAGAGGCGAGGGACACTTCAGAGCATGGTTTTGCATCCCTGTCCACCCTGACTAATAGCCATTGATGGACCTATCCTCCACAAATTTAACCAGATCTTTCCAAACCCTGTTATAGGCTTGGCCTTCCCAACGTCCTCTGGCAAAGAGTTTCACATGTGGACTGTGCATTTTTGTAATGAAATTCTCCCTTCCAAGAAGGACGTTAGTGTTAATTCACTCCCCTTTGCCACATTAATGCTAAAACAGCTTTTTCACCACAGAGCTGGTGGCAAATAGGTAAGCATATTTTGTGAAAGCCTTTTAAGTCTTTGATGTTTGAAATTTTCCATGAAACTGACAAAAAAATTGACCATCAACAGTTCATATATTTGATAAATGCTCCAGATTTCCAGCTGCACTTCGCCTATCTTTGGAGCCAGATGCAGAGTCTAGTGATGTCTATGGAAAGAGTCCCATTGGACTTCAGTGGGACTTGATCAGGCCCTAATGGGGCAAATCAAGAAAAATATATAAATACATAGCTGCGCGTGATTAATCAGTGATGATTTATAAAACACCACAAACCATTTCCCTGCCAAGAATGCCTTAATTAATAAGGTACAAGCGACTCTTAAAATATAGCTTTTGACAGTATATAGACCATCTGATAATCCTTTCACTGTGTTTCTGGACAAATCATCCGAGGCATACGTGGTGAAGTCAGATTAAGTGTGCTTGATCATTACTTTAAAAGGATTGTGTCACTTTAAGTACAAGAAAGTGGGAGGTGATAGAGGAACCTACATTACAACTAATCAGCTGTGTGCACTGTAATGTCAGCCTTACTTGATCCCTTCTGTCTCGCAGGCTAATCTTATTCCCAGCTACCTTCCTTTGTTCGATATGCTGAACAGAGCTGTTTAAGATAAACTTCCTCTATTTCAGGCTGACAGCCAAGAATGGAATCCCAGGCAAAGCAACTGGCCGGCATCAGAGAGATCTGAAAGAGACATCTAAGACTTTAATAAGAAGGTAAGATTAGAAAGCAAAGAACAGAATTGCTAATGATACCATACATCATGCTTTCTAAGTTGCCTCTCAGAGTCAAAGAAGAAACACTGCCTGAACAATTAAAGCCAGAAAATTAGTTGATTAGCCTGGTTGCAAAAATAAGTGACAAATAAGGTGACAATACTGGTGTTTCTAATTTCCTTTTTTCATCATTTTAAAATGACGATTTTTGTCATTCAGTGTAATAATCTCACTGCTAATGCACTATAGTCTATGGTAACTAAATGGATGTGGAGTAGTGTCTGCAAATATGTTGTTCCCAGCAGTACTTCATTATTTCAATCAAAACTCCTGAAATGTACAAAGATACTAGATTCTGAGCCAGTGTAGATTTGCATAGTTTCCTAGATACTGTTGACTTCAGTTCTAAACTGATTTACACCACTGCTATTGGCTTCTGTTGTTTCCATTGTCTGTAAGTGTTCTCAGATGCATGCAAGACTAATTATAGTTATTCCATCATAGGAGGAGTTATTGTCCTAGATACAGTATGTGGCCCCTAACTTCAGTAAATATAGGAGACGGGTGAGCTAAAAGACATATGCTAAAAATTCCAAAATACACACAAGACATACCTAGACAAAATATTAAGAAAGTTCTAATTTTTCGTATTCTACCAAATAACCCACAAACTTTCACTGAAATTTGGGTTCACAAATTTTAAATAATAAGAGAAAAATCATGGGTCTATTTCAACGACTACAGAGCTTCAGTTTACTCACGACAGCTCACTGAATCACATTATAAACAACAAAGAAAAGACATTGGTCAGTGAAAGCCCAGTAGTCAAATTGTTTTATGAACAGAATGAGATAAAAATGATCAAAGAGTATTGTTTCATAATGTATTCTTCTTTATTTTTTTCTTTTCCTACTGCTTAGTTCCATTTTATCAAAATATGTCTACACCCAAACTTCATATTGTTTATAGAATCCCAGCAAGCTACATTTACGTTCATTTAAACTGTGAACTTGCCAGCTTTAACCACAGCAATTTTCCTTTAGAAGCATTTTCCTTTAGAAGCAAAAAACTAAATTTCAACAGTATAATATGCTCAAAAAGAATTTCTGAAATAGGCTAAAATATAGATTTGAAAACATATTGAAGTATTTATGAGTAATAACTATCCTACACTTTATACCATAGTTGGATGGAAATTTTTCAACAAAAATTTTTCACTGGAAAATGCCAATTTGTTGAAACCAAAACTTTTCCTGGGAAAGGATCATTTTCAATGAAACTTTTATTGGGAATGGTTTCTCATGTACAGGATGGAATTTCTGGAGAGACAAAAAGAGAACACTCATGTGGGATAGTGAAGAGTCAGCAACATCTAACACATATGCCCTAAGCTCTGGGCAGCTGGCTATTCTGGGGTGGCTCTCTGATTTTTCCACAGAAAGACATCCAAAGGTTTGTTTCATTCCAATGGGAAATGTTTTGACTTCTCACATTTTTGCAGCTTTGAAAAACAGTTTCCCACCTGGCTTTTTTATTACCAGATGTAGTGCTTATTATTATAAGTAGTAAAAAATACTTTAATGGGATGTCTTATAACACCAAGCACTATGCCCAAAAGTTAGTGTTTTCTGGGTAAGGGGGTTTGGTTTTGTATTTTGGTTGTTGTTGTTGAAGTGCGTAAGTTCCATTTTAAAGAAATAAGTAGGAATTTAGATGCCTCAGACTCATTGAGAAATCAGTGAGATTCAGGGACTTTTGTCACTTCAGTGCTTTGAAAAAAATGTGGAGGGCTTAATTCAGAGATTGAAATGTTTTTTGTTGGAAAGTGGCCTTTTTTAAAAAATGAAACTTGTTGCATAAAATTTCAGATCATCAGCATTTTCGAGCTCTCTCCAAGTTTTCTACCAAGCATTTGACTGGAATGTTTGTCAATTTTTTCAGAGTTTAATCAAAATAATGTAACTTGTTTACTGACATTCATTTTCCTTATTGAAGAAAGCTGAAAAACAGAAACAACTAAAAAGCGCAGAACATTTCACAAAATTATTTCCCTGGTTTGACTGCCGCTAGTTATTGTGTCTTACAGTTACAGAGATGGCACAGGCATCCATCTTCTCACTGGTATATGCTTTAGTTGAATTTGCATAGTGTGGCGTAAGCCCTTTAGGAGTAATCACTTTCTTTAGAGGAACAGTATAAATCCATTTGGTTGTTGGCAAATAATAATAACAAAATGATCATATAATATAATTTAGACCATTAAGTTTAAATAACTAAATCATAGTAAGTTAGTGGAGACTGAATTATATGAAGCAGAACAAGTACAGAATCATTTTAAATCCATTTTACATTATTTTCCCATAATCTATTTTAGAGCATCTGTCTCCACACAAGAAAGGATTTTTATATCTTTGCTATAAGGAACTTCTACAAATTTCCCTGTTCTCCAGCTGATATCAGAGCAGAAGCAGCATAGTATAAAATAAGCATATGCATACTGAAATTCAGACTTTCATTAAAAAAAAAACCAAAGGTAACTAGGGTACTTTGATCATTGGAGAACATCACCAGCAAAACCCCTGCTGAGTTAAGTGTCAGAAAATCTGTACATCCCCGACTGTTTAGGGTTCAAAAAATGTCACGTCCACTTTGATGTGGCTGCCTTAACTTAGAATTATTTTCCCACTATTTATAGTGTATGCTTTATTTTTATGCTGGTATGAATAGTTTTCATTAAGTAATCTGATTTGATAAACCAATAATCTGATTTAACTCATACCCAGTCCCTAAAGGGGATGGCCTAGTGGTCTAAGCATCAGGTTTGCAATACTGAGATTTTATGGATTTGTTTTCGGTATGCCGATTTCTATTTATTTTGCCGTACTCTTGTTGCGCAATGCATGTTTGCTTCAACTGGCTGCTGATTTTGTCGGAATGAAAATGTGCATGGGAAACTGATCAGATAGGCTCTTTAATTTGTTCCTCACCAGCCCGGCTGCTCTACTCGAGAGTTCCCATGTAGAGTTGATAGAACTCATTGCTGTAAGTTAATCTGAGAGCAAGCATCCATTTACAGCAAATATTTCCACTCCTGGGGCCTGATGCCGTGGTCCCTTCCTGCTGGGTATCATGTTTGCACTGGGAGCCATCCCACTGAAGTCAATAGGGCTGGCCTCAGTGGAGTTTGTAGACTTGGGCCCCTTCTTCTGTACGTGTTGAAAAGGAGCGAGCCCCTTTCTGGAAGTGGCAACAAGGCAGGATTCTCCTGCACTCAGGCTCACCCCGCAACATCCCCAGAGCTCTTGATGCTAATGAGAAGGGGTGATGCCAGTAGGTTGCATGTACCCCAACAGGAGCTTTAGGTGGGAGCCCTCTGGTGGGGCATGGCCTCCCCACACTGGGGCCGAGCGGTAGGAAGTAGAACTTCCCATTCAGCACACTCGGACTTCAATTATATTCTTATGCTCAAAGCATGTCATGGAGCAGGAGCCCCTCACCCAGCCGGGGAGTTGCCAAGCCCTGCAGCCACCTGGAGGCATTGAGCTACTGTGGTACCTACAGCAGCTGTCAACAGCAAGTGCAAGGGATGCGCCGACCCCTCTTTCTGTCCCTGCCTCTCGTGGCCCTTCGGCGAAAGCCTGCTTCGGGTAAGGTGGGTCGGGAACTCACCAGCCAACTGCGGAGTCCTAGGCTCCCTGTGCCCCTGCCAGATGGGAGCAGAGGAGCTGCCCAGGGGAGACAACTGCAGCTTTTTTTAAACTGCACTGAGTTTCTGTAATCAATGAGGAGTCTTTTCTCCATAAAAGTAAATGACCCTATGGGAAAAGAAATCTGTTGCAAACAGAATGGAATTCACTGAAATGACAGAAGCAAGATAACAATCCCTTGCTGCATGCTTCAGAGAAGGCAGCAAAACAGCAGAGCCGCTCAAACAGGCTTTTCCAGCCAGGTCCAGCAAATATTGTATTCTTGATCATGAAACCAAAAAATCATCCAGAAAAAGCAGCTAAACGATGCAAAATCCCCTTTCCTACTAATACGATGGTGACAATAGTCAAGAAACTAGTTCTTATAGTTCTTGTAAGCTCTTCAGGGCAGGGACTGTTCCTTACTGTGTTTTTACAGAGCCTAGCTCCATGGGGTCCCATTCTCAGTTGCCCTTCAGACACTACCATAATAATGCTTACAGTCTTCAAGGTCAGAGGGCATGCCAAGATAAAGAGTTAAATATTACATTCAGCAGTTTGGACGTACTTACAGCAGACAAGTGTCTGCTTATTTCCTTGGTACCTCACTAGTACTCACTGCTAAAAACCCACGCACAAGCTTCAAATTTAAGGTAGGTCATATTTGCTTTACAAACATTTAGCAGTTGATTCTTGCGCAATGAAACGCAAAGCATCAAGCTAATTCACTGGCAGGGTTCCCTCCCTCCCCCCATTGTTGCAATGTGTTGTGGTCTGTACCTCTTATTAAAGGTGTGATATTTCACCAGAAGTTATTCAAGGGTAACATAATTACACGAAAGCCATTTTCCAAAGCAATGCAAATATGGATGTAAACAAAGAAGTGGGAGCTGAAGTTGTTTGTCTTGAAATTAAAAAGAAAAAAAGCAAACATATGCTTTATCCACATATCTTGTACATTTCCAGCTGGCTGGCTGTTAGCGCCTAGTTGCTATTTGAGTGGCATTAGACAGTAGTTGCTAAGGAGGATATCCTTGGAGAAATGAGAACACAGACTCTGTTATATTTGCTGTTATGAATACTGGAGATCATATGCCTTCATGGATTTTAGATCCATTATTTCATCTGGTCATTGTGTCGAGAACTTGACAGACTTCCCAAAGGAGGCTCCCTTGTCGAACTTGCTTTGTACATTTCCAGAGATTAGTCAATAGTGTAAGATTTGTAGTCTTTCAACGCTCCACAACAGTTAGCCAAATATTTTTAAATCTAAGGAAGGACAGAATTATGATGCAATTAGCTTTGTTCTGATAATCAGTTCAAATAGTAGGGCACTAGATTATATTCCCCCCCCCCACACACACACACACACTTGTGAAAGCCATTTTAAGAGGTGTCTCACAACTGAAAGCAAGAGACTAGTCTTAGAAGCTAGCTACCCTCTCTACCCACATGCCTCTTCTCTCACTCTCCCTACACCTATGAACCATTTGCCTTTTTTAAAGAAAGCTATTTAAATATTAGTGTTTTTTCTGATTGTAAACCAGCTTTCATCTTGCTGAATGCTATTGCAACAGTTCTTACACACAACTTAAAGCTGGTCAAAAAAGAGCCTCTTAAGAAAAATGGCTTTGCCAGCAAAATAAATATTTTTGTTAAAAAAAAATGAAGTAATAATTTCAGTTGAAGATTTCCATGATATTTGGGGGGGGGGGGGGGGTTTGACGGTAAACATGTCTACATTTCGCGAAAAGTGTTCCCATATTTGAAGACTGTGAAGCAAAAGGATTCTTTCCCCAAGAATCAGGCAGCACAAGGTAATACTGAAGAGGTTTATTCATGGCACCCGGAAGGCTGCCTTAAACAAACAGCTTCAAATTCATGGTGTTGCAAAGGTCACTTATATACGTTTTTTTTATCACTTAAACAATCCATTTACATTTCTTCTATCTATTTACTTACAAATACAGACACTGTTCCACCCAGAAAGAACAGGGGTGATAAAGACAGATACAGAATATATGTGCAGAGGCACTCTAATTACATCAAAGGATATCTGACTACACTTGGGGGGTGGGGGAAATGGGTGTAGAGGGAGAATCCTTACAGATAGGAGGGTATATCACAGGGGGGGATGTAAGGAATGTGCTGGTCTCATTGTGAGGCAGAATCACTAAGTGGGCATCTGGCGTTCGGCGTTATCAGGTATTTATATTTTCCATTGTCCTTGAGGCTCTGGTATGCTGCCTGTTAACTACTGTGAATTTTGGTTTAAAACTGCTTCAGGCCTAACAAGACCAAAAAATGTTTGTTTGTTTTTTAAATTGAAAAAAGTATGCATAGGCCATTTGGAATTTAAAAATGCCTATGAAAAATGGGCACTTTTGGACCAGCTGTAATAAAGGGTGTATTACTGGCCGAGACAGAAACTGTATTAAAGTGCTACTACCTGTAGAAGACTAAGAAAAGCCTTTTACATAAATTCAAAAGAGTGCTAGTGGGAAGGTACCAGGATGGGTTCCTTGAAGGGTAAAGGTGATAGGGAATTTGTCTCTCCTTCACTTCTCCCCTCTCCCCCTCCACCCCCATTGCTATTTGGAGTGGCTTCAGATCAAGATCAAAAGGATCATCTTGGTCTATCAATCACCTGTCAACAAAGATTCTTCAGACCACCTGGCCCAAACATATTCCTGACTGGTGTATGAATCCTGTAAATTCATTGTACGCTGTAGATTTCCAGACAAGTACTAGACTGCGACTATATCATAAAACAAGGCCTTTCACCAGCACGTCATGTTTCTGTAGCCCTCAGCACTGATCTTAAAGGCTATGTTATCATTATGAGCCACAAAGAAAGTTTAGGTGCTTGAAAGAATGGGAGCAATGAAGCTGTTCACCTTGTCACACAGCCTGTTCTTTCAAGGTCTAATGTAGACTGCTTATCATGTGCACTCAATGAGGTGTATAATTTCATTTGCAAAATTAAAACCAAGAAGCCTATTTGCTCAGGATGGGGACAGACAAGTTTGAAATTGTGGTTGGAGAAGGAAAGGGTTTTGTTTGACTGGTAGCAATTTAAATACATCCATGGAGTACCTTGTTCTTTAAAAAAAAAAAAAAAAAAAGTACTGTCTCTTTAAGGTTCAGCTATAAATACAGCTTCCATCAGCTATGGTCCAAAGACAAGCTAGAAAGCACAGCTACCTTCTGGCAAGGCTAAAGTACAATGGCTAAAGTGTAGGAGTCAGCCACATCTGAAATACCCTCCTCTGATCAACTTTAACTCTCTATTTCTCCTGAAACCTCTCCCTCATGGCATTTTTGCCTGCTGCTACTGAAGAGTCATCACCAGTCCATGCTAGAGGCTCTTGCTACTCCACCCATGCTGGTTAGCAGATTTGCAGAATGCATGTCTCATAAGTATCCCTCATTCCAAAGGATGTCATTCAGTAGTGTCCCCAAATCACTACGTGACACACCAGTTTGGTGTCCCCCTCAGCTCCATTGAAAATGATTTCCCTCAGAAATGAAGAGTTATGCAAAGGAGATTATGGACAGAGTTATGATAGAGGAAAAATCCCACCATATTTTATGTGCCCTGTATGAATATTTTTATTGACTGGCATCTTGGTCTTTATAACATTGCATCCTACATTTAAACCTTCGCAGGTTGGGAAATATGCAGGCTGGCTGCCTGTTTGAGGAGGCATTGTGAACCTATTGCTGCAATCGCCTGCATGCATGGTCCCTTCCCACCCAATACAAAGCTATTCACAACAGAAAATGGGCTGGGCAGTGGTTGCAGGCCCTTTTCAAAGGCGGAGGATAAAATATCCAGATGCTGACTGCCGTCTCACAATGAAGCCTGTTCAAATGGACATTGTTAGCTTGGAAAAAACCCCACAATTCCATCTGCAATTTCTATATCTGCAAATTACCATGAACCCTGAAGTTCATTAGGACTGGCAGGAGTTAGTAAAAATAATGTTTCCATTTGGCTCTCCTGCCATCATAGTATAAATGGGCTAAATTCAGACAGTCTTGAAATGATTTGGTTAATCTAATTGTTAATGAAGACAGAGGTAAACTGGAATGCCAGAGTGAGAGTTGACTCAGCCTAAACAGCACCATTAATTCTCAATTCCCCCCCAGAATGTCTTACACTCCATCTTTTTCTGCTCGGTGTTGCACGGGCCATTTGAAGTAGGTAATTATTGGGGTGACTTTTTAATATGCTCATTTCATTCCAGTCAAAATGTAAAAGAAAAATACAGTGCTGCTCTTTCTGTTTCCACTGTGTGAGCAGAGCCTGCTGTGCACTGTTACATTGGCTTTTCATTTCCTCTCCTAATTAGCAGCTGAGGGGGCCTGTGGAGCATTAAATGGGAAAAGAAACTTCTGGTGGAAAAGAATGCTGCAGCTGACAATTGTCTGCCTGCATTGGGGGGGAGGGGCAAGTGGGGGAGAAAAGCAGTAAATTAAAACAGGGTGAGAAAAAGTGGAAGCAAAAATGGGAAGATAGAGAAAAAAAAGCAAGTCCCCTCGTGAAGGAGGAAAAGGGAAAAGAAAAGAAATCAAAGTTTAAAAGACAAAGCCTGAAGGAAAAATGAAGGCAAGAATGGTGCGAAGAAGCCACTATTAGAGGAAGAGACAAAATAGGTTAGCAAAAAGAAGGGAAAAAAATCTGATGGAAGAGGCATACTAAATAGAAGATAAAATATAAAAGACACAAGAAAAATGCAAAGAGAATGAGGAAAATAGAGTAGAGCCCTAACTGATGCACACCAAGTACAGTCTGTGTGTGCAGGCACTTAAGGTGTGCAGGAGATACAAAGCCAAATTAACCAGCTCCTGGTCAGAGTGTACTGCAATCCCGCTGTTCTGCACTCCATGAAGAGTCAGTGCAGCATTAGTTGGGGCAGTTAAAGTTAGTGAAGAAAGATGCTCTGTGTGAAGAAAATGAGTAAGTGGGGCTAAAAGAGGAGAATCAAAACCTACAAGCCAATAAACTTTTTATGAGCTGTGTATTTTATACACCTGGTGACACAAGGACATGATACAACTAGCTATGGTAAGAGGGGAAAATAGCCTGACTGGTTGCATTCCAGCCAGGAGGACTATGTACTACAAACATACAGCTAAGATAACAATAAAAGTAATAATCACATTCATGCTTCAGGGTGTAAACTGATCTACCAAGGGTCTGGACAGAATTTCTTCCTTCTCCCGTACAGCATTGCACAATTTGCTAGAGGGGAAATTAATCAATCATGTTAAACTTGTGAGGCTGAAAGGGAAATGGGTCTTGCTGCATGCTAGGGAGCAGTTTGCCAAACAGCCTTACCTAAACCAGAGGAGGGGACATCAGATTGGAGTTTATGGACTTCAGGTTCACTGCCAAAACTCCCTGCATAAGCGGAATAGAGTGGCTGCATTTGCACTGTATTGTCCAGAAGGGAAGGGAAACTCCAGGTCCCCAAAACTCATGAAAAATTCTTGGGTTGGAAGCAGGGTTCGGTATTTGGTCCTCAATGAACAGGTTCTGTTTCCTTTGCCTAATGGCAAAATGAAGCTCCATTTGGAGACTGTTTGATGATAAATCCCAATATTCACTCCACTATGGGTCATAGGATGAGCTCCTTATTAAAGATAAGCCTTCAAAGCCCTGCACAGTTTAACTCCTACCTACCTCTCTGCTTCAGTCTTGCCCCTTTATTGCCCTTTGCATCACCCATGATACCTGACTTACCACTCTTAGCACTCATCTACACACTTTTTTCAGTGCAGGCCCCTTCGGCTGACTCTGTACACCTGTCCTCAAGTTTCTCCTCAAAAGATCTTTCAGGAGCTCTATATACGCTAATATAAATAAAAATGAAGTGGCATTAGGACTCATGCTAAACATCACATCTCATCATTTGCTTTCTGCTGCACCAGGTCCCTCAGCTTTTTGACAACATACAGCCTATTTAGATCTGAGCCTGCAACCTGTACGGTGAGGTCAGCCCCTTGAATGCATGCAGAGATCACGGCAGAACTGGGTCCTTTGATTATCAAATCTTTGGGGGCAGAGATCTCATTCCTTTACTTGTCTGAAAAGTGGCCTGCACAATTTTGTCACTATATAAATAGTAGAGCTGATCAAAAATTAATTGAGACAATTTCAGTGGAAATGGCTTTTGGATGGAATGGAAATTTGCTTGGAATATAGAAATTAATTTTCATCTAGAAATTTGGTGTTTTCATCTCTGGAATGAAAGACATGCCAAAAACTGAACAAAAATGGGTTATGAGTTTTTGGATAAACCCCCAAGAAATTAAGAAAAAGGTAAATAAAAATGAGAAAAAATACTTTTCATCTACAGTTTTTCATAGGGGGAAAAAGTGTCCAGACCCATTCTAATAAATACCAATAACATACGATAACTGCCAAGCAATTCTTTTTATGAGAGAGTCCAAACAAAATTCAGTGGTCAGATTCCTGAAAGAAGTGACTGTGAGAAATGTTTTCTAGCTAACGCTCTAGCTACAAAACAGTGTTTGCAATATTATAAGTCACCTTTATAATTTTAACATATAGTTATAGTGACAATGTATGAA
This sequence comes from Emydura macquarii macquarii, assembly GCF_026122565.2. NCBI lineage: Eukaryota > Metazoa > Chordata > Testudines > Chelidae > Emydura > Emydura macquarii. The sequence goes on from NW_027131527.1 coordinate 23,199, forward strand.
TTTTCTACTATCACATATTTGTGTGTCAGAATTCAGTTTATATGAAATATTAGTATTCTATACATGAATGGACAAATTCTTATCCCCCATGCAAAGAATAAGTGATGGAGCTATGTACAGTGCTGTGGTGGGTTATATCTTGTCCCCACAAACCTTGCGGTAGAGTGTGGAGAATCAGCACTGCTATTTTGTAGCTACTATTGCAGCTTCATGGCTGGGTTTGCAGATGCAGTCAGCTATGCTATATTGTTTATGGAGGTTTTGGATTTGCCTGACTCATGAAGTCATTACCTAGAGTCATACAACCATAACTGGCAGGTGGGAAAGGATGGCTCAGGGATTGAGACATTGTTCATCTGGAATTTATTAAATCAAGTCTGATTAGCCCAAACCCAAGCAGTGGACTTTGAGTGGCTATTTATAGCTTCAGTTAAAAAAGTCTGGTCTTTGACAAGCATGTATGACCAGTAGACTGCAATTCCTGGAGGAATGCTTCCATAAAATATTGCTTGGAGGTTCCCCTACTTCTGACCCAGTTTAGCTTGGGAGAGATAGTAGGATGATGTGATAGGGCTTTAAGGTTCTGAAGCTTTGGTTTCATCTTGCCTGGCCTGTAAACTATTAGCCTGTAATTCTATGAGAAATTTATAAAAATCTTAGCATTCAAATCGTATTCTATCCCTGATAAACATCACCCTCAACTTTGCAGGAGTAGAGAATAGATTTGGTTTAACCACCAAACTATGCTGCTTCTCCTAGGGCTTCCCCCATCCAGTAAGCTATTCAGATGAGGATGATCTTGTGCTGTATTACAATAGATATCACCAGTGCACTTACAGGTATAACTGATGTCGGCCTATGCCTTCTTGAATTAATCTGGGCAAGGGCAGGAGATTAGGATTTTCAGCTTGGGTTTTAGCCAGGCTATTGAGTTAAAATACAAGTTTACCTGTCTAGACCTGAGAGATATGCTCTCTCACACACTGTAACAGGGTTCACTTACCACTGGGAGCAGTTCCTTATGGCAGAGTCCGGGGATCAACCCTCATCCAGTATGGCACCCCTTTCCATCATTTGCTTGTCCCATAGCCCCAGTTCTCTCTCTTCATGATTCAGCCAAACTGTCTAATAACATCCCAGGCAGTCCTCCATGCCACTTTCCCAGGGGCTGGTGGGGAACCCAGACCTACCCACTACTCTGATTTCCAACCCAAGGACCCTATAATCAGCAGCCAAGGTCTACAGATCTTCAACCCTCACTGCTTTTTACCTCGGCTTCTTCCTACTCTGCCTTCCACAGGCTTTCTTCTCCACAGCTTCTCTTGTAAACCCTTCCCACAGGTCTAGGATCCCAGAGCTCTTGATCCCCCATGTTTCTCCCTGCCAATGCACCAATCTACACCTAGGGAGTAACTCCAAATTTTTGTCCCTCTGCTCCCAACTTCCTGGCTTTATACAAGCCCAACCTGCCTCTACCCAGCAGGGCTTCATCTCCAATTAATGCTTGCCCTGACTCGCCCACTGATGTGGTCTATAAGCTTAATTGGCCTCTTCTGAGCCACATTCACTCTTCAGGCTGGTGTGGGTCTATTTGGGTACCGGATGTGGGCAGCCTTGTGCCCGCCCATGGCTAAAAGCCGCTCCCCCAGCCTCAGGGAATGAGCTACTGAGCCTGGAACTCATCTAAATGCAGGGGACCACAAATGAGAGAACAGAAAAAGGTGTGAAGGTCAAAGAGTTAAACGGAGGGGACACCGAGCAGAGAACCTGGACAGGGCCCATTGCTCCTCAAAAGTAGCTAAGGATTCAGTGGACATGGCCCAGAGGCACTCTGCCAAGTGCGTGATCGGACAGAGGAGCAGACATAGGCCCCACAGTCGCAGAGCTCCCCCTCAGCCAACAGCCTCCCCCTGGTCTTGTATCAGGCTGCTGTGGGGGGTGTGAACCACACACCCTCCCGCTCCCTGCAGGATGTCTCCCTTGAAACAGACCTTTGTGAGGCACTGCTTCACACCTCAGCACTCTGGCTGGTGATCAGCGTGGCTGCTCCCAGCCTAGCATCTCTATTGCTCATTAATGTGGGCTGGCCCAAGCAGAATCCCTCCAGATCGGATTCTTCCTTTAAAAAAGAAATCTCAGTCCTGGCCAGCCATATAACATCTCACCTGTTACTCTAGCTCCTGCCTCCCAAGGGCAGGCTTCTAACTCAGCTGGGGATGCAGTAACTTCACAGAGAACAAGTTTACATCAACATCTCTTCCTGTAGTTGACTTTCTTCGCCTGCCCTGGGGCACAAATGCTTAACTATAGGAAGTAGCTAATGTGTCCTCTACTCACTTCCTCATACTGTCTCACTTAGATCATGGCATTGGTTTATCCAGCACACAGCCAGCACTCCCTCCCTCCGCAGAAGGTCTGTGTCCTTTCCCTGCTGCTTTTCACCGTACCCAGGATCTAAAAAGGGCAAAGTAGATTTTTCCCTTCTACTGTTTCTGTGGTATTGGGAACGGTGCCTTTAAGGGCTGAGTACTCAGACAGAGAGTATGAGCAGGGCACTGCAAAGCTCTTGGTGTTATGCAGCAAGTTGGATCTTGAAACAGGATACAGAATAAAGCAGAGCTCGGACGCTTTTTTTGTCTTACCCATTGAATGAGGCTACCATTATTTCAAAAGAACTGAGACACTTACCCTGAATGCCAGCAAAGCGTTCACTATTCCTGCAGCTATATCTCATTTTGAGAGGAATCCTAGCATGAGCTAGGGTGTGTCGGACAGAGCTGACCCCCAGCCCTGGAAAGACGGCACCCTTCCTGCTGAGCTAAAGCCCCGATAGTAAATCAAACTCCCAGAATGGTTTCGGAGGGATGAGATACTGCCTGAGCTTCTGCTGTCTTTCTAACAGGCTGTACATAGAGGTCTTGGCTACGCACAAACCCATCAGATCTCATGGATCTTCCTGCAAGAGAAGGAGGTATGGATAAATTCTGCCTTTTTGCCATCATTTCCACTCTATTTTGTATCAGAAAAAGTATCTTTGCCTCTTTTCCTAGGTGGTGGCGCTGTACGGTATTGCACAGCTTCACCCCGAGGTAGCTGCATTTCACTGGTGGATGGAGAGATTCTTGGGTTCTGTTTGCATTTCACTTCATATTTCACTTCGTAAAGTACGGTGCAATCCTTTTTTGCCATGAAAGGTGCTGTCTGCATTTAGGATTATTGTCCTAATCCTGCTCTCCCAACTACACGTTGTGTCACCATAGCCAAATCACTCCCCCTGTCTTTTTTCTTTTCTTTTCCCTTCCCACCCTTTGGCCGTCTTGTCTCATTAGTCCCTGCCTCCAAAGAGTTTACAGTCTATCCCCATGGGCTTGTGCAATGTTTCGCACAATAGGTCTTGGTCTTAGGTGGGGCCCTCTAAGCATGGCCCAGTTACACATATACCTAATAATTATTCTAAGATAGTGTTTAGTCCCCTAGAAAGCACCAGTTTTCTAGAGATGCATGGCAAAGCTGAGTGGGAAATGGACTGAGCCTTGTGCATGAAGCAGACTCGCAGGGCTAGTGGCTCAGCTGCTGCGGTGACTCAGGGCAGGGCAGGGCTATGCTTAAAAAGCTGCAGCAGTGCGCTTGCATGGCTGTGACACTTTAGTAAAGATGTTATTATGCCAACAGGGGCACTTCTCCTATCAGCATAGTTAATCCACCTCACCGAGAGGCTTGAACCCTGCATTAGCCTCACTCCAGCCTTGTCTCCACCTCCTGATCCCCGTGTGCACACATCCTCAGACTCTGGATATCTGGTTTTCACCCTTTGGTGCGTATCTGGACCCTGGCTTCAGTACGGACTTGGCTTGTCTTTGAACTGTGATCACCCGGCTTTGACCTGTATCTGGGCTCTGCCTGTGGTTCTGCTCTTGATTATTCTGTGGATTCTGATCGTGGCATTGACCCTGGCCTGCCCTTGGATCTCGATACCAGGGCCATACCTGGTGCAGGCCCAGTCCTCTGCCTAGTGGTCATCCACACTCCAACCACTAGGCCTGATTGTTAGAAACAGTGCCTGACATTGTGTTTCTCTCTATAGCCTTGTGTAAACGTTTGCCAAATACTGATTCAGTTCCACGCATAGCAGTGACATTGGGCACCATAGTGTGGACAGGCATCCTACGTCCACATCAGATAATAATGTTCAGAGCAGATCTTACTGATGCAATACTTCACACCAATGGAAGCTGGCTGTTCTCTAAGCTCAGTGAAGTTGAACTGGTGCTGGTGCCCATGGGAAATGTTTGTAAAAATTCCTCTGTGTAAACAAGACTCTTGTATGCTGCAGACTGAGATCAAGGATTTCTTTGTTGTATATCTAAATCTGATTTATTGTGTGGGCTTGAACAATACTTGTCTACCTCACAGAACTGTTGTAATTATTTACTGTCCTATATTTGCTTATGGAACAATAAACATTTTTAATCTGAAATAAACTCCAGAAGATTACAACGGTGTGCAGCATGTGCTAGACCAGCAAGTAAGAGGTGTGGATTCTAATCCAATCTGAGCCATTCGTTTGCTGTGATCGTTAACCCAATCTGTAAAGCAGGGATGATAAGGCACTTTACAAAAGTGGGTAACTTCTATGGATGAATAATAGTAGCTTTATTAATAATCCGTTACAGAGAACGATGATTCTTGATTTTCACCCTAAACTGTTCTTTCTCCCTGTCGTGTCCTTACCCTGAGTAAAGTGAGTACGTCTATAGAAATCTTCAAGCAGACTTTTTAGAAAAGCTGTGTTGTGTTTTCTCTTCACAGATTCATATCTTAAAATTGAGGAAATCATGGTGAACAGTGTCTTGGCACCATGGACAATAATCTTGGTGATCTTTGCTTCAGTGCTGATAATGAGCTTTCTGATGTTTCTCCCCGCTGTTGCCGTGGTGATCTGGAGAATGAAGCACATGTCCCAGATATCTTTGCATGGAGCTGTATAACCAGGCCTCATGGACATGGCAATGCCCTGGAACTCCTCAGAGTTCTGCAACTAACAAAGCTACAAAAATGTCTCACAAAAAGCAACTATTTCATAGTTCACTGAGCTTTGCCCAAACCTGTTGCTGCTGAGGTCCTGCAGGCCACTGCATATAACTTTATATTAACTTGCTATAGTTCTACCACTCTTCTTCCATCTAATCAGCTGCACTGTGATTCATATCACTTGTTTCTTGGATTGCACTTCTCTTTATGACCAATGTATAAGTGACGATGTATGACAAAAAGAAAAACACGTAGCACAGAGTGCACTAAGATATCCCTTAACTCCTCTGAATAGAGCATGCTTTTGTAGTTATGGCCACTTGTAAATAGTCCCCAAAAGGCAAATGGTAACTGTATAAGTCTGAAAAGCAAATGGTAAGTCCTGAGAGCTATCTTTATATATTATCTATAGTTTCATAGCAGCTGAATATATTCTCTCTCAAAGGGAACAGTGCAATAAAATGGCATAGTCCCAGCTATTAACTAACAACAGTCTTGTGTCTGTTTAGTATGAAGACTCAGTCTTCTGTTTTGACCATTTTTGTTTGTTTTTTTTTTTATTTTATTCCCCCCCCCAAAAAAAAATTCTAAGTGCTTTATAACTTGGTGCTCAAAGTTCAGCTGTGCAAATGTAAAACATAAACTGTGACAAGTTAATTATAGAGACTGAATTTACTGTGGGAAACAGAATGTGATTATTTAGGCTTAAACATGTCCTGTAATTCATGTTGCTTAGTGTGTACCTTAGCACTTCACATATTGAATAATTTGGAAAGGAGGGACTAGAACCATTAAAAGCTTATTAGCACTCCTATCAGTAAAGCAACTGCCAGTATTTTATGTCAAACATACCCAATGTCATTTAAGACTCTGGGGCTGATTTTTGTCCCTCTCATGCTGAGTTTAATGGGCTGATTTGTGCTGTGTGTGTGGTTAAAGTTTTCCACTACCAGGCAAGTTTGATTCTCTGAGCCACAGTCTGATTTTTGTAAATCTGGCATAAAAATATGCCGCTGATCAGACTCTGTAGTTTATTCTTTTATTGGTCACTGTTATGTCAACATAATGGGATGAAATGGTCAACTTTAAAAACTAGAGGCTCAGAGCTGCTGCTCTTACTCAGGCAAAAGTCTATTCAAGTCTTGTCTGGACAAGGCACAAGGACTACATTTCTTAATTTGACATCTAACATTTCTGGCCATTAAAAAGAGAAACAGATCTGCTTCTTTTGAAAGGAGATAGCAATACTTTCTGTCTCTTACGTAGGGACTTAAGCTACTGCCTGCACAGTAACTGTCTGAACCAGAAGACTATTTTCTCTTCCCCTTGGCATCATTTTCCACTTCCATGTAATAAATAAAGGAGTAGGACTGTCTTGTTCAGTTATTGTGCTGAAAGCAAACATTATAGGTAGTTTTACAGTCTGATTTTTAATTACTGGCTTTTTAAAACTGTAACTTCGGTTCTCAGAGGCATAAAGTAAATTACCCCTAAAATGACCTTCCGTGTTCTGGGCAATAATGGTTAAGCAGAGGAAAGGCTACTGAGATCACCTGCAGCATAACAACTCCCTCTGTTTGGGACTATTGCTAATAGTCATGGGGATTGGAAAAAGGAACTGATGTGAGAAAGAACACAACAGTGGAGGTGTCTGTCATCAGATCTGTGGACACGATGTACAGTCAACAAAAGAAAACAGAATAAAAACCTTGCAGACACAGATTGCCTAGAAAACTAAGTAGCCACCAAATCCTCTGATTATGTTTCATTACTGTTTGCTTTCATGAGCTGTAACTAAGGCCTTGTTTACACCAAAGAATGTTGATGCAAGTTTCAGTGATGATCAAAAAGCGCTATAATTACAATGCTTGTGCCTGTTCATAGTGCACTCATGTTGCCAAAGCACGTCCACAGTTGATGCTCTAGCGTCAACAGCGAGAGGAGTGCACTATAGGCAGTTATCCCACTGTGCAACTAACCACTTTGTGCCGCTAGGAATTGTGGAAAGACAGAGAGGATCACAGTGCATCATGGGTGAGGGCTCAATGGCCCATGATGTGGTGATTTCCGTCCTGTCACTCCATGAGTTTCCAATTGTGTTTCACAGCATTTTTCAATGGTCCCCAGTTTCCTGAGCGCCCACTAGCTCTATCTGAAAGGATAGATCCTGCACTGCTCTCCACTGTTGTTGTCAGTGTTCTGAACACATCGCTACTGCTCATGCAGTATATTATGAGCTCACAGTTGGAACAGGAATCTGAGGGACCTGACTTTCTGTGTGCCATGCAAAACAAACAGCATCGAATTACTATTTGCATTCGTGGAGCAGATGCACACGGTGCACCACTCGTTTTGGGCACATGAAACAAGCACTGAGTGGTGGGTTCACATCGTTATGCAGGTCTGGGATGATGAGCAGTAGCTGTAAAACTTCCAAATGTACAAAGCGACCTTCATGGAACTCTGTGCGAAGCTCACCCCTGCCCTGTGGTGCAAAGATACCAGAATGAGAGCTACCCTCTTGGTGGAGAAGCGTGTGGTGATCACTGGGTGGAAGTTGGCAACTCCAGATTGCTACAGGTTGGGCGCTACTCAGTTTGGAGTGGGGAAGTCCACCATTGGCGCTGTGTTATCGCAAGTGTGCAGGGCCCTTAATTACATTCTGCTACGAAGGACTGAGAGACTTGGAAATAGTGGATGGCTTTGTGGCGATGGGATTCCCTAACTGTGGCAGAGCGATAGATGGCATGTGTATCCCAATTTTGGCCCCAGACCATCTTGCAATGGAGTGCATCAATGGAAAGGGATATTTCTCTATGGTACTTCAGGATCACCGTGGGCACTAGCCCGTACAGAAAGTTGCAAGCAGGGACATCCTTTCCAGACCAAAAGATTCCAATGAGAGATGTTGAAATATCCATAGTGAACCTGGGAGACTCAGCCTACCCCCCTTATTGCCATGGCTCATGAGGTCTTATACAGGCAACCTGGAAAGCAGCAAGGAGCACTTCAATAACAGGCTGAGAAGGTGCCAATGACCACTGAAAGTGAGTTTGACAGATTAAAAGCTCGCTGGAGGTGCCATTGTGTCAGGTTAGATCTAAACAAGGAAAATATTCCCATGGTTATAGCCACCTGCTGTGTGCTCCATAATATTTGTGAAGCTAAGGGTGAAAAGCTTCCCCCTGGTTGGAGTACAGAGGCGGATTGCCTTGTGCCTGAGTTAGTATGAACAACCAGATGTCACGGCTATTAGAGGGGCACAACAGGAGGCCATTCGAATCAGGGAGGCCTTAGGAACCATTTTGACAGTGAGCACCAATAAGGTGTCTTTGTAAACAGCACTGTGCCATGCTATGACTGCTATCCAGCTTGCACTGTGTATCAATGTGAGGTGCAACCACTGTGTGCAAGAGACAAATAAAGATTGCTTACTCTTCACAGAGTATGTCTTTATTAAATAACAATTATTCACAACACACATAAAAAGTTGAGCTGGAGGGAGGAAAGCAGTGAGGGGCCGTGTGAGCTATGACAGCTGGGTGTAAGTCCAGCTATCATTCTGCAAACTGTCTGAAGGGTGGAGTGAACAGGGTACTGAGATGGGCAAGTAGCTTGGTAGGAATGTATAGGTGGAGTTTGGGGAGGACATGGAAAGCAGTTCTGTGTTGGCTGCAAGGGGGGGAAGCATGCGTGAATTCAATCTGCAGCACTGAGTGACTTTAGCAGTTCCATTTCCTCCTCCGTGGCTTTTATCATGGGCTCATGATTTGCTATCACCCGCTCTTGGTTTTCTCTCCTCTTCTGCCTATTAATTTTTTTATTTTTGGTCACACTGTGTCACCATGCCCTTTTTTTTTCTGCCACAGAGGACTGGGAGAGTTCTTGGAACATCTCCTCTTTGCTTCTCTGTGGTTGTTTTCTTATCAGCCGCAGGTGCTCAGCAGGTGTGGAGGGGTTTCCCCTAAAGGGCACATCTGTAGAAGCACAATAAACAATGAACAGAAGCATGACTGTGAGTGCAATAACAGCATTGATTCATTACTGTAAAATACACCTCTTTCTCACTGTCCCCTGGCAAGCGCACAGCTCAATGATCGCCATGGGCATGGTGAGTTGTCCTCAGGGAGAGGGAAAGCTTGGGAAAAGGTTCTGGGTGGTTGTTTGGGATATTGATTCAGGTAGATAGGGATGAAATTTCAAATTGTGGCACCATTTTCCACAGGCAGGGGGCCATAGAAGCTGATATCTCACTCCTGAGAGGTAAGCAGGGATGCTAGGGTGCATCTCCTCCATGCGAGCAGCTTCAAACCACATTCCTATGCTGCTCACCTGTGTGCTGCTTGGTCCCTGCACAAGTGGTCACCGACTGGCACAGGAAAGGTTCCTAGAATGGGGAAAGAAACAAAGAAGCTCTGCTGAGGAATCTCCATCAGTGGATTCGTGAGTGCTTCCAGAAAAGTTTCCTAGAGATCTATCAGGAGGTGAGATCTGAAATCTCTGTGTGTACTTTTATACTAAACTGCCTAGCTGCACAGGGGAATGGGAAGCACATGCAGAAACAGCTAAACAGCTATTCTTGTGCATTTCTATCCCTTCAACCAGTTGTCTAATGCAACCAAGCAAATGACAGCTGTACCTCATGTAACCAACCAGCATCAGCTCAAAAAAATCACTTACCAGAGCGCTCCTCTCCTGCATCCTGCATGCCAGAGCTGGAGGGCTGAGACTGGCTCAAACCCTCTGAAGTCGCAAAGAGGTCCTGTCTCCCCTTCTCACCAAATGACCCAGGACCCAGCTCTGCATTGTCCTCCAACTCAACCTCCTCATCCCTGGATTTCAGAAAAGCAGTCTTTAGCCTCCCAGGGGATCCTTCCCATCAGTTCTCTGAGGGAGTCAATGTGAGGGGGAAAGGATTCCTGATGTCCCGTCCAACACTAATCTTCTATGAACTATGATTCTTCACTGGGATTGAGCCCAGGGTCTGCTGTCTCCAGGCCCACAGAGGTATCCACAGGTCTCTTGGTGGTGAAGGTGGGGTCATAGCTGAGGATGGCTTCCAGCTCCTTATAGAAGTGGCAGGTCTTTGGCTCTGCACCAGCGACTCAATTTGACTCCCCAGGCTTTTGGTACCCCTGCTATAGCTCCTTGATTTTTGCATGGCACTGCAGCACGTCCCATTCATAGCCCTTCTCCGCCATGGCACAAGAAATCTGACTGTAGGTATCATAGTTCCTTCGGCTGGAGCAGAGCTGGGACTGTACAGCCTCCTCTCCCCAAATGCTGATCAGCTCTAGAAGCTCTGGTGTGCTCCAAGCATGAGAGCGTTTGGTGCGTGGAGGTGCCATGGTCAGCTGGGAAGATGCAATGTGAGCTCTCCATGCCAACCAAGCAGGAAGTGGAATTTCAAAAATTCCTGGGACTTTTAAGGGGGAGGGGCACATGGCTGTAAGGCAGTGGAGTTCAAACCGATGGCCAGAGCAGTCCAGATGGTATTGTGAGACACTCCCTGGAGACCATTTACCATGACATAACCAAGTGTGATGTCTACACTGATGCTTTGTCAGTAAAAGGTTTGTTGCAAAGAGCTCTATGCCTCTCATCAAGGTGGTTTTATTTTATCGCAAAAATCAGAGGTGTTGGGTCGGTGGGGAGGGGATTGTAGTGTGTACACCACCACTCTTTTGGCGCAAAAAGCTGACTTTGGTTGATAAAAGTCTATAGTGTAGACCAGCCCTATCTCTTCCAACACATATTAGTGCTATCTTTGAAAAAGTCCTGGGATTGTTTTCTTGCCTTCAGTTCCAGGTGACCAACACAGCTAAGTGGCGATTTCCTCTATATGTTTCTCATTTAACTTGCTAAGTGATTATTAGACTTTTAGCAAAATGGACTTAGCCTCAGTCTTCCTCCAAACTTAGACCAAAATATTGTGTATCTCTATTGGATTGGAATCAGAAAAGGGAATATAGAAGGGACGTGGTTGGAAGTTTTTGAAATCTTCTTTCACACAGCTAATGGCTTTGTGTCCTCTTAGAAGGTGATGCAGTAGGATGGGCTACACTACAGAAAGCTCAAAGCAAGTGTCGCAAAACGCTTACAAGTGGCATCATCAAAGGTACCTAGAAAAGTTCCATGCTAGCAGCTACCTGTGGTTAAATCCTCTGAAGTGGAATTTAAAGCTTAATTGAAGGTTCCAGATAAAATAATCAGAAACATTCATGATTCTAATAGGGAATATAAAAGCATACATTTTCCCAATTCTCTAGCCTTTGCAGGATGCAAAGGAGACTTACACTGCTTGCGTCTAACCATTAGTTGAGTTCATTACACAGTTCATTGCTAAATTCATCTAAATAATAGAAAAATAAATATTATGACACTTTTTTCCTGTGCGAAATCAGAACTTCCATACATTTTCAGCAAGGCATATCCATGGGCATTTAAAGTGTGCAAACTAAACTCTCCACCAGTCTTGGCTATTGAGTATCATTATTTTTAATTTTGCTACTGCTCTGTTAAAAAATGTAGGCAGGAGATGGAAGTTTGGGTGACATTGGAAATAGACTAGATGTTAGTGCAAGATGTCAATTTATATCTAATCTGTATAATTGAATACCTTTCTTTATAACTGCAAGTGGGTCTTCACTGAAAACAGATATACTTGCGCAGGTTTTTTAGTCAGTTTTTCATTAACTCATGTGAGCTACTATATGCTCTGCTGTTTTGCAATACATCTTCATTGGCAATGAACTGGAAAATCCAGGTAATCTCATTTTATCTATTTAGCAAAAAGTCAGCTAGGCTTGACCAAACTGAGTAAATAGTTTTTAACCACATTGGTACGTGACACATCTCAAAGTAAACTGTTAATGCAAAATTTCCAAGCTTTCAGTTATCATATTTGCTATAAGTTTATACCATTGTTGTTTATATCCAGGTACTGTTACACCCTCACTTTTCTATGGCGTACAGTCATTTTGAAACATTTTTCAGGTTTTTTTGTACTCTATTTGTAAACCAGAATATTAATCATGACCCACTTATTTTACACACAGAGAGGAGAATAGATTCCTAAAAGGAACAGTTAATATCTTATTAATAAAATATAGAATTTTAATAAAATGTCCTTTTTAAAAATTGTCTATTTTAAAAATGTAATTAATATCTCAGTGCTAACATTCAGTATTCACTAAGTGGTCTTAGATTTGACACCTAAGCTGTTTCAAAATCTTTAGGTAGATATCCTTTGTTTTGTCATTTGGTTAGGAGTGGGTTTTGCACTTTCAGAGGGCTCAGGAGTGATTTTCCCACTTAAGTGGCCTCAATTTTGCCACGTTAGTAAGGTGATTTTGGTATTTAAGTGGTTGCAGGGGTAACTTTTTCCATTGAACTCATTCCAGTTTTGCCACTTAAATACCAAAATCACCCCCAAAGTGGCAAAATTGAGGCCACTTAAGTGACAAAAGTCACCACACTGAAAAGACAAAACTGAGACACTTACGTGGTCTCTTAGTTGACTATGACTTTAATGGAATGATTTTTGCCTCTTAAGTGGTCTCAGTTTTTGTCTCTTATGTGGCAAGTCAACCCTTAAGTGACAAAAGTCTCCCCACTAATGTGGCAAAACTGAGACTATTCAAGTATCAGAGTTGGGATATTTTAAGTAGGAAAAGTCACCTCAGAGTGAGCACTAATGTGGCAAATCTAGGACAATTAAAGTGGCAAAAATTACCTTCCGGGACCACTTAACTGGCAATCACCTATGAGACCTCTACAGTGGAAAAAATGGGACTCCTTGAGTGGCAAAAACCATCCCTTTAGTTGTCTAAGTGGCAAAACTTGGACCATCAAAGTGGGAAAAGTCATCCCAGAGGCCACTAAAATGACAGAAGTCACCGCACTAAAGTAGCAAAAGTCATAGAAGAATCATAGAAGGATTAGAGTTGGAAGGGACCTCAGGAGATCATCTAGTCCAACCCCCTGCTCAAAGCAGGACTAACTCAGTTAAATCATCCCAGCCAGCGCTTTGTCAAGCCGCAGCTTAAAAGCCTCTAAAGATGGAGATTCCACCACCTCCCTAGGTAACCCATTCCAGTGCTTCACCACCCTCCTAGTGAAAATTTTTTTCCTAATATCTAACCTAGACCTCCCCCATGTCAACCAAGAGACCACTAAAGTGGCAAAACAGGGACCACTAATGAGGCAAAGACAATTTAAATAACAAAATCAGGATCACATAAGTGGCAAAAATAACCCATGAGACCACTAAAGTGAAGGACACCAAACTGGGAGAGGTTGCAAGCACTTTAGAGCACAAGATTTAATTTAAAAATTACTTTGACAAATTAGAGAATTGGTCTGAAATCAGCAAGATGAAATTCAGTAAAGACAAGTGCAAAGTATTACACTTGGGAAGGAAAAAGCAAAGGCACAACTACAACATGGGGAATAACTGGCTAGACAGTAGTATTGCTGAAAAAGATCTGTGGGTTATAGTAGATCACAAACTGAATGAGACAACAGTGTGATGCTGTTGAGAAAAAAGCTAATATTTTGGGGTGTATTAACAGGAATGTTGTATGTAAGATGAAGGAGTTAACTGTTGCACTCTGCTTGGCAATGGAAGAGCCTCAGGTGGAGTACTGTGTCCAGTTATGGGTGCCACACTTTAGGAAAGATGTAGACAAGCTGGACAGAGTCCAGAGAAGAGCAACAAAAATGATAAGTTTGAGAAAATCTGACCTCTGAGGAAAAGTTAAAAAACTGCAGTGGGGGGAAAGTGGGGACACACCTAATAACAGTCTTCAAATATGTTAAGGACTGCCATAAAGAGGATGGTGATCATATATTCTCCATGTCCACTGAAGGTACAACAAGAAGTAATGGGTTTACGCAGCAGCAAGGAAAATTTAGGTTAGATATTAGGAAAAACTTTATAACTATAAGGTAGTTAAATTCTGGAATAGGCTTCCAAGAGAGGTGGTGGAAACCCCGTCATTGGAGGTTTTTAAGAACACGTTGGGCAAATACCTCTAAGGGGTGGTCTAGTGCTCTAATGCCCTCCATATTAAAACGTTGCCTAACTGGAACCCAGGTTAGCAAGCCAAAGCAGAGACCAGGCCCTTTCAGCTCAGGATTGATAAACTGGCATGGGGGAAATTTGTGCTGTCACTACTTATGCTCAAGCTGTTCTCTAGATAAAGAGAAGACTTCAGTCTCCAAGGCTGTCAATTAAGCATAGCAATTTAATATATATAATTGACCACTTTATCACATGATACACATGTTGGGTGGCAGACCATACTGTCTTAGCTTCAGCTCTGATTTCTATGTAATCTGCCTATTTGTAGGCAACTAAGAGTTGAAGTTAGTTCAAATGATGGATGTGCTCGTCAACCCTTCCTAAAAATGCCACATTCATTGACCTGAGAAATCTCCCATTAGATTGATATGAACTGATTATACTACAAACATAGTAACCCTCCTGCCTGTGCTACACGTTTGTTGAACCATGGACCTAGTTACCACACAATATACAATCAAATGCCACTTCAAGTGTATGAGAGATATCCGTCTCAGCCTCAGCAAGTTCTCTGAGGAAGATGTCTATCTGCTCTACTTCAGAAGCAGCATTGGCTATTGTTTCTTGACAGCTCATGTGAGAGGGGAAGTATGCAGACTTGACTCCACTGACGGCAACTGGTGAGGCTGTAAAGACAAAAGGAGATTAATTACTAATCTGAAACCAATGGATTAGGCATGACAAGGGAGCTTGAGTGGTGGCCCTAATGAAACTATGTCTACCTCTACCTAATGAAGCTCAGGAATAGCATTTGCTTTCTGAAATGAAGCTGCTCCACTTTTTTACCCTAATGGTTGTTTCAGACTGATAATATCTGGGAAACTGTGCCTCAGAGCCCCATAATCGGCTCAAGTAAGAGTGAAAGGACTCTTCATAATCAACAGTGGAAAGCTTTCACCAAACACAGGAAGGATGGCCTTGTGGGCTAGGCACTGACCTGGCTGTTAGAAAATCTGTATTCAATTCCCAGCGCTCCCCCAGACTTTGTGGGTGACACTTTTATCTCTCTGTTTCTCATCTGTAAATTGGGGACAATAGTGCTTTCTGTGTGCTCCCCTTTGTCCATCTTATTTATTTAGACTCTTTGGGGAAGGAATTGCCTCTTATAGTGACTTGCACAACAGGTCTCCAATTTCACTTTGAGTTCTTTTGGCCCCACTGTAATATAAATAACAATGCCTCCTACTGATATTGTTCCGGGAATTGATATAGAATCAATTAGAATCAATATAGAATTAGAACCGAGACCACCCCCAATGCAACTTGAGACCATTGCTCCCTGTTCTATCAACTGCCACCACTGAGAACAGCCTAGCTCCATCCTCCCTGGAACCCCCTTTCAGGTAGTTAAAGGCTGCTATCAAATCCCCTCTCATTCTTCTCTTTTGCAGACAAAAGAAGCCTAGTTCCCTCAGCCTCTCCTCATAAGTCTTGTGCTGCAGCCCCCTAATCATTTTTGTTGCCCTCTGCTGGACTTTCTCCAATTTCTTCACATCCTTTTTGTAGTGGGGGGCCCAAAACTGGAGACAATACTCCAAATGCAGCCTCACCAATGCCAAATAGAATAATCACTTCCTTCGATCTGTTGGTATTTCTCCGACTAATGCAGCCCAATATGCTGTTAGTCTTCTTGGCAACCAGGGCATACTGCTGACTCATAGCCAGCTTCTTAGCCACTGTAACCCCCAGGTCCTTTTCTGCAGAACTGCTGCCTAGCTCGTCAGTCCACAGTCTGTAGCTGTGCATGGGATTCTTCCATCCTAAGTGCAGGACTCTGCACTTGTCCTTGTTGAACCTCATCAGATTTCTTTTGTCCCAATCCTCCAATTTGTCTAGGTCCCTCTGTATCCTATCCCTAACTTCCAGGGTATCTACCACTCCCCCTGGCTTAGTGTCATCTGCACACTTGCTGAGGCTGCAATCTACCCCATCCTCTATTTAGTTAATGAAGATGCTGAACAAAACCGGCCCCAAGACCGACCCCTGGGGCACTCTTCTTGTGACCAGCTGCCAGTTAGACATGGAGCCATTGATCACTACCCATTGAGCCAGCTCTCTATCCATTTCATAGACCATTCATCCAACCCATACTTCTTAAAATTGCTGATAAAAATACTGTGGGAGACTGTATCAAAAGCTTTGCTAAAGTCAAGGTAGATCACGTCCACCGCTTTCCCCACATCCACAGAGCCAGTCACCTCTTCATAGAAGGCAATCAGGTTGGTCAGGCATGACTTGCCCTTGGTGAATCCATGTTGACTGTTCCTGATCACCTTCCTCTCTTCCAAGTGCCTTAAAATGGATTCCTTGAGGACCTGCTCCATGATTTTTCCAGGGATTGAGGTGAGGCTGACTGGTCTGTAGTTCCCTGGGTCCTCTTTCCTCCCTTTCTTGAAGATGGGCACTATATTTGCCTTTTTCCAATCACCAGGGACTCCCCTAATTGCCATGAGCTTTCAAAGATATTAGCCAATGGCTCTGAAATCACATCAGCCAACTCCCACAGCACCCTTGGATGCATTCCATTTGGCCCCACAGACTTGTGTATGTCCAGTCTTTCTAAATAGTCCTGAACCTGTTCCTGCAGCACTGAGGGATGTTCACCTCCTCCCCATTCTGTGCCACCCAATGCAGTAGTCTGGGAGCTGACCTTGTCTGTGAAGACAGAGGCAAAAAAGGCATTGAATACCTCAGCTTTCTCCACATCCTCTGTCACTAGGTTGCCTCCCACATTCTGTAAGGGGTCCACACTTTCCCTAATCTTCCTCTTGTATGGATACACTATATACAGATATTAGAATTCACACGCTGATCATCAAGCACAATCAAGTTAGAATCAAGCACACATAAACAATGCAGATATGTTCATATATAATGTCATAAAAGGTACCACACTGTCCAAGATGATTATTACATAATAAAAATGAATACTGATCAAAATTGAAAAAGAAAAATTCTCACGAGTTTTTCTTTACAGTGGGTTTAAAACTCACAGTACTTCTAAACTTGCAGTAAACAAAACAGTATTATTACCCATATTGGAATAATTACTTATTAGAGTGTTGGGAGTTTTCTTAAATAATAACAGGTTTCAGAAATACTCACAGATACAATCAGCCAGCCTGTTTCCACCAACTAGCTGGGTTGTCCAGGAATAACCAGTAGAAGCTCCACACTTCTCATATACTCTGCTTCGTCTCAGAAATCCAAAGTCATAACCCTTTTGTAACACACATGAAAGAAATTCTGTGAATTCGATTACATCACTGAATCACGTTGAGTATAATAAACTGTAAAGTTCATCCATTGAATTTCAGTGAGAGTACTTGCGTTAGTAAATTTATGCATGTTTGCAGAATCAAAGCTTTCTTTCATGTATATGTGCAGTGATATATCAGTAATTAGAATATTGATTAGTAAATTAGAGGGAGCCTAAAAAAAGCCAAAAAGAAAGAATTTAAAAGGATCTGAAACAATGACTAATGAAGTAAAAGGGAAATATAATCAGATGACAGGTATAGAATAACAAACCTTGGGAGGAAATAATACTGAGTCATGATTTAATGTGTTAAATTGTGGAGTATTGACTTAGAGATAAAACAGGGGAAACAATAAGTTAAGTATCAGGACTCTATGAGATAACAAATGAGGTGACTCTGATGTTTACAGTCCAATAAATAAAACCAAGAATAATGTGAAGTCATAATGCAATCTTCCATCAGACAGATCTAAAAAAAATACAGCACAATTCTGTTTTGCAAGGAGCATTCTCCTCAAGACCAACAATAATTGCAGTGACATATGGATATAGTTCATACAAAGATTAGGCTATGGGCAGCCGTCAAATTTTACGCTGTGATAGAGACATTCAGGTATGTCTGCGATGGGTGCAGGAAAGTGCTAGAAGAGAAGAGGAGAGCAGCAATAAGATGGAATTTCAACACACATCTTGCAGGAGAGAAAGGCTAGTGTATTAATGCACTGAGTCGCTATAATACTAACTAAAATGTGTACAATACCTGGTTACACATTGGCTTGCAATAGTGGATATTGTCAGTGCTGACACACACCAGACCACCATTTCTGGGGGCCTCTGGGAAAGAGCAATTATTTGACATGAAGATCTTGCAATCTTTAGAAAGAGAAAATAATTCAGCATATTGGATATTATGCAAACTTACAAAATAAGTCATAATTGCACATAATTCAACTAGAATAATCAAATTCAGGGGCCACATTCTCTTCCATTCTCCTGTCCCTATGTCACTCTCAAGAGCTCAGAGCACAGACTTTTTCACAGAAAAGTCATGTCAAAAACACAATTTTTCATCAAAAACAGTTTTGATAGAAAACTCTCAACCAGCCCTAGTTGTTATGTTTTAAAAGTTCACTATCTTGTATGTGGCTCAGGTAGGCATTTACAATTAAGTGCACATAAATTTTAAAATATTACATTTAAAATAATTCTGTTACACATTTTTTTGGGAAAATATGATAAATATGCCCTTCCCCAGTGCTAATGATTCAATAAACTAACTTACTGCAGCTACTTACATTTCTTATAACACCAAAGGCTAGAAACATTTTGTTTTTAATGACATCTTAGAGTTTGTCTACACTGGAGTTGGAGGGGTAATTTCCAGTTCAAGCAGACATATTTACACTATAATCAAGCTAGTGCACTGGCTAATGTGGCTAGTGTAGGCAAAGCAACACAAGAGGTGGAACTGGCTAGCTGGCCAAGTATGTACCTTGGATTTCAGATAGGATCATACTCAGGGTAGCTAGCCCCTCTCATCATTTGCACCACCGTGGTTATATTTATATTTTTAGCATACTAGGTTGATCAGAACTAATGTGGGTATGTCTACCTGAACTGGAAATTACACCTTCCAGTTCCAGTGTAGACATAAACTCTTGGATTCTGTAAAAAAATGTGATCTCCAGAAAAATACTCTTTACTACTTACACTGGGGTCATAATCTCAAATTGGAAAACCTCTGATCTAAAGCAAAGTTGCAAATACTAATATCCTCCCATTTTATGTAGATTGTGAAGAAAAGACTTGATGGGAAAATGGACAGTACTGCTTCCAAAAGCTCAGTAAACATCATTGCATCATCTTGTGTGTTTGAACATGGCATAGAGGAGAATTGGTCCCAAGAAATATATGTATCTGGAAGGAATCCATGTCCCCAACCAGGCCCGTAGCCAGCCAGAGAAGAATGTATGTACAAACGTGCGCAGTGTGTGGAGCTGTGTAGGAGAATATCTCTTGCCTCTCAGATGCCCTTTGCATCTCAGCCTACTGTGGAGTGTCTAGAAGGCAGACAGAATTGATGGGACCCAACCCTTTTACACTTGCTGGGATTAGGGAAACTAGTGGCAGGATCTCCCTTTTCTCCTTTGTCCCCATGAAGGGGAGGGAGACCAGCAAGTGAAAAGATCTACCTGTAGAAGAAGGGAGGCTCTTAGGGGACTCACAGCTTGGACAATTCTTCTCCAAATCCATTTCAGTACCTCTTGCTTCTTGGGTAGAAATTGAGGCAAGGGCCTCTCTGAGGTTACTGGCTGTATGCCTCTGGGTTCTGGTCCGATTTCAAGGGCTAGACCTCTGTGATGTCATCTAAGCACACATCTAAGCACCACATCTAAGTTTGCTTGTCTAATGTCGAGGGACGGGCTGCTGTGGGATCACTGGTTCAGTACCTCTAGCTTGCCAGACTGATGCACAGACCTCTGTGAAGTTTCTTAGGCCCAGGTCTTCAAAAGTATTTAGGTCCCTAACTTCCATTGAACTCAATGGAAGTTAAGTGCTTAAATACCTTTGAGGAGATGGGCCTTAATCATTAATTTTTCCTGATGCTTCCTCTTCAGATCTGATAAATTCTCATTTTGTCAGCCAGCAAAGAGCAGGAGAAGGGTTTTTGGAAGAGCTGACATTTTGGTTCAAGCCCAACATTAACGATGCCCAAAGAATGTCTCTGTTTGTTACACTCTGAGCATTGATTCCCCTTCAGGTAAAAATGAAGAGGTTTTCCAGGAAAAGGTAAGCTCCTCACCTTTCCTTTGAACCTCTCTTAGGCGATCGAGTACCTGTTGCAATGACCATGCCAGGGAATTGATTTCAGTTCTGTTAGCATCGGGAAGCATTTCAAGGAAGCACTGAGAAAACCTCTGTGAAGGGAGGAAAGAAAGGATTGTTTGTGTCTAGCTGATAGAATGTCATAACGTTTTCCATTATCTTAACAAATATAGTTTTCCTAAAATAATCAATCTAAACCTGAAATTTGTGTCCTTTTAAACAAATCTGAATAAATAAATCAGACACTGGTGTGTTATTGCCAGTGAATTCTGGGATATTGACCTTGGTTGTTTTATTTATATTATATGTATAGGGAGCAGCACTAAAAGTGATTTTAAACACAATTAACCCTACTTCCACCACACACAACACCTGACTCCCTCAAAATTATACAGAATTTGCAAAAGATGTAAGAAAAGAAGTAAGTCCAAATCTGGGTTCTATCAGCTAGACCAATACCACTTGGATTTCCTAATGGCCTAAACTCTAAGCGTATGTCTGCAGTGTAAGCCCAGGGTTAGTGGGACTCAAGTTGGCTGACCAGTGTTAGGGAATCTGGGCTTAAGTGTCTACATTGTATTTTAACCCTCGGTTAAGACTTTTCTCACCCGTGTTCAAAGCTAGGGTTGGTGTCCACATTGCAGTGCGCAGACCCAGGACAAAATAACTATATCCCAGAGTCCCTAGCATCCACCCCAAAATGTGGTTGCTCTAGCCCTAGGTCCATGGTGCATTGTGGGAAAATGTCACTGCCTGCCCTACACATTACCAGGCAACAGCTAGCTTTGCAAAAGGCTTGATCGGTTTGCTCTTCATTGTGAACTCAGGAGGCTCCCTGATAGTATGCTTGCAGATCAGTGATCAGGAGAGACTGGATTAACACTGAGCTGAACTGCTACCATTTGCAAAGGAAGGCTGGCTTCTACTTTCAGTGGGGTGGATTGCAGATTGTTGAGATAGAGAGGACTAAGAAAGTTGTCCCATGGAATTGTGTGATACGTCCAAAGACTCCTAGGATCCAAGTCAAGCAGGGCTGCATTTACACTGCAAAGCAATAGGGCTCAGACCCTACATCCTGGCTTAACTCAAGCTCAGACCCACCAGTCCTACAGGGTCCTAGGACCCTAGGTCCAAGCCCTGGGTTAGTGCTATTGTGATGTAGACACAAGGGCAGTTATCACTGCAGTGTAGACATTCCCTAAGACTACTGTGGTACCAAAGAGAGCTGCAGGTGACATGAGTGGAAGGAATACAAAGTTGTAGTCCACAGTGTATCAGCAGAACCACTCCTCAGAGCTGCAGCTGGCCTGTGTTGGGCCACCTCTCTAAGGAGAGAGTGGACAGAACAGCAAATGTATTTGCTTCTCCATCTGCCCCATCCCAGCTCCTCCTTCTCTCTGCCTCTGTTTCACTTCTAATCCCTTTCCACACAATGTGACAGGAGTCTTCTGCACAGAGTCCTTCCATCCAGCCCCACCATTTCTTCACTGAGTGATTTGCTCTTCATAATGTAGCTAGTCCCTTCAAAGATGAGACACAATTCCATGAGCAGTCCTTCAGTGCATGGCTGCATTTATGCTTCTCTTGTAGAGTCTTAAAGCTGAGGTGCAAACTACCAGCTGTGTGATCAGAAGGCAAAAGTTCTACCCTGTAAACTAAAAGGGACCCTCTTCCTTTTGGTCTAGCCAGAAGGAACTGTTGGAGACTATTGTACAATTTAAATCACTCTTTATACATGTGAAACTTCATTACTCCTCACCCCCTACATACATACATACATTCATGAGACCACAGAGTGTATAAAACCTGGTCTTTACCTTCACCTGGTGATTCAAATCACTTAAGCTAGCATTTTTACAATCGGCAGATCCAACTTCAATAAAATCTAAAAACAAACGGACAGGACAGCGTATGATATGTTGAAGTTTCTGAAAATCAAACAAAGTAAATTTTTCTTTGCCTATTGGACGATCATAGTGGAGTACTAAGAAAATGGTGACGGGGGGGACATTATTCTTGTTATATTTACCATTACAATGCACATTTTTTTCCTCCTTAGAGATTCAGATCACAGGTACTAACATCTGCTCTGAATGCTATCAATACAGCCCTAGGCTGATACAAAAGTGTGGATCCACATCCGCAAGAATCACCTTGTATGGATTGGGAATCACACTTTGTCTTTTATCTGTATCTGCATCCACACCACACCCACAGCAGCACACTGCCTCACAGTGCCTCTCAGGAGGAGTGTCTGTGTGCATGTGAGTATACTTCTCAAAGGCGGGGAAGTAGCTGTCAGCTATGAGGCCACTGTCTGCTATGAGGCCACTTTCCAGAACCTATATTCCCTCTCTCCTGGCTGGCAGTACAGGGAGAAAAGGATAAATCAAGACAGGCAGCAAAATTGTCCATTCCTGTGGTTTAAGCTACCAAGCAATTTAGGACCCCTCTCCTGACTTCAGTGCCGTATCATATCAGTTCGAGAGGAAGGCAGCTGCTTCCGTAAAATAAGTCAGGCAGCCATAGGAGGTTTAAAACAAACAAATATTACCTGTCAGACAAAGGGCATCAAATAAATAATACCTACGAGCACAGTAAGAACAAGAGCAGTGATCTTTTCTTTTTTTTTTTTTTACAAGATCAAACCATTATGCTTCAAATTCTAGCTTGGATATCTGAGGACTTCAATTTTCAAATACAAACAAACTGCCTGAGGTGCTCAAATACCCATTTTAAACACCAGCTGGTCAATTTGGGTGCCTGAAAGTGGAAGTAGTGGCCTATTTTAGGTTGAAAAGTGTTTTCTGTAAGGTATTATTAAAGACTGGTCATAACTCACCTGTCATAAGCCACGCCGCACTGATGAAAAAGAGCATTCTCCAGAGCAGGTGGGAGTTGTACTTCATCTCTGCTACCATAGATCAGGTAATAGTTACTCTTTCCTTGTGAAGTCAAAAACTGAGGCACAGGAACCACTGACAAGGCTGTATTTGCACTGGGTCACTGATTATTTACCTTGTGCTTTGTCCAAAGCTGTGTCCCCATCTGATGGAGTATGCACATTACCCAAGCTTCTGGGAACCCACTAGAAATCCTGCCAGGAATGTACTTAGAAAAGATGTTTATTTACATGTACTGGGTATGGGAGCCCATTCCCTGCCATTGCGCCATGACTGAGAAGCCCTTTGACTAATTAACTAGTTTGCGGTAAACGTCTTGATCATTTTTTATTATTTTCCAAGCTTCAAATGCTACCTGAGCTTTCATCTTTAAAAAGAAAAATCTCAAAAAAGTGGCTAGCCCACTACTAGGTTTCCCCACTTTAATGAAAATGCACCAGACTCACAGCTGGTGTAATGACACTGCTGTTAGCTCACTTGTGTGTGTGTGTGTGGGGGGGGGTTGCATTATTCATAGAGTTAACCCTTTGGAGCCTGAGTCTCCACTGCTTTGTACTTTTGGTAGCTACCTACAACAGTGCAAAGTGAGTGGAAAACAGCTCTAAAATGTTACCAGTGTATAAGCAAGTGCCGAATTCTGATTTGTTAGCATTTTGCACCTATGTAAATGGCTACACAAATTGCTATACAGTGGAGAACCAGACCCTCTTTCTGGGAATCATTCACAGATTAATCCTGATTACTGCTATTTACTGATCAATTTTTGCCTAATACAGTAGTTCAGACAGTTTTCAGCCTAAAGTTTGGTCACAAATTGCTCGCTTTGACTATTTGCTATTTCTTATTCATGTTGTCTGATTGGTCAGCTAAAGTCACACAGGATAGATTCTGCTTCCTCATTGGCGAACTTTATTATAAGGTGAATAATTGAATAGCAATTGAATAGATAATTTGAATAGCATGTGGCAAATTGCAAACAGCAAATGCCCTTCTTTGCATGTGAAAAAGGGTAGCCAGGCCCCAAAAAACCAAACCCTTCAACTCCAGCCATTCCCAAAACTTCCATGCAAACAATAACCTGTTCACGTTAATGAATGTGAATAGTAAATTAAAAGGAACATCAGCATGCTTGACCAAAAGAGCTGCTTAGAATTTGAAGGGCTGTTTGAGAACACTGTTTTAGCAGCCACTTGCTCTATTTGAATCACTCAACAAGGGCTTTCTACATATTATCTTGCCAATCTCCGTGCATGCTGTTGGTCTCTTCTATGGATGGGGTTGCCAAGCCAGCCCCTGTCAAGTGGATAAATTTACTAGCATAGCTTTATCTACCTTCTGAGGCCCAGATCTTCCAAAGGTATTTGATTTGAATGGGAGTTAGGTACCTAAATAGCTTTGAGGATCTGGGCCTGAGCATCCGACTTTCACAGATTCCCCAGCCAGTTGCAAGGGTTATTAGTACTAAGGGGTAAGTATCTTAGTAAGGCCTATGCCTCAGGCCAGATATTTTCAGTAATTAGGCACTGATGGACAAAGTGTCCAATCCTTCCTCAGGCTCCAGCTGCTTTGTGCTGATTTGACAATGCAAGCCAATCACCATGCTAGCTGAACCAGTCAGCTCAGGGTTCCCTTTGAATAAGGGGAATCCCAGGATTCACCACAACAATACTTCCCCCCAGCCATGCTATAAGGGTCTTTTCCCTAGAGTGCCCAGTCTGTGCAGTGTCTATGTCTTAGCAATCCCTAGCTGCTCGGACTACCTCTTCAGGCTATAGACAGCTGCTGTAAGCTAAAGGGGCCCTTAGACGACTCTGATTTAAGCTAGAGACTAGCCTGAGGGGGAGGGGGTGTCCGTGAAAGGGTAAAGTTGGTGTATAATCACTTTTGTCCCTCTCTCTTCCCTGTGTTGTGCCAACAACACCTCGAAGATAGCCCAGGAGCAGGGCCTATAGAGTAAGATTTTCATAAGGGCCAGATTATAAAATGTAGTGAGGTTCCTTAAGATGTAGATAGGTGCCTAGTGGGATTTTCCAAAGTTAGGCCCCCTCACTTAGGTGCTTAGGAAAAAATCCCATAAATTGTCTTTAGGTATCCAAATACCTTTGTAAATTTGGTCCTAGGAGATAAAATTTTCTAAAGTGTTTAAGAAAATTAGGAGCTCAATTCTCACTGACTTTCAGTAGAAGCTAAGTGCCTAATGCCCTTAGGCACTTTTGAAAATCCCATGTTAAGTGATTTAAGGATGGATTTTTAAAAGTTATTTAGGTTCCTAATATGACTTTGAAAAGTACCTATGCATCTAACACCCATTGGACCTCAGAGTCCCGGCATTTTTGAAAATCCCAGTAGGTGCCCATCTGCATCCTGGAGCTAAATTAAGTGATACATTAGGGTGGGTGGGTCCTTAATTTTGCACATTTGTTTCAGTGTTATAAGAGATGTGTGGGGCTTGAAAAACCCAAAAATGTGTTACAGACTTTATGGAAAGCCCTTTAAATGCCCAAATACCTTTACAATTCTGGCTCATAAGACCCAATTTCAAAAGTGACTTACAAATGTAGACGTAGAACTGAGTGAATAACTGATTTTTCAGTACACTAGCAATTCTAAAAAATAAAATTATTTTGGGTTGAACTGAAAACGATTTTTTTAAATATGTTTGGTGAAGCTAGAAGTCCAACAAAAATTATTTTCAGGTCATACAGAATGTTTCATTATGACAAAACTGAAATGTTTTGTTTCATTTTGATCATTTTAAAGTATTTTGGATTTTTAAAAATAATATTAAAGAAAACATAAAAAACGTTCTGAACCAAAAAAGTGAAACATTTCTTTTTGAAAATATCAAAATGAAACATTTTAATTTTCTCAGAATTTTTTTTTAAACTGAAACACTTTGGCAAAATCAATACAAATTTGCAAAATGGTTTTGGTGTCACTAGATCTGCCTTTTTCAGGCAAAAAATAAATGTTGCCTGTTCTGATTAGTTTCATTGAAAAATCAGTGGGACTTAGGTGCCTAAGTTACATAGGTTTTTTTGAAAATTTTACTCCATGCGTGTAGTGGTTGTTTTCCTACAATTAACAACAGGAAATATAATCCAGTTTGTGACATGGGTTTTATTGATTCCAAACTACTGAACCATGAAGAAAAAGAAATTAAACACCGAGGCCCTTTACTGTCTATTTATTCATTTACAGAAATAACAGGAAATGGATAAGGAAAGATAGCAGCAGCACACAAAGATCTCAACAAATAAGACCTCCTGGCAGAGAAAGCACTGCTGACAAATGTCCTTAGCAACAGGTCAGTTTCCGCCAGGCAGACTGGACTTCTTGTGTTCTTGAATCACACATTTAAAAGCAGTAGTGATAGAATATGCAAAAGAACAAAAGGAAATTACTAAATGCAATTTAGAATATAAAGCCCAATTTTCTATCAGGCTTATAAAATGTTTTATGCAAACCCCGGCAGGAAAAATACATTATTGGTTCGGTGTTTTTATGTATCCTACATAAAATCCTTAGTAATTTTTATTTCTACATGTAAGAGACTGAAGGAGCATTCAAGGAAGATAAGGTTATTGTGGAGAAACTAAATGAATTTTTTGCATTAGTCTTCACAGCTGAGGATGTGAGGATGATTCCCAAACCTGAGCCATTCTTTTTAGGTGACAAATCTGAGGAACTGTCCCAGATTGTGGTGTCATTGGAGGAGGTTTTGGAACAAAGTGATAAATTAAACAGTAATAAGTCAGCAGGACCAGATGGTAAGATGGTATCCACCCAAGAGTTCTGAAGGAACTCAAATGTGAAATTGCAGAACTACTAGCTGTGGTATGTTAGCTAGCATTTAAATCAGCTTCTGTATCAGATGACTGGAGGATAGCTAATGTGACGTCAATTTTTTTAAAAGGCTCCAGAGGTGATCCCGGCAATTACAGGTCAGTAAGCCTAATTTCAGTACCAAGCAAATTGGCTGAAACTATATCAAAGAACAGACATAACAGACACATAGATTAATACAATTTGTTGGGGAAGAGTCAACATGGTTTTTGTAAAGGAAAAATCATGCCTTTCCAAGTTACTAGAATTTTTTAAGGGGGATCAACAAGCATGTGGACAAGGGTGATCCAGTGAATATAGTGTACTTAGATTTTCAGAAAGCCTTTGACAAGGTTCCTCACCAAAGGCTCTCTTAAGCAAAATAAGCAGTTATGGGATAAGAGGGAAGGTCCTCTCCTGGACCTTCTGGTTAAAAAATAGGAAACAAAGGGTAGGAACAAATGGTCAGTTTTCAGAATGGAGAGAGGTAAATAATGGTGTCCCCCCCATGGGTCTGTACTAGGACCAGTACTGTTCAACAAATTCATAAATGATCTGGGAAAAGGGTGAGGTGGCAAAATTTGCAGATGATACAAAACCACTCAAGATAGTTAAGTCTAAAACAGCTTGCAAAGAGTTACAAAGGGATCTCACAAAACTGGGTAACTGGGCAACAAAATGGCAGATGAAATTCAATATTGATAAATGCACATTGGAAAACATAATCCAAACTATAAATATAAAATGATGCCGTCTAAGTTAGCTGTTACCACTCAAGAAAGAGATCTTGGAATCATTGTGGATAGTTCTCTGAAAACATCCACTCAATGTGCAGTGACAGTCAAAAAAGCTAACAGTATGTTGGGAATCATAGGAAAGGGATAGATCATAATGGAGAAAATAATGTATTGCCTCTTTATAAATCCATGGTACGCCCACATCTTGAATACTACGTGCAGATCTAGTTACCCATCTCAAAAAAGATATATTGCAATTAGAAAAAATACAGAAAAGGGCAACTAAAATGAATAAGGGTTTGAAAAAGCTTCCATATGAGGAGAGATTAATAAGACTGGGACTTTTCAGCTTGGAAAAGAGACAACTAAAGGGGGACATGATAGAGGTCTATAAAATCATGACTAGTGTGGAGAAAGTAAATAAGGAAGTGTTATTTACTCCTTCTTATAACACAAAAACTAGGAGTCACCAAATGAAGTTAATAGGCAGAAGGTTTAAAATGAATAAAAGGAAGTATTTCTTTATACAACTCACAGTCAACCCGTCGAACTTCTTTCTGGAGGATGTTCACAAAAGAACTAGATAAGATCATGGAGGATAGGTCCATCAATGACTATTAGCCAGGATAGGCAGGGATTTGCCAGAGGCTGGGAATGGCTGATGGATGGATCACTTGATGATTACCTGTGCTAATCATTCCCTCTGAAGCACCTGGCATTGGCCACTGTCAGAAGACAGGATACTGGGTGAGATAGACCATTGGTCTGAACCTGTATGCCATTCTTATGTTCTCTTGCCCAGAACTGTTGCTACCATATCCTATGCGGCAGCTTGAATTGATCATGCTGAGATCATGACACTTTTATCCCAGGATCAGCAATGTTTTTATGTATACAGAGTTCTTTCTAGGTTTGGGTGGGATTGTTTTTTTGTTGTTGTTGTTTTTGATGGCTTTCTTCCTGTCCAACTAGTGATATAAATCATTAAGGTCCTAAGCCAATGCACAGTGACTTCATGCAGACTAGGCTGCCTGGGGACTCCTAGGTCACCTGGTGAAGTTCCTGGCTGAAGGCTAGGTGTAGAACTGCAATATACTTTTCCATACTAATCCTGAGGCAAATAGAACAGGTCACTTGCTCGCTATTAGTAACCTGTCCCTGCTTGGGTGCAATGTAGCAGATAAGAGTTCATTAGGTAGTCTTTGAAAAGGTGTAGCACATTTTTTTGGTAATAATTTAGCAGCAAAACATGGCTTTTATTTACCAACAAAAGTTATTTTGCAAAAATTGGCCTTGTGGGCTCCTGCGTTCATTAGTATGGAAATCAATGAGAGTGGGACCAGACCTTGTAATGCAGTGGACCATCTTGTATTGCACTGCTAGGGTAATATGGCTTTACAATGGCAAAACAATCCAGGGAAGATCATCCCAGAGTAGAGATGGTCCCCCTACAGCAGAGACAATGTAAGGGCTCTTATACCACTTATCCGCCCTGCTCCCAGAATAGCATGAAAGAGAGGTAGTGGCTGGAGGAAAAGGGGCCTGGCCAGGGTGCTCCCATACTATCACCAATTCATAGCCTGTTTTCGGACCCTCAGAGCCATTTGCAGGTAGCATAAGTTAAAGCAGCCCTTGGACTGTTCCACCCCAGCACAGGAACTTTACAGGTTGCAACATAACCTGCACTGAAAACTTACCCTGACACCTAACAGTCAGTCTGAGTCCTTTCTACCCTGTGCATCATTACTAGCTATAGCGTCTCTGAAGCTCAAATTATGCCATCAAATTCACTTGCATCAGCTCATAGTCTTCAAATGATGCCTTCAGTTACACCTGCGTAACTCCATTAGTCTCGAAAGGGTTTCCTCTGCAGAACTGGATTAACCCCCTTTCCTTTCACTGGCTCACACTTTAAGACAACACAGTATGTGGGCACGCAAACGACACACTCTCCCTCAACCAACTACTGTCTGGATCACAAAGATCCCTCTTCTACATTTTGTAGGCAGACCTGCTAAAATAAAAAGCAGTTGGTAACTTTTAACTTTGGCAGTAACTTGTACACAACTCAAGCTATTTTGGAACATTGCCTAGAGCAAAATGTCTTCTACAGATAGGAGGGGTAGTACTGCCATCTCGTGGTTAACTCAATCATTGACTTTCAGTTACAGATGCTGACAAGGTTGGTAGATCCAAATTTTTTATTTCTGCTGTCTTTTAATTTTATTTCTGCTGTCTTCTGGGTATTTTTGTGTGCATATTTTGTCCCCATGTTGTGTTCAATGTCAAAAACCAAGGCCTTGAGCCTACCATGAGGGAGCAAGCCTAATAACAAACCAGTGTATGCATAAAAATAATGGACCACGTATTTCAGTAAAAAACAGATGTCACTGTCATTCTCCCAAAGGGTTATTATAAACACCAGTGAGAGAAAAATAACCCTGCAAATTGTGGATGATACCTTGATAGCATGGCTTTAAAAATCTATTAAAATAAGGTCCTAACATCACTCTGCTGTATGGCATTTCAGAGCACTGCCATTGGTAGGTAGTGTTCATATTAGCACAATCCCAAAGAAGTCAATGGTGCTCTAATGTGCCATACGTTGAGATGAGCCACTGAAAATTTGATGTGCTAATATGTAAACGTATAGAAAAGAAGCACCTATAAGTATATAAGTAGCTAATAGCTTTTTGTTACAAGGTCAGTACAGAAGAAAAGTTTGATTGGAATGCTGTGGTAAGCGGGGATAACTAGTGAAGGAGGTCTAAGCACCTGACAGCATCCTTTAAAAGAGAGGCTCCCTCCAAGAAAATGCCCCATAGTTGTATGCAATACCAGTTCCTATAAGAAAACTGGCCCCCCAAATTTCCTCGTGTCCAGTCAGGGTGAGGAGATTTACTGCTCCTTAGCTACAGTCGTTAGGGACACCTTGTCTTTTGAATTGTAAGATCACACTGTAACAGAGTTGAGGCCCAAACATTGGTTTGTGTGTCTTAGTCAGACTTTGCCTTTGTCAGTGGAACAAACATAGCAGCAGTAAAATAAACTGTATTTTGTTTTTTTATAGTGATAAAAACACTCTGCCTTTGATGTCTTTTGACAATGAAATGAAATACTTTGAGAGTAAGAATTAATTCCAATGGAAATACTGCATCCTGTCCATTTAAAATCTGAAATTCTTTGAGCTGGATAAAGAGTGGTCACTGCTGATTTCTGCCAGCATCCAATTGACTCGTAGAATCCTCTTTTCTGCTTTGGGGATGGACCCATTATTATTAAAACAGAAGTTTCTTGGGAACCTCCCATGAAAATTCATCTCTTCCAAAGTGACCGTAACAAGCAGTCTTCTGATAAATTGGCTTCTTTAAATCCAAATCCCTAAGTGTTCAAGAAAAAGGAAAGAAAATGCTTTAATCTAAAGTGTAACACTATAAATCATTAACATTCTGATAACAT
This sequence comes from Emydura macquarii macquarii, assembly GCF_026122565.2. Lineage (NCBI taxonomy): Eukaryota > Metazoa > Chordata > Testudines > Chelidae > Emydura > Emydura macquarii. The sequence continues at coordinate 54,324 of NW_027131527.1, forward strand.
GGGTTAGTTCCTCCTCTCAGCCCAGCAGGAGGAATACAAGCTTGTGTATTTTGGAAGTGCAAATGTACCAATGAACTTGTTTTATGGAATAATGACCACAAAAGTGGCCATAAGAGTTAGTCTGAAGTCTTTTAGGGCCAGACCCAAAGCCCATTGAAGTTAATGGAAATTTTGACCCAATTTTCAATGAAATGTTTGTGAAAAATAGTCCCCATTTCTCAAACAGCTCTAGTAAAAATGAGTGAACATTACTCGGAGCCAAAACTATTTCAACTCCATATGCTACAGAACACACTCATGTAGATGTATTTACCCTTATGTAAGGCCAAATTCTAGGAAGGGATGAGTAGCAGCAGAGAACACAAAACCCCAGCTGAAATAATTGGGAGTTACATCTGGCTTCTTATAAGATCTGGCATATTGTTAGGTCCAGAAATAGTTATGGTTTGTGTGCATAGGTAAAACATCTTTTTTGTACAACATGGACCAATACTATATTAACACAAGAGGTTGGACAGACTGAGTTAATAGCTCTTTTCCTTTGGTAATGGCTATACTTTTTTCAGAGGAGTTCCAGGAGGTGTTCACTGTGACTGTTCCATATGTGTGTGTTTCTGTCACATACTTACCTGACAATGACTCCAGGTCGAAGGTCAAAGTTCTTGTGCACAATGTCCAGTAGCTCTTTCTCTGTTTTCTGGGAGGTTCCATAAGTGAACAGTGAAATGGAGAGAGGCTGAGCCACTCCAATGGCATAAGAAACCTTTGGCAGACAAAAGCATTCATCAGGACACAAGGATGGAGCCTCATATGGCCAGCAGGGCATGTCACAGAACACAGTATTTTTACAAGGCATGAATGCACCAGCTCAGACGAAATAGGGGGTCTTCCTTCACTTCCTATCTCTACCTCCCTTTTGCCCAAATTCTAACTGCATCATTTGGAGGTTCTGAGCTTTTATTCAGGACTTTGTGTCTCTCCTATCCAGTAATGGGACTATCCCAGGAGATCTCCAAACCCACTGACATGGCCAGTCTACAAATCTAATCTTCAGTCGGAATGAGGACAAAGGACAGACAAGTATCTCACTTCTCTCTTGATCAGACTATCCCCTCTTAGCTGGAATCTATCTATGCAACTACACAATATTCTGGGACCCCCTAACTGGGATAGTCAATACCAGAAGACTGATGGACCCAGTAAACATCCAGAATAACCTCCAGTAAAATGTAAACTATCCAAAAATCCCAGTGACAATGATCTTGAACTACACAAAATAAGATCTTTTTCCTGTTCTTCCTTCTAAGCTCAGTCCAGCTCCAAGCTAAGCTTCCAGAATTCCATAAACTTCTGATTTCTCCCCATCTTTCCCCTTGCAGACATAACCAAGGCAAGAGTAGCTGAGAACTGCTGGCCACATCTCTCCCTCACAAACCAATTGTTCTAAAGCAATATTTCCACAGAAAAGGTAAAAAAGAAAAGTACTTTAAAAAAAAACCACACACATTCAAAATGGAACATACTTGAACCAGAACACGACTACACAACCCAGCTTTCACCAAAGACTTGGCCACCCAGCGAGCTGCATACGCCGCCGACCGGTCCACCTTCGTATAATCTTTGCCTGAAAAGGCACCACCTCCATGGGCTCCCCATCCACCATACGTGTCCACAATGATCTTTCGACCAGTAACTCCAGCATCACCCTGTGATATTCAAACAAGTGTCATTTCTCAAGCTTTTATGAGCTAATAGCTTTTTTTGTGGGGGGGAAAAAAATCCATTATTTCACTGTCATTTTTTTATATTGTCTCCAAGGAATAGCCCTTAAAACAGCTGATGACTTCAGTTAATTTCTCTCAAATAGACTCCCAGAAAGCAAGCTTGTGTATTTTTGTAGCTTGTGTATTCTTAAGTTCATTGCTACAGTTGTCTTTATCTCACTGAATTACCATAAGAGTGGCTATATAAGTTCTTTTAAGGCCAGATTCAAAACCCACTAGAATTAATGGAAAACTCCCACTGATTTTCACTGATCAAGACATTAATGAGGAGCATTTAGTGATCAGGCAAAGAGTTTGCAAGATGGCTATTGCTACCATGTATGATTTCCTAATGCCTTTTTCAAAGGCAAATATTCTAAACTTTCTTAGCAGCTGCTACATTGCATATATCTGCTTAAAAATAACTTTTATACTGAAACCATACTGAAAAAAAGACACATTTACTTACGAGCTAAAAGTTCCATTAACATCAATAGGAGTTTTTCCACTGATTTAATGGAAGCAGGATTAGGCTCTATTACTTTGGATAAGATCTAAAGCTGAGTGAATAATTCACAATAAATACTGTATTTGATTTCCTCACATGCAGTCACAATCTTAAATTAACCAACTCACTTTCATGTGGTTTCATTTTTACTGTAGGGATATGTTGTTATTGTTATTAATAATAATTTGTATTATGGCAGCACCCACAGGTCTTAGTCAGGATTGAGATCTCATTATCCTGGATGCAGTACAGCTATACAGGAAAACACAGTCAAGGACCCACAAGGAGTTCACAATTTAAGACAAAATGCAACAAATGGGAGTAACAGAGATAACTGGGGAAGGAGGAGGAGGCTACCTAAATTAGTGATGCACATGACTTGCAGATTCTTAGTCATTTAAAGTTTATGACTATTATGTATATATTAAGATATAACTGAGCAAACAGAACAGAAATTAGTAATCCCCACTAGCCATCTACACAGGTACCTGGATCACCACCTGCTAACAGTGAGTAGCTGATATTCCTGTTTGAGCTGTGTCGATCATTTACAACTCTTCATTTAAGTCCCATGGTATTCTTACTGCTCCTAAACTGGCTGAATGTTTAAATATTTCCCATGTGAGTACTAGCATGGGCAAATTTAAAATAGAGTTTGTATTTGTATGTGGACTTTGAAATTCTGTTTATAGAGAATTCATGCCAGTAAATTCAATCACTGGAATGTTTGCAGATAGCAAATATTAAAGGAAAGCCAAAGCTTTACTTAGAAAGATTGAGCAAATATTCACAGAAAATCTTTGGGAGTGTTTGCCCAGTTCTATTAAGAAATTTCTGAATGATGGAAAATGGAATTACAGCTCTCCAAGCTTGCAGAAAAGCCCGCTCCCCTTGGGAATCTTCTGCTTGATCCTTCAGTGCATTCAGAACATTTGGATTTGGGGTAGCATGTTCAGTTTCAGTGGGAATGATTGAGATGTCATGAACTTAGCATTATTATGACTTAACTGAAGGATCAAATAAGAGAGTGTGAGATGTGAAAGGGAGAGACAATGTATTCAAGCACAGATCTCTTTTAAGACAATAAAAAGAGCTCATGTATATTAGTAAATGTTATGCTGTGAGAGTCACTCTTTAAAAGGGGGTTGTAATGTAATCAAGGAACCGCTAGGTGTTGCTGCTGTTGGGAAGACAGCATTCAGAAGTTTCATTTTAACTTGGCATTCATCATAGCTCTTAACTTGCCCAGGCCAAAATGCAAGTTATCATTAGCCTTGAAAATGTGAGGCACTGAACCCAAATGAGGTAAATGACATAGTAATTGCAGAGGAAGTGTGAACAGGTTTTGATTCCCTATAATCTTGCCTTCCATAGATAACCATTTCTAGTTCTGTTGCCATTTCTTTTTCTGTGGTGTTCTGTCTCTGAGAGGGTACACAGAACAGAGTAAGACACAGAAGAAAGTAGTGTTGTAGCCGTGTCGGTCCCAGGAAAAGAAGAAGAGCTCTCTGTAGCTTGAAAGCCTGTCTCGGTCACCAACAGAAGATGGTCCAATAAAATATATTACCTCACCCACCTTGTCTCTCTAACAGAAAAAAGTAGTAATTTATGTTGCTTGCTACAATGAGCTTCATATCATTATTTAGAGGGCCAATATTTGTCAATGGTGATGGTGCTAGTTAGACTGTTAATACTACACAGCTTGTTTTATTAGTAATATTATTAACTGACCATTTCTAGTCTACATTTCTACAATAAGTTATAGCACAATGACAAACTAACTTTGGCCACATGCCTTATACTGCATCGTGCTGCTGCTCAGATGTTATGGTAACAGCCATCCTAGAAAAACCTGAGATAGGTTTCAATAAAGTTAATGGATTTCAACAATGAAGGATAAACAGGTCTGTTTGGAATAGATAGTAAATTGGCCCTACAGTCAGAAGTGCCCCTGGTAAGAGGATATAGTGCTGTCCTATTTATGCAAAGAAGTATGGTAGGGGGAAGTGGAACAAACAATGTTCTAGGAAGATGTTTTTAAACAAAATCTGAACTAAAGGCTTGGTCCCGCAATAGTGACGTCAATAGGAATTTTGCCATTGACGTCAATGAGTGTTGCATCAAGCCCTAAATCCTGGCTCCCACGCCTTAATCAGGCAAAACTCTCACTGCCATTCCCCTTTTGGAGAAACCCAGGTAGGGCCTGATTTTCAGAGGTGCTGAGCGCCTGAAGCTTTCAATGATTTCAACTAGAGTTGTGTGTGCTGAGCACCTCTGAACAGCAGGACCCCCAGTCAACAGCTGCTAAATGTTTGGCCGTCCCATTTACTTCCCTGGGTGATTTTGCCTGAGAAAGGACTCAGGGCCTGATCCTGTGAAGTGCTAAATGCAATGGGATTTAAGGATGCCCAGCACATTGCAGGGCTGGACACTAAATATGCAAAGCAGGACTTGGCCCAACTTGCTTATATGTAGAGGACTTGAGTTAACACTAAGTATCTGACATAGCCACACCCTTGAAGGTTTCTTTGAAATCCAGCACATGAAGGCCTTGGTCTGGCTCCCATGTAAATCAGTGGTGAAACTCCCATTGGCTCCAATGGTGTAGGACTGGTCTCTTAACAGGTATTCTATCTGTGCCCTTCTGTTAGAAATACAGGCTGAGGACACAAGTTAGTCTGTAAACCAATGTGACGGGACTAGGCAAGTTGGTAGAAGGATCAAAGGAATAAGTAAACACACACCTGTGGCCCTCCAATGACAAAACGCCCACTGGGCTGAAGGTGGTAAATCGTTTTCTCATCCAAGTATTTGGCAGGAACTACAGCTTTAATCACACGGTCTCTCAGGGTTTCACGCATGAATTCCAGCGTGATGGTTTCATCATGCTGCACAGATATCACAATGGTGTGAACACGGACTGGGATGACGGTTCCATTTTTCTGGATATACTGAACAGTGACCTGAATAAGAGCAAGGAGGTAAAAGAAACAGCTGTATGATACCATACCATATATATACCATACCATGCACCATGCCATACTATACCAGATGCACAGGAAGGTGCCTGAGGCAACAAAGAAGATAATTGTTTAATGGATGCAGGGTTGTGAGGAATGAAGTGCACAGTTTTCATGTTTGCTAAATACACTGATGAGCAAAGAGGACCCAAGTTCAGAAGGTTCATGTACAAAGCAAATATTTTACCTCTATACACCATGCATTCCCCAGTGACACTGATAGAAATACCTATTAAGATTGGGATTTTCAAAGGACCCTAAATCAATTAGGCTCTCAAATCCCATTGAAATTCAAATCCTTAGGCTTCTGTGAAAACTCCAGCCTTAATTCATAGGCACTGATGAACCAGATTTGCCCGTTAGATCTCCTGACACATCTTCAAGCAGTAGGGAACACCCAGCTCCTGGTATCCAAGGATTAAATGTTTCTTCAATACTATGCAGTGTCTTGCTTCAGGAGTCCATGCATGCTAACAATTTTTGTTACACTCAAGAGATTGCATCCTGAGCAGAGGAACTGTTTTATATGCAATCAGTAGAAAGATGACATCATGCTGTATGTTATAATGTGGAAATCCTGGACTATCCACTTAAAACGACATTCTGAACTGAACAAACAGTGGTAATTAAAAATTGGAAAAAGAGATCCAGGATTTTTTGGGAGTAAAACAGTGAGTTTACTGAACCAGACAGATTGTTGTTAATAGCCTGCAAGTGATCAGGACTGTAAAGGATTCTTTCCACGGCTAGTGTAGTGAACAGAGGGACACCATGAGTGAAAGCAATATTACCTGTGTCTTAGAGTCAGGTCTAAGCCAAGGGAGATCACCACTGTGTCTCAATTCTGCTAACTTGGTGTTCAATTTGTGAGCGAGGATAATAGTGAGAGGCATACATTCTTCTGTCTCATCTGTTGCATAGCCAAACATCAAACCCTGTAATTGGAGAGAAGGGTTATATTTTAAATCACTGGGAGAACCAGGGTTTTCAATTCTGTTACATTATTAATATGAGCATTACAGAAGCGTGTAGAGACCACAAAATTCACCTGAGGCAAACCGTAAACAGGGCCCTACAATTACTTTTGATTGTTGTCCTTATTTGTGGTATAGAAGCATCTTAGAGGCCTCAATCAAGATCAGGCTTCCACTGTGATAGGCACTGCATACAACACATAATAAGAGACAGTCCCTGCCCTGATAGCTTTCAGTTTTCATTCAAAACATTTTCAATTTTTGGCTGAAAAATCAATGACAGAAATTCAAAATTTTCTGTGGAAACACATTTTTTGTGATAATTTGTGTTTTATTAAATAACAGCTTGGATAGAAAATTTTCAACCTACCCTATCGGCAAGGACTATCCCCATATAATACAAGTGATTTATCTGAATGCAAAAATGGAAATAAAATATCCAGGCATATTTTGCACCCAACCCTGATTCTTTCTTAGGTAGAGCTCCACAGTGAATAAGGTGGCCTGGATAGGATTACAAATATGGGTTGGGGACTTTTACAAATGAATGTTGTCAAGGTATACCTGAACAGGCCAATGCAGGGAGTTAGCAGGGATATTGCCTTGGTGTTACTCCTTCCTCTCAGGCATTTCAGTGGCATGGCAGGTTATAAATGAAATTATTTGAATACTGTCAAGAGGGAGCATGGCCAAGTGCTCTGACCTGTGCGACTTTGTAATAGTCACTTTGTCTCTCTGTGCCTCAGTTTCGCACCTGTTACATGGAAATAACAGCTTTGCCCTACCTCACAGGGGTGCTGCAAGGATAAATATAGTAAGATGGTGATGGGAGTCATGGAAGCATCTAAGACAGATGCATTTTTATTTACTCCCTCTGCTGATAGAAATGCATGTTAATTTGGGCGTCATGAGGGTTTGGGGGCAATATTACCTTGGTTCCAAGGCTCCATGATAGTTCTATTACAATTCTCAACAACATTACCATAAACTAGATATTACTGCTAATGAGAACTACTGTAAATGTTAAACTCACATTCATATTGGTTTCAGTTGGAGTTGCAGGATTTTACTGTCTATCTCTTGGGAAGAAACTGTAATTATCTCCATTTGCTATTCAGCTCACAGAAATACGACTTGGACAGTCTTAATTATGTGGAATGCTTATTATATTAAAACTGATCCCTGCCTCTGGGAAATAAGTGAGAGTTACAAATGTTCTGGCAGAATTGTCTTTATTTTACAAATGTTGCCATCTTGCTTATGCTTGAAACACGGACAGTGAACACTTTTTTACAATGTAAAATCTCAAGAGTTATGTAAACATGACACGATCTTGAATCATTTTGCTAATTATTTGTTATTTACTTACTTAATCTTTGGCAAGTCCTGCTGCAAAAGGAAATGTTTAATATGAAGCATACTTGAAAAAGCTAACTTTGCAAAGCTTTAGGGCCCAGATCCTTAGTGGTGTAAATTATCACAGTTCCATTGACATCAATGGAGCTATGACAGTTTAAACTAGCTAAGGATCTGCTGCATGGTCTACTGTATGACCAAAATGATCCTTGGTGAAACTCTACTGACGTCAAAGAAGTGATGAATTTAGCCCTGTGTGTCCCATGAGAGCTCCATCAATGTATTCACACAAACGTGCATTTTATTCTGTGTTAGCACAGGATGAGATTGTTCAAATTCTCATGACTGTGACCTTTGATTTAGAAAATATGACAATGGGGTGGGCAATCCCTGATCTTTTCAGAAGAAAGATTTTCATTTTAAGGAAATAGAGTGAGCCTATCTCTCCTAGCACTGGGAGTAAAGCAGAGTTGGGAATGTACTAGGAGGCTGCCCTAATGAGCTGATAGGATTATTGTAGAGTGTGTTTTGCTTTACTATTGTTTTTGTAAATGTGGATGATTTTTGATTACCTGGTCACCAGCACCAACATCCTCTTCGTTCCTGTAGAGATGAACACCTTGGGCAATATCAGGCGACTGTTGTTCTAAGGCCACCAGAACATTACAAGTCTTGTAGTCAAAGCCTGTTTAGAAGAAGACACAGGAGTACATGAACTTTTATTCACAATTAAGCACAGCTACCTGGAACCATATTCCAGAAATTCCAATCCGGAATGACAATGCCTTCAAAACTCATAATCTGCCTGCTATTGTGCCCCACAATTCTAATGTGTTCTTTTTCTCTGCTCAACTTCCCAGTAAGGCCTCATTTCTCTTAGTTGCTTGACCACAGGCAATTAGTCTAAAGCAGTGCTCAGGAAAATCCCAAACATCGTGAAAAATAAGAAATTACAAAAGAGAAAATGTCTGACCTTAGTTGCTAACCCACAGCAGAGCTTACACATGCTATTTCATCATTGCAAGGGTATAAACACCAAGGAGGAAAAGTCTAAAGAAATATCACTAGGGCTAATGAATGAGATGAAATTAAGTAAAAGACCATTTATCCTGAATATCAAGAATATTTTATCAGGGCCATCTGTCAGACTGGAATATTCTCCCTAGGTAAATTGCAAAAGCCCCATCACATGATTTCTTTAAAGCTGAAATAGACAAAATACTTAACAGAACAACTTAGGGTACAAGCCTTTGTTAGCAGGAACATACAGAAGATAATACTATAGATATATTTCACCTTTAATTTCTCTGATTCTGAAACATCAACCCAAGGTTCAACAACAGAGCCATTAGCATTGCCGATATTTTCTCTCTTACCACTAACCCCTGGGAAATAATCCAACAGAAGAGCACCTCCTGAAGAATAGTATGATCTGTGTATAATTGGAATTAATATTTTGGAAAACTCTACAGCATTGTTGAACAGTAAAGGCCCACTGTATTTTCCACCAAGTAGTTATTTTCAACAAAATTCTCCTCTTGGTGGCTCTTCGCTTTGATATTCTGTTTTCCATGTATACAAGGATCTTCCATGGGGGTCAATGGGAGATCCACACATGTAAGGAAAACAGATTAGAGACTTGCCATCCAGATCTGAAAGCAGAACTTTGCCTTCAAAGGACAAGTGAAAAGGATTTTTAAAAAATTGTCAAGGACTTGCAGAATATTATGACAGAACTTCTCATTTTCCTTTCCAGTTTTTTTCTACACTCAGCTCTCCCAAAATACCAGCTACTGACAGCTGTTTTCCAAATCAAAGACCAAACACCTGCACATCAAATATGCACATCCAAACAAGTGACCACTTGAAGAACACTGCACGGCCTTTAAGTAGGTTGTCATGGGAAAGGATTCCATAAGGGAAAAAGCTGAATGCAATTCTACCCCTTTTAGCTTTTCGCCTATAGTTTCTATAGGGTAGGGTTTTTGACTGGGTTCACAACCCCCGCACAGCTTTGGTGGTAAGGGGGTAAAAGAAATTTCTAGACTATTGGATCTGACAGCGTTTTCTGAGAGCAATGTTACTATGTTACATAATATTCTTCTTTGGAGCCGATTAACAGATGTGCTTTTACAGCATTCTCCCACCTTTCTTTCTTCAGAGGTCTTGTACCAACAAAATTATCTCAACCAGGAAATACTGCTACCAAAAGTTTTTAAAAAAACCAAAACACACTTAATCTTCGTGGTAACTGTAAAACATTTGCAATGTGTAAATAATATAATAAGTTTATAGAGATTGCAACTGGATGTTGAAATGTGTGTTGGATACAAAACACTGTGTTCTTTGCATCATTAATATAATCTACAGTGCTACAAAATTTACTTAGATTGTGAATTCCTCAGGGCAGGGACTGACTTTTTGTTCTGTGTTTATACAGCGCCAAGCACAATGGGGGCTTGGTCTATGATTTCAGTTCGTAGGTTCTACTGTAATAAATAAATAAATAATATATGAATTCACCAAGTCTTCTCTTTCCACTCCATCTCACCAATTTACATTAGTCAGGTTGGCCATTTAAATAACACGCAAGTTGCAGGGAGTTAGATTGAGAAGTGGAATCTATAGCGTAAGTTAGCAGCTGATGCTACTTTGCCAACATGCTCCAGTTCAAAAAATTCTCCTCCTAGCTACCTTTTCTTGCTGTGAGCTTTAACCATACAGTGAAGAGTTTCTCCTCAGTATGTGATGGAGTCAGAATGTTTCTCTCAAGGCAGTGTGTGACCAGCTTCTAGCCAAGCCATATCATTTGATCAAGCTTACAGAAGCACAAGTATGCAAGTGGAGATAGATCTGTTCTGCAGTTACTCACTGACCAGCACACACCATGTTACCAAAAAATATGATTTCTGGACTTTTTCCACCAACCTTTAGCTGAATCATCGTAGCCGATGTGCTTAATTGTGTCTCGAACTACTCGCTGATAATCGACAACGGCAAGAGATGTGATCTCCCCACAGAGCAGCACCATCCCTGTTTTACACACTGTCTCTACAGAGAGTGGGAAGACAGAAAGTAGGAAATGGGATAAGGGTGGGCTGGATAACTCAGCATGCTATTGCAAATAACTCCACTTCTGGAAATGGTGATCTGAACAACCCCTACTGAATACAGATAATATAGATAGTTATTAATCCCATCTCCACTGTATTAGATCCTTAAACATATGAATCCATTTATCCTCACTATACCCCTTGAGGGAAGGAAGTACTAATATGCTTATTCAACAGATGGGGAAACTGAGGCACAAAGCAATTTCCTGAGTCTCATTCCTGGGCCTGAACCATAAAGGCATCCTTCCTCCCTGTTAAGGAGTAAGTTTGGGGCAAAAAATCCACACTAATGGCCCCTTGTTTTGCAACCTTGCTTCCATTTTAAGGAGGAAGGCCCAGATCCTCAAAGGTCTTTAGCCACCTATCTGCTATTCATTCCAATGGGCGTTAAGCACCACCATTGAGGAACTAGGGCAGAGGGAAAAAATCTGGTGGCTGTTTCTTCAGTGAATGCACAAGGCCAAGGTCACATGAGTCCCAATTAAACTCTATTTTGAGAGCTTAAGTGGGACCACAGGCCTCATGCCAAGGGCTGAATCTCACCCTAAGGTGAGAAGGTTGAGGGGAAATGGATCATGAAAATGATGCCATTGGCCATTTGCAAATCTGAGAATTTGGAGAAATTTTGCTGACTTTCTCAACGGGGGGGGGGGGGGTCAAATTTCAGCAGTTTCAGCATGTTAAAAACAAAAACTGGCAGAAATAACCAAAATAGTGCTTAAAACAGAGTTGTCAGAAAAAAATTAAAGTCAAGTAACTGCCTTTTACTATAAATGGTCATGGGTTCTTTGAAAGATTCACTGTAGTAGAATTCAGTCTTTTCCTCTGGAATACTAATTACGTTTTCAAATTAACTGTACCATTGGTTTGGTTATTTTAGGCTCTCTCTCTCTCCAGTAACTTGATTTGTTTTGAATCCTCAATTCTTTTTTGAGAAACAAGATAGTGACACTGTATAATTGTTTGTTCTTATCTTTTTGTTTTGCTGCATATATATTTATTTATATTTTTAAAGACAATAATTAAAATAAAAAATGAATGGGCACATGCTGATGTCAACCTCCTACATTTATACATTACAAATGGGGAATTGCAAGCAGGTGATTGTAAAGTAGTCTAGTATAAGTGAAAGAAGAAAATGCATGTGTCCTTACCACAAGCAACCTTGGCATCTGGATCTTGTTTAAGATGAGCATCTAGTACAGCATCGCTGATCTGATCACAGATCTTATCTGAAAAAAAAGAGAGCTATGTATCTAAAAAGAGAGTACTCTTCAGAAAATATGGACTATTGAATCACAATAAAGTAATGCAGCAAGTAAAGCCTAGGAAAGAGACTTTGAAAAAAAACTTTAAAGAAATTACAAACATCTATTGATTGTTTTCGAGGGTAAATATTTGATGACTCCTATTCCTCCATAGCCTTCTCCCCATAATCCCTGCCCTTTACTGGGAGTGGAAGGAAGGTGGGGTAGAATGGAAGGGAGCAGGAGGGAATTACAAATTGAAGCTCACTGATGGCATAAAATACCAAGGGCCAGTCCTAGATATTACTGAAGTTATGCACCGAAAGATCCCAGCTCTTTCTTTTGCTAAACAGATATTTTCATTTGGTTTTTGATTTCTCACCTCACCAAATAAATAAAGCACATTAATAAAAGATATATCCACTTTAACAAACAGAAAAGGCAGTATCTGGAACAGCCAGTCCTCCCTAGTCAGAAAATGGTTAGTTTGAGTCTGTAGCAGTGCTGTGGCCTTCCTCAGAGCCTGGGCTCGAGAAAAAGCTGCAACTCCCCTGCTGGGCAGATCGAGGCCCTGCAAACCAAATACTCTGGGAGCAGAAGGGTGGGGCCAGGACAGGAAGGGGAAGTATAAAAGGCCGGCCTAGCAACTTATTCAGGGGGAAGGTGCTGCTGGAGAAGGATGTTCTTTTCCTGAAGCTGTGGCCCAGGTCTGACCCAGGCTCTGCAGCAGTGCAGACTGACTGGAGCCTTCAAGGGCTGCCTGTGCAGCCAGGCCCTACTGAGTAGATTGGGCCACTGGGCCTTGGTGACTGGGAAGGGCTGCCAGGCCTTAATAGCTGGGAAGAACTACTGGAGACAGCTGACTAGAAGGAACCCTCCTAGGCTGGTTCTGACCTAGAGGAGCTGCCCCTTGCTGGGGATCCACTCGAGCTGTCTGAGCCCAGTGTTTCAGAGGACCCCCTGGGACCTGGAGGAGCTGCCATCTGCTGACAACCCCAAGGAGTTCCCAGACCTGCTGTTGGCTGAAGATGAGAGACTAGTAGGACTCCTGCTAGCCATCTATCCTGAAGAGTCAGAGAAGGATGACTGGCTTCAGGTACGTGGGTTCAGAATGGGAGGAAGTAGCCAGGGGCAACCAACTACAGTCAGGCTGAGCTTATGCTTGAGCCAGTAAGTGTGTTGTGCCTAGAACCCTGCTGACTCCAGTGATAGGGCCCTGGGCTGGGATGCAGTGGCGTTGGGTGGGCCTTCGTCCCTCTCCCTCTTTCCCTAGCCACCCCTGAACCTGCTTGCCAGAGAATACCAAACTTTAACAGCCCTGTCCTGCTTGACGGCTGGGGGCTCCAGAGACTGCTTTGGCTAGCCCTGCCTGCTTGGGGAACGGGGCTAAAGACTCCACAAATACTAGCTTTTTCTCACTGGAGACCCAGGTGCTGTGGCCTTCCTCGGTGCCTTGGCCTGAGGAAAAGCTGCAACACCTCGGCTGGGCCGGGCTACAGGCTCATCTTATTCAGTAGGATTTTACTTTTCCTAACAGCCAGTTTATTATTAAGTTCAGTTATTTGATGCAATTGCAGTGTGACTACATATGTGAATTCCTCCCTGACACCTCAGTGTATGGATTTGTATGAATTTGGTGTTTAGCTGAGGAGCATAATTTAGGACTTTAAGATATTTATTATAGCAAAGGAAAGGTGTAAATTCAGCTACAGTTGGTAGAGTGACAAGTGAAGGCTCAGATAAGGATGTCATTTGTGGGAGAATAATTTTATTTCCAGCATCGGTCACATTAATACTAAAAATGAATGGCAAAAATTGGATCTAGATGTAAATTGCCCACCCCACCCCCAATTAGAGGTGTTTGGATCTGGGAGGTTTGCCTCTACCTATTACAAAGGGAAGTGCCAGCTGCAGTATTTGGAGTTGAGTCTGAATTCCTAACCACCCCCATGCAGAAGGTTTGAGAGCATCTGGCTGCGGGGTTTTGGTTCACACTGATCTCTGCTTGCAATCTTGGAATCTGTCATTGCTACAAAGAGCAAAAGCCAAGTTTTCAAGGACCAAGGCAAAAATTATACATACAAATACTCAGGCTGAGTACTTGGCTGAAGTGCAGCAGGGCTGGGGATGTGAAATCCATCCCCAACCCTAGTGGTCTGTGAACACAGAGCTAGTTACTAGGGCTGCTGTGAAGCTCTGTTCTCCTATCCATGGCTACTGTTCCAGATATAGGCCTCACACCATTTGCATGAGATGTTACTTCCACCAGATCTGCATAAATCCCCACTGCAGCAGGACTAATATAGAGACCTTTTCTGCAACACTTGAGTGATGTGCAGGACTTCTTATGTGGCCACTCCATCCCTACTCTCTCACACAGCCCCTGTGCAGCACACAGATAGTGCAGAGGTCCTTGTCCTGGCCCTCCATGCCATGGATGAATGTCAAATATTGATACTTTCGTGAGAAGTCTCAGTGGCTCATTAGAGTAACCACTATTCTACATGAGCAGGGGCTGCAGAATGAGCTGTTCTGGTTTTTGCATGGGCCTGGAAATTTGTGACTTAGAAAATCTTTAATATCTGTGATATTTCTGCAGTGTCAATGGATAAAGAGAGTTCTTCTGCTTGCCTAGGAGAGAGGCTTTTTATAGCCAAATACCAGGACATGTGTCTAGGAACAAATTATGTAGGTTGTACTTTCAGGGTAGCAGACTGTATCCTGGAAAACAGTGACTCTGTGTAATGCTGTGGCCAGGAGAGTGACTGTGATCCTTGTATTTATAAGCAGAGGAACACTGGGTAGGAGTGGGGAGATGATATTGTCTCTGTATATGGCCTTAGACTGTTACTGGAATATTATATGATGAAAAATTGGAAGGAGTTTAGAAAAGAGCTACATGAAATGATTCAAGGTCTAGAAAATCTGTCCTATACTACGAAACTTAAGTTCAATCTATTTTGATAAACTGACCAAGGGAAAGTTAAGAGGTGATTTGTCTTCCCATGCATGTAGGTACTTGTAGATCAATTTCTGATGGGAGATGTCAATCTAGCAGACAATGGCAGAACAAGATCCAATGGATAGAAGATTAAGTGAGATTCAGATTGGAAATAAGGTGCAAAATCTTAACCATGAAGGTAATTAAACTACTGGACCAGTTTACCAAGAGATGTGGTGACTTCTTTATCACTTAAAATTTTAAAATCAAGATTGGATATCTTTTTAAAAGATATGTTGTAGTTCAGCCAGAAATTATGCGTTTGATGCAGGGATTCTTGTGTGAAATTCTATGACCTACTGTTATGAAGGAGATCAGACCGGATGATCATAATGGTTCCTTCTGACCTTACCATCTATTAATCTCTGAGATTTTAACTGATTTTAAAATAATTTCATCTCTTCTACCATGCTGAGAGCATCCCTCAGACTTAAATTAGGCTGTAAAACGCTCAGAATTCATGCACTATCTGATTATTATAATTAATTATATGACCTGAGGGCTTCCTGTTAAATCGGGATTCAGGCTCACCAGTTAGCACATGAGAAAGTTCTATCTACTTGGCTGATCAGCTGAACAATGCATTACATTTAAGGAAATTCAACTGCATATTAATTTTGGTCTCTAATATTAAGTTCAACATTCCTATTTTTAGCAGTGATTCTGCTTAGCAGGAATTGCCTGTACTGGATTCTGCTATTTAACTTTCTCATCTCCACTGTCCAAGTCCTTTTATTAGCTCCCAAGTATGACAGGATATTGTCTTATCATTAACTCATTAGTACTTTACCTATCTCTGGGGATGCATAATCCTCTGCAAAGTTAATTTTTTAAAAAATCACAAACTCTTTATATCAAATAGATAGCAAGTTTACCAGGACCACACACAAAATACAGTCCTTTTCCCTAATTTGAGAGTCAGGCTTACAGGACAGTGTTTTGAAGGTACAGCTGCATTGTCACTAGACTCAGGGTTTTACTAGACCAAAAAAATAAAAAGCACCACATCCTATGAGACTGAGAAGAACATCTTGGATTGTCCCAGGAGAACCACCTTTACAAATTGTCATCCAGAAACACAAGCATCTTATAGGTGAAGTTCCTACAGCAAATGTGCTGATTGCGTAGAAAAATAGCTCTTGCTGGCTATTGAGGGAAAAGCAGTTTCTAGGAGAATTGATGACAAAACTGTCTTAAAATGCTCCACTGTTGACCTATCTCCTTTGTTAATATTTTAACAAAAAAGCTGAGCTCTGCAAATTAGGGGCGCATGTGTGCGTGTGTGTAAAATCTATAGCACATGAATTTTTCTCCATATACTTGGACCTCCATTTGTCATAAAGACATATGTTTGTCCAAATAAAAAAGGGCTTGATTTTTCAGAAGTGATGAGGCCCCATAATTAAAACCCACATCAGCAAAGTTAATGGGAATTGTAGGTGCTCAGGACATCTGAAAAGCCCACAAGAGTCTTTGGATTCACAGGTTTAACTGACTCAAAGAAAAACTCTTCTATGAGGAATAGTTGTAGATTCCAGGAAAGTGCATCTCCTCACCCTGTGGAACATAGCACACTGAAAAAGTCACTCTAGCTGACTATGAAAGTATATCAAATGTAATAAATGATAAGCTAAATATGTAACACTTCAACTGATATGGTCAGTCTTCTTTAAAATCTATGGTTATTGAACTAACGTGGTAATATCTGTTATGCCAGAGCTTCCTAACTGAGAAGAATGAATTTTACTAAAATTAGAGCAGCCCAGGAAACAATATTCCTGTTCCATGAATTATTTTCAAGCTATCAAAAGTATCTTGTGTCCTGAATCGGGGAAAAATGCCAAAATCATAAAAATTTTCACAAACTTAAAAAAAAAAAATAGAAACATTTCATTTTCATCTTTTCAAAACCTAACATTCCAGTTGTGACCTTTTCTTCTTTTTTAGTCTAAATTTTCCAAAATTTCTAAACAAGTCATTTTAGTCTTGAAAAACAAACTTTTTGTTTGTCAAAATGTCACTTCAACTTTTTCAAATCTCAAAACATTTTCCCCCTTAATAATTTTGTGCATCTGGGGATTTGTTCAAATTGACCTTATTTTGTGTACATTTTGGATTTCAACAAAGCTCTTATTTGGTGAAAAAATGAGTTGCTGAAAAATTTCTTACTTCTCACTGAAATATGTTTATAGTTAAGTGAGCAACCAAGTAAATATGGCACTTTCTTAATAAATCAGCTTCCTGTTGTAGAAAAACAGGTTCTTCAAAAAAATCCACCTTTTTTCTCCTGTTTCTTCGAAGCACATCTACTTATTTCATTGAAACAAATTAGATTTTACTGACATCAGCAGTGCTGCATAGCCAATATAACTAGGGTAGGCAAGATAGACACTATGTTTCGTGCAACATCATCAAAACTGTCAACTAATTTTTGGAATGCAGAGTGTTTGTTATGATGCAAAAGACTGCAGAGAACCCAGCTTGGTTTTCTGTTCCAAGGTATAATTTACAATGCAGATAGCTGAAATTTTTATCAGATCTGTAAACAAATCTGATATAGAAAAACAAATATTAAAACCCACATTTGTAAAGATTACCCTTTGAGTACAACTGTGCTCCAAATATTATGATTATTTCCATTCTTTACTAAATATGAGTAGATAATTAATAACTCAATCACACATTTTTATATTTATTATTAAACATATATTTATGTACAGAATATGACGTAAGAGATACATGTACCCATTACAGCTTATAAATCACAGATTTCTAAGAAGTCTGACCATATAGTTTGGGATACTGTATGTCTACTTGATCATTTATTACATATACCCTTAAAAGGTCTGCTAATTGGTTTG
Organism: Emydura macquarii macquarii; assembly: GCF_026122565.2. Taxonomy (NCBI): domain Eukaryota; kingdom Metazoa; phylum Chordata; order Testudines; family Chelidae; genus Emydura; species Emydura macquarii. Next base: position 72,167 of record NW_027131527.1, read on the forward strand.
TTCCAATATTCTATGGTCCATTGGGTAGGGATTTCATATTATATAAATGGAAAGACTTTAATGGACTTTGGATCGCCTGAAGCACACCACACTGAGACAATATCAGGTTTTCTGCACTCTACTTAGCATATAGATGTATAATTTTCCCACTTCAAAGTGTGTGCCATTATCAGGAAACCATGTAGTACTTACGAGACTCCCAAGTTGAGCTGGTTGGAAAAAGGTGGGCGGGGAGGGCGTGTCAAGATTTTGACTTTTCATCCAAAAAAAACTCCCCAAAATGAAATGTTTCTTTCAGCAACCAAAAACTGGAGAATTTCAATTCAAGCTTGTCATTTTCATCTAAAAACTGCCAACGTCTGAACTTTTTTGTTTTCAGCCCCAAAAATTCAGTTTTCTGACCCAAAAAAAAGAGAAATTGGGCAACGCACTTTCCAGGAAAATTTTAATTTTGCCAAAACCCCAACTTTCCATCCTTCTCAGTGGAAATTTTTCCATTGGACCTCTACTCCTAAAGGTAGTGGTAGAAAATGTTCCCCCTCCCGCCCATATTTTGTCCTGTTCCATTGTTTGTATTTTACAAAATATTCAGGATTATTAAATAAAAATAGACTGATAATGCAACATTAAGGATGCACTGTTTAAATGGGGGGAAAAAAAAGTCAAGTGTAAAAGTGAGGACACATGAACTCAGTCACACTGAATGTATGCAATATTTTGCATTTCTGTTCTTTGTTAAATGTATTGCTTACTAATACTCTATGTTAAATGCCATAAAATACACAGGAGGTGCAAGTTGAATAATTTAAGCCTACTGTAAGAATTTGCATTTTCTGACTTTCTGTGATCTTTTACTGTACAATATTAAGGTTGGGCGGTTGGTTGGTTGGTTGGAGTTGTTTTAATATAGTTGAAAACCTTAAGACTTTTTAGTGGAAATTCTTTTTTTCATTATTTTATTCTTGAAAGACTTCCTGATACTTCATGGAAAACTCCAAAAGAAATTCTGTTTGAAGGCAACTCTGCTTAAAGTTACATCAGCCATTTTGAGTGGAGAGGAGAGTTTAGGTTTTAAGTGCCAAAGGTTTGGGAGCTGGGAGGCATTGTGACTCAGCACATTGTGCTTTGGAAGGCATTGTGTTCCCTCTCCAATAAGAGGATGCAGCATGGATTCCCTTTCTTGGCCAGTCAGTTCTACTGGACAATTTAAAGTAGAGCACAGCTTAAATGGCTTGGGACCCAGTGATTAGTGGCAGTGCATGAATTGGAATTTGGAATTCTCTCCTCAGTATAGCAGAGCCCAGGTTTGTTAACCTTCTAGGAACAAAATCCCACTTTTGCAAAGCCCACCTTTATTCTGAGATGTCTGTGAAGAGCTTGAGCTGCTGAGGAGGGAGACAAGGAGTTATTCTATAATGTTTACTTGGCAGGCTTGTGTAATGGCAATTCATTAATTATTGTCAGATCTCAACTGTTTGTGCTGAATCTGGTCTTTTAATACATGTGACGCATAAAGCAGGCTACAGGAGGTCATTACATCTAAATAAATAAATAACATATACCCTGTCTTTCCCCTCCCTCACTTGTTGAAAGGAACCTTTATATGGAAACAGCAGACTGGATCACACCAGCTGATGATCTAGTCCAGGAGCTTTATTTCTTTGGGTGTTCTCAAGCACAATTTTGTGGAAATTAATTATAATATTCAGATAGGAGCAGGATAATCACCAGTCACAAATGAAATACATTTTCAAACAAATGTCCCCACAGTATCCAACAGAGGAAGAGCAATATGAACATTTTAGTGCTGTTACTGCTCTCTCTGTTCTAAATGTTCAGAATATTCTAAAAGGTTTCCATGAAGCATTAGCTTATTTGTAACATGTGGACTCTGTCATTAATTATCATGATAATTTTATAAAAATCTAACCCTTTTAAAAAAGAGCTAAAACTCTGTTAAAATCCCACCCCTTCAACTGGATGATCCACCAACAGCAAACCAAGGCTGCTGGATTTATTTATAATATACATGAGATGTTAGCACATGTGAACAGTGCCGGCCTTTTGCTCTCCTGATTACTTCAGTTTCTGTAAAGAGTCCAAGATATGGAGACGATCGTACACTCAATGTTGATTCTGTAAGTGGTCAATTCTTGTGAATTTCAATATTATACCCATTTAGAAGTGTAGAAAGATGGTGTGACCTATACAGACACAATTGCAACAAAAGCCAAGTCATTGAGTTCAATATCCAAAGAAGATTCCCCTGCCCTCCTTGACAGGGATTTTGGTATAACTGATATAATAACTTCCTCCAAAGAATCCATTCTAGATTTTACATCAAAAACTTGGAGCACTTTCATGAAGCACTGAAATATCTCCCACCAGTCACAGCAGAAAACACATTGACATTGTGAAGCACCTCTTTTTCCAGAAGAGATGTTGCTTTGTGCTGCAGAATCTTTATATTCCAACAGGCACCAAAAGAAACAATGGGCATTTTAGACATTCCACTGGAGGGGCTAACTGCAAATTAAAAGGGGAGTCACAGAGAAATATTCACAATTAAACCAGAAACTATGCAAGAGTCAACTGGTATCAGTTTTAGTTACGAACTCAAAACTCAGGATGAAATCCCAGCCCCATTGAAAACTACAGTTGACTCCTATATGGGCAGTATTTCAGGCTCCATCTCAGATCTGGACCTAATTTTGAGAGAACCTAAGATTTATGGCTTTGAGCAGAAATGTGTGGTTTCACACAATTTTTCAGGTGAAGGCCAAGTTTCACCTTCTATATTTACTGACTTAGACTACCACAGTACTTTGACTTCTTCTTGAGTTTGTTCTCACTGGAAACTTAAAGCAAACTCAGGAGTAACTCCACTTTAGACAATAGAGTTCCATTAGTGTAAGTGACAGCAGAATCAGGGCTGCCAATCTATGTGGATGTAAACCAGAGTAAATGCTGGCATGAACCTGTGTGACTCAAATGGTGGTTTTTTGTTTTTTGTTTTTTTGTTTTTGTTTGTTTTAGAATTCATTTTTAACTGCATTTTTAAAAAAAATTGTCTTTGGCTGGATTGTTCAAAACTGGATCTGGATCCAAACTTCTGGAGTGGCTGGGGACATTCAGATCTGGGCGTTTGGTTCAATTTTATTTAAAATCATGTAACTAATTCCTCATCTTCCCTGATCACACAATTCAGTATATTTACAGGTAACAAATGCTCATCTGTTTCAGTGCTTTATAATGTATAAGCACTCCTCTGCCTGCTCTGTCTTCTGTTATAAAGTACTCTCACTTGCTATTTGCACAAGTCCAGCTTGGCAGTATTTGGTATCACCCAACATTGCCTGGGAATTTTACCATATATATATATATCTTTAGTCAGTTCTATACAGACATTTAGCCAGAATGAATGCATTCAGTAAAGCTTATTTTTAACATTAGCACTTAGCAAACCTGAAATCCTGGAGCAAATTCATATCCTTGTGATTACTGCAGTAGACGTTACTGTAGAGTCACAAATTCAGTCTTCTGGGGAAGGCTCAAATGAGAGAATGAAAACAGACTAGGGAGGAAGCCTGTATTTGAATAAACGTTCAATGGGTTGAGCAATTAACAAATTTAGCAAGAAGACACTTGTGGAAGGTAAAACTTAAGAATTTAGTCCGACGTATTCAATAGTGTTCTCCCATCGGATGCCCCCCAACAGACTTTAGGGCTGAGAATCTGCCCCGTTAAGTCTGCTTTGCACCACTCAGGTGTCTGAGTCAAGTCTGTTTAGCTGCTCAGTGAAATCTGCACAAAGCAGACGTAAGCCTAGCTTAAACGGTCAGCTGATACAGAGGACTTCTTGGGCAACACAGGGCTAACGTTGCAGCTTCTACATCACCCGCTTCCTAAGCCTGATGTAGAAGCATAGCATAGGGAAAAGAGGGTTTTGCCTAGGATGCAGCTGCAGCCAGAAGAGCACCGAAAGGCTATTGACAGCTGGAGTATGACAGAGCTCCAGAATCAGGGAGCTGCAAAGGGTGCCTTAGTGCCACCCTTGCCTGCCTTAGTCTGGAAGACTGTAGATTCTTGTTTGGGAGGAATGATAGTTTTTTGCACTGTTATATAAGAGGATGGGTCTGTTTTTGGAAAGAACAGACACGGGCCAATCCATTAGCCCAAACATTGACTTGAACTAAATAAAGCCAAATATTTTTATATGGCAGAATTCAAAAAGCTCTGGCATGTTTCACTTTCCATCCTTCTCTCACTTACAAGCTACCTTTCTTCCCTGAAATGCAACTCGAGACCTTCAGAGCCCTGGCAGTCTCTGCTGGGCTAGATGTCCACAAATCTTACAAATTCCAAAGTTTTCCCAAGGTCAAAGGAGATTCCAGTTACCCATGGAAGCCATGAAATGTGGGAGCTTTAAATAACACAGCCAAAGAGCTCAACGGGGAGAGAGACAAGCCTGAATGCTCAATGAAAAATGACCAGTGGTGCAGTTAGTCCTGTTTGTGACCAGAAAAGGAACTGGGGGATTAAGGGGCTGCTGGGAACTACAAAGAGGGAGCAGGTCATCAATGCAGCCCTTGGGAGTTGAGAGAGGGACTTTGGAGGTGACAAAAGGAATTTGGGGGTCAGTTAAACTGAAAGATGGGTCAGGACAAAGAATAGAAGACCAGAGTAAAAGGGGAAAGAGTGGAAAGGGGAAGAAGCTAAGTGAAGCTGCTAAACTTTTTGGTATTTATCTGAACCAAATCTCCAGATGCTTTGAGGCTCATCATCACTGACTGAAGGAATTTAAAAAATAAAGATAGATTTAGGATCCATCATCCTTGAAAGTGTTGCTTTAAATTAAAAAGTCTTCTTTAGATTGACATAAGACTCTTGGTTCTATTACTCTCCTGTGCTCTATAGTTGCTGAGTAAACGCGAAGGCGGAACCTATCCTTCTGTTGGGTGTCTTTTTTTTTTTTTTTTTTTTTTTTGGGTCGTGTTACATCAGCCACTGACAATTGGGAAAGATCCCCAGCCACCGTAAATAGGCATAACTCCATTGAAGTCAACAGAGATACACCTGTTTGCATCAGCTGAGGATTTGACCTGTAGTATCTAGTTAATATTATGGAGGTCAGCAAAAATTAGAGAAGAATAAATTCAGAGCTGGTTTTGATTTCACCATTGATCTTTATCCTCTTTTCAAATAGGTTCTCTCTCCACCCGCCCCATTTGATTATTCACCCTTACATAACCCAAGTGAGTGCATAGACCTGGAAGGTATTGTCATGGCAAAAGTAACAGGATGCGTTAATTTAAAATACATTTTAAAGGCCATCAAATGGGTCATTGTCCTCTGGCCTCATTTGTGGGAATACTTTCTGTTGGCACAAATGCCATGTTTATGGCAAATGATCATTTGTTTTCAAATTAAATTAAATTCTGCTGACAATACATAACGTTTAGCAAATAACTGCCCACTGCCAGCTTAAGCAATTCCATATGTTTTAACAACAAACAAATCATTGCGGGGGGGAGGGGGACGACTACAGGGGGCTGCCATGCATAGCTGATGGGGCCTTTGATTATTAACGGGTTTTAAATAGCCTGCTTAGAAATATTCCCGTCATTGGTGACAGGCAGTTTTATGGCAAGAGAGTTTCAAGAGGGTTTCACAAGACTTCGAGGGGTCTTGAACTCAACGTGTGTGAAACTCAAGGCTATAAGAGAAGCAGCATGATCTCAAGTGTAATCCACTGAAAGAGATGCAAAACCAAACAGCAGCAGCAAGAACAAATCACCATATGGAAAGAACACACAGCCAGAACAGGGTCATGACTTAGAGTGGCAACTCACTATATCCAGCAGCAGCTTCATAACCACCAGCATTTGGAAGTTTAAATGGACAAACATCCAATGGAAAAATACTCCACCATCACCCCATATTATAATACTGACATTGACTGGATTCTTCAGACTTTCTTAAACGACTTTAAATTAAATATTCTGACTTGTCTGTGTTCCCCACAGCCAGTTACTTACCAGGATGCCCTTCTCCCACAGACTCTGATGTGAACATGAAAGCCCCTTCATCATTTACAGTGTGGTCACATAAGCCATCCACCGGTCCATTCATGATTTTGACCCTTTTCCTGATGGGTTAGTCAAAATAGTAGTTCAAGAACTGTCTTTAGTGCCTTTCCCTTTCTGATGAATGGAAGAGCTAAGCTTCTTTAGCAGCAGGGCTAACACTTCTGTCAATTACTACTTTCCACAAAAACTTGAATTGAGCGTGTGAAGTGTGTGCGTATGTGCGTCTGTGTGCGCGCAGGAGCACTGATCAGTCATCTGTCCGTGGTCTGTACATCTACCTACTGTGGCTGTCAGTCTGTGAGTTGCTCCTATATATGGAAAAGTGAAAGTGCCTGGATAATCATGTGAGAAAACTGGAAGAGCCCATTTCCTGGGAGGGGAGCAAGTTAGTATTGGGATATTTCACTTCTTAACTCACTTTTCAGTAACTTTCAGTATTCAGCCTGTGAATGATCGGTAGCCATAAAGATTAATTTTGGCTGGCATTAGTACAGGAGTTCTAGCTTTTGCTCAGTCAAGCAGTTCTTTTGGTTTAGCTCTCCCCTAATTAGGGGCTCTTTGCTCTGAGTGTTCTCAAGCATGGATTGTGATCGCACAGAAATAGAAGAAAGGTGGGCAAGTTTTTTCCTTTCCTATCAAAAGAGTGAAGGGTGTAAAGTCTATTAAGAGCCATGTGACTTTCTTCTCTGTTTTTCATTTTCATCTCTTGCTAAGTGTGATTCTCTCCTGGTAGGTCTCTTACATTTGCATTCTTTGTGCTGTTATGAAAGGAAATACTGTACATGAACTAGTACCTGAATAATGCAGATTCTGCTGACTTACATGATTTGATTTTGTAGATCTCTATTCAGCCTCCTTCTGCCTTCTCATCTGCTAATTAGAGCCCATCTTAGAATTTCGGTGGTTCCTACTAGTCCATAGCAATTAGACATGCACTGACTGTCACACCTTTAATCTAAGGTAGCTGGGAAACATCAGTTTTTCTAAAAAGGCTTTTCTGGTTAAGAAATCTTTATGGTTGAGGCTGGACTACTTTGAAATGGAGTCAACCTCAGCCTAAGCCCTGGGGAAGAAACGAGATATTTATATGTGGGTGAGATGCTGAGATCTAGTTACAAATGGATCAAAGGATGCTATTGCTCAGGCTGGCTACTGAAAGCTCTTTTTTTTTTTTTTTTTTTTTTTTTTTACAAGTACTTTAGTTGTAGCCATGTCGGTCCCAGGATATTAGAGAGACAACGTGGTTAATATTTTTTTATTGGACCAACTTCTGTTGGTGACTTGAGAGAGACAAGCTTTCAAGCCAGACAGAGCTCTGCTTCAGGTCTGGGAAAGGTACTCTAAGCATCAGGTAGGCAGTGCTTAGTGTAGGAGGGGAGAGAGAGATGTTAGCGTGCGTGTGTGTGTGCGTGCGTGCGCACACATGCATGTGCATAGAAAAAATGTTACAAAACACAATGCAACCATGATTCTGAGCAGATACAGAGTCCCCAGCACCTACTGTACCACTGCAAAAGAGGATAATAGTGATTAGTTCGTTTAAAAAAAATAGTTATGGGTTTAGTCCAGTACCCGCTGAAGTAAATGGGAGTTTTCATTGACTTCAGAAAGCATTGGATTAAGCCCCATGATATATTTTTTCATCCAGTTGCAATGGTGATGTACCTGATACATGGATCTGTGGTGGGCTTATTGTTTGCTCCGCATACGTTGCAAGTTAAACAGCAACGAAGCTGTTACTCTTTGCCACTCTCCAATAAGGCGTCTGCGTATGTACTTCTCTCCCAATGGTCAGTATCTTTTAAAAGCAGGAAGAGGACTTGATAAGTCACTTCTGCTTCAAATCTTTGCTGCAGTATATGTATGTATATACAAGTATTCATGAGACGTTCACTTTCTGCATCCATGTCTGAGAACAATAATTTACATCAAGAATTTCCTGCATTATTTGCCCATCTCTAATCACCATGGACATGGGACAGACACTTCAAAGCACACAGCCCTGTCTTACATTGTACAGAGGCTGCTTTACAGAATTTTGGCTATACTTAATAGCATTACATTCACCAACCAAATACATGCAGTGGGGCAGATCTTCAGTTGGTGTATTTTAGCATGCTGTTGACATGGGATCTGCCCCAGTTTATATATGATGTGGGTAAATGCTGCACTGATGCCATTGAGGAAAAATTGGTGTGTTGAAAAGAAAAGTTTGTCATCTGCAGAGGACCAAAGAGTAACACCAACCTAAATGGGTAATTATATTAACTCCAGTTAATGAATAACGTTCAAAATTCACATTAACTTTTAAAGTTACATAAAACCAAGCAATAAACATTCCTCTTTGTTAAATACAGACTTTTTTCTGTATATTAGAACATAAACTCAATGGGAGCTGACAAACACCTGGAGAAAAGCTTTCTTTGTGAAAGTTTCAGAGCCTTTTCCTCTTCAACCGAGGGCAGAAAAAGTTTTCACTCTGATTTTCTAGTCCTTCAAGTAAACTTCCAGCAAAAACAGGGAAGACACAATTTGATATTCTAAATATTTATAAGGTAAAACCCAAACAGAAACAATCAAAACCCATACACAGACCTTCCAGGCCTCCTTCTTACCGTATTCAGAAGAAAAAAGAACTTCAAAACATGAGCCCTAATCCTCCAAACACCCATGGATGTGAGTAACTGAAAGGGGAACTGCCAGTCAGCTTGCAGGGACCACTGTTTGTTTTGCTTTTGCAGTTTCCCTTTAGGAATCCACATTTCTGAAGATGTGAACTTATCTTGCAGACCTTTAATGGGTCAACCATTGTATGGTCTGTTATATGGGAGGTCAGACAAGATCACATGGTTCCCTTCTGGTCTTGGACTCTATGAATCACCAAGTATAATGGAAGTGCATATGCTGATAATGTTCTAAAATACCTACATTTCACATGATTCATGTAAGACTTCCATTTTGAACTGCTTCCAGGTGAATAGCAGCAATAACGTGACCAGAAATGTTATGCCTGAAAATATTGCATGGCCATAGACCCCCTTGGCATATTTTCCAAGAACTTTGTTACCAGCCATGAGCTGTAATAAGTTAAAATAATATTTAATTTGGCTTCTCTTCCCAGACTCCTCAATTCATTAAATATTTGTAAAATGGCAAGACTGGTTATGGAATATAATAAAGTACTGCATGGGCCCAGTTTTCCCCTTTCGCACTCTAGTGATAATGAGCTCAATACTGCAAAATCCATTCTATCTGGCAGTCTCTTGTTATCTGAAAGTGCAGCCATTGTCAGAAAAGTCATTATGTAAAACTAGTACCTGCTTACCCATCAGATCAGCTCCTTCAATGCATTCATTCAGATCAGCTGACTTTAATTATTACAGTATCCAAAACCAATGAAGCTAGTGTGAGGTCTTTCCTTTGACTTCAGTGGTCTTTGGATCAGGCCCTATAATGAGTTTTTACTCTTGATAGCCCTGCAGAGCCAACCCAACACTGTACTATCTTCGGTCTCCTATATCATGGACAGAATCGTTAGTCAATATCAAAATGTAGGGCCAAATTCTGTTCTCAGTGAGCCCTGTGTGATCTCTTTGAAGACAATGGGTTGGCACGGATGTTAATGAGGACAGAATGTAATGCACAAAATTTCGATTGCTGGTGACAATGCACTAGCCAGAAAGATCTTAGGTTGAACTGGCAGGATTGGCAGCAAGAAAAAAGAAGTCTGATGTAATAAAGAGTCTGAACTATATAGATAGCAATAGAGAAATCCTCTTAGAGCCAAGGAAACCTTATGGCAAAAATATAGGTATTGTTTCTGTACAAAATATTCCTCAGAGGCCAAGGAACTGTCATGATTTTCTTGGCTGTTTAATGCGCATGCTAATGAAATACTTCCAGCACTGGCTGAAGTGCCAAGCATACATTGTACACAGCCTGCACACAGCTTTTTCTGTCATTGCACCTCACTGCTGACATGATGCAATAACCTCTTCTCTTGCAGGTCAGGGTAGTAGTGTTAAAGAAAAATGCCCTTTAGTGTGCACCTATGTGATACCTGTTGAAACTTGGGCAGCCTTTCCACACATTGTACTTCATTTCAGAAATCTATCATGCACTTATTGTAGTGATTCTTGGTCATTTTTGTCAAGAACCCCAATAGAATTGTTTCTGCTTTTTAATCCCAGGGAGGTGCACAAATACTTCAGGTGTGAGAAGCTGTCTAAGAAAATAGATTAGATATGAGATAGGATTGACAATTTGGCCGGGCCCCAGACCACTCGTGCCATGTTGCCATCTCTCCCTTTTATTTGCCCATTTTCTCCCTTCCTTTGTCTATTCTGTCCTTATCTACTTTGTCCCAATCTTGTCCTGTTTTTCTCCTTTCTGTATTTTTCTTTCTCTTGTCCTCTTACTGTTTTTGTTCTGTTACTTGTCTGTCATACCCATCTCCCTCCCTTTACTCCCATCCTACTCACCATAAAGCCACAGACCCACTCAGAATGGAAAATCTAATGATGGTGCTCAAGGAGGGACTGGAGCCTGAGGGAGCAGAGAAAAGAAGCTTGAGTTAACAGGTTTCAGCCAAGACAGTTTACTGGGTGTTTCTCTACTGGCCAGAGACACTCGGGGCTGTCACAACAAAGGAGGAGGAAGAGATGGGTGGCTAAAAACACCACTTTACCTGCAGAAGCAGAACTGTGTTTGCACTGGAAGAAGATTTGGAGTCATTCAGCTTTCCTCACTGCCACTGGGCATCTATCTTTGGTACCATGAGCGATTCTGGTGACTCCTAGGGAAAGAGGGAATGAAGCCAAGGCCCAGTTGGGTTGGGAAATACTGCCCTTTTATGGGCAGATTGAGAAGACCATCAATTAAGCTGTCTATAATTTGATTTCGTGTAGTCCCTTGTCTCGAGAGACAACATTTTAGGCCCTGATTCAAGAAAAGCATCCCTAGTAAGGACAACACATAACCCAGTTGTTTACCATTATGCTTAAGTTTAGGCCCCTATAATTCATGGGACTTAAGCACATGCGTAACTTAAAGCATGCATGTAAGTGCTGTCTTGCATATGGATGGATTTAAGCACATGGTTGGGTGTTTTCCTGGATCAGGGCCATTACACAGAAGGAAAAACCCCAATAGTGTATTCTATCACCTTTTATGACTGAATAAGATAATGACCATCTTAATACATGGATTTACGGACATCTTGTTTCCTCTCCTTAAAATCTGGGTGCCCTAAATAATGGTTAATAGTTTGTTATTTACCACTTTGCTTTCCTCTGACACGTCAACATTATAAACTAGAGGGAATTAGCTCCACACCCAATTCATGCCTGGGGATATAAAGCAGTTTTCTGCAATTCTCTGTTAGAATGACTTTCCGGTTTCAATACTGGTTTCATCTAAACACTCATTTCATGGGAGTAGTTCATATAGCACAGGGACATAGAATATGTTTAAAGGAGTCATGGTTGTGGGTTGTTTTGTTTTTTCCCCTGACAGAGAAGTGTGCACAAGATTATGGGATCCTCCCTAGGTTTTGTTTTTAGCTGTTTTGCCTAAAGAATGACAGTCCAGCATAATGCATTATGGTGTGAGGCTCAGGCATTCAGTATAATAATTAAGAATGAACTCTTATTGATTACTTTACATCAGTAGATCTCAAAGCACTTTACAAAGAAGAGCCATGTCATTATCCCCATTTAACAGGTGGGGAAACTGAGGTAGAGAGCAGTGAAGTGATTTGCCAAGCTCACCCAGCAGGCTACTGGCAGAACCCTAATGTTCCATAATTCTCACCCTCTAGCTGTGCACTCACTGATATCAAAGGGTTCTCATGGTTCCATATATAATGTTAAGCTAGAAACCATGACATAGAAGTGGGAATTTGGCAGGTAAGATCACAAGGTAGGAGGGACTGAGGTGCATTAGTGTCTGAAGCCCCACAGTGGCAGGGAAATGATTGAGATATAGCCAGATAATCCCAGCAAGTGACTCACATCAGCATGCTGCAGAGGAATGGAAAACATCCCCAAAGTCACTGCCAGTCTAACATGGGGGAAAATCCTTCCCCACTCCATTTATGGCAACAGTTAGACCCTGTGCATGTGAGCAAGAACCAGCCAGTCAGCATCTGAGAGAGAGAGAATGCAGCGTGTCATCTCAAAGCATTGGCCTAACCCATTCAATGTCCTAGCTCTAACCAGGGCTGTATTGATTCTTCAGAGGAAGCAGACCTAAAAAAGACAACCCCACAACAGAATACATTGGAGGAGCGGGGACTGGAGGAAATTCCTTCTTGACCCCTGCAGGTGGCTGGCTGAAGCCTGAGCTTTTAGGAACATAAGACATAAACCACTAGGGACCCACTGGGCTGCCAAGCCCCACCACCCAACCATCAGAAGCAACCCCATCATACAATCCCACCTATAAATTTGTGCACCTCTCTTAAAACTAATTAAGTTGTTTACCCCCAACTCCTATAGGGGGGGCTGTTCCAGAACCTCATTCCTCCTAATTTCCAGAAGAAACAACTCAGATTTATGTACACCAATGCAAGGAGCCTGGATAACAAAACGAAGGAACTAGAATTACTGGTTCAGGAAGTTAAACCAGATATTACAGGAATAACAAATATGGTGGAATAGTAGACATGACAGGAGTACAAGTATAGAAGAGTATGTGCTGTTCAGGAAAGACAGAAATAAAAGTAAAGGTGGTGAAGTAGCATTGTATATCAATGACAAGCTAGATTGTAAAGAAATTAGAAATGACGGAACGGATAAAATGGAATCTGTGTGAGTCAAAATCACTTTGGGGGAAGAAAGGTAACAGTGGCTCCACTGGGATAATTCTTGGGGTATGCTACAGACCCCCAGCATCTGACTTGGATATGGATAGAGCCCTCTTTAATATTTTAATGAAATAAATACTACTGGGAATTGTATAATTATGAGAGACTTTGATTTGCCAGATACAGATTGGAGGACAAGTGCTATTAATTATGGTAGGGCCCAGATATCCTTGGATGTGATAGATGAAAGATTTCTTCACCAAATGGTCACTAAACCAACAAGAGGTGATGGCATTTTAGATTTCGTATTGGGAAGTAGCAAGAACCTCCTAGAAGAACTGGTTGTAGAAGACAACCTTGGTTTGCGCGATCATAATTTAATTCAGCTTAAACTAAATGAAAAGATAAATATCTGCAACTGGGTCCTTGATTTCAAAAAGGACAAACTTTAAAAAATTAAAGTAGCCTGCATTCCAAGCAAGGGGAAAAAATTCACAGGGAAGGGTTGCAGACCAAGCTGGATGAGCAAGCATCTCAAACAGGTGATTAAGAGAAAGCAGAGAGCCTACAAGGAATGGAAGAAGGGCTGGATCAGCAAGGATGTTACCTCTTGGAAGTCAGAAAGTGTAAAGAAAAATTGAGAACTGCCAAAAGCCAACCAGAATTGGACCTTGCAAAGGAAATTAAAACCAATAGTAAAAGGTTATTTAGTCATAAAAAGAAAAAGAAAACAAGGAAAGAAGTGGGACCGCTAAGCACCAAGGATGGGGTGGAGATTAAAGATAGTTTAGGCATGGCCTGACACCTAACCAAATACTTGGCCTCTATTTTTAATAAAAGTAATGAGGAGCTTAGGGATAGTGACAGCATGGCAAAGGGGAGTGAGGATATGGAAGTAGAAATTACCCATATCCATGGTAGAAATCAAATTCAAATAAAAAAATCAAATTAATAGGCCCAAATCTCTATCCAAGAATATTAAAAACTGGCACATGAAATCGCAAGCCCTATAAGTGGAGAGGTTGCTCATATAGGACCTATTTTTAAGAAGAGGGGGGAAAAGTGATCCAGGAAACTACAGAGCCATTAATTTGACCTCTGGTGCAAGATCTTGGAACAAATTTTGAAAGAGAAAGTAGTTAAGGACATAGAAGTACACAATAGTTGGGATAAAATACAACATGGATTGACAATAGGTAGATTGTGCCAGACCAATCTGACCTCATGCTTGAGAAGATAACCGATTTTCTAGACAAAGGAAATGCAGTAATTCTAATCTACCTGAATTTCAGTAAGGCATTTGATACAGTTCCACATGGGAAATTATTAGTTAAATTGGAGAAGATGGTGTTTAATATGAGAACTGAAAGGAACTGGTTAAAAGGGAGACTACAGTGTGTCATACTGAAAGGTGAACTGTCAGGTTGGAGGGAGGGAAGTAGTGGAGTTCCTCAGGGATCAGTCTTGGGACTAGTCTTGTTTAATATTTTCATTAATGGCCTTGGCACAAAAAGTGAGTGTGCGCTAATAAAATTTGAAGGTGACATCAAGTTAGGAGGTATGATCAATGCAGAGGAGGACTGGAATATCATACAAGAAGATTTGGATGACCTTGAAAACTGGAGTAATAGAAATGGGATGGAATTTAATAATGCAAAGTGCAAGGTTATGCACTTAGGAACTAACCACAAGAATGTTTGCTATAAGCTGGGGACATAGCAGTTGGAAGTGACAGAGAAGGAGAAAGACCTGGGTGTATTGGTCAGTCACAGAATGACTAAATAGCAGGTGGCCCATCCATGACTGCTATTAGTAAATATGTCCCATGGCTGAAGATGGGGCACTAGATGCAGAGGACTCTGAGGTACCACAGTGAATTCTTTCCCAGGTGTCTGGCGGGTGGGTCTTGCCCACATGCTCAGGGTCCAACTGATGACCATACTTGGGGTTGGGAAGAAATTTTCCCACAGGTCAGATTGGCAGAATCCCTAAGGGATTTTCGCCTTTCACTGCAGCAAGGGATACGGTCATTTGCTGGTTTGAACTAAAGTAAATGGTGGATTCTGTATTACTTGAAGTCTTTAAATCATGATTAGAGAACTTCAATAACTCAGCCAGAGGTTATTGGTCTATTAAAGGAGTGGATGGATGACATTCTGTAGCCTGTGATGTACAAGAGGTCAGACTAGATGATCACAATGGTCCATTCTGGCCTTAAAATCCATGAGTAAGCTCTTTAGGTCTGCTTCTTACTGTGGGCTTATACAGTGCATACCACGACGGACCATGATCTTGGATGGATCCTCTAGGCACTACTGTAATAATAGTAGTAGTAATAAAGAATAACCCGGGCCCTGTTCAGTTGTTGCCTCCGCTCACAGCAGGAGGGTTATTTTATAAACATGAAACTGTATAACTATTGCCTGAGCTGAAGATATATTTGCCTGAGTTCACATTTAACATAGTATTTAATTCATTATGAAGGATATTCATTGGACCAAAATGGAAAAGCTTTTTTATCAGAATTGGGCTTCCTCTAAACTCTGTCACACATGCTTTCTCCCAGCTGGTTTGGCTCTAGGATAATTGTCATTTGAAATGTGGATTAAAGCATTGCCCTTCCTTTGAATTACATAGGGACAGATCATACCTAAAATACACACTCCCACTGAGCATCAGAGGAGATAATCTGGGATGTAAGCATCCTTGTTGGTACTTAGCTATTGTGATATAGTGAGGGCAGTAGGAGAGTGCTCCAAGGGAGGTAGGGAAGCCCCAGAATGCTCAGGGCTCTGTTCCCTGCAGACTAGCTAGGAGTCCTGAGGGGGGCAATTAGGAGCAGCTGAGGCCAGTTAAGGCCCAGCCAGGTGCTCGATTAAAATCCCTCTGCTCCAGCCAGGCAGGCAATGGCATGAGCTGGAGGAGTTGCTGTGCTGTGGAGCTGACAGGAGTACAGGGTGGTGTGGAAGAGCAGAGGAGTCCTGAGAGAGGTACTGAGCCCAAGAGGGGGGAAACACTCCCCCTGGCGGGACTGAAACACTCCCCCAGGCACAGGGGCCTGGGTCAGGAAGCCCAGTCTGGACAGCAAGGAAGCAGAGCCTAAGAGGCCAGATGGACTGAGCGGGGGGGGGAAAGGTAGCCCAGGGGAAAAAGACTGCAGCTGTGAGAATGGTGTCAGCAGCTCATAGCTGCTACTCATAGGGCCCCTGGGCTGGGACCCGGAGGAGCAGGCGGGCCCGGGTCCCTACCCGCCTCCCTAGGGAGATGGGGTGACGGGCAACTCCCTGGCCCACTCCGAGAGGCAAGCGTGAGACCCACTAAAGGGAAGTCAGCAGTTTGCCACACTATTTTTAATGGTAATTCTGACAGGTCACCTGCCCATGTTGTCCCATACCTAATTAGATCAATGGATTTCAATCCAGAACAGAATTTGTCTGGGGAACCTTAGCAACTTTCTAATAGCTCAGAATCTGTAAAACTTTGTCTGTTCATGTGTCTGGATTTATTATTAGCATAAATAAGTACGATGCTCTGACCTCCAACTACCTTGGACAATAGTCTTACATGCTTCAACAACCCTCCTCTAAGAAATGCATCTCCAGCTTCTACTGCAAGATTGGCACATGTTGATAATATTGTAAATTAGGCTTTGGACTGTGAAACAAATATTGACTCTAGCACATGAAGTCAGGTTTTAGTGAACGTCAAAAAACCTACCTACCAGAACAGAGCTTCTGTGAATCCAGGCAGGCTGGCTTCCTGACAAGGAACATTAGGTTAATTTCAGAACCTTTGGACTTCTTCCAGGATATGAAACCCCACCAGACTCTTTCTTTTGGTGTGAGACTGTAATTGCATTACTTAATACTTACTTACCTGCAGGTCAAAAACTATATATGAGCAAATGTCCACAGTTTCTCTGAAAAAGTATCTGGGTATTTGCAGTTGTACCCCATTTGCATGCACAAAAACTCACATTTATGCTCACCAGATAAATACTTATAATTGTCTGATATAAACATGCAAATGTCCATTTGTACACACAGATGTGGGGATTTGCACACATTTGGCTAGTCTCATAAAAGAGTATTTTTGGAGGCAGCTTGAAAAGCACATTCTATTACATGAAGAGGATCATAGGCCTGGTCTACACTACAGGGTTGGGTTGATCTAGCTGTGGAAGTGTCTTCACTTAAATTTGCCTCCTGCCAAAGTAAATGTCTCCCTACGCCAGTTTAGTAACGTCGCCTCCCTAAGGCATAGCGTCACAGTTGATGTAATTAGGTAGACACTGCACTAACTTTGTCGACTGCTCCTGGCTGTCAGGAGCCATCCCACAATGCCTCACATTGACAACACAATCGATACAAGTGCTCCTGGTGAAGACATGCACCACTGACAAAAGAAGCCAACACCAAGTTTGCACACACACTTAAGCGATTTTACAACTGTGGTGGCTTTATGCCAACATTAGTTAGGCTGACATAATTTTATAGGGCAGACATGGCCATAGGATTTCAGATCTCATGCATTCTGGTGTAAAATGACCCAGAGAACATTTTAGATTGAAAAGATAACAGGAAAGTAATTTTTACATTGATGATGTGGACTTGCAAGGTTCACCCTTTTATCAGAAAGAGGAAATAGGATATTCTTGTATTAGATGGCCTGGATCCACTTAAACTAATTAAGGAAAATCTCTAAAATGTCATATGCATGGAATCCTGGGAGAATCCAATGAATTCTTGATGCCTTTTTATTTGAATTGTTAATCCTCTCCTTCTGCTCCTGTTCTGGCAGGAGAATTCAACCCTCTAGAGAAGTGGACTTGCCAATTCTCACTAGTTGGAGTCAATCTCAGTCATTTTGGATAAGTGTAAAGGCCATTTTTTAAGCAGAGTCCTTTGTACTCAAGATGAAGGATTTTATAGAGTATTTCAATGACATTTATTTATTTACTGATTTTTTTTTCTTAGATATACTCAATGGCTTGGGGCATATTGGTTGGAAAAAAAAACAAAACTTCCAAAGCCTTTCAACTTCCCCACAACCTTAAATAACTAATGAATTCCCCCTCTTCTCTTTTCCCCCCCCCAGGGTTTACAGCACTGCTGAGGTGTTCCATGGGATAAATATAGGGAATATCATACTCTGTGAGAAATAGTGGCAAGTTCTTAAGGGTGATTATTGCCAAGGTTGCTAGTTCCAGTGCAGACCAGGGCACTAGTGAATGAAATTCTCTTCAGACATCTCTTCAGAGGCCTATATGAAATGAGTTTGATAGCTTTGGTCCACTTTCCAGTGGACAGGTGACCAATCACAAAACAACACTATAGTTGTTGTTACTAACATGCTTTTGGACAGACTGAACAGAAAGGTTAATGCCTGAAAGAACAGAGATATTAACTGTCCTTGTATTCCTAGAGGCAGAAAAGCTGTGCTAGTTTAGTAATATTTAGTAGCATTTTATACTCCCTTTGCACAGGTGTAAGCCCAGGTTGCGCAACAACTCTTTTGCTCAGTGCAGAAGAGATTTAGTTTTGACTAAATGAAATGGCAAAGCATGTAGCATTTAATATATCTGGATTGTTCTGCTGTCCTGGGTGGCATAATGAAATACATTCCAAGCATCCATATCAACGGATATTCCCAGTCCATGGCTGCACGCTCCTTCCACCTGGCTGCAGGGCTTATCCAGAACCTTGACAATGTGAGGCTGCAGTAAACTGACAAAAACATGACCTTGTTGCCCAAGTCTATCTGCGTGCCAACCTTGCCCCCGAATCCAAGTCTGCCAGGGAGTAGCGGGAGACAGGTAGTATATCTAATTACTTGTTCCGGGCAAATATATTGACAAACAACATTATCTTTTACTTGTGTTTGAAGGATTTTGTTGCAATCCAATGGCTTAGCACATCTGAATAACTCTTCTGGAATAAAATACAAACCAAACCCACCAGGGGTCTGACAAAGAACCTCGGAGGGCAGCCATATAGGAGCAGGCTCAGTGCATATATCGCACTAGGTACCTAATATAAACTGTAACCACTGGGCACTCCCAGCTGTGAGCCGAATGGAACTGGAAGGTAATTGAGTGAGCTCTCTGATGGCACCTGCCACAGAGCCAGGGGAGTTGACTGAGTGAGGCAGAATCTCATTTAAATATCTGTGTTCTCTGCTGTCATCTGCTGGAGAGCCAGGGTAGTTGACTAAGCAAGGCAGTGCCTCTGGTGCATCTTAACTGTGGGTAGTTTGAGGCCATCGGGGTATAACTTAACTAAGTTTTGTACTTGGGGCCCATATTTTTGCGATTGCCTGGTTTGGAGCCCCCTGGGGCAAAGCCTGAACAATGACTGGCCTATGGGGTCTGTGGTCACGCTGATAAAAACCATCATTTGCCTAGGTGGGGTCAGATGCTTTGGAGTGAGCTGAAGACTGTGGGGAGAGACTTGAGACTGCACTTTCCTGGCTTGCTGCTGGGAATGACTTTCTGGGTGGCGGTAGGGGCTTTGATGGGTTCCTAAGGGCCCCCAATCACCTTGTATCTGAAAGAACAGGGCTAAAAGCTGCACTTGCCTTTTGTGGGCAGAGATCACTGGAGAGCCCCATTGCCTAGCCAGTGGTGAGCAGAGGGCAAAGCACAGCCACAATTCCAGTCACCTGAGCAGTGGGCAGAGTAAGGCAGCAGTTGGGTCTAGCAGGTGGAGAAGCTGGAGGCACCCACAGGCCAGCAGAAGCACTGCAAAGTGTGCGCCATTGTGTGTGCTATACTGGGAGCAAAAGAATTCACAGCAACCATATACACCAGCCTAGCTGTTCTAGGGAGGCCACCCTGGCCTCATGCCTGCAATCACTACAGCAGGGACAGGTGATAGAGGCCCAGAGCTTCCTACAGAACAAGGACTCTAATTTCCTGGACTTCTGGAACCACAAACTGAGTGAAGAAGGTGGGAGAATGCTGGGAGGCAGAACAAACTGTATCAGCCATTCAGGGTCTACATGTTTGGGACTTATGCACCCTGAGGTAAATGTGGTGGAAGGTGTTAAATTGTAAATATTTGTTCCAGTTCAACCTGGCCTTTCCTATTTATCAACACCCCCGACCAATAAAATGTGTTTGTTTAAACCTCTATGCTTGCGAGTGGGTACAGATTTGCCTAAGAGGCCCCAGAGCGGTTATAGGTTCCCAGATTATGGGGTGGGGGTTCGAGCCAAAATGAAAGCGAATCCTCTAAAATAAGGACCTGGCCCTTGTTACTGCCAGTGTGCTGGCAGAAGAGTTACACAGATTAAGCAACCTCATTCTTAGGATGATGAGGTATCATGGTTTCAAATGGGTATAATTTTCACTGCTTCATTAGTCACTGAGAGCCCTTCATGACCCCCGGCCAGGTCCGTGTTCAGTATTGCCAGCTCTCGCAGTTTTATCATGTCTCCATGATATTTGGTTTTTTAATAAGTAAACCATTTTCAGAAGTGGGAAACAAATCCTTTCCATTACTTTTTCTTTGCTTGTTCAACTTCCATCAAATCCAAATGTGGTTTCATTATCATAGGGCTGCTAGGAAGAGTTGGCCGGCACACACTTTTTTTTTTTTTTTGGTAGGGTTCCATATTTTATGCATGATCCTTCACTGATCTGCTGTGCCCACATAGAGTTCCATTTAACCAGGTGCAGTCATCTGTCTGTGGATTGTACATTGCAGGGGCAGGGCCCTACACTGCATGCTCTGTCACACAACTGTTGCAATACACCTTTGCGACATTTACGTTGTGATGTTTCCTCCCCATGTTGCATCCGCCTTGGAGATATGTCGGAACTGTTTCAATGTCCTACATGGTGTGAGACAGCCCCATCAAAACTGTGACTATACCCTGAAAAAGGAAAAAAGGGGAGAAGGGAGGCGCAAGAGAGAGAATTGATAAGATTGGCTGGGCTGTGAACTCTGGTTTGTTATCATGAAGGCTACCTGCAAGTAGTGGCTGTACACTCATCACTCAGTGCTTAAAGAGCTCTGCTTTATTCTGTGTCCATTTCCAACAATCCATGCATAACTGTGATCCTGGAAGCCCCTCAACACAGAGGGTCCATCATACTGTAACTCATATCAGGCCTGACACACGTATTATCCCCAGCACACTGTTGTCATAATATATATCTGAAAGCTGTCATGTTGGGTATTATATAAAAAGTGGTAACATGCTGGTCCTGTAAATCATTGCATGATGTCTGTACAGATTGTGTACCAAGGATTATATACGTCTTCTGGAATTGGTGCATAAAACATGTTTGGGAAGCACAAACCCAACATGCCCCAGACAAAGGAATGTGCCTTTATCTGTCTGACCAGCTTGTTACAGTCAGAGAGAGAACAATGACAGTACAGTTACATATAAAGTAAACAAAGCCATCAAACTAATAAGCAATGGAGGAAGGAGCTTAGTGAGCTCACTGAAGGTTGGAGCCCATGCCCCAGGAAGACTTCTTTGCTCTTGAGACAGACAATGGACTTTGGGTAATATAAGGGGAGCAAATCCATTACTTAGGGGAACCTATAGTTGTAGCCTGATTTTAAGTGTATTTAATAGGGTTATAGGTTTGCCAATTGCTTGAATTAGAAGGTTCTTGTCCTAAATCAGGCTCCAGAAGAATTTTATAAGGACTCCTGGGTGTACAACAGGAAGTTTCTTAGTGATAACCAAATTTGTATAATTTTATAAGTTTTATTAAGATAACATAAAATGATAGACAAATAACTGATATAGAGAAAATGAACAATTAAATGAATAATACAATCTTAATTTTAGAGACTCATACAATATATATATTTCTGATATGTTTTGGATTCTTATACTCACGCCCTTCCCTGGTTGAGAGAGATGTTTGATTCCTCAACTCTTGAGTAGACGGATGGAATAAGCACTGCTAGAGAGCTAAGAGCTATAAACTAAGACTACAAATAAGACTATAAAATGAAGAAGGAAAAATCTTAACACAAACTAAAGAAACTTCAAGCAAGAGTAGATGACAATAGCACCAAACAGCTCGATCTTCCCCTTCTTATACCCTAAGAATTATGGGTCCTCCTCCTAAGTCCATTTTTGGAATTACCACCACCAAATTACTGGGGTACCATACTCTATAGGCTGGTAGGTTCATACATATTAATGAAATGTCCATGACATATCACTTCCCCATTTATTAAATTCCATTACCTCACCTTCGTACTAGTTGGGTACCTGACATCACCCCTTTCAACAACAAGTCAAAAGGTCCCGAATAGATGTGCTAACTGCTTACTCAACTATGGCACCAGACACGACCATATATGTCTTGTTTTTGTTATATATATCCACTCTTTCAACACTTATCTAAGTCAAAGGTTGAGTATGTGCTAACTGTGTAGCTGTCATTCAGAATGTGGTCTGTACGGTACCTTGCATTACAGTAAAATATATATATATATTATAACTCTATTATAATCACACAATCATACTTAAATCTATAAGAAAAGATACATATCTATATAATGCAAGGAAGCAGGCTAGTTCTATAGGCTACATAGTACAGCACCCTCTGAGCCTGTGATAGTTGGATCACCTGGCCTGGAGGGCAAAAGCTGCTGGTAACTTGAGGTAAGTAAGAAAACTGTTTGTTTAAGCAAAGATTATTACTTGGCAAAATTAAATTTTAGTCACTAGGAAGCCTGTTTTGTTTTATCACCATACCTGTCTTTTTCTCTCTTGCTTAGTCTTACTTAGATCTCTGTTCTTTGTTAATTGTGTATTGAAGTGAAGTGTGAGTCTTCTGCTCACCTAATAGGCTGATGTGTGCACTGTCTCTTTGGAGGCAGCAAACAATAATTCCTGTGAGTGTCACAGGGAGAGACACTGCAGAGAGACTTCTCTGGGGAACTTGTGTTCACTGATTGTTGCTTGCAAGGCAAGGTTTAGATGGGCAGAGTTCAAGGTGTTTGCTGGTGAAATAGACGGAGTGGTGTGGCAGGAAGATGACACACAGTCTAATCACCAGCAAAGTTCTCACCGCCTGAGGCAGAGGGTAATACAGTGGCTTATGGTTCTGGGTGTCCTGAGCAGAACATCAGAAGAACTTCACACTATTTTGCCTAGACTCTGTCTGGGAAGCTCTACCCTTAAAGGCATAGTCCCCAATGCCCATTTTTTTTACAAGTATGTTGCTTTGATTTAAAAAAAATCACTAGATGCAGAGTTTCTGAAATCTAGCAAACAAATACAAAAATAAAAAAGATAAAAGCAGATCAACATTTTGCTTTAATCAACCTTGCTAATATCCCTTCAGAATGATTAGTAATAAATATAACTGGTTCAAACTTCTTGAATGTAACTGTTTCTCATTTCCTATGTTGTTTGTTTCTTGCTCTCCTGGAGTGAGTTATTACTGGTTTACACATCAAGAGTAGGTGATTTTAATGTTGGAAAGTAACTGTGGGCTGCATTTGTCCCAGAGTGTTATAAGTGTTTGTGATGTTTGCAGAGAGGATGTAATATGTATGCACTGTCTCTAGTTCCACTGGCAATAAGTTAAATGCAATGAGAAGAGGCAAACTAACGCAGTAGTTATAGTAATTAAGGGAAATAAAAATGCTTATTCCTTTCTATTCATTTTTAAAAAAAATAGTACAACTCATTATTAAATTCTTTGAAGATGAGGTTATATCACCATAAAAAGTCAAAAACAGAATTTTACAGATAAAGCCACCTGCATGCAGCAACATGGAAAGCCAAAGTTTATTTAACTAGCCTATGTGTGATTAAACAAACCAGAACAGATTACCAGAGGGCATATCACATTTCAATGCAGCGACATGTTCAGAAAGGTAAACATATTCATATTCTCAGCATGTTGGGAAGAGGTTAAAAAATCATGAGTCAAGCTCCAAAATATCATGAGAATCTTAAAAATCATGAGGGGTTTTTTAAATGTTGGGGACTTTGTCTTCTATTTTTTGAGTCTTTAGGGTTCTTGATTTCAAGTTTTTCTGTGCATTTGTGAAGGCTAGAAACTTACATGTTTATTTAAAAATGAACTGATATTCGCATTAAAGTACTACTATTATCATTATCGGGATAATATTTTTTAGAGTAGTGATTAAGGACAATAGATTGAAGTGCAAACACAGAGTAATAAACAAAGCCCTGAACAGCTTCTCATGCAGTCACTCCAGGACCTGAAGTTTTAAGAAGCCTAACAATCATGAGAATAAAATTGTGAGATGATAAGGTCAACCAGATGTCCCAATATTAGAGGGACAGTCCCAATATTTGGGGGTTTTTCTTCTATGGTATCTATTACCTCCTACCCTGTCCCAATTTTTCACACTTGCTATCTGGTGACCCTCTGAGTCAGCAGCTCTGGCTTTGATTGTGCCTTTGACGCATTGACCCATGTTGAGGGCTCTGCAGAGCTGCTCTGCCCCAGGGGAGTACCAGAAATCAGTGCTTCAAGAAGCAACAATGCCTCCCAGAGCAGTTAGTGCACCAGGAAGCATACCCACTCCCACTGCCTTTAAAGGGGCACTTCCCATCACAGCTAGAAGCTCTGCTAGCCAGTGTCTAGGTGAGAAGAAAGGACAGGAGAAAGAAAGGACTGTCTTCCTTCCCCTCCCTGAATTTTGCTCTAGCCTCTTCCCCTGCTCCCTCTGATATGCTCCCACCTCCATGCTTCCTCTCTCTTTTGTTGTTTGAGGTTTTTGCCTTTCTCAGCCCTCCCCCTTAGTGTGGTGTCTGCTGAGAGTGTGCCAGGGTCTGCCTCCATAATACCTCATCTTTTTCTGCCCAGCAGGGTTTCTGAGGATGGTAAGCTAGGTTCATACTCCTTCTTTCCATGCCCAACATGCATGTTGCCTGCAAATGAAATATCTACCGCATTATAATGTCCCCACCCCAAGTCGCCAGAGGCCACACTGGCAGCTCAGCGGAGGAGCAGAAGTCAGCCAGGAGAGAATGCAAAGCAGTTTGAGCACTGCCACAGCTGCAGATTGATCCTTGGACCTCTCAAAAAGCCAGGGGACATGGGGCCCACAGCTCTGCCTCCGAGGCCGGCCCAGGACAAATGAGCCATGACAAATTTTCAGCCCCAGCAGCAGGCTTACATGTCAAAGGATAACTCCGAAATGGAAAGGACATGAAACGTACTATTTCTAAAAAGCAATTTTGAAATCCGCACTGGGCCATAAAATCAACAGGCCTGTGGCTTGGGTCCTCTGACTGGCTCTGGGTGTTTGCATTCCTTAAGTAGAATCGGAACTAAGGCTGTGTCTACACCAAGGTTTGTTAGCAAACGTTTCCCAGTCCATTGTTCCCACTGCTGAAGCAACACAATTGTTAGCAATGGTGGGAGCACAAATTTTAAAAAAGTGACATGGCTGCTGGGGTTTTTAGCAGCATGAGCAATTAGCCACTCTGATAGCACAGAGGTTCTGTAAAGTTAGTGGTAGTGGCTCCCAGGGAATACCTCCAATATAAAGGGGTTCCCCAGACATAAAAAGCAGCTGGGCGGTGTGGTCAGAATGTACTGAAGCAACAGCTGTAGCTGCTGGAATGGCCATTTTAGGTCATTGCTATACATAAAATAGAGCAGCCTTGAGAGTGTTCTAATTTCTGCCAAAAACCTGGCCAAAATACAAGGGGACATAAAGGTGGCTAAATTCCAGCTTTGACCCTACTCTATTTTTGTGCCAAGGAGAGTTTGGGTGGGGTGCAGTATCAGGCCTCACATCAGCTAACCCTTCTCAGAGCAGATCTAAGTGACATGATGGTAAAAATGCTGACAGACACAGGAACCTTGACTACCCTAGTGCCCTTACCATTGCTATTACTGGTGCTGCTAACATCAGGCCACCTGCAGTGGGAAACTTTTTTTTGCCAAAAATCCTCTGCATAGAAAGGTCAATGTCTATAAAAGCACTGTGTGTGTGTCTGGTGCAAGGATGAAGTGGTGGCAATGAGGGGTGATTTGATTATTTTTTTTGTTGAGGAACCTATTTTTAAGTGCGTTGAAATGCAAAACAAAAATGCATGAATACTTGGCTCGACACCAGAAAGAAAATGAGCAGAAACAGTGCATTTTTCCACAGACGACCGAAAAACAAAAAACCAGCTGCAATAGAACTTCAGTGCAGTGTCTCAGTCATGGAAATTTTCAGCTGTCAGTGCCCAGAGTAATTTTACAGTGCAGTTAGGGGTTACACTGAAACAAGCAACTGAAGGCTATTGTTTCCAGGGTTACGATTATCAGCTAAATAAATAATGTGGTTTTTTTTAAATTATCTACTAAACACACCATTGGCAAAAACAAAACTGTTTGAGGCAATAGTGAACCAAACATAGGTGTGTCTGAATGCAGCCAATAGTTTCTGCAAAAAGGTCTGCTTAGGAGGTGGGGTGGAAATGAGGAAGCATGATTGGATAGTCCCTCACTACACTCCCAGAAATGCTACTTGAGACCAGCATAAGGGAGTCTCAGGGCCCAGGCATTGAAAGAAATGTAATTTATTAGCTGAACTTGCTTTCTCTCATCCCCCTGCAACAACTAATCTCATTTTTTCCTCTGCCGAGTTCCTTCGCGCATGTAGCCTCAGTCAATCAAGGCACCTATGTTTATGAGGCACACAGGGACTATCTTTGAGGGACAGAAGACCTGCTTGTCATATGGGCAGAGCCTAATCCTGCTCCCCTTTTTGGCTATGAGAGTTTTGCCTTTGACATCAGTGAGAGCAAGATCAGGCTTATCAGAAGTTAACAATATTCTCTGTGTAGAGAGGAGACCAAGACACACAATTCAGATCCAGATTTTGAACACATTGAAGTTCAGGTCTGCTCAGAGCTGTGATTTTGATTCACCTCTTCATAAAGGTAAAGACCATGATATTTAGATCCAGGTCCAGACTCAGGCTCCATCCTTTCTCCCTCACAAAGCTTAGGGTGCTTAATTCATGATTTTGATTGGACTCCATTTCTAGTTTTAAAGAACCAGTTTGAATACAGTACTTCCTGCACCCACACCAGAACCTTTATCCATTTCTCAAACCAAATTCAAAAGTACCTTATTCAGAATTCCAAAATGTGCATACATTTTTTTTTCACTTCCACTTTCCAGCCAATATGGAAAAGTACCATGAGAATGGCAGCTCTTGCAGTATCTCTGACCATGACTGAAAGCAGGAAGAGATGGGATCTCACAAGGAAGTCTGTTCTCACAGGATTTCCAACCCAGTTCTACGGTCTCTAGAAGTTTGGATAATTTAGATAAGCTTGGTATGATTCTCCAAACTATTGGAGCCTGAGCTCTAAGCCTTTTCAGATTCACCCATTGCTAGTTTTAAGTTTGCATAATGATGGTTGAAGGTGTATTTTAATTTTTAATAATTTATATAATTACAGATAGCAATGAGACTTTTATTTGTTGCTTCATACTCAATTGTTCAGATAAAATGCAACATCTAGCTTTTCCCTCTGTAATTAAGACTTGTTCCTTTTTTTTTTTTTTATATAATTCAAATATATAGCTGAACTAGTTGAAGTACACAAAGATAGTGATGTGGCCCTGGTCGCACAATAAATGGGTGATTTGAGTGGCTACTAGAATAGTAGTTCCTTATCTGATCAGAAATCAAGACCCATGTCAAAGCCACAACGAATTCCCAAGAGCCACCACCAGAGATATTCCCAAAAGCAAAAGGCCAGTTATGGTTAGTCTACCTCTAAATTTGGTTACCAAAATAATTCTGTGTGCAAATAATTTTATGGGATACTTACGTTAGCAGGAAAAATTACCACTGCTGTCCTTAAATTCTTTCCGGGCTTCTTGTCTCTTCCTTGACTTCTCACCTTTAATTTCAGACCAGCAAGTGAAGAGGTAGTATGCTGCATTCCTGCAGCACTGATATGCTTTACTCAAGAGTCCTTACTGAGTGATATTGACATCATGCTAGTCGATTTCACCAACAACTGGTAGGTGTAACTCTCACAATTCTAACTCTCCCATTTCCCCGTTTATTTGCTCCAAGACTAGTTGAAAAATTAGTTCTGTTCATGATGAGAGAGACAAGGTGGGTCATATCTTTTATGGGACCAACTTCTGTTGATGGAAGGAACAAGCTTTCAAGCTTCACAGAGCTCTTCTTCAGGCTGGAGGAGGTAACCAAAGTGTCCATTCTGTTGATGGCCGCCTTGCCCATGCCACAGACCCACCAGGGGTTTGCAAGCAGCTAACAGCTTTATAAAAGCACATTATACTACTATCTGAGCTATTTCTTTCAGCCTAGTTTTAAGTGGGAGTGCTCATAAGCATCAGTTTTCTTTCTGACCCAACTCTAGGTGCAACTGCAGAATTAGCCAACTGTTTGCTAGAGATTTAAACATACATTAACAATCCATTTTGGGCCAATATGCATGAAAACAAGCTGCAAAGGAGATGGCTGAATCTTTCCTTTAGAGCTGTATATTTCTCTGATGCCATCACAAAAGGGGTACAAAATATATTTTCTGTTAAAATGAATTAAGGTTGTGGGGTTGAGTCTAATTGTAGAATTCTGCACTACTAAGCATGACAGCAGAGTACAATTTTGGATATAATCTTTTCATTTTCAGGGCATCAGGCACTCAGGGAGCTATGGAGAAAGATGAGCTTTGCATTACCACCTTCTAACGAGCCTTCTCCCCTTATTTATCTGTATATTTCTTTTCTCCTGGAAGGCAGGCTTTTCACACTGTCTGAACTTCCATCTTTTTTTGGAGTAGTTAAACTGATTAATTTGGACCTGGACTTTGCATCTGCTTTCCTCCTTATACTTGCTTAAGCTGTGGAGGAATGGCAACAGCTGTGAAGGGCACATTACTATCAGCACATTCTTTGGATGGTCTCTCATGATAGCCTAAATAAACCTGCAGACACTCAGAGGAAAGGAAGAGGGAACAATTTAATGATTCTTGTGTCAATAATTTGGCAGTATATTTTCACTAGAATTTTCCATCACCTGCTCCCAAATTCCACCCTTCCCCACAAAAATATTTGTAATGGTAAGTCATAGTGCAGCTTAAGTTTCATTTACTGATTGAATAAAACAGAAAAACTTTTATCGAGAAATTTAATCAATGGTTAAATTTCATCCTCTATTTAACTGGATTAAAACTTCTGGAATCAAATAGGGTGTATTAAAAACATTGACACAGATAACACTCCTTGGGCTAGATTCTCACAGGAATCAGAGCAAGGAGAAGAGAAGGAAAAGATGATTTTAAGCCACCTTTGCACTATTAGATTCCAGGACTGGCTGGGGGCGGGAGTAATCCCTTCTGTAATTTACAGCAGCCCTGCCCAGAATTCCTGTAGACTACTCTGCACCCTAGGATAGTATTGAGTACTCTGCACTCTAGGATACTCCCTCTCTCACTGCAGGCCTCACTCAGGAATGTTTCTACAGGGGGAGCTGCAAAAAAAGCCACATTTGTCAACTCTGCACTACTCCTGAAGTGGGGGAATTCCCCTAGGAGCCATTGGAGACCCTTATAGCCCTCTATGCCATTGGAGCAGTATTCAGGAGCTGCAGAAGTGAAGGAAGTATCAGAATCTGGCCCTCTCTTTTGATCCACTTTAAACAGGTAGTACTGGAAAACAAACCACTGACTATAGAAAACTGCTTCTTAATTAACAAGAGAGAATGCTCAGTCAGAATTTGGTCTACAAAGAAAATGCCAAGAAAACTCATAATTATAAAACAAAACAAAAGAACAAAGTTGTAACACATTGTTACGGATAGTACGAACACTCCCATGTGCTGCCGAGATAGAATATGCACCCTGGTAGAGGTGTGTAACAAGATCAACAGTTTATTTCAAACCAAATGATTGGACTGGGATTGAATGAAATGACAGGTAAGTACTCTGTTACTGTTGGCGTGACAGAGACTTGATGGTTAATAATTTTAGCCATTATCTTAAGGGCTATTGTTTTGTGTTCAGTTGTATTTCCTAATTACATATCACGACTGAGATTTTCAAAGCTAATGGATAGGCTATGGAGAGACAGCTCCCATTAAAATTACACACACATGCATCAATTCAGAATAAATGTATAACCTGGATCTGTACACACTTATTCACACAAGTAGCCTCATTTACATGAATGATGCTATTTACATAATTAAGGATAATGGCATGAATTCAAGTTTGTAGGAATAGTTTGTAGCAATGTATCAGATTACTATTGCTCTACTGTTGGTTTTTATACCACAACTCTCTAAAACAGGCAGATACCAATAAACAGCATAAACTATCAACATGCATGGGCAATTGTAGAGATTTGGGTTTTCAGAATTTTTTTGTCACATAAAATAGCCTTGGATTTCTGTTATCTTTTACTTGTTGCTACAATGCAGCATTTTTAGCACTTTGCAGAGATGCATTTCATTTAGCAGCCCCACACCACTTTCCACCATGAAATTAGGACATGATTCAAAGTCATCGGGACCCTTTTTGTTGACTTGAAATAACTGATTCAAATACACTGAAGTGAGGAATCAGTGGCAGAGAGTGCACAAGGAGCAAAGGTTTTCTTAGAGAATTTCATTATGAATTGATAGTGTTAAAGGCACATTTTTGACAGGCGTCTGCTCAGTGACAGTTTTGCCATATGAACAGAGCAAGTTAAGTAGGACAGGAAAGTATTTATTGCATGACTGACCTTTGCCTGTAGGGTCTGCATATTTTCTAGCTTACATAGGGCAGCAGAAATCCTAGAGCTAGCCTTGGCATGGATTAATTATCAAACTGTTAACTATCCCTAAATCTCTCTCTCATCCCAAAATACACAAATATCAATTAAATTAACCATATACTGAATTTGTAATGGGGCAATATTTTATTATATAATTGTTGATCATAACTGAAGTTGATTGCCCAGCTAATCTGTATTGCTACAAGATACTGAGGTGGAAAGGCACCTTTTTATTTAATAACCAAGGGGCATCCAGTTTCTTAATTCTGATGTCCTCTCCAGACAAATCTGTATCTATTTAGAGCAAGCAAGTTAACACTCTTGACAATCTGCAACAAAGCACAGTCATTTCCTTATTAAAAATAATATGATTAAGAATAGAAAAGGCCATATGGATAATCAGCTATCCCACCCAAACTCAAAACAAATCTGAATTTATTTTTAAGGTTTAATAGATTTTTTTTTTTTAATTGACACCTCTGCACTTGCTGGATTCATCTGGGAACACAAGTAATAAGACAGAAAAAAAGACCATTATTGTGGAAATTTTGGCCTGGAGAAAACCAGAGAATTTTGGAAATCTTCACAAGGGAAATCTCTTTGCTCAGGAAATCAGGCTAAGTTCAGATATGATGATTTTCTGATGTCTATCTGAAATGAACTTGAAAACCTTTTGAGGTTTGTCTATTACTACCAAGAATTCAGATAACAGCGCTCTCATGTACAATCACATAGAATCCAAAATGCTTTCAAATGAAAGGTGCTATCTTCAAGGTGGTGAGCACTGTAGCCCAGAAGCAGCAAAGCATTTAAGCATCTGTAAAATTTTCAACATATGAGTAATCCCATTGATACTACAGAACTCAGCACCTTGCAAGATCAAGACCTTTATTATAAACAGTGTACATACAGGAATTACTTCTCCCACTAATATGCAGCTACTTCTAAGTAAGCCAATCTAATAAATGAGGAGAATTTTTGGACAAGGACAGCAGAGTGAATCCCTAAGGTTACTTCTAGATCTTTAATATTCATGCAGACCAGTAAAATACTGAGTTTTGGGATACTTGTCAATGTTCCTCATCTAGTGAGCTCCATGGAACTCAATGTATTAGCTTTAGAAAAGATGAATTGACTCTCCTGGTTCCACTGAATCTAGGTACAGCAGTGGTTCCCAACCCATGGCCATGGGCCAAAAGTGACCGATGGGGTCTTTCAGAGTGGCCTGCGGCTCCCCTCCCACTGGCTGCAGAAGGGAGCCACTGCCTAAGTACCGACACGGAGCACACTGCCATTGGAGGCTCCTTGCTGCAGCTAAAGGGATGGGAGATCAGCGCTCCCCTCCCCTGGCTGTACCAGTGCTCCACCTGGGTCCCTAGGTTGTGGGGTCCCTGCTGGAGCCAGAGGGAGGGGAGAACTGAGCTCCTGTCCCCCTGGCTGCAGGACCCAGGTGGAGCACACGGTTTCCCTGCTGCAGCCAGGGGGACAGGAGCTACTCCTAGCTGAACTTCTTTCCTCTAGCTGCAGTGGGGGGGAGGGCGCTGCTGGCAGAGACTGGTGGCCCTCCAGGGTTGTAAAAATCATATTTGTGGCCCTTGAGCCAAAAAGGCTGGGAACTTCTGACCTATAGCATTTCTAACCTGATGCATAGAGCACTAAATGAACTAGTAGTAGCCATTAAAATTCTTGGAAAAGCTGATTTCACTTATTTTTTATTTTTACAATATTTGCCTTAAATTAGCTGCCTAACACATTTTGCCACCTAACTCTCAAACTCCCAAGTATCGTTGATAAATTCATTCAATGTATTAAAAACACTATTATAATAAGTCGCTAAACTTCAGGAATCAACTTTCATATCAGGTGGGTTTTCTTCCTCTGATTCAGCCACGAGATTCAATCCAGCCTAAGAGTAAAAAAAAAGAAAAATTACTCCCCAGCATTAACAGGATTTAGTAAAAAGTGCTACAAACCAAAGCAAACAGAAATAGTGTTTAGATAACGTTTAGAAAAGGTGTTTAG
This sequence comes from Emydura macquarii macquarii, assembly GCF_026122565.2. Taxonomy (NCBI): domain Eukaryota; kingdom Metazoa; phylum Chordata; order Testudines; family Chelidae; genus Emydura; species Emydura macquarii. The sequence continues at coordinate 104,841 of NW_027131527.1, forward strand.
ATAACCGTGAGCATGACTGCATTCTCCTATTCAGTGAAATAACACTTTCATTTTTATTGGTCTCTACCATCAATAAAATCAAGTAAAACTAGATAACTATCTCTGATTCCCAAGCTAACAAAAGATACTAAAGGTGCAAGTGCACATGATAATGTCAGAATATTGATCTTGTCCCATAGTTTTTATGTAAACTCAATATCTTTGCAGAATGCAAAAAGAATGTCACCAGCAAGGGACTAATACTTACACAACTGTGAACCTAATTTATATGGCTACACTGGGTAATTACTCATGTGAACAGCTACACACAATTATTACTCATTTGTACATTTGATTACCCAATTTGCATGTGCAAATACAATAACTACACACCAAATATGCCTGCAATTGCATGCATATGATTACATGAGCTTAATTGTGAAAACCTGCCTTCAAATGTATCCTTAGATATATATTAAAAGAACCGCCTGTAAAATATGTATAAAATAACATGCAAAATATGTTAATAAAAATTCATCTTGCAATGTAAAGTCAGTGCTGAAACTGCATTACTGACAACAAAATATGAGGGGCAAGAAAACCTAATGAAATCCAAAGAAAATAATTCTGGCCACAGCATACTGGAACTCAAAATAATCTTAAACAGTATCTTGAATTACACAATCAATTAAACCCAAATACATTCTGTTACTTGCACACTTCTTATTTAAAAAATGTTGACTTGAAAGGTGAGATCTAACATTCTTTTGACCATCAAAATACTTATGTAACTAGCTGGCTGAAAGGCATTGTTACACACTCTGCAATGCCTTGCACAAGACCAAATTTGATACATGTTCTCTCACTTCCTTATGGTGACAGGTGCAAGGAGTGTTGTGAGGATTGTGCTTTAGCACACCAGGAGAAAAGCCTCTAATTGCTCCAAGATTCACCTCAGCTGATTAAATTACCACTTATCATGATAAGTGATATGCCATATGCTCATAGAGGCAAAAGAAGGCAGCTGCTCCCCTGGGATAACTGAAATTTTAATCTGAAAAATATCTTCAAAGTACAAAAAGAAGTTTGAAATTTGATGATTTCCCTTGCCACAGTGGCTCCATCACTGTTTCACTCAACTGCTGAAACAGGGGCATAGCTGGCGGAAAATGAGGCAGAGCAAGAGAGTACATAGTCACCTCATCCTTGGCTGTAGGAATGGCCTGTGGGGGCCACTGGCAGCCAACAACCAGAGAGAGCATTACGAAGGCTGCTCTAAGCGGCACTGGAGCTCAGGCTGAGCTCTCTTCAGAAAGTCTGCGAATATGGCCCAAATACCTTCTTTTAGGCCATGATGGAAGTGCTTAACACAGCCTTAACTGTAGAAGCATCAGTGGGGACAAGAAAATCTCTATGCAGGGATTACTTAAACTTTTTTTTAAAAAAAATGTTTTGGTACTTACTTCAGATTGCCCACTCTCATCTATCTCCTCAACTCGGGTCAAATTAGGGGCTCCATATTTATCCGTAAGCTCAGCTAGTGTCCTTGATTTATCCCCTGTTTCCTACAATTGAATTATAAAGTTTACTGTGAGTCATCAGTAATTCTATTAATTTGTCACAAATGTATTTAAGAACACTCAAGATGTTAAAGAACCTTAGTATGCACTAAAATAAACAGATGTCATAGGCTAGAGATTTGTAGGAACAAAGCAATGGCACAAATAAATTAATGTGTGAAAAAGATCTATGCATTACTATTAGGGCTAATATTAGTTATTATTGGAGTTTGAACAACTTTATTTTCATGTAGTACTTTTTCTCTCTCTCACTTTTATAAAGTTTGATATATAGATAGTGATACATTATCAGTATTTTGACAAAATGCTCAGAGAAAAATATTCTCCTTTAGATTGTGATGAACCCCATATACTAGAGAGTGGTCTATATTTAAAAATTTGACTAGCATAGCTATGTCAGTTGGGTGCGATTTTTTTTTTCCTTATGACATATCTGTAAAAGCCCTATATAGACACAGCTATACCTGCAGAAAGATCCTTATGACAGTATAACTTATTTGGGCTCCCAAACCAGAATAAGCTATACTGATAGAGGTTCTTTTAGAAGAGCAGAAGTGCATCTACAAAGAGGTTTTGTTGCTTTAGGTACACCAATGTAGCTAAAGCAGCAAAACTATTGGTATAGACAAGCTCTCTGTGTGTTTGTGTTTATAGAGAGGAGGACTGGGGATGTTATTCACTTGTGTTCCCACTTAAATGAAAACACTTTCTCATAACCATAACCAAGGAGGATTGCAGCACCACTAAGCAAACAAAAGTATACTAAGCTGCACTTAGAAACCATTTATACTTGGTTATGAAAAATATGCTGAAGAGACGAATAGTATAGCCCAATGTTTAACTTGGGAAATTTTAAATAGAATGAAGGACTAGACACGCATCCCAGAAATGTTCTGAACGGACTTTGACAATTTGGTCAAATGTCCATAGGCTTAAAGAATGAATACACAACACCTGCACAGATCAGAGAAGATATCTGATATCTAAGCATGGATCTGGAAAAGGCTGGTTGGTGATCTGTGACATTATCAAATTATTTTTATTAACTGAACTTTGTCAAACCTCTTCAGTTCTCTGCTGCATCAACAGCTCTTCTGCTTTCTCTTTTTCTAGCCTTTCTAATTCCAGCTGAGCCTCCTCACGTTCTCGTTCCAGCTGAGCCTGCAATCATTTCATGGAAGCAATATAACAAGAACAAATTTGAAAAAAGGAAAACTACAGTAGGATCAGCTATGTTGGTGTTAAAGTTTGCAAAGCAAAGATTTTATATCTGTACTTTTTTCTTCGAAAAAAAGATTGGAGAGGTAACATCTTTTATTGGACCAACTTCTGTTGATGAGAGAGACAAGTTTTCGCACTTTCACAGCTCTTCTTCAGGTCTGGGAAAATTACTCAGTGTCAACTAAATAAAAGATGGAACAGATTGTTTAGCATAAGGAGTTAACACATTTCAAGGAAGCTTAAATTCATAACTTTGCTAGACACTAAAAATCATAGACTATATACAGACACTGGATTTATGGCTTTGTAGTCAGGAGGTGTGGCCTCCCTTAGAGATTGACACCGAAGGAGAGCCAGACCCCCCCCCCCCCACCCGGGGGTTGGAACCCAGGAAGGCAACAGCTGACCGGAAGCAGGTAGGCAGGGTTAGGCCTATAAAACCCAGGCCTGCCCACTCAGACAGGGCCCAGCGGCCAAGGGAGAAGGACGCCTCTCCTTTGGTGCTCGAGCCTATGGCCACACTCGACCGCTACCCAGAGGAGAAGCTGCCAGATCTACCTACGGCGTGGGGCCCTGAGGAGCTGCCTAGACCAGCCGAGCTGAAGGAGATCCCCGGATCCTACGACTCAGTGGAAGACCTGCCTGGGGCCCTGGGGACCTGCCCAAGCTACCAACCCTGGCAAGCCAGAAGGGACACACGGCCCCTGGGACCCAGAGAAACTGCCCTCCGCAGAGGACCCTGGATTGTTTCCCGACCTGCAAAGTGAGGGACTCCTGGGATTCTCGCTTACGGTCTACCTCAGTGATCCAGAGACGACTAACCACAGGTACTCGAGGGAGAGGGTGGGAGGAAGAAGCCTAGGGAAGTCGACTATGGTCTGGCTGCGCTTGCACTTGCTGTGAGTCAGCATGTTTTGGCTGGACCCCCGCTGACCGAACAACGGGACTCCCCATCATTGAGAGGGCCCTGGGCTGGGACACAGTGGAGATAGGTGAGCCTGCGTCCCCCTACTCTCTTCCTACCCTGACCTAGGTTGACTGCCCGTTGAGGGCCAGAGCCTGTCGCTTACTGCCTGCCACGCCCTGCCGAAGGGCCAAGTATAGACTACTTACTCGTCCTGCTAAGGGCTAGAGACTGCTGTCCCTCTGCCCTGCCCTGCCCTGCCTAAGGGCCCGGGCCTTAGACCATTTCCTCGCCCACTCGGGCTATAGACTGCCGCTCACCCCAAGCCTGTGTTTGTCTGCCGGCCCTACAGAAGGGCCAGGCCATAGACTAGTGCTTGCCCTGCCAAGGGCCCAAGTCTGTGAAGGACCACCCTGCCCAAGGGCTAGGCAACAGACTGTTTCCTCACCACCGGGGCTAAAGACTGCTTTTCCTGCTGCTGGCCTGTCCCCGGCTGAGGGCCGGGCCCTAGACTGTTTGCCTGCCCATGGGGCAAGAGACAATTCCCTTTAGGAGCGGCCTGGACCCCACGCTCGCCCTACTAAGGGTTGGAGGTGGCCCCTTTAATTTGGACTCCCGAGGGGCATAGGGGGATTGACACCAAGAGAGAGCTGCCGGTGCTACTGGGGGATCTTCTACACACTTATTACGACAATCTATAACCCACTGGCAATTCCCCCTTTGTTTTCTCGCCATGTCTGGAGTGGTGTTAACTTCACTTTGAATGGTCCCTTGAAATATGTGTTAATTATTTATGCTAAACAATCTGTTCCATGCTATATTTAGCTGTGAGACTCAGGGTTTGTTTCCCAGACCTGAAGAGGAGCTCTGTGTAAGCTCAGAAGCTTGTCTCTCTGACCAACAGAAGTCAGTTCAATAAAAGAGATTACCTCACCCACTTTGTCTCTCTAATATCCTAGGACTGATATGGCTACAGCAACACTGCATACTTTTTCTTCACTATTTACAATGTATTTTAGGGTTGAAAACATGTAACAAAAATACAAAGAAAAGAAATACCAGATGACTCAACAATCTTATCAGTTGTGGATCAGAATGGAAGGGAAGGTCTTTTGATTGTCAAAGGGAAAACAGTATAGACAACTGAAGACCTTAACCTTCCATACATCCCTCACACTCTCTCATTAAAGGCCAAATCCAATGTCATTTGAAAACAACTAGAATTCACAAGAGTTTAAGACCCTGATTTTTAAAGGTATTTAGGTGCTGGTGCATTCAGAGATGCAATGCCTAACTGATTTAGGTGGCTAAATCTCATTTCAAAAGGGAATTAGGCATTTAGAAGCCAAAATCTCATTCCCCTCTGATGGGATTTAGGTTCCTAAATGCCTAAATCTTTCTTGAAAATAAGATTTGGGCTCCTAAATTCGTTAAGTGTTGCAATGCTGACCAAATGAATGCCTAAATCCCTTTAAAAATTTGGGCCTAAAGTCTGTTCTTCCACCAAATGTCAGAAATTGCATAATGTAAGTATACATAGTGTTTTATTCATTAACACTTATGCTGGAGAATCAAATACTGACAGAAAAAAATCTTGTTTTATTTGTTGTAATATTTTGTGAAACTATATTAACAAACATGACCAAGTCCAAAAGTAGCATTCAGATGCCCTTTGGCCACATGCAGTCATAGAGAGCATGTGCATGTATACAGAGCTAGTCGCTGAAAATCGTGACCCACTCACAACCAGTCCCTTGAAAAATGTGTCTTTACTACGGCAGAGCTGATGGAAAAATTCATATCAAATAACTTACTTGATTAATTTAGCCTTTTCTTTCTTTGAGAGCTGCCTGCAGCTATAACATCATATTCTCATATGTATTATTTTGTATTATGTATTATTCTTCAGCAAATAATTTTGTTTGCAAATTGTTAAATTGTAAATTTAAAAGTTGAAAAGAATATGCAATATCTTATACAAATACACTAAGTAGAGCAGCATGAGCTTAAATTGTATATTTGACTGTCATCTGTTCAGATTACACTGTTACGTAATTATGTAAACAATCCCAATCCGAATCGCAACAGTACCATGTGACGTACAAAATGGAGACTATTTCAGACACTGCTTGACACAGGTGGCTCCAGGTCATGGGGGGGAGAGCTCTGCTCTTCCAAGGCCAGCTAGAAATGTTTCAGTTCTATATAATGTGGCATACACATGGTTTTATCCTGACATAACTCTACAGTGATAACATGAGCCATCTGGAGAATCAGGACATCGCCTTAGCCCCTGCTATCCCACACCACAAATTTTCCCTCCTTTAATTAACAGGAAACCTCCATCCATTAATCCTGACTCTTTCTACAAACACAAAATTTGTGGATACATTCCTTATTACCTCCCCTTTCCACATACATATTGTAGAGCAAAGCAGGAAGGCCAAGTAACATGGAAAAGGTTACACACTAAATTACAGATCTTCCAGTAGGGCCCAGTCAAATAATTTTGTGGAGATTCCCTAGGTTTGCTTGAAGCAGCCTTTGTATGTAACTAACCAACACAGAATGAATTATGAAATTTATATTCAAATATACAACCTAAACATGAATTTTACAAATATTGAAACATTCAAGCAAACCCTCACTTTGTATGAATACTAATAACGGTAATGCTCAAATGCTCATGTTTGTTGAAAGCAAACATGACAAAAATGCATACATGATCAAATAAAAATTCAACTTCCAGTTCAAACAAATATCTGAAGATTTTTTTTCCTCCGCTCTAAACTCCATGTAGGAGTTTAGGAGGCTACGTCACAGATTAGGGAACTATAGGAGGCTATGTCAGAGGAACCACAGTGGACATACTCCATGATCAAAATAATGGCAACTGCTTGCAAAGTTATATTGTGTGTATATTACAGACCAGTTGATTGTCTGCCATAACATAGGGAGAAGTCTACACCTACTGAGTACACCTACCATGTGCACTGACAGACAACTATACATAGTGCATTCTAGTGCCTAATATGCCAATTTTAAGATACTGATGCTCTGAGAAGCCTTAAGTTGGGTGCTTTGCCTTAGGATTCTGCATTATTTAAGGATACGATACTGCAAAGTCAGTTTCCCTGCTTAACCACTCCTATGTTTTGGTTGGTCACATCATTTATTATTTGGCACACAGACACTTTATGCAAGCCACATTATGATGCTTTTATGCTGCTTTCTTGTAATATCATTATACAGATAAATACAACACGTCACCCATAAGAAAAAATACTTAGGTTGTTTCCAATATTATGAGGCGTCAATGCCACAGTATTATCCACTAGAAATTTTAATTACTTTTATTATGGACTGTATTTTGTCATACCTGCTGCTCCTCTGCAAGTTTCTGCTGGATCATGAGTTCTTCTTCCTTCATTTTTTCTAACATTTCCAGTTCTTTCAGGGCCTCCTCACGCTCTTGCTCCAGTGCAGCCCTCTCCTGCTTCCTCTGTCATTGCATGATTTTGACAAATTAGAAAAAAGATTAACTAATATCAGCTATATTGTCATTAAAGTTTGTGAAAGAGTAACAGTAATCATTTTAAATACAGAGAGATCCACCTGTTGCTCTTCATCTAAATTTCTCCTATATTTGTAAAGCCAGTATGCAAGGTACTCTATCGGGTCTGTGGGTCGATGCTCTGCCACCTCTGCAAGTCCCTTTGCCAAGCATATTCCTAGGCATCTCTTGAGGTATTCAGACTCCATTCACACCTCCTGAAAAAGCAACAGTCACAAAACAGTGACTCCCGATTTAAACAAAAAACATTAAGAATAACGGACTACATCAGGTCAAATGAGCTGTTGCAAAGTGTTTAGCCAATAAATTTCAGATGTGGTCATGTTATAGCTACAAAAAACCTTCATTAAGGCTATGTTACTGACAAAGAGCTAGCTGCGCATGTCTAATATATTTTAATCAGAAAATGAAATGTGCAGGCACTTTCTGAAATAAATCATTGATATTGTTATGTACCAGTATAGTATAGAATGATTTGAATAAAGCAAGAGATATCATAGTCCTGTGCCTAACCACAAGAGCATCCTTCTTAACAAGTAACATCTTTAATTTACAAGCAAACAAGCATAGGCAGTTGGTATGTACTGGAAGTTGGTATGTACTTACACTGCCTAAGAAAGTACTTCTCCCCAACTTTGGCACAAGGGAGTGTTTATAATCTGCCAAACATTTTGAGAAAAAACTATCATTCACAAAGCATTTTTCTCCACTATCTTAGATACCCAACATGATTTACAGTGATTATTCCTGAACTTGTATTTTAAGTGCCTCAACATCTTACAGCCTCTATCTTCTGATTATAGTTGAAGCATATACATTAAAAGCTGATCAGAAGAGGCTTGCTCTTGCTCCCATTGAAGTCAATGGCAAAACTCCAATTGATTTTAAAAGGAGTGATATTGGGTCATAATGCTGTAATTTTTTTTTTTTTTAAGTAAAAATAAATACTGAGTTTGCATTTAAGAAAAAAGTCAGGTATGCAATTGTGCATGCAATTAGATGCTTAATCTGTGTGCACAGCTACATGAGGACACTGAATTTGTATGTCTGAAAAGCCACTGAACTGGCTAACTGGACATGCAAACTGGAAATACTGCTAACAAATTATACATGTACAACTGCATGCTTGACTTTTTGAAAACCAGGATCTAAATATTACATATCTGCATGTATTAGGTGTGTGTGTAGCTTCTATTTAAGTATAGTACTGTATCTGGAATGGCTGTGGATTATGGACCTACAAGTTTTGAACAGGAGAGCAAGCTTAAAAGAAATCAACCTTAATGTTAGCATTTCCAGACTTTTAAGAAAAACTATTTTTTATTTTTACATAAATAAGATTCTAACAACATCAATAACAAAACACTGAATCACTAAAAATATATATTAAAATTTGCCATAACTGAAAAAAAAGAGTATTAACATTTACAAACAAAAAGCCACCATTGTGACAGCATGACAATCTAAGATAAAACATAGGAAATTCAGCTCACAATTTGAATGAATAAAAAATAGCTTTCAAAGATGTGAATTCTAGTTTAAAATAATGTGGGCTATATTCACCAGTATGCTTCAGCTGCTTTATGCTACTCCAGCACACAAAACACCTTTAAATGTAGTTTAACTGGCCTGTTGAGATAGATTTACAGCTGTTTGGTATAATTAAAGTGGCACACTGCAGGCTGAGGACTTGTCTTCACTTCAAAGATAAGATGAGTATTACTTTTGATTCAACTCTCTTCCACTCAGAAACACTTCTCACTCAAGTGCTGTTTGTGTCAAGAGGGGGCATAAGCTAAAACTTGAGGAAGCATAGCTCATCATGCCCACACTGCAGTGTGGCATTTGAGTGCCACTAGTCCTCCAGTGCCATCCCACAATTCCCCAGTTGCCTCCACTCTTCCATCACTGCATGCGGTTTGCATGCTCTCCTTAGCAAAACATAACTGCTTTTTCAAGGCAATAAGCTGCTGCCAAAATACCTACCAGAGCATCTCATGCTCCATATTGGCCTCTTTTTTCACCTCAAAGAGTTACAAAGATTGTATTAATGCCAGCATTTAGCTCAGACTAATTTAATAATTTCACAGTGGGGATGATCTCACTGGAGACAGGCTAACATGAGAAAATTAACTTGAGCACAGATCACTCCAATTAACTCTGCAGTGAAGAAATACTGAGTGCACTAGTGCATATGGCCCTTTCACTTCCTTGTAACTAGAATTTTACCTTTTACGTTTGAAAAGCTCTGATTTGCCATTCATTCAGATTGTAAAATAAATTTCTTTTATCTTAATATACTTCCCAAGATACATTTGATGTCCAGTCTACTGAAGCACCAACATCATCCATAGTTATGCATATAGTGAAACAACAAAAATAAACTTTAAAATTTATTCTTACTGTAGTCTGTTTATGTAAGGCTAGATTCTAAAAATATTATTTATGATGAGTAGAACCTTTCTCCACAAAAAATAGTTCTATTAGCCTAAGTGGGACTACTTGTTGAGTAAAATATTTCTCCGTATACGTAAGTAAGGGTATTAGACTCTATGTAGTTGTACCAATTTCTTTACAATATTATAACTTCTTAAAGGACATTTTATCATTTCCATGATTTCAGTTGTTATAAACATTTTTAATAATCTTTCTACATTACATTTGGGAAACAACAAAAACTCTCTTAAACATGGCTCATTGTCAATCAGTTTTATAAGACTTCAGATGGTGATACACAATAGGATACATATAACTCACCAGTTCAGACAGGGCCCAAGCATAATTTTTTGGGGTCCAGTACAAATTTGTAACATAGGCCCCTTCCCACACACATACCACAATCCCTCATCCCATACAATCTCATGAGCTATGACAATTTTTTTTCTCATGGTAATGGGGGTTGCAGCCTGGGCCTGGCCACCCAGGGCCTCCAGGCCCTGATAAAGTGTACCCGCCCCATATGGGGGCCCTGAGTTCAGAGAGAATGTATTAAAATATGTACAGTAAATCCTGTACCAGAGACCACTCTTATTAGGTACACACCTCTCTTAAGAGACTGCCTGTATGTATCCAAAACATACTGAGTACAATTCTGTTCCATTTGTTTCAAGAAGCAATTTCAATGAAGCAGTAGTTGCTTAACATAGTTTAACTGTAATAAATATTCACTTATCTCCAGATACAGTAGTACATGATCACTACAGTTTTCCGTATAGTGCTAAATTCTACTAGCTCTAATCAAATAGTCTCAGTTGGCTGTTTTCTGTCCTTACTTAAATGCATACAACTTCACTGAATTCAATGGGGATTCAAAAGGAATCTAGAAGCTACTTAGAATTTAAATAATTTATGTGTATTTAAGAAGAAAAAAGACTTTATCTAAAGGCAAGTAACACATATGCAGGAAGGAGAACTTGGTTCTTGACACAAGTGAGATCAGAAACATAACAGGCTAGTCTTTCATTAGATATGCTCCCTGTTAAATTCAGATTCTTACTTTCTGGCACATTGGCAATATGTTTTGTCACAATGCACCTCCACAGAATGCACATCTGAACACAGTTAACTCCAAAAGGTTCTATACTTTCCTTTCACCTCAAAGGTGTCTACGATCCACTCTTCAAATATATTCACATCTGAGCATGGTTTATGCACTTTGTTTTTGGGAGGCTTGATTTTCTTGTTCAAACCATTTCTACAACAAAAGAACAGTAAGGTATGAGACATGAATAAATATCATAAAGGACTACATTTATGGGTATGTGTGTTTCATCTCAGTCACCCATGAGACTAAAAATATGTTGACTCAGAATACATAGTTTTTGTTTTCCTACAGCCTCGTGTCAGCTTTCTTATTTGTATATTCAGTATTTAAATAAAGATTCTAATTTGAACTAAGCTAAATTTTAAGCATGTGAATTAGTGTTTGCATGATCAGGGCCTAATATATTACCAGTACTACAATACTGTTATACAATATAATAATGACATTACTATAAACATTAAAATACTATTGTCCTGGTTTTGGGATTTGTATATGAACACTGACTGGATATCCCTACTTGTAGGCACAGTACTGAAAGCACTGTCTGTTTAGTATATGATTCTCAACACTTTAGAAGTAATTAAAGATCACAGAAAAAATAATAGTTTGACCACACTTTCATTTTTTGTGTTAAACTTAGAACTCAAAATACATTTAGTTTTTTGTTAACATCTACAAAATACCAGGTTTTTCTGAACATTTTAGTAAGCCTTGGCCCTTCAGACACAGTTGAAGTAGAGGGCCAAAATGGAAAGCAGAAAATATATCAAGTACAAAGAAATATTTTGAAGATAGATAGAAGGATCATAGCTGCTTTACAAACACGTAAGCACCATAACAATGTAAAAGACCTAATCAAGTTTATTTAGGTCAGGAGAGCTCACAATGAGATCACAATCTGTGGTGTGCTAAAATGTAATTTATGGTTGTTCTCTCTGTGTAAACACAGGATGAAAACAACTCCTATTCATCTTAGCAGGAAGACAGAAATGCAAGCAAATCTGTGGTTATGTGCATTTATGTTTTCATCTTCAACAAACATAGCACTCCTTGTCAGACGCCTGACAAAGAACCAAGCTGGTGCTGTCCAGCGCGGGCACCCTGGGTTTAGATCCGTGGTTTTCAACCTGGGGTCTGCAGAACATGCCTAAGATTTCCAAAGGGATCCACATCTCCACTGGAAATTGTTTAGGGGTCCACAAATGAAAAAAAAGCTTGTAAGTCGCCACTTTAGGAACCAACATCATGACCCAGAGACGGGAGGTGACTGGGAGCCGGGCGATCCGTGACTGCAGCTGCTGCATATAAACGGAGGCGCAACAGGGGGGGGCTGAGAAGTCCCCGCCACCGCCGGATCGGGCCCGCTCCCCCTCCCCCCGCGCACACGGCGCCCCGCCAACCTTCACGAGGCGAACGAAGCCGATTTGAAAAGTTCCCCGCCGCGCGCCCACCAGATTCATCTGAGCGGAGCCCGACTGGGACAGACGAGGCCCGTGGCGGGACCACAGACCCGGCCCGGCTCATGCCCCCCTCCCCACTGCACTGGGGGGCGCAACCACCCCTCCCCCTCCTTGCTGCGGTCGGGGAGCCCTACCGGAGGCGGCCGCCAAGCAGCAATACAGCGCGCGCGTGCCGGCAAGCCACCCAACGGTCCGCGGCGTGATGAGCAAATGTGACCCAACGGGCAGAGCGGCGGGCGAACGAGCCGGGCGTCGTCCACTGCTTATGTGAGTGTGTGTGACAGGAGCCGCAGCAAGCCGTTGCTCTGACGACGACGCTGCAAGACGCGCGCGCAGCCGCAGAGAAAGCACCCTCAGCGCGCGGCGTGGGAGGGGCGGGCTCGGGAGCGTCTCGTCGCTAGGCAGCCGCCCGCGTGAGCCCGGCGGTCGAACGGGGAGGTGCCTGCGGCAGGGTCACGTGAGTGAGGTGAGGGGTTAATCCCCTCGGGGCGGGCCGCGGCTGAATGGTAGGGCTCTCTCCGGCACCCAGCCTGGGGCCGCTCGCCTTGGGGCACGGTGGGCTCCTGGCGTACGGGCCTGATTGGGGGCGCAGGGCCCTGCCCCTGGCGGCAGAGCCTGGATGGGGGCGTCCTGGCCCCGCTCCGGCCACCTGTGGGCTGCGGCATCGCGGCGGGCACCAGGTGGGGTTAGCCCAGGGCACGCAGGTGGCCTGGCGTGGGGTGGGTGATAGTTGGGCTCCAGCGCGCAGCACAGCCCGGGAGACAGCCAGTCCCTTCTCACCCCATCTACAAAGAGCTGCCCTCTCCCTTCCCCATAGACCGGGGTTGGTGACTTTACATAACAGCAATATCAGCACCTCGGCTGCTCACTGCGGTAGCCAGCCACGTGGAAGGTAAGGAGCTGACTAACCTCATTAATCGGGCAGTCGGTGCTCCCGCTCCAACCGACTCCAGAGTCCAGGGCTGAGTCTGAGGCCGAGGCCTGTTCTACACTAAGAAAAATCCACAGCTGTGTGTGAGGCGTAGCTATGCTGACCTAACCCCTGATGTAGACAGCACTAGGTCAATGGAAGAATTGTTTCAGGAGGTGGAGTGCCTACACCCCTTCCCCATTGGTGTAGGCAGTGTCTACACTAAAATGCTGTTACACCAGTTTAAGTTTGGACATATGTTTACTGTTCAATTCTTAATCCCATATTTGCCCTACACTGTCACTGTGCCATCAGTTTACACTTTCTTCTGTGGAACCATTTAAGCTGTCTAGAGTCTAGACTAGTCTGGAAGCTTCTTTATAAATCAGATGTTTCATACTCTTGTTTGTGACAAATGAAAACTAAGACTATTGCATTTGGTTCAGTGCCATGCAGATTGTGCTTTTACACTAGCTAAGGTTATACTGTAGATCCAGTTGGAATAAAAACAATATTTAAGGAATAATATTTTACCAAGATGGATACAGAATTTAATTAGTAGAAGTGCGATACTAGTAGTAACCAAAAGTGGTTACCAGCAGCTTTTTAGTAGGCCTACGTGAAATGTGTTGCTGGTCTCAGTGTAGTGATGTCCATCTCACAAAATCAATGACTCAGTTGCCATTTTTCTTGGCTGCATCATCCAAGAATGTATTGGCCATGAAGGCTTAATTACCCTCTTATTACCTGAAATGGTTCCCCATGTCAGGGTTGAGATGTATCACCAAGGCAATGTAAAGAGATTTGCATGACCAGCAATGTCCATATGAAACCTTTTGTTAGTGCACATGTTCTCACTCAGGAATGTTTAAAACATTTCAGTTAATATATTGGTTCAGCGCTTGGTAGAAGATGGGAATGGATACAGAGTACCTCAAGAAATGCATAGGAAAATGCTTAGTTGAAGGACTTGCAGAGGTGGCAGAGCATCGGCCAGCAGACCCAATTAATTATCTGGCATACTGGCTTTACAAATACAGGGAAAATTTAAATGAAGAAGAAGAGGTAAATTTACTTTCATTTTTAAAAAAATATATATATTTTTTTAAATTTAATCCCAATGTGGCTGACTTTAGTTTCCATATTTTGTAATTTGTCAATGTCATAACTTTTCTGCAATGCTAGAGGAAGGTAGAGAGGGCCCAGCTGGTACGAGAATATGCAAGGGCCCAGATAGAATTGGAAATGGTAAAAAAACTGAAAGCAGAAGAGCTCCTGATCAAGCAGAAAACTGAAGCACATTATCAGGTCTGGCAGAATTAAACCTTGTATACTAAATTTTAAAACTGAAATCTTATTATCTCTTACATGCTTTTGAAAATTGAATCTTAATTAAACAATTTAACACTTATAGCATTCTTAATCTAATAATGTAGTTTTTATCCAGAATGTGTTTTTAAATATTAAAAAATTAATCCTCACAATCGGCCTGTAATTAGAATAGATAAGTAAATAATTTGTATTCCCATTTTGCAGACAAGAGATAAGGAATTTTCTAAATTCTATCAGTTTAGTTCACAGTGTCCCCAGTTACCTAACTAAAAGAGAAATTTGGATGATCATCCAAGAGCTCGTATTTATATTCTTCATCCCTGCAATGTCCTGGCTTATTGTCAGCTCCCTATCCACTCTGTCACAAATCATAAAAGCAGTTTCTACAATCTTGTCTACATTGGGAAATCTTTTCTAAACATTGGTAACATTTAGTCCAGTTTCATCAGTGGTAAACACATTGAGAAGCCCTAGTATAAAAAGACTGCCAGCATTTTGAACACCATGTCAATATTGCAGCTGATAAAATTTATGGATGATCCAAAGATTGGCAGAGTGGTAATGATGAGAACAGGGCAGTCATGCAGAGCAGTCTGCATAAGTTTGTAAGCTGGGGCCATTCAAACAAAATGCATTTTAATACAGCCAGCTGCAAAGTTATACATCTAGGACCAAAGAATTTAGGCTATACCTACCAAATAGTGAACTGTATCCTAGGAAGCAGTGACTCTGAAAAAGAATCAGGGGTCACAGTGGATGAGCAACTCAACATGAGTTGCACATAGTGCAATGCTGTGATAAAAAGAGCCAGTGCAATGCTTGGCTGTATAAATGGGAGTAGTGAGCAGAAATAGGGAGGTGATTTTTACCTCTGCATAAGGCATTTGTGAGTCAGATATGACAATACTGCATACATATCTGGTGCCCATATTTTACAAAGAATGTTGAAAAATTGAAGAGGGTGTAATAAAGAGCTACAATAATGATTTGAGGGCTTGAGAAAAATGCCTTACAGTGAGAGATTTAAAGAGTGCAATATGTTTAGCTTATTAAAAAGATGTAGACAGTATTAGACATGACAGTATTAGAGAGACAAGATAGGTGAAATAATATCTTTTATTGGACCAACTTCTACTGGTGAGAGAGACAGGCTTTCAAGCTTATAGAGCTCTTCAAGTCTCTTGATTACAGTATGTAAGTACAGTCACAGGGAGAAGATACTGGGTGTTAAAGGGCTCTTTGATCTAGTGGCAAATGGTATAACAAGAACTAATGACTGGAAGCTGAACCCAAATGAGAAATTAGGCATACATTTTTAACAATGAAGGTGATTAACCACTGGAACAAACTAGCAAGGGAGGTGGTCAATTTTCCATTTTTTGGTGTCCTCAGATCAAGATTGGATGCCTTTCTGAAAGATATGGTGTAGTCAAACACAAATTAATGTGCTCAATACAGGAACAACTGGATGAAATTTAATGACCAATGATGCACAGGAGGTCAGACAGATGATCTAATTGTCCCTTCTGGCCTCAAAGTCTTATGAATATGACAAGAGGTCTAACCAAAACAGTGCTTTAGTTGCTAGCAGCAGCCTTTGGTTAGTCTGCTCGAGGGTAGCGGTTCTCAATCTTTTTGAGCTCAGGACCCATTTGTAAATGTCTATGGCCTGTCGGGACCCAGTGAATAGTCTGAGGATGGAGGCCCTGATATGATTTCGGTTGGGTCCTGCCCTGCACTCACCCCACAGTGGCAGCTCCTGTGCTGTTGGGCTGACTGGACTTGACTTTTGGCTCTGGGCTCTGCAATCTCCAGGGTTGTAGCACTGCTCAGGTTTGACCCCACCCTTCTGACTAGACCAAATTTGTGCAAGTTGTATGACCTGGCTCATAGGGTTGCAGTGCCACTCACTCACATTTGGCCTATCTGGACTCATGTCAGATGACAGCTGGGCCAAACATGAGTGGTGCTGGGACCCCAGAGGTTGCAGTGGATGGAGCAGGCAGGCAAGCCAGCCAGCCCCATGAGACAAAAGCCACAGGAGCTGCCATGCAATCCTTTGAAACATTTTGGCGACTCAATTTTGGGTCCTGATCCATAAGTTGAGAAACCCTGCTCTGGGGCAATGTGATAGGGTAGTTGGTACCTTGGAGGCCAGAGGGTCTAGTGGGAGTGACATAGCCAGGGTACAATCATCTAGACTAGTGAGATGTGTCACCCCTGTCTTCTAACCTGGGCTACCATTTACAGTGCTTTGCTGCTGTGGTCTCCAGTCAGGACTTCTCACAAACAGCTTCCAGCATGTAAGTCACTCCCAACTATCTGTTTGCACCTGCAGCCTGCCAGTCACAGTCAGGCTGTTACCAACCTGAATTATACTGCAGGGTGACCCCAGCGTACTCCCACCCCCAGATTTTTCCCCAGAAAGGTAAGTCTTGTACTGCCCAGCCCTCGCCTGGACAGTACAATCTCTTATATAAAGTCTGTCATTATATTAACAGAAATCACATGCGCATATCTTTATCTCAAATGGAATTTCCCAAACCCTTTAATTCAAACATACTAGTTTAGTTAAAACAATAAAACAAGTTTATTAACTACAAAGAGATTTTATGTGAGTACAAGTAATAAGGCATGAAAGTCAGAAATGGTTACAAGAAAAATAAAGAGAAAACACTTACTGATATCTAACTTAACAAACCATGTCAAATTCAAAGCAAATTTTTTCTAACCACATGTTCTCAACAGTCTTACTTGTCAAACTCCTTAGTTCTGGATCCCTTCTTCTGTGTAAGGGCTGCTTCCTTTATTCTTTCTCGTGCACTGAATCGACCAGGGGGAGGGTGGAGAGAGAGCAAGAAAGAGAGAGGGAGGAGGAGAAGGAGGGTTGCCTTGGGGTGTAAGTTCCTTCCTTGGAAAACATTGCCAGCTGAAATTTAGGAGACAGAGAGTCCATACGAGAGGGTTTTTCCTTATCTAAGGTTTCTTTGTCTATTCTTCCTGCTTGATGACTTTGTTACTGCTTAAATGCAAATTAAGCAGAGCACACATTCTTTTCTTTGAGATAGATCTGTTTGCCAACTTCTCTTTGGGCCAGCCTGTGGTTTGGAATGTGTTAACATCACAGAATGGAATCTTATAGCCTTATATACAATGTTGCCATACATTTTACCAGGACAATAATGACCAGCAAGTTGTGAGTTTTCAAATGAGTCCTCACAAGGCATACTTTGTAGAAACATTATTCCAATACTGTACAAGAGATGGGTACAGACTGTCACATTGGGTAGCACACCCAGTATCCCGAGTCACCTCCCAATGGGAAGGCCTTTCAATTCAGTTCCTCACCTGTGTATATGGGCTTAGCTTTGCCTCAGGTTTTCAGTGTCCTTGCCCTCTTCTGGTGGGGGGGGGGGAGATGGGGGAAGGGGTACCAACCGTGGAAGGGGTTTGGGAATGAGGCTTATACTCCTCCTGTTTCAGGGGCAGTTGATAAGGGAGCTCAGGCCCTCCAACTTCACCGGACTCTGACCTAGGGCCATATGAGAGTCAATCAGTGTCCATCTCTCCCCATGACTCCCAAGTACAATATAAGATAACAAAAGGGAAAAAAAGGCAACTAAACCTTCAGCTGTAACTGGGCTCAGTCCCTTTCCTCCCACAAAGGCTTCTTTGACACCGTTATTCAGGAACCCTCAGGGAAAGTGTCTTCCTCCCCCTTCTGAGCTGGTTTGCTCCCTTTTAAGTTTCCTTCCCAGCTGGAGTATGCTGGTTTGGTGGAGTGGGGCTACCTGGGCCCAATATTGTTCTTTAGCTCCTTCGAGCCCGTCGTGGGGGCTGTACATCCCATCAGAGGCTCCCAAAGTCACAACCATTGATGGAGCTGAACCAGTGTTAGCAATGGTGCGAAATTCCCCAGTTTAGATGAGACTCCAAAGGCTGGCTCTCCATGACTTGAGTGGCAGCATGAATGAACGAAGAGCCAGCAACATGACTGAAGTTGGGCATTGCAGAAACAAAGAACAGAAGTGTGAGCTGCTAGGAGGTAAGGTGCTGAATGTCCTACTTAGCCTGCCAGTTTGAAATCTTCAGCATTTACTGTTAAAGAATTTAGAAAAATATTCTGTATAGGACTAATCCTGCTCCCACTGTAGTCAATGGCAAAATCTCATTGGCTTGACTGGGAACAGGAAGAGCCATGTAGTCTGTCTGTTTCTCTCTCCTTTTTTGGGGAAGAGGGTAATGAAATTTTAACTTTTATCTTAGAAGATAATTATTGAACGGTATCCAAGAAAGATGACAGCAGAGCAGACCGACAAGTCTGGAGCCCCTAATTTGGCAACTGTTGTAGAAGATGATGAGACTGTTATTTAGAGTAAGTATGCTACCTAACACTGTAAATAATGTCTAAACAGTGTTTTTCTCTGGTCCTATTCACAGTACTACATACTCTACTTGCTATAGTCCATTGAGTACATAACACACTTTGAAAAAATGGCTTGACATATACCAATAAATGAGCACATCTCTTTAATTAAGTATAGAATGACTTCAGCAAGCTCTTTTTTCTGTAAATAAGTTTGTGTTTTAAATATAGCATGATTTGTCCATAAAAATGTTCTTCTATAAAACAAGACAACTTACCGCAACAAACAAGTAAAAAGGCAGTCCACTTTTAATCTGCCTTTGAAACATTATGCTGGAAGTTTGCTCCTTTATTCAGTTTAGTTAAGGGATAGAATTTATCATAGTTTTGTTACTTGCGGGACTTACATTATGAGCCAGTTTAAAGAAACATTAAAATTCTTCCAGGAATATTTTCTAAGAAAACCCAGCTAAACTTGAGTAAAAGGCTTGTATTTAATAATAAAATATCACAAAGATAATTTAAGTTTTGCAGCCAAATGTTGGAGTGACATTTTAAGTAATGTTGTGACTTAACCTGATTAAAGCTAAGAATTTCCAAGTTAAAATAGTCTGATCCTACCTTCTTATCTATTAATTTCCTGGATCACATTCATACACACACCTGAAACTTGTCACTGTAGTGCAGGCTCTTTCAATAGTTCTGTTGCAGGTGGAGGGGTGAAGATATACCTTTTAAAATAGGAGTGATACCTTGTGAGTGTAACAAAATTGTAGTTTGAAGCAGAAGCCCTAGCATGAAACATCTGGCAGAAATCATCAACACCTGGGACCAAGGACTAATCTCTTAAATCAGTGCCTTGGAAATCGGTGCTGGGAAGAAGTTAAGGGAGGAAAATCTGACCTTATATAGAATTGGTACACCCCCATCCAAAAAAAAATGGATTATGTATTCAAGAAGCACATAGCTATACAAGAGTGAGAAAACAAGCGTTGAAAATCAAATTATATATTGCCAAATGAAGAACTGTCATGGTTTGCAACTAAGTGGAAAATATATGGATAAAAAAGGGGTACACAGTGGGTTTCTGATACAGTCAGCTGAAGCTTACAGATGAAGCTGAAGGGCAAAATGCTCTTGAAAGCTTTGATTGTGCCTTTAATTTTGGTTCTTCAGAGACTGCTAAAAACCATCAAAAAAGGAGAATCAATGAATTAAACAATAATCCTGTCTTTTAGATATTATAAATCATGCTTTATTTGTGGAAATAAATAGTTCTAAACAGACAATAATGTGATCTGGGTTTAATATAGAATGTGCTTTTTATATAATATGATAGTTCTGCCAAAAAGGGTATGTTTTTGTTTGTGAACACAAAATTCATTCTTTTCAGGCATAGAAGGGGACTAAGGAGAAGGTTGTAGATATTTTGGAAGATGGTAAATCTGTTGAAACAAACCAGGAACCATCAAGAGACAAACTTGACAGAGAAGAGGACTCAGTACATGAAAGGGAGTGAGCTGAATGAATCACTAACGGTAGAATCCACGAGGAAGCCTCAAATAAGAACACTGCAAGCAAAGATCCCATAAAGCTTTCTGAGGTGACTGGTAGAACACAATGAACCTAGGAATGCGTAAGACATGAAAACCAAAGACACAATAATTCCACATGACAAATATGAATCCAGTGAAGAGCTGAAGTTAATGGACAAAATATAAGGTATGTGAATTGACTAGATTCTCTTCTTCTTGTCTGTGGTGCTCTGGAATGAGAATGAGAGAGTCTTTCTTTCTATTCATGATGGTCCACAGATACTAAGGCTCTGATTCTGAAATATGTGTGCAGACTGGTTCCTGTATTTGCATGTGAAAGTAAAATAAAATAGTGCATGATAAAAGACTTGAGCATTTTTTTCCCTTAAATTTCTGTAACTCTGGCATCCTTGCATTCTACACCAACTGCAAATATGAATTTTTAAAATGTCATGGGAAATATATTGACACTACTAATTATGTACTGATATTTAATGGATCCAATTTGATTACTGTATCTGTAATTGCTAAGGCTACGGCTACGCTGATGGTGGCAAAGTTGCCGCTGTCAGATCGATTTCTCTGGATCAACTGAGCGGTCAGTGAAGACCCGCTCAGTCAATCCAGAAATCGACGTACTAAGACCACCTTCACAAGTGGCGTAGCACTGCATCAACGGGAACGCGGTTCCCATGGGCGCAGTGCAGTGAAGACAGCGCGCAGAAGAGGAGCAGAGAAGTCAACGGGAGTTACGCAGATTTTTTGCGTAGCTTGCATAACTCCTGTCGACTGCCGCCGAATCTCGGAGGTAAGTGTAGACATGGTCTAATTTTGGAAATAGTGCATCCTTTAGAACAGTTCTAAAGTGGTATATTTTAGCTAAATCTCACTCAGTCACAAAGCAAATGGATCTGGCAACTTTACATTTTGCCTATGAAACATTAGGCAGATTTTTAGTTAAATAATTGCATAAATATCTTCTGAATAATTGTTACTGAGCACCTTCTAAATTTAGAGTTTGTTTAAACTGCTTTGAAGTCTTCAATAAGGTTTTAGCACAGCTCCTATGGCCTATCCTAATTTAAAATCTGGAAGTATTAAAAGCTATTTTATCCTGTATGTTCAGTTGTCTGTCTATAGGTTTTTTTTATGATCATGCATACCATGGATGCAATTTGAATGAAAGGTCTAAAATCATATTTTCTTCTATGTATTCAGATGGCCATCAAAATAATTTGGATCAAAAGCTGTAGAAGTTTTTCCTCAATAAAAATGTATGATTTTAAAAGTTTCTAACATTTCTGTACACAAGTTAAAAGAGATGGAATGGAAGCTAATAGGCTAATCTCTAAACAGGTTTTAATAGTGTAAGAAATTCCAGATGGAGTAAAGGAGATGAGGAGAGGAGGGGAAGGATACTTTACAGCTGATCATGCTTCTCCAGAAAGGCATTCACTGTTAATCTATTTTACAGCCCTCATTTGCATGTAACTCCCACTGAAGCCAGCAGGAATTCTGTGAATTCTGAATCTGTGCACAAACCCTAAATGTACAATTAGCAAACAAAAACTACATATAATGAGAGTTAAGTTAGTGCATGGTAGGACACACCCCATCCACCCCAATCACGGAAATAATAGAAAAGGTTGTGTCCTTTTCACCTTCGTATTACATACAACTGCAACATGTGAGAGCACATTCCATAAGGCATCCACTTCCCTCTACAGCAGAGTTCTCAAACTTTTTAAATGGAGCCCCCACATGGACCTTTGTGTCACAATCCCGCCCCCGCTTCCCCTGAACACCCCCCACCCCCACTTTCAGAAAGAAACAGGGAACAGGAGCGGCAGCAGCTGCAGCAGCAGCACGGAGAGCGGGTGCAGCTCGAGGAGCAGTGGCAGGGGAACGGGAAACAGGGACGGCAGCAACTGCAGCAGCAGCATGGGAGCGTACCTGGCAGTGGCGGGGGGACTGCTGCTGCGGGAGACGGGTGGCGGCTGTGGCTGCCGGCAGCAGCAGTGTGTCATGCGTGCCTGTCCATTCAGATGGAGCAGATTGCCTCTCCCCCCACAGAAAGGCATTGGATCCATCTCAGACCCCCTAGGGGAGAGTGCCCCCACCTCGAGAACCTCTGCTCTGCAGCAGATACCCCACAGCAATACATACACCAACTTCATCACACTTAAACATTCTAAAACAAAACATTTAACAGTGACCTCATATGCTTTCATATCAATTCTATCAAAGGATCAGCACATCTGACTGTCACACATTCAGTGCATCTGGGAAGTTATTGTGCCTTAATATTACTGAGATCACTGTTGAAGGTTTGTTGCTGTAACAAATACGGCCATTAAGTATGAATCGATTTGTACTGGTCTTTTTTACAGGATGAAGAGTCAGAGGCTTAGGAGATAGTGCCAGGAAGCATGGGCAGAGTTACTTGAAGATCTGCTTACTGCCACAGATATGGCAATTTCCCGCATACTCTTGGGAGAGCTTATTGAATTAAGTTTAAGTATCTTTGATGTCCATTGTATTCAATGCAAAATTTATGTATTACTGTGGGCCAGGATCGCATGTAACCTCTCCAAGGGGGGAGATGTGAGGCCTGAGCGTTCCAAGGACTATACTGAAGAAGAGCCAAATAAGAATGGATTTTGGGGCAATAAGTAAAATGGATTTCCTGCAGAATACCTATGGAGAGCTTAATACAAATTTCTCACCTCCTGTTGTGCAAAATCCAGTCTTTTGAAGCTACACCTCGAGGTGTGTGTCATTGCCTGTAGATTACATGTTCCCAGAGACTGGAGATCAAAAGCCTGAGCTATATAAAGAAACATCTCAACTGCCCAGCTTGGAGTTCTGGTTCTGAATCTGAGACAGTTATGAACCCCGTTGTAGGTTTTGACACCTACCAGAGCCTATGGCCAGAGTTGAGGATGACCTCTGGTGTTTTACTACATGTGTAGGTTATTTTAGTATGTTTTTTCTTTAATGCTGTCACCTTAAGAATAAATGTACTTGCTTAGAAAGAGCTTGTAACTGCTGGCAATTCATACTGGCATAGATCACACACACACTGATATATCACCACACATGTCACAGTTTCAGAGTAACTGCACCTGTATTCCTCCTTCATGGCCCACCAAAGACACTCTTAAAATTTTCTGGCTCCTCAGCCATCACCTCTCTTGGGTGGAGACCCACATTTATCTCCCTCCTAACCAGGGGTTTTTAAGCTGCAGAGTTTCTTGCTTTATACTGTGATATTTCCAGCAAGCCGCATTCCCTAAAGGGCCCGCGTCTGCACTTTGCTTTTCAATCCAAAGACTATGAACAGTGTAATTGCCAGCAATTACAAGTTACCACACAGGGCTTTGAATTCCCAGGCCACACATCTCCGCCTCCTGGTCCACAATAACACATAAAAAGTTGCATTTAATACAATGGACCTTAAGGACACCTTAAACTTTATTCAATAAGATCTCCCAGGGATATACAGGTAATTGCCGTATTTGTCACACTTCTGTTTTAATGCTATAGCACAATAAAGATTACTGAATATGGAGTCAGCTTTTTTAAAGGTGCCTTGTATCTTGCTTTTGCTCATGCAAATTCTACTATTTGTATGCTCAAATGATTGTGCAGCCAAAGGGTATGGTGGATTTAGAAGCCACATTTTAAAAATTTGGACTAAAACAACAACAACAAAAGAAATAATGTTGCACACTGAAAAATGTTATTAATTAAAATGTAAGGAAATATCCCAGCCAATTTAAACTCAAAATGAGGTAGAGACTTTATCATTAAAAAGGACTGCACTAAATGTTGGCAATACCAAACAAATACATTATAGTCGTTCACAAAACATAAAAAATTATTCTTGTATAGCAAGTAAATTTCAAATGTATTCAATATTCCACCTTTACAGCACAGTTGTGTTACTCCAGAACTTGACCAAGCTAATTGCAGCCATGTTGTGTGCATTCCGCCACCATTAATTAATAAAATAGAACACTACGTAGCTAAAAGTTAATTTGGACATGCAGGGCTTTTGGAGGCAAGGTCAAACACTAGTTGTCGGCTTGCTGTTTCTGCTAATCAGAATGGGAGGAGTAGAGAAAAGAGTCAACAAATTATGAGACAGAAAGAATATAAGAGGATGGAGACCTTGAGTTTGGAGGCCTTTGATAATGAAGCTTATTATGGCTAAGATTGTTAGGAATGTTTTACTGATCAGTACTTTACTGAAGTTAGGAGAAGTGATGATCCAGTAGGGGTCACCATAAGCATTGTGTTTTGTAAAAGCTAGTTATAAAAAGACTAGATAATAGAGTGTATTTTGGAGCAGTTCTCTGAAGCTATCCTGAGATCTCTTCCTGATACCCTACTTCCCGGTGGGGAAAAAAAAGGCCATCATTGACCTGCTGTTAATTATTCGATACCATTTCAGATTTTAGGTAATTATTTGGGATGTTCTAAACCTATTGTTTGTGTGTGCTTAAATCTAATAAATAGTAGTTTTAGATAAGAGCACGCTTATTTGCATCAATCTTTCATCACCCAGAAGCATTGTGTTCCCATTGATTTATTCCTGACACCGCCTGGAGTGAACCAGTTACCACTGCTTTGGGTTTAAGATCCTGGATAATAGTTGCTTAGAAGAGTTCAGACTGATGGGACAATTTTCAATTGATAGTTTGAACTAGTAGTTTGCCCATGTAAGGAATGAGTATATTCAGTATAAAATTTTAGAAACTGAGTTCTTCTAATTAAGTTTTTTATGACAAATGTATAAACATACAGATGACATCATAACCCCTACAGGTAACCCCAGAACTCTTCTCTTGCAATTCTTATCATAGAGGGCCTGTGAAGTGGTCTGTCATGATTGTAGGACTAACTGCACCTCTGTCCCCTTCCTCATCTTCTTTAATGCGCCCTCCTCAGATGTCAGGCCTCATACCCTTACCTCTCCTGGAATAGAATTCTACAAATCTCCCACTCTTATACCAGACCCTGGGCTACAGTACCCAGGTGTATCAATTGTACTTATTCAGCAGGTCTGACAGAATTTGTCACCTGTGGTTCTCCCTTCTGGGAGTCTGTGATTAGTGTGAAATGTAGTGATCAAACAACCTTTTTAAAATCACAGCACTGTTTAATAGTAGAAACAAAGCATTTAGAGAGAAAGGATTTTAAAATAACAATCAACCAACATGCATATCTATCTTACCTAAATCCCACAATCCTTGCTTCTTCAGACATCCCAGTAGGTGCCTGTGTCCGTCTGGTTTCTCCCAACAATTCTCCAACCACTCCCTCTTCTTGAGAGAATCTTTTTAACATGCTATAGTCTTTTTTGATCTTCTGGTTCCCAGGCCTTGGCCCTGCTTGTCAAAGCCAGTTCTGTAAAATGGCTGGAGTCAGGAGGTAGAATATTCAAAGTTAATAGTTTGGACATTGTCTCTCAACAACACTAGTGTTTTCCAAAGGATGTCTTATCTCCATCCATTCAGTTTCCTTTCTGCTTGGTTTTTTTTTTTTTTTTACAGCACACTATTACACCAAACCAATATATTCATATACTAAACTTTCCAATTTTTTGGTCAACATAGCATACATCATTCATAAATTATCACAGAACTGCTCCACATGCATCATAGCCTCTCCCGGAGTTTTGCGCACAGTCTAGCAAGCCAGTCAATTGACCACAGTCAAATTTTGTCAAATATCCTGGCAAGAATGATCTCATGTAGGTGGCAGCTTTTTGATTGCATCACAGCGCCAGTCTTTAATTTTTTAAAACTTCATTTCATTGTGTTTCACATTTTTCCTGAATTAAAATAACTTGGTTAAGTAACCTATTTTTGTAATTAGGCATATCTATCTAAGGCAGAGGTTCTCAGCCGGTGGGGGCATGCTCAACTTTCTAGGGGGTGTGTCAAATTTGAGTGCGTAGTATTGTGGCCCACACCAAGTCACAATGCCACTAAATTTGACCAAGCTGCCCCTCCATCAGGAGGGAGGGACTGCCAGGCCAGATGTTTTGGGGGGAGGGTAATTCCACATTATAAAAATGCTAATTTGGGGTATGATTCAAAAAAGATTGAGAACGCAATTCAAAGTTAAGTCTATAAAGTCCTACTGTTTTGTTACTGCTCTAATAAGTTAGAGCTTTAAAATATTTGATCACTTTTTATATTTGACCAGTCAATTGACTAGTTAGTTTTTGGAGCTGTCAAATGTCCTAGCACAGTTATAATCAGTGGTGAAAAACTTCTAGCCTATGCTCTCATTTTGGGGGGGGGCCAAAGAGGAGAGGCATGTGTATAATCATATATGGCTGCAAAAAGTTGGCTCTTTATTTATTTCATCAGACATCCTTTCATTTGACCATGTAACACAAGGAAAGCAAAATAATTGCAAATTAAAGAATCAACCCACTGTCTTTCTTAGTATCACTAAAGCATAATGATGCCAGCAGTTAGGGAAGAAAAATCTATTTCCCAAGTGGCTAGCTACATTTCCCACAATGAAAGATGGCATTACATTGTCATGTATAATCTTTTAAAAATCTCGTTTCTCCCTTTTAATGCATCAGTTTTTACCACTGTTGTAACTAATGGCTGCCACACTTATGTTGATTTTATACAAAAATAAATACATTTGTCATGTGTAGAGTGGTAAATTTGCAGAATTTGTTTACGAACAATTATATAGCTGCACTGCAAAAGGTAACGAGGAAACTGAAGGTTTTAGCAATCAGTAAAGGACATTTAAAACAGCACATGGGGTAGTTTGAGTTTTTGGCAGCTAGCTAATTTAATTTTCCAAGCTCACCACGCTAACAGTGGGGTTTCCTCTGCAGCTTCTGGAAACAAGTTAAGAATTAAAAGTTTTCTATTACATCGCCCTTACGTTATTTTCTTGCAAGATTCTGCATGTTCATGGTACATTTTTTTAATAAGCAAATCAACTCTTAGGCTATGTCTACACTGCCGCGGGAAGTCGACTTTCTTTAATTCGACTTTCAGCAGCCGATTTTTAGAAATCGCAGCAGCATGTACACACTACGCTGTTTGTGCTGGTCTCTTGCGTTTACACTGTCCAGTCTTAATTCGAATTGCAAAGCAGTGCAGTGTGGGTAGCTATCCCACAGTGCAACTAGCCACGGTGGCTGTTGGGACGAGTGTCATCGTCCCAGGATGCAACGCTGCTTCTTCCCCCTTCCCCCCCATAAACAAACAGGAAAAGTATTTTCACACTGTTTTTTTACTCCCCACGATCGCCATTGCTGCAGAGACATGGAGCCAGCTCAACTCTGCACTATAATTGTGAGCATGACAAATACATAGCGGCTTATCATCAATTATTTTAGAAATAGAGCAAGAAGCCGAAGCAGAGACAACACCAATGCCACCGAGGCTACCCTGCTACAAGACATTGAGCAGAACAATTCCCAATTGCTGCAGGCTGTAACGAGTCATCTGCAGTCCGTGGAGCACCGATTCTGGTGCAGGGAAACAAGCAGAGACTGGTGGGACCACATTGTTATGCAGCTGTGGGATGATGATCAGTGGCTGCAAAACTTTCTTATGTGAAAGGCAACTTTCCTCGAACTGTGGTCGGAGCTGGCCCCATCCCTGAAGTATGTGAATATGCATTTGAGACAAGCTATGATGGTGGAAAAGAGAGTCACCATCACTCTCTGGAAGCTGGCAAACCCAACTGTTACCGCTCAGTTGGAAATCAATTCGGAGTCGATAAATCTACAGTGGGCATAGCCGTGAATCAAGTATGCAGGGTCATCAATAGACACCTGCTACAAAGGCTAGTAACTTTTGGAAATGTGCAGGACATAGTGGAGGGGTTTGCCACAATGAGGTTCCCAAACTGCAGGGGGGCCATTGATGGGATGCAGATCCCTATCTTAGTGCTTGCCCACCTAGCGACCGAGTACATAAACCACAAGGGGTACTTTTCCATGGTCTTGCAGGGGCTTGTGGATCACAGGGGTCGTTTCACAGACATCTATGTGGGGTGGTCTGGGAAGGTGCATAATGCTCGTGTATTTCGTAACTCGGGGCTGCTCTCTAAGATGCAGGCGGGCACTTTCTTCCCTGACCAAAAAATTCACATCGGGGGTGTGGAAATGCCAATAGTGATCCTCGGGGATCCTGCTTACCCCTTGCTCTATTGGCTAATGAAGCCGTACACCAGTCACCTTGACAGTGACGAGTGTTTTAATAAGAGGTTAAGCAATTGCAGAATGGTTGTAGAATGTGCCTTTGGGCGTTTAAAGGGTAGATGGAGGAGTCTCCTCACTAGTCTGGACATGACTGAGAAGTACCTCCCTTCTGTGATATCTGCTTGCTGTGTTCTTCATAATGTGTGTGAAGCGAAGGGTGAGAGGTTCCCCCAGGGTTGGACTGTGAAGGCAGAAAGAATGGTCGCCAATTATGAGCGGCCAGATGCCAGCACTACGCTGAGAGCTAACCGCGGAGCGTTTTGCATTAGGGAAGCTTTGAAAACCAGGTTCTGCAATTGAGATCCAGGACTGATTTCTGTTTCTGTATGTTGTTTGCCTTTGCTGAACCCCTGCCCCCATCGATATCTGTGCCCTTCAAATCCCTCTTGAACAAGATACGATTTAATAAAGAAACGTGTTGAAATGATGCAAAATCTTATTTCTTAACATCCATGTAATGGGGAAAAGTGGGGGGGGGAGTGTTCATTCACTGTCTCAGGGGGTAGGTTGGTAGCTTGCTGGCCAGCTATCAGTGTATCCACTGCTGCTTTCTGCTGGAGGCAACCACGTACTGCAAACTGGCCATTCTCCTCTGAGACCTCTTTGGGGTGGGGGAGGGCGGCAAAGCCCTCGGTTGAGGAGCATTATGGAGGGGCTGCAGCAGGACTCTGCCATGCCTCCACTCCTCCTGAAGCTCCACAAGCCACCAGAGCATGTCTGCCTGGTCCCGCATGATTCGCAGCATTTCCTGCATGGTACTGCAATCATGCTCCATCATTTCTCGGCAACTCTTCCTGTCCATGTCCATATTCTGGGACAAGGTCAGCCTCCACGCTCTTTGCTCTGTCTCTGTGGCAGCTGAGGCGTTCATGAGCTCGCCAAACATGTCATCTCTGCTTTTTTTTTTTCTCTTTCTAATCTGAGACAGTCTTTTTGCAGCATTTCTTAAGGGTCTGTGCAGTGCTGTGGTGTCTACAGAATTAAAGAAAAATAACAAGGTAGCCACAGTTAGCATAGTGAAGAAAATGATATAAATGTAACAATTTAGATAATGATCCCCTGATACAATGTAGATAAAGATCCCCTGAAAAAATGTAGCAAAGGATTCTCGTGATACAATGTAGAAAATGATCCCCTACTACAATACAGACAATAATCTCCATGCAGTGCACAGGCAAACACAGAGACTCATTCCATTCCTGACATCCCAAAACGGTCTGCTCGCTGTGCCAATTCAGAGAGGATCTGAGGACAATGTGGTATGGTTGCAGGGGGGGGCAAGCGCTGCTTGTATTTTAAACCCTTACAGAGAGGAACTGCGGATAACGTGGTGGGGGAAGGGGGGCAAGCTCTGCTTCTATTTTAAACCCTTACAGAGGAACTGTGGAGAACGTGGTGGGGTGGGAGGGGAGCAAGCTCTGCTTGTATTTTAAACCCTTACAGAGAGGAACTGCAGACAGCGTGGTGGTGGGTGGGAGGAAGCTCTGCTTGTATTTTAAATCCTTACAGAGAGGAACTGTGGACAGCGTGGTGGTGGGGAAGCTCTGCTTGTATTTTAAACCCTTACAGAGAGGAACTGTGGATAGCGGGGGGGGAGACTATGCTTAAAATACAGATTTGCTGGATGCAGCGGGGTACCAGCAGTGTTCCACCATGATGCATGCTACCTTGATTGCAGTGAAGTATCCTACCATGGAGGGAGGAACAAGGCAGCCCTCCCCTGAAAAGTTTTGCGAAGGATAACAGATTACATACATGAAAGTTTCTGTGAGATATCAACTAATGATAAACATAGCATATCTCATCACATAAAAAACTGATCCCTGGGTAACCCCCAGTACAGTCACCGAAATGCCTGAGATCCCCTTCATACCCCTCCCCGCCAATGTAAAAGGACAGAAATGCTAAGAAGAAAAAAAAAACCTCACCAGATGTGCTTTCCCCAGGATCATTTGTGCTGTCCTGTGATGCTGGACTTCCCGGGGGTCAGGAATAAGTCCTGACTTTTTGGAAGAATGGACACCTCGCTCTCCTGCACCCTGCTATCCTCAGTTTCCTCCTCCTCCTCCTCATCCACAGAGTCCTCATCATTGAGCATAGACTGTGACCTAGCGGAGGCATTGATGCTGTGGGGAGGCACCGTGGTGGGATTACCACCGAGAATTGCGTGCACCTCATCATAGAAGCAGCATTTTTGGGGTTAGCTTCCCTGGCTTTCTGATAAGACTGGCGCAGCTCCTTGATCTTCATGCAGCACTGCTGAGCATCCCTCTTGTGTCCCTTCTCCAGCATGCCCCTGGATATCTTCCCATAAATGTCTACATTTCTTTTGCTGGCTCTTAGCTCAGCCAGAACAGACTCCTCACCCCAAAGCCCGATGAGATCTAAGACCTCTGGTTGACTCCATGCTGGAGCGTGTTTGGGCTTTGCAGTAGCCATGCGGAGAACAGTGACAAAGCTCTCTCCACACTGGCAGCACAGGAAATGAACATTCAAATCTTCCCAGGGCTTGAGGGGAGGGGACTTTTCCTGCTAGCGTGACCACTGAGAAGCACAGCGCAACTGTCCAAAGCGGTCAAAATGGGGCATTGTGGGATACATTCCGGAGGTCAATTAATTCGATTTAAGTTCCATTGTGTCTACACTGACACTAAATCAATTTAACAAATTCAAATTAGGTGCTATGCCACTTCCAGAAGTGGTCTTATTAAGTCAATTTTAGACACCTTAATTCGAATTAACAGTGGTGCCAGTGTAGACGTGGGTGTAAGTAAGTCGACTTATGTCGCTTGTGTAGACCAGGCCTTAGGGTCTTTTTAATTAAGATTATGGTAGAAAATCAGCAAGTGAATTTCTAGGGTAATTTGATATGGTTATTCTATTTTTTTTTTTGGCCAGATGATGTAGCCATTGCTTAACAATCCAGTGGTGGATCTGTCTGTCTTCTAATTATAACTCCAGCTTCCCAGTTTAACATTAGAAGTTAATATATATATGCACAAGTGAATTATTAAAATATTAGAGGGAAAATATGTGGTTTGTGTATATTTCAAACAGAACCAGCCAATGACAATAAGTAAGCAGGTTTGCCCATATACAAAGCGATTGCAGGAATAGAGGCATTGAGCTGCAATGTGTTGGACAGGGACAGACACCCCTCACCCCATCGCACAGTCTCATGGTGAAGTCCGGGGTGGGGGGGTTGCGCGGAGGCGTGGAGCTTTGTTAATGCCTAGCAGCTCCAATGAAGCCGATGGAGTTGCACAGGTATAACCCAGGACAGGACCGGGCCCTTCGGCTGCAGCACAAGCCCAACGCTCCTCTGCTGCGCACCAGCACGCGCAGGTGGCACCGACGCAACACCCGCCCACCGCAATGCATAGCAGGGACAAGCCACAAACAGGGCGGTGCCGGCACCGCGACGGAAGCTTCCGCGCGCCCCGCCCCGCCCCGCCGCACCATCTGACTGGAGCGTTGGAGTGACGAACACCCCCGCCCCTTCCTCCAACACGTCATAGCTGCTGTCCTGCAATGTAAGCCCCGCCCCCAGCCGAGTCATTGTGCGCGTGCGCCAGGACGTGAACCCACCCTCCCCCCTTCCAAAAGTGCCGGTCCCTTTCTGCGCATGCGTCACACCTTGAAGTGTGTTGTCGCGCGCTAGTGGGTGGGCGGAAACAAAAGGGGCGTGGCCATTATCGAGCATGGCGGCGCCTGAGGCCGGGGCCCTGCCCGCCGAGGAGCTGGTGGGGCAGGTGGTGCTGCCGGGGGACGTGCTGCTGCTGCCCTCGCACCCCGAGGCGGACGGGGAGCGGCTGCAGCTGGGCCCGGGCGCCGCGCCGCCGGGCCGGTTGGTGTGCGGGCCCGGTCTGAGGCGCTGCGGGGCCGGGCTGCTGGTCACCAAGTGCGGGCTGCTGCGCCACCGCCAGTCGGGCGGGGCCTACTGGGTGGACTCCCAGCAGAAGCGGGTGAGGGCGGCGGCGGCACCTGCAGGAGCCGGGCGGCTCCTCCGGGCTCCAGGGAGGGCGGCCTGGGCTAAGTCTGCTCTGAGCCTGGCCCTTGCTGCGGGGTGGTGCGGGCCCCTCTCTCGCCACCACCGCTCTCCCGCGAGCTGCTCTATCGAGCTTGTCACGGGCCAGCAGCTGGCTTCCTCTTTCAAGCTCGCTGAGGCACTGTACCCTTCATTCAGGGCTTCAAAGGCATAGAGCTAGAGAGGAAACCCCCTCTGGGCTTTTCTGGGGGCTGCGGCCAAAATCCGGCCATTCAGTCCCTGTCCCCACACACGTTACTACTATGCTGTGGCATAGTTGTCTACGTTGCTGCTAGTAATCCATCGTCCATGTGCCACCTTGTCACCGCCTTAAAGGTGAGCGTGGCACAGGGATCAGTCCTTGTAAGGAGTTATGCACTCTGTTACCCCGTTGGGCAGCGAGTCACCCACAACTGTGTCCTTGTAATAATTAATCCTACTGTACCACTGTACAGTTAGACATCCAACAGTGTACATGTGTTGAAGGTGCTGCTCTAGGGCCTCTTAAGTACAAGGCTCTGGGCAATAATAACCATTGATGTGATTTCCTTATTGGTAGCAAATCTGGGAGTGCTATGTATACAGGGTTTTTTCAGGCCTTTGCTGCATTCAACAAGTCAGCTAGATGTATTCCTTGTTGGGTTGAGTGTTGCAATTTTAAAACACTGGTAGTTGAGGAAGCTAGAGATAGCACTGGTGAAAATGCACTGCTGCTGGTGACAATGGGGGATTTTTTTTTCCCTGTCAGCCAAAAGTGTGGGAATCCTTCCCAGTGTGTAAATTTTTCTCAGAGGCCTTAACTTCATTTGGAAAGAAAGTAACTTCATCTGGAAAGCAGGGGATTGGGGAGTTACTAAAATAACCACACTTCTTGGTGCAGGCTGCAGCAACTGTTGGGACACTATAGGATTGCTGGCCAGAATTTTTCACGATGAACTGTTAGGCAGAGTTGCTAGTTATGAAAATGGAAACATGGCTGAAAAGCTGCTGTGTGGTCACAGACTGTTACTAGTGAAGCTGACTGTGACCCTAATTGGTTGTCAACTTGCAGTTCTAGGGGTAATGTGGACAAGGGGCTTCCTAAAAGAGAAACCATCCAAACATAAACCAGTGTTACATTCTTGCTAATTCTGTTGACATACTGAAACAGTATCTTTGTGATGTGTAAATTGTCATAGTAATCTTATTGGAAAGTTAATGCTGAAATTTAATGAAGATTTAAATGTCATTACTGATTATTTCACTGGTCATCATGTTAGAAATATGTAGATACTATATAATAGAAGTTAAAAACAAAGACCATTATGTCTAACCTATCCCATTACTGTAGGGTTGTTCATTATAGTAACTTTATCGATATCTTGTGAATTTGCAGTCACTTCCTCTGAGACAGACACAATCAGGATGTCTTTCTGCACTTTTTTGCAATCCTAATTTTATACGATTCCTTTTGGGCTTGTCTTCACTGCACCTGTTAGCTCTAGTTAGTTCGCTGATTATTGTACTCAAAGCAAGGTTAGCTCCAGTGAGAGTGACCATACTAGAAAACAACACTGGAGTTACGCAGAGTGATTGTATTCGCTGCTGCTGAGACTATAATTTGAGCTGTTGCATCCCCATGGCATTACTAGCTTCAGCATCATTCAGGCTTCATTTCCCCCCTCCGCCATGGGCAACATGAGCTAGAGATTTTTGAGAATGGAAATCTATTTGGGGTAATACTTGACTTAACTGCTGTGAAGACACACCTCTAGGGTACGTCTGCACTGCAGCTGGGAGTGTGCTTCCTAGTGCAAGTAGGCATATGTGCCAGCTCAAGCTAATGCACTAAAAATAGACATGGCAGCAGCTAGTCTCCTGAGTACATACCCATAGGCTTGGGCACACGTGGCTATCCTTGCCACTGTGGCCACTTCTATTTTTAGCATGTTGGCTCAAGCAGAGCTAGTGTTTCTCTACTTGCACTGGGAAGCGTGCTTCTAGCTCCACTGTAGATTTACCCTTAGTTACAAAAACTTGAGGCCCTAATCTTGCAGATACACATGCTTAACTTTCATGAATAGTCCTGTTGGAGTAAATAGACCTACCTTCATGTGTAAGTACTTTCAGTGGGTTTTGTCCCTTCTAAAATTAGTTCGTTCTGATACTATATCAGTTTTTTTCCTGCAACTCTTATTCTGCAAATAAGTTTGGTCACTCAGCTTCTTTGTGCATGTTTCTTTGTGTGTGTGAGGGGAGGAGGGAAATATATTTCTTTGTCTTGTACATGGCTTTGTCCTAAAGTTCGTTTTTATTTTCAGTATGTCCCAGTCAAGGGAGATCATGTGATAGGCATAGTGACTATGAAGGCAGGTGACATATTCAAAGTGGATGTTGGTGGAAGTGAGCAAGCCTCTTTGTCCTACTTGGCATTTGAAGGTGCAACCAAAAGAAATAGACCAAACGTGCAGGTAATGTTCTTGTTGTATGTAATGGCAATAACAAATCCTTTCAAGTAGTATTTTTTCACTTTCTTGCAAAATGATAATTAAATATGTACTCAGATATTTCTCTGCATCCCTTAGTCATAAGATATTATGATATATGATAGATTTTCAATTAAATGTACAAACTATTTTCTGTCCTGGCTTTTCCCTGCTGTTTCTCCTAGACATTTATGCTGGGCCATGGCAGAGGAAGTCAGTTACAGATCCTGGATTTTCTTCCTTTGATCACTGACTGTCACAGCAGTAGGTGCCAGATTTTGCCATTCATTGTACAGAGTCTGTTGCTGCTGTATCATCTCATATTACAAGCAGGAGATGGCTCTTCTACCAAAGAAGTGCCCTCAGAGAAAGAGTAGAGATCAGTTTAGGCCTAAAATTGAGGTTTTATAAAACAGGCCCTTACAAAATGTGACTGTCACGCTTTCTGAAGAGGCTCATGACTGTGAGTGCCTACCTCAGGGCAGACTGTCAAACAGGGCAGACACCCCAAACTGGTGATGTGTTCTATATTTAGATTTCACCAAACTGGTAACACACGTGAACTGCTGGATCACTATAACAGTCTTAGCATGGAGTCACAGACCAGATTCTCCAGTCTGTCTTGCCACATGGACAAACTGGACTTAGTGTGATTTTTGGTGTAAGAGACTATTTATCACTATGTTCAGGTTGCTTCCAGTCCAAGAGACCAGACATTTACCCCAGATCAGTTGGTGCCATAGATCTTACACCAAAGACAATGCCTGTAGCCAATCCTGTAATAAACTATTTAAAGGTTTGTTAACTAGGAAAAAGAAATTAGAGAGTTATTTACAGGTTAAAGCAAGCAAGCATATACACACAAATTAGTTGTCTAAATTTGAAGAGTGCAAGAATTGTAATGAACAATCGATTCAAAGTGTCTTTCAGGGCAGACCCAGATGTAACCCCTGGGGATCTCTGTCTCAGTTTAGACTCTCTGGCCCTGTCAGAGTTCAAACAGCAGAGAGAGAATTTTCCTGTGACTTTATTTCCTTCATTCAGTTTCCAAGTCCACAGATGAGCTTCCTTGCACACAACATTTCGGAAGTGCAATGGAGCCATTTACCAGTCAATTGTATTGGGATGTTCCTTGATGGCCCATCTGATTTTGATAGTCCTTCTGGATGGGTGTGGGGGATGATTCCTGTGCCTGGATTCACAGGTTCAGAGCAAATATTTTCAAAGTTATAAAGAAAAACATAGATATTTTCTTATACATGGAGAACAGATATTACATGTGTGATTAATGCATGCAGCAGCTTACAAGCATTTCAGAGAGTCTAAACACTAAGTACATTCTTATAAGAATAAGTTTAACTCAAAATAAGTATAACACAGAGGTGAACTGGTCTGGTCTCCAGCTATGAGTTTTAGTTCTTAACTAATGCCTGTAGCTTGGGCAGGAGCTGGCACCTGGTTTGCCAGCATCACACTGACATTGCAATAGAAATCATTTTCTATAGCATATATACATCCCAGCATTGCTGCATCCTGCTAATATACCATAACCAGAAAATAAAACTGCTTTTAAGTAAAGAGAGAAGACTAATCCATTTTCATTTTTCCAAGTGGAGTGAAATGCAAAAGTAAGCTACTTAAAACAAAAGGATTTTAAAAAGTCATTGACTTACATAATTTAAGTCTAAAATGGAGTTAAGAGGTGTGGAAACTGGTTTGTTTTTAAAGAACCATACGTGAAGTTTGAGGTGAGTGTTGCTTTAAAGGAAAAAATTTTATGTAGCATTCCTGCAGAGTTCTTTTTGCAAATACTTATTTTTAAGAGTCGAATGACTTTTTTTTTAAACTATTGGGGTCTTCAGCAACCATATATAAGTGTAGGACTATGTATAAATGTTAAAATAGGTGTTAATACCTGACATCCTCGAGAGATGGTGGCACTGGAAGGAGGAACATGTTGAAGAATAAGCTGCTTATGCATATCTCAGTCTACTTTACTGTCGCATAAATGTATATTAAGAACCTAGGGATAAGTATATCATAAAAGATACACAGACATGATACAGTTTCTCTGACCATATCCTATCACTTGTTCTAGGTGGGAGATCTTATTTATGGTCAGTTCATTGTAGCCAATAAAGACATGGAACCAGAGATGGTCTGTATAGACAGCAGTGGGAGAGCAAATGGAATGGGAGTAATTGGACACGAAGGCCTGTTGTTTAAGGTTTCTTTAGGTCTAATAAGAAAGTAAGTACTACAACTTTTATTAACTCTCTAGGAATGAGGGAAGTTGAATTTTTGTCAAGTGTTTGAGCTATGACAGATGAGTGAACCTCTTTATCTTGATTTAAAAACTGGTATGCACTGTAACATTTAATGCTGTAGCATAGGATGTCCATAACCAGCAGGTATGAGGAGCATGACAAGTGCAGTAGCAGATGTGTATAATGTTCTTAGGGCATGTATTGTCAGCATTATTGCCTGACAAAATGATTTGATCTTTGTGGTCCTAAGTTTGTAATCAGCAAACAAATATAGTATAAAGAAAGGAGAGATGTAACAAATGTCACAACAAAAATGCTCTTCTCTCTGTTCTTCAATTACAAACTTGCATTCTAAGTTAAAAAATCTCTGGTATGTTTGTTACTTCCTTTAAAAAACATACTTTAACCATAATTCCACTCTAGACATTTTAAAATGCTTATGACATTTACCTTTTACCTTTATTAAATGGTAGTGTATAGAAGTGGAACTTTTTTCCTAGATAATCTTACAGCTACATTATTTAGAAAACGTGAACCCAGTTCATCAGAAACTTGCTTTTGTGACTGATGGAAGCTAATCATAATTTTGCTATGCACATACTCAGTTTTCAGTGGTATAGTAGAATCTGTATATCGTAACTGGTCTGAGAATGACATCATTTCCTTGAACACAGTCTTCACACAGCCTTCAGTGGCATTTTCAAGCATCCTTAGAATTTTCTTATCCAAGGAGAATCCAGAAAAGGACTGTGAAGAAACAAAAGAAATAAAACCAGTTTCCTCCCTCCAAAAGCTATACCGGGCACGAGGGAAGAAATTTTATGCTGCTGCCCTATCTTCTGTTACTTGAAGGATTTTAGTTAGCACCTCTTTCACATATGATCTAGGTGAGCTGTTCCAGGTTGGAATAAATCTACTTACTGCTCAGTCGCAAATCAGGAGCTAAAAATCAACTTAATTATATCTGGTTCACAAACACCAGAATGTCTTGATCATAATTGTATGATTGTTGCACAATGTCACTGCAACGGTATATGGTTTTTATATTAATATGTTTGCATTTTTTTAAGTTTAATCTGAAATCTGAATTACCTCTTGCTTTTGGAATTTTTCTTTTTTAATTAAAATCATACATGAGCACTAAACAAGAAATTCAAAATGTTACTATGTTATATTATTATAATGGTTGAATTCCTGCTTTCAACTCAACTCAGCCTTAAGTACTGAAGTTGCCACAGATGCCTTCATGCTATTGGTTGTATTAGCAGTGGTCATGTTATTGACTAGCAACAAAATGTATTTCAGTTAAATAGCAATTTCTTCTTTTGACGTCCCTTTTACTCTGTTTTCAGGCTTTTAGCTCCCAATTGTGAAATCATTCAGGAATTGGGACAACTCTACCCTTTTGAGATAGTGTTTGGAATGAATGGAAGAATATGGGTAAAGGCAAAAACAATTCAACAGACTTTAATTGTGGCACATATCTTGGAAGCCTGTGAGCATATGACAGCAGAACAAAGAAAGCAAGCATTTGCCAAACTATCAGAGAGCTGATATAAAGAAAACATCTCGGGTTTATTTCAGTCTTTGCAGGGATTGTAATATTTTTGTATTCAATGTATATTAATAACCAGTTTTTAAACATTCAGTCTCTCCCATTTGGTTTTTTTTTTTTTTTTTTTTTTTACCCCTTACTTCCTTTTTCCTGATCCCTCCATCTGTTTAGTTTTCTGCCCTCAAGCATTCTACTCACTCTCTTAGCATCAGGGTTTAATTATTCTGAACTTTTTTGAATCACAATGAAACAGATGGCTGTAATTTGTTAAGTCTCTCACAATAAGGAATTGTTAGAGAGCACACTTATTTCTGCAACATAGAATTCAGTGGTAACGCTAATTCTTCCATCAAATGAGAGTGGACACCTCAGTTGTTCACCTACATGGATTTTGACTTTTAATCTGACTTCCACCAAGTGGTTCTGTATATAGCTTACCTTGATTGTTCTTCAAGCTCATCAGTGATTTAAGCCTTATATATTAACTTTCAAGGAGACTGTTGTGCTGTCTTTCTTAACAAACGATCAGGATGGGACAGGCCTAATGCTCAAATAGAATGTGAGGAAGGATGGAGGTTCATGTTCCCTGCCACATAGCTTATTAAAAGTAAGGCACTAGAAATGACATACTAAACAGTTGATCCATAATTACATGATGGTTCAAACATTATTTAAAGAAAATACCAAGCAAATTGCTGTACACTCCTACAAACATATTGCCAGCAATACTTAAGAGAAAAGATTACACTGTAAAATACATCTTATGCCACTGTGATTAGTAAGTGTCCACAACTGATGCAATTCAACAGCTACATTACCCCTCCGCCCCCCTCCAGGATCACTTTATGTGCTGAGGCATATTTGATTACCCTTATTTTTAATACATAGCTGCAAATAGTGTTGGCTATAAAATTATTCAGCCCTATTTAAATTTCTTCCACAGGTATGACAATCTGCTGTGGAAGTGAATTCCTCAGTTTGTATATAGCAGTGCTCTGTGAAGTGGTTTCTTTTTGTATTTATTTTAAACTTGCTTACTACTGAATGAGTGACTATCTTGTTCTCATGTTACCAGCCTGCATGAGAAAAGGGCCATCAATTTTCATTACAATCTGCTGTTGTCTTTTGTTTTGCACTTAGATTGTATGTTCTTTGGAGCAGGGACAGTTTTTTTGTTTTGTTTGTACAGTGCCTGGCCCAA
Organism: Emydura macquarii macquarii; assembly: GCF_026122565.2. NCBI lineage: Eukaryota > Metazoa > Chordata > Testudines > Chelidae > Emydura > Emydura macquarii. Next base: position 145,015 of record NW_027131527.1, read on the forward strand.
TGGGGTCAGTGTACCTAATTGGGGCTCCTGGGCATAAAGCTAATCTTAAGTTCCCCTGAATAACTCATGGGACATCACTGCGGGACCTTACTCAGACTCTTCTATGGTTGGCAAGTTTGTTTTAGCTAAAGCTCATGAATTCATCATCACTGGTTCCACTGCATACCAATCTGATGGTGTATAAGCCATAGTCATTTTTATCCTACAGCAATATGTTCAGAAGCATGCTGAGTCAGTCATGCTGCATACATGAATCTTGCTCTGGCCTTCAAAAGATAGGGATTTGGAAAACACCCTTCTTCAGCTCCTGACAATGCGGCTCTAAGTATTAACTCTCCTGCTTGAGGGATGAGACCTACTCATTCTTTCACATGATTGTGAGGGGATCTCAGTGGCTTTTTTGCCTGGCACCTTGTTCAGAGGGGAAAGGTATCCTAGCAATTCCTCCTCCACTATCTCAAGAGTGAGAGATGGTTCTTGCTAGTGTTTTCCTGTGACCTACCACAGGACTGGAATTAATGCTAAAACTGGTTGATATGTGGGATGAGCTTTGCAAGTGGTGCTTATTTCCTTCTTCCTGGCCATTCTTGGAGGGAGCAGAACAGTGGTCTCTTCAGCCAGCACTAAGGCAGAAAGATCTGAGGTATAATTTTCTGTTCCCATGCTGAAGGTGATGGATCCTTTGGAAAGCTCAATCTTCCTACATTTGGAAGCCCTGGATTGTGCCTTAGATTGCCACTTCGTGCTGTTTGCACACTTGCCTTCTGAGTTTCCTGCTTTGTGACTTTAAAAAATAAAATAATCAGCTTTTTAAGCAAAGCATGGATTCCAAAGCAGGCTTTGGAATAGCAGGACTAATCAAGAAATGGAAATATGTTCGTTAACATGAAAGGCCTCAGGATGCTGTACACTCATTACAAGTTTCTATCATAACACTGCAGGTGTCCTTTTACCACTAATAATGGGTATCTGTTACTACAAATCTTAGTGATGAGCTACGCAAGGACATGTTAGGAAAAATTGGGCAAGAGATACATGGAAAGTTTTCAGAAGGACAGTCTTCACATGCAGTCAGCCATGATATTGTATAAACAGATTATGTAGAACAAAAGAAAATAAGGCTGGGTTTTCTTTTGAATATCATTATTAAAAGAACTGACTGGAAAAATACTGTTTGTTCTTTAATGTTGGTATCTGCCTGGTCTGTGCAATGTTTTCTTAGATCATTTCATTCAAAATTATCTTACCCTTTCTTTTAATGAAAAAGTAAATTGTGTAGGATTTGAGTGGTTGTATTGGAAAATGAAGCTGTCACTGATCATAAGGAGCCTCCTTCATTCAGATAATGAAGACTGTTTGTGTGCAATTTAAAAAAAAAAAAAAGTCAACTTCTGTTTTCCAGGCAGTTACCCTGCAGTGAGCTAGATGCCTTTCTACAATCATATAGGAAGTAAGACAGTAGCAGCCCCAAGAGGGCCAAAATAATTATTGGAATAAGAGGGTGCAATTCCTCTAACTGTAGAGGAGCTGCATCTTTCCCCCAGTGTTGAGTGTGGCCTGGAGCCTTTGTGATGCGGGGTCTGTTAGCCAGGGCATCACCAGTCCCTAGTCCTTTGGCTCTAACATTTTCATTATGCCCCTAGATCTGTCACTGAACTAATAGTATGAAGTTTTCTCTTTGCATAGTAAAATTAAGAAAACGGCCTTGCTTGAACTCAAAATTTGTTGACCCATTTTTTCCCATAAACTCAATTAAGTTACACAAGGAACTCATTTTGTTTAATTTGTTCCCTATTCCTTTACAAAAATGTCAAAGTTTAATTAGGAGATGTGCAAGAAGCTAGGGATATAACTGGATTTCTACAGTAAGCAACACTCAAAGGCCAAAAAGGCTGAAACTACGCTTTTAGGTATGTTCATTGTTTCTGCGGAATAAAACCATCAACCCGAGCTGAAGGGCTAAACTCTTTAGTCTTGTAACATTTGTAGTCTTCTCCAGATCATAGAATCATAGTCATGTGCAGGGCTGTAATCTCCAATCCCTTATCCACTCAACACTTACAGAAATACTAGGTCTGCTGTCCCCAGGGGAACAGTTACGCACCAGCTTGTATGAGTCAATGCAGGATCAGCACCTTGCTTAATACTACAGCACTGAGATTAGTTGTAAGGAAAACAAGTTTATTAGCAAAAAGTCAAGAGACAATGAGTAAGAATAATGGAAACAAAAGGTTACATATAAAATATGTTTTCTAGAGATTAAACTAACAGCCTAACGTCCTGTTTAAAGAAGTTTATCTTGCCTCAAGTGTCCTATGCATCATTTTCACAAAGGTTGCTTGTGATCTCATTTTCATGAACGTAAACACACCACCTGTTTATTCCTAGGTTCAGGATGATGAAGTGTGTGTTGGCCAAACATGGTCAAACATCTTTGAAGTGTATGTTAAAATAAGATTCTCTTTCCCCTCTGTGTATCTATACCTGTTTGTTCATTTCTGTTGACTTCATTGGTAAGCATGCCTCCATTGTGTGGTAGCTTACAATGCTTAATTTACATGCCAACAGACAGGTGAATAAACATCCTTTGTCTGACAAAAAGCCTGTCTGTCAACTCTGCCTTGATACAGACTTTAAAACATATTTACAGTAAAAATACTTAACTCCTGTATCTGTGCATACACGTCACAACTATATTTGTGACCAGTGTGACCCCCAACTGTTGTTTAAACCTCCCATGACATTTTTTGATGAACTGGAATGTACATACCGTAATCAAGATATTCTTGTACCCTGCTCATCTCTTACAGTTGGCATTGAGGAGTGCTTGGTTCACAAATACGCTACACCTGGGATCATTCGAAAAAGCAAATAATTTGCCTTTTATGCTGTTTGTTCACTCCTTGAATTCTCCTAGTTTGAATATCATAGCATTCCTGGTTAGTTTCACTCCATGTTTATCATCACTCTCTGGTTCTTCTACATTGGTCATCCAAGGTTTGTCTGTAGAGCTGCTTCTGTCACAAAGCAAGTGGTGATCTCCAAGCAGACACATTTGTGGGAATTGCCATTTAGGCCAGAGCGCGCACAGACTTTCCAGAGATTATTTTTTTGCTGACTAAAATAACCCCAACCATCCCTGTCCACCCTGGATGGCTGCTGTTTTTGTTGTTGTTGTTTTAATGTACCTTAGATTCAACATGCCATTAAATTTGTATACAGCAGCAAAACAGGAGGGGCAATGAACATACAAGAATACAAAACTAGAATCTGGAGAGATTAGAGAGCTCATGGCTCCTGGCAATGTGGGGAGTAAAGTCCTACAATCAGAAAATAAACAGAAAAAAATAGAATGGGAGGCTATGGCCAAGCCACCATATTGATCAATTTAAAACTCATTTATTTTCATCTTGTCTCTTTAATTCCATGTAGCCAAGTGCTCTGGTCGTTGTAGGGAAGCTATGGGACTGAGGCTGCAAAGTGAGTTGGCCCAGGCAGATCAGAATTTGAGAACAGGAGCATTAATAGCTCATCAGAAAATTTTACAAAGGAGCAAGTATTCTGTATTTAAGATGGGGAAACAAGCATAGAGGTGAAGTAACTTGCCCAAGGACAATCAGCAGGCCAGTGGCAGTTAGGAATAGATGCCAGATCTCCTGAGTTCCACTCCAGTGCTCTATCCTTTGGGAACCACTAGTATAGTGCCTGTTAGGTTAGAATTTTCTGCACTGCCAGGAAATGTAAATCCTCCCCCCAAAAACTGTTCACTGAAATTAAAATAAAATCATGAAAGTATTTATTAGGGAGTCTTAAATGTCATTTTCTCCCTCCATTCCCTCACACACTTTCCCTCTTTCTTTTAACCAAACCCACATTTTATGCCAACCACCAATACCGCATTTAAAGACCAGCTGACCTCTGAGGTTCCTTGCTTAATTGGTTTCAGTCAGAGCTGCAAGGTTACTGAGGTGTAGTATCAGCATTAATTATAATTCCTTGTAGGCTAGTGGGGTGAAGAAGTGTTTGGAATTTGCTAATGGTTAATTTGTAAGATTTGTTCTCTTTAGTGCAGAGACTCTCAACCTTTTCAGACTATTGTACCCCTTTCAGGAATCTGATTTGTCTTGCGTACCCCCTAAGTTTTACCTCACTGCAAAACTACTTGCTTACAAAATCAGACATAAAAACACAAAAATGTCACAGCACAGTATTACTGAAAAATTGCTTACTTTCTCATTTTACCATATAATTATAAAAATAAATCAATTGGAATATCAATATTGTATTTCATTTGAGTGTATGGTATATAGAGCAGGATAAACAAGTCATTGTCCGTATGAAATTTAAGTTGTACTGATGACGCTAGTGCTTTTTATGTAGCCTGTTGTAAAACTAGGCACATATCGAGATGAATTGATGTGCCCCTTGGAAGACCTCTGTGTACCCGCCCCCAGTGGTACACATACCCCTGGTTTAGAATCACTTCTTTAGTGCATCCAGTGAGACACATTGTTAAATGTGTGCAACTGGGGTAAGTCTTGCTGGAAAACTCCACTGCAAACTCAGTGCAGCATACCATGCAGGAATTAACTAGCTCTTGTATAATACAAAAAGAGTCAAACTGCATTAGTATGAATGTTGCATCTTCTAATAAGGGCAATGATGAACAGTGAAAATCTGAACACAGAGTATCAGTATCTTATCTATTGTAAATAAGCTGCACACTATACGGGTATTTTTCGTAATCATACAGGTTAAGAATAATTATATATTTATAATTAATCTAGGGTCCTTGGCTTTCCTGCTTGATACAGATTTATTCCCACTCTAAAAAGCTACAATTTATTTAGAGTAAAGTAGTTTTAAAGTAAGGGTTCATCATGCAATTTGTTCTTAAATCCTTTTTTGATCTGTGAAAACAGAATTTCATGCTTATACCTGTCGGAATAACTGCCTTCAGGTTTGACATTTACCATTGAAAGAACCCAGCCCTGAGGGCTGTAGCAAGATGGAAATGAATATGTTACTAGGGATGGGCAATGGCTGTTGGTGAAAAGTCAAAGCCGGTTTTAAAGTTCAGAGGCTGACATCCTGCAGAAACCAAGATTTTAAAATATGATGATGGGCATAATTTATGGCAGTCATGTTATTGCTATCATAATTATGTTGTTGCTGAGATTGCTAAAGTACAGTGAGATGGGGGGAGGAAGAAATCTCTTCTGTTTTTTGTTTGTCTTCAAGACAGTGAGAAAGACACTGAGCTGTGTTATGTTTAGTAGTTTAACGAGAACATTCCTGCAGTGGGTGGGGACTTGATTAGAGAATGAGACCTTCTTTTACCCCTCACCAACCTTTCTCCCATCACAAATGCTACATCGAAGTACTGCCTTGGTTGGAAAATCAATCTTCTACTTGTTCTTATAAGATGTTGAATTCAGCCTGGTTATTCACTACCTAGGGGGCTTCCTGATTATTTTCTATCCAGTGCCCACCCCTGGGATGATTAGGGTACATTTTCAAAGGCAGTTGTAACAATTCCATGGCTTCAGAGAGTTCATATGCTCCTGTATATTCTGCACACCCTGGTCCCATGTACTTTATGGCTGTCACTGGGCATAGGATTCAGTTAAAAAAATACATCCACTTGACCTAAAGAAGCAGCTACATCAGCTGTAGCAGTCTTAAGGCATATAGCATGAATACTGCAACTCATTGAAGAAGCAATAATCATACACATGTAAGGTCAGATATTCTATCAAGCAGACAGTAATGGTGAGCAAGTGACAAGCCACTACAGTATATTAAAGGTGCACAGGATGTACTATATGTGCACAGATCCCCCACTATTGAAACATTACGTTTTGTGATATGTTAAAAATATAATCTGGAGGAATAACTATGACAGAGGGCACGCTTCTGGTTTTATGTGTATGTCTCTATAGTATGTAAAATGTGATAATCACCCACACCCCTGATGTATAATCCACCTAATTTTGGGCCTGACTTTCAAAGTGTGTTTATCCTTAGATGTAATAGCCTCATAAATATGCTAAGTCTCACAACATGACAAACTTTTATATTTGAACATCCGTATGCTTTTGGGGAAGTGTCCTGTATGATTGTCCCAAACATTTGTTAAAATTATGTAAAAGCCGGTGTTGGTTTATTTTTCCCTTTCCTGGTGATTTGCTATGGTCTTAAAGAAAGCAGGAGTATTGTGTAGCTATGTGAAGCCTGGCATGCTCATATTTTTGAGCTGGTTTAGTTTTGCTACTAGAATAAGTCACAGTCAGTAGAATAAAAAGAAAGTAAACCCACCTTCAACTTACACACATTATTGCAGTGAAGATATGTATTGATTGTCTTGTATTTTTCAGTTGTTGTGGGCTGAGATAGAGGAGTAGAGTTAAGGTTGTTTGAGTGACCTTGCTTGTGTATTTCCACACCCAGAATTGTAGTAATGTAGGGCTGGAAGGGACCTACAGAAGTCATTAAGTCCAGCTCCCTGTGCTGTGGCAGGACCCTGTAAACCTAAGCCAGCTCTGACAGGGGTTTGTCTTAATTTATTTTTAGAAACCTCCAGTGATGGGGATTCCACAGGCTCCCCTGGAAGCCTATTCCAGAGCTTAACTGCCTTTACAATTAGAAAGTTTTTCCTGATATCTAACTTAAATCTCCCTTGCTGCAGGTTAAACCCATTACTTCTTGTCCTACCTTCAGTGGACATGGAGAACAATTGATCACCATCTTCTTTATAATAGCCTAAACAGACTAAATATGCCCATTTTTTAACCTTCCCTCATAGGTCAGGTTTTTTAAACTTTTTATAATTTTTTTTCCTCTTCTGTACTCTCTCTAGTTTGACCACATCCTGTCTAAAGTGTGGCAACCAGAATTGGACACAGTACTTCAGCTAAAGCCTCAGCAGTGCTGAGTGAAGTGGGACAGTTACCTCCCATGCCTTAAGTACGACACTCCTTTTAAAACACCCCAGAACAATATCAGCCTTTTTCATAGTTGGCTCACATTGTTGATTTATATTGAATATGTGACCCACTTAACCTCCAGATCCTTTTCAGCCCTTAGCCAGTTATTCCCCATTTTGTAGTTGCGCGTTTTATTTTTTTCTTCCTAAGCTTAGTACTTTGCACTTCTCTTTACTGAATTTCATCTTGTTGAATTTAGATAAATTCTCCAATTTGTCAAGGTCAGTTTTGAATTCTAATCCTGTCCTCCAGAGTGCTAGCAACCCCTCCCAGCTTGGTGTCATCTGCAGATTTTATAAGCACACTCTCCACTTCATTATTCAAGTCATTAATGATAATATTAAATAGTACCAGAGCTAGGACTGACCCCTGCAGGACTCCACTAGATACCCCCTCCCAGTTTGACAGTGAACTTTTTAAGTATAGTCTTTCAACCAGTTGTGCACTCACCTTATAGTAATTTCATCTAGCCCACATTTCCCTAGTTTGTTTACGAGAATTTTATGTGGGATTGTGTCAAAAGGCTTACTAAAATCAAGAACTGGATTGTTGGCATGTAAAATTAAAAAGATCATAGAGCAGTTTTTAAACTAAGGGCTGGGGGAAAGCCGACGGGTGCGGAAGAGCACGTGGTTTGGAGAGAGACAAACATTCCTTAGGGGAGGATCTATTAATGGAGATTCTGTATATCCTACTCAGGAGGAGAGGATGGAAGAGGATAAAATATGGATAAGATCTAATGAGAAACAATCAAATGAAAAAGAGTCCCATTCAATTACATTACATAATGGCAGACAGTTAAAAAGTGACAGTTTTTTTAAGTGCTTATATACAAATGCTAGAATTCTAAATATTAAGATGGGTGAACTTGAGTGCCTCGTATTAAATGAGAATATTGATATACTAGGCATCACAGAAACTTGGTGGAATGAGGGTAATCAATGGGACACAGTAATTCAAGGTACAAAACATATCAGAAGGACAAAATAAGTCATACTGGTGGGGGAGTGGCACTATATGTGAAAGAAAGCATGGAGTCAAATGAAATAAAAATCTTAAATTAACCAAACCATGCCATAGAATCTGTATGGATAGTAATTCCATGCTTGAATAATAAGAATATAGCAGTAGGGATATACTATCGACCACCTGACCAGGATGGTGATAGTGACTGTGAAATACTCAGGGAGATAAGAGAGGCTATCAATATAAAAAACTTGATACTAATGGGGGATTTCAACTACCCCATTTTGACTGGGTACATGTCACCTCAGGATGGGCTGTAGAGATAAAGATTATTGACACCTTAAATTATTGGTTCTTGGAGCAGCTGGTGCTGGAACCCACAAGATGAGGCAATTCTTGATTTAGTCCTAGGTGGAGCACAGGATCTGGTCCGAGAGTGAATATAGCTGAACCACTTGGTAATAGTGACCATAACGTAATAAAATGTAACATCCTTGTGGGGGGGATGGGGACACTAAAGCAGCCCACCACAATAGCATTTAATTTCAGAAAGGGAAACTACACAAAAATGAGGAAGTTAGTTAAACAGAAATTAAAATGTACAGTGTCAAAAGTGAAATCCCTGCAAGCTGTGTGGAAATGTTTTAAAGACACCATAATAGAGGCTCATTTTAAATATCTACCCCAAATTAAAAAACATAGTCCGAGGACCAAAAAAGTACCACCGTGGCTAAACAACAAAGTAAAAGAAGTAGTTAGAGCCAAAAAGGCATCCTTTAAAAAGTGGAACTTAAATCCTATTGAGGAAAATAGAAAGGGACATAAACTCTGGCAAGTGAAGGGTAAAAATATAATTAGGAAGGCCAAAAAACAGATTGAGATGTCATTGGAGGAGGTTTAGGAACAAATTGATAAATTAAACAGTAATAAATCGCCAGAACGAGATGGCATCCACCCAAAAGTTCTGAAGGAACTCAAATGTGAAATTCTAGAACTACTAACTGTGGTATATAAGCTATCATTTAAATCAGCTTCTGTACCAGATGACTGGAGGATAGCTAATGTGACACCAATTTTTTTAAAAGGCTCCAGAGGCTATCCCAGCAATTACAGGCTGGTAAGCCTAACTTCAGTACCAGGCAAATTGGTTGAAACTATAGTAAAGAACAGAATTATCAGACATGTAGATGAATATAATTTGTTGAGGAAGAGTCAACATGGTTTTTGTAAAGGGATATCGTGCCTTACCAAGCGAATAGAATTCTTTGAAGGGATCAACAAGTCTGTAGACGAGGGTGATCCTCTGGATATCGTGTACTTAGATTTTCAGAAAGCCTTTGACAAGGTCCATCACCAAAGGCTCTTAAGCAAAGTAAGCAGTCAGGGGATAAGAGGAAAGGTCCTCTCCTGGATCAGTAACTGGCTAAAAGATAGGAAACAAAGGGTAGGTATAAATGGTCAGTTTTCAGAACTGAGGTAAATAGTGGTGTCCCCCAGGGGTCTGTACTGGGACCAGCACTGTTCAACATATTCATAAATGATCTGGAAAAAGGGCTACACAGTGAAGTGGCAAAATTTGCAGATGATACAAAACTGCTCAAGATAGTTAAGTCCAAAGCAGACTGCGAAGAGTTGCAAAGGGATCTCACAAAACTGGGTGAATGGGCAACAAAATGGCAGATGAAATTAAATGTTGATAAATACAAAGTAATGCATATTGGAAAACATAATCCCCAACTACACATATAAAATGATGGGGTCTAAATTAGCTACTACCACTCAAGAAAGAGATCTTGGAGTCACTGTGGATAGTTCTCTGAAAACATCCACTCAATGAGCAGCGGCAGTTAAAAAAGCTAACAGAATGTTGGGAATCATTAGGAAAAGGATAAATAATAAGGCAGAAAATACCCTATTGCCTCATTATTAAATCCATGGTATGCCATGAAATCCATGAATACTGTGTGCAGATCTGGTCTCCCCACCTCAAAAAAGATATATTGGAATTGGAAAAGGTACAGAAAAGGGCAACTAAAATAATTAGCGGTATGGAAACATTTCCATATGATATTAATAAAACTGGGACTTTTCATCTTGGAAAAGAGATGACTAAGGGGGGACATGACTGAAGTCTATAAAATCATGACTGGAGTGGAGAAAATAAATAAGCATGTGTTATTTACTCCTTCTCATAACACAAAAGCTAGGGGTCACCAAATGAAATTAATAGGCAGCAAATAAAAGGAAGTATTTCTTTATACAACTCACAGTCAACCTGTGGAACTCCTTGCCAAAGGATGCTGTGAAGGCCAAGACTGTAACGGGGTTAAAAAAAAGAAGTAGATAAATTCATGGAGGATAGGTTCATCAGTGGCTATTAGCCAGGATAGGCAGGGATTGCTGCTTGCCAGACCCTGGGAATGGCTGATACGATCGATCACTGGATGATTACCTGTTCTATTCATTCCCTCTGAAGTGCCTGCATTGGCCACTGTTGGAAGACAGGATACTGGGCTAGATGGATCATTGGTCTGACCCAATATGGCCGTTCTTTACGTTCTTATCTACTGCTTCCCCCCATTTTCTAGGCCAGTAACCATGACAAAGATCACTGTAATGTCTAAATGTAAGCTCAAACTTGAATCTCCAAGATTTCTAATATTTGTATTTTCTGAGAAAACTACAGTGTTCTCAAATGCTTTTCTCTCATAATTTCTCTCTCATTCTTCCAACTTTATTCCTGGTTAACTTCATTTTTGCCTTGAAGTTTCCTTGGATTTTGTATACATTTGGTGAGAATGTTTATGCTATTTTGGTGTCTATTACAGTCCATTACATTTTTGAAAGGTGTGTATATTGGTTACTGCTTCAGTTAACTGATAAACTTGAAAAACAAAACAACATGAGTAGCAGCACTACAATATCATGTTTAAAATACAAAAGCTTTATTATAGTCACTGCAGACATCCTAAGGCATTCGTGGCCTAGCAGCAAAGATACATGCCTTAGGAAGGCCAGAACCATGAAATTGCTGCCATCATGGCAAAAAAACCCTTAACAATTACACTGCAGATTTGTGGCTTGTCAAAATGCAGTTCAATAAAGTTCTACTGCGGTACTTTCCAACTTAGAGTAGTAATATGATGTCCTATAGAGTGTTTAACGCAGTGCTGTCATGCTTTTAGGTATCTATTCTGATGCTAAGGCCTACTTTGAAGAAATGTTTCACAGTGACATTCTGTAGTGGAATCCCATCAATGTGTCTTGAACCCTAGAACTGTGGACTTTTCTAGCCTTGCACTAGAAACACACTAGTACCTTGGTGTTAGCCTCTGGCCTGTTGACAATATACTGGGAATATGCTGGGGGGGGAAAGATTCTCAGAAAATGGAACTCTGTACCAGCAATGAGAGTAGTTGCTGGTACTTGAAGTTGCAAGCAAACAGAGGGCAGAATGCTGAGCAGGCCTATTTGCAATGGAAGATGACTACCAGGCAGGAAACAGGGATGGGAATATGTAAATGACAAGGAAAGGCCACAGGGAAGAGGGTTTGTGGGAAGGCACTGGAGGACTAGCAACTCTCTGTCCTTGTTTTGTGGCACTACAATGTCCACACTACAGATAACTTGAGTTAGCAACTTTCAAGGGAAACTTACTCAAAGTCTGGCCTCTATCCGTAAACATGTCACCCAACTTGTGTAGTTACAACAACTGCACGTAACTGATGCATTTGTGTGTGGACAGAAGTCAAGTTAATACAAACACTCAAACTGTACATCACGTTAACTCACTAGTGAGGATAAGCAGTTGGATTGGCTAGGGTTGGTGCCTAATAACCACAAGCAATTGACAGTTGCTGTTCCTAGGGGACTTCAAGATTTGTTACTGGCTGATTAAAGTGAGAAGTATTTTCAATTGAATAATTTAATCAACCTGTAAGCATTTCAGAAGCAGCTATCATTGTATTAACTAGACTAAAGAATACCAGAATACCCTGCATTCGGTTTTAAATCAGTGATTTCCTCCTACACATAATAAACTGAAATTCACCAGTGAAAACTCTCAAAATAAATCTTCCTTCCTACCACTCTGCCTCACCAACACAGCTGATGTTGTAACCCTCCTGAAGACAGAAAAAGCTCCTTTAATAAAAAGAACTCTAGGAAGAGTTTACTTATTTTGTCTTCTTAAAAATAAGAGGCAATCCTACTTATCAAAAGGGCTTTCTGTAATTCCGGTGTAGTTCAGAGGATGGCTGAGACCAAGAAGTATATTTATTATGCAAATAGTTGATGAGGTACATACTACTAGTATTAAGGTGCATCAACAAGACCGTGTGGACATGCCAGGTTTTCATGGTGTGGGAGTGAGCATGGGGGGAATTTGAAGTTCTGGCTCCGGATTCAACAAACCACTAACGCCTGTTCCCACCTCCAGCCCGTTCAACTCAAGATACTGAAGCTCATGTTTTATTGTGTGAAGCCGCCGCCAGGCTCAAGAGCATTTAAACAGCTCATTGACCGTTTTGCTGAACTGCGGCTAGATTTACGCCAGCTGGTTACAGATTCTTGCAGACACCCTGATTCTCCTTAGCTCGGGGAGCGGAGTCACACAAGTAACAAACCCCGCGTTAAGAAGCACTGATTTTTTTTTTTACCCTCCCCCCTCGCCCTTCTGTCTCGCGGGGCCGCGCGTGATCCCTGGAATCCGGGCAACTTGGCGCTGAGTCGCCGCCTCGGGGAGCGAGACTGGGACTGGGAGGCAGGGAACTGCGGCGCGCGGGGGGGCTGCGGCGAGCTGCTGAGTCAGGCGCGCGGCCGAACGAGGAGCCGGTGGCTGGGGCCCGCTTCACCTGCGCTAGGGAGCAGGGACTGGAGCACGTGCACTCCCCGCTGCGGGGATGAGTGCACAGCGGCGGCCGTGTGAGTATCAGCGCCCCCCTCGGCGCGGGGCTGGCGCAGGCCCAGAAGGGAGCGATCGCTCCTTTGCTCTGGCTTCTTTGCGAGGCTGCTAGTGGTGTGAGCAGCGTGGGGTGGGGACAGAGAGTTGACAGGGTTGGAAAATCTGTTTGGCGCTGGTTAATTTATTTCTGCATCCTCGCAAAGGGGCTCATCGGCCAGCAGATGGGTGGCAGTGAGACGCTGCCATGTTTGTCATCTGAGCGATTGAGGAATAAACAGGGCTAGATGGGGTGGGAGGAGGAGGCAGCAGAGCGAAGTATGTAAACTCTTGGTGAGCTGAACTGCGATGACCAGCTGGACTTGTTGTGCAAACTTATTGTGTAAGAAGGAGGCGCATTAGCAGCCATCTCTGTCTTTCTCTAGAGTCCCTCCACAACATTAAGCTTCATCTTTCGTTTGTGACCAAGGCCCTTCTGATAACAAAGTGCACACACAGCGTCCCTTGGTAGATTTCACAGTCTAAACAGACAAGACTGATAATAGGTGGGATCAGGGAAGTATTCCTAGTCCCATTAGACAAACAGGGAACTCAAACACAGAGATTAAATGATCTTGCTTTGGGTTACATAAAGAATCTATAGCAGAACTGGAACTGAATCCAGATCTCTTGAGTTCCAGTTCAGTACCTTCTACACAAGATCTCTCAGCTGGAAAGAGAGGAGCACTAGTATGGTCTGGTATACCTGTGTTCTGGAGTAATTTCGGCTTCTGGTAGTAAATTTGTAACTTTATTGTATTTGAAAACCAGACCAGAGTGCTTAATTTAATTTAATTTTTTCCCCAGTGAAATTGTGGGTGTATGGAAATGGATTGCTGAGTCTGCAAGAAGGTATCTTGACATTGGCATCTACAAATCTGCTACAGCTTCAAAGCACAAGCTCTTTGGCTCACAATGGTTGTTGGAGGGATGGGGGGGGAAAGGAAGAGACTGCTAAGGTGATTCAGTGATGGCATTATCAAAGGGTGAAGAGCCTATCACTCTCTCTCCAATAAAATTGGATTGGAATGGTCTTTTAGAAAGGTTTAAACCTGTTGGATTGAGGGAGAAAGAGGTGGAAGTAAAACTTGTTGTTTTCCTTTTGTTATTGACTGACACGGATCTGTCACTGCACTGACATTGGAGCCCTGTGTCAAGGAGCAAAGGACGTGAAGTTTGATAAGTAATGAATACTTGTGTAGCTCCATAAATGCCTGTGGAACTTTGCACAATGTGCAAAAGACACAGTCCCCACTCTGAAGGATTTGTTTCTGTTCCTCAAAGTGTTGGTGAGGAGACAAATTCTGCCCTCAGTACCGCTTTTGTATGACTACAAAACTGATACCCATTCTTGGTGTGTTAGAGGTGCATTATATAAAATAAATGTATGATTATCTGAACTACTTCTGGTGCTGTAATCCTGCCATGTTTATCGTCTGAATGATTGATGATGGGAGGAGGGAGCAGCAGAGCTATGAAATAAATACACCTTCGTGTCTACTCATCTCACAGTGGCCTTGAAATCTAACAGACAGCTACTTTTACTGGCTGCACTTATTGCGATGACTTATTTGACCTGTTCTGGTGGTTCACTATTACTAGTTTTCTTTCTTACTAGACAATATATCTGCTCAGCATCAAGACTAATAAAAGGAAAGCAGGGATTCTAGATGGTGTTAGAGAGGTAGTTCATAATGTGTTGCTAAGAGCTAAGTGTCTACATCCATTTGATGTAAACCGTAAGAGGTAAAAGAGGACGCCACATCAGGACCCTTTTAGTGTCTGTGCAAGGTCCCTAAGACCTTGTAGGATGTCATTATGTCAATTTGTGCACATTGCTGTTACCTCATCCTTCCTATTGCCATGTGTGCATGTCATCATCTGTTTCTTGTTACAGCCTGGATTGTGAGGTACTATCGCTTTACAGCATGTCTGTGCAGAGCCTAGAACAATGAAGCCCTAATTGGTGCACCACAAACAACGATAATAGAAATGGTGCAACAATAATTAACCGAGCTTTCTTCCCTCTTATAAAAGAAACAGTTGCTAGTGCCCTGGGCTTGGAGACTATGATAAACACTAAGTCCTCACCAAAACTTTCTAATGCAGACATAAGTTACAGCGATGATCAAAAAGCGCGGTAATTACAATGCTTGTGCCTGTCTACATAGCCCTCCTTATGCTGTCGAGGCGCATCTACAGTTGGTGCTCTAGCACTGACAATGAGAGCAGTGTATTGTGGGCAGCTATCCCACTGTGCAACTCACCACCTTCTGCAGCTAGGAGTTGTAGGAAGGCAGAGAGGATCACAGTGTATCATGGGTGTGGGCTCAACTTCCCATGATGCAGTGATTTCCGTCCCAACATTCCATGGGTTTCCGAGTGTGTTTTGCAGCATTTTTCAATGGTCCCAGTTTCCTGAACACACTCCATCTCTATCTGAAAGGATGAATCCTGCACTGCTCTCCACTGTTGTTGTCAGTGTGCTGAACACATCGTGGCCGGTCATGCAGCATATTATGAGCTCCCAATGGGAACAAGAATCTGAGATGCCTGACCTGCTGTGTGCCATGCGAACAAACAATGCCAGATCACTGTTTGCATTCACAGAGTATCTGCACATGGTGCACTGCCACTTTTGAGTGCCTGAAACAAGCATTGAGTGGTGGGATCGCATCATTATGTAGGTCTGCGATGACAAGCAGTGGCTGCAAAACTTTTGAATGCTCAAAGCCATCTTCATGGAACTCTGTGTGGAGCTTGCCCCTGCCCTGCTGCTCAAGGACACCAGAATGAGAGCTGCCGTCTCGGTGGAGAAGCGTGTGGTGATCACCATGTGGAAGCTGGCAACTCCAGACTGCTGCTGATCGGTCACTGATCAGTTTGGAGTGGCAAAGTCCACCGTTGGAGCTGTGTTATCACAAGTGTGCAGGGTCATTAATCACATTCTGCTACGAAGGACTGTGAGTGAAATAGTGGATGGCTTCACGGCGATGGGATTCCCTAACTGTGGCGAGGTAATAGCATGCATATCCCAATTTTGGCCTCAGACCATCTTGTGATGGAGTATATCAATAGTAAAGGGTACTTCTCTGTGGTACTTGAGGATCACTGTTGGCATTTCACTGACATAAATGTGGTTGGTCAGGGAAGGTGCATGATGCACGCACCTTCAGGAGCACTAGCCTGTACAGAAAGCTGCAAGCAGGGACTGCCTTTCCAGACCAAAATATTCCAGTGGGAGATGCTGAAATGTCCATAGTGATCCTCAGAGACCCAGCCTACCCCTTACTGCCATGGCTCACGAAGTCTTATACAGGCAACCTAGATAGGAGCAAGGAGAGCTCCAATAACAGGCTGAGAAGGTGCCGAATGACTAATGAATGTGCGTTTGGCAGATTAAAAGCTTGCTGGAGGTGCCTTTATGTCAGGTTAGATCTAAATGAGGAAAATATTCCCATGGTTATAGTCACCTGCTGTGTGTGCCATAATATTTGTGAAGCTAAGGTTGAAAAGTTTCCCCCTGTGTAGAGCGCAGAGGTGAATTGCCTTGAGGTTGAATATGAACAACTAGATGTCAGAGCTATTAGAAGGGCACATCGGGGGGCCATTTGAATCAGGGAAGCCTTGTAGAAGCACAATAAACAGTGAACAGAAGCATTAATGTGAATGCAATAACAGCATTGATTCGTTACTGTAAAATACACCTCTTTCTCACTGTCCCCTGGCAAGCGCACAGCTTGATAATCAACCAGGGAATGGTGAGTTGTGCCTGGGGGAGTAGGCACTCAAACTGGGGAAAAGGTTGTTTGGGGCATTGATTCAGGTAGATAGGGACAAAATTTCAAATTGTGCCACCATTTTCACAAGTGGGGGCCATTGAAGCCAATATCTCACTCCTGAGAGGTAAGCAGGGATGCTAGGGTGCATCTCGTCCATGCATTATCCTGTTGGCATGGGAAAGTTTCCTACAACGGGGGAAGAAACAAAGCATCTCTGCTGAGGAATCTCTGGCAGGGGATTGGCAAGTACCTGCAGGAAAGTTTCCTAGAGATCTCTCTGGAAGATTCCGGTGAAATCTTGGTGTGCATTAAAGCACTGCCTACTACACAGGGGAATGGGAAGCACATGCAAACACAGCTATTCTTGTGTATTTCTATCCCTTCAACCAGCTGGATAATGCAACCTGGCAAAAGACCGCTGTATTTCATGTAACTGAGCAGCATCAGCTCAAAAAAATCACTTACCCCAGCTTTCCTCTCCTGCATGCTGCATGCCCGAGCTGGAGGGCTGGGACTGGCTGGAACCCTCCTGAATAGAGAGGTCCTGGCTCCCCATGTCAGCAAATGACCTGGTCTCCTGCTCTGTGCCATCCTCCAACTTGACCTCCACGTAGATGACTATTTTGTCGGGGCTGACTCCAGTTTCCACTGCCTCTGAGCCCTTGGACGTATCCATGGGTCTTGTGAAGTGGGGTTGCCACTGAGGATGGCTTCCAGCTACTTATAGAAGTGGCAGGTGTTTGGCTCTGCACCAGAGCAACAGTTTGACACCCTATCCTTTTGGTACCCCTGCCACAACTCCTTGATTTTTGCATAGCACTGCAGGCATGTCCCATTCATAGCCCTTCTCTGCCATTAAACGAGAAATCTGGCCGTAGGTATCCTAGTTCCTTTGGCTGGAGCGGAGCTGGGACTGCATAGCCGCCTCCTCCCCAAATGCCAATCAGATCCAGCAGCTCTGGTGTGCTCCAAGCGCCAGAGTGTTTGGTGCGTGAAGCCTCCATGGTCAGCTGGGAAGATGAGATGTGAGCTCTCCACACCGACCAAGCAGGAAGTGGAATTTCGAAAATTCCAGGGACTTTAAAGGAGAAGGGACAGATGGCTGCAGGGCAGCAGAGTTCAAACTGATGGCCAGGCTACTTACCATGACATAACCAAGTGTGGCGTCTTCACTGACACTTTTTTGCTAAAAGTTTGGCAGCAAAAGCTTTACGGCTTTCGTCGAGGTGGTTTTATTTTGTCGCAGAATCAGGGGAGTTGGGTTGGCAGGGAAATGTTTGCAGTGTGTACGGTACCACTGTTTTGGTGCAAGAATCTGACTTTGGTTGACAAAAGTCTCTAATGTAGACTAGGCCTAACGCTAAAACCCTTAAGCATAAAGCAAAGCCCACGAAAGTCAAAAGGCACAGGGCAAAAGAATGAAATTCTCCATCTGAATTTGCATTCGTGACAGCTGCTACAATCAGGCAAAGAGAGCCCTGGGGGTGCCTTTTGGGAACAGTGTTTCTGCACAACTTGCAGCTCGATTGGCTAGGCTCCCACCTAGCCACCAACTTCCACAGAGCTTGGCTCTGCAGTGTACAGAGAATTCCTGCAGCCCCTGTTGGAGTCTTTTGGTGCTGAAAATCGAGCCCATAGCATCTCACTAGATGGATTCTCTGCCAGTTCTCCCCTTTTCACATCTGCCTGCCCATCTAGGAGCAATGAAGGTTTTTTTCACTTTTGTGGTGAATCAGGGCTCTGCATGCACCCTAGAACAGTATCTAACTCATTGTTCACTTTTGAATACCACATGTGATGCTTGGAAACTTTGGATAAGTGAGTGAGGTAGATGGATCTGCTGTTGCTGTGGTTTTCCCCAAAGGGGACTGGGAAGCCAGGGAGTAAGGATTTTGTTAACATAAGTCTTTATAAAGAGAGAGAATGCTGTTAGACCATGTGATCTGGCCTCAAACTCCCTTTCTTTGAAAGAATGGTGGAACACAGTATTGCTTATTTAACACAATGGAGTTCTCTTGGACCAGATGCTATGCTGATGAGTGCAGTATAAAAACCTAGCTGACCAGAATGTTGGATACAGGAAATGACCTGCTAAAGGGAGAAAGTTCTTAAACTTTTCTAGAACCATTTTTGTTCACACCTCCAAAATTTGTTAAAAGGTTATCTTGAAGTTGTCTATTTGGTTTTTTTTATATTGCACCTGTGAATTCTTACAGTAAAAAGAGTGACAGTCTACAATAGATCTGGTAAATGTTCAGCAAGAGTTAATTTGGGAAGATTTCTAGAAATCTGGATAACCTACATGCTGGTTGTACGTAGACAGAAAGTGGCGTGTGTTTCTAACCCATGCTAACTATGGCTTTGTCCCCCTCTAGTGGCTATGCCACATGTAGAAGCTTATGAAGTTGCTGCTACTTCCTAGCGTGTGTATGGGATGATTTACCACATCTCTCTTGTATGTTTTTTTCTTGTTGGTAAGCGTGTGTTGATTTTGTGGACATCCAATGCTAGCAGCAGTGGGAAAGCTGTGCTGGTGCTACCACAGTGCTGAGATTTTCCGAATAATCTAACTGTAGAAAAGGCCAGTGGATATGTGGAACTGTTCCAATTTTCGGTTTGCTCAAGTTGACGCTTTCAGTGAAGCTGTCCTGCATATGTGTGTGTGAAGATTAGTGGCTACGCTCTGGTGCAGTCATCTCACTTGCAGATGCCATGGAGTAGAGTCATCACCACTCCATAACCACTGCCCAACTGGTTCTGAACTGACTAGAGTTGAGTATGAGGGCTACCATCCCTTTGGATGGTGGTGCTTAGAAGGTCAGAAGCATGTGTAGGTGAGCCTATTGAACTGATTCAGAATACATGCGGTCTCCAATGCTTACCTGTAACGTTTCATCTACAGATGGCACAGTCCTCTAATGCAGACAAATCTACAGAGACACCCCCTGACAATGCATGACTTTCTCCTAAGAACACCTTTACAAAGAGAGGGTGTAATACTCTTCAGTGATGGTTGCTGTAGCTCTAAACCTATTTGCTTTCCTGGCTCTTACTTTCATTCAAAAGCCGAGGCTTCAGAGATTCTTTTGGATTGGTCACAGTGGAAACACAGTCTAAACTACAAAAATAATTGTTTAAAGATGGCTTTGATAATTAATAACATTTAATGAAATTTCTCTTCTGTCTATATGGGAAAGTTTAAAAAAACAGTTGAAGTTAGAGAACTATGTCTTAACCTGTTTTCTTCCCACACAGGCACACACAAAAAAAGGCTTTGTTCACAACTAAATTATACATTATAGATCAATAGCTGGCATTTTAACCAGCAAGTTGGTTGGATCTGCTTCGGTCTGAGTACAAGCACGTTCAAGGATGGCTAATTGCGTACTGTATACAAAACCTGGAGTATGTGACTGCATCATTAGGAGTTCCCAGCAAAAGGAGTGGGGAGAGGGAGTTATTGATTGAGCCTACCTCTTTAAAGAGAAGTGTCTATATCATACAGAGCTTGGGCAGATCATACATCCTGCCATCCTTTAATCCATACAACGATGCCAATAATACCAGTGAAATGACTCTGGTGAATGGAAGCTTTGGGCAAAGCTGGTTACCTGATGTGTACACGGTAGGGTAACTGTGCGATTTTAGGCAGCCAGTTCTGAAAACATACATTATTGAACCTTCCTTCCAATATGGCTGCTTTAATTGTTTCCAGAGTCACAGGTATTGCTTTATCAGTTGGCGAAAAAGGGGAGGTGAAAACTAGAATAGATCAAAACATGAGAAGTTGGGGGAAGAATATTTACCATTAAAAATCTGCAATAACAATTCTGCATCAAGCCTCCTTCATTATAGCACAGAATCATCTCCTCAATACTGTGGTGTTCCTTGGGGCTGTCTGCGGCCCTCCCCTCCCCTCCCCCTCCCCCGCCGGTGACTTCAAACTTCTCAGCATCTTAAACGGAATACCTTATAAGCTGCCTCATCTCTTTAGGTACAGCTGTTATCTTATAATCCACCCACATTTGAATGTGATGAGTATTGCTAAAAAATGTTCTGAGCTACGCACTGGCAGTAATATAAAGGTTTATTTGCTGGAATCCTGCCTGATCCTGCCCACCTAATCTGCATTCTTTAGGAGGAAGAGCCTAGGGAACCTCCTCAGGACCAGCAATAGCACACACTAGCTGTCTGCCTTCCCCTTGGACTGCTCCTGTTTCTCTCCTGCTTCAAATGGAGTTCAAGTATTAATGTTGGTGAGGTGTATGTGTATGTGGGCCACATGGGTTCTGGTGAGTGTATTATTCTAAAACGTTAACAGCCTGCTATTATGGGATACTTTGGGGTTTTTTACATGTAAAACTCCTCATGGCTTTGAATCAAAAAGCATTAATATTTTGGAGCTCACTTTGAGAGGCATTACGGGAGTTGAAGCTGATATGTGAAACAAGAAGAGGCAATGCTGCAGCAGATGGGCAGTGAGACTGTAAAGAGAAAACTATCTCTAACTTGCTTATTCGTGGAAAAGATGTTTCAGGGCTCAAGCTAACCTATCTGCCAGTATTTTATTGATCATGGTAGTTGCTGCTGCACATATGCATTATTTAGTATATGTCACTGTTTGTTAATTGCCATCAGCTGAGCAGAAGCCGGAGTTTTATGTTATTGTGGAGCAAGCTATTTCTTTCATTTCCCGGTTTAATTGATCAACAGAAGGTTTGCTCTTAATTTCTCTAGAACAGCCTTTCTGTTAGCCAAGAAAAAAACATCAAAATGAATCCAGCAGAGCTGAAAAAGTTCCGTCTCTTGGTCCAGGTGAATGCTGGTTTTTCTATTGGGACAAAAAACAATTCAATATAGAATTATAATGAATACAGGCCAGATCTTCAGCGGGTGAAATTCAGCACAGATCCATTTATACCTGGTGCAGATCTGTCCATGACTTTTTAAAGAGGGTGTGATGTGATAGTGGATTGAGTGGTTTGTGGGGAAATCTTTCAAGTATAAATGTAATTTAAAAAATAATCTTCCTCCAGCCTGGCAGTAATTATCTGAGAAATCGAGAATTGTGCAGTACTGCTCTGTCTGGCGAGATAGGAGCTGGTGGGTGTTAACCTCCACTTTTACCGTCCACCATCCACATAGAGATAATAATTATTGGGAATGAGAGACAGCAGGACTAGACAAGACTCAAACCTAAAGAGTAGACTTCTTAATTTATGATGGCAGACCTATGGATCAGTGGGAATACCACTGGAATCTTCTCTCATCTCTCAAGGTACACCTCAATACTTCCTTGAATATCAGGTTACATTGTACAAACAAGATCTGGTAGCTGCCACAGTCAGGCTTGAGCGGGTCTCAGACTCAGATTTCTTTTTAGAGTTTTATAGATCATTTCTAAATTGGTCCTAGTAAACTACATTAGCTGGCCAGGGCCAGTTTCAACAATAGAGCACTAATTTAAAAATTGCTGTCATGATATGGTCTTATGTTGAACAAACGTATCTAAAAACCCACAAAGGGGAAATCAGGGTTAAAAGCAAGTGAAGACTTCTGCATTGGAAGAGATGCAACTGGCTAGATCTTGCTCTCTTATCTGCACTGCATTTGTGTAAACTGGCCTTGTCTCCCATTCAGTGTCATGAAACACAAGATAAGGAAGAGGCTGAGGCTACATTCTCTTCCCTAGGACTGAATGCAGCACAAAAAGAACAAAGCAATGATTAAATTCTTCCAAATTCCTTGAACAGTTCTGGAGAAAATACTAGCAATTCTGGAATTAGGATTTTTGCCACTTCTAACTCAGAAGTTAGCTTTAAAGGGCAGGTGTGGGGCGGGGAGTGGTAGTGGCAGGGAATCTGCACACTCAAAGCACTTTGATGCATAATAGACAAAATCTAATCAGTCTTTCTTCTGTACCATTTTCAGTTCATTGGCTGGATTCCACTATTCCCTTCAATAGCGAGGGCTTGTATTTGCTTCTGTGCAAAGTTCATAAAATCTTAATGAAACAGTGCTGCCATGAGCCTGTTCAGACTCTTTGAATGTTGGTAGGAGTAAAAATGGGGCTGTTGGGGCCCTTCAGGAAGGGTATGTCTAACCTTTAATAAAGCTACCCTAGCTAGAGATAGTGGCAGCAATGTTTTGGTGAGGGGAAATATGTTTGTAACATCCAATGGCTGCTCTGGGACAGTCACCACACTTGTTGTTTCCATTGCAGCTTTATCTATTTCAACCAGCCAGGCTGAGGTTAAGTTGTTTGTTCCTGACATGTCTGCGTGAACTGATAAATGGAATCTAGCTGTCAAGGCTAAATTGCAGAGGCCTTAACAGGCAGTAGGTGTTGCCTGGGATGTATTTGTAGGGCTGGGTCATACTGTGATCTGAATTATGTCAAAGGCTTAGATGTTTCTGCATCCCCACTCCTAGCTGACAGATCTGCTCGGTTTCGCTCTGCAGCTTCAGTTTAGGGTTGAGGCAGAGACAACCAATTGTGCTGAACTGTATCTTGACGTTCTGTAGTTCTTTCTCTCATAGATGCACTGAAATATATTTGCAAAATCCACTGAACCTTTTTTAAATATCAAGACCAAAGGTTCCACTGTAGCCCTACTAACATTCCTTTGGTTTAAACTAACTGCTGTGTTTTACGGTAATAGCTTAGCACGCTGGGTAATTCTAATGTTCTCTTTTGTTATTGTAGTTAGGGAATCCCTTTTTCTAAAACACATTCTACACAGGAGAATGCCATAATATCTGAATGCTTCACAGTCTGTATTTATCGTCTGTACCCCTGTGAGGCAGATAAGTAATTCTATCCTGTTCTACTGATGTGGAGGTCTGGGGTCAAGCTGGAATTGAGCATATGTCTCCTTAACCATGAGACCATTTTACCTATGCCAGAAGGTCTTATCCAGGGGTGCTCAACCTACAGGCCATGTACTGCCCACCAGAGCATTTCATAAGGCCCACAGCCTGCTTCAACACAGTTTAGTAACTGCCGATTCATTAGTGTTTTGTTGTCATGTTTGCATCATTTTAGTTTACAGAAGTGTGTAAATAGATAATACTATACATAGATTGTTTCTATCTAAATACATACGAAATAAGCTGAACTTAAAATATAAATCAATACAGGCGACTTTAAATATGATTAAAATATGTAGAATCTGTTTGGCTCACACAATGTTATGCTTAGGTTTATGTTGCCCTCCTATATAATAAGGTTGGGCACTGCTAGCTAACTCTTCTTCTGATCTCTCCCATCTACCTCTGCCAACCCCTCCCCCCTGGAATCTATCCAGCAGCTGGAATAATTCATTCTTCCTCCTCTTATTTCCAGAAATGTCTTCTCTGCCAGATTTGGGGCTCTTCACCATGGGGATGTGGTCTGTTGGCCTTGGGGCTATTGGTGTAGCCGTGACGGGGATGCTTCTGGCTAACACTGACTTGTTTCTGTCCAAACCGGAAGCGGCCTCATTGGAGTTTTTAGAGACAACAGAGCTAAAATCGCTGGGTGAAGGTAAGAATTGGATTACTCAAGAAATCTGAGCTCATGTTCTACAGCGATGGAGTTTATAAAACTGCCAAGGTAGAGCTAATCTTAGTGCTTAAGGCCTGAGTGGAAAACGAAGGCTCCTAGGACAAGTGAGGTGTGTTTGGAAGAGTTAGTTGTCCCAGACTAGACCCTATCTGTTAGGAATTCGGGAAGGGAACCAAACCACTCTTGTCTTTCCATGCTTCAGTAACTGTTGTGGGAAGTAGCTGTCTTTTCTTGAAAAAGAAGAGAAGGGAGGATGGTGTTGAAGTGACAAACTTCACTGAAAAAATAAGATGCATCTAATTTTGAGAATTGTGGTATTGAGTGAATGGCTGCTAGATAAACGATGATACTGTTCAGCAATTATTTAGCACTCATCATCCATAGATCTCAAAGCACTTTACAAAGGAGGACAGTATCATTATCTCCATTTTACAGATAGGCACAGAGGTGAAGTGAATTGCCCCAGGTCAGCTGGCAAGCCAGTAATGGCAGAGACTGGAATGGAACCTGGTCTCCTGAGTCCCATCAAGCGCTCACTCCACTAGTTCCAGGGGTCTTTGTTGTCTTTTACAGACTTAAGTAGCTGATATGAAGTATGATCCGAAAATAGAGAATTTTTCTGCCAAACCATTACAAAATTTGGCTGTATATATATATTGCTTACTTCGCAGAGAACACTTTTTTTTTTCTAGCCTGTCCAAACCATCAAATGCCTTCTGATAGGAGCTAAAGGGTGAAAACAGACTGAGTAAACATAACAAAAAATGTAAAACCCCTTTCCAAGGTGCTGTGCAGTTTAATTCTAATATGTGAAATCAAATCACAAGCCCAAAACAAGAGGGAGAATTATTAAAGTGTGCAAGCTCACATGCAGGAGTCAATAGAGCTGAAAACAGAGAATACCTCTTCAGGGTTTCCCCTGTCTAATATTGCCTGTTACAGCAGGGTGGGGAAAAATGGAAGTGAACACATTGACAAATCCTGTATACCGAGGGACTGAAAGAGGGTGTCTTGTGTTTGAGTGGGAAGTAGCATTATGGTGTATAAGTTATATCCAGACATAAGGCCTGATTCTGCATTGTTTACTTTGTACAGTTCAGTGGAGTTATACTAGTACAAAACTTGATTAATTCTGTGAAGAATCTAAAATCTCAAAATGAGAGATGTTTAATTCTGTGGCACAAACTGATGGGCTGCTGTTTGTGACAATAGCTTCTGTTTCCAAATATAAGCAGTATTATTCAAAACATGCTCAGCTAATAAATACAGTTGGAGGCAACCTGATGGTTAAAGCAGGGGATGGAAAGTTAGGATATTGGGAGTCAGTTCCCAGCTCTGCCAATGTGCAAAACAAGAGATGACCATTGATGCCAGTCTTTGAAAAGTGCTATAAATTCAAGTTATCTTGATAAAAATTAATATTTTTAAATGGACCTTTTTTTTTTTACATGTAATTGGAATTTGAATACACTTTTTTGAAAATCTCTCCCTCTGTCTTGATTAGAATATAAACTCACAGGGAATACTGAAATGGGACTTTTTCATCATGCTTAGGGTTGTTCATCAGAAGTCTGCCCAGAAGTACATAGATGCCATAATTCATGCTCTTTTTCCCTTATAAGCAGAACAAAGAATGTTAAAGGCAGGTGATCTATGGAAGAAGAATGGTGCAGTGATCATGGCTGTACGGAGACCTGGGTGCTTTTTGTGCAGAGAGGTACTGTGGTGGGATTGGGGGTTCATTCAGAGAGAATTTTGCTCTAGGTCAGTGTCTTTTCGTTCGATGTGGCCGGGGGGCAGTCAGCTAAAGCACGAGTTTTGCATATCTGAACATTTTGTTTCCAATCCCAGATTTGCTTCCAAGTGAAAATTTGAGCTATGTTTTATTTCTGTCCCCATTTGTGATTATCATAGGCTAGATTCTCAGCTGGTGTAAATCATCATACATCCATGGGGCTATGCTGATTTACACTGGATCAGAATCTGGCCCCACAATCCAAAATAAACTTGACTAGATAGGTGGTCTATGGTCAAGAGAAGCCCAGAAATGGACTAGCAGGAATCTTGCAGGTAAGGTTAATTGACATAGCAGCATTGGGTGGGAAGGGGAAGTACTTATCACCAGCCTGCTCCAGCCAGTACTTTATTTTCTGGACATTAAAGTCATTCTTTCAAAAGGAGGAAGGGAAGGCTGTTGTTGAACAGGAGAATGAGCTGAGTTTATATATCTGCTGTTCACACACAGATGATCCGTTCAGTATTCTACTAAATGCAAAACCTACCTTGTGTTTTGGTCACTTATTAGGATATTTTCACTATAGCAATTATGTTGTTACTCACCTGTTAATAAAACAGAGCAATTAGTCTTGCAACCACTTAATTGTATGGTCTGCTTAATCCCTACACCTCATAACATTAGAAAGCTTTGTATGCTTACGTTAATTTAATTCTCAGGGAAAATGACAAATTGAAATACTGTGATCAAAGAACAGGTGGAGTGCAGGGGCAGAATAAGCTCCACCTCCCTCACATCCACTGCCTCACCAGTGGACCTGAATTCTGAACTAGAGGGGGCTACCGCTAGGGGCTGCCACACTCCCTGTCACACAGGGGGGAAGATTTTCAAAGACATAAAGGGTAGTTAGGCACCCAGCTTCCGCTGACTCGTGCCTTTGAAAATCTCTTCCTTGATCTTTGCCCCCTCTGCTGAGATTGTCAATGAAGGTGTCGTTGTAGTGGTGGAGTTGTGTACGAGAGATGTGGATACTTTTCTTTCCACAAGTACTGGGGCTAAGACCAGCTGTTTGCTTCACACAGGTCCCAAGTGGTGGGCTATCAGATGGCAACAGCATGTAGTGACACTACCAGCCTCCTTCATAGAGGTGGCAAGCACCCACAAATCCTATTGAAATCGGTGCTCTGAGAATCTGTGCTCTGTGGACTTGGAAGTAGAGTGGAGCCAGTGACCTAGAGGGGGAAAGCTCTGTATATCATTATCTATCCCCTAAACCGTCCAGTCCCCCAACAGTAAGCAAGCTTCACTGTAATAAAATGTACTTCATTTAACCAAGTTTTAATATGAATTTTAAAAGGATCTATGTAAACATGAAGGGGTGGATTGCCAACTTCCGGGGAAAAGTCTGTAATCTGAGACTAACCCATTGTCAGTTTCTTGCTGCTTTTTCTACCTCGTGGTTCTGACCAGAAAGTTAGGGGCAGTGGGGAGGGGCTTGCCTCTGAGATAGATGTGGAGGGGAAAAACACTGTTTAATCACTGGTTGTAATCATTGGTTTGGCTGGTGACTATTTAGGTTGGTAAAAAGGCCATAGGTAGGCTGGATACCATAGGCTATGCTGCAGGTTTACATGTTGTCCTGAGGAACAGGTGAGGTGTAGCAGCCTCACCCTGTGAACAGTCCAGGGAGGGAACTGTGACAGACCGTCTTCTCTCTCTGGCTACCCTTTGCTTGGTGTGGGTGGATGGGGGTGGAAATAATCTGTTTTCTGGCACAAACCTAGTTTGCTAGCTGGCAGGGAGGGGCAGAGTCAAGGTTCTGCCCCCCTGCATGAGAAGGGGAATTGCAGCTGCTGAGTCTGCTTTCTCTCTCCCAATCAGACCCACCAGGTGCATACCCTGCCCAAGGGAGTTATGAGATTAGTTCTCTTGTGTGGGCACGTGTTGCTAGGCTCAGGGCACAGTTGCACTATCCTCTTTGATGGGAGTTTAAAAAAGCCAAGCAGACTCTGACTTCTTTTTCTGCCTCTGCCCTCTCCCCACACCTGTGTACTAGGGCTTCTTACCCCCAAGCTTTGGAAGGGTAGATGGCTGTAAGTTCCTGAAAATCGGGGACCTCTTTTTATAAGCAAAACTACAGTAGTAGTCTGCAGTGTTATGCTCCAGAATTTTAGACGATGGAATAGAGAAGTGGTTTTCTTTTAAAGTCAGTACTGTACTGCATGATGGCTGGTGCAGGCTGGGTAGCATTGGGGTTTTGTTAATTATTGTAGAAAGAGAGCCCAAGCATTTGCTGTAGGGAGAACCGCAAAGAATTAACAGAACGTTGCAAACAGATGACTGGGGAAGGATGCAGGGGAGAAGTGGCGTGAGTCTGATGAGCCTTTGTTTCCTTCCCTGAAGGTTATATTAAAAAATGGGAGCATTAAGTGTGCCTCCCATTCCCTACTCACTGCCTATCACTGGGCTGATTCATCCTTATTCATTTCCTCTCTTTATCGCCTCTGAGCTTTCTCCCTGGGGATCGACAGCAGCAGATTGGAGCTCTGCTGTCACCCTCACACAGACTCACTCTGGCCTGTTGACATCTGCCTTCTAATGTCTGTGAATTCTGCTTTCTGCCTTCCCTTAAGTGTCCTGCTTGGAACTCTCGAGATCTTCCCTACATTATGGCAACACTTTGAGTCAATGCACTTCAGTCACTTCTCCTCATAAACTGGTTATATGCAGATTGTGCCCTTTACGGCATGAAGTCTTGTGTCAGAGTTATTTTGCACAGTGAAGGCCATATCCTCCCTTAAAAAAGCACAAAACCACTTCAACCACTGTCTTTCACATCTTTTCCTTATTGAGCTGGCACTGGAGGCGAGGAGGTGCTGGAGGAAAACTTCCCCCTCCACAAACTGCTTTTACAAGCCTCCTCTGCAGAGTGGAAAACCTACAGATGGGGGAGTGGGTGTTGCTGCTGCTATCACATTGCCTGGGACACTTTAAGCAGCATAACCGCTGATGCTAGTGTTCATGCGGAGGAAACACATACAGTCTCGCTGTATGTGCTAGAAGAAATAACTCATTTTCCTTCTCCCTTGTGTAATAGGAGCTGCATAACACTCTTTGCTCTGCAGCCCACAAAAGGACACTGATGCTTATCCACCATTTTACAGGTGGACAAACTAAGGCTCAGAGAGGTTAAGTGACTTACACACTGCAGCCATATCTTCCTTAGGAGAGAATGTGTGTTTAACACATGCTAAAATCCTAGCAAGGACAAGGCAAGTTATAGTTTTAATTAAAACTTTAATTTTAGTCTTTTCTAGGGTTTTAGCTTAACACGATCTCTTTTTCCTAGTGAAATCAGCCCCAGGAAGGGTATTGTGAATAGAGGCGAGCACAAGGGGTGGGCAAGCAGGGGCACAGACTGCCCCAATAATCTGCAGAAGGAGAGCAAACTCCTCCGGCCCCAGGGCCACTGTGGTGGCTCAGAATGTGCCCCTCTAAGAGTCATCAAATTTGTATTCTTGCGCATGCCCCTGATCGTGAATGAAGGAATGATTGCAGAGAGGTAGGCATACCTAACACTAGCTTTAATCTACCTAGCATGGGTAACAATAGCAATTAAGGTGGTAGCATGGACTCCCGCACACGCCAGCAACCCAAGTCCATGGTCACTGTTAGCTGCACCCGCTAGATTAAAGCTATTGTGTATATGCCTACATGCACTGCAATCACTCCTTCATCTGTGATGGAGCTGTATCTGTCCCAGTAGAAGGCCTAGGAATAGAACTCGTTCATACACCCTGTTTGTTAGATTTCATTGCGTCTGCTCTGCACCTCTAGCCACCATCTACCTAAGCGACTGCATGCCAAATGTTAAGTCTCTCAGACTTCCATCCAGTGGCTTAAACCCAGCATCATGCTTGTTGTCTTTTAGGAGGCTTCTGAGCTTTCCTCTCTCAAACCTCAGCTGGACCAGCTTGGCATCCCCCTCTATGCTGTCGTGAAAGAAAAGATTGGGACTGAAGTGGAGGATTTTCAGCATTATTTCCAAGGGGAAATATTTCTGGATGAAAAGGTACATTTGTATTGCGCTGTTTGTTTTAAGAAAGACTTTACACATGATTCTTAGCTTGAGTCAGCATCAATATATGCCATGCCTTTTCAAGGAATCTGCATAGCGTGATCTGAATAGAACTTGGGTATCTGGAAATTGATTTAACAGCGTTTTGTGGTTTAAGAAGTTAATCAGACTAGATTTTTTATATACACGTTTGCTCATTTTACAAGCTAAACTGTCCTCCTGCTATGTACTGTTGACGTGTTCTTGCATGATTTTTTTCCCCACACACCTAACCAAACAATAAGATCATGCCAACTATTTTTCTCTTTTCTTGCACTGGGGTGCACTGTCTGATAATCATCATGGTATTAAAACCAAGGACTAAAAATAAAATAGAAGGGTGTGATAAATTCATTAGCTGCAGTGCAGCATTCAAAGAACAACAAATGATAGTAACATAACTGCTTGTTGCTATGTTTACTGAAAACTTATGCCGTGTTGCCAGCCCCAAAGGTTCAGAAATCATGCGTCAAAATCCTCAGATGGGTTTAGAAATCATGATATATGGGTTTTTTTTTAATTTGCCTTTTGTTGTTTTTGAGCCTTTTGGGGTCATGTTTTCCAACTTATCTCTCCAGCTATGAGGTCTAGAAACATTCTGTTGTGTGAAAGCTCAGGTTCTTTTAATTGCATGATTCCAAAAGCTGGGACTTTAGGAAAAACAATTAATATCATGAAACTGGTGATAAAATTGTGGGAAGTGGCAACTCCGTCCTTTTTCTCCCGTGTAAAAAGCCAGGCTGTTCTAAACAAATCTGTCCATTTGAAAATATGCTGCTGATGTCAGCAGCCAGGATGTCCAGGAAGTGAATGTAGTAGGTTGATCAGCTCCATTAATCTGGAATGGCAGCAATGGCAAAAACAATCAGATGTTTCTGATTGTGTGGAAAATAGGTGACCTCTTTCTGTTTTAAAGGAACTTCTGTCCTGATAAGATTACTATAGGCAGCATTCAATTCTGTATTCCCAAATATTACTTGTTAGAAACCTTTTTGGATGCAGAGACTGGCTGGCTAACTTGATTACAATTGGGGAAGTCTCCTCTATTGCTGTTGTTCCTTGTTTGTTGAGTTTTCTTTCTGTCCTTCTGCAGAAAAAGTTCTATGGTCCTCACAAACGAAAAATGCTGTTGATGGGTCTTATCCGCTTAGGTGTATGGCAGAACTTCCTTCGGGCGTGGAAGAATGGGTACAGCGGTAACTTGGAAGGAGAAGGGTTCATCCTGGGAGGAGTTTATGTGATTGGTGCTGGGAAGCAGGTACTGCATGACTTTGGGGAGTGGTTTTTTTTTCTTCCTCTGCCCTTCCCTCCAGTTTCCTCCATAACCCTATGAGAGCCCAAAGGTCTCCTGCGTTAGCCATTTACTCTTAGAACCACATGACGAGGCCACAGTCATTAATTTCTGCCCTGTGCTGCGTTCTAGTTATGGACATGGAGCATCTCTTGTCCTTGTTCAGTAATGTTCACATAACATCTTTATTGGCTGGCACAAACTTCAGTCAGCTTTCCTGTCCTTGAAAACATAACTCTGTTTAGAATTTCTTACAATCAGTTCCAAACATTCTGACACGTGCCCATTAAGGAGATTTTCTGTATGCTCCTCTCCACTGAGCCCCCATGCTCTTAAAAATTACGTTTGACAGTTCTCGTAACTTTCTACTTAGCTGGTAGATGTGCACTGGTAATGACTTCTCATTTTTAACTTAACATTTTGGGATGGAAAGAATGGCTTTGCACCAAATAAGTGATCTTCTCCCATTACTGGCTACCATGTGTGTGTCATGGGGGGGTTGGGAAATCTCAGTCCCAAACACTTGCTATTTGTTCATGTTCTTAAACAAAGATTTCATGACAACATTGACTCTCCCTTAAATCAAATGCTGTGTGGAAAGAATGATGGATGCACATTTTTGATAACCAGCCTCAATTTGTTTACAAAACAACATAGTACAAGAGACATGAAAGATGGGCTTGAACTATAAGTCCAGATCCAACGACCACCAAATTTTGGGAAAAATCAGCTCTAGATCCAACAGGGGTTCATCTTTAAATATAACGTCTTAAAGACTTACTGTATAGCAGACTTCATGAATTGGGATTTAAAACCACAGAAAACTTGGGCTTAAATTTTCAAAGGTGATTAGTGATTTTTTTTTGGATGCCCAACTTGAGAAAACTTAACTTTTAGATGGCAGGCCAGCACCTGCTAAAAATCAGGCCCCTTTTTAAATCGTTTCAAGTTGGGCACCCACAATCACTAGTTACCTTTGAAAATTTAGTCCATGGTAATTGATGCTGCCAAGAAGCATTTGCTTGATCAGTAATCGTACAGATCTTCCAAGCAAAACTTTTGAGAGGAGGAGTCTGTCTGTCTCAAGTGTATTTACACAGTCTACTGTAAATCTGTTTTAGTTGTATCCATTCATTATGTGAAATTCTAACTTGCACATTTAACCAAACAGCTTAGAATCTAGTGGTGCTTCTATGGCCTTGGCAGATTACTTGAAATTGGTATTTGCATTTATCTGCCTGAGATGGAAGCATGAATGTACTGTAAGAAGAGTTTATCTAGTTTATAGGAAAATGCCACAACATGTATCCATGCATAACATGTGCCCTAACATAACTAACAACTGGGAAAACTCATGTATTTGGTTGTCACTTTACTAATCCTGTATCTGAGAAACTGGACCATATCTTCTTTCACTCCTCCTCGTTTCTCGTCCAGAGAGAAAGCGAAAAGCAACATTTTTTTAGTTCCTAAAGGCGATATGACATTTAAATGGAATGCATCCCTCTATACAAAGGAATCACTGCACATTTTTCCTTTTCCTCTCACTAGGGTGTTCTCTTGGAGCATCGTGAGAGAGAATTTGGAGACAAAGTGAACCTTCAGTCTGTCCTTGAAGCTGCCGAGAAGATAAAACCACAAGCTGCAGATGCTGAAAAATAGTTACGCATGTTCGGTCTTGGCTCGAAAATGTAGAACATGTCTGTATGTGAACATGCAGTGTAATTGCTTTCTTAGACTATTCAATAATAACTCAGCTGGAAGATTCTCTCTGAAATTAGTCAATAAATGAACAACTTCTTTGATGGTAGTTGACTTGTTTGTGCTTTGTAGCCCCTGAGGCACCCTGTGTTTCTACTAGCCTTTTGTCTCTTCCCACATTAATGAAAGGCTGGGTTTAAAATCTCTAGGCATGACCTAGCTGTGTCCGGTTAAAGCCAGAAAGATAGGAGACTATCTGGGGAGCAGGACATGGCTAACGCATGAGTAAGCGAGGTTGAAAGATAATAAAAATTCATGTATGTGAAACGTCTTGGTGTTCAAATTTCTAATTTTATTAAAATATTTAGAAACATCTGTGTTGATGGGAGACTGATACTTGGCCAGCCTTTCTGCTTGGGCTGAGGCCTAGACACATGTCTGTTGCTACAGTTTTTATATACGGGCTCCAGTCCTGCTCCCTTTGAGTTCACTCGTAGTTTTGCCATTGGCTTTATTGGGAGGACGATGGTGCCTTATATGCTTCATGTTCTGATTTGTAAGGAAAATAAAGAGTCAGTAAGCATCAGATGTATTTAAAAGATGGTGATAATGACTACAAGGAGGGACGTGCCCAGTAATAAGTGAATATCTGGTCTACACTGCTGGCGAAATTCGGAAGCAGTCAACGGGAGATACGCAAGATACGTGGAGTAGCTTGGTATCTCCTGTCGACTTTCTAACTTCTACCTACCGTGGCGTCCCCACTCTGCTGTGCTGATGGGAAATGCCTGCCCGTCGACGCAGCGTAACTCTATTTGTGGGGGTGGATTAACGGTGTCGACTTCCGGATCAATTGAGTGGCAGTGACAGTTCTGCCGTCAATATAGACATACCCAAAATAAGGATTCTAAATGCATCAGGGAAATAGCAGGGCATATCAGGTTGCAAGAGTGAAATATGTCAACACAGTGAGGGGGCTGCTGGCATGCTTTCCTGTAATATCTGGAGATGGACCTGCCATTACACATTAGACCATTTGAGATACAGTACCAGGTACAGCCAAATGCATAGATCTAGCTGTATGTTGTTAAAAGGTCTGATGTGGGGCAAGGGGGAATAATTGCCTTTGGGGAAATTAAGGGTTTGAGTTTTTTTCAGAGGTATTGAGCACTCAAAATGGAAAATTTTAACAGGGAAGATAATCAATGATTGGAACAAATTAGCAAGTGATGTGACAGATTATCCATCACATGGAGTCTTTAGAATTAAGACTCGGTCTCTTTCTAAAAGAGATGCTGTAGCCCAGCCACAAGTTATTGGGCAGATGCCAAAATGATTGGGTACAATTCTATGGCTTGGGTTTATGGAGAAGGTTGGACTAGATAATCATTATGATCCTTTCTGGCCTTAAAATCCATTAATCCTAACACCATTCGCTTTAATGGAGGAGTGGCTGCTTAACAGCTCCGAAAACAAAGCCTTAAAATCGATTTGTGGCATGTCACTCTTGCTACCTATGCATCAGTGTTTTCTTGTTTTTCTTGTTTTAGAACTATTCATGACAGCTAAAAAGGCAATTGAAAATCCATCTAAAATTTCCCAACCACTTAGGACTAATATTAGCACACCTAGGCTATTTAAAACTCTCTCTCTGATTTAAATGAAACTCTTCAGGACTTTTTAAAAAATACTTCTGCCCAGAGAGAGAGAGGGAGAACTATTTTCACAAACCTCTGTCCCTACCCATCTTTTCTGTTTCCTCTATGAAGAGGATCTGCATGAGCATATGGCATCCAAAATCTGGTGCCCACATGTTTACTAAGATACTTGATTTGAAAACCATACTTGAGCCCATCTCTTGTTTACTGCCATTACTTGGAAGTTTGTTTCCCTATCCTTTAGTGTGGGATCCAAATGCAGCACAGCTTCTACATCAGCTAGCCATTTCATTTGACCTTACTCTGTGTAACCCTGTGTAATATGTAAGGTTACCAGCAGAGGCTGTGATGTACTTTTTGCAGATTGTTCCCAATTTAAAAGAAAGTGTGGATGCTTAGGACAGTGGGCAACGACATTGTGAGAATAGCAGCCCATCTCTGATTCAGCTCTATTAAAATGTTTTGTAAAAATCTGTCCACGAGCAACTTACTCTTAGCCCTAGTCAGCCTCCTGCACAACAAGTAAAGCACTCTTGCCCATGTCTCTGCCTTCCTTCAGGAAACTGTCCTGGCATCTCCTGCCATTTAGAGCTGATCCACACTCAGTTTATGTACAGATTTAACTATTTCACTTAGTGTGTGTTACTGAAATAGTTACACTGATTCAATCCCCGGTGGGGATGCAGTTAGACTGGTATAAAGGTGCCTTATGGAAAATAAGCTATAGCAGTAGCATTTACAGGGATAAATTATGGTGGTAGAGGCACCTTCATATTACTATAATTAAATCCATACTGGGAAGGTTGTACTATTTTATTATATTGATCTAGATAAAAGGTTATTTTTTGTGTGTGTCTGTAGATAAGCTGTTATTGAGGGGTGTGAAAAACCCCCCAGTGCTTTTGTACCCCATTCTGCCAGAACATGGGCCTGTGTCACCGTCTAATGGCTATACCATGGAAGAGGTTTTAAGTCTGCTGTTGACTCCAAGGTAATGGCCCTTCTTTTAGCTCTCTTGGCAGAAGGGTCATGCTTTTAGATCCAGAGGTCCCAGATTCAACCCCTGTATGACCCATCCAAGTCCCTGTTACACTTTCATCCATTTCTTCAGCCATTCTGTGGGGTTAAGGCAACTGAGGCAGGAAGTCAGCTTTCATCATGTCCCACTTCAGACTTAAAATGCTTAGCCATTGCATAAGGGGGCATTATATGTATCCCTTTAACCCAGTGGTTCCCAGTGGCCAAATGTGGCCCGCGGGGTCTTTCAAAGTGGCCTACTTCTCCCGTCCTGTTGGCTGCAGAAGGGAGCTGCTGCCTAAGGACCCAGGCAGAGCGCGGTGCCACGGAGCTGCAAGACCGGTGCAGACGCCTTGCTGCACCCAAGGGAACAGAAGATCAGCACTGCCCTTCCCCTGGTTCCAGCAGGGAGCATGGCAAAGTGCTCCATCTGGGTCCCTAAACAGAGCGCTGCTGGAGTCCCTTGCTGGAGCTAAAGGGATGGGAGCACTGATCTCCCTGGCTGCAGAAGGGAGGTACTTCCTAAGGACCCAGGTGGAGCACATGGGTCTACAGGATGTGTGCGGTTTCCCTGCTGCAGCCAGGGGGACGGGAGATCAGCAAGGAGGGAACTCCTTCCGTCTGGCTGCAGATGGTGGGAGAGGGTGAAAGCAGCCAGGACCCACCATGCTTGAGGAGAGGGGCAGGATTCTAAAAATCAGTGCCTTCCAGTTTGGCCTGCACTTAGCTTGACATTGTCACTCACCGTGACTTAGCTGCCAGGCCATGTGCTTCAGCGTGTAGTGACAGTCACTCATCTACACTAGTGCTTTGTCTGTGAGCGTGTGACATACTGTGAGTAATTTGTAGGTGTAAAATAGTGAATGTAAAAATGAGCACAGTGGCATCAAAATGTTTACTTTAAATATGTAGTGGTCCTTAATGGTGTGTACATCAATACGTTTTTTTATGAGTTGATAGCCTGGTGGCCCTTCAGGGTTGTAAAAATGATATTTGTGGCCCTCGAGCCAAAAAGGTTGGGACCTACTGCTTTAACCTGTTTAACCAGGCTGAGCTATGACTATACCTCCCAAAAGGCCCTGTGCAATGCTTAAGTCGTGTTGTCATGGTCCGGAGTCACGCATAGAGGCTGTCAGGCCCTCTTGCACTCAGGTCAGACACATCACGTAGAGTATTCATTCAGGTGAGGCCTCCAGCCGGAGAAGGCAGAGAACGTTAGAACGGGAATGTTCCATGCCCCTGGGCGTGGCAGTTGGATGTGAGCCGTTACGGGGCTGTGCTGCCAACTCCGCTGACATGTGGTGTTTCGCTTAAAGCCTGAGACTCTCGAGTCATGGGAATACATCAGAATCTGTTTTCCTGTGGTGTTTTT
This sequence comes from Emydura macquarii macquarii, assembly GCF_026122565.2. Lineage (NCBI taxonomy): Eukaryota > Metazoa > Chordata > Testudines > Chelidae > Emydura > Emydura macquarii. The sequence continues at coordinate 182,125 of NW_027131527.1, forward strand.
AAATAGCAAGTTTCTAGTTTCTCAGAGAGTTTTTGCAGAGATGATCCTGAAACTGCGTACCCTAAAGGTTCAAAAGGCAAACAAACTCCAAATATTTTGGGTTTGGTTTTTTTTTTTGTTTGTTTGTTTGTTTAAATCTCATTTTAAAATCCCATGATTTTTAAACCAATCTTGAGGCCCGACCTATCATTTTTTTTGGCAATAGTGAAGAGAGAGGACTGAAAAAAAAAAAATCTAGTGAGAGCTACTGGAGCGGGAGGAATAGGTTGGGAGGGAAAGATAATGGGAATTTGGATGAAGTGTGTGCAGCAGATAGTCGCAAGGAAATAATGCAAGTGAACTAGAGAGCTCAGAGGAAAAACAAAAATCTATTTGGAATGATAATGGATCACCTAATGAATCTGCCTCACTGCAGGGGTGGAGGGAGAGTCTGAATAGCTGCTTTTATTACAATATTCTTTACTTAAAGGTAAAAATACAATGAGTTCTTGCTCAGGGCGATTAGTGGCTATGTTGATGGTTACTGTGCAGCATCAGTGACCCCTGCTGGCTCAGCGTCTTACATTTATTTCATTTGTTCTGCTCTTTTGTTAAATAAATAGGTACACAAGATCTGAGAGACTCCTTTAAAGTGGCATCCTCAACTTTTAAATCACTTTGGTCTGAAAATTGTTTACTACTTTTGTTTCAAGTAAGACCTATAGTAAAAGGACTATAACTAGAAGAGATCAGAAAGCAAGTTCTAGTTTTTCAGTTATTTTACTCTGCATTTGTGAAAGAAAGCAATTTGTGTAAGGTCTGTTTCACTAAAGCCAATTTCCCCTTGTTTATGTGGTTGTTTTTTGTTTTTGTTTTTGTTTCTTTCTCCACACTCAAATATAAACACCCTCTTAAACTACAGGAAAATGTTGTTAAATTACCAAATTAGCAGGAAGACTTGGGGGCAGATGTTAGTAGCTGAAACTGCTTTTAACTCATTCTTTTAAAAATGTTGGTGTAGATTTCAAGTTTACAGTACCCCTTTAAGTCATCTAGTAAAACTATTTACATAGCACGGTATTTTCTATTTCCTATGCTGTGTTTTTTGTTTCACTTTGTCAGTTATATGGCACCTGCAGTTGGTGCCATTTACAGGTATCTGTAAAAAGAAGAGAAATCCAAGGAATCCTTCCTGCATTTTTCAGGTTTATTTCCTACAAAACAAGAGAGCATTTTAAGGCAGAAATACAAGGAAATCTACTCTTTATATTGTTTCACCACTGGATGTCACTACTTCTCCAGTCGCATGGAAGGTCAGTGCTAAACTGGTACAGCAAAGAATTTGCATAGTAAATAAAGATGCCAGAAATTGAACATCATAGATTCCTATTTGGCTTAAAGAAACATGTTAGGAAAGACATAACAGAAGCAGCTGAAAGCTAAATATCCCTGCGCTCCTTTTTACCATTATGTACATTCTTACATACATACATGCAATAGGAGATTTGGGATGTGGGGGTAATGGTACAGAATTACAATTTTATAGGTGCACCATATATATATATATTCATATATATGAATTATATATATATATATATTCATAAAAATGGTTGGGAGGAAATGATTAATCTAATTAATCTACAGAGAAGAAGCTTGATAAAACATTAGTGGGAATGACAGTGGTTCAGTCCATGGGGATTGGGGGTAATAGACCTGCTATCATTCCTGCGCTAATGCTTTATCAAGCTGCTTCTTGCATAGTGAGAACGATAGTTCCTCAATCACTTCTCTCAGTAGACTGGCTGTTACAGCTGAGACTTTAGCTGAGTTTACTGGATGAGCTAAACCCACTTGGAAACGCTAGACGGACATGGAGTGAAAAAATATGGCGAAATGTGAAATAGTGAATAGCAGTTACAATATGTGAGTTAGCTGGAATAAATGATCTAATCTAATCCTCCTGGCTATTTAATTCAGCCAAACTATATCTTGGTCTAGTCAGTGGTTCTTAGAGAGGGCAAGAACATTTTCTTATAACATCTAAATTAGGGCTATAAAACAATTAAAAAAAATCGCAATTAATCTCGAGATTTAAAAAATGCGATTAATCTCCGTTTTAATCGCAGTGTTAAATAATAATAGTATACCAATTTAAATTTATTATAAATACTTTAGGATGTTTTTCTACATTTTCAAATTACAACAGAGAATACAAAGTGTACCGTGCTCTCTATTGTTATTTTTTATTACACATATCTGCACTATAAAAAAGATAAAGAAGAAGTAGTATTTTTCAGTTCACCTCATACTAGTACTGTAGTGCAATCCCTATCCTGACTGTGCAACTTACAAATGCAGAATTATTTTTTTTACATAACTGCACTCAAAAGCAGTACAATGTAAAACTTTAGAGCCTACAAGTCGAAGCGTGAAGGGACATTCAAATATTTAGCATATCTGGCATGAAAATACCTTGCATTGCTGGCTACAACAGGGTCATTTGAACTCCTGTTCTCATTTTTAGATAACATTGTAAATAAGAAGCGGGTAACACTATCTCCTATAAATGTAAACAAACTTGTTTGTCTTAGCAATTGGCTGAACAAGAAGTAGGACTGAGTGGATCTGTATGGGATTAATTGAAAAATACTATTTCTTTTATCTTTTTTACAGTGCAATTAATTGTGACTATTTTCTTTAATCTAAATAATTTGTTTTGTGTTAATTACATGCATTAGCTGTGATTAATTGACAGCCTTAATCTAAATTTTTATCTCTGTAGTTTGTGATTATGGTTTCTTGTAGCTTTATCTAAGATTGTTTAAACGCTCTCAGAATCTTCTTATATGTTTCATCCCCTTTTATATTTTCTCTGATTTCCTATATCCGGCCTAACCCCTGGGGCTCACAATCACAATTCCAGGTGAACGGCTTTTGTACAGTGATACATCCTGGTGGAAATGGAACCTTCCTGCCCGTGAATTCATACGTCAGGAGGAGAAGCATTAGAAATGTATCCTATAATAGCAATAATGCCCTCACTGCAGAGATTAGTGAACATCTGTGGTGCCTGGACCCCATACAACTCCTCCTGGTCACTGGTTAATGTCAGGAAATGGTGCTGATGAGCTATGTGCAAACATAACAGTGCATCTCTTTCAGTCTCATTTTCCATTGCAATATCTTCATTCTAGTGAGAGAACTGAAGCCTTGGCCACGCAAAGCTTTACAAACTTTCCAAGTTTGCCTTTGTAGTTAAAAGATGGGCTATTATTTAACCTTTTCTTCATAACTATGAGATATTGTGACTATAGAGGGAAGATTGGCAAAAACAACTGAAACATTTAAGAGTGGCAGCTGTGATAATCCTCACCCTCAAGGGGAAAACACTTCCCACTTTAACATCAACCCTTTCCCAAGCCTGTCACCCCTGTGAAATCTTTATTTCAAATGTTGTTTGCTGGAATCTCCATGGCTAGTGGACTGTGGGAACCAAAGCCTCCCACACTCCCCTTCCTCATTGATCAGATGACTCTAATTGGGAATCGGGGATGTTGGTAGGATGGGAGCCCATAGGCCAGGGACATAGACAGAGATTAGAGAAATCCCTGATGTACACCAGTACAAAGAGGGGTATGGTGAGGGTTACAGTGCTTTCCCCCCAACTTTCAACCCCGCTAAGGAGGAAGAGGGCATCCTAGGGAGAAGAAGGCACCAGCGGCCAGCACTGTATCCTACAATCCTTATCCTCCTTGCAGTAGAACCACTCAATAGAACCACAACAAGACACAGACTTCATGAGGCCTGTGCCTCAGGCTCCTGCTCCAGGAGGCAGGGGATTACACCAGATTCTCAGCTTTCATTTTAGAAACAAAACTGTTTCTAGCCCTCATGTTGTGAAGAAATGCTTGAAAACATGAACTGAGCATAACCAGCGCAGTGTGGTCTGCCTGAGTTTGCAGTCCATCTGAAACAATAGATCTGGAGGGGTGGGAACTGCCCCATTTATCTCTCTGTTGTGTTAATTCTAAGACCCAGTGACCAGTGGAGTCTTGCTCATATTACCCCAGCAGAGGACTCAGTGGCACAGGAGGGTTTAACCTACTCTTCACCCAAGAGAGCCAAGTTATTGGTCCTCTCTGAATAGCTGAGAGGTAACCGTCAATGTCAGGGAGCAGCTGTTCCCGGTGACCAGAAATGCTGTGCAGGAGCTCAGCATGGTAATCGAATGACAGCCAGGAGAAGCCTGTGGAGGTGGTCAATGCACAGGGACACTCTGCAGGGCGTGGGAGAATACCTGTTTTTCATAAACACAATCAGAAGACTGGGGAAATCTCCTTACTTGGGGTGTTGCCAGAAAAACAGAAGCTACGATTACCCTCACCTCTCAACATTACTGCTAAGTGCAAGTGTTCAAAACCCATGAGTTAATCCTCCCCTCACCACCACCCCCCCTGCAAAATAGCAGGAGATTGTTGTAAAAATCACAACACCGATATTTTTAAAACATGGTTTCTTGGATTCTTTTTCTTTGCTTGCTGGTTGCTGAGCCATTAGCGTGCCCTCAGATGCTTTCAAGCTTTTCTCCATTTTACCTTTGGGTGGCTACAATGATGCAGTTGCACCTGGGCCCCCAAGGAGGGTAGGGAATGAAGCCACACTCTGGCACTTCACCTGGTTGCAACACCAATCACTCAGATTTGTCCCTGCTGCCCACCCCCATCATTGCAGAGGAGGCAGCCGGGCCAAACGTGAGCAAGTGGCATTGCAACTTGGCACAGGAGGTTGCAGTGCCAATCAGGTTTGGGCTGCCCTCTCCGTCTGCCATGATGGAGGGGCAGCTGGACCAAATGCCAGGTTGCATTGCCACTCATCACTCAGATTTGGTCAGCATTGGGAGTGTGTGTGTGTGGGGGTGTTGATGGGAATGAAGGGAACCGCTTGGCTTGGCAGGAGCTGCCCTTAAACTGGAATGTGGCAGAGCACTGAAGCAGGAGGAAGGGGGCGGGGGAGTGGCTAAGAAATTTCCAGTGGCAGTGGGTGAGGGGCTAGGGGTGGATTATAGGGTATATGGGGAGTGTTGGGGAGCTGTGGGGTGAGGGAGTGGGGGATGTTTCAGGCCCCTGAGATGGGCTGTGCAGGGAAGAGGGATAGTGGGGGCAAGGAAAATTTTAGATTTCAGAATTGGGAAGGGGGCCTCTAACCTATTCTTGTACCAGGGCCCTCTGAGGCATTATTATACTATTGTCTTCACACCCATGAACTTAACATTCAGAAATTTACTTTGTGGGGACTGGGGGAGAAAGCTGAGATTCTCACCTAGTCACAGGACTCCAGGAGCTGGGGGCTGAAGATGAACAGCAAATAGTGCAAGACTTGTGATAAAATAAGAAGGGTTGTAGCAAGGCTGTGTATGATACTTTAATAACTGATTTAAAATTCATCCAAAATAAGGGATGGGGGGGCCAGGTCTGGAAGAGGGTTAATTACAACCTCTGAGGAAGGCTGTGTGCCTTAATTAATCTCCTGGAGTGTGAGTACATCTGAGCCATTGTCAGGCTGATGAGTGTTCAAAAAAAATTTGTAAAGCCCTTTGAAACTGTAGGATGGCAAGTATTAAATATTCTGACTAGCGGGTGTGGACGGGGAGGAATCCCAATAAAAAAACTAGGGTGGAGGTGTCTAAAAAACTGCAAGTGGTTGTAATGACTGGGTGTTTCTCTTAGCTGAATGTAGGCCAGTACGGGAACTTTCCCCTGCAAATCATTAGAGACACGGGCGGGTTTTTAAAAAAAGCTGGATGATGTCATTAGGAACTGGGTGATGTGCGTGGAGAGGTCAGGGCGAGAGGAAAGGCAAACTCGGGCAAACGCTTCCAAGTTCTCCTTTGTGTAAAATGACCCTGTGTGTGTGCGCGCGCCTGGCCCCTGTTGCAAAAGAGAGGCGTGGCCTGCTAGACATGATTAGTACATTTCCTGTGCTCAGAGGACACAGCAGCCAGCGCAGCTCACCCAAGTCGAGGAGCTTGTCAGGGAAATCGGCTGGGCAGAATTGGGTGGTGCTATTTTATTTAGCGGGGGGGACACCAGCTTTCATGGACTAACCAAGGGAGGAACCCGCCGAGGAGCTCTTGTGTTCTTGGCTGCCTCTTTCCTTTCACCCAAGTTGGTGAAACTTACAAAGCAGGCTCCTGGGCTGCTGCTGGGTGAGTGAGTCTGGTTTCCTGTGCTCAGCTCGGCTTGTGTCGTGCTACGGTCATTGTGTCACTCTCTCTCTCTCTCTCTCCAGTGCTGTTGTTTCCTGCTCCTTCGGCTCGTTCCCAGCCTCCCCAGCTCATTTCTCCCTTGGCCTTTTCTGAAAGCGATCCTCGCTCTTAGCCGAGGGCAGCCACATTGTTGTTGCTCTCGTGCGACGACACGCAGCCTTCTCTTGTAAGTATTTTTCTTCCTTCCTTCCTTCCTTCCCTCCCTGTGGCATTTCGTTACTACAATGAATGGAAAAGTTGGCTTTAGTCTGCCGCCCCTTTGGCTAGCGGGCGGGCGCTCCCACGCGGCATGAAAGAGAGCTTCGCGTTTTGTAATTGACCGTTCACTCGGTGGGGGTCGAGGAGCCTGCGTTTGCCTTGTCACATAGGTTGTGCGGGAGAGAGCGTGCGCCAGGGGCTGATTGTTAGGTTTCCACCTCCACATACACGGGGGAAGGTCTGCTTAAAAGTACTAAAATGCTGAACACAGCGAAGCTCCCGGCTGTTTTAATGGGCAACCGAGAAAGGAAGCTCAAGAAGGCACCCGGGAGAGGCGACTCGGGGGGTTAAACTTGTGGCAGCGTTTGACTGACTGTGGTGGTTGAGATGCAAAATTCATTGCACATGGGAGAAACTGTCCTGTAACCCTAGTGTTGCTGTTTTAAAAAATGCTGGTCTGCCTGCACTGTGCAAAGCTCTTTGAACCATCCTACAAGACATTTTAACATGGATTTACTGGGCTAAGGGGAATGCTTGGGCACTAGTTTCTTTTAGTGTCTCCCCCATAAACAGTTTTCTCAAAGGTCATAACAATGCAATTAAGGGGATTGGTATATTGCATTCTCTGACTGTTTCAATTACAGCCTTCCAGGAGGAGTAAAGCTCCAGTCCTGCACCAGGCTCTGTGCAGATAGCTATTCTACCTCCTGAGCCTACAGTGGAGTTCTAGTGACATCACCCAGGCCTATTTTGGCTTCTGTGACTATTTAAAATGTGATAGGGTCTCCTATAGCTATATCACCCAGCTGAAATGTGATTAGATCTGATATTACTAACTGAATGAGCCAGTTCTTGAATGAGGAAGATAAGGTGCTGTGCTGCCGGAAGTGGTGGTATCAATGCACAGGTGGTTCAATAAATCTTTAATAAAATCCTGTTGGGATGGGTGTGGATGGGCTATCTTTCAGATTAATCAGAAAGTGGAGATCCTGGCCACTTGAGGTCATTAAAAGGACATTTTGCAGCAGTAGAACTAACATGTTCAGGTCCAACTAGAGTTTAGTCAATTGCATTCTAAGTAAACTCCCCCTGCAGTTTCAATTGAATATCCTGTTACAGTATCCTATTTAATAGTTAGTTTGGTCTACCCAGAGAGGTGGGTTGCCTAATACCTTCTTTAGGTATTGTTTACATGAGAGAGGTTCTCTTGGTATAACCAAAGGGTGTAAACTTAAACCTCTATAGCTATGCTAGTATAACCTATGAGTGCTACCACCTTTTTTAGTTTTCATTTGGGAAGGGGTTTAAAATAATCTCTCAATAAAGTGTCCCCATGGGAGCTATCCCAGTATAACTACAGAATTGGTGTAACTGGTAAAACTTGCCTATGTAGATAAGGCATTCGAGCTTTACTATCTTCAAAGTGCTGTGAACAGTAAGGCCCTAATTCTTAAACACTTAAACACATGCCTAACCTAAGATTAAAGTTAGACACATACTTAAGCACCTTGTTGATTAAAGTGATTCTGTTTTGGAATCCTTCAGGATTATTGTTTGTATTACTGTGGCACCCGAGAACCACAGTCATGGACCAGGACCCCATTGTCCTCCCTGTACAGACGCACACAAAAAGTGTCCCTGTTGCAAAGAAGAAAAAATATACTGTAAATAGGAGATCATACTCTGGTGGAGTTGGGGGTGGGAGGAAAGGGATGGACAGTCAGGCCTTAGTCACTCATGGGAGGGGAAAAATGGATTCAGCACTGTAACATCTAGGTACTATACAACTCTTGTTTGTGATTAAAACTAGTGATTTAAAGTTATGACTATCTAAGAAAAATGATAAAAGCACAGAGTGTTTCTTACAGATAAATGCCTGACTCAGTGTGACTTCATGTCTAGAGGTGCAGCCTTGGGCTGTTAGCACCAAGCACTTGTGACTCCCAAGGCCAGGACTGGTGTTGATAGCATTATCGTTACTAGTCCTAAATAGCTAAGTGTACATGATCAACTTCAAAAGCTTGTGCCTGGAGGGTGTGTGTCCTCATTGCTGTTTGTGTGATGCTGGAGTTCTGTTTGGGAGAACTGTGGGAAAGGACAGACTGGGAATCGTCCTCCATTCTGGGTCTCCTAATTGGGATAAGATGTGTTTAGGCTTGTGGAGGAGGAAGAATGCAGCTGTTCTGTATTTTAAATCCTCTCTATTGTGTTTTTTAAAGACCCACATCAAGGGCAGTCTCTGCCCAGGAGTTCTGTGAGGATGGGTTATTAACTTGAAGAGATGGTCTGCAGGGTGTGGTGTGGCTTGTCACTCTCATAATGGCATGAAAAGAAGGCCAGTTATATTGTTCATCTTGAGCAAACGATGCTGATGATGACAGCAATGCTTTCCTAAGAAAATAAGAACACAACTTGTTTTTAGTGAAATAGCTTTTTTTTTTTTTTTTTTTTTTTTTAAATAACAGAACTGTTTTGGGGATTTTTTTTTTTTTTTTTTTAAATCTGGAAACAAGTGTTTCTAAAGGCATGGGTGTGGGGTTTCAATGAGTGGGTTGAAGTATTTTCCAAGTATTTACTTTTTAAATCAAGCCCGGTGACTTCCTGTGGGATAGAGGTATTATCTCCATCTTATAGATGAGGAGGCTCAGGCACCAGGCTCTAAAGTGACTTGCCCAAGATCCTACAGCAAGTCAGTGCTAGAGCTGTGAATAGACTCCAGGGGCCTGATTCTCTGTTACTCTGTGCATTTGCTTGAGGTAGGAATGAGTGGGGGCAAAGGTGGCTTTGTGCTCTGAGGCTAGGCAGTTGTCTGCCAGGCCTCTAATGAAAGTCAGAGCAAACTTGAGACAGCTCTGATTTATGCTCTGCTTCCCATAGCCCCATAAAAACAGAGAATAACCATAGTTCAATGTACTCTGCAATCTACCATAAGCCTTGTTTCCATCCCCCAGTTTATGTAGAGCCCATAACCCAGTACTGTAAAGGGGAGCCATTTGTGGGGGAGGTAACCACTCTAAGGCTATGTCTACACTGAGGGCAGCAAAGTCGCAGCTGTCAGATCGACTTATCTGGATTGACCGAGTGGTCAGTGAAGACCTGCTCAGTCAATCCAGAGGTTGACACTATTAATCCACCCCCGCAAGTAGTGTAGCACTGTGTTGATGGGAATGCGGTTCCCGTCGGCGCAGTGCAGTGAAGACAGCGCGCAGAAGAGAAGCACAGCAGTCAACGGGAGTTACATACATTTTCTGCATAGTTTGCATAACTCCTGTCGACACCCCGGCAATTCGGCGGCAAAGTGTAGACCCAGCCTAAGGCCTATTTCTGCTGCCACAGGAGCATAACACTGGACTAATATCTATTTAGAGCACCTTCTCTGGGACTGAAGATACCAATTTCCTGTGTTTTAATGTAATTAATCTAGCAGGTGAGACAAGCACTTACTAGGTTAAGGTTTTGGATTTTTTTTTAAAGTCTATAACACGGGTATTTTGGGATGCAGGAAGTTAAATAGCACACTTGCACTGAATAAGCAATTGGGAAGCGAATTTTTTTTTTGTTTGTTTTTAAAAAGCTCAGTATGTAGTGATGTTGATCTGTGTTCTTCCTTTAAGCATAGTTAAAGTGGGCCGTGGAGCCTTGAAATGCGAGCAGTAGCCATCCTTTCCCTGTAACCACAGGGTAAAGAAAACAAAGATTTTATTGCTAGGAGCCTCGACCACAGCAAACCTTTCCTGTTCATCTATCCAGTTTTGCCAGAGTAGTCTCAGGTGTTGCAGAGTCTGAGTACCACGGTTAGAACAAGCTGAGATTGTGTCTGATTCTGTGTTGTCTATAGTAGGGTTTTTTCTCTCTCCAATGTGAACTCTGCAGGGTTTGAAAGTTGATGTTTGTCAGAGCCTCTGCTTCATCACTGAACTCTTCAGCCACCAAACTGCAGTTGAACGGGGGTAGATCAAAATGTGTGGTTTGTATAAATCTGAGACAACTGAGCTTTTTTGTTTTGCTCAAAAGTTTGCATTACAGAGCCAAGAATGCATCTACCCACTAGCTTATTTTCATGCCATGCTTCTGTGCACTGCAGGCTTTCTGGGCCTATACATTGTCTCAAGAAGTAGATGACTGTACTGTGCTTTCTGGTGGCATCAGTGTTTAATTCATGGATGCTCTATGTTGCTTACCTCTTGGTGACAAGTTGTTTCTGTGGAACCACCATTTATTTATTACGTCCCTCACCCCCCCCCCCCACCCCCCAAAACAAACAAACAAACACCAAGCTTGGTTTCCAGTTTTGTGTGCGTGGTGCATGTTCCCTATCTATTTCTTCAATTTTTATCATGAGGGGACACCTTTTGGCCCTCATCTTCCAGTTAGAACAAACAAATAGACAAAGCACGTGCTTTTTTTTTTTTTGTCCCAGCCACAGGGAGAAACAAGAGGCCTCCCTTAGAAAGCATCTGCCTCCACCAGTGCAGGCTGGATATTCTTCCAGGTCCTCGTTGCTGTTGCCACTTCAAAACAGGACTGTTGGCATGTACAGACTGGCCGATAGGGGCCATCCCAGGTTTCACAAGCCTACCTGAGGGGCACTGGCTGATTGTCTGTCTGAGAGTTTTTAAATAGTACTGCAGGATTTCAACTGGGGCAGCGGTGCTGCATAAGCAGGAGGCCAAAGAGTGACTGCTCCTCCCCTGTGCTGTGTCAGCTCCTCTGGCTCACGATGAGTCACAGGGAGGGAGTGTAGCAGCATTTGAGATCTTCAGGTCACGTGTCTGCCCCAAGTGAGGATTTTTCAGTCTCGAGCCTGGAAGCTCTCCTCTGCTGAAGCTCTCCAATTTTTAGGCACGTCACTTATTGGTGTATTACACTCAAGCTCTTTTGGCTCTTACTGACCTTATTTACAGCATCATCGCTCTGAAAAATAGCTCCTCATGGTTGCTTTGTGTAGGGGGAGAACAAACCTCGTTCTGCTTGATTCACTCGTTGCTTCAGCGTTGTGCCTGCACCTCAGAGTCTAAATATGCAACATGTAGTTGGGAAAATAAAGTTCAGATACAGCCCCAAGATGAAATGGATCCAAAATCTGTGCTCCTGGCAGGACGTGGAAGCAAAGCAAACTCCTGTTTCCTATGCAATCTGAAAGCCCATGGCAGAACACAGCTAGCGAGTGTCTGAGAGTCTTGGTTGTTTTTTTTTTGTTTTTCCTACCCCTAGCTCTCCCTCTCTCTCATCCTGTTTCAGAAAGTAACAAGTGCTCCCTGCTGGGAATGAAGCTCATGCTTCTAAAAACTGAATTCCCATTTCTGATCATCCTCTCTGCAACCAAACATTCCTTTTGCTTGGAGAACAGCTTCCATCATCCTCATCCTTGGAGTGCCAAGTGTTGGAGCCTCTGGAAAAGCAGTAATGATTAGGGTCATCCTCACCCTTTAATCACGGACTCAAAAGTTCTAGGTGAGGCTTTGAAAGGCTGGTGTCTCCTATTTCTCTCTCTGTTGGCTATAGGCATCTTGGAGCTATTCCTCCAGTCGCTCCATGCATATTATTATTGGACTAAATGTCTCTACTTTGCCTTTCCGTCTGGTTTTGTGACTGAGAATATACGTAAATAACGAATAATGGTAAAATTCTCTCAGGTAAGAACCTGATCCAAAGCCCATTGAAGTTAATTCATTTTTTTTTTTCTTTCAGCTATGATGGGCTGCGGCTCAGGTCCAAGCTGAGTCTGTAATTAAAAAGGGCTGATGGTGGACTGAATAAGAATGGGTATCATAATTGTCCTTTTTAGTAGTTCACGCCTTTCAGATGTGTAGTTTTTCTATGCCAGATTAAATATTTCATGTCCTGTTTTCCCTAAATAATAGATAGGCTCTAAACCTTATTGGTTTTGGTTTTGTTAAAGTAGCTCCTAAAGCAATAGGAAGCAGAATGAAGCACTACAGCTCTTTCCATTGACACAGCTGGCAGTTGAATTACAAGAGCGGCACAATGGGTTTTTTGTTGGTTTTAAACATTTTTTTTTGGTTTGCTCTTGCCTTGAGGCATAAAATTAATTCTAAAAGTCACTGCCTGACACCTGGGAGAGAAACTGGAAAATGGCATCATTTAGCTCACCTAAGGAGAGACATCTAAGGCAGGGGTGTCAAACATACAGCCCGCGGGCCGCATCTGGCCCTCAAATCCTTTTGATCCGGCCCATGTACGGCCAGTTTAAGTGAGTTGTGCTGCTGCCGAAAGACATTTATCTGCATATGGCATTGCCACTTTAAGAGATTTGTCGGCGGAGGGCATAGCCACTTTGAGAGTCTTAAAGCGGCAATACCTTCCTCCGCAGAACCCAGCTGCCGAAAAGCGGAAGACGCCCTGAATTTTTCGGCGGTGGGTATTGCTCCGAGAAATCCCTTAAAGCAGCAATGCAGTCAGTCTGGCAGCAGGGTCCCCCGTGAAATCCTGCCGCCGAAAAGGGCTGATGCCGCGCCGCCAAAAAGGGGAAGATGGCCCGAATTTTTCGGCGGAGGTCATTGCATGGCCCATGTGAAGTGCAGTGTATGTGAATTTGGCCCTTCACCATCAGTGAGTTTGACACCCCTGATCTCAGGTGCTGAACTTTTGGTCTCTTGTGTAACTATGTGTTTGCTGATTGCCAAGATGTGCGGCTGATCTTCTCCACACCCACTTTCTGTCTCTGACACCTGGCTGTTAAACTGTACTAGAGGAAGCACTTAATCTTCAAGCAGTTCATAGAACAGCCAGGCAATCTTCACACACAATAAAATGATACTTATACAAGTGAATGGAAAAACCATAGCATGGGGTGAAAGAAGGATTACCTAAAGAGCTGGCTAATTTGGAGCTACCACTTGGAGGTCTCATGTCACAAGAACGTTAGACGTTCTACGGTATCACTGAAATGCTGCCACCTCTCAGAGGTCCCAGTTAGATGCTTTCCTCTGCGCTCAAGAATGAGGGAAAGGGACTTTTGCGAAGGGGCACCGAGGTGGGAAGGGGGGAGGCAACCCACCCTTTTTTTGCCTCTTAAAAAAAAAGTCAGGACTTCAATTTATAAGATCTCATCCTATAGAAATTCTTAGCCTCTCGTGCTTTCACATCTGGGCTGCACTTCCTTTGTCACCAGAGATATCACCTGCATGTCAAGACAGTAGTTTCAGCTGTCACTTCTCACTTTAAGGATGCTTTATAAAGAATTACCTCTGTTACAGGCACTGATTAGAAAGTCTTTATGTTGTAATTTATCCTTTTGTGTCCTTCAAATGATTGCTAATACAGGAGCCTCTCTTTCTTACAATGGATGACAAATGTATAACTCAAAGTCTACATTTAAAGGAGCTCTGACATCCTCATTGAAATGGCTTTGCTGTCTTCATCTGTATGAGCTACACTGTTGTTTGCTGGCATACTTCACAAGAGGTGGAAAGCTTGTCCTGATCCCCTAGGGAGGATACAGAGTCCTAGTGAAAAAATTGACAAAGTTTCTCATGACCCCATCCCTGGCCTTTGTGCGTTTGGGGGAGGGGAGAAGCCTGAGATTGTCTGCCAGCTGTATCAGCCTATAGCAGCTTGTTTTTTTGTGTTGCAGCCATGGGTCCTGAGTAAACCTGAGTAAACCTGGTCACCACACACATCTTCAGCTTGTGTGTCTCTTTTTCACAGCGCTTATTTTCTCTTGCTGTTAGGGACATCCTGCACGACAAGCCCCAAATTTTGCTCTTAACTCAGCTGCATAAATCATTGAGAGGCTGAGAATATGCCTTTGGGTCACCCTTTCTTGTGTCCTCTGCTGCCTTGTGTTTCAGGGCTCTTCATGACTGTCCTGATAAAGTGATGGGCTTTTTAAAAATAGAAGTTCTGCCCACCAATGGAGCCTAATTACCGTACAGCGTTGTAAAGCTGTCTAAATGGCCACATTTTCATTGTGATCCATGTGCTTAATTACATGGAAAACAAGATCCTCTGAGTGTGTTTTTGAGTGCAACTCTGGGACATACATTCCTTTGCAACCAGCTCTGAAATTTAAGCTTTGAATGTGCCAGAAACCTGATATGATTTGCCCAAAAGTAAGACACGTTCTATAGTAATGGGATGTGGCTTTTATAATAATAGTTCAGCCTACATTGGGGAATAGCTATTTTTGTCTTAAAAAGACAAGAATAAAATCAAACTTTCAGTGATTCAACCCCCATGTATCTCATAACATGGACGTTATTTGATTATACTAAACAAATCACAAATGTAGCTTGCATTTTTCTATGGAATGCTGTAATTTCTTGTCACGAGACAGCTGACAATCTTGGAAGAGCTTTTCTTTCTTAAAAGGACACTGTTAAATTTGTAACAATAGTAGATTAAAAAAACTTCTCAGTTTGGAGTACACTTTATGGCCTGCCAAGGCAAAATGTGTGACAGACCCAAAAAGAGGTGGTTTTTTTTTTTTAAATAAATTAAAAAAGTAGGAAACTTAAATGTTGCAGGATTCATTCCTTCTGTGCAAATAACTGTATCCAAAATTGCATGTAAATAACTTTCAATAGTAAAAAGGGGAGGGGACGCCAGTTAGTGTGGCATGTAGGTAACTTTGAGACTAAAAGGAGTGGCCTCCATTGACAAGGACAGTGAGGTATGGTTAGAAGTGTGGGGCTTTTTTAAATTGGTGTTCCTTTAAAGTAAAATGGGCAAAGAAAGCTGTTTTGCTTCCCCTCGACTCCTCTAAAATATGACTTTCTATTATATTAAAGATTGTAGTTGAATTGTACAATGAACAAAAATAAAGAACCCCATCTTCTTCCTGAAACTGATAAAGTCAGTTGGAAAAACTGCCAAGTGCGCGTGACTTTATGGTTTTAACTTTCCTGCTTTCTGGTGTGGAAAGTTCAGTATCTGAATAAATATATGATTCAGTGCAGTGGGCAGATGCCTGCCTTCCAGTAATTTACCAACATCCCTCTCATTTAGCAACCATAAGAGGGGAGGTTTTAACCCAGCATCCAAGGGTTCAGGCTGTCTTTTTATATAAGAACTTTGAGTTTTCTGAGAGTGTTTATTTGTATTTTTGAGCACTGCCAAAAGCTATGTACAGCATGTTCAGGCACCGTCCTTTGGCTACACAGTTCAGTCAGTACAACTCTGAACATATTACCCTTGTTCATTCAGGCCTGAGGATAGAGATGATCAAAGCAAGTATTTCTATGACCTTTTGTCACAAATTAAAGTTTTGGAGCCAAATTCTGCTCTCATTAGAGTGTAAATCCAGAGTATCTCAGATTTATATGAAGATATATTTGTGTAAATCTGGCATAACTGAGAACAAAATCTGGTGCCTGATGTTTGCCTTGTGTCTCACCTACTCTGGACTTAAACTTACTTCTTCTGCATTGGTCTCTGAGATGTGCCACTATCTTGGACAGACTCTGTTTTTAGACGTCTTTATATTAACAGTATTGCCAACTTCAAACATGGAAGACTCGTGAGACTAACTTAAAAATGAGACTTAAAATTTTTTTGCGGTGGCTTTTATTTACCTTTTGGCTTCTGAACCTCTCAGGCTCATGCTTTTCAAGATTTTTGCCACAGCTACAAGTTCTAGAAACCTTTTTCTTTATACAGAACTAAGATCCTTTGCTTAAAACTCCAGTACCTGCAAATATTGTGTGACTTGTGATGAAAATCAGCCCCAGAGAATATATTGGAGGATTCATCTGGAGGGAAGGAAAAGGTATCTCCATTAGACGTACCCGAGGATGGATGCTCAGCCCAATCCTTGTGGACATCAAACAAGTCCAGAGAAGAGGGCAGACAATCCTTCAATGGGGTCTCTTTGTTAAAGAGATTGGACAATATACATTCTGCAAGTGACAAAAGAACAGCAGGACTGTGTGCAGTCTTTTTGGAGTGAAGACGATACATGTCGCTGGATGGGATTTTGAAGGCTTCAGGCAAGAATCCATTGGTTACGATATACATTGTTACGAATGGTGTTGCCTCAGAAAACGCTTTACAGATCCACAAAAGCTTCAGGGATCTTGTAAGAGAGATGGAGAAGGAAGTACAGGTAATCTTCTCAAAGTTCCTTTCTGTCACATGAGCAAGAGAAGATAGATAACAGAAGATATTGGAGGTAGAGGATTTTGGTTTTGTGGCATACTGGGCCATCTTCAATACCAGGGGTGACCAAACTTACTGATCCTCTGAACCGCATACAACAATCTTCAGACGTTCAAGAGCTGGGGCACGCCAGCCGGGCCTTGAGGTTTCAGCCCTGTGGCAGGGTGGTGGGGCTTAGGGCTTCTGCCCCATGGGATGTACCTGCTGAAGCCCTGAGCCCCAGCAGGCAACTCCCACAGAGCAGAAGCCCAAGACCATCTCCTCCCCCTCTCAGGGCTGAAGTTCCAGCAGGTGCGCCCTATGGAGCAGAAGCCCTGAGCTCTGACAGGTGCCTCTTGAGGGGCAGAATCCCCTGGCCCCACCACCCCACCATGAGGCTGAAGCCCCAAGCCCTGGCAGGCACACCCCATGGGGTAGAAGTCTTGAATCCTGGCAGGTGCCTCTCTGCTGGGCAGAAGCCTCTAGCTGTATCACCTCACTGCAGTGCAGAAGCCCCAAACTCCCCACCCTAGTCTGGTAGGCAGAGTATGGGGCGGGGACGTAAGGGGCTCTGCCAGCTGTTAAAAAGCCATATGCAGCTCCCGAGCCACAGTTTGGCCGTCCCTGTTCTATGCCGAGAGGGAGATGTGTGCTTGAACTGTTGGGGCTTGAAAGGGGTAGTTTTAAATTTGTCAGATGCCAAGTAACTTTTGTTTTAAAAATATTTAGTTTGGAGAAAAGAGCTGGCCTACCATTTCTTCTACTAGCTGTTGCCAACTCAGGGAGTGGCTTCCACTGTTATGTAGAAGAACCTCTGGGACTCACCTTTTGGGGACATCCAGATCAAGACCAAGCAAAGCAATATTAAAGAAAGGAAAAGGAAACACTAAAAGCACATGATAGACTGGCTACTTTGGTTACAATCTCTTCTGTGTGGAGAACTTTTTAACAGAGGTTACGCCCTTGAAAGTGAGCACCTCTGAGGTGTGCTCTCTTTTTGGTGTGTGTGTGTCCGTCCGTCCGTCCATCCAAGTATATGGTTTCCCAAAATTATTGTGACTCCATTCTTTGGTATATCCTTAGATGCCTAGGAATGTTTATAGATGGGCAATAAAACTTTATATCAGGGCAGGTGGACCCGTTTGGTTATTAATGTATAATCACCCAGTTTACAGTCGGTGAAGTAAACAATCTTAACTACCTCCACCAAAGAGAATATTTAAATCAGTTGTTTAAAAGCCATTTAAGGGGTCGTCTTGGGACAGGCATATTAACCAATATTCAGAATCGTAAATCCAATTAAATTCTATTATTCCTCTGCTTACTGATGATTAGCCCATCTCCTTTCTATGGATACATTGTCTAGCCACCTGGTGACTAACAAGAGAAACTCTCTTAAATTACAACAGAATTTCAAAATTCCACTAATTATTACAAGAGTTTCAAATCTAATCCCTTGGCAATGTCTTAATTAACTTCCTCTCACCAATCCATGTTGAAGTCTTGGGGAGATTTTCTTGGGTTGGCTTCGTCTTGAGTCTTCTGTTTTTCTTGTCTATGGCAACTTGATTGTAGAGATGGACAGGATGTTGTTAGGGCTCCCCCGCCCTGTCCCCTCTTAGTTCCCAGACACAGTTTGCTAAAAAGCAACTGTCCAGAGTCCAATTTGCAGGCACTCCATGATGACTTTATTGGGGGTTACACTGACAAGCTTTAAACCATAACCGTATCTTTAAGTCCTTTACACCAGTTGGGTTTATTTCTTTATACGCCGATAGTTTTCTTCTCCCTCCCCATTCTAGTCCTATATGCCCATAGGACTCCCCCCTTTCCCTGACCGTGGTTCTGTATGTGGATGAAACCCCATCTCACCCTCCTTCTTGATATCCTTAATTATACCTGTAGTCCCTCCCCTGGTATCACCCCTTCCAATATATGATCGTTTTGTTTTGGAGGGTCTGGGGGCTTTAGAGCAACCCCTTTTGTACACCATGGGAGGGGCAGGGAGAGATATGACCATAAACTGACCATGGCCAAGGTGTGATATGTTTTGTTTTTGTTTTGTTTTTTTAAATACTTTTTTTTTCCTCCTTGCTTTCCCAGCCGGTTGCTTGGCCTTGCTCTGGCGTCCCTCTTGAAGAAGAGTTGGAGCTTTCCCTCATTTGTGCATTTATATGGTACATCGTTACTATGCCATCAAACATTTTAACTGCATTTTTTTTTTTTTTTTTTTTTTTTTTTTTTTTACAGTAATAAAGGAAAAACCCATCTAATTGCAGACATGCAAAAGGAACACACTATGTCTTCATTCTTTGCTAATGTGTATTTCAGAGACAGAGGTCCCATCTCAGGCAGATACACAGGCCTAAATACTTGTACAAGCTTACATTATATACTTGTACCCTAACAGGTGTGTTGTGAAGAACTTCCTATTAATGTGCTTAGACAGTGTGTGAGATGCTCACCTTAGAGAAAGAGTTCTCAAACTGGGGGTCAGGACCCCTCAAGGGGTCATAAGGTTATTATGGGGGGGTTGCAAGCTGTCAGCCCCTGCACATGCCATGCATGGCTGACCGCCAGAACCCTGCAGAGATGGGTGGCTGGAGAGCAGTGGCTGCTGACCGGGCGCTCTAAAGGCAGCGCTGCTCCCAGCAGCAGTGCAGAAGTCAGGGTGGCATGGTATGGGGGGGGTCATCGCAGCCTGAAATATTATCAAAGTGGGTCTCAGAAAAAAAGTTTGAGAACTCCTGCTTTAAAGTCTTATACCTTTCTTATTTTAATGGAATTATAGAAGAAAATACCTCCTCCATGCTTGGTTAGATTCAAATTGGTTGCTGTCGCTCTGTTTGCTTAGTTGACACTTTTAGCTCCTAAATATGCAGTCTTTTTTAATGAATATGCAACACTTCTTTAATTGTCTCCATTCTTCTTGTGGAAAGAAAACTTCAGATTAGTTTTAACTTTAAAAAGTTTTTTTAAATCCAGTGCGCTTTCTGACTTCTCCTTACTTTTTATTAGAGTTTGACAGGATATGAAATTCTGTTTTCAAAAGGTCCAGATGCTCCTGTTCTTCTATATGAATGTTTAGTTCTCAAAACAGTCTTTTAAAATTTGGTAACTCTTAAAAAGCTCTTAACCTGAGTTGTTGATGCCACATAACAATTTTTGGAATGATGATTTTCTTGACTTCTTGCATTGGGTGAGGGTTTGCTTGGGCACCATCAGCAGTCAATTAATTTGCCATTAATATAAATGATGCTTACCATAGTAATTAGCCTAGCACAGAATGATCGTCCTATATTTGTACGTAAAACATCTTATCATTCATATAACAATATCAGGCAATTATATGAAGGCATGCATTTAGATACAAAATACAAGAGGAGAGGAAGGTGATCAGAAACAGTCAGCATAGATTCACCAAGACTAGTCATGCCTGACCAACTTCATTGCCTTCTATGATGAGATGACTGGCTCTGTGGCTATGGGGAAAGCAGTAGACATGATATACCTTGTCTTTAGCAAAGCTTTTGATACTGTCTCCCACAGTATTCTTGCCAGCAAGTTACAGAAGTATGGGTTGGATGAATGGACAATAAGGTAGATAGAAAGCTGGCTAGATCATTGGGCTCAGCGGGTAGTGATCAACGGCTCAATGTCTAGTTGGCAGCTGGTAATGAGCAGAGTGCTCCAGGAGTCAGTGCTGGGGCTGGTTTTGTTCAACATCTTCATTAATCTGGATGATGGGGCAGATTGTGCTCTCAGCAAGTCTGTGGGTGACACTGAACTGGGGAAAGTGGTAGATATGCTGGAAAGTAGGGATAGGATACAGAGTGACCTCGACCAACTGGAAGAGTGGGCTAAAATAAATCTGATGAGGTTCAACAAGGACAAGTGCAGAGTCCTGCACTTAGGACGGAAAAATCCCATGCACTGCTACAGACTGGGGACTGACTGGCTAAGCAGCAGTTCTTCAGAAAAAGACCTGGAGGTTACAGTGGACAAGAAGCTGGATATAAGTCAACAGTGTGCCCTTATTGCCAAGAAGGCAAATGGCAAATTGGGCTGCATTAGTAGGATCATTGCCAGCAGATCGAGGAAGTGCTTATTTCCCTCTATTTGGCACTGGTGAGGCCTCATTTTGAGTATTGTGTCCAGTTTTGGGCCCCCCACTACAGAAAGGATGTTGACAAATTGGAGAGACCCCAGTCCCCTAATCAATCATTTTGGTTGCCTATGTCATGTGCGAGGAGAGGCTGAGAGAACTGGGCTTATTTAGTCTGCAGAAGAGAAAAGTGAGGGGGGATTTGATAGCAGCCTTTGGCTACCTTCCAAAAGAGGATGGCGCTAGGCTTTTCTCAGCGGCAGATGACAGAACAAGGAACAATGGTTTCAAGTTGAAGTGGTCTAGGTTGGATATTAGGTAAACTTTTTCACTAGGAGAGTGGTTAAGCACTGGAATGGGTTACCTAGGAAGTTGGTGGAATCTCTATCCTTAGAGGTTTTTCTAAGGGCTTGACAAAGCCCTGGCTTGGATGATTTAGTTGGAGTTGGTCCTGCTTTGAGCAGGGGTTGGACTAGATGATCTTCTGAAGTCCCTTCCAACCCTAATAGTCTATAATTTTATGAAAATACTTGCAAGTATACATATTAGAAGTAGCTTTTCCCCAGTAAGTGGTAAAATGAGTTGAAAGTAACCAATACCTTCTATAGATCACTTACCATCATTAATGTTCTCCAAGTTTAAGGAATGAAGACTTCAGTGTGTACAGAAGCAATCAATTTCAATAAGGATGTTTCTAGAATACTTTAAACTCAAGTTTTACTTTTGAAGAGTTCAGGGAGAGGATTTGCTACAGGTCTGCTTTGCTTCTGGTTTTATTACATTGATAATAGAAGATTGCATTTCTTTCACAGTCAGATTTCTTCCTAAAAGTGTTTACATGGTTTATAGGCTCGATGTTTGCTTGTCCTTAGGAGATCAAAGTAGAAATCTTCTGGAATTTCTCTGATTAACTTTAACATTTTGTAACATAATTAGCTAAAAATGTATATTGTTGTATAGCCAGCCAACACACACACACACACACACACACACACACACACACACACACACACACAACTGCTGCCATCTTGGTAGAAAGGGAACAAACATCCTGGCTAAGAGGGGAGGTTGAAAACAGCAGTATAAATATAAATAAAATGAAAAATGGCAAAACTGATAGCAATAAATATAAACCAGCAATTAAGAGGAAATACCCCTTAGCTTTCCTTATCAATTATAGGCATCAATGAAAATCTGGGGCCATGTGGGTTAAAGACAATAAGGGATACTTTAAATATATCTGGAACTGACTAAATCCAAGCAAAGGTATAGGTCTGATACTATAAAAGGATGGTAAAAATGTCGATTGTGATGCAGAAAAAGCAGAAGTATTGAACAAATATTTCTGTTCTGTAGTTGGAAAGCAGTAGGATGATGATATACTAGGGAGGATGTCTGAACAGTAATCCATTAAAGAGTTTAACATTTATAAAATATGCATGACTGAATACCCTTCGGTGCAAGTTATAAAAGAATTCGCTCTGGAGCCCTTTGAACCATAGGTGGGTGTGTTTAAACAAATCTTGGGACAGTGGGGTAGAAAAGCTAACGTGCCAATATGTAAAAGACCTTAGAAACTATAAACCAGTTTTTCTGATAGGACTCCTAAGCCAAACCATGGAAAAGCTGATTTGGGACAGAATTATAAATTCCTAGAAATGTAGGGCTGGAAGGGACCAATCCATCCCACTGCATTGAGCTGGGATTAAGTATACCTAGGGCAGGTGTTCTCAAACTTTTTTTGCTGGGACCCCCTTTGAAAATATTTCAACCCCCACAAAAAGTGATGACCCTCCACATGCCATGCCACTCTTAGTTCTGTGCTGCTGCCAGGGGTGGCACTGCCTTCAGAGCTGGGCACCCAGCCAGCAACTGCTGCTTTCCAGCCACCCAGCTCTAACTGATTCAGGCTGTCGGCCCTGGCATGCATGGTGGCTGACAGCTCCCCCAATAACCTTGTGACCCCCCTGAGTGGTTGTGACCCCCAGTTTGAGAACCCCTGACCTAGACCATACCTGACAAGTTTGTCCGACCTGCTACTAAAAAACCCCAGTGACTGGGATTCTGCAGTCTCCCTACATAACCTGTACCAGTTATTAACAATCCTTATAGTTAGAAAGCTTTTTCCTAATATACAACTTCCCTTGGTGTACCTACCCTATCTAAGTATGGAGAACGCTTTATCATTGTCCTTTTATGTACTTGTAGACTGTTATTGGGTCCCACCTCAGCCTTTTCATTTTCTAAACCAAACATGCCCAGTTTTTAACTTTTCCTTTTGTCAGGTTTTCTAAATCTCTTATCACTTTTGTAGCTCTCCCCTCGTTGTCCTCTAATTTGTTCACATCTTTGTTTAAGTCTGATGCCTAAAATTAGACACAATAGTGAGAATGGATAACAAGATGCAACTGTTGGAAGCAAGACAAACAGAAGTTAGGAGCTTGATGCAAGAATTACTGGGTGAGACTCCTTATGCAGGAGGTCAGACTAGATGATCGTAATGACCTTAAAATCTAGGAATCTGTGAGCTGGTAATGTGTATTAAGATTCTAGTTATAAAGATAAACAAACATTCATTGTTTATTAGATTAACAGACTAAAATTGTGAGAATTACATATTGGGGTGAAAATGACCTTAGAACTTCCAGTTGTTTTTGGAGGAAGATAACACAAGGTTGTAATGATCTTATCGTAAATATAACCCATCAGAATCTCTGCATCATAAAGTGGCCCCTGTATGTAGCATTGCAAAACGGACTGATAGAAGGTTTTTGTTCTGGGCATGCCCTTGCTGGAGGAATGATACTTGAGTTGATGAGTAATGGTTTGGTCCAGGGCATCAATCTGTATTCAACCTTAAGAGATCTACTGACATTGTCATCCTTCTCTGACTCTTGTGCCTTTTATAATGCACCATAAATCCTGTGAGATAATTGCTGCCTTATTTATTACTCCTATAATCGTAGCTCCTAGGACCCTTAGTCATGGACCAGGCCCTCATTGTGCTAGGTGCTGTACAAACACAGAACAATACCTGCCCCAAGGAGCTTACATTCAAAATCTGCATGGTTTTAATAATGCCTACTACACGTATTTATGCCTTTTGGGATAACCTTTTCTTGTTAATTCTCCCCCTTTTCTTCCCCTTCTGTCCTACCCCTCTGGTCTAGTACTGGGCCGCAATAACAGTTTTCCTTTCAGTGTTCTATCCGCTTATAGTGGTTTGATTTATAGAATGTGGATATGTATGAATATTCATAAGATGTGGAAAAAGTGGCTTAAATAATTCAGAGTTTTATTCTTGGATTCTTCGAGGGAGACTAGGCAGTAAGAAGTTTACTCTAGGCTTTTATTACTGTTCACAGCTATCTCCTGTTTTCTGTATGCTTTAGGTCAGGTACTGATTCTCTCAGTTTAGTTGTTTCCTTTTTTTCAGCACTTTTGTGTTCTGGAGTTAATGAACCCATGGTCAAAAATATGATATGAGGGACCTCTAAACATTGCACAATGTTTAAACTCCCTAAAAAGTCGATAACAAATCCCTCATTGTTACAGAACACTAATAATTTTCCATGTACAGTATACACTAATGCTAACTAGGTGAAATCCAATTATAAGCTACTTTGTGCTACTAAACGGTCTCTTGCAAATATCCTGCATATGTATTTTTCATTCCGTAAAGGTTCTGTGAGTGTTCACTTTGCTGTTTTAATGATAGGGCCTACTTCCAGTCTCGCTTCCATGTAGCTCAACTGACTTTGAGTATCAGGAGTGACTTTGGTAGTATTGAAGCAGATTAAAGTCTCTCTCTTTTTTTTTTTTTTTTTTTTTTTTTAATACTTGTCCTACACTTTTCACTTTTGCTTTACAAAGATGAGTAATATCGGAAAGCTCACTTCCTCTTCCTCTTTCTGAAAGTCAGCACTTGCCTGTTTAGCTTCAAATTCCTTCTGGATCCATTTCCTTCGAGCTTTCATTCAGTTTCTTTTCTGGGCATCCCTTCCCCTCCTCCCCCCTCATGCAGGTGGACTCACTTTTAAAATTTTAATTGTTAGTCACTCCTTCCTTAAAAGCTCTCCCCTGCTCTAAATCTGCAATTGTATCCTTTTGTGTTATCCAAAACTAGGTCAAAGATTCCTGCCCTTTTAGTTTGTGTATTGTGTAAGGAAGCCTTTATGTACGTTGTACAGAAACAGATAACTCCATTTACTCCTTGTGCTTTAATGGAGTTGCAGTAGTATAAAACTGCTGGAACACAGTGGCGAATTAGGCCCTATGTATCCAAGCTTTTACCCAGGTGGCAGACTGTTTTCCCACTTTTACCAACTTGTTCTTTTTGATTTTACTTTAATGCTATTTGTACTGGGCTGGTAATTGTCTTATTCCTTCTAAAATGTTTGCTTAAGTTAATTTACAGGGTCAGTAACTGGACAGTGTAAATACAACCTTTCAAAGCTTGCACACTGTGAGCACTGGAGCACTCCTGTCCAGGAGTTTTTGTTGCAGACCAAATTTACAGATTCCACTCCCTGAAGTTTCTGCAGCACAATTGGCATTTTGTAGTTTAATGCCAATTGCTTGTGAAGACCATTTATCATCAATGGAAAGTGAAGCACGCTGGTGTCTGCTGGCTTCTTTTCCTGAAGCTCCATTTGGAAACTGAATTGATGTGCCTGCTGCTGCCTTCCCTCCAGGAGTCCAGAAGACCTCAGAATGCTAGGGATCCAATTCCTGACTTTCCTGCCTCTGCTTCTCATGCCTGTCTTCCCGCTCTTACTCCAATTCAGGAAGTTCAGTGGGACTAATAATGTGATTAAAACTAGGCACATGCTTAAGTGCTTTACTGAATCAGCCCTTGTGATGTAGAGCTTGAGCTTACTCTGCTGTATAAGTGTTGAGTGGTTCCAAAGACATCAAGAAGATGACTCGCCTGAATAAAGCTACTCTATGTGCATAAATCTCTGCAGGATTGGTCCCTTAATCAAGTACTTTAGGAGTCCGTTGAAACTTCACTGGAAGAGAATGGTCTCATTTTTAAAACAAATATACTGTCTTCTGTACCCAAACTATAATAATAAGAGAAGACACAGGCTGGGAGCTCACAAGTATTTAAACATGTGTAACTTTACTTTGCTTCATGTGAGTACAGTTACCCATTTTAATGTTTGCAAGATCAGTTCTTTAAAATCCTTCAAGACCCAAATTTCTTCCTGTTGCTGGAATCTGTGGCATGAGTGTGAGGGAGAAACACACCTGACATGGCTTTCTTTAGATCATGTCTGTACAATCTGTAAGAAAACACACGAAGTGATGCAATAATTGGTGGAGAGAGGAAAATTTATCGGTGCAAGCTTGCTGGGAAAATGACTGGCTTCCAAACATAGGATATCACTTCTTTACTCTGTAGGAAAATAAATCAATGTAAACATTAATTTAAAAGATCAAAGCTCAATCTTTGGTCATGATAAGTCACATTTAAAAAGCCTGTCAATATAAAATGTTTGGGATGGGATTTCTTGGGGCCTTTATCAAAGCTGTAGGGAATGCCTTACTTTACAAGCCCACATCCTTGAAGGTCCTAACTTGCTTCCTGATGCTGAGGAAAAATAGAATTGCCGGCATGTGTGTCAAGTCTCTTGACTGCATTGTAAACAACTCAAGTTAATGATTACTGTTAACGTGACTTTGTCCTGTCTGATGTGATTCACTTGTGTTGCAAGTTGCCGAGACACGAGGAAGCATATTGCGCTGTGTGTGTGTGTGTGTGTGTAAATTCAGTTGGAAAATATTCTTAGGAGTTTCCCCAGGCCCCCCCGGAGGTCTCCAGCTTTCTCCATGTTGCGCTTAATTTGACATGAGCTCCTAAACTTCCTGCACCCCGTACTTTCACTGCAGTTTGACACAAATCATGAGCAAAAAGCTAATTCTCTAGTAAATAAGTAGTATATCACTCACCATTTTCTAATATAACAAATGTACAAGGAGCTGAATCTTTTCAGATTCTTATTCTGCAATTGCTTAAATAAATGCATATAGGTATGGCATAATCTGTGTAGCAATTAGATGGATCAAATCTAGTGTTAAGGCTCTATTTTAGTTGTAACTCAACATGTTACGGTTATATCAACTAGTGAGAGTGCACTTTCTTTAGGAAAAAAATTGAAGTACGAACGGAAAAATTGATTGAAATGACTGATTTCAATTGAAACTTTCCACTTGGTGTTTTAAATTGCCTGACTGGATGGGAAAAAAGGGAAGTTCTGTATTTCGGGTAATTTGCTTTCACAAGTGCTTACCGGAGTTGCATTTGTCAACTAGATGTTGACCTGTCACCTTCCAGCATTCAGCTACACAAGTCGTGTCATGCTGCCAGATCGAAAATGAAAAGCTAGAACAATACACTGGGATGGAATAATGGAAGTAACTAGCGTGTCAAAAGATTTGAGAGAATATCCTCCCCCTCCACTCAATAGTTCAGTGTTTCGTTACCAGCCTTGTAACCTTGAAACCCAGTGCTCTGCTCTTTAGTTGTTTTGGCTTATGGTTTGTTGCTTCACTAGCTGCATGTGATGCATGACCTAATGTAATAGGCGGACCATTCATTCCCCACCATTTCCATATTGGCTCTGGTTTTTGCCTGGGTTTGGTGGGATAGTTAAGCGGTGGGCTAGATTGCCAGCTGAGGCACAGTGATGTAAGTCAATATACCTCAGTAGGCCATAGCTGAGGATGCCAGGTTCAGGACAAACTGCTGAGAAATGGGGCAGACCTATCTCAGACTGATAAGTAAACTTCTGTCTCACCACACTGGTTAACAAGAAGTAAGAAAAGCAATTTAATCAAACAAAGGGTTCTTCCAGTCCCAAGAAATCAGCCAGGCCAATATATAACTAAGATTTTACCCAGTAATCACGCTGCTGCAAATCCTTTGGTATCGAATAAACCTTTAAATATTAATAGGAGAAAAAGAAGGGAGAATTAAAATGGTCAAAGAATCACATGCATTCAGACATTGCAAAGTTATTGAATTAGGTTTGTGGCAGTGGTGGAATAAATTGTCAATTTACAAACACTCTGGAAATTACCCAAACAGCTTGGGGGTCATCAGTCTTTGTTTCAAGCTTCCTCCTTAGAAATCCAGTCCAGAGAAATGAAGCAGGAGATGAATACAAGATGGAGATGGTGCAGCTGCCTTATATACTTTCTCCCATGTGGGTGGATGCTTTCAGTTTCTGTTTCCTGGGAAAATTACAAAATGGAGTCCAGGGTCACATGAGCCAGTCACATGTCCTTGTATGCTTGAGTCATCAAAGCAGCTATTGTCCATGTTCTGGCTAAAGGTTCACAGGGAGGCCCATCTGATGGGGACAGGCTTCTTCTATGGTCTATTGTGTGAGCTAAGTGTCCTTAAATGGGCCATTAACTTGTATAGTCCATTCACAAGCTAGATTTTACCTGGTGGGTTTTATTGAGGAATGCAGTATGCCAGTATATAGTCAATGTCTAAACTTTAGATACAAAAATCTATATTTCAGAAACAAAATGATACACGTATATAAACAGGATACTCATACTTAGCAAATCATAATTTTTCCACTGCCACCTTCCATGACATACTTTGCATAAATTTATTTGCAATTGCATAACACTGTTAGCAACAATGTTATACGTGATTATATTTCAACCATACAACATCACAACTTAAATCTGCATTGGTATATTAACACTAGCTAAGGCTCTGGTCCATTCTTTTCAATGCTTTCGTTAGTAGAAAAATCACAGTAGTTTGGAGATCTGCAACATTCCCATTCCCCTTGTCTATTATTTATGAAATGGCTTTAAAAACAGACATGGGAAAGGCCTGTCCTTTTTAGGTCACAGGTGCTGCAAGGGTTAAATATCTATAGGCAGTGAATAATATCACACACAAAAAGCCTAGGATGCTGGTACTTTGTAGATAACTGTAATCTGTGGGTGTGGAACTGCCTTTGACTGGAAACAGCAGCATTCTTTTGCTGAATGGTTATCTTTTCTCAGTGCAGCTGTAAACTGAGCTAAAGCTATACATTTTAAAAAGCTAGCCGTATATATCTGTACTAGTTTGCTGAAAGAAATTCCCGTTGCTATAAGTGGGAGATAACTGTCGGCGGATTAAGTGTCTGTGACTCCCTGTAGAAGAATAAGATATACAAATATTGCATGGAAAGCTACTGATGATTACCACCTACATATCCCTTTACATTTCTTCAAAGCACTTCACAGTATGTTAGCTAATCTTTGAAGCCCATGAGGTAAACTAGTGATACTAACTTTTATTTTCTAGTCCTGGCAACTGAGGCTTCTGTGCATCTCCTACGATAGGAAACATACCTGTTCCTGCTGTAAACGGGAAAGAGGCTAAGCGACCTGGTCAAGCTTCCATAGCCAATCCATTTTCAGAACTGGGAATAAAGTGTGGGCTGGGGTGCTAGGCAAGACCAGGTTTAGCTGACTAGAACATGTTCTCTTTCTCTACAGCATAGCTGCTGTAACAGCAGTGTTCATTTCAATGGCAAGAACTGAGATACTATTCCTGTCAGCCCCCCATCATGCAAAAAAGTGGCAATAGGCCAAATTCTGACCTTCAGTTAGGTGGGAGTAAGGGGCACAGAAGACTTTTACTTCTCCATTTGCGGGATCCAGGATAGTCAGGGTGGCACACAAGGGCTGTAAAAAAGCCCTGAAGAGAGGTCGCCCGTTTCTGCTGAAGAGGGTGGGGAACTTCAATGAAATGCTGCATCCTGTTATCCTGCCTCTCTTGAGGAAGATATCAAAGTTCATTTCTCCAGTAATTCTTGCAGAGCTTTTTGTTCCCACATACTTTCCTCCCACTTTCCTGAAGTTATCCCTGTGGATGAGTGAATTTTTCCAGGGAAGGGCATGCGGTCCAACTGGCTTCCTAACCACCTATGTGGGAGGACAAGGTGGGGTGAGAAAATCTCTCTCCTTGGGCCACCTTCTGTTAGTGAAAGAGACCAGCTTTTGAGCCACACAGAGCTCTTTGGGTCTGGGAAAGGCACTCTGTGTGTCACAGCTAAATACAATCTGTTCCACCTTGTTTAGCAAAGTGGAAGGAGACATTCATGCTGGCTGACAGCTCAGAAAAGGACCGGGGGGGCTATTTCTGCTCTGTTGTCCCTTTTGAGGATTGCCATTGCAGACGCACTGTCTTGGAGATCTGCCCTCCCTCCTGAGGGGGAAGGAGATGCCTTAGCAGAGTGTGGCTCAAGTGCGAACCTCCTGGCAGTATACTATTGTAGCATTCTTCAGTACCTCACAGTGACATTCCTCCAGGTCAGGCTACTGGTTAGTCATGGCTGGGCAGCTGGCCAAGGGAAAGGGAAGTAGGGAGGCTTGTGTTACCAGTCATGTAAGGGTCAAGAAGAGGATTAGGTCGTTTTGGGAGTGCTGTTTATCAGTAAAGATGTGGGAGAAGCTGATATTCTTGCAGTGGGCTTTTCAGTGAAGTTAAGGCCTAAACAATCAAGGTAGGCCTGGGAAACAGGGAGAGGAGGAAGCCTGGCAGAAAATAAGATCTCAAACTGTGTTGGTCTTCTGGGTTCTTAAATGGCTTGGCTGCCTTGTTGTTTGTTACATCTTAAGACTGTTGACTACTGTTTTTCTTCTGGATCCTCTAGCTGTACTAGCTCAGAGTTATATAAACTGTTTGCAGCTTGCTACTTAACAATACATTTTAAAATGAAATACCCCTTCTCCCCCACGCACATGGACATGCACACGCACACAAGAACCAGGGAGACACCAGCCCTTGTTTCTTCACATATGGATACTCTAAGGGTTCCTCTACGCATAAAGTTTAAAGCGGCACAGCTGTATCGATACTGCTCATTTAGGTGGTTTTATTATGTTGATGGGAGAGTGTCTCCCACTGACATAGTGCTGTACACACAAGGGGTTATGCCAGCAAAACTTTTCTTGGTCAGGGGTAGGTGTGTGTGGGTGTGCCCCCTCCCCCCTCACACCCCTCAACATTGAAAGTTTTGTCTCCATAAGTGCTAGTGTGGACAAGCCCTAAGTAGCAAATTTTACTCAGAATGGTTGTTGAACAATATTTCACGTAGCATATTTGTAGTAAACCTCAAAGTTTTTGTTTATATGCTGTAGAAACTCGGCTATTCTGCACATTTAGAAAGGAGGGTAGGCTGAAAAAGTCTGAGTCTAATGGGAAGAAGGAAACAAAAGCACCTATGTTTAGCAATGCATAGTGCATGTATCTGCTGAGAGAGGTATGCTTTGATTACATCTAGATGAGTGCCCCAAGTCATCCCACTCGCCCTTGAGTAATTGGCTATAACAGTGAAGTTGGACGATTTGCCCTCACTTAAATCAAGGTTTAAATTTATTCCTTATTTTCCTAACAACGAGCATTAAAATTAGGAAATGTCTACCTACCTATGCTGAAATTACACCATAAATTGCAGTGTAAACATACACTTAGCCACAGATGAACCTTCCAAAGGTTCATAAGTTGCTCATTCAAACCTTCTTTGATTATGAAAACATTACATAAGCAGGCTTTCTCCTGAGTTCTTTGGGTGAGCTTGGGAAATAAAAAGGAAGAAAAGTGGGTGTTTTTTTTTTTTTTTTTTTTTAATTTGTTTTTTCTTTTCCTGCCAAAGTTGGAGACAAGGAGAAGACGACTTCTCCCCCAGCACATCTGAGGGGTACAGTGATTCCTTCTTGGTCATGTATAAATACTGTACTTGCAATTGGAGGTATTTTAACTTTTTCTGTAATAGAGTAGCTGGCATAACTGGCAGGATACAGGGATGTTGGAAGAGCTCTATCTGCTGACTTTTAGAAACAATTTCAGTAGAATTCTGTTCTTGTACTATCTGAGTACTTTTCAGCCCAATTGCTGCTGCTTCTATAGGAGAAGTCATTGGTTCAGGTTACATTTTAAGCCAAGTGACGGTGTGAGGGAGGGGTGCAACTAGGAATTATGTTTAAACTAGAGATCTTATTGGGAGGACACTAAAATCTCATGAGATGTTCTCAATACTTTCACGGGGGGGACTTACAAAAATTTTTGTTTTGTTCTGCTGCTGATATTTAGAAGGCTCTTCTGAGTAGCCCTAAGAAGAACATCACCTGCCAGCCCCCCTCTTCCCCAATCTTGGGCCAACCTTCCTTTTATACTTTGTGTGTGTACATGTGCTCAGTTTCAAGTTGGGCTCTGCTATTGCTATTACTGGTAAATGCCCTCTTGCAGGGCCTGTGTGAAGGTGTGGCTGAGTGTCTTCCTCTCCCCCCCCGCCCGACCTCCCAGAATAGTTCATGAAAGTCATGTTGTAGTGCTAGAGCATGAAAAAGAGAACCTGATTCTAAGAAGGTGCAAAGTAGTGGGAAAAATAGGCCCAGGAAGTGCAACTAACAAGAAACAAAACACTGAAAGTAGCGTGCCCAAAGAAATCTGAAATTAGTGGGGGGATAGCCCTGTAATCCCTTTTAGTAGCCTTAGAAGATATTTTTAGCACAAATAGAAATAGTACTGTCAGATAGTATGTGGGTCTCCTCAAGCTGATGGGGACTGTTGTAGTTACAGAGCTGGCTGCAGCTTTTCCTGTCTGAGTGCACCCTCCTCAGATATTGGGCCTCTTGACTGTGTCAGCTGGAAGTCTTCCTTTCAGGAGGGGTGACTAGGCCGCTTTCTAAATATATTGTTTTAATGATAGGAACACAGCATGGTATGAGTGAGATTTGCCCACAGTGTTTTAAAATCTTTTCTACCGTACCCTATTTTTACCATCTTTGGAAGGTTAAGGATGCTTATTGGCTTTAGGGCTTGTCTCTGTGTGCTTCCTGACAGCTGTCACACCCCTCTCTAGAGTTTAACTGTTTAACTTGAGCTGTCTGTTCCTAACCTGGGCAAAACAAGATTTATAATGTAGCTGGTACCTGTAAGTATCCTCACAATTTAATAGCACAGACATTGTTCCTTAACCTCCTTTATCGGGAGGTGTTTGTAGCTGGAGCTGTTGTTACCTGCCAGCTATTCACCTGAATCTCCCCCATGTGCCTACAGTAAATACTTCACTATATACAGACAATAAACATTTCCCCTGAGCAGCTCACTTACAGTATTCATAAATTGAGATCAGCCCCACTATCCTACACGGGCCATTTAAGAGGTTTGTATTTACAGTACGTCAGAGTGGAGACCACTTCACTTAAATAGTCAAATCCTCTGGCTTAGAGGTTCTTGTTTACTATGTCATTAATCCGTAAAGCCTTACATATGGCCACATAGTACTGAGGGATGTTTGGTTTTTTTTCATTCCTGCATCCAATGGTTTTGAGGCCTGCACTGGAATTATTCTTTTTCTAAAATGTATGCTTTCTCTCTCTGTCAAAGGGACATACCCTGTGCCAAGAGGAATTATCCTAAAGTTTGAAC
Organism: Emydura macquarii macquarii; assembly: GCF_026122565.2. NCBI lineage: Eukaryota > Metazoa > Chordata > Testudines > Chelidae > Emydura > Emydura macquarii. Next base: position 215,227 of record NW_027131527.1, read on the forward strand.
AGTCGTACTGAGGGCACTATCTATTTTGAAAAGGAAAATTGAAAGGTACAATTTATTCTTGTGGCCTTGACCTTAGAGGCCCAAATTAGATGTCACCACTCTCTCTATATTTTTAAAAGAATAAAAGTTGCTCACCCCATTTCTGAGCACAAATTAACACGTTTTCATGATACAAGAACCCGTGTCGTTTTTAAAAAAAACAAACAAAAACCCAGAAACCTTTTTTTTTTAACAATTCTTTTTGTCATACCTCTGGGCATTCGTGTTTGGGGTGTTGTGTAGCAACAGTACCTTCTGCAGCATTCTCTCTCGGTTTTTCTTGTTTAACATTTTTATTACTGGAATGACGAAGGGCTAACCAGCAATGGATTGTGTTAGGCAATGTCCGTAGCAAACTGTTCCTGCCCTGAAGCATTTAAAATTCTACATGGACAAGACAGAGACGGTGGGGGTAGAGGTAGAACACACTAGCAGAGTGAATAGTGAGATAGGAGAGGGTCAGCTAAATGGGAAGGGAAGTTGAGGAGCAGATATTGACTGAAGCTGAGGTGCAGAGACTGAGAGACGGGGAGGCTGAAGCAAACAGACAGTCAGCACAGGGAGAGAAAGTCCAATCAAAACAGACTCTTTGTGTTAGGAGAACTGTTTACCAAGGTCCCTGCTTTGGCTGCTTCTGCCCCTACTGCCTGGAGTCTCTGGCTTGCTCCTAGCCTATCTGTAATTTTGGCACCACTGAATGCTGGTGCCCCACATGTGTTAGTGTGGTTCTCCAGCACATTGCTGGGGAGTGTGGGGACCCCAGCTGGGCCCCCCTTCACTATCAACCTCCCTCCCATGCTGCAGCAATCCTGGCTTTAGCTGCTTCTGCCCTACCATCTGGCCCATATGTCAAGGGGGAGTGGAGGAGCAGAGTTGATAAACATACTCAATGGAAGAGATTTTCAAAAGCCCTCCTCATTGGCCTAACTCTGCTCACGTTGAAGTCCAGTACAATTTCCACTGACTTTAAAAGCAGCAGAATTAACCTAACTGTAGTTTTGAAAAGCCCACCCAGGTTATTTGGAGTGAACTAATCCCAAAGAAGGAAAGACCTGATTATCAATAATGGGATTGTCCACTGTTCATAAATGACCAGAGTCCATACCTTGTCATTTTACATTGCTTTCCATTATGACCTGCTGATGGCTGAAAAGGCAAATGGTGCCACTGGTTGAAACATTTTAATGAGAAAAGTTGGAAATTGAGCCACCCACCAGCACTGAGGTTGACTTTGGTCCCCTTCACTGTCTCCCTCTCCCTTTATTTGCTGCCTGGCTATTTAGATGTCTAGGTATAACCCAATATAAGTAAATCTTACTCCCACAGTCTGAGGTAGGTAGTGAACCTCCTAATTAGGATTAGTATTTGAATTAATGTGAGTTTTCCAAAAGCTGTGTGAGGAATATCACAAAGGGATGCTGGATGTGGAATATCTCAGTGGGTAAGCATGGGATGAGAATCTTTGGTCTGTTTTCTAAATACGCAAAGACCACCAAATGCAGCTAGATGTCAGGAAAACAGCAGAAGAGTGGCCCCACACTGACCACCAAGTGATGTCTGGGGAAGTTGAGACCAGAGTTATGAAATCACTTAATTTCCTTCCCAGAGAGGTGTATCTTGGACACTCCACACATGGAGCCCCTTGTGAAAAGGCTAATGCTATTTGACTCTCCCTAGGGGCTTGGTTTGAAATTACTCTAGTTTTTGTAGCCAAAAGTTTGTGCTTGGGCTAAGTTTCGAGTTCATGACATTTTGATATAGACAGGGTTTGCATGTGAAACTTAAACAGAGCTGGTGGCAGTACTTCATCATGCTACTGGAAACATTTAGCAATGCCTTTTGAAAGCTAAAACAGGCATTCTCATGTAAAATGGGATATTCTTCAAAACAGGCAGTTGTTTGTTTCTCTTCTTCCGGAGAAACCTTTTCTGGGGCTGAGTGTCAAGGGGTGGAATGATTTTTATTGTGAATCTTTGACAAACATCTTCATCATACTTCTTGTGAATTTCTTGTTACACTCAAGATTACAAGACAAATTTGTGCTAGACCATTCTGTGATGCCTCAATCAGACCCCAAGGAGTAATTATTATAGATGTTCCGAGGTATGAGGGCTCTATTCTCTCACTTCATCCTGCTGAGCTTGTGACTCCAGCCACAGCTTGGGGGATAGCAGAGCTGTTCACCCTAAATTCCTCTTTCTGCAAGTAAGTGAGCAGATGGATTGCGGGATAGGAGGAGTTCTGAACCTGCCCTTTCTCTACTACCTCACTCCAGCTGGCGAGCTGACATGCAGTTGCAGGAGTATGCTGTGCTGCAAAAATAGATTAAATCAGTTGTGCCCTTTCCTGATGAAAAGGGGAGGAATTGTGGTCATCTGCTCTTGGGGCTATTCTATGTGCCCCCACCTTACACCGGGCAGTCTATAAAGTTGCTGGCTAGCCGTATCAGGCTGGTACGGCAGGTGTCTGTCTTCTCCTGCCTTTCCTGTAACACAGTGTACAGTAATTCCACAACAAACATTTTGTCTCATTTCCATGCTTGGAGTAAGACCATTTGAAAAAATCTCATTATCCCCTCTTCCTTACTAAGCCTCTACCAAAGTCTTGCGGGAGCGCAATCCTTGATCTAAAGGCAAGGTTAGAGGATTAAATGTTAGAATGGTGTTAACCCCTCTCCTGCCCAGTTCTCTGACTGACCAATTGGTGTTGGCTGCTGGGCCTTTCCCATACAGTAGACTCTTTAGGGCACTTCTTCAGTGTAACAGCTTTCTGCTCTTAGAGGCTTTGCTCTTAGTGGTTTTGGTTTTCAATATGGGGCATGCTGCTGCATTCCTTTAGAGAAATGGATTAGGCACAATGTCCTGGAAAGTTTTCTGAAACGTTGAGCAACTCTTATGGTTGATGATGACCTCCTTAGAATAGGAGAAGCACAGAAAACAGAACTCTGCAATGCCAATCAAATCAAAACTTTAGTAACTGCATGACTCGTCCTGATGAAAACAAAACTAGTTATGCAAATTTAATGCAATATAGGAAGATTAAAAATATCACAATGCCACAATCTATGTCCTAGCCTAACAAAACTCCCAGTGCACTATTTTCTCAGCAAATTTGGTTACATGTAAAGCTCTTTTTTCTCCCTGTGTGTCACTACTTACCACCACATTTACCATCACATCTTCAGTCTATCAGGCATGGTGGGAATGGGAGAAGCAGCCCATATGCAAAGTCCAAGTCATAGCATGTGCATGGAGTGTCTTGGTGCAAAGGGAGTTGTGGATGTTTAATGCAGAGCCTAAACCCATTGATGTGGGTCTTCTGGGTTTAACTCAAAACTGATTACACAGTTTAATTTGTTTGTGTGTCTCAGATGGCAACAGGGAGAGAGAACTGTTTTAAAAATTAGAAAATATTATTGTGAGGCTACAAGAATTGGCCGGGGGATTTGGAGTCAAGTGTGGTATCTGAAATGTCATTGAATATCTTTTTAAAATTGACTAGATTTCAAGTTACAACAGTCCTTTTAATATAAAACTCTTGGAATAGGGACTCTTACTTTTTTTGAAATTGAGGAAAGCTCACAGTTAGTCTTCTGAATTTTTACACTGAACTGACCTTTACTCCTGTTCTTTTTCCTCTGCAGATTGCTCTATAGAAGATGCACTATTACCGATACTCCAATCCAGAAGTGAGCTGTTGGTACAAATACCTGCTTTTCAGCTACAACATAATCTTCTGGGTGAGTACAAGGCCAAACTTTCTCCTTCTGTAGCATGAGGTCCTCAGCATGGGACTCGTCTCCCAGAAATGCCGCCTTTCAGTATATGCACATTACTCAGACAATGAATGGCATGGACCTGAATGAAAAATTTCATTATATGGCAAGTGACTGAAACCTTCAAACTCCCGTCACTTCCAACTTAAATTGAAGGCAGGCAAACGTCCAGACGTTTGGACATTTGTCTTGTTGATTTCAGCATGTCAGTAAGGTCAATCTGATACAAATTATAGTGAAAAATGTTGACCTTGCTCCAGAGAGTTCACAATTTAGGTTAGAAAAACAATGTAGATGCACAATAGACCAGTTGATGATGGTCTAGTCTCAGAAACTTGGATGTCTAAATTACTGCTGGGTCCTGCCAGAGACATCCAGGTATATGGACTGATTAAGACTCCTCCAGTCTGAATCTTTTGGGTATGGAAATACTACTGAATAACCTTTCCTGGACATTTTGGATTTACTGTACTGCTTCAGGCTGGAACCAGGAAGCTGAGTGTGCAAGCTGAAGAATAGTTAGGATGTGGGAAGTTATCCAAGATCTTCCGAACATCAAAAAAGTTAATTCTTCTTTGAGTAGTGTCCCTATGGATGCTCCACTTAAGATGCACATGCACCTCTCAAGCCCTTGGTCAGAGATTTTTCCATTGGTAGTGTTTTTGCTTGGCCCACACATGTGCTCTGTACAAATTTGTGCCACACACCGAGTGTACAGAGCTGCATAAGCGAACTGCCCTTAGTTCCTTCTCTTCTGCCTCAGCCTGAGACAGAATCTAGCATGAGCACCTTGTGCATTCCTCAGCATGTCATAGTTCTTGTTTTTGTTTGTTGGGTGGTGGCATAGAATTAGATAGTAGTGAGAGGTTTGGCTAAGGCTTTTCCTCTCTCCTTGTTTTCCATCCCTTTTTTTGGGGGAGTTTATTTGGCCTGGCTGGTCATGTCTAGCTTGCCAGGTTTCAAATGCTGCTTGTCTTGTTGGGAAGCTATGTAGATCAGCAATGGCCTCTCTAAGTGTATCCATTGCATGGGAGAGTCCCATAGCTCCCAAAAGTGTAACTTTTGCCGAGCTCTCAAATGTAGAGCAAGGAAGAATCAGGAGACCAAACTGAGGCTTCTGATGGAGTGCTGTCTTTGATGGATTTCTGAGTCAGTTCAGGAGACCCTCTCCTGTATATCTGTCTCTGGAGAGACCCTGCCTCCCTTTGACCTTGAGTAAGGTCTCCCCTAAGAGGGGGAAGACTTTAGAGGACTCAGGGGAAGTGCTGAAGAAGAGATTGGTCTCCCACCACAAAGAGTTGGCTCCCGAAAGGTGCTGATTTCCTGCTAAGTCTATGATGTCAGAGGCCTTGATCTCTCAACTCCTGTACTGTGGAGGAAGAGTCCTTCGCCTCCAGTACCAGTGGGACTGGGAGATCCTGGAGCGCTTCAGAGAAGCAATCTCCCACAGGACCCTCGGTACCAGGAGTGAAGGATAGGGAGGCCCAAGACATACACTCCTCTAGAATGGCACCATCTACATCAGAATTACAATTGGTGCCTTGTCACTTAGCACCGTTGGTACCAGCAAAAATGAAATGCCAGACACCTTCCTTCCCGGTGCCTACGTGCTCCAGGGCAATGGCCCCATTGGTACCAACCCATTTGGTGTATCAGGAATTCCCCTACTGCAGGGACTTTTCAGTTTTTAGATAAATCGGAGTCCCCATTCCTTATGGGTACCGAATGATGCTCTGTACTGAGGCCTCAAATCTCCAGATTACCATTGCTTCCTAGTACCAGAAGATTCTCCACTTTTTCCTACTGGAAACTATTGGCGTATAGAAAAATAAGCCCAACTGGTGTGAAGGGCTTGGAGGTACGATTATGGTTTTAAGTTTGTCCGTGTACCCATCACAGAGTGCCTGCAGATTGGACTCTGGACTGTTGCTTTCCAATTAACTATGTCTGAGAACTGAGAGGGGAGAGGGCAGGGATGCCTAAAAAACTCTATGCCTAAGCTTACCTCCCTTAGGTTATGTCTACATTACAGTGGTACAACTATGGCATTCTTAGAGGTGGTAACTGGGTTGACGAAAGAATCTTCTTATTGTTCTAGCCATATCTACACTGGGAGTTAGGTCAACCTAACTATGGCAGCCCGGGCACGAAATTTTTCACAGCCTGAACAATGTAACTAGGTTGGTCTAGTTTTTAAGCATAGACCAGGCCTTACTGTGGCTCTTCATGCTTGAAAGGCATTTTGAGATCCTTGAATGAAATCCGGGACTCCATTATAATATTGCTAGTTTGTCTGTGCCACCCCTTTTATTTTATGCTTGTGCAGTCACGAGCATACTGAAAACTTTGTTTCCTAGTGGCAACTGAAGCCATCATGGGGTTGTGGCAGCTGGACGCCTAGGCTTGAATTGTACTAAAATAGGCGTAATGCCATGCGTGTGCTTAACTCAAGCAGTTTCTAAAGCTGTATAAGAAGTGTTGCTTGTGCTGTGTCCTAGTGCCGCTTACCAGCACTAACTAGTGCACACAAGAGCCAGGGTTCTGAACATGCTTCCGCCCAGATATGACATTGTAGGATGTTCAGCTCTCATAACAATGTTGGTGGCAAACCCCTTTTCATCATTGCGTTTGTGCTCAGATAAGTTACAGCTGCCCTCTGCCTCCGGGCTCCCAGGGCCTTTCCCCCATAGCAGAATTGTGCAGTGACAGCTATAATTTGGCCTGAATCTAGGTAAAGGTAAAATCTCTCTCTGCAATATTTCAGTTCAACTATAGATACATATAGAATCATAAAATATTAGAGTTGGAAGGGACCTCAGGAGGTCATCTAGTCCAACCCCCTGCTCAAAGCAGGACTAACCTTAGCTAAATCATCCTAACTAGGGCTTTGTCAAGCCGCAGTTTAAAAACGTCTAAAGATGGAGATTCCACCCCTCCTTAGATAACCCATTCCAGTGCTTCACCACCCTCCTAGAGCAAAACGTTTTCCTAATATCCAACCTAGACCTCCCCCACTGCAACTTGAGATCATTGCTCCTTGTTCTATCCTCTACTACCATTGAGAACAGCCTAGCTCCATCCTCCTTGGAACCCCCTTTCAGGTAATTAAAGGCTGCTATCAAATCCCCCCACATTTTTCTCTTTTGTAGACTAAACAAGCCTAGTTCCCTCAGTCTCCCCTCATAAGTCTTGTGCTCTAGCCCCTTAATCATTTGTGTTGCCCTCCGCTGAACTCTCTCCAATTTGTCCACATCCTTTTTGTAATGGGGGGGCCCCAAAACTGGACACAATACTCCAAATGCAGCTTCACCAATGCCGAATAGAGGGGAATAATAGCTTCCCTCAATCTGCTGGCAATGCCCCTACTAATGCAGCCCAATATGCTATTAGCCGCCTTGGCAACCAGTGCACGCTGCTGACTCATAGCCAGCTTCTTGGCCACTGTAACCCCCAGGTCCTTTTCTGCAGAACTGCTGCCTAGCTCGTCGGTCCCAAGTCTGTAGATGTGCATGGGATTCTTCCGTCCTAAGTGGAGGACTCTGCACTTGTCCTTGTTGAACCTCTTCAGATTTCTTTTAGCTCAATCCTCCAATTTGTCTAGGTCCCTCTATGTCCTATCTCTACCTTCCAGGGTATCTACCACTCCCCTAGCTTAGTGTCATCTCCAAACTTGCTGAGGGTGCAATCTACCTCATCCTCCATTTAGTTAATGAAGATGCTGAACAAAACTGGCCCCAGGACCGACCACTGAGACTCTCCGCGTGTGACCGGCTGCCAGCTAGACATGGAGACATTGATCACTACCCATTGAGCCCGATGTTCTAGCCAGCTCCGTATCCATTTTATAGTCCATTCATCCAACCCATACTACTTTAACTTGCTGATAAGAATACTGTGGGAGACTATCAAAAGCAGCCATGCAAGATTCTGCTTGCTTAGGGACAAGTAAAATCTCTTAAAGTTTTCGTTGTCTTCAGTCATCATGGGAGAGAGCAGGTAAGTAGCTCTTGTGCCTGGACAAATCAATATTCAGGAAGACTGAATAAAACCATACAGCTTAAGTAAACATAACTCTCTCTTTAGGGAATTTGGTATCTTTTCATTTTTGCAAATAGCCAGAGACATCCATTTCCTTGAAAACTAAAAAGTGACACGTGGGGGGGGGGGGGGGGAATAAAAAACTTGCTTCCCTTCAGGAAACTGTTAAGCCTTCTCATTAAATTTCTTGAGTCGCCTGAGATGGTCACAAAGTCTGCTATGGCACTACGTTTCTCTATTAATTTACTGTCCTTTTCCCCTACATCTCACACCAGAAGCTGTCAGGCTATAGCCTATATATTTGCCGAGACAGACTTTGTTTAATTTATTTCAGTATAAATATATTTTTCTTTTTCTTTCGTCCTTATTGAAGACACCACATTGTCAACATTTCCTGCTGTAGATTTGCCTGATATCTGCTGTCCAAAAGGAAGCAGTTTAAACTATGAAGTTTAGCCCAGTGTTTGCTATGCTTTCATGTTTTCTCATGTCTAGCTGATCAGACAGTTAGACCCTTGAACTAGGTTGCGACCTTTCCCAGTGTACTGTAAATGACAGGTCACAAATAACAGTGATCAGTGGCTTTGCATGTAGAATGTAGCTGAGCAATGTGATACAGGTATGACTTTTTTTTTTTAAAAGGCCTGTATAGTTTTAACCCTTGCAGGTCCAAAATTTAACTAAGCTTTAGGAAAAAATCTCAATGCTTATGAAACCTTTGTTGTTCTGATCAAGGGTAGTAAGCAAGATGAGAAATATCGGTCCCTTGGTATCTAAAGTGTATTGGAAGCTGTGTTTAAAATAAAGAAAATGACCCGCGATCACAGTAAATCCAAAGGGTTTTCCTGTTTGCAGGCCAGCGGGCTCTGCAGGGAAGCATGCAATCAGTCCGCTCTGCAGAGAGCCAGTCTAGAGTCAGGGAGGTTGAATTGTGCTTCTGTCTGAAGGAACGGCATCCTCTCGCTCGCGGTTCTCACCTGTTAAGGTTCTGTATGTTAAGACATAAAGTCATTACGTTGCAAACTTCCAGCAATAGTCTTCTATGTTTTTTAGTAACTTCTCCACATGTAGGCTGTGAACGGAACAGTGCCGTCACTTGTGGACGTGTGCACATGACGCAGCCCACAGAGTGAGTCATCACTTTGCTTTGTCCATCCTTTCTTGTAAACAGAGGGAGGATAGAAGTGAATAAGAGTCCTATTCTCCTTCATGGTCCTCTGGTTCCTGCGCCTTGTCTTAATAAACATTTTAGAGGTACTATTCCTTTCTAAGGCTGGTAAAATCAAGTATTCTCTCAGTGCTGACTAGGATCCTTCACTAGTTCTTTACCTCATTAGGTGGGCAGATCTTTCATTATCTCATGAGTCCTTCCCCCAGTGTCAGAACTTTGTTTTCCTGACTATATGTAGTGTAGTTGTAGCTGTGTTTGGTCCTATGATGTTAGAGGCACAAAGTGGATGAGGTAACAGAAGTTGGTCTAAAAAGTTATTACCTCACCCCGCCTTGTGTCTCCCACTCTAGCATGATTAGGGCTGAATCTCACATTGAGACTTCCCTGTGTTCTGAAACAACTGTGGGGCAAACACAGCATTGTTGTGCTATATCATAAACAGCTCATTGACGTGATGATGACTCTGTGCTTCAAGGGTCAGATTCTGACACACTTACATTGAGTAGCACCTTACTCTGAAAGAGGTCCCACTGTCGTCAGTTGACTACTGGAGATGTAGGACACTAGTCAGAATGGGTACGTCTACACTGCAATTAAAAACCTGTGAGTGGCCAGTTGACTTGGGCTCATGAGTCTTGGGCTGCAGGGGTGTTTCACTGTAGTATAGACTTCTGCGCTCGGGACCCTCCCACCTCAGAGGCTCCTAGAGCCTGGGCTGTAGCCCAATCCTGGAAATCTACATTACAGTGAAACCGCCCTGCAGCTTGAGCCCACGTCAGCTGGCATGGGCCAAATGTGGGTTTTTAATTGCAGTGTAGACATGCCCACTGAGTCAGAACTGTACACTCTAACCCTATGTTTCTTGGTTGTGGAGCAGTGCTCCAAAACACTAACCCTTCACCTTGAAAGCTCTGTGGAGGGCAGGAGGGGTACCTCAATAACACTTCTTGTTCTGAATTGCTTGCAGTCTTGAAATCCAATCCAGGAATCACAGAGGTGAGAGAGAAATTGGGTTTTAAATCTGTTTTTCATAATTTAAAGGTGTTGCTGTTGATGTAGGTGAGGGGATTCAGAGAGAGTTTGAGCATGACTGTCTCCTTTCAAAAGACAGTTGTTCTATATAGCAACGATAATTCAGTGACCCTGGGAGAAAATCCTACAAAAGAAGAGGGTATTTCTTTCTGAACAGAATATAAAAAGAAAAGCCAACATTTCAAAGTTGTTGTGGATCTATAAACCGAAAGGCAGGAAGGGCCCAGCTGCTGGTGGCTCATTTGAACTTCCTGTTTGCAGAGGTGTGACTGAGTTGTGTATGTTTCCATCCACCCTCTTTCATGCTGCATGTGGTTTTACTGATTGTAAAGTTTAGAGGCCATCTGGATGATCCAAGATGTTTTTGTTTTAAAACATATTGTTTGAGTCCCTGTAAAAGGCGGAGGTCATCTGGATGCCTAAAACTTGCCAAGGCTCACTGATTTGCAGCATTCACTCTGGCTTAACTTTTAAGACTATTTGCCACTACAGAGTACCAATTACAGATTTTTCAGCAGTTATCAATGAGGCATTTAAAGTCTCGCATGGGATTTAAAAACAAACTCGCTCATTTAAATATTTGCAACTTGGCAGACGTGGAAGTGCACTGTCATTGCACTTCTATAAATTCAGTGGTAGATATGGAGTTTTGTGACCTGTTTCAGAAGATGATTTAAAATGCAGTGCACCTGGGGCCTGATCTTGTGAGGTACTACGTGCCCTTGGCTCCCATTTGAGTTCAGGGGGCTCAACATCTTGGAGGATTAGGCACCTAAAAGAAGGAGAGTACCATCTCTGATGATGAGTCATCTCATTGCCTCTATTGTTGGATCAACTCTAGCCCACATGGATAGTAACTGAAACTTGTTAAAACAGGACAGTTGTCTGATGGCCCGTGTAATGATGGGGTTTGATCTCTGTCCATTGACTTCTGGACTGCTATCTGCACAACAGTTAGATCTATTTGGGGTTTATGTTGAGAGTCTCTGGCCTCTCACCAAAGACCAAATGAGCATGGAAGCCCTCCAGGTCTGAGAGGTGGTCCTTGTAGCTCAAGTTAGAGGCGCATTGGCTGGCAAACAGAACTAGGAGAATAAAAATCACTGTGAATCCTAAATTTGGCTTTGTTCCCACACAGCTCCTTCAGCACACATTTGAGTAAGATTTTTGTTCTCCTGGATATCTGTTTAGGAGGAGAGCGTGGAAGCTCATGCCTGGATAAAACATGCTGATTCACAATGTGGTCATGCTACAATGTGTGTTCATTTCACAAGTGCTTGCCAGGTCATCAAATTATATTGGCGGATTTGGATGTGAAGCTGTTAGTCAAACAGGGAACACATACAGTAACAGAACACATACATACAGGTCCCCCACAAATTGTGCCTACTGACAGCAATAATCCTAGGGCCAGATTGTAAAGGCTACTTGGTGTCACAATTTGGCCCATAGTGCACTCTTGACAGCAATTCATAGGCTAAAATGCATTCATCCAAAACACTTTTTCAAATGAATCTGAACAGGGAAACGCAGCTCTTTCCTACTGGGCAGCTTGCATTGCTACTGTACTTGATGAAATAAGCTTCAGTGTTTAATGAGAAGCTTATTATTTTATCAAGGACAGCAGCAATGCAAGCTGCCCAGTAGAAAAGAGCTGTTGAAATTCATTTGAAAAATGTTTTGGATGAATGCACTTTAGCTTCTACAGAGCCAACATGGCTAAGAAGGAGAGAGCCTGATTGTATTTCTGCTGCTGATTCGCAACAGATAATTCCCTGAGATTCAACAGGGAGGTTGCAAAAGTATTGAGGATATGATTTGGCCTACAAAATATCTAGCTGGTGATGCACAAGAAGGAAAGAATGCAGTTAACTTTCAGAGCACAAGCTGGGTGCTTGCCGGTGACTGAACAATATATCCTCCTCTTAGTTGTAAACTGGGCATGTGGGGCTTGGAAGGTGCTGGAGGTGATTAACATAGGAATCTCCACTGTCTTTAATAATAATTAATAATAAAAAGGCACTTTTCAGAGGAGACCTACACTTTGAAAGAAATAATAGAAATAAGACAAACTTTTATTAGCCAAGTCAATAATCCCTTTGAGTGACAGCAACATAACAAGGAGATGGGCAAAAGTGGAATGAACATAGCAGTCTAAAAAGCAAATCAATTTTAATTTTGCTATGCTACATCCAAAGGCCCCTGGAGCCTTCATCTGGAGTTAAAACATTCATTGTTGTACCAAATAGATCAACATGGTTTTTCTGCTATCCCCATATTTAGAGCAACAAAGACACATGGAACTGTAGAGAGAAATCAAAAGGTAGTGTGTTCCCTTTTCCTTCTAGGACCTGTGGGACAAGCAAATGTCTTTCTGCTGAACCTTAAGTGGAAACAGTTTTTCTGTAGCTGTCTCTGAAGAATTCTCCATGGCCTCTTGTAGTACAAGAATAGATAATCAGAAGCAACATGCAGCTGTTTTAATTGCTGGGTGCCCAATCCCCCTACCCAATAACTCCTGTCTAGGCAGGGTAAAAATATACTGCCTAATAGAAACCTATATAAATACTTTTTTCTCAGTTCAGAAATCCATTTTTTTAATTAGGAGGGGAACAAACAGGAAGGCTTTAATCAGTTCAAAGACAACAAACACAAGTGTGTTCAATAACTCAGTATGAGAATAGCAACATGATCTTCTATTCTTTTTGTGTGTATCAATTGGTTCCATTTATTTCCTTTTCTTATTCTTTAGAAACCTTCCTCAAGTTCCAGTTAACTTCAAGTGCCTTTTACCTCTTGCCAAAATTAACTCACGCAGTGGCAACTTGCTACCTTGTCTACTGCAATCTACACCAGCCTCCTCTTCTCTTGCCTTCTGGTATCTTTGGGGCACATGATGGAAGGAGGGAGTAGGAAATATTAGATAGATGTCTTAAAAAGAGCTGGTTGACATTCAGAATTCCCTTTCCGTGGGAAATTCCGACACTTTGAAAAGAAAATTGTTCCTAACTAGAACACAACCTAGAAAATTTCAAAATTTTCCTTAAAAAAAATAAAACCACTTTTTTCATATTGGAAAAATTCAAATGTTTTCATTTGCTCACTTTCCCTCTTTTCTGTAACAGCCCCCTCTTCCCCCCCCCAAAAAAACAAAACAAAACCCAAACCACCCTACCATGAGTTCGTGGGCTGTCTCCTGGAGTTGGGGGACCTTAGAAGCCATGAGAGCCCCCAGATCAAGCCACGGCTTTCACTCCACAACATGGACTCTGGAACTCCTAGTCAGGCTGCCTGGCAGGGTTGTCCTGGAAGCTTTACCCTGGAAGCTTAGGCTCCTCAGCAGCCCACCAGGTGATTTGGCAGGAAACTAGAGAGTTCTGTTGGAATTTGTCAGAATCAAAATGTTTCCACAAAACATTTGGTTTTAACAAATCAGCAGTTTCTGATGAAAACCTCATCAGAAACGTTTGGTTGAAAAATTTCCTAACTAGCTGTAGCTTTGAACTTGTATAATGTGTAATAGAAAAGCCACAATGAAACATTTTTATGCCCTGTCTGAAAAGAGTCACCACTTAAAGACTTAAGTGTGGTCTAGGTCAGGACACTACTTCTTTGGAAACGATTGTGTTTTTCAAAACTTATTAAAGTGGTGGTGGTGTGGGTTTAACACTCAAGGTTTGTACTTGCCCCCACATGACCAAGATGTATGTTCATTGTATGCTCTTGCTCATCCAGCAATACCTTGAAATGTAAGTTCAACTTGCACCACTTTGCCCACCCATGTCTCTTTTTCATTTGTAATCGTCTTCCATTGCTTTCTGTGCATGTCCTATAATGTGGTATGGTGTACTTGCAGAGTCATCTGACGCTTTTCTGAGTAACTTTTTGCATAAAACACCCTCAGCATTTTTAGCCACTGAGCAAACTAGGAATTTCTCTAGCTCTGATAACAGTGCCATGTCTGTGGCAATAGAAGCCATGGCACTTCACCTATAAGGTCAACAGGTATGCTCTAGGGGAGTAAATTACTGCTTGATCAGATAAAGAGCTGGTTAGATCACAGACACTGGAGATGGAAAATGTCATCTTCATATAGGTATTGATATTGGGTATTTAAATACAAACTGCTTGTGACTACAAAGTGTTGAGGATGGAAAGGTCATGAGGTCCGAACAAGGATAAATTTTTGCTTCCTATGAATGAGCTGAGTTAATGAGGGTTATACAATGTGTGTCAGTGCAAAAAACTGATTTAGGTGTGTCTCAAACTTGCTGAAAAGGAAGGAGTTGGAGACTATCCTTACAACCTAATTCAAAGTAGCTTAAATAAGTTAGATAAGCCATTTCTTTGCTTCCTGCTTCTAATTGACAAGGGATGGCTCACTCAATAACTGCCCTGTTCTGTTCATTCCTCTGAAGCATCTGACACCAGCCACTGTCATAAAACAGGATACTGGGCTAGATGGACCATTGGTCTAACCCAGGATGGCTGTTCTTCTGTTCCTATGGCTGTAATGCTGCTTATTATACAGTAGTACCTACCTCATGGAAGGCAGTGTCCAGAGGATAAGGTACAGGACTGGAAGTTGGGAGATCTAGATTCTGTTCCTGGTTGATCACCAATTTGTTCTGTGGCCTTGGACAAGTCAGACAATAAGCAGCTTATGTTTGGTGCTGTAGAGAAAGGGAAGCCAGTGGAGGGATGAAAAGAGGGAGGTGACGTGATCAAAGCAAAGGGCTAAGAGTGAGGGGGTTTTTTTGTTTTGTTTTTTTTCTTTCAGCAGCACAGTGAATGGTATAAGTGGAGCAAGATTGTATTTGCCAAGGCCAGAGAAGAGAATGTTGCAGTAATTGAGGTGCAAGATGAAGAGAGCCTGTGTGAGAGTTTTAGCTGCATGGATGGATAGGAAAGGTGGTAGCTTAGAGATGATGAGCAGAAAAATTCTGCAAGATTTGGAGAGATCCTGGATGTGACAATATAGAAAGAGTTTTTGAGTCAAAGATGATGCCCAAGTTACATGCCTGAGTGACAGGCAGGGTTATGATAGTGTCCACAGTAATTGAGAAAGGAGGTGGAAGGGCTTGCACTGATGTCTAGGGCATCCATGAGGAGATGTCAGACAGAGGGAGAGACTGAGATTTTAGTTTGAACAGAAAGAGACGAGCCTAGAATAGAGAGGTAGATCTGTGAGTCATCTGTGGAGAAATGGTAGTTGAATTCGTGTTTTGCAGATGAGATCACCCAGAGATAAAGTGTAGAGAGAGAGAAGGGGACCAAGGGCAAAACCATCTGGAACCCCTACAGACAGATGGAGATGGGAGGAAGGACATGCTGAAGGAGCCATTAGAGAGGTAGGCAAATCAGCAAAGTTTAGAGTCATGGAACCCAAGGGAGAACAAGATTTCCAGAAGCAGAGCATGGTCAACTGTCATCAATGAAGATGAGGATGGAGTACTGGCTCTGAGCTTTGGCTAGGAAGAGGTCATTAGAGATTTAGTTTCTCCTGCTGCAATATAGGGCTGTGATACGAACCATCTCAAATTACTCTAAGAACTAAAGAGGCAAAACACTAGAATTATTATTAGAGGCCCTGGTCTTGTAAACATGTATTCACATCCTTTTTGCTATACAAATGAATATTCCCATTAAAATCAATGGGATTGTTTATGTGCATAAGTATTTCAGTATCTGGGCCTTAAACCCCAATGTATGTTCTTTCCAAGCACATCTATTATTCTGTCTCTACTGTTGCAAACTATTTGCATTAGTGTTCCATAATCACAAGTCTTTGATTCTGGGGATGGGATGGCTCAGACCCATTCATCCCTCAAATACCTGTTCTAGTCTAGCCACAGCTAATGGTCAGTCCTGATCCTGTGAGGTGCTTAGAGCCTCCTCAAAGGTATTCACTGGGAATTGAGAGGGTTCAGTTCACAAGGGGGAACTTGCACTGCCACTGCTGTGCCATGGGACTAGCTAGAGACTCTCATTCTCTACTTGTGCTATAGACCTGGTATCCTTTGCCAGTACTAAATTTGCTCAAAAGTAATGAAAACCATAGGTGATGCTTCCTGTACTCAAGACCCCCCCCCCCCCCGTCCCTCATTCATTGTGAGTCTTTGTCCCATGTTTGGTTTCCTCAGTATGGGTACAATGGTTGACCTCACATGAGGGGAACACACTTATTCGGGATTCTAGAGTCCTAAAAAGCCCTTCTGTTCCTACAGGAAATGTTAACTTAATTATGGAGTAAGAAACCTCTCCTAGCAGATAATTTTTGTTATACCGTAACAATTATTTTTCTGAGAAGAGGACTGCTGTTCTATGCAAGCCAATACGTGTGCAGAGACTCATAAATACATTCTCCTATTTGCTTTAGTGTATATATTTATGGTGATTACTTTGGGGGGGGAGGGGAAAACGACGTTATTTCACATTGGGAAGCCTTGTTTTCATTCCTGATTAGTGTAATAATCCATTTTTCTTTATTCTTTTCTTTAGCTAGCTGGAGTTGCTTTCCTTGCAGCGGGGCTGTGGGCATGGAGTGAAAAGGTAAGACTAAGATGGACTGTTGGTGTTGCATTAACCAGTTTCTAAAAAGCATTTTTAGTCTCAAGAAACAATAGGGTTAAGAACAACGTCTGAACTAAATTCTTAAGGGGGAAAAATAATTTTCTACTTTTAGAAAGTCCTAGTTTTTGCCTTTAATAGGGATGGGTGTGTCAGTAGGGCCTATATATGAAATCCAGCCCAGGTGTAATGTTCCTCTAATATTTCCCTAATTTAACCTTCTCTCTAGCCCCTTCAAAGCTCAATGGCAGGCACCCCAGCATCACTCTGTTATTTTTCCATCTGTGACGAAATAGATGGATCATCCAGCAGTGCCATTTTTCAGTTAAACAGCAATGCTCGCTGTTCAGTAGCGTTAAGACATGCTCTAGCCCACAAAGTCTCACTCTTGCTATTTTGGGCACTCCTTGATGGCATGGGGGAAAAGATACAAGAACCATGAATTGATTCTGGATGGAGAGAAAGTAGTGTAGTCTTGTGCTTCTAGTCATGTAAAAGAGAAAAAAAAAAAAATGTAATGAAACCTTATTTACTGCCACTCCACTAGGAATGAGCTAGATTAAATATGTACAGGTATACAACTGGATCTACCATCCATACAGCTGGAACCATCCATCATTTTTATAATTGTACAGTTTAGTCAAATTTTTTTGTTTTTGACTTAAATTTTCTTTCTGTTGCTACCAACATTGCTCTGACTTGCTGTGATGGGAACTAAACAATAGGGTTTTGGATTTGCCAATGCCTGATTTACATATAGTGGAGTTGCAATAATTGGTAGCAAAGATGGGTATTTTGGTGGGGGAGAGGGATTGGAGAGTCTGAGCCCTAATGTCTCCACTTCCATTAACAGACTTTATTTTAGAATTTACTGCAGATATGCAATACACCTCTTTGGGTTATTGAGTCCAGCTCCCTGCCAGTAGATCATCTTATTGTGCACCTACTAGAGTTTTAATTTTAATTGAGATGAGATTTCTACCACTTCATTTAGGACAGTGGTCCCCAAACTGTGGGAGCAGCCTCACCCCCCCCCCCCCACAAGGGGGAATGCAGAGGAATGTTTGGGGGGGGGGGGCCTGGGTCAGCCCCCATGGGGGTGGGTGGGAAATGAGCACCACCCAGTCCTGCTCTGCCCTCAACTCTGCTTTGGCCCCAGCCCTGCCTCCAGCCTCAGGTCTGACTCCAGCCAGGCTCCTGGCTCGGGCTCCCTACCGTAGCTCCTGATGGGGTGTGGACAGAGTTCATTACAGGTAAGGAAGGGAGCCACATAAAAAGTTTGGGGATCACTGATGTAGCAGATTATTCCAAAGGCTAGTGGATCATAGTTGGGAAGCTTTCCTAATATTCAATTTAAATTTTCCCTTTCTTAATTTCTTCTCGTTGCTCCTTCGTTGTGGGAGATAGCCTTTCCCTATCTCACATCAGATGCTGTTGAGGAACTGCTAAATAGATCTGAGAGCGGGAGGTGGAATTGGTGAAATCAAAACGGGATTGGGAGAAAAAGCACTTATGGGAATTCCAGTTACAGATTTCACCAACATCTGAAGTGATATTAAATCTGAACAATGAGACAAAAATCTTTTTCTTCGAATTGGTTAAAGAAAGACACACCAAACATGCACATTTAAGAGCTTTTCTGTATGTCTTGTTAATCCTTCTGTCTTCTCATAAACAGTAGGCCAGAGTGACATTTCTTAGACTATGTCTTCACTGATGGCAGCAAATTTGCCGCCATCAGATCGACTTATCTGGATTGACTGAGCGGTCAGTGAAGTCCCACTCAGTCGATCCAGAAATCTATGTATTAAGACCACCTTCTCAAGTGGCGTAGCGCTGCGTTGACAGGAATGTGATTCCCGTCAGTGCAGTGCAGCGAAGACGGCACGCAAAACAGAAGCAGAGACGTCGATGGGAGTTACGCATGTTTTTTGCGTAGTTTGCATAACTCTGGTTGGCTGCTGCCGAATCTCTGAGATAAGTGAAGACAAGCCCTTAGAATCATGAAACGTAAGGCTGGAAGGAACCTCAGGAGGTCATCTAGTCCAGTGGTTCTCAACCATGGGACATGTACCCCTCAGGGTACACAGAGGTCTTCCAGGGGGTACATCAACTCATCTAGTAGATATGTGCCTAGTTTTACAACAGCCTACATAAAAAACACTAGCGAAGTCTGTACAAACTAAAATGCAATACAATGACTTACTTATGCTGCTGTATATACTATACACTGAAATGTAAGTATAATATTTATATTCCAGTTGACTTATTTTATAATTATATGGTAAAAATGAGAAAATAAGCAAATGTTCAGTAATAGTGTACTGTGACACTTCTGTATTTTAATGTCTGATTTTGTAAGTAAGTAATTTAAGTGAGGTGAAACTTGGGGGTACACAAAAGGACCTCAACGCAAGAGGTCCAAAGAAGGCAGAAAACCTGGAAAGATTGAGAGCCACTGATCTAATTCTCTCTCTGTCTCTTTCCCCGCCCCACCCAGTGAAGAGGAGGAACCAAGTAAACTTAGACCATCCTGACAGGTGTTTGTCTAACCTGTTTTTAAAATCCCACAACCTACCTTGGTAACTTATTGTAGTACTTAACTATCCTTATTGTTAGAAAGTTTTTTCTTAATATCTAATCTAAATCTCCCTTTCTGAAGCTTAAGCCCTTTACTACTTGTTCTAGCTTCAGTAGATATGGAGGCCAACAGATCACTGTCCTCTCTATAACAGCCCTTAACATATATGAAGACTGTTATCAGGCCCAGTGGTTCCCAACCTTTTCTCTGCTGCAGCACTCCTCAAGCTCCATGTGCTTCTCCCCCCCCCCCCCCCCCAAGCCAGCAGCTGCAGGAAGGGCATGGAGGGGCAGAGGAGCCAACCCATTGCTCACACAGGAGGGGAGGAGGGAACAGAGAGAGATTGAATTCTGATTGGTTGCTGGAGGAGGTGGGGCAGTGAGGCAGATGGCTAATCAGAAGGCAGGCCTTTGTTCTCAAATGTACCTTTTCAAAAAATTCCGTGGCACACCTGTTTGGGCCTGATGGCACACTGGTCGGGAAACACTGATCAGGCCATTCTCTCTCTCCCCCCCACCCCCACCCCTCCCTGCCATCACATAGTCTTCTCTCAAGACTAAAGATTCCCAGGTTTTTAAATCTTTCTTCAGAGATCAGGTTTTCTAAAATTTTCTGTTTTGTTGCTCTCCTGTGGACTCTCTCCAGTTAGTCCATATCTTTGCTAAAGCGTGGCACCCACAATTGGACACAGTACTCCAGCTTAGACCTTGCCGGTGCCAACTAGAGCAGGATAATTACTCTGCCTTGTGTTACATATGAAACTTCAGTTAATGCACCCCAGAATGATGATCGCCTTTTTTTCAACTGCATCACGTTGTTGGCTTACATTCAATTTGTGATCTACTATACTTCCAGATCCTTTTCTGCAAGTACTACTGCCTAGTCAGTTATTCTCCATTTTTATATTTGATTCTTGCTAGCCTATCTGCTGGTTTCTTAAGAAGTTTTCATTTTATTGGTGTTGGACAGACGTGCTGTCTGAGCTCAGTATGTGCATACTTGTCTGTATTTAAAATGCATTGTTTGCTTCCCTTCTTAGTGATTATAGAAATCCATCTGAGCTTTTCAGGGGTCCAGCAGAAGCCATGTACGTAATGGGGTCTATTCTTCCTTCCTTGTTTTGGAAAATGGAGAAAGTCTGAGCTAATTGTATTATAACATACAAGATTTTCCACTGAGGAAAAAACGTAATTCGTGTATTTGTTTTGGATTTCTCCGTATTCTGATAGGAATGCAGTATGAAGCCTGGTTTGGTGTATGAAACAATGCTACTTTCTGCTACGTATTTCCTAATCATTGTTATGTGATGATTGTAAAGGTTAAACAATTAACAGAACTTTCTTACCTAAATTCTATGAATCTTCTCTGAGATTTTAATGTACTGAACACTTTTCTGTTTGTAAAACAGATTCTTGAAGAATCTGCCTTCTCTTCTTAAATTTAATTAAGCTCTTCTTGTGCTGTCCACACATTAAAATAAATTTATAATATTTGTAATTACAGAAAAGGGTAGCGCATAACAATATCCATCTGCCTGATGGTTTATACAACACACTGGATTTGCTTAAGGGGAAAGTTTTTCTAAGTTTATGTTCTTGTATTCTAAATTGTTAAATCTCTTTAATAGTTCTGTTCTGTAGTTTTTGCATGCGGCGTTCTGTTTTCCCTTCTGTTAGCTCTTGCTGTTAATATGCAACTCATTTTCAAGATTGGGGGCAATACTTAAAGTCCTCAATTTAAACATTTGAGTAACCCGTAAGCTGTCTGTGTAGCTGGCTTACTGGCAACTGTTGATCCAACTGGATCATGGTATATGCGTAAGAGGTCTAATCAGGTGGCTGATGAGTCCGTTTAGGGCTGACAAGCCCAATTTCAGAGCAACACAGCTTGTTACAAATTTTACAGATCCATCTGTTGTCTGAGTTGGAATCCAAGATTACAGCATGCTGCTTTCTTCTTTCTCGCTTTGCTCTCATCCTCTGGATCAAAGCCACTTCATATTGAGCAGCACCCAATGCCAGATGTTCCCTCCAAATTGGATGGGTTTCTGTGCTTCTCCCAGCTTTCTGCACTGATGTTGAACAACTTCATATCACTTTTGCACACATCGTGGTACCTCCATAAAGAGCAACCCTACTTTCTAGAGCCATCCTGAATCTCGCTGTACAAAATATTCTTGAGGATACGGTCTCCTCCCATTCTCTTGACATGACCGAGCCATTGCAACCTCCTTCTCTTGATAGTGTTTGTTTCCCCCTCAGTGTGTCAGTCCTGTGTGCTCCAGCTCCTCTGTGTTTGATATTTTGTCTTCCCATTTTATTTTCAGAATCTTACGCAGGCATCTCATGTGGAAGTGGTTGAGTCTCCTGATGTGCCTAGCATATGTAGTCCATGAACCATAAAGCAGGGATGACAGCATACAAATCTTGTAGATTCGCACTTTCACGTTAGTCAGTAGTTTGCTGCTGTTCCATGCACTTCTCTGTAATAGCCCAGCATGTAGCTGGCTACAGATGAGGGGAGGGGAAACAACCAGTGAGAGAAACTAGAGTCTAAACCCCTTGGTGTTACTAGTATTCTTCAACTCTGGTGCAGATAAAGTGTGGGTCTGTCCTTTGTACTTGCCTGTACAGATGGGACTCTGAATGTACAGTTTAAAAAAAAAATCTATGAGCTATGATGCTGCCATAAACCAGGGAGATGAATTTTTTTATAAAGTAAAACGAAGTTCAGCAATGGTGGAAGTGGGAAGAGTGAAGGAGATGTTCTGAACTCTCTCGGAATGCAAAACAGTTAATCTTGTCCAAATGTATCTGGTTCCTCCATAATTCTGAATTCCTCACATTTTTTCCCTCCAACCATATTTATTTCATCTTAATTCTTCAGCAGGAACTTTTAAAATCATCTGGATTCATTCCTAATTGCTCTCTCTGGGAGTGAGTGCCAGAGCCCAGCCCGTTTGCTTTTTTTTCCCCAAAACAAACTTTGTTCATGGGAAAACCTCTTCTGAGCTGACGACTGTTGGGGGGGGGGGGGGGGGGGGAAGAACTCAAGGTGAGAAGAGATGACTAGAACAGTTGTGGAAAGCTTTATTCGTGTGCACACATCCTGTTACTAACGGATAGTTTCCATTGCTCTGTGGTTGTGCAAAAGCCCTGTGTCATGCCAGTGTTTATCTCAATGCTACTTCCCCATTTGTGGGTTCTGATGAGCCGGGTAAGAAAGAGTAAGCCAAAAGGGCTGGAGATGATAAATGTAGATTCCAGGTATGTCAATTACAGAGAATGAGAACGTGTCACCAGTAAAACTGGATGGACAACTTTCACCGCTTGACCTAGTAAGAACACATTTTCTGGTAGACATTTGTAATCATGAGAGAACCTATCCATTCTCAGTGACTTTGGAATGGAGAATGCACAGACTATGATAATTGGTCAGAGTGAACTGTAGCATGCAACTGCTCCTCTCCATTCCTTGTACTTCATGACAAACGCTGATTAAAAGTAAAGCTGTATTAGCACGTTACTGCTGCCAACCTGGCAGTTCTCATGACAGCCTAGTCTGGCAGTTCGTTTTAAATATAGAGGAAGCTCTAATAACTCTTAAATATCATTGGGATGCTGTCCATATCCAAACAGTAGCAACTCACAAAATTTCCCTAAAGCAATATCCTTGCTTTATATTTACATGCTTATTAGAGGATAGTATTGACTTTTCTTTTGTGATGTGTACTTTTAGTTATTCCAGCACTGGTGTGTCTGAATAGCAAGATGGAATATACAATGCTTTGACAGAATTAGGCTGCTTTTGTGAATTATATTTCTGAGTTTTGTGGTGTCTTTCTTTTATTATTAGATTTAGTTTGTTTGAGAGACCCACACATCTTAATTTCCTGGTGTGTTTGCCAGCACTGCTTTGTAAATGGTGCTTTTAACATGTTGATCTCTACCCATTTTTTCATTATAAAGGGAAAGACTGAGGTCTTTCTCTGTTTCAAATGTTGCTTGTATTCATATTGCTGGCAATCTGTTGGAAACCTTCAGTTTTTCACAAAGTTGATGGCCACGTGGCCATCACCAAAGATCAGTCACGTACTCTAGCCTTTTCTTTGTCCTGTGTCTTTTAATAAAATACAATTGTAGTCTTAGATTGTCCCATGCTCTATTACTATATTAAAAATTATTGCATTTCTGCTCTTATTTACTTTCATCCTTCTAGAAACATATCTTTGTATTGTACGTTATAACTGGCTATGTGCTTATATTTTGTATAAAGTTCTTGGTAATTTCTATTATGGTGGTGTATAAGAACCCCAGTCAGCAGGGATCAGGGCTGCATCATACTAGGTCCTATGCAAACAAATAATAGAAAGATAGTCTCGTAGAACTCATAATCTAAGATTTAGGAAAACTATAGTAAGCAAACAGAAGGTGGCTGGACAAGGACATAAAGACGGGTGTGTAGGCATAAGCTAATCATAACAGTCAATGAAAGCCAAAACAGTGTTGTATTTTGGTGTTGGAAAGTAAGTGTTGCTAAATTACACATCTGCCAAATTGGTGGACGGGTTGTGTGTCCATGTCCTCATGTGGTCTCAATGAACTATTAATTTGTCTGGATGTAGGTTCCCCATAACACTGGCATAAGGTTCTGTTGATACGTGCTTTCCTTCCGTTTGTAGCAAGATGTCTGAGGAGGCATCTGAAGCAAGTCAGGTGCCAAGTGAATTGAATTAAAGAGTACAGCAAAATGTTATGAGGGGAAAATATCCATGTCTCAAGACAAAAACACCCTCCACACACCAATCATCTGTAATTGGTTCTTTAGCAGCTATGACATTGTTTGGAGCTTTTAGGTGGGAAAAAGGTGGCTTTTTTAGAGGCTCTGAGGCCTGGAAACACTCCTCCTTCCCCCCTCCGATTGCCACACTCCTCATGCAAATTATTTTGCAGTGGCACTAGTTCAAATTCTCTGGCTTGAAACTAGGTGGAAATCCTATGATGGTTCCAGGCTTTTAGCACCATCTTGTGGTAGTCTGCTTGGCTGAAAGATCCTGAAGAGTGATTTTTTTTTTCTGCAAAGCTAGTGCTACATCGTGAGTTCTTCTGTCACCGTCAAGAATTGCTTTCTTACTGCAATTCTGTTTCAACCAGTTTGCTCTGCTGGATGAAGAAACTGTGTCTGTGATCAAACAGCTCTTTATAAAAATCTTTCCCGGAAAACCTCCTGGTGGTGTGCAAGATTCCTCTGCCTGGAGGGTCATACGCAAAAGGCATTCATGGGATTGGGGTTGTATGTAGCCTTTTGTCAATGCACTGTATATGCCTGTTACAGAATTTCCTCTAAAACATCAGTGTGGAAAGTGGACCCTCCATGCTTAACATTTTAGTGTCTTTGCATTCCCTTTACAGAAAGTATATCTCTAATGTAGTATAAGAAAATAACAAAATAAATTTCACTTTTTAAAAAATAAAATAAAGATTGCACACAACAGCGGCCCTGCCTACACAAGGGTAAAAAGACATCTTACATTTGTGGAAAGTTGACATAGACGTGCATAGCCATATAGGAGCTTTTTTTTTTTTAGCTTTCTATGTTTCCAGGCATGAAATGGCAGAGCTCGATTCTCTCCTGTCCCATGTTTTTCTAGTTAACCTCTCACTGTCTCATTTCCTCTGCGGGATGGAGGCATCACACTGCTCCCTCTCTCCCTCTGAGCTTCCAATCTCTCTTCCCTCCCCCAGTGGTCTCTCTCCCTCTTCTTGTTTCTCTGGTTTATTGGGTGACCTGTGGGGAGGCAGCCCAGGGTGCCAGAGAGCCGGAAAAGCTGAAGGTTAGGGAGGCCTGGTGTTTGGATGACTTGAGCCTTGAGGAACACATCTCAAGGTATAATAAACAAATTAGCATGTGGAAGATGGTACACTAAAAAATTTCCAGAGAATATTTCTGTGTTCCGATCGCTGTTTGCAAACACGTTGAATTAATAAGCAAGTATGAATGCAGGTGGACACGGAAGTAGAATTTGGAGGGAATAAAATAAAACTCCTGATAAAGAGAAACATGCTCATTTTGTTTACCTATTTTCCCTTGTGATTATTCTCTTTAGGGTGTATTATCTGATCTCACGAAGGTAACTCGTCTTCATGGCTTTGACCCGGTGGTGCTCATCTTGATGGTTGGGGGAGTGATGTTCATTCTGGGATTTGCTGGTTGCGTAGGAGCGCTGAGGGAAAACATCTGCCTTCTGAAGTTTGTAAGTAACTTGGTGGTGTGTGGGGACTCAGGGAAAGAAAGATGGGGTAGCAGTTAAAAGAGAACTGTTAAGTGAAACCAGACATTGAATTGAGCACAGATGTGTGTGGTAAATGTTCCTGCGGACATGGCTGGGAGTGGTATCCAGAACAGCAGTACATTTGAACTTACCTCTTTCTTTCTCTGTGAAATGCTCCTAGTGCTTCTTGGTTCATTATGATGTTACGTTATAGGATGTGTTTAGATACGAGAAGTCTTGCTGCAACCCATAGTACTTGCAATGTCAGAAAATGAGGCATTCTTTCCAGTGAATCAGGAAGTGTTGAGAGGATTTTGCAGAATGTTTTATAAATTATTTTTTTCTAATTTAAAATGTATTTCTCTTTTGAAAGGTGGTAGGTGGAACTTTGGGCCCTGTTCGAGCACTGATTTCTGTGCTGAACTCAGATTTAATTCTAATGTTTGACGTTCCCATTTATTTTGGATCCAGAAGTTAATAGCTAATTTGGAAGAAGAGGCTTGAGAAAAGAATTGAAATAAAAACCTAAGTAGCTACTTTTGTCAGGACCACTTTTCATGTGTTGCCATCTCTGACTGACTTATTCCTTTTCCATTATCTTAGTGTATTAAGGTGGACTATGACACAGTGTCTGTGTTCATTGCAGACTTTAAGATAATCAAATAAGAAGATAATTCCACCTACTGTATTTTGTTTCCCACTGTGTTTAATTTAATTGGCCTTGTGTGTCTTGATCAGATTTGTACTTTGTGAATATTTTACTGACGTCCTTGTAACTATTTTTAATTGAGTTGAGACATGGTTATAGTGGAACAAGTGTTTTATAATCTGTCCTGTGATTTTAATTTACAGTTCTGTGGCGCAATCGTACTTATATTTATGTTGGAGTTGACTGTGGCAGTGCTGGCTTTCGTGTTCCAGGACTGGGTGAGGGACAGGTTCAAGGAATTCTTTGAGAATAACATTAAGTCCTACCGAGATGACATTGACCTGCAGAACCTCATTGACTCTCTGCAGAAAATTGTAAGTCTTTATCCTTTTAATTTGTCACATTTTCTGCCTCTCTTTTCCCCCCTAAGAACAAACTTAGTCTTTGTGGTTTCCCAGTTGTTGTGATAGCATTTCCTCTCAGGAGATAAGTAACTGTTGGTTTTTTAAATTCTATCTTATTCAGCTACTAATGCTGGCACACTAGTAACTGTGGAAGTTGTGTCTCATTGGTTCTAACAGCAAAGGCTTCATGGAGTCTCAGGTGCCAGGACTTCAGCTGACACCTTTAAGAATATGAGGCCAACAATAGTCTTAAGTGGCTGCACTTGGACAGAGGTCTGTAAGGCTGCCTTCTTTGGACCTCCTTTATTTTACTCAATGGTGTCAATAGATGTGTCCGTCCAGCAAAAGGACGATAACACTCAATATCCTGAAATAATTCTGCAACCAAACAAACTGCATAGCTGTTGACTAATCTTCACATTGTGTTTACATGGACTTCGTAGTCCATGTACAGGGACACATGCAGGACCTTTCTGTTTCAGAAACCCAGACCTCTACCACTTGAGCCAAAGGAGATTATCTCAAGTATAGAGGTATTGGTCTTTATCCTTAATGGGCCAGTCTGCAAGGGTAAGTCTTCACTGCAGTTAGCCTGGGTGTTTGGCACCGGGCCTGGGCGCCCAGATTAGCCTAGCCCAGGTGTGAGCAGGCATATTGCAAAGCCCTACCCAAGTTACTGTGTCCTCACAGGAGCTGCACTCACCTGCATGTATTGCAACGACTTCTGGAGGCACATCCCATGAGCTTTTGTGCTGCAGCAAGCTGAGCTGCTCTGATTCATTTGAAATGAATTATTGGAGAATTTCTCTTCCCTTCTTGGTACAATGGGAATTACGGGAAGGCATTAGAAGGCTATCAGCACTCAAGTGATTTAGCTTGTATCCTCCTGTAAAGTTGGCAAGTTACCAGCCTGACTGATTGCGGAACCATGACTCTAATGCTGGGCAAGCTAGCCCAGATTGAAAGCACCACTAAACTCAGGTGGGAGGTTTTTGTGTGTGGACAGGAGTGGGGTTAGGAGCAACACTGAGCAAAAGCTCAGGTTCACTCTGTGCAGTGAAGGCCTACCCTAAAGAGTAAGACGCTTCTTCTAATGGGAGTGGTGCTAACATTCCAGCCATTAGATGACAATGACATGCATGCACACACCAGGATATTGCAAGCACTACAGCAACAATTGAGTGGTGGGTTTCACAAGCCTCCAGATCAGTTGGCTGACAGCTTCTTTCTATTATTGTTCTATTGTAAGTGTGCAAAGCAAAGCACACCTCTGATGTTCCCCATATGCTCAGTAAGCACTTCAACAGGGACAAACTTTCTAATAAAACTTTGGCCGTTCAAAGAATAACCATTGTGCATGTGATCTCTCACAGGTTGTGGTGAAGGGGTTCAGCTTCCCCTGTTCAGTGTTTTTCCCCATGACAGAAGCTTTTTACAGGCAATTTCTTTCCATCCTTTACAGGCCAAGAACCAGAAATCCGTCTCTTTGTGACAGATTCGGAAACTGGTAACAGTGCTCTCTTGCACTTGCCTTCCACTTATATGCAAACAGTGCCAGGAACCTGATAGTGCAGCAGCTTTCCCTGCTCCAATGCTCTTTGTCCACTCCTCCATCTGTAAACCACTATATGTAGAGGTGTCTTCCTGCTAGCTAAGATAGTCCTGTAGACTCTTTGAGTATTGTAATTCTAAGATTTCTGCATTGGCGGATGCCATAGGCAATCTGTGCAATGTATTGCTCTTTAGTTGATGTGATTAGGTCACCCCAGTTTATTCTTACCTGCTCCCAATGAGTTCTCAGCATCAGTAAAAGTCTCACCTCCGCATACTATTGTCATGCTTCCTGGTGTCGCTATTGATCCAGTTTTAGTGCAGTCAGGCAGGCTAATATGCTGATTTACAAATGAACCCTTATTTAAGTGCGCTCAATAAAAAATAAAAGGCTACATTTCCCCAAAAGAGAGTTTCACAGCTAGATTATCAGGCTAAGAAATGTGGAAATAACCAAGTCCGAACATTACTGAATAAGCCTGTCGCTCACCCACAGTGGGTAACACACTTAGAAAACGGGAAAAACTTGACATCAATCACTAAATGTAGCTCTCTCTGTAAGACTGAGGAAACCCTTCAAGAAGGTACTGCCATGCTCTTTCAGTGCCTTGTTGAAATCTGTCTTCTAACTGGGCATGGGCTGATTTGCAGTGCCTTCAATACATGACTCTGGGATGGTGAGAGAGCTTTTTGCATGCATCTCATTGTGCTGAGTACTGCACAGTCATATCACTTTATGGCTTATATTTGAGCAGGGCTTCTCCTTTATAGCCTTTATCTTAGGGTATGTCTTCATGGTTGTCTCCCCGGTGATAGATTCAGTGGGATTGATTGAGCAGGTCAGGGAGACCCACTCAGTCAATCCCAGATGAGCTCTTTGGTCCATGCCAGTAATCAACCTCCCTGAAAGGAGTAAGGCTGCATCGATGGGAGGGCATCTCCCATTGACGCAGCACCGTGAAGACGCCGGGGTATGGCAATGTAAGTACGTTGACAGGAGATACGCAAGTTACATAATGTAGCTTATGCATCTCCCATTGACTACCGGTGGCAGTGTAGACCAAGCCTTAGTTACATAGACTGATTGGCATTTTTAGTAGATGCCTGGCTTCTAACAGTGATTATTTTTGGATGGGGGAGGGAAAGGAGAAGGTGGATGGAAAGGCAGAAATCCACTTTCTGTTGTCTCCAAGTTTTTATATACTTCCTCTGAACATATTGATATGAAGAAGTAGATGGAAGGTATTGACCCAGAATTTTTTAGCAATTCCTTTCCTTCTCCTTCTCCTTCTAGCCACTACTTTAAACCTCTTTTTCTCCAAAGTTAATGCATTTTTTCTGAATTGCACAAACTATTGTGACCTTGTCCATTCTAAAATAAATTTCTTTTAGAAATGTTGGGTTAGATTTTGCCATTCCTGACATTCTTGTTGATTCGTTTTTTTTCTCTTCAATGAAACATATTACGATTGGCTCCATACTTTCTGTAACATTGTAGAATTATAATGGAGACTTTTGAAACCATCTTGTTTCATTAATCAGGCTACTTTCTCTGGATTAATAAACTTGTTTGGTGAATTTCTAGATTCTTAAAGTATTCTTAGATCAAATAATTTATATATCGTTTTGGTGAAAAAGTTTCAGGAATGTGTTTTTGATCAAGCTTTGTGAATTCTATGGGTTTTGTATGTAAATTTCACAATAAAATGGGGAGGGGAAATCCTATTTTGTTGCGGAAATTTCAAGTGTGTAATTAGTTTCATAAAACTGACATTTTGGAAAAGTTCAATCTGTAACATTTTTCCATCTTTGTTTATGCCAAATGCTTGTGTAACTGGTCTTTTGGATGATGGGACCAAGTTGTACCCCTATAACTATTCAAAATTTGCCAGCTGTAGTTTTGCTTTGCTTAACAGTACCTCATGTAAAGTGTATAAGCACATAAATTGCTTGATTAATATGAGAATGAAATCCTCTATCTATAAAATTGATACAGCATGGGTGGACAGTGGAAATGCATGGTTTCCATAATGTATTTCAGTCGGAACCCAGTGGGATCAATTCCTAAAAGTGAAGTGATATTTCATTTTCCGAGGCCAAGTCTGTCCATGGCCTTTTTTCTGATACTACCATTTAGGGTGTCAGTTGTGATGGCATTTCTTGTCATGTTGACGTCCGTCTCCAGGAACTGGATGGAAGTTACAATTTTAACAGATGCCATGGTCTAGTGTAAGCTACATGGAGCTGGATACTAGGGACTTCAGAATTCTAATTTTTGCTTGGCCATTGATTCACTGTGTGACCTTAGACAAGTCACTTTACCTCTCTGCCTCAGCTTCTCTTTGTTAGACCAAACATTTTATCAGCTCAGCTTATCTCACAGGACTATTATAAAGATGATTCTTATGGTTCTTTTTATACAGCGCTTCTAAAATGGCCAGATAGTCCTAAGTTTTTCTTCATCTGTTGCAGAATTATTGCTGTGGTGCTCAGGGGCCAGATGACTGGGATCTTAACATTTACTTCAACTGCAGCACTGAAAGCAAAAGTCGTGAGAAATGTGGGGTCCCCTTTTCCTGCTGTGTACCTGATCCCGCTGTGAGTTATTTCCTGGCTTTGTATTTCTATATTATTATTATTATTATTGGAGAATTTTGAAGGGAAGTGCTTCCTGAATATGCTGTAATGCCTCGGGTTTTAAGAAGGGAAATAAAGATTGGAGGATGAGAGAGAAGATGAAAATATACTGGAAATAAAATGTGTTCGGGAGGTGGGAAGAGTATGAAAAGAGCTAAAGGGGGGGAAAAAACAGGAAGAATAAATGAAAGTGATGGAGGAGAAAACGTCTCAGAACATTATGCTCCTCTCTTGCTGGAAAATCTCTCACTTTACATTTCTATTCCAAATTCCTCAGCGACCTAGAGTAACCTTATAGTCTACTGCTGAATCACACTAGCGTCAGAACCAGAAAAACTATTTTCATATCCCTTAAGCCTGTGGATTTTGGGTTTAGGTCTTGTTTAATTAGAAATCCATTATTTCCTTGAGTTCCTGGTCTTTTGTTCCCAAAGCTGACAGGATCTGGGAGGAGTGTCTGAGCAGTGTGTTCAGCCCCTAGGGTGAAGGGAGTGTCTTAAAACTGTTCTGTACCTACCCCTGTGATAGATACAGCATTGACTCACTGGCTCTGCTGATAACATGAGTAACATATTGGCTACAGTGGGATTTATGCACTTTAGTGTTTTGCTAGCTTGGGGCTCACAAGCAGTATGTCTGCTTTGCTTGCCTGGCTGTGACATGGACCTTGAGTTGGGCATGAGGATTGTAGAATCTCAATGCGTCTGAAGAAATTTGAAGGACTCCCCTCTCTTAAGGCTTGACTTTGATTTTCTTATAGTTGTGTCTAAATTAGTATGACTGAGTTTGATTTCACCACAAACTGTTGTTGTTTCTGGCATTCGCTACTCTGAAACACCTCTTTATGTGAGGTGCTTTTTTTTTTCTTTTTGGCATTTAATTCCTGTAACTGCAAATTCTGTTAAATTGACAGCTATAATTATGAAGAAAGCAGGTTTTCATTTCCTTTTTTGCTTTCCTCTGAACAAAACGTGTGGTCTTGAAATAAGTGTCAAAATACTCTTACAAATAAGTATCTATTGAGGCCACGAGTAATTTCAGTGCTCTGTAAGGCTCAGAGTTCAGTACACTTGCTTCACTTTTAGGAGTCCAGCTGCTAGCTGATCAAAACCACAAACGTGCCAACAAAAGGTGGTTGTGGGAGTACGATGGGCTTATAAAAAAAACCCCATGTTATCATATCAATATAAATAGACTTTTATCCCTTCTCCAAAATGTTTAACAGTTGTGTGGGACTTCAATCACACAACTCCATAAAGCTGGTTGAAGTCAGTTGGCATAAGTGACTGGAGTGGCACAAGTCTTTGACGGTGGAGGTATTTGATCGTAAGTCTTTCAAGAAGTAGGTGTTAGAGATGCCAGCAGAATGATAATACAACTGAGGGGCTGTAATTTATTGTGTTGGGTGGGCCTGGGTGCTTAAAGCTGAGGGCTTAAAGCTTTAGAAGAAACAGGTTTGTAAGGGTGTGTGGGACCTATAAAATAATGGGGTAACATATCCGTATACTTCAGCATGACTTAAGATCTGATCTTTTTATAAGCTTTTTGTTTTTTGTTTTAATGAAACAGTGGAGCATTAGTAGAAGATAAATAAGTTCTCTCAGTTGGTGCTGGGTTGTAGTTTGATCATGAATCTTCTAACAAATAAACATCTTCCTGTGAATTCAGGTTGGTAGCATTGTATTAACATCTCTAACTTTTTTTCTTCCTCCCCCAGCAAAAGGTTGTAAATACGCAATGTGGATATGACATCAGAGCAAAGGTGAGCGTATGCTACCTACAGTGTTGGTGTTTCTAGCTGATTGTTGTTTAGATGTGTGATCTAACACACTGGTAAATTAGATTGGGTCACTCAGGCCAAAATATTTAAATATCTTTTTAAATTTGAGAAACTAAGAGTAATAGTCAATGTTTATGTAGGATCTATAACATACTTTTGACTTGCTGCTCTATGAGAACAAATAACTATGTATGTTGGACTATACAACCCACCTGCATAAATGCTGCCTTGGAAATTTCCTGTACCCATTCAGGGGGTCTGCTTGTACTAGGGATAGGGAGAGAGAGAGAGAGAGAGAGAGAGCGTGGCTGTGTTTCATTGGCGGGAGGTGGTGAGGTGGGGCTGTTGTCATTGAAAGAAGAGACTAAGTGTAGAAATGTATTTGGAATACACTTGAACTTTGAATCATAGAAGATTAGGGTTGGAAGGGACCTCAGGAGGTCGTCTAGTCCAACCCCCTGCCCAAAACAGGATCAACCTCCGCTAATAACCCCACTTCTGGTTATCTGTCTGAACTTGTGAAGGGTGTTTCTCATTAATAGTCAGTTTGTGGCAAGAAACATGTACTAAGTGATGAAGCTCAAGACAATCTGAGTTAGAAGTCTCTAGTTTTTGTACTTCTGGATTTTTTTTAAAAGTACTAGTTCTGTCAACTACAGATCCATACACAAAATGTTGCCTGTGTAGTTATAGTAAATGTAAGCAGAAAAGTAACATGTCTTTTCCCTCTCCACCCAGAAAAAAGTCCAATGGGACATCTTGATTTTCACCAAGGGTTGTATACCTGCACTTGAAGCCTGGCTACCCCGAAATATCTACATTGTTGCAGGAGTCTTCATAGGGATCTCATTACTGCAGGTCAGTGGTTTCATTCTCCTGCTGCTACAGGAAAAGTTTCAGCCTCAGATCATCTGCCTGCTATACGGTTGTTGAAGGGAGGAAGATAATATGGTAGAAACTTTGAAATCCTTGAGCTTGTTTCACGAGAACAGTATGGCAAAAAATTAGCACTGTGTTTTTGCAGGGTGAAGGTATATGTGGTTTTTATTAAATTCTTGGCTTTCTTGTGAAATGTGAAGTCTCTTTAAGAAAAATTGGGTTTTTTTTTGTTTTTTTTTTTTTAAACCACTAACGAGGACAAGGCTGTGAAGTGGGGAGATGATGATGTTACTGTAATCTCTCATTTCCATAGATGTACGTTCAGACCTGCCTTTGTCACAAGTTAAAATGGGCTTGCTGGTCTCATTGCACTTCAACCTCCCTTTTAGTCAACATCACAGAACCAATATAGTCTGGTACCAATGACCCTTTTTGGTAATCTCTTCTTGAGAGAAGCCCAGGACTAGAATAGTAGCGATGTCTGAACTTTAACTGGATCATCTTTGAGATCATATAAGTCTTCCGTGATTAGATCTTCTCCTTAAATCACTACATTTTTTTTTTTATATTGCATGATGTGCCAACAACTAAATACAATCTGAGAAAATTGGGTTTCCTCTTTCAAATATGGCCCAACTTTTTGTGGAAAAAAACATGAAAGTTTTACTGGTTTTGAACACACGCACACACAAACCTTTTTCCAAAATTTCATTGCAACCAAAACCAGTTTGCATTGAAAACATGCAGAAGTTTGAAAGTTGTGGGTTTTTTAATTTGAAAAAGGCCATTTCATGGCACTTTTTTGTGAAAATCAAAACTTTCAGGTGTTGAAAGGCTCAAAAATGATATGATTTTTTTTCACACTGAAGTTTGTGATAAACGTTTCATCCCTTTTGCCCAGTTAAATATGTATTAAACGTACAAAAAACTTTCAAAGTGGAAAATTAACTGAAAGAAAGACGGTGTCAGTCTATATGATGATCAAAGGGATGGAATGCAAGCCATATGAGCAAAGGCTGAGGGAACTGGGTATGTTTAGCTTGGAAAAGAGGAGATTAAGGGGGGACATGATAGCAGTCTTCAAATACTTGAAAGGCTGCCATAAAAAGCTGCCAGAGAGGGCAGGACAAAGAGCAATGGGTTCAAACTAGTGCATAGCAGATTTAGATTAAATTCTCAGGAAAAACTTTCTAACTGTACGAATAATAGGACAATGGAACAGATTGTCCCAGGAGCTTGTGGAAGCTTCTTCACTGGAGGCTTTCAAAAGGAGGCTAGAGAGTCATCTGTCGTGGATGATTTAGACACAATGAATCTTGCATCCTGTGCTGGGTCTGGGGGTTAGACCAGATGACCCTTGCGGTCCCTTCAAATCCTGTGATTCTATAAATCTTCAAATTGAACTCTAACTGGGGGGAAAAATGGAAATGTCTGCGGTTTCTAAAAGTAACTGAATAGGAGAATGTTAGAGCTAAAGGAACCTAGCTGTACCTGGCTCCCCACTGACACACACAAGTCACATGATTGTTCCCAGCACTATTGAAGTGTTACATGAAAGCATTGTTTTTTATAGCCAGTCACATCCTGAGTTTTGTTTTATGGGCCAGTTTATGCCGCTCTTACTCCCATTGAGTAGTGTCTAGCTCTTTGGGTGAGGAGTCCTTGTGCCTGCAAAGATCTTAGGCATGTGCCATAACTTCACTCACATGAGTAGTTTCATTGACTTTAATGGGAACACTCATTTGAGAAGTTATACATACGCTTAAGTATTTGCAGAATTGGAGCCTGACTAAGAATCTGGCCCTTTATTACTCAGAGTAGTCTCAACCTTGTAATCTCTAGAATGTACATTTTCTCTCCTAGACTGCTTACTGGTTTTGTGTCTTTGTTTACAGATTTTTGGGATTTTCCTGGCCAGGTCACTGATTTCTGATATTGATGTTGTAAAGGCAGGTCATCATTTCTGAAGATGAAAGCAGACATCAGCTGTGAAGACAAATACATTTCACTGCCATTGATTTGACATCAAAGTGAAAAGAAATTGACACACACAGGCCTTGGAGTACTCCAGGTTTAAAGGTCTTATTTTTGTACCAGCCAGATGTTACTCTGCTTCTGCTTTTGCTGCAGGCTGGTGCAGAAAGAACACCCTGCTTCTTCCCTCTGGCCCCGCACAAGCGCAACACCTGTTTCTTTTTCCAAGGGAAAGAATCAAAGCACCTCTTTCGGTGTGGAAGAGTGAGATTCCCTTAGACCTACAAGGGATGGACTGAAAAGCTCCAGTAAGCAGAAATGGAAACTGCTGTGAACCCGTCCCTTTCCCTGAAGAACTTGCTGCTGTAGGAATTGTTCTGTCTTGGCTCCCAGATACCATGACTGGAGGTTATAAATGTTGCATTCATTATGTGGATCATAGTTTCATCTCTTGTGGTGTTTGTCATTGTCTTCGAAGAGAGTGTCATAAAGATTGACAGCGACTACATTGGTGGAATAGGCAGAGAGAGGTTATTTAATGTCTGTTCTCAAAACATTGTAATCTGTTCTTGAAACACCAAGCCTTTCATTGTGTCCAATTTGAATGGAAGGTCCAGGCAGTTCTGTCATTGGATTATTGGGAGTCATGATAATCTTGGTATATGAGAAGGTAAAGAAATGTCATTAAGTCTCTAGTTGTCAGAGAGAATCTCAGCTGTGCAGAAGTAGGGAATGTCCCTAAATGACCAGAGCTAATGTAGATATTTCAGTAGGGACTCAACTTTTGTGTAACGGAAGCCACTTATTTTGAAAGTTCTTGCCAACATAGGTTTCTTAGGAGGGAGTGATTTAATTATACGTTGATATCCTATTTGGACATCTTTTCATGAGTGGGTGGATTCTCTGATGCTAGTTCTCCTTTTTAGAAGTTTGTAAATAGTTTTAATTTATAGAGAAGGAGAAAAATCTCACCATTTGGTTACACTGTTGTTTTGTAGAGCAATAACTTCTTAAAAGAGTGTAATCTGCTGGGTTGTGAAAGCATATACAAATGCTGCTCAGTACAAGAGATCACTGAATATGCAGTTGTATCTGTCGAGCTACCTAGCCTACCATCTGTTCTTTTTCACACCTGTCCACTGCACTGTTGTTTGTTAGCATCTTTGGCTGTTGATTGCTATATTAGGACTAACAAGAAATTAAAGAACATGCTTTAAACTCTGTTAGACCTTCAATTCAGGATTTTCCAGGCTAGACAACAGCTAATGCAACATACATAAGAGTCTCGTGGAACACTAGAGTTACTAGAATTACTTCATTTTAAAAAAAAATCTTTTGAATGCATTGTTGTTTTCAGTTCCATTTGTCCTTTGCTGCGCCGCCTTTCCTGGACAAACACCAGTTACAGTCATGCTGGAAAAAAATGCTAAAATCCACGTCTCCAGATTATTATGCTTTGGGGCCTGGTCCAAAGTGAGCACAACTCCCCTTGAAGTCAAATGGGTGTGGCTTCTGTTTACACCAGGGATTGAAATTACATCTCTACGACATTTCCTGCAAACCAGTGATCCTACGACCTGATCCAAAGCCCATGAAGGTCAATGGAAAGACTCAGTGGGCTTTGGATCTGTGCTGTAGTGCTTTCCCAAGCCATTCTTCTGCGCTTCTGTGAAATCAGATGTCCGAGTAGAATTAGCTGTAAAAGCTGAAATGTGTGATACGTAATAAGAAACTCTTTGAAATAGTTGTTGCAGTGTCAATTTTACTGCAGGCCATTTACTAACAAACTGTTTACTGCTTGTAATGGCATCCTCTTTTTCAGGGATAGCAGTTATTTACAGTGCCTAACATAGTGTACATTCTAGTAAAGTATATATTTTTGTAAGTATATTTTACTACATGTAATCTAAGATGATTGAAAGATTAATACTTGTGTTTCCAAAGTGTGATGCTTTCTTAGAATGCCAAGCTCCTGAACATACCTTTTTATATACAGGTGTTTAACTTTTTGTGTTAACTAAGTATTAATGAGCATTTCACTGGAAGAATGGCGATAACCATAGGAATCTGTACCAGCCTTTCTTGCTTGAAAGCTGGAAGAAGGCTGTTCTGACATTCTGTGAAACATTTCACAGATAATGCTGTAGTTTGTATGTGGCTTTCAGCTGAGCTTTCATGTTTTTTTTCTGACCAATGAGTGAGATCGAGCAGGAAAAGGAAGCCTGTCTATGAATGGCTGATTTCCTCATAGACTGACAAAGAATACAGTGGTTATTGTATTCTTCTGCAAGACCTGAAGGTAAAATCTCCAGGCATATGCTGTGACTTTTTTTCTTTTGATCTGCAGCAAGAAGAAAAACATTAAATAGGAGAAGCTGGAAAAAAGGCATGAGAAGCTTCTTCTACAGAGCCCTGAAACTGAAAACTGTGCCACATGTTTGTTGCATCTGTTGGCAGTGGGAACAGCCTCAAACTCACTGCTGACATTTGCATTTAGTAGGTAGCATAGCAGTGTCCATAACTGTTCCTTCAAGTTCTTCCACTGAGAACCTTGGCTTGCAGTGCCAGATATCCCAAGGCTTAAAGCCACATCAACCAATTTATGCTTGTGACCTGTGACAATACAGTAATCCATTTAATCGGAAAACAATACCTTCTGCTTGTGAAATGTAGCACCTGAATTGTATCTAGGGAATAGATATCACTATTCCAGTTCTCTGAACTTGTGAAGAGGGAGCACTTTTTCCTGAAGACTAATAAAACAAGCAGACCATTTCTTCAGCTGAGGAAAATAAACATAGTTCCACTGACTTCATTGGAGCCACCCTAACATCAGCTGAGGATCTGGGCCACTGTAAGACCTCTCCGTAGTTCCCTATAGCATCTGGTTTTTCTGCTTGTTTGATGGCAAATTAGTGTCTTAACTCATTTTGTTGTATCAATCACGTCTTCTGTGCTGAACAAAATTAATTTCAAGTGTAGCTTTTCACAATGAGGTGCTTATTCCTGTTGCTTTTACTACTGTTAACACTTAAAGTTAATAGCAGTATTCACAACATTGCTTCAGTGGACTTTTAAATAATGCCCGACTCCTCAAGAAAGCAGAGGATAGAGTTTTTATGCCATTTTCACTTTTCTGCTTTTGAATTTTCAATAGTGGCTAAATGCCACCTGTAAAAGTGACTTGGGGACTTAGGAACTGAAGTCTAATTGAAAATCACTTTTAACCTCCCAAGTCATTTAGGCACTATGGAAAATTTTGTCCCAAGCCACTTTAAAGAGCAGTTCTGCTGGCAGTAGCATTGACAAATATAGTCAGCGAAAACTAGATCCCTGAATTGACGTGAAACATGAACATTTGTCTGTTTACTAAATACATCTTTAAACAGAACATCCTTTATGAACCTGCCGTGCCTTAATTCCTAAAGATATACATGTTCTGATTGCCTGAGTCCTGTGAAACTAACGAGCGAACTGTTTCTGCTGCTTCTAAGGCCCTAATGAGGAGCAACTCAAATCATTCCACCACCAAACTTCATAAAAACTTTTAACTGCTTGAAATTGAGAGTTCAGTGGTAGCGTTTGGACCAAATCCACAACACTGCAATAGAAACAAGTTAGGTTTCTGTTTTTGTTTTTAATGAAGATATGAGTTCTATCTTGTATGATGTGAACTTAGAGAGGCAAAATGGGAACTGATGGACTGAGCTATGAGAGGACATTTAATTTCTAGCAAGTGAATGCTTTTATTTCTGGGATGCTGTATCTTTCTTTACTTTTTCACAGTTCTGAGTGACCGTGGTAATGGGCTTTGGTCTCAGCTTGAGGCATCTGGATTCTGCTTATGCATCAAGATGAGACTAGATTCCTTTGTGAGCCACAGACTGAACAAAGCACACAGAAGTGTGTCTTCTTCCCATGGGAGAAATCCTCTCCCAGGAATCTGAACATTGCCACCTCTTGTTGCAATGACCTTTTTCTACAGCACAAGAAGGCTGGAGTGTGCTCCCACTGGAATCCATCAAGCTTGCTACACCAATCAGCCTGATCCGGGTGCCAAGCTGCTCCCCTCCCTTCCAGAAGCTAAGCATGTTGCTTTAACAGTGTTTTTAGCCCACAAAAGGATGGATCAAACTGTGCTTCCCTGCCTGGTTTGGTTTCCTTTTCTTCCAATACCTTTGTCTTCTAAGCCTTAAAATAAATTGACTTAATTAATCAAATCTCATGTGTCTCATCACTTGAGCTGTGTTTTCTTTTCAGAGCTGAGACTTGTTGGATCCAATCTTTTGTAAATTGAGTGTTTTTGTTGAGGTTTAATTCTCTATTGATACTTATGATGGCCAGCACACGCAAATGAGATGGTGCCCTTGGTATAAGTGCTTTTGATATGTTTTTACACTGAGACCTTTTTAATTAGTTTTCATGTTGTACTTCCAGCTGCCAAATGTTGCATGTGGTTAATCGCACAGATGTATTCTACATGGTCTGCCAATGTCAAAGACTGTAACTGACAATTGAAAGCCAGTGTCAGTGTTTCATGAAGAACTGTAGAATGCATTTTAGAGAAACAGTGGCTAAATCTTCAGAGCCCTAAAATTTGTATAAATAAAATAGTTTGTGTGTATCACACTTTCTTTTAATTCCTCTCTGTCGTGCCTATTACTTCAGGTCCGTTAAATTCCAGCACTTGATGATATTGCGTACCCTGAGGTTTCTGAGACATGGACACTTTCAGCTATAAATATTTTTTTGTATTGAAAAATATCTTCTACACTTGAAATTTTTGAAAAATTTCAACCATGTCTTAAAAAAAATGAATCCTTCACCAGGAAGAGCCTGGGGATAAAATAAAGATATCTGAAATAGAATTTGAAAGCATTAAATTGAGACAATGTTTTCTATTTCAGCCCGTGTTGAAAGGAGAGTTGTACAAGTGTGTGTTACATGTATGCGCACACCTGTATTCCGTACCATGTGTAATTAGCTGTCTATGAAGCCCCTGCACCTTAGTTTCTAGCAACATTCCATTTTAGTTTTCTTCCTCTACTTAACGACTAGCTTTTAGTATATCACCTGATTAACATTTAAATAATGGTAAAGAATATTTATGCATCCATACAAGATTCCTATGACAGCAAACTGATTGGACATGCCCCACTGTGCAGAGATTGAATATTTGAAATCATGCAGAATTAAACTTTTCTGGTCCTGATTCTCCTTTTAGAATACATCTAGACTGGAGTTTACAGCCCTGTTGTAATTTGAGTTGAGACGGCTCATTAGCTGGAGTTGATTAGCAGCTTTTGTGAAGATTTAATCTAAATATTTCGCATAATAACATGGACTGTGGAGACTCCCTCTCTCACCTTTGATGTGCCCTCTGTGCCAGGGCTTCAGAGAGGGCCAGGTGAGGTCCATTTATGGCAGCCCTATGGTGTGCAGGATCTGAGTTCTTCCCCAGCCCCTTGCAGCACAATCCTGGCCCTTTATGCTGCTGGTTTGACAAGTGGGGGACAGTCTGTCTTGTACTAACTCATAAAGTCTGAAGTGTTGCAGTGTCCCTAGGAGCATCTGATGCAGCTGTAGGTGGCCGCCTCCTCTCATGCGGTGCACAGTTCCTTGCAGGATTGGGCACGTAATGTAGTGAAAGTAATTTAGTGAAGCATACTGTGTCTGTCTGTCCCCCCTTCCCAGGAATAAATACGCATACATGAAAGACTTAAAAATAAAACACAACCTAGTGAATTCATGCAGTTACTGACATTTATTCCTTAAGAATACATTTGGCCATGTACCAATATTGGGAAAGCAGCTGTTACTAGGGATGGGGTGGGGGAAACAGATTCTCAGACTGTCAGAGCTGCTCTGGTGCTATATCAGAGTTATTAAAGGAATGTAAATACACCTTACTCCCCCTTTAGGGCCATTTTACTCTGCCAGACGAGCATAAAAGGATCTTAGTTTAAAATGAGTATCAGGCTCTCAGTTTTCAGAACAACTTGTTCACAAACTACCATAGGTAAAACCATTGCTATCTCAAATGGGAGTGCCCCAGATTTTCTTGCTCATTGGATGGATTCATTTTGATGGCCACAGTCTGGGCAGTCTAGCTATAAACCACTTGCCTAATCTTTGCTTATGTAAGTCTGAGCAGCACAGCAACGGCCCATGAACTGCATCAAGAATACCTGACATAAAGTGGTTACAGACATGGGGTGTCAGGGGAGAGGGAAAGGGTAGGTTTGCTCTGAATGGCCCTAAGTCTCCTGTTTGTTCCACCTCTTCACATCTGTCTAACTTCAACTGACATACTTCTAGGGTTAGATTCACAAGGGGACTTGGGCATTGCTGGATTGTGAACAGTTACCTGCAAGAATAAACCTGTTGACTTAAATGAGAGAACTTTGTATGAGCAGTTACCTACAGGTGGGAGTAATGGGTTCCCAAACATGGCCTACAAACTTAGTTTTAGTTTAACTGCAGCACTATTTCTATTTTTCAGATTGCCTAATGACATTTTCTGTTCTTTCTTTTACAACGGAGAATTACTTCAGATAGATTGTTCCAGGGAGATGATGGAGAAATCATAAGGCTAGGTTGTCAGTGCCTTTTATCAGGTTTGTTCTAACTGAAACACAGTTACAACTGACTTGAGTAGAGTCATGATTCTACTAAAAAATGACTGACCTATCGCTTGCAGAGTGATGATTTTTTTTTTTCTTGGTATGCTTTTTTAATGTGTTGTCTTCAAACTGTTTCTGATGATGAATATCGCCAACAAGGATTAGTTAAAATGCAATGGATTAAGTTGGTGGTTTGGAAGAATCACAGGTCTAGAAACTTAGCAATGACAAAAGAAGATGTGAACTGAAGAAATTATTTCAATTTATGAACACAAACAGGACATGCACTCAAACAGTGCTTGGTCTACACTACCTTTTAAGCATTAGTCTCCTCTTCAGATAGTGTGGTCTGAGTGACTTTGTCAGTTTTAAAAATTAATATTTTCAAACACGTTTACCCTCCCCCCTGCCCGCCAAATAAAGTCTCCAGCTAGTTATATAGTTTTGCTATTTGGTTCTTCAGAGCCCATTCCTAATCAGTATTGAAGCAGGACCTCTCATTAATAGTAACAGCAATTGTGCTTCTATAATTGGGCTACCAGCCATGCTGCCCCCCATTATCAGAAGTTCTCATTCAGAGACAT
Source organism: Emydura macquarii macquarii (assembly GCF_026122565.2). Classification (NCBI taxonomy): domain Eukaryota; kingdom Metazoa; phylum Chordata; order Testudines; family Chelidae; genus Emydura; species Emydura macquarii. The sequence continues at coordinate 257,785 of NW_027131527.1, forward strand.
CAGTTTTGAAATAGCTGTCAATTTTTAATTTACCAAACCCAAAAAATGGATGAGTCAGCAGATGTTCAAAAACAGTAGCTTAGAGAGTGGGAACTGCTCCATACATTTCAACACGGTGTCACTCTCAAGACCCACGGCTCTGAGGGCTCCTGTCAATACTCCTTCAGCAGAAGACTTTCTACATATTGGGAAGAAAAAATTGCAGTGGCCCTGGCACACCTCCCAAACAAATACACCTTGGCTGCTGTGGTGAGTACTAGAGGGAACCCCTACTGCTGCACCTCTCCAGAGGGCCACAGGGCATATCTTTCCACTAATGCTAGGCCTGAGGGGAAGTCGGGGGGAGGGAGAAAAGGGACCTTCACTGAAATTTCTATGGAGGGACGAGGTAGCTCCTTGCTCCTGTCCCTGCCACAGAGGTGCCCCTGCTGTACTGGAGCTAGAGTCCTGGATTGCCTATGGGGGTGTGGAGCTGGATGTACAAATGGATATACATTGCGTGAACAGTTTTGCAAATGAGGCCCTACATGTCAACGAGAGCTGTTGCCTGGGCAGCGTTAATAGCGTGTAGTGGACAGCAATATGATAAATATGGTGGCTGTTGGCAAAAGCTGACATTTTACTGAAATACCACAGCTGCCGAAAAAAGGAGCACCAACAACTATGGAGAAAAGCGGCTGGAGTTTTGACTCTCATCTCTCAGTATCTGGAGGGTCATTACAGCCTGCTTGACCACATTTGCATTCCTATGGCTACAAAGTTTTTCCAAGGTTTCTATAATGTTGTCCTCTTCTACTTCTTGTTTCAAATCACCTGAAGGGAGATCAAATGTAGACTTTTTAAGGGCATGCAGTAGTGAATACTCTGAAGGACATACTAGAGTGTAAGGCTGTATTACAGCCACAGGTTAATTCTACTGTTTTATTTAAATACAAATTTCTTAAGAGTCTTACTTAGGATGATTTTTGTGAAGTGTTAACTAATTTCCCTGTTTAACTATCTTTTTCTTTTCTGACATCACTCTGCCAAGAAGAGCTAGATGTTAAATATTACTTTTTAAGAATACATTACGAAAAGACATGCTCCTGCCTCCTCTTGCTTTATTTTGCTTCAGCATTTCATACTAGGAAGACTTAACTCTCAGCATCGAAGTTAAGAGATGTCTAAAGAGCGCTCACTAAATAGCCCACTGAGAAAATCTTTATGGGTCAGATCCCCAGCTGCTGTAAACCAGCAGAACTCCTCTGAAATCAATATGGCTTTGCTGATTTATATTAGCTGAGGATCTGACCTACCCGTTTTATGGTTCAGCAATCTAGGCCCATGTGTTTGATATGAGGACTGTTGGGATATAATACATGGAAAAAGTCTACACAGGTGATAGATTTTTAAACTTAGAAATTCTTGGGTTTTCAAAAAGAAAAATATTAGATTTGGAATCCACGTTCTGGTTTCCCCTCACCTGTTGTAGAAAAATGTGGATAAAAAGTTAAACTGATTTGGGCAGACTCTCTCCATTGGCACATAGTTTACTTAGAGCCAGCTTAACCAGTCAGCTGGGGATTATTTCCCACCACCCCACCCCCCAAATAGAGGAATCCCTAGGCAGCATGGTGCCAGCATGGCCGTTGTTTGTCCACGATCTCCTTAGCCTCAGTATAGGGGACGTGGCCAGGATGTGGGGGTGGGGTCAGTGAGCCAATATATCTGGTTGCTTTTATGGCTGCTGTAACAGCCCCCTGAGCTAAATGGTTGCAAGGCTGTTGTACCCATTTTACTTTGGGTATCGGAGCTGGTGCATGCTGGCTCCAAAACTGAAGAACCGTGAAGGTGTCTCAGTGTTGTTTTGTCGTCGCCCCGCACCCATCCTTCCCCCAGACTTTTGCCTTAACTCCACCACAGGTAGTCCCAATGACTTCAGTAGACTTCTCATAAAGTAAAAAATTATCCCGTGAGAGGAAGAAAGGCAGTCAGGTCCTTACCTAACAGTAAGAAATAAGCCTCTTGTTGCTGCTAGTTTTGGAGGCAGACTCACAACAGGCTGAAAATACTTCAATGACAGACTTTTTGTGATTCCACAGTAACCGAAATGGACAGACTCTTAGTGCCAAAGTGAAATTACCTGAATTAAGAAGGCTGCACAATAGGCCCATTGCATTATATTTCACCTCGGGTCCTGTGCTCTCATCTTGTAGAAGTTTATGTAAGTTTTGAACTAGCCTTGACTCCTTAAATGAATCTTCGATGACTTCTGAAAATAAAATAAGATGTCATGGAAATAATTCCAATTTTTTAAAATGAAAAATACGTCGGTAACTTGCACATGAAAAATGGAAAATCTGTCAAACTAGATGGAAAATGGCTGTCCTGCCTTAATTCAGATATAAGACCTGATCCTGTCAGGTGCTGAGCACCCCAAGCTCCCATTAATTTTATTGAAAATTGAGAATGCTCAGCACCTCTCAGCATCTGCCCCATAAAGCAGTTCAGCCATATATAGTGAATCTTCTACATCATGGTTTAATTCATATGCATGTATCTTTATTAGCCTTTCCTCACATTCTCATGGTTGTGGGTAGTTGACATAATCTACTGTATGTAGACCTTTTTCTGACTTAAACAATGCTGGAAATGTTGATTCATGTCTAAGACTACATTCTTTTCTTGGCCTTCGTCCACGATGGAAATTAACATTAATATTGGCTTCTTGTAGTTGTGTCTTACAACTTGGTACAAAATTCATGCTCTTAAATACAATTGTTGTTCTTCCGATTAGACTGTAATATCTTCAGGATAGTGTCTTTTATGTCCTATGTATACAGCACCAAGCTTAATAAATAGAAAATCCCATTTTCAAAGGTACTGAGCAACCACAAATCCTGTTGAAGCTGATGGGAGCTGTGAGGTTTCAGCACAACTAGGAATCCCGCCCATTAATTGTAACTGTGAAGATGAGTGTTTTCATTTTCTTCATTCAGAGCTTATGCAGGATCCTTTATCCTATTTTGTCATTTCTACCATCCAAAATATCTCTGCTAGAGTGCTCTTCCTCTACCCTGACATTACTTTCTCCTTGAATCACATTGACTATTCTTTAAGAATGAAGGCCTTATGTAATTTCCAACAACATCTCTACACTCCTTTCCTCCATTAACATTTTTGCTTCCTCTATACTCTTCCTGAATCTCTTTTTGTCATCATCGCGGTTGCATGCTTTCTAACACTGCCTAATAGCTATCAAATAACTTTTTGTCCCCATCTGCCAAGCATCCTCTACTCTTCAAATCCCTCCTAAAACCAGCCTCTTCAAGAAATCCCTTGTTCCTGCTTCTCATTGGTAATCCCCAGGCCATCTGTCTTCTGTACTGTTGACTGTAAATAGACCATAAGCTTTTTAAGGCTAAGAATATACCTTACATAAATTCTGTAAATCACTGTGCAAATTAACAGGGCTATAAAACATTTATATTAATAACAAGAACAACACCTTAAACCAGTACTCAAACCAACACTCTGCGGGAGGGAGGATACCTAAATTAATTGCAGATGCTATGGCCAATGCAATCAGAGCTTCATTCTGCATGATAACATGTTCGCTTGTTGTCATGGAAACCAGGTGCTTCACTCCTTGTGCCTGCTGGATGGCTTTGACCACTTCCTATTGTCAATCAAACAAAAGAAATGGGTCAGATGAAAGTATAACAAATCAAAAGATGAGTCACAAATAACACTGAGGTGACACAGGAAAATCACATTTCATCCCTGATAGTCTCTGAATCGATGGAAATGGTTTCCCTGCCATGACTAAGCTTTAATCTGGATACATTTGCTGTATTTTGTCTTCACTGCCAGAGAGAAAATTTTGGCTGCATTAGTCATTCACTTCTGCTTGAAAGCCATCTTAAATTCATTTATCTGGAATATCAGTGTTTAGATGGGCTTCCGTTTGTCTTTTACTTGTTCATCATGTTCCAACTTTTAATTATTAAAGCTTCTAAATTAGTAGTGACTCAATTTTGCTTTATCCAACTTTATGCAAATTTTAATTCCATTTTATATCAGAGTGAAGCAGTGGTTGAAAAGCCTTTGTATAATCAATCAGAATAGCCTTTGCTATAAGAAACAAAGCCTTTTCTAAAATATCAACAGCATTTTGTCATCAGAAAACCTATGTTCATCTCTCCCTGAAGCAAGGACTATGAAGCTGAAGTGAACCCATTAGAATTTCTGAAAGAGATTTTGGTCTATGACACAGGTGGGTTTTTCAGCTGTTCATAGTTTTAAAAAAAATACTGGCTTCATGTTTGAACATGGTAAAATGTTTATGAAAGTGGAAGATTGAGCCTAGGATGCTTGATAGCTGGGTCAGGAATTAGTATTCAATTATGGAGTTTTTCACCTCCAGGTTGCTGATTCAAATCCAGCCCAGTTCACTGAGTGACTGAAAGTTTATTACCAAATGATGTCTGAAATGAATGTACTGAATTAAGTCCATTCCAATTGATAGGTGTCCATATCACAAAACAGCCAAATGCACTGACTGACTCCCTTCTTGGGAGTTTAAGCAAAAAAGGACTCCATGGCTGTGGAGGACAACCTACTGTCTCATACCAGAAAGGGGGCCATCCAGGTTGGTGCTGAGGCATGTTGGAGGGGCGGTAAGGAAAAGCTTGTACTGTTGCTGTGTGTGCTATCAGCCTGGCAGTAAGCACACAGCAACAAGGATGTCATCCAGGCAGCAAGAACTCCTGACAATTAAAAAAACAAACAAACAAAAAACCCAGTAATTTCATACTGGGGATCTACTGTGCCGCAAAAGCGATGCCAGCAATCGGTTTGCTTCTCCGCGAACGCCAGCATGCTCCTGGGTATCACACCATTGCACAAGTCTGTTCAGCAGCAGGGGGTCCTGTCCCAGAATCTCTGAAGTGTCAGCTGAAAAGAGAAGAATGACATGTCCAGGTATTTACTTGGTGCCTGTAGCACAGAGGGTGCAGTCTAAAAGAGGATCTTTGCAGATGTCTAGTTCTGTTGATGGTCCTCACTTGCCCTACTGAAGGGCACTGCTGTTTAGTTTGCGTGGTACCACACTCTACGAACGAGCTGTTCATGAATACAGTACACGTGTAAGTCAGACATAAGTTCCAAGAAATTAAAATGTTTAATGGTTAGAACAGGGGAATGGCAATCAGGACTTCTGGAGCTTGAGCAAAATCCCTAGCTAGTATAAAACTGTGTCGCTCCATTGAAGTCAATGAGGCTACACTGATTTACTCCAGTGGGGGTTCTGGTCTGGCCACTGATTTACTGTACACCCTGGGCAAGTTATTTAAGGTATCCATGTCTGTTTAATCTACCTATAAAATAGACATAATATAAATCTACTGCCTGAGCTGAAGCAGTACTTAATTCACATCTAAAGTGTTTTGAGAGCCCTAGAAGTGAAAATTACTATTATCATTGTCTTTTAAAGAAGGCATAAGACAGCTCCCCTTATTTTTTCTCCCCATTCCCTCTGCCTGTTTCTTGCACCCACTCTTTGAATGTTGTCCTAAAATTGACTGTAAACTCTTCAGAGCAGGGACTCTCTCTTGCTATATTCCAATGTGTCTAGGGCAAATCTTCTTTGTATTGTGAGAGTGTTTAGAAGTCCTTGTCATGGACCAGAACTACACTGCGCTAGGCGCTGTACAAATGAAAAGGGGGTCTATGCCTTAAAGAGCTTAAAATATAACTAGGACCTTATCCAGAACACAACTTTTAGATGCTGCCATAATACACATAAGAGGAAAGGGGGGCTGGCTGAAAAACAATTCCATCTCATGCAAAATTTTGAGATTTTGAAATTTTGTTTTTGTTCAGCATTGGAACAAAACAGAGACCTTTTTGAAATTTTTTGCAAAAATTCAGACACACACACACAGCCAGGGTGAGGGTTCCCAACTTCCCAGAGGGTGTGGCAAACCCATATTCAAGACCCTGGTCCAAATCATGCAAGAGTAGGGACTTGAATCTGGTTGACAGCCCAGGTGAGTGTCCTAATCACAAGGTTACTGGCTTGTGAATGCCAGAAGAGTAAAATTAAATAAACTTTCTCAAACATCAGAAGAACATTTTCTTTGTCGGACTTAATTTGAATTTTGAACAATGTTTTCAGGAGGTGCTTCTTTTCTCTGAACCTCTTCACCCATCCCTCCTCATGACTTTTGTCTCATGAGATACCAAAATGCCAGGAATTCTAACCTTTGTGATTTTCACTTAGAAATGACTCACTAGATAATCCTCTTTATACGAAAATGAGCCTCTAATAGTCTGCATTCATTTATGCAGGTTAGTGTTTCTGAGGAAAATTGCTGCCACAATCCTTAAAAGTTCTGACAACAGCAAAAGAGAAGTGATGCATGATCCCGATGAACTCCTTTGATATCCATATAGTTGTAACACACACAGTTCCACAGGAACGTTATTGCAATTTAACTTAATTAAAGCCATGTTGTTATAAAATGTTACCGATTAAAATGGTTAGGATCTGGAAAGTGCTACTCAGTTCAACAGAAAGTGCTGATAAAAGGGGTACTGAGGCATATAAAGGCTTTTGTTTTAACTAAATATGATGGTGACTAGGGAGCTGCTCCTGTGAAGGTCTTAGAACCAGCTGGCAGATGTTTATTGTCTCAGTCCCCACTGACCACAATAGGCATTTAGGGCATTCAGTACTTTGTAGGATCAGCTCTTAGGATTCCACAAATAAACTCCAAAGTTAAACCTTGAGGTGTCTTTTCAATATATATATTTTAGGAGAGGAGGAAGGAGCAAGAGATGAGAGAGGCAAATTACTTCAGCTCTTCTAAGTCTCTCAGTAAGTGTAGAGTGCCCATCCATGTTGCCACAGAAGCATTTAAAGTAGTAGTTAATAGCTGGGGAGGAAGGGGTTTGCACAATCCGCTGTGCCTCAACCTGTCTTAGGCAGAGGATATAGATATCCAGCCAACTCTAATGCTCCTTCAATTCCTCTCTCTGCACCAGTCAGAACAGACCTATCCTTTTCTGTCATGTTTAATCTTTAGCTCTAGCTTGTAGTTTGAGGTTCAGTTGACTTTAAAGACTTTATTTATTTATTGTTGCTTTTCAGGGGTGAGAGTGGTGTTGGATGACTTTTTTGGTTACTGTAAGGCCATGATGAGTACATCTAAGAAATTGGATTAAGAGGTGTTCTTTCTTGCCCTGCAATGTTGCCTGCTTCATCTGGGCATGAAATATGCCTTTTATGTCTTGACCACGGGGCATTTGGTAAAGGCTGTAGTGTCTGCCAGGCCTTTTCAAAAAGGATCTGATAGGACCATAACATGACTCCAGAGTCTACTGCAGCTCCACACTTTTTAAAAACATGTCAGGGGTGTGGGAAGGGAGGATATTTTATATTTTCCTTCCATTTTCTCTTACCCCCAGAATACGGAGGAAGAATGGACAGGAGAAAACCCGAGTGGCAGCATCCACATGGCAGAAGTGGTACTCTCAAAGCTTCTGAACCTGTCCAAAGATCACCCGTTCACGCATTTCCTGAGTGAGAATCTCTTGTCCCATGATTGTCCCAGGCAATGATTTCATCTCCCCGCTCAGGTCACTTCACATGAGGCTAGCTGTGGTTTTGAGATAAGAACTGTTTGTGTTTATCTCAGGAGACCCGGACAGTCCAGCTAGAGTCCAGAAAGTTTTCCTCTAAGAGGTGCTATGTTGGCAAACAAAACCAGTTTAAAAGGCTTGCTCAAAGCAGAGGCCCTGACCTGGTTTCTTGTTCAGTTGGATTTTTCTGTTGGCACTGCTGGCAATAAAGCTCTCTAAGCCCAAGTCTAATTAGACACCATTTAGAAGGAGAGACATCTTTATATCTTCAATTGGAATGTTGGCCTTGTTTGAATTGTGCCCACTTCATAACTTCCAGCTATTGCTTTAAAAAGCTACTGTGTGGCCATGTGACTAGGTGCATAAATCCATCAGGGTGGCTCCAACGGCAATACACTGGGGAAATGAGTTACTGTTGGTAAGCACTTCCTTTTTGGTGGTGTGATGCTGAAAGCTATAAGCACAAAGGCATCTAGATTGCTGTAATTAGAGAGAAACATGCCTTTCTAAATTCTGCAGGCATCAGCATGTCTAGCGATTTGTCAAAGTAATTAGTTTATACTAGATAATACAATTGACTAATTTAGTAGAGACTTGTTAGTAGACACATGTTCATGAGAGTGTTTCATGCTGAGTTAATTAAGGTCAGTGTTGGCTCATGGGTAAATAGACCATAAGGCAATTAAAGATGGGAGGCTTTTGCCCTTACTGTCATGGAAGGGTAAAACTTAAATACCATTTTAGATTTTTTCGTACTCTACCCTAGAATATTCTTCATTTTTTCAAATTCAGAAGTGGATTCTTGTTTTTGATATTGCTGTCTCATTGGTGCTAATTTCTGATCTCATTTATACCCATGTAAATCTAAAATAACTGAATGAAAGTCACTGGAATCTTATGGGCATAAAACTATTGTGAGCAAGAATTGAAGCGGCTTCTTAGCATTTTATAATTCAGGGCTGGTTTATTCTAATGTTTCTTAATTTCAGAAAAATATCCTCTGATAACTGTCCTCGCAAGTCTGAAGTTGTCACCTTCAAAATTCTTCAAAGACTCATACAGACTGAATATTAGTAATTCTCTCCAAAGCATGAGCAGGAAAAATAGTTTTATTATGCTAAGCTTCCTTGTCATTTGTAATGTCATCTGTCTACCGTGGTGAGATGCAAATGGAAACTTTCTACTGAATTAAAGATTTTTTTTGTACTGATTGTACGGATTCTAGGCCTGACTCTCCATTGCCTTGTACTTTGTGTTCATTTACAAAATCAATGCAAATTGCTGCCAAATCAACTGTGGTATTTTATGAGACTATATAGGGTAAGGCGGTAGGGAATCAGCCCTTTGTTTTCCCCACATAGCAGATGAATCCATGTGAGATAAGGCCTTACTCTGCGTATACCAGCTCTCTGTGACAGTTCTGAAATGAGAACCGATCATTCAGTTTTCTGGATGTTTTTTCTTGTTCTGATTCTTAAACCATGAGGCATGTTGTTCTAGGATAGCTGCTCATGTGTGCTGAAAAAACCAAGCGATTGCATCACAAAAGCACAGGATTTGCTTTCTTATGTCATGATGTTCTGGTAGGACATTGTTTGTATCAGGATGAATTATCGCATTATGGTAAATGGAGAGCACAATTTACAAACTTGAATTCCTAACCTGAGCACCCATTCCTGTATCTTGGTTCTTAGAAGGGCAATTAGATGCATAAAATCAGTGTTGTCATGCTTCATGCCCAGCTGTGTGGTCAACTGTAGGCTGTGGGCTTCCAAATATGAAACTTAAGCACACAGTATAATCTAGTTATAATGCCCAAAAGAGATTCAGATCCTTTTAATGATTTGCAGGATGTCGGATAAACCTATAAATATCAGGACTGTACAGAAATATTTGGGAAACCTTCCCCTGCTCTCTCTTTCTTCTGGATCCTTTCTATTCCCCCATTCTACTGTTCACTCACTTTAAACTCTCAGATTATAAATCTTTGGCCTGATTCCCCTTACCATTATGTTAATTTTATGCTAGTGTAGCTCCATTAACATCTCTTGTTCAGGCTTTAGTTATCTCTCACTTAGATTTTTTTCAACCTTTGTTCAGGCCTCTCCGTATCTCATATATTGCTGTCAAGATGCTTGAGTTTTTTGGTGTAGTGGATTTGATGCACTGGACAAAACTGTTTTAACTCTACTGGCTTAATGGAATTATGTCTGCTGAGCATTTGGCCCATTGTTTGTTCACATTTCCAAAGTGTATTTTCCCTTTCACTGGTAGCTTGTAAAACATTTTAAGGTGACGTTAGTCTGTGCTCAGCAATTCTCTACCTTGACCATCTGTTAACATTCTCAGTGTTCCAAGAAGTTTAAACTGCACGGGAGCCATTTCTGATCTCAAAAGCATCTGGATCCGCTCTGCCACTCCTTCCTCCAGCATCTGAACTTTGTTAGCAACTAGAAAATGAAACCAGAAAGAAAAAAATTATCATTTGCAGAATATGAACTTGGGGCTCAGGGGCTGCAATGATGAAGAGACAGGGAGAATTGGATATATTCAACTGACAACATAACAGTTGTTTTTCCTGTGGTTCCTGAACATTAACACGGAGTAAGTCTCTAATGGTCCAGTTTGGTTGAAAGAAGCACCCTAAAGGTCAGAATTGTACAAATATTATACAGGAACAGTGAGTGCTCTGCGTGCGCACATGGACTCACTCACTCTTTGTTTTTTCCAACCTCTTTGAGTGTGGGCCAGGGGTCAGAAGATTTGTTCTCTGTTTGTTCATCCCTATTCAGAATGTGATGCAGTAGAAATGTTTTACCTAAGTTTTGTTTGGAAAGTGAAGTGCCTTTGCATTTGAGATAACTGATGCTTCATTGTTGCTGACAACGTTGCTTCTGTGCTCTCCTCCCCTTCCTAAACCTGTTTCTCTGCACCACTCTTTAGTGCAATAAATCCTGGTATTGATCAGAAGCTTCCCTTGAAAACGTCTGAATGCTGCTTAACTCAGCTACCAAAGTCTGCTTCCTCCAAAGAAATTTTATCCTTCCTTCTGCATATTTTTGTCTTTCCTGGGGCAACTGCATCAGGCAAGAATCCTCCTGTCCTTTCCCTTACCCATCTTGCAGGCATGCTGAGAAAGAGACACTAACTGTTAATTACCTTGTTTGTAATTTCCTTTGGTTCCAATAGCACAAACTCAAACCCCAGTCTCTTGAGTGTAGTAGAATTCACATAAACTCTCCCCTCTCCCTCTCCCCAGCACTACTCAGTTTGAATCAATTAAAGACAGCTTTTGTCCCCATCCATATCTTTTTAGAACATATCTAATTGATTTCCATCTTACATTCTCTTTGACTTCCCTTTCACTTTTATCTTATTCCCTTTTAAAGGTGTAGCCTGTGCAGTATTAATGCTTGTGGGGAATATATCTTCAGTATGGGGGCCCTGCTGAGAGTGTCCATATTTTGAGGTTTGATCTAATAATGGTGATGGATAGCAAAGACCAGGATGAGAATAGGATGTCACAGAATTTATAAGTGCTGTGTTTTCCACATTATTGCTGCTTTTAAGTAAATAAGAGTGTGTAGGTGTCTTCTTTTAAAATTCTTCAATTTCTTTAATTAGTTCATTTCATGCAGCCTATGGTAATTGATAGATTTCTTTATTTAGCCCCCATCTATGATTTTTCTTTTTCATGTTCTGATGCACAGCTTGCTAGTTTCCTAGAACAAACTCACACTTCAGAAAAATCATGATTTGTTTGAAATAGTTTTTTTGAACAATGGAGATTACCAAAATTAAATTATATTCAAGATCAAAGCACAAGTATCTGATGATCACACATAGGTCATTACTAAAGTACAATTGCACAAACCATTAAGATTGGCTGGCAGTGGGTCTATCCTAAGAGGGAAGGATACAAGAGGAATTAAACTGCAGCTTGCAGACACATTACCTTCTTCTGTGAGCCTGATAGATCCTATAAGGTATGCAAGGTCTAGGTAATTCACTGCTTGGTTAATAAACCTCCAAGGAAAACCTAGGCACTATACTAAAGGAAGTGGGATTGGGATTTACTGAAGGGGTTCTTCCTCTTGAGTCTATGTCATGCCAATGTCCCAGACTGCTGTTAAGGGGACCTGAGCACGGGCAGTGCTCTCTTTCAAATGAGAGATTCATCAATATCCTCACTACTTGTGATCATTAAAGACCCCACAGCACCTATTACAAGAATAAAGTCAATGAGAGTTGAGCATCTAACTCCCTTTGGCATTTTTGAAAAAATCTCACCCTACATTCTAATGTAGGTAATTTACATCCTGTCTAACTAAATTACCCTCCCTGTTTCAGCTAGATAAGGTATTATTTTTCCCTTTCCCACCTTAAAGTCTTGTGTAGTATTGCTCTGCGCTGTTAAACAGCTGTTAGGTTTTCTCCCAGAGGCTGCTACAGCCGTGTTTGTACTCCAAGTTCAGACTGTTTGTAAAGAGTCGTCCTTGTGCTACTTTATGTAGTGCAACATTGTAGAAAAGTTCCCCGAGATCCTGGCAAGGAGCTTTTTTTAAAGGCAGATGCAGGATAAGTACCTTCATTGCCAAACCAAGGCCTGGTGCACATGATCCAAGACTTAGCCATTTAAGGGGACAGGTGCCTAGTTATAGTCAAGCAGAGACACTGTGGAAGCTCAGCCCTACGGAGCTCCAGGAACAGGATAGCAGAAACTTTAGGTTGGGTCACTTGCAAAGGCACAGTCAGATCATTAGTAGAGTGCTATGGCTGTAGAATACCACAATAATTTTTGCTGTATATAAGCACAGGTATTATTTCAGCATTTCTGTGCTAAAAGGCACTTTAAGAGTTAATTCTGTAGGCTTCACTGAAACAAAAAGTTGTGCTCAACCATCTGTTACTTCCAGATTATGACTAATAAAGCACCTTCCTTGGTTTTAACCATGTGTCCTTCTCTGTGTTCCTCTGTGTTTGTCACATCACATCATGACAGCTTTCAGGTAAGGGGATAGCGCTGTGATTTCTCTGCGTTTTATATGTCTGCATAACACAGACCTGTTGTGAACTTGACCCTGTTATGTACTTGCAACTAAAGTTACTTTTCAGTAATAGCCATGTTTGTCATGCAATGCCAGATCGTTCTTAAGTGAAGGAAATATGGGTTAAGCACAGAGCTGGACAGGAACTGGATTTTCCATTTTGTGGAGAAAATTATTTCAAATTATTTCAGAAAAAAATTCTGCTCCAAAATTGATCTAAAGCAGATAATGAAATTCCCCAAAACATTTTTATCAAAACATTTCATTCTGATTTTTGACCTTTTAAAACTTGTAAAAACTTTATTTGGAAAGTTGTTTAAAAAATTGAAACAGTGAGTTCTAAGTGTCAAAAGGGGATGTTTCAACATTATTGAAAAGCTTCATTTTATTTTTTTAGAAAATTTCTCCTCTTCTCCTTTCAAATGAATATCACCAGTTTAGGACAATTGATCAGGACTGTGCTATGAAGTATATGACATCTCTCTCTCTCTCTCTCTCTCTCTCTCTCTCTCTCTCACACACACTCACACACTCACACTCACACACACACACACACACACACACACACACACACACACACACAGTTTGATCAACATACAGACTACAAGTCACCAGGGTACTCAACTTTAAACATGAGTATTGAGAGAAATGAATGAACTTCTGAAATGAAACTTGTGTTTTCTTCAGAAAGAGACAATTTATCAAATATTAAAAGGAGTCAGTGGAGAAGAGGCACAAGGCATAGCTACTAAACAAAAGGGGAAGGATATAAATATATTCCACGGCACTAATTTTGCTTTATTTTGTCAAACACTTGGAAATTTTTATTATATAAAGTCACCCATTTTGTACTCAGAAAAATTAAACAACTTGATCAGTTTAGTATTGAGACAGGAGGCCTCTAAGAACATCCTGTTGCTGCAGCTAGTAGTATTGGTGGCTGTGGAATTGGCACTTTTTTCTCGGAGCCAATGCTAAATCAGAGCCCCAACACGGTTTTTGGGTATTGTTGGAAGTGAGCAGACAAATTAATTTCTGGTCTCCGTTGCACTCGCATACAGAAGAGCTGCATTGACATGAGATGAGGCATAGAACCAATGTCCTGACATGTTTATTAAGGACCCTAAGAGCAGAAATGCTAAACTGCAACATATAGGTCAAATTCTAACTCATTCTAAATTAGTATTGGTTTCAAAGGAGGAGGGGAGCAATTTTGTAAAATTCCTGAAGATATAACGTGACATAATTCTTTCCTGCCCCCCTGCCCAGTTTAAAGAGCATCTACTGTTCTTCATTGTCTGTCCTAAGCTGTTACATAGGGTTTGTGTGCAACATGAAGCCTTTTCAGTGGTGGTTAATTAGATCCCTGTGAATAATTTCAAGCTTTTTAACTTTCTGCACATGAGCAGTCCCACTGAGTTATTCACATGCATGAGTTATTTTGCAGAAATGAAAGGCACCAGGATCTATGACTTCAGTAGATCTACCCTAGGTGTTGTCCCGTCCCTGCATGGATACAAGTTGTTTACGAATAGTGGATGGTCTACCAGCCCTGTACCTGGGATAGCAAGGTTTCGAAGGGCACTGAGTGCAGCATGTTGAACAGAAACGTCCCCATTCTCCACATGTTGCTCTAAAAGGTCCAAAAGCTGAAGTACCACTCCCAGCTGCACCATCCGTACACAGTTGCCATCTTAAGAAAGAGGGGAAAACAAGCATTCAGGAGGTGAGACAAAACACCAACATAGTTGTTATGCCCAGCAGTGGTTCACCGGGAAACATAAGGAACTATTGGCCTGGATGTTTTGTGGTTCAACAGGGATCATCTTTTAGCAAGAGCAATGGCAAGAGCCTCATCTGCACAGAACTTGCCTTCATGGTCAGCAAAGGTGACCTTAAGCTGCCTTTATATCTGCCCTGAGCTTGCTTCCAGTGCAACTTAACTTAAGCCAGCTAAATGGTCTCACAGGGCTTAGGACTCACCTCCACCTGGCCTCAGTTTACAAGCCCCAATTCCATGCTGGTGGAATCCTTTGCTGCCCCATTAGGGCAGCTTTAAGGTCACTCTGCACTTGAGAGGCACCAAGAGACCTTAGGGGGACTGAGGAACTGGCTCATCAAGTGTTGTGATTCTGATCTCAGTTAAACTGAGTTTTACACTGCTATAACTCCACCAGCATCATTGAATTACTGCTGATTAACATGTATGAGAGGAGAATTGGGTCCATAGCTACTTTAGCCTCTTCTGTGTAAGGGACTGAATTCTGATCTTGCATTTATTAATGGGTGAAATTCCCATTGACTTAATGAGTTACCCACTTAACACTGGTGAGAGTGAAAGCAAAATAATCAATCCCAAGAAATTCCTGCTTTGTATTGCCCTTTCTTCATAGTACCCTCCTTAGTGATGTACCTATCTTGAAACTCTTACGTCTTTATTTTCTGTGTATTACACTGTGATGGGGTATATCAACCCTGCACTGGCCCAGCAAAGGTTAACAAGGCACTTTGGGCCCAGGTGGCCACACCCCCTTGTCCTTGCTGGGCAAGCCCCTGGTGGAGAGAGTATCTAAAAGGCAGCAGCCCGGCTTACTCTGGGCTGGCTGAGGAGGATAGCTGGTGTGTGCTATCGGCTCATGCCAAAGCCCCAGCCTGAATATGCTGAAGACGTCGAATCCCCTGCGTGACCCTGGCGGATCATGGAGAATGCGGGAGACAGGAATCTGCTACCCTGGAGGGACTACAGGATTCAGAACCAAAGGTAGGAAGCAGTCCAGGAAAACATTTAGTGATATGGGACTCTGAACCTGAAACCAGAAACACAGGCGCCACAGGGCCCTGGGTCGAGATCCTCCTACCCCTTTCCATACCTACTGTGGGGTGTGATGATTGCCCAAGGGACAGGACACGATTGCCTTGTAGTAGGAATATGGAGCACTACTACGCAGGGTTATTGACACTGGGAGGCAAAGCCCTGACTTATTGATTCTGGTCATTAGGCCACGCTGCCCTGAGGACGAGGGTAGCTCTACTGACTTTCATCAGGGCTATGCTTCCTATCCCTACCCCCTTTTAATGTAAACTCTGATTGTTTGGTAAAATATGGCAAAGAACTGAGTACTGCATGCCAAGGGCCAGATGTTCTGGTGGTATAAATCTGTGAAGTTCCATTCATTTTAATGGAACCATACCAGACAAGGCTCTGACTCTAAAAGAGAGCTTAAATCCATTATACAACAACAAAATGATTTCAACTGATTTTTGTTCAGATTTTATATTTATCCTCCTGCAAGCCTCCTGATTGAACTTATTTAACTGCTTCTAAACCATAGGATTGCTCAATGCCATTTCCACTGCACTCTCTCTCTCTTCCTGATCTGTGCTGAGTGATGTGAGGTTTTTTCATAGGTTCCTTTTTGATGTGTGTCTAACATCATCATTACCATAGCATTTCAGCTAAACTATGCTTTTTCCTTTGTTACATATCTCAGTTGAAACTTGTCAATACTTTTGACATTTAAATGTGTACTTTGTGTGAAAATTGACATTCCTTGCGATTTTGCAAATTTCATTAAAGAAAAATCTTTTTCAATTTCCATTCATGAATGCGGCTTTTAATGGTGACATTTTGTCTGATTTCTCAGATCTGCTCTCCTGCAAGCTCCTGGGGTTTTGGAGATCAGAAAAATGAGAGAATTCACAAGTCTCTTTGGGTAGCTGTGTATCCTTTCTGGAAACAAGTTAAGGATTTGCAGAACTTTAGAGATAAAATATGTAGTGTGAAGTTTTTAAATAGGCTCAAGTCTGTACTGAAATACTCTCACTTCCAATTTTTTTTTTTTTTAAATAAAAGAGAGACAGAGAGAATGAGAATATTCTTCCTCCTCTAGTAATGTGCAAACAGGCACAATCACTTAAGTGGCCATCTTTCTTTGTCTGTCACAAAGCTCCCAAGTGGCTTTTTCTTTCTGTGGATTTTTGCCTGGATGACGGCAGCTTTGCATGCATCTTCAATTTAATGGCTCATAGTTAAAACCGGTTAAAAACAGCCATTTTCTCAGCTGCAAAAGCTGTCATCCTTTCACTGCCTCCTCACAGGTCCTTTAGCATGGCAATCAGATTGCCACAGGATTTCTTTACTTAAATTAAAGGCTGTGCATACATCAGCAGCACAGACTGAGGCCTGACAGTGATTATTCACTTCTTCTACATGGAATGTCTATTATGTGTGTGTGGTGGTGGAGAGGAGGGTGGAGAGAGAGAGGGAGGAGATGGCTCAGGAAGGGAAAGAGAATAAAGTGTCAAACACTTCAAATCTATGTTAGCACGTTTTTAAAGTCATAGAGGACATTTCCAGTGAGCAATAATGTACAATGGCTGATTCAGTGCTAGGAAAAATGCAATCAAGAATTCAGTCCCACCCTTAACTCTTTTTCTGTTATAACACACACAGGCTATTAAAACAACTGGGCAGCTCCATTAGCTTCTCCAGTAGAATTGACCAAATATTTTATTATGATTACCCATGAAATGCAGGAATTCATCAGGGTTTGAGCTGGGTTACAAAAGCTCCATGGTGTTAGTTTTTCTGTGGCTTGCACTCTCAATTATCTGAGGCCTAGCTGTTAGCAAACTCAGGGTGCCTCTAACCATGTCTTTTTTTTATAGTCCTACATAAGTGCGGTTCATTTCCTATCATATAGGCAATGCTACTTCTTTATGTTCCTCTGCTTATAGTCCTCAGCAATTACTGTTCCTTTATTTACACTGAGGGAACTTAGTGTGACAAAATGGTCTCCCTTGAAATTTCATCCTTAGTTTCAAGCCACTCAATTTTTCTTCTGAAATGACTATGGGTAAAGTGTTCCAAAGTCTCTTTTGGAAAGGAGACTTACACACTTAGGAACCTAAGTCACCTGGTGATTTTGGAAGTTTTACCCTATATCAGAATGAAGGGAAGTGGGGTGCACACAGAGCCCCTGGCAGGGGAAGAGAGAGAGTGGATGGGATACAGGGAGTCCCTGAAATTGGAGGGGAGGGTTGCAAGGAGCCCCTACTATGTGCACTGACCTTGACCAACAGAAGGGAAACATTGAACCCTCTAGTAGTAGTAATTGACCAAGTGAAATCAGGCCTAATGGTCCACTCAATGGCATTTTGCAATAACTTTTCAAGACTATTCTTGATTAATTTCTAATTTTGAGGTAAAGTTCCAGATATCAATGGGAAGAACCCTATCAGTTTTGGTGGCAATGGAAAACTGGATTACGAGAAAAGCATGCTTTCCACACAGTGCCCATTTGGTACTGCAGGCTGAGGAGCATTGTGACATCAGAGGTAACTCAGCCAGTCCTCACTTCCTCCCTCCAGTTCATTTGTATAGTTCATTTCCATTGATTGAAGTGAGTCAGCAAATGAAACTGCAGTTCAGGATGGGGGTGCTTTGACATTTGTGTGGGTGCAGGCGTTCAGGACTGGAATAGTGGGGGCTGCTTTAGCGCTGGCGCTATATTAAGTGAATAGGAGTGAGGCTGGAGACTTGCCCACACAATGACCTTGAAATGATTAGCATCTGTAATTTAAAGATAGACACACATCACCATGGTATAGGAAAGCAAAAGTGTGTGTGAGTGAGTGAGAGAGAGAGTGTGCCATGAAATCTAATAGTATTGCTCTCTCTAGTAAGAAACAAACAATACCAGCTATCCTGGTCACTTTGATGGGTAATGAATAAACAACCTTACCATTCCTGGCAAAGTTGGCAACAGCCAGTGCTCCTGTCAGCTGCAGCTGCGGGTGTTTGGATGCAAGCCAGGTACCAACCTTCTCATAGATAATGCCGCATCCATTAGCAAACAACTTCTGCATGGATTCATCTGTGGTCCAATAAGAGAAGAGAAGTCTGAAAGTACATCTAAACTCTACTTTGCATCTATTATAGAATAGTACTTCTCAAGGTTTCAGTCTGTGGACTATTGTTTCCTCTAACAGAGCATCAGGGTTGGCAGGAGGCTGTGATTCTGTGAAGATCATAAAATTGATTGTTCTTGATGTCTTACACTAATCCACACACTCAATATAAAGCTAGTAGCCTTTATGCAAGATTCTCCACACTACTTTTAGCTATATACTCCAGTATTGCATGAAGGGACCATCCTCTTCAGAGAATGTGAAGTTATTCAGTCTTGTGGTAGCTCACTAGTGGGTTTCCCCAAGCAGAGGAGTAATACAATAGCAATTATACGTGAAGACTTGGAGGAACAGAGCTGTTCACTCTGAGCTGAACTGCTGCCTGTCTAAATCTATCCTACAGAGTGCTAGGTACCCTCATCTTCCCATGAAATCAGTACCTTGCTGGATGGAATCTTAAGTTGCAATGTGATCACATCTCAGATAAAGACTAGATCGTGTGTGTGTGCGTGCGCGCACACACACACGTGTAACCCATGCATGGAAATCTCATAAAATTTACAAGTAGGGATTGAAGGAACAATATATATCTACTATGTTTCCAAGAGTTCGGTGTCAGTATGTTACTAGTTGAGATCTACATAGGCTAAATGTAATCTTAAGAATGGAAGCCATCAATTTTTGTGTGTGATTATATTCCTCAATTTGGAACTAATTCTTTATAATGAAAAATCCAAATACCCTATGTGTTTAACTTGGAAACATGTTTGCCATAGCTTTATAACTTTTCTTAAAAGTTTAATTAAACTGTAAATTATATTGAGATTTTGGTAAAGGAGGCAATGTAAATGCATGATTCTATGCCGTTATTCTTTAATTCATGAAGCCCCAAATGCTGCAAAACTGTCAAGCCATACAAGACCATACGAACCAAATTATAATCAGGATTAGCAGAGATAAGTGCTAACATTTTTCTGCTACACCTTATGGCTGAGCATGGATTCCATGTGCCTCATATATCAAAAGCAACATCTCAGATGTCTGACATTTTATGCTCTCTGTTTTCAAGAGCTGCTGCTTGACTCTGTCCCCTCTTACTAATTTGGTTACAGTAGCAGTACAGCAGCGTGATGGGGGAAGTGAACGGTCTGAGGCAGCAGAGCATATATGCTAGAAGATCAGTGTTCTCCATTTTCAGTACATGGAAACATGATTTACATAGCAATTTTGAATTCTTATGCTTCCTTCCTTCATTAATCCAGATGGCTGAAACACTTGCTCCATTTTTGAATAATGAATGAAGAATGGATATTTAAATTAACTGAGTTTTAAGGTGCTTTGGGAAGAAAAATTAAGAACACCAGTCTATCAGATTGCCATGTCAGAAGCCAGTTTACTTGAAAGGACCCATCATACTGTGAAATATCTCCATGAGAAAGAGAGCAGACATGGGATCTTCATATAGACTCGTGTTAATCAGCAGAGCTTAGTCTGTGGGGACTGGTGTAGGCACCATCTGTACTACATCACTAGTTAGTTTTCTTAGGCTACGTTTACAGTGAGGGCGGCAAAATCGCTGCCGCCAGATCGATCTTTCAGGATCGAGTGAGCGGTCAGTGAGACCCGCTCAATCGATCAGGAAGTCAACTGAGTAAGTCCACCCCCTCAAGTAGCGTGGCGCTGCGTCGATGGGAACGGCGTGAACAGTGTGCAGAAGGGAAGCTGAGCCATCGACGTCAGTTACGCAAACTACTTTGTGTAGTTTGCGTAACCCCCATCGACTGCTGCCGAATCGCGCGGTCAGTGTGAACCAGCCCTCAGTCTGTCACTTCACATTATGGACCAGATTGTGGAGCTACACAGGTTTACAGCAGCTGAGGATCTGCCCCTTTAAAATTGGAGGTGAACCCAAGAAATATAGATGGGTCCTGAATCTGAGCCTTCCTTACTTTTGGGGAGGACTGCCTATTTCATTGTCTACCCCAGAGGAACCAGGATATGACAAAGTTGGAGAAACCTAGCTCTAGATGAACTGGACTGACACACACAGCTGCAATTAAGAAGACCGTGAACTGTTCTTCTATTGCATTTCTAGCCTCTGCCTAGGAACTGTCATAGTGGCATTAAATGCCCGAGGCAAAATGTGTATATGCTTGGAGGAAAATATGGCAACATGAGCATTACAATCATAGAGTAATTGGAAAAAATAGAATGTCTGTTGAGAAGAATTCCCTCAAGGAATCTTGAAACAACAGGCTGCAGATGTGTCTACAGAAAAGAAATGAAAGCACAGGAGCAGATGGCAGTCCCTGCTGCTAAGGGGACTTTCTGCTGCTTCTGCATGCATCTCAATGCTTGTAGTTCCTTTTCTTACCTCCAAGGAGCAGAGACACAATGAGATCTGACACAGCCTTCACACTGCATATATCTTCTGCCTCTGAACTGCCCTGGAGCCTCAGCAGGATCTCTGACAGTGCCTCATGCACACCTGCCTCTACCATTTGCACTTTCAAAACGTCTGCAGAGGTTAGGAGAACATGCATATTAATGGCTTCTCTTTGGGTCACTGCATAAATGGTGAATGCGAGGAGGCTAAATCCCCAATAATTTAAGACAGGATCTTTCCAGGTGCAGTAAGTTTTGGGAACCTTGTTCATAACAGGGGATGTTGACATTGGAAAATACCACAGTCAGAATAAGTACTCCTTTTAGCTAGATCAATATTTGATTTAGATAATTTTTGGGGGGTAGGAAGGGGACAATTGGGGAATTTCTGTTGCCACTTATAATATATTGGTTTTAAAAAGTTGCATTCTAGATGTTCGTTTGTTAGCTACATTGTAACTAGTGTGATATTTTTTAAGAGTTGGAAAATACTAATATAAAAGGCAAAAATATACCTTAACAGGTGTGTGCTGATGTCACTGGCTTGTAACTTGGCAGTGCCATGGCCATATTTTTCCCAGTGGTGTTAATATTGAGTTTGAACAAAACGAACAGCTTTGATAATGTCTCCAGCTGTTACTCTTTTCACTGCAGTGTGGTGAATGCAGTTTGAACACTCATTCCACTAGACTTTCTGTTGCTGATAAACCCTGAACAAATTGTGTGTGATATAGCAATGTCTTGAACATACATACTCCCCCTTAACCTCCCAATATTGTGATGGATGAAATGGGAAAAATTGGGCCATTTCAGGAATCCCCAAAGAAGTTACTTGGACATCATATGATGACAGGGGACAGTCCCAGTGACACCTGGTTGTATAATCTCTCATTATAAATAAATGCACAGACAAAGGTATACATTTGAAGTCAGAAATATTAATGGAAATACCATTGTCATGAAGTTATTGATTTACCATTAACTGTCCTTTGATTCACCAAAGTAGACTAGTTTCCTTAGTCAATCACTGTCAATTACTATTTTGTTAAAAGAAACTGGTTTTTATTATCTCCATTTATGCGCATTACCATTTTTAAAGTGTCTCTTAGGACAGTACATAGGCTATGTGTATCATACAAAAAGTTGTCAAATGGTTCATTTTATACCACTCTCAGGCTTGTTTCCTCCTCCCGTGTCCCACAGATCCATATTTTAAAATGAAATCTTGGCCCCACTGAAGTCAAGGGAATTTTGCCATTGAGATTAATCTGGCCAGGATTTCACCCATTGTTTCTATGATGAGGGCCTTATTTCCCTGCCTTCGGTAATGGAATTCCACTGAAAACCCAGGAGCATTCACTATGCTAGTATCCTCCATACGAAGGAGCTTTGTCATCAAGATAAGAAGACCCTTACCATTCTCTGCTAGTGTCTGCAGTACCTCAATGATGATTTCTAGCCTCTGATGATTCTCTGCCCTTCTCAGCTGCTTCACGAGATGTTCAGCAACCTTTGTCTTGCTTAGAGCCTCCTTAGCTATGTCTGTGTGGATGACAATAGCATTATTTTGTATGTTTGCACACAATCTCTCCTTAGTCAGAGATGAATGGATGCTACTTTGATTCTAATGCCTCACTAATTTGTTTCATAGCTGTAACCTCTGACTATTTGGGGGTTTTAAGAGGAAAAAAATAACTTGTCTCATTTTTTCTTCTTCTGTCTAATGCAGTTGTGTAATTCCTGTGGCTATGCCTTTTTAATAATGGTCAAATCGATCACTGCCCTAACTCCATTGCATTCTATGGCTTTATCTGAGTGATGAATTCGTCTTGTGGTATCACAGCATGTGCACTTTAACAGAACATGTTTTGTGCAAAAGAAAGGATCCCAGCAGGAATCTAACCAGCCTCTTCAGGATGGGCACTCATAGCTTGCGTGGTGAGTTTTTCAAAAACTTTTAACATATATATATTGCCACATGATATAGAACATGATTAAAGGGAAAAGAGCATTAACAATTTAAGAAAATATGTATAAAGGATATGGTGAAATAGACTATGTCCAGAATGCAGTATTGCCAACATGAGGAATTCAAAAACAAAGTTAGCCCCTCCCCCAAAATCATGATTGGCTTAAAAATCATGGTAATTTATTTTAAAACTCACTGAGTTTTTTTTATTTGTGTTTTGTTTTGTGAGCCTTTAGGGTTTTTGTTTAAGATTTTTATCAGCAACTATGAGAGCTAGATATATTTTTTCCCCCTTTCAAACCAGATTTGAAGTTCTCACAATTATATCACAGGGAATTTTCATAGTAAGAGGAGTGAAAGATTTCACACCTGATTCTCCTCTCAATAACACTGGTATAAATTAGGAGCAACTCCTTTTGAAGTCAGTGGAGCTACACAATTTTTAAACCAGTGTAAGTGAGAAGAGAATCAAGCCATTTTATTAAGGCATATAAAACAATGAATGGTAGAGAGGGAAGGAGCATAAAAAACTAGTGGCCCTTATTCTTGTATCTCAGGACAAAGATACTTAATGAAATTAAATTGCAACACATTATAAATAAAAGGAAGTACTATTATATATACTGTGATTTAAGTCAGTAGAATGACATCAGTTTATCCAGCTAAGGACATGGCCCATTAATTTTCCCTGGGAAGAGGCTAGGATATGTATTGAATCATAATGGTGTATGGCTGGTCAGCAACTGCTACAAGTTCTGGTGTTTAGTTGTGAATGTTTAGAGAGTCTATTTAAGTTGACCACAAGGGAACACATAACAAGGAGGCAAGCCTCTGTGTATCAAGAAATAAAGACAGTCTTGAATTTATCCCAACTGCAGGTCTCTAATCTCTATGCAGGGGAGTGCAGTGACTTTGCCTGATGCCAGGTCAAAACATTTACCTGGTATGGCCAACCCTACTCGTGGAAACACTGCCTGAGAAGCCCAAAGTAGCATGAGCATGCAATTTTGCTCTGGGATATGAAAACAATACAGTTTCAAATTTGGAAGTGTTTCAATGCTCACCTAGGTTTGCAAGGTTGCATAAGGCCAACAGGTTGACACGGACAAGTGGTTCACTCTCTGGGTAGTCAGTTAATATCCTGACCAGGGATGTGATCACTCCTGCCTTCACCAGCTGCTCCTGAAGGTCACCTGGAAATTAAAAGCATAGAAATTAAAGGCAAAAGGAATTTCATCTTGGATGAATCCATCATTGTACTAAGAAGGGCATGAGGGAGAGCTAAAGGAAGAGTTAAAACAAAAATTTGCTGAAAGATACAGACTAGAAATAAATTTTAACTGAGGGTAATTAACCATTGGAACAACTTGGGTTGTAGTGGATAGTTTATCACTGGAAATTTTAAAATCAAGATTTTTTTTTTTTTAAAGATAAGCTCTAGTTAAACAGGAATTAATTCAGGGAGATCCAACTAGATGGTCAATCCTTTTTGGCCTTATAATATATGATGGCTCTTGACTTCATTATCCTTCCAAACTAACAAGAGCTTTACTTTGCAGATTCAGGTTAATATATATCCAGTAGAAGTTCTGTATGTGGATGGAAAATAAAGAATTGGAGTCAAGAATTCTGTTGTCATTACAAGACCATAACTGCATCCTTCAACTCTACCCTGATGATAAAACTATCTTTTGGGAGCTGAGCAGTTAGGCCATTATAAAAGAGGTGTTAAAGATAACTGTAGTGGGAATGAGCGTGTCTGAGAGAGATGATAGAACATCCTAACATAAGAAAGGACTAACAGGAAGACCAAGAGAGATGAGGTTTTGTGGTGTTTTAAGGATGTCATAATTAAATTGAATGCTTACCTCATTGTAGATAGATTGTCAATAGCCCTAAATTGGGATTCAGGAGAGTAAGGCTGTAGTCTCAGGACATAGAAGAGCACTTGAGTTGAACCCTTCTCTGTATGCATTTTTATATCTTAGGAGCCAGATCCTCTGCTGGTGTATGTCAGCGTAACTCCACTGACGTCAATGGAGCTGCATCAGTTTACAATAGGTGGGAATCTGGCTCTAAATATACAAGGTTATTTTCCCACTTATTTGTGGGATTTCTGAGAAACTCACAGGTGATTGTAGCTATTCTACTTCTGAAATATCCAAACTGCCTTACCAATATTTTAATCACCAGCATGTTGCATTCTGTTCTTTTGGGTTTCATCAAAATAAAATCACTGGTGCCACATAATATGCCCAGATTTTCCCTATGGAAAATTTTTCTAGCAGTGAAACAGCACTGTTCTCATAACAATGTTTTACCATGAAAAGCAGTGCAGTTTAATAGATAGAGCAGTGGAATGGTAGTGAAAAGACCTGAGTTCTCTGCTACTGACTTCCTGTGTGATCTTGAATAAGTCAATTGATCTTTGTTTCCCTTCCTCCCTTTGTCTTGTCTATTTAGACTAACTGCTCTGGGGGCAGGAACTGTGTTGTCTTACATGCATGTACAGTGCTTAGCACAATGGAGCCCTGATCTCAGTTGTGGTCTCTGGGCACTATTGTAATGTAAATAATAATTGCAACTTAGTAAGAGTCAGTTTAATGAAACATGCTGTTTCTAAGTGAAAGCTATTTAAAGGATTTAGCTGATGGTTGGTATTAACTTACTGTAATTACAATGAGTAAAAGAAGTTATTCAAAAGTGAATCTAACCCCTTAGTTATAGTTCCCTTGTCAAAACCATGCTAGTATATGTCTATTGCAGAAGCAACTGGAAGCAACTGGAAGCTACTGGTGCATATGTATGTATGCTCTATGTATAACACACGTTAGCCTCAGTCTAAGTCAAAAGCCCAAGTGTTAAAACAAAAAGAAACAAACACAACTTGCAGCTGTAGCCAGAATGTGCAGCACTCTTTCAGAAATTTGAGTACTTACTGTTTTCATAGCAAATGCGGCCAATGGCCCTCCCAGCATGAAGCAACGTCTCTTGGTCTGGGCTCTCCAGGAGAGGTACCAAAGCTAGAACCAAGCCTGCATCGATACATGGCTTCTTCATTTCCTCTGCACAGACAGAAGAGAGAAGCTGCTAGGAACTTGGCTTGTTGAAATAAAACCAATACCTCAACTACAAGGCCAATAATTAGCATCCAGAACAGATAAGCAGACTGAAAGTGTACAAGAATCATGTTTAACATTATTTGTAGTAACACTTTACCCATTACATACCATTTTTTGCTACCTCTGCAATCACTTGGGCTGCCTTCACTGCACAGCTTGGATTGCCTTTGAGAATTTGAGCTAAAGTTGGGAAAATCCCATAGGCTGTGAGTAGGCTGGAGGATCTTTGCTCTGCAATGATAACAAGAGTTAGCAGCAATGAATTTGATTTATGTACAGCATTTGCTTTCAGGGTTTCTGTAGAGGTCTAGGCCGTGCTGGAACCCAAGATGCTGTTTCAGTAAGGTACTTAAGCACCTGCTTAACTTTAAGCATATGCAGTCACAGGGACTATTCATCTATTTAAAGTCAGGCAAGTGTTTAAGAACCTTGTTGAATGGGACCCTATATGTCAGACCTGAAAGGGAAACATCTTCTCTATCTGTGAGAAATGAACTGCTAGTGGAGGCTGGCAAGTTTAGGGCTTAAAGCCCTGCCCTACAGCTGCTCCTAGCAATTAGGACTGTCATTACACTCCCACCCCACAATAGGAATTCCTGCTGTCTCATTATGTTTAATTGTCCTCAAGCCACTGAGTCTTCTGGAGAATGGATATGTAAACACAGACTCTTGTCAGCTAGAGAGGGTGTGCTGGGAGGGGGAGGTTGGCCTTTGGATAAAAGGCTGTTAGAGATTCTACTCTTTCCTGTTTGAGCACTGGCTGATGTCAGCCTTTTTATGCCTTGACACTGGCTGAAGCAGGCTAAAAATTTGATAGTAAAAGTGGAATTAAGACTGGTTATAAGAAATATTTGTCCTAGTGTTACAGGTTGCCTTACTTTGTAGTCAATCACACATACCTTCCATCAGAAAAAACAGTTTTCTTCTTAATCTATCCTGGATTAATTCCATGTTGTATATAGATTAAATAGTAACAAACAAACTTTTAAAAAAACAAAAGATCTCTTTACCTGTGGGATGGACTGACCACGAACCTTTTTTTTTTTTTTTTAAACAAACAAGCATGGCCGAATCCAGGATAATAGGCCATTATCATACATAAATGATATTTAAAGACTGAAATCGTGCTAGGCATTTCTAATCATTTTGTTACTTTGCTTGAACTACAAAAATGTTACACAGCAGCCATTAGCTCTGTGATGACAGGTATATTACTGTAGTGGTCTGTTATGATGTTTGTGATTCATGTCTTTTACTCTCAAGACTTCCTGTTGTTGCTCTAAAAATTTAGAATGATTTCCTTGTTTCCTTTCCTCAGTATTCAGAAGTCTCTAATCTGAGTTTTGGACATGTTTTCTAAAAGCACAATTCCTTCTAATGAAATTCAGTAAGTAACAGCATACACTATAATAAGTAAGACTATTTTGGTAAAAAGATGGCAATAATGTAGACAAAATATTTCAGCAAACATAGCATTTCTAACACAGCTAACAAGATTTCTTTCCAAGAGATCAAGAATAAGAAAACAAGAGGTTTGTGTACAAAACTCAACGCAACATTAAATATTGAGCTGCAATCAGTATTTGCATAACAGCATTTCTGATTGATGAATCTGATGCTAAAGCAAATGCCTGTGCTGAAAGCTTCTCCAGCGTTACTGTTCCAATATACCTAAATCTTTAAGTACAACATCTTCAGTTTTTCCAGACCTATGCCCCAGTGTGCAGAAAATACCACCTGTGCCAAATTATGCAATGTCTTTGTTATGCAGAAAAATCACCTAGAAATGCTCTTGTGCATTTCTAATAACTATGAGCTCAGTCCTGCAACTTTTTACTCATGGACAAGTAATGGGGATGGCTAGCAGTACTGGCCAAGGTCCACTCCAACAGAAAGGGATCCTTGGATGCCATTGAATAGGGAGAAGAACTCTTATGTCATCTTCTCTGCAGCCAGCTTATGGGAGAAGGGGAGATGGCATAAGAATAGCTGAAATCCACTCCACACATTCGTTACTCAAGGGTCTGTGCCTGAAATAAATTAAATGAGGAGGTAGGATAAAGTTCTGAAAATATTATTAGTGTGTTTCTTTCAAGAGTTTTCAAATGCACGTGTGTTGTACAAAGCACAGTCTGACCTTCAAGCACAGGCCACGTTGCCATGGCAACTGGATAAATCCCTGTGCTCTGAAGGAGAAGCAACTAGTGCCAAGCAAGTGCTGACAGGTAAAAACAACCCATCGCCGCCACCTCAGTAAAGCATAAATGAAGCTGCAAACAACAAGAAATTGCCCTCAGACAGGCCTATTTACTGACTCTTTTCAAAGGTGCATGATTTTATTGTATTCTTGCAAGCAATACTTGGGAGAAGCAAAGCGCTCTGGGGATAGATTGGGGCTGCCAGAACTTTCTACACAACAGCCTCTGGAAATAACACTAAAGTTGACAACGCTTCAGCGAAATGGAAAGTGAGATCTAGCCTGTATGGTACAGATGACTGTCACTATCAGCTTTAATATTAAACCCATGGTAAATGACTGTGAGCAGACCTCTTGGTAAGAGTCAAAGAACAGTATTTCCCTGATGTCCAGTAGAAAGGCTGCTTCAAATTAGGGTGGCGTTTTTAACTTTCCCCTTCTAATCTGCAATATCCTAGGTTTTTTTTACCCTTCTGGGTTCTCATTTTTTCTTTTGGGGGTCTGAAAAGTGGGGTGAACTGAGGATGAGATAAGAGGATATGTGGTTGTTAATAGAGTGGTCTGAGAGAAATACTTGAGTTGCAAATTGTTTGTGACTAAAAGTGGCATATTTGATAGGTGATGATATTCATTATGTGGCTAAGTATGATTCAAACCTGAAGAGGGTCACAAATCCAAACTATTTCAGGAATTTTAGCACAGATGTTTATTTACATGAAAATTCCTAGCAGAAGTTTGATCATTATTTTCCTATTTAAAATGATTCAATCACCTAGTCAGGAGGAAAAAAAACACCAACAACCTGGTGACAGAAATGACCAATCACACACCATGAACAAATGCATAACAGCATGAAAGTGTACAATGTAATCAACCTGTAGACTGATATTTGTTACAGTGGTAACAGAACTTCTAACTTTCTAAAGTTACATGCAGCGCTTCCCAAGGAAAATGAACAAGTAGATTTTCTTTTAAGAAGATATACTAAATACGGACACAGTAACACTAATAGTAAGTGACACAGTATCAGCTTTCAGAATCAGAAATTTTTATGACTTTTCATTTCTTTATTAAAATAGTTCTAGATGAGTATAGATTTTTCTGATTTATTATTAAAGGCTGCATTTAATTTTCTAACAATACACCTTGAATCACATTCCAGTATTTTAATTGCCATCTAAAAGTATAACTTAGCCCAGTGCTTTATTACAACCAGGTTATGATAAAACCATTTAGTGGGAAAGTAACCAAAAGATGATTTTAGGATTCAGGCATATTTCTTAGGTAGGAAATTAAATCTGAAGTTTCTTTGCCACTTCAGATTTTTGTGATCAGTAAATTCACTGTCTGCTCACGGTCAGACCTGGAGAGACTCCAGAATTTTAAATCAACTCTGCTGCTATATTTCTGAGTCAGAGGTAGCTGAAATCATACTTTGCTGAAATTTTCCATTTATTTAAATGGAATTAGGGAATGGGCAAGCAGCTTCAATGCAAGTCTTTTCATAGTGTTTTACTACATTGTAGCCAGTGGCTATAGTTCTGAATCAGCAGATATATCTCCTTTTTGTAAATCTCTGTCTAGAAGGGAATATAGTTTTCCTTACGGCTACCTCAATTATTTATCCTCTGCTTAGACCACCCCCCAGCTCTCATTTACTCTGAAGGTTCTGCAGTTGTCCATCTTCCAATAAAGAACTAGATATTTGAAATCCTTATGAACCCCATCAATGCCACTAGTTGACTAGCTTCGGCGGTCAACACTGACTGAGCACTGAGCAGCACTTCCAATTCCTGATGACCAAGAAGCAAGAATGTGGGAACCTAATCCTAAACTTCTATCTTTCAGGTGGTCCGGTGGCATTTTAAGAGATCTGGTGGTTGTTCTGGCTCCTTGCATTGTCAAAACATTAGCTGCTAAACAACGAGTGCAGAATTTAGAATATTTTTATTTATATCTTCACAAATAGCTGCTACTGCAAGGTAATCTCAGTTCAAGCAACTGGCTTGCAATTCATAGTTTCAAGTACCTTTTGAGCACTGGTAGGAAATTTCCACTCAGAAGCTAAATACTTAAGGCTGGAGTGTCCCCTCCATTGACAGATCTCAGCAGCAGCCCTCAAATATCTTCCCTTCGAACCCCATAGAAACCCATTTGCCCCATGCAGATCCCTTGAATTTGTGTGACAGTCAGGGAAGGAAGAAATGAAGTATTCATATCTTGAGAAACAGCTGGATGGAGCTCAGAAATGTTTAATTCTCTCCAGGTCCCATCCATGGCTGCTTCTGAGGAAATCCAGCCAACTTCTGCAGTCAGCATGATGATAAAGTAAGAGAGGACAGATCAGTGCCAAAACAAAGTCCATGCAGAGCACTGCTGAAGATCTGGAAGTGCTGGAGACCTGACCTGACCTGACCTTGCTCTGCTGCCTCTCCAATCTCTCTGCCTTGAGAAGACAATTTAAATATATTTAAAAGTTTTATATTAAAGTTAAAATGAAATGAACCAATGTTACTAAAATTATACATTATACGAATATCTACAAATTTAAATGTTCAGAATTTATTTCATGAAAATTTGTTTTTTCTTTCCAATTTGTAGTTTTTTTCCCCCCTCAAATTGTCAGAATTTCCCATGGGATGGAAGTTCAAGTTTCTAACCAGCTCTTTATTTCCAAACCCAGTTAAACTGAATATATGGGTCTGCTAGCTAGGAGCCAGATATTGTTTTTATATTGCTGCCTTAAAGCACTCAATTGTTAGAGTAGAATAAATTAATTTGTTCTTTAGCCTGTTTCAGAGGAGACCTCTCCCACCTTCTTCTCCCGCATGTAACAGAAAACAGGTTTGAGGGCATTGGTAGATTTTAGGAGTGATGTCCTTATCTAATAGATGACACCATGATAAGTGACATAGGTCCTAAGGAATTCTGTTGGGGTGACTAGGCAATCAAAAATGGTGTGGAGTGATACTTAACTATCTTCAGCAAGAGCCAGAAGAATCCCATTTAGACTTTCAAGGATCTGATCTTCAGTTTCATCTTCAAAGAGTTTGAGACATTCCAGGTGTTGATTTAGGGAGTCTGTTTAAATGAGAAACAAAGATATTATCAGATCTCCATTTCCTGAAGGATCCAAGCACTTCTCTTAATTAATTAATATTCACAAAAGAATACATTGCATTGAAAAGAGTGGTCCAAATCTTTGTTTGCCTCAGTTCTCAGATAACAGAATTTCTATGAAATATCTAAGGTGGAAAGGCTCTCTGGGTATTGTAGGCATAGATCTTGCTGGGCATTAGTAAACATGCCCCTTGCTTGATTTAAAGTGGAAGGTTAGACTATAAATAAGGGTGACAGGTTGTGAGCTGAAAAATGTGTTTTTTGAGCTAGTTGAGATAAGCCAGAATATGCTGAACTGATAAGCTTGAAATGTAGATAAGGTCAGAACATAAGTGATTGGTCCTTACATGATCCCTACAATGTCCAAACTAGATTTTAGAAATATAGATGTTAGTAACTGTGTACTGTGATATGATTTGGAATCGTGGTTTCACCTAAATCCTCTGTGTTTGTGCCTGGCAAGCGTGGGGTTAGCACTGTTACATGGCTAATAAAGAAACCTGAGTGATGAGCTGGAGTTAAATGGAGTTGTTGGATCCCAGAGAACTGGCCAAAGTGGTCTCCCAGAACTACACAACATGTTCTGGGACAGTTGAGTGGAAAAGATCTCTGAAGGAATCCCAAGAGGTATTAGTGACATACAAAATGAGCACATTAATTAATCTTGGGTTCAGAATTCCCATAGTGCCACAACTACCAGCTGCACAGGAATCCAATTTACCAAGGCCAGGTATACGAGCCAATACTGTATTGCATAGATATGTAACATAACATAACATATATATATATAGAGAGAGAGATGTAGCAAGTGTGTGGTTTTTTTTGTTTTTTTTTTAAATAAAGAATATTCTGAAAAGTGCTCAGAAAGGGAAATGACTAGACAGAGGGGCCAAAATCAGAACCCTTGTTTCCAAGCACCTCTTCCCTCCTAAACACTTGACCTTTTGGTACTAGAATAAAATTAGACCCTGACCAATTCATCCATGGTTTTGGTTTAGCAAAATGTTCATTCTGCTGATGAGATTTAGCAGAACCAACACCAGAAGTATTTCTGGTGATATCCATTCCTAGAAGGGATTAAAAAAGGATGCACATAGTTTTAGAATTTTGATGGGGAGAGGTTATTTTTGGTTTTGGATGAACAGTGAAGGGGAGGTGAAGATTTTGAAACAAAGATCCGTGCTTTTAGGAAAATCATTCAAGCTTCTTTGTGTGAGACTGATGACCCTGATCTATATTTCCATAATCCATAAAGAGTGAATTCCACTCCCAGTGATGTTGGTGGGTGCTAGACTGAGCACAAAATGTCCTTGCTTGGTGATTTATGGTCTGAGTTCCTGGCATGTAGACTATAGAACTTATATTGGAGTGTGCAGAGCCTGCGTTATCTAAGCTGCAGATAAAATAACAATTTTTAGTCTACAAACTAGTCACTAAGAAGTTTGTTTTTCCATAAAAACAGTCATGAAGATTCAGTCCAGAAATTTTTCTGCATTTTCCTAGTAGTGATAATTTATCATACCCATTTATGTTGTCGTAGTTACGCTCATGACATTTTCACTGTTTTCTCTCTCTCACCAGGTCTGTCTATTAAATGAGGTCAGATTTTCTAAATGATGGTGTGCATGCTGTGCAGGAGCTTTTTCTCCAGCAAAATAACAGGTGTCTTGTGCTGTTTTTTGTTTGTTTATTTTAAAGGGAATGAAGCAATATTAAAGGCTATTATTGCCTATGGGAAAAAGTTATCTTTTGGCTGAAATGAAAAAGAACAACAAAGCAATTAAACTCAGACTTTAAGCCAGAAGAGACCATTGTGATCATCTGGTCTTATCTCCTGCACATTACAGGCCACAGAACCTCACCCACTCACTTCTGCTGAGTTACTGAAGTCCTCAAATCATGATTTAAAGACTTCAAATTACAGAGAATCTACCATTTACTCTAGCTCAGACCAGTAAGTGACCCTGTGCCCTATGCTGCAGAAGAAGGCAAAAAACCAAACAAACCCAGGGTCTCTGCAAATCTGACCATGGGGAATATTCCTTCCAGCTGCTAAATATGGCAATTAGTTGAACCCTGAGCATGTCAGCAAGACTCTCCAGCCAGACACCTGGGAAAGAATTCACTGTAGTAACTCAGAGATCACCCATCTGATGGTTAGAAATCTTCAACTAGTTTCAGACCTAAACTTGTTGATGGCCAGTTTTTAGGCATTTGTTCTTGTATTAGTATTGAACCTTAATTTAAATCATCCCTTTCCCTCCCTGGCATTTATCCCGCTGATGTGTTCATAGAGAGCAATCATATTTCCCCTCAGCCTTCATTTTGTTTAGTGAACAAGCCAAGCTCCTTGAGTCTCCTCTTGTAAGGTAGTTTTTCCATTCCTCTGCTCATTCTAGGAGTCCTTCTCTGCACTAGTTCCAGTTTGAATTCTGTTTCTTAAACATGAGAGTCCAGAACAGCACACAGTATTCTAGATGAGATCTCACCAGTGCCTTGTGTAATGGCAATTACACTGCCCTATCCGTACTGGAAATACCGCACCTGATGCATCCTAGGATTGCATTATTCTTTTTTACAGCTTCATCACATTGGCAGCTCATAGTCATCCTGTGATAGGCCAATACACCCAGGTCTTTCTCCTCCTCTGTCATTTTGTGATGAGGTGTCCACCCCACACAAAGCCTTAAGGAGTAAATTGGGCCAATTGACCTTAGGCTGCACCTGGAGGAAACCTAAGGCATGCTAAGGCCTACTTGCAAATGAAGTCCAGCTGGGGGGAGGAGCTGGGCAGGATCTATAGAGAGAGGAAATATGAAGTTGCACTCCCTGATATAAGGGGGAAGAGCAGGAAGCTGCAAGGACAGAGTAGGAAGCAGTTCACGGAAGCTGTAGTAAGGGCTGGGGGAGTAAAATGCCTAGAGCTGATAGGTTGAGGGTCCCTGGACTAGCACTACATGTAGAGGGAGGCCTGGGTTTCCCTAATGGCCCTTGGGGGAGTAGCACTGAGTAGGCAGAGGGGAGCAGAGCGCCTGGGTCAGTTTGTCTCAAAGGACTTGTAATACCCTTAGGGTAACCAGATGTCCTGAATTTACAGGGACAGTCCTGATATTTGGGGCTTTTTCTTATATAAGCATCTATTACCCTCATCCCCTGTCCTAATTTTTTACACTTACTGTCTGTTCACCCTAGACACCCTGGAAGGTGGGAGAACTTTCATGTGACATAGCTGCAGAGCTAAGCCATGAAGAAGAAAGTGCTGTAACTCCCGATGCATAAGACACCAAAAAGTAAGTGAGTGGAATAGCTGGCTGGCATCGGACCGGGTGGCAGAGCTAATTCCCCAGATGAGCCACAAAGGGGGCCACTGAGCGGTGAGTACAGCAGACATGATATGCTTCCAACTGCAAAAGTTCTTGTAATTAATTCCTAAATACATGACTTTGCACTAATAAACTTCATCCCGTTTCTATTTCTCACGTTTTCAAGGTCCTCCAGATAGTCTTTTATGACGTTCCAGTCCTCCTCCATATTGGCAATATGCTCAACTTTGTGTCCTCTGTATATTTTATTAGGACATTCTGACTTTTTGTGCCAATGTCATTAATGACAATGTTAAATAAGATTGGTCCCAAGACCAATCCCTGAGGACCTCCACTTGTAACCTCCCTCCTGCCTGACAGTTTACCATTGTACAAAGCTGGAAAATGGGTAAAGATTGCCTAGGAAGGAATACTGCGGAAAGGGATCTGGGGAGCCCTTAAAGTACATCCCATGCTAAATCTGAGTCAATAGTGTAACGCTGATGCAAAAAAAGCAAACATCATTCTGGGCTGTATTAGCAGGAGTGTTGTAAGTTAGATATGAGAAGTATCTTTTTCACTCTACTTTGCACTGATAAGGCCTCAGCTGAAGTATTGTGTCCAGTGCAGGGCACCATATTTCAGGAAAGATGTGTACAAATTGAAGGAAGAACAGAGGAGAGCAACAAAAATGACTAAAGGTTTAGAAAACATGACCTATGAGGAAAGATTGAAAAAACTGGATTTGTTTAGTCTGAAGACTGGGGTGAATGGGTATGATAACAGTGTTCACGTACATAAAAGGAGGAGGGTGAAAAAATTGTTCTAGTTAATCTGTGTGGATAGGCCAAGAAGCAATGGGTTTAAATTGCAGGAAGGGAGGTTTAGGTTGGACATTAGGAAAAACTTCTTAACTGTCAAGGTAATTAAGCAGTGGAACAAATTGCTTAGGGAGGTTGTGCAATCTCATCAGGGTTTTAAAGAGCAGGTGAGACAAATCCTGCCAGGAATGATCTAGTTATTACATAGTCATGCTTTGAGTGCAGCGGACTGGACTAGATGACCTATTGATTTACTTTACAGTCCTACATTTCTGTGATCTGCAGTCTTCCTTTTAACCAGTTCCTTATCCACTTTTCAATTCTCATTAATTCCCATCTTCTCCAATTTAATTAATAAATTCCCATGTGGAACTGTATCAAATGCCTTACTAAATTCCTGGTAAATTAGATCTACTGCATTTCCTTTGTCTAAAAAAAACCCCACCCAGTTATTGCCTCAAAGAAAGATCAGATTGATCTGGTGTGATCTATCTTTTGTACAACAATGTTGTATTTTAACCCAATTACCATTTACCTCTATGTCCTTAGCTATTTTTCTTTTTCAAAATTTGTTCCAAGAACTTGCATACAATTGAGGTCATACTAATGGGCCTGTAATTTCCCAGATCATTTTTTTCTGTTCTTAAAAATGGGTACTATATTAGCAATTCTTCAGTTGAGGGTATGACCCCTGACTTTATGGCTTCACTAAAAATCCTTGCTCTTGGCTTTGCAATTCTGTGTGCCAGTTTATTAATATTCTTGGATGGAGATTATCCAGGTCCCCTGATTTAGTCCCAGTAAATGGTTTGAATTTGACTTCCACCTCAGATGTGGAAATTTCTACTTCCATGTTCTCGTTTCCATTAGCCACTCTGTCACTAGCCCTAAACACCTCATGACTCTTATTAAAAACGGAGGCAAAGGTGTTCATTTTGGTGTTGGGCCGTGCTTTGATTATCTTTAATCTCCACCACATCCTCAGTGTTTACTGTCCCAATTCTTTTTTTCCTGGTTTTCTTTTTATTTATATGGCTATAGAACCTTTTACTATTGGTTTTAATTTCCTTTGTAAGGTCTGTCTCTGCTTGGCTTTTGGCAGATCTCACTTTTTCTTACACTTTCTGACCTCCAAGTCATACCTTTCCTTGCTGATCCTTCCTATCTTCCATTTCTTGAGGCTTTTGTTTTCACTTAACCTGTTTGAGGTGCTTGCTTGTCTAATTTGGTCTGCAACCCTTTCTTATGAATTTCCCCCACCCTGCTTGGGATGCAGGCTTCAGACAGTTTCTGCAACTTTGACTTAAAGGAGTTCCAAGCCTCCTCTACATTCAGATCCTTGAGTTTTTCAGTCCAGTCCACTTCCTTAACCAATTCCCTTAATTTTTAACGTTTTCCCTTTTGAAATCAGGGACCCTAGTTGCAGACCTATTTTTTTTTTATCTTTCCATTTAGTTTAAGATGAATTAGCTCATTATCACTCAAACAAAGGTTGTCCTACAACCAGCTCATCTATGAGGTCCTTGCTACTTACCAATGCTAAAATTAAATTGGCATCACCTCTTTTTAGTTTGGTGGATATTTGGTGAAGAAATCTTCCATCTATCACATCCAAGAATATCTGGACCCTACCATTATTAACAACACTTGTCTCCCAATCTATAGCTAGGAAATTAGTCTCCCATAATCTCTCAATTCCCAGTAGTATTTATTTAATTAAAAATATTGAAGAGGCCTCTATCCATATCCAAACTGGATCCTGGGGTTTGTAGCCAACCCCAAGCACTATCCTAGTAGAGGTTTTATAGTTAATAGACCTATTGTGTCTTTGTCTGAGGATTTAGCTTTCCTAGAATCACATGCAAAGAACTACACAGACAAACACCAATAGGGGGAAATGTCAAAGAAAAGCAATTTGTGGTTGACTAAGAATTGGTAGCATTGATTAGTAGTGAAACTCCGCAAGAACTGCTGGAATAGGGAAATCTATAAGAAGAACCATTTCTTCTGTAGCAACTTCTTGCAGCACTGGTTCTCTTTCTGCAGGGCTATGCACATGTAAGTAATAGGAAAAAAAGGATTTCACTTGAGTTAAGTGCTTCTAGAATGCAACTTAAGAAATGCCACAAGAGCAACCGTGACAGTTGTGCAGTCTTTAGGTTATGTTTCTTAAACTGTAGCTAACATGATGGGTTATAAATGCTGAGAAAAAAATTTGAGGCAGATTGGGATCAGAGTGAATGATCTGGTACCTCCTATGATTTTTCTCTTAAAGATTCCCAAAGCATGAGAAAATCTGTTTAATCTCTAGTACTTTACCATCTAATCATGGCAATGAGATCTTAGCTATATTAAGAAATTTCAAACTAAATCTCTAATATTTGAAAGTGAAAATGCTGAGTATTTTAAAAATAGCATGCAATAGAATCAACATTATCCTGAAGCCATTCATGTGGATTGCTAGAATGGTAATTTAAAAATCCAGGTGCTTTGTTACTCCTCTGGAGACTAGATCAGTCAAGTAACATTGTATGCACAATGACACTCATAGTCTTGAGAATATTCCATCTGGTTAGAATCTATTGTGTTATGAAATTAAAATAAATACTATAAGGAAGAGAATGAGAGAAGTGGTAGAATAAAAGCTACGTTCAAGACAGTCTTACTTGCAGAAGAGAACTTTCAAATAGGACAGTCTTAAAAAAAAATGCTCTTTTTAGATGCTGTTGCTACTTACTAGAGCTTATTTGAGTATAATCAATGTAGGATTGATCCTATTTATCTTCCTTTGTTTTCCCCTGAAGGGGAGTCACATGGTAGAAAATCACCACAACCCCTTTCATTGACAGCAGATCCCAATGGCACAAATACTCATATTTACTAAAGCTGGCTGAGAAAGGGAAGGCTATTACTCAGGAAGTTGAGGATTATCAGTGTTTGCTCCACATGAGAATCAAAGGTTGTCCTTGCAGAATTTCTGGCAAAACAGGGTAACCTGTTTCAGTACCTGCCAGCTGGGCTGCCAGGGAGCTGGCAGAAAAGCAGACTGCTTAGGCAGCCTACCCAGTTTCTGTCAAAGGTTGGACAGAATCAACACATTCCTGCAGAAGGTTTCAATTCAGTCAAAACAGCATTTTACCAACAGAAATCTGTTCTGTCAGAAATATTTCAACTGTGTGTGTATGTAAAATGGGCTCTGAGGGAGAAAGCTCTGATTAACTGTGCCCCTTGGTGGGTCATCTGCAGGGACGGAACCTGGAATCTCTGGGTGTGAAAGCATAAGCCTCCAACTAGCCAAAGGGTCATGACTATCAGCTCAGTAGCAGACGCAAGCCTCTGTGTGATCTAACCAGTAGAATGGGTACAAGGAGCTACACTGTATTGGTGTGGATTACATGTTTTACGATCATCTGAGTGGCAGTAGCATTGGAAGGAACACAGAAAATAAATGATGGCAGTAAAGTAATACATTTACATGTCAGACATGACCATTATGATCACAGAAATGAGCCTCCTGCATAACAAAGGCCATACAGTTAAGTCAAGTGGATCCTGCATCAAGCTCATAGCTTCTGTTTGAGCTCTAGCATTTCTTTTAGAAAGGTATCCAAATCTTGATTTAAAGACTTCACTTGAGGGAGAATCCACCACATCTAAGTAAATTGTACCAGTGGTTAATTAGGCACATCTTTTGATGAGGGTAACTTCTAGTCTGAATTAGTCTAGCTTTAGCTTCCATCCAATGATCTCATAAATTGTAACAGGAGAAACACAGAAATGTTGGGAGATATTTAAAACCATTTCCTTCTTTATTTATCTTATTTGCCATTTTTAATTTAATGGGGCAGATCCTCATCTGCTATACATCCACTGAAACAAATGGGGCTAGGTTGAATACCCCAATTTGTCAACCAAGGGTCCAACTGTATCTTTAATGTTTGTTGACCTTTTTCCAGCAATTTTCTACATTAAGCCCTTTATCTGCTCACCTTTAATTTATTTTTGAGAAGACTTTCTTTTTTTTAAAAAAAACCCTGGGAATATAAAATGGTCTGTGGTTAATATAAAGAACATACTGTATAGTAGATGAGATGGGAGTCTGTTCATGAACTATAAGAGCACTACTTCAGGATAAGAAAGTACATGGTAAGTTCATAATGCTAAAAAAATAGCTGTAGGGTATTTCTATGGACACAGTCAAAAAACAATTTGACAAGTCTTGTTTTAGTTCCTATATATCTGCAAAAGTCATGCAGCTCTTTATAAGCTTTTGTTTTCTCATAACACTTCCCCTTCAACTCTCATGTGTAACTCTACAATAACAAATGCCTGCATAGTCAGTGGAAGAAATGTTAGGCTCCAGTCTTCCTTCCCTAAATCAGGTATTTATTTGGTAATGAAACAGAGGGATAAAAATCAGATATGAATAAATATTGGTGATTGGCATGTGTGCATATGGAAATAACAGTAACTAAAACACATGAGGTCAAATACTCCAACCCTTGCACACAAGAAGTAACGTATTACTCTGTGAACAGTCTAATTGAAATCAAGGGTTGTAGAAGCTGCTTCATTCTCTTCAGTGAGACACTACTTGTTGCATAAGGTGCTACATAACATGAGTAAAGGCATTCAGATCTGGCTTTTAGTGAATGATTATATTCCAGCTTTGCAAAGGCAGGACAGTGTCTCAGGATTGGCTGACTTATATTGTTTCCAGTAGAAGTATCGTATCTTGGAGCATAAAGTACAGTAAAGAAGGAACAGATTTGCCATCTCTTCAGATTTTTAAACCTGTAACTGGAAAATTGTCTCATAAGTCAGATAAACCATTATCTCGGTCTCTGTGAAAAGCCACTTACACCATGTTAGAAGATATGTCTTCTGCCGTTGTCATTGCACTCCAGGATAACTAGATTTCTGAAAAAGTATCAGCAGATTAAAAAGCTCTTGGGAAGGGATTTAAAGGTAGTATCCAAAAGGCTACAGGGACATAATTGTGAACAGTGTCTCACCAGACCTTTCCTTTTTTGTAGCTTCTCTGGACAGTGTTGTAGGTTACTCATGTCTAGTATGTATCCATAAAAA
This sequence comes from Emydura macquarii macquarii, assembly GCF_026122565.2. NCBI lineage: Eukaryota > Metazoa > Chordata > Testudines > Chelidae > Emydura > Emydura macquarii. The sequence goes on from NW_027131527.1 coordinate 298,370, forward strand.
AAAAAAAGTAAATAAAAGTAAATTTTCAGGATTATACCAAGCAAGTGTATTCTTGCTACTTCCTGCATTTATCCATGTTAACAGATAGATAGATAGATAGGGGAGAAGGCTATTTGTTTTTTCTGAAGAGTGACTATGTTGGTTTTTCTGTATGAGAGGCATTTAAAAGAATGACTGACTGTGCTCTCCCTTTCACCCCTGGAGACATCTGTTGGATTAAAAGTTAGCATAGGGGGGCTAGTGACATTTTAAAATATGTCTTGCAAAAAAAAAAAAAATCCACAATAAATTGTGCTATCTTGGAGAGAGGGATCCCTAATTTGCAGGCTTGTGGCCAAATGTCCCCTGCAAAATTCTGGGTAGGACTATGCTGAGCTCAGTGCATGACATAGGTACGTCTACATGAGATGAAAGAATAGTATAGGTTACTTTTCCAGTCCCCTGATCTTTGGGTTGACGGAGTGGGGTGGGCTGCTCTAAATTACTCCAACTGAACAATCCCCTACAGACCAGTCTGTTGGTTTGGCATCAGCAGGACAAGTGAAGGTCTCTTTGAATCCTCCATCTTCAGCTCACCCAGGATCACCTCCCTAAGGGAGCAGGTGACTAAGCTAAGGGAGGGAGCCAGGTGAAGGCAAACGTGCCTTCCTTGACAGATTGTCAGAAATTGCTTAAGTACAAGCAGTTAACTTCTGTTATTCAAATTAGGGTTGGCCCTTGGGTGTTTGGAGAGTTGCTAAGGTGATGGGCAGTGTCACAAAACTTGACCCTACGATACCAAATTGTTAAAGATGCCACTGAACAAGCTTTCCAAAGCTGAGCTATTTAGAAATGCTTAAAATCCTGATGGCCGGAAGCCTGAAGATTCAAAATGATTTGTAAATGGTTTGCTTGTTGAGAAATAATATACAGAAACCCACTATTTTTTGGGGGTCCAGGAAAATAGTTTCACTGGTTCTGCAGCCATCCTAAATAGCCTGGAGCCAGCCAACCTTCTCCCTAAAGAAACTCATCTGAGTACAGTACAAAACTGAACTTTCATGCAGTTTTAACTCGAGTTCCGATCCAAATCCAGATCTAAACCTTGTGACTTGGACTTCTGTGTTCAGTGGACCTAACTGAACATTTAATGCCAGTGCCCAAAACTCTGAGGGAGTTAATTCTGAGATCAAATATAGATCTGAATTTTGTGACTCTGGCCCATATCTGCTTGACATAAATGATACTGCTAAACTTCTGTGAATGGTGATGATATTGCTCTTCTCAGAGTGTCTTCTGACTGATTTATGCACCGTAGTGGCATTATGCACTAACTCAACTGCCTGCCCTGCTGACTAATACGTGTTAGAGAGAAGAAACTAGAGAGGACTAAAAATTAAAAGGACTGAAAATGCTTTTGCCTGCAGGGACAGGTCTTTGGGTTTCTCTTTCCCTTACAAAAGTAAAAGCTCTCTAAATAGAGAGAGAACTGCATTCCTTATACTTTCTTCAGGTCAAGGCAGTTTCTATTTTATATGACGGAAGCTGATCAAGATCAGACAATTGGGGTTTGAGAAATGGAGTGGGAAGGTTCTGCTTTGCCACATGCTCTATCAGAGCACTGAGGGGGAGGGTATCATTCACCTTTCCTTTTTGTTCAAGTGTTTGGACAGGTCCATTTCTGTATGTCTTATTGATGGTGCCTCCAAAAATGGACTGGGAACAAGTCCTGCACTGCTAAATAGATGATAGATAAAGAGAAGGTAGCAGGTTATCCTGTCCTCCGTGAGTTCTCTAGCTGTTTGAGCTTGGAGACAGAATAATAGGAATCTCTACAAGAGGGCTGTCTGACAAAACTATGAGAAATGCAACTGACTATCCATTTTTGTTTATACAGGATATTGGGTATTTTCTGTCTACTTTTTTTTTCTTGTTGATCACAAGGGCATTTTTAAAAAAAATCGAGACTAAAGAATGATACAGTAGTTTAGGTATGCAAAATATTTATTTCAGTTAAACAGTGCAAACAACGAATCTCTGAGATACTCCAGACATCCAGGTCTTACAGTAAAATATCCTCCCTTCTCACTTGTGAACTACCACTTCTGATTATAGTGGGTATTTACTCATAGTACTGTTATATTTTTAACCACCTAGGCTGGACCACATATATCTGCTCATGGGTAATTGTTCTTATCCACTACATTCTTTTGGGCCCTGATTCAGCAGAACCATTAAGCATATGTTTAACTGCACTGACTTCAAATGGACTTAAGCATATGATGAAGTGATTTGCCAAACAAGGCCCTAAGTCAGAGCTATTAAAGAGCAACCTGCTGTTTGAAAATGTTATTTAAAAACAAATTCTACTTCCATAACATCTCTTCTGGGGATTTTTTTTCATCTCTTATTTTATGTTATATAGGGCCCCTGTCTTGCAAACAATTATTCCTGTGAGTGACTTGAAGCTTAACAAAGTGAAGGTTAAAGAGTGACTTGTTTACAGTCCACATATCTACACAGGGAATAAATGCCACTTAATGCATGTAGTCTGGACCACATATATATGGTTTTGTGACACTCTTCTCAGGGAGCCCAGCACTATAAGCCACTGTGGTACCTGTCTGCCTCAGCAAGACAGCTTTGGTAGAACTTAAGCTCTGTGACCTCTTCCCTGCCACACCGGTCTGTCTGTCTCATTAGCAAACTTGTTAAATTTCTGCCAGTCTAAACCTTGCCTTGCAGCTAACATTCAGGGAATCCAAATTCCCCAGAGGCATCTCTCTGCATTGTCTAGTCCCTGTCCCGCAGACTCCCACAGAAAATTAACCAAGTCTACTGCCTCCAAAGAGACCATGCATGCACAGCCTGTTAATTTATCTGATGACCCACATTTGACTTAAATACACAGCACTGAGAGAGTTTATAGTAAAACTAAGCACAAGTTTCTTTAAAAAGGACATAGATTGAAGTAATACAAAGTCCTATTAAGCAAGAGAAAGACAGGTATGGTTACAAACAAAACAAAAATAACAGGCTTTCTAGAGTCTAAAACTTAACTTCAGTGAGCAATAATCTTTGCCTAAGCACCTTTCTTACTTACATCAAGAGATCAGCATTTCCAGCCACTCAGCCAGGTGGCTTCACCACTCCCAGAATCAGAGAGTGATGTCCTTTTTGTCCCCCAAGTGATGGATAACAGAGGAATCCCCTTTCTTCCCAGCCCAGAAAACCTTTGAAATATGTTCTTTGGCAAATACACACAGACAAAGTTCCTTTCCCCTACTGCTTGTTCTTCAGGGTTCTGGTGTCAAGCCCTCTTTTCATCCTCAGAGCAATTTGCTTTCTCAATTTGCATGATCACTTTACGTTAGATACAAATGTACTTCTGTTTCCCTTTGTTTGTAATGAAGTCATGTGGTTTTTCCTATCCACCTATTAGCTTGATCCATGAAGACCGTTATCACATTGCTTTGTCTGGGGCAGGCTTGTTTATCAACTGCCTCCATAACATATTTCGTGTGTGTGTGTGTGTGTGTGTGTGTGTGTGTGTGTGTGTGTGTGTGTGTGTGTGTGTGTGTGTGTGTGTGTGTGTGTGTGTGTGTGTGTGTGTGTGTGTGTGTGTATAAAAAATCAGATACTCATGACCAGCGTGTTACACGAGATACTTACAAGGCACTCAAGAGTTTACAGGGTGTGCTCTTTGCCAGCTGGCATGAAGGAGCTTTTAGGGTCACAGTCCCTTTCCTGTATTCTACTATTATTACCAGATACCCTTTACTAAACAGTTGCCTCATAATCACCCCCATTTCCATGGTGGACAAAGGGATCCTGGCCTGAATATTTTGAGATCTGTCTAGAAGAGCACTGCTCTACCAAATTCTGCTGTCATTACACCAGTGGATGCCTGTTCAAAGTTACTCTAACTTTACACTACAGACAGAATTGATAGTCCACTTTTTGACATGTGAGGTTATTTTATTGTAATAGCTGCATTTCTGGGTAGGTCCACGGTACCAGGAAGATGCTGTCTTTGTTTAAATGATTGGAGTTTCTTCACATTTACATCAGTATAACCATGAGTAGGATTTGACCCAATGTATTTTCTATCCAAATATAATAATAATTGGGGCTATTCTGCATTTGCTATTCTAGCAAAGCACTGAAATCAGTGGGTCTACCCCCAGGGTTAAAGTCAGGTGTGCACATGTGATTTTGCTGGACTGAGTCCTGGATGAAACTATTCTTATGCATTATTAAAGGGTCTAGATAAATGCAATACATGTGTTTGGATATTAGGGTCGCTAAACAGAAAAATGTTAATGCAACATAAGTGTCTTTAAAACATTGTTTTTAATAATGCCCATTCACTATTGAGTAAATCACAGGAATTTCATTTAAAGAAGCTGAAGACGACATTGATCAGCACAGGGAAGAGTCTTCTGAAAGTCTTGGTCGTAAATTACGTTCCCTGATGGAACTCGATAACCCAGTTAAAAAAATAAATCTCATAATGACAAAGATCGAGGGCCTGCTGTGTCTGGGCCCTTAACAAGTTTAGTTGCACAAGACTTAGTGCTTGTCTATGTGGGGACGTTTAGGACAGTTAAGGTGAATCAATTAAAAGGTGTTAAGTCAAAGAGAATAATTTAAAGCGCATTAAACCCATGTGGATGCTATTACTCAGGAATAAAGTGCCCTAAATTTCCCGTAACTTAATCTGGCCCTGGCACCTGCAAGGTGCTAAGAACCCTCATATTTACTAGGAGTTGAGCATGCCCAGGGTCACTCAGAACCATGCTGGGTTGAATCCAGTTCTCCAGACTCTCAGCTGGTGCAAATCAATACAACTTTATGGACTTCAGTGGAGCTGACTTTCCTTCAGGTACAGGCAACAATAAGCTTTGCTGACTCCAATCTATTAAACACACCTGACACTCCTCCCTCTTCCCCCAAATCTATGAAAAAAGCTTGAACCAAAGGCAGCAGCTTTGAGATTTACTTCTGGTAGTAGTGTATTAGTATATAAGGCTGTGGAAGAGGTAAACAATATATTGCCAGATACTGTGGAATCTGAGGCAGACGTAAAGAATTCCTAGTATCCTCTAGATTAATACTCATTATTTCTCAGCAATATTGCAACTAAACGGTTTCAGAAGAATGAATGTTTCCTTCAAAAAAAGGGAGTTTCACAAATCCATACCAGAAGTGTGGTATTTGCCATTTGTTATTTGACTGTTCAAAGTTTCATTAATCTAACCAGGGACCAGAAACAATACCATGTGACCTATTGCACACTGTGAATAGCAATTACAAAAGAGCAGAAGTGAACAATTGGCAAGTAACCTATAATCTGTAGCTTATTCTTTTGAAATATTTGCTGAATACAGAAAATGGGACTGATTCATAAAGAATGAATAAACCAAAAAAAAAAAAACCTCTAGTTCAACTATCTCTAGCATTTACCCTTTAGGCTACATCAAAGTCCAAAGAAGTTTGTGTTATACTGGTTTTCCCTACATAGGATATTCCATTATATCTGGCTCTTCTACTGTTTATGATGTTTAACTGAATTTTAATGTCTGTGCAGTGCTCTGAATGCTACGGGGAGAGGGGGAGCTGTACTTTATGACTAAAATTTATATTTATTAAGGTAATTGTTCTAAACAGCTACTTGATTGTCATAATCCACTTAGGGACAGCGTCTTTCACATTTACTCATGTTTACTCTGAGATTAGACCTAATGACATCACTGGGACTAAGTGCAGAGTAAATTACTATAATGAGAATTAGGGTGATGAAATCTGGCCCTTAATATTTGATTAGCACTTGCTGATACTTTTTATTGCTCAGTAGCAGAACAGAATTTAAATATCAAAAGTGCGTTTCAACTCTATTACGCACATGACCCCTTTCACAAAATAAGACAATTCAAAGATGGGCTTTACCCTCCTCCTTTACCTGGTTGCTGGGACCTGTTGAACCACACTTAAATCCAGACCATTTGAATTCAGCACTTCCTCCACCCCCACCTGCATTTGACAACACATCTAGATTCATATACAAGCTACTTTGCTTGAGGTATCTTGTCCTGTGCATTTAATGGGCAATGAAGCAGTTAACCTCCCCCCTCAAACTGCTGTGCTGCATTTTATTTTTGTTCTTGCAAATTGGTGTGAGTTGGTGGGTCTTGTATGAAGTTTGAATTCAATGCCTTCTTGCAGCTTGTGAGTATTTAAATGCACCTTATTGTTTGCATTTGATAATCAAGACTGGTTTTATTCCAAGATCATTTGATATGACACCAAAGATTTCAGGTCACTTTAGTATGGCATGTATCGGAATATCAACCTTCCATAATGAAATGATCCCAAGGCAATCCTCCCCACCTATAAAATCCCAAACACATTTGCAATTCCTATGTGAAGAAAAAAATTAAACATCATGTATTAAATATCAATTAGATCTAAATTTAGCATGAGCTATACTCACCCATTAAAAACCACGGATCTCCAAACTGGGGACAATAGAGAATAGCCGATCTGTAATGTGAAGCTCTGTCCTTTACAGCTACCAAGCTGTGAATAAGGAGAATATTTTATAGCTCTCAGGCAGAGAAGCAGCTGACAGCTTGTGCTCTCTCTTTTCCATGACCCTGATCTTCAAATGCATCTAATACTCACTAATTACTTAATCCCCCACCACTGCTTCTGTTTCCAGTTCTTAGATGTCATTAACAGAAATGGAAACACATAATTATTATACTAGTGGAGAACCTTTAGGAACTTCAACATAATTTCTGTTGAATCTACCTCTGCTTTCATTTAGGGGTGTGACTATTGATTCAGCTAAATAAGGGACACATTTTCAAAAGAGCCCAGATGTCTTTTGGCACCGTAAAGCTCTGGTCAGTTTTAAAAAGTGCTCAAAACCCAGGAGTTACTTGGCATTGAGCACTCTTGAAAATCTGGCTTCTGTAATTAGAGCCTTTCAGTGAGGAGTTCTTTCAAAAGCCTGATCATAAGCTTTTAAATTCAGCTGATCATTGTTTACCCTTCATCTTCCAAAAAGTTTTATATATTTTTTTCATAAACATCTTGTCAAAACCTGAAACTGCCCTAAACAAAATATTTCTTGCTAGTACCTTTTAAAAAGTGTTTTGAAAACTAAAATAAAAATTGATGCTATTTTTAAACCAATAGTTTCAAAAATTCATTTTTTCCCTGCATTTTTCAACTAGTTCTACCACTGTGATGGAATGGACTAGGCTCAGTCATCCTGCTGGGGGCCTCATGATTTTGCCACACCCAACCCAGGAAAGGAACGGTGGAGAAGTTCTCCAAGCAACCTAGAGTGGCTGCAAGGGAAGCAGCCAATCAGAGGCTGCAGGGTGCAGCCAATCAGGGCCCAGGAGGGCCATATAAAAAGAGTTTTAGCATTGACCAGAGCCAGTCAATTAGTTTCTTGCTGGAGCAGTGTACATAGTGCTCCTGGCTGAACAAAGGGAGCTGCAGCACCATGGACAGCTCAGTGCTAATGGGGACTTGGGGGAGCAAGCAAGAGCTCCTGGCTGGCTGCTAGGCATCAACGTAAGGTAAGGGTGAAGCATCAGGGAAGGCTGGGGCCATGGGCCAGTGGCCCAGGGAACTGAACACAGTTAAGAGGCCATGGCAGCAAATGGCTGCTATTCTTAGGGTTCGTGGGCTGTGATCCAGAGTAGTGGGTGGGCTCAGGTCCTTCCCCTGCCCCTTCCTAAAATAGGCTGCTGGCGAAATGGCCTAGTCTTGGACAGAGATAAGGCTCTGGAAGGGGAACTGAACTGTTAAGAGGCCCAGCTGGAGAGCTGGGGCCTGCACAGACCAAAGAGGGTGAAATCATTGCTTCCATGGAGGAAGCCTTCAGGTTACAGCCCAATACCAGGGCCGTGACTATTTAAAGATTGCAGACATGCCATTACAGTCCTGTATCTAACAGTCAAATGAAGTAAAATTTGGCTCAGTGTGGACAGCTGTAAACCGTTACAAACCTCCAGCTGTGGCTTAGTATAGGTTTAAGGGGGGAAATGACTATTAATACTTTAAAGATTATACCAGAAAGTAGGTTGAACTCCTGTGTGTGGTGCCGCTCAGCAGGTATTAAATGGTAGTGTTTGCTTTAGTAGCATTGTGCTCAATAACGTTTGTTACTGATACTTTAAAACTGTTGAATCATGGTACTAGGACCACTAAAGCCTATAGACAACATTCATTATATTAACCAGCTTCAAGCCTGGGAACCCAGTAAAGAAAAGAAATCTGGACTAGTTAAAGACAGTCTATTGATAAGTGAAAAAAGGTTAAAATGGCTGTTCTTTCCTCCAGAGTCCCATCCTGTAGACACAAAGGGCAAACTGGGATGTTTATGAAATTCCAAGTGTATTGGAAAATAAAGGTCCTAAGCTCCATTACATTCAATAATGGGGAAATTTGCTTACATATTTATGAACATATAACGCTGGCATATGCAGAAAAACAGCATGTTCCTTAGACATCAATGTAATGGAAAAAATGTTTCAAGGCATCCAGAATAATATAGATATGCATGAAGTGTTAAAAGAGACCAAGAACAGTCAGTACTGTAGATGAGTATGCCATGGAGAGCACCTGATGTTGTGGCAAATATGGAAGTGGGAATAATGAATTGAGACACAACTGAATGGGGCTAGGCATCAAAGATATGGATAGTGGGCCTAGGTTTTTGACAAAGTCCACATGAGAATTACCACAGGCTGTCAACATGTGCAGAGGTAGTGAAATAAATGCAAGTGAGAGGAATAAATGCTGGCATTTCACAGACAGATGCAATAAAGCCCAAATGTAGCCCAAAGAATGACAAAACACAAGTGCAAAACAGCACAGAGGCCCAGTCCAATACAGAGTAGCAGGTGCTGGTATTGTGGCATCGAGTATGCCAGTAGTATCCAGTCTTCATGAGGGGACCTCATCCAATGTCCAGGGGAAATCTTAACTTGGATTTCAAAGAGATGGGATCAGGTCCAGAGTGATCTGTAGAAAGTAAGAATAGTTTTTCTTTTCAGAAGGCTGTACACAGCAAAATGAAGTATATGGCTGAAGCAAAGAGGAAAGCAGATATGATGATGTCTTCAATATCACACATCATGTAGATGCACTGAATACCAATGGGACAATAGAAGTTCATAGCGCTGCACAAACCACTCGCAAGCAGCCAGGTCTGCAAATCCTGTGCCAAATTAACTGTGGTTCTATATGCAAACTAATGAGCTACAACGATTACTGCAAAATAAGACAGGATGGCAATCCAGATTTGCGGAACAGAGCCAAGCTAAAATTATATTGCAATTCTAACAGTGCTCTACAGCCACACACTGAATTGCACATACTGTATAATAACTATATTACAGTAGCACCTAAAGGCCCAGAGGAGATTGCGGCCCTATTGTGCTAGGGGTTGAACAAACACACAGTGAAAACAGTCCCTGTCCTTGAAAAGTTTACAATCTAAATTGCCAAGACAGACAAGGAATAGGAGAGAAAACAGAAGCACTGAAGTGAATTGGCCATGGCAATATAATGTTCTGTTAATGTGTGCTCAATGCCTATTAATATAAGTGGTGTGAATAACACATTGATAATGCAATTGCCCTAGCATAAATTGGTCAACAAATACATTTGGAATTTTTAAAAGAAAGAATAAAGTTCTGTTTTATTATGATTGTAAGTAAAACAGCCTCATTTCAGAAAAAATTGGACACCTGTCTTGATATGAAAAGTGAAAAACCAGGAGAAATAAAGAATGTTGCCAAAGGCCTCCTCTGCAGTGGGTAGTATTACAGTAACTCCTTTGAATAAGTTTTCTTCTTCTCCTTTGAATACCAATGAAAGGATACTTTAATCTATTCATGGCTCTAGTAGGTGCAATTATTCGATTATAAGAGTTTAAGACCGAAACCATCAGCTCACTTGCAAAGCATGATGTTTCCATAACCGAGTTTAAAATAAATCTGAGTAAAACAGAAGGGAAAGTGGAGGAGTTAGAACAGAGGGTGAGAATGGTAGAGGCTAGAAGCAGGGTTCAGGATCATGCTTTAACACACTTACTGAAAAGGGAATTTGAATTAAGATGTGATGCTCTAGAAGACTAGAGATAAAGTCCTGCCTTTACTGAACTAATTGGTAAAATTCCCCTTGTCTTCAGTCAGGGCTAGAATTTCACCCTGGAGGATTTTATAAGACCCAGTTGTGCCTGAAACATACAGCCATGTACTGGTGGTGGTGCAGAGATGTACTACCCAATGTGGAGCTCTGGGAGATAGTGTACCTCTGATAGGCAGAATCCTCCCACACCTACAAAGGAAAGCAAGCCTACTGCATTAGCCCTTAAAATATTCATTAAGGAAACTACTTAATAGTAAATGACTTTCGGCTTGCAACTGGCAGTCAGTTTATGGCCTGACGCATGAAGATGAAGAGTCCTGATTAGTTAATGTCCATAATGTGCTCAGAGATCCTTTTTGGAAACCAGCTGAGTAAATGAAAATGATCGTTTGAAGTAATAGCGGTAACACTGTATAACTAGAGATGCTATTCATTTGTGTAAGCCTTTCACAAAAAGCATATACAGTAATATAAGGAGCCCACCATGGGCTTGTCTACCTGAGACTTTTGCATTGGTTTAACGAAAGCTGTGTTCTAAACTCATTTGGTGCACACTCCTGTGTACCCTCTTATTTCCATTTGAGTGACTTCTTTTGGTTTAGCTAAAGTCAAATAGTCATTTATACTAAATCAAAAGAAGCCACTCTTAAACTGAAATAAGAGGATACACAGGACAGGAGTTTGCACTGGTTTAAATAAATCAATTTTCAAAACAATTTACAGTAAACTGTTGTGACTTTCTAGTGTAAACAAGCCCAACTCTCCATAACAAGGCTGTTGTTCTACTAAAGGTGATGTCTTAAACTACAAATCTTCTTTACAATTTAAACTACACTGTTTAATATAGTGCATGGTTTAAAAAAATAAAACAAAACAAAACAAAACAAAAAACCCCACAATCTTCTCCCCTATGGCCAAATCCAGGGATCTTTACTCTGGCAAATCTCCTGTTTGTAAGTGTATAGTACTATCTTTCTCTAGAACAATATTTTTCTGTAGCATGCAGTAGATCATTTTGAATAATATGATTCTTGTATATTCCATTTCTATTTCTTGCTTTGTAAATGGCAGGCTTTCTACACAAAACACCACACTGGATTGGGTTTATGTTTTTCTTTTGTGCCTGTTTATGTACTAATCCAGCATAGCACTTAAACCCATGTGTAACTTTAAGTGAGTGAGTAATCCCAGTGACTTCAACATGTCAGGAATATGGGCATGCAGCACAGCCATTCTGGAAGCAGGGCCTTTTGCAGAGCTAGTCTCTAGGCAACCTTACAAGAAAATTTGGCCTGAAATAGGCTGTCTGATTGGCTGCAGCCCTTGAAGGGAAGAGTCAGCAGATAGGCTCTTAAGTTCAGCAGCTGCACAAAGCATTTGCCTATACCTGTGCTTGCTTGTTCCCAGCCCTGCTTTAGCCTTGTTCAAGCCCTCTTCAGCCTTGACCCTGCCTTGCCTCACTCCAGGTAACCTGGTCCTGAGACTGAGCTCAGATGCCTGACTTCTGCTCTAACTACTGGGCATGACTGCCCATGTCCCTGTCACTGACACAATGGGAACAGGCACATACTTAGTATAAACTGGATTGGAACCTTAGAGAACATCTCTAAACAAAATGTCCCTCCTAGGAATCAAATTGCTCTACATAGTCTGCTCATGGATACCCCCTGAGAAAAGTAAGGGCTGACTTTGTCTACATTTTGTTATTCTGATGGAGAGGAAATTGATTCATCAGGGAAGTGTTGGGAAATGTACTAAAAGTAAAAACATACCAACTAGCAATCCTGGGAGGAGAAATCTTTCTGCTGGCTGATTTTTCTTCTTCTCTCTTCCCGCTCCACTGATCCATTTTATATAGGTGTGAACCATGTGGAAACTTCTACTTACATTTAAAAAAAAAAAGAAAAATAAAGATAGAGCGGGCTTATTGTTTTGCATTCCAAACGTTTGCAGCTATGGGACAGTGTGACCTAGCCAATAGGGCACTGGATTGGCACTGAATTCTATTCCTGCTTCTGCCACTCACCTGCTGTGGGACCTCAAGCAAGTCACTTCACCTCTCTTATTTCTGTTTCCTCTGCCGGCCTTTGTCTTGTCTCTTGCTAATCTAACATTAGCAGCAAGGACTGTCTCTTGTTAAGTATTTGTGCCGTGCCTAGCACCTTTGGGCCTCAATATCAACTGTAATACTACTAATGATAGAGAATGACTGTCAAGTATCCTTGTCTTCTGATGGTTTCTTTCCTCAATGTCCCTTACTGCAACCCTGTAACTAGCACATTTTGCTGCCTGTTTAGTTTTTGTGTGAATTTGGTGTTGCTATAATAAAAATATATACGCATTGATTTTATACTCTTTAGCTACAATGGAAAAGCAGCACATAGCAGGCTGATGAGCAGGGGTATCTGACTTCCACAACTTAAAAAAACTATTATCCTCTCTTTTCCTTCACTCATGCTTTTTATGAGCCAACGGAGAAATTTATAAGCAGCTTATCTGGAGTTCTAAGATGATAGGCAAAGACCTGGAGGAGTTGAAGCAAAGGCCAGGAGAAGTTTTTGGGGCCAATAAGAAACGGCCTTTCTGAGAGGACGCAGGTGAGGAAGCACCATCACGCTGCTAATGAAGAGGGTACTTCTGGAGGGTGAACAAGTGACTAACACAAATATGTGTCAGAGCTTGTGCTCCCAGTTGAATTTAGCTCTTGTTAGGAAGCTTGTACATAAGGATTCAAGCCGATAGTAGCTGTGGTATTGGTTTTCCTTGGTGAATCACTTTCACAAGGCCCACATTGCTAACATGTCTCAGAATTGTCAAAACATTATTCTTAGCCTCATTGGATTGGGGCTGCAGGAGTGTTGCTGGAGGAGCTCAGAGCAGTTTTCTCAAAGCCTTAAGCATCACTAGCCTCAGCATGATGGCCAAATTCCTATGCCAATATAGTGACTACATTGCCCCAGCTTTGGATTTGGATGATCGTTCTTTCCTTCCTTAATTCCTTGTTGAGTAGTGCGGCTGGGGCGGAATGGCTGCTCTCATTCGAGTCCATATGAGTGTGTTTTCATTCAAGTGATTGTTGAAGTATAGACAGAAGATCATTCACTATTCTTAATCCCAGGTGAAATCCTCATTGATTTCAATGGAGTTTTTGTTCTTAATGCAAAGGCCCTACATGTATGGACCTCAACCTGTAAAGCATTTTATGACCATGAAAAGGACTATATAATTCTAAAATGATATGAGATTTACTGTGTTTTATCATAAATTCTCCTGCGGTTTCTTAAATTAGCCAAGAATACATGCCTTTAAAATTATTCCAAGAATATTCACAACATGGATTCTATTTACAGCTGTGCTTTTGATTTGCTGTGTGGTATTGGAAAACCTTGGGAATCTCTCTTTACTTCAGTTTCTCCTTTTTAAAAATAGGGACACTACTTGCCTACCTCACTGGAGCCTTGTGAGACCTCACTGATTAGTGTTTGTAGATCAGTTTTGAAGCCCTCAGATGTCAGGTGTCATAGAAGTGCAGAATACAGATTTCTGATGAACTGGAAAAATGAATATATATACTGCCCGCCCCTGCTAACTACTAAATGGAATAAGAGCTGCTCATCTGTCATATGCCTTGTATTGCTAACAGCTAATTGAGATTCTCCTTTACTTGACATGGTAGGGCCCTTTGTTATAGAGCAGAAGGATCAGATTTCTATTCCCCGCTGCCACTGTAAAGTTTTGAATATCATAATGTGCAGTGCACAAACAGCTGTGAAGTGCTAGATTATCATGGATCTGCTATGATATTTTAAAAAAGCAAGGAGGTTCCTTTCCACCACTGGTCCCCTAGCTTTATGGAATTGAGAGATATGGCCTCCTGCCCAATCTCAAACCCTTCCTACAGGAGGGATGCTTCCCAAGAGAAACTTCCCAAGAGAAACCCCCAGAAGAAACTTCCAGAAGTTTACCTCCCTCCCACTGAGTTTTCTGGGGAAGAAATGGTTGGTAACTGCAATTAGTGACAATCTTGAAGGATGTTGACCAGTCTCTTAGGCAAGAGAAGTACTACTCTACAGTGTGTACTGTAAAGACCTGTGTGTGTAGTATGGATGTAAAATTTCCAGGACAGATTTTGCTGTATATATTGTTTTGGTATTTACTCTCCTTCAGTAGGACAGTGTAACAGGGTGGTCTGCCCCTTTAAGTGCTGGTGGGGAGAGAGGGCCACCTGGCCACTGAACCTGGACTAGATGTTGGATTTAAGAGGAAGGAAGCCCAGCAGCAGAGAGCTGGCTAGAGAGAGAACACAAGGAGCAAGCAGTCAGAGGAGAGTGCAAGGCAGGTAAAGATATGTGGGAGACTCCAGGTAGGAAGGCCTGGGAGTGGCTGCTCAGGAAAAGCAGAGAGCAACACAAAGGAGTCCAGAAGAGGCTCAGGAGAGATGGAAAGGAGCCTGAGAAGAATGAAAGCTGAGCCAGAGGATGGGCAGAAGAATGCTTGAATTAGAAGAGAGAAGATAGATTCTGGGTCCAGTTTGAGACTCTGGCAGAGATTTTGTTTTGTTTTTTGGATTTGGACTCCCTAGAAGGGGTGGACATTGGTCTATGACTTAGCTGGAGGGCTAAGACACTACAGCAAGTCACTTTTATGGTGGGAGTAGACTGAAGATCATATGGAGAATCTGATGCAGGCTGTTGGGTCTTGCCATAAGAATGTGCTGTGAGATGGTGATTCATGCTGCACATAACTTTCCAGATGCCAGGTATCACAGTTAGAGCTGAATGGAGGATGACATGTCTGTTTTGCAGCAACTTTTGAGGTTTTGAAATCTAGTTTTGTTCTGCCTTGGAATTAAACCAAAATGTGATTTTTTTGTATTGAATTGATTTTTGTATTGTGCGTATTCTGCTATAACCTAGTGGGTTAGGGCGCTGCCTTGCTTCATTCAGGGCAACTTTTTTTTATTGCTGACCATTCTGAATCCAGGCGGTGCAGGCACTTGAACTGAGGCTTTCTCAAACAGGCTTAGTGCCCTAACCAGCAGGCTGTAGAAAGTCTCTCTTGCTCCCATTCCTCTCTAAAAAAGCTTCAACAAAAAGCAATACGTCTCCATCAACTGTGTTGGCTTTGACAAATTTCATATAATCAGTAATGTTCCAGCCAACTCTAATATAATTCCTGTGTGTGTATGTACTACACAGATCATAAGATCATTCTGGTTCTTACAATTAGTACACTTATCGCTCAAGGGAAAGGTTTAGAAAAAAGCGTCCGATTCAATTGTTTGCAATTTATCTTCTTCAAGATCTGTGGAGCAACATTCCAAATTCTTGAATATTAGATGCAATTTATTACAGTGTTACTTGAAAAGCGCTAGTGAGAGATTCAGTGTTCTGCATGTAATTTGTGAATTAAACTTTTAAAAATCTCCTGTCTGTCTCCTGCCCCCCTTTTTTGTGTGCCTCCTTGTTTCCAATGAAGATTAGCAGGATTTTTTTCAGTAGTAAGGCTATGTTTTGGTGACATCTCTCTTCTTCGACTCCCCTAACAGTTCAGCGGCTTTTCTTCTTTGTTTTTATTATTAACTTTTGTATGTTATATCGTTCACTTTTGTTGTTAATACTGAAGGCCCAAGTGGCTAATGCAATACCCATTTGAAATAAATGGAGAATTCCATTGACTTCAGTGGCCTATGGATTAGGCCCCAATTGCTGGCTGGCTGGCTGATGGCGCCAGGAGACTATAAAGGTTTTACCCTCATATGAGGACAACAGGTGGAGTTTGTAGCTCAGCGAGGTCCAAAGTGGCTGAGGTAGGGCTGCAGTCCCTGCTATATGAAATGCCATAGATGGTGGGTGAGGGTCCAAATTGACACACAATGGAATCCCTTAAACTAAATGACCCAGGGTTTAAGTACTCCTTGTTAGATGAATTAGTATTCTGACTTGGTTAAGAAAAAATAAACTATATATATATTTTTGTAGCTGTTCTGTACAGCTACAAAAACAATCAAATTACTTCTTTTTAGGGCTGTCAAATGATTAAAAAATGTCACGATTAATAAGTTTTAATCTCACTGTTAAACAATGATAAAATACTAATTTAAATTTATTAAATATTTTTGGATGTTTTTCTACATTGTCAGTCTATTGATTTCACAGTACACTTTGTGTTCTCTGTTGTAATGGCTCACTTTAGATTTTTTATTATAAATATTTGCACTGTGAAAAAGATCAATGAGAGAGTACTTTTCAATTCACCTCATACAAGTATTATAGTGCAATCTCTTTATGATGAAAGTGCAATTTACAAGTGTAGAATTATTTTTTACGTTACTGCACTCAAACAAAAGCAAAACTTCAGAGCCTACATTAAAATTGCGATTAATCGCCACTATTTTTTAATCTAGTTAATTTTGTTTTGCTCTAATCGCATGCATTAACTGCGATTAATTGACAGCCCTACTTTTTAGTGGAAAATATTAGTTGCATTCTGACTAAAATACTCTAAATTTGTGTGAAGATTAAAAATTCATATTAATACCCTATTTCCTCTTTCTTTGAAAAGAACACCCATGAAAAGGTAGAAACTGCCTGAATTTAGACGTCTTAAGGGCTGTGCAATGTGTTTCAAAGCCAGAAGAAAGATTCATTGTTCCTGCCACATTTGACACATCTTGAACTCAATTTGAAAAGCCATAATGCTATAGGAACTTTACTCCCCTTCTCTCCCCCACAACCCCCAGTGCAGTGCAGATGAAGGTAACTGTCATGCTGAGATTTGTCAATGCTCAACAGAGTGGGCTTTTTTCTAAGTTCTGCTATGGGCCTTACTGTTCTTAGTCCATCCTTAGATTTCTATAGAGGTTTGGTCATTTATTAAGTTATCTGGAATTTCTTTTTTAGGACAAAGCTGTTGCCCACAGCACACACGCCTCTATCTTCATCCCGTGGGAACTGAGGTGTATAAATGGATTGTGCTCATTGAACATCTAACAATGACCACAAAGTCACTAAACTGATTTTTCACAAGAAATCAACAGGATAGGAACCAAACGGGAGGTCTAAACACTGTTATCCATGGAAGATTATTTTGAAATATATTGTTGAGCTAGTTGTGCAATGCTGCCCAGCATTCTTTGATAAATATACAGTAGGCGCCCAGAAACTCTGCAATTCCAAAAGGTTGGATTGCCCCATGGTAGAACTCAAGGGAGGCAGCTCAGGTGGAGGAAATTCCCACATTCTGGCCTTTGATATTCTCCACACATCTGTTCCTTTTCAGGAAGGAGATCAGGATTTTGCCCCCACAACTCTCACAGAGTAGGTCCTGAGGCTCACTCCAAAACCTTGTGAATTCTTCAGAATCCATGTAGCCTGCTTTCATTTAGGTTATGGGCCTCTGTTGCAGCTGTGACTCACCTGGATGGACAAATGAAATCCATCATTATCCACTAACATGGATTCCTGCCCATGGCTTCCCTTTAGGAGCCATCTTGAATGGGTTCTCCATGGTGGAGGGGCCCTGGCTGCATTATTATTTTGTTGGCATCTTTGTGGGGCCAGTGGCGGTGCTAATGGATAATAAGGAGAATGTACATCTTCTCCTGCCTCTCCTTTCTCTAGTTCAACTGCACCATCCTTCTACATGGATCCCAGACATGTTGTGCCCACTCCACAGGGTCTAAGGGCAGGAAGGAAAGGTCATTTAGAAATGGCTGAGGAACCCCTCCACACAGGTGAGTAGAAAGCTGTGCACTGGTCAGGAACATGATTGTTCTGGTTAACTCAAGACAATCATACAGACTTCTCTCTTAATAATTAGCGAAGAGCACATTTTGAAAGGTTTGGTTAAGAACCAGAATCTAACTTCTTGGGTTGAATTCTGATCTCATTTCTACCACATAATCTGGAGTAACACCCTGAAGTCAATAGAGTTTGTCTGTTTGTTTTTTAATGTTGTAAATGAGAGCATAAATGGTCTTTGAGTCATGAGTTCAAGTATCAGTTCTGCCAGGGGCTTGCTGTGTGACTTTATGCAAGTCACTTCTCCTGCCTATGTCTTACTTTGCTCCTGTGTAAAATGGGATAATGACACTTCAGGATCTGTATGAGCTAGGTATTATGGAAAAGAGCTGTAGAATTTAAAAGAGAATTCTATTCTTTCTAAAGAATTTTTCAATAAATGCATATAAAAATCTACTGAAGGGATTGAATACTCTATTAAAATCCATGGGATGATTTAAAAATTCTATTGAAAGGATACAATTCTCTATTAAATGCTTTGGGGTTTTGGAATAATTTCTTCATAACCCATTACTACCTGTAGAAGCCATATTAGTTTCATCCATACTACATTCTATAGAACTTTTCCATAAGGTCACAGCATTTTGGTAGCCCCATCCAGACCAGAAAGCATAGAGGAATATGGAAATGAAAAATAAATAAAAACCATTTATTTTTAATAGATTCCGCACCACAAACTATTCATGGTGCACATGCTTATATCTCATTAAAGTCACTGGGACTTCAGCACATACTTAAAATAATTCTTTCCAGCACTGGGACCTAACTGAGAGGAGTGAGCAGATTATTCTGGGCTAGGGTGTAATAACGCTTACTCGTAATTAATAGTATCTCACCAAAAATAGTCCCATTGACTTCAGTGGGACTCTTGTTGGAGTAAGGGATTACTTCGTTTGAGTAAGGGTACCAAAATTTGGTCCTATGTCGCTATTTGTCAGACTAGGATGCATTAAGTGGCATGATCATGAAGAGAGACATTTTAAAATATTTGACTTAATGAGGATTGACATCTTTGCATCCTATCCCTGTACAAACACATCTTGTCTATCAGGGTCTCGCCGATAAGGAGAAATTAGCTTTCTAGTAAAATGTCTTAACATAATCTGTTCAAGAGCCCCCTACTCCTCAGCTGTTTTTGTGCCAGAGGATGAAGAAAGAAGTTCATTCTGTGTCTTGTGTGCTAAGGAGAAGGGCACTTAGTTTAGCAGACTGAGCTAATGGCAGAAGATCACATAACTAGCAGGTGCACTAAGGAATTTCACTTCAAATAGTAACTATATGTTTCCACTGAATTAATGAATTATGGGCATGCATTGACAGATGATAATACTAGAGGGCACTAGGCAAGACTAAGCACAAAGTGCAAAAAACCTCAGACTAGGGCCCAGATCCCCAAAGGTATTTAGGTGCCTATCTCCCATTGACTTGAGTGGGAGTTAGGTGCCTAAATACCTGTAAGCATCTGAGCATGTTCCTTTAGTAGAGGCAAACATTGATGATACTCCAAAGTAGAAATGGAGCACTAAGAACTGTTGGCCCCTCTTTTATTGTAAATGTTTCCAATCTTATTCACATATGGTAGAGTGTCAGTGGGTGGTGTTCAGCTTCGTTGAATTGGAATAGATTCAGCGTCATTCCTTTGTTTTATTTTTAAACACATTCCCCCCCCCCCTTTTTTTTCCCCCTAATTTGTCCCTTTTCTAAAGGAACACTGCTCTGAATTTAAGAAGACTAATCAACCCTCTGCATTTTCCTGCAGTTTAATATTTTCTTAGGCTATAGTCTATTTAATCCCTGTTCTACATACTGTATGTCTGTGGTGTCTTGCCTCAGTAATGCACACATAATTCAACTTGTGCAACAGATTTTATTTTCAGAAAATAAAAGGTTATGTAGCATTTTTGGAACAGAGCAATAATAGCCAAATAAATATGGTTCTCTGAATATTTATATGGACTTGATGATGAAAGCAACAAAGGAGGGGGGGAGCTAAAATTATTTAGCGACTTCTAGGGCCAGATCCGGCTGAGCCACGCTCGGTGCAGATTGGAGTGGCGAGGGGAAGGGGTCAAAGGTCACTTTATGCTTCCTTTTTAGTGTCTCAATCCTGGGGCTTGCTTGGGCCACTTCAGACCCCAGTGTAACTCCGAGAAACTTCAGGGTTGCTGTAAGTTTTATGCCTGGATCTGATGTGGCTATCCAGAGCACAAGGAGGAGTCCAGCTATACTCCCTCTTCTCCATCCAGGCCTCCTATGCGGGGGAAGGTTACATGGGGATTTTAGAGCTACTATACTGGCTGTACATCACCCAGGAATTACTCTTCTGTAGTGGGGGAATCCTCAGGCTTAGGATCTGGCCTACATATTTTTTTCTGGAATGTGAAATGTACGGCCCTGATGTTGCAATGACTTAAACACATGCTTATCTTTATGTAGCATGAGTAATCCCATTGACTTCAATTGTGTCACTCGGAAGGCGTACAGTTAAGCACATGCCTAACTCTTTGCAGGATTCAGGCATATGTTTCTCCACATTCAGCAGGACAAACAAAGAAAGACGTCACTGAGGATTTTAAATCTGCAAGCAAATCCAATCCTAGAGAGGCATAAAAAGCTGCTTAGTTTTCATTTCTATAACAGTTATTACGGTTATAAAGATTATTATTTTATATGATCAAAGTACAGACTAAATAAAATTACCAAACTAAGACTATTGCATTATCCTAATGCTTCCTGCAGTTACCATGTTTAAGTGCTGGCTTCTGTGTACTGTTCAGTGACATCTCGACTTGGGAGAGTTCATGGTCTAGATTCCTGGAGGTTAAGGCCAGAAGGGACCATTAGATTATCTAGTCTGATTTTCAGCCTAACAGAGGCCATTAAACCTCACCCAGTTACCCTGCTACACTAGAGTATGAAATTTGATATGCCAAATTAGCCATCTCTCACACTTCTGTAGAAAAGAACAGAGTGGCCTCACAAGAGTTATTGCAACTCTGCTGGTGCTTAAAATTCAGTTTTAATTTTGTCTTCACAGCAACTAGTTGTGACGCCCCAATATAGGAATGAGGTTGGGAAGCAAGCAGCGGGGAAACATGAGGGACTTGGTTTGTGGGCATATTTGGCCCCCTCAACCTGCAAATGGTTATGGCTGTGGCTAATCCAATTGACTTCAGTGAAATTCGTATATTTCCCAGCCAGAAGGAACCATTGTGATTGTCTAGTCTGACCTCCTGTACAACACAGGCCATAGAACTTCCCCGCAATAATTTCTAGAGCATATATTTAAAAAAAAATCTAATCTTGATTTAAAAATTGCCAGCAAGGGAGAATCCACCACAACCTTTTCTAAATTGTTCCCGTGGTTAATTTATACCTTTATTTCCAGTCTGAATTAGTCTAGCTTCAACTTCAGCCATTGGATCACGTTATACCTTTCTCTGTTAGATGATCAAATATTTATTCCCTGGGTAGATATATGGACTGTAATCAAGTTGCTCTTTAACCTTCACTTTGTTAAGCTTAAAGTTACTCACAGGAATAATTGTTTGCAAGACGGGGGCCCTATGTAGTAACATAAAACAAGGGAAGAAAAAAATCCCCAGAAGAGACATATTATGGAAGCACAATTTGTTTTTAAATAACATTTTCAAACAGCTGGTTGCTCTTTAATAGCTCTGACTTAGAGCCTTGTTTGGCAAATCACTTAATCATATGCTTAAGTTCATTTGAAGTCAGTGCAGTTAAACATATGTTTAATGGTTCTGCTGAATTGGGGCCAAAAATAATGTAGTGGATCAGAACAATTACCCATGAACAGATATATTCGAGAAAACTTTTTTGCAGAACCAAGTGCTGGGTAAGTAGAAACAGAAACTTTTAGAAGCATTCAGGAAATGCTAAACTTTGATACTCAACCAGGTTTCTGAAAGGAATAGTTCATACAGAAAAAATAAATACGTAGAAATGGACCGTACTAACGAAAATGTAAATACTGTTTGAATACCTTAGATTGGACAGTATTAAAATTAATTAACTTAACAACTTAATTGTTGTAATGTCTGTTTTCTAAACACTACACTGAAAATCTACACACAACCAAAAAAACCCTAATACAGTGTTCAAGGGTGAATGACTAGCTGTTACATTGTATATACAGAATACTTTCCCAATGAATGCTATATTGTTAAAATGATACATTTAATATGTTGTTAAAAGTCATGCAAAGTACCAATATGCTATGCATATTAATTAGGGTGGTTTTAACAACTCACAAAACAATGTATTCAAATTTTTTGCAAGATTCGATTTAACCATAAAATCAAGCAAACATCATCCTTAACTGACCACGCTTGTGTTTTAGACTTCTGCCACTGAGATACTGAGGCTTGTCTAGCCCTTCAATGCTGATTGAGCTAGAGTGTATCTTTTAGAACGATATACAATCTTGATTTAAACTTTTCCTGTGGTGCGTGCACACACAAAGCTTACAATATATTTACTAATGTGGATTCTCAACAGGTGGTAATCAGGTGACCCCCCTGGAGATCACTGGTCCTATGCTGATTTACATTATCTGAATATCTGGCCCACTATAAGTTTGAAATTATGTTAATTGTGTAGTAATAAAAAGCCCCATGTGCCTGGAGAATTAAAGTGAGGTTTGTTTGTGAAAACTTAATTCTGATCCTTTAGCTGCTGCTGACCTTTCTAAGGGTTTGTCTACACTTACCTTGGAGATTCGGCAGGGGTCGACCGGAGTTAGGCAAACTACGCAGCGCTACGCCACTTGAGAAGGTGGTCTTAATATGTCGATTTCTGGATCGACTGAGCGAGTCTTCACTGACCGCTCAGTCAATCCAGATAAGTCGATTTGACAGCGGTGAATTTGCCACCGTCAGTGAAGACGTAGCCTTAGGGTGTGATAGGAGCCATGGCAGGTGGTTACCAATATTTGGGTACTCTGGATTGTAACAGGATAAGATTGAGACATAGGGTATTTCTATAGTGCAATGTAACTCCAGGATTAGTGGGGCTCAAGTCCGGGGACCCTGACTTTGAAAGCCCAGGGCTTGAGCAACCACACTGATTAGTCAGCCTAGGTTAAGAATATTTTAGCCTGGCCCCACTCCAGGGTCCACGCTGCAGTATGCACACTTGAGTCCAACCAACTATATCCCAGACATCCTAGTGCTTTCCTGAAATGTGGCCATTCTAGCTTTTTGGTTCTTGGTAGAGTGAGGGAAATTTGACTGTCCATCCCACATGACATAGTAAGTTGTTGCAGACACATCCTGCCAAGCTGTCATTTTAGTCTGCACACTCCCAACAACAGTAGCAAGCAACATGGAGGATTCACCATTTCCAGAGCTTCTCTTGCTTGCACTTTTATTCTAGTTTCAGGAAGAGTTCTATTCCAGTTTCATTCCAGTTTTCAGGCAGAGCTTCCATGAGATGCTGTTGGACATTTTGACCCACCAAAATCTCCTGTTGGAGGAGGATGACAGTACAAACGTGGCAGACGCAAACTGGCTGATGCTGCTCGTGACTCTTGGTATAGGCGCTGATGATTCCTATCTAGACTGCACTTCTCGAGCAGAGCCATAAGCACAGACTGTAGGGATCACATTGGTCATGCGGACCTGGGATAACCAGCAGTGGGTCCAGAGCTTTTGCATCAAGAAAGCTACATATCTGGAGCTTTGTGAGCAGCTTGCCCTGACTAGTGTCACAACACATGCCTGAGGATGGCCATGTTGGTCCAGGAGCTGGCCACTCCAGGCTGCTGCAGGTCCATTGATAACCACTTTGGTGTTGCAAAGTCAACTGCGGGTCAAGCGGTGGTCCAGGTTTCGGCGACAATCAGGTGTGAGATTTACCCGAGGTGATGGACATAAACAATATCCCTTATGTAATTGTCGGTTATGAGAGAATGGGGTTTCCAGAGCGCACCAGGGCCATTGATGGGATTCATGTGCCCATAGTTTGGCCTCCTCAAGGAGCACATGAGTACATAAACCTCAAAGGATACTAATCCATTATTATGCAAGCCCTTTTGGACCACAGAGGCTGACTTATGGATAGCAGCATGGTTCATGATGCTATGGTTTTCCAGTGATAGTGAGTCTACATTCATGGACAGGCTGGGATGCTATTCCCACCAAATGACATTGTCAGAAACGGAGTTACAGTCCCCACTGTTCTCCTGGTGGACATTGTGTACACTCCTTTGCCTTATGACACCTTATCCTGATCTGAGCCTGGCAAAAGAAGGTTCAATTACACTCTGAGCAGGTGCAGAATAGTAGTTGACTGTACATTTGGAAGCCTGGACTCCTGCTGGCACAGTCTACAGACATGCTGAGATGCTTGTCATCATGCTGTTGCCATTATTGTGGCTTGCTGTGCTCATCGCCCCCTCTGTGAAGCCAAAGGTGAGCCATGTTACCCTGTATATACCTACAACAGTAATGGATTGCTGACCTTCCCCTAGGCAACAGAAATCAGGGTGTACTGTGATCCCTCACTATGGATTTGTCTGGGACAATGGAAGAGGGAGACTAGTAAGTGCATGGACATTTTTGTTCAGTAATACATGAGGTAGTCACATCACGTTTATTTATTTATTTAGCATTTTTGTGTATTGGCCGAGCCAAGTAATAGCATTCTCATTGACCAAGTGGAGCTCTTGGAGCCCACTGCTGAAGTTGGTTAGTGAGCACTCTTCAACAATGCGTATCATTGTTTGATCTGCACCACAGCTGCAACTTGGATTGTCTTGAAGATCCCAACGGTGCTGGTTGACTGCACAGAGGCCTCGGCCAGTCTGGAATTGATTTTTAAGAATGGCTCGCTGGCAATGTGGCAGATCAAACCTGGGTGGGCAAGCAGCAGAGTCTGTGATGAGGAACTGTTTCTGGTTGGTGTTAAGCATCAGTCTTCCTGCCACAGGGACTCCGCTGTCATGTCCTGGCATGGCAGCCTCGACCACAGTGGGTGTCATTAAGATAGATATGTAGCTGGTGGGCTAAAAAGGTCAAGTGCAAGCTTGTGTTGGCACATATCTTCTCAAGGAGCTTGCCCGCTGCAATCTCCCTCCTGATGTAAGGGGGAGCAATGTGGCTCAGAACTGGAAGCCATGGAAGATGAGTCGGTCAGAGATCTTGTGGTGGTTTGCATAGTTGAGTTGCATGTCAACAAGTTTAGTGTGTGCTGACCAGCTTCAAACAGGTGCATAATGCTCTGCTATCGAGTACAAGATGGCAAGGGCTGAGGTCCTTCGGGTAGGAGCATCCGCTCCCCGTTTTGCTGAGAAGGTTGTTGCGTGTCTTGACCTTTGCTACTGTCAGGTGGCTTTTGCTTGTCAGTGTTCGGTCAAGGTTGCGCCTAAGTAAACTAGGTATACCTTGGCCTCTGGCCATCATGCAACGAACAGGTACTGTCACTGTATGCACTGAATGGGGGGCATGGGTTGTGAGGAATTTTCCCTGTGGATGAGAGGACTGTTTATGAAAACGATAATGTGCAGCCACATTATGGATAGTTGTACATAGATGTATTGAGAGACTGTGGGTGGACATAACTGCTCTGCCGTGCCTTACTGTGCGTTTATCTTTATTACTTGAAATTCACATTGTGTGATGTAGTGAGAGCAATAAACTTTCTTCACTAAATAAAAGCCTTTATTTGTGAACATGAACGTATTATCCTCCCCAAAAATAAAAAGTTATCGCATTGCCAGGCAGGCCAGCTGCCATCAGAACCCCAAAACAACACTAATAAACTAACACCAAAACCCACGTATAAAACAAAACACATAAACCAAACATTGAACAGTGCAAACAATGAAACCAGTGCTGTCACAGAATGCTTCTTCAGCTACCCAGTGAGCAGCTCAGCCTTACCTCTGTTCATGGTCTCTCAGGCTATGTCTACGATACCGCCTATGTTAGCAAAACTGTGGCTCAGGGGTGTGAATATTCCACCCCCCCACCACTTAAGTTACACTGACATAACATTGAGCACACTTGCACTTACATTGGCAGGACAGCTTCTCCTGCCGACATAGCTGACGCTGCTTGCAGGGGTGGTTTATTATGCCAACAGGAGCTCTCTCTCCCGTCAGCATAGAGCATCTTCACCAGTGGCGCAGCTGTATCGGTACAGCTGCAGCGCTATATGTTTAGACATGGCCTCAGTAACAATCACGCAGTCTGTATTCTTTCTCACCACATGCCTTTAATCTTCTGTTTTCAAACAGGGCAGCATGTAGCCCAGGCATATACAGCAGGACGAGCCTTTCCAACACTTTCTCCTCCTCCCAGCTCCCTCTCTGAACTCCTCCCTTGACTTCCTGTTCCTCCCATTACTAAGCCAATTACCTCACTAGCCCAACAATTGCCACCAAGTATCAGTAATCCCCACCAGTAACAGTCTGATTTCAATTAGGCTAGCAGCCTCTCTGGGCTGCAGCAACCGTAGTGAGCAGAGTGTTACAATTTGCACTCTGTCACAAGTGCCATCAAAACAACTCCCTCGTTTTGTGTCCCCTCTGGCATGTTCTCTGTTCCCTTTCTTAATGGACTGCTTCACTGAATTATACTGTTCAGCCACTAGCCGGCCCTGTGTGTAACTGATCTTCTTTAAGCTAACCTCAGTCATATGGGCAGAGCATTAAAGGATCTTATACTAAACCAGTCCGGGTGTGTATCTGGCTGAGAAGGAAGTTCTGGGGTCAGTCTGTATCTGATACAGGAGCATGACACCTTTTGTGTGCACTTGGTGCACACTTGTTGCTGCTGCACAGGTGTGCAGCCTGCAGCAGGGAAGGGGCTTGAACAGGGGTAGATAACTGCAGGGGTAGATTTACCCTGTCCAGCTGCTGCTGAGTCCCAGGTGCATGGACCACCCAACCGTGGAACTGTCCAAAGTGTTCCTGGGCTGAAGTGAACGGTACTGTGAAGGGGAATCGGGCTGTGTAGCAGGCACAGCAGGAGTCTGCACTTTATCAGTTATTAGTGAAAGCAGCTGCTCAAACCAGTCTTTCTCCTCCACTGTCTTCCTTCCTCAGCTGACATTCTGGTTCCAGGAACCTGCGATGCAAGGGTCTGCCTCTGCACTGCAATTCTGTCGTCCAGCACTTCAGCCTCCCTGTGCCTTTCTACTTACCATGAATCCTTCTCTTGCACGTGTGTGTTGGCCCTCTTCAGAATGCCAATCGTAAGTTCGTCATGGAAACGCTTCCTCTTCCACTGATCTGAGACAGTACAAAGACCGAGAGACCCAGGGTTCTGCTGGAGTGTGCCCAAATTGCTGAAATACAAGGCCAGTGGAAGTTGAGAGATGTGCAAGCAGACGTAAATCAGAATGTTGTTATCTCCGTAATTCACAGATGGTTCAGTGGATGAGGGCAGGAAGTTCAAGGCCACAAAATGATACTTTGTAAAACTGCACTTCAGTATGTTGTGAGAGGAATGCTTCAGATCCTAGAAGCTCCGTGGACACAACCAGGTTAAATAGCAGTACACAGAGAATGGTAAACTAAAAGTCACAGTTGGTTTTAGAAATTGCAAATCAGCTAGGACTTTGGGGGGAGGAGGTGGACCATGGATTCCTGTATAAGTCATATTGAAAGGTGAACTGTCAGGGTGGAGGGAGGTTACTAGTGGAGTTCCTCAGGGATCGGTCTTGGGAGCAATCTTATTTAATCTTTTTATTACTGACCTTGGCACAAATAGTGGGAGTGTGCTAATAAAATTTGTGGATGATACAAAGTTCGGAGGTATTGCAAATACAGAGAAAGACTGGGATATCATACAACAAGATCTGGATGACCTTGTAAGCTAGAGAAATAGAAATAGGAAGAAATTTAATAGTGGAAAGTGCAAGGTCATGCATTTAGGGACTAATAACAAGAATTTTTGCTATAAGCTGGGGACACATCAGTTGGAAGTGAAAGAGGAAGAGAAGGACCTGGGCATATTGGTTCATCAGAGGATGACTATGAGCTGCCAATGTGATTTGGCCGTGAAAAAAGCAAATGAGGTCCTAGGATGCATCAGGTGAGGTATTTCCAGTAGAGATAGGGAGGTGTTAGTACCGTTATACAAAGCGTTGGTCAGCCCTCATCTGGAATACTGTGTGCAGTTTGGGTCTCCCATGTTTAAGAAGAATGAACTCAAACTGGAACAGGTGCAGAGAATGGCTACTAGGATGATCCGCGGAATGGAAAACCTGCCTTATGAGAGGAGGCACAAGGAGCTTGGCTTGTTTAGCCTAACCGAAAGAAGGCTGAGGAGAGATATGATTGCTCTCTACAAATACATCAGAGGGATAAATACCAGGGAGGGAGAGGAGTTATTTAAGTTCCAATGTAGACACAAGAACAAATGGATATAAATTGGCCATCAGGAAGTTTAGACTTGAAATTAGATGAAGGTTTCTAACCATCAGAGGAGTGAAGTTCTGGAACAACCTTCCAAGGGAAGCAGTGGGGGTAAGAAACCTAGCTAGCTTCAAGATTGATCTTGAAGGTGGGGATAGTATGGTGGGACAGCCTAGTTTGGCAATTGACTGATCTTAGATTACTAGTAGTAAATACGCCCAACGGCCTGTGAAGGGATGTTAGATGGGGTAGGTTGTGAGTTACTACAGAGAATCCTTTCTGGGTGTCTGGCTGGTGAGTCTTGCCCACATACTCAGGGTTTATCTGATCACCATATTTGGAATCAGGAAGGCATTTTCCCCCAGGGCACATTGGCAGAGGCCCTATGAGTTTTTTGCCTTCCTCTATAGCAGGGGTGGGGTGGAGTCCGGCGGCGGCGCGGTTCCGTCGGGGGGCGGGTTCGGAGGTGGTTCGGTCCGCATCGCCGAAACCCTGCCGCCATTTGCGCCTTTTCGGCGGCGGCGGGGAGAACCCTGCCGCCGTTTTCGGCGGCGGCGGGGAGAATTCGGCGGCGGAATCGGCGAATTGGCCCGTGAATGCAGGTACCAATGTCAAAATGGCCCTTGGCAGGGAAAAGGTTCCCCACCCCTGCTCTATAGCATGGGGCATGGGTCACTTGCTGGTGGATTCTCTGTACTTTGAAGTCTTTAAATCATTATTTGAGGACTTAGATAACTCAGTCATAGGCTAGGGGTCTATTACAGGAGTGGGGGGATGAAGTTTTGTGACCTGAGTTGTGCAGGAGGTCAGACTAGATAATCGGTTCCCAACCTGGGGGGTGGGACCCCCTTGGGGAGGTGCAAAAGATTCCAGGGCGTCCCGGAGGCTTCAGTAATATTGAGATAATTTAGCCCCTCCCAAACTCCGTGTCAGGCACAGAAGCCTCAAGCTCTGTGCCAGTCGGAGCAGAGCAGCAGCCCCGAGTTCCACTACGGCCAGAGTGGAGGAGCAGTCCCCTCCCCCCCAGCCCCACACTGACCAGGTGCCCGGTCGGACAGGAGCAGCCCCTTTCTGATAGGGGCCTGGAGCAGCCCCAGGCAACCAGCCAGAGCCCACCTCTATGACTCCCAGTCCATTATGGATGGGAAGGGGCGGGGCCACACAGGGCGTGTGGTGGTGGCTGCGCCAGGGAAGGCTTAGCTTTTTACTTGGGTAAGAGTAATTTATTATTATTATTTTATTATGTAATTGAGTGTTGTAATTATTATCATTATACGTGTTTATATGTGTTTATGGCTGGTGAGGAGGCACATGTTTTAACTAGTGTTAACTAGTGGGGCTTTCATTCAAAAATGTTGGGAACCACTGGACTAGATGATCATAATGGTTCCTTCTGACCTCATAGTCTGAGTCTATAAGCCCTTTCTATTATTTCAGGCATTCCACATTTTGGAGGACATAACAGTCCTTGTGGTTCCAGAATGGCAAAGGGATATTTTGTTCCAAGTTGTTGGGGGCAAGCCAGCCAGTATGGCATAGAAGTTTTCAAACTTATGGTGACTGCAGTTCTACAAGTGCAATGTGCTGGTCATGTACTGAGGTGGCCTCCCAAAACATGCTCTTTCCCAAAATATGACTGAATACATGGAGTTCCTGTTATAGGAAAATTTGCAGCAATTATCAGCATCTGGGATTGGATCAAAACTCATGGGGCAATCAACAAGATGCTGCAGTAGCATCCACCTGGATTACTGCCTCCCTATAGTTTCTAGTACAACCTATTATGATTGCATGCAAACAAATGTACTCATACAGACTTGCTAAGCCACCCCACCCCCTATCTATTTCTGGACTGTATACAAACCCCCAGCTGTTTTTTGGACAAATGATTTTGTCACCCCATGGACTACAGGGACTACATTTTAGCTTAAATGGACAGCTGTAAATGGACTACATTTCATCCTCCCTGTCACGTCCATGCAGTCACCATTTACAGGCATCTCATTAACAGTGTCATAGTATCAGGGATGGCAATATAAAGTTAATATTTTTACCACCATTGCAAGAATGATTATTATAGACTTAAAACTTCATTTTTAAATGCTTGTTTCACTGTTTGTACTTCTTGGCCTCCATTTGAATTCCATGTGTTGTTTGGGAAGGGGGATGCTAAGCTGCTGGTGTGCAAGCTACAATTAGCAAATGCACACAGTTACCCAGGGTTGGTAATAACTTTTGCATTGGTTCATAAACCTGAAATCCCTCCCATTACTATATTAATAAAAACAAACATGGAGCCAGACACTTATCAGACTGTGGAGAGACTTCTGTCTCTTTTGTTTGTATTGCCGATGATGTGGCAGACTGTTTTTCTGAGGGGGAGCAAAAAGCTTCTATGAGTAGGGACCCAGGATATGCTATAACTGCTTTGGCCTCCTCAGGTTTCAGCACTAGAGTCACTTTGTAGCCTGGTCCACCTCTTGCTAGCTCCACTCCAGTCCTATAGTGGATTCAAGGGCAAGAAGTTTGCCTCCCCAGCTGACTGGGCTGTCATGAAGCCCTGGTGGCTCTGTGTTTTGTGCGGTATGTAGCACCTGGTCAACATCGTAAAAGAAGCAGGCTGACAATAAACTCCCAGAAGTGAAGTTCTCCTCCCTGGCTTTCTGATAGTCAGTCTTGAATAATGTAATCCTTTCCCTGGAGCCCATCTCCCCACATCAGAGTATGGAATGAGTAGCACCTGCTCTTCTCACAGCAGCTGAGACAAGTTTTTGTGTGAGTGGGTGTGGTGGTGCTTTACTCCTTCTTTATTCTTCTGATTGACCAAATAAGGACTGTGTTGCTCTAACCCAAAGCTGGGAGAAATAAAATGTACCCTGAGAACCTGTTGCCATCTGAAGTCCACAGTACCCCTGCAACAAGGGACTCATTAAACAAGTCTGCTCATTAATCACAGGTGGGGCTGTACCTACCACTCCTTAAAAGCCCATCCCACTCTGTGACAATCCTATTCTCTCAATTAGAGAAAGGCACTGGTAGACAAGGAAATCTGGGTGTGCTATCTACAGAGAAGCAGAGCTCTAGGTTATTCTCTATTAGCAAGTTACCTTGGGACAGAAAGGAGAAGTGGCTGATAGGACAGGAATGGTCAAGGTGACCTTTGTCTGGGCTGGGATCTATCAATTTAACTTTTCATGAGTATTACATTCAGATGCACAACTTAGAAAGCTGGAGCAAGTCTTATAGTCACATGAACTGATGCAACCAGTAATTGTAAGTCATCATCATTTACTGAATGCTTCTCTAAATTGGAAATGGTCCAATTGGTCCATCTGGAACTAATGTAACAAATAACTTAATCCCAGACTCTGAGCTTGTATGTGGAGAGTCAATGCAGGGATAACTTTTTACAATCAAGCTGTAAACCCATGGAAAGTGGCTTACAGACTCTAACTACAGCATTATTAGCAGGCAGCAGGTCATTGAAGGCTTGTGGCATTGAATGTATGTAATGGTGGCTCCCGCTGTATGTAACATTGTACCCAATATGTGGTGTGGGGGGGGAAGCCTTTTAATTGCTGGATGGTTTCTGTATGTTCCTTGTGATTGGGCTTGTTTTCACTTTTCTTTCTTAAGTGAATATTTGTTGCTTGAGCTAGATATTCTGCTTGTGTGAACTCTTGATCTCTTTTCCCCAGACCTTTTCTTATATGCGCCTTGCTATGGGAATCCAATTATATCCATTTGAATTTTCCCGAAGGATATGTATTTTTAAACAAACTAAGAAACATTTCTAGTAGAGCATTGTTAACAGTATGTGATTTCTAAAATTGGCTTCTCAAATTTTTCGGGGTCATGTTGCTGAACCATATGGTGTTGCAGAAGTGTGTAGGTGCTTTTAACCAAGAATAGAGGCCTATTGGGATAGGTGCTGTATACACCCAAAGCAAGAGAGAGGCCCAACTCAGAGTTCACAAGCTAAACAGACAAGTTGGGAAAAGAGGTGGGTGGGGAGGGGGAGAAGGTGGAGGGAAGTAGCGTTTGCTCCTGTTCCATCTCTGTAAAATGAGGACAAAAACAACTTGCCCAAAGTCATCCAGGATGCCTATGACAGTGCAGGGAATTGAACACAAATCTCTTGAGTCCCAGTGTCAGTCGCATACCTCAAGGCCATTCTTTTTTCCCTGCAATTCAGCTGGTCATAAGTTTACTCAGTGCTGCTGAACTCCGTTACACTTTGCTATGCATCAGCTATTCATCAGTTTGAAACCATCTAGAAGATGCCTCTCTACAACTAATAACATAACACTGTCTCTTTTAAAAATCAATTGGCAATGTTTAGCGCTATGTAATCTAGCATAACTTCATCGCCTTCAGTGAAGTTTCTCCCACGTAATAAGGGTCTGGAGGATTTTGTCATGTGATCATTTGTTCATTACTGTTTATCTACAAGAGACCCTAGTTTTGAAACACATATGCTAGTCTTAGGTGCTCAGGTCAGAACCTGGGTATCTAAAATGGGTATCTGGGCACCATAAGGACTACTGTACTCATTATGGCCTGGCTCTAGCAATGCACTTACGCACACCCTTAAGTTTAGGCACATGAGTGGCCTGAAGCCAATGGAATTATTCATATGCTTAAATGTTCAGCTGGATCCAGGCCTACATGGTTCAGAGGTGTCGATCAGCGAGTGTGGAAAACAATGAGTTCAAATTCTGATCTCAGGAACACTAGTGTAAATCTGAAGTGTCTCTACAGAAGTGAATGGGGGCAAGTCTGGATTTACACCAGTGCAAATGAGAACAGATTTGGTTCAATTACTTCAATTTAAAAAATGTTGTCTTAGCTGAGAAATAACACAGTCCTTACTGTACATTGGGAATTCATTTTTATGAAAGGTGGGATGAAATAAACCAGGGTTATAAGCAACCCATTGGACTCTATAACTTATTAAAATATCCGTTCATTTTTGAATGCTTTATCCACTATATCTATGCCTTTTTAATGGATTGTGTGACCAGGAATTCTTTGGGCTAAGTTGTGGTGTTTAGGCATAGTCAGGGCTCAGGGTAGTGTTGAATGATACTGTCTGGGGAGTACAGGGTAAGGCCATGCCTCAGCTGCTTGTTGGGGCCTGAGGGAATGGGAAGGCTGCACTGTCCAGGTGTGATTGGAGTACTCAATAGGCCGGCGTGGAAGGGAGAGAGGTAGGACTCCTCCTCCTCTGGGACACAGACCTACAGAAGGGGCAATCCCTGCACTCCCCAGAGGACAAAGGCTGTTGTTGTTCTGGGTGCCTGCACAGTATGTGCAAAGGAAGGGAGAGGGCCAAAGATAATCTGGCTCTTTGTGAGAGGAGAATACATGTACAGCGACAACTGGAAAGCATCCTTTTGCTGCAATTCAACATTGCAACTGGCAGCATCTACTGTATTATTAGTCCACTCCCACAGGCGATGGCAGTCTTTAGTCACGGGGAATCCCATGCAATGTGCCTAGAAGATTAGGCCCCGCCTCTTGTAAAACATGCAGGGTTTCATTCCCCATTAAGGTGATAGGGAGGGATGGCTTAGAAGAGCAAAATATCATGCATTGCCACAAAATCTGGCACATAATGTGATTAATTTAGGAACTTTTTCCATAAAACAGATGAGTCAGGAAAATTATTAATCATTTTCCTATCTTGTCTTCAATTACACCACTTATCAATTAAGCTGCTATAATGCAGTGTCTAATATGATGTGAAGTTAATCTGTTGTGACTGCTGTATTATACATAATGCAGCTAAATATTACCAGGGACTGTATTAAAGAAAATTAGCACTCACATGGTACATTTGGTGCATTTGCAGTAAGTTGGGGGAAGAATGAACTTACTAAGAACCTTGCTAAGTTAATATGTCTGAGAAAGGAGCATGTGTAACTTGTAACAAGACCTCTCTTAGGGAGATGCATTTCACTGAAAATGAACTTGATCCTGAAGAAATGAGTTCCAGTAGCAATTGGCTCCTGGACTCCACAGATACAACTATTAACTCTTCTAAAGGAGAAACACTTCATTGTCTACAGCTGCAGAATGCTCAATTCTTTCCCAAGGGCAGAGAGTCTGTGATTATGCAGGCAACTGGGGTCCTGGAAGTGAAGGTGGAGGAATTGAGTGAGTCTGTTGTGATGTGCTAAAGCAAACTGGGGCTAGCAGCCTGTATGTACAGCTTTCTTCTTGACTGATGTCTCCATTCTAGAAGTCACATGGAGGGAGCAAAGAAGCAGTTCAGACAGTGTCGAGACTGAAACGTCCTATCAGTTGGGCACCAGGAGTCCATCCATTCCAGTTCAGAGCACCACATCAATTGGGGGAAAGAATCTCCCCACCTAAACACTACAGGGACCTCTTTACTCCTGGGATGAGGAACTATTGTATTTTGTACCAGCTGATGCTGTTTCACAGTGTTGGGCTTCCATCCTATATATGTTGTTAAAATTAAACCCCAGAGGGTCATGCATGCCTGGTCATGCACAGCCAGGCCTATGTCTAAGGACAGCAGCCTTCTGGTCTGTTTTAAGGAGTGGGGGGTGGGGATGCACTGTGTTCTGGGCATCCCCAGATGTCAGGTTAGAACAGCTGCCAGGTTGTTACACCTACATCAAAGCCAGGTCAGATGAATGCAGAAACTCAGGAAGCCATAACTATCTCTGTGATTGATTCCATTCTTTACTTCACTGAGCAGATTTCCTCCATAGCAGAGGATCTGGCCCAAAGTGTTGGATTACTTCTGTGTAAATAGGGAATAACACTACAGAAGTCATCAGAATTGCACAGTACAAATGAGAGAAGAATGAGACCCAGGTTTTTTAAGCAAAACACGACAGGGACCTCTAGTGCTAGGTATCTATGTATCTGTACCATTTCCTTCCCCCTGCCCTCCCTCCGCCCCCAAATGAACTGTGCCTTTAAATTTCTATGATTCTGCTGAAGTCAGCTGCTGTTGTGTACAGTTCAGATGCAGCCTGTACTGTGTTCTGTCTTATGGAGCCTCTGTTTTGTTCTTGTTTATTTCTTTTAACCTACAATAAAAATCAGCCAGGGTGAATGTATAAGTTCTTCTCCAGGTGTGGGGAAAAAAGTCACCGGACCTGCTAAGTGTCTTGCATGCTTCATCTATTGTTCAACTGAGTTCATCTGATGTCACTGCGTAAATTACAATATTCAGGTTGAACCCATATCTAGTACTATGGAGGGAGGGAAATAACAGCTCTGTAAACTACAGGTAGGAAAGTTCACACAGTTGTATTAACCTCCTGCCCTTTGTAATGTAGGTTAGAATTTCAAAGGCCCTCTGCCAATTGGAACAAAATTGGAGTGCTGCCCTCTCTGACCAACTTGTCAAAGCTTTGAGAAATTTTCCTGAACTATGCAGACTACCACAGGCTCCAGAGTAATCAGATGTAGAACAGTGGTGGCAGGGGACACAAAGGGACAGATCTCAAGTCATCTTCTGTGGTGGAATTGCTGCTAGGCAAAACTAATGCTGAACTGACTTCTTACTAAGGGCAGTGTTACAAAGCAGTGAATTCACCTAAAACCTGTCCTTGTGTTAGTAGAATGATTATAGACCATTTTGAAACTCTGTACTGCAAATAATTTTCTTTGTATTAATTCCTTGTAATTTTTTTTCTTGACTTCCAGAATATCTATCTTCTTAGGAAGTCTTAAACTTACTCTAGGAATGTCCCATTGTTGGAATGGGGACAGATGAATGATTAACTTCCACTTAAAGCAATCCCATATTTCCTATCTCTGCTATCTGGAAGTCTCTCAACTGCACAGATTTTCTGGCACTCCCTTTGTGGGTTAAAATTAAGGGCTGAAGATTTGGGTGTTTTTTGGTCTTCCACATTGCAAAAAGGAATGCATCTATATTCTCAATAGAGGCAGTGTGGTATAGTAGTTGGAAGAGGTGACTGACTACTCCTTGAGTCTATTTCCATGTCTGCAACAGACTTGTTGTGAGACATGGGGTGATCCCTTAACCTTTGTGTCCTTTTGTTCTTCTGTAGCATGGGCATAACAAAACATACATGCTCCCTAGATGTAGTGGGAGTCTTTTTATAAAAGAGTGTTTCAGTGCTTGGAAATGCTTAGGTGCAAGCACTTGCACAGTATTAATACTGAAAAAGGGTATAAAACTGTCAGTGAATTTTAAAGCTTTCTATTGGCTTTGCTGATGTGCATGTTGGACCAATTATCAGGCCTCTTCTAGAATAACTACATCCACTCAGGAGCTAAGTTCTAAGAGCTAATGGATGTTGCACTAGTGCAAAGATTTAACTTGTAATCAGGGTGCCAGAAGTGTTTTCATAGGGCTCCTAAATATACAAATATTAGATTCTTATACCTATGTAACTGTTGGCCCCAGTCTTTGGTGTAAACTGTCCTTGCTCTGTAAAAATCACTTTCCTCAGGCTATCACTCCTGATTTACAGCAATGTAAATGAGAAGAGAATCAGGCCCCTACCATCCATCTTTACTAACTTGTTTAATATTGTACTGCATTTTATCTTTTTAGGATAAAAGCCTTTTTTCAAACAGGTCACACAGCATCCACTTTCTTCAGAGTTTGCTATATAAAGTTCTACATTTACTTATTTTTGTGTGTGTTTTGGTAGTGCTTGGTGTCATGAACCTGAACTCCATTGTGCTATATACACACACAGACAATCTAGCTATTGTCTGCAGCCCCACTCAGAAACAAGGAAAAATAAAACCAGAGTAAAATAAATATATACCTTCATCCCAAATCTATGTGTTTATTCTCAGCTGGTCACTTAACAGAATCCCGTCTCTAAATGAAGGATCTTTATTAGTTAATTTAGGATTCCAGACTACAAGGTATAGTATTTGCAATCCAGTAAGGGGTGGAATGCACTACATGGCCAAACAGTTACAACAGAGGATTGAAAGATGCTTTCCTAAGTGCCTTTTGCTAATGAACCCCCATGGAGCTAATGCAAGAAACAGTGGCCCTCTTGAAATGTTGACCTATGGTTGCCAGGCTCCAATCTGAAGTCCTTGAATTAAGTACATAGTCCTGAACAAATTAATAAAATAAAAACCGAAGGGAAGCAACTGTAAAATCATTGAATTTTTTGAGCACATGCAGTGATGGGAATGGAGGATTCTTTTTGCTGCATATCATGTATATCCTTTGGCAAATAGATGGGTTTGCTGTCTCCAGTTTACAAGAGCAACTAATAATCACATGTACTAGAAATCGCGAAAGAAAAAATTCTTGTATCCATCTTCTGGCCGTCATGGTCGGAAACTTGCATAACTATTCCTGAATAAAAATTCATGACACAAGTTCTAAATTGAATCTCTTGTTTTTTCTTCATTTGTGTGCATTTGCAATTCTGATTCCTGCTGCAAATCCTTCAGTATGCTGTTCAGTACCATTCCTGCCCTGGCTGCCTTCCTGCATCTCTGAAGCATAGCTGACTTGAGCCCTTAGAGGGAGCCACAGACTTGACTATGGCTTTCTGAAGTGAAAATATGGTTGAACAACCAGCCTATCTATAATTAAGGAGGAAAAAAATGTTCAGAACTGTCTCTTTCCATTTTTCTAATTGACAGTGATGCCTGTGCACATCAGACAGCAATGGTTTGTTTTGGTGAGTGCTCTAATGCATTTGCTTCTCCTGATGATAGTCTTTTGTAAAGAAGGACTTGAACAAAATGTGAATTTTATCTTTCTTTCACATTATCACCTTGCCCTTCTTCCCCATCTTCCCACCAAAACCATTTTATTCTAGATTCCACTGGTCTATTTCTGATGCTGACACAGCAGTTCCACACTAGGACTTGTCAAATTATAAACACTGTACAAACCACCACCCAGCCCCTCACAAACCCCACCAAACAAAAAAACCCACCTGGGGTTAGGCTGCCGCATTCACTGCATGGAAAAAACATCCACAAGTGCCTGGTTTTATGTTTGCTCTGTCATTCTTTTCTCTGCCCTCTGTTTCAAGGGGAAGGGTTATTTGCTATCGTGATTTACTGTCTGTGGACGGTAACTGAATGCTTTTATGTAAATTACATGACTGAGGTAGGTTTTTATGGGTATGTCATAAAACTAACTGGAAATGCTATTCGGATGCGTCAGCACTCTTCCTATCAGAATCAGCTCTGGGCTGGGACACTGCATGCTTCATAAAGAAAATGGATGAGGAAATGAGCATGACTTAGCCAGCTAAACACATTCTCTGTGTCTTAAAAACCCCACCCTAAAACAGTTTTGTGTCAATTGAGTATTCTCAAAAGGTGCTGAAGTGACAGTGCCATGGACTCAAGTCCTCTGTTTAGCCGCATGACATCTACAGCTTAAGGAGGCAGTAGCAGCTTGACACATCCATGCTACCGCGCAGAGGGACACCTCTAGGGATAAAAGGTACTTCAGTGTCCAAGGCCAATCAGCTTCAGGTTTCCTGCTGAGACTGCTAATTATGGTGCAAGTTGGGATGACAAGTTCTGTGATGAGAACAGCTGTTTGCTAGACACTGGTATAATATTATTCACTCTGCATATCCAAAACAATTCAGATTAAAGATAAATACCTGTAAAACTAAACTTCTTTACCAACCATCCAACAGACAAAATGTAGGCAGTGATGCCACACCTGATGTTCTTGTTAATGGGAAAACCCTTAAATATGTCAACATCTTTATATATCTAGAAAGCACGGTTGTGAGCAACAAAACCCCCGATGCAGAAGTTGCATATCCAATTCAGTCAGCTTCCAAAGCATATGGAAGACTCTCAAAACATCTCTGGTGTCATCACAGTATCACTATAGCATGACTAAGATGACTTCTGAGGTGCTGACTGCACTTCTGTGTTCTATAGAAACAATAATTCTATATGGGCAACACATCAAAAAGCTGACAAGCCTACAGCTGTGGCACCATCTAGGAATTAAATGGCAAGATTGAGTTCCGGACACTGAGGTATTGAGAAGAGTTGGCATGCCCAGCGTTGAGGCACTTACAGTAGCTGCACAGCTGAGATGGACAGGTCATGTTGTCCATATGCCAGCTCATCAATTTCTGAAGAGTCTCCTCTATAGTGAACTCAAGAAGGGGAAACTGATAGAGGGCAAAAGCTGCACAATAAGGACATTTTGAAAAGAGATTTGAAGAAAGCAAATACTAACGTAGAGAACTGGGAAGAAGTCGCCAGAGACAGATGTAAATGGAGATCTGTAGTGTATGATATGCACACAGAGTGGTAGCATATCAACAGCACCATCTTCAATGGCCTAATGTCAAGCAGCTTTCCAGTTTCTCCTGCCCAAACTGTCAGAGGCTATATTTTAAATGCTGGACTCACTTCTCTCATCGCCAAGCTAACAAATGCTAAATTTCTCTCCTCTGCGTATTGTCAAGAACAATGGACAGTCGAAGAATTATTCACTCGGCATCAGCCATGAAGTAGGAGTCTGATGGTAATGATTTTCAGCCATGACTCTAGCTTGATTTGAACTGGTGAACTAAGTGTGTGCCTACACTGAAGTAAAACACTGGCCCAGGTCAGTAGACTCAGGCTGTAGGGCTATAAAATGGCAGAATAGATGTTAAGTCTCAGACTGGAGCTAAGGTTCTGGAACTTTTCCCCTCCTGGGGTCTCAGAGTCTGGGCTCCAGCCTGAGCCCAAATGTCTACCCTCAACACCTCTTTTCCTCTCCCAGCCCTAGCTTGGAGGGGAGAGCTCCTTTTTACAATGGAGGGAGAGCTGTGCTTGCCCATGGTCCCCTGTTTGTCTCTTCTGAATTATTCTCCTTCTCTGTAGATGTCCTATTCCAGCAGAGGGATGTGGCTGGAATCCAGGCTTGCCAAACCCAACTGTTCAAAAATCATCAATTGGGCCCTAAAAACATATTTTTAAAAATAATAATTTGGAGTTTATTTGTTTTCTGGCCTTTGAACCTTTGAGTCACATGGTGGAGAAAAGCTTGAAAACCATGGGGGGTTAGAAACTTACTTTCTTTCCGTCGTCTTCTCTCTTTTTTTAAAGCAGATTTGTGGTGGTGTTGCATGACTCCAGGGTCCAGGGCACTAAGAAAAAAACATCAAATATCATGAGATTCATGACAAAGTTGCAAGAATTGGCAACACTGAGAATCCATTTTTAGGAGGCTGATACCATATCAGAGATTAGTCTTGGACAGCATTGGGAACACTTTATGTACTGTATGGAGAATCACTTTGAAGATACAGCTAAGAGAAATGCAATAGTTCTGTGTCCTGGTCAGTGTCACATGATCTCAATGCGGTGAGCCCATGCTGTATTAGGGTGTCTTTACTTACGGCAGCAAATTCAGGGCCACCGGATTGATTCTCCAGCATCAAGTGAGCAGAAGTGGAGACCTGCTCAATCGATTCAGAAGTTTACTGAATAAATCCACCCCCAAAAAAGAGTAATGCTGCATTTTTCGGAGGGCATTTCCCATCGGCACAGCACAGTGGGGATGCCCCGCTATTTAGAATTTAGGAAGTCGACGAGAGAGAGAGAGAGAGAGAGTAGCTTGCGTATCTCTTGTCAACTGCCTCTGAATTTCACGGTAAGTGTAGACCTTCCTAATGCCACTGCTGGAAAAAGCTGCTGACCAGATAACTCTAGTTAGGAACTATTCTCAGCTATACAAGGAAGTCAGTTACTTCTCATTCATTTTGTCTTAAAGTATGATGAGGTAAGTTTCATTGGCGACTCTGAACATTTGGCTGCCAGCCGTCTTTCACATCAGCATCTGTCAGTTCTTTTCTGAATTTGTTATATAGTCTTTATATAAGACTGTATTCTCAGTGGCCAGCTTCAGTCAGTGAAGGGAGAGAACAGTATACAGAGATATATAAACATCTGTGTTGGCACAACTTCATTGTAGCATGAGGCACTGTAGCCAAGATAATATGTTCCTGATGCTTGAGTGTGTATTATTGGCTTAAACATACATATAAAACCAGATGTCAAGTGAGAGAGGCATTATCCTCCAAAACGATGTTTTCTGTGAAGACACTAGCAATGTCTAAAGCCTAGTGCTTTTTCTAAAATGATCCTCTCCCCTCCCCCCGTCTTGACAGAGTTACAACTCTGCAGGAAGGCTCTTGCATTTGACATGCCAACTGAGGAAATCAGTATCTGACGAAACTACATCTTAAAGGGGAGCAAACCAAGAGGGGAAACTTTGTGTGAACTGGCCGTGACAAACCGAGCTGACATATGATGCTTATTACAAGGTGATATATTAAAATGTGATATTCAGGTCTCCTAGTCCTTGCTGGAAAAATTAGCAATGGAGGAACTGGATCGTTTCTCAGGGAACAGTGAGGGCCAAATTCTCTTTCAAAAGAGGGGAAGTGATTTTTGAAAGGGTTTGTGACAGCTATAACAAAAATGTGACGCTGGTAAGAGATTGAATGTCATTGCCTGGCCTGAGTTGTGTGCCCTGACTCAAGGTTACAAAAGTTTATACTCCTGCCATGTGACATCACCCATTTATTAGCACCACTAGCTTGGTGGAAAGGGGAGCTGCTGTCTTTCATTCCTAATAATACAGCAAGGCGCTCAATGCTTCCTGGATGAGGAGGCTGGGTGCCATCAATTCCTATGGAAGTCTATAGGGTTTGAAGTACTGAGTTGCCCTCAGGGTATGGCTCTATCCATGCTAAGGTATGGATTGACAAAGGGTCATTGGGCCAGACATTGCATGAGAATGACTTTGTAGCCTGGTGGATAGGGCACCACATGGAAAATCCAGGGTCCAATACCCTGCTCCAATGACTGTTTATCCACCGTGGAACAGCTTCAACTGGAGAGATTGAGGGAACCCCCCATCAGAATACCCCATAGCTCCATGGCTGGAGTGCTCTCCTGAGTGGTCTAAGACTGCTCTTCAAATTTTTTCTCTTCCCTATGCCTGAAGGGGGAATTGAACCTGGGCCTCCCACTTTCTGGGAGAATTCTCCAACCACTGGGCTAAAAATCATAAGGCGGGCAGAGAATAACCCACTCCCCTGACTTTTTTTTCAATGGAACCCAACCTGGTAGGTGGCCTCTGTTTATGCCTGTCGGAGCCGCCCTGCACATGAGCTTGGTAGCTGAACATTTATCTTCCTTCGATTCGTGGATCGCTTAAGGGCTCAGATGGGAAACGGGCCTGGATGCCTACAGCAGGGGAACAGTGTGCGCGCTGAGAGGCAGAAACGTAGGGATCTTTTAACCTGAAAGTTTAGGCACTGAGTGAGTTTAGATGCCTACAGGGTTTGGTGGGATTTTTATGGAGACTAAAACTGGGACTTAGGCACCTAAGAATACTTCACAGGCCCATATTATTCAAAGGTTCTGTACATCTGGGACTTGTATTAGAATCCAAACCCTTCCTGGTAGGTTGGGTCTTATCAGGATATCTACAAGCACTCCTGCTGCTATGTATCTGAGATTTTTTATTCATTTGGATACCCTGGATTTACAACTAAATGGGCAGGAAAAAAATAATTTTCAGGGGAATGTCACTGAGCAACAGAAAGCTAAGGCTGGTGAAAGCAACTTTGACCTACTACTGGTCCTTCTGAGTTACCCTGTATCACTCCTTCAATAAACAAATGAACAAACCAACCAGTTACCATGTTCCAGCTGGCAGTAAAAGCATATGGGAGGGTAGGAAAGCTGAACACAATACATCAAGAGGAAGTTTGAAGAACTAGTACCTAAAGTAGACAACTATTATCTGGACAAGAAAACCAATGGCAGGTTTTATACGGCCTCTTTACTTTTGTCAAATGCTGCTGTTAGCTTACACTCGGGAGGGCTGTTCTCTGCCGTCCCTCCCATTTGTTAAGGCTTAAATTAACCCCCGCCCCCCTTAAAATCATAAGATGGGGCAGCTACAATTAAAGGAGAGTGGATGAAACTCTTTGATGTGAATAATATTTGTTACAAATTTAGCCTTTTGCCTCCTTTGCGTACCCACCTCCCCCGCACTCTCCCCCCTCTCTCCACAAAAAATCTGGAGTCATATGTGTTCCTCCAAATAGTTTGGATAAATACATTTCAGGCAGTGAATTATTAGTTTCAATTCTTCACTACTCATTTTTCTTACCATGTGATCGGTCACCCCAGAAATGGCATTTTCACGAATACTCAGCACTTGTCTGAATACCTGTATATATATCACCTTGTTCTTCAGTTCCTATTCCTGCAAAATAGCTGGAGCTTTTCCAGCAGCTGGATGTGTTATGCAACCCAGAGATGCCTTTCTCTCTTTATCACACTTAAATGCACATAATCCTTGATGAAGAGTTTGTTCTTCACATTGTGGTAGCTTGTGATAAGGATTTGACTTCTGTTCTGTGAAGTCAAATAAAATCAAATAAAAAAGATGAAGAATGGGTACAGCAGCAAAACCACCTGCCCTGAAGCCTTTGCAAGGGTGAGTCTTTTTCAATTAGTGCCAAAATGTGAAGCCATAATTCTAATCTAATTGAGAAAAAGCAGAGAAACAAAGGCCAAATCCCCCAGGGCCTTCTCCTTTAATACACGAGAAAGTAAAATAGAATATATTGCTGCTTTTTCTCTCCTTCCCCCCCCCCCCCCAGGTGCTTCCTTGCTAAACTGCATTTTTCTCTTCCTTCTCCCACCTTACCCAGCTCCAGCATTATTTTGATACAAACTTCCTACATCACAAGATGAGAAGCTCTGAACTGCAAATCATGCAGGTGAGTATGAACATCTTCAAAGCTCAGGGCTGCTGGGACATGAGGTTTTGGTTTGACTCACCAAAAGGTGGCTGTAGATTTGTATCAGAACTTTGGCATCTGTGTCCAGATCCAAACTTCCATCAGTTTGACAAAGTCTGTTTGGATTCTGGGTTTTGGTTCAGGCCCATGTCTAAAACTGAGGGACAGATGTTTTCTGTTTAATTATAAGATATTAGACACCAAGAAG
The DNA here is from genome assembly GCF_026122565.2 of Emydura macquarii macquarii. Taxonomy (NCBI): domain Eukaryota; kingdom Metazoa; phylum Chordata; order Testudines; family Chelidae; genus Emydura; species Emydura macquarii. Next base: position 342,710 of record NW_027131527.1, read on the forward strand.
CAATACATTCACTATAAATTAAAGAGTGTGTGTATGCGTATATGAAGGAACGTCGGTCCAATGAGTAGGGTGCTAGCGTGAGATTTGGGAAACCAGCTTCAACTTAACTTGTCTCTGAGCCTCAGTTCCTCATGCCTCAATTCCTTTTCTGTAAAATGGGGATAATAGCACTTTCCTACCTCAGGGTGTTTTTTTGAAGGTAAATACACCTTAAAATAATGTTCAGATACTATGGTAATAGTGAGCCATATCAATACCTCGCATATATCCATCAAGACTGGAAATTTTGTGGAAAAAATAGTATGTGACCACATAATTAAAGACTTTATCATAGCACATACATACAAGGGGGGTGGAATTAAGGTTGCACAGGCAACTATAAATCTGGAATTTCCTAAGTGCTTGACTTTGGAACCTAATGTTCTTTTAACAAAGCTTTTTTTTTTTTTTTTTTTTTTTTTTTTAAATTAAAGGAAAAAAGTGAAGAAAATTCTGTTAGGTACAGTAACAGCCCCCGTCCCCCTCCCAAATCATGCATCCCCTGTAGGGTCTGAACCTTGAGCAGTGTATCATGGACTGCTACCATTTGAGCTACAGAATTAACTAAATCATCTGGCACTAGGAGAAAGCTGTTATTGCGGAGGAAGGGGTGCGCCTCTGGAGCACTGTGTGTGTATGGTGACTAGGGGGAGCATGGCCAGTTGCTCCCTCTCTGTCCTTCCCAGAAGGCGGAAGGACCACACAATCCTGGGGGAGAGAAGGACTCCCAATGCAGCCCAGCTGTCTGGGGTAGGGGAATGTTAAAGGGGAAGGGGAGAGAGGGTCAGTGGGGGGAGCTCCAGTCCCACATGGTGGCCCCAAAGTGGGGAAGGAAGCAGTGGGTTGTTGGGACCAGGAGCTGGAGTTCAGCGGTATTAGGAACAGCCTGTCAAGTATATGGTATCCCACCATTTCCATAGCTTGGCTTGAATATCATGTCTCGCAGCAGCTGCACTTCCTCCTGTAGCTGCTAGAGCCTGCTGAAGAGCCTGACTTTAATCACTCAGGCTGTGTTTCTGCTTCCCCATCTAGATAATGCCACTGCTGGATCCATGTAGGAAAGTAGGCCTGCAGTAAGAACTGCAGCCTATGTAGTGATGACAGAAGGTGAGGAGGGCTCAATACTAGCCCATGCTCCATTAAACAACCAGCCATGCACTCTTCCTCCCAGAAAGTCACTACAGAAATTACAAAACCTTATCTCCCAGCCAGTCATATCCTAGCTTTCCAGCCAGATGCCTCTGTTTCCCAGATAGTTCCCCAGATAGCAGCTACCAACCTACCTCAAACTCCCAGATATCTTAGCACCCACCCAGTTCCTTATGCACCTACCCTAAAACTCCTGACATACCCTAGCTCCTCATCTTACCCAGACACCTCAGCAACCTGAGGGTTGTCAACCTGATGACTGTCAGAACCCACTGACGTCAAACACCCAAGTACTCTTACCTAATTTGGAAATCCCAGGTACCTGCTAGCTGCCAAGTTTTGTGCCACTCTGTCCTTCCACTTGTTGGGGAAAGATATATTGACCATAAGCCGAAATTGGTAATCATGTGCAAATTATTAGCAAATATGCACATTAGCTCAAATGATTTGCATAAAATGTCACTTATGAAGCTACACAACACTTGCCAATTATGCACAATGCATAGGGATAATCCAGACTGGTTGCTGACCCATGTTGGATTCCCAGAGGTGGATGTCTAGTTAATGTTAATTCACTATTTATAAAGTGATAAGATTTTCATGGTTTCTATTGCATTTTCCCTTTAAGTCCTCTGTAATCAGTTTGCTGAATTGCTATGTCTGCTGGCTCTCAGTAAACATGAGCGATGATGATAGGGCTGGCATACCATGCTAAAACTGGTTAGGGAGATTAGACTAGGAAATATAGTGCAAACTAGTTTCCTCTCTTATCAGAGGAGATCAGTTTCCCAAGGGAACTGGAGTGATATAGATAGTGCTGGTGTAACTGTTACTTTTAGCCATGACATCACTCAGAACCCAACAACACTACAGCACCGGGAGTGCACTGCTGCAGAACGGGAACCCATTCAGCTGAAATAGTGCCGTAGCCTGTGCCTTCCTTTGAACTAAGGTTTCTCTGCTTATTCAAGAAGGAACTATTGAAAGCTTATTCTGGAATTTGCTGTTTTTACCTCCTTGCAGTAAAGTTGACTCAAGTGGCCTCTCATTGTTCACCTGGCCTTTTCATTTTCCCCCTGTTTCCTCTTGCTGTCTTCAATGGATGAGATGCCCAGGAAATTCTGTCATCAGTAAGAGAAAGGGAGCAGAGAATGTATGTAAGAAGAGGAACGGACCAAGAAGAATCCAAAACTCCACTGAGCAGACAGCCGTGGGAGAGTTCTTTTGCTTTCGGTTGCTTTGTGGAATGCTGTAGGTGTGATTTCCTGCCCCCCTCTTTTTGCCACTGTGACGGGGGCTGGTTGTGAGTGCTGTGGGGGGTTTTGCGAGTCACCATGCTGCAACAAATTTTGCACGATATGTACATTGACCCTGAACTTCTGGCAGAATTGAATGAAGAGCAGAAGCACATCTTGTTCTACAAAATGAGGGAAGAGCAGCTGAGGCGCTGGAGGGAGAGGGAGGAAAAAGAAGAAAGGGAAGAAGCTGCACTGAAAAGGACAGCAAGACTCAAGCAAAGTAAGCTTTGCAAAACTTTTGTGAATGTAGGCAGGGGCGGGCCTATGTGATCTAGAGGAACAAGATATGCTGTAAGACAGTCTGTAAATGGAATATACCACTTAGGGGTAGTATTGTGAAGTGGCTGGAGCAGGGGAATGGGTGGAAGCTTGGCTCTGACTGTCTTCTGTTCACTGGCCAGAGCACCAGCACCCAGCAGTGTGGATAGTCACTTACTGCTGCTATAGACCAGCAGTAATTTACTAATCCAGAAAGGCAGAACCAAGGGAGGAAATTTCTACTCGGTTGCTGCCCTGAAGTACAATGTCCCTCAGCACTATTTGTATGGTGGCACAATTTAAGCACCACCTGCTGCCTAGGGTTGTGCCTATGGTCATAACCTAGTCTTTAATCTGTCTGGCCTCAATTTTCAAAAGTGACTAATGATTATTGGGTGCCTGGTTTTCAGCCCTCTGAAAGGAAAGTGTCTCAAGTTGGGTGCCTGGAAATAGTGAAGTTTGGTTCCTCAAGTTTCTTTTGGAAATGTAGGTTTCTGTGTCTCAGTTCACCAATCTGTAAAATGGCTGTAATAATCCTTATTTTTCTCAGATGGGTGCTGAGAGAATTAATGTGTCTCTCTTATCTGGAAAATGCTATAGGATTGCAGAATCCTGGATTTACTTCCCCAAAGTTCTTGTGTGTGGACACACACAATACAATATTGTCATTTCTGTGTAAATGTGTGATCGTGGATGACGTAACTTTTCAGTGTGCCTGAACAGTAATCATCTGCTGAGCTCAATTTTTTTCTTCACAGCCCCTTGCTGTTATAGAAGGTTTAGTCATGATTGGAGGGATTCAGAAAACCTGTTAAGGCTCACAATTAACTGGACAAACCCAAAACTCAGAATAAGTCTTTTTTGGTCACTAATTAGCCATTTGTGCTTTGCTATTGCAGAATTCTTGGATGAGGATATATGGGCTACATACATTAAGACACAAGGGGGGGGGGGTGCAAGTCTTGATTCTAGATATTAGATAAAAGTGTAGATTTCACTTAGAGCTTAACTGAGCATGTTTGTGGTTTAAGTAGCTTAGGGCCTGTTCTTGCAAGGTTCTGAGTACATCCCTATAGATGTTTTACACCTTGCAGGCTGGGTCTTTAAAGTCATACATTGATCATATGTGTCACGCTGGTTGGATTGGGGGGAGGTGGGGGGAGGCATTTGTCATATTGGTTGGCATCAGTATGTCAAAATCGTAATAATTCATGTAAGATATGCCAAGTCAGGTACTGTCAGAAAGGCTGTAATGTGCTAAGTAAAATTATACTTGTGTTCATGTGTTATATATGTAATGGAAGCTACGGACATATTTGATATATCTGTGTTTCAAACTGTGCTTTATAAGATCTGCCACCATCCTGTCTGGGGTGTAATAATGGCCCGCTTAATGGCCCATCGAAACTTTCACAGATGCAAGGGGCCCGGGGAAGGAACTAGTGACATACCTGAAGAGTCACCAGGACTTGCTCATGTGACTCTGAACTCCATTTTGGTGCCTATAAAATTCCACAAGACAGCATGGCCAGGGGGTATATAGGTCTTTGTTCCTATTCAGCTACAGACATATACCTGCCTCTGGATCAATTCACTTGAAACTGAGCTGAAGGACTAAGACCCATCCAGGTACTGGATGTATGCCAGAGGAAGTGTATAAGCCTGCAACTCTACAATTCTTCTAGAAACCTGATGTATATGGACTTTTAATCATTTGTATGTATCTGATTGCTCTAATCCTTTAACATTTCTCTTATGGTTTGTTTCTTTCTTTTTATAATAAACCTTTAGTTTTAGTTACTAAAGGATTGGCTGGCGTGGTATTTTGGGTAAGATCCAAACTTATAGTGATTTGGAACTGTGGCTGACCCTTTGGGGTCAGAGGGAACCTTTTTAGGAAACAGCATAGAGTTTAAATAACTGGTGTCTTTACTGGACCCAGTGGCTAATTGGGAGCCAGAAGCTGAAATGCAGTAAAGGAGGCTGTGTGTATTTGTATACTGGCTTCTGTGGGGATTCAAAAGCACAGTTTGTGGCTGGTTGGGAAGTCTGGCTTCAGTGCCACCTACCAGTGCTGAGAGAATCTGCTCTCCGTTTGCAGCCTGCCCTGACCTTGGCATTTTCAGGTGATTACCCTGGGCTCAGGATGGGACACAGTATGCTTTACTCATTACTGATCCTAGATACTGAGTGAAGGTTTGTAGGATCATGCCCTTTGTAAAATGACTGGATGTTAACATACAAAAGTATTCTTAAAGCAAAAATCCAATAGGGAGTGCAGTTATACTATAGTTTAGCAGCAAATGGGCTAAAATTGGCTCTATACTGTTGTCAACATGAGGGTCTGAAGGATCTTATTTTACTTAATTTCTTATTTACATCCTCAGAGTTTTTAAATGCACTATAAAAGGTCTTCTCCTACGAAAGATCACCTGCACGCTGCTTCTTTTGTACAGCACAGAAAGCTTATTTACTCTGATTTGTAGCTGAGGGAAAAATTAAAAATGCAATTCAGATCCATACACCAAAACAATATTATAGCATCAAGATAATCTGCATTACACTCATACTCTGAGGAAGACAGATGCAGAAAAATCTAATGGCAAAAATATTTATATGACAATTTCTCATACTGACATCTAAATTTCCATGTATAAATTGTGTATTAAACCTATTCAGCATTGTAGTGCAGGAGACTATTTTCTAGATAACGAATTTTCTGATTTATAAAGAATAAGGAAAAAAGGGAAGAAAAACAGCAGAGGAACCTATAGATCATATTTGTGCATCGATGTGCGCACACATCCATAGTAAAGCTACACAATGGCCCATCTCCCTTTTACATTTCGTCTCAAATTGACACTATAAGATCCTGATGGTTTTCCGGGAAATGTTTTTTACCTTTCATTCAACACTTATTCCACTGGGCAACCAGTTTTGCTGGTTCCTTGAGTATTGTAATAAAGGTCTGACACACAAGAATGCTGGCAAGAATTTGGACTGAATTTTTAAAAGGAGGTAAGGGGAATGAAACTGAAGGGGCCTAACTCTTAAATTCCTCTGAAAAATGTCCTCCCAACCCCAGTCAGCTGACATAGATTTGGGTTATAAAAGATTGTATTCCTTTACTATGCTAGTCCATCTGTTAATTGTTCAGATTTACATGAGTTGGGTTTATTAGGAGGTAGTGCAACTTAGTGTCTAGGGCTCTGGAGATTTGGGTTCTATTCTAGCTGTACTGCACAGTGGCCTTGGTCATTTTTTCTGAGCCCCACTTTCCCCATCTGTAAAATGGGGATAATGATACAGATGTGATTGGAGATCTTTGGATGAAAAGTGCAAGGTATTATTATTTATCCTATAGATCTGTAATATAATGGTCTCACCTGGAATCTGGTTTCTTGCAAGGAAAATGTTCAACAGGAAATGATGGGCCAGATGTAGGAATTACTGGGTGGAATTCTATGGTCTGTGTTGTGCAGGAGCTCAGACTAGATGATCATAGTGGTTCTTTCTGGCCTTAAAATCTGTGAATGTAGGAATCTTCCCCAGGGCATATTCTGGAACATATGAGAGTATTTTTGAACTTTTGGATCACATGATGTGGCAGTTTGCAGTCCTCTTCATGCTCCCAGTGGAATGTAAATGAGGTTTCCAATGCTTTGGGCCTGCTCCATATAGCAGCGTGGGGGATTTCTCCTTCTTTAATCAGCTTCCAGGAAACTTGGAAGTGTCACAACCACCACTCAGTTCCCTTTCAGATGGAGTGATTTGGGTGGCTTCCTTTTGCCAAAAGTCTGATTCTCTATCCCATAACAGTGGTTTTATGCTCGTGTTAATCTGTTGAAGTCAATCACACTGTACTGGTATACAGCCACTGTAACAGAGTTGAGACTCAAAGCCCTAGCTTTTCTCTGATGCCATGTGGTTAGTCTGATACCTAGAAGAGCTGTAAGAAATGGGTCTAGAATTCCCTGGCCTCTTGGCATGACATGAGTCAGGATTACAAAGGTTTACACTGGACAAGCACTATAAGCATGTTGGGACAAAATTAGAAAGGCCAAGGTGCAAAACGAGATGAAACTAGCTAGGGACATAAAGGGTAACATGAAAACATTTTAGATACATTGAAGAGGAAGATGAACGACAGGGTCAGTCCATTGCTCAATGAGAAGGGAAAGACAATAACAGAAAACTTGGAAATGGACAAAGTGTTTCTGTTTTAGTTTTTTGTTTTTCACCAAAAAGTTTAGCAGTGATTGGACGACTAACATAGTGATCATCAATATAAAGGGGGTAAAATGTGAGGCTAATATAGGGAAAAAACAAGTTAAGAATTACAGAGACAAATTAGATGCCTTCAAGTTGGCAAGGCCTAACCTAAATATATTGTAGCATACTTAAAGAAGTGGCTGAAGAGATATCTGAGCCATTAGCGATTATCTTTGAGAACTTGTGGAGGACAGGAGAGATCCCAGGGGACTGGAAAAAGACAAATATAGTACCTATCTATAGAAGGAGGAATAAGGACAACCCAGGGAATTATAGACTAGGCATCTTAACTTGTGTACCTGGAAAGATAATGGAGCATATAAACTATCAATTAGTAAGCACCTAGAGGATAATAAGGTATTAAGTCAACATAGATTGGTCAAGAACAAATCATGTCAAATCAACTTTATTTTGTTAAAGAATCAGTGTGGCTTTTTCTTTGTTTTAAAAAAAAAAGTTTGTGGTGTTGAATGCAGTTTGGACCATCTGATCTCCACTGGGTACAATGGACAAAGTCAGCTGGATGTTTCATTAAATGCAGAAATACCTCCTCCCCCCCCTTTTTTTTTAAAGGGAAGGGGGCTGGGGGTTTACAATGCTCAGCCTGCAAAGTAAACTGACTGGCTTAATATTCTTATGTGCTTTATAACGAATGTTATAGGATTTTCTGTAGGGTTGGAAGGGAATATAATAGTCATCTCTAGTAACTGTAGCATGACTACTCTAATTCTCTGATGTCTTCCCGTTTAGCAGTCTTTGCTCAAGGATGTCTCATGGCTTGATTAGCAGGGCACGTCACAGTGCAGAATTGCAATGTTCTAGCTTTGTGACTGATGCTTGCCCTACGCCAGTCACAACTGTGCCTGACTCAGCATTATTAGTCCTTTCCTTTATGGGCACTAGGTTCACAATCTAGTTGATGTTTAAGTAAAAATACATCTTACATAGAATTAATTAGGGAAGTGATGGCATGGACTTCTGGTGAGAGGGCTCTTAATAATAATGTAGCCAGTTTCTGAGAGGTTTATATTCTGGATCCAATTTATTTATAAATGACTCCTTGGGTGGTTCCTGCAGGGGCCTATTTCCTTCCATTGCAATACACAAGAGCGTACAGTGCCAGGTGGCTGTCTTGTAGAATGCTAACAGCACTAAAGGAAGTCACCTTGAAGCTTCAAGATCTCTTTGGGATTTGTTCAGTTTGACTGACAGGCAGCTTCGCCATTTGCACAGAAACATATTTATTTATTTAGGCAGCAGCCTTTTAACCATCTTAGTTGAATTGGGACTGAGTGAAGGACCCTACCACTTTGGATGCAGAGTTCTTTGCAGTAGCTAGAGCCAAGGGGGCTTGGAGCTGCCCGAATACCAGCAATGCCATTTCAAAAACAAGCAGCTGAAGGACAGGCTTATGGGAGAGGAGAGAATGTTGGTTTGCTTCTACTAAATTCTGACATTTGTTTGTTGTGAGCTGCAATTCATGATGCTCAGTCAGGAATGGTTTGTAACAGCTGCACTGTTGTTCTCCTATCCTTAACAAGCATAGCTGGGAATATCTTAGCAAGGCTTATTACAGCATGGCTGGAAAATAACTCCTGTATCTAAAGGCTATTAATGCTAGAAAGTCATTGGATGATGGATGAAGACACTTCATGGTAAACAAAAATCCCTAGTATTGCAAGTGGTAGTTGGAAGATATAACATCCTATGAATTTCAACTGTGTGGGTGAGTCAGAACGAGAGAGCAGCACTCCCTTCTACTTCCCCACGGTTACAATAGAAGATACCTTGGACGCTAAGGCCCAGATCCTCAAAAGTATTGTGCACTGAACTTTCATTTGTATGTATGCATCTAACTCTCACAGACTTCCATGGGAACTAGGTGCCTAAACATCTTTGAGGATCCTGGCTGAAGAGCTTGATTTTTCATTTACACTAAGGTTGCTTTGTATAAACTACTTATGCTGCTTTGGAAGTGTAAAGGGGCCTTAAAGTGTTAGAAATGTAATTATCAAAGAGCTGATCTACCAGTAAGGCAACTGCTTTTAATTAAAAATGAGACTTGAGCCCTTTTAAAATTTTTTAGCAGCATTCAGAACCAAAATCAGCAGAGAACTATTTCTATTTCCAATTCAAATTATCAGAAATTTCCCACATTTTTCAAGAGAAACCAGATCCAACACTCATTGAAGTCAATGTCAAGATTTCCTTTGGCTTCAATGGGAATTGGATCAGTCCTTAGATTTCCACCAGAAGGCGTTGAAATCTCAAGACTAATTTATGAGATTTTGATGCAGTCAGATTTTAACCTGAGCATTTATTCACCCTTGAATTCAAATCCTTATCTAAACCTAACTCATATCCTGAATTGAACCATTATGTCTCGGCACGTATTTAATACATGCATGCCATAGATACCAATTTGTTGCAGAACACGTGGCTCATTAAATACATAAGAAATCAAATTCAGCTCTCTTCAGCAATGCCAAAAACAAAGAACTTGCTGAGGTCATACTTGCTTTAATAAGAAATAAACCCATCAGCTTTCACAGTACTATTGAATGATTGGGTTGTTAATTGGTGTTCAGTGATTGCTGGGTATCTGTTATGCATTTAACATAAGTCATTTCTAGAGTTGGACATTTTATTTAGCTTTTTGCCCTAAAAATCTGACTGCCGTTTATGGGATGTGATAGTGTAGTATCTTCGGTTATTTACCAGCTTGTGACATTATGGATTTTTGTACTTTTGGAGCCATAATCTCAGTGGGTTGGGATGGATTAAACCGTGGGTTGGGATGGATTAAACAGGGACTTTTTAAACCATCTTTTTGCTGCTTTGATCCTGAGGTCACCAGAAGCTATAATAGCTCACAGGGACTCCTCTGGCAGCCTAGGACCAAGCCAAAATGCCGTGTTCTTCAATCTCAACCCCTCCTCCCCTGACATGCCCACAGCACAAAAGAATGGGAATGACATAGTGACAGCTACACTGCTTTTATTCCACCAGAAGATTCTCCTACATCTGGGGAATCCTCAGTTGTCTCTTTCTCTGAAGCATCGGCTGCTGTCAGAGGCAAGATTTTGCACTAGGTGAACCATGGGTATGTTTACCGAAATTGCTATGTACCTGCGTCTCTGCTTGCTGCAGTCTGTTGCTAGGACTAACTGGACCCTGCAATTTTCAGGCAGGCTTTCTTATAAATGTGAACACTCTGGCTATTAACCCACTGGCAACAAGATGAGACTGTAACTGTCCGTGAGCTCATGAATACTTGATGTGGAAAGAGAACACTACTGCAGCCAACCACAGAATGGTATTTACCAAAGCGAATTCAATTTCCACTGAATTTTGCTTCTTTAAATGACTAACTATTTATGGCCTGAAAGGGACTGCTTTTAACAGGGATTTCAGGGGCTGGGAGGTATAGACAAGCTGTGTGTGTTGCAAGACCAGTGCAGATACATTTGTGTACATTATCCAGCATCAGATCTGATAGGTAAGATCCTGGATACCTTCTGATGGCTCCAAGTGGAAAACAGCCTCATTCCGTAGTTCATTTTATACAGTGGTAGTGTCTGCTCACCTTCAAAGAGGGATGGAATTGGGGCCAGAAACCACATTGGTGTGTTTGTAGTTTTTTACAAGATAAAAGCAAAGGAGCAGCTGGATAATATTGGCTATAGATGGATTCACAACATTCCACTTTAACTGACAAATATTCTTAAATGATTTTCACTGACAGGTCCAAGTATAGTGGAGGGGCAGCTAATTCATTTTCTAAAGCACAGGCGTTACAGGTGCATAATATGCCTGTGTAAGTTCTGGATACACTTTCGACTGGGAGATTATATCTGTCTGATATGAAACTGATATTACAGTAAATCATAGCCAGTGGGCCAGTAAGATCTCTGGAGTCACGTTGGAGACCAAATTAAAAATAGTATATGCTTTTGTGTTTCTTTAAGGGAGTGTGTTTGTAGTGTGGAAAACATGAAAATGTATCATGTGAACAAAGCCACGCCTTTTGATTTTTGTGCCTTTTAGTGATCTTTGCTACGTTTGCCAGTTATCCTAGTCCTATAGACTGTAAGGAAGCAAACACTTATTCCATCTCCTCTTTGATCCTGAAGGGATATACCACAGCATAATTATTTCCATGGTAACAGGCAGTAATGCCATAAATATAGGATTATGAGTTCATTACATGATCAGGACACAGCAGAAGAATCTGAGCTAGAAAGAGCTGATGTTCAGAAGTGCTGAGACACAATAATTCCCATTGATGTATTAATACAACGCATTTAAATTCCCTGCTTTTCAAAAAGAAAGCTAAACTGCATGGCAGTGAATGGAAGTTAGAATTTTTTTTCTCTGTTAAGTTGACTTTAAAAAAAGCATATTTTGACACTGCTCCAAGCTTTGGAGTGTAATCTTGGCAGAGATGGATTAATGGTCAGTGAGCAGGTGTGGAAGACAAATGGAATTTATCCCAGTGGCTCTGTAACTTATTGCATGTCTATGTTGTTTTTCACAAGAATATCGCTATCAAATAATTGGGCTGTATATTTTAACAGAAGTAACCCCTGGAAATCATGTTGCAAAAGTGTTTCCGTGTCATTCCACCCCCTCAGTCACTCAGAACTGCCTAGCTATCAGAAGCATTCAATATTAGACAATATTTTCCCACTTTAGAGTTTGTCAGCTCCTGAGATGCTGGACTGAGCCTGAAAGATGTACAACTGTATTGGCCCCAGAGTCTCTGGATACCATTTCCCAGCCTGCTTTGGTTAGAGTCTGGTCTGGGACAGAATAAAGTGAAACTCCTGAAAAATCCAATAAGGAGGCCTACAATGGGGTGATTTGAACAGACAGTTTGCTGGCCCAATGACTTATCAGAACTGCACGTGCGTGCGCTCTCTCTCTCTCTCTCTCTCTCTTTCTCTCGCACACACGCAAACACCAGTGGGAGGGGCCAGCCTGACCCATTTACAAAGGGACTAGGTTTCACTTTTGGAGGTTTTGAATTTGGAAGCTGAGAGCATAGGGGAGCAGCCCAGGGAGTCTCTGTTTAGCTCCCAATCTCCACAAAAGTAGACTTTGAACTACTGTGGGGTCTAATACATGGGTCAGGTAGCTCCAGCATTGCAGACACCAGTGGTTGGAAAAGCAGAAAACCCAACCTGGTGCCGGCTACCTAAAGCCAGTCAATACTTCCACAGGACTGTGGATCAAAGAGCTAGGAGAGGACCCAGTCCCACCCAGGGGTGAAAACACTGTAAGAGAGAGACCCTTGTGGATTTTTCTTTTAAAGACCACAAATATTTGCTGTGTTGCTATACCCATCTCCAGACTCATCCTAGGCAATCCATCTGCCAGGGGTATACTTGTGAATATTAGGAGATGGGGAATTTGTTATAGTGTTGATGTGATAGCCTTTTAGTTACGCTTAACCCTTTCCTTCCCTAGAGTCTTTTCTTTTTCCTGTTCCCAGTGAAGTCCCCCTTTGTAATACTGTTGTTTTTGGGTAGGTAATTTCATTTGTTGGGGTTTGTATTTATTTCATTTCTTGAGTACTGGATTATATTCCTTGTTAAGACTAGTAATATTAGGGTTTTTTTTCCCCTCAAGCAACCGCCCCCAGGCACAGAGAAGGGTCACTGGAGCAGCCTCTGATTGGGAGGAGGAGGCTTGAGCCATGCTTTGGGCTTGGTATGAACAAAGAAGTGATTGTGTATTAGGGTGAGTGTGTTTGTGTTTTCTTTTGTTGTTGTTAAAGTTTTAAAGAAAAATAGTTGTCAATTTTCAAAACAATGATAGTGGGGAAAATATAAATTCTTCCTATTATAATACAGCAGTAGGGCCCACATGTTCAGAGTTGGTAAGAAGATAGTCCTTGTAGAGAGGAAATATATTTGAATGTGCTGGTGAATTATTATTTTTTTTAATTTGGCCAAATTATGACTTCTTGTAAATCCACAGTTATGCAGTATTTTGACCTAGCTTTTTTTCCACTAAGCTGGTAAAGTGCACGTCTAAGGAAGCCTGTGACTAAGTCTTGTCCAACTGCCCAATGCTGGGAGTTGGACAACAGAGGATGGATCACTTGATAGTTGCCCTGTTCTTTTCATTCCCTTTGAAGTGTTGGGCGTGGGCCACTGTCAGAAGATACTGGGCTGGATGCATGGTTGGTTTGACCCAGTATGACCATTCTTATGTTATGTTAAGATCATGTTGCATGTGTCTGAGAGGCCAATTTACTTGTGTCCTTCAAAAAGTACTGATGTTTATGGACTCTAAAAAGAGCTCCGCAATCACTAAGGTGCAAAGTGCCTTCCAGTGGTAAATGGCCAAATCAGTTCACATTTTATTTAATTCAGTTGCATCTACAACCTCAACTCTGTCTCTTTATGCACAAGCATTGTAATAAGGCCTACAATTATGGATCACATATTTGTGTTGCCTTACTTGAGATACATGAGCTATTCTCTTCTCCCCCCCACCCTCCTATATTACAAACATGATAGGCTGTAACCATATTAAAAACACTTACAGGTAGAGCTAGGTGAATAATATTCAGCTAATTCTTCTTTTCATATACATTATATATACATTCATATACATTCTGTTTTTTGGTTATCCACTCAGGTCTAGTTATAAGCCCTAGTATGGCACGGGCCTAAGAGAATGCAAAACAACCTGGCAGTGAGAAGGCGTCTTTCTTGTGGTAGCTGAGTGTCCACTCCCTGATACCATCAGCCCTTCACAAACTCTCCTCCTCACTTTATCTTGCAGGCTAATGATAGGTGCACCCCAATTTCCAAGTCCTTGACATTGGCTGTTCACAGAATTTCCAAATCCTTTGCACCCAAAGGTGCAGCGTACTCCAATTTACCAGTTTTACCTTAAATCATCGTGCCTGTAAATGACCCAGCCCTCATGAGCACTTACAGTGTAACACAAATACGCTTATTTAAGGAAGAATAAACATTTAAGTAGAAATAAAAGTGATGGAAACAAATGGCTACAATAAAAAACAAAATCCTAAAACACAAACTCAGGTCTACTTCCTAGCTAATGCAATAGCTCATGCAGAACTGACTGGTTTCATAAGAACCAGGACACAAATGTTCATGCCCCCCCCACAGGAGTTTCCACAGTGCATGGATCCAGAGTTGTACTGAAAACAGCTTTTTGTTTTTATTCATGGCCAGGGCAAAGCTCTCTGTTGTAATGTTCCTCTTTCATATCGGAGAGATATCGATCGTTGGTTTGGTGGAGCCTCTGACGGTTTTCCATTGATCGTTTTGGGAGCAAGCAAGGCTAGTCAACTGAGGCTTGCTTTACCTTGCCAGCTGATGAGGAACAATGACCATTCCCTCTTTCTTGAATGGGCCATCACTAAGGCAGACCCTTTCTTGGTAATTAATTTCTACTCCAAGTCCATAAAGCATCCTTTCAATATATTTTATATTTCTTAAATATTATGTGTGCATACATCTAGCAATGATTGAGTTTTGACAAGTTACATGCTTTTGGCAACACCACACACGATATCCCTTATGCAAAAATACCCTGCAAGATATGAGTTTGGTGTAGTGAGTTTATCAGGTCTGAGGTGAGAGCTGTTTACAAAGAACTAGGGCTCTCAGTGTCATACCTTCACTTTTATTTTTAGCAAATTATAGTATAGGTAGAGTGGATACTTCTACAGGAACTGCCATTCACACCCCTGGCTGTGTTGCAGAGATACTCTGGGGGGGCTCTTTACTGACCACCCAAGTATACTTCAGTGAATAGCTTGTGAATAGCAGTGACTAGCTTGTTCAATAAACTTGGAGGGGCAGGTATATACGGGATTGAGTCCATCCCACAACTCACAGCATCTCTATTTCTATCCTAAAATCCTATTCAATGTGTGTGCTAGGCAGGACTGCAGCTGACGAAACTCTGAATGGAATAACATTTACCCTGCAGAGTTTTGAAATCCAAGCAGAAACCTTTGAAGAAGATGTAAAAGTCATTAGTTCTGAACAGAGTGTGGAAGCTGGTGATTAAATCTTATCCAAAACACACACCATGCTTTAAAGTATATCAGGTATCTAAATTCAGAGGGAACAAAAACAATTCCCCAGGAGCTACAGCATGTCTTGAAACTACAAAGGGAAATCAGACTGATCAACCCTATGCCAGAGTGCTGAATGCTGTTATAGCCTATTTCAAATGCAGAATAGGTTTCAGGAGAATTTAGCTTCCTTACAGTAATCATAGCAGAGAAGCAGAAAGACAAGGAACATTTTATACAGAGATGAGGGTCAAAGAATGGTTTTATGAACACAAGGCTTCCTCATGGCAAAAGAGGGGGAGTTATTTATGTTGTGAGACATCTGCAGCCATCCAGGGTAGAAATGGTGGTAGGAAGCCAAACCACAAAGAAATTAGATTTTATCAGTGGAAACGCAGGGCTTTGTTTTAAAAGGTTATTAAGCAGAGTTGAGATTTCATTTCATGTGTCTGGGATTCTAAATCAGCAGTGCTCTAACTTTTTAAAACTATAATTTGAATAGCCTGTTGTACTCCATGTAATGCAATGGCAGCAGGGTTACCTGCACTTTTTTTTTTACCATGTTAAACATGCAGTCTGTGTCTGAGTAACTGCGTGGCTGGGAGACTTGACACCGAATCAGGCTCTGAGATGGACTTTGCAGGAGGTCCCTCACAAAAACTGGAGATAGATAACAAATGGGAAGTGTCAGGGATGCCATAATTGTTAGAACAATGATAAATGAGCCCTTCATAAAGGAAGCTGACTCCAGCAACATTCAATCAACGACTGCCTCTGTTGTTTTAAATAGCTTTTAATTAGCAGCACACATGCAAATGAATCCAGATTAAAAACCAGAACTCCTATAAAAAGAAAACTATGCTTCTACCTACCTGCCCTACTTGCTAGAGGCAGCGAAAGACAATTTTTCCCCATATATTTCAAAGCTGGATAAATCTTATTTGCAGTGTGACTGTTATGTCTGGCTTAATCTTTAAACCAGATATATCTTTATCATTGCAAATCAGGTGGCCCCCTCCCCAGCCTCCTTCAGATTGTGATTATGCCTTTCTTTTAAGGAGACTGATGATAGGAAATATGGAAACTTCTATCAGTACTCATTGTTACTCATCTACCATAGGGATACCCAAATAACAGCTTGAAGGCCCAGTGCAGCCTACAGTAGCCTAAAAAGCACATAATGGCTGTCCCCTAGCTCATTATATATATTGGCAGCATAGTCAGTAGAGACTAATGACTTTTATAGGCGAGAGCCTTGAGTGTACTATTGCTCTCTAAGGCCTTGTTTTATGTTTTCATTGCTGTGAACTCAAGCCAGAAACAATTTCTGTTAATCTATCACACAAGGTACTGTATAAGCACCAGCAAATACTATTATTCAAAATGACATGGTTTGATATGTTCGTAGTATTCAGTATGTGTATATTTTCCATGTGTGTTTTCCATGCATATTAAGTGTAGCCTTGTAATATCTCCTGGAAAATTGCCATGGAGACCCTTTGGTGCTGCAAAAAGTTTGGATGCCGGTGTGCTACGCCAAGAGCTGCTAAGAAAACATTTCACCACTCTGTAAGCAGTGTGGATCTTATTGTAGACGGAGGTCTGAAGTCCATGAATGATACTCCTTCACAGATCTGCTGCAAGTAGAGAAAACTGGACATAATTTTGCTTTACAGCAGTTTGTTGGGGTGCTACGATAAGAGGAAGTTTCCTTAAAAGAACAACTGGTAGAGAACTAACTTTGTTAAATCATAGTCTAAACACCAGAGATGGACTAGACTAATAAATCATCCAGTCCATGTCCCTTCTCATGCAGGTTTGTTTCTAATAGTACATTTGTTTCAAGTGTTCTGTCAAGTCTAATTTCTATGCCTTAAGCAATGGGACTTTCCCCACATGCTACTGCAGATTATTTCTTAGTCTTCCATATAGATGAAGAGTGGGCTTGTGGCTAAGGTATTGGACTGGAACTCAGGAGACTTGAGCTGAATTCCTGACTCTGCCGCAGAATTCCTATGTGAACTTTGGCTAGTCATTTAATATCTCTGTGTCTCCAATCCGCAGCTTTAAATTGGGAGTAGTAATACTCCTCATTTTAGTAAGTCTCTATTGTGTCTATTTAGATTTTAAGCTCCTTTTGCTAGGGGCTGTTTTTTGCTGCTTGTAATTTTTCAACTGAAAAATTCTCTCATGGGGGAAAAGTATCATGTTCAATGGGAATCTTGAAACAAAACTAAACAAACTTTCATTTAATTTTTGAATTGTAACTATACCTTACAGGCAACTATTTCTTGATTGTTAAAAGTAAAATCAGCAAAGGAAACTTCACTTCTAGAATCCCTATTCATCTCGTAAGTACTTATATGGTCTCTCCATTGCCATAGTATTCAGTCTCTAATGGAGTTTATCTCATAAGGCTGGGAAGAACTATACCCCCTATTTTACAGGTGGAGAACAGTCAGAGAGAGATTAAGTGACTTGGCCAGGGTCACACAGAAAAGTCTGTGATGGAACAAGGAATTGAACCCAAGTCTTCCAAGTTAGTGCCTTCACCATTGGGTCCAGCTTTCCTCTCTTGGTTTAAGAATTGATCTTATTTTTTGTTCTAAAAGACTAGAGCCGTCTCTTAACTTGACTTGCAGACTGCAAATACTTGGAGTCAAGAGTTCCATTTTCACAGTGTCAGACCTTCTGAAAGTTACTTATTTTTTTGCTGCCCACTCATCACATTGTATTTTTGGATGCTGTTCTTTGAGAAACTACAAAGCTTTATGATCAGATTGCACAGCGAATCCCATCTCCTGCTTTATGGGGAGTATTACTGATATTGGTTTGGGGACAGATTTGCATGGGAAGCACTTCTAGAGGTAAAATTTAGGCTGCAGGTAGAAGTGAAAAAGTTGTTTTGCTTGTTCTAAGGAAACAATAAAATAAAGGCATATGATGCTCCAGCTGAATTGGCTTAAAATTGGACATGCTGTGGAGGGCTGTCTGGCTATTGCTGATATTTAAAATTGTCAGGTTGGTAGATTATGCTCCAGTCTTTCATCCTGAAAGATGGATGTGTATATCGTTATTAGCACTGTGCCAACTGATACATTATACTGGTGTGTTTTGAGAGAGTTTATATCTGGTGCCTATGCGGCGGGAAGAGAGAGACCTACAGTTTTTTTAAAAAAGGAAGCAATTTCTAAAGACATGAAGGTTTTTTATTCATATGGCTGTGTATTAATGGGGGAAAGTTGCACCTATGAGAAATATGTAAATAGGCCAGAGATGCAGGAAACCTAAAGAAACACGAAAAGAGTGTGCACGCTCCAAGGGGGTCTATTTTGTGCTCTGAACCTGCTAAATTCATAAATAAGCAGCAGGAATCTCAGAACAGCAGTGAGATTTGACTTCTCCCAGTTACCCTACTAATTAGGTGCTAGGATACTAATTGGGATGATGCCTGTTTACAAACATTTTTTAATGGGGTTACCTTTTATTTGCCCTCATAAATGTATGAGATTGATAGCACTGTCAAAAGCCAGGTCTAATGCATACAGCCCACCCCCTATTTATCATCACAGCTCTGTCAAGAAAGTCTACATCATGCTCCGCGACATGCTACGACAAATTACATGGTGGTTTTATGATTATATCTATTACATTAGCATGTAGAGGCACAAATGGAGAACTGTACAAAATACAGTTCCTGCCGCATAATACTTAGTCTAAGTAGACCAGACACAGGGTTAGAGGGGAAGAGCTGAGGGATGGAGAATGATGTGATTTGGCCAAGGTCACACATCAGAGCCACAGCAGAATTCAGGTTTTATAGCTCCCAGACCAGTGCCCTAACTACGGGACCAGTGTCCCCATGAGACCAATGCTGGCTAGAGACCAACACATTTCATTTTGTATATGGCTGAAGCCAAGTTTGTAACTAGGCTTTTCTAGGCAAGGGCTGTGGCTTCATATGTGGACTGTACCTAATATGTTGTAGATGCCACAATACAAATAATAGGTAATAGCTATAACAGAGAAGTAAATAATGATAGGAAACATGCATAAGGTTCAGTTAAGGATAATCAGCCAAAAATATGGATGCTTATTTGAAGCTCATATGCAATTTTTGATCCCTAGGAGATGCTAGAAATCTTTCCAAAAGTGCTACCCTTGTTTTGAGGAAAGCCCCATGTGACTGCTGTGCTCTCTGCGGGCTGCCTGGCAGCATTCCTTCTGAGAACTATGGCTGTGCAAAACACAGATTGGTGTCAGTCTTTGGCCAGAAGAGTTTACAGTCTAAAAGACAAACCTGGAGAAGACAGGGCACACTGGGAGATCCAGGGACAAATAACTTGGGCTTTACCTTTTAAATTTACTATTACAGATCAGTTCTGTGGAGATCATGGAATTTTAGGAGTGATTTGAAGGTGGAGATGGTTGTGGCTTGGTAAAGTTGTATAAGGAGGGAATTCAGTGTGTAGGGAGAAGCATGGACTGTGGAGTGGAAGGAGATGTACATTATGGCAAGAGTGGCTTTGCTAGCATAGAGGAAGGCCTGGAATGGAACCTGCAATATGCTGTTCAGAGGTACATGCTGGGGCATAGTTTAAAAGGCCTAGAAAGTGAGGACAAGAAGCTTGGATGAGACTTTCAGAGGTCCTCAATGTTGGCCTAACTCTGCTCCCCATTGAAACCAATGCCATTGATGTCAATGAAAGCAGAGTCAGGCCAAAGCTGAGGACTCTTGAAAATTCCACCTTTTAAACTTGATGTGGAGCCATAACCTTGAGTTCAAGGTCTCATGTGTTTATGAACCTCAGTCCACATTCTCAAAAAGCTTGTGAATTTGGACTGAAGTTGGGGTTGTAAAACCCAACCAACCTTGCTGCATTCCTGTCTGTAGCTTCCCCATTCCATTCCACAAGTCTAAGGAACCAATCCTGGATTGTCCGCTAGACAGTTCAGTCAGAGGTTCAAATTTAACAAGATCGAACTGGCAGGAGCTCACTTAGCTTCCAATCCATGTAAACCAAATCCTGCAGCGTTCCCATAGCCCCAGGTAAGATTTTTTATATTTTCGCACCTATACAGCTGAGCTTAATTTAGCTATGAATTTATCTGTAATGTGTTATGGTGATAACTTTCAAGTGGTGGCTTTGACGAACTCTCATAATGTTTTGTGGATGGAGTATAAAAACCGACAACCATCGATGGTCATTAAATGGGGCAAAGCTTTTAGTTTAGTCTCCTACCTAAATTAAAACTCAGGTAATAATCATATGTTCTGTCTAACTGGGATTCCCCCTATAGCTGCATGAGTTATTTGTTCTGTACTGAGTACTTATGGTTGTGGTGATGACACTGTCATGTGGCTTTATCTAAATACAAGAAAAGACAGTGTTTTGATACTGGGTGAATTAATGCCTATGTATGGGACCTGATTCACCACTACAGCATTCCAAATTTGTGCCAGTGGAACACCATTGAAATCAATGGAATAAAAGCATAGCAATGCAATGGTGAATCAAGCCCATAGGTTGTTTTCCTATAGGGCTTTACAATTGGTTTGTTTCTGCCAACAACTTGTGCATTGTAGATTCTGTATGTTTGTGAAGGATGTTTAAAGCAGTCTCAATGAATAAGCAAGAAGTGTAATGGACAAGTATAGTAAGAGGGGAGGTATTCGGGTATAAAAATACATTCTTATGTGTAAAAGACAGGAAGGAAAAGGGGTGAGATATATTAGAAGTAGAATATATAACAGTTTATATTGATTTACACAGGACCTGGTCTAATGCCCCTTTAAGTCAATGGGTGTCTTTCAATTGACTTCAGTGGGAACGGGAAGGTCTCATAGCTCAAAAAATGTGGTCCATGTATTTTAAAAAGGGCACATGTAGTTTATCCAGGGTTGTTTTTTTGTTTTTTTTGAAAAACACTTCTATGCAATACAAATTTATTTATAAACTGTACCAGAAAATCTTGTTTACTTTAAAAGAAATGTTTCTGTAGTATATGCAATGCTATTTTGAGCCACTAGATCTCCTGTATTCTATGAACTTACAATTGGAAGTGGTAAAGTGGAAGCTGAGAAACCAGCAAGAATGTGTTTGTAATAGCACAGGTGAAGGCCCCACTACAATTATTTTCTCTGTATCCTGTATATGTGTAACCAGGCACTGCTAGTCACATTCACTTAATTTTTCCTTTCTATTGCTGGATCAAAAAGGAGAATTTATTCACAAAAATGAAACTGGAGGTCAAAGTAAGGACCTCGAGAAGTAACGCTTCAGATCTAAGGCTGGAACAGCCTCCCTAGTTCCTCTTCTCAGGTTCAGGAACAGTGCCTGACTTTACGTACAATAACATGTGGTGCCATGTAGAGGCACAGTAGAGCAGGCCAAGTATGACGGCTCAGTCCTACCTCTTAACTCTCCTTCACTTTGTGGATTTAAATTGCCAGCACGGTTTCAGATGAACCTGAGCATGAGCCAGTTGCTTAATAAGCCCTTTTTGTGTTTGCTTTGGTGGCTGTTACAGGTAATGATAAACGTGTGCAGTGGCTGCGTGGGAATGATGGTGAAGTCTGGGTCTGGATTATGGGAGACTCCCCAGGTGACAAGCCATATGAGCAGATTTCTGAGGAGATAATGGCAGAACGAGCCAGGCAGCAAGCGCAGAAGGAGGCAGAAGAACTATGGTGAGGATTTGTGAGTCTGAATTGATGGCCCATTTGGCACAATGATATAATTATTGAAAAGCTGGAATTTAAAAAAAATCCATATTTTGTCATTTACTTCAAACTTTTTAATGCAAAATGCCTCTTTTCAAACTAAACAACGTCAGCTACCTCTAGTGGTAGGAGTGATGTCGAGGTTAGGCTCAGTCTGACGTGTCCTAAACCATCGACCTGTTTGGTTAGGTTGTTTTCTAGTTTGCAATCTGCTGTTGGATGACAAATCAGATATAGCTGCTGTAGTCAGGGATACAAATTTCTGACTGAAGTTTGGCACATAAAGCCCATTACTTAGTGACTTATTTGCATTTTAGTATAATTACTTTACTCTGTAGAACATAGTAATTGACTCTGGAAAATGTCATTAACTGTATTTCCAATGGAGTCTATGACAGCTTTGGAATTGGTCAGAGGGTTTTTTGATGTCCAATGGCATTGAGAGATAAGCCTCTTTGCAGATCTCGCTCTTTGTGGTAATGCTTTGAAAATCTCAGAAAAGGGATGAGAACAACATGCTGTCATTTCATATTTATTCTTTTTATTAGATATTCTTAGGGTAAGTCACAATAGACCGCTTCTGAATGCGGATGCTGCATATTTAACTTGGGATTCAGATGTCAATCTGCGCTCTTTCTGCTTCTTACATTGCCACCAGTAATAAAGATTTTGCCCTTGGAATTTAGCAGGTAGTTTTGCTGATGTTTGAGGCACCACAGATTCCAGATCACTATCTCCTTGCCTCTTTGGCTTTGCGTTGCTGACAAGAAATATCTGGTTTTCATCAGAAAAAGCAATAGATGGTCTCATCCAAAGACATCCAATGAACGATCTCTGATTTAGAAGGTGCTATTTTTAGTCACTTTCCAAGACTGAAAGTGTCTGTCTGTTCTCTGGGTATGTGCTTGGAATTAGGCTTATTGTACTTCACTTGTTAAATACATTTTAAATTCTTTTTTTTCAGTGTGTATTTTCCTACCCTCTTACTTGAACCATTTAGTATCACTGATAGCAATAAGAATATAGGCTTGTTTACTCAATAATAGCTTCTTCTCACTTCCAAGAGACCAGTCTCTACAACTTCTTGTTTTTTCTAATTCTTTTCTGAAGGAAGCAAAAAGAGGCTGAAATTACAAAGAAATTTCGGGATGCTATGGCTAAGGAGAAAGCCAGAATAGTGGCAGAAAAATGGAAAATAGAAACAGAAGATCGTAAAGCAGCCAAACTGTTGGAGGAAAAAATTCAGGAGGAATTAAAGGTTTGCCTGCAATCGTCTTTAGCCTTTGTAGTCACTTTTCTCATATAGATTCACAACTCCTATAATCTGTAAGCATTACAAGCTTTTCTTCTGAAATGTACAAATAGCACCATTGTATTCATTAGTACAGCTGGATGAATAACCTTAAATGTTGCATATCACATTCACAAATGTCACAACAGTGATTGCATAGGTTATTCAGCTAACAAATTAATTAAATTGATTACAGTTCTATAGATGCTGGATGAATAATAATGGAAGGGGAAAAACAGACTTGTGGAATAAATTTATTTGAAGATGTTAAAATTAGTTGAAAAGCATCCAGTGACTATTATTTGACAAGCAGTTAATGTTTGTATTTAATCTCAAAATGCTTTCCCTGTTTTTTTTCCCCCCTTTTTTTCTTTAACGAGGGGCTGATCCTACGCCAATTAAATTAATGGGGAAAACTGCAATTGACTCTGACGGGAGAAGGTCGTTTGACTAATTTTATTAACTTTAGTTGCATTTTTCTATAATGTCTTCCATGTGGACAGTTCTTAATGTTTTTTTTTAACTCTTAGGGCACCGCTACACTACGGGCACTACAGCAGCACAGGCACGGTGCTGTAGCTGTGCTGCAATAGTGCAGTAGTGTAGATGCTTCCTACATCAATGCAAGGGTTTTTTCTCTTAATGAAGTTAATTAATCTCTCTGGGAGGCAGTAGCTAGGTCAACAGAAAAATTCTTCCATTGACCTAGCTGCATTTACACTGAGTGTTAGATTGTCCTAACTACAGTACTTGGGGCACAAAATTTTCCACAGCCCAGAGCGACCTAGCTAGGTTGGTATAATTTTTAGGCATAGATGAGGTTTTAATCTCTTTATCTCCTATTTTGTATTTATTTAAAGTGGTTTTTTTTCCCTCTTATCCCATTTTTTCATGAAAAAGAGTCACATCCTCTCACTCATTCATAAGTAAAGGTGGTAAAAAAGGACCTGGTTGAAAATATACATGGCTTTTGCCTGCAAACAAATTCATCACAGTCATTCCTCTTGGAGATAGGGCTGATTTCTGTACTGTGGAGGTGCAGGACTGGTAGGTATTATGGTCTGCTTGAGGATCTGCAAAGAAAGCCTTGGGATCTTAGGAGATTTGCATGCAGCAGCTGCCTGACACATGGCTCTCATCTCCCCTGAGCATTGACACCTTGGTTATGCTGTCCCCCTCCCTGGGGCTGTCCACAAGTCCCCATCTCTACTAGTGTGTAGAAACCATGGAGAGAGTTAATGCTCCCCACCACACAAACTCCATGAGGGTCTTAGGGTAGAAACATCCAGCTTTAATTTATGTAGCGATTTCTCATCTGTTATGGTCCTTTCCATAAAGGAACATGTGATGTAGATTGATGTTACCCAGACTCCTCTACTCACTGCCAGGCCAGATCACTAATTTCAACTGGAGTCAGCTGGTCAGCTTGTGTACTGTTGGGGTGGGGGAGATGATGCTGATGAGTATGTGGAGCACGACAGGAGCATATCCTCTAGCCTCACTTTTGCACAAGGTCATTGATAATTTGTATGCAATTAACTTGAATGTATGCATGCTCTTATCTTGAAAGAGAAGAGAATTAGGCCCTTGGATCTTACGTCAATGTGTAAAAACGAAACTGTAACTTTCAAGTGGCTTTATTGAAGCATGGATTGTAAGCAGAATAACTATTGTTTGTGCTCCTCCACCTCTGCTTCTCAGAAAGCAAAGCCCTCTTGAACTAAGAGCCTATGGTGCTGCTCATATCACAAGTTGACACTCAAACGACACTGGCAGCTTCTAGAATTGTATTGCACTTTGCTCAAATATAATGGAATGATGCCCTTCAAACTTAGTGCCACTCTTATGTATCAAAGAGGCCTGTTGCAAAGCAGTGTTAACAAGTAGCCTCATGGCAGCTTCACTGGTCAGCCAATGTAGCTATATACATTTAGGGAAAATCAATTATTCTATTAGAAGCTCCTGGTATAGTTTTAATAGTGCCAGATTCTGCTCTCACTTAAATTGGTGTAAATCTGAAATCAGTGGAGTGATTAATGCTTGCTCTCACAATTGCTCTGGGTGCTGAGAGATATCCCACAATCTGTAACACAAATTGTCCAGCATGCTGTGAGGCTGAAAGTACTGCAAGATTTACACTGGGGTAACTAAGT
Organism: Emydura macquarii macquarii; assembly: GCF_026122565.2. Lineage (NCBI taxonomy): Eukaryota > Metazoa > Chordata > Testudines > Chelidae > Emydura > Emydura macquarii. The sequence continues at coordinate 367,959 of NW_027131527.1, forward strand.
GCCCCTGACACTTTCTGACTTTTAATTGCCAAACTTCAGCCATGGTTTTTGCTCAAGCCCTGTTCAGAAAAATACGTTGATTAGAATTATTTTACAATGGGAAAAGTATTTTTAGTTTTTTACTCTCCCATAACTCAAAAACACCTGAAAGGATTTTGTTGAAAATTAAACCAAGCAAAATTACCTTAAGTCAGAGGCCTACTACTTCAGAAGAAAATTTTCAGCTCCAAAGGTGAATGCTTCACCTTGGGAAGATGTGAGGTTATGGATGAAAGTGCTTTTGCAATAATAGTTTATTGTAGGTGCTACTAGCACCTCCTATAATAATAGAACAACATGTTGTAACTTAGTCTGAGGCCCCAATCCTGCAGTCAGATCTGAACCCTGCTAACCTTTGGAAGTGAATTAACTTCAGTGGGTTCTGCACTGGCACAGCGTTCGGCCTTCATGGGTCCTACTGCAACCTGTAATATAACAAATCTTTGCTCCTCAGACATTTATAAAGCATCTCCTCAAACCCTAATCTGATTTTCTTTTAAGAGTAATACTTATGTATAAGTTTGTAGGTTTGCTTAAATACATTTAAATGACTGGACCGCCTCCCCAGATGGTAATCCTGGTCAGTTGTTAAGCTTTATGTTCTCAGGCAATCCATTCCATTTATTCCTTTTGCAACCACCAAATTCAATATTTACACGAAGTCCATTTAAAAATAATAAAATGAGAAGGTAGGAAAGTGGCACTTAGCATTAAAAATATTGCTTTACTTACCTCCAACTTCAAGAAGCGAATTAGGAAAAAAACCAACCAGGCTATGGTGGAAAAGGCAAATCTGTTAATAATCTATTCGTGTTTGACTGCAATATGTGAAATCCTGAAGAAATGTGCCTTTCATGAATGATTCAGGAGATGGAATGAGATCAAGATTGGTTAACAAGCCCACTTTAACAAGTGTAAAATATTTAACACCTCATTAATCATCTTTCTGTGATGATGACCAGATCATATTTAAAACAATCTCTGAAAACGGGAATAGAAACATGAACGCCATTAAAGTTTCATTTTGTGAAGCATTTTGATTTGTGAAATTAAAGCTTGCTGTCCATTTGGCTGATGTGTTTAATTTCAAAATATATTGCATCACAACTTCCCCTTTTTAGTTAACGTTTATTCCTCTTGGCATATCATGGGACTTTCAAGTTGGCTGGACTAGATACATTATATTTTCACTTATCAAAATGAATGATGATCCCTGTTTCCTTTTGCCGATACTAATCATACCTTTCTTGGTGCTTCTTAAGCAGAGATTCATTTAATTGATGATGCCAGAGTCTAAGTGTTGACTACTCTGTTTTTGCAATTTAAGGACAACTCTCCTTTTATGCACCTTTTGCAATGGATAAATAAGAGACGCAATTAAAGGCATTAATCATATGCTAATTCACAAATCTATGAGAGCATGGGCACCATTTTTTACTGTGATCAGTTGCTGCTGTTGTTTTTGTTGAAGAATGTTGCATAACAAGCAGATTGTCCAAAATGAAAGATGCGAGTCTTGGCCATCCAGGTAAGAGCAGAATTCTTCAGCTACACTTTAGAAATAACACTGGTATGATCCTTTTAATGACTGTTTAATCTTCTCCCCATTCCTTAAGGAAATGTTAATGGTAATGAACTAGTTGCATGACAACTTGAGGTGCCTGCCAGGATGAATGATATCAACACAGCTGACTGCAAAACTAGACTGTTTTGTTTGTTTGTTTTTGTTATGAAATGTTTGCAAAATGAAATGCATATTAACCAAAAATTTCACAATATTTTCTTTCAAATGCTTTTAAAAACAGGTGGTGGGATCTGAATGCTTATGAGAGAAGTTTGTTGCTAAGTTTGATCTAGGTATTGTTGTTCTGTGAGATCATCATACTTGCATCACTCTGAACAACGCAAGACTTGTCTGTATAAGTCCATACAAGTCTGGGCACTAAAAGTTCCCTAGAGTGCTTTAATCTACTCTGTTTTGAAATGGGAGTAGATCAGAGCACACTAGGGAGTTTCTAGTGTATCACAGCAGAGTCCACATGGTCAGTTAGTGTGTGGCATGCTCATGCAAGATTTACACCCCAGTTTGCTACTCACTAGCTGTATAGAAAATCCCTAACTCGTAATTTGAACCAAAATTATTCAGGACAGAAGAGAGAGTTTAATTAAAGCCCCATTCATGATAGTCTACTCAGGGCAGCACTTAAGATAAGGCATGTGCTTAAATTCCATAGAAGTCAGTGGGATGCAAGAATGCGCCTAAGTGCCTTCCTGAATCAAACCTGACACTCTATGGGTGTGATTCTGCAGATACTGACTACCGGCCTCAGAGTTTATCAATGAATAGTCCCACTGAATTGTATGTCACTATTCATGGTACAATCACTATGGGTGCAATACCATAAAGTGTTAAGCACTCTGGCCTGATCCAGCAAGCACTTAAGCTCATAGAATCATAGAATATTAGAATTGGAAGAAGGGACTTCAGAAGGTCATCTAGTCCAAACCCCTGCTCAAAGCAGGACTAACCTCATCTAAATCATCCCAGCCAGGGCTTTGTCAAGCCGCAGCTTAAAAACCTCTAAAGATGGAGATTCCACCACCTCCCTTCACCACTCTCCTAGTGAAAAACGTTTTCCTGATATCCAACCTAGAACTCCCCCACTGCAACTTGAGACCATTGCTCCTTGTTCTGTCATCTGTCCCCATTGAGAACAGCCTAGCTCCATCCTCCCTGGAACTCCTTTTCAAGTAGTTAAAGGCTGCTATCAAATCCCCCCTCATTCTTCTCTATTGTAGACTAAACAAACCTAGTTCCCTCAGCCTCTCCTCATAAGTCATGTGCTCCAGCCCCCTAATCATTTTTGTTGCTGGACTCTTTCCAACTTGTCCACATCCTTATTGTAGTGGGAGGCTCAAAACTGGACACAATACTCCAAATGCGGCCTCACCAATGCCGAATAAAGGGGAATAATCACTTCCTTCAATCTGCTGGCAATGTTCCTACTAATATAGCCCAATATGCTATTAGCCTTCTTGGCACCAGGGCACGCTGCTGACTCATATCCATCTTCTTATCCACTGTAACCCCCAGGTCCTTTTCTGCAGAACTGCTGCCTAGTTCGTCAGTCTCCAGTCTGTAGCTGTGCATAGGATTCTTCCGTCCTAAGTGGAGGACTCTGCGCTTGTCCTTGTTGAACCTCATCAGATTTCTTTTAGCCCAATCCTCCAATTTGTCTAGGTCCCTCTGTATCCTATCCCTATCTTCCAGGGTATCTACCACTCCCCTAGCTTAGTGTCATCTGCTAACTTGCTGAGGGTGCAGTCTACCCCATCCTCCATTTAGTTAATGAAGCCATTGAACAAAACCGGCCCCAGGCACATCATTATTAACATCCATTATTTCAGGTGGGAGGACTTCAGTTTGGGTTAATTAGGAATAACAAGTTTTTAAAATTAAAGAGCTAGATCCTCATCTAATGTAGCTCCATTGACAGCAATGGAGATACTTTGATTTACACCACCTATGAATCTGGCCCATTAAAAGTTTTCAGACCACCTGGGAAAGAGCCTGAGTTGTTGCAGAAGATGGAGACTTGTACCTGCTCCACTTCTCCATTCCCTGAAGATAATTGCTTGTAATTAGTAAATTGCTTACTTTTTTCCAATGACTTTGAAATGTCAATGGACATAAACACCTAGAATTGTGTCAGCTGGCTGAATACCGCTAAGCAAACAATTCCTGAAAAACTCAAGACACCTGGCCTTGTTTATTCACACTTGACAAACTATGACTGTTGTTTCTCCATCCTTGCTAATAAAAGTAATTTTTCCTTAAGTATACCTTTTTTAGTGTGCTCCATAGCTCAGAACAACCAAAAAACCTTAATCTTTGCTACCTTTTCTGACTCTCACTGAGATCTTAAAGGTCACAAATGACATACAAATAGTGCTTGCTTTGAAGAGTCTCCTTTGGAAAAAATATCAGTTCCTCAGATCTTACTGAAAAAAACCCTCCCCCACTCACAAACAATTTATAAAGTGTCAAAGGAAGTGAGTAAGAGAAATTGCTTTGAAGTGGGAAAGCAATGTAATCCCAAGAAACCAGGTTGTTTACATGTCCCAAATGAAACTCCCACCAGTCAGCTGCCACTCCTCTTACAGGTGGCAAGCCATGCCAGGACTTGTTGCTGTGAGACTACCACTTATGGAATGGCACAGCTGCAGTTTGCCTGACTTTCTCCTGTCTGAAAGGAGCAAAGATAGGACAGACAGCCTTCTTAGGAACAAGATTAGATGTGTGAATAGCTCTTTTTTTTTCTTCTTCAGGATATTACCGCAACAAAAATTATATTTATGGAACAGTGGATAAATAAATAAATAATAATACCTTGTATTTGTACCTCACCTTTCAACCAAGGATCAGATTCTTAAACTATGAAAGAGGTGACAAAACTACGACAAGACAATTTCACCCCAGATCTTGCAGACAATTCTGCAACTGCTTACCTTTTATCCATGGGAGTAGTCCCACAGAGCAGTGACTGGGCCTGCTCACATGTATACAATTAAGCATGTCCATGTTTGCAGGGGTGGATACTTCTCGAAGTCTACACAGTAAATTAGTGCTAGATTCCAGGAGCTGAAGCAGGAAGTCCAGTACACTAATCTCACATTCTAACCACAAATCACAGTTAAACTGATACACATTCAGAGTAAATTTCACCAGTATAACTAAGATCAGAGTTTGGCTTTTCTACCTTTCTATATGCCCCCTAATCACAACACAATAAGCTTTAAATGGCACGGACCACCTCTACCTATTGTTAGTACAGCGTCTAGCACAATGAAGCTCTGAACCTGAAAGAGGCCTCAAGCTGATACCATAATATGATCATCCGAAGGACATATCCCAGAGCATACTGGGCTCTTTTCGTTTCTTACCTAGCTAAATCTATTTAAATAAATCATCCGATTTTTCTCCTTGTGGCAGGAGATGCATTGTAGTTGGTTGGTAGTTGGGCCCAAAACTGCAGCACATTCTTAGTCTCTAATATTCAAGTACTGTGAGGCTGGGCTGGATGGTGGCTTTGGTTTCTGACACTGCTTTGCAAAACAATGAATTCCACCTTTTCACTCCTCTAATATAGTGTGATAAAAGTAGAAAAGGCTTAACATGTAAAGATTCCAAAAGCTATCTTAGCTCCCTTTGCTATTATTATTGCCCCATTTGTGAATCAGTGAGCAGTATCTGAATTTCTACTGAGAAGAGAAGTGGTTACTTTCAGTGCAATGCTTTGATTGAAGAAGTTAAGGGAGAAAATCAATACTTAGGCTTCATGGTACTGCCATGATACAAATAAATAATAATGAAGATGATCCCCTTTTATGGTGCAAACTGGTCTACTCAAGATGACTCTGAGATACAGAAAGGTAGCAGCGCTGTCTTCTCAAGATTGTTCAGCAGGTGTTCTGAAAACATGTATAGCTCATTCTCTTAGGCAATCTCTCCCGTCCACTCACCTGATGAAACAATTTGTGTGTAACCCTATGAGGGGAACCCTGCAGTGTTTTCTTCCTTAGCTATCTCCTTCCGGTATTAGCACGTGTAAACTAACATGTTAGCAAACTGCAAACACTGAAATCTTCTGGCAGGAAAGGTATTTAAAAATAACTACTGAGAATAAATCATGGGCATCAGAAGATGATCATGACTAGTAACGAATATTGCTGTCATGCTAACTTGTTCTGGAATCCTGTTTCGTTTTCACATGAAAGCTGCTGTAAGCCAAGCTGGGTTGGATGAGAAACCTCTAAATTGCTGAACTATGATCCCAGCATGGGAACTCTGCATCTGCAGTCGGGATGGGCAACATATGGACATGGAAGTGTTGATTTTTAGAGAACACCACCAGTCCATTTATCATCCCAGCTCTAACATCTCTCCATTCACTTGTATATAGTGTTTAATTAATAAAATAGACTGTGGATTGTTCTGGTCATGTCACGTGTCCTGCTGTCATGAAAATTGCCTCTCAATAACCCCGGGGAGGTAGGAAAGTGCTATTATCCCCATTGTATAGATAGGGAAGTGAGGCACAAGGAGACTAAATGACTTGCCGAAGGTCACACAGGAAGTTGGAAAAGGAGGAGGAAATTGACCCAATGTCTGGACTAAATTTACCCTCTAATGATTTTTTCTTTTTCTTTTTTTTTTTTTAAGAAAAGAGAGGACGAAGAGAGGCAAAAAGGTGAAGAACAGATACGGCAGCAGGAGGAACGTAGAGCAAAAGAGTTGTACTTGAGCCTCAAGCAAGCTCAACAGCACAGCCAACACAATGAACATGAGGACCAGGAGTGGGAAGCACAGTGTGAGTAAACTTAATCAATGAATGAATATGAAATATGCAGAAATCCTAGCTAAGCATGTGGGAAGTACCATGTGGAACCCTAAAACTCACAAAAACAGTAAGGTGGTTGGGGGAAGCTGCTCTTTAAACAACCACCACAAGAAATATTTCTTTCTAGACAAACTTATGTTTTATGAGGTAGATTCTACATCCAGTTTTCCAGAATGCCTCAAGTAAAAAATGCATTAGTGATTTTTATACCTTGTGCAATACAAAATTACACACAAATTTTGCTGAAAGCAGCCAATTTGTCCTTATATTGCAAATTTCAGTCACTTTGCCAATTTCATATTTCTTTCTACATCAGGTTGCATCATCATTCATTTTCTGCATTAGAAACTAGTTCTTGCAGACAGCACCGTAGAAAATGATTGGAATTTTTTTGTCCAATATATTTTATAAAGTCTGTTTAAAAAAAACCTGGCCATCTGTATTTGAGCATCTTATACTAGAGGATTCAGCTTTGAACAGACAAAAGTTGTTGTTGCCTGGGTATTTATTCTAATGTGGTTATTTTAAGTATTCCTTACAAGCTGGTAGGGCCAAATCCTGATGTCCTTACTTTGGCAGATTTCTATTGACTTCAAAGGATTATTTTCAATGGCAGTTAGAGCATGATCTAGAATAGATCTTTATGATGTTGCTATCATAACAGCATTGTTCAGGTTGGTTCCTGAACTCTTTTATAAATATCATCAGTGTGACTGACAAAAATTTAGAATCCCAAGAGAAGCTTGTGTTCAATAACAGCCATGTAGAAGGCATAGCCCATATGTGACTGTAGATAAGTAAGATTCCCACTAGTTTGATATAAGGGTAGTCTTAACAGGCTAGAGGGAGTAAAATAGGGTTAGCTGTCTCTGTTATAACTGTGGGATATACTGTATTTTCCCTTTTTAAATGTGTGACATCCCCATTAATGAGAAGAATGACCCAGTTGTATTGAGGAAAGAATGTATTTAGTACTCCCTCACCTACATTGATTTGATTACTCAGCACAAAAAGAGGAAGAAACATTTAGAAGATTTTAACTCTAACAGTGACATTGAGCTGATTGTGTATAAAGTACGCACTTGAAATGGCTTTGTTATAGGTCAACAAAAGGTGTTGCATGAGATAATTTGGTACCTCATGAAGTAGGGAAAGTTAAGAAACAGAAGAAATTTGTAAGATTGATGTCAAAAGAAATATCTTGTATATGGAAATTGGCTATAAAACAAAATACTACAAATTTTGCTAAAAGTTGGAAGTGTTTTCTGTGTTGCACTCATTCCGTTTTTAAAATAAAACTAAAACAGAAACAAAAACTGGATAGTGTTCTGGAATCAATGCTGCATTACAGGGACCATACAGAGATGAAAAGTGTGGTATAGGGACTGTGATAAGAGAAAATGGAAAATGAGGAACAGGGTAAGAAAGAAAGCAAGTTTCAGCCAGGGTTTCTGAAATGGTTCTGGACACAGATTTTTCTAATCTGCACTTAAATTGTGGTCATTCAACACTGCTTTAATTGCACCATTTGCTGACACACATTGTCTACAAGAGTTAATTTTTGTAGCATAGGCAAGTCTTTAGAGGGAGCCTAAATTAGCGTAACTTACATCATCTTCTCTTACCCTGAAACTGTCTGTTCACAAACTTAGATGCTACCCAGTATTCCTTTCAGCTTACTTACTTAGCATCACAGCCACATGCCAATGAGTAACTTAAACCCTTACCTGTCACTTCACTTCTAAATTTGTCCCACTGGGTTGATTTTCCTCACACACTAGTTTCACACTGGTGTAAGTCAATTACAGTCAATGGAGTTACTCCTGCTTTACACTGGTGTTACTGATAGGAAAATCAGATCCACAGAGTCTAAACAGGTCTAAGTTAGTGGAACTCACATGGGGAAAGCTGGAAGAGGGGAACATAGCAAGAAAAGTCACTAACAGCATTTAGAATGCATATGTGAAAGTAGGTCTAAGGAAATGCAAAGGAGTGTAATGCCACTGTTAATTCAAATTCAAATACTCTCCACTTTTGAAGTGTTTCTTTCTGTTCAGGCTTTAGGCTCCCCACTGCAACATCCTGGCAAAAGTTTGTAGTCCTATTAGCCTTGCAATAACTGAGCTTGGCCTCTGTCATAAACATTAAATAAATAAATAAACAAGCACATGCATATGCAAAGGAGGCACTGGCAGATGCAGCATTAGCATCTTTTGCCATTCCGCACCTGCCATTGAAGCCATATTACCCATTAGGAGCTGGGCCAGGTTCCATCTTGTCTTACCTTCTTGAACTCAGCAGTAGCTGGGGGTCATGGCTGAAGAGGAGCAGAAGTGCTAGTGCATCTGTTGTGGAGGGCAAATGTAGCAACGATATTGATGACACCACTAATTTATTTAGTAGATGGAATTTAGAAAAGAATGAGGATTTATCTCTCATCATCACATTATTCCTCAGCTGTTTATTGCCAAAGGAATGGGCATAGATGAAGTGTTGCTAATTTTAGTTTCTGTTGTTCATTTCAGTTCACTTGATTGTGCCAAAAAACAATAAAAGCCCTTAGAACTGCAGTAGCGTCACTTTGCTATAGTTAATTGAAATACATATTTTTAGTGCTTTTTAATAGACTAAATATCTAGTGTGGAATGCCTTGAGTAATTGCCACTATAAAAAAAACAATTGACATTGTAAATGTAATTATACATTTAGATTTCACATGCTGGACATGAGATAGGAATTTCTTGGAGAGCAGCTGTCAGTTGATACAAGTATAGAAGGGTACAAGTACATTAGTGGAATAGCATATTAATGGAATAAAGTGAATAAGATTAGTGGAAAATGGTGAACCAAAAGTCCATATTTCAGTAGGCTTGTAATAGGTAATAATAGCATGAAGCTGAGAAGAAGTGGAGTTAGTTTGGGTGATAGGCAATCTATAGATCCTGCTCAGCTTTGTTCCCAGCCATATTAAAATCCATGTCATGGATCCCCAAAGCATTCATAAGCAGTAGTCCCTTGCAGTATCTATAGTGACCTGTGCTTGTTCCACAATTGCAAAGAAAGGACTTGTGAAATAACATAGGAAAAACTGTTTAATACCTATGAATGGGATTGAACACTGCAAAAATGTATTTGTGGAATGAATTATTTGATAGAAAACAGGAAAACTTACTGATTAGCTATGTTAATCAAACAATGCTTGACCAGCTCTGTTCATCTCCAGTGTGAACACTAGTATAGTATTCTTAACGAAAGCAGGGTGACTACTGCAAAAATGTCTGTATAGTTTTGTTTGAATTTTTAAAGGAATTTGCTTAGGCTGTGTGAACACAACCTCTTTGTGTTTGCTTTCCATAAAAATTCAAGTGAACACATTTACTGGCAGGAATGTTTGTGGAAAGAGTGACTTTTAAGCAAATAGGCCCCTGTTCAGGAACACATTTAAGCACATGCTTAATTTTAAGTATGTGCTGGAGGCTCATTGATTTCAATGGGTCTCAGAGTGCTTTGTTGAATAGCTTTACTTACAGCTTTAAAATAAGCAGATTGTTGACCAGGAGCCATACTGCATAATATTTATGGGAAGTCAGTTTCCAACAGGGGAACAAAAACATACCATGTGTCTTATATGTGCACTAAAAATGTTGAATTTTGAATTTGAATATTAAATAGTCATTATGAACTGCTCATAAACAAGCTATAGACCAAGAATTATTAACGAGGGCACAGCTGAAGCAAAATCTTTTAAAATTGGGATGCATATTCATGGAACATTTTTTTGCAGAACTCACCCAGCTCCAGCTGTGACTCTCAGCTTTTCAAAAGCACAAAATAGACCATAAAAAAGGGAGAGCTCGTAATCCTTCACAATGATGTGACTCATTCGTGTGCAGTCCCAGCACTGCATGGATTGATCCATGTCTGTATCAAAGGATCTAGTGTTAGAATCCTGTCAGAACTGAAACGAGGGATTTTCCATCTCTGCATGGAAATGTAAAAGGCAGTGCTCTACTTTCAGTAAAAAGATAACTTTGGCTTGTTTAGAAGATTGTAGGGTTGCTAAAACTGGTCCAGAATAAGGAAGGCCGAATGAAATCTCAGACTAGACTCAGAAGCTCAATTGTCCCAAGGCTTCAGGCTAGTTAAGAAGTGTCCCACTCCTGTTCATCTCACTCTCACAAACTGTGCAGATTAGGGTTACTGTACGCCTGGGTTTTCCAGGACATCACCTCTTTTTTGATCCTCTGCCTTCACTATGGGTGGATTTTTCAAATAAGAAAAAATGTCCAGGATTTCTGCAGAGCAGACATTACAGCTCAGAAAGAGCTGTCTATGCATCCCAATTGGTCCATCCCCTGCATGCGCAGCTGCTGGATCCCTCCTGCCCTGGCTTGGCCTGGCCCGCCAGGTAAGCAGAGCAGCCAAGTGCCTCTCGGACAGGCTGCCTGCCTTGCTGTGGGGCTTCAGAGTCTGGCCAGGAGAGGTGACAGGGCCAGGCGCTGACTGACAAGCTGGCATTGCGTCCTGGGCCTGTGCCAGCCACCCTGCCAGGGAGCATGACACTGCCTTCCACCTTGGGTGTGAGGCCACAGGCACCCCCTCCAGCACCGCCAATGTCCCCTCCCTTCCCACCCCCCCAGCAGTGCCCACTGCCCAGCAGTAACCCTAGTGCAGATTCTTCTCTCTTGTCACCCACTCGTGAGTTGAAGAAGAATGCCCTCTCCCCTTGCTGCTGGCAATACTGTAACCTAATAGGAAAGATGAGGATAGAGTGCTGGATTTGGACTCCGACTCAGGAGACCAAGGTTCAGTTCTTGGCTTAGCCACAGTTTTGCGTGTAACCTTAGTAACTCCATCCTGTTGCTTCCATTCCCAGTTTGTAAAATGGGAATAATATTTCCCTGCTTCATGGGGTTAACATCCATTAATAACTGAGAGGTGCTCAGGTACTATGGTGATGAAGGTCTGTCACAGGCTGGCTTGCCTCTGGCCAGACAGCTACTCTCCAGCTGAATGTGATGGAGATGTAATTATAATGTCTGACCCCAGCTGCAGGGGATCAGACAGAGGATTATTTAAAGAGAGCTCAGGCTGGGAGGAGAACCAGGAGAGACAAGCAAGGGGAGTTCCCTCTCTGGGAAGGGCCCAGAGAAGGCAGACTGGAAGAGATCCAGAGGGAGCTGGTTAGGCTCTGGCAGGGGGGTGGAGAAAGGGCCTATAAGAAGAAGGAAGATCCCTAAGGGAAGCTGCCAGAGTCCCTGAGGAGGGGAGGCAGTAGGGGAAACCTGCTGGGAGGAAACTGCATCAGAGAAGTTCTCTAGGTCTCAGGAGTAGGGGCCAAGAAGCAGAGGACTTCATGCAGCCCAAGAAGAATTATTAGTGTAGATATTTATGTGGATGTACAGTTGGACATTCTGTTACTCTGGAAGGGATTTGGATCAGTTGCTTCTCAGCTAGAAGTCTGACTGGTGTGTGAAGATACATGGCCTGCAGAGAGGACTGGAGAAGAAAACGCTTGCATAATTGCACTCTGACACAAGGGGGTGCACTGATGGTGAGTGTGCATCATCACAGGGCCCCGTGAGTACTTAGAGAGAGAGGCTAACCTATGCTCATGATTCATAGATTCTAAGGCCAGAAAAGACCATTACATCCTCTAGTCTGACCTTGGACGATTTTATGCAATGAGTATCTTATGCCCAGTGTCCGTGGGGTGTTAAACGTACACAACCTTTTGCACAGAATAACTTTGGGCAATCAAACAGGAAAAATAATTAATTCATAGAACGAATAATACCAGACATCCAAGCTCCTTCTGCCTTCCTCTTGACGGGGTGGGAGGCGGAAGATTACAATGTGTTCTGAAAGATAACGCATAGTGCAGAGATTGTACCTGCTGCCGGTGCAGGCATTCAGCATAACAATATCTGTGCTGGTCTCCATCCCAGCATAAAGATCTGGAGACAGCGCAGAGGCAGGCAGGGCATTGAGAATAAGGATTTAGTTAACCAGCCTTAGGTTAAGGACAAGGAAGCAAAAATTAAGAGACACAGGGCTAATTGCACCCTGGTGCTTCCATGAGTGGCGTTCTGAGTGCACAGAAAGGCACAGCAAGTGAGGATCAACCCCACGACTTGAATGGTCTTGCTGACTGCCTTGAGTGAACTCACTATGGAGAGGGTGGGACAGAGAATGCCCTTTCCCTGCCCTTTCATTTCCCCTCTGGGTATTCCAGGTATAAAGGTAATGCCACTGATCTTGGATTATAGGAGTTTCCTTTTCCACTCAGTGGATTCCCTAAAGGGAGGTCAATGGAAGCTGGGGACAGCATGAAAGCAAAGCTCCTGCAATATATTTGCTGTCTTGGGCAGCGTGGGATCTGGGAGCCATTATAAAGACACAGAGCCTCTGTCAGCTTGTGAGGGAGGCTAAATCCCCTCTCACTCCGAGAAGTGAGACAGCGAGAACTGTGCCCTTTTCTTGCTGACAGAATGATCAGTAAGAGACCCCGCAAGTCCATATGGATAGTTGTATAGTTTTTCAGTTACTTCTGTTGAGGGACCTGTACAGAGGACAATTGTAAAACACAAAAAGATAGAATTCATCCCTGGTGTCAATATATGTATCTGTGATTAATATATATGAGGGAGGAAGGGCTGTAAGTCAGAGACCAAAGTTACTCTGGAAAAGGCTAGTGAATATTAATGTTAAACAGTTCCAAACAATGCCGAAGAATGCTGCTCTTCACACAAAGAGCAACTCCCTAGATGGTAGAAGTGTCACAATATCTTTATACTGAACAGGAAAATGTAGTCCAGGTCACTGGCCTCTACTGATATACAAGTGTTAACTACAGTAAGGATTGTAGACACTTGACCATGGCTCTGTTGAAGTATGTGTCTATTGCTGAGTGAAATGGGGCATGTAGATGCTTTTGGTTCTTTTCTTTTCATTCTCCCCCTTCCTAGATGCAGGCAGGCTATCCTGGGATGTCCAGTGGAATAGAGTTCTAGAGAACTCAAGATGCTTTAGTGTATTCAGAACTATGGTTCTGGCTGCGATACAGCTGTGACAAATGATGGCTGTTCTCTAACCTTCCTTACTTACCATGCAGCATTGCACCTCAGATTCATCTTCATTCTTCTGGTGGCATTGTTATATAGACAAAGACCATATTTAGAACAATCAGTGTTTTGTGCCTTACATTCTTAAAGATAAAACAGGAATGCTTTTCAAGTAATACAGTTGCCCCACTCAAATTACATATTGGAATCACTTCACCTGTAGGGTGAACAGTGAAAACTGTTTCTCCATTTTCCATATTATTCAGTAGTTCAGTACTCCCCACAGCTGAAAATTCAGGGTGAATTTTTAGATAGACCGACTATATTTACCCAAACTGTAATTCTGTCAAGTGTATAGATGAAAGCACCAGACTGAAACTGGATAATTTTTCTTGGATCACTTATTAAATCTGATCTCTTTATTTGCTTCCACTCCAGCACACCCCTTAGCCTTTGACATTACTAAACCTCCAAAGTTTGTAGATGTTCCTTGGTCCCATGTTTGCTTATAGATTTTCTTGTAAGGTCTGCTCATTCTTTTATTATTTCCTGGCTCCGTTGAGTGTTTCCATAATTCACATAAATCAATATATACTTATGCTTATTTCTCCTCGGGAGTGAAAACCAAAGGCATGCAAGCAGACTCATGAAATGTAGCTGTCTAGCAGAATACCTGCTTGCATGCATGCATTGCCAGTCCCAGGTATCACTGCAGAAGGAGAGAGTTTGTGTATGTGTTGCATACACAACTACATACTACACATGCAGAACCTCCCTTGCTTTTTAAAAATCTTGTATGCCTTAAGAACTGCACAGTGAGTATTCATTTATCAACTCACTATTTTTCTGGTGCCTCGAGCCCCATTTTGATGATTTTTGAGACATAAATAACTTTAGGCAGGCAAGTTATTCCAATACAAAAAAACAAAAACAAAAAAAACCCCTTAATATCCAGTGAAGCAAATATTAAAGAATCAAGCTGCTGCCTCCAGTAGCAATTATCAATCCTGCCATGACTACCCTGGCTCAGAAAAGGGCTATTGGAGCTAGAACAAATCTGTGTATACTGTGCATTGCAAAGGCAGAAAAGGTATTGCTCCTCTGATCCTTAAAGGGGGAACACTTTTACTTAAGAATAATTGAACAATATATTATGCACCGTAAAGACACATGAGAGAAAGATGTGATCAGAATAAAAATACAATTATAGTGGACACAGTTAATATCCTCTATAGTTAAGGTAACAAAACTGTTTCCATTATTCCCTTTTGTTTCCAGGCTCTCCTAATTTTTGGAAACATTCTCTTTCTGTGCAGGTAACTAACTGATTTAGCCTCACACTCGTGATGTTGGTAATAGTTTCTGCTTTATTGGACTATTCCAGTCGTTGAATGGTGATGAAACAGATGTGAAATTCTTAACTCTGACCTTTGGACTACTCAAGTTCCAAATGAAGAGTACCCAGGAGACCTCAGAATATCTCATCTGTGGTGGTCTCAGTCAAGGATAGCAGCCTTATAGTTCCACATTATGGAAATTATAATATTTTACATGCAGAGCAGCCCACTTTTTTCAGTGAAAAATGCAGATTTAGCAACACTAAATCATTTCGTGTAAATATGTCATTTGTGCTGACTTGTTCAGTCTGAGGGGAAAAAATCAGACAATCTAAATATTTAGACATTTTCAAAATGAAACATTTCAATTTTTTTATTAGAAACAACTTTTTGTTTCAAAATGTCCTTATTTATTTATTTTTCTTTTTAAATCCACAATCTGTTAAAAACAGATGCAAAAAGTTTAGATTCTGCTGAAGCGAAACATGGCATTCAACCTGAAATGAATTATTTTGACTCTTTGAAATTCCAACTGAATTAAAAAAAACTGTTATTTTTCTAGTTCTGTTTACATGTCCCTGTCTGCCAATACACAGAGGATAGGCATCTGTGAGGGTTATGTTTGCGCCACATGCAAAACCCAGGTTCTGACTCAGGTTTGAGCTCAACCTCCCTGTCTGTCCACATGCAAATCAGTCAGACCCAGGTCAACAAGGACTCAGGTCTGAGGGTTTTGTTGGAAGGCAGTGGGTGACAGTCTGGGTCCCACTGAAATTCTGATCCAAGCCCTGTCATTTTGCTGTGTGAGTGCAGGTCAAGCTGCAGAGCTGGGTCAGAAGGCTTTCATAGTGCAGTATGGCTGCATTAGCATGGCTATGAGACCCAGGTACAGCAATTTAAACCAAGTTGAAACCAAGTGGATGCTCAGGCATGGGCTTGGAAACACCAAGTCCAACTCCACAAACCCAGATGCCAGAGATCCGGGTGTGCAATGCAGTGTAGATATACGCTTACAATCCCAGCAACAGAGTTTGGCTCTCCAGCTGTTGAGACTCAAATTTTATACTGCCTTACCAAAGTACCAAGCTGTACTTTCTGTCACTTTTTAATCCATTTTCTATTTAAAAAATGTGATTGGGGAGGAGAGGGGGAGTGAGACAGAGGAAAAACTGCCAAGCAAAAGCCCCACAATTGGAAGCATTCCTTATTCCAAGTTTAGTTGTGTTGAAAGCGACTGGCACCTGGGACTCAAACAGCTGGTGAAAGTGCAGCCCAGCACTTGGAGTAGGAGGAGGGATCCAAGTAGTCCAGGGAACTTTTTTTTAAAAAAGAAAAAACATTAATATACTCAAAACAGTAGGGAAAGGGTGTTCATAAAATGTAGCCTAGTATTCTTTATGATCCTTCTCCTAGAAAATACTTTCCATAATAGAAATATTACCCTGCATATGTCACACCAATTATTTTTATACCAGCTGAAGAATATTTAGAATTAAGCATTAAGTCTCACCATGGCATGCATTAAGTAGTAGTCTGTTGAGCCCTGATCCAACAAAGCACTTACGCATGTATTTAACTATAACCAGGTGAATAGTCCCATTGAATCCAGCTATTCATATGCTGAAATGAAGCACTTGCTTAGTGTTTTCCTTGAACGGGGCATTTGGTGGCTGAAGGCATGAGGTCAAAGAGTGAGTTTCTCATAATGCAGTCCAAGTGGGCCTAAAATGCAGGCCCTGTAATGGCTTATTACTATTAACCTGTACTCTACCTAGACTCAAAAGACTGGCCATTGAGATTAGACCATTGGTGCCTCGGTGTCCAGGTCTGGCATGCTTTCACTATCCATGAGTCCATACCTGATGCCTCCAAGGCATGCATCCACATGGCATGCCTAACATGGTGTGCACTGTTGTAACTCAGGGCAATAATTCCTGCCCAGCCCTGGTAGAGGTGAATTTATGACCTGAAATATGAGTTTAAATTTCCTTTATCTCACTGCAATCAACTGCAATGGGCATTAGCCAAACCATCATTCATCTCTTTGATGCATTTTGTGTATTGGAATCTGAATATTTTTTAAATCAGGTAATAGAAGGGACTGAATTTAGATAATTGTTCCATAAAGGAAAGGATAAAGAGCCATATATATATATATATTTCTAAACCACAAATGACTCTTTCTTCCCCACCCAGTGCGCCGCTCAAAGGCTGCAGACGAGGAAAGGAGCCACAAAGCACGCAGGGCCCGAGATGAATATCGACGGCAATCCTTGCGAGCCATCCAGAAAGGAAAAGTGGCTGGCTTGAGTACCCTGTTCAAAGGGACCAGCCTGAACAATGAGCCAGAGACAAAGCTGACCAACAACAATTCTAGCCTACTAATGACACTCACTGCACCAACCAGGTTTGTTTGGGTTGTAGGTGGCTCAAAATATATGATCCTCCATTCATGTGCTTTTCATCTCCATTTTAATAAGTGCTGCTTTTTTTTCTTCTCTCTCTTTGTGTGTGTGTAGATTCTCCAGTGTTGCTCTTGACTCTGATTAGAAAGGGGATGTTTAAAAAAGATCAAAATGGATTGACTGCATGATGTCACTTAAATGGCATTTGATTTTTAAAAGGACCTTTTAGCATCTACAAAAATGAGATGGGTCTTTAAAAAAGTCAATGATTTTATAAGAATTCAAGGCTGGGATAAGGGGAGACTCAAATGGAAATATTCTCAAGAAAATCTTAGCCCTGCAGCCTAAAAATATCTGCTGCTTAAGTGGTCTTTGAGCATTTTACAGAGAGCTGTCAAACTCCTAAGTCTCAGCGGTTTTGAGTTTTCTTCAGGCAAAATCAAGTGTCTTCTGAATTTTTATCTATTGATCTTTCATCTATCTCTTTAGTAAACCATGTGGATTCCAGAAGTGAAAAACAATCCAACACAGCACCCCATCTGCTGTGAAATTTATCAGTTACTCTTTGTGGGTTTATATATTGCCATCTGATATTCTTAATTTGTCTTGGTAAAATGAACAAGATAACATGAACTGGGCAAAGTGGTAAAGTTAAAAAAAAATCCACATTCAGAGAAGGAAGAGTGAGTCCCTTCCTATCAACTTTTATTTTCCCTTTTACTGCCAATTCTTGTAATTGTCAGTCATTGTGCTTGTGATGTCAGGCAGCACAACAACACCAAAAGGATTTCAGTGATTCCTGCTCAGGGTTTGTGTTCTGTTTTGACAAGCAATCTCTTTTGTCTTGTTATGTGAGATAGAGAAACTCGCTGCTAATAGTTGTTGAAATTCCCAGTTTGATGAGGAATCAAAATTGCTCTGTCTGAAAGGCAGTGGGATCTCTATACTCGCCACCAAGTCACTTGTCAAAACAATCTTCTCATTATTTTTATTTTTCCAAGCCACTTACTTTAGTTCAGAAAAGACTCCTTGATGTAATAAAAACACTAATAAAGATAGTAAATTTTGAAAACTAGTGGCTATAATTCAGCCTGAAGTTCTCTGCTTTCTAAATGGAGTTATTTACTACAATATTGGGTGCTGTTCAATGTGAATTTCTTACAAGTAGGACTGAGAAGACCTGAGAAAGGTTTGGATCCTTATCCAGCCCTTGTCCAGAACAGTTTATCCATCTCCAAGTCACATCTTTGTTTAATAATTGGCACTGTTTGTTTTTCTTGTTTCTTAAGGCATCTTTTTGTCATTTTTTATGACTAGATTGTCGCTTAGACTTCATGCCTGCTGAAGAATTCAGGGAGAGTCAGAACTCTTCTTAAGCCATTGCTCAAGCAATCCAGATCTTGAATCTGCATGCACAGGAGTAACAACTACTATGTTCCTGCTTATTCCTCAGATGGGGGTGGAGGGGCAGGTGGGTGAACAGAAATAGAATGGTCAGAGCCAAAGCATTGTTCCTCCAATGAGCTGACCAGTGCAGCTAAGAAGGTATGGCGGGGTGTGTTGTAATCCGCTACTGCATGGGACATCAGCAGATTACTGCTCCCTGGAGTGAAGGAAAGGGAGATAGCACTGCATTTCTAGAAGGGAGTTTCTGCATCACAATGCTTCCTAAGAATAAATCCTGAGCTGGTGCAACTTGTGCACTGCCTTTTCAGTCCAAGGTTATGTCTAAAGTCACAGTGGAATGGTGTTATTCCTTCTCTCTTTATTTCTGCATGAGATCCCTATTTCTTCCACCTTCTGTGTTCTTTGGAAAGCTTGTCTGGGCTTTTATTTTTCCCCCAGTTCTTCTTTCCTGTCTATTTTTCCCTGTTGATTTTGTCTGTTTGTTGAAACGTTTTGTTCTTTTTACTCATTGTTTGTCTTTATCTGTATGGTTGTACTTTTTTCCCCTAATGCCTCTACCATGCTCACTTTGTCTACTATCGTTTGTATAGAAATCGACTGGGAGCAATTTCATCATTTGGCCCTAGGCAGAAAACTGCTTTAAACCACCCTTTTAATTTATGCTCAATCAGTTCCCACAACGCTGGTGGAATCCTATTTATCTATCACTCAGACACACAGAATCAGAGAGAAGGGAGCTCTGGACTGCAGGGTCCAGGAGTGGGTTGGATGTCTAGGCCACCCATATAAAATCTTGAAAAGCAGCAATATCTGGGGGAACTTGCCGGGCCTCCATGTCTTAGTGTCGTTTGCTTTCTTCTGTGTGTGGATACCACTGACCTCTCTATCTGTTATCATAATACAATAGCTGCTTTTCCATGTACTTAATCTGAATGCTCTGGTATTGGTTTGTGTATATTTCTGTGTTTGCATTGTTTTTGTTGTACTTTATTTTCTGCCTACAAAAAATAGGTATTTGGGAATAAATGTTGCTTAATGTGTTCTTTCTGCTAAGATGTATCTAGTGCTGCCAGTGCATGCTCTTAAAATAAATTAGATGCTATAAAAGGCACTTCCTTTGATTGCTGCCATTTTGAAAGGGGAAAGAGGGATCCAGAGGAGGATGTTTTGGGGCTGTGAGAAGAAAGCATGCTTTAATGGGGGGCAGTATGTTTTACCGACCAGAGTTCCCTTTCCCCTTCCTCACTGGGTTCCATCTTTTGGTTCAGGTGGGTCAGGCTCAGCTGGGTGTGGAAGAGCTCCTAACCCTCTGTGGGCTCTGCAGCCTCCATATCCCCAAAAGTGGCATCTTTTGAAGACAGCTCCAGATTTTTTGTTGCCCTCCTTTGTCTTTTGGTAGGACTGACACAATTCCTCTCTCTCTGCTTGATAGTGCTAACTGTCTCTGTCGTACCTCTGGCCTTTGCAATATCCAAATAAACATCTTTATTTCTGAAGCAATTCCACAGCTGGACTTGCACTGCCCCTCTTCCCCCACAGGCTGATGAAATCCAGGACTTCTGTCCTGCACCATTTAGCAGCACGAGGCTTACCTGAGCTATTTTTAGCTACAGCTTAACCTGGAATCATATCTGTATTCTAAGATACCAAAGGTGAGCTAGCAGGCAGAGAGGAATTTCCAAACATTGGGTATTTTAAAGGGGCAGAGAAGCTTCCCCTGGGCAGCAGAGTTAAAAAATTGTACAAAAGCAGTCGCTACTGTGTGGCCAAGGACCTTGTGGGTCTTTTGCTGGATGACATTTTATACCGGTACGGGTAATGCAGCATCCACACAGGCATTGTACTGGTGGAATGGTGCTGTACAGGACTTAAGCCATTTGGGGAGGTGGTTTAGCTTGAATGGCAGAAGCTCAGGGTTTTGTTGGCAGGAGTCAACTGAGAATGGATGTGTCCAAGGATGTGCTAACTGAAGGCAAGTTTTACTGGTAGAACCGTGTAGAGTAGATCAAGCCTTAGACAGAGCATATCTTACATATATTCTGACTAGGTCTGTCTTGCCACTTGAACTGAGAATCCTTGGGGCCAACACTAGATGTTCTGCCATTGACACTAACGGCTTAATTCTGCTTCTGTTGAAATCAGCAGCCAAACTAACCTCAATGGAAGGAGGACCCAGGCCCTGAGGAAGATATCCTTCAGATGTCAAGCGCATCCTGTATCCTCTTGCATGGCATCCAATCACTAGGGCAAGCTCATCAATGAGTATTATAGTATCTAGTTTTTTTTTTGTTGGTTCTTGTTTGTCTGGTAGGTTATTTTGGTGCCTCTCTGTGACTGTCCAGTTGATATCCTGATTTTGAAGGAATTGTAGTTCAAAACAATACTATTTCCAGCACTTACCCATGTTGCTTGCTAATATGGATTATTAAATGATAGCTCCATCATAGGCAGAGCACAAGATACGAGAGCTAGAAAAATGCAAACAAACTGAGGACTTACAAGATATATAAGTAGAGACATAGGACCTGTGGAGCAGTAGTAGAAGTAGAGGGAAATAAAGGCACCTCAGAGAGGGAGGGGCACAAAAGACACTTCAGAGAAATATTTGCTCTTCATGTTTTTTCTCTAGGTGAGGCATACCAACCACATGGCTGAATCTGGCTTAACATGCAAGGGATTCATACAATAGGTGAAAAGCAGTTTTTGCCTGCAAATAACAATCTTTTATCTATGAAAAATTCAAAGGGAAGAATAGAGCAGGATGAAAATTTTCCATTGAAACTTATTGACAGAAAATGACTGTTGAACAAAATTGAAGTTTTAGTGATAGGATTTCTTTAGTCAAAAGTTTTTGGGTTTTCATTGGAAAACACCGCCCCCCCCCATCCCCATCTGGTTTTTCAGTGAAATCCAAAAAAATTTGATAAGTGGAGAAAAACAGTTGTTTTTGTTTAAATTTTTCTCTTTTGCTGTGGGAGGGAAAAAATCCCCATGAACTACTGTGATTAGCCCCTGTTCCTCCTACTCTGTGACCATGGTGCAAATGATTTTTGTACTAGATCTGCATAACATCAATCTCCAATTGTTTGTATCTTTAATATAGTAAAACTTGGGAGCGTCCTTCTAGACCTATTTCCAGAGAAATCATCATTCGCTGGTTCAAAGAGGAACAGCTTCCACGACGCGCTGGATTTGAGAGGAACACTAGTGCTGTTGCACCCTGGTTTCATGGTAATTCATTGATCTTTATTTTATCTTATAACTGAGCCTGAAGGACATTCTGGGTTGAAGCAATGGTTTACAGAATATATTTTGTTTGCTTTTCGCAAGGAGTTGGAACATAATAGGCACTCTCAATCACATGTCTAGTGGGGAGTAATCTTGTTCACCTTTCTCACAAAGACTGGTATAAAATAGGTTGTAGTCTGATAAGTAATGTTGATCCGTCATTTTATCATGGAGAGATGATTCTTCCCCCACTTTCTTTTCCCCTGTTTTGTAGCTGAATTTGTGACACTTGCCAGTTGTCCTCCCATTTCTTAGCATTAGCAGAGCCTACACTGGACAACTGAATACCTGGAATGAAATTTGGGGGAGAGGGAATCTCATTTTAATTCTGAATTACAAACACAGTTTTTATACTTGCTGTAATTATAAGGGTGGGAACCAAGCATTCAGGCTAATCATAAAAAAATGTAGCTAACACAAAGATTTTTATTTATGAGTTTGAATTTATTTTAGACCCAAGCCACAATGATTTTTTCATCTGAGTGTTAGGAATCAGAGCATTATAGTAGGAGTGGTGGGCCTGACCTTTGTTTGACTCAATTGTTGTTTTTTATTATGGAGTCTCTGGGTTGTGTTTTTAGATAATCCCTCACTTTCCAGGAGAGTACGTTGACAGAGGTGAGCCTCCCTCACGCCCTGTTTTCAAAGCATAAATAAGTTAAATGTGCATATGGAGAATCATAACTCAACTAATCTGTTACAAGCAAAAAATGGAGAAATACAATTATGGACAACTCTTGTCTGGCTCTGGGCTGTGGTTTCAAATCCTTCTCACTTTACACGACTTCTTACTTAAGTATTTTAGGACACATCAGCAAGCTGCTATTTTCAGTTGTTTGAAGCACTATGCCAAAAAAAAAGAAGTGGATAGCTTGTAAATATTATACATTTCAATTTTTTATGAGCAGTGATGCAGACAAAAGAAAGATGGGTCTGTAGATGCAGATATTTGACATGGGATCACTTTAAGAGGTAATTAATGTGATAATTGTATTTTCTCTAGTTTACAGTATATGGCAAGATAAAAGGAGCAAACATTCAGCTCCATGATTTATTTACTGATTTATAGAGCTGGTTGAATTACGCAAGAAAGCATCTGTGAACATTCATAGGAATAAAATCATTTGAGGTAATTTCCACATTATTTGCAACCCACATTTATTTGCTATTTGCAAACATTCTGATGGGCAAGGTTTTCCCCCCCAGAGTGTGTGAGGGAATTTCATTCACATGAATATACATGGGCAGATGCAAACATGTATTTTTGCAAAAGTCATCTAAGCCTTGATGTAAAGCCCAGTGAGGTCAATGGGAGTCTTTTTTCACTGACTTCAATAACCTTTAAATCCAACTCTGAAGGTATGCCTCCACTGCATTGTAAACCAAGGTCTGTGGGATCCAGGCTTGTGGACTTGGTCTTTTCGAGCCATTGCTTGAGTGTCCATACTGCATTGTAAAAGTGATTTTACAGTAGCTGAACCCAACAGCCATACTAACACTTCCTTACTGCACTACACAGGTCTTCTGACTTGGATCTGCAGCTTGACCTGTGTCCATACTGCCAAATAAGAGGGCAGAAACAACTGGAATTCATAGGAGGAGAGCTGAACTCAATAACACTGAGGGCATCATTACCATCAACCAGGTTTCAGAATATAGTAGACCTCACTCTCAATAAGAGCCAACCCAACACTATCCGCTCACACAGCACTTCAACTACTAGGACACATGGCAGCTACGACCTTTGGGATCAAACATGCATGGCTTCACACACAATGTCTATAGGGCTGGCTATTAACCACCTACAAACCACACAAACATGGTTTGAACAGAACTCTAATATGCTAAACAAGGTCAAAGAATCACTACTATGGTGGACTCCAGTCACCAACATGATGACCGGAATCCCATTTGCACAACAACCATCCTCTGCTATGATCACTACACATGCATCCCTAATAGGTTGGGAAGCCATCTACAGAACCGTACAGTACAAGGCCAATGGTCCAAAATTGAAAAAAGTTTGCACATAAACCTTAGAACTTCACACAGTTTAGAATGCATCCTGACACTTTCTTCCACTTATAAAGAAGAAAACGATAAAAATAATGACAGACAACATTGTGTGCATGTTTTACACAAACCGACAGGGAGGAGCAAGATCCCACTCCCTATGTACCGAAGCGATAAAACTTGGGAATTGGTGCATCAAACACAACATCAATAAATCAGTAGCATACTTACTAGGATGACAAAACACCACTGCAGATGTCCTTAGCAGAAAATTGGCCAAAACCACGAGTGGGAGTTGAACAATGTGTTTCTGAAAAACATTTTCTGACAATGGGGTCAACCAATGATCCACTGTTTCATGACTACGAAAAATCACCTGTTCTGCTTAAGGGTGGGATACGAAGGGGATAGATGGGGGTTTCGTTTCTTATCAATTGGAGTGAACACCTCCTGTAGGCATTCCCACCAATTCCCTTGATCCCCAGAGTTATCCACAAGATACGCAGGGACAGGACAATGGTGATAATGATAGTGCCCCCATGGCCCAGACAAATCTGGCACTCCTATCTACTTCAAATGTCAATGTTCACACCGATCATTCTCCCACTTTGTGAAGATCTCTCTCAGGACAATGGCCAGACTTTCCACCCAGAACTACAGAAGCTTCACTTGACAGAATGGTTCCTAAGTGGCTTGACATAGAAGAACTAGGATGCTTGGAGGAGATTAAACACATCTTATTAAATAGCAGAAAATTGATGACAAGGAAAACCTACCTTCAAAGATGGTGTAGATTCACAGCCTGGTGCAAAGATAGACACACAGTTGCAACATCTGCACCCATCTCAACCATCCTGGAATACATCCTAGAATTAAAAAAAATCAGAACTATCGATTAGCTCACTAAAAGTCCATCTAGCATCCATTTAGATCTTCCACAACAAAATCAATGATAAAACAGTTTTCACTCACCCAACAGTGAAACAATTTATGTCAGGGATACAAAAGGTGAACCCCAGTATACGTAACCCCACAACACTATGTGACTTAAACCTATTACTAAGGACCATTACCAAAACCCCATTTGAATCTTTAGCAACATGTTCATTTTTACATGTCAATTAAAGTGTCCTTTCTAACAGCCAATACATCAGCTCAACGTGTAGGAGAGACTGGAACACTCATGGCCCATCCACTCTACATGATCTTTCACAAGGACAAGATTATGCTGAGACCTCATCCAAGCTTCCTCCCCAAAATGGTATCAGACTTTCTCATAGATCAACCGATTCACTTATCTACCTTCTATCCTAAACCTCATCACAACCTTCAGGAAGCCGTATTACGCATGCTAGATGTAAGATGGGCTATAGCCTTCTACCCAGACAGAACAAAAACTTTTAGAAAATCAGAAAAGCTCTTTGTTTCAGTGGTGGAACGCACAAAAGGAAAAACCAATATCTACTCAGAGATTGTCAAAAAGGATAGGGTGTATCCATTCATGATATGAACTAAAAAACTTGAAAGCTCCCTTGGGGTCCAAAACACATTCAACGAGAACAATGTCTGTGTCTGTAGCATTCCTCAACAACATCCCTGTTACAGATATATGTAAGGCAGCTATGTGTGCCTCTGCACATACGTTCTCAAAACATTATGCCATTGATCGCGCATCCAGAGGAGATGCCCAACTTTCAACTGCCCAACCAAAAGACTCCAAAGTACCTTCCACCGAATGAGGGGCACTGCTCTAGAGTCACCTAAAGTGGAGAACCCACAGGGATGCAACTGAAGAAGAAGAGATTACTCACTTTGTGCAGTAACTGAGGTTCTTCAAGATGTGTGTCCCTGGGGATGCTCCACTACCCCTACTCTTCCCCTCTACTTAGGAGTTCATATGCTGGACTCTATGGTGGAGAAGAAGCAGAGGGTGTTGGGTTGTGCTCATGCAAAAGAGGTGCCAATGGTGCGGATGGGAGCTGCGCATCTGTGACCCGGATGAGTACTGCTGTAAAATCTCGTATCAAGGGATGCGAGGACACACTGACATCTAAAGTGGAGTGCCCCCAGGGACACACATCTTGAAGAATCTCAGTTACTGCACAAGGTGAGTAACTTTCTCTTGTGATTTCCAAGCAAGGAAATTCCTTGCTGTTTGTTTCGATTGTGTTCTGGGATACAGGACTTTGTGCACATTTTTTGTGTATAAACAAGTTTACACCAAAGCATGTATCTGACTCATATAACTGATTTCTCATTTAAATGGAAACAATCATGCAAGGCCTTGAAATTTGGCTAATGGCTCTGGCCAAAGAAGCAAAAAGTTGTTCATCATCTGTTTAAATGGATGGAGGCATGGAAAACAAGATTGTCTAGTATTTATGTCAGGAGGCTAGGAGCCATGACTCCTGCATTGCCTTTTTGGCGCTACTATTGTATTAGGCCTGGAACCTGCCATGTGCTTAACTACCTCTTGAGCAAGTACCGTTGACTATAATGACTGCTGAGGGTCCCTAGAACTTATAGGATCAGATCTTTCACAACCTTGAGTGAGTCCTTGAATTACCCATTATTCAGTTGCCCTATTTGTAAAATAGGATAATACTTTGCAAGGGTATTTTCAAGCTTCAGTGAAAGATTGGAAGTGCTTTGAGATCCTTGGATGAAATGGGCAAAAGAAAGGTAAAATGTCATGGAGTATGATCATCTGTTATTAGAGCAGTGCTGAAAGAAGATTCTCAGATTGTGTAAAATGATGTAATTCCACTGACGTCAACGGAGCTATGCTGATCTACATCAGCTGAGGAAGTAGCCATCAATCTCTTTGCCAAGATAAAGCTTCAGCACACTCAATATCTTTAAATTTGAATGTAAACATGTAGCATTTTTTATTGGTGCTAACTAGAAAATGAAGGCTTCTTCAAGATGCAAATAAAATCACAAATCCAAATATAATAAAGATTTGGGGTCTTTCTGTACATATTCCACCTCTTGTAATTATGCTAAGCCAAGTGCTCCTGTAAATTCTAATTTCTCCAGTGTGTTTTCATGGGGTGTGAAGCAATGCAGCATATGGGGAATTCTGTCTATATAAAAGTCTCCCTCCAGTCTCATTTGAAGAAGTTGGGCCAGATCTTTGGTGCTGGCTAAGTCACCTTTGTGCCAGATCTAAACTACTGCAGCATGGGGAGTGTAGTCTACTGGATGGAACTCAAGGCTAAGCAGTCACATGTTGTATTCCTAGATCAGCCACTAATGTGTTGGGTGACCTTAGGGAAGTCATCCTACGTTTTCCTCTGTCTCACTTTTCATCCTCCTGTAAAATAGATACAATAAACATTTTGCACGTTCTGTACAATCTTCAGGTAAAAAGTACTATAAATATACAAAGGGTTATTAGTTACATTTACTATGTGGTAACACCTGGAATAAATGTAAAAGACCTTTTTTAAGGTATCTAGCTAGTATTTCTTTACTTACTCCCAAAAATAACTGCAAGGAAAAAATCAATTTCAGCTCCAACAGTCGTTCCTTTTTCATAGAATAGAAATATTATTAATCTCATCACTCCAACACATGGAAAATGTATCGTTTAAGTTATGGTAACATTGATCTTTCTGGTTTGTGTTCAAGAAACTGCAGTGAGTTCTTGAAAAATTATTATTTTTAACATGGAGGTGTCAACTGCAGCTCCATAGTAAAGGTTGAGTTGTGTTTTGTACTGAATGCAGGGATTCAGCTTTTCTTTAAGTCTGTAGAATACACTCTGTCCTTGTCCCAAAATTACAGCACTTACTCCTTGGGTACAGAATGAATTTTGGAACATTTAAAAAAGAAATCTGTTAGTTAGTGTGAGTTAAAATTAGTGGTAAAAAGGGTCTCTTAAAAATGTGTAGAGTCATTTTTTGTCCTAAATGATATCAGCTCAAACATTGTCTGTCTACAGAAATTGGCAGAGAGGTGAATCTTGAGTAGATCTGGTGCTGTGTGTGTATGTGTGTTAAAGAAATGTTTAGGGTTCATGATTTTCCCCCTCCCACTATTAGTCTCCTTCAAGACAGACAGGAAAATATTGTCCTTCAGAGACTATCACAAGAACTGTCCTCTTTCAAAATGGCTGCCCTCTCCCATTGTTATTAATAGACTGAAGCCCTGGCTTGACTTTAATAAAGATGGTCATTGGCTCCATTCACCTGCTCCTCTCTGCCTCCTTACAGGATATAAAGCAGCTTAGCTTCACTCCCACTGGGAAGTGCTGGTTGTCAATTGGCTTATGATTCCTGAAGGACTTGAGATAGCTGGGGCTGCTTGAGTATCAGGGAGCCAGAACCAGCTTCTTGGCTACCCCGAACATATCTTGGTTCAATTGATAATCAATTGATTCTCATTTGCACAGCACCCTTCACTATAGTCTTAAGGCAATCATAAAAATTACATAAATTATTTGAATACCTAAGCCCAGAAAATTAAAGGTTCAGGATTTCATAATTAGCAATTGATACCATACCAACTGATCAGTGAATGTGGACTCTGAGGACACAATATTACGATCCCTTCTTGGGCTTGATACTAGAGATGCATGAAACTTGCTATGAATTTGCAATTTAGGCTGAACTTTGCCAAGGTCAGTGAATCTTGAGTTTTAGGTAAGCTTTGAATTGGATTTATGGTTTCAGATGGAAAGCTGTTTTACATGGATCACAGCTGGAGACAGGTAAAACTGGGCTGTTTTGACTGAGTTTTGCTTTCGTTTGGGGAGTTTTCAAACCTCAGTGCAACCCATGCCAAAGTAAAATGAAAAAGTTTCAGTCTTCCCCATCTGTTGTTAAGTATTGCCAAACTCTATCACATACATCTGCAAACAACCTTGGTTGTTGTCAATTAGCTGCAAACATATGATATAGGCCAGGAATATAATTCCTTTTGGCAACAAAAACATGGGCCTCTACCCTCCTAACGCTTAACTGTTCTGTGCTGTAATGTGAGATGCTGGTTGCTGAAACACCCGCTAACACTTCGCCCTTCGTGGTTATTTCCTCCACTCTGTCCCTTCTGTTTAAACTCCACTTAGGCATGCAGATCTTTTCCCACTCAAATTGGCATGTCAGTTGTTATTTCTGGGAAAGTGCAGATGTGGCAAACTTTCAGATCCTGAATTTTGGCTCATGCATCGTTTGTCTCAAATCATTCAAGTGTCACTTAGCAAACAAGAACCAGACTCTAAAATTATCCCATCCTTAGTTAAGATTTGAAAGTCCATGATAGCTAATTGAAATCTACCTACATTATGTCAAGCTCTCAAAGGTGTAATAAGGACATGTCTGAGGCATCACTATTATCAACACATTATTGTCTTAAATCTATTACATGCCATTAGTGAAGGAGCTTAGGTGTTTGACAGGGAGTCTTCCTGAGATCGAGACATCTGAGCCCAAAAGTATGGTGTTCCCTCTGATTTCAGATCAATAATTCTTTCTCTAATGGCTTTTCCCCCATGTTGTTTGTGGGAAGAAACGCTGACAGAGGTAAGTAGCCAGGACTTTTCTGCAGATTGGATACCTTCAGTATGGAGAGAAGATTTTTAACATTCCCAGATGTCTAACGTTTTTGAGCCTTTGTGTTTTTGTTTTGTTTTTAGAATAACCCTGCGACTGGGATAGGATCCAACAGCAAGATTTCTTGTAGCTTCTATTGAAATGAGCATTTTCTGAGGGCCACAATTCCTTAATTGTTTGCTTTAATCATGCAGCAATAAATACAGTTTGCTTGTTTGTTCATAAAACACACACTTCTTCTTGTTCTCTAAAGGGGGAACTCAGTAAGTAAGAGAGCATGCTAGGATGAGATGTAGTATATTGTGAAGTAAACTGCTCTGGAGATATGGAACATTTTTATGTGAATTATCAATTTTCCTATTGTTACTTTATCTGCTTTTTTTTGCCTGTTTGATCCGCTATTTTGAGAATACAGAGGGATGAATCCTCAGCTTGTTTATATAGAAATGGAATTAAGGAGCACTTGATGGAGATAGCGCCTTATCCAAAGCCTATTGAAGTCAATGGGAGCCTTTCATAATGTCATAATCCTGTTCCAAGTGGACCTGTCCATGTCCCAAAAATCATTATTGCACTTAGTGCTAAATGGCACCTGGCTTGGCAATTTAGCACAAAGGCCACAGATTGAATCAGTCTGGAGACTGAATCACCTTCTTGTCCCTCCGGGGGCTCCCTCTTAAACAGGGCTAATGGTAGGACATGGTGAATAACCCCCCATATGTTATAAAGGGACTGCTGTACACAGAAGTCAATTTGGGAAAATCTAGGTGACTGGTGTTTGAAGGTATATTGAGGAGGCAACTCCTGTTTTTGTACCAAACCCTTGAAGTGGTAATTCCTAGGCATGAGAATATTATTTTGAGTATCTTAAAAATAGACAATATGCCCCTGACAGGTTTTGTATTTGTGGACCATGAATGGATTCACTATATAATGACAGTGATGTGATCCCAGCTCTGTATTCACTGGGAGATGATTGACAGCATCACCATATCAATCCCAGGCATCCAACTAAAATATGAGGTACCATCTCATACAGACTGTATTTTTCAAGAACAGCACGGTGTTTGGTGAATATGTGCTAAATCTTTGGATTCCTCGTGGGCTACCGGTAGCTGATGATGGGTGTTTCAAGCTCAGTAACGTATGGCAAGAAAATCTGACCACTTCATAAACTCTGAGTCAATTCTCGACTTCTCACTCTGGAAACTAAAGGTATTTTTTATTGGTTCTCAGAAATGAGAGCATTCCAGTAGTATGTCACTCCACTTAGCTCTCAATAATTGTTTTGCTCTGTCAGTCCTTTGGAAGGCTTTGGGATTGTTTTTTTGGTGCCTTTACAGTTCAAAAGTGTGTACATAGAGAAGTTCTTGGCAAACAGAAGAAATGTTTTAGACCCATGATCCCCTTTATAGGAGTGCAGAGTTTCAAAGTGAGGTAACGTGATCTGAGGCATTCAGCAGGGAGAAAAGGAAGCACAATAGAGCATCAGAGTTATTGCTCTGAAATGAGAGTGAGGTAACTGAATAATTCATGTAAATAGGCTAATTGCTAATGTGAAAATAGGCTTCCCTGTCTCTTCAGGATAGGTAATCTTCCTTGCTTTCTGTTTAACTGAGACTCAGATGCTATCTGCTGAAGAAATAGATGGTGGTTAGAAAGAGGTTACTTTACTGGACAGATGTTGGATACTAAAAATAAGTGATTACACAAAGCGTGTGACTACAGATGTAGAGAGATGTTTGTCTGGTGTGGGGTGTGAAAAGTTTAGAAGACAAACAGGTTAAGTGCACTGAGTATGAACTGCCTCGGTATTGGAAGATTTTTTTAAACTAATCTGTGTCATTCCAAGGTTTAGGTGGCATCAGACTATCCTTTTAATTTGGTATGCTCCAGCACTGGACTCTTTTACATGAAGCAAAATAATAAGAAAAAAGAACAAAAGTAATTTGAGACTGACTATATCTGTTCTGCTGTCATGTTTGGAGATAATATGTATGCAAACTAATCAGTATAGTACAAGAGTGTCATTTATTTAGAGTAAATAAAGTATAAGGACCTTCATTTTGAGAAAGTAAAAAAAGATAAAAAGCAAGGACAGAGCTCTAACACATGCCCCAGAAGAGGAAAGTATTTCTTGGTAGATGTTTCTTCCAACCATTGGACATGTAGTATGACGGTGGTGTCCTTTTTAAACTAAAATAAACAAACAAAAAACTAAAGCAAAAATAGTTGCTTATAAACATCTAGACCACCTTCTGTTGATATGCATGTATCCATCTATTACATCTGTATCACACAAATCATTTACTTGACTGAACAATCAGTATTAATCTCAAGATAGTTTCCTTTTTTTCCTCTCCTCCATATTTCCCATTTATAGCACAGCAAATACTGTAGTAAAATCAAAGCCCAGAGACTATAGTCAGCTTTCTTGCAGTGGTCTTCTGACTGGCCCTTCGTCCTTACTATGCAAAGCATTGGAACTACTGCCCTATTAATCCAGCCTCTTGGCAAAAGCTATGCAGTTATCAGTTTGACAGCTCTTTTGGAATGATGTCTTTTGAATCTTCCTAAAACAAAATTACTCTCTCAAACAGGTTCTCAGTGGATCACTTGTGCGCTGTGATCACACAGAGAAAAGGCACATCACTGTGCAGAAATAGGACGGTGGTTTGGCTTGCCAACTCTAGTTGACTCAGGTAGCAGCAGATTGTGACACTTAACCTGTTGGCACTGCAAGAACTAGATGCTGGGAGATGATTTGAAAACAAAGGGAAGATACTTCTGTGAGTTTGCTGACTACTAACCTGTATGCAGCTTCTTTCTGTATGTGTGTGTTTGCAGGGGTGTGCACAGAAATTGAACTTTTGCCTCCCCAGCTTGGAAGGAGCTTGCTCTCTGCCCCTGCAGACCCACGGCCGGAGGGGTTCTGTGCTCCTGATGATTATTGGGGGGAGGGGACATGTTTGTGTTGGACAGGGGCTAAAGTAAGGAGATTGTGGGGGAGCATAGCTCTCCTTTCTCTGCTAAAAGCAAAGGGATAGCTCCCCCTCCTCTCCCTGACATGACCTCTGTCTGCCTCTTCAAGGTCTCGTGCTCTCATCATTTTCTAAAAGTTCAGAAAAACCAGCATAATGTCCTGGGAATCAATGGGTTTATACAGATTAACACCTAGTAGGATCGGCCCACCTCCATAGCATGTTCAGAATCAGTAGGTACAAAATATTACTGAACATTCTGGCCCTGAGGTTAACTACCTCTGGCCCCTTAAATCTACATGCATCTTTCTTGACTGTACATTACTACTGTAAAACAGGCCCAGAACGTTTGATTAAAAATGGAGCAGTATGGAACTGGGTACCTGCCTCTTGAATATTTTCCTTTAGGTTAAACTTAAACTGCAGACCACGTATGAACACTTCGTTCAAACTGAAAAGTAGTAATAATTCATGAGACTGAGAGCACAGCTTCCCCCTCAGTTTTCCCCACAACCATACTAAGAGATCCTTTGCAGAATGGGCATTGCAGTTTCAGCGGAGTCTACACATGATTATGTAGCCAAATGAATCTCCATTCTCACATTCAAGGGCTCAGATCCTCAGCTCTTGTAATCTGGCATAGATCCATTAAGAGATCCTTAATTTGTGAGCCTGTGTTAGCAGCCCAGCCCTGTAGGCTGTAAGGATTCTCATTTGTTTGTAGTTTGCCAGATCCATGGCTGCTGTAATCTGGAGTAGCTCTATTGAAGTCATTTCCACCTCTTGAAACTGGGTACATTTTAGATTTAGGGCCCCTAAATTTGGATTACAGGGCTGTGAATAATAGCACGCACCAAAGAGCTGTTAGATTACATTAATACAAACTTGCACACCTTTTAGTGTGTGCCTGCAGTGTACACATGGTGGAATGACAATGGAGCACTTTGGTGTGCAGTGATATTCACACCCCTGTAGTCTGAACTGTGGGGCAGTATGGACACTGCTGTAGATCATACCACGGTGAGCATCATTCTGACTCCTAGATCATTGTACCTCACTGATGACATTTTGATTGTCCATCACAGCACCACACACTTAGACACAAGGGTCTGTCTTTTCAGTGGTTCCACTGACTGTAGTGAGAGTTGGATCAAGCCCCAACACTGGAATACCATAAGTGATGTACTTTAAGGTTACAGGACTGCCGCTCAGAGGTGTGAGTAGCTTTTACAGTGCCTACCAGCAGTCTTGCTTGACTTTTGCTAGTGCTATGGTATCTGATTATCACTTCCATGAGTGCTTAAAGTCAAACCTTTGTCTAGGACTCAGTAAACAAAAACCAGCCCCTAGGTATGTTTTAAGCAAGAAGATAAACATTAACTTTGTGGATTACAAACTTCTCACTCTAGCCAAGTGCTTTAGAAGAAAAATTAGTAGCCCAAATTCCTTATAAAGGTTCTATAAAGTATTTACCAAAAACCACACCGTCAAAGTGCTTTATAAAAGTCTATTTGGAATATTAGTTTGAATATAGGGAAAAAATTCCATGTAAAATATGGCAAATTTATATATATTTTATACTTGTATAAAAAGTATATTTTTTACTATGTATATAAAGTCTGATCCAAAGCCAGTTACAGACAATGGACAAACTCCCAATGGCTTTAGATTGGATCTGTCCTGTACATGGTAAATGTGTGCATCCATATTTTAAGTGTGTATTGCAGACAAAGTAATAATATGAAATAAATTTGACCAAAGCAAACCAACATTTTTCACCTGGGGAAAGATATAAAAACCAAAAACTACAGTATGTTTTCTTCTTACTTAATTATTATAAGCCCAGTTATAACATTTGAAAACTGTGGCAATTCTCTCTCCTTACACTCACTGAACCCTCCAGACACTGATTTACAGTAACAATCATCACTGAATTTGCAGAAGGGATGGTATCCTGACAGTATCTTAATCATCTATAAGACATGATGTTATATGTAAGTTGTTAGGGCAGTTTTTGAAGTCCACCATGCACACTTCCATATAATTGTAACATCTGCCATCTTTCTGGAGCCATTAATTTCTTTATAAAGAGTATATTTTGGGGGGGAGGTGCGTATTTTTTTTCTTTGAAGATCTTCACTGTTAAATGACTTACCCTTTAAATTGTTTTAAACAATCACTTGTATCATAATTGTAAAACAATCTCTTGTATCATAATTCACTACAGCAAAGCACAATTAGGATATTGCTAACTTTTGGAAATGTGCATGGCAACCATTGCCAAGCCATCCCTTTTAGACAAGGTAGGATGTGGCTAGAATAAAATCTTTACCTTTAAAGGCTTACACACGAGGTTTTCTTCACACTTCATCACCAGTAATTTTGATTATTGTAGTGTAAGTTGTGCTGGCCATCCAGCTCTAATTGTACTGTGTGTCTTATTCGACAGATTCCCACTGGTTTCATGTGCCAGTTTAGCTATAAATTATGGGCTGGATCTTCTGCTGAAACCTAGTCCCTTTGGGTATGTCTACATTGTGATTAAAAACCCCACAGCTATAAAATTGCAGTGTAGATGTTCGGGCGTAGGCTGCGGCTCAAGGGTCTCAAAGCCCAGGCTCAAGCCTGAACCTGAATGTCTACACTGCAATTTTATAGCCCTGCACCAGGTCCCCGTGAGCCT
The DNA here is from genome assembly GCF_026122565.2 of Emydura macquarii macquarii. Lineage (NCBI taxonomy): Eukaryota > Metazoa > Chordata > Testudines > Chelidae > Emydura > Emydura macquarii. The sequence goes on from NW_027131527.1 coordinate 403,132, forward strand.
GAGCTGGCTGACCCTGGCTCTGAGACTCAGTGCTACAGGTTTTTTAATCAGAATGTATACATAGCCTTTGGGCTGCCGGAAAGCATCCAGTTCTCCCTGGTAAGCATAGGGTGTCTGCTAAGCTTTGGGGTGCATAGGAGAATGTCAGGGGGAGAGAGCAGGTAGAAAATACTGTAGCTCCCTGGTGATGGACCTCGCATTAATGTCCATACCTAACTGGTATAGATTAAAGTAAGTCCCCAGGCTGCTCTGATTTTGGCTAGGGTTGGTGTAGCAATGATTACAGAATCAGAAAGCCATCACCAGTTCCGTGGGGCTTCCCCCAGCTGCTGAGCCCAGCTCCGACTGAATGCAGTTGAGAATCAGGACGTATATTTCATTATTTTCAAGTAAAAGAAAGTTACAATTAAAACAACTTGGGTACAACTTAGAAAAAAATCAACATAAACACAAAGCAATGTGGGGATAAAATGGATAACATCAGCCTCTCTAGTAAATTAGTGACTTGTCAATGACTGTAATAAAATATTTTGCCTACTACCATGCTACCCAATTAGCCTTTAGACATTTCTGTGTCCAACATTGGACTAACAATATTACTGGTTAGATCACTGCATTAGTGAATGTATATCTTTGTATTGACTGGTGAATCAATACTGGAGTGAAAACAATGCAATTCTAAATAACATATCGGGGGTGAGAAGAGAAAACAAAAGATGCTGAATATACCTTGTTCTCACCCTAGTCTGTGGTATCAATCGTAGAACACTCATCTCTCTGTAGTTCAGTTAGTAAAACTGCAAAACCTTTCCTACATGGTGTTACCTTTTGATAAATCATCCAGTAGATATGTACAAAATGGTAATTCACAGAAGTTTCTGACATATCTGTATGCTAGTCACTAATTAAGGTTTTGTCTTAGAGATTTATTTCTTACTTCATGTACAAGCAGACCTCGATTCAAATCCCTTACAGGCCCCCAAATAGAGGAAAACCTAACGTCTCTGTTTCACAGTGGGGAACTGAGGCTTAGTGTTGAAGTGCTTTCAGATTCTCATATAGAATTGCAAATTATTATTATTGCCTTTATGGCAAGAGCTTTTATTAGTCGTAGGAATATATACTGTATTATTTCTGCTACAGAGCTTATTATGAAGAATTTGGGGCCTGAGAAACATTTTAAAATTCCAAACTTTATCAATGGCATCTACTGATCTGACCCAATGCTATTGAATTTTGACGGGACCAAAAGGTATCTGTCACATTACTTTCTTCTATTCTGCATCTCTAGCAAGGATCAATTTAATCCAGATCAAATGTTCTTAGATATGCTATTATCCAGGACGTTCCAATCTCATTCCCCCATCCTCCTTCCCCCTTGTGGAGCCTGTTAGAGGTAGGGTAGGCCCCTGACCCTTTCAGAAGGCGGGCTGCCTTCTGTCAGGGCCTTTTTATGAAGGAAGGTTGTGTTGATATGTGATGAGGTGGTGTCAATACCTACTCAGTGGTGTTGGGTTAGTAAATGAGGATGTAGCACCATCAAGCTTTAATGCAGTGTCACAGTGTGAAGAAATAGACATTCCAATACAGAATCATACTGCTTTTATTTGTCCCACGAGACGAATGCTGGAATGTGCAGTGCTGCTCCCACAGGCTTTCAAATTTCCTCTTTCTCTGGGAGTTTTTAAGAGTTAAGGTAATGATTTCTTTACAATGTAACTAATGACTGAGGGGGCTGACTTTTTCTTTCTGATTTTATTGAATGGTTCCTAGAGATACTCTGTGATAAAGGTAGGCGCTCCATATAAAATGTACTGTATAAGTAGGTCCAGTTTGGTTTTTTGTTTTGTTTTTTTAATTGTGAAGATCCGCATCAGTCAGCCCCAGTGTAATTAACTGATGATTAAAGTTTCTCTTGGTTGTTCATTTTGCTACTTGTCTTCTGGCTTGACAAAATCTTCCAGTGGCTTCTGGTTATATGGATTATTGTGTTCTTTTTTCTTCATTTAAAGGGTCTGGTGGCAGGTCTCATAAGTATTTACAGCTGTAGTAGTGGTGGGAAAACTGCACTAAGGATTAATATTGGAACATCTTAGCCGTTCATTTCTAGGTCAAATCCAGACCACATTACAAGTCTCTGAAAGTTATCACTATCATTTGAAGGCTGTTTAGTATCCTGTGGGAAGTGTGAGTTGGTGGTCTCAATCCAGCCTTATAAGTCAAGGGCCTGATTCTCCATTGTCTTGCCCTTTGTACACTCATTTACACTAGGGATGTAAAATGTTAACCATTTAAACTAGGCAGGGGGAGGGAGGAAGGGAGCGGCATCTGGGCTGGCTCCCCACTAGCAAGTGCAGCTGGGCAGCTCTTGCTGGTGGGGAAGCACAGAACCCAGCATGGGGTAGCTGCAGCTGGGCTCAGCTCCACAAGCTGCAGGGAGTCTTGTATGGGGAGGAGGGTGTGGCGAGCCGTGCGGGGAGGCGCGGAGCCCAGCGGGGCTACGGGGGCAGCCACAGCTGGGCTTGGCTCAGTGGGGAGGCATGGAGCCCGTGAGTGAGAGCTGCCCGGCTACCGCGGTTGGGGAGGAGCCGCAGTTAGGCAGCTCTCACTTGGCAGTGAGGAGTTGAGCCCAGCACGTCTTCCGTCTTCCCCCCCCCCCAGCATTTAACAGTTTAAATGTTCTATTTTTAGATTCTATTTTTAGATCCTTAATTAAACTAATTTTTATATCCCTAATTTACACCAGAGCAAAGTGCATATACTACACAATCAGAATGACAGTGCGTTACACCCATTTTGCAGTGGGATAAGTGGCTACACAAGGCACAGAGAATCAGGCCCCAGCTGTCAACATCACAAAAGCTACCCTACCTAAATTCACACCATTAACCGCAGTCTCAGCATAGAGACCTAAGATTTCCTTGAAAATTAAACCATATGATCCTTTCTAGAAGTGATCCCTTCATACCACAGCTGAGACATATTGGTGGTGGGATATGGTATAAATGCGGTAAGCATTGGTGCCTGTGGTGTACTTCTCCATTTTAGAAGTACTGAGTTTGCAGAGCAAAAAGAAATGGGCATACGGCCACCCAAACAGGTGAATTGGTTGCCTAACTACTGGTATACTCACACAAGTATCCACAAATGTAAAGTGATTAATATTTTGCAGGCCAATATTGAACCAATACATCAGATGTTTCTGCATATTCCATTTTTTATTAAACCAAAATGATTTAAGGGAAGATTTTGCCATTCTTACTCTGCTTGAGTAATGTATTACTCCTCAAGCAGCCTCAATGAATTCAGTGTGACTGTAGGTGGCAAAATCTGGCACTTAAATGAAATAATTGTGGACATTTTTAGACAGCCAGTATTTTATTTTTAAACCAGTGCACTTTAATAAATGATTATGTAATTTGTAAAGTATTTGCCAACCCTTGTCAGTGACCTAGTAGAATAGATTGCTTTATTTGGACTGTATGGTTTCTCTTCACAGCCAGAAGTTTTGTATGTGACTTGTGTTTCTTGTCAAGCTTAAGCACCTGTTGTTTTGCAAGTGTTTCTTTTGGGACTGATTTTCAAAGGCAGGCTTGATGTTCAGTTGTATGGATGTAGATCACTGAAGGGAAAAATGGCAAGCTGATAAAAATCAGTTTGTGCCAAAACTGACAGAAATCTCTTTAGGAACATTGAGGCATAAGAATGTCTCGAAATAAAATGGCAGACATTCCACTCTATGGCTTAATTAATTAAAATGAGGCCTCTGACATCTTAACACAAAACGTAATGAGGCAGCATCACAAATGGGATATAATCTTTACTGGCATATATAATAACACAGTGTGCACAACAGGGCACAGATGCTTTAGGTTAATAGCTCTTTTCACACTTAAGAAAGAGCTGTGAAATGAAGCACAACATAGGTGGCTTGTTTTACATGTTACTATAAACATGTCAGCAAATGAATCTCCCTTAATTCGTCTCCCTTAATTAGTTTTGGTTAGGATATCCCCTAAATTTCATGTTCTGCTTTGCATGGTTTAATGTTTCTAACCTTTGTTTACCGCCTCCTCCTCCACTGCCACCCTGGCACTTGACACTACTTGTTTCTAGCAAGGATTGCAATGAAACAACTCCCATGTACAGTGAGCACAAGTGTGTTTCTGCCCCAGCAGAATATATTGAAGAGCCTGCCAGGCTCCTTCCAGAGTTTCTCTTACTCTTGAGATGTATTTCAGACTTGTACTTACTACACATACAAACCGTCCTTGCACTTTAAACATCTGTTTGTTTCAACACTTCCAGAAAAATAAAATATCATAAGCTCTAAATATAGAGAAGAGAGCCTTTCAAAAGTACTTACCTTCTGCCTCTCGGGTCCCTAGGCACCTAATTGTATGTATAGGTATGCAAACATTTTACAATAGTTTTTTTTCTCTTTTGGCATTATTAGCTTTTACTAATTGTAAAAGGTTAAGTGAGCCCAGTTCTACAATCTCTTTTATGCTTATGTAACTCCATTGATTTTTAGTGGAATAAAATCAATGGCACTAGCATAAAGTGAAGGCAGAACACTGATGGATAGATAGTCCTTGTATTGGTTGGTTACATATGTCATCTAATCAGAGAACAGAGATGATATCAAGTGACTTATCTAACAACCATTAACAACCTAAGTTTAAAAGTGTGAATATTCTCACAAATAGTTCACTGTGATAGGTATGTAAAATATTGTGAAGAAATTCATGAATAATTTTGCATAACAAGTACATTCAAGAACTTCAGTCTGCCCACAAATATTTCACAGACAGAAAGAAGAAGTGAAACTCAGTTAATTATTTTTTATGAATTATTTGCTCATCCCATCACTTTCCTAGGAACACAGTGGCCTGCACTGACTGTTCCACAGTGTGATATGTCTCAAAGTTATCCTCTACTGGCAGTACTGTGATTTAGCACATCTTTGTGACAGTACTATGCTTAATAGTTACAGAAAGAGGAAAGAGAGTTTTTGTGTTGTTATTGCTTTGGGAAGCATAGGCATACTGGTTGTGATTCACTGCAAAGTGCTTTCAGAAGTGAGTGATTACAAGCACTATTTTAACAAAAGGTAAGGAAAGGTATATATAGTTGATTCAGTGAAATTAGACAACTTACACAGAATTAGCTATACAAAATTCCCCTTTCTATTGACTGTGTAGAAAATATTTGAGAAATCCACTAAAAATATTCTTATTACAACTATCTTACCACCCAAAATGTGCTAGCAGTTTACACACTCAGGCAGACAGTGCTGCTCTGGAGAAACACAATCTGACATCAACACATAAGGTGTTGCGGGTACATATTTTCTAAGCACTGAAGGAGCCTAAGTCCCATTTCCAGTAGCACAGAAGTGTCACTGCTAGTCAGTGGGACAGGGGCTCCTAAATCATTTTTGAAAAGAGGCCTTAGGTTCTTAAATCACTGAGGCACTTCTGAATTTTTTTCCCTTTAAAATGACTGGTTCATTGCACAAGGACTCAAAGCCATAGAGGTGCCTAGTAAAGTGTTCTCAATTCCTGTGGCAGCAGGCAGAGGCCAAGTGGGATCCAGCCAGCAGCATTAGCATGGAGGTAGCATCTGCCAATCCGTGTCAGGCTGCTGATTGTCCACTCAGTGGGTCCTGCTGCTTTTTTCATGCTGCTGCCACCTGGATCCCTCTGTGTGGAGGATGCTGCAGGGCCCAGTGAGCAGACAGTCAGCAGCCTGGTAGTAATTACGGCCTGGCCATAGGGAAAACTTAGCCCGCCGGAGGGGGTGGGGAGGGCTTCAGGAGGAAACGGCTGGGGGGGAGTTAAGGAGGAGACCTCAGGGCTGGGTCAGGATGGGGAGGGAAAGGAGGCAGTAGAGGACTGGGAAGAAGGGAGCGGGGGGAGGGGGGCAGGGAGGAAGGAGCGGGGGCACTGGGCAGGTGGGAACAGGGGTAATGGTAGGTCCCCCTGTGATGTTTCTTGAGGGTACACAGGGCCATGAGGAACCTCACTATCATCTTCCCTTAGTGTGAGGATACCTTGTCAGCTCCCTGACACCACGTGCCTGAGGAAACATAAGCACTCCCTTCTAGACCCACACCGATTCTTCAAGTTAGCAATAGGCACATGTCAACCTGTGAGCCCTGCAACTGTTGCCTTGGAGTGTCCAGCCCCTGCTCCACTGGACATTTGCAGTAGTCACAGATTCACTGCTTCCCAAAAAACAGTACATGGCTGCTTACCAGTTATGCCTCAGAGCACTGCTCCACTGAACTCACAGCACTCAGATCTGTTTATCATTTGTCCATTTCACAGAACATAGAGATCCAAGTAGTAGCAAGTAGAAATATTGGAGACAAAAAGTTACATATAAAATAAAATCATAGCACATGTTCTAGAGCTTAAACTTAAGTAACAAGATCCTCTCACATCTAACCAAATATTGCTCACCTAAAATCCTTAGTGTTTTACAGCCAGGTTGGCTGTGACCCCTTCTGTCATGAAACCTACATGCTGTCAATTTGCTTTCTAGGTGAAGGATTCTGTGTATCTTTTTGCACTCCAGACCAGTCCTTTGTCTTATTCATAAAAAGGACAGCCCCCCTACTGTTTGTTTCTTCCTCTGTTTCCTCTCTTGTAGATTTTGAAAATCACTTTTGGCTCAGTATGCAACTAGACATACGATGCACAAATGGGGAGACAGGGAGATAAATGAGAAGCAAGTTGGGTGAAGTAATATCTTTTATTCGACCAGCTTCTGTTGCAGAAGAGACAAGCTTTCAAGCTTCACAGAGTTTTTCTTCAGGTCTGGGAAGAAGAGCTCTGTGAAGCTCGAAAACGTGTCTCTTCCGCCAATAGAAGTTGGTCCACTAAATGTTATCACCTCACCCACCTTGTCTGTCTCATGACCTGGGAGTAAGAGGATTACAACAAAACTACAAACAAGGGACATAAGTGTCAGTTGGCTCCTGCCTGGCAGGAATATCTTTGAGATATGTTACCTCTTGGTAGATCTGTCTTAACACCAAGATTTTAAGAAGATAATTTTCAGTAGAGATACCGAATTCCTTCAGTCTTATCCATACTTACATTTTGCTATGATTATGATGACCAACTGGCTATTGGTTCTCGGCAGAGACCTCCAATGCCACTCTTTGGTGAACTATTATGCAGATATCTGACCCAAGGGATCACTTTAAAATCATATGCATCCCCTGTGCCCTCTGCCAGTTTGCACCAAGGGGACCTTGAGTTACATCTTCAAAAAGAAAACAATGCAGTTGGTGGGTCATCTTAGTAAAAAGTTCGGAGCCATTCTAGTAAAGTTCCAGTGTAACTACAGAATTTATAAAACAGTATCCATCAATTAAAATCTAGGCTTCAATAAAAAGAGGTGGAACGGAGAGGTTATTTTGATTTTTTTTTTCTGGTATCAGCATAAGACTTGTCCTTAAGTAGTGAATAAAACCAGGATTAGTGTGTGTATTTCCCTGCTCTGGTTTCCTTCTGTTGTTCGCTATGTAGATCATGCTATAACCTTTAGACTCATCTATATTTATATCAGAGTTGAAATTCTATATTTCTTATAAGCAACACATGACATGTTTGCTGTTTCTATTTCACAGCAGGTGAAACAATAAGCCTTGTGCAAAATCCACACCTTTTTATGTATTAAAAAGTAAACTAGGAAACAAATATATAAGTGGCGGTATTTTGGTTCTAACAACCCTTGTTTACTTTGCATTTAGCAAATAAGGGTTTTTTAATACACTTATTTCTTCAGCACCAATGTGACAACATATTTACCTCAATAAGAGGCTGTTCTATACCTGTGCTATATTATACTAGTGAGATTTTATGTAAATTCAGGCACACAATGTGCCAATTTTATATAAATAAAGAACATCTGAAATTATCGCCATTACATTTTGAAAGTAGGTAGCTAGGAAATGAATTGCTTACAATTTTACAAAGATCTGAATTTCCCTTTTTCTTGATTCCAAGATATTTTCTCTTTCTGATATGTTCATCTAGATGTGTATTCGGAATCACATCTGAACATTGATGAACTGCACAGATCCTTAAAAAGATCAGATAAAAGATAAGTCGTTTGGATGTTTGCAGTGATGCCTGAACAAAGTGATGAAAGACTGTAGCACACAGTAGAACCTCCTCAGAGTTATGAACACCAGAGTTACGAACTGACCAGTCAACCACACGCCTCGGTTAGAACAGGAAGTATGCAATCAGATAGCAGCAGAGACCCAAAAAAAAAAAAAAAAAAAAAAGCAAATACAGCACAGTACTGTGTTAAACGTAAACTACTAAAAAAATAAAGGGAAAGCAGCATTTTTCTTCTGCACAGTAGTGTTTCAAAGCTGTATTAAGTCAATGTTCAGTTGTAAACTTTTGAAAGAACAACCATAACTTTTTGATCAGAGTTACGAACAACCTCCATTCCTGAGGTGTTTGAAACTCTGAGGTTCTACTGTAGTTTAATGATGCTTCTAGAGCTGCAGCTATTACTGTTGTATATTTAGATTGCAGCGGTTCTCAATGGTCCCAGTCAGGATTGGGATTTGCACCATAGTGGCAGTGATCCGAACACATGCTGAACCAGCGTTTCCTACCCTTAAGATACAGCTTACAGTTACAGCTGGGCAAAAATTTTCAAATTAAACTTTTTTTCCATTGAAAAATGCAGATTTGGGTCAACTAAAACATTTAATGAATTCATGCACAGACTGTTCACCAGGCTATGCTGCTAAAACACCAATATTTGACTGAGCAATAACTATTTGTCTACCCTATCTAATGTAAATGTACAAAAAGCTGAAAGAGTTTACTTGATCCCCTCAGACTCTGAACATTGTGTTGTGTGGCCCCAATCTAGCAAAGTGCTTAAGGAGATGCTTAATTTAAATCAATAGGACTAGTCACATGCTTAAAGTTAAGCATGTGCTTAACTTTCATGGATCAAGGCCCTAAGTGAATGATATGCAGGTGAAGAAGACAACGTATCCCTCTGATTTAGGGCACTGTGGTGAGCGGCTGCAGAACAGTGCTTCTCCATAATCTTTCAGCATCTGTCTCAGCCTAGGGACTCGTCTAGCAGTGGTGGTTCCTTGAACTATTTGGTGTCAGGTCCACTAGAGCCCCATACTTGCAGATTCAGTGGTCCCAATACCAGCCTGCCCTCAGAACTGCTTAGTACACTTTTGTCTTTGGGCTCAGAGGAGTTACCTTCTGCCAAGCATTAGGAGATACAGTGCTAGTGAGAGTGGTAGAGAAGGCCCCATAGAGATTAACTCAAAAGAATTCTGAACCTTACTGCACCTTTTTATACAAACCCAGAGAGGGAAAAGATTTTTTGCAATTGGTTCAGTGAAAATTTGACCTGCTAAGACATTTCTCACAGCACATGCCATGCTTAACATATGCAGGAGGCCTAAAAAGTATTTATGATAGCTGGAGTTATGAAAAAGTATATAGTTCCCAGGAGGGATTTTGCCTTCTCATTCTCGCCTTTCACATTAATATCAGATTTCTTCTCTTTCTCCTGGATTTAGACTTCATTTACATACTGACAACTTTTCATTCTAGTTTCTAAAGTAGCAAAATTAGGAGGACTTAAATGCAAAATAATAAACTGAGAAATTGAAACAAGTGAGATGATTAGGAGAAAGAATTTCTCTTCTCTTTTCCTCAGATGACTCTATAATCCACAAACAATTTAGCCTAGAGAATGGCCTGAGGATCCTGGCCACTAAAAAAAAAAAAAAATGGGCAGGGTATAGCCACTAAACTCTCACTTGAAAGATCATTTTCAGAGAGACAGAAGTATCCAGAAATCATTGCGTAGGGACTGGCTATATTTCTTTCCAATTACTGGGCCAGTGCTTAGAAAAGCTTCCTGATTCTGCAAGTATTTGTATGTGTGCTCTGGAGCAGTCCTAGCCATCTCAGGTTGCAAAATAGGGGACATACATCTGGGTGTCATTTAGCATCTGATTTGCAGATGTGCTGAATATCCCAAACGCCTATTGAAGGCACTGGGAGCTATGGATACTCACTCCTGAAGAACAGAGTCCTTATGTATTAACACATTTTCAACCTTTTTTATGTTAAATTTTACTATTTAAACTGCATAAACTTCACAAAACTTGAAAGCATGTTAAATATTTTTACACCTCATTGTCATTCCTTGATCCCAGCAATGACTTAGTGTTGGAGGCCCATGCTTTTTTCCTGTCACAAGCAGCTCCTGTTTCCATGTTAAAGAGGAGCTACTATGACTGTTCCTAAAGCATCATAAGGGAGACGCTACATGTATCCCAAGGAGTAGAGCAGAAGAAACAAATTCAGTTGTGTCCCAACAGATGTAAACTGGAAATAATACACCAAGACATCAATAGACGAAGGTAGCTGTGGAAAGCACAAATTGCTAAACTTTGCTGTTGAAGAAACAATGAAAGTTGACTCTACCCATGTTGATTAGTCATCAGGGGTTTGGACTGGAATAAAGTGACCTCTCTGAGTGAGTGTGGGAGCACAGTGATTACTAATTGTTGTTATTCTGATACTCATTTTGGTTTCTCTCATCTCCTAACTACAATTCTGGTGTCAATTTAGCAGCCACATTTTAATGAACCCCATTGAGGAAAAGATTAAGGATTAGATCTTCAGCGAGTATAGCACAGTTGATTTCAGTTGGTCTAGTTTCTATATATCACATACTACTTAGATATGCAGTTGTTCCATATAGTTGAATACTTTGCCCATACATAATACAAACAAAAATTAACTCTTTATGTATATCTTGAGAACTTGTCATATCCTGCAAAAATAGTGTTTGCAGCCTCTTTATTGGATTACAGAACAGCTGGGTTGTTTTTTTCAAAGCATGTGTGTTCCTTTTTTCCCCCGTTTGTAGCCATAGTTCTGAATGTGTTTCTGTCTGCACAATTTTTTGAAAATGGTGGTTATTCATACAGATGCCCATATTTGCATGGAATTAAGGGTATTCCTACATAAACAAGAGTATAAACTGTTCATTATTTGCTTTATTTCCATTTTAAAAGTTTGCCATCGGAGCGAGCAGAAAAAAACCAACCAACCGTGTATCATAGATGACCAATAACACAATGGAAATAGCAAACATACAGTTTGCAAACAACATGTAAGATGGAACCTGTGTTCATAAACTATTCAGTGAATATTTACAAATAATCCATTCATAGAAATTGGGATTGGTTCATGAATGATCCACAGACCAAAGTTCACTGGATACATTATTTTCTTTGAATCATTTGACTAGCTCTATATACAACCATCCGTTCTTGTGCACTTAGCTTTGGTAAGTATCATATCTGAGTGTAAATAAAAGCAATGGGCATGAAATCCATAATTTGGGTGACTTCAGAAAGCTTTGCGAAACTACTGAAAATGGGAAGGGTGGTAATGTCTTTAATAATAATTTTAATGAACTATTTTTGAGAAGTTTGTTGAGATAAGAAAAGACAAAAATGAATAAGAAATAGCAGAGGTGTAATGGAGGCATTCCAGACCAGAGAGGCCCATCTCTAGTGGAAGACATGAGAAATATGTATGTGGGATAAATTGAGAGACATAAAAAGCAAAAGATCTTGTCTGTGCCCCTATATTTCACTTTGAGGCAATGAGTAATAAGGTAGAAATAAAAGAGCTAGTTTGAGATCTTTCCTTCTATCCTGGTGTAATGCTGTCTGTAAACTGAACTGAGGGGGGAGATGGTGAGGAGCCTACAATATACTTCAAGGAGACATTAACGGACAAATTTATAGCTCCATTATACCAGCGGTGTGTTCAGACAAGTAATGCAAGTGCCTTTCTTTTATGTGCTGCACTGCTTGTTATTGAATACAGTCTAAATATTTTGACAGTGAATATAAGGAGGTTTACATTATTTGGTAGTAGAGGTAAAGAATGAACTTTGAAGAGACAATTAAGGGGTATGTTTCCAGTGGCATGTACAGGGAATTAACTGTGTGCCACACTAGCAATAAGGGGCATAGCACACGCAGTTCTCATCAAACCTGATGGAAAATATATTTTGCTGCAGTACTCATTTAGACTGGGATTTTCAAAGATGCATAACTGAGTTAGGTGCCCATCTCCTACTGAATTTCAATGGGATTTGGACAATTTGAGGAATTTCAGCCTTAGGGAATTCAGAATGAAATAAGTCTTTCAGAGCCTGATTCTCACTTATAATAAGGTCCCTTTACACTGCAAAGGACCATTAGTAGTAATAAGAATCAGGCTTGTACTATTTCTATGCCTTTTGTTTATCTTGGGTGAAATTTTCCCCTGTACAAAGGCCCAGGACAGGGCAGATGCACTACGTAAGCCCACATGGAAGGTTTGCAAGCTCCTCCATGCTGTGTCATCAATATACCTCAGCCTTGGGCTCGAGGGACACTCACCATTGGACATACACTGTTCCTCTTGGGCTGAATTCTCCATATAGTGTCATATTGTGCCCAGGTGCAGTGCAGAATGAGGACTGCCAGGCAGCTGATAGTGAATCTCTGATTCTTTGCTGTCCAGCCAAGGTTTCAGTTAAAATTTCAGGGGACCGTGGCAGCTTTAACTTCCTTTAGCTCAGAATGGGGCTTAACGGAGCCTTACTCCACCACATCTCCTCCCTTTCTGCCCTGGAGGCTGACCTTTGGCAGAGAAGACAGCTGCATTGGGTGATGGAGCCAGAGCAGGAGGGTGTTCATAAGTCCATTTTGCAGTACTAATGCAGCCCAAAACGAACTCGGTAAACTGAAGAATCGTCCCTTTGTTGCTAATGAGCATTGCATATGCAGATAAGAGTGGCAGAATGTGAAAGGGTCATTGTTCTATAGACACAAACTATTCCCATAAGCTTACACCGGTGAAACCTGACTAGGTCCAAACTTGTTTCTGTTATTGCTATTTAGTACAACTGGGAGGTTTGACTTTGTTGCCATTTCCATTTCAATAACTCCTTTTTGACAGCCTTTTGCCAGCTACAAGTTCTTCCTTTGTTCCAGAAGTGGGAGAGTCTCTGGCACTGCTTCTTAGTGGGGCTGCAGATTTTCAAAAGTTCCCAGGACTAGGCTTTCAAGGGCTCAGTAGCCAGAATTTGGGATCAGATTTTCAGATGAACTCAGCTGCCCGTAGCTTCCATTTTGACGCGGCCGGATTTTGAAAAGAAACAGCATAGAATCATAGTAGATTAGAGTTAATAGGGACCTCAGGAGGTTATCTAGTCCAACCCGCCACTCGAAGTAGGACCAACCCCAACTAAACCATCCCAGCTAGGGCTTTGTCAAGCCGCACCTTAAAAACCTCTAAGGTTGGAGATTCCACCACCTTCCTAGGTAACCCATTCCAGTGCTACACCACCCTCCTAGTGAAAAGGTTTTTCCTAATATGTAACCTAGACCTCCCCCACTGCAACTTGAGACCATTGCTCCTTGTTCTGTCATCTGTTACCACTGAGAACAGCCTAGTTCCATCCCCCCTGGAACCTCCTTTCAGCGAGTTAAAGGCTTCTATTAAATCCCTCCTCATTCTTCTCTTTTGCAGACTAAACAAGTCTAGTTCCCTCAGCCTCTTCTCATAAGTCTTGTGCTCCAGCCCCCAAATCATTTTTGTTGCCCTCCACTGGACTCTTTCCAATTTGTTCACATCCTTTCTGTAGTGTGGGGCCCAAAACTGGACACACTACTCCAAATGAGGCCTCACCAGTACCAAATAGAGGGGAATAATCACTTCCCCTGATCTGCTGGCAGTACTCCTACTAATGCAGTCCAATATGCCATTAGCCTTTTTGGCAATAAGGGCACACTGTTGACTCATATCCAGCTTCTTGTTCACTGTAACCCCCAGGTCCTTTTCTGCAGAACTGCTGCATAGCCAGTTGGTCCCCAGTCTGTAGCAGTGCATGGGATTCTTCCGTCCTAAGTGCAGGACTCTGCACTTGTCTTTGTTGAACCTCATCAGATTTCTTTTGGCCCAATCCTCCAATTTGTGTAGGTCATGCTGTATCCTATCTCTACCCTTCAGCGTATCTACCACTGCCCCCAGCTTAGTGTCATCTGCAAACTTGCTGAGGGTGCAATCTACCCCCATCTTCCAGATCACGCTGGGTACTGAGCATTTTTGAAAATCTTTCCACTTATTTTGATGCCTGAATGGGATCACAGAGATCTTTTGAAAATCTAGTCTTATGTGAGTATCAGCCTGTGTTACCAGTTGATGGTGAATTGCTCCAGCAGTTTTGTTTCCTTTACCAGTCGTCTTTGATTTATTCTTGCTTTGCTTTTCAGTTTTTATTGCTTCTGCTTTGCAATGGGAGAGGCAGAGCTATTGTTATCTCCCTGCCATGGCTATTTATACACTGTGGTATTGATCTCTTCTTTCACTATCTGTGTTCTTACACCTATTCAAGAAAAAGCAGTGCATCTTAAAAAAGAAATTAGAAATAAAAATATTGTCATTATAATTGGGTGGCAGACTTTAAGGCTGTGATCCTATAAACACTTCCTATACAGTTCTGTACAAAGAGAGCATGCACACTCACACAGTTGTGATCAGCTAGCCAGGGGCCTACTTGGTGACATTGTCTTATGATATGTGAAATTGAGGAGTACTGCATCTTCTGAGGTAGGCTTCAATGACTCATATTGTGGAAGCTTTTCTGCATAGAAACATAGAATTGAAGTTACTGTGATTGTTACACTAGAAAAAGCAGTCATCCAGCAACCTTTGCTTCCCTCTCCCTTCATATGTCTTATGTTTTTGGCTGGGGGAGCTGGTACTAACCGTCTCCCCTCCAAATATTTGCTAAATCAGAGACTGATGCTTATGCCACCTCTTGTGAAATTATTGTATTTGTTTCACCATTCCCTTCTGCCTTGCTGTGAGGCCTACAAACTGAGTGTTGCTTCAAGATGCTGGTTCCTCAGCTTCAGGTTTATCCTGTACTTCTGTTTACTTCAAAAAGTGCACACTCCCTCCTTCTCCATTCAAAAACATCAATGGAATTTCCCCACTCCCATTATTCACTGTACCAGCCAGATATTGATTTTATTTTCATTCCATGAAATGGTTTTGAACTTCTCCAGCATATGTGTGCCCTCTTGCATTTTCTGTATGACATTGCATGTAGTATGGCAAGTCAGCCACTCTAACTGGCAAGATAGGTGAAATCCATCCAGTCTGAGCTCTCACCTTGGGAGGTATCAAGCTCCTTGAACACCTAAGGCTCAAACCTGGAAGGGGCAAATAACATAATTCCAACATAGGTTCCAGGTAATCTGGGAGAGGGAATACCTATGCCATTTTGGTGGAGATCTTTGGGTTTCCTCTTTGGATGGGTGGTGCTCACATGCTGACAGTTTCCAAGAACAGAAAGGAGAGAGGTTAAGCCGATAAAGGTTTTTTTGAGTTTATTTTTTAATCTTTACGCTTTGTGGTGTGATGACTGCATTCTTCCGCATTTTAACCTGGTGGTAGACTTTAGTGCTTTAACTTTGGTACAATCACAGTTTGTTTATGATTTTGTATTCCCTTTTAACACTTACTGGAGGCTCAAGTACTGGATCGTATTTCCCTTTTACTGTTGCATATTAAAATACACTGGTGATTTTTATGATATTCCTGAGTATTAGGGTTATTTTTTTGGCATTTGATTACTCTATCATTTTTAGTTTCATGAAAAGGAGAGAGCTATTGTTCTGTTGCTCTGAATATTAATGTAGGACACTTTTCCCCTTTGTCTTTGCCTTTTGTGTTGTGCTGCTTCCTTGAAGAAAAGCATCTCCAACGTTCACATTAATTAAACAAAAACTGCAGCAATTATTTATAATGTGTTGGATAAAAGCATTAATACTTACTAAATAAAGGCTAGATCTTACAAATGCACCTACATCAGTCCCCACTGGCTTCATTTGAATTATATGCTTTGGATAGCCCCAAATATGTGTAGCTTGGAAAATGGATTTTCAGAACTTTTTTTTTTTTTGAAAATATTTGTCAGTGTTTCACTACCTCCTGAACATTGAATTGTTTCTCAATAGAAGCCACCATCTTGCCAATACTTCCCACCACTCAGATTGTGTAGGATAGGCCTCAGAACATGCAGCTCCCATTTGAATACATGGGAAAACAGGTACTTTCTAAGTGAGTGTACGGTAAGTTCTGTGTCTAGCACTGTGTGTTTGTACAGTGCCTAGGACAGTGGACCCTTCTGCCTCCAGGCATTACTGTGATAATCATGATTCATAAAAATAATAGTTTTTTTAACAACATTGAAAGTTCCAGTTCTCACAAATTCAAAGAAGAGCTGCACTTTTGAGTCCTCTTCTTCATCAGAGTGACAAGCTTCTTTTTATTAAGACCCTTAATTTTTTGGCATGTGATTTATACTTCAAAATTAGGCCCTTGATTCAGCAAAGCACTTGAGCACATGTTCCATTTTAACTGAACGCAGACATCGGTGAGAACTGAACATGTGCTTAAAAGACTTGCTAAATTGGTGCCTAGATTCAGATAAGTATATTTTATATTGAATGTAACAAAAGATAAAGTCAATGGGAGTTAGCCATCTAAATTGCTTTTGAAAGTCCCAGCCTACTACCCTAATAATTTTATAGCTTTTGGTAAAATATCTTTAACTCCGTCTTTCTTTGGAATAAGAGCTATGTGAAAACATTGATCTTTGTGACTGAAATTTGATATTTTAGCTATTGTTCAAAAATTGGATCAAGGCAATATTTTGAGGATTCCACCATTGAAGACAGCCTTTCCTCGTGAAATTGTGTTCATATAACAGTAAAGCACTAAGAAAAAATCTTTGACTTTAGTGGCATTGAAAATCATGTGAATTTCATGCACAATAATTTTAAAATTTTAGTAACAAAAACTTCATTTTTTCATGGAATAGGAACATAGGAGAATACCGGAGCTAGGAGACTGTTTTGTTCTTCAAGCATCTGTCCCATTCAAACTTGTATTTTATGTTTATGTACGTTATTGTTTTTCTTTCCCCCATCTCCAAGAATAGAACCCCTAGCACGCAGCTGGAATCCTACTTCATAGTATTTCAAAGAAATCATCTCATTACCATTGAGTTGGAGCCATTATAAACTCAGTGGCAGGGTCAAGATTTTGAGCCGTACCCACTACATTTGTAATGGGTCCTTCTGTTGTTACAGAATTCCAGTGTACTCTAAATATTACAATTCTCTACTTTTCAAATGACAGACAACATTAAAAATGAAAAAAATTACAATGAAAATCTGTAAGATACTCAAAGCATCTGTAAATCACTGAAAGTATCACACCAATGTAGACCACTACACTTAAAAAGTCAGCCGTTGATCAGTAACCGAGCAGATGATGATGTATTACTAGCTTTTCTACCATTAGAAATAACTAGAGTTTTAGATCCAAATTTTCAGCTTAGGCCTATAGACAGTCTAGGCCTATTCTAGGCCTGTGGATTCAGGTGCCTAGAATGTTTATTTCCACCTTTTAACTGTGAGTGCATGTATGTCTGTGTAAAAGTGTGTGTGAACAAGTGGACTTTGGGGTGTATGTGTGTGAAAATCAAGCCAGTTGTCCATATTGCACTTCCTGACAGAGTGAGGACTGAAGGTCATGGCCTATTGTTCTTATACAGCCTAAACCATATCATACAGCAGCAGTATGTATCCAGTGTGGCGAGGGAGGCCTGTTCTGCCACTCTGCGGCTCCTGCGCCCTTTTTGGCTACGCTGGTGGTATGGCTGGGTGCAGGGGAGGGCCTGGTCCCACCCTCTACCCTGGGCCCTGACCCAGGGATCCTGTGAGGAGTAGCCTCAAACTGCTTAGTTCATGAGGGCTACTACCTTCCCTGGGTTGCCTGTCCTTGGCCCCACTGCTTGTGGTCCACTCCCTGGAACCGGGGTGAGGGTTTTCCCCTTCTACACCATGGGTCTCTGTCCCTGTGCTCCTCCCCCTGTTTGGGTGAGGTCACCCCACCTCTACTCCTTTGCTCAGTTGTCTGAGCGACTGGGTCCTCCTTCTGGCCTCTGTGCCTTTGACCCTTGGCTATGCACAGACGGGCTTCTCCTTAACTCCAGTATCTTTGATGTTGTGGTAGCAACAGTAATCACTCTAAGCTCCATCACCGCACCGCACCACTCCTTCTCTCAACTCCCTTCCAGCTGCCCCTATCTGCCTGACAGGGAGGCTTTTAACTGCTGGGGCAAGCACCTTAATTGGCCTCAACTGGCCTAATTGGCCTAATTGACTTGGAGTAATCCCAGCTCATCACCCAAGGAACAAGGATTTGTTGATCCTAGGGCTAATATATATTCCCTCCAATACTCTCCCATAGTCATCAGGTCTGGCCCTGTCACACCACTGACACCTGTTCATTGACATGGCAGGTGGAAGATGTATGGAAGTAGTTAAGTGAGTTAGCTCTGGACTGAGTTGAGTAGGGAGCTGATATCCTTATACACCATTATGTGTTTAGTTGCCTGAAAAGTTAAAATGATCAAACTAGTCACGAGTTTAATAGTAATGTTGTTATTTTAAATGATCTCATTGCTTGGAAAAGCTGAGCTTATTTGAAATTATTACTTATTTTAATACTAGAGGCCACATCCCCAGCTGTCATAAAATCAACTTAGTTTTGCAGTAGTTTGCCGTCAATGGAGCTATGCCATTGAAGGGATCTTAAGAGGTCTTCTAGTCCAGTACCCATGCACCCAAGGCAGGACTAAGTATTATCCAGATTTACCTTTGCTGAGAATCTGGTACTATTTTTAAAAAAAGAGATTAGTAGGAAACAGAGAGAGAGAAAAAATAGCTTTCAAAGCAGCAGAGGATTTTTGCCAGGTAATATTTCCAATTAATATTGTAATCAGCACAAATAAAAGCACTGGTGATTCAAAATCTCTTACCAGAGACTTGGGAAACCAAAGTTTCTTGACTTTGGTTCCAATAATTTTAAATGCTCAGGTAAGGTTTTCACAGATGTTTATTTCTCTACAGCCATCTCAGGAGCAAGTGGTGCCACTCTTTTTCTTGTTGCCATGAGAATACTATAATGTTCTCAAAGGATGGAGGGAGATTTTCATTGCTTTAATTACCACCCACTGAAGAACTGAACTGTAGAAAAATAAAAGAAAATTGGGGAAAGGGGGGAAAAAGCGAGATGATGTTCCCAGGAGCCTTTAATATCAGGAGAGAGAAAGGGAAAAATGCAGCTGGTTGATAATTTATTGCACTATCTTTAGGAAGAAAGAGCATTAAAACAAAAAGCTTTTGGCTTAAGCAATTTCTCACCTACCAACCAACACTGGTGCCGGAGCACACAAGCAAGCTCTGGCAAGGAAGATAGTGTTGTGTGGAGGCCTGTAGTGTTTTAGCTGTGGGAGTTGGGAGCAGGTGACAGATTATTTTGAATTAAACAAACTGAGACTAAACATGTTTGGTGGTATATGCCTGATAGTGATGGTCATTCAGAGCCTGAGATATCCTCATCCCAGTGTTCTCCATATTATGTATGCAGTCCCTCTTTTCTTTTATTCCTCTGCTGTAAAGCTGTTGGATTGCCCAGTTCTTGTCACACCCAAGCAGGGCCCCAGGACAGTTCTGTCACTGTAAGAAGAAAAAGTGTAACCACAACCTCCCCTGCCACACACTTGTGTCATCAGCAAGGTTTAAACCTGGAAATCGCAGCATCACAGCCCAGACCTTGACCATCTGAATTCATGGGATAACGCCATTATCTGGTAGCCGAAGCAGGCTTTTATCCATTAGTAGGCCAGCCCTTACAAGGAAATGAAACACGCACACTATGAGAATACCTTGTTTGTGTATTTGCTAATAGAGGTAACTGAGTTAGAGCCTGGTTCTCAAATCACTGTTAAATCCTTTTGTTTCTATATTCAAATTAGGGCAGTATGACAGAGGATTGGATTTTTGCCTCAACAAATAGTTTGATTTCAGAACTAATTACATGCCAAGAATGACACAGAAGCATCTTGTATTAGGATCTAATAGTGTAGCATCACATAATAGTACATGTCACATGGGTGCACAGTGGCACTATCCTTCCTTTGAACTTTCAGCAAGAGTCATTTTTAACAATTCAGATCTGAACACTTCTCCTTTCCTCCCTAACAGCATTCTTTTGATTTTGAGAAATGGATTAATTGACTTGTTAGACTGATGATTTGCATGTCATTTCTAAATGGATGCATATGTTTGTATGTTTAATGAAAAGAGAATACAGTGCTCTCCAGAAAGGAGAATAGGACTCTCATATTGTAGCCCTCACTTAGGCAAGCACTTAAGCATGTGCTTACTATTATCACGTATTGCAGTAAAGTCTACTGGGCTCACTTAGAATGGGCCCCCATTGTGTTAGGCAATGTACCAACCCAGTAAGAGATTGTCTCTGACCCAAAAAGCATTCAGTTTAAATAGGCGAAAGAGAGGTGAAATGACTTGTCTAAGGTCACATAGCAGGTCAGTGATAGAGCTGGGAATAGAGCCCCGCTCTATTGAGTCTTTGTCATAAGAACATAAGTATGGCAGTACTGGGTCAAACCAATAGTCCATCTAGCTAGGTATCCTGTTTTCTCACAGTGGCCAATGTCAAATGCTTCAGAGGGAATTAACAGATCAGGGCAGTCATCAAGTAATCCATCCTCTGCCATCCAGTTCCAGCATCTGGCAGTTAGAGGTTTAGGGACACCCTGGGCATAGGGTTGCATCCCTGACCATCTTGGCTAATAGCCCTTGATGGACCTATGCTCCAGGAACTTATCTCATTCTTTTTTAAATCCAGTTATACTTTTCACTTTCACAGCATTCCCTGGAAACCAGTTCCACAGGTTGACTGTGCATTGTGTGAAGAAGTACTTTCTTTTATTTTAAACCTGCTGCCTATTCATTTCATTGGGTAACCCCTGGTTCTTGTGTCATGTGAAGGCATAAATACTTCCTTATTCACTTCATACCATTCATGATTTTATAGACCTCTATCATGTCCCCCCTTAGCTGCCTCTTTACAAAGCTGAACAGTCCCAGTGCTTTTAATATCTTTTCATATAGAAGTTGTTCCATATTCTAATAATTTTTGTTGCCTGTCTCAGTAATCTTTTTAAAGATAGGATGACCAGATTTGCATGCAGTATTCAAGTTGTGTGTATACCATGGATTTATATAGTGGTATTATGATATTTTTCTGTCTTATTATTTCACCCTTTCCTAACGGGTCCTAACATTCTGTTAGCTTTTTTGACTAACATTGCACGTTAAGAGGATGTTTACAGAAAACTATCTACAATCACCCCAAGGTCTTTTGAGTGTAAGAACTGATTTAGACCCAATCATTTTGTATGTATAGTTTGGATTGTGTTTTCCAATGTGTATTACTTTGCATTTATCAACACTGAATTTCATCTGCCATTTTGTTACTCAATCACCCAGTTTAGTGAGATCCCTTTGTAGCTCTTCACAGTCTGCTTTGGACTTAACTATATTGAGTAAAACCAAATTGAGTAATTTTATATCATCTGCAAACTTTGACACCTCACTATTTACCCCTTTTTCTAGATAATTTAAGAATATGTTAAACAGCACTAATGCTAGTACAGATCCTTGGGGGTCCTTCTATTTACCTCTCTACACTGTGAAAACTGACCATTTCTTCTTACGTTTTGTTTCCTATCTTTTAACCAGTTACTGATCCAGGAGAGGACCTTCCTTCTTATCCTATGACTGCTTACATTGCTTAGCAACTTTTGGTGAGGGGCCTTGTCAAAGCCTTCCTGAAAGTCCAAGTACACTATATCACCCTGCGTGCATGTTTTCTGATACCCTCAAAGAATTTTAATAGTTTGGCATGGCATAATTTCTCTATACAAAAGCTGTTTTGACTCTTCCTCAACAAATCGTGTTCCTCTGTGTCTTCTGTTCTTTACTATAGTTTCAACCAATTTGTCTGGTATTGAAATTAGACTTACTCGCCTGTAATTGCCAGGCTTGCCTCTGGAGCCTTTTTTAAAAATTGGTGTTACATTAGCTATATTTCAGTCATTTGGTACAGAGGGTGATTTAAGCAATAGGTTACATAGTAGTTCTGCAATTTTGCATCTGAATTCCTTCAGAACTCTTGGGTGGATATCATCTGGTCCTGGTGACTTATAATTGTTTAATTTATCAATTTGTTCCGAAACCTCCTCTACTGACACCTCAATCTGGGACAGTTCCTCACATTTGTCACCTAAAAATAATGTCTGCGGTATGGAAATCTCTCTCACATCCTCTGCAGTGAAGACGGATGTAAAGAATTCATTTAGCTTCTGTGCATTGACCTTGTCTTCCTTGAGTGCTCCTTTAGCAGTCCAGTGGCCCCACTGATTGTTCAGCAGGCATCCTGCTTCTGAAGTATTTAAAAAAAAAAATCTGTTAGTTTTTGTGTCTCTTGCTAGTTGTTCTTCACATTCTTTTTTGGCCTTCTTAATTATTCCTGACTTGCCAGAGTTTATGCTCCTGTCTATTTTCCTCAGTAGGGTTTGTCTTCCAATTTTTAAAGGATGCTTTTTTGCCTCTCACCGCCCCTTTTAGTCCAGGGTCCTATATGTACTACCTCTCCTTAAGTCAGAGGTTTTCAAACGGTGGGCATGCCTCCAGAAGGGGTGCGGAGGAATGTTTGGGGGATGGGGGGAAGTGATGACTCCAGCCCTGCACAGTGAAGCTTGGGCTGGCCCCGCATGGTGAGGCTTGGGGAGGGAATGCCACTTCTACCCCCTGACTCACCTCAGTGGACCATCCAGCCTTGCATTTGTCTTTTTTTTTTTTTTTTGGGTTGGGGGGGGGGGGGGGGGGGGGACGCAACCAAAAATTGTAACTCACAGTAGTGGCTCAGCTCAAAAAGTTTGAAAAACACTGCTTTAAGTGCTGAATCAGGGCCTGTGTATATAGGGAATCTCTCATGAGACACTTCTGCTTCAGTCTCAGAAGGTATGCGCTCACCTATGGTAAGTAGTAATTTATTACTCAGAGCTCTGTTGTTAATACACTCAAATATAACAAATGAACACAAGAGATGTGGATTTGAACCAGTGGATGCCATACAGTGCTCAAGGTATCTGTGGGATCCTGTAAAAGAATTGCCACCAACATATCCCCATTAAACTGCATAAAGTTCAGCCTCGGGAATAAAACCTTTTCTAAGGCACGGTATGAGATGGCAGCCTAATCATCATAATTATTCCCAGCTCAAGTAGACATACCTGAGCTAGCTTTCACCATGCTAGCGGTGAAGGATGTGGCCACTAGCTCACTGGAACCAGTGGAGAAGGGGGTTAGCACAGATCTAGCTCACCTAGTGCTCCTTGCACAAAGATCGTTATTGGTGGGAGATGTGTGGCTCCACCAATGGTCTCAGATGCCCTTCTTAAGCCAGAAAGAGGCAAAGGAAGTTGTCTGAGCATCTAAGTGGATTCCTGTCTGGCTGTCACTTAGGTCCTGACTTCTTGCCTTCCAGCCCGTTCCTACCCTCTTTATCCCAGATCCTCCTCCACTCGAGGTTCCTGCTTTCCTGAATTGCTCCAGATCCCTGCTCCTCCACCCTACCCCTGACTCCAACTTGACCCCTGCCTTGACTCCTGACTCCAGCGTCAACTCTTGGCTGGAGGCCTGACTCTGGCTTTGACCAGTAGACCTAACTGCCTACACCTTGGCCCTTACAGTAGTGTGCTAAAAGAAGTAGTGTAGCTGGGGTAGCTTACGTAGAGGCAAGTGGCAGCATGGGCTAGTTCTGCCAGGTACAAACCTGCCTGAACCCTGTGGGTATGTACTTGGTGTGGCTTGTGCTCCCCTTGTGCTTGGCATGGCTCGTACATTAGTGCTTTTTAGCACGCTGGCTTGATGAGAACCAACACAAGTATGTCTTCATGAGCTGGGCATCACACCCCTAGCTCGTAGTAGACATAGCCATAGACTGATAAGTCTATCCAATTACATGCGGTTTGAGCGAGTTTAGACTCTTATACTCTAAGAGAGTTGCACTATTCATATGCATTACTTTATTATTACTTTTGTCATGTGCTTATCCAGAATTGATTAATTCAGCTTTTTTTTTAAAGTCAGCTCTTGCTATTTCACTGCTAGTTATGAGACACAGGAGCTTATTGAGCCATAGGCCCTCAAGAGAAACTCCCGAGGTGGAAGGTAGAACCTGTTGCATTAATTTAGATGGAATATATGGACCAAAAAGTTAAAGTTGTTAACTTAAACCAGTCACTGTCTAACATTAAACAGTTTTAAAAAATAAGGTTTGGGGTTTGGTATACAGAGATCCCATATTATACAGTATACAGAGATCCCAGAGATATTATCATGGCAAACACTGCTTTTATTCAAGATACAAAAGAGAAGAAAAAACAAAGCATTTCAAATGAAAAATATTAAATAAGGCTTTCATTTTAACAACACCCCTTCTTCCCTCTCCCTTTAGCAGGAGGGAGTTTTTAGAAGGAAATCCCTCTTGTATGATAGTCTTTGAAATGGTATTACAGATGGTAATCGTTCTTTGGGGGGAAAAAGAGAAGAAGTGAGTAGAGATGGGCTAGAGCTGTTGTTAAAATCCGATCCTGTTTCCTAAAAGACAAATGTACACAAAAGGGGAAAGAAAAGAACAGCAGTGATAAAAAAAATGCAGCTTCTGTCTCTGGTGTTGACTCTCACTTGTAACCTCACTGCTGGAAAAAACACAGGCATGACACTTGGTCTTATTAGCCACTCTGAGACCTGTCGAACTCATACCACCCACGGGTACTTTAGGGCATTTCATTAGTTGCTCTGTCTGGTCACAGGCTCACAGCAGGGTTGCAAAATATGCAGTCTTTTCCTGCTAAGGCAGAATGTTATAAGACAGAAGGAAAAAGAAGAGAGATAGGAAAAGAGAAGAAACAAGGTAGGGAAGGAAAAGGATACCCGGGGGAGAGACATGGGGACCAAGTCTCACATCCCAGATGGCATTTGGGATCTAGCAAAAGCTGGTGGAGGTGGCAATGTCATTTGGCTGTCTCTCTCAAGCCAGGTCTGGTCAGGATATCTTTCAGGATTAGGATGAAGAAGGTCCAGGAGACAGAGGGGGGTGGTAGCCATGATGGTGAAGCTTGCTTTTTCCCCTACTCTCATTTTTCAGTCAGCCAGCGTTGCAGTCCATTAGATTTTCCCAAAAAGTCTCTTTTTGAGGTCTCTAAAAGGGAGTGATGGATGAAATAGCCCATCCTTTTGTTATTTTGCATACCAATTAGGTCTAATTGCCAACATACCAATTTTGGTTAACTGAACTCTTATCCCACACTTCTTTTGTTTACCAGGCATAATCTTAACCTTGAATTATATCAGTTGTCCCTTTTGGTTGAACTAACTCATTCTTTCTGTCTCCTTTTTGCACCTTTGCCCTTCAACGTTTATTATAGGTTATTGTGACACTTTATGAACCTTCACTCAACTTTTCATAGTTGAGCTCACAATTAGAGTACATTTGTAGGCCATTATTCTGACTGGGCATAACTCAGTTAATGGACAGTTCTGACTGTACCCCTCATTGGGTATGTTAGGGTTATACAGTACTCTGTCTACATTCAAAAGCCTCAGCAATGTCAGCTTTGGGGCCCTGATTGAGATAACATATGGCCCTTGTTCTCCACAGAAAGTTAAGGTCTTTCCAAACTGAAAGGAACAAAATATCCCCAGAACTCCCTGTTTGGGGTGGGATTTTGAAAGCTATCAGGGAGATTTGGACACTAATTTTCCATCAACTTTAATCTGATCCCTCAAGTAGCTTTGAAAAATCCAGGCCTAAATCTTTCTTGAATTTGCTGAATAAATTAGCGGTTATCTGCTAGCAAAGAGACTTCCCCTACCAGTGAGCCAGTTGCTCAACAAGTGATGGGGAGAAGACAAAGAACATTCCCCTCCGTATTGGTCTTTGGAATGGGCCAGCCCACAAAGGAGAGCAGTCTGCATAACGCTACTGGATGGGGCAATATGTAACCCTCATGCACACCAGCCAGCTCCAGGGAGATTGTATCACCTGGGATGCAATCTTTCTCCGTGTCTCCTAAAGTGGTATTTTATAGAGTCAGAGATTCCAAGGCCAGAAGGGGCCATTATGATCATCTAGTCTCACCTCCAGTTTAACACAGGCCAAAGAATTTCCGCAAAATAATTCCTAGAGCAGATCTTTTAGAAAAACATCCAATCTTGATTTAAAAATTGTCAGTGGTGGAGAATCCACCATGACCCTTGGTAAATTTTTCCAATGATTACTCACTGTTAAAAGTTTATATCTTATTTCTAGTGTGAATTTGTCTAGCTTCTACTTTCAGCCATTGGATCGTATTATACCCTTCTCTGCAAGACTGAAGATTGCCTTAATTATTGACTGTAAAACATTTTGAGATGATCAGATGAGAGGTACTATATTACTTGATGAAAAGTATAATTATTATTGCCAATAGCCCCTGAATACTCATGATACAGACACTGCAGCCCTGGGCATTCCAGTCCCCTGTCTACTATGATGTCCCCTTTCTTTCAATGGCTTAGAATGTAGATACTGAATACAGAGACTAAATTACCTTTCCTATTTAAGTCATTTTGCCATGAGTTGTATTTGTGCACATCTTTAGGAGAAATGTGAAGACAGTGGGAATCTGGTGAAACAAGTGGAAATAATTGTTAATCACATAAGTAACAAATTACGCATGCAGAATTCCATCAAAGACAGGTAATAATTACTGAGTCTCCTGAACCGTAACCTCAATCATGTTCCATTATAAGTGCTCGAACACCTGAGGCCCTGCCCATCTCAACTTCACCTCCACCCTTTAACACTTGTCTATTTCATTTTAATTACTAAGTTCTTCAGGGCCCATTATGTGATGACTGCGGCCTCTTTCTTCTTGGCAGGTATTATTAGCCGCCAGGAGGCAGAAGAGCTGCTAATGAACAAGTCTGAAGGAGCATTCCTGGTGCGGGTCAGTGAGAAAATCTGGGGCTATGCCTTGTCTTATCGCCAACAGAGTGGGTTCAAGCACTTTCTGGTGGATGCTTCGGGGGATTTCTACAGCTTCTTGGGGGTGGATCCCAACCGGCATGTGACACTCACGGATCTTATTGATTTTCATAAGGTATCACTTATTGTGTAAAGAAAGATCAATCGCTGAACTCAGCAGATTAATAATTTAAAGAGGAACCATGTAATTTGAAACCAACCTAGAAAGTGGAAATAACCTTAGTGAAAAGCTAAACTAGTGAACAGTGGCTCTAGTCAGAATATACAAATTAACATTCACACACTTGGAGTTTTGTTTCTCTGCTGAAGTGAGCCAGGGGATTTCTTTTCTGCTTTCAAAATCTTCAGTATCCATTTGTGTACCTTTCTAACCAGCTTTGTATGCAGTGCCTGCTTTGAAGGACCAAAAGATGCACTAAAATGGACTGACAGAACTAACACTTTCTGAGCTTCTTTGGTCTGCAAAATTGGATTGAAAATATTACAAGAAAAGGGTTTTTAATGGTATTCCAGCTCTGTAGCCTCTGATCCTGGAGCAGCAAAATGCAAAAGCATACACAATTAGGAAAGTGAGGGTCAAACAAATAGAAGAAATGTTTGGGTTCAATTTTAGGAACAGAGTAATGCTAATTTTTTATGTTCTCTGAATCCCCCTTCCCAGAATAATTTACTATGAGCCTTTGACAACTCTGCATGAACAGGAATTGGTTCTCCTGAAAGTAGTGCTTCCTATGGGCCAGTCTGAGCCTAAAAAGCAGCATGATTTCCGATGGGACAGGTTATTTTCATCTTCTTGTGTGTCTCTCTCCACTTAGGTGCTGGAAATTGGAGTGTGTGGGGTGCTACTGCATCCCCTGGCTTGAAGTTGTTTCCATCACATATAGGGTTTACCATTCGGTTAAATGGCTCTCAGCATCTCCATTATACAAATTGTTCCAACACCTCTGTCTCTCCATCAATTTTTCTTCTGCTTTTCTCTTTCTTCTCACCCATACTGTTCCCTTCTTCTGTAGAATTTCCTTTACTTTTCCTTGTCTCCGGTTTTCTCTCATCTTTGTTTCACCCTCATTCCAGTCAATTTTTTCTCCTCTATGACTATTTCCATATCCCATTTCCTCCCAGACAACATGTAAGGAGTTTTCCTTTTCTTCCCCTAATTTCCCCTCTCCTCTGCTCCCAATTTCCCTTCCTTCTCCTTTAAGCCTTTCTTGAGGTGCCATGATCCTCAGTTTGTAGCACCTCTGTAGGCCCTCTCCACACATACACACACTCTATTCCTTCCCCGCAGTGAACCTCTTGTTATTTCTTATGATTCTGAGCAACACAAGGGAAATTCTGTTCTGTCACGCCAGTATAAATCTGGAATAATTCACTAGTTTTATATCAGTTGAATCTAGATGCGAAGTTGCACCCACAACATCGCAGAACATGACAGTCCCTTCCTCAAGGAATTTACATCCCAAGTAAGAAATAGACAATGCAGACACAGCAGAGTGTGATATTCTACACAAATACATTGACATCTCTTAAAAAGTGGCACAAAAGGGGGTCTTAAAATTACCTTAATTCAGCAGCTGAGAATTTAACTAACATAGGAGAAATTTGAGCCTGACACAGACCTTCTATTTGCCCACTCCAGGCAGGGATGGGGCCAGAGTGCAATGTGCTCCAGTGATCCTAGAGGAACAACTCCTCGAGACCATTATCCCCTGGCATAAGGCACAGCAGCCCTAAGATGGTTCTAACTTCAGTTTGGGGGGTGGAAAGGTGGCAGAGTGCTGCTTATGCTGTGGATTTAGCCCATTATACATATAACCTCCCCTCCCATGATAAGTAGGGGGCAAGCTGAACCTAGACACCTCTGTTTTATTTTATACATTTGAAGAAGCCTTCATGCTGGCTGCCTTTTTGTCAAAGTTAATGCATCTCTTTGTACTGCCTCCTACAGAGATAAGCAGCACCTAGATCAGTATATTGGAGACAGGGAGTCTCAGGATACTCCTTGCCAGGATAGAAGAGTGCATGTACAGTTGCACAGCTAGCATTTAAACACTGCAGGCTGAAACTCTAGGGGAACTTAGACCTTGAAGCAGGAGTTCTGGCAGCCAAGATCTCTCCTCCTCTTTTTGGGAGCCGTCAAGTCTGACAAAAGTTCCTGTATTTCCCTTGTTTTATCCTTGCCCATCATAGGTAATAACCACACAAGATAGTCATCCATCTACAAAAAGAACAAGGGCACCTGTCAGAAGCAAAATGTCTCCTAATCTCTGACATTAAGAAAAATATTTCTGGGAGGGTGGAGGTCCCCTGACGATAAAATTGACAGGTCTAGTTATGACAGGCTGATTAGAGAAGCTGCTCTTCCTTTAAAGTGACCACACAGTTCTCTTTTAATTGTCTAGTTTACTGGCCATATGTGAAACTGGTCAGGTTGCTCCTAATATCCATTCCTGTCTTCCATATGGTTGTCTCTGAAGTTTTTTCTTAACTTTGATGTGCACTGTCAAGCCCTCCACAGCCTTCTAATGGCCAGCTACACAATGCAAGAGGATGTGAAAGCAGTGCAATAGAAATTAACAGAGTCTCTCCCAGACTACGCCCCAGTTCTGTCTTAGATGAAACTCCTTCAGGAAGGTTTCTGGTTTTTTGTCATGATTAAGAAAAGCTGTACATGGAATTCCATTTATATTCAGAGCCTGAAGTATACTGTGATTCCAAAGACCCACAGCAAATGTTGTAAGGATTCAGAGCCAGTAATAGAAAGTAAGGGGCTAGGAAATGACAATAATACAGAGATTGACCCTCTTTTCTCTTCTTTGCCTCACTTTGGTCTTTATTTGAAGACACTGGTTAATGTGGGTGTGGGGAGTTTGTCAGACCATATCAGATAACTACCCAGCTCTGCAGCCACAGAGGACTATATGGCACCAGCCAGTCATATTTTATATGAGCTTTTACACTCACTAGAGTTTATTTTTGCATGGAATTATAGTGTGGAAAGCACTATATTTAAGTTGAGAAGGGCTTTCCCTGCTAAACCCATTTCTGCTTGCTCATAACTTTCCCACAATGTTTCCATTTGGATAGGAACTTTCCATACTTATTTTCAATTTAACATAGTGATTGGGCATGGACTAAAACTTCAATTTTCAATGGGGCCTAAAGGAGTTAGGTGCCCAAATTCCCACTGAGTTTCAGTGAGAATTGTACACCTTTGAAAATCCCAGCCCAATAACGTGAATCTAAATTTAGATTAAGATGAACTCCTAACTTTAGGATGTTCTGATCTATGGCTTTGTCCCATATCTAATCCCCAAGTCATTTCTAATAAACTTATTAAAATTGTTTCAATCATTTTTGAATGAATGCCCAAACAAACAAACAAACAAATTCTCTTGATTTAGGCAACTGGTATTTTCCCCACTCAATTCAGTTATTGTATTCTAAAGGGACAATTTAAATAATGAATAACAGCCTCTATGCTAAATTTGGAAAAAATGGTATAGTCTTTTATTTCTTTGTTTTTATATTGGCATAAATTTATAGCTGTGCATGTGCAGCGGGTGGCATAGGTTATATAGAGCATTAAAGACAGAATGTGGAACTAGCATGATCTTTTTCCCTGACTGTGTGGAAGAGGGAATATCAGTCCCTGTACAAAGCAGAGGTAAAGAAGGAGCTGTATTTTGTTTGGGCAGTCATAGACTTTAAGGTCAAAAGAGACCATTATGATCATCTAGCAGAAGCCATCATCTAGAAGCAGAAGCCATAGAAACTTCCCGATTCCAAATGTGATGATCAGCATATGGGCAAGAACATGTGGGCAAAACTCACCATTCAGAGACCCAGAAAGAGTTCTCTGTAGTAATTCAGAATTCACCCCATGTAACATCCCATCACAGACCATTGGGCATATTTACCGCTAGTAGTCAAAGACCAGTAAATTGCCAACTTAGGCTGTCCCATCATACCATCCCCTCCATAAACTTATCAAGCTCAGTCTTGAAGCCAGCTAGGTGTTTTGCTCCCACTGCTCCCCTTAGAAGGCTGTTCCAGAACTTCACTCCTCTGATGGTTAGCAACCTTCGCCTAATTTTAAGTCTAAACTTCTTGATGAGCATTTTATATCCATTTGTTCTTGTGTCCACATTGGTGCTGAACTTAAATAATTCCTCTCCCTGCCTGGTATTTATCCCTCTGATATATTTATAGAGAGCAATCATATCTCCCCTCAGCTTTCTTTTGGTTAGATTAAACAAGCCAAGCTCTTTGAGTCTCCTCTCATAAGGCAGGTTTTCCATTCCTTGGATCATCTTAGTAGCCCTTCTCTGCACCTATTCCAATTTAAATTAATATTTCTTAAACATGGGAGACCCAAACTGCACACAATATTCCAGATGAGGTCTCACCAGTGCCTTGTATATCGATACTAACACCTCCCTATCTCTACTGGAAATACCTCACCTGATGCATCCTAGGATCGCATTAGCTTTTTCTCATGGCTACATCACATTGGCGGCTTATAGTCATCCTGTGATCAACCAATATGCGCAGGTCCATCTCCTTTGTCACTTCCAACTGATGTGTCCCCAGATTATAGCAAAAGTTCTTGTTACTAGTCCCTAAGTGCATGATCTTGCACTTTCCACTATTGAATTTCATCCTATTTCTATTACTCTGGTTTACAAGGTCATCCAGATCTTCTTGTAATGATATCCCAGTCCTTCTTTGTATTGGCAAACCTCCAAACATTGTGTCATCTGCAAACTTTATTAGCACACTCCCACTTTTTGTGCCAAGGTCCTTGAAGAGAGAAGAGGAGCAGCTGGTATCCCAGAGCACATTTTATCAGATGCACATTTGTGTGTCTTAGAATTTCCAATAATCATAGTTTAAGATGTATAGTTGGGCAACAGCAGTTGGTTTCTCATCTCACCAAGGGGTAGGTCCTTACTGGGATTGAGTGAGGATCTTCTTTTTTTGCCATGGTTTTATTTCTTTAGGGGCCAGGAGAGGGCTGATGATAATAACATTTGAATGATAATATAAATGTCCTTTTATTTTTCCAGGAAGAAATGATCACATCCTCAGGTGAGGAGCTACTACTGGAACCATGTGGACAGAGGAAGAACCCACCTGACTACAGTCCCTTATTTGAATGACTGTTTTCTGTCTTTAGGACTAGAATGAAAACCCCATGGATAGTTAAAATAGTATGTTAGTTATCAAATCTTCAGTCACTAACCATTTGGCCAACAAACTTATCACAACTAAAGAGTCCTAGAAACAACTATTTGATACCTGATTTGTGGTAATTATTTATATCACCAAGAGTTAAAGATGAGAGAATACTGACTGACTACAGGTGAAGACAATTCCTAGTGTCTTCTAAGAGATGTGGGTCAACTGGCATTGACACTCAAGGTCATATTTTATTTTTTCAACTAACGTCCAGGGTAGAACATGCAAACTGACTTGACTTTAAGAAGGAAGAAGAACTACTCTATGCATTCCCAAGGCATTATATGTTGAATTAGGTTCTTTCCTCCGAAGCCAGGTTTGCTAGTTTTCAATGACAGTCTCATCAGTCAATCTTGCAGTTTTGATGAGAAAGGGGAAATAGACTTTAAAACCTTGTGTAATTTGTGATATCTTATTGTTTGCCTTCAAATTCAGGCCTATAAAGTGAAGTTTGCCCCAGAGTAGACATCTGCACAAGACCCTGTGTGCTGTTAAAGACTTTGTGGTCCAGCTGCACTGGAATGACTTTCACCCATATTATAGAGAAGATGGTCAATTATTCTGCACTGTGTAGCTAGTCCCTGTTTCCAATAGGAAAAAAAGAACTACAAGATTTAAAACGTTCACAAATCACTTTATGGTGGGAATATAGTTTTGAAACTTGAAGTAATGCATTAATGAAGGACAGGCAAACCACTCTGGATAAAATATGAAATGAGCTGAATCCTTACCCAAAACTCTAATCAATCCCTGACATTTCTCTACTTTCAATGATGTCCGAGCCGTATCTTGAAGTTTCCTAGCTTCACTTTGTTATTGTTCCAAACACTCCCTTACCTGTTCCGCTAGTGGGGGATCCATATATATTTGTTAGATATCATGCCTGTTCACCTCTATAATGAGGCAATCAAAGAGCTTTTAAACCATTTGTTACAGCTACCTACTAGATATAAGAACACATATAAAGAAACAGGTATACAGAAGCGAGTGACATAGGCTAGCTGCTTAGATTTACTTGATTGACAAGTTTGATATTATTCCAGTTAGACAAGTTATGAAGCATAAAGACCAAAGCTGATTTTAAAGAATTCTTACTACCATCTTGCTGTGCTTCTAGCTGGGGTGTGCATTTGTTTCCCTTTTCAGTACCTCAGGACTTATTCTTCCCTTCATTTCAGAATAGTCTGGCCATGCTGAAGGTTTGTTTACAATATATAACATAATATATTTGATCTGAGTCATTTTCAGGGGTGGGACATAACTGAAATGGTCACATGATCCCTTAAGTGGGTTGATTCATCTTTTTTCAGATATTTAAGACCTATTTTGAATAATGAGGGACTTTGCCCCCACCTACATCTCACATCTCATTTCCTTGGCCTGCTCCTTGAAATTCTTCTCAGTACTCTCTTAACAAACCCCTCTTTGTGCCTCTCACTTTCAGCTTTGTGCCTTACTTCATGATACTCTCATGCTTAGAACCACCTCACAATTCTTATGTGCCACTCTTCCACATCCCCTTAAAACCTTTTATAATTATTATTATTGAATCCCTTCCCCCTCAGAGGGTGACTCCACTTGCTTGTGCCCTTGAACTGGTATCCTGTGTATTATGTCTGTCAGAATTAAACTGTAAGATGATCTTCAGGGGAAGGGACCTTGTCTTTACATGTTTGTTAAGCTCCAGGTACACTTATGGTGCTACATAAATAATAAATGCTCTTCATAATGATAGCGACTTTCCTCATCATTGTCTTTTCCTTGCTGAAATCAGAAAATTCAGACATGTACCGCAATGTCACAGATTATATTTTCCTTTTGTTAATGTTAACTTTTTGTGAGATTAAATCCATCTGTGTTTGTCACCTCTGAGGGAGAATTCCAGTAAACTTTCCACAGAGAAAAGTTCCTGAGGGGTATCCGTGTTAGTCTGTATAAAGCAAAAACAAGAGTCCTGCAGCACTTTAAAGACTAACATATTTAATTTCTGCAGGCATAAGCTTATGCTACAGGACTCTCGTTGTTTTTCCACAGAGGGAAATTTAGTTGGACAATTTCTCTGTGATTTGCACTGGCCACATAGGGTCATTGGCTCAGGTGATTTTAAATGGTTTCTGTAACACCTCATAATAAAGGGTTGTCTAAGAAGTTAGTGTTCAGTCTAAATTGTAATCAGGGAGTACTGAATGTACTGTTCATTTGCTGGAACAGCCATTCTTATCATAGAATACTCTGATGTGAATGCAGCCAAGATTAGTTCACCAAATATGTTTGGAAAATTAGGATAGTCTTTTATCTAGCCAGTATCTTGGGAAGCACTGTGACCTAGCAGTTTAAGCAGAGGACTGGAAGTCAAGAGATGTGTGTTGTCTTCAGTACTTGGCAATTGGCTTAACAGGGGGCTTCTTGCAAGTCAGTCAGTCTTTGAGCTTCGATTTACCAGCCTAGAAAATGGGGGCAATAATACTGACTCTCCCACGTTTCTAAACTTCTTTCAGATTCTCATATAAAAGGTCATTATGTATTCTAAAAGCAAGACACATTGTTTTCCAGTTCTTTTGAGGTTTACCTACCCTTAGTACTCAGCATCTACAATTATGGGAATGTTTGTGTGCATAAAATTGAAGCAGCGTTGTTCTGTATAAAGAATTCACATTCATAAGAGGTTGGCAATAACATCATTATTCCTTTCTAAATGACACATTTCCCAGGAATTGTAACTTGAACTTGAAAGTTTGGATCTTTAAGCCTACCTGTCCTGTTGTGCCCTTTTAACATGCGTGTGACAACCACACAGTTTTCAGTTCATGATATATTTTCTACTTTTTTGGGTCTGCATTCCATGCATGTCTCATATTTTAGGTTTTACCTGGCTTTAAAATAAATTCCTTGTAAGTTCTCCTGCAAATGAAATTACTGTCTGGAAAACCACAATTTCATCTTGAGAGTTTTATTATGTTAATAAATGTCACAATTCTCAAATAAAGGAATTGCTTTTTTTTCCAGAGCCCCACAGAAATAATGAAAAACATCCAGCCGACTCATAGAGAACCGTAGAGTAAAACTTGACAATATATAACCAGAAACATCGGCAATAAAATACAGTGCAACTTAACTGAAGATAAATTTCAAAGAAAACAATAGGAGATCATAGTAGATAGAAATTAAAAAGAACAGAAGCTTTCCTTGGTAAAGATGTGCAGCTGCTGCCAATACACTGGAGGGTAGTGGGGGAAATACAAGAGTAGAGACATTTTCTGAGCTAACAAATGTTTGTTGCTGCCTTCTAGAAAACAAATGGACTATGAAAAGGTAACCTGTGAGTGGGAGGCATAGCAGGGGGAAAAACAATTTAGAAAATGAGAGAATTAAAAAATGAGACAAATGTGTTTATCTCCGTTTTTAAAACTTTTACTGTATTTTTGAAGTCCTTGGAGGAAACTCAGAAGATCGCTCTTTTCCCCAAATCACAATGCTTAAAATGAACGTAGAGCCTGAGCCAGAAAATTCAGAACTGTATTTCAAATACCCAAAGTCTGGAGATGTTGGCTTAGCCCATTATAAAGAACAGAGATTCCTTACTGCAGATTCTTACCAGGATCTGCATTCAGATTCCAAAACCCTGCCTTGCCTCCTCTGCATTCAGCGTTGTTTGATTCCACTCTTTGGTTCTGCCCATTTCACCACCTCAAAAGATTGCAGAGGTGGTTTCATTTTCCTGCATGTCCAGGTTTGTGATATTACAGCAGTGACCTTCAAATCTTGGTTGTGATTTATTTTTCCTTTCCTAGCTAGTGTTGAGGCAGGGGAGCTGCATGTTGCAGATTTCCATTATAAGGCGTCCTGTCAATATTTCCGGTCAATATGGCCTCTAGGAACTGAATGGAAGGCCTGTTATGGTAAGTCTACTTTGTAGGGAAACAATCTTCAGTAATAAGGAAAACATTTAAATTCTTAAATGAAGCGGACTTTCCTTTCTATCCCTGTCATAGCAATATAAATGCACTATCTAGGTTCATAAGTATTTATATATATTCTTCAGAAAGAACCTCCAATGTATTCATTACCTTTGCTTTCTGGGATCCCTGTTACAGCTGGAATTTTTGGTTTTGACTCAATACTAATGATGTGTGCAGATTTTGCCACTTTAATGGTGTTGACTTTTGTAGGGGAAAGCAAAGACATCCCAAACAAGCTCTACTACAGGGATAAGAATTTGAAACCCACCTATGGTATTTGGATGCTCACTTCCAGTGTACCATTTCTGCTATATGCATTGCAATGGAATTAATGCATAGTTTAGGAGTCTTTAAAATGATTAAATGTTTGCATTAAAGTAGCACCTCAAAATCGTATTTAGTATCAGGGCCCCATTGTACTGAACAAACATCAAGTAAAAGACTAACCCTGCCTCTGAGAGATGTCTATTTAAAGATTTTAATTAAAACAGATGGACAATACATGGTGTTCATATTTACTGAATTTGGGCTTGATGCAGAGTTCATTTAGATCATGTGAGACTTTGAATTAATTTCAACTGACTTTGAGCTTTATGAACCAGAACCTCCACTGGTGTAAATCAAGATACCTTCATTGACTTCAATGAAGCTACCCAGATTTACACTATCTGAAGATCCAACTCCATGAGTACACACAATCCCCCATGTCTTTCAGGAGGCATGAATGCACAATTTGCTTTAAACATACACAAGGCTATTTATATTGTTATCTTCTAGCGGTGCCTATGTGCACCACAGTGGTTTGAAGTCTAACTCATAAATTCTTGTCTTCCAATGTTTATGATGTCACAGCACAAATTTGCTCTAGGGAGGAAATGGCATCTCTCCTCCTGGGAGCAAGTTTCTCTCTCTCTCTCTCTCTCTCTCTCTCTGTGTAAAATTTCATTTGCATCATTTACAAGCTGGAGCCAATTTTTTCACAAGTTGCTAAAGATTTACATTTTTATTTGTTTTGTTAGATCTCTTCTTTAAGTTTCTTTTTCACCTCTCCCCCAGAGGCTCTTGCTTGTGAACTGAAGTATTAATGTGCCCCAGGCTGGTCTGTCAATTGCAGAAGGAGGTGTTTGCATATGAACAGTGGTTTGTATTTCCTGGATTGATCCTTGTTCCTTGGATATATTTTAGGCTGCTTGATGATAATGATGCATAATTGATTTCTATAGCTAATTTATTGCAATGCAAGTACTCTGAAACCGCCTCTTCAAATATTTGTTTACTGCTAGTGATTACCCCTGCAGATTGTGTATTTACATTATGGCCTGTGCCAATGCAGATTTTCCACCAAGCTGGAACTAATTGTTGGTGGTGTTTTGCTCTCTTGGAAGTTCTTCCAGTAGTTTTAAGTTAAGGTCACATCCTGTATTGTAGGTTTAGTTATTATACATTAATTAAACATTGATTATAAGTACATTTTTTAGGGTGGAGAAACAGCTTCATAAGAGATGGTTCTGTTTGGACTTAGATCATGTCCCCTGGATCTTACAAAACTGGGTGACTGGACAACAAAATGGCCGATGAAATTAAATGTTGATAAATACAAAGTATGCACATTGGAAAACATAATTGCAACCATACATATAAAATGATGGGGTGTAAATTAGCTGTTACCACCCAAGAAAAAGATCTTGAGTCATTGTGGATAGTTCTCTGAAAACATCCACTCAATGTGCAGTGGCAGTCAAAAAAGCTAACAGAATGTTGGGAATCATTAGGAAAGGGATACATAATAAGACAGTGTAGCAGGTTCACACTGGCCCCCCTGCTGCTTATGTCTTCTGCCCCACAAACCATACACAGATCGCAGCTTCGTGATCTCACTAGTGCTCTTTATTTACAGGCTTTTTTCCACCACCAACTATTTACAAATACAGGGCAGGCTCAGGGGCCACACAGTCCCAGCCCCTAACGCAGGGCAGCTCCCTTCCAACTGAGGCTTCTCTCTCTCAGGCAGGCCGGCCGGCCGGCCACCGACCTTCCTTCCTCCCACCCACCTCCCTGCTGTGAGTCTCTGGTGAGCCCCCCTTGAGCTCCTTCGTGTGAGTCTTTATAGGGCCAATCTAATGAGCGTAACAGAGTTAGTCCAGTACCTGCAGGCTCACTCAGCTGGCTCCACTCCCTCTTTGCTTAGGTTTTCAGGGGCAGAGGGCTGGCTTAACCTTCAGTTCTCAGCCAGCACCCTGTCACAGACAGAAAATGTTGTATTGCCTCTTTATAAATCCATGGTAATCCCACATCTTGAATACTGCATGCAGATCTGGTCACCCCATCTCAAAAAAGATGTATTGAAATGGGAAAAGGTACAGAAAAGGGCAACAAAAATTATAGGACTATGGAAATGCTTCCATATGAGGAGTGATTAATAAGACTGGGACTCTTCAGATTGTAAAAGAGATGACTAAGGCGGGATTTGATAGAGGTCTATAAAATTATGACTGGTGTGGAGAAAGTAAATCAGGAAGTGTTATTTACTCCTCGTAACACAAGAACTAGGGGTCACCAAATGAAAATTAATAGGCAGCAGGTTTAAAATAAACAAAAGGCAGTATTTCTTCACATGATGCACAGTTAACCTGTGGAGCTCCTTGCCATGGGCTGTTGTGAAGGCCAAGACTAGAACGGGGTTAAAAAAAGAACTAGATATGTCCTTGGAGGATAGGTCCATCAATTGCTATTAGCCAGGATAGGCAGAGATAGCTGTTTGCCAGAAGCTGGGAATGGGTGATGGGAGGATCACTTGATGATTACTGTTCTGTTCATTCCGTGAAGCCCCTGGCATTGGCCACTGTTGGAAGACAGGACTGGAGTAGATGGATAATTGGTCTGACCCGGTATGGCCATTCCTATGTTCTTATGTTCCTATGGTGGAAGCTCTCAGTTTGCAGATCTCTTGCCCCTACTGTATGCCAGGGTCTTAGCTGCCTCTGTGGCACCATTTGACCCCAGTGTTCTCAGACTCCACAGACATCTACATGTGGCTAAAGGGACATATGTTCAGTGGCATTGGGGGAGCATAGACGGACACATCTGGTTCTGTGGAGCTTACACATGGTAGAATATAGCCCAGAGTGAAATAATGCCAGATGCACACAATGGATGCCAATTAGCAAGTGAAATGGTTGGGGCTGAATCCTAACATATATGCTGTTTTGCTCATCACAACGGTAGCAGGCAGAGGATGCACTGGGATGAATAAGTTGTGAGCAGGGTATGTACAATCCTGTGGAGATGACTGATTAGTTGATCAGTGCGTCAGCACATAAGTGGCTTTGTACAAAGAATATCTGAGGAGTAGCTACACTTTATCAGCATGGAGGATTTGGCCCTGAGTATTATATGAGATATATTTTGAATACTCCTTAAGCACCGATGAAAGAATTTAGAAGCATATTTTCAGACACCCTGATGGTGGTATGTTTTCTGGAAAATGCATGGAAGTACTTTTAAAAATCTCCAATTTTTTGATCCCAGAAACGTTGCAGTTCCTGGTTTCATTATTCTTGGTGTATGAAGACTTTGTTTTAGTGCATTCTCAGTAACTCTAGCCAGCCAATATTTTTGGAAACCCAGTGTGCTCTTTGCATTTAAAAAAAATATTGCCTCATTGATCAATTTCCTCCACCAGTTTTCCCCTGTTACAAACCCATCTGAAAAAAGTTTTCTTCAAACAACTTTCACATTTTAAAAAAACAGAGCTGATTAAGACACTAGATTTTAAAAGTTATTTGAGTCAGAAAACTTATCTTTTGTAAGCTTTCGTGGGCTGCAACCCACTTCGTCAGATGCAAGACATAGAAATCAGATAGGGGTATATATCTATATCCAAGGGTAAGGAACAACAATGAGGAGGGTAGGTGTTAGCAAAGTCCATTCAGTTAAAATAGATGAGGCCTATTCACAACCATTGATTAGAAAGTGAGAATGTGTGAACAGTGACAATTACTTGTAATGAGATAACCATTCCAAGTCCCTATTCAGACCCAGTTTGATTGTGTCAAGTTTGCATATGAGTTTCAGCTCTGCAGTTTCTCGCTGAAGTCTGTTTTTGAAGTTTTTTTGTAGAAGTATGGCAACTTTCAAGTCAACTACAGAATGTCCTGGGAGATTGAAGTGCTCTCCGACTGGTTTACGGATGTTACCATTTTTATGTCTGATTTGTGTCCATTTATTCTTTTGCGTAGTGATAGTCCAGTTTGGCCAATGTACATGGCAGAGGGGCATGCCTGGCACATGATGGCATATATTACATTAGTAGATGTGCAGGTGAATGAGCTCCTTATAGTGTGTCTGATGTGGTTAGGACCTGTGATGGTGTCACTAGAGTTGATGTGCCGGCAGAGCTGGCAACGGGGTTTGTTGCACAGATACAGACATCATCTTCCTCTCCAAATGCAAAGAAATGGACATCATACCAAATGGACTGAAAGTGAAAAATCCCTTATGATCGACATATTATACAGATTATGGTGAGAGATTGTGTCACGCACACTCAAAAAAACTATGGAACCACCTGATCAGCAATCTATACAGCAAACAGGAGAAGATTAAGAAAGAACTCTCAGTGCTGGATAATCTCATGAAATCTCCACAGAAACTTGCACGTGGTTGATCTTTACAAAAACAAGAAGGCCATTTACAACGCTCACTTTGCTTCTCTACAGAGGAAAAAGGACTCTAAACTATTTAAACTCCTACATGCCACAAGAGACCACAACTGTGATACCCTTGACTCATCCAACAATATTGTAAATCTATCTAGCTATACACTTAACCCAGCAGAAAAGTCCGTCTGATCTCAGGGACTCTCTTTCTGCCCCATCCCCACATACATGATACAATTCTGAGGTGACCTGGAATCCTATTTTCACCGTCTCAGACTCAAGGAATGTTTCCACCACACCACTGAACAACCACTAACCCACAGATACCTTCCTACCAATGTTACAAGAGAAGAATTCTGCATAGACTCCTCCAGATAGTCGAAACAACAGACTAGACTTTTACATAGAGCAGTGGTTCTCAACCAGTGGTACTTACGAGAAGGCTGGGTGGTACATGAGCCGTACTGTGCCGCCGAATCCGCCGCCAGAAGTGCCCTCCCACCTGCCCTTGCGAAACTTTGCCGCCGAAAATGGGCAAACGGCGGCAGGGTTTCGGTGGCGGGTATTGTGTAAGCCGCCGAAGTCTCTCTCTCTCCGTCGCCGCGAAACCCCGCCACCGCTGCAAGTCCCCCCCCCCCTTTTTTTTCCCGAGTGGTATTTGGGGAAAAAAGGTTGAGAACCGCTGACATAGAGTGTTTCTGCCGATGTGCACAAGCTGAGATTGTCGACAAGCAACATCGCTTGCCCCATAACCTCAGCCATGCAGAACGCAACGCCATCCACAGCCTCAATAACAACTTGTAGGCCATGGAAGATGTTTGTGACGCGTTGGATGGAGATAGGGGCTTGACGGGTCTGGTCAGAACCGGTTTGATAAGAAGCGCAACTCGGCCTGGTAAACAGGCTGTGCAAAGCCATGTGAATTTGTCTGTGGTGCCGAAAGAGGAGGAAAGTTAGGAAGCAAGGTCACATGCTGTAAATTTGCCAATGCTAGCTGTACCTTAGAGCTGATATGTTATGCTGCATATAAAAGCTTGAAATGAAAACTGCACAATGAGACTTGGCCATGAATCCACTTGGATTACGTGGCACCGATCCCCTGCAGCCCGCTTCGCAGTGTGCGTTAGAGTCTCCCTCTGCTGCTTGCAGCATATGCCGTGATTAAAGATAAGTGCACCTAAGTGGTGTGGGCGTGTTTTTATTCTTCACCTGGTATTCAGAATCTGCAGGCAGCTGTGATCAGTGGTGCCTGGCATAACACAACTCTGACATTATAATCAAACAGGCAGACAAAGGAGGTGCTGTAGTCATCATGAATAGGTTGGATTATAAACAGGACACTGCCAGACAACTCTCCAACACCACATTCTACAAGCCACTACCGTCTGATGCCACTGAGGAATACCAAAAGCAACTTCAACATCTACTCCAGAAACTCCCTAAAGAAACACAGGAACAAATCTACACAGACACACCCCCTGAGCACCGACCAGGGTTATTCTATCTGCTACCTAAGATCCACAAACCTGGGAATCCTGGACCCCCTATCATCTCAGGCATTGGCACTCTCATAGCAGGACTGTTAGGCTATGTGGACTCTCTCCTCAGGCCCTATGCCACCAGCACTCCTAGCTATCTTCATGATACCACTGACTTCGTGAGAAAACTACAATCCATCGGTGATCTCCCAGGAAACACCATCCTAGCCACTATGGATGTAGAAGCTCTCTACACCAACATTCTACACAAAGATGGACTACAAGTCAATCAGGAACATTTTCCCTGATGACGATATGGAACACCTGGTATCTGAACTTTGTGACTTTGTCATGACCCACAACTACTTCAGATTTGGAGGCAATCTATACCTTCAAGTCAGTGGCACAGCTATGAGCTCCTGCATGGTCCCACAGTATGCCAACATTTTTATGGCTGACCTAGAACACCGCTTCCTCAAAACTCGTCCCCAAGCACCTCTCCTTTACCTACGCTACATTGATGACATTTTGATCACCTAGACCCACAGAA
Organism: Emydura macquarii macquarii; assembly: GCF_026122565.2. Lineage (NCBI taxonomy): Eukaryota > Metazoa > Chordata > Testudines > Chelidae > Emydura > Emydura macquarii. The sequence continues at coordinate 446,149 of NW_027131527.1, forward strand.
AAGAGTTCCTCAAAGAATTCCACTAATTTCCACCCCACCATCAACCTCAACCTGGACCAGTCCACACAAGAAATTCACTTCCTGGACACTACAATACAAATAAAAGATGGTCACATTAATGCCATCCTATACCGAAAACCAACTGACCGCAATACATATCTTCATGCCTCCAGCTTCCACCCTGGACACATTACACGATCCATTGTCTACAGCTAAGCCCTAAGATACAACTGGATTTGCTCCGATCCCTCAGACAGAGACAAACACCTACAGGATCTCCATAAAACATTCTTAAAACTACAATACCTACCTGGAGAGGTGAAGAAACAAATTGACAGAACCAGACGGGTACCCAGAAGTCACCTACTACAGGACATATCCAACAAAGAAAACAACAGAACACCATCACCATCACCATCACCACTGGCCATCACCTACAGCCCCCAGCTAAAATATCTCCAACACATCATTAAGGATTTACAATCTATCCTAGCAGATGATCCCTCACTCGCTCAAGCCGTGGGAGGCAGACCTGTCCTTTCTTACAGACAGCGCCCCAACCTGAAGCAAATACTCACCAGCAACTGTACACCATACAACAAGAACACAAACCCAGGAACCTATCCCTGCAACAAACCCCATTGCCAGCTTTGCCCACCCATCGACTCTGGTGACACCATCACAGGTCCTAACCACATCAGACACACCATAAGGAGCTCATTCACCTGCACATCTACCAATGTTATATATGCCATCATGTGCCAGCAATGCCCCTCTGCCATGTACATTGGCCAAACTGGACTATCACTACGCAAAAGAATAAATGGACACAAATCAGACATAAAAATGGTAACATCCGTAAACCAGTCGGAGAGCACTTCAGTCTCCCAGGACACTCTGTAGCTGACTTGAAAGTTGCCATAGTTCTACAAAAAAACTTCAAAAACAGACTTCAGCGAGAAACTGCAGAGCTGGAACTCATATGCAAACTTGACACAATCAAACTGGGTCTGAATAGGGACTTGGAATGGTTATCTCATTACAAGAAGTAATTGTCACTGTTCACACATTCTCACTTTCTAATCAATGGTTGTGAATAGGCCTCATCTACTCTAACTGAATAGACTTTGCCAACACCTACCCTCCTCGTTGTTCCTTACCCTTGGATGCATATATATACCCCCTATCTGATTTCTATTTCTCATATCTGATGAAGTGGTTTGCAGCCCACGAAAGCTTATGCCTGCAGAAATTAAATTTGTTAGTCTTTAAAGTGCTACAGGACTCTCATCGTTTTTGCTGTATACAGACTAACATGGCTACCCCTCTGGAACTTATCTTGTTTAGAGAGTCATGCACACCAATAGCAGGATATAAATAAAGGAAATGAACCTTGCTGACCACATAAATCATGATTCAAACTTGCAACAGAGCTCTTTGTATAAAAAATAAACAAAGGACATGGCCATCAGTGCATCGTCTGCTCTTTCAGCAGATGTGCCAATGAGGTTTCGAAGGACCCTTCCTGAACTTCTTTTGGAAGTCCTATAAACCCAAGCTTAATAAAGAACTCTAAGGCTGTATTGAACTATTTAAAAGAAGTATGGCCTGGACATCCTTTGGTGATATAGTGAACACAAGACACCCCACTGCCATTAGAGTGTGCTTGCATGCTTCACTGGGACTGCAAGCCTTTGTTTCTTATTGACTCCTGGCAATCACAAACCACTGTAAATTCTCAAGCTGGGTAACCAGTTTGCTGAGCTCATCAATACTGGAAAAGGCAATACATGCTGGAAAAGGCAATAATGTATCTGATAATATATTTTCACCATGCATGAATGTTACTTTCTCCCAGGGATTTCCTGAAATGATAAAAAGTATCTAACCAGGCTGACTAGACAAATAAAATGTTTGATTGATTTGTAGCTGACACTCCCAGCATACTGAAGATTCAGGAGTTACAAACCCAAGCACACTATGTACTGTGCTGCAGTGGAATTTTGCCTACTTGTGACTTCCTGGAGCTGCTTCACAACCTGCTAGTTGATAGCTATCCATGTGAGAGTACATGTGAATTTTTTCCTGTTTTAGGGACTGATCCTGAGCTGAGCTGAGCTGAGCTCCAAAAGCTCCTATTGAAGTCTAAATTAATCCTTAGTTCAAGAGTGTGGGAAATCTGTATAAGCAACATACCTTTCTATTCTGTGTCAGTCTGATTAGTAGATTGCTTTCCCCTTCTTCAAGAAGGAAAGAAAAACAAGTAAAAAATCTCCCATCCACATTTTTTTTTTCAAATGGAACATGGCCTGTATTTAAAAATAAAATTTGGTGAAAATTTGTTCCATTTGAGATCTTTCATATTTTAAATTAAAGGAAAACTGAAAAGTACTAACTGAAAAAGCAAATGTGTTTATCAAAATGTGTTTATGTGTTTTTGCAGGAAACTAAAAACAGTTCATTTTTTGTTTTTGAAATGTCTCACAAAAACAATTGCCACTTTTTGACTAGCTCTAAAAGAAACTATTTGTTAAAGTGTACCACCCTTTTCTCTAACTTCCCAAGACAGTAAAGATGTTCAATTGTTCTGATATTCTGCATGTAATTATTTCATTAGGTATCCACTGTTTCTCTTAACACAAATTTGCTGTTTCAGGGAGAAGACAGATTAGCAACTGAAATAAAGTGAAGAAGATTTAAATTATCCCCTAGATAGTGTTTTTTCAGCAAAAATCAAACTATAAAGATGGGCAAATTCTGGGAAAAAATGCAATGAATATTTGTTCCAATTTTGTTATTGCTTTCAGTATTTTTAGCCTTTGTATTTGATTTCCATAAATATTCTAGTAAACATGTTTTGTGGCAGAAGTGTTCACAGAAACAACTAAGTTTATGCAAATATTGCAAAATATACAGGGAGATGAAGGCCTTGATTTCAATTTCCCTGCAAAGAAATTAATTTCAATAGGACTGTTCTCATGAGGAAAGGAAAGGAGGGCCATAAACACATGCAGGATCAGGGTCTAAATTTCCAACTTGTAATAATGATAATCATGAGGGAAATCTGATTTTGAGCTAAGATCATCCAATTAGGAAATGGAGACATAGTACATGACAAAGGTATTTAATTAATACAGCTCAATTTTCAAATACTAAATAGAAATTATTTGCAGTAAACTGCTTGAAAATAAGACTACTGACCTATAATGATATGCAGAAATTATTTTAAGAATTCTATATAAAAATACATTTTAAAAAATTATGATATTAGGAGACCATGCACAGAGATCAAGATGACATTTGGGACATCACTGCAGCCTTTTTACTCCCTTTCGTGAGTAGTTACACAAGTAGACTTATTGAAGGCAATGGAACTCATCTTGGGAATACGGACTTTGCTATTTGGGCCTTGGATTTTCACTCAGTTTCACTGAACTGTACATATAATTCTAAAGAGTTACCCATTCGGTCTCTGCAGTTGTTCAAAATTGAATGGACTAAAAATATTCTCTCTTCCAAGGAGGCAGTCAAGGTGAGTTGGAAAGGCTTGGATGCACTTTCTTTGGGCCACAGTCTGGAGATAAATGGAGACATCCTTCCTTTCCCCCAAGACCTATTCATAACGAACTAAATTCACAATAATCCAAGAGAAACCTGCCGGCTTGCAAATATTCTGTTTGTAAATATAATACAATGTCTGTCAACTCCCCACTGTGCTAAACCTCTGTTCAAGTTACATCTTACTTCTTTTGCTGTAATTGATGATCACTTGTGTATCTCTCTGTAAAGTTTTTTTATCAATGTCTTTGGTGGTTCATTTTATATCAGCAGCAAATCAATGAAATTTTAATGGAACAGAGTGCTTAACTTCAGACTGAATTAATGTTGCCTTCCCTATTTCAATATCAAGTGAAGTTTTCAAAGTCTAGAAGGGTAATAGTCTTTAGATTTTTTGCTTTGATAACCATCCCCTTTGTCTCTGCACAATGGTAGCATCCTTTTGATCAGCTGTAGTAAAATTACCTGTGTTAATGAACTTTGTTTAAACAGTGGCATTGTTTTTTTTTTGCAGTACAATAGAAAGAAATGGGAGCTGAGGCGGATAGCTGGATGAATGATTAAATAGAGTGTAAATATCCACTTGTAAAGTCTCTCACTCACACACACATCCCACTACCTACCTTTGGGGAAAAAATATCCAAAATCAGTTAGAAAATTCCCCATTGAAAAGAGTAATGGCCAATGCACAGTGCATTTGTCAGCAATCTGTCAAGTCCAGGATGATCTCTTTTATGGGTTTTATTTTATATGGGTATTTTGGTGACTGAGGAGTCTGATTCTTGAGCTGCAGACGTGTTGGCAGACGTTGCAGTTGGTGTTGGAAGCCAGGGCTGGACCATGATTAATGCATGACAGTTGTCTGTACTTTCTTTTCTGGTGTTTTTCTGCGACCAGGGCAAGATGATTTTCCTAAAAAATGGTGGCTCTTTCTCTGACAAGACTTCTCTAGTTAGCCTGTTTTGTGATACTGTCTCCCAGTATGTAATGTCAATGACACATCTCTTGATGTTTGTCTTGAAGGTGTCTTTGACGCGTTTTTTTTTTTTTGGCCTCCCATTTCCTTTCTCCTTTGGTGAGTTGGGTGTACAGCAATTGTTTTGGTAGGCATGCACATGCAATGCCTGCTCCACCTCAGCTGGTGCTGGATCATCAGGGCCTCAAACACTGAAGATGTTGGCTTCTGTGAGGACCCTGACATTAGTACGGTGATCCTCTCTCTTTATGTTGAGGATCTTCTGGAGAAAGTGTTGGTGCTGGTGTTCCAGGTTTTTTCAAGTGTTTTCTGTAGGTCACCCAAGTCTCAAAGCCACAGAGGAGAGTTACCACGGCTTTATAAACTAAACATCTACTGTGTGTTCTGCTATTGTGGTTGTGGAACACCCGCTGGGACGGTCTGCCAAAGGCAAGGCTGGCACAACGGATCCTGCGCTGAATCTCGACGTCTATGTTTGCCATGGCTGTAGTTTGTGGAGGTACAGGGGGCCATTACCCCTCCCAAACAAAGGTGAGGTGTGGGAGGGGCACACAGGGCTATGTGCCACTGGTCCCCCCTCCCCGCCCCATTTCTGTGAGTGCCAAGCTGCATAGGGCTTGCTCTGCTCGGCCTGCTGGGGGGAGGAGAGGGAGGCTCTGTCGTTCCCATGCTATGACTCCCCCTGCCTCTGGCATGTTTCCAACTTGCTGGGCTGCTCCTCTCACTGCAAGCTGGGCCCGGGCTGGGAGTGGAGGGGGCAGAACAGAGCTGCTTCTCCCGCTGGATGCTCACAGTCTCTGCAGTTGGATGCTGCTTCCTGGGTCCTAGTGCCAGTTGACTTCCACTTGTACGTGTGCTGGGCACCCTGCACGGCCACCATCCTGTTTCCTGCACAACGGTAAGTGGATGGGGTGGAATGGGGAAGAGGAGCGGGGCAAGAGGGGACATAGGGAAAGGGGGTGAGGTGGGGGAAGAGGTGACTGAATTGTCCATGCAGCCCCAGGCAGGCGATTCTGAGCTATAGACCATTCCTGAGGGGGAGGGGGTGCAAGGGTGTGTGTGTTGGTCTCTCAACGCCATGCAGTGTGCACGGCTAGTGGATGACTGTGTGCACTTGGTCATGCAACAGGCATGTCCTCATGTACTGTACCTCTGTAGTTCTCATTTTTTCTCCTCTCCTTAGCCAATGCAGATAAACAACTCCAAGCTGCCAAGCTGAATAAGGCCTGCCTCTAGGATCTCTAATGGGCAGGTTCCTGCACCTGTGAGGCAGCTGGGTTTGAGCTGATGGGGGTAATTGAAATTTTTTTTTGGGGGGGAGGCCTTAGGTGCTAGCAAAAGGGATGGGGGGGCATGCTGTAAGGGGGGGAAACGGGGGAACTTCTATAATGGATGCCAGTACTGCTGTGCTTTAACCATGGAGTGTTATATTGTGGGGGCTTGCTGGATTGGTTCCCATGATAATTTGGAGTACTGCAGTGGGGAGGAAGGTGGATGGGATAGGGCAGGGGGGAAGAGAAGGGGGTACAGGAAGGGGGGTGGGGAAGCAGGAGATGGGCATGCGGCATCCCTTTGGCGGCAGCAGCTGGGGCTCCTCATTAAGCTCCCCCACAGCCCAGGTACCAATCCAGGAGGGGGGAGAGAGCCTGGGGGATAGGGCAACTGTCTTCAGTGCGTTTATCAGCCCCCCCCAAATATAGCAGTCAAACCATGCCTATGGTTTTCCCTCTATGAAAGATGGCTGCAAAGTGTTCTACATTTTCCAGTTCCTCTCTGTCAATATAGATCTTCCTTGCTGGGTCTGATGATTGACCAGGAGCAGTTTAGCCTATGTTCAGGGTTAGTCCTAAACTTTTGAAAGCTTCCGAGAAGCAGTTGAGGGTATGAAGTAGTATAAGAACAAAGGTTTAAATCATGTCCTTGTACCTGCAGAAGGAACCCTAGCAGTGAAAACAATGTGGTTTCACTTCATAACGGAGACAAGATTTGGCCAAGACCCACAAAGGCCCCAAGGCCCCTATGAGGTACAAAGCACTGCTCTATGGAGGCAGCAGGCAGTGAATGGTGTGGGTATGGGTGGCTGCTACACTGATCCTCCATGGAAGTGAGAGCACAGAAGGATCCAGGGATGCTACAGCAGCCATTGTCTTGGAGTAGCCGCTGCGGAGCAGCTGTAGAGCTGTTTCACAGCTTGGTTGATAGAATTCCTTCCCCATCCCTCCTGACAGTCATTGGTCCCAATTCTCCATGGTCTTGTTATTAAGCAGTCTGATTAGGTAGCACTTTATACCTACATTGAACTACGGTAAATGGTAACACAAAATATAAGCTAGCAGAGAATTATTTCCACTGTGATTAAATAAGCAAGGAAGAAATATCAAGGATTTTCCCAAGAATCTTACTTTAGCCTGGGTTTACCATGAGGAGAAGCTTGTCCTGCATGGCTGGAATTGATTCCCTCTAGATCACAGCAGGTCTGTTTGAGGTGTTATGAGATGCACCTGGTAGGTCCAGGGGATCCCTCTGTTAGGGATAGGATATAAATGTGAATCACAGGAGTGGGTTCAAGATCACAGACTGGAGAAACACAAACCACTATTTGCTTTGATTCATTAGCCCAGCCTTGAAAAGACATTCGGGGTCTAATAAAACCTGTTCATGGTCTTGTTCTGAAAGAAGGGTAAGAAAAGAGACCTACAGGTGTCTTTAATATTTTGCTATAACTTTTCCCATTTCTCTTGAGAGAGAAAGTGAAGTCTAATTCTCTTTCCCCATTCTTCATTGAAGACTAAATTTAAGACTATTGAATGGCATTTAGTCATTTATATATATTTCCTACAATGTGATCTGTAGTGTTAATCATTTTAAGATAGTCTTTCAATAGGCAAGATAGTCAGTCTTGTAATGACTTTCTTCGGAGCATAACAACAATGGGCCCAATTTTCCTGTAGGCAGTGGCTCAGGAGTAGGAAATCTCCAGGAGGTTTTCCTAGTGTGGTTTTATACCTGATCTTTGCATGAGAAAAGGGCACAGGTTCTTGGCTCCCCCACATGTAACAAGCTGTCAGGCCAGCCCCCAGGCACTGTGCATCCCCCAGGAATTATGAGAGGCCTGGTTCTGTACTGGCTGTATGTCCAGAGTTACCCCACTGTTAATTTTAAAATATATATTTTAAAATTGTTAGATGTGTTGAAACTAACCCTTTCCTGAGAACAGTTTTGGATTTGGTGAATCGGTGTTTGCCAGTGGGGGGAATGTATCGGAAAATTCCTGACCAGCTCAAATAATTGGGACCTGTATTATGAAAGTAATAATATAATAATAATATAAAGAAGCATTAATATTTACTGGGACACCTGGTTATCTTTGCAACATATCTACTTATAATGATGATAATTTTACTGTTGAACATAGCAGTCATGCCTGACATTCAGTTATGTTAATGGTAGATGATAGCACAGCCAGTGGGAAAGAGGGTCACCGTACCAGGGTAAAAGAAGTTTTTGCTAACTGGAAAAGGAAGTTTTACAACATATTTCATGCAAACGCTGATATGTTATGGAGGTTTAACCTCCCTTGGATGGCATTTGGCTTGCTTCATTTAGTCTTATTGTACGTTGGGTTATTTTCTTTTGATTTGTCCCTCACTCTGGTGAAACAGTAGCTGACTGACTGATCAAACCAACTAGCAGGCTTGCCCCTGCTATGTACAAGTTTCTGCTTTTTCCAGGGGCTAGAGACTTGTTCATCTGTCAAAGTTTTTGTGCTCAGAAAACTTTACTGAGCCTCTAGCATAATTTCATAGGCAACAGAGGAACTTGAAATGTGTGAGTATAAATAAAGGTTCTGCTAAAGAAGCCCAAAAGTGCAATTTCAGGAAGGCCAATTGGGGAAGCTTGTCTGTCTTCTCCTTTCTACAGTATTAAAATACTTAATATGTATATATTAAACTACAGTGCCTTTCTTTTGAACTATTTGATGGTGCCAGGGGATTTGTTAGATGTTTAATTTTAGTCCAGGAAAGTCCTTTGGATATAAATTCTATTACTGGCTTAAACAGAAACCAAAAAAAAAAAAAGTATACCTGATATGGTTGTTGCTGTCACATGTCTTTATGAAATATTAGTACTATGAATTCTGTAACAACTCTGTTGATATAACTGAAAAACTACGCAGGGGTGCTGGGAGGTACATAAGAAAAAATGATGCAGTCCATTTCTAACTACAGAATACAAAGAAAACTATCTGTCATTATTGACAGCAAGGAAACGAATAAATATTGTAACAGATAACACATCTATATCCTTCCACTCAATGAATTTATATTAGCATCTGAGTGATGACTTCTCTAAGGAAGACCAGTAGAGCAGTTCTATTAGCTTTCTTGATAGATATCATTTTTTCAGAGTCAATGAACTTTGGAGGTAAAACTATTGTTGTTTTTATTTATTCCTTGGGGGTATGCACTTCCTCTCACATTGGGTTATGTTAAAAATTCAGAACTATGTGTCTAAAATTAGGCTCCTAAACCCATATTTAGACACCTAAATCAAAGTGGCCTCATTTCTGAAAGGTGCCAATCATCTACACATCCCATAGAAGTTAACATGAACTGAAGGTGCTTCGCACTTTTTAAAAAATCAGGCCACTTTCAAGTAGGCCTGGTCTACACTTACTGGGCGATTCAGCGGCAGTCAATGGGAGTTACGCAAGCTATGCAGAGTAGCTTGCGTAACTCCTGTCGACTGCTGTGCTTCCCTTCTGTGCGACATCTTCATTTCACTGCGCCGATGGGAACCGTGTTCCCATCGACGCAACACTACTCCACTTGAGGGGGTGGTTTTACTGCATCGACTTCTGGATCAACTGAGCGGGTCTTCACTGACTGCTCAGTCAATCCAGATAGGTTGATCTGATGGTGGTGACTTTGCTGCCGTCAGTGTAGACATACCCTTAGGTGCCTAAATACAGGTGTTGGAGCCTAACCATATGCACCCAGGTTTGAAAATTCAGTCAATGACATTAAAAGATGTTTTCTGTTTAGTACTAAATGGTTTAAAAATTGTTTATCATGTTAAAGCTAGGAAAAAGTGTCCAGATAAAGAAGTTAGTTATAAAAAGGGGTAAGGAGAAACGTGGCCAGATGGAACAGTAAATGGAGGCTCAGTTCAGTTTGTCAACTCAGAACTCTTTTGAAGTATGAAAATTATTGGTTAGCCACTAATTGGTTAGCCATTCTCCTAGCTTCCCATTTTATATCATTTCAGTTCTGGGGTCTCACTAAGCCCAGAACTGCAAGTACAGAAATACTGTAATAAAAGGGCCAGAGCCAAAGCTTATTGAAGTCAATGGAAAGACTCCCATTAACTTCACTGGGCTTTGGATTGTACCCGACCAACTTTTCTCATGCTATTTCTAATACAGCAGGAAATGTGAAGTACTAAAGTCTCACAAGAAAGCTTTTTGCATAAGATCTCCAGAGCAATTTTGCTAGACTCAGGAGCTTGTAGTCTGTGAGTGAATTTCAGATAAATATCTGAACTGTTGTATTCATATCTGAACCCTGGAATTTTCTGAGCATGACCAGTCACTAATAAAAATGTCCATCCATGTTTTTTAATCTGCCTTGGCAGAAGCATTGCTTTTGATGCTACATTCTTTACTAACTCTTCAGAATATATCAAAATGTCATGTTGTGCAGTACACCTACTTGTTTACCCTGGGGTTGTAGCTTAAAATAATAAATGCTATACAGAGGGAGACCATTTCAGGTTACAGAACAGCTTTTCCAAATGCCACTGTTAAATAGTCAGCAAATCCCTCATTATCAATAAAATGGCACTAATATGTAATCAAAAGTTACTTATGATGCTTTCAAATCCATATCATCACACACCTTTTTATTCTGCAGGATCCCATCAACACCAAACAAAACACAATCTAATATAAAAGGGATCTTTGGTTTGAATGGTTGGCAAACTTATTTAAAGGTTTTGGGAACCCCTAGTGTACAATGGGGTTTTATTTTAATTGTGTTTAAATAAAACATTCTGAAGCTGATTTTCTCCCTTATCTTTGAAGGAAATATTATAAAACCCTTGGTATATGCTGAAAAATCATTCATTTTATGAAAAAGAGGTCCATTAATGTTTATGGCACTGTTTCCTTGCTTTGAATACAAAAGGACATCCAAGAGTTATCGCTTGAATGTCACTGAATTAATCTTGCTGAAGGTTTGGATCATATCACTGACTTGTGTTAAGTTACCTCATTCATTCATATCTGTTCCTTTAAAGACATTCATCTTGTGTGAATTAAAAGCAACAGAACTCTACTGTTACAATTTCCAGGACAGTAACTTTATACTCCCAGAGCCCGGTATTGTTTCCCTTGAAGTCAATGGTGAAATTCCCATTGACTTCATTGGTAGTGGAATTAGACCATGTCTGAGTGGCACAGCAGACATGTAAGTAAGTGGAGCAAATATAATGAATGTGCTGTGCCTCCAGAAAGAACAGAATCATGAGGGTCAAGACAAGCATGAACTTAGTGATGGTGCAGGACTAACAGTGAGAGAGGCTGACATCTCTCCTTTATTCCCAGGACAGGCAGAGCAACTGCAGCACCAGTTAAAGGTGTTCCATACAGTGCCACCAACACACATCTTTCCTGATCAGTGGAGCTCATTTTAAAGGCAGAGAAGACAGGTAAGGTGCTATGCTCTTGGCCTCTCTGCGTATTAGTATTAACTTTGAAGTGGATAGCTGGGCACTAGGAATAACATTAAGACTGCCAGCATACTTCACATCAGCTTCTAAGAGCCCTCAGACTGAGTGGAGCTGCATTTGAACCAGTAACCTAGAAGGACCAGTCTGAAGCCTGGTCTATACTTATGGGGAAATTCGGCGGCAGTCAACAGGAGTTACGCAAGCTATGCAGAGTAGCTTGCATAACTTACATCGACTTCCTAAATCCTCTTCTGTGTGCCGTCTCCACTACGCTGTGCTGATGGGAAATGTGCACCCGTCGATGCAACACGACACTTTTTTTGGAGACGGTTTTATTTAATCAACTTCCAGATCGATTGAGCGGGTCTTCTCTGCTGCTCAATTGATTGGGATAAATCGATCTGACAGTGACGAATTTGCTGCCATCAGTGAAGACATACCCTGGGTATCTGGATGCGAGTTGCTAGCCAGCCATTCATGTGTGAAGTGTCAGGACAGCCTTTTAAAAAAATACCAATCGTAAGAAATAATATAATAATCTGGCTGTGTGAACTCCATTCCCTCTTGCCCACAAAACATAGTCTTATGATAGCCAATTGCTCCATCTTTACATACTCCTGAATGAGAGAAACATTCCTTCCATTTCATGAACATACACTACCTAGGACTAAACAAGAAAGATTTTGAAGTCAAATACATCTGAATAGAAGTCTGGCTGAATTTGGCTTCTAAATAAGAAACTGTGCTGTGATGGGGTGTTTTCCCCACACAGCCTCTGAAAGGGTTAATGTGTGCCTGAGAGTCCAATCAATTCAGCTGGTTACACTTGGCCCAATTAAAGATGAGTCAGCGTTGTGGTTAGTATAAAGGAAGAAAGACTGAAGCACAGAAAATCTGCAGTCATTCTCTGGCATTATCGAGTAGGGAGACCAGAAGGGTCTAGGAGAAGAGTAAACCTTGGGATTCTTCTTATTGTAGAGAAGGCTGGCAAGTAGCCAGGAGAGACACAGAGCAGATGCTGGACTGTTGTAGGCTTTGGTAATATGCTCTGAAAGAAAGACAGGGATTGGACTTACTGGGAGAAAGCCCTGGGAGGCATTTAACCAGGGAACAGAGCAGGGGAACTTAAAAGGGATGTAAGGTTAAGCCTGAGGAGGGTAGAGGTGGGTTACTTTTTAGTTTGGGATTTTGTGGGGTATTCTATTAGAGAGGCCTGTGAGTCCTGGCCCTGAGAGAAGGGTGAACTTGGAGAGATTGTGTGACAAAGGTCTCAAAAAGAAGCAGAGCAGACTTGACTACCAGTTATAGGGTCTTTGGACTAGAACCCAGTGTAGTGGGAGGACCTGGGTTCCCCTACCAGCCACTGGTATGGTGGCATAAGTTCCTGCTGCCATGAGACAGGGATAAAGCTGACAGAGCCCCGAGAGAAGAGTTTGAAGACCATGACAGCCCAGAGTCAGGTCTGAAGACCTTTTGTGAGGACACTTGGACTTTTATTTGTTATTTATTATTATTTTTTATTATTATTTGTTGGGTTTTGTTACTCCCAAAAGGGGTGGGACTAAACTGTGATGTGGCCAGAGGGCCAAGAAAGTTACAGGGAGACTGATGACTGCAGAACTGGAGCGGCCATTAGCAGGGAGCACTAGATGGGGAAAGCCTGCTATGCCACATCTAGCCATGAGGGGGCCCGTCAACGGTGAGTCTACTCTTTCTCACATGCAGAGACAAAGACAATAAGTGGTTCAAATAAGAAAAACTGTCCTGAAAGTTTGCCAAGCCATTGAATTAATCCCAAAGCAACATCTGATTAACTTTAAAAATGTATTCTTGTTCATTTGTGCTTCTCTGCAACTTCTGATATCAGCTGAAATAGCCCAAGAAAGACTAAATGTTGCTGTTATGCTTTATTTAAGTGCCAATAGTGTGCTCTGTACCGTGTGAGATACAAAGAAAGACAAGCTCCCTCTCCTGAAGGCCTTACATTCTAAGGGCCAAATTAAGTTACCCTTACTCAGCTGGGTAGAATTACTCCAAAAATAGCCCCACTGCTATCAGTGGATTAGCATGAGAGTAAGGGAGGCAGAGTGTGGCTCTGAATAGGTCCTGGAGTACTTCTGCAAAGAACTGACTTAACGTCTCACATCTTGAAGCAAATCTGCCATTTCACAGTTTGGTCTCACTATGAAGGCCATGCTGGTGTTCAAATAAGTCAAAGTAAAATAAATATACTTTTGCCCCAAAAGTATAGTTTGGTCATGGGTGTTACCTGAAAGGCCATAGGCTCTGATATTTCAAGTGAAGTAGCCACACGGGAATCAGTGACTGTACAAACCCAGATGTGTAGTTACATTCCACCCAGGATCTCTAAGACTCCTATTCCATTTAACACCCTGCAGCCACAGCAGATGACCAAGGTGCCTTTGAAAAGTACTCTTGATCTTTTCAAGTAAGCTTTTTAAGCAAGTGCTTTAGTCTCCTATTTAGTGCTCCTGTTTCAGACTGCATATCCTTAAAGTTAAGCATATGCTTAAGTGCTGCCATGAACAGGAATGTTTTCCTGAATTGGGCTGAATGCATGTATAGTGAAAGAAGAGGTTATATAGTGCCCACCTCAAATTTTGACCCAGAGCCACCACCACTTCTACCACCATTTATGGTTTATGATTATGCGGTAATTTAGCTTGTGAGAGCCTGAATGAAAAGGAATCATCAACAATTTCACTTTTTATTAGATCAGTGGAAAAAATGGAAAAAGTGTGTGTGTGTGTGTATGCAGTTATCTGTGTGCCACCCACCAGTCTATGGCCTCAGTATCTTCCCAAACTGTGGGGATATTTTGTTGTTGTTGCCTAGGGGCTGGGTTCTATATGTTCCTGAATGGAGCTCAAAGGGTTTTTGGCTCCTGGATACCATGATAATAGGGGTGTCCTTTACATTTTTTAAGGGTATGTCTACACTGATGGTGGCAAAGTCGCCGCCGTCAGATCAACCTATCTGGATCGATTGAGCGGTCAGTGAAGACCCACTCAGTTGATCCAGAAATCGACACTGTTAATCCACCCCCTCAAATGGCGCAGTTCAGTGAAGAAAGCGCGCAGAAGGGAAGCACAGCAATTGACAGGAGATATGCAAGCTACTTTGCATAGCTTGCATAACTCCCATCTGCTGCCGAATCGCCAGGTAAGTGTAGACCAGCCCTAAAATAGATACCAGAGACAGTCCTAAATTGCCTCTGCTCTCTGATAGATTGTCCCAGCTACCATCCTTCCAGCTGGGAAACACTTGATGAGATTCTCTTTGGAACATCCTTAATCATCTTGCAGGATTCTGTCCCTAGTTACTGAGGCTATGTTCAGACTGATGGCAGCAAAATCGCCGCCGCCAGATTGATTTTTCTTGATCGATTGAGCAGTCAGTGAGACCTGCTCAATCGATCAGGAAGTCGACTGAGTAAGTCCACCCCCTCAAGTAGCGTAGTGCTGAGCCGACGGGAACGCTGCTCAGTGCAGTGAGAACAGCGTGCAGAAGGGAAGCACAGCAGTTGACGTCCGTTACGCAAACTACTCTGTAGTTTGCGTAACTGCCGCCGAATCTTGCGGTCAGTGTGAACCAGCCCAGAGTTGGATTTACATCCTACCAAGACCTTATTGCTACAAGGTCTGGGAGAGACTTGAACTGAGCATCAAATCCTCAAGAGGTAGAGCTAGTGGTTAGATTCTAGCCCGGCCCACAAGAGACCTGAGTCCAGTGCCTGCTTTGCCACAATTTCGTGTGTGACTCTGGGCAAGTCACTTCATCTCTCTGTGCCTCCATTCCTCATCTGTAAAATGTAATAATAACACTTCTCTACCTCAGAGGTGTTGTGAGGAGCATAAATACTATGGTGATATGGGCCATCTAACTCCCTCAGTTTGATAGAACTCAAGTACCCTATCCCCCTCAAACTTTTAAGGTTCACTCATGACATCTGTGCAAACTTACAACTTTTGTTCACATTTAGAAATTGTGGCTGTCTTTTGCATCATGTCACAGTGCCTCAATTTACTTAGTTGGTAATTTCTAAAACATGCACACACAAGGACTTTCAAATGTTTTCAGATTCAAAACTATCTTCATTCCAAAAATATGGAGCCAACATTCATTGGCAATTGGCTCATTTTCCATGGAAAATGGCTCTCACCCCCAAATAGCAATTGAAAATTAGCTACATTTTTAAGTGAGAATGGGCCCCTTTTCAAGTTCATGACAAAAAAAGAAAAAATCCTGGAACATGGAGTCCATTTTGCATTTGGTTACAAATCTCATACTGCTCTAATGTTCATGGTCCAACTTGCAGAATGAATTTAATGGCAAAATTCCCATGGACTTCAATGAGGTCTTGTTGCTACAAAGACTACTTCCATCTTTCAACCGTTTATTCCCCCCTCCCTTCCCGGCTGCCACTCTCAGTCCAGCACTGAGCAACCAATACTGCTCAATGCTAAGCAGGCCGACAGTTTGTGGATTTTCTTGGCTTCGCCGCCCATTCAACTGTCATCACATCAATGGGTCTAAGTAGAGCTTAGCCCAAACCTGAAGCCTTTTATAGCAGTGTTAGGCCTTCTTTGGCACTTAGCTGCTTTTCAATGGTAAATATCTAAGACTCAGGTGAATAATACCAGTCAGCTCCCCCCCACCCCTCCAAAAAAGAGAGAGAGAGAGAGAGAGTAAGATGCAGAAGAAAACATAGCAATACACTTTAAGATGTAGATTCTTAGGCACATGTGAACAGAAGGTGAGGCCCCAGGACTCAGTAATCCTTACATCACTCTTACTAAAGATGGAAAGCCTGTGTAGGCACATGCAGTCAAATATATATGCTGTGCATTCAAACACATTCCTGGAGTTGAAGAAAACAGTCCTCAGCCACCAGCTGCTGTAGGTGGCTTCCTACTGCAGGGAATAGCAGGAGTAACATGTTGTGGAGCTGCTGTTCATGCCCCTGGCCTGCCCTCCTCTCCAACACACAGATATGCCTTTGGGGGGGAATTCACTCCTTTTCAGATAGTCAGCACCAGGCCCATGCATCATTTCAACCCTATTTTGAAACTCTTGGGGAGGGGGCTGTCACAAAACTTGGTTCTGGGGCACATGGGAGATTAGAATTCCCTCTGCATACTTTTTCCAGGCCATGCACTTCTTCTCCCAGGATTATGCTGCAAAGGGATAAGCAGAAGTTCATCCTAGCTAAGCATCTGGGTTTGTACTAGAACCAGTGATTTCCAGTTGTGCTGTGTGCAGTGTAAAGAGCCTATTCCACCACCATTGAACAGATTCTAACAAAGCAACAACACTGTAACCGTTTAAGATTAAACAATTGTGGTATGTCAAGTGCCAGCCTGTATCAACTAACTCAGGCTTGGGCTCCAGGGTTGTTAAATTGTAGTGTGGATGTTTTGGTTTGAGCCAAAGCTTGGATCCTGGAGACTGGGCTCCAGCCTGAGCCTGAATGTCTACACCACAAGATTGCAGCCCTGCAGCCAGAGGCAGCTGCCACACATCAGCTGTGGGTGTTCAATTGCAATGTAGCCATAGCATTTGGTGTTTAAGGGTAAGCACTGATTTTTTTTTTGCCTTGCTGAGGAAAGATGCCTTTTAGTGTTTTGGGAGGATTTAACAAAAAGCTGTATAATATAAAGTTTGTGATAGGAAGTACGTCCATACCCCACACTAAGGTAGGAAGAGATGGGTAAATAGACTTTCATGACAGCTGGAACATAAAGAAGAGGCCTTGGAAGGGTAAGGGGAGGGTCCCTGAAGAGGAAGAGCTGGCTTTGCCTTCTTCCTTTCAAGCCTACTCCATTCCAATTTGAGTCAATGTGTTACCAGCCCTTGAGATTTTATCACAACTTGTGTGGTAGTTGGTGTTTTTCTGGAAGATGTGACTCCTACAGGCAGGTGATGAGGAATGGAATCTAGGCTTCCTTTAAAAAAAAATAGTTCTATCCTTCATGGTTGTAGAGAAAAGCTTGAAAATGGGACCTGAGTGCACCCTGAAGACTTAAAGGGCAGAAGATAAATAAAAAGAACTCATTTTTTTAACTCATCACTTTTAAGCCAATCATATTTTTTTGGGGGGGGGGGCCTCACTTACTGAACACATGGGGCTGGCAGGACTAGGGTCAGGAAGCTCCAAATCCACACCAGTAAAAAGGAAGGTACTGGGACAGTGATCATGCTGATCAGAATCCGCTCATTGTTAACTTGTCCTCCCTGGTCCAAAACACACTATCACTTGTTTATGTATATCGTACCTAAGCTGAGGGCAAGAATAATGTGCAACTCTCTTATTGTCTTTCTTATAGGGTCCAACAAAGCATTTAAGCATGTTTGTCCATCCCTGTTCAGCAATTTTATGCATGTCGTTTTAAGGGCCTGCTGCATCAGGGCATTCTGGTCTCACTTGTACTGCATATTAGCTGCCACATACCATAAAACCAGATTGAAAATTCACTTTTTGCTAATTATCGCTTGGTATAAGAAGACATCTTTCAGGGATCTTAGTGCCCAGAATCTCTTCCAGCTGGTTTGTCTTTATGAAACATAATTTCAGAGCACATCTTTTCTTCCTGTAGAAGGAGAAGGAACACCACACTTTAAAATATTGCAACATCTTGCCAAGATGTGACCAGTATGCATAACTCTCCATAGATTTAAAAAAAAAAAAAAAGAACCACAACAAGAGTTCAAGTGCCACAGAACTCTCGTTTTTGCTGTTTACAGACTAACACGGCTACACCTCTGGAACTATTCTCCATAGATTCCTAATGAAGCCTGTTTTTGACAGACAGAGGAAAGCAGGTTGCATTCTCCGTTTATCTGGACACTCACTGTTTGACCCTCCTCAGGGCTTGGCAGATATACTTGACTTAATATGTTTTCCTTTTCAGCATGTGCTGAAGTTAGAGCAGGCCTAGAATCCTTTAGTTTATTGTGTCCTGGTTCTAAAGAATTATGAACAAATCCTCCAAAGAAGCACTCAGGCACAAATCTGAGAACTAGGAATTCCTCACTTTAGAAAGGAAATCATTTGTATAGAATGAAAATTAAAGTCTCTAACCTGTGCAGCAGTTCCTTCCAGTCTCTTTTAGAAACCTCTTGAGAGAGGCCTGAGTATTGAAATGCCAGTGATTTTGCTCTATCATCTCCTTTCTAATAAGTAGACAAGGAGGCAGTTAGTCATCTTGAAGCATGACATTTTAATAATTTCCAGCTGTCTTGTCTTGTACATGGTGAGCCTCTTAGGGTTAAAGCCAGGCAGCAGAACAGAAGGAACTTGTTTGAGAGTATGTTGAGCCATTCCTGGATTAAAATGGATTAGAATTAGAAGGAAATAAAGGACAGCTAAATAAAAACAAAAGGAGTAATCTTCTTAAGAGATCTCACTTTCCAATGCTTATTTGTGGTCATATACGTGTATCCCATTGTATGTACAATCCACTTCTTATAAACATATTATGACCCACATTTTCAAAAGTGACAATGACTTTGGATCCCTTAGTTTGAGTGCCCACTTGACACACTTTACAATGGCCTCATGTTAAGGAAATGTGGAGTACCTTAAAAATCAGGCCTTTTCAAGGCATCTCAGGTTGTAGGAGCAAACAACCTAACTTGATTTAAGATGCAGCTTGATAAATTTATGAATGGGATTATATGACAGTTGCTGCAATTGCATTAGACTGGACTCAATGACCTAGGAAGTTCCTGCCAGTCCTATTTCCAATGTGTAGCTAAAAACTGAGGCACCCAAAATCATTAATCACTCTTGAAAAAAACGGGGCCCTACTTCTTAACAGCTCCTGATTAGCGTTTCTGTGGGAAATTAGACACCACGGAATGGATGTCACTTAAAATACAGGACCAGCAGTCACCCTTCTTATGGCCTATTATTCAAACTGATAAAGTGTACTGAATAAATTCCGTGGGGTGAACTATCACTAGAGAGTGATTAAGAGCCACACAGCCTGAGCATGAGGTCCTGGTGTGCTGTAGCCAGATCAGAGGAAGGAATGTGGTTGCTATGTGGTCCTTCCACGCAAGAATATCTTTATTGTCAGACGAGGAGGTAAAAGATAGAGCCTACCATACTGTCTGCCCATTTGAGGAGGCTAAGGATGCTGTGGGAGTCTGGAGCATAAGTTCTAGGGCCTCATTATTTGAAATGAGATGGAAATAATAACTAGGCCTCACTGGGCAGACCACTGGGATTGCAACTCTTTCCCAAGAGATGACTGAGTCAAACCTGTGGACCGGCCTCATTTCGCTGGCTTACTGTGACTGCTTCTTCTCTTCTGCTGTATAATTACAGTAAGAAGGTCTTGTGTCTGTATCAATTTTTGTGGCTTCAAGTTTAAGCTTATACCTGCTTTTGCACTATATCTGCATAACATAAACTCCCTGACCAGGAATGAGCATGGCCCCAACTGGTCCTTTTCTGAAGGATCTGCTGGTGTGAACAGGACATCACTTCAGATAATGGGCCAAATGCTCTGTCATCACTCCACTGACTTCATAGAGTTATGCCAGCCCATAATTTTGCCAAATGAACCTTAGAACCTAGTAGTGAAGGGAGGAGGAGAATTTTAGTATTTCTGCCTCTGTTACCCTGTGTCTGGTGCACTGGTATAGGGCTGTGGGATGAAATGTCCACCCCACACAGAGCTGAGCAAAGGTTAAAGTGGCTGGTAGGCCAATTAACTCCTCAGGCTGCACTTAGAGCAGGAGTCAGGGAGGAGAAGATTGATTAGGAACAGGCTCACCTGTGCAGGAACAGGTGGGGCCTATGAAGCCAGGCAGTGGACTACAGACTGGGTAGCTGCTGAGAAAGCACAGTTGCTTTGTGGAAATGAGGAGGGGGGGTACTGAGAAAGGCAGCAGTCAGTTCCTGGGAGGAGGGTTCTTGGAGTTGGTACACCCAGGAAGAAAAGGGGACCCAGGAAGCAGTCTAGGGAAGGAGCAGTGAGGGCAGACAGAGCCCAAAACGGCTGAGCTGAGGGGATCCCTGGACTGGAACCCAGAGAAGAGGGTTCCCCTACTATCCACTGAGGTGTAGTATAGAACTGAGATATTGAATGGGAAGACTGCCTTGGACAGCTGCTGGACTGTACCCCAGAATAGGGATGCTGAGTGATCTAGTAGGAGGGTTAAGTGACAAAGGAGATGCTGTGGGTCCTGGAGACAGGAACTGTAGACCTGTGAGAAAGACAGAACAGTGGCCTGCAAACCATGGACATGATGTTGGCCTTGAGAGCTAATTTCCAGAGTGACCAGGAGATGGTGCCAGGCTGATGGTGACTGGAGCACCCCATGACCGGCTGAATTCCCATGTTTGAGGTACCTCTTGTGGCTCTTACATTATTAAGGGAAGCTGTACTTTAGAGGCTTGGTCAATAGTTTCCTCTTCTCTCCTAAAACTATTTTACTGACTCATCCCCAGTCCAAAAATAACCCTGTAATCATTAACTGAGCACCAAACAATTGCTCTTGTGGAAACAATGCTGGAAGATTCTGTGGTACCATGCAGAATTCAAGAAGGTCTCTTGGAAACTTACTGGCACTTGAAAATATCCCCAAATATAACTTACTGCTATAGAGATCTGCCCATTCCCACCAACCTGTGTCCTTTGCAAGCTATGCCAGCAACATGGGAAACTTACCCTGAGAATTTGCTAGAAACAGATCTTCCTCTTTGAGTTTCTTTTTTTTAACTTGTAGCCCTCACTGAGCCAGAGGTCTCTAACTGAGAAAGATTGTGCTCATTAAGTCTCAATCAAGGGAGTAATTGGAGGGTTGATTAGTGATGCAGCAGAGAGGGGGAGGAAAGCTCATCTGACCTGCATTATGATGGAGAAGACTCATCAGATGATCCAGGGAGGGTAGGAGTGTGTTTTTCTGTGCATGGCTGCTGGTCTTAGGCATTTGCTCCAGGGAGTAATCAGTGTGATTGCCAAGCAAAGCAAAATCCTAGTAGTGTATTTTTTTTCATGAAACATTGCAATGTTGCCCAGGCTAATTTATAGACATAATGGCTTGAGCAGTGCTGCTTTATTAATCACATTTACTAATTAAGAAAATAGCACTCTTTTTTTCAAAATATCATTAGACAAATTATATAGCATTGACATTTCTATGGAAATTCAACATTTAAAAACTGGGTTTATCATATAATGCAGGTAATTAAATGGGGAGGAATCCAGAATCAGTCTTGAATTCCATCAGTTTCAGAAGTCTAACAGCAACTACATTGTAAGGCAGCTGATTTAATGTAGTTTAAATTTCAGCAGTCATGATCATAATGTCTCTTACAAGAGTCATCTGGAAATACTGCACTGCTTCTGAACTGCTTGTTTCATATAGCAATTAAGATGTGGGCTGTTGCTCAACAGCTCTTCTGATGCGATTATTTAAGATAAATCAACAAGCAAATCCGAGAATAGAAGATCCAGCTCTTAATTTGCAATATGAAACCTCAAGAGTGATACTTGTGGAAAAGTGATCAACTATTCTTATTTATCGTTCATACTGTATAGAACCATGAATGGACACAGTGCTAGGCAGTTTAGACTGACAACGTAACAGCTCCCTGTCTCAAAGCACGCAGTCTAAAGACCCAAGTGATAACAATCCAGTACAAGACAAAATAAACACACACAGAGTAGGTTATGACCACAAAACTTGAATGCTTAATGAAATAGGAATCTAAATTGAATTTTAAGGTAGAGATGCAAGGAGTTGGTTTTTTTTATGGATCAGAGGGCAGCAGACTGTGATTACAAACTGTATGAGTATTGGTTGAGATGTTTTCATTGTACAATCACATTTCTGACTACAGAAATAAGTGGTGGCGTGTGTTTGTGTAAACACCCACACAGGTTTATCAATAAGTTTTACCTTTTGCCTCAGTGAAAGGGGACCCAACCCACAGAACAGCAATAATACTCTTGAAGAACAACTCACTCCTTTAATATATAAGAAGGAATGTTATTAGAGGTTGTGAAACTTGTTCACTGCTGAAAACAGATTAGCTGACATCTAATTAAAATTACATGACTGTATGGAATTTCTTTTCTTCATAATCTTTCCTTCATTCATGTCAGCAAACGAAGAGGCGTTCGTTGGTAAGGTAACTAATCTCTAGAAAGAAATATGCTCTGTGCTAAAGGGCAGTACAGTTGGTGTATACGATGCTGTTCATTATTCTAGCAGCGCACTCTCCACCCTGGTACATGTCCACTCAGCTATTAATCACCTTTATCTTTTGTTCTACCTAAGTGCCAAGCAATTCGTTTTGGTTATACCCTGAATTAAAATACAGGGACCTGAATCTCCACTGCCTTGTGTAGTCACTTCCACCTGTGTAAAGTGGAGATAAAAATGTCCAGTATTTTCCATTCCTTCATTTGCCCCAGAACACATCCTTCCTGCCCCCCTCCCGCCCAACAAAAATATGTGCACCCTGGGTGAAATTCTGTCCCCACCAACTTGGTCACAGAGGCATCCAGATGTAGCAGGACTATGGTGCTTTAGCAGCACAGGGAAACAGCATTTCTGGGGCCCACCTAGTTATGCCACAGAGAATCATTATAGGGTGGCTCTTTCTAAGTCTTCACTCAGTGAGGTTAGCAAGGTAGCCCAACCAGGGTGGACTGAATGAAGAGCAGGGTAAGGCCAGTGGATCTTCTGCTATGTGAATCCATCAGCCATTATCCTGTATGGAATGGGGGCACAGCTGCAGCTCAGTGTGGTGTAGTAGCAGCTATGGCATGGTTCTGTGCCTTCACCTCTGAGACTCGGGAGAGGAGGATTCCTTTCTCTTCCTGGTTTTGTAAATCCTCCTAGTACCCTCACATGACTTCTTGGGCTTGGGGCAAGGGAAAAATGTAGCCCTCTAAGAAGAGGACCAGGGTGATTACAGGATAAGGCCTGACCCTTTAATTAAGTGTTTGGTCTCATAACTCTGGGGGAGTTCTCGGCTAGAGGGGTGAGCTCAGAAGAGGCAGATACTGCAGAGAGGAGACCTCCATCTAGGAACAGTCCTTTTCTCCTCTTTGTAGCTGTAAGGACCTTCAGGAACAGGTGGGACTGGACAGCTCTAATACAAGAGAGCTGGACCAGCCCTCTAACATATGATTTATTTTGTAATAACTAATGAAGGCAAACTCTGTAGAATCTAGAACAGGCACTGGGAACTAAATGGTGCTCTGATGCTCCAAACTGACCTTTGGGTGAGATTTTTACAACAAAACACATGAAAGCAGATTCTGCATTGGCATGAATCATCAGTTTCTTTGAAGTCAACAGCTATGACAATTTAAACAGCTCAGGGTCTACCCCATGGACTTCCACCAACACAGATATGCATTCTAGGCTAAACAGGATCCGCATGCCATATTTTCTGTTTGTAAACAGCGGGGATCCTGTTTATCTGGAAATTGAACACTTGGGTTTTATTTAAAAAAGCCTTTAAGCAAGAAAATAATCTTAAGCAACAATTAAAACCAACTTGAAAAGTGTGTAGTCATGTAATTCACAACTAGTTGGGAAATAATGCATTCTTTTCATTTCAGAATAGTCAGCCAATAGGAATCTAATTTAAAAAGGAAAGCAAGATAATAGTTGTCTTTTAGTGATAAATACTGATTCTCACTTCAAAAGCTTCATTCCTGCTTTTACTACTAGGTAGAGGACATTCTGAGACATGCACATTTCTTCACAAACTTATCTTTGTTGTTGCCTCAGTGTGTGCATGTCTTTTTAAAAACTTTCTCATCCCCAGAACAATTCCTCTCTCCCAACATGCAGTCTCTCATCCAGCTGTTAATTTTAAGAAAAGTCATTCTGTTTTAGGAGTTGTTTGATTAGAATTAATTGGAAGAGCTGCAATAACTGATTCATACAGCCGGTGGGGTTTGTTTCCTTTTAGCTGAATGGCAAACATTCTAATGTATGTTGGAGGAGGAATATGACACATTCAGGCAGTATAATCTGTCATCTTGTAACTCCATGTTTATCAAACCTTGACATTAAAGTTTCCTGTAGAGGTGAAGAAGCTACCAGCAGCATTTAACTGCTCACAAGTAAATCTACAGGTGTCTTGAGGTAGAAGTACACTTAAAACAGGAATGTAGCGCCTTCAATTGCATGGCCATGTAATGGGGCTGCAGCTCATGCCTCTCCCTTCGTTATATCAGCATGGACAATGGATCAACAGCTGCTGCTGTTCTGTAACCCCTAAGCAGGGTCTTAAGGACACTGGATCCACATAGTTATGGCTCTCTGTCCTGGCCAGCCCAAAGATCCTGTATATACCAACCTATCTTGGGCCACCAGGGAACTCTTCTCTAGGTGTGTCAGTGTGCAGAGGTCTGTGCAGAGGCTCCTGGCAAAACTCTCATTGACTTCAGTAGGTCTAGGATTTTATCCAGCGATGTGGACCCATTGCACAATAACAGCGTGTGGGACAAGTGTTATGGAGTGCCTCAGGGCCAGCCCTTCACACTGTGGATGACCTACACCCAAAGGGCATTGTTCAAAGCCAATAGGAGGCTTTCCATTCGCTTCAATGAACTTTGGATTCAGCCCTCAATGCACATCTTTAAAATAGGCACATTTTAATTTTAAGAATTGCAAGAAGGATTTAGAAAATCCACTAATGAATTATTGACACTTATCTATTAGTTCCTTACTAAGAAGGGAGACAATAAATATTATAGGCAGGGTTGGTACCACTCTCTATTTTTTAGTGGAGCTGGGTGGGAAAACAATTTTCCCATCCTTCCCTCCTCCCAAATTTTGAGATATTAAAAAAAAATCTGTTTAAATTACAAATAAAAATGAAAATCTGGAAAACTTGCATGAACTGGATCTGCTTTTTTTTAAAAAAAATTGGTTTGGGTCAATTGACATTTTATTTTGATTTCACTCTTTTTTCAAAATATTTTAAGTCTGTTTACTTCAATTTCAAAATGAAAAGTCATTTCAGCTCAAAGCTTTCCGGTTAAATGTCAATGTCCCATTCTGACAATTTTGAAACTCTTTTCCAAAGATTTGTTGAGTCAGGAGACTTGTCGAAACTGACTGTTTCACAAACAGTTTTTGTTTGTTTGGATGAATACACAGGGAGAAAAATGCTGATGTGTGTGGGGAGGGGGGAGGTAGGGGAAATGGTTCATCAAAAAAATTCCTGACCACCTTGATTATTAAGGCTGCCTTCCATTTTGTAAGACACTGTTTTCAGTTGCTTATACAGTTGCTAAGTTTTAACTGTTCCGGTTGAAATTTTCCATGCCGGGGACCTGCTTGAAGCTAAGTTATTTTAGAAAGAAATCATATGAGATTCAAGATAGATGAATAGTTGTATATTTGGTCCTTTTTAATAAGCATCTATTAGCTCTTCTAAGAGAGATTATTCTCAGTAATGAGACTTTCCTGAAGATCACTTGCTGTAGAATGACTGCATGCTAAATAGTACCTCTTGCAGAAGACATATTATACCTGTGATCTGCCTTGGCTTTTAAATAGTGCAGTTTATTAAGCTGGCTTTGACTTTTAAAGCCCTAAGTGATTTTAGTGATAACGTCAAACATTATGCTCTTCATATAATGCTGTGGCTGTTTTGGTGAAGGGAGGTGCCTAGTCTCATAACCTTGTGGCTGTAATGGAATGGGAGAAGACTTGAAACCAGGTATTTTTTAGTGAGAAGGCCTGACAGCGCATGACCTCAGAGTAATTCTGCCAATCCTCTTCTCTCCCCTCCCCCTTCCCCCCGATCTTCCTTGGTGAATAAGGAGGATTATTGGTTAGGGTGGGTTATTGGATGGATTGAAGGGTAGCATTTTATTTTGATGTAGTTTTGGGTGTCATGTCTCATGATTGTAATAGCTTAGAATTTCACATAGGCAATTTTTATTCCTCTAAATAAATAGGAGGCTCATTTGCAGAGTGAGTTGTATCTAAGCTGATTATCAATTTGTTCTTCTAATGGACACTATTAGAAAGTACTTACTATTCAATCACAAAATGTTATTAACTTGAGAACACGGCTGATTGCTTAGTAGAATGCACAATACGTGTATCTAGCTTCATTTTAGTTCATACTAACACTAACTTCCAATTAGGAATAATAGGCCTGATTTTCCTATTACACCAATGGGAGGATGGTCAGGATGCTAGCCTGGGACTCGGGAGACCCTCACTGAATTCTCTGCTCTGCCCCATACGTACTTCCTTTGTGACCTTGTGCAACTCCCTTAGTCTCTCTCTGTGCCTCAATTCCCCACCTGTAAAACAGCAAAATGATACTTGACTACCTCACAGGGTAAGGGTAAATATTCCAGTAATGAGGGCCATGTAAGGATCTTACTGTAAATCAAGAATAACTCTGTTAAAGTCAATTGAATGACACCAGTTTATAGCCTGTATGAGTGAGAGGAGCATCCTGATAACACCATAACAATTGCCCTATAGCTAGTGAAAGTCCATATATGAATTTAAAAGGGAAAAACTAAAGCTTTCAATTGGTTTCCTAGGTTTGCTAAGTAGGTCTTTTATGAATGTCTTAATTAGCTATTTCTGTTCTAAATATTGCATGAGGCTTGGCTTCCTTGTTCCCTGGGAATTTGGTAGACTGATCTTCTAGCGGCTGGGTGTTATGGCAGGGATAATTCAATTGCTCGGAGAGAGACTTTCTGATCGACTTGAATCTGAACTGTGAGAGTTTGATTGATTGGCGTCCTTCCTTCCACTATGAGCTTGTACTGTGTGTAACCCATACGGCCAGAGTGTGGCACATTATCTGGTCCAGCAACGAGAGGGAGTTAGTTTTATGAGTCTGCTACTGCCTTCAAGTTAGGGAAAATTGATTGTTCAGTTCAAACAGTAGAAGCTTACACTTCTTTACATGCAGCAGTCTTGGGATCAGTCCTGAGAGACAACCCAGCTGGGGTGGGTGGGTGTGTGTGTGTACGACTCCACCACTCACATAACTTTTTCATTGTCCAATCCTACAAACAGAGCTGCTGCTGTGCACTGATCTATGGTTATGGAATTTTCCCTTTTTGCATGTTCTCCCCATTTGCCAGTGTACAGTCAGACCTTCCTAGATTTCACACAAGAATCTTTACAGATGTACAGCCGGATTTACGAGTATGATCTGGCTGCTTTGTACTAAGAAGCTAGAGAATTTAAGTGAATCTGGCCTAAAATATTTATGATGTGATCAATCAACATCTATAATTGATGACGTTATAAGACATGCCATAGACAATGAGTTCACAGCTTGAGCTGTAATATCGTGGATGAATGCACCTCCCCGTGCCTAGCTGTTTTCCACTTCCTTCAAAACAATGGTTGGTGAAACAGCTGGTCTCAAATTGTTTCAATAGAGATTGAGCTGATGACCATCATATTACTGTCTGTCTGGGGAAAACTGACAGTCAAAGTAATCTCCCTCCAGGACCTGCCAGATTTCTTGGCAGCCCTGACAGTGAACTAGCAATCCATTGATCAAGACCCTGTTCTCACTGAACAGACTACTAAGGAAAGAAATGACAGTGCTTTGAAATTCTATACTGGCTTTCTCCCCCCCTCTGTTCTTCAAATACATGGGCCTGATCAATGGGTTAATTTAATTCTGGATTGAAAAGTTTGCCAATGATCAGGAGCTGTTTCATGCTCCCGAATGTATTCTCCAGCACAAAATGCAACACACTTGATCATGGGGGAGGGGGACCCCCATGAAAGAACCGGGCCCTCCAAACGCATAGTTTATAAAGAGAATCTTCAGCCCATTACTATGTAGTGCTGACTAAAGTACATCTTAGGTGCACAGCATTCACCTGACTTCATTGTGTAGCCAAGGGCTGAATGAACCATATATGTTGCCAAATGCCCCTGAATCTGGAGAAAAGTGTCTGTCAGATGCAGTACCAGCTTTGGTATTCAAAGTGCCAACAGAAATGGAGTGAGGGTGCTTCAAAGGCACAAACCTCCCTGGGTGCATTATATGGGAAAGCAGCATAGGCACCTTGCTAGTGGACAGCAAGTGCTCTCAACTTGCATTAATTTCAAGGATCTTGCTTTTAGTGCAGCTGTGAAGGGGTTAGTTAACGCTTACTGCTGTGCAGTCCATCATATCTTTTTCTTAATTCAGACCAATCAAGCTGTTAACTTACTTCCCCTTCAGGCTTGTGATTATCACACCGAATTCACTGTCATGTCAAATAGACAATTTCATTCAAATAGCAACTTTTGGTGAAATGTGTGTGTATTCGTATATACTAATAGCTGAGGCTCATCCACTCTAAAAAATGAACTAACGTCACTTCTGGGAAGTCTAGCTAACCCACCCAGACGATTTCTATTTCATTTTTCTTGTACAAGAACAAGTTTCTATCAAACATGAATAGAATGTGACTAGACCATTCCAACTAATAGTCTGAGTATAAAGTGGAAAGTGTTATTTCCACTATGGGCTGTAACCAGATAGCTGTACTATTATTGAAGTTGGTGCCTCCCCAAAAAAGGCCACAAGTCCAGATACACAGTGGTACTTAGATGCCTAATTCTCATGGAAATAGTAGGATTTAGGCACCAAGTATCTTTTGAGGATGTGGGCCATAGTGTATTGACTTTTTTTTTTTTTTTTTTTTTTTTTTTAAAAAGCAGAATTCCCCGTTGGCCTTGGGCTGGGAATTCTCCATATGTGGGTATCAAAAAGGATTAAGCAGAAGTACTCAAAGATTTAATGTTGAAACTAAAAGTGTTCAATAGACAC
Source organism: Emydura macquarii macquarii (assembly GCF_026122565.2). Classification (NCBI taxonomy): domain Eukaryota; kingdom Metazoa; phylum Chordata; order Testudines; family Chelidae; genus Emydura; species Emydura macquarii. Next base: position 475,230 of record NW_027131527.1, read on the forward strand.
TTAAAGTTCTATAGAAATTACTCTCAAACCCTACAATCTTTCTAAAGCTGTTTTGATCTATTCTACAGAATTCTGTAGCAAGCGCACAACTTTCCATTAAATTCTAGATGTTCCAAAAAAGCCTATAGAATACCTCATTGTGTGTGAAATTCTACCAGAATTTTTCATAAGGGCAATAGAACTCCATTTCTGTAATGTTTTTTGAACAAAAATAAACAAGCCTCCAAAAGTAGTATCTTAAATGGAAATTACATTAGAACAGTGAAAGGGTGTCACTGCAACGATTGTTTATTGCTTCAGGGATGATTGTGTGTGTGTGTGTGTCTTTTTTTAAGACGGAGACCAACGTAGGATTCTCTGACTCCTAGCAATTTGATGAGACTCTAGGTTTGAGGGTATTGCCAAGTACTAGGGTGAGCGTATCAGCTCAACATTCCGTAGTTTGTCTGAGCATGCAAATGGGAAACAAACATGCACAACCAGTCAGGCTTATCATTCTTGATCTCACAAATGATTTTTTCCTGTAATGAGAATGGGCATGTTACCTGAGAATCAAAATGAAATTGAGATCTTATTAATAAAATTAACTGTGTGAGAGAGAGAATGTATAAACTGGAGGATAGTATTAGTGTTTCATAAAGAAGAGAAATGGTGTGTGTGGGTGTGTGTGTAATGTCCCCACTAGTGGATTAATATAAAAAATGGCAGTTCTGTTCTTTAGCGTACTGTAATTCCACAAACTTTCTTCTATCTTGCTGAGCATTCCTGCAGTTTGAACCAAATGAGTAATCATTTAGAATGATACCTATAGACTAATAACACTCAACAGCCCTTTGGTTAATTTTGTGGTTAGTGAATTGGGAAATTGTGGAGATACACCATGAACATATTTAAAATGAGTATATTATGCTGGGCTCAGCTGATGTTAAAGCACTGGAAAGAAAGCCTAGATTACTCAGAAGGAGACCTTAATGAGCTCAACCTATTTTTCTTATATAAGAGTAATTTTGAAAGTTAACCACTTAGGTAGTCCTGGTGCTTCTCCTAGTAATGCACAGGTGCTTGGAGTAGGGACCCCAAAGTCTGTGGTCCTGTGTGCCCTCACGTGTAGTGTGTATATATATCCAGCCGGCCCATGTTCTTGGAGCACGTCTAGTAGCAGCTGCTCCTAGGCATCTCTGTTTCAGGGACACCATTGCTCCCAAAGTATGAAAGTTTCTTCCTTATGATTGGTGCTTTACAGTTCCATTGCAAGCTGTCCTTCCAGCTAATCTTGTCACTGATGCTTGGAGGATCAGGATCCTTAACCAGCTTTCTAGGGTCCCTGCATGTCTGATTTCCCACAAACCTAAGTCTGTCTATATTCTAGTATTTCCTGAAATATCTCCACAACTTGCTCTTGCCAACAGGAATCTCTGTTGGCACCTGACAAAGTGAGGCTAACAGAGTTGAAGGCAGATTAGGAAACACCTTGCCCATTGATCAAGTTGTTAATTTGTTAGTGACATACTTTGAAAGCATGCCAAAGAAGCAATCCAGAGGATAGTTGGTCATTGCAGTTAACTTTTTCCCCAGTGCCGCAGAAACCTAGCTTCCTCTTTGCTTGCTATTTCATTTCTCCATTGTTATTAGCAAGTGTGTCAATTTAATGATTCAGAGAACATCTTCACAACATTTTGACTTCTCAACACTAACTAAAAACCAAACAAGAGTTTTGGGAGATACATGCTCCATGTGGGGCAAATACAAAACAAACAAAAACAGAATTGCTTTAGAACATGAATGGGTACATTTAAAAAAAAAAAATCTAAATGTAAACACCACAATGATTTGTCCATCTTTAGCGACCTTGGTACTGTAGCTTTTTGTCTTTGTATAAAAAATAAGAATCCAACTGATACATTGCATTGACTATGTTAAGAGGAAATAACTTTGTGTGCACTGGCAGTTTGTAGTTATAATTTGTAATTTACAATCCCTCCCCGTTGCTTCTGATGACTGTTGGAGTCCCAGAATTTTCTCTCAATAAATAGTATTGCCAACTAACACAGGTAAGATGCGGTGCACCCTTGCTGCAGAAAGCCAAAGCAACTGAACTATAGCAGGGTTGTATGATGACATTATTTCCAGTTTCTGGACAGGCTGCAGGGCTATTAGTACATCTTGTAAGATGGCAAAGTGGCGGCTGCTGATCTGCACCCCCTACATGTACATGTGGAGACTCTGAATCTGCATGGCTGTAGATCACATGACCGGCCTGTCTCATTCAGTCTCTATTTACAGACCCGTTTCGGACTGCTGTAGTATAGCAGGCAAAAAAGAAAGCTTTCTGCTCTTATCTGTCCATATACATTCCCCAGAATATCTGTAGAGTACAAATGGTGCTGACACCCTTGCTCTGTCTTCCACACCTCAAGTGAATTTTACCTATCGAGCACAATGTTGTAATCTGAATTTTAATCCATTTTATTAAAATCATTTTGTAATATGGGGAAGGCATATAGACTTGATTATGGATGGAATCAAGAGGGTTCCATAGAAATTTTCTTAAAACCTGTAGAATGACACTGACACCATTGCAATCTTGAGAGTTTTTTGCCATTGACTTCACTGGAGTCAGGATATCCTTCAGAGAACTTACTAATTGTTTTGACCCTCCTCTAAAATTCTGTAATGAGAATAAAATTCTCTAAAATTCCCAGGATGCACAGGTGCCAGAACTAGAAGTGCTGGTGGATGCTCCCACATCCCTGTCTTGAAGTAGTTTCCCCTCATATACAGCGTTTACAGTTTAGTTCAATGGCTTTCGTCACACCCAGCATAAAAATTGTTCCAGCACCACTGGCAGGATGATTCAAACAGCCTATCGAAAGGATGCCATTCTTTAGTAAATTCAATGGAACTCTTCTATATGGGCGTCCTATTTAAACAGATTTCTTATTACTAGAGGAAAATGAAGGTTCTTGCTATCTCAAGAACTCTATTTGCCTCCTTCTCTCTCTACTTGGACTGAGCTTCGCTGATAATGCAAATTAAGTGTATGCATGCTTTTTCAGCCGGAGAGAATAACCCCTTAAATCTGATGAATTTTCCTCTTATAAAGATTTTTGGATATAGCTGAATAGCATATACTGTAGGTCTGGCTTTGCATACAAAGACTGGAAAGTCTCTACTCACTGTTTGCTGGGCCTCTGATAGTTTTGGTTTGATATTCCCCCCCCCCCCCCTTTCAAATCCTTCCTGCTATCGTTAGTATAGGAGTGTCAAAGGAATTCTCCCTGCCTATTAAACTGCAATCTGATCAGGAGCAGCAATAAGTAACATTCCAAAAGTAACATGCTGCAGTCCCAGTGGTAAGAAGTGTAGTGATAGGTGCGTCTTTAAGAGTTTTGGAGATTAGGTTTGGAATTGGATTGGCACCCAAAAATTTGACTCGTATTATCTGAGTCTGAGTTAGACTTGTATGGAAGTGAGAGTAGAGACCATGGGCCAAATTCATCTCTGGTGCAATTCCACTGAACTGAGCTCCATTTAATCTCCTGTGTTTGTATAGTGTCAAAAACAATAAATAATTATAATTATTGGCCAGGTCTAAAGAGTCTTGCAAAGAGTTTAGGTGCCGAACTTGAGACATTTGGAGTCTAATTTTCAGACGTGTTTAGCACTCTCGTGAGTTCTAATCCCAGCCCTAATATTGATTCTTCTGCCACGTCAGTTCTGCTTTATGCCTCAATTTCCATCTGTAAAGTGGGAAAAGTACTAATACTTAGCACCCAATAAAGTGGTGTAAGGACTAATTACTTAATGTTTTTTCAAGAACTCTGTATACAACCAGTGCTGTAGTAGGATCACCTGTGGGTGTCACACTTTGATCTCTCTGGATGATAGTCTTATCTATTAGAGCATTTGTCTAGATTCATATTGCCAAGGCAATGATGCTTTTGCTTTCTATCTCTGTTTCCTCAAAACTGAAAGTTAAAAGAGCTAAAAAATTTCAGAAGCTTCCATGACTTTCCTCATCAAGCAGCTCACACATTTCACCAACATGTACAGATAAAATTTCTTGGAGAGGAACATTTTACTGTTTGTGCCAGCAGCATGCAGAGGAAAAAATGTTAATTTGGAAAACTGAGCAAGGCTCTCCCCAACAAAATGTCACTTGACTAATCAGTAATGAAATCTTTCCAACAGGTAAGAAGACTCAGAGCGTTGAGTCTGCTACTGTTTTGCCAATCAAAAAGGCCTTAAGTTTAAATGAAGTTTAACGCTAAGCACATTCACATTATACACTGTGTCGTCATAATGAAAACTCAAGAACATTAAAAAAAGTGGTGATGGGGGAATTCCTTTTCAAAATGAGCTGCTTGTGATCACTGTTTTCCCTATATTGGAAGTTTGATCTTTTTTTCTTTTGGCTTCTGAATACCCTGGCTGTAATGTCTGTGATACTTACAAGCTGGAGACCGACCAAATAAGGAAACCCGATTAGGTCATGAAAGCCACTCTTCCCTGGAATGCTTCCCAGGCCACAACTCTCCCTTTTCTTTTTTAATAAGGAAAGTCAAACTAGTTTGGGTAAAATTGACTCAAATCTTTAGCCAAAATTTGATCTCATTATTTTTATTTATTCAGTTTGAAAATGTTCAGCTGACCTCTACACAGACAATCCCACTTAAATTATGTATTAAACTTTGAGATGGTGTGTACTCATCCTTCAGTAAGCAGTTGGCACAAGGCATACATCGAATTGACCAATCTGCTGCAGCCATCTCTGGTGTGGAATATGATAGTTATTCTAGTTTACTAATTAAAAAAACTGATTATTCTTCAGAGATTAGTGGTGACACATCTAACCAGTCACAATTTACATATTTGGTTGTAAAAACGAGAGTTCTGTGGCACTTTAAAGACTAACATTTAATTTTAGCAGTCATAAGCTTTCGTGAGCCTCAGCTCACTTTGTCAGATGCAAAGGTAGAAATGAGAAACGTAGGATCATCATCATGCATATACAAGTGCATAGAGAACAATGAAAGTTGCTGTACTTCTAAAAAAAAACTCCAAAAACAGACTTCAAAGAGAAACTGCTGACTTAGAAATCTGCAAACTTGACACAATCAAACTGGGTTTAAACAGAGATTTGGAATGGCTCTCTGTCATTACAAGAGGTAAATTGCTTTGCTCACCCATTCTCACCGCCTACTCAATGACTGTCATTAGACCTCAAGTACCCGGCTTTCATCCACCTCCCCCATTGTTCTCTCATCACTTGTATATACATATGATGATCCTATGTTTCTCATTTCTACCTCTGCATCTGACAAAGTGAGCTGAGCCTCACGAAAGCTTATGCCTGCTAAAATTAAATGTTAGTCTTTAAAGTGCTACAGGACTCTCGTTGTTTTTGCTGTATACAGACTAACACGGCTACCCCTCTGGAACTCTTATATTTGGTTGTGCACACATTTGCACATGCAAGGTTAAACTTGAGCTTCTGTGCTAGCGATGTTGCAGGGAGAAGAATTAAAGACCACCCTCTGCAGTGGAAATTAATAGGGGAATTATGGGTAGGCAGAAGGTAAATATTACTCCTAGTGAAACTTGTATAGATGGGAACATCTTTGGTGACTGGTATTTCAGTTGATGTGCCAGAGAGAATACCTCTTTGTTTTCAATCTCTCTCACACAAGGAACTGTGGTGATCTTTTTTAAAAGGATTGAATGAGCCCTGGATATTCTCTTCCTTCATTAGAATGCGCTTGCAGCAGCAGGAAACAACTGTGCATTCTTTTTTTTTTTTTAGTCTGTAAATATCCCTAAAATAAAACAAAATTCAGAATCTACAAAAATGCCTTACTCCTCTGATATGCATAATGTACACCCCGTCCTCTGTCACTTGGCGTTTATGATCAATTACACAGCTGCAGAAATTTGGCAAGTAGAAGATTGGGATGATCAAATACAATCTACCAGTCATTGGATACCATTAATTGGCACACTAGATTCCACAAGCCCTGAATTTGCAGAGCTACCAGGACATAATTCATTCTCATCACACAAAGACTGATTACTGTAGTTTTGTTTCAGGGGAAAAAAAGGTGATTAGAAGAGGATCGTGATTAAATCCACCACACTAACTATGGATACATGAGATGGAAAACGTGCAGCCACCCAAATGGCAATTGTTTCCATGTAATCTGATTTGTGGGTGCAGGTGTGGGAGAGAACTGTCCTTTTTCATGCCATGTTGACATACTCTGGAAGAAGAGTGGGCAGGATGTAAAAAATAAGGGAAAAATACCTTTCTAGTGATGTGGTTTCAGGCTGTAGCATCATATCACTTGGCAAAAGACACACATCCCAGGTGTCAGTAGTGCAGAACTTGATTTTACGGGTCTGTTTTCATGTATCCAGTGAGAATGTGGATTGTATCAGGAAATCCAACTAATAAAATAGTAGAATGAATCAGAGCATTTACTATAGGGACTAATTAATCCTGTAATTTGGCAGTTGTTTTAAACCTTAGTGGACCTCTTGCACTGTACTAAACTAATCCGGTGTAATAGAATTACAAAGGAGATGAATTTAGCCCTGGCAATCTGGGGTCCAGTCAGATCAAGATTCACTCCTTCTCTTTGAAGATGAGTAAAGAAAAAACTACATGGAGGCAACTTGGATTTGAGTTATGAGCTCAGTGCAGGGGTAACTGGGTGGAATTCTTTGGTCTGTTCTAGAGGGGGTCAGACTAGATGATCTGATGGTGCTTTCTGAACTTGACAGCTATGAATCTAGATGTTCTCCACCGGCTGCACCTCCAAATAAGAATGAGTCTGGGTACTGCAGAATGCTGTGGGCTGCATTGATCTTGGGCTTCTCTTCAGTTTTTCCTGCACTGGACTGTTTAATAGAGATTTTTTTCTGAGGGGATTGTTACCTCTCTGGCACACACTGTGAAACAGACCATCTGACTTTAAACACAGTACTGCCCTTCCTCTCTGTGGTTAGGATTTTCAAAGCAGTGCAGAACATTTGGCCCCACATTTCTTGTTTTAAATGAAGATGTGTGGCTAATTCAAAGCAGTACAGGGGGAGGGGAGGAAACGCTCAGTTACAGGAAAGAGGGGTTGTGGGGAGAAAAGCAATGAGGATCAAGCAGTAGGTCCTGAATTAGCCCACTGTCTGAGGAGCCTATATTAAGGAGCAGCATGAACCCTGTTAATATGCTGCAAACTGCAGTATAACCACAAAGAGTGTGGGGTCTGGTCACGCTCTGTTTCCCTGTGATGGCTGTGCCCCTTCCTGCTGCTCAGAGGAGTGCTGGAAAGGCATTCTTCCCTGCTCCTGTGTAGCTAGTAAGGTGGATAAAGCTTCCTGTAGCCTTTCCCCTCCATCACCCCATGCACCCCTCCTCCCCACCTCAAGGCAGGATTTAGCCCTGCATTCCCCCTTGCCACTATCTGACCTTGAATCTAACATTTTTTTAAAATTATTATTCTGGAGAGTAAAAGGACGTTTATGTGACCCAACCTGGAGGCTGAGTGGAGTTTTGAGGGATGATCTTTTCTGGTATGAAAACAGAAACAGTGGTCTAGTGAGAGAGATCTTTTATGCAGCACATATTGCGGTCTTTTCAATTTTCTGAGCTTGACAGAGGAAACTCTGGGCTTTGTGTCTGTTTCCCTTCCCTCTCTGTCTTTTGTGCATACTGCAGTTCTGTGTCTCTCAGCTTGCAACTTGGCTGCGTTAGCTGTGGTGAAGGAAAAGACAGAGCCTGTTCCTAGAGCCACTGGCATTTACTAGCACAAGATGACAGAAGCCTGAATAAGCTAAGAGAGAAGCCTGTATTAACAAATAAATAAATAATGATGTATAGATCACTTGAACCCTCCATTGTAATGTGAGGAAGAAGCAGATGGACAACAGGCAGCCTTCTAAAGGGAGAAGGACCTTTCTCTCTCCCTCTGTCCCCAGTAATATTTTCTGGGCAACTCGTACTCACATTCATTTCTAGTTGGTGTTCTTCCTCTTACACTTATGCAAAGGTAAAAGCTGACCAAAAGCTTACTGCGGTGTGTTACGCAAAGCAGGACCGCGAGCAATGCAGATCTGTGTGAAAGGAGCCACACTCCTATGAATGACTCTGCACTCGGTGACTGGTCTTTTTGCTCAGCAGGTGGCACCATTGAGCTAATCATCCAGGCAGAGCTGTTTTACCACATGGGATGCCCTCGATTCTTCTTAATATCCCGATGATGCATGCTACGCATCTCTCTAGTTCGAGACACTTCTGGAGGCTGCGGTACCACTTTAAGAATAGAGGGCAACAGAAACATTAAAAGGGAGCAAGGTTACTTTCATCGCTCGGGCTGAAAGTCTATTTCTTTTTGTTACTAGGAGAGACCTTTCTCTTTTCCAGTGAAATCTATTTTGCTTGTGTTTTCTCTGATGTTTCTTATTTAAGGCTATTGCATATGTGCAGTCAGTGCACAGAATGGCATGAGGAATAGACTTGATAGGCATAGGTTTGGGATGGCTGTAGTGCGCACACATCACCCCATCACACACTCTGTATGGGTGACAGATTTTATAGTGTGTGTGCGCGCGGGGGAGGGGGTACTGTTTTTGAAACATTTACAAATGTTGGCCCTGATCCCACAAATTCTGACACCACCCAGTAGCCTATTGCCTTCAATGGCACAATTTATGGCTGCAAAAATCCTCATGTGGAAGTGTTCGCAGGATGGGGGGCTTAGTGGTTGGTGGTTTTTTTGTTGTTGTTTTTTTTCCCCTCAGCCTTGAGGCTGTCGAGCTAGTTGCCAGTAGTCTCAAGCTCATGTTTCTAACTCCGGTGGGTCACAAGCTCTTTGGTCTTGTCTTTGTCCCTGGTGTGGGACTGAGCATTGCCCGTCCTGGTCCCAAGTGCATATAATTTGGAAGAGAAATTCCATGTTTGGAGGAAGAAGATAATGTTTGTTTGGAAAAAGGAAAGTCAGTCACCCTGTTGAACTGCTGTTGGTCTGAAATGTTAGCAGCCTTAGCTAAGATGCATCAGTGTCTTTCATATATTCACATTAGTGTGTGCACAGCACTCTACATGCAAGTAAAATGCAAGTTCCACAAAGCAGTTAAGGGTGCCCTGTGCAAGATTTTTCTGTTCCAGGATTCACCTAGGCTGATTGGTATGCAGACTGTCCCTTCTGTAATCCCGTTACCAGTGTTGATAGCTTGCAAAATAGCCATGTCTGAGCTATGCCAGTACATTATTTTGCTGCCAGTCATAGTTTTAAACAAACGTTTTTTGCAGCATTTCTTGTACTCTCCTCAAATACTCTTGCTCCAGGTTATTAGCTAAGCTGTGCATTAAGGGCTCGATTGTGGCTGACTCTACATGGGTGGGGAGGAGGAGGAGGAGGGAGGGGATCACAGAATCCTAGAATATTAGAGTTGGAAGGGACCTCAGGAGGTCATCTAGTCCACTCCCCTGCTCAAAGCAGGACCAACCTCAGCTAATCATCCCAGCCAGGGCTTTGTCAAGCCACAGCTTAAAAACCTCTAAAGATGGAGATTCCGTCATCTTCCTAGGTAACCCATTCCAGTGCTTCACCACCCTCCTGGTGAAAAACTTTTTCCTAATGTCCAACCTAGACCTCCCCCACTGCAACTAGAGACCATTGCTCCTTGTTCTGTCATCTGCCACCATTGAGAACAGCCTAGCTCCATCCTCCCTGGAAGCCCCTTTCAGCTAGTTAAAGGCTGCTATCAAATCCCCCCACATTTTTCTTTTTTGCAGACTAAACAAACCTAGTTCCCTCAGTCTCTCCTCATAAGTCTTGTGCTCCAGCCTCCTAATCATTTTTGTTGCCCTCCGCTGGACTCTCTCCAATTTGTCCACATCCTTTTTGTAATGAGGGGCCCTAAACTGGACACAGTGCTCCAAATGCGGCCTGACCAGTGCCGAATAGAGGGGAATAATAACTTCCCTTGATCTGCTAGCATAGTGGACTGCATTAGTAGGGGCATTGCTATTAGCCTTTTTGGCGACCAGGGCACCCTACTGACTCACATCCAGCTTCTTATCCACTGTAACCCCCAGGTCCTTTTCTGCAGAACTGCTGCCTAGCCCGGGGGTCCCCATTCTGTAGCTGTGCATGGGATTCTTTTGTCCTAAGTGCAGGACTCTGCACTTGTCCTTGTTGAACCTCATCAGATTTCTTTTGGCCCAATCCTCCAATTTGTCTGGGTCCCTCTGTATCCTCTCCCTACCTTCCAGGGTATCTACCACTCCCCTAGCTTAGCTCATCTGCTAACTTGCTGAGGATGCAATCTACCCCATCCTCTATTTAGTTAATGAAGATGCTGAACAAAACCAGCCCCAGGACTGACCCCTGGGGCACCCCGCTTGTGACCGGCTGCAAGCTAGACATGGAGCCATTGATCACTACCCATTGAGCCTGATGATCCAGCCAGCTCTATATCCATTTTATAGACCATTCATCCAACCCATACTTCTTAAACTTGCTGATAAGAATACTGCGATACTGTGGGAGACTATCAAAAGCTTTGCTAAAGTCAAGGTAGATCATGTCCACCGCTTTCCCCACATCCACAGAGCCAGTCACCACTTCATAGAAGGCAATCAGGTTGGTCAGGCATGACTTGCCCTTGGTGAATCCATGTTGACTGTTCCTGATCACCTTCCTCTCTTCCAAGTGCCTTAAAATGGATTCCTTGAGGACCTGCTCCATGATTTTTTTTTCCAGGGATTGAAGTGAGGCTGACCGGTCTGTAGTTCCCTGGATTATCTTTCTTCCCTTTCTTGAAGATGGGCACTATATTTGCCTTTTTCCAATCATCAGAGATCTTCCCCCAATTGCCGTGAGCTTTCAAAGATAATAGCCAATGGCTCTGAAATCACATCAGCCAACTCCCTCAGCACCCTCGGATGCATTGCATCTGGCCCCATGGATTTGTGTATGTCCAATCTTTCTAAATAGTTCTGGTCCTGTTCCTTCAGCACTGAGGGATGTTCACCTCCTCCCCATTTTGTGCTACCCAGTGCAGTAGTCTGGGAGCTGACCTTCTTTGTGAAGACAGAGAAAAGGGGCATTGAGTATCTCAGGTTTCTCCACATCCTCTGTCAGTAGGTTGCCTCCCCCATTCTGTAAGGGGCCCACACTTACCAACAAGAGGAAGCTTAGGGAAACATACCTGTAGAAACCATTCTTGTTCCCTTTCACGTCCTTTGCTAGCTGCAATTCCAATTGCACTTTGGCCTTCCTGATTTCATTCCTGCATGTTCGAGCAGTATTTTTATAACTCTCCGTTGTCATCTGACCAAGGTTCCACTTCTTGTAAGCTTCTTTTTTGTGTGTTAAGTTTATCAAAGACTTCTTTGTTAAGCCAAGCTGGGCACCTACCATGTTTGTGGACATATTTGTGCACCATATGTGGCTGTTATCCTTACCCACCTTGGCTGCTAAATGATTTGGCTGTGGTGTATTATGAATGCATTATTGAGGGATGGACGCTGACCATTCTTAGGGGTCTACCCTCTCTTCAAGAAATCATCTTTTGATGTTGAACTATCAGCCAGTTACTGTCCTGTCTCAGGTTTCTTCCTTTTGTGAAACATGGTGGTTGCTCTTCATTTTCAGATGCCTAATATACTACTAATAGTATCCTGGGTACTTTCCAGTTGTGGTCCCAACCATACTTTAGAGCTGAGATGGTCCTCTGTTTAGACCTTGAAGGAAACAGTCAGGTCATAATTGCATTTCAGTACATATGGAATTAAAACATGGCAGCTATCCAGGATCTATTCTCACTCGTGCATTGTTTAATAAACATATGAAGCCGCTAGTGAAGATCAGTTCTGAACATGGCATACACTAACAACAGTATTCCCATCCTAAACCTCTGCATATCTCCTGCCCCATGGAGTTCGGTCTGTGCTCTGGAGAATTGCTTACATAACATTAACTCTGATGCATCCAGATGGTACTTGTTCTCAGCCCCATAAAAAGTTAGCTTGGCTGTTAGGTAGAGATAATGCAGACTGCCCCTGTTAGGCTAGGTGCCTTCCAGAACATATAGGTAGACACGTTTCCTGCCTTGATAAGAACGACCATACTGGGTCAGACCAATGGTCCATCTAGCCCAGTATCATGTCTTCCGACAGTGGCTAATGCCAGAGGCTTTAGAGGGGATGAACAGAACAGGTAAGTTTACAATCTAACAATAAACAGGACAGAAGCGAGTGCTACAAATAGTAGGTGGCAGTATGAATATATAAATCTACAGGTGTGAGCACTGGACTTTGCTGGTAGAAGCCTTCAATATGTGAAGGGCTTTTCTTGTTGTGACACTTGAGGTCATCAGTATGAGAAGACTTCTTCGTTGTGATGCTATTTGTTGCAAAGATTTGCTCTGAAGGAGGTAGTTACACTAAATATCATCACCCCTGTTGACCTGACATGTAATTCTCTGGAAAGCCCAATATTCTGGATATGGTGTGAAAATGTGTCCAGTGGTACAATTTGCACATCCTGCTCCTTTCCTTATCTGGTGATGACCTAGCAACAGCAAGACATCCTCCCCATAACCTGGAGACTTGATTTATTGTAGTTCCCTTTCAGTAGGGCTTTCAACAGGACAGGTGTACTATTTACAGCTTGTTCAGAGCTCAGCAGCACATTTACTTGCTGGTTTTGAGCAATCCTGAGCATATTGCACCCATTGTGCATTCTTTACATTGGCTGCCAGTAAACTGACAGATTGATTGCAATGAGTAAAAATGAGTGATCATATCTTGCATATATTGCTCTGAATTTTTACTCTTGCTTTTGTCCCTTGAATAGCAGCCTGCTTCCAAAATAATAATGTTTTAGAAAGTGTTGTTGCAGAGCACCTGAGGGGGGGGTGTGTGTGTGTGTGTGTGTGTGTGCGCGTGTGCGCGCGCACGTGCACATGTGCCTGCTTCAGAAATAATAGCATTACAGATTATGTCATGTTTTTTATTGGCAAGGATCAATAAGCATGTGACATTAGCCACCTTGAATTCTGACAGGACCATTTTCACCAAAGGCCTTTTTCAAGCAGGTGAAAACTCTTAATGATACTTAGCAGTGGTCTGACACTTACAGGCTGAGATTTCCAATTCTCTTTGAAAATTCTCAGCGGACCTTGTCAAAGCACTGTACATTCATTAGCTCTGTCACAGCTCCTGTAGGTAAAAAAGGTTTATCCCTATTTTATGCATGGAGAAACTTGAGATGGAAATAGGCCAAACTCTGCTTTGTTTTGCTAATGTAAATCTGTAGTAATTCTACTAAAATCAGTGGACCACACCAGCAGGCTTCAAGTGGGCCACAGTAGTTCAGGACCAAGTCTTGGGAGTAGGCCCTGAGATTGGTGCTTCTGTTGGAGCAGCAGACTGCCTGCTGTTGTAGGTATATGAAGAACTGGGAAGGAAGCACTACAGATGAACATGAGGCCAGTAGAAACAGAGGCTGCAAGATGGATGGAAGAGTGCTCTGCCAGGTCCGGACACTTCCTTCCCTTCAGCATATATATACCTCCCATCTCAGGGGAACGTCTTCCCAGCAGATCTCCTAGGCTTTGGGGGTGAGAAATGAAAAAATCTCCTTGTATGTCCTGTGACTCCTTACCTCTAAATTACCTGGGCTTTCAGAAGGGGAGTGACAGTTCATGCAGGTGATCTGGATTGGTGAGTCCTTTTGCCTTTCACCACATGGTAGAATGTGTTCAGGAAGGGGAATCTGTGCTGGATGCTGGAGTTGAATGGAGTGTAAGTGGGCATGAGAGACTGGACGGGAGAAGAACAAGGTCAGGAGAAAGCAGGAGTTCATTCACTGTAGGGCCACGCTTGTCTTTCCTCAGGCCCTGTGAACCTTGGCTGTGGTCCTGTATGATATAAATGAGCAGAATCTCACCCGTGGGGGGAGAAGTGACTTGTATGATGTCACACTAGGTAGTGTCAGCACTGGGGTGGAATGTCAGAGGGCTAGGTTCCCACTCCAGTGACAAGACCACCAGATTGTTTAGGGTGTCTATGGTATGGTGGACACTCTGCAGAACACACAGGTGAGCAACTAATGTCCTGGTGAGCTTATAGTCTGACAGACATGACACATCAAATGAGATCTACAAATAGATGAGGAAAAAGGATGGGCGGATAAGGGTTACAAAAACTAAGTTAGGCCATAACTTAGTGGGTATACACACAATCCAAACTGCATTCCACAGCGTGCATCAGCTGTTCACCAAACCCCTAAAATACACTTGATGGAGAGGGGAGTGTTACCTATCCCAGCCTCAGCACTATCTAATGCTAGTTGTCCACATGCCACCTAGCCTACATCCCCTCTTCTTGTGCCAACCCCAGGTAGATCATCCTGCAAATATTCTGCATCTTGCCGTGACCATCGCACCTCCCCTAGACTGCTCTCCACATCACTCCCAAGGGCATCAATGGTCATTCTGATCCCCTACATTCCTTTTCTGCCCACTGCCAAGATGATCAGACAGCTGGTAATGACTCTCAGATAAAGCCAGTTCACAAGTGGGAGAAATAGATACCCACAAAGTACTGGGACACTCTTGGTCCATCTGCTGTATGATAACCATGAAGGAGTCATTGAAGGTGTCAGGAGATATCACAGGTGCAGAAGCTATGAAGACTGTACAATAGCCTTCTACCATCTCCAGCCCACAGATGCAGAAATTCCTGCTACTGCCCGTGGGATTCTGAGTCCCAAAGGAGGGCCATGTCCCTGGGAAGTTTTTTCCCCTCTGGGAAAGAGTCCTGTCTTATATGTCCTTAAAACACTCTTTCCTGACTAAACCTGAGCTGCAAAGGGAGAAAATTGGGGTTTTGTTCCTTTTTGAAGTATAAAATGCTGGGTTTTTTTGCTTGCTTGCTTTTTTACCTTGAAAATGCCAGGAATATCTCATTGATCTTCCTTGCTTTGTAAATAAATTGAATATTTTGTGACTCTTCAAATATCAAAGGCTGAGTGCTGCCATTACAGGCTCTATTGATCAGACTTGTTGCCCTTATAAGGAAGTTAGAATGGCAAAAAACTGACAAATACAAATGTGCAGGTGGTACTTTACCGAGAAGAATGCTTTGAGCTCTTCCTAGCAGCTGCAAAACTGTCTGATTGCAAAACAAACCAGGTAATGTGATGCAGGGGTAGGGGGCAAGTGGAACGTGGCTGTGAAAACTTGGTCATCCATATTCGCTTTCGAAGTGCTAGAGCTGTGGCAGTTTGGTGTCTGCAACATCAATACAATCCAGGAATAAGTTCAGTAAGTTTTTAAATTTTTTTTTTTTTAGAATAAATAATCTTGCAAAAGGAGAAAATAAAGCAAAGTATATTTCAACTTGTTATTGAGCTAATCACTTTTAGCTGTTACCACAGCAATGAGCAATGCAAGAGCACGGTGTACTTTTACCTCCCCATTCCCTGCTTACTGGTATTAACTGCTGAGGACTATAGACATTTAAAATGTCATCACCCAGCTAATGAGCTCAAATGAAGGTGCAGGTAATTAGAAGTCTGACACCACCATGCAGCACCTCGACCGATCAGTTATGGAATAGGGGTCTATTCATTTACCTTTACCTAGAAGATAATTCCCTCGGGATGATGAATACCCAGGACCTGAGGGACCCTTTTGTGGTAGATAAAGGAACACTAGGGTTTAATTGCTGCTGAAGTTCTCAGAAATGACACAGAACAAGAACAAGGCCTACAAGAAGCCGGCTGAAGGTGCTGCTGCCCCCTCCCCCCTTGCCCCTCTAATTTTCAGAGTAATGTAACAGGAGGGTTCCTAGAGGATCGGTTATGCCAAGACATGCAGTTGTTCTCTCTTAAATAGACTGACCGAAATCAATGGGAGCTAATAGAAACAGCACTCATCCTTATAGCCTTGCCTCTTTCCATTAGAAACTCATCCCAAATTCATTTCAATTCCAGGCTAGACTGGCACCTCGCAGTCCAGCCCCGCTATGGGTCAACATGCAGTGATTCACAAGGTAATCCATGCTGCTCCTTTGCTTCGGGGGGGGGGAGGAAGTAGGGCCAGCCCTTTGTCAGGTGCATCTGTTTGTCTCCACTGTGGCTCAGCTGCTGTCCTGCTCTGCCCAGTTCCTGCCTTTGTTTGCCCACTCCTCCCCTGTCTGTGTAGCAGCCCGGTGATGGCTGTCCTTTCTGCCTCCTGCTATGTCTGGGTATCCCATGGAACAGACTCCTTGTATCAGGCTCACAACCAAGCCCTATATTGACATTTCCTTTGTGAGATAAGGTCTGCTCACTGACTGATCACCAAGCTAACTTTCAGAAGGCAGGACTCCCGTGGGTTTCTACAGGTGCCAAAGTAAGAGTTTGGTCCTGCAGGTACTGAGCGCTCTCAACTCCCATCCACTTTAATGTGCTGTTTGGAGATGCTCTGGATCTTGCAGGATGAAACTCTAAGGCTGATATTTGACTGATTTCTACTAGTGCAAGTCAATGCAACATTTTCGTTTGACTATTATCTGAAAGCAGATGGCATGTTGGATTGCAAAATTCACAATTCCTACTATAATTTTAGCTGTGTAAGCTACATTGTGTGTGTGTGTGTGTGTGTGTGTGTGTGTGTGTGTGTGTGTGTGTGTATTTTGGTTTTTTCTTTTTACCCTGATCGGACAACTTATGTAATTACGGAGTCTGGTATGAATGGTGAATATTAAAACTGAATATAGTCTTAACATCTTGGGGGGACTATATCCTGGAAAGTAGTGACACTGAAATGAATGTAGGGGTTACATTGGACAAGCAACTCAACATGAGCTCCTAGTGCAATGCTTTGGCAACAAGGGTGCAAACCTTGGATGTATAAACATGGGAGTGGTGAGCAGAAGTCGGAGAGTGGTTTTTACCTCTGTATGCTGCATTGGTGATAAATACTATAGTACCATGTTCAGTTCTGGTGTCAACACTTTAAAAAAGGATGTTGTAAAATTGGATAGGGTGCAGAAAAGAGCCACAAAAATGATTCAAGAGCTGGAGAAAATGTCTTACAGTGAAAGACACAGACCCCAATCTGTTTAGTTTCTCAAAAACAAGATTGAGAGGTGACTTGATCCCTCCTCTCCACCCAAGAGAAAATCTGTGAACATTGGGTACTAAAGGGCTATTTAATCTAGTGGAGTAAAGACATTAAAAGAACAAGTGGCTGGAAGCAGAAGCCAGGCTATTTAATTTAATTTTTGTTTTTGTTTTGTTTTTAACCATGAGGGTGATTGACCACTGGAACAAACTACCCAAGTAAGTGGTGGATTCCTCCTCTCTTGATGCTTTTGTGGAAGAGATGTTTTAGCCCAACACAAATTATTGGGCTAACGGGGTAACAATATAATGTAATAGCCTGTAATATACAGGTGGTCAGGCCAGATGATCTAATGGTCCTTGCTGGTGTTAAATTTTATGAATTGAGAATTACATAACAGAAATTATGTGTTTGCACTTAAGTGCCATGCCATTTTGGCATGGATTCCAATTTCATTTCGTATATGATTGAAGTCACAGGTCCTGTATTTCTAAATACCATCTAAGGGTTTATAGTAATCGCCAAGTGACTCTAATTGCTTTAATAGGTTGTTTTGTATGTTACTGTTGCTTTACAGTATGCTCCAAGTTCACCTGAAGCCACCAATCTTCTTATTTAGGTAAACTCTTGCCCAGAATTGTGTGTTCAATATTCTTAAAATGTTTCGGTGGGGGGAGTGACTACCAGGAAGCACCAAAGCATGTTGTATCATCAAGGGCAAGACTGTGATAACTTGCACAATAGTTGGAGTTTCTGGTGATAATTCCCTTCCTATGACTTCTAGACCTGCATGCCAGGAGAAAGCTTAACTACAATGCTTTACTTCAGAGATGCTTATGAGCAGTGGACCATGCCAGACTATATTGGAATTTGGAACACTGCTGTTGATGGCTTTCTCTGATGCTCATCCTATTCAAACAGTAAATTTACTATCTAATCACAAGTTGCCATGTCAGTCTAAACAGAGTTATGCAGAGCTTCAAGCAAGGCATAAAATAATCTAACAAGACTGACAGCCAGTAAAATTACTCTGTTTGTTTTTTCATTATGGAAGCAGCCTTTGATCCTGCAGAATTATAGGTCTGGTCTTCTGTGAGGCCTTTTGGAGGTGTGCAGTTCCACAAGGAACGTTGCAATCAGCAAACTGCATAGCTTCAAATTTCCAGGAATAAATGGTTAAACCAGATGTGGTTGGAAAGTGAATTACGGTACTGTGATCGCTCCCTCATTCTCATAGCTTTTCACATTGTGTAGTCACTTACACCTGTGCAAAGTGTCTGTGGCTCATCACCCAACCAGATTTCTTCATGCACTTACTCCAGTAGCAACATTTTGCACTCATTTTGCACAGGTAAAAATAGTCACACAAGGTTGAAGGCAGTGGAGAATCAGGTCCATAATGCTGCTGAAAGATACTATTGATCTCTCAGTTAAAATGAAAGGCAGCAAAGAAACAATACCCACAGCTAGCAGCAGAAGAGATTATGCCCAATGGTAGCTCTATATTAGAGGACATTTTTTGCACTTCCTAGGTGTGCACCATTCCTTTTGGAGCACGGTGACTCAACTTTAGTATTACTGAAGTTCAATTTTTCTATGATTTACAAAAATATGTAGGATGACAATGGCAAATATGATCAACATACAAAGAAATCAGCTGGAGAATGTAGATTTAACTATTGTCCCATCTACTATTTGTAGACCTCATTTGTTGCATCACGTCTGTAATTCGTTTGACTCAAGCTCATCAAGGCAAGGAATGTTCCCACTGATATGTTCTGTGAGAAGCCTACCCTACTGTGGCCACTATGAATTATAGTAGCATGGCAGCATCTCTGTAGTTTGTGTCACAACATCTGTTTAAAGGTTGATATTTCTAAGTCTTCTAAAATCAACTTGCTTAGTTAGAGTTCTTTGAAATTTGGTAAGCTTCAGGAGGGTGCATGATAGGACCAGTGACCTAAATTTGGAGTCAGTTGAGCCAGTGGTTCTGGAAATAGAAGCCCTGAAAAAAATAGCCATTGAAAGGGAGGGTGCCCTGAGCTAAAGATCAAACTATTGATGTGATATGTCTGAATCTGTTGAGTTTTACCCATGTAGTGCATGGTACCTGCTAAATCTCTGGGGGACTCAAATTAAAAAAAACCCAACTCTTAAATACCATTTTCAAACACTACACATGTGCCAGTGCAGAAAAATGGGATGTGGGTTTCCCTTCCCACAATTTTATACGCTTTAAAGCTTGAATCTCGTAGGTGGTCTACAATATGAATGGTTAATTAGATTGCTTTGCAGTTTGGTGTGCAGAGCAGCATTAGTGATTCAAATGTGAGATAATTTAGCTGAGGTTCTTGACTTACAGCTGCACCCCCTCCCCCAAACAGAAAAGGGTTTCCTTCTGCTGTCTTGTACTATTTGAGTTTGAGAGTTACTGGTGACTGGATGAATCCCATACCTCTTGGGGTACATCTACACAGCGAGTGGCAGTCGGTGGCTGCAAGGCTTAGAACCCGCATCAACAGAGACTTCAAGTTCCACAGAATCCTCCACGTATTCCAGTTCAAACCAGCAAGTGACCCGTGCCCCATACTGCAAAGGAAGGTGACCTCCCTCCTCCCCTGAGTCTCTGCCAATTTGACCCAGGGGACAATTCCCTCCTGACACCAAATGTGGTGGTCTGCTGGGCTCTAAGCATGTGGGAAAGACCCACCAGTCAGACACCTGGGAAATAATTCTTTGTAGTATCTCAAAGCCATCCCCATCTAGCATCCCTTCTCTGGCTGTTTGGAGATATTTACTAACAGTAGCTATGGATGCAACTGGAAGCAACCTTCTCATACCATCACCTACATAAACTTATCTAGCTCAGTCTGGAAACCAGTTAGGTTTTTTTTTTTACTCCCACTGATACCCTAGGAAGGTTGCCAGTGGATTCCCCAACTCTACCTGTGCACCCCAACCTTCCTTCACCCCATCACTATTCCACTGTAACACAGCTGTCCTTCACATGCAGTGCCAGGAGGGGGAAGTAACAGCAATAGAAATGTTGGTATACCAGGGGCTGAAGAGTTCAGGTAGAGGAGTTTCCCTGCTTGAGGTGTGGCGGCCTGGGCCCAGTGGGGAAGGGCAGGTTGGATGGGGGGAATGCATGGGTCAGGGGCATGGCTGGGGAGGTGCGCAGAAGCAGTCCTTGTGGGGTGAAGCTGATTTGGGGAGGGAGAGGAAGAGTGGCAGCTCGCTCAACAGGCTAATTGCCGGGCAAGATAAGTACAGCTGCCTAAATGGCCACAAATAACCTAATAACGTTTTCTCCTGTTTAATGTACTTTCTTAAAAAAAATAAAATAAAAAAAATGTGGAGTTTGGGTTGCTTGGTGGCATGTCATTCCCTGGCATTACATTGAGCTGAACAAAACTCAGATGCCTAAAAACCAGGAAATGCAGAGTTAAGGCTGCCCTTGGAAGCTTAACTCTGCCCTCTTTCAGTAATGCCCTAATTTGCTCATTAACACACAGTTTAGTCTGCCAACCCCTCAGTTGCTGAAATGTGCAAGCTTTTAACCTCTCTTACCCACAGGATTCCATTGAACATTATTAAAGGACAAAAAGAAAAGAAGATGTGTTGTCCACTCTACCTTCCCTCTTCCCCTAGAGTTGGCAGTAGCCTGTGGGAATTGCCCTTATATAGTCCAAATACAGTCAGTTTGTTGGGCCTGCTTGGTGAAAGTGTGTGTGTGTGATATGAGGATATATGTGTGGATTACTTTGAGGTGTGTGACAGAACTGTGGTTATGCCATGAGGAGATCTACAATTTGAGGATCTATCCAGTGTGTGTGTGTGTGTGTGGCTATCCTGTGTGTGTGTGGCTATCCTGTGTGTGTGTGGCTATCCTGTGTGTGTGTGTGGGGGGGGAAGAGCAGCATGTGTACCCTCAGTGTCCAAAGCGCATCACTTCAGTGCAGAATGGTGTGTTATATAATCAGCAAAACACAGGAGCCCTATTATAGAGGGTATTGTCAGGTGTGAGCTGCGATATGAGAGCCATCTCAGCATTTATTACCTGCATGTGCTCTAGAAGAAGTAACAGTGGTCTATTAGGTACAGTTGTACTGAACAGTATGTACATACAGTATGTAGCTCTGCTTGGTGGAGGTGTCTGTGATATCTGTGAATTACCTTGAAGCATGTGACTGCGGTTGTGATAGTAATATGAAGGGATCTGTGTTTCCCACCCCCGTGTGTGTGTGTGTGTGTGTGTGTGTTGGGCAGGGGGGGAAGGAAGAAGTGCATGTGTAACTTCTGGATCCAGTAAGTCTCCACAATTCGGCATAGAATAGATGCAATGATGGTAGCAGGATGTAGCGCTGTACAATAAAAAAGATAATCAGTGGGGTGGAATATGAGAGGATTCTAATCTTTAATGACAGTTGATTGAAAGTGTAGTTGGGATCGCATCCTGAGGGAAAGATTGTGAAGTGGTCTTAAATTGTACATGCATGGTATTCTGTCAGGGTCGCCGGCTGTGTGTGGGGTTATGCCTGTGTCTGGACCCTCCTGAATCTTAGTGTCAAGGGCTAGTGTGAGTCTGGGCATACCGAGCACTGCTTGAAGATGGCAAAGAGAATGTGGTGTGGGCAACATTTTAAACCATGGAACATCTATGGACTGCTGCCCTCCAAGATTCATTCTATGTCCCCAAAACTCAGAGTTGATGACAAACATGGACATCGACCTTTTAATGTTGCTTTTCAAGTTGTCATATGAAAGAAGTGCCTTCCACAATTACCCATTAACGCCACTGCAAAGTGTGTGTAAAATCCTATAATATCAGAGTACTAATACTAGTAGTTTTTTACCTTTAGTGTAAATGAAGACATAAGACTCGGGAGAATGAAGTGCTTTGCCTTGATCCTTTCCACAGTTAGGGTTGAAATAAAATGATGTGGGACACTGTGGAAACTTGCATTCCCACTGCCTTTTGTGCACCTGTGCTAAAATAGGGCTTCAGTTTCTACGACGTCTAATCTGGCACTTTTCAGCAGCACCACATTCACCCTGTGAAGCACTGATTTCAATGAAACAGAAAAAGACCATGAAATGGATTTTACAAAGAGCATGTGCTGATGCAATTTTGGGGCTAACAATCTTTAGTGTGTCCCTTTTAAGAATATTGGATAGTGAACTGATAGGTTTCTTAAGAACACATCCAGCTTGTAACACAATGACAAGTTATTCTCTTTTACATGAAAGGGATATAGGTTGTATAAAAGATGTACGGCCTGACATTTCCTTACAAGCCTAATATGTGGAAGACTCGTCACCCTGAATAAAGAAGGGCAGCATGGCAAAAATAAACATTAGAAAACTGAGTTTTCAAAGAGTTGTCTAAAAATCTACCCAAAGTGTGGCAGTTCACAAGTAATCTGCAAAAAGTCCTTTGCCTGAAAACTTACCAGGGGAAAGGACAAATGTATGCTGTGCCAGCATTTAGCAACTGTATTGGCTGTGCTTGAATATGGCAACAAGAATATTAAATTTCATTATTTGACAGCAACATTAATCTGTCAGGAAAAGCAGTAGGGGTGTTCCTCACACTAGTAGTTAAAATACCATTCTGACAGTACTGTATCTACTAGTCAGGCTGAGCATGGATCAGCTGTGTAGAAATAACCCAGACTATGTGTAATTAACAGCCTGCATTTAAATCCACAAAGCTAGGAAAATTTAGAACCAAGGTTGGAAATTAAGGGTGATGTTCCAACCTCAGCTTATCCCATTGGTTGGCAAAAAACTAAAACTGACCTATGAGAGGCATCTTTTAGTTTTTGTTCTTGACTGAGCTACCTTGCTTTTCTGAATTTAAATCAAGGCTGAAATCAGTTGCTTTTTATAGCTTAATTTCGATCATTAACACTTTAAAAAAAAAAAATGAAAACCCCAAAGAACAGAACAAATGGTCCATTTTATAACATAGCTGACTAGCATCTCATTTGTATCCATTATCTTTGTGTGCAAATATATAATTATTGACTTCTAACAGTTTATATTATTTACTCTGTGTGACTTTTGTATACAACAGAATTATAGGCTATTCGAACCAGTGTTATTTACTAGATAGTGGAAGATGGTTTTGAAAGGGTCATTTTATACACTGAGTAATTAACAAGCTTTTCAGAATGAACATTTTTAAACTCAGAGATCCATTATAGTTCCCCCGGAGCAGATATGAATTGTTGGATGAAGGACTACTCAGAATTTTTGCTTTGTGGGTCATTCACCCTGTAGATGCTGTGAAATTTCTTCTTCTCTGAATTAGCTCATCAGGATGAATTACAACAAAAGTGAGGGCTGTTTCCATTCCTGGAATATGTAGCAAAGGTTTATGAGGGGTTATGATTACACCTTGTGTGCTAGAATCACTACCTGGCAATAAACTACCTTCTGTGCACACATGCACAAGTGAAGCAACAATACTCTTCATATTAACAAGCAGGACTAAATTGTCATTCAAAATAAGCCTTGATTTCAGAGTTCATGTCCATATGCAAATTCTGAGCAGTCCAAAATGTGCGGGGGAGGGGTGGGTGTCCCAACTTGGGCTGTTAGTTCAGTTCATTAGAGCTGGACACTATTTCTCCAGTGATCTCTTGGTAGATAGATCCTTGTGCGGCTTTATTGTCTTTTGGGTGATCCATTCATAGGATTGGATGTGGGAATCTCATTTGGATGAACTCAGTCATCTATGAAAGCGGCTTCATGGATACACTGCAACAAAACATCTGTGGCTGGCCCATGTCAGCTGATTCCGACGAAGGCTCTGGGGCTATAAAATTGCAGTGTAGATGTTTGGGTTCGAGCTGGAACGCTACTCCATCATGGCCAGCCGGTATGTGAAGTGTCTCAGAATCCTGGAGGTTTTCAGGTCAGTTTACACATGGATCATGTGGGACTTCCACACTCTTTTTTTTTTTTTTTTTTTTTTTTGCCAACCAGAAAGTCAATATTTGACCTAATGATATAATACTTAGAAATTATAGCATCTCTTTTCCAAGGTCCTCAAAGAGCTTATATTAAGTAAATTCCATTGCATATGGAGAAAACAAGATTTGTGCAGAGAAGTATGATTCTGTCTTTTCTACAGATGAGCAAATTGAGGCAGCGAGTAAATGATTTCTCCAAGGTAGAATAATATTCACAATCCAGTGTGGTGAATGTGTGAAACATGGAGAGTATTTGCATAGCAAATTATATCTGCTGGTAACAAGCAGTTTCAAAGAGCTATCAAAGTGCACAATTTCCTCCCTTGGAGCAATTATGAGACGATCTAGTCAAGTTGGCAAGTTGCATATTAATTATTTGATTCCTTTGACTGCAGGGTTTTGGTTTTTTTTTTTTTTTTTTTTTTTTTTCATTCACTGAATGTTACTGTAGACTAAGTCTAACAACAATCAACTACCTTGAGTGTGTGCTAGAAGCCCGGCTTGTCAAACAGCTCTCATTTGATTTCATCACTGCTGCCAGTTTTATAGGTAATTTAATATAGTAGAAGCAAAGAAATCATGCAGTTTTTCCTATTCTGAAACAAGTGACATTATTAAAGGCTGCCTTCTACTTGCTAGCTGATGTCTTGGTTTTTTTGCTGTTTTCTGTTAACTTCATCTGTGTAAGCACAGAATGATTCCTATCCCATCCTACAATTGATGAAGGGTCAAAATAACACTTCTAATCACAGAAAATTAAAATGTATCCATCTAGTTCAGGGCACTGAGAAGTCCTGCCTTATGCTTTTACAAGTGAGCTAAGTGGCCAAAGCTTTTATGCATGATAGACTAACCTCCTGCCAGCTCCTTCTCTTTGCTTTGGAATGGTGCTGTTGTCAAACTTTAATGTCTTTTCCCAATTCGTGCACTATAAATAAGGAAAACAATACATTTTTAAGGGTTCAATTCCACTCACGAAGCCAGTGAAAGAGGATGTTTATGCAAAACAAGGCCCTAAGTGGGGAGTGGTGACGTATGTCAATTTGTAGATTAATTATGTGGAAAATGAGAACTTCATTCTCAAGTCGAAGGGCTGCAATCTTGCACTCTTGTCCAGATTGAGTAGTAAATATTCTGCAGGTAGAGCTATTGAAATAAATGGAGTAAAGCACTACTTGAACCGAGTAAGGGTAACCAAGATGGGCTCCAAAGTTTCAAGCAACTCCACCAGTATGGTGGGTGGTAGCTCACTTCTCTTGTGAAACTAGTGATAACAGTCCAGTGTCTTCTAAATCGGTGTCTACCCTAGGCTTCAAAGTATACAGCACAACTCTGGGCTTGGAATACTTTGGCTTTCAGAATTTAACAGTGAGCTTCACTGACAAGTTGATCATCTGTCCCAGTTCTCTTTCAAGAACTTTTGAGTGCCTGTCCAGTATTTCTTGAAGGTTTTAAGGTATCTTCATGATTGCTTTCATCTCTGACCAATTCACTTGCGACTTCTCAATACTTTCCTTCAATTACATACAAGGGAGCACAATGGCTGATTGTCCATCTAGTCGAACGTTCACTGTTAGTGTCCCTTTTGGGACCAATTTTTGTTTCAGTAGAAAGCTTCAAAAGCATGGAAGTTACTTCCAGGACAACTTGTGACAAAATCTGGTAACAGGTAGATGCAGAAATCAGTGAGGCAGCAGCCCAATATAAAGTTCCATTCTTATAGAAGCTCCTTCGATCAAGGATGTGAGCAAGATGGCATCTCTAAATGAACTGCTGGACATGCCAGATCACTTGCAGGAAATGCCAGAGGAGGGTCACATCTCCATGACCTGTCACATTGTTCAGTGACCAGCACCACAGAGTAACTGTCCATTCAAGAAGACCCGAAGACTGAACCTAAGAAAAGATGGAAGTTGGGAATTCATAATGTGCAAAAAGACTAACTCTAGTGACACTGACCAAGACGTAACACTGAACAGGTTATTGGAAGGTTCAGCTTTCATAAGTGTCATCTTGAATGGGCAGTTACCCTGTGGTGCCAGTCAGTGAACAGTGTGATAGGTCATGGCAATGTGACCCTTCCTCTAGCATTTCCTGCAAGTGATCTGGCAGTTCATCTCAGCATGCATAATTTGTGCACCATGGCCACACAGAAATTCCTCATTTTCCATAGTCCTCTGACTCCCTGATTCAGGAGGTGAATTCCAGAGACTCCTCCTCTGTGGTTTCCCTGGCAATAACTACGTCTAACTTTTTGAATGTAAGTGCTGATGCAGTCAATACTTCTTCTGGACCTGGTCAGTGTGTTATCCACAGACAAATTGGCTATACAGGGCATCACTTAATGTTTGTCCAAACTGACAATATTATGACAACTTCCTTAGAGGAGCAACAAACTGCAACTGACTCTCTCCACTTCTCTGATGTCCTTGGAGAACCAGTATCATTCTGCTATAATCAGAGGGGTATGATAAAAATGTTCTTGCATTGCTGCAGTAATTGCAGCATATGTGGCAGTTCCAGGTGCAGTTGGAGACAAGTCACACAGCAGTCCATGGGCCTTTCAACCTATTGCTGTAAGCAAGGTTGAAACTTCTTGTCCAACAGGAATAGAAATGCAGGCTATGGTATTGCATACACCACCCATGATGTGTGGTTTTCATCAAATTCGGCAGTGTTGCCGACAAAAGTTGCCATTTCACTTTTCTCTCCTGTTGAACTGTGAGGCTCCTTGGACATTTTCTCTTCCACAGAGAATCATTTTTTTAAAAACTGCACTGTCTGAACTTTAAGGATGTAACCAGCAGAGAGAGATAATCACAGACTGCAGAATCAGTCCTCCTTTGTTCTCCTTTTAATGCCTACTTCCCCCTGTATCTCTGGCTGGCTCCAGCTGTGCCTGAAGTGAAACACAGCAGTCTGCCAACTTGTGCCTCTAGATAAACTTCCCTTTTTCTTTTTCTTTAAATTACATATTATTCGCTTATTTCTTCTTCAGGAAATGGGAGCACTGGACACTCATGGGATAGAAGGTCCTCTTGTCCAATGTTACATTTGGACCCAGCAGAGACAGTGATAGACACAGAGGGAGCTGATAGAAACACAGCCATCTGCTACAGTGGCTTTATAATTGTGGCAGCAAAACGGAAACCGAAACCAAAGGGAGGCTTTGCTAAAGTGAGCGCAGACAGTTTAATCATTTAAAGGGACAGGATTTCACAACCCCACCTCCCCTTACTCCCTTGTAGTAACTACACACACTGTGGTGCTGGAGAAGCAGCAACTGAAGACCCTCTACTCTTCCAGTACAGGAAGGCAGGGAATGTTGGTCAGAGATGGGTAGTTGGTGGCTTGCATTCATCTCTCTCTAACATGATAGAATGTGCTGCTGCACCAGCAGACACATGTGCTGCTGCAGCATCTGGCTTATGGAGCAAAGGGAATCCAGGAAGCTGATTGATTGGGTCACAATTTACTTCCTAGGCTCTTCTCAAAATGGTGCACCCTAAATAGCTTGAATTCAAAGCCGACAACTCAGTCCCTTGTGAAGAACAGCAATCATAATGCCATTAAATGTGGCATCCTACCTGACAAGGAGTGGGTGGGGGAAAGTGGGCAGGGTCTTGTGGGAAAATCTGATCTCACTAGAGCTGTAAACAATTTCAGTGTTTGCTTCATGAATTTTCTGTA
Organism: Emydura macquarii macquarii; assembly: GCF_026122565.2. NCBI lineage: Eukaryota > Metazoa > Chordata > Testudines > Chelidae > Emydura > Emydura macquarii. The sequence continues at coordinate 503,015 of NW_027131527.1, forward strand.
GTATTTCTAGAAAAATCAGATTTGCAAACTTGGTCCAGGTTTGTCTGTACACTGCATGTCTACAGGACCCCTGCCAAAGTACCTGTTCTAATATTACAGTTTTGGGGTGAAGGGATAGTGAAAATACACTTTGACAAAAAGTCTGTGTTCTTTAATGTATGAAAACTGCTTTTTGTTTGTTTGGGTTTTTTTTTGCGGGGGGGAGCCCTGTGAAGTCCTATCTTTTGCGAAAGCTATAAATACATTGTTTCTCCCCCCTTAGAAATTATCACACAGCGATGGGTTTTATGCTGTTAATCAGCTCTTTCTCGCTCTTCTTTTCAGGGCCTGGGTCTAGGTTGCCATCTTGGACCCTGATCCTACAACTTGTTCTTGATCTCTGTATCCATACAGAGTCTGATTGCTTTCAATAAGCAGGGGTCTGCTGACATAGAACATGTTGCAGAATTGGTTCCTTAATTTGGAAAGAAAGTACTTCTCTGGGATTTTATTTACATTTTATTTGTCCATTGGCTCCTGTTTTGTTTTTTTGTTTTTTTTGTTTTTTTTTGTGGTTTTTTTTTGTTTTTTTTAAGTTTAGGTATTCCAATTTAGCTGTCCCCTTTCACAGTGATTCTGCTGCAGTGTGGATTTATTTTGGTGTGCAGCTATTTTGTTGTTGTATGTTTACTTTGGAGTGAAAGATGAGGGGTTAATTTGAAGTTACTTGTTTAGCTACCCACACTGGGGAACTTGCGACACCTATTGTATCTAGTTACTTGTCCATTTTGTCCTAAATAAATAATTGGCAGTATGGCTGGTTTATTTTTAACACTTTTTTACATGTGAAGGTTAGGCATCTTGCTCAGTAATAGAGGTCTGGGGAGTTGACAGACTGCTTTTCTTCACAGCACATTTGAGAGTTTCTGCCTCCATGAACCGATGTGAAGTGCTTGCTAAGGTACACCTGGGTGACTCTGGTACTGGAGCATGCTGTTTGATTTGATGCTGAGGAGTGGTGTAGCACTGTCTGAGGGAAGTTAAAAAAGCAGCTGATCTGAGGGGCTGTGTTTGGGGATGGCTGGATGGATAGGAAAAAGGGGAGAAAAAAGAAAAGCACTGGACGTGTTGAAGGGAAGAACTGGATTAAACTATGAATTGCTCTAAAACTGCTCCACTGCTGACACTCACTTAATGCAAAATTCTCACCTCTGGCTTTGTGGTTGGCTCAGATTTAGGATCACTGACCAGAGAGCATTTCAAGCCTTACAAGGGGACAGTGTGCTTCATTTTCCTCTAAGTTAGGCACAAGGGAACAAGTTTCAACACACAAACATACCCGGTTCACATTCAATCTTTGTCCATAGTGAATGGAAACTTTTCAAGAAGTCTGAAATATTCAGATCAGACTGAGGCACTTCCAGATTCTGGACCCCTGGATATTGGAGCATGTCCTTCTGGCATTTCCCATCTCCCTTTGTAGCTGGTATTTCCCTCCCAACAATATGCTTTTAAAGGGTTAGCATTATAGCACTGGGACTAGAGGATTAGAAGTATAAAATCAAATAGCCACGATGCTCAAAGGTAAACGTATTTGTATGGGATGTATGAAGATGCAAGGCTTGATTAGAACCTCCATTTCCTACCTACCAGCTAAATTCCCTGCTAACAAGCTACTGGTCACTTTTTTGGAATCCATAACTCATTAATTCTAAGGTGCACTTTTTGTGTCTGGCATACATTTAGGCACATCATTCAGAGTTGTGTATGGACAAGCATAACTTGGGAGATGCTACGATAAGCAATGGTTGTAAAATAAGGGTAACAGCATAGGTTCTGCATAAGTTGAAGTAATGAGCTGAGATATGGATTGTGTAAATGACTGACAAAAAGCTGTCTCCAGTTCCATCATGAGGCATTGTGAAGCTGGACAGGAAATGGGAGAAAAGAACGCTGTAGTTTCAGCACTTTTAATCTAATGCTTCAGTCTCTGATTTATATTTTATTATTAACATTTTTTTTAAAATCTTTTAAATTATTATTAAAATGTCATTTAACCAGATAAAATCCTACTTTTGCATGATTGAATATATTCTTAGTCAAAGGAAAAAATAATGATTACATCATATACAAGGATATCAGGAAGGGCAGTCGGCATTTTTCCCATGCCACGGACCACATAGGAAAACTTTCTTCAGATCTCAGAACCATTATTATTGCCTCAAAGATGTCAGGGGTGAAATCCCATTAAGTCAAATTATCCCACTCATCTACCTGTTGGGATGAAAAGGAAAAACAATGAAGCATTAGTATTAGGTTTTATACATTTAGCAGGAAGAGGGTTGGGGGAGAAAAGATTGCCAGTCTTGTATTTCACTCCTAAAAATACTGTCTCTTTAGGTGTAAAGAACAAAAAAAAGCACTATGAATTTTCTGCTAGATCTAAATCCTGATTAACTTATTCAGTTAGCTCCTCAATGTTACCAGGGTGAAAAGGATTTAACAGAGTATATCAATCAGTTAAGACAATATTCCTGTTGAGTTCCAAACTTCTGACCATTAGCTGGGTCACTCTTACTTTGCCAGTTTAATGTGCATTTTCTCATACTTTTCCATCCCTAATGATTACTAAGCCATAACAGATATTGATGTTGGAGGCTTCTTCACAGCACAGACCCATTCAAAGGATCTCTAGACAGACAGTGTGTGATAGTCGTTTTCTACATTGCTAGGGACAAGTATATCTCTTCTTTTCTTGTTTACTCTTGTGTGTGCAAATACAGTGGGGTCATCAATGACTACCAGGAAAATGTCAATATTAACTCAGTATCTACTAGTTTTTAAAAAATTTTATTTGAAAATTAATATCCTATCATCCAGTTCATGACCCAGGAAGAGGCAAGTATATTGTGCTTGCCTGAAATTACATTTGACTGACAACACAAACAAGGGTTATTGCCCTATTACCTATGAAATACCCAAGTTTATAAACTCTCACCTGAATCCAACACCTACATAACGTTTCTGAACGAGGAAATTCGTTATCTGGCTTTTGTTTTTAGTGACTCCTGAGTGTTGTCTTTCCCTTTTGTTGCATAGTTCCAGTGTGTGTAAGAAATAATCAGAATGGAGATGTCAGTCGGGGAACTGCCTTTGCTATAGAATGCTGGAGAAAGGGGTTATAACATCCCAGTAGAACCGTAGGATTACAGTGTTTAGATAATCTAGTAAAATTGTTACCATTTCTCATTTCTTTTTACTGTCTCTCCTTGTTATGAGGGAATCCTGGATTCACATTGTGCTATTTCACATCTGGTTTCTGATCTAGGCACTCATAATGATGTCATCCAAGCTGTAATGCCCTATATTTGTCCTGCAAAAGATTGTATAAAACTCTGCTGCTACTTGTGACCTTTTTCAATATTCTGTAATTTGATTGGATGGCCAATTCCATCTCCTCCCTGCTTACTGCACGAGTTAATGACAACATAATTTTAGAGGTGTAGCGGCCGGTCAATCAAATTACTTATGTATATTTTTAAAAAGCCTGCATCTGCTCAGATTCATTGTTTGTGCAAATTGAAATGTAGAGAATGAAAAACGTAGCTTGAATAAAAGCAGCTAATTCTAAAGCCTTTAAGGAACCAGATAAAACTTCATTCCTCCTTTTCTATTATCAAGTAAGTTTCCAAATTCCTCTCCCACAACTCTTCAATGTGAAGAGCATTCTTTACTTTCCAAGGACTGCCATAATTTATAGATTCTGGAAATAGTGCCGAGGAATGCAATCTTTGTATATAGCACTACACTCTCTCAGAATAGTCTTTGAAATAGGCCTGAAAAATAGAACTCTATGGTTGCATGAGTGAGAATACTACATTCTTATTGGATCACTCCTATTTATTTACAGCTCTGAGAAAGAGACAAAAGGTTTTGTCTATTTCAGAAGATAATCTATAAAACTAGCCTACAGTTTAGACTTTCCATCCTTGTATTATCAAATAGATTGTAAGGATCCAGTTTCATTTTCATTTAATGCTGACAAATAGTTTGGAAACGCATACTCTCTCATACATATGTATTTTTAGGGTGGCATTTTCAAAAGTGATCAGTATTACCCTACCTTTAAGGTAGTCTTATCTTAGCTTTGGCCTAACTCTGCTCCCATTTAAATCAAAATACTTTTGAAAAACCCACTCTTCATATTTTTGAAGAAGTAAATTTGCAAAGTAAGATGAGGCAGTGATCTGGCTTAAGTATGCTTAACGCACCTATCACTTTAGTATCTAACTGGAGAGCAAAATTTAGGAAGAAAGCAGGTAATCCAAAGAAGGGCCTACCTCTCTCTTTTTACCAGGTTTGCTGGTGGATGTGCATACATATGTGTACGTACACACACACACGAAACACTGCATATGTGAGAGAAAGATTATGGGCCCCATTCCTGAAGAAAGGCTTGAACAAAAAAGGATGTTTTGTGCAGTTTGAACTGAACGTGACCATGCTAGGAACCAGCGTTGCGTCCTCTGGTAAGGCATTCCATAAGCAGGGTCCTGTTACTGAGAGTGCTCATGCTGGCATAGTGTAGGCAGGTGCTTGCACCATTCTAACCTAAATACATCCACGCATGAACGGACGCTACTCATCCTGCCACATTGTATGATGCATAATTTTGTGTCATAACGTTCAGTGAAAACCAAGCTCGCTTTCCTTGGAAACATCAGAGTCAGGATTTTTAACCCAGTCTCAAAAGGGGAAAGGCTAGCAAATTTCTCCCTGTGCCTCTTCTTTGAAATATTTAATGGGGAAAAGCCTATTTATGAATCTGTTACATATTTAGAGAAGACATTTTTACACATGATTAAAGTCTATATTCTTTCCAAGGTCATGCTGGGCTTTACCCTCCTGATGTCTTCTTCAGGTGACCAAGATTGTCGTATCTCATGAAAATGTCACTGCCCTGTCTCCTGTTGTGCCTTCTAATAAGGATTCAGTATGGAAGAAGCCTGACTTCTTATGTTTCCTTTTGTTAGGAGGAGGCCATTTCTCTTTTCTGTATGTGGCTTTCTAATCCACGTGAAACTACTTTAGCTTGGATTCATTGTGGTTGGACTGAACAAGGGAACTCTTTCAGCTAGTGTGAAGACGCTGGTTTTGAATAAAATGCTTATTCAGCAAAAGAGAGAGTGGCAACGGCCAAACAGGCATTTCACTTTTATGAGACTCCTCCTCCCTTCCACATTTGCCTCTAATATTGAAATATTTCAAGAAAACTCCATAGGCCGGAAATAAATTTCTAACTCCAGCTTGCATATATTTAATATTTCACCAGCTGCACTGTTATGCCATTGATGGCTGATTTGAAAACAGGACTCAGATGAAAAATCAAACTGAATTTCAAACAGTCCTTTTTATAAAACCTGTCGCTATCAGATTAAGGGTGGCAGCTGTTGGCTAACAAGAGATTATTTCGATCAGTAGCGGAATAACTACCACTATCACCTGTTGTTTTGATATTGGAAACTCTGTTAGCTTGATGGGGCACTCGGAAAGCAATCTTCTTTCCTAGAATCTGCAATGTTTGGATAGAATAACTATAGATAACACTGACTTATAGCGTGGTCACTTTTTCTGATATTTGTTTCATTGTTTTCAATTAATACAGTAACTATAAAGCATGTTCCTTAGATTGGGCATCAGGTCATATAATTAACAGATATTTATCTAGAATAAATGACATGACATATATCAGTCAAATATGTCATGATAGAATGACACCTTGGAGCTATAAAGTATCCATATGGAATATTAACTAAACTAAAAAGACAAGATGTCTGATTTCTGACTGGTATCTCTGAAAAGTTATTAGAATGTTTACATTATCAATATATTGAGAAAGTAGAATTGTTTGTCTAGTATTTGCAAGTGAAAACTTTTTTCCCTTAAATGTCTTATTGAAGAATGCCTAGCTCAGACATCCATCTGTAATAATACTGGTTGCAAAATTTATGTCTGACTCAAACCCTGCCACTAACCCTACCCACACAGCTAGGAAAGAATAATGACCAAACAGCAGTTACAGCACTAGACAGGTGTCAAGGGTACAGAAAAACACTCAATCTTCTTAAGCACAAAACAACTGTGACAACTAATTTATGCAAACACACTTGTCTTTACTGTTACCATTTACCTTGTACCTTTTGCAGATGAAAGTCTCCACAAGCAATATGTTCAAGGGGTTTCTAATCATTCCTATGCAACTAGAGTAGCAATTCCCTATTCAGGTCAGCTGTAAGCCTGCTGTGTGCTCTTGGAACTAGGATTGTGGGCCAGAGCTGTCTCTTGGTCTTAGTATGGCATTGCAGAATGGAATACCTTTTCTGCTTCACAGGCTAAAGACAGAATCTAGTAGCGTAGGATTAATGATCTCCAGAGCTGAGACTAATCTTTTCTTTTGAGTTTTGAGAGAGCCTATGCTATAAACTTGTCAACTTCACCAAAGTTGCCCCATCATGTAAATATATGATCCAATTTCTAACTAAATCATGAAGACCTCTATTAGCTTAATTCTTCTCCTTTCAATCTGCCTGGTATAACCCTTCCTGAGGAATGGGTTCAGAGACTTGTATTTGGCAGCTGAACAAATACTGCAAAACTTTTTTTGGCAATTTCTAAATCAAATTCATTTGCTAGTATTCATGACCACTTAAATCAGTTTTCCAATTAACATTTAATTAATCCATTTGGATTTAAACCACAATGAAATCTCTCCAACACATATTTAACTTCTAGAGTGCCTATACCTAAGATAACATTCAAATAATAAAGGCACCAAGCAGTACACAGTATCCTATACAGGAAACAAATTAATCTAGCTAGCCAACAAATCAAACCTGCAGAAGAAACCTTTTTTTTTCCTCACTTCTCTTCCCAACTCCTATCAAACAATGGCATTACTACAAACAACTGTGCTCTCAAGAATATTCATGAAGCTAGTGTGTCTTGATACATGTACATTTGCATGTGACCTAGGTGACCAATCACAGATCTGGTGAACGGACTCACCAGAGAAATTGAAGGGAATGTGTGCAGTGAACTTTTCATGAGCAATTCAAAATCATTTGTTGAACTCTCAAAACAGTGAATAAGACCCCACTTTGGCAAAACATGTAAGTATGTGCTTAAAATTAAGCTCCTGCCTGAGGTCCACTGAAGCCAATGGGACACAAGCACATGGTTAAATCTTTTGTTGAACTGAACCCAAATTACTAAAAGTCAGAAGTTCACAAGTGGGGAAGGGTTGAATTTGCTGATTAATTGTTCATTATGAATTGCTTGGGGAACTCTATTTAGTTGTTTGTTACGTAGTGCCTAGGAACCTTAGTTATGGGCCAAGTCCCCGCTGTGCTAGGTATTGCACAAACACAGAACAAAAGGATAGTTTTTTTTTCAAGAAGCTTACAGTCTTTTGGGGTACATACAAGCAAAGTGACTTTGTGAATATTGGGTGGGCTTTGTGGAAAGCAGCATGGCAGACAGGTGGTTTAAAATCATATTGACAAAGCTCTTGATTAATAGAAATTTAATTTTCTGCTATGCTAAAATATGTCCCTAACTTCACTGATGGTAGTTTTAAAGTAGGAACAAATATATTTTAAGGTGAATTCCATTGCTGTGGGCAAATGTCGGCAAAAGCTTTCATTAAATTTAGTAAAAACTGACAGTCATGACTTTATTTTTGTAGAAATTTTTACAACTTTGCCATTTATGCAGAGTGAAAACAACTTTAAAGCTACTTTTTTTTTTTTGCGTTTTTCCCAGACAAACTTACATTTGATCATAATTTTAAAAAACCACAAAACCGTGAAAACAATAGTTTATTTTGGAATAGTTTCCCCATCAGTGAGTGTTTTCACAGTGCTCTTGAAATGTACCATTTAATTTGTTCCATGCTGCAAAATCTTTGGAGCAGTAGAATCTTGCCTTCAACCCTAATTAACAAAATTGATTTTAATTAAAATAAGAATAGAGAGCTAACTTTATGTTCCTGATGCTCCCTGAGGCAAAACATGATTCTCATTTTAAATAAATCTTCTTTCCACTCCCCCCAGCTGCTGAATCTCACCTGGAATCCAGTTTTAAGCCATGGTATGCTATAGTATGCTCATAGAGATTATATAAATATGTTGTAATTTTCAAGACCAACTATGCAATATGGATGCCTAGTTCCCTTTAAAATGAGTGGAAGTGAGCATCTAGAGTTTCTAGTTATCTTTGAAAATCTCTCCTATAAATCATGTGATCGTAAGGGTCAACAGGTAACACTGTTGTTCATAGTCTTATATGTTCAGTTTTTTTAAATGTGCGAGCAAGTGTTAAGTCTTGAAGACACGCAGTGGTGGTACTTCGATTTATGAGGTTCTGTGAGGAAAGTGGTCCTCAGGGCAGGAGATGAGAAGTAGGAGTGTTTTGCTCCCTAAGAACCAGATATTGGTTAGTGGTTGAGATTCCTGAAAGAATGGATTGCCTTACATGATGTCTGACCACCTCTGTTCCAGGACTGTGTGTGTGCATAAACAGTACAAATTATACTTAAAATATACCCAGACTCTGCACCACTGAATTCTCCTGCACTGGAAAGCAGATCTGTAAGGCCCCAGCTATCTGCCACTGCATGTCAAGGGGTGATGCTGGTGTTCTAATAGGACACTGATGTCCGCAAAGGGGCAACAATATTGTCAAGTAGAGTTACCCTGAAACATCGACTTCTCCCAGTTCATTTTAAAACTGATTTTTTTTCTGTTATGTAAGCTGTCCTGCTGGCTGGATTGGGGTGGGGGTAGGGGGCATTTATTATATTATTTAACATCAATATGTCAAAATCATAGTAATTCATGTGAGATATGCTATGCCAGGTACTGTTAGGAAGGCTCTAATGTGCTAAGTAAGATGATGTTTATATTCATGTGTTATAGGTGTAATGGAAGTTATGGATATGTTTGATTATATCTGTATTTCAAATTGTGCAGTGTCTGGATCACACCCCAGACAGGATGGCTGCAGAACAATAGCCTGCTTAATAGCCTATTAAGAGATCCACAGGTACAATGGGCCAGGGAGAGAAGCCAGGGATATACCTGATGAGTCACCAGGACTTACTCATGTGACTCTGGACTCCATTTTGATTCCTGTAAAATTCCACAAGCAGCATGGCATAGACCAAAGGACATAAAAGGCAGCTGCCAGGGATCCATTTCGTCTTCAGTCACCAGTCATTAGTCTGTCTTTGTCATCACCTACCTCTGGATCAACTCATCTACTGAAGCTGTGAAACAAAGGACTGAGACCCATCCAAGTATTGGATGTGTACCAGAGTTGGGAGAATCTGCTCTCCTTTTGCAGCCTGCTCTGACATTGGCATTTTCAGGTGGCTATCCTGGGCATGGAAGGGTTACATAAGCATTTTCAGCTGCCTACTTCAGTGCTGAAGAGGCCAGGGCCAATTGGAGTGTGCAGTGCCATCCGCAAGAGGTCATTTCAAAGGACAAACAGCTCTGTGCAGCTCCTCACCTCAAAGGACCTTCTCTGACACAGTCCCAAACATGCGTGTGGAATTCATTGCAGCTGTAGGTCTCTTACCATGTCAACCTGAGAATGCAGTGTAATAGTCTTTCATGAACACTCACCTTTGCTTAACACATGCCTCATGCCTTAAACATTTGTTCATTCTACTGGATAATATTTCAGGAAAGCATTTTTAATAACTAATAGATTCATTTGGCAAAGATTTTAAAAATTAAGACCTTAACATTTTGGCTCCTGAATGTTTGTTTTTGTTTGGAAACCCAAATACATTGCTTGATTTCCCTCACCCCCCCGCCCCGAGGGCTGAAAACCCAGCAGCTCCCATGGGCTTCCGCTGTTCCCCTTTCCCAGGCCTTGTCTGCCCTTAGATGGCGGCTCCCAACCTGAGAGATCATTCCTGCGTGGATGTTTGGAAAGCACCCACCACATTCCAAGCAGAAGTATTGTATCCGAGAAATGCCAAAATCTATGTTTTGTGTACAGCATTACATATCTTGAACACCTAGAGTGAGGTTTTCAAAAGTGTTGAGCTCCTAGCATAACTCATTGGGAACAATGCATGTGGATACTGGCAGTTTGAAAATCTGGCTGCCTCATTTATGTGCCTAAATAAGAGCCATTAAATTACAAGCTCTTTGAAAACCTATTGTGTCAATGAGAATGTTCTTCCACAGGCACTAACCTAAAGTAGTTTGTTTGTTTATTTCAAATAAGAAATAAATGAATATACCAGTAGCTGTCAAGTTAGATTTGGGGGTGCCAAAATACTCAGGGGGAGGGGTAAGCCACTTTTCGCCTATGTTTTATGCAGGATTTCCACAACTACAGGGGCCCTGCTTCAGAATAAAGGCCAATACAAAATTCTTCCATCATACCACAAAATGCTTCTCTAACTCAAAGGAAGGGTGATTTGTTGCTGTATGACAAGCATAAATAATATAGCATTTTCCCCCCTTATATTACTGAGGTAGAGAAGCACCGAATGATAAAACATAAATTTTAGTCTAATTAAAAAGAAAAACGCAACCAAGCTCATAATTATATAAACTCTTAGGAAGTCAAGAACCAAGCCTGTAATAAGTGGTGATTTATTCCGATAAGATAGTAGATGCCAATGTAACAGTAACTCACATTCTACCTTAAAATGAACTCAACTGTGGTGTGAAATAACTCGTCTTACTTGGGTCATTGTGGGGAAAGATCTCTAGGAGCTTCACAGCAGAGAGGTAGAGAGAGAGCTAAAACAAGCACAACAGGCTAATAGTTTTTTTGGTCCCGTTTCTCCTCCCCCCTCCCCCCCCCCAAAAAAAAAAAACAAAAACAAAAACAAAACAAAAAACTCCACGAAAATAGCACATGGACATTTTTAGGATATGCTTTGAGCACTGGGAGTGGGGTGAGGCTACATTTTGAAGGTTGTGCTCAGACCCCAAGCAGCATGTTAAAAATATACCTTCTATATACTGTAATATCAAGGGGGTCTAAAGGAATGAGGGGAAACTACATCACTACTGAAAAAGCAAAACTTTTAATGCGGCCAGATAGCCAACACACAACAGCTCCTGCCTCTCCTAGTGTGGCCAGTTGCTGGCACTACCCACCAAAAGAATGCTTTTGGGTATGTCTGCACTTTGGAGTTGGGTGCACGATTCCCAGCTCAACCAGAAATACTTGTGCTAGCTCTGATTGAGCTAGCATACTGAAAATAGTGGTGTAGCTACAGTAGTATGGGCAGGGGTGAGTGATGGGAGGGATTTGCTGCTCAGAGTACAAAGCCATCCAGACCCCATGGCTATGAACTCAAGTGGCTAGCTTAAGCCGTTGCCCCCAGCTCCAAGTGTAGATGTATCCTATGTTGCAATGCTATTTCTCCAGAAACTCAAACCACACCTATCTGCAACCTTGGTAATGGTGCAGTGATAAAACTACTGCCAATAAAGGAGCAAGAGAAACAAATGATGGCAGGTCACATTCATCCACTTAATAATGCTTGGTGTGTAGAAAGGAGCAGCTGAACACATGTTGTTTGACTACATTAAAAATAGAAAGAAAGGGGGGAGGGAGGAATGAGTCACAATTTGGTCTCTGCTTTTCTACTTATTTAGTGAGGATTACAAGGTGCAATTCCAGCCCTAAAAACTCTGGGTTTTTTTGTTTGTTTTGTTTGTACTTTCCCCATGTCCTTTTAAAATAAACAATCTATCCTATCTTGGGGGACGTCTCATGTTTGGAATATGGTTAATGATGGATTCTGAAAAATTAATGATCTTGAAGATTTCTCTTTCCTCCTCATTGTCAGGATGTTTTATTAGACATGTTTCCTTAAATCCCAGGGATGGGTTATTACACTGGTTCTGAAGATGTGGGCTGCAGACTTGTGCTGGTGAGCAGCACCCTTTCTTGTGAGACAAAGGAACTGGGTCACTGCACTGGCCTGTTTCCTTCTCCTTGTTTCCATCTGCTAAAAGGCATTACAAGCCCCACACTCCACTACATGACTTACCTAATGCTGCTTCCCCATGTGAGCCATTGCAGTGGTTGCCACTGGGGAATTACAGGATTGTGCATGAAAATGAAAGTAGTCCAGGTACTTGTAAATGGAAATGTTTAAGATCCCCTGGATTATTATAAAGATGCCTCTTACCACATTATGAGTACTTGGCAGAGAAATACTCCTACAAGGCAAACTAAGTGGCTACAGATAACACAGTTTACCTGAACCACCTTGTTAAGTAAATTCCAAGGAGTATGACTATTGTCTATACCCTCATGAATAAACTTTGCTTTGTGAAAGTTGATCTGGGGCATATATAACATGAATATGTGGGGGTGTGAATGGAGAATTTTTATTCTGTATGTCAAGCAGACTTCAGATAATATAAAAGTGGTTAGTATTTAAAGAGATTAACACTTAAAATGACTGACAATGGTGGGTTTAAAAAAAAAAAAACCTCAAAAAAACCAAGACCATCTTTAATTAAATTGGATCTTAAAGGATTTAAGGGAAAAATAAAAATAAGTATTTTAACATTATTTTTTTCCTTTCTTTCTCTTTTTATATTCCACTATTGTGAAATATCCTAAAATAATAAATAAATATGTTTGACTTGTTGTAATTGTAGAACCCTGCAGCAGCCTGGCAGGTCCAATGTCCACTGTTCTGGATGTTCCTAAACTTATGAGTGTTCAGAAGCCAGGACTGAATGACAGCTGAGGATCACTTGATGAATTGCCCTGTTCTGGTCATTCCCGCTGAAGGACCTGTCACTGGCCACTGTCAGAAGATCGGATACTGGTCTAGATGGACCATTGGTCTGAACCAGTATGGCCGTTCTTATATTTACTGAAGTTAGAGTCTTTATGTTGATTTCCATGGAAGCCTGTATTCAGCAGGAGCTGCTTGACTCATAGAGCTGTATGTGGCTCATAGACTGCATTTAGGAGTGATGCATCTATCTGTTTCATAGATACAAGTGCAGCTATTGTATCAGCAGAAGCTGAGAGTTTCTTTTCCCTTGTTTTTGGTAATTTTCTTAAATAATGGAGTGCTAGGAGATTAAATTTATATAAACTTATATGCATTCATATATATAAAAAGAATGACCTCTACACAGAGATTCAAATATCTTAGATTCTGGATGACCTCATCTTTTTTAAGGGAGACACATTGCATTAGCACCTCCATGTCTTCACATTAATATTGAAAAAGATGAACAGCAAAAGCCTTGGCTCTTCAATGCTTGTTATAGTTTACATATCTGCTACTCATGTATCACTGAATCTTCATGTATACAAACAGTGGTTAGCGCTATCTTGAATTTTATGTAACTAGGTATATAGACCTAGGCATGCAGAAATACTTCCCTTAGCACATAATGAAATAAATGATCAGGAACATAGTGTATCAAGTTATATTATGCTTTCTCTAGATTTACATTTTTGTGTTTACAAATAGCATAGCAGGTTAGTGTTAAAGTTAAGGTAGATTTAATGGCACTTAAGGGGTGGCAGTGTGTGTGTGTGTGTGTGTGTGTGTGTGAGAGAGAGAGAGATCTTAGTGATCAAGTGAGCAATTAGACAAGGTTGACATTTTAGTGACAACCCCTTTAACTTCTGATATTGAATAATATCAGCCAACATTTTTCCAGCCATTGGGGCCAAGTTCAGTGCTGGCATCAGCAGGCACAACTCCATTTGCCTCAGTGTTGCAAGCCTAATATACATGGTTTCTTGAAGCCCCAAGTGAGTTGAAGGCTACCCACAAGGTAGCTGGGCAGTAGCCAGACGTGTGAAGAATATCAGATCTGGCCCATCTCTTGATGTGGATAAAGTATGAAAATATCTTCCTTTTGAAGTATGAGATTAATCAAACTGTCTTACTGAGAGATAACTATGGCAAAATATTAAGGTAGTTAGTCTAGTTATTACATCCCTTGTCCTCAATTTGGCATAGAGGATATCAAGCTCAAGTATTAAGATAAGCATTTTGATAATGAAAATGTAGGGCAGACCACCTTATTACAGAAAAGAAGAGGCAATTGGGATACTGTGCTATGGCAACATGTTCTCCTCCCCCACCCCCAGGGTGAAACCCTGTTCTTACTGCAGGCATTGGGAGTTTCAGCACTGATTTCAGTCGGGCCAAGGTTGCACTTCCAGTGTCATGATGTCACTGTCTCAAGCAGTATGAATAAGGATGATGAGGTTAATATCTTTGAGACGTTTTGTCATCCTAACTCTGTGAGTTCTATAGCTTGATTTTTCTTTCAGGTCAGAAATGAAGTGAAAAGGTGTAATTCTCACCAATGCTTAGAGTAATCACTTTTCGTCAGAGCACCGATGGGGCTAATTTTGTGTTAGGTAAGAGGGAATGGAAAGTAGTAATAAGGGAAGTCTTTCCCTCCATGTATCCAATTTAATATGTAAAGAAAAACATTTATCCTGGCTCTAACTTAATATACCTTTTGAGGCAAGGGGACTGGCTGGCTCAGAGGATTGGCTATGAGAAATTTTGTCTTTTAGGTCTCCGGCTGGAAACCATCCCAGATGGTACTGATCAAGTGTTATTGCCAGCTGATGTGTCTTTGGTGACTTACCTAAAAATGTTTTGGTCATCTCAGTTCAGCTCTCAGAGGGCAGGTGTCCCCCTCCCAAGAATCATCGCCATAATTGACACTGTCACTCTTCTTAATAGGGTAAGTAAAAAGGCCAAAGACTGAATGGGATGGGTAGTGAACTATATTGTCACTGCTAGGGATGACACAAGGTTGGCGGGGAGGCACAAAAGAAGTGCAGCATGGGGAATCTTGTACTGCCACTGTACATGGCATACTCATTTAGTAAGAAAATAGCTCTAGAGACTGAAGCCCTCTATCTGCCACAGAATTCAGCTATGGTCCATACAACCAAGTGAAGATTATTTAGGCATGAAGCGCTATGTACATAGTATTTAGAGAGAGAGAGAGAGAGAGAGGTGGTGATAATTAGGAAATACATCTCTGAATTCCAATAGATGCAAAAGTAGGTCTTTCAACCTGAATAACAGTGAGAAAATGTTGCTCCTGATGTAAAAAGAACAGACAGCATCAGCATTCCAAAATATGTAAGTGCCTTTGCTCTGAGCATTTATAGTGCATTTGTAGTAAACAGAGTTGAAAGCTAAAGCAGGTGTAGTGCTAAAAATGTAGTGTAAGTGCCATGAATATATAATTAGGTGGTGGTTTTGAGTTATTGTACACATAGCATAGGACTGGGACTAAGGCAATCTGGGTTCTATTCCTGGTTCAATGATGGACTTCTTCTGTGACCTGGGGCGAGTCTCCTAATCTTTGTGTCCTAGTTTTCCCATCTGTAACATGTGAATACTTCCTTATGTCATGGGGTATTGAAAGGCTCAACTAATTAATGTTTGTAAAGCACTTTCATATCCTCAGCTGAAAGGCTGAGATGATAAGGAGTCAGCTGACACACACCTCTCACACATTACATTTATATAATACTCCGGCGTCATACCAGCGTTCAAACTTCCAATTAAGAGACAGACATGGCCCTGGTTTAGGACACATGTACTATGCCCCAGCCCTCTGTAGAGCTGAGCTATATTAAGGTACAAGTTCTTTCGTGCAATGTGTCTTACCTCCTCAAGAAGTGGTTCAAATGTCTTGACCAATTTGGTGAGACATTATCATGAAGACCAGTAAGATTGTCTTGGCATACTGCATCCTCTACATCATCTCCATGCAAGGTTTTCCCCCTTGGTCTGAAGGGACTAACATGGCTGGAACCCAAAAGCTAGATTCCAGGGTAGTGAGTCAGAGGCTTATTGAAATGAGCTGCTAATTTAATAACATTACAAATGGTTCTGTTACCCAAAAAGTGATATTTATCAATAGAAATTATTAGAAAGAAAGTGATTCAGTTGGGAAAGCAAACAGCACAGCTATTGGGGGATGGGGGGAAAAGTATAAAGCAATGATCTATAGTTATTAATGGAGATAATATTATGCTCATGGTGGGGGTGGGGATTGCATGTAATTTTTTTTTACCTTTTGAGCTTCCTGCAATCTGATGACCTCAGGGCAGCAAGCAAACCATTCCACAACTGTCCACAAAATTTTCTGATGCTGCCTGGCCTTACCTTGGCCACTCGAGTAACTGACCTAAGCTCTCCACAACTGCAGGATATCAGGAGTTGTCATTAAATATACAAGCTTTCTAGCCTGTACATGATGGAATGATTCTTTGCTAACTTGTGTAGCAGTTCACGGTTAGAGGGCATCTTCAGCACTGTGATGGTGGGCTCTGAGTCCCCGTTCAGGGCACAGCTGGAATGAAGAATCTTCTATGTAAATCTGTACTTTGGTCCTAATTCACATAGCTTTCCTTTCTACCACAAATGATTTACACCAAACCTTATGTAAAAAGTTCAAGACGCTTTATAAAGGAACTGCTTGTGACTCGGTAGTTAAAATTGAGTTCCATTTGGCTTTTAGAATGGGGATTCTACTTCTTTTGCTGTTCCCAGACAAAAGACTATCATAAAATAGAATTAAGATTGAGAGTACATATTAATAATTTAAAGATAAAAAACATTATAGGCTGTTGTAATTACCCCAAACCAAGAATTATAAACCCAGTGAATTCAGAATTTAGGTTATACTTAAAAATGACCCGAACATATTAAAGTTAAAAATAGCCTCAATTCTCCTCTGTAGTGACACCATGCAATACTTATCCAATTACGATTAAGGTAATTTAGTGTTCATGGTCGCAGATTAGATTAAACTGATTTTTAAGGATGTCTTTTTCTCTCCTTTTATCATGTCATTACAGGGCAGAATTAAGATTATTTGCGTAGGGTGCTTTGTGACTTCAATGGGCCATATAGAGTACACTACATGTCCTGCTCACGTAAGGAGTCCAACTGGGCCTAAATCTGCTCCCACTTACATCAGTTTAATACTGTTATTATACGGGTGACTTTAATGGAGTAACTCTTGATTTACACTGATGTAAGTGAAAGGAGAAGTAAGCTCACTGACTTCAGCGAAATTGTTGATTAGGCAAGTGGGTTATGAACAAAATAACTCCTCTTTTTTTTTTTTTTTTTTTTTTTACTCACTGTATGCACCAAAACCAGTAATACTTGTATGCTTGGAGAAAGGTTCTGAACCCACCCTCCTTACCCAAGCAAAACGTGCATTGGCTACAATTGGATTTTTGCCTGAGAAAGGAATATAGTCCTACAGGCTTGAGTGCTCTAGAATGTGCTGGTGCACTAGTAGGGATGCTATTGCAGAATGATTGGTTGGACAAATAGAACATGATCATTTTAAGGGACTCCAACAACATTTAGCTCTTCAAAGACAGAGCCATCGGTTCTAGGTGTTGGTCTTGTCAGCAAATTCATAGCTTATTTTATTGTTTAAAGTGATGATTGATGACAAACCACTGACACACACTGAAGCCTTTAAATGGAGAATGGAACTGAGTGGCATTTTGAAACATGAGTCATCCAAGGAAACACCATATGAGCATGGAAGCTTTGAGGAACCCAATGAAGCTGTCTAGTAAAATCAAGGGAGTTGCAGTTTTTCAGGAAGCAAAAGTTAGGGATGCTGGAAGTGGGTGGAAGGTTTTCTGTATCCATGCTCCAAAAAGGAAATGCATTCAGCACAGACAAAAATGCATTGAAAACTGGCTAAATTATAAAATATGAGGCTAACATAATTGATCTTTTCATATCAGGAGATGATATGTGAGAAACATTTGTTTGTGCATGGAGAAAGTCAGAAAAGATTTTTAATTGCTGAGCATGTAGAGTTGCAGTAAAACGGAGGTCCTACACAAATTACCAAGACACTTTGACTTTTACTCCCATAACGTAACATGCTCCAGGTAGGGAACAGAACTGGGCCAAACTCTGCAACGTTTGGCTAATATAATTTGAAAAATGATGTGAAAATGGTTTTTACAAATGCAGTCCAAATTAAAATTATCAATACATCTAATATTTAGAGTGAAATCTCACCCACGGGGAGCAAATGTGAGAGAAGGGATATGTACATCTCAGAAGGCAGCAGACCTAGTGTATTTCCAGTCAATTGGGTGAAGTGTATGAATCTGGAGACCCCGTAGATCCTTCCTTTGCCTCATGAAACTGTACTTTTGCATTTCGAGAGTAGCTGGTATGTAGTGATTATGGAGGCAACTGCTACTCTGTGTCAGCCGTTGCATGTCAGGAGTGACTGAACTTGAGTTCTGTGGTCTATATGGCACCATTTTTCTCCCCTTCAACAACCTCAGCACAAATCCGGTTTAATTGGGCTTTACACAGGAGAAGGGAATTCAGCCCAGAATGTTACGTTAATAAAATATAGGTGTAAACATAGTATATCTACCACTTAAAAAAATTACTAAATGATACTTGTGTGCATTGTTCAGAATATTGTTTGACATTACTGCATTTCAAGTGCCATAGTTATTGTGTATATATTAGAAAGTAAGAGATGTTTCTCTCTCGCTTTTTCTCTGCCAATAGGAAATACTTTACAGGACTTAATTGAATAGGTTTCAATCACTGTTAACTTTCATTCAGTCATTGTCATCTTTACATTGGAGATACTGAAATAATCAAAATTATATCTTACTGACTGACCTAAATAGTGGGATCAGTGTTTCTTCTCTTTGAAAAGATTTTGCTCAAGCTGAATGTCTCACTGAAACACAGGATAGAAATTGCAGAAATCTGAATAGGCCTATCTCATCCTACATTATTTACATGTTTACTCAAAATAGACTTAATGTTATCTTTAGGAAACTGGTGTGATTGGTTATGAATTTATTTCCTTCCACCTCATCTGAGTCACTCTTACCATAAATTACTCTGTTTTGAAAAGCTGATCGTGGCCAATCCAAGGAAGGAGACTTTTTCATTTATTCATTCTATGTTCTGCATTATTTTATCACATTTTAAAATAGCACTTTAATAAGGGTAAAGCTTTCCTGCATGATTATTCATTTGCCTCTCCCTAAACACAGAGGAAAAGATTTGAGTTTAGATGCTCAGCATGTATTGCAGATTACCATCTGACGTGATTGCCTGATCAAATTTTGTAGTGAATATTTTCATGAGGTGAAGTGTAATACATCATGGATTCGAATCTGGACCGATAGTGGTTCAACTTCAGTGTACCCAGACTTTTGATTCAGTTTTAAATAAGAATCCAAAAGGTTGAATGCTTCTCTGAACTTTATACTAACTATGCAAATCTCTGGAGTCCACAAAATCAAGCTGGAAAACTCATAAGAATAGCCTGTCGTATATTTCCATCACTTCCACTACTACAAGAACATATTATCTCAGTCTTTTAGCACTTTCAGTTCTAGTCCCAGCTGGGAATACCATAAAAATAGGTTTTGCTTACAATATTTTGCCTTGCTACAGTTTTGACGAGAGTCCAGCATTACAAACTCATGAAAGAAGAGGGAGGGAGGGAGGGGGAATAGAATTTAAGACTATTTCAAATAATTGAAAATAATGTTGAAGATCAAGCTAAAAAGTTAGATCCACTGGGGAGGGTATTCTTGCTCATTTTCAGAAGTAGTTGAGACTGATCTGGACTAAAAACCATTATACGTTCATTATGTCCACCACCGATGCAGATTTCCTTTTCTCAAATGGGGCAGAGGTGAAGGGGAGGGAAAGTGATGGAAATACTTTCAATGGTCCAAAAGTCTTCAATGAGTGTTTAAGCTCCAATTGTATTAAAGGTTAAAAATAGGTAGAGTAGGTAGAGTTAAAAATATATAGATGTTCTACGTAGTCTCCTGCAAAGAATATGTTCAGTGGTATCTACCAGCCCACTTGTATGGGTAATTTATTAGTTGACTACTACTTGCCTGGGGGATTCACAAGATTTTTTTTTTTCCTGAGAAGCACTGCATTGGGAAAATTTCACAGCTCTGAATGGGGTGTGTGCATGCGAGTGTGCGTGCACTGAGACTGGTGATATGCTGGCCTCACCATATTTCTTCATCTATTCCACACATTTTTAAAGTGCCCATTGTTGTAATATCTGTAGTATTAACATAATATCAATCTTGGAAATGTTGCCTTCTGGAAGTACTTCTGGGAGGCAGGAATTCATAGAAATAGCTGTGGTACCACATAATTATCACATGCTGTACCATTATGTAGGTCTCTAGGAGGTAGGTGTGAATAACAATTATATGCGGTGTGTTGTGTCCTTCATTGCTGGTGAATAGAGCTACCAATTGTGTGAAAATGTTAGCAGAGTGAAATCTGGTTCATTAGGAATAAGCTGAAATACAACAAATTTGTTGTATTTGGGACCTCAAATCACATTTTATATGCACTCCATTATATTTTCTAGATTGGGTAATCAAATCTGAGCTTTTGTATATTATTGTAATAATCTGAAATGGTTTTTGCCAGTGTATGGGAGAGGTGTAATGATAATTACAATTGAAAATTTACTCAGAACAAGATGAAAGGGAAAATAGCATCTGAAATTAGTAACTGACAGTTTAGGAGATAAGAGACGGCATTTTCATCATTCATAAATGCTTTTGTGTATTTAATACCTCTTTTTATTTCTGCTGAATGTGATATATATATTGCATGTACAAGTAAAATATATATAACAGAAAAATCAGATGTGTCCTATGAAGTCTGTGTTCTTTTCAGACAAGTTATGGAGAGGTGGTGGATAAATTTAAATTAGGTTATCAATAACAAAAAATCAGTAACTTTTTTTTAATATATATATACACACTGCAGCCATGAGATCAAGGACTGTGGGATCTATAGGAAATTCATGTTGTACAGAGAAACATAAATCATCTAGTTTTGGCCACACTTGAAAGTAACACAGTTCATAATTACAACTAAATTTCAAGTTTTTAAAGATGTATTTTGACAAAATACATCTTGATAATGCCTTCCAAAAATTTTCATTTATATTTTTTATTTTATTTCACTGAAATATTTCCAGGTTTTGACAAATTATAGAGCTGGCTGAAATTTCTGGATAATTGAAAATAAACTTACAAATATCAATTGTAAAATTTTGGGAAAACACTAAAATAATTCATGGTAATTTTTTAAAATTTAGTATTTTTAGACAATAGTACACTTTAGTAATAGTACATTTGGTAATGAATTAAATAGAAATTGCTTCTTTAATTTAAATTATTACAGTGGTAGACGTATGCGCCATCCTGCAAAGGGATTTATGCAGACAGTCACTTGAACTTACATGGAGTCCTATTTAAAGTCAATGCAATTTGCACAGGAATAAGAGTAAATTTAAGTGGATCCATTTGTGAGATCAGATTCTAAGACCATTTCCTATTCAAGAACAGGATTCCAAACCAATCAATTTTCCTTTGTTCTTTTAGGAATCTAAGTTGTGTATTTACAGAACTAACTACTAAAAAATTATTCCTATCATTCTTCATTCCTTGTTAGTTAATTCTGTTAATGAATTAATTACCCAACTCAACAAATGTGGAAGCCGGAGAACTGTTTTGGAGTAAGCAAGAGGACCATGGAGTGTATACATCTTGTTGTAAATCAGCCAGTATTATTATTCCTCCTTTTTTTTTTTTTTTTAAGCTGATGGAGAAATTGAAATCTAAAAAGTGTGACAATCTACTGGGGGTTCCCTGAATTGTGAGTTAGTGCGTCACCTCTCTCAATGTCAGCACCTAGCAAAGCTTTGTATTAGCTCCCTGACACACAAGCTTATCTGCCCAGCCAGCAAACTCTTCAGGACTCTGCCAGTCCAAACGTTGCATTGCAGGTAATGATCAGTACACTCCAAATTCCAGAGTTCTCCAGAAAAATCTTTCTGCTATGCACACATTCTTCTTAACGTAACATTCACCAATCCTTATCAGATTGGCTTCTCCTTTTAAAAAGACAGAACACAGGATCTTATTACCTTAACTGGGGTTAACGCACACTCTATTTTAATCAAAGCACTGAGCTGGTTTAAAGAAAAAATAAAGTCAATTGATTAATAAAAGGATTAATAAAAGGACATAGGTTTAATTGATCTCAGGTATGAGGAATAAAGATAGAAATAGTTAGAAACAAACAAATGATAATAATCTTCTAATACTTCAATCTAATTGTACAATTTGGACTATGGAATTGCATTGCCCTCTAAACACTGTAGCTTAGGATATCTATCACACTTCTCGTCTAGTTAAAAGCAGTCCCTCCAGGCTTTGCTCTCACACAGCTATTAGCATATGAAGGCATACCCATAGTCAAATGAATGCTCTCACAGTCACTCATGAACTGTATGCAGGGAGATACCTGAAAATCCCTCCTCAGACCCAGCCTTGCACCCTCTTGAACCTTGTAAACTCATTAATTAGTTTGCCATAGCATCAAAGGGTAATGGTTGCACGTCAGCCTTTGTAACGTAAATAGATTCCTCAAACACTTCAGTAAAAGTTCACTGCTTTAGATGAAATATTAACTACAGAAAGATAGACTTTAAATGATTATAAGTAACACAGGCATAGAAGTCATAATTTTTTTACTAAAAAAACAAAAAACAGTAATCTAATTTCTGTATTTTTCCAAGGCTAATAATCCTGAAAGCAGAACAAGTTGTCTTGCCATTAGATGAAATACATTTCACATGCTGACTTCTTTCAGCCTGGGACCACTCCCCCAAATTCAGTGATCACGTCTCTGTATTCATGCGGTCTGCACAGAGACGGGGGGTGAGGGGGAGGGAGAAATGGATCTTTGTGTGTTGTGCTCTTTTTTTTTTTTTTTTTCTTTTTAATACTTTAACCTCTTGTGCTGGAGAAATCTTTGCAGTGTCATGGGGTTAGGCAGCCCCATTGTCGATGTGCTCTACCATCAGTACTTCATATGAATTGCAAATTCTTGCTTGCACCTTTTGGTGTATGTGCAGTTTGTACATTTGTGGGGGTACATGTTGTAGTAAGAAGTGAGAGCTAAAGGCCTGTAAAACAGGCTGAGGCCTAAATGGAAAAAGCCGAGTGAACAAAAGTATAAGGGGTCACTCAAGTTAACTGAAACTGGTATAGGAAAGTGCTGATTCTGCAAGGTTGTAAGACTGCCAAAATATTACTAAAATATGTAGTAGGTATAAGAGGTACCAAGATACTAACTCTCTGAAATGACACTTTTATGGGTAGAAATGATACATGGAGTGGCGGTGCCCAAATCAGCCAATCAACGGAAAAAGGTTGTATTAGACTACGTCAGGAGGGTGGCAACTACCTACGTGAAAGGGGGCAGACCGAAAGTGTATGTAATAGTGTATAAAAGAGGGTGTCCGAGGGAATACCGGTGTCCGGTCTAGGGGATAACGGAAAGTCCCGCCGTTGGGCCAAGACCATTGTAACGCCACCTATGCGAAACTGACCCAGAGATACTCTGTAAGTCATTTCTCATTGTGCCTCACGCAATAAACCTGGCCTGGGCGCCTTCGTTGCTCAGCTAATCTGTGGTCGTGTTGACTCATTCAATTGTGAGAGCCGTCTCAATTTCCTGGCCAAGGCTGGGACAGCATCTATACAGGGACACACTCACGCAGCCTACACTGATAAACGTCGGTGACCAACACACCGAGTACCATACATGTAAATCCTTTGTTTATAGTTTTCTATCAACTGTTGTCTGTGAGGTACTAGTCTGTGGGCATTTCCCAGACTCATAGTATGTTCCAGTAACAAATGTACAGCAAAATCTCATAACTCCATATACAATGTTGACACAGACATTGTAGCAGTAGAGCAATACTTAGCAGATTGGCTTTTCAAATGATATTTCCTAAGGCATACTTTGTATAAAATAGATCAGGATCCTATAACAGTGGTGAATATGTGAGTACTGTGGGATTATATGGGGTACAGTGTCACACACCCTTGTTCAAAGATGTTTTTCCCACCAGTCGTTTTTTCAGCATGTCAGATTCGTTTTTTAGCCAGGACCCTTTACAGAGTTCAAAGCGTTCCATTTCTTTGTCTCCTCGGGTGAAGGATAATTTGTTCTCTTTATAGTCCAATAAACCTTTGAGATGTATTTTTCTGAAGGATTTCTCCAGATAATGTTCCTTTTCCCCTGCAGGGTGTGGACATGATGCTGTCTGGTATAGAGTCCATGCTTGCTCCTCCCATGCTGCTGATTTTTACAATGCAAATGATCTCTTCCTGCAACCTCTGATAAAAACAAATAGCCCACTGAATGTGACCACATCTGGTTTGAGATGTTGGCCTCTTTCCTTTGTCTGGCGTTTATCAACTCACCCTGACCTGCCTGGTTTAAACACATTTTAATTACATATTTCCAGCATATCTGTAAGGTCCTTTGTGGGTTAATCTTGCAAATTAAACTGATTACTTCTTGCCATACCTGCAGTGGAATGGAGAACGAATATTCACCATTCTCTTTATAACAGCTTTTAGTGTGGTGCTCAGAACTTGACATGTTGTTCCAGCTGAGGCTTCCCCAATGCTAGGTAGAGTGGGGCAAATATCTCCTGTGTCTTACATATGACACTCCTGTCAATACACCCCAAAATGTTAGCCCTTTTTTTACACTCCTATTCATTTTGTGATCCACTATATCCCCCAACTCCTTTTCAGCAATTCTACTGACTACCCTGCTATTACCCATGTTGTAGTTGTGCATTTGATTTTTTTAATTCTCCTAAGTGTATTACTGTGCACTTGTCCTTACTGAATTTCATCTTGATCTGAAATCGACCATTTGTTAAAGTAGCTTTGAATTCTAATCCTGTCCATCAGCATGCTAACAACCCTTCCCATCTTGGTGTCATCCGCACATCTTATAGATATACTTGCCACTCATTATCTAAGTTATGAATTAATGAAAATATTTAATGGTACTAGACTCTTGTAGGACCCTCTAGATATGTCATCCCAGCTTGACAGGGAACCATTGAAACTATGCTTTGAGTTCTATTCTTCCAGTTGTACATCCATTTCATTGTAATTTCAACCAGACAGCATTTCCCTAGTTTGCTTATGAACATGTTATGTGGGACTGTATCAAAAGCCTTACTAAAATCAAAATGTAATCACATCTTGCTGCTTTTTCCACATTCATTGGGCCAATAACCCCATCAAAAGAAGGAAATTAGATTAGTTTGGCATGATTTGTTCTCAACAAATCCGTGCTGGCTATTACTTATCACCTTATGTTCCTCTAGGTACTTTTAAATTGATTGTTTAATAATTTGTTCCAGTATCTTTCCAGGTATCAGAGTTTGGCTGACTGGTCTAAAATTCTGTGGTCCTCTTCGTTCCCCTTTTTAAAGACAAGAACTACATTTGCCCTTCTTCCGTCCTCTGGGACCTCATTCATCCCACATGAATTCTCAAAGATAATTGCTCACCATTCTGAGATTGCTTCAGTTAGTTTCTTGAGTACCCTGGGGTGAATTTCATCAGGCCCTGCTGACTTGAATACATCTAACTTACCTAAGTATTCTTTAACCTGTTCTTTCCCTATTTTGGCCTATGTTCTTTTCCCCTTGTTTTTAATATTCAATTGGTCACAATTAACTTTTTTAGTGAAAACCTGAAGCAAAATAGGCATTAAGCAACTCGACCTTCTTGATATCATAAGTTATTAGAGCTACTTCTCCGCAAAGTAGAGACCCTACAATTTCCTTCATTTTTTTTTTTAGTTAAAATAAACGTGTTGAAAACAAGGGAGTATATAGTATAATTTTATAATAGTCTGACAACTAATAGTAATACTGACAGTTGCGATTTCTGATCAAAAGAAGGTTTTATGTATATGTACTGTGTCCAACGTCCTATGAAAAACAAACCCAGTGTAATAATCCCTGGATCCTTTTTTTCATTCTTCTTTATTATATTGTAATCAAGCACTGTCATTTTCTGATTACCTTTTGGTTGATAAGAATGGATGCAAGAATGTTTAATTCTTCAGTCAAGTTAACATTGTATCTTCTTGTGCATTGTGAGTTGTCACATGTGCCCCAGTATAACAGAAAAAACAAAGTGGTAAATAAGAAAAGTGAGTGAAATGCGGCATGTTTGCTAGTTGGTTTCTTCTTGCCCTGACTATAACTGTGTGAGATTAAAGATCCATAGATGGGTAAAGATAAAAAACACCTTTTGTGTGTTACCTTGCTTGTTTCTAGGCCTTTTAATGAATGACCTAAGGAGGATTTTAGGTATCATTTACAGTTGCAATAGACTCCGAGACACTCGAGTGAACCAATTTCTCACCTTTACTGGAAGCTTGAATGCATCCTATGCTTATGATGTAGGCCTAGAAAATCTTAGAACTCCTGCTATGAGCTATATAAGAGCCAGCAGCACTGAAATGGAAAGTAATGTTTGCATTAAGGCTGGGGCTTGGGCCAAATGGGTGACTGGGTCAAAAAGAGCGAGAGTAAGAGAAAAACATGAACTGAGAATTGCAATTATCTGTCTGTGACTCTTTCCTTATCCAGCTACATAAATAAGAATAGAGAATAAGAGAAGGCCCAAAATTACAGCTGGTCAATGCTTTAACCATTAAAGGACACTGCACTCCTCAGTATTGACAAAAAAGAAAGGAAAACTCTACATCCCAGTATGAATAGCTTTTCTTAAAATGGGAGGTGCATTTCCCTATATCTACTAGACCCTGTTAATAGAGGGGAAAAAAGAAACTCAGAAAGACTTGACTCTGTGAGCGGAAGATGACCATTTACTGTAGCAGGAAGGATGGTCTCGTGGTACTTAGGGTAAGGCCCTTAAAATTTCTTAGTTTGTAATGAAAGAGGTGCTAGGACTCAGGTAAAATTTTTTTTTTTTTTTTAAACTTTCATAACTGATGAGGCAAGCTCAGAGGTGCCAGGGCAAAGACCTGGCATAAATTAACCACAGGGTTTAGGAGATCTGGATTCAATCCTCAGCTTTACCAAAAGCCTCCTGTGTGATCTCAATCTCTCTCTGCCTCAGTTCTCTGTCTGTAAAAGGGGGGCAATAGTACTTTCTCCCACTCTTTGTCTATTTAAATTGCAAATTCCTTAGGCAGGGACTGTCTCTTACTATGTTCACTGCCTAGTGCAAGAGGACTGTGATCTTGGCTGAAGCTTCTAGGCATTAACTAATAATAATAATAATTAATAGAGAAGTTTCTTTTCCCTTTGAGATTTATTTTGTTTTAGGCGATTGATTATATGGAACTCTCATCTCAGGCTAAATACCCAAATCAGCAACATCCATAGAATTCAGTGGAAGTTATTTGTGCTCATCACCACTCAGGATGTGGTTCTTTGAAAAGTCAGGTTTTTCCACACAGAACAATTTAATCATCAATGGACATTCCACAGGAACTTCCAGAACCTTGGTATAGATGATAGTGGCAGTAGTCATAATGATAGTCCAGATCTCGCAGAACAATCAGGGCAATACATCTGAAATTAGTAAAGCAGAAGTGGAGATGCTGGAAGAGGGAAAGAGATGGTTTTGATTAGCTTAGATCACACAAGTTCATGTCAGCCCTATACAGTTCACCGCCTTACTTATTTTGTTCACTTTATTTCAAGACAGAAAAAGCAAGCAAGCAATCTTTGGTGGAGTTTGTTCATACGATTGTAAGCTCTTTTTCGCAGCAGCAATCACAAACATACTTCACTAGAAACACGGTTTTGAGGTTATGCCCCATTTTTCAAGTTATGAAGAAGAGTGGAAAATGCAAGAATAACTCAGTGAGGATTTTGGGGATTAAGAATAGCATTATTCAAGCACTGAATGGGCCAGAGAAGAGATAATCTATTCTTATTGTTAGTGCCTGTAGATAAGCAGAATAATCACATTCTTGATTTCTCCATCTCCCACATTCATGGGTCATCCCCCTTCCCCCTCCCCCCAACTATGGCTGAGTAGCAATACAATTTGAAACCTGTGTGCTAGACATGTACAGCTTTCTCAATGTCACAACGTATCCATCCAAGGAAATACTATATGCTTTCTGCCTTACTTAGAGTATGCTGGGAGGAGGAATCTGTTAGGAAACAAGTCAATAGGACTGTCCCCTAGGATGGCAACACATCCTCATTTTGTCAGACCAATAAATGAACTAAGGCATTTCTGGCTTCCAGAAAGCGAAGCTCCCCCACTCCTCCCATTTATAAAAGTAACTGACTTTACTCTGGTCTCTTGAAGGTTCACTGGACTGAAGAACCTTTAAAATATATTAGAAAAAATGAGTGTACCAACAAACTCAGCCTTCCCAGCCTCAGAATCATCAGTATTGAGAAAACAATCAGATAGGCTGGGTTTGAAACATAGCTTTGTTTTTGCTGTTTTGCCATTTAATTTGGAATGAAATATATTTACTTCTGGGTCAGAGACTGACCTGTCCAGAAAAAGTAAAATCTTCATTTGAAATGTCTTACTTCAGACCTCTGTACAGGCTGGAGCTGAAACTACACTCAGCCTCTGCCCGAATGTCTAATAATAATTTCCTTCTGTAGTAGTACTTCTGTAAGTTGCTCTTGTGCCTAAGTGTGGGCAGAATGAGGCGTAATAACAATAACTTGGCTGTCAATTAAGAACAGAAATTCTGCTGCTGTTCATTTTAGTTGAAGTATCATTTATGGGCCCTATTGTGCCTGTCCTGTAGAAATGCATTGTAAAAGATGGTCCTTGCCCTAAAGAACTTCCAATCTAAATAGACAAGACAGACACAAGGTGCATACAAGGGGAAACCAAACCCAGCTATTTTTGATTGGCTGTTTTTTATGGTATTTACTTAATTTTTGAATGGGTTTTAGTTTTCTACTTTTCATTTATTTGTGTGTGCATGCATACACACATAGGAAAGGATTAGCCTCAAGGAAAATGCAGGAAGGAAGATGTGACGCTAAGGAAAGGACAGATGGAGAGGACCACAGAGGGCAGATGGAACGAAACTGAACCAAAGAGATTGTAAAGAAGGTGACGGAAGAGGGTTGGAGCCAATGGCCAATCAACAATGTTTAAAAATTGTTCTTCCTAGTGGAGTGGGGAAGTGGAGGCATTTGAGTGAGGTTAACTCTCATGTCCTTTTCTTGAACCCGCTGTCAGTACTGAAGCCCCTCAGCAGTAGCATTAAAGTTACACTGGCAACTTTAAATTTAGTATTTCCTGACTTCTGGGTGTTTTCACTTTGCAACCTTAATGCTCTTGTAATGTAGCATTTTGTATTCACATCACTATTCATCTGACAAGCAAGCTAAGCAGAATAACTTTTTAGTTTGTTCTGTGTTTTTTCTGATTTGGCAATCTAAAGACACCCAAAGTAATGGTGCATTTGTAGACCCAGTAGCTTTTAAATAGCTCTTTAGGAAAACAAATAACACATTTATTTCTGTACTGAAGGCCAAGAAGCCTCCTGATGATATTTATGCTCTTATACTTTTAAAGCTAATTATATTTTTCCATGCATCTAGCTGCTTTATTGACTTCAGCAAGCCATGTTATTAAATGAAGTCTTAATGTGTTCTAATACTGCCAAGTGCTATGATAGCATACAAAGCTATGGTAATACCTTCTTTTTATATGATACACATGAAAACTACTTCTAGCCCTCTGGGCCCTGTCCCTCCCCCTAATAAGTAGTGAAAGAATGAAATTGCATGGAAGCCATGATTATGGTGTGTCTTCCCAAAGAAGTCAGCATTTGCAACACACAATGTACCATAGTTTAAGTGACCGTTTTTCTCTAAAATGTAGATTGGTAGGACAATAACAGAAATAATTGTTGTAACTGTGTGATTGATGAGTTTTTGTTTTACAGTGAACACTCTAAACCAGTGCCTTGGCCACAGTTCAGTCCTTTTGGGCTTATTCAGTGGTGCAAAGGGATAGAAAGTTGACTTAAACAACCAGATGAGGACTCCCATTGTGTAAGGGAATCTCCAGGTGGTGTAATTCAAGCCTAGCCAGCTCTCTGCCATCTTCTCCTGGATTCTTGTGGAGGAGGTGTGTTGTGGGCAGGAAGGACTGTGCTGAGCAGGATGTGGGAGGAGGCCAGAGCACAGTATACTGTGGGTGATCCTCGACCGGTAGAATGCCATTTTTCTAGTGGGGTTATTGCTGTTGACCTAGTTTAGAGAAGCCCTGAGGTTGCTCTTAAATATATTCTCAGGATTGGGAGAGCAGAAAGATGTCATAATTCCAACTTCACCTTTTTTGTTTACATGTCCTTTGCTGAGCATATTTTGGTATGCCAGATCCTCAGGTCCATTATGTCTGTGCTTCAGCATACTCTAGTTCTATGTTTCTTTTAAAGTTATTGAGAATTGGTTTGTCTGGTTAATATACTTGTATTAATCAACTGACTTCAGAAATGAAGTATATTAAATTTTTAGTGTTCCTTACATTGAGTGTATCAGACAAAGTAGTATGTGAAGCCAGAAATTCATTTTGTTGGACTTAATCCGCTCTAGACCCATAAGATGAATATTAACAGTAGAGCTGATTGGAAGAATGTTGACGGAACTATATTCCCTTGCAATATAGAGTTGTGATTAAAACACTTGTCAAAATTAGGTTGGTTTCACAAGAATTTTGTTTGGGGGAAAAACAAGGAAAATTTTGACAACTTTCTGTTTTGGCACTTTAGAAACCAAATGTTTCAATTTTTCATTTTGAAATTGCTTTTCATTTCGTTTTTAAAATATTTGTAGAACACAATGTCGAAGACGTCAAAACTGAAACAAAACATTTGTCGACTTGAAATGATTTTTTTTTTTAATTTTCCTTCGCAGAGAAATTTCAAATTTTTTATTCACCCCTCCCTCTCCCCCGCATTTCAGAAAAAAAGCCAGTTTTCGAAATCCTTTGTGAGATGGAAAGTCCCTCTGTACATCTCTAACTTAATGTTATGCTCTGGAGTGTGCTAAATCATGTTATCAGAACCAGAGTATAATCTGTGTATCAGAGATGTATTCATTTGTCACAATCAGTCCTAGCAACCATTAAAACCAAACAATTCCTTTGTTCTATTTTACTGAACATTCCTCTCTCTTACCAGTAAACCATCATCATCATTTTTATATAAGCATGTGTTAACTCTCTGGGATTCATATTTCTCAACAGAAGAAGTCTTACTGGAATTTTATGGTCTTATTGTAAACGGTACAATTTATTAAACTAAATAGATTTGGGAAGGGCTGAGAATCTATTTTTTCTATCCAGTAAAATATAAGGACAACTCAAAGATGAGCTCAGATGAGTCAGAAACTCAAAACAATATGATAGGTTATTGGATTAGCATAAGTGAGGCATGGACTGTTTTGTATAGCCCATCTCCTCTGTTGTCCTCTCTCCTAAATCTTCTGGGTTATGGAGGCAGTGTGTGTCTGGCAGTGTGTATTTAAAAGTAGTGTCTCACAGCTTGGCATTGAGCCCTGGCTTCCAGTTAGAACTGTGATACTGTTGCCACTAGAACAAATGATTATAAAGCCGCTCAGATAAAATAGCTACTTAGAGCGATTAAGTGATTCTGTGTGGTGTCTTTTGAAATCTGGAGTTCAAAGGGCAAGAAGCTTTCTTTTCTAATCCCTAAAATTGAAAGAAGCTAATATTTTGTATTGCTGTTATTTTGAAATACAATCTACATTTGAATGTTATTTAGAGGATTGCCTCTCTCTCTCTCTGACTAAGTCAAAAGTCAGTTACCATTTCCCTATGCAACAGTATTCAAGGGTTGTAAAACCTGTATCTTGGCTTACAGGAATCAATATAGCCCCTTACTCTTCAAAAAGGTTTGAAGTTAAAAGCTTTGATTTAAATCCATAAATCTAATTTGAATCTGAAAGGGGATAGGATGTCATTTTGAGATAGATAATGATAATCCGTGGTTCATGATCACAGAGAATGTAGCAGTATAAATAATCCAGAGACTAACCAGAGGTCAAGGACTCAGGCTCCTCTATTTCCATTGTAAATCTTTGTAAACTGCTGCTGGAAAAATTTTCTAGCCTCAGAAGTTTTTTGTTTTTGTTTTGTTTTTTGTTTCTAAAGATTGATGATGAATTTGAGACATCGAGTTCAAATCTTACTACTTGGCGACTAGATGGCATTGGATGATGATGATGATTAATTATATTATAGTAGCACCTAGAGTCCTCTACTAAGATCAAGGTCCTATTGCTCAGCACTGTACACATAGAGGGAGACTGCCTGTGCTTTTGAAAGCTTATAATCTAAATAGATAAAATAACGCACATTATTATCAGGATTGTTACAGATGGGGAGCTGAAGTATAGATGCATTAAATGACTTGCCGAAGTAAGTCTGACAAGGCTACATATTTAACTCAGATCTCATGAGTCCCACTTTAGTGTCTTAGCCACAAGACCATCCTTGCTCTCAAATGCTCTGGGGTATGTGCCTGTTGTCAGTAAGATGCCATGTCAAATCCAGTTCAGGTCAGAAGTGGCAGAAAATCATTACTTGAACTGGTTGGAAAAAATTTGACACAACCATTTTCCATCAGAAAATTGTGTTCCATCAAAATCTAAATGCTTTGAGAAATCATATTGATTTCACCTGCATTTTGTTTTGGAGGGAAAAACAATTCCAATAATGTCAAAAGGTCCCATTTTGTCATTGCTGGAAATTCCCAAAATGTCTTATTTTGACGTTTTAGGGAAGCAAATTTTTAATTTTTTAAAAAAATTTGTAGTACAATTACATATTATAATGTAAAATAAAAAAGTCTAAATCAAAATGAAACAATTTCATTTATCTTAAACAATTTTTTGGAACTTTCCTTCACAGTGAATTTCAAAATTTTCAGGTTTTGTTCTAATTGAAATGAAGCCAAATTTCAAAATCTTCATGAAATAGATTTTCTGTCCTCCACACAGCTCCTGTCATTACCATCTGAAGGTTGTTTGGTGGCCTAGCTGGAATTAATTTCAGAACAGCTCGTAGTGGACAAGAATCCACAGCAGAATGAAAACAGTATCTGGAAGCTTTGACAGTTTTATTAGAGAAGCTAAAACATGACTGAACAGTGGAGAATTTCTTGCTCCTCATATGTGGCCCTTCCACTCATGGGACATCGGAGAAATACTGGCTTGATGCTTGCACTGACACTATCAGTTGTTTTATAACATGTTCTGGGCCTGTCTGACCCCTTTCACCAGCAGTAAATTACTTAAAATCAACAAAGAGAGAAACAAATTCCTTCTGTTTGAAGAGCCTTTCCAAAAACATATTGGATTTTCTGACTATCTTACTTGATTTTTTTGGCTCTCCAGAGGTCACAGTGAGATTATAAGGTTGAGCCAGAAGCTACATGGATGGATTTGGAATGAATGATCTACAACATTAGAAAAGTTCATCTGGTACTTTGTTCTTTACTCAAATTCTAGATTATCATGGTTATCTGACTTCAGAGTGCTTTACAAACATTTCTAGATCTATCATTAAAATATTAAAAGCTCTGCATATTTTATAGGGCTGAAATGCAATAAAACACTTTTTAAAAAAGGAAGAAAACAGTGAATCTTTGCACTGAACACTCTTTCAACAAACTGAAGGGAGGTATGAGGAAAAGCTTAGTAGACAAAAAAAATAAAATCAGTGAGTTTGTTGAGGGCATTAGTACTTTGCACAGTGTGAAAAATTCACCCTTATTGAGAGGGCTTATCACAAGGCCTGTGTTCTACTCTAAGTCCTCAAAATAGAGCTTGTGTTAGCTTCTGAGGTGATACATTTCACCCTAAATAAACATCTACCCACTAATTGAACCAGAAATTAATTTTTATTATAATGATTTTAAAACAAATTTTGCCACAGCAGTAAATTTATCATGTCTCACAATATTTAATGTTTTCCTCAGTCCCATCTCACTGAGTCATGTGATTGTGAGACTCTGATTCCCCTCACCCCAAAAAACGTTTCTAACCCTCATGGTTGTAAAGAAACGTTTGAAACTGTGAACCCTAAAGGTTAAAACCCCCCGAAGACAAATAAAAAGAACCTCAAAATGTATTGCTTAAAAAAACAAAACAAACCCCCCCAAAAACTCCTGATTTTTAAGGTACCCTTATTACATGAGGGCCTGACTCACGTTATTTGAATACTTGGGGCTGGCATTACTGTCTTCCTGAAAAACACCTCAATTTTCTGTGTCAAAGATTGAATGCCTTGCTCAGCAAACTCCCAAGGCCAGACTGAGTAAGATCCAAGTGAGGACCTAGTAAGATCTGTGCAGACAGACCTCTCTGCTTGCCCAGAATCCCATTGAAGTCACTGGGGTTCTTCATAGGTGCAGGGGCCTCACTGAGCAGAACTCATGGTAAGATCAGGATCTTAAAGTTTCGTGTGGATTTGGATGCCTCGTTAACTGAAACTGGATATCGACACCTCAGCCTTATACTTGTATAATAAAAAAGTGAGGCTATTCAGGTGAATGGGAATATTTGGATGGTGTGTTTCTCTTTTTATTCATTTTTGTACATTTAATTTTGCAAAGAGGTGTGAAATGAAATCCAAATTACTTGCATACAAGACATTCCCAAATCATCTTTCCTCCTGAAGCTTGTGCAGAGAGTTCCATTGTTCATTGACCCTCTATTTTAAAGTCATTGAAAGATCTTACCACTAGAGGATGCTAGTGCGTATATAATTGTTACACCTTTCCTTCCTGTTTTGCTTGATCTTATTTCAGGTCTTGAGCATTTATTGAAAATATATTGCCAAATATTTTTTAAAAATGGAAATTTCAAAATAAATATTCAAATGGGAATAATAATAAAAAGGATTTAAAACCAAGATGCAAAGTGTTTGAAGTATAAAAGAATGAAGCAGTTAACTATGCTAATTTTCCAAGGAACAAGCTGTTACTTTGCTAATCATAATTACAGCCATGCACTGTTAAATGCACAAACTTGTTTCACACAGTCATGCTTTTAACAGGTTTATTCCTCTTGCATGTATTTATTTAACACAGCCCTTTGTGTTGTTTTGTTTGGTTTGATACAGAAATAATGTATCCTTTAATAGTTTATTTTATTCCTTCCAAAGGTATTCATGGAAACCCTTGTTAGAGTTGAGCACATTTGCATTTCAATGCAATCTGTTTCACTGGCTTCTTGGAGAAAGGGTTCCATTCAGACTGGATGCTGCACAACTCTTCTGTGTGTGGAAGCCCTTTGGTTGGTTGGGTTTGGGGGGATGGAGAGGGAATTGCACTTCTTGAGCTACTTCTATGGAACAACCAATGGCTGCAGATACGTTATTTTATTAGTTCCAATGAAGCAGACGGGGCTACATCAGAGACCAAAAAAAAAAGTGATATTTTGATAGCAATATTTTTGACACAATAAAGCATTCTATCTGACGTGGTATAACTTAAAAGCTTTCCTTTTTATAGGAGCGTGGATGCCTTTTTTTTGTTTGTTTTTTTGTTCATTATTATTTCGTATTTATAATACAGTAGTTCCATGCTCTGAGGATCCATGCTCTGAGGATCCATTGTGTTAGGGGCTGTGGGAAGAAACTTTCCACAAGCTTCTGTTGAAGATGTTCTGAAAGGACATTTTTTTTTTCAATGCTTCTTACTGGAAATGCATCACATTAGCACACACATGGTATGATCCTGTGGCTACCTTCACTTTTGGCTTATCTGTTTAGACTTGCATAGAGTCCTCCCCCAAGTTAGTTTGACCAATGCCCAGGCTCTCAACCAATTCACTTGTTCTAAGTTAAGAGAGGACTTAAATTAAACTGTAAATATTAGTATATCTATTAGATAAGATTTATTGCAGTTGAATTCATTTAAGTGAAGAGAGAAAGAAAAAGGCACTACTAAAATGCTTATTTCTAGTTAGATTATTCATCAGACAAGGAATAGTTAGAAAATATGGCAGAGCTCTAGATTCAGTACAGATTTAGACAGGCCAGGCTGAGTCATGAACATTAACTATTCTTTCAGGTTCATTTCCAGTATTCATTAATCCAGGCAAGGGAGAGAAGGAATTATGTGAAGACCCAAGGTTGTTCAAGACCATTGGCAAAAGATTCGAGAAATAACATCTTTGTAATCTTTTTGGAATTTGAGTGTTAAAGTAATGAAGAAAGGATAAATAGAGTTTAGTGTATAAATTATGGATGAAAGAGGACATTTTTTCTGGAAGAATTTGCTATTAATGGAGGAGTCAGTGTTCACAATTCTAGTCTAAGGGACAAGTAGACAATGGTCATGAAAAGAGCAAATAGTGAAACAACTAAAATGACACAGTCTGGTTAAATGACTGCCTGACTGAGTGACAAGGGAATTATGATCCAAGATAGCAGTGTCCAACCATCTATACAGAAAATCTAACATCAGAATGCTCAACGAGCTAGAGAAATAATATAATTTAGATCTGGACATTTTAGGCCTAGTCCTTCATAGTGCTCAGCACCCTCTACTCCCACTGACTTCATTAGAAGATCAGCACCTTGCAGAATTAGAACCTTTGGCAACAAGTTTTAAAAACTTAATGGTAGACACAAAGTAATAGTTGCTGAAATGGTTCAGTTTTTACCACTATGCAATGTCTCCTTGACTATCAGCTAGGGTTTCCATGAGTTGGGGTGAAAGTCATGGAGATGGAAGTTGGCATGTCATATCTCATCCTGACTGTGGGTGTGGGAGCCGAATATCTACCTCCTCACCAGTTTTACACTCCCTTTAGATAGAATCTGGCTATTCTGATCTTATGCGAGTGGAGTCAATTTCATCCAACGTGATCAGAAACATTTGTGACTGTATCATATGTTGCCGTGCATAAATCTTAATATTCTCAGAGGATCGAAAGTTCTGCTCAGAGATGTGCTTACACCACAAGAGATCTTTAAAAAAAAAAAAAAAAAAAAAAAAAAAATTAAAGATGGCAGATCTAATTTAAAATGGATGTTAGCATGAACAGGCCCACCTCCTGAATGCCCTCTTGTGGCCTGAGGTCACTCTGCTAGTTCTCTGCATCAATTTACCCTCTTCACCTCAGGGATCTCTCAAAGTCCTAAAACAAACTCTTCTCTGGTTCAGCTACACCCCTTCTTAGGGCAGAATTTATTAAAATAAGAAAGTCATTCCCACATAAAGTTCTCCAATTCCCATTCAGTCCATACTGCCAGTCTCTTCTACTGGGAGTCTCTCAGGCCTTCCCTGCCTGGAAACCTTTTCCCTGAAGACTGAGTCCCCTACAGCAGCCCTGCTCACTCACTCCAAGCAGGCGCTGCAATCTCTCTCTCTTTTAGGATTATTATCTGTTACTGTGGTATCTGAGCATCTTCCATGTACAATCAGTAGTAATAGTGAAATCCTAGTCTCCCTTCTGAAGGTAATAACTTTGTTTTTATTTTTGATTCTTTTTAGCTTTTATTAATTCTTTTTTTTTTTTTTTTTTTTTTTTTTTTAAGAATTGGGATTATTGTGTAGAAAATGTTCCAGGAGGTGTGAGCATCGTTCTGATGATGGTGTAAAGGTCTTTTCGAAGGAGGAGGTTTTATGGAATCTCCTAGTGATGATCATACTGTGGACTCATCTGGGTAATAAAATACACTAATAATTCTGAGTGTTTAGATTAGTATTAAGCAGGATCCTACTCCTACTAATATCAGGGAAGTCTTTCTATTGATTCCAGAAGGAGTTAGATCAGGTCCTAGATCTTTAACCACAAAAACTGGTTTAGATCTTCCTACAACTACAGGGCAAGTACAGGCAATTTCTCTCTCTCATCCATCCATCCATCCATCCAATCTTAAAATAAGATAAAGAACACAGATTATACTGTCATTTAGAAAAAAAACAAAGAAAACAATATACCTGTGTTGAGCATAGTATAATCAAGGGACAGATGAAAAATGATCATCAAAGAGCCTAAAATTATGGGAGATTAAATCAATCTCAGTGGATTTTGTGAGGACAGTGCAAATAGATGATGGGGCTTGATGAAGTGAATAAGGCCTCTAACTGTGAATGGATTTTTTTCTCCTCCAAAAACTATGCATCCTGCATGTCCGACTATACATATCAATAAAATGTTATCAACCTTCATTATTTCTGTGCATGACTTTATTTGTAATTGCCACAATTTTATTAAATGAGGAAGAGTGCTAGTACCTACTCCAAACTCTTGTGGTTTTTAAAGAAAAAACTATTTTTTAAGGAAAAATAACTTTTTTATTTCCTGCTTTTAAAAGATCCTTCTCCCTAATACTGTGCAATGCATTTGTATAAGAGCTTGGAGATTTCTGTGGATTTAATGAAATGTTGCTTTTACTGCAACATCATTTAAATCATGCACTGGATCATCTATTAGACTAGTGCTCCCTTTTTTTCCTGACTCTTCCCTGATTGTTCTTGCTGTCTCCTGTTCCAATCCTTAAATTCCCCAATAGCTTCCACTTCCTTCCCTATTTGGGAAGTGCTCTGTGACAGCTATGGCAATATCCTGCAATATCCTTGAAATACCATGTTGTATTAAATGTATGTATTGTTATAGGGAAGGTTGTATCTAACCTCTCTAGGGATGAGTTGTGACTGATATTGCAATCCCATGCAGTATCTTTGGGGTCCGTTGTTTTAACTGAATGGTTTATACATAACTGTGTTCCACTCCATGTGGGAGGGCTACTACAGCCCTTCCAGGAACAAAAACAGTGGGTGATAGTGTCTGTGGCAAATCAGCCACCACCTCCTGCGGAGGCTCATGTATTCTTGTTCAAACTGGATTCTCCAGAGACCAACAGAAAAAGACAGTACTATTAGATAAATAGCCTGAGTTTAAACTATCTCAGGGCCTGCTTTTTGATCCAACATACAGACAGGTTTTTCTGTCCAAGGCAAACTCCAATCCTTGCGGAAGGATTGGAAGGACTTGACTTGCGAGGGCCCCATAAAACTGATGGGTGTACAAGCTTCTAGCATGTGTGTAGGTTCTTTGATTGTTTCAATATGTTTTCTCTGTAATGGTTTTACCTTAAGAATAAATGTGCTTGCTTAGAAAGAGCTTTGTGGTATCTTAAAACTGCCGGCAACACAATGATTTCTTTTGGAGAGAAAGCAAAGTGCAGAGGCTGGCCTTTTAGGTAATCTGACTTGCTGGGGATATCACAGCGTAGGCAGGGCACTGTGCAATCTTTAAAACCCTTTTCAAGATGGAGAGAGATACAGGTCTCTGCTCAAGAGAGGTGATGGCTGGGAGTTGGAACTTTTATGTGGATGCTCTCAAGGGACTGGTGGAATAGAGTCGCAGTTACCCTGAAACTGTGACACACTTCTAAATAACTATAAGGACTCCTGTTATTTCCTTGCTCAGTGTTGCACCTTTCTTCACCCTAAATGTGCCTGTTTTTTCCAGGCTCTCTCTCCACTTCTATTGCTATTTGTTTATCACCAATGGAACAGGATAATATACTCTTGAGGCTCAATCTCTCTCAGGGCTGACTGGTGTAACGGGAGGTCTATATCACCCATTAGAATGGTGCCAGTAGCTGTTCACCACTAAAAGGGATGACAGGCCCTTGGCCTGACATCTTCCCTCTACCCTTTCAGGAGATTTGTTCATCAGGAGAGCAAGGACCAAGCAATTGTTACTTCCAGGTGCTGCTATTGTGATTAGCTCTTGTGAAGAAAGGGAAGGTTTCTTGGGAATTTTGGCCATCTCTGGCAAAATAGGCAAATGACTTGACACAGGGGCTGGGGCTGTGATTGGTAAGCCCACTAAGAAGGCAGGAGTATTTAATTTAAAATACAGCTATGATCCCACAAAGTCAGAAGGCTTTTTTTAAAAGAAGTTAATGAGAGAGAGAATTTTTTTTTTTGAGACAGAAAATAATCCGAGAAATATTTATGCTTTCAGATTGATTGATTGATTTTTATTTGCAATCTGGTAATTAAAAGAAAATGGCTTCTATTCAAAATGTGAAATATTGCAGGCTATAGCTAAAGATATGGAATAATACTTGATCTTTTAAATCCCCAGACATTGTGTCCTGTAGTCAATATTCCAACTGAAAACCAACTCGCTAGTGTACTGTATCTGGATAGTATCATTTGTTCATGGAACTTTCTCGTGTACACACCTGGACTATAATCCTGGCCCCATTGTCAGTTGCAGTTTTGACACTGGATTTTAAGAGGGACAGGATTTCACCCTCAGTGCTCAGTTTGCATGTAAATCTTAATTGTTCAGCATGTTTCTTTTAACTGCATAAATTTGCGTTGATGCAAGCAGTCGTGATTGCTTCACAACAGCTGTGGTGTCCCACAGCATCAGTAATCCATGGATTAGAACTCCCTGTAATTTATTGTTGGCAATTTTGTAGCCATGTTGGTTCTAGGGTATTAGAGAGACAAGGTGGGTGAGGTAATATCTTTTATTGTACCAACTTCTGATCTTATGCAGAGCTCTGAAGAAGACAGAAGTTGGTCCAATAAAAGATGTTACTGCACCCACCTTGTCTTTCATAATTTATTGATAGTGTCAATAATCGGCAGATTAGCACTCCCAAACAATACCCATAAGCGGCTTGTTGTGCGCATTATCAGGTCAGTTATCTGTAGACTAAGCTCCTGGGGATAATCATAGCTCAGCAGCTATCTTAGTGGAAGCAGCTTGATGAGCACACCGAATCAGGACTTTCCGAAGGATTGGTTTTTGAGGACTGGAACTAGAATGACTAGGCATGGGTCTGTATTGGGTGAGGGGAATGGAGGGAGATTTACTGCTACGGTGAAAGTTGGAGGAGGGATTATACTGCAATAAGCAATCACTGTCCCAATTTCCTGGTGAACTACAGAAGAGTACATATTGCATATTTTGGTGGGGTGGCCTACTCCTCCTCAGTGTGCCCAGCAACCTGACCAGGGGGAAAGTATGGACCTGCTTCTCTTCGCTGATATTGGGGTCTACTTATCCTCCTAAAGATGTGAGAGAAAAAAAGTGATCCCTGCCTCCCACCTAAACTCATGTGAGTTGGGCTGGTGGGGTGTTTTCTATCTAATGGATCAAGGTTCTAGCCCTGGATTTGTAGGGCTCTGTGGTTAAACCCAGTAATTGTGCTTGTATGTAGCAAAGGATTAATTACACAATTTTCTGTGAAGTATGAAGACAATTATCAAGCTTTTTTTCTGCGATCCATTTCACGATCTCCCAGCTGAGCTGGCCCAGTGCATGCTGTACGCTTTTAAAGGGAAATGATTGTGCTGTGCTTACTCTGCACTCCTGGTAGTATGCTAGGCCTCAGTTATGATGTCTCCAAGTGTACCCTCCTTCCATGCCTGCCAGGGCTGTGGTTGGAAGCTGCAAATTAGCTCCAGGTAGTTTGCAGTAACTAAAGTAGTTGATCTAATCTCCTTTATTTAGAATGAGAACTGAATGGGAGGGGGGGGGGAGGGTGGAGCAGGAGAAGAGCTATTTAAAGATGGAAGGTTCCCCTTTTAAATTGAGATACAGTTTCAGAGAAGATGAAGAATGAGTGGATTTTTTTTTTTTTTTTTTTTTTTTTTTTGGAGAAATGGCTTCTGCCTCCAATTATTGTCAGCCTTTTATCTTTTGTAAGTATTGAATGTATTAAAGGAAAAAGTCACCAAATACTTTTCAGAGATTCATTACAAGCAACAATCACTTTTTAACCTTTGACTGCTAACACTGGAAATTCATCTCTAATGTAGGCCTTTAAAACTATAAAGGTTAATAAAATGTTATTGTCAAAGCTGTATTGTTTTCCATGATGAAATCACTGGAAACTGAAAATTGAGTTCTCCAACCAGGGGCAGGAAGGATGGGAGGGGGATGGAGAGAGAAGGGAGAATTACATCTAGATGAAATGTAATTCAAACCTTAGAGAAATATTGAAGCAGTGCTCAGTTGAGCTGCCCTATTCCATTTATTGATTTATTAAGCAAAATAGTTAAGCAGGAAATTCCTATTGAATATCTCATTTTCAAGAGTGTCCTGAGGCAGGAAAAAAGCAATCATTCTGCTCAGCATCCAAAGACCCAAATCACTGTAACAATGTGAAATAAAGATGGAAAATGAAAGAGAGAAATTTTTCAAGATTTGTGATTCACAGATTTATCAGAAAACCTTCATAACATTAGTCTTATAAAGTATATATGGATGAATATATAACATAAAATGT
The DNA here is from genome assembly GCF_026122565.2 of Emydura macquarii macquarii. Lineage (NCBI taxonomy): Eukaryota > Metazoa > Chordata > Testudines > Chelidae > Emydura > Emydura macquarii. The sequence continues at coordinate 545,276 of NW_027131527.1, forward strand.
ATTCCCACGTCAAAAATAAAAAACACCACAAATATCTCAAAGCCAGAAAATGGAAAATTAAGCATATAATTATAAAAGCCCAGCCATGTAAAAAGTATGAAAGTACTATCTCAGGTTACCCAAACAACCTTAACTCTGCCCTAATGTCCTCCCACTACGCACACCCTTCATGCAAGTTAGATACTTGTTTGAGATAAGAATTGCTCTCAAATGTTAAACTTTACATACCATGTGGGTATAATTAGGAACCTACTGGTTAAATCTTATGTATTGTGGTATTTTGTTGGTAGCTGCTAATAGCTTACATCATGTCCTCCATAGTTTATATATCAATGTTTATGTACATTTACCAGAAAAGTACACCGGATTTAAAATATCTTCATCCCTAAGGAGCCCATCCATAGTTCAGAATAGCTGTGAAATGTCCAAAGTCTAATATGAGGAACATATACTATGAATAGGAGTTGTCCATATATGAAATGTAATAATAATAATGCCTTGACTTTATACATTTTATCTCTGAGGATCTTAAGTGTTACAAACTGTTTATTTAATCTCTCAATCTGAAGGTTAAATGACATTAACTGTTATTACGAGGCCTATCTCACAGATGAGGAGGCTGAGGCACGGAGAGATTCAATGATTTCCCTATGATCACACAAGACATCTGTGGAAGACTCAGCACCGTAACCCAAGTGTCTAGACTCCCTCTCCAGTGCAGTAGCTGTAAGACCATGCTTACCTTCCCTGAGTGTTGCTGACCTGTCAGTGGAATGAGAGGTGGAGGCTGGTCTCTGATAGAGCAGTTGGCCATTTTTAAGAAGTGGGTGGAACAAAAGTTTGTGTGTTGAGGGCAACGCAATGTAGCGGGGAGTACGTCTCATATTTTCAATTATGAAGAGGTATGGTGTTAAAGACAGCCTGGTTTCATGTTTGTATGGGTGCAAGGGGAGTAGGGAGAATGAATGTTGTCTGGGACGGGGAACTTTAACTCCATAATACTATCCTTTCAACAGGATTTTTTCTGTGTGTGTAACTTTAATTTTGCACTTCCTGGATTTCAGCTGTTAGTTTTATTTAACTACTTATCAGATAGAGGAGATTTTCCAAGGCATCTAAGGAATTTAGGAGCACAGGTCCTGGACTTATCTTCTAAATCCCGTAGAGGGATGTCTAGGTTATTAGTACATATTTACAATCTTAAGTCCCTCTTTACAAAGCTTTTTCCTCCTCTGCTTCAAAGAGTGGTTTAGTGATATTTCTGTGTACATTACCGCCTTGGAAGCTTCATGTTTTTTTATTCAGAACTTGCTGTTTGGCCTAAAATTGCCACCTTCCATCAAAACAAAAAGCCCTGTCCCTGAGCAAAGTTAGGGAGAGGTCAAATGGAAAGCTTGCAGTAGAAAGACAGACTGAGTATATTTTGCAATAGGAAGCTAGTGTCAGCTTCATGATGAAGAGACGATACATATCTCCATAACTTCTATGATCCAGTTTCTGTACTAAGTTACACTAAAATCACAAGAGACTTCAGACTTTTGCTGTGATGCTAACTTTTGTGAGGTTGTATAGGGTATAAGCCAGTGCAGAATTTGAACCATTACGTTGGCTCCCTCTGTCTCCATCAAAATATTAATATATGTTTCACATAACCAGAGCTGTTGCAAAGGTTGATCAAATGCACAGAGTTTGCATATTTATTTCATCTTCTATCAAGACAGTTGGTACCCCAATAAGTTTAAAAAAAAAAAAAAAAAAAAAAAAAAAAGTTGTTCATGCCTGGAATACTCTGGCTTAAACTGACAAAAAGATGTTACTGTTGCTGATAGCAAAGATTATCTTGTCTACAGAAATGAAGCTTGATATTTTGTCAAATTACACTGACCAAACACATGCCATTGTGTGTGTGCAATCCCTTTAACCAGGAGTATTGAATTCTCTTCTTCCACTTGATTTATAGTAATTCTTTTTTAATGTTTTAGGTTTCCCCATTCCGTTTTCTTTCCATTCATCCATTTTTGTACCATTTTCACTGTTTTCTCCTCATTCATTGCCTGGTGGTAATAATCAGAATAAAAATATTAATAAAAAGTGATAACACCATCAATATCCATATAAACTGGAGTAGAGTGAAATTAACCTATGTACTTTATAACAAGAACATATAATTTTTCAGCAATAGTGAAAATGAAGATTTGGTAATTCAGACTTGCACTATAGAACTGGGGGATGGTCTAATTGAAATCATCATCTGTATAGGATAATATTTGGTGACTATATTTCCCCAGAGTGAAGGAGGCTGATGTTAAGTAGGCAGAAAATCTGAAGCTGATTACGGAACTACTAATACTGCAGTTTGTTTTTTGCAAGTTTTAATTAAAAGATTTAATGTGACATTTAACTACAAATCATATGCAGTGATGCTCCACAGCTGACTTTTGTTTTCCCATTTTATCTCCATTTTAAAAAGGTAGATACCACTGAGAAATTTTTGCTCTTTAAAAATAAACAAATGATAATTGTAGTAAATTTGGTCTTTTCAATACATATAGCAATTACGAATAAAACAGGGTTCCTGCTGAGAGCTTATTAGAAGAAATTTTCTGCAATCAGATGAGTATAAATGTTCTGTAATGTTGGTAAAATGACTAGCTTAGGATGAAGTGATAACTTTAAACTGTTTTTTATGATTCCCTGACATTTGTGTGACATCGTTGTCCTTATGCACTTTTAACCCCACACATCTTTGTACTGAAAAGGATTAACAGCTCCAGAAGAAAGAAGCAAAAAGTGTTGGCAGGTGTCCCTGTAAAAGAAAAAAGGGTGAGTGTATTAGCATTCGCAGATTTGAAGGCCAGGAGGGACAATTATGAGCATCTAGTCTGATTTCCTACATAACATACGGCCAGTGAATTTCACATAGTAAGTCCTTCATTCTTCTACAAGTATTGTAGATCTGGGGCCAGGTTTTGGTTCTGGCATTTTGGTCATTTTGACAATGCAAGGGGCCCCAGTAGCCTCCTAGGGAATATCCCTAGCATGGATATGGTTCAAGGCTGAAGTACCTAGCCCTACACCATTCCCCTTTACAATTCCTGGAATAGGGGCATGCCAGAGGATGAATGAAAGAAAGTGACTGCAGAGCAGCCCAGAGGCACCCTAGGTAAGGATGTAGTAAGTTGGAGCAGCCCTTAGGGTTCTTCTAACTTATGCCAAGGACCTTTCTAGCGCTCAGAGGAGTCCAGACTGTAGGAGACACAAAGATGTCATAATAAACCTACATTCCCCATCCCACCACCTCCCCCCTCCCCGTTCTGTGCTGTACATCTTGAGAGAGATAGCACAATCAGGCTTCTGCTCTTTTGCTTAACTGCTCAAAGGGTTCTTGTCACATACCTATTCTTATTGTTTATTAGTAGTCCAGCACAGTGTAATCAGCACTTTTAAAGCGACACAGGAAGATATGGTCCCTGCCATGAACAACGGGCAATCTTAAGACTACACAAAGAACCAGAGGAGGGTTCTTTCTCAAGCACATAACTACATCTTCAGTATTCAGGCTGATATGCTTACTGAAAAGCTACAGTGATGTTGTTACAAGTGTACCTTTTGAAATAACGGTACTTTAATTGTGTTTGATTAACTACAGTAAATATTTTGGTCTAAATTTTTGAACGTGAGAAGTGATTTTTGGGTGCCCAGTTTGAGATACTTTGAAGAATCTGATTTTCAGAAAGTGCTAAACACGCTTCCTGTGGAAATCCAGGTGTTTTATGCTGGGTGCTCAAAAAGGGAAGTACCTTTCAATGTTACTTGAGATGCTAATACCTAGCATTAGCATGGTTTAGTGGTTAAAGCAGGAGACTGGAAATCAGGAGCTCTGGGCTATATTCCTGTATCATTTTCTGATATGCTGGATAACTTTGGGGGCGGCGGGAGGCATGTTTTGTGCCTCAGATTCCCACATCTTTAAAAAGGGGGAAATGAAAATTTCCATTATTTTTATAGTACAAAGCTCACTTCTGGTGCTATATGAATAGTAACATTAAAAGCACTTTTAGATCCTCTAACCAAGAGGTGCTAGGAATACTAATGTTTTGAGCTAACAAAAGTTGAATTGTAATATTTAGTTGCAGTGTTTTTAAAATGAAGCCAAAGACTTGCTAAACTGGCTCCAATTCGGACAGAGGCTATAGAGAATACAGCTAAAATGAATCTTAACATTTTGTTTGGCCCAACAGCATTAAGTGTTAAGTGGTGTGGGCTCTTCTTTTTTTTCTTTTTGTTAGCTCTCACAATGAGTCAATTAAATAAGTGGTTAGATAAATCCTTTGTAATTTAGCTTTGATTAGCTTGAAAGTTGTAAATGTAAAAACCCTTTAGCACCCATCAACCCTTAACCAGGGGGCGGGGCTACTCAGGGAGAACCAGGATTTAAAAAGCCTGCTCCTAAGTGAACAGAGGAGTGAGCAAACAGGGAAGTTTTGCAAGTGAGTTTAGAGCAGTAGTGGGGTAGATGCACTTCCTTAACATTCTGTAAACTACAGACAATAAACACTCCCGATTTAAGAAAGAAAAAAAAAGGGGGGGGGGGGGAAGCAAACAACAATAAAAGAGCTGCAGGAGTAAAAAGAGAATGCAGGCAGAAGTCCAGCAGTAGAATGGGGGCTATCCAGTTTATTGCATTGAATGCAAGACGTATGATTACCTGCCCTCTGGGTGGGTGGCATATGTATAAATTTGGTGCGAGGGGCTCCTAGCCCACAAAGACAGTATATGGGCTTTGGAGACCGGGGTGACTGAACTGGAGAAGCTAAGGGAGAAAGAGAGGTACATATATGAGACTTTCCAGGACACAGTAGAATGGTCCCACCCCGGGTATGACAGCTTCTGTACTGTTGAGGAGGATGAAAATCTCAGGGAAGGAGAACATTAAACTGGAGCGAAAAGAAATGATTCCATAGTTGGGACCCTCCTTCCAGATTATGGTATCCTCTTGCACTGAGGATATTTGTCCGTGGGAGGGAACTCCAGTTATTAGGAAAAGATAGGTAATAGTAATGGGGGACTCTATCATTAGAAACATAGATAGTTGGATTTGTGATGACTGGAAGAACTGTATGGTGACTTGCCTGCCGGGTGCAAGGGTTGTGGATTTCTCAAGACACTTAGACAGACTTTTATGTAGTGCTGGGGAGGAGCCAGTAGTCATGGTACATGTAGGTAAGGGTAGGAGAGAGGACCTGGAGGCCATATTTAGGCTGCTAGGTAAGAGATTGAAGTCCAGGATCTCCATGGTAACATTCTCTGAAATGCTTCCAGTTCCACGCGCAGGGCTAGTTAGATAGGCAGAACTGCAGCGTCTCAATGCATAGATGAGACGATGTAGGGAGGAGGGGTTCAGATTTATTAGGAACTGGGGAACCTTTTGGGAAAGGGGGAGCTTATACAAAAAGGATGGGCTGCACCTAAACCAAAATGGAACTGGATTGTTGGCACTCAGAATTAAAAAGGTCATAGAGTAGCTTTTATACTAAGGGCTGGGAGAAAGTTGACAGTTACAAAGAAGCGCACAATTTGGACAGACATCTCTTAAGGCAGGATTTATTAATGGAGAATCTCTATATCTTCGTAAGGAGGAGAGGATGGATGAGAATAAAATACGTGTAGGATACTTAGAAACAGTTAAATGAAAGAGTCCCATTCAATTACATCACATCATGGCAGACCGCTAAAAAGTGACATTTTTTTAAAGTGCTTATAAACAAACACTAGAAGACTAAATACTAAAATGGGTGAATTTGAGTGCCTTGTATTAAATGAGGATATTGATGTAATAGGCATCACAAAAACTTGGTAAAATGAGGATAATCAATGGGACACGGACAGTAATACCAGGGTACAAAATATATCTGGAGGACAGAATAAGTTGTACTGATGGGGAAATGGCACTATATATGAAAGAAAGCATAGAGTCAAATGAAATAAAAATCTTAAACGAACCAAAATGAGCAACAGAATTTCTATGTACCATAATTCCATGCTTGAATAATAAGAATATAGCCGTAGTACCGACCATCTGAGCAGAATGGTGATAGTGACTGTGGAAAAACTCAGGGAGATTAGAGAAGCTATAAAAATAAAAATCTCAATATCACACATATAGTGACTGTGAAATGATCTCAATTTCATCATCACTGATGATGGTGATAGTGAGTGTGATGATGATGATATTGACTGGGTACATGTCACCTCAGGACAGGATACAGAGGTAAAGTTTCTTGACACCTTAACTGACTGCTTCTTGGAGCAGCTAGGCCTGGAACTCACAAGAGGACCAGTAATTCTTGATTTAGTCCTAAATGGAGCACAGAAATTGGTCCAAGAGATGAATATAGTTGAACTGCTTGGTAATAGTGACCACAACACAATAAAATTTAACATCCCTGGAGGACACTAAAGCAGCCCACCACAATAGCATTTACTTTCAGAAAGGGGAACTATACAAAAATGAGGAAGTTAGTTAAACAGAAATTAAAAGGTACTGTGCCAAAAGTGAAATCCCTGCAAGCTGCATGGAAACTTCTTAAAGACACCATCATAGAGATTCAGTTTAAATGTATTCCCTAAATTAAAAATATAGTAAGAGGACCAAAAAGTGTCACTGTGGCTAAACAACAAAATAAATGAAGCCGATGAAGGCAAAAAAGGCAGTCTTTAAAAAGCGGAAGTTAGATCCTATTGAGGAAAATAGAAAGGGGCATAAATTCTGGCAAGCGAAGTGTCAAAATATAATTAGGACCGCCAAAAAATAATTTGAAGAACAGCTAACCCAAAACTCAAATATAACAGAAAAAAAAGTAAGCAAATCAAAAGTAGGAAGCCTGCTAAACAATCAATGTGGCCACTGGACGATCAAGATGCTAAAGAAGAACTCAAGGAAGATAAGGCTATTATGGAGAAATTAAATGAATTCTTTGCATCAGTCTTTATGAGTGAGGATAAAAGAGAGATTCCCAAATCTGAGCCATTCTTTTTAAGTCACAGATCTGAGGAGCTGTCCCAGATTGAGGTGTCATTACAGGAGGTTTTGGAACAAATTGATAAATTGAACAGTAATAAGTCACTGGGAACAGATGGTATCCATCCAAGTGTGAAATTGTAGAACTACTAACTGGTGTGTGTAAGCTATCATTTAAATCAGCTTCTGTACCAGATGACTGGAGGATAGCTAATGTGACGCCAATTTTTTAAAAAGGCTCCAGAGGTGATCCCAGCAATTATAAGCTGGTAAGCCTAACTTCAGTACCAGGCAAATTGCTTGAAACTATGGTAAAGAACAGAATTAGCAGACACACAAATGAATACAGTTTGCTGCAGAAGAGTCACATAGTTTTTGTAAAGGAAAATCATGGCTCACTGTTGGAAGACAGGATAATGGGCTAGATGGACCATTGATCTGACCCAGTATGGGCCTTCTTAAGTGATTATAGATTATCAACAGGGAAAGTTCAGAGAAAATAGATGGCCTTCTCTTATTTCAGTGGGCATCAGCAGATCCCTAAATGTCCTGAGCTCTTACTGTGAAACAATATTTTGGAAGACCTCTTAAATTAATTGGTAATCCTGGTTACCCTCCTGAGTGGGGTGAGTTGAGTTGTTCATCAACTCTACTGACAGAGCTACCACAGTGGTGAATTTGGGCTATTGTTTTATTGTCTGTTCTTGATGTGATGATATACAGGACCCCTGGGGTACCGCCTGGGAGATGTGGAACTGCTGAGTTTCCTTATCAATTATCTACATTCAGGTGAGCTCCACCAGACTCTGTCTGGTGACCCACAGTCAGCCTCTCCAGACCCTGTTATCACCCAACCCAACAGCAGGTGCTGCCAGACACCCCACTTAATTCAATGAATGCTTTCCCCCCTGCCCATTCATAAACCACCAATAAAGAAGCTCCAGCTGGCTACCCAGCCCAAGACTATACTGTCTCACCCTGTTGAAAAGTCCAAACAATGAAGTGTATTTTCCATTCTGTCCTTCCCTCAAAGTGGAAGGAACGTGCACCAGTTTTAGTTACTGAGCTGAGTTGCCTAAATACGTCACTCAAAACCACACTGATTACGATAAAACATGAAAAAAAAAATTTACTACAGGAAAATAGATTTTAATTGATTATAAATGGCAAGTGTAAAGAGATTAAAAGTAGTTATCAAAGGAATAAACATAAGATCACAGTCTAAGATCTACACACTAACAGGATTTGACTCTAAAAATTATCTCACCTTGGGAGATGGTACATGCAGGCTACCAATCCTCAATTCACAGGCGGAGTCTGCTTTCCCCACCTGGGACTACCCATCTCCCAGTCCAAAGTTCTTTGTCTTCCAGATGCTTCTTCAGATGTTTAGTTGGGGGGGAGAGAAGCCAAATTATGATGTTATGCCCCCTCTTTTATAGTCTGTTTCAGCCTGCTAGAGCAATCAGGCCTGTGATCCGGGCGTCATCCTCAATGGTCAGCCAATCCTCATTGCAAACGTGCTTCCTACAGTGAAGTCTTCACTGTAAACAATTCATGTTTAATGGAATCTATTCTTGAATGGATGAGAGAGAGGCATTAACACTGTCTGGCCACTTTGTTGTGTTGGAAAGGCTGTTTGTGTGAGTTTCCCACCTTGCAACGTGTTCTAATAGCATATTCAATCATGTTTCATAACTTCACATACTGTGGTAGCACATACAATCTGACTAGATATTGATGTTCAGCAGATCAAGATTTAAAATAATACCAGACAAGGCATACTTTTTACATAACATTATAATTATATGACATTGGTGAATATGAAGTTTCTTGAGGGGTGTTATCAGGCACAGGGTGTCACACTTGTGTACTTTATTTTCTATAGAACTGTTATAGTATTCAAGGAAATACTAAAAATCCAGGGAACAACTTCCCCTTTGTTGCTGGATTTTCAGTATTTTCCTGAGTTCTTATGAATGTGAGAATGCAAGTGAGATGGGCATCCTGGCGATCTATCAGTGGTGGCTATGTGTTAATTTTTAAGGTTGTCCACAATAACATTCCAAATCTTCTCTCAGAAACTAGTTATATGCTTAGTGGCAGCATAACTGGTAACGGATGTTATGCCTTTCATTCCCCCCCCCCCTTTTGTTTAAAGCTTGTATATAAGGTAAATACGGTCTTGTTCTTGGGTGGGTGCTGTCCGCTCCAAATCACCTTTAAGGGAGCTGAAGAGGGCTCTGTATCATCAAGGATTGGATTCTAACAAACTAAAAAGAATAAGGTCTGGAAAATAGAGGAAAATGGGTCTTGTGACTAAGGCACTGGGAGGGGACTTGAGATGTCTGGGTTCAGTTATGGGCTGTGACACAGACTGCCTGTGCTGGCCTTGGAAAAATTGTTAGATCCCAGTCCAGCAAAGCACTCAAGATTAGGCTTAATAACTTGCCTGGATATAGGCCATACTCACCTTGGTTTCCCACCTGTAATATGGGAACAATAATATTTCCTTACCTCACAGGGATGGTGATAAATTGGGTAATGTTTGCAGGAATGTTTTAGTACCTGTGAAGCTTTGAGCCAGGGATTAGACTAGATGACCGCCTGAGGTCCCTTCCAACCCTACTCTTCTATGATTCTATGAAATAATAGGAAAAGCAAACATGGAGAAGTAATGTCAGAATGTACAAGAAGTTGAAATCAGAAGAAATTGTTCAATGTCATAAGAATATAAAGGTCAGCATCTTGTGGGGCCTCTAACATGTCAAGAGAAATATATTGGCACAGCAGGTTGACATTGATAGCATCATTGAATGGGTTATTTGCTTGAGAGTTCATAAAAGATAATGGTGGGGAACAGATGTCAGAAACACATGGATTTCATAAGGAGGAAGAAGAAATACTGAAAAATGAGAATTACACAAGAACAGGTGATTGGAATTTGAATGTCTGCAGACTGACAGAGCTGTAGGAGAAGATGAAAATAGAATTCAGAAGAAAGTGACAAAGGAACATGGAAAAACTGCAGTCACTTTTACAGTATAGTGCTTCTTTGATCTCTGTTCTTTGTTTATAGTGTACCATGTGTATATATACCTATATAATAGACTTAAACCTCACTTGCTTCATATGAATAATCCCATTGATTTAAGAGTTGAATGATCCCATAATACTTAAATCAACAGGCTCAATTCTCAGTTGGGTTGCACCAGTGGAAAGTGCAGGTAAAATGCTAATATTCTGATTTTTATTGGTATAAATGGTTACTCAAAGGTCAGGGCAATGGAGAATTGGCCTTCCTTTATAAGTAAAAGGAGCAGGATTTGCATAATTATAATTAGGCCTAGGGTCTATCTCTGTCTTCAAATGCTTTCAGAATTAAATAGTGATGAATAAGTGCAGAAGGAAAGAGCGAAGGGAAGAGGTGTGGCCAAGAGGAATAAAACAAGATGGGTCAGTATGGAGGACTGATATAAATGAAGTATGAAAACCATTAAACTCTTTTGTTTTTTCACCTTTCTGACAGTTCCTGTGGCAGGTGCACGCACTCTCTCTCCACGTTTGTTTCAGAACACCAGGAAAAAGTCAAGTAGGCAAATATCTAAAGACTCTTGTGTAAAAAGCAGACTTGGTGGTTGCCTGATTATTACTGGCAGAAGCAGATTAGCCAAGCTTTGCAGGAAGCATGGTTGCTTCAGGTTAGGAAATGGGACCTTTAGGCACAGGAAACTACATGCAGAAGAACAGAAATGGGGTCCGGACAGGGAGGCTCAGTTAAGGGCTGGCTAATGAGCCTGCTATCATTTGGGTTAAGATCTTTTATGCATTGTTATATGGTCATCTTTGTGTGTATGTTTGTGCTTTGCTTCTTTAATTCCAGTTCCTTTTCCTGTGGATATATCTAATACATTTCTTGTATCTTGACTAGTCTGAAGTGGCCACCTCTTTATATAAGCCAATCCAGCTGCTTGATGTCTGAAGTATACACAGTGGCTGGTTCACTGAACCCCCATGCCCATCATTTCCCCAGGTAATTTGCCATTATTGCGTGAAAAATGATTACTGCCATAGAGGGAGCATTTTAGTTACAGATAACTAGTAGTATGGTTATGAAAGGCACAATGAAGAACAAAAAATAAGTCCTGGCAGATTGCCATTACAAGAAAAGTTACCACCATGATGTATAAGATCATGCAATGTGACATACGGAACATGTGCCTGACTTACGCCCACAGGCACACACAATTTATCTTTACTTTCCATTCTTCCATTTCAGTTTCACTCAGTGCTTCTACATACTCTGTCCATTCACATCTGACCCACATTTAAATTTTGTATGGATGAGGTTTTATAAAACCTTGAGCAATATAAATGTTTCCATGATTCTCCTTAAAATTCTAAATGTAATAGTTGTTTTTAAGTCTGAAACACATTCCTGTGTGTCTGCAATCCAAACTTTGAAGCACTAGGAACCCGGAAGTGAAATTCATTATAAACAAAAATGAAACTGATTTAATTGGTTTTCAGTTTTCAGCAAGAAATAAAACACCAGATATCTGAACAAACTGTGGAAAGTAAATTTACACAAGCAAATAATGTGGTTGAGAATATACTACTTTTGAATTGATAATGTTCCTTATTGCTTTTACTTCAATCTCTGAAACAAACCTAAGGCCCTATCCTTCAAGCACTTATGTATGTGACTAACTTTACTCAGTTGAGCAATTCCATTGACCTCAGAAGGTATTTGCTAGGTCAGGTTTTCAACTGGAACATTGCCATCAATTAGTGTATGTGATAATATATGTTATCACAGACCTCCTTAAACGGGGGTAGGGGAGGGGGTGTTTATTAAAGAGAACAACTACAAGACCTAAACAGGCTTCTATTCAGCTTAAAGTTCAAATTTGTGTCTCATGTTTATCAATGACTATACCCTGTTTGGAACTCTATACAGCATACGGAGACACTGAAAGGCTGAGTATTATGCTTCAGGTAAACATATCATTTATACGGTAGATAACTAAAAAGCAGAATTCCCTGCAGGGAGGGACTCCAGTTTCTCTGAAAGCCAGCATGGAATCAAGGACATCTGCATTACAACAGATATACATGTAAAATAACTCCTACCTGGTCTGCAGAAAAGCCTACAAAATTCTGCATATTTCACATTCCTAAAGTCGCATCACAGAGTATTCCTTTTAGCTTCTTCCATTAATTTTCAACCCCCAAAGTCTCAGATGTGTGACAGTGACCTTTAAAATGGTGGCAAGGAAGCAAAATAAGGGACATAAATCCTAATATTACAGCAAGCAGCTTTTAATAATGTGAGATTAGTTGCTTTCACTTGCATCAAGATTTCTAGAGCAGTCTCATAAGCCTGTTTTTTTTTTTTTTTTAATCTCAAAACGATGGCATAGAAGTGGTGAGTTTGTATGAAACAGATCTGGGTCTAAGCTGAGAGAGATATCTCCTAGTTAAGGTCAGTACTCTGCATGCTGTGTACAGTAACAGCTTTCCATCATGTTAAATCCAACCTCAGATAATACTTTCTGTTTAGTATGTCCTGGTTTATACCTGAATAGTGAAAATTTTTCATTACTGATTGCTTGAGGGGCTTTTCTGAAATCTTGTTTGATTTCTGATACCTTGCTGTAATAATTTCACCAACAGAGGGGACAAAATGCCACACTGTGTTACAAGGACCTCTTGTAGTCCATGTGGTACATTTGTAACATAGCCAACGTGTACTTGGTTTCGTTTATAATTGGTATACATTAGGATGTGCTGGTAAAAGAATACTGGTGGGAATTTAAGCTAGCAGCTGAGTTTTGCTTTGAATTTTGAGGGCTGCTTGATCCAGGGGGTGGAGATTCAAATGAACAACAGCTGAATTACAGGTGCAAGAGAAACCTTTTGAGCCTATCCTGTGCCTCACACAGACCTAATCGCTAGTTAGGAGTCTCGTATACTGTAGTCAAATCCATGGTCTCTCCTCAACTCCTGCATGCTCCCCCAGCTTCCTGCAGTGAAGGCACATACCTGGCAGCTTTTCTCATCACAGCTTGGGGTCTTCTCCTCTCCTCCAAATCCCACTCTGCTTCTCCCCTTTGGGCTAATCGCAAAGTGGGAAAGACTCATGGCCAAAGCCTGACTCTCCCCAGGCATGGTGGCAATCCCTCCTCTGGGCTTCTGGACTCCTAGGTCTGTCAGCACCACTGGAGCTACTGAGGTGAGATTTGACCCCCCCTGTCCATCAATGAAAAAGGAACTTTGCTCCCTAAGCTACTGCTTACTAGCCACAGCATTCAGCGCTTTTTCACATTGCTAATATCAGCCATTCCACTTCTGGTACGTCTAGAATGGGCAGTCTAGCAATGTAAATACTGATTTCATACCATTTCCATAAAGATCGATGGAAAAGAAGTGGGGACACATTGTTTCCCATTAATATTCTCCTAACCTTGTAAATTCACTCTTGAGAGCTACACACAAATAATATGAGGTGCACTAAACTGAGCTGTAAAGCTGGCCTGGCTAGGGGACACACAGACAGCCAATCAGCCTTGCCAATTCTGTATGTTGCTAATAGGATGTACAGATACCTAATATGAGAATATTTTAATATTGTATTAATGAAACAAACTTTGCTAACACAATGAGTCCTTCCCACTTAGGAATTTTGTAAGTAACATCAAGAATAGCAGAATGTTTTTTTTTTCAGAGTAAATACCAAGAGTCCTAGCCTCTGTATTCAGACTGCAAGAAAAAGTGCTCGTTTTGTGGGGGTGGGGTGTCTTTTTTTTTTTTTCTTTTTTTTTTAATGATAATGGATAGCTTTCTATCATGTACTCGGAGCAGTGATCTATTTCAGATAAGCAAAGCAGACATCAGAGGTTATGAATTTCAGTCTTGTTATGGCAAAGATGGCAACAAATCTATCTAGATGAGCTGTTTATATGTCCCCCATTACAATAGTATCCCAGCATCTTACACCTTTTAACACATTTGTCCTCCCCACACTCCTGGGAGGTTGGAAAGTACAATTATCTTCATTTTGCAAATTGGACAAGGTACTTAGTTTCTCTGTGCCATGGTTCCCCAAATCAGACAGGAAGTCTGTTGCAGAGCAGGGAATTGATTGTAGGTCTTCTGAGTTCCAGGCTATCCCTTGTCTTTTGGATCTGCAGAAAGAAACGCATGCTATGAATTACTAATATTGTATACAAGTTCTTAAAATGAAACTCTCCAGTGAAAGTGTTAAGCCGAGAGCCTTGCCGAAGATATCCCATAAGGACCGGCTAGAGCAGTGGGACCTGGATTGTCATTAACAAGATTGTTTGGGTTTTGAATGGAGACTGGCCGGCTCCAGTGAAGACTGATTATAGTTGAATCTGTCTGAAGAGCTCACTTGTGTTTCAAAGAAGCTGGACAAAAAGGAGGCTTATATCCAGGCTCAGCTGAACTAGCCCATGCTCAGTACTGAAAGCCCAGGTGACTTTCACCTAGGAAACCCCTATGTTCAGAGTGCAAGGGTGCACTGGTAAACACTGTGTGGTGAGTGCAGCACACACACACTGAGGGCTGGGAATTGCTTTTATGGCTGCATGGTTGGACAAAATAGTGTCTTAGCTGGGATTTCAGCATGCGGAATTTCTGCTGTTTTCCCCCCTCTCTGCTCAAGGTAGACAGGACTGGTAGACATTTTATTAATAAGTACAATCTAAGAGAGAGTCAGTGTGGCCTAATTCTCTTTTAGTGAGAAACAGACTTATTTCAAGGCTCTGGAAACTGCTATTGCTTGGCATAGAAACAACAATTCCAGCTGAGGGCAGAGCTGAACTTAGCGACACTGATGTGAAAGGCTTTTGTTTCCATTAGATATCCTGAAGCCATCGGAGAATTTATACCCTGGAGAAAACTCTAGTTTGCAATGCTGCAAGTGGCACTTCTAGGGTCTGTAACCACTTTCTGTAACCCATACTCATGTTGAGAGCGCCTGACTCAAAAAATAGCTACATTGATTTCATTAAGGCATTTAATGAACATCACATTTGTTACTTCCCTTCCTCCACTTCCTTCATCTGTTGTGCCAGAACCTGGGAATGGGTGACGGGATGGATCACTTGATGGTTACCTGTTCTGTTCATTCTCTCTGAAGCACCTGGCATTGGCCACTGTCGGAAGACAGGGTACTGCACTATATGGACCATTGGTCTGACCTAGTATGGCCATTCTTATGTTGTTGAACTTATGACCTGATTCTCCTCTTATACTAGTGAGAACCAGGACTAATCCTCTTCAAGTTAATGGTATTACAAGCACTGGTTCTCACCCTTTTTATACAATGATCCCACAGAAGAGTTTTGGCAGCCCCCATCCCATAAAATCCCAAAAGAAAAAAGTGGTTACAAAACCTATGGACCTGTTTGTGACACCAAGGTTGAGAACCCCACACTAATGCAAAGATGGAGGAATTACCCCCTTAAGCCTCTAATATCTTGTTGCGAGCAGATGGCTTTTGCACAACAAAATGAAGAATCAGGCCTTGCATTGTAAACTCTGATACAGGGATCATGTTTTAATTTCCTGTATGTCTGTTAAGCACCCAACACATTTGTGTTGTAATGGAAATAATTAATGCAATAATAATATAAATTCTATTATCTGTATTTGTTGTACTGTTGCATTAATTATTTCTTGCACCATATATTTTACTGTGAACCATGGAGAAAAAAAGAACTTTAAAAATCAGTGAGTGATTGAATTACAGATTAAAACACTGAAACAGGGTTATATTAATACTATCTAATTACAGTAGCTTTTGCTAGAACTTTGAAAGGTTCAGAGGAATGTAATCTTTTATAAATCATTGTTACACATTTGTAATGCTTTTTTTTTTTAATTGCTGTTAAATTTCTATTTACCAGGGCTGGAGTTATTGCTTCACATAGGGGTGCTGTGTACAATTATTGGATTATAATACAGGACCAAACAGAATGTGCTTTAACTTCTGTTTATAAAGGTTTCTTTTTTTGTGGTGTTGTAAGTTCTTTGTTGTTTTACTGAGAAAATAAATTGGTGTATATCCTTGAAATTATTACCCTTTCCCTTCCTTAAAACAGCAACAGTTCTGAGCAGCTTTTGTTTGTTAACTTGGGAAATATCAAATGTATAAAATATTTAAAATGCGACATGTCCCGTTTCCCCCCCCCCCCCTTTTTTTTTTTTTTTTTTTTTTTTTTAGTAAGGCAAAAACTCTGATGGAATACCACATGAGAGTTCATCCAATCACCACACTTCTTTACTTTGGCATGAGTTTGATAGGCAGCAGAAGTTGCAGACTCAGGCTGTTCAGGAGTGTAACCAAACAATGCAATAATATAGAGGAATATAGTTTACATCTAACATCTTGCAGAATAAGCATGCCATATGTAAATCTCACCCCTTGGGAAACATGTCCAAAAAGAGATTTTTAAAGCATTTAGCAAAATGTGTATAATCTCCTTTCTATGAACTGGTCTGTCAATGGCATTGCTTTGCTGTATGAGTTGCTCTTACATTATGTGCGCTTATAAGAGTTTTCATTTTCTGACCATACTTTTTCCTTATCTTATGAGGAAAGAGATTTATTATTTTCAAGTGAGCCTTTTCAGGAAAAGGAAATATAATTAAGGATCTTGTAGCTGGAGTTGCTTCTCTCCCCAGGAATTTACATTCAGTTTTCTAATGGTGGATTTACAGGGGCAAAAGAGCTAAGAGGTGGAAAATTTCCAAGGACTTTTTTTTAAAGGGCATATACTTGTATTTACATTTTCTATCCTATTGCTCAACACCATTGCTGTAATTCTTGACACTGGCTTTGAATTATGCTTGCTATCCAAGTTCTCCTTAACTATGCACATGAATGGCCACATCCACTAACACAAAGTGCAGCTCTCTAACCAGTGGCTGCTACACCACGGAGATGACAGGCTACTTACCAGCTAGTGGGAAGGGCCTTTGGTACTCTCTCAACTCCTGCAGCAACCATTGCTGCTCCTGAAAACGAGGGAGAAGGGTGAACCCCACGCCACACATGCACATAGGCAAAAGAGAGGGAGATGGTATATGGGATAGAAACAAAAGTCAAGGAAGAGAAATAAGTGGTGAAGACAAGGTGGGAACAAATGTGGGTATAGAATGAATGAGGAGGAAAAGTGAGTCTGTGGGCAGGGAATGAATAAGTCAGAGGTAGGTGGAATGAGGCAGAAGATGCAATAAAAGGAGGGTGAAATGAGAGGGAGAGAGTCTGTACTCATAGGTTTTAAACTTCAGCTGAGTCATTTCACGCACAGAAAAAAATTAAAAGCAACATTGTATGCCATATAAATCTGGGGGAACTTAACTTCTGTTCTGTGTTATGTTCTATAGAAATCATTACCCTGGAAACAGAGTCTGACTCTTTTTATACAGGGCTTTCAGCCACTTCTTTTTTTAAAAATTCCAAAACAATCAAAGACTAATGTGCTTTTATGGAAACAACTTGCTTGTCATCTTCCGTTAGAGAAATTACTTCTGATGGAATTGAGGAAAACTTTTCAACTTAATGTAGATCAATGTTTTTGGTAATATTGGAACCGGGATAGAATCTGAAGAAAACCCAACACTAAATCTGGACTAATCCTTAGTGTCTGAGTTGTTCAATGGCAGCTTTTGGCAAATATTCAATGATCAGGTTTTGAAAAGTGAAGTGTGTTTGGTTAGTTTTAATTAGACACATAAGACATACAATATTTTAGTTTCCTGGATGGATAAGCATTGCTCTTTGAATCAGGTTTCTGGCATTAATAGTCATGCTTACATGGTCAACATTCACTTTCCATTAGAGCTGGTTGGATAACGGTGAAAATTTGTCACTCCTCCCACGCACAAGAAAAATTCTTGAGGGGAGGTAGGGAAGGTATAAAAAATTCAAAAAGTGTCAATTAGTTATTTCCATGAATATTCACTGCCTCACTTAAAATGCCTCACTTAAAATGTCACTGTTCCCTCCAGTGATTCTACCCAACCCATTTGTTCACCAGAACATTCACAGAGAAAGAACAGAAAAGGGTATGGACTCATTCCAAGCAAAATGTTTGAGTGAATGTTTATGGACAATTTTGGGGGGGGATATTGCCCACACCTACCCATTTATAGGCTTAATTTCAGCACATTTTTTTTACCAAGGGGGAAAAAATAAAAGTGCCCTAGATGTCCAGTGCTATAACACTGATCGCTATTGTCTACTATTGTTATGAAGGAACATAGTTAGGGAAAGTCATTTATTATTGGACTATGATATTGAAGTTCCCAAGGTACATGGCTCAAGGAAACACAGGAATTTCAATACTCAAAACTGAGGGAACATGAAAGCTAAGGTTCCCATAGTAACATTGATTTTGGGGGGGCGGGGAAACTAGCTGAAAATACTGTATTAATGTACAATGGATTGTTGCTGCATCATTTACTGCAGGAAGATCAATTCTCACATTGTTTAACATAATTATGAAACTTGGGTGTCTATACTCTCATTAAAAGGCTGCGTCATCACTTCCATAGCTTTTACTAATAGTTTAAAATGGTTACTCAAATTGCTGAAATACTAGAAAATATGTTACTATTCTGAAAAAGTGCTTAAACTCTCCAATTTTTCATGTGGCTCATGCCAGAGTTGAATTGTTCTAGCACAGAGCTTCCAGTCACTGGTACATTCTCTGGAGATTGCCATCTTGTTTTCCAGAATCTCAGTTTTCATTTTAAAAGAAGTTTGTAGTCTTTAAGGTTTCAGAGAAAACTCAGAATGAAAACTAATACAGTGATGTATGTCTGAGTTTGCGGACAACCTGAAACAATTGTTCTGAATGGTGTGAGCTGCCCCTGTGTATAGTACACCTTCATGGAGTGTCAACACCGTGATGATAATGTAAACATCAGCATTGTTGACTATTTGAAGGCTGATTAAAACATGCAAAAAAGTGGAGGGATAATTTTATTCTGAAGGCCTGAATATTCTATTGTGAGTGGCACTTCATTTTGGAGTCAGGATTAGGTTGATTGTTGAAGTACCGTCACATTTTTTTCCCATTCTGATTACTCAAAGGAACTGATTTACTTGGCGAATACTTCCATGTGGCTTGCTTCTGTATTTTAAGATCAATCTCTCATTCTCATCTTCACCATTTTTCTATGTGTTCTATATAAAAAAGAAGAAAATCTACATCAACTTTCCACCCTCCCAGGAGATAAAATGATTCTTTAAGACTATAAATATTTTGGGTTTCTTTTCTTATAGCTCTTGGAACTACTATGCAAGTCACCTATGATTTTAATCCGTATTTGTATTCATAATTCAGATGTGCACTATATTGTGCCTTCAGAACAAAGTAAATGCTATTGTTATAGTCCATAACCCCTTTTCAAGAATAAAATAACTTGAGTAAGCATAAATAAAGGATAATGGCCTCTTGGAATGTACTGAGTTATATTCTGAATGGAATGCTCTAATGTAATTCCTGTGCCCGGTACTTAGTGGTTACACCAGTCAGTCTCAATATAAGTGTTTATGTATATTTAATACTGCACAACTTAGGGACATAATATTAAGAAGTATGTTTATATGGAATTAAGCAGCTCAAGGGAAATCATTGCTCTTTAGATCATTTATGGGGTGTCACTGACTTTTCACCCACAAGCATTTCTGCTTCTTTGGTAAAATGCTTTTCAGTTGCTTTTCTACTTCACTGATATAACAGGGAAACATGAGAAACAAGACTACCTTCTGGTATAGTGTCCAAATTCTGCTCCACATTTAATGGAGGGAAATAATTGATCCAATCAATTTTGGTTTTAAATATTAAAATTAATCGTTATCAAAATGCTAAACCATATTTCATATCAAGGTAGTTATACAGCCTCCATCACCTTAGTATCTGAGCATCTCACAAATGTTACAGATTTTATCCCCAAAACAGTTCTGTAAAGAAAATATTATCTCCTTGTTACAGATGGGAAACCAAGGCACAGAGATGAAGGAAGTTAAAATGCCATTGGAAGAAGGCACCTTGGACCCTTTGCAAATATCACGAGGTGCCTATCTGCATCTTTAAGGTGCCTAAATAACTTTACAAAATCTGGTCCAAAATAACTTTCCCAAGATCCCACAGTAAGTTTGTGGCAGACCAGAAACTGAACTTGGATGTCTTGAGTTCCAGTCCAGTTCTTTAACCATTAGTCTTTAATTGTTGTAAAAATGTTTACTATCATAGATACCGTGGGATAGATCCTAAACTGGTATAAATTGACATGCTCTGTTGGAGAGATGAGGTGGGTGATGGAATGTCTTTTATTGGACCAACTTCTATTGGTAAAAGAGGCAAGCTTTTGAGTTACACAGAGCTCTTCTTCAGGTCAATTCTACTGGAAGTTTTTAAGAACAGGTTAGATGAACATCCATCAGGGTGGTCTAGGTATACCTGGTCCTGCGTCTGTGCATGGGGTGGGAAAGGAGATGGACTAGTTGCCCCTTTCAGCCCAACGTTTCTATGATTCTATGAAGTCAGTGGAACTATGTTGATTTACGAATGCTGAGGAACTGTCCCCAAAAGTTAGACACCAACACAGATACACTCCTAGTGTGAAATGTGGGGGGACTCTCAGACTTACTTTGGGAGTGGATTGTATTTATTCTGGTTACTACCAGCTTTCCTAATCTCTGACGTTCTCAGTTGGTTCTATTCTGTGTCATTCAACTTCCTTTATGGCTCAGGCTGCAGAAGGCACTAGGATCAACTTGCACTTCCATAAATGCTTTATTTTCCCTTTCTACTCCCTCTCCACTGTGGAAATATTTCCAGCAAGAAGGGGATGAACTGAGTACTCCTTATAGAATGCTTCTGGTATGTTGCCCTTGAATGACAGGTGTTGCTGATGAGAGATACACAGTTCACCTTCCCTTTGTTAGATACAGGGATGTGGGTGGTCATGCCTAGTGGTTGGAGCAGAAGTAGGTAGCCAGAAATCAGAGCTGATGGTCAGAGGCCAGATTCCAGAACTCAGGTTCAAAGTCATAACTGAGTTTCCTGGAGTGAGCCAAGGCAGAAGCTATTCCAGCCATGGCTGAAAGGTTTGAGCAGCTACTGAATTACTACTGCTGCTGGTCTTGAGACAATCTGCTGGCTCTTCCAACCAATCAGGTGGTCTAGCCAATCAGGCAGGTGATCACAGGGCAGCTGCACTTGTTAAGTTGCCTAGAGACTAGGTCTGCTGCAGGCCCTGATTCTTGATGCCCTTGCTAAGAGCATTGTGTTTGTTGGGCTCAAAGACCAAATGTGAAATCTGAACCGAGTTTCCTCAAAAGGTAAAACTCAGCACGATATGGGCCCCAATTAAAAGATCAGCATTTACCAACTGTTACCATCCCTATGGTGTCTAAGAAACTACAGTTATTTCTTCAGTTCCCTATATTTAGAACAAGGAATCTTGGTGATCAGAATATTGAAGTGTTTGGTAAATTGTTGGAAATTTCAGTAACATGGGATTTGTCATGAGTTTTAGGCACTTCTTATTTCTGGATGGGTTGGAAAGTTCAATGAGAACAAGTCTTTATCACAGATTTAGGCACTTTCATTCTCAGCCAAGACTAGAAGTGCAATAACATACACATACTTGTTTTCCTGCTTTCTGCACACAATTACCACGTTAGAATTGTTATTTATTGGCATATACAACCTGGTCAAGTCAAGCCACAGCATTTTTATCAGCAATGTCCAAGGCACGGAGACCTCCAGGAAGTTGTCGTTTTGCAGACCTCAACAATGTGTCATGGTTTGTGGCTGCCCACATTGATGTAGTGGACTATCTCTAAAACATCACTGAAATTCCTCTTCAGCATAAATTCCATGCCCAATATGAAACTGGTTCAGAAGGCTCCATTGCCCAAGTTGATGTTGGGTGGGGTCTAAGGCAAGATAATTATTTGTAATTTTCTCTGAGACCTATTAAGCTTGTCATGTGTTCTGTACTGCAAATCTCTCATATGGTAAAATTATCCACAAAGGGCGATGTAATGGCAGACGACCACATGGTGGATTAAACAAGTCT
The DNA here is from genome assembly GCF_026122565.2 of Emydura macquarii macquarii. Lineage (NCBI taxonomy): Eukaryota > Metazoa > Chordata > Testudines > Chelidae > Emydura > Emydura macquarii. Next base: position 567,423 of record NW_027131527.1, read on the forward strand.
TTAATGAATGGTAGATGTGGCATATCACATAATTTCATTAGAACTGTAAATAGCATCAAATAGTTAGGCATGTAGGGCTCAATCCTCAGCTAATGTATTTGAGCGTGGCTCTGTTGAAGTAATTTGAGCTACACTGATTCATGTCAGCTCACCAGTTTACACTTGGGATCAGCCCATAATTGTCCATTCCACACACAATTAGTTAATTTTTGTTTTAGTTATTTTATACTTATACTACAAAAGAGAGTCAATCCTAAACCAGGGTGGGAGTGGTCCTTGACAAACTCTTAATACATATAATAAAATTAAAATAAATAGAATCCAGCAGTTGCCCGAGATAGTAGCATAATTTAAAACAATGTAACGAATCCTACTAATTAAATCTGTGCAAGAGTTTCTTTCCCTGACTGTGGATCAGGGATAAAAGATGGAAAAGATGGGAAATGTAGCATGCCCTGAAAGTTAACAGACTCTGGCTTCTATAGATGAGTTCCAATTCTGCAAAGACTTAAGTCCCACTGAAGTTAATGGGACTATTCCACTGTGTAAAGTTAAGCATTTAGGCTCAGCTCTTTAAAGATATTTAGGCTCCTAACTTCTACTAAAATCAATGTAGGAGCCTAAATATCTTCGAGAAGTTGGGCTGTAGGGGCAGCTTTTTAAAAATATCTAGGCACCTGGAGATGCAAAAGGGTGCCCAGTGAGGTTTTCAAAAACACCAAGATGCCAAACTTCCATTGATTTCAGTGAAATTGAGGCGCCTAGATCCTCAAAGTTATTTAGGTACTCATCTCCCATAGAAATCAGTATTTTAGAAAGGAATAAGGCATAAGTCCATGCTTGTGATGTTTCCTGTTTAAATCCATTTTTTAGCACAGATTCCATCTGTAACTTAAATCTTTGCACCAATCCCTAATTACCCAGCAAAAGTTGTCCAATTAACTTCCAACCTGTCTCAGGTGCCTTCTAAGCACAGCCCTACCAGAGGAAGCTCAAGAAGGTAAGAAGCCATTTGCTGGCTCTTAAGGGGACCTTGCATGCTTCTCCATCCCTTATCAGTGGACTCCTTGTTGGCCTGAGCCTGTCAAAGTGCTTTGTAGGGGAGCCCAGAGAGCTATGTCAGCTTGAGCCAAGGCCTGAACCAACAGCCCCAACCTGTCTCCTCTGTGTCTCTGCATTGGCTCTAGTGCCAGCAAAAAGGATGGATTTGTTCCCAAAGGCATCCAGACATAAAGTGAACAAAGGGGGTGCGGAGGGGGGAAGGAGCAAATAAACATTTCCTCAAAATATCATATTTGTATGAGCTGCTGTAAAAGCAAATAAATAAAAATTATAATACATGCTTAGATTGCTCCGGCGGGTGGAGAAGAAACCTCCCCCCAATAATTAACCTAGTCTAGTCTAAAGGTTTAATTAACACAGAATATTTATGCAGCTATTGCTGTATATGATTTCAGATATTTTCATGAGATCCTGAGAGGCATAATATTTGCTGCAAAGCAAACAGCTGGAAGGCTCACCTTAGAGAATTACTAAGTAACCATGTAATTTGGGGACTTTATGGCTTGCAAGATTAGTAATAGGGTATGGGGCAGATTTTTCAAAGTCACAGAGGGCAGTTAGGCAGCATTGAAAGTCAATGAGTTTCCTTGTTAAACAAGAGGTGTCGTCATGTTTCCCAGCTGGGTTGTGACACAGGGATACAAAGGAACAAGCCACTTATGCACCATCCTATGAGGAATGGGAGCATGAGCAGTAACCATCACACTGGAATTTCAAGCTGGTGAGTGGTACCCTAGGGTGCTCTGTGGCTGCATTGTTGGCAGCTCTATCTGAAATGGCCAGTCATGCCACAAAGCCACCATCGCCATGGGTGGGCACCTTTACTGGCAATCTTAGCAGAAAGGGGTAGACTAGCCTCTCATTTCTAAAGGGGTCTCCTCCAGTTGAGGGTTGAATCATGTTGGGTAAGACAATATGTGCGAAACCTTGCCCTGCTGCTGATTTTCTGTTGTTTTTGTTGCTGAACTTGAAGGCCTTCATCCTGAGCTGTATTAGCGAAGCTTTGCAATGTTCTGCTGGGGCAAAGAGGTTTTAAAGTAATCATTGATGGACACTGGAGAATCACTGCAATGTGCAGGATCCTTCATTACCATAAAGTCAATATACGGGCTCTTACACCACTCATCTTTCCTGCAGCTGGCATGGAGGTCTTCCTGGGTCTTCCTGGCAACACAGCAATCTCCAGGCAGCCGTTGGCAACTGCTGTAACTTAAAGTAGTCCTCAGGAGGTTATGCCAGGAGACCAGCCTTGCTCATTGCCAGCAAAGAATTTGGTGAGCTTAAAGACACCTGTGCGCACTCTTCCAGACCCCAATTGTTCAGTCTGCTCCTCAGCCACCACTAAGACTTGGGGCTTCAGTGCTGTCAGCTTGGCATTTTGCACCAGCATGCACACAAGAAAGGTATTGCACCATGAAATCTGTACTAGGGATAGACGCAGGGAAAGCCATTTGAACCTGTTATTGCCAGGTAGATGTACTGCCATTTGCAAATGAGTTTCCTAAGCAAGAGCACACAGTATTGAAAAAGAAACCACCCTACTCCCACATTTATATCTCTTTCCAACTGCCACTCATATCCACCATTTTCTTTTCACTAGGCTTTTTGTTTGATTGGGTTAGTTTGATTCCATTTTTTTTTTATTATTGGAAAATCAATCTTCGAAATGTTTTGTGTCACACCTATTCTTCACCCCTGGAAAGGAAGTAAATATGACAGGAGAGGAATTCTGCTTTTTGAAGAGTAATGGCTTTGAGGGATTCTGTGGTTTGAGGCCGCGCAAGTCACGTGATGAAGAGGTTGCAAAAGTAAGCACTCTCTTATTGGTTAACTATGGAAATTGGAAGTAGAAGAAAATGACTGGCTAATGAATAAACTACTCTTGCCAATGGATGGGGCCACTGCTTTTGTTGATGGAACTCTGCATTGTGCCAATTGAGCAGTGGTTCTTAAAAGATGAACTCCTCCTGGGGAAGTGCTGGCCTTTTCTAGGAGACAGACTCCCAGAGGGATTTGAAGGAAGGGTGAGTTGGCTTTCGGATGATGAGAAAAGGAAGTGGCTCCTGACATAGAAGGCAGCCTGATACCAAGGGCGAAACCCAGAGTGGGAGATGATGAGAAAAGTAAGGCTAAATGGTTTGGTAGAGAATGGGAAACAGGAACAGGAAAAGGCAGATATGAGAACAGAGAGGTTTGTGGACAATGCTTTGTGAGGAGGGTGAACTTGCATTTTCTGTCTTTAGGAGAAAGAAGGGATGACATGGTGGGAGTCTGGGAGGAAGAGGATGAGTCTGGTAATGAATTAACCTCTGACTGTAGGAAAACTGGGAGTGCATGACGGGATGGATCACTCAATGATTACCTGTTCTGTTCATTCCCTCTGAAGCACCTGGCATTGGCTGCTGTCAGAAGACAGGACACTGGGCTAGATGGATCATTGGTCTGACCCAGAATGGCTGTTATGTTCATCTGGCATTTGGACAGACAGGAAGAGGGAGATAGGAGAGTCCAGAAAAGGAGGTTACAGAAACGAAGGTGAAAGAATGACACAGGGAAATGACCCCACATGAAAATAATCTCTTGCATTTATATAGCACCTTTTAATCTTGAAGCTCTTTACAGACTTAAACTGACATATGGATTACACACAGGGAACACCACTGTAATGCAACCACCTCTCTGGTGAAACACAGCAGCTGTTTAACTTTTTTCTACCAACCCCCTTCCCACATCACTGTTTGTCATGCTACTGTAAGTCATGTCAAAAATTATATGTAAACTCTTTGGGGCAGGGATCTTGTCTAAAGCATTTAGCATATTTTGGGTCCTATGGAAATAAATAATAAAAATACCTGAATGATACACAAAGCAGAATTTCACATAAAATCAACACTGACTATGAGGGGAGAAAGGACTCTATCTGCAGTAGTAAAACTTAGTATTGTAATAAAAACAAAATTACTCTGGTGTTAGACCCCTGGTAAATTATTAGAATATTTCTGTAACATTTGGAGAAAAAAGAAAAACATTGGGGGGAAAAAAAAAGACCTTGCTATTGGTGGGGGAAAAAAGACCTTCCTATTGATTCAACGGAAATATCTTTAGTAGAGGTACAATTAAAATAGAGCAATTTAAACAATTTTCCTTTCTAGATAATTGCTACATGGATCTACGTTTGCGAGCCTCTCATATGCTTTAAAAAGTTCCCTTGCTACTGAAGCACTTACTGCTTGCTCTGGAGCCCTAGCTACGCAGACATAAAGTTTGATGGATCTGGCAATCTTCTAGGTCACACCACAGTGAAGGCAAATCTCTTTAATTAATGGAATGTTCCTATTTAAATAATTTGTTTTTCTTACACTGTGTTTAGTGCTCCATGTGAATCATTTTAAGTAGGTTTTAACAAAACATAACCAAACTGTACTTAATCAATCCCCATCCATTTAATATACAGAAACTTTAGTGGGAGTAATCTCAGATTACAAATCTTGAAGGCAAGCCATCGGATAATCAGAACCTGAAATATAAAAAGGAAGAGAGATCTCCTGGAAATAAGTACCTAGGTTCACAAGAACCTAAATGACTTTAGGCAACTAACACTCATTGAAAATCAATGGGACACAAGCTTTTAAGGGTAAAATTCTTCAAAGGCACCTAAAGGATTTACATGCCTTAGTCCTATTAAAAGGCAATAGAAATGATCTTTTCACCCCAAGCCCATTGACTTTCAGTGTGACTTAAATACGAGACTTAGATGAGTTGCTTTTGAAATTCAGATGTAGGGGCCTAAAACCGCTAACGCACCTTTGAAAATTTTAGCCTCAGTGTATGTGACCAATGGGCCTGACAGTGCTATGACTTAATACTAGTGTAAATCAAGTATAACTCCACTGAAGTCAATGGGTCACACAGTGTAAGGGAGAGGAGAATCAGATCCTAGGGAACAAATTCCCCTTTTGTTCTTCACCTTGTGTTATCATTTACACCAGCACAAAGTATTGTAAAATGCTGGTAAAACAGAATTGTAGTGGTTTGCACTCCGTTTGCATTGGCGTAAATAATGACACAAGACACATGGCAATGGAAAATCAAGCTTTAAGATTTTAAAACATGTGAAATGTACGATTGGGCCATAATGAACTAGACTAAAATTGTAAATGCATTTCAAGAACATACTTGGAGAATTTTAATTGGCTCTAAGCAGAAATCTGGCTGGAGAAGGTATATTCAATATAGCTGATGTCTGTTTATGTATTTCCCAGTACATTAGTGTTACATCTTGCTCTGTGTCTGTCATCTGGGACACAACAGTTTGGGCCTGATTCTCAGTTGATGTAAATCAGCATAGCTCCATTAAAGTGAATCATTAGGAAATCTTCAGAGGATGGGCAAATTTGACATGTTCAGGACGAAGTTCTATAGCCAAAGAATAAACTTAATTGCAGATAACACTTATGGGTCGAAGGATTTCAACCAATACCTTGTGCCTTAGAGATCCAATATTGATTGAACTTAGAAAATGATTAGGATGATAAAGTTTAGAAAAGTCTTTCTCAACTTTCTCAGCAAGTTCCAAGCATGTCAGAGCTTTATATGGTAGGTACTGAAGCCAATTTTCAAATTGGTGTAGGCTAAAATCAGGAGACAATGCAGATATTTCAGTGGAGGTTGAAAGGCCCCATTCCCCCCCAAGAGAGAGATTTCTTTATTGCTGCCGCGTTTTGGACCTATAGTAATATCTGTAAACATGATGCTGGCAAAGCTGCAAACAAAGAATTACAGTAATCCAATCTGGATGTAACAAAAGCCAGTCTGCATGTAACAAACGTTTTCCAAATCCTCCAGAGTCAAGCAAGATTTAATCCTCACTATTTTTGTAAAATGATGAAAAGCTGTTTTGAAAGACTAGTCCAATGGCTTAGTGGGTAGCAGCAGTGCTGGAATGCATTTTCTTTTTTTTAATAAATCACTGCATTTAACAGAGTGAAATGCTCATTCTGGACAAAGCAAGTGATAACTTCAGGCATTGCACACCTTTACTGGTTTACTGGTCATCTGTTCATCCTTGCATGTCTTTTTGGTTCTAGGGAATAGTGCAGTGCACTTCTTTCAGGGAAAAAGATTTGAAGACCTAATGATATAGCACTATGGCCCTGCTTTGATGAAGAGGCTCTTTGTTGCTTGATCCTTGTAGGGCTTCAGGGCTTGGCTCAGCAGAAGAGGCACACAATGGGATCAGTTCATGCTATTTCTGTGCCCTACGATGAACAATGTGGACCTGCCTCACGTCCTGGTTGTTTGCCATGGAATGACCTCAGGCTGCTTGGGAGTCAAATGAAGGAACAGAATTCAGAAGGATGTTAGTCTGATTAGGCAATGGGAGCCAGAGGTTGGGTTAGTACAGTCAGTTACAGTGTAGTCTCAAGACGAGTGTGGCAGGGAGCTGTACACTCAGCCTCCCTGGATGAGGCTAGGAAGAAAGTGAATAGAGCTGTCACCAAGGTATCCCTGGAGATCAGGGGTTGGGGGATACAGCACAGGCACCTCTGTTCCAATCAGCCTGAATTTTTCAGGCATGATGGCATACATTTTTGAGAGGGAGGTGCTGACATATGGCTACAGAACATGAGGGAATGGAGTGGGCAGGAGTCTTGATACCAGGTGGCATTGCTGGGAGGTGAGGTGACCAAGATAGTTCCTGACAGCCCTGTGGCTGATTTCCAATGCGGTTAAAAGAACAACATGAAAGGTTCCGAGGGGTGAAAAAATCCTGGGATGTTGGTGATGGGCCTTGGTCTCATGGGATAGGATGAGATCTTGTGGCTCTGATGGGCCAAGGTCCCCATGCTTCTGCATCCTCTGTCACCATGATGGGGCACAGTGCTGGGACTCAGAGTTGAGTCCCTGGGACTATACTGAGGGAAGTTGACACCAAATTATGGGTTATATTGTAGGTTTCCTGTAACTCTTGCACTGGAACCAATTAAAAGGCTGATATAGGAGAGTATGTGTGATGGGAGGGTAACGCCCTTCCCTTGTGTTGAAGTTTTAGTAGAAGTTGTGGTTTGATGCTTAAAATCAATCCACGTGTCTGTTCTCACTTCACTGTTGTCTGCATTAAGCACTACTGATTGGTCTGCCTGCCCACAGCAATTTACAAGATTGGGACCTTAGATACCATTGTAGTAGGTGGTGTTGAGTCATGGAGGTGACTTTTCCCACACTAGGCGTAATGAAGAGCTTTGTGAAAGTTTCAAGACTCTCAAATGGAATTGCTAACCCTTTGCTTAGTCACTTTGTTACCATCAGTTCTTGCTCAGTTTTATTCAGGTTCATCTTTTATTAAGTTTTCCAACCCAGATTCCTCGGAGAAATTTTGCAACTTCATAGCAGCCTTTTATAGAAACCAATTGAAAAGATAACTATAATGTGATGGCATCTGTACAGCTAGGAAAACCCAGATGTGAGCCATCAAACATGTGCTCAAAGGGCAGCATACATCCACAGAGCCAAAAATAGAGGAAACCTCAGAGCCTTATGACATATCCCCAGTTTAATGAAATGTGTATTTAGCAAAGATCACCAAAATGTAAAATCACTCAAATCAGCTGTTTTTTGATGTTTATGTATGTTAGTGTCAAAATTATTAATCAAACCCTCATAATGCTGAAGATTGTAACTACTAACAGAAGTCAGATTACCCATACCCAAATCTATCTAAACTTGCCACAAAAGGCAATTTCAAGGTTATGGGCTTGAGGATTCCCAGTCACATCTGGCATTACATAGATACAGATATGAGCATTCAGTACGTTTTTCTAGAACGTGGGTTATGGATACAGAAATCATAAGAGTCATTTAAAAACAAGGACTTCATTTTCCACTATGTGCAACCTGCAGAAGCTAAAGCTGTTGCCTGGAGTGTAATTCAAGACAGGATCTGGCTTCTATCATTCAGAAAGCCTGATGCAAAGGCCATCAAATTGGATCGGAAGCTTTCTATTGACTTCAGTGGGCTTGGCTTCAGGCTAGAGCTCATCCAAAAATTAGTATATCTGGAACACCTATCTCTGGATGATAAATTCTCCTCAGAGATGGTGTAAACTTCTTTATTGTACATGAGGGCAGAATTTCTGAAACTCAAATGGCTGAATGCAATCAAGTACCTGCAACTTCATCATTATTAACTAATGGGACACTTGAGCAATCCAACTTCAAAGCAAGAGAACCATTATATTTTGATATAGGAAACTCTGCAATGCATTGCTTAAATGAGTATGGGTTAATGAATATCTAATTGTAGAAAATGAGAAAAAACATTGTCTTCACTGAGGAAATGAATTAGAAATGGCCAGCCAGAAGAGGCTATAAAGAAAACAATCAATAGTATTAAAAAGGGGAAAAATGGCTCATTTTTTGCTCTTAATAGAACAAAAGGATATACATTATTTTAGTATCAGAAACAGCTTTTGGAGGAGATAATTCTATTTCCAAATTTAAACTGACAGTAAACTTTGAGGGTCTCTATTTAGTTTCCAATCTCTGATCTAACATATTTAGTTTAGAAGGTTCACCAATGACCTGTACAAGTCTAATTTAGGGTGTGATAGAATTACAACACTGTAGTGCGAGGGTATCAATAATACAAGAAAGAGAACAATTACAGCAATTAGCCATGGCACAGAAAAATGACCCTACAGCCACTTAGAATTCATTAACACAGCAAAGAAATTATTGGGTTCCCATAGCCTAGTGCTGTGCTATTTTATAGTAAAGGAAATCGTTGCAGACTTGAAGGGTGATATCAAAGAGAATCTTTCGGTACGCAGAGGCATAAAAATAAAAAGCAACAAATGGGGATGTAAGTGAAAAGTGTGTGGAAAATGTAGTCATATTGGTTTATGAAGGTATAGAATAAACACTATTATGTATAGATTCTGAATTAAAAGAATCCTGATCCAAGATTATAGCAAAGGTGGGAACACTAGAAATTAGAAGCTTTGAGTGAGTTTGACATTTCTTCAGCAAAACCGGGCTTGTGCTGTGGCAGATGGTAAATAACCTGTGCATGAAAAGAACAAGTCCCTGTGAGGAAAAGAATTACATGATGTTGAACGGAAATGATGCCAAGCCAAAGCCACGGATCTGGAAACTCCTAGAGTTGGGCTTTGTGTGGAGTCTGAATCCAGGTCTGGGTTTTGCAGCTGGTGCTCACATATATAACAGTCCAAATCAAATCTTTACATCCACCCAGCCTTGAACTTTTGGAGGTTGGAAGTCCAGAGGGGGAACCAGCTGTGGCTCAGACCATTCTCTAATAATAAAAGCCCTGAGTAAAGTTAGGTTGGGGCACTTCTTCTATGAAAGGGAAAGAGGAAAAAGAGACCAGAAATCCACACAGTTCTTCTGCATCTCCTGTTCAGTCCAAAGCATGTCCCAAGGGAGATCCCTACACCTCAGTGCACCTGGTATTGAAGGTGGATCACTGCCGGGGAAGGAGCACGTATAAGCCTCAACATTCCCTGTGTGGATGAGGAATGTGGTAAGGGGTGGAAGGGAAGAGTAATTAAAAGGTTTCCTTTTCTTTAGCCTCTTGGGAAATTCCCAGTGCCTGACCAGGTCTCAATGACATGGTCGTAAAAATGCCAGTGTCTTGTTTAAGATGGTGTCCCCACCATTGCTACTGCTGATGGAATTGCATGGATTCAGCACAATAGAGGGATAATTTAAAGGGAAGTCTAGTGTAGTCAAGGCTTGACTGACTGATTCTGGGAAACAGTTTACAATTTACGTGGCTGGACATGCAAGAACAAACTTCTGGGAGGCATGTTTAGACTACACACAACACCACTTTTGGCAAAAGCTTGGGGCCAATATAAAAAAATAGTTAATCTGGTCAGAAACTTGTCCACTTGCTAAGCTCCTGAATCACAGCCAGCAAGAACATGCCAAATGATGTATTCAAAAAGCAATGATAAACAATGTGTATTTTATAATGGGAAGATATATTTATATAAAGATACATATTCTATTAGGTGAACAACTGGAGTGAAATTCTGGCAAAGAGCACAAAGCAAGTTAACAGGTTGTGCGCAGGGGCTGAGAAGTGGAGTTCTCAGCTACATCCTGTAGCAGCTGATATGCTTGTACTGCATTGATACTATTGCTGAGTTAGTGGGCTGCCGCTACACTAGATATGTGTTTGTAGGCCAGTGGATCCACACGATTCAGAGACTAACCAACCACACCCATTTCTACCTTCCATGCAATGGACTTCAGCTCCCCAAATGGGTTTCTATTGGCCCTGCATTCTCAAGTTGCAGAAATTCATTGTGTCTTTAATTGAAGAGAAGGAGAGTGCATGTATGTGCCAGGATTTGGCCCATAATTAATAATGTATTTAAAAACTCATACTACCTATAACCACAAGACAAAAAAGGATTTGATTTCAGTGAAACTACTCATGTGCTTAGTTATGCTCAGGCTTAAATGCTTTGCTGAACTGAAGCCTAAAATCATTATACTCCGTTTTATCTTCAGATAAAACTATTAAGATCAAACTCAGCAGTCATGGCTTGGGCACAATCTTCCCTCATGTCATTTGTCCCTTAAATTTCAGATCCATTTCAAAAACCGTTTTTTAAAATTTGGTTTACTTTTCACTTCGGTTTTTGCCCCCTCTTTTCTTCTTGATGACCTTGCCACATGTCCCCTTTCTGGCTCACTTTCTCTGCTTTTTATTTTTCTCCTACTAAGTTCTAAAAGTATTGCCAGTTATAGCAATTTTATCCCAGCTCTCTTGATATTTGGTGTGTTTTCTTAAAACCCAAGCTCCTAGAACATTGGGTTTACTTGAGACCTCCTCTTCCATTAAAAAATAAGTTGTTAGCTTTTGTGGTTGCAGAGGAGAGCTTGATACTATGAACCTTAAAGGCTCAAACCAAGAAGGCAAATAAAAGAACCTAACATTTATTGATTTTAAAAATCTTTTTTTGTCTGATTCAACAAATTTGAATGCTTGGGGTTAAGTGATGCTATCTCTTTCAGATTTATATTCACTGACAGGATGGCTTTTATATAGCAAGAAAGCTTCTCTCACTTGCAGCATCTGCGCGCGCGCTCTCTCTCTCTCTCTCTCTCTCTCTCTCTCTCTATATATATATATATATATATATATATATATATATAATATGATATTTGGGTAAACCTGACCTAGTATTATCACTCTGCATTTAACTGTTCATTGATGTACGGTGAGCCTCTGCAAATGTTTTTGATGTAGATTTTCTGTGTAAAGTATTCAAAGTATGGCCTTTTCATCTATGTGCGCGGAATAGTTGTTTTTGTGCAAAATTCTGCTAGTGCTAACATTTGTGTGCAGAATTTCCCCCACAAAATTTTGTATGAATGATTTTATATATGCCTACCATTTTCTGAGCTCTAGAAGGAAATGCTGATATATTGAAAATTCCTGAACAAATACAATATCAGTTCAAACAAGATAATAATTTCCCCCAAAACTTAAAAAATTAGGCATTAGGTTAGCAGAAAGATTTACACATATGAATCACATTCAGCCATGTAAACAATTTAATTGATAAAATAATCCATTCAAAAACAATTCCAGGATTTATAACACATTTGAAAATCTTATTTTGACTGCTTTCAAATGTGAATTGAATTCTCCATCCTACTGTAAAGTATCAGACTGTTAAGAGAGGGCTCTAGATGGATTATATATAATAAAAAATAATTTTCAAATACTTTAAAAATTACCAAATAACTTACTGTCCTTAAATTAGTTGGCATGATTTAGAATATCTTTTTTTATCACACTGGAATTTTCCTTTAGTAATCAAATCACATTTCTATGCATCCTATTGGCATGCATAAGAGAAGGCATCACAAGACACTGGTGAGGACATAAACAACCATCTATTCAAGATTGGCTAAGGGAAGCACCACAATAAATGCTAAATGATAGTTGAAAAAAATGCTTATCCCTGCTAATGGAATTCACAATCCATAATTTTGTGCTCAAATTCAATTGAAATGACCCAATGTAGCTCAAATTTTGAATACCAGATATTCGCATCAGAATATTACTGAATGATCTACAGACCGAGAACAAGGTGCAGAGATTATTCAGCATATAACTTTGAATTATAAAATAGAGGCAAAAAATGTAGACCATTTGCTGACAAATTGCAAACAGAAAATGTGGCTAAATTTGTCAAATAATTTGTCATGAATTATTCAGCTATTTCGAAGGATAGAGGCTTATAAAAATAAGAACGGTTCAATAAATGTCATAGTGAAGGTTAGTTGTATGTTCTTATTTGTACTTTCTCAGGAGACATGAACAAAGTGAACTAGTGATGTAAAAAAGCTACGGATTTAAAACGAATAAAAGCGAATACTTTTTTTATAGTAAAAGCATAATGAGCCTGTGGAACCCAACACAAGATTATATTGAGGAAAAGAGTTAGGTATAATTTTTTAAAAAAGATAGTTAAATAAATAAATTAGTCTTTCACAATGACACTAGATTATTATAAAAAATTATTAGTAATTTCAGGTTTTGTGTTTCAGGACATAAGTGAATCACTAGCTGTCAGAGTTGTAAGGAATTTCTCCCAGAGTATTGGAATTGTATTAAATAACTTTCCATTTTAGGGTAAAAATAGGTGAAATTAGCTACTGTAGGTCTATGTGGATTATTGGTGTAATCTGTTATGGAAATTCCTATGTTTCTGTCATGGTGCTTCGCTCCTTCCCTTGGGGGAATTTACCTCTAGAACTGGTAATGTAGTTTAGTCTCCATGCCCCTTAAATCCTTTGCCTCTTTCAACTCCTGTCAAAGGGGTCATAAATGATACCCTGGATGGCAATTTCAGTAAATTCAGTGAATAGTCTCCCACCGATTTGAATGGCAGAGGGATCTGGTCCTATGTGAGTGTTATGAGAGTTAGTTTTCTCATGTGGACAAGTGTCCATCAGGATCTGGCCCGAAACCGGGAAAACTCGTTTCACTAGGGAAACCAAACAGACATCAATCATAGGGGCAACAACTTTCAATCATTACCAACGTGAGTTAGATTTGAAAAAGTAACCTAGACATAAGGCATGCAAGGCTCTTTACTAGCCCCCTGAACCTTTCAACCTTCCCCCGCCCTCCATCCCCCTCTACTTTAATAGGCTGGCCATTCAAATTGTATCATGGCCTTCAAAAGTCTGATGCTTGGGACCCAATCCTGATTTGACTTCAATGTTGAACAGTTGCTCGGTCAGGACCACTCCCTTATTTTAAAGATTAACTTGGAGGGAGTGACAGCAGGGAGAATGGTTGGTCTGAAGCAGAGCTTTTTCTGCCGGTCCTGACAGGAAGAAGGATTTGAATCAGTGATCTTGTCTAATCTTCTCTGTTTGAAACCTTATAGATCAAAGGAAATTGGGACATGCTGGGGAAAGATTTCTTTTTCTTTTTTTTTTTTTTTTAATGTTCTCATTCCAGAATATATTAACCATTGATGAGACAAATGGTAAGAGGGAATCCTAGGCATAAACCCCATCACAGTGGTCTCACCAGTCCAGGGAACCTTTTCATATAATTGAGTGTTCTCCCTACTTGCCTCTGATTGTTTTGTAGGGGTTGGAGCCAGGGCAGTGGAGGGGTTGCAGAGAACCAAATTCTGCCAAATTCTTGCGATCATGAAGAGAAGCTTCTGCTGTTACCAGAGAACAGCTCTTTTGGAGCTACTTGCTTGGTCTTCCCTATCTGCCTTTTACCCCTCCACCCCAACTTCTGCTGCTCTGAGCAACAGGAGCATCATAGGTAAGGCCTGGACAAAGAGATAATGAATGGTACAAATGTACAGTACAAGCATAAGAGGGCAATTATATCAAGGGTTAGGAGAAGCACAGAGCCATCAGGGAGTTGCAGGGGGTAGGGTAACTTATAGAGCGTGAGTATGAAGAGATAGGTGCTTTGTTTGGAAGAGAACACTTAAAACTGTAAGATAACTCTGCATCGTGTGTGGGGTGTGGGAAGGCCATCTGAATATTATATTCACAACATGCAAACGGATAAGTTAGAGGAAAAAACCCATAACATTCTCTTAATGAAAGGTTGCAATGTAACAGTACTTTATTTCTTAGAATCTGAATCTATAAAACAGAGGCTGAATTCACCTCTTTTTGCTCTGGCTGTCAGCAGACTGACTCTGGTCACATGTTTCCCTATAGAACCCCCCCACTCTGAAAGCAAGACCAAGAAACGCATTAGAAATTTTAAGTGATAGCTTGCAATTTTCATCACAGTTTTTGATACACAAAATTTCCATAGCCTTGAAAGAAACAGAAATAAATGTGCAATAGTCAGGCATGTCCCCATCAGAGATGCAGCATAATTAATACGTTTTAAACACTCTGACAATGTGGGAACCACTTTAGCATGGAATAAATTCAGAGTACGCATTTGATAATTTTAGACAGCCATCTCTTCTCTGTCCCACCAAATTAAACAAATAAAACTCAAGCCAATTAAAAGTGTATGAGTTACTAACTGGTACACTGTGTTAATGCACTAATTACTTGTGATGGTGTGTTCACTACACCAGCCCTGAAAGAATTAAGGTAGTCCAGAAGAAGCCAAATAACCTTCACAGTTGTACCTGGTGGGCGGCCCAAGGATTTATAAATACAAATTGCTGATGAAGACCAGGTTGGGGGAGGAAGAATGGATTAAATATAAGAAGAGGAAGTTCGTAGCAGCAGGAGGCTGCAGGGAAAGAGTCTTTAGTTACTTTTTGGGAGCAGAGAGGAGGTGAGGATCCTGGCCCTGGAAGGATTAACCCCAGAAGAGTTGTGGAGAAAGTAAGCCTGGAGAAGGCAGAGTAGGAAGAAGCTGAAAGGAATTAGCAGCAAGGAAGGGGATTGGTTAGACCTTGGCTGCGGGTTACAGGCTCCTTGGGCTGGAAATAAGTGTAGAAGGTGGGCCAGGGTTCCCCTACTAGCCACTGGGAAGTGGCCCAGGACTGTTGGAGGTGCTATCTGGACAGCTGGTTTAGTGAGACCAGAAAGGGGGGGGGGGGGATTATATTATGATTTAGCTTGAGGGCTGAGATGGGAAGAGAGAACCATGAAGTGACAGAGTGATCATTGGCAAAGGGTGCCATATGGGAAGAAAGCTGCTATGCCATGCTGTGCCAGGATGAGGCTCTCTTGTGGTGCGTGGATCCTATTATATTACATTTCTCTTTTGACAGTAGTTCGCAATCTAGCTTCCTATGTATGCAAAGGTGCTATTTACTACCTCTTTAAGACGTAGAGAGGTGGAAGGAAGCAGTGGTGTACTTGGTGTTGCTAAGAAGTAGGTTCTCCTTATAGTACTGATATCCTGTGGTGCTAGCTTTTCAGAATAGGTCACACAACTGGGGAGCTGAGTTCACCTTGTGGCGCACAATGACTTACAAGCAAAATGTGTGTGGTACTCTCAGCTAAACCTCTATAAGAAATGTCTCCATATTATTTCTGGATTAGGTGCCCCAGGTACCCAGGGGCATGTACTTGGGATGGCTAGCCTATCCTACAATTCACACTGCTGTGGCTACACTCTATTTTTAGTGTGCTAGCTTGAGAAGTAGTGCAAGGACATCTCCTCGAGCTGGGAATCACCTCCCCCCTGCCAGCTCAAAGCATAGACCTAACCAAACATAAAGTGGTAGATACTACCTGACCTGAAGACCTTACTATCCTAATACACACAATGGATGAAGGGTGGGGAAAAGGCATATAAGGTCTGAGCATAGTGCTGAGCAGCAAAGACCATGTTAGTGTCACAATTTTTCAATAGTTTTGGGGGGTAGGTGTTGGGTTTATTTAGGAGGGAATTAGCTAAAGGAGAAGACCAGGAAAGGGAGAGGGGTCCCACTGAATAGAGAGTAAGGGGACAGGGAAGGGAGAAAATGGAGGAAAGGAAGGAGAAGAGTATGCAGGGCAGCGGGAATGAGGCTAAGGTGAGGAGAGAGGGGAGGGAGGGAGTTGGAATCAGTCAGCACAGGACAGACAGTTGAGATTGAAATCAGTAGAAAGCAGATTAATATCATCAGTGTCCAACATTTCCTGATAAAAATGCTTCTGTATCTGCTCCTACTGGCTTCAGTCCTTGATTGGCTGCTCCCTGCAGTTTCCTTCCCCAAACCCACATGGGGAGGGTTGAATGTGTTCGCTGTAAGGCTGAAGAAGGGGGTGTCATGCCTGTACAGTTTTAAATGCAGAGTGAGGATGGGTGACCCTGGCTGGGTCCCATCATTCCCCCTGCCGACCCTGTGAGTGCTGCAGTATCTATCATTCCAAAAAGCCGCACATTTTATATATCAGGACAATTCATGATTCCTGTTCAGGAGAAGCCCTGTCTACTAGCCTACATGGCCACAACGTGGCTCTGAGTAGGGAATCTGTAGGTGAAGATTCAGCTGCATTGGAAGAGAAATTAAGGAGCGTGAAGGAAGCTTGCATTGAACTTGGCTTTTGTTTATTTCAAGACTATACCAATAATCCTCCTTTTACATAAGGGCAGACTAATAACAAATAACACTTACTGTGCCTCTTCTCAACTTTGATTTAATCTTCCTGCCATCTATTGATCTTGGATTGTCACCTCATTATGACCCATATAACTGAAAGATGGCAATATAAAACTTATAATTGATTTGTAATATTTGGAATTCATTAGCTGCTTATTTTAATATAACAGAAGATTTTTATTCACTACTACCTGGGGTTACTCATTGTCTGCTTTTTAGATCTTGTATTATTTTTCTTATCTGTGTTGTATTAATTAAAAAAAAATCAGTAACTAGTGAGTTTCACACTTTGTTGCTTACGTTGGCAGGTGGGGTGGGTGGGGGAATACAATCTCTATCCTGGAACCTGTAGCAATTTTACAGGTTACTGCAACTTAAAAAAAAAAAAAAAGGTGCACATGATTAACCTCGACTTCTCTTTGCTGATCTATCAGTGTTATATTGACATCAGCTTTCTTTTGAAGGAGAGAGAGTCCTCTGCTTGCTGCACCAAACGTACACTGTTTAGATGAACTTTGTTACTGGGCAAAAGTAAATGATTTAGCCTGAGTCCAGCATAGTGTGGAGGTAACCACAGTGCAAATCTCCAGTCTCATTTCTATTCTGCTAATATAGCTACAGATCCAAAGAAGCTCCCAATATTCCAGTCTTGAACTCCTGCACCCTCCAGTTCTGTCAAAGGGCCTTGTTAGTAAATGATCCGCAACTTCATTTACTAGTGAAGTATACAAATGAACTTGCATAGGGATGACTGGCTGAGTTACCTCTGATGTCAATTGTCACCAAAATCAACGGGGTTCTTTTCAATGATGCCCAGAATGTTCCCTGAAATTTTGGAATTGATCAGATGCGGTTTTCAAAGTTACTGTGCTACAGAAAGACAAACAGCTGGGTGTTCGGCCTCAGCCAAAACATGTAAACACATAAATATATCAGACTTTCTTCAAAGCAAACCAAACACAGAAAGGCCTTCACGACTTGGATGTCTGGTTCCGATAAACTCAGCGCCATATTGTGAGCACAGCCTCATCTATGGGAGGTCTTGAAATGCCACCGGAGGCATTCCATGAGTGACTCTCGGTGCTCCTGAATGGAGTGCAAGGAGTTGTAATCGTCAAATATGGGACCAGTGTTTTCACAGCTCCTCTATTAAAAGACACACAAGAAGAACAAATATAAAGGATAGATCTGGTCAGGATTGACGACCCCTCTCCCCTTACCACCCTGCCACCAAAAAGTTGGAAAAAAATATTTATTTTCATATTGAAATTTTCTTCAAAAAAGCAATTTTTTTGCAATTAAAAAGAATAGCTAGCTTTAGTCAGGAGACCTGGATTCTATTCCATATTCTGCCACTGACTGACCGTGGGACCATAGAAAAATCACTTCATCGCTTGCCTCCACTTTCCTATCTGTAAAATGATGAGATTATATCCACTTCTCTGTAAAGTGCTTTGAGGTCTATAGATTAAACGATCTATAGAAGAGTTAAATATTATCTATCTCTGCCATGTCAAGAACCAGCTAGGCTCATGCAACTCAAAACCAAGTGAATCATTGACTTGCCAAATTACGAAAGAGTCCAACTCCAGAGAGCACAACTCCAACTCTGTCTTGTAAAATACAAGTAGAGCTACAGTAATCCCTCAGGACTCCCTCAGCCTTTAAAATCTCTAAAATAATTCATTAGTGAACAGTTTTTCCTCACAGTCACTAGATCCAATTGATGGATAGGTGTATATTTTGATTTTAGAGTCTATGTTGCTCAAGGCATGGCCCTATCGTTTTATTTGTCTGTAATTCTCCAGACACACACATGGCATTGTATGAATAAGTAATAGTACAAATAATTAAAAATCTCCCTGCAGAGAATGAAATCCAAACAGTTCTTCTTTCATTCTCCCCTCCCCCTGCAGCCCCATTTGTTGTAATATAATTAACAGATGACTAATTTTGGCAGATGTCCTTAGTTTTGGATTGTAAATTATGGTAACCCAGGATTCCTGGGATTCTTGTGCCTGCAGAAGCCCTTAAGCACAGAATAGGTTGTGGTGTGAAATTTTAGTGACAGTTTTTAAGAATCAGGCCAACTGAGTTTAATGTGTGTTGAAAGTAGGACTGCTTGGGAATTTTCAGTGCTAAGGATTTATGAATTTTTAACTAAGATAGCATGCAATATAGGATACTCTGCAAATAAAAAATGTAGGGTTTTTTCCCTCTTTTTCAAAGTTTTCCTTTGTAGTTATGCAATACTACAGTCTCTGAGGGCAGACTCTGAAGACATAACAAAGCGAGGGGGATCCCTTTAGGCTTAATTATACTCATATTCTTCTTTTAACCTGGTTTTCAATTCCTTTAGTTTTCTGGTCACTTCACTTACCAGCGATTCTGCTTTAATATATTGAGAATTGGCATATAGAAGACAATAAGGGACAATGACTGGCACCTTTCACATCCCTGTTTTGTTTCTGTTTTTACATCTTTGTTAAACATATTGCCAACAGGCACATACTGTGGGAGTTACATTGAGAGAGCATTAAAATAGCAAAATGTTACTGCTTTTCATGCTTATTACTTTGCGTCATAGGGTTTGTTTTATAATCATAACTCTGTTCAGAGCATCATATATCATCCGTATACCTCTGCAGTTAACATTAATATATCAGAGTAATATGTCTTTCAATCTTTTGTTGAACTGGAATTAATCTTTAAGATTGTCTTTTGATTATGCACAAACTCAGGTTGCTAAAATTATAGAGGGCTCATAGTATTATTCATGACAATACTGAGACAGATATATATTAAAAAAAAAAACCCTAAAATGTAATTTCAGGTACTGCTAAATAATAACAGCTAAATAGTTTCTCTATACCTCTTCTATTGGTCCATTGTGAATAGCATGCAGATTTTCTCATTCTAGCCCTCTTGTATTTAATTTAATATCCCTGTACTGCATATTCCTGAACCTGTGGCATCCTGAAATATCCTCAGGATACAATCCAGTCAACCTACTACAGCCCTGCCACTGTGACACCATTGTGTCAGAATTTTATGTTAGCGCAATGGTGAAAGATGGGTACTGAAATTCTTCACACCCAAGCAGGGGGGAGAATGGTGAGAAGGAGAATGACACTTTGTGAGACATTTTTTTACTCTTTTTTTTCAATAAACTACATCAACAATCGAAATAGGCCAACAAAATCTGTGCATTGGATCTGACAAAGGGTTGTGATGTAGGGGAATCTGAATATTATGGAGATAGATAATTATGTTCATCTTTCATTCCAATGGGAGACAAGGTGCAAAAACTCTTTTCCTGCTGTTGAGCATCTTATGGGGTACCACTTAGTCTCCATTTGGGGGTAAATGCTTCATTAAATTATTACACTGCAAAGCTAACATGAGGTTTAATCTTCTTTATAAATTTACTATGAAAAAGGAGACCTCTTTTGCACAGAGCTATGGAAGATGTCCTTTTTCCACTCTGAAAAGACATGTTCCTAGTGAAGCATTTCATTTTAAAGAGCTGACATTCAGAAGGTATTTAAAAAAACCTTGGAATTAAATGATTAAAAAAAAAAAAAAAAAAAAAAAAAGCCAAGGTCTGTGAATACCAACAGGTTGCATTTTTTATCTATCATTATAAACACTTCTTCATGTCTGGCTGTTTGTGATATTTCCAACTCGTGCAGTTACATATTTGTGTTCAGGTTGCAATTTTTATGATGCAAAGATATATAAAAAAATCTTTACGTACTTCATTAGTAGGAGCAAGGACCTGTTTAACTGTGTGGAGGGCATGTAGGTATTTACCTACTTAGACCCATGAACTACACAGGAAAATAAATTGTTAAAAAGCATGTAGGCCAGTCATTTAGATGTAAGTTTTAGAGAAAGGAAGGGAAGGAAAGATGATCTGTCTAGAAGAACTATTACTACATTGTTATGGCACATTGCCTGTGGCTTCTATGTAGTATAAGCAACGCTGATCTCCTGGTAAAATGTCTAAAAGCACCCAAGTGACTTGTGTCCAAGTCCCATGAGAGCAATGAGATGTAGGTACTCCCAAAGCAATCACTGTTCCAAAATCAGAATGAGGACCATTGAGGTGACTTTAGAAATTAAATTTGACTGTCATTTCCCCCCAGTTATGATCCAGTAGGTCTTACATTTGTATTTGTTATGGGCTGTGCAAATGTTTACAAGCAGATCTAATATACCTGGATTATAGTAAAGAATTTGATACCACATAGAAAATTACGAGTTAAATTGGAGAAGATGGGGATTAAAATGAAAATTGAAAGGTGGATAATTAACTGATTAAAGGGAAGACTACAGTGGGTTATACTGAAAGGTGAACTGTCAGACTAGGGGAGGTTACTAGTGGAGTTCTTCAGGGACCAGTCTTGGGACTAATCTTAATTAACATTTTCATTAATCAGCTTCGCAGACAAAGAGGAAGCGTGCTAATAAAATTTGCAGAAGACCCAAAGTTGGACGATATTGCTAATACAGACGAGGACTGGAATATCATACAAGATCATCTGGACAACCTTAAAAACTGGAATAATAAAAAGGGATGAAACTTAATAGCACAAAGGGTGCAATATTACACTTGAGCACTAAGAACAAATATGTTTGTTATAAGCTGTGGACTTATCAGTTGGAAGTGATGAAAGAGGAGAAAGACTTGGGTGTATTGGTTGATCACAGGATGACTATGAACTACCAATGTGTTGTGGCTGTGAAAGTCTAACACAATCTTAGGATGCATCAGGCAAGGTATTTCCAGTAGAGACAGGAAAGTGTTAGTACCATTATACAAGGCACTGGTGAGACCTCATCTGGAATACTGTGTGCTATTCTGGACTCCCAGTTGGAATTCATCTTTCTTAAACATGGAACAGGTGCAGAGAAGGGTTAGTAGGAAGATCTGAGGAATGGAAAACTTACCTTATGAGAGGAGACTCAGAAAGCTTCGATTGTTGAGCCTAATCATATCTCCCCTCAGCCTTCATTTGATTGTTCTCTATAAATATGTCAGGGATAAATACCAAGGAGGGAGAAGAGTTATTTAAGCACCACTGTTGAGACAAGAACCAATGGATATAACTGGCCATCAATAAATTTAGGCTTGAAATTTAGATGAAGGTTTTTAACCATTAGAGTGAAGTTCTGGAACAGCCTTCCAAGGGGAGTAGTAGGGGCAAGAAACCTAATTGGTTTAAAGACTGAACTTGTTAAGTTTATGGAGGGGATGGTGTGATAAGACTGGCTACAAATGGTATGTGGCCCGTCTGCAACTCCTAGTAGCAAGTGTCCCATCTCTAGCCATTGGGGATAGTAGTTCGGGATGGCTCTCTTAGTTACTGTAGAGAACTCTTACCCAGATATCTGGCTGGTGGATCTTGCGCACCTGTTCAGGGTCCAACTAATTGCCATATTTGGGGTCAGGAAGGAATTTTCCCCAGGGTCAGATTGGCAGAGACAATGGGGTTTTTTTTGGCAGGGGAGAAGAGGGAATGGCCTTTCTCTGCAGCTTGGAGCATGCGTCACTTGCAAGTTTAAGCTATTTATATTAAACTCATTTATATTGAAAATAACAATACACCTCTTTCTTTTTCCTCTTCAGTTTCTAGGTTTTGGGCTTTTTTGACAAAATAAAATAAAAATTTTCAACCAAAATATGATTTAAAAAAAAAATCCAAATGATCAAAAACCATTTTCCATAAAAAATGATATCCTCCTAGCCACAGAAAATATTCATCCATCTGTCATTCTAAGCATCCACAGGTCCCATTAACTTTAATTGGAGTTCTCTGTGCTCAGCACCTTGGACATTAGGCACCATAAGCATACGAATCTCTCTTGGCGGGGGCATCACCTTTTGTGACACTAACCTCTTCCTTTGTTCCCTGTGGAACCCCCCTCTGATGGGGCTTCATGTGGAAGAGAGCATGTATTAGCTAGAACTAGAGACTGACTGGCTGTAACTCCCAACACTTCTGCTGACAGATGCAGTCAGATTTCATACAGAAAAAGAAGGGTTAACATAGTTGGTTCTTTGACCACCACTGCAGAGAGGAACTGTCTGTACAGGTCTACCTTTTGTGAGTGAGAGTACCTTTCCCCGTGGATCTTCTGTTTACGTAAGATTACAAAGACTCATTTCTTCTGTGGCTTTATTACAGCAAGCATGGATTCACCAAAGGCAAGTCATGCCTGACCAACCTTATTGCCTTCTATGATGAGATGACTGGCTCTGTGGTTGTGGGGAAAGTGGTGGATGTGATCTATGTTGACTTTAGCAAAGCTTTTGATACGGTCTCCCACAGCAGGTTAGAAAGTATGGGTTGGATGAATGGACTATAAGGTGGGTAGAAAGTTGGCTAGATCATTGGGTAGTGATCAACGGCTCGATGTCTAGTTGGCAGCTGGTATCAAGCAAGGGGTCAGTCCTGGGGCTAGTTTTGTTCAACATCTTCATTAATGATCTGGAGGATGGGTGGATTGAACCCTTAGCAAGTTCGTGGATGACACTAAGATGTAGGGAGTGGCAGATATGCTGGAGGGTAGGGGTAGGATACAGAGTGACCTAGACAAATTGGAGGATTGGGCCAAAATAATTCTAATGAGGTTGAACTTGGACAAGTGCAGAGTCCTGCACTTAGGATGGAAGAATTCCAGGCATTGCTACAGACTGGGGACTGACTGGCTAAGCAGCAGTTCTGCAGAAAAGGACTTGGTGGTTACAATAGACAAGAGGCTGGATATGAGTCAACTGTGTGCCTTTGTTGCCTAGAAGGCAAATGGCATATTGGGCTGCATTAGTAGCAGCATTGCCAGCAGATCGAGATAAGTAATATTCCCGTCTATGTGGCACTGGTGAAGCCACATCTGGATTATTGTATTCAGTTTTGACCCCCCACCCCCCCGCCACACACACTACAGAAAGGATGTGGACAAATTGGAGATGGTCCAGCGGAGGGCACTGAAAATTATTAGGGGGTTGGGGCACATGACTTATGAAGAGAGGCTGTGGGAACTGGGCTTATTTAGTCTGCAAAAGAAGAATGAGGAGGAATTTGACAGCAGCCTTCAGCTACCTGAAGGGGCGGTTCCAGGGAAGATGGAGCCAGGCTGGTCTCAGTGTTAGTAGATGACAGAACTAGGAGCAATGGCCTTAAGTTGCAGTGTGGGAGGTCTAGGTTGGATATTAGGAAAAAGCTTTTCCACTAAGAGGGTGGTGAAGCATTGGAATGAGTTAGCTAAGGAGGTGGCAGAATCTCTATACTTAGAGTTTTTGACATAGATGATTTAGTTGGGGTTGGCCCTGCTTTGAGCAGGGGGTTGGGCTAGATGAACTCCTGAGGTCTTTTCCAACTCGAATCTTCTATGATTCTATGATTGTTTGCAGGAAATGTCACAAGGTTCCTTTAGTGCTGTTACTTGCATTTCTGCTCCTGTCCTGCAGGCTTTTCCAGGGGAAAAGGATGATTTTGTTCCTTGAAACACTAAATCAAAGTTCCTTCAATTGGCCCACCCAGTTCATTTTCTGACTTTAGGCCATGTCTACACGATGGGGACTAGAGTGACAGAAGTGATTTTTCTGTTGGTGTAGGTAATCCACCTCCCCAAATACCAATAGCTAGGTAGATGGAAACATCCTTCAGTTGACCTAAGTGTGTCTACACTGGAGGTTAGGTTGGAGTAACAATAGCACTCAGGTGTGTTAATTTTTCATGCTCTTGAGTGCCATAGCTATGTAGACCTAACTGTTAAGGTTGGATCAGGTCTTGGTGCTTATTCTTAACTGTACAAGTGTGGAAATGACAAGTAGAATTCCTTAGTGTATGGCAAATATTTACCAATTAGGTATGCAACTGAAACACTCAGTGAGATACTGAGTCCTTATGAAAATTCAGAATGGCCATTAAGAACTTCTGGATACAACAGCTTTTACTCAATTTGGCCATGTCCCAAATTGCCAGTGCTACAGGCTGGATGCTTCTTTATGGGTAGTCAGGCTCATCTTCACCTATGACTCAGCAGCTATTCTCCAGCTTATCTTGAATAGGTAACTTAATTGTAACTTTTAGACACAAATGGGAAAGGTTCAAGAAAGCCTACAGAGAGTAAGCTAGCTAGCTCACGTGGAAAGGGGGGAAGCACAAGAGAGGAGGTTTGAATTTCCCTTGCTTCAGGAAGGACCTAAGAAGAGTCAAGTGAAAGGAGAAATGGGGAAAATCATGGCGAAGGAGGGGGACAGGAAGCTCCTGTGGTGAACCTTGAATTGAAATAGGGGTAAGACTGCAGGGAATGGAAGAACTGAGGAATGGAGCATGGGGAAAACTTGAGGGATGGAAGTTTTCAGTTTATATTTTCAACTGGGATATATTGGGTAATTCCAGGGAAGAGCCCTGTGAGCCCCTGCCCTGAAAGAAGGGTAAGCCCTGAGAAGTTGTGGAGCCTGGGAAGATAGAGGCCATGAAGCCCTGAGGCAAGGGGTGTAAAGAGCACTGGGCCCAGAGTTGTGATGAAGATCTGACACAAGGTCATGGATCTATTTGTTGGTGAGACTTCCTGTTATCCTGGAAGTGGGGCTATAAGTGATCTGGCCGGAGGGTTGAGTCACAAGAAGGAGCAGATCCCAGCAGGTCCCGAATAGCTGTCAGCAGGGAGCAATGGAGGAGAAAAGTCTGCTATGCCATGCCCAGCCACGAGACATTGTACCGGCTGGTGAGTCACTCTTGTGTTAGCCAGCTAAATAAACTTTTAAAGTGCTTTAATTTGGAGTTTTAGTTAGTCTTGTGATTGGATCATGAGGCTGGGAGCCATGAGCACTGGATTCTATTCCTGTCTCTTCCACTCAGTGTGAATCATGACCAAGCTCTTAGCCTGCCTATGCCACAGTTTTACCCTTTTTTAAGCCTGGTGTACAGTCAAATTGTTTACCACCACATTCAGACTTGGTACAATCATGTTCAATAATCTGTTGCTGAATACAGTGTAGCTATCAGGATAAACCAGGAAAATTATTTAGCATTATGACAGCTCACCATGATGAAATCCTTAGCAGATGTGATGTTGAAGATGATTCTTCTTGGTTGTCCTTTGTAATATAGACCAGGCTTTATGTGAGTGCATAATATTGATCTCTGTGGATGACGAAGCTTAATTATTTGGCAATTATGAATTCCTTCAAGTTCCTCAGATGAATTGTATTATATTGGTGTAACTTATTACTATATATGGGCTCAATCTGCAAACTTTGAATTCAGATTAGAATTTTTCAAGATGATAAATATTCACTAAAGAGATGGATGGAAAAGTTGAGTAATTTTTCTATGAGACAGCAAAGGCATAAAGATTAGGTTTGTGCTGAGACAGACACAATGTAAACAAGTACAGCTTCACCACATCACAGATGTACACCATATTAGTAGGAGGGAAAACATGTGGAATGGGTCTGAGAATGGCAAATACATTCATGTCAAGGTGCATTAGTGTGTCTGCAGCATCATGTTTCTTTTACTAGTAGTTTTAGAGGTACTTAAGCAAGTATGTATAAGGGAGACATTATAAGGTGGCAGCCTGCATCAAGGGAAACATGCATCACTAGTAAAAGTGGTGAGCAGGGAAGGTTTATAAATAGATTGGAAGACATTTTAAAGGTCAATAAACCTCTTTTTCTTATTGAATGAGTGGTTTCCTTGGGGTGCCAGATACAAAACCCTCATGTTGATGGTTGCAGACATGTATAAGGAGTAATTGTTGGTACTGTGTATACTTAATATATCAGCTCTCTCATCTCTACTTAACTATTAAAACAGTGGGTTTTTTTTTTTTTTTTTTTTTTTTTTTGAAAGACACTAAAAGGCATTTAAGCTGCTTGTAAGATTGCGGGTTATGTACAGCAAACAGCTTTGCTAAGTTGCAGTCTTGCATTATCTATCCTTTAATATGCTGATTATTTTGCATGTGCAATGTTAACTTTAGTCTGTTTTATGAAGACAATATGAAATTTTTTCATTGGTAAAGCAGATCATGGGTCTTAAGTTACACAATGGGAGGGAAAAGCTCTAGTAAGCTAGAACAGGTTAATAATAATTCTGAAACCAAGTAACATTGCTGAATGACACTTATATCACATGACTTCCAACATCAGAGCACTCAAAAACAAAGATGTGCATATCGAAGGATATCAAACATCTTATGATGGCCACATGATAAAAATGTTTGTTTGCTAAGCATAAAGAAACACATATTTAATCAAGACACAACCTTAACTCTGACCCAGAGATTGCTGAGCAACGTTTTCCCCCATTATAGTTTCTCAGCTTGATTTTTGGTATACAAGTATTTTCTTTTCATAAATGCAGATAAAAGGGAATATATTTATCAGCTGACATTTTTGTTTTCATGCACAATTCCTGTTTCTTGACAATGTTGTACATGTAGTCTAACTGAAAAGTATATGTTTAATTGTAATATAGTGAGGGGCCCCAGTCAAGGATCCATTATGCTATTTGCTGAGCAAATGGGTAGGCAAGTACTGTCTTTCATTAAAGAGTTCACAAATTATATTTATGGGAAGATCCAGTAGATAAGAGACAGCTACAAGGAGGTATAAAATAAAAAAAGAATGGTTTTGCCTCATAAGGAATAGACACATCTCACTACCTACCTGGCCATTGTAATTGCTCTGTAGGCATTATAGCAGAGGTGAGTGATGAACTGCTAAGTGGTAAACATGTAGACTTGTATGGGAGGCTGATCAATGTGTGTCATTAATCTATTTCTTTTCCAAAAGGGTTTTGTATTGAGGTTATTATTTGTCAGACTAGTGTTTGATATACGGTACATGAAATGGATGGGTCACCCAAATATTAAATCAAAGCAATGCTTGTGTTTGGAGCCCTGCCTTTCTTACTGCACATTTGGCAAGGTGCCATGCCCAGGCTCCTTAGGCAGCAAAGTAAGCCAGACATACCTCTGCACCCCAGTCCACCTTCACTCAGAATGTTGGTAAGGGATCACGTGACATAACAGAAAGTTGTCGGTCCCAAGACTACCACCTTGGTCTCTTGGGTCTACAGCAGACAACACTATCTGTCTAGCTAGCTAACCATGCCACAGTGCCTCCCAGTCAAATCAGTGAGTCTCTCTGTGCTTTAGTCATTCCCTCTGAAAAAAATGACTAACGCATTGCATTCACAATTATTTTTCATCTATAAATCTCAACACTTTACAGAGGTGAGTAAGTTCAAGTAGCCCATTTTTATATTTAATCTACATACAGAAGTCTTGTTTGAGGCACTGTGGGTTAGTGGATAAGATATGGCTCCCCTGCCTCAAATCAACGTTCTTTACCTGTCTATGAACTCAAAGTCAATGGCGCATTCCCAGTTTACACTAGCTGAGGATCTAGCCCACTGAACATATTTATCCACAATAAAACTTGGCCAGGAGAATGGGGAATAAGACTCCTACTGTTATGAGATATTCAGGGCTCAATCCTGCAAGTGCTAAGATTCTGGTTTGATCCAGCAAGGCACTTAAGCACATGCTTAAATTTCAGCGTGTGAGTACAGTAGAACCTCAAAGATCCGAACACCTTGGGAATGGAGGTTGTTTGTAACTCTGAAATGTTTGTAACTCTGAACAGAACATTATGGGACAGCACCTTGCAGTCAGTGTCTTCCAGCTGAGGCTGGGAGAGATCTCTGCAAAGGTGGCACCTGGCAGCACTGCTTGGTTTGCAAGCAGCTCCCTAACCTATTCCTGTTTCTTGACTTTGGGTTGAACTGGGCGGGAGTCAACCCAAATGACAGAATCATTCCTTGTATATCTAAAAAGAGGCATTTTGAATTCCATAGCTTGCATCTGCAAGGAGTTATTCTAAAAGTATTCTTTCTTATTTCCTTTCTTCTCTTATTTTCAGATTCAGGATTCCCTGTATAATATATTTATACTATGTGTCTTTATATAAATTTACATCTTTTGTCTGTAGTTTGACAGCAGCAGGGGTATTAAAAACAAATCTAGAAAGAAACCAGTGCTCCAAGATAAGAATCAGTTTAAAGAGTAACAAGCCTTTTTCTCCAGTCCTACAAAATTTTCTCCAAGTGAGAAACATTTAAGACAGGTCTTTGACATTGAAGGCAGTTGAATTAGATTCCATATAGAGAAGCCAACATGGAAGAACATTTTTGAGGGTGCTGAAGATGAAAGCATAGAATCACTTTTCACAGAAAAAATTCCTTCTTTCTGTCCTAAACAGAAGGGAAATAATAAAGCCTTGTGAGTGAAAACATAATGCAGCCATCCATTAATAAGTGTACATGTTTATGCAGGGCTCTTTGAAGTATATGAATCATGAATGAATTTGCTAAAATCCAGGCTGCTTCCTGTTTGAACTAAGCTACTAATTATGTTTTGGTTTTGGTTTTTTTGGATGGAAATGTCGTTCTTCTTGGCTATTTCCCCCACTAGCTAATATGTTCCTCCTGGTCAGCAATAAGTACTGCCACTGGCCTAAGGACTTTAAATGGACCCTAAACCAGTAGCAGGTTGCAGTGGTGAAGCTGAACTCACAACATCCTCCCTCTCCTAATGTGCCCTATACACTGGATGCAGCACAGATATACTGGCAGGTAGTTTCCCTTCCCTAAGGGTATTTTTTAATAGACATTTATGGTTGGATTATAGCCTGTTTGAGCCCCAATGGGAATGAAAAAGGGCCTGAGCCCAGTTTGAGAATCGGGCCCACAGTAATAAGTCAGTTCCTGCTCTGTTATATCAGTGCAGTCTGGAATAAATCTCTTGGTTTTAGTGGATTTACACCACTAGACACAACAGGACTTGCATTGCAGACTTTGAACGAATATTATCTATAAAATAATCCAGGAAAGATACTAAAATTGATCCCTGTCTAGGTAAACTAAATTTTGTTGTATCATTTTAAGAGACTGGAAGCTGTGAAAATAATCAGTCAGTCCAGTACTGAAAACAGTCCAGCAGCTACTGTAGATAAGTAGTGAAGGATTTAAAAAGCAGGCATATCTCATAGACAACAATATTGAAGAGAAAATCCTGTGCATCTATTGCAGGATATTTCTCCTCTTATTTCTTATGGATATTTACGTGGGAAACAGATCTTTCTTGTTGAAGTCACTTGATTTCTACTTGAACACTATCTTAAATAATCTTCAGATCACCCAATGTCATTATCACAAACTGGGGGATTATGACTGAGAAATGGGCACTATTAACCAAAGAAGTATGAAAAAACAAGATATCATTTTCATACAAATACCTTTAGTAACAGAGGATAGGGGAAGAGACATATAGAAAGTATATTTGATTCTGCATTGGCATTGTACTTCTATTTTAATGTTCTTATAATTGCTCCATCTCTTTCTTTGCCCCACCAATTGACTCTGGTAGGCCTTCTCCCTAGGAAGATAGAAATAACAGATGATAAATCCTATTAGGTCATTTAACCTACCCACTACTAGTGCCCAATTGCTTCCTGAGTATATGTGTGTCATATCCTGCCCAGTTTTGAATTATGATTGTGGACTGAAATGTGACTATATAAAAATGGTACTTTCTTGCTTCACATGCCCAATTCCTTATAGCTGCACAGGTCCTGTCCCACAGGGACAATCTGTGGGCTAGACTGATTGACCCCCAAAGAGCTCAGGCCATTGAAGAAGATGACATGATCTGCTCCCACAGCAGAATATGAAAATAGGAGAGGTGTTTGTATAATAAGATGCCTTTCTCTTTCACCATCACTTGTAGATCCTGGCCTCCCACTCATTCTGCACAGTCTCCTGGAATCTATTGGGGTCCTGCTGATTGGGAGAGAAAGGGAACTTAATCAGAACACAGAAAAAAACCAAAGCTTTTGGTTCGTATGAATAGTGGAAGGAGGGAGAAAAGAAAGGGGGCGGTGCCTCCTGGTGCTTTGTTGCCTTCTTAATCCTGACTTAATCCTGTGGATATGGGACTTCCTCCAGCCTGACACCCTGCTTTCCCAGAAGACTGCTCCAAAATGGAGTTGCTGTCTGCCTGCCCCATTCCCTCTCCCTGCCTGGCTTACCTACATCACATAGGCTAGAATTTTGCCCTCAGATCTGGAATATACTTTTTCATGTCAGCATAACAGTTTAAGGAACTCCTTTATCAAGGAAGAACAAAAGAGCCTACAAGTTTGAACATTTTTATCCCCCAATAGCCAGTTTCCTCCTGGCTAACAACCTGACTCTCAGATTTTGTGAGTTTGACAAACAAAACCACATTCAAAGTTAATTGCAATCAATCTACCAACACTTCATAGCCCTAGTTTTCAGACCAACCCAACTGTCTGAAAGATTACAGAGCAAATCCTACCCTGAATTACAACCCTGTAATTCTGATGGCTTCATTGGAAAGGAATAAATGCACAGGTTTATCAAGCCAGAATTTGGGCTGCTAGCTGTTGAAGTTAAATGGGTACAGTTTTCCCTGCTAATGCTATTAAGTGCTACAATAGGAACAGCCACTAGAGGGCGATCACAATTCTGTGCAAATATATTTCCATTTTTATTTTATTTGTAAACAACTTGAATCCATTATGGTGATTAATAGTCACTGACAAAATAATTTATAGAGAATGGGAAAGAAGGTAAACCATTATAAACATAAAAACTTTTGATTTTTTGAAACAGCCTATGGATTTGGGCAACTGATTATTATTTCACAAACTGAACACACACACTGCACTTTTTTTTTTTTTTTATAAGCACCAAATGAGGCCACTTACTTAAATGAAATCACCCAAGGAATGTGTATCGAGCATTCTGATGAAATAAGAATGACCTTACTATTTGTCCATTACTATTCCATACTACTTCGTGACATTACATCAAATGGGGATGGGTGGGGGAATAGGGGGAAGAATAGCAAAACTTGGATGCTGTAGAGAGGGGAAAGGACTTATCTATTCATTATCCTCTTAATTTGCCCTTGTAACTCCTGCTCACTTCAGCGTGAGATCATTCCCTACTAGCAAGGGTCTATTTCAAGGCATGCAAGGGTCTACTGTCATTGGAAATTCCATCCTCCTCCTTGTGCATCAGTATCACAAATGTGGAGTCATTTTCTTCTTCTCTCCTTGCATTGAAGCTGTTGTTAAATCTTGCTGACTTTTACTTCACAGCAGTTTCTCAGCGTGTGGGTCATGAACCAAAGGAAATTAGGATGGTGGTAAGGCACTGAAAATTTTATTACAATCCTATATAAATTCCACAATACCTTCTTGAATGCTACTTTATTTTCCAGAATACCTTCAAGTTTATGAGGTCATATGTAGTATTTTGTAGTTGTGCAATATATCTCCATCTCTTTCATCTCCATGCAGGTGATACTTTGCCACTGTATCACTCCCATACTCTCCCCCGCCCCCTGCATCCTTACCCTTGAAGGTCAAGTATTCTGTGAACCTCTCACAACACACAAATAAATTATAGGCATATTATTATCATTGATGCATAACTTTATAGTAAATGCAAGAAGGGGAGGGTCATGAAATTTTTGACTTTATATGAGGGGTAACTAATCTGAATTGGCTGAGAAAAGGCATTCCCCAACATAGACTTCAAGGTCAGAAGAGACCATCATGATTATCTAGTCTGACCTAATGCACATTACAGGCCAAAGAACTTCACCCATCCACTCCTGTAATAGACCTCCTAACCTCTGGCCGAGTTACTGGTGCCCTCAGATCATTATCTGAAGACTTCAAGTTACAGAAAATCCACTATTTATACTAGTTTAAACCTGCAAGTGATGGCGAAAAACCCACAGGATCTCTGCCAATGTGACCTGGGAGACAATTCCTTCCCAACCCCAAATATGGCAATCAGTTAGACCCTGAGCATGTGGGCAAGACCCACCAGCCAGACACCTGGGAAAGAATTCTCTGTAGTGACTCAGAGCCCTCTTCATCTAGAATCCCATCACTAGCCATTGGAGATATTCGTAGCTAGTCTCTTTTTCTCTCCTCTCATTGCTAAAACTCCCATTCAAGCTCTGATTATTTCTATCACCAATTATTGCAAACTGCTTCTTTGTCCTTCCTGCTATAGCCTTACCCCACTTCCTTCAATCCATCCAAACTACTTGGAGGAGCTGGCTTTGTATTATGCACTCCTCCCTTTTCCTTGCAAATATTTGGTAAGCAAAAAAAAAAAAAAAATGCTACAAGCTGTATTAAAGGTGATCTTGCCAGGACCCTTTCTCAGTATGGGTTCCTTATTTGCAACAGATATGACACTGCAGTCAGCCAGCTGCTAAGCCACTTCTAAAGTATACAGTGAGGTGACATGTTGAGCAGACAAGAGCTTAGGTGTAGTAGCTGTGCAAAGAAGATAATGTTGAACAAGTAAAACATTTTGAAAGGGTGAAGTGCACAACTAAGCCCTCTGGTAAAAGGCATTTCAGCTCCCTTTAAATTATAAAGCAGCTGGCTTCCTTTGGTCATATGGAAAACATTCATCTTTGATGATCGCCTTTGAGACATTAACAGGTACCTCCAAGTATACAGTGCCATTCAGACATTGGTCAAAAACCTACTGTGGAACACCCAGCTTTCTGAACAAGCTGTGGCACCATCTTTCCCCTCACCCCTTTGAATTTTTCCACCTTCCCATGTCTATTTCATTTTCAGAAAAGGAGCAAACTAGGGAAGGGGTAGAATTTGACACAGTCTTGGCTTAGGAACTAAATGAGGGGAATTTAGCTAATGTTTTAATTTGTCATAGAATTATGCATTCAGGTGGCGTTCATTGTCACGGGACTAGCTCTAATGAATTCATTTGGTATTCATGTGAATGTCAATATCCACCCATCAGTACAAGTTTCATTGTAATTCAGGTGCACTTTTTAGGAACATTTGAAGAATTACATAAAATATCGCAAGTAGCCATCTCTCTAAGCTAATTAGTAATTTACTTTATTTACAGATTTCCATCTGGAGTAAATCTTCACTGCTCCATTGAAGCCAATGGAGCTAGGCTGATTTTTATAGCAGCTGAAGATCTGGCCTATTGTGTGTAATTAGTGCTAGATTAATTATTTGGGGATGGGGGAAGTAGAGAGGGTTTTTTTTGTTTGTTTTTTTTTTTTTGAATAAAACTTCTGAGTTTCTCCCAGTGAGTTCATCTCTGCTAATTTTTATTTCCAAACATCGCCAAATTTTTGTTGACCGTGTTAGAGGAAACAGATTTTTTTTAAAACACTTGTGCAACTATGTATTCACAAATGAAAACCCATGTGAGCATGAGTATTCATTGCTTTGGAAGTGTTTGCACAGCCCTCTTGAAAGCTCTTTGGGTAGTTATCCAGTTAGGAAGCAGAAAAATACCGTGTGACCAAACTGACTAATTGGACCAGGTATCTTGTGAAATATGAAGACTGATCTGTGGAGCCCCCACTCCACAGCACAGCAGCAGAACTGTGTTCTCTGAAGCTCTGGCTACCTGAGGATTGGCAAACAGGAGACGTTGCCCTCTTCCACCACTACCCCCACCACAGAGCTCCGTGTGCTTAGAGAGCTGGTAGGAAGCATTACCCTTACTTCCTGCTGACTAGCTCTGACTAGAATATGAGGTCACTGTTTGAGAAGGGATTGCATGGGTTGCAGGACAGGACCTATGTTACCACTGCTGGGACTCAGTAAACCCAGATGGGGCCTGTGCTCATGTCTGGAGGGACAAGCCTGGTAGCAGCCTGGGGGTGTGGTCTATATGAGCCTGCACTGCTTTTAAGATTCTGTCATTGCCCAAAAAGAAGGAAGTGCCTTACTCTAGGACTAAGGGACCAAGGCTGGAGGGGCAGTTGAGATCATTTGTAAGAGATGATGGTGGAGTTCCATTTAGGCTCTCAATGAATATCTGGTTTTTACAGTGCCGCTGTCCACAATGGTAAAGGCATTGGGATAGATCTAACTGTGTTGATACAATTTCTTTGAGAACTCCTGCCTCCCCCAAGGCTGTAAGCATTTGGAGCTCTCGGGATGGGATCAGCTGAAGTGACAGCCATGTAGATGGTTTGTGAGCTATCCATTGGTAAAATTGGTTTGAATAAGACCCTAATTGAATAAATTCTCAACAGCAACCATATCTGTGGGTTTAAAAATAATCATCTATTGGAAGATAACGTGTAAACAGAAGAACAGACTAAACTCATCACATTAATTGATCACTTGCCTAGATTCTTCCTATAGTCTCCCATTTCTAAAGCACTATCTTGTCCAGTGATATTTGGTTAATACACTCATGCTAACTTTACATTTCGTGTTCAAAGGTAGATTCTGCATACCATCTATATCTAATCATGCCACTGTAATGCCTCTTTAAATATCTTAGAGTAAAGATGTAGGGCCTCGTCGTAAGTTAGTGTAAACCAGAAAAGTTCCCTTCACACCAGTGGAGCTACACCAATATACACCAATTGGAGATTTAGCTCTAAATCTTATCTGATGCCTCATGAATCGATATGCCAACCTGGAAAGCCCAGCAAAATACTTCTTAGCTCTCATAATTTTACTCTAAAAAGGAGTCTGGGACAAAATTAATACTTAATAACAATAAAATGTAACACTTCTTCACACGTGCAGTAGGATTTCATTGCAATTTATTTCTTTTTAATTACTACTTTTCACTTTCAATATCCATTTAATTCTGCCATGTCAATTTCTGATTAAAACTCCCTGGGGAGTACAAGGAGCACTCTACCCACATGATGATTCCTAAGGAGCTAGGAGTTAAATTAAAGTTGTGTTTGCAGACATTATACCTTTCTCTTGCATGCATAATGCCCCCTGTCTTCATTGATTGTCTGCCTCCTGATAGTTTGCCCCTCACTAAGTCAGACTTTTCACTGGTGACAATATAGTTGCCTTTCTAAAAGCACATGTCCTTGGCTAATGAACTTTGCATTCTGGAGAGTTTTCAGGAACTTTTCTCCAGGGGTCAATTAGTCGTTCACAATTCACACAAATGACTATGTGGTGAAACATCAATGTCCGAAGAGGAATTTCCCTAGTGCTTCAATCTTTGGCCATTGCAGACCTTATGGGAGCTAAGTTAAACTAACATTTTGAAAATAAGCATTTTGGGATATAGTCTCATTTGCAAGTGCTGGGAATTGCTGTGTGTTCATATTTCTCATTAATGTTTCCCCTGCTACCTAACTTTCCATCACTACTGAGATTGGCAAAGCCTGTAAGATATTATACATGTCAACCCTCCTGATTTTTTTTTTCTTTTCCCCAGTTATGGCAAATACAAGTATCTTCCAGTCTGGGAGATGCATCACAACGTTCTTTAAAAACTGTTAGGGAAAATTGAAGCTATTTTCCACAGTTGTCAGAATGATTGAATGGTGCCGATAACACCACGTGGGATGTTGCATGGTGGGATCTTGATTCAGCCTCATGCATGTGTAACACTCCCCCTTCAGTGTGATGTTTAAACAGGAATGTTTTATTGAAATTCTTGAAAGAATCCAACATCAGAGTTCACAGGCCCCACTGCCAAAATGCTTGCTAGAAATCCACTCTCTGAATGAACCGAAGCCCTGGCTCAATAAAGCAATGGCATATGGGATGTACCAGGAAACTAGGGATCAATGCCCAAATTCAGTATTAAAATAATTGCTGGCAAATTGTGTGTATATAAATATCAGAAGCAAGTATCACCCCTGGAAGTACAATGCATACTCTAACTTGAGCCTTGTCCCTTGATTAGATATCATAGGTAATGTGCTGCATATTCAGCTCTACCTAAGAGATCACATACCCATGTGCTGCCAGATGACTGCTTCCAATGTACCACCAGAGGACAATTAAAATTTTCTTATGCATAATTTGCACTTCTGTGCTGCAAATATTGTCAGAACAGAACATTTAAGACCCTATGTCACATTTGCCCAGTTTATTTAGTCAAAACAAGTTTTTTTTAACCCTGCTATTTTGTTCCTACCTGGGGAACTTTGCTCATGAAAATTCATCTGTATTATTTCCGTTTCATGTAACGTGCTTTAGAATTATTCATATTATAGCGATCATTCTAGAATCAGAAGTTGTTTTGCATTTTCCAGCTGGCAATGGTGGTGATCCTTAGAAAAATAGAACTCTTACAGCCATTTTCATGCTATGCTTTGATTGACCTCTGTAAAGATGGCCTAGCATTGAACTACTCTTATTCAAACACTGAGGAAATCGGATCAAAGGAGTTGCCATTTTCTAAATCACAATTTTTCTTTAATATGGAAGAAAGGGACAAAATGACTAGGGATATGAAGTCTCTTGTCCTTAGTCATTCATCTATTTTGAATTCTCACACCAGTCAGTGTTTTCATTGTGAATATCAGATGTTGCAAATTTAGGGCTAGGTTTTATTTGGGATTGTTAAGCCCCAACAGCGGAGTAAATGGACATAAAAATCTCTCTTACACTGCTGCATGGGCTACCCACTCTCCTCACCCAGGGCAGGTGGGCTTGGAGTGAATAGGACAGTGAATCATGTCTCCTCCCAAGAACGTTCTTTTGGAGGGAACATGGTTCTACCATTCTTTGTCCCTGCTAGCATGTATTATCTGGCACAGTATTAATGCTGTAATTTGCTGTTAGTATATAAGCCAGGGTAGCAACAAGTTATCACTCCCTCCCAAACCAAGGGTGAAGCAGGGATGAAATTATGGCTAAGAAGGGTCTGCTCCTAGAAGGAGCATAGTTGATGCTAACGGTACAATCTAAGCCTCAGCCATCTTTCCCAAAAAATATGTTCTAGTTGAACCACAAGTTTTTAGACTAGTTACAAGAATCACTGGGTGAAGTTGTATGGCCTGTTAAAACTGGAGGTCAGATTACTTGATCATAGTGGTCCTTTGTGTCCTAACAGTCCTTTAAATCTTCTACTTGAAAACCCATGGTTGAACTCACTGATCTCTGTGAATATATTTGTGTTTGTCGGATTTTTAGTTTTCATCAAAACAACTATCCTAAATGGGCTGACAGTATCTCGTTTTGATGCCTCCTTCCAAATTCCGCACCTTCAAGTTCAATGTTAACAAGGGGTTTGAGTAAGTGCAGGAGTAGAATTTGAACCAATCACCTGAACCAGAGGGAACTATGCTGCCAGTTGAGAATGTGTGTAGCCTTTTTATTTTTGCCTCCTC
Source organism: Emydura macquarii macquarii (assembly GCF_026122565.2). Lineage (NCBI taxonomy): Eukaryota > Metazoa > Chordata > Testudines > Chelidae > Emydura > Emydura macquarii. The sequence goes on from NW_027131527.1 coordinate 605,303, forward strand.
TTATTGTGTACCATGATTTTGGTGAGGGTGCAATTCTCCCAGCTTGGTAAAGAGATCAATCTTATTTCTGCCCAGATTCCACTGGATCATCGAGATCAAACACATACATAGAGGCTGAGATTTAATGAGCCAAAGGGAGTTAGGTACTAGAACTGGCCACTAAACTCCATTGCTCCTTAGAAAATCTCAGGCACTTAGAATGAGCTTTATTTTTGTTCTGGATCTGAGTAAAACAGGAGAACTTACTTTTATGCAGTCTTTGATCCCAGTGCTTTATCTGAAGTTTCAAAAGTTTGCAGTGGTAGATAAGAGCCCTGCATCCTTGACTATTTATCTGTCATAAGATTCATCCAAGTTAAAGGGTGATAATCTGTGATTTAAAAGTAAGCTTTCTTTGTAATAGATAGTACCACAAGGCCTTTGAGACCTCTTTCACAGCAAAGCCCTCCTTCTCAGTGGGAACATAGTGATGTACTTGAAGAAACTTTGACTTTGTGCTTTTAAAAAAAAAAGGGAGATTTCTCAGTTTACCATTGTACTCAGTTTAACATAGGAGACATCTATCAACACAACAATCTTTTAAGAAGATAAATTCTGTGTACAATATATACTGTAAATGTAAGGGCTATCATTTTCCCTTAACTTTCTATACATTTCCTAATGTATAGAAAACTACTACTATACTTGAAGGCTGATAGGTTTTGAAAATAAGGGATTTGAATGCCCTAATGAGAATTGAGCATCCAAATCTTTTATATGCTCAGCCTATACGATTTTATAGCACAATGTCATACTGATGTATCCCAAAGGGCTTTATATTAACTAATTAAAGATTACTTTAAATAGTGCTGGGTGAAGAAGTAAAAAAGAATAATTATGACACACTTTCCTATGACTTATCCACACATAGAGCACAGGTTTTTTTTTTTTAATTTGTGGCCAAATCGTCAGCACTATTCTGGCTGCTTTGTACTGCTCAAATGGACGTAGCATTGCTCCCTCATGTTGGAATCTAACTCCCTACCATACCATGTCTTTGACATGAGACACTGTAAAAATGTCTCTCCTATGTTGGGGAGTATCAAGGAAAGTCCCATTTGAGGACATGACCATATCTTTGCATATTTTCTTATAATACTCCAACATTGCATGTCTAAACTGCAGGCAGATATCTCTCCTTATCACTGATGGGTTTCCTTCACGTTGCTCTAGGGCCCAGCAATCTCTTCATTTCAAAGGGAAATCCTCTTTAGTCAGATGGTCTGTCTGACAAGCTCAGTTTGGTATTAGTGAATGATGAGAGGTCTTCAATGCCCACTTTTCAGTAGCCTGTGAAGAAGCAGGAAAGTATCCCCTTCACTCCAAGGCTATTCATGCATTTTAAGGCCAGAAGTCCCATCAGATAATCTAATCTGATATCCTGTATACCACAGGAATATTTCCTCTTAGGGTGTATCCATTCAGCAAAGAAAACCCGTGGCTGTCTACCCAGCTGGCTCACGCTGCAGGGCTGTTTCGTTGCCCTGTAGATGAACCTGGGTTCAGGCTGGAGCCCGGTCTCTGGGACCCTCCCACTCCCCAGCGTAGACATCCTTACTGCCCTTAGGGGTGCATGACAGCCAGCAGAATTTCCTTGGGGAGTCAAACTGCACTGTCCTCATGGCTGATGCACCATGCACACTCACGATGTGCCGATGAGAGCCAATCTCACCTAGAGCTCCCGTAGGGGGAGGTGCTTCACACTGCCCCAAAACAGGCCTGTGCATGGGGAACACAATCTCTCTCTAATGGTGGAGGTGAATGAATATGAGTTAAAAATTAATATATCTTCAGTTTGGTGGCCAGCTAGAAAACAAATTTATATGGTGCAGGGATTCATCCTTTGGTAAATGTAATGAATTATCCACCAAATAGGCTCTTTTGTTTGGATACTTCCAGAACATTAGCCTCTTTCCCCCGGCATCTCCAGCAGTTTGTGTAATGAGATTAAGGTGAAGAATAATTGTGACAAACTGTGGAGTTTGAGGCTTTCTATAGCACTTGGTCCAGGAGTGGCAAATGTAGTTCAGTCTAATAAGCCAATAAATATTTCTGAATGACCGTACTTGTGTTTTATCTTTTTAGTGTTATATATATATATATATATATATATATATATATATATATATATATATATATATAATAGAGTGAGAGAGTGTTAAAATAAGAGGGCTGAAAAGAAAAGAAAAGAAGGTTAAAATATGGATTACAGAAACTGCACAGATTTGGGGAAAAGGATACAAGCGGTGGAAGATGTATCAGGAAGTTTTTTGTTTTGCATTTCATAGAATAATTTTCACAATGGGCAAAATTTTAGCTTTCACTTGTGTGTGCGCCTAAAAAGCCATTAGAGAATCTGTGTGTGTACATATCTTTGTTTCCTGAACCTGGATTTCCCCCTTGTTTATGGGAGTAGTATATAAAAGTGCTATATAAACTGTGTATATATTAAGGTTCTACTTCAATTGTGGGATGATCTTCAAATAATTGCAGCTGAGTTGTGGACAAGACATGGAAAATTGTGGAAAAGTAATGGACTTTTATTAATAGTGGTAATTTGGAAAAGTCAGAATAGACCTATTTGTTTAAGAAAAATTTGCTGGAATAATGTAAACACTCAAGTATTACGTTATACCTACTAACATTTTTGGTAACCAGACATTTTGCTGCAACTATGTTTCATTCTTTTTAAAAAAATGACCAGTACAATATAAAATTCTGAAGATTAAAAGTCTTAACACAACTGCTGTAGAAATCAGGTCCATTCACTTTAGTCTTTTACAGGCATTGAATCTTAGTGCAGTACAGCCCACTACCCTGGTATTCTTCATGCACTGTCTTTGCTTTGTGAAGACTTTTCTGTACCGAGATACTGCATGCTCTGCATCCATGGAATTAGGCAAGATTGATAGTGATTGCTTTGGTGTGTCTGCTAACTATATGCTATAGAACTGCAGGTGAATCCCAAAACTCACCAATATCACTGAATTCACGTTCACTTGCAAAAAAAATTATATGGAGCAAGGGATGTGTGCATTATTGTCATTTTGCAAACCTTAGCATGTATGCAAAATTGTGGACGGTAAACTAATTAAATTAAAATTAGAATTCCAAGGAAGTCTTACAGGATCTGCCATATAGCGAATGAAGTAGGGCTTTAATGTGTGTGTGTGTGTGTATATGTGTGTGTGTGTGTGTGTGTGTGTGTGTGTGTATATGTATGTATATATATATATATATATACACACACAAAAAGTTAACAGAGCCCCATCTACTGGGACGTAAGAATATGCAGCATTATTAATCATATGTTCAATAAAGTTGTTATACACTGGAAATGGCTTCATGAATCCCCCCAAACTGTGAAGCCAACTCATACATTGAACCAAAGAGAAGTGTGATTTACTTTTCAACTTTAGTCCTAAGAAGCAGGATCCACTGTTTTTAATCTTGGTTTACTATCACTGTGGGCACAATCCAGTTGTGGCCACAGGACATACAAACAGCACCGTTCCTGTAGCATTCATCTGTGCCAGTGTGAGGCTAAAGGAAAGAGGATCAGAATTTATTTCTTTAAACAGAGATCAAGTATAAACTAAATTGAAATTTGCATTCGGCAATACATTGAATAAAAATAGATTTTGATTCTATTTCACTCTAAACTGAGTTTCACTACTGTGAACTCAATAGGGGCAGGTTTCACCCTACCAAAACCATAAAGCAAATGATACTAAAGATAACAGTAATGAACATTTTTACTGTGTACAGAACATGCAGAGCTGTAGATATTCTACAGTCCCCACTATTCATTCACACAGTTAATGAGGGATTAAAATTACATGAAGAAATTAGTCAGTTCTTTCTTGTTGTGCATTCAGTTGTCTCTGTGCCAATGATTTTGGATCCCAACCCTCCTCCACACACCCTATTGCTAAGATGTAAGAAACCAGAGGTTTAGATGGAGCTGGCTGTGAATCCTGCAATTTCTTGGCTCCATGGAATTCTTCAAGGCTGCCTCCCTTACGTTGAAACATGGATGAAGTCTTGAAAATGAACATTAAATGTTGAAGCAATTATGGATTTTACAACCAGCACTGGAAGTACTATACTGTCTCAGGAGGACATTATCTTGAGGAGTGATGCTGCATTACTAAGACAATGTACATTCTCTGGTTAGGGATAAAATATTTTTTTGTTGCCATGTCATTGGGAAGTTAATTTAAAATAATGAGTGACTTCAAATAGCAGTGGATATTCTACTTTGTATCGTCTTTAGTGAATGTTACTTAATTTTCTATATATTCCATTCCACAGAGGCCCCAATATAGTTCAAAGACAGTCTAAGTCCATGCTAATTGCTAGAGAAATGGCTTCTTTCATTTGTTGTGTCAGATGGCTGCATAAAACTTTCCATAAATGGCCCTTTGTCTACAGCAAGCAATGCACAATCTTTCAGCTCTTTCCCTCCCCACTCCCCCAACGTATTCAGTTATATGGCTGTTTCCTGGGTTTTACCACAGTTAGGATTCAGACAATCCCAACTACAGTCAAAGAAAAGGAGTCCCATTGATTTAAATAGGGAATTTGACATGGGCTTTGGGTTTCAGAGCATTTCCAGTGAGGTGGTAGGCATCCCTTACTATCATTGGCTCCACCTGGAATCAAGGGCACTGACCCCCTTGCAGGAGAATACCCTCTGTGCGCTGTTCTGTACGAATGCATTCCATTAAAGACATGCTGGAGGGCTTAATGGAGCATTGAAAATATTTTTAATGACATTTATTCCTTTGAACACCACTCTTAAACTGAGTTGGGGCTGCCAGCCATCTCAGTTTCCTGTTGGAAAACATTTCTGATAAACCCAGTACTTCTTCCGCAAACCCTTTCCTGTTCATTTAATTAGTTCCATTTAATGAACATAATAGCCATGTCTCATTTGCTGTAATCCCTGTGGTTAACTGCATGTATCACTTTTTTTTTTCTAGATTGTTCCCTGGAGGCAGCCCTACAGTATCCCTGAGAGCTTTACCCATCTAAACTTGCTCTCTGTTTAATTCACTTTAAAGTTCATAGCTGCTGAAAACAAAATCACCATTGATGTACGGCCTACTTTAATTTCATTTTCAGCCCTCTGCCATTTAGTAGTTTACTAGCTTACTGTAAATCTCATGAAAATTACCTTATAATCTTTTACCAGCTGTTACACTCCATCAAGTACATGGTGACTTTCTGGAATTTTTTTTTCTCTGTGTATCAGTTTGTGTCATGGTGCTATACTAAGCCATATACAGTTCACCTTTCCTTCCTTTGCTTCTTTAATGAATTGGAAAATCATACTTCTACGTGTAACTGGAGAGACATGAAATCCAGCTTCTCTGAACTGATGTGTGTAGCACTGATATAATTAAAATGTTTTACTTATATGCTTAATTATCAATTTTGCTTAATGGAGTGACTTTCTGTTCTTTGCCATTTAACTGCTCTGTTTGATTACACTATACACAGAGCCATTGTATGGAGCTAAGTGCCTGTCTAGTGCATTATGTACATTCTAGGGGTCAGAAAACTGATCAGAAAATAATACAAATTCATACAAAATGCCGCTTTTTTAAACAAAATGTGTGCGTGCTCAGCAGGCTTGGCTTTGTGATGTATTGATGTTTGTGTAATACTATCGTCATGTCATGAAGGCAGCTGAGAACTGGAAGTGCTCTGGGAACCCATCTGCAGAGTATAGATGGCAAGAGATGCCAGTCACGTGGTTCTTTCCTCCTCTCTCCCTTCGGAGGATGGATCCCTAGCATGCAGGGAACATTTTGTCTAGCAATTTCTCCCAGTTTTCTCATGTTCTTTGGCATTATTGTCCAACAATGATCTTTACAGTAAAGGATGATGGTTAGATGTTTATACCAGCCTTGGAATTTGCTTCATTTTGCATCTACTTTGCTTTTGAATGTTAAGACTGCTATGTAAAATTATATAGTCCTAGCTCACTGCATGAAAGAAAGAGTACTCCTTCATAAATCAGTATTTTCAGGCAGTCATTTTCAGGAAATCAAATTTGGGTATTGAATAATTGCCCTTAAATTTCTTTCAGGTGCTAGGTAGGTTTTTGTCTTTTTGTCATGCTGCTTTGCAGCATCTGTCTGCCTCTCTCTCTCAACCAGAGTGAGTGTGTAATGTTTGACCAAGAAGTGCCTTTCTGAGGAAAGTAGATTTTGCCAGTGTAGTCAAACTCTGATTTGATGATCGTAATAAGATAGTAAGCAACACATATGCAAAATGTCAGAGACTAGCCTGAGGCAAAGTGCCAGAAGGAATCTCACTGACTTCATCCAAGATGCAACTAAGACTTATCCTCAAATAGTTTGTCACAGTTCTTATAATCACTGTCAGGATCCTTTGATCATTCTCTAATTATCAGAAGACATTTTCTCACGTATCTATCGTTTGTCAACAAAATGTGACACATCATAAATCCACAATTGTTTTGTCAAAGGTCATTTTGTCATGTTCTTTACTGTTCATGGTTAATGAAGATAATTTGTCATGACGCTTTTTTGCCTATGTGGACAGGTAGCTCTAACTCTACTGAGTTAGATGATTATAAAGTAGCATAAACAGACAGAATTTGTGGAAAAATATGGGAAAAGAAGAAATCCAGAACAATGTTGCTTAGCTCTATGATTAGCAATACTTTGAAAATGTAACCGTGCCTTTCATCCAAACGTCTTGCAGTCTGTGCGCACAGCCTGTAGTTAATAAAGCTCCATAATGCCCCTTTTGAGGTACGTAACTATTATGATCCCCATTCTAAAGATGAGTAATCTTAGGCACAACATGCTAACTGAAGTGACTGTATCACAAAGAGAAAATCTGGGCCACAACTAGGAACAACACTCAAAGCTTTTGATTCTAGTATATGGTGACAGGGCCAGATCGGCCGGCTATGAAAGGGTGCTGGAAGGCATGTATATTAGCCCCAGGCTCCATAAAGCCCTGTTCTCTGGGTAACACAGCTGGGGCTACTTCAAGGCAATTGGGCCAATGAGGCCACCTGGAGCCTATCAAAGAAACTGCCCCAGCACTTAAAAGCCTCCACTTCAGGCAGGCGGGGAGGGCTGAAAGGGAGTTAACAGCCGGAGGAGTGACAGCAGACAAGAGCAGAGGGGAGCTGCCCTGCCCTGCCCTGCCCTGCCCTGCCCTGCTGCAGCTGCAGCAGTTGGGCTATCATCCGTTGCTGCCACCGGACCAAAGACGGAGAGGTTCCAGCCAGGGAAGGCAGAACAACCCTTCACACCAGTACCAGGGATCAGGCCACAAGCAGTGGGGCCTCAGACAGGCGACTCAGGGAAGGTAGTCGGTATCAGGGACTAAGCAGTGAGAGACCACTCCTCGCATAGTCCCTGGGTCGGGGCCGGGGTAGAGGGCAGGACAGGGCCCCCTCCCTGCTCCCCTCCCAGTCACACCACCAGTGTGGCTAGTAAAGCGCAGGACCCACAGGGTGGAATAGGCCCACCCCGTCACAATATGCATTTTGTACTCTCTAGACCAGGTCTCCTCCCTTCCCACCCTTTTGATAAAGTTCTTGTCCTTCATTTTCAAAAATAGTAATTTGGAGGGCCTCGGTTTTTGGATATCCAATGGAGATGCCTTCGTAGCACCCACAGTCTAAAAGTCACACCCTGTTAAGGTGTTTTAAATTGATCACCCCAAAATGGAAGCACTTTCAATCACTAGTCACTCTTGAAAATTTAGGCCTCTATTTCTAAACAGAAAGCATAAGTTTCAGGTTCTTATGGTAAGGAGAAATCAAAGTTATTTATACAAACTGGAAAATAAGTGACTTGTTAAACAAGCAGTGAGAATTTTTTTGCTGTTACTTTTTTTGAGTCTTGGACTAGCTGTTTTTCAAATTGTTTTTTGGACTTCCTAATTATATTTTTACACTTCACTTGCCAGAGTTTATGCTCCTTCCTATTTTCCTCAATAGGATTTAACTTGCACTTTTTAAAGGATGCCTATTTGCCTTTAACTGCTTCTATTACTTTGTTGTTTAGTCACAGTGGCACTTTTTGGTCTTTTTTTTTTTTTTAAATTTGGCGTATACATTTAAATTGATCCTCTAGTATGGTGTTTTTAAAAAGTTTTCATACAGCTTGCAGGGATTTCACTTTTGTCACTATACCTTTTAATTTCTGTTTAACTGATTTTCTCATTTTTCTGTAGTTCCTCTTTCTGAAATTAAACGCTACCGTGGTGCACTGCTTTGGTGTCCCCCACCCCAGGGATGTTAAAATTTATTATGTTATGATCACTATTGCCAAGCGGTTCAGCTATTTTCATTTCTTGGACCAGATCCAGTGCTCCACTTAGGAATAAATCAAGAATAATTTGGACATCAAGACTATAAAACAAGGTTGTTGAGCTGCATGGTATTGTCCTAGTGTCTAAAATGTGACTAAGGCACTCAGTTACTCAAATTGATGTAAATTTCAGAGTGATTTCTAACCCTGTAAACATTCTCAACAATATGGGCTTTTTAAAGTGCAATTTTAGATCCTATAAAAAAGCGTACACCTCTATGCCCAGAAGTATTGCATTGTAAAGGAAACATTGTCCCATATGCAAAGACTAGGATGATTGATGTGCATCTGTACTTCTTGTGATATTTATTTCCTCCTATATTTGGGATTAGTCATTTAGGAAGATTAGGGTTTTTTCTTTTTTTGCAGTTTACATTGAAACTCAGATGTTATAAATTTATGATTTCCATTATTCATATAAAACAAATGTCTCTATTTGGACTCTTGGGGATGAGGACTCTATAGGCACTATAGACCTTTGGGGTATATTGATCCCACCACAAATAATTTTCAATACTGAGAATTGTTTATAGTTGGGTATTTCCAGGATATATTTTCCTCACGTGTATTTTGTAGGTAGGTTGTAACTTAGTTAGGTATTATAAAGTAGGTTTTTCTCAGTTTTACCCTAAAGCTAGAAATACTGTTTATATTAGAGATGCACATATACTGAAATCTGCTATAAGCATTCATTTGAGTTTAAATGAATTTGCTTCCACTGAGTCTGTTCCTTTTTGTGTTTCTTTTCTGAAAATCCTTTGCAAATGATTTCCAGGAATGTCCAGAAAGTCCACAAAACCCAGCTAAATTTAAAAAGAATGTTGCAGAACTTTTGTGAAATGCAAACACACTTCTAAGGGTTTAGTCTTGCCAATCAGGAAATCGAAACATACCTTGTGACCTAAGCGTCCAATGAAAATAGCTCAAATTTCAGATTGCAGTTAACTGTTCATGAACGAGTTATAAACCCATGAATTATGTTGATTAATTGATTAATTCAATAAAATTATGATTTGTTTATGTATAATTCCTGAACAGAAAGAGACAAATTCATGGATGATGCCCATAATTGTGTGTAAATATTAATTATGCTGCAGTGAAAATTAACACAAATTTGGTTCCTTGAAGGGAGTCCATATCAGCTGTGGCATATAGATTTATAACATGATAATGACAAGGCAGGTGGCAAGTTGTGATTACTGCTCTGACTAGGAATTGGGCTTTAATTTTGTTACATCATTTCCTTTACCATCAACATGACCGTCTTGTCTGTCTCATCCACCTGTTATGTTTTATCCTGTAGACTGTAAGTAGTGCTGGCTGACAAAATGGTAAGTATTTTCTCTCTGAATGGCGCAACAGTTCCAATGCGCTATGGGTGAAATCCTGGTCTCATTGAAATCAGTGGACAAAACTCTCACTGACTTGAAGTTGATATGAATCTAGCCTTTCACTCTCACCTCATTCAAGTCCCCCATAAAGACCCATTTCTTTCATGAATCCCAGAAGCATTAATCCAAAGCAATTGCCTTCTTCACTGTAACATTATATATGAGGGGCTGTCATTATGTATGCTAAAATCAATGCTAGTCAAACGAAATTGCATTCTCCTCTGTGTCCCCTAGTACATCCTGTCATTTCTAAAGATGATAACTCTGATACTGTAAGGAATCCTGGGAACAGGGACTGTCCTTACATTTGAGTTTTGTATAGGGCTGAGCACACTATAAACTCTTAAGGAATTATTTTTTTCTGAAGTGCTTAGCACCTGCAGCTCCCAGTGAAGCCAGAGGAATTTGTGAATACTCGGCACCTTTTGAAAATCCGCCCATTTCTATTTAATGAGACTGACTTTCTGAACAGGCATTGTACAAGCGTTTTCAATTGTAGGTTTTGTTTCTCTCTCTGACAGACTGTTGTGTAACCCAGCATTTAGGATCATCTAAAGGTACATTGTTTATTCAATAGTCCATAGTTAGACTCTTTTTAAGAAGCTGATATTTCATCCCAACTATATTTCTAGCCAGTGAGAAGAAACAATAAAAAGCAGCCAATTTCCCTGTGGTAAGTAACCCTCTTAATTAAATCTCAGAACAGCTGGCAATTGGCAGTGGGGGAAGGTAATAATTTCAAGTCTTATTCCTCCTTGAGAATTCTTAACTATTATTCATTTCAGTTTTTGATAAGATCATATAAATAACCGGAGTGTAAAACAAGCTCACTGATAGACTTCCTGGCATGCAACAACAGGAAAGAGTAAACCTCTCTGTGAGAACTTTGCCCCTCTGTTGGCAGCACTGCATGATTAAAGACTGCAGTATCATTTTGATTTCAGTCAATATCACTTAGGTTTGGAGTTGTCTGTTTTTCATAAAGCCTTTTTTTTTTTTTTTTATTAAAAGTAAGTGCTTGAAAGAGTTGGATAAAGCAGCCCTTTTTGCTTTTTTCTATGAAAGACAGTGGATTATCATGGACATGTATATGATTGCTCCACCACATAGATTGTCCTAAAAAATTACCTGTGTGTTATATCAAACAAATTCCAATGTATATATACACACCATTAAAAGCTCTGGAATGCAACAGTTTTGATCATAGTGATTATTCTCTGAGGGTCAGGAAAATAGTTGGTATATTTAAAAAAAAACCCAAAAAACCCATAGAAAATCCTGTGAATTAGAATTCCCATGAGCCTCAGTGCGTACCTCAAACCTTATTTTGATCCTTATTTCCATTAGTACAATTAATTGCAATTATCGCATGACTCTTGTGAGCAGCACCACTTTGGTTCTGTTAGCAGGAGGTTTTCACACAGAACCAAGCTTTGAATAATTCTAGACTGATGTCTGAGGGAGCTGCACAGCAGTCTCATCCAATTATGTTTGTTTCTGAATAAAGTTTTGTTAGTTTCTGTTTTGTATTTACCCACTTGATCTACACCTGTGTTGAAAGTAGATACCCTAGTGTTACATACTATTTACTCATAAATAACCATATAAAAAGAGAGCTTTAGGCTGCACTCATTGTTGAAACGTTCTTGCTCTTTGTACACCCAGTTTCCAGTCACATGATTTGACATGTTTATAGGTAGGTCAGTCAGATAAGGATATTTAAGGACACTTGCTGCTAGGAGGGGATTTTGATAGTTTTGTTTTGAGAAATAAATTGGATATGGTTTACTGGAACAGTCATCTTACAGTTCATAATGAAAAGCTATTTTTCCATGTTCCTTCTTAAGTATATTTGAAACCAAAAGTTACTTTTAAGATTATTTGAGATGATGCAACAGGAGGGCTGGATGATGCTATTTTAATCCATTCACATTCAGTTCAGGGTCACAGATAGTTGCCAGGCACACAAACAATAAAGGTGTTTTCAAGATGGCTGTTAATCATGTATCTAAGGTGTATTTAGTCCACCTTAATCCTGTTTAATTCAATGTACCTATGTCAATTTTACCTCAGATTCTTTTTGCATAACATCTCTAAGATCTAATCTTTCCTATCATCTACACTTTCCTATCATCTACTCATCTAGGCTCTCATTATCTTGTCTAAATTACTGCAACATTCTTTTTTTTGTCTCTGACAAATGCAGTCTTGCCCCACTCATATCCATTCAGAATGCTGCCACAAAGATGATTTTCCTAGCCTGTCGCTTTGACCATGTCACCCCTCTTGGATCCCGCCACTGGCTCCCTCTTTATCATACCAAACTAATTCTTCTTTCAAGTCTCTTCACAAGCTATCCCAACCCTACCTATCATCTCTCATTCAGCATGAAAAAGTCATCTCCCACTTTGGATTAGTCTATGATGCCAGCTTCCATTGCTCCCTTGTTATATTTCCGTATAAGGACCTTTGTGCTTTCTAGCACGCTGCCCTTCTCAGGAGAAGCTCTTCACAGATGTCAGCACAATTAATTCACTATCCTCCTTCAAATCCCTCCTTAAAACTCTCCTCTGCTATGATACCTACAAAAAGCTTGACAACTATTAGGCTGCTGGTGTGCTGAGACCACTTCCTCTCATGCTGACCAATATTGTATCCATCTGTTGTCTTGTACTTAGATAGGCCCTGTTCCAAAGAGTTTACAGTCTTTTTTGTTGTTTCTTTGTACAGCACCTAGCAAAATCATGTCCTGGTCCATGACTGGAGCTCATAGGTGATAAATAAATAATGGTAACTGGGGATCTGTCCTAACAAATCCCATGCAATAGAAATTTCATCCCCAAGCAAATTGTTTTGTAAGCATGAACAGGCATTTGGAGGTTATACACATTTAATGAACGTGCTATGGTAAATAAGCTTTCAAAGCATCCGGAAAACCAGGTACTTAGAGAGGATTTGGTTTCTGAGCACTGTATTTCAGGTGTTCAGTACAGCACAGAGTCAACGCTCTGATCAAGGTTCTGTGGGAACTCTTTGCTCTTCTTTCCGTTGTCCCCTCTCTGTGGTTGCCCCTCATTCAACATATGGTTAATATTGTCAGGCTGGTTAACATTTAATACAATATGTATTTTAAGCATAAATTACATTTATTTACCAGTGAGAAGACTGGTGTTTGTATCTGTCCTTATCAAAGTAGCAAATCCTCAAGTGGTGACTAGATAATTTCTTAGATTTGGGGTTAAGTAGGGGAATTTGATAAAGTATAAATTGGGATAATGGAGTGGAGAATCAGGCACATGAACAGTTTGTAGAATAACTGGAAACCAAAAAAGAGCTCCCTTTGATGAATAAGGAGCCTAAGAGAGTTAGGCACTCATTCCAATAAAATTTAATGGAAGCCAAGTGCCAAACTCCACATCAGCCCTTTTGGAAATTCCAGCCAATATTAATTGTGATGAATCATCCAACCAACTCCATCACTGATGTAAGTGATGGACCTTCTCATGATAATGAAAGTTCCAAAGGAGTTGGGTTCTAAATTTTAAAAACTGGGTTAGTGTTTCCCTCCCCTCACTAATGAGTATGTGTGGAATCAACAAACATTGAAAGAGAGAAAATGAAACTGATTCTGGAAACATCCTTGTTGGAAGGATCCTTTTTGTAAATACCATTTTCTGTTTTTTAATAATTTTCTGTATATCTCTATCTTCCTTATGTCTGTCACTTTGATTTTCAGTCTCTGTCATGTGTCTTTTATCCCCCCCCCCCCCCCCCCCCCCGGCTTTTCTTTGCACTGCTTTGTTCTTTTGTGACTGTCTTTATCTTTGCCTGTTTTTTGCTTCAGGATCTCCAGTTCAGCCCATTCTCTTCCCTGCTTCTTTTTAAAAACCTTTTCTTGGGTACTTACCCAGAACATCTTCATCCTCTAACCAGCCTTTATTTTAAATCCCGTTTTAATGCATGCCATTGACATCACCTTCCTTTTATTTACTTGTAGGGCTGTCTGAAAAATAAACAAACAACCCCTGTGATTTGCAAAGAGAAGGGTCGTCTTTGTGTTAATAACCATTGAATTTGGTTCACTATAATTTGTGGGCCATGTTTGTTACTCTTGAGTATTTGGATAGCTGCTGTGTATTCCTGTGAATCCCAAGTTTTGAGAATTTTTATGCAAATATTTATGCAAAAATACAGGACAAGTGGGGGAGAGGAAAACGGTAGCAGTTCAGTATTATGTGGATATGAACAATGCTGAGATGTCCTTTGACTCTCTCAGAGCAGTCTACGGACCATCTAAATCTGGCACAGCTCCCCTGAAGTCAGAAGATGGCATAACTCTCCTCAAAGACAAGAAGGGAATCATACATAGATAGGCTGAACACTTCAGTAGCCTACTCAATAGACCGTCCACAGTCAGTCAGTATGTCCTTGATCAATTACCCCAGAAACCCATCAAAGAGGATCTCAGTCTCCCTCCATCAGTTGAAGAGGTCATGAAAGCCATCAAACAATTGAACTTTGGCAAAGCGTCCAGAAAGGATGGTATTCCAGCGGAACTGAACAAAGTAGCAGGCCCAAAGGCTATTGAGGTGTTTCATGACATCCTGAGTAGCATTTGGGAGGAAGAAGAAATGCCACAATACTTCAACAATGCTACTCTTGTATAACTGTTCAAAAACAAAAGCAGAAAAACTGACTGTGGAAACTAAAGGCATTTCTTTCCTCTGTACAGCAGGTAAAATATTAGCTCGATTTATAATGAACAGACTCATTGCAAACATATCTTAAGAGAATTTGCTAGAAGGATAGTGTGGTTTCAGACCAGGTTGTAGTACTACGGACATGATTTTATCCATTGAGGAAATGCTATTGTGAACACTACTTAGGTGGATTGGACATGTCATCAGAATGGAAGATCACACCTTCCAAAACAGATATTGTATGGGGAGCTGAGGCAGGGCAAAAGAAAGAAAGTTCATGTGTATAAGTGCTTCAAAGATAACCTGATAATCTTCAGTGGACTGGTGTCAATCTCAAAGAACTCGAGCAAATGGCTTAGAACAGGACTCACTGGCTGTCTGACAAGATCAGTATGTGACAGGTTTGAGTGGAATCGACGAAATTGTCTCCAGGCTACATGTGAAAGGCACCATACAGCTGCATCATTGAACATCAGACACGGGCTTCTCATGCCCTCAGTGCTGTCAGCTCTGCATTAGGGTTTGGATCTCAGAGTCGTATGTAAATTGCTACAATGTCATTGTCATAGTCAGCAATGGGCTACCAACACAACAACACACTTACTCTCAGAGAAACTAACTTGTGGAGTGCATGCAGGTTTGATGACCTTAGACTTGTGATCTTGAGCTTGCTCTCTTCCTCCTTGCATTCTCTAAGACAATGTGGTATTAGTGAACTGTCTATAGAAACAACAGTTGTTAGAGAACTAACATGTAAATGTTTCCAGGCTAAAACAGATACCAACAAAATCTGTCTGTCCATGCTAGAACAGTCATTTACCTTTTTCACACTGATTCCCTTTCACCTAGCCAAGATTCAACCAAGACCCTTCTCCTATTTAGAAATATGGGAAGGGCAGGAAGACAGAATCCCCTAACACCTGTCTGTGACCCCATGGTGCAGTCTCCTTTGGTTAAAGGTACATAGCTAACAACCGATCAATTAAATCTATAGTTCAAAATGGCTTCTTGCTCCATCTATGGTTGACTAGGAGATTGTCCCGCTATGGTAGATGATTACCTAGCCTTGGTTATACACAATTTTCTACTTCTTGTCTTCACCAAAGGAATGCAGTATATCGGAGAATTAAATCATCAGCCCTTGGGAAACTCCAGCTAGTGCAAAACACTGCTTCATATCTTCTCAGCAACGTAGGCCACTATGAGAACATCAACACTTCCTCTCTTAATATTAGATTTCCTTAGACTGTTGAACTAGCGTAAATTCTTGGTCCTTGTCTTTAATGCCTTCAGTGTTTTGGGCCCCGCATATCTAAAATCATCTAAAGTTCCAGGATGAGGAGTGTGGTTGACAACTGTGCTCCACAGACCCCATGGAACTTTCTACTACAAGAGGGAGAGAGCTTTCTCAGGGACTGCTGCGAGGTTTTATAATAAACTCCCACAACAACTCAGGACCATCACAAGTACAAGGTGCATTGCTTCAACCTAGCCTTCTGTAATATAAACAGGCATATATTTTAAAAACACAAACAAATGCCTACCAAATGACAGCACTACACTACAAACACAATTTTTCCCCTGAGGAGAGAATGAGAGGACACGAATCATACATGACAGACATGAGTCACATTTATGTAAACCGCTACTGGACTGTGCTCAGATACTGTGGTGAGGAGGATGGTATACAAACCTACATAGAACAGAACAGAATAGAATAGAAAATCTTTGTCTTTGCCATGGAAAGTATTTAATAGCCTTACTGGGGAAGGGACACAGACAAAGTGAAAGTCAATGGTCATTCACTTGAAGGAATGCAGTCCTGTTTTAAAAAAAAAAATATATATATATATATATATATATATATATATATATCTTGAAAGAGAAATCTGTCTGACTGTGAAACAGGTAGCAACTGCACACTACAGTTTAAAGCTAGGTACTTTGAAGAATTTGCCTGTTAATTAAAACATGTTTCCTCCACCTTCCCCTAGAACTGAGTGGGATATTCTAAAATGCTTTTTGTCAAACAACTATAGAGCGGTAAATTGAGATATGGTTTACATTCCTCCATTGCCGTGCTCACATGCAGCCTCTCCTAAGGCAGATCACTTTCCCTGCAGAGGTTGTCATCACTGAAAGTACTTCAGTTTGCCAGGTTTTGCAGGGCATGCATTTGGCCTGCCATTAGCTTCACACTGAGAAGCCTAGCTGAGATTTAATTTTCCATTCCATCTATTTCTTCATTGCCTTTTTTTAATATGTCATCTGACTAAAGATACTTATGCAAACTCAGTATGTTGATACTCCTTGAAGCCAGTGGAGGGTCCCTTTTGAAGTGCTGCAGTTACACACTGAGAATGATGTTGACTAAACATTCACTAGCCACTAGGAACTAGAATTTCAATGGCTGCTGCTGGCGTAGTACTGACTTTGCTATGCAGTTTCTTACATCAGCATAGGGTTATAAAAGTCAGTGTTCTAAAACGTAACCTTGTAAAGGTCTAAGGAGGTCGTATCTTGTTCTAATATGGATAGCCAAGGCCTTGAACATAGTAAATTTCGGTTTGCATGACTGTACTGTGGGATAATAAAGCAAGAGTCAATAACATTATATATATATCTATATCTATCTATATATAGATATATAATATATATTCATTTAAAAAAAGGTGGATTCTGATCCCGATCCCAGGCTTAATAAACACTCAAATGGGACAATGCATTAGGAACACTGGGATTAGAATACCTAGTAGGTGCATTTTAGTTTCTATATGAAGAAACTTGTATAATCATAGCACGGACAGGTATTTGCTTTAGCTGCTGCAACTCATCCACAATTTTCACGAGTAATAAATTCATTCACAATTTCAAAATATTACACGTGAGAAAATAATAAAGGTTTTGTTTTTGAAAAAACTGCTGTTGGCTGGATTTTAGTTTTACAAAATTAGGACATCAGATACTTGGGATTTAGATCTCACTTGATCAGAACCTATAGAGCTGGGTAAATATTATAAAGCAGTGTCCATAAATATTGTTCATATAGAACCCCAAACATTTACTTTAACAACATTCATAGCAATTCCTCCTGCCCCATTATTTATGGACACTTGTCTGAATGATATTTTTTCTTTGTTTGCAGATTGCTGCAATGTTGTGAACTTTGTAGTTTTCTTGTAGTTAAGTGCTGGAAGTATTCATAGTGCTAAACATAGCATTCTTTTGCTATAGCTTTGATTTCCCTTTGCCTGTTCATAAAAGTTTCCATCACTGGGGGTTCTCACTAGAGCTGAGGGTTTTTTTCATAATTAATTGTTAACCCTGTCTTTTTTGCAATACTGGACTTTGCAGGTATGCTGGATGAGCTGTCACTTAAGAGCTATTTTGTCAGCAAAAACTAGATCTTCTAGTGTACCGTCATTAAACCATATGATGCCAGTGTTGCATCTGTCTATGCTTTTTCTCATAATGAAGTCAATGGCACTGCCAAACAGGAGAGATGAGAGAAGGCATCCTTTTTTTGGCACCAGCATCTATGCTAAATCATTTGCTCAAGTCTATGTTTAGTTTTTAACTGTGCAAGTTGCACCTTGATATAAAAGCTTAATGATGATCATTACTTTTTTTGGGTATACCATAAAACTTCAAGACGTTAGAGAAGCATTATTTTTTTTAAAATCTAGGTATTGTACCTTAAGCCTTTCTGGAGCATCCTTCACTGTCCTATCTAAATCACCTGTAACAGTGAATGGTATGAGCTGTGTCCTGCACAGGGTAAATTAAGCATGATCTCCAAGAAGCTGTCATGGATTTGTTCAATTTTGCTGGCAAAGCTGGAGGAAGTTTCCATGCAGGAGGAGGTTGTCTATGGGGTTGAAAAAAAGCATTTTATTGGTTGGTTAGTGAGAGAGAACATCTTCCTTAGCTGGCATTTGGTGGACACTGAGGTGGAAAAGAAGGCTCTTTTGGTTCTGATCACAGCAGGGGGACGTTCCTTGCGGCTCCTACTTCAGAGTTGGTCCAACTGACCCTATTCATATTTGATTTCTGAGAGCATTTGAGGCCTTTTGTGGAGTGTGACCTGTGTTGGCAGTAAAGAGCATTTAGGAGCTTGAGTCTCATTTACACTAAAGCCTAATCCCACTTGTTGTATGGGCGGCCTTAAAGTGGGTGTAAATATTTATTCCTCCTTTAACCCAGGAAAGAAGTGTCAAGGGGAGCTAGTGTAAATGAAAATCCATTCTTGGTGTGTCAATTGGGTGGAAAGCAGGTGGCCATAATTGCCTTGTTCTTTTCTGGTCTATAAACTTTTCAGTTATTCAACTTAACAGAAACAATACCATGTGACTAAGGTGAGCAATCACATGGAGGAAACAGCAAATACCCTAATGAATAGTCACAGCAAACAGTTTGTGAGCCATCCTGAGCTGAAATATTCCAGTAAATAACATCCTCTTAATACAATGTTTTTTTTTACTGTTGTTTGTTTCCTTGAGCAGGAAACCTCAAGGAGCAGCAAATGTCAAAGTTTTGCATTTTGAAAGGAAGGCTGCAATATGTTTAGTTTTGAATTTTTAATCTTCTTTTTTGTATCAATTATGTACCTTGCTGATTTGAAAATTTCAAAAACTATTATCCATTTTTCATCAGGGATTTACCAATTGCAACACTTCATCCCCACCTCCTCAGGTCCATAGATCTCAGAATAATGATACTTTGTGTTATGGACACTGAGAATAGATTTGATAGTGCCGAATTGGTTTGGTGGGGAAGAGGAAAGGGGAACGAAAACACCCAGACCCTTCAGACAGAGAAGCCACGGTAAGAAGTCCCCTATTGAAAAGCAGTGTCTTTAAGCCTGAAAACTCATTATTGTCTACTGTTGTCTTTAGGCTACATATTATGCTATGTGATTTCAGACACTAAAGGAGGAGTCAGTGTGGACAGCACTAAAATAACTGCAGAATAAACAAATACATAAACTAAATTGTAAAAAGCTGCTCTTATTGCACTATTTCTTGTTATTGCTTGTTTTACACCCATATTTATAGCTGGAAACATGGTGGATAGTTCTGACCTAGCAAATTTCTAGTTTTTATGTTTGGTTTTCTAAGAAGAAAAAGGGTTTCTGTTTGCTAACTGCAAAAAAGGTGGAGCACTAGAACAATTTTTTTTTTATACTTAACTATATTGTGAAGTTGTGAGTAAAAAAGCTAATATGTTTCAGGTACCCTCATATCAGCATTGTTTCCATTGAATATATCAGGTCTGATTCTCTAAAGCTGGCACAAGGAAGTGTAGATTCCATCTCTTCGCGATAAGAAAGCCATTTGTGCTCAAGCAGTGATTCAGCCCAAGGGAAGGCAGGTTGTGTTACCATCATCAACCTTCCTTATGGCTTTCACTGCAGAGGAAGCATCTTTAACTCCCAATGGAACATTTTTGGCAAGTCTGTGGATGGTAGCTGAATTATTGTGTTCTGCAGCTGTCCGGACTGTGTTCTTCCAAAACCACCTGGCTCCCATCCCGGCACAAGAAAAGTTTTACGGCCGAGTTCTATCTCTTCATCCTCTTCTCTTAGTGGGCCTACTACCTTTCGAGCCTTCTGCTGTGGTCTGTTCTGGCAGAAGTCAGTGTAGATCCTGAGCTGACTCTAGCCCATCACTGAAGTGATGGAGGAATGAGAATTTAGGACCAGATGTTCAAAGGTATATATGTGCCTAATTCTAGTAGGAATCAATGGGAGTTAAACACACAAATACTTTTAAAAATCTAATTCTCACTGTCTATTAAATGACAAAATAAGAAAACCCATCACCAACCAATCCACTCCAAAAAACCTCTCAACCCAACAACTCCCACCTCCATAATCTGAAGTCATGTTGCACAGTTAAATTTTAAAAAGTGCTGCACCTGTTCTGAAGACTTCCGTGGGAACGTCACATACTATCTGACATAAAAATTCATTTAACTCCGAGAGCTAAAATACTGAGCAATTCTCAGTCATGGCCCTCACTGTTCAGGCATCCAAATATGGATGTGTCCTTCCCATAACTGGTGCAGATTAGATTCCTGTAGAGCCACTTTTCCTTCCTTCTGGTGAGCACCTCTTTCTTTCAATATTCTCTATTCACTCTGCCTTATCTAAATGGCCATTAATGTGATGCATCTTCCGTGGGAGTTTTGCCATCTTGAAGACTGCGGAATTGGGCCTAAATCAGATGATCTGCCTACAGTATTGTCATCTGGTTCTAGAAGTGAGCCCTCTAAATGTTTTTATTTTATTAACACAAGTGGTGGCGGTGGTTTTCTGATGTTTGTTTTTATTTATTTACTTTCAGTGTGTTGATTTGAGAAATGTTCTTATGAGGCTGACCTGCCTTCATTTTGCTTTTTTCCCCCCTGTGTTCTGGCATGGCTAAAAGAGATTCCGTTTAGAGTCATAAGGTTAGAGACAAAACAACCAGAGAAAGGAAGGCCGCAATGAGGAGTGGAAAAAGCCTGCTCTTTGGAGCTCATCTCTCTCTTTATCAAAGCAAATGCTCCCTCCACCATGCTATTTTACTTGGGGACCTACGATAATTCTCAGAATTGGATGTAATGTGATATTTAGACTTAACTATCTCTGTGTTTGATCTGTTTCCTTTTCTTCTACAGATGTTTGTTTTCCTCATCTGTGTGCTTACAAGTGCAGTTTTTGCTTGTTTCAAATTGCACTGGATCCCTGCTATTTTTGTGTAACTATTAACTAAGTCCTAAATGTGTCTTGTTCATACTAAAAATTGTGAGAACTGAGTCCCACTCATGCCCCCACCTCAAAATCTTAATTGTCAAAGGGGAAAAAAAATCTCGCACAAAAAAATACGAGTGCAGTATCTAAATCTACTGTTAAGTTAATGAGCTAGATCCTCAGCTGGTGTAGTTTAGCAAAGCTCCATTGATGTCATCACCCAAAGATCTGGCTTTTCCATCCAAGAGACACAGATTTTAGACTGTATTCTTAAAATGCCTCCCCTTTTTGCAATTGTTTGAGGGCCTGATTAATGTTGCTTGGATGTATCAGTGTGTGATTTGTGATTATTTGTACCTACAGTTTTGTGGGCACAAAAAGAAAAGCCATGCAGAGTAGTTTCAAAATCAGGACTTAATAATAGTGCTGGACAAACTGGCTGAATGAAAGAAACATCCCACCTACAACTTGAAAACAACCTTCTTGAGGCACAGAAGGTTCCATTCACTTTTCGTTTTCCATCTGTTTTTTGTGCAATTCTAAAATCCTGGCCTGGATTGAAAGTGGAAAAAATGCAATGTGTGAGCATCTTCTTGTCAAAAAAGAATAGATACTTTTATGGAGAACATTACTAACCAGATTTATCATCAATACTTTAAAAAAAAAAAAAAAAAAGCTTTTAGAACAGCTATAAATTCTCAAGCTATAAATCCATCAATTTCCAACTATTAGGGGTTGGAAGGAAACTTTCCTGGGGGTGGGGCACAAGGCATAATAAGGAGGAGAATGAAAGAATAAAGAAAAAGGTGGAAGGGGAAAAATTAGTCCAAAGAGAGAGTGCTAAATTGAGTGACTAACAAAATCTATAGCAAACTTTCCTAGTGCACATTTCTTTTACTTTCTAGGCTTGTATTTAATAGAAGCTCCGCTTAGCAACTGGCTCAGGCTGACATCTCTGCAGAGTGAGTTATGGGCTAGTGAAAAGCATTTTCCCCCATATTTTGTTTGTCACATATGTAAAACTTAGAGCCCTCTTTCAAGCATTTCCACAAGAAGTCTTGTATTAGAAGAGCAGATGAGTTGCATGTATTTTAATGAGCACTGTAAAAATGTAAAATGTTACAACTTCATTTCCCTTTTCCATTTCAATGCATGGATGAAGCTGACTTCCAAAACCTGTCATTGTTGCATTTGTGCCAAAGTTTTCTACTGCTAACAAAATTCAGCTCCACTGATGGTACGAATGTTGGGAGTCCTAGTGTAGATGGACGCACTGTTGACAGTGTTCACTCTTCCATCTAACTGGACGCACTGTTTAAAACACTGGTGAAATTTCTACAATAAACTCCTTAACCCATCACTGTTAGCAACTATGGGAATTCCTTGTGAAATTTCCCTAATGTAGAGAAAGTTTAAGTGAGAGACAATGTGGTAATGGGATAGTTTTAGTATCTTGTTGAGAATTGTTATGAAAAGACAATCCTTAAAGACAGCATTACGGTTTCTAGTAATCTTACACTAATATTCTAAAATCTTAATGGAAAAGAAAGGAGTAGCTTCTTTATGTAAAGAAAAAGAACACCAGGAGAGGGGGATCGCTCAGGAGTATAGATGCCTTAGCTAGATACAACAGATGGAAGAAGACACTAAACAAATTCATAACTGCATCTTAATTCTGATAACTAAAATTACTTCATGACCTGAGGATATTAACTTAAACAGGGTTCTCAGAGGTGCAATAATTACAATTTTAATATTTTTGGCACCAAAGACAGACAGAAAACTGCCCTAAAAGAATCCCTCCAGGACCATGTACAGTTGGATAATGTGAATAAAATATATCAAGAAGATCTTATCCCAAGGTTTACTAATTTTATGATTAATTGTGGGAAACAGAACTAATACCCAGTAGGAGTTTGAGCACAGGTTCTCAGACTATTGAAAGAGAAAATAAATAAACTCAGTACAGGCAAATCATTAGTAATTGAAGATTTTACTCTCTGAAAGGTAGTAATAAATTGAGAGCTAATGGTATATCATCAGGGAGACTTTGAACCCTCAATTAATGTACTTTCCCTTCGGCAGTTTTAAGAATGTATAACTATGAAGAAATATTGAGTGAACTTGGACTAAAATTCTCAGTGTAGATTCTTCCAGTATTGCCAGACTCTCTTCTTCCCAAGCCTTCAAAAGTCATGAGTCAAACCATTAAAAAAAAAAAAATACTAAGAAAGGAATATAGGGACAGCCATACTGGCTTCAGACCTCTGTCCTATCTAATCCTGTAATCTGTCTCCAACAGTAACTAGTACCAAGCACTTCAGAGAAGTCATGTTCCTTTCTATCTTCTCTATACAGAGTAACTGTGCAGAGTAACTAATATATGGAAGTTTAGATCAAACTTTTTAAGGCCCTCTCTACACTGGATTTAGAATTTTGCCACAGTTGCTGCAAGCATGTTTAAACTCTTTTTCTGACAGTGGTTTTTTTCCTGAGCAACATAAACAAGGATATTTGTCTTGAGACCCAAAGAAAACTGTGGTGTACATTAGCAAGTGGAGTTATGGCCCTTGGCAAGACACTCAAATCCAGCCCCCTGAGTTCACCTGTTTCAAGTGGCAGGCATGTACCTCCATCTCGTTGGTCTTGGGCCCACAGTCCCACCGCTTCTAATCTGAGACACCAGATTGCGCACACACCCCCAGTAATCAAATGGATTTAAAACAAGAATCCTATACACATAGTGGATTGGCTGGCCCCTCAAGCCTCTAGGTAGACATGACTTCGCCTTGGTGTCCCCTGGTCTCTTGGGGGATCAAATTATAGCCTGCTTGCTGCAGACACTGGCTCTCAATCAGTGTCAGCCTGGGGTATATTTGTGCATGTACACCTCACAGAGGCTCCCCCCATCTCTACTAGGAAGATCCTATTTTACAGACTAATGTTTTTAGATCTCCAGATCTTCAGCCTTGGCAAACAGCTCTGTCACCAGTGTTGGGGCTGAGGAGTCCTTCTTTGTGGCCATTACCCCGGCTATTGTTTGGCTATTGGATTACCTTTCCTTCCTGGTTTCCTTGTATACTTTACAGGATGCGGGACTCTATCGGGAGAAGCAGTGACTCTGGTTATGGTGTCTAATGGAGCTTTACAATGTGAACAGGATAATCTTTGGAGGTTATGGTGGCTAATGAGATGTTCAGGCCAGAAAGGGCTAATGTTAATCCTGGGATGCATAAATCAGGGAATCTCAAGTAGGAATAGAGAGGTTATTTTTACCTCTGTATTTGGTGCTGATGAAACATTGTGTCCAGTGTTAGTGCCCACAGTTCAAGGAGGATGTTGAGACATTGGATAGGGTCCAGAGAAGAGTCACAAGAATGAATAAAGGGTTAGAAAACATGATGTATAGTGATAGACTCAAAGAGCTCAATCTATTTAGCTGAACAGAAATTATTAGGTCTTCAGTCTAGCAGAGAAGGTAGTACACAATGCAATGTCTGGAAGTTGAAGCTAGACAAATTCTGACTGGAGATAGGGTGTAAATTCTTAACGGTGAGAGTAATTAACCATTGAAACAATTTACCAAGGGTCTTGGAGGATTCTCCATCACTGACAATTTTTAAATCAAAGTGGGATGTTTTTCTAAGACAGATGCTCTAGGAAATATTTTGGCAAAGTTTTTTGGCTTTTTGTTATGCAGGAGGTCAGTCTGGAGGACCACAATGGTCCCTTCTGGGCTTGGAATCTATGAACCTGAGTCTTTAACCATCCCTTTTGATTTAACTCCATACATTTAGGCAGAATAATATCACACAGATATAGAGGAGGATATATGATAGCCATCAAATACAAATATTTCCTGGCTGTCCACTTTGACACTTTGGCTAGCACAGATCTGAGGAGGGAAAAGATTATCCTGTTCACATTGTAAAGCATGAAGGATTTTTTTTCTCCAAGAATCAGGCAGCACAGACAAGACTGGAGAGGTTTATTTACGATATCGGGAAGTCTGACAAATCAGCTTCAACTTCATGGTGTTACAAAGATCACTTGTATACAGTTTTTTTCTCACTTAAACAGTTCATTTACTTTTTTTTTTATCTATTACTTACAAATACAGACCTTGTTCTTCTCAGTAAGAACAGGGGTGATAAAGACAGAGACAGAACAGGATTTCTGACTATCCTTGGGGGCGGGGAAATGGGTGGAATCTTTACAGATAAGAGGGTACACCACAAGGGGGGGGTGAGGGCGAGGGTGAAAGGAATGCGCTGTTCTCATGGAAAGGCAGAATCACTAAGTGGGCATCTAGTCTTCGAGTTATCAGGCATTTACACTAGCCATTGTCCTTGTGGTTTTGTTATGCATGCCTGTTAATTATTGTGGGTTTCGGTTGGGCTGAAAACTGCTTCAGGTCTAACAACATGATCAAGAAAACTGCTTGAATTCTGCTAGTATAACAGTTTAGTATGGCTGTGATTGGAACTGGATGACATTTCTTGAACAGAAAATGTGTTGAAATATGAGTTTTTAAAAAAATAAAAATCCTTTTTTTGGGTGAAACGTTTTTCATTTTTTGCAAAAATGTGGGCCATTTTTTCAGCTTTTTATCTCAATTATTTATCAAAAACTTTACTTAAATAGTTAGCAATTTATGTTTACCAAAATCCAGGCTTTTGGCTAAATTAAATGTTTTTGTTTAATGAAAAACAGGATTTTCTACACTGTTCAATAACACTTTAAATTTTTTAATAAACGTGAACAGTTTTGAGAAAACGTTCTAGTTTGAACACTTGGAACCAAAATAAGTTAAACACTTTAAGGTATTTTGCAAAACTCTTTATGGATGTTTCAACTAGCTGTAGCTCTGATCCCAGTGTCGGGTGGCGCTCCGTACTGATGACAGCCAATCTAAATAGTTGTGGTGCACAATATTGCCACCGTAAATATTTAGAACCTTCATCAAAATAACAGATGCTCAGATTTAAACCCCCAAAAGAAAGGAAATTCTAAAGTAGGGCTCCACAGCACATTATTTCAGGCCCCTGCTACCAATGAATTGCTGAATAACTAAACAGCTGATCTACGACTGTAGTACTAGGCAACAGAGTCGCTGAAATATGGGCTAGATTCCCCACCAAGATCCAACCCCTTCCTGCAGCAGAAAGGGGACAAGAAGTGGCTGCAGATGACCAGCAGGGTGTTCCCTTGGTTTTGGGGAACTCCCTGCTTTATATGTCAGATTCAAGGGAGTGGCTGGCACAGGATGTGTATATTGAGGGTGTTGAGAGTTCATTGTCTCCTGTGTGAGTGACGTATCTTAGAGCATCCCAGCAGCTATTCTAAGCATTGTAATGGCTGGGGCCAGGGCACCCTAGCCCTCAGGATCAGGGAACCATACCCCTGTCCCATCCCTCTCACCTCTTGCTCCAAGAGATAATCTGGCCCAGTGTTTGCAGGAGCTCAAAAGGAATGTGGAGTGTGGACATCCTTGACCTGTGTGCTGCATCCAAAGCACTCTTTGCCTGACTAGCTCTGATGGCTACTGAGCACCGCAGTATGATGTAAGGTAGAGGCAATTTTCAGAGCTCTCCATTCTCTTTGGGTTCAATTTCACGCTCACTGTTTCTCCTCTTTGTACATCTCATTTACATTTCAGTCATAAAGAGAAATCTCTTGGAAGCCCTCCCATTTAAATGAAAAAAAATCCAATAAAGTAGAGTCAAAATCCCCAGGCTTTGTGACTGTTTCCACCTGGAGTTCCACATTTTGTGTATTCCCATATATTCAGAGCTTGGGGCTGCACAGCTCAGGTGTGGAGTGTTAAGTGCAAGATAAAATATGCTGAGAACAGGAAACAGAGTGGAACCATGCCTTCATTAATGAGTGCTTGCTCTAGGGGTGCCAGTTACGCTTGTCTAGTAGCAGGAGTAGAGTAATGAACTTTAGTAGGATCAGGATCAAGCCCCAGGAGAAAATGGCGCGTGTGTGTGTGTGTGTGTGTGTGTGTGTGTGTGTGTGTGTAAGTATGTAACACCTTATCCTTAAAATTTGCATTATTATAAAATGATTTTCACAAAAACTGGGGATATAGCAGGTTAGTGCTGGACAAGATGCATTGGAATTCTCCACTACGATACGTCCTTTCCAATGACAACAGAGATGTACATTTAAAATCAAAATCCATGAGAAAAGTAATTTGCCAAGTGAAGATTGTATTGCACAATTAATTTTTTCAGTGTTTTGTGCCTTCTGATTGATTTTGCTGTTAATTTCAATTGCCAAAGTTTAAAATACTACAAAGACTTCACCAAGCAGGAATCATAATCATTAGACAATTACAGTGACAGTGCTTTGCAGTTAACTGTCTTATTGTAGAGACTATCAGCAATGATCTTTGGGAAAGTTTAAAAGAACAGGTTTGAGATTGACCCTCAGAATTTGTGTTACGAATGAGTGTGACATGTAGCCTTTTGTCCTCTGTAATACAATAAAGTTAATTTTCCTCATTGAACAAGGTACCTCAATGACACTGATCTCAGTGCTATATGATTTATCATCTCACCCAATACAATTTCAAACAACACAAACACATGTATTTAATGTGTTACAAAAGTGTGAGGGACACAAAATGCCCACTCAGCCACTTTCATGTGAAGTTATTGACAATGCTCTCTGTAAATGGAGTATTGGCATGTGCAAATGACCACTTAAATGGATAACAGGACACTTGCATGCACATTAATTCCTGCTTTGCACATGCAGTCATGGTAACTAAGCAAGCAAATTAAGTGTAAATTTTGTGTACACATTTGTGCAGATAGATTAGATAATCTGGCCTATAATGTTCCAACCAAATTATTACATGTTGTAGGTCCTGTTCAACCCTCGGTACTGCAAGACATTAAAGGTCTCTTCTTCAATTGATTAGTTATGCGATAGAAAAGTGGTTTTAGTAAAATCTTTAGCAAAAATGATCTCCCTGTAAGTGTAGCTGAGGGAAGACCACAAAATGGATGTCTGGGGTTTCCCAGGAGAGAAAGTGATCACTCATTGCACAAGCTCCTTCTGAAATAGCTGATCCACACAATGATATTGGACTTGGAGAATACAGGTCTGCATATTCTGCTAATGCAAACCTGCCTATGCTGCAATCTCTAAGGTGGAACATAGTGTGACAAAGTCCCCAAATTCATAGATTTAAGCATGAATGATTAAAGATCTTAAATAAGTTTTTTTTAAATTAAATTATTTCCCTTTCCTTTTAGTAGATCTGTATAAATATAAAGGTAAAATAGAAGCCCTGTCCAGAAAACATTTATCCATGTGAGTAATTGTACTGAATCCAGTGGGTCTAATGCGTAAATGTGGGTTACAAGATCAGATCTCAGTACAATGAACTGGATTGTTTGCCTTCCTTACACCACTGAGTGTATGTCCTTTACAGTGAATGAATCAAATAAGAGAGTCAGAGTGGCCTAGTGGGTAGGGCATGGCTCCGAGTTCAAAACTGCCCCTAAGTTCTATTCTTGCCTCTCCCAGTGACCTGCTATGTGACCTTAGGCAGCAATGTCACTTCTCTGTGACTCCGTTTCTTCTTCCACCCTGTGTTTGTGTCTATGTCTATGTGATGAGCGAGGGGAGTGATTCCCCTGCTTCTGTACACATACTCACACTACCTTTCATCAAGGTAGCATGAGTATAAATAGTAGTGTAGCTGTGGTAGCGCTGGTAGTGGCAGAGGAGGCACGGCTTAGCTGTGCTGAGTACAAACCTGCCTGAAATTGATAGGTGTATACTGAACATGGCTACCTGTGCTATCCTGGGGCTAGAGATGGTTGAAAAATGCAAAGACATTGTAAGATTTTATTTTTAAAAAAATTTGTTGAGATTTCATATGAAAAAATGCTTTTTGGAAAAGACTTTTTTTATTATAAAAATGTTTTGGTTTTGAAAGACAGGTAGGTTGTAGCTTCCTATGAACATCTGGGGTCTGGTAGAACTATACCAGTATGAAAGTGGCATAATGCAATTGTGAAACAGACCTTTTATTTATAAGTTTATTGACAAAATGGAAGGATTTCATGTGATAAGGAAGAATGTACCTCTTATCTAAGGAGAATACAGATGTGCCCGGAAGAGCTACATGAGGTCCCAAGGGAGTTGTTTGAGACAGAGATGTTGTTGCAATTGCAGACTTTTTTTGTTGCTTCCCCCTATTTTACATCGTTCTGCACCTTTGTTTTAAAGTCAAATACTTTTCTAATGAGTATAAATGCAGACATTAAATAAAATTGATGCAAGTCATGTTTGACTATGAGATTGGAGAACTAAGATTCACTCACAAAACATAGCATTAAAAATTACTTTGGTCCAGATCCTCTACTAGTGCAAATCAGTGTGGCTCCCTTGACTTCAATAGGTTTTGCTGGTTTTCTCCAGCTGAGGTTTTGGCCCTTCATACTTTTCAGTAGTCATGATTTTAAATTAAAGTTTAAACAAACCACTCTTGACTGTCCGTCTGCCCCTCAGACCATCAGTGTAGACCCTAGCTGCTGCATAGTAAAAGGGATCACGTAATTCCCGCTGCTCTTGTATTTGCTATCTCTAGCTTTACGCTTTATTCACCATAGTGCTGACTCCTACTGGAAAGGCTTCTAAGCACCTTGAAGATGAGTCTCTGAAGTAACAACTTTACATAAACAATACGAAGTTTCTGGATGTGGGGAGACAGAGTCAGTAAAGAGAGAGGGTGAAATGAGGTTCTATCTACATTGCATTTGTGGGCCTGAGGAGAAAACCAGGCTGTTCTGGATCTGCATTATGTAATTAGACAAATTGTCACAAAATACAAAGAAATTGTGGAATGAATTCTAAGGTGATTCGGCGCTAGTATATTTTTGGGAGGGAATATTTTGTTGTCATTACTGAGATCCGAATTAGTTTCAGACAGTGTTATGTTGCCATGACAACAGAGGACTCGACAGTTTATTTGCTGCCTGCTGGCAGAATAATACATTTCTGAGCTCACTCCTATGAGGAAGTGCACTGTAGGCTGAATGAAACATCATAAGCTTCTTTCAAAAATGTCTCTGAAAATGACCTTATCAAGTATATACATATATATTCAGAAAATAGTGATCAACTGTTATGGTGGTGATACAGGTTAATTTTTACACTCATTTATCAGTATTCTTCAATAAAATCATCAGCACCTGAATAAAAACATTTGGGGAAGTATAATCTTTTAGATTTAGTACCACAATGATAAATGACACATTAGAAATACCTAGCTAGACAGACAGAGAACTAGAGAGATTAGGTAGCTTGTAAAGATTTGACAACTGGTATCAGGTCATGATGCAATTAATTTCCTGGAACAAGATCAGCTAAAATCAACAGATGCTCTGCATCGATGTTGCAATGATCTAGTTAGGTTCTGAAGGTAGGACTGTAAATGTAGACTAATTGTTAATATCCCAACTAACTCAGTCCACAGAATCATATTCTCAGCTTCCTGTGTTGGGAAATAGGCTATAAATATTAATATTAATCAACTTCTTGACATTGATATAATACCCATTGGAGTCTGGAAATCAGTTCTGCCCCAACATTCACAAAGCCGTATCACCATAGGCTGCCATTTGTTTTATTTTCCTGACCACTGAAAAACACCGTTGCTTCAATATACACCTCTGCTCTCTATTTAGACTTGAGGCTTTTTTCTGGCTACAGTCAGGTCTGTTTCAGAGATGGGTCAACAACAATTGAAGAGCATCAAATTGTAATAGCCATTTGTCTTTCTGGATAAATTGATTTCCAGGTCTCACCTTGCCCTTATCTACTACCACCCAGAGTGTCTGATCCAAAGCCTATCTAAGTCAATAGGAGTCTTTCCATTCAGTGGACTTTGGATCAGGACCAAAACATGGGATGGTAGGAAGTGTGGGAATATCTCAGAAGAGAACTCTAGACCTGTACGTCAGAGAAGGGAAGCTTTCTGGGGATTCTCAATTCAGGACAATATCATTTGAAGTTATTTTTTCTTATGGAGAACTTAAATGTATTCATTAAATGGTGTGTAGGAGCATTAAAAAGTAAATATTCTGCCCTTATAAATTCATTGCATTCGTTCCCTTTTGTTCCAAACATTTAATATATGACATACTATTTAGTTCTGTAGCACTTTAAAGATTAACAGATTTAATTTCAGCAGGCATAAGCTTTCATGGGCTTTAGCCCACTTCCTCAGATGCAGTTGGTAGAAATAATACAGCGAATATTAGCAACATATATAGGAGGCAACATATACATATCCAAAGGCATAGTGCTGACTTTGGAAATCTTGTTATGCATGAAGAGCATAAGGTGTGTTGCGTTGTAGAGCTACCACTCTACTCTATTCCTGTTCTGTGGCTAAATGGAAAACTATTTTGTCCAGGGCTGTTAATTCAGCATCAGTGACCACTTAAATTCTCCTTACTATTATAGATGGAGTAAGCTGATGGCATTGTTACATACATTCTTTTTTCTTGGTACGTGAGCAGGGTACAGTCTTTAAAGAAATGTTTATTGTCTTAGATTTTGTGATATTTTCGTACTTGGTGGAACTGTTGCAAACAGAGAGAGCTTACTCTCTGATTTAAACTCTTTAACTAGTCAGTTCTTGAGGCAGAGATGTTCCTGGGAACTGGGCATTGGTGTTTGCGTTGAGACTTCTGAAAAAGGGTGTGGGTTGGTATATGTGTATGTGAAAACAAGAAGTCCCACTAAGAAAATATCCAGGCTCCATGGCATTAATTTCTAATCCAATGAGAAACTGACCAGCAAAGTTCCAATATTGCAATTGCTCAGAAAAGTGGTGACATACATAAAAATAATTAAATAAACAAAAGCCAACAGTTCTGGAGAATAGCGTCAGAATAAAGAGCCCGTGATCACATACACTCTGGATAATAATGATAACCCATATCCAAGTGATACTTGGCTAGAAGGAAAATTTAGACACCTAAAAGGGTGCCATTTTGAATGCTCATGGTATGGAGCAGTTTGTGTGTTACTAATACAATGTACAATTTTAAAACTTATTTAGTCTAGCTATACAGTACTACTGATATGATTTTTGTCATAAGGCAGGTTCAGGGAAAATGTTTAGAGCAGAACATGGACCCATATGTAGTCTTCATTGACTTGACCAAAGCTTTTGATATCAACAGAGAGGATCTATGGGCTATTCTATGAAAACTGGTACTTCCCATACAAATTATCTGTCTGTTCCATGACCACATGACAGTGTATGTGCTCTCTAATGGTTACTCTTCTGATGCATTTGAAATCTCAAATGGAGTGAAGTAAGGCTGTATACTGGCTCCAGTGCTTTCAATCTGTTATTTTTCTACATATCTACGTTACGACATAATGTAGCAGGGTATCTCCCATTGATGTAGTTATGTTGCTATACTGTGGTGTCTTCATGGCACTTTGTCGATAGGAGACACTCTTCCATCGACTCAGCCTTACTCCTTTAGGGGGATAGATTACCAGCATTAACTAGAAAGCCAGAGCCAGTAGTGAAGATATACCCAAAGACTCTGGAGAGACTTCTTGTTGAGGCGCTTTTTGCAGATGACTGCACCTTCATGGCCCATAGACATGATGACCTTCAGGTCATCATTGACAGGGTTTCTGAAGCATCCCAGCTCTTTGGTAAGACGAAGACCTTGTTTCAACAAGCACCTCATTCCATGCGCCAGCACCAGCCATCTTCATCCAAGCATATAGCTGAAAAATGTGTATTAGTTCAAATATATGGGCAGCACCATCTCGAGTGATGGTTCCATGGGTAAGGAAATTGTCTTCCAAGTCAGTAAAGCTAGACAGGCCCTCGGCCAATACCAAAAAAAGTCCTTAACACAACATTCGTCTCTCCACCAAATTGAAGATCTAGTGTTGTGTGTTTTTTCATCTCTCCTGTATGTCATCAGAATGGAAAATTCCCACCTCTCAACACAGATCTCGTGTGGGGAGCTGAGCCAAGGCAAAAGAAAGAAGGGTCATCCGTATAATCACTTCAAAGATAACCTGAAAGAGTAATCTTCAGTGGGCTGGCATCAATCTCAAAGAACTTGAGCAAGTGGCTCAGAATAGGACTCACTGGGGGTCTCTGACAAGATCAGCATGTAACAATTTTGAGCAGGATTGATGAAATTGTCTCCAGGCTGTATGTGAAAAGTGCCATTGAGCTGCAGCATCAGACGTCACAGATATGGACTTCCCATGTCCTCAGTGTGGCTGACTCTCTGCATCAGGGTTCGGACTTCAGAGTTGCACGCATAACCATAAATGAGAATTGGGACATCATCATCATGAGTGATGGACTACCAACAACAACAACACAATAGTGTATTGCAAGAATAATTACTAATTTATCTTGCTGTCTTCTGCAGCCCCAAATTTGGGATAACACAGTCAGGGTCCAATCCTACAGTACTAAAAGGACCTGAGTAAATTTCAATGTGCAGTTGTGATCAAAAAGCTAACAAGATGTTAAGATGCATAAGGAATGAGATTGTGAAAGATACCAATAATATTGTAATCCCATTATGTTAATTGGTCATAGAATAGTGTGTGCTATATTTTATGATCTACTCCATCTCAAAAAAGATATTGCAGAGCTACAGAGAGTTCAGAGAAGAGGGACTAAAATGGTTAAGAGCCTGGAAAAAAACTCACATGAAAGGGACTGAAAAGATTACGATTGTTTACCTTGGAAAGGGAATGAATAAGAGGGGACATGATAAAAGTATATAAAACAATTGACTTGAGAAGGTAGATAGACGGTGAAGTGATTCCCAATCTCATATCACAAGAACAAGGGAACGTACAATAAAATTAAAAGGTGGCAAATTCAAGACCAATAAAAGGAAATACTTTTTGACACAGCATGTAAATTAAACTATGGAAGTTGTTTCAGGAAATCACGGAAGCCCAAAACTTAACAAGATTCTAAAAGGGATTGGATATTTATAAGGATGCTGAGAATATCCAGAGTTATAATGACAACGAATTTTGGAAGGGATATTAAACCTTATGCTTCAGGTTTTAAGCCCTTCCAAACTATTAGAGATCAGGATGAGACCTATGTGAGGGGCAGCTTATCCCACATCTGTGTACTATAGGGGTCTGGCATCTTCCATCTGGTAATGGCCCTTGTCAGAGACTGGACTAGATGGACCTGGGGTCTGATCCAGTCTTGCAATTCCTATGTTCCTGTTGACGACTTGATTTCAGTAAGGAAATTCTTGAGTAAGAGCACCCAGGATCAAGCACATAATATATAGAAATGTTGTCCTTTTTATTTGCAGAACAACTGATGATTCATTTTGCATTTCTCATTGTATGATTTATCCTTTCATGTTAATTTCTGTAAAGGGTGGATTCATTAAAAGAGTAACCAGGAAATATTTTTTTTTCATTTTAACAAACACAAATGGTATCCTGATGCTTCCTTATCTATTTTTTAAACACATAGAATAGCTCTAGATTTTGTATTTGTATGAAATAAAAAAGCAATTCCACTTCAATAATATTGAATCATAGAATTTAGAGGTTGAATGTGTCCCTTGTAAGTGCTGAATATAGCCCAAATTAAGGTAGTATGGAACATTAAACTGATAGTGTGGCTGATAGTATTTACTGTCCACATAATACATGCTGATTGCCTATAAATATAAATGAGTTATAGTAATCTCCAATAAAAAGCCAATATTGAACACAGTGATATCAGAAATATGACAGTATTTTTTTATGCTAATAATAGGAAATGATGACATTTCAAAGGTCACTGTGTATTGGTAAATGGTGACTTTTAGTGGCAACCACTGTGTGAGCTATTTGTTAATAAAAACTAGAACATATTGGCTGAACTTCAAGATAAGATAAATACCAAAAAGAAATGTAATTTGTTTGTTTAAAATATACAAAGTAGGAAGATGCTGGGCACATCCTTTTTATAGCTGAGCCAGGAGAGAGAATTGTTGATTCTTTAGAGGGAAATTATATTCTTGTCTTCAGCAAAGGCATGTTGGCCTGCTGTGACTTTAGAGGAGTTGGGGGAGAAAGGAACTCAAAATACCAAATCTAAAATTAAAGCAGCTGCAAATTGTAAAAGCATCTCTCTTCCCTTTTTGTTTTTCCTTCAGAGAATCTCCCATGAAACTTCTGTTGCTCGGATGGTTAGATTTTTACTGAGCAAGTCGTGTTTTTTTGGTGTGTTCTGCAGTCAATGGACAAACTCATGTCCTTGCTACAGGTGGACATGTTGGAAAGGGGAGTGGTGTCGATCTTTCTGCATCAGTGGTGATAGAGCCATCTGCCCCTGCACGGTAAGAGGGCTCAAGGAATGTATTCTGCAATGAAGTCCCCCTGTGGTATACAATGTGGACTAAAGTATGCATGCAGGATGGCCCGAATCACCATGACTGCAGGCTGGAAAGTCAGACCCACTTAGGTCTGTGGAGAGCTATGTAATTCACTAGAGTCTCTAGGGCTCAAAAGGTATGTAAGAGAGAACTGCAGAGGGGCAGATATTTCCTGTGGTCTTAATGCACCCAAACAGAGGTAGGATAGGGCTTCCTTTTAGGGACAAATGTGAGGATATCCCTCATTAACACCAATAAAAGTCATGTGTTAGCATTGTCTAGAGAACCCTGTGCATTTAGCCCTCCAAAGATGAAAGAAGCTCTGGGGTGGGGGATTCATATTCAATACAGTAGTAAGGACTAGCTCTAGCAATAAGCAGCACTCTTCAGTTATGCATATAGGCTGAAATTTACTGCTGGTTCAGCGCAAAGCTTATGCATCATTGAAGTTCCATGTAAGCCTATTTTGAGCGCTTAAGCAGTGCATAGGCCTTGCTCCGGTCTGCTGCAAAGGGATGAATTTCATCCATATAAGACATGTCAGCAATTGAGGGTGAGGTAATGAAAAGCTAAAGCCAATCGCAGAATAAATATACTCTTTATTTCTTCACATTGCGGAGGGATCCATCAGTGCTGCATTCAAGTACCATTGCTCTCAAATTAATAGAATAAATGAAAGAAATGGAAAAATAACAGATTCTTTTTCCTCTGCCTGTTTTAATTTTAATGGTTTGCTATTTAACAACTACAAACAAGGGTTTCATTACTAAAATTGGTATTGTTAATCAGACTTTGAATCTGAATTTACTCTGCAATGAATTTGATGAATTGGGTTATTAGAAAAATGACAAAGCAGGGAAGAAATGAACTTTTGCTTTTAAAAATATCCTCCTTTAGCACTTGATATTTGAGGCTCATTGAATTGCTTAAAAAAAAAAAAAAAAGTATATTTTAAATGTAAAATACAACTTGTAAAATGTAATACAACTTTGACATCCATCATTTTCCTGTGGGTTTTTTTTTTTTAAACATATTTATACAAACTAAACTCCTCCTTCAGAAGCCGGGGATGCAGGGTGACTGCAGGGGCTGCCCCAGAAACCCTCCCCACTACATTTCATGTAGCACAAGTGCAGCCGCTGCAGCTGCCTGTTCGGGCTTTGGCTGGCGGTGAAGCTGCACAATCACAAATGCACCGGCTCTGCTTGAACCTGGTCATGGTTTGCTCCTACCCACTCACAGATCTCTCCACACTGTGGCGGAGATAATCCCCATTGATCCCCGTGCATGATCTCGACTATCTACTTTCCTATGTTGTAGAGCCATGGCAGGTTCATTTCATGTAGGGTAAGTCTCATGCATCTGCTGCTTAGAGTGACAAGTAGCTGGTATATACTTTTTTTAGTAATATTTGCACCTTATAAAACTGAACTGATAACGTGAAAACGAGGGAAGAGATCACATGTATATTCCCCAACTTCCCTGCCTCACTTCCCATGCCTGCAGCATGATTGGAGAGCATACAACTTATGGGAGGGGGTTTTGGCACAGCATTGGCCTATCTTCGCTCCCCTGACTTTTACCATTGACTTCAATGGGCCAAAGTTAGGCCGGTGCTTAGCATTCTTGAAAAATCCCACCCTAAAGTTATTTAGTTCCTTAGCATAATGCAGGGTTTGCTTCTGCAATGCTGTTAACTGCTCTGCACTTAAACAATGATAAGAATGAACAGAGTATTTAGAAATTCACCCCCCAAGCCTTTCACTCAAAAGATCATCTCAAAGTGTTTGAAAATGAAACATTTATCAGGAGCCTTTCCTGGCACTGACTGTCCTGATTTCACTGCAGCACTAGAGGGAGGGACCATCACTACAGTTGATAAGAGGGAGATTACATCTGGTGCCTACTCAGTAATCTTGTTTCCTAGCACAACAGCCACGTCCACATGCAGGTACATGAGGTGACACAGTGATATATCTCCCCTCCAGCGGAGGGCTTTACTGGACAAATTGCAAAGAGTGTTGAAAGTGATAAGAGGAATGTATCACTGCAAATTTGCTTTATAGGCAAGATATATAAACAAAATGCTTTTTCACAGTCACCAGGCAGACGATTCCCCTGTGCCTTTATAAAAATTGATCTGCCCTTTAAAGCAGCACACAATCTGAAATGACAGGACTCTATATGCGATCCAAAAGGGAGAAGAAGTTGGTTCCTAGATAGTGCTGACAATCCTCTGATACACTTTGCTTCTTGACTCACCTTCCCTTAACACAGCCAGTGTTACTCTGTGGGTGGTACTGTTAAGCAGAGATATAGCACCAGAATAAAGCATCTACAGAGGCAAGGGGAAATCTATTTTATATATGTAATTTAGTAATTCTGAATTAATCTTCTCTCAGAACAATAAAAATACATTACATTAAGGACTCAAAAATGGCTGAGACACCTGAATTCCTTCAACAAGAAAACCAGAAAAGACATTTGGACAGTTGGTGAAGAAAGAAAAAGTAAATAATTATTAACGAAGCATACTTTAAAGATGGCCAAAGTCCTACACAAATACTGACTATTGCTAATTCAGAGAGCACAGGACGAGGGATACATTGTGGTTTCCCTTCATCCTCCTGCATAACGATATCCTAACCTTCCTTTTCTCTGAAAAGATTTATAATTCTGTTTCTCAGCTGGGGTGGCGAAAGCCTGGAGTTCTGTAATATGGATATCTTTTATATTGTCAACCACATGTATTCAAACATCATGAGTCAGCCTTGAAAAAGTCAATAAACCATAGTCTAAGAATCATTTGCCAGAACCTTAAAATTTGCCCCCAGGCTACACATGTATATTTAAATAAATAAAGAACATTGTTCAGCTTAAATACAAAGTTCTTTTTTGTGCAACATTGGTTACTATCAAATTGCATCACCTGTGATCCCTATTAACTGCTAACTATAAAATGTTTTTTCTAATTATATGCACTCTTCAGCATAGAACTTTTCTCCTTTAGGTCAAGTGCTTCATTGAACTTGTGTATAGAAAGGTTTAAATCACCTTTAGCTTCCTGTTTATTCTGTATAGTGACCTCGCCAGACCTACCCAGCTATTCTCAATTATTTGTGTCGTGGAATCTTATGGAGAAAAAATAACCAGTTCAAATGAAGTTTGCCAGCCTCCTAATACTGTGGAGGTTTGAGAAAAAGGAAAGTTCAAAAGATTCACTTAACAAGAAATCAAACTGATGACATTTAAATGAGGTCATAGAATTTGAAGAGT
This sequence comes from Emydura macquarii macquarii, assembly GCF_026122565.2. NCBI lineage: Eukaryota > Metazoa > Chordata > Testudines > Chelidae > Emydura > Emydura macquarii. The sequence continues at coordinate 644,228 of NW_027131527.1, forward strand.
GGGAGACTGTCTTTTGATCTGTGTTTTATAGGGAATGCTCTGCTGTGAATACGTGGAAACAGAGATGTATGTTATATGAAAGTCATATTTTTCTTGATGTCACTGTTTATGGGGAAAACTTAGCTGTGATGTTTAAGACTTCTGATGTGACTTACCATTTTTATATATGTAGACTGGGAATTTATGGAAAAGATCAACATAGGTTAGAAATTCTTTAGGCTATGCTGAGATTTTTTTTGGATTTCATGAGGTCCTTGTGGTTGCTATGCTAATGAATAATATGCCAACATTTACTACAATACTGTGGCTGCTGAACATAATGGATATCTATGAGCAAGCACCCAAGTGAAGTTGATGAATGGTCTTTAGTGATTGCATTTCCATACAGTGAGGCATACATTACTGAGGTGGTTACTCTGCAGCAATGTAGCAATGAATCTCAGTGGATAAAATACCATATTATGCATTCTGTAATTCTGTTGTCTGTGGAAATATACTCTTATTTGGTCATCACTGTGCCTGTTACTTTGTTTTAATCAGCTAGGATGAGCAAAGACCTAAAGTAAGACTAAATACAGAGATTTGTCCAGGAAAGTAAACACAAGAAAACCCATGGGGAATTTTCATGTAGGGAAGTGTTAATATTATATGTGACAGGTCTGGCAGATATTGTGATATCTCCTGACAGAAGAAAGATACATCGTACTAGAAACAGCTACTGGATAAAGAGAGGGCTCCAGTTATAAAGAGGATATGTGTTTTGCAAGTTAAATCTAAAATACAAAAACACCTAGGAGTGGAGTTTGTTTAGTTTTGTGTGTCGTTTTTTTAAAGATTCTAATTTGGTTTCCTGCTTCCTTAATTGTGCTGTTTGCTCTATGGCATGGTGTCAGTGACCAATCAAAAGGCTGGGGGCATAAATTTTCAATATTGAATCTCAGATAGCTTGGAAATAAAAAGTGTTCACATCAGGCAGGGCTGGCCTAAGACAATGTTCTCCCTGGGAGCTGTTGACTACTGGCCCTCTTGAAAATCTCACCCTGAGACTTGCACTCCTAATACTTTGGGCCCCTTGAAAATCGAAAGCTTTGTTCCCTTTTTGAATTTGGTCTTTATATGTCTCCTATTGATACATTATTTTTTACTTCATATGCAATACTTTAATGTGATAGTACCACATAATATAGGCTAAGTTGAGATATTTTTATATGTTGTGCAAGAAACCAGATAACTAGATGTTTGAAAGGACTACTCTGAAATCCATTGACAGTTTCATGATGCATGGAACAGCTTTTGTATCAGACTTGCAGGAAAAGGTGTATGAGTGAAAGCTGGGAAGAGAAGGCATTTTTACTGACAATTGCCAAAGCCTTCAGGAAACAAAAATCACAGCTGTGTTTGATGCAAAAGGTAACAAATTTCAGTATATTTAAATTGACTTCTGTTATCAGTATGGAGAGGAAAGTTGAGAAATCAAGTCACTGAGGTTTCCAGGGGTATAGTATCATAGGCTGTTTTGCAGACCTGGTTGGTTTATTTTCTTGCTTGGTTTAAGAAGTGATTGCCAGTTCTCACAATATTAACAAGATCACTAGATAAAGCTGGGAGTAAGAAATGAGAACCCAAGAGGTCATAAAATAATGGGACAAAATAATTTCTGGTGTCAATGGAGTTACATCAACAATAAATTTGACTCAATAGGTAGAGATAATAATTTAAATTATTCTCAGTATCAGAAGGAGGAACTTGGTGAGCAGCTTGACTAGATAGCCTGAGGGCTGGGAAATAGTTGTTTGGGTAAAAGAAGTTCAGGTTTTTCAGAACCATTTGCCTAAGACTGAGAGCTAGAGCCAGTGACCAAGTATCTTTAACTACAGATGTATGTGAAAAAAGTGGCACATTATTCTCCATTACTCTCCAATTAAAACTAAACAGAATCAATACGGCTTTTGATAGGAAAGGAGAAATAGAAAACCCAGCCCCAACAAACCTTATTGACAGATTAGAGAAGCATAAAAGCACTATTCAATCTGATAGTGTCATGCTTACCTTCTGTACACTGTGATAGTGCATGTTCCTTCTGAGACATTGACAGAATAAAGACAATCAAGACACATCAAATCATGGGGAAAAATTCAAAGCAGAACTGTTTGTAAATTTGAAATTCAGTTTTCATTTGTCAAAACTTGACTCAGGTTTACACACCTTGGAGCATCTGGGTCCTACATTGGGTAATCATGGGCCCAGTTCCAACAGCTAGAATTTTGCAATAAGTAATACCACAGAGAATGATGGAATGGGATGAATGACAGAGACAAAGATAAAGATGATTGAAGTATACAACTGATTTAAGAACTGATATTTCAAGTCAAATTCATAAAATTTTTTAATAGTCACATTAATTTAAATTGACATGTTTTGTTATTAATTCCTGGTTTTTAAGATAGAAAATTAAATGGATGACTATGCATAGAATGTCTCATTACTTCTGGTATTTTTCCTTTACACATGATTAAATTAATTGATCTGCTTGTTAAAAGAGTCACATAAAAATATGCACATAGCAACATGTTGTCGTTTAGCAAACACTGGATGTGATGCAGAAACCAGTAAAATATTCCAAAACATTTTTATTAACTAACATCTTAATTCAGGTTCTTACTAAATACTAGAAATGCCAATGTAGTTCACATGGTAAAAGGAGAATAATTGATATTGTATTTCTATGTAAACCACAGATTCTATGTAAACCGCAGTCATTTATTTGTAATTTGCCTCTCTCTTTTACCTTGTCATCCATGCTCTTGATTTTGTATCCCAAGCAAAATCTGAAAACTGGAGATGAAATTTTCAGCTAATATACATTAGAATTAGTGTAACACTGCTGTAAATGATCAGACCTACATGTGCAGAAAAATACTCCAGTTTCAAATTCCCAAGTTTAATTAAACCAAGGTCTTAGTATTTATCACCTAAAATGTGAAGTGTAGATAAAAAAAAATTCATACCATATTATTTTAAAACTTAGATAACATCAATAAAAATATCTGGATGATGGCAAGAAAAATGTTTCTGTATTAATAAAAACTGAAAGTTCTATTGTATTAGAGATTTTCCTTCATAATATATTAGTGTTGATAGAGTGCCCCAGTCTTATCAGATTAGTGAGTTTTCATTGTGCAATAATTTTGTGCCGTATTCTTCCTCTTTGCCAATATTATAGAAAGAAAGAGTATCATGAGAGAATTGCTAACATGCATGATGAGTTTCTCAAATTAATGCTTTGCATCATATCAACAAAATGTAAGGTCTCATGAGGGAATAATGTGTTTAAGGGAGATTAAATTCCAGGAGCTTCTACCTGCTGAGTTTTTTTTTTTTTTTTTTTTTTAAACCAATCTTCTCTTATGGGCACAGTTCCACTCCTTGCAGATCCTTCCAGGTCTGAAGGAGAAAAGTGCTGAAATTTAATGAAGCCTTTATTAAGTGCAATATGATAAAAATTGTTTGAAGATTGCTTCTGACAAATGACTGCATTTAAGGCTATGGGCCAGAAACTTGGGTGCATCTGAAAGGGCAAAAGACAACCTTTCTGCACTTTCCTCCCATGAATACCTTGGCCTACCAGGGCTGGTTCCACCACATGCACAGTTTAGAGTAACTGCAGTTGTGCTAGCTTTTAACTGTGCCCTAAGAGCCAATATGCCAACAGGGGTGATGGAACACAACATTCCTTCCCATCACAGCATTCCCTGAAACACCAAGGAAATGGAAGCAATTGGTGTAAAGCCAATTTAGCTGGCATAGAGACCATTTAGTCCAGTATATGCACAAGAATTGTAAGAGGAGAAGAGGCAGGTTATCCCTATAAAATATATATTGCAGTAATGGTTAGAAAACACTGCAGTAATGCTATTGTAAATTATAGTTTTCTAGACTACATTTGTGTATTGCATTGTTAAATCACTGTGGCATTATTTTTAGGACTGCCAAATTATTTAAAAAAAATTAATTGCAATTAATTGCAGTTTTAATCACATGGTTAAACAATGATAGAACTCCATTTATTTAAATATTTTGGATGTTTTCTACATTTTCAAATATATTCATTTCAATTACAACTTGGGATACAAATTTAAGTATGTGATTAGGTTTTACATAGGAATGGGGGCAGCATGCTCAACTTTTAGAATCAAGGCCTATATCCTCTCCATATATCTCTACTTTACAGTATGTTCAGAAATTTAAATGATATTGAGGTGGCAATGAGTACAAATTTTTATACAGTGAAACCAATTACCTGCCTACCTTAACGCAACTACAGCTAGAATAGTAGTTCTGGTAAGTACTTCAAAGGGACCTAACCTGACAATGTAAAACACTCTTTTCTGCTGATGTTCCCAAACATTGGGTCTCCTGAAATAAGCAAAATACAAAAACACTTGTCTGGTACACTTGCAGCTGGCCTTGTCTGCACTTAAAATGTTGCAGCTGCACCTTTGTAGTGCTTCAGTGAAGACGCTATCTGAGCCAATGGGAACAATTCTGTTGGCATAGGCACTCCACCTCCCCAAAAGATACGTAGAATTCTCTTGTCGACCTAACACTGTCTATGCTGGGGATTATGTCAGTTTAACTGCACCACTGAAGGTTGTGGATTTTTCATACCCTTGTGCAAAGGAGTTATATTGATATTTCCTACTGTAGACAAGGCCTTTGTTAAGGATATTTGATTTTGCAGTCAATGTATCTTATGATATATTGTGCAGCCACATTTATTGTTTGTTGTATATTTGTGTCAAGATCCACAGAGAGAACACTAACAAATTAAAAAAAAACCCACTCATTTATTTTTTTTCTCTTCTGGTTATTTTGTTTAAAGATTCTGAGCATCATTATCAATGACTGTTATAACATCAAAGTATAAAAACTAAGGCCAACATTTTCAAACTTAATGTTGTGCATCTAAAAATTATATTGATGTGCTGACCATCTCTGACTCCCACTGATTTCAGTGGTAGAGCCATGGAAATCAGCACCTCTGAAAATCAGGATCATTTTTAGGTGATTAAATATGAAGTAAAGTGCCTAACTTTATGTTGGATTCCTTTCCCTACTCTTTGGATATGTCTACACTGGAGATGGAAGATGTAATTTCCAGCTCGAGGAGGCCGACCCATGCTAGCTGTGATTGAGCTACCACTCTAAAAGGAGAAGGGTAGCTGGAGTAGTGTGAACAGCAGCTATCCCAAGTAATGATCCCATCCAAGTTCCTAGAGGGCTGAAGAGGATTAAAGAGAACAGTGCACATCCCATGAAAATATTCTCAAGTTGTCAAAGACAACATGGGAAAGTTTTTAAGGATGATTATTGTAGCTGAGTTGAACAATTTTGAATATTAAATTGACCTTTGTATAGAGATTTTCACAGATTTGTAGATTCTGATGTCAGAAGGGACCATTGTTGTAGTCTAGTTTGACCTGTCTAACACAAGCCATTGAACTGCCCCAAAATAATTCCTAGAGCATATCTTTTAGTAAAACATCTAATCTTAATTTAAAATGAATGTTTTTCTAAAAGATTTGCTCTACGAAAATGTTTGATACTTGCAATGTAGAATTTCATCCTGTGAGCTTCTTATGCATATTTATATTACAGTTTTACTATTTATTAAACAAGAGTGTGCAGAACTGTAATCAGGACACAAAAGGTGATGACATCCCCAGACCAAAGAGCTTACATTGTAGCAAGTACAGCACTGTATATGCCTCTCTTTACCTGGGTCACTTTACAAACCACAACTGTGGAGTGTCATTTTATTTTTATTATCGATAGTCTTATAAAAACAAATTAGAAATCCCACAACACACAGAATACCTTCTCAGTTAATCAAAAGTTAAGGATATCCTTCTTTCTATTTTTCTTTTCAATCTGCTGTATAGTACACATGGAATAATAATTGCCTTTAGATAAGATCAATGTATTTATTCAATTAATATTTAATACTTTGTCCCCATTAGTATCTTTGCTAAAGTATTTACTGAAGAATAACTGCACTGAGGTTGGTGAATTTTTTTCTAGCGTTTTAGCTACCAAAGGCCAGTTCTTCCTAACTCAGAATTAGTTTAGCTCCTGTGCCTTTAGAGTAGTAGTAGATTAATGAATTCTCAATACATCTAAAGTTTCTACCTTTCCCATCACCTTTTAATAGAGATAGTCACCGCTGTCAATAGTGGAGGATCTATGGAGTGATTCAGTTGCACTAATCCTGACTCTTACTACTGGAAAGACAAACATTTACAATGCTCCATTTTTTTTACATGTATGTGGAGAGAAATGCAGAGGCTACATTTGTGTGTCACCATCCTTCTGTGCTCAACCTCCTGCATTTCTTCCAATCCGCCTTCTAGCCATTTTTATACTGTTTGATAGTCATAGTTATACACTGGACATTTTGAAGACTTAGAGGTATTCAGATCAGTTTGTCCATCTCCAGTTATGTGGCATAATCACTTATGTGGTGTGTTGTTTACTCTGTGGTACATACATGGACATATAGGACCCAATTCATCTCTCATTTACACTGTTGTAAACGTAGAGAAACTCCAGTGAAGTTTAAATTGATGTTAACTACAAGCAGAATTGAGATGAAAGGCACTTATCTGCAATATTTGCTGATGCAAATGAGTAGATTATAGTTACCAATTTTGTATGTGTAAATGCTTGATTTTTATTTTTACATTAATGGATATGCCCAGACATTGGTAGAGGCCCACTGGAAATATGGCTCAAATTATTCAGTTCACAGACAAATAAAAGCCTATTATCTACTATCTACATATTATCTACTATCTATTATCTAAATGGATATTAACATTTAAATATTCTCCCTATGATTCCTGGTTGTCCCATGATCCCACTTCTTCAAACAAAATGTCCTCATCTCACATCACTCCATTAATTCAACAAAATGGCAAAAGCTCTTATGCCATCGATTGATGGGTGTTTCTTTTGCTTCAGGAAATTGGTTTACAATAATATTGTATCTAATGTGTTGAAATTATTATGTGGAGCATTTGAAAGGGATTTAGACTCCTAGACTCTGAAGCCAGAAGGGACCAATATGATCATCTTGTCTGACCTCCTGCACAATGCAGACCAAAGAACCTCACCCACCCACCCCCCCACTCCTGTAATAAAGCTCTAACCTATGATTGAGTGATTGATATCCTCAAATCAGAGTTTAAAGACTTCAAGGTACAGAGAATACACCAGCAAGTGACCCGTGACCCATGCTGCAGAGGACGGAGAAAAACCCCCTGGGCCTATGCCAATCTGCCCTGGGGGAAAATTCCTTCCCGACCCCAAATATGGTGATCAGTTAAACCCCGAGCATGTGGGCAAGGCTCACCAGCCAGACACCCAAGAAAGAATTCTCTGTAATAACTCAGAACCCACTCAATCAAATGTCCTTTCACAGGCCATTGGTGGCATATGTACCACCGATAGTCCAAGATCAGTTAATTGCCAAACTAGTTTGTCCCATCATACCATCCCCTCCATAAACTTATCAAGCTCAGTTTTGAAGCCAGATAGGTTTTTGCCCCCATTGCTCCCCTTGGAAGGCTATTCCAGAACTTCACTCCTCTAATGGTTAGAAACTGACGTCTAAAGGTAGAAACCTTTGGGTCAGTGGGAGTTGGTTGCTTAGCTCCTTTTAAAATCTCAGCCCATATTTTAAAACCATGCACTGAAATGTTTTCAGAAAAGATCAGTAGCTGGGTTCAGAAGACATTTAAGCACCTAGCTCCCATTCTTATTCATTTTAGTAGTAACCTAAAGAAACTAAGAGAGGACTGGAAGGAATCTTCAGGGCCATGGAGTCCAGTCTCCCTGTTACTGCAGGCAACCCCATCATATTATCCTGTTCATAAACTCTTTATTCTATATATAATATAAAAAGCTTCTCTAAACATTCTATTTCTGAGATGGAACCTATAGTTGAGTAGTTTAAAATATTTATCAGTTAAGCATCCTATAATCTTGCCTAGGAAGGCTGTGTGATTGAACAAAATGTACATACTTAACATAGTAAGCTTCATAGAGTCATATTTGTTAAGGCCGATAGGGCCTATTATGATAATCTACTGTGACCTCCTGTATAACATTGGCCAAAGAACCTTATCCAATAATTTCTGCATCAAGCCTATAACTTTTATCTGAGTTATGGTATATGTTTTAAAAATATTTCTAGTCTTGATTTAAAGGCTTCTAGTGATGGTGAATCCACCATATCTCTGGGTAAGTTGCTTCAAGTAATGCATATGGTCATCATTTATGGCACTGAGAACTCAGCAGCAGTAAGATATACTTTTATAGGTATGTACCTTCTTCAGGGACATATTTAATTCAGAAGAGAAGATATTATCTCACTTACAGCTACTAGGGTATAAATAGTAGACTCTTTGCTGCATGATCCACAGGAAAAAAAGATAGAGATTTGGTAGTTCTTAAATTTAGAAGCTGATCTCAGTAAAGAATGTTCCCAGAGGATATTTTATCTTTGAAATGGCTTTATCACATTGGAGAGCTATGGTACTTTCAGAATTTCACTAACAACTCTGTGAAACATCTAAAATCTCACCATTTTTCATTGACAATGAAGAGTTGGGTAGAGGAGATAAAGTCAAAAAAGTGTCCAATTGGCAATGATTATATACAGTTGTTGTGCAATCAGAAAAAAAGTTCTTAAGAGAAAGATCAATTAGGCTTTAAAATAATCTTCCTTTAAAAATGCTGGCAGCCCATTACTTGAGACACTGAAAACTAGACTGAACAAAGCACCAGTCTTCATGGCCTCACCTTCCATTTCAAATGACAAAAGTGGATAACTGTCATTTGCTATCAGCATATTCAGGCCATCAGATCCCTAATTGGTGTAGCTCCATTGGCTTCAAAGTAAAAACAGTGTAAAGGAGAAGAGAATGTGGCCCAATATTAAAAAAAACCAAAAAAACAACTCTATCCATTGGGGGTTGGAATCTTGCGAGTAGTCCCATCCTTCTCCAGCCAGCAGAGCAAACCTGTCATTCACTAAACTACAAATTTTCCTGTAGTTATGTACTTTCCTTCCTTTATTAATCCTCTAAGAAGATAATCCTCTTTATTTAGCCAGACCCAAACCTTTGAGCAGTTATGTCTAATACAGAAACATTCACTTGCTCGTTTACTTCAATTACTTTTCCTTTTATTTTTCTGTTTTTCTCTGGGAGCATAAATCATACCTTGGGTGACATTCTATTAACTGGGATGATTTTTGCTAAACTACAAATGTATACGTTTGATTCTTTTTTCAAAAAATTAGAGAGAGAGAGAGTAGAAAGAAAATCTGACCATATTTTATTTGTTCTAAAAGGGTTTCAGTGTCAGAGGATCTTTCATTTCATTTTATCTTATTGATTGAGTTATTTTGTATAACATTCTATGGGTTATCATACACTGTATGAAATATAGCTAGTATTGCATATTGCTGTTCTATGATCCTCAATGTACTATTAAAGTATCTCACAATAAATAAAGAAACATCAAAATATCCCTAAAAGACAGCACCTTCTCCTTTTAAGCCAGTTCTTTACATTGTATGAGGTTAGCAGGTTTAGCTAATTTACAAACTGTTAGGGGCAGGGACTGTTTCTTACTTTGTGTATATACAGAATTAGCTCTGTGAGTCCCCAATCACATTTGCGGCCTATCGGTTCTACAGTGATACAAATACTTAATAAGAGCTTCTGTATTGTGTGCTATTACTAGTTAATAGTTATAATTTGAACTGGTCAAAAAGGTTTATTTGCTGAATGCTGGCCTTTATGATATTATGTGGCTGACTAAAACTTCTCAGTAAACACTCTCTTCACTACATATGACGCAGGCAGGGTAAAGAACTAAACACAAGCTAGAAATCAGAAAGAAACATAATGAAAAGAATCATCATGGAAAAAATTCCTGATATTCTGGAAGTGAAGGGAGTGATTTTCATTTACACTACCGTCATTTTGGACTGTGCTGGCAACATAAATGGTACTTAAACTGAGAGTAAATTTTATTTACATCTACTTTAAGGCCCCTTTGCCTAATCGAGTTGAATAAAGTGGCCATGTAAAAGAGATTCAGGGTCATTATATTAATGCTGTGGATTATTACTAGCAACATGTGCATGACAAATGATTCAGGGGTCTGGGCTGAATAAGCACAATAGTTTGGCTACTGATCTACATTTTTTCTGAATTCCACTGACATAGCAACCAATCTGGAACATTTTCAAGAGCAATCTTTTAATAAATTAGTCATACCCTTTGAAACGGTTGGATGTAAAATGATTGGTCTGAAATTTGGGTCAATTCTTATTTTGTTGAACCAGTTCGATCATTCCTTTAGTAACTCTAGCAAGCAAAGATGGGGACCACAGAAAGATTTGTTTCACTTAATACACGTTAAATATAGCAATTTTTTTGGGAGAGCAGGGGATGATTGGGGGAAATTGTACCTTTCTGAGCTACAGCTTCTTCCTGGAGATCCTATAGAGACAATGCAGTTACAGACTATGCACTGATCTGGCTGGTCCTAAAGGCTCAATGTAGCCCTACTGTAGAATTTGGCTAGGACCTTAGCAACAACCTAAATGTTGCCATGTTCTTTCTTCTATATGCATTATCATTTAGAATTGTAAACTAAAAGAACCCCAGAAAATGAATTCTTCTCATTATCTAGCTTTTACTGATAAAGATTTATGAAGCAAAATGGGGGAAAAAGCTTGAAATACATAAGCAAAGTTGATCCTTTAGGACTAAGCATACAAACCTTATAAAAACCTTGCTAGACTAATAACCTAAATAAATAGGACATGGCAGATATAAGGGGAAAGTTTATCACTTTTGCGTAAGGACTTTTTCATAGGGGGGAGAACTTGTAAATAGGTGATTAATCCTGAAAATAAGTCCGTCAGAAAATTTATATAACGGAGAGGGGGAAAAAAAAAAAAAACATCTTGCTTCCCCCCTCAAAAAGACATTGGTTAAGTTGCTTTATGAAATGAATGCTTATATTAAAAATGGTACAGTAGGTACTTTTGTACAAAGAGGTATATGAAAATACATAAGACAATATTTAGAAAGCGCTGTGAAGGTGGGCAGATGGTCAGAAATAAACATTAGACAAATACTTTCTGCAACTTCATTGTCATTAAAACAATAATTGCTAAAATAAAATTCTCAAGTGATTTCATCTCTAGATTTGAATGGAAACATTTTACAGAGAGAGTTTGATTTCACTGAAGTTCTGTTGGAACCAGAATTCCAGTGGAAATCTTCTGGTTTTGTGAAAACTAGTCCCCCACCCAGGTTCCTCAAAATCCTGCCTGGGCGGTTGCTGGGGAGCATGGGCTTCCAGGGTCTGATGCTATAGCAGAGGTCCCCAGGCAGACTGCCCCAGAACTAAGGTTCCATTCCCTTTCTTTTGAAATATTTGGCTTTTGTTCCAAATTGGAATTAAACCAAATTTAGAAATATCAAAACTCTCCATGAAACAGAAGTACCTTTCTCCACCCAACTCTACTCATGACTTTGGCCTTCAGCACCTGAAGGCAACTTTCCTCTCAGAACTATATATTCCACATTATATCATAAGGTATAAGCAATAAGAAAAACAAGAAAAGGTGGAATTTGTATTAATTTCTAGTGTATTAAAAATTAATCTTTGCAAGATTGCGGTAAACCATAGGAAAACACAAATTTTGAAACTTCAGCCTTATAGATGACGGAGAGCAAAAATAACAGGTGTCATTCACGAGTGATCAGCACCTGCTTAGCACTGCTGCCACTGAAGTCCATGGGAATATCACTATTGACTTCAATGAGAGCAAAGGTAGACAACTCCGACTACCTTTGAAAACACCCAGTGCTGAAAATAACTCCACTTGTTTTACTTCCATGGTCTTATTTATTAATCCATAAGAACGACATTATGTAGAGACCAGCAGTCTGAGTGTGTTACTAAGACTTCTGACCAGTGTGTCTGCAGTGTTGTTGTAGTTGTGTCAATCCCAGGATATTAGAGAGACAAAGTGGCTGAGGTAATATCTTTTATTGCACCAACTTTGGTTGAGAGAGACAAGCTTTTGAAATTATACAGATCTTTTCTTCAGGTCTGGAAAACTTAATCGGAGTGTGACAGCTAAATATAACATGGAACAGATCGTTTAGCATAAGTAGTTAACACAGATTTCAAGGGACCATTAAAGGAGAAGTGGCCCGTTAACAGCCCTCCAGTCATAGGAAGGAAAGGAATGGGAGAGAAACCTCTGGAGAGGTTGTTAGTGGATTGTTGAAATAAGCTATAAACCCAGTGTTTCTATTCAGTACATGATGTTTAGTGTTTAGCAAAGTTGTGAATTTAAGCGCTCAGGCTCACCTTTTTAAAGTGTTGTGTAGGTTTCCTTTGAGGATGAGTACTGATAGGTCAGATATAGAGTGAGTGATTTGTGACAAGTGTTCATCCACAGGTGATGTGGTTTTTATCTTTTATCAATAATTTCTGGACAAATACATCACAAAACCCATGATATACCTGGGATACGTTGATATTTTCATCCCCTGGACAGATTTAAACTCCCTCAGATTTCCACCACAACTTCAACCACCACCACCTGTCCATTAAACTCTCTCTCTGTAGCACTCCTACACCAGCATCAAATTCCTGCACGCCACAATCAGCTTCAGCAATGGAACTGTACAGACAACCATATACAAAAAAATCCATGGATCACCACACCTACCTTCACTGATCCAGTAACCACATCAAATACACCAAGAAATCTGCTATCTACAGTCAGGCAGGCACATACTACAGAATATGCTCGGAGGAGAAAGTCTAGGATATACACCTTAACACACTCAAACTGCCTTCACCAAACAAGGACACTCCACCAGAGAAGTAGATAGCATCATGAAATGGGCCACCCAAATACCCTGAGACAACCTGATTCAATACAGAAATAAAACCCTCTGTGACCCCATAGCCCTAGTTGTCACCTACCACTGCACACTGGAACCCATTTGAGGTATCATCAAACAACTACAACCTATGCTCAATGGGCCCCCCATCCTGAAATAAATCTTTCCTGAATCTCCTTTTCTGACCTTCAAACACCCTTCCAGGGCCTCCAAGCTCATCATCCGAAGCAAGCTCCCCACAGAGCAGGACACACCACCTCAAAGTGGCATCAGACCCTGCCAGTACAACAGATGCAAAACCTGCAGAGACATCTCCACTGCTACAATGATCAACACCCCCGACAACACATCTTCCAAAATCCTGGGGTTCCACACATGCCTATCACAACATGTGGTGCACCTCATTCAGGGCATTTAATGCACTAGCAATTACATGGGTAAAACCAGATAATCACTGTGCTCTCGAATGACCTTATAGAAAAATGATGAAAGACAAAACCACCACATCACCTGTGGGTGAATACTTTTCACAAAGTGTTCACTCCGTATCTGACCTATAAGTCTTTATTTTCAAAGAAAACCCACACAACACTTTCCAAAAGAAAAAAAAAAAAAAAGCCTGGGAGCTTAAATTCATAACTTTGCTAGACACTAAATATCATGAACTGAATAAAGACTTTGGATTTATGGCTCATTACAACGATTTATAAGCCATTAACAACCCCCTCCACTAAGTCCCATCTATCTTCTCCCAATCCTTCTTTTCCTTCCTATGAGTGGAGAGATATTGCCTTACCCACTTTGATCAGTATATCTATTTTTGAGGTGGTAGGGAATGGGCAGAGTTTGTTTTCTTTCTTGCTTTTTAATATTTTTGTAAAAAAATGTAACTGATTGTATAGGTACTTAATTTCTGAGATGACATTAATACCAAAAGTCTGAGTCCTATAAAACAGTGATAACAATCAAATCAAGGTATGATATATTAGTACCTAATATCAGATAGCAGAAAATATTATGCCTATAAAGGTACTTGAAACAGCCATTTCAGGTTTTTAAAAAATAGAGAAGGAAAACTTCCAACAAATAAAATAAAGCCCAGTAGGTAAATCAGGAAATCTGATATAGATGAACATTCATCTGCAAAGCTAGAATATCTGAATAAAGCCAGCAATTTAATCAAAGAAACCCTGGAGATAGTATGAGAAAGAAAAATGGGTGTGCTAACTGAAGGCCCTATAGAAAGGATGCAGTATTTGGGCTGGAAAGGCACAGTTTGTAGGATTCCAATTTATATTGGCATAAAAAAAAAAACAGATACTGATTTCTAAGCTTCCATGTGGTTTTTTTTTCTAGGCAACTCTAGAAAGAGACAAGAGCTCGTATGGTGGTGTTGACGATTTCTATATTTAAGGTAGCTGATTTTCTCCATCATAGATAAATACCAACTAGAAAATTAGCTTGATAAATATTATCTTAGGGGTCTAGGATGAACAGCAAAGTATCATCTATGTAAAGAACAACCTAACATTAATTATCTGTATGTTCAGCTATGACACTTCTGAGTTCTTGTGTCTAGAAAAATCTGTGCCAAGATCTGCATTGTAAGTATGAAGAGTAAAGCAGAACGAGGATAACTCTCCTCTTTCTTAAAATGTAGAGGATAATCCCCACTATTTTTAATTTTAGCTTTTGGTTCAAAAACTAATTCCAGATTAAGAAATGTCATAGAACTGGATTTGAGAGGGAAGTCTCAGAAAATAAAGGACATTCCACTCAGTCAAAGCCCTTCTCTGACTCTACACAGAGTATAAGAAAAAGGAATGTTCTTTAACTGGCTAAAATGAAATGATAGTCAGGACTATTCTGTTGTTCAAATCACCAGTGTTTAAGGAAGGCTGTTGATCTTTAGGAACCAATCTAAAGAGGCAAGAGCCTCAAATGATGTAAATCGGCGTAGCTCTAATGACTTTACTGAGGATGGGAAAGATCTGACTGAAGGTTTTCTAAGTGGGCAGACAGAAGTGTTGAAAACAGTGTTTGTTTTTATTGATAGGAGTTGATTGGGTTCTGTGGAATCCAGGTTCCTTGCCTATTTTATGTATAACATTACAGATTTGTCATGGCAATATGAAATTTGCCATGTTCAAGGGCTGAGTCATAGACCTTTGCAAGCTAGGGGGCGATATATATTCTCTAATGGATCAATCATAGAGTTTAAGGTCAGAGTTTAAGGGACCACTAGATCATCTAGTCTGATCTCCTGTATATCAGAAGCCACCAAAAGCACCCGCTCCACTAAATCCAATGAGACCAAAATATTATACCTGCAGGAGTCTAGATGGTTATTTGGCACATGCAGAGAATAGGAGGGACTGAAGATACACAAGTGTTTGAGTCCCCTGTAACAGCAGAGAAATGATTAAATGAGATATACTCAGGAAATCTTGGCAAATGACCCACACCTATATGCTACCGAGGAAGGCAAAACATCTCTATCAATCTGACCTGGGGATAATTCCTTCCTGACCCTATATATGATGATCAGTCAGACCCTAAGCATGTGAACAAGGAACTAGCCAGCCAAGCACCTGACAGAGAGAATGCTCAGTGCCATGGCTCACCCCACCCAACGTCTGATCTCCAGCCATGGCCGTTCCTGATGCTTCAGAGGAGGGAGATTGAAAAAAACCCTCCCAGCATAGCTGTATGAAGTATACAGATTTACATCATCTGCGAATCTGGTCCTTAATTACTGTATATTTGTATGGGCCGAAAGTTTTTGCTGCAGGTTGATTTGAAATTGCTTCTTTTCTTCACTTTGAATATCTAAGCTTTGAAATTGTTCAGCATGAAGCACCACAAAATGTATTGTGATAAGATAGGTTCCAATATGTTCATGTTCGGTTACTATCTGAGAAGTGTATCATTTATCAGATACATTCTTGAATCATGAGTGATTTTTCTGAGTATAGCACTTTGTTGTTGCTATTAATTATTTTGCCAACTCTGTTTTGCAAAATATAACCTTTATGTTTATATGCTAATATTTTGCTACTTTTACTACTTTTTTCATAGTAATATTGCATACATAGCTGGAGTATATAGTCTATTATTTCAATCAAAAAGCTATTAAAATGCCTCCTGATGATAACAAGCTCATGAAGCTTATAACACGACCCAGTTTGCATGCAGATCTTCTTCGGGACTTTAATTTGCTCCTTTTTGAAGCTGTGAGTAGCCTTCAGATATTTTGCTTTTTTCCAAGAAGCTGCTAAGGATTATATGTGCCATAGGAAGTAGCTTTAATTGTTTCCCAGAGGAGGTGTGGGAGAGTCATTGAATTCAGTGGAGTTATTGATGTCACTCTTAATTTTATCAAGTATTATGGAATCTTTGAGTAAATTAGCATTTAGCATTCAGCAGGACTGAATTTATATTTGATGTTCTAGCCAGGAAATGTGTACTAAATCATTCCAGGGATTATTGTAGTAAATCATTGAAATCATCATCTCAGTTTTTTTTAAAAAAATCAGACAGGGTGCTAGGTTATATTGACAGGGTGATAAAGCCAAAGTGGTATTAATATTATGTAATATACTTCTGGATCACATCTGTCATGCTGTGTACACTGAAAAGATTATTACCCAGGAGATGGTGGAGTGTAGAATTACCATGATAAATCACACAAATCTCAGAGGATGGAAGGCTATTTTCATCTGAAAAGAGAAGATTTCAATGCAAAATAACTTTTATTAAAATTACAAAAGGAAATTATATCAGTTTGTTAAGGTAAATTATCCATAGGGGTGATATTTCATATGGATATGTTGTCTAAAAATTAGGAAGATAGAAGTAAATAGAGAAGTCAGTCAAAACTAGTTTCATGGAAAAGATAACAAGGGCTATTGAGAAAGCTATCAAAGGGTATCATGGGTTTAAAAAAGGACCTAATTTTGGTAATTGCTCATCTGCCACAAGTATTCTCTTACCTGCAGTTACAGAGGGCTATATCTTGTCCTCTCTCTTGTTCAATGTGTACACGAGGCTTTTGGGAGATTAGTGAGGACTGTGGAGTGCTTTATGTTTTAGTAGCTAAAGAGAGAGAAGGAAAATGGCAATCTTACTCTTTCCCCAAACTGTTGAAATTCTGAAGGATTTAGTTCTAAATGAAACCTTAAAACATGCTGAGAAAATATCTGCACTAGAGCAAATCCCTCTAACTTCTCGGGAATTGTGCGCACATATTGAAGGGGAGAATTTGGTGCACTGAAAAAATGGTAATTTCTTCCATTAAAGAGCACCTTATATAGGAAACCAAGCAGACTTCTGGAACAGAGTCAAAATTGACCGTGTATTTGTAAACTGTTTATTAAATAAACTTCATTAGCAAATTAATAATCCTTGCATTGCTTCATTGTAATTTACTGCAAGAGAGCAAAGGGAGTGAGAGACGTGAAACCTAGAGTAGGTTTGCTAAATGACCAAACCAAAGACACCTGGCATGGGAAGGAAACCTCAACCAGCCGGTTCCTTCGAAGAGAGATGAAGCAGCAATTTGAGAGAAGCTGACTCAAAAAGTCAGCGAGGGAGTCAACACTAAGTAGGGCAGCAAGCAACCCAGACAGCCATGCCCCACCCCCATTCCAGAGTTGGTCATCTCCTATGAACTGATAAAAAAGATTCTGTGAAGGAAATCTTCTGCTCACCCAGGTTCCAAGGTAAGAGCAATGCCTTAGGGCAGACTTCTGGGACTTTGAGTGTATTTTGTCTGAATAAACCCGGACCCAATAAGGGTGGTGATTGGATGAGCAAGTGTGTGGAGTCTACGTAAAAGGGCCTGGAAAAGAGTAAATAAAGAGCACGGCAGGGCAGAGGCGCAGTGGCCATGAGGAGATGCAGGGGGAATGGCTAACTCGTTTGCATTCATCTGTACATCTAGCAAATGGTTGCACCCCTTAGAGCACCTTCATCAATGTGATCCTGAACCAATCAAAGTTGGAGAGGTACGAGAGCTTCCAGCTGTTTCAGGATGAATAGCTTAGTGGAAACTGGCAAGGAACAGTATTGGGATTGATTAGCACATTAAAGCTAGATAGAAAATGAATGTTATCTTTTTGTTATGACAGGATAATCCCTTTCTTTTATTCTTCCTTCCTGCTTTCTCTCATAAAAGAAGAAAAATATCCAGTTCATACCACCCTGTAGATTAGAACTAAATTGTACTGTGTGAACTTCCTTATCTTTATATCCTTGCAGTCTAATATTAGACAATATTGGCTACCTTTTGCTCCACGTTCTAAGGGAAATGAAAGCTGATGTTTAATGATATTCAGTGTCTTGTTAATTTTAGGAGTAGGTTTGTAGTGGAATCTTGAAATTTGACAGTACAGTGCAGGTTTTCCATGCATTCCATGGTTTTGCAATTCTATTTTATGTTAATCTTGTCATCTAACTGGTATTCATATGCTAATTCATTATTAGCACGCCAGCTCATTCTTTTAACATACTACTAGGTAAATAGGTGCCATCTGACTGAGACATTTAAAGAGATGCAGGGTTAACAAGTTCATTTAACAAAGAAAACACAAAAACATATGCTAATCACTTGTATGAGGTGATTACTGAACTCCAGAGAATTGCCTGTCTGCTCCTCTGAAACGTGTGCAGCACTGCCAAGACCAGGAAGACAACAGCTAGGAAGACTGGCCCTGTCTGCTGTCAGTTTGATGATATTGCACAGCTACATGATAACCAGTATAAAAGAAAAACATTTCAGGTAGTCACCACGAGGCTGCTTACTATGGCAGGGAGGGGGGGCAGAAGGGAGGAAGCAGCAGTGTTTTTAGCAGTGAAAAGCAATTAACAAGGGCCACTGAGACTGTGGCATTTCTGACATGAATGTAACTGTTTCAGTTCCTCCATTTCCCCCTGGACAGGAAAGAAGTCTTCATATGACTGTGTGAGATGGCCTGAATGAAGAGGATGCTTGTGGAAAGCTTTTGGGGACCCTCTAATATTTTCACTTAATCAAGGAGATTGGGGTATACAAGTACCAGACAGGCAGCATGAAGTCCACCTATCTTCCTTGCTGAAGTGTAACTGGAAGGGTTAGTTGTCATAAAGAATTGCCAATTAGATGCCTGGGAAAGATATAGTGGTACCTCCATCCATTTTAGAAAGAGGTGATTTTGACTGGCTAATGTTTTTAACCAGGTTGCTGGGATTCAAACAAAAAATATAGAACAACGACCTCTGAATTTTCCCCCATAGCTTCAAGTTTCACCAATAATTTAAATTGTTGCTGGATTAAATACTACATCAGGAGTAAGGGTAGGATTAAGTGAAAGTACTGAATTGGCATAGATGTTCAGTGATCTAGAAATAAGAATGAACATCATAATAGGCATACGGTAGGAAAACAGAATAAAAGTAATCAAAGACCTGGCCAGTAACACAAGTGAAAAAGTGATAAACAACTTTTTCTCAAGAAACTAGGCTAATAGTTTAAATATTTCTTGTTACATATTTCTTGATGATACTAGTAACAAAATATTAAAAGAGAAAGTGAATTAAAAAATCATACATTTATCGTGTATCAACACAGCAATGACTGACCAATTTATATCTTGACAACCTTTTAACTTGACTATTAACTTTAATGTTTCTTCATTAGCCTAGGCACTGAGATAATAGGGTAAATTATGGACTTCACTAAAAGAAAGTCAGGGGCCTCATCTTGCTGCTACTGAATTTAGCTGGAGTTTTGCCATTGGTATCAGTGAAGGTGGTACCGGAGCGATTGTCTATATAGTGATGCAAGAGCATAAGTCCCTCCCTCTCATTCCCTTATATGGCTAATTAAGGTCTACGTGGTTCATAGATCAAAGCAATGCTTTTCAGAGGCAGGAAGGAATTGTACAAGATTGAAAAATGACAGAATGACTTCAAGTTGATTTATCTGATTAGTTAGTGAATGTGAACTGCAAAGAGGGTAACAAAAGCATTTTTTTAATTTACTGACTAACACTACAAATGATTTTATTGGATATCCACTGTGGGTCTCCAAAAGTTATGAGAAAAAAAGTTATTGAAGATAGTGTAAAGCCAGCCCTTCATAGAGATTAAGCAACCAGTTTTGGTATGATAACCGTTTTATTTGTTAATCCTTTTATCTTAAAAAGAGTCAGTAGAATTGTAAATGTGTTGATAGCTGAGCTATTGCCATAATTTTGTCTCTTGCCTTTCCTATAAGAAACTTTGTGAACCTGTAAGACAGGGTGGTGGGAGGCAAGATTTTTCACATACATCCTACACAATACAGAGAGGAGTCTAGGATCTTTGCCATCTGGCAATTTCAACCTCTTTGCATCATATTTGCTTGGATGCATGTAGTGTGAATCAGTAAAATATATTTATAGTGTTCTTGGCAACCTCCTTTCTGAACATCACATCCAAATATTGACTACATCCGACTCCATAAAAGAACTTCCTGAAAGAGAGAGACACAGAAGCACAATCTTCCAACTTCTGAGTGATCTCTGCCAGAAACTTGAGTGATATGGCAGTTCAGTCTTCATGCTACAGTTAGCTCTAATTAGCAGCTCTTTAAATTGTTGTATTCTTTACCCATAGTTGAGGGGAACTCGGAGAAAGGCATGAAATTCTCTCCTACTTATGAAAATATGAAAGAAAATCAGAGAAATCCTTTCTAATCTGATTGCTACAAGTACAAGCATCACTGGACTGAACAATGAAAGGGAGAGTATCATCAATAGGAAATGGTTTTTGTAAATGAAAAATTGAATCATGTTTTATAATTACAAGCAATCAGCTTCTAAAAAAAAGAATGTAATTTTTGTTTGTCTAGATAGACAAACAGAAGACCATTTAGGGGTCTTATTTTACGATTTGTTTGATACGTTTTTAAAATAGTCTGTGTTTTAACTTATCTAATGTGCCTGTAGGGAAAGATGTGTAATTTCAAAGTGGTTGGATGCTCTGAGGACTCCAGTCAGAGTGCTGACTGTGTGGGATGAGGAAGGGAAGGGGTGTGTTTTTTGTTTTTGTGGGTTGTTTTTATTTTTTTGGGGGGGAAGTGGATGCTAGTCCACTAATAATTAGAATATCCCATCATCTCAAATCACCGGTTAGATGGCATTTATTTATTTATATTGACTTTTGAAAAATCTACCTCTCTGTTTCTCTATTTGCACAAGAGGCTTTTCAGGAATTATGACCACACTATCACTGTTCTGAGTCATCAAGATTCAGCCTCTTCCTCTCCTGCCCTTGAGGTACCACCTTCCTTGGAACACCTCATCTGTTCCAAGACTCTTACAGAGGGCCTTTTCACTACAGAGAACTCTCTGTGGTGGCTGTGTGGGCTTTTTATGGCCCACGTAGTGCAAGGGTTTGCAAAGCAACTGTGATTCAGACCCTATATGACTTCATATTGGGAATGAAGATATCTGTTTTTTTGTCTGTACCATCTGAATATTAAACAATGAAGGAAAGGATGACAGGCTTTTTGGTTTCTATATTAAAAAATAATGGATCAGATCCTCAGCTCCTGTAAATCAGAAGTAAATGGGTATATGCCAATTTTCCACGACTTGTATCTGGCCCATTCTACTTGTATAGATAGATAGATTTTGTCACAGTTCAGGGTATCTTCATCTTTATTCCCCCTCCGTGGTCTACTATGGGAACCCACTTAAAGGTTTCTGGCTCCTAGTTGTCACCTCTCTCGGGCAAAGACCCACATCTCCCTCCCTCTTGACTGGGTTTTTTCCAGGCTCCACAACTCCCTGATTTATATTGTGATATTCCCACCAAGTCCGACTAACTAAAGAGGCCAATGTCTGTACTTTGCTTTCTCTCCTGAGGCTGTGAGCAGAATAATTGCCTGCAGTTACAAATTTCTGCATAGTACATTCTAAGCAAGCACATTTATTCTTAAGGTGAAAACATTATAGAGCGAACCTACACTCTCGCTACAAAGCTTATTTTATTATTTTTATTAGGTTATCAGAAGTTACCCCAGCTCCACCTCAGTCCTTGAAAACCCATGTTTATAACTATTTCAGATTTAGAACCAGAACTAGAACCCCAGGAGGGGCATTTCAGCTGTTTCTTTATCCAATTTGGGGCTTTGATCTCATCTCCAGGGACAGACAGTTGGTAGGCAATGACTCACGCTTCAGGGCAAAGCTTCAAAAGGCTTTTATTTTTTTGTGTGTGTGCATAAACCGAGGTGAGGAATTTGTATTAACCTCTCTTGTTATTCCCCAGGAAATCTACTTCACACTTTTTGTCTCAAAAGTTCTGTGAACTCCCAGGCCTCAGATCACATTCTCCTCTTGCTGTCCCCCACCACCACTCCACAGGCAATCCCAGCCCACAGTAATACATAAGCTTTGCACTTAATACAATGGACCCCAAATTTAATTTGATAAGATATCCAAAGAATATGCAGGAAATTGCCATATCTGCCACAGATATGTTTTCGAAAGAAATCAAAGTGACTTCATGGGTACACGAAGTACTCTTGTGTATTTAAAGAATTCAAATCTAGTTTAAACTGGCAAAAAAAGAAAAGAAAAGCTATTACCATTGGTGGTTCTTTGACATATGTGAAATATATCTGGGGGGGAAAGGCAGTGCAGTTTGAGGTCAGTTGTCCACATCCTAAAAAGCTAATCACATCACCACAATTGTCACCAACTGGCAATCTTTTTTGAAAATTCTAGATTGGAAACCAGGAACTAAAAATATATAAATATAAAGTACATCTTCAACACACTTTTAGGAAAATGTGGGCAATGACATTTAATAAGAATAGTTACAGGATGCTTCAAACAGCATGTAGTAAAATGCCGACTGCTCTTCCTGCTTGTCATACAGTACTAGAGCGGATAGGGTGGGTGGGAATGTGAAGTAAGTGGTAACTAATTGGGTATCCGACTGGGAAAATCTTTGGGCACCAGCAGTTCAAAAAAAATTGTCAAAAGTTCCAATAATTAAAAAAAAAAAAAAAAGGGCGGGGGGGGGGCGTGGAGTGGGCAAGAATGAAAAATGTCATATAGAGCTTTGGAATCTGCAAATATAACTAAATTTTGTTTTGCTAGCAAAAAAACAAACCTTGCAACCACAGATTTAAAAAAAACCAAAACCGTCAACCACAACAAACCCAGCTTCCACATCAGATGCAGGTCACATGCCCAGATCTACTGACCATATTTCATTCAGAGTATGTGTAGGCTGGGGGTGGAATGCATAATTTATAGCTTGAGGAGACATACTTGTGCTAGCTCTGGCGTTGGTACACCACTGTCAATGTAGTGTAGCCACTGCAATGCGAGCTGCAGGTGGGGCTCGCTGCCCCAAGTACAAATCAGTCTGAAGCCCTAGGTATTTACTCAGGTGGATAGCTCCTCCTGCTGCTTGTGCTTTGGTGATGACACTTGTATTTTTAACATTGGTCAGTGGTGGCCCGGGTATATGTAGTTGAGCTGAAAATTATAACTTCCAACTCCAGTGAAGACAAACCCTTAATCAATTCTCTACTGTTACAGGGTATTGGTACACCTTGGTCCCTCCTGTTCTCTCTCCATAGAACCCCAGTAGTTTTGACTCCTGACAGTTGTAATACTTTGGTCTAGATCTAGTGGTTAGGCTCGGTGTAAGGGTAGCTGGGTGATATGAGTGGCTGGACTAGGTGATCTGGTGGTCCCATCTGTTCTTATCTCTCTGAGTGTGACTGAAATCTGACCCCTTTCTCTCCACTCTCAGATTTACCCCTTATTTCCTGTGCTCAGATCAGCCACCTGTTCCTTGTTCTCTTTCCTTCCTTTTACAGTTCCCTCCTTCAGAACCCATTTAGTCCATTGCTCCTTAATATCCTTATCAATGTC
Source organism: Emydura macquarii macquarii (assembly GCF_026122565.2). NCBI lineage: Eukaryota > Metazoa > Chordata > Testudines > Chelidae > Emydura > Emydura macquarii. Next base: position 668,151 of record NW_027131527.1, read on the forward strand.
TCTAAACATGCTGCATCTGAAGCTTTCACCAGGCTTGTCCCACCATACTTGTTTTGTCTTATTTCTACTGTCAGCTCTCTGAGCAGTAGCATATCTTATTAGACATACAACTCCTTATATGCATCTCTGGATTTCTCATATTTCACACCTTGTTGCGCACAAGTGCACAAGCAAAAATACTTCCATTTCTATTTTATCTCTTATGAATCTTATTAAAACTTAGTGAATTGAAGAATTGTGAATTATCACAAAATATCATAATCCTGACAAGAAAGGGAAACGATTTATATTGTTAATTTTGAGGTATCCAAAAGTATGCCAAACATTTCAGAGGCTAGTCAGGACACAGTGCCTTGCTCTGAAGAACTGAAAATATAAATTTATACGTGACACAACACATGGAGGAGACAAAGACGGGGAGAAGAACAAGTTAGAATAATAAGATCACATGACTGCATATCCAGGTCTCAGTTAAATAAAGCACTTAAACGTATGCTTGAAGGTCACTGGGATTTAAAAACATGCTGTGTTAAATTGGAATCTCCACACAGGTACATGCACACCTTGATGGTTCCATAAGGAGATATTTTCTTAAACTCACTTTTCATATGCTCCGTTGCAGAAATAGGTTTTTAACCATCGTTTGAATGAGGAAAGGGAAGTGGCTTTGCAAACAGATTTGAGGATGGGGAAGGAGGTATGGAGGCAAAAGAGGGATATAGTTATAAAAGGGACATAAAGGTGGCATAACAATCCGCAAACACTCTGTGTATGTGAGACTGTTTTAAATATTTGTACATATTTGCATATACATTCTGTAGAAACAGCCACTTGTAGTATATAAACAGAAGCCATTTATACATACTGGATCATTTTAGAGACGCTCCTAATTTTAAAACCCTTTCAGCTATGAAAATGAATGGGCTTCCCCAAGGAACTAAAGAAAGCCCTCAGGTTAATAATGAATTGTAACAATGTCTTAAACTGTTGTAATCACATGCAATACTTTGCATGGAATCATTTATCTGAATTTGTTGTTCTGAACACATTGATAATGTGCTGGGTTTTAATCAGTGATTAAATACTGTATGCAGCCCATAACTCAGATGCTTCTGTTTGCCTTAAGATTCTACGCTGAAAATTAAGGAAGACACAATGGTAGGTCTATCTCATTTTCAGAAAGAATAGCTTGTAAGTGCAGAAAGATTCAGTCACTGTAATGGCAAGCAAAATTAAGAGCTGAGTACAAACACATCAGAAAATGTCAAGCTCTTTGAATATCCTGTGAGTTGTAGAGGACACATGGAGGCAATTTAATGAAATACAATTGGAAATTCTTTCAAATATGGATTAGCATGTGTCTATTTACAAGGACAAAAGTATCTTAATGGATATATATTTTTCTCCAATATATGGATGTTTTAGATTTATTGCATTCCGGATATCAATGGGAGAATGGATCCATGGGTGAAACTGATTTTTGTTTTCTTATACATTATATGGGTCTGCACAACTAATATTGTAAATGGCACCATGCTTTTGGTAGGAATCCAGTACACTTTGAATTCCGCTCTAACCCAGTGTTGTTTATTTATCTACGGAAGAGTGAATTTTTTTTAATGTTGTGTGGACATTGTTGTAATTACATTTTGATTAGAATGAGATGAAAGGGTTAACTTTTTGATCACAGGATTTTCAAAGACATGCGCTAAAATTATGCTGTCAAGTGTAGAAATATTTTCAGCTAGGTTGGTCTGTAAGAAAATGAGGCAGAGGTAAATAATGCAATGCACTTTATCAGGCCAGTAAAGTAGGGTACAATGCACAAACTTTTTGAACATGGAGATTTCTTTGCCACATGCTGTGAAGTGATTTCTTTATCAGTTTGTGAGTTATCAGAGTTTTACAACTTTCAAAAATCCCTTTAACAAAATGTATTATTCTGGCAGATCTATAAGCAATTTATGCTGGTCAAATCTCACTTGCACTTAAAATATTTCCAAACCACAGCAGTGATTTTTTTTTTTCCTGTGTTGAGGAACAAAGAGGAAATAAGGACTTCCCTTTGAATCCATGTGAGACTTACCTGAACCTTGCATCCAGGCACACAGAGGTAACAGGCTCTGCATACCTGTTTATTCCCCTTGTAGGCAAGGAGTCTTGACTCTATCCCCAAAACACGCTGACAAGTGCATTTAAGTTGGTGCAGAGAGATTGATTAGCAGCTGTGGATACAATCTAGCAACAAATTACTTCCTCTCTGGAACAAAAAGGGAGCAGAGATGAAACTGTGACTCTGAGTCACAGTTCCTTCCCTTGGATTCTCCCAAGGAAAACTGAGGTTTTGGGGGAGAGGGGGCCGGAAGTGGCTCCATTTGGGATGAACAGTAAAAATCTCAAATGTTTCATGGGATAGAAATTCTGAACTTCAGTTTTGGGAGAATTGAGACAGATTGTTTCAGTTCTCCAGCTGCCCTCCTTGAAGGTTCTTCTGAATTTCACTTTCTCCCTGAAAACAGAAATTGGAACTGACAGGAGACTTCTAGGTGGAGCTAGGGAAATATTTGATTTTCCAGAAAGAAATCAATTTTTTTCTGCAAAGCTGAAATTTTCCCAATATTTATTTTTCCAAAAAGGGCAATTATCAACCAATTCTCCCCCTACAACAATGCACCACATCTTCCCACATGCTGTCTCCTGGCAACACAACATAGCCTATCATGGCCTCAGTTCAGCATGCCCTTAACTTTAAGGATGTGAGCCATCCAGCTACCTTCAAGAGGCGTTACCGTATATATTCAAGAGCAGTGGTTCTCAACCTTTTTTTCCCCGAGTACCACTTGGATCAGGTACAGTCAGATCAAGGGGGGGGACGGGGGACTTTTGGCGGTGGTGGGGTTGCATAGGGGGAACAATGTTTTGCTCAGGCTAAAATAAAATGTCTCCATTCTCCTTCCAGCATGGTGATTTGTTTTTCATAACCTTTTTAAATATTTGATCTTAAGGAACACACTGTATTAAGAGGGTTAACATTATGAGACCTACATAGGGTCTTCTGATCAAATATCGTTACGCAGAGGCATAACAGTAAAATGTATTGCTAAGTGAACCTGAAGAGCATTGAACACTCTACTCGAATTAACTGTAACCACATGAAGGCACAGGGGAATCATTCAGTAAAATTTATTTATTAGTCATTTGTTGGTGATAACTGAATTGCAGTAGACTGAGTCATGCTATCTTTTAAAATACTTGTTTCTATATGCAAAGGCTCACAGGATGTGGGGACTTGGGAGGAGCACATCAAGCAACAGAAGAGGATACCTAAACCAATTTACAGTCCAGCTTTATTCTCCCACGGTTTTTTTCTTTCATCCTTCTTGCAAGTATTGGTTTCACTCAACAGATCTTTTACTCAACTAGAGACTCATCCTTCCCCCTCCCCACACACTAAACCCAAGCAACTAAATTTGGTGTTTGAAGGGATGGGGATTAGGATATCTGGGGACTAAAGTTAGGTAGAATCCTCTCTCTTCATGTGGTAATGGAGTTGATCCATGTCTGTTAGTTCATCCTCAGGGCTGGAATGATCTCTTTCCTCCTGGTTCTTAGAGCATTTTCTTTGATCAGCTATTCAGAAACTCAAACCCAGCAAGCCCCCAAGTCCATCATGTTATTCTGAAGGATTTAGCAAACACTTTGGTTCTTCAGATATTACTTCATTTTCAATTCTTGGCAATACAGTTCCTCAGATTGGAATAGTGCTTAAATGTTTGTACTGATGAGCTGCAAGTTCTTCCTTACTCAAAAAAAAAAAAAAAACACACACACACCCTATTTATAATTGTTATCCATTTTGATGCTGTGTATCACCATTTTAGAGATTTAGTGGTAATTATCCTTTATTAAAGTATTTACTGATGAATTAACAGACTAGAGATCATGAGCTCTGTATGTGTATTAAGCAAATATGGCTGTCATACATATCTAACCCCATGGGTACTTTGCTCAGGGCTATGCCTTTTGAGGCAGACCCCATTACAATGAAAGTGAGATTTTATTTTATTTTATTTCATATCTTCGAGTCCCACTCCCTTTAGACTTCCATAGATGGATGTTTCTCAGGAATATAAAAAATTAATTGAACTAGCTTGAATGAGATCCTGTACAGATTGGGGAAGGACAGAGAACTCTTTCAAACAACCTTTAAATAGTAAGAGTAAACATATACACACAAATAGCACTGTGAAATCCAAACGTTTTAAACTTTTCTTATTTCCTAACACAAAATGCAGAAGAACTATTCTCCCCAGTGATAAGATATAAACACTGTTTAGTATGTAGCAGAAAGAAAGATTAACACTCTCTCTCTCGGTAGATAGACAGCTGCTTGCCCTTCAATTGCTGTTGAGAGCCCAGTCATGAAGGAAATATAACTGGTTTCAGCTGTTGTGAATTATGTGCTCTGGGAGTTAGCTATGTAGCCTGTCTTAACCTGCCCCAGCAGGTAGACCTTCCCTAGGAGAACAAGGACCATTAGACTGAAAGAATCCTGTTCCTAAATTATTTGAGTTCTAGTTTCAGATAGCTGTCCTGTCACATTTTAGTTAGGAGCGTGGGCTGAAAGAAAGTTTTAACTTTTTGAACACTTTGTTTGGAGCACAAACCCCCTTTAATTTCATGTGAGAACTCAGGCTCTGAGAAATCCTCTTGCTTTTAGTTTAACTTTCATCCAAACTCTTGAAGTTTGCTAAATGTGTGTTAGCAGCTGGGTAATTGACCCATGCATGCCAAACCAGGTGGCAGGTGAGCTCGGAAGAGCTTGTGAACACAGTTTCAAAGTCACAATGCTTGATTGCATTGGAAATGAGACAAACCATGTCTGCCTATTCCTATTGACGCTCCTGTTTTACAGCATTCATTGAGTTGTTTTCTGTTTAGCAATCCACGTGGTTACTACACATCATGAATCTTTTAATTGTGCTCTCATGCTGAGAAGTTATTACTGGCAAAGAACAGGTCAATAATAGCTTCAAAATCCAAGGAAGGAACATTGTTCACACTGGGCAGCTTCTGTCATCCACTTTTTTTTTTTTTTTTTAACAGTGTCAAAGCTTCCCAGTAATTAGGAGATCTTAGACTGTTTTATACAGGAAAGGGGCAAGGCTGATCATTAGGCTGACCTACGATGTTGTTGGTTCTGGAGCAGGGGAAGCTCAGCAGCATTAAGCATCCTCCACCACCAGCTCATTCATTTTTGTAGGGGAGAGTGAGTGATATTCCCTCCTTCTTCTTCTCCCCTCCGAACACATACATGCATTACTGCTCTCTGAACTGAAGCACTCAGGCTACCAGCAGCTTCAGTCCTTTCTCCATCCCAAATAATCCAACTATCAATAGGAAAATCATAGCTTCCATCTGGAGATCAGCTACCGCTGAATCTCTCATTACCCACGCCCTCATATACTTTGTTTGTACTTTGTTTCACACTTGAATCATTTGTATAATATCCCCATTAGCTAGTAGGGAGTGACTGGTGGTCCCTAACAGAATTATCACTTTCAAAGGAGGATTAAACATCAGGAGCAGATACATTTATAAGCAATAATTATCCTCTTTTCATGCCAATGTGCTCAAAACAGAGAGAAACGAAGAGACCTCTCCCTCCACCATCTTCCCTGAAAATGTTACCTCAACAGAAGTGTCTCTAAAGACTTTTCCATGTAGTGTCAATGACTTCTTAATCCAGGACTGATTTCTAAATCAATGGAACCAACAATAAAGGAATTAATATGGGCTATGAAGCAAGTGAAGTACAAATGGGAGAGCTTTAAATAGTGTTCTGTACAAGAGTATTAAATAACAAAATATGAAGTGAAATGTCCAAGAGGAAACTAGTTAGGCTATATACTCTTTATACTCGTACAAAGCTGCTTTCTTTTTTTTTCTTTTTTTTTTAATACATAAGAATATGTTGAATAGAAGAATCCCATCTGTAAGTTACACAAAAGAAGAACAGCAGGCGTTTGGGGGAGGCATACATACAAAGCATAAAGGGAAGAGAAAATAATTAGGCTGGCTAAAAGAATGATGCACACATAGCAAGACTGTACGGTTACTCTCTGAGGTACTTCTTTAGCTATTTCAAAAGTTGAACAGTCAATAAAGAGATAGTATGACTCAATAATTGCCAAGCAAGAGGAGGTTGTGGAAAGTTATCAAGAGCTAGCAGCAGCTTTCAAAAGCTTCTATTCAGCAGTACTCATTTAGGAGAGGTATTGAAGTATTCAAAAATATTTCAAGGAGGGTAGATCATAGTAATTTCCCAATAGATTTTGAGACCGTGGAAGTAGTTTTGATAATTTGTATTGAGTTCAGATGGCTTTAGCCAGAAACAATTTGTTCATATTGAAAACTTGTTTTTAACATGGATGAAAAGTGTGCATGTTTGTTTTTGATGGGAGTCGTGTTAGGGTGATGCCCAAGAAATGGGGAAAAGACATATCAATATTAGGGAAAAGGCAAGTTGTCTGACTAATTATTTATAAAAGTCACTGAAACAGAATAAATCCAAGGAAAAAAAAGCCTATGAGGCACTGGGTGATGGAGTAAAGGGAAATGCAAATGAACTTGTCTTCATTCTTCATGCAGCTGGCTGTTGGTCTTGGTCTTGGTTGACACAGTGCTATGATCATCCCAAATCACATCTGGTCCCAAAATTGATTTGCCACAGTTCTAGTTCTCGAATGTTCATTTTCTGAGAAGGAAAATGGCAGCGCTAATTAAGAGAAATCTAATCCCTTGTGAACCCACTCAATTACTACCCCTTTTCATCTTCTGACTGAAAGACCCAAAAGTCAATGTGTGACTTCCACGCCAAACTCCAATTACATGATAGCTGAGGGGCAGTGGGTAGGATGGGGGAGAAGGTAATATGTCAGAACTTGTGTTTGATGGAATTGAGATTTCCTGCTAAACGGGATGCTAAATGACTGCAAAAGAATAGAATAGAATAGAATAGAATGTGCCAAGATAAAGGCGGAGATATGCTGATTGCCTATACTACTTCTACATGCTTCTTTCTGCATAAAGCAACTCATTCTCCACATTTTCCTGGACTGGCCCAGGTACACTAAACATCAGACTAGTCACTGGTCCCTAGGATCTTGGAGGCCCTTTGCAGCTGCAGGTTTGGCAGCATTGCCTAAACCATCCCTAGTACATGAAAAGCCTTTGATTGAAAAGTCGTCTTAAGAATTAAACAGCCCCAAAAAGATAGATGATATATGGATTATTTTAACATAGGCAGACACTGTATTCATAGCTAGCCCTGAAATTAACTATCATTAACATGAGATCTACTACCAAGAGTTTTGTGCAGGGGGATGGGGTGGAAGGGATGGAGTGAAGCCTTCCTCCTCAGTTATGCAGTAAAAAGAGCAAGTATTGTAAAATACACTTAATGTGCATGAACTTCACAGTATCTTCTTCTAATCTACTTGTGGTAAGGGTTACAATTACTGCACTGTGCCTGGTTCAGGGAATGCTGATTTTAATTGCTTTTAAGAAATATGTTCAGATTCACACTCTAAGACAAAGTAAAACACTATATTTTATTCAAATATTATATGTAAAACCCTTTGCTTGGACTTACTCTTTTATTGATTAGCTGCTGTGATTCTTCTGCTTATTTGGCAAAGAGACCCTACTGGTTCCTTTTGGAGCTTTATATTTATTTTATATATTTAAGAAATGCAGCTCTCCTTTCTTGCCTTTACGTGGAAAAGTTATCTTGAGGAAAACCAGATATTTGCATAGCAGTTGGTGGATCTTTCATGCTGCATTTGCAATCTTTTATTTATGTATTTATTAAATTTATTATATAGTGCTTGCCTTTGAAGAAATTGAAAATAAAACTCTAATACAAAATGAGAGAGAATTTAAAAAGCTTTATTGATGCCTTATGGAAAACTCCATGCAACATTTTACTGTTTATAGTAACTATACACCTCATATAATTTCTGTATAGTATTTCTCATTATTGCTTCTGCTTTCTTTTCTGAAATCATACATCTTTATTATTGATACAAATAGTTTTATAAAAGCAAAGGAAATATAACATGTTGAAAGATGACAGCTTTAGACTATTTAGATTGTAATACCATGGGGTTAGGAGGCCCTGTCTTTGTACTTGTCTGAAAATAACACAACCTGGCACTGTTTGGGGAATGTTTCCACAATTTTTGGATTTGGGGCCTGAGGATGGAGGTGATCAGAATGTTCGTAAATTCATGGAAAATCTAATTTTAAATGTCCTGATCAGTGAAGTTAAGGGGGGAAAAATCTATTTAAATTAAATGTTCGGCCAATCTAAGCAAAGAGTCACCCTGAAGAGGAACAGGGGAATAGAAGAACTCTGACTGAGACTGTGTGGCCTTGCTTGACTGAGGAATGATAACTAGAGGCAGCCAAATAAAGCCAAAATATAATGGAAATGGATCAAAGTTTAACAGTAAAGCCAGACTACTTCTTTATTTTATTTAATTCTTATCTTTTAAACTTTTTTCCTTCAACTGAATATTTCACTGACTTCAATGAAGAAGCACCTGGGATGAATTTGGCCCAGTATCTCTCTGCTCTATCTTTCCCAGTTAAGGATAATCTGCAGTGGTGAAACAATTTATGAATGAAGGGGGAAAAGAAGTTTAAGCAGCTGTCTTATGCACTGAAGGGTGAATAATCCCTCTGAAGATATAAGGCCAGATTCTCATCTGGTGTAAATTGCTGTGATTCCATGGAAGTCAGTGAAGATATATTAATTTACACCAGCTGCAGATCTGGTCCAAAGTAGACTAGTCTACTGATTTCAGTGGGAGCAGGGTCTATATGCAGACTAGAGCATGCATGTATTGGCATTCACAAAATATCAGTCCAATGCATGTTAAGCTATTCTCTCTACTTTTTGAAAAGATTGACTGGAATTCATATTGAATCTGAAACAGCCACTGCTACAATTACCTTGATGGTCATTTTTGTTCACTACTTTATTATCCTTTGTACTGATTCATTATAATTGAAGTCATCAACCTGAGCTCTTCTAATAATTTATTCTATAAATTCATTCATCCTCTTAGCTATCACTTTTTAGATATTGTCGTCCAGTCTGAGTTAGTCAGAGAAATTGGGTGATAACTTGATTAAGTGGGTCTTTCTCGTTTTTCATATTGGGACATTATAGTAACAATATACCAGTTTTCACTAAGACTTATCAAGTCTGTCCTTGTACCATTAAAGTCAATAGGAGTAAACAGTTACAGTTGGAAGTTAGAGTACATGCCTAGCAATAAGCAGAATTCTTCTCAGTTGTGCACTGAATCACTGGGTAGCTTTGACCAAGTCATGAGCTAAAGATGTACAGGAGCCAGCGCTGTCGTTTCAAAGGAAATTCCACAATTTTGTAACTTATTTTATTCTGAATCAAATGAAAACAGAATTTTGCAATTTCCTATGAATCAATATATTTTTAAAAAACTATGGTCAAATTAAAATTAATTTCAACATTTACAAGTTATAAAAAAAGAATTCAAAACAATCATTTTGAAATGAAACACTGAATTCCAAAAATGTCAAAATGGAATGCTTTGATCGTGTCAAAATGCTTTTATATTTTCCCCCACAAATAAAAGTGAAAGTGACACATTTTTACAGAAAGTCTAGTTTAAAATCTAGACTATAATGGGAGCTGGTCATCAGGGCTCCCTTCTGAAAGAAGAGCAACTTTACTCTGGAAAGTATGAGAGGGTGTTGGATAAAGGTGTGAGTGAATGATTCATACTGAGAAAGTAGGGCAGTTGGCTAGGTATCTTAGGTGCCTGTACATGAATGCAGACAAAAAGACAGGAAGAGATGGAAATCCTGACACAGTCACGGAATTATGTTGTGATTGGAATGACCGAGATTTGGTGGGGAAACTCACATCACTGTCATGGATGGGTATAAACTGTTCAGGAAGGACAGGCATGGGAGAAAAGGTAGAAGAGTTGTACTGTATATAAGAGTAGTGTGATTGCTCAGAGCTCCAGTATGAAACTGGAGAAAAGCCTGTTGAGGGTCTCTGGGTTAAGGTTAGAGGTGAGAACAACAAGGGCGATGTGGTGGTGGGCGTCTGCCATAGACACCAGACCAGGAGGATGAGGTATATGAGGCTTTCTTCAGACATCTAATGGAAGTTTCCAGATCAAAGGCCCATGTTCTCATGGGGCCTGACATCTGCTGGGAGAGCAATACACCAGTGCACAGACAATCCAGGAAGTTTTTGGAGAGAGTTGGAGACAACTGCCTGGTGCTAGTGTTGGAGGAACCAACTAGGGGCTGTGCTCTTTTTGACTTACGGCTCACAAACAGAAGAATTGGTAGAGAAAGTAGAAGTGGGTGGCACCCTGGGCAGCAGTGACCATGAGATGGTCGAGTTCAGGATCCTGACAAAAGGAAGAAAGAGCAGCAGAATATGGACCCTGGACTTCAGAAAAGCAGACTTTGTCTCCCTCAGGGAACTGATGGGCAGGATCCCCTGGGAGGGTAATATGAGGGGGAAAGGAGTCCAGGAGAGATTTAAAGAAATCTTATTGAGGGTGCAGGAACAAACCATCCTGATGTACATAAAGAATAGCAAATATGGCAGGCGACCAACTTAGCTTAACAGAGAAATCTTCGGTGAGCTTAAACACAAAAAGGAAGCTTACAAGAAGTTGAAACTTGGATGGATGACTAGTGAGGGAGCATAAAAATATTGCTTGAGCATGTAGGGGTGAAACCAGGAAGACCAAAGCACAATTGGAGTTGTAGATAGCAAGGGACATAAAGGGAAACAAAAAGGGTTACTACAGGCATGTTAGCAACAAGAAGAAGGTCAGGGAAAGTGAATGGGGGAGGCAACCTAGTGACAGATGTGAAAAAGGCTGGAGTACTCTCTGTCTTCACAGACAAGGTCAGCTCCCAGACTAGTGCTCTAGGCAGCACAGTATGGGGAGGAGGTGAGCAGCTCTCAGTGGTGAAAGAACAAGTTCAGGACAGGCAATTGTGGGAGGTCCTGGACAGTTGGAAAAAAGCAAACATAGTGCCCATCTTCAAAAAAGGAAAGGAGGAGGATCTGGGGAATTACAGACCACTCAATCTCATCTCAGTCCCAAGAAAAATCACTAAGCAGGTCCTTAAGGAATCCATTTTGAAGCACTTGGAGAAGAGGAAGGTGATTAGGAACAAGCATCATGGATTCACCATGGGCAAGTCATGACTGACCAACCTGATTGCCTTGTATGATGAGGTGTGGATGTGATAACCTTGACTTTAGCAAAGTTTTTGATATGGTCTCCCACAGTATTCTTGCCAGCAAGTTAAAAAAGTATGGGTTGGATGAAAAGACTATAAGGTGGATAGAGAGCTGGCTAAATCATTGGGCTCAAAGGGTAGTGATCAATAGCTCATTGTCTAGTTGGCAGCCATTAACTAAGCAGAGTGCCCCAGGGGTTGGTCCTGGGGCCAGTTTTGTTCAACATCTTCATTAATGATCTGGATCATCTTCATGAATGATCATTGCACTCTCATCAAGTTCATGGATGACACTAAGCTGGGGGCAGTGGTAGATACGCTGGAGGGTAGGGATAGGATACAGAGTCACCTAGACAAATTGGAGGATTGGGGCAAAAGAAATCTGATGAAGTTCAACAAGGACAGTGCAATGTCCTGCACTTAGGACAGAAAAATCCCATGCACTGCTACAGACTGAGGACCGACTGCAGAAAAGGACCTGGGGGTTACAGTGGGCAAGAAGCTGGATATAAGTCAACGGTGTGCCCTTATTGCCAAGAAGCCTAATGGCATATTGGGCTGCATTAGTAAGATCATTGCCAGCAGAATGAGGGAAGTGATTGTTCCCCTCTATTCAGCACTGGTGAGGCTTCATTTGCAGTTCTGTATCCAGTTTTGGCCCCCCACTACAGAAAGGATGTGGACAAATTGGAGAGCGTCTAGTGGAGGGCAACACAAATGATTAGGGTGTAGGAGGAGAGGCTGAGGGAACTGGACTTATTTAGTCTGCAGAAGAGAAGAATGGGGGGAAGGGGATTTGATAGCAGCCTTCAACTACCTGAAAGGAAGTTCTAAAGAGGATGGAGCTAGGCTGTTCTGAGTGGTGTCAGATGACAGAACAAGGAACGATGGTCTCAAGTTGCAGTGGGGGAGGTCTAGGTTGGATATTAGGAAAAACTTCTTCAGTAGGAGGGTGATGAAGCACTGGAATAGGTTACCCAGGGAGGTGGTGAAATCCTCCATCCTTAGAGGTTTTTAAGGTCTGGCTTGACACAGCCCTGGCTGGGATGATTTAGTTGGTGTTGGCCCTGCTTTGAGCAGGACTAGATGACTTTCTGAAGTCCCATCCAACTCTAACTTCTATAATTCTATGATCCTATGAACGCAAGGCGATGACAGGGGCCTGCAGCAGGATGGCAGAGTTGGTTCCATGAAAAATGGAAAAAATTATTTGGGGAAAATTGTTGTACAGTTAGAGAATGTTAGCCTAAAAGAGGACCAGGGCAAGTAAGTTCCAGGACAGCTTTATTTAGAAAGGAAAGCTCTGAGCTCTGGAAGTGACTGTTTCAAACCTTTTGCAGTAAAACTCTGTCCAGCTACTTGAGTGTTTCTGTGCTTGTATATTCTTTATAACTGTCCCTTGCTGTATAGTTATTTAACATATATTGTGGAAGCGCCTAAAGGCTGCAATCAAGTTAGGTCCTACTATGCTAGGTGCTGTACACGTAGATAATAAATCAGTTCAACATATAATATCCACATTATTGGAAGGGTGCAAACTGCAGGACAGGAGAAGAATCCATAATCAAAAAGTAATAGGATGAAATTACAAAAAAGTTTAGGATGAATGGGAGGAAAACTTTTATAATGGTGATATTTATCACATTGTGAAATAGTCTTTCACAGACCTTTGAGACCATTCTATTACTCTATCTATTTCACTTTCTAGAAACTAGATGAACATGATGTGGATCTCACATTGGAACTGGCTAACTTCCAGGTCTGGGGGGAGGAGGAGGAATTCACTAATGGGCTCTCTTCCAACAAGGGGTTTCCAACCAAAGAAAGGGGGGATAGATAGGTAATCCTTTCCTTACCCAGCCTCCTAGTGAGAAATACTTCACTGCAGAGCCAAATATACTTTCCCACTGTGGTCTAAGAATTAGGATTTAGTTTAACAAGCGGATTGCAGAGTATATTGGAGAAAAATATTCGTATAGAGTAGTTGTCAGTGGGACTGCAGAGCAGATGGGAAAGGAAGATGCTAGTTAGGACTCATTTCTAACTTGGACTTGTTTACATAGGGACACTCGAGAATGTTAAGATGAATCACCTAAAGCTGTGAAGTTAAATTATATTAAATCTCTACAGAGATGTTCTCATTCAGAAGTAAAGTGGCCTTGGTTTCCTATGATTTAGTTCTCCTATCACTTGCATAATTTAAATCAAGAATAACTTCACGTGAAGTGAGTTATACTGGCATGGAACTCGAGTAAATATAAGCAGAAGGCCTCTCTACTCTTTCAGAATCTTATAGCCTACCTAAAATGCCCCTCGTATGGGCCAGAAATCTGGGAATTTGTTTTATTGGCTTAAAAAATTGGCATGGCATGCTCAAAAAATTGTCAAGTTGGTTGCAATGAATGACTGAATTTGGGCAAGATTTCTTTGAGCAAAGGCTGAAACATTGTTTGCAACCACTTGAATTGCACATTAGAAGGTTTGAAAATATGCTCCCCTTTTAGTAACAGTAGCAAATGGTTCCATTTTAGTGCTTATTTGTCTGAAATTTGTTTTGTTCTCTCCTTTGTTTGTTTAAAGGCAAATCCCAGTGGGGTTTCTGTCAGAGTTGTGCTACATGATTTGGAGTCAAAACACATATGGTTTGACTGAGCTGGTGCAGTCAAAGCTAAAACATTATATAGAAGAGGATAGTAAATTCCTATAGCTGTACTTTTATAACTGGCCCAGACTGCTTACCTAGTCTGTCCCTGGGATAACTTTTTTATTATACAGTGCACTTCTCATGTTCTGTAAACTCTGGCAGTGCAAAAGGCTACTTTTCTTGCCTTTCATCTTTGGGAACATGGGTATACTGATCTGTAGGACGAAACATATAAAATGAGTTGGTATGTATCAAATTAAAGGTGAACATCTGTTCACATCACAAAACCACCAAGCAGTAGTAGGAATGGCAGTTTCTGATCAAGAAAAAGAAAGGAATATAGAAATTGCTATACTGGATCCTATCTAAGTCTAGTAGTCTGTCTCTGAAGTTGTTGAGTAGTAGTCGTTCAGAGGAAAGCAAGAGATATTGATTGATGTCACTTCAATGGAGTGGCAGATTATCCCACAAGCTGGATGAGGTAATATCTTTTACTGGAACAACTTCTGTTGGTGAAAGGGACAGACTTTTATGAGCTATAAAGAGCTCTTCTTCAGGTCTGGGAGATGTTACAGCTAAATATGAAGTGGAACAGATTGTTTAGCATAAGTAATAAACACATTTTAAGGGATCATTCAGAGTGGTGTGACCCATTAATATCCCTGCAGTCATAGGACAAAAAAGGGGAGTTAGTGGGCTACAAATTGTTGTGATAACCCATAAATCCAGTGTTTTTATTAAGACCATGATTTTTAGTGTCTAGCTATGTTACTGTCACCTCAAATTGTCTCTTAGAATATGTAACTACTTATGCTAAACAATCTATTCCACCTCAGAGTGTTACAGCTAATTACATTTCCCAAACCTGAAGATCTCTATTCAGCTCAAAAATTTGTCTCTTTGAGCAACAGAAGTTGGTTCAATAAAACATATTACCTCACCCACTTTGTGTCTCTTATCCTGGGGTCAACACAGCTACACTAGTGCTGCCAGCCCCATTAAAGTCTTAAACCTATTTCAGGCTGGTAGGATAAGACCTGAGACATGAGTTTTTACAGTCTTTCCAAAGGCTTAACAAGCACAGCCCCTGTAATGATATATATGGAAAGGTATTGAACTGCAGAATATCTGTCTGGAGCAGCACTACTAAACTTTCACATGGGTGTCTGCCAATTATTCAGATATCTTGAGGCCAGAGGGGCTCACTCCACTCATTTAGTCAGACGTTGAATTTGACCCAGTAATTCCTGCAGTAGAGATAACTCTTTGTAATATTAGTTTAGTAAAAAGATTGTTCTTCACCATTACATTGAAATTTAAGTACAAGAGAACACACATGAAATGCAGAATTAAGGTGTCCTAGTTCTCAATACAATTCAAGGTTACTGCATCTTCTGTTTTTATTTTCCTGCTTGCCTAGGTGTGACAGCTCTTTAGTGAGTCCTGCATTTCATCCACACAAACTATAAGGCACTGTATGTAATTTGTCATCATGCTCTGTGTCTTAATGACAAATTGTGGCTCCTTTGAAACAATCCATGCTGACAACAGAATCAACAGCTGGACGTTAATTGATTTTCGGGGATCCATTATCATTGCTACTAGTCAAATGGCAGGGAGTGCTTGGGAACACTGCAGCATAAATTTGAAAAGTACAGCTGTCTAACGGAGTGGCTGCTGCTGGAATTGCCCAGTCTATTAACACAGCCTATAATTCCAGGAATTACTCATTGATCCTTTGTTTCAATTCTGCATAAGGTCTATTCTTCTCTGGGGAATGTCCTGTAGTTCTGATATCGTTCACATGCTTTCCAGCTGGTGTATATGTTGTTGCAGCTCCTGTGCTCATGAGATTTAGATGTTGGGGTGGGGGAGGAGAAAGAGTATGGGCCTGATCCTCAGCTGATATAAAACTGCATTATCTGCTGAAGTCAAAAGAATGACTTTGACTTCTACCAGCTGAGTATCCGACTCAGTGTGGGAACACAAATTAAAAGCTTGTTTCTGCTATTTAGGCAGAGTCCTCCAAAGCTCCTCTAGCAACCGAGTACTCGCCTGTGTAGTCCTTTTGGGATTGTAAATGGCAACTCACCTCCTTGAAGCTAGTCAGCTTCTCTGGATTTATGGCAGGGGTCCCATGGCCCTAAATGCTACCCTCAGTCCCTCCCTACTTGCTGTGTCTTATGTGCTTTCTTGAGCATTCAGTTTGACTTTTACTGTGTGTGTGCATGAGAGAGAGAGAGAGAGGGTGTGTGTGTGTGTGTGTGTGTGTGTGTGTGTGAATGCTGATTCATTCTCTCTCTCGCTCCTTCTCTTTTTCTCACATGCACAGTGCACCCATGGCCCGTAGTGTTTAAAGAGGGAGAGAGACAGACCGACAGACACTTGATTTTTCTGGTCTGTACCAAGTATCATCTCAACAATTAAATCCCTAGGAATGCTGGGAGTGTCCAGTCACATCACTCCTTTTCTGCATGGACCACTCCTTCAAGCAATTCACTTTCTGTGACTTCTTCTCCAACAGCTGCTCACCTGAGCCCCACCTCTAATATGGCCCTTGATGAAACATCTCAGAAAGCAGCAGTGCAGAAAAAAATAAATGCTCATGAGGGAAGAAAACAATTATTTTTCTCTTTGATGCCATGAACATTACTCCTGTTATACGATAAGCACCAGAGTACTAGCTATGAACAGCTTTTGCAGTTATAAATGCATTGACTTTGATTAATCACACTAAAGTCATGATGCATTCCCTTGAATGTCTCTCTCTTCTGTGAACATGTTCTCTTAAATATACTAAATACCCATTGTTTCTACCTTTCTGATACTATTTTTACAGAACTTGTCACAAAGACTGTATGAACAGGACCTGTCTGAATACTGAAAAATGTTATTTGTAAGTTAAACTACGCACAAAGGGCTAGATCCAATGTTCATTGAATCTATGAAGCCAGGCAAATCTCAGGCTTTTATAGCACCACAAAAAGGGTAGAGTGAAACATTACTATTACTGCCTCTCCTGATATCACAGGAGAAGTAACAGATCTTCTCTTAAACTGCCAATCTTCTCCATACTTCAGTCATTACAAGCTGGCTTTATTTATGGGGCATATAGGAAATAGTGCTTACTACGTTGGAAACTCTCCAACTTTCTGGAGTTGTGGATGTATTGGTGCAAAATGTCATGTAAGGAGATAGTGTGCTTAAGTATATGTACAAGAGTAATGCATTGTCATTTACTTCTGAATGTAAATATATAATATGAGAGAGGAAATTTAATAAAAAGATGCTTAATATCTGTTATTGCTCCAACTTTTCACCCTCTGGAGGCTTTTTGATTAATACATGTAATAGGTTGTAAGTATAATCTAGTGCCTGGTGACCATTTCTCCAAAGCACATAAACACAAACTACACAAGTGTCACACTGTTCTCCAGAAAGACTGAGAAGTAGAATAGAAAGGATGCTCCAACACCAGGATTAAAGTGCCATGGAAGAAACTATAGGGGAAAAACTGACTCCAACGCCTTGCTGTATTATGAGAGCTGGTCTAATAATATTCAATAGGATCTTTTACTTGATGTAATTCCCAGTGGTTTTCGAATAAACTATTTAATATTTATTTTCACTTACTCAACTGATTCTAAGCTTTATCGCTAGCTGAAAGCTGTGTGGTTTTCATTTCATCATTATTAAATTTCAGCAAATAAATGAAAGCAAGATCTGACTACAAAAAGAGAAAAAACTACCAGGATGCTTTTGAGGTGCTCTAAGAAATAAAGCAGAGTTGAAATGCCTTACTGCTATTTGTTACATGAGTTATTTATACAAATAAGTAACAGGATACACAAGCCACATTATTGTATTATATTGGGTCCCAACAACGCAGCTGCAGCTAGAGCCTTCTTGCATTTCCATTAGAAACCTTTACTTTATGGAGGTTTTAGTGTGTTTATAAATCCCTAAAAACTTGCTCCAGTCTGAAGATTAGCAAACTAGGACTCAAACCAGGAAGAAAATCATTACACATGCACAAAGTCATTTGGCTATTCCAGGAAATGCAAAACAAGTGAGGCTTTGAGATTCAGCTGCTTTCCCCCACTACCCTACCCTGCAACCTAAAGCCATGTTCAATTCAAATAATGACAATACCTAGGAAGTGGGGTTTGTCAGACAAATTGTCCCATTGCCTCCCCAGGTATGAGAGCCTCTGAATTGCTCGTATGCATGGAGCTCTGCCCCAGTCAGTTCCCATTCACAATCTGGGAGGGACTTTTAGGTCTGGTCAAGGTGTGAGTCTTTATAGGAACTGAAGTGAATGGGACTCTGTTGGTGTCAATAGACTGGATCAAACCCATAAAGAGTAGCCAGAAAATTATGGGGAATATTTGTGAAGCATTTCATTCTGCTTTCATTTTGCCTCCTTTGTTTGTTCTTACTGAGAATGTTTACATTAAATCGGAACCTCTTTTTTGTTTCTATAAAGATAACACTGGCTTCTGCTCCCTCTGATTCTGCAATCCAAAGTCATCATTGTTCTGCCACATGTGCAGCACAACACTAACCTCCGGGCAGCTGGCGATGTAGCCACATTATGACTTCAGGTCTAGATGAAGGAGTGGGAGGCAATGAATGCTAAAGGCTCATTCTGCTCCCCTTCAAGTCAATGGAAAGAAAACTCTTATTAACCTTAATGGGGTGCAGAATCAAGCTTTAAAGGAATAGAAGTTGTGGGTTTTTTTAATGCAAATTCATTTGTAATAAAGAATCAGAAGGGAAGAAATCTAGATTATTAATATTGTAGCAGACTGCAAGTGCCACTGGGCAGAGAATATATCTTCTGTGTCTTGTGGAGCAACAAGAACATTCTCATTGAACAACCTTTAAATAAACAACTAACGAGAGGAGGTTCTGTAAGGAAGGAAAGTTTCATAAGATCCCTCCTCAGAGCTATAGTAAAAGAAGCTAGAGTAATAGAAATAGGATGAAATTTAATAGTAGAAAGTGCAAGGTCATGCACTTAGGGACTAATAACAAGAACTTTTGCTATAAGCTGGGGACACATTAGTTGGAAGTGACAGAGGAAGAGAAGGACCTGGGCGTATTGGTTAATCACAGGATGATTATGAGCTGCCAATGTGATGTGGCCGTGAAAAAAGCTAATGAGGTCCTAGGATGCATCAGGCGAGTATTTCCAGTAGAGACAGGGAGGTGTTAGTACCTTTATACAAAGCCCACATCTGGAATACTGTGTGCAGTTCTGGTCTCCCATGTTTAAGAAAGATGAATTCAAACTGGAACCAGGTGCAGAGAAGGGTTACTAGGATGATCTGAGGAATGGAAAACCTGTGTTATGAGAGGAGATTCAAAGAGCTTGGCTTGTCTAGCTTAACCAAAAGAAGACTGAAGGGAGGTATGGTTTCTCTATATAAATACATCAGAGGGATAAATAACAAGGAGGGGGAGGAGTTATTTAAGCTCAGCACCAATGTGGGCACAAGAACAAATGGATATAAATTGGCCATCAGGGAGTTTAGACTTGAATTAGATGAAGGTTTTTAACCATCAGAGGAGTGAAGTTCTGGAACAGTCTTCCAAGGGAAGCAGTGGGGGAAAGAAACCCAGCTGGCTTCAAGACTAAGCTTGATAAGTTTATGGAGGGGATGATATGATGGGACAGCCTAGTTTGGCAATTAACTGATCTTTGGCTACTAGCAGTAAATATGCCCAATGACTTGTGATGGGATGTCAGATGGGGTAAGTTCTGAGTTACTACAGAGAATTCTTTCTGGGTGTCTGGCTGGTGAGTGTTGCCTACATGTTCAGTGTTTAGCTGATCACCATATTTGGGGTCGGGAAGGAAGTTTGATAGCACAGGAGCTCCATCCAAAAGGATAATACAGCCTAGGCTGAACTGTTTTCATGTGGGTTCCTCATGGAGTTTGGTGAGGGAAGAGCAGTGAAGAACCTTCCTTCCATGAATGGATCTTTTGGGCCATAGTTCTCTGTAGACTTGGGGAAGACCATGCTGTGGAGACAGCTGACTTCTACCACACAGACTGCCCCACAGTTTGTCTAACACACAAGCTATATTACTGAATGTTTTTCCTGAGTGATGGTCATGAAGAGTTGCAAAGGATGTGCAGTCTAGTCTGATTTTGTTCCTTCTGGAGAGCCACCAATCCTCACAGAAAAGCTCAGCTGCTGTGGCAAAATTCTTCAAACAAAAAGCAATACAGACACACACAACCTCAATGTATCTCTTTCTCATTTTCACTGAGGCTCTGGTACAAGATAGTATGACAGAAATATTGTATCCCTATGTACGCCTCTCAAATTTAGGCTGTAAGGGGAAGATGTTCAAAGATACAAATGGAAGCTAGGGGCCCATCTCATCTTGTGACTTTAAGCGCCTTTTGTGATTTGAAAATGCTTTTGGTTTGGCTACAGATGAGAAGGGAAATTAGAGAACCAAGCTTTTCCCTTATATTTAGGAATTTCCCCATGCTTTTTCTAGCATGTTTTTTTTTTTTAAAACCCTTTTCATTCCATAGCAAGGGGGAACTTGTGACACAATTGTTTCTTATTGAGGAATGGTAACATAATAGATGGCTTTGGTATATTCCACAATAGAGAACAATGTTGCATTTATGCTGTGGCAATTTATTTGAAATTCAAGCCAAAGCACTTCTCAATAAGTAGTACTTACAGAAGCAATGGAGTTCAAAGCAATAGCAAACATATATCTTCAATTTAAAACATATATTTATAACACTGATGTTTTTCTACAGAAGTGACTGGGAAAACATGGAAGTATGAAGCTAAATTAATTTCAGTGGAATGTGGGCATAACTGAAGTAGTAAATGACTTAATATAGACAAACACATTTAGATGGAGTGTCCCATTTATAACTCTTATCATTCTTTACAGGTCTGAGGGCTTCCTAATAGGACTTGAGTCAAAAATGAAATATCTGCTACTCACTCGTGTTAATGAAGGACAAACTTCAAAGAATGTTGACTAAGACACAAGGTTAGTCCACGTTTTATTTCACATTTTAAGCTTTAGCAAAAGAAGGAAAAAATAAAAAGTGCAAACAAGTCCCCTCCCCCCCCCCCATTCTTTCACACTATACTTTTTCCAATGGAAAAGGGATTTATATTTTTAATTGAAGAATGGGGTGGGAGGGGAGGAAATCCCACTACATTAAGCAAAACTGTTAATCAAAATTTTCATGTAGAAAAAAATTGTAAAGAAAAACTTTCTAAATGGTTCATGAAATAGTTTTGTTTTAAACCAGCACTTACTTACCATCATATTATATGAGCACCTGAAATAATTAATGGATTTTATCTTCACAAAGCCCCCATGAGGTAGGCTGGTATTACTTTCTCATCTGGAAAATAGAAGGGAGTCACAAGGTAGATTAGAATAATAGATTTCAGGGTCGGAAAGAACCATTGTGGTCCTCTAATCTGACCTCCTGGGGTGCATCTACACAGCAAGTGGCAGTCTGTGGCAGCAAGTCTCAGAGCCTGGTTCGACAGATTGGGGCTTGGGCAACCTTGCTAAAAATAGTTGTGTCAGTGTTGTGGCTAGGTCTGGAGCTCAGGCACTGCAGCCTATGGATGGGGCAGGAGGCACTTCAGAGCCTGAGCACCAGCATGAGCTGCAACATGTACATGCTATTTTTAGTGTGGTAGTGTGAGCCCAAGTCTGTTGACCTGGGTTCTGAGACTCTCAGGCTGTATAGCTGTACCTCTGTATCACACAGGCTGTAGAACTTCCCCCAGATAATTCCTAGAGCATATTCTTTTGAGAAAAAAAAATCCAATCTTGCTTTTATAATTTCCAGAGATGGAGAATCCACCACAATCCTTGGTAAAATGTTCCAACGGTTACTTACTCACTGTTTAAAGTTTACACCTTATTTCCAGTCTGAACTTGTCTAATTTCAGCTTCCAGCCATTGGATTGTGTTAGACCCTTTTCTGCTAAATTGAGGAGCCCATTAGCAAATAATTGTTCCCCATGTAGGTATTTATAGACTAGACTGAAATCAAGCCTTAGCCTTCTCTTTGTTTAAAATCAGCAGATTGAGCTCTTTGTGTCTCATTATAAGGCACATTTTCTAATCCTTTATTTATTCTTGTGGTTCTTCCCTGAACCCTATCCAATTTATCAACATCCTTCTTAAATTGTGGGCACTAGAACTGGACACTGTTTTCCAGCAGGAGTAGCACTAGTGCCAAATATAGATTGAAAATAATTTCTCCGCTCCTGCTCAAGATTCACCTCTTTATGCATCCAAAATTTGCATTAACCCTTTTGGCCACAGCATTGCACTTCGAGCTCATGTTCTGTTGATTATCCACCATGATCCCCACATATTTTTCAGAGTCACAGTTCCCAGGATAGAGTCCCCCAGGCTGTAAGTATGGTTTAGGTTCTTTGTTTCTAGAACAAAGGAATATTTAACAATATTAAAATGCATATCAAATTAGTTTGACAGAATCTATTTTCCAAAAACACATCTTGATTGGTGTTAATTATATTATCTGTCTCTAATTCTTTATTAATTGAATCCCATATCAGCTACTTCTTTATCTTGCCATGGTCTCAGGGAAACTCTGACTAAGCCAGAACTGAATCGAGATATCCTGGAACCCTATCCATGAGATCATTCTTCCTCCCATAGCTTCTTGTCCCCCACCTGATACACATTTCTTTCTGTCCCCAAGCCTCCTGACTTTTTCAGAGACATTGAGTCCATTGCGGGGTCTTAGCTAACTTGGCAATGTCTGTTTGAGCTTGGGCTCAAAGCTCTCTTCAAGTCTCTTGGATTTCAGAGATTTGCCCCAGAATGAATTCTATGCATCTAACCCCATTAAAGACTTAACACACACAAAACTTGCTGCCACCAGCATATAATGTCTCTTACCAAAAATGTTGAAATCCATTATGAATTTTGCTATACATCATCCAAAAACAGGTGAAGAACAGTTACTGGTTGTGCAGGGATTTCTTTGTATTTACTTTCTGACTGACTTATGGTCTGTTTGATCTGTCATTGAGGCAGAAGTTCAAACTGATGTGGTCTTTCACCTCTCTGACACCCTATGTGCCAATTCTTCTCTAACCTCTATTGTCTTCCTGTTTACAAATATTCTAAAATTCATTAGTTTAGGCCCCAATTTCCTTGTGTCTGAGGCAACCTGGTGCAGTGTCCTTGGCTGGTCTCTAAATTACACACAATTTGGATCCCGAAACTGAAAAAATAGGCAGTTTTGTTTGTTAGAAAAACTAACCTGCAGTGGTATCAGTAAACTGAACACCGGCCAAGTGCAAAGACCTGGGTTTTTGTACTGGCTCTGCCTTGGCTCACTGTGGTCTCAATCCTGTGAGATGTTGGACATCTAGATCTGATCCAGTGACACTTATAATCTCCTGCTTATTTAAGCTCTGGTGTCACCATTGAAGTCATTAGGACTACTCATATGTTCAGTGTGCCACTGAATTTAGACCAGGTTGTTCAGTACCTTGTAGGACTGAGCCATCTGTGAGATTGATCAAAGTGATTTTTGTCTCTCCGGGCATCAGTTTCACTGTGTCTAAAAATGGGTACAATAATTCTTACCCCACCTTGGTAAAGCTCTTTGGAATCTATTGAAGAAAAGTGCCATAAAAGTGCCAGGCAATAGTATTATTTTTACTAGCTCATTTCACACTGCCTCCTCCACTATTTTTAGATGTCTCTCCTGTTCTGGGTCTGTCAAACCTTTTCTAACAGATTTGGGTTTGAGCAGGTAGAAAATGAATTGAGCTTGAATTTGGTAGGTACATGCACATGTATTTAGTGCCTATATGCAAAACAGCATCTCTTTATTTAATTCTTGGTACTAATATTGGTCAATAAGTCCTGATCTTTTAACAGTTGTTTCCATCTTCTACAGCTATTGGCACACATTAATGAGAACACAATGTGATATTTCTTTCCTTGTCCTTTTCTTTTTCTGTCATTTAGTCCCGAGACTTCAGCCACTTCATCCTGCTGCATTGTTCTCTCCAGAGCATACCCTTGGTGCATGTACCTGTCATGAATCTAAATAATGGCTTCCCAACAGCTGCAGTTGCCTTCTTGAGCTCATACAATTCTAACCCTAGCCCAGCAATGTAAATGTGGCTGTGTTCTGTCTGCCAAAAGCTGTGCTTTTTAATTTTATACACTGTTATCTTCAGTTCATTCAGCAGAGTTGAGAAATTGTTAGCAGCTGCTGTTGCAATTAGATCCCATACCTCCAGCAAGATTGTAGCACTGATGTTGCTAAGATGGTATAATTGGAGGAAATGTTTGTTTAGAGGAAGAAAGAAAATATAGTGTTCACCTTTTCTTCCTCCATTTCCCCCCCCATTCTCTTGCTTTTTCCCTTTCTCTCTCCTCCTTTCTGATTTATTGCTGGGTGCAGTATTTTCAACTGAGCACCAAATTACAGTAAACCAGTTAAGATTATATAAACTCCCAAAACCTGCAATTTTGAATCACATGTGAAATGTACTGGATATTTTTGGTAGCATAGATACTGATGTAAGCCTTTCAATTCAGATCTGTATGGACCTGATGGAAAAACTGATGTAAATTGAAGACATTTACAGTGACTTCAGTGGTCTTTGGATGAGACATGATTTATGATGTGCCAATGTACAGAGCTGGTAGGAAATTATTAATTTTTCCTCAAATATTTTGACCAGCATGTATATTTTTGTTGTCTTTTTAAAATTTTATTTAAGATGAATGGGGTTTTTTGTCCAAAAAATTAAAACTGAATACTTTTTGTGAAAATTTCCATTTAGCCAAAAAGGTTTTTTTCCCTCCTGTTCCCTCTTTTGCATCTCCTCCCCCCAAATATTTGACAGAATATTTTCAGTCATTTCTACTAGTGTGTGCTTTGTTCATCAAGTGCTACTGCAGGTGGGTTTATCTCAGCAAGGGGATGGAGAGAGAGAGATTATATGGTTGTGACAGTACGTGAGTAGCCTATGGCTGACTCACCACTCTCTGCACTTTGGAAACATTCTTACACGAGGCAAATTTATGAGGTAATAGTGACTAGTAATTAGTTGGCTGAGTCAGCTCATCAGCTAGAAAGAGATAAAAGAGAGGTAGGGGCATGAAGAGACAGTAGAGAGGGGGAAAGCTGGAAGGAAGAGTCAGAGAAACCCAAGTTCTCAAAGAGGCGAGATCTCCTTCATGTGCCTTCTTAGTATGTAAAGACATGAGGGGAAAGCTTTATGCCGTGGGGAACAAACATTTAAAAAGCACAATTGTAAATAAAGCACTTGGTGTTGAACTTGCCACTGTTGTGTATGAGGACTGTATGCAATAAGAATCCAATGTGAGAGAACCCTGCCTTGTGACAATGATGCTTGGATGCTATATTCTCACAGCGTATAATAGTTACATTTGTAATGTTCCTGAATAAACATTAGACTGCATCTTGATGATGGGAGGAGTAACTGTAGGAAAGCTGGGGTGTAACCAGTTTAAAAAGCATCTGAACATGTTTATGAAACATTCATTAAGCTTCAGTGGATGCCATGCTCATCTCAGTTGGTACAGGTTTGTCTTATTATTCAGTGGTAGGATGCCATGTGGTGAAAAAACTGGAAAATGGGATTGAAAGATTAGCTGAAAAAGGATACACATCCCGGAATGGATAGATTTTGTGTGTGTGTGTGTGTGTGTGTGTGAGTGAGAGTGTGAGAGTGATTTAATCACCCAATGAACTAAGTCTAGTTTTATGAAGGGAGTAAACAGTCCAACTTCAGTGCTGAAGTTTCCATTGTAACAGGAAGTAGAAATTGACAATACCTAATGTTTTTTGACATGAACAAATGCAGATTTGTAATGGCGTGATATGTAGCATTTAGCTGGAATCAAGAATAGTATTAGTTTAATATTTGATATGTCATCTTAGGGCTTATACCTGGCTTTTGCAGGGAGATAGACTTTATAATCTAATACAGTAAATCAGTGTTTTCCAAACCAGACTATAGCATGACCTCTTGTTACAACAGGGGGAAAAAAGCATTTGGCTCTCACATCCCATATTATAGCCGTAAAAAGACTCCTATTCTAGGAACCCCAGGCTGAAACCCCCATCCTGTAAATGCTTTCCATATGTAACTGAATTTAAAGGAAAACAGCAGTGTCCAGATATAATATCTTATGTTACTCTCTATCTAGTAAATAGAAACACATATTGAGATGATGGTATGGGCCTGGAAGCCCATACTTACTGAATTGGGTATCCAAGTGTTGATTGATCACTCAAGTAAGGGATTTAAAGAGCTTGTTAAAATGTTCAAATTTGGAACATGGACTTCAGAGCTGAGAATAAGAATAGCTGAGGCCTTTGTGTTCATAGGAGAGCAAGGATTTTCCAAGTTATGGTAAGGAAAATTATTTTGTTTACTTTTTAGAAGGCTTAATTTAACAATGGTAAAAAGAGTGTTAAATTAATCCATTAAAAGTTAAAATCCCTATTTCCCCTGGCCTACAAATGGTTTCTGAGCCCTATTTTCAAACTAGCTATCTAAAATTAGGTACCTAAATAACCATTCAATCACTTTAGGCTCCAATCCTACAAAGATTTATGTATCCTTAATTTTGGCAATATGAATAGTTCTACTGCCTTCTACATTTTTGTGCAATGGAAATATTATTATTTTTATATGCAATATGTGAATCTTTTCATTGCTAAATATAGATTTGGGTGGCTAACTTTAGAAACTGAAGTGGAAATTTGTCCTTGTGCTCTGCTTGTAGAATGAAATGGCAGCTTCCTAGCTGACTGTTAATTCTTTTTAATTAGCAGTTTTCTGACACTTCAATTTTTAATGATTTATTCCTTCTTTCAGTTAGTTGCAGTGATTATAATGCAATTTATTTTACAATGAAATTTTCCTTTTAAAGAATAAGGCATTTTTCTTGAGTCTAGCTGTGTGAATTGCCATACCTCCATTGACTTCAATGATACCATGGCAATTTACATCAGTGAGGGATTTATCTCATATTCTTCAGTGTTCCAGTAAAGAACTTTAAAATAAAGTTGCATGGGACAATGGATGAATCAGAGCCAGATGAAAGTAATCTACCATGCAGTAGATGTTCAAGAAGTATTTTATGAACTTGTATTAAACATTTGCATTGGTACTCCTGTTTTGAGAAGAATTTCCTGAGCTGATCACTGATCATATTAAGAACATAGACTAGATGAACTTCAGAAGGCTCCAATATGCCCTGTTTAGATTTAGATATGTGGGGAACTTTGCTTTGTAAAGCATATTTCTTTTGCAAGGGAACCAACTAAACCACAGGACATGTGCATAACTCAAGAGTAATTACACTGAAATCAATGTAATACTGATGTGAGAGGAGAATCAAGTTATAAAAAGATCTTTGCTGTAAGGAAATTTGTATTTAAATCAAGGTATGGTGAAGGAATATTTAGTGTAATGGTTTGAAAATGCTCTTGTTAACAAATATTCATATGTTGTTTATCTTGGGATTCTCCTGAATTGGTTAAACTGTTTTGCTTGTAATAGAACAAAATTGCTGCTTATCACCTACTACTAAAAGTCCTAATGGTTTAATGTTTCTTTCTTGAAATATATCTGTCAAAAGACAAATTGGGACTATTGGTTCAGAACCCAAATTTAGTAAGTATGCTATGTAGCCATAGGAATATATAGGCTTATGTACATTTTTATTTCTCTAAAGCACCTCATGTTTTACATTTAGCAGTGCAAACACAAAGAGAGACACTCCAGAATGAGAGTTCTCTTGAGAAAGGCATTGGTCACAAGGCAGATATGTTTGTCATGCAAATAGGAAGATTGCTTTCTCTGTTATTCTATGCACATTACAATGGATACGTAATATACAAAAAATTAAGTAAAGAAAACTTTTTAAAATTAGCCTCTACTCTCATTTGCTACTTTTCTGGAGTGCATTTTTTTTTAAAAATATTTGATTGTTTGGATTTTGTGGAAGAATGCTGGGAACTAGCGCTGGACAGGAATTGTCCGAAACATATTTTCACTGGAAAATGCTGATTTCCTTTTGCTGGAAAGAGTCTGTGTTGATAAATATCCCATTTCAAAAGTTTTTGGGAAAAAAGTTTCGATATGATCAAAACATCTCACTTTGACATTTTCAAAATGAAAAGTTCCATTTGGGGGGTTGGGAATGACTTTTCATTTAACTTCTAGTTAAAACCAAACAGTCAAAATGAAATGTTTTAAAATTATCGGACTGAAACATTTTGATTGACCTCCTCTGAAATTTGTTTTGGATTCTCTGTTCAAACATTTTCAACATTTTGACTTTTTCATCCCCAGTTTAGGATGGGAAATTAAAAAAAAAAAAAAAAAGAAAAGAAACTGTTTCCCACCCATCTCTATTAGGGCCCTTTCAGGGTGGCCAGCAAGGGCCTGCACACACACACACAGTAAGTTTGTTATTATTTATCAGGGCTGATAAGTAGAGCTGGAAAATTCATCAAAACATTTTTCTTTATGAGCATTCACACACATTTTAAAATACATTGTCATTGGTCATGTTTGAGGCCCTCTTTTGTTCTCCACAAACATTCAGGTGATTCAGTTGTACTTGTCTGAATGCTTGCAGAATGTTAACACATCCCTAGGGGGTTGTTGGATTGGATTGGCGGGTAGATGAGCCTTGGGATCCTGAGAGTGAGGGGGCAAGCTGGAGAAGGGAAGGTCAGACTCAGTTGCTCTGGAGCCTTCCTTCCCAGCCTCGGCCCAGAATACATGTGGAGAACATGCCTAGGGGACAAGGTGGGGGAGAAGAGAGTGTCACCATCTCTCACTGCTGCCATTGGCTAGTCTGTAGAGGTGGAGCAAAGGAAGAGGTAATTGTGTCTCATGGCTATTCAGCCCCCTTGCCTGTTTATGAAGTCCTCAGGACATGCTTCAGCCATTCTGCTGGGGTTGCTATGCCACTCTTGCTGACCGATATTATCAGTTTTTGGGATCTGGACGGAATTTTTCCCTGTGTCTGACAAAGTGTGTCTGGTGGTTGGTGCTTCCCTCTCTCTGTACAGTATCCTGGAGGCCTAGTTTTAGGTTAATAAGGATTGAGGACAGGAATTTTCAAGTTTTACATTTATAAGTAGAGTTTGTAATTTCATCACAACTTACGGCTAGCGTCCTGTATTGGTAAGAGTCTCAAGGGTGTCAGCTCCCAGTTGTAAACACGAGTAAGACACCTACGAGATAACTGGTGGAGGAAGAATGGTAGACCTAAAATCTTCGCAGAATGAGGTGCCCTTCATGTAGGGGCAGGGTGAAGGGTTTCAGAGGTGGCTGAATTCACTGAAGGGGGGCAGTCCTGAATATTGGTTATTTGACATCAGGCCATTTAACGCTATACTGCACTTAAATAAATGCCTGGTATTTGGGGTGGAGGGTGAGGAGAGGGATTTATTCTCCCCACATTAAAGTTAAAAGATAATAGTTATAGCTTTCTACTTTATAGTGAATCCCTGTGCATGTGTTTCATTCTTCTGCAAGTCCTGATCAAAGATAATTTTAGGTAATTATTCAAATTGCATATGCACATGCAATTATCTGCTTGCTCAGTGACTCATGAATAGTGAATTTTAGTTCTTCTGAATATAAAAGATGCAACACTGCTTAACACAGCAGTAGGACAATCTATATTCTCTTTTGCTCTATTTCATTCCATTACTCTTAGTTCTATCTCCTTTAGACAACTCTGAAAAAAATCATTTTCTTCTGTGGGGCCTGATCCTGATCCTGAATTAATATTCATATAACTCTTTACATCAGTGTAACTAATATCAGAGGCTGGGCCTTGATTCCATGCTTCAAATATATGTAGATATTGTAGTATACAGTGGTGTTGTAGCAGTGTTGGTTCCAGGATATTAGAGAGAAAAGGTGGATGAGGTAACGTCTTTTATTGGACTAACTTCTGTTGGTGAGAGAGATAGACCTAAAGAGCTCTTTGTAAGCTCCAAAGCTTGTGTCTCACCAACAGAAGTTGGTCCAATAAAAGATATTACCTCACTCACCTTGTCTTTGTAGATACTGTCATTATTTCTCTTTTTCAACCCACACTCCTACTTTCCTCAGATAAACTAGAAAGCAAAGTGTCCTTTCTTATACTTGTTTAGGCTTCTATTAGATAATGAGGCCATGAGTCTATTATTACATATTCCTACTGTGCCTCTCACTATGACAGCTGGGTACTTTAATCACCAAGAATGAAACACAAAACAAAAACTGTTAGTCAAACTAAAGAAAATAAATATATTGCATGCGCCTTGAAATTCAATATTTTGATGAAAGTGGCTTGATATCCTCCTCAGATTCACCATCAGTTGCAATTACTATTTCTACTCTGTCAGTGAATGGTGAGCATGTGATATGACTGTGCTATTCGCTGTAGTGTAACTGGAGGAGAAAGGGAAATGGGACAGCATCATTGCTGTCGATTTTCTTGCTTGGAAATAGTCTGCATTCCTGTCAGTAACCCTGATTGTGTCAAGGAGATATTTGTCCTGGATGTGATTCTCTAGAAGAGTAACTGAATCTCTGCTCTTTTCAATGGCGGATAATTTATCATTGTCAAAAAAATATGCAAACATTTCTTTCCAGTAGATAGATGAGTACAGAATATAAATGCAATTGACTGAATGACGCTGTTTCAGCACTGGTGTCTATGGTGGCAATCAATCATCAAGGGCTTCAACTATGGGAGACTTATTGAAATGATGTATTGCAAAACAAGCAACACTATCGCTGGTAGCGGAATCTAGTGCTTTTATTATTATTATCACTCTGTCAGTCTTAGACACTTTACTTCTTCTTTTGTATGCATCACAAGTTGATATCTAGATTGTTCATCCAACTGACTGCTGCATCATTGAGAGTAGCAAGATATTGCAGTCTATCCTACAATCTTCTAATTGTGCACTACTCCACCATATGTATGACAATTTGCATCACTACCCCACAGTCGCAATGTGACGATTGGGCTAAGCCACTTTTTTGTATTTATAGATTCCAAGCCAGAAGGGGCCAATGTGGTCATCTAGTCTGACCTCCTGTATGACACAGACCAAAGAACTCCCACACAAATAATTCTTAGCACATATATTTTAGAAAAACATCCAATCACAATCGAAAAATTCTTAGTGATGGAGAATCCACCACAACCCTTGGTAAAATGTTCCAGTGATTAATTACACAGAGTTAAATATGTATTCCTTATTTCATCTGAATTTGTCTATCTTAGACTTCCAGACATTGGATTGTATTACACCTTTCTCTGCTGGATTGAAGAGCCCGTTATTAAATCTTTTGTTCCCCACATAGATACTTATAGACTGTAATCAAGTCATCCTTTAAACTTTTCTTGTTAGACTGAAGGAGCTCAGTCTCTTTAGCTTATCACTTTAAGGCACGTTTTCTAATCCTTTAATTATTCTCATAGCTCTTCTCTGAACTCTCTCCAATTTATCAGCATCCTTCTTGAGTTATGGGGCACTAGAAGTGGACACAGTAATCCAGCAGCAGTCATACCAGTGAGAAATAGAGAGGTAAAATAACCTCTCTACTCTACTCCTACTCAACATTCCCCAGTTTATGCATCCCAGATTTACATTAGCTTTTTTTGGACACTGTTCACACTGGGAGCTTATGTTCAACTGATTATCCACCATGACTCTCAAATCTTTGTGGCAGCCATTCTGGCCATTCCAGTCAGCTTCCCAGAGGCACCCAAGGTTGTGAGGTGCCTTGCTACCACTTGCATTTAATCTGAGGAAGACTTTCTTGCTGTGGGATGGTTCCCAAACACCTCCAGCCTCTGGCAACACAAGCACTACCTTCCAGGCTTCCATAGGCCCACTTATTCATGACAGAGTGACAATAAGACCACTTTAACTCCTGAGTCCTTTGAGATTCTCCCTAATCTACTAGATACCCTCAGAATTTCCAAATCTTCTGTTCCCAAGGTAACGATCCTCTACAGCTTACCAGATACGCCATAGAGCCTAGCTCTGATTAGCACAGAGCACTTTCATTTATTTATAGAGAAAACAAGTATAAGTTTATTTTAATAAAGAACAGATTCAAATGACAGCAAGCAGAAATATTTGAAGGAAAGATTTACATATAAAATAAAATCATAACACACATTCTAGAGGCTAAACTTAACTAGTAAAAGTTCTTCCAAAATCCTTCCAGTGTTTTACATCCATGCTTGGCTGTGATCTTTCATTCATGAAACAAGACCACTGTCCAATAACTCTTTGCAGCCCTAGATGTATCAAATCAGTACTTTGATCTTTATTCATAACCTGGATTCCCTCCTGCTGTGTGTTCCTTCCTGTAGATTTTGTGAGCTCTTGTTAATTTCTTCATCTTGATTAGCTGGTGGCTCAGTATGCAAATAGGTATCCATTGTGAAATATTCAATAGTCAATTTGCATATAACCAGCCAGATAAATAAGCATCTCTGTCTGTCTGAAAGGAATATGTTTGTCACCTCCTGTTAACCTGCTTTAACTCACAGACCTTAATAAAATACTTTCCAGTATAGATACATAAATCCTTAAATATTAGCTTTGCATGCATTCACAATGTGTTACTGGCTCACAACAGAGACCTCACATTCCACCCTTTAATGAATTATTATGCATATGATTGATCTAGTGGATCCCTGTCAAACTCTGTGCACTTTCTGTGGCTTCTGCCAGTTGGCATCGAGAGTTTTCTGGATCTGCATCCCAGGTTGCAAACAAGTGGAAGTAGATCAGGGCTTCTGAAGTTTGTCAGCACACCTGTCTCTGTCCCAAAGTTGCTGTCACTCTGCAAGGATATATCTGTTGGCCCTAATGTGCAGTTCTCCATCTGAGATTGGCACTGGGCATGAGTATATGAACTGTCACCACAAAAGAATGAGGCAATGATAGTCTTGGAAGTCAGAAGGAACTGTGAGTGAGGGTGTTTTCTTCTGGAGGCAGGCACATCTTATGGGAAGTGTGTGTTGCTTATTTTAACCCTGTTGAGATAGTTATCAGTCTTGTATGCAGAAAGTTGTTTTCATCCATCAAAGCCCTTCATAGACTCTTTTCTATTTGCCTTACATGCTACAGGATTAGACTGAGCCTCTCAACAGGTCTCAGTATTTCAGGTACATCAGGTGATGGTGATATGTAAATTGATATTGAAATGGCTTGGCACTGATGCAACTTAAAGATTCAGCGAGTGATGATATATAGGAAGGTTAACCCTGGATCTGAAATGGATGCATCATGAGGTGATGGTGGGAGAGACTATGAGACACTCACAGTTTCTGAATGTCTCTGAATGTCATCATGCCCCAGCTTCCATGGTTCTCTGCTTTGGGCGGGACAACTTTACATCATCCTTCACTATTATCAATGGTGAAAGGCCATGAGTTGGCCCATAATGAGAAGTATGCTGTTTCAGGAGGAAGTGGTACTTGTTGAGTAATTAAAGGTTTTTAATTTCAAAGAGTACATTCCTATTATTGGAGACTTTTTAGGCTTTCTAAATGTGAAACAAATTGGTTGACTGAGCCCATCTCATTGAAAACCTATATCATCACCGCCACTACGCCATCACTTATTAGTAGCAAGAGAGGGACCAGGGAATTAGTGAGCTTGGCGACTGAATCCTTTTAGTCATAGAAGTGGATTCTTTGAGATCAAGATGCACTGGAAGACAAAGAGGAGAAATCCACTCTGCATTGGCCAGGCTATATGTATTCTGTAATAGAGTAAACAGAGTAGTTCATTCACCAGCACAATTGATATATA
Organism: Emydura macquarii macquarii; assembly: GCF_026122565.2. NCBI lineage: Eukaryota > Metazoa > Chordata > Testudines > Chelidae > Emydura > Emydura macquarii. Next base: position 702,021 of record NW_027131527.1, read on the forward strand.
TTGTTTCCAACTCCCATGGAAACAAATTCATTGTAAAAAAAAATTCATTGTAAAAAAGAAAAGAAGAAAAATGCCCCCTCTGAAATTGGTTCACAATTTCAGTTGCTCATGCTCTCACTCTCTCTTGGTCCACCACTTTTGTTAAAGTTTTGCAAAAGACATTTCATACACAAATGAAACTAGAAGGACTTTGTTTTAATGATTTGTTTGGGGAAACTCTTTTGAGTCATTACCAAACCAAAGCTCTGGAATAATGTGGCAGGGGACACTTCTGTTCAAAGAGCTATAATTCACATGGTGTTTATGTACAGAATGAAGGCCCTGACCATTTGTGACCATAAAAGATCCCACAGTAATGTTTGTAGGCACAAACATATTAATCTTGGTGTGGCCAAATCCAGTTTGAGGGATTGATTCTGCAACCCTTATGTTGAATAGCACTTAACCAAGTAGTTATAGACTTTTGTGCTCAAGGCAGAAGTCGGTGGGGCTACACACCTGAGTGCCATAGAACATGAGCAAGAGTTGAAGACTTAAGTATTTCTTTTGCCCACCTAAACTGAAACTGCAGGATGAAAGTTTACACAGTATTCCTCATTTCTTAGCCTAAACAATTGGGTAATAGTCTTGTGCACTGTCAAACAGCTACTTCATTTTACCCCAGAGGAGGCTGCATTTTAGTGAAGATACAAGTGATTTCTATTAACAATAACACTTTATCTTCATACTTTAAAAGGCTGGAGTTGATTGTTTTCCTTCATCAAATAGTTTTGAAATTGCAACTAATTACAAATTCACCCCTTTGCACATTTGAAAATGAAAATTGTCACTTGCGTTTTTGGACCTGTCCCACCCCCAAATTCAGACTGGAAAGACCTGAACACTAATCAGTCCTATTCATCACCAATATTTCTATCCCAGTCAGGAAAGATGGTGTTGAAAACATTCAGAGCCAAATAGTGTCTGACTACTGTGGCTTATATATCATTTTGTTAATGGTTTTGTGATTCTTTGGAATGAAAGGCATTCTTTTTTAATATAAAATTATTATTATAGTTGGTTATATTCTCTGCAGGACTAGTACTGCATTTGGAAAATAATGGAAGCCATTTGAATGTCCAATATTATAAAGAGATTGACTGACTGGATTTTTACAACTCTTTAAGCCCTGAGCCTGTTACTCTGAAGGTTTCAGTTGGAAAGGAATGATAAAAGCCATAAGGTACCCAAATCTAAAAATCCTACTGCAAAATCAGTTTTTCTTTTAATTTTAAAAATGTTTGGAAGCTGATGGAGAGATAAGCAAGGAATGTACATTGAGTCACAAAATAATTGTTAGGATAAATCATCCCTGCAATTTAGGAACTACATTATGGAATGAAGTAAATGGAATCTATGGAACTTGCAAGTCTTTATTTTAAGATGTATACATATTATTTTGAATTAAGATAAAGTAGAGGTCAGAGTATGCATGAACAGTACATGGACAGAGTAACCACAAAGTAACCAAGCCAACCCCAAAATGTGTGATGCAATGTACAATGAATGCAATGTAATGTAAATGCACATAAAAGAAGATGTTTGCTCTGTAACTTTGGATGTGTGGTGTGCCCTATGCTTGAGTCTGATCAACTCATAGTTTTGCTTCATGCCCAATAAAGATATGAGTCATAAAAACTGAAGTCAAACTGATTTTTTGGGAAGCTGAGTGGAAAGAAGGAAGGAATCCCAACAATTTGAAATTCACTTACAATGACTATTTTTTAAAAACATTTACTTACTTAACATATCATTTTCAGGAATATTCCCAGCATTAAACTTGCTTGCTAGACTATTTGTAGAACATTAAGTATGCAGATAAATGTGATAGAAATACCTGTTAATAAATAAAGTATATATTCTGTGTCTGTTTCATGCAGCTATTTCATCTCAGAACTTAAATATTACAGAAATGATAAAGTGGGATTTTAACTTTTTTTTTTTTTTAACATGACTTTGTATGTAGTGCTCTTGATCTGTAAATCTCAGTGTACTTTACAAAGGAGGTTAGTATCATTCTTCTCTTCTTATGGATGAGGAAAAATGAGAAACTGAGATATGAAGTGATTTGCCCAAGGTCAAAGCTGAGAATAGAATGCAGGTCTCATAAATTCTAGTCCAGTAGTCTATCAAATAAGCTACAGTATCTCTTCTTGGCCTTCTGAATGCTCTACCTAGGTCTTTCCTCCCTGTATGATTCTCAGTTTTTCAGGACAGGATAGATCACATCCTCTGAAATTTGCATAATAGCAAATGTCTCTGACAAACGTGGTTGTTGATAAAAAATGTTCCATCTTTGTCCTTTTCTTAGGGAAAGAAGACCAAAATTGACTCAGCATAGAAAACACCTATACAATAATGGTAGGGAAATTAACCCTAGGTTCTACCAAGCATGCATCGGCTTGATGCTTCATGTTCCATTCTTGGAAAAACATGGCAGAAAATCCATAAGGCAGCATGTAGCATGGCAGCTCTGTGAGAATTAGCAGAATAATGTACATTCCAACTGTCATTGAATGAAGTAGTGCAAAACAAGCTAAATGAAGGGATTTGTTGTGCTAAAATAGCAGACTCATTATGGATACCGACAGCGACTCTTAACAGTGCTTTGGGACTGGTCTCTCAAATAGCATCAGCAGCAGTAGGATGCAAATAACTGGTTCAAAGCACTTTGGCTATTGCACCATTGGTGAAGCCTGAGACATGCTAGTTTGAGCAGATTCCATCCCGCTGCCAGGCACCTTTTTAAAATCTGTTCTATTCACTGTGACACATACATAGACATTGTGTTTCTTAATCTCTCTGCCCAGGCCTTGGGCTGACAACTATTGATGACCAAAATACTTATTCAATAGGGCAGGAGTAGTCATCAACAGGACAACAGAATCCAACGAGCCAATAGAGATAGTACTCCACAAACAATGATTAAATACAGTGGTCCTCCACTACAGAAATTCTTTGGGGTATGTATGTTGTCTACCATTTGTCTGTAAAGCCATATGCCTCCACAGCAATTAATGATAACATATCCATTGTAACTTATGGCAATTCTTGTTGTATATATTTTACTACTACTTACAGTTCTGTATTAGATACTACACATTGCAAAGGCACTTACATAGGCCCAGATTCTGAGTCGTTCCTTAACTCTACTAAAAATTCCATTGGTGTTACTCTGATCATAAGGCACTACTCAGTGTGGGTAAGGATGGCAAACCATGTCTCATAGAACCATATACAGGTCTGTGTATATATCTATTACTGTTCAAGGAAATATAATGAGGGTTTCATAATCTTCTACCATGTACGAATTGTAGGAGTGAGTGAAACGTATACAGATACACTGTGTATTTTAGAAGTGAGCGTGGACAATTTCATCTCAAGAAAAAGAAGCCTAACATAAGCACATAAAGTATACAAGAGCTGAAATATTTCTCATTTTATCCTTTTGTGATAGAATCCTACTAATGTAGGGCTATACGGGCCTCAAGAAGTCATGAAGTCCAGCCCCCTCCACTGTGGCAGGACCAAGTATACCTAGACCATCCTTGACATTTGTTTATCCAACCTGTTTTTAAAAACTTCCAATGATGTGGATTCCACAACCTTCCTTGGAACCCTATTCCACAGCTTACCTATCTTTATAGTTAGAAAGATATTTCCCCTAGTATCTTATCTAAGTCCCCTTTGATGAAGTTCAAACCCATTACTTTTTATCCTACCTTCAGTGGAGAACAATTGATCACCATCTGCTTTATAACAGTCCTTAATGTATCTGAAGACTTATCAGGTTCCCCCCTCAGTTGTCTTTTCTCAAAACTAAACATGATCTTTTTTTTAAAGCTTTCCTCATAGTTCAGGATTTCTAAACCTTTTATCCTTTTTGTTGCTCTCTTTTGGATTCTTTCTAGTTTGTCCACCTATTTCCTTTATTGTGGCACCCAGAATTGGACATGGTACTCCAGGCCTCACCAGTTCCAAGTAGAGTGGGACAATTACCTTCTGGGTTTTAAATACAGTACTCCTGTTAATGCACCCCAGAATGATATAAGCCTCTTTCACAGCTGCATCATATTATTGTCTCCATTTCAATTTGTGGTCCACTTTAACCCCAGATCCTTTTCAGCATCTGGCCAGTTATTCCCCATTTTATAGCTGTGAATTTGATTTTTTTTTCTTTCCTTCCTAAGGGTACATCTTCACTGATGGCGGCAGCAAATTTGACACAGTCATAGCGATCTATCTGGATTGATTGAGTGGTCAAGACCCGCTCAGTTGATCTGGAAATCAACGCGTTAAAACCACCTCCTCAAGTAGCTTGTGTAACTCCCGTCGACTGCCACCAAATTTGAAGGTAAGTGTAGACGAGGCCTAAGTGAAGTACTTTGCACTTATCTTTATTGCATTGCATCTTGTCAATTTCAGACCCATTTTCCAGTTAGTCAAGGTCATTTTGATTTCCATCCTGTCTTCCAAAGCACTTGCAACCTCTCCTAGCTTGGTGTCATTTGCAGATTTTACACTCTCCACTCTATTATCTAAGTCACTAATGAAAATATTGAATAGTACCAGACCCAGAACTGACCCAGAACTTCCCAGTTTAACAGCAAACCACTGCTAACTGCTTTTTAAATACAGTCTTTCACCAATTGTGGACCCACCTGATTGTAATTTCATCATGTTTGCTTATGCTAATGTCATGTCTAATATGTTGAAAAGTCAATCCATCCATTTTATTTCTCAGTGTTTGTATTTAGTGCATTTTGGTGAATACCCTTATTTATTCCCAGACCTGAGCATCACAAAGATTAGAAAAAGTAACTGTGTGGATTTAGTGACAAAGTAGATTAATACACTTGTTTTTGGTGCACCAGATTCTTAGCACTGGAAAGTGGTTTTAGGTTGTGTTTCATTCGTAGTGACAGGAAATCATTCTGATTTAAAAAAATCACCTGTAGTATTAGTTCAAGCAGCCTCAGCCCAGCTTCTGAAAAATGTACATGTGCCACTATCCCATTGTACTGACTCAGCAATAAAGAATGGGCACATTCTTGCTTCTGAATTCTCATTTTCATCTCAAGTATCCATAATAACAAAATATTCCTTATTCAAATAGAGCTTCATACTTTACCACTCAACCTCCTGACTGCTAATGGCTAGATCTGGTCAGAGGATGACAGTTCCATTTTGTGGTAACTTTTAAGATTTCAAACCATGTTTTTATTCCACATAGGAACAAAACCAAAACCTTTTGAACATTTTCACAAACAGAATTTTGTTGAGATGTCTGTTTTTGCATGAAAAAAATATGAGTTTCTCATGTCAGAAATGATTAGGGAGCTCAGGATCCAAAAACATCTTCCAGATTTATCAAAGCTTTATCAAAACTAAGACATATCCATGAAACATTTTGGCTTCAGCTAAATGGTATATTTCAATGAAATTTCATTTCATTGAAAATATTAAGACCACTTGTACTAATGGCCAAATTATGACTGTGCCAAAAAGGCAGCATAAAGACATCCTTCCTTCACTTCCCAGTACACCTATATAAGACCAACTCTCCATGCAGCACTAAGAAGTGCTTTGCTGATCTCAATTAGAGAGCAGTTGTTCTAAGCTTAGTTTGGAGCTGTCTTTCTACACATTGCCTCCTGATGGTCCATTGCAGCTCATTTTAGACTCCTAGCTGCTAATGGTCCATAGACCTTTTTGTATCCATTTTGGGAAAAGAAAATAAGACATTTACAATGCCTACCATTCTACTTGGCTTTTTCCTATCTGCTACTATGCAACCCTACATGAAGGAGTGCAGAACAACATAGCAGGAACATAGGAGATGATCCATCTCTTGCTCAGGCAGTAGGCGGCAGACCCATCCTGGCTTACAGACAGCCCCCAAACCTGAAGCAAATACTCACCAGCAACCATACACCCTACAAAAAATCCTACCCAGGAACCTATCCCTGCAACAAACCCCGTTGTCAGCTCTGCCCACACATTGTCTCTAATGACATCATCACTGGTCCTAACCACATCAATCACACCATAAGGGGCTCATTCACCTGCATATCCACTAATGTTATATATGCCATCATGTGCCAGCAATGCCCCTCTGCCATATACATTGGCCAAACTGGACTATCACTACGCACAAGGATAAATAGACACAAATCGGACATAAAAAATAACAACATCCATAAACCAGTGGGAGAACACTTTAATTCCCCAGGGCATTCTGTCTCTGACCTAAAAGTTGCTGTACTTCTCCAAAAAAACCTCCAAAAACAGACTTCAAAGAGAAACTGCTGAGTTAGAAATGATCTGCAAACTTGACACCTTCAAACTGGGTTTAAACAGAGACTTGGAGTGGCTATCTCACTACCGAAGGTAAATTACTTTGCTCACCCATTCTCACCTCCTACTCAATGGTCATCATTAGGTCTTAAGTACCGGACGTCACCTCCCCCATTGTTCTCAATGCACCTGGATATCTATAAGATGCCTCTGTGTTACCTATTTTCTGTATTACTGCATCTGAAGAAGAGAGCTGAAGTCTCTCGAAAACTTATGTCTGCAAATATTAAATTTGTTAGTCTTTAAAATGTCACAGATCTCTTATTGTTATAGCAGGAACAGGGGCACTAAGAAGGATCTGACACTACATTGATCTGAAACAGATGAAACTTGCATTGCTGTTGTGTGGTGTTGCCTCCCAACTTAGCTTTTCAACTTCCCCAAAGTGGCTTAAAATATAAATGCTAAACTTAATCTTAAAACACTAGTAGAGCTAAATCTGCTGGCTTAAACAAGCTGTGTTCCTCTCTGGTTCTGGGCATTGTACTACCTCTTCCCCCTTTACTTTATGAACTTCCCATTAATTGGAGTCAAGGCTCGTAGGCACTTTTGAAAATCCCATTAGATTCCTAGCTGCATTGTTAGGTACCTAAATACCTTTGTGAATCTGGCCCCAAGTCACTTTTGAAAAGGGGACTTTGGCTCCCAAGTCACTTAGACACTTCTGAAAAGTTTGCACTACGACTACATTATTTTTCAGATCTGAGAATAGAATTCAGAAGTTCATGACTTCTATTATCAGACAGTTAGAACATGGCATTTTCTCTCAACATTCCCTTTGAAGATCTTAGGCTATAAGTGTAGTATACAGTGTAGGCCCAATTCCATATTTCTTACACATCCTGAACTCCTATTGGTTTCCATCAGAGTTTTGTGTGTGCAAGGAATGTAGGATCCAGCCCATGAAAAGTTCTTAGGCTTTGTTACTACCTTGGCTGTTTCTCAATGTCCTGCTCCTTCAACCTCAGTTACTGGTTGCACCACTTAAGACGTGGAAAAACACAGACACATGACTTGAGTGTGGATCTTTCTATACTCTGTAGAAACCCTGAAATATTGTCAAAGGGATAGTCATGTATGAACCGAAAAAGTCATCTGCTCTGCTAAGTTTACAACTGAATTCATTTGTAAAATGGGAGTGTTTTTGTTTGGTTGGTTTTTATTTTTTATTGTTTTGGCTGAAAAATAGATGGCAAAGTCAGGTCTGCCTGACAGACATCAAAGAATAGTGTACTGTGCCTACCACAAGGAAAAAATTGTTAAAGAACAGTTCATCCTGGTAAAAATATGACCCTGATAGATCGCATTATGTCAGAGACTTATGATAATCAGATAACTAAACACTGATTGCATATGTTAAATCTCCCTGAGAGATTCTTAGAATTTTGTACCTAATCTTTCCAAATCCACAAAGAATACTTCAGGGCAGAGAAAGTTTATAACTTCCTTACCTCTTTCTCCTTTTTTTTCCTCTGTCATTTATTTAAATTGAACTTAATGCTCTTTAAAGCTGAGATAACAAGATGTGAGCAGCAGTTTTTCTTGTATCTGTTTTCCAAATCTGTCATTCTTTCAGTGTTTTTTCCAAACACATATTTCAAATGCTCTTTTAAAATAGTATCAACTGAACAACATTATTTGAGCCCTACAATAAGAACCTGATTTTGTGTCTATTGGAACCAGTGTGTGTAGGATCAGTCCTTAATGTGTCTGGAAATGCAGGGGAAAAAACTGGGTAAAGAGATTTTGGTTTTAAGGTCTTACAAACAGTAAGAAGAAAAATCTAATGGGATTATGAAGAAACTGTCTCTATGGTGTTGACCCATGGCCTGATCCTGGATTGCGTATGTTTAATTTGATTGCTTGAGTTTAATCCATATAGTGTGTGTATGATTGCTGAAACACAAGTAGGAGAATTTGCAGCTTAAATATTTATGTTAAGATACGACTGGCAATAGAATGAGGCCTTGTGCAGCCTAATAGTTATACTCTTATTAACATAAGAAGTAACGGGTTTTAGCATAAGTAAGCAACCTCAGGTTATAAGATTTGTTATAAGGGTTATTATAACAAACAAGTGAATGACAAGAAAACAAAGTAAAGAAATTCCATTGGAATTTGATTTGGGGGAAGGGGGGGCGGTTATTAACATGTACCCTTGCAGCAAGCTGCATTAATGTATTGGAAACATGGGGATTGTATTAACACAGTATTGACACAAATAGTTTGTAAGCTATCAGAACCCCGATTATGGTTACTCAGAAAGCCATGTGAGAGACCTAAGATAATATGATCATGGGTATGTAAATGTATGAAAAAGGGAACATTAAAACCTAAGGCAGGAATGTTCACAAGTGGGACACAGGAAGTTACTGAATAGGCAGTAGCCCAAAACATCTTCATCTCTAGTGTCATGCTCCACTGACTGTTGATTCCATATTTGTTTTTAATTGCCTTAATAATGTTGAAGTCAGAAATGGAGGACTGTGTTATCTTGGTCTAGCCTAAGGCTTGTACGCACAATCCAAGGGGTTGTTTTGCTATACTTTTCATGCTCTGTCTTCTTTTTGTGTGATTTCAGTCAGATTTGTCTGTACTAACTAAGGCTCATAAAGTCTCTGTATATACTTGCCTAATCTCATCATCTTAATTAACTCTAACTGCCTGAATAAAGAACCTGTTATTAGTGACAACTGCACTTGCACCCCAAATAATCCAGGCTACAATGAGCTGGTTCTTTCATAACTGCAGCATTTCTTGCACCTTCCTCTGAAGGTAGCTGGTACCAGTCACTCTCAAACACAGGATACTGGACTAGTTGAGCCTGATCCATTTTGATGATTCCTTTTGTCTGTAAGACAGTGGTTTTCAACCTATGGTCTGCAGACCCTTGGGGGTCCACAGACTGTGTCTAAGATTTCTGAAGGGGCCTGCATCTCCATTTGAAATATTTTAGGGGTCCGCAAATGAAAAAAGGTTAAAAACCACTGGTCAAAGCTATTGAAAAATGCTTTTTTCCCCTTGTCTTTAGGCATGTTTTTTTAAAGATGTAGCCAGGCACCCTCGTGTGATTTTCAAAACTCCTAGGAGCCTAATTCCCTTCAAAATAACACCTAACTTGCTTAAGTTCTTTTGAAAATCCCCTTAGGCACTTATCTGCATCTTTTGGTGCCTAAATACCTTGGAGAATATGACCTAAGTCACTTTGATTCTTTTGAAAAGTTTATATGAAATCTGCTATGTCAAACCTGTCAAAGTTCCCCATCACTAATCAGGATGCCCCAACTGTAAATAGTACTAAAATGGACCATTACACCAGCATTGAAAATATTAATATTTGAATTATTTTTAAACTACTAAACCCTTCCACAAGCATCTATTTAAATGTCTGTTTTCTTTGTGGCACTAAAAGTCATTACATTACAGGCAGATTTATGTGATCATTATGATCAAACCTTTTACCTCATTTCACTCACATTTTGTTTGCTTTATAGAGGTTCTAATTTTGATCACAAAGATGATCTTACCTCAGGCAAATGCCATCTTTGCCTGGTTAGAAGGCAAATGACTGACCTCTCCTGAACTTGTCAGAGACAATATCTAAAAATCTTTCAGAGCCTCAGAATAGGGAGGAATGTCTAACACTGATCTCTAGGAGGAGCATTAAAAATAAATCAACTGCCATTTAGTGCAAGAGCTCTGCTTTGAAAAAGACAAATATATTTACAGTCTGACTACTTAGTATACAGTGAAATAGTGAGGGGCAACAGAACCAAATTTGTATCACCCAGAAAGCTCTTCCAGCTCAGTGTTATTTCAGAAAGAAAAAATCTGTGTGCTCTACAATCTAGGATTTTGGAAATATTTTCCTACTTTTACTTTCCAAATATCTCTTCGTACCAAATCCATCCTGGTTTTAATTCCATTGCTTTATGTGGCATAATACCACACTTTGCCACAAGATATCATTCAGAACAAGAGCATAGCAAGTTTTAGAAAAGGATTGAATAATGACATAAGTAACTAGAATATCTGGAGTAGCAATTGTAACTTTGGGGAATAAGATGATTTCTAACTAATGGGGGTTAAGAGGGAACATAAATACCAGGTTTCTTTTCCCTTCCTCCAAAGCAGCTGGTGGTCATTTCTGTGTTCCCATCAATCTAGTCCACTGTACTTGGATAATATTAGAGGTATGGGCCTGAATCAATGTCTGAAAATCCAAGAACCCTTTGAACTTTGAGGATGTTTGAAATTTGAACCAAAGTCTGGATTACTGAACTGGTTCTTTGAATCTTAGTTTTGTGGTTTCAGTCCTTCTTTAGGCTGTGTAAACCTCCAATCTTTTCCACCAGGCAAGGTGGTTATTCTATGCAGCCAAGACGTAAACAAACTAGTAGGTATCTGCCCTACATGAACTGCACTGCATCTGAAAAGCTACTGTATTTGTAGCAGTGATTGCTATGAAGCAAGGTAGGATTGATTGATTGGCTGCTTATTTGCCTGTCAGTACCCAGGATGCTCCAGACTCATGGCTCTTTCAGAGCAGTGCTACGCTGAGCAGTGGAAGCAATGGGAGGAAAAATCAGTTAGGCATTTAGATGCTTTTAAAAAAATATTTCCCAGTGATTTTTTTTTTTTTGTAGGGGGGCAGGGAGATGGTGGATTTCCTTTATTACAAAACATGTATTTTCCCTTCCCCCTTCTCATTTCCTTTCACATCACCATCATATTATTCTTTCTGTGTTTTTGTTACATATATTCCACTCAGTACATGGCATGCTGCTCACTAGGAGACTAAATAGCTTAGTTTTGTTTCCCTCCTGTGAAGAAACGTTAAGGATAATGCAATTGGTGATGCAAGACAGACTTTTTTTTTTTTTTTTTTCAAATCTGAAAATATCATCCACACCCCAGAGTGAACACAAAGCTGAGCTCAATCATTCTAAGCTGAGAGAAATGTTGCTCAGTTTGAGAACATGTTATACCCTCATGGTTAAAACTAGTCCAGAGAAATAATGATCCTGCAAATTGATGGTATGTAGCTCTAAGGATGGTTCTAAATCCTCCTTGCTTTTAGGGAGAGGATGTAATGGGATCACTTGCATATTAAATTGATGGGCACTAGAGAAAATTCTCAGGTTATGTCTACTCTGCAATGTAATCCCAGGATTTGAACTGAGTCTCAAGTCTAACCCCCTTCTATCTACACAGAAATAAGTTTCAAGCCCTATTGCTTTGCAGTGTAAGCGCAGCTCTACTGGACTTGTGCTCTGAGAGTCTGCCAACAGTATCCCACAATCCCAGAACCTGGCTTTCTTTGTTCCCTGGACAGTCAACTTTTCCCACACTGCACCATGAAAGAAGGGCTAGCATGGCCACTTTTTGGGAGGGTGCTAGGAAGTTTGGGTATGGGTGGTTGGACTTGGGCCTGAATAATTCAGTGTAGATGCTGGAGCCCGAGGTTGGGACCCAAGGTTCAACAATTCGTAATTTGAGTTTAAAATGAGTGTAGGTACTCAAACCCTAGGTTAAAAAACCCAGGGTCTGCTAATTTGAATTCTACTAACTCATGGTTTATATTGCAGTGTGGAGATACACTCAGACAGATTGATCTATTGTGAATACTCAGTAGGAAATTTTGTAAAACATACATGCTTTAGTGAAATAAAAATCAGTTTTATTTTGGAGTGTTCTATTCCTCGCTGAGGGCTACTTGACTGCTATATTTGAACAGTCAAACCTCACGCATTTCACAAAATCAGAAATGCAGTGTTGACAACTCTCATGGTTTTATCATGAGCATCACAGAATTTGGTGTTTATTTTAAAGCCTCAGCTCCTGGAACAGTGTGATTTCATTAAATCTCAGTTTTCATTTTAAAATAATAATAATTAATAATAATATTCTAACCTTTATGATTGTGGAGAAAAGATGGTAAATGCTCAAACATGAAAAGGCAAATGAAAAAGATTATGAAAATTGTGTGTGTGTGTAATATTTTAAATCTCCTGATTTGGATGGAGAGTTTTAGGAGCAAGGGAAAACGGCTTTAAAATAATTGCTTAACAACTCTGACAACAGTGGCTGCTACTGTAGTAGTTATAGTGCACGTGCTATAATGAATGCACATACATATATGCAAACATAGGGCCAGATCCTCAGCTGGTGCAACTTGGCATGGCACCATTTACTTCAGTGAAGTTATGTCACTTTACACCAATGGAAGATCTGGCCCATAATGGTGAATTCTGCCGTAGGTGCTTTGGCTTTACAGATATAACTTCAGCAATTCCAGATACACACTGCCAAACCAAATTTGACCCATTACTGTGAAGATGGCATTAAATGGCATCAAAGAAAGTTGTAGTACAAAAATTCCAGCCTCCCCACTCCACTTTGTGATCTGATCTACCTTTTATGTATATTAAAGCTGTGTTGATGGGAGATCAAAATATGGTGTCATGGCAGTATTCAAATGATGGTAACTGTCTATACCTAAAATTCCCCTAGCTATTGAAGGTAGTTAAGATGTTTGATATTTTCCCTTAATTAATTCAGCAGGTTTTTTTTTTTGGAGAGGAGGATGGGTGATGGGTATGGGGAAGAGGATATTCTTGATTGAAAAGCTGAAGGACAATACTAATGCTTATTTTAAGAAGGTTTATCAACCTAAACATAGAGCCTTTTGGTTTCAATTTTAGATTATCTGGGAAAGGCAGGAATTGGTCATTATATCAAGTGGATTTAGTTGGAAACACTTGAATAAAAATAATGCATAGATATTTTGGGCATGCTATTTCAACCAGGAGAAACATCTTTTTTTTTTTTTTTTAATTTAAGAGAACATTTGAGATTTGAGATTTCCATTTGTTGTTCCAACCTCTTAGCTGGCAATTGTGGAGGAAAATTGTACGAGAAAATGATGAGACTTAAAGATCCACAGCAGAAATATATAAAATATATTGTGTATTGGCACATAGTGTGTATATATATAGTATATATATATATATACACACACACACACACACACACTATAACCTTTTTCCAATATGATAAAGTTAGTGTTTGGCTACTACTAAACAAATGTCCAGCGAGTATACATTCTCATTTTCAGGTCTAGATTGTGAACCCTTTAAATTAAATGAGACTTTGGAAATGAAATGAAATGAAATGAAATCCTGCAAGGAATTCACAGTCTCTGGCTCCAAATGACTTGACTTTTATGTATTTGTACTTCTTTTGTATTTGCTTGCCAAGAATACCCTGTTCATCTAATTTACTGGCAGGGATGTTTATGGAAAGCATGTATGTAAAGAAATACTTGAGAACATTTACAGAAAGCGAATTTCAAATTCATTTTCATAGTTGCTCTGGAAACCTGATTCTAAGAATTATGCTCAACCAGTCAGGGGACAGATATGAATCATGTGGGCTAGGTGTCCACTCAAGACATTTCTGATTTTTAACACTAAATACTTGCTAACAGATGTCTGAGAATGAGCTTCAGACCATTCACAATAATAAATGAGTAAATAACTTCTAATAATGAATCTGTTTGAGAGATTTACTCCTTTTTGGTAGACAATTTTGAATAAAAAAAAGGTTGAGTTATTTGTCTGATCTAATTACAATGGAGTTGATTTTCAAAGGCATAAATAAAAGCTTAGAGCTAGCTCTTTAGCTAGTATAAATTGTCCTCCATTGACCTCAACTAAGCTATGGCAATTTACATCAGATAAGGATCTGGCCATAGGTGTCTAACTCCCATTGGAAGTCAACAGAAGCTAGGTGCCTCATGCCACTTGTGCCTTTGAAAATCATCCCCACCACACCTATTTATCTGAACACCTTGTGCAGCCAAATATCTACTCTCACATTTGTAGCACTATATTTTTCTTAAATTACTTTTCTTAAGTAATTAATGATCTGGAGGATGGGGTAGGTTGCACCCTCAGCAAGTTTGCAGATAACACTAAGCTGGGGGCAGTGGTAGATACCCTGGAAGGTAGGGATAGGATACAGAAGGACCTAAACAAACTGGAGGATTGGGCCAAAAGAAATCTGATGAGGTACAACAAGGACAAGTGCAGAGTCCTGCACTTAGGACGGAAGAATCCCATGCACAGCTACAGACTGGAGACTGACGAGCTAGGCAGCAATTCTGCAGAAAAGGACCTGGGGGTAACAGTGGATAAGAAGCTGGATATGAGTCAGCAGTGTGCCCTGGTTGCCAAGAAGGCTAATAGCATATTGGGCTGCATTAGTAGGATCATTGCCAGCAGATCGCGGGAAGTGATTATTCCCCTCTATTCGGCATTGGTGAGGCTGCATTTGGAGTATTGTGTCCAGTTTTGGGCCCCCCCACTACAAAAAGGATGTGGAGAAGTTGGAGAGAATCCAGCGGGGGGCAATACAAATTATTAGGGGGCTGGAGCACAAGACTTATGAGGAAAGGCTGAGGGAACTAGGCTTGTTTAGTCTGCGGAAGAGAAGAATGAAGGGGGATTTGATAGCAGCCTTTAACTACCTGAAAGAGGGTTCCAGGGAGGATGGAGCTAGGCTGTTCTCAATGGTGGCGGATAACAGAACAAGGAGCAATGGTCTCAAGTTGCAGTGGGAGAGGTCTAGGTTGGACATTAGGAAAAAGTTTTTCACTAGGAAGGTGGTGAAGCAATGGAATGGGTTACCTAGGGAGGTGGTGGAATCTCCATCTTTGGAGGTTTTTAAGCTGCGGCTTGACAAAATCCTCGCTGGGATTATTTAGCTGAGGTTAGTCCTGCTTTGAGCAGGGAGTTGGACTAGATGACCTCCTAAGGTCCCTTCCAACTCTATGATTCCAAGTTAATTTAACACTAATGATTGATAGTGCCAGATTCACAGCACAGAATAACTAGCTGCACTGTTCTATAGAACACCAAAGGGAGTGGCAGAGTATGCTTCCTCTGACTACTTTACCAGTATGCCTCAACCGTGACCTTGAAGTGTCGCCATTTCATGGAATAAGTGTCATTCAGTCTCAACTGACAGAACCCTTCTATGGCCACATAGAGGAGCAAAAAAGGAGAAAGCCCCCTTTACTCTCCTGCTTGCCCCTGCTCATATTGTGAACCCAGATGTAGTGGGGAGAACTGAGGGAGAACAATGTTATCTGCTGCAAATGAGTGAGCAGATAGGGGTTGGGAGTGGGGGGAACTCCCTGAGGATAGGCCAGGGGGGCTCCATGCCCCTTAGTCACTCGCTAAAATATCTGACTGGATGCACAAGGGGAATGAACTACTCAATGAAAACTTGGTTCCTCTCACCAGGACAAGGAGGGAGCAGAAAAGGAATTTTGACTCTGAAGCCTGGTCTACACTTACCACGAAATTTGGCAGCAGTTGATGGGAGATACACAAGCTACATAGAGTAGCTTGCATATCTCCCCTCAACTTCCTACATTCTAATGAGCGCAATGTCCCCACTACACTGCGCCGATGGGAAATGCCGTCCCATGGATGCAACGTTACTCTTTTTTCCAGGGGTGGATTTATTAAGTCGATTTCCGGATCGATTGAGCGGGTCTTCGCTTCCGCTCAATCGATCCCAAATAATTGATCATTGAAGACATACCCTATGTCACAATTTATTCCTTTGTCTGCTCCTGAGGCAGTATGGCTGTGCTCTGCCCCTTACTCAGGTTAGATTATAAGGTTACAATCCAGCCCCTATTAATGTTTTTTTTAGAAATTGTACTGTCACCCATCTTTTCAGAGGGTGATGACTGGGTTATTTTAGACTAAGGCTGGAATTGTGGCTGGAGAACTGAAAGTCCTCACATATGTGCCTACTCCCCCAGAACGTCTGTCCATTCTGTGTTGTCCTTGCTTTACAGAACTGTAAATAATTTCAGCTGAATGTGTACAATACTATGTAGCATGAATTAGGCTTCAAATGTGCTATCACACGGATTCCATATTTGAAAGACATTTAAAAAAGTGTGTGACAAGTTACATTCCAGAGAAATTAAAAATAACAAATTTCTGACAACTAGATAAAATGTAGATTAATATGTCACATCTTTTTTATTGTCCTAAGACCTCTACTGAAGTACAGCCAAGCTATCAGTTGCTCATCTGTGGCATATCACATATTTAATGTTGAAGGATTAATAATAAAGAAAAAGAGGACATACATTTCTTTGAAAAAGATGTAAATTTCTGAAGTGTTGGGCTGGTTTTAGCTATGAAGTTCCCATTAAAATCTGAGTCACAGGTCTGAAACCTTGCTCAGCACTTTGAAAATGTACTCCGAACTGTGTAAACATGCTCTTATATAATTTCACTGCAGGCATATTCCATAAATCCCAAACTGAGTTAAACACAAATAAAAAGTATCAAGTCAATATACATCATGCCACCCTTGTGTGTCAATGATTGCATAGCTTGAGTCAAGTCAATTCAATTCTATGTCTTTTTTTTATCTCAGGTGATTGAATGCAATGCTCTAGTGCATGCATTAGTTTGTAGCTCCAAACAATTCTGATTTCTTGAGATGTAGATACAAGGCAGAAAAACTGCAACTGAATGCAGAGGACAGATGTTTTGATTGTTATCCTGATTTAAGAAATTTTTTTATGACTGATTGGATATAAGAGGATTTCCCCAGGAACCAAAATAAAACAATAGTAATCCAAACAACAGGATTTTCCAAGGAGATAATTATAGTGAACCAGAATACAAGGAAGGAAAGTAAACAAACAAATAACTTCCCCCTAAATGTTAGATATACAGAAATCTTCAGGAAGGGAAAACAAATGGTTATATGCTTAGCTAGAGGAAGAATCCAGTGTACATATACATCATGAAGATATGACAGTGTTGTTCAGAGATCTGTTTTCTGGTAGGAGTGCTACATATACAGTACAATACATCAGTGGCTTCATTTTCTGCTTTACATTAACCTGATTGCTGTGTTACCACAATACAAATAAGTAGTAGTAATGATTATAAAATATACAAAACCAGCAGCCATATCCTCAGCCGGGGTATATTTGTGTAGTTCAATAACTTCAATGCAGCTATGCTAACTTACACCATATGAGGAGCTGGCCCTGACCGTATTAATACACTGTTTCAAATTGGAAGAAGTGATACCTGTCATTTCCCTGGATAGCTTTCTTTAAAAAGAGTAATAGAGCTTTCCATTCCGAGGAAGTTCCTTTGTGTCTGCTAGGTTAGCTTCTCTGTGGGGAAAGAATTAGACAGATACAGGTTTATGATGGGCCAGAAATTATCAATTAGGTGAATTGTCTCTGCTGAACATGGGCTGGGAATGGATTATATTTGGAGCAGAATTAATAATAATGAACACTGGGCCATATCCTGGCATCTTTCCAAGTGCGCATAGAGTTGCCAACCTCCCAGGATTTTCCTGGAGTCTACAGGAATTAAAGATTAATTTTGAATGAAAGATTGTCATGTGAGGAAACCTCCAGAAATATGTTCAACCAAAATTGGCAACCCTAAGTATGCAACTCCCACTGAAGTAAACTGGAGGTTTCTATAAAACATGATGGCAGGATGGGGCCTACTGGGCTTAAATCAAGGTGGAACCATCTTACACTGTACTACAATATAACGTACAATCTAAGTAGTATGAGACGCAAAGTAACTGTACTCTGAACTCATTCTAATGAAGTGCTTAAATCTTGAAAATCACATACACCGCAGTATATTTTGATTTCCCGATACTGTGTATTATTCTAAAGAAAGCAGCTTGAAGGGAAGACCTTTAACCCACACTACTGCCAATTTTACTGTGCAGTTTAACATACAATGGAACATTAAAAAAAATTCTCCATGACATTTTATTTTGAGATCACTGATTTCAATAATGAGATCCTAGCTGTGATATTTTGAAGCCTGGATCTGTCAAAGCAGCAAGTCCTAGTTGATGACTTACATGAAGGTCCAGGACCTCAGGTGAGGTAAATTGCTATGACTCTGGTGAAATTAGTTGAAGTATTCTGGCTGTACACAAAGCTGATGATATAGTCTTTTGAGTTCACCCTATAACCACAGTCTTGTGTGTGTGGGATGGTGAAAAAATTGTCTAAGCAATTTCAAGCTTTCTTATGTCAATAAAGTGCTGTGGGAATAACTGGAATTAAATCGGAAACTAGCCAGGAAAAGAGTTGATTAGGTGATTTTCTGTTGCTGCAGCAAGAGACCACAATAAAGAAAAATTAATTAATTAACATTAGCATGAACACCTATTAAATCCCATGTATTTACACTCATTTACATATTTCCATAAGTCAGGTGATGTCTATTTTTCAAACTGAGTCCAGGACACACAATTAATGCACAAGATCTAAAGCATGTTTATTGAAGCTGTATAGCAAGAGTAATACAAAATGCCAATAAATAAAACACTATTACTCAAAGTTAGCAGATTGGTACCACTTGCCAGCCGTTCCCTCAGGTACAAATACTGACTTGGGTAATAATTCACTGTACATTTGATGGATTCATTCTAGTCCCCATTTGTGCACATAAGAAAATAATCTCACCATTTGGTATGGGTGGCAGACTTTGCTAAATGGATACCCAGATTAGGAATAGTGTGTGGCACTGCAAATTAATAATGAGCACTAGCATTGCTATGTGCAGGAGTACAGATGGTCGTTTCCCCCAATTATGCCTACCTTGAACCAGTGCTGTCAACCCCTTGCTTCTGACAGCAGCAAATTCACTGTCATGTTTACTTTTACAAGGGTGTAAATGCAGTAAGGAGATATTTCTGCAGCTTTAGCCTGAAGGCATAGGACACATACATTAAAAGAAAGCAAAACCAATGTTCAAATAGGAGAAAAACCTTTTGGGTTGGCATGGAATATTAACACTGGTTTACAGTCATAAAGCAGAATTTCACTCAGTGGGTACCTAAGCTTCCCTTTCCCCTAACTCCTTGCCCACTGTACTAATAGCCTTGCTAAAAATTCATAATGTAATCAGTCACTTATGGTTATATAGCACCCTTCATGCAAACATCTCAGAGCACTTTACAGTCATTAAAATCAAATTAAAATACAATCTCCATAACTGTAAGAACATGAATAGTAATTCTCATCTGAATATTAACCCTGTCTAACCATTAACTTATTTCTGGAAAATTCTAATACATTAAACAAGTGGATTACAGCATATTTTATTTCTTTACTGACATAAATGGAATCGTGGAGTCAGATGCTGTCCCAGCTCAGCAAGGTACTTAAGCAGAAGCTGAACTGTAAGCACAGAAGTAGAGTTATTGAAGACAATAGGACTACTTATCCTGAAAGTTATGATTATGCTTAAATGGCTCCCTTGTGCAAGGGTCTGTAACAGTAGTTTTACACTGATGTAACTTCTGCAGTTATACCTGAGTTACACTAATGTAAGTGAGAGCATAATCAGGCCCTTATACTGTATGAGTACATTGTGTCCTTGCTACACGGTCTTTAATACAGATGGCATGCGATTATATCATTCCAGGAACAACACAGGAAGCCACCATTCCCTCCCTGTTCCCAGGCCTTAGTAATTTACTACTGGCCTATTAGCTGGTTGATGCATGGGGGTGAAGCAGAATCTGAGCCAAGGATCCACCCATTCGCTGCCCCCCTTTGGTCCTTTTTCTACACACACCTACTCCAGTGAGGAGTAAGTGAGCATGCAGTACCCCTTACCCTGTGCACTCCCACCCAAGCTCCGGGTCACCCATGCAAGGGAGTGAGCCGGTGTTTACTATCTGCTGTATGTGTACAACCCACCTCACATTCTAGTTCTATGTTTCATTTGCTGTTTTTTGAGTAATCTGTATGCTATTCACAATGCTACGATTTATTTGGAGGTGGCAATGTGTGAATTTTTCCAGTTAAACGGTAGCTGTGAGAGGTTTACCCTGTTCGTCAACAGAGATATCAATCACTTTATAAAATGATCTTTATTCACAATTAGGTAGCAATCCTGCAAGCAACATTTGTGTTCTATCAGCTCTACATTTTTTATAAATATTGTCATTATTTCTTTATTGACGATATTCAAGCACAGCCATTGCTAGGCTGGCTGACATTTTTGCTGGTTTCAAAGAAGCTCTGTTTATCAGCATTAATAGCTAGTACTGAGCTAGAATCAATCAATCAATAGGGAAGACATGAGAGCATCTCTTTTGACATTTAGTTGAAAAACTCTTCAAACCACATGGTTATGATTGATCACTTAATTTTATTGTGTTTGTTAATTCCACTTGTTTTTCTTTTCTTAAAGAAAGCTCTATTGATTTTGATAAGATTTGGGGTTCTATAACATTTGACTTGTTTGAGATTTTATTTTGTACTGTCTGAGTTTAGTTTATTCCTTTGACTGAAAGCTTACCGCTTGTCTATGGTTATAAGTTTACAACTGGAAAGAAAGAGTCCAACATATGAAATTAAAAATGCATTATCAGCCTTTCCAGTGAAGGAATGAAATTAAGGATCCAGCATGAATCAATCATCTTGGTGGAAAATGATAGGTTTCTGAGGATAAATAACCTGCCCAGTCCTATTTTTATTGCTGTGTGGTTTATTTTTGCTGCAAAGCTGCTTTTTGGAGCTCTCCTGGTAGAAACGTAATCTATGGTTTAATTAGGATTCTTTTAAACTGAGAAATAGAGTTTGGTGAGGTGAGAGACTGTGGAGTTATAATATTTTGGCTAGGAAATTCTAAACAGAGAGGGGAAAATGCAACATGATAATACGTCTCTTTTGGAGGGAGCATTAGCAGTGTTAAAAAAAAAATTCAAGCTATATGAGATTACAGCTGATACTTTTCAATTAGTGTAAGGTAATGTAGCTCCCTGGGACCATCATATTATGTTTGTCAGCAGAAGTGCCTGGAAATCTTGATTAGGAGATTTTCTTACATTCTATGTCCACGTCCCAGGGGCAAATTTAATATTGTGATGTGATCTCTTCTGTAATTCCCTTACACTCAATATTCTTCATGTTGTGGGGAGGAGGTCCCTCTCCTCACAGATTGCACATTGTCATGCTGTGTGAAATTGCTTCCCTATTGATAAAGCCTAAGGGTATCCTAAGCTTTTGGACAGGTGTTGAGGAATCTGAACAATATCTAGGATGACTGCAGTATTTTTGACAATAAAATACAATATCTTAGTTACTGGGTTTTAGTGTGGGATATGACATAAGGATATTTCTAGTGGCAATCGTTAATGATTTCCTTGTAACCATGAACAGAGAACAAATCATTTACCCATGCCATTGGCACTGTTTTCATTCCATATCCAGGTCTGAAGCCTGACTAGGAAGGTCTAGACTAGGACTCTATGCATTGTACATGCAGCTACACCTTAAATTCCCACATGAAGTGCAATGAAATAGATTCTAAAGCTGATGAAGATTGTGGCTTTCCTCTTGTATAATCCTTCATTAGCACTGAGTCCAGGAATTACCACAAAGAGAACTTTATTAGGGCTGAGGGAAGGAAGAAATCAGAATGAATTTGGGAAAGCCAACAATGAACAAATTAACAAATTCCATGATGTAAGACATATACAGACCCTAGGGTGTCTTAACAGTAGTCCCACCCCCAGTCCTTCTGAGGCCGTTGTGTGATGTGTTCAGGCCATTTCCAACTCCTCGCTCATAGCTAGCTGTCCTGGGTTGGAGAAGTCCAAGGATTCTAACAGGTTAGTGCTACCTGTTCTGCTCTACCACCAGTGGATGTGATTTTTAGCTTTAACTGCTGGGTAGGGAGGGCTCCACCAGAGTCCCTTGGGCAGGCTGCTGCTCTGTCCATGGTTTCAGCCCAAACTGCTTAGCTCTGCTGCCACTCTTAGCTGCCTGGCCCTTCGAAGATGCCACTGCAGCTATGAGCCGTCTGTTGACTCACAGAAGCTGCTGCTACCACTCTGCCCTTTCCATCATCTTGGAACTCCAGCCACAGCTGCTCTGTGCTATCTGCTTCCACCAAGCTGTCACTACTGCCTTGAAGTTACCATCGCTCTGCACTGTCCACTGTTCAGCAATCTCAAGCTAGCTCTTTAGGGAGGAATTATTGGTAGCTAGAACCGCTGGCCGAGTCTTCACTCCCAAAACAAAGCAGGAACCTTTTTTCTTTCTCCTTTAGCTCTGTCTTGACTCCCTTTCCCACTGTGCTTGACAAGTCATGATCAGTGACCCCAGGCATATTCAGTGTCTTGTCCTTGTATTTCCCAACAAGGTCAATAGCTTTTTATTGCCACTAAATTCAAAATTTAACTGAATTTTAACCAGAATACCCCAACATTGAAATATAAATGAGGCCTGACCCATTCAGTCAGTTCATCTTGTTTTCTAACAGATGCCAGCCCAGAGTGTCTCCTCCAGCAAAGCCCTTTCCCATCTGCCATTCTTTGGGCTTCTCTTACTCCATGTCACCAACAGAAAACAACAGCGAGTTCACTTCCCTCTAAAATTTGAGGCCACTGGGCTTACATTTGTTAAGTGGTGAATCTTGAAAGGATCACATGACACTATTGCTTTTGAGTGGAAATGAAAGTGTTGGCTTCACTTGATTGGCCTTCTCTATATTAGCAAAGTACAAAGCCATAGTTCATCACCAGCATATCTTCATCAGTGGTAGATGGACTTACCACCACATTGCCTAATCACGGAAGAATTCTGCTAACTAAGATTTTTATGGATGACATGGTGGAGAAGGGGGTTCTCTAGGTATCCTTCAAAGCTGTAGAATTCTGAACTCCTTGTACTACTGCTGATCAGATGCAGAAATAGTCTTGCATCTACTGTTGTCAGTGAAGCATGGTGATCTGTTAGGACAACATAAAGGGAATACACATTTAGAGGCTAATGTATAAATGATTGTGGAAAACAGATGATTAATAATAACTAATTAACTGTTAAGTGCTGATAGTGCCGTTGTATAGGACATAAAGAGCTTAAAATGTAAAAGGGAGGAAGAGTGTTTTACTAAGGATGTAGATTATGACCTTGATCCAACAAAGCACATTAACACACGTTTAACATTAAGAACATGAATAATATGATTTGAGTCAGTGAAACTAATCTCATGCTTAAAATTAAGGATGTGCTTGAGTGCTTTGCTGGATCAGGATCTTAGTTCCAGGTGTAGGTGGTGACATGGATGCAGGCACAAAAATGAGAATTTCAAGTGTGATTAAGTGACTTAGGTGCTAGGTGTTTAAGAGCGTGACTCTAACTGAAGTTCAACAGGACTTAGGCTCTTAAGTCACACAGGACCAGATTTTTACTTAAAGATATTTAGGCACTTAATGATACATGGGAATTAGGCATCTAAGTGCTTTTGAAAATCCCAGTAGACACTTACATGTTTCATTAGACATCTAAATACCTTTTAAAATCTGGCCCTTACGCACTTTGAAAATGTTACCCTAATTCATATTGAAATACAATGGAACTCAGGCTTCGAGGTTTCCAAGTCACTTTTGAAAATGGAACTGAAGCTGCTCAGTCACTGAGGCACTTTTGAAAATTTTACCCATCCCAAGAAAAGGCTGGTGTCATTAGTTGAACAAAGGGGTGTGCAACTTACTTGTCTGCCACTGCACTGCTCTGTCAGCCAGCCAACATTCTTCATCTCAAAACACTGGGTAGCAGAGGTGTTTGTTTCAAACCTTGAGGCTTGTAATTTTGGGGCTATTGGTAGTTTCAGATCAACAGTAGGTTTATGTTCTGTACAGCAAAGAATGGAAGGCATTCAACAAATACACACCAAGAAAACCAATAGAATTCAATAACGTACCAATTTACATAAGAAATAAAGCTTCCAGAGCCAAAACTATCCTGCCAATAAACATGGCTCTTCTGAATTGGCACAGAGCCAGAAAGCAACGATATAGCACATAGCATTAATTCCTCAGCTAGGTATATGGCAGAGCTAGCCTAATTTCATCATGGTCTAGAGATGTTGTTTTGTTTGCAATCTAAGTGAGGAAATGACTGAAGTTTATTAAAGATTATTTTCAAAATTAAAACATTATGGGGCTCAGTCCTGCAATGTTCTTAACATACTGGTCTTGATCCAGCATATGCTTAACTTTAAGCACATACAAAGTCACACTGATGTCATCCTATTAATCTGAGAAATTCCAAAACAGACAATGTGATGTGTTAAGGGATTTCATAATTAAACAAATTTCTAGTTCATTTCTGAATTGCACATATGCAGATACAGGGAAACATTTAATTATTATTGGACAGAAAACTCTAAACACTTTATCACAGTATTCGATAATGCACTCCAAATAGCAAAGATACTACAATGTCAAGTGCATGGTTATCAAGTGTATCTCAGAATAGGGAGCTGGGGATTAACATAACTAAAGCAATTAGCCATCAGGCAATAAAGTGCACAACATGTCTATCTGTAACAAATACATTGCAAAGCAATAATTTATCAAATTTAGAATTTATTACACACCAATTATTAAAAATTTAAATTGGGAAGGATTTATCAACTTCTTGTTCCAAACCCTGGTGCTTGAGGTTTCTACAGACCATTTTTCATCGGAATATCACAAGAGCCTAAAGTTTTGTTCCCATGTCATCAGAAGATGTCAGAAGAGAATTAATCGATGCAGTTGTAGATCTTTTTATGTATGTGACTAGACTAAAAGAATAAATTGAAATGATCTAAAGATGTGGAAAAAGCGGTGGGCTTGAACCTGCCATCCTCACTAATCTGATTAGTTTTTTCACAACTAGCCCTGTTGGCTGCAATGGGACTAATTCACGAGAGAACAGGTGACAAAAACTGGTCCTTATTCTCAACCTCTGAATTATAGGATCAACAACCAGTTTGGAAATAAGGGGCCCGATCTTCAGCCGGTGTGAAAATACATGACTTCAGCGGAGTTACACCAATTTATGCAAGATGGGGATCTGTCCTGGGAGCCACTGTCTATTTAGAATTGGTTACTTCTATGTGTATGCTTCAGAAGCAACCAGGTTTAGCTGACATGATGAAATTTTTCAATTTTAATTTTAATTAAATCTTATTAAATTTATTAAATGTAGTATTAAATTTTAATTTTCAATTTTAAAAAATGCATTTTTTTATTCTATGAAGGATATTTACAAACTTATTTTCTTACCGTACTCTTAATTCTAATTATCAGCAAGATTATTAATGAAGAAAATGGATATTTCCCCAGTAACTTAATTCAGCACACTGGACTTTATTATATTTCTATATGTACATAAAAGATTTGCAATAAGTGGAACATTTTCATAATTTTTTTTTAAATTGGCATAATTTTGGTCTTATTTTTAGATTATTCCAGGACTTTGTTACCATTTGGGATTTTTTTTTAAACGAAAAGATGAGGTGGGAAGAATAGAATGATTTCAGTTATGCCTAAGCAACTGTATAGATAGTGATCTGTTGGCGGATCCACCTCATTTATGCTAAAAAGAAAGTCTGTCCAAAATACAGGTAGAAATATCAGGCTGGGGTGGAGTTTACACATTATAGATGAGTCAACCTATTTACTAGAATAAGAACTGGACCAAATCTTTGCCGTTGTACCAAATGCAAATCTTGTTTAGGTTTAGTTTGGTTTAGTTAAATTAAGGTATTGAATTGGTTTTTTTCTTTTTTGTCCCCCAATTCCCAACATGGCCTTACTCTTTTTTTGTGTTCCTGTGACATTCCTTTTAGACCCTTTTAGCCCATTCCACTGCCCTCTAATATATTCAATCATCCTACGAACTATACAACATCCTCAATAGCTCCAAGCTCCTTACTGGCTCTAAACTCTGCAATAAGAAACATGCTCTTCCTGGCTGTGATTTCCAGCAAGACCCACTTTCCTCCCTGTGACCTATCAGACTGCCTCCCATCCCCCACTGCCATATTATTTAAACCTTCTCATTTCCGGTCTTTCAAGTAACATAACTTTTAAGGTTTCATTTCAAAGGACTCAGCACCTTCAAAATGTATCTGATGCCTCCCTCCTAAAATGAATAATGGGGAAAATCAAGGGAGGACATTGATAATTCAGTTAAAGGGATAGAAGAAGAAAGTTTCCTAATCAAGCACACCACTAGTTTCCATTGCAAGAGACTGATACAAAGCCCTCAGATATCACTGAAAAGCTTCACATTGATTTCAGCACACTTGGGATCAGAGATGAGACTAACCAAACCCAAAGGAATTTCAGCATGCTCAAGTTTCACATAACCTACTGGCCCTGAGGCCCTTTCCTTAGGTCTGGCCTAGGGACTTTGCCTAGGGGTTTGTGGCTAGGACCAGATTTATGATACAGTGTCCAATTATTAGTTTTCCACCAACTGATCAAACTCGGAACAAATCCCAGTAGCAACAGAGCAATAGTATATAGTTCTGCCTCTTTGGAAAGTTGTGTAATGAGCAGCACTGATGATAGAGAGCCTCTGACAGTATGAATACAGATTTAGAATATGAGGAAAATGACTAAGAGGCCACCGGGGTGATTCATCCATTTGTCATATATCTATCACTCTCACCTCAGTGTGTTGCTGCCTGTCTGGTGGCAGTGAGGAAGGGGAGATAATGGCCATTGTCTAATTAGTGCCATGCTTTTGATTTCTAAATGTCACAAGTTATTTTAAAATAGTTTGTTATTTTCTGTATTAACATTTCAAAACAGAAATAAAAAATCAGTTGGGTACAAAAAGCTATTGTTCTCCTCAGCTCCCCCAGCCTAAATACAGTTGAACATTAAACACAATGGCAGTGGACAGTTTTGCTAACTGCTTTAGGGTTCTATGGGGAGGGATGAGGGATGGATACTCAGATTTGCATCTGTAATTGAACTATAAGTTCAGAAATGCAGGCCCCATATTATGCAGCTGCAACTTGCATTAGGAGCCCTGTGTTAGTATATACAGAGCCTATGCTGAGGAAAAAGGGGTTAATGAGAGCTTATGGGCCCAATAAAGCCCCACCCTCTTACACCTGGGCATGGTATTGAGCTTGGAGGGAGGTGATAAAAGAGGAAAAGCCCTGCTCATGTGTGGCTAGAGGAGAAGGGGGAATAGCTCTCTTGAGCTAGCCCTGTGTTAAAGAAAGCTTAGTAGGGGCTTGAGCCTAATCAGAGACTGTTATGAAGCTGCCTAGAAGGAAGGATCAACTGGAAGGAACAGACACTGTATGCTTTTACAAGGACCCTGGGCTGGAGCCCAGAGTAAAGAATAGGTCTCGGTTTCCCTACTGGCCCCCTAGGGAGGAAAGTGAAGTCTCCAAAGTCCAGAACTGGCAAGTGTAAAAAGCTTGAAGTGGGGCTGAAGCTGTGGCTTGATGCTGCTAGACCATTGGTGTTCTGGATTCATTTTTCCCTGGAAGGTGTAGGACTGCAAGGGACTTGCCTGAGTCATAGGAAGAGGCAGACCATTGCAGAGTTTGAATGGCTGTGTCGGGGTATCAAAGGAGGAGGAAGGCTATTGCCCTATGCCCAGCCATGAAGGGATGGGACTGTGGTGAGTATGCTTTTTAACAAGCCCACTGTTCTGGATGTTTATTTACAGTTTGTTGTCCAATGCTGGGAGTAGGAGTCTGAGTGCCTTGGTTTTGTTCCTGACTTAGAGTTATATATCATTGGGCTGTTTTCAGCTTTCTGTGCTTTAATTTGCCTATTTAAAAATGGGGTCTTAACAATGCTTTGCACGTGAGTTGAGAGGCTTAACTGTTGTTTGTACAGAGCTTCCAGGTCCTCAAGGGAATGACACTATTAAAATTAAAAGCACTTGCAAATCCTAGGATAAATGGTGATCTAGAAGTACAGTGTGGGTTTATTTATTATTGTTTGGTTGATATGCTGAGCTATACAAGATGAGAGAAGAAAACATTCTGAAGATGAAAAGGTGAAATTTATCTGGATATGGCATTAGAGGGACAGATGTAGTAATATGGTTAAATGTGGCGGCCATAACTTTAATTAAAACTATTACGTAACTGGGTTACCCACCCCAGACTAAACGGGGGCGTTGTTCCAATGCAGTTTTAAACTGGTATCAGTGGCCACAGAATACGATAGGCCTGTGCATGGGTTTCAAGACCCAGGCCTGCTCAGGGACCTTGACTGGAAGCTAGGGTTCTGACCTGCTCCGTGAAGAAGGTCAGAGAGATGATAGGTGGGGAGACACAAGTTATGTGGGACCACTTCTCCAGGTTTGTCATATGGGAAAAACCACTTCTAGACCCAAACATGGGCCACTTGCCCTAGTCCCTGGCATCATCAAAGATCCGGCAACCAGAGTAAAAGTTGGAATGGTGGAGCTGAAACAGGGAGCCCACAATGGTTATCCAAACTAGCTAGCAAATTGTATCAAGCCCCTTCACACTCCAGCCCTGATAAACAGGAACCAATCATCTGGCCCTAGTATCACTCACTGGCCACCTAAAATGGCAGAATGAGTATTTTCCTTTCTCTTCTTGCTTCTGCTTGGTATATTATCTTTGCATCATCAGCCTATAAATTCTAGACTAATAAAGGATCTATTCTAATACCTGAACACAAAAGAACAGAGTTCTGTTGCTGGAGGAAGTTTGACTCTACTATGAAAATTTCATGTTTGTTGTAGTAAATTTTGCATTTGTTGTAGTAACATACAATGCTTCTAGCATTTAACATATTTGTAATTCCTATTTTGTGTAACTTACTACTTACTAGTTCCTGCCCTTGCTCAGCACTTGCCACACAGTAGTTGTCCTCCAGTAGTAGAGGAATGTGATTGCTATAAACTCTAAAATCCAGAAAGCTTCAAAAATGGTTTGAAATCAGTTTGAACTGATGCAAGATTATTAGCACAATACAAATATTATTGGACTTATCAGTGTTGTTGTTTTCACAAAAGATATTGTGGATTTTCTAGCTTTTTAAGCAGTAAAGAATTGAAACTTTTCCATTCGTCTCACTGAAAAATGATAAATCTGTGTAGGAGCAGCCTTTACAGGTGACTGTAAGAACATCAGAATGGCCAATACTAAGTCAGACCAATGTTCTGTCTAGCCAAGTATTCTGTCTTCTGACAGTGGCTAATGGGAGATGCTTCATAGGGAATGAACAGAACAGGGCATTTATCGAGTGATCCAATCCTTGTCATCTAGTTCCAGCTTCTAGCAGTCAGAGGTTTACAGACACCCAAGTCATGTGGTTGCATCCCTGACCATCTTGGGTAATAACTACTGATGGACCTATTCTCCATGAACTTATATAGTTCTTTTTTTAACGCAGCTGTACTTTTGGCCTTCACAACATCCCATGCCAATGAGTTTCACAGGTTGACTGTGCACTGTGTGAAGAAGTACTTCCTTATGTTTGTTTTAAACCTGCTGCCTATTAACTTCATTGGGTGACTCCTGGCTTGTGTGTTGTGAAGTGGTACCCAACACTTCCCTATTCACTTTTTCCATTCATGATTTTATAGACTTCCATCAGTCAATCCTCAGTTGTCTTTCTATTTTCAAGTTGAACAGTCCCAGTCTTTTTAATTTCTCCTCATATGGAAGCTGTTCTATACCCCTAATATCTGTCTTTTTCTGTACTTTTTTCAATTCTAATGTATACTTTTTGAGATGGGGGTGGGAGGAGGCCAGAATTGCACACAGTACTCAGTGTGGGTGCACCATGGATTTATATAGTGGCATTATGATATTTTCTATCTTATCTATCCCTTTCCTGATGGTTCCTAACATTATCTGCTCAATGTGCAGAGATGTTTAAAAAAAGCTATTTTCAGAGAACTATCCGTGATGATTCCAAGAACTTTTTTGAGTGGTAATAGCTAATTTAGACCTCATCATTTTGTATATCTAGTTGAGATTTGTTTTCCAAGCACGTTAGTTTACATTTATCAACACTGAATTTCATCTGCCATTTTGCTGCCCAATCACCCAGTTTTGTGTAACTCTTTGCAGTCTGCTTTGGACTTAACTGTCTTGAGTAATTTAGTATTGTCTGCAAATTTTACCGCCTCTCTTTGCCCCTTTTTCTAAATGACTTATTAAATACTGTTTCAACGTATTCACAGGGCTTTTCAGTTTAATCATGCCCTTTAGTTTTTTGGTTTCCTACAGATTTTCTGGAACAAAGCTGGAATCTTTCAATATAGTTAATACCTTAGAACTTCTGCCTGAATTCAGGATAACACAGATTTTTAGCAAGATTAATTACAGAAAAGAAATGTGGAGACATAGGCTATTACTCTTTGTTCATTGGTTTGATTTTCACTTATTTGAGCAGAATTTGGATCTCTTTTCCTAGAAGGGCTTTAGAGGGCAATACTCAAGGGAAAGCAGTAATCCACTGCCATGTTGGAAATGCTCCCAATAAATGATTACATTAATTTTGAGGGAATAAAAAGAGGGTTCTGAATAAAACAGAAAAATTAAATCCAACCAACTGCAGTAGAAAGTATATGAATTAGTATAACTGACAGTCAGCAATGGCTGCGCCATCAGTCAATAACTCACCAGAATATGATGTCATGTATCACATTGTGACAAATTATAGCCAGGAAGAGGTTACATGTTGCCACTAAAGCTGGAGGATCCAAGGAAGTGTAGACTTAAGGATAGTTGAACCATGCTTAGCAAAAAAAGAAGTGAATCAAACCTCTTAAGGGTCAAAAAATTCACACTAATTTTTTGGTGGGTTTTTCGATGGACATTTGCAACTCCTGCAGAAGAGGAAGTGACAAAACCATTCTGGTGAGACTTTCTGACAAGTTTTGCAGACCAAAGATAATTAGATACAAGTTTCAGAGAAGCATGTGAACTTCAGGGTGCTTAGCTAAGATAGGTGGGGAAGGCACTCTGTCTGTACTTCCTCTTCCTGATATCTTGTCTCTTCCTTCCGGTTTCTCTACAGTAGTAGTAACTGACTGGCTACAATAAGTTGTAAGGTGCCCTTCTTGTTGCGGATCTTGCCTGCTGTCTTCCATCAGGTAACAATATGACCTGATGTGTGTGGTCAAGATTTGGGGGTAAGGAATGGAATTGCTCTTATCCTTCCCTTCTCACTTAGGTCATGGTTCTGTTGTCTAGCAGTTGGATGCAATGAGTGGTGAGGCATGCTGCCTACCGCTGCTTTGCTCTGTTTCACTAGTGACCACTGCATCTGGCTGAACCACCTCTGAATGCTGGCCCCAGATCCCAAGACTTTAAAGATACTTTTTTAATGTGTCTGCCTGAGGGCATGGGCTGAGTTGATATTTGGCTGAGATATCTAATTATGAAGGCACATCCAAAAATAATTTAGAGGAATTGGTTCATCTTTTGGCAAGGTACCTTGAGAATTGTCTCTTGATTACCCACAAGCTTCCTCCACCATCTTTTTTTAGTTATTTGGGATTCACTGTACTAGATCTTCAAAGCAATGCCTAATTACTAATGATACGTGTGAACCTACTGCTGTGCCATCTGTTTGCAAATAGCACTTATTAATGTATGTGAAGCAGACTGCAATGAGGGAGTCTGGCTAGTTAGCTCAAGAATGAGTTCTTATGATGACAACTTTAGATCACAGAGCTCTTTACACTTTGCAACTTTTGGTAAAAATGTTTTTCACAGTCTACAAAATATGATGGACTGTGACTCATACCATGCAGCATGTACTAATCTATGGTCTTATGATTTCATTATTGCCTCTGACATTTGTTGGGTTTAATAGGATTTCATAGAGGGGGGGATATATAAACACAATTTAGTCTCTAATTAGAAATTCTCTTCCAGTTATAAAACTTGAAAAAGTAAGGTCTTAGGTCTGACGTTTTATAATGTCAGACAAATGGTGCTATAAAACATTAACCCAAGAAAAGTCATGTTAATTGTTGCCAAAATAACATTTCTAAAAATCAGCTAAATGATTTTTTAAAAATAGTTTATATACTGGTCTTATATGGGGAGGTCAGCTGCTTTTCGATGACTTAACTCTTAATTTTTTTTTTTAAAGTAATTATCAGAAATGTATACAGCGCATCAAAAGTGCATGTTATGATTTTTATCTCTTGTAACACGTGTAGTTGGTGGAAGGGGACTTGCAAGCTGTTGTCTTAGAAATGAAACTGGCTTGGAATTTTGATTGATTTGGAATTTATATATTTGGAATTATATATAATTATATATAATTTGGAATTATATATTTGATAAATTACATCTGCAAGGTAAAGGACATGTTAAATAAAGTATATCATTTGCATTTTCTAGAGAGGGAGGGTGATTTCTCTGCTTTATGGAGGTAGGTCAGAAGCAAATTAATGGGGAAATAATTATAGGCTACACTTAATTACATCGAATATAGTACAGGTCAAAAATCTTTTCTTGACTGATCACCTAAATGCCTCAATACCATGTACATTCAGCATTCATCCATGCTGTTATCATCTATCACTGTGTAGCACTATAGATGTATACAGTACATGGTGCTTTATAGTGGTAAGATGAATACATAAAACATCAAAATCAATATGATATTTCCTGGATCCCTTCAGGTGCCCAAAGGAACAGCCTTGCAGTGTAATCTCCCTTACTTCTCTTGCATCCAAATAATTGTTAAAAGCCACTTCTCTATACCCAGAAAAGGGATTTAGAACAGCTCCGTGTCTCACTGATTCTATCCAAGATCATATTCCTCTGGGAACATTAGAAGGGTTTATGTTTAAATGTGATAACAGGTGGCTAAGTATATATATTGTCATAGGTCTAGGTTGACCACCTGACAAAGATATTTGGGAAACAGTTTGATATGACTTATCCTGTCTCCAACCAGTTATGACTAGAATATGGACTGAATATAGGACAAACAGCTTCTGATAGCAATGTAGACATTCGCATAAACTGCTTAAGTAAGAATCGAAGGGTCTGGCACATTTTTTACTAAAACAGGTTCGACCAGTTCGAGTTTTTTAAAGGGTAAGTGCAGCAACATTATTTTTCTTGTCATTTCATTGTCATGAAATGAGACCACAAACTAAATCTTCAGTGTGTTAATCACAACTGAGTGAGTTAAAGATGGAGGGCCAAAATCAGAGGCTAATTAAAAGCAGTCTCCTCTGATGTAACTTGTACCTTCTTCTGACACTTTGTTTCATTACAATAGATTCCATTAGACTCCATACCAAATTGAAACATGTAATTCAGACCTCTTTACACCATAAATCTGAATTTATTCCACTGGATCTGAGGGATTCTAATGTGATCACTTATCCCTTCAGCATCAGAATTAAGTGAGAAATATAGCAGGAAGTGCTGCTAAAAGGGGTCTTAAGAATGAATTGATTTAAGTAGACTCTGTCCTTATTATGAATCACCCTCCTTTCTTGGCATGTAAGCTACAACTTAAATATTTTTACTCTTAATTAATGATGTGTAATGACATTGAATTTGGCTGAATGTGAGACTGCTTTTGTGATTCAATTAATACCAGCTCTTCTTTTGTGGGTTCAGACTGGACTCAGCTTCAATTCACTTTTTTTTTTTTTTTTTTTTTTTGTGCGTTTAGATGTCTTACAGTCCATGTGTGTCTGTCTGTTTCTTTCAATTTCAAGTTTAAGGATTTTGTAATAAACCTTCAGGTAACACAGTTGACTTAAGGCCACAAATGCTTGAAACTTCAGAATTACTTTTCCTATTACGTACATGTGTGTGAGTGAAACTTATAAATGCTAGGGAAATATTACACATTCATGGTTTGGTGGGAGCAAAATGGAAATATTTCCCAGAGTATAATTAATAATCAAGTATTTAAAAAACAAAACATGCAACCGCTGTGAAAATGAGATTGAGATGTCATAAAGAGGTCAGTAAAATAAATTATGTTTAAAGGGGCATGAGGAATGTTCATTATCACTTGTGAGCCAGACACATACTGGCTGGCACAGCTTGTGCGCAAAAAAACATTTCCGGTAAGAAACCCTCCCCATACCTCCCCCCCCCAGAAAGGTTTTACCTCTTCTGCCAGCATGACATAGTGCCTCAATTGCATTCTACATCACCTCTCATCAGGCATTTCATTAGATCACATAATGCCATAACCTAGCAGGCTTTGATAGATGCAACCTGCCATAACACTTAAAGGAAATGTTTAAAAATAAATAAAAACTAATGGCCTCCCCCCGGTTAGACCTTTTGAAGAATTGAAGGCCAAGGACTGCCATGGGTAAATTAAATGGATGTTAAGACCAAAAATAGGACATGGCTTTCTATTGATTGCTAGAAAATGCAATGTATTGTACAAGGAAGTGGTGGTGACCCTAAAAGTCAGTGAGATGCCAGCAATGAGGCCACCTTAAGGAATAATATATTGGGACTGGAGGGGGAGGAGTACAGGACTACAAGGTAGGAATAGCCATATTAGAACAGACCCATTGTTTGTTTAGTCTAGCATCCTATTGTCTAGGGGTGGCTCATGTTGTATGCCTTGCAGGAAGAGGTAAAATCTTCATAATGTGTCCAATTGCATAATATTCTACACTGGGACATATCTCCTCCTGACCCTAGCTGATGTTCAGCTTCTGTCCTGAACCATAGGAACTATATTTCTTTATAAATATCTATTGTACTTCATATATCTGGCGATGTTGTTTGTCAAGAATGTCTCAATTTCCTTGACTCTTACCAAGCCATTTGTGTCAGTAATATACCATGGCAACAAGTTCCATGAAATGTTGTTACAATAAAATGTATATATGTTTTAAATTTGTTTCCTCATGTTGTATTGTGGAGCACCTGATTTGTGTTCTCTGTGCCATTCATTATCTTAGCAAATTAGATAGTTTGTGGCTTGGTCTACACCAGCGGTTCTCAACCAGTGGTACACATACCACCGGTGGTACTTACCGGAAGGCTGGGTGGTACGCGCGCCGCTGAATCTGCCGCTGCCGGAGGGGCCCTCCCACCCCCCCGTGTAAAACCCTGCCACCAAAAATGGGGAAATGGCGGAAGGGTTTCGGTGGCGGGTATTGTTTCCGCCGCGAAACCCTGCTGCCCGTCTCTCCCCGCCGCTGCGAAACCTCACCGCAAATCCCTCCCGCCGCTGCCGCGAAACCCCGCCGCAAGTCCCCTCCCTTTTTTTTAGTGAGTGGTACTCGGGTCGGGTACAGGCGGGTCAAGTGGTACGTGACCTGACTGTACCTGGCCCGAGTGGTACTCGGGGAAAAAAAGGTTGAGAACCGCTGGTCTACACTGACAATGTAGGTTGATGGAATGCAGTTTCCGTCAACCACATAAAGTATGTGTCTCCACTGGCATATTAGTTCCACTGACCTAAATCATGGTAAAATTCAACTTAATAAAACCATCTCTGCAAGTGGCGTAGTGCTAAAGTCGAATTGTATGTGTCAAACGAGCATCAATGTAGGCAGAGCACAACATAAATCGACGTCATTGGCCTCCAGGAGGTATCCCATAATGCTCTGTTGTGACCACTCTGGATACCCAAACTCTGCTGCACTGCAGCCAGATGCACAGGAAACCGCTTCTCCCTTGAAACCCTGGGAAATTTTGAATTCTCATTTCCTGTTTGGTCAGCGTGAAGAGAGGTTGGTAGCTGAACAGCTCATCGTGACTGCACACCCCAAATGTGCTCCAGCATGAAGTCGACCTGAGGTCTTGGATCTCATCAGCCTGGGGCAAAGAGTCTGTTCTGGCTCAGCTCAGCTCCGAGCCAGCAAAATTTGGATATTTATGAGACGATATTACATGGTATAGGTGGAGAAGGGACACGAGGGACATGCAGCAGTGCCACATTAAAATCAAAACTGAGGCAGGCATATCAGAAAACTAGGGAGGTGAACAGTCGTTCTGGCTAGTCACCAAAGACATGCCGCTTTTATGAAGAGCTGCATGCGATTTTTGGCAGCAACCCCACTGTACCACCATGAAGCATAGATACCTCCATAGAATCCCAGTCCAGGATGAATGAATAAGACTCTGTGAACAAGGAGGAGGAGGAGAACAGGGGGCAGGTGATTGGGATATCCATTCTCCCTGAGAGACAGGACCTGTTTGTTACCCCAGAGCAGCTCAGTCATATGCAGGACAGTGTGAGTGACCAAGATGCCGGGGAAGGCACATCTGGTGACCATGTATAAAAAATTGTATTGCTGTGGTTATAGCTCCAGTCCAGCTTCTTATTTCTGTGGGGAAAAAAGAGTCTCTGTGTTTGCAGGGATGGGTTTCCTGGGTATTGGTCCACTTAAGCAGAAGCTTACGCCCAGAACAGACTATGTGCACAGGAATGCTCCGACAATCCTCCGTGAATATCTCCAGGAAACTTTCATGTAGGTACTCTGCAATCCTTTGCAGAATATTTCTGGGGAGGGCAGACTTATTTCTTCCGTCACAGTAGGACGCTTTTCCCCACCACTCTCCTATTAAATGAGCATGCATCATTGCAGAACACAGCATGGCTGCATAAGGGCCAGGCATGTACCCAGATGCTTGCAGCAAATCTTCCCTTTCCACCTGCGTTACTCTCAGGAGACTATCACACATAGTCACCTAAGGAAGATGTGCAAGTTTACAGTATCCGACCAATATAGTCACTGTGTTATTTCCCTGCTATGGACAGTGTCCTGAGCCCCAATAAAGACAATTCCTAGCCATGACATAGTTGTCATAGGTGTTAGGGGTCCGGAAATGGGTGCTCTTATGTTTTCTCCGGTGTCACTTAACTCTCAGCCTCCTCCAATCCCTCCCAAACTGGTCTTTGGGTTGGTAAAGGGGAGCCCAATGATCCTGCTCCTTGGTTAAGAGTGGATTGGAGAATTTAGTGCTACAGAGACTTCCCTATAATGGACGCAAGGGCCCCTTACTTACCATGGCTGGAACACCACTACAAGCTGTGCAATAGGTTCAGATTGGTATGTGGGTCTCGTGTTGCCTTGTGAATATGGAGGGGGAGTCCTTTTTACATTGTGACATTGCTTTTCGTCCTAGAAACTTTGTGCTTTGCTTCCCTTACAGTGGACAGCTCAGCCTTCAACCCAGCTTCTACTCCTGCAGAGCACCTTTCCCAGATTAAAAGGTGAAAAAAAAAAACCCACCTTGGGATGACATGTTCAATGAACTAATGAATGCCTCCATGGCTGCTGACACAGAGCTCAGAGCCTGGAGGATGTCATTGTCAGAGAAACTGAATATGGACATGGAAAACAGAAAATCAGCCCAGGAGTGTGCAATGCAATAGGAGATATTCTGTATTATGAGGAGTCAGTCTGACATGCTGAGGCATCTGGTAGAGCTCCGGGAAGAGCAGCGGTAGGACAGACTCCCTCTGCAGCCCCTGTAAAATGCTGAGCTAACAAGCACATTAGGGTGAAGTATGTGCTCCACTCAATGCTGGTGGAGGAGAGCAGAAAGAGGTGACAGCCCCTTTAAGAACTGGGAGTGTGAGTGCTTTGATGTTTACACAGTCACACTTTGCTCCGTGCGCCCTAACAGCCTTATGAGAGTGTTAAATTATTTTCCTTTCTTCTCACTGTAATGACTTTACTGCTTTAAAAAAATATTTCTCTTTATTCATTGAGAGCTCAGGGATTGTCAGCGGGGGAAGAAGGGGAGGGGAATGATGATGTGAGAGTGGGGGATGGGAAGAGAAGGCACTGCACTGACAGACACATATAGTATTACAGTTCATTGCAAAAATGGGTTTTCAACGCTTTTCTGAGATGCAGCACTCCGTGGTTGACTCTCAGCATTGCACTGGTATCTGGCTACTCAAAATTTTCAGCCTGCCTATCAGCTGGAACTTTTCCTCCTTTGTTTCACACACATTATGGAGCACACAACAGGCAGAGATAATAGTTAGGATGTTGCATTTGCAGAGGTCTAACCTAGTGAGCAAACTGTGCCATCGTGCCTTTAAGCGGTCAACTGCACATTCCGCCACCATTCTGCACTTGCTGAGCCTATTTTTGAAACATTCCTTCTTGCTGTCCAGGTGCCCAGTGTAGGGCTTCATTATCCAGGGGAGCAAGAGGTTGGCAGGATCCCCCAGGACCACTATTGGCATTTCAACATCCCCAATATTTATTTTTTGGCCAGGGAAGAAAGTGCCCGCCTACATCTTTTTCAACAGACCTGAGTTCCTAAAAATAAGCATGTCATGTACCTTTCCAGACCACCCCACATTGATGTAGGTAAAGCATCCCCTGTGATCCACAAGGGCCTGCAGCACCATTGAGAAGTATCTTTTGGTTTATGTATTCTGTGGCAAGGTGGTCCGCTGCTAAGATAGATGGCACGCATATCCCTATCGACCACCCCCACACAGTTTGGGAGCCTCATTGCAGCGAACCCATCCATTATGTCCTGCACATGTCTGTCACTACCCTGCTTAGCAGAAGTCTATTAATGGCCTTGCACACTTGTATCACAGCAGCTCCCATGGTTGATTTACCAACTCCAAATTGATTCCCAACTGACCGATAGTAGTCTGGAGTTGCTAGCCTCCACAGTGATGGCCACTCACTTCTCCACTGTAACAGCGGGTCTCAAGCGAGTATTCATGCACTTCAGGGCTTGGGACAGTTCTGAGCAAAGTTCAATGAAAGTGACCTTTCACATATGAAAGTTCTGCAGCCATTGCTCATCATCCCATGCCTTCATAATGATATGATCCCAACAGTCACTGCTTATTCTCTGGGACGGGAAGTGGCGCTCCAACTGAAGATGGTGTATGACAGCATGCAATAAATGGGAATTGTTTCTTTCTGTGGCTTGTAGTAGGGCAGCTTCAGTAACATCACAATTTTGCACGTTGCAGCTCCTGTCTCTGCTTGAAAATACTACAGGATAAGTTGTGAGGTATTTGTTATACTCACAATCATAGTGCACAGCTGAGTGGGCTCCATGCCTCTCCAGCAATAGTGTGTCTGTGAGGCAGATGTGTATGGAAAAATGGAGTGAAAAAAACCTTCATCTGTTTGTTTTCAACGGAGGCAGGGGGAGAGCACGTTGCATCATTGGAGGATGACAACCTTCCCAACTTTCCCAAAAGGCACTACAGGTAGTTGCACTGTGGTATAGCTGCTTTGATTAATGATGCAAGCATGGCTGGTGCGGATGCAAACCCCCGATGCAATGAGTGCGGTGTGATCATGCTCCTCCGACTTCATAAGTTCGGTGGGTGAAAGTCGACTGAAACTAAATTGACTTCACTCCGCAGTGTAGACATTCCCCTAGTTAGTGTAGTGTAGTAATCGCTACACAACCTTTGTTAAAGTATTCCCAAAGAATCCCTCATGATAGGAGTATTGTTACTAGTTTAATTTTCTATTCTAGTGAGTACTCTAGTTGGGAGTTCAGGAAGAGATGATGGTCCCCACAAAAATAATTTTTGTGCTCTTTAATATTTCCTTTTTTCCCCCAAACCACAGCAGTGAGAAATGAGTGCAGTTTAACTACCTACACTTCCCCACCAACTTCCTCCAATGTGAATATTGAGTGCTTCAAGGTTCTATAATAGAACTATTATTTGATTATATATATATCTAATTTAGCTGAAAATGAGGGTGAAGAGTGAGCTGGCAAAATTTGCATGCACACAGATTATTTAGGTTAATCAAGACAGAAGAATCATGTGAGGAAATTCAGAGGGAGCTGACAAAGTTAAGTGAATGGAGCAGCATGATGAGAGATGAAATTCAATATTGACTCATCCCAGGCATTCCATATTGGAAGGAATAATTTTAACTACTCATGCACCTTCGAGGACTCTAAATTAACACTAATAACTCAGAAGACAGATTTGGACATTGTTAGAGGCAGGTCAATGGAAACTGCTGCTTAATGGGCAGCAGCTGTCCAAAAGGTGAACAAAATGCTAAGATGCATAAGGAATGGAATGAAAATTAATAATGAAAATATTGTCAAATATTTATAATACTGTTACCTTGCAATAAATGTTATGATCAGTTCTATTGGTGGGGGTGAAATAATATCACAGAAGCTGTGTGTAGGGGCTTAGAAATGGGCAACAAGGATGAGAAGCATGGAAAAAACTTCCATCTGAAGAGATTGAAAAGTAAAGCTATTTACCTTAGAGATGAATAAGATTGAGATATAAATAAAATAATAAACGTTATGGAGAAGGTAGATTGGGAACTTCACCCTTTCTCATAACACAAGAAAAAGGAAATACTCAATGACATTAAAAAGAAGCCAATGTCAAACTGATAAAATACTTTTCACATAATGTGCGATTAGCCTGTATAACTCATTGCCACAAGATATCACTGAGGCCTGGAACTTAGCTAGATTCAAGAAAGGAGTTGACAGAACATGAAGGGTTACATTAATGAGTGTTTAGAAAAGAGTTTAGAATGAGTAAGTCCTCAATAACTCAAACCTCTAATTGCCAGTGGTTAGGAGACAAATCGTTGTGCGGGGTTTCTGCAGTGCTTTTTTAACCTTCCTTTTAATCCTCTAGTTTTGGCCACTGTTGGAGATAATATCTTAATTAGATGCCACACTGACATGATGCAGTTCCTAATTGTTGTACTTGCATCATTATTTTTTGTAACTTTGTTTGCATTACTTGGGTTTGCAAATATTCGTTATAGTTTGTGAAGACTTCCTCGTATGCAGGACACTTATTCTGTTCAGTACCACATCTCCCATAGTCCAGTTTGTGCCTTAGATTACTTCTTACTGAACCGTCTCATTTTTTAAAAAATGAAATGCAGGCCTTCTAGGAGCAATTAGTAATGATGTTGACTCCAGTTGCTGCTTTATTTTTTTCTTAGTTTTTCAAGATTTTTTGTTTGAAATAGGAGCTTCTGCAGCTGTGTAGATATCTACTTTTTTTAGTTAACTGGTCTAATGTTGAGAATCCATATTGTTAGCCTTTAGCTTTTATACACTTTATCCAACCAAAGGTGAACCTATTTCAGTGGTGTTTGACGTAAAAGTGTGCATGTGTATGTATATACGTACACTATATGTATATTCTTCTCCCAGATTCATGAAAGACTCCTACTAAAGTAATTATAAAGTCACCTAATTTCCAGAAGTATCATAGTGGTATCTAATATACTACACTCACTCCCTATACTAAGCACAGCTATATTGTGGTATGTCCAGTATCTGCATATGTTTGACTCTGTAGCCCACCTTACCAGAGTGAGCGTTTTTGTCCCCCTTTAAGTGGCTGATCCACATAAGAGGTAAATAACTGTCACTGCTGACAGTTATGAGGGTTAGTCCTGAGCAATAGAGGCTGGTAATGATAGTGCAAGAGAACCCGGATTCAATCCCTTGTGAAGACCCTGTGGCATGTGGTCATTAGATGTAAGCAAATGTTGCTTTAATGATGTAGACTGAAATGTGTGGCTTGAATGATTAAACAATAATATATATGGTTCCAAGTATTCAGTATCATTCTAAGCTTTCTAAATAAAATTATAGAAAACATACATGACCCTTTTTATTAAGTTTTCAGCAAATGTGAGGCTAGGCTCTAAGGATTTCCCATTGTTAGGATTGAATAATCAGTGTGTTTGCCCTGTCTATTACACATTTGTATTATGTTTTGGCTTTTGCAAAAAGATTTTTCTGGGTTCGTCTACAGTAAGGGTATGCTTTTAAAAAGAAAAGAGAGCTGATTGCTTGTAGGGATTACTGTCAGGTTGAATTTACCCTGTGCCCTTTTGAAGTCAGAAATATTTAATTGGTTGGGGATTTTGTTGTACTTAAGAATGCAGGGAACTTCTAAGTCATCCTGCTCTCCTCCTAAATTAGTAAAGATATTAAA
This sequence comes from Emydura macquarii macquarii, assembly GCF_026122565.2. Lineage (NCBI taxonomy): Eukaryota > Metazoa > Chordata > Testudines > Chelidae > Emydura > Emydura macquarii. The sequence goes on from NW_027131527.1 coordinate 744,219, forward strand.
GTGTGATAAATGTGGATGTATAAAGGACAACCATGGCAGATAATATTCTAACAATCTATATTTTTCCTGTTATTCAGGCTTTGAGGGGTGATGTGGGAAGACTGGGGAGAGCCCTTTCAAGGCTGGGTGTAACTGCATTGCGATCAGTGTTTTCAAAGTTTGCAACTGGGGAATAGACTCAAAATTATATTTTGACTGTGCGGTCTAGTCTAGAAAACAAATATAGCACTAAACAGTCTCAGGAGCTGGGGAAACAATGTATGCATTGCGAAGATATCAGCAGTAGCTGAACAGACTGACTAATCAAATCCTGAGATAAAGACATTAAAAGCTGCAGATACAGATGTGGGTAAAGTCCAATTATGGTGAACTGTTGAAGAGTGCATAGCCTAGAAAACAAAGCATGTGGAAAGTGTCATGTTGAAAAAGCATCCGCATCACAGAAACAATAGAAATAGAATAATCTGCTGATGCCATCACTCCTTTCTACTTTGTGTAACTATGTAACAGCAATTCCCACTAGCAGTGTTGTGCCTATATAGGTATCCAGTCTCACTGTTTGAGTAGGGATCACCTCTGGGAATAGAGTCATGAACTTACAACAAATGCAATCAGCAGCTTCGTCTCCTCTACAGTTCCTTCACCAATCCTAATGAAATGTTGCAGGATATGTGGAGGAGGTGGCACTAGCTGTAAAAAGTTGTGGAAGGTATACAGATGGCTTTGAAACCCTGGAATTGTACATATATTTAAAGTAAAGTATATAAAGGGCTCTGATCTAAGTTGTTTGCCCAGCAATCCTAGTGAATGGTGGTATATTAGGCATTATCCCAACTGCTATTTGAAGGAGTTGTAATAGGTCTTACTATTTCAAATCAGCTTCACTTACCATTGGAAGTTCATTGTAAATTCATAGGAACTAAAAAGAATGTGACTTTTAAAATGGGCATGACTTTCCTAAGCTGCATCCTACTCTGAAAAGTGATTGTAAAAATTGAATTTTGCAAGATCTGTTTGAATGTGGACTAGAACTGAAAAACAGGCTCTTACTGGTTTTGGATCCCACCCATAATCCAGTCCACTACAGTAGATTTGGACCCAGGGAAACAAAGTTCTGGATGTGCCCTATCTCTAGTATTTACTTAAAATGTAAGAATGGGTATCCTAAAGCTCCTTTAAATCGAATATATATATATAAAAAATATAAAATTTTAAAAAGGAGTGGAGGAGCTGGCCAACCCAGCAAGCAAGGCATGGAGTGCCTCCAACTCCTAATTAAAGTCAGTGAGATTTGGGGGCTCTCAGTACCTCTCCAGGTTGGGCCCAGAGGTTTTTAAGTACCTTCAAAGATTTATTTACAATAGCTTTCAGCTAGAATTGTACTGAGTCAGAAGTGCATTTTCTGCAGGCAAACTGCCAATCTTTACATAGCTCTGGCAATGTCTCCTCTGGTGACCAGTGCAGTAAATTCAGTCTCAGAATAAATCTCTCTACATGTTGACACAATTGAATGCAGCTCTCCTGTTTTGAGAAGGAAGGGTTTGAATGCAGGGCATATTCCTCGCCTTGCGTCACAAGTTCGGAAGACGTATACAATTGCATCTAGTTTTGCAAGCAAGCAGTTGGCTTGATGGTATTTTCTCACTTTCAGTGAATACAAGTTGGCTGAGAATATCTTGCAGCTGGCATGACTCTATTATTAACTCTATTTATTAAAAGAAATTGAAATTAGCCTTTCTCCTTCCTCTCAAAATTCCATCTGCTGCAATTAATTAATACTAACATAATTTTCTAACTTGTTGTTTTAACTAATTATACTTTTAGATTCCATAAAAGGTTAAGAAGGAAACATTAGTGTGATGAACATACATTTTGCATATTTATCAAACTGTTGTAGAAAGCACAGACCTTCAGGGCAATGGGTAGACCAAGCTGTATTTTATTTTATGAATTTTCCAAAAGCATATAGCATAGAACATATTCCACAACATATACCTATTTTTGAGATGTTATTTAGGCTATGACCATGGAATGAGCTCTGTCATTGAAGTTACTGGAGTCTCCATACAGATGCAGGGGTCAGAATCAGTTAGAAAAGGGGTGGGTGGACAGTTCTAGCTATAATACAAGTTTTCCACTATCAAAGTGCTGTGTGTATATATAGGACCCAATCCTGTCAGGTGCTGAGTGCCCTCAATTGCCAGTGTAGCTAGTGGGAGTTGAGGGTGCTCAGCAATTCAGAGGGTCAGGCCCGTTATTTTAATTTATTCATTTGCTCTTGTGTATAAAGTTGCACCTCAGTGTTGCTGGTGAATTGATGTAGCAGAGTTATTGATGAAATTACACTGAAAACTTTATCACCATGGCCTGAATTCAGGAAGCACATGTTAAGTTCTTTGCTGGATTGTGATTTATACTTGAGAGAAATCTCATGTTAAATGGTTTTCAAAATTATATTCCAAGTGCTAAATTATATTTCTCAAACACTCTATTTAATACATGTATAATAAATGTATATAAAGCAGTACAATGATTTTGTTACCATTGCCCTTACTAGGTAGGCAATTACAATAGCACTGAGATTTTAGGATGACCCAGTTGGTAGCATCATTATTTTTAAAAAAAGTTCTGGGTTCTTGTAGTTAAGTGATTTTTAAATAAAATGGTGGGAGGGCATGGACTCTGATCATGCATCCCTTACTCACGTTAGTGTCATTGATGTGAATTGTGCTACTTGTGTTAAAGAAGTGTTTGTAGAACCAGTCCTATGTGTTATCACCCTGTATGGCCTTTCTCACACACCAGGTCTCAATCTTAATGAATTATAAAGAAAGAAACTGGTCTGGTATGTATTGTGAAGATGAACCCACAATAGCAAATCTACAGCTGCATCTGTTAGCACTCACTCATGTATCCTTGCCAAGGCCAACTTCATAGTGGGAAGAGTTCAGTCCACTAGCGGTAATAATTCTCCTGCAAAACAGACTCCATGCTAAAACAGAGTTATTACTGTTACTCTGCTCCAGTCTCTGGAGTCCTGAGATATTCCCATGTTCCTCACTCTTCTCCAGCAACCCTCCTCTATTTATTCCAAAACTGTCCTGTGATCTTTACCTTCCACCAAAAGATGAACTGAAAGGCCCACAGATTAATGTCTCATTTCAAGGATGGTACAGCTAATGTAGTTAAAATTAAACCATACTGATACCGATGGTATTGTTGTGAGTGCAGAGATAAAACAACCTATAGTAAAACAAATCTGTATTTAGTGGCAGAGGAGGGACATGCAAATAATTTCAGCACTCTCTACTTCGCTGTACTCGTTTTAAGAGGAATTATACTTGCATCTCTAAACAAAAGGACATACAAGAAACCAGCTTTTTTTTTTTTTTTTTTTTTTTTTTTTTTTTTTGAACTGTCAGGGTTCATGAAATGAAACCTGTATACTTGTAAAATCTTATTTGTTGCCCCTTAAACATTATATCCTGCTATGTACTAGAGCAATCCACAGCTATTGTGGAGAAATAAATATATGTATATACAATTATTGTTGAACACTATTTCTACTATTAATGTTTTAATAAAGCAGAAATTCATTAGCACTCATTTAGTGACACACTTTTACAGAGCCCACATTGAAAGCATCATAAAAGGTGGGGGAACAAAACATATCATTTGTTACACATCCTTTATAGTCTCAGGTTTTTTTAAACAGAACAATAAAATTAATCCACATCATAATTTTGCTCACAGTAGACTTTGTCACGTTTTCAAAATGCTATTTTATTCAAACCATTGTTGTAAGACTCTGTCATTTTCATACTCATAGTTTTATAACTCGTGGCTTGTCTGAGAAACAGCTGTCATGAGAAACCTATCTTGGCTCCATTTCAGAAAGGGACATAGGCAAAAATCCTGGGTGTTACCAACAAAGTAGACTAGGTAGATTAAAAGATTTACAGCAAATCTAAACTTTATATCTCCCCAAACTTGGCCAGGAATAAGGATGTCACTCATCAGAGGATGCAAAATCTCCTGGGGACAAGGATGACTCATTCCTCTGATTCCACCAAGACAGTTTATTTCACAGAGAGGGATTTCCCACTCTGATAACGTGTCTTTATCCACTGGGAGGAATCCTGGTACATGAATTATCATAGAGGTTTCTGAAATACTTTCAGGCTCTTTACCTTCAGTCTCTCTCTGCCTAGCATCACAAACTCTGGATTCTTTCTTCAATAGAAAAGAATTCAGCATATAATTACATCTCCCCACCACTTTGCACAGGCTTTGGAAGAAGAATGTGATGACTTAAACTGGTATAATTCATTATGCTTCTTTATAACAGGGTGTAGTTGTAATTCCTCCAGGAGGCATGGGGAAAAATGGGCTTCCTGGATGGTCCCACTAGATCTCTGAAAACGTGTAGCTTGGACTCCTCCCAGTACAGTTTTACTGTCATTGTCCAGTAAGCAAGGAGGCAGGGCTACATTCTTGGGTCCACCCTACCTAAACGTGTTTCTACAGTGTGCTCAGGAAAGCCAAATGTGCTAGTGTCCCTAGTCATGTGAATGCAAAGGGACTGCACAGAGGCAATTATAGGAGACGATGGCTTGCAATCAAGCTTCCGGCTCTCTAGAGTCTAAAGCAAAGTCTGTTGGCATTTATTCTTGCAATAATTATTATGCAAACCTTTAGGAACTTAAGAAAATGCAGCTGTTTCTGATTAGAGGTAGGCAAAATATTTTGAGTGAATAATTTATTCAATGAACGTAGCCTTGTGTGTTTGCAAATTATCTGCAGACAGTTTTTCAATTTTGTGAAATTGTTCTTTATTTGAAATTATTAGACAAATGTTTTGAGATCCTATTTAGGCTAGGGTTGAGCACCAATTGCTTGATGTGACTTTTGTTTCACAAAATCACTATTTGTGCTGTGATCGCTCGCCTGCTGAAATTAAATTTGTTAGTCTTTAAAGTGCCATAGAACTCTCATTGTTTTTGCAACTTAGTAATGTTTCTGATCCCTAATCAGAGTGCTAAAACTTTTATAAATAGGATGAGGTCTTGTTATAAATTACTGGGGTGGTTTGTCAATTCCAAGATGGATGTGCAAATAGCTCCAGAATACTCCCTTGAATGTTCAAAAGTCCATTTGCTGCCATTGCTCTTGAACAAACAATGCCATACCTCTCAATTCAAACAGTGTCACTAGTTTGAATCCTTAAGTTATCTATGCCCCACACAAATCTGTTGTTCCTTCACTTGTGCTGGTGAAAGCTATTAGATCGGGGGAAAAAAGAAGAGAAATAAGAGATCTGTGAATAACCAGCCAACCAAGTTCATGGGAGTGTTTTTTTTTATTCAGATGACCACTTGCCAATGTAGCAATCAATATAGAACTTGAAGGAAGAGCACAGGTTTCAGGAGGGAAGAGTTTGGAGGTGTTACCAGGAAGACAGATTCTTTACACATGGTTAGCATCTCTGTAAATAGTTCTTTTAATAAAGTTCATCTTTAGTTTTAGAAACATGGAGTCCTCATGTTATTAGTCAGCATGTGATACATGAAACACTCATGGCAGTATCTGCTCTGTTTTAACCCTGACTACCCCATACTACACCAGTTTTTTTTTCAATTTTGCTGATATAACCTTGTTTCCTTACATTTTTAACAAGCACAGGAAAAAATCAAGTTTATTTTTATAAGTAAACAGCAATTTAAAGAAAAATCATAAACATCTGCTCATTGCAGCGCTCTAGCACCTTAAGAATGTATTCCTTATTTGTATGACCTAACATGGTATATGTGAAGTAAAACAGTCCTCAGTTACTGAACTCTATGCAACTTCTGAAAGAGTTCTGAGAGGTAGTGAAGCAATCAAGATGGACAAAACTTGCTTTATCTGGGTACAGGTCTAGATTTATGCTAGTAGTGACATGAATATTTATTGAGAATACAGAGCTACTTCATGTTTCTCACTATAAACTATAGTCTTGGTTGGGTGTAGGGGTTGTAACTTGATTCCTTGCATGACAATGGACAAATAAACCTACAGAAGTTTGGATTCTGAGTTGAGCGCTTGCTTTTAATCACAACCCAGCAACCACAAATTCCGTCAAAGCCAACAGCAGCTGCATAGGCTTTTTCAAAATCAGGCTGTTGGAGTAGGGACTGCTTCCCCAGGTGGCTAGTCCTTCCCTCATGCTTATAACCTGGGACAGTCTAAATTCCTTTGCTTGTTGATTCCCTCAATTGGTGTTAATGAACTTGAATATGGGTTGCTGAATACTGCCCTGAGGCAGCAAATGAAAAAGGTTTTAGACACCTAAACATGCAGATAGGAGCCTAATAGGACACAAAAGCACATAAGAAAGCTAAGCACCTAACTCCCGCTGAAATCAAGGAGGGTAAAATCAGTTGGGATTAGATGCACTTTGGAAAAATCCCACTGGACACTTATCTGCATTTTAAGGCACCCAAATATTTCTGAAAATCTAGCCCTAAGTGACTAAGAAGCCTAATGCTCCACTGACTTTCAATGAAACTTAGGCTTCTAGGTGCCTAAATCCATTTTAAAAATGGGACTTGGCTCCTACGTGAGTTAGGAACTTGAGTTAGTAACTTCCTAATTCCTCAGTGAGTTAGCAAAGTTAAGTCATATGCTTAACTCCAAGCATGTAAGCAGTCCCACGTAAATCTAGGAGGCTAATCCTGCTTAAAGTTAAGCACATGGATCAGTGCCTAGGTTCAGAAGATTCAAATTCATCTAATTTGGATATGTTCAAACTTTAGCCTGTACTGTTCACCCATTCCAAACTTTGTCCACATACTGAAGAGTTGTACGCTTGCCACTGTGATGTCTCATACGAAATTGCATACTATCTTGGCATAGTTGTGAAAGTAGCTCCTATCAACCCACAACTTACAAAATAACACCATTGGAAATAATAGCAATTGAATGTGACTCATGGAACATACTGTACAATATACTTTCTGTCTACAATGGAGTATGCCATTACCTAACATTCGCCCATCAAAAGACTCAACAGTTTCTCAGTTCATTATAGGAGTGAATATGGACTATACAGAAGGATTCAATTCTATCTCACTTAACCACATTATAAATCTCACAGGAAAAAATGACATGGACAAAATCTCATGAGTTTTCCAGCATTTCTTGAGGGATTATACTGTAGACAGCAACATTTGGCCTTGGTTTATTATGCACAGGCTAAATTACCTGATCAACTCATCTCTTCTTGTGAGTCTAGCATATCACCAAGCATGTCCCTGCACTTAATTCATTAATATTATTTATTACTTAATTGAAGTGGCAGCACATAATAGCTTAATGGGTGCTAGGTCAGAACTGTGTGAATCTTAACGACACTATCTGTGTGAGCACGTAAGTGGTGCGCACTTGAATTGAGTCACGCACTCCTAACACTCCCTGAACTACAAAAAATGTTACTTTCCAGAAAAACAATGCATGCTGTTGGCTCTCTCCATCCATTTAAGTGGTGATGTGTATGTACAGTCCAGAATTTTTTTTAAAAAATAGGAGCCTAAAGCTAGGAACCAAAATTCATAGTTAGGCATTTAAAACAAGTCTTCTAGTTTTCTTTTGGGCACCCAGCCATTCCCACTGACTTCAAAGGAAGTTGAGCTTGTTAGGGGCTTATTACTTTTCCATAGAAACCTCTTCATTTTATGCCTATGAAATTCTACAGGATGTTTTCATAACTTCATCATAACAGAGACGAGACCTGATAATCTGTTTTAAACATACCCCAGGTTCAGCAATATTTACTATTGTAATGAAGAGACTTAAGAAAGACACGTCCCATTGTCTGTTAAATGGTTTTCCTTCAAGGATTATACATCCTGTTTTACTTTTCCCTATTCTAATGGCCTCTTTCTAAATCATTTCTATATAATCAGCAGGGGTTTTGGAATGCTGCAGCTATTTAATTCCTTCAATACAGGAAGTAGCACCATGTCTTCCCTGTCTTCTATTTCTTTCAAATAACTGGCATCCACTTTATAATCTAGTGAAGAACTACTGTTGTAACTCTACCTTGTACTTCATCCTGCCTCCCTGTCCTCATACCCACACTCTACTTCATCAAACTACTCTACCCTCCACTCTTGGTCTTCTCTGTCACTCTCTATAGTTAAGGGTGACTTTTTCTCTAATGCTGTACCACCAATTTGTAACTTGCTATCTTGTAACAAACCCAGCTGAATCACTGCCTCAATTATAATCTCACTGGAAAATACCCTCTTTTCTGTGCCTACTGATATCTCTAGTTGTAATATGTTTTGTGATTTCTTTGTGATGCTATATACAACTGCATAGTATTAGGCTGTGTTGGTCTATTTCCCAACTTACCCTCCACTCCAACCTGGCCTTCTCTTCCACAAACAAATTAAAAACAAAATTGGTCTGGGGAGTGTGGTGTGTCTGTCTGTCTCTCACACACTTTGATATTTCACACATGAGGTTGGACAGCTTTCACAGCTCAATCACAAGTGACATTTAAACATAACTGCAGATTTTGAAAATATCTTTGACCTCTTCAGCCCTGCTCTCTGAACCCTTTCCCCTCCACACCAAACACAGAATTCCGCACATTTGCCAAACTGCAATTGCCAATAGAATATATGGTTGCTATACTCAAGTAGTGTGTCCTTCAGTTGCACTAGGTTTCAGGAATAATTGTTTCTATCTGTGCTCATGAGTTATGAAAGCTTTTCCTCCCATTGATGCCCTCATCACACTTTTTTCCTGTCACATCCTCCTCTTTTGTGTCTTCAGCAGTGACAATCTGCTAGGAAAGTTCTGTTTTCTCAGCTATAACAGGTCCTGGAATGTCAGTCTACAACATTTCAACCTGACTAGAGATTTTACAATGTGTAAAAAAAAAGGCTAATAAGGTTATTAGTGGAAGTATCTGCTGTTTCATATCAGCAATCAAGTATGGTATTTTCCCTTTTCACCCAAAGTTTAGCAGTCTCTTTTAGAACTGAAATGTGTCTCAACTCATGCTGGTGTCTGGAAAATACTGTGAGGAATGGATCCGTTCCTATCATTGGAGAACACCTCTGGGCTGAACTTGCAGAAGATATGTGAAATATCCAACAACACTCTGGCCTTCATTCAAAATCTTGGCCCAGTTTTTGTAATTTTCAGTAGGCTGGTAAAACATACTAATTGCCTTTGATGATCTGTGTCATCTAAGCTGCAACTGAGATTGTTTGCCATTCATGCTAATGAAAATGAGATGCTATTTGATTAACCAGCCATAGGATCTGGTTCTTCCATTTAACTACAATGGGAGCATTTCCTGAGTATTTGAAGGCAGAATTGGGCCCCGGATACAATACCATTTGTGGAGTGGTACAGGCAGGAGCTTTATTAGAGATCCACCAACAGCAATACAGAAGTCAGCACTATTTCTGGGTGTTGAGACTGTCATTAACTCATTGCATGTCTCCCAGCAGAGACATCAGTTGGATATTTTTAATTTCTCAAATGTTAAAAAGTGGAATTCCTAATCCATTTTATCTACTTCTAAATTTTAACAGTTCAAGAAATAATTGATTCTCTTTAATTTGGGCCTTTTCTTAGATAACAGCCCAACTGAAGGCTCCACCTCAGGAAAATACTCCTATTCAGGAACCTCACTTAAGCATGTGTTTAATCCCACTGATGTCAAGCACTAGTTTAAGTGCTTTCCTAAATAAGCAGGGACTTAAGTACTTTAAGTGCTATTCTGAATTGGACCTAATGGCATAATTCATAGCTCGGCTTTGGATGAAATGATTCCCCCCATTTTGTGTGTGTGTGTGTGTGTGTGTGTGTGTGTGTGTGTGTAAACAATACCAGTTTCGCCATTCACACCAAATATTGTGTACACACATATATGGTGTTAATGGAAGAACTGAATTGTATTTTGCATACAATCACCAAAGGAGAAAAGATCCTTGAAAAACTTAGGGGATCTTTTCATCCAGAGATAAACTCTGAACTATGCCATTATGTTATGGGAGTGTCTAAGAGCTCCAATCACACGGAGGCCCATTGTTCTAGGGACTGTACAATCATAAAATAAATCAGTGCCTGCCCCAAACAATTTACAATCTGAAAGACACTTAAGGCATCAGGGGATATGACTAATTAACTAGAAAAACTTACTGTTTAAATGAAGGTTCCCTTTATATACAGAGTAAATCTGATCCAGCACAATATTTAAGCACATGTTTAACTGTGACTGTTAAGTGTTCCAGTGAAGTCAATGGAATTACTTGTGTGCTTAAAGCTGAGTTTGTGTTTAAGTACTGCTTTGGATCAGGGCCTTAGGGCCCCAAAATCTTGCCTTCTCCAGTGCTGGTGCACGAGGGAGAGGGAGTGAGACACATAGGGTGTAGAAAACCTCTTACCTCCATGCGAGCATCAGTGCAAGATCTCTTCCTAGAGCTCTGAGGTGTACTGTGGTGAGGACACACACAACATATGAGCCTGTGAGCCTTATTGCTAAAGAGGGTGTGGTCTGTGACTAAGTGGGTGAGCTCTACTCATCGTATATTGGCTATATCAGGAAGTGCACTCGATGAGTGTTTGTGTTGAGTTGTGGTGTACTCTCTTTTCTAAATTGTAGGCTGTCATGTTGGGTTGGCTCTGGTAAGTGGTTACCATATATCCATCACTGTACAGATGTTGCTCCTTCTTAGAGAAGCAGTCTTATCTCTGCTCTGTGAAGCAGGATTTGTGTTGCAGAGAATGAAATGAGGGTCTGATCCAAAGTTTGTACCTGTGAAGGCCAGTTTGTGTTTGTGCTGTATTTAGATAAAATCTGTTTTGCACTGGCATGTTAATTGCTGTTGTACGTGCTAACGCAATCTCTGGAGGGGAAAAAAAAAAAGAAAATCCCAAACAAGTATTTGTTCATAATCAGTTTTTATTGTTGTTGAATCAGTACAAGATAAGATTATTAAAATATATTAGTAATGTTCAACATTTGTTTAATAATAAGCTTTATTAAGGCACACTATATATAATACTAATTGCCACATATTAGTCTTATACCAGCAGATGAATACAAATATGATCATTAAGGCTTAACCTTTTAATACAGTTGTATCAATTATATTGTTGTAAAGCCTCCAATAATGCTTTTTTAATTAACTTCTATTTACTGTACACTGAAATAGCTGACTCCATAAATTTAATCAAATACACATGTAAAAATGTTAATTTAAAGAACGTAGCAAAATTAAATCTGTGTAATATAACTATTGGTTTTGGATTTACTGTTTGCTTACTGAAAATGCCAACAGATGTTCTGGAAATTTAAATCAAGGGAGTAGAAAATACCTATGTCCACAATATGTCTTTTCTTAGTGTGATAGAAAGACTTTGATTCAATTGTTGTTTTTTTGGTTATGGCTTCGATATGCTGTGTTTAAAAGTGCGGGCTTTCAATTTGCCTGGTAGGATCTAAGCGCTACTTCCAAGCTTGCTGAGTTTTCATCTGAAATCATGGCAGGTTAATCTGTGACACAGATTCCACTCTGGAATAGCTATGAATGTATTTTTGTTTTCTACTTCATAAAACAAATAAAATGAAATTGTTGGAATCCAGAGGCACAAGTAATAGCAAGCCAAGGGAGCACATATTGTAAAATGTCTTACATCAAATTGCTGTGACTGTTTTATATTAATGTTAATCAATCCCAGTGGTTCAAAGGCTAGATTTTACCTGTGTTTTGCTGATTAGGCCATTATTACTGATGCTATTGGGCCTGAGAGCTAGTTTATATATGTGGAATGAGGCATGATTAATGGAGACCTTTTACCTTCTAATAGAAGGCAGTGTTCACTTCCTCTGCAGAGCCTTCCTCTCTCTTTGGGACCCCACTTGCTTCCTCCATATGTACTCAATCTGAGGATGATGCCAAAGGAGGGAAGTAAGAGCCAAAGATTGTCCATCAATCATGGCACAGTCCCCTGCAGACCCACTGGAATGTAGTGTAGAAATCTAGGCAGGAGTTGATGCATGAAGCAGCATAAACTTCCTTAGGGATTTCTTCTACTGCTACTACTGAGAAACATCAAAAGGAGAAAGATGCCCATTTAGTATCCATGAAGAAGGGACTCCTGCATCTGTATTGCTAGGGTTATCTCTTCCTTGTGGATCTCTGGGGTCCATAGGTAATATTTGGTTTTACGGCCTCTCCCCCTTCAAGGGAAGCTGAACAGGAAATTGTCTGAGGCTCACTTCCTGTGGGAAGGACAATCAGACCATTACTTTTTTCCCATAAATGTACAGTATTTCATGAACCTCAGAACAGGGAGCATGTCTTATGTTGGAGATGACAATGTAAATAAGATAAGAAAAGGGAGAAAAGACAATATCAAGTCAAGACGTGAAGGTTACTGATGAGGAGAAGGGCGGATTAATGCAAGAAGTGGGATTTAAGGGGATAGAGAAGGTGCTTGGCAGATGAAAAGAGAGAGGGAAAGGGGACAGAAAGCAATAAGATAAGATGATTGCAGTATTTTAGAAGCAAAAAGTGAGTAAGACCTAGATCTTTCTTTTCTACCTAGCCTCAATAAGGAGTATAAAAGAGACAACAGGATAAATTCATAGGTGAGTCTAATGAAGACCTCTGCCACCTCCTGTCCTCCTCAACCTGTATTTTACATTACCACAGCTTACATTCCTTGTCTCACTATCATAGGAATTACACAAGAGTGTAGCAAACAAATGCATTTCCAATATGTGAGAGGAGGGCTTGTTATAACCTCAGTTATAAAATGAGAATTGATGCAAACAAAATCAAAACCTTTTGTTTGTACTTCTGAGTCCCATTCAGGACTGGAACCTGAACGGAGGATGAGGCTGGCCCAGCCAGATGTTCATCATTCTCCTCATCGCTCAGGAAAGCCTGTTCTGGCAATTTTAAAGGAAATCTTGCAGGCTTCATGAGCTAGCTGAGGATCTGGACCAGTAAGTTCAGACAACGTACAGATAAATATCCAGACTTTTGGGTGCTTGATCCAAACAAAAAATGACTGACTCACTTGAAGTCTGCCCATTTCTGAGATAGTTTAGAAGAGGCTTAGCAGGTATACAGCAGTATTGCAGAGAGTGGGGGGGACTCTTTCCCTTTGCCTGTCCAAAGTTTGAGATAAGGCACAGCTATTGAGCATAAGAAGAGACAGAAAAGAAAAATGAAAGTGACCAAAGAATAAAGAAGTGAGCAAAACCTCACATCTACTGATACTGGTCCCAAATCATTGCTTTCTGCCTCAAGGACTGCTATAAATCTTGTTGAGGGTCAAGTGGGGAACAGCCAATGTTCTGATATGTGGGGATAATATCTTTGATGTGTCAGTGTATTGCAAAAATAAAGCCTACAAAAAGCTGATAGATGCTTAGTCATACAGATTACTTTCCTAGACTGGGCCTGAATAAATTGAAAGTGATCATCTGATCATTCAGAAATGTGGAAAATAGACTGAAGATAATACTAACATATCCTCTTCCTTCTAGTCTTTTTAAGACAACCTTCCATGGGGTAGAAATAGCAGTTTTTCCAGGTCAGCATGCTACTTAATAGGGATTTCTTAGGAACTAAATCTAAAGAATAACATATCCAATTTAAACTACAATGGGGATTTAGGTAGAGATTTAGGGCCTTTGCTTTACTTTTCACCTGTCTTAAAACTGAAATTGTAAAACCCTGATAAATGGATTGACATGTTTTACTAGTGTCAGTATAGCTTCAGGAAGTGCATAGGTCCCAAGTGTCAAGTGTTTGAGGGAATCAGACCTGCCTTTTAAAATTCTCACTCTTTCATGAATGATTCAAAAAGAGCAAAATCAGAAAGGTGGGTAGGGAAAGTGGGTTTTGGTTTCTATCTCTGTGGATTCAATTATTTTTGGAAGTAAAACTCTTCATCACTTTGTATATTCTTGAAAATGAATCCAGCCTTGATTCCTTCAGAGGATTTTAGTTTTTAAAAAATAGGGCTAGATTCCCATGGCACAATGATGAAAAGAAGCTGAACCAAGCTGTAATATTATCATATTCAGGGCTGCTTCTCATCCTGAGGTATCTTGAATTAGTTTCTAGAGGTGGTTTCCTCACCTCTCTCTGTAGGTTCTTGCCTAGCTCTTCACTAGCTTCAGACATTAGCATCTGCCACACTATGGATGTTGTCTGTTCACTCCAGTATTTGAAATGTAGTTGACATGGGTGCAGTGGAAAAAGGTCATTTTATTTCCTCAATTTAGGTCCCAATTGAGCCTGGTGCTTAAATATGTGGCTACCTTGCATTCAAATTCCTTCACTTAAAGTTAATCACATGCTTTAAGTACCTTACTGAATCAGGGTCTTCATCTTGAGTTTCACTCATTGCCTTCTTGACTCATGTCAAGTGACCTGATTATAGTCCATTAGAAAATGAGCAGATATACCATTGCATTTCCTTTTCCTTAGGAACTTCATCAAAAAGAGGGATATTTTTGGACATTCTGGCCAGAGTAGACTTTAAACCAAGGAGACTCCAATGTCAAAATAAGGGGAGATAGTCTGTGAAGCCACCCAGTTGTGTAAAGAAATGCATTTAAAAAAATTCTGCAGGAGTATAAAACCTGACCTATAACAGTAAAGCACTTATTACCCTCAATTGTCCAAACCTTTTATTTGAGTTAATAAAAGACACAACGTAAGCACCATTTCTCCACTGTGTGCATTAGAAAATATAAAGTGTTCTTCTTTTAAATTAGGATAATTGGATTAGGAAGCTGGCTATGTGAATGCAATACTAACCATGTACCAATATAATTTTTTAAGCTGTTGCCTCACTGAAACACTGTCTCAGGGATTTATCAAGGAAATTTCAATGCTTTAGACTGAAGGAGACACCATTTTTCTTTATTTCACAAATGCTAATGTGCTCATTTCAACTCATTCATTTTCTTAGGTATGTATGGTCCACAAAGCATTTATAAGAAGGAAATTCCTTTTACTGTTTGGTTTATTTCATACACATTCAACTAAGTTCTTGCCATTGCACCAGGTTGTCTCATGTTCATGTTAGTCCCATTGAAATCAGTGGCAGTAAAGTGCTACCAAAAATGAATAAATATATCTGCATCTGACTACTTATTTTTCAAGCTCATCAGGCGTGAACTACCAGTTAGCCCGTAGCACTTGCAGACACTCCCAAACTACTCTGATATTAGTGACTTTTAGATGAGAAAAAATTAGCACATCTTATACTGGCTCAAGGGCCTGATCTAAAGGTTCATTGAATCATAGCCAGTAGAAGGTTTCCTTTTGGCACACTTGGTAGACATCCTTTCTAGAAGGACTATAGTGTGTGAGATACTCTTTCTTGCTGTGGTAACATGCAGTACAAACATGCAGTTCAAAGTCCAGTCACTGAATGGAGAAGTTCTAGTAACAGACTACCTCCAAAACTAGTTTTTGACCAAAAAAGATAGAGGGGGAAGATAAGCTGCTTTCAGATCTTGGTCATTGGAGAATAATTTTATGGAGTCCTCCAAGTTTAGTATTAATATGAGCACAAAAGTACATACTCTGTGGTTTTCTAAAGATCTATCTTTTTTTAAAGTGTTTAATGATGTGGGTCAGATTTTCAAAAGTGCTCAGCATTAAGCTCTCGTCCTCAAAATCCCAGCATTGATGAAGATAAAAATGAACATGTCCAAATGCAGTGAGCCACCACATTCTTCTGACTAGATTTGTTTAAAAGCTTCCTTTTTCCAGGGAAGCTTTTCAAGATGAAGAGAATACTCTGAAGGGGAGAAACGGTTGAAATTGCGGTTAGATCTGACAGACTGACCGTATCCTGCAATATCCTGGACAAACGTTGTAGAACGCAGATAAACATCATTGAACTAAGTTTGAGATCCATTTTATTAAAAATGTAATTGTTTGTGGTGTAGGATAGTATGTAACTTTTTTAGTGAAGTGACTAATGTAAATGTTAGGAATCTCCAAAGAACTTCTTGAGACAATACATGTGAAGTAGGTTTCCTAGGAGGTACTTGAGAGGCCTTTTGAAGTTACAAATTAGGGAGAAAAACCCATTGTCTACTGATGACCCGATCCTGGAAACTCTAGTTCAAAAACTCGTGAACTGTGTGCAGGATGGGCTAAACTTTTTGTGAGTGTGCACATTCTGAGCTGAGGCTGTTAATCTCTTCTGTGACCACAAATTAATCCTTTGTGGGGTTTTGAAGGCCTACTTCTGCAAGAACCAATGTTAGAGTTTGGGTGATCTCTGGTAAGCTTATAAGCATGTATGCAGGCTTTAATTGTTTTTTAATATCCTTTCTCTGTAATGCTCTTACCCAAAGAATAAATAAGCTTGCATAGAAAGAGCTGTGTGGTAGCTTAACTGTAGGCAGTTACACGGTTATCAGTCTCTGAAGAGAAGGCAAGAGAATTCTGCTTAGTCAATCTGTCTTTTGCTGGAAATAACATAGTGAAGGCAACAGTGCAGCCTGCAAATTCCCTGCTCAGAAGGGAGAGAAATGTGGGTCTCTATTCAAAACAATGGCTGGGGAGCTGCATGCCTGAGAATAGGTGCCCTTGAGAGACCACTGAGGGGAAATCCAGGTGCAGTTCCCCTGAACTGTGACATTAGTTTATAAGTAATCTTTCTTATAAAAAATTGCATACCTCTGTCTAGACACCATAAAAAGAGCCTGCAGTGTTCTTTACAAATATTAATAATGAAGTCTTACAACATATAACGGCAAATTATTTGACATCCCCCTTTTACAGATTGGGAAATGGATGCATTGGGATTTGATTTCCTTGAGTTCATACCCTAGTCATTTTACCATCACTGTGTTATTGCAAAGGGTTGATGTTCATGGCACCTGATCCAAAATTAATGGAAATACTCCAAAGGTTTTTGGAGAGTAATGCCCTTATAGTGTGATAGGTAATCTAAACAAACATCCTTTCAGTATTTTTGGCAATTCATTTGGAAAAATCCTGACTAATGCAAGAACTGAATAAGATATGCAAGATTTGGCCCGTTGTTTTGTGTTTCCTCACTTTATTTCCACTGTCTTTTGCGGTGTGTAGAGCACACATCATGGTTTACCTTTTCCCACCCTTTATCTCTGTAACAGAGACATGATCATAATTTTAGTCCCTTGACTTCCAGATGGCAGCAATACAGTGGCTGTCTGGGAAAATTAACATAGGGAGGATGAGTGCATTTTTGCTAACGGAAAATCAAGGTCATATTTGTAATGTGATGATTCAAAGACTGACTGTTTTAGCCACAAAGTGGCAGTTACTGATCATTTTATTTATCCGTCTTTTTTCTCTTCCTTTCCCACCCACCCGCCCAGGACAAATCAATGTTTTTTATGAGGCGTTTCAGTTTCAACATCCAGTCAATGATATCTACATCACAAGATTCTGCAGGAAAGGACTTTTGGTAGTTAGGTCATTAGTCAATAAGTAGGTAGTTTAAACTGCAGTCATGCATAACAATTGTTAGAAAATACATGAAAAAGGATTGATGCAAATGGTTCATATTAATTATTAGAGTTAATTATGGACACCTAGAATGTCACAAATGGAATGGGGGCAGGCACTGGCCTTATGATTATTGGGGTATCAGAAAAAATATGGATCTGCATAAGGTGGTTCTTCACAAATGAAATTTGTATAATGTGAGGTATAAGGCTCCATGCCTAGTCCCTTTCCTTTGTTCTCTTGGTCTCTGAGCTAGTGTCAACTGGAACTATGGCCTTCTGAGGTTCTCCACTTGCTAATTTTCTTCCCTGTTTCATACTTACAGTAAAAAGATGAAGAAATATGTTTATTACCTTGGTCCTACTGTTTGACTGGATAAGTTGATGCTGTGTAGCGTTTGTAAGCAGTACAATTATTTGGTTTCTTTGTAAGATTATGATTGAATCTATACTACGCTACTGCCAATCACTTCAATCTCAGAGTGAGAGAGGTTTCTAAGGGAATTTCCAGTTGAGCCCATTTTAGAAAAGAACCAGTGTTTGATCATAATAAACATTATAGGTGTGATTAAATCAGTTTTATGTTATTACTTGTAAGGGCTACACAGAAGAATGTCAAAATGTTTGTTGACCACCTAAATCAGCAATTTGCCTCAGAATTCAAATAGTGTCATCCTAGATACAGTTCAGTTTACTTTCCAATATCACTGTTTGAGTCACTTGATGATGATCCATTTTTTTCAGTAGTTCAGGCATACTGAAAGAAAAAAGAGAAAATTTTGAATTGATCAGGAAACTTTGGTACACCACAGTTAGTTTGTGACCAGCCACTACAGTCATTGTGATCTAGTTGTGCTGGACCATCTCAGCCATGTGACACCCTCACAATTCAGAAAGATTAGTTGCATTTCCTTCAACAACAGTGAAGATCAATTTATTTCCAAGGTTATACTATTTTTTCTCAGATTTAACACAAAATCGCTTTTCTGATAAGATGGCTTTTGTCCCCCCTCTTGAGGATCATGTGGTGATATTAGGCGTTAAGGATTCCTGTGAATAACAAGCATCATAAACCCAAAAGACTAAAGCAATTGTTGATCAATCCTAAGAACCCTGTGGTTTGAATTCCATGCTGCTCTACCCTGGCATCCTCTGAGCATGAACAAACAGCCTTGGGGGCAAATGCACACCTCTTACAGTATGTGAATCAGCTAAAGGCCCTGAGGGATGAGTATAACCTTTTCTTAAACTTGTGCTTTCACAGCCACAGGAATCCAATGATGCACTGTGGCAACTCAGCCAGAGGGGAGACCATGATGCATCATCGGTGATGAAGTCTGGCAGGGGACCCTGGCCCATAAAAGAGAATGGGAGCCCGCAGCACTCAAACTACAATCCCTGTGAAGCATATCTGAGTCCAAATTTTCAGACTTCTTTTTGTTTGCAATTTTTCACAAAAAGTAAGACTTAAGTGTGGTGGACGGGGGGAATGTGCATGTGTTACTCTCTCTCAAAGTGTTCAATCTGTAATTCTCAGTGAGATGACTTTTTGCTTAAACTCATAGGGGAAAAACAATTGTTTTTCCCCCTCCAGTGAGAAATTAGACAAACGGAAAGATCTATGAAACAGAATATTGCAAAGCATGTTCATTTAAATAAAGGTTTAGTAAAAACAGTTGGCTGGCATGGTCATTCATTTGGGTCTGCAGTGGGTAGCCTGCTAACCTAATCTTCTCTGCTGCATTTGTACGGGCAGATTGGTAGGCCCATATCTAAAATTCCATGGGTCAGTTTTATCTGGTGAGTCAGCGTGACACTGTTCCCGCCCCTGTCCTGGGAAGCTGGGCAGCACTTGCTGGCTTCTTGGGATGCCAAGCAACAGCTGCTGTTTTTTTGGGAAGCTGGGTGGCAGCTGCCTGCGTCCAACCCAGTCCCAGCTCCCAGATGGAAGCCCAGTGGCAGCCTCCTTCGCCCTGTGAGCTGGGCTTAAAGTTGGGTGGCTGCCACCCATGCCCCGGGTCTGAGCTAGACAGCCTCCCATACCCTGGCTTGAAGATGAGCAGCAGCTGCCTGCCGCCTGCCCACATCCCAGGGTCTCAGCCTGCGTGGAAGCTTTCTGAGCCGCAGCTCGGAGCAGGTGGCAGTCACCCGCAACTTGCCAAGGTGGCAGCTCTCCTCCCCAGCTCAAAGTCCGGTGCCCAGAAAGCCAGGCGGAGAGTCTTGCGGCTTGCCCAGTCCTGGAGCAGTGAAATTGACAACTATGGAAGCCCCAGATTTTACCAGTATAAAAATCTTAAGAGGGGCCCACACAGTGTGATTTGCCCCAGGCCTGCACCCCCCTAGGGATGGCCATGGGGAGCGCTGTTATCCACTCTGGGCCACTAGCACCTGCTCATACCTCACAAGTTCCCACCTGTGTGAGGAGAACACCATGTGACCTGGCCATCAGGCCATAGTGATTGGCTGGCATTGACCTTTGCTCCTATATGGAGGAAGAGGAGGAGGAAGGAGGGGAGAAACCACAGGGGGTTTGCTATAGCCAGATCACTTTACTGCCCTGTATGGCAGCAGGGGGTTTTGTGATCTGGCATAGCCACACTGCATTGCAGAACTCTCCTGCTTTACGAGAAATAGTTGTCCAGCGGTAAAGGGGGGAAGATTGTATTTCTCAGAGTGGAAAATTGAGTGTTGGGGTACTTATTAAAATTTTCAGAAGTTAGGGGGTCCTTGCTACTTAAAAGGTTGAGAAACACTGTGCTAGAGGCTAGGTATGATCAGACCAGGAGTGGTAACTTACACAGTGGAGCAGTGTAAAAGTCACACCAGCCTGGGGAACTGAGGGGACACAGCTGTTCATCAGCCCAGTTTGTACCCTGGGTAATATCATGTGCTAGTTATCCTTTCCCAACCCCCCATTCTGTAGAAATAGAGCTAATAAAATCCTTCCTGATCTCACTGCTGCAGAGGACACTGGCTCTCTCATTCTGGGGTAGAGCAATGTCCCAGAGTTAAAGCTAGTGCTTTTGTTTCAGCACCAAGAACGGGAAATAGTCCATATACATTGCAGCACAATTTGGTTGGAGGAGGAGAAATAAAAGGCTTGAATCCTTCTGTCAAGAAGCTGATCAGAGGAGGGAAGGGCAGGGATGCCCCAATCCCATATAACTGTGAAAGTTCTTAGGTAGTTGGTGTTGCCACCTTTCATGATGATCACATGAGTTTAATAATATTTGGTATTCTTTTCTTAAAGCCCCAGCTCTTGGCGTTATGAGACTATGTGAGAATCTCAGCTTTCTTTTAGAAGTAAGTTACTAGCCATTATGGGTATAGAGAATTCTTGGCAATGTGTCCTGAATATATCTGAAAGGTTCAAAAACATATAAAGATCCCCAAAATGTATTACTCTGTCTTTAAAAATCTTGAATTTTTTATCGTGATTTTAGGGGGCTTGACTCCTGATTTTTTTTTTTTTTTTTTTTTTTCCCCCAGTGCTTGGGGTTGGCCATACAGGGCAGTAAAGTGATCTGGCTATAGCAAACCCTTAGATGGATAAGATAGAAAGATCGTTCAACTGAAGTGATGACTAATAGAGAATTTAAAGCAAGAGTAGCCTGAGCTCTAGAAAACATCTGGTAGGGAGCAACCTTCTCACAGCAGCATGGGATGGACTAGATAGCCTAACAGTGTTTTCAGCTCTAATTTCTATGGGACAAAGTTGAGCCTACTTTGTGCACATTAAGGCCCCCAAAATTAGAAACAGTGGCCAGTTCTATATATAAGGGCCATAAAGTAACAAGGGACCATTCCATCAGGACAGGAGCAGAGTAAGGGTAATGAGCGTGGCCATACACTATACCCACTCACAGGCCCAGGCGTAGGGGGTAGCTTGAAGAAGAAGAGAATGTGCTTGAACCACTCAGCACTATGGGGATTGTGGGCTGCAGAGCAGTCGATGGGCATCTCAGATAAGGCTGCCATAAGTCAGAGCAGTATCTGGGATGATTCTACTTTGTGTAAAGTGTCTTTTTGGCCCTCTCAGCACTCCAGAATCTGAGCAATTCAAAGGTGACATAAAGCTACTGTTACTCTCTTGATTCCCCCCTTCCTGGGTTGTCTTTGTGCTGTCTCCCTCCAGAGAGGTACCACAGAAAGTAACCCAGAGTTCTGCAGCTCTATGTGCAATACAGATGGCTTCCATGCCGGGCCTTTCTGCCCGGTGGAAATGTGCCCATATTAGGAATGTTGGCTGTAAATTCCAGACAGAGCACAATTCTGGAAGCTGGAATGCTGAATCAAGCAGCAGCCATGTCCACTATGAATGCCAATGCAGAGTGCCCTGGCCATTAACAACCTATTAGGGCCAAAGAGGCCATCCTCCAGTGACGATTCTTCTGTGAGCGCACTCCTTTCACTCAAGCTATGATCCCTTTTTCAGGATTTGGCCCATTGACACAATGGACTTTTGTTGGGGTTATTTTTTTTGTGATTTCCAGATGATCTTGGCAGTAAAAGAGATCTAATTTGAGCCATCACTATTACTAATCTAATTTTGAATAATAGTATTAAAGTAGATTTTTAAAATACATTTGAAAACAGAGCATTAAACAATTATTACATTAAAAAGCCCTTATGACTTTCCAGGAAGAAGGCCTTGATTTTATGTATGCAGGGGAAAAAAACCTTACATTGGATTTTTATTTTATTTATGTATTTATTTTTTGTTAGTGTCCTTCGAGTTAAATTTTCAGACCTCTGCACACAGCACATGCTATTTAATTTCTTAATGAAAGCATACTGTATGTTGGGGCAGCTAAACTATATAACTTGATAACTAATGTTAATCATCAGCACTCTTAAAATAACGCAAATGTGCATACAAGTACATTCACATTATGTAGACTTGTATAACATTTATAATTAGAATTCATTTTTAAAAGTGCATGAAAATGCCAGGGGGAAATTTAAAGTGACATGCATTACTATTATGCAAATCCAGCCACTTACTAAATTGCATATTATCTCACTAAAATCTGCTGTCTAAATAATTGCTTCACAATTGGAAATTACCACCATCAGACAAATCTTCCTCTTACCCCCTTCTACCTTTCTTTGATCATGTTTACCCAGGAATAAATAAGCATTCAGAAGTCTTCTATACATATGCTTATTGTTTTGGTTAAGCATCAATAAATTGAGCCACTGAAGTACCACCATTGGTTTTAAGAATGAATGATACAAGGAGCAGTATATTACGCTACTGTACCAGCCTTCATGGTTAAAAGAATAGTGAGTGGTACAAAATTTGATTAACTTGTGTTACTGTGTGGTCAGTATGTCTGTCATGATCAGTGAGATTATTTCAATAGATTTAGTCATGATCCTGCAACAGTTTTGTTCGGCAGCATCAAAGCATTGAGCCAACCAGCAGAGGGCACACGCACATTATTAGCAGAACTAATGCTGACATCACTTCCTCAACAAAGGAAAGGGGAAAAACAAGATCTGATCATTCAGAAGGGGCAGAGAAAATATAGCGTATCTTAGGATGTCTAAGAAGAGGGACATTAAAGCCACCATAGATTAAACCCAAAATTTTTAATTAAAAATGAGACAAAATAATCAGAATTTACTGGTGGTATAACACTACAAGAACTTAGCCAAAGGGTCATTAGAGGCGTTAAAAGCAGTTTGAAGTATAAAGCAAAGAAAATGTAGGAGACATATTGAAAACTACTGTGCACCAAGAATTCATATTTATTTCTGACTATTTTTAAATAAGTCATGGTAATTTACTTAACACACAGGTCTATTAAAACTTTCTATAGGGAAACCTTGGAGGTCACTATTTAATCTTCAAAAGCAATCAAGAGCTGAATTCATTTGCTGTGGCGCTTGGTTTCAATTTACTTCTCTCTTGCTGGCATTTACCCATTTTTCATCTGAGAGTATGCAAGATTGAACAGTTATGACATCTTGTACAAGCTACCAATGGATATTTCATTAGGGAAAGGTATTTGTTGCAAAGTAATTAAATAGCAAGTTCTGCTACCTCTATTCCCCAAACAGTCAGAGGTAAATATTCCAGCTAATAAACTGCCTGAACTACTTTAGTCAGATGAACTGGCAACAGCAAGACTAGTTTCAGGGCATATTTAACAAGCATCCAGTCACATTTCCCAACCAGGGTCCTGATTCTGACCTCTCTGACAGTGGTGTAATTGTCTTGACATCAATGTGGTTACTCCTGACTCTCAATAGTCTGAGATCAGAATCAGGCCTCATATTTTTCCACACATTGGCTTTTGCCCCCATACAATCCCCCTTTTCTTTTACACGTGCCTTCATAGTGAACTCACTATTGGTGTGCAGTTACTGAATTCAACAAGACTGCTTGTGTGAGTAACTCTTCAGTAAAGGGATTAAGAAGGAATTCCCAGTCTGACCCAGAATGTTCTCTCTGCACAGCCTTTTCTCCCTTTGGACTATTATACACTGAAAATGTCCCACTGTTTAAATATTTCAAGAAAAAAAAAAAGGTGTATAGGTTGAACAGAGCTATTAATAGAAATAATCTAACTGTATAGTGCGAAATCCTGTAAGGTGCTCAGCGATTCCCATGAGATTGAGAACTTTCAGCTCTTGCTGCATTCAATTTGAGGTGTTTAACATATTTATGACTTGGGCCCATAATGAGAATTGGCAGCACGGAGTCTGAAAGTGTTAGCTAGTGCTCCAAGATCACCTTTGTCCTGGTTGTATTACCCTTACCAAGTAGAATAGTACCTTACTCTCAGAGCTGTCCTGTTGATTGTAATGGGACTGTATAAGAGGGAGATCCTACTTCAAAGTGAGTTCAATATGACCAAAAGATAGATGCTTCATCATTGCCTGTGTTTTGAGGAAGAGGCTTATTTTGTTGTCTTTCTTGTATGGGATCTCTCAGTTACAGGGAGATTTATTTTTAGAGGAATAGCATACAGGCTGAAACTGTTAACACGTTGTTTCTCTTGTGAGTAGAAGGCAAGTTCTTAATTGATTTAAAAAAAAAAAAGAATGTTGTTTTTTGCTGTCTGCCTGCCTGTTTAGCATGCATGAGAACATCTCAAGCAGGGGGAAATATCTGAACAGAGAAACCTCCTCTCTCCCTCAATGATAGCCAGAGTGATATGTGCGCAAAGAAAGATATAGTAAAAATAAAGGTCAAAAGAGCTTTGAAGAGAAGCTGCCTGCCAAGCAAGAGAAAAAATTAAACATACTGCAGCTCAACATTTCTTCTCACATGCAACAAAGCTCAACCTTTCCTCTATACATGTCTGTGTAAATAGTAAGAATGAAGTGACAGAAGATAATTTCAGAAACTAACACTACCTTGACATTTAATTCCTTAATGGCACCAAATGGAGCAGCAGTTCAAGTTGGACTGGCAGTTTGGAAATGTCCCATGACATTAACATTCTTATGTGAAATAAAAATGAATCACTAAGTTCTGATAGGAAATGGCCTTAAATATTGATACAATTTATATTTTTGTAAGGAACCCCAAGCTATGTTCCACATTTCAGCTTTTAATTTTACTCTATACAGTCTGTGTCTCTATGTATATGGTGATCTAATTTAATTTTCATATTGAAATTTCATGCGATAGTCCACATCTCCTCCTTAAACAATAGCTATAGAACACTTACCAACACAGAAGTCATTCTAATCCTTGTGTCTATATTGTTCCGAAGGTATTGGCCATGGAAGCAACAGGGACGGAGTTTTCATTGAATGAAAAGTACTTCTGTCTTTTGCATATGGAGTAAATATAATGCTGGTTTGCAAAATTCCTCTCCCCTTCCCATGGTATATGTCTCTAGCCCTTTCTACTATCGATCACATTTCTTCCTTTTTTTAATAAAATAAGGAAATTCACAGACACAAAAATAAGTGAACTTCAAAATTAAGATTACTACATGACATTGCTATGCCAAGAACATTAACAACTGAAAAGTGGGGGAAAAGATCTGTTAAGGTAGATGAAGGACCAGATGGACAGCTGCTGTAAATTGATGTAGCTCCATTGAAGTCATAAGTGTGTTAACGGGATTGAGGTCTAATTTTCAGAGCTGGAGTTATTTCTTAAAATCAGATATTTTTAAAATGTGTCAATGTGAGCAACCCAAAATTTGAGACCTTCAAAATCATTAGTCACCTTTCAAGACTGATACCTGTGCATATATGTGTACTTCTGTGTGTGCTCTGAGTTCTGCATGTATAATCTTGTATTTCTAAAGAGAATGGGATGAAAAATGCAACATGAGAAACAGGGTTTATTGAGCAACAAATAGAAATGATTCATAAATGTATGAGACTGCTTAGGAATAAGGTAGTAAGGTTGGACAGAGGGTGACAATGCACTACAACAGCTGATAAACAATATCACATTAATTTCCCAAAAATGGTAATGTGATCATAAAGTGTAACTTTTCCAATAACATGTAACATTATTTAATTTTTCTGTCAATACAAATTACATAGGTCACTTTGAGTTTGCTTGAGCTTTTTGCTAACTATCAATTAATACAAAGTACTTGTCCTTCTCCTATATAGACACATTAGTCATATTAAATATTCACTTAAAACTGCTAAGCTATTAAATTTTTCTCTTTTTCCTCCAGTTGTTGCTGTCAGTGAATAAAAGCAAAATACGGGTTTCATGAACAGAGTTGGTAGAACTTGGTGTATAAAGTAAGTCAAAAGTACCCTGAAAGATAATCTGCTTAATAGTCAATGGGGAAAACCCTACTCATATAAAAGTATAAGCACTTGAATATGTTATATTTTCCCTTCTGGTTTCATAGTCATTTTCTGTTCTTCTGATTTGTTCCCAAAATATGAATATTAAATATAAAATATTGAGTTCAGACTCAACTGGATACTTTGCATCCTATAACAGCTGGAAAGCTAGTGTGATTGCCTCTCAAGGAATCCCTCATTATAATGGGAATCCATGGGTGATGTAGAACTTTTGAGGGGATCATTTCCAGAATGAGTCTGAGGAAAGGTGGGAAGGTTGTACCTCAGCTTTGCTCTGGTGATTTCTGGCTTCTGTAATAGCATATGGCTGATATAGCAGCAAGATGTGCTGGGGTCCAAAATGGCCTCAAAGTGTTTCAAGGATTGGTGGAAGTGGATAAATGTGGCTTAAAAGCATCTTTGCCTTTCAAATAAAGCACCAACACAGCTAAGGATGTAGTTTGACCCAACATTCTGAATGAATGATGGGCAGCCATTCAAAGAGTCAGGTCATATTCTCAGTTGGTGTAAATTAGAGTAGCTCAAGAGACGTCACTAGGGCTCCACTGATATATGCATGCCAGCTGAGGATCTCAACATTTGGGTTTGGATGCATACAAGCCCCACAATACAGATGCTAATTTGAAAAAAAAAATTACAAAACATTAATCAAAGGGTTTTTGTTTTTTTTTTGAGCTACAAAGCAGGCTCAGTTTAAGTTTTGTGGTAAAGGCTTGCCCTTAATTTTTCGGAACTGTTTCACTCATAGGTCACATTTTACGTTTTTGCCTTCTCTGTGTCTGTGTTACACAAGCAGAAGCAAAAAATTCTCCCCCCTGAAAAAACCAGCCACCCCACCCATAAAAATAGAGATGGCATTTACCATTGTTTCTACCTAATTTAATCTATGCTCATCTATTTTGGTCTCTCAGTCAATTAAGAGAAAAATACTTCCTTCAGGAGCTCTTCTGTGTCTCAGCCTTGACTGTTCATTTTCCCTACTCCCTTTTAAATGTCTCTAAAAATAAACCTGTTTTACATACACATCAAAAGAAAATCAAGTCTTTGATGTAAATTTAAAGATGTGTTGGATAAATGGCCCAGTCAAAGTCCCACTGAAGGCTGGTGGTTTTGCCACTGAGTTCAATGGGAGCAAGTTTTGAGCCAACAGGGGATAATAAATAATGTAATGACTGTTATCAGGAGCACACTTCTGTCTGAGAAATGGTTGGATTGTAGCATTTTAAATATATTAAACTATAGTATGTGCTTGTGGTCTGAACTAGTGGTAAGCCAAATACACATCACTTCATAGTACTGTATAACACAAAATCTCTGCTCTCAGCTGCACAATATCTGGATCCCTTGAGAGAAGGGATGAGAAGGAGAGAGAACTTCATGGCTTGATTGCCAGTGGAAAGATATCAGTTTAGTGACCAGTTTGACCTTTGGATGGGGCCCTAAGTTACTAGTGAAAGATAGTCTCTCTGCAGATCTTCTTTGAATATCAGTTTCTCTGTATAATATCACACCAATATCCAGGGCACTGACAAGCATAAAGAAGCAGGCTGGATATTTTCACACACACCACTGGGAGAACTCAGTAACAAACATTTAATTATTTTCAAAGCTGTATTAATTAGGTATGTGCACAAAGATTTTAATTTCATTCCCTGGCACTATATTTATTTATTTATATACTTTAAAAATGCAATCCTATTTTCATAAAGACTGATCAATTATGATATTGCTGCATAATTCTGCAGGGTGTTTTTCAGGCACAAGGGCAATAGCTTAGTGGAATTTCAAATTTCAATTAACAGCCGTATCAGGTAAACCATTATTACTGTGAGCTCATGCTTGTATAGCAATTGAAGATTTCCATTAGTAAAAGTTAATTTTAACAATATTAAAAAACAAAAACGAAAAACTCCTCAGACTGTTGCTGCCTAAAAAAGTGTGGGATTTTATAATTGCTTAGGATGAAACTTTATTTTTCAGAGTCGGTTTCTATATACAAATATTTTACTATGGTGCCATTTAGAATTTTACTAACTCCAGTATGCAGGAGGAGAGAGTCAGAGTAATGAACCAGTGGAATTATACTGAACTGTCCCTATAACCACATCATGTCATAATGGTATAAGAACTGTGTAAATCTGAGTTTCTCTATATAACATACCAGCAAAAAGGATCTAATGGAATGATGTTGGAAGAGCCATATATATAATATTGTGACAATTATAGCCTAAAGGGGGTGCATCTCTGCCATGAAACTCATTTCACATTCAATAGCTGAGTGCCTTGCCATTCACTGCCATCTCACTTGTTCTTTGCTAGGAATATCCTAGAGCTAAGAGCTATCAGTTTTGATATTTTCACCTTTCGCTTTACAAGTTTAAAAAAATGTGCAATGGAAATAAAATATTCTAATTGTTGAAGAAACAGATATCAGTGTGCACTACTATTGGGGAGAAAAAATGCCATATGGGAAATGCTCAGCACTACATGTGAAATATTAGAAATGGTCCAAACAACTTTGCAGTAAATACTGCTTAAAATACTATTACCTTTATTTTATTTTGTTTCATGTCCCCCTTTTTTTCTGTAGAACAGCTTTCTGTAGCGAAATGACATCTCTACCTACAAATCCTTACTTTTGTTTATGCAAAAGCATGTTAAGTTGAAATTGAAAAAGCGTTTGATTTCTTCGCAGAAGTGAAAATATATATTTAATTTTACTGCTAGAGCAAAATCTTGTACACAGCTCCTGTTACTGGGGGTGGAGGAGGGTAACAGAGGTGATTATAATATCTATGTCACAGCTGATTTGCTTTAAAGTGTTTCTACAGCAGTCACTCTTAACAGGTCAGCCTAGGCCAATGCTTACTAACAGTAGTAACTGGAATTCCATGTTTTTCCCTATAGGAAGTATGTGGTATCTAATATACCATTACATAAATGGACTGAATGCTGGCTTTATTTTCAATGATGGTTCAGTTCAGGGGTTGGAGTAAATTGGTGTAATTCCACTGACTGAGATGGATCTGAGACAATTGATACTAGCTGAGGATTTAGCCCTATATTTTTCTTTCCTTAAAAAAATACAAACAATATAAAAGTCTAGCTGGTTGCACTGTTCATGTCTGACTACACAATGGTTTGGGGCTAGAGGAGTTGTCAGTTGGCTACTATTTGCCTTTATTCCTATGTAACTTTATTTCAAAGTTTTCACACACAAAAAAAAATTTGATTAACATTGTCCTCCCCAAAAATAATTCTATTTATTAACATATAATTGAGCAATTTAAAACAAAGTGAGCAAGCTGTAGCTTTGGATGTTGCCACCAATATAATAGAGGCAGGGAGAGGAGTGGAAAATGTCTTAATAGTGAAATGCAAACTGTGGCGGGGTGGGCCTATTCTGCCCTGTGAGTCCTGCGCTTTTCCGATCATGCTGGTGGTGCAACTCGGAGGGGAGCGGGAGGGGGCCTGTCCCGCCTTCTACCCCAGGCCCTGCCCAGGGACCCTGCGAGGAGTGGTCTCACCCTGCTTAGTCCCTGAGACTGACTACCTTCCCTGGGTTGTCTGTCTGTGGCCCCACTGCTTGTGGCCTGCTCCCTGGTACCAGTATGAAGGGTTGTTCTGCCTTCCCTGCCTGGAACCTCTCTGTCTCTTATGATGGCAGCAACAGATGATAGTCCCAAGCTCTGCAGCGCGGCTGGGCTGGCAACTCCCTTTCAGCTGCCCTGGTCTGCCTGAAATGGAGGCTTTTAACTGCTGGAGCAGTTTCTTTGATAGGCCCCAGGTGGCCTAATTAGCCCATAGCCTAGAAATAGCCCCAGCTGGGTTACCCAGGGAATAGAACCTTATGGAGTCTGGGGCTACTATCCATGCCTTCCAGCCCCTTTTCGTAGCTGTTGGGGAGCCTGCTGACCTGGGGAGCCCCTGCTGCTGCTCCTTCTTGGGGGCCCTGTCTGCTTGCCTCCCCTGGCTATCTGTGGGGCCCTGTCACTGCTGCTGTGAGCACCCCTCCCCTGCTGCTGCCCCCCTGACTCCCCCCTCTGCGGTGTCCCTTCCCCTCCCCTCCTCTCTTTTGCCTTGCAGCCCCCTCCTTCCCCACAGTTTGCTCCTTGGTTTGGTTGTTTGTTTGCCCTGCCCTGCCCCTGCCTTGGCTTGTTTGGAGGTTTGTTTGCCCTGCCCCTGCCCCTGCCTCAGCCTGTTTGGTTGTTTTCCCTGCCCTACCCCTGCCTTGGTTTGTTTGTTTATTCGCCCTGCCCTGCCCGGGCTCAGTGGGTTCGCCACTGAGGCTTCCCAGCCCTGCCTTAGCCCCACCCCTCCCCCTTCCGCTGCCCTTTCCCCCCGTGCTCCTGCCCCGGCGGTGCTCACAGCCCCCCTCTAATTACCCTCCCATTTTTGTTGCCCCCCCCCCTCCCCGCACACTGCACTCCCCTAAGTTGACTTAGCCCCCGCCCCCAGTGCAGCCGGAGGAGCTGGTGTTCCACCCAGGGCTGGTGAGTGTGTCCCCTGCACCCTTGCCTGGTTTGCCCCCCCCCCCTCATATTTGTCCTGGTGCCCTCCTGCCCTGCTTTCAGCCTAGGGGGGAGGAGCGGCCCTCAAAGACCTCTGGCCTCGGGGTGCCTTCGTTCGATCCCGCATCAATCTCCCTTGGGAGATGGATCGCGGCTCCCGCTTCTTCTATGCCTTGGAGAAAAGACGGGGGACCCGGAAGCACGTCACCTGCCTTCTGGTGGAGGAGGGCGCCCCCCCTCACGGATCCGGTGGAGATGCGTGGAAGGGCCCAGGCCTTCTATGCCAACCTTTTCTCCCTGGATCTGACCGATGCCGCCGCCAGCAGGATGCTCTGGACCGAACTTCCCATGGTCGGCACGGGCGACCAGGACCAGCTGGAGCTACCACTCACTCTGGCCGAGTTCTTGGAAGCCCTCCGCCTCATGCCCACCAACAAATCCCCAGGCATGAACGGGCTGGACCGTGGAGTTCTACTGTGTGTTTTGGGGCATCCTCGGCCTGGACCTCTCCACCATCTGGGCCGAGTCCGAGGACAGAGGAGAGCTCCCCCTTTCATGCAGGCGAGCCGTGCTCGCCTTGTTGCCCAAGAAGGGGGACCTCCGCGACCTCCGGAATTGGCGCCCCATCTCACTCCTCTGCACGGACTACAAAATCGTGGCCAAGGCCGTCTCTCTGAGACTGGGGTCCGTGCTGCAGGACATGGTCCATCCCGACCGGACCTACACCGTCCCAGGCCGCACCATCTTCGACAATCTGTATTTGGTCCAGGATCTCCTAGAGCTTGGGTGTAGGGATGGTCTGTCATTCGCCCTCCTGTCTCTGGGTCAGGAGAAGGCGTTCGACAGGATGGACCACGGGTATCTCCTGGGCACCCTGCAGGCGTTCAGCTGTGGGCCCCGCTTTGTGGGTTTTCTCCGGGTGTTGTACGCCTCCGCGGAGTGCCTGGTCAAGCTCAACTGGACCCTGACTGAACCGGTCAGTTTCGGGCGAGGAGTGGGTCAAGGCTGTCCGCTGTCAGGCCAGCTGTACTCCCTGGCCATCGAGCCCTTCCTCTGTCTCCTCCGTCAGAGGCTGACGGGGTTGGTGCTCTGTGAGCCAGGGCTGAGGCTGGTCCTGTCAGCGTACACTGACGACGTGCTCCTCGTGGTTCAGGACCCAGGTGACCTGGCGCGGTTGGAGGCCTGCCTGGCCGTCTGCTTGGCAGCCTTCTCTGCTCGGGTCAACTGGACCAAGAGCTCTGTCCTGATGGTAGGGGCCGGGTGGCGGGAGAGCTCCCTCCCACCCACGCTTCAAGCCATCCGGTGGAGCGCGGGTCCGCTGCTCTATCTGGGCGTTTACCTCTCTGCGGCAGAAAACTGGCAAGAATTGACGGAGAGTGTGTTGCGGCAGCTACGGAGCTGGACAGGACTGCTCTGGTGCCTCTCCCTTCAGGTCAACCAGCTCGTCCTGTCCATGCTCTGGTACCGCCTCAACACTCTGGTCCTGACCCTGAGCTTCCTGGCCTACCTCCAGAAGACAGTTCTGGAGTTCTTTTGGCCAGGACTGCACTGGGTCTCTGCAGGGATCCTGAGTCTCCCCCTGGAAGAAGGGGGGCAGGGCCTGTGCTGCATCTGCAGCCAGGTCCACACCTTCCGCTTCCAGGTTCTGCAGAGACTTCTTTATGGTGCAGGTAGTCCGGCGTGGAGCCACTTGGCGCATGCCTTCCTCCACCGCCTCTGAGGACTCCGATACGACCAGCAGCTCTTTTTTCTCCACCCAAGGGGTCTTCCGCGAGACCTCTCCGAGCTGCTAGTCTTCTACCAGGACCTCCTCTGGACCTGGAGGCTGGTCTCTGCCAACTGTCAGCGTTGTCTTCCCATCTAACTGTGACATCCACAATGGCTACCACTCCTTCCTTTTCAATAATGAGGTCGGGTTTTCTCAATTTCCCTTCTTTATTAAGAAGGTAAGGTTCAATCCAAATTTTACATCCTTTATTTCCTACTTTATCAATTAGTGCTTTAACTATTCTATTATGTTTTCTGCAGCACGAGGGAGACCCTGGCGCACTCATACCTGGAGTGCGCCAGGCTGCAGCCCCTCTTCCGGCTCCTCCAGAACCTTCTGCTGAAGTTCTGGCTGCACTTTTCCCCGCACTTGTTTGTTTATGCACACCCCGTCCGTGGCCTCGTCAACTTCCTCTTGGCTCTGGCCAAAGTCGCCATCTATAACACCAGGGAGGGGAGG
This sequence comes from Emydura macquarii macquarii, assembly GCF_026122565.2. Taxonomy (NCBI): domain Eukaryota; kingdom Metazoa; phylum Chordata; order Testudines; family Chelidae; genus Emydura; species Emydura macquarii. Next base: position 777,295 of record NW_027131527.1, read on the forward strand.
TTGGCTGGGGAGGCACCCTGCGACTGTGGGGCCTATTTCCATTCCCTTCTTCGCTCGCATATCCGGGCAGAGTTCTTCTGGGCGGCATCCACCAGCTCCATTGACACCTTCCGGGAGCAGTGGGCGCTGTCCGGGGCTCTCTGCTCGGTGTCCCCTTTCGGTTCCCTTCGTTTATACCTATGACCCTCACGCCTCTTCCTGTTTTTACATTTGTTGTCCAAGTAATCAGTTACATTCTGGGTCCAGTGGCTCCTTCCCTTAGGATGGGGGAGGGGCCTTGAGCGGTGGGTGGGCTAACGCCCGCCCACTTCCTAGTTTGTAAATAGTAGCACCCTTCCATAGCTGTCGGGTCTGGCCCTGTCACAAACCCTAACTGAAACATTTAGCATTTTGGCATGGAAGAACTGAAATACTGAATAGGGAGTGTGTGTAAATGTATGCACCCAGTATGCAGCTACTATGGGGCAGGCCTTCAGTCCTTCTACAGTTGCTCTGCACCTATTTGGTTTTACAAGGCAGATTTAAATGAACTTTAAATGGCACCCTGATGATTTACTACATAGGCAAAATCCTCTGGTTCACCTATGCCACCAGAATGGCTCCTTTGCTACTGCCTGGCCTGCAACATAGGGTGCATTGTTAGGGGAAGTCTGTGTTTAGGGACTATCCTAGCAATCCATTGCTACCAAAACTGCTCTTTGGGATCATGTACAGCTAATATAATATAGAGCAGGTGGTCAGACATGTGGCCGAAGATAGGGGAAGAGCAAAACTGGCTTAAAATAACGTTTGGCACTTCCCTTCTTCCCTACTTGGGTTGACCTGCACTAGGTGCACAAAGGTAGGACTGCAGGATGTAGCCCAAAACATATATGTAAATATACTATTACATAGAATCATAGAGTTGGAAGGGACCTCAGGAGGTCATCTAGTCCAACCCACTGCTCAAAGCAGGACTAACCAGGACAAACCTCAGCTAAATAATCCCAGCCTAGACCTCCCCCACTGCAATTTGAGACTACTGCTCCTTGTTCTGTCATCTGCCACCATTGAGAACAGCCTAGCTCCATCCTCCCTGGAACCCACTTTCAGGTAGTTAAAGGCTGCTATCAAATCCCCTCATTCTTCTCTTCTGCAGACTAAACAAGCCTAGTTCCCTCAGCCTCTCCTCATAAGTCTTGTGCTCCAGCCCCTAATAATTTTTATTGCCCTCCGCCGGACTCTCTCCAACTTCTCCACGTACTTTTTGTAGTGGGGGGCCCAAAACTGGACACAATACTCCAAATGCAGCCTCACCAATGCTGAATAGAGGGGAATAATTACTTCCCTCGATGTGCTGGCAATGCTCCTACTAATGCAACCCAATGTGCTATTAGCCTTCTTGGCAACCAGGGCACACTGCTGACTCATATCCAGCTTCTTATCCACTGTAACCCTCAGGTCCTTTTCTGCAGAACTGCTGCCTAGCTCATTGGTCCCCAGGCTGTAGCTTCCATCCTAAGGGCACCTGCGCTCTGCACCTGTCCTTGTTGAACCTCATCAGATTTCTTTTGGCCCAATCCTCCAGTTTGTTTAGGTCCTTCTGTATCCTATCCCTACCTTCCAGGGTATCTACCACTCCCCTAGCTTAGTGTCATCTGCAAACTTGCTGAGGGTGCAATCTACCCCATCCTCCAGATCATTAATGAAGATGTTGAACAAAACCGGCCCCAGGACCTATGCCTGGGGCACTCCGTTTGTGACCGGCTGCCAGCTAGACATGGAGCCATTGATCACTACTCGTTGAGCCCTATGCTCTAGCCAGTTCTCTATCCATTTTATAGTCCATTCATGCAACCCATACTTCTTTAACTTGCTGATAAGAATACTGTGAGAGACGGTATCAAAAGCTTTGCTAGAGTCAGGATATATCACGTCCACCGCTTTTCCCACATCCACAAAGCCAGTCACTTCTTCATAGAAAGCAATTAGATTGGTCAGGCATGACTTGCCCTTGGTGAATCCATGTCTGACTATTCCTGATCACCTTCCTCTCTTCCAAGTGCCTTAAAATTGATTCCTTGAGGACCTGCTCTATGATTTTTCCAGGGATTGAAGTGAGGCTGACCCGTCTGTAGTTCCCTGGATCCTCTTTCCTTCCTTTGTTGAAGATGGGCACTATAATTGCTTTTTTCCAGTCATCAGGGACCTCCCCCAATTGCCATGAGCTTTCAAAGATGATAGCTAATGGCTCTAAAATCACATCAGCCAACTCCCACAGCACCCTTGGATGCATTGCATTTGGCCCCATGGACTTGTGTATGTCCAATCTTTCTAAATAGTCTTAAACCTGTTCCTTCAGCACTGCGGGATGTTCACCTCCTTCACATTCTGTGCTGCCCAGTGCAGTAGTCTGGGAGAATCATAGGACTAGAAGAGAAAAGGTCTTCTAGTCAGTCTCCTGAATTCAGGTCTAAGAATTCTCTAGACCATCCCTGAGAAGTGATTGTCTAATCTACTCTTAAAATCTCCACTTCCCTAGACAATTGATTCCAGTGCTTAACTACTCTGACAGTTATGAAGTTTTTCACATATACCCAAACTTTGAGAGAACTATCTAAATAGCAACATTTCCTCTTTCTTAGTCTCTAACTTGAAGCTCCTTCTTACCTAACTGGGTTACTAAAAAAGGTTTAGCATCTAAGATTGTGATTAGTGCTTTTGTGAAAGAAAAGGAAAGTGAAGAGGATTTAAAATTTAATGATGTTTTAATGGGTATACAAAAAAAAAACCAAAAAACCCTTTCAGAATGTTGTGGAGAATTAAATTCTGTATTAAAATTGCTTATTTTTTAGCTTTATCAGTTAATTCATCCGCAGATAAAGATGAATTTATCTAAATTGATAATTATTGGATTTCTGTAATGTTTTTCATTGATTACATTTGTTGGTAAATCAGAAAATTATCCAGTTAGAGAGTTGGCACTATTTCTCTGTGTGTGTAAATGGTGACTCTTTTTAATGGTGACCACTGTAGTGATAATGTTACTCCCCTGAACTTGTATAGAATTTTATGTCAAATGCTGTATAAACACTGTTTAAATGTGGGTGACAATGAACCCAATTGATATATGAGGAAACTGAGGATTCAGGCGTTATGGTGACTTATCCAAAAATTGCAGTTAGCTAATGACAGAGTGAGAAATAGATCACAAGTCAAGAGACTTGGATTCTAACACTAGATATTGCTGCCTACATTATAGTATACAGTGGAGAAAAGTAAACATCATGTCTTAACATTATGGTAATATTGTTTAGGAGTTTTTTAAGCAGGTTTGATCTCACTCTAATATTGTATAACCGTGCTCCAAAAATCAGAAAATAAAAATGTGTATTATTTGTATAGAATGACTGGTACCAATCCACTGTTGCCATTAGTTCATACTTTTAAGCAGTAACAAAAAAGTTGCTGAGAATTGGTGGGAGTGAAGATATTCATATTCTAATTAATATATAGACAGGTAAACAAAAACTTGATTACATAAATGTTGCATCTACTTCATCCCTGCCAAATGCGGGGAAGTAATATCTTCAATTGGACCAACTTCTGTTGGTGGAAGGTACAACCTTTTAAGCTGCCCAGAGCTGCTCTTCAGGGTTGGTATTCCAGAAAGCCAGTGGTGGTGGCTTTTGAAAGCAAGCCACAGTTGGTACCTCTGGACTTAACAAAGATTCTAGAGATGATATTATATAACTACCAACACTTCAATGAATATATGGCTTACAACTGAGGCCCTTCATATAGTGCGATTATCTCTGAATTAGGAAATTTGTTTGTCAATGTTTACTCATTAGGGCTAAATTGGGGATTTGCTGCAAGTTCTGGGCTAAGTATAGGATATAGCTTTACTGTTGTTAGACCTGAGGCAATTTTCAGCTAAGCTGAAAACTCACATAACTAACAGGCAGGCATACCAGAGCCTCAAGGGCAATGGCATATGTAAATACCTGATAACTCAGAAGGCCAGATGTCCACTCAGTGATTCTGCCTCACAATGAGAACAGCACATTCTTTACACCTCCCTCTATCATGTACCCTCCTATCTGTAAGGATTCTCCCTCTCCAACCATTCCGCCCCCCAAGTGTAGTCAGAGATCCTTTGATGTAATTAGAGTGTTTCTGCACCTATGTTCTGTATCTGTCATCACTCCTGTTCTTTGAGTGGAACAATGTCTGTATTCTTAAGTGAATAGATAAAATAAATGTAAATAGATTGTTTAAGTAATAAAAAACGTATATGTGTCTTCTGTAACAACATGAATTTTAAGCTGTTTAAGGCAGTCTTCCCAGTACTGTGAGTAAATCCCTGCAGTATTATTTGTGCTGCCTGATTCTTGGGGAAAGAATCCATTTTTTTTTTTTTTTTTTTTTGCTTCACACTGCGCTAGGAGAGGCACAATATGGTCCCTTGTCCCCACCGTGATTGCAGTGTGGGAAATCAATCTACCCCATCCCTACACCTGAAGTAGATTCCTTCTCTGGCCATCACACTTGGGGGGGTAGAGTCAAGGGTATGCCCACAGCTAACTCCTGCCCACCTATTGCCCACCCACAAGTGCATAGAAGGTGCAAGTGGCTCCCATGGAGACTGCTCTCCCTCATGCACTGCCATCTGGCATAAAACTGGTGTGGACTGGCGAGTCAGAGGGATGTCTGATATCCTCTACACCCTAGTGTGGGGCTCAGCAAGGGTCAGAGTGTAGTCCTAAATGAAAAGACTTATGCATGAACTTCTGAAAGTTTGATCATATTTCAAATCTTCTGTCATTCACTGACATATGTGCATCCTATTCCATCATTTAAGTCCCATAACATGCTTGCAAAACTGCATATAAAACATTCTTAGTAGAGTTGGGCAAACAATTTGCAACTCTGAATGTATTTGGCAAAATCTACCTCTTTTTCCTGTTTGTGAACAGACTGCAGTTCTAGTGTATTTGTTCACTTTCCAGCATTGAGATTGGTCACTGAAGTCATATGGCACATTTAGTATCAGAATGAAGACTACTCAATCCTTCATTCTACTCCCACACTGAAATTGTCTGTGTTCTAGTTGAGAAAGCACCAGTAGCTTTCTTTGATGACTAAGAAGCAAAGAGAAAATCACTTAAGATTCCATCTGCAGCAGTGCAGCAGCTCTTTTCACTCATATGCTGAGGCATAAATGGTGCCATGTAGGTTTCCATTTGGGACATGTATCTTTGACCTTTATAATCAGAGGCCAGAATTGCATTTATTGAATAACAAACTCTTCTATCCCCCTTCCTCTCTCTCTCTCTCTCTCTAAGTATAATGGAAGGCAAAAAAAAACCCCAAAAAAACACCTCTTTTCAAAGGAAAGTGTATTGTGTTTATAATTAGAAGAAAAAAGGATATAGAAAATAATTTACAACTTTAAACAAGTGGGGAATAAATAGTCATGCTTAGTGTTAAACTTATATATTTCTAATAATCTAGAAGTCCCTGTGCTTAAATTTAGCATTATAACATCTCTGCAGCTTATAAATCATTTTTCAGTGGAATATATTTTCTGCAGACCACTACAGTTAGTCTTTGCTTGGTATTACCTTGTAAATTATTGAGCCAGTTTCATACAATGCATCACCTTTATTCATTATTAAGAAGGCAAGCCACAGAACTACCATATTTTCACCTGGGTGCCATTAATAACAAGAAGGGAGTTAACCGTGGCAGAACAAGAGTAAGGGTTGTATAGAGAGAAAACACATCAACTGATTTTTATTTTGCGTTGGAAAAAGGGGGGGGGAAGAAATAAACATCCAAATATTCACAAAGAAAAGTATTGGAAGAAAGTAACCAAAATTGACTAATTCAAAATTTAGCAATTGCTCGCTGTTAAGTCAATTAACATTTTGCAAAATACAGCAATCCCTGCATCCTATATAAAGGAGGGAGAATGGTACAAAAATGTAGATTTTTTTTTTAATTGAGACGAGAGAGAAATCCATAATCCAGTCTATAAGTGCTTCATGGATGCTTGAATTTTGAGCATTTTTAAGAAACTTTTTGTTGTTTGTTCCATTAAGAGGTTGATAGAAGGAAGAGAAAGCAGAATGCAGGTATGTTTGATTGTCTAGATATATGGAACTTGTGTGTGCGTGGTGCTACATAAAATTGTAGATCCTCAGAGGAAAAGATGCACAATATTTTTAAAAAATTGAATGTCTTATGAAATATCTAAAACACTTCGATCCTATCCAGTGATTAAATCATATCACAGTACCATGTGAATAATATCTGTGGGTGCCTCCCTCCTGGTTTTGTAACCCTAAAGTTGTATGTTAAGTCCTAAGCAGTATTCCTGACACTCACCATAGATGCTTGAGATAAAACAGCTAACAAATAAAATACTTTTATTCGTGTGCAATCTCAAGGGGTTCGGTGACACTCGGCTTTTCTCACATAAATTATTTATCACTTTACAGTTCAGCACAGGCACTACTGGTACCCACAGTCTATATAGTTTTACTGTAATCTAAGATGCTTTCTTGTGCCAAATTCCTGCTTATGTATGCACTGTACAAAAGTAGAATACACTGGTCGATCATAAATATCCTTATAAATCTAGCTGCATTTCCCTGAAACTGAGTAAAACTCTTTAAGATTTTACCAATGCTATATACCATAGGCCAAATTCTTATCTGAGAATAAGACATTCCCTCCCCCTGGGTAAATGATGTTATATTGGTGTAAATGAGATCAATATTTGACCCCATGTACATACCAGAAGCCCAATGACTTTTCGTCCAAATATACTACTCACTTGAAAAGTGCTGTGTTCTGCCACTGAAATGTCCATTTCATTGCTCTTAGCTCCAGTCCCTTCATCACACAACAGGACCCGTTTGTCATTTTAAGTCTTTTTCATCTGTTGTTACACTGAAGCCACATCACTTAGTGACTATTCAAGACACTCCTTTTTAGGGCTGTCTGACTCAAGCAGATCAGACCATACCCCCTTTACACCGGTATATGTTGTTTGTACTCCAGAAGTGTAAGGTGCAGGCCAGCTCTTAGAGATTCCCAAGATTTTTAATAGACCCAGCTACCTTATGTTCTTCATGGTTCTAACAGTATCCTTTGCTCTTCTACTTTCAAAGCTGGTCACTGAATTGTACAGCTGGATTAAGAGTGGGAGAAAAAAAATATGCTCAAACATTTTTCACAAATTCTTGATTGCTTTTCTCTCCATATTCCTGCTCCTTTTAGTTTGCTTTCCTGTGAACATTCACATCAATTATTTTAATTTCCAATGTATACTGGGAAAATGGCCATCCTTCATGCATTCATGTGTGAATAGTGGCATGTCTGTGAAACTACAGGTAACCATTGTTTACTTCAGGAGTGCTTGGCCCCTGGTTACAAGTCTGCAGCCCTTCAATCAGAAAGTAGAAACTGTACCATGTGACTTTGATGGGTAACCACACATTATGAAAAGTGCATCATAAATAGCTGAAGGCATAATGGAAACTACTAGTTTGCAAGCAATCCATTGGCTAAAACATGGTCACATGAAGTATTTATTATGAATAACAAAAGAATCTGTAAAATCAATCTTTGAGGAAATTTCCTAGGAAAAAAAGGGATGCTAGTTGGATGAAATTTTCCTCCTAACTCTGCAGAGTATAATTTAAACCACTTGGTTATCCTGCTGGTTTTCTTTTCCAAATCACGGATGTTATTTGTGTCTACAATGGTTTCAGGATGCATCTGCCATTTATATACTATGTTTTAAAATAATTTAAATTATACAGTTACAGTGAAACTTTTCTTATATAGATCAGTTTAGAATTCCTTACTCATGCAAAACTCCACTGGAAGTCAATAGGTGTTTTGGTTGAGACAGGAATTCAGATTCATAAAGCAAAATCTACCCATTTACAAAAGCCCAGCATGAGGCACATAAACCACTAAGTCACACACAAGCCTTATTTTGACAGTTTACATGGCATATAAGCCTTATGCAGGTTTAAATATATACAGTTTTGTTGTACATGCTTTAGTAATATTTTACAGGGAATATTGGCTATCTTTGATCATTTGTAATTACATCCTTTTCACACATTAGGTAATAAGGCTTCATGCATATTTATTATCTGTTATGATGTTGCAGGTGACTTAAGTTAAATTGAAACTACCAACTAAACTGTATGCAACTAAACTCTCTATTCAAGCTATTGAACAGTTGTTCAGGCACAGGCTGTAATCTGGGTTTGGTAGGTCACCATAGAGGTGTCACATTTTTGCTTTTGCATCCAGGCTAAATGTAATACATTAGAAGGAAGGATATGGAATTCTTGGTGTCCTTGAGAGGCTTTGCAATTCACTAAGTGCGACTCGACACAATATATGGTGGTGTACCTTATTTTTCATCTTTGCTGATAAAAAAAACCCATTAATCTTTATTACAGAGCAAACGAGATCCTGAGGGCAAAATGTAGAGGTAGAGTGGCAGGAGAGTTCAGGAAAGATGAAAAGCATGTTTGTTTCATTTAACTAACACATTTTACAGAGAGACAACATTGTTTTTCAAAACTATTCTTTGAAATAATTCAAATTGTTTGAGAGATGTTCCGGATTCTTCATTCTTCCCAGTAATGGGCTTTTCTTAAGCTCTTTTGTTAGAATACTCTCCGATATCTCCTATGGGGTCAGTACTATAATCACTTTTACGTTTTTTTCTTAACTAACATGGGAATTTTCCACACATTGTCTCCAATTAATATCTTGTATTTAACTTACCATGGTTTAAACTTTCAGGACTATGTTTAAGTATGAGTTTACAACATTTTCCACTCATGTAAATACTGATATTGGGTCCTGGGGTGGAAAGCCCACTGGGAAGATGTTGCAGCAGTAGAAAGTGACCAAAACCTTCTCACCAGGGAGGTATTATCAACACTATAAAAAGGGTTCACTGGCTGGGAAAGGAATATGGTCAAGGTGACCAGGAAACCACTGAATCATCCTTGGGCCGCCTCTGGAAAACTGTACAATTAGATGAGAAGGAAATCTTACGGTACCATTTAAAAAAAAACAAAAAAAACACACACATTAGTTACAGATATGTTGCAATTTAATTCACCAAGAGAATCATTAAGACTGAACCTGCTCCCATGCCAACCGGGGGCAAAACGAGTTAATTGGAAGAATTTAGTATTTATAATAATATATTAATATGAATTTAAAAGAATGTTGTTCTACAGGTCACAAAATACAAATTTTTAGCATCTTTTGTATATAATATTGAGAATACAGAGTATTAGGAGAGAGTTGAGGGAGCTTAAAATCAGATATCATTGGCAACCTCCTTTCCAGTTTGTATTCTCTGATCAAAATAGAACCTACACTAAAACAGATTTAAAAGAAGGCTAGATAAAAATAAGTATCTGAGTTATAGCATAGGGAAGACTTTAGGAATAGGAAGAGGAAACATATATTGGTCCCAACATAAGAGCATGGTAGTTGGCCAAACTTAAATAAATAAAAGGAGACATAAAAAAGAAAAAGAAAAAAAAGAAAATTGACCTTTGTTGGCTAAGGACAAGGGCTAAGATGATAACTCAGATGCCTCAGACTGAGAAATTATTGTCCAAAATATGAGCAATCATGTATGAGCTCTATAAAGATAGATGTTCATAACAATGTTCAAAGCAAGAGAGAGTATGTAAAGGAAAATAGAATGTAAACAGCAATAGGGTGACTGAAAAGAAAATGAGGATCTGGCCCAGCAATACAACTAGGAGAATCAGTCAAAGGAATTTGCAAAAATGTATGGATGCAAAGCCCAAATACCCATGTTTGCAGAGTAATACAGAAAATTACTCTAAACTCCTTTTTCAATTATTGACTCCAGTGAAGATTGTTTTTTAAATTATAAAACTCTAAATGAGATGCCATAAAGTAACTGTGGAGGTGGAAGGATGATCTATTATATCTTTGGGAATGCCCAAAAGCACAGGACTCTGGAAGGCAATAAATACCAAAGAGCAGAAGTAGTACTTTGTACATTACCAAATGATCTCTTGCCTGGCTTACTGGTAGGTAACGCTGACCAGAGTAATAGAATTCCAGTAAATTACCTTCTAATGGGAGCCTGAATTTTGTTGACTTGCTACTAAAGAGAAAAATTCTATGCTAATAATAATCACGTTTGGGAAACTGTAGTAATGGAAATAATGAGTCCTTAAATAGAGACAATAAGGACAACAAAAAACAAATAGACACTTAAAATATGGCTTCCATTTATTACATAATCATTGAATGCTCTCCTGCTGTTGAGCCAAAACACTTGGAACTTTTTTCCATTATTAAAATGTATAAATAGTTTTATTCAGATAAGGAAGAAAACCATTTCAGCTTCATATGAAGCCTCAGTACTACTGCAGAATACAAACCTCTCTCATTTCTTCTAACAGGTTGTTAATGAGCATTCTAAAACCTTGTGCAATATGTTTTCAGAGACCTAGATTGATATTTTCAAAGTAGTCTAGGGGATTAGAGAGAGATCTTCCACTAGCTGGAATAGAGTTTGTGTCAATATCCCCTAGATTGCTCTGAAAATCTCATCCCTTATCTAATCAGTGGATCTGGTTCATATTAGATCAGACTAGAAATAAGGCATAAAGTTTTAACAGTGAGGATATCATTGTAATAACTTACCTAGGATACCATTGTAAAAACTTATTTAGGGATGTGGTGAATTTTCCATCACTTGAAGTCTTTAAATCAAGATTGGATGTCTTTCTAAAAGGTATTCCATAGATCAAACCGAAGTTATGGATTCGACACGGGAAACACTTGGTGAAATTCTGTGACCGGTGTTATACAGGATATCAGACCAGAAGATCATAATGACCACTCTGGCCTTAAAATCCATTAATCTATGAATTATCCAAATACTGTACATGAAATTAAACATAATATGAGGATGGGCTAGAAATTTTTTATAAAACATAACAAAAATGTCGGGGCAGGGGGGTGTTTTGTTTTGTCTTTATTTTTATTTTGAATTGAGCATAATCAGTAATGTCAGTGGTTCTCAAACATTTCCATACCACGACACTTGTACCCACCAGAACTTTTCCTTCCATCTAGCTATGATCTAGCAAGAATTCCCTCCCCTCCCCCAACACAGCAATAAAGGAAGGGCAGGGTGATCACATAACGCCTAGATTAGCTTTAAAAGGTGTTAAATTTAGTAAGAGCTTTACTGAGCCATAGGACACAATACTACAATTGGATTAATGTATCTGATTGGTAAAGAAATAATCTAAGGAATTAGGTCTTCCAAACTATTTCAGTTTTTTAAAGATATTGCTGTATTAAATTGTCTGGAGTGTGCTTAGATTGGCAGTCATTGCAGTAGGTTTCAGCCTACCATTATTGGGCCTCCTGCTGGTAGTCCAGACTCCTTTTGTACACATTAAATCAAAGCACTGCTCCTTGTCAGGCTGGAAGTACATATTTACTGCAGTGAGACAAGCAGCCTAAACACCATTGATAAAAACATAAAAAGGGTGGTTGTTAAATTAGCTCCATGTGTGTCCACCTATGAGTTTTCCATGATTACTTTTACTGTCGATAGATGGGGTGGAATTGGAGTTTTTTGTGAGATGATCAATATAGAACAGGTCTCATTTTTTTTTGCCTGGAAACTGATTTCCAATCTGTATTGGGCCTTATGTTAAAGACGCATGCTTGAGCTAACACCAAGAAGGTGTGTTGAAACATGAATAGATTAGAACATATATTAGGGACATATTGCCCTTTGCCTTGAAAGAGTTATCTGAATGGGATCCAGTAATCCAAGATTCAGCACTCTTGGGGTACCACAGAATCTGAGTGTAGTTGGTTTTTCTAATTCTGTTTGGATTTCTAATTTCTCTTAAATTGCAGGTTTATTCTGAAGTGTGTGAAAATAGCAACCTTTTATTCAGCTTTGCGTCTCCACTTTGTAGTCAGTGTTGAAGTGGTACAATTGAGCCTACAGTGCAAAAATACATTTCACTCACGCTAGCACCAACTTAGAACCAGCGCAACTAAGACAGAGGGAACCAGAATTTTTTCTGACATGTATCAACAGTCTTGTTAAAGTGAACCTGCAAACACTTACTACTGCTTGTTAGAAAAAGTAGTAAAACCTTTATTTTTTCATTGAAGTCAGCAGATCTGAGACAGAATGCACACCAGGGAGTAGATCTGTTGAGGCAGAAAGTAATTTACATAGTCGGTTTTCAGAGTAGAACCACACTTTCAGAGACATTAGACTTTTAAATTTCAATGATTCATCCAGTCATTCCACTTCTCCAATATGTCCAACTCCCTGCAATTCTCCACCTTTTGGGGATTGCTCTTTCAATAGTGCACCTATCTGGAACTCTCCTTTCCTTTCCTTTCCTTTAAGGCACTGGATCATTCCTCTCTTCAGATATCATCTTGAAATCTTTGTGTTTGCTTTTAACTTGTGACTGGTTAGAGAACCTACACGTTCCTTTCACCTTCCCTTCAACATAACTACTGTAATCAACAAGAATTCTTACTTTATCTTTATGGCTTTTAAATGTCAGCAGCTTGTTCTTATTCTTTTCTCTCACATCCTATTACTCTTTCTACTTGTATGCAGCTTCCTACAGCATTCACTTCCTATTCTGGTTCTCACTGTAAAGTACTTTACAGTATTTTGCAAAAAACTATATTGTAATATTTGGGCTTCTGTGACCCCTCCTTTTCCTAATGTCTTCCAAAACCACGCACGTGCATTTGCCTTTGGATATAGGATTGAATCCTCTTAGAATGCTAAACAAAATATATCCATCAGAGCCAGTGCACATTTTATTATTTGTATCAGCCAATGGAGTGTGCTGCAGAACAAAATGATTATGAAAAAACAGACTGCAGGTATGTCTGGTGTCAAGACTTTTTAGTAGCTCATTTAATCAGCAAGTTAAATCCAAGATAATTATTTCATAACTATGAGATAGTGTGTAGGCTGGTGCTGTAACAGAGAATTCTAGAGTCTGAAAATAAAGTAGTTAAAAACACTTTTGTAGCATTTCAATCCATCAAAATTTTGATTGCGTGCTTTTTAGGTTAATACACATTATTGCCATAAATATATATCTTGGTATTTTCATTAGTTCATGAATCAGGCAGTCTTTGTGGTGACTACATTTTTTTGTGGGATTTCTGATGACTCTTTCTAGTGCCTCCAAAACAAGAGTTTCAGTACTGCAGAGCACCCAGGACTAATATAAGTGGATTTTATTACTAGAAATACACTGACACCAATAATGTGAATTGAGGCTCCTGCTGAAAGTCATTCCCTTCATTTCTGAGAATGGCATTCTATGGAGAAAACATACCAAAATTAACTGGACAAGAGGAAGACATGTTCTTTAGAAGACTAGTCCCTAAGCCAGGGTTTCCCAAACTTTTTGTCATCATGACCCCATTTTAATGAAGTATTTTCTGCCGGGGCCCCAGACAGCATGGAGGACGCCATTTTGCTTCGTACAGTGTAACCTCGCATGAACCATACATGCAAGGCCATGCTGTGCAGAGCAAAATGGCGTCCTTGACATACTAGGGATTGCTGCAACTCCATCTGCTGATGGTGTGACCCCATTTGGGATCACGACCCACAGTTTGGGAACCGCTGCTCTAAGCGCTTATTAATTTAGACTGAACTTTTCCATGGAGCCTAACAGTACTCAACTCTCATTGAAAGTGGGGGCCCCAACTCCATAAACCTCATTGAAAATTCTAATATTAAGGCTTATTTTTCAATAAGACATAAACCTGACCTCCATTTGTGCCCCCACAAGTTTGCAAATACATGTATCTCCACATACGCTTTCCAATCACGTTCAACTGCACGTACTGCTCCTGGATTCTACCACGTGCATGCAGCGGTAATGGAATATTGCACGCTCAAAACACCCATTTGGTTAACGAGAATTTTGATTTGGCCAAATGGGTTTTGCAATTCTGCTACTTTTGTAAGGAAAGAGACCTAAAAGGTGGCATGCTTACAGGTAGGGCGGGGTTCTTGGCCTGTGCATCCATCAACGGCACAAACGTAGCCGACCAGTGTTCCTTCCAAAACAAGGGTTAATTTATTGAGATGACAACTCAAATACTAAACACAGGGGTCAGAACATACAACAGGGTTGAACCCCGGGACCCAACAACTACACAAACACAACCCTTGGTAACACCCCCTCCCCCACCCCCGCACAGTCTCTGAATTAGATGTTTCTCTCACTGTCTAGCTTCGCCTCCTGGCGTTGTTTCTCCGATCGTCTGCTGTTGTTACTGTTACACATCTGCTTCTCGTCCTAGATTGCGTCTGCTTCTTATCCACGTCTTGTCGAGCCTATCCACGCTACAACCACGATGTTTCTCTACCACCCACCACACTGTCTCCAAGATGGACAGCCTCGGCTGTCGGGTGCGTAGAACTTATATAGCCTCGGTCTGTGGTCTATTAACCAATGGGGAAGCTGTGTTTTCCCGCTTCTAGAGGGTTGTGCACACGGCACTTAGGTTTGCACTCGGCACGCAACTGTGGTGCACATGGCACTCAATTAGTACGCACATGGCACACGGGCATTATTCCAGGGTTCCTATTGGTCAATCGCTGTTGTCAGGCAGATCTGACTTCAGTTGTTAGAGTGACCGCTTGCTGCCTTAGCTGACCTTTTGACCCTGTCTGTTCTTACTGCTGCTGAGGCAGAACTCCATTTTAAAACAAGATAGATTTCATAACTATATACAAATACAAACAAATAGGGGGAGGAGAGACACCGGTCTACACTTTTAGCAATGATGCTGGTCTCAAGCCTGCATGGAAGAGAAGGGTTCTGCAGTTGGGTTTGCAACTGATTCATGTAAAGCCTTACTGCAACAGTAAGAGCTCAGTTAAACCAAACATGGAGGATGGTAGGTGCAGATGGAGTTCAAAACCCAAGTAGGACAGATCTCCGTGAAAGCTGAAAGGAAGCTGAGATCTCAAGACATCAAAGCCTGATGACCAAATCTGTAGCTAAAGAGGCACGTGAAATGTACATGGTTTATATAACACAAGAAAACTGACACAGATACATGAGAAATGAAAAATTACTATCTGAACATACCTGGTGTCAGTGAGATGAGGTGGTCAGAGAATGGCAAGAGGGTGTCTGATGGTGCTACTGTCTTATATTCCTGTAGGAGAAACACACGAAAGAGGTATATGCTGGAAGGCTTCATAGAGAAGACCCTGCTGGCTTGGGATAAATGACAGAATAACATCAATCAGACAAGACCCATCAAGCATACAATAATACAAATATATGCATCAACAAACTCAGCAGTCAACAGTGAAAAAGAATACATTCTACTAGCAGATGCAGCAAGTACTGGCTCATGTGCCAAAACATGACATCAAGTTGATTGGTGATTTCAGAGCACAAATTGGTAAGAGCTTTACTGGCTGGGAAGAAGTCATGGGCACAGCAGCAGAAGGCATTCAAAGTGACAGTGGCAAATGGGTTTCGAATGTCTGTGTCACAAACCCCGTTAGAGGGTAATCTCTTCCAGCACAGGAGGATTCACAAAATCGTATGGAGGTCACTTGCCCAGGTGACAGTTAACTAGAAAGACTGTGTATAAAAGATGGGCATCTTCTTTGAGGGATATCAGAGTCAGCAGAGGACCAGATGTTGGCTCATTATCTTTTAGTGGCCACAATAAGACAAACTCCAAAAAAATTATGAAGATGGACAAAGAGTATAATAGCAATAAAGAAGTTGAAGAACAAAGAAACACAGATCAGATTAGAGATTGCACTTCACAACCATTCCGGTATTTTACCAGACAAAGCAGATGAAAATCTGGAAGGCAGGTGGTCAAACTGGAAGATGATAATAGTCAAGACAGCAGAAGAAATAGTGGGCCACCGAGGATGGCAGAAGAAAAAAAATCATGGATTACATCTGGAATGTGTGCAGTGATTGACAAGCAGAAAGCTCTGAAGGCAGGAAAGAAACCACGCAAGACAGAGCTCTTAGAGGCAGACACAAGATAGAGAAAAAAGGACAAAAAATAAAAATAGAAATCCTGGACTCAGGAGAAATCTGCAGAAACAGCAGCACAGAGGGAAGACTTCAAGCAGCTCAATAGAACAGTGAAAGACTTCTCGGGAAGCACTAGACCATTACATCTTATGCCCCTCAGGGATTCTCATGGAAATGCAGAAAAAACAAGCCAGATGATGGAAAGAATATTTCCATTCCATATTAAACTGTCCAGAGCTGATGATCATACACAGGTTCGAGGGAAATGCCAGTACTAAGTTGAAATAGAAGAGGAACCAATAACACTTGATGAAATTAAAGTAGACATCAAAGGCCTCTAACAGGGGAAGGTTCCAGGATTGAAGGAGTTCCAGCAGTGGTACTAAAGGCATGAGATGAAATTCTGATTGAGCAGCTAGCAAAATTCTAATGAAATATGGGTGAAAGAAAAAGTGCCACAAAGATATCACGTCATTGCCAAAAACGGTGATCTTAGTGCATGAATTGGAGAGGTATTGTACTACAGTCAGTCCTGGGCAGGGTATTGGCTACCATCATGCTGAATAGAATGAAGAAGGCAGTGGAGGAACTCTAGTGCAAGAAGAACTGGCTGGGTTCCATCCAGGTAGATCATACTGTGAACAGATGTTCACTTTTCAATAAAGTATTGAAAAAGCTACTGCTTGGCAAAATCCCATCTTTAATCAACTTTAACTTTAAGAAAGCATTCAATGGTGTCCGCAGAGAGACCCTGTGGAATATTGCTAATTATCACCAACTGTCTTTGCACTAGAAATAGAGTGAGCGATGAAGTGGGCAACAAAAGGCATGGTGGACGGTGTAAAATGGGTTAGTGGAGACCACAAGTTGCATGATCTTTACTTTGCTGATGACATTGCTTTCCTAAGTATGACATGCAATTAATGATAGCCTTGACATCAGAGGTAAAACAGGAAGCAGCAAAAATTGGATTGAAAGTAAATTCAGAGGAAACCAAGATTATGAAGTTAGGAAACTGGACAACAGATGTAAGAAGATGGAAAAGAAAGTGAACAGGTAGAAGAGTTCTGCTATGTGCGGAGTGTGATGTTTGAAGGTGGCTGTGATAAAGAGATTCATGTGAGATTAGGAAAAACAGACACCACTTTTGGAAGGATGAACAAGATCTGGTCAGAGGTCTTCGCACCAAACTAGAACTAAGATTATACCATGTGATTGTACTGAGCATGCTACTATACAGAGCAGAGAACTGGCTAATGACGGTGGCTAACAAAATGTAATTGGAGGTTGCCCATCACAGATGTGTGAGGAAGGCTCTACACATTTCATGGAAAGACAAAATAACAAATGCAGGAATAAGGGAACCTGATAGAGCAGGACATGTTTGAAAATGTCATCAAAGAAAGAAGGCACAGCAGGTTGCACATGTACACCATGTGAAAGATGGGAGACATACTAAGCAAGCATTGAACTGGATTCCTGGGGAATGAGAGAGAAAGTGAGGAAGGGCAAGGAAGAACTGGTAGAGTGAAAGGGGACGTTGAATGTACTGGCATCACTTGGGAAAAAGTAGAAGTACTATAATCAATGGAGGACTGCCTGGTAAGTCTGTAGTACAGGAGGAACTAAAGTCTAAGGTACAGTCTAAATGGGGTTTCCACGTGAAAAACTCAACAACTGCATTATGCAGGGGTTAGTGATGTGGAGTGCAGGTGCCCAAATAGAGGTCAGAAATCCAGCCCTGGTTTTAAATTAAACCTTTTTATTTTGCTGCTTTCTCGGGGCAGGCATTGGCATTTTATTAAGATAACTTCAGGCCTTATGGCTTATGTCACTGAGATGATGCAGGTTGTGATAAGAGGTGGCTGAGATAAACATTAATGCAAAAAATGAAAGTTTAAATGGTCTGCAAATATCAGCGTTTTCAGTTATTAATGTAGAATAGGATTTGGGAGAACGTATTTCCATGCATTTTTTTTAGTGGTTTTAGTGGTCATGAAAATTGCCACATTTCATTTTCCAGGTATTGTCAATGTTCTTATTCAACCCAGGGAACCTATAGCATGGGTCAATGTGCCTCAGTCCCAACCTTTATCGGTGAAAGAGTAGCCCAGTTAGTCCTTTGTCTCTCAGCCCAGATTACCAGTAAGAATGTCAATTAATGCCCATTATGAGAGTGGATTTGTGATATGACGTCTATTTAATAAGAACTGTTCTGAGATGACCAATTCATTTGACATAGGCAGTAAGCAGCTACTAGATGATAACTTCTGATTACTGCATACTTGTAAACGCATTTTTGTTGACATCTGCAATATTGCACCTGATTCCTTGTTGCTCCATATTAGCCTGATTCAACTTCTGTTGAAGCCAATTGCAACTCGATCAGGCACCGTCACACTTGTGTCAAGTACCTGTGTGCTGAATCGTCCTTTGCTCTCTTCTGGGTTAATTCATAATTGTCTTTACATTCTCTAACACTTAGCACTGCTATTCTTAAAGAGTACAATAAAACAGAAATCTTCTAAGCCATTATTTCTTGATTACCTTTTAAGCCTGAGGACAGATGCATTATTTATATAGGTTTTCAAGGGTAATAATATTTTATATATAATCTCTCTCTCTCTTTCTCTCTCTGGGAGGGGATATAAATAAAATAGGGTCAATCAGCCACACAACCCAGGGTGAGATACTGAAAGAGCCAGGTTTGTTGACCTGTAAACTACAACAAATATGTGAGGCAGTTTGCTTTAATGGCGGGGGTGGGGGGTGGGAACAGGCATGCAAGGTTGAGTGCTTTACAATATGCTGAACCAATACAGGGGGAAAAATAAAAGGAGTCCTTCAAGATTGATCAGGTGGCTAGCAACCGATGTGACAGATTACTTTAATGATGCAAGCTACAGTCAGTTCATTCATAAACACCCATTGCTTTCCCAATAGCTTTTATTTTAATGTATACTGGCTGGGATTACACAAATGTGCTGAAGAAATGAGAGAGGAAACATTAAGAGGCCAAAATTGCTGCATGAAGCTAATCAGTGATCTGCTTGCAGTAGCTCCAAGGTTGCCATTCCTGATTAGTGTTAATGGCAATCATGTTTATCAGTATCATGTCATTTGTTCTCTAGAAAAGGCTGATATTATTTGTATAAATAGCACTATCTAAAGGTTATAATCCACAGCATGCATTTAAATTGTGCTAATTTTTAACTTTAGAAGCATTTTCCACTTATAGAAAGTTTAGGGCTGTGAGTACAGCCTCTTTCATAGTAATCATGGGATCTGCATTATATAAAAAATCCTTTTGTCAGAAATTTCCTATTACCTTGATTTTTTTGTAAAGTGCAATACAATATAGGCTTCTCTATAAACTGTATACATTTTTGTACAGGTATATTTGTTCCTTTATCTATATATGTAAATGAGAATATTCAGATGCTTAAGGTTAAACCCATGCTTAAATGCTTTGCTGAGTTAGAGTACCTTACAGGATCAACTCCTTTTGCAAAAGAGAGTCCTTATTATTTAAATAATAGAGAAGTGCATTGCGCTAATGATGTTTGCATTCTTTTACGTTTTGAGTGTTTATTTTGGAATCCTGACCCTTGATTTTCCTTAGGTTTATATTTTTTAGTGGCAAAGTAATAGTGGTTGGGAGATCAGCACAATAAAACTCCCTTTTGCAATAGCCTACTATTAGTGAGAGAAAATACCATG
Source organism: Emydura macquarii macquarii (assembly GCF_026122565.2). Lineage (NCBI taxonomy): Eukaryota > Metazoa > Chordata > Testudines > Chelidae > Emydura > Emydura macquarii. The sequence goes on from NW_027131527.1 coordinate 797,133, forward strand.
AGGCCAAATTCACAGCAGCATCAATGTTGCCACTCAGATTTATACAAGCAGGAGATTTGGCTCTGTGTTAAGCCTGCTGGTTAAGATAATGAAACAACAAATTATGGCAAGAGAAGCCACACATAATGTATTTCACTATGATGTTCTTTCCTAAGTAAATCTCCATTGGCAAATTACTCTACTAATGAGGATCTCAGCAAATAACATATTATTGCAAACCGTCTAATTAGTAGTATTTAATATTTATATTGCCACAGTTCCTAAAGGCCCCAACTAGTATTGGGGCCCCATTGGACTAGGCACTGTACATATGAAGACAAAGTCCCTGCCCAGAGGAGCTAACAATCAGACCTTACTAATAGAATGCTAATTGAAGACCGCTTCCTCCATGTATTTTAATACATACACTGTAGCAGTCTGATTTCACTGAGGAAATGCAGTAATTGGAAACAAATATTGTATGAAGTAATGCCATTTGGAAAATTTTGCATTAACAGAGATCTGTTTCCAACTTTGATTTTAACCCTTCTGATCCAAAATAGCAGTAAAGAGATTTTATGAGGTACAGAAAGAAGGCAGTTGAAACAGATCATAGTAAGCCAACCTGACTATAATGCAGGAGCAGGGAAATCCGGTCAGTCCAGGATAGTTCATTTGTTGTAATTGCTTGCTGCAAATGTTCAGCCAAAAATCAGACTCACAATTATCGTAACGTATTTAATGCAATCTTAGGTGAAGACAGAAAACTTCAAAACAATATTAAATTCTGATTCTCCAGACTTGTTTGTCACATTTCACTCTTGTATTTAGTTTTGTTAGGAAAAAATAGTCAAAACAAAATGCTATAAACAGAGGGATTTATTTTTACGCAGATGTCACTTCACTTCACTTCTTGACTTCTTTCCCTATACACATGGGGTTATAGGTGCCCATGATTCTTTGCCACTCTTTCTGGTCCATGGCATGGGTTTGTGGACCTTGGAGTTCCCATCCTTTTTCTCTTCTAACTTCTCTGGACAGGGCTTCCATCATATCCTCAGTTTGCCATGTCCTTTCTTGCTGTCCTCTTCCTCTCATGCTTTCTTTGCTAGTCATGTGTCTTTCTTATCACATGTCCAGTCCATCTCAAATGTGTGCTCTCCAGCCTGCCTATCACTGAGGGTATGTCTACACTGCTATTTAACACCTGTGTCTGGCCCATGCCAGGTGACACTTGGGCTCGTGAGGCTCAGGCTAAGGGATTGTTTAATTGTGGTGTAGACATGCAATCAGAATCCCAAGTTCATCTTCCTCTTAACTTCTTCCATGAATACTCTGTCTACCCTCCACTTGCCTGCCATTATCCTTAGGATATTAATTTCTACTACACGTATCTTTTCTTCCATCTCTGTAAGACACCATTTTCAAACCAGAGAGCAGGCAGGGGCAAACATAGGCACCATACACTTTTCCTTTCAGTTACTTAATTGCCCACCTCGCAGTACTCCTGCCACCTAGACACAGTGTGAGTGGTTCTTTTCTCTGATAACACTGTGTACTTCCCAAGTACACACATTCTTTTTTCTGATTTGGCTTTTTTCCTTAAGCTTCTATCAACAACTCTTCTACCTTCTCTACTTGCATACTTCAGTTTTCTTTGTGTTTGCCCTCAAACCATGATGTTCAAACCCAGATTCACATTCTGATCCCTTATTTGCAGTCAGACTAAAGGGCCATATCTTCAGTGTATATTAATTTTCTCGGTCTCCATAGGTGTTGGTTCTCCTGCTAATGAACTCCATGTCTAAGAGACATGGAGAAGAGAAGTGGTCTCAGCACACTGCCTTGTCTCAATCCCACCATCGCCTCAAAACTCTCAGAAATTCCACATATTGTTATGACTTTAAGCCCTTGAGCCTTGTGGTAGCTATCACTCATTATATATTTTCCGGGCTACAACATAACTGGTAAAAATAATCAGATTTAAATACTAACTCCGGTTTCCAGAGACCATACGTGTTAAGTTGATTGTGAACTCTACACCAAACTCATCCCTGTTGTCAGCAGGGCTATTAATGCTATTCTCTAGTTCACCAGTTCCATGTTGGGCTAAGTCTGTCCTTTACAAGAGGTCACTGCCCTGCTATGATCAACAGGAGGTGATGCTTCTGCCGCTGCTGACTGAAGGGAAAGACTATGCTTTTGTGATGCATCATGTAGATGGGAGCGACAGAATTTGAGACTATCCTTATGCTCTTGTATCCTCTTCACCACAAGTGTCTCATCTCGTATTAGAGAGCCCTCCTGGCAGCACAATGAGCTATGGATATTTTCAGTGAGTCTGATATGGTATATGTATACTTACATTTCAGTGTATAGTATATAAAGCAATATAAACAAGTCATTGCCTGTATGAAATTTTAGTTTGTACTGACTTTGCTAGTGCTTTTTATGCAGCTTGTTGCAAAACTAGGCAAATATCTAATGAGTTGATGTACCCACTGTGTATGCTTACCCTCTGCATACCCCTGGTTGAGAACCATTGTGATATGATATATGTAAGCAGCCTCCATGCTGATTCTAAGGATTTTAATTTATTTATTTATTGTTTTTTTAGATTCTTTCTAATTAGCTTTCCCATTCCACCCATCTTCATATGCAGTATGGTGAATATTCACATAGGGAAAATGAGTTGTTGTTGTTCCCTCCCTTCTATCCCCAACTCCCACCCACATATTTGTGGTAAGCTAAATTCTTTAATTTTATACGGAATGGAATTTAAACTGTTCCCAACTTGCAAGAAGAACATGTTCAGGGGAAAAAAAAACACTTTATATGCACTTAATTAAGTTTAGAGTAGCAGATTGGAACTCTTCATTGGATAATGATTTTCAGTTAAGTTTCCAGTAATTTTTATACTGATTATTTCTGGATGCAGATAGTAGAGACTGCATAATAACATCCTTATCATTAGCCAGTAGAGAGATTGTGAACTGTATTTTATTATTATTGTAGTGCAAATGAATTGGAAATCAACCAGCAATAGGGTCTGGATTTTATTTGGGTGAGTAGTATTCCATCAGAGCACAGTAACATTTTAATTAGAACTCATTGAGGTTATTGTTGTATTAGAATTATATAAAAATAAATAAAAATGACTTGGATGCTGAGCTACTTATTCATCAGGTGGATCAGTCCAACTTCTCATCATGCCAATAGGAAGTGGTTTTAGTGGAAATTAGGTGGTGATTCATATTGGCAAGCAGAGCAAGCATGACATTGACACCATCACATTGTTCACTCTCCTTCGATTGTGGGCTCTGTGTTTGTATGGTGCCAAGCACAATAGGGCCCCATTCTTAGGCACTTCCATAATAAACATGAATAATAACAATAATCAAACTAAAAAAACATAATATGGATCTGTATGCATTGGTTAAAAAAGAATAATGCTAAATCCATGATCTATTTCAATTGCTGGCAGGTTCTTTGAGGAAAAAAAAAATGACCAGTAAAGGCATTACATGCATTTGAATAACAACTATTTGAGATGGAAGTAAATATTTTTTCTCCATAATTTTCATATTATTTACCTTTGTAAGGATAAGTGGAATTAACCCAGAAAATTTCATTGATTTACAAACAGGACCCATATCCGAATTTTCTATTCTCTTACAGTAGCATTTAAGGCAAGACAAGAGATAGCAACTAGTTTCAACATCATCAATGACCGCAATAATGGGAAATCAATATGCAGTAATTAACTTTGTAAGGATTAATTTATAAACCTGGGAATTATTTAGGCTTTTAGCAATAATTATTACTACTGAAAATAAAACCTATCCAAACAACTCCCAATTTCTTATGTTGGTCTGCTCAGTGTACTAAGTTAAGTCCAAATTCTACATTCGGATGTATGCTGCAGTTCCCATTAAAGTCAATAGGGGGCACCCACCTACATCCATCTTGGAACAGAATTTGGCTGAAAGAAACTAAGAGTTAAACTAAAATTTTAATTTGCAGAATATTGTAAATCTACTCACTCAAAGAAGCAGTGTTTAGAGTCTGCCAAGCATGGGAGCTAGAAGAGCTGTTTGTCTTTTAAAAACATGTAGAACAGGATCATAATATACTGATAATCTCTTGATTTTGATTTCTTAAATGTTTGATGGGGAAACAAAAAGGATCGGACTTATGTGCTTCATTTGGAGAGAGAGAAAGTAGGGGACATGAACTGAACACTGATGTGATCTCTTTTTAAAGAGCTTTTGCTTTAATTAGGTTTCAGAAGGAATGAAAGAGAGTGGAAAGAAGGTAGTTCTGAATATGCTATGAGTCACAATGACACTTACATTTCAGATCTAGGTTAAATCCTGCCTTGCTGAAGTAAATGGGAGTCTTGCCATTGACTTCAAATGATCTGGGATTTCTCACCTACACTGAAGTGACTTTGTGGAAATAATATGGGACTCCATGTTTGTTATATGGTAAAGACGTTGTGTAGAATGTGCTCAATTTAAAGATATTTTTTTAATAACTGAAAGCCCTGCAAACTTCATCTGGTATCTGAAAGTCAAGATGTTTTCTTTCCGGCTTATGCATCACCAGGAAATACTTCTGTAAGCCAAATGCTGCCTAGTTACATCTATGCAGCATCCTTGTTCTCAAATTATGCTGCTGTACTTGTGCAACCCTATTGCTTCAGAAGGGTTGCAGAGGTATAAATTTAGGGTATAATTTTAACACGTTGCAGATTCACAGTGAGGCCTGCAAATAACATCTAATGAAGTAATCTGTTGATCAAGCACAAGCCAGGAAAAGTTCCCATCTCTCAGCCACAAATGAATTGGTAACCCTAACAATAGCAGTACGTGTTAACATTTTCTTTCTTTTCACTTTAAAAAAAGTGAATACGACTCTGAATGTGTAAAGGTATCAGATCTGCTATGTAAGGAGATGCCATTATTACAGCCTCTTTTCAGAGTAGAACCATTTTTTGTATAAAACATCTGAGGTTGAAAGCGAGGAAGAGAGAAGAGTCAGGGACAGCATAGACAAAAATATAATATGCACATTAAGGGCTACATTCCCATCTCGAAGAACACATTTAATTGACATGAAATGACACTGTCAAGAAAATCAAGATTGTTCATCAGATCGGCTTTCACAAGCTTTTTTTTCCCAGCAATAATTTTGATGTTTGCTGTGCTTTATTCTTCATGGCAGAAGCAATCATGTTAAAATGGGAGGGCAAATGGCCTCAGAATCTAACAGTTTAACCTTTTTATTTTTTCTAATAGAATGTTTCCTTTTCTGCTAATGCAAACTGATCCGTACATTGAAAATGTTTGGCTCTTGAAATGCCAGCATTTTCATGATACCTGCAAGAACTGAGCATCAAAATTGCCCATTACTTTGGCAGGCACACTACAACCCTTAACAAAATCAAAGTCAGGGCAGTTGTCTTGGACACTTTTAATGGCACATAGAGATCACTGTTCAAACCCCAGCACAGATCAATGAGCAAACAGAAGGACAATGGATGTTAGTATATAATGGATTGATAATCTCAGTCTATTTCCCAGTTGTGCCCACCTGACAAAACCATAACAGCAACTGATACTCAACGGCGCCATTGCAGCAGAGAACACGAGGACTGAATGTTCATGGAAACAGACCCAGCTTTTCATTGCCTAGTGCTGGTCCCTCCAGACATAGAGGCAGGACTGTGTGAAGGAATATTGAATTCCGTTGTCTGTGTTGCATCAGTTCTGGGATACACACAAAACATCAGTCTGCGGTGCTGTTGGCCTAGCAGCTTCTGGAGTCCCTATGTGCATCCTCTGACTCCTTTATAGAACACTGGGCATTATCCAGAGTTCTGTGGTCAATCTTCCCTCCGCCAGTACCCTCATTTTACACATTTGACCTGCACTCTCATTCCTGCATTTTTGTCCTAAGTATTCAGTTGATTCCTGGTCCTGTGTCACTTCCCTTGTTTGAGGGGGGCAGCCTTTAGTTTCTGGTGGACTCTGTCACCATTCTGGGATTACAAATAAGTTGGCGGCACTGAGGAGCCACTACGCAGCATCCATTGACTCTCGACACCATCTTGGAGCAATGAGTATGGTCTCAGGTTCTCTGCTCATTGTCCTCTTCAGGTTCCCTTATTGTTTTACAATGACTTCACTCATGTCCCTGTCCTTTGTTCAGCTTATATATTTGAGCTCTGTCTTTGTGTCCATTACCTGAGTGTCTTCCTGAAAATGTGTGAGTTATATTTACTAAGTTTTTTTTCTCTTTTTCTGTTCAGATTTTGTTTTTCCATCCAGCAATTTGTAATTTGGTTACCATTCATTTGCAACCTCCCTTTCTGTTAAAAACCTCCAGTTGTTAGTAGTAGAGTAAGCAGTGTTGCCTTTTTAAAATAAATTTAATGAGGACACTATAGACTGGTCAGTCAGAAAGAGTACATTTCTGTCATGGCAAGGTAGGCAATCAGAGTCCAAGGACTACATTTCAAAGAGGCTAGAGAGTGTTGGTGCTGTTTTAAGCAGGGCTACATTTAGTTGTAACTTATGAGGAATTCTGTTCTTTTCTCCAGGTTCTTTAGATGCATTCTGTTTCCCTCAAAAATTCAAATGACCTTTTCTGCAGGTTACTATGAATGTCTCAAGAATTTCATTCTTATTGTGTCTTCCTCTTCTTCTCCTTTGAAACTGCATAATCACAACAAGCTTAAATGAAGGAGAGACTATAGTGTTGCAATAATGAAAGAGAGCTTATTTAAACCTCATTTTCTAAATAACAGTTTATTAGCTGGTTTTAAAATTGAAACGGCACAATTATAGTCAGGCTAAATGGGCCTATAAACTATACTATAGTATTTGTGCGTAGCCAGGATCTGTCTATCAGTAATATAGTATCTGAAAGCCTCACTGTCTTTAATGATGTAGCTATCCTCCCAACACCCTTGTGAGGTAGGGAAGTACCATTAGTCTCATGGGGAACAGAGGCACAGGGAGAGACTGTTTTACCAAAGGTCACATAGGAAGTCAGTGGCAGAGCAGAGAAATGAACCTGCTATTGAAGTCCCAGGCTAGAGTACTGGACAAGCCTTCCTTTTTATCTTATTACTCAAGGAGTGTGTTGTACCGTCATCTTTATCTTCCCAAGCCCTCAGGTCCACAGTGCGTTTGCCAGTTTCCACCATTTATTTTGGTATTGTGCTGGTCCGTTCAGGCTTTCAAGTGTTGTGTTGGAGGATTTAGCTTCTCTCTTTATTGTTCTACATAGTGTTGCACTAAGTGGCCCTCTTTTTCTCTTTCTAGCTGGCATACGTGTTATCACTCAACATGGTAGTCACGTTAGTGGTATCTTCAATGAGTGTACTAATATGTCTATCATCTTGCTGTGTTTGATGCTTTAAGTTGGTATGCTCTACTTAGAATTTCTGATGTTGTAATAAACTTTCCAATGAATACTGAAAATCTTTTGCAGGCATTTACTCTGCAATGAGTTGATCTTACCAATTGCCACAAGATGGGTCGTTTCTTTCATTAAGTGATGTGTTGAAGTGAGCAGTTCAATGTCATCAGCAAAAGAAAGGTCATCCAATTGTACTTTATCCATAAAATGCTTTGGTTGCCTTCTGTGGTTACTTTTCTCATGACACAGTCACTGACCAATAGCAGGGATGTAATGCACTCTTGCCTTCCTCCAGTTGTCACTGCAAATCATTGGTTGATGTTATAACCATCTGACTGCACATTTGGTGTTACCACATAGGTCTTTGATTATTCTAATTATTTTGCTAGTCTTCCATAGTATGCCATAATTTTCCATAGACTGTGTCTATATAGGCTGTCAAAAGCTTTCTGAAAAATCTATAAAATTAATCACAAGAAATGTTAGTCATTCTGTACTTTGTTCTATAATGTGTCTGGGAACAACAATATGGTGTAAATGTGATCTAAATGGTCTAAAACTTGCTTGCTCCTCTCTAAATTGGTATCTGTTTGTTTCTTGATATGTTTCAAGATGCTATTGCACAAGATTTTTCCCAGGCACTGAGTAATGTAACAAATCATTTAACACCCCCCCCCCCCCCCCGGTGCATAGCATTGTACGACTGTTAGTTCAACCCAGACTTGTTAAACTATCATAGCAAAGATATAAAGGAAATCCGATCTTCTGGGAGTGGATAATGTATAAGGAAATCTCTTGGCTGTAGTGATTTAATCCAGCCTGGGGTGATATTACCTCTTGGACATATATATCCATTTCACAGAAGGTACCACTATAATTTGCTCCCTTGTTGGTAGTGAAAATACCTACAGTTGTATTAGATACAAATAAAAAAGCAAAGACTATAAACCCTTATGATTCAAGGCATAGCCAACGTATAATTGATCAAGTAGGAATAAACTTCTGTGGGGTGGTTATTCCATAACTGTCTGCCCTGGGGTATTCTGCATCTTTCTCTGGAACATCTAGCTACTATCAGAGTCATATTAGCCATTATGAAAGATGATATCTAACTGAAAGGGACATTGGTCTGAGGTAGGTTTTTTCAGCAGAGGCCAGGAACTGAATGGGCATAGAGATCAAACTAATTTATCATCCCTAAAGAAAGTCTCTGTCAACACCAGTGTTGAGACACACGGACATATTGGTGTGGGGAAAAATTGCAATGATGTTGTCTGTGCTGTATCCTCCTCAGTTGAATTCAATTTCTGGTACTATAATCTGGCACCATTAATACACTAAAATAAAAAAGAGCAAATCAGTATTGTGTCTAACTAGCAACACTTTTTAAACCTACCGTAAACCAGACACACACCGGACTATAATACTTCATTTGTTGTATGGCAAAAGCATGTTTGGTCCTGTACATCACAAAGAGACTTATTTCTCTCCCTCAAGGAGATTACAAACTAAGCAGATAAACAAAACACACATCAGAGGCAGGCAGAGTATACAGGGTGGTGCAGTGGGATTTTTCATTTTTTTTTTATGGCTGTCATCTGTCATCTTAGAATTGTTAGACTAAAATTGACAGGAGGCTTCCTAGATCCCAGACCTGTAGGCTGAAGTGCTGGTCTGATTGAGCCAATGGTAAAACTCCCACTAACTTGAATGGAGCTAGGATTTCACCTATCATTGGGGATTTTAAAGGAATTCAGCATTATTTTTAATATGCTCCTATTAAGATCTATCTCTATAAGGTACTTAAATGGCCCCTATTACAGTAGTATCTGAGTCCCTCATATCTTTAGTATATTTATCCTCACAACTCCCCTGTGAGCTAGAGATGGAGAATCAAGGCACAGAGAATGTGACTTGCCCAAGGTCGTACAGGAAGCCTGTGGCAAATAAGTGAATTGAAATGAAATGAAATCCTACATATCAGTAATAAGGAACTGCACAGGTAACAAATACAATTCCAATGTATATGTTGGTACATAATACTGACAGCAATGAATTTACTCAATACTTGGTTCATTTTTCTATATGTGGGTTATCTGCAGCCTGATAGTGTGCTTATCAAACAACTTAACAAATGGCTTATTTGAACACATGGTAGCCTACTGGCTGCTTGTGAGCTGTTGATTGGAACTACAGCTTTTGAGTATTCACTATTCATAATTTGTCATCCATACTCTTTGGCCACTTACGTCATATGGCATTGGTATCCCTGACTGGATGTCTGCAAAATTTTACAGGTGTTTTTAAGATGGTCATGCGAATTCTTCCTGTGCAAACTCATATGAACACATTCACAACACTTTCCATTATTATTCCTGTATACAAAAAACACTTGTGTAAAGAATCAGTTTGCAAATAAAAGAGGTAGCAAAGACCGTCAAAGCAAATTCACAAGTTTTATTCAAACAAATGTTCACAACTAGCTTTTTGCCATATTTGCCCAGCTCTAGTACATGCTCGAATATTATACATACTCTAAATTTTTTGCTGCTCCCTGTAACACAAATACAGTTAATTAGGCTTGCCGAAAGGAGAACTTTAGCTGCTTAAATATGCATTGCTTCTGTCACAAAATGTTCAAACACTGGTGGTGAATCAATTTGAAAATTCCAAGTAGGCTGGTTAAAATAAATGAAATAAAAAGCCCAGGGCTGCTCGATATGCACTTTTTAAGACTCTGGCTGAGATCCTGCTTACTGAGTCCTTGCCAGACTCAGTCATAACTTAAAAATTATATTTCAACAAACTCTCATTTAACTGTCATGAACTTTTCTGTAGCCACTCACATCACTACTGATTACCCAGATATTTGTGTATAAACAGAAGCTTTCTACTTTATTAATCTGGTACTAATTCATTCACTGATATCCCATTCCCATCAGTTACCTTTTGTAGCAGAGACAGGAGCTATTTTAAGGGAAAATTACTTGCTGGTAATTCAGTTGGTCAGAGAACCTCCTTTTCTCCCATTCTATAGAAGAGTCTAGACATCATCTTATAGGAAGCATAATCAAAGGACATATAAGGGTAGAATCCAAACCATCGACTCTCATTCTTAAAGCTGACAACTTTCTTCTGGGACAGGATCTCCTGTAAAACAAAGAGTAGGGAGAGCTGCAGGAGAGTATAGAACTCAGCAAACTGAATTATGGTGAGTAATTTTCCTTGTCATTCATCGCTCTTTTCTCCCATGTTTCTCACTAGATATTTTTGTCCCTCTTCTCTCTGTCTTATTTTGGACTTGACCCTTTTTTTTCTCTTCCCATCCACCAAGCCATGTACTAAAGAGTGAAAGAAGTAGCTAAATTCAAAGGGCCAGAGCCTCAGCCCCTGTTCTGGCTCTGATTTTCACTTGTCACTTCCCTCCCTTTGCTAACAGCTTAGGTTATCCTGACTCCTGAAACATTCTTTTCCTTTCTCTCTTGTGTGTTGGTCTATGACCAGCTAAGACATTGCCAAAATTCTTCCTTAATAATAGACAAATTTGTGAAACATAGATAAAGTGACCAGAAGCAAATGTGAAAAATCAAGACAGTGAGTGGGGGGGTAATAGGTGCCCACATAAGAAAAAGCTCTGAATATTGGAACTGTCCCTATAAAATCAGGACATCTGGTCACCCTAAATATAGATAAGGTAGCAACAGTAAGATACCACATGCACCTAGACAAAAATGGCTGTCATAAATGATTAGAGTGCTAATATCTATTGGAGGCAGTTGTGAATAGACCTGGTCGACATTTTTCATTCAAGACATTCATTACAATGAAAAATGGACCCTGTAAAAAGATCTTGCATTTTTCCAGTTTTTTTATGAAATGGTTTTGTTTTTCCCGTTTTTTCCCCTCCATCCCTCAGTGACAAAAAGGATAAAAATACCCAAATTGAAAACCAGTTGTTTTGTTGAAAAATCATGAAAAAACAAAATGTTTTTCCTCTTCAAAAGCCGAAGAATGAAAATTATATAGGAATTTTCTATTTTTTTTCCACAAAAATTAACACCTTTTGACTCAACTTTGACACCCGCACTTGCAAACCATTAGACTACTGTTGAAAAATTTTAACTGATAACAGAACTAGCTTTGGATTTGAATTACAATCAAGGGTTAACTTGTAGCTTTGCCACAAACCCTCTGAGTAAGTAGTGACACGTTGTTGTACTTGGTCAGGAGTAGACCGGGAAGCAGTTTGTGATGAAGGCCACAATCTTGTAAGTACATGCTTTACTTTACTACATGAGTAGTCCCATTGATTTCAATGCACATTGATGTTTGCAGGGTTGGGGCTTAGTCTGCTTCCTGTTTCTATCCCTCTATCAGCAGAGGAGGAAGAAGTTATCAGCACTACCTCTACTCCTGGCACAGCTGTGCTGGTCAGTGCAACTGGGGGGCCAGAGATCTCCCATCCTTTGCCTGCATGTGTGCTCCGTGGTAGTCTGCGGAGTCTGCCCTCCTTGCAGACTGAATAACTGGCTCAGGGGAGCAAGGATCTGCAAGAGAGCATTTGAGGAGCCACAGTCTAATCCTAAAATAGCAATACAATTAGTGAAGTGTATTAATGCTCATGACTTGTAGTATCTTCCACTTTCCTCCATTTTCAGCAGGTGCAATATGTGCCAGAGCCTTTTATCTTCTTCTTTTATAATTATTTTAACTTGCACTGTAGTAACCCCCATAGAACATGTAGGAAGGAATACAGATTGCAGGAAGGATGTTTTTCCAGGAGGCACCAGTAACTGAGGCCATATGCGTGTGGCTAGAATGCTAACTGCAGTTGCAGCATCTCTATAAATACTTCTCTTAATAAAAAGCCAGTTTAGTTTTACAAGCGTGGACTCCTTTCATGGTACATGAGACAGCGCCCTTTGAAATAATAACAATAATTGTTCTTTATGTGGCCAAATTTCAAGGATCATGTGATACATATTTACATTATTTTAAAATAATAGTATTAAAGTTGCATAACCACATACTCAAGTGTTAGGAAAACCTTAATGTGGTCCTTTGTTCTATTATACAGTCTTAAATCATGTGATCATGTACCATGTTTTTTCCACTATAGGACTCCTGCCTCATTCAATACACAATGCATAGTATCTTTATACTTTTATAACTTGCCATTAGTTGGATAGGTGCCCATCCAATTCTTGAGTAGTCTTAATCTTCTATTAAAATACTTATCCACGACTATGTGATTTTTATCCGTCCAGCAAACAAAGCATTTTTTATTTCTGCTGCCCACTCCATCTGTTTGCTAAGTACCACAATTTAAAAGTATCACTAACAGATGATAGAATAGATTTAGAAAATATCCCTATCCAGCTGCAAAGCATCTGAATATAATTTGAATGCAAATTCAATCTTCTATCACATAGTAAATGATAAAACATAATGACAACAATGTTTTGGTCTCAATCCAGCATGAGAGCTGATCAGGTATTGACCAGAAAATGCTAATTCATCAAAACTGAACCAGTATGTGTGAGAGTCAGTTTAGATGGATTTCCTAATTTGAAAACATTTTGAAAAGGAAAATTTTTCAGTTTATCAAAATGAATTGTTTTGAAAGTGTCAAATCAGGATAAACAAGAGTTTTGACATTTTAGCTAATTTGTACTAAAAACAAAAAATTTAAAAAATGTTGTTTGAAAGGTCAAAATCACAGTGATCTCAGTCAAAGGGGGCTGCTCATGTACCGTGTGCTGGGTAACATGACTCCATGCTTGTAAAACTAAACTGGCTTTTTTAATTTGTACTAAAAAAAAAAGTTTAAAATTTTTTTGAAAGGTCACAAATCGCAGTGAAAATTTTCCAGATCAGCTCAGTTAACACATTGGTTAGCTAATGAGGGAAAATGGATGATCACATCATGAAAGTTTTCAAAATTTTGACCTTTTATCCCAATGACAAGACAATGTTTTGCTAACTCAGATTCTCACGGGACAGGAAAACCATTTCCTACCCAACTCTCCTCAGCACTTTCCAACCTTGTCACTTTCACTGCAGGCTGTCGCTAATTTCTCTCATTTTTCCAAGCTGTCCCACCACTTTCACAATAAGTAAGGGTGGAAGAGGAATCAATAATGTCTCAATGAGGGGACCTACGGAATATTTCTAGGATGCCTGTGTGGGATGGGATGCAGTGCCCACCTCCAGATTCTCATTAGGCAACTGAGCTATCATCACGGAGGTGAAACCACCAACCCATTTTTCATACCGGGGTTGGAATCAGAATGGAAGTGGTGAAGTAGCTCAGGGACAAATGCAGCTGGGCCTTGTTTACCTGTCAGACACAGCTACTATGCATAATAGGAGGCAGAGGAAAAGGGTAGAGCTAGATTCAGATTATTTGCTATCATGCTGGGAGCAGGGAGAACGTATTTGATAACCCTATATGGGGAAGTTTTCATAGTGAGCATGCTATTTTCCTGACTGATAAGGGCTTTTGTTTGGGCATATTTATCCCTAGAGCGTTTTTATCTATTTTGGGAGTGAGTTATTTACCCCTGGCAAGGAAGAGCCCATTTGCCCCATTGTGACAGGGGGTTCATTAAAAAATCCCATTTGTGAGCACATATTTAAATGACCTGTTCTGAGCTCACATATTGAGGAGATCACGAAAGAGTGTTAGTAAAATAGGAAACTTGAGTCCTACAGCTCCCCCGAGTCTCTTACAGTCAGAGAGAGATCACACTACTTACAACCAGCTGCCTCAAGTCTAACCACTCATGCTCTGTCAAAATTAAACACACATCCCTAATAAACAAGCTTCTGTTCCAAACTATCATCCTGTCCGATGACTTCAGATTCCACACTGTTCTATCATCACAATCTATGTTGTCCTGATTGCTCTCCGTTGGAATGAGGGCAACACAGATAAAACATCCCTTTAGCCCTCATCATAAACTCAGTGCACTGAACTGGATTAAGGCAATCTGGGGCACTAGGCATAGCACGACATGGTCCCCAGCTCTATACCATGGCATCATCAAGCACTTGAAGTAGTAATGGGAGAGGGTCCCACTTGCCTCCCAGAGAGACCAGAGAAGTAGCGTTGGTCCTTCCAGAAGTGATGGCAGAGGACTGTCCTCCATTCCAGGGCAATAGGGATTCTCTCCTTCCCTGGAAAGGCAGAGGTTATGGGAGGTGAGGGTGGGTGTGGTTGATATTTAGTTCAGCAGTCGGAGTATGACTGCTTGAGTGGATGGGTCTAGGGTTGTTGCACTCTTCTCTTGACATATGCAAAGTCCTCTGCTGAGGTAGTGTTGGCACTCCCCTTCCCCTGCCCCACACACAAGCTGAGCAATGCATCTTTGTGCTAACATCCCATTGAAATAAATGAAACCACTTACTACTCTCAGCTCTTGTTTCAGATTGTCTGCAGATTCCGGCTGGTGTGGCTGCATGAGTTACAGGCTTTCAGCCAAATGAACGCTTTGATTCTAATGTAATCATGTGACTCCAGGAACCAGGGCTCTAGGTGTAGGTTTTCAATGCGTGTCTTAATTCAGCCCTGTCAGTATGCTATGTAAAGCACAAGCAGCACAACAGCTGTTGACCTTTCTGGAAGATGTATGATTGAGTCCCTGCAGGCTGGTGTCATGTTCAGAAATCTGAACTCAGTAGTGGCTATTTAACTTCACATTTGTACTGTCGAATGAGCTGCCTTTTCTGAACACTTCCTAAATGAAAAGAAATAGTTATTGCTCAGATGGGCGATACACGTAGGACCTGTCTGTCTAACCTATTGTCTGCCACCACTATTCCTCAACCTCTTTAAAGATGAAACAGAAACCATTCTTTAAACCAGTGTGTTGTTCAATGGTAGGTAAAGTGGTTCCTATTCATCGTCTGCAAAACCCCTTTCTCCTTCACGATATAAAGCAGTATGTAAATGTGGTTTTTATTATTGCATTTCAACTCTGCATTGCTGTCATTCATATACAGCTATAGGGTAAGCTTGTCCCAGGTCCTTCTAAAATTATGATATTTATGGTAGCCTCACCTATAAACTAATCTTGTCTGATGCCCAGACACAAAATCACTTACAAGGATTTTTGAAAGCCCTCTTTCCCACTTGTTTGCATGAGTAATGTTTTGGCTGAGATTTGTAGGACGTTTTTTCATTAAATCTGAAACAGACAAATTTTGCTTTTTGCCACAAGGTGGGGGAGAAAAAGCTCTTCACTGATTTCATTTCCAAAGTAGATTTTAATTTCCTGCCAGAGGGCAATTACACTGAGCTGTGAAACTAGCATAATAGTGAAGGATCTGAGACATCTGACAAGTTTAGCAATATGCACTGAAAACATTTTCTTATGAAATCTGGTACTACATTTTTCTTTCTTTCAGCTTGGTTCTGGTGATTTTCATGCAGCACAAAAAGACAGACTGGTCTTAAGGTAAAAGTACTCAAAGGGGACTCAGAATATTAGGGTTTAAATACCAGATCTGAGACAGATCAGAGTCAATTCACTGAAGACCGGAATCAACTACCCTTACTAAATTGATTAATACTTTATTTAACCAGTAGTCCCATTGAAATCTCCATATGTAAAGGTGACAGAATCTGGTTCTTTCTTTCTTAGATGGAGAACTGAGACAAAGGAAATTTGGGGGAAGGGGAAATAATGCTTCCCTACATCATGGGACATGTGAGCATAGATTGATAAGTGGGTGGAATTCAAATATTGTGGGCAGAATTTCTGTGCACATAAACATGTACAGTGATGACAACCCACCTGTTTACCCCTCCTACATATACAAAGCTTTCCCCATGTCTATGTTCTGTCTAATATTAAAGTAGTAGCAGCTTCATTATTATACAAAGCCCCTTAAGCACAAAAGATACAAAGAAGTAAATGTCATAATTTGGAGGTCCATTTCAGGGAGTTTCTAAACCAGAGATTTTTGCACCAATATAGCCAGAGCAGAAAAAGCTAAATGAGTACACCAGTATAGCAAACCTCCAATGCAGGGTAAATTACACTAGTAGAAGCCCCTCATTACAATGGTGCCGCACATCTACAGTGCTGTGTAGTACAGTGTAGTTACACCAGATAATTACATCAGTGATCTTGATCTTGAACATTGGTGCAAAGATCCATAAATATAGGCAAGCCTTCAGTTGTTATACTGATATTCCTTTTGATTCAATCAGGTTGCATATTATGCAAACTTAATTAGTAAGTCTCAGTATAAGTAATTCTTGGAGAGGGTTTCTTTTCCTTCAACCCCTCTGTTAAGTTTGATTTTTTTTTTAAGGTCTAAATAAAGCTCTATGTTATTGATGCTATTTTAATAGAATGTAACTTGATTGTACTCTTATCAAGTGAGTTGAAATATCTTATCAAAGAACAAAAAAGGGCCAGATCCTCAGCTAGTGCAAATCAGCATCAGTGAGAGACTCAAGTGAGATTGAACAGCAGATTTTTTTTTTACAAAGACCTGTTTTTATATTGTGAGTATTGCTCATTTTGCTCTTGGCTGTTGTTAGCATTCCTAGCATAGCATAATGGAGAAAGGATAGTTTAAATTTGCTTGTTACTTTTATACATTGTCATGAGAACAGCACAGTGATTATAATAACTCAGCATAAAACAATTACATGTTGAAGACTCCAACTTGAAGATCATGGTTTTACAAGCATGTTATATACTGTTGATCTAAATACAGATTAGTATTGTAGACAGAATGGCTAGTGCCATTACATTCTGCTGTCCTGAAACGCTATTCCATGTGGAAGCTTATGTCACTTATTTTTCTTGACAAGGAGTGGGCTTTGTGATTCAGATCACTTAGAAATGAATGGTGGTGCCTGCTCCTTGCTATGCTATATTTTGGTACTGCCACTGCAGCAAGTTTCATCATTTGGTAGTTTATTTGAACAGCAGGTGAAGAAAAGCTTAGCCCAGAAAAAAATCATGTGCTTACTCTCTCTCGTTAGAAGGGGAAACAGTATGGGAAGTGCAGAATGATGAAATGATACATTAGAGAAATATTTGTTGAGAGTTCTGACAGACTAGGACAAAATATGAAATCAGTTTCACAGTTGGACTCTTTCTATATAGCTCCTTTCTTACTGAATTCGGTCACTCCCTACTGGTATGCACACCCCCCCCACACCCTCACACACACACAGCGCAGAGTCATTTGTTGACATACTACTTGAGCTTATCACAGAAAACGCCTTATGGCATATTTAAAATGTTGTTGAAAGCCACAGGTTCTCTGTTGCAGCTGTTTGGTCACAGAGAGCTAGATTGTAAATTTAAAATCTGCCCTCAGGAACAGGTAGCATGCAGCTTTACCTTTCGAGGAGCAGACTGGGGAATGAGTCATGATCCTATTCCCCTTGCAAAGTAGGATAGACACTTCTTTTGCTCCTTTTCATAAAGCAGCTGACTCCTTCCCTGTGCACCCAGTCCGCTATTCTGGTAAGGATGTGGAGCCAGTTCTCCAACCACACTCCCCCATTCCCAACATTTTTTGCCCACTTGCTCTCACCAGGGAGTAGCGTCAGGCAAGTTGCCCCTGTTCTCAACCTTGTCGCTGAAGCCACAGGCTGAGGGGGCAAGAGGGGTCTTACTTTCTCAGACTGTGTGTACACTTGCCAGCAAATTCAGCAGCAGTCAACGGGAGAAACGCAAGCTACGTAGCGTAGTTTATGTATCTCCCGTCGACTTCCTAACTCCTGCTTATTGCGGTGTCTTCAGTTCACTGCGCTGATGAGAAATGCACTCCCGTCAATGCAGCGTCACTCCACCTGGCGGAGGTGGATTAATAGTGTCGATTTCTGGCTCGATTGAGCGGGTCCCCTCTTCTGCTCAAACAATCCAGGTAAATCGATCTGACGGTGGTGAATTTGCTGCTGCCAGTCTAGACGTAGCCTCAGTCACTACTGTGACTATTCTGTGTGTCTCTTGCTCTTTACACAACAAAAATCACACACAAAAACCCATATTGGTACAGTGGGTCCCAAATAACTGTTACTGCATATGCACAAACACATGAGGACTGGTTACATACACGCTGCTGTGCAGGCAGGTTTCTGGCTGTTTCTAAAACAGAACACAGTGAGCACATATGGCTCACTAGCTGTTTAAAGGGATCCTACCCAATCCCTATATGCAACAGTGGCCAAGCAAGAGTGTTGACCTTCTACCTCTTTAAAGGAAAATTTCCTAAGAGTTCTGTGTGTTTTTAAGCTAGGTAACTTCCTTTAATATCAATAGGAATCACATGGCTATCTTTTTCTTTCTCCCTCAACAACTTTATGAATGTTTAGCTCTTAGTTTTTAGTTTCACATGCTACTATGATGGCACACAATGGGACAGTTTCATTCCTACAGTAACTCCATTGATTTCAGTGGAGTAGTTGCCTAATGGATTAATTTGCCTTATTATGTTCACTTACGGTCTGTGGCATGTGCCAAAATGTGCCTTTGTGACACAGAACTACATTAGCAAGGAGTAATTATTTCCATTAGGTCTAATGGAAAAGGGAAGCAATAGCCCCTACATTAGCTCTGGAATAAAAACAGAGTTCAAGGGACCACCAGATGATCTAATCTGACTTCCTGTGTCTCACAGGCCACCAACACAACACAGCACCCCCTCACACACACAGTCTGTTCTCAGCTGCTAATAATCAAGTGATTAATGGAAAGCAGAGGTGTTCCAAGATATCCTACAAACTCACCACTCAAGCCATTGTCCCCAGGCTTTTCAAATCCTTCAATGACGTTTAGAGTAAACTTTTACCAAAATTCAGAGTAAAGGCTCATGCACGCTTCCTGTAAACCATAGCCACAAAGTTATTCACAGTCTGAAAAGTACAGCTGTGGTCTGTGGTCACTGTCTGGCAAACACCAAGAGAAAAATATATTTGAGAAAAACGGAACCAGCATGCCAGAAAAAAAAAACAAAAAAAAACAAAACCTCATAGATTACCTATTTCATGCCTTGAAGAGTTCGGACTGCTTCCTATGGCAGGTGTAACTCAGTCTCATGTGTTGTCTGTGAACCCAGATTTAACCACTTGCAACTGGTCAATGTCATGAACACCAGAATCCTTTGTGCTAGATTTTGCTACACTTCATAGATCTATGAGAATCCTCACAGTGGCTAGCATGAGCATCCTCTGTTGTTTGAGAAGGCATAGTGGCAAAAAGACTCAGCAATTCAATGCAGACAAAAATGAGACGGAATGGGAGTAGTACTGCAACCTTCAGATTACTGCTGGTGACTCCCACATCTTTAAATCTCAGTCCTAGGGCTCCATCCATAGCTCAGTGAAATCAATGTGATGCGTTGCACTGACTTCAACTGGACTTGGATCAGGTTCCTATTATATATTCTCCAGTGCTTTGTCCACTCTGGTTTTAAATAACTCAAGAATTAAGGGACTAGCACCATTTGCTGTGGGGAAAATATAGATTCACTCCATCCCTAACCCTCACTAAAAAGGGAAGAACTGCTCTTTTGAAATTTCACCCAAATAAACACTTAGAGAGCCTTTCAGAATACTATATAAGTTCTTTTACAGTAACTGAAAACAACTTAATGCATTAGGTTTCACAGAAGCCTTATTTATTGTGACAAATAAAAGTGCTGCCAAGTACTCAACTACCACAGAACTAATTTTTCATGTCATTTGTTGTGTGAACAAGAGACAAAAAAAGCTTTGTTCTTTTATTTACCTATGTTTTTCAGACAGGAAATGGCAAAATCTCAGTTCAATAACAAGGTAAAAATTCACACCTGTGCCACAGGTGTATCATGCGTGCGGTGATGGTGGTTCTCTTTCTTTACAGTGTACTCTGGAACACGACACAACTATTTCAAAATAACCATGTCCCCGATTTTAGTATAACTGTGTGCCATAAGATAGCTAGAGTACTTTGACAGAATAATTTCAAGGCCAAATCCAGGTCTAGAGCATAGAATCCTTGTGGGCCTGGCTTTGATAGCCTTATTCAAGTAGTTTACTCAATAAATAGCCTCTTGGGGCCAGATCCTTAGCTGGAGCAATTTTGTTTGTCTCAATTGAAGTCAATTATACCAACTGAGGATCTCTTCCAATGGGACTCTTTGTGTAATAAGCTGTTACAAAGTGGGGGCAAAGCTAGCAGAATATCACCCTATGTAGACATAGGATGTATGCACTGTTCTAGAAGAAGGAAAACAAATGCAGAACAACCCAGAAGCCCCCATCCTCTCTATAAATGTAGCTAAACATTTTGTTTCTTTTATGTCCACTTTTCCACATGTGCTTCCTGCTTGAGATCTGAATGCTTCTTGAGATAATCTGGGGTAGCATAAATTAAGTATATTCTTCAGTGCTTTGCTGAATTCAGTGCCTAAGGTATCATTTAACAGCAAAGTGAAGGTAGCACAATCAGGCCTTCTTTATCTGGCACTTTAGAACACCATCGTGTGGATAATAGCAAATGTAAAAGGTTTCCCATTTTATCATCCTTTTAAATAAACATCCTTAATTGTTATCTTTGGTGCATGCATGGAGATGATCCCTGGAGAGTAATGGAGTAAAAAGCTGTATTTTTCCATGTATGAGGCAAAAGTGACATTCATATAGCGAACAGTTGCTGATATCATGGCTAGAAAGAGAGAGATGCATTTTCCACTTACATTGTACTGAACAAATCCTGCTGATTGTGGACTCTGATATGCTTGGAAATACAGCTGAATATTTTATTTCCTTATAGCTCTTTGGGCTCAGAACATCAGAGTTCTCATTCAGGCCCTCTGAGGTTTTAATATCTGTTTTCTGGAGTGTAAGACCTGGAAACTCTCTCCTTGGTTTGTCACCTAAACTAATGTTGAATTTTATAGAGTGTATTACAATTTTCATCAGTCATCTCTTTTATGTAATTCATTGAAGTAAAGTGAAGGCTTCAATTTACATATCTTTTGAGACCCACCTTTTGGTGAACTGGTAGGTAGAACATCACAGCCTTGAAAGCAGATGTTGCCCACATTTATTCAATGTGCAAGGAAAGAAATTGCCCTGGCGACTGTGAAAACAAGAAGCTAACTCTGTCCTCTGTCCTTTGACATAATGGAAGAGATGGAACAATTGTAAAAGTATTTAATCTGCATAGCAAAAAAATGAAAGTTAACATGATTCCCTTACGACAACACCTTACAGCATGCCAGAGTAACTCAGATGAAAATTAATGCCATACGTGGTGTTGTTGCAAGGCA
Organism: Emydura macquarii macquarii; assembly: GCF_026122565.2. Classification (NCBI taxonomy): domain Eukaryota; kingdom Metazoa; phylum Chordata; order Testudines; family Chelidae; genus Emydura; species Emydura macquarii. The sequence continues at coordinate 818,823 of NW_027131527.1, forward strand.
GTGTGTTCTTCTAAATGGGAAAGAATAACTTTCTCCTTTCATGCTTTCAGTGGATACTTAGTGCTTGATTTAAGGGAAGACATTAATTGTAGGAAGGAATATCTGGGTAGCCCCCTCCACCTTGGTCTTGACTCCTTCAAAGTTTGGAGAAGTTTAAAATCAGACCCAGACTTGGCAGCGCGCCCTTATCTCTAAGAAAAATACAAATCCCTGCAATTGAACCCTCCCGATCTCAGAGATTAGATAAAAATATTACACCTGGAGCACATCTCTAACAAACTAAAAGAAAAATTGTGTTAGAAATAATTACCTTGATTTTCCCCATGCCCTTGCACAGTCCTTAAACAGGTGCAAAATGAGTGAAAAATGATACCAGATCATTTTGCACAGATGTAAAAGACTATAAAATAGATGGCTGCAGAGAGTCAAACTTATTTGAATCTAACACTTGTGCTGCTGTTATTTGGGGCCCAGTCTAGATAGAACCTTTTGTAGAATAAAATAAACTACTGGACTGACCGCAAAACTTGTACTTTGGATCAGAAAGTCAATCTCTCACTACTGACCAGAGTTCATGGCAGCCTTTGAGATACAGGTCATTTAGAGGGCACTGACGGCCTGTCTAAAGGGAAAGACCTAAGGGGAGTTTCTCTATTCCTGGTCCACTGTGGGAATGCATCTCTTATTCTGAAAGGTGGCTACTCCCTATCAGTTTACATTAGCGAAAGATATTTGTGTTCTACTCTTCGTGTCCCTTATTGACATGAAAGATTCTTTTTTCAACAAGGTATATTATCTTCATCCTTAAATGATACATCAGTAATTAGATTTAGTCAGGAGTGAGCTGCGGGGGGAGGGGGAAGGAAGGTTGGTGGTATTCCTCCAAGCTCCACCCACATGAAATGCTGCTCATAACAGATGGTATAGATATTCAAAATATGATCGTGGATACTCCTCTGGACGTCTTGGGCTCAGTTCCAGATACATACATGAGTCCTGTTGGGCTCTTCAGTGTTGGCTTCCCCTTAGTGGTGTCAAGATGAACTGTAAAGTAGATTGTTCAGTTCCTCATAATGTGATCCTCTTTCATGTTTTGATGAGCAGTGAAATAGTTGACACTTCAAGGGCTGGTCTACACTACAGAGTTTTGTCAGCATAAGTCAGCTTCTGTCAATAGAACAGTGCAGGTATGCACACTGAAATGCTCCTCCCACCGATGAAACTCCCCTGCTATGCTGACATAATGAAGCCACCTCAATGAGAGGTGTAGGGCTTATGTTGGTATAGTTAAGGTGAAGCAATGACAGTGTAGACACTATTCCTTATGTCGGCTCTTGGCTGTCATTCTTGTCAATTTCTCAGCTCCACTGGAGATCTGAGCAGCTGGACCCTGCTGGGACTGGGGCGAGAAGACCCAGGCAGCTGGACCCTGGCTCCCAGAAGGGAACGGATGTGGGGGAACCCACCAGAAGCCTATGGGGCAGCTGTTCTCCTGGCAGGGAGCTGCCAGCAGAGCTGAGAGACCAGGCTCTCATCTTCCCACACTGTCCCTCTTAAGTAGGTGGAAGTGCTCCTGATGAGGTGAAGGTAGCGTAGGCATCAGCCACCGCAGTAATTAATGCAGTGGCTGTAAGTCGATCTAACATAGGTCAACTTATCTTTGTAGTGTAGACAAGGCCTAAATATCTGTGGTGGTCACATTGTATCTCAGTGAGCCCCTGTTGAGATGAACAGGGCGAGTCACATCACGCAATTAGTTTCAGGTCTGCAAGCGCAGGCTGATGTCATTGCATTGGATCACATTTTTTGTGCTTTCTCAGCAACCACAAAGTAAAGACTCTTCCTTTTAAATGAAAGTTTAGATTCTGAAGAAAGAGAAAGGAGCATGAAAGGAGCGCAAGTGTGCTATGAGTATTACAAGCTGAATCTGAGCCCTGATTTGGACAGAATAACATACACGTCAGCACTTACATACTGTAATAATACATAGTCCTACATCATGGACACATCCGGTACAGATCAGCCAAGCTTCATTTATTTCTGTGGAGCTATGCTGATCTGCAGTAGCTGAGGATCTGGCCTGTCTTTACTTCTGTGTCTAGTATATGTTTTTCTAACATTAGGTCCATGTAGAAATAATTGTACTCTGTTGAAATGTAATTTCACTTTTTAATTTTTCTGAGTAAAAAGTCTTAATACATTTATTTAACATGTAAAAGTAAACTTGTAGTTGGGCCATGACAAAATGGTTTGGTCCTTCCTTTCTAATGGATGTGAGGAAGGATTTGAATCTGATTTCAGCATCTGTCCTGGCATCTCCAACAGTCATCTCCTCTCTCTTTCTCTCTCCACATGGGATAGAGAGAACTTTGTTTTCTTCCTCTCCCTTGTTTGATGCTCCATTTCTCTGGACATTTTGTAGTTACGTTCATGCACTCAGAATAGAGTGGACCAAATATTTATGTTCATTTATATTATGTATACCTGCAGCTATAGTTGGTGTTTTAACGCAAGCAATTTAAACCCAATACTGCTGCCGAATCCGGTGCTGCATTATTTTCAGATGTGTAGTGCCACACTCTACTGGAGTCTACAGATTAAAGCATCCCAGATGTGTCCCATTAGGCCCAAGATTAGGCTCCTTCAGTAGTTTTGTAGGCCAAATCCCAAGGAATTATCATGAAAGGAGCCATATAGTGCTAGAAAGAAAGAAAAAGGCTATACAAAGCCATTTACATCAAGCAGTGTTGGGGATTCTAGGTCTCCAACTCTGCCCACAAACAATCCCATTGGTAAACCCTAATAAATGCCACATAAAAGAATTTTCTCTTCACGTTCTCCCATTGAAATACCTCCGCCACAGCCCACGTTCTTTCTCCTCGGTAAGGGGGAAAAGAGGAGGGTGAGAGCTAGCCTACCTCCTCCAGCTATCACAGCATTAATGGGATGGACTGCTGATGCAACCTTTTGGTGAAGCAATATCCAGAAAGCAGCTGACAGTTCCTTGTCTCAGTCAGCTCTCCATTCTACTTTTGTATTGAGAAAGGAGGGCAGGAACAGAGCAAAGTGGCTGAGATGGAGAGGGCAAAGCAGTCAGCCACTTCACTGATCTCTCTGGTGTGAAACAATTTCTTTTTAAACATCAGGCACCAGCAGCCAACAGTCCACAGGGTATTAGTCACTGCTGTCCACGCCCACCACTGCTGAGAATCCCAATCAAATGAAGCGGGTAAACTTGGCTGAGCAGACTAGGCTCTTTTGCTAAAATTCTCACTTTTGCTACCCCTCTTTCAGATCCACCTATGGTAGCAATGTTTATTGCCCTAGAGGAGATGAATTACCTTGAGCTTTTGGCATTTTAAGCCATTCTCTAGATCACCTCTAGGCAGGATTAGATAACATTGTGGCAGTGTTGATAACTCTCGTAATTTTATCACCATGATATTTGGTGTTTTTCTTAAAGCCCCAGCCCCTGGAGTTGGTGAGTACATGAGAATCTCAAATTCCTTTAAAAAAAAATTCTCACCCCAGGAAACATCTTGAAAGCATGTCTAGCATGTACTTTAGAGGCGCAGAAGGCGAAGAATGCCATATTTATATATTTTTAAAATCTCGTGACTTTTTGAGGCATGACTTATGATTTTTGAACGCTTAGCATTAGTAATAATGACATACCCATCTACTCCTTTTCTATCCTGAAGATCCTAGTAGAGGTGAACCTGGGAAAGTTAAAGCAAGGAAATTTGGGGCAAAAAATGTGTTGCAGACAGGCTTTTTTGTCATACAGATCTCTGGTACTGAGCTCTTCCTCACAAATGTATGCTGGATTTTGTCCTAAACTTGAAAATCATCAGAAACTATTTTCCTGCAACTAATTGCTTATAAGACAGACAGATGTGAGTTGTGAAGGATTCAATGTGTCACAAGTGAGGGGGATATATATTTCTCTACAGGCTACATAACTTATCTCCACCTAATGGAAATAAAAAATTAAACAGTTTGAAACAATGTTTAAAAAAGACAATTCAGAGACGAATCTAATACCAGATCCAAACTTTTACCACTGTTAGTGCCTCTCACATTTCCTCCTTAATATCTATTAGCCTTTCTCCATCCGCCTATTAGCTTCTCTTTCTTTCCTGTCTCATCCCATACCTCTGCTGTGCCTCTCTCCTACTCAGGGCTCGTGGTTCTGTCAGCCTGCCATGCATAAAATTTTCCCAAGACTCTGCAGGAGCAAAGAAGTGAAGCCTTCTCCAAACATTAGCTATAATAGCATTTCCGGGGGAACAGGGAAAGGAGGGCCCCTCCGCAGTGCGGAATGACGAAAACGCATAGTTCTGTGGCTCTTCATCACTTCACTGCTCCTTTCGTCCTAGTCACTGTGCATATTCTGTAGTTAGATCTATACCAGGGGTCCCCAAACTATAGCTCACAGGCCGCATCCAGCCTGCTGACATATTTTGACTGGCCAACTGAATCCACTCCACCATCCGGCCTGCCCCTTCCACCTGCCCCTCTCCCATGAGACGTGGACCCAGCGCCCTGGCCAGGAGGACCTGTTCCAGCCCACCATAAGAGCAAGACTGAGTGATGTGGCCCTAGCAGCTGAAAGTTTGGGGACCCCTGATCATATACACTAACTGCTTCTTCATTTTAGGGGCTTCTATCTGACAACAAGGGTTGGAATGTGACCCAAACTTCCTATCTAAACAGCAATTCAGAAGTATTTTCTATAACCAGCTAGCCATTTCCCAGGGTAACTTGTATCACCACATCTTGGTTCTAGATTTTTCTTTTGTGGATGAATCTGGTGTTCTATATAAAGGTTGTCTCCTAGAGGCTATGAATAACTGATAGAGACTTTTTTCTCTCTCTACTTCTTCGAGCTGGTTAAAAAAAATGTAGTCAAATTCTTGCAAGCACAATTTTTAAAAAACATTTATGGTGTAATTTATGGGAGATGCAGTAAAAAAATTATCAAGATGTTGGTCACTGCAATTCACAAATGTTTCATTTCCAGGTTAAAAATACTGAGATGTCTATATGTAGGTAGATATACACTATAGCCCCTTGTGACTTTGAATAAGGCTATATGCATATTTCAGATTCAGACAACATAACAAATAAGATATTTTCTTTCAAATTTAACATGATGTTGATGCTATAGAAAAGCATTTTCTGTTTTGTAAATATATTCCTCACTGCTCACAGTTATCCCCTCCATCCTCTTTATAATAATAGGCAGCATTTATTTAGAATTCTTCATCTATAGATCTCAAAGTGCTTAACAAAGATTAGTAAACCTTATACAGCTCCATTTTACAGATGGGGAAAATGAGGCGCAGGGAAGTTAAATGACTAACACAGGGAAACACAGTAGTTCAGTGACATGCAGGAATAGAACCAGGGTTCTCTATTCCAAGTCCAGTTTGCTGTCCTCTGGACAACTTTGTCTCTTTTTTAAAATTCTGTTCAGGCTGAAGGAGATTTAAAGAAGTCAGGGTTAAAAGCTGAACATGCCATTTTTGGATGATCACAAATTCCATTCTTGAGTTAACCCATTTTCTGAAATCAACTATTTAAAATGCTGTTTCGAGAGCAGAGGGATGTCACTCTGGATAAGTCGTATGAAATGTGAATTCAAAGTTAACAGTTCAATGAGATTTACAGTTGCACTACAAGCCTGTTAGCCATTGGCCTGTAGGACACACAAGAAAGAAAAAGATAAAGCAGCAAGAAGTGTGTGAACAATTTCCTGGTATGTACCCCCTGGGTGTGATTTGTACGCTAATTAAAATAAAGTGGATGTGCACACTTTGGTAAATGTGTTCTAAATCAGAACAGAGTAAAACAGAGAATGAATTCTCTTTGGCTGAGAGATGCTACCAGTGAGCAATCTAACATGCCATAACACAGGACCTGGTCGTCCTGAGTTTTCCCAATTCAAGTGAATGGTCCCATGAAAGTAGCATAAGTAAGGTTCAAGATTGAGCCCCCTGAAGTTGTTAAATAGGCAAAACATCATTTGCACTCTCAGTTTCTCCTCAGAGTAAAAACAAACTTGGTCAGTTCTTTAAGAAAACAATACAATTACAGTAGCCCTCTGACTTTGCCACATAAAAATAACACCACCTCTGAGACTGAAAAAAAAATCAGTGCAATACATAAAAATACTAAAATGACTTAAATCTTAGACTCTTACTACATTTTTTAGTCTTGGTTCAAAAGTCTGCATATAAAGACATTAATCTGCTTTGGATACTTACAGCCATAATCTGCAGCACTGCAAAGGCGCTCTGTCCCTATAGCAGAACCCAGATGCATTCTGGTTAAAAGAACCAAAGAGCGCACTTCACAGCTGCAGTCCACCCCATACTGGTCCTATTGTTCTGGCCCTGCCTTGACTCACCTCTTTGAGACGGTGAGGAATTGCTGACAATACTAGAAACCATTAGTCTTTCCAAACCAAGAATATAGCTACCTTTGCAAGATGCAGTGCTCCATGTTTCATCCTTCCTCCACCTCTCTATACATTTGTGTAGATTTGGCCACAGTCTAGACCTTAATGTAACTTAAGAAAATTTTTATCCTGTCGCAACTTCATACACTGAAGATTTGTTCAAGTTTATTGGAGGTTCATCTGAACTATCAGGATGTCTAACTTGTGTGCTAGGGGTTGGCAGTATGGTTCAAAATCTCTTGATGGAAGACCGTGAAGTAAAACCTCGTGAATATTCAAAAGAAGTTACTCAAAAATACTTATTGGACTTTGAAAGTAGAATTTGGTTTGACTGTATGCATGATTGGAGCTAAGAGAATAATAGTAAAAAATATATAGTTGATATGAAAATGTTCATGAAAGTCACTAAATAACTTAGTTGATGAATATGTCTGCAAGTTATTTGCCAAATATTTCCAAGGAAAACCTAGGTGCTGTAGGTGACTATGTCTGAATCAGCTTGCTATTAGGTGATACTGTTCCAACTCCCAACAACAAAATCCTGACCACTTGGAGGTCTACTCCTGTGCTCTGGCTAATCTCCAGTATAAATAATTATATTCTACCCATGTAAAATTTCTCCTGTCCTTCAATAGGATATGGATATTTTCTTCACTATGTGCCCTCTTCTTGAGGGGGGAGCAGATGGCAGATAATTGTGTTGAAAAGGAGTGATGGTGAAATGCTGCTACATAGTATAGTCCCACAAAACATAGCTGCCAACAGCCCTTCTCCAGCCTTTACTTGGCTAAGCCATTATGTACAAGACACTGGGATATAGCTAGAAAATGTGTGTGTGGGAGGGTGGGGGGTGTTAATGAAAAGAGTCATTCTGCATATAGCACTCTTTTTTATTTCAAATTTGGAATGTATGGCAATGGGGGTGTCTTTTCCTTGTAGTCAATGTAGCTTTAATACCTAGAATCAGGAAAAAAGGGGGGACCCTGGCAAAAGCCAACTATTCCCTCTTGTCTCAGGCATCCCTCAATCTACCAGTAGCACAAGAAAGGATTTTCAACCCATTCTTCATGAGGTACACTTGTTTTCTTTGTTTTTCTCCCAGTGATTAGATAAAATCCACACAATAACAGTATCTCTGTAACTGCCTCTCTGGGCCCCATTCTGCTCTCAACTTCATAGATTCTATTAAAGTCTTTACATAAGCAAAACTGGGAACAGAATTCATCTTCCTCTCTGTTTTAATGCCACGCTCATTGCCATGGTGTCTTGAGGTGCCCTGATGTTTTCTTATGACGGTGCTAATTTAAAAATGATTCAAATAGGTAACTTTCCCTGATTTAGATGTAATAGGATTTTGCTCGTGTGTGGCACAGTGGACAATGTGCAGTGGAATGTGCACAGATAGGCATTATCAGCTTGTTTGTTTGAATTTTGTCTGGAAGACAGCAATGGAGTTTTTGTTTAACATTCTAAGTTGCTTTTAATGTTCTAAACTGTTATTTTAGACATCCTGATGACTTCCAAAATGTTGAACATATAAATATTATCATTGTAAGTTGTTCAATGACTCCATTGTATTGTAAATATCATCAGTGTAATGTAACTGAAGAAAAAGAAAAGGGGACAAAAACCGCACAACTGTTAACATATTCATTACCAAGAAAGAATAGTTAATATTTTATCTTGCATGTTAATTTCATTGCTTATTTGGATTTATTGGTGTGTTTTTAAAACATGACATGCTCAGTTTTATTTTAGACTTTTTTTCAGACTACAAAGAGGTGAGAGAGAACCCTGTATTTAGTTACATATATAGGCAGGATTTAACATTTAGAGATGGCACTGCAAATAATGGTGGAAAAGAGCAGTGTGGGTACAATTCATATATAGCAACTTTTAAGTACCCGTGGCAATTAAAATGTAGAAAATGAGCATTGACTTAGACAGCTGAAGAACAATAAATATCAATATATCATTTTTTTGTCGCATAGAACAAATGCAGCATTATACTGATGACTATTGAAGAGGTCTGGGTGCTTCTGTGAAATTCTCTACTGAGGCTGCAACACCATATGCAGATCCAATGAAAAGAGCAAGTTAAGTTGTCAGGCTCTCATACTACTGGCAGAGTAAAATACAACCAAAGGGAATGATTATTAAATCTGAAGCCTCAAATTATAATTCACTTAGCAATGAAGCAAGAAGAGAGAGAGAAAATTATGGGTATTTTCTGGAGATGTGCCACTGTTGAAAGTCAGCCAATTTTCATGAGTATTTCTGCCTTCTGGTTAAAATGTAAATGGCAACAGTTGACCTCAAATTGCCCATGTTTCAACAGCTCTGAAAATCATGCCCTTTTCTTTAAAATGTGATATCGCACACTGTAGTGTTATGTAGTGTAATGCAATGCGGTGTGACCAGCAGAGTCATAAGGGACATATCACAGCATGAGACACCACAGTGAAAAAAGCATTTTACTGCAAAGCCATGGTGAAGTGAAGAAGCTAGTTTCAAACCTCTCCTGTTTTTTTAAGAGTAGATTTGAACTGTGATTAGTGGGACAAATTCTTGAAGCTATATATTGCGATTTGGATTAAACAAAACCATGGTGTTGCTGGACCATGGATTTGCTGCAAACCGTGTGGATATGGGAGCCCCTAGGCACCCCACCCCAGAGGAGTACAGGAAAAGAATCATACCTCATAGAGACACAGTTTCCTCTTAGTTCCATATTTGTTCAGAAAGGTTGTAATATGTAGACCTTCCCTGATTCTACACTGGTTCTGTGTCATAGTTTGGTACATTGGGAGATATGGATTCTTGGCTTAGCTCACTCCCTGTCACTCTCTGCTTACTTGCTTGGGGTAGGGAGTAGCAAGCACATGGTACCTGCTTATTCCTGCATTCCCAATCTTCCTTCCCCTAAAACTCTTGTGTAGGTGCACACTTGAAAGGGACAATAGAGCCCTTTGTCACCCCATTCCTTTTTGCTTCCCATTTAACATACAAGCACAAAATCTCACAAAAGGAATAGCTAATTGTATAATCTGTGGCAAAATTGCTAATCTGTGCTGGGTTGCATATAAATTTTCCAGCCAGGAAATAGAAGTGATATCATATGTTTTGTGTAATTAACCAACTATGACTATTATAATCCAATATACAACTCAACATTCACTCTGTGTTGGTTAGTTATGTATGTCACTCAGGATTCTTTGTGCTCCTGGATTGGATGCACAGTTAACTAACATATCTTAGATATTGAACTGTGCATTTGCATTTTGCATTCTATTGGTTATGTACATAAGTAAACCAATCAGAGTAGAAAATCAAATGCTGTTTCATGTACCTAATCAACACAGTGTAAATTCTGAATATTCACAATATGCAAATGATAAACAAATCACAAACTATTTTTTGGTGGGAGGGGAAATAGCAAATACACTCAAGAATTTCTCAATCTGTTCCTGGGCAATTTCCAAGCAGAAAATAGTGAATGTAATCAAAGATTTATGTAGGAGCAATTCCTCAGCTTAAGTTTAGGTACGGTCAGGGAAGAAACCCCACAATGTACTTGAACTTTAGCTTCCTGGTGTGGAGAAATTGGTGTCCATGGCCCATTTTGTACTGAGCTTTCTGAGGCTATCAATGGGGGTGCCACTGGATGCCAAATAAGATGGAAGTTTTTGGTTAGTTTAAAAACATGAAAACCATGCCCTCAGAAAAAGTTTTGAGTGGCACGTTCTTAAACAGAATTGTATTTTGGGGGTGTTTGATGGATACATAATCAAATCTCCCCTAAAAATCATGGTACAAATAAAAAGGTACTCCTAGGACCAGAGGTACCAAAAGGTTACTGGCATATTAACACCTTTCCAAACTAAGCACATTGGGTGACTGACTTTGGAAGAATTCAGCTCATATAGGCTTTTTTGATTTGGTCATTTAGGACCCCGATCCTTTTCCCATTCAAGTTTATGGCAAAACTCCCATATAGTTCTGTGATGTAGTACATTTAAATCTGGTTAAATTTTCAAAAGTGGCCTCAGATTTTGGGTTTACCACAACTTTTGAGTTCCCAGCTTTAGACATGTAAGGTGTGATGCAATGCCTATTGAAATCAATAGAAATCTTTCAGATAACTTAAATGAGCTATGGGTCAGGCTCCTAATGCCTGATTTTTCATAGTGCTTAGCACCAGCAACATCATTAATAGTCAGTGTATGCTCAGCACATTGGAAAATGGGTCCTTGGTTAGCATGGTCTTGAAAGCAGTGATTTACTTCCACTTTGTAAGGAGAAAAAAAAAGTCTGTTTTGTTTAGTGGCACACAAGATGTGTAGTGGTAAAAAAGAGCAAATAAAAGGATAGGGTTAAGGTGAATCTGGGCAATATAAATAGAACTGATGGGAATGACAAGAAAATGGAAAAGGAAAAGGGAATGGAAAGAGTGGGAAAGACAAATGAAATGAGATGGGAAGAAGGCAAAAAAGAAGAGAAGTGGGGAGAATATTAAATCAGATGTTTAAATGGCAATTTTGAGTGCCTGATAAACTCAATTTACATTAGTTACCCATGGGGACTTTGATGGGACTATAGGTCAAAACTCACTTATTACTTTCAAATAAAAAACCCACTCCCGCAAAAAATATCAGTGTGAAATGCTACGTGCAAGTATATTTGTATCTATTCATGGTCACCTTTCCTCTTGCAGGCTTTTTATTATGGGTTTTTTTCCCTTGAAACTTGCTGATTCTCTCTCTTGAGTCTTCATGAAATGAGTATCTGACTGTGAGATCTGCATTTACAGCTTTTGCTGTTCCTTAGGTGACTGACTTTAGAGCTAGAATTTTTGTTTATTTCTCTGCATTTTTTTAACTGATTACGTTGAGATGCGCTGCCTTTGTTTCTATGGAGAAAAGCAGTCTGGATTTATTATCTCTTGTCTATTTCAGGTCTGTTGGGAACATTGCAGTGGCTGCTGGCTACACAATTAGATAACAGATCTCTGTATCTTTGTTTTTCTTTTCTCTTTAGTGATAATCCAAAATTGCACAATTTTTCACAAACACACCCCTGTAAATATAGTATTTGGAGATCATTTTTAGCCCATCTTCTTCCTGAGTTCAAGATGACCAAAAGAATGATCTGTGTTTGCAGACCAATTCTTGTTGCAAACATTATTTTACATAAATTACATCCTATATTCTAAAATGATTAACAGTTAACCTGTCCTAGTAGTAAGTAAGTGCATCTTGTGTAAGTAAGTGCAATTTGTAAGTGCAACTGCTTCTAATATAGGCTTCCATTTCTTCATGCTGACTTCAGAGCTGCTTTAGTTTTTTTAATGCTGAGACTCAGATTCAGATGTAGGAGAGAGAAGCAAGCTTAGATGTCGTCATGAGGAGGTAGGAGCTTGTACCATTGTTACTTCCTCAAATAACCTGCATCTGACACCTACCACGTTCTTTTAATTACTCGGAAATGATAAAATATGTGGTGATCAAAAAGAGGATATCTGACACAGGAATCCCACATTTTTTATGTGAAAGAAAGACAATTTCTCCCACAAGGTGGTATTGGAACAGTCCTTTAATGAGCACTATGTGCAGCAGAGGGAAAATGGCTTGCCAGGTGACCAATTTCAATTTAAAATCATGTCACATTGGCTTCTGTGTACCCTGAAGAATTACCCTGTCTTCTTAATAGCTATCTTAATAGTTTTATCATTCAGCACCATTTCCATAGGTTTGCGGGGAGAACCATACTTGTCTGACCCATATAAAACTCTATAAGTTTTAAAGGGGGGACTAGTTCTTTGGTACCTGTTCTCTTTCTCTCTAACATCTGTCTAAACAAACTAAATTCCACTTGTCTGATACACTCCTAGATTCAATTTATATAAAGAATACTATGCCCTAGCCTGTGAAATATTAGGGGAAATTAACCAATATGTAGTACAATTAGGTCTCAAACTTGCATTGAGCTCAGCCTTGTGCCCCGCACAGAATTCACTGTGGGATTGGGCCGTTATTGTTTATATGTATAGTAGAGTATGATTTAATATATGCACAGTTGTATTATACAATTATATTATATATATTATATAATGTATTGAATAGATGTATTTATTCTCTGAACTAAAAGGAATCCTTGAGCTGGTATAATAATAAGAAAAGGGCCATGTTTCTCAATACCATTATTATTTTGAACATATAGTAATACAGTTACTTTTGAAATATAGCATAGCATATCAGAACGTATAACAATGGTCTTAAAAGAATTGCCAATACAATAACAGCCCTATATGGCTCAAAATGCGTAGGGATTTTCTCATCAGGATTCTGAACAATACTCTGCAACTTTGCTCTTCTAGCTAATGTTGGGTTTTGATACTTATACTGGCAACTTTCTCTGACTACAATTTTCAAAGGGGAAAGCAGGAGATGGGGAGGAGAATGGAGATCTGAGCAAGGGATGATTAGGAAAATCAATTCACAGCCAAAGAAGATTTGACCCAAAACAGAAAGTTTCGATCCAGATGCAAACTTTCCTGAAGTACTGTGGGCTTCAGCCTTCGACATTTTGATTCAATACACTGTCTCCAGAAAATATAATTTAAGAATATAGGTAATATCCTGAGGCTGGTAGGTTACATTTTTAATACAATAACTATATTGACAATAAGGTGAGTATGGTCAAGTGTTTACAGTACCACTCTAAAAGTCAGAAGACCTGTGTCTTATTCTTGATTCTGCCATTAACTTGGGCAAGTCACTCAACTTCTCTATGCTTTTTTACCCATCTGGAAAATGAGGAACATACATAATGACTTTTGCAGAGTGCTTTGAGATCTAAAGATGACCACTAAAATTGCTAAGTGGTGGTGGTGTTGCAGCTGTAATGATGGTACACATGTAGACTAAGCTGCCACTTCAAGAGATTTAAGAGGCAGTTTGTTCATTCGCTTAGTTTTAGTTTGTCATTTCGGGTCTGACTGTATCTCTGCACTTTCATATATGATAAAAAATAGCAACTTCTTATTCAACAGTTTTGCTCCCTGGATAAAATTAATCTGTGCAGAAAGCCAGCACCAAGTCTATGCAACATTTAAGTCTCACTGGGTTTAAGTGGAACTTAAATGAAAATAGGTTCCTATGCACCAAGGCTTACGAGGGATTTAAGTGATCCTGCCACTCATTGAATTCAATGGTAAAATGCCCACTGACTTTGCTGGCCCAGGGTTGGACTGTAAGAGCCAATAAGTTGTGTGTGATACTCCACTGAAGACATTGGACTAACATGGATACCATTGATGCTATATTTGGGTAGCAGAATTGTTATTGGTGGTGTGATGCACAAGGAGAAAAGAACTGAGCAAGATTCTTAGGGCCAGATTCCTGTCACCTTTAGTTTTGTTCAGTTGTACCATACTGCTAAAACAACTCCATTGAAATAAATGAGGAATATGATTTACTCAACAGGAGCAAAGATATCACAGTCAGGTACCTATAGTGCAGTGCAGGTTAAATTTTCAGGGTTGGAATTTAGAATAAACTTATTTTTGCTTACTAACCAAGCACCTTTCGTATGAAGTCTCAAATAACAGACTACAATGTGTTTGTTTTGTGACCTACATAAACTATATGTTAGGGATCACTCTGAAACAAAGAATTTATTTTTCTCTTTCCCCTTCAGGTTTGGCAACATAACATAAGATTCAAGCAAGCTAGAGGTTTCTAGTCTTTTCAGTTAAGTGCTTGTTCCTATACAAGTGTGAATTGATTCTCAGTGTGAATGGACTTTGAAACTAAGAGATTTATTAGAGAAAGTCAATGCATAATACTGAGCCAGTTGTTTAGAAAAGAAAATGTCCATTTTTCTAGGTCCCACGTGACTATATTTAAGAACTAGAGTGTAACTTGAAAGAGATATTAAAAAAGACTTATTTCAGCAGTGTTAAGAAAAAAACATGGCTGAAGAGTTAACAACAACAAAAGCTCTATTTTTTAATATTAAAAACATTGCTGGGATATTCAACTTATTTTTCTATTGTTCAGTGAAGTGTTGCTTGCCTTCCTACTGAGCACATCGTGTTCAATCCGTAATGCAAATAGATTCAGTTCCAATTCATTTCATCCCCATGTTTTACTTATTTGTATCCCACAGAGCCATTCTTTTGATGCAGATATCTATTCACTTTACTTCATTTTTTATTTTTTTCATTTATGCATTTCCCCACTGCAGAGCTGAACTAGACCGTCTATCTGTCAATAAGGTAAATTTGAATACATTGGTATTTGTCTAGAATAATGGGCAGCTTCTATTAAAACTGGTGAGATGAAGATCTTACATAGTTTTGTATAAAATCATTGTGCAACAACGATTAATTCTTATCTTTTTAATATGGCCACCCAGGTCAGATATCATTTTGAAATTAAAATACCTTCCATTAAAAATGTCTTAAGTAGATAAATATAAATAGATCCACATATTATATTTTTATATATAAGGATGTATTGTTAGGCTTGCTTTGTCTAAGAATTAGCTAAGGTTAAAACTAACATTATTGAACTCCTTGGCTGACATGTAGACAAGATATGGCCCCAACCCCAAGATTATATATTCAGCTGTACACTGAGCAAATCTGAATCCTTCCCACCATCAGACATTGTTTAGAGAAAAATGAGGCTCTGCTATCTCTGTATATCCCGGTCTGTGCTTTGCATTTTGTTGTTAAGTTTTCTGTTCCTGAGTAAGGTTTGACGGAAGGTTTCTTTCAGTTGACCCATTTTGCAAGTTTCTCCAGCTGCCCAGTGGCACGCCTGCCAGAGCAGATGTTCTGATTGGCTTCATTCTTAACATATGCCAAATATTTCCATCTTTTCTTTTGTATAACTTTAGAGATAAGGGGTGGTTGAACTCTCTGACAAATATCCTCCCTTGTTATAAATCCATTCAATTTAACACCTAGTATTGTTCTAAGGCATTTAGGCATTTATCTGTACTTTTAGTTGATCTCCAGTCTTTCCATCTGTATGTTAAGATGGAAATAATTTTTAAGTAGGAGATTCATAGTTGGTTGTTAAATTGTAGATTATCTATGACCAAACCATGTTCAAGCTGGTGAATGCAGATGCTGCCTTGCCAGTTTGATAGTATTTCCTTCTGGATATGCCCATTGGGTTGCCCATTACTGCCAAGAGATGTAAATTGGCTCATTTATTGTAGTCCTTTGCCTTCTAAGGTAATACTTGAGTTGGACGTTGCTGAGGTTCTCATTAGATTTGCTTTTTGATAACTGTTAGCCCCATCACTTTTCTGATTCTAGGCAGGATTGTAATCTTTATTCATATGTTGATTGAGCTGAAACTTTGAGCTCTCTCATCAACAAAATCTAGGTTCTCTAGGGTACTATTGTGTACTAAGCACCTGATATTTCTTAATTTGAAGCAATAAAAAGATCTTGTGTGGAACAGTTATTCTTGCATGAGGAGATGGAGTGTGGCTGAACAGGTGAAAAATTTCACACCCCTCCTCCAATATGGGATGGCAGGGCACACAATATGGGATGGCAGGGCAGCACAGGTGTGCAGAGCAGCAGAAGGAACTTCAGGGGCGTGGTTTCTGGGCTGTTACAGCTGTGTAATAAATGAATGAGGTAATTCAGTTGTTTAAATACAAGCTCTCCTTGCTTTAATAAAAGACTACTCCACATACTAAAGGAAGGTTCACCACTACACTAGGAGAATCACTGGGAAGCATGGCACCTCAGAAGCACAATTAGTCTTGGGGTTCCTTGGTTCTACAAGGGAGTGGGGAAGTAATTGAGGCATCTCTTTATCAAATGAAGCGAATTCTCTCTCTGGCTGTTGTATATACAGGTTGAGTTATGGTGTGTTCTACTCCCTTTCTCTGCTCACTTCTTTCCAGAGATCTCATTGTGACACTCACAATCATTTATTTTTGTGCCTAAATGGGATGTGAGCACTTCTGAGAATCTGGCCCTGAGTAAATGCTTTCTGAAAGCAGATCCCCTTTTCAGCTCGTCAAATCTTCTAAGAAAAGTTTATGCTTTTGAGTCTGTAGGCATCACTATCATGACACTATCATATTGTCCTAAATAAAAAGCCTGTCACCCACAAAGTTATTGCCCCTGTGGGAATCCCTGGCAAAGTAGATGGAAAATAAAACTGTGGTAAAAAAAACAAACAAATCAGAAAATAAAAAAAGGAATGAAATAGTAAAAGACTACAGGAATTTTATTGAAAGATTTGGGGTATCTCTATATATTGTGAAGAAAATACTTTCTTGCTGAAGGACATTTCTTAGAACTAAGCTAAGATCTGAAATGAGAAATTAAATTGCTTCATGTTAGTTTTGATTATCTTCAAGTTGGAGACAGTTGCTAAGATGTTGTGTTTGAAATATCCTCTTCCCATGTAATCTTTCTCCTTTCTTTCATTCATTCATTCAGACAATTTCCTTCTCTGTCTCATGGTTCTCTCTTTGTTAAAAGATTCTTCCAGGAAAAATGATGCAAATGAACTTGAATTAGCAAGATTCCTAGCTAGTAGATGCCGTCCTAGCTTTCAGATGTTTTAGCATCTTATTCTTCTCACAAGGTAAACAATAAGGCATCCCATCGATAATTCTGACATCACATTTTATTTGTGTTTTGTGATGTGACTTATGTGCAGAAATCTTTCTTTATCTATTTTCCCCCCATTAAGAAGTTCTGATACAAGAATTCAGTAGTTCAGTAAATGAGGCACTTTATATGGCTGTATATATGTGGTTTCATGTCTCACCAAATTTATGGACTCGGATGAAACAGCCCAGTGTCAGTCTAAATGTCTAATCTTTGAATCCCACATTCCCACCAGGACTCGTGCACAGAATTTAGTGACTACTATTCAGTATCTTCAATGGGACTATTCAGAGACTATAAAGTTGAGCATGTATGATTGTTAGATTGGAACCTGTGATTGGTGGTGGCAAAGGTTTAGGAGGTGAATATTTGTTCGGCTTTCTAGAATCTTATTCTGAACTGGAGCTGAGAGATTGTTTTCAGAAGTTTCTCTAATTAAATAATGAATCTTTGTTTCTGACCATGTTCATCTTCCCTTTTTTTTCTTCTTTCCATGAACAACATAAGAGTTTTATTTGCATGTGAATTTCAAGCTCACATACTTGAGTATTCACATCAGAAGAGGCATATTATGTATATGGAATGCAACGGGTTTTCTAAAAGCACTGACCCGGATGCTAGTTTGTAGGCAGCTAAGCCATCCAGCCAATAATATGACCAACTAGGACCCTACACACACAAGCAATTACTTCCTGTGACTCTGATAAGAGAAAATGTAAAAGTAAACACTGTACCTAGCTAATCAACACTACAGTGGCCTACATTTTCTAATCATGATGTCTTGTTTAAAGGCTATGTGACTGTGTAAGGGCTCAGAAGGGAAAAGGTATAAAATATTCTAAATTCTCTAACCCTGTTTAATATCTCACTTATTTCTTATTACTACCTTTACGTTTCATAGAATTTAAGGCCAGAAGGGCCAGATGATCTAGTCTGACCTCTTATATATCATAGGCCATTAATTTCCATCCATAAACCCAAAGATTTTAGTTAGACCAAACCATTTCAGTCCCCAGGGAACTCAGGGTATATCTACACTGCAATTAAACACCTGCTCTCGGCCCCCAAGGCCTGAGCGCGAACATCTACACAGTTATAAAACAGCCCCATAGCCTGAGCCCCACAAGCCTGAGTCAGCTGACAAGGCCCAGCCAGAGGTATTTAATTGTAATGTAGACATACCTCAGTTGTATGTCACAGGCAGAGAATAGGAGAGACCAGTGGCACCACACATGTCTGAGGCCTCTGAAATGGCAAGGAATTAAGTGAAATATGTCTATAAGTTCCCAGTAGGCAAACCACACTGTGTGCTGCAGAGGAAGGTAAAAATCATCTAAGTCCTAGTGAATCTGACCAGAAGGAAAATTCCTTCTGCATGACCCTGAGCATGTGAACAAGACATACCAAAAATTTCCAAGGCTCTGGTGACTTCTTCAGTGCCTTCTCCTGATTATGAGAATTAATCCCTAAGAACATAAGAAGGGACATACTCGGTCAGAGCAATGGTCCATCTAGCCCAATATCTGTCTTCCAACAGTGGCCAAAGCCAGAAGCCTCAAAGGGAATGAACAGAACAGGGCAGTCCATCAAGTTATTCACCCTTGTCATCCAGTCTCAGCATCTGGTAGTCAGAGGCTTGGGGACACCCAGAACATGTGGTTGCATTCCTGACCATTTTTGCTAATAGCCATTGATGGACATTTCCTCTATGAACTTCTCTCATTCTTTTTTGAATGCAGTTATGCTTTTGGCCTTCATCACATCCCCTGGCAATGAGTTCCATAGGTTGACTGTGTGAAGAAGTACTTCCGTTTTTTGTTTTGAAACATACTGCCTATTAATTTCATTGGGTGACCCCTGGTTCTCATGTTTTATGAAAGAATAAATAACACTTCCTCCACACTGTTCGTGATTTTACAGACCTCTATCATATCCCCCCCTTAGTCATCTTTTTTCCAAGGTGAACAATCCAAGTCTTTTTAATCTCTTCTCACCCAGTCAGAAAATAAAAAACATTCACACACAAAAAATTGTGGACTAAATTTGAAAAACTAATTTCAGGAGATCATGCTCTGCTTGTGGATATTCTGATCTTGTGCTTAACTTTAATCATGTTATGTTCCATTGACTACACTTGGATTTAAGTAGATGGTTTGTTTTATTTTACTATGGCAGTGACAAAGATCAGGGAGCCCATTGTGCTTGACACTATATAAACAGAGTAGGCAGTCCCATCTCTAAAAATGTTACAATTTAAAAGACCTGCTCAAATGATTTGTTGAATCAGAGTATCTGAGCAGAAAATATAGGCTAAATTTATGCAGTAAATTATCCAGAAAAAAAAATTCATTTAATTTAATTCTAAAGCCAGCTTTTCTGATGAATTTAGTGCAGGTCAAACATGCATATAGGAATCATGCGTCAAACAGAGAAGCTTACCAGAGAAAGAGAGGAAGAAGAAGAGTAGACAACAGATATTTGTCTGGCGTTCTATGCCTGGATGAATTCCCTTCAGTTTTCATTTTCCTTGTTCCCTAATGCTTTCTTTTTGCAAAAGTTATGGGTTTTTTTAAGAGATCAGTAATGACACAATGAATACGTCTATCTTGAAGACAGAGGAAGGAAATGAGGTGGAACAAGTTTATGGACTTTATGGGAAAGGGTAATTTATGTCCCTGATGCAGCAAAACACTTGTGCACATGCTTAACTTTAAGCATATGTGTAGCCCAATTGACCTCAGCAACATTGTTTTTCTGGACTAGGGCCTACATAGGTTGTTGGTGTGGTGTTCACAACATATAAACAGGAAAATTAGATTAAAAAAACAAAACCCATAAAATACTCCCTCAGGAGTAACACTACTTTACTTTTTAGTAACACACAAGGCTGGGTCTTTGCAGACTGACTGCTGCTGGAGCCAGATTACCTGCTTCTCTATGAGCCCTCTGGCCTGCAAGTAGGATCAGAAAACCCTTAAGAATTTAAAGTGACAGCTTACAATCTTAACACAGTTCAATATACCACATTTGGGTGTCCAGAATAATATTAGGCAAAGTTGATGCAGTTAAGGAAAGTAACAAATTGCAGAAGGATCTGATCGAGTGGCTGAATGAATGATAAATAAATTTCAGTATTTCAAAATGTAGAACCAACAGGAAAAGAGAAGCACCTAGATAAATAGAATAGAGCTAGAGAAAACAAATGAAATTTCTGTGAGAAATGGTGAATTACACTATGAAGCTGAAAGGAGAGAGTATATCATCAATGAGGCAAGAAAACAGAGTACCAGGGTATATAAATTAAAGGATTACACTTAAATCATGGAAGAAATGATTCCATTAAATAGGATATTAGTTAGGCCTTCTCTGGAATACAGTGGACATTATTTGTCGCCTAGCTTTAAAAAGAACATCCAAGTCTTTAGAGGTTCAGAGGGAGGATTCAAGAATAATGTGTGTATTGAAAGAAAAGGTCCCAGGAGGGGAAGCTTGAGAAACCGAGTGAGTTTAGTTTAGGCAGAAGAGAGGACAACTGAGATGACAACAACACAGGAAACTTGAGAACAAACTTTTTGTCCATTGTAGATTATCAGTAAATCAAATGATCTAAAATTAAGAAATAAGCCATTTTAAATGGGATATTTGGAAGAATGTTTCCATTCAAAGGGTTCTGGAGATGTAAAATAGGTTTCAGAGGGAAGGAGTTAATGCGGGACATCTAGCATTCACTTACTAGCAGAAAGGCTGTGGCTCCTATCAAAAAGCAGAAGATGATTCTATCTTAACTATCCATACTTTTTTTCCCTTCTTAAATACGGTATGTTGAAATCTTAGCTATTTGAAAGAGATTTGTTAAGTAGGCATTTCAGAAATGCTATTTGGAAATGAGGAGCTATGCATGTGTTGGTTGGTGTGGGTCACTTTTCTCCATTTGCACTGCTCAGGTGGTGCAAAGGAAATGGAGAGAACCTGTATCTCTCTTGTTGGGAATAGACTTTGTGTGGAGGACTCTTTAGGAGGCATAGAGCCAGCATAGTTTTGCTTCCCAAGAGAGTTTGATTCTGTACCACCTCCTATGTGGGTCTGCGCCTGTATGTCAAAACACATCCCTATGTTTTGTAAAATGGCCATAGGGTCTGAACAGCATTTCCACCTTATAGCTTACCACTTCAGCAGTTGTCATTGTATAGTAATCTTTTATTTGAAAGCCTGGATGGAGTGCAATAAAACCTGCATAAAGTGTTAAGCTGCAACAATTTCTATCGTCCTTCGTGGTAGATTGTTGAGAAACTTTTTAAATCCTTATCTTCCTTAAATTCTTTCTTCAATATTTGTTCCCATTTTATTTTAATATCTAATTTATTTATTTTAAGACAAAATTAATATTGGATGAAAATTAACTATTTCAGAGGAATTTCTGATGCACACTGTCAAATATGTTTTCAAACTCAAGAGCTGACATCGTGATCAAGTGATGACAAGGTGGTCATTGTACCTAGTATTCCACATCCAGTGGAACCGGCATTTGATATATCTTAATGAATGCTTTTTCTTTCATTAAACCAGGCTGACAGCTATTATTTAAGAGAGAAAACTCATGCCCTATTCACTTAGCAGTTACCTTAAATCATGGTCCACATGTATTAATTAAACCTATCTAATATTTGCATATAATTATCCGCCCTGATCTTTGGGTTCACTGTGATAAAAGATGATTGTATATTATGGGAAAATAATTTCCCATTCTTCAGCTCCCTGGTAACCTAGGAGTCAGTGATAGCAGTAGAATTCAGTGTATCCCATCTGAATAGCACTTCAGCTCAACTCAATATGGAAACTATCCTCATAACATTGTAAACACATATGATAAAATATTGGCCCGATGCAAGCCGGTGGGGGGTGAGGGTTTGGCATTGACTTCAATGGAGTCAAGATTTTACCCCAGGCTTTTTGCCTGATCCAAGTGCTCAATATCTTCCTTTTGTTCTTCCAGTTAGTCAGGTCCTTATGAATCATCCAGTACAGTTCTGATCACTTGTGTTTAGGCAGACACAATAATATAGTTTAACAAGTTTCTGTGGAGTTAGGATCTTATCCGTATACCTACCTTGGTGTAAATCATGACAATTCTAAGACATGAAATCATGGAAGATGTCTCCTGAGTTAAACTAACTTTCTTACTTAATTTGCTAATGGATATATAAAATCACAAGAAACTGGACAGGTCTCTCCTACTCATGCATCTGAGCATATCTCTCAACTGTCCTTCATTTCAAGGGGTAACATTTATTTTAGACCAAAAGTTAATCACTTTGTGCACAAATCTGGTGTCCCCTTGTTTTAATTTTGCCAAATTCATTTTCATCATAAAGAATTATGAGACTAAAGTTAGAGAGTTCTTTACTCTAAGAGAGGAATTCCACAACATTTTAGACTTATAGCATGAAGCATTTTTTGCATCTTTGTCAAATATTGTGTGGCAGAGTTGAGCTGTGGCAAGCTGGAGTATGTTTGAGGACTTGTCTACATGTGAAAATTAATTTGGATTAAGGCAGGGTGTGAATTTAAAGCACAGTAGTTATTCCTGAAAAACAATGTGTGAACAGTTTTAGTTCCAAAATAAGAGTTCCTTGTTCTGGTTTATGTTAATCCACTTTTGGATTAGTCCCATATGTAGATAAGCGCTTAGAATGCACATGTAGGCTGTTTGTTCCATCATGCGTGTAAAATAATGGATTGAGGAATGTGTTCAAAATATCTAGTTTCAGGCAGGAAAGTTAGAATACCTCTTCTTTAAGGCACAAATAAAATGTCTAACATTTTAACTAAACAAGACCCTTTTTTGATTTCTTTAAGCATATGTTTCTCTTCTGCTGGAGAACAGAACAATCACAGTGTAGTGAATAAATGGCAGGATTTTACCTTCACTTTGAATTGCCTATACTTTGTAGGATCTATTATTTATGGTTGCAAATCTGAGGGGGTCATAAAATTGTGAAGGGATAATAGATCCAATTTAACAATAAATGGACTTCAGGGTACTGTATTTGTATTTAGTGTAGCCTCATTAAAGATAATTAAATATCATAGGCCAGATCTTCAGCTGGTGTATATTTGGTGTGGCTTTACTGAAGCCAATGGCACAACACCAATTTACCTGATGGGAATCTGCACCAATAACTCTGTTTTTAAAGCTAAATTGTAATAGATGCTTCTTATGTGGCCCTTCCTGTGTCCCCTATGTCACTGCCATGCCAAGGGGATGAAAACTGACTCGTTCTTGTCAGTGAAGAATTACAGTCAAGTATTTCTGCCAATAGTTACATTAACAACCATTATTTTGTTTGTTTATTTGCTTTCACTTAAGGCAGTAAGTTGTGTTTTGAGCCACCCAGTATGGGGAGTCTTGGATTTCTCTTACTTAGTATTCATCTTTGGCATCAAAATGGCCTCCAATTTAGTCCTCTTGCATCACAGACTCCCCTGGATTTTATTATATTTGTTTTATATACAGGTTACACTGCACTCATTTTTAAAGTAAATGACAAAGTTTGGAAATCTATTGTTGCCTTTATTCACTACTCAGGATGAAAAAATATACTACTAGTACCTAGTAGCTAGAATTTTTAAATGAATAAACATTACTGCTACAATTCATGAAAGTTTTGGATTCGAAAACATTTCTACAAATACCCAGAGGACTTCCAAATATTCAAAGGATGAATAATACCACACAAATCAATGCAAACTGAACATTGAGCTTTTATTCATGAAAACATTGATGAATATGCATTTTTCCTACTATTTGACTAACTCTACTCATGTACATCAAAGAACTGAGCAGCTGTGGCAATGGAACAGTATTTTGTAGAATACACCACGCTGATGGAGACAGGTAAGTAGCTTAGACTGGGCTCAAGCTAAGAAAATAACAGAGGGCATCTAAACATGTATAATATAGATTCAGAGTAAACCAAAGAAAACTGGAAAGTGACCTACCTGATACCCTTCTTCCTCAGACAGTGGTTGGAGATTCCACACTACATTCTGCTCTCAGTCACAACAAGGAGTAACTATTAATCTGAGTCACTCCTGATGTCAACCAATGTAGTTGAGAGCAGCATGTGGCCAGGAATATTTGTTATCATATGTGATTTTATTCAAACTGCCTATTATGGGCTAGATTTGCATAATATTCCTCCATAATCAGGGATAGATTTGTGCAACACTCCCACCCAGCTGAATATCTATATGAATAGCCACAATGACATGAATGGAACTACATTTAAATTGTAAGATCTTTAAGGCAGGAACTGCACCTTAATATGTGTTTGTATAGATACTAGTATAATGGGCCTATGAAGACAGTTAGTGACTCTAGACCTTAGTGACATATTAATAATGAGAGAGAGAGTTTGAGGTATACTTATGGAATAACTTTGACCCTCCATTTTAGTTCTTGACTAACTTCTGTCCCCATCTGAAAGGCCAAGTGTTGAATTAATCCAGTGAGCAAGACTCTAAGATAGAGGATATTGATGTAGCTCCATTCACTTCAATGAAGCTACCCCAATTTACAGAATTTGAGACTCTGGCACAAATTCTGTTGGATTAATTGAAATAGGTATTCTGGGAAGCCTATGTGCTCAGTTCTGCATATATCATTTTGTTTTAATAAAATAGATGAACCTCCAATCAAATCTGTAATCAAAATACATGATTCTGTGCCTTTCTCATTGCTTTCCTATAGTGAAAATGTAGGGAAGAAAAAATTATGGATATGGAAAGAATGCAGACTCCTCCCCCACTCAACAAGACTAAAATTCATAATAAAATAACTTCAAAAAATTCTCCTGAAAAAAACAAAAACAAAAAAAACTGGAACCTTTTTATTACTATTAGATTTGCCTACCTATTTTGTGTGTATAATTAAAATGCTTTATCACAAAAGCTCAGAAAATAAACTCCTTAATTTTGAGATGACCAGGCTCCGTTCAAAGGCTTCTAGGCCACACTCATCACATCATCGTCATCCTTCAAGGAAGATAATGAGCATTTTTACTTTTCAGTAGTATTTAACTTGTCAGCCTAGCATCATTACAACAGCTTTTCCGCAATCAATAGGAGCAAATTAATCTAACTGGTACAGTATAAGAAGGTTCAAAGCATTTCTTGCTTCTTAAAATTTATTCTTTTGATGTAATCACAATTTAGGCCACTGTCTTGAAGAAACTGATAGGGGAAAACACAGAATTATTCTACCAGTGGTTTGCACTAAATATTTGTAATGCATAGAGCTGACTAGGTCAAAAAGTGTATTATATAGTTGATATTTGCTAAAATATTTTCCCAAACATTGATATCCCACGTGCTGTGTTTAGTAAAAGGGGGGGGGGAATCTTGAGGGAGGGATTAACCTCAGTGGATTTCCCCCACCCTTGCTAATTATAAAATAAATGCTTCAGACACTTTGGTTCTTATTAGTAATCAGATCTCATGGATCATGTTGTGAATTACTCACTCACAAGAGCAAACTGTTATTTTCATAAGTAGTCTCATTGATTTCGGTGAGAGTGCTTGTATAAGTAAGATTCACCAGTGTGAGAGTCTGGCCCTATATTTGTCAGCATAGATTATTCTTACTGGGCCAGATAATACATTTTGTCATGTTAATTAGTATTTTATTCTACATTGATTTCCATGGGACTATTTCTGATGTAAAATACTACTTACTGTGAGTTAGGGTATCATAATCTGGCCCTGTAAGTATCATATTATATTGTTTTAGGGGCTCAAGCCTTATTGCACTAAAGACTGTATAAACAAACAAAAAATGTGGTCCCTGCCCCAAAGTATTTACAACACAAGTAAAAAGGGCAAGGGCAGCTGGACACAACAAGCAGACAAATAGCTGGGGAGCACAAGGTAACAATGCAATGAGTACATTTGTTCTACTTTGATGCTCAGAGCTCTATCTGGCCCATTCTATAAAACAAGGAGTATAGAAAGTAGCCTAAAAACAACTTTGTCTTTCTAACTTTTTGATGCCCTAGGGCTTATGTTCCACTACTGTTGCTTTCAAAATTGCACTAAGCTTTTTTCAAAACAAAGCTGAAGTGCTTCACTACATTTTGCTGCCAATCCTTTATAAATATGCATTCATTCAGCCTACTGGGTTCATTTCCCCACCCTCATCCATCAAACTTTGAAATTCTGGATGAGTCCCCTCCTCTCACATGAGTCAGACAAATGTTTATTTTATTTTTTATGTTCAAGAGACTGGGAGCCAAGTTATTCTGTTACACTGAAAGCTGTTACTGGGTACATTTATCGTGTACAATACCTTTTCTAGTTAGGTGCTCAGTTGAAGCAACTTCTTCATACAGGCAGTTTTGTTTCAGAGAGCTTTATGATAAGGCTCATCTTAAGAGATGACACATTTTCATACACCAATTCCTGGCTCAGAATCCTAGCTGGAAGAAGTGAATGCAACACCTCTAAACACTTGTTCTTCAGGTTCGTAGTTTGTAAGGAGTTCCACCAATTCTTAGTCCCATTGACTAATGCTTACTCTCATGAGCAATTCCACTAAAGTTCCACTGAGTAGTTCTTACTCATTTTAAGGGATGCAGAATCCAGTCCTTAAAAGGAAATGGGAGTTGACTGAATTGGAGCAGCAAAGTCTTAGCTGTTTCCTGACACAGACTGCTCTGCTGCTTTGTGCAGACTGTTCAAGACTTGGATGACATGCTGCTAAAAGTAGGCTCCAGAATTCTGACTTTGAGATCGGTTGGGGGCTAAGCATTTTGAAAATCACACCATGTATTTTAACTTCCCATATGGAATGACGAAGCTCACTTTAGGCACCCACTTAAAAAAAGACAAAAACAAACAAACAGATAAACAAAAACTTGGCAATAATGTTGTATGGCCTTCGTAGACTCAATCACCGGCAAAAAGCTTGGCTATGAATGAAAGCATACAGCAAAGCTCAGGTGGATCTGTGAAGATGGCTTTGGCACTCCTCTGATCCTGAGTCAGCTTTGTACTGGGCCAGCAAAATGTAGAACAGCCTGAAAGCTGTCCCAAGCTAACTGGCTGCCAATATCCCAAGGACAACTCAAAATCTTAAGGGTGAGGGAAAATACCTGCCTTTGTTCCAGCTCTATTCATTATGCTGATAACAGGAGGAGAGATGGTACAGGAGTTACTATGCCAGCTCTGCTACCATACCACAAGATCATTCCTCTTATCACAAGATCATTTTTATATTGCTGGCTGTGAAGGTTTCAGGCTAGATTCTGCTGGTGGTGTGGTCTAAGGTGCACCACGACGCAGGATCTGGATCTTTAATTACCTATAGATAACGTTAACGGAGAGAACGTTGTGTGCTTTTTGTAATCTTTCCCAAGTAGTTAAATGGTCATTTATGGAACATTATATCCCATGCTGAGACAGGAGGATCACAAAGCAGCTTAAGTTTGTATGACTATACTGAGATCTGCACACAATAGCTGATTCCTTGCTTGGGAAATTGTGAGTTAATTTTTCACCATTCCATATTTTTGCTAGGAATGCACTATTTCCTCTGGGTCTCATTCTTTTTGAATAAAGACTTCTTTAATGAACTAGACCAAGCAGGGTAGGGGAGGAGGGGGGAGGGGACGACAAATCGTAGCTCGTGAGCTGCATGGGGCTCTTTTACTGTTAGTGTGGCTCACGGAGTCCCCTATGCCCCCCCATTCTTTACCTACCAGACTGGGGTGGGGAGCTCGGTGCATCTGCCCTGTGACAGGGTGGTGGTGTGGCTAGAGGATTCTGCCCAGTGGGGAGGAAGGTCTTGAAGGGTCAGTACATTTGGCAATTGTGCAATATGTAAGGGAGGAGAGATGTTTGTTCACTAAATTGTTGGACCAGTGTTTCAGCACTAGTAAAATTTACATGCTTTGTGGGCTATTAATTCAAATTCTCAGGAAGATTTTCTCTTTGACTAGGTAATTGTGAGCTGTTTCAGTTGTGCTAATTGAAATAATATGCCTCCAAACTATTTGCTTCTTTTAGTTCTAACAGATAAGCCCAAATGCCACATTCCCATGCCACATGTCTCTTATCTGCTATATATTTCCATTTTCAATGTAATAGGGGCCTTGCTCATTTAAAAAAACAAATAAACTTATGGTTGGTTAAGTATAAATATGCGTTTTAATTACATACAATTACAAAGGAAAGTTGAGTATGAACAGCCTGCGAACTGATCGAAAACCTATAGAATGTGGAAGATACACCTGGAAAACACAGGCAGCATAAATGTGGTAGATGAGTTTTCTTAGCCATAAAAGGATGTGGTAGATTGGTTTTCTTAGCCATGAAAGGACCATATATTTTATTGCTGTTCACACAGCCAGAATTCATATATGAAAAATATTCAACATTGCAAGGATCTTTCAAAAATAGATTTCTAATTCTTATGGTTGTGATAACAGGGTTGAAAACATGACCCAAGTGCAAATTGTGTTATATTCACGTTTGCATAGAGCCAGAAACAATAGCTCTGAGAGATGTGAAATTAATCTCAGTGGATGTTGACTCTGAACCCTACAGATACTAATGTCAACATTAAATTAATTATTTCACTACAAATTATTTTAGCAAAATATCAAGTTAATGGCTTTGTCCCACAATCCTAAACTACACCACCTCAGAAGCCCTATCCTGTTGACAAAGCCTCCTGTTTCAACTTCTAATACAGATAGTCATGATTCATACAAAATGTATTGCATATAGATAATTGAAAATATGGATTTATGTACTGGAAATGTCCATTTTTACACAATTATTTTAAAATTTATCTGAAGCCACAGAATTTCTGCTTGGATGCTTCCAGATTGAGAGACTTCACTCCACAATTTAGATACAGCTTGTTGCAGAATAAAGAGGACCGTGGTCAAAATGGCCAAAAACAAAATGATAAATTTCTCACACACAAGAAAGGAAAAAACAGAGTCCCTTTTGCCATTTATTCTCATCTTTGGCTGTGGATGGAAATGTGAGAGCTCATGCATAACATTGCAATGCTGTGTTTGGAAAGTGTTGTAATTAGTGTCTGAAATTTGAGTTCCATAATGTAACGATCTATTTTAAATATGAAAGAAGTTTATCTTTAATTTATTACATATTCCAGGATATTGGTCCTTCTATTTAAAATAGTAAAATATTACTTGGACATCAAGGGACCCCAGTCAGGATTATTGTGCAGGGTGCTCTACAAACATGTACAAAGGCAAGGTTCCTGTCTTGAAGAACTTACACTCTCATAGAAAATCAAATGCTAAACAGAAAAAGGTACTGCATGCTGTCCTCAACCTGAGTCCTATTTTGTACTTGTTTTCACTTTTACCTTCCGCTACAAGTTTAACAAATATAAATACTTGTTCATCCTTATTCTCCCCCCTACTTACTTGAACAAAACAAAGGATTAATAGGGTTTACCAAAAGACTTCAGTTGTTTTGTCTTTTCTTGATTTTATAATTGATGTGTTCTGAATATCTAAGCTCCAGTTTTTTCCTCAAAGAATGCCCTGAGCAATACTAGCCAATTCTAATATAGTATCAAATCCCTTTGAAGACAGTCTCTTCAATAAACTGAGAAGTCCTTTATATATCTGACACTGTAAAAATACTTAACGAATGGGAACAATAAACTATTTAAATATAGATAGTAGATTTGACTTTTTTTATTTGGGTAGTATGCACAATTCATTTGACAATTAACAGTCACAAATTGAAAACACAGGAATTAATCAAACTCCTATGCAACTATGGGTATTTACCAACCATGATAACCAATGATACTAATACCCAATTGTGTCCCTCTCTCCAGTATTCTGATAAAACCCATCCCTGCCCTGGACCTGATCCAAAGCTTACTTAAATCAGAGAAAAATAAGGACTGGAAGGGACCTCCTAGGTTATCAACTCCAGTCTCCTGCTATTGCAGGCAACCCAGTCATATAATCCTGTTAATAAAATTAGCAAAATCCATTTTAAAACCCTCAAGGTTGTTTGCTACTCCTATTGGCAGGCTGATTAAGAATCTCACTTCTCTAATGGCTAAAAATCTTCTTCAAATGCAGAAATCAATCCATTGACTTCAGCTGACTTTGGATGAGGTCCCCAAAATTCCTCCCAAGTCTGAAATTAATCTTTTCACAACCATGGAATGGAAAATCAGGAGATGTCAGTAGTAGATGAAGTGTCCTAATGCAGAGAACTTGTACTATGGCTTCAGTATCTTCTTTAGTATCACTTATCATTGCTTTCGATTTGTTTACCCCGGAAATTGGAATACATTTTCTAATTTTCCTTATAGAGCTGCCATGGGTCTGTGGGGACACAAGACTGGGGGTACAGGAGCACTTGAGTTACAGTTCCATCTTTGCCAATAAGACAAACCACAGCATTGGGCAAGACAGTAAGTTTCCCTGCAGTAGTGTCCCTGCCTATAAAATATAATACTCACTTACCTCATAGGGGTGTGATGAAGACTAATTAATCAC
Organism: Emydura macquarii macquarii; assembly: GCF_026122565.2. Classification (NCBI taxonomy): domain Eukaryota; kingdom Metazoa; phylum Chordata; order Testudines; family Chelidae; genus Emydura; species Emydura macquarii. Next base: position 849,493 of record NW_027131527.1, read on the forward strand.
TGTTTATAAAGGACTATGAAGATAACAGACTAGATGCAGAGCACCACTATAACGGTTTGCTTGTGCCTGTGGTCAAAGCAGCCTTATAGCCACTTTAACTGTCCCCCTCAGTGTGGGAGAATCCCTGGGTGGCAGAGGATTCGTGTAGCTGACCTTATGCCAAGCCTCTGGCAGAGGACAGAACTCTCGAGTTACACAGGATCAGGAAGGATCTTTTTGTGCTTGTATTGTAAGGGGCTTAGTGGGGTGTGTAGTTGATAAAAAGAAGGCATGGCCATGAATGGAAAACCTCCAGCTGATCCTTAGTAGTAAGAAGGGTTGATGGGGGCCATAGCAGCCTGAAGGTTTCTCTACCTTGTGCTGGTGTCGAGCCTGGAACGTCCAGGAATCTGGCAATGCAAAGGTGGCTTCCTAAGATACACACCCTGTACTTCATCACAAGTAACATGATTGCTCCTCAGGATCTGGTCCCAAAGGTGCAATGTAAATGGAGACTATTGTCATTTTTAACTGTGTTTTTTATGCTTGCTACCATGCAGTACAATTGCTGAATATCCCAGCCCTTGCCTTGCAGTTTTCATCACTGCAATGCGCATGTGGACAAATCCTGAAGTTCTTACCCATTTTTCTAATCCTTTTTGGAGTCTTGTTAAGTTTTTGATCTCAGTGACATCCTGTGTCAATGAGTTCTACAGTGTATTCAGCTCCCAGTGAATAAGAATTTTGGGATTTGGTCTAGAGACAAAACACCTTTTGTCAGATTATCTATGGCTTCTAACTTCAAGTATCAATTTCAGCTGGCTTTGCTCTGAATAGAACTGATGTTCTTATACTGCTATTATTATGTACATACTTTCCCACTGGGAAGTGTGGCATTTTTTCAGGGTGTCTTGGTACAAAGCAGGGAAAACTTCAATTTTCTGTGCTTTGACAAACCATTGATGAGACTCCTGTAAAAGGACGATCAAATGATTAATTTCGTATCTTTACAATATTACAAGCAGTACAGAAGACAACTGGTAACATTTTTAAAAATGTCTAAATGACTGAGTAGAAGATTAAGTTCCAGTGAAAGTGAACAGGACTATAGCTCCAGAGGCACTTTTGGAATTTTAACTTATATCCTTAAAACACAGGAAAGAGGAAGAATAGTTTAGTATCTTCAAAGGATTTGATTAGCCCCGATGGCAACTTGATTTCACTTCATTGCTACAAGCTACCTGGGCATTTCAGTTTTCACCAAAGTTTTCTGTGTAAGTGAAGTCTAGTTCTTCCTTAGCCAATTATCATATTTATCAAAGATAAGTTTCAGTCTCAAGCGAATTTAGAAAACCAAAGCTCTTTAATAAACAATTGACACCAGAAACAAACAATCCTTTTCATTTGATTCATGAAAACACAAAATAATTGGCAGTTTCAATTCAAATATTTCACAAGGGAATACTGTTGCCCCTATTTGCAAGTGCCTAATTTCATATTAGCCAGTATGTAAAGTGGTTTTGCATACAGAATAAAGCTTGGTGAACAATATCTGTAAAAGAGAATTTGTGAAGTACCATAAAAAACTGGATTCAATTATTGTTTGTAAATTAGTTATTTGATTTTAGCTCTTCTCTGCATTCATAAGTCATTTAAGAGCCAATTCTGATTTCTATACATGCAATTAATATTCTCATGTATTTACCAAACTACTTTGTAATACATTCCAGCCACTTCATGGCAGCTACTTAAGACTGTACAGAGATACTATGCAGCAGTTTTGGACAGTTAGCAGATAAGTGAATACAGCGTCATAGGCCCTCAGTTTTACATAATCACTTTGAGCAGCTCAGTGACCTCTAACTCAGTGCTTGAGGCCATTCAGAGGGAATAACACTTCATCCTGATTGATCAATGCCACTTCCTTAGCACGTAGGTGCTCATTAGAAGTAAGTCTACCTTCTAAGGATAGGTCTACACTGCAATGTAAGCCTGTGTTTGAGCTCGAGCTCAAGCACAAATCTTGCATCTGCACTGCAATTGTGCTAACCCCGGGTCCCAGGACTCTGCAGGGCTGGATAGTCTGAGCTTGAGTTAAACTGGGACCCAGCATCTGAGCCGTATTGCTTTGAGGTATAGAGGCAGCCCCACTTGACTCAGGTCCCAGGAGTCATCCCAAAGCATGCCACAATTCCAGGGGACAACTTCCTTAGTCCTCTCTAGCCCAACAATTTTCAATCTAATCTACTGAAAACAGAAGCCACCCTCCCTTTGTGAACAGCAGCAGCTCAGCTCAGTGTTAACCCATCCTCTTCTGATCACTGATCTGCAAGCACATACTCCGTGAGCCTGCTGGGTTTGCAATGGAGACAGAACTGATCAAGGCCCATGCAAAGTTAGCTGTTTTCTAGTAATGGGAGCACAGCCAGATTTTGGGGAATCCCTGGTGTGAGGCCAGTAAAACTGTGGACTTCAAGAAAAGCACCAGGAGTGACCACACATATACCAGCAGATAGTTTAAAAAGCTAGCAGCTCTGCAGATTTTCCAGACAGGAGAACAGTGCAGGGAATGTATAAAGAGGCTGACGAGAGAGTACCAGAAGACCAGGGACAAGAACTGCACCTGGGGCAACTTGCCAACGACATGCACATTTCATGATCACTTTGGCTGGGTCCTAGGCACTGTGCCAGGCATAGAGCCAACCATGCTACATGACGACCTGGTCAGCTGGGATGGTGCCCTACTGTGCCCTGAATCCAGCATGGCGACTGATGAGAGCCAGCAGCAGGCTCCCTGTCAGGAGCATGAAGTGACTCTTTTAATACAACCATCCCAAGGCAGGCTGTGGATCAGAATTAGCAGCAAATTCTTGGTTCCTGCTCAGAAGAGCTGTTTGATCCCCTCCTCCACTGAGGAACAGCCCATTACTGAGGCTGCAGAGAACCAGTTGAGACAGGAGCCCCCTCCCCCCCAGAGCCTGGTAGGTGTATAACTCAAATTAACAGTAATGAGAGGGATTACTGCTGTAAGAAACAATGCAACAGCTACAACTGTTTGACCAGTAATGGTGGATTGTATCACAGTGCCTGGGCTTCCCTTCCCCGCTCACCACATGGTCTTCAAAACGATGACTTGGAATTTCAAACATTCGTAAACAGCTGTTAAGGTAATTTTCCCTGTTAAGTCACAGAGGTTTGCTAGGGTCATTCTTGTTTTCTTGCCAGTAATTAGAAATTTGCCGCTCCATAATCACTCTTCCTGGATTGATGCAGCTGCCTGTAAACTGAGTGTGTGGGAAACAGCATTCTGTTTCCAAATCTAGTCCATTTCAGTTAGAGGTAATCCATACAGCCAGCAAATCACAAAATCATTTCTCCAAAGTACGAATCTGGTGTCATTTTTTACCCCCTCATTCTGCCAGGTGGAGGTTGGGTAAAGCTGTAGATTTCAGTGTGTTTGTGTACCGTAATAACAGCATAAGCCATGTGTAGGGTAACACAGCATCATGTTAATTCCTTCATGGATTCTGACCCAGTCCTGGTTGCTAATAGCTGCCAACTGTTCCTGAAGCAGCAATTCCAGAAAGTCAGTCATATTGCAGGGAAGGGTGTGTTTTCCAGCCCTCCTCTCCCATTCCACCAATGATTTGTCCACTCACTCACGAATGTTTTGTTTGAGTGTTTGTTTGAATACTTCAGCTGCATACAGTGCAGGTTTTCCTCCAGCAGCTTGGAATAAGATCTCACTCTGCTAATAGGGCACCACAAGAACTGTTATGTCTTTCAAAATATGAAAGGCCTGAAATGACAGAAAAAGCCTTTTGCAGCAAGATTATACACACTTGCCTCCACCCCATATGGCAATTAGTTATGAAATTTTTATGAAACACAATAAAGATAATAATTTTAAATTTACCATGGTCTCTGCACTTCTGTAACTGCGATAAAAAAGGCTGTGTCCAGAGTATGAAGACTGAAGCATTCCTTCACAAATGTGTTGGTTCACTTCAGAAATATTACATTTTATGTCCTTGAGATTCCACACTAATTAATTCTGTGCTCCTCCACTGAGCTACTTTTAGACACCTACCCTCTTTCTTGTCCTGTTTCAAGACCCTCAACCTATACTGCCTGCTGTTCCTCAGGAACTTGATCCAACGCATCTTCACGGACCATTCCAAAAGGAAGCATTTCAGTGATTGGTTGATACTCTTGAGAGGCAGACCTGCAGATCCAGTACAAGAAGAAGAGGTACAAAAAACTGGAGCAATGGCATACTGAGAGGCAAGAGGAAAGGCTGAGGGTTTGCCACATAGCTGGAGGACAGGGTTTCAGTGCGGAAACAGGAACTTGCAAAGCAGTTCTTGGAACAGGAATGGTGGCTAAGGAAGTGAGACAGAGCTCAACAGACAGAACTATTTCAGGAACTACTATTTTTAATGGCTGCAAGAGCACCGTCCCCTACTGGCTCTCCCATACCATCACATGATCTCCCTGCAATGAGCCCTCAGTCCAGCAGTAGCTTGGACAACGCCATGTCAGGATGACCCATGCACTCCGGACTGAGCAGTGCAATTAAAGTCCATGCAGCTTTCCTTCTTCCACCCCTCTCCAATGGAAACCTCTGCCCCCTCTTCTACTGCCACCAAGAGAAGGGAAAACATGTAAAAAAGGGAATCCAGCTTGGTGCTGGAAAGTTGACTGTGAATAGAGCGAGGGTGGAGGTTTCAGAGGCAATCAGGAGTGTTGTTTACCCCAACGTGGCAGGTATTAAAGATATTCCAGAGGTATTTGCTGGCTTTGATAGAATGGTGTTTCCTAACTGTGCCAGGGCTATTGATGGGACCCACATGCCCATTGTGGCCACATTTGGGGGATGGGGGTGTGCTAGGATCTCTGGGATATGGTCACTTTGCTTGGGTCTGCACACTGCAGGATGAATGCCAGAGCCCTGTGTTTGAGCCTGGGTTAGAAAAGTTTTGACATAGGGTCAAAATACAATGTAAATGCTCAAGCCTAGGGTTCCCTAATATTGGTCAGCTGACTTATTTCCCAGTAACCTTGGTCTTACATTGCAGTGTAGACATATCCTGAGGGCTAGATTGTTAAAGGTATGTACGTATGTAAAGATGCAGATTCAAGCTACCTAGGCCCTTTAGAAAATCCCACTAGGCATCTATTTTATTTTTAGGCACCTTCAGAGCTTTAAAAATCTGGTCCTAAGTGCCTGTCTGATCCTGCTTAGCATTTGAGATCTGCCAGGGTCATCATATCAAATGATATTGCAAAAGGCTATTCTGTTATAAATTCAAATATATGTACTATAGTGCTTTTGTAAGTAGAGAGCTTACAAGCCAGGAATCAGCATTAGCACATCTAGCTTCTGCCCTTCTAAAAACTGATCACACTGCTGAAAACCGTTTCAACGGCTTGCTGTTCCCTCTTCATTCGCATAATATAATTAAAGATCAGGAGATTATAAACTGTATGCATGTGTGTGTGCACAGATTGTTTGGGCTAGAATTTAGACAGGCAGAGGTAAGAGATTCATCCATCAGTCTATAATCACCTCTGCCTGTCCAAATTTAGTCCAAACAATCTACTTCACAGCCATGGAACAGAGATTAGAGTCTGATACTGTCACTGAACTTTGGAGAGGAAGGCCCCTGGCTGAAGCACTGAACCTGTTGTGGCTATGGATTATAAATATTTGTACCTAGGACAGCACTTTCTTCATATAGAACAACTGTTATATCTGCCTCCTACGCTCACCCCTCAAATAGGCAGCTGTCTGTCTAGTTAGTCAATAACAATGCTGTGAGCCACCTATATAAAGCTAGGTACAGTTTGTGCACAGCTGATGATTTTCTTGTGTATAGTTGCAGGGAAATTCATGTGTGTGTGAGACTGAGCTAATGAAAGAAGAAAGCCTGTACCAAATATTTTCCATAAGGAATGATTGCTGTAAGAATGACTACACCCTGCTTTTCAGTTTCTCTTGATCGCTAAGTATTTGACACAATAAATGCAATACTGAAGACAGGTGAGGTTGAGACCTCGCCAGTCCTTACCACTACTTGAAATGGACACAGTATTAAAAAAACGTTCTCGCAAACCATAGCACTGCAGTCCTTCTCCACTCTCCCAACCTCAGTGAAAAATCTATTTACTTCAATCTTCTTTTTTCCCCTAGCTCATCTTGGTGTTATGTCCATGGTGGTAAAAGGTGGTGAGCCAACACTCAGTCATTATTAGGTACAGAACATCAGGGGCATACATTTTGGGGTTCTGTGGTAGATAGGGAAAATTATCAAGAGAGGTCCCCCATGGGCATTTTGCATGGTATTCCCCATATAAGTGCTTGCCAGGCAAGACTATTGATACAATATGAATAAACCAGATGCATTCCCCTCTCATTGGACCAAAGGCCTATGTCCTTACTCAGCTGTTACTTAGCTGATACTCAGTCCTCACTTAGGTAAACTCTCATTGAAATCAATGGTAATCTCTCCTGAGTAGGGACTGAGTAGTAACTGAAAAAGGACCTCAAGGTTTGGCTCACTGTTTATTATGAGCTAGATTGTGTTCATTCTTGTGCAGCTGTACATAGGGAAAGAGAAGATGAAGTAATAGGGTATTCCCACCTTGCACAGCACACATAAGGGCTGCCTAGAATAGAAACCCACGTACTGGAGGAGGCACATAAATTGTTACCAACTTACTCCCTCGGGAAGGAAACCACTGACGTGCTGTTGGGGAACTGCGGGAGAGTAGCTCTGGCCCCATTACATGCTGGTTATTGGAACAGAGTACACTCTACTATTAAAAAGGGGTGTAGCAAATTATTTCTCCTTGCAGTGCAGCCAGAGGAGTCCAGGAAGCATTGTACCTCCCTAATTCCTTCCTATGCCCCTGAGGCTGACAGCAGTGGTGCCATTTAGTAATTGTGGTGCAGGATATTTACGACATGAACAGCTATCTAATGGGGACTGCGCCGAGGCGCTTGGCTCATTTAAGAGTAGACAATCAAACAGACATCATGTAATAATGTCTTTTGGTAATTACTGACTTGAACTGGTTTCAACCATGACCTAACTGTGGAAGGCTCCATACCTATTAACATAATAAGCCTGGAGCATGTCACCATTTCAAACTTCCCTCCCCCTCACCCAGCTACACAAACACACTTCAACCCCTATTTGTAAGCCACCCACAATTTTCAGTTGCACTGCTATATCATGCCCTTAATGTGAATGCATCTCCTGCTAAGATCTGTAGGAGTTAACACAAGAGGATTAAGTACACAATATGGCAGTTTCCCCTTCAAAGGTTATTGGAAATGCATACATCAAATAATAATTTCCTAAGAATGAGACTGTGTTTGTATTCAGATCTGATCCTTGGGCTAAACAAATCATGAAATTTAACATTTTTACCCTGACCAACTTATGAACTCTGTCACCCACTGCTGTAATTTATATGCAACCATATTTATAATTCTCCATTTGTGACACAAGTGTTCTCACAACAATAAATATGCATATCTGAAACTGAGTTTGTTTTAAACCAAAGTAGCAAGATTGAAAACATGCACACAAGAAAAGTGCCCTTTAAATTAAATAAATAAATTTGAGCTCATATTGCTAACAAGAGCTGAACTGAAGTCAGTAGAGAAAGTACAAAGAGAAAAGAAAAGAAAAGAAAAGAAAGGTAAACAAAAGATCATTTCTGTTCCCTTACTGGTGATTGTCTTACCTAAGTCTGAATTTCCAACTGTAAATATATAAATATTGGCAACTCTTAGGCTTGTTTGTCATCCAAAATCTAGCTGATGAGTAGTGGTTACTATGTAAGCCTGGCTAGAGGGTTTTTTTTCCGTCCAAGATGGAATCTCTGGTGAGCAGCTTGCTGCAGTTTTGTTTTAAAATTTAATGCCTTAATATATTACAATGTGCTTACACATCCAGGTTGCACTGTGAATAGATAGACCATGTAAAGGTGAACATGCAGAGGTAGAGCTTGGTATCCAAGGCCAAGCTCTGGGTCTCAGATATGCAGTGGTAAAGGGACAGTTGAATAAACTGGTCAGTCTTGTGCTCAGCCCAAGCTGAGTCAATTCAGTCAAGTCAGGGATGGTCAACTCCAGTGTGTGAGAAAAGGTTGAATAGGGACTGCCACCTGCCACCCCTGAAGCCTAGTCTTGTTTCTCTCCTTATCTAAGATCTTGTGGGGATTATAAATCTCAAATTGTTCCCATTGGGGAAACAGAGGCTGGACTGGGATTGGCACCAGAATGCCTGATTTCTTTCTTTTAAGAGTCCTTATTTTATGAGAGGTTTGGAGACTCATAGCAGGGGAGTACTACTGTCCGCATTCTTCTTCACCCCAAGTTTCTGGGTGTGGGGAAAATCTTTAGGTTGATTAGGGGTTGGGTGGGGGGTGTGTCTTCTCTCATTGACTAATAACACTCCATACATGTCAACAGAGACAAGCTTCTTTGTGTCATGTGGCCCTTTCTATTTCCCCTAGCTGGAGAGGAATGTGTCCCTCTACTCTGCTGGGATGACAAAGCAGCATTGGGACACACAATACCTCACCTGACCACATTTGCTAGGGCCCAATTTCTTTTATATGGCAGTTGAGATGGCCAGTTTCCCTAGCAGTTAGGAGTGAGAGAGGACAAGTGGCTGGGTGACAGCTATACAGCCATCTTAGAGGGTTTAGTCCTTCATAGTCTGCTTACAAAACTGAAGATAGGGAGACGGGAGAGCAATTCTTGGACACTGCTAAAGGCCAGGATTTGCTTTGCAGATCTGATTGCCTGTCAAGAGTTACATCAAAAGCTGTGTCATATATTCAGCTTCACAACTTCACAAAAGTAGTTGAACTCAGTCTTGGTTTGAATTCTTCCAAGAAAAATGGTCCATTAAGATTAGGGATTGTTTTTAAGTTGCAAACTGTCCTGTGAAATATTTTGGGGATATCTACAAGCTTTATAGGGCTGTTTTGCACTTTGTATTTCACGTTCAAGCCCAGCTCACTGGAATTGTTCAGTACATAGGGCAAATCGCATGCAATTTCTCCTGTGTTCCCAACTGGCTGAGCCTGTCCCAAGCAATCATCTAGCCACTTTGTTCATCTGACTGTGGCAGATAGTGGCTTAGTCAAATATCTTCTGCATTCCTCAATGATTGGGTTTGCTCACAAAATGATCTTTTGATGAGCTGAATCAAAAATCCTTAATATGACAACCATAGACTTGCAAAATATCTTATTTTGTCTTAAACCCCAACCTGGGGTCTGAGCTGTGCCGTCCTTGAAGTTTGGACATGATTGGATGAAGGATTTTTTTTCTGACGCATTATAAAGATAAGCCCTATTCATCACATTGAAATCTGGGTTGCAAATTAAACCTATCTCCTTGTTATTGATAAGTTTCTTGTTTTAATAAGGACTGGATGAGAGGGAGATTTTGGTTTATAGTCATCAGAAATAAAATGCTAATTGCAATAGGGAGGAAAATATGAACATACAGAATTACTATGTATAAATTCCGTGTTTTGTCTTTAAATGTTTTTAAATATGCACTCACATGACATTTCTTTAAATAGTGTACTATATATTTGATAAACTGGAAAAAGTATTTCTCTGGTTGGATTCCTTTTTCATTTTCAATAATTGGAAACAGTTGATGGCCACCAAGCCATAAAATGAAATTTATCTTATTTCAGCTGTGGTACTGTTCATTTATTTTAAAGGATGTTGTAATGCTACTTGCCCAATATTATCAAAATAAGGTAAATAGTGGGGTTTAGATGTAAACAATAGCAAGAATGATTCTCCTAAGTTAGCAAATATTTACTGTATGTACTTTCAATAAAGTACTGAACAATGGTGATCATTCACTATAATAAAATGGAGGCAAACCAGAATGGTTTGGGGTAGGATCGGAGATGGTATCATATATTGTGAATTACATTACTCCCAGGCATTGCAACTAATATTTCCAAAGCCTCCAGATTTGTGACCAAATTATTTTCAGCACTATTTTTTTTAGTTTTATTGTTTAGCACATGGATAGGTATTTTCATAATGTCAAAATAAATCAGCACATAAAGGGGACAGGTGGAATGCAGGACATAATCACATTACCAATAAAAGGTGACAATAAATAATTTACACCCTTGGAATTTTATTAAAGCAAACAAATTGACACTAGGATAGTATCAAATGTTATGAATGCATTCCATATTTCTTCAGCTAAGTCCAGCCTCCTTTCAGGTTCTACATTTTCTCTCCAATACTATTTCTGGAAGTTTATTCAACTACTTTAGCCTCTTTTTCTTTTCATGTATTATCTGTGAACAGATTTGTTTCCCCAGTGAATTTGTTTATTATTCAAAGCCTTTTCATTGACTTCTTAGGGGTTTGGATTCAGCCCTAAGTGTTTTATGTCAACATATTTCAACCTGTCTGTCTTGTGAGTTATTCACTGTGACTATTTCTTTGAGTGTTCCCTATTTGTATTGTTTGACTGATCTCCACAGTTACATTGTGGTAATACTGCTCCACAAAGTAGTTTTGAGGTACCAGGCAAATGTCAGTCATGACTATTCATAAAAAAAAAATTAACTGAGTATACACAATACTTTCTGTGAAAATTATGCAAACTAAAAGTGTTTGTACATAAGGTCATGGAAAGCAAATGGTGGGAGATCACAAACATTGCTGAAGCTAATCAGGAGTGTTTATTTGAATTATAATTCATGTCCCCTCTTTGCAGGATCTGTCTAGCTTTTCTCTCCAGTGATGTAGTGGACTGCATAGGTCAAGGTTCTGCCATGTCAACTATTCTCCTTTGATACTAAGGAGAATGTCTACCCTTGTAAATGCCAACAGCAGTTCTGAAATGTCATCTCTGTTTCATTTCAGCTTTCTGCTGCACTGCTGTTTGTGGCTTTTAGATGCACTTTACAATGCTATGTCCCTTTTTACTACTTCCACTGGCATGCTGGGTGACCTTGGGCAAGTCACTTCTTCTCTGTGCCTCAGTTTCCCTATCTATACAATGGGAAGAGCGCTATTGACCTCCTTGTTGAAGTGCTTTGAGGTACAGATGAAAAGTGCTATAAAAGTTGGGTATTATAATAATCATCTTACCTGACATAAAGGTGCCAGAGCTGGGGTGAGAATATCACCCAAAGTGCTTAAGGGGGACTGGATGGGCGGGTGTATCTGAGTTAGTGACCAGGGTGTTTAATTAAGTATCACATGAGATGTCGCCAAAGCTCTCAAAAACTTTTTACTAGATTACTTTAATTGAAAGTATTAGGGTCTAACTTCATTTTTGATGGTTAGTCATTTGTAGCCATATATGAGATCTTTTTCTCTCTTCTTTACTAATTTTGGATGTAACACATTCCCCACCCTCACTTATGTCTTTCAGTTGAAATATGCATGACAACTAGTACATAGTAGTTTGGTTGCTTCAACGACAAGTTTTGCAACAACAAAGATACTCATGCACAGCTGTGTATGCACTCATACACAGCATAAACTGAAATTTTGATCTGCTGAAATTCATGCCTTTTGATTTGTAGTTGGAAATCCTGTTCCCCTTTTGCTTCCTTGTACTTTAACTTGAGTCACAGATGGAGTAGTTTCTTGGTTTGCTTGTTTAATGCCCATGGAGATCATCTTGAAAATGTAATAAAAAAGTATCATTTTTGACGTGTTGATAAATATTGCTTGCCAAAAAAGCAGCAGCTAGGCATCTCCTTTAATGCATTTGCAAATATCAGACATATCGTTACTAAAACTTCTTTGGAATTACAATTTGTTTGGGCTGGAGAGGAAACAAAACAACTCATTTACTTTGCTACATCAGATTATTTTAGAACAAAACAAATGATGGTGCCACAGATATACTGTTATCTATATAAGAAACGGTTAGCTGATAGGCAGTCAGGGAGATTAAAGAAAAATAATTCTGTTTTTTATGATATGTTTAAAGAAACAATTATTGGGGCAAAGTCTGAATTCAACCCTGTAATTGTCTCACTCTTATATGAACCAATTAAAAATGTGCTGGGAATGATAAAAGGTGGTTTTTACTTGAATATCAAATACATGTGATAAAGTTAATTCAAGGTGCAATGCGTGACTATACATGCGCACAAGCAACATTAAAATATCAACATCTGCTTTAAACTGATAAGAGACAGGGAATTCTGAGTAAAGGCTAGAATTCAGCCATTAATCTATCCCATTGTATGAAAGAATAACACATGTTATTTAACATCAGCCACTTTTCAAAGGTTTCAGTACCTCACCTGTTGTCCTTTTGTAGTGGGAAAAGGGTTTAAATATCACAAAGGAAGAAGAGATGGGAGATAATATGAGCAGGAGAGAAAACGGGATGAATATTGATGTTGGACTTATTTGTATGTGATAATATAAAGTGTATACAGTGAAAAATCAGCCTTGAAAAAGTGAAAGCTTGATGTGATTAACACAGACTGTTGGGTCAAATCTTACATCATTGTTTACGCAGACAAAACTCCCAACCATTTCCCTGTGAAATCTTGCCAGAGCATGACCTGAAGTATGCAGCCACTAGATTTGAAATTCATCAATATTTTACAGTCTGATTGCTGCTTTACTCGTCTCTGTGTCACTGCTTTGGTGTCTGTAAACAATGTTGTAAAGTTAATTGAATACTGCAGGGGTTAGAATATTCAGTACATACTCAAACACACTAGAGGGAGCTTGGGAAGAAAGCCAGAGAAGAGATAGTATAAGATGAGTGTGGAGAGCTGTTACACTATGTGAATTTGGTTAAAGAATACACTTGAGTAAAACAGACTGACTCACTCACTTACTCCAGTCAAAATACAATCAGTAGGATAGGCAACTTAACCACATTTACAGAACAATGAAGTAAGAAAATGCTGTATAGTTTATAGAGCTGGACAGACATTTACTTTCCTTAAAACATTTCAATTAAAATGAAGAATGGTATGTTTTCTTCAATTTTTTTCAGTGAACAATTCTGTATTTAGTTTTAAAAAAGCAATTTTCATTTTTGGCAACAAAAAAATAAATAAATTCAGCCTCAAATGGCCAAAAACAGTTTTTTAGTAGTTTTCAGACACACATTTCTAGTTTTTTGGCAATTGTGGGCTAAACGTTTTCATTTTGCATAGGAGTTTTTTGGGAAGAGGGTGTTTATAAAAAGTTGAAATTTTCTGAGGAAAGCAAATACTTCCTGTGAAAATGTTCACTTAGTTGAAAACCAAAGCTTCCACTGAAAAAAGCTTTGATGGAAATTTTTCAACAAGCCTTATAGTTTACTACTAATACTAATAATTGCCAAAGCTTTAAAAGGCAGTACTTCTGAGACAGACAATAGTCAAGATGATGACATTGACTACCCACTGCGCTCTGAGTTAGTGAAGGTAAGCAGAACACTGGACCTACTCATAGTCCTCTGAACATCTCTCTGGATGCTTTTGAAGCTTTTGCAATCACATATTGAGTGAAGATCATCCAAAGAACTAGATCAGGGGGTCTGGACCTCTCAAAGGGTTAAAAAGTTGTTATGGGTGGGGATCATGAGTTGTCAGCCCCTGTGCATTCCCAGGCTGCGGCTGTGAGCCCTGTGCACGGCTGACAGCCAGGGCCCATCAGAGCTGGGTGTCCAGTGAAGAGTGGCTGCTGGCTGGGTGATCTGAAGGCAGTGCCACCTCCAGCAGCAGTGCAGAAGTAAGGGTGGCATGACATGGGGGGGGGGGGGTCATCACAGCAAATATTTTCAAAGGGGGTCCCAGCAAAAAAAAAGTTTGAGACCCCCTGAACTAGATAAACATGGAACCAAAAATCCCAGAGTTGAACATCCATGCTTTGGGGAAGTTCAGATTCAACATCTTTGACCATCTCTTTTTAAGAGGGCTGACTGGACAGCTACCGGTCACACACTATTGTATCCAGAACTGCCACTTCCCGCTGTAATTTGTGTTCCTCAAAGCACTATTGTAGCTCAGCAGCCAAAAAAAAAAAAAAAGAATCTTTGCACCTGTCCATTGTGCCCAATACAACTTTAATCTAATGGACTGATATGCTCGGCAGCCAGCTATCTCTTCTCTTGTTTTGAATGCTATAAAAGGCTTCAGTGGCCAGGGAGAGGTCTGAGGTTAAGTGTGTGGTGAGCTAAGTGAAGAAAGAAGACAAATTCTTTCATAGGGAATTCTTAATTGCCTGTCTTCCTTTTGCAATATTCATTTTAGTTGTTACACTTCATTGTGTGAATTCTGGCTTCTTGGTTTCTTTCTATTCTCCATGAATGGTGTCTCCCTCCAATGGCAGTTATGGCAATTTCATTCACAGAGATTGTTATGCAATATTTATGCTCACTCCGTAAAAACCAGAAAAGCACTTTCCTCAGAGCAAAGAGCAAAGCTCTGAAATGGCTTGTGAACACCTCCAAAATAGGTCTTCAGATATCCCGAAAAGCAGCTGAGTGTATTTAACAACTTGAATGACACACCGAGAGAGCTGCATTGCCACATATCTATCGTCTGCAAGGGAAGAGAATGGCAAAATTTGGATATGAAGGGTTATTGTGGTAATACCTACATACTAACTAATGTTCTGCTGATTTGACCTACAGTACTTTTTCGCTATTCATACTTTGTTATATAACCCCCATAAATTTGGTCTTGAAACTTGGTAAACAGACACAGTGAAGTTCATGTTGCTAATCAGCAACAGTAGTGAACATTTATCCTGAAAATTTTGACTAAGTGGAGACATTTGGAAAACAATTTTGCCTGTGTGTTGCCTCTAAAATTTCCATTTGAGCATTTACTGTAGGTGAAATTAAAAATGGTTGAACAGCTTCCTCCATAAGCAGTAATGTGTTCCCTAATATCAATTCTTTTATGATGTTAGCTGCTTCATATGGTTAAAATTAATGAACCACTTCATATCAACCTAGAAAAGCCAGTTATGTATGCATTCTTTCAATTAGTTTGGTAGCTGTATTAATTAATACATTTCAAATTGCTCTAGTATTGCAAACATGTCAATGATATTTTTCAGCAATAACGCACCACTTTGTCTTGAAACCATGCACTTATGCAGTCCAAAAACTTAAGCATTCTCTGGGTCAACAAACTGCTTGGTATGTTCCTTCAAAAGTACTTTGTGTTCTATAGAATGAGAGAGTGATTATGCAGCCTCCAATAATAGGACGATAAAATCTTCATGAATAAGTTACAACAGCCTGCCACAGTTCCTACTTGTATTTCCCAATTACTGACAAATGTTCTATGTACTGCTCTAGAGACAATATTGTATAGATTGTGCTTTTGAGCAGGTTACACTTCTTCAGCTTGCAGTCTCCACATATTCAGTTATGTGGATGGAGATGAGGCGAAGAAGGAAAGTGTGAGCATCACTCATTTTTTGGTGCATATCTGTCCTTTTAAATTTCTCTTAAAAACCTGCTGTGATGACAATTGCTAACCTCCTACAGTTTTGCACACACAGTTGTGCCATTCAGAGAAAACCAGAAATAGTTGTTTCCAGAGGAAATGATTATATGAAGTAAGAACTTGTGCTGGCCTGCAGGAACTCAATCATGTTGATTTCCTGATGCAACAGCTAATGTATGTTACAACTTTACCATATATAAAAAAAGTATAGATTGGAGAAAGCTGAAAAGTCCTCTAGTTGCATTTGTACTGACCTGTTTGCAAAACACTATACAATACTCACTTCTATCTATGAATAGTAGAAGGCCTCCAATTGAGGTGACTCTACCTCTTTCTTCAAATATTTTTCCTTCTCAATTTTTACTTTTGAGAGAATTTACTGCTAAAAAAAAAAAAAGATGGGCTGAGAGACCCTTATTTAGATTTTATGTTTTACCTGAGTAAACAGAACTGAACCTGGAATAAGGACAGGATTAGAGCTGGGTTAAATGTTTTGGCCAAAAGTTTTCTGCTTGGGGAAAAAAAAAAACTTGACTGAAATGTTTTGTGAGTGAGTTATTTGCCAAATTGTTTGGTTTAAAAAAAAAAAAAAAAAAAGGAAAAAATATCCAGGAAAATTCAAAACATTGTATTTCGACATTTTAGAAATGAAAAATTTTTCAAATTTTTTTTATTTGACATGCCTTTGTTTCAATTTTTTCTGAAATTTTTAAAAAAGGTTCAATTCCAAAAATAAAAAAATGTGTAGGTCGACCCAAAATGTGTGGTGGGCTCTCTATTTTTTATATGGCTCAGCCACTGAACTGAAAAATTAGTTATTTGCACAACTCTCATCAAGATTTGGCTAATAAAAACATTTTTACATAAATATAATTCCATTGTAATGAATTATAAATTAACAGATGCTCTGTAAATGGCAAATTACAGGAGATAGATTCTTTCATTGGTCATACACCCTCCAATTGGAAATAGGAGTATAAATACTTTTCCCTTTGGTGAGGAAGGATGTTCTTGTGATTAAGACACTGGACTTAAACTCACAGTTTCCCAGTTTTCCCTCAAAATTTGTGAGACCTTGGTTAAGTCACTAAGGATTTGTCTACATGATAGATAGACAATATGCACTCTGTAGGTCTGTGATTTCTAAAATGCGTTAATGTGCTGTGCATTAATTGGTCCATATAAACCTCCCTGGTGCTCAGTTTCCTTAAAGGTTCCTATCAGCAGTACATTAAAGCACTCCAGCAGGGCCTATATGGACCAGTTAATGTGCAACATATTGGTGCACTTTAAAAATCAGACCTCCATAAGGTGCATAACCTCAACATTTGGGCAAGTCTGTAGCTACTTTGTGCCTTTGAAGCAGGGAATCATTATGTGTATGTGTAGTGCCAATGATACAAAAATTAAAATTAAAATGTCATACCTATTCATAGTAGATGTTCCTTATGTAAAACAGGATCCATTTTGAAGGTGTTTTACGGTTTGCAGAAAAATGGGAGGAGACAGTGGAAAATTCCATTTCCGAAAGCTGTAGAATTTCTACCTATGCCGAAGGAAATTTTCTTCATCCAATACATTGAACATTAAGAAACTATTTTAAGCAATGTTTTTTACAGAGAGGGTGTTTCTGTTTTGTTTTTCTTTTCTGCATAGAGTTTCACTGATCCACACAAGGGTTAGAAATACCATTACAACCTTCTGGTGCATATAGATGGAAGAAAATCTGCAACTAATATAAAGGCTTTTACACTGCTTAAAAAAAAAAAGCACCAAATTGTTCAACTGGCTTTTTAATCACAATGAAATGAAACATCTACAAACGAATTTTTTGCAACATGCCTAATTAAGAAGCTTAGGAGGAAATATGCACCTGTTTTATTCTATACCACACTTCTATACAAACTGAATTCCACAATAACTGAAGTTTCAGTTACAACTCTTATCTTGCCTTGGTGATATTCACAGCAATCCACCATTCCTGAAAGAGGGACCGAAGAGAGAGACTTTCAGAGAAATACAGCTGACTAATTTGTTTAGTTTTAAAGTCTTACAAAGAGAGTAACCTGCTTAAAATATGCATGTGCCTATCTTGTGGCAAACTTTTGCATTTGCATGGTCATTCAGATGTTCACAGTGTAAATCAGATGACTTCATGTACAATCATGAATTTGCATGTGCATGTTCCTAATCTGCACTTTCAAATGATAGTTGGAGTGTTTAAACAAATTTTGTAGATGGTTTTATTTTGTCTCAGCTGTTGCCTTTGGCTTTAAAAATTGGCCCTACATGTTGAAATGCTCGCTTATAAAATCACAGGGATTTACTGTATCTAGATAGTGACAAATGTTTAGAAGTAGAAAAAAGAAAAAGCAAATGCAATAAGAAATAAATGTGTGTTGACACACGTCCACAAAAGGCTAGATTGTAACGTTACAACCTGCCCTGATTAAGGGTCAGTGCATCGTTGCACCATCTCTAGGGCAAATAAGGGAACAAACTGATTCAAACTCACAGTTCATTCCCTGGTTTTTCCTTACTCTAGGGTGGAGGTAATCTGTTACTGCTTTTAGCCAGGCTATTCCTCCATCTACATTAGTTTAGCTCTGCTGGTTGATTCACTGAGGTAAAGAAAAAGCTCCACCCATTCCCCACCTTTCCCCGCCCACTCCTACTTGACTGCTTTTACTGCCCTCCCTCTTCCACCCTCTGAACAGTCATCCAAGTAGTCCATGCAGGGGAAAAAGGGGATGTTTTATGCCCCTGACTTCCCTAAGGGCACATTGGGAAAGTTGGAAACTTGCCCATTAACAGTGTATACTGCAACTTGTTTCTACTAAAAGATTACCAACCTTGAACTACTTAAAGTTCAACTGGAAAGAAATACTTCAGCTACTGTGATATGTCATTAATAAGCAAAAGATAAAATCAATTAGAATAATGGCAAGCAATTAGAATTTAAAATATTATTGACACAGTAGTAGAGTGGTTACTATTTAAAAAGTCATCATTCAATCATAGTTACTAGTAAATTGTAGCAGAGATACCACCACTATTTCTAGAGCTGGCTCAAAATTTTTAAATTTCAACAAAAATTAAAAATGTTCATACTTTTAATTCTGTCCTTCAGTGAGCTCTAGTCATTCCATATGTGTACATATTTGCTTGCCAACAGTGTACTGAAAATGAATAATTGCTTCTGCATTTTATTAGTTCTATTTACCATGTTGTTCTCTTCATGTTATGTACTTGTATGGCTGAGTGTTAAGGACACTAGCATCAATTAATTAGTAGTTTAATTGGAATGATTAAGAAATTATGTATCGATATCTCACTTTAGCCATAGAGAAAAAGTGTTCATCTCAGCTAAAAGCCTTTTCTGTGGTTTAATAGGAAAAGCAGATGTATTAACCAACACATCTTTTACATATACAATGTAGTTGTAGCCATATCTCTCCCGCCAACAGAAGGTGGTCCAATAAAAGACATTACCTCACCCACTATGTTTCCCTAACACATCCTTTACAGCATTTACACTATACTTAAAAGGTAAAAAAGCAGAATACTGTACTTTCATTGACAAGAAGAAAGCTGATCACTTATCTCAGCATCCTTTTTTCAGTTTCTTAAAATACACTTCTTCTGTTAAGCCTAACAACATTACTCCAACACACACACACATCACTAGTGTTAAACACATTTACAATAATTAGTGTGGAAAGAATCCCGTACTGCTTTGTGATTAAATCCGTCTTCTGTTCAACTGGTAACCCAGGGTAAAATTCATTCCTGTGCAGAGGGCCAGCACAAACAAGCTTAACGTGTAAGTGTGTCCTAAACCCTCCAAAAAAAATGTGGGAAGCTAATGGTTAATAAGCGGTGATCCACCCTATGCATTATGGGTCTGTACTATACTTTCTTCTTCTTACTGTAGATTGCTACATCATAAGTTAATTGGAGCAGTGATAATGGGTGAAATCTTGGCGTTGTTGTTTTCAGTGGGGCCATAATTTAACCTGATGGCTCTTGTATGTTTTCTACAGAACAGAACGCTTTGTCAGAATGCAAAAATAAGATACTGTGGCAGTGATCATCTCAGGAACAGAACAATATATTGTTTTCAGAGGCATGTCTTTACTAGCAACTTTAAATACCAATCTGAACTGTAGAAATAGACAGTAAATGAGGGATGGGATTTCATTTTTGAAGAGAATGGAGATCAAAAGTATACAATATATCACGTTGTCTATACATTTCTTAACAAAATATCAACTGTTCAGTGCCCAGGCCACCATGCACTTGATTTGAATAAATGATTTTGAGTGAACTGAAGAAAGCAGCAGCTCAGAGAGCCGACAGGAACCATAACCAATTGAAGCAGCATGTTGTACAGGGAGCTATTTCCTAGTTGCAAGAAATAGATGGGCAGAGTTTAAAAAAGATGCCAATGTATAATAAAAGCTAAAGACAACATATTGACTAGAATGACTGAAAAGAAATGCCATTAACTTTATTTGTATTGTTATTGTTTTTAGTAGTCAATGATGGTCTATAAGGTTTTGTGGATAGCTAAAGTGAGATAATTCCTGTATAGTTCCAATTGATTAAGGTATCCTGTAAGGTTTGACACAGTACAAATTAATTACATCAAGAGGAGACTACTAACAAAATATGGTTCCAGAGGGGTAGCCGTGTTAGTCTGTAAAACATAAGCTTTCGTAGGCTGCAACCCATTCATCAGTTGCATCTGACGAAGTGGGTTGCAGTCCACGAAAGCTTATGCCCACAGAAATTTGGTAGTCTTTAAGGTGCTATAGGACTCTTGTTGTTTTAACAAAATACAGCAGCTGTTCTTTTCCTTTGCAGATCACTGCAAACCTTTGAGTAACTGTATTTTAACATGAAGTTGTCTTAAGTGTTATCCAATCTCTCTATGTATAATATACCTATAGAAATACTTTGCATTTGGGCCCTGAATCAAAAAAGCACTTAAACACATGTTTATGGCCATCCCTATTCAGCAAAGCATTCATGCACTAGCTTTGCTGAATGAGCCTGTTTTTTAACTGGATCTTATGTATGACCATATTATGACACCCTTCCATTGCAGAGGAGCTTACTCCACAAGTAGTCCCTTCAAAAAATAAATCCTTTTCCAAATTCCCACTTAAACAGGATAATTTTGGGTGCTAGTAGTGCTTCCTATCTTGCAATATTGTTTCATTAATGAAACTGTTCAATTCTTTTAGAACATAAGCACACCATAAAGCTTTGTCCACCAAGAATTAGCAATAGGAAATAGACAGACATTTTTTTTAGGGCTTCTCTTTCTATCCTCCTCCAAGTTTCACTAAAATAGAATATATCTTCCTTAGTCTTAAAGACCATAAAACTTTGTTCCAAAAAAGCTTTTTTTAAACTACTCTTGTAGTGGCATTGTTTTGTAATCAACTTCAATGAGGACTTCTCATGGAGTAAGCTACTACTTAATGCAAGTAAGGATATCACAATCTGGACCATGATTACTCTTACCTGAGGATCTAAGACCAACTTTGATTGCATTGACACTGCCTCCCAAAATATAACCATTATATCAATCTTCAAGAAGGGAAAGGTAAGACAGAGAGTATGAGGTGGAATTTTCAAAATCAAGAATTGGCCTAACTCTGCTCCCACTGAAATGAAAACTCCGGTTGACTTGCACTAGGTTACAAGGGAAACCAGAAGCCAAGCTGGGGCTAGAAGTGGTGAGGAGTGATAGACGAAATTGGGGTACAAGCTTTTTAAAGACAACAAATGTAAATTTCTGTTTTATTCTGTTAATATTATAATACTGCCTCCATCAGCACAGTATGACTGCATTCCAAAGATTCATTAAGTAACGACTAGTATTTTTCATGTATGGTTCTTTCTTTTTCTTTTCCTTCTCTTGGGTAGAACATTTTAAAAATTAATTTATTTTATGTCTGCTGTGCTTTATGTTTTTATTCTGGAAGGCATGGTCAAAGAAATGCGTTCTGAATTTGGAACAGAAACTAGTGAAATCTGACGTAGTTCTTAGGTCCCTCTGGAATTCATTCCACAGCCTTGGCCCCGCCATTGAGAATGCTCTCCCTTCTGCATAAATGAGCTTTACTCTTAGAATAATAGAAGATTAAGGTTGGAAGGGACCTCAGGCGGTCATCTAGTTCAACCTCCTGCCCAAAGCAGGACCAACCCCAACTAAATCATCCCACAAAGGGCTTTGTCAAGCCAGGTCTTAAAAGCCTCTAAGGATGGAGATTTCACCACCTCCCTAGCTAACCCATTCCAGTGCTTCACCACCCTTCTAGTGAAAAAGTTTTTCCTATTATCCAACCTAGACCTCCCCCACTGCAACCTGAGACCATTGCTTCTTGTTCTGTCATCTGCCACCACTGAGAACAGCCTAGCTCCATTCTCCCTGGAACCCCCCTTCAGGTACTTGAAGACCTTTATCAGATCCCCCCCCCCCTCTTCTCTTCTACTGACTAAACAAACCTCAGCCTTTCCTCAATTACCCCTTCCAGTGGACAATTACATAATTTCTGAGAAACAGAGCTGTCAACTGTCGTCCTCATCCCAGAGGTCTAGGCAGTCTTTTTGGTCTAATCCATTGAGTGCTTTGAAGACAGAAACCAAGACACTGAACTTGTTCTACAAGGAGCCAGCATAATGAGTGGAATACTGTGGGGCCAGTTTCTGGTTTACCAATACCTCCAGGTGAATGTGTAGGGAGGTGCATGTGAGGACACCTTTATATGTGTGCATGGCTGCGTAAAACAGAGGTACAAGTAGACAGCCTGTTTTTGGCTCTGAGCTAATGTTCAAGGTTGCCATAGAAACTTGAATCCACCTTGACTTTGGGAGCTATCACAGTTCACTGTGATCTTTCTCCTCTATTTAAAAAAAAACAAAAACACCCAAAATCCTGACTCCCAGGCCCCTTCTTTTACCACTAAGCCACGTCCTTTAAATAAATAAAGTTAATGAAGAAACTAAGGTTTGTGATGAAATTCTGAATATAATTTATTTATGAGTCAGTGGAATAGCATCACTCAAACAAGAGCAAAGAGGAATCATGAGTCAACTGCCTTAAAGAGTTAAAATAAAGCTAGTGTTTAACCTCAGCAGGTGATGTATTAAATTTATAATGGAGGAGTAGAATTTTTTTATTTATATATATTTCATTTTTCTACTGTGTATGTCAAATGATGCTGTTTTTTCTTAAGGAGAACTCCTTTGAGGTATAATTTCAGTGTTTTGCCCATGTATTTATTTACTGGATTTTTATATGGAAAAAGATTAAAGTATAAATGAGGAAGATTTTATCTATATCTAAATTTAGAGATATGGATATCAACATCATTTATACTTTACACACATCCTTTTCCATATAAAAAAATCTTCTGGATGTCAGCATGTATTAGATATCAGAAGTTTTATGTTATAAAATAATTTTTATATATAATTGGAATATAGAAAGCAAAATATTTACAAACTATGATGCTTGTATTTTCTGTATTGATTGTGAGGCTTTCTGAAAGCAGTTTGCAAATGAGATCTGACTGAGTTAATTCATCTGGTGTCATCTTGAAAGAGCTGTCCGTTACTTTTACATTATTACATCTGGATTCGATAAACATATGATATGAGAGAGTTAACTTCAGAAATATGTGTACTCTCAAATATCTGCTACCTCTGTGGGAATGCTAGAAATTAGAGGCACTCACTACAGATCACAGAATTCATTTTGCCAACACGCTCCCTCAAAAATCATTGGGCTAGATTGTAACTTTACAGTCTGACCTGAAGAAGGGGTGGCATATATGTGGCCCAGGAACAGAATAGGGAATAAATTCTAATTCGGATAGTCACAATCACTCACCTCTTCCTCCTTGCTCTAGGAAGGGGGTAATTTTCTTCACCGGTTTATGGAGCAGCTTACTCCCTGTTGTGTGCCTATCCAACTGCACTGGCCAGTGAACAGGGCCCCCCACATGGAGGGGAAATAGGGTACACTTTACCAGGGCCCAGAGGCCCTGGGAGGCCTGGCCCAGGCTGCAACCCCCATGGGTATGTGTGTGGGAGGGGGCCTATGTTACAAGTTTGTACTGGGCCCAAAAAAATTATGCTTGGGCCCTGCCAGTGAATAGGAGGGGTGGGCCCTTCCTGTTTCCTTTCACATCCTGACCTTTACCCATCCAATTGCTCACAGTGGGGAGTGTTGGGCAAGCAGTTCCCGTTTTCCACCGCATGACAGTACTCATAGTTTTTGCAACACTTAAGCTGAACAAGGGTGTAAACAGGGAAAGAGGGGCTGAAGGAGGTAATCCTCTTCTTGGCAGAGTCGAGCCAGTAACAACCTGAGTCTAGATTTAGAAGAGAATTCTCAACTATTGCAAAAATGTAAATTTTGGGCTGCATGTTGTTGGGGGCTTTTCGTTTTGTTTGTGTGTTTGTATTCTGGCTGTTTTTTGAGTTTATTTTCCTATTTTATCTCCCTTAATTGTATTGAAGCAAGAATGAGTGGAATTACTTTCAAACATTAATATTATATGCATGGAACATATTTACATTTACATGCTTCTTTAATTTAATTTGTGTATGAGAAATAATTATATTAATGGAGAGAATGTTTTGCAAAAACAAAAAGAAAACATTCTAGTTTTTAAATGAAACTCAAAATGCCATTGGGTTCTCTAATCCCTTATACTTACCAGCTGTGTGGTATATACCATTATTCATATTTGGTATGATAATTACATAAAGAGGCTTCCTGACCTATTTATTTAAAAAGTATGAGTGGGTGGGTTTTACTGTAGATGCTACATGCTGTTTCTTTCAATAATATTTCTAAAAAACAGCAGCAGATACATGACATGACATGAATCTTGAAACACACTGGTGATACCCTCATTATCATCAGTTATCAGGATGTTGACATTTTCATAGGTTACGTACCTGAAACATCTTACTTTACTTTCATAATAAAATAGTCAGTGGATGTGTTTTTTTCCACTATATGGTACTGTTACTAACAAACTTCTGCAACAATTTCTATCAGTGTTCCTGTATGTCCTTATCAAAAGTCTCCCATTGACCTCAATGCACTTATCATGATCCAAACCATACAGTCTCACTGAGCCAGTTAATATGAAATATTTCATAGTGTTTTGCTTCCTGGAAAGCATTAGCAGAAAATGTCTGGCTCCAGTGGACTACAGAACTGACTACTATTAGACTATGCTTGCATCATTCTCATAGGAATTATTTTAAATATACTGCCTATAAATATTTGGAATCTGAATCCTTCCTGAGCCAATAGACGTTGCAGGGGCTTGAACAAGGCTCCACCATCAATGTCCATCATGCCATTTGCCACAGAAGTGAGGCCAAGGGTAAACGGAGTTATACTTACATCCCATTTGGGGAATACGGAGTTCAGTTTAGGTCAATGTTTTTCAACCTTTTTGATACTAGGGACCGGATTCCAATACTGTGTCAGGGAGATCACAGGCTTCCTATACCGTGTCAATGAGATCTCAGGGACTGGGACCAGTCCATTGACTGGTCTTTGAGAAACACTGATTTAGGTTAGTTTAACTTGTTTTACAATTACACCATTGGGAAGGCTATCTCGTTGAGTTACTATAATTTTTTTTTTTTTAAATGATAGGTTGTTGGCCTATTGCTCAACCCGCAACCTGGAGGACCAGTGAACTGATTTTAGTCTGATTCCTTCCAGTTTACCAGTCCAGCTTGGGTGGCTCTACCAAGAGTTAAAACTTATGGTAGTATAGCTTTCAGGGTCATTGAAACATGCAAGCCTTCCTGTCACATCAAAGTGCAGATCCCAGGGAAAGCCTACAGGTATTAAATTCAATAGCTGCTACTTTTAATTTTTTATTTATATTTAATCTGTGATCCACATAACAAAAGATATGACAGAAGTTAGTCATGGGTGTTTATACACTACTGGAAGGGATTCAGATACTACAGTGATTAGGGAGGTGTAAGAACCTATGTAGAATAGATGTCTGCAAATTAACTCCAGGCCCCTCACTGAGAAAATTGCCAATCTGGTATCAATAGCATTGAAGATGACCAACAAGAAAAAGAGCCCTTAAACCCAGTATTCAGGAAACAGCAAATAGCCAAACAAACAAATATGAAATAATAATAAGAATAAAAACACGAAACAAACTACAAGGAATTTAGAATGTCAACAATTTAAAAACTCCTAGAAAAGTTTATAATGAATAAATTCTCTTTAAAAATGTCTGACATAGAAACTGTCACTTAAAAATATGTACCTTTGGCTGACATTCCAAGAATTTTACATTGGCAATGTCTTGAATCATCTTTTGAAGATCTGAAGTATTCAGTTAAAATATTCTCTTATTATCCATCAATTTTAAATTGACTGAAAGGCATACACAGGCACATGAAGATTTTCTCTATGACATATTTCATGTTTTATTAAAACATACTTCAGTAAGCTTCCATTAACTGAGAATTTTTTTGTACACTGTATAATACTAAAAGAAATAGATTTATTCTATTCTGAACTTTACAGCTTCAACTTAGCTTATCATTATTAAATATCTCTTCACTTTGATTTATCTGATTTTATATCAACATATCCAGACAAGAGAAATCAAGCTCTTATGGCCATATCGCATCCCATTCAGAAAAAACAGGTAAATATTTGCCATCTTCAAACAGCAGATATAGCGGATAGTCATTGTAACTAATGTATGTCCTGTGATCAGTAGGGAAATCTATTTCAACGTAAGCAACAGAAGGGCAATATCATTAGATTCTAGGAAAAGGAAGCAGAAGCTGATTGTGATTTTATTTTGATAGTCTTAATTAAAACTCAAGAAATAAACAAGGACACACTTTCAATGGGCTATAGCTAATTTAAATTCTTGGTTTCCATAAATATTGTTCCTTACTAAAGAACAGTTTTGGCAGGTTCTAAAGTCCTTTACAGAGTTTGGGCCTTATTTTATAGACATCAGCTAGAGAATTTACTCCCTCATTTAAATCTAAAAAGTCCAGCTGTTTCTAGTGTTGAATTCCTAACCATTGAAATATTGGATTTACTTAGGCATGATAAATAGGACAGCATTTGTAGCATTAGAGGAGAATTAATTTACCGATCTATAATAGTGGGCCTCGATCCCACAATTCAAATTTATAGAGGCCATTAATGCAAAAGTCGATGCCAGCATTTTACATCATTAAAATGAACAATATGATCCATGGGATGCCAATATAACAGCTCCCCAGGACCTGAAAAATTTACTAAGAGACATTCAATTTATTCCATTGTTAAAAATCCACAGAAATGGTAAAGCTTCCAAAAAATAGATCTCTCTATTTTATTCCCAGTTGGGGGTGCAGCTGTTTGGATTCATGGCCTAGTGGCATTGAATACTTTTACTTAGCGAACAGGATGCTCTGAAGTCCTGACAGAAATTAAAGCATAATTTTTTTATATTATTAGATTTGTTATAAACACATTGTTTGACATTCTGCTTATTATTCAAATTGGAAGCTAAAAGTCATTAACATATTTATATTGTTATATTAACAAATAAGGCTTTGCATATTTAACCCCAAAATAGTGATCATTTGACCAATCACAATTTTGATTGCTGTGTAGTACACTTAGAAGCAAGCATTTTATTGTGAGTTATATAGGATTAGCAGATATGTTTTGGGGCATGTTTCCAGACTGATATATACAGGGTTAAATTGGTCAAGGAGCACTTAGCAAATGGCAAAACTCTCATTGACTTTAATGGTGCAGGATCAGGGCCTAATTTTGTTGGCTGAGCATGAATTCCTTCAAATTGCACAATATTTTTGGAGAAACCTTGGTATGGAAAGTTTGCTTTCCTCTGGAACACTAATTTAGTAAAATATGTGGGCATATCCCATAGCACAGTTTCCTGTGATTGTAGAAGCACAGATGGACAGCTGCAGAAGAGAAAACTATATGTATGCATGCATATTATACACACGAACAAATATCTAAAACCATACCATTTCCTCCAGTGTTGGAGCTGAATTCCTCAATGGAATATTAGGTTTGTCATTATGTAAAGTTGCTTATCTTCTAATTGTTACATCTTTCTTTTTGATGCTCAATAAAAGAGCAAAGTGTGAAAGTATGCTTGTAATTTTCTGGGAAACGCTTAGCATGTAAACAACTGCCCCGAAATATGGTAGAGCAACTGCTCACAGAATCTCCTGTACAGAGCAATACATTATTGAAAATTATGCACATATTAAAATGCGTAAGTGGAAAAAGAGCTGGTATGATTTACGAACATACTGTAATAGTTTAGATTGTGATTTTATGTATTTATTTACTTATTGTCCTCTACCAATGCCAAACAGACAGCTTTCTCTATTTAGGTTTTTTCAATCAGTCTTTCCTCTTCCCAGCTTCAGCACCATGTGCTTTGTCCCCTTCAGTAAAAAAAATAAAATAAAAATAAACTTCACCATAAATGTTAATATTGAAGGGTTTCATTCCAGAGTATTTGGAATGTTTTATTCAGGACATGGGGGAAAAAATCCTCATATGAGTTGCATGCTTTTATGATTCATTAATTCCTCTTTCCCCTTGCAGAAGCAGAGATAAGTCTCTGTTATGCATCAAAGGAGCATATTTATGCAAAAGGCAATATGTACCTTCCTCTGCCTATTATGTGAAGTATACTGGTGCATACTGGATAATGCCAGTATGATATAATGACATGCTACTAACTCACTATATTTTTTCTACTGGACCTGGTGGCTGTGATGCTTTAGAAAAATAAAATCTGACACATAAAATTGGAGTATGTTCATTTTACCCATGATGTCCCATACAAAAACAGGGAATCCTGTATTAGGACTTGATACATGCACGTACACAAGCACATTAGTGTGTGTGTCTTAGTGGAGGTTTCCAGAGACACTGAATGAAATAACTAAGTAATGTTTTTGTAAGCCCTGTGGCCTGCAGCCTTGGAGAGTAAATAGCTCTCTATTGTCACTTATTAGTTAAAAGGGAGAAAGAGCCATCCAGAGCTGCTTAAGAACTATGGATGGCCAGCAGCTCCATTGGGGAGGGAGTGCTCTGCTGGCAGAAGTTGGAGAACAATGGGAATTGACTAAATGGGCCAAGCCTCATTTGCATTTTACTTATGTGGCCGTTTGGAACATTTTGATTAAAATAATTTGTTTTTCTTTTCTTTTGTTTTTTTAGTTTGGGACCAATAAAATGCTATTGACCTTGTTAGGAAAAACAAAGATGAGACATTGACTTTGAATGTGCTGGGGGTCACCCTGACTGAGATGCTGCCAAGCACAGCTGGGTAAGGGAGCCTCGACAGAGGTGAGAGAGACAAAAAAGCCAAAACCAAATCCACTTCTGTTGCCTTCTGGGAATGCCTTTCTGGTCGTGAAAACTCTGTGAAGGAACCTGCATACCCAATGCTTTCTTTCCCAAGACCTGAGCAGAGACTGCTGCAGAACAGCAGATGGTGCGAAGCTAAGGGTGGATTTAGTGCAATGGATGGTGCAGAGCAGTAGGAGCTGGAGTGATCTGAGACTGCAAAGCTGCAGAAAGAACAGCCTACCTTAGGAATTCTGGCACAGACCTTCCTACCCAGAAATTAAAGCTGCAATCACACTGGCTGGGTCCGGTGCTAGACCACCCTACCCTCCACAGGCAACAGTGGCCTGCCAGAATCCTTGGACTTCTCCAACCCAGGACAGCTAACTGTGAGTGGGGATCTGGGAATGAGGGAAGCAGTTAGAACGCAACAGCCACATGCAGTTGCCAGGAGGAGTGAGATTGGAGCTACGGTTAAGGCATGCTGTGGGTGGGAAAGCTGTCTAGAACTTGTTAATTTACTAATTCCTTGTTTTCCCAAATTCATTCTGTTGTCCCCTTCTTTTCCCACTTAATACAGTTGTCTCTGTTTTAATCCCTGGACTCAGTGCTTGCGAATGGGGAAGTATTGCCCATCAGGAACAACTAGGATGCTAGATATATTTTTCTAGGTTTCTGCCTGGAGCCAGCATTCAATAAATCTTTAAGGAAACAGCTAGAAAATTGAACTGCACCCTTTTTGCTGCTGTCAATACGGAAGGATTACACTTTTTAAAAGTTCCTAAAAATTTAGGTGCAGGAAGTCTGTTAGACCAAAGAATGATTAAATATGTAAAAGGATATAGGAGATACTAAGGGGTCTTCAAAATGACTTGGTTACATTTTCTTAAAATGTGCTTTAAGGTAAAATGTCAGTCTACACCACATGGGCTTTGCACTTGAAAGCTTATTAGGAAAAATGTCCAAATTCAGCTGTACTAAAAGTTGGCTGGTTTCCTGGAGACCCTCACCTTATTACACCAAGACTTACTCCAGTGTCTCTTACCCAGTGATAGCAGCAGGCAATATTATATTATTGGAAATTAGGGAAACCAAATATTTTTACAACTTCACAACAGAATGGTTGGTATTATACACATGCTGCCTTGGAAGTCAGTGGATACCCTTGGGCTTAAACATACTTGAATCATATGTGTGAATATACAGTAATAATGGACAGGAGTCGGTATGTGTTCTCAACTGCACAATCGGTTAATGCATTACCCAGATATTATTTGCATACTATTTATTTAGATTGTAAATTCTTTGAGGTCTTTGTACCTAAGTGTTCTGTACACTGTTGACACTATACAAATAATGCTAATAATACCCAATTGTAGCTATAGTCTTTTTTTATTCTAATTGTCCCATTATGTGGTGTATATGCAAATCCATGTTCCTGTAAACCTGTTTCTCGGTACCTAGTGTAAATGTTTGGAATTACCTGAATTCTAAATACCATCCCAACATATTAGATTTGGGACAATGTGTGGCTATCTTAAAAGTGTTTTAAAGAATATTCATGAACCAAATGCTTTTAAATTGTTAAATTCCCATTTAAACTATTTTCCTCCTATTTATCTTTAATGAAGAAACCTTATGGAAGGTCTAGGCAAGAATAGCAATAAAGAATGCATTACAATACATGACATTTCATTTCTTCATAGCTCAGGAGATTAATGAACTTGCCTGTAGCTTGGCCACTACTATCTCTAGATATACAGAAATGAACCATACTTAATGCAATATTTATTTCCTAAGTCAAGTCCCTCTCCCCCCACACCCAAAAATCATTGTTTGAGTTTGTTTGCCTTTTTCCCTATTAATGATCAACCTTTTTAAACTGTTAAACACTAATTGATTCTGACCACACAGCCAGACTAGAGTTAACTGCATTCTGCATGTTGAAGATGTATGAATGTAAAGATTAAGACCAAAATGTTCAAAATTAGGCCCCTAAATTTAGGCAATCTAAATAAATGTCATGATTTTTCAAAGATGCCATGCACTTTCAGAGACTGGGAGTTATGGTGGCTGAGCACCTCTGAAAATTAGATAACCTATTTAGGTACTCAATTTTAAGGATTTGAGGATGACCATTTTGCCCTTAATGTCTACAGATAAATTGGGGATTACGTGAAAGGGATTCCAAGCAGATACCTTCAAACTCAAATAATCATAGGACACATTTTTAGGAAATTATCTTGCACACTGTGGTGTTTAGGTCTAGCCTATCTAGATTTGGACAAACAGGTTTTGTCCTTCATTTTCCAAGTTCTACAACCTGGTTTTCACTTGTCTTCAGAGGTTTTCTTACCTATAACATACCTTTGTATATAGGGCCAAGATATTTTTTTTAAATTAGGCTCCTAAATTCAATTATTATTATTATTGGTGGGGCTTGTACTGCCATCTGTTATTACCAGCCTTCAGTATACTGACAACTGTACTAGCCTCACACATACAGAAGCTGACTTGCAATCCACCCTAGATCCCTTCTCTGGGGCCTATCATAGCCTAGGATTCTCCCTCAACGTTGGGAAGATTAAGGTGCTCCACTAGCCTCATCTCAGCACAAGTTTTCCCCATTCTCCCACAAATTGCCATTGGTGGAGAACCCCTGGAAAACATTGAGCATCTCACTTAGCTTGATAGCCACCTCTGCAAGACGGCCAATCTTGATGAGGAGGTCAAACGTAGGATCCGTTGTGCCAGTGCCTCCTTCGGACCGTTGTGTCTTTATTGATAGAGATCTGTGGATGGAAACTAAGACTCTGGTCTACAATGCAGTAGTCATCCCCACTCTTCTTTACGGGTGCGAGACATAGAAGGCATATGGAAGCCATCTTAAGTGTCTGGAGTGGTACCAACAGCACTGCCTTAGGAAGATTCTCCGTATGAGATGGGAAGAATATTGCACCAATGCCAGCGTTCACTCTGCAGCTAACATACCAGTGTTGAGGCGAAGATTATGAAACATCAGATTTGCTGGGCCTGGTCATTGCATAGTGATACTCATCTTCCAGAGCAAGTCCCCTTTTCTCAACTTAGTCATATTAAGAGGATCCACAGGAGACAGAGGAAATGCTACAAGGAGTCCCTGAAGGTATATCTTAAGAAGGGAGGCATTGACCCCATGAATTGGGAAGAACTAGCTGGCAATAGACTGCAATGGCATCATACAACAAGCCTCAGCCCGTTTTTGAAGAGAATTGCCTTGATGAAGAGGCTGAGAAACGCAGAGGAGGAAGGAAAGTGTACAGCATCCTGGGCAGCAGTTGTGTTCTCTCCAAGCAACATCTGTCACGTGGAAAAAAAATCTGTAGATCATGAATTGGACTCTTCAGCCTTCCTTAAGTCTCATCAATGACATTCCTTCTGGCAGACATCATCCTTGTATCAAGGGATAGCTGCCAAGTGCCATCTATTGTTAAGGTTGCTTAACACTTCCCTTTATAAAGAGACTGTTTTCAGTTGCTTATAATTTTGTCCAACTTGTAACTACTTGAGATGAAATTGTCCATGCAGGTTATCTGCCTCTGGTTGAATGCTTTGGAAAAATTCAGCTAAAGCAGTTAATCAGTTTTCTTGAACAAGCCTGGAAAAAATATGTTTTGCCCATGTTAAAAAAGTTCTGGCAACCTTTTCTTTGAAAAATTCTAGTGCCCCTATGCTTTGGAGTAAGGACTTGACAATTGGTGGGGGTATAGCTTTTGTGTCATCCCCATGTAAATTTGCTTAAATTTGGCCAAATTATAAGCCTTTGAAAAATTGCAGTTTGCATATGCACCATAGAGACTTTGATTTTATCAGCTAAAATCTCTGAAGATTGTCCTCATTGAAAATTCTTGAGCTTCTCTCAACTCCTAGTGCTGACCAGACTATGCATGCACACTCCAACTGAGCGTGCTCCAGCCCACAGCTACCAGAGCAAAGCCAAGCGTTCCCTATAGAGGTGCTTGTGGCCAGGGAAAAGGGGATGCAGACACTCAGAGAGCCTGTTTGCTCTGTGATTTCAATGGCAGACATTCATTATTCAAAGACAAACACAAAACAAGAAATAGAACAAAAACGTTCATGTCATCTAATTTTTAGTTTATTATAATTCAGCTCAAAACAAGGCTCACAGTGTCCTGGATGATAAAATGAGATGTGCTGGCAGGTGTGTTGTGGCAGAAGGAAGCAAGAGCTGACATTTTCATGTCAAGAGTTATCCCTCTCACCCCCAAGAAATTGTATTGTATTTTCCACAAATTAGCTTGCTCTGAATTAAATCTGGGATTTTCCTGACAATGGCACCTCGGATTATGCAGGGGCAGGGGAGAGACAAACCTGATTTAAAGCCATTTTTGCCTTCATTTCCCAGCATCCTCCCATCCAAAGTCTCCTCAAGATATAGTCAGTATAACTCAGATGAAGGCCAGGATTAGGATGTCTCTCTCTATTTTATGTTTTTTCCCCATGGTAAAAAATTGGTAGACTTGATGAGTTACAAGAGCATTGATAGGTTTTCATTTAAACTAAGATTATAACTTTAGGATTGTTTATGGTTGCAGATTAGAACATATTGAATATCTGTTCACATCTTGTTCTTAATAGCTCAACAATGAGTCTACAGTAAATATTTTGAGTTATTGCCTTCAATAGCGAATAATACAGGATATTAATCTTTTTAGAGAGAAAAAGAGAAACTAAATGCAGCTTAAAAAATAAAGGATGAAGATTCCAACACTCCATGAAAGTGTTAACCCCATTACTATCTATTGTGTGTGTAAAAGGGCAAAATAGGAAGTAAATACATACATATCCTAGAAAGTAATACAGTACATCTTTGTAGGAAATCAGTGACATGTTTTTGATCCCTGCTGAAATAGATGTTAGGTTTTAAGAGATAAATAAACACCAAAATAGGTTTTTCTTTCTATTTATTCTGCTGCTTTCTACTGATATGCATCACCTTATTAATGTGGTCAATTGAAAACATACAATAGATTAAATGGGAGTATAACGGCTGTATTTGCCACATTCAGCTTGAATTTTCTTATTAATTTGCCTGGAAATTTATGAGCCACAAATAAATATAAAGCCATGACTCATGCAAATTATCAATGCCAAATTGATTAAGTGTATAAAACTATCACTCACCTAAAAAGATACTATTAGTTAAGTGGGTTTTTTGACTATTTGGATGCAAAATAGGCTACAATATATGTACTAATCACATGCAAATGTATTAAGTATTGAAGTCTTCATTATCACATAGCTGCAGATTTTTTGTGTTTGCTACTACATATTGTAGGTACCAGGTAAGCCTAAAAGTTCAACTTTCATCCTTCAGAGAGATAATTAAGTTAAAACAAAAAAGAAATATTGTATGGTACGTGGAAATGAATTAGCTATTTCAAGAAGTCAGGTACATCATTACATGGATAGGTGTCAAGACGTTAATTTCTTTGCTCCACAAGGATTTGCAAGCACCGCCAAGCTGTCTGTTCTTATCAAACTTTATTCCATTGCAAATTAACAAAAGATTTCAGCTCAGATCTCACCATTTTAAGATATTTGATTAACTACCACACCATAGATTGAGTAATTAAATAAAACTGACACTTTAGTCAGGGAAAAAATGACTTGTGGACTTATTTGAAAAGATTTGTGGGAGGAAAATTCTACCAATGAGTAGCACTGAAAATTACTTATCACTTAAGGATAAATTAAGATGGAAAATGAATAGGTTGTAGATCCCTGGTATTTAACACAAATTTATGCACATGGAATTTGAAACGGAGTTTGATTCTAATCCCACCTTAGCTTTGTTTTCCAGGGCCAACCACCCGTAGTTCCCAGTGACTTCGAAAGCTTGTCTGATCCCATTCCTATATTTAAATAAATGGAAATGTTTTACTGTTGACTAATAGCAACCAGAAAAGGTTGGTTGTTGATTGCTGACAGGCCCATCATCTCTCCCCGAGTTCTCAGTGAACTGCCTCTGCAGCACTTCTAAGTCCCTAGCCTATACCTCTTCAAATAAGTTCATGCGCATAGTCCTCAACTAGTATTTTTACTCTTCAGTGCAGCCCTGACATGAGAGAGAGTTTATCTTCAAGAGCATTAATGATTATATCAGTATTTATTTTTCTGTCATATTATTATATAATTTCTGTGGAAAAGAATAAGAACCCTTCAGCTGGTTTCCACAGCAACGCTTACTGCACAGTACTATTCTCCTTTGGGCCCAAGTTACATGTGGGTGTATGAAGCAGAGGAGATCATCAGGCACAGCCTCTCTCCTGTGCTGGGGTCAGGTATGATACAGTCCCTCTTGCCTTCTAAGAACACTATAAACACTGAAGAGGGGTTGGAATGATGCCATCCCTCCCCTCCACAGGTTAGTTGAACTGATCAGCTGCAGAGGGGAAAACAATCTGCAGCTTCTTAAAAAGTGGTGCACACTTGGGAGCTCCAGAATGGCTTGTGTCTGAGGGTATGTCTAATCTGCATGCTAAGCCTGAGCTATGGCTGAGGTTTGAACCCAAGCCCTTCTCTTATCCACACACAAATCAGTCTGACTCAGGTCAGCAAGCACTCAAGAACTGAGACTTGGATCAAAGACCACTATTTGGCCATGTGGATTCAGCTCAAGCTGCAGATGCAAGTCAGAAGGTCTCCTTAGGGCATTATGGACATGTTAGCACAGCTGTGAGACTCAGATCCAACAACTGTAAGGCCAAGTTTACAAGGCAGTGTGGTCACTCAGGCATGGTCCTGGAAACACTGAGTCCGCCAGCCCGGGTCCCACAGATCTGGGTTTACAAGGCAATACATGCATACCCTAAGGGAGATACAAATCCTTTCAGAGCTCCCTTAGGATGAGGTACATCTACATCTACCACCTGTAGGTCTATACCTATTATGCACAGTCTGGCCATTAGTAAAAAGGTGGGAGTGGTACCTTTATCAGTATCTCTGTCATTTCAACCACCTAAGGAAAAATCACTGGTTTTCTTCCCCCACCCTGCCCACCCCTGCCTCCTATGGTTAAAATTAATAGGTCAAATTCTCTGCTGCTGTATTTGAAGTCAAAAGAGTTAAATCGGCACAGCATTTAGGCCTACAGTTTTTTTGCTATCATGTAGCTCTCTACTTACCAATTCCAAACACAATATATTGTGTTCTGGCACATTGCTTCACAATGATTTGCATCCTAAAGTCTGGCAAACAAACTGAAGTCACAGCACATCTTGCTTCTAAGAGTAGTTACTGTTTGCTCATCATTAGGAGTAATATGAAGCAATGCAGTAAATATCTTCACTGGTACAGGCATGGAGAACATTCCATCTTCAACATTCTAAATCACTGCTTCTCAACCAGAGGTATGCAGACCGCTGGGGGTACAGAGAGCTCTTCCAGGGGCCACATCAACTCATCTAGATATTTGCCTAATTTTACAACAGGCCACATAAAAAGCACCAGCAAAGTCAGTACAAACTAAGTTTTCATATAGACAATGACTTGTTTATACTGCTCTACATATTATACACTGAAATGTAAATCAATTACAATATAAATATTGTACTTATTTTATAATTGTATAGTAAGCATGAGAAAGTGAGCAATTTTTCAGTAAGTGTGCTGTGACACTTTTGTATTTTTATGTCTGATATGTAAGCAAGTAGATCAAGTGAGGTGAAACTTGGGGTACACAAGACAAATCAGACTCCTGAAGGAGGTACAGTAGTCTGGAAAGGTTGAGAGCCACTATTCTAAATTATGAATAAGCAGCTAGAGTGCAAGGATAAAAAACTCAAATACCTGCCCTTTTCAAAATAGGTACTATTTATCGAGTATGCTTCTCAGTCCAACAGGTCCCAACTTAAAGAATGAAGTGAACAAATAAGGGCAACAACAGTCAATTAATTTCAGACTGCCGTAATACTCGGCTAATGCTCTACTGCCTCTACCACAGAACAGGACAGGCACTTGGACTATCAGTTCTCTATTTGATGCTTAGATATGGAATATGTATTTGTGACAGCTCTGTAAGGGTTTGTTGAGAGAAAGAAATACATACAAATAAAATTCTGGGGATGCGGGAAGGACACTGCAGTATAATTTACCATTCTGCTGAATTAATTTACTTATGCATTGTGGGGGAAAAACAAGTTACTAGTTACATAAGAATACATAAATAATGTATTGAAGCCACGCTATTGTAATTATGATGCTCTGTAGAAACTATAGCTTATTAAGAGTTGCTATGGTTGATAAAGTCCATGCACCATACAAGAATAGTATGAAAGAAGGTCATAGAAATGGTAGAGGGGGGTGGAATGGAGCAACATAACTATGTTGCATGGGAGAGTTAGCTCGATATATTGATGAAAATGAAATGATTGGGCCAGCTCCTCAGATAGAATAAATTAGCATAGTTCCATTGACTATAGTAAACCTAGGAATTCCCAAACTAGGTCAGATTAGCAATGCTTGGTTTCCTGTCACCAGCAGTGGCCAGGATCTGAAACTTTAGAGAAAGAAAAGAAACAATACAGTAAGTATTTATGGAACAACATACAACCCAGAGGGAATTTCTTCTTGACCACCTCTAGAGCATAGTTAATGCTCTGAAGCATGGGGTTAAAACCCATTCCAAAATGGATTGTTTTTATTATTAATATTCACTATTGTTATTCTTCTTAACCCAAGCAGTTACCCAGTATTTGGGGTTTTATGGGTTGTGTTTATTAGGAGAAAAAATGATAGAAGTGAGGTATTTCTTTGATGCAATCCTGGTTATTTACATAGAATGTACAAAATCATGTATTCCTGAACACACAAGAGCCTGTTTCTTTGCTCTTTCCAGCCAGCACCTGACCTCAAATGCTCCCTCCTGATTCTCTCTCAGGGCCATGCTACCTGTACTTCTCTTATTGTCTTCTTGGCTTTCTGCTGCCTTCTGTGGTTGCTTCTGGCTCAGATACACAAAGCAGCACCAAACGACATCCAGTTGCTGCATTTGTATTCAGACCACATGGAAAACAACACAGATCATGTGCCTGAACACCTACTCCAATCCTGCCATGCTCATCTGTGATTTCTATTGCTCCAACTATTACTAAAGAAAATCAGCATTTAACTGCTCCCACAGTTAGCCTGAGTGGAAGGCAGCTACCATGCCCACCAAGTTCAGTGAGGTTTCCAGCTAGCCATACATCAAAGAAACATTCCCTGGGAGCGACCCAACCTCCAGCATGGCTATGTTATCATTCTGGATATTCTTCTTAACAACAGAAATGTCTAATCCTTTTTTGAGGATGGAGATAATGGAGCTAGACTGATTTGAACCAGTGGTGGATCTTTTACACATTGTGTTTTCTCCACATTAAAAATCTTTATTGTTGTTATTTTAAGTCAGATATAAAAATATCCCAAAACACCTTATGAAGAAATTTCTTGGTTGCAAAACTCTCTTGAAAGTAAGAGTGTAGAAAACTGGGATAACTGCACATTACTTCCTTTGCTAATGCTCCCCTGGGTGTTTAAAATCAAATTGTATAAACTCTGTCACCAGGAAGGAAGTGAGTGCATGCTGCAGCAATCTTTTTTAATGTACAGAAACCAGTAGGAGAGCACAACATAAAAATTGACCTTTATACCTCCTAATGATATGTGGCAAATCAAATATGTCCTTTTCCAAAGTAAACCTTCTCCACCAAATGATAAGGTATAGTAGATAACAAAAGTTGTCATGGATGAGTAGAATTACTCATTCATGATATCTTTGCTGCCTGTTATGTCAGCCTTCCTAGAACTGTAAGATTATTAGGCAGTGTGGAAAGCTTTCACTGAAAGCGGATGCATTTTTACAGCTTTGGTATTTTTTAGCTCAGTGAATTATTTGCAAGTCTTTGCCCAAAATGAATCATCCTATTTTTACTGGTATTTTTCCATTTTTTACAGGTACATTAGAAAAGTTGATAAACGGGTAAAGTGTTGTACTGTCAGAAGACTTGTAAAATCAATTTTCTCAACAAACTGTAACTGGTGGGAAAGCCAAGAGCGTCTCCTATGTTTTACAGACCCAGCAATTTTTTTAGATGCAATTAGTACTAAAATATGATCCTGGTCCTGAGCTGGTGGAAATTGGCATAAACCATGACACCTGATCAGGAATTGTGTCTTCCAGTGAAAGGAAGAAAGAATTTGGAGTAAATTGTAGGTCAGATTTTCAGCTAGCATAAATCAGCAATGACTCCAGTGGAATTACGTCAAGTAATACCAGCCTAGTATCTGGCCCTGGTTATGTATTCATTTCATTTTCATGTTATCTTGAAGAAGTGAAGAATGCTATATTTTTGTTATAATATTACCAATTGGTTAGCTGTGAGAAAATGGACTTTTGTCCAAAATGAACATTTTTACTCATTCTTCATGAATTGACCCTATCCCTAAGATTCAATACATTCCAAAAACGCTCAGTGCAGTGGTGATGGGCATACTAAAGATATATTTTTATATACACGCACACGCGGAGGTAAAATCCATGTGATAAGCAGAAACAATTCCATGGAGAATGTTTAAAAAACAGGCCAAATTCTGCAGTGAATGGAATTACTCAAGATTTATTCTGGTATAACTCTGGGGACCAAAATCACAGTTTTTAACTGGATCTTCAGGTAGCCGAAGAGCTTGTGAAGTTTTCTGATGTTGACGATTTGATCACACAACCTTTTTTCATGGCAATGCTTTTGGGGTGTTTTTCACTGTTTCTGAAGGACTGTGCATGGACCATCAATTAGGACCAAGTGAATGTATTTGAAACAGTTGATTTCCTGCAATTTCTGAGGAGAAGTGTTAGCGGGCCTTTGTCTTTACAATCCTTTTCTGTATGTATAGTGGAAATGACATATCTCTTGTTGCCATGCTCTCTCTCACACACCCACATTGTGTACCAATCTTAAGTTCACATTAAACACCTGTGAGCTGTAAAAGCATTTAAAATACTTAATTAATGATGTAGCAGACCTATATTAAAACATTTGGAACTGAGAGTATAGAACTGTTATTTCTGTTTCCTGACAAACTATAGTATGTTTTGGAAAAAATGACAAGGAAAAATGCAATTTGATTACAAGTGTATATAAATTAATAATTAAAGTATGACCAAGCAAATGAAAATTAAAACATCACTGTACTGTTATGGGAATATATTCCTGTGGTTGAGGATTATAGGAGGCATAACACTAAAGAGGCTATAGCTGGTGAATGTGATCTGTGAAACCAAGTGTGGAGTCACAGGTTGCATCTCATTAAGTTGGGAGAGTGCTTAGTGCATTTTGGGTGGTACCACAATATATATGATTAATATTAATTCATTACCACCCTGGTAGTTGAAGACCAGGTAAAATTATAGGACACAGCAGTGGAGTAAAGGCCTACACCTTAACTCTGGACCCTGTTTTGTGGGGAAGACCTTATGTCTGTATGGAATCCCAATAGGATACCATATGAATGACCTGCCCACATGAATCTGGTTGCAGAGTTGGATCTAAAGGGATGGGAAAAATATGAAATAATATTTAAATATTTTGCATATTTTATCTTCAAATTCCCCCAACTTGAACACATTACTCCCCTGATTTCCAGAATGTAAAAAAAGAGACCCCTGTGAACTCTGGAATGGATACAATATGAAAGTTGCTTAGTTTCTTCATATAGAGGGAGCTCTGTAGGAAAAAATATGAATGGAAACCGCATCACTTTTTTAGAGAAAGTTGGGGGTGGACCCCTCTTGACCCTCCCCTGTGCAGAACCCCCTAGATGTCCAAGCATGGGAAAAGTAGTGGCACAGAAGTAGCTTATCTTCTTTCACTGAGGCAAGACCCTTTTTGTAGCAGTTGGGCTTTTGGAAATGATCCTTTTCAGCCCTTGCATTTTTGAGGCAGAGAAACTCACCGTGGTCTGGTAAAGCCAAATATTTCATGTACTTCTATTCTCTACTTTGCTCTCACCAACTCTCGTGTTGTTTTACTGAGGTTTTGTCCTGTTAAATCTGTTACACAAACTTTCCCCCAAAAAACATCTTGCAGGGGAGAGGACCACAGAGCTCATGTGTAAAATGAGGCCAGATTATGGCCAGCCGATAGGTATCCAGATTTTGAAGAAAAAGAAAGAAAACTATATGAATAGTCCAAAAATGTGTTTTCTGCAGGTTTCCCATGTTCTCAAATTTTTATTGACTTTCTAAACAAGGATAAAGAGAAAAGCGATCAAGAGCATCCAAATTAAACAAGATACAATGTCACTGCCAAGTCAGTGAAAAACTCTCATGTTTATAGTCTTCTTGTGTCTTATGTCTGTCCATTATTTGTTCAGCTGAGTCACTTCAGCTTTGAGCCCTGTCAGTGTAACTGCAGAGTGGGTGACCAATAAATTCCTGACTTGTAACAGCCAATTAAGCTCATCTTAAAAAACCCCACATTGTTTTGGTAAACATTTTCAAGTGAAGGTAACATTTAAAGGTCAATGATAATGCAGAGTAGCTAGCTAATCTCCCTTTGACAGTGCCAATAACAGTAGAGTTATCCAAAGCATGTTACTCAAACTTTAGTTTTGCTACAAGTGTATGGCCAAATCCTGCATGCTTTGTTCATGTGATCAGTCCCACTGAACTCCATGCCACTACTCAACTGAGCCAAGGAGGATTGAGTCTATAGCTAGTATTAGTTAATTTATGGCAAGGTTATGACTGGGAGACACATCCTAAGATAAAAACCCTTGACTCAATTATGCCCTCAATTGAATGGGTTTAACTGGGGTCACAGTTTGGTTCTGTGATGGAAAATGGCAAGTATATGAATACTGGCAAGCTCAAAAGAGTATATGCCTTGAAGTGGAAAGATGCAAAGAGATTTTGACAAAGGAAGAAGAAAATAGACATTGTTAAAGGGCTACATTCGTAATGAAGATGCAGTCTTCCGTGTATGTTGGAAAATGACGTCCTCAAGCAATCAGACAGTCACATACTACAGTGTTCTGTAGAAATGAGCTAAGGCTGTAATAGAAAAGCATCTACAGATAAACATTTGATTTCTTAAGTGAAAGTATTTCACTACATGCATGCTGCTTTTGTATTTGCTTTCCATGAATATTCCAGTAAACAAGTTTACTGGCAGAAATGTTTGTGGGAAAAAAAGAATATTAATACCAAGCTAATTTTTCATTCATTCATTAATGCTGGCAACCTGACGACACATCCAAAATACCAGAATGTCACTTATGGATTTACCCAAAACTAATAAGGCTCAGATGTTGAACATCGAGGGCCAGAATCATGACCCAGCTTCTTTGTGAACAGAAAATGCACCCCTTCACAATCACAAAGGTGTGACTGAAATGGCTAAATAAAAAGGTTAGTGGTTTCCTCTAAGGGACCAACCCCTTGAGTCTGTGAGAGGTGGTGGGTTTCCTGGGAGTGGAGGAGTGGAAGATCACCTGAGCTGATGGACTGGCTGGTGATCCCAGCCCAAAGTGGGGAAATGGATGTGCAGCCACTCTTGCTACAGCTGAGACCCCAGCCCAAAGAAGGAAAGTTAAGGAGCGCTGTGTAATAAGCGATTCCTACCTAGAGGTAGGAAAAGCCCATGATATGCGTGAAGCAGAGACAAGGCCTTTGCCTATAACAGAGGACCCTTTTCAGAGGGTGACCATGGCTACTCAGGGGACATCTTAGGTAAAGGATTCTGACTCACTACCTCTTTGAAGATAGGGC
Organism: Emydura macquarii macquarii; assembly: GCF_026122565.2. NCBI lineage: Eukaryota > Metazoa > Chordata > Testudines > Chelidae > Emydura > Emydura macquarii. The sequence continues at coordinate 892,190 of NW_027131527.1, forward strand.
AGAGAGAGGAATCCATCCCTGAGGAATGAACATGGGGTTATCGGAAAGTGAGGCAATGGTTTCCTCACATACATACAGTCCAGAGGTAGAGACAGATCCTTGGAGAGGGCACGCCAAAGCTGTGGGAGGAGAAGGCTGAAGCCTTTCCCCTCCTGATATGGATAAGTAGAGCTCAAGAGTAATTGTTTGATTAAGACCATTTTTGCACAGAGTCAGGCCTATACTGACCACTCAAATTATTGGGCATGCTGCCTATACCACCCCAGAGGTCAGCACCTCTTTCACATGAGGAAGTTAGTGAATGATGGAAAAGACCAAAAATAATGATTTATCTTTTCTTTCTTTGCTTTGCTGTAAACAGAGGAGGGGGCTTCACACAAAGCAGGTTGTTGGCTACTCGTAATACCCCTCAGACTTTAATCTGCTGATTTTTATTACCAGGGGCAAGTTACTTCCACAGGCCATGCCCATGAATGATCTTGATTTTACTCAGCTTCTAAAGGTTCAGTGCAGTGTCAGAGTGGAAAGTGGGATGCAGATCAGGTTTGAGACTTACAGGAGGTAGGCCAGCCTCTGGGTGCCTTGAGGTGATTTGTCTGGAAACTGAGTTAGACAGAGGCATCTGTCGCTACTCACTGCTAATAAACTCTCGGGTTCATGGTAATTGGCTAGGGAGGCTGAGGCATTCAAAATGATCACTTTTCATGAACTACAAGCTTAGCCATCTTCAATTTCACACCCCAGGTGGTTCCCTTGGGATGGGTATTTTGCAGTTGGCTGCCTCCTCAGTCATGGTCAGACCCAATTTATTAAAGGAAAATTAAGAGATGGTAGATTTATTCAGTGTTGGACAATCCCTGAGGCAGTGCAATAGGGTTTCCTTGAAGGGAAGCTTGGATGCCAGAGTCAAACCTGCAACCTGATTTGGATACATGGGGGATGCAACTCAGATTTGGAATTTACACCAAGAAACTTGCTCTTTGGATCTGAGAAGGGATAATAAAGGACATGACACTGGAGGAGGCCTTTCCTGTCCCTGTGACAGTGACTCTGTGCAGGGAGGTAGTCAGGGGCAATAGTGATTCTGAAGCAAAAGCCAGGCAGTGGTCCACATTGGCCTAATTAAATCATATTGCATCTTGTCTTTCTTCCTGACTGTCCGTAAATCCATGCGTGCATCATGCTTCTACATCTATAAAGGCACAGTGACTGTGAAATTATTCCTCCTTAGCTAAATCATAGTACCATTTTTATTGTTTTTTCCCTTCACAACAGCTTACATTGTTTACTGGGGTAGATACACCAGATCAGATAACATACACTAGCAATTTTTTCAGCTGTCTAGATTCCACTGCTCTTATTTATGATGAGCAATATCTCTCTGCACGTAACTTGGACTAGATGCAAGTACTACTTAATGTGAGTAAGTGTGTTACAATCAGGCCCACTGTGACTGCTGATAAAATCCCCAGACAGAGTTTTAACAATTTCCATAAAGATAGCAACACCATTTAGCATTTGGGATTGGCATATTGTTTATGACTGGAAAAAAAATCAGTCAGTTATTGATACCGATGACATTTCCAAAGTTAGAGGTTTTTAGTATAGTTTGCACACTAGCTAATGTTTGTAAAGCACACTGACTTTCTCAGAGAGAAAGACCTGTATACATGCATTAGGCAGAGTCTGCCCATTGATTTGAACTACTCGTGTTTTTAATCCTTTTATGATTCATTCCAAATATAACAATAAATCTAATTACTACAACAAACGTTATTATCTAAAGTTCAGTCTGATAGTGGAAAATGTTAGGTTTCCCCCTTTCCCCTCCCCCCCCCCCCTCGCTTTCCCCAAGGATTTTGTTAGATTTTATATTCTATAAAGTGGTAATTGATAGCAAATTGTTTTGGCACAAAATGATCCAGCAAGGATCACTCTGATTTAATTAAGTTTAAGAATATGGGAAATGGTTCAGACCTTAAGCCTTTTTTCCAAGGAAACATTTGGATAAGTCATCCTGTTCCTTTGTGTTCTTTATTTTCCTTTTCCCAGCTCCAACTGTGTAAATTCCTAAGATTATTGAATTCAGAAAGTACTGTCCATGAAGAACCACCTGTCATGCCAACGTCATTCTGAATAGCCTTCATTAATATTATCTGTTAATTGCATTACAGTAGCATCTACAACAAATACGAGAACCTGAGTGTACTAGACACTGCAAAAACGCATGAGACAGTCCCTAACTCAAAGAACTTGGAATTTAAATGACAAGACAGACAAAGGCAGGAGAGGAAATGCAGAGGAAGTAATTTGCAGGTCAGTTGGAAAACCAGGACTAGAAGCTAAATCTCCTGACTCCCAGTCCTGTGTTTGAGTCTTCACTCTGTTACATCACTTTAACATCTGTATAACTCCACTGAAGTTTCACCTAGATTTTTGAAGTCCTTAGGCAAAGGAAGTCACTGTCTGCTCCACTGATTTTCATGAAATTGTACTGGCATAAAACTGGCATAATGGAGTGAAGAATTACAACCTTTGTGCAGCTGAAGGTCTGTCTATAATCGACCATGATTTTCTAACTGAAGGGGACAAAAATTCCCCATCTTACTGAAGCCAAATTGAATGCCCAGTTGCAGCCCGGAATTAATTTCTCAAAGGCTATCAGCAGATGGAAATCTAGGCCTAGTCTACACTGGTGACTTAGGTCGACTTAAACTCACTGAAGTCGACCTACGTACACCTGCGTCTACACTGGCACTACAGTTAATTCAAATTAAGGCGCCTTGTAAATCGACTTAATAAGACCTCCTCTGCAAGTGGCATAGGACCTAAATCAAATTTGTTAATTTGATTTAGTGTCAGTGTAGATACAAATTCTCTTAATTCAACTTTATTGGCCACCGGGACTTATCCCCCAATGTCCTGTTTTGGACGCTCTGGACAGTCGCAGCGTGCTGCTCTGTGGTCACACTACCAGGAAATGTTCCCTCCCCTCAAGCCCCGGGAAGATTTGAATTTTCATTTCCTGTGCTGCCAGCGTGGAGAGAGCTTTGTCACTGAATCTGCATGGCTACTGCAAAGCCCAAACATGCTCCAGCATGGCGTCAACCAGAGGTCTTAGATCTCATTGGTCTGTGGGGAGAGGAGTCCGTTCTGGCTCAGCTCAGAGCCAGCAAAAGGAATCTGGAGAAAGCGTGCTGGAGAAGGGACTCCATGGACAAGGAGGAGGAGGAGGCTGAGGAAAGCAGAGTACAGGAGAGCTGGGTGTCCATTCTCTCTGAAAGTCAGGACATATTGACCCCAGAGCAGTCCAGCAGTACACAGGACAGCACTAATGATCCCGTGGAAGGCACATCTGGTGAGATTTTTTCTTCTTCTTAGCAGTTCTGCCCTTTTACATGGGGGGGGAGGAGGGGGAGGGATCAGGAAGGGGATTTCAGCCGTTTTGGTGACTGTACTGGGTTTTTTTCAGGGAACAGTTTATTTCTGTGATGAGAAATGCCACATTTATCATCAGGTGATATCACACAGAAACTTTCACGTATGTGATTTCTTATCGTTTGCCAAGGTTTTCAGGGGAGAGCTGCCTTGTTCCTCCCTCCATGGTAGGATACTTTGGTGCAATCAAGGGAGCCTGCATCATGGCGAAACACTTCTGGTACCCAGCTGCGTGCAGCAAATCTGTGTTTTAAGCAGAGACTTGCCCCCCCCCCCCCCACACACACACACCCACCCGCTCTCCGTGGTTCGTCTGTGTGCTGGTTTCAAACACAAGCAGGGATTCCACCCCCTCCCCCCCCCGAGTGCCTCGGTAAAGGCACAGCGAGCAGACCCTTTTGGGATGTCAGGAATGGAATGAGGCTCTGCTTTAGCCCTGTGCACTGCATGCGGATTATTGGCTACATTATTGGCTAAATTGTTTCATCTTTTGCTGCATTCTTGCAGACAGGGTAGTTTTTTGCTACATTGATGCAGACTGGGGAACATTTTGCTACATTGTAGCATTTGCATCATTTTCTTCACTATGCAAACAGTGGCAACCTTGTTATTTTTTTGTTTCATTCTGTAGACACCTCTGCCTTGGCCACACCATCAAGAAATGCTGTGGAAAGACTATCTCAGATTACAAAGAGGGGTGGGGGGGAAGAGATGACATGTTCATCGAGCTCATGAACGCCTTAGCGGCCACAGAGGCAGAACAAAGAGCGTGCGGCTCACCTTGTCCCAGAATTTGGAAATGGACAGGGAGACTCGCAGAGAAATGCTGGAGTATGATCACAGTACCATGCACATAGGCGTGTGCAGCACATGTCATTAGGGTGTGCACATTTCATTAGGGTGTGCACACATTACCCAGGAAATTACCTGTGTCCTTATTTTTCGGCTATGGCGCCCTGGCGCCTGATGTCTTACCCGCCACTGGAAAACTACCAGCATCCTTATTTTCGGCGGCAGCTTGCGTCATGCACCAGATCATCCCCCGCCACCAGAAAAACTGCCCAACTACCATCCTACCCCTTGAGATAGTGAATGAACATCCTCCTCCCCCATGACTTGAATGTTCATAAATAAACTTCTGCATCATTTCAACATGTTTCTTTATTAAATCATATCTTGTTCTGGAGGGATTTGGTAGGTACAGATATTGATTTGGGGGGCAGGGGGCGGGTGGTTTCACCAAAGGCAAACAACGTACAGGAACAGAAATCAGTCCTGCATCTCATTGCAGAACTTGGTTTTCAAAGCTTCCCTAATGCAAAGCACTCTGTGGTTAGCTGTCAGCGTAGTGCTGGCATCTGGCTGCTCATAATTGGTGGCCATTCTTTCTGCCTCCACAGCCCATCCTTGGGGGAACCGCTCACCCTTCGCTTCACACACATTATGAAGAACACAGCACCCAGGTATCACAGAAAGGAGGTTCTTCTCAGTCATGTCCAGACTAGTGAGGAGACTCCTCCATCTACCCTTTAAATGCCCAAAGGCACATTCTACAACCATTCTGCAATTGCTTAACCTCTTATTAAAACACTCCTTGTCACTGTCAAGGTGCCCGGTGTACAGCTTCATTAGCCAAGGGAGCAAGGGGTAAGCAGGATCCCCCAGGATCACTATGGACATTTCCACACCCCCGATGTGAATTTTTTGGTCTGGGAAAAAATTGCCTGCCTGCATCCTAGAGAACAGCCCCGAATTATGAAATACGTGCGCGTCATGCACCTTCCCAGACTACCCCACATAGATGTCAGTGAAATGACCCCTGTGATCCACAAGCCCCTGCAGGACCATGGAAAAATACCCCTTGCGGTTTATGTACTCAGTTGCTAGGTGGGCAGGAACTAAGATAGGGATGTGTGTCTCATCAATGCGCACCCCGCCCCACCCGCAATTTGGGAACCCCATCATTGCAAACCCCTCCACTATGTCCTGCACATTTCCCAAAGTTACTATCCTTTGTAGCAGAAGTCTATTGATGGCTCTGCATACTTGAATCATGGACTGCAGATGATTGGCTACCACCTGCAGCAATCGAGAGTTGTTTTGCTTGATGGCTTGTAGCAGGGCAGCCTTGGCGGCATCGCTGTAAAAACAAACAAACAAACAACTTGCAAATACTTTTTCTGTTTGTTGGGGGGCAGGGAGGGAGGGAAGCAATGTTGCATCATGGGACGATGAAACTTATCCCAACAGCCACCATGGCTAGTTGCATTGTGGGATAGCTATCCACATTACACTGCTTTGCAATTCGAATTAAGAGTGGTCAGTGTAAACGCGGGAGACCAGTGCAAACAGTGTAGTGTATACACGCTGCTGCAACTTCTAAAAATCAACTGCTGAAAGTCGACTTAAACTAAGTCGACTTCACTCTGCAGTGTAGACATAGCCCTAGGTTTGTAATTATAATGGCAGCACCAGTCAACCTTACCCGTAGTTTTGCCATAAACTTGGTTTTGCGTAACAAATCTTTTTCATACATAAAATCAATTTTTTTTTCCAAATCAGAATCTGGGCTGAGAAAGGTACAAGTCATTCACCGCAATTTCACTGAAGCCATGAACTCACACTACACTAAGAAAATAGTATAAATACATAATTTCAGACCAGTATGTTGACAATTTAATTTTTAAAGCCAGTTGAGATTTGGGAGACCCTGAATAGCCACAAGTAGATTATTTATGGAACAGAGCAAGCACACTCTTTAATTTCACATGGATATTAGAGAATATATCACTTTTCATGTGCTGTTTTGTGGTGTATTGTTTTCCATACATAGTACAAAGTCATTGGAATCCTCAATATCAATTTTTTTTTTTGTCACAGTGACATATTGTCAGCGTGACCCATGATTCCATAAGCAATAATTAAGGGTTTTAGGCCCTAAAGCCATAGTTAGCTAATTGCAAAACAAAAGTGAAACCCAAGTGACTATCAGATTGAAGAAAACATTAATCTCAGCCTTAGAAACCACCTAGCACATTTTTGTCACCATAAATATTGTGTCCTGTCACCAATGTCCTTTTCTGAAATCAATGTCAGTTCTCTGTAGAAGATGACTGGAGCGTTGCAGATCAGCTTCTCAGTGGAGTATGGGTATACATTAATTGGAATTTTTTCTGTTCACACAGATGCACTAGTCCTGGAACAAAAATGGCCAAACAACATGCAGGGCAATCCCTTCTTCCAGAAATCTCAACCCAATACCAAGGAGAACAACTTTGCCTCAAAATTTGACTCCAATCAGAGATCTAGGGACAGAACAAATTGTCCTGTTGCTTGCACTGCTTCTTTCTCAGGTCTGCTGACTTTACACAGAACCTTGATGATCAGAAACTACCACCACAGTATGTCTTATCAAAACTGAACATTCACTTGTATACTACAAAAACGAAATGAGAAGACTAAGTTTAACAGTAGTATCAGCGCTCTTAAGGTAAGTGAATCTCTGACTCCATCCTGGCTTCTTAGAAAGTCTTAAGCCTGTAGTCATCACCGTTCTCAGGTGCAACTCTGTGTTCCTCTCCCACCAGACTGGGGATTCAGACTTCAATTTCCTCCTGCAAGGTACCTCAGCAAGTCTGAGTTTAATTCAGCACCTGATGACCTGTTCTCTCCCAGGAGCTGTGACAGGGTTTACCAGTGACCAACCTGCCTTCAGAAAGCAAAGTATTTATTCAATACCAAAAGCATTATACAGAAACCATATCTTGAAAACAATAAATAGCTTATATGTATGCATGTTTTACCAGGTGTCACTCTTCTTCCACATGGGGACCCTGATAGGTTTCATAGTCGTTCAAACTCTTTCTGCGGGGCCTGTCCCTTCTGTCATAGCCTCATGTCAGTTCTCAGATCAGATGAGAGTATTCACCCTTTATATCAGGCTGTTAGTTTATACAGTTCTCAGTCGTTTGTTTGCTAGGCCTCTTGAATCTGTTTTAAACCAGTATATGCAATTTTCTCCAGGTAATGGTTTTTCTACAGGCTTGTTTCCCAATCTAGGTATTTGCATTAATTACCCCTTAGTGTGTTTAGTTCCTGTTAGTTCATTCTTGCTTTAGGTGAAGCACCTTATCCCCCACACTCTCTGCTTTGCTTGTCCTTTATCATGTAACAAACTGAGGGAAAACTTTTTCATAACAATGAATCAGTAGTTTTCCACAAGCAGCACCTGGTCATGGTTACTATAACAATATAGTAAATAGTAACAAAATAATATAAGGTGATGATGTGTCTCAAAAAAAGGAATAGTTTACCATATCATGAAAGTTTGGATTCTCTCAAATATCCCATTAGGCAACTGATGGGATTCCATTTAAAGACAGGCTATGGGTATTATCAAAGGATGGCTGGTTCTTTAAGGGGAAGCAGGCTCAGTCTTGCCTATAATGATCCTGCTACCTTCCCAGCTGACCCAAATCAGCCAGGGATCAAGCAGCTTTGGGTAACGATTGGACCGAGCTAAGAGAGTGGACAGTTTTGCACAAAAAGGAGGGGAGCGTGCTTGCTTCTTCACTTGAGGACTTTATACTTTAGGATTGTCCCTGTGGGGGAGGTAGCAGAGAAGAAAGAGATTCCTGAAATAGGCTTAAGAGAAGGTAGGCTGGTTACCTGTCTGGACTTTAAACTAGAGGAGAGGAGTGAGACTAGGGAAAGGGAATCCAGGAAGGAAGCCATGAGGCTTATCAACTCAGTAGGAGCTGGATGTCCATGGAGAGCACCTAGGGAGGTACTGCTCTGAATGACAGCAGGAAAGAAAGCTGCAGAGCTGGAAAGAAGGTGACAATTCTGAGGCACATGGATTTGAGGAAGGAGCTGTGGGAATGTTCTAGAAAGCAGCCAGGGGAGCAAGTGCTCTAGGGAGGCAGTATGGGTTCTGAGAGGATCGCTCATGGTGGCTTTCTGTGGGTCCCTGGACTGGAAGCCAGAGGAGAGGGAGGTAGTATGTGAAACTGCCAGGTACAGGGGGAGGGGTATGACTATTGACTGTGTTAAAGGAAGAGTATCCAGCAGATGGAGTAAAGGGGCTGGATGTTTGATGTGAGGACATCATGCTCTTGTTTGTAGGACTCTTACTGTGAAAGGGCTGGGAATACAAGTGACCTGGCTGGAGGGCTGAGTTAGGAGAAGAGGTATACTACTCCAGGGTTGGGGCAGCTGTTAGCAGTGGATGCTAGATGAGAGCTTGCTATGTCATGCCCAACTGTGAAGGGGTGTGCACGCAGTGACTCAGTCCCACTTCTTTGAGGGATACTTTATCCATTTAGGCTCCATTCAGAAAGGTAATGAAGCATCTGTCTTTCTTGAAGCATGTGAGGAATCCTATACCTGTTCAGCAAATTACTGGGGTCTAGGGTTGCCACAGCTGAAGTATAAAACAATGGAACATCTGCCTGTTTCCCATCACATTCCCCTCCAGATACCATATGCCCCCTCTCCCGGCTCCTGACTCCACCACCCACCCCCAGGAGAGGCACCAACCCCTGCAGGTTCCTGTGCCTGTGAGAGGCACCAGCCTCACCAAGTAGGATGTGGTGCTGGTTAGTGCCACCCTGCTCCTACCTGCTGGTGACCCCAATACCTGGTAGTTGCTGGCAATGAGTGGGTGCTGCTGGTCCCAAACTGCCCCATCCCACTTGCTGCATTTGAGCCAGCCAATCCTGCAGCTTCAAAAGATTGTGGAGCCAGAGCTCCCTCTGTGCAGACATGGCTGCTCTGCAGCTCTCTCACTACAACCGTGGAGAACTTAACAGAAACACATTTTTTCAGCACCTAGAGGAGGAAATCACTAGAGAGACTGATCTCTCACTACAGCTGCTGGGGAGCCAACAGGCATCTGACTGACCAAAAAAGAAAACAGAAACAGGATTCTTTGTCCCAGGAAGACTTACAGATTTTCTGGGACATACCTTTAAAAAATCCCTATTTAGTCAAGCAGTAAGTATGAGTTTAACTTTCAGAACATAAGTGTTTTGTTAAATTGGGACCTAAATGTTTTGCTGAATCAGGGCCTATGTGATGGCCAAGATTCACAAAAGGACTTAAGTGCCTAACTGCCGCTTTAGGTGCCTAAATCCCAGAAAAAGGCACCACTGGGATTCACAAAATCCCTGCCCAGATTTTGCTGAACACTCTAGGTGCTCAAAATCACTTAGCACCTAAATGTTTTGCAGTAAAAGTTCTCTAGCATCTATGTTTTGCCTATGCCCATGCACACTGCATCCTCATTCTAGGCATCCAGATACCTAAGCCCCATGAACTAAAGAAGATAGGTATTCTTCCACCTAACTTGCCTGCAGGGTCTAATCTGATAAATGTGCTCAGGGTGTGCATACCAGATTAGGCCCCTCAAACAAACAGATCAGGGTGAGGGAGAAGGAGGAGGACCACCATGTCCCTCATAACTGTCAGCATAGTATTTAAATTATTCATGTGGGAGATTCTAGTTCAAGTCCTTCCTCTGCCGGAAGGGGATCAGGGATTTCCTTAGGAATATACCACCTCTGAGGTCAGTGCTCTAACCACTAGGCTATATCATTCTGATGTGGGGTTTTCTCAACCTTTCCTGTTTAAACAGTTTATGAATAAATAATGAAACAGAACATGCATCAGTGACTCTGTAATCTGGCTGTAGACCACTCACCTGGGAGGTTGGAGATGCAGGAACCAGTTCCCCTGCACCAATGGCTTTTTACCATTATTTAACTGCAGTGGAATAGCTTAATCAAGAGAGACTGAGGGAACCCCCAGATCAGACTCTCAGATGACCCAGTGGTTGGAGCATTCACTTGAGAGATGATAGTTCCTTGTTTAATCCTCTCAGTCAGAGAGGGGACTTGACCCTGCTCTGTCTCACATCCCAGGTGAGTAGGTAACATCTAGCCTGTGGGTCATCAGAAAGGTCCTCCTCTCTCCACCCCCAGTTTTGGGCAAAGATGGTGTAGACACACAACACAGAAAAAAGGTTCACAGCTAAGAATCCCAGGTAAGGGAACCCCCCCTCCACACTTGGGTTGTGAACACCAAGAGGGATGGGGTTTACGGTACCCACCCACCCCTGGACACCTTCCATTGGCATCTATCTTTTCCAATACAATAAAATGATAAGCTTCTGTGCTTAATTTGACTCTGTGATTTTTCTAGGTACCTAAAAGTTAGGTTAGATGCTTAGTGTCACCCAGTCTAAGTTCCTAGCCCTAAAATGCTTTGAGTACGAATGGGATTACTTGCAAGTTTAAAATAGGCATGTGCTTAATTACATTGCTGAGTGTGGGCCCTAATCAATAATTGTTTTAGTAAGGAAGTACAAATGAATCTCAAGGCTGTATTACACATATATGATAGCATAATTATAAAGAATGTGTCAGGGGTGTGAGCATGAAAAGATGATTCAGTTCAGCATGAAAGAGAAAGATACTGAATGAATTGCAGCATTTGACCTTTCCTCTTTGTGGTGGGGGTGTGGTTCCCCCACTAGCCCTGCAAGAGTTGAATTAGGCCAAGTGGCCCAATCAGCTAATTAGGCTGCAAACAGGGTAGCTTTAGGCTGGAGGCTGCGAATTAGAGAGAAACTCACCTGTGAGGGACAGGCAGGGCTTCTACAAAAGCCAAGAGGCAGTGGAAAGGGATGTAATCACTCCCTGAAAAAGGGAAGCGTGTTTGAAGGCTGTAGAGATAAACAAGTTGTCTAAAGTTACTCTCTGACAGAGAAGAGACTGGCAAACTTGGGGGGCACAAAGGTAGGAGAGACCAGTAAGATAGGATAGGTGTTGACTGCTGATTGGAGGACCCCTGAGCTGCAACCCTGAGTAGAGGGCAGGACTGGGTTCCCCTGCTATCCAATGGGGCTGTGGCACAGACCAGGCAGAGGATAGTGGACTGTCTGGGTTGGTTTGTCCCAGAAGGACTTTATTACATTGCCCCCAGAAGAGGAATATCTATGGTAAGCTGTTGGGAGGACTGAGTCACGAAAAGTAGCCTGCAGGGAGAGATCAGATGGGTAAAGACTCTGCCAGAGGAAGGTGCAATGCCTGGCAGAGCCAATCCTAAGGACTGCCAGGAGGAAGCTCCACCCATGGTGAGTGAACTCTTAGGATGCCTTTTTTCAATGTGGACTTTGTTTGAATGGCTGATGGCTGTTCTTTATTTCCCATTTCTAGCAAGAGTAGGATCTATGGTTACTCTGGTAATGCTGGTTGATTCACCTCTTTGTGCCTGGCAAGGGTTATGCTGCAAATTGCTTGCATTTTCATTTACAATGGACTTTGTTGTCTGAACTGTAACTTATTTACCTCCAACTCTTTGATACCTATTATGAGCGTCTAACCAAATGTAGGTGAAGATTAGGGTTCTGCTGTAATAGGGTAGGTCTTTCGGGGTATTGAGTGGGTTTTTTCTATCTCTAGCATGTCTAAATCCTGTCACTTTGTCCCAGCTATGGGCATGGGAGTAGCTATTATGCTGCTGAAGTTCTGCTGCACAGAGAGACCACAAACTTGGTGCATAGTTTGATTCTTCAGTCCTGTGTTCTGTAGGGTACTGAGCTATAGACGCTCTCTCCACAGCAACATTCAGGGAAGTGTTGAGCAAAAGAAAGCCCAACAAAGGCATAGCATGATGCGTCCCTAACTAAGTGCTGGTCCATGACTTTCCAAAATCCTCTAAGGAGGGGCTATTCTGGGGACTCTGTTGGTGCTCTGCACAAAATCTTGAAAGGATTTAGGATGTGATCCTAAAACCACTGGAAAGATTCCTGCTGCCTTCAATGGGATTTTGGGTCAGGTCTTTTTTCCTTGATGAATGTGCTATAACTCATATGTTTGTAACCAGGGTTTCTGTACCAAAGTTGGTGAGGTTTAAATGCTCTTCATTATACATTAAGCTATGTATGTTTGTCTTAGTCCGCAAGTGATAGCTATACTATTACTGAAAATTGCCTCATTTGTCCTGCATTACATTGTACTGGATGCTTGAAAATATCATTAACTATGAAGTGGTGGGGGAGAGAAGTAACTTTTTTTTTTTTTTTTTTTTTTTTTTTAAATAACAACTAAAAATAACTATGGGCCTGGTTCTCCCAGCCGTATGTTGAGTAAGTGCTATGTAATGTAAGTAATAGGATCAGAATCTGGCCCTATGATTTCACATTGCCCAGCTATCCAGATGAGGTAGTTATAAAATTAGACCATTGTTTTGAACTAGGTGTTTAGTACATAGATGTTCTTAGTAGTTTCATTATATTACTGATTTATTTGTATGGTGATAGTGCTTAGAGGCCACCGATAAAGATTTTGGGATCTCATAGTCCTAGGAATAGTGTGTATATGCAAGAAAAAAAATTATTCCCTGCTGCAAATAATCTCTTCAAATCAAAGGAGACAGAGGGTATATCTAAACTGTTTTAAAACCTAAGTCAGGGGCAGCTATTCTGAGCTTGGGCCTACAGATTCAGGCATGTGCTATGGTGCTAAAAGCTGCAGTGTAGGTGCTCTGGCTCTGAAACTTGCTGTTGTGGGTTTTAAAACACAATGTAGGCATAGCCCAAGAGAGGCAGCATTTTTTTGCTTCCTTTACATTAAGTATCATCTAGCTACACAGGAGCATCTTTGATTTGCTTGGGTGTCATCAGATAGTAAGATACTACTCAGTGTGAGCAAGATTGGAAAAGTAATGCAGGAAGAGATTTAGCTAATGTAGATATGAAAACTGGCATAGCCAAGAGCTTTTATTTAATTCATGCACTTCAATTTTTGACCTGTCTATTGTCTTTTTCAAATATCAGAAGTATCAAGAGGTAGCACGGACAGGGCTATTTAAGGATAGCGCTATTTATTTATTTATTTATTTTTCAGAAAGGCTATAAGGTTTGATTGCATTTGTGCTCCTCTCCAAAGCATTTGCATGATGGGCACTACACAAATCAAGTTTTGTACCATAGTGCATTGATCCAAAAGTACACATTTGCATGCCTAAGACATTCTGTTCAGTGTCATGTGTTCTCAGCTAATCAGCAATCATGCACACACAAATTATCATTTAAAGACTAAATTCTGATTAACTTGGTACATTTTTAGCATGTACAGAGCACAGGCTGCAAAAATGGTGACATTTCTGTCTAGGAAGCATTGTGCTTCCTATGTGTTCTGAAGAAATCACCCTCTTTAGTGGACCAATGTATAACTTACTATTTATTGTTCAAGAAATACTATAGCAACCAAAGGTGAGGCATTGAATCCGCTGCAATCAAATGAGCTACCTAAAATATCTGGAGTAATAAAAGCTAGGCATCTCGCTAGTCTAAGAAAGATGCCACTCAGCACAGAGATTTAATAGAATTCTCTAACTGATTGATGAAAGGAAAAGCTGCTGAAGAGATTTTGGTAAATCACTGTCCATAGCTTACCCTCGTTGTCTAGTGCTTAAGCTAGAACAAAAATTGACATCACAGGATTCTTTTGCCATTCATACATGACATGCAGCTAGTGACAAGTTCTAGATGACCTTATTTTTGACACACTCTGAAAGACATCATGGTGTGAAAAACATTCTGTAGTGTATTAAATAATAAAAGCATAGTGAAAGAAAACAGCTGAGGTTTTTTAAAATCTTTTTAAAGATCAGGATATACAGAGCCTCCATGGGGGAGGGGGGGAGAGTGTTTGAAAGAGAACCACCTTTTCTTATTGGAGCCATCGCAAATAACATGCTGAATTGGTTTCATGGTCAGATAACTTCACAAGTAGCATTTGTATGGGTAAAGTAATATAAGTATCCCCATTCGAGAGAAGGATAATGATAGCTTTCAGTTTGGTTGAGAGAGTAAATCAATGCTTTTAATTTATTAAATTTGGAGATTTTAAAAAAGTTTTTAACATTTATTTTTAATTTATGGCTGCAAGCATGTTGAAAAGTCTCAGGCTTTGTCTACACTACAGAAATTTGTTGGCATACTATATGTGGACATAATTATAGAGGTGGCTGACGTCCACACTGCTATCCTTGGGTTGGTGGAATGCGTCCTCACCAGGACCACTTCCACTGACCTAATGGGCAGTGGGGGGGGAGTTGAGAGAGCCATCTCTCAGCTCCCTGGAGGGAGCCCCCAGGCTCCCTGTGGACTGCCTCCCACCCCCATCCCATGTGGTACCAGCTTGCCAGGGCTGCAGCTGCCCTCGCCTGGGTTTGCGGCGTGGCTGCAGCCCAGCTGCAACCCTGAGCATGGGCAGCGCCGCCTGGCTGGCAGCCCAGGATGCCCGGCAAGGCACAGGCGGCTACCACCCCACTGGCAGCCCAGGCATGGGTGGCTGCAGCCCGTGGCTTGCTGGCATTCCAGGCTGTCAGTGGGGCAGCAGCCACCTGCAGCTTACTAGCGATCAGGACTTGCAGCAGGGCTGCAGCCTCCCACATCCTGTTGCGAGCCTGGCGGCAGCCTCCTACCCATCAGCTGAAAGCCTGAGGTTGCCTAGGCTGGTAGCCAGGCAGCAGCTGCTTGCGACCCACAGCCAGGAGCCCAGTGGCTTCTGGAGCTGGGCTCCAGCCCCCCCACCTCCTTATTTGTCAATTTCACTGCTCGTGTCTACGCTGTCTGTCGCCCTAGGTCTGCAGACAGAGGCTCCATGCCTCTTGTAGATGGTTTTATTTTGTGGACAAAATGGTCATTGTAGTGTGTACACCAGGACTGACTTGTTGACAAAACTTCCTGTTGTAGATAAGGCCTCAGTATTAAAGTATTTCAGATACTTCAGCACATTCTAAAACCTCAGTACTGCAAAATGTGTTAAGATGTGTAAAGTTAAGCATGTGAGAATGTCTCTTTATTTCAGGAGGACGAATCAAATGCTTAACATGAAATACATGCACAAGTTTTTGTAAAATTGGGTCCAATTTTATGGAACTGTGGATTCAGAGGCTTTAGTCCTATCCTTTATCTAGTTTGTTATATCATGTTTTTTTGTGTTTACAAACAGCTAACAGAAAATCCTGCCACATCTTTCTTCTCTTTTCCTAATGTATAGTTTATTTCCAACAAAGTAGTGGTGGTAATACCAATGCCTGCTTTGAACTGTGTGATTTCATTTCTAGTTGCCAGATAGTCAACCTGATCTTTCTTTGTTTTTAAAGCAATGCAAATTATTTTGTCCATCTTATGCCATGCTGTTCTAAACCAATAACTTAAATAAATAAAATCAATAGTTGCATATCACTGTGGCAGCACTTGAGTTTAAGGCTGAAGATAATATAAGCTTAATGCTTTTCCAGTATCTTCCTTTTGCAGTTGTTTTCCACGTCTCAGATATCTATTACTACTTCTGTTTCTTGATTGTAAGGTGTATTTCACTTATCCTTTCTATTTAAAAAAAATAAATAAATAAAATCTGTGACAATATTACAGCATAATAGTGTTTTTATATGTACTATCCATTACAAATTGGAGTTAGATTTTTATTCTGTTTTTCTGGAGACTGGTAATTTATGAAGATCACTAGTAGATATATATTAATGCAATGCTTCATGGCTACTTTTTTATGAGGAATTTTCCATTTTATCATGTCACATTATGGAGACGGAGACATGTATTCATGGTCTGTTGGCCAGGTCATCAACCATTGGGATACTGTACACATGGGGAATAGTAGTTGTGGCATTATTACCAAATATACTGTTGGAGAAGTGCCCTAGAAAGGGAAACTGGTAGAGAGTAGTCACTCAAGGTGGGATTTTTCAAATGAGTCTACGGGTTTTAGATGCCCAGCTTTTAATTCACTGGGAGTTAGTTGCCTAGCTCCCTAAGGCTCCAGTGAAAATGACAGTCACAAGGAACAGTATCTCTGTGGGGGGTTTTTTGTTTGTTTTGGTTTGCCTTTTAAAAAAAAACAACAAAAAAACCCAAACAATCAATGTTCGTGAGACATTGGACTGACTGGTCTCTTCATCCAAAAAGCAGGTATTATATGGGCAGTGGCATTGCAAGGCTCCCTTACACTGTCCATTTAAGAACACATCTTAATCCTTCCCTGCAGGGGCAATGGTTAGGTATGAAAGTAGAGACTAAAACTATATCACCATTCAGTATTTGGGCTTGTAGTCAATATTACAGTCAACAATGGGGCCAATCTATCCACTAGGAAATAAAAAGTTAGTCTCACAGGACATTGACTAGTGGTCATGTGGTAACAAGCTTTGGTCACATCAAGGGTTGTTTACCAAAGGAAATAGAGACTAAAGAAGAGAGGTTTGGGAACAAATAATTCCACCTTTTCAGAAGCAGAGCATCTGGTTATCGGAGTATCTCTTATGGTTTATTGATTTTCCCCCCCAAGCCCTGGCTTTGGTCACGGATGGAAAGAACCTGGGAGCTGCTCTAATCTGTGCCAGCTGGCAGTAATGCTCAAGGGACAGTCTGCCAGCTGGGGTGTGTTGGAGTGCAACCAGGGGACTTGCAGCCAGTCTCCACTCTTTGTGCTGCTCAGGTGATGAAAAGGGAACAGAATGGGGCTGAGTGTCTGTCTGTCCCAGTATTTGCAAAATAGTGAATTGTGGGAGTAGGAGAAATGAAATACAAGTAGTGCCAGGCACACTCCTACATTAACTATTTCTAAGATGCCTGAAGAGGAATCTAAATTCACTGATGTGAAATACTCTTTGCTAGATTGAAGGATAGCAGAAATATAATGTCGTGTGTGAGGAAAATATAATCAGGAGGGAAGGCTGATTCTCATAGGAACATCTGCTTTTAGAAACCACTTGAGAAATGAAAATACAACAGAGGGAGAGAAACATCTGCCTACTATTATGCAGCAGAGCAATGGTAGCATACCAGAGTGCATAATGTGCAGTTCCCAAGTGGCAAATGTATTGTACAGCAGACCATTGCATGTGTTACTAACAAGAGGGGAGCCCAAGGTTGCACAAAGCTTTCCAGGAAGCGATGTCCACAGGCTTTAGATCAACTGAAGTGAAAATAGGTCTGTGTTCATTGTATGAGAGATGAAGTGTGGCTGGTCCAAAGGCACTTCTAAAAGTACAGCCAGTCACTTCCCTTGGTGTGTCTTTATTCTTCTTTGATAAGATTTGCTAGCTCTTAGTGGAAGAGGGAGCATTTAATCTCTGAAAAATATCATTAATTTTTCCATCAAAAATTGATTGTTTTCATCACAAATATCAAATTGAAATGTTCTAACCAACTGCATTTCAATCATCTATATAACTTGTTGTAACATGGCAAAGCAGAGATGGTCTTAAAAACTGTTTAATTTTTCCAGAGACGGAACTAAGATCAGAATCTAGCCTGATGAGGTTTTATATTGTTTAAAGGATGGCCATTCATGGCATCCTTTACAAATGTCAGATTACTGTCCGTTTCATGTAGCTTGTATTGTGATTCTTTCAGCTATCTTTTTATCACTCCTCACTGTCCCATCTCAGCCCTGGATCCTGGCTATGTAGGAGCACCATATCCTCTTCCTCAGCTATGTTGTACTTAATGTAAAGTTACTAATAGGAGCTCCACTAAAAGGTTATGGTTGCCTTTCTGGTCACTGGTTTATGAAAAACCTATGTACCATTTTGAGATGAGTGTGCAGTGATTAATAGAGCTGGCTTGGAAAAAAAAAAGTTGTGAAATCTTATTTCCCGTGTATTTATGAAAATGTTGAACACTTTCTACCCGTGCTACTGTTTATAAATGTGTATTTGTATTAAGTAGTAATGAAAAGGATAGGGAGTTGGAGGGGAAAGACAATCCTCAATTAACATCTCTGTACCCTGAAACCTCACTCATTAGTTAATAGTGTCCATGTACACTAGTGAACATGTTTCTGTGCTCAATTCATTGTAAGGTCTGTTCTCATGGAGAAGGCCTGTAGTAGTAAAAAGTCTGCCTTTAGAAAAAACAAGTCATTCAAAACATCCACCCCTCCCATCCACTGAGGGGCACACAGTCAGCCTTGCCCAGGAAGAGGATGCGCAGGCTGGGTTTCTTAGAGGGGAACTTGGGATGCGCCAATCCAGAGTATCTCACAGGTATTCAATGGGAGTCCTGCCTGCAGAGAACATCTTAATAAGTTAAAATGCCTTCCCTTACCCACTAGAACCAGATACCAAGCACTGCCTGCTTTTGGTTGGGGATGAATCTGTTCCAGTAAGTGCTACAAGGCCTGCAAACCTGAGGATAGTTTGTTTACACTATTCCATGGATATATATTTTGCTTTTTGATGGAGGGACTACTTGTTGCATTGAATTTGGAGTGACACTCAAGTATTACCTCTTAACTATAATTATATTCTGAAATGTATCATTACTAAACACATCAATTTTTAAATAAAAAAAGGATTTTGATCCTGTCCACACTGAAATCAGTGAGTTGCTAGTGGGATCTAGGTCTATGATCCATCAATATCATTCACTGTTTGTTCTTATATCACAAACAGGTGTCCTAAGATAAGCATCGGGTCCTGCAGCTGAGTTGATGGGGGGGGGGGGGGGGCAAGCTGTAACACAACCAGTTAAATGTTCACCCCAACAGGTGTACAGGCACCACCCGCCAAAATCTCCATGACAGAAGGGATGTGGAGAAAAGAGAGGTTATGGCAGAGTCATTCTGTTGTTCCACCCAGTGGGGTCTTTGCAGTTGCAGACCGTCAGGCCTTTGACAGGGCCAAATCGGGACACAGTGGCATAAGAGAAGCATCTCTGCTGAACTAAGGTGCGGGGATGAATTGGCCTCCGGGATCAGGGGTGTTCTGTGTGTAGGATTTTTATTTTTTGTTTGGGTTTTGTTTTTTTGCTGAGTTCTCTCACTCTGCACCATTTTTCATTTGATTTGTTGGGTATTTTTCCTTTGCCGCCTCACTGGTCCTTGTTTCAAAGTCTTTCATCAGAATGCAAACCCAATAACCTTCAAGTAGCAGACACTTTCAAACTCATGACAACTAAGTGGGTTTGAAAATTGGGCGCAAGTGTTCATAGTTTGTTTTAAGTAATTTGTTATAAACCAGTGTCGTCCGCCTCTCATAGACAATCCAATTTCCTTTATTGGAATGATATTGGATGTGTTTCTAATAAAATGTGTATTTATAATAATTCATCTTATAACAGCCTCTCATCATGACTATTGAATTCCAGATTACCAGGTATCTACACAAGAATTAATCTGAGCTCATAACAGAAGGAAACTTTGCTGCTGTAAAATGTCAATGATTCAGAACAACATGCCTCTTATATGTTCTTCTTAGTAAACACTTGTTTACCGTTCTCAAAGCTGAGTATGTGGTGCCCCAGACACAGAATCAGAACTGTAGCAAGGGATTCATGTGCTGTACGCATGGAACTGCACTGATATTTCAGGTACTTATGTGATCTATCAGCCCATATAGGCCAGGAGGCCTCTCCTTCCACATTGAACACCACCAGCTGCAGGGAGGAGCTTGCAGGCAGCTGATTATAGAAATCCCCAAATCCTTGGGGACTTCTTCCTCATTGCTGTAGCTTGGGACCTGCCTGCACAAGACTCAAAAGAAACAGCATAGGACATTAGATCCTATAGCCTCCCTCTTTTTTTCCCCACTTCACATGAGGAATTGCAGGGAGAGCCTCCTGATCTTGTCATTCACACTACTCTGAAATTACTTATTTTCCTCCTATGCTATATTGCCACTGGTGATTACCCCTATATCCATCCACTCTTGTCAATTTTGGACTAGGACTTGGAACACATAATCGGAATTCATCCCAAGTGATCAAAAGAATTTTTGGCAGAAAGGAGATGGAAACAGGAACCTGGCCCTAACAGGGATGCAAGTGAAAGAGCCCATGACTTCTACCAAATGACAAATGCAAATGGAAGTTAAAGCTACACTGAATATCAGTCTGAAGTTAGTGGATCTCTATAAAGAGAGCTTGAAAAATACTTTATTCAAATACTTCAGTAGCATAACAAAGAATCCAAATTAACCACTGGTGCAAAAGTAGATTGAGTACTTTTGCAGTTTGAAACTAATTAGTTCTACCTCTGACCTTTAATGGTGCGAAAGAGGATGTTGAAGGAAGACGCTTACCAGTTGTTGATACTGAACATTACCAGCCAAATGTTTCTTGTTTAATTACCAATCTCTTCCTGCATGGAAAATTCTGTTTGCCTTAATGTCCCTGTCAGTAAAGTGTCATCATTCCTGGAGTGGCTTCAAAGTAAGAAATGTTACTTTAAAGGGGGCTAGTTCATTAATGTAGAATCATTTTTTACAGTCCTATAGGAGAGACAGCAGTTCAAGGTCAGATGCTCAGCTGGTGTTAACTGACTTCAATGGAACTGTTTTGATTTAAACACTATGGGCCAGGTCCTCAGCTGGTATATCAGGTATTATGAGAAATAAACCCAACAGAAGAGTCATACGTATGACTTGTAGAGTTCCTTGTATCAGGGTAGCTCATGATTAAGCTTTATTCACTGCTGGGAGTTTTCAGGGTGCAATTTGCAAGCCCTGCACCTGCAGGAGTAGTTGCACCCAATGTGATTCAAAAGAGGACAGATAATTGTAATCTGGCCTGAAACACTGGCACATGACCTCAGGGGACTTGCTTGTTATGGTTAAATTAACAGAGCTCCTTGGCTTGTGTGCAGATGTTTCACTCACCTGGCTATGCTCTTCAGTCTGTCCAAATCCATTGATTATATGTTCTGTGATTCAATTGCCACTGAGGTGGAGGACATCTCTGACTTGTGCAGCCAATTAATGCAATGCCAATACATTCTAATCACATACTTGATTTTATTGACTCCATTATGGGACCTCTGATTTTAAAAAAGAAATCAAAAGTCTAATATATTCTGTCTGGATTGTACTGTGCTAGACAATCAAATACAAGCCATACAGTAGGTTGATTCAGCACGTGTCCATTTTTCTACTGTACTGCAAAACTTAATTCACCCAGGTTGCTGAAGGCCTTCTATTTTTAAAATGATTTAAAAGAGAATTGAATTGGAAAATAACTTGTATGAAGGTCTTTTCAGCTGGTGTTAGCCAAAAACCTGATTCCATCAGCTCTTTTCTCAAGTCTTGTTACATACTGATTTCATTCCTATATACTTTGTTGGAAAATGTCTGCTGACCATTCTTTCCTTTTGCCACACTATTTTTCCATCGCATTTTCAAATATTCTTGTTTGTCTGATAAGTTCATTAGTGCCTCAGCAAGTTATTTTCTCCATACATTTTGTAAAGGCCAACTGTTTTTCTCACTGACCATCAAATTGTGTTTTGAGCAATAGCTTTGTTTTAAAATGAAATTTGCTATCGGTGATTAAGACCTTTTTAGCCATGTCAGAACATAGTCTAGGGATTGAGTGGGCCATGGATATTGAACATTATCTGTACTCCAGAGCTGGTCCCTTCTTATTCATAAGGCAGTCTGGGAAACTTATGCTATCATTTACCTTTTCTGTGACTTCAACAGAACACTTCAGTCTCCAGGGCTGTCAGTCTGCCACTTTACATGAGCACTAAATACAGTAGGGGGAATAAAACAGTTTATTACATTATCACAACTGAGGGAAGGCTGGATGGTTCAGAAGATTGTTAATGAGCCTTGGTACGGCAGTTGTATATACAGCAGAAACATAGAAACAAATTATGTTGTCAAACGCAGAAGAGTTAATCTGGAATAACTTCATTGACTTCATCAGTGTAACTGAGAGCAGAATTTGGACTATGCAACCTTTTGCTTCTAGGCCAGTATTTTTATTTTTTTTTTATAATCCCCATAAACAGGAATTGCAGGCAGCTCCAATCTGAATGCACTATACCCATTAACAAATTATATAGCATGCATGTTCTAGACCAGTATACATTTGAAGTGTGCGTGTGCGCGCACGCTACAGCCATTACTCTTTTTATTTATATCTCTGCAATCCGAGTTTAGGATGATTTAACTAATCTGAGAAAATCAAGCCAACCAACACTTCCTCAAATATTCCTACTAGAACCTACTAGAATCTAACGCTTTCTGTATTCAGCTTTCATGCATATTCTATAGGGGTTACAAATCAACCCCAAATTCATTGAATCATTTTCAGGAGAACAGCACTACTGGATGGAAGTACAAAGCTCAAGTGTCCTGAATGTTTCTGGGGCTTGTGTTCTCTATTTTTTCCTGCACGTAATTCCTATTTCTTTCCCTCACAATCTTTCCAAAGCTACAATTCACGAATTGATCATGTGGACTGGGAAGAAGTTCTTCTGAGAGAAATTATTTTCCCTAGCTAGTTACTATTGAGAGGCAAACTTCTGAAGGTTCAGGTTTCATCTGGACCCATATTCTCAGTTTGGATTATTCTCTCAAGATCATTCCAACTTCATAAGATTGCAGAATTTGTCAGGACACTTCATAAGAACTGATTTTCTTGATATATTTTGGTATGTCTAGTTCTGGGAGCATGATTTTTGCCATATTGCATCAGACCATTCCTTTGAGTGTGGTATCCTACTTATCAGCCAGAATCCTAAGACAGAAGAAACATTCATTCAGTTATTTCAAAACCTCAGTTTAATTTCTAAAAATAGGTGAGAGTTTTTGTGCAGAAGCTCACATGATTGCTGAAGTAGTTCAGAGCTGTTTGCTTCCTGTGGGGAAGAAAGAAGGTAAAGTGATCTTATCCAGTCAGCCTGGTGCCTCAAGCCAGCCATTGAGTGTCCAGTGGAAGAAAACCCTAAAAAGTATGAAATTGTGAATTGAGCCAGCTGAAAATTTTCAAATTCTGAATTTTTTCAACAAAAGTACAGTAATTTAATTAAAAAAAACTTACCTAAAATCTTTTTTTTTTTTTTTTTTAAAGCCAGCTGCAGAGTTACGTTGAAAACCACTGCTCAATGCTATTTGCTGTTGTAGATGGCCCCTGAATCTGGGTTGAGAACCACTGGTACAGAGCTAGCTCTAATACTGAGAACTTTTATCTCTTCATGATCTTTAGCCTGACAGCACAGTTTGGCATGACCAGAAAATGAACCTCTCTGCATCAGTAGGGGAGTTTGCTGAGGGAAAGTTGGCAGTAGCATTATTGTCTGCCTTCCCACTCGGACTTCCATAACAGGTGGAGGCTGCTTAGAGAATGAGTTAAATCAGGGAATTCCCCACCCCCCCCCTCACCCCGATGCTTTACGTACATGGGCAGACTAGCAACTTCTGTGTCTTAAGGAGCACTGACTGGAGGAGGACACTCTCTAGGCACAGAAAAGTCTGCCAGCAACTTCATTTGAATTTTCAAAAAGATGTTGTTTTTGGATGCCGAACTTGAGATATTAATAGGGTCACTGTTCAGCAGCTTCTGTAAATCAAACCTACTTAAGGTATGTCAAGTAGGGCAACAAAAAAAATCATCCATCACTTCTGAAAAATCCATCACTTCTTGTCCATTTGTAAGCCCGATTCCTGACTGACTTTCTACTAGCAAGATCCCTCTGCCAATGTTTTTATTGGAAGTGGATGTAAAATTTGGGTCAGCTGAGCCCCCGTAGTGTATAGTGGACAGTCGTCTAATAGTCTTCTTTGTGGGAGTGCAAATGGCTCTCCTACACTTACTCCATTTCATTTCAACTTATGAACGGTCAGTTCCACTATGGTTTAGTGAGTTTCAAGAGCTGTTGGCCACAGTTCTCCTCACTCAACTGATGTGAGGCTGCACCTGACTTTGATTTGGAATTCAGAGCTCAATTCCAACTTTCCATTCTTAATGGTTTTATTTAATTTTTTTTAAAAAATCACTGCTTTTGGAAAGAGGTTTGCTGAAGCTACATTTTATTCATTAACCACTTGCAGAATGACCTAAAACACTCATCCATTGCTGGCAGTGACAAGTTTTGTATGACAGCAACTTAGACGGACAGAACAGTAAAATCTTGCTTGGACTGACACAGGCTTGAAGGTGCCAGTGAGAGACAAACTGGTTAAAACCCAAACAAATGGAGAAATGTCTTTCTTCTTTGAATGGCTTGCTCACTAGAGGTGTATGGTGCTCCCAAATGAGAGCTCTAAAGCGCTTTAGAAACTATGTTCCACTTATAGTTAGTTAAGCAAAGCAAGATGATGGGCAGACTAAAGTGCATGCAAGTTAAATGGTGCTTGAGTCTAATGTGTTGCTATTTTCCACCACCTTAAGCTATATTTGAAAAATTTCATACCAACCAAAATAAAACAGAGGAAGGAGGGCAGGGAACCCTCTTGGGGGAATACCCTCTCCCCTACAAAACCATCTTCATTCTTCAGGGACATATCAACATTCACTGCCTTGTGACATATCTGATATGACAAGATGTTCATTGTTATGGTGTTTAAACATGAATCTGATCAATAATAAATAAAGACTGTCACTTACCATAACCCTGACACCACAATTTAAGATTGATGTGGAAGTGAGGGATGAAGTCCTAACAGTTTGCTGCTTCAGTTGTTACACAAAGCATGACTTTGTCTTCAGTGAGGTTGATTTGAGTAACTTTTAGTGCTCTTAGAAATGTGGATAGGATATGATCCATATATAATAATCACATCTCTAATAGATCTATACAAGGCTAATACAGCTAATTCAATATCTGGTATTGTTCCCATATAAAGGAAAGGCTAATCTTCCCATTTATTAATTATTAAAATTATTTTGCTTCTAATTTTTATAATCTCTTGCATGGAATAATTAAGAAGAAATGCCTGCTTTTGAAGGCTAGATCTGTGTTCACAGCTTGATCCTCTCCCCCCAATGGACATAGGTCAAATCTGAACAAGTTAGACTTTTGTACACATTCATTTCTGGTTTGGAAGCCAACTACTCCCACAAACCCAGGGTATTGAAACTAGGGGTGTAGTCCTATCCTCATATATGCAACAAGCAGGATCTAGGGTTATGGTCTGGGCTCAACATTTGGCATTTGTAAAAATTCTAGAAATTAACTTAATTTTCTATGCACCTTTTGTGTATTATTTTGTCTTGCTATTTTGTCTTCTACATACTCCATGCTTTTGTTTTCCATTTGGTTATAATATTGGTATATCCCTAATAGGAATCCCCAAAATGCTAAGGATTAATGAGTTCATACAAGGACACATTGAAAAAAGGTACCTTAGATCTGCATTTAAAATATATACAGATTGCAAAACAGATGCACAAAAATATGCATTTTTATTTATATATTTAGAGAGAGAGCACTTTTGGTTCACACCTTTACATGAATCTTTTTCATGAGCCTCAGTGCTTATCAATATTTGGCTCACTATACATGTACATAGCCATCTACGTATGTTTTATGTGCATGCAGAGACATGCAAATGCTAATATGTAGAACATTGGTTTCCATACCATCTTCCATGGACACCAGTGGTTGGTTGGAGCATATATAAGTGATCTGTGAAGAGCTGGTTTGTCACATGGCTCTTTTTTTCCAGCTGCTGGATCAGAGTTAGCTGAAAGTACATTAACTTTCCTTTTCTGATACTTTCCACATCATCAATTGTCAGTGAGACAGATGTTGTCATTCTAAATGTGTGGGCAAGAAGCCTATGAATCTATCCACAGGATGATCCAGTATGATTTTTTTTTTGTAGCCATATGAAGTATTGCTAGCCAACAGACCTATTCTAAAATGTGACTTAAGACTGCTCTCACATGGTGTTCAGAATTGAACTGGAGAAATCTCATGAAGTGGAGGGAAGTCTTTCCATTGGCTTTAGTGGGATTTGGATCAAGCCCAAATATTGTAAGTGATATTGCAACAATAAGTGTTTTGCAAATTATTTGGTTCAGGGTATGAAGTAACAGAGATTTTTGAATTTATGACAATACCCATCTCAGAGGTCATATTCTAGTAGCATGAAATAGTACTTCATTTTCAATGCAAAATATAACTATGAACTGTAATGTCTTCAGACCATTTCACTAAATGTTTGGACACACGATGAGTAAATTTTTCAGGGAGATATTATGCTCTGGATTAGCAAACAATTTTTTACTTTTCTGCTAAAGCATGCTGTCAGTTTCTTTGACAGTAAATCTTTTTTTTTTTTTTTTTTTTTTTAATTTCAGGGGTTTGAAAACCATTTGACACATCGGCCAGATGTCATGATGGCAGCTGTGTCATGCTGTATTTATATTTATCAGATGTTCACTCTATTGGCATTTACTTGATATGTTGACATCAAGAGTTCAGGTTGCAAAGCAAATTTATTGCCCTGAAAAGTTTATTTTTAATAAACTGATTGCAGTGATATTTAGGTAATTTAATTCCGTGCATGCGCATCTCACACCAAAAGCTTAATTAACTTACACTTAAGGTGTACTATTGAGGTACCATTTCCTATCAACACAATCACTGGAAAAAAATCAAGAAAACTACTAATTAACACAACATAAGCATCAGCACTGACCTCTGCTCATACACCTTATCACTCAAAAATTAGACTATCAAGGAATTGGACATTTGCATTGTTGGGAAAGCTTGAGGAAAAACTTCTAGCTTTTCTAAAAAAATTGCCTCTTCTCTGGAGATCTGGTGGATCTCCTGTACTATACTGGAAGAATCCTAGTTTACTAAGTCTGTCATACTTGGCCTCCTATTGACAAACAGTATCAGAGAAGCATAGATAACACTCGATACTTTCTGGTCTGTTGGTGTAGCAGCTGAATTCAATAAGATTGCTTATTTTTGTAAGCAGCTCATCCATTCAATTCCTAATTTCCTCTAGGACTCTTGGATGTATGCCATACAGTGCTGGTAACTCTTTGTTTTCTAGTTCATCTTTTTTGCCTGCCTGTTTTTCTTTTTGCATCACTGGGCATTTGTGCCATGAAGTACACGTCTACTTTGAAAAATGTCTCTCTCAAATGGCATTCTGGGGTCCCATATGTATTGCCTGTATGACTTCTATATAAAATCTGTTCAGTTTACAGGCACAGTATTTTTCTAACTGAGCCCTGGTTTGGTGGTTCTTAAGCACCATTTACCAGTAATACAATAGGCATTGCAGGATGAAATAGAACCTCAGCTAGCCTTGAAAGGAGTTGCACAGGTATCACTGACTAGAATTTAGTAAACAATTCTGGTAATGATGCAAAAGCAAGAAAGGGATTTTAGTTTTAGCTGTGTTGGCCATAAGAATAAAAACAGTGGGATCTCACACTGTACTTAGCAAATATAAATACGCCTAGTGCTCACAACGAATGGAACTGTCGAGCAAGACTGGCCCATCTTTACAAAACTTTTCAGAGCAGAATGAAACTTCTTCCCCATTGTGCTTTATGGCTTAATTTCCTGTCAGAATATTTTGTAATTGAGAGGAGAAACTATCATAAGTTGTATAAGAATTGAAATTGTATGATGTCACTTACATGTAATACATAAACATGTTATGAGTAATAAAAATTCATATGAAAAATGTTGTGCCAAGGAAAGGTTCAGTTTTAAAACATGCCATTTGATGCTGCTGTTTTGCATAATGCCAATAACACAAGAACAGTCTAGTTGTTTAAAAATACATAAATATGGTAAATATTTGATGTAAAAAGACTTCATAAAACATTACTGAAACAAACAGGTCAATAGTGACCTTCAGATTTTTCCCCCTTCCATTAATTTATTAATAAATCAGTCAGAAATATTGGGCCCACTATTGACTTCAGTGGAACTAGTCAGTTTATGCCGGCTGAGAATCTGGTTCAGGGTGACCAGATAGCAAGTGTAAAAAATCGGTTGGGCGGGGAGGGGTAATAGGCACCTATATAAGAAAAAGCCCCAAATATCACAACTGTCCCTATAAAATCAGGACATCTGGTCATCCTAATCTGGCTCATAATGTGCAAAGTTTCATGCCTAATGTGAATCTGGCTCTTGAGTGTTTTTGTTACTGTCACTCTTTCTTGTGTTAGGTAATATTGCATATTCTTCAGATAGTTGTAATGAAATCAATATAACTACTCAAGGAGTTAGACAATTCAACATACGTAAGGGTAGCCCTAAGTATGGCCTTTATAACACGGATTCACCAAGGGAAAGTCATGCCTGACCAACCTGATTGCTTTCTATGATGAGGTGACTGGCTCTGTGGATGTAGGGAAGGCGGTGGATGTGATATACCTTGACTTTAGCAAAGCTTTTGATACGGTTTCTCACAGTATTCTTATCAGCAAGTTAAAGAAGTATGGGTTGGATGAAAGGACTATAAAATGGATAGTGAACTGGCTAGAGCATAGGGCTCAACGAGTAGTGATCAATGGCTCCATGTCTAGCTGGCAACCGGTCACAAGCGGAGTGCCCCAGGGGTCGGTCCTGGGGCCAGTTTTGTTCAACATCTTTATTAATGATCTGGAGGATGGGGTAGATTGCACCCTCAGCAAGTTTGCGGACGACACTAAGCTGGGGGGAGTGGTAGATACCCTGCAAGGTAGGGATAGGATACAGAGTGACCTAAACAAACTGGAGGATTGGGCCAAAAGAAATCTAATGAGGTTCAACAAAGAAAAGTGCAGAGTCCTCCACTTAGGAAGAAAGAATCCCATGCACAGCTATAGACTGGGGACCGACGAGCTGGGCAGCAGCTCTGCAGAAAAGGACCTGGGGGTAACGGTGGATAAAAAGCTGGATATGAGTCAGCAGTGTGCCCTGGTTGTCAAGAAGGCCAATGGCATATTGGGCTGCATTAGGAGGGGCATTGCTAGCAGGTCACGGGAAGTGATTATTCCCCTCTATTCGGCATTGGTGAGGCTGCATTTAGAATATTGTGTCCAGTTTTGGGCCCCCCAATACAAAAAGGATGTGGACAAGTTGGAGAGAGTCCAGCGGAGGGCAACAAAAATGATTAGGGGGCTGGAGCACAGGACTTATGAGGAGAGGCTGAGGGAACTGGGCTTGTTTAGTCTGCAAAAGAGAAGAGTGAGAGGGGATTTGATAGCGGCCTTTAACTACCTGAAAGGGGGTTCTAGGGAGGATGGGGCTAGGCTGTTCTCGGTGGTGGCAGATGACAGAACAAGGAGCAACGGTCTCAAGTTGCAGGGAGGGAGGTCTAGGTTGGACATTAGGAAAAAGTTTTTTACTAGGAGGGTGGTGAAGCACTGGAATGGGTTACCTAGGGAGGTGGTGGAATCTCCATCCTTAGAGGTTTTTAAGCTGCGGCTTGACAAAGCCCTGGTTGGGATGATATAGCAGAGGTTAGTCCTGCTTTGAGCAGGGGGTTGGACTAGATGACCTCCTGAGGTCCCTTCCAACTCTAATATTCTATGATTCTATGATTTATAAATAAAATGTTATAGTTCAGAGCAGAACATAGAAGGTGCCATACTTCTTAACAGATATTCAGTCTCTTGGTAGTGGCCTGTGCTGCTCTTGATGCTTCAGAGGTAAATTAACCCCTACGCGTGCGCACACTCATCAACTTTTCTCAACTTCAGTAGTTGCACTTAGCCAGTCAAGCAATGTTTTGGAGTTAAAAACAATAGTCCATCTGTGAAGATGCATGTGCTTCATCATTCTCGCAAATGTGCTGGAGCTTGATTCTGAGCTGTTGGATATAAATCACTCTTGTGGACTTAGTAGTTGCATTTTCTTCTGATTCTTACAGATGTAAGTAAGATCAGAATTGGGTTCATCTCTTTTATGTATAGTATATTGCTACAGGTGTGTCATGTCTCATTATTTTATCATGTGAAATCCTTATTTGAGGTTCTAGCTGCCTAGACGTGAAATAATTTGAGTATGGGTTTATTAGATGAAGTGGAAAGGAAAAAACTAAGGAAAGTATCTCTCAATGAAAGGCCAGTATAATTACAGCCTATAGTCTAATAAGAGCTAGAAACTCTGCATTGTATTTATATTTAAAAAATAGTAAACCCATCCAGTCAACCATCATAGAAATTCTGCTGTTGCGAAGAGCAGGGAGTTAGTTCGTATTTTCATCTAAATGGCTGTTGTGTGTAGTTTGTTCTTTTTTAAAAAAAAAAAAAAAAAAAAACACCTCTTACTATAGCCAGCCTTCCCCTGGTATCGTGTCTGTTTTATCAGTAGCTAGAAAGCAAGACTGCTTGAATAGCTTTGTGAGCTGAGAGAGTCGTCCTGGACATCCCCTATCATGTGGGAAAAGATTTTGCTAACAGATTAACTTGTAGTGTATGAAGGTTGTTTCCTTTGCCTTTAAACATTTGCTCTAATTTATTGTTGTCCAGAATATGTTCATGAAGATGTCTCAGATCTATATCCCATTTAAGGGCCCATGTAATCTATGATGGTACTTTGGCTTTCCTATAGAAAAGCATAGGGTATACAATATAGTTATTAGTAAATAAGATCTTTCAACTAGCATAAAATCTCCATACATTTAAAACCCTCCTGTACTTTTGTCTTGTATGTTCTAACAAACCACAGACTTGCAATCTCTGGCATGGAGACTTCAAGTTATATTCGTGTACATATGTATCAAAAGGCAAAATTTGGCCATTTTTCTTTTGATTATTAATGCTAGTGGAATCTGGCCCTCAGGCTCTCAAGAAAAATTAAAGTGTGAACTAAAAATCAATAGCTACTTAAAATTAGCTGCTAAGTAAAGTCTGGGCAAATAAGAATCACTGACTTTTGTTGCTATTAGAGAAGCTGTTCCTGGTTTTGTTTTTTTGTTTTTTTTGTCAGAAGCTACAATTCAAAACTACTGCACAAAGGGCTGTACATCTCCAATTGCTGATATTAGCTGCATTTTAATTAGCCAAAATAACTAATTGAGTAAACTGTGACTAATTTTGCTTTTAAAGGCCATTTTCTGGCTGACCCTATACCGATAACAGCAACAAATCATAAATTGGGAGTAGAGTGCAAGTCAACAGCTGGCTGTCCCTATTCCTGCTCCTTCAAAACTGCCAGGATACAGACCTTCCTTGACAGAGCATGAAAGGATGTTACGGTGAAAAGACTTCAGGGCCAGGAGTATGGCAGGCATGTTTATCCATATAGATGCAAACTCTGTGGTGACCCCTACTCCTGGGCAGATTATTCTTCTCCTCAGTAGGATTGTATTTAGGAAGAGGGGTGTGTCAGTAGCTAATCTTGTCTAGAAACAAATAAGTGCATTCATTCACTGAGTCAATTAAATGAAGTTGTAGCTGCCACATAAAATTTGACCCTATAAATATATATTCCTTAAAATTGTTTCAATGGAGAGTGGACCCCTAAAGTCTCTTAAGATGGTTATAAATCTGACCGTGTAAATCTGCAATGCTTGGCAGGTGAATATTTTTAAAGTCATGTGATTATAACTTTTTGGTTGTAAATTCAATCACGGGGGGTGGGAAGCAAGTGCAAACTGTCTTTTGCTCAAATACAGAATGTTTAACATTTTTCCCTGCAGGTTGTCTAGTTGCTACATTTACCAAAAGCTGAATATGATAGATTTGGTTCTGATTTTATTGTGGTGTTGCAGATTTATATTTTACTTAGGCTTATAAATTAACTTGTCGCACCAAGTAACCAAAACATAGTTGGTATTTCAATGTCCGCTTTTTCCATTTTCTTGGGGCTTTACTTTTGCTTCCTCATTTTAGTTATTGTAATGGAACATGAATTATGTACTGCATTACTGTATCCCTTTCACCCTGGCAAGATCTAAATATTTAATTAGTTTGTTCTTAATAGGAGATAATTAGTGAGGCTTATAATAGATACAATATTTCTCTCCCACATTTATGAGAGTATGGGAATGAGCTGTATAATGCTTCCATAAAAAAATGAACCTGCTCCCTTTGGGTAATGGGAATCATAGAAGATTAGGGTTGGAAGGGACCTCAGGAGATGATCTAGTCCAAACTCCTGCTCAAGGCAGGACCAACCCCAACTAAATCATCCCAACCAGGACTTTGTCAAGCTGGACCTTAAAAACCTCCGAAGAATGGAGATTCCACCACCTCCCTAGGTAACCCTTTCCAGTGCTTCACCACCCTCCTAGTGAAAATCTTTTCTTCCTAATATTCAACCTAGAGTTGCTCCACTGCATCTTGAGACCATTGCTCCTAGTCCTGTCATCTGCCACCACTGAGAACAGGCTAGTTTCATATTCCTTGGAACCCCCTTCAGGTAGTTGAAGGCTGCTATCAAATCACCCTTCACTCTTCTCTTTTGCTGACTAAATAAGCCCAGTTTTCTCAGCCTCTCCTCATAAATCATGTGTTTCAGCCCCCTAATCTTTTTCATTGCCCTCCATTGGACTCCCTCCAATTTGTCCGCATCCTTCTTGTAGTGGGAAGGGGGGCCCTCAAAACTGGACATAATGCTCCATATGTGGCCTCACCAGTGCCAAATAGAGGGGAATAATCACATCCCTCAATCTGCTGGCAATGCTCCTACTAATGCAGCCCAATATGCCATTAGCTTTTTTGGCAATAAGGGCATACTATTGTCCACTGTAACCATCAGGTCCTTTTCTGAAGAAGTGAACGTATAATGTTCTGACAAAGCACAAGTCCTTGGTGATCTCTGTAATGGAGATTTTAATTTCTCTTGTTCAGTCACTAGTTTGGACTTTATTGCTTTTACTTTGTATAATGTGATACTTTTTACACAAAACTGCATCTGAAGAGGGCTTTATATACAGTTTTACAATGACATTCTAAAATAGTCTGACTCCAACTTCAGTAGCAGATCCTTGAAGAATAAAAGCTTTTGAATAAGAACCTTGAATAAATGACCCCTCCTCCATGGTCATTAAGAGCCCTGAAGATGGGGTTCTGGGAGTCTATGCTAAGTGTCTGCACACTGCACAGCATGGTACATTTAGCTAATCCTAGCAAGCTACAAGGAGTTGAAGTTACAAAGGGCAGAGAACTAGTGATTGTACCACCATCTTAGCAACCAGCTTGGATTTAGGACTGTGTGAGGGAGAGCATTTGCCCTTCAATTTTTCTTTTTAAGAAAGGTAGATAAGTTCACTTTAGATAAACCATAGAGGGTAGAAAGAGGTGGCAGGAATTGTTACCTTCGGTAAAAGACATCTTAACATTTTTTAGGGTTTTTTAAAAGTAATTTTATATGACTTTATTGATGTAGACAGGACCCAAGTTCCCACTTTTCTCCTTAGTTAGGTGTAGGTCCCGATACCACAACCTGCCACTGATCCAGCTGTAAGTCTGGTCCAATAGATTTTTCTGGAGGAAGAAAGGGAAAAATCTCACTTCTTGGAGCTCCTCAAGCTGAGAAGAATTCAGTCTCTTTCCAGCTAAAGTGAGAGTTGTATTTTGCAACTCTGTAACATGCTGTTGACCTCCCTGTGTAATACTAATGGCCGGGAAAGCCACTAGTGCTTTTTAAAACTTTTTCACCAAGACTGGGTTCTAACATCTAATTCCACAAAACTGGGTGAAAACCTGTGCTTGAGATTAAATCTATGCAGAAAGGGATAGATGATGATTATGGTTCATTCTTTCTGCTGTATAAGTTGAAGTTCCGGAAGCCATATGAACTTTAATGTGCATATTAAATATTAATGGGCTTAATGCACATGCTAAGTGTAGTGAAGTGTTTTTTACCTATAATTTAAATAAGGTGGTTATTATATTGTGTGCTAATGAGCAAGATCGTCTCCCAAAAAGCAGAATAAATTGATACCCTTTACCTCATCTGTTTAAAGGGGTATTTGCATTTTAAATCAGATAATGTTAAGAGACTATAAAAAAAATTGCTGATTTTTCCTTTTTTCAGATAAGTGAATAAAACACTTAATTCCTAGTCAATACACTTCATGGATAAATAGCAACCTTTTAAAGATGGTTGCTCCTTTATTCTAGGCAGAGCTAAACAAACATATTTAGTGTAATTTTGCCTGCTCTTCTCTTGGTGGAATGTCTGCAGATAGAACTTTTTTGAGCGCATTTGTTCCAAATTATTTAGCAACATTTGACATCTGTTGTGCAAATAGCTATTTAAACTATGTGGCTTAATTATGATTGGTCACATTTAATCTGATTGTTAGTTTGTTACTGATTGGAAGAAAATAACTGTGAATTCTCACAGAAAACAAATGTATTTAAGCATGTGAACTTAAATTCACTTTCTGTGAACATTTGTGCTATTTGGGGATGTATACCATTTTGGGGAGATTTTTAAAATCTAAGTAGCCCTGGTAATGTGGTTTTTTGGGGTGTTTTTTTGTGCACAGTCAGTAAGCAGACAGGACACAATTCTACATATGAACATATCTTTATGTAACCAAAACTGTCATCCTCAACTTTGAATTCCTGCTGTTGTCAGTCCTAGCATGGACATGGAATCAGTTGTTTGACCATTATTCCCCTTGTTTGTGGTCAGATGCATGTTTTTACCCTCACAGCTTGCAAAGGAAATCCATAGTGTAGCTTTCACTACATGCAAAACTGGGAGAGAAGGGGGAGATGAGATACTCTCAGAAATTTTGCCCTTCATGTAAGTAGCTATGCAGGTGTGAGCCCCTAGTGAGATTCTTCACCTGTGGAGGATGAATTCCTTTCCTTCTTCATGCATACAGAGGCTCCATTGATGTCAATGGCAGTATCATTTACATCTGAATGTGAAAGCAGAATTTGTCCGTATCTGTTTTTAAAATATTTTAGTTTCCTAGAAGAGCCTTTTTTTCTGTATATTTCATGCTGCTCTTGCAGCAATGCATTTTGGCTTTTAGTCACAAAACATTTGAGTACTGCTTAAAATAGGCTGGCAGAATAAACTTAGCCTTTAAATTTTTTGTGGAAGTCGTTGGACTCTTATCTGTTGTGATAGAGAAAGAACTACTATGAACTACTCCACAATGCAGGCTTTGCAAGGTCAGCTTAGTAAAGCGCAGAGCAGCTTCCTGTTTCCTTCCCTCCTTTTTTATTTCTGTAATGTAGCAATGGGATTTCCAACTTAAAATTAGTTGTTATAGAGGTCGGGCTTTTGGGAAATTGTGAGTTTGACACAATTACAGCTTTCATAATGCTCCACTTTCCCATATGGTTCCGATACATGGAAGTGTATTGATTGGATACCGCTTAGGGCAGTTGCTAGGTTGCCCCTTATCACCATGAGCAAGCCTGGGAGTTTATTTTTTCATTTCTTTTGGTTTTTAAGTACAGTACTAGTTCAGATAGGAGGGTGTTGGTAAAGGAAATAGAAGAAACATGTTTTAGTAGAATAGAGCCAAGAGAGGATGTGTAGAAGGATGTCAAAATACAGAAGGAGGAAAAAGGAGTAGTGAGATTGGGTAAGAGAAGACAGATGAAAAGTAATGGGGGATGAGAAAGAGACACTATCAGAGAAGAATTCGTAAATATCTCCTAATCAAGCTGTCAATTCTCTACTGCCTCTTTTGGGGAGGAAGTGTAACTGGAAAGTCTCCCTAAAACCCTTGAATTTTTTTTTTTTTGTGACATTGTTCTATAGGTACTCAGATACATGGTGATGGACATGGGCTAAGACTCTAACTACAGTAATGTTGTGGTGCGCAAAATGATAGTGTTTTGTTTTTAAAGCAACAGGAAAGAAATTACTATGCAGATGGCAACCATTGATTACAAGAGATTTGGAAATTAAAGAGATTTCCCCTAAAGCAAAGAGAGATGGGGAAAGCAAGCTCTTTAAAGGGCCCAATTCAGCAAAAAAAAAAATGAACACGCTTTGACTTGAATGTGCAGGTGGCACAAAGTGGCAAATATGTCTACCTGGCCAGTTGCTGTAACGTAGCATAGCCAGCTTCTGTATCAATTTCTCCATTCCAGTGTAGGGGTTGCATTTGAGGAAGATGGAACACATTTAACCTCTGCCAACTTTCAACTGACATGTGGTCCTATAGAGACAATAGCCAGCTGGTATCCATTAATGCAGCTCCTAAATTACTCTAGTTTCTGCCAATGGCCAGGGCTGGGGCAGATTCATCATGAGAAACAGTGAGTTTCACTAATTTGCCCCTACTCTCCCACTATCTAGGACAATATCACCAAAAGCAAATCCTAGAAATACCTAATAAATCTTGCTTTATTCACCTTGTTAAGGAGAAAGGTGGATTCAGTATGTTGATGTGCATGGACTAGTGTGGAAACTATGCCTTCATTATATCTTTGTAGACATAATCTCTTCAAGGTGGGGTGTTGCTTTCTTCTCCATTTGGGAAGTAGCTAGCACGTTGTAGGTGAAAACAAAAATAATGAATAGTAATAATGTACCGCAAGCTAAGTTAAACAGGTGGGAAAGCTAAAATGCCAGCTATCCTGGTTTGGCATGGAGTGTCCAGGTTTTTAAACACCCATGCAGGGAATTCTGGCTCTTGGCCAAAGTCTCAGGCTTCAGGGAAGCGGCAGGATTTCCTGTCGTGGTCTTGGGTGGGCTGTGGTGGTGCCTGCTCAACTGGCTGCTTCTCTGCACTTCCTTCAGTGCTCCTTCAACTAAATATTACAGCCGGTTGAAACGATTTCATTAAAACTTTCTAAAATGGAAAGTGCTTTTTCAATTGTAACGTTTTCATTTTGGTTGAGATTTTTCGTTTTTTTGTTTTTGTTTTTTTTTATTGGGGGAAGAGGGGAGCTGTCAGTTCAAGGAAATAGCAGGGAGAGAGACAGGAAATCAAAATGTTTCTATTTCGTTGAACAAGTGAAGATTTTTCAACCAAATATAAAAGTTTCATTTTGTTTAAAATGTTTCATAGAAAACATACAGTACTATTGACTAGCTGAATAACTCACTGCACTGAGAGAACCTTTCAGGTTCCATATTTCCAAAGCCAATTAAAATGGCTTCATTGTATGAAACGGACACTAGATCCCAACCAAATAAATGTAAGCAATTACCCAAAACAATGTTGACAAACACATCCCTTTTCCTTGGGAGTAATTGATCTTTGTATAAATATTGAATGGGGTCTAATAATGGAATGATTTAACTACATGCTGGGATATTCCAGTTCCATAACTTTTCACACTTGATAGCTCTATCTCTTTACACTACATACAACTGAATTTCAGCGTAGAATAGCCATGATAATTCAGATACTTAGATTAAATGACTTAAGAGCTAAACAACTGGTAAGTGATCATGAAATTACAACCAGGTTCAGCAAATTGTATCACTTGATGGTGATTGTGGTCCTTGATGATTTTTATCAAACTGTCAGTGAAACAAAGCTCTGTCCAAAAAGTTGGTTTAAAAATATTTATTTACATATTCTCTATTGACAGCTGGGGTTCATTTTCCTGTTTTACAGCCCCTAGATTTAAACTCTGAGATGCTTAATGAAGAGCTGTCTAGGAAGAATGCACATAGCCCTGGAAACTTCTCCTTTATCAAGACCCTGGTTAATTGACCTACATGGTATAGTACAAATCCCACCTATTTATTCAAATACTTGTTTGATGGGTTAACCTATGAAAAGGAACTAGTGTAAGTGTAGTTTGGGGATCACTCTCTCAATACCGCTTTCCATTAAGGCAGTGCTGACATTACTGCCAGACTCAGAATTGGTGGAGGCGGAAGGTGCCTGGGTATATTATTAATGCCCATTTCCCACTGAAGGTGACTCTTAAGAGCTAATGGTGCTTCTAATTATCTATATTTGCCCAGAGGGTTATATTTATAAACATTAATAGTGATTAAAATCCAGATCTTGCTTCATGGTGCTAGTATGTGTAGTTTTCTCTGACAGGCCTGTCGAGGTCAAAGGTATGTGTCTACATTTTTTTTTTCTTTCAGTGAAACAAGCCTGAACATTTTGGTTGTCAAAAATTAAACTGTTTGCTTTCCCTGTTCTCCTCCTCCTACCTCAGCCCTGTCTTCTCTCCCCACCCCCACTGGAAATGAGGGTGAGGAAAGGAACATGGGGGGGTGACAAAAAATAAACAAATTTTTCAGTTTCAAAAACCTTTTGTCCAAAACTAAAATACTTTTTTCTCTGAAAGATTCATTTTAAATCAACACTACTGATCACTTTTATAGAACATAGAGCTATCTGTATCCTCACTATTGATCTGTTTCTGTATCTGACCAATAAACCAAGTTTGTTCTAATTTGGGAAAAAGGAAATTTCATTTTCATGTTGAAATTTCAACCAGCTCTAACCTTTATATCTGTTCTTGTTGTTTATAAGTAATTCATTTCTATTTGATCGTTTCAGTGGTGACAAGTGTATAAATTGGCATATTGTGCTATAAACACAATTAAAGACTTCATGCGCTTATAATAGCTCTTATAGTGTTTTGTGTATTTTAACATTCCAAACATTCTTCAAGATGCCCCTTTTTCAAAGGCATTTGGGACAGGATGGGATGATATGGAGGATTACTAATGTGGGTATTATGGATTGGGAATTTATTTTGATTGTAAGGTGTCTAGCTTTTTTGTGGTTCAGCATAACAGTTGATAGGTTCTATCAAATATTGAAAAGGGCACTCAAAGCATGGGTTTGAAGCTCCTATATCATGTTTTAAAAATTGAAATTAATAACAAATACATGCATGTGTATAGTCTGTTTTAATACATAGAAATGTATCCATGTCTTTGCCAACATATTTTACAAACAATAAACCTCCCAAAGCAACGAAATTTTAATTTGGTTAATTTAAAAAAAAAATTTCAAGCCTTCTTCACAGGATCCTTTTTATAAACATTGAAATGATCTTTAACTTATTAGGTATTACTTTAAAAAGAGGCTGAAATTTATGTAAGATGTGTTGGCAATATGATTTCTATTTTTCTTCCAGGCAAAGTGAAAATATCCACTTTGGTTTGCAATTATTCACTTTTTCTTTATGCAATAATTCTTCATTTGGTAATACAAGCAATATCTCTGAATTTGAGAAATTCAACTAGTGAAAGGAATATAAACACTTAGAATAGAGAGGTACCAGCAGATAACTAGTCTGAATCAATGCACAACAAGGAGCATATTTTTCTACACACTGAAGTTGAATTCTATATTTCACTACTTCAGTGTGTTTCAGTTCACCTTGTCACAGTATAACTTTATTTAATATAGCAATGAACACAACTTATTTTAGTTCCCATCTTCCTTTTTGGTTGGGGGTGCGGGGGGGATGGGGGAATCTCTCTCTTTTATACACTTTCCTATTTGTTTTTCTGCTACAACTCCATTGAAAAAGTTGCACTAACAGGCTCTCACACTCACAATCAGTGTAAACTGAGGGGTATTTTATCCTGCTATTTAAATTAACTCTGAATTTGTCCTGTTGTGTTACTATATGTTTTTCCTTTTAATCTGGTTGAGACCCACTTAAACTGGGGACTTGGCAAACCTACAAGGTTTCTAGTTGTATTGTCTTAATTTTTTCCAAGCAATTACTCATTACCTTATATCTTTTAATTACTGAAGCAAAACTGTGTTAAACTGCTGTGAAATCTTGATTAGCTCTTGCCACAAAATTGATTTTAATTGTAGTTAGATTTCATTGGGTGTCTTCCTTTGCTTTTCTGTTTCGGGACAATTTTGGCTCTCTGTTACGTGTTCAAATGGCATATAGGTAAATGGTTTGAAGAAACAATTTTTCAATACCATAAATGACTGCTGAGAGAACAAATAAAAATAAATAAATGATTGCTTTCTGGAACTACTGGTCCCAGAGCACACAGAAGGAGAGACTACTCTTGAAGTTAGTACTAGGTAACTCACAGGAATTCATTCAAGCACTGATTAAAGTTGAACCACTAAATGAGTGGTGCTATATAATGAGAGAGCACACAGATAGCATTTTCATGTGAGAAATTATGCCAAAAATCCATATTATGCAAAATTTTAGGTATGAAATCCTGGCCCTACTGAAGTCAATGGAAGTTTTGATATTGACTCTAGTGGGGGCAGGATTTCACTCTAGCAAGGATGATTATGAAAGGGAAACGCAAAGGAAGCTAGTTAATAACAATCAAGAACCAAAGAAATCAAGGGCAGGGTTTGCAAGTGCATTTGGTGTTGGCCTAATTCTGCTCCTGTTGAAGTCCAGGAGTTTTACCATTGACTTCAGCAGGAAGAGTTGAGCCAATGCTGAGTACACTTGCAAATCCCATTGCAGTTCATGTACAGAAGTGACTGAAGCCTAACATGTTAGGACAACATACAAAGTCTGAGTCTAAAGGAAAAAAAGATACAGACCAAAAGAGACCCAATCTGACTAATTGGCCAGGTGTAATAGCTGTGGCTGTGTTGGTCCCAGAAGATGGATCAAGATATTACCTCAAACTTTCTCTCAAAGGTGCATGAA
The DNA here is from genome assembly GCF_026122565.2 of Emydura macquarii macquarii. NCBI lineage: Eukaryota > Metazoa > Chordata > Testudines > Chelidae > Emydura > Emydura macquarii. The sequence continues at coordinate 932,901 of NW_027131527.1, forward strand.
GTTATTCAAGGAGAAAAAGATATTAGTGGGACTGCTTGCATGTTGCGCTACTCATGGTGACCAGGGTGTGCCATATCAGATATCGGGAAGCATATGATGATGCAGCTAGTCCCAATGATATTTTGCCATTTAATCTTCTTAATATATATTACAATATCTGATAGAATCAAACAAGTTAAAACCCAGATGGTTATAAGTCAGTCTAATGGGTAATCTGAACAGCAAAATAGCCACACACACACACACAGACAAGTTGTTATTCCTTAGTACTTGTGAACTCAAGAAATTGTCTTGAAAAGAATATAAACACTTATACATATAGTGGCCAATTAGATGGAATCAGTATAGACCAATAAAGGCCACATTATGCTGAGCTCCCATGCTTACCTTTTGGGCTTAAATAGCAAAGTACAAAACTATTCGACTGTAGTGGATGTAACAGGGCATGCCTTCGCTCCTGTCTTGCTCTGCAAAAACTGCACAGACTCCACTGATGGTGAATTCACAGTAAAGTTTATTTGAATCCCCTTAACCAGCACCACTACATCCCTCATGGAGTGGTCTATTTACGACATCCTGTATGCTTTCAGCCCTTTCCTCAGAACCTGAGAGAAGTAGAGGTCTCCTTTCTCTAAGGCCTCTGAGATGGCTCAGCTAGCCCTGTTCCTCTCTCCCTTACACTCCTCACTGCGCCTCCTTAGTCTTCTGGGCTGATGGATTAATTAGCTCCTTATGTCACCCAGCCACATGATCTAGTTACCTCAATCAGCTTCTGTCATACTGGAGTACTTGTTTCTTTTTGTCTCACCTTCCCCATTCTCAGAAAGAAAGTAGAATATCTATGTTCTGTAAATGGGGTGAATTGCGCACTCTCAGAGAGGGACAGGAGAAGGCCCAGGGTAACTCTTTAGGGTCATTTCAGTCCTGCTTTGAGAGCTTACCCAAGACTTGGGAAGTGCATGTGTCTTGAACTATCATTCAGCAGAGAGAGAATTTCACCCAGTATGTAATGAAAAATTCTTGCTCATAAACCAATATTCTTGCTTCTGTGTGAATACATGTTTAGTATGAGGAAAATGAAACATTCCTTTCAGTATTCAGCCAGCTCTAGTTTATTTTGGGGGACATTTTTAAATTATTTCCTTGGACAATCATTTTTAACTTTCTGCTAATTCCAGCAATAGGATATGCATACCGAACATTTTATGGAGAACTGTTCTAAAGTTTGAAATTGAATTCTGAAATGTATATATTAACTTTAGCAATATGTTCCAGATCTGTAAAACTGATATAACAAAATCTTGCATAACAATTGACAAACATTAAATTGTCAAAACATCTTGTACGCTAAAAGGCCTTTCTAAATAATTTGGGAGGAAAGACATAATTATAACTTACAGAAATATCATTTTATTATTCTGTTCTTCATAGAAATGCAGGTGTAGAGAGACAAGAAGAACCCTTTTTCAAATTATGAAGGGTAAAAACACATCTCTAGATAAAATGTTTAATTGTATGTAGAACTATAAATTTACCTTCAGTTTTAAGGGGGGAAAATATAAAACTGCCTAAGGGCTCAATATAAAAACAAGTTCTTAGGCTGCCTGCCCAAACAATGTGATTTGAGTATGTACTCACAATGAGGGAAATTCACTCCATTGCAGTGTCCGCACAAAAGCCATGCACTACTTAAGCCCTATTTTCAGGGCTTAAGTGGGATATAAGTGATGCTTTGGCCTTGTACTGGTCGTCTGCCCAGGACTAAACATCACTCTGTCTGTCCAGTTCAGGAATCTAAACTGTAAAATCAAAGCCATTGTAGTTAGACTGCAATACTCCTTCAGTCCTGTTCCCAACTACCCCAAAGTCCAAGGTTCTCTCACATATATGAAAATGAGATCAGATGAGTTCACTGGAATCCACAGCAAAACTGGGTCAGAGCAATGGTCCATCTACCACCGTATTCTGTCTTCTGATATTTTGCATTGCTAGGTGCTTCAGAAAGAATGTATAGAACAGGGCAATTCTGAGTGACCCATCCCCTGTTACAGCTTCTGGAAGTTGGTTTAGGGACACCAGGAGCAGGGGGTTGAATATTTCTTACAAGTATAATCTCTGGTGATGAACAGAGTAATTTTCTGGTGCTAACTAAGGATAAGATTGGGAATTGTTGAACTTCAGATTCTTCAAAGTTCTTTTCTTTAGTGTACTGTTAAGAATGAATAATGTATGAATTAGGATGTTGAAGTATGAATAGCTCCATACAAATTAACTAAAGAATAGCATTTATAGTTTTGTGTATGAACACAAGAATGACCGTACTGGATCAAACCAATGGTCCATCTAGCCCAGTATCGTATCTCCCGGCAATTGCCAATGCCAGATGCTTCAGAAGCAATGAACAGAACAGGAATCATCAAGTGATCCATTCCCAGCTTCTGGCAAACTGACGAGGAACAATTCAGAGCAAGGTTTTGCATGCTTACATGCTCACATCTCCCTATGAGATGTGAACTATGAAGTATAGTGCAGCCAACGTTCCTTAATTTTAGAAGCCTCAGGTCTCAATTATGCCTTTCTTCATCTCCCAACAAGAATGAGGTTTAGCTGTCACTTGAGGCAGGCTTTAAAATTAAAGATGGTCTCTCAAATTCCAAGAAAATATAAAAAGACCAAGGTGGAAAACTCCAGTGTTTACAGGGAAGTTTCCTGCTGGCAATGTGTCCGTTATGTATTTACTTTTTAATTGATATCAATTTGGACTGCAGCTGTGGAATCCAATCTGACATCTGAGTTACATAAGGGACTTATTCTAGCTCAAAGCTGGATTAACTTTCATGGCTAAAATTCATTGCTCAGACACAGATGGGGAATGTAAAATGCGGGCAAATTGGATAATTTTTTACACAGAAGGAGGCAAGTCCATTTTAGATGAAGCCTCTGCCTCTCAGTCTACGCCATCCTTTTCTAACCCCAACGTGATACTTCAGAAAACAAAACAACCAGTCAGGAATTCCACATGCCAGGTAATTTTCTTGTTGAATCAGTTGATTATTAAATGTAATCCAATTTCCATTTGGTCTTTTGGAAGCCAGGCAGTATTTATTGCTGACTACAGCACTAAAGATACTAACCATTGTCTATTGTTCTCCCTTTTATGATGTAAGACATTAGAGTTCAAATGCCTTTTGAAGAGCACAAGAAAAGGACTCTGCCCAAGACAGAATATATTATTGTCACACAACAGCAATGGAAGAGAGCCTCTTAATTTCCTATTGCTTTATTTAGGACCCCATTAAGGAAGAGTGGAGCAGGCTTAAAATGCAAGTTCTGTCCCCTAGTTCTTGTTATATATTATCAAGTTCCTGCAACCTGCTAAACTGAATAGCAGATGCAAATAGGTACTAAAGAGCTGACATGGTTCTTTTCTTTAAGGAGATTGTTTTTTTTCCAAAGCCAAGTATAAGGTAGGTCACTTGGTTTTAAACTGGACAGTCCTTTTTTGGGGCAGATTGTCTCGCATCCGGTAATATTGTACTATTGTCCGGTAACAAGTTGTACTATTAGAATGCATTTTTTGCTAACTCAAACCAATCTTCTCTAGCTGTGTAGTTGCTTGCATCATGAATTTGCCCCACAAACATCATTACTCTGTAATTTCTTATACAAGTGCAATACAGCTTATGTTAAACTATAAAAAGCTTAAAAATCTCAGCAGGCTTCTGTCAGGACTAAATATGCTTTTGCTCCCTACATCCTCCCATGCGTAATGGGTGACAGCACTCGGGTGTTTGTTGGAAATTTTTTAAATGGACAGTCAAGACTGGTGTAACTTGCTGAACAAAATCTGGGTTTGATACCTTGATACTAGAAAGAGATGATAGATAGGGTGAGGATACCCTCAAAAGTGAAGACAAGTGTTCAGTGCCTTGGGGAAGGGAAAGCTAGGGGAGGAATGCAAAGAGAGGGTTGAAATGGTCAAAGCAATGAGCCAGGAAAACTATCTTTGAAGCTGCATTCTGAATGGACACAATGTGAGGACAGGTGGGATTTGTCAAAGGCAGAAAGAAGTAGTCAATAGGTAATAAGAATAGGGCCTGCACAAGAGAATTAGCTATCTGAATGGAGATGAAAGGCCAGATCGTATAGATGTTATGGAGGAGTAAATGGCAGGATTTAGACACTGCTTAGTTAAGTGCATATGTGTTTACAGTATTAGGCCCTTTTAGTGTACCCTTTACAGCATAAATAAGTTGTATTACTTTTAAAATATAGCAGTCTGAACTGTTCAACTATGATGAATGGAAAAATACAAACCAACAGCCACATTTACTTGTGTGTGAAATCCATATGCATTTGTCTGTATAGTAAATGACTTTATCCAGAATAATCATCCTTCAATATTTCTTTCTGCGTTTAGTGTGCCTCAGATTTATAAGTCCTTTCACTTCTTAGTCTCTCACTGGATTTTTAATGTTATAAAAATAACTCAAGAATAGCTGGAGAAAGTCACTATCTTTTTTTCTTTAAACACAGCTGTATACCAAATTGAGCCCTACAATGACCTGGGCTTTTGAGTGGTTTGTTAATATTTAACAAGGCATTTTCAGATACCTCATTAGGACCCTCTTGACTGACCTAGAACTCCCTATCCATACAGACTCCTCATTAATAATGAATGCATCCTGGGAGGCATGAGAATATATATATTTACCCTGCACTATGTTCAGAGATGATAGCATAATTCCAAATCTGCTTATCCTATAGGACAAGTTTCAGATCTCCATATTTATACTGAGTAGCACATTACTCCACAAGCAATTCCACTGATGTTAATGGGGCTACCTTTGATGTAACGTATTGTTCATTGTAAGGGTGTCTGGCCCATTGTACTTTTTAATGTGGTTGTATCAGTGGCTGAATTTTTTTTTTTTTTTTTTTAAATGTGGCTTACAAATAAACTTCAGTTAAATCCAGTGCATCCAACTGATGAGGTTGTAACAAGGGCACTTGAAGGTCTTTCTGTTACTACTTGCATTACAGGAGTGCCTGAGAGTCCTAACCAAAATCAGTGATTCATTACAGGTGCTGTCAGAGACAATGTATTCCCTTCCTCCCCCAAGAACTTGCATCTAAGTAGACAAGACAGAAAGTGGAGGGGAAACAGAGGCTAAGGTCACCCAGCAGGCCTATGGCAGAGCTGGGAGTAGAACCCAGGTCTCCTGACTCTCAGTCTTATACATAAGTATGGCCATACTGCGGCAGTCCAATGATCCATCTAGCCCAGTATCCTGTCTTCTGATAGTGGCTAGTGCCAGGTGCTTCAGAGGGAATGCATAGAACAGGTGATCATCCTGTCAGCCAATCCCAGCTTTTGGCAAAGAGCAATCCTGCCTATCCTGGCTAAAAGTCATTGACAGTTCATGGAAGTTAGATCCATCTAGATCTTTTTTTAAACCTCGTTTATAGTCTTGGCCTTCACAATATCCTCTGGCAAGGAGCTCCACAGGCTGACTGAGCTGTGTGAAGAAATACTGCCTTTTGTTTGTTTTTTATACGTACTGCCTATTAATTTCATTTTTGACCCCCTAATTTTTGTGTTATGAGGAGTAAATAACACTTCCTTATTTTTTTTCCTCCACACCAGTCATGATTTTACAGACCTCTGTCATTCTCCACCTCAGCCCCACTTAATCATCTCTTTTCCAAGATGAAAAGTCCGTTTTACTAATCTCTCCTCATATGGAAGCTGTTATCATTTTAGTTGCCCTTTTCTGTACCTTCTCCCATTCTAATATCTTTTTTTGAGGTGGGGCAACCAAATCTGCATGCAGTATTCAACAACTGAGCATATCCTGGGATTTATAGAGAGGCGATACACTATTTTCTGTCTTCTCTATCCCTTTCCTAATTCTCAACATTGTGTTAGCTTTTTTGACTGCCTCTGCACACTGAGTGGATGTTTTTCAGAGAACTATCTATAGTGACTCCAAGATCTTTGAGTGGTAACAGTTAATTTAGACCACATCATTTTGTATGTATAGTTGGGACTGTTTTCCAAGGTGCATTGCTTTGCATTTATCAACATTGAATTTCATCTGCCATCTTGTGGCCCAGTCACCCAGTTTTGTGAGATCCCTTCGTAACTCTTCACAGTCTGCGTTGGACTTTGATATCTTGAGTGTAATATCAACCACTCCATCAAATGGTAGTTGAAATGTACAGCACTTCAGGTTTTTTTAATAAGACACTCTCACCTGGTTTGTTTGGGACAATTTTTATCTGTAAGAGTACCCTTTAAATATTAGAAACTCATTTTAAAAAAAAAATCCTTTATCCAAAAAGAAGGATTTCTGCTCCTTAGGCTGATAGAGAGGCTTCTAGGTTTCTGAAGCCTGTGTGAGTCAGCAGACTAGCTTTGTTTAGTTACTTTGTAAGTTTTGTGTTTTGAATGAATAAACCCAGCCCTGAGGGAAAGGTCTGAAAGACTTGTGTGGTGTTAGCATATCCTGGGCTGGAGAGAGGCAGGTCCTGAGTGCAACAGGAGAAACACCATATATGCTCTGTCCCTACTCTTTCCCCTTCTTCCTTTAAGGAGGCACATGCTCACCTCTTTTCAGTTCCTGTCAACCTGCCCTAAAGTTCTTCAGCATGGCAGTAGAATGTGGTGGTGAGAATGGACAACCTATTCAGAACAGGGGCCAAATTATACAGTCATGCTTCTGTAAACCTGGAGTAACTCCACTGAAATCAATGGAATTCACAGCAGTGTAAATGACTGCAGAATTTGGCTGTTCCTGTATGTGTGTTTCAGGGGGAGGAGGGAAGTTTGGAAGAGTGGATAGAGATTTCCTTTTGAACGCGAGGAAGGCAGAAACTGAAGTGTGTCCCAGGAGACATCAGGATTTGTCTCCTGGGAAGGTTTGCATACTTCTAGCACATAGCCTATTGTGTACTCAAAGACTTCCAGAGGTTAGCTGTTAGTCTGTTTAACTGCAAAACAACGAGAGTCCTGTAGCACCAACAAACTTATTTTGGCATAAGCTTTCTTGGGCAGAAACCCACTTCATTGGCTGCATGACCTGCATGCAGCTGACGAAGTGGTTTCTGCCCACAAAAGCTTTGTGTATTCAAAGGAACTCAAATGTATGGCCCATACTCATTTGGCCCACATTCTTCGTCATACAGTATTTTAGCTCTCACATTTCATTTGCATGCAACATCCTTAAAAAACAAAAACAAAAAATCAAAACCACCGCTGCTTTTGTCTTTTGCATTCTCATGAAGGTGTTTGTGCATGTTTGATATAACTGTAATAAAAGACTTCAATAATAGATCCAGGTACATTTGTCTCCTCTCCACGGGTGATCTTCCCTGCAATGCTAAGATGCTATTTTTACAGGGTGCTCATGTCCCTTAAAAGCACTAACCAAAGATCATCTGCCTCCTGTTTTCTAATGCCTTGAAATTCTGTCATCTGACATAAGATTCTTAATGCCAGGGAGTCTAATAAAAAAGTTACTGTGAGGCATGTCTGTACTTGTTTTTAATTTTCTAGTATATTATGTGGCATTTGTAATTCCAGTTGTACTACTGTCGGTCTTCTTGGAAAAGAGACCTTTTATTCCCAGTGATGTTCCATGCACCATATGTTTTACAAATAATTATTTAAAAAGAGCCCACATTAAAGACTGAAACATAAATATTGTCAGGTTAAGATTACCTAGGCATTTCAGCACATACTGCTACTCAGCTTAGTCAGAATACTAGGCAATGTTGTATAACTTCAAGTATTTATTTCACAAACTTGGGTTGAGTCTATGGAAGGAGGTTTCTAGATGGTATTAGAAATATTAGAAGTAGAGCCATCTATTTGTCAAGTATTCAAACGCTCTGAAAAATTTTAAAATCTGTTTGAAAGAGGAAAAATAATTATGCTTTAAAGGGGCTATTTGTGGACTTCCTAGTTTTCTAGACATTTTAACTCTTCATCTGTCTTCCACACTTCTCTCACTTTCCTGTCTTCACTGAAAACTAGGGCATTTCCTAAGACTTTCCAAACATCTAAATGGAATTTATTCATTTTCTTGTGCCCAAATTCCTCCATTCTTCCCTCTGTAACCCAGCACTCTGTTTTTTGTTTGATTTGTTTTTTCAGCCAAAGCCATTATCCACTCTCTCTTCTAATCTTGATTGTATGCCATTATCTGTTCTTCCCTTATCTCACTGAACCTCACTTGCTCACATTTTTCTTTGATCTTCCTTTCTTTGGCTTGCATTTGGAGAAGGTGAGTTTGTCTCACAACCTTGGCCCAGATCCTCAAAGATCTTTAGGCTGTTAACTTCCAGTGATTTAGCTCTGAGGATCTGGGCCTTTGACCGTATTTTGAAGCACAGCCTCACTGAATACTTTTTAATTGGGGTTTCATCTCTTTCACAGTATAGGAATTGCCTTTTTCCTGAAAACTTAATGACCTACTAATGATTAGGTTTTTTTCTCTCCTCATCTGACTGGATCCCAAATATTGTTTTGACTTTGAAATTTGACATTGATATTTCTGATGGATATTGTCCTACTCGGGTATCTGGAGCATGATGCAGAGGGAAAACAACCTCTCCTTTGAAATTATTCATGTGGTAAAGGGTTTTTAAGAGGAAGGGAGGTGTCATGAGTATAAAGGAGTTGTCAGGTGTTCCTGGAGAGGATCAGGAGGACAGGCATGTGAGGGAAGATGGTGATGGGTCAGCACTCTCTGGGGTGAAGGTGGGAGCTGGAGACTCAGTCTGGTTGAGGGACCAGGGAGTGAGGAGAAAATTGAAAGTGGTGTGTATTGAGGGAGTGGGGTATAGCTCATCCAGTTATCACAAAAAGAGAGCTAGATGGAAGAAGCAAATTACCCATTGGGATACCTATTCAAGGCCTAGGTCCACCCAAAATTAAAGGATCACCCCTTCAACTGAGATGGAGGAACCACTGAACCCAGTAGGCAAATGATTACAGGGCACAACAAATGAGAAACCAGTGATAGCAGTAAAAGTCATAGGGATAAAATTAGGGGGAAACTGAGCAGAGAATCCCAGACCACACCCACTGCTCCACAAAGGAGTCCAGGAGTCAGTGGATGCCACCCAAAGGAACTCTGCCTGTAGACATGAGGCAACAAGGGACTGGAAACAAGGCCTGCAATGACAAAGAACCCCCTGGTTGTGTCATTCTCCTGGTCTGGTGGATAGCTATCTTGGCCAATGCTAAGAGGAGGTTGACAAGGATGTTTCATGACTCTGAGGCCATGGATGGCTCATGCAAATACAAAGAAAAACAACAAGAGTCCTGTAGCACCTTAAAGACTAACAAATTTCTGTGGGCGTAAGCTTTCGTGGGCTGCAACCCACTTCGTCACGGCTAACCCTCTGGAGCAAATACAAGGGCATATCATAGAAGATTAGGGTTGGAAGGGACCTCAGGAGATCATCTAATCCATCCCCTGTTCAAAGCAGGACCAACCCCTGCTAAATCATCCCAGAAAGGGATTTGTCAAGCCGCACCTTAAAAACCTCTAAGGATGGAGATTCCACCATCTCCATAGGTAATCCATTCCAGTGCTTCACCACCCTCCTAGTGAAAAAGTTTTTCCTAATATCTAACCTTAACCTCCCTCACTGCAATTTGAGATCATTACTCCTAGTTCAGTCATCTGCTACCACTGAGAACAGTCTGGCTCCATCCTCCCTGGAATTCCCCTTCAGGTAGTTGAAGGCTACTATCAAATCCCCTTTCACTCCTCTCTTCTGCAGACTAAAGAAGCCCAGTTCCCTCAGCCTATCCTCCTAAATCATGTTTCAGACCCCTAATTTTTGTTGCCCTCTGCTGGACTCTCTCCAATTTGTCCACATCCTTCCTTTAGTGGACACAAAACTGGACAAAATACCCCATATGTGGACTCATCAGTACCAAATGAAGGGGAATAATCACTTTCTTCAATCTGCTGGCAATGCTCCTCCTAATGTGGCCCAATATGCCATTAGCCTTCTTGGCAATATGGGCAGACTGTTGACGCCTATCCATCTTCTTGTCCACTGTAACCTGCAAGTCCTTTTCTGAAGAAGTGAAGTATGGAGCACAAGCATGTACAGATGCTCTCAAGGCAGGGTTTGGAGACCAACTGGCTGGATGGCATTCAGCCAACTCACATGATGCATCAGAGACAGCTGGGGTAGCTTGTGAGGCAGAGGTCTGATGACTAGCTAGGGGGAAGGGGTGGGTGGAACCACTTGAGAAAAGTGAGAGGCTGGGACAAGGCTGTCCTCACCTCGTGGAATATGCAATGGGAGATGCACAGGCTGAGTAGCCCCATGTGCTGGCTAAGCACCATGGAGTACACCTCGTCCTTCCAACTGTAGTCCAGCAGGTCTCTGATTCCAACCTCTGATGTGGAAAAAGCAGAGTGGATGCTGAGATTCTGGGCTCATGATCACAGACTGGAAAAATGTACACTCACCTCTTTCTCCCTCCCTCTCCCCCCTCCCCCCATCACCAACTAATTGGCCCAACCTCCTTCCTGCTAGTTTATGAGAACTTGAAAATGGAACTGGCTAAATCAAAGTGAATGTGACGAATCTGATTTCAGTGACAAAGCTGAGCAAAAAGTAAAGAAAGAAACTAATAGTATAAACTGTTATAAAATTTCCTAGGTCTTGAATAGTTTTCAGGGTTTTTTAAATGTTGGGTTTTATCTTGACAGCCACTTCAGCTTCAACAACTGTTACTGTAGTAGATATGTAAAGGTGCTGCTTATGTGGGGTAGGTCATTGGTTACTCCGTAAGGTTTGTTAAGGTGACCACCTTCACTCATGAAGATCCACATTCAAATCAAATTCTTCCCATACGGATATGGCTACAGGATTGGAGCCATACATTGTAAGCAAATAGAATTTTTCCCCCAAAGAGATCACATTTTTCATGTGTAAATCTGTATTTAATGTGTGTAATGTGTGTAAATGTGTAAAACTGTATTTAAATCTAACATTAAAGTTATCTTAGTTTTTCCTTTGGTACAAAATTGACTTATTCACGAGGGACGTTTCTTTCCAAAAAATCTGTAAAGTTAAACTATTTATTTTTGCAATCTATCTAGTTCCAGCTATGAGGTAAGGTAAGACATATGATCCAGAGTCACAACTAGTGTAAATTGGTGGAGCTCCATGGATTTCAATACAGCTGTTCAGTTTGCACTAACTAAGCATATCTCTTGTTTTTAATACTGTAGTTTAGGTGGGAAATTCAGTTTCTTTAAAAGAGGGAAAAGTAACCAGGACCATCAACTTAAATACATTTCCCTGAACTAACTCACATTAGTTGTCTTATTACCAACCCTTACTGTATGTTTCATCTACCTTGGAACATGTATATTAATGACACTTATTGCTTATGGGCAATGTTAACAGCATGATTTTACAATCTATGCTGCTCTATCTCAGGATTTTCTTGCAGTATCTGTTCTAATTTCCACATAATATATTTTGCTGACCAATCATTTTTCTGAATTCACTACTTCGCTTTCTCTGACACTGCAGTAACTTTAATAAATTTGTTGTCATTTAGTTTAAGAGCAGTGCAAAATTGACGAAAAATGAAAGGCAGTTTTTAATCCCATTGACAATACAAAATTTCAAATGTTTGGAAACTGAAATTTTGCACATAGGAAAACTTGGAATTTATAAATGTGAAGTCACCTCTGTTCACCATGTGCTCCTTAGTACTGCTTGGTGTGGGAAGGAGCAACACATATGGAATGCTGATAAAACTTTTGCAAGGAGTTTAGGGCCTGTTGATTTTGTGCTTCTCCTGCCAGTGGCCTTCGGACATTCCACCTCCATTGCAGAGAGTACTGGCTTTTTGGGCAACTGCTTTCTCTACAGCAGACTGGTATTTCTGCTCTGTGTTGAATTTTGGGTACATTATGGGGGGGGGGGGGAGCACTGGATTTGTGCTCGCAGCATTTACTTACTTGAATTAGTACCTTCAGTGGAATAGTTCCTATGAGAAAGGGCTGCAGATTTTAGTCTTTCCCTAATTTCTTATCTTGCAAGGTTGACCTTCCTCCCCCCACCCACCCACCCACCTACCACTTTGTTTTGACGATGACAGCCTCAATCATCCACTTGTCTGCTTTTCTTAAAAGCACTTTCACATTTTATCCCATGCTGCTCCTTAAGCATTTAGAAAAACCTCCTAATCAAAATCCATTAAGCCAGCACCTCATTCCTCCAAGTCCTGCTCCAAACTTTACCTCTGCCATAATCCACATAGAAAACTATCATATTATAGGGACTAGGCTGATGAGTTATCACTGCTCCAGACTGGCTTAAATTGTGTACACAGCTAGTCTGCTAAAACATTCTATTTTTGTAAGTCTATGCTTTTGTGATCCACTACCCACATGTATGTTACAGGACTTCTTTTACATGGTCAGCTCTTCGGTGAGGTTTGCACAGTGCTTAGCATAATGGGTCCCCTGCCTGCACTTTGTCAGTGCTCTTCTGCAACATAAATATTAATAAATTGGATTCTAATGAGATTTGGCTCTTAATTTTGAGTCACCTGGTGACCGTGTTAATATTTTTAATGTTAAAGCTCTGTAATCACTGCTTTTACAGTAGGGCAGTGGGGGAAATCTTGGTGACATGAGAATGGTAAGCTTTTCTTCAGCTGGCTTGTCTGCTCAACATTAAAGCAACTGGTCTTGTAAAAGTTACCCTGGAATTAGTTTAACTTTACCCTGTTGTCTCTGTGACTCCCACAACAGAGCAGGCAATGGGCAACTCGAGTTAATCCTCTAGTCTCCCTTGTGTTGCATCAGACAGCTCGGGGTGAAGGTGAGGAATACAGCAACTGCTTATAGTACTTCCCATTGCAAAAAACTGTTCTTGAGCAAGCAGGGAAGTGGTGGTGTGCAGTGGGGGAGAGACACCAAACTATGCGGCTGATTCAAACACTTTGCTTTAAAAGCTATAAGGTATGGCTTAGGGAAAGTATTTTCATATACAATTCTTAAAATAGTTCTTGAGGACCACTTCCTAGATCCTCAAGGGACACAGGTTGGACACCACCGCTTTAAGACAATTCAGAGCTATTCTCACGTGGCTCCAAGGGCCATACATTTTATCTCACAACAGTTACATCCAGTGACTGAAGGAAACAGAGGTACTCTGGATTTATACTGCTTCAAGAAAAAACAGAATTTGGCCCACTGACTGAAGCAGCATGAGAACCATTGATCCCAGTTTCACTTAAACTCTCTCTACTTTTAGAAATTCAGCATGTCACAAACATGAATGGCTCAGTTTTGAACAGTAAAAAAGACTGATGTGTTTAAGCTTACAAGAAAACAAGACAGATTCCTGCAAATGTTACAAGGTCACTGTTCTGCAAAGCAGTAGCTCTAGCAGGTGCTCTTACCCTGCAGAGAATTTGTTTAAACTTTCACACCAAAGTTGTTTTCCTATTGCAAATGTATCACAACCCCTTCTCGGTTAAGGTATCTAAGGTATCAGGATGCACTTTAACATGATAAATAAGCTCTCATTTGAAGGTATAAAATCATTATCTCCATTCCATGTTATAATTTCAATTAATGGATTGTCTCCAGACTGAGTCACATATTGACCAAAACCCTTATGTGGAGCATGAGTAGACTGCCAATGTGCCAGAAACTTTGACAGGTTGTTGCCCTGTGAGCTCCGCACCTCTGGGGAGGAAATGAATGTGAGGGGGGGAAAAGTTCACATTGTTCAAACGTGTTCTGACACCACCATAAAGAGGCTTGCAGCAGAAGAACATATCAGTAGGCTTTATTCAGGGAGGGCTTGAATCTGCTTTCATTCAAATCCATGGAAAAACTTCCATAGAATTGAATTAATGGTGTAATATCAAACCCTTCATTCCCAAGACTGCAAGGTACAAAGTGCCCTTAGTTTCTACTGAGGTCAGTGTGAATCAGAAACACTTGAGTGGGCTTGTTACTTCAGTACCAGAAAATGACCCAGATGTTTTTGTTTGTAAAGTGCAATATCATTGCCCAGTTGTAAGTTCCATTTACTCACTATCCAATTTTGATTGGTGCAGAAAAAGATCTATAGATAAGCACATATATAACTGCACCTGACAAAGAACTGTGTTGCTCCAAAGCTTTTCTCTTACTAACAGAAGTTGGTCTATTAAAAGCTATTACCTCACCCACCTTTTCTTATTTTAAAACTTCATGTCTGATTTTGTGTTTTAGCTTACACGTGTTTGTACAAATACCACTTTCACATGAAAAGATGTAGTGGTGGTGATTTGAAAATCTCTAAGGATTTTTCATGTGAATAAGGAAATTGTGTTAAATAGACACAGCCATTTACTCATAGGTTCTAGTTAAGTTTTATTTGTTTCTAATTAATCCCAAAAGCTTTAAGCATTTCATTTCCACTTAATAAACATCACTATCCCAAGATCCTTCTTACAGAGCATATGCAGCAGGCAATGACAATTTGGCATACTCCCTGATTGTCACTCACGTATCACTGATACATCAGTGCCAACACAGTTCTGGGTGTGGGATTTGTTTGTTCACTTGCTGGTTCGATTGCTGCCTCTCTAAGAGCAGAACAAAACTATTACAGGTTTTGGGGACTTGAGCAGGAGCATGAGAGAGAAGTATAGTTTGTTCAAAATACTAAAACTTCGGGAATACCTCCTTTTGCCTAACTTGAACCCCGTAAACCAATGTCAGTTCAAAATCGAGATGTGAATGTAAATATCAGATTTATATTCCTCTTAGCACTTGTCTGCATGGAACAAATTCATTATAGGTGAAGTTATTGCTCATAAGTTAAAGTACATTAAACCCAGAGTGGATGCTCTCATTCAGAAGTAAAGTGAGCTGAAGTTCTCTGTAGTTTACAGAATACCAAGGCCACTTTATTTCTGACTGAAAGCATCCACTTTGGGTTTACTGTATTTTAATTTGAGTATTAATTGCATATCTTTTAGTTAATTTGTCTTAACTTACTGGACTGTCCCCACGTACTTCCTTAAGGGCTTGTTTAGAGGGTAATTACAATGCGGTTGTACTTTTTTTTTTAATATATGCCTATACCAAAAAACCCTATATGCTTACTGCACTGTACTAATACCTATATTTCTGTCAGTGCATGTGAACACTAATTTTTCTTGTAATTCTGATAATTTAGTGTCATAAGCACATAGTTAAAATGTACTTTTCACCATAGTTGGTCTTGCACTCCTGATACATGTAAATGTACATTAAAGCCAATGGGAGTTTTGCCTGTGAATATCTTGAGTACTTTGCATATGATATAGTCCACTTCACTTTTTTTTGCAGTTTAGTCCCTCATGAACTCGTATTCATTCCTGACCTTCCAAACTAAGAGCATAAATTGCAAATTTTGAATATTCACATCAGACTGTTGATGAATTAACCACAACTAAAAATTATTTGCTGAAGCATTTAATTTTGGATAGTCAAAATTTGGTGCAAACTTTTAAATTAGCTCTACTGATATAGCTTGAGCTACATTACTTTTTAATACAGCCTGCAATAGAAGAAATACTTAATACAGTACCTTTTATAAAAGGATTCAAATTCTTTTCAGAAACATCAGTTGGAGAAGCATAACTGTGTGTGTGGGGGGGGAGGGGGGGGCTACATGAACATTTAGTTGGTGGTTAAACCGGGGTGTGAATCTAGCCTGCTATGGACTAACTTTCCATGTGGACCCTGCTGCTCCAGATCAACAGTTAGTTAATGCACTTTGATCAGTCCTATTTCAAAGGGCACTAATGAACTGTTAATGCACGTTAGTAGGATTCACATGGACAGTTTGTCTGCATCAGGCCTGAGTGGGGTAGATTCACAACCCCCTCGCCCCAAACTTATGGTTCTGTAACAAGCCCTAAGGAAACTAATAAGAAATCCATGTCCAAGCTAGAAATAAACTCCAAAGGTCCTGCCTCCTACTAAGGTAGTCTAATCACTGCACCACCCTCCCTCCTTGCTGTGAAACCATCAGATTCTCTATTAAACCAATGTAAATCCAGAGTTATTTCACTTCTTCCAAGGCAGTTTGGATTTAAATCAATGTACAGTACTTGGGATTAGAATCATTTTTCAGAATCTAGCAGGATTCCCTTAACCCAGCATTCAATAGACAGAGGCACTGAGACCCACTATTTGTCTCCTTAATTTTTAATAAGGAGCTAATTACTTTCCATGCATATAGATGACATTTTCTTATCCTAGACCCTCAGGCATACGTGGGATAGGCATTGAGATTATGCAGAATTCCCAAATAATTACAACAGAGTAGGATAACCTCATCACTGAATTTTGGCTAGTCATTTAGCAGTACTTTGCAAATAGGGGAATTAGACAACTGCAGAAAATTGTACCAGAATTGCAGGGATTTGGTTGTCTGTACTGTACTACTCCAAGAATCAATGGTCAGCAGTTGCCAACCATTAATTTCTGAGTTTATTTTTCTTTGAAAGCATTCTATACGTATTGGGCTTTCTTTGCAGTTTTTCTACTGGGTTTGGAAATTATACAAATGGAACGCATTAGGGGTGATTCCCATCACACACACACCAGACTATCTCTGCTTTTTGCAGGGTAGGAATCAGAAAGAAAAGTAATAGAGAAGCATGGAACCCTTTATGTCAGGGCGGGAGAGAGAGAATTCAATCCCTGAAAATTCATTTGGCTCTTCCATTCAGTCATAGATTATTTCCCTTTTAGAAATTTAAAAATTCAATAATTGAGGTCTTTGAAAAAGAAATGTTATCTCAACTATAAAATAATTCAGAGGGCAATATTTTGAAACTAACAAATTCTAGTTTACTATTATGGACACTGGATACATTAACCTAAGTAACAACAAATAATATCCTGAAACTTGGAACTATGTTAGAGAGAGAGTTTACTTCAATGGGCTTTGGATCAGAAACTGGATGTTTCTGCTTGTTTGGATTTCTGAGATCACAATGTGATCTCAGTCATATTCAGACTGATTTTTTTCAGAAGTTCCCACCTATTTCTGGTGCCTTAGTTTTTGTGTGTCTACTTCAAGACAACTTCGTGGATACCTAACTACCACTTTAGGCACCTAAATCAAAGTTTAGGTACCACTGGCATTCACAAAATCCCTGCTCGTTTATAGGGGGTCTAAACTCCCCAGTTGCAGGGGCGTAGCTATGGGTGGGCCATGGCCCATCCACTGTGAAAGCAGACCCACCTAAGCTCCAATTATGCTACCTTGGCAACTGGAGCTTTCTCAGTCAGTGGCACCGGAATCAGAAAGTTTGGGAAGCGCTTAGGGTGTGGTGTGGTTTTTTTTGTTTTTTTTTTTTTTGTTTTTTTTTTGGCCGACCCACCTGTGTCAGCCACAGGCCCTGCCAAAAAAATCACTTCCCTAGGCTACATCCCTCCCCAGGTGTCTAATTTTTCATGGTTAAAAGTGCCTAAATTTTGGTAGCTAGGCATGTGCTTAGCCACCGAAGTCTTGCCACCAAACAGTAGGTTGGATATAATTCCCAGGAAGCCCTAGTAGGATTCCCACCTATCTTGTCTTCAGAGCACCCTCCTCTAGATATGCTCTGAGCTGACCTAAAGCCTCTCCCAACATGCTAAGAAGAGGCACCTCCCCTCTTTTTATAACCTTTAGCTTAGTAGTAGAGCACTCAGAGTACTTCTGAAAACACTGGTCTTAATTGCTGGAACATGTAGATGGCGTACTCCTGAAATTTGCATCATTCTATTTGTACTGGGAGATTCTGCAATTGGTTTGGCTAGCCATGCATATCAGCTGTAGTAATTTGTCTCTATTGATGAAGTTTGGGACTAGGACTGAAGACTTTTCTCTGCCATAAACTCAGTAGGGGGAAACCTCTGTGCCTTCATTTCCTCAGGTGTGAAATGGAAAAAGTACCCCCACTTTCTGAAGTGCTTGGCCAGACTTAACTAGAGATAGGTGAACTAGCAGTTTAGCTGAAACAGGATCATCTGACTATAATCAGGCTTTAGGGAAAATTTAGCAGAGTGAAACACAGCCAGACTCACATCCTTGCTGGGGATGTGTGGGAATCACTTTATGGAGGACACTAATGTGTAAGCAAAGCCACTAATGTAGCAAGCAATTGTATAGCAAGACAAAATGGCATCCTCTCCCAGGAAACTCTAAGGAAGTGGTAGAACAACTGCTTCTCAGATGGGATGCAACGCCTTCATTAGAAGGGGACTCTAGTGTGAATATTTTCAGTATTGCAAAACACAGCTATACATATACTGGAGGGAAGGGACTCTACAAAGAAAACAGCAGTGTGTTCTTAAAACCTCTCCTTTAATAGTCGAATATCCATGAGTGTGCTCTACACTAGTGCTGATTATCCTCATTAGCGTCTAGTCAGAGTCCGAGGGGTACAACATAAAAACCTGCAGAGAAGGAGATGGGGGACAGTTAGAAGTACAGTAGCAGCTCAAAGTTTTATGAACACCTTTGTTCGTAACTCTGAAAAAAAATGGTGGTGGTTCTTTCAAAAGGTTACAACTGAACATTGACTTAATACAGCTTTGAAACTTTACTATGCTGAAGAAAAATTCTGCTTTAACCAACTTGATTTTAAAATGAAACAAGCACAGAAACCGTTTCCTTACCTTGTCAAATCTTTTTTAAACTTTCCCTTGTTTTTTTTTTTAGTAGTTTTTGCATGGGTTTTTGTCTGCTGCTACCTGATTCCATATTTCTGGTTCCAAATGAGGGATGCGGTTGACTGGTCAGTTCGTAACTCTGGTGTTCATAACTCTGAGATTCTACTGTAGATGAGAGAGGGAAAATCTTGTTTAGTACTTGAGGAACTAAGGCAGGGATGAGTCTACAGTATTGGAATCTTATGGCTACATAGTATTTTATTTTTTGGCATCTGATCTATATTGCAGTGGTACAGGCCCTTAACTCAGGTATAAAAATTATTTGTTTGATTTGTGTCCTTGAAGACTTGACATTAGAACTAATTGATTTTTCTTTTGTCAAAACACCTTTTGATTACATACAAATTTTTGTTTTAGCTTATTTGTTGGAAAGCTTCTGGAGTTTTTTAATGGAAAAAAACAAACAAAATTGTTCATCCTAAATGGCTTTTGAAAATGGACTTTGTAAGGATGAGGGAAGAAACTTGTAGTAAATTTAATGTTTCTTATGGGAAAATAACGGGCATTTCAATTAGCCCTGTGTGTGTGGGCATTTCAGAAATAAACTTCTGCATGGGTGTACAAGGAAGAAGAAACTAATACTTCTTGCTAAGCATGGCCTAAGTGTCCTTGGTGGTCCCTTATTTATATACATTTTTCTCTTTAAGAATAAGAGAACTGATTATGCTAATAGCATAAAAACACCAGGGTAGTGCTTTGCCTAGAGGACTGACATGTCTGTCAGTGTAAGCTCTCTAAACTGGGTGTTCTTTTCTTCACCAGCAGTTAGGCACAAGGAAGGAGAAATCAACTCTACACCAAGTAACAGGTGCACGGTATTGTTTATAATCAGAAACAGTATGTATAAATGGAAATCTTCAATATTAGTCTCCTTGCCCCCATATGGGTGAGTTGAAAGGTCCACCAAAACTAAGGTTTCTCTTTTTTTATTTCTTTTTTCAGATGAAGTTGCTTTCTCTTATACCCCAGCTGCTCCATAGTTCTTTATTCCTCAGCACCAGTTATGGGCTTACAAATTGCACATGTCCCAGCCCAACCGACTCCTTTCCTGCCTGCACAGATTTTTGCTTATTGTGCATACCTGGAAAGATGGTAGACCACATTAAGCAAACTCACTGTTCTTCTGCCACTACTTGTTTCATTCACAGTGAATAAAGCAGAATGCAATGTTCAATTAAAAAAATGGAACTTTATTAAACCCTCTATGCTACTTTATCCAACTGGCTGAGCTGAGGCATAGTCATGGAGTTTAAGGCTAGATGGGACCAACAGATCATTTAGTCTGACCTCTTCTATGTCACAGGTCTCCAATACCTAGATACTGGTGGCTGCTCAACAGCAATCCCTTCAGGAAGCATGGGCCTTATGATGGACGAAGTGGGTTTCTGCCCATGAAAGCTTATGCCCATATAAACTTAGCCTTTAAGGAGCCACAGGACTCTCGCTGTTTTGCTAAAAACAGATTAACAAGGGTACCCCTCTGGAACTCATCAACATATAGAGATTAAATTAGTCCTACAGACCAGAAGACGGTGTTATTTTTAGCAAGCCTTTATAGTTTATTCTTCAACATCCAAATGGGCTTGTTCACTGATGCCTAAGCCAACTGGAATCTTTTCACTGAGATTAAGATGGGACCTGAACCAATAGCCTTTGTTCACCTTTTGTTAACAAGACCATTGATGAAATCATGGAAGGGGCCACTGAGAGGAGTTGTACATATGACCGTGGAAACTTCTTTAGGGATTCTAATTTAAGTTAATTATAGTTAAATACTTCAGTAACATTTAGCAGTGATACTTATTTCTATTTCAAATGACTACACTTACATATCAAAAATACGTAGCTACTGGTGAGAAACATTTTCTTGAACTGAGATGCAGCAGACAATCAAAGTAATCAACATTACAATAATAATTTCTGCATAAGGCATACCCCAATACACGAGGGAGGAACATAGCACAATTCAGTGATAGCCTCTCTAATTCAGTGCTATTAAATGTGAACATCTGTTTCTCCCTGTAAACTGCCAGATAAAACCATAGAGTGCTGTACAATAGCATGGGCCACTTCCATCTTCAGCATCTATAAAAATAGCTGCCATCGTTACATTAGAGAAGGGTTTGTTGCCAACTTACTGTTTCAAAATACAAAACTAAACCTATTTATAGCTGATATTCAGTAAAATGGCTGAAAACTTGTTTACCAGTGAGGCTATGCTATTTTTAACACAAGTTACAGATATTTAATTATTACAGTATCCTTTTCAGTTTTCCCACAGTGTATACCTTATACTGTAGGTCACCACATTCATAACATAAGGAGGCATTTTCCTATTGCTGTCTTTTGAGCCCCCTTTGAATAATTACTTGTCTTTGAAAAAACCTCTTTAATGCAACCTTTCATGAATGTATTTCTTGCACAGAGAGGAAAAGAGTAAGTGTATCACACTTAAACTAAACATGCTGCAGTAGAATATGATTAATATTTAGATTTGTTTGCTATTCATTTTGTGTTTTCAGATTTGCAATACTCCATTTTGGTGTTTAATTTCCTAAAGCATATACTTGTAATTAATTTGCATCCTTTGCAGAATATTCAGAACCTGCAACAGTATTCAAATGGCCTGATGGAGATTTTGCCAAGTAGAGATATTCATGATGCAGCATTGTCACATTCCAGACCGGTGAGGGCCTGCCCTGAAACCTTGGATGTTTCACAATGCTTTGCTGTTCTAGCTACCAACCTGGGCCACTCACAAACAGCCAAACACCATGCAGTTCACACTCTCAATGTCTGTATGAGGTATTGAAGTCAGAAATGGTTACAAGAGAAATAAAAAGTTTTAGCTACTAGAATGCATTTTAACAAGCTAGACTTGGTTCAAGGTAAAATCCTCATCACATGTTCCCAGCAACATGGCTGACCAAATTCTCAGATCAAGATCTCCCCACAAAGTCAAAGGGTTGGTTCCTTTGTTATCTTATGTGAAAGAGAGAGAATGCTTGGGGTTTTCTGCCCCTTTCTTCTATAGTCTAGTTAACCTTTGAAGTGGATTCTTATGAGAGTTACCCCTCAAAGCAAAGTTTATTCAAACAGTAAAGAAGATGACAGAGTCTGGTAGGAAGCTCTGTGTTTTTTCTTCTCTCTCATATTTGCTGAAATGCAGATTTGCTTTGTCTCCTGCTATCTCTTCTCCCTGCTATTTCAAGGACCCTGCTTACTTCTTGTAAATTGAGGTAGACCACACTTCTTCATTCTGAATAACTCTGCCTGGACAGGATTGTGTGGTCTTGAACGTATGCTAAGAACATCATACCAAGAGTATTTCATAACTTTACATATAATGTTGCTACATACATTTCACCATGATATTATTGATCAGTGAGTTAATAGTTTTCAAATGATACCTCACAAGGCATATTCTGTATAAAGATTGTTACAGCAGTGGGTAGGGTTTGAATACAGGGTTGCATTCGGTTACAAGTATACACCAGCTAAGGCCAAGGCTTACACTCAAGACACTTGACATATTTTAAAAATATTGTAGTTGGGCACTGCAGTCAAAGAATTGAATGTTTGCTGATGAACCCTTAAAACTGATTCTCATGAGAAATAAGCCTATATTTCATCTAACATGGAATATTATATTTTGAGGAACCAAATGTTTAGTAAGTAAGATGGTTATGAATCTGATCCCATACTCAGTGGAAGGACTAAGATTTATTTCCATGGGCTTTAGATCAGGCCCTGAAAGAGACAGAGAGGGATAAAGAATGAATATTTGATTAGAGGAAATAACAAAACAAATAGGGCACATCCCCGATAGAGTACTTTAATATATGCTAGAGAATTAGAATAAGGTTCTATTGTTTCTGCATGTCACAAGCTATGCTACTCTACACAGACTTATCATATACTTCAGGGGCCAAATCCATTCTGTTGTCAGCTGGTAAAACTCAGTTGAATTGTGGAATTTGTCCTAGCAGTTACTCAGACTTGGAGCATTCTCCTGTTTTGCTAATTACCAGTGCTGCCTCTTTCCCATCGCCATCAGAAAAAAAAAGCTAGAGCAACAAATGTATAACTTGTATTACAAAAACTTCCTATCTACAATAGAAACTGTTGAGATGTAAATATTGTAATGTTCTCTGCTCAGTGAGGAGCCACTTCGAGAATAAAACCCTGACAAACGTGAGAGTTTGGCTGTGGGCAAATGAATGTGGACAGTTTATTTGATCCATATAAAAATGAAATAAATAGGAACCAGTGGGACAGAGCAAGCTGAGTACTCCAGAAAAACTAGAAGACCGTCACCCAGAACTGCTGAAATTTGGGGGTAATTAGATTTGTCCCCAAGTGATAAAGCAAAAATCAGGGGCTTAGTAACCATGGGGAAAATAGAAAAGAGAAATAGGATGAAAATAACCTAGAAACATTGAACCAACAATGTAGTTCTGCTACAGCTGAGTTTGGCCCACTGACTGTCCAAAGGACAAGTAAAGAAGATGGACTTAGCACCACTGGAAAAAACACAGTGTAGAAAAATAGAACAATGTGGAAGGTGGAGTTTAGGAAGCACTACTTTCTAAGATAAGAGTGGAAAATTCTAGACCTCAATCCTGTAAATGCTTATTCACATAACTTTATTACTGAGCAGAGATCTGATGGGTCTGTTAATGCTCAAAGTTAAGTACATGCATTATTGTTTGCAGGATAAGTGCCTTAAAGATCATGCTGAGGTGGGGGATGGGAGAAGAAATCATTCTGTCCTAACAGGCACATTCCTGACCCCAATTATAAAAAGAAAACATATAAGGTAAATTTGCCTAATTAAGAAAAAATTAATAGTCTAAAAATGAAACTAGGAATTATACCCTGAAGCCAAAATTCAGGAAATAAAATTTACCAAAGAAAGGGATGATATGAGTCAGTGAAACTGTGCAAAAGGGAAAGAATGATGGCGAGGGTTCAAATGAAGTTAGAAAAATAAGGGGGGGGGGGGGCGGGCAACTAGTGTGATTATGAGAAGTAAAACAAAAGGTTCCATAGCCAAGAGATCTGATTATATAAGGGGAAACTCTTATTCATTCAGTAGCTGGTCAAAAAAATTCAAAATCTGAATTCTCAAATATTTCATTAAAAATGTGGATTTTTTTTTTTTGGTCCAGGTTTTCAATTAATCTAATTTTTGACCAGCTCTGTCGTAAGTGTTATATTTTGACTTTCCATTCTGTCTTGCAATGAAAGCTCTTGTGAACAGACTGACTAAAAGAATGCATATATTCATCACACCTCTTTGTTGTCTCTCCTGTTTTTGGAACGTATGTTTTAAAAGCCTATTGCAGCTGACTTCTGTGATCAGTCCTTAACATGGAAGATTCTAAAATGCAGACATCTTGATTTCTTAATTCATATTGTTATCCTTTCTTTTTACTGTAACTCTTTGATACTCAATCCAATCCAACAGCACCATCCCTCTCAAAATATTATCTCCAGTTTGGATCACCCTCCTGCCAATCACGTTCAACCATGTGATGTGATTATACCTCAGCTGTTCTGACCCTTAAAAGTCTAGCAACAGCTTTTCTGAGTGTATTTGTTCAGTCTCCACATGCTGAGTTTTTTACTCTCAACTTACACAACAAAGATGCTGCCTGTTTTAGTATGCTTGTGACAGGATGCATGCTCAGTAGTAACTGAACAGAAACCACCAACTCCTCCTCAAAGAAGAACCATTAAAAGGTTAGAACGCCTAATTACCACCACCAATTAGTGTTAGATTTGAATCAATAGCTTATATGTGAGAAGCTAAATGTGTCTCATTACCAGTCTTCAGGAAAATTCAGTCCCTCTTTATAGGTACTTAGTCATGTCCATTCTGTTTCCATAAACCACCTATCTAAACTTAGACTTTCCTATTCATAAGGAAGTCTGTTTTCCAATTCTGTGCTTTCCTATACATTTTTATGCCCTTTGGAATTCTCCACTTGCTCCTTTCTCCATATTTCTCTTATTATGTAATTCTGGGCTTCTTTGAAGTCAGGTACTATACACAAGAACAAAAATAATCTGAATGTGTTGAGCACGCTTTATTTCGCTACAGGGAGCATGTGCAAAGTTATCAGACAGCTCCCAAAGGTGGCTCTTCCCTTTGTGATTTTCCAGCAGTTTGGAGAATGTAGATTGTGGAGGTGGTTAATAATTGGCCTGTTTGAATTTATTGAAGTGGAGAGGAGAGGAGATTACATTAAATGTGTAAATATGCTAAATCTTCATACTCTCTTGAATCTCTGTGAAGAGGAAGCTGTCTCCATTGCTAATTTAGTTCAGCACTACAAATATTTATTACAAAACATTTACATTAAAAACCATCTACATCTTGATTAGGCTTTGTCTTACCTTCATTCATTTTTACAGTATTTGAATAATACCCATAAAATACTTTTTTAAAAAAGGTAATTACTCAAAGCATTCAATTCCAGGCACCTTTCTCGAGATAATTGAATCATTCACTACAAAATACTTCATCCAACTCTGCCACTATATAAATCTCCAAATATTTCAATCCCTTTAGGGTCCAGTGAAATTGGAAATTACTTATTGTACTCTAACAGAATACCTAATTCAATGACAGGCCTTTTTTTTTTCCAGGCACTTTTCATATAAATATGTTGATAGATAAAATATACAGTGGAATTGGGAAAGATTTAACAAGTACAAGTAAGGTCACATTAACAAACTGGTAAAAGATACACAACTGATCATTATATTGATTTTAATTGTGGAAATGCTCAAAATATTTCTTAAAGTCCAATGATCTTAATATTGGCTCTAAATAGTATGTCTGTGGACCCTGGTACTACATAAAGAATCCATGACTGTGGTATCTAAGCAGTAAGACTGGCAAAGTCCTTAATGTATATAAGTGAATGATGTGAAATACGAGATTGCCTTAACCATCAGCTGTTGAAAGTCCAGCCAACTGGATGATGCACAGTTGACAATATAGGAGCTTGTACTATGGCCAAAACTATACAAATACACAGTCTGAATGATCCAGCCTACTACTTTGGGGTTCTGTACAGGAACGAAAGGGCAGGATTCGTCTCCATAGGGACTGGAGATTGCTAGTGCATCTACTTCACTATGTGCTTAGTTCCCACAACCTTCCACCTCTATATAACCCCACACCAGGCTCAGCGTCACAAGGTGTGTAGACCTCACCGTTCAGACTTTCTAAATCTTGTGTCCCCACTTGACCTCCCACATCACTGCCCCCAATTAAGACTACAGCCCATCTCCCATGGAAGTCAAGGGAAAGAATTCATTGATTTCAATGGGAGTTGCCTCTGGTGCTTTTAGCAGGATTTCACAGCTTCTTCTGCACTTGGGTCAGTCTTGACGTGAGGGTGCAGGAGAGAGAATTCTCTCAAGTTTTCATTGATTAGCCTCGTATATACCAGACAAAGCTGGAGCTGGTGTGCCATGTAAGTGAAACACACATGCAAGCTGGTCTGAAGTAAGTTATCACTCTTCTTAGAATAAGATGTCTATCATGTCAAAGTAGACATCTTTCCGGGTTGGACTTGTGATACTACTGCAACTGGTTCTCTAAAAAGGTTGGTTAGTTTGTGTGATTGAAGAGGGGGAGTAGTTAGGCTAGATGACCTTTTCCCAACTTAAAATAGCGGGGAAATCTTGAAGAAAAACACTAGTTCCTCTTGCTCATTAGTCAGCAAGTACAAAGATAGCCCTTAACTGCAAACAAATCCATAGCTACCTCTTGGCTTTTATTTATAGTGAGTGGGAAAGCAAGAAAATGAAATAGTGCAGGTTACATTGTAAACCGGAGTAAATATAGTTACCAAGAAGCCAAACATTTCCCAAGGGGCAAGGAAGATATTGCCAAAGAAGATGGACTGTTTGTAAAAATTAACTGAAGCAGACGTTTCAGAAAGGAAGCTAATCAGACGTAAAAATCTATATATATATATCCATGATACTATACATTTCATGGGAAACCACTACAGAGATCCTGATGAAAGCAAACTGAGAAAGTGAGATTAGTGCAGAAGGACATCAGGATAAAGTAAGCAAACATAAGAGAGCAGAGAGTCATAAAGTCCTTATACCCAACAATTCAGGAGAGGCCATTCATTTTCCTTTGAGACTTGATGATCCTGGTACCACAAAGAAACATAGGGAAAAAGCTGTGATGAATGAAGCCCTTGTATGCTTGCAGTTACTTTCCCAGTATTGATCACTGGGGTTGCACGTTGTAATAGTTAAAGGCTGGGAATGCTCCCATAGAAGATGACTAGTACAAAATCAACAAAGATTACTCAGGAGTCCAGACTTTTTTATATATTCTTTCTATTATATATTTTGTCTTTAGGCTGTGTGTTTTGCTATGCATTACTAGTCTATATAGCTACATAATCAGAATTTCTGCACAGTCCTTGCCTTGTTCAGGAGGGAGCTGCTTTGGGTAAGGATTATTAGAACTGACATAGTGTTTTATCAATAGTCCATGTAGACCTATATCCTGTCTCTGGCCCGGGCAAGCGTACAAAGCAGGGCAGTTGGAGTGATGCATCCATCTTTCCTTCCCAGCTTCTGGCAGTCAGAGGTTTAGAGTCACCCCAAGCATGGGATTGTATCCCTGACCATCTTGGCTACTAGCCATTGATGGACCTACTCTCCGTGAATTTATCTAGTTCTTTTTTTAAACCTAGTTATACTTTTGCCATCACAACATCCGATGGCAATGAGTTCCAAAGGTTAACTGTGCACTGTTTGGAGGGGCAAAAATACTTCCTCTTGTTTGTATTTAAACCTGCTGCCTGTTAATTTCATTGGGTAACCCCTGGTTTTTGTGGGGAAGGGTAAATTACATTGCTATGTTCACTTTTTCCACACCATTCATGATTTTATAAATCTCTATAATATCCCTTCTTAGTCATCTTATTTGTAAGCTGAAAAGCCCTTATCTTTTTAGTCTTTTTTGTATGGAAGCAATGCATACTCTTGATGATTTTTGTTGTCCTTCTTGGAATCTTTTTTTCCAGTACCACTATATCTTTTCTGATATGATGGTGACCAAAACTGCACATAGTATTCAAGATGTGGGTACACCGTGGGTTTATATTAGTGGCATTTTGATATTTTCTGTCTTTTAATTTCTATCCCTCTTCTAATAGTGCCTAACATTCTGCTAGCCTTTGACCACTGCTACGCATTTAGCTGAAGTTTGCAGAGAACTACCCACAGTGACTCCAAAATCTTTGTTGAGTGGTAACAGCTAATTTACAACTCATCTATCTCTGCCTCTGCCACAGAGTTCCTAAGTGATGGTAGGCAAGTCACTAAAATCAAATCTGTCACAGGTGGTCATGAATTGTGGTTTTTAGCATTACTAAATTAGGAACACATTCAGTAGGAAAAAATTCAAGGATGTGAATTGAGTGACCTAATAGGATGTTGAAACTCCAACTTCCATGACTCTGATAACCATGTATACATGTTAAAACCATATAGCCATCTAAAATATCTAATCTGAATTTAAAATTATATCTGTTTACATTAGCAGTTGTTGCCTAAAACACTGTTTCATGCATCTAGGGTGACTAGATAACAAGTGTGAAAAGTTGGTATGGGGTTGGGGTGTAATAAGTGCCTATATAAGAAAATAGGGAAAGTCCCAATAAGTTTGAGACATCTGGTCACGCTACATGCATCTGGGCTAGTGAATTACTCAAAACTGAACCCAAGAAATATTGTCTTTTTTCACTTTGTTGAAAAGTTACTGAATTATCCACCACTTTACCCGAATTACCATGAAAAGCTTATCAACTTTTTTTTGTAATTTAAGGGGTTTTGTAATAAAGCTATTTATGGACCTGCAATATAAATCTTAATCTAACCGATAAAAAACTAAACCTTAATATTTTTCATTCATTATGCTTGAAATTTGAAATTTGGCCAAAAAAAAAAAAAAAAAGAAGCAACAGCAAAAGTCCTTTTCTGACAATATTTAATAAAGAGCCATGAACATTGTCAGAAAAAATGTTTTTTTCAGAAATCCTACCTGGGTCAAATGAACAATCATGACTTCTTTCAAATCAAGCAGCCAAAGCCTTACTTTTATGAGTTACAGTTTAATTCATTGTACTTTTGTGTATCAAACAGCTTGATTGTTATTAGTTTTCTAAAGTAATTTAGAAATTCATTCTTTTTGCTCAGAAGAGAAAATAATTTTTGTATAAATAAACACAACTATTTAGAGCTGCTAGCAGGCAAGATGCATGAAGTGAAGAAGAAATAATTTGGATAATTCGGAACCTGAAATGTTTCACAATTTACTGGATGGTAGGGAATTTGTGTGTTTTTTGCATCCCATGTTTTTTTTTTTTTTTTTTTTTTTGTATCCCATGAACAGTGTGCTATATGTCTTCCCAAATGGCTGAACAAGGAGGCTGAGGATGACATTATCTCTCATTAAGATAGTTTGCATGGCTTCTGAAGATATCTGCCATAGAAATTGCTGATTAGTTTGGGATTTTATGCAATGTCTTGAGTTTCTAGAAGAGTGTTTCTCTCTCTCTCTCTGAGAAGTTCAGAATGTGTTGGGTGAGTGTATGGCAGATACAGGTGTATTTGTATTGTGTAGAACATATTTATTCATCTCTATGTAGGGGATGATAGAACTACTAATTCCTTATAAGGCCACTTGATACTGAGAGTCTCAGGGTACCATACTAGCTTGTTTGTTGCTGTGGAAAGGGTTGTTTTATTTATTTGTTTTAAAACAAAGGATCAACATTCTGATTATTTTTCTCCTTGGTGAGATGCTGGGGTTGATTAAGGATGTGACCTTTCCAGATGATGAAATACATTAGGACTATATTCTCCCTTCTGTGAGGAATGGGGAAAAACTTAAGACTCTCTGAGGCTTAAATGCATTTAAAGTAACTTTCTCTCCAGAAAGGTTTGACATATCAAGTATAATGCAGGGTGTACTGACTTCTGATCACAAGAGGCTAGAGAAACCATAGACAACTAGTGTGTGTGTGTGTGTGTGTGTGTGTGTGTGTGTGTGTGTGTGTGTGTGTGTGTCTTAATCCAGGAGATCATCCTTAGGCTGACCTGTTTGGTTCCCCATTCCTTGCAGCAGGATTTCCTTAAAGACCAGAGTTCTATAATTCTTCTGCCAGCAGCTGTCCTAATTTTCTCTCCAATGAGAGAGTTAGAGACAGGCCTTGCATCCCTTGTGGCAAGCACATGAATTTTAAACTAGTCTGATTATTTTTTGGGGCATCTAAATCAAGATTTTTTTTTTTTTTTTTTTTTTTTTGAAGGGTTGGGCTTGGTAATCCAATGATATTGCTAAACAGAGCAGGAGCTCCTCTACTCCAGAACCCTACCATGCTAAAACCGTCCAGATTATCCACAGAACTGCAGCTACAAGTACTTGGCGTAGAAGGACATCTATGGACTCATGGACACAAGGGTGCCTGCTATGTCAGAATAGAATCGTGATTCCAGTCCTGTGCTGTAATAACTAGATCAAATTTCCTCTTTTCTCTTTGATCTTATGTGAGTGACATTGTGCAAGTGATTTGTCATTTTTAAATCACAACTCTTCTCATGGCTGCTACTGGAGATATGAAATCTGTTGTTTGGTTTTGATGGGCCTTTTCTCACTGTGACTTTCAGCAAATCACTTTGATTTATATGTGCCTCAGTTCCCCTAAGTGTTAAATGGGGAATGCTTAATCATCTTTACCATAAAGAACTTTGTGATCTGCTGGTGATAGTGCCAACTAGCATTACATATTTGCATTTTACCTAACATCCATTTATAAACTGGTTCACATTTCTTTGTACTCATCTTAAACAAACTTGAGTCTGAAACATCTTTCTCTTAGCTGGGTTACAGTCCTGTCAGTGCTTTGCAACCCTTTGGGTTGCTTTTTTGATTTAATCTTTACATTAACGACAGCTCTTTAGATTAAAAAAACAAAAACCTATATGCTTCTCTCCCCCCCTCCCCTACCTTAATCTATGTTCACCATTCTGTGGGTACTTAGAGCCAGTCTGTGTGTGAGGCAGGTAGGGTCTTTATCCCTTCTTCCTGTTGTCAACTGATGGAGGGCCAGTGAGAACAGATCAGGTCAGAGCAGAACTTGCCATTTTATAAAGTTCCAATCGCCATTGTCCACTGACAACTCCCTCCCCGCTCATCTCACACACTTAAAGTGGCTTCAAGTCCCTCATCAGGTGATTTTGTTTAGTTCCCACTCAGCTGAAATCCAGACCTGGAAAACTGGCTCTCCTGAGCTGCATGTAATGGCCTGTACCAAAGTGAAGGCATAGCACAGTTGTACACTCAAAATGGTATTAATAAAACAGGATAGGGGTTGCAGATTGATAGACACATACAGACATAAACTAAGCCACCACAATTAACATTCAGTTTAATCCTCTGTGTTCTTTCATCATTGTAACCTAAGATGTTCTATTGAAAGGAGTCTCTCTTTTTTTTTTTTTTTTTTTTTAAATGTGGATATCATTAAGTATACCACTCATGAATGAATAAACCTGACTTACTCTTTCAAATTGACCTGCAGAGCTATTGCCATTCTATCATATGGAGGTCTCTAAATGTTCTCTGCTAGCTGTATGCTGTACCTCTCAAAAGTTTTTCATTTTTTCCTCTAATAATCCATGCTGCTAAATTTGTGTCACTTTTCTCCCCACCCCCCCAAACTGAAAGGAGGGAGGGAAAGTCTTGAATACTAACTCAGAATGATTTTACAAACTTCTTCAGCCTCTCCTCTACTTTAACTGGGAACATCAATCCCTTATCAAAAGCAAATGCTACCAATTTCGCTAAGCCAGAGTCTGAAAGTTCACAAGGTCAAGAAGCACTTCTTGCCATGACCTTGAGAAATATATTGTGATTAAAAACAGAACAAAACAAAAAAACCCTACATAATTCCTACCTCTATTTCACTGTGTACTCATGGTGAGAAATTCTTCTTAACTGGTGAACTTTGATTGTTATGATAAGAAAGGGTGGAGTTTTCTCTTTGGAGTCCTTTCGAAGTATAATTAAAGCCACTGAGCAATAAAGCAAAATTGAATAATCTCAAAAAGCATTATAAGTGTAATTTGAGGTGAAGGCTTCTAAACTACTGCTGGTCAAAGTTAGTACTGTATGTCTTCAGAAGTTATAGTTCTGGCCCATCCTTATAAAAAATACCCCAGGATCCAAATAAGTAATTTGGGAGGGGATGTTTCAAAACCCAAACGCAGTCACAGCTTCACAGTTGACCTTTATCTCTTTAATGAGTCAGAACCATGCATTTAGACATTTGGATTCAGATCAGAAATTTGTGGTTTCTCTTTAATTTTTGGCATTATATAAAAAGCATAACTATTAGATTTATATGGCCATGGTATGAAGTGAATGTGTGTGTATTGTATAAAACTCCGTGCAGGCACATTTACAGAAGATTAAAGTTCCGCTATGGGTATTTTCATGAGTGACCCTTTCAGAGGACTACAGTAGATTGTCAGCATTCAGACATATGTATTAAGAATGTGATTGCAACTCAGATTTGCAAGCACAACAGTTCACTGTTCTCTGCTGTGTAAGAGTTAATGTTTAATTACATTGTTTATTTTAGCGTAAATTGAGATTTTTAAGCATGTATTA
The DNA here is from genome assembly GCF_026122565.2 of Emydura macquarii macquarii. NCBI lineage: Eukaryota > Metazoa > Chordata > Testudines > Chelidae > Emydura > Emydura macquarii. Next base: position 965,391 of record NW_027131527.1, read on the forward strand.
TCAGAGAAAGCTGGAACACAGTTAGCTAATAAGTGGCACTACTGAAAACATATGTCTTATTACTGGTATTGACTGGAAAGTTAATGGTTATAAATGCAGTGTTGCTTAGCAACTGGAATAAAATGCTATATGACAGAGGGGTTTAGTTTATTTCTTCTTTCACCCCAGAACTGCTGGGATATCTACATATTAAATGTTAAACTGGATATTTTGAATGTGAATAATAACAGAGATCCACAGCTGTCAATACTAGCTGTTCATGGCACACTGAGATGTATCAAACACATCCAACGGGAATATTTTAAAATTTCTCCTTTTTAACAAAATTTGTCTCAATCTTTTTTCGTTTTCTTAAGGAAATAGCATGTAAAATTGCTTTCATCTCCTGCATTCTGTAATGACCTTGTGGTACTGATATGCTAATGTATTCAAATGAGACATTATATTTCAAAACCCACTAGCAGAGATTAAAAAATAGCAGTGTACTAAAAACAAATACTTTTAGAATGGGGACATAAAGTCAACTTTATTGACCAACCTGGTAGTCAAGCTCTGAAAACAGCTACCTTGTCAAAGGTCATCAGAAATATAAGGAAGCTGATGCCACGTATACATTTTTGTGATAGTACCATTATTTCCACATGAGGCTCTTCACAGGGCTTTATTTCCTGAAGGGAAGATGAGAAGGATGTGCCATGTTAACCCTGGGGACCTGATTGCAATGGAACATGTAGGTCCTCTGCAAAACAGGCACTAAATGTTCTCTGTTCTGGAGACAGCACATTGCAACAACCAAGACAATTCTATATTTAGATGATAATATGAAGCTGCTTTCCTGTTTGAGGCAATAACCATATCTTTGGCCAAGTAAATTATGGAGCTGAAGGAGATTTTTACTAGCCCAAGATATGGTTATTACCAAGTTAACAGAAGCATCTACAACTTGTTATACTGAATTATTTTGATTTACATATTGAGAGATTCTGATGTGGATCTAAATTTCAAAATACTTACAATGGGATTTTCAAGAGGGTCCTAAAGGAGTTAAGTGCCCAGATCCACTGAAATGGGACATAACTCCTTTAAGGTCATGAGGAGTCTCTGCTGTAATGTTGAGGTTGAACTAGAACTTCAGGTTATATCAAGTATTTTAGAAATACGCACTAGTTATGAAACTAAGAGATGTAGATCTGGGTGCTGAACACCTGAAACTCTCTTTCCTTCCTTCTCTCCCACCCCATATACCTCAAACAAAAAAGTTTAGAGATGCTCAGATCAGAGTACAAAGATTTCATATTGTATAGTGTTGACTGTAAGATAAGACAACATGCAGTATCCTTATACGCTGACTGGCTGAGACCATTCCTCTTCAACGTAATATTTAATCATTAATTAAGCTTTTAGAAATCATTTTGCTAGCACATTAAAGTTCCCTGCAAAAAAAACAATGGCACTCATTTCTATCTGCTTGTGATATTAGATCAGCACCATGCTTGATAGAGAAGTACCGTTTGCATGTAGTATCACTTGACCTTTTCAAACCATATCAGAGCCAGGATCAATCTGCCACTTGCCTGACAGTAAACCTCAAGTCCATGAAGGGGAAGACATATGTTCATTGTAAGGGAAGAGCCATCCATCCTTACAACTAGAGCTGGGTAATTTTTTTTATGTGATTGATGAAAAATGGAAACTTGTGTTGACTGAAACAATTTGAGTTTGTGTTAGTTTTGACAAATTATCAAATTTAAAAAAAAAATAGGGAACATCTAAATGGCATGTTTAGATGTCCCTTGTTGATTTGGGCCTTTGGCAATAATTAACTTCTATTTCTACTCTGCTAACAAACACTGTCCCATATATGAATAGAGCTGAATTTTATACAAGGCTTTGTCTTCTAAAGAAATTTCTCCACAATGGGGAGTGTCATGATAGGAATTCGGTAGTATCCCTTTAATGAGTTGTGAAGCCTCCAGAAAGACCAAGTTCTGTGTTTTAGAAGCCACCAGAAACCAGTCAAAGCAGCATCAGGTATATAGCTAGACCTTGCAAGTTTGTATATAATTAGTAAATATGGTGCATCCAGCTATACTTATGATTTTTGTATTCTTGTTCTCTGTCATGTCATTTGCTCTTCAAGAACAGAAAGATATGTAACTTCCTGAACTTACTGCATCTTTTTTATTTTCATAATAGAATAAACAATGTATTAAGAATTTTCTTCCTTGTTTAAGACTCTCTGTATCCCTTATGCATATCAAGTACCTCTGTGATAAACAACGTGGCCAAATTCCTGAGAATATATAACAAGAAACAACAATTAAATCTGCTCATCTATCTTTGATTTTGCAAACTATATTTTTAGTATTTTAGGAATAAGTTTACTTGGCATTCAACATAACTTAGGGTGTGAAAAAGGGAGTTTACACATCTGGCTGACAGGAGGATATATGTAGTTGTATGAGAGTTTGAAACTGGGCAGTAACATATATACATTAACATTCACTAACTATATTTTGCTACAGAGACAATTGAGATTGTTGCACCTGCAGACATTTTCAGAGTTGTTTTCATATGTTCACTAATTAATAAGACTGCATAAATTTCCAATTCTGTTTTCTCCCTTGTTTGGTATAACTGAAAACATTTGAGGTCATAAAAATAAAAACAAACCATATTAAAAAATAAAGAATCGGTTTTTGCTCAGCTGAATAGGCTGCCAAACTCATTTTCACTCTCAAAGCTACTGAATGATGGTAGACACTCAGCAAGCCACACAGCTGTGGGGGGAGACTCAAAAAAAATCCAGATAAACAACACTTGAAACGTATAATTTAAAATGGGATGTCATTGCTGAGTGAAAATTTTATTTATATCGTGGTAGTGCCTAGAAGGCTCACTTACAGAACAGAGCCCCATTTTTTTTTTTTTTTTTTTTTTGGTAACTGCTGTACAAACACAGAACATAAAGATGGTCAGCGCCCACAGAAATTACAATCTTAACCTATGTCTCCACTTATGTCTTCAGGAAGAACACACACACTACACCTGGTACTCCTAGCACAGGTATAAATAGCAACATAGATAGTGAGGCACTACTTAGCTGAGTAAAGATATGGCAGAACCTTACAGTATATACCCTACATGGGTTTTCTACACCACCAAGCAGTACCACCCCATCTACCTTGTTTTTAGCAGTGCATGTCCTACTGTCTCGCCACTGCCAGAGTCTTTCACTGGGGTGTGTAGCTACTCGTATCCAACATTTTGCCACCAGTGTAGACAAGGCCTAAGAAAAAAAGACAAAAAATGTGCACGGAGAAAAAGATGTGGAATGAAGTACGCTTCAGGGTGGGATTTTAAGAACCTTTTAAGTGATGTAGGAGCACAAGTTCCATGGAAAATGAATGTCAAATGTATGATCAGGCCTGTTGAAAAGTTTACATTAACTCCTTTTAACTTTTTACAGCTAAAAGGTTATAATTTGCTGTCTTCCTTCAACCCCTTTTTCTTCCATCCAGCTTTCTAGGACACAGGTCTGAAGCATTTTATGTATTCAAAGCACTCTGCAAACATTAATTCAACTTGAAAGACCCTGTGATGAGTAGTGTCATCTCACATTTTAAAAATAGGGAAAATGAGTCAGAGGTGAGGTTACTTGGCCATGACCATACGTTGAGTCAGTGGCAGAGTCAGGTGTAGAACTCAAACCCTCTTGATGTCTGTCTGATCATCCCCAGACAAAAACTAACCTGTACATTTTGCTAGTCCTCTCTAAGAGCAATAGTCCTCATTCACATGCATAGTCCTGTTGAAGTCAATGGGAATACTCACATGAGAGAGAAATATTAATATAAGGATTTGCCGGATGGAGCACATTACCCTGAGAATGCAAGCAACATTTCTGGATGTTTGAGTGAGAGATTTTTTTAATTATTTTTGCACCCTTGTAATATTGTTGGTTCTAAGAAAATCAACAAAATGTTTCCCAAACTTGTGAAAAGGTTAATATCCTGTCTCAGATATGCAGTTTTAGAAGACCTCTTTCTTTGAAAATAGGGTTACATTCACATCTGGGCCTGTTTTTGGAAATGGGCTCTTTAAATTAAATGGACTCTTTCCAGCAGTAAAGTTATTTCATTCTTATGAGAACTAATGAGCAAAATTTGGCAATATGTTTTTCAAAATAGGCCTATTTTCCCATTGATAACAAAAGCAAATAAACTCAATTTTTTTGTATTTTTCATTTTGTTGAGAACATTTTGCATACCAGTCTAGAGTCTGATTTTCTAAATTGGATGCACATAATTATCACTCTGTAAATTCAAAGGGAATATCTGAACATGTAAACTGATAATTTAAATTGACATCTCCATGCATAATTTCAGTTTGCATGAAAAATTGCAATAACTTGATGCACAATTGCATGCATATGGTCCATGAAATCAGGCCCATAATCCCTAATGAGCTCTTCTAAGAGGAGAATGAGCCCTGTTAATTGATGTAGCTGGGAGTCAGAAACCTAGAATGAAATCCTGGCTCCACTGAAGTAAATTGGACCTTTACCCAGACTCACTGAAGGCAATGGGCTCCATCTCAGGTTCTATTTCCTTCTTTCCCACTGAAGGCTTGATCCTGCTCCACTGAAGTCGATAGAAGTTTTGCTACTAACTTTAATGGATTCAGGTTCAGGCAGTAAAGGTCTGTGTGGTGCTCAGTCTATATGCTTCACTTTGCCTATCTGTAAAATGTAGATGATGCATCACTAGTGTGCTACAAGGCTTACTTAATATTGACAAAATGCAGTGTTATATAAATGTTATCAGTGAATACAGTAGTACTCTTTACACAGCAAATATACCTTTAAGAAAATCATGTAAATTATAAAATAGCAACGGTCTGACCTTTCAGTCATGAAATTGATAGCAGACTAATCAAATTATCTACTCAATTTTCCCTCGCTCTGTCTGATTAATTTGCTCTATTTTTCTTCCCAGTTTTGCAAGTCTTGTTAGTTTTTATTTTCTTACTCTTTATTTAAAAAAAAGAAAAAAAAATCATTATCTACAACAAAAACAGATGAATTTATACAATGGGGACTAAGAAATTCCGATAAATATACTGACTCCACTATATTTATGCGGCATAGCTTCAGTTGAATGGGACTCATTAAATAATGCCTGCTGCATTTCATCTGCAGCGACTTGGGCATATTGAAACTTACAGAAACTGCCAAAGACACATCTTTTTATAAGTTATAATTATACACTAGTGTCATTGACGCTGCCAGTCTGTAAAATATTTACTCAGCTTGTAAAAGGTTGAATGTTAGAAAATTTGAAGTGTAACTTTGAACAAATTGAAAACATCACTTTATTTTATCTGACAAAAAAAAATCTGAAGAGGCTTGAAGAAATTTTTGGGGGGAGGGAAATCCCTCTAAATACTGCATAGTATTGACTGCCCTGTTTTTTAATTTTGTTTTTATTTAGACAAACTTGATGTTTTCTAGTAAGAGCAGCTTTCGAATGCACATATGCAAGCACTCACAAGTGCTTTCTGCCTTATCAGCTAGGGGATGTATTTTTGCTTTTGCATATGCTAGATTATTTATCTGTCTTCTCTCAAGTCCATGTATCACAGCTCGCGCTCTCTCTCTCACACTCACACTTCATAGATGTTTGCTTACTGAATCAAAACTGAAATGATGAAATATTCAGTGTTCAGCACTTGAGCAAATTATGACTCTGCCATTTGCTGATCCAGTTTTTCAGGTTGAAACAACATGTGGAAGCCAACTATAAAGGTTTCCTCATCAGTTTCTATTCTATGTCCTTTTTAAGGCTTAAGTCTTGCTAGACTTGTTCACTGAGTTATCTTTTCTTGTATCCTAAGCGGGATGAACGAGAACTCTCTGGGTGAAATTCAAACCTGGTCCAACTCCAGGAGAAGTTTCTGGGACAAATTCAGCAACCCTTTAAATGGCAGTGTAAATTATACACACTGTAAACTGGTTTTTAAAAGGGGCCTATCTTGTGAATGCTGTTTTATTTCCTCCTCCTCCTATTTACAGTGATAGGGACAGGCCCTCATCTGCACAGAGTTCACACTCAGACCAATTGAGAGCAGAGTGGGTAAGAGAGCTTTTTTCCTCCCTCCTACTCTGAGCCAGCCACGGGCTGAAATGGCTCCTGGTGTAACTTAGGGCAGCCATTAGGATGCTCTAAGTCACTCCATTTGCAACAGTGCCATAGGGACCATTATGTCAACTGAAGAGCTCGTGGAGTGAGGACCATATGATCTGCTTCGATCCCAATATGGCTCTTACATGGAGATGGGAAGGAAGCTGATATACCACTCAAATTTTTTTTTTTCTTTTGTGGGGAATCCTCAGGCACTCTGCCCTACTGAAGCAGAGGGAAGTGACCAGAACTGTGCCTGGGAATCTGGCTTGTAGACCTTTAAAATTTAGCCTTTACCTATGTTTGCCACATTGAAAGTAACTGATAGGAAATCTATTTCCTATCATCAGGGGAAAAAGTCTCTGGGAAAATGTAATCTGTCTGTTTAGAGATGCTGTTATGTGCTAACTGTGAATGAATGGTGACTTCTAATGGCAACTAATGAACATCCTTTCTTCTGACATATCAGCTCACCCCTACCTTACAAATTACCTCAGCCTTTGTTAGAGCAAGCAATTGTCATGACAATTTATCAGTAACATTGGTTAAAATAGAAGAGAATTTTGTTTAATATAAAAAACAGATTTCTTTAAAAATATCAAGATGTTTTCAGTTTTGAAATTAGGGGAAAGAAGAATAGTTTTATTTACTAGCCAAAGAACAAAATTTCTTATTGGCTCACTTGATAGCTTGTTGCTCTTATTCTCTTTTTATGCTTATTTAGCAAGTATGACACCCATCTATCTTTCTAAAATTATTGGTTGCCGCAATAAGGGCTTCTCTGTCAAAGGGTTTTAAACTAAAGTATGACTACGTATTAGGTATATTGCTCTCTCATGTGCAAGTGTCTCAGATGGTACAGAGTTTTCAGGCCCCAGAGAGAAGCTGTAATGGTCTTAATTCCCCTAGCACTACATTTTCCTACTGTGACATCAGCCTAAAAAGTTTCAGGGAAGCTTGGACCCAAGAGAATCTTCTCAGGTGCACAAGAGGAAGCCAGTTAATTTTACTGAAGGGCATTAAAGCAGATTTGTCTGGTCTGATTGAAAGGCAGCTGCTTAATCGTGGAAGAAAAAACTGTTCTCCCCTCTTTGAAGGGGAACTTTGAACTATATATATATTTCTTTTGGTTTGTGTTGTCAGCTATGTTACTCAAGAAGGTTTTACAGAAAGATTTTACTCCCTGTACTTGCTCTTAAAATAAAATACCTGTCTCTCTCCCCAAAAGAAGCTTTCCTTTTTGTATGAAGCAAGAATCTTCGGTGATTTTTGTGGAAAGAACAATGGGTTTCAGAACTGCCACAGCATGGTTCTCTTTTAAAAGGAGCATAAATATTATCATGCACTAGCAGATATTTAAAAGGTATCTGACAAATTTTCATATATGTAAGACCCTCTGCCCCTCCTTTCCATGGCTGTGCAGATCCTTGACCTTAGTGGTGTTGGTGATGCTGTTTGGGAAAGCTCTAGTACAGTGTTCAGAAGTGTTCATTTGTTTACCATGAAACTGTTCTCTTCCAGGAATCAAAACATTTGGGAGATTCTTGGGCTGTGGCCCAAGATCTGCAGGTCTTGGACAGGGTGGCAGGCATTTATGAGGTTATTGCAGCAGCCAGAGAGTGGGAAGAATTGAAAGTCTTCACAACCTCAGTAGCCTTTATAACCTTCCTAGAACACTGCTCATTTACTTAAGTTTTGCACCTGGTTTAGGAACAAGACTGAAGAAAACATTTCCTAAACTCTTGAAAGTTGAGTTCCCATTCAGGAAATTAAACCACACCATATTTGCAGTCCCTCCTTTTGTTAAAGCCTTTAATTTATACATCATTTGTGCTTTCCTCTAAATCTCTTCCTCCTCCCTTTCCCCTCTTCCCCCAACCTTTTTTCCACTTCTCTCACTTTGGGAATCACTAGTATGTAACTTCATAATATACATACAGTGGTTTTCTTGGTGAGAGGTGAAATAGTTTAATAGACACAAGGTGGGTGAGGTAATATATTTTGCTGGACCAACTTCTGTTGGTCAGAGACAAGCTTCTGAGCCACACAAAGCTTCTCTTAAAGTAACATCATTAGCATCTGAATTAGCATCCATTAAAATGAGACCTTTCACACCTTACAGCTATTATTGAGGGATTCGGCAACCTTTGGTACATTGCTTTGCATGAGTTTCATTTGCTTTGTATTTTGAAGGTTTTCTTTGTAACCCTAAGAGATTTGCTAGGTTTTTTTTTTTTTTTTTTAATGAAATAAAAATTGAGATTCTGGAGAACTATCCAGCAACCCTTACCCCATCAAAGAAGTCGCACACTTTTAACACTGCTCTGTTCTCTGAATCACTCAGCCAGTGGTGGCCCCAACCGTGTCCCAATGAGGCTTGTAAATCTGATTTAGAAAGATGCCAAGTGCTATTTTACCTGGTATGAGCATAGTCAGAAGGAGCACTATCTGCTGGGACCTGCAGTCTCAGGTTTTATGAAAGAAGGGAGATGGTTGAAGTGGTGTGGACTGTATACTTCTCTCCTTTCTCTTGTGATATCATTTCTCCTTTTAGTTCATCTCGCAGAACATAGAGCATACTGTTATTTACATTGTTCTTTCTGTGAACTCTGATTATATGGCCAGGAAATCTCTCACTGTGCTCAGCTCTCTGAAGCATTCTCTGTTCTACCTTTTCACTAAATTAATTTGTGAATATGTATGAAGAGTGCATTTAAAAATAAATCTCATTCTGCTGGCTTATGTTTACAGTGAATTTAAATTCATCCTTTTGTTTTACTAACTCTGGAAATTGAACTGATTTTTACTGCAAAATCAAACTTTTGAATTTCCCAACTTTAATGATGGGATAATCTAGAATGCTGCATTTGGTTCTCATCACTCTATCCTGGGAAGAGAGCGGAAAGAAAAAATGTTCAAAGATGAGCATCAAAAAAGTTTAGGCCTGTGAAAACTTCCATCTGGCAAGATCAGTATGTCTTGCATAGGGAGGAAATAGGAAAGGACATGGAAAAACTTCTAAGGATCATGGTGGAGGAGCTTGCATGTTCTAATGAACCCCAGGGCTATGTCATCTGGAGCTTAGTGCTCCTGGTAGGGACACCCTTGGCCAACAGGTCTGGGGGGAAGGTTCCAGACTAAAATGATCCACTCTAAGAACCTCATGAAGGCCCCAAAATGACCACATGAACCTCACATAGATTAGGGATATTGGAATCCACCCCTGGAGCCGGACCTGGGAACAATGTTAGGCGAGTGTCTGGTGGCCGGGCTCAATCCAAAAAGGTGATGTAGACCCACTTCGTGGGCAAAGCACCTGCGATGCAGAGGGTGACGGCTAGGTGCCATGCCAGAATGGTAGCAGGAGGGATGGACCATGATGGACTGGTCCTCTGCAATGGAAACTGGCTCTGGGAATGTAGAATGTCACTTCGTTAGGTGGGGTGGGGAGAGCCAGAACTCGTGGAAGAAGTGGAAAAGGTACCTGCTAGATATAATCAGCCTCTCCTTCACACACATGAGGAGCTCTGGAAATAAACTTCTCAACTGAGGGTGGTCTCTTTCCTACTCTGGAGTGGCCCCACATAAGAGGCCTTGAGCAGATGTGGGGATACTCACAAGTCCCTGTCTGGGTGCTGTGCAGTTGGAGTTTGTCCCAGTAGACTTTGGGTCTCAGAGGAAAACCCTGACCACAGTGTGTGTCTGTGTTCAGAGTACTGTGCTTTTTTGGAGATGATGGGATTGTTGCTCAATAGAGTGCTACCTACAGACTCTGTTGTTCCACTGGGGGACTTCAGTGCCCACCTGGAGAATCGTGAAGATACTTGGATGAGAATATTGAGAGGAATGGCCTCCCTGATCCGAACCCAAAATGGACTTCTGTGCTAGTCATGGATTGTACATAACACCATGTTTGAACACAAGGTTTCTCATAAATGTACCTGGTACCAAACCACCTTGGCCCAAAGTTCAACGATTGATGTTGTTGTTTTTTTTTAAATAGTAGTTTCATCAGACCTAAGACTGTCTATCTGTCCTGGACACCTTGGTGAAGAGAGGGGCAGAGCTGTCAACTGATCACTACTTGGTGATAAACTTGATCTGACATACAGGATGCTGGCTGGATAGACGCGGGTCAGTGCAGGTCACTGGGAACATCTGTGGAGGACCCTGTGAGAAAAGGCTTCAATTTCCACTTCTGGAAGAACTTCTCCTGCATTCTGGGTGAGGTTGTGAGCATTGAGTCTGAGTGGACCATGTTCAGGACCTCAATCATTGAGGCAGCCACAAAAAGTTGTGGCCTGAAGGCGGTTGGTGCCTGTCATGGTTACAACCCTAGGATCTATTGTTGGACACTAGTGATGAGGGAAGCTGTCAAAGTGAAGAAGTTGGCCTTTTGAAAAATGCTCATGAATTGGACTCGAGATGTACTGGTGGGCTAGGAGGGTTGCTGTGGTGATCATTGATGTGAAAGCCTAGGCCTAGGAGAAGGTTAGAAAGACCATAGAGAATGATTTCCCAACAGCTTCAAAGGTGTTCTGGCAATCCATTCATTGCCTTAGGAGGGATCAATGGGACATTGCCCAGGCTGTTCTGAGCAAGGGTGGTGAAATGCTGACTGTGACTGAGAAGATTTCTGTTGGTGCGGTCGCTGCAACAGTAAAGTGCCTTCACAGTGGTAAGGCAGCAGGGGTGGACAAAATTTACCCAGAGATGTTGAAATCACTAGACAAAGTTGGGGTGTCATGTTTAACGCACCTCTTAAATGTTGCATGGAAGACAGATGCATCACCTCAGGATTGGCAGAGTGGGGTGGTTATCCTGATCTTTAAGGGAGGAGACCAGAGGGTGTGTTCCAACTACAGGGGGATCACACTTCTCAACCTCCTTGGCAAAGCCTATGCCAGGGTGTTGGAAAAGAAACTACGCCCGTTAGTTGAATGTTGAATTCAGGAGGGACAATGTGGTTTCCATCCCAAATGTGAAACAACTCACCAGCTCTTTGCTCTCAAACAGATAGTCAACGGGTCATGGGTGTTTGCTAACCTGGTTTACCTTTCTTTTGTACACCTGGAGGCTTATGACAATGTTCCCTGAGATGTCCTGTGGGAAGTGCTGCGGGAGTACAAGGTGCTACATGCTTTCCAGTCCCTCTATTCCCAGAGTGAGAGTTCTGTCCGCATCCTTGACAATAATTTGAGTTCGTTCAAGGTAGGCATTGAACTCCACCAAGGGTGCATCCTGTTCCCATTCCTGTTTGTGCTCTTCATGGACAGGATATCAACGTGATGCCGAGTTGGGGAGTGTATCTGGTATGGGGACTTGAAGGTGGCATCACTGCTGTTTGTTTCTTGTTTCTTCAGAGTGGGATCTCTAATGCACACTTAAACCCTTTACTGCCATGTATGAAGTGGCTGGGATGAGGATCAGCACCTCCAAATTAGAGATTCAGGTTCTTTCCTGGAAGAAAGTGGAGTATTCTCTCCCAGGTGAAGGAGCCGTTGTCCTTAGTGGAAGAGTTTAAGTATCTAGGTGTCTTGTTCATGAGCGATTGACTGGTGGATTAGTGTGGCAGTGATGCGAGTTCTGTACTGATCCATGGTGGTGAAGCAGGAGCTAAGTTTTCGCAGGAATCTATGTCCCTATCCTCATCTATGGTCATGAACTTCGGATAATGACCAAAAGGACAAGTTTGCAGGTACAAGCGGCAGAAATGAGGTTTCTCTGCAGGGTGGCTGGGCTGTCTCTTGGAGGCAGGATGAAGAGCTAGGAGTAGAGCCGATACTCCTCCAGAATGAGAGGAGTCAGCTGAGGTGGCTTGAGCACCTGATAAGGATGACTCCTGTAGGCTTCCTTTGGAACAATACTAGGCATGTCTCACTGGGAAGAGGCCTTGAGGATGATCTAGGACACTGGAGGGATTAGATCTCCAGAGGGATTCCCAGACCACCCAAGAGGAGCTGGAAACTGTTGTGGAAGAAAGGGAGGTCTGGTCCTCCCTACTTTCCATGCTGCCGCTGCGACCCTAACCAGGAAAAGCAGCATGAAGGAAAAGAAGATAACGAATAGCATAAAAATTAAATGTGGTACGTTTTTTTTCTCTTGCAATACAGGAACAAGGGGAAGTTTATCGGAATTGAAATACCATACAAATAGAAATACTTTTTAGTATAATTCTCATTTTATCTTTTGGCCATGAGGTTCAAAGGCTATCATTCAAACTTAGTAGGATTAAAAAAAGGATGAGATCTATATGGATGAGAGAGGGTATCCTCAGTCCTGTTGGAGGGGATAATTTTTCAGAGAGAGAATATAGACCCTAATGCTTCCATGCATAAGTCAATAGCTAACTGCCTGTAGTTACGGAAAAACTTCCCCAATGGGGCAAGTTTTTTCATGATTGTCTATTAGAGTTTTTTATAATGGCCACTTTGAGAACCCATATGCTGGATTAGATGAGTCATAGTTCTCATCCAGTATAACAATTTCGATAAATCCACATACTGATTATGACAAGTCTCATCAAGATGAAAAGGGTGATAGAGAAAAGGGCATATTTGCATTTATTCTCACAACACTGGACAAAATCCCTCATTTAAAATATACTTGTTCAGGACCAGTGACAGAACTCACCAGTGTCCCCTGAATAATTTCATTTTATTCTTTGGATTTAATTGTTGTACCTGCAGATAGAAGTTAATCTTTTGCATGGTATATAAACCTTGTCGAGTGGGAAATTCACTTTAAATTGCTTTGCTATTGGATCCAATTTTCATCCTCACTGATGGAGAAAATATTTTTGTTATGAAAGGATAGTTATGTATTTTAACCACTTCATCTTTAAATCTAAGAATAGTCTTAACAATGAGTTCTTTATTTTTGTGTACATGGTGCTAATTTGGTTATTTCCCAAAAACATCATCTGTCCACTATCATTCTCAATTAGTAAGGATTGAAGTCAATTTGGGGATACCACTGGAATATTTTTATTAATATCTAGCACTTTTTATCTTCAAAGCACTCTACTACAATTGACCAAATCCATTCCTGACTCGAATGGCATTACGCTTGGGGGTAAATATAGCATATGAGCTATATTTCTTGGAATCCTCTTGTGAGGTGGATAGCATTATCCCTGTTTTGCAGATGGGATAACAGGCAGAGTGGTTGATATGCCACAACTACTGAGGGAGTGGGGGCAGGAACCAGAGCAGCAATAGCGGAATACCTGGGTCCCACTCGTATACTGAGTCACTAGAAAATACCTCTTTTTGCCTGACCACAAATGAGCTTTCAGCACCCCATTGACATAACATGGATGCCATCAGTAATGATTCAAAGGTAGAAGGGGAAAAAACAGCCCCCGCACTTACTGGAGGAAAAGGTTTCACAATCCTTCAAGGATTCCAGGCAGCTTTCAGAGTACCAAAAGAGCTTCTTACGAATTTGTGTTTTGAATTTCCTTAACGACATCAACCCTCTGCCATGCATTAATCATTATCAACATATTGATCAAGATACTATTTTTATTTCCATTGGAATCTTATCATAAACACTTCAATTGCTATCCAGAGCATTCATGTGAATCATTAGATTGCTAATCTTAGTAATGATCAAGTTATAGTTCATATGAAAAAAGTCACTATTAGATTCCACCCCTATTGTTATGGAATGGTTGGCAGCCCAGTGCTTTTGGGGTGTTAAGAGGCCTTATTATAACGAGGACATTTACAATGTGTTTAATGATGTTGACAGTCAAGGGCACACAACCCTAATATGAGACACTGTTACAGTAAAGTGTATTTGAATTAGAAGTGTCAGCTGTGTGTGTGAGAGAGGAATAAATTGTTTGAAGTAGTTGATTCAAATGAACTATTATCTGAAGAAGTAAAGCTGTCATAGTATTAAAATTTGTATTTATGAGCTATGCCCATACAGCAAACCACTCAGAAATTTAGGGGTGAAAGATTTTTATATACTCATTTAGGATGCCTTTTAATATTGCCTTCATGTTTGCTTGGTTAAGATGAGAAATAGGAAAATGTGGTGCATCTTTGGTTTAAAATTCCTATTTTAATAATTCATTGCTATTAGGACTAACTGTATATGGTCTCAGCAAAAGGGAAAAAGTCATTTGAATGGTATGTGGTGGGTAAGGATCAAAAGGTTCAAGTTCCGGTTGGATAAACACAACAGACACACAATGCCAGGCCCTCAGCTGGTGTAACTCAGTATAGCTCCAACAGAGTTCCAATCAGTATAGCTCCCATAGAGCTAATCTGACCTACACCTGAGGATGCGGCCTAGCGTGACCAGGTGTCCCAATATTCAGGGCTTTCTCTTATATAGGCTCCTATTACTACCCCATCCCCTCACTCCCTGTCCAGATTTTTCATTCTTGCAATCCAGTCACTCTAATCTGGCCCCATACAGGGAAGGCACTGGTCCTCCAGGCAACCAAAAGGAGATGGTGCATGCTGAGAATGGAAAGTAGTGGATTCATTAAGCCACTCAGAGACAGTGAGGTAACTAGGTATCTCTGGTTGCTTTGTGAAGATCCCAATCTAAGGTAGGGAGCAGGTCACCAAGCATCTCTTCTCCAGAGAATATTTTTGCACTGCAGTTAGAAAGTAGGGCAATGTAGCAGGATGGCATGCCTGCCACTACAGTCAACTCACAGTTTTTATCACAAGTCTTGCAATATTTGGTGCCTCTTGTTTAAGCCCCAGCTCTTGGATTCACATGATGATGTAAGAAACCCTGCGTTTTTAAAAAAATAAATTTCTAGTCCTGATGGTTATGAAGAAAATGTGAACTCCAAAGGGTCAAAAACCAGAAGGCAAATACAAATTCCCAGATTTAGTTTTTAAAGTCTGACTACTTCTTGGGGACTGACTTGTGATTTTTGAATATCTGGTATTAGTAGTAATGGAGCTGTCTTACTGGCCCTATAGATGTTAGAACCCTACATAATGTTGCTGAAGCTCTGACGACTCATTTTGACCATTGAGGCTCATTAACTCAATCCTGGATATAAGGGGAAGTGGCAGCCTTTCTCTGAATGGGCCCTGAAGGGGTATCACTACGAGTATCCAAACTCATGGAAGAACCATAGGCCAAAGTTTGTAGTGATTTGAGATAATCAATAAATCAAAAATTCAGGGACGGGATGTGTTTGATCACTGACAAAGACTCAACCCAATCATAGGGGGATAGGGATTTATAGAAGGCCATATTGAGATGGGGAAGGGAAAAACTGAAAAAAAAAAAAAAAAAAAAAACCTCTGTGTAGTTTAGTTCACTTCAGTGGATTGCTGAAGGTTTTGAGAAGAGTGACTGTCTTTTTAAACTAAGCTCATTTGCCCATGTACAGCATCCCTATGCTGCTTGCATGCCTGAGGTGAAATATTTCTTTATAGTTCATAGGAAAGGTGGTAATAAATGATGAGCCCTGCAGTGAACTTTGTAAAAGGTTTTCTAAACCTGCAGTTTTATAGTTCTGAACACAATATAATTTTCTTTGATCTATACATTTTGTATGTTTTCTAAAGATAGTGGGAATAGAGAGAAGCTGTGCGTTCCCTTTGAAAATAAAATATCACAGCAATAGAAAACCAAAGACAGTGGGCCAAATTTTGCTCTGGATATACCAAAGCAGTTCTAGAATAATTAATTCTAGAGTATCTCCACTGAAATCAATTCAGTCTCTCTGGATTTATCCTGGTAAGAATGAGAGCAGAATTTAGTCATTAACAAAGGATTTCAGTTTAATTTCAATGGCTGGATTAGAAGTCTATAGAAAGTGTGTTCACTCCAAATGGTCACAGATCATACCATTATTTTAATTGACAATTATTCACAGGGTGACCTTTTTCCCCTTCTGGCCTCTCTGCTTGTTTAACAGGTTAACATTTGTTGAAAACCACATGCTACTCCAGTGGGCACAGAGCAATCAGAACAAGCAGAGTGGTCTGAATTCAGATGTTGGCCATACTGGTGAAAATGCAGGATAACGCCACAGATTTCAGTGGAGTTACTTTGGATGTACATCTATATGACTGAAATCAGAATCGAGTTCCTAGTGTGTAAGCAAGGGAAGAGTAGGCTTGATCACTTGAAATGGTAAGTGTGGGGTTAGTTTCTCATGGCCTTCGTTATTAATAGGAAGGTAGGAACATCAAGAAACTTGGGGGTTTGTGAATCTTGTAAACTGTTCTTTGAGTCAGTAGATTTAAGGTGTCTAGTGCAAGTTTGTGAAACAGTTTTCTTTGAAATTGAAAACCCCTTTTGGTGTTTTTTATTTTGTTTAGTCGAGTAATTCAGTGGACTTGGGTTTTAATTTAATGTTGTGTTTCTTCTAGCAGAAGGACAGCCTGTTTGTGTGTGTTTCGAGATGTGTTTGTATAATATATATTTAAAAAATATCAGAGAAAGGATGACACAATTGCATCACCTGCATATGATGTGTCTGTTTACTGTGCCCACAGTCATGTCAGAAAGCAGTTTGTGCTTCTCCTGTTCAAAGACTTGGGAAAAAGCTGTCCTCACTGAACAATGGGCATGTAGAAGTTGCTGAAGAGTTTAAGCAATAAGTAGAGAGGAATGATTTAGTCTTGTACACAGGATTAATATTTACAAGGAGTCACAGGGGTCTGTTCAGAATATCATAGAAATGTAGGGCTTTAAGGGACCTTGAAGTTGTGAAGTCCAGCTCCCTGTCCTGTGGCATGACCAAGTAAATATTGATAATCTTTGAGAGGCATTAGTCCAACCTGTTCGTAAAACCTCTAATGATGGAGATTCCACAATCTCCTTTGGAAGTCTATTCCAGAGTTTAAATACACTTATAGTTAGAAAGGTTTTTTTTTCCCCTAATATCTAACCTAAATCTCCCTTGGTGCAGATTAAGCCCATCACTACTTGTCCTACTTTCAGTTGACATGGAGAGCAATAGGTCCCAGTCCTCCTTATAACTGTCCTTAACATAACTGAAGACTGTTATCAGGTCCCTCCTCAGTCTTGCCCAGTTTTTTTTAACCTGTCCAAATAGGTCAGGTTTTCTAAACCTTAATCACTTTTGTTACTCTCCTCTGGACTTTCTCCAATTTGTCCTAAAGTGTGGCTCCAAGAACTAAACACAGTACTCCAGCTGAAGCCTCATTAGGGCCGAGTAGACCAGGACATCTACCTCCCATGCCTGGCATATGACTGTCCTGTTAACACACCCCAGGATGATGATGATCTTTTTCGCAACTGCATCACATTGTTGATTCACCTAGCCAGTTACCTCCAGTTTTGTAATTGTACTTTTTGATATTTTCTTAAGTGTACAACTTTGCACTTGTCTTCATTGAATTTGATCTTATTGAATTTGCCACCGTCAGTGAAGACATAGCCTCAGAAATATGTTTTTTGAAGATCCCACTAGATACTCCTTCCTAATTTGACAGCAAACCATCTACTCTTTGAATCTGGTCTTTCAACCAGTTGGTAGTAAGTTCATCTAGACAACATTTCCTTAGTGTGTTTGAGATTGTGATATGGGAGCATGTCAAACACCTTATTAAAATCAGGATATATCATGTCCACAGCTTCCCCCACATCCAATAAGCCAATAACCCTGTTAAGGAAAATAATTGTTGGCTTGGTATGACTTGTTGGCTATTCTTTATAATCCTAGTTTCCAGTAGGTGCTTACAAACTGGCTGTTTTTAATAATTTGTTCCAGTGTGTTTCCAGATTGCAATGTCAGGCTGACTGGCCTGGAATTTTCTGGGTCCTTTTTTTTGCTCCCCTTTTTAAAGACACTAACTATGCTTGGCCTTTTGCAGTCAGTTGAGACCTCTCCCATCCTACATCCAACATCCCTAATGTTTGTGCTGTTCTTTTTTACTTCTCAATTTGTACGTTTCCACTTTCTGTAGGATTTTTTATTTTTTAGGTCATTAAAGAGCTCTTGATCAAGTCATGTTGGGCTATTACTGTTCTTTCTATCTTCCCTTTGCATGGGGATAATTTGTGGTTGTGGCCTTTAATACTGTATCCTTGAGAAACTTCCAGGTCTTCTGAACTCCTTTATCCTTTAGATTTTCTTCCCATGGGAACTTACCTACCAGTTCTCTGAGTTTGTTAAAGTCTGGTGTTTTGTTTTAAGTCCATGGTCCTTATTCTGCTGTTCGCTTTCCTTCCTTTGTTTAGAATCCTGAAATTTATCGTTTCATGAACACTTTTTTTTACCAAATAGCCTTCCATCTTTCATATTTGCAACCAACTCCTCCGTGTTGGTTGGAATTAAGTCTAAAATGGCTTTTCCCCTGGTTATTTCCTCCACTTTCCAAAACAAAGTTGTCCCCACTACATTCCAAGAACTCATTGGAAATTTTGTCTTACCAGATTATTTGGATCTATTTTCAGCAATGGGTCCTGGATCAATGAAATAGTGAAAGAACTTTAATGCATGAGATACTGCTTTGATACTGTTGAAACCCTGTAACTCTGGTTGTAGATCATCACTTTTTTTGGCTTTATGGTTTCTTGGTTACCTAAGTGCGTACAAAAGGTGAGAGCAAAGAAGTAAGATTTTATTAGGCTGGAAAAATGAGCCAAGCAGTCTGACAGTAACTTTTTAGAATTAATAGACCTGTGTTTTAACCAATGTAGTGTTATATTTGTTCACCAGTTTTACTGCATTGAGTTAGACTGGAGTTAACAGAGTTAATTACAGAGAACCAACACAACATGTTTGGGGTGAATTCAAAACTAACTGTATTTCCTGTTTACACAGACTTTTACCTCCTTGCTCTGTGTCACTTAGTGGCAGCTCTAAACATTCACAACTAGCAACACAAATTGGGTCCAGACTGTGACAAAGACCTGAAAGAAGACGACTATTCTAACTGCAGAAAAGAATTTGATATTAACATATAAGTGAACTAGGTGGTTTGGTATACTTCAGACAAATAAAACACTATATTTTGAAGTAAATATGTTTCATCCATTCAGGAGTTGGCAAGAACATGATCATAACACTAACAACAAATTCAGTAGCAGATTAGTAATTTGAAAAACACGGATTTAGTTACTTTTTTCCAGTTAATTTATTGGGGGGGAAGGAACCCCAAAAGAAGTCTGACTAGCATTCTCCAATTTTAGGTCTTTTAACATTCATTTGGTAGCAGCCAGCAGCATAAAATTAAACCCTCATTTCTCTCTGCTGAAGTTTCTGTCTTTCTCAGTTTGCAACGCAATTGTCATGCATTGTAATCTGCTAGTAGTAGAAACAATAATTGTATGTCTACACTGTCATTAGTAGTACTTTCTCTTTCATTCTTTTCCCAGTGGAACCCACAGAGCTAAAAGTGTATTCTTGCTCCTGCTGAGTTTCCTGTGTTTGATCCAATAAAATCAACAAAAGCTGGATGAGGCCCTTGTACTCCAATTATACCCCTGGAGTGACCTTTCTCATCAGGTGATGTGATCTTGGGGTTTTTCTCTTCTAGGACAGAGTTGCTGTTGTCGATCCTGTGCTGTATCTATTGCCCTGACATGACTTGAGTCGTTTGGGAAAGAATTAACTGTGTTTTAATACACGCAAATGCAAAGTCATATATCAAGGAATAAGAATGTAGGTCGTACATTCAGGATGGGAAATTGTATCCTGGGAAACCATGAGTATAAAAAAGACTTTAGCGGTCATCATAGGCAACCAGTGAAAATGAGATGCAGTGCACTGCTATGGAAAAAAGAGCTAACATAGTCTCTTATTTATACATCCAAAGATCATCAGATAAGAATAGAGAGGTGATATTTCTTCTGTATATGGCAATTGTGTGAGACTGCTACTGGAATACTGTGTCCAGTTCTGATTTTCATGGATGTTTGAAAAACTGGAGAAGGTTTAGAGAAGTGGTGACAAAAATGACATAAAATCACAGTTTAAAATGAGACCAAAAGTTCAATCTATTTATTTTATCAAAGAGAAGGTTGTGGCAACTTGATCAGATCTATAAAAATCTTCCCCAAGTGTATATATTGGAGTGTTAGAGGGCTCTTTAATCTAGAAGAAAAAGTCATAACAAGATCCAATGGTTGCAAATTGAATTAGAAAATTTCTAATTTGCAATAAGATTCAACTTTTTAAGTGAGGGTAATTAACTATTGGAGCAGATTACAAAGGGAAGTGGTCAATTCATCACAATTCATCACTTTAAGGTTGAATTTCTTTCTAAAAGATACATGTCCTGGGTCCAATAGAAGTTACTAAGCTTGATAATGTTCATTTACAAATAAGCCTATCCCCTGCAAGAATCTGAGGGAAATTCTATGGCCTGTGTTATGCAGGAGGTTGGGTTGGAGTGGTCATTATGGCCTTAAAATCTGTGGATTTCAGGTATTAATATCTGCTAGGGCAGAGCTGCTGCTGACCAACTTTTTTTTCTGAATATGTTGAAATATTGTATTTTTTCACTATTAAACTGCACAGTGCTCAGTCTCAGCTGCAGGAGAATTTGGCTTGAAGACATTTGCATACCTACTGTTATCCTTTTGAGCTGTAATTAAGTTTATCATCTCTGCTGCAATTGAGAAGATAAATACAGGGAGACTTCAATCTTCCTGGTGCTATATCATTTCTCTTCATTGGGGAGAGGGGCTATAAATGCATGGATGTATGTCTCATAACAAAGAGATGTCTTGTCTTGTATAATATATGCATCCAAAACCCTGAATGAGGGCATGGATAGTAATGAGATAATACAAGGTTAATTAGAACAATTTTTAAAAAGATATTTGTAATTTCTCCAAGCAACTTTATTTCATTTAACTTGTGCTTGTCACAGCCCCTAAAAATAAACAGGCTGCTTTGAACTCTGTTCACAAGTAATTCTCCTTGAAACAACAGCAAAGTTTAATGCAGTCAGCAGAAAACCACTTTTCTGCTAAACTTCAATTCTCTTGTTGCTGCCAATTTCATTTAAGATATTGCCTCATTCTCATCTTTGCCCCAAATAGTTAGTTCAGGCCTGCAAAGCTTTGTGAACCTTACTCCATGTATCTGTAAGACTTTCTCTTTCATGGCCCCGGGACAGGGGAGAGGGGACTATATAGGTGTTAGTCACAGTTTGAGTCTTGTATGTATGTGACGACACAGCATGAGATATTAACTTGATTCTAGCTCGATCCTCATGGTAAAGCAATATGTTACACATTCATTTTCTTTTAGTAAAGAAAACAAGGTCACTTACTGGGTAATGCTACTTGCTGAACTAGATAGTCAGCTGGTGTAAATTGCTATAGTGTCAATGGTTTCAATGGATCTATGCTGGTTTACAGCATTTGCACATCTGGCCCGATAGCTCCAGTTTGTCTATTCAGCTTTATAAGAAGGTATCAGCAGATATTCAGCACCACCTGAAAAGGCAACTGTGGGGTAGCTCAACCCCAGTGGTAATGGGTAAAACCACTTAGAGTTCTGTACTGCATAGGTGGACTCACTGTATATTCACCCCATGTACCATCCCACTTGTCAGTCTTACTGAAATAAATTCTAGTGTTCTTCAGGCAGCAGGTCTCTCAGCTTAGCTAAAATGGGATCTCCCCATAGATGGGGTCTTTGGCAAGCTTTCTGGGGTGGGAACCACTCTTCAGTATATTCCACAGTGCCATAGAGACCACTGTCCCACTACTAACTGAGGGGATGTATTCAAGGCAGTGAAATTTCAACCGAAGTTAATCTTTAAGTGTTGTATTTTTCCACTCTTCTGTTATATCTGAAGCACTGGCAGTCCTTAGGGCTGTATAAAATTTAGATTCATTTGCTGTTGTGCCCTCACAACTAGAAAGTTCAGAGGACCAGTGACTTCAATTTGATCTGCAGCAGCAGGGGAGTCCAAATGTAGCGTAGCAGCAGCTTTTGCTGATCACACCTCCCACTTCTTTTTTTCCCCTCTACTAGAGAATTTGCCAGGAATATAATGTGTAGTTTTAATTTGAATCTTCAGTGCAATAAAATCCACCCTGTAACCTTCTATCTGCAGGATTAGCCTATTGTGTCAAATGTTACAAGGCACTTGCATCAGAGGAAGGATATAAATGCAATGAGATGTTTTCAGTTGATAGCCATAATAGAATGGCCTTGAAGCCAATAGCCATAACGTGGTTGAATTGCAATAAGACAGTTTTGATTAATCTAATTTATTTCCCTTTTTTGTTCAGTAGTCGTCAGTCTCCAAAATCTAACTCCAGGTTCTCCTGTACAAACGTATGCCAGTCAAAATCAACACAGAAATACAGATTGCATTAAGCTAAGGGCAGGCTAAAAAGCTATTTCTGACTAAATTCACTTGTAATTTCAAGCAGATAAGGTACTGTTCTTCCCTTCTTGTCCAAAGATACTGTGCAATGTAGCTATGAGCTGTGCTAAACAGATTCAAGCTCCTTCCCTTAGGGAGGCTGAATTTCAGCAGTGAGTGAAGTGATCCCTCTACAGTATATCGGGTTGTTTAAGATCCTTTGGAATTAAAGGTGTGATATAAGAGTAAGTTATGAGTAGACACTTAGAGCTGTCTCTGAGCCTTTTAATTTATTTTTTGTTCAATCAAATCACCTTTTCTTTTCATAATGGGTAAAGTCCCATATGTTAGTCTGGAATCTGGTAGGTCTACTTAACACTGTTACCTGTTAGGATCAGAAGATTCGGAAGGATGTTACTTTAACAGGAACATAACTCCCACCATCTCACAATTATATAATGGCATTAATAGAAGTGTCATTTCATTGTGGGCTTAATATATGTTGCATGCATTGTCAAACAATTCTTAAATGTAAATTTGTGGTGGTGCTGGAGTAATTTTTTTAAGAAGGTGTGATTGTCTGGGACAGCATAGCTCTGCATCAAGATCGGGAAGATCTCCAAGAATACAGAATGTGCAAATCCTATCACAAAGTTGGCTTTTGACTGTTTAACTATGAATGTAGCAAAGGTTTCAGTCTTAACTATACTTATCTTAAAAAAACTGCACAGTTAAAACGATGGAGGCTTGCTTTTCTCCTCATAGCCTGAAATTATAGTTGTCTTTGTTGTATTTACAATCCACTTTTATCTCTAACAGGCATACCAGTAATTTTCCTTCATTAGGGATAGTCATAATGTTAGTGATAAGTTTCGAACAAGTATCTTATAGATGAACTAGATCCCATTCTTTTTCTTCAGGAACTATCCCAGTTACTACTTATCTACTCTGGCAGTAATTTATCACAGCACTGTCCATCAGATTGGAAGGCAGAATATGAATGCTCCTCCAAGGGGGACCTATCCTACTCCTAGTGAAGTCCCATTGACTTCAGTAGAAGTATCTGTTCCCAAAAGAGCACAAATCCAACTAAATTTTCAATAGCAATTGACTTTCAGTGGCACTTAGGCATTTGGGAAAATCTCCCTTGTGGATTTGATCAGCACTCTCTTTTAAAAGACAAAGTAAGCACTCTGGACCAAGTATAATATCCATCTTCCACTGAGTGCTTTCAAATTTTTATCACCAGATAACTATACTGTAAGATAGTTCAGCATAGGAATTTATTTTCTCTCTGTTTGAATCCTCATAATGTAGATCATTGTCATGGGATGCATTTACCAGATTTATAAATAAGAAATTTTTTAATCTCTAACAAAGATACCCTCAAAACCCAAGTCTTGCATCCGGCAGTGAAAAAATAAACCAAGTAATAAATAGCTATGGATGGATATGATGCTATAATGGAAGGGATATGGCATTAAATTTACTTTCAGATTTCATGATGAGAAAGTATACTGCTGACATAAGTTCTGAAATTTATTTACAGGGTTTTAATTTTTTTCTATGTTCAAGTGTTACATTTCTAAATCTGTGAACTAGATTTATTAACGTATTTTTCCTACTGTTTTTGTATTATACAATTTGTATATTGTAATGTGAAGTGATGGAAACCTTAAAACGATAAATCTCTACTACCTTTTTATGTTCTACAGCATAAACTAGTCTGATTTATGGCTTTTTAAATTGTATTTGTTACTGCACAATGAAGCAATATAAAGTGTTAATTTATCCTCTTGCATTTTTGCCTTGTTCTAGTGTGATGTGAATATGCATTGTGTATATGGATTTCATTCTGTCTGTGGTTAGTCTCTTTTTGGTACAATATAAAAGTATTCGTTAAATTTTCTAGCTGATTCTTTCTTTCCTTGTATTGTAGTCTTGGGAATCGTTGCAATAAAGAATTATTTGTTTAGGATTATGTAATGAAATAGCAAATAATAATTTGGATACTATTAAAGATCAGTGCTGGTTTGTATGTGCAAGCATTTTACTACAAAGAGCATCACAATCCAAGGTACAGTTCTTAACACAACATTTTACAGTTTCTTCATTCACCATTTGTACAGAATAGCTAATATGTGTCTACCTACTGTAAGTGTTTGTAGCAACCACCTGGCTGTATACCCTGGCAAATGGAACTTCATGGGGATAGAACTCAGATCCTCATGATCCAAATGACCCTAATATTTGAGCTCAGTGTGTCACCGGTAGCTGCTAGGTTCTATAATTCCATGTAGCTAACTATTTCTGAGGACAATTTTTTGCATTCCCACTAATCATTTCATTTCAGTAGGTAAGGATACTCAACAAAGTTTCACATTTATATAGGCACATTTATATAGGCATACTGAGTTTCATTTTTAATGAGTAAATTGTAAATTACTTCCTCTCATGTATATTTATTTAACAGGAAATCATGCACAAACTTCTACAATTTTAGGTTGGTTTTGTAAGGAGTTTCAGGTTCAAATTAGAATAAAAAAAGCTACACATTTATAAGCTATAAAACTTCTGATTCTCCATTGCACCTGCAATGCTGTCTGGTTTTTTAGGGTAAGCTTTCACCCCCTGCTGTCCCTGATGGCAAGCCAATGGCAATGCATTCTCATTTCTTAATGAATTCTAATTCAAAGGAGTATCCACTGGAGTTTCTGGTTGGCTCTGCAAATGTCATTCTCATCGGGGTTGACAACCAATATAACTTGCTGGGTTTAAGATTTCAAGCACGCACTGGGGTCCACAGCTATCAATGACACTCCCGATAAGAGAGAGGTGAGAGTCCATCCTTAATGGGCATTACCAGGAAAATTCAAATCAGAAGGTGTGGGTCTTTATAGTTGACCCATGCACCAGTTAGATTTGCTAAATTTCTGTATCTGGAGAATCTGAATTATTGCTTTGATTTACCCCCACATATAGTACTCTCAACATTATGTTCTTCTATACCTTTCCATTCACTGCATTCTTTAAGAAGTAACTGCTGGCTACCTGCTATAGAATATATATAGAATATAGTAGGTGATTATCAGTTTTTAGGGGATGCTTTGTTACCTCTTGTTGGCAGTTTACTGCTCTGCTTTGTTTTGTCATTGGGGATTAAGGTCAAGAAGGACTTTCACTCTTGGAATTTTTAACCTTAATTTCATTATTGCATTTTATCTTCAGGGAGTCTTCATCATGGTTATCTGGAGAAAGTGAAGTGTGTGTTCATGCATGCATTCGTTTGTTCATCCTAACATAAAAATAAAGCAGAAAGGAAGTATTGGTGTCCTCATCATAATATAGAGATCTTCTTCCTAAAAGTAAAATCAATAGGACGGGCTGTTGCATTATTATCCATTCCATCACCCTGACATTTGCTTCTTAAACCTAAATAATGATTTATTCAGAATTTGTGTGCATATGTATATTACAAAACTTGATGGCTTTTCATTGTGATGTTGGGAGAGCATTAATGGGTTGAGGAGCTTAGATAGAATATGACTGAATTATTTTGAAAATGTTATTTATGGAAGAGCGGTATTGTAATATCTAAATGGAATGTCTTTCTGGATCAATGAATTTTGGAAACTGTATGAATATTATGTTTGGAGCAGTACATTGGCATTGGTAAGGCCGCATTTAGAGTATTGTGTCCAGTTTTGGGACCCCCTCTACAAAAAGGATGTAGACAAGTTGGAGAGAGTACAGCGGAGGGCAACAAAAATCATTAGGGGGCTGGAGCACAGGACTTATGAGGAGAGGCTAAGGAAACTGGGCTTTTTTAGTCTGCAAAAGAGAAGAATGGGGGAGGATTTGATAGCAGCCTTTAACTACTTGAAAGGGGGTTCCAGGAAGGATGGGGCTAGGCTGTTCTCGTTGGTGGTAGATGACAGAACAAGGAGCAACGGTCTCAAGTTGCAGTTGGGGAGGTCTAGGTTGGACATTAGGAAAAAGATTTTCACTAGGAGAGTGGTGAAGCACTGGAATGGGTTACCTAGGGAGGTGGTGGAATCTCCATCTTTAGAGGTTTTTAAGCTGAGGCTTGACAAAGCCCTGGCTGGGATGATATAGCTGAGGTTAGTCCTGCTTTGAGCAGGGGGTTGGACTAAATGACCTCCTGAGGTCCCTTCCAACTCTAATATTCTATGATTTTAAGAAATAATGGAGGAAATCCTGACCTTATTGAAGTCCATGGGAGATTTGCCCCTAACTTGAATGGGGCTAGGATTTTACCTATGGTTCCTTCTCAAAGTAACTCTCAATTTCTGAATCAGTCTAATCTCATGGAACTCAGAAAAACAGAGGCAATCAGAAAATAAATAGCTAAAGATGAAGGTGATTTTTCTCTCAGAAAAACCTCATTTGTCATTTATTGCTTTCTTAACATTTGAAATGAGGTTTTAGTGGTGGACAGAAGTAAAGCATCACTGACTTCTACATTTAAAAAATATCAAAGTGGGGACTGAAGTGGTATAAGGTATATAAGATGATCTCTGGTATAGCACAAAGAAGTAGTGGTTATTCTAGAGTGCTTTTCTCAGATACACATCATTTTAAATATTGAATTTTTTTTTCTTTTGGCAGTATGGTAAAATGGCATGTAAAACACATAATTGCTATGAGATACTGTATCTTACTCTGCTCTCCTCTGTATATGTTATATGTGCACTGGTCATTCTTAAACACTTGCCAATTTTGTCTTAAATAAATAGATTAGGTATTTTGACATTTGTAGGATAATCTTAACTCTCCCATATAGCCTATGGGAAATATCTAGATTAATGCATCATTGTCTAAGGCAGTTGGAAAGTTTCTACAGATGACCACTATATAATGCAAAATACATCCTACTTGCAAAAAAGAGAATATAGAATGCAGATATCATGAGCTATTTATCACCAGTCAAGGTTGCCACTAAAGTCTTAGCTGGTGTAAATCCATATTGTACACTGAGGTAAATGAAGCTATGCCACTTTGTACTTGAGGCACAATTTAAAATACAACAGGAATTTTACAAAAAATATGGTTGGTCTGAATAATCAAGTGTGGTGATAGATTGTATTCTCCTTTATTTTTGTCTTCGTCTGTAATTTATGGACAATTAAAAATAAAGGACCAGATCATAAAATGGTGTGAATTGACATAATGCAATTGACTTCAAGGGAACTATACTAATTTATATTATCCAAGGATCTAGCCCTAAATATCCTTAATTTAAATTTGTTGCCAGTGTTTAATGAAATGTTTCAATGATGTCAAGACCAATGTTACACTTAAGTCTTCGGGCAAGACCCTCAGCTGGTGTAGTTTAACTGAAATAACAGCCCATTGTTGTAAACCATTTATTTCTAAAAATATTCTGTGACGTGAAGTAGAAGTGCATTTTACTGAGTCATGAGTGGCTATTACATAAATTATTCAGATTTTGTTTTTCTTTTTATTAAAATAGAGAACTGCTGAAATTTAAATAAAATTGAAAGCAAACAAAATCCTCTGAAGATCCAAGTCGTCATGTCAGAACACATCCTGAGCAGCTGAGATCAACTTGGGGAGGAATTTTTGGAATAAGATCTGTTTTATATCCCTGACAGAAGATCATCAGGAGCACAAGCTAGAATATACCAATGTCTGTCCATTAACAAGCATTAGAATTTAGGACTAGTATTAAACATGGAGGATGAAATCTTGGCTCCATTTAAGTGGGTGGCAAAACTCGCAGTGATCTTCATGAGGCCAGGATTTCACCCATACTGAAGGCTAAATTCTCAGTTGATATAGGTGGTGAAACTCCAGTGAAGTCAATGGAATTGTGCCATTTTACACCTGCAGGTAATCTGGCATGTGAATCTTCATTGCTTAATTCTTAAAAAGCTTTTCACCAATTACAAGTTCTGAAAGTATTACAATACCCTAAAGATAAAATTAAGGATTAAAAATAAGAATTCAGACGATGTATAGTGTATTAATTTTTCTTACATCATGTGACTGGTTATGCATCGTTATAATGAAAGAACTATAAACAAAATTGTTTAAAACAGTAGTAAAGTACATAGTCAATAGTATTGGTGGTATAGTAGCAGCATAACCTTAGTGTTGCTTTGCAACAATACTTTGCGTTTCAGAACTGCAGAATGGAGACAGAAAAGAGATGACAAATATCTTTCAGATTTGAACCAAGGAACCATTAAACGTTTGAGAGCACCTTACATGCTTACAACCTTGTGCAACAAAACCTGTTTTTAGTGAAAAAGAAGGATGACTGGTCACTGGGGTTATCTCATTATCTTTTTAATAACATCATGGCATCTTTAACTTGGGCTTGGAAAGCTGAGAGGAATCAACCTTCATTAAACATCCCCAGGTATCCAAAGTAATAGGAACAGTAATCCAGTTAATTTAGCCAATTAAGGCTAATAGGAAACAAAGTGGGAAGTTGGAGGCGGAGCTCCAAGTGAGGCAGGCTGGTAATAAATGCAGCAGCATAAATGAGAGACAGATGCAGGAAATGTTAGGCTGAAATAGAAAGGTTATTCAAGGCATCTATTGATAAGAGAGGATGACAAAAAGGAGTAATATGAGTAAGCAAGATCATATGGAGGGAGAACTGGAAAGGTTACAGAATAAAGTTTTATGTGTAACAAACAGAACGTAAAGCAGAAAAATGAAAGGACGAGAGCAACAGGGGTTAATAGAAACTGTAAATATTGCATGTCTGGAGAAAGATGTTAAGATCATTTAACTAAAAATTAAATAAATTATTTTACCAAAGGAGGATGGGCAACTCATGCCAGAAACAAACACAAATCTCCCAAGGGAGGAAGAAGGAAATCAGACTCATGGCTGAACAAGTAGTTAAAGAATTAGAATATCTGAAGGCAGGCAAATTGCCAGTTAGAATTCTGAAGGAAGTAGCCAGAGAGATAAGGAAACCTTTAACATGTTCACAGAGAGCATGAAGTGGATTGATTGCCCATCAATACATCCTATTCCATGTGGCAGAGCCACAAGCTATTTCAAGCCATATCATCTACCATTGTTTTGGTCCATTTAAAAAAAAATGTAATGCAAGGATAGACTGGGAGAAAGCTGATATTCCACAATGTGTAATGGTATTAAGGAAAACTCTGGAATCTATAAACCAGTATTTTTTATTTCTGCAATGGAACACAAAGTAGAAACAGGAATCAATCAAAGAATAGGGACTTGCCAAGAGAGTTGTGATTTAATTAAGGAGAGTGAGTGTGGATTCCTGCAATAAGAGATTGTGTTTAACAAATTTTTTTGAATTTTTCTTAGAACTTTAGGTTTCAGGGCACAAATATTATGTAAGGGCGCTTGTATGGCAAATATTGTCTGTTTAATTATGATACACAATAATTACCTTGTCATTGCACACAAGTGCATGATTTTCTACTCTAATTTAAAAAGTAGATTATGAGGGAATTTATTTTTTATCTAATATGCAGCAGTCTGGGGTGATGACTGACTACTATGGGCCACAATATGCCTTATTGAAGGATGTAATTGGGGAAGAAATATGAATATCGATGAATATCCCCTTGCAGAGTTTATACTCAGTTGTTTCACTAGGAGGGCAGAGTTTGATCTCTCACAAGACCAACTCCCAAGCATTATGGATCCTAAGGTTCTCTGTAACTTCTGGCACCATGGTCTTGGGGACTCCCATAAATGAAGGGGTCTTGACTTGAAAGATCGTACAGTCTGGAACTTTACTATGTTTTCCTTTTAAGCTTCACTCGAGGATGGGGAAAGAGAGGAACAGGCACCCCCAGATATCCTCCCACATGTGAAATGGAGGCTGCTGGACCTTCCTTCTATGCTGAATGGTAGAGTTTTTGCATGCAGATGAGGGGATATGATTCCCCCATGTAACTAAATTACGTATCATGATCTCCTGAAGTTGCCCCTAACTATGCAGCATGTTCCCTTACATTATTAAAAGTTTGTCTACTCGGGTGTCCCTCATCACCATAGTTTCTGAGCGCTGGGGAACAAGAAAACTTGTCCACAAATCTCCCCAGGTTTTCACTTCTGTAGTACCATCACATCACTGAACAGGGTTAGGCCAGTGACACTGCAGAAAGAGATGAGAGGGCCTGATCTTGAAATCTGGCACTATGTCAAATCCTTAGGAAAACATACTTTGGTAGAGGTCTCCCAGTTTACCGCAGCTGAGAATCTGACTCTTGCTAAATTGCCACACAAGGCTGATCTACCCATAAAGAAATTATGGTGCAGAGTTGAGCTACATTACTTGAGAGGATAACAAACAAATAAGGATGTGTGGTGAAAAAGAAGGCATTTTTGAGTGAAAGCATTTTAGGGTGGAGGAAAGCAATTAATAGAATCCCACAAGCACCAGCATTAACATGGATTGTGTTTATTTTATATAGCAATGATTTCGGAGAGGATATAAGGTAAAGTGAGTAAGGTAATGGAATTTGTAGATTATACTAAAGCCAGGTGATATCAGAATGGTCATACAATTAAAAACATCATGGGCATGATAAGTACATGGTCAGCTAAACAGATTATAGTATTTAATTCTTAAAAAAATTGTAAATTAGTAAAATGAGGCACAATTGGGACCAAGCTTTTTACCTAGCAATTGCGGCCATGCAGGAAAGCCCTGGTGTGTTCAATTGTTCTTAGGGTAAGCTTGATAGTTCACATTTCTTAAAACAATGAACAGGAAGAATGTTCTAAATAGAGTAAGTAAACCTTTGACATAGCATTCCAGAATAGAAAGATTATGGAGATAGGTGACTTCAATACAGACATCTGGCTAGATTAATCAAAGGGGTGTTAACATGTTTAATATTTTATAACTACTTTGTTTAAATTTAGCAAGTGCCATTCTTATTTATTCCAATATGAAAGGCAATAAATAAAGAATAGTTCAAGAATGTGTGAAATTACTGGATTCCTGTCAATCTATAGCTAAACAGTAATTAATGGATTTCTATATTTAGCTAAAGAACATGACATATGTACAAACTGTCTATTTTTAGATGATACAGACCTATAATAATTTAATATCAGCATGATCCTGGAAGGGGAACAGTCGCAGACCCAGTTGGTCTGAGTATGAAGATGACTAGACTTTCTATTTCAATAAGCAGCAACACATTTAGTGCTCTCTCTGTGTACTTGTGGTTGAGGCACCAAAGTGGAACTCAGGAGACCTCGGTTCCACTTTTGGCTCTTTCACAAACTTCCTTTGTGACTATGGGCAAGTCACTTGATCTCTCTCTCTCTCTCTCTCTGCCTTAGTTCCCTATCTGCAAAATGGAGTTACTTGCCTTCACAGGTCTATAGTGAGGTTTAAATGCATGAACATGAAATATTTGGTTCTTCAAGTTTTGGTTCCTATCTGTATTCCACTGTGGGTATGCATGTGCTACATGTGCCTGGAGTCAGAGAGTTTTGAAAACAGTGTCCATTGGTCCGCCCATGCACCCTCGCTCTCCTTGTGCCCTCAACCGAGGAGATAAAGGGTGGAGCAGACTGACCGCCTCCCTAGTTCCTTCTTACCGCAAAATGGCCTGGGTTGGAACCTCCATTGTCCAGAGCTTTGTCTTCCTTTTTTACTCTTTAATCTGTAAATATATATCTGTTTAAAAGTTTAGAATTTGATTTTATAGTTTTAGCTACATTTTTAGCGTTAATTTCCCCATGCCAGAGAACCCACCTCACCCCCACTACTATGGTACAGGGTGAGGGATTTGACTATACCCAGAATTCAGGTCTTCAAAATCTGTTCTGCTTGCTCACGCTTTTCTCTGTCAGTGGTGACCTTCAACACTTCCTGTATGGACTTGGGAAAGCTCATGTTGCAGCAAGGTGCTGTATCTGCTTTTACCCGTGAGGGGCACAAACTTTATTTCAAAAAGCACCTGAGGAAGATAGCAATGAGGGTATAGTTAAACTCAGGCTTACGGACCCTCCTACACCAGCAATTTATTGGCCTGACTCTTCAAAAAATGTACATCCTGCCATGAGATCCAGCTTAGGAGCAATGGAATCTACCCCCATAGATGTCCCCCATCAGGGTCTTGTAGGGGTGGCATGAGAACGTCATCCTCTAAGTCTACCTCAGAGAAGCCTGATTGAACTGTGCCTAAACTAAGCAAATTTTCTTTTGGCCCATCCCAAGTCTCAGGGTCATGACAAGAAAGCCCAGGGATCCAGGGCTCCATTGGTACCAAGACCATGTTGTGGTAGCAGCCATACCCCCAGTACCACTCAAACCTAAATATCAGGAACCATTGGTACTGGCAAGAGGTGATCATTTGGATCTTCAACCATCAACAGTGCTAGCACGGTCTTGCCCTACTGTGGTGCAAACTCTCAGATCAGTCAGTTGAGGTGGACAGGACCCCTTGCATCCAGGAAGAAAAGAGACTTATGCTACAACTGATGACAGTTTTGCTGTCCCTGAGGCTCAATATCCTCTGATATACAGGCCTTCCCTCTATGGACTTCATGACTCCACAAGGAGAGTCAAGTTATGGGAGGAGTCTGTCCCCATTCCATCTTCTCTCCATGGTTTCCCTCCAGTGGAACCATTGGTACTACCTATAGCTCCAGAATTGGAATTTTCTTTGTTGGAAGACTCTGAACCACCCAAGGAACCCAGGTGTTTTTCTCCAAGAGACAGCCTCTCAGAAAGGGCACCTGAACCATCTGAAACCAACCTCCACCTCGGCACTTCCTGTTAATGATACTCCTCTTTTTAACCAAAAGGAAGATGAGTCATTCTATACCCTGAAGGACTCCAAGGCCACCTTCTGCTTTCTGGGAATATACACACCTGCTACAAAGAGAAAATCCCACAGACAGACCTACAATCCTAGACTGATGGCTCATCTTATCAATGAATTTACATTCCACCCATAAGAGACAAAGAATCCAGGAGTACCACTTCTCTTTACCTTCTATGGTGATAGTCATCGCAATCCCAGCCCTCATTTAAATAATTTTTATGGGAGTTAGGAAGCTGCAGATCACCAGTGATGCCAGCATCAACCCATTCCTATACATCCTTTGGAGGTCATCAAGCACTCTTTTTTTTTTTTTTCCAAACTGGAGTTCAATAACAATGGGTATGAGACATCATCCAGTGAGATTGTGATCACATTCACTTCCCTGCTCCTTCCAAAACCCACATCCTTGTCTCTTTTAAGGGACCGGTGTCAAGAGGAAATTTTTTAAACAAGAAGTAGAATCCCTCCTTCTGCAAGGAGCAATAAAACAGGTACCTCTTCAACATTGGAGGAGGATATTTTCTCAACATGCTTTCTAGCACTCAAAAAGAAAGGCAGCTGCAGAACCAGCCTTGATGTCCACCATTTCAAAAGCTTCATTTGTGAACTGCAGATTCACATGGTCACTCACACATTTATAATCCCATCCCTGGAAAGGGGCATTTGGTTTATAGCTCTTGATATAAAGCATGTGGACCTTCACACTGCTCATAGATGGTTTCTCAGGTTCAGGGTAGGCCCCAAACATTTTCAATTGAGTGCTCCCATTTGTCCTTGCAACATCCCACAGGATCTTCGCAAAGATCTTCTCAGTAATAGCAGCCCCCATCATGTGTGACCATTTTCCCCTCTTATCCTATCAATGACAGGCTTCTTGTTGCCAAGAGTAAAGAGGCCTACAAGCCGATTTTAGTTAATGCTTCATATCCTGTCTTACCTTACCAGCTTAAACTTGGTCTTTTTCTCACTCCAGCACACATTATAGACTTCATCAAAACAGCCCTATATTCAGTCATGGTGAGGGCTTATCTACCTATGGGCAAATTGCAAGTGATGGATGATCTCACATATTCTATCATGCACAACCTTCGAACCACTAGCTACATGTTCTAGGTTTCTATCTATGAAGGTTGCATTCCTTGTGGCCATGACCTCAGCTAAGAGGAGAGAAGGTTGAAGCACTGATGGTGGTGCACCATGCTCCATAAAGACAGTCTCATTGCATTGACATCCTAAGTACACCCCCAATGTAGTTTTTCACTTGAACCAGTCAATCTCCTTATCTGTGTGTGTTTGTTTGGTTTTTTTCTTTTCCAGAAACCACACTCATCCAGACAGGAGAGGAGACTTCTTTCCCTTGATATCTGACCAACCTTAATCTTTTACCTGCAAAGGAAAAAGTAAATCAGAAAATCATCCAGACTGTTTCTCGTCATAACGGAAAGAGTCTGAGGTCAAGCTGTATTCTCTGAGATTCTCTAAATGGATCTTGAGCTGTATCTTATTCTTTTATCTATTGTCACATCTTCCTCTCCCTTATGGAGAGAGCGTTCATTCTACAAGAGCACAAGCAACATCAATGGTGTTGCTTCAAGAAGTACTTTTACTCAACATTTGCAAAGCAACACATGGAGTTACATCCATGAGACATTAAGCTCTAGTACAGGACTCTTCTGATGATGCTTCCTGTGGGGCAGTGATCCTTCAAACACCCTGCCACCTGCATCCTCGCATTCTCCTCCTACTTCAGTACTGCTTGTTGGTCACCGCAGTGGAATACACGTAAGGGCCAGCACTCTAATAAAAAGAGTAAGTTACTTACCTGATAGTAACTGGAGGCTTTTTGAGCTGTATCATCCCTATCTATATTCCACTACCCATCCTCTTTCCCCTCTGCTTCACATCCTGGTCAGGGCACCAGGAGAGCAAGTGCACATGCATGGACACTGCTTTCAAAACTTTTCACCATGGGCACATGGAACACATTCACACACACGGTGGAATACAGAGAGGAACCACACATCTTGAACTTCCAATTACTAAAAGGTAAATAACTTGTACTATGGCAATGAGCAGAATTACATTTGTCTGAAAAATAAACAGACCTCAACTTAAACCCATGTTTAATGTATTGGCAAGGCTGCATTTTACTTGTTAATGAAGTTAATTTGGAGTAGGTACAAGAACACCTTGGGAAAATATAGTCCCCAAATGATGTGGGATTTTCACAAAGCTAGTCTTGAAAAGCATTTGTTTATACAGAAAAGGGTAAATATTTAAATGGTGCACAGAAGTTAAGCAAATGTTGTTGTAAATCTCATTAAAAGTTAACAGTATCTGTGACCATTTCTCATGTATATTGGTGCTTTCAAATGTTTACACCTATCCTCACAGCAAGCTACAGTTGTCAAACTAGTCAGAGTGAGCCAAATCCTCAGCTCGTGTAAATCAGTGTACATCTATACAAGTCAGTGGAAACTAAATTTGAATAGTCAGTATCCTGAGATATATACAGAGATTTTAACCAGTTTATACCAGCAGACATCTGGCCTACTATATTTTGTAAGTAGTTGACAAAAGTTCATGCTGCTAGAGTTCATATGTGTGCTCAATTACTGATGCTTCTCTATTAGTATTAATAAAAGTTATTAATGCCTGTGGAGAGGGGCTAATATATATATGAATATATGCTGCCAAGTACACGTTTTCAGATTGGATAATCACATTTTTCTTTTATAATCAAAATTGACTAGATTTCACATACATTTCTTTTGCTAGTGTAGCCATATGCTGTTTCCCTGCACCCATGTCAACATCCATATGTTTGGCTGAGTTTGTTTTCTTAGGACTGTATCGTATTTCATGCTATATCATCTCCTTATTTGCCTGCAAATAACTAAGCTTGTGTTTTTGAGCTGACATTTGTGCTAGGAGACAATTATTTTCTAATTAAATCTGATAGTAAACATTTCAAGACTGTTTTAGAGTACCAGAGTAATAGCTTTACTTCAGCAAATCTCTGTATCACTTACAAGAAATCAAATGAAGCCTCTAACCAAATAGTTTTCTGATTTATGAAGCTGACTATATGCTGCATTGATGAATTTTGTGTATACAGTACTCAACAAACCTTGTTTTACTGCTAGCACTATGATAAAGAGCCTGTAACAGGCAGCTATTGACAATCAAAAGATAGAGATGTTGCTCATGAGAAAACTGACGTAAAACTGGATGTGCCTTCCAAAGTTCAAGCAGTTTTCTATAATGTTACTATTCTAGTTTTATTTAAAAACAAGTGGACATCTGACTCATACATGTGGACCATAAGGGTTCTCTATCTAGGTGACTTTAATGATATTGGAAAAGAGAAAATCTGCAACATGACTTTCTCTATGCCATCTTTTATTCACAACATTAGAAGGTATCAGCTGAAATGCTGTATTGTGCCTATAGCTGTTGCCTTTCTAGGTATCAATTTTAATTTATATTTGCACTAAGTTATGCATTCAAATCTTTTTTCTCCCCCTCACCATTGCAGTACCAATAAGAAAGAGGTGGACCTCGTCTCAGTGCTATGGAATGGACCCTCAATGGATATAAATTGCAATAGTTAGTGCAGTCTATTAAAGTGAATGGAGCAACACCTATTTATACTAGCTAAGGATTGGCCCTGTAAGCCAGAAATCCCAGAGTTTTAATCCGTTTTCATATGACTCCTTTTCATCTTTTGAGTCCTCTGTCACCATTTCCTCATGTATTGTAGTTAATTGATACAAATCCACTAATGTGTGTCCACCTCTCCCTTTCGAATATAGAGGCCCAGCACATCTGGCAGCCACTCCTTGGATCATAGTATGTAATTCACTGCTAACTTGCCACTACCCTTGAGGCTTCCCTCTTCTTTCTATCCCAAAGAGGATAAAATTTCCTGCTTTGGGCTCCCTGGCACAATGTGCAGTCTGGTGTATGAGTAAAAGGAAGGAAAGAGGCTGCTAGTAAATTAGCAGTGAGACTCTCTCACCTGATATTTTCTTCTCCATCTTGGGATGGCAGTGGGGTTATGGAATCAAGTAGGAAAGAGACTCTGCTGGGAGTGAGGAAGGTAGATTTTTAAACCACAGATGAGCTGGAGCCTCTGAGGGAGTAATGCCAGCCCTTTGTTAGCTGAGCCAACTACTTGGCCCTAAGAAGGAGAATCTCAGCTTTAATTTATAAGTTTCTAGTCCTTTATGGAGACATCCTGAAAATGTGATGCAATGCCAGCCGAACACTGCAGCTGTTGGGCTCAAGCTTTATTTCTGCAGCAGGAAGCTGTGGGAGATCACAGTCTTTCCTTCTCCCCCAAAATGCGCACACATTTCAAATAAAATCAAGTGTGTTAGGAGTGAATACCAAAGAATCACCTTGCTTTTTCTTCCCCTTCTCCACAAATCTTCAGACTAGTTCTGTTTATTGCAGATGATAATGCTAGACAGGAATTGTTTGCATTTTAGGGAAAAAATTAATTTGTACTTTCTCCTAAAAGTGCTGAGGCTAGCTCTGCATCTTGCTTTTTCATGGCTTTCCAAGGGGAAGCAAAGAAAAAACTACTAAAGCTTCTCCAGTGGGAATATTCTTCCAGAAAATCTGAGACATCTGGCTGGTTTGGCCTATTAATGACCTATTAATTTCTCTTTCATAATGGACTCATTTCCAGTTTATGAATCTAGAAAAACAGGATTATTTATAAACTAATCAGTATTCACAGGTGATTTTTTTTTCTTTGCTGAATATTAAGTGAAAACAATCTAGCAAGAAAGTGGGTGGTGGTGGTGTAGTTAGTAGTAGTGTAGTCTAACTGGTCCCGGGATTTATGAGAGACTCCCCTAGAAGAGATTGGAATGGCTTCAGCAACACTAATTTAAGCTTACTATGTAATCTAAGAGAAAAATGGTAATGAGATAGCGCCATGCCGACTGTACTGTGTAAATAACATAATATTGGCTAGAAAGGGTATACTGGAAATCAAAGGTATTTGCCCTGAATAATGAAAGCATGAGGTGAATAGCATTTTTACTGTCTTTAAAGGGAGCAAGAACAAATCCATAATGTTTGAAAACAAAACTAGCATCAATTAACTATAATAAGTACTGGGCACCATTTTTCCACCAAAGGTTTTCCCAAAAGATACTCATTCTGATTTGTCTCTGATCATCCGCAATGAACTCAAAATATCTTCCTTTCTCCCCCGGTGGTTCTATCTCTCCCCAACCTTTTTTCTCATGCTTTATAGTCCTGCAAATATATATCTTCAAAGGGAAATGTCTGATTAAGTTTAAGATCCATGGTAAGCTATATTAATTGTATGTTGAAACAATCAGGAGGCATTGGGCCAGATGCACAGCTTATGTAAATGGTTGAAACTCCTCTGAAGTAAACAGTTCTATCATTTTAAACCATCTGGGGATTAGGCCCACTGTATATATTGTGAGTACAATGTGTCTGATTCTGATCTCACTTGTCCGGCTGTTATTAAGAACTAATTTTAAATTGCCTAAATCTGTTAAACTTTTTTGATAGAACACTGCTGTGAAAATTTTAGAAATATGGAATAGATGTTTCTTCTCAAGCTGAGATTTATGGGCTCTATTATGCCACATCATGGAGTTGAAAATAAAGAACTTAGATTCTGTTTGGGCAAAAAGCCATTGAATTGTGACATGGAAGTAGAGAGAGAGAGAAGTGAAATTCTGAAAAGACTTTTTGGTAGCTATGAAGTATGTTTGCCACAACTTTACTATAACTATTTTGCAGTCAGGTATGCTTCAGTCATTAGTCTTTTGCATATCTGCAGCAATTACACACAGGTCCTTACTTGAACAAATAAATACAAATTCATTCTGGGTTACTGACAAATTTATAAGACTTTTTTTTTTACAACTTTGTCATGTCCTGCTATACAAATGTTTCTAAAGTACACTCCTAAGGATCTGCCCAAATGCCTCCTCATTACCTTTTATAAACAAACATTGCCTCATATTTCAATTAATATTAAAAAGCAGTTTTAAAAGACTAAAATTGTTATGAACTTTGTAATAGGCATCTGCTGTTAATGGGAAAGGGTAATTTCTAATGAAGAAAAATAAATTGTCTGTATAAGAAATGGCTTCTGGTGGTTGTGTTGAGAGAATCAGTTTTGCTTTGTGGAACTTCCTATTGTATTAGCCAAATGGTAACTTGAAGGGCTAATGTATTAGTAGTAAAATAGGGAGCTTTCAGCTTCAAGCCATCAGTTTCAACACAACCATGATCAATAATGACCAATGGTTGGTTGGTTTGACTGTTTGAAGTGGGTTGTTTTCACTCCAATTCCTAGAAAGCCATGATCCATACTGCAAAAACCATAATCCCTCTTGCCACTTAAAACACTCTGCACACTCAGCAAAAATGGTCCTTCTAGAATATAGTTCAGACTAATTCCAGGGCATGTGTGGGGAATCTTTCACTATTGCTCCCTATCCTATGGATCAATAATTTTCAAGCAAACCATCTGGCACCTTTTATGAATTCTGAGCTTGGTAGGGACGGTATTTAAAGTCTCCCAATCTAAAAAGGCACACGACATTGACCGTATAACCATACAAGAAATGCAGGAAAGTGTACAAAATTAATAGTAGTTTGAAGTGTGGATAAATTAATTTAACAAATGGAAGTAGTAATAAAGTACTGTGTAAATAGGCTACAATAAATTACCCTTTAGTGGTAAGACTTAGAAGAGAATAAGATAAGAGGGCTTGGTTTTGTTTTGTTTAGTTTTTTCCTCCAAGAGGCTGAGGTGAGGATCCATAACAATTTACATCAATGGAAGCTACTGGAAAATTAAGGCAAGAAAGCGCTTTTGTCAGGGTAATACTTTGACAATAAAATTGTCACACATAAGTGACCTGATTCTGATTTCCTGTAGTTCCTGATTGAACACACACTGGAGTCTTTCCACTGATATCAATGAGAGGTGGATTCTTCAGGAACAGAAGTATAAATCAGAAGTAAATCTACTGAAGTCAATGTAGATATACTGATCTAAGATTAGGAACCTCATGCGCCAAGTCATGACCTCTTACAGAATTTCAGGAAATGAGGGGTGTGTCTGAGTAGCTTTCAGGATTTCACTTGACTAATGTAATGTTTGAAGATATCCAGCAGGCAGGTAGGGGTGTGTGTGTGTGTGTGGACATACACATATATATGCAATTTAGTTCTCTTTACTAGTGATTGGAGAAAATGTATTCAGAAAACTACTGATCTACTAGTGGTTACTGTAACAAATATTCTGCTTGCTAAAATTAGCATAGCAGGGAGGGGGAAAAAAACCTGGATTCCTATTAGCATTGTCCATTAAAAATGCAGCACATACTGCCAAAAATTAGAGTTTAGCCTTGTAATGGTCTATTAGGCTCAGAAGCATCTGACAGCAGGTATATAACATGACTATAGAACTGTTTCACAGGTTAAAAATCCCTACAGGTCCAGATGGTATTTACTCCAAAGTAAATAGGGTTATTTACTTTCATTCCATCAAAGAATGACACAAACGCTATGGGCTCTCATCAACTCTGCCCTAAAGGGTGGGAAGATGCAGCTGACCTACTCAAGAATAATCATAATTTTGCTAACCTGTATTTAGCATTGATGCATAAAACAGCTTGGATGAAAGTTAGTCATGGCTAAAGAGGATTCCAAATCCTCGTAAGTATCCTCCAAAAACACACACCGGCTCTCCTTCAAACTAGACTATTGTAGTAGTCTACATTTTGTACAACTGATTGTTCTTTCTTGTGTGAATTTTTTCCACTTCCAAGATGACAGTGATGAAATTATTTATTGGTCATTTGTCTTTAATACAGAACTTGCTCTAAGTCATATCACAAATGATGCTAACAGTTCCCCAGGACTTTCATGGTTGCTTGAGCAGTCTCATGGGCACAGATGATAATGCTTTAATCACTGTTATGTCTAGGAAAGCCCTATGAGGAGGTGGCAGTCTTTTCAAGGTTGTTCAAGCTATTCTTAGTCTGGTCCTTTCCCTCTTGTTCTTTTCCATAGCAATTTTGAAACTGAGCTTGACCCCAGTACCTCTGTCTGTCCCATTATTATGGCCTCTGCTAACACAGAAGCACTTGAGGATTATATGATTTTGCCACACCCTGGAACTATTGAGCATTTTTTAAAAAACAATTTGTTTAAAACTTTTCTAGTGGTCTTGGGTCTCAACTCACCTATACTGACATAACTCCATGGCCTTCCATGGAGTGCATTACACCAGAATGAATCACAAGTAAGGAGAGAACAGGGCCCTATATCATTTTATTTTCCTATTGATTTCCATGTTAACAAAGACATTGGGTGTTTTTCTATTTGTAAAATAATGGTACCAAGATCAGTAA
Source organism: Emydura macquarii macquarii (assembly GCF_026122565.2). Taxonomy (NCBI): domain Eukaryota; kingdom Metazoa; phylum Chordata; order Testudines; family Chelidae; genus Emydura; species Emydura macquarii. The sequence goes on from NW_027131527.1 coordinate 1,007,117, forward strand.
TTAAACATGTGAAGAATCTAAAGGTGCCATGTTTGCAGCCTTTAGAATGCTAGTCTCCTACAGGAACAGTTTCTCTTGTAAAGGGAAATTCTATAGGGACTTCTTGTAAATTCATCCACTGCTATTTATTTCATTTGCAATTTTCAGTCAGCTGCAGAATTCCCTATTAGACCCAGACTTATTACAATACCATGCCCATAAAATGGAATGTAGTTTACCATATATGTTCATCATCTGTTCTCCTAGCTCTTTGGATATTATGATGTGCTGAAATGACATGAGTGACCGTAAAAAGAACAGAGTTAGTAAAGTTTACTCCCCTGGCCAGCTGGTATTCATCTTGCCACCTACAATAGAGGAACTGTTCAACCAGTATAGCTAGCCCACATAATGGGGATCCTGTTGCATTGAAATCAGTGGTAAAACTGGCAAAAATCACTGGGGCCATCACCCTAATTTAAAATACTACTCCAGTGTGAGTGATTAAGAAATTATAAATTTCTAAAACTTGTATATAATGGGTCATGCAGTATTAAACTTTGTTTTTGTTGAAAAAGTAATGCGATTTTCATTAGAAATTCAAGAGACACAAACTCAGTTACACTGATCCTGTAAGTAATAATAAACACTTAATATATTATTGACTCTCCCATTAATAATAGGGGCGTAGGAAGGCACCTGACTGATATTTTTAGTATTAGACATGGCTTGAATTCCATGGCTCCAGAATGTTTTACAAATCATGCCATACATTAAATTGGTCATCCAAAACATAACTAGCGAAGAACAGGAGCCCTGTAAAATATACTGAGTTTAAAGTATGTCAATCTAAAATTAAAACTCCTCTCCAGGGTGTTTCTCTTCTGTTATCTCAGTCAGTCTCTCAACTGAATGTGGCTGCCTACAAGTTTTGAACCTTAGAGCAACTGTTGACAGGAGTTCGTTAGGCCTGGTCTACACTATAGAGTTTTGTTGACAAAAGCCAGCTTTTGTCAACAAAATAGTAGAGGTTTACACATTACAATGCTCCTCCCACTGACAAAGCTCTCCTGCTTTGTTGACCAAATAAAATCACCTCAGCTAGAGGCGTAGAGCTTTTTGTGGCAAAGTTAGATTGACAAGGTTTCAGGGTAGACACGGCGCTTGGTTATGTTGCTGTAAATTGCCTCCAGGCGGTGTCCGACAATTCTCATCCTGACTACTCTGCTCAGCAGTTTGAACTCTGCTGCCCTGCAGCCAGGTACACAGGTATCTGCCCCTCCCCCTTTAAAGGCCTGGGAATTTTTGAAATTCCCCTTCCTGCTTGGGTTGGCATGGAGAGCTCGCATCCTCCCAGCTGATCATAACAGCTCCAGGTGCCAAATGCCCTCGCACTTGGAGCACATGGGAGCTGTTGGGGGGGGAGCCTGTCAGTCCCAGCTCCGCTGCAGCTATTGGAACTTAAATACCTATGGCCAGATTTCTCAAGGCCTTTTGAAGGGCTACAAATGGGACACCCATCAGTGCTGTGTGAAAATTAAGGAGATGAGGCGGTCATACCAGAAGACTTAGGGAGTCAATCTGTCACTCTGGTGCTGCGCCGAAGACCTGCCGCTTCTATAAGGAGCTGGAGGTCTTCCTTGGTGGCAGTCCAACCTCCATCACCAAGAGCCCTGTGGATGCTTCATCAGGGCTGGAGATGACAGATACAAGACTCAACCCTAAGGAAGAAGTGGTAGATGAGAAGGTTGATATGATAAGAAAGCGATCGCGGAGGAGCAAGGAGGAAATGTTTCAGGAGGTGCTCCAATCCTCAGAGGCAGAAAACAAGAACACAGGGTGTGGAGATGGACTGTAAATGATAATCTGAAAATAGATAGGCAGGAGAGGAGGGACAAGCAGAGGTGAATTTTAGTGGGACAGGAGTGTATGATAAAAGCCATGGAGAAACAGAGAGCTGTTAAAGTCCCTAATAATGCTGCAGACTCAATTCATGCATGCTTGACCCACACCCACCCCTGCAGCCAATACAGAACTGCTTACCATGCCTTTCCCAAACTCCTCCCACACATTCCTTCCAACCTCCGGCCCCATCTCGGTACCATGTTCCCTCCACTCCTTTGGACAGATTCCAAAATGATAGCTGGACTTGGCTATAAGAGCCCACGCTGCCCTTCACTGTTTTCTCGTTTTCCACCCAGCATTTTGTATATGGTGTTAATTGTTATTCCATAAAAACATATTGTCTGAAAGATAATCACTTTGTCTCCTACACAGGGCAGTTGCTGCTGAAAGTGGTACACAGTGGCAATTGGATCATTTGCAGAGTACAGCTCTCATTCAGGAATCATCCAAATTTTCATGCAAGGTGGCAAGTAAACATGGCACAGTGCTGTTTAGAAAGACCCCTTACCGGTGCTCATTGTCAAAATGGTGCCTCAAGGCCTCCCTGATTGGAATAGCCGTCCTTTGTCCCCCTGTAATATCCCTGATAGTTGGTCAAATGAGGCACAAAGTCATCTGCCTCTATGCTCCAGCCAGGGGAAAACTTCTCATCCTTAGCCTCACAAATATTATAACTATGGGAATATTTTCCTCATTTAGATCTAACCTGCCATAAAGGCAGTGCCAACATGCTTTTAATCTTCCCTATACGCATTCTATGGTCATTTGGCACTTGCTCAACCTGTTATTGAAGCTCTCCTTGCTGCTGTCCAGGCTGCCTCTATAAGGCTTCATGAGCCATGGCAGTAAGGCTAGACTGGGTCTTCCAGGATCACTATGGGCATTTCAACATCCCCACCTTCGGAATCTTCTTGCCTGGAAAGAAATCCCTGCTTGCAGCTTTCTGTACAGGCCATTGTTCCTGAAGATGCGTGCATCATGCACTTTCTCTGACCACCCCGTGCTGATGCCAGTGAAATGTCCATGGTGATCCTGCAATACCAGAGAGAGGTATCCCTTTCTATTGATGTTCTCTGGGCAAAAATTGGGATATGCATGCCACCTATTGCTCAACTGCAGTTAGGAAATCCCATTACTGCAAAGCCATCCACTATTTCATCCACATTTCCAAGAGTCACAGTCCTTTATAGTAGAATGTGATTAATGTCCCTGAACATTTGCATTACCACAGCCCCAATGGGGGGCTTCCCGACTCCAAACTGATCTGTGACTGACTGGTAGCAGTCTGGAGTTGCCAGCTTCCACATGGCGATCACCATATGCATCTCCACCAAAAGCACAGCTCTCATTTTGGTATTCTGCACTGCAGTACTGGGGTGAGCTCCAAACACAGTTCCAGGAAGGTGGCTTTCTGCATCTGAAAATTCTGCTGCCACTGCAAGTCATCCCAGACCTCTATAACACTGTGATCCCACCACTCAGTGCTTGTTTTAGAAATCCAAAAGTGACAGTCCATCATGTGCAGCTGTTCCGTGAATGTCAAAAGACACACAGCAGATCAGGAACCTTGGATTTCTATTCAGATAGGAAATTTATGATGTACTGCATGACCATCCACAATGTGTTCATAACAGTGACCACAACAGTGGAGAGCAGTATAGGATCCGTCCTCTCACACAGAGATAGTGGGCACGCAGTGAAGAGGGGCCATTGAAAAATACTGTGAAACAGTCAGAAACCCATGGAATGATGGGATGGAAAAACTGCATCATGGGATTTTGAGCCCGCACCCATGATGCACTGCAATCCACTTGGTCTTCCCACACTCCTAGCTATAGAAAGTGATGAGTTGCACAGTGGGGTAATTACCCCACTGCACTGCTCTCCCTTTCAATGCTAAAGCACCAACTGTGAACACACCCAGCCAACAGAAGGAGCATTATGTGAACAGGCACAAACGATGTAATTATAGCGCTTTTTTATCAGTGTAACTTGAGTTGACAACTCTGTAGTGTAGACAAGAACTTAATTAGAAATGTGGGATCCTCAACTGCCTTTCCTCTTACTGGACATTCAGAGACTAATTTTATAGTTTCTAAAAGCTCTTTAGGAAGTGAGCGCATGTGTTGAGATGTTTGTACAGGGCCTCTTGATTGGAACTGGCCAGAAAAAAAGAATTCCATTTTGTGTAAACTTGATTTTCAAAATTTGTTATTGTTCAAGATTGAGAGAGCACTGTGACCTCTTGAAATTTTTCATGGGGGAAAAAATGAGACACAGGCCTTCACAGAGCAGCCATTAGTCCGGCCGTTAGGACACTCACCTGGGTTCTAAGAGTCGCAGGTTCAAGTCCTTGCTCTGAATCAGTCTTTCAATCCCTCTCGCTTGAATTGTTTGTGACAAACTGATAATTCCATAAGGTTTGTTCAGAATATTAAGTTAAATGTTATTAAATTAAGTTAAATCTTTTTTAATTAGAATTAATATCTTTGTGGTACATTATATTAAAAATTCAATTGTTTGTGTTGTATGTAACTCTTCTAGGAGGAAGGGGATGCTAATATAATTCCTGCAATGTTCCACCCTTTTAAGTCACCCTGTGCAGAGGCCACATATATTGGTTCAAACTGGATTCTCCAGGGACAAATAGACAAAGAAAGGATTTTTTTATAAATAGCCTGGTTTTAAACTGGTTTGGGATATTCTTCTGGTTCCAGTAAATGGACAGGACCTTTGATCCACAAAAGGCCCCTGCCAGGGTTGGGTTGGGTTGGAAGCACTTGATCTACTGAGGCCCCAAGCAGACCATGTGCTTGTTCTGAGCTGAAGCTTTGAACGTGAAACCAGAAGGAAAATCCTGTAGACAGGGCTTTGAAGGACTGCTCCTGCCAGAGTCCATGTTAGAGTTGGGGCAGGAGCCTGCCCAAGGGGAGCAAGCAAGGGCACAGGGCCCCAAAATAACTGTTGGGGACACAGAATTCCTCTAGCACAGAACAGTCCTGTAAACCTCTACTCTTGATGTTACTTTGGTGTACATTTTAAATAATAATAAACTGACTTCTTGACAATGCACATTATATGTAATTATGAAACACCAACTAAGAAGGCCTAGCAGCAGCCTTCAGAAGGACATGGCGGTACTAAGCGTTGTAGGTATATAGTCTTCATTCTAAAGGAATGTTTTTAATTGAAGACCTATTCTGGTGGGCATTAATCATCTACGCTTTGAATAGCTAACATTCCTCAGAAAACCAACTGTAGCCACATCACGTTTCAGGTGGGTAGACAAGAAAAGAACATACCTACACTACTTCTGCAGGTGCAGTGGTCCCCATTTTGGAAAAAAAAAAATCAAAATATCACTGTGGAGATTACAGTATTTTTTGATATATAGAACAGAAAATAACTGTAGCTATGATTTTCTGTTTGTTGGCAAACTTTAATGGCACTCACGGTGTTCTGAGACTTAATATTTTTTATGGGCTTGAGATTAAATCATCAGACTTTTCTGATTATACTACGTATAATGATAAAAATATAGTAAATATATGAAAGCTAACACTCTCATTGGAACAAAAGAACCTGAATAAAAACTGCCATTCACTTTCAAGGTATCATATTGCCAGTATTTCTGAGTGTTTTGTTATTAAAATGTTGAATTTTAGAAATGGAGACTGAGTGGGAAAAGCTGACTTGAATCAACTGCACAGTAGAAAATCTGCAGTGAAGAGTGGGAGGCCTCTAAAAGATAATAGCAAGGAAATCATATTTTTCTACAACAATATTGATGCCATAAACAAAGCTAAAAGCCAAAGGAAATAAATAGGCAGAAGTTTGATATTTTTTGCCCATATGAGTGGTTAAAATCACACACATGAAAAGATTCTTGAGTTAACTTCCAGGCAATTAAATCTCTTAATTGTCCAACTCAATCAGCAATTATAATTTTGATTGCAACTACACCAGGAACAAGTTTTTCATTAAACAGAGAATCAGTGGCTTTCAGGCCATTAAAACAGAAACGTTACTCCTACCAGGAGAATACACATGCATGAGACACTCACTCATTGAAGAGTTTAAATATTGTGACAAATGTGTTGTATAATATGCAGATTACACAACAATAACAAGACCAAAACACTAATAACCCATTTTGCCTCAGGTATGGAATCAGACACAGAGCTATGGCATTTGTAGCTTGAGGACATTTGTAGCTTTGAGCAGGAGACCAAAATAACTGTGTGCTATACATACCATTAATCACTTTCAGCAACTTTTTATTACTATTAAGTGCCCTAGTCTCTTCTCATAATATTTCATGAATGACTAATATGAACTATCTGCTATTTATTGTGAAAATGTGCTAAAATATCTTTCAGCTCTCTCTGTTACCTTTTTGCTGCCTTTTTCACCAATTGAGGAAGGTGTTTAAACAAAGGTGAGAATCCGAATGAGCAGGAAAAGAAATACGAGAAAATGTAAATGATCATAATCGGCGTAATAGCTCACTAGAGTTCTCTCATCAGTAAGGCCCTTATCCAACAAGGCATTGCAGCGCAAGCTTAGTTTAACACATGAATATTTCCATTGACATCGGTGGGGTGCTTGCATTCTTAAAGGTAAGCACATGCTTAAATAATTTCCTGGATCAGTACCTAATGCCATAATACTTTGTACACTGAACAGAGAGCCAAATCCTGCAATCCTTATTCACATGAGGCAAGGCTGTAGAATTGGGCCCAAAAGTTTTTAATGTTTATTTTCATGTTGTGCCACTTGATTCTCTGTTAATCACAGCTCTCTGTACTCATTATTCTCAAGAAACCATTGCAGCAGGCTTTGTCAGGGATATGTGGGGTTCCACTAGAAAAGCAGCACTTACGTAAGTGTGCTGCTATCTTAGCAGCTACAGTTTGAGTAATCAAAGCACACACTGAGGCCATATCTGCACTGCCTAGTGAAGTCAACTTACTTTGTCGACTTTCAGCAGCCGATTTTTAGAAGTCGCAGCAGCTGTTTGCACAGGTCTCCTGCGTTTACACTGAGCACTTTTAATTCGAATGGCAAAACAGTGCAATGTGGGTAGCTATCCCCCAGTGCAACTAGTGGCGGTGGCTGTTGGGATGAGTGTCATCAGCCCATGATGCAACATTGTTTCCCCCTCCTTTCCCTCCCCCCCCCCCCCAAACAAACAGGAAAATATTTTTGTGCCCTTTTTTTACTCCACGTGCTCACCATTGCTTCAGAGACATGAAGCCAGCTCAACTCTGTACTATTATTGTGAACGTTACAAATACATCGCGACTTATCGAGTATTTTCAAAGTAGAGCAAGAAGCCAAAGCACACACAACAGTGATGCCACCGAGGTTGCCCTGCTACAAGCGATGGAGCAGAACAATTCCCGATTGCTGCAGGCTGTAATGAATCATCTGCATTCCGTGGAGCACCGGTTCTGGTGCAGGGAAACAAGCACAGACTGGTGGGACTGCATCATCAGTGGGATGATGATCAGTGGCTGCAAAACTTTTGTATGCAAAAGGCAACTTTCCTGGAACTGTGCTTGGAGCTGGCCCCGTCTCTGAAGCACATGAACACTCACTTGAGACAAGCTTTGACGGTGGAGAAAAGACTTGCCATCACTCTGTGGAAGCTGGCAACCCCAGACTGCTCGGTTGGGAATCAATTTGGAGTCAGTAAATCTACAGTGGGCACTGCCGTGATTCAAGTATGCAGGGCCATCAATAGACTTCTTCTACAAAGGATAGTGACTTTGGGAAATGTGCAGGACATAGTGGAGGGGTTTGCCATGATGGAGTTCCCAAACTGCAGGGGGGCCATTGATAGGATGAATATGCCTATCTTAGCACCTGCCCACCTAGCAACCGAGTACATAAACCACAAGGGGTACTTTTCCATGGTCCTGCAGGGGCTTGTGGACCACAGGGGTTGTTTTACTGACATCTATGTGGGGGTGGTCTGGGAAAATGCTTGACGTGCACATATTTTGTAATTCAGAGCTGTTCTCTAATATGCAGGCGGGCATTTTTATCCCAGACCAAAAAAATTCAAATTAGGAGTGTGGAAATGCCTATAGTTATCCTGGGGGAATCCTGTTTACCCCTTGCTCCCTCAAGGGGTAGGATCGTAGCTTGCTGGCCAGCTGTCAGCGTGGCCTCTGGGATGGAGGCAAGCATGTACTGCACATGCTGCAGCCTGGCCAGTCTCCTCAGAGACTGGCTGGGGAGCGGGGCATCAAAGCCCTCGTCGAGGAGCGTTATGGAGCGGCTGCAGCATGACTTTGTCCTTCCTCCTGAAGTTCCACAAGCCTCCGCAGAAGAATAGGAAAAAAAAATAACAACAAGCTAGCTACTGTTAGCAAAGTGAAGAAAATGATACTACTCCAACAATGTAGACAATAATCCCCTGCAACAATGTAGATGATAATCCCCATGCAATGTGCCGGGCAAACACAGAGCCTCATTCCATTCCTGACGTCTAGAAGGGTCTGCTCGCTGTGCCCTTACAAAGAGGATCTGAGGACAGGGTGGTGGTGGGGGGGGGGAGTTTCTGCTGGTATTTTAAACCCTTACAGAGAGGAACTGCGCAGAGTGTTGCGGGGGGGTAGGGGGGGAGGGTCTGCAGGTATTTTAAACTCTTACAGAGAGGAACTGCGGAGAGCATGCGGGAGGGAAGTCTCTGCTTAAAACACAGATTTGCTGGATGCAGCGGGGTACCAGAAGTGTTCCGCCATGATGCAGGCTCCCTTGATTGCAGCAAAGTATCCTACCATGGAGGGAGGAACAAGGCAGCCCTCCCCTGAAACTTTTGCGAAGGATAACAGATTACATACATGAAAGTTTCTGTGAGATATCAACTGATGATAAACGTGGCATTTCTCATCACATAAATAAACTGTTCCCTGGGTAACCCCCCAGTACAGTCATCAAAATGTCTGAAATCCCCTTCGTGGCCCCCCCCCCCCCCAACCCAATGTAAAAGGACAGAACTGCTAAGAAGAAAAAAACCTCACCAGATGTGCCTTCCACAGGATCATCAGTGCTGTCCTGTGTACTGCTGGACTGCTCTGGGGTCAGGAATATGTCCTGACTTTCAGGGAGAATGGACAGCACACTCTCATGCACCCTGCTCTCCTCAGCTGCCTCCTCCTCTTCGTCCATGGAGTCCTCATCATTGTCCATGGACTGTGACCTAGCAGACGTATCGATGCTGCAGGGTGGTACCATGGTAGGATCGCCACCAAGAATTGCATGCACCTCATCGTAGGAGCGGCATGTTTTGGGTGAGGAGCCAGAATGGCTGTTAGCTTCCCTGGCTTTCTTATATGACTGATGCAGCTCCTTGATCTTCACGCAGCACTGCTGAGCGTCCCTCTTGTGTTCCTTCTCCAGCATGCCCTGGGATATCTTCCCATAAATATCCAGATTCCTTTTCTGGCTCTGAGCTGAGCCAGAGCGGACTCCTCGCCCCACAGTCTGATTGAGATCTAAGACCTCTGGTCGACTCCATGGTGGAGCGCGTTTGGACTTTGCAGTAGCCATGCAGAGAACAGTAATAAAGCTCTCTTCATGCTGGCAGCACAGGAAATGAAAATTCAAATCTTCCCAGGGCTTGAGGGGAGGGGACATTTCCTGGTAGCGTGACCACAGAGCAGCACTGCGCGACTGTCCAGAGCGGTCAAAACGAGGCATTATGGGATACCTCCTGGAGGCTAATAAATTCCACTTAAGGGAAGTTGTGTCTACACTGACACTAAATCGAATTAACAAATTTGATTTAGGTGCTACGCCACTTGCAGAGATGGTCTTAAGTCAATTTTCAAGGCGACTTAATTTGAATTAACAGTTGTGCCATTGTAGATGCAGGTGTATGTAGGTCAACATAAGTGACTTTATGTCGACCTACGTCACCAGCGTAGACCAGGCCAGAGATAAGTTGATATAAGCTTCTGAAGAATTACTAGGAGTTTGCTAAATAATTCCAATGGAGTTTAATAGAGTGTGTTCACAACTAAGATATATAAAAAGGTAAATGTGTCCGGAGGTTCCCCTCATACATGCTGAGGTTAGATGTTTTAGAAGATGAATTAATTACTTCAGAATAACTGGCTGGGCTGAGAGGATTTGTCTCAAAGAACAACTGATAAAGGCTGATAGCAGGAAAAAAAACAGAAGCATGGAAAAAGAGGAGGAATAGGTTTTGGGTTTTTTTAATCCACCCGAACAAAAGCAACTGGCAAATGGAGTGCTGCAGATGGATTACACTGGCACATGTACAGATGTATATGGTTTGGCACACTTATTTAGGTTTACTTTTGGCAGCTTCTGAGTGGCAAAGTCCCCCAGTTGTTTTATCACTAGAACTCTATTAATGCTTTCTTGTTCCAGCTACTAATCTCACTCCCCATTTCCTTTTCCCACTGAAACACACACCACTACATCCCTGTTACATCACCTTCCTTTCTTTGCAGCTGGGTGAGTGGGAGGATTGTTTTGGTGAGTCGAGGAATGGCCAGTTTGTATTCACAAAAACCTGTTTCAAGCTTTCTTGTTCTGCTAACATTTGTGCTTTTGTTATAAGAGGAAAGTAGAGAGTGCAAGGTACGGCTTTCAGATACTGTTATCTCAGATTGGCATCCGTCATTCACATCATGCTATTCTTTAGCAGGTAACTTTTTACTGTAGAGATCCATCAGAGATGGAATTCCCAGTACAGTCATTGAAAGAGTAGAACTCAGTTTGACGTCCATAATCATTATCCCTACAGTGGTCAAATTAATTATATTTTGTGAAAAAATTTCTAAGAAATGTCTTGATTTTTACAAACTTTTTTTTTAAATTTATTTTGTGAGGGAGAAAATCTCCTTAGTCCACTCCCTCTCCCACTTTTCCACATTTGAAACACGTGTTTAAAAAATGAATTGGTATTTTCCCTACCAAAAAACCCCAACAATTTTTTGTTCGGCTTTTGATGAAAAAAATTAAGTAGCTCCAGTCTAATTTGGCAATTAACTGATCTTTAACTACTAGCGGTAAATATGTCCAATGGCCTGTGATGGGACATTTGATGTTATTTGACATTTGATGAGTTATTAGAGTATTCTTTCCTGGGTGTCTGGCTGGTGAGTCTTGCCCACATGCTCAGGGTTTAACAGATTGCCACATTTGGGTCAGTAAGGAATTTTCCCAAAGGGCAGATTGGCAGAGGCCCCAGGGGTTTTTTGCCTTCCTCTGCATCATGGGGCATGAATTAACTCAGTCCTAGGTTAGGGATCTATCACAGGAGCGGGTGGCTTAGGTTCTGTGGCTTGCGTTGTGCAGGAGGTCAGACTAGATGATCATAATGGTCCTTTCTGACTTTAAAGTCTGAGTTAGGTCCTCATTTTAAAAGGGGGATGAAGATGCATAGTGACATAGATTGTAAATCAACAGAACGGAATTTGAGATGTAATATGATGTTGGAGGGATGGAGATTTAACATCTACTTATTTGCAAAAATATCTATAGAAGCAGCACATGCCTAGGGACAAAAGGAAATGCCAGCTTATTTGTAAGTATCCAAGTGGTACAAATAAACTTGTTTCATGACATGTTAGCAGGATTGTGAATGAAGGTAAAGATGTGGACACAGAAAGATTTTGAGACTAATGCTGATATGAATATAAATAAATTTACCAAGTGGTGACATGTTTCCTCCCCTTGACTGGAAGGAGGTGGGCATGGGAGTTTGGCTTTGAAATCCCATCTCCTATCCTGTTTATATCAGCAACCATGTTTTTAGGAATCTAGAGATTAACCTCTTCCTCATCCTTAATGTTCATTGGGGGATGGTGATGTTTTGTTATGGAGGAATAGGCCCTGAAACAAACTTTCCAAAGAGGGCATCATTCTTTCTTGGGTGCCATTCTTCCAGGTTCTTACCTTTTAGTCAACTTCTATTATAGGGGATAGATTTTTGGCTGCCTTAAAGGAAACTCTACATTTCCAATATCATCTGTGGTAGGAGTCACTTGCAACCAACTTAAAAGTGTTTAAGCTCTGCATTGATCATGTGTCCAGTTATGCACATGCAGCTACTCAAATCTCCAGTAGCAAATACCTGTTGAATGAGTAGATAATTATCTACAACACCTATAGATAGTGGGAACTGGGAAACCTCACTTCAGAAGTATGCACACTTCAAAAAAATTTTTTTTTCTCTAATTCCACTCAATTTCAATAGAGTTGATTGGAGTGAATCAAGCCCATTTGAGCTTCTTATTAACTATAAAATGTACTATCTTTGAGCCATTAACTCATAGGCAGATCCTTAGCTATGTTATGTGAGGGTTTTTCTATACATCAGCCACAGATAGGTCTCACATAGTGATTTTGGTTCATTTTGAGCGTTGATGCTACGGGCTCTGCACTTTTAGGGGCTTTGCTCCTTTGAAGGAAATACTGCCCAGAAGACTGTTTTCCTATCTACAATACATAGAGAACTTTGGGGGAAATACTTCTTGACTTAGTTTTGACTAACACTTAGGCTACAACTTGAAAATGGTAGGAAGGTATTTTTGTCTTATTCAAACATTGCCTTTTCCTACTATATAACTGATTGTATTCCCTCCATAAGAAAGAACAAATGCTTTAATCTGTTCAGCATTTTGCTCCATTCAGCTCAGAAGGTATTTGAACAAAGGTCCACAAAAAAGAAAACCACATTGGATTTATTATCTTTAATTTCCAGTCTTGATGATTCTATTCCAACCGTGTATACAGCAAAAACAACGAGAGTCCTGTAGCACCTTAAAGACTAACAAATTTCTTTGGGCGTAAGCTTTCGTGGGCTGCAACCCACTTCGTCAGATGCCATGAATTCTCCAAAACCTGCCTTCTCACTATCCTTCCTTTCTATACTGTATGTATCTCTTTTCTCATTCACATACTTCTAAACATCCTAAATTTCTCATTAGCTTCTATTTTGCATTGACAACATATCTTCATATTTAAATGTCAAATCTTTTAGAATTTTAAGAGAGGTGTACTTTATAGCAGTTATTGTTATCAAATGTTTATATAATGAAGTAATGTGGCTCTTTACAAACGGCGGCTATGCACCTCCTTCACTGCAATCAGGATTTCCCCCTGTAGCAAAGGGCACCTGGAGTAAATCAGTCCCACTCTGGAGAGTCTTTATTCCTCACTTGGGTTTCATTTTTCAGTATTTACAAGGTGGGCTCAGTGTAGTACTCTTCAGCCAAACAAAAAGACCAACAAATTCATAACACAAAAAAGGAATCTCTCCCAGCTCCCTCTCTGGGGTAAAAATAGGTAAAAAGACCAAATGGGACAGAGAGGCAAAAGAGTATGAAAAGTGTAAGGAGCAAAGGGGCTGTGGGGAGAAATGACAGCAGTGAGTGCATAGAGTTAGATTATGGTGGGCCTGATAGGTGGTAATGAGTTTTGAATTTGATGGGATCAGAGACGGAGTGAAGGGAGGGATCCCAAAAGAGAGATTCAAGAATAAAGAAGGTGACATAGTGAGTGGCTGAAGGGGAAGCTGGCTTTAGTAACAGCACATTATAGAGGTTAATGGTTAAATTAATAGGTAGCAGGTTTAATACAAACAGGAGGAAGTACTTTTTTTGCACAATGCACAGTTAACCTGTGGAACTCATTGTCATGGGATATTGTGATGGCCAAAAAGTATAACTGGGTTGAAAAAAAGAACTTGATAAATTCATGGAAGATAGGTCTGTCAAAGGCAATTAGCTAAGATGGTCAGGCATGCAGCCTCATGCTCAGGGCAACTCTAAACCTCTATTTGCCAGGAGATCACAAGAGGGTAGATGTCTCAAAAATTGCCCTGTTCTGTACAGTCCCTGGAAGCTCTGGTTCTGGCCACTGTGCGATACAGGATATTGGGTTAGATGGACTGTTGGTCTGAACCATAATGATAGTTCTTATGTTTTGATGTTCTCTGTACTTTCTCTTTCTTTCCTTTTTTAACTGTAAACTTTTTGGAGCTTTGTCTTTCTTCTCTTCTGTACAGCTCTTAGTGCAATGAGATACCTCTCGGTTGTGGCCTCTGAGTGTAAGTGTAATACAAATAGATAAAGAATTCAGCATTAATATTTTCATACTTGCAGTTCCTGGTTTGTCTAGAGCTCACCAGGGATTTTTCATGAGGGAAAATACAACTCCCAGTACTTCATTCATCCTCCCCCCTCCAGTCACCAACCATCCATTGGTAAGTGGTGTAAAATAACGATCAGAAATGCTTCAGAAACTAAGCAAAATGATGATTGTCAAGGAGGGTTCTAATCTTAGTTTTCATGAGTGTAGCTTGTTATTAATGTTAGTTTAACATCATTTTAATGCCTTAATATTGATGCCCTGCAATCTTTGGATCATAAATATTCTGGCTCAGTAGTTATTGCTTTTTTTTTTTTTTTTTAAAGAAACTGTAGGCTCTAGTGATGCTAAAAGCATCGTTCAGCAACATGCCATGAAACAGACTTTTCTTGTAGGGGCCTGAAATCAAGCCTAAAGCTCAGATTTTAGCTTGTAAGAGGGCAAGCTGGTGTTATATTATGTTCTTATACCTGCTGCCACTTTCTCTGTTGAATTTCTCTCTTCCTTTTTTCCCTGCTGATTCCTTTTACGTGCGTTTTACCAAACACATACAGACAGCATTAGCACAGAATAACAAGAATCATGGCCATAATATGCTGAATATGAAATAATGAGAATCTAACCAGATAAAATGACTCATTTCAAAGTCACAAAGTAACTGGATTTATCCATCTCTGGATTTTCTACCTCTCCGTGGTATCTAATTTATCAGTTTCATGTCTGTCTAAAAATCAACTGGTTTGGCTTGCATCTTGCTTACCAGGTCAATCTCTACTTGGCAGTTTATTGATCAATATCCCTCCATTTTAATATGTCTTCCTGACTGTTTCATTGTCTGAATATTATTGTTATAATCTTCTGTGCCAACTTGTTTGTATAATGAAACAGCTATTTTTTTCTATTTTAAGTATATTTTTGTACGTTTCAGATGAATGTTGATGTTGCCTATTTGAATTAGTTATGTTCAGTTCAGTGCACTAAAACCAATGAAAATCAGAAGCCCAACAGCTTCAGTCGGCCCACTGTAGGTGGCACTAGTAGACACAGTAAAAGCCCTCCAGCTCACTGTAAGTAACATGAAGTCATGTAACGTTGCAAATTCACTTCAGCAGCATATGGCAGAAAGTACAAATTGCAGATAAACTAATGCAGACCTGTCTGTCTCTGGCTTACCACAATCTTTAACAGCTCCAGACTGGTACAATCAGGCAGTTAAAAATGTTCCAGAAGGGATGGTAACAGCATGGTGTGGGAGCAGTGACTATTGCACTCTTATTATTATTATTATTATTATTATTATTACTACTATTATTATTTATTATGTGACACTCTTTAATTCCATTACCTGTTTTATGAAACACTCAGATTTCTGGATTAATTTTGAATCTTCCACTACAGTCATAATAACTTATCTCCTCTGGTGTTCCTGCTTGAGTATATCATATCTCTATGCGGGAAGATGAGGATAGATGTTCCTTTTGGAAGTGACACTGAAGATAAGCCAACAGAGGATGTGGTGTGAGAAGAAAACCTTACACTTCTCTGCCCTCCTCTCTCTGCAGATATGATCAAACCTTCACCAGCTTGAAAATATTGAGCCTACTTCTGCTCAGTTAAGGGAAGAACTTGGTCTGTTATCCAGAGTCATTTTTCCTGGGACATATATATGTATTCCGCTGCAACAACAGCTAATTAGATTTTTTTAAAATTATTATTATAGAGCCAGCTCATCTGGAAAGCATGTAATTTAAAAAAAAACAAACAAACAACCACCTCCCTCCAAACATTCAATTGTGAAATGATACATTTTTTTCTTTACACAATTATTTTTGTTGCTTTTAAGGGAATAAAATATAGGTTCTTGTCCTGCAAACTCTTACTCAAGCAAGTCATCCTATTGTCTTTAATGGAATAGTCATGTGGGCTTGGACTGCTTTGGTTTACAAGACCAGGCCAGTACATCAGTATACTCATGTACTCCCAAAAGGTAAAGGATGTCAGGTAATGTTAAATCTAAAGTATTGGGCATAGAAGTAATTTAATGTTCAGTACAGAACTGTAAAAATGTGAACATGCCTCACTAGTTGCCCAGTTGCCTGGGCAGCTGTATAACAGATGTTGAGAAAATTCCCTTAACAATCTTGTTTATACTCACTTTGATTTTAAAGAATTACTGCATTCTACCTCTGTGTGATGCCTTACTATTCTGAAGTAGGCAAGCCGTGCAATTTTGCAGGAGGATATGCAACAACAAAAAATTAATCATAGATGGTTTTCCATGCTCACAGATGTTCACTTTTGGAGGATAATTTTCTGCTGGTTCCAACCTAATTTTGCCATAATTTTCACTTCACAGATATCTATAGAAAATATTGTATGGATTTTTGTCTTTTTTTGTCCTTCTTGTCTCTAAAAGCGGAACCATTTTTCTGGATGACCCAGGGTATTGTTTTGAACTTCAGAGACTGATGTTCGAGTCCCTGCTCTGCCGCAGACTTCCTGTGTGACCTTAGGCAAGTTGAGACTAGATATGAAAAGGTATTAAAACCACGTAGATGTGAAGTTCCCATGATTTCAATGGGAGTTAGGTACCTAAATGACTGAAAATTTCACTAAAATTTTACTAGGTGGAATTTGGGATTGGCTGTTGACTTGAATTATCAGGAAAGATTTAGGATAGATCCTCACCTGCTGTAAACTGACATAACTCCTTTTATTAAATATTACTTTTGATTAGTCTAAAGAATAAATAAATCTGTAGCTGCGAGAGAGACTGGGAAATCTGGTAAGGATGAAAAGACATTGGTAATGAGACAGATTCATCACTAACTCACCATGAGGATTGCTAATCTTTGTTGTCAGGGTATTTCCAGTTAATGCAGTGTTTGAGTCCCAGTTGTCTGTGGCAATTGCTGGTCTGGAAAGCTTTTCTGTGCTTTCCTTTGAGCGAGTCATCACCCATTTGAGAACCATAAAAGTCTAAGGTGGAACCTTCCTCCCAATGTTTTGTTTAAAGCCTCAGGGGTGCTGGATATCTCATTAGGATAATGAATGTTTTGTTTAGTAGGAGGATTTAGAGTTGTCTTATATTAGTAAGCGTTCACTTTTTTTCCCCACAAGAAACTCTCACTTCATGCCACCTCTTTCATCAACAATAATCTCAAGCCTTCTTTTTTTAGGGAATGTTACTGAAAAACTGGAAGCTTTTGTTTTCAAGGCTGGCAGTTTCTTGGATCAGTTCCAAGCTGGCTTGAGGTTGGCCCATTGTACAAAGATTTCACTGAGTGTAATCAATGATCATTTGGGGTTAATAGTTGTGGACATTGTTCCATCCTGATCATATTTGATTTGTCATCAGCTTCGCTGATACAATGGATCATGAGGTATTGTAATTGCTGTTTGGCATTGTCTGTAACTGCTTTTCAGTGGTTCATATCTCCTTGAGTTGGTACCCAGGTACTGTCTTGTAGTGTGCTGCAACATTCCATCATTGTCTCCATATTGTTGTGTACACAAAGCTTTAGGGCAAGGAATTGCTGAATGTACCATTATGACATTCAAAGCTTTATCTAGGTTGAAACCTACCAATCCCACACTTCCAGCATAAAGGCTTTCATGAGAGCTGCAGGAACAGCTAATGCTGGCTTTGAGTCCCATCACCCACTAAGAAACATTGGTATAGGAGATTGTACGGAGGGAAGGCTGAGGGTAAGAGGAGGTGAAGTCAAGCTGTTTCTATGACTGAACTATTCACCAGCTTCCACACAGCCCAGTAAGGGTCTTTGCAGCCAGGGCTCAAGTTAAGGCAGTCAGAAGCATGAACATCAGGCAACATGAGCCACCCCTTAAAGAACGTTTTGTTTTATAGGTGGCATTCTGGATATTCCTCATCCTATTTCGAATGTAGTATTTACATATTTACAGTGTGGTGCAGTTCACTAAGCACTTCACAATACCAGCCAAACAGACTTTATTGTTACTCACCCTTAGAACTATCGATCATCTATAGTACAGTTCAAAACTCTTAGCCCGCAGCCCAGCAGATGGAAATTGACATAGTTCCATCAAGTTCATTTTGGAGGTCAGGTTGTGTCTTAGCCAAATACAGGTGTATTGTTTGGGGAAATGAACCTTTCCTCTTCTCACCTCTCAGGCAAGGGCCAGCTACAACAGCTATGTGTTCTAGGCAGTGCAGGGATGACTTCCTCTTACTGCCTTGCAGGGATAGATGGGGAGAAGACAGAAGCATGGCTCTGCCTTCACTGCACGCCAGCCTGATGAAAGGAACAGGATGTACTATACTAAGGGATATGCACGCTCACCTGCACATTGCATAATTAAAATAGCGAGTTGGCCTTTTAAGGCCCCATTCACCCTGGAACTCCCTTGGCAGAGTGTGAATTTTATAATCTGGTCCTCATTGTAATATTAATTGTACTGTTGCCTACATCAAGGTATTACTGCACCATTGTGCTAATGAATGTTTTTGAATTTGCTCTAGTTTTCTCATAAAGGTGGTCATTTTACTCTCTTGACTATATTGTTAATACTGCAACATGTAATAAAGGATTAATAATGTGTGAGCTATGGGGCATTCTGATACAGGGCTCCCTCAGCCTCTCCTGTTGAAGCTGTTCCCCTGTAAATAAATAAGGGCCAGAGAGAGAGCAATCGTGCATGCAAGCATGAAAATGATATTGGCCTAGTGTTTAGATCACTCACCTGGGAGGTGACATTGCCAAGATCCAGTCCTGTAGCTCCAGTGACTTTTTAATTATTTATCCATAGTTGAACGGCTACAACAGGAGAAACTGAGTCCCCCATCAGAATATCCCATAGCCCAATGGTTGGGTCACTCACCTGAGTAAATGATGGAACCCGGTTCCAATCCCTTCTCTTCCTCAGTGGAGGGGGGGCTTGAAAAGGGGGTCTCCCACATCGGCAGTGAATACCCTATATGCTGGGCTAGAAGCTATAAGGTCATGGTCACTATCGTCCTCCTTGGCTTCTTGCCAAAAAATGGCACTAACCCCAAGAGAGGGAGGCACCTCTTTCCAGCCCAGACTTTGGCACCACACTCCTTAAGAGAGACAGGGCTTAGGACACACTCCTCACTTGGCATTTCCCATGGGCTAGCTTAGGCGAGGAGCCACCTCGTATGCTGGTTCCATTCCTAAGCACCTGTCTTCCTTCATTCATTGCATAGGTGCCTAATTCAGGCTTTCATGAATCCCAGTGATTTTCTAGGCACCTAAAAGTTAGCCACAGTTATCCTGAGAATCATTGTGCCTAAGTCCCTTTGTGACTCTAGCCCTAAGTAGACAAGACAGATGGGGAAATAGGGGCACAAAGAGGCAAAATGACTTGCCCAGGATCACAGAATATATCAGTTGCAGAGCTAGAAATAGAATCCAAGTCTTCTGGCAGTTTAGGACATGATCCTCTAGTTCTCACAGTCTCTTCTTGGGATTTCTGTTCTGGGTTGAGGCCTTACTTCTTCCCATTTCCCTGCTGTTGTATAGGTGCGTGGAGGTAGATAGGAGTGGAAGAGCTCCCTCCGCTACCCTCCTATCTTATCTTCACAACACAGAATAAGATTTGGCTCAAAGACTTCATGAAGAATATCTTTACATCGATTCAGTACAAGTGTGGCATAAACTGCCAATGAAAGCAGTAGGATCAGTAGTTACTATGGGCCCAGATCTGCCATCCTTACTTGTAATGAATAGAGCGTTGCTTGTGGAGTGGAATGAGGCTCTACTCGCCTTGAGGTAAGTTTGGCAGAACTGGAGCTACGTTTGGCATGGAGGGTAGACAATCTGAATGATAAACATTATGGGTACAGTTAGTGCACCCTAGAGTGGTGACATACTCAATAATTGCACAATCATCATAGGAGCTATGAAATTACTTAACAAAGGGATGAAGTGGTGGTATAGCAAGCTTTCACACAGCACTCAACTAGCCAGTATTTGTGTTAAGGTTCCTTCCTAAAGCTGTTACGTTAAAAACAGACTGTGGTGGTGGTGGTGATAATAACAATGATGATAAATCCATAGTCAACATGTAGTGTTACAAAGATTGCCCTGTGAACATGTTTGTTTTGTTTAAATGGCCACCTAAGATTAGTCGCCTAAATACCTGTGTAGATATCCAACTAAGTGGACAGATTTTTTTTTTTTTTTTTTTTTTTTTTTTTTAGTGCTAAGTATCCAAAAATATCCCTTGAATTCCTTGAAGCTCTGCATGGTCCCTAGGGTCTTGGCATAGAACTCATTGCAAAATCAGGTGCCTTGTCAGTAAAGCTACATCAGCGTGGAGCAGCCAAAGTTCAAGCAAACCAAAATCAGTTAAAATCAAGAAATCTGCTTTCATATTTTTGCCCTTTTCCTTGAAATGTTTTCCAGAGATACTGGATTGGTGCAGCTGGTTCTAATTATCACTCACAGTCATGTTGCAAAACCATACCAGTGAAAAGCAAATAAGAAATACAAATACATTAAAGGAAACATATTCAGAAAAACTACGAGAAAGTTAACTACATTTCAAGGAAATCAGAGAGGCAATGAAAGGGTTTTCAGTAGTTACTAAAAGGGAAGATGGGCGGGTACAGCCAGCTAAGTGTGTGTGAGTATGCCAGTTTTTATTGTGATAAATGATGTTTATGTAAACATCATCAGGAAGTGAATTGAGGCTACTGTTTGATTAGCTGAACTGTAACAATGGATCATTTGAACAATTGCTGAGCTAAAAATATGTAGATTAATAGGGTTCATATTTCTTAAGTACTAATATTTGTTAAACCACTAAAGAAGAAATTGAAGCCGAGAATCTGTGTGAGGATTCAGATTGATGTTTTGGTAATAAGTAATACATGACTAAAAGTATAGGATAAAAAATTGGGTGTATTATGAATAAATGTGACAGCCATTGTAAATAGTCTGGATACTGGACTCCCTCGATTTTCTTTCCCTTGGGACATTAGAATGACCAGAAATCCAACTTGGGTTTTATTTGCG
The DNA here is from genome assembly GCF_026122565.2 of Emydura macquarii macquarii. Taxonomy (NCBI): domain Eukaryota; kingdom Metazoa; phylum Chordata; order Testudines; family Chelidae; genus Emydura; species Emydura macquarii. The sequence continues at coordinate 1,028,155 of NW_027131527.1, forward strand.
TTTTTTCACAAGCAAATTAACAGACTACCTCTATGCTTGATAGTAGTTCAGATTTAGGGCCTGATCCCTGCATCTTTTATTGAGTCAATAGACTAATCAATGGGATTTTACCTGACAGAGGATTGCAGAATTGGGCCTTTGAAATGCTTTTTGACCTGTGTCAGTCCCAAAATAATCCCATTAATTTTATTTTAAGCATCGATCATTCCTATTTCATTACAAAACAAGAAGCTGCCTGTTTAATATTTTATATATATATATATATATATATTGGTTCTTATAACTAGGTCTTCTTGGAGAATTTCTTTCTATTAATATTCTTTTTATATTTTCTATTTCTTCAGTGAGTAGGTTAAGAAGAACATTCTGACAAAATGGCTGTTCTAATAGGTCATATTTGTATTTGGCAGCTCAGCTGAGTGGCTGTTTAATCTTAGCTATATACTACAAAAGCATTTCTCATTCAGAACAATCTCCACAGCTGGCTGTAATATTGTTCTATATAAATCAGAGTGCATTTAGAGTTCTGAAAAAGCTTGCAATAAACGTTGGTCTGTGTCATAAAGCAACCTCTTTTTTGGCACCATTCATTGCAATTTTTGAACTAATATTAGCAAAGTGACTATTCACACTCTTATTGTTAGTAATTGTAATTCATTCTTATGTGGTGTTGAGCACATCTATACCTTTTTGAGCCACAATACAGTCTTAGTGATAGGTAAAAGCCTTTATTTCCTGTGGTTTGGAACAAAAGTATAATATATGCTGAAGGGCACTCAGAGAAACTGCTTCCAGAGGAATTTTCTGTGGAGATGTTTGTATTTGTATTTGCTATCTTAAGTGATCATGTTTTCACTCAACTACACGTTTGTTTGTTTTTTAAATCAAAGCAACAGTGAAATGTATTTTTTTGAGTATAGAAAAATGTGGCTCTTTAGACATCATAAAAATCAGACATTTTAAATTATTTTTTATTTTATAGGGAAACTTACAAGAAATTACCACAAAGGTAAAATATATATGTAAAATACACAGTTAGGAATGCAAGTTTTAGATGTAGTATTGTATTCAAGGTCAGAATGCAGTACTCTTATACATAAGGATATACACAAGTAACTATGCAGCATTTTTCTCTATGCAAGTACATATACAATTATTTGGTGCAGTACTGGGGAGGTGTGTCTGTGTATGTATGTGTGTATATATGTATGTATATATATTGTGTGTGGATCCAGAAGAAGATGTAGAATTTTTATACATGAATAGGTGCATGAGTATCTGATGCCCATTCTCATACTTGGGTGGATATGATTGGTGGTGGTGCAGAGAATTATTTCTTTAACTAGAAGTTCTCATGTTTGTTCCTTAGGCGTTTAGGGGTAGTTCGATTAGCTAACTCCCTGATTTCATTAACCTGTTCTTGGGAGTGTCCAATTCAATAATAATAATGGACCAAATTCTAAAATTCTTACTCTGTGTTTATTCAGTTCTGATTCATGCACAGTAAGGACCTTAGCATTCAGGGCTTGTCTACACTTGAAGTGCTACAGAGTCATAGCTGCGCTGCTGTAGCACTTCAGTGTAGACACTACCTATTCTGACAGGAGAGATTGTCCCACTGATATAGGTAACTCACCTCCGCAAGAGATGGTATCTAGGTCAATGGAAGAATTCTTCCATCAACCTAATGTTGTCTATATTGGGGGTTAGGTCATCTTAACAATTATGCTGTTTAGGGATATGGATTCATCACATCTCTGAGAGATGTAGATAAACCGATTTAATTCTCTAGTGTAGACCAGACGTTAGCCCGTTAAACATACTTGGACTTATTTAAGCCATGGTCTGTTCCATGGCATTTTATGTGTCTGGGGAGAGTGGGGGGCAGAGGGAATTGTTTAGCCTAGATTTGAGTTCTAGATCTGGATATTGAGCAATTCAAGTTCACACTTTGGGCTTTGGTTCAACCCTTTAAAAGGACAAATGGTCACCTGCAAAAGGATCCAGTTCTGCAATTGGATTTTGTTTCCAAAAGTTTTGGTTCAGGTCTGTCTCCAGTTTAAACAGAGATTATATTGTTTTGCATATATACTGTTTTCTTTTGTGGACCTATAGTGCAATGATGCACCTGGGAACAAGTTAGAGAAGCCCTCGCCTGGGAATAAGTTAGAGTTGTGTTGGGGTCTCACCAGCCACAGGAAATGTAGAATAAAGCTACCTTTGTCCTATGTCACCCTAGGTCCTGTGTCAAGCAAAGTTCAGCAGAACAACAGGATGTAGTCCTAGGTATGATTAGGTAAATGCAGATTAGGTAAATGCAGTTAAACATTTTAAGCAGTCAGATTTATTCTTCATAAAGCATTTGCTCCTGCTGTCAGCAGAAATAAAATTCACTGAAGCACAGGATAATATGAAAATGCAGTCTTGGAAAATTCACTATAAGTGGCAAATAAGGGAGACCACATCTCTCATGAAACTGTTTTCCTCCTCCCTTTTCATGAGGTAGGTGTTGTATTGCTCAGCTCATTGATCAGAATCTGTTATGAAACCTGCAGTAAAACTGCAAACTAATTATTTCCTTTGGAAACAGAATCTACATAGTAACTGAATTTGTAATTGATTTTCAAATATATTTAGAAAGGTTTATCAGTTCATCTTTTAAAGGAGCTTGGTCAACACCCATAGCTATTAGTAAGCCTCTTTAATTAATTCTTCTAATCATGTTGGGGTAGGTCAATAAATTCCTAGTTAATTCATCTTGTAAATATTATGATATATGTTCCACAGAGTGGTTATAAAATGGTTTGCACCCCTGATGTTTTTGTAAGGAGACGGCAGCTCAGCTGATCTTATCAAGATGGAGAAAGTTAAATTAATGAATGATTCATTCAGTCTTTCACCCTTCATTAGCACTGAATTAATTTCTTAAAGAAATAAAAGATCTTCAGTTGTTTAATGTGTAAATTTCATTTTAAACATGCACACGTCTTGATCGATTTGGAGAATGACATAGTAAAAATGAGGTAAAAACTCAAATGGTTAATCCAGTCTGTATGACAGAATTTCACTTGGCCTTGGGTGCTGCAGTAAAGCTATGCCCATGTGGAGGTTTGCAAACCTGATCCTCATAGTGCTGAGGGAGGACACTGAGCTTGAACTAAACATTTCATATGTAAATCATGTCTAAATAGGAGCTAGAATTTCATCGTCAATTATGGATCGAGTCAAAGTCTTTAAGGCCAGAAGGGACCACTAGATCATCTAGCCTGACCTCCTCTATAGCACAGGCTGCCAACAGCACCCAGCACTGACACACGAACCCCAGCAACTAAAATTGTAATGAAGTATTACAGTACACAGGAGACTAAACCATTACATGGAACCGGAAGGACCAAGGTGCACCTATTCCCAAACCCCTGCAATAGCAGGGAAATGATTAAGTGAGATATACCCAGATAATCCTGGCAAGGGACTCTCATGCTGCAGAGGAAGGTGCTAAACCCACACAGTCACTGCCAATCTGACCTGGGGGAAAATTTCTTGTTGACCCCACATATGATCATCGGTTAGTCCCTGAGCATGTGACTAAGAACTCAGTCAGGCACCTGAAAGAGAGAGTGCTTGGTGCCACCTCATAGCCCTGGCCCATCCTATGCAATTCCCATTTCCAGCCATGGCCCTCCCTGATGTTTCAGAGGAAGGAGATGGGGGGGGGAGGGAGGACTCCTTACTTTGACCCCTGCTGGTGGCTGGCTGAAACTCTGATAGAAACTTTTCTAATTTGCAGACTGAATTTGTTCATGGCCACTTTATATTTGTATGTTCTTGTGCCAACATTGTCCTTTGGCTTAAATAGCTCTGCCTGGTATTTGCCTCCCTAATATATTTATAGGAAGCAATCATATCCCTTTCTCAGCCTTCCTCTGCAGCATGGGGCATGGGTCGCTTGCTGGTGGAATCTCTGAACCCTGAAGTATTTAAACGGTGATTTGAGGACTTCAATAACTCAGTCCTAGGTTAGGGGTCTATTACAGGAGCGGGTGAGTGAAGTGCAGGAGGTCAGACTAGATAATTAAATTGTCCTTTCTGACCTTAAGGTCCTATGAGTCTATGAATCAGTTCTAAACCAGTGTCCCAGTACAGTACTAATGGGGAAATGTGCTGCAGGAAGAACTCGTTCAGAGGATACCATATGTGAACATGAGGAATCATTTAGCATAATTTCATTTTGTGTACTGCACCTAAAAAATATCTCCTTTAGTTTCAGTTATGGAAGCCATTCTTTGTTCCCATCTATAAAAACAAAACAAAAAACCTTGTAGTATTTTCTCATACTACAGCTGTCATGTTGCATGGTAGAGGTGACTGTGTTACTGTGATGGGTGATTGATCACTAGATATCCGGTCTATAAAGTGCTTTGGTTCCATAAGGATGAAAGATGCTGCTGTGTTTTTTACTTCTATCATTCTTAACAAACATTTTAAGTGGAATACATAATCTCTTTTTTAAAAGAAGTTATGTAAAGATTTTTGGGTTTTTTTGTTAATGGAAAAAAGCTTCCATATCTATAACTTATTAGGAAGTATGTGCAAGACAATACGGAAACACACACTGATTATTAAATCTTTTTATTTTACTGTAATAGGATAAAGTAGGCAAATATTATGCCCAGGAGGCATCTGAATAGATAAAAATGCTGTCTAATGTCACACTTACCTGGTTAAAATTCAGCTGCTCCATCTGGCAGCTGCAAGGAGAAGAAAAAATATCCAACTATTTACAGATACTATTCCTGGTATTTCACTAATATGATCCAATATACTATACATGAAATACCTTTCACATGTAATGCATTGACACTCAGTACCATTTATATAATTCCTTTGGAGTTTGAGTTTTAATATTTCTGAAGGCCTTGATTTGATAGTGTGCACATGAAAGTGGATGGGGGAGACTGTCAAACATTGCGGTGGAAAAAAAATAAGGTGATAACAAATAGACATGAGCTGTATACAGTCTACACATAATTACTTGCAGGCAAAATGCAATATGTAGAGGACTTGGAAGGAGAGTTCTAAATATGCAGAAGACTCAAACTTTGGGGCATTAGAAGCAGCTGGTTGCTGGGGAAAAATTTCTGTGAATATTTGATTGAGGTTTTAAATGAGTTTGATTCAGCCATGTTTGCACTCTGTGTCTGCTTTGTACAAACATTTTGTAATCTAATTTTACTGACACAAACTCACAGAAAGCAAATACAAACTCGCATGTTAGGATATTGAGGAATGCGAATTTTGAGTTTGCTCTCCATGACCACTAGGGCTAAAGACCTGATTAAGAGTTGTGCTCATTCAGTCAGGGAACAGAAATAGTACAATGTTGTTTATGTGACCAACTACAACAAAGTAAAATGGCTTGAATTTTAAATATTAAGTCATGGAATAAATAAAATATGGAGGAAAAATCTTTTTGAATAAGGAATAAAAATTGACAATATTCTGTAAGCAGAAAAAAGGGGAGATTCATGAAATAGTTCATTAGGACAATAGGCTCAGCTCTATATGCTCAATTCTGTTGATGGATACAGTGATATAGGGAAGACATAACAAGAACCAATACCTGGAAGTTAAAGCTATACAGATTCAAATTGGAAATAAGGAACTAATTTTTAAGTTAGGATGATGAACCATTGGCACAAACCACCAAAGAAAGTGGTGGATTCTCCATCTCTCAAATCAAGACTGCATGCCTTTCTGGAAGTTATGCTTCAGAGTGCTCAGTACCAGGATTAGTGGATGGAATTCTCTGGCCCATGTTATGCAGGAGATCAGACAAAACAATCTAATGATACCTTCTGGCTTTAAAATCTATGAATCCCTAAATAGGGTGTTGTGATGAGGCGTACAAACCCCATTCTATGCAAGAAAGGGTTAAGTAGCTGTTCTGGGCTCAGCCAGCCCTGCCCTGCCACACATGCAAGAAGAGGAGTTAAAAGGGAACAGAACAGCTCACCTGTGGCCAGGCCAGGGAAGAAAAAAGACATTCACCTTGCAGCTCTGAGGAAAAGACTAAGGGAAGAGAGGATCTCTCCCATCAATAACTGTCTGAAGGTCCCTCCCTGAGTGAAGGGAGGATCTGCCTCTGATAGACCCTGAGAGGGAGGCATTTCCCCCTCTCATCTACTAGCCCAGTTTGCTTGTGTTAATTCCTTATGGTTTGTTTATGGACAACCCCTGATGGGAAGAGACTTGAAACTGACCTATTTGGAGAGCCAAGGAACTGGAGGAGGCAGCTGCTGCCCCAAGAGGCTGAGAGCTATCACACCAGATCTGGCTGGAAAGAGATGCCAAGCAGTGAGCTGAGATCCTTCATGCTATCCTGTTACAAACTGCAAACTTTGGACATAGTGGGATGACAGGAAGCATCCCAGGGAGGTCAGTCTTAAGGTGGCCCTAGTGTCAGATCCTTTTGTCACCCTCACGGGGTCCTAAGTCCAGTGAAGGGGGAGAGTCCAGGCTCCCCTCCCAAAATCCCCCTCTGAATGTTGAAGGGTCTTAGGCCCCTGACCATTAGGCAATGTTCCCCACAAGCAAAGACAAGCACCTCATGATGCTTTTGTAGTGCATTTATGCACTTGTGTATGTACATCTGCATTCTTGCTGAGAGCAGCCTCATGAACTGTCCCATTTTTAATATATTTCTATCAAAATTATCAGGACTAATCTACTAGAAAAAAACTGAGAGGCTGTCCATACAAGGGTCACTGCTGGTTCAAGAAGGGGATAGACAAAAACATGGACCCCTTCTTCTCTAGGCTGTGATTTTTATTAATACCTCCAAATAGCTACTATTGCACAGCAACATATTCTGCATTGTTGTGGAAAGACCAGAAGAGGGGCAGTAAATTTCCTTGGCAAGTCTGGATATCGGACTTTGAAATTTATACACAGAAGAGCCTTTTGAGGTTGTTTTAATTAATTATTAGTTATAATGTTCTTCTCCTTTCAGTTCCCTTTACCATGGAACTCATAATAACTAAGACACCTGGTTTTACAGGTCAGGGATAAAAATAAATAATCCTCATAAAATTATGTACGTCAGTCACATTCCACAGTGCTGAGATTGGCATGCATACCTAGGAGAGAAAGAACACTACAGTGCTTCTCCTGGTGTAAAATTTTAAATAGCGTGTGATAGAATGCCTTCAAGGGGAGCTGAAAAATGTGGGGACTTGTTTGAAGTGTGTGAGCAGGTTGGATGAATAGCATCCTGTTAACTCTTCTTTCTAGATGAATCAGTTCCGCTTTACTTAGTAAACATTAATAACACTCATCCTATTAAGTGTGGAAAATCACTTGTTGGGTTTTGATTTTGTCAGGTTCTAAGCAAAAAGATGTATAATATTTTGGTTGGACATGGGTTTATCTTCAAATAGAATTTTGATTGTTCCAAAGGGAAGGACGGACAGTTTCACAGAAAAGAACTCTGAAAGGCACATGGTCAAAATAATTCATGGGGCTTCTTTCCTGACTTAGCTATAATATATTTTAGTTGTGACAAACATGGTTTGTAAGTACTATAATTTGCATTAAAATTAATAGCCAGTGCATTAAGCTACGAGATACAAAGTCGGGTTGTTTTTAATATTCCTTGCTTACATTGCTTTTAAAGCCTTTCATCTGTAATTCCTCTCTCTCCACGTTCACCACAACATGGTGTCTTGGACAAAATACCAAAAAGTATGTACATGCCTCGTGCTCATTAATGCTAACAGGAGATGCTCCTTGGCACATTACCTCTTTGAACATTTGACCCAAAGTGGGGTCAGGCTGGCTTTCAAATTGGTGCCTGTAATTTTGCACACTAAATGGTTTTGATTGCCCGTCCTTCCGGTGAATACAAAACCACAGATTTGTATGCGAACAGAAAACATCAATGTAGGAAAAAAATGCATGTGCTAAACTATGCATTTGCAAATCTGTGACTGCTAATTTGGAGATTGCTGATATATATAAAAAATGCTAGAATCTGTTCTCTCCAGAGGGACAGCACAGACGATGTATTTCACAAGGAGGTACAGGGAAAGGCACCAGGGTGGCTTTAAGCCACTATTGCGCCTCTTGGGTGGAGTTGTGGTCCCATTTAAAAATCAACTGCAAAACTCCTGTTGATTTAAAATGGGTTGGGATTTCACCCTTTGGATCCAGCTCCTGGATTACAGCAGCCTTGTTATGGTTGCTAGTAGTTTGTTCCACAGACTAAAAACAGCACTAGTACAAAGATTGACAGCCACTCCCTCAGGCCCTTTCATTTGCCACACATGGGCTGTGATGGAGGGGCAATGCACAGCCATGTAAATCAGCCTATTACTTTGACCCTCATTATGATATTGGAGGAGAACAGGCCAGAATCTGGTCCTAAGCCTTTTTGTTTGTTTTTAAATTTTTGAAAAGTGAGAGGCAATTTTGTGGTGACTCAGTTCTTCCTCAAAGCGTCAATGACACCTTCCTATAAGTAAAGATTCCAGTGTGGTGATCACTAGTCCAGCTGAAACGTCAACATGTTTGTTTGGCTCCTTCTAGATAATAAATGTCGAGTGAAGATGGATTTTGAAATCATGAAGTTTTCTATAATTTAATATGGAGTTTAGCAGGAAGTGAGTGAGGGAGAAAAGAGAAACAACATATCACTATGCAGGCTAGACATTTTAATCAAATGCCCCTTCTTTCGCTAATGTGGTTGTATAATGCAAGATACTTAATTGGAATGCAATGTTTATATCAAATATTTAATCAGGATTCAATGATTAAATAGGCAAACTTAATTTTTCTGTCATGATTTTTTCCCCCAGGTAATCAATGCAGATGTGATTTAATGACACAGTCTAGGTACCTTCGTTTTGTTAAAGTAAAATCAAATGGAGAAAATTCACCTTTTAAATTAGCAATAATGATGGAGGCACAGGACAATTCCTGTGGATTAATGACCAGCTGAGAAAGTTGATGACCTAAGGCTTTGCCTTGGGCATTAAGCTCAGGTGGTCATTAATTCTTTGAGTAATGCCCTGAGCCCTGATCATTATTTCAATTATACCATGATAGAATATCAAAAGTTCAGTGATAAACTGTTAACTCCTGATTTGTTGTCTATGGCACAGAACAAAGAATTAATCAAACCCTAGCTTTGAGCATCCCATCAAAACTTTTTTTCAGTTTTGGACTCTTTGTCACTTCAGTAAAAATGTGTGTTATGGTTCTGTTTTTATAGAACTTTTTGAATTTTATCTTTTTAGGCTCATTTACATGAATACAAAAGTCAGTGTAATAATAGAATAAATTATTTTCAAATTAATGTGAAACACTAAGGATTCTATTGCAGCTTTGATGATTAAAGTTTATTACAATAGCTAAATGTTGACAATATAATACATTCTCCAATTATTCCACTGAATAGTAAATCTTACGTTGCAATTCTCTGCTTGTCATGGTGGTGCTTTTGTATTTTAAAATAATCTCTCTTAAAATATGTATTCATGATTCAGATCTTCTGTAGGCATCACAAAGAGGAAGAAATTGGATCCCCACACATTTTGCCAGTCCTTCCAAATACCATCAAGCATATTAATAAATAACGCAAACATTAATGGTAGCAGTGATGAAGAGATATTATTAATGAACGTAAGAATGGCCGTACTGGGTCAGACCATTTGTCCATCAAACCCAGTATCCTGTCTTCCATCAATGGCCAAAGCCAGATGCTTGAGAGGGAATGAACAGAATAGGGCAATTATTGAGTGATCCATCCCCTGTCGTTCGCTCGCAGCTGCTGGCAGTTAGGACATCAGAGCATGGGGTTGCATCCTTGACTGTCTTGCTAATAGCCACTGATGGACCTATCCTCCATGAACTTATCAAATTCTTTGAACCCAGTTATAGTTTTTGCCTTCACAACATCCTCTGGCAACAAGTTCCACAGATGGACTGTGCGTTGTGTGAAGTAATACTTCCTTTTGTTTGTTTTAAACCTGCTGCCTATTAATTTCATTGGGTGATCCTGGTTCTTGTGTTATGTGAAGGGGTAAATAACACTTTTTCTTAACACCATTCATGATTTGATAGACTTCTGTCATATGCCCCCTTAATCAGATCTTTTCCATGCTGAACAGTCCCAGTCTCTTAAATCTCTCTTCATATGGAAGCTGTTCCACTTCTGACCATTTTTGTTGCCCTTCTCTGTACCTTTTCCAATTCTAATGTATCATTTTTGAGATGGGGTGACCAGAACTGCATACAGTATTCAAGATGTGGGCATACCAGGGATTTATATAGTGGCATTATGATATTTTGTCTTATTAGCTATCCCTTTCCTAATGGTTCCTAATATTCAGTTAGCTTTTTTGACACATTGAGCAGATGTTTTCAGAGAACTGTTCACAGTATCTCCAAGATCTCTTTCTTGAGTGGTAACAACTAATTTGGATCACATCGTTTCATATGTATAGTTGGGATTATGTTTTCTAATGTGCATTACTTTGCATTTATCAACATTGAATTTCATCTGCCATTTTGTTGCCCAATCACCCAGTTTTGTGAGATCTCTTTGTAACTCTTCACAGTCTGCTTTGGAATTAACTATCTTGAGTAATTTTCTGTCTTCAGAATATTTTGCCAGCTCACTGTTTACCCCTTTTCCCAAATGATTTATGAATATGTTGAATAGCACTCATCTCAGTACAGATCCTGGGGGACATTGTTATTTACCTCTCTCCATTCTGAAAACTTGACCTACCCTTTGTTTCCTATCTTTTAACCAGTTACTGATCCATGAGAGGATCCCATGACTGCTTACTTTGCTTAAGAGCTTTTGGTGCAGGACCTTGTCAAACCTTTCTGAAAGTTCAAGTACACTATATCCACTGGATCACCCTTGTCCACATTTTTGTTACCCCGCCACACACCCAAAAAAAGAATTTGAATAGATTGGTGAGGTATGATTTTGCTGTGCAAAAGCCGTGTTGACTCTTCCCCCAACAAATTCTGTTCATCAGTGTGTCTGATAATTCTGTTCTTTACTATAGTTTCAATCAGTATGCCTGGTAGTAAAGTTCAGCTTATTGGCCTGTAATTGTCAGGATCTCCTCTGAAGCTTTTTTTAAAAATTAGCATCATATTAGTTATCCTTCAGTCATCTGATATAGAGGCTGATTTAAGCAGTAGATTACATACTGTGGTATGCAGGTAGTTGTGCAATTTCGTATTTGAGTTCCTTCAGAACTCTTGTGTGAATATCATCTGGCCTTGGTGAATTATTACTGTTTAATTTATCTATTGATTCCAGAGCTTCTTCTGTTGACACCTCAATCTGTGACAGTTCCTCAGATTTGTAATCAGAAAAAAAATGGCTCAAGTGTGGGAATCTACCTCCTATCCTCTGCAGTGAAGACTGAAGCAAAGAATTCATTTAGCTTCTCTGCAATTGCCTTGTCATCACTGAGTGCTCCTTTAGCATCTTGGTTACCCTGTGACTCCACTGCTTGTTTGTCAGGCTTCCTGTTTCTGGTGTATTTAATTTTTTTTTGCTGTTAGTTTTTGTATCTTTTGCGAGTTGTTCTTCACATTATTTTCTGCCAGCCTAAGTATACTTTTACACTTGAGTTGTGAGAGTTTATGCTCCTTTCTTTTCCTCACAAGGACTTGACTTCCATTTTTAAGGATTCTGTTGTGTTTCTAGCTGATGCTTTTACTCTGCTTAGCCACAATGGCACTTTTTTTGGTCCTCTGTTTTTTATTATTTGGGGTGTACATTTAATTTAAGCCTTTCTTGTGGTGTTTTTTAAAAAACTTCCCATGCAGTTTGCAGGCATTTCACTCTTGTGACTATATCTTTTCACTTCCATTTAACTAGCTTCCTCATTTTTGTGTAATTCCCCTTTCTGAAGTTAAATGCTACTGTGTTGGGCTTATTTGGTATGTTCTCTCCCTATCATAAAGTAATTCAATTTATTACCAAGCAATTCAGCTATGTTCTCCTTTTGGACCAGATCCTATGTTCCTCTTATGACTACATCAAGAATTGCCTCTCCCATTGTGGGTTCCAGGACTAGCTGTTCCAAGAAGCAATCATTAATGTTGTCTAGAAACTTTATCTTAGCATCCGATCATGAGGTGCAATCCCGTATTACTATTGATTTCCCTCCCCCCCATTATTATTGAGGTTTCTATTTTTATAGCCTCTCTAATCTCCTGGGACATTTCACAATCACTATCACCATCCGGGTCATGTGTATATTTTTACTGCTATATTCTTGTTATTCAAGAATGGAATTGATATCCATTGAGATGCTGTGATAGTTTGATTCATTTAAGATTTTTATTATATTTGACTTTACACTTTCTTTCACATATAGTGCCCCTCACCCACCAGTATGTTCTACTCTGTCATTCCCATCTATTTTGAACCCTGGTATTACTGTGTCCCATTGATTATCATCATTCCACCAAGTTTCTGTGATGTGTTATATCCATATCCCCATTTAATATCAGGCACTGAAGTTCACCTATCTTAATATTTAGACTTCTAGCATTTGTTTATAAGCACTTATAAAAATTTGTCACTTTTTAGTTGTCTGACATTGTGATGTAATTGAATGGGACTCATTCATTTGACTGTTTCTCTTCAGTTCCTGCCTGTACTCTATCAACTTCTATCCTCTCTTCTTTACTAGGATATAAAGAATCCCTGTTAATAGAGCCTCCCCTATGGAATGTCTGTGATCAAACCATGTGCTCCTCTTCACCTGTCAGCTTTCTCGGAGACCTTAATTTAAAAACTCTTCTATGACTTTTTTAGTTTTACGTGCTAGTAGTCTGGTTCCATTTTGGTTTGGGTGAAGACCATCCATGCTGGATAAATTCTTCCTTACCCAAAAGATTCCGGGATTCGTAATAAACCTAAAACCGTCCTCCCTACACCATTGTTTCATCCATGTGTTGAGCCCCTCAGCTTTGCCTGTCTAACTGGCGCTGCGTGTGAACTGGAAGCATTTCAGAGAATGCTTCCATGGAGTTCCTGAACTTTAACCTCTTATCTAGAAATTTAAATTTGGTCTCCAGGACCCCTCTCCTACCCTTCCCTATGTCACTGGTACCTATGTGTACCATGACTACTGGCTCCTCCCCAGCACTTCCTCAAGTCAATGCTTTGTTGGATCAAGTCCAAACTATAGTAAAAATAATGCACTGATCACTCTTAATTCCAGGGATTTAACACTTTAGAGGATGAAACTTTTTTTATTTGACTTATTATAAAATGGTTGTCTGCTATCTCCATTGATTGCAGCTTAAGATTCTGACAGTATTTCGGAACTATAGCAGCATGCTGGGATACACCAGACAAGAGTGTGATGTGGAAACAATAGACATTTCAAAATAAAATTGCCTGCTGTAGAATCGTGATTGGCTGATTTTCACCACTGGAATACCTGTTACCCTCTGTCTTTTGAAAAGATATTTATTCAATTTAAAATCAAACCCAGCAAAACAGACTTAAATCAGTGTACCTTTTATTTTGTGCTGGATTGACAGCCTTCAGAAGTCCTCTCCTCTTTTTCTGCATATAATAGGTTCAGAATTCCAGCCAATATTTTCAAAAGTGCCGAGTGATTTTGGGTGCCCAACTTGAGAAATCCTAAAGGTTCCAAGGTTTTAGAAAGTGCTGCACACCCTCCTCTGAAAATCAGACCATTCTAATATATTTTAATTTGGGCACCCAAAACCTCTAGTCACTTTTAGAAATATTGGCTCAGAACATTTTAAAATCTCTAAAACAAAAGGAATTCTCTCTCTCTCACTCACACTCACACCCATCCTTCAAACGCTGTGATTTATTTCCCTATGCCATGTCACTTGGTGATTGCAACTAGTTGGGATGTACCTGTCTATAATTTCTCAGACAACCACTGAGACACATTTCATGCAAGTGGGCCTGTATTCTAGCCAGATGCTTAGGCCTGTATTATTATTTACCTACTCACTTTTTCACTGTTGTTCAACGCAATCTTCCAATGAATTTCAGGAGTTACAGCTCATAGTTATGTGCTGGCACCTGTGATGAGATTTATCGTCATAAGGGAGATTACTGTTAGACTACATAAGCCTGGCAGGGGTCGCTGTATGTTGCCTGTCATGGATACCTCCCAGCTTCAGAGGAGTTTGCAGATCATTTGGCTATAGAGTATTTTCTTTACACAGACATTAAAACCCTGTAACAACAAAGAAGACTGTTTAGTTATTGTTTTCCCTTGCAGATCCATTTCAATATATGCCTTAAGGCTACTTTCTTTTAAATCAATTAATGCATTTTTAATTCTTTGAAAAATCTGCTACCTGCTGAATTTATTTGAGGACTGTGATTTTAGTGAGGTTGGCTGACATTGATGCTTGGTACCATTTGTTTAATTGAAGGTAACTTAGAGTGACTCATTTGTAAACATGACAACAATATGTGGCACAAACCTGGAAGTTAAAATGGGGTGGAAAATTTGGGTAAATAATGAATTGAAAGTAGTTATAATTCAGTAAATGTACAGAAGGTTTAGGAAACAAATTGGAGGACAAGATTCTTGCCTCAAATATCTTAGTCCTGTGGAAACTGAAACAAAACCCATGGAAACAGTTCAACCATGGGAAGATCTGATAATATATGCAAGAATAGATCAGCATAGGAAGCATTTGACGAAGACAGTGTGGTCAAGGAGGTATTTAAAAGAGGGTGCGTGGTAGACAAGACGTTGTAGCTTATTTCTATCATGAGGCAGCATAAAAGAAGGCCAGGAAGGGTAAAGGAGGGATAGAGGAGGAAGATGTAAGAAGGAGATGAGATGTAAGTAGAGATGAGATTAGGTAGGGTTTGGGGACTGCAAATACTTAGATTTCAGGTGGTAGTAATACACAGGGAGCCAGGGAAGAGATGTCTCAGTGGCACATAGTGATGTGGTTAGAGTAGCAGATAAATAAATAGTCCATGCTAAGACTGCATTTAAAAACAGCACATCACAGACCTGATGGATTTATAGTAGTGCTGATCCTATTTGTAATGTAGTCTGGGTATTTGTCTCTTGTATATGTTAAAAATGAATGATTTTGATAGTTTACAAATGAGATAAAATAAACTAAAGCTTAAAATGAGCTTGCTAATCTACATGGGAAAAGACTAAATAAAACAAGTTATTTACTAAGCAAATTAATTTCCACTAAAAAGGGGAACAAAATGTCAAAATAATAGTCCAGGAAGTAAGTGTTCATAATCTCTATAATATCAGACACACTGGTTATGAGACAAAGGTATAAAAGCCCATCACTGAATGGGCTTCTTTTATCCAGCTCCCCAAACTGACACATTAGGTTACAGCTGGTCAGCTAATTTCATATGAGTAAATATATGAAAAATGTAATGCTGGAACAGCTGAATGAATCTGCATGCCAGCATGTCTTAATGCCTATCCATTTCATTGCCTGAATGTAGATTCCCTGGGTGAAATGCTGGCCCACTGACTTAAATGAAAACAGGATTTCACTCCATACCTCTAAACCCATCATCAGTTACAGACAACGGGCCCTTATCAGTCCCACCTGATTTGTAAGTAAGCACTGACAGATGACAAATGAAGACGTATAAGAAACCTTATTGGTTCTTTATAATGTAGCCTTGTAATGTTCTTCTAAGCCATTCACCCCAGAAGAGTAATTGTATACTTTTGACGGAAAAATATATTTAATGTTTTCATTATTATCAACTGTTGTGGCAAATGATTGGCAAGTAGATTTTAAATCTGGACTGCTACTTTTTAATGACAGTTTTTCTTGGCTGCTTTATTGTTCGGAGGAAACCTAATGCAGTGAAACTCTCAGTACTCAGTGTATAAAGGAACCAAATTCTTATTTAGTTTATTTTAGACCATGAGAGAGAGAGACGGGGTTATTCTCACTTGTACCCGGTATCCATTAGCAATGAGGTGCGTAACAGGAGCTGGTAGTCTGTGTAAGATTTTAGTGCAGGAGCTGCTCTACACTACACTAACTACCTAGAAGACCCAGGGGACCAGCTGGAAAAGCTGGAGCACAATAGCACCCCCACACATTTTCTATGCCAGGGGCCATTCAAGTTCGCATGCAGGAGGAATCCTCAGCTGGGGTGATCCAGCTGCTTTCCATCCCCATTTGTATCACCAGAGGTGGGTGCAAAGTGGCCAGGTTGCAGCAGAGAATCTGGCCCGCTGTGTATAGTTAAACATAGTCACTGACCACTGAGTTTGATGGTTTGGGTACCCAAATTTGGATGCTTGAGAAAAGGCAGCCAAATTCCACGTCAGGGAATTACACGGGTATTTCACATTTACAAAGCAAAATCTCTCATACAGTGACTCGAGTGCACACAAATAGATTCCCAATGTACAGTGTGTGTCATCTTCAGTCAGTATTTTTAGCAGCAGAGTTGGTGGTGGTGATAGAAGAGTGATTCCTACACATTTAAGATCCTAGTGATCTCCCCGTTTAAAAAAAAAAAAAAATCTTTCCTGTGATTTTACCACTGCTCCAATTCAAATATATGCTAAAAATTATTTGATTTTTTTTTAAAAGCAATTTCTCCACCGGAGGGGTAGCTATTTTCTTTCATCGGAAACACACCCACACTAAAAAGGCATTCAGAAGGCAGCCTTTGCTACAATATTTAGTGGTGCAAACTTGCCAGTTTTTTTAGAAAGAGTTTCTGCATTTGATATTTTGTTCAGCTTTTAATACTAGCTTGAAAAAGGAAACTAAAAGTGCCTTTTTAATTTAAATAGAAGAGATGTGAGTCAACTCTTATTAAAGTCAATAGAAAGACAAATAGAAATACTTCTATTCACTTTAATGGGCATGGATCAGGCATGGAGTTCAGCTGCTGCTGGGGTGGGGAGTATGTCAGACTTTACATATCAACAATATTACACAGCTATTGTTACATTTCTGGTGCTGGGAAGTAGAGGGTACACACACAGCACATGTAGCACATAAGTGTTAAAACTAAAATAACTGGAACATAAAAGTATTCAGTAAAAAGAACTCCTTAGCAATAGACAATTGTAACCATTCAAGAACATATGAGATATAAAAAAGAAAAGATCCAGCTCTTTAAAATACTCAGCTATTCCTGTAAGGCTGTATATAACATTTGCTAGATTCAGTTTCGTTGTCCTAGTCTACATTCATTTGATTATTTCCAATTTATTAAACTGGTTCTTTTGACCACTGCCTCCGCTGTTAATAAAAATTGTTTCAGATGGTGATTTAAGACCTTTTCTTACTGCACAGACGTCAAGGACTTCAATAATGACTTTTACATCTTTCAGAATACAAATTCTGTAGTCACCAAGAATGTCATTGTTTAAAATCATGTTAACCCCCTCCTAAACTCTGCCAAATAATTTTTCACATTATTTATTTTGTATATATATTGTGTATTTCTATAGGCTCAGATAATGGATTTGGATCTAATTGTGCTAGGCACTGTACATACATAGAATGAAAAGAGACTCTCTGCTTCAAAAAAAATACGGAAATATCACAATCCCATGCTTGATACGATATAGATTGTCTTTTTACTTCCCACAGCTTCATAAATTGTCTAGATCTTGTAGCCTACCTTTCTTCATTCTGCTTAGTCTTCATTAAATTCTAAGTGTGATTCTTTTGTGTGTATTAACCAAAGCTTAATGTTTGGCATTGTTTTATTGATCCTACATCAAATATTTTTACATAGTAGTTTTTAGAAGGCAAAGCAAAGTAGAATTTATCTAATTTAAACAGAGTGGATAGACTGTAATTACTAGCTCAGTTGATTGTAATTTAAGATGAAATATAGACCCACAAAATAGTCTGTGCAAATTGATAGTTTTGAAGACTTGGGGACTTAAACAACATATAAGCCTTAAAACACTACTCATGTGAAAACACCAGGAGATCTTAAATTATGAGGTCTTGAGTCTTCTCCATAAGATAAAAGAACACAACAAAATTAATTTAAACTACTTAATATTTTTACAGGATTAAAGGTTAAAAAATAAAAACAATGTTAAGGAGAGATGTGTAGTACAATTATAGTAAACAAATATCCTGTAAACTTGGTGAAACTCTTATAAAACATTTTGAAGCATTGCAAAATAAGATGAAAGTAAAAAGTAACATCAGAATCTGCTTTGAGAGATAAAAATGAATTCCAGCAATAATAACCATCTTGAAACATAATTCTCATTAATGAAGCAGTTTAGAAAGCTTCATCTAGCAGTTTAGAAAGCTTCATCAGCAAAATGATGGGTATCCTAGGAATTGAAAATGATATAACCAGATACATAACCTCAATAGTATCTAAGATTCCAAAACTATTCAGAATCTCTGGTCTTTAGATGCTATCACAATATATGTGTTTAAATAATAATAAATTTTAAGGGTTGCATATGATAAGCAAAAGAAGAGGGCCAAGCACTGTAGAGTAGATTTTGGAGTAATTGTGAAATAAAGCTGCATTAAAGATTATGAGCCAGATTCTAATCTCACATATTGTGCAAATCCATTCATTTTATTGATTTAAGTGAATTAATGCAAGTACAAATTAAATCAAAATATGGGTCTATCTGGATTGTGGAATCTCTCTCTCATGTTTGGACTACTGGTTCAAACTTGATTCAGATTGATATTGGGCAGTAGCCATTATTATAGTTGCCTGAGATCAGCAAACTCAGTTTACACAGACAAGTTTCTGGACACAACTCCATATCACAGCAGATATAGATAATCTCAACAGAGAGGTCAAGAATGTAATAAGAATGGATTCTGCTGTCTCTCTGAGGTTGTCCCACCAGATCAGGATTGGAAAGGCAACGAGAGGAAGATTTGAATTGCTGCTGCCCGTCCTCTGTCTGCTCTGGAAATAAATAATGGAGTTAAATTTACAGTCTGATATTGTTCTTGAGCCTGAAATTTGTTTTAAATGTTTTAAGGGCTCATTAAAAATACTTTATCATTGTTCATAACATTAAAAGTAGATGAACATTCCACATTTTTAAAAGCTGTTATTTGACTGTTAATAAATCATTGGTGACCCTGAGCACGACAAGGATCTGTGGTACAAGCAATGGAGAAACAAGACTATATATGTTACTGAGACAGATTTTCAGACAAGTAGCTACTTTCCAGTATCTCACCTGAGAACACAGGAAAGGAATAAAATCTGTTTTGTGGTTATTTTGTAAATTGATCATATGATAAATGTTGACTTCCTTAGAAGTCAGCGTCATGACATTTAAGAGCAGGTGTAATAACTAAAGAGGAGCTATTTTTAAAGGAACACAATAAGGAAGTTTTGGAAACAAAAGTTTCAATACATGTGTAGCTGATTTAGATTCAGAAACAATAGATTAAATCTGAGAAACAGCATAGCAAAACAAAATGAAATTATGAAGCAATAACTAAAGGTCAGGATAAATAGGTATGGAAGTCATTAAGAGAGACCAACCACAAGTAAGAAGTAGGATTTTTTTTTTTCTGACAAGAAGTCAGCAAATCCTCTAGCAATGGCCTAACAATACAAAAGGGACCGGAATTTAGGTAATTACTATAGGAAATTAATGTAGAATGGGACAATACCTAGAATTATTTATGCACATGCTAATAAGATCTGAATTGTATATAATTAGGGTCAGTATCAAGAGATGATTATTTGACATTAATGGCCACTATCTGTGCTTTGGTGATAAGGTGGAGGGGGCTTTTTGTTTGTTTTGTGCTTTAAAAGCAAGGGTAAAAGGAGGGTAACCTGAAGGATCTATTGATTCATGAGGTATAATAATAGTAAAAGCAATTTTTAAAAAAATCTAGTGAAAGGATTTGACTGAATCGTGTACTAATGCAGTCGGTTACATTAAGTGTTTCTAATTATTGGAGCAAGGGACTCGGAGTAATTACTCCTGAGTTCTTCTCTTGTCCCTGCCATTGTCTTGCTGAGTGACCTTGTGTAAATGATTTCTCTATTCCTTTGTTGACTCCTATAGAAAAAAAGGGTATCTGGGATGTGTTGTGTGGCTTTTCTAGTGTATAGAAATCACTTTGCAATAATTGGCTAAAAGATGTTTATACATGTATTTATTTTTTCTTCTGTAATAGACTAGAGTTAGAAAATGTGAATCTCAGGAATCTACACACCCAAATTTGCTAGTGGTGTTTCCGGATGCAACTGGCAGAGATACATTTGCTTTAAAACAACAACAAGAAAGGAGCTGCATAGCTAATGCTTCCTTTTGGATGCAAAAGTATTATCTATTGATGACTTGCTAAATGCAAATGATAATAGACTGAATGTGGCATTAAGGGCCCTGATGGTAGCTCCCAGAGGTAATGGTCTTCAGGAAGGCATGATTGCTATAGAATGGTGTGGAAGTGCATACAGCACAGACAATGCTGCCTCCTTTATCAAGGTTCAGTGTGCTCTGCTCTGTAGCACTCCCAGCAGATGTATAGAGGGAAAGGCTACACTATTGATCCCCATGTCTTATGGGTATCTATTGACACTGTGTACTGAACTGTCTTTGTGCACTGGGAACACGACAGCTGAGATTGTGCACAGCCTATGCACAGGATTTAAAACTCTGAAAGGAGGAATTCTCCATCCTTACCCACCCTTTTTGTGCAGTTGTGCATAGCTAGGCACTTGATCTTGGAGTCAAGAGTAACCCCTGCTGAATTTTGCATCTAGTTGGGTATTGCTGCTACAGAGTTGGTTTGGTTGTTGATTTCATTTCAGTTCCTTGGACCAAATTCATCCTTTGTCAAGAATGAATTTAACCCCTTGCTTTATTTTAATGTATTTTTGTTTGTTTAATAAAACCTTAGCATAGTCTTGAGGGTATCCAAGACAATATTTTGCAGTTCTTCAATACATAAGACAGATGAGCTCTCCTATCACTCAGTGCTTAATTCAACTGAAACTTTTGTCTCTTGTTGGTTGCCACCCTGAAGTTTTCACCCAATGATAATACTGACAAGTGAATTACCCCCTTGCTCAACCATTGATGGCAATGTGATGCTTTCTTGGGGTCTCAGGATCTTGTTCCCCCGCCCACCTCCAGCGAGAGAAACTGGGTGTCAGCTCCTTTCCACTGCCATTCTCTTAGCCACCCAAACAATCTCCTTCGGGCTATGCCAGCCCTTACTTTGCCTTGCAAGTTAACAATTGGTGCCCCCGTTTCCTCAAGCCCTCTTGAAGTGTTCCCTGGAAGTGTGTACCCCTTACCTAGTGAACACTTAAAGAAAATGACAAGGTAAGCTGTCTCTAAGGGAACAGTTTGTTTGGTTCAACTTAGGATCAGCTCTTCATCACAGTGCTGAGATATATTTGTAGTGAAAATAAGTTTATTATCAAAGACTAAGATTTAAGAGACAGTAAATAAAGATAATGATGGAAACAGATATGGTTACATAGAAAACAGAGGTATCACATTCTTCCTGGAGTCTAAACTTAATTTTAGTAGGCTAAAACCCTTTGTCTGAAGTAATTTATCTTGCCTAGAGAATCTCCCACCATCTCCAAACAACTTCACTGGGATCCCCCTTTCATGAATGCAAAATCACTGTCCTTTTTGCTACCTCGATGATGGATGAAAGGGTCTTTTTTTTCCCTCTTCCCTTTATATTCCTTAAAGTCATTGTTTTGTCCCTAGCACCCGGATGACCCCTTTGATTTATTCCTTAGTGTGCTGTATTCCTCCATGCCTTCACTTCCTCATGTTGATGTCATATGCAAAAGGACTTCTGTTGTGATGGCTCACAATGCTTACTTTACATATAAACCCATGCAGACAGGTGCATATCCTTTGTCTTGTCAAAATCTGTTTGTCAACCCTATTTTGATTCATACTTTAAAACATATTTTCCAGTATCTATACATAACTTACTAAATATCATCTGCATATACATCTGGAAATAATTAAGAGGATCAGTCTAATATCAGCTTGTATTAGATACCTCATTTGACACTCTTTCAATAAATACTGTGAAAACAATATACTGATGTAGTGAGTTTGTCAGGCCTGTCAAAAGTTATTGTTACAGAAGAGTTACAGAATCCCTATGCCAATTGGCATAAAGGGGCTCTCAGGTTCACATGGGAGTCAGTCAGTAAATACATATGTATAGTGATATTTATTCATGGCCTTCTACCAAAGAAGATTCCTTTCCATCTTTGGGAGAACTTTATGCTCTGCTTCTTATTTTTGTCATCTTGACCCTTTTGGGCCCATCTTCAGTATTTAAATCTGCATCGACTGACAGTTAAGATAAGGAGAACTGCAAATGTTTGACTTCATTCTCCTGCAGGGTAATTTATGTTAACTGGATTGTACAGGAGCCTGACTCTAACAAATATTGATAATGCCATCTAGAAAAGTTATAAAAATGTGTCTTGTCATTTATTTCTGGATAGGAGAGGAAACCGAATGAACTCCTGTACAGTTAGCATAAATGACCTTGCAAGAACTTGAAGTGCAAGAACAACTCTCCATGGTTGTTAGTCAGTTAGATTTCACAAGGAAAAGGTACAAAAGAGCAGTGATTCATTAATGACCTGGAAGAGGCAAAGAAAAGCACGTGACTGTACATGGGGTTGAGTCGCATTGTGAACAGAAGAGAGGAGAGAGAAATAATAAAAAGGGATCTAGAGAGGTTAGAAACATGAACAGAAAATAACAACATTGTATTTTTCTTTCATTTTCCCAAGTTGATAGCTATGCGGTAGAGTGGGAAATCAATGAAGATGCACTTACTCCAGGTGAAGAAGAAACAGTGGAAGTAGTAATGCTGAAAGAGACCTAGTGGTGAAGGGACATAGCAAATCATACAATATGGTTCTGGCGTGGCCACATGGTATTCAGTTCCAAGTAACACATTACTAGAAAGATATAGTACTGATAAATTGGAGGGAGTTCACAAAAGAGCAACAAAAATGATCAGGAGGCTTAAAGGACTAATTTATGAGGAAAGAGTAAAATCTAAATATTGATGGCTTTGCTAAAAGACCGTTGAGAGGTGTAGCAACCTATATGTACTTAACAAAGAAGAAGATGACTTATTTAGTATAGCATATGGTGGTATAACTAGGCAAAACAGGAAAGGGAAAATTTGAGGTGAATATCAGCAAAATATTTTATCAATAAATAGTATTAAGTTGTGTAATAGTGTCCCTCTAGATGTGGTTAGAAGTCCTAAACAATAGGGCATCTAAACTAGACTGGACAAAAATACAAGCAAATGTACTATAGAAAACAATTCTGCTCAGGCAAGAAAATGATTTAGGTGGTCTTTCCCATTTTTAACTTCTATGTTTCCTCTCAACTGGGCCTTAGGACTTGTCTATATGACAAGTTACTGTGCATCAAGCCATGGTGTGAAACTAGAGTGCATCAGCTTGCTGTACAGTCATGTCCCATGTGGACACTACTACTGTGCAAGGAAACTCCCAAAGCGTGGCTTGACTTACACTGTAGCTTCACACCCTTGTTTACAACACAGTAACTTGTCATAGAGACAAGCCCTTAGAAAATAGCCTCAAAATGGTAGGCTTTGATGGGACATTTTATCCATTCAGCAACTCCTGAAAAAGTGGACGGATGTAGAGAAGAAAACACTCCTTGTGAGCTGCTGGAATTTTGAACCCAATCCATATATTCTTATTGACTGTTGGAGCTGCCTCTTTTCCTAAAACCTACATGGCCATTGGAGAGGGTTGCTTTTAATCCTATACAATTCTACATGTAGTGTAATGTTCATGACCAACATGATATAGTCAGTGGTGGGCTGCACATATCTAAAAAAAAAGATAGATGGCTGTAAAATTGTCCCAAATGATAGTTAACTCATACCTGCTTTTTTAAATCATTTCGCTGATTTGAAAAAGGCATCTTCAGAAATGTTATCCTCATTTGCATAGGTTTAAGCAGTGCATCAGAAAAGGGTTAACTCTGCATGCAAGTGCAATTAAATAATCATAATTAGTTGCCAAAAACCTGTCATCATGGCTGATTGACAAAACATTGTGAATCCAGAAGTAACAATTAATTACTTGACTGGGCCATTAAACATCTGCTAAGCCTTTATAACTCCATAAACCTAATCAGTTTCATTAAAAATCAATGGAACATAAAAAGAGAAAAAAAATCCAAAACTAGTTTTGGCCTATTTTCACTTTTTCTGTCTACCTAGCATAGCTGCGATTCATTGATCTCATCTCAAGCAAGTATAAAATCTTTTAAAATTGATGCCATTTATTAAATTACATTTTTTCAGTTTTGTTTCTTTGTAAACCAAACAATTCCCTTCACATTATATGGGATACATAATATCTATCATATGGTTTCATTGGCAGGTATACCCCTTGATTCATAACAAATATATGTCAATCTCATTGTTCCAACTGTCTGAACCACCTTAATTTACTATAGCATCATCCAAAGTATTCATGAACTTTTAACAGATATATCTTACATTTTTAAATTTTAAATATCTTTTTTAACCTTTTTTTAAAGAAAATTTTTAGCACTTCCTTAAAGAGCAGACATTCTGGAGAGAAAAAGAAAACAAATTTTAAAAAAGCTTTGGCTTTCTGCGGTTCCGACATAAGCAAAACTAATATATTGAAGTCAATACGCGTTTCTCCGGCATCAGACTGCAGGTACAGCCCTTAAAACTGTTGCAAAAATCTTTCATGCCATTAGAAACATGGGGCATGATTCTGTTCACTTACACGAATGTGAATTTGGCATAAACCCACTAACGTAAATGGTTTCACATTGGTGTAGCTCCAATGTGATACTGGAATTGGGCTGTAATCCTTCTGTTCTGCATCATTTTTATAGGCCCCATTGGATAAGATTATTGAAAATCAAACAAGCCTATAGCATGATGAATATTTTACTGAGCCAAATATTCACTTTGTAGGAATCAAGTTATTCCAGCTTTCACATGCATACAAAAAAAGTAGCATGCAGCCAAATCTGCCTTTGATGAAATACAAGAGCATGGCTAAAAGTACTGGAATTACTAGGCAGGCTTATGTTGGTTTTCTCTCATTAATGGACTCTCTTCCTGAGACTCAATACACTTCAAGGTCTCTCTTTTAAATATATTTTTAATTTCTAAGAACGTTTTGTTTCTTTTTCTTCACAATTTCTAGCCTATATATAATTATGGAAACAAAAATTAATGTGACTTCTGTCTACAGCAACATTTATGGGGTTGTATTTACTTCTGTCTCCATAACAGTTAAGGAATGGTTACTGTATGTTTCTTTTGTTTACATAACATCTATAAATTCTGTTGTGTCCCTGTCTGGTAGCTGGCCAACAGAGAAGATAACATCCTTCTGCTAGCTAAGAGAATTGCTTCTTGGACCAAATTATAGTGTCCTGTGCTTTGGAGCTGAATAGTATTGTGGAATTAGACACATGAGTAAATTCATGTGCTGAAGTGCTTGCAAAATTGGTGCATAAAACTCCAGTCCTGCAACTAAATCTGTACAAGTGGAAACCGAGAAACCTTCTAGATCCATTAGCAACTAGTTTGACAATTTTAAACATATGGTACGTAAAGGTCCCATTTTCTTTCATTAATAAGAGGTCAGATAATCAGACCCAATCTACTTTGATTAATCACAGATTATTAGTCCCTTCACCAATAACAAGTATAGTCCCTTTCTGGATATCTGGACATATTTCCTAAGGGTCAGAGTAAGAGGACAGACAATCAATCATTGATAACACACTCTAGGTTCAGCTAAAGTTCAGTTTAAGCTCAAAGATTTATGGGAGTTTGGTTCCTCTGCTAACAGTTCATAACTTGAAAACTACCGGACTAATGTATTCAGACTTGACTTGTTTTATGGATACAAGTGAGACTTAAAAGTCAAGCACGTTTTGAAGAAAATCATTTCAGGTTTTCAAGAGTTTGGGACATTTAAATTCAGCAA
This sequence comes from Emydura macquarii macquarii, assembly GCF_026122565.2. Lineage (NCBI taxonomy): Eukaryota > Metazoa > Chordata > Testudines > Chelidae > Emydura > Emydura macquarii. The sequence goes on from NW_027131527.1 coordinate 1,054,205, forward strand.
GCTGAAATAAAACGCTTTTACTTTTAAAACTGATTTAAAGCTAAAACCATTCAAAATATTGGGACTCTGAATCCTGGTGACTTAGAATCAATTTGAACTGAGCTGAGAGGGTTCCCAGAATTGCGTATTTAGATGTGCAAAAAAAAATTTTGAGTTGGCTGAATTTTTTTTCTTTTTTTAACTGTCAGCAAATAAGTCTGCAACTGCGAACACATTAACAGAGGTGGGCCTGATCTTTGTCTGTTCTTCTCCAAATGGTGTCTCTTAAACTGATCTTCCTGCACTCTAGCCACTCCCATCTTATTTCCATAAAGCACAGTTTACACATCAAGGTTTCTATCATATAAGATGAAAGATTTAGTAGATTTTAAGTTTATTTGAAATCCAGATGCTGAGGCTGATTTTTAAGGCATTCAGTCACTAATAATAAATAACAAAACGTAAATAATTTAAGGGGCAAGGAGGAGCTTGAGGAGTTGGTCAAAGGGAATGAAAAGTCTTTCACTACCACCAAAATCTTTTTACAGTGTGCACTTGCTGGTGAGCACACTCCCTACTGTAACTGTAAAAATGGCATGAAAAGATTCCATGCTGATTGTGTCTCAGTAACTTCCAGAGAAAGTATCCTCAGTTTACAAATGACATCTTTGTCTAGCTGTGTAATGAGTTTCTATATTTTGCAATTATAAAACTGCATTAATTTTTCAGTCTAATATTTTAATTTAGATGTATGCCATGTTATGATTTTAATATGAGATGGGGTGACTAATGTATACAAATTATTTTAGGGAGAGGATTTTTATATACAATCAGGTCATGTAATCACAAGAAAAAGTTTGAGTTAATTCTGAAAAAAGGCTCAGATCCTTTCTTCTAGAAAAGCACATGGACACGTCCCTTCAAATGCAGGTCTCTCAACTCCCATGCACAAAGGTGAGCCTGGGGCTCAAGGTGGATTCCAGCAGAATGAGAACAAGGAGAGGATGAGGCCAACAGATGCCTGTTACTTCTCTGCCCCCAGTTTATCCCTACAAAATTTAGATTGTAAAGAGAACGTAGCCTAGACCGATATTATCTTTTCCATGTAGCCCCTTGGGGGGTCGGTGCACCTCTCCTAGTAGCTCATCTCTAATGAAGCTGCTTTGCCAGAGAGCTAGGGTCCCACAAAAGTCCAGGACCACTGTGAAGATCCTTGGTCTCCCATAGATCCCCTGAGATTGTGTATGTGTAGGGGTAGCCCGAACAGCCTTTTCCACAGAGGGTTGAACCTCACACCTACGAAGGAAAATGTAGGGGGTTCCTCTCCGTTTAAAGATAAACTTTGAATTTTATGTCTGTTTATACTGTTCCTGGAGCATAGCTGTGAATGATGTAAAGCTACAGGTAGCTCTATTAAGATGTTTTTCACAAAGAATATGCAATCCATGTAAAAATAGTCCAAGGATGTTTCTTTAATACGTGTAGATAAAAGCCCTGTTTGAACAAATGTTAGAGGAAATTGCAAGGCTGTTTCATTTGTTACTGTTTGAGAGTTGCCACATGACTAAATTTGTTCTGGATTTTCCAGGGAGTAACAGAGATGGTTGAATAATACAAAAACATGAGCAAATGTTGGTTCAGATTCTGAACAGCTATTCAGTTCGACCACACCTACGACCTCTTTTTTCATTTGCGCTTTACATTGGGGTTTTGTTCATATGAATGTTTGGGGAATATTCTGAGGACATTCAGTGCTAGGTACTTAAGTTACCAGTCATGGATCAGTCCTGTAGAGTTCCCACATACATAAAAACAATGACTTGTGTATCCTGCGACTGCCACATGACTTCTAACCCCACTCCTACTACACCTCTCCAGGCAATATTTCAAGACAGGTTTTAGATCATCCCCAATTAATATCAATCTAATTGATTACAGGTTACCATGCCTCACACCTATCACTAATAAGGATGTCATTCTTATGTGTGAACAGTAGTGAATTAAGTGGTTAGGACTGTGCCTGTCTGCCTGCACTAACCTGCCAGCCAGTACTTCCTGGGGGGATCTATGCCGTGAAGCTACTTTTACTCTGCCCTGTCTCTAATCTGCTCACCCCCTGTTGCTTCCAGGGATGGGAGATAATGCCCCTTAATAGGTTGGACCTTTCAGAATCACCTGTAGCTTCCCCGTGATCTTTATGGGAAGCCCTAAATGGAGCACATATCACTAGTCCTGTCTAAAAGACACAGAAGTGGATTGCCGAGATGAGGTCCATATGTGAAAGAACAGGTGTGACCATTCCATGCCTAGGGCAGCCACCTAAGAATGCCAAGGTCAGGGCAGGCTGTAAAAAGGGAGCAGATTCTCCCAGCACTGGTAGGTAGCACTGAAGCCAGACTTCCCAACCAGCCACAAACTGTGCTTTTGATTCCCCACACCGGTTATCAAGAAGCCAGTACACAAATACACACAGCCCCCTTTACTGCATTGCAGTCTCCGACTCCCAATCAGCCACTAGGCCCAGTAAAGAGACCAGTTATTTAAACTCTATGCTCTTTACTTAAAAGGTTCCCTCTGACCCCAAAGGGTCAGCCACAGTACCAAGTCAATATAAGTTTGGATCTTACCCAAAATACCATGCTGCCAGCGAATCCTTTAGTAACTAAAACTAAAGGTTTATTATAAAAGGAAAGAAACAAACCATAAGAGAAATGTTGAAGGATTAAAGCAATCAGATACATACAAATGATTTGAATGTCCATATACATCAAGTTTCTAGAAGAATTGTGGAGTTTGCAGGCTTATATAGACCCTCTGGAATACATCCAGTAATTGGGTGGGTCTCAGTCCTTTGTTGCACAGCTTTAGTTGCAGATGACTTGATCCAGAGGTAGATAGGTGCTGAAAGCTGAACAGGAATGATGTCCAAAATGGATTCCAGGCTCTGGTCCTTTCCATGCTGCTTGTGGAATTTCACAGGAACCCAAATGGAGTCCAGAGTCACATGAGCAAGTCCTGGTGACTCATCAGGTATATTCCTGACTTCTCCCCCTGGGCCCCTTGCATCTGTGAATGTCTCAATGGGCCATTAAGCAGGCTATTGTCCTGCCACCACCCTGTCTAGGGTGTGTCTCAGATAGCAAAATTTGAAAGACAGATATCAAATATATCCATGACTTCCATTACACATATAACACATGAACATAAGTATTATCATCTTACTTAGCATATGATAGCCTTTGTAACAGTACCTGACATGGCATATCTTACATGAATTATTATGATTTTGATATATCGATGTTAAACAATATAACAAATGACCCGCCCCCCCCCCCCCCCCCAAGCCAACTAGCATGACAAGAAGCATTTAGACAGGCAGAGGGTATGAAAACTGCTTTTGGTTTATAATGCTACCTGGGATTCAGCAGCCATAGATCATCAAAGAACATTCTTCCAACAATGCCAACAGAAATTATCCTTGCAATACCATGAGGATTCTCTCCCCAAACCAGCTGGTATCACTTTTCTTGTCCACACTGGGCCTGGGACAACTTGATCTCATTCAGGTCACGGTCTGAAAGGCATTAGGAAAGCACAGACACTGCTCCATCCCAATCTGAAGAAAATGTGACACAATTTCATGTCATCTACATAATGATGACAGTGTTTTCAGTGCTGATCCCGACGTATATTCCACATTTGAGTACTTATTCCCATCATGAACTTGAATTTGGAGTTTTCTAGCAAAAAGTTTCCCTTGTTCCACACATGCACAGTTCTGTTTGTGCTACAAACTGAAGGCATAAAGGGCAGAGCAGATCAACCCTCTCTTGTTCCTTCTTACCACTGCATGGCACGAGTGGGAATCCTCAGTGTCTACAGATTTCTCCATGCTCCTTCTCTCTATAAATCTGTAAATATTTTGTAAATAGTTTCAATATTTTAGTGTAGTTAAAGTTTTAGTCTTTGTTAATATAACTTAATTTTCTCCCTACTTCAGGGAGCTTCTCCCCTTGGACAAAGACTATGCCCAGCGTTCTGAGGTTTAATAGCTGCAACTCCTTGTCCCACTTTTTCTCTGTGAGCAATGAGTACCAAGTCTGCCTCTATTGTCCAGGATAGGCACATATCTCTGCTAAGTGCAGCATTTGCCCTTTATTTCCCTGATGAGCCTGTCTGGCTCATGAGTTCCAGCTGGGAAAGCATCTAATGGAGAAGGCTATGAGATCTCAGTCTGATGTGGGCCATGGAGAATCCCCTGTAGATAGCCTTCACCCAGGGAGCAACTCCACACCAAACATGAGCTCAGAAGTGGAAGTGAGAGCTGCTAAGCACATGGAGTCATCACCCAGGGCTTCTTATGAAAGTATGGGGCACTTTCATAAGCATAAAGACACAGGTCTCCTTCAAGATCTGCTTCCAAAAGAAGGGATCCCTCTCTGACTCCATCCAAGTCAGGTGAGTCCTCACATGGGTCCTAAAAAAATTAGGCTTGCTTAAACTATCTACCCATGAGGGCAAGGCACAAAGGAAACCGGATCTGCTGGTACCAACAATGACCTTGATTCTTAAGCCTAAGGATCAGTACCTACGAACACAATCTGAGTTCACATGTAGATGCTTCCATGGAATGAAATCATCCCCATAAGACCTGCCATCTACGATGGCCATGGATGTTCCAGATCCATCACTCCCAAATATTAGAACACTTCAGACTCTGGGATGAACAAAAACTTGCATCTCACCAGAGGGTATCTTCATTCTTCCTTATCCTCAGTCTCCTCTCTTTTCAGATCTGATCCTCCCGAGAGAAACTGTCATACCAGAGGAGTAACTACTTTGAGGAGATGGGAGTCAGTCCTTAGGCAGGAGATTTCACCCATCAGTACCGACAGCTGTGATGGTCGAACAGGAACTGGCCTCCTTTTCAGAAGAGTCGGCGCTCCAGATCATCCTTCACCCCCCACACAAGGAACTGAACCTGGACAGAAACATGTGAAAGTCCAGAGTTTATCTTCCACCCAAGGGATTGATGGTACACAATGCCATGGGATCCCCCTCAACTGGTCAACACTTCTTCTGGGCCTATTAGGGCCAATGGGATCTCTACAGTAGACAGCTCAGACCTGTCCATAAGTCTCACCATACCTCTCCCCTGTGACACCTACTGGCTCTGTTGGAACATGAAGAAGAGGAGTTTGAGCTGAAGCTATAGATACCAACAGATGTTTCATCTTCCTCGCCTGATGAGGCAATTGCCCCATGTTCACCTCACTGCCTGATGACCACAGGCAATATCAGGAGCTTCTGCAGAGAGTAGAGAATGATCTCCAGTTTCCACTAGATAGAGATGCAGGAAACTCAACATCAGCTCCTTGACGTTTTACAACTTCCTGATCCTAGTAGGATAGCCCTCTTCATAAATGAGGCTGTCATGGAATCAGCTAAGGTAAGCTGGAGTGTGCTAGACCATCACACCCACACCCTGAAAAGGACTGAGACACACTATTTTGTACCAGCCAAAGGAGCTGAGTTCCTCTTTACACACCCAGTACCCACCTCCCTGATGGGACAAACAGTGGGACTGAAAGATCTATATTACAACATCCCAGTGCTACCCCAACATATAAGGTCTTAAAACAACTTGATCTTCTGGGGAGGAAGGTGTTTTCCTTGTAAAGTCTTCAATACCGTATTGTTAACTATAAAACTTTGTTAGCAAAATATAATTTCAATAATTATTTGAGGATTTTAGACTTTTAAGAAAACTCCCTCAAGAGGACAGAACCCAAATCCAGACCCTCATTGAGGAAGGCAAACTATTGGCCACAACATCCTTTCTATCAGTAGTGGATGCAGCGGACATTGCATCTAGAAGGATAGTCACAGGTGTGAATCTTGGCTGAACTTCTCAGGGTTCCCCAGGGAATTTCAAAATGCCATAGATGACTTGCCTTTCAATGAGTCTGACTAGTGCAACAAGAATATTGATGAGTCCTTCCATTTGTTGAAATACTCTGGAGCAACCCTCTGGGGCTTTGCACCTCAGTCCCAAAAAGAAAACACCATTAAACAGGTGTATAGGCCAAAACTGCCTCCTCAATCTACCACTAGCATTGACTCAAACCACCACACAAATGTCAGAGAGTACAAAGACCCAGATATATATTTTCCACTACCACAACTGCTACTACCCAGCCCTATCCACCATCGAAGGGCTATTGTTAACAGGAAAATTAATCACCTGCCCCTATAGATGCCATCCACAACTACTCTCACTCTTCCCAACTTCCAATGGCCACCTTACCCTCTTTTGTCCACAACTGGGAGAGGGGGGCATTCACAAAAGGCATGTAGGTACTGGAGATAGTGCACTGTGTCTACTCTGTAGAGTGCCTTTCCCTCCTCTCCCCATTTTCCTTCCTGGATCATCTTCAGGGACCTCTATGACAAGGCGATTCTCCAGCAGGAAGCAGATTCTCTCCTCCAGTGAGGTGCAGTAGAATAGGTGCCACCTGAGTACCAAGGGAAAAGCTTCTACTCTCCATATTTCTTGGTCCCTGAGAAAAATGGAAGTTGCAAACCCATTCTTGACCATCACCAATTAAATGTTTTTATTTACAAATCAAAATTCCGAATGTTTACGCTAGCATCAATAATCCTCTCCCTACAGGAGGGAATGGATTCACTGTTCTCAGTATGAAAGATGCTTATTTCCATGTGGGCATTGATCCATCCCTCAGAAGTTGCCTCATGTTTCTGGTAGAACAAGAACAATACAAGTTCAGAGTACACCCATTCAGGCTAGCAACAGCACCCAGGCTCATCTTCAAGGTTTTCCCTGTGGTAGAGGTCCAAATGAGATGTCATGCTACAGTCTTTCTATTTCTGGACAACAGACTCCCAATGGGTTATTCCAGTCAGGAAGTCCAGTAAGAGACTGTTCTCATTCTCTGTTCTTGGGAAACTGCATAAATAGAGAAAAGTCCACTTTGATTCCTACAAGGACTATAGACATTTAGGAGCGACCCTAAATTTGATCTCCGCAAGGGCCTGCCTCCCTATCGAAAGATTCCAGACCATGAACAATCTAATAAGACAAGTCACTCTCAATCCATGAACGACTGTCTGGGGCACATAGCATCATGTACTTTACACACATGGTGGATGAACCTGGAATGAGTGCATGTGGGAGTCCCTTTCATCACACCCAATGCACTATTGTCACAGATTCATCCCTTGTTGGATGGAGATCCCACCTGGACAAATACACCACACAAAGTATTTCGACTCTGAGTAGGCCAGGATGTATATCAGTCTACTAGAACTCAGACTAGTCTGCCTGTCCTGCAACACTTTTCTCCCACTTGTTCAATCACGCCATGTCCACATAATGACATGACATGACAATGGTCTTTCACATAAACATCGCAGAACAAAATCCTTTCCTCTCTGTAAAGAAACTTTCTATTTATGGAATTGGTGCATCCAAAACCACATAATCCTCTTGGCTCCATACTTACCAGGTGTACAGAATTCTCTAGTGGCCTGTCTCAGCAGACACGTCTCCACAGACCACAAGTGAGACATACACACTTCAGTTGTGAATGAGACCTTCACTCAGTGGAGAACACCTTTCTGGGATCTGTTCCCATTCCAAATGAACAAGAAGGTCACCCTTTATTGCTCCAGAAAAGTTTTGGGCTACAACTCAGACACCTTTCTGTTATCCTGTACAGACTGACTCAGATATGTCTTTCCTCCTATCTGCCTACTACACAACTGCTTTGGAACATTTGCTGTAACACTGCTCAAGTCATTCTCATAGCACCCAACTGGCGCATACAATTCTGACTTCCAGACCTTCTGCCAATGTCAACCCATCCTCCTATCAATGTCCAATTCACCCCAGATCTACTAACTCAGGAGAACAGTGGGATTAGACAACCCAAATCGAGCCCATTTCACCTCATGTTCTAATATTTGGATGGGCATTAGACCTAAAAAGTTCATAGTCAAAGGCCATTCAGTCTATTTTCAATCAAAGTAGGAACAACTCAATTAGAAAATGTTATGTGGCTAAATGGAGGCATTTCTCTCTCTGGGCACAATGTAATCAGTCATCCCCAGAATCTGCAGATGTCCCTGCTATTCAAAGCTACCACCTGTCCTTGAAAACTGAAGAGCTTTCCATTAGTTCCTTGCAGGTCCATCTAACAGCAAACTGCGCTTTTCGTGCTTTGGTGGAGGGACAGTCTGTATTTACTCAACCACTAGGCTCCTGAAGGGACCAGTTAGGACCTTGCTACCGGAGGTGAAACTTGCTCCACAATGAGACTTCAACCTTGTACATTCACTGTTTATCAGACAACCATCTGAACCATTGTCACTATCGTGAAAAGTTTGTGGGGACAAGTATTATCTGCTCAGAAATTCTCTAAGTGGATCTTTGGCTGCATCATCTTGTGTTACCAATTAGTATATAATTCCTTCCCTGGATGGGGTGAGAATCCATTCCACTGGGGTACAAGCAACCTCAACACCATCTCCTCAAAAAGTACCTTTGTATAGTGGCTACCATTCATGAAGCTTTAGACTTTAGTTCAAGCTTCCTTTGTGGATACAGCTTTTGGGATTGCACTGCTTCAAGCATGCCAACTATATCCTTGCACCCTCCTCTTGTCTAAATACTGATTGCTAATTACTGGTGTGGAATACACATAAGAATCAGCACTTGAAGAGGAAATGGAGGTTACTTACCTGTAACTGGAGATTCTACAAGGGATGTGGTCCCGAACTGTATTCCACTATCTGCTCTCCTTCCTCTCTGCTTCAGCTCTTATCTTATTCACAGCAAGAGGAGGAACTGGAGACGAGTTGGTCTGCACTGCCCCTTATGCCTTCTGTTCAGAATGTGAAGAGAACAACTATGCATGTTCGGACCAACAGACACTACTGACTGGGAATCTCTGAACTCAGGCACATGGTGTGTATGTGTATCCATTTACGGAATACACACATCTCAAAGAACCTCCAATTACAGATAAGTAGCTTCCATTCAACCAAATAACCTCACTACTCCCTTTTTAGTCCCACATGAGGAACACTAGAGGAAAATGAGCAATTGCCACAAATCTCCCTCTGAAGCATCTCCAAAAGGAAAGAATGGACCATCTCAAGTTTTACCAGCCGCTAGGGACCACAGCCAAGCTAAATTAACATAAAATTGAATTCCTCTGAATGGTGAGGTACATAGCTGTAGCAGAGCCTTACAAATATTTCTACTGTTTATAAACTAGCTGAACTCCTCAATGTCTGGAAAATCAGTTAAACATAAACTGACTTAATATGTACCATACAATATATTGGCTTCAAGGCTTGATTTGGCAGCTGTATCAGTGTGTTTCTGAGAAAACTAATAGAGCCAATGGAGTACTTAAGAGGTATGTTAAAGTACTAATTTTCCTCTTTCCACTTCTGTGGCAGGAACATCGTCTCCTTCATTTTTAAAACTTCCTTATACCTGTGACGGTAATGATACTACAATAGCACAAGGGATGAGAATAATTCAAAGCCATTTTGAAACCATCCATAAAGTTCATAGAAGCTGTCAATATCACTGACGTTAGGGAAGGAATTTATTGGCTTCCTGAAATGCAGCTGCATACACCACAGACTAATGGATGAAAGGGGCAGCTCATCAGCAAGAGACATACTAATGAAAACAAAGAGAATAATCTTTTGATTTGGGATCTCAGCTTTTGCTCCAGTATCTCTTTAATGGCTAGAGAAGATGCTACAGGTTCAGAGTGCCATTATTAATTATTTGTATTACAGTAGCATTTTGAGACAACAGATAAGAGCAGGGCCACATGGTGCTAGGCAACGTACATACACTTGTTAAGAACGGTCTATGCCTAAAAAGAATTTATAGACTCAATAGACAAGAGAGACAAAGTATGATTATTCTCATTGTACGGATGAGGAATAAAGAAATGAAGGGACTTGTCCAAGCTGTCACATTGAGTCTCTGTTAGAGGTGGGAACACAAGCTCGATATTCTGAGTTTCAGTCCAGTGTCTAACCACAAGACCAGCCTTCCTCACATCAAGGATCAGGATTCTGAAAAGTGGTTCTTTTCATTTGAACACTGAGCAATGAATACTGAAAAACAAAGGATTCTTTGCTTCATATCAAACTCTGATGTGAATTGTAAAGAAATGTAAGCAAGGCTAGGCCACAGGCCTGAAACTGATAAGAAAGAATAAAATATGAACTGATAAAAATTCTGCTTGTAAAAGTTAGAAGTTTCCTCTCTGAGTCTATTTTAAGACCAAAAAAGTGTACTTTTAAAATCAAAATCTTTAAACCAATCCTTATGACTCAAGGTTAGCTTCATGATCTTTTCCTTGTCAATCACATATCTAAAAGTAAGCAACACAAGGTTCTACAAAGTTGAGTGGGATGAAGTGAAGTGGCCTGAGATAATTTTAAGCCATGGTTCAGCATGGTACTTAAGCATCTAAGCAGTGGAATTATTCACATGTTTAAAATTGTGCATACGCTTAACTAACCAGCTGAATCATGGCCTTAATATGTATTCTAAAATTTCAGTGTAATGTTGACACAAACGGAATTGTGAACCCCAAGAGTTCAAAAGTCAGGGCCTCAAAACTTGAAGTTTTTATAAAATGAAATTAACAAATCTCAAGTAATTATATGATTTTTAGGAGCTGGGACTTAACACAGCAAATATTGCAAGACTTGCAATAAAAGTGTGAGCTAATACTTTGTTTTTCTTTCATAAACTAAACAGCAACCCTCACATGGCCTGTGTCCTTCAGCTCTTTCTGATAGCTATTATCTTATTACAGCTGAATTTGCCATACCAGAGGGTAGAGGTGATGTCAGGTGCAGTTGCTAATTAGGGGCAAATAGGTCTAAGCCCCTTCAGTTAGACTCTTTCTTTCTTTCAACAAATAAAAATCCTTTCTGGCCAATGCTTTGCTTTTCTCTCTTCTCTACAACTGTACAATTGAGAGGGCAGCAAGGTGGGAGAAGAGGTTGAGTGGCTGGCAAATTCTTGCCCCTGTAGTGCAGCTACATCCAGTCCAGTCACGGGAAGGAGACCTTGGCAGCATCTAGAAACTTCAGTATAGTAGCACCATAGAAAGCCATGAGTGGGGGGCTGCTAGCTTCTGACCTTCAAGGGTATGTCCATGAAGCCCATGGAAGCAACCTCCCCTTCCTGGGTCAATAACCTCACTACTTCTGATGCTTCATCTTGAGCTTCGAAGCCCACCCTCCTCCTAAGACGAGAGTTTAGACCCCTTTTGACCGTATATAACAGGGTTCAGATCAGAGCATTCTTACTAGCTACTGTTTGTTTAGTACTCTTTGAGGCTAAAATTATTTTGTTCCAAAGAATATGAGTTCCTCAGTACAGAGAACCTCAGGACCAACAAGTGGGGTCGAGCAGAGGGGAGTGAAGAGCCTACTGGGTTGTGACTGCAAGGAGGCAGCAGGTAGGAGCCTGGACTGGAGAAAGAGGAAGCAGGGAGAACCTGCTGGTGGAGCCTGTGGGCTTGTCAAGGATGTAAGGGGGACTTCAGGGAGCCTGTGATACAAAAATGAGAGGCATGGATTGTCTGGGTACTCCAGCTTTTTTCAGGTGGCAGTGGGGAGATTGGGAGCAAAGTGGGGTGGGGTTGCCTACCTATGTCCAGGGGAGTAGTAGTGAGAATTACAACAGAGTAGCTATGAGTGAGTCAGAATGTATTTATTGTGTGAGGGCTGGTGAGAAAAGGCGACAAAGAGGGCAGTGGTGAAGACACAAGTCTTTCCTTCAGGGAAAGGGAAGATGAAATCCTTCTTTTCCCAGATGTCTTCCAGGAAATGGGAGAGAAGGGCAAAGAGGGACCCCAGCAGTAGTCTTCCCAATTTTTTCTTGTGTGTTTAAACATTACGAAATTAGAGCTCTTGGGTGGGTCTGCTGATATGAAAGTATAAGTGGTATACTGGGGAAATTCCAAAAAGTTTAGTGAGAACATGAAGAAAGGCCTAGGGAGAAGATGCACCGATAGGAATATTTGCTTTGCTCTCTAAGGACTATGTTGTGACTTTGGGCACAGGAACTGGAAGAACCAAAAGTCTTTCACAAAACGTTATTTCAGTATCCAACCCCGGCCCCCCACAACAATGGCTACAACAAGGGTAATCTATTAAATTATGAGAAATTGGCCAATTTTCAGAGGCATGTTACTCTAGGTCTGCTTATTGCCCTAGGACAGCGGTTCCCATACTGTGGTATACGTACCACCAGTAGTACAGAGACCACCTCCCAATGGTATGCATCCACCAATTAAATAAGACCTGGCCTACCACTTACCATGACATTCGGCGACAGTCGACTTCCTATATTCTAATGAGTGTGGCATCCCCACTATGCTGCGCCAATGGGAAATGCCCTCTTGTCGACTCAGCATTACTCTTTTTCCCGGGGTGGACATATTAAATCAATTTCCGGATTGAATGAGCAGGTCTCCACTTCGGCTCATTTGATCCCGAAGAATCGATCTGACGGCGGTGAATTTGCTGCTGTCAGTGAAGACATACCCAAAGACTGCAGAATTCTTTAAAAAAATCGTTTTAATCCTCCATCTCAGATGCGGTAAGTTTATAATGCATTTATTAATATTTTGCAAGACTACAGATTTTTATATACATAGCTATGCTATTGATACAATGTGTTTTAACAACACTTAGGTTTGAAGATAGTTTTCATACATAGTCTGTTTATAAAAAAAATTGGTGGTGGTACCACAGGTGGTGGCATTTTATGTCAGTGGTGCACAACATGGTAGAGTTTGGGAACCACTGTCCTTGGCTATCAGTAAAACTCCAGTGCTAAAGGAAAAATAAAGGTATTACTATTCTGGATCAAACCCAATAGGAACATAAGACTGGAAGGAACTTCCTGGTTCATTGAGCCCAGGCCTCTTATTTCACAGGCAGCCCTATTACCTAATCCTATTAATAAATGTATCAAGCTATCTAATCCAGTTTCCTGTCTCCCAAATTGATTAGCACCCAGTGCTTCAGAGGAAGATACAGAGACATCCTGCAATATATAGATGCAGGATAACCTGCCCCCAGTGAAGTTTCTTCCTAAAGCCCAATAGTTGATTATCCTAAATCCTAAAGCATGAAGCTTATATTTTTATATTAATTGTAAAACTTGTTTGTACTAGAGCAGCTTCAGAATTTCCCATCAGAATGACTTTTCATCTGAAAATGCAGTTTCTGCAAAATCAAATTTCTTTTGCAAGCATATTTCAATTTTTGCCAGACTTCTGTTTTTCTGTTGGAAAAATTGAAACAAAATATTTTGTTTCAATATAGTTCAATGTGAAACTGTATTTGCCTATTATATCACATTGTCTCGTAGGAATTGTAGTTCAGGCTCTCATTCTCTCCTGTAGGCTAGGCCCTTTGACCAGATTACATCTCCTATTATGCAATACAGTCTCCTCTCTGACCACATGATGAGGTGGATCATGGGAATCACATGGCTGTGGTTGCATCATGGGAAATGTAGGCCTGGTCAGGGATACTGGCCCATAGGGAAGAATGGACATATCATGCAAATTGAACTAAAACTCCCATGAGGCAATGGGGTCCCAAATAGGGATGAAAACATGTTTTGAAATATCCACATTTTCCATAGAATGGAAAGTCCTATTTTCTCTGAGCACTAGTTTATACTATTATAACTGCTTATTTTTGTTATCTCTATAAATGTCCAATTTTTCATTGAATCCTGGTAAGTTCTTGGCATCTGTAATATACTGGGTCAATGAGCACCATAGTCTGTAATTGCGTGTTGTGTGATGCACACAAATTAATCCCTATATATCCTGATCTAATGCCCATTGAAGTGAATAGATACACTCATAATAAGAATGTGGCAGTTGTTAAAATAAAACACGTTGTTCCCTATCTTACCCCTATATTTGACAAAGCTGCTATTTGACTGAACCTGCGATAGTTTTTAATATGATGCATTGTGAGATCAACCAAAAAGTAATAGTGGCGTAAGGTAACTTTACCTATTGATTTCTTGCTATGTGATGGGCAGCAAGTAAATATAATCTAGTTCACTATAGGTGGAATCCAGACATTTTCCCTGGGATTATTAAAATACTAATTTGGGCTTGTCTATCAGAAAGACAGCATTTTTATAGAAATGTTCATTTGTTTATTATAGCTTCTACAGGATCAAATTTTGGGTGTTAGGACCATCGCTAGAAATAGTATTGTGAATAAATGTTAACCAGCAAAGCATATATGGCCAACCCTACATGACTCTACTTTTTAAGCTTATGTAAACTCGAAATGAATGGAACCCCAAAGGAAATTGAAATTACCCACCCTATTGGCTGGAGGTCTAGAAAATATTGGTAAACTAAAGATTAGGTATCTGATCAGGAAATCGTACCCAGATTATAGTATAAAAACACATTTTTGTGGGGTGAGGTTTTTTTTGTTGTGAATAATAAGACAGAGTGTTCAACTCACTTCATAAAAAAGCCACAGAAAAATGAAGAGATGTGTATATAAACAAAATTCTGATTAATATAACTCTGGCAATATATTACACTCTGGCTGAAAATTCTTTTGCGCAAGTGAAGTAAAGTCATATAATAAACGTGTGATTGACACAGGAAATAGTAGGAATTTTGTAGATACTTGCTAGTAGTGTTTTGACAAAAATGTCATTGTGCGTAGAAATTAGAGAAGAGCATATCAGAGGCACCAATTTTTATCTATAGGAGGTCTAATCGGGTTACTTTCAGCTTGATTTATGCAGATCCTTTTTAAAAGGAAAATAGAACTTGGCTGGTAAATACAGTCACACAGCAGGACTTAAATGGTGTCACACAAGGCTCCTCCCACAGATTTTTAGAAGGAAAACACCCCTATTTCACAATTTTTTATATGGTACTAAAGATGGCAATAATTGTTCTTTTGGGGGAAAGGAGAAGTAAATTGAGTTGGGCTAGAGCTGTTGTTAAAGTCCGATCCCATTTCCTAAAAGAAAAAACAAGCCACAAACACACACAAAGGGGGAGAGAAAAGAATAGCAAAGACAGAAAATGCATCTTCTGTCTCTGGTATTAACTTTCACTTGCAACCTCAGTGCTGGAAAAACACAGGTATGGCACAGGTCTTATTAGCTACTGCAAGACCTGGCAAACTTGTACCACCATTAGGCTGTTTAGCACATTGCTTTTAACTGCCTCTTTGATCACAGGCTTACGGCAGTATTGCAAAATATGCAGTCTTGTCTTGCTCTACCAATCTCTTCTTAAACACAAAGCAAAAGGAGAAGGTGAGGAAAGAGAAGAAATAAGGTGGGGAAGCAAAAGGACACACGAGCTCGGGTGGCGTGGGGGCGTGACAGTAGGATCCCAAGTTTTACATCCCAAGTGGTCTTTGGCATTTAGCTGAAATCAGCAGAGATGGATGCCATGATGGTAAAATTAATTTCTTCCAAATCAACCATCTCCCAACTAGTAATTGTTGTCAGCTAGCTTAATTCTCCCTTAGAGTCTTTTTCTTTTAAGGATCTCTAAAGGGGAGTGATGGTTGAAATAGACTATCCCATCTTTATTTTGTTCACCAGATAGGCCTGCTTTTCAACACACCAGTTTTGGTTAATTGATTTCCAGTCCCACTCTTCACTTATTTACCAGGCATGATTCTAACACAGTCTTTGACTTACATTAGTTAGGATTTTTTATTTGAATGAATTCAGTCTTTTTGTCTTCCTTTTGCCCTTTTCCTCATCAACATTTATTGTTGTAGTCTATTGTGACATTTTATGGACTTTTACTTCTCACACTTGAGCTCTCAATCAGGGTAAACTTGCTGGGTCAATTATTACAACTCTGTGCCATAATGGAAATGTTTTTGGCTGTGTGCTGTGGAGTCACACCTTGGCTTATCTCACAATAACTCGCTGTGCACAAAAGCCCTGTATATCCAGCTCAGTCTAAACTATGAGAGTATTACAACTCACACAAGAGATCCTGCTTTCAGACCTGAAAGATTCAACTAAGTGTCAAAATTGAAAATAGGAAATTTTTACATAAACCTGCAACTAATTTGTACTTGTCTCTTCTTTTATGCTTTTAAACGGAACTCTTACTTCATAAGACACAGATGATAAAATCCACCTCTGCTAAGACAAATTCAGAATTTGACACCATATAGCCAGACTATGAGAGCAGCTTTAACCCAGTTCTTCCTTGTAACTAGTGTGACTTGTTTAACAAAAAGAAAATACATTCAAAAAAGGGGCCAACTCTGCACTGTGATTAGAGGCTCTGTGTCCATGCAGGGGTTTGGTTTAGAGTGGAATTCATTAAATGAACCTTGCATTTTTTCACAGGAGTGGAAATCTGACCTAAAAATACAGCTTAAATTGATCTTAAGTGATGTATAACCTTCTGCTGGCCCTCTGCACTGTGGCAGGGTGGGGAAATTTCTCCTTAATTCTATGATTCTTTAAGTCCTTTATCACTGACACTGCCAGACAATGATAATAGGAACCTATATCCTTTCGTAAAACATGTTCTCAGTAAGACTCAGCTCAGTATAAATCTGAGATTTTGCTCAGGTCCTTTAACTTACACTCTTTTTTAAATGTAGGTAACCATCCAAAGTCCAATAATGTTAATGGGCTTCAAATCATGCCCCAAATCTGCTATGCTTAGGGATAGAGAAAAATCCATCAGAAATTGCAAACTAGAGCTAAAGTACCTAATCAACAAGGGAATAGAGCAGAAAGGAAAATTAAAGCAACTTGGTGTGAAATACAGTCAGGTAAATAGCTGAGTTAAGCTTCAAACATTATGAAAGCAATGACTCAGCTAGTCTAGTAGCTAATGTGAGTGTCATACTGCCAAATGAAATAAACCAGTGTAGGAATGGACTCATTAGTGGGTTTAAGGGCAATTCAAGATTGGGTGGAGGGGGTAGTTTTAAAATGTAGTTTTGGGGAAGAGGGATTACAAATCATCTGCAAAACAAAGGTTAAAAATTGAAATATTTGTAAAATTAAAAAACATGAGACACAGTTTAATATCTTTTTTCTTTCTATCTGTTTGCTACTTCATCCTTTCTTTTCACTTTGCATTTTTTTATAGTGGAAAATGTGCTAAAAATAGTTTGGAGAAGATATATTTAAACTTAGTGCTGCCATTAAATAACTGGTTGTAATATGGCATAATGCTTTTTATAATATGGGTAAATCACAGCAGGATATACTGTATTGGTCCATCAATATATGCCTTAAAGTAGCTAAAGAAACCTAATTATCAGAATGCATTTGAGGCATGCGTTACTTATGTGACCAATATTTAAGTAAATTCAGTCATACTTTAACATGATCTGGTCTAAAGACACAGTTGCACCAGTTTAACTAAAGGTGTGATTCAAATCAGTTTAGTTAAATGGTGCAACTTTGTGAGGACATGCTACTGTTGATTTAAACCAAACTAATATCAGTTTATCTTGTCCCTTGTACATTTTCCAGGAGCAAGCTAACCCACTGTAACCATTTTTGAACCAATATGTATGTGTATGCACAGGAATTTGCACCAGTTTAACCAACCAGTGGAATTTTGTGTGTAGACAAATTCTAATGGCCAGATTAAGGAGCCTGGTTACAACCCCTTTCTGCCACTGACATAAAGGACTGACAAATTGAGGCACAAATCTCCAATTGAGAATTCCTCTAGTTTAGAGGAAGTCCCTGATGGAGCATCTGTGCTCCCAAACCCTAGCTTTCTGTCCCCCTATCTCTAGGCAGAGCTCAGCCAGTGTCATGTAACTTTCATCAATAAACAGTTGATCAAAGCCTTTAAATTAGTGGCAGAAATCAGAGGTTCCTAGCAGCTACTTGAAGTTACATAAGGGCCTCTCGGAGCCCCACTTCTACCCTGAGCAGAGCTGGTTTGGGAAAGACCACATATGTGTATATATGTACTATAGGTGGATCTAGGAGCACCACTTGTGCCTATCATTGCCCAACATGTTCCACTTTTCCTGTTTTCATTTGGCTTATAACTTTAACCATTCAACCTGGAATTGTCCATGTTGGCATCTGCCTCTGGATGAATGTTTTTTGGAAAGTTTCATCAAAAATAGTTCATCCATTTGCAGGAATTAGGATAGAAAAAAAAATTATATTCCTACAACCATTTTGTTGGAAAGTTGCTGTTCCCCCATGCATTGGAGCATTGCCTTGTAAATTAGCAGGGAAGTGCGCACTGATGCCAGAGATGTATCTTTTTAGTGTTCTCATATAAAAACTTGGCTAAGTTTGTAACCCTTGAAAAATCTCAGTTCATGCAAATATAGCAAAGATTTGTTCGTTTGGCAGCTAAGTTTTTGGAAAAGTTCATCTGCACTGAGCATGCTCAATCCAAGACTGCAGTGACTGAACAGATATTTCCCAACAATTGCTGCTCCTTGTTGGGAAATTTTGGCAATAGGCACTGGAAATGAGAGCAAGGAGAGCATCCTGTTGTCTCAATGCCCCTGCTTCTGCTGGTGTCCAGACAGCAAGGAGGAGGAAACAGCCTCACTTAAAGGCCTAGGTGACCAGAACCAGATTTAGGGAGAGTAGAAGAGGGGAGTAGATTGGGACAAAGGTGGTGAGGAAAACTGAGACTGGGATCAGGTGAGGGAAAACAGATTGGATGAGGAACTTGTGGGTGTGAAGGGGAGAGGAAAGGAGGGAAAGAGAGGGACAAGGTGCTGGAGGGAGGGGAAAGGAGGGAAAGAGAGGGACAAGGTGCTGGAGGAAGGGGAAAGGAAAGACATAGGACTGGGATAAGGACAGGCTGGAGGAAACAAGGGCAGAAGGGGTCAGGGAGAGAAAGGGAATAGAAAACTTTGTGACCACTTGAACAAACTCTTTCCCAGACCCTATCATGGGTCCCAGCATTACTGAGTCTTGCCATTTTGGTCAAGAGTTCTTTCTAGTGGGAATTAACAAAATCACATTAATATCTCTAACATGTAAGGAACTGTTTCCACGTTAAAGCATCAGGCTGTAAACATCTCTTGGGAGGCACAACACACTGGGGATGCTTACATATACTGGTTCAGACTGTGTTTTCTGGAGATCGATGGATAAATAAAGGGCTTTTGATATAAAAAGGCTGAGTTAAGCTGACTGGGGGCCTTCTTCCTGATTCAGCAGACAGACATGACCTTCTGGCCAAGGGGGACTCCAACCCTTGAGGAAGGCTTGGAAAGACTTTGGCCCATAAGACTATGTTTAGTCTGTGTTTAAATCTGTCATTTGTTGATCTTTTATTGTTTTCTGTCACACTTTTACCTTAAGAATAAATGTGCTTTCTTCAAAAGAGCTGTGTGGTAACTCGTAACTACTGGTAATATGCTGTTCATAGCCATTGGAGAGAAAGCAGGGCATAGGCTTTAGAGGCCATTAGGCAGACTGGCTTGCTGGAGATATCACAGTGAGAGGCAGGGGAGCTGTGCAGACTTAAAATCTTCTGGTCAGAAGGGAGTGGGACAAGGGTCCCTGACCAGAGGCAGGTGATAAATGGAGACCTGAGATCGGAATGGGCCTTGGGGATAGGGAGATACAGGTGTAATTACCCTGAAAGTGCAGCATCCCACGTCAGAATTTTCCATTAATGGTAAGAGCGCTCTCCTGAGAGGTGTGGGAGACTCCTGTTCAAATCCTTTCTCCCCCTTGAGCAGAAGGACATGAACCCAAGTCTCCCACATCTCAGATGAGTGCTCTAACTATTAGGATCAAGATTATAAGGTGGGCAGCAGAACCACCGCCATTCCTCCTCCTCTCCTCAGCCTCCCATTCTGTGTGGAGTAAGGTAGGCGTCTAGCACCTTCCAACAAAAACAGACTTAAGCTCCTTAAAGATGCCTCACTCTGTGAAAGTAGTTCCTAGCTGTGGATTGCAAGCAGAGATAGATGCCTCCCTGCAGCTTGGATGTAGGCATTTATCTCCATGTGGGGTGGGGCTGAGGACACACGTCTTGTCTGCGTCTCTCATTGGCTAGCTGAGGCGGCTTCCCATTTAGCTTGCTGTCTTTTGTGGATCGCATTCTTAGGTGCCTATCTCTCTCCATTCACTGTATAGGGAGCCAAGGTGCCTTACTCAGTCTTTGTGGATCACAGTAATGTTCCTGTGATTTCTCTAGGAGCCTAAAAATTAGACTTAAGTCCCATTGTGGATCCGTCCACAGGAGATCTAGCCAGCTCCCACTGAAATCAGTGGCAGAACTTCTACTGATTTTCAGGGGAGTGGGATCAAGCTCCAAATCACTGACAGTTTTCAAGGTATTATTGTATACACTGTGGTTGTCTGTGTACCAATAGCTTTAAAAATGATAGTGAAATGCAGCTGGGGCCCAATATACCTAGATGGAACTTTCAAACAGAACCAAACTGGCAACTCTTTGTTGTTTTGTTTTAAATAATGTCTGATTTCTTTGCCTCAATGTAGTGTAATAAAATTCAGCAAGCCTAGGGAGAATTTTCAAACAAACAGAAAGAGAAAACTACAGCTGACTAGGGAGAGAAATAAAGAAATAGAAATAAGGAATTGGTGAAACAAGAGAATTTTCATTCAACTTTCAAAGCATGTTTATCTTACAGTAAGGAATTTATTAAAGGGACTCTAATAGATCGAATTAGTTACACAGATAAAGAATTATTGTTTTAAAATCTAACAGCATCGCTAGATTATTAAAAAAATCCTAGAAGTCTACTGTATTTGTCATTATTTATGTGAAGTATTTTACCTTAAGGTCACCTAACAATCTCACGGCAGAGTTGGGAATAGAACCCAGGTCTCTTGCATCCCAAGCCAGCGCGCCAGGTGCTAGGCCACAGTATCTCCCCACTAGTAGTGCTGGTGAAAATTTTCCATAAAAACTTTTTTTTTCTTTTTAACTGCATTTTTAGATTAACCAAAATTTCCTGAAAATTGTCTGCTTTCCCAAAAATTTTAAATTTTTTGTCAGCAACTCCAAACCACATTTTTTAGGTTTTCAGTGTTTGGGGAGTTTGTCGTTATAATTATTTATTATTATTATGATTACTCAAAAGTTTAAATTTTCTGGGGAAGGGACATTTTTTGCTCAGTTCTTACTGCTAGCAACATGCAGTTAGCTTAAGGTTCTGAACACACCGTTTAAGCACTATTTTGTTTTATTTAAATGACCTCACTTATAAAAAGCTCATTGAATATTTTAATGAAAACATAGTAATGTTAGCTTATCTATAAAAAAAAAATTTAAATCTAAATTTGTACTGTCAAAGGTTCTGTTCTTCATTAATAAAAATGTAGTAACTGAATTCATGCTCTAGATTAATAGATAATGTCCCACTATCCTAAATCAATCCACACTTCTTCTGCTTCCAGCATTCATATTCCCATGCTCACAAATAAACTGAATCTCCTTCTGTTTGTAAAAAGACACAAAAGATGACAATCTGTGCTAATTTACAACCAATACAAATCTTATTGAGGTTGCAGAGTATATAATTCAGCACAGAATTTGATGCAAGCTCCCTCTGCCCCTTTCCTTTTTTAATGACGGCTGAGCTATTCAGGATTCTTCAGGTAGTCAATTTTCAAGAAATGTCTGCCATTCTTTTGCTCTGTTTTTAGTTGAAAGTCTGGATAAACAAGGTATAGATCTTACAGTGATACAAAAGGAACTACACATGCTAAAATCCTGTCCAAAGAATTCTCCAATACCTATTCTTCGGGGACAGACTTTCTAACCATTGTCTCTGCCACAGTGGAACGGGAAGGGGGTATGTCTGTAAAATGTCTGGGTATTTAGGCTACTTGTGAGTTCAAAGTCCAACACCAGCAAAGACTGATACCAACAAAATTCTGCATAGGAGATAGCACCATGAAAAACTTTTACTCTAAATAAAAATGAGAGCTCTTCCACCTAAATTCATCTCTGCATTCTTAGCTACTAAAGCCTCATTATAATGTAAAATCTCTTAAGGTGTTTAGATTTCAGGGACTCGGGCAGATTTCTCATCATACAAAAGTTTTGGAATCCAGCAATGGTATGGTATGCCCCTTGGGAAACCTCACATGGAGTGAACTCCAGAAAATATGGAAAAGGGGTTTGGTAAAGGCCCTCAGTATCAGACAGTAGTGCAGTTATGTGGTCATTTGCAATTAATATTGTGTGGCTTATCTATGGATTGTATGTTTATCTATATCCATATGTATTGTGTATGCATGTCTATGCTGAGGTCTTGAAAAAATTTACCTACTTACTGGCTCAAGCCTATGCCTACTAGTCAAGAAGTAAAATAACAAAGCTGCCATGACCCGAAGACCACAGCCCCAAAGCTATACTCCCTCAATTTTAAAGACTAAAACCCTATTTAGTTGTAACATTATCAATCAATTTCCTATCTAGGAAATGCTAAAAATTGTAGCATGCATCTGCAACATCGATACCATTGTGGTTTGATGAATGCCATTGATATTTCTCTGCCAATCCAGATCTGAATAATATTTGATATGCAAATTCATGTGAAAACGGAACATTGCTATTTGACAATGGTTATTTAACACATCTTTTTTTTGCTTTACATTTTCTCCATTTTTGGCATCGTTCCATCCTTTTTCCAGTAGTAGCTCACATGGTGTCTATCATACCTGACTAATCTTCAGTGTCTGTTTCCTGTTTGCACCCAAGCTGTCTACGTATTCTAACCTAAATCATTAATCTCTCCCTTAACTCCGCCCCAGCCACGGATCGACAAATGCGGTTTGGAAGTTTACCAGTCACTTCATATCCATAGAACTAAACCTACTAGCCAGGGACTGATAGGAAAGATGGGGGTCCCTGTTATACAAGGTCAACGCCAGAGCAGAATGGTGGTGGTAGTAGTGAGAAGCTAACGCTCTTTCTTCCACCAGTAAGAAAGGGAATGGTGCTAGGATTTTTACCAGGGTCCCTAAATCATGCCCAGAAGCTCCATCTTTTGCATCAATCCCTGTCTAGTAGGTATCTGATAAACCTTGTCCCCATCTTCCTCAGGCCACTGGAATGAAGACTCTCTTTCCTCCTCCAGAGATTCTTGGCTGCTACAAGAGTAGGATCTCTGCTCTTTCACTGTTCCCACAGTCTGCTGAGTCCTTCACTTCAGTGAGTGCTTCTGCTGCAGGTTAGAGCATTCCTAAGCTCACCAAAATGAAACTGACCATGCTGTTCACTCTGTCATGCTGTTCACTACTGCCCTGGCGGTCCTCTTCAGCATCAATGAAAACTGAGGAGGCTCTAGGCAGTTTGTACTGTGCTGCAGCTTGGTGAAAGCCTGAGAGGCTGACTGAAGACTGGGGATGACTGCACTGTATTATTTTACACTCAATTCATCTGTCGAAAATTATCTTTGCAACCATAAAGGTTACAAATGTAATTATTATAAATGGAATCTTCTGTTAGATGCCTGACTCATGTCTTGCTCACATGCTCAGGGTCAAAATGATCGCCAAGGGTCAAGGAGAAATTTTCCCCCAGGTCAGATTGGCTGGTACCTTAGGGTTTGTTGGATTTGGCGGGGGAGGATGCCTTTTTCTGCTGCATGGGGAATGGATTGCCTGCTAGGATCGTCTGGGCATATCTTACTTAGTCAAGTCCCTGCTATTGCAGAGACATTGGGCATCCGTGGCATCTCGGTCTCCCCTGTTCTCTCCAGCACAACACTTTAGTCTCCTGAGGACTGAAATGCTTAAGTCATTGGAGTATTTGGACGCAATTAAATAGCCTGTAATATATAGGTGGTCAGACTTGATGATCTAATGGTCTCATCTGGCCTCAAACTATGAAAATCTATGAAAGCTCAGATTTTGCAGAAACAAATGGCACTCACCTATGAAAGCTTCATACTTGCCCTGGATAAGCAATTTCTTCAAGTAGCAATTTCTTCAAATCTGTGTGTGTGTGTGTATGTGTGTGTGTATGTGTGAGAGAGAGAGAAATATATAAGCCTTAGAGTCTGCCTTTATTAGAATGTACTGCAGTTTGCAAAAAAGAGTCTAATTGAAAACATGGCTATAAATGCCCTGCAGCTAGTGGAAAGAGAGAAGACTAAAGTCAGCAGGGCAGCAAATTCCAATAAAGAGTCAACTACCTTAAAACAGGTCAACAGAGCACAATGGGACAAGCAGTAAAATGAGGAAGCTTATTGAAATCCCACCTCTGTGATGGTATTGGGGCATTGGTAATTACTGTTTCTTATTTGGTACCTTGTAGGGGCAAGGAAAATGAGTAAGGTTTTTTGGGTTTTTTTAAAAAAAAGATACAAATATTAACAGACATTTCCTAATTTTTTATTTCTTCTGTCTAAATCCAATAATAATTCATTTGTTTTTACAATTAACTCAAATCTCTAGTATAAACGTTTTGAGATATAGGTATAGTTAGCCAAAGCAGCAGGTGATGATTCCTCCACATACATATTACCTGCAAAGATTTGTTTGTTGTGTCTCATTGTGACAATAATATGATTATTCCACAAAGGCTTGTGGCTGGAGTTACTAAAAAATATAGGAACCTCCAAATAGAAGGTGTATGGTAGGAAATTTGTATATAAACAAACATACACCCATTTTAAGTAATTCTGTTAAGCTGAAGGAAAGTCCCTAAAGAGTTGCCATAGTTGCTCACCAACAGATGACTCATGAACTGTTCCTCTGGTTCTGGATTTTCTGTCCACGTTGCCCTCTATGTTGTTGTCCCTGTTTCTGCTCAATGGGAATCTTCAGAATGGTCTGGAATACTTTGACAGCAGCTCCTTCCATAGCACTTCTGTAACCAGTGTAAGGGTTATAGAGGAAGGAATAGTGAACAATTGGGGATTTGGGTTGGGGGCTGCTAGGTCCTTTTTTTGGGTATCAGCGCTGGTCCTTTCTTTGTTTGGGCATCAGCGCACCTCATGCTGGTCCTGCATATGGCAGCTCTAGGAATTCACAACCCCAGTTGGGTTGTGGTGTTATGCCCTTCTGGAGAACAGATTTTCTTAGTGTGACAGGACAGTTTAGCATTTTGGCAAACACTAGCAAAAAAGCATTTGGGGGACATTTTCCTTATGCCCATGTTCATTCTTCTTCTTTCACTCACCATATTTTTCCTGTCCCTCCTCTGTCTCAGATCTCTTCTGTGATCTTTCCCTCTACCTTTCTGCTCACTGAAATGATCACACCAATGGAACGGAGGTTTGGGGGCCAGCTGTTGGAGTCCTTTTTCTGCATTTTCTCCTTGTCCACTCCTGCTTGCCCTGCACAATGTAACATACACATTCACACAGTGCAGTGGCATGAAGGTCAGGACTGGGGAGGGGACAGCACAGCAATAAAAAAATCATCAGCAATAAAAAAATCTTCTCCGCATCAGCTGAGCATGCCCTATATGGCTTTGACAACAAAGGGTCTTGGAGAGTGAGACAGCCCTTTAAATATTGTCTCCACAATCCGGGGTCTGGTCATAGCTTCCTTCTTGGAGTAGAGCAGCCCTATGGCAGGTTTTGGTCTGAGTAAAAGTTCTTAAAATCTAGTGGTCTCCATTTAAAAAATTGGAGAGAGGTTACCAGTTCTTCCAGCATTCCCTACTTTAAATTTACTAGCTGAATATCTTTCTAGCTGGTAGAATCTTTTAAAATGGAATGATGTTTAGAAGTACATCCACTGTAGTCAGAGGCTTGGCTGCTTTGGCCTTGTCTAGAGTAGGATTTGGAAAGTGTTAGTAAAATCTTGGCTTTAATTTGACCACTTTAATATGTGTTAAAAGTACACTACTTTATCCACACAAGGCTATCATGTTAGTTAATATCTTTCATATCCTTTCAGAGTTTGTAAAGCAGGGCTCTGTTGGTGTAATGGTTAACCTGTCCCTGAAGATCAGAATTAACCCATTCTGTTTAATCTATATGAAGTCACTCCTCTTTCAGAAGCTTTCATTCATATATGCAAGAATACATGCATGTATTCTGTGTGTCTCTCTAATCATGAGTGAAGGGTCTTGTTCCTTCTCAAAGAACTATAATATTTCATAAGCAAATACATGACAGTTGTACAGGAAGTCTTCAATATAGATAGTGACATTAATGTATTGTACATGCTGTGCATATGTAAAATTTGCTCATACAACAATTAAAATGTTGTTACATGAGCAAAGACATGGCTTGCAGAGCACAAAGCTAAGCTGTGATTATTGTATAGTGGAAAGCATGTTTCTGATTTGCCCACAAAACTCAGTGTGCAAATTAAAATGAGAGGGTAATCAAATGAAATGGGAATCCAGAAGGAGAAAGCAGCTCAAACAAGCAATCAGCACTGTAAATTTCTTTAAATATGCACTGCACATACATACGTGCACACAGCCAAATTCAAATTTGGTGTAAACAGGTTTAGTTTGCCGGAGTAAAAGGAGCTGGGCTTGAAATAAAATAACTTTGAATTTGGCTAAATTTGTGTTTGTGTGTGCTATACATACAGTGTACAAAAAGACTCAAACTGATATTAGTATACCATTAATGTTCACAAATTTTAAAACTTAAAATTTAGGAGATCACAATATTAAAGTTCTGATAGCAGAGTTAACTCTGTTACATTGCACATACGTTGAGTTTTCTATTTTCAATTAATCTGTTAATGCTTACTGTAACTCTTATAGTAGAGCTGGGCAGAGGATGGCAATTCTATTTTACAATGGCTTTTGAGGTGCAGAATTTGTTTTTGTTCCACAATGGAACGAAGACTAAATCTTTCAAATGTTTTTGAGAAAAATGAATTGCGTCTAAATGTCCGCTTTTTAATCAGGAAGAGGTGTTGAAATGGCAGAGAGATTGTGTGTTCTGCCTGCTTCAAAGCAGGGTTTTTCCATCCAAGATCACTCTGATTCAGGTAGAGTGTGGACCTGAACCTCCCATATTCCAGGCTAATGTATTAACCATCAGGTTGTTGCTTGTTAGAGCTTCCTTTTCTTCCTTCCTCCCTCTCTAAAAAACATTTTGATGAAGTCTTCATCGAAATGAAAATGTCTCTGCAAAATGTTTGTTTTGATAAATTTCACTTTGTTGAAAATGTTCTCATAGATTTTAAGCTCAGCAGGGACAAATATGATCATCTAGTCTGACTTCCTGCACAATGCAGGCTATAGAACCTCACTCACTCAGTCCTGTAACAGGTCCCTAACCTATGACTGAGTTATTAAAGTCCTCAAATCACGGATTAAAGACTTCAAGGTACAGAGAATCCACCAGCAAGTGACCCATGCCCCATGCTACAGAGTTCTGACCAGATGTAGTTTATACCATACCATATACTGAATAGTCAGTGTACCTGAATGTGACACAGTCTATGATTTGTCAATCTATATTTTATAACCAAAGAAGATGAATAAGGTGCACTTTAAATTAAGAAAAAACCTCAACCCAAGCCAAAATGAAGGCATAATCTAATACCTATCCCCAACAACAATGGTTTCTGTTGGGTTTATCCAATCAGTCTGATGGGTTGGGCAGAAATGACCAACACAGATTTTGGCTTGGGTGGAGCAAAACTCACATTGGGGAAAGAGAGGGTTGACTTGGCTCAGGAAGCTGAAAAAAACCTGGTTTGATCTGGAGGAATAACCTCACATGATATGGTAAATAGTACTGAGAGGAAATGCCTATAAATAGATATACTCTGTGGGGAAAAGTCTCTCTGGGTATAGTGTGGAGCTGAATCTGAGGAGGTTAGAAAATTATTGTTTAAACACATAAGGTTTTTATTTTCCTTCTATAACTAAGCTGATACTATATTATCTAATTCAGTTTATGAGCAATGTAAATCTACAGATGTTAAGCAGTTTATTTTGTTTTTAACTCCATTTTCTATTTTCAGTAAATCTTGTTCACTACAAAACTACTGTTCTGTAAGTGATTTCAAGCACCCCACCCTGAAGGTAGTGCAGTCCTCAACCACTAAGGAGAGAAACAGAGATTTATCAGTAAATGCTGATGCATAGAACCCAAAATATTTTGTGGAACCCTCTCAGGTTCAACTAACTTTCATTGAATCACAAGTAGAGTTCCATTGTAAACCTGCCTGGTTTCCTGGTTGGCTGCAGGGGAGCCCAGTCTTCCCAGTTATGTAGCTCTGGCCCAGCCCTGCCATGTGGACTACCACCTGGTTGTTGATGCCAGGGTTTCCAATATCCATGACTCCAGGGCAGCCCCACTGTGACAGAGCTTGCAGGCTCCCTTCCATGGAACCAGGAGCATGAAAGCCCTGGAAGTCTCATCTCTAACTAGGGTTCAGCATCCAGCTCCACAGCAGATCGTCTGTGGGCCCTGAGGGTTCTCAATATCATTTGAAAAGCATTACCTGGGAACTGATAGGATCCCATGTCCAACATTACTGTACAATCAAATGCTTTCTGTTGTGTCCCATCCCTTGAACTTTGTCTATTCAGGGTCTCTTTATATTGTAAGACCTACCAGGCTTCAGCGGTGTCTTATTAGAAATTTACAGAGACTATAAATATCTGGGTGGTGGGGAGTACCAAGCAGTCCCTGGATTGCAACCTGCAGTAGCGACAGGCCTGGGTTCCCCTACTGGCCACACATAAAGTGATGTAAGCCCCATGAAGGGGACAGGAGTGCACTCATAGGGCAGCATTTAAAAGGTCCCAGAGCCAGGACTGAAGGCACTAATAAAGGCAAATAGACTGTTTAATACCATGCAAGGAGCTCATTTGGACTTTGACTTGGCTGGAGATGACTTGGACTCATCTGGCAGCCTGCAGGGGGCACCAAAGGTGAAAAAAGAACAGTAATACTGCACCCTGCTGCTAGGAGACACTCAACAAGTGAGTGCCCTGCCCCATCATAATGTGCAATACAAAAGGTAATATTACTAATTGCCTCTCTGACGATGCCAACAATTTTGTCTGCAGATGGCACTAACAGTGGAGAATGTTTTGCACTCTGTTACTGAGTGTCTCTGATATATTATATGTCTGGTATCCTAAAAGCCTGAGGGATGAGAGAAGTGGTCCCATATTTTTCCCTGAAGTGTAATACTCTGAATAAATGTAGAATATAGGAATAGGGCAGTATTGACTTAAATAGTGTGTGGACCCATCACTGGCACTCTACCGTGTTGTGTGTTTTTAAAAGTTTCCGGGCACCAGCCAGAGAATGCAGGTAGGCCTTGCATGCAGGTAGGAAGCATGCAGGTAGGTCTTGCATATTTATGTACATGCTTATTTGGGACCCAACTGTGCCCATGTGGCTTCTTCATATTATTTTTAATGTGAAAAGCATAAGACCCAACATCAAGTTGAAGGAAGAGGGAAGAATGTAAATAAAGTTACATAAAAGAGCCTTTATTGCAGCTGATACTGCCTTGTGTTTGCACTTATTTGCCATTTTAGAAAGTATTGAATGTGAGAAATAATGCACTTGCATCAAATCTTTGTTCTGTTTTAGTTCCTAGAGGTCAAGAATAAAAGAGTTCACAGGGGTGATATGTATGATTGCGGGGATGAGAGGGGAGAGATGAGTGGATTTGATCTCTGTTAAATTCATGTGTTGCTATCCTGATTTGAAAGTGCTATTGGACCCAGTTTTAACATCACTTTGCAGTGAATTGATTATAGTAATACCTAATTATTTCAAAATGTCATGTACACTTGATTAAGTCAATGTAATGGTTGTGAATCTAGCTCTGAGCAGAGTACAGCTTGCCTTTGACATTACTTGTTTCCCTATGTGAGCATAAATCCAATATTTTTAAAAAAAATAGTAACTATTTAAAATTAACTTCTAGCATGGCAAGTGAATTTGTGTTCAATTAAATGAATTTGGAGGACTCTGTCGGGACGAAGCATGATTGTATGGCTAAATTACTTGACTGGGAATCAAGAGATTCCCTACCATAGACTTTCTTTTGTGATCTTGAACAAGTAACTTATTCTCTTGGTACTTCAGTTTCCATCAGTAAAATGGGACTATGCTTCTCTATCTGAAAAGGAGTATTGTAAGAATAAATTTATTAATGTTTGTGAGGCACTAAAATATTACATTAATGGGTAGCTGTATTTGTACCTAGATTTGTTTGAGAAGGCATATCTATTTTCATCTGTAGATGTTTCACCCAGTAATATTTCTTTCTGGATACTAACCAGTAAGAATACAGTTGCAGTTGATAAAATCATAATTAAAATGTAACATAATTAAGAAGCTTATTTCAATCTTATTGGAATTAGCCAAAAGTCACTATTTATCTAAGCATACAGGAATCTTGCAGGATGCATCAAAATCAAACTAACTTGTTCTTAAATGTGTATGTTAAGTTTGTGGTCAGGAGATTGACTGGGTTTTAACCTATTTAGGAAGAAATCTTGATAGGCTTGAGAGACTTGGGATGTGAGTATTTAATCAATGGAATCAACTCCTGCCAATACTGTTTTCTTAATGCCAAGTGAAATTTTTTCAAGCGCAGTTCATGCTACTGTCTTTTAGCATCTTAGATGCTAAAGCTGCACAAACATATTCATACATAGAAATAAGAAGCAGTTTGCATCAGGCTCTGACACTGTGATGTCATTTAGAATATAGCCTGGCAAATCCATGTCAAACTGGGAGAGGTATCCAGTGGCATCCCATATGGGTTTGTCCTGGGTCTGGTATTAGTCATTATTTTCATTAATTCATTGAATAATGGAATGGAAAATATGCTTACAAAAAAACATTTGCAGGTAATACCATAGTGATTTGCTAAAACTTTGGAGGACAGGATTAGAATTCAAAATGACTTTGAAAAATTGGAGAATTGGTTTGAAATCAACAAGAGGAAATTCAATAAAACAAGTACTTCCCTTAAGAAGAAAAAAAATACCAAATAGAAGATAATTTTAAGCAACACTAATGCCCATCCAGTTATCTAGAATTATGAGTCAATGGTTGCCAAGAACGCTATATAATTCTGGAGTGTTACGTAAGACACAGGAGAAAATTGTCCCTCTCTAACTGGCACTGGTGAGTTCTTAGCTGGAGTACTGTGTCCAGTTGTGAACCACACTTTTATAAAGATATGGACAAATCGTAGAAAGTTCTAAGGAGCACAACAAAAATGATAGAAGGTTTAGAAAATCTCACCTGATGAAAGGTTAAAACTTCTGGACATATTTAATCCTGGGGGGACCTGATAATGGTCTTTATATATGTTAAGGGCTTTTACAGTGGACCAATTATTTTCCATGTCTGCTGAAGTTAGTACAAGAAGTAATGGTCTTAATCTGAAGCAAGGGAGATCTAGATTAGATACTAGGAAAAAACTTTCTAACTATAGGATGTTTAATCACTGGTATAGGCTACCAAAGAAGGTTGTGGAATCCTCCTCACTAGAGGTTTTTAAGAACATTTTAGACAAACACCTGTCACAGATGGTCCTGAATAGGGGGCTGCACTAGATGACCTCTTAAGATCCCATTGTGACCCATCCTGTGCCTAGGGCAGCCACCTGAGAATGCCAAAGTCAGGGCAGGCTATAAAAGGAGAACAGATTCTCCCAGCACTGGTGGGTGGCACTGAAGCCAGACTTCCAACCAGCCACAAACTGTGCTTTTGATTCCCCACACCGGTTATCAAGAAGCCGGTATGCAAAAACACACAGCCCCCTTTACTGCATTCCAGTCTCTGACTCCCAATCAGCCACTAGGTCCAGTAAAAAGACCAGTTATTTAAACTCTATGCTCTTTACGAAAAAGGTTCCCGCTGACCCCAAAGGGTCAGCCACAGTACCAAGTCAGTATAAGTTTGGATCTTACCCAAAATATCATGCTGCCAGCGAATCCTTTAGTAACTAAAACTAAAGGTTTATTATAAAAGGAAAGAAACAAACCATAAGAGAAATGTTAAGGGATTAAAGCAATCAGATACATACAAATGATTTGAATGTCCATATACATCAAGTTTCTGAAGAATTGTGGAGTTTGCAGGCTTATATAGTCCGTCTGGAATCCATCCAGTAATTGGATGGGTCTCAGTCCTTTGTTTCACAGCTTCAGTTCAGTTGCAGATGAGCTGATCTAGAGGTAGGTTGGTAGTTGAAACTGAACCCCAAGTGAAAGACAAAATGGATTCCCCAGGCCTCTGCCTTATATACCTCTTGGCCCTGGCCATGCTGTTTGTGGAGTTTCACAGGAACCAAAATGGAGTCCAGAGTCACATGGGCCAGTCCTGGTGCCTCATCAGGTATATCCCTGACTTCTCCCCCTGGGCCCCTTGCACCTGGGAATGTCTTAATAGGCCATTAACCAGGCTATTGTTCTGCACCATCCTGTCTGAGTTGTTACCCAGACAGCACAATTTGAAATGCTGATATATCAAATGTATCCGTAACTTCCATCTCACATACAACACATGAACATAAACATCATCATCTTACTTAGCACATTATAGCCTTTCTAACAGTACTTGACATGGCATATCTCACATGAATTATTATGATTTTGACATACTGATGTCAAACAATATACTAAATCCCTTCCCCCCGCCCAGCCAGCCAGCCAGCCAGTGTGACACTTTTCTAGCACTATAGTTCCATGATTCTATGGGCTCCCGCCATTCAAGTAATCAAGCATTTTTGAGTGCTGCCTTGGAGCTACTGTCTACTCTTTTTCTGTTGTGAGCTTGTTCAACAAATTTGCAAGTTTAGAGGGACATGTTCAGCAGAAACTGAACCTTTGCAAAGCTGTTTGCTGCAGCTTTGTGTTTTCTCTCTCTATTCCACATTGCTTGAAATGCACCAGTTTATATTTAAGCATAATGATGTGAAATAAACAGCAATAACGTCATCTTCTTTTCTCATGTCTGTGGGACAAATTCTGCAGTTCTTCATCAAACAAAGCTCCCACTGTCCTCGGTGGGATTTCTTTCTTGATGGACTGCTGAATTTGTCTCTGAAGTTATTACAGTTTACATTGTGCCTTAGTACTGACAAATGTACTGCTCTAATACCTTATTTATTTTTTTATTGGAAGCAGAAGCTTGCTTTGCCTCCCGGTTCTCACTTCATGAAACTGTCAGGCAAATTTACATGGATGATTACTCCTCTAGCATGCTTATCCATCATAATATCTATGAGATATCACCAGCAATACAAACCAAAAGAGAAGAGGTCACCCAAATTCTGCAACTTATTTAAAGCACACATTAACCTTCAAAATCTGATTTATTCTTTATTTACACATCCGTGGATTCTTTGACACTTGCTATGTTTCTGTATCAACTCTGCCCAGGAAGCAGGTGACAGATAAGCCTGTCACATTTTTTGTTTTCTTAGCAGGGGATCAGCCAAGAACACAAAGAAAAGGAATACACAAAGAAAAGGAAAACAGTTAAATATGAGAAAACCTTGAGAAATTGTTTACTGTGAAGCTTAGAGAAACTTTTATGAAGGAGACTTTCTTTTAAGTGTCCAGATCCCATTTCGGTCTTTGAAAATCTTCCCCTATATCTTCAAATACCATAATAATAGGTTAATAACAAGTTTCCTTCTACAACTGATGGAATAATGGATTTTGGTTGTTCGCTGACCATTCCAGAAAGTCAAAATAAATTCACTTTGGGCAGGACGAAAAATGAAAACTTTAGAAATTTTTGGCAAATTGAAAAGCCAAAAAAATTGTTTTGGGTCAAATTTCAATTTTGTCAGGACAAAATGTTTCACGTTTCATTCTATTTAGATCATTATTAAATGTTTTTGGATTTGTTTTAGTAACTCTTCAGACTGAAAAATCAAAATGTTTCATTTGGTACGCCAAACAAAGTTTCAATTTTAGAAGATATCCCACCCTGCACAGAATTCTGAAAAAGAACAATTTTGGCAAAACTGACATGAATTTGTGAAATTTTTCATTGCTGAATCTTCATTTTCAGTGGAAAAAGTTAGAGCTGAAATATTTCACCTAACTCTATGCCTCTCCCACTTCTATGAGGCACTTAGCAAATTGAACAGTTTAAAATTAATGAAATTATTATTACAGTCAGTCGGTAGGAAGTTTTCAAACGAGTGCTGCCATCCTGATTCCAAATAATGTCAGAAATTAGAAAATTTTATAACAACATGACATTCAGTCTGGTAACTAAAACTGGCCAGAGAATGACCATTTCATTTCATGACAACTTTCAAGATTTCAACATTTGTTTTAATCTTTCAAACATTTTTGTGAAATGGAATTGTGATGAAACATCCATTTTCAGATGGAAAACAGTCAGGTTTTCAATTTGTCTCTCTCCTTGTAAGTGACTGGATTCCACCCTGGACCTTGGAAACCTTCCCATTGAAATCAGTATGTCTATATGAAACAGCATATTTTGACTGGAAAAATATGCCTTGTAAAATAATGTTCTGACCAGCTCTATTGGTAGTAAAGGTACTAGCTATCTAAATGGGAACAAATTGTTTTGATTTTTTTTTTTTTTTTTAAATATCTTATGCAATGGTGTGAAGAAAACAGTTCCACTTTTATTGTCTGAGAATCCTTTCCTGCCACAAAATGCATTATAGGTATAATAAGGATGCCCAAAAATGAGGTAATGGTGACTGTAGTTAGTATGGTGCTGGTAATATTTTTTCCTTTAATTTTATGTGGAGTTTAGCATTTAGATTAAGCACAATTTTACTAAGGGCTTAAATGTATTCCATGGGCCAAAAGAAACCTTGCTGACATTCTATGCAGTTTAAATAAGGTTGCACAGTGTGTAGCTGAGGTGGGCATTTGACCACCTGTGTCAAGCATGTAATAAAATCATTTAAAAAAAAAAAAGATGATTACTCATTCACCTGCATCCCGTGGTTTCTCTCTCTTAGCTGTCTTGTTATATAATATCCATGAATTTTCTTGGGGATAAGAAGTGGCAATTGCTTACATGTGCAACAGTAGTACTTTATCGTATCCCACAGTTGAAGAGAATGGTGGCCTGTTTCTCTATCCAATGGTGCAGCTAGAAAAAACTGCTAAGCTTTGTGAACTCGAAAATTCTATTAGAAATTGTCACCCTCTTTCAAGTCTGATAGTGCTTTGATGGAACTGTTCATGAAGACTTTTTTTTTTTAATCTCCATTCTAGCCAGGATTCCTAAGGGAGATTCTGGTGTCAGAGACTGCAAAGTCATTCACTTTCACACATCTCCATCCACCACCCAGGTTAAAGCGTCTTCACAATTTCTTATAGTCCCAGGAGAGAGAAAGTCAGACAAAAGCTGCCAGTCTGTAAGAGTTCAGTGCTAGAAGAGAGATCAGCTTAAAAACTTGCAGCAAAATCATGTTTAAGTTGTCCAGCTTTATGGCAGAAGCAGATGGAGAACCTTAAATCATTTGTTTCTGTGTAGTAGATGAGACATTTGTCATCAATTAAATAGGCAATTGTCTGATGTGAATCAATTAGGTTAAAAGTAACAGTCTTAAAATGATCTTTTTAACTGACCAGGAAAAGGTTTGAAAGCATTCTAACATATTTAAGAAGGTTTCTGTGATCTTTATAAGCCCTTATTTACATTTAAGGCTATACTGAATTCCTTACTCAGGGCTGAATTTTCTTGCAGCTTATAATGAAACAGAAATGAATTATTTGAGTGTTTCTTGTTCTTTTGCTGACTGATTACTACTAATTTTATTTAGTGGTAAAGTGAAATGAAATTTAAATTGGGTGCTAAAGGAATGAAATGGTGTTCTATAGAAATTATTTTGAAACCTATAGAATTCAATAGTATCGTTTCTATAGAATTTTTAAATTACCATATAAAATTATATCCCTGCAAAAGAATTCAATAGGTTGGTTAAAATTTCTAGGGAGAGGTTATAATTATCTACTAAAATCTTCTGGACTCTTCCAGAAGTGCTTCTTTTTCAATTTTTCATATCACTATAGTAAACCTGGGGGAGATGTTTTGTTTTTTATGGCTTCCCAGAATCTTCTGTGTGACCTCTCATCCAGAACCTAAGGTAATGGATACTGATCATTTAACACTGTTCTTTAGAAATAAAAATATAGGCAGTATGACATGTACATGTGAACCTTATGCTCATAGGTATCCCTTTGCAGGATGTAGGCCCATAATTAAATGCATTGATATCAGATCAGCAGTTTAGACACACAGCCGTTTTAGAGTATACAGACAAACTAATCCAAATATCTGGAAATCACAGCTAAAGAGAAGCAGGAGCTAAGATGTAATTAATCATCATTATGGGGTGAGGTAAATGGAAGAGCAACTACAATGGCTACTGCATAATTAAGGTACAGATTTTTATGAAAGAAAATGTATTTTGAGGCTTCCAAAATATGATTTTAATGGCTATACCTGGGTTAAAGGTTAAATTTGCTCCTTAACTTTTCCCAGCAAGACTTTGACGGTCACTAGCATAGTTGAAATTTTACAGCTCACCATTTCATTTTTCCTCCTTGTTTAGCCCAGATGGTATTTTAATTACATTTGTCTCTAGTTTCCTTGAGAATCTACCTACTTTCAACACATTCTTACCATTTTAATAGGTAGCAGCAAGTGAGCATTTTAATTACAGAGGCAGGTAGAGTGAAATCCAAATATACATTTTAACATGTTAAAATGAATGGAGATAATTCCTTCAGTTATTATTTGTTTGGCAGCAATATCTTTGTGATGCTGCTTAAATCTTTATTGTGCTAAAAAACAATTATAGCATATCATGCCTAATTCTACTTTTTAAAATGTATTTTAGCCTAACACGTACAAAGTGGACTTGTTGATATTCTGGGTTGCCTCTTGTAGGATTTATAATTCATAGCTTGGTTAAATCTCTTTTAATTACAGGGAGGCTGGAATACATGGTGCTTTTTCCATATTCAATCTTAATTAATGATTTCATCCATATGTATAGTCCCATCTGCTTAACTGTACTGGACTCAAAGAACCGGGGTAATTTCTCCCCTCTTCCCACAGACTCACCGTGAGAAGCATTTGAACAGGGAAGGATGATCCTTTTTATAGATATGCAAATTCCTCTTCCATGTCGGATTGTGGGAGAGCAAAACTGGTGAATACTGGTGACTATATCCATTATACAGCATAACAAAATGGAATGGAATATGCCCCATTATGATTTAACATGTACATTGTGCTAGCATCTAAGGTCACACCTGTTTGGGGCCCCCTTTGCTTGGCACTGTGGAGTCATACAGTAACTGAAAATCTCTGCCCCAGAAATCTTACAATCCAATGAAGATGGATGTGCCTTAGATCCAGTTCCACTTTGGTTTAGATGGAAGGTGATAGTAGAAGCAGGGCCTTTTCAGTGACAGGTCTTTAAGTTTTGAATTTACTCCACTAGCCATTGCTCTGGTGCTGTCTAGAGTTGTTTTTGTAGGATTTTTAGGGCAGACATGAAGAGCTATTTCTGATGAGGTGGACTGCATATCGGATGAGTTGGGGGACATTTTATTTATAGTGGTTTGGGCATTCAGTAGATATTGATCCTCTAGAATTTTGCATGTGTCTCTTGGAATATAAATAATGTGCTGACACACAGAGCTTTGGATAGGAGTTTTTAATAAAAATAAATCAATAAAATACTGTAAATGACTCAAAATAAGAGAATTTGTTTTACTCTGGACATAAGAATTCTGGAATTAGCATGAACAATACAAAATTTTCTCCCATTTTTCTCTGGTTATGCTACTGCTAAGATATGCCCTTATGGTTTCTTATTTAGAAGGAGTGAGAGAAATAGAAAATGTACAGTATATCCTTAAAAGTCAAATGAATTGGTAAATTTTAGGCATATTATACATGCAAGCACACTTGTAAAGCTTTAATAACGAATGCAGTGACTGTGGAAAACATACTGAATGAATGCAGCATGGCATATTGGCAAGATCTTAGTTTTCCTGTAAGGTGTTCTACCAAAGAAATTCAAAAGTCCCCTGTCACAGGTATACAGGCTTGGTGCTCCGGAATCACTTTGAATGAAGTTCAGACATGACCCTCTTGTAGCATGACACCCTTCAGGGAACACTCTCACTAAGACAAGCATCCTTGGCTTCAGAGCTTCATGGGTCTGACCTGGGAGCATTCAGCATCCCTGTTTCATGCTGTGAGCTCCCCACAGGGAGTCCACCTGAATAGGACACATGGGGAAGCCTTACACACCTCCCAAAGGCGCCGTACACCCCCAACTTCGCAGTCAGCAGTGTCTCTCAGGCAGCATTGTAAAACAGAAGGGTTTATTAGTCATCTGGATCACAGCGTAGAACAGATCTTGTTAGCACAAAAAGTAGGAAGATTCAGCAAAGTCCATCTTGAGGCAATCCAGAACCCTTGGCTCTTCCCTGGAGATCCAAACCAGGAGATTGATCGGCTTCCAGCAATCCACCCTTAGTCACACCCCGTTGCCCTTCCTCCATCATTTGTGCTGTTTCCCAGGCAAACTGGTCACCTGACCTCCACCTCTCTTTGTCCTCCAACTCTTCTGGCTGGCTCTTGTAGAGGAAATCAGTTGCCAGGATACAGAGTGTCTGGCCATTGTCTGGGCCCAGGCAGCTAGAAGGCAGTCACCCCTGTCCTCTAGAGGTCTCTGCAAAGATCACACTCCCTTGGCCCACCACCTAGATACTTGTGTAACACTTAGGGGAAACTGAGTCACACACAGTATTCATATAAAACATTAAGAAAATTCCCACTTCATCACATCCCCTCTGTAAAAGATGGGTGGGAAAATGTAAGCAAGAAAAGTAGTGTCTTGACTTTTATTCTGAAGTCACTGAACAAGGTAAAGACATTTCTCAACATATCCACCAACAATAATATGTGAACCGCAAAATTTTTGGAGGTTGAAGTACCTTAATGCTTGAGAAAATAATCATATGTTGCACTCATCCTGAGTCTTCCAAAGTTTGGGGTTCAACTATTTCAAAGCATTACGCAAACATTAATGAACAAGATCTACAATTCCTTGATTATTTGTCCCCATTTTACAGAAGGAGATGCAGAAGCACAAATTACGTAATTTGCCCAAACTCATGAAGGAAGTTTTATCACAGCAAGAAATGTAACCTAGATCTGCTGAATCCTAGTCCTCTGCTCCAATCACAGGATTATTGTTGGTCTTGAAATCAAAGATGAAATCTCACAAGATTAGGACCTGGCCGCAAATATAGGAATGTCCTCTCTCTCATTCTCTCTCTCTCTTCTCATTCCCCCTAAACCAAAACATGCAGAGTGAGCGGAGCTGAAAATGAAAAACAAAATTAAAAAAAATCACATGTTCAAACTGTGATGAAAAGCTTGGGTTTGGTTTGAAGTCTCTGACTGTTTCTGAAGTTTTTGATGAAGTTTCTGGTCAATTCGTAGCATGAGCTGTACAGTTAAGGAAGAGACTTGCTTTTCACTGTAATCATGATTTCTCTATAATTCACAGAAAAAGTGTGTGCATGTGTGTGGTTTTTTCCCCAAACTTGATATTACTGTTAGACATGAGGTGGGGGAAAAATAACTAATCAGATTTTGAAAATTCTTCAATAGTCTCTAGCCACATTTTATGGCAGGGGGAGTAAAAGTCTGTCCCTCTTTGAACTTAGACTAAGACCAACATTGGCATTCTGCTAATGCACAGAACCCCAGAAATCTTGTGTTTCTTAGCAGAACCAAACAGATGTGTATTTTCCGCCTGGCAGTGCAGACTCCAAGACTTATAACTTTGGAAGACGTCTAAGCCCAAACCAACAATACCACTGAGGCAGTTGCTCAGAACCCAAGCCTAAAGCTAGGGAGTCTGTGTGGAGACAAGAAAAAATTAAAATGTACAGTTTCATAGTCACTTCATACATTTTGAAATACTAAGTGAAAGTGTAACTTCCTTCATTTAATGAGATTTTTAGTCCAAGATTTCAAGCAAAAACAAAACAAAACAAAAAATAAGCTCGTACTTAGGAAACCTACCTGTTTGTTCAGCATTCTAAAATAAATTGCCCATGAGAATTGTTTTTTTAAAAGGAACATATCTTCAAAATCACACTTCTGCCTAAAAATTTAGTGTCACAAATGACACTTAAGATAAACTGAAAATAGAGAAAAATGTTTCCTTTTCTTTACTGTGCGCCTGTGACAGCACTGCATGCATAGTCAGTTTCCCTTCTTATGTGGGTGGGTCATTCACACAAACCTGAGGAACAAAAACATTGCTTGTTTTAAATAGGAAGTATGTGACTGGTAAAACCACAAACATTGAAACGGGGACTCAGAAAGGTGTGGTACCTGAAACAGTTGTGAAAAGGATATGGTCTACTTGAAATCCCTTCAGGTTAAAAAAAGAAAGTTAAAAGTAGTTTAACTTTCTACACCTGCCACTGAATAGCCCTGACAATGTGCAGAAGATTCTACCACCTTGATTTAGAAAGTGTTTTCTTTTTTCTCCATCAAAGGGATCAACCTTTCATGTGCTTCTGGACCACTGCCTTATGGGTTTGACCCTCAGTTTTCACTGTGTGAGTAATTACTTTGGTATGCCCTGGGACATTAGTAAAGGAGCACCTGAATTATTGTAACAGATACAGAGCCCCGTGCTATACATAGGTCAATTTATTCTGGTCTGAATTCCCAGGGATTCTCACATCTAATTCTCTTGCAGCATCCCCTGGCATAGTTGCATACGCCATAAAAATAATCTTCCCAACCTCCTTGGGATTCATTCTATCTTTTTAATAAGTTTGCATAATATTTTCACCCTTATTTATCAGGTATAAAAATTACATAATGTAAATGTCCTGTATGCTTCATTACTTTATATGGTCTCTGCCAGTTTACCTCACCTTATTTTTGCTACTGGGAAGCTCTTGGCTTGCACTTAATTTCCCTGGTGTCCTATCCTGCAATACCACACCTCCTGGTTTCTCTGGGCTAGTGTTAGATCTTCTTTGCCAACTCAATAAGCTGAACAAGTTTCTAATATCCAGAATATACATTTTTACTGTGAGGCTCTGGCTCTGCTAGTATCGCACTTATCAATTTTTTTCTTAATAATATCTAAGGAATCTCATGGGGTGACAGCAATATAATAATTCAAAAAAGGTGAATACGTGCATGCCTGAGCTACTGTTGAATATTGAAAAAAAGAAAGGTTGAGTGATTTGTCTAAGGTCACATGTAACGTAATTGGGAGTGCTAGCAATAAAACCCATTCTGACGACTCTTGTGCAAACTTTTATAACAAGAGTTCAAAAACAAGTGACACTTAATTTCATTACAATCTACAGTAATCATGCCTGTCTTCTTAGACTGCTGACCAAAATCCTGATTCTAAACCTTCTGAAATCAAAAGGAAGATTTCCATTAGCCTCAGATGACTAGGGATCAGAACTCAAGATTCCCAAACTTTTCTGGAAACCTGCACCGAGCTCTGAGTAAACTTTGGCTGATTTATTATTTTGGTTATAGATGAGACAAGACAGGATGATTTCTGCTGAGTTTTGCTTTGAGGTTTTTGAGTTCATTCAAATGCAAGGCAGAAATCAGGAAGTTGCAAACCTCCACTGACCAAAGTGAATTTTTTGCATTTATTCCAATAAATCAAAACCATAGAGATTTGCACATTTCTTACAAGGTCTAACCACTACCCGGTAAAGTCAATGCTATCTTTCCATCAACCTCTGTGGGATTTGGATCTGGGTCCCTCCTGATTTTCAATCACCTGCTGTAGCATCTAGCATATAGGAAGCAAGACCTATTTTTTTAAATTTAAGCACAGACTTTATATATATCACATCAATCTATAAATTTTGATCCAAATTCTTTGTTTATTTTTATTTTTATAAATAGGGACAAGAATTCTCATTTGGATTTATTACTCTGTTATCTGGAGAGTTTTATAGACAGAATGAATCTTATTAAAGAACATAAGTGCAGTGACATTATAGGAGAACAAAAAAAGCAGGTAATGTAGGATAAGATACCCTCAGAGGATTTTTATTTTAAAGTATTAGTTTGTTAGTAGTAACATATAGTTATTTGAAATTACATGATTTTTGACCGGTAAATTTCACAAATTTAAACGTTTTGAAGCTTGTGTGTCCCTTCAATACATTAATAAGACATAAAATAATAGAGTTGTAGGACTAGAAGGGACCGTGAGAGGTCTTCTAGTCCAGTCCCTGCACTCAAGGCAGGACCAAGCATTATCTAGACCATCCCTGACCAGTGTCTCTTGTCCTATCCTCAGAGGTTAAATAAACAATTTTTCTCCCTCATCCTTGTAATAACCTTTTATGTACTTGAAAATTGTCATCATGTCTCCTCTGTCTTCTCTTCTCCAAACTAAACAAACCCAAGTTTTTCAATCTTCCATCAGAGGTCATGTTTTCTAGACCTTTAATAATTTTTGTTGCTCTTCTCTGGACTGTCTCCAATTTGTCCACATCTTTCCTGAAACTAGACAACTAGAACTGGACACAAAACTCCAGTTGAGGCCTGATCAGCGTGGAGTAGAGCAGAAGAATTATTTCTCATGTCTTGCTTACAACACTCCTTCTAATACATCCCACAATGAGGTTTGCTTTTTTTGCACCAGTTACACTGTGTTAGACTGTTGACAGATATTTAGCTTGTGATCCACCATGACTGCCCAGATCCCTTTCTGCAATACTTCTTCCTAGGCAGTCATTTCCCATTTTGTATGTGTGCAACTACTTGTTCCTTCCTAGATGAAGTAGTTTGCATTTGTCCATATTAAATTTCATCCTATTTACTTCAGACCATTTCTCCAGTTTGTCCAGATCATGAATTTTAATCCTATCTTCCAAAGCACTCGCAATCCCTCCCAGCTTGGTATTACCTGCAAACTTTACAAGTCTGTTCTCTATGCCATTATCCAAATCATTGATGAAGATATTGAACAGAACCAGACCAGAACTGATCCTTGCAGGACCCCCACTCAATATGGCCTTTCAACTTGACTGTGAATCACAGATGACTACTCTCTGGGAATGCTTTTCAAACCAGTTATGCAGCCACCTTACAGTAGCTCCACCTAAGTTGTATCTCCTTGGTTGGTTTATAAGAAGGTCATGTGAGATTATATCAAAGCCTTGCTAAAGTCAAGATATACTACATCTACTGCTTTCCCCTATCCACAAAGCTTGTTACTCTATCAAAGAAAGCTATTAGATTGGTTTGATGTGTTTTATTCTTGAAAAATCCATGATGTCTGTTACTGGTCACCTTATTATCTTCTAGGTGTTTGCAAAATTATTGTTTAATTATTTGATCCATTATCTTTCCTGATACTGAAATTAAGCCAACTGGTCTGTAATTGCCCGGGTTGTCTTTATTCCCTTTGTGACCCGTCCATGCCTAGGGTAGACCACCTGAAAAAGCCAAGGTCAGGAAAGGCTGCAAAAGGAGAGCAGATTCTCCCAGCACTGGTGCGTGACACTGAAGTCAGACTTTCCAACCAACCACAAACAATGCTTTTGATTTCCCACACTGCTTATTAAGGAGCTAAAGCAAAATATACACAGATCGCTTTACTGCATTTCAGTCTCTGGCTTCCAATCAGCTACTAGGTCCAGTAAAGAGATAAGTTATTTAAAACTCTATGCTCTTTACCAAAACGGTTCTCCTGACCCCAAAGGGGTCAGCCACAGTACCAGATCAATATAAGTTTGGATCTTACTCAAAATACCATGCTGCCAGCCAACCCTTTAGTAACTAAAACTAAAGGTTTATTATAAAAGGAAAGAAACAAACTATAAGAGAAGTGTTAAATGAATACAAATGATTTGAAAGTCCATAAGTATCAGGTTTCCAGGAGAATTGTGGAGTTTGCAGGTTTGTACAGTCCCTTTGGTGTACATCCACTACCTGGATGGGTCTCAGTCCTTTGTTTCACAGCATCAGTTGTAGATGAGTTGATCCAGAGGTAGATGATGGCTGAAGACTTAAGCCTGACTGAAGACAAAATGGATGTGGTGGTGCAGGTACCTTTTATGTTCCTTTTCCATGCTGTTTGTGGAAATTTACAGAAATAAGATGGAGTCCGGGGTCACATGAATAAGTCCTGGTCGCTCATCAGGGGTAGCTCTGGCTTCTCCCCCTGGGCCCATTGTACCTGTGAGTTTCCTTAATGGGCCATTAAGGAGGCTATTGCTGCAGTCATTCTGCCTGGGGTGTTGACTAGAAATATAGCACAAGTGGAAATACAGATATGTCTTACATATTTATAACCTATATTACAAATATGACATATACACATAAACAATATCATCATACTTAGCAAATTATAACCTTTCTAATGAAACCTGACATGGCATATCTCATATCAATTATTGTAATTATGAAATATTGATGTTGAATAATATCATAAATGGTCACCCTAATCCAGCCAGCGTCACATGCCTTTTTATAGATTGGCACTATATTTGCTCTTTTCCAAACCTCTGTAATCTCTCCTTGTCATAAAATGTTTGGCAATTTGTTATTACAGTAAGCCATATGACAAGGATTATGCAAGCCTGCTAGGTTTTGCTGAGCACAACTTTTACTGCCCAATACCCAAAAATTTAGTTTATCCACATATTGGTAACATTTTATTAGCATTCTGGGGATTCCAATCAAGAGGCAGAAGTATGCAAAATGCTAATGAGTAGACTAAAAGTGTAATATTTTATTATTTTTCACTTGTTTACTTAGTTTGGTTACTTTTTCTTTGTGGAAGAAAGTAGGTGGACAGAGTTATAAAGAGCTCAGCAAACATGCACTGATTAATGCCTTTTGTCTAGTTGCTCATCTACTTCCACTTCCATCAGCCGACATTCTCAATTCCATACTCCTAGTCTCCTGCCTTTAGTTGAGGTGAAGTGTTTCA
Source organism: Emydura macquarii macquarii (assembly GCF_026122565.2). NCBI lineage: Eukaryota > Metazoa > Chordata > Testudines > Chelidae > Emydura > Emydura macquarii. The sequence continues at coordinate 1,099,173 of NW_027131527.1, forward strand.
CACGGCTCTATGTGTGATGGAGTGTTTTGCTTTGTTTCCTCAGTATTGTTACTGGAATAAAACAATAGAAAACATTCTGCATCAGAACCGTACACAAACAACTGAATTACCTACAGAAATATCATGCCAGGCTGTTGTCTTGTTTGATTTTTGTTTTTGTTTGTTTGTTTATAAACTAAGCAGGGTTTGACATAGTCAGTGGTGGCATAAGAGTCCTCCAGGGAAAACCCAGGTGCTCTGAATTAGGAGAGGAGGATTACTTAGGTGTCACTCTGGCAGTCAGTTCCCCACTGAAAATATGCCCCAGCTTTTTGCTAGGGAACACTGTACTTCTGAAAGTCACTGTCTTTTAGTTGACAAGATACAAAGGATAAGCATGTGGTTAATACACTACACTGGGACTCAGGAGATCTTGATTCAGTTCCTGAATCTGCAACAGATTTCACAGATTTGTGAGTTGGACAAATTACTCAGCCTCTCTTCCCCATTTCAGTTTCTCATATGAACAGTGAAGATAATGCTCCTTTTCTCCCAACCGTTGTCTCATCTATATGAGGTCTTGAACACAGTGACTGTCACTTATCATGTGCATGAACAGGATATGGAACACTCTTAGTTGGGTGAAGCTACTATAATACAAATAATTTTTTAAAATGTAAAGCTGAGACCCTTAACTCTTAGAATCAAAACCTAATGACATTCTTAGTAAGCATGGGATTGTTACTCTTGCTATCTTGCCTATCTCCAACTTGGGTATTGACAGTTTCTTGGCATGAATTCTTCCTTCAGTTTCATATGGATAAATTTTTTTTTGTTTCTTCTAAAATTGACTGTTGGTGTCACACTCGAGTATTTTTAAGGATAAGGACACTATGGGCTAGATTCTGCAACCCAGTAGCATCCGTGGGAAAAGAAGGAGAAATGAAGAATAATGTATACAGATGAAACTGCATGAATAATTTTGGCAGATCAAATGCAATTACTCAGATTTGAATTTGACCAGGATACCAGATCTGGAGTATGAAGTGGTGGTGTTTATATACTTGTTCCATTTACATTTGGGCTTGAGTTTCTAACATTGTCTGACTTTCTGATTACTATTTATTCTCAATCAGGGCTTCATGTAAACATTTTCTCAACATCTTGGAAGGTGCATTTTTTCCCTTTGCAGACTGGAAAACTGAACTGGAATTATTATTTTTATTTGAATTGTATTTTTTCTTGTTTTGGGGATAAGGCTATGATTCTCATAAGCAGAAGAATTTGAAGAGATTCATATTTCCACATCCCAAACAATCCTGCCAAATGAGGAACTAAGTGAGGCTAAATTTTGATTTATGAGCTGCCATTCTCCGTCTTCACCTTGATTGGTTCTCTCACATATTTGTTTCTTTCGCCTCTACACTGTCCCCACTCTGTTCTTTCATCTTACCTTTTCCCTTCCTCCTCCTCTTTTCTCTGTAAGAGCAACTTGATAGTCACAATTTGGAAAATCAGTCATGTGATGCTGATTGATTTAATGAAGCACTAAAGAGTGGGATAGTGGCTCTTCTTATGTTTCATTCATGTTTCCTTTAGATCATAGTTATAAGGAGGAGGGAAGTTAGAACAAGAGCTTTGTCAACATTTTCACCAAAACATGCCAGCTTCCACACAGCATGTCAGGAAGGTTTTGGGATCAGATAGATTTATTGTATAATGGGGTGGTTAGGGTGCCAGCCTGTGATGTGGGAGACTAGGATTCAATATCTTGCTCTGTCTAACATGGCATGGAAAAACTCTGCCCTGAATCAGGCAGAGCAGGACTTGAACCTGTGTCTCCAACACTTGCTTTTCATAAGAAAAAGGTTTTGTTTCTGTTCCAAACTGGATGAAAGCAAACTTTGTAACCTTGAAAGTTGCAACAAAACATAATTGTCCTCTGTTCTAGTTAGAACCTTTCATCCACTATAGTTAACTCCATTACAAATGTCCCTAAATAATACTACAAATGAATCTGGGAGGTGGAAGCCGTACACTACAAATATCAAAGGTGAACACAGAGTGCGAATTTGAACTAGAATTGATTAGGGGCTACATAAATTTACAAGTTGAAACAACATGTTCGTACCCATCTCATACACAAATGGAGAACAGTACAAAATAGATAAATCATTTGTCATCTTAAATATCATTTTCAGGAGCTGTTACTACTTTATTTAGATCTTTTTGCACAGAGATTTACACTAAAACTGCTACAAATCATAGAAATGTAGGGTTGGAAAGGGACATCAAAGTTATGTAGTCCAGCCCCTTGAGCTGAGGCAGGACCAAGTGAACCTAGTCACCCCTGAACGATGCTTGCGCAACCTGTTCTTAAACTTCCAATGATGGGGATTCCTTTGGAAGTGTATTGCATATTTTAAACACCCTGATAGTTAGATTTTCCTAATATCTAACCTAAATCTCCCTTGCTGCAGATTAAGCCCATTACTTCTTATCATACCTTCAGTGGACATAGAGAACAATTGATCCCCATCGTTTTTATAACAGCCCTTAACGTATGTGAATACTGTTATCAGGTCCCTCTTCTGTCATCTTTTCTCAAGACTAAACATGCCCAGTTCTTTTAACCTTTCCTCATAGGTTAGGTTTTCTAAACATTTATGATTTTTGTTGCTTTTCTCTGGACTCTCTCCAAATTGTCCATCTTTCCTAAAGCGTGTCTGGAGTTGGACATAGTACTCCAGCTGAGGCCTCACCAGTGCCTAGTAGACTGGGACATTTACATCCTCTGCTGTTAATATACTCTCAGAATGATATTAGCTTTTTTTGCAACCGCACAGAGTCATTTCAGTAATGTAGTCTCATATTAAAGATTAAATTAATCTCTATGTATAGGGAATGCTCTGCAGCAATTTTTAGGTAATCGTCCTTGTTCAAATAAATGACTTAATGTACAGAGCATAGTTGGCATGTTTAAAGGTTTGCTTACGCTTCCTGAAAGTTGGCTGAAAACCACAAAAGTCAAACTACTGTAGAAAATACCTCTACAAGCTGTGAACCACAAGGGAATATGCTTTAAGAAGTTTGGATTGTATCACTACACTTTTATCTGTGAAATCATATTATGTCTTCTACAAATCATTTTCCTTTTTTATTTGAACCCAGTGACAAACGTTTTCATTGTCATGTTCATTAAACATTTAGCACATATAAAGTGGCTTCAAAGGGGTGGAAAAACTACTAAAGTTGATGTTCTATCTTGAGTTGTATGGTAAACTTGCTATTATGAATTGTAGACATGATAAAGAATGCTAACATCAAGGTGTCTACTGGATAAGAGACCATTCTAGATTTAAAAGAATATATACCTGAGGTGTAATGACAGATGAATTTACACAATCCAGTGATTGAGGATTTTATGAGAGTTATTGGTTTTAATGAGTCTTCACTAGACTCTCTTGTATTTTTACCATTCTCTAAGCAAGAGAAATTTTCCTTTTCATTGTTTCCATCCACTGTAGTTATAATACTTTAATCATGTAGCCTAACCTTAAAATATTTTTTTAAAATATGTAACTACTAGTAATAAAATGGTACAGAGCTAAAATGCAGCACTGTCCACTCAGAAACTGAGATTAGGGACTAAGGATAGATCACATCAGTGGTGGTGAATAAGTATCTGACCTGTACTGCAGGTGGGGTGGAGAGGAGCAGTGTTTGAGACATTTTCTCCATACTTACGTAAGGAAAATAGCTTTGTCTCCTCCTCCAACCACTACTCATATAATAATTTATTTATCCTTTTCAGTCAGGGCTGCTTTGGCCACAGTAGAGAGTTCACTCTTCTTCAAGTTGCTAATAGCCTCCTCCTTTCTTCTGTTCAAATCTTTCTCCTTCCTCATTTTCCCTGACCTCGGTGCAGGGTAAGCATGAAAGAGGGTAATTTTTTTTTTTTTTTTTTTTTTTTTAAACAAATTTTCCAAGGTCCCAATTAGATTTTTAAGCTGAAATCTAACAACTAGGATTGCCAATTGGATAAATGTTAAATTCCATTCTATACAGGTTCTAATTAAGGCTATGATTCTCTCATGGAGGTGACAGATTCCGTGATTTGAAGAGATGTCCACCTGGTCAGGCTTCAATCCTGAGTGGCAGCACTCAGGCTTGGGCTTCGGCGGGCCACCCAGCTGGTGGGTCAGTGTCAACACTGGAATATTTTATTGTTGCGCTGTTACACATTTTTTGTTGCTGTGACCGTTCCCTAATTTTGTATGTTTTTACCATGACTGTTCTGTGAATTTTGCCTAATTTTACTGTGACAGAATCAAATCCATAATGATTAGGGTTGAACCTCAGCAGTTACACCAAGAAGAAATGCAAATCACCAAGATTTCTCATTACATTTACTTATCAATTCTTTAGTACCTACCCATTTATCACTCTTCTGCTATTTCTTCAAGGAGATAGGAGGTACTTGTGTTTAAGGCACTTTTGAGTATTTGAATGGATTGATCCAAAAGAAACAAGTTTAGAATATCAAAAAGCAATTGTTTAAACTTATGGTTGAAATAATAGGTCAATTTGCTTGGACCTATAAAGGAGTTAAAATCTAAAATGTGGTTACTTGATGTCTCACTAGAGAGTGTAGACTTAGTGAGAGAACCTTATATTTATTTTTATTCTTTCCACATGACTGGTCCAGGCAACAGATGCATTGGGTTCAATATCTTGTTGGGATTCCACATTGTGTATCAGTTCTTGTTGGGTATCAGTATCCGTTCTTATTGGGATCCCACATTGTGACCTCAGTTTCATATACCCTGATTTCAGGGCTCATTGGAGGGTAACATTTCCTGATTTTTATTGGACATGTGAACTGAGTGCTCAGATTTCAGCTCCCTGTTTCACTGCTGCTTCCATCTGTCTCCACAAGTGGATGACATTGGTAAATAACAAATGTATACAATGCTTTTCGTATTGGAGTCTTGTTTGTTTGTTTGTTTGATCCATTTCAAGAACTGTATTTCAATATTACCCCACATTATTAATTGGATTTTTCCCCCTTTTAAGCAAATTATTTTAAAAATCCAAAATTATACCATGATTTATACCTTTCAACATTCCATCTTCCTTGTGTCATACAATCCTATTGCTCTTTTGAGTTCACAATTAGTTCCAAATAAAACCAAAATCCCTCATTTTCCAGATTTGATGGATATAGTTCACACTGTTTTTTATTCTACGTAGGTATTTCCTGTTATTTAGGCTTACAACAAAACAAGAGATGCTATCCACAACGAGAGAGAGAACTGACTGACCAGGCAAGCAAATATGCAGCTTCTAATTTGGGGTGAAAGACTTACTGACAGGTCAAAATAGACTATCCATGATATATTGATTTACAAGGAAAACAAACGTGTTGTTTGTAAGTTAGGATGAAAACATGTGGCTTGGATATCTTGGGGGGGGGAAGGGAGAGCGGTAACAGGCAATTTGCCCTATTTGACTTTCAATTTCACAGCAAGTTATTTCTAGTTTGGTTAATTCACAGCTTTCCCCTCCCAGCCCTTGATGCAGTCAATGTGCAGTGGGCAACTTTGCATAGGAAAGCAGGGTATTATTCTTCTTGGTAACGGCTTGGAGTTCTTTCTAGTTAAGTTTGGAGGGAGAAAAGTTTTAACCATACGCAGAGATTCTTGCCTAGCTGATTAACAATAAACAGGTGAATAGCTTTTCTAATTTTTGAAGGCCAGGAAGAATTTATAGTTATTAATCATTCAAGGCATATCTGTCTTTCTAAACCCTATATAGCAGCCTTTTGCACCGTGGACTTCTCTCTCCATCTCCTGATAGCTATCTAGGAATCTCATTTCCTCCAGTTTTGGTTCCTTTTTTGACTATCAACCTGTTCTTACTATGTCTATGCTTCCATCTCTATATCAAGTTCCTTCCAAGATCGCTGGAGTCACTCAAGGTTTAAGATATGAAATGGTAATCAACCTACATACAGGGCTCAAGCCTCAACGTTTGGAAATAGTTCTGAACTTTCTCCGAATTGTGTCAGATTTCAAGGCTTGTTTTCAGACCGTTAGGGATAAGGTCTGTGCATGCACTAAATGCAGATCTAGATTAAAACAATATCCAACATTCAGGGATTGAGACTTTCAGAAACAACTAGAGGATTTAGCTGTGCAAATCCCATTGAAATTAATGTAAATCATGTCACTAAATCACCAAGTTGGTTTTGACAATCTCAGCTAGAGTGTTCCAATCAATCTTTTTGCTGTCATATGATTAATTTCTGTCCAATCTCTGCTGGTCTTGATTTGCTAAATTGTAACTTCGATTCAGATTTAATCAGTTAAATGTCTCAGAGACAGAAGTGGTTCTCTTGAGCAAGAGGAACATGCTCAGACACAAACTCCTCCTATTTCTCTTCAGGACTCAGGCCTTTACTGTCTACTACTTTGGTATTATCCTTGAACTTATTTTTTCTTGCCTCCTCTGTCCTATTCTGATAGTTTTGAGTCACCATCTACAGCTCTGCTGTGTATATCACTGCCCCATTTCATATCTTCTGAGCCATTTCTCTTCTTTTGACTATTGCAATTGCGATACTCCTCTATGTAGCCATACCCTGCTCTCCTGATTCCAGCAGAATTCTACTGCTTGCCTTGTTATACACATGGTCGCCTGACTTCTTCCTATATATTGTTCTCAGCAGTTCCACATTGACTTTAGGATCTTGACTAATTTTTAAAGTCTTTCATAGTATCCTTCCATCTGCAGCACCTCACAGACTTTCTCTTTCTCTACTCCTTTCCCTGCTTTTTTCTACTCATGTAGTACTGGTCTCTTTCCTTTCCTCTACCCTTTACAGTCTTGCAGTTTGCAGTATAAGAGACTTCTTCTCTGCATCTCTTGGCACATGGAACAACCTCCTTGTATCTCTCTACCTCATCAAATCTCCTCCTGTTTTCAAAGCTTATCTGAAAAGCTGTATCTCTTGAAGGGTTCTCTTTTTCTGACTCCAATGGTTATTTTAACATTGCAACTATATGATTTATTCCAAAGCATTTTGGGCTAGAGTTTGTAGGTTGTAAAAAAAAATAGTTTTACTGTACTTTATTAAGTGGTCACAGTTCTTTCACAGGTAACCATTATAAATGAAATCATAAGTAAGTTAGATTTAGCCTTCAAAGTGTCACTGCTCTGGTAATTGACAAAGTAAAGAATAGATAAATGTAAAAGAAAATTAATGACGGATTATTTAACTAAACCTTTCTCTATGATTTGAATGTCTATCATCTCGGATGCCTTGTTTGATTTTTAACTGCTATAAAATTATCCCCTTCTGCTTTTGGATCTGATATGGAATCAAAGCCGACAGTTAGGCCCTGGTTTACACTAGAGAGCTAGGTCAATACAAGGCAGCTTACATCAACCTAACGGTGTACGTATCTACACTAAAATGTCACTCCCACTTGCCCACTAAGTCAATTTAATAACTCCACCTCGGTGAAGGGCGTTTCGCTTAAGATGATGCAGTGTCAGTGTACACACTGCATTACTTACACTGACGTTAGTGGCCCCCAGGAGGTGTCCCACAATGTTCCATCGTGACCATTATGGTCACCATTTTGCACTCAGCTGCCCAGCAGCCAGATGCAGACCCCTCCCCTTTTAAAGCTACCTGAATTTTTGAAATTCTATTTCTTGGTTACTTGGTGTGGAGAGTTCAGCTAGCAACTCCCCAGCTGACCATGCCAGCTCTATGCTGCAGATGCGCTCTTGCCTGGAGTACACAGAAGATGATGGATCTCCTGGGTCTGCGGGAAGAAGAGGCTGTGCAGGCACAGCTCAGATACAGCCGTAGAAATGTTGATATCTATGAGCCGATTGCTTGGGTACTGGGGAGAAGACTACATGAGGGGCCTGCAGCAGTGCCACATGAATGTTAAGGAGCTGTGGCAGATGTACCAGAAGGCAAGAGAGGCTAATAGTCACTCTAATGTGGAGCCACAGACATGCCGCTTTTACAAAGAGCTGCATGTCATCGTCAGCAGCAACATCACTACCCCACCTATGGGCCCGTGGATACTTCAGAGGAGTCAGAGTCAATGGGCCCCAGAATGAACCCAGAGAATGAGATGTTGGATGAGGAAGAGAGGAGGAGGAGAATGGGGGACAGGCTGGGGGATCCAGTGGTGCAGCGAGCCAGGAGCTCTTTTTGATGACTGAGCAGCTGAGCCAGTCCCTACGGTCCAGCACGAGTGAGCCTGATGCATGGAAAGGAACCTCTGGAAGGTATGCAGTTTGCTCTGATATTGCAGGGACACGTGTTCATATGCTCTTTTTTAATTATGCTAGAAGAGATAGTGAAAAACAATAGAGGTAGAGTCTCTATCTGCTTTTCATTCTCCTGTACAGTTAGGCAAAGGAGGCCCTGCAGAACAGTTTGTTTATGAGCAATGGGATGTCCTGTGAATCCTCCATAGAGATCTTGAGGAAGCTTTCCTGAAAGTAGTCTGCAAACCACTGCTGAAGGTTTCTGGGGAAGGCTGCCTTGGAGGATCATCCTCTCAGACAGAATGGACAGGGATAGTGCAAAGAGAAGAAAAACATGGGAAAAAGAGAGTGATGTGCAGCAGGAGATGATAGAGCTTCTCACACAGCAAACAGATACACTGGAAGCTCTTGTTCATCTTTAGGTTCAACAGACCCATGCTCACCTCCCTCTGCAGCCCATAGAGAACTGTGTTCCAGGACCTCCCTACACCCCGCTCCCCCCACATTCCATGTGGTGTCTGGGGCCACTGCCCTATCCCTACTACTCTACCACAGAGAAGAGTACAGACAATCATAGCTGAGTATACACTGACCTGTGAGAGACACGGTTGGTGTATGTGTTTGTGAAATGAAAATAACTGTTCTTTCCCCTTCAAGGTTTCTTTTCCTTGTATTTACAAAGTTTCATTCAGTTAGAAATATGTCTGTTTGTATGGGTTTGGAATAAAATTCTATATATTGTGATAAAGTCAGGCCAGAGGGCCTCAAAAGAGCATATCAGGGCCAGTATGTAAGCCCAAGAATGCCAAAAGCCCTTTTTCCTGTAAGCAGAGGAGAGATGATTGCAGGGCAATTAGAGACACCTGGACCCAATGAAGGGCTAGTCCTGGTGTACTTAAACCCTGCCTTCCCTAAAGGAAGGTGGGGAAGCACAGGAGAAGAAATTTGCCAGAAGGTTTATGGCAGCTGGAAAAGCTTCCCCCAGGCTAGGAGACAGTGCCCCTCTGCAGCCAGAGGGGCAGAGAAGAAGACAACCCTTGGCCCCAGCTGGCAGGAAGGAGCCACAGTAAGGTACGTCCCCTGGCCCTGGGGGCACACTGAGGGGAAAGGACAAAAGATTTGTTCAACCTGGGAAGACGGGGTAACCGGTGACTCCCTGGCCCACTACAAGGGGTAGAAGTGTGAGACCCACGAGGGTGAAGCTGGCTATATGCCACAATATGGAAACTTAATCCATCTTTATTAGTTCACAGCATATGATGGTTGGGGCTGACCTCATTCACAGATAATAGCAATAGGTGCATTTGCAATGTTATACCACCACACACAGTACTCATTGCAAGGTTCATAACGGGATGCAAAAATACAGTGCCAGGCACACCACATTACAGCAATACACATTACTATGGCTCATTATTAAAATGGTCTTTCAAGCCTTCCTAAGCCATAGAGCTCCGCGTTGAGTTCTTCTTATAGCCCTGGTATCTGCCTACTCAAAATCAGCAGACACCCATTCCACCCCCACCATAGTGAAAACTTCTCCGCCTTGGTTTTACAGATATTATGAAGCACACAGCAGGCGGCTATAATCATAGGGATATTTTTTTCCATTGAGGTCGAATCTGTCATTCTACACCTGCTTAGCCTGTGGTTGATGTGCTCCTTGCTGCAGTTGAGGTGGCCAGTGTATGGCTTAATGAGCCACGGGAGTAAGGGGAACGCTGAGTCTCCCAGGATCACCATTGGCATTTTAGCAGTCCAGTGGTAATCCTCTGGTCTGGAAAGAAAGTCCCTGCTTGCAGCTTTCTGAACAGGCCTGTGTTCTTAATGATGTGTGCATCAGGCACCTTCACTGACCATCTCGCATTAAGTCAGTAAAATGTTCCCGGTAATCCACCAGCATTTGCAATACAATAGAAAAGTAACCCTTTCTGTTGATGTACTCTGTGTGTGGCAAGCTGGTCTGGTGCCAAAGTAGGATATGCATGCCATCTATTGGAGAAAACTGCATCCTAGAAGGTCGAAACCAAAGACCCCAGTCAACCCTGTGCAACTCATCGGTGCCCATGAGGCATTGCAACTCTTCTCAAAATACCCGGTGCTAGATGGTGGCAACTTGCACAGTGAGAGAGCTACCCACAGTGCACTGCTCTCTACGTCGATGCAAGCCCCACTAGTGAGGATGTGCACTGCTGACAGAAGGAGTGTAATGTGTGGACATGCAAAAGCAATTGAATTACTGTGGTGGCTGTATGTCAATGTAGCTTTGGTCAACTGAATTTTCTAGCGTAGACAGCCCCTAGAATTTATCCATCCAACTTTATACAAAAAGGTGTGGTAACCTCTAGCAGTTATTCTTTACAAAACATACTGGTTGGAGACTGCCACTGAACAGAGGGGCTAGGGTAGGAGTATATAATATTTGTTTACTAAGTATGTTTGTATATCTAAAAAAAAGCTTACACATTCTGCATAACTCAGACAATTTCTGTTGCTTAAGCTCACAAAAACCTCCATATAACTGTAGATTGAACAAATGCTCAAAGGATTTCCTAGTGCAAAGTGTGCAATGTAATCGGCATGTTCATTTTTACTTATGCACTGCCTTCCATTAGATGGAATGCCACCTCTGCTCACGCATGTAAGACTGAGTAGCCCACGTGAGACATTTTTATGTTGCTAATAGATCTTTTCCTTTAGCTCAGATAGTAGGCAAGAAAAGCATCTGTTTATGTTGACGTGCTATTAAAAAAAAACAAAAAAAAAACCTTGTCTCAAACAGATAAAGGAATGGGGCTGTGCGTGGGTGCATATCTTCTCACTGGGACAGTTTTCCTACATTTCAGCTAACTAGCTGCCATAACCCTCCCTATTTCTGTGACTAACTGTTATTTGAACCTATGTCATATAACTCTCTGGGGAGGAAAAGCTCACTGCAGTCCCTTGCACAACATAATCCTTGTAAACGTCCCGTCGGCTTCTGAGGATATTTTAAAAGCTGGTTATGTTTTTCAGTTTTTTATCAAAAGTAAGGTTTTGTCCAGCTTCTAAACTTTTATCTGTTGAACCATCTGTATCAATATCATGGTGGGGGAGGAACAAGAATGAAAATGTCATGATCAAACTGTTGTCCATCTCTCCACTACCGCCTCCTGAATTCTGGTTGGATAGATACAGTCAAATTGTACCGTAAGCTTAAATCCTAGATCAATCATTTTAAAAAGCTGTAGAATATGCATCTGCTTCAACTCATTCAGGATTTCATGATGTTTCTTTTTGATTCAAGTATCTGATCGAATTTTATCTGGTTCAGGAATGTTAAAGGCTAAACTAAATTACTTCTAATATTTTTTAAAGTAACTTAAAATAACTCAGTAGATAAGTTTATTTGTAATGACAATACCAAATTAAATTAAATTTTAGCCATGGAACCTCAGCAGGATTTAACTCATGGTGACACCTTTTGTTCGTGTGAGTCCAGTTTTAAATCAGAATAAATTACTATATTATCCTCTAATAAAACAAGCATTAAAAGGCCAAAATCTTCCATAATTTAGACCTTTGGCACATTGTTTTCAATGTCTGCTGTCTGTTACTGGGGGAAGAATTTGGTCCCTTGTACTAACAAGGCCCTCTAGATGCATTCTTATCATGCATTAGATAGAGGGCCAATCCTGCAAGGTGCTGAGCACCCTCAACACTTACTGAAGTCACTGGGACAGATCTTTGTCTGAGATTAATTGGAATAGCGCCTTTCATTTTAGTGGAACTATGTCAATTTATTCCATTTGAGGAACTGACTCAGTCAGAGGATAGAGAGCTCAGCATCTTACAGGATAAGGTCCAAAATGCAATTTATATCAATGTTGTCATATACATTATTTCCACATTCATGTCTCTTTCAAAGAATGAACCATAAAGAGAAAATTGGTAAATATGAACACACACTTATTGGGTTACAGAATTAACTGTACAGTAGATAGAAAACATTTTGCTGTTAAAGCGTACCATATTATATGATATAAATATCAAATTATGTTTTAGACAATATAGTGTCTAGCATTCAAAGCAACAAAAGCAAAGACTAGCATATTTAAGGATGACACTGCATCTCCTACCTTCGGCATAGAGTGATTATTATAGAACATAAAGTATGTAAAATCATTCACTCTTTGGAATCCTATTTTGTATCTATTTTCTGGTATTTGGGTTTCTTCACTTCAATATAATCTCTCCTAGACTGTTGAGAGAACCTCTTGTTCACCTCCTAAATATGTACTGTATTTAAGGCTACTAAAAACGTATTAAGGATTGGCTAAATGTGTAGTGAAGGATTTTAAAGGCATATAGCCAATTAAGCATATGTTTAGGTATGTGGTATTTTCACAATAGGCTGCAATGGCCTAAAAAGCTGCTCGGTTAATAATCCATACACTAGGAACTATTTCATTTGGAGACATTGCTTGTGCCGTTTATACACTTTTTCTGACCAAAATTTCAGAAAGGCATGTAAAAATAGCCTCTCTGAAGTATTGGAATGAGGTCTCATGATCTACAGTTCATGGCAGTGCTTATATAGTGGAAGGAAGCTTTACTTGGGGTGCCTTGGTATTAATGTTTACATGCAAGCTTAGGACTTGTGTACGCTGATCTCTCTCTCATGTAACATGTCAGGCTTGCAGGAAATCTGAGTCTTTTTGCAAGGAAATTCAAAAAGATTTTTTTAAATTATTGAAACACCAACTTGGGGGTAATCTTCCTGGACCAATGTATTGCAGTATCTAAAAGCCCTGAATAGACTAAATCCTAACATGCAGAAAATAGATTGTAAAAGCTTAAATATAAATGTCCTGACTGGGTATGCTGACAAAGAGAAGGATACTTCTGAATATGGGGGACACAATTCCATGTGATTAAGGCAGATGGAAATATTTTAATTATATATAGTGGGACCTACATATTTTTGATGTTCCTTCCTGAAGTGGTACCATGTGCAAAAGATAGTAATTTCAGAGATGGCGTGACAAATAAGCAGTTGGCTGATTATTAATATGACAAATCTTAGCTGCTCTGATCATAATGAGTAATAATCACTTGTCCTTACCTCTTTCCAAAAATCTGTCTCTGGCAATACGTTTTATTTTGATTCTTTGGCTTTCTATGTTTCTTTCACTAACTCAGAAGTTCTCACTCCAAGATGCAGAGCTCCATATGGAGTACCAAACTAGGTCAGGTGGGATGTAGGACAATGAGGAGCCACAAGGATATAGGATGGAGGAGAGGAACATTGGGTTGAGGGAGGATGGCTGTAGAATGCTTCAAGATGCTGAATCCACTCTGACTCCCTCCTGCAAATGTGTTGCTATAGGTGAATGATGGATACCTCTTCCACACTGCTAGGAGGGATCCCCATGTCCCTGATCCTAGTTTAAGCACATGAGTAAAGCTATGTATATGAGTGTGTATGTGTAGGATTGCAGCCTAATACAGTTGGCCACAGTTACAGCTCTGGCATAGGGGGCTTTAAGGCTCAGGAAGCAACTTTCTGGCCTAAGCTTTTTGTGCCTCTGCTCTAATATTCAATTCACTGCTTTCTAGTCTCTTTGGGAGAGTCTATAGGAGAGATGCTTTTCTTTATTTCCTTTCAAATAATCACATTCCCATCACAAATTGGACTTTTGTACACGAATGGAACAAAGGTGCTCTGTCACATTTTCCCTTTCTGCTGCCCTGTATTATTTACACCAACTTCTACGTTAGGGGAAAATCCATTTCCTACTCTTAGTCCTGAGAGTAACTTGACTAAATGCTTTGTGTTTCTGTGCTAAGGAATCCTCCCTACCAAGCAATGTTGTAGAAGCTGAGGTGCTAGTCAGGGGTAGCTCACCCCTAATGGACGGAGTAGCCTCTGTCTTTACACCTTCCCAGTGTGGTGGGGAAAGGCCAGAAGAATTCATGTAGTAATAAATCATCTGGTCCCAACACCAATCTATTCTCAACCTCCCCTCATATACTGTAGTACAGGGAAGACCCCAGAGTAGGGACTTTGCCTCACTGAGGGCATGCAGGTCTTTCTTTCTCTCCTCCATTGTACAGGGGAGCATCACTGATGCCACTTCCGAATCATCCTACAAACACCAAGGAAGAAGGAACAGGATTTTTTACTTAATGTAAGGCCTTCTAAGGTATGGCTCACAGCATCCTAAAATATGATCAGTGACTGCTCTGTTCTATCAATATAAGGATAAAGAATGTTTTTATTGCTGATAAACTTAAATAGCGAGTAATTTATCTTTATCTGTCATGGTAGATACAAGTAGAAGCCAGTATAATGGCTGTGTCCATCCATTTTTTAAAATGGATGGAAGTATATAAATATTGATGCCAATATAAGATATAGCCTCAGACATGTGACCTGGTGTCATCACAGCCCTCTTTGTTGTAAAGTCTGGACACCCATGTTTTAGTGACTCTCCCCTCATTTTCCTTTCCCTTTGATTCTTCTCTTCCCTGTAATACTTTGATTCAGTCTTTTGCTTATGCTATATTCTAAGAAAGTAGACAATGGTTGAACATGAAACATAGTAAGTGAGTAAGCCAGAAACTTACTGTGTTTCATGTTCAACCTCTTAATTTGTTGTCCCTTATGTTACAAGTGAAACAATAATAGTGGGAGACAGTTAACCACGATGGGGTGAACAGAGATGGGGTGAAATCCTTGGCCCACTGAAATCAATGGCAGAAATCTCAAAGGCCACGATGATAATAAATTTAAATAATAAAATTACACCAGCAGAGAACCTGGCCTAAAAACACCAACTTTGGAAAGAGAAAATAGACAAACAGCCTTTTGCTAATTTGGTTTAGTGCTTTTGGTTCATGTTGGGCTAAGTAAAAGCTCCTTGTCCATGTTGCAGTTAAGGAGATAAGCAGGTGAATTATACAGAACAACACTTTTTAAAGCAAAAATTCTCAAGAACTGCATTAAACCAAATAATTTTGTTTGCCTTTGGTGCCCAAAGTGGCTGAATTTTAGACTCAAAAATAAATTTAATTAGCTGTGATTCTCCACGGAGGGAATCAAAGGAATTTTGGATAGCGCATAAGGATATTAAGGTCTCATTCTTCAAAACCTTACTTCATTTTTATGCTGGTGCAAGTGCATCAAAATCAATGGGTCACATTCTCAGTTGATATAAATCAGTATAATTCCATTCATTTCTGTAGAGCTGTACCAATTCACCTATTCTAGTATTTAACCCAGAAGAGTTATTCTGTGCAACGCAGTAGAGAAATTGGACTGTCTGGAGAGAAATCATGGCCTTTGAGATTTCTGCCACTGATTTCAGTGGGGCAAGGATTTCACCCCATTTCTGTTCACCCCATCGTGGTTAACTGTTTCCCACTGTTATTGTTTCAGTTGTTGTATTTGTAGCTAAAGAAAGATTAATGAGGTGACTCAGGGATGAGGGAAGCTAACACTTCTAATAAAAATTTCATATATTCCCTGATGTATCCAGAGCTACACAAATCTCCAAGGGGAAAAAGTTATTGCTTCTGCAAGCCAAGTTTGACACTCTGGGTTTCTCCATCCATCATGTTCCTAGCAAAACTAGGAACATATGTTCTACATTATTCTATTACAGTGATCTTTTAGCTTTCCCAGACTTCCAGTAAAGGATCTTTGTCATAGAAGTGTAATGTATTCAGATGATGATCTATTTATTTCAGTGTTTGCAATAAGCTTGTTCTCTTTTCTTTTCTTTTTTTATTTCTACAAGGTATTTGAATGACTGCCCTTAATTGTACAGTAGAACCTCAGAGTTGCGAGCACTGAGGAATGGAGGTTGTTCATAATTCTGAAATGTTCGTAACTCTGAACAAAACATTATGGTTTGTTCTTCCAAAAGTTTGTAACTGAACATTGATTTAATGCAGCTTTGAAACTTTGCTATGAAGAAGAAAAATGCTGCTTTTAACCATCTTAATTTAAATGAAACAAGCACAGAAACAGTTTCCTTATCTTGTCAAGTCATTTTTTAAACTTTCCCTTTTTTAGCAGTTTGTTTAATACAGTATTGAACAGAGTCTGCTTCTTTTTTTGGTCTCTGCTGTCTGACTGTGTACTTCCAGTTCCAGATGGGGTGTGTGGTTGATCTGAGGTAACTCTGAGGTTCTACAGTACTATTAGAGTAATATTCATATTTAGGTTCACATAGAAATCTTTCTGTTTGTGTAGAAGCTCAACACTGGTGTGTGTACAGATAAATTTTGTAGGATATATTGAAGCCTCTTCATTGTATGATTAGCATTTGATTGCTGGGATGGTTATATAAGCATTTGCTGTCTTGTAGCATTGCTGCACTGACTTTTTTCCCAATGTTTAATAAAATGTGTGTTTGGAGGGGGATTGAAAATAACCAAAGACATTCCCTACATTTTCAGTTGAACTAATGGAGTGCAAATCTGCATTTCTAATAATTGAAATAGGATGCTCTAAATCACTCCACTTACTCCCTATTTTTCTGCTCAATGAATCTCCTAAAACATACAGTTGTTCTACCTTTAGAGTGAGTAGTGCTTTACTACATAAGTAGTCCCATTAGAAATCAGTGGGAATATGTATGTAGCAAAATACCATGTATTCAATGGGAGTAAAGTTCCAAAATTGTACCTCTAAATGGCCGGAGAGAATAATCAAACAATATCTCAGCATTTATGGATACAGCAATCAAATCACTTTCCAAAATATATGGTAGGCATGCAATACGTCTGGGTTTTCCCAGACATGATGGCTTTTTTAGTTCTCCACTCTCCTTCTGGGTGGATTTTTTTTTTAAATAAGAAGAGTTCAAGTACAGGAATTTTGCAGAGCAGAAGTTGCAGCTCAGAAAGAGCCTCAACTGGTGTACTTCTCAATTAGTCCCTCCCCTGCATCTGCATCTGATTGGTCCATTCCCCTTCAGCCCTGGCTCCCACCCATGGGAGGGGTCCTGCAGGGAGATGCTGACTGATGACTGGTGCTGGGTCCTAAGCTTGCACTAGCCACCCTATCACTAGGAGAGGGAGTGACACTGCTCCCCACCTCAAGTGAGTACCCCCACCACAGGTATCCCCTTCAGCATCCCCCAGGTACCCCTCCAGAACACCCCAAATACCCCCTGAAGCCTCCCCTACTGTACCTTCTCCATCTCCACCCTCATCTCCCCCCCATTCTCCTCCCTGGAGTCCTCTTTTTGGGACCCTGAAATAGCAGAACCCTATGGGTGAAATGAGTAACAATGCTGGTTAAGGATTGCTAATTTACTAGTAATCTTGCATATTTCATCTGTGATTTACAAATTTAACACGTTGGATTATATACTGTATATGGATCAGCCATCCCACCGCTGAACTCTGTCAGGAAGCATGTTAGTTAACAGATCACAGCAGCCCTACACAATAACTTACAACAGGAAATGAAGAACATACCTGAAATTGAAACAGAAGAGAGGATTTTGGTAGGCAAAATCTGATTTACTAAATCAGAAATTATAAAGGACACTAAAGCTAACACTTATTCTACTAAGAAAAATGACTTGAAATCGTTACAGTTGGGCTAGTAGCAACACCTATTAAGATTGCCCAACAATTTCTTTTATAAGCCCCTCTTTTCAATTGCTTATAGCTTTTGCAAAACTTTAACCATTTGGGCTGAAATTTTCCATGCCATGTGCCTGCTTCATGCTGATATTTTTGGAAATGTTCAGCTATTTGCAAGGACATGGCTAGAAGAAGAAAAAAACTTTTTTGTCCATGTTAAAAAAAATGCTTGTGATTTGCTGTAGTACCACTATGCTTTGGAACAGGGGCTTGAAATTTGACAAAGAAAGGAGTGGCTATTGTGTCAGATGTACGACTTGCCATCCCTGTGAAAATCCATCCAGATTTGACCAAGTTATAAGCCTGTGAAAAATCACCATTGGCACATGCTCAATAAAGACTTCCTCAATTTTAGCATCTAAAATCTCAAGGTCTGGCTGAAAAACCAGAGTGGGTCTAGGAACCAGTGACGGGGGGGCAGTGGGTGGGGGAGAAGAGATCTGGCTAGGAGCTGAGAGGAGGTGGAGGGAAGGGTTTGAACAAGGAACCAGGAAAGGAGGTGAGGGGGGGAGATGCCATTTGGATGAGGAGCCCAAGGAGGGAGACATTGAGGGTGCAGCTGGTGAGAGAGATGGATTGGATGAGGTGCTAGAAGGTAGAAATGGGACTGGCTGGACAAAGAAATAAAACATTGGTGTGGCAGGGTGAGACTGGGATTCGGTTTTGGGAGTGGCAGAGACTAGCAATCAGGGACAAGGTTGGGAAACAGACAGCAAGCCTGAAGGGGAAGACTAGGACTGGCTGGCCAAAGGGACTGGAATGAGAAGCCTGATGCGTAAAGACAGGGACTGGGGAGGCAAGGAGAATGTGATGGGATATGTGGCTGGGAGTGGAGGGGAAAAAAGGACGGGGGTAAGCTCAGTTGGGAAAGGATGGGGCACCAGGAGGCAAGCTTGGAGAAAGTGGGTAGAAGAGTCTGTGCCACTCAGTCATGTTTCCTTCCAGAACCTGGAATGAAATCCAGCTTTCTTGAGTCTCACCATTCCTCTGATGTTGTCAAATATGAGGTAAAACCAGCTGGAAAAGTATGTGTCCCTTTTAGTATTGCTTCATGTAGAGGATAACCACCAACTATTGCTATCAATCACTCCATTAGCTGAAGTGACCGAGGTCTGTTTGGTGGATCTAAAGGTTCCAACTTTGCTGGTCAACAAGAATTTTTTTTAATGTTTTTAAAGAACTTGGGACATATCTTTCAGTGCAGGAGTGTCAGAGACCTCCTATAGCCTAAATAAGGACAAATTCACCACCACAGATGCAGTGCGGTACTTTGAGTGTATTCTCAGGAGCTAGCAGGTTAGTACTGCCCACAAATAAGGAATCAGTCATTTATTTTCCAGGAATATTTTGGTCTTCATGTTTGTGCCCTTAATGAAAAAATGAGTCAGAGAATAAATATTTTTCAGAAACTGACTCTGATGTTTCCTTTAATAAAAAGTGTAGGTAAACAGATATTAGGACAATGACAGGTTTCATGTAGCTCTGATAAAACTGGGCTCAGAGCTGCTTCTTCATATGTGGTATGAGATAAAGTAAATGAAGGAAAACACATTGTGAATGGGTTGTGCCATCTTATGCTGTACCTTTAGCTAAGTGAAATGACACATCTGCAACTAGATGTAGCTAATTCAGTGACTATCCATCTTCCATAGTTAGATGGGAAGATAAGGGTTAAGCTCAGCTATACTAAGATCCTGTCTACACTTACCTCTGGGATTCGGCGGCAGTCCATGGGAGTTACGCAAGCTACACAAAAAACTTGCGTAACTCCCATCGACTTCTGGGCTCCTCTTCGGCGCGCCATCTTCACTGCATTGACTCAACGCAGCGCTACACCACTTGCAAAGGTGGTCTTTGTACGTCAATTTCTGGATTTCTGCACTCACCACTCAGTTGATCCAGAGAAATCGATCTGACGGCGGCGACTTTGCCGCCGTCAGTGTAGCCGTAGCCTCAGACAAAAGCCAGGAAGTTTCAATGAAGTGACAGAACTCAGTAAGTGGGAGTCATTATGCCTGAACACATTAAGAAAAGAAGATTTTAATAAACATCAACACAAGGAACTCTTTCATTTCTTCTCTTTGTTGGACCCAGCACCAATTCTTTAGGCCAAATTCCGTGAAAGGGTGAAAATGCTGTTGGCTTCAGTGGGAGTAATACCTGCTTACACCAGAGCTGAATTTCATCCCTGTACCTTTCACATAGAATCTTTATCTGTATGTTACGGAAGGCTGGGTGGGAATTTTAAAGGGAACTTAGGTGTCTGACTTCCATTGTAAATTAATGGGATTTGGGCACCTATCTCTAAAGGCCCCTTTGAATGTACTAGCCTAAGTGAACAGGATATTAAACACATGTATTATTTAATGAGTGCTTCCTTTGTGCTCAGTATTGCTGTAAAATATGTAGTCCCTGCCCCTAAGGCTTTATAGTTGGCTACACAGACAGTACAGGTAAAGGAGTCATCACTCTAATTATTCCAATTTAATATTGCTATGTTACTGTGTATTAATGTATAATAGGTTATATGTATAATAAGATAAAAGAGTATATGGCACGCTGGGAAGTCCTTGGGCTGAAACCTTCATTAGTTGATCTCTAAAAATATTGAGGCTGGTGCAATCTTCCTGAAATTTTTCATATTTGAGCTTAATTTGGTATACTTAGAGGTACATAGTGAAGTGCAATTACATCTGCTTGTAGATTCTGTGACACTAGACTCTGCCATTAGTCTCTCGCTTTCATAAATTATTTGCAACTGCATTTAAACTGCCATTAAGTTGCTTCTCTATTATGGCCCAATCCTGCTCCCATTGTAGTTAATAGCAAAATTACCATTTGATACTAATATTTCAGCCCATTTAATGCATTTCAGCCCATTTGAAAAAGAGGGGAGATTTCAAAGGAAGAGAGGAATTATGTATTCAATACCATTTCTAAATATAGCTCAGGATTTTCTAATTCTGAATGAACAATAAGATACACAATCCTTCTAAACTATTAGGAGTTGAAGGTCTTGCTGTATGCCCTTGGTAATATAATGTTCCTTATATTTCCAATTATAGATTTCACCTTACACCTTAATGTTGCATTAATTTGGGTGTTTTGAATGCATGGTCAGTCAGACTAGAACTGCTTAGATTATATGGGTATGTCTATACTAGAAATGTAAATTGATCTATATTAGGTCAGCCTATAGCTACTATAGTAATTACTTCAATAGTTCATGTCCACACTACTCTCCTCCTTGGATTGGTGGTGTGCATCCTCAGACAGGCAGTGTGGGAACCCAGCTGCCCCATGAACTATCAGGCTACTGGAAGTCTGCCCTCCCCCCTGGTTCTCCACGGGAGGTGGAGGAAATCACCAGGGCTTCTCCTCTCCCCTTTCTCCACTAGAAGCCAGAGGAAGCTGCCCATGATACTTTTTGCCCCCTGGCGAGCAGGGGCGTAGCTATGGATGGGCCTGGGTGGGCAATAGCAGGAATAGCAGGCAATAGCCCACCCACTTTGAAAGCAGGCCATCCCAAGCTCCACCTAAACTACCTTGTTCTCAGCTGCTGGCTTCCTGAATTTCCTGCTTCCGATCACGTGGCAAAAGAAGGAAGTTCAGGAAACCCTTGTTTTTCAGCAGGCCCACCCATGTCAGTAACAGGCCCTGCCAGAAAATCACTTCTGGCTATGCCCGTGCCGGAGAGCAGGGTCCAGCTGCCCAGGCTTCTCTCCCCCTCCCCTCCCCCTCCACTTACATTCAACAGCCAATGTAAGGGACTCTGTCTGTGTTGTCCTAACTACACTGACATAGTCTTTACGCCTCTCATTGAGGTGAAGTTATTATGTACATCAGTGGGAGGACGGCTGTAGTGTAGACACTGACATAATTAGGTCAACATAAGCTGCTTTATGTCAATCTAACTGTGTAGACCAGACCAGACCGAAGAATTGAAGGTCATGTGCATAGCAAAAGTAACTTCCTCTAGTTTTTCACTAAGGTCTCAGATTTGAAAGATGAACTTGCAGTCATAATCATTCAGACATTTTTAACATACTTGTTCCTCAGAGGGTTTCCTCCAGGGGTCTGTCATATGTGGAAAATACACCTAAATGTTAATCAAATATTTCAAACCTTAAAGTTACATTTCAGGTTTTAGACAAAGGTTCAGGTCAATTTTAAGTTCCTGCGCCTAGATACAGTAGAACCTCAGAGTTATGAACTGACCGGTCAACCACACACCTCATTTGGAATAGGAAGTATGCAATCAGGCATTAGAAACCAAAGAAAAACCGCAAATACTATACAACACAGAACTGTGTTAAATGTAAATTACTAAAAAATAAAGGGAAAGTTTTAAAATAAAAAAAGATTTGGCAAGGTAAGGAAACTTTCTGTGCTTGCTTCTTTTAAATTAAGATGGTTACAAACACCATTTTTCTTCTGCTTAGTAAAGTTTCAAAGCTGTATTATGTCAATATTCAGTTGTAAACTTTTGAAAGAACAACCACAACATTTTCTTCAGCGTTACAAACATTTCAGAGTTACAAATCTCCACTCCCAAGGAGTTTGTAAACTCTGAGGTTCTACTGTATTATGTTGATAACATTTGAAATATCTAAGACAGATAGGTAGGTAATTTGGGCCACATTCTCAGTGGTGTAAATTGGTATAGCTTCATTGAAGCCTACAGAGCTATCTTGAGTATCTGGCCCTTTGATCCAAGCCATTTCACCAATCCCTAGATTAAAATATCAGTTTTCCCACACTAATACTATACAAAAATTGTTATTCACACCTAGCCCCATCTAATAATGACTGTTTTCTGGATGGCGTGTTTAAGAATACAGAAGTAAAACACAACAATGTTGTACAAGAAAGTTATATTAATTTGGGTTTGCTATCAATTTTGTCTTAATTATGAACATTCTGAAAAGTTAGTATCACATATGGATCCATTTCTCAAAAAGGTCTGGGTGTATATTTCTTTGTCTCTTATATAATTGCCTTTGTCCAAGGTAGGGAACTAGCCTAGCACGGTATTTCAATCAAACTCTGAGAATACTCTAGAGAATACTTTCTCCTTTTACATACAACTCCATTCCGTTTTTGGTGAAGCCTGCCCAACTTTATAATGGTTCTGGGATGTACAACAAGATAGACTAAGAACCAAGCTAAGATTTGGTGCATCTCGGTGCATTTTAGATTACATCACAAACCATCTGTTCAGAAAGGTTTTCATCTGTCAATGAAAGGTACAGAAATCAAGAGAGGATTTTAATAGCCAGATGTTAAGCAGAACAGTGAAACCTTCAACTACTTTATTTCATAAATGACTGTATTAAACAGTCTATTATGTTTCTGGCAACTTATCCCCATTTCTTTTTTCTGGGGTAAATTGCTTTAATATGACAGGTGTGTGTTATGAATTCACTAACCTGGCTCTAAAGAAAATCTGGTCTGACTAGGTCATGGGGCAGTAAAATATATTGATTCTAATTTGCCAAAACTGTCTGTACTATTTTAAGCACCTGGCTTACTTGTCACTGGACTTCAATGTTGGTGTTTAACAAAGCATCTGTCAGTACCAGAGCTCTGGATTTTCTTTAAACCAATTACACAATGCCATTCCTGGAACTTAATACACAATGTTGCATCCATGAAGGCTCTACTATGTAAGCAAACAGGATTGATATGGAATAAATTATCCATAACAATATCTCTACAGACGGGCACACAAGCTTTTGATTTTTTTTCCAACCAATGCATAACACAGCACACTTCAAAGTGTGTGAGTGCTTTTCCCAACCAAATTCTCAGGAAGCAATCTTTCACATCTTAAATGTGGTTTACAAAACAATGGTCCAAATGTAGGATTATTAGAATTTAATGAGGCAGCATATAATTGCTATGTAATATTGAACATATTGTACTGCAGCTCTTAAGAACAAACAAGGAAGTAATAGATACAAATCTATTTCACCATTATTTAACCTCAGATATTCAGCTGGCCTAGATGTAACAAGCTATATACCCTTTTAAATTCAAAATTCTACTAAAGTGATGCATACTTGTTGCACATTCTGATCTGTGATATTCAGTTGCATATATCATTGCATATTTTGCTTAATCAGCTAATAATATATGTGTGTGCATGCGCAGCAGTGGCTTTTGAATATATGAGGGGTATACACCTAAAGATGTCCAAGAGTGCAAGTGGGAGGGAGAATTCAGAGGAATGCTCTCACACACCTTGGTGTTAACTTTATAGACACATTTATATTTTTAAAAATATGTTGGTGCATCTTCTTTTCTTGGTGCAGCAGGTTTGCTAAACTTCCCATCTCTGGTTGTGCTTTCTTGTCATCTACTGTGGGTTTGTCTCCTTCAGCTATGCTGGGAAGAATTTTCTTCTGGGCAGCAGGGCTGTATTTAGATTTATAAGGGAGGGAGACATGCCATTCCTTTGCTAATGTCACTCAAACATCCCTTCCCTTATTAGGAAGGTGGAAATTGTATTGCAATGTGGGATAAAAATCCTATCTATCCAATCAAGTCCATTCTGTAATATGCTGTATAAATATCTATTGGTAAGTAAAACTGTATTAACTTATGTATTTAAATTGAGGGTGTGTAAGAGCTTCACACCACCTATATTTAGATTGCGTAATACTTTCTGCTACAAAAGATTCTTGCACCTTGGCATATTGTTTTTTTTATTTTTGTATCTTTTGATGGAGGGTTAGAAGCTCTCACCTCCATTGTTTGCACAAGGCCTTTGAAATATAGCAGGAAAACTGCCCTTGGACTCAGGAACTGCCTTTCCTTTATCACATGAAATTCCATTCAGGTTTAGCTGAGATATAAAACATTTAAAAATTGCAACTTCCCTTCTTCCATTTGTATGTCTCAGAAAAAAATATGGCTTCCTGCATGTAAACATTCTTATACAGTCTTTTATTACATAACGTTATTTTTTCCACAGAACTACTGCTTTATTCAGAGCACAAATTGGACACAAGATATAAATGATAAATCTAGACTTTCTTAATATTTGGGTGTTTGACTTTACAAGCCAAATAAATTTCTTCAATGTTTGCAATATTTTAAAATCTATATAACTATATACACCATCTCTCTTTATTGTACAATTGATCCATGCAAGATGTATGAATAGAATGGGCATTAACATACTCATTTTAATTAGCTTTTTCGAAGACATTGTCAGTCATTATATTTTGGAGACCTTTACTTAAAAGTATTAGCAAAACATTGCAGGAAATGGCAGAAACAAGTTTATTTTTAATATCAAGGATTTCCTTCCACTTTGTTGGCATATCACTTGCTAAAATGACAGAACAGAACGTTTTCTGCTAGCTAACAACAGGTTTTTGAAGCTTGTTGCCATTCTCAGTGCAGTGCATGAATTGGTCCCTTTCTCCAGCTGTCAGTTTTTATTAGCAGTTTCAATTCACTTTGCTTGCTCTGGGTCTTTTTATTCCCCATTTTAGTTTTGATGCTGATCTGATGCTATTTTAAAATCACACCAAACTGTGAACTGTAGTTGCCAGTAACACGAGAAAGAAAAGATGTTAACTGTTCAGTGTGTGATACTGATTTATTACTTCAAAGGATTACAAATGGATGTATGTGGTTTTTCAAAACATGCCTTCTATTTTATGATGCACAGGCTTTCAGAAAAAGTTCTCTTAGCATTAATTTTACAATAAATTCCAGCTCACCTAAAATTAAAAAAAATAAAAGGCTATATCTACAGTAACGGTGGCGAATTTGCGAATCAAATCAATTTTTCCGGTTCAACTGAGAAGCAGTAAAGACATGCTCAGTTGATCCAGAAGTCGTTTTAATAAAACCACCTGCCCAAAAAGCATAGTGCTGCATAAATGGGTACGCATTTCCTGTTGGCACAGTGCAGTGGGGACAGCACGCTAAACAGCGGTTACAAAACCGACGGGAGTCGCACAAGCTATTCTGTGTAGCTTGTGTAGTTCCCGTTGACTGCCACTGAATTTCACCAGCAGTGTAGACCAGGCCAAAGGGAAGCAAATCACAAGGAAATATGTAATAGGTATAATAATGCTGGCAGGCAGCACTACAAAAAACAACTTTATTAGTGTTCTTTTAAATGTAGTAATAGGTGTCAGTTACACCTGTTTTAGGGGAAAATTGTTAACACTTGTTAATATAAACTTTTTCCAAATTCAAAAGCAGAAGGAATCTCTGATGGCAGAGGTTTCCTGTGTTTCATTTTTGCATTAGCAGCTATACTGAATAAGGCACGTGGTTTGACATATGTAACTAAAGTCTAACTAGGTACATCATTTAATTAAGTCTATCTCCCTTTTCTTACCTCTCTCCTAGAGGCAGCAACTTGCAACAGATCCCTGGATGCATAGATTTTCACAGCCATACCTATATTGCATGCTATAACCTCTCAGACTTCACACTCAGCAATGATAGAACTCCTGATGTTTCAGCTCCAAAATCACAGGCCCATACTGTGTTATAGTCTATTTCACACAGCTGAGGGGTTCTTATTCCAGCTAGAAGAGAGTAATCTGGTTTTGGCAGTAAGGCATTGGACTAGGACTTGAGAGAGTGGATTTCAGTTCTCAGAACTGCCACACACTTCCCATTGTCCTTGAGATAGTCAGTAAATCTCTCTGTGCCTCAGTTTCCCTTCTGTAAAATAAAAATTAAATGTTTCCTATCATCCACAGTTAGTTTGCCTTGTTTATTTAGATTGTAAATTCTTTAGGGCAGAGTTTGTCTCTTACTATGTATGTGTACAGCACCTTAGCATAATGGAACTTTGTTCTTGGTTGAGGCACTACTGTAATACAAATACTAATAATGCACACATTGGCCAGTACAGTAGAAGCTGATTCAGAAATCTTCAATGGCTTCTTCATTTGGAATCCGCTATTCATCTCCCTGCTAGTCTCCTACCTTGGATCATGCCCATACTTGTCATTTTGTTGCCTGTCTTATAACTGATGCTTTTCTTAAAGCTCCTGGAGATGTGATTATGAGAGAATCTCCACATTCATTTTAAAAAGTACGATTCTAGCCCTCATGGTTGTGAAGAAAAGGTTGAAAATAGGGCTGAGTGCACCCAAAAGGCTCAAACGCAAATGAAAATAAAAAGCACCCATAATGTATTTATTTTTTTAATATCTCATCATTTTCAAATAGCTTTCATGATTTGGGGGAGCAGGGCGGCGGTAGAACATTGTCATAACTTTTTTAAATGCTCAGGGTTAGCAACTGCTGACTTACCACTCCTGTATGATCAGATCTCTACTCCAGTGTGATCACTTGCTTTCTTTTAGTTACCCATCCCATCATTCTGAAGTATTGCCATAGAACAGCCACATTTGAAACATCTTTCTTGAATCTCTGCATTTGAATCCATGTTACAAGACCCATCTCCTTTCCCTGACCTGTAATTCTTAATTCACTCCTTAGTAAGACAATCAAAATGTACTCCTTAGGCTGCCCTGTTTCCAGGGGTTCAATTATTTTTTTCCAGATGTCTTCCTTAAACTTTACTTTTGTGTGACCATTTTACAGGGGCAGATCCAGTGTGGCAAATGTATGCACAACATGAAGTCCTCTGTGTGGAAGGGAAGATCTGAAAGGCAAATGGGAACTAGGTAAATAATGGAGCATAACCTTGATAGCTGGAAAGGCAAGGCAGCTGAAACAGGTGAGAAACTGCAACCCTTCTTGCATGCTGCAATCAGGCCAGAAAGTCTCCTCTTCACCTTTGTAGTGAGGGGGTGAGGCCTCCCTCCCAGACTGCCAGGGAGAACCAGACCGGGCTGGTGGGGGCGGAGCTAGAGCCTGCCTATCTACCAACACATAAGCGAGGAGGCGGGGCAGGAAGTACAAAGGAGAGGTCCAGGAGCTCAGTTGGGAGCTGGCTCCCGGAGGGGAAGGACATCCCTCTTGGCCCTCCAGGGCTGCTGGCGGCCTGGTACCCAGGTGAGCCGACCGAGACCAGATATCCAGGGAATCGGACCAGGGCCGGCGTCCAGGAGCAGGCGAAGGAGCAGCGCGAGGCCTGGGGCCCCGCGGTACCCCCGGATCCTCCCACCCTGGCGGACCAGGGGATTGTGAAGAGCGAGGACCTGGAGGAGTTGCCCGATGCTGAGATGGAGGAGGTGGCTCTACGGGGGCCAGACCTGGAGGAGCTGCCCCTGGAAGGGCAAGAGGCAATGGCGAGGCATAGGCCCTGCCTGGGCCCGACCTGGAGGAGCTACCCCCTGCTGACGTCCCCGAAGAGCTGCCCGACCTGCCACCCCCCAACGAGATCGAGGGGTTCTACAATCTGCCTCTGGGCACCAACCCCGACGAGGGTGACTGGACACCGGAACCCCAGGTACCTGAGGGACGGGGGGAAGGAAGTAGCCCAGGGGAGGAGCTACACGGTCTGGGAACCGGGGAGCTGGACGGCGACTCAGCGTGTTGCGGTTGGGACCCTGCTGACCCCGCGGCATACCCCGTGGAATACCCCTCCGCTACAGCTAGGGACCTGTGCTGGGATGCAGTGGAGTCAGGTGGGCCTGTGTCCCCCTCCCCCGACCACACCGGTGACCCTTACACTATTTTGCTGCCCCACCTGGGGCCTTTCAACAGTGTACTACCCTGCCTGGCGAGCCAGACTGCTTGCTGCCCCACTGGGGCCTTTGAACTGTGTGCTACCCGACCTGGGGAGCTAGACTGCTTGCCGCCTTGCCGGGGGCCTATAGACGGCTTACTGCCCCGCCAAGGGGCCTTGAACTTAGAAAAGACTTTTCCCCCAGCCCTCTGAGCTGGGACTACCCCTGCTGAGGAAGGGTAGTGAGGGGGTGAGGTCTCCCTCCCAGACTGCCAGGGAGAACCAGACCAGGCCAACCAAACCCTTTACAACTTTCATTGAAGGAGGACTTAAAGGACTCCTCGCACAGACACAGTCTAGGTCTGGATGCACATATAACCTGAAAACATTATTCTTTTCACCCAAAGTGGTTCCAGGGGAGGAGAGGAGATAAGCAAAGAAGGAAGCTGCTGTAACTAACTTCCAAACCACACAGTCCTCCTGCAGGCAGGAGGAGGATTTGCAGAAGCAACATGTCCTCCTCTTTAGCAGTCAGAAGCAAGGGGATTTGGCAGTGGCCCATGGGACAAAGGGAACTGGAGAGGTTTGGGAGTAGGGAGGAGTAGCATCAGCAACACAGCTTCAGAGAGGGAGGTGCTTTACATTCAAGAGACTAGCTTTGAAAGAATGCTCAACTTTATTTTACCCAGAGGCAGCGGATCTGGCTGGCAAATGCCAACCTCGTTACTTGTTCGACCTGCCAGAAAGGGGGAACAGCTGAGTAACTCAGAGGTGCTGGTGAAAATTATAACATCCCGGAATGGTGGTAGCTACAACTGGGAATCACTATATACAAACCTGCTAAGAACTTTTCAGGGCTTTTTGAAACTATCTTGTTTCTCTGAGGAGATGTTGGAACAAGAGATGCACATGCTCCCACTCATCCAGATATATGCTGTAGACTCCTACTCACCCAGGAACCTGCACTGAAAGTGTGACACACAGGAGTGCTGGGAAGAAATTTGTCTTTATGTCCAGGTTCCAGTCACTTAACATGGGCCAGTGTTACAAAATGATAAATCCCTGCCACACTGACCCAAGTGACAGTTCAGAATCCACATAAACACCTGTTTGTGTGCACACAGTACCTAACACACTGGGGTCCTGATCAATGACTGGGAGTCCCAGCCACTACCCAGCCACCCACGCATACTCGCTGTGTGTACCCATCCACCTAAACAGTCTTAAATTTTACTGACAATAAACAGGAAGAATATTGCACAACTTATCTATATATAAATGTAATAAATATAAATAAAATAGCAAATGGAGCAGTACAAGTCATGCCAATAACTTTTTGCTTTTTCATCAGAGGATGGATTCAACTTTCTTTCTTTTTAAGGAAAATACAGTGGCCAGGCTAGTGTAACCATACACATAACACAATGATCTGCTCAGTTATTTACATCTTTGTTTTAGATTTCTGCACTCTGACTAGATAATGGTCTGCCTAACCACTTTCTACCTTGTTCACTCTCTAAAGGGGTGAAAAGACAAGGAAAAACAGAACTCTTGTTGTGGTTAGAACAAGGTTCTGAAGTTTATTTTCATTTATAGTTTCCAAACCAATAAAACTAGTACTGGAGACTACTGAGTCAAGAGCTTTCAAGAGCAAAGAAATTAGTGCCTATTTCTTTCAAGAGTGAAACAACCAAAGAAATGCTGATTAGGCATGTTTCTGTGATGTATAGCAACAGTAGCACACAGTGACTGGTTATAGTGGTTCATTTATACATACAGGATATGTTCCCTAGGGGGTTCTGTTTCATAATGTGACCTTTTTCATAGTGAATTCGTTTCTGTGAACTGCAACTTCACAAGATTTAAATAAACTGAAGAGTAGCAATCACAGCCCTGTTAAGTAGCTATGTACGTAAGTGTGCTCAGGTTTCCACTTAAAATCTATTGCTATGCTTTAGCTGTGGAATGCAATGGAAAATTGTAATTAGTCATTCATGAGATGCAGACGCTTCAAGGTTTCTGGATAAACATTCGATAACTTTTGCATGTGTCCAACTCTTCTAAAATTGTGCAAATGGCTTTGGTTTGCACAACTGCAGTGCAAACCTCACAACAAACTTTTGAAACACTTTCAGTTCTATTTGGACCAAGAATACTGTTACAGTATAATGCCCTTCCTTGCTGTAGATTATCTCTTTCACTTCTATTTCCTGCCACAACCAGACAGTTCAGAGGTTTGTGAAAATGAAGGAAAAGGATAATCAAATCTTTTAGGAATCTTTTGGCAAAGGTCTCGCTACGTATTTTCTTTATCCAAATAGATTCTCCGATGCTAACTATGATGACAGTCCAGTCATATGTTATTTAATTCCCAATTCTAACCTCTGTTAGAAGTTGACATAATATATTCTTTAGGATTAGAAGGAATCCCAACTGAGTTCTTTCCCTGCTTTGGGTTAGAAGTTGTAGCCCACAATATTGTTCTCTAAATAATCATTTAACTATCTTAAAAACTATCCAGTTTTTATTTCCTTACTGCTGTAAAGGGGAAATCCTATATTCCTTATTTAGCCATTCCTTAGATCCCTTGTTGTTAATATTTGGTATTTGTATTATGTTACATGTTTGAGGCCTGATTGTGCTAGTTGTTTTAGAACTAACAGATTTAAAGACGTAAATACTTTTCCTGGAAAGTTGCAGTGTAACATTTTTTTATTTCTTAGAATTCACAATACACATGAACCCAAAGGGAGAGAGAAAAAACAGGCTGTTCCCTAAAAAAGAGGCACAACTTACCCCATCTTACTCTGTCTGGTTGTGCAGACTGACTCTGGGACTGACTATGCTTGATGCCAAATTTGGCAGCAGTCAACGGGAGATATGCAAGCTATGTAAAGTAGCTTGCGTATCTCCCATTGACTTCCTAACTTCTACTTACCTCAGTATCCTTAGTTCACTGCGCTAATGGGAAATACCCTCACGTCAACGCAGCATTACTCCACCTGGTGGAGGTGGATTAATAGCGTCGATTTCCGGGTCAATTGAGCGTGTCTCCACTTCCGCTCAATCAACCTGGATAAATCGATCTGACGGCAGTCAGTCTAGACATAGCCTTAGTCTGCTTGCAAGCTTTGCTACACAGCTTCCTACCCTGCAGGCAAACCCGTGAACCCACCACCTTTACAGCAATGGCTTGCAATTCTAATACAATCCTCAATAAACCACACTAGACCTATATGCATATAGTTTAAGGGTGATTTGATCAATTGGTGTAAGTACCTAATTAGGGAACAAATATTTAATAATGGGCTTGAAAAAGGTATAACATGATTCAATGAATGTAAGATTAAGGTAGATAAACTCATACTGAAAATACGGTATACATTTTTGAGAGGGTAATTAACCACTGGAACAATTAACCAATGATTATGATGGATTCAATGACCATTTTTAAATCAAGATTGGATATTTTTCTAAAAGGGAAAGTTCTATGGCCTGTGTTACAAAGGAGAGCAGGCTAAATGATCACAGTGGTCCTTTCTGGCCTTGGACTCTATGATTATAGGGTATATCTACCTGCAATGAAAGTTATGACTGCAGCATCTGTAGACTTATCTGAGCTAGCTTTGATCTAGCTACCTCAAATAACAAAGAAGCCACAACAGCACAGACTCTGCTACCCCACACAAGACTTTGAGTATGCACTTGAGAGGCTAGCGCATGCTGCCCCAGCTTCACTGCTATCATCTGAGCAAGATAGAGCTAAGCTAGCATGGGTACATCTCCACATGCTGCAGTCACACCTTTCATTACAGCGAGACAGTCCCTTCCCCAAAGAGCTTACAATCTAAATAGACAAGACAGACAAGGAATAGGAAGGGAAACAGAAGCACAGAGTGATGAAACAACTTGCCCATGGCCTTCTAGCAGATTAGTGAAAGAACTATTACCAGAATCCATGAATTCTGACTCCCCATCCAGCAGTGCATCCTTGCACCAGACCCCCTACTGCCTTCCCTAATGCTGCATCAGAAAAAGGCACCTTTCATGAGGAGGGAAGAATTGGGTCACCTTAGGAGACAGGTACACACTGAGAAGGGAAAATGAATCACCACAGTGAGGGGCAGCTGAGTAAGGATTGCAAGACTGTCTGTCACAGCCAGAGTTTCCAGTCTAAGGAAACGTTACTAGCATTGTGTCAAGGGCAAACCATGCTATCTTCAGGGCTCTGAATGGCTCCTTGGCAGTGGAGATTATACCATGCTATTCATATTAATTTTGTTGATTTCTTTTTTGTACAGTGCTGTCTGAATGCTTCTCAAAAAGATCAAGTAAATCAAGGTCACTGCTTTCCCCCATCAATTCTTTTTATTAGTTCCTCAAAAAAGTCCTTAAACACTTGTTAAATTACACTTTTGATCCTTCGTGTAACTTAACTTTCAAGCTTTTCCTCACATTTCATTGGATTTTCCCTATAAGCCTTCTTAAATAGATGTCACATCAGCTTTCTTTTAGTCCATCATTTATTTTGTTGTTTCCAGTAAGTTTTTAAACTTTAAAATGAGAGACAAAGATGTAATGCTAACCGGCAATTATTGCTTCAAACCACACTGACAAATGGTAATTCCATTTCTTATTCAACACAGCATGTTCGTGTTATTGGGGATATTTCCTTATTTTAATGAGGGGAGTTTTAACCATGTATCTCATTAGTGTTACGGTATGTGAGATATTTGTGCCGGAACTTCAACCCATCAAGTTGAGAATAAATGGGTGTCTGTTGTTGGGAAAACTGTAACAGTGAGTCTTTAAAATCTGAATCATTACATTGCTTTCACATTCCTATTTTCACTTAGTATTATTTGATTACTTTGTTTCAGATACAGAGATGTGCCAACTTAAAAAATACAACTCCTCCTTCAACACTGAATAATCAAATTCATGGTGAAGTCAAACATTGTTCCTCTCTCAGATTTCTCATAAAGTGAAAAGATCCCACACGGACAGTAGATAATCATTTCACCATGAAAACAGTGAAAATTCCCTGTGACATTCCCTGTAAATGCATGGAAATACACGCCTTTGCTCAGGAGGTGGAATTTCGCAACTCTTGCAGTGAATAACTGCTTTCTCTGACAGAAATGGCAAATGTTTCACCCTGGAGCAAATACACAAATGCCCATGAAAATAGCAGTTTTCACACTTGAATACTCTCAAAGTAAAAACTGGCAGATTAGCTTCAGAGAGTGCTAGTCCAATGATGAACTAAACTGAAGACATATATGGAAACTTAGTATGTTTTTTTATTGGGGGGGAGGAATCTTTTAAACCACATTATGTTTCCAACTCTCTGAACTGTAGATCAAGCATTGACTTAGAGTGAATAACATAATTTATCTGCAAGAGTCTTTGAATAATTCAGTACCTAGAGTGAATGATGCTAATTGTTTCCACTGTGCCTTGGCTAAAAGTACAGCTTTACATCTAAAGTTCCATTGTTGTTAAACATGCAGTTCAATTGCAGAAATGAAATCCCTGTGTTTCACTGACAGTCTGCACCTTTATACTGAACAATCAAAAGGGGAAAGGGGGAAAAAGAGAGAGCAATCTTTTTCTGTACGAAGTATTGTGCTGCAATGTTTCAATCTGGAAAATGTCTTCACCAAACCAGGAAAAAGATCTAGGAGTGAAATCCTGTCCTAACTGAAGTCACTAGGAGTTATGTTCAGTAGGCTAAGATTTTACATTGGGACCTTAGCCTATACCTATTGCTGAATGAAGAAAGGTAATTCCATTTAATGGAGAATTTAAGTATTTCAAAATTGGGTTTTATTCTGATTTGGAACAAAACCTAAACATTTTGACATCCTCTGCAAAAGGGAATGGAGACCTGGCTCTCCAGGGCAATTCACCTGGTGCGCTGCCCTGGAACTGCAGACTCTCAAAACCTGACTCCCTGCTCCAATGCAGTCTGCATGGCAAGCTGGCAGGAAACCATGCAGATTTCTGATGGAACCCTGGCTGGGTTCCATCTGAACTTGATTGAAATCGAACCATCTCTGCCAAATATTTGGAATTTTTTAAAAATCTTGTGTGACTGGAAACCATTTGATCAAGCAAGTCTTGTTCAGCTGGATGTTTTCTTTTACTCCGAAAACAAATATTCTCTAAAGAGTTTCATTTACTCTGATGTGCACAACCTTTCTGACTGATTCAATCACATGCACATGGACATCTACATGCATATAGCTGGCAAGATCAAGAGTGACAGTAGCTTCCTTAAAGGTTTTTTTCTGAGAGATGGATTAGCATTTTTAAAAAGCTATCTGGCTACTCAGAGGGCTATGTAGAGATGTACCAGTCCATGCCTACTATAGATTTAAACGTGTTTCTCTGTATTCCTTCTATTTTGTATTGACTTTCCCCTCTAAGAATCACAAGTGCTCTCCTTTCTTTCCTTGCATTGCTCACTGTAGATCAGATTCTTTTCTGAGAGCTTTTGTATAGATATATTACTCTGCTGGCCAAGGTTTTCTCTTCCCCAAAATGCCAATACCTAATTACCCACCACTATTCTCATGTGCTTCAAGTGTCTTTTTTTTTACATAAAGCATTTTAAAACCTTACTGTGCCTGTCCTCAACAGCAGTCATGTCATCAAGCAAAAGCTGTTGATTAAAAGTATCTTCAGAGCCCAATCCTACTGAAATTATTTTAAAATTACATTCACTACATTGTATAGGGTTGGTCTGAAAAATAAAATTGTGCATGTTTTTAGACTATCACAGTTTAGACTATCACAGGCTGAGAAAGCAAGTGCAGTTTTTATGAGGCTCCCAGTTACCAAGTCAAGATTTATTAAAGTATGATACTAGGGGGGAAAAAACATAGCAAGGGTAAAAATTATGGCTTTAACTTTGGTTTTCCAAAAGACTGGGCAAAAAACTATTGGATCGGATTCTCCTCTCGTTATTCTTATACTAGTGTGATTCCTTTGACTTCAGTAGAATTGCTCTTGATTTACATCAGTATTACTGAGTCAAGAACTCTACTTCCTGTCTGACAATACTGATACAGTACATGTTGTTATAATTATTGTTTATATTATGGTTGTGCCTTGAAGCTCCAGCCAAGATGGGTTCTGCTAGACATTGTATTTAATACAATCCTCACACTTGATAAATTTATAATCCAAATAGACAAGATTAAAATAAGAAAAAAGGGGGGGGGAGAATTATTACTATCCCCCTTTTTGCAGCTGTGGATCTGAGGCACAGAGATTAAGAGTTGGGCTCAAGATCACACAGCAACTGTGTGGCAGAGCTGAAAATGGAACTCAGATTTCCTAAATCTTTGTCCAGTGCCTCATCCATAATTCATCTTCCAACCATAATGTGTTCTCCTCCTGCAGAAAAGTATGTGGAGGGAGAGTGGGGAAAATCAGGAAACTCTGGGACAGTCCATAAGATTTCCTTGTAGGGGGAGGAGATGTTTACCTGATTGTAAGGGCAGCAGTAAGTCTGTTTCTGAAAATGCTAGAGAACAGACAAAAGCAACACCATCCCCCAGTTCCAATGTCTAGATGGTGCTTTCCCTAGGAAAGCCGCTGACTTCATTGCCTGGTACTCTGCATTGCCTTTCCAAGCGGGCAGCAGCTGAAGAGGGGGAATTGGTACAGCTTCTAGTAGCATTAGCTCAAGTATCTGGATTTTCACTGTAAATCTGCTACTGTTTATTTTATTTGAAGGGAGTATGTCTTGCAAAGCAGTTATTTCCTGACACCATCACCAAAAGCCCAGCCCATCTTCCCCCAAGCACACAAAGGCCTGTACAACCATTAAGAACAGGACACTCCTATGGAGTTGGGAGAAAGAGAAAGCATGCCAGTGACCTGCAAATCCCCTCCTCTTCTGTGGATTTCCAGGGATTCCTATCTATTCCTTACTCTTGACATTACATTCATGTCTGGTTTTGGGGTTTTTTTTTTTTTTTTTTTGGCCCCATAACATTCTCCATACAGTATCTAATGGAGATGCGATATCAGATGAACATAAAGCTGAAACAAAGTAGCTGATTTAAACTCAAGAGCCATTCCTAAGATGAAATCTAAAATCAAAGCTTCACTACTGATGGCTTATTTTGCCCCTTGAGCTCCTCATGTATATCTCTAATTTATTTTTATCAGAAAACATACTTAGGTCCAAGTAAATAAAGCCTTGTGTCCAAATACAATGCTTCTTGGTTCCTTTATATCGTTTGAATCCACTTTCTTCAAAGCCCTAACTTGGCCTGAACACTATCAGTTGGATTTTCTAAAGCACTCAGTATTGGCCTACGTTTGCTCAATGGTTAAACTCCCAGTGACTTCAGTGCTTCTGTGGGAGTAAAATTAGGCTAATACTCAATGTTTTAAAAAAAACCTCTCCCTGCTACACCATTCTAAAGGTAAAGCAAATCCTTATCTGGTGTCTTTATACTATAAGCACTGTGCTGATTTACACCTGCTGAAGAACTAGCC
This sequence comes from Emydura macquarii macquarii, assembly GCF_026122565.2. Classification (NCBI taxonomy): domain Eukaryota; kingdom Metazoa; phylum Chordata; order Testudines; family Chelidae; genus Emydura; species Emydura macquarii. The sequence goes on from NW_027131527.1 coordinate 1,136,221, forward strand.
CTAAACCCTCCTGAAATCCATCTGTGAGATTCATAATAGAAAGGGTGACTTCTTTCCATTCCCATGTAAAAATGGTTTTTTTATGTTCATGAAAGGGATATGAAAGTTACACTTCCTATGCACATAAAGTGCAAAGTTTCTGGAAAAGAAGACATTGTTTGGCCAAGATGAAGGAATATGTACCATAATTACACTCTTTCCCTAGATTTTTTATTGTAAATCTAGTCAAAATGTAGGTGTTGTAGAAAAGCTAAAGAGATGAACAGGAGATCTGTATATAAAGCCCCACACAGATGTCAGGGCAAAGGTTACAAAACAAATAGTGATGGAAAACTTCAAATGGGCGCTATCTAGAGCAAGGGTGTCAATCACAGTCTGTGAAAAGGGCCACCTTATGATTCAACTCCCTCACCTGAGTTAAATCCTTTGAACTCGATTGGATTCAGTGAACCTATACATCAGCTGAGTATCTGGCTCAGTATTTTAAATTAGTGTATGCAGTGTTTGTGTTTGATCCCAGGATATTAGACTAGGTGGTGAGGTAATATCTTTTATTGAACTTTTGCTGGTTAGAGAATCAAGCTTTTGCACTCATACAGGTCTGAAGAAGAACTCTGTGTAAGCTCGAAAGCTTGTCCCTCTCACCAACAGAAGTCGGGCCAATAAAAATATATTATCTCACCCACCTTATGTGAGTGTCTCTCTCTTTTAAATTAGGGTATGTGGGCTAAATCTAGAAAGTTAGGACCACAGATGTCCTTCAAAACACAGTGGTATTTACACTAATAATCATGGGAGGCTAGCACAAAGGTGGATTGAGGGTAGAATATGACAGTTCTGTGTTTCTAAACTACATAGAGTAGGGAAGGCAGGAAAGCAGCCTGACATGTCTAATACAAATGTTATTTCTGGTCACTTGTGCATTGTTACTCTGTTTTTCACATAGATACAGTAATCTTATGCACAAATGAGGCATACAGTTGCACTCCAAAAGATATAGAAAAATCTGGTTCCTTAAACCTATGATCAATTATGACAGTTGTGATATATGAAGGGCAGAGGGCGACAGGAGAGTATGTATATTTGCGAACTAGGAAGGTGGGCGGGCGTCAGCCTGCCCACTGCTCAAGGCCCCTCCCCCAGCCTAAGGGGAGGAGCCACCGGACCTAGAAGCAACTGATTCCCTGGGACAACAAATGTAAAAACAGGAAAGGGCGTGAGGGTCAAAGGTATAAACGAAGGGAACCGGAAGGGGACACCGAGCAGAGAGCCCTGGACAGCGCCCACCGCTCCCGGAAGGTGTCAGGGTGCAGGGCCCCCCAAGAAGAAGGAGCAGGAGCTCCCCAACCACAGGAGAGTCAGCAAAGGGAGGTATATCAGCCCCCGGATGATCAGGGCTTTATTCCCTGCAGCCTAACTGGAGTCATGAGGGGGCAATTAGGAGCCAGCTGAGGCCAATTAGGGATCAGCCAGGTGCTCCATAAAAGGGCTCCACCCCAAACACACAGGGCACAAGTTGGAGAAAGCAGAGGTGTTCTGCTGTGTGGAGTAGCAGACTGAAGTAGTAAAGTGTGGGAGAGCGGGGGAACCCTGAAAGGAGGTACTGAGCCCAGCAAGGGGCAGCAAGAACATAGGGCCTGAGAGGCCAGCAGGACTGAGCGGGGAAAGTAGCCCAGGGGAAGAGGTTGCGGCTCCAAAATACAGAGCCAGCAGTCTGCAGCTGCTGTTCATAGGGCCCCTGGGCTGGGACCCGGAGGAGCGGGTGGGCCCGGGTCCCTCCCCCAGGGAAGACTGGGTGACGGGCACCTTCCTGGCCCCCAATAGGAGCTAAGCACAAGATCCACTAGAGGGAAGCCGGCCATCGGCCACACAGTTTAAACATCAGTTGAGATGGAATGGAAGGCAAGTCTCACCTCAGAGAGCAACTGTTTGTCTGCACGCTCCAGAAAGATGGTTCACCTTTGGAACGTTCTCTCTCTAACCCAAAAGACTTAAAATAAATAAATAACCTGTGCATGCTGCAGTCTGAAGGGTGGTCTACACAGTGTCTTAGTCCACACTAATTGCAAACTAACTGGCATGTGTGCCATCCTAGGGTGACCAGATAGTTAGTGTGAAAAATTGGGAGGGGGTGGGAGGATAATAGGCACTTATATCAGACAAAGCCACAAAATCCTATAAAATTGGGACATCTGGTCACACTAGTAGACCCTGCTGACACACACTAAGTTTCCTGTTGTCAGCTCTACCCACACATCGTCTCTAATGACATCATCACTGGTCCTAACCACATCAATCACACCATAAGAGGCTCATTCACCTGCATATCCACTAACGTTATATATACCATCATGTGCCAGCAATGCCATTCTGCCATGTACATTGGCCAAACTGGACTATCACTACGCACAAGGATAAATGGACACAAATCAGACATAAAAAATAACATCCATAAACCAATGGGAGAACACTTTAATTCCCCAGGGCATTCTGTCTCTGACCTGAAAGTTGCTGTACTTCTTCAAAAAAACTCCAAAAACAGACTTCAAATAGAAACTGCTGAGTTAGAAATGATCTGCAAACTTGACACATTCAAACTGGATTTAAACAGAGACTTGGAGTGGCTATCTCACTACAGAAGGTAAATTACTTTGCTCACCCATTCTCACCTCCTACTCAATGGTCCTCATTAGGTCTTAAGAACCGGACTCCATCTCCCCCATTGTTCTCAATGTACCTGGATATCTATAAGATGCCTCTGTGTTACCTATTTTCTGTATTACTGCATCTGAAGAAGAGAGCTGAAGTCTCTCGAAAGCTTATGTCTGCAAATATTGAATTTGTTAGTCTCTAAAGTGCCACAGAACTCTCGCTGTTTTTAAGTTTCCTAATGCATATTAATATAGTCCCGTTTGAAACAGTACAACATTAACATGGGCTAGGGAACATTTTAGTGGGTATTAGCAGAGTCCACCCAAGTCAATTAGAACTTACACTCCAGCTAGTATGAGCTAAAGCACCAAGTGGACAAGCCCTGAAGCTGTGCCAAATTAATACTTTAAGCTTTCCAGGTATGTGCTAATACCACCCTTAACACCTAGAGAGTATGTCTCTCTACATGGCAAGAACTTGAGTTGGCAACCTTTAGGAGTAACAGTTCAGATTCCATAAGTGTGCTACAAAAATTCCAGAAAAATGTATCAATACGCTTCACGTCAATATGATGGAATATTTTAAAAAATCCTCTCTTAGAATGGAGGAAAAACAACCTGGACAAATACAGGAGAAATGTACTTGGCATCATCCCTTAAAAAAGCACACCTCACTGAAGACCCAAATGGGGAAATAGTCCGTTAATCACTATCAAATGTGTGATGGAACTTTCCCGAATATTACATGTTTCGTCTTCATTCTGGTACGTGTGAGTGCATGGTTAAGCATGGTGACAGCTGGAGGGATTCTGAATAGGCCTAAGTGATTGCAACATCATTGTGCTCTCAGCTCATTATTCTGGCTTGTTTTGTTAGAATTATAGTGTTGGACAAAGGAATCACGAGCCTGTGTGCTGATGAAATAAATGTTTGTCATAAATCTGTAGAGAGATAGAAGGCACTATCTAGACATAAAATTGTTAGCCATAATGCCATATACATATCTGGCTTATTACAAGGATATTTATCTTTACAATTTAGCAGCTTGATTACAATTACAATTAAATCCTGTTTTGCTGGTTCACAGGGAGAAACAAGGTTGTGCACAAATGTTGTGCACAACCTTTTCTTCTCCCTCTGGATCAGCAGCACAGATTTTTGTGCAAGTGTGTAACAGAATATCTGAGCTATTGGTATACTGATGGAATCATGTCAGGGCTCTCAAGATTGATAGAAGATTAGGGTTGGAAGAGACCTCAGGAGGTCATCTAGTCTAACCCCCTGATGTGTTGGCAGACTTGTCTGTTTGATTTGCTAGGTTGTGTTAGGTGACCACAATGGGTTGACAGTAAAAGGGTATAGTGGGTCAAAGAAATGGCAAGCCTGTATTCTGCTTCAGTTGCAAGCCAGCACAATAGCAGCAAACATGTGGAAAAGAGAAGCAAATTCTGTAGTACTTTTCATTATGTAGCACTCTGTCCAGTGATGGCAGGATTTAGATCTTTTTTACCATCTACATGCTGTAGCATATGTGGGCACTGAATTGCTATTGCATTGATGTGCACAGTGTGCTAACATTTAGGTGTACAGGTCCCAGCTCAGCAAACGAGTCATATGCAGAACTTTAGGCACATAAGTCTATCCCTAATCAGGAAAGTACTCACACATGAGTTTAACTTTAAGCATAGGACTACAGGACTAGTGCTATTGAAGTCAATAGAACTAGTTACATTGAGGTCACTAGCAGGATTTGACCCCTGGAATACAAATAATTGTATTTGTCAGTAATACAGCTTGGAGTACTATGGTGGTTTTGACTTAGTGCATTGACCATTCAAGACTGTATCTATTGATTTGCTTGGTTTGCATTTACAGCTCCGTTTTATAAGTACCTTGACAGAAAGGAAATTATATTTTATAACAGAGAGGGAAAATACTGTCACAGTATTTAGACAAAGTCATCAGCTAAGGGGCGAGGCTGTGGGCCCATTCACTCAGTCCCACAGTTTTCTAACCATGTAGCAAGCATCATGTAATATATTATATATATTAATATATATATTAAAGAGACCAGAGTTAAAATTGAAGGAGACTGATTTAAATATACATAGCTAGATTTATGCTCTTCTCCTCTGGAAAAAGTGTGAAACAATGTAACTTATTTTTTGGTAAATTGACACTTGGAAGCAAGGAATGGCTGGGAATTCATTTAACTTCTGCTTTGAAACCACATATCTACAAAATAAGAAACCTGAAAAAAATCACTAATCAATGTTTCTGTAACTATAGTATAGTTAAAGTCTAAAAATTACTTTTTCTAACACACAGAGCTGCAATTTTTCATCCTGTTGACAATAAATCTGATAACTTTTTGTGTTGTAAATCATGTCAATTTTTTTAACATGAATGTAAGGTGTATGTTATACTCCATTTTGAACATACCATCTTAGGGAGTTTTCCTGATAGATACACTTAACTGTTTCTAACTTCAGTGGGAGAGAGAGATACATTCCCTATTCATGCAATTAATTTATTCAGGGTATATTTTACAACATATACATCTTATTAGCATTCCTTTGAGAGAGAGACTTCTTTTCAGCATTGAGCATTCCTTTGAGAGATTCTGTAAAAATAAATAATAGTTTTAATAGATTGGAGCACACAGTTTGTGGCCCTTTGCAAATTTATTCTTTGGGAATTAATTTAATTAATTAATTTAAATGGATTTTGCTATGGAGTTGGGTTTTTTCCTGCTCAGTCACTGCTTTATACATAATTTCTTCATAGTTTTTAGCTTCTGAATCCTTCTGCAGTAAGAATCATGATATGGGTAGTTAATGGGCTAAATATTTAGAAATTTTGATCAGATTTATATACGTTTAGCAAAAGAACTAAACTAGATGTATGCATGCTGGGAGTAATGGTATGATGTAGGTGTCTACTCAACTAGACCTAACAGGCTGTAAGTAATGGCACCATGTGGGTCTCCTCCCAACCCAGCACCCTGTAATCACCACTCTAATTGCAATGTTTGTCATACCATTAATGTACTTTGTGGTTTGTTCTGAATTTGAAAGGAAAAGCAAGCAAACAAATAGCCAAATAAAAGTGTAAGTTCAGAAGATTGCTTATCTTTTAGGCTCCCATAATGCCCTCCTATGCCCCCCATCTCCCTGTTTTCCCTCCTTTCCACCAACTCCAATATTTTTCATAATATTCCACATTTAAATACCATTTGAAAATCAAAATAGTTTCCCTCATAGATTTTAAGGCAAGACAGGATCATTCTAATCATCTAGTCTGACTTTCTGCATATCATACGTCACAATATTTCATCTAACTCATCCTTTTAATTTGAGTCTGCTCACTTTATTCTATAATGTCCAATGAATGTTTATGTAAGATTGATTGTGATTGGTTTTGAATTGCTGGTCCAGCATTCCAGGTAACTTGGTAGGAGGCAGGTGGGCAACTTTATAAATACAAATTCTGGGTGAGTACTCAGCACTTTCTGAAATTCAAGCCTTTTCCAGGCATCTGAAAATGGACACTTAAAAACTGAGGCTCCCAAAATCACTATTCATTTTCTGAAAATGTAGGACAATGTGGCCACTTGTAATCTAGCGTGCTACTCAAGATAAGTAAAAAACTTCAGATGCAGTATTGTTGAAGTCTCTCGAAAGCTTATGTCTGCAAATATTAAATTTGTTAGTCTTTGAAGTGCCACAGAACTCTCGTTGTTTTTGCTGTATACAGACTAACACGGCTACCCCTCTGGAACTATTCAAGATAAGTAAGGCTGTCAAAATCTGGTACATAAAAGAAGCCTGTCTTGTATTCTTTTGAATGTCTTAAAAACATTGTAAACTTTATGGAATCAATTTAAAATGTTTAATTTTCAATAGGAAGTCTCTAAATATAAATGACTGCTGTCTCCTACATGACATGTATCCTATATTTAAGCATCAGAGTCTCATAAAATTATTAAGGATTGTTTATGTTTATCCTAAACTTGGAATATTCATTGGGATGTGAGGTTGTTTTGTTTTTATTTTTTTAATCGCAAAGAAGACCCAGTGGCAAAGGCAAACATCTGTTGCAGAGCTCACTCTCAAAGGTGGCTTCCAGGCCAAAAATCTTACTATAACAAGTAATTTTGACAGCACAAGAGGGATATGTTTTATTTAATGATGATTCACCTCATGTTAATGACTTTTTTATGAAGAAAATGACTTCCAATTAAAAACCACTTTGATTTGATAAATATTGGTATGGCATATTGTTGAGAAGGAAATGTGCTACCACTCAAAGAAACATCCACTGTATGTAGGGGATACTTTCTGTATTGTATATTGGGCTAGACTGAGATTTGGACAACGTGCACCTTCAAGAAAATAAGAGGGAGAAACCTTATACCCTTTTTATCTCAACATCTTTATCTGGATTTTGAATACAGATATGTAGTGGCAAGTGATGCTACTCTGCAGCTTATGCCTTCCTTGGATCAAGTGGATGGATGATGAGTGGTGAAAGAATCCAGCTTTCCATAGTAACTGGTCAGAGTACTGGAGTAAATGTGTGGTGAGCCATATTTCACTGCTGGTAAGAGTCTAGCAGTAGATTACTTTCCTTCAAGAGCAAGGAAGAAGCAAAGGAAGGCATTTTTACTCAAAGGGGTGTCTCTGAAGATTTGTCTACTTGGCAGGGTTTAGTTTGTGCTAATTTAAGTTAGTGCACATTGAAAATGCCTGTACGTTCACATTGCAAACAATTAAAGTGGCTGACTCTCTATTTGCTGAGAATTCTGTATTCTATTTTCAACATGGATAAAATCACTTAAAATTGGGTTAGTGCAGATTCTTGTTCATGCACATGCAATGTTTCTGCATATTACTTTGGCAGTCCTCCAACTGCTATCCCATGCTGCTTTGAGAGTGTCTGTGACTGAACTGTTTACTGTGTGCCTGCCACTGTTCTGGGGTCAAATTGGCCAAATGTCCCCTCCCTGCACTTAAAAAAAAGGCATAGGGCCAGGATCGGTCTGTTTGTTCCTGAATTTGATATATCAGCATTACAGTGATGTTATTGCAGCAGCATTAGTTCATGCCTCATGCAGCTGCTTGGAGCTCTGCAGAGATCCTTGATCTCCTTACCATCGGGGGAGATGCAACAGTACAGCAATCTCTTGCAACCAGCCGCTGTGATAAGAAACATTTTGAGGACATTGCTGAGCAGGTTGCTGAGAAGGGTCACAGCCAAGACACAGTCCCATGTTGCATAAAGAGATCAGGTGAATTTACAAGAAAACCAGGGAAAGAAGAAACAAATCTGGTGGTGCCCATTTGTCCTGTCCACTCTACGAGAAACTGAACAGGATTTTTTGTGGCACATCACTACAGAACCCAACACCTTTGCAGAGAGTGCTTCTTCTGTTGCCACCAAGGAGACTGTGGTGATGTCCCAGTGATGTCCATAACTCATTGGAGTAGTAGGACAGTAAAGAGATCTTTGGGGAACTCAAGGTCCTGAAGGTTGTCATGTAAGGAGCCAACTTAATTAATGTAAGAATCTTAATAATTTTCTTATGCTTTACTGCTATGCTGACTTTTGTCTCAGGTGCCCAATGTCCATTCTATTTGGGAGGATGTGAGCCTTTCCAAGTCTCCAGACCCTGCTTGCCTCCCTCTCTTACTGAGTGCTGTCTGCCTTTGTTCCAACCTCTTGGACATGTTTTCAAAATGGTGACCAGGCTGAATAATCAGCCTCTGTCTTGTGCTCTGACCGCTGACTATGTACAAACCCATGCCACAGGGGGCACATATCCATCTACTTATTTCCTTTTCTACATCTCTCTTGCCTGCTGAACGCTGCCCCCCCACCCCTCCTTCCTGTTTTCGTGGTCAAAATGGCACCTGCGCGGCGCAGCCTTAGCCTCACCCTCCCACCCTTCATGCAGCAGATTCAAATAATGGAACTATTGTTGTTATGCAAAATTCATAAGTTTACTGAGGGAGTCATTACTGTGAAAGAAAAGTTGTGGTTTGTTTTCACGTTTTACCTGAGAAATATGTAGACATAAGCATGGCATACCTATGTATATAATAAGGGTAATGCTCCCAGCTGAAGCATATATACCTTGTAATAGTGTTGCAAACAGGGTTTCATACAGGAAAAGAAGATAAGGTTAGGGATTGCATAGTGGCAGAGATTTAAATTACTCGGTTTATGCATATCAACTATCATTTCATCATATTGCAGTCAGGTAGACAAAGGTGGCAGAATGCCTTTTCACAGTCTTACATATTTCACAGAAAAAGACTGGCAACCATTAAGGCTTCAAACAATCAGTGCAGACCCAATATATTTTTCTAGTCACTTTCTGCATGTCTGCAGGGCAGTTAAAGCAGAATCTAAGGCTCAGAAATTGCTCCATTTTGGTATGGACATTCAGTGGCCTGGCAGCATGCTAATTTCTTCTGGCATAGTTCATGGCTCCTTTCTATTCCTGCAGCACTTCTGAAGGGGAGAGAGGACACATTGGTGAATAACATCACAGCATATATTGCTAGTATGGCCTTTGCCCTTTTGAATAAGCCCCTTCTCAGACTTTGTCACCCATCTCAGTGTAACGTAATCAAGCTTCGAGACAGCCTAAAGGGGATGCTGAAGCCATTACTTTTCAGCCCCTAGGTAACCACCTGACTCATCTCAGCCCACCCCCACTTCCCAGTCAAGAACACCCTGCACCCATACAAGCACAGGGAAGGCACAGCATAAACTGCAACCCCCAGAGACCCCAGCATCCCAATCTAGCCCCCACGTGCACACCATGTACTATCTCTGAGATCTCCCAAGACTGGGGTGATTCTCAGGGGATGAAATTCAGAAATAGAGGATTAAAAATGCTATCATTGCTTCTATGGACACAGTGCTAATATGAACAATAACTCCTAGTTTTTTTTTTCTCTCCTCCCACAGTCACTGCACTTGTATTAGTCAGATCCTCAAGGAGGCAGCCTTTATCAGTGGTAGAATGGCTGGCCAACCTGCAGGGGAAGAAACAGAGATCCAAGGAAGGGATGTTTCAACCCCTGCTTACAGACTCACCCAAAAAAATGACAAACTGCAAAGCAAAAAAGGATGTTTTTGAAGTCCGAGTGGGGGAAAGATAAGCAGCTATGCAGAGACTGCATTGAACTGCTCCAGTACAATATTGCCATGACCAAAGACATGATGAAGAAAGACCGGAACTTGCAGAAGCAGCTCCTGGAGGCAATGAACAAGCAGAACTCTCTTCTGGAGTGCATGCTGCTGTTAGACCGGTAGTCAATGCAGCATGCTCAACCAGGATCCAACTATATTCCGCAGCCTCTGGATAATACAGGGAACTGAGGATACCCACAGATGCTCCCTGCTGTAACCCCACAGTTTTGCTCCCAGAGGCATTCCCCTCCGCAGCCCCAGCACAGGCATTGAGAACAATAGCACATGGGAACTGAGCATATTTGAACCCTCCAATGCACTTGGCAACTTTGAGCCCTGACTCCATTCCAGAAGGCAGACAGACAAGAAGCAGAGGCAAGATCTATACCCACCTGTGAACTGGAGACCTATCCCTCTCCTTTTTGAGTGCTGTCCTCTCCATCTCAATGTATGTGGATGTCTCACTTTTTCACTTTAAAGCTGTTTCATGTTTGTCACTTTAAGCAAAGTTTGTAATAGTTTCTAAGGGGTTTTTTTGGTTGTATAATTTGTGCAATAAAAATTGTCAATAAGCATCTGCAATGCATGGTACACACAAACCCTACTAATTTTCAACTTAACAGTAGTCTCACAGATTTTTATAAAGTTATACAATCACACGCAACATAACATAACAAGTACCCACAATACGTTATTCTAACATGCATAACATCAACTCCTGCATTCAAAAACCAATGTGCTCCATGGGATAGCAGCTTTATGTACAGCTGTACATTTTCAGGCAACAGCCTCAAAGTAAGAATAAAACCATGCCTGACAGTATTGCCCTGACAGTTTATGCATTGCAGTGGACACCTTGCTGACTGTTCATGTCACTGATCAAGTCCCTGCATCTTACCTCCTGTCTCCCAGTCATAGTTAAGACTTACTCCCTTACTAGGCTGCCCCAAGCTTTGAGGGAAAGGATGATAAATTGTAGGTGAGACCCTTTTTCTTTGATTGTTATGTACCTATGGTTGAATAAACAAGACATTTGTTTTGAAGAAGCTGTTTAGAAGCCTGTCAAGTTAATAATATCGAAGAATGGTTGAACCACAGAGTCCCATCTTGAGAGATAAAGATATCAAAATTTGTCATGGGACGGGTGTATTTGAGAGAGACTGAAAAGGGGTCCAAGATGCAGCTCTCCCTGTAACTGTGACACAGAACATATCATACATATTACTAACATATTTACATTGTTAAACAAATAAAAAGTCAGGAAATATGAAAATTAAGGTCAACTTTTATAGACCTGGGTTCCTAAAGTGAGACAATTAGAGTCATGTTCAGTCTACACAATTGACCATTCACTTCAATGGGAGCTGAAGGTGTTCAGGACCTCTGAAACCAGGTTATTTAAGTGCCTCGCTTCAGGCACACAAATTTTGAAAAATTCAGATTCAGGGTCCAACAGCAAATTGGCTGAATTGTACACTCTATCTTTTATTTATGTATATTTACAACATAATGTATGTGCCAGAAAAATAGCAACTGAAGAGATGACAACAGAATCTCAATTATCCAAAAGTCTTGTGGGACACTCAGACTCTTCAAATGATCAGAGGTTTGGATGCTCAGGGAAGCCAGCTCAGCAAACTTTGAAGTCTGCACTTCAGCTCTTCTGGTTCTGAATACAGATTTCAATCCTTCGCTGAGCCAGCTTCCCTGATTATAGACAGCTTGACAGGAGAGGTTCCCTTTAAAAATAGGTTCAGTTCCCTAAAGGAGATGATGGGAAAATATGGGTGGTGAACCAGCTTAACAAAAGTTAGCCACTTCAACAGGATTTCAGAGCTGATTGAATGGGGAAAAATTAAACCTGCTTTTAAAAAGAAGCCTCTATTTTGCTCAAGCAAGGGATGGAAAAACCCAGATCACGCCCAGTGTTAGGGTAGCTTGCTTTAACTTGCTAACACGCTTCCTTAAAGCTATCTTGTCTGAGGATGCTTCTAACATAGGGGAACCTTTAATGGCACAGTGGTTCCTGCACCCGCATTTCCATCATAGCTGATTTAGCCAGTGGATTGGCCAGGGTTCCTTTACAGCCTCATGATTCCTGGCTGCCAGAATAGCTCTTTCAGCCATGGGCAACCAATATAAATGGGCACAACTCTTAAGATTATAATTATATTTAATGGGGTTTGTTTATTTCATTATTTGCTTTGCTATTTTGGGAGGGGGAAATTGAGGAATTTTTGTGTGTATATACTTAGATTTAGCATAACAGAACATTTTTATTTGATACAAGGTGTTTCCAAGTGAATTTAGTTTGGTTTTCATCAGAAATGTAACATCTGATCTTCTGGTTGTACTGCAGACAGGACATCTGCTAGGCCAAATTTTGCTCTCAATCATAAATACAGCGTAGCTGCATTGACTGGAGTTACTGATCGTGTATTCCTGTGCTGCTGAGACCAAAATTTGACTCTGTTAATGCTTGCTCTTTACTTTGCATTGGGATTTCTATCATATTAATGTTATTTTTTTCTGTAACTACATTATACATATAGAGACAGAGAGAGCCTGTAGTGGTTATTTACAGTGGAGAACTGTACAGTGGGGAAAAAAAGACCCATGCTAGAAGCCAGGAGCATGTGAATCTTTGCTATCCTTGCACTTTGAAATATAGCATTGAAATTACATCTTTATCCACAGTGTCTAACATTCACAGCCATATACTTTATCTTCCCTCCTGTCTTTGTGGTGAAGATTAATATAAAAGATTACACGGACTTTAAGAAATTAGAAATAGTTACTTTTTAAAAATAAATTATTTCAAGAAGTATGACCTGCTTTTATTTGCTAGATTCTGAAGTGAAGGTTATATATTTTCCCTGAAAGAGTTGGTGCAAATATATTAGAAAAATACAAATATGTATGTATATATTTTCCTTTTTCTAAAGCAGAAATTTTAAAAAACTTGCTTGCAAACTATAGATCATTAAGAAGAAAAAAAGGAAGGATGGTATTGTGATTAAAGGCACTGGACTGTGACGCATGAGACTTGAGTTCAATTCTCAGCAGCGTGTCAGACTTCGTGGATGAGTAATTTAATCTTTTTGTTGCTCAGTTCCAATAATGAAAAATGAAGATGATGGCTATCCCTTTGTTCCATCCTTTATCTGTTGTGTCTGTTTAGATTGTAAACTCCTTGGGGTAGATTCTGTCTGTTGAATGCATGTGTGTATACAATGCCTAGCACAATGAGGTCCCAATCACTACAATAGTTGCTACTATAATACCAATACCAATGATAACTTTGTAGTTGGTTATTGTTGCTGTGCAATGCCACAGCAATTCCATGCAGCTTTGCCAAATGTGTTAAGATGATTTACTGCATAATTGAAGTTGAATGTATGATATAGCATGGGATGCTTTGGTAGATGCTCTTGACCAAAATCGAATGATTTTTGTTTCAAAATCTAAATGTATTTGAATTTATAAAAATCTACATTTTAGATTGCTTATGTGAGAATTTAAGAAATTATTTTTAAAGATTTGCTGTTCACCTTTTAAGCCTATTGGTGATATTATATAGTCACAACTGCAAGGTATGTATGGTTTATTTAGGCCATATCTACACCACCTCTTTTATCGGTATAACTTATGTCACTCAGGGGGTGTGAAAAAACAGATAAATTACACTGACAGAAGTGCTGGTGTGAACAGCACTATGTCAGTGGGAGAAACATAGCTACTGCCACTCGTGGAGGTGGTTTTATTACGCTGTCGTGAGAACTCTCCCATCAGCATAGAGCGGCTACATGACTGATTTTACAGTGGCTCAGATGCATCACTACAGCTATGCCATTGTAAGCTCTCTTGTAGACATGGCCTTAATGCTAAAATCCTTGCCCATTGCACATAAGTTATATCCATGGGGAATTACCACCAGAATGTGTGCTGATGTATTCAGAATAGATGCAGTTAGCGGAAACTGACATTATGCTGTGGGAAGATCCTCTCTGGATTCCTGATTAGGATTTTAGAATAACTGAAACATAGGCTGTCCACAAAGAATTCATCCCTACTTTTACAGTGGATTCATACTGTTGTAGCTGTGTTGGTTCCATGTCACGTGAGAGACCAGATGAGTGAAGGGAATATATTTTATTGGACCAACTTTTGTTTGCAAAAGAGACAAGCTTTTGAGCTACACAGAACTCTTCTTCAGATCTGGACAGGGTAATTAGAGTGTTACAGCTAAATACAAGATGGAACAGATTGTTAAGCATAAGGAGTTTATGTACATTGCAAGAAACTAATCAAAATGAAGTGGGCAATTAAAACCTCTGAAGTCAAAGGATAGTAAGTTGGTTTCAGATTGTTGTAATGAGACATGAAAATCAGTCTATATTGAGTCCATGATATTTGATGTCTAGTAGAGTTATGAACTTAAGTTCCCAGACTCATCTTTTGAAGGTGGTGTGCAAGTTTTCTTTGAGGGTGAGGACTGAGAGGCTGGATATGGAACAATGGTTTTGTGAAAAGGCTTTGCCTACAGGTGATAGGGTGTTTTTGTCTTTAATCATTTTTCTGCATGTGTTAATTTGAGAGCACAGTGATTATCTGGTTTCACCCACATAGATGTTTTTGGGCCACTTGGATGAGGTACACCATATGTTGTGATAGGCATCTAAAGGACCTTGAAAGGTGTGTTGAGTGGTATTGATCATGGTAGCTGTGGAGATATGGCTGTAAGTTTTGCATCTGTTGTTCTGGCAGTGTCTGGTGCCACTTGAGTAAGTGTGTCCTGATCTTTGAGGAGCTTCCTTCTGATGGTGAGCTTGGTGAGGTCTGGAGTTGTTTGAAGGCCAGAAGAGGGGGTTCATGAAAGCTTTATTTCAGGATGTAGTGGCCATTGAGTATAAATTCGAAGATAATGTGTATGGCTTCCAGCATGGGGTGGCAGGCAATAACTATACAGACAGTGTTTTCTATTTCTCTACTGAAGCAGATTCTCTTGGGGAATTAGGATGGCCTGTTCCATGATGTGATCTCCTTTTCTGGTGGAGTGTCCTTGTTTGGTGAAGGTGGTTTTAAATCTGTTTAAGGTGTGTATCCTGGACTTTGTCTTCAGAGCATATTCTATGGTATTTGAGAACCTGGCTGTAGATTACAGATTTCTTGGTGTGTCTGGAGTAGATACTGGATCTGTGGAGGTAACGGTGGTGATCCATGTGTTTCTTGTATAGTTGGCTGTAGGGTTCCATTGTTGAAGATGATCATGGTGTCTAGGAAGTTGATGCTGGTTTGGAAGTATTCTAGAGAGAGTTTGATGGATGTGTGAAAGTTTCTGAAGTTCATCTGTTCAGAGGATGAAAATACCTTCTCCAGAATATAATCAGTTTCATGTCCAGAAACTTTTCCTTGAGGTGGTCTATGAAGTGTTTGGCATATTGAGGAACCAGTCTAGCTGATAAATGTTGATTAAGGAGCAACAAAAGTGTTTAGGGGTATGGAACAGTTTCCATATGAGGAGAGATTAAAAGATTGGGACTGTTCACCTTGGAAAAGAGATGACTGAGGGAGGATGTGATAGAGTTCTATAAAAGCATGAATAGTACGGAGAAAGTAAATAAGGAAGTGTTATTTTACTCCTTCACATAACACAAGAACCAGTAGTCACCCAATGAAATTAATAGGTGACAGCTTTAAAACTGACATAAGAAAGTACTTCTTCACATAGCGCACAGTCAACCTGTGAAATCCAGAATATGCTGAAAAGGTCAAAAGTGTAACTGGCTTCAAAAAAGAATTAGATAGATTCAGGGAGGATAGGTTCCATCAATGACTATTAGCCAAGATGGTCAGATCACCCCATGCTCTGGGTGTCCCTAAACCTCTGACTGCTAGAAGCTGGACCTGGACAACAGGGTTGGATCACTTGATAAATTGCCCTGTTCTGGTCATTCCCTCTGAAATGTCTGGTACCGGACACTGTCAGAAGACAGGATACGGGGCAAGATGGATCATAGGTCTGACCCAGTGTGGCTATTCTTATGAATTTACCCATGGTTGTTCCCAAGGTTTGGGCAAATGTTGTTGTTGAATGTAAACCTGTTATGGAGTCAGGATGAGTTTGGTGATGTGTTTGAGGTGAATATCTAAGTGTTGTCCATTACCTTTTAGATATTTGAGGCAGGCAGTCCTGCAGTTACTGAGGGGAATTGATGTATAGGGAGGTCACCTCTATGGTGGTACGTATAGTGTTTTGATGGAGGTTGTTGATGTTATAGAGTTTCTGGAGAAAGTTGTTTGTGACCTGGAAAAACTTGCCCTTAGTGTGGAGAGTGGTTTGAGGATGGTTTCTATGAGTCCTAATATTTCTTCAGTAAGATTGCTGTAGCCAGCTATAATGGGCCTGCTGTGTGCCCTTGTTTGTGTAGCTTCAGATGCATGTAGGTTTCTGGGGTTAGGATTAGGGATGAGGTTGTAGAGAAATGCAAACAATAGGACTGACATTTGCTTACTGTAATATTGAATCTTAATTAAAATATCTCAGATATCTAGGGCATTATTCCATCTTCAAATCTTTGGGGTGGGGAAGCAGATGTGCAGATTGACTTCAAATTGTTTTACACTGGCTGAGGAATCTGCCCCTGAAGTTTTTAATGGAAACGCTTATAAATATTGTTGTCCTCTTCCTCCTTCCCACCACAGGTTTTAATATGTATTATTTGTATTGCAGTAGTACCTTAAAGGCCCCAATGAAGTATCAGGGACCCCAATGGGGGTGTATAGACAAATAACAGGAAGGAAATCCCTACCCCCAAAGACTTTGCAGCTTAGTTTTATGAAAGGATGCAGTAAGTGGCTGAGCTAGACATTTCTGGGTGAAGGAGAGTAAGGTGACAGTAAAATATAAGCACTTTTTCATAGTAGGTGGTATAGAGATAGGAGGAGATTTACACAGGCCAGTTAGTTAATCAACTCCCTTCAAAACTCAGTTAAAGTTGGTCACTTTTGTAAATCTCCCCTATAGACATTAGGTGGGTAGCCATCTAACTGAAATCTTGCCAGAACCCTTCCTGTCAACAGCCCCTCAACATTCTTTGTGACCTAGCAAGTACTTTTGAATATCACAAAGAGGCCTCTCTTGGTGTCTGTAAATTGAGGTTTTAACTGTGTGTTTCATATCCCATGTCACCCTAGGAGGTTTAAGAACCCATTGGATTTGTAGGACTCTAGAACTACTAATATTTGGGTTTATTTTTCACAGAGTCACATAAATTGATAAGTAATAAGTTCCCTTGCATGCTAGCTCGATTAAGCTTCTATTGCTTCATATGCCTACAGATATGAAAAGATACACTTCCTCATGTGATAGGCAGAGAGAAGCTAAAATTCCTGTCAGCTGTGTCACGCATTCATTGTTGAATGATAGTGATTTCTGTGGCAAAGAAAACTGTTGGAATCTGTTCCTGTGATGGCTCAGGGACAAGTGACACTGTGATCTGTCCTTCAGTCTCTCCCATGGGCATTCTTTCCATGCAATAGACCTCTGCCTGCACTTACCCCAGGGTGGATCTCCATGCTTCAACCCACTTTAGACTGGATCACCAGGTACAACATTATCCATTCCTGCCACAGTTACATGATGATGAATATTTTGTACCATTTGCAATGCCTCAGGAGTGCACCCCTCAGGTGTCAGATTTTGCTATCTCCACCTTTTTCTGGGTAAAATGCCATGATTCTGTTGCTCTTAGACTGAATCCCAGGGTGGCAGCTTTTCTGTTTCACTCTGTGTTTACTCAACAGGACCAAATGTAATTGGAATCTGTAAGATGCTCCTCTCTGGAAGGGGCTGATCTCTCATAGATATATTGTTCATTCACACAAAAGTACACAGCAAGCAGAGAAAGGGTTAAGGTCACAAAAGTTTGCCTCCCTGTGTCTTGCCTAAAACTTACCACCTCTCTCAAAGTTTAAGCAAGCCCAGCGGCCTCAGATACATCCTGCAGAGCTTCTACTTCAGCTCCACAGCTCTGCAACATTCTCTGACAGCATCTCCCCCTTGAACAGCTGCTGTCCACCCACTTCCCCTTCCTCTCTCAGGCAGAGATTTTTCAAAAATCACTCTCTGTTTGATCTGTGCTCCCCCCACCCTCCTGGCTCCCTCATTGGTCTGTCTGCCCTGACAAGCAGGCTGACCTGAGTTGGCCTCTCTCCACTGGCCCTGGGGCTGTGTCTGTTTCAGGGTCCTGTTTCCCCCAGAGATGGCCAACCAAAAAGACCCACTAAGTTTCAGTAAGGGGCTATTTGACCCCTTACACATGCATCATTTCAAATATAGGTAAATTAAGGCAAAACACGTTGCCCACAGCCACATTGTAAATCAGTGGCTGAGCTGGCTTGATTTCTCACAAATTCTTGGCTTCTAATCTGTAGTTCACTGGAATACACTGGTAAAATAAAATTATTGAATTAATGGTAAGAAAAAATCAATACCATTTAAGATTTCTGCAGGGGCCTAGGCAAAATGAACTGATTATATCAATCCTGTTATTATTGAATTGTTATCTACATGACAAAAATCAGCAGCACAGTTTGGTGTGAACTGACACTTCTGCTGTCATTTTCTGCAAAGGAGCCAGTTCCTTCCTGAACAAGGATTAAGTTTAATTAGTGGAGCTGATGAGGATGTTTACACTCTGCCTCTACTGTTGTCAACCTGGAACTTTTCAAGAGCACTAAATACATTCTTAAATACTATTTCAGATTACACCATTGCTGCTCTCTCCCTCTCTATAATTTAGGGGTTTTTTTTCAACATATAAGATTATTTCTATTGGCTTCCTTTGTCACTGGTTTCTCTGTTGACTTGTAAGAAAGGTGGTGCTTAAGGTGGTGCTTCGAATGACCACCTAGCTATTTTTTGGGTGTGTGCATATCTCTCCTTTTCAATGGAACTTGCCAACCAAAATTGGTGAAAACGGTAGAGAAATTTTTCAGTTTTTGCACCTATTTGTGGGAAATGTTCCAGTTTGGGGGAATGAACCTAATTTAAAGTCAAATCCTAGGTTCTGTAGACTATGCAGTACAAAGCCTTCTAAAGTGGCACATCCTGCCCTGTATTTATATTGTGCTCATCACTGTACTAAGTAGCTGTGTACCATGAAGGTTCCCTCCTTGTAGAACCTGTTCCAACTCCTACTGCCATTTTGGACCTGATCTAACTCCAGCTGAAGTTTATATAATGAATTCCATTAACTTCAAACTGACATTTGGACTTGATCTAACTCCAACTGAAGTTCATGCAGTGAATTCCATTAATTTCAGTGGAAGTTGGGTTGAGGATCCTAATGATTACCTGACTGCTCAACTCTTAGAAATTCTGACATACTCATATGCTTTTGGGTGATTTCCTGGAGGAACTGAGCATGGAAAGTTCCCCTTGCTGAATTCCACAAGCCATTGACAAGAGGGATCTCCAGGCTGACATCTCTGAAATGGAGCTGTTGGCACAGAGCAAGACTCTGGGGCCCATTGGCATAAAAAAAATTCCTCCCATAGCAGTCTGGATAGGGGAGGTCACAGACCCACAACAAACCTACCCATCTACCTTCCAGCACGGGATGCTTTTAGATTTATTTTAATTGTGATAGTTGATCTCTGAATTACTGGAAAATCAATAACTTCTTCAGCTCTGCCAGAGAGACCAAGATCACCAGCACGTCACAGAAATGATCTTTCAAGCCTTCTCACATCTACGTAACTTGTTCCCATGTAGTAAGTGCAGATCCCCTCTGCTCTCTTTTTGCACGAGACGCAACTATCCCCAGAACCTTCTGTCCTCATGTTAAACCTGTTTTGTCAGCAGCATAGCATTCATGCATCCCTTACAGTTACACAAACAGGACCCAGGATTTTGCCCATAATGTGTAACAAGTTTTCTTTTAGACAATTTTATGCTTTAAAATTCTAAATTAGTCTATAATGGCATGGCCAACAGAAATCTGCTGAACATTTTGACAAATTCATGTGAGATTTTTTGCCCATACTCATTGGACTTCCTTAGGTCATTAACTTCACATCGCCTCTAGCTTTAAGACCACTGCTCTTTTCAAAGCTATGTTTCAGAGGTACAGAGCACGCAAATGACAGTAGGTGTAAAACACTGCAGATTTGTTGATCCATCTGTACTTAAACTAAATATTTCTGCAGTAACTCAAAGAATGCAACAATGTGCAGCCAGCAGAACTGGAAAAATTTAAATCTAGCCTCAGATTTCTTCTTGCCAGACTTGGAAGGGGTCTAGGCATACTCAAGGTGTATCTGTTGTGTCTTCAGGCCTTATCACGGCACTGTATCCTATGCCAGGTCATTTGTATAGTAACAAAAGACAGGAAACACTTATTCACGCTCAGTACTAGATATAAAACATCATACAGAAATTACTACAGGGGAGGGGAGATTAAGTAATAAAAAGAAATGACAAGGACTAAAAGAATGGGACAACCACAATTTCTGTTGAGTCTTGGAAGTATAGGAAGAGAGCATTGTTCTGGAAAACAGACTTCCTGGAAAAACTGGATGCAAAGTGACTCATAATACTAAATAATTTAAAATGTCTTGGCTCCAAATGAGTGGTTATTTCATAGACCTCCTTGCTTAGGGCCATCATCAAAATTCTCAATGCTTGGAAATATTTGAATTTTGGCTTAGGGCCTAATCCAAAACAAATTGCAGTCAATAGAAAGACTTACTTCCATTGATTGCATTGTGCTTTGGATCATCCCTTTTTGGGTGAGATTTTCAACAGTTGCTTTATGTCCGTCCCCTCACCCTAAGGAGTGTATTCATACTTCTGACAGAGAGTTCAGAACTCATAATGCTTTGGTTAGAGTTTGCATTTTAGTATGTGTTTTTGTGCTAGCTGTAGTACCCACCAAAGGAATAGTTGAGCATTCACTATTGACCCCACCCTGAAATCCTTATTGAGTTTTTTGGTAGGGCCAATCCTGCACCACCAAAATCAGTATCAAACATCTCTTTGACTTTGATGTTGCAGGACAGGGGCTTTAGTTCTTATCAAGGCACAACTCCCATTGATATAACTGAGGATTGTTATTGAGTAGACGTGTAGGATTTAGCCCAGAGAAGTTACTGGGAATTCTGTTTGGATAAAAACTGAGCAAGGCTACAAGATTTGACCCATATATAGTACTACATCTCTCTGATAGCAAATATTTTGCTTTGTTTTTTTCCATGAGAGCATCTTCTTTTGTAATTGTTAATATAGTTCTTGCTTGTTTGGGGGTTTTTTGCTAACATTATGATGCATTCCAATTAGCCATTATGAAGTATTCCAAGATAGACATTTGAACAGTATATGTGCATTGGCATGGCTTCAGTTGTGATTATAAATATTTAGTGGCAGCCCTGGCATTTACAAATAGACCTTGAATGAATTGAAATAAATGATGGCATGCTGGTTATCTAGGGACAATCAGCATATTTGCATGCTATAAAAGGATGGGTATATTTTACCCCATCAATTTAGCCATAGGATTGTTATTCAGTGTTTATTTCGTAGTGTGAGATAGCAGACATCTCTCCTACCTCTGAAATGAACTGTCACTCATTTTGCACCTGTACTAAACTGACATAATGCTAACTGGCAGTGTGCTAACATTCCAAATTGCCACCAAACTAGTTAGCTCAGCGGTGGAATTCTGACTCAGATTCTACTTGCAACGCTCACCAGCTGCTGCCTGGGAGCCTGACAATACAGCACAAGGTTATAATACTGAACAAGCTAGGATTTATAGTATGTTGGGGTATACAGTGCAAGCCACTTAGAAAAAAATAATTGGGCAAAGCTTAGTTTGTCTCCCATAACCCATGTCCAGTTGAAACACCCAGGATGGAGAGGGAAGTGGCAGCTGGGAGCTCTGAGGAATGGGATCAGTGGGGAACTAAGAATAAATGTCACATTGGAAAGGAATAGAATTATTCATACAAATTTGGATGTGGGGGTAAGTGGCATCTAAGAACAGAGAGATCAATTCAGGTTCTGAGGAATGCATTAACTGTAGCTAGGAGTGGGCCGTTAGGGAGCCATGTATATTACTGAGGTGGAGAGGAAAGTGGTGGCTAAGGGCGGACAAGGGACAGGAATATTGAGGAACCACTAAAATGTAATGTTCATGTTATTGATAGCACTAGTCAATTCAGTTGCAATGCTTTTTGTTTGTGAAACTAGCTTTTGTTTACAATAGCACATTGTCCACACTGTCAGAATCCAGTATGAAAGGAACTCATATAGTACATGTTTCCAAGAGATTCTTTCATGATAACTCAGAGTGATAGAACCATAAAGCTAAAACACTCTAGATTTCTGGGAACTGCTCACATCATCAGGTACTGTTGATTGTCATTGATTAAAAATAATTTCAATTGTAATTGAAGAGTTGGGCCAAAAGTGGAAATACAAATTTGAATCTCTTATAATTGTGTGTTTGTTGGATCTGAATCCTTGTATATGAAATTACCAGCGTTTGCTTCTGGGTTGGCTCTGCTAGTGAAGGGGATTATTGGGGAATCTATTAATCTGTTTACCAATTTTGGGTCAGATACGGTTCAATTTTGTTGATTATTATTGTTTTATTGTGTAATTAGGTGTATAATTGTCACACCCAACATGGAGACCATTTACAATCAACAGAGAGAAGACAAACAGCAACAGACAACCAAAATGCCTGAGGTAGGTTTCCTTTTCTTAAACATCAGCCTATTTAAAATAAATAAACAAACACTCTCCCCTTTTTATTTATCCCCTCTCCCATGGATGTTATCCTCTCCCTCTTTCTTCAAACCAAAATTTTGCCTATCCAGATTTTTTCCCCCAGGGGCCCATCCTCCACATTCCAGAGTCCATACACCACTTTCATAGTAAAAACATTCTAAGTGATGAAATCACAGGATTCTGAGCAATCCAAACCTGTGAAGATGTGCTGCCCTTGCTGTTGCCATGATTTTAGAGGTTTTTTGGTTCCCTTTGCAGAGGAACTTTAGGGCCTTTTTAAAGCTATTTCCCAGGAAGGTCCTGGGGTGGAGACAGGTCTTCTGCCCCCATAGTTGAAGGCATGGGGAAATCCTGCTGAGAAATACCTCAGGACAACTGGAGTCAAGGTCTCAGCCTTTATCTGATTACCTAAAAGATTCCTTAAATCTCCACAATGAAGATGGGTTGACAGTTCCCCTCTCAGGCACAATGGAATGTTTTACCATAAGGATGAAGTTCATCTGTGCAGGAGACAGAACTTTCTCAGGGACTGCTATGAGACTTTATGAACTCCCATGGCAATTAAGGGTCATCACAAACCTCCATAGTACAAACCCAACCTGCAGGTGCTAACACAGTGAAGATGCCCTGTTGTAATTGTCTTTAGTGTGTGCAATGTCACAGGCACAAACAGCTAATGACCTTAATTGATGAGGAAATGAATTCCTTACAAAGCGGTGTAGCCCCACAAGTGTGTACCAATGTTCCCTTTTGCATTTCCATCAGCTTTACAGGATGTGAAGATGTCATGCTTTGTCTGCCTGCTGTGCCAAGATATTTGCACATATGGGATCCTTGATTTCCCTTGCCTGCTGGGAACCAGGACCAGTGTGAATGTGGGTGGGATCTGGCTGCCTGTATAGAATTTATAAAACAAACATGTCCTGAGCCTACCTGGTCTGGAAACAGCTTCCTTTACCCTTACAGATGTTTTGCAGTGCAGCAGCTAATGATTACATGAACAACATTTGCCACACTAGCATCCAGATGTGTGTATAGGCAACACCAACAAGCTTTCAGCCTACCAAATGCTCACACCATAACATTCTGCAGCTACTTAGCTTGCAACTGAATTCCCTTTTTCCAGGGTCATTGATGATGTGGTATGTTTTCATGATTCAAGGCAAGAACAGGTATGTGTAGTTTCCCAGAATAACAGTGGGCACAGACACCATACAGAACCATAGAATTTCTGGGAAATAAAGTCCCTTTTTCCTACTTCAAGTACAATCCTGATCTCCTCACTGCCCTGGTATCTTGAATTTTCCCGTGTTTTCCCATCTTAGCATTCATAAATCTGCATCTGTGTTCCACTAATCCTTGCAGAATAAGTGAATAGTAACCTTTTCAGCTCTGTTACTCATCTTCCCTTTGGTGTGGGCAAAGTGATGGGTATAAGTGCCATCCAAGAGCCCCCATACAGTTTGGAAACCTGATGCCTCACAAACCTGCACAACCACCACCTTGACCACCACAGGGGTTTGCAATGTACCTATAGCTGTCTGGTGTAGCCATAGGCAATAGGACCCGATTTCTAAACCAATAAAGCTTCCCTGAATCAAGTATTCTGGCAGCAGAGGATTGGTGCAAGCTCATCAGACAGCTCCATGAAGGTCTGTTTTCTCACTAAGAAATTCTGAAGCCACTGCTGGTCTTCCCAGGTTTCCAAAATGATGTGATTTTACCATACTGAGCTGGTTCTCCTGCCCCAGAAGTGACAAAACATTAGTGTGCATACCATGGCAACACTGGCATTCACCATATCTCTCTCACGCAAGCTGAGTGAATTGTCATTGCCGCTCAAGGTCAGCCATCTTTGACAACTTACGTCCAAATTCCATTCACCATCTTGCCAAGAAGGCTAATAACATATTGGGCTGCATTAGTAGGAGCATTGCCAGCAGCTCGAGGGAAGTGATTATTCCCTTCTATTCGGCATTGGTGAGGCTGTGTTTGGAGTATTGTGTCTAGTTTGGGGTCCCCCACTACAAAAAGGATGTGGACAAGTTGGAGAGAGTCCAGCGGAGGGCAATAAAAAGGATTAGGGGCTTGGAGCACAAGACTTATGAGGAGAGGCTAAGGGAACTAGGCTTGTTTAGTTTGCAGAAGAGAAGACTGAGGGGGGGATTTGATAGCAGGTTTGAAGAAGGTTCCAGGGAGGATGGGGCTAGGTTGTTCTCAATGGTAGCAGATAACAGAACAAGGAGCAATGGTCTCTAGTTGCAGTGGGGAGGTCTAGATTGGATATTAGGAAAACGTTTTTCACTAGAAGGGTGGTGAAGCACTGGAATGGGTTACCTAGGGAGGTGGTGGAATCTCCATTTTTAGGGGTTTTTAAGCTGTGGCTTGACAAAGCCCTGGCTGGGATGATTTAGCTGAGGTTAGTCCTGCATTGAGCAGGGGGTTGGACTAGATGACCTCCTAAGGTCCCTTCCAAATCTGATTCTATCTTGCCATTTGCCTACTCCACTACATAAACAAGTGTCCTGTGATCTGGAGCAGAACCAGATGATCATCCAGTTGCTCCTTGTCTTCCACTCAGTTTTACAGGAACAGCAGTGAGGGACAGTGTGATCAGGACCTCCCATTGGCAAATGTGTAAAAGTGGCGGACAGTACCAACACAACACAAGTAAATGGTTCCTACTTTGTCTCACTTTGATGCACAGAACCCTGGTATGATAGCATTAATGTCACATACCTACAGTGGCAATGTGACCATAGGTATATGTGTGTGCACAGTGTTTACATGTATCCAGCGTAGCATATGTGGACTCTCAGGTACTGGTATGAGAAGCAGGAAAAAGCAGGAGCTTTTTCATGATCCAGTACTTGGGTATATGCACATGGGCAATATGAATTAATACAAAGTCAAGAGAAATAAATTATACTGTACCTAGCACAATGGCCACAACTCCAGGAGACAGGCGAACAGGTAGACCCAGCTACCAAATGAGTAGGAAGAAAGTACAAAACAAAACCCCACAGGTTCACATAATATCTATGAAAAGTTTGAATTTAAGGGATCCAATTTAACAAGCCTGGACTGGTTTTTATAAACTGATTTTAATGGTAATATTAATTATTTCAAAAGATAGGTAATTGAGAAGAATGTAGAGTTTGTAGTCATTTCACATCCTTAGACAAAACATTAACTTTCTACATATAGGGGCCTAATCTTCCCCCTGCTTAATGTCAATGGCAAAACCTTCATTGACTTCCCAGGAGACGGATCAAGCTCATATTGCTTGAAAAGCATACATTGTAAAAATTATGGGTGAAATCTTGGACCCAGTAAAGTCTATGACAAAACTCCCATTGATCTGCAGGATTTCACCCTAAATAATTTCTTTTACTGGAGATCCAGTGCCCATTGCTCAAATGCCTAATGTATACACTTTTATTCATGGACTAATGATTTCTTCTCATTTTCTTTCTAAATGCTTTCTCTTCATCATTATTTCCTACTTAACAATTGGCTAGGAATGTGAATATTCAGATTTCGCCAAGGCCAGAGTTAGCTCCACTCCACAGTGCTTTCTTACTAGGAAATAATTAAAAAGCACATCTTCATGATGTATCGTTTTTGCAACTTTCCTGAACTGTTATCAACCTAGGAATACCTATGCCAAGGCAGGTGTTAAACCTCAGTTGCCCTACATGAGTATAACAGACTACCAGACCTGTTAAATCTAATCTTAATATTTTATTTTAAACACTACTAAAATATACCATAGTGGAAAACAATCAAGCAAGACACTGCACAGTTGTGATGTTTCTTCTTATTTCCTATATTTATATACTGCATATAGATGAATAACAAATGTTACATATTTTATTTCTATTATGTCTGCCAGATTAACTTCTTGTATACATTTTATACACACAATCTAATAAATGGCTAAGGAAATTTTAGTGATGCATCAACACTAACAAACGAATGGGAGAAATAAAGTAAAAGATGGTATTCAAAGCAATATTTTAAAGAGAATTTTCTTGAAAATCTGGAATTAGTGATCGAGTGAAATAAATTTATCCTTTTGTCATTAACTCTTTAACTAGCTATGGCTACTTTAATCTATTCCTCGTGAGTGGATGTAAAGGACACATTGGTCTCAGCACTGGGCTAAACACTCTTCTGAAAGAGTAGATCAAAGAGCTGCATTAGTTTAAAGACAGAAACTTGACAGGCAGCATCTTGATAGACAGACCTTCACTTTGTTGTCTGGCTACCCTGTCTTCTGTCCATTTGTTGCAATTCTCTATTAATTTCATTTTCCTTTAGGGAAATCCTCTTAAATAACTACAACCCATCGTTACTAAAAATCAGAAATTAACAGTGTCAGAAAAATATTCTTTGCAGAACTCGGTTTATGGTCTTTCTATAGAATCCTCTATACAGGCGTCTCCACCTCCCTCATACACACAGAGACCCCTGCTCTCCCCCCCACACGTTTCTTCTAACATGCAGCAATACACCATGATCCTATTGGATTAATACACATGCAAGATAGTTTCAGGATCTGATTGGGAAAAAAATAGCTTGCCATACACCTCCCGAGGGGTTTGCCTGGATCATTTATTTATCTTGTGCGCATTAAGAAACCACCATTAGGCTGTGGTGGGAGGTGCTTTACTTTCTGAGTGCCAGCCTGCCTCTTTCGCACTGCAATAGGAATACACAATCGAACTGAAGCTGCATGCTTGGCAGGAACTGCCTGGTGCGTCCGAGTGTGTTTGCTGGATCTGTCTATCGATCTAGTCCTCTCGTGTTTTATATTATTTATTTATTCTTTGCTGGGGTTTTAGTTTATTTTTAATGACTATTTTATTTTTGAAATCCTTGCTTGAGTTTGATTGCAGCTTGGACTTAAGTGGTGCTGGGCTGCTGCTTGGAGAAGAAAGAGCGAACGAGGAAGCTCGGTCTCCTTTCCCACAGCCCTGCCTTCGGATTGGTCTCTCTCTTAAAGTGCTGTCCAAGGGTTGGCTGCAGGGCTGCTGAATAACAGGTGCGTTTTGCTGCTCCGTCGCCTCTCAAAGAAGCAGCCGAGGAATGCTGGTGCATCTGATCTGTGGATAAGAAGGAGCAAAGGGGGGGTGGGGTGGGAAGTCCTAACCCGACCCAGAAAGAGGAGAGGAGAGGAGAGGAGACAACCAGCCGTGTGTAGGAATGTGGCTCGTCGTTGCTGGATCCCGATGCTTGGTATAAAAAATGACAGGAAGCTGATTCTTGTGACTTGTTAAAAACAAAGGGGGATCTGAAGAAGAAGAAGAAAGGAAGGAAGGAAGGAAGTGGGGGAACAAAAGAGAGAAGGATGCTCCAACTGCTGCTGCTCCAGGCTGGAGCGAGCCGGGTGATTTAGCTGATTCAGCAGCCGCTTGAGGAGGTCGCCTGAGGAGCCGTGTGGGGCGGGGGGGGAGGGGCTGGGGACATGTCCCCTGACTGACTGACTGACAGAGCGGGAGACTGATCGCTTTCCCTTCCCCTCTCTCACCTGCCCCGCGGCATGCTGCGCTCCCCGGCAGCCGCTTCTCCCTGATGCCCGCTCTTCCCCCCGGGGGTGTGAAAGGCACCTAGGATGAGCGAAGGGGCTGCCTGCGCCTCCCCACCTGCTGCTGCTGCTGCTGAGGAGGGGGCGGCGGCGGCGGCTGGGGGCCCGGCCGGGGATGGGGCCCCCGACCCCCCCCGGGAGCTGCGATGTAGCGACTGCATCGTCTGGAACCGGCAGCAGACGTGGCTGTGCGTGGTGCCTCTCTTCATCGGCTTCATCGGCTTGGGGCTCAGCCTCATGCTGCTCAAGTGGATCGTGGTGGGCTCCGTCAAGGACTACGTCCCCACCGAGCTGATGGACTCCAAAGGGATGGGGCAGGACCCCTTCTTCCTCTCCAAGCCCACCAGCCCTCCCAAGAGCCTGGAGACCACCACCGCCACCGCCACGTCGCGGACGCCCAACCGGATAAGCACCCGCTTAACCACCATGACCCGGGCACCCACGCGCTTCCCGGGAACCCGGGGCCCCATCCGGGCGAGCCCCAGATCCACCACTGTGCGCCAAACAGCTGCTCCCCCCACCAGCCTCTCCGCCACTGCCCCCTTCAGCACCGCCATCCTGACCTCCCGCCCGCTGCCCGGCACCCCCGGGGCCCAGCCGGTGCCCATCTGGCCCACTGCGGCATACGCTACCTCCTCCTATAAGATCTATGTCCACGACTCGGCTCCGTCCTGGACCTTATCTCCCTTCCAGGAGTCCACCACCACCACACCAGAAACTAGCACTAGCCCCAAATTCTGTAAGTAAAGCTAACGCTTCCTTGCCTTTCGGCAGCCCCTTTCCACCGTCCCCCACACCTGGGTTATTCCTTGCATGGCTTTGAGAGCTAAGCCGCGGCTGGTCCTAGTTTGGATGCTAATGTCTGGTACCGTAGGCAGACGTGGGTTACATGTACTGAGATTACTGCCACCGCAGAAATGTTGGAAAGCAAGTTGCTGCCTCCCCACCACCTTTTAAGACCCCCCCCCCCCCC
The DNA here is from genome assembly GCF_026122565.2 of Emydura macquarii macquarii. Taxonomy (NCBI): domain Eukaryota; kingdom Metazoa; phylum Chordata; order Testudines; family Chelidae; genus Emydura; species Emydura macquarii. The sequence continues at coordinate 1,165,434 of NW_027131527.1, forward strand.
AGCAAGTTCCCTCTTTGTGTGATGGATGTTCACACAGAAGCAGCCATTTGAGGTGGGAGGAAAGCAGCAGTCTCTCTTTCCCCACACACACTGGTCCAGGGAAGGGATGTTGAGAAATCAGTGGTCAGGAGGAAGAAGTGATGAGCCAGAATTTGGTAGTGGCTCTCGAGAAAGGCGCTGATATTGAGTCTGTGGCTACTGGGCTGAAGTTAAAGGAGAGAATGCTGTTTGGAGCGCCTCACATAGGTTGTGCTAAGGTGTGGATGACAATGAGTGAGTTTCCTCCAGCCTGGCAGGCAATCGTTTTCATTTAAAAAAAAAATCTTTCAATATAAAATGTGATCCCAAACTCTCTGCCTTTCCCTGGGCTCCTGGCTGTTGAAAAATAACGTTAGCCAGTGCTATCTGACAGGGAAGTGAGACCACACCATGAATATGCATAAACACTCAAATATTATCCAGCCTCATCTGTTCCTACTATGCCATCCACCACCTCAGCAAATTCCTGCCATCAGTGCCTAGCTTTAGAAAGGGAGCTGTTTAATTTCCCTGAATGATGTTTGGTGGCTGACACTTCCCAGCCTCCAGGTCGCAAATCTAAGGATTCTGGTTTAATCTGAATTCATTTGGATCGGGTACCTCTCCCTGCCTCTTGTGAAGGTTATCTAGGACGAACGCAATCGCTGCCAACAGAACTTCTGTGCAAGGCCATTTAGTAAACCGATTAATTTACTGTATTATAGTCTTGTGTGTTTTCTTGGGTACAGTATAGGAAACGAGGAGCTGTGTGTGTGTGTCCCATTAGTGGCTTCTGCTAGGAGCGTCAATTCAATTGAATGGTACCATCTGAATCGCTTTTACAGCCTATGGCTCCCCTTTTTGCATGCTAATGTGTGGTAGTTCCGCTGGAGGATTTGGTTAGTTAGTCATTTAAACTTTTTTTTCATTACATCTATTTGCTGATAAGCCCCGGGATAAAGAATCCATATGCACAGCAAACTGATGCCGTGCATTGGCGAAACAGAAGAACGGGAAATGTGAAGGGAGGAGGGAGGGCGAACACAGCTGTCACTAAATCAGGATGGCAAACAAGGCAATAACTCGCTTCTCCAGCCTTTGGCCAAGGTAGTCGAGAGAGAACCTTCCCTTAAAGGTGCATCTGGCGAAAGGAAGAGCTCCAGAGCTGTTACTCGGTTTCTCATTTCTGTGTATGGAGCTGTATCTGAAATATACACATCTTTTTTTTTTTTTTTTTCTTCCAAGCGCCTGATTTTCATCCCATGCGCTGGTGTTCAAACCTTGTATAACGCAACAACGTTATGTGGCTTTTCAAACTGCATTGACTCCCGTGGGTCTGAAATGCTGCACGTTGGCTCAGGACTTGTTGGAAGGGATTCTGCCAATATTTAAATGCTATTGTGCCATCTTGCCGTCCATCTCCAGTCCCGTCTTTCAGTCTCATCTTTTTTGGGTCCTTAAAGACAAATTCACTGCAATTTTCCGCCCCTCCACACTGTCTCCCTTGTTTGTGCTAAAGAGAACACAAGCCTTTTTAATAAATCATGATCAGCTGGCAGGACCAGTCCAAATCAAGACAAAAAATAAACAACAAAAAAATCTTGAGATGGTATGAGCAATCACATCAATTTATAAGTAATATTTGTTTCCATAAATTGCTAATGCCAGATAGATCAGCGTGTTTCCCCTTATTAAATACCATTTCCATATAGGATGAAATGGAAGAAGTGCAAATCCAGCAGATATTGACCCTATTTGAGTACATTGATAGCAGAGATTATCATTAACAGAAGATTAAATAGATTACATAAAAAGGATTTGAATTTATAGGGCATGTGGATATTTTTAAGCCCTCAACTTCATATAATCTTTCTCTGAGGTTGCAATATCAACTGGAGAGACGGACATGTAATCTCTCCTTCATGAACTTTTGACATGGCATGACCTAATGACCCAATATTTGCATCTTCCACTTGCTTTGATTCTGATTAACAGGTCTTGAGAGAAAAGGAACTTTTTCTTTTTTTAAATTCAGTTTCTGTGTCCAGGTTGAGCTGCCTGTTCTTTTTCTGCCCATTGCCTCAGCTGCTATTAAAATGAAAGTCATAGGTCCTGTTGTATCATGAGAATGCAAATATGATATGACAGAGCTGGTGCGCGGCTTTCAAGACAAGTGCAGACCTTTGTTTGATCCTCTGCCTCGAAAAGGTACATGTATAGGTATGGGGGTCATAGATCATTTTGTATTTCACAGTTTATAAAACGTGCTTTATTCAAATTGCTCTATGTTGCATTTTATTAAATCATTTCAACATGTGATAACACTGGGCTTGAAATGTGACTGGAAAACAGAAGGCAAGTCTGGACTGGAGTTATTTGTTCAGAAAGCTGGATTTATATCCCTTTCATGTAAGTGTTGAGAGGATCTTTGGTGGAGGGGGGGGGCTGGGCGGTTCCTCTGCATATATATCAGGAAATCTCTCTGTTTTTGTGGTGTGTAAGATGAAAATCATTCTTGGTTGAGTTTTGCTCACAGACAAGTCATCTATTTGCTGTTCTGAAAGTTCTTGATGGAGCTCCTTCAGGTTCTGACCAAGCAAAAACTAGTTAATCAGTTAACAAAAAATAGCACTTTATTCAGTGTTCAAAATAAAATTCAGTCATTAATCTGGAATGGCCATCTAATTTGTGGATTAGAGGAACCTGCCTACAAACTGAAACATCTGTGAGGCTTCGTTTGTATTAAACTATTGGTTTCCCATCTAAAATATCATTCCCTGATTTTTTTTTCAACATGCATTTTTCTTGGTATTCTGGGTCCTTCAGTAATGTTATTACATAGAAATTAAGATGTTGTACTTGTAATTATTCATGCATGAATTCAGCTATGCAGTGACATGGTTCTTCATCTTGTAGTTATACATCAAGAACTCAGGTGAGGAAGCCCTGGCTCACATAATGAATAATAGCCAAGAAGAGAGATGTTACAGAACTCTTAATCAATACCTTTTGTGAAATCCAATTGAGAGCTTTTTTTTTTAATCAGTGCAGACTGAAACACAAGTATATTTTGATTTCCATAGATCTTAGTATAGGATTATAAGACTTTTTGCTTTAATCAGTTATATAAACGTTGTCTTTTATCTGCACAAAATGAGTTCAAGAAATAAGGCTGGCACCTCAACTACTCATATCACCTTTGGTTTTATTACACAATATATCAAATCTTTTTTCACATTAAGGATGGTATTTAATTAATGGCATGGGAGGGGTTTTACCAAACAAATGCCACATGAAAATCCTTTCAATGATATGTGTAGGAGGAGCCAAGCCCTCGTAAAATGTGATCAGCTCTTTCCAAGGCTCAGAAATCTTCTACCAACACATGACCTGATCCTGCAAACATCTGTGCACTTAACTTTATTACCATTGGTACCCCCTGAAATCAATTGGACTACCCATGATAGTAAAGTTAAGCAGGCTCACAAGAGTTTGCAGGATCAGGATCTTTAGTTTATTACCCAGTCTGCAATGCATTGAGAGCTGATGCACCATAAGGAGAAAAGAAAACAATCTGGAGCCTGAAATGCAGTTGCTTTCTCTATCTGTTTTACACACACACACACCAAACTTTTGTTTTCCCCCATCTGAAACAATCAGTAGAAAAAGGGTTACTGGGGAAATAAAATAATACTTTAAAAAATACTTAGCCACTAACTAATAAATGGAAGTAATTAAAATTTAATTTGATTTTTCACAAATTTATGAGGCTTTCTTGCTTTTTGTGTTTCAATCAACTTGGACACTGGTATTAGACTTGTTAATTTTGTTTTCTGTTTTAAGGCTATTTTCATTTCTGGTACTTATGAACTAGCACATTGTCACTGTGTTTGAGGTTCATTACTCTGCAGTGGAATGTTTAAATAAAAATATACACATACAAACGTATTCACTGATTTAAAAAAAAACTTTTAAAATTTTGATTTTAATGATACTCAAATTATGGTTTTACATTTAAACAAACACTTCAATTGAGAAGCTATATAGAACATTTGGTGTTAAAAATAAATATAAAACGGTTATCAATTAGAAAGCTTTTTTGGTTTTGCCATTGAATATCATCAGAACATACATTTATAATAACTTTCTTAAGTTTTACCCAATCAAATCTAATTTAACTGTGTATCATGGATAGTAAGTGAACATGCAGTTGTGTCCAAGTGGAGTAGTTTTAAATGGTTGTGAATTATACATATTTTCTACTATACTATACTATACATCCTTTTAGTTAAGCCTTTAACAAGGGTTGTTGGAATACCGAGATAGAGGAAGGATGCAATAACTATTGAGCAGTACATACATAATGGAAAACAGATGACTTATTTCCTGTAGAAATTGTGTAGATTCATAAGTCAAACTAAATGTTGATTCATTTGTTTTGTTCTGAATGAGTACAGTATATTTCAACCAGTTACCCTAATTATCGAAGGAAAGGGACCCTAATGTTTCAAATTATTATGCTGCCTTTTCATCTTGAAGGATGTTTTCTTTGGCTGCAAGGCTATTCATTACGGTGATCTACTCTGTAATCTTAAGTGAAGGTGAAGATTTCCTTGAGCATGTCTTCTCATTAGCAACTATACAAGGACTATATTTGATATATGGTGACAACAATATATTGTTATTAAAGTATTGACATATCACAGAATATTACCCTAAAATAATGAGAATAGTCTGTCCTAAATCCACAGAAAATACAAATTCAAAATTAAGGCCACCTTATTTCTACCCACCTTATTGTGCCTTGCTGTTGCAGCATGTATGTGAATATGAAGCATGTGACCCATGGTTCAGGGACCTACTGAAATATCGAGGGATTGTTATGATTTGGATTTAGTTTTACCTCTGAATTCTTTAGTATTTGTTGCTTTCAAGAAGTATTTAATGTTACTTTGACAGTTATGTGTTGTTTAATTTTGTTTGTTCATTTTACCGTTTATTTGGAAATATAATAAAGAATAAGAAAACATGTCAATGAAATTACATGAGACTATTAACAATCTGGAGACTCTTATGAATCACTCACATGAAAGATTTCACTGATTGCCCAATATAGGGCTGCTGAGTGAGCGCAGTGGCTGAATATATGGACAAGTATCTGCACTCTGTATGCCTCCTGCCATATTTTTTTTTTTAACTTTTCTTTTACCATAGTTTGAATATAGACTTTTAAGACATGATCTGTCTCACTCCAACTTACCCGCAACCACATACACCCAGATATACATAAATACACATTACATATCAGCAAAGGGTCTTCAGGGTTGTTCTGAATTCAGGGTCAGTCTATGTTAAGCAAGAAAACTGTTGCAAAAACATTGATTGTATGACATTGTTAGTTGTGTTGCTTGTCCTTATAATACAGCTGATGACAATCACCTGTGCTCTCCTGCTTACTAAAATAATCTGTGGTAGGTTTGCTGTAGCTGCAACTGCAATTGGAGGCCAAAATCATTTTACATCAAGACCCACTTTTACAGTTTGACAATGTATGTTTTGTCTCCATGTAAGGGATGTGTAAAGAAATTGCCCAGACACTGTTACTTTAGGTGTGCTGGTTAGTATAAAAATCAATATTTCATTACAAAGGACATGGCATATAGTCAGTAAGTGGGAAGTAGAAAACCAAACCAAGCGGTCTTATTATGCTAGTAAAACTGATCCTTTGAACAATCATGTGAGAGTGACAGATATCAAACTGCCTCCCTTAGTAGGAAGGCTAGTCTCTACAATGCTTTCTTGTTTAGAACTACATTTCCCAGAATGCTCTTCACCCAAGCCTTTCATACTTTTTCCAACCCCACCCACCCATTCCTAATACCCAGCCACTGAGTGGAGTGTCTGTTTCCTCAGAAGAGGAGTTCTCTTCCAGGATAAGCCCACCAAAGCAGTGAGTATGTTCACATCTAGAAATGAGAATGAACATGTAAATAGAATTCAAGGTAACAAATGCAGGAGTGCAAACACAAGTGGTAGGGCAATTGTTTTTGCACTGCTTGTTTACCAAACAGGCTCCTACTTTCCCCTGGTAAATTCTCAGGAAAAAGAGATAGGTAGCCCTCAAAGAAAAGGGATGGGAAAATGGTAAGGGGAAGCCTTTATTTATCATTCCTGCAAGACCATGCTTGACAAATGCTTAGTTGTATCATGTTTTTCCAGCCTAAGCTGGGCCTGGCAGGGAAGAATGCTTTTATTCATGTCATGTGTAGACATGTTCTCAGCTCCTCTACAAAGGCAGGGAGAGATTTAGCTACACTCTATGCCTACCTGTTTCCTGTGATTTCATCTGTTGCAAACCTAAGTCTGGCCCCCACAGATATGCAATCAAAATTGTGCTTAAATTAAAATTATATAAAGTCTAATAAACATGGAAATATTTGACCAAAGCTTTTTTTTTTTTTTTTTTTTTTTTTTTTTTTTTTAAAGAAAGCCTTCTGCCCTGAAAAGCCTAGTATTATGTATACTTTTAACAAGATATTTGGCAGCCACCATGACGATTTGAAATATTATCTTTATCATTTTTGTTTTAATGATTTTTGCTTCTGATTTTCTTTACAGTTTTTGTTTTTAAGTGCTAATTCATTGACTAGTTAGATCTTGCTCAAACTGTCCAAACCCAAATTGAGCATAATTTACCTGGTTGCACATTTCATAACACATGGAAACTCAGACAAACTAAAACTACAGTTTACAAAGCTTAAAATACCTGAGTTGATTTTGTGGTTCTTCATCAAAGTAACTAAAGTTTCTTATTTTGCATGAAAATAAAATTTAAACTTCAAAACAGAGATTAGACAGGATTGGGCACTGCAATGATGGGTGAAGAATGTGAACCTAAATAAATGAGAGACTAGGTAGATGGAGGTGAAGTCTAGTGTTGAAATAGATAGTCCCATGTAAATCCAGCAAGTTACCCACTTCTCTACTTCTGGCTTTGCTGATATTTTTGATGGTTCTTTGCTCCTTTACTTAATTTAAACTGCCTATCTTTGTAATGTGATCCTACCTACCTGCAGTTTGTATTTTGCACTGCACGATTGGTGCAGAAAATACATGAGTTGCACTTGAACCTTGATAATATGTGTGAAAAGGTAAGTGTTCCTAGTCTATAGAAAAATGAATTGACATTTAAAGCTCTTTTGAACAGACCTCTCATAGAAGCATTTTGTAACTTTGCAAACAATCGAGCTGGAAAAAATATATGCAGCCTATGATCTATGGAAATGTTGTGCTTATCTGGCAAAACTATGCTTAAAAGGACTTCAATATGCTGTCTTTAACACTGAGAGTAATATAGACCCCAAACCTGCAAACGTGTTTAATTTTAAGTATGTGAATAGTACCATACATTTTAAAGTTATGAATGTGTGTTTTCAGAATCATAATTTGTGTGTGCTTGTGTGATTGCCCATATCTGTGTGTATAGAGTATAGATACACATACACTTCAACTTACATATTGTGTGTGTGTATACACATTATAATGTTTGCATAAACACATTCCATTTTAAATGTGGGTTTTCTTACTTTGGTTGTTTTTATACAGTTGACAGCATTACTTAAATGTGGTTATTAGTATTCAGTTTTCATTTGCTGTTGTCTTCTTTTGTTCAGTACTATAATGAAAAAAAGACACCTACTCTTCACACAATCCCTCAAAAAAGTTTATAGTAAACTTTCATCTTTGTGTGGTGTAATTGTAGACCACCAAGAGTTGTCTCAATTGTGGATTTTTTTGCATATTGTTTTTAAATGATACCCTCAATTCCAAGCTTGGTTCTGTATTACAATGGTAAAATACAGGGTGCATGCTTTGGGTGTGTTCTTTATGTCTTTGTTATGTTTGCAGGCAGAAATATGTTAACACTGACTCCTTCCGAAAGCATTACACACATGAAATGTCTTTTGAAACTTTCAAGATGACTCATTCCCTCTATGTATTTTCAGATTTAAGTATTTGTTACAACAATATCATTAAACTAAATTCATGTTTGTTATTTCACAATATTTCGTTATTGTTATAAACCTCAGGATTTTAGTTCATTATGAGCTGAGACTTGATTGCTGGTTTTTACCAGATAGAGGGGCTGTAGCACTGTGTAACAGCAAACCATTAAATTAGTATTAATAGCAAAGAGCATTTCTTGTTCTGATCATTCTCACTGATGTCAGAATTTGTAAACCAAGCCATTGACATAAGATAGAGTTATTCTGTTGGAGTGTCTTCGTCAGTCTGTTTTAAAGGAAGACCAAGGTTATTTCTTATTATTTGGTTTGCAACTGATTAATGAAACATGCAAGGAAGCTTGGAACTGCTGTTTCTAAATATAATCAGGACCTTAATTAAATCAATTGTCATAATTTGTATCCAACAGCGTTATTAAGTTGCAAAATTACCTTGTGTTGTGCAACACTAACATTTTACTTTCCCATATATTCATGCAATAAAAAACAGCCGTGTGCATTTTATGATAAATAATGAAATGCTATTTCCTATAATGTACTGGAAATGGCTGACTGTTGTAAAGTGTGAGTATCTCCATTACGTCTGAGTGACTAGATAACACTCAAAATGTTACCCATAAATAAATAAATAAAATGAAACATCAGATGTGGTAGTATATAAATGGGCATAGAACTATAACTAAAATAGCAGTAAATTATTCCATTATTCCAGGTAATAGCTACTAAATCAATAGCTTCCAATGGATTTCTCAAACATTGCTTTTTTTCTCAGAGATTTTAGGGGTGTGTGGGTGTCTGTGGGAGAATTAATGCTCTCTTTAAATCTGTCAATGAGTGCAATAGAGAAACAGAATTTTTGTTTGAACCTCGTGGAGATAAGCTGCACCAAAATGGTATGGTAATTTTTTCTTCATTTAATAGTATCAGAGATAAAGACTTGGCAATGGCGGGGTTCAATAGGGCAAGAAACTTAACTGAGTGGATTATCCTGATGAAATTTCAGTGCTACTGATTTAGGCTGGAGGTGGTTTTATAATTATTCCTCTGAGTGGCTATTTCTCCAGGTTTCAGTTCTGAATAGCTTATTGCTTTTACAGAATACATTTACAAAGGGTTTAGTGAGTTTTAAAAGACCAATTGTTTGTTCATAAGTCTATAAATCTAAATAAATTATCCATCAATCAAAAAGACAGAAAAATGCATGCTCAAAACTCGTAGAAATTTGTAAATTTGCAGTGTTCTTTGACTTGGCAAGTTATTAAACTTGAAAGATGCACCTGAGTTTATAGTGTAACCTTTATAAGGTACATACTTTTATAATGATTTTTGTAGAAGAAAACAATCAGAGGGATGCAGCACTGACAGTGTTTTTTGTTGTTAAACACTGATGATGTGCTTTCATAATTTTTGCATAGTGTGTGTTGTCTCCCTCTAGTGGCCATATAGACATATTAGCCTACTGCTGCTATCAGATAAAGATGTTACACTTTGTAGCTCAAACAGTAACGTTCTGAGGTATAGAGGTAAGACCATGGATTCAGTCCTTCCCAGTGATTCATATTGGGGGTCATTATTTACCACATATGACATACATACAAAATACAGAGGACGTTCCATGTGTTTTCAATCTGAGGACTCATTCCATATTGGTTAAGATAGAAGTGCACTGCCCGAATAACCTGTCGTATCTGGTATCAATATGCGTTAGAAAAGGAATGATGACTCCTAGGTAATGGAAGTGAGTGGAAAGGCTGTGAAACATCTCTTAGTATTAATGAATAGTTGGAGCTTCTTATCCATAGGTCTGAAAGTACTTTACCATGGAGGTAAGTATCACTATCACCATTTTGCAGATAGGAAAACTGAATATTGTAGTGGTATTGCCAGAATATCCTCAGCACAGCTCCTGGAGGATGTTGTGGAGACATGGCTTCTGCCTGGCCCACCCAGCAACATTGTGTCCAACTTTCCCCCTTGTTTATGTAGGTACAAAGGAGGGGAAGGGTTCCTGGAACCTTCACCTCTAAAGCACCTCATAAAGGGAGACATGATTGAACTCTAAATTAATATAATTGCCTCATATGCACTAAAATAAACAATTTAAAAAAAAATTTTTAAGTGTGGTTCATTCTAAGAGCTTGCGATATTCTAAAGGGTTTAAGTTCTTTGCGTAGCTAGATTTAGGCCAAATATACAAGAGTGAGATTTAAGATCAGTTTATATTTAAAAAAGAAAATAAAAATATTATGATGGCATAATGATCATTACTCTTTCATAATTTTTTTTTTTCCAAATTAGAATCATCATGTTGTCATCCCCACTTTAACACTGCCTGTCATGAACTGTAAGCACTCATTGGTCACTTGCTAAAAGATTGCCTGTGTCTACTGAAATTTTAGTTACGGATATGCTATTGTTGCACGATAAACTTGGTGTTTATAAACCGTTTGTGAGCTATTATCCCTCACCTTGACTTATGTAAGGTTTTGGAGCCAGCTGCACCACAGTCATTGAGAAGTGCATATATAAATGTGAGAGTAATCCAGTTCCAGGAACTGTAGAGTAAAGGTTCCTGTACTCTCATTTCTGGCTTACTTACAATGTATGATTTGGAAGGATGAACAGAAATATATTCATTTCTGATGGTAGTTAAAATACACCTGCCTTGATTTTAGCAATGTTCTTGGCTGCTGAGTTGTTTTTTTAAATGATGTACTTGTAGGTAGGGGCCAAGGTCCAACAGCCTTATAATAAAGAGATTATTATAGGAGAGAGCCTTGCAATGAGGATAAAATGTACTGGATTACAAAAAGAATCAAATCCCTCTTGTGAAGTATTTAATTTACATGCTGTGAGGTTTTTGTCAGTGTAAAAGCAGTTGTGGATTTATTAGGGTGCTTATTTGTTTTTGTTTTTTAATGACAATCCCATAAAGAAGATACTGAAAGATTATATCTAGTTAATTAAAAACAAATTACATTTGAACTATTTAAGTAGAAATTATTTAATAACAATCTCTTAACAGTCTAGTGAACCCTTATTCTTTTTTCTGGTTTTTTTTTTTTCCTGGCATACAATCTTAGCCATTTTTTCTTCTGTTAAAAAATAGTCCAGTTTTATAATATTTTAGGTACGGTATCCTCTGAGATCTGTAGAATTAACATTATTTTAAAATGTCTTGGTATAGCAACTTAAATTTACCCAGCACTTTACACATCTAGAGACTAAGTTTCTGCCCCCAAAAGTTCACACTCTAAAGCAGACTAGATATACAACAGAGCAATGCACTGAAGGATGCATTAGGAGAATTTTTTGGCAAAGAGAATGAGGATCAGGATCCTTGAAAGAAGTTGGCTTAGAGAGAGGACAGGAAAGAGGGAAGACAGGAACTGCGGGGTTGCCATAAATACAGCAGGCTCCTGGAAAAATGTAAACATGTTTAACTTTACACACCATTTGAAGTTAAGCATGTGGGTACGTCTCTGCAGGATTGTGTCTGTGGAGGAGTGGGAAGAAGTACAAAGTGGGGAATGTGAGAGAGATCCTGTGTGTGTGATCTTGTGATATTCAGAACCTCTCCTGTCAAGTGTGCAGCAACATTCTGCTTTCAATGGGAGTTGCAGGATGCCTTGCAGGATTCCCTTAAGGAAGCAGTAGATCATAGTGTGTACTGAGAGTCTGTAGTGTGAGCAGAGAGATGCCAGACTCTGAGTGCTTTAGCAGAAAGTTAGAGAATGGCTTCCTACTCAGGAGTCCTCACAGAGTCCAGGACGTGATTAAGTTCCTCCTACAATGTATGGTAAATGGAGGGCCAAGGTCTTCACAAGTTCAAGCCAGCTCCACACAGAGTAAGAAGATTGTGATGAGCATAGGCAGAGAGTGGGATAAATAGAAAGAAACAAGATCAGAGGTGTTGTAGGTGTGCTCAGATAAAGCAGTTTCAGTAAATATAAGGACAGAGTGATGTGGCCAGTGCAGTGAGGATGGATAATGAATTGGTATAGAAGAAAGAGTTGAGAAGAAGGGGGAGAGACACATGATGACAAAACACAACTTGCTTCTCTTTCACTGTTGTTTCTTGTATATTCACAGTTTTCTGTAACATGAGCAAAAAAAAAAAAAAAAGTAGCACTCTCTAACCTACTGAAGATGTATGGGTTATGCATAGAACCGATAGAACTCTGTTGGGACAATGTAATCCTCAAACTTGAAAATGCTATAAATTGTGGTTTTACCTTTGGCCCCAAATCCTCTGCTGGTGTAAATGGGTGCAGCTCCACTGGCTTCAGTGTGATTTCTCCACCAGCAGAGGACGAATCATCCCTGAGGCTGCAGTGCTGTCATGAACGATTGTTAATCACCATCAAATAAACTTCACTTTATAAAAGGTTTTTAAAATGAAGCATGTATAGAAGAGTCTGGCTCCCAATAAGCCACTGCCGTGTGTTTTCAGTAAAAGAATTGATTTGTCTTTGCTGATATTCATTTAGGGAAAACAAAAAATGAAGGAAATGCAGTTTATGGTGCTGATTTTTAAACCATAAAGTATTTGAGGCTAAACATCTAATGTACAGTATAGTTAAATTTATATAATTGATTGTACTTTATCTTGTACTATTTCCTAATGGCCAGATCTATTAGACTGGGGAATAGCATCCCAAGGGAAGAGGGAAGCCCCATTGTTTGGCCCATTTAAAACTGGACTAGAAAAATCACTTGCAAATTCTGCTTTTGCACAGTGGTATGAACAAGACAACCCAGTAACCCTTTTTCTTCTAATTCCTGTGATACTTTGGTACCTTTGTAAAATTCTCCTGCAGTCAGTTAGATCAGGTTACAAGTGAGGGGCCAGACCATGGCAGCAGCTGCATGGATGCAAATCCAGTTGAAATCTCTCTTATCTTTATTTGGCATTCCATTGCCGATGGCAATGTAATAATTATTACCCTTAATATTGCCACCTTATATTTTGGAGCTACAATGTTAATATAGTCATACTTTGTTTTAACTAAGGAAAAAAACCCTTTGAGTAGTCTCCTTGTTTCCAAGGGGGCAGTAATGTAGGCAGTCATACAACAATTTATGGGCCTGATCCAAAGCCATTGGGATCAGTGAGAATCTATCCATTGAGCTTTGCGTCAGGCCCTACATGCATTAACTAATATTTTTAGTGGTGTTTACAATAATCAAACAGTTTGCTTGTACGTATTAATGAAGGGATTAACCCTGCTTGCCTTACTCCCATATGCTGGATTTGCCACAGTTATTTTTAATATGTCAAAGCTGTGTATTCCATGCCATAGCAAGTCTCTAAGAAAATTTCATTATGTATTCCAATAATAATAGAAAGCAATCCCATATGGCAGGAAGATGGAATAGATAATAAAACTGATCTCCTCTGCACTCTCCCATATACCTATCAGTTCTCTATGATTCCCTGGTTCCAAAGGCATTAAAAAGATGGTTACCAAAATGTCTTTTGAAACTGCAGGTATAAATGATTCAATGTATGGTTTAAAATGAATGAACCTGCAAAGATGGGAAAACTGTGTATTTTTTTTCAGAAATTGTAAGTAGGAGTAGGCAAACTGGTTTGGATTAAAAGTAGTATGGAACCTAACCTTCATTCAGAATTTCAAGTGACCCCTAGTTAATCTTTAAGGTTTTAAAAGAGTTTGATAACTATTGTCATTTTTGTTTATGTATGTATTTTACTTATTGCTTGTCTCCACTTCCTAATTGCATCTGAAATCAGAAATGTCCAATGTTCCAAAGAATACTGTGTTTCACCCAGCTAGAAATTAGAATTATTGAGTCTCCCTAGACTGTTCTCATGAAATATCCAAACCAATTTTGAATTCAAAGGGTTTTAATAATTCGGAAAAGATATAGTTGTTAGCTGTTCACATTGCAGTAGCATCTAGAGACCTGAGCCCCAAACCAAATTTTCCTATCTTGGAGGTTCACTCATCATTAATTAATTAATTTTTGAATCATTTCAGTTTCAAAAGATATTTCAGTAATCATATTTTTAACACCTTTATGCCAATATTTAATGATCTTTAAATGACATAATCTACAATTTGGAATGGAGAGCCAAGATTATTCTTGTTACAGATAGAATAATGAAATGAATTACAAACAAGAAGAAATAATAAATGAATGGAATTGTAGTTAACATTTTATTTTATTGCTGTTTAAGCATGATTGTGCTGAGCATTCAACAAAAGATAGAGGAAGATATAGGCATTCTCTGATGTGCTTGACATCTTTTACCAGTGAAGATCAAGAAATTGACCACAAATAGTAGGCCGTCTAGGGTCTGATCTAGCTCCCATTGAAGTCCGTGGCAAAACTCCCATCGACTGTAATGACAAATGATCAAGCCCCTACTCTTCCCAAGGCCCTCATCAGCTCCTAATGAAGTCAGTGGATGTTTGGCACTTGACTCCATTGAGAACATGATCAGGATGTAACACAGGTTTTTTCATATTCCAGACTCAGAACACAATCTAGCAAAATGTGATGCAAGACTGGAGTAGTACTGAATTATAGGCCCATGTGTATTAATACAGCTCTATGGAAAGTGTTCCCAGTGCTTTTATGTTATGCTTGACTCCAGGCAGTGCTATAAATCCTTTATTTTTACAAGTTGCATCATTAGCGTGTCACTTCAAAATAAAACTGCTAAAAATCAATGCAAAATTACAGAGGTAGGGAGTTTTATCTTCAAATACAGTACAACACTTAAATTCACCTCTGCTATATTTTCCCCTTTGGAACTCTATCAGTTGTATAATGATGTAATATAATACATTGCATTACATGCCTTTTGGGTTAGTGACATACACAGTACATGCATGCATTGTTTAATGTGTTGTTATTTACAAGATGACCAATTTATGCATCTTTCACACATTCTGTAAAGAAATAAAATCATGGATTTAATCAAATGGAAAAAATAATGTATTGAATATTTTAAATCAATGATTCATATGTACTATCTAGTGTCTCTGCTTTACTATTTAAATTTTAGTCCAAAATGATCATCAAGAATGATGGGCATATAAAACTAAAGTTTATTTTATTGTCTTCTCAGTCTACTGCCAAATACTCCAAAGATCTAGAGTAGAAAAACTCAGAAATCTGTATGCTGAAGAGTTAACACCCTCCTCGTCCCTGCCCCCCCAGAAGGATGATTCATAAGCAGAATTTTAAATGAACTTGTAAAGTTCGTAAGCTTTGCTAATGTAAGACTGAAAATAGTGCATTGATAAATTCCATAGTATAAACTGTGGTTATATGAAATTCCTCATAATTTTACTGTAGATATTTTCAGCATTTCATTAATAGAGTATGTAATATAAGTATATTGTGTATAATGTGTCTACTTGATTTATATGCCTTGATGTAAGATTTAGGAGTAAATTTGTCTCCTGCATGCATTCACTGCTCTGACTGATATAATTGGAAGTCCTATGTATCCAATGAAGGAGAAATTTAGCTTTTAGTAAACTAACAAAATTATGAAGTGTGTTAGACTAAATAGCTTAAATATCCAATACACTATTCCATGGGCCATATTCTGCAAAGTGCTTAATGATGATCATGGTATAAGAAACTAGTCACATTGTTCTGTATGTAAAATGCTGAAGTTGTAGTCTACGATTAGAATCTTTGTTAATAAAAGCTAATCTCCACAATACTGCTTCAATTCACTCTTTTTCCCTATAATTACAATTTGAGAGTAAAAATAATCAGTTAAAATTATAGAGTTCCCGGCAAACACGTTTACCCTTAGAGTATGGTAGGCCCTGTGCAGATTATAAATTCAAAACACATACAGTTCCATTGGTTCAAGCCTTATTTTCCAGAAAGTAAACAAGGATACAGAACCATCAATGTTCTTCCACTTATTAGTTTCTTTTTATTTATTATTTTGATTATTGTAGCACCAGAAGGGTTTTTAATATATAGTAAGGTGCAGCTCTTTCATTTTATGTACAGTCTTGGCCTCTGTGTCTTGAATCATCCAATTCTTCCATTTTCCAAACTTTGCAGTTCCAGAGTCCTCTTCAAACCCTGGATGTGTTTTCTTGATGTAAAAGGATTTGTTTCATAAAGCAAAGCTCCTTTATGGTATCATCTAACCACAGTGAGAGGGTCACAGAAACTTCACGGTCATTGTTGCAAAGTCAATGGGAGTTTTGCATAAAAAGTCATGCCAGAAAATGACCCCCTATATTATGTATTAAACTGTTCACAGAGAAAAATTTGCAGGTTTCTCTAAAGGCCCCATTGTTGCTTCCCAACACAAGATGAAAACTGTATCACAAGCCAGGCTTATCATAGGTTAGGACCGTAAATTGATAGAGTTTACTGATGTCCTCATCTCTTAATATATTTTAGAAATACTGCCTTATTTGCATAAGTTTGCAAACATGTCCAAGATGTGGGTGCAGGTCACTTACTAGGGGTATATCTTTCTTAATCATTTCCTTGCCATTTTGGGACGCCTCAGGCACTGGTGCACTGTGGTCCCTCCTATTGTCTGCCAGTGATATATAATAGTCTAGTCTTCTGTGGGCTGCAATACTCTGGTCTAACTTCAGCTGTTGAGTTCAGTGTGCAGGTGCTGGGTAACGTTGGTGGCCTATGATAAAGAGGTCAGAGAAGATCATCTGATGGTTCTTTCTGGCCTTAACTCTGATTCTAGGAATCCATGGATTTTTAAATAGGAAATCCATAAAATATCTGTAGTATTAACGTATGGATGTAGTGTATTATTGAGCAGGAAAACCCTTTCAACTAAGAGCGCATATTCTATAAATAGATTAATATTTATTGTAATGAGTTTTGGCTTAATTTTGTATTGTAATAAAAATAAAAATGTATTAAGTTAAACTTCTTTATTAGCTATGAACTCTGGTCCTCAGAATACACACTGCATCCTAATAATAACTGCAAAACTACAGTTCTCGCTTTCCTCTGCAGCATGGGGCACGGCTCACTTGCTGATGGATTTTCTGTACCTTAAAATCTTTAAACCATGATTTGAAGACTTTAAATAACTCAGTCATAGGTTAGGGGTCTATTACAGGAGTGGATGGGTGAGTTTCTGTGGCCTGCATTGTGCAGGAGGTCAGACTAAATGATCATATTGGTACCTTTTGACCTTAGAGTCTATAACTGCCAGGCGTCCATTTTCTAGCTGCCCCAGGTTTTACAATTCCACTCAAGCCACAATCCCGAGAACTGTGGCAGCATCAGTTTTTAAGGGCTGCAATTCTGGCCTTCCATCACTATAGCCTGGAGGCTGCTGCTCCCTCTTTCTCCCTCACTGTGCCATGGTGCTAGTTGGGGGAATGAAATTTCAGTGAGCTGGGAGACAAAGAACAGACCATCTCAATCCTCCACTACTTAGGGAGGAGAGGAAATGATGGGAGCTGCTTTGAGGTACTAGTGGAGAGGAAGAAGGATTACGCAGCACAGTCCTTGAGGCGAGAAGCTCCGGAAGATTCTAGAAGCAGAGCAGAATATTGCCCTCAAACAGCTGTGTGTAGGGGGATCCTATCAAGGAATGGTTTGGAGATGGTCGATAATTCTGTTATGACTTGGAGCCCGAACCTATAAGGTGCTGAGCACTTCCTGTAATATGCAATGCACTTTAAACTTCAAGTCAGTCTATTAGTGGGTTATAGTCTATGGGAATGAAGGCTAATCATCAGCACAAGGAAACACTCAGATCTTTCAGTGCTGGGTCTTTAACCAGTAATTCCTAGTTGTTTACATCTTA
This sequence comes from Emydura macquarii macquarii, assembly GCF_026122565.2. NCBI lineage: Eukaryota > Metazoa > Chordata > Testudines > Chelidae > Emydura > Emydura macquarii. Next base: position 1,183,272 of record NW_027131527.1, read on the forward strand.
AGACTGCAATTGCATAGAAACAAACATATGAGTTCCAGGGAGGTAGCTGTGTTAGTCTGTTTTTAGCAAAACAGAGAGAGTCCTGTGGCACCCTAAAGACTAACATTTATTTGGCCATAAGCTTTCGTGGGCAGAAAACCACTTCGTCGGATGCATCTGACGAAGTAGTTTTCTGCCCATGAAAGCTTATGCCCAAACATTATATGGTCATCCAGTATTAGACATATTTCCTCTCATAATTAAAAAACCTTCCTACAGACAAAAGAGACTCAATTTCTTTGCAAACATCAGATGGAAGATTTACTTATTCTGTATTCTATTTAATTGGAGGAATCTATAAAGTCTGCTGGGTAAGTATGCAAATCATTTAATTTTACTCATGACAAGGGCATCTTAGGGTTTATTCCAGGTGACATACTACTTAGAATATGTGTAAACGATACCATCTAACAAAATCTTCATTTTCTCATTCTGTTTACATCCGCAATATCATTTTTGTTCTTATTGTAATTTATTTGGAAAGTTGTTAGACTAGAATAACAATGAGCAATCTATTCATACCATTCTATAATGAACATTGTTCCCAGTGCTCTGTGCTACTGCTTCCATTGTTATTGCTCAGTTATAAGTATCAATGGAAACAAGAATATAGACTTCTGGGTTCTTCTGTGTCTGTGAAAATGCCAGCTGAGAGGGAAATATCCTCAAAACCCCTCAGTTAATACTTTTTGTGGAAGAGTGGTCTGTCCCCTTTTAGTGCCCCTGGGGACTGGAGCCAACCAAACCTGTTTGAAAGCATGGCCCCTTTAAGTACAGGTAATTTAGGGAATGATCACCTGTCTGAGTCACGTGGTCACCTGTTGAGGATTAAAAAGGAATGAGAGGGGTCTTAGAGCTTGTCAGCATAGGAAATTGACCAGAATAGCTCTTGCCGAATAAACTGTTCAGCAGTAGCTATTCCTGAATAAAAATCAATTTATTCTGGAATAATTAGTGCAGGAGAAATTGTTGTGGAATAAAATAATTTATTCCAGAATAGTGTCCATGGTAGGTGTGAGGGAGGGGGGCATATCTACTGCTTTATAGCTCATCTCACAATATCTACTCTGGCCAATTTCCTCATGTAGACAAGCCCTTACAGTCAAGGGATACCAGAAGAAAGCTCTCCTGTATTGAATCAGGATGATGATGGGTTGGGGAAGCTTGCCTTGATTTAAGCACAGCCACAAAAGGAGGGATCTGGAGACCCTGCCTCAAGGGAAGAAAAAGAGTGAGTCCAACATCTGGGGTCTAAGAGGAGACTTGGGGGAAGGTCTCTACAGAAAGACCCCAGGGCTGGAGTGGGACTGGCAGACCTCCTTTGTTCAAAGGGAACTGGAGAGTCCTGAACCAAGAGAAATGGGAAACCCTAAGGAAGTAAAGTTATATGAAGAGTACCTGTATGTTCATGGATTTCTAGTCCAGTGGAATTAGCATACAAGCTTAATAGTGGCTTTACTTGACTGTTTTTCACCTCTGCCACTTTTTTCCCCCCAGTTTCCATATCGCTGCTCCTCTCTTATTGCACGTTCAAATTAAATGTATGGGCGATGGAAATTACAAAACCATTTCTCTGTGTGTGGTCACTACACAGATTTTAGGGAGCGGGTCAGGATGAGTGCTGATATTTTGGTTGTGAGGGAGGAGGATATAGTTTGGGGGCTCAATCTTCTGGTTTGTTGGTGAGGAGTTGCTTCTAGCTTTTTTCTATTTTTTTAAATTAGATTAATTAACTTTTGACAAAGACCCTTATAATTCAGAATAGCTTTTTCTGCATATATTTATTATAAATCAGATAACCTTAAATAATATTGTTCTAGCTCCTCCTTTTTTGACACCTCTATTTCTGAGAGTGCTTCATTACCTGGAAGAAGCAGGTCTGAAACAGATATCTCTCTAACTAACTCTGTCATGAAGAGCACCACAGAAACCATTTAGTTTCTTTGCAATATCCTTAATCAATTCTTTACTGCCTGATAGTCCAACAGACTGTCTGATTCTCTCAGTGTCTTCCTGCTTCTAATGCATTTAAATATGTTTTGTGTATTGTCGGTGGCTAATTGCTTTTTAAATTCTCTCTTAGAATCCTAATTTCCATTATGTATTTTACCTATGTAGGATGGGTGGCCGTCCCTCCCTGTCAGTTTCAGAGGGAAGCCACACCCACTCCCTACCCTGCTCCGGCAAGGGTTGGCCCAGCCCGGGGTAGGGAAACAGTCTCCGGGCTCGGGCCGGGCAGCCCAAAGGCACTAGCCCAAGTCCCAACGGGCAGCAAAATAGTCCAGCTCCCCAGGTGGGGCAGCAAAATAGTTCAGAGGCCCCACACTGTTCAGAGGCCCCAGGCGGGGTGGTCAGGGAAGGGGGAGGGGGACGCAGGCCCGCCTGACTCCACTGCATCCCAGTCCAGGTCTCTAGCCGTGGCAGAGGGGTATGCCATGGAGTCAGCGGGGTTCCAACATCAACACGCTGACTCACTGTCCAGTTCCCCAGTCCCCGGACTGGGTGGACCCTCCCCTGGGCTACTTCTGGCCCCCTTTCCCTTGCGTACCTGGTGTGCCACCGTCCAGTCGACCTTGTTGGCGTAGGCGCCTGGGGGCAGGTTGCAGAACCCCTCGATGTTGTTGGGAGGTGGTAGGTCGGGCAGCTCATTGGGAGGGTCGGCGGGGGCAATTCCTCCAGGTCCAGCCCTGTCAGAGCCCGTGACTCATCATCATCCTCTGGCAACTCCAAGGGCAACTTCTCCAAGTCTGGCCCCAGGATGGCTACCTCCTCCTCGTCTGCATCCGGCAGCTCCTCCAGGTCTTGGCCCCTCTGGATCACCGCTGCTCATTCTCTCGTGCCTGGACACAGGCCCTGGTCTGCTTATCTGGGTACCAGGCCCGGTCTTCTCGCCCGGGTACCTGGCCACAGGCAGTTCTGGAGGGTGGGGAGGGATATTCTTCCTGTCCGGGAGCTGGCCGCTGACTGAGTTCTCGACTGGACCTCTCTTTTATACTTCCTGTCCCGCCTCCTCACTTCCGGGAGGGTGGACAGGCAGTCTCTGGCTCCGCCCCCACAGGCCTGGCCTGTTTCTCCCGGTCAGTTTCAGAGGGAGGCCACACCCACTCACTACAACCTGCCATAATGCATGCTTCTTCCTATCTGATTTGCTTGGATATGAAAAGATACTAATTTGGCTCAAATAACTTCTTGTATTTAACCATTGTCATTTAACCTTGTCATTTAACCATATTCCTATCTCCCCCTTGTCATCTTGAGGATGCACGTATTTTCTGAGATTCAGTTACAATATCCTTAAATAGTTTATATTTAATTTAGTTTTTTTAATTTCCTAAATTTTCACTTGTCTTCTTTACTAGCTTCTTTCCCCTCCCTCCCTCCGCCCCCCACTTTTTATCTCCTTTTCTAAATTTCCATGTCATAATGATAGTTTCAGGCACAGTTCATTCTCTGAGGATGTTAACCTTAACTGTGTGTGGTCACTATACTACTTGACCCTACAGCCTTGTTGTAGTTAGGACTAAGTGAACACTGATCTCCCTTCTTGTGTGCTCTAGAACTAGGTATTCCAAGAAGCAATTGGTTAAGGATTGAAAAATTGCTGCTCCAAATCTTGGCCCAACATGACAAGGCAGTTTAGTTTTCCCATTATCATTAATGCTTTATTATGTTTTGTTGCCTCTTTGATCTCTCTTAGATTTGTGTAATCAATGGGCCAGGTTCTCTACTTTATCTGTATGCAGCCAACAAAGGATGCTGTTGGGGAGCTGGTCCCCGCCCCCCTGATTTTTTTGCCTGGCCCCAGCATATTAGAGAAGCCTGAAGGCTGCTCTTATCTACATCAGTGCTCTGACCACTCTTCCTTTCCTGAGATATCCCATGTGCTGCAGGAAGCGAGGCAGGAACAGGACCCAATGAGACTGAGAAGTCATGATCTGATGACTGGTAGTCTAGATTGCTTATATTCTTATGTTGTGGGATTTGTATCCAGACAGTGTCTAACCTATGTCTAGACTTGGCAGAATGCAATTTTTATTATTGTATAATTTTGACAGATAATATTGATTATTTAATTTTTAGGCATTCTTTAAATTTTTATTGATTTTAAATTTTCACAGTTACTGGCAATTATGGGGAGGGTCAGACAATTCAGTGACACATTAAGAATCAAAGTTGAAGCATTAAACTGTTAAAACGCAAGTTGTCTATACATCAAAATATACAAGGTAAACACTAAGCAACATTTTTCTTACCTTGCCTATCTGTAAATTTCAGTTGTTATAGGTGGAAATATTTTTGGTCAGTTTGTGTGTGGTGAAATTGACATTTACCAATTAAACAGCTAACCCTTCAATTCTACTATGTGTCTCTATTTAGAATTTTTATCTCTTTAGCGTCAATGGAAGCTTTTATTAACAGTGGTTTTCCCTAGCCTGTCTCTCCCTTCAGCTAATCTGTCCCTCCTGTTGTACAGTTTATACCTACTACTACAGTATTCCACTGGTTCTTATTATTTTTTTGTCACTGCCCTGTGTTTCAGAAATACTTATTATATCAAGGTGCTTTTCCTTTGACAGGAATCACAGGTGACCTATTCTTGATAGTATGCTTTCTTCCATTGGTATGTATTCATTGGTATGTATTCCATTTATAATTCTCTTATGTTTATTTAACTCTTTTGTTTGCATCACACACTGGCTCACGCCCCCAGTTCATCTTGATTACCACTTGGTTACATGGCAAGTATTCATACACTCTACACAGCCTAGTTTACTCCACAGCTTCCATCTTGAACAATGTGTTGCTCATCTTCTCCTTCCTTTGTGTATACTGGATTTTTTTACTTTGGAAATGAATACTAGTTGGACCCAAGTTTTCGCCTTAATTTGGAATGTAAAGTTTGTATATGTTACCTAATTAATTTATTGAATGGATTTTCTTTTTTTAGACCATTAGCAAGTAATTGAACCAAAACAATGTGAATTTCAAGTGGAGATGCAGTGAGTTACAAATGACAGCCTCATCCAAAACATTGTTTCCATTTCCTCCATGCTTTATATGTACACATTTACCACTTAGAGAAAATGGATTCTCTTCATTGTCTTGTCTTTTTTCCTTTTAGAGACTTAATGCTCTGTTTTCAAAGCATCTCCTTTCCTGTTTACTATCTTTCTGCAGCTTGTCTCTTGCTCTCCACTTCTGCTCTTATTTTTTCCCTGCTTTGTGGCAATAGGGTTTAAGCAAATGCTGCAATGATCTAATTCTCACTACTAATTCTCAGCTTTGGGATAAACATTGTGTGATACTTATTTGTAAGCATTTGGACAAATCAGAAACTTTGCTCTGTAAGTTTGCTAAAGCTGCAGTTTCTTTCTAAGCAGGTAGTTTTACTTTAATAATAGAAAATAGCATAATTGTAAAATTAAATACTATTTCTGTGCTATTTTAGTACCTGCAAAATTCAGGAGAAGTTAAAATGATATTAACCTATTTAAAGAGCATTGAAGAATTTCAAAGAATAAAGTATTTTTATTGACATCGACCTTGTCTTATTCCACTTAATGTGACACACAAGCTTTTTAATTGTTTTGCATAAGCGAACTTATAAAATGATATAATTAAATATATGCAATATATACAGTAAAACCTGCTAAGAGCGACCACTCATGGGAGTTAGCAAAAGTGGTCTTTTGTAAGAGGTGATCTCTCTTCAAAAGTTTGCTGCCTACAGAGCTGGGTGGCCAGAGAGCAGTGGCTGCTTGCCGGGCACCCAGCTCTGAAGGTCGTGTTGCTGCCAGCAGCAGCGGAGAAGTACAGTTACTATCACAGAGTAGCATCAAGATTCAACAATAGTCTTGCAAAATAAATTGCATGAAAGTTAGACTTCTAAAAGTGTCATCTCCTATTTGATTTAAGTACTAAGGCCATGTAGGATTAAAACCAATAAGCTTATAAATCCATATGTAGGCACCTTGGGGTATGTCTATGCTGAAGTTGTAGGTGTGGTTACAGCATAGGTATGTAGGCATCCGAAAGTTAGCTTTACTCTAGCTAGTTCAGGTTACTGGTAATAGAGAAACCTGGAAGCATAATTAAGCACCCAGGCTGCCGGCCAGACTACTACAACCTGTATTAAAGCCCATGCTGCCACAGCTTTATGCTATTGGTACCTGTTTAGCTAGCTTGGGTATGCTACGTGTGCTGCAGTCACCTGATTTGTAGTGTACACACACCCTTAGGCTTAGGGTCTGATTCTGATGCACTGCTGTAAAGCTAATGTAAATGAAACTCAATTACTTTTAGTGAAGTTACATCTAATTTACACCAGTGAAAGTGAGAGAAGCCCTTAGGTCATAGCAAGATAATGAAAATGCTTTACCAAATAATACTTTTCATCTGAGGCACTCAAAGCATTTACTGAATAATAATCAAACCACTGCCGCCTCTCATTCTATTCTGAACCTATTTACAGAGATGGCACATTGAGGAAATGTTGGAGTATGAACTGGAATGCTGGTGCTTGGGTTCCTGTTCCTTTCCCCCAAAGCACTCCCTTTTCTCTATTGTAATTAGTCTCTCCCTCTGTTCCTTACATTATACGATTGGTTGGTTGGTTTGTTTGTGGAAGTGCGGGGGAGAAGGATATGAAATTAGAAAATTAAGTTTGAATTTAAACTTCTTGGGGAAATGACAGATACCATTTGCTAGTTTCTGTCCTACCAACATGAAAATAAATAATAGTCTTAGGAGAAACTCAGATAATGTACATGTAAATCCTGCAAATATAATATGTTTTCATGCCACAGAGGAGGGGGGGAAAGGTCAGGCTTCATAATGTTGGATAGTGAAGGCATGGAAGTGATTTTTTTCATTTGTATAAAAGTTTTTATTCATATCCTTTGGTTACATGGGTGTTTGGCTGGAGAAAACTATAAAGGACAGAAAGGTTGAAATGGCTTGAGATATGCACTGCTCCAGATTCCCAGAAATACAAACCAGCCTTTTTTGTGTGTATGTAGGTCATCGCTAATTTTACAATGGGTCATTTTTGGACAGTTATCGTTTTGATGGCATATGAAGAAGATGTGGGTAGTAAATCTGCAAATGAAATTTTGGTGAATTTCCTGTATTAACAGGATTTTAAAGTTTTAGTTCCTTGTACGAGCTGCAATGGGTTATAGCTTGAATGTCTTTGAGATGTATTAAAGACCTCCGTTGATGGCTAGTTTAATGCTGTTTCCAACAGTAATTTGCACAGATTAGGATTTAAACTGAGATATCATTGGAGGATTAGCGATTGCTTTTTAAGACGTTCTGAGTTGACAGCTAATGGATGGCCTAAATTGATAGCTCTTTTGTAGTTGAGTGTAGCTGGATAAATCAATGAGAAAGTGAACTTAACTTTATCCATTAATTATGACTTTAACAGATGTGTCTGGATACCATAGTAACCTGCTTAATTTGTTGTCCCTGGTTATCATGATCTTGGTAACCTCAATTAACACATCAATTAGTACTTTAATTCTTTTCCAGTAGTTTTCCTTATAACTACACAACATGAATGACTCTCTTCATGGCATGCCCGAGAAGATTGAATCCATCTTCACATATCATCAGATAAACAGAATTTAATTGTAGAATGCTTACCCCTACCCCCCATTGTTCAAACTAGCCCAAACATTTACTACTTTTTACTAATGAGTAGAGTAATAAGCGATACTTCAAACTTTAATCGAACCTGCAGATTATAAAGCACTTTGCAAACATCTATACATTAATCCTCTCAAGTGACATGTGGTGTAAGTATTATTATCCCCATTTTTACAGATTGGTAAATTGAGGAACAAGCAGATTATATGATTTACTCAGAGTCACACAGCCACTAGTGGGGCAGAGCCTCTAATGAATCCTGGGATTTCAGCCTCCATATCATCAGTTCTAACCATTTGACAACACACTTTCTATTTCTTTATTTATTGTCCATCATAGCCATCAACTATTAATTGGGTCGCATTTTTCACAATAAAAGTAGTTACCAAAAAAAAATAAATAGTTCAATTAATTTATGGAAAATTTTCACCATTTCACAGTTTGTATCTTCATTCACATATTCAAAGTCAAAGCTTGTTCTGACATCTTGTAGGAGTATGCTGGCTTCCAATGGCAGGTGACAGCTCAGTTAGAATCATTCATTTTTCATCACCATCTTCTCTACCTCCTGCTGTTCTCTGGCAGAAATTGCTTTTATTCATCTTATTCCTTCCCTCCCTAGCAGCCAAGATTAAGGAGAATATGAATGGGAGGGAGGAGAGGAGTTGGGAGGGAAGTTCGTAAAGCTTCTAAACAGAAAGCCTTTAGAAGAGCAGTAATCAAAACTAGCATTCTAGAAAACAGTAATTGATACGTAAGGTAAATAGCATTTCAAAAGAGAGAACTCTGGAGAAAGTGATATAGACACCAATTTTATAAACTAGACAAATTAATGCACATGATAGTATCCAAAACTATGAAATAAACTATTTTACACTAAATAATAATCCATTTTACATTTTTTAGATTTTTACTTTAAGTAATAATGATGAACAGTCTTATTTTCTAACCCACCAAAAGCCTCCAGGCTGCTCCAGGAAACATTTTTCCTCTTATCATGCATGAGAATGAGCTACAGCATTTTATTAGTAATAATGTGTCACATGCTACATTTTGTTGGGGAGGGGAGAGAATAGTTGCTATTTGCCATTAATTTGATAGGTTTTCATTGAGTAGTTTCACTTGTACTTTAAGATTCCTTTATTCATACCACAGTGTACATACCATTTCTGTAGAGAATGCATGATGGTAAACTTGAACCAGTATTCATAAGATCTGCATAATACAGTGAAATTAATTTAAATCTACCTATTCTATTAGAATGTGTTGTCTTCCTTCTTGCTTATCAATAATTTTCCCTTCTAGTGCTAGTTTAGATTCTCACATGCTAGTACATATGTTCACTTCCAATTTTATTGGACGTTAGTTGTCTTAAACTGGTTATTGCTAAATGACAATTAGCTTAAACTTTTACTTATTTCTCAAAGTGAACTCAAATCATTCATGAGATTTGGTAATCTTTCCCTATCTATCACCACCTCATTGATATTACGACAGATAGCAGGCACTCTTTAAGTACTTGTTGACAGTAAGACACTTCATATCAGTTTTTCAGCCGTGGTGCTGGTGAACTACTGCTACAGTGATGCAAGCAATTCTAGAATAGGGTGATCCCCAATATAGGCTAAGTTTCATTGGTAGGCACAGCCTAGGAGGCAGAGTGGCTCTCTACAAGTTCACTGGCAGCAGAAGAATTTAGGCTGGGGTCCTCTTGCAGCAGTTTTCTTCAGATTTAGCAACACTCTGACCATCTCAAAGAACCAGAATCTCAGAGTGCATTATGCAGATATTCCTCACAGCACATCACAAGTGTTGTAGAAACCCCAGCTTACATCCAAGTAAAGGATGAGATGCTATGGTAAGGCCACTGCTGAGAAACTACTTGAGCTTACCAAGGAGCTGGAGTGGAGAGGTGGGGTGCAGGTTGAATAACTTCCTTTTGTAGGCCTCGATGTATTATTTAAAAGAGATGTATGATAGAGAGGATGAAAGGTAATGACTGTTGCTGCGTGTTGTAGGCTAGCTTCCAAGGTTGAGAGGAGTTTTGAATAAGCACCCAAATATAACCATACAATCAAGCGCACCCATCACTACTTAACAGCTCCCTAACTTTTGCAGTTATTGAAACACCTTGGCTGTACTCTGTCCTCGCAGCGAGCTCTAACAGAGCCACTATTATTTACATTCCTAAATAACTATGATCAGGCCCGACAGTTTGAACCCATCTTAATATTTCAAGGATCATTCAGATTTTGATAGTGTGCTTGTGTTCTGTAAGCCTACCCTTCACAGCATTAAAGTGTTCCCAAATAATTTTCAGGCCCTATGAAATGTTATGATTTTTACAATGTTGTGACATACCAGCATAAATCAAGTTTCCCCTAGTGGAAAACATTCAGAGATGACGCCTCTACATGTGACCATTTCAGAAAGCTCATATGAAGACCCATAGAGTTTAAGGCCGGAAGGGACCACTAGATCATCCATTCTGACTTGCTGTGTATTGCACCACCCAGCACGCACAAAAAATCCCAAACAATCAAAATGAGACCAAAGTATTACAACCCATTGGAAACTAGATTATTATATGCTACAGATTGAGAATAGGAGGCAATGAAGTGCACCAATGGCTGAGGCCCCCACAATGGCAAGGAAAAGATTAAATGAGAAATTCACTCTCTCACACGGCAGAGGAAGGCAAAAACTTACTCAGGTCACTGCCAATCTGATCAGGAAGAAAATTCCTTCCCGACCTCACATATTGAGATCAGTTAGACTCTGAGCACATGAGCAAGAACCAGCCAGCCAAGCACCTGAGAGAGAGAGAGAGAGAGAGAGGACACTTGGTGCCACCTCAGAGCTCTGGCCCTCCCCATCCAATGTCTTGTCTCCAAGCACGGCCATTCTCGATGCTTCAGAGGATGGAGATTAAAAAACCCCTCCTGCCAGAACATGTTGGGGAGAGAAAAAATTCATTCCTGACCTTTGCAGGTGGCCAGCTGCAACCTTGAAGCACAAGAACATAAGACATTAAGTAGAAGCGAGCCTTAGGGTTGCTGAGCCCTGCTTGCCTCTCACCCGCCTATGAGTGCAAGTGGTCCCACCAGATAGTTACCTCACAAATGAAGTTCACAAGCAAGATGATTTATTAATATTAGTGGGAAATGATATAAACACACAGAGAATTCCATCAACAAGAGGCCTGGTTTCTGTTTCATCGAATTCATGCCTTTTAACTTCCAACAATAGAGGGCCAGCAAGTTTTGAGTCTGACTTTCATATCCTTACCCAACTGCAGAAACCTGTTATAAGGTATATTTAAACAAACAGTCCGAAAATGTATATGATACAAAGTTTAAAGAAATGCACAATGCTGGTAAAGTGAACGTACACTCCTTTGCTGCAAGGAATTTACATAAGAATGGCCATAGTGCATCAGATCAATGGTCCATGTAGCCCAGTATCTTGTCTTCTGACAGTGGCTGGTGCCAGATGCTTCAATGGGAATTAACAGAATAAGGCTATTTATTAAGTGATCCATCCTCGGTTGCCCAGTCCCAGCTTCTGGCAGTCAGAGGTTTAGGGTTACCCAGAGCATGAGGTTGTGTCTCTGACTCTCCTGGCCTAATAGCCATTGATAGACCTATCCTCCATGAATATGTAGTTCTTTTTTGAACCCAGTTATACTTCTGGCCTTCACAGTTTTTCCCTGGCAATGAGTTCCACAGATTGACTGTGCATTGTGTGAAGAAGTAATTCTTTGTTAGTATTAAACCTTCTGCTTATTAATTTCATTGGGTGACCCCTGGTTTTTCTCTTACGTGAGTGGAGGGGTAAATAACACTAGCTTATTCACTTTCTCTGCACCACTGATGATTTTATAGGTTTCTATCATATCCCCCCCCTCAGTTGTCTCTTTTCTAAACTGAACAGTTCCAGTCTTTTTAATTTTTCCTCATATGAAAACTGTTCATACCCCTAATTGTTTTTTGTTGACCTTCTCTGTAATTTTTCCAATTCTACATTTTATTATTATTTTTAGATGGGGAGACCAGAACTGCATGCAGCATTCAAGGTGTGGGCATATAATGGATTTATATAGTGTCTGTGATGAGGTGCCCACCCCACCCAAGGCGGAGAAGGTTAAACCTGATAGTCTGCACCTGGGAGAGAGTCAGGGATTGAAAGGCTGATTGATGACAGAGCTCAGCTGAAAAGGAACAGGCAGGGCTTATATAAAGCCAGGAGGTTGGCAGCAGAAAGAGGTTTGAGGGGAAGTAGTCTGTAATCGCTCCCTGGGAGAAGGGAGGTGTGTTTAGGACTATGGAGTTAAGTAGTCCCTAATTATTCCCTGGAAAGAGGGTGAAGCCAGAAGATGTGGAAACGAGTCCTGGTAAGTAGCAACAGGGTCTGGGAGCAAGTAGGCCACAGTTGCCAGTCATAGGTTCCCTGGACAGGAACTCAGAGTACAGGATGGGTCTAAGTCCCCTTACCAGCCACTGGGGAAGTGACACAGTCTGGGCAGTGAAGGGAATCCTGCCATTTTGTATACAGACCTTGATACTCTCAAGGGGAAGACTATAGTGACCTGGCTGGAAGGCCAAGCCATGAAGAAGAGCATACCCTGAGCCACACACAGAGATAGAGAGAGAGGTGCCAGGGTGTGTGAACGAGCACCAAAAGAGAGTGTTGGACCTGGGAGGAGCTAATTCACAGAGCAACTAGTGGGAGGAGCCCTAACAGTGATCATAGCCACTACAGTGGCATTATTATATTTTTTGTCTTATTATCTATTGCTTTCCTAATGGTTCCTAACATTGTTAGCTTTTTTGGACTGCTGCTGTACTGTAGAGTGTATTACATTGTATAGCACCTGTTAGGTTTTTTTTCTACCTTCTGTACTATAATGGGTGACTTTTTTCTTTTTTTGCTTTGGTGTAATTCCATTGATTTAGCGTCTGTTTCTCAATCTGTTGTTTAATTTTGTAAATAAGTGCTCACTGCTAATAAATATTCTATCAGTCAATTACACATAAATATAAAATTCAGAAAGTGATCTTGAGCTTAATGTTTTTACTTTAAATTTACTTCATGAGCTCAATCTATTTTGCTCTCTCAGTTCCTGGGATCATTGGATGTTTGTATGAGTTTGTCCCAGTATAGTAATATGCTTCATGGTGAAATTCAAGACTGAGGAAGTTCAGTGGTGTATTAGATTTTGGTTTAAATCATCTCTAAGAAAAATATTTTTAACCAGACTTGAAGTTGTTAGAGTGAGGGGGGATTGCATTGTACATCAAAAATTTATACATTTATTCTGAGGTCCAGAAAAAGGTGAGAGGCAGACAAGTAGAAGGTCTCTGAGTGAAGATAAAAGGGGGGTGGGGAACAAAGTGATATCCTGGTATAGGGTCTATGATAAACCACAAAATCAGAAGAAGGTGGAGGATGAGGAATTTCTAGAACAGTTAACAGAAATATCCAAAACACAAGGCATGGCATTAATAAGCAACTTTAACTACCCAAATATCTGTTAGAAAAGTAATACAACAAGACACAAAATGTTTAATATGTTACTGGAATATGGTGGAAACAACTTCCTGTTTCAGAAGGTGGAGAAGGTAATTGGGAGGGCAGTCATTTTAAACTTGATTCTGACTAACAGGAAGAAATTGTTTGCACATCTGGAGATAGAAAGCAATTTTGGGTGAAAGTGATCATGAAATAATAGACTTCACGATTCTAAGGAAAGGGAGGAGTGAGAACAGCAGAATAAGGTCAATTAACTTAAAAAACAAAAAAACCCAGTCTTTAACAAACTCAGAGAACTGGTAGGTAAGATCCCTCTGGTAGGGAAGAAAACCTAAGGGAAAAGAGTTCATGATAGCTGGCAGTTTCTCAGAGACAATAGTAAAGTAACAGTAAACTATCCCAATGAAAAGGGACGATAGGAAGAACAGTAATAGGCCAATATGGGTGCATGAGGAGATGTTTAATGACCTAGGAATCCTACAAAATGGAAATATGGACAAATTGCTAAGGAAGAGTGCAAAAGTATAGACAAGCATTAAGGATAAAATCAGAAAGGCTATGGGACAAAATGTTACACCTAGAAAAGGTTCTATAAATGAATTGGGAGCAATAGAAAGATGAAGGAAAGTGTAGGTTCTCACTTAGCAGGGAAGGAGAGTGAAAAATGGAGAAAAACAAGATGGCTGAAGTGTTTAATGCCTATTTTGCTTCAGTCTTCTCTAAAAAAGTTAATTGTTGCTGGATGCTCAACAATTCCTAGTAACAAGAGGGAAGCCAGACTAGGGCAAGAACATGTTAAAAATTAGTTACGTGTAAGGTCTGATAAAATGCATCCTTCTTAAGAAGTAGCTGAATCACTCTCGGAACCATTAGTGATTATCTTTGATAATTCTTGGAAGATAGTGAGATCTCAGATTGGAAAAGGGCAAACATAGTACCTAAGGGAAACAGGCTATGTGTGGAATTAGAACAGTCAGCCTAACTTTCATACCTGGAAAGATACTGGAACAAATTGTTGAACCTACACAATAATAGGATGATAAATAATAGCCAATATAGATTTGTCAAAAATAAATCAAGCCAAACTAACCCAATTTCCTTCTTTGCTGGGGTTACTGGCCCAGTAGGTAGGAGGGAAGCTATAGATGTGATATCATGATTTTTGACACGGTCCCATGTGACATTCTCATAAGCCACCTAGGGAAATGTGGCCTAGATGAAATTAATATAAGGTGGGTGCACAACTGGCCAAAAAATCATACTCAAAGTAGTTTTCAGTGATTTGCTGTCAAACTGAGAGGCTCTGTCCTGGGTCCAGTTCTTTACATTAATGACTTGGATAATGGAATGGAAAGTAGTTTACAAAATTTTTGGATGTCTCCAAGCTGGGAGAGGATGCAAGCACTTTGGAGGACAAGATTAGCATTCAAGAGGAGCTTGTTAAATTGCAGAATTGGTCTGAGAGCAAAAAGATGAAATTCAATGAAGAAAAGTGCGAAGTACAATGCTTAAAAGGAAAAATTAAATGCACAAATACAAAATGTGGAATAACTGGCTAGGCAGTAGTATTGCTGAAAAGGATCTGGTGGTTATAATGGATCATCTGTTGAACTGAGCAACAATGTGGTGCCGTTGGGGGGGGGGAAACATCCATGGTGATGAAACCTGAGAGAGAATTGTCCCACTCCTCCTGGTACTTCAGCTGGAGTAAGATGTCCCATTTTGGGCACCACACCACAAATTGGAGTGAGTCCAGAGGAGAGCAACAGCCTGACCTATGAGGAAAGGTTTAAAAATCTGGGTATTTTAGTCTTCAGAAAAGAAGTCCAGGGGTGAAGGGAGAGGTCCCAATAAGTCTTCAAATATATGAAGGGCTGCTATAAAGAGGACTGTGATTAATTGTTCTCCATGTCCACCGATGGTAGGACAATTAGTGAGCAGCTTAATCTGTAACCAGGAAGATTTAGATTAGATATTAGGAAAAAAATTTAACTATGATGTTAAGGACTGGAATAGGCTACCAAGGGAAGCTGTGGAATCTCTGTCTTTGAAAGTTAAGAACAGATTGGACGAACAGCTGTCAGGGATAGTCTAGGTATATTGATCCTGTCTCAGCTCAGGAGGATGGACTATATGATGTCTCTGCATCTCTTCCAGCCCTACTTTTCTATGATTCTATGCAAAGTATTATCCATTGTGGTGCTGAATATTAGTAATCTACATTTCTAGTTTATCTTTTTTAGAACTGCATTATTATTCACAACACCGATCTATGTAACAGTAAGATTACATTAATTGACATAATCAGTATATCACAAAGTTATTTCTACACATAAGGGCTAGAGCTGTAAATTAATTGCTTACTTGTGTTACATTAGGTAATATTGGTTCTGTCTTTGGAAGTGAAGCTTAGGAGGTGCTCCCTGTAAACATTTGCAAAGCTGCCATGTTATCTTCCTTCAAAGCCCTGTTTAAAACTCTCCCCTGCCATGATGCCTACAAAAACTTGATAATGGTTAGGCTACTGGCGTGACGAGACCAGAAACGATCATGTTTTCCACTATTTGTCTCACTGTTTCCTTGTACACCTTGGTTGTTTATATCCAGCTGTTGTCTTGTGTTATACTTGGATTGTAAATTTTTTTTTGGACCATGGATTGTATTTTTGTTCTATTTGTACAGTACCTAGCATAGTGGCATCCTGGTCCTTGACTGCGACTCCTACATGCTATAGCAAGACACAGCAATCACACATATAGTTTCCTGGAATGTACAAGAAAGGAAATGGATTTATTCTCTGCTGCCTTGTACATTGCATGGTGTTTTACACCAGTGCAGAATGTGTGTAAATCACTATCAAGTCAAAATGGAAGTGGTTTACTTACTTTGCAGATGTAAATGACTACACAAAGGGGAAAGCAGTGGAGGATTAGACCCAGAATATTACTTTAGAAGAGTCAGTTTTCAAGTCACTGATATTCTTTGTATTTAATTAAAGGGTTTGTGCCACCTACCTGTCAAAGCTGTACAATTTTCCCCTTCCTATGGTGCACAATCTTCTCCATTTTCATGGAAGTCCATAATTTGGTGAGCCACTTACCATTATTAGAAATTGGATTTTCTCTTTCTCTGTGCCTTTGGTAATATAGCTAGCTAGGATCAATAAAGTAAAGGCTTACATCCTCCCCTCTCTTTCTTCCCTTCCCCTTCCCCCCCCCCCCTTTTTTTTTTTTTGGATAAATGCTTGTTTCTAATATTCTAATGCCACTTGTGGACATAGTTATTTAACATTTACATATTAATTAATATGTGAGAGTGCATTAAAGTATTTATTTTTCAAGTTTGCATTTAAACAAAACAGTCGTGTGGGACGATGCCATCGGATACAAGGAAACAAGCATCAAAAGTGATGCTGGTTAGTCCATTTTAAAATCATAATGATGCTGGAATAAATATTATCTATTATCTATCCGTGATGGAACTTTTAGAATGTTTTTCTTTCAGTAGCATTTATTTTGGATCTAGGCCATAATTCTCAGATGTTCCTCAGTTCAAGGGATGTCACTCAATTTAGTCTCAAATTATCAACATTCCAGACAAAGTCGATACCCACTTTTTTTTCCTGACAATTGTTTACATCAGAAGTAAATCATGAGCCTGAGATTATAGAGGTGGAAGTTATTTTCCATATAGGAAAGCCCATAACACTTTGAGTGTCTTATATGAATGATATTTTAGTTTGTTTCCCTTGTTTTGGGTGTGGTAACATGTTGTTTTGTACCATTTTGGGGCCTTGGCAGGTATGCTCTAGCCACTTCTGGAAACACTAAAAATGTACCGAATGCTCAGTATCCATAAATGAAAGTCTGATCTAATTTCTTTCAAATTGGTACCATATCTAAAAATTTAAGTCATCATCCAATTAGTCACAACAACACATAACAAAACCATCACATCTCCCTCAATCCTCTCCTTCAGAAAACCTAGAGAAAAAAATGAACCTTTAGGCCCAGGTTTGGTAGGCTTGATAATACTATTTTTGGAAACTGGTGGGGCAGAGGATGCTTAAAACCATTGTCCCAGCAGATACTTGTATGACAGCCCATGACTAATGATCCTAATTTTTGTTCCTCTTGATGCCATTTTCCTTTAGGTTGCTCAGTTTTAGCATTGATGATATAAATTCCAATGGGTGAAAGTTTTTGTTTACATACTGAAGTCCCTCAGTGTTGGTTATTCAG
The DNA here is from genome assembly GCF_026122565.2 of Emydura macquarii macquarii. Lineage (NCBI taxonomy): Eukaryota > Metazoa > Chordata > Testudines > Chelidae > Emydura > Emydura macquarii. The sequence goes on from NW_027131527.1 coordinate 1,200,734, forward strand.
ATCATTACCAGAAAGATAGTCAAACACCCACCACTGCTCCTCAAGTTTTCCATCACCTTGGCAAGATGAAAGACCCGGCTTGTCTTCTGCAGAATGGTATTTCTTGTGATCATGAATTTCTCCTTTTCCTCCGTCCTTGGCTACTGAATTGCCAACATTTCTCATGATTTATCTATCCACTTTGTCAGGCCTACATTATGGATTTTCAAGACAGATACAATTGTTTATATAAAAATATCTCACTTAGTATAAATATTTCATGCTACTATTTATATACTATTTATTTTATAATATCCATGTGTAAGTCAGACATTACCATGAAATGGTTTAAGTTGAATTTTTAATAGTGTGTGTCCTTTTAGACACATGATCCTGCAATTCATTACATATGTCAATATTTTAACTGTATTCTTTCAAGATCAGTGAGGTTATTCATATGACTAAAAAGTTACTCATATATACATGTGTTTGCAGGTTTAAAGCCTAACTCACTCTTCGTATGGTTTGTTTGTTTTGGGCGTGGGGAGACATAACTTCCTGTCATTTATTTTTCTACAGTAAAAGTTTCAAAAGTGCACAAATCCATTTTAAAAAATGATTTAATACATCCCATTTATTTTTTCAGTGTAAAGCCTTAAATTACCCATAATCTTTTTCCACAAAATAAATTTTTAAAATCAATTAGTAAAATCTAAAAAAAGTCTATATACATCAATCAGTTCATCCACCATGGAAATGCAGCCATTGCTGTTGGGAAATACAGCAACTGTTTAATTGTCACAATTGTTGATATTAAATAAACATAATTCTGAGATAGTTTTGTGATAATGAAGTTGGATTTTGGTGGACTACTGCTATATATGTGATCTGTGCATGTTCCTGTGGGAATCAGAGGTGACTTTTTAAGATGAACAAATCAACTCTCCTAGCATCAGAAGGACTGAGCAGGCAAAACCTTTGGAAGCCATATTGCTTTAAACAGCCTGATTTTTCCAAAAGGCAGTGCCCTTCCTCTCTTAACTGCTTTTGTCATCTTAGGTGCGGGGAGGTTAGATGGCCTGCAGAATGCCCGTTGTGTTTTCCATTCTGGAGTTTTCAGGAGGTATCTACCTCATCTCTCTTTGAAGGGGATGAGAAATGGTGCAAGGATCTCTCTTCTGCAGATGAAGGAGGAGATCTCATGCTATCACTATTAATATCCATGGAGTTCATTAGACACATAAAATAGAAAGAGAAATAATTTTCTAACACAACAAGTATTACAATCAGCTCAGGGTAATTCTGTCTTCAACCTCATTCTGACAGATAAAGTTAAATTGATCACTGAACAAAAAACTGATGGCTCTAGGCACAATTGGTCATGACATAATCTTATTTGTTATGTGAAAACAGAATATAATCCCAACCAGTAACACATTACTTTTACACTTATTCTCTCTTTCTCTTACTTGATGCATTAATAAGTCATGGTGGGGGAAAAATATCATCCCGGTTAAGGGGGAAGTAAAAAGCATCAATAAAAATAATTAAAAAAAGCAATTGGAGAAGCTGATTGATGATGAGTACAAATATGCAGTTAGGAAATGCAGACAATTGATAATAGGGGAAGTTAAAGATATGAGTGAAAAGATTGTGACCCATAGAGTTATGGACAAAAAGAAAGAATTGTTTAAATATATTGGGGACAAACTAAATTCTAGCAAAGATATTGGTCCAATGCTGCGTACGTATGTGACAGATCAGGAGGTGGGAGAGGAAATTTTTGGATGAATATTTATATTTGTGAGTCAAAAATGTTTTCCAAGTACCTGTAAATATGAGTACCATTGCATGTGAATTCTAATATCTTTACACATCTCTGGTGCTGATCCAGATCAACCTGCTTAGCTAATAGGATATGATAAAATCATAGTCTGCAACATGTAAGAATTTACAGTAATATTAGCTTTGACTTGAGCGGAAATAGGTTTGCAAGATTCCCAAAATACGCCTTTCTTCATAATTGGTGTTCTAAATGTATTACAATTATATGTATCTTGCTCACTGTATTCAATTGTCTTGTCACTATGTGATGAATCAGAAAGATGAGTAAAGTGTTAAGAGACACTTTTTGTATAATTCAACTAATACTTTATCATGCAGCTCCCTAATTTCCTACTTGATGATAATATTTTGCAATAGAATTATGAATTAAGACTATAATGACTATTAGTATTAAAATGGACAATTTAATGGCAATCTATTAATCTGACATTTTAAATGTGTGTAAGAGAGTGTTAAGTGATGTCAAAAGAATCTGGGTCAAATTTTTTAAATTGATTTAGGAGCATACATAGCATTGAAATTCAATAGGACTTATGAGCCTAAATCACACTGATACCTTTTTAAAATCCTGCCCTCTGGTAATAAAAGTAAAATAAAGATCCACATATGAAGCACTGTATTTTCTTTTGTTTAACTTGCGTAATAATTCACTAAGCATCTCTTTGCTTATTCCTTTCATCATAACGTACATTCTCCTTTTCCATTTAAATCACATTTTTATATATATACCATTTATATCTAAATTTTTGGATTTTCCGCTTAGTCATACTGCTGACCAAGTGGACTGAATTCAATCAATACCCCTACAAGTGAAAAGAGTTCAGTAATATCTCTAACACTTGCATCTTTTATTTTGCTTCATGTTGTAACTCTAAACTTGTTGCACTGTATCTGAATAAACACGTTATGCTTGTTGAACTCAGCTAAGAAAAGCTTTTTTCCCTGTGTAGATTGTTTTAACAGTGATACGTTGATAATGGGACAAGGGAGTGGTTGCTGTGTTTGACAGCTGGAAGCGTGGTCTGTGTACGTTAGATATGTCAGTCCCTTTCAGTTGTTACCATAGGAATACAAGATAAGACGATAATGCTACTTTATTGAACAAGGCCCCATTCAAATTGCTTCTGTAACTAAGTGATTAGTTCGACTTAAGGAAACATAAGATGTTCTCCCATGCTAACGTTTCCCTCTTGCATGCACCTTGCAGCTTAATTAAATCTTATTTTATTTTTATTTTTCCTTGAGTATATGACTGTTGAAACTTGAGAGCTTGCTAATCATTCCCTTTGAAATATAAAACTCCATATATAAAACAAGAAATTATGTAAACCAGTAATATTTTAAAATAATGCAATTGGTCCATTTGATCACAGGTACAGTGGGACCTTCCAGAAGGGACCAGCCCACAAGAATACCTAAAACTCTTTGTTATAGAAACATTATGCCTCTGTTAACCAGCTAGCTTTGAGCATGCCTCTGTCAGCTTTGCAATATAACTATATTTCTGACATTCCAGTAAAATTTCATAGTTGTTTTCTTGAATTGTACTGACAACTTTGAGTTCTTCCCGTCTCAATGAAGAAGCAGGATATGTCGGTTTCTAAGAAAACGATTCCCATTTATTAGATAGCTGAAAACTTAAGGAACTGGGGGGTTACAGTGGATAAGAAGCTGGATATGAGTCAGCAGTCTTGCCAAGAAGGCTAATAACATATTGGGCTGCATTAGTAGGAGTATTGCCAGCAGATCAAGGGAAATGATTATTCCCCTCTTTTCGGCATTGGTGAGGTTGCATTTGGAGTATTGTGTCCACTTTTGGGCCCCCCCACTACAAAAAGGATGTGGACAAGTTGGAGAGAGTCCAGTGAAGGGCAACAAAAATTATTAGGGGGCTGGAGCACAAGACTTATGAGGAGACGCTGAGGCTTGTTTAGTCTGCAAAAGAGAAGACGGGGGGGATTTGATAGCAGCCTTTAACTACCTGAAAGGGGGTTCCAGGAAGGACGGAGCTAGACTGTTCTCAATAGTAGTAGATAACAGAACAAGGAGCAATGGGCTCAAGTTGCAGTGTGGGAGATCTAGGTTGGATATTAGGAAAAAGTTTTTCCCTAGGAGGGTGGTGACGCACTGGAATGAGTTAGCTAGGGAGATGGTGGAATCTCCATCTTTAGAGGTTTTTAAGCTGTGACTTGACAAAGCCCTGGCTGGGATGATTTAGCTGAGTTTGGTCCTGCTTTGAGCAGGGGGTTGGACTAGATGACCTCATGAGGTCCCTTCCAACTCTATGATTCTATGAACTCTATAGGAATGCTAACAGATGGTTACTAGATTTGTTTTTCAAGTATTTAAAGAATAGAAGCTGCTGCAAAAAGTTGTCATCTGCTCCTTGATGTAATGAAAGGTATTCCACATTACATTGCCTCTCTCAGGAGGGGAAATTTGGCTCAGTATGTCAAACACCAACATATTTTTAAACCAGGAGCTGAATTCACAATCGTGTTACATCAATTTTACACCATGTATTTCCACTGATGTCAACAGAGTTACACTAGTGTAAAACTGGAGTAATGTGGTGATGAATCTGCCTCTATACTTGTATTTTATTCAATCCAGAAGTGTAATTTAGTCCCTGTATGTTGGGTATTCCACACATAAGGAAGAGTGTGTGGTTGGGTGTTTGTATGAGTAGATATACTGAGCATCTTTTATCTCTCTCTCTGCCATCACAATGTGTGTTACACTATATTTAATGAGATCAGTATTTTCATTGAGGCAGCATCCTAGGAAGAGTTTTTAAAATTCATGAAATTCATAGTAATGTCATGGGTCAAACTCAGCCCTTAAAATCTGTGGTGAACAGTGACATTACTTTGCACTGTCCTGACTGGATTCTGTTCCCCATCCTGATCAGGCACTGTGTATGGTCAGTAAGGGCAGGAAGCTCTGTGAAGCCAACACATCCAGCCTATGCAGAGGTGTGATGGAACAAAGATCAGGTAATTAGCACTGATGAGATCTAAAGGGAACCACTTTCATTCCTCTGCCAGAATAACAATGTATAACATTTGGGGTATTGAAGTTAAGGGTTTAAGTTAAAGATGGGGGCATTTGACTGATGCCTCAGCACCAGTAAATATGTGGGGGAACCGCTGAGGTTTATTTTTTTGTGTTCTAAGTATATACTGGCTACCTAGCATGTGACTTCTGAAGCCATATGATAGGCACTATAAAACGATTGGGCATCACATGTACACCTTTTTCTTATACTTTCCTTCACACAGTCTGCTATACCTCAGGAGGCTCAGAGAAATAAGATACAGTCCTAGTCTTCAAATCAACACTACTGATCTATCCTTAAGAGATTCTCTCTTCTTCTCTCACTTCTGAGCTCCAAATATTCAATTTTTATTATTCCTATTAACAACTGCAGTATTCCATCTGAGTTCTGTGAGTTACTTATACCCATTTCACAGATAAGTAAACTGAGCCATGGTTGAGTGCCTTTGTGAAAGGCCACACAGCTCATCAGTGGCATAGGTAAATTTGGAACCTAAAAGATCAGATACCAAGTTGTCTCTTTTATATGGTAGCCACAATATTGCCTCTGCACTCACCAAGCACCCAGACACACTAACCAAATTGCATATATGACAACAGTAACTTCCTGTTTACAGGTAATGAGTTCTGACTATTTCTTGTATTTATCTTTGTAGATTTTGTACTCCTCCCCTCCCCTCCAAAAAATCTGATTGTCCCATCTTCTTGGTTGTATGTTGCATTGTACTGTATTTGAAAGATTCAGGCCTTCATATCTGGCCAGCTTGCTTCAGACATATGACCTCAAAGTTGAGCAGGGATTAAAGATCAGTTGGATATCACTACTCCTTTGAGGAGCTGCCTCTACAAAAGAGTGAAGGATACACTGCAGTAACAATTACACTGGGGCATTCTTCAGGTTCAATATGTTTCAATAACCTAAATCAACTTTAGAAGCAACCTGGGAATAAATTAACAAAACTAGAGTGCTAGTTCTCAAAGTATCCAGTGTAATTTACAAAAGAGTCCTTGTAAGCAGTGAGCCCTAAACTTAGTTGCATTTCAAAAGTACCATTTAAGGAGCAGGAAGCTGGCTGAATATATTTTTTCAGCCAAATTTTATAGACTGAAGAACTTAGATAAACATCTAGGGTAAAATTCTGTTTCCATTGAAGTCAATTGTAAAACTTCCATTGACTTCAATGGAACCAGGATTTCACTCCTGAACCCTTAGATGCTTAATGTTACATTTGAACTTTCAGTTTCATCCATTGCTAATTACCACCCTGATTCAATACAAGAACCGTGTATGTTAACTATGTAAAATCAGTGGCTAAATCTGCAAGTATTGTAAAGCAGTATGTTCACTGATCAGGTATTGCAATTATGGCTGTTTCAATATATAACACAACTATCATCTTAATACAATCAGTCCAATAAACGCTTTGTTATAGAATGAAAATGGAAATATGTCTTGAACAATTTTGCAGAAAAAGAAAAGTTGTTCACAAATCACTTAATTCAGAGGGTCACAAACAGATAATCTGGGGTCCCAGCCTTTCAGATTCAGTTGGCAGGAGAGAGAAGGGGCAGCTACCTTCTGTGGCTAATACAAGAGGAGCTTGAACTGTGAGGGCCTATCCTTGGGCTACAGATGGCAAGTCAGGACAAGCTGTTCCTGTGTGGCTGGTCTCAGAGAATCCACACTGTGCACCCATTTCCAGAGTATGGATGGCAGTAGAGGACAGAAAGGGTTTTTGAGGGCCTTTTGATTCCCTGCAGCCAAATTAGAATACCCCATCTCCGGAGAGAGAAGACTGCGGTTTAGGTTCTGCACAATTGCTTGGATGTAGTCATTGGCAGACCCTGAACCAGCACATTGGTGCATTTTCTTGTTGCCAGCTCTAGTAATGCCTGCTATTCTTCTTAAAGCCCCAACTGCTAAAATTGAGAAATTGTATGAGATATTTGGCTTTCATTAAACAAAGTTTAGTAAGTTTCAGGAATGTGAAATGAGTGAACCCTATGGGTTCAGGTACCAAAAGGCAAATAAAAAGGACCTACAATTTATTATTTATTATTTATTATGTTTATTTTTTTAAAAATCTTGATTTTTAAATAGTTGGGGTTGGCACTGCTCCTCCTGGTAAGTCACATTGCATGTTTTCACATTCTCTGGATAATGTTGGCACTGGCCAAGGTCACTACAGTTGAGGTATTAAAAGGAGAAATTGAAGGATGCTTTATATTTCAAATTCAACAAATTTAATTAAAATATAAAATTTGTCAGTTTCAATTACCAACACATTAAAAGATCATGAGGAAGGAATGCTGTATTTGCAAATTGTATAAGATCCTGTCTATCAGAAGATGGGGGAGAATGTTTTTCACTAAATCTAGTCTGAAACTCTAAGTGGTTCTTAACTTTGTAATATTTTGGGTTGATTTACTGAAACTGTTACTTTTATTCATGAAACAATCTTTTTAATACTTCCAAGATATACCTTTTCACTTATACTTAATGGATTTTTTATTTACATGATCAAAATAAATTTCAGTAGATGTAGTAGCTGATAGATATCTTCACCAAATAGTCACTAAACTACCAATAGGTGATGCCATTTTAGATTTAGTGTTGATAAATAGTGAGATCATAGACGAACTAGTTGTAGAGGAGAGCTTTGGTTTGAGTGATTATAACCTTATTTGATTTAAACTAAATGGAAGGATAAACAAAAATAGGGTCCTTGATTTCAAAACGGCAAACTGTATTTAAAAAAAAAAATTAAGGAGATTAGTTAAGGACATGGACTGGACTGAAGAACTCAAGTATCTGAATGTAGCGGGGGCTTGGAATTAGCTTCTGCAATTTAGATTTAATGTATCTGAAGCTTGTATCCCAACTAAGGGGAAAAATTGTAGGGAAGGGTTGAACACCAAACTAGATAAGCAAGCATCTCAAACATGTTATTAAGAGAGAGCCTACAAGGAATAGAAGAGGGGATGTATCAGCAGGGAAAGCTGCTACTTGGTCAGAAAGTGTTGGAGGAAAAAGTGAGAACTGTGAAAAAGTCAAGAGGAGTTGTACCATGCAAAGGAAATTTAAACCAATAGTGAAAGATTCTATAACCATATAAACAAAAAGAAAACAAGGAAAGAAGTAGGGCTGCTAAATGCTGAGGATGGCATAGAGATTAATGATGATCTAGGCATGACCCAATACCTAAACAAATACTTTGCCTCAGTTTTTAATAAGGATAATGAGGAGTTTAGGGATAGTAGCAGGATGGCTAATGGAAATGAGGATATGGAAGTAGAAATTTCCACATCATTACCAGAGGTGGAAGTCAAAATAGAACATATTAATGAGACCAAATTGGTGGGGCCCAGATAATCTCTATTGAGAATATTAAAGGAACTGGCACATGAAATTGCAAGCCCAAATATAAAGATTTTTAATGAATCTGTAAACTCGGGGGTCATAGTATCCTATTACTGGAGAATTGCTAATACAGTTCCTATTTCTAAGAAAGGAGGTGGGAATGATTCAGAAAACCAGAGGCCTATTAGTTTGACCTCAATTGTCTGAATGGTCTTGGAACAAATTTTGAAAGACACAGTAGTTAAGGACATAGAGGTAAATGGTAATTGGGATTAAAATACATCATGGCTTTACAAAAAGTCGATCATGCCAGACCAACTTAATCGCCTTCTTTGACAAGATAACTGATTTTTTTTTTCAGACAAAATCAATCTCATCTACCTGGATTTAAGCAAGGCATTTGATACATTTCCAAATGAGAAATTACTAGTTAAATTGGAGAAGATGCGGGGATTAATACAAGAATTTAAAGGTTGATAAGAAACTGGTTAAAGGGGAGAGTATAACGGGTCATACTGAAAGGTGAACTGTCAGGCTGGAAAGAGTTCCTCAAGGATTGGTCTTGGGACCAATCTTATTTAACATTTTCTTTCATGACCTTGGCACAAAAAGTGGGGGTGTGCTAATAACATTTGTGGAGGACACCAAGTTGTGAGATATTGCCAATACATAAAAGGGCCAAAATATCATACAAGAACATCTGGAGGACTTTGAAAACTGGAGTAATAAAATGGGATGAAATTTAATAGGGCAAGGTCATGCATGTAGGGACTAACCACAAGAATTTTTGCCTTAAGGTGGTGAGGTATCAATTGGAAGTGACCAAATAGGAGAAAGACCTAGATGTATTGGTTGATCACAGGATGACGAAGCCATGAATGTAATGTGACTGTGAAAAGACTAACACAGTCAGGAGGCATCAGGTGAGGTATTTCCAGTAGAGATAGGAAAGTGTTATTACTATTGTACAAGGCACCAGTGATACCTGATCTGGAATACTGTGTGCAGTTCTGATCTCCGATGTTTAAGAAAGATGAATTCAAATTGGAACAGTTGCAGAGAAGGGCTATGAGGATGATCAGGGGAATGGGAAACTTACTTCACGAGAGGATACTTGAGGAGCTTGGCTTGTTGAGCCTAACAAAATGAAGACTGAGGAGAGATATGAATGCTCTCTATGAATACATCAGAGGGATAAAAACCAGGGAGGGAGAGGAGTTATTTAAGTTAAATGCCAACGATGGCACAAGAATAAATGAATATAAATGCCATCAAAAAGTTTAGGCTTGAAATTAGATGAAGGTTTCTAACCATCAGAGGAGTGAAGTTCTGAATCGGCTGTCCATGGGGAAAAGTGGCAGCAAAAAAACTGATTGGTTTCAAGGCTGAACTTGATAAGTGTATGGAGGAGATGGTATGATGAGATTGCCTACAATGATGAGATGGCCCAACTATGACTTTAGTAGCAAATATCCCCTTCTTCAGACAATCCCACACACTTTAATTGTTCTTACATGGAACATACCTTCTATCATTAAACACTAGAAATAATATATTGCATTATATAAGCATATTGAATTTCAGTGTCAGAAAGAACTGTACTACTGAAAAGTGGTTTGGATTCTACATCATATGTCAGAAAGAGGTGAGAATTTTAAGGAAACACTGAGAATGATGATAAAAAAAGATGTTGAATAATAAGATAAGCTCTATTGTAACAATGTTATCCTGGAAGACAAATGTATAGCTGTTACATCTGTAAACAAAATTGCCCTAGCCTTGCATTATTTCTCATATAGGAAAAACTAAAAGTAAAGTAGTTGGAATGCAATTAAAATTGTTTAGCTGATTTCAAGTTTTAATTAGGTACTGGGTTACTGTGATACTAATTAAATTTGATACTGGATGACAATACCTACATTAAATTGAAAAATGCATCATACAATTGGATTTAGGCATTATTTTACACAAGTATAAATGAAAGTAACAACATAATTGATCTCCTGGCTAAATCATAACTGATTTCCTGGCTAAAAGGTAATTTTGGCTTTACTTTTGTCTTTTCTGCAAAGGTCTTCAATAGACACATTAAAATGATTGGAGATGCTATTGGAAAGCTTCTCTCTCACCTAGCCTACAAAATCTTTGAGGCAGGATAACTCCATTATATATTTGTGCAGTATCTGGCGTAATGGGGCTCTGATCCTTAATTTGGGTTGCTAGGTGCTATAGTTATAAAAATTATAGTTTCAAAACAGAGAACAAGTATAGCATAGCCATGAAGACTGAAAATACCCTTTTTCCCCTTACCAGTGCTTAATTTGTACCAGGGCTGAGCCCAGCACCTGTGGGCTTGGCAGTTCATAACCCCGGCAAGTCTGGGCTTGCTGCAACAGTTATGAATGTAAAAGTATTGCTTGAGCCCCAACACCTCTTTTATTACAAATTAAGCACTGCCCCTTACAGTTGGTCCATCTAGACACGTTGACTGGACATTATTGTGAAGCTTGGGCTGTTGTTGCATGTCAAATAGTTATTCAATGGATAAACAAGGACTTCAGTTCCCTGATTTGCTAACCTGGCACCTTTCATAAACACTAATATTTTTCACTAGGAAAAGACTCACATTTTTAAACAAGCTTTAATAAACAAATAATTTGCATATGATTATTAACTTTGATATTCTAAAAATGATTCATTCAAATACCTAACTCTTCCAATTAATTTCATTTCGCTCATGTAGAAAAATACATTGGAATTAAAGATTAAATACACAGATAAATGACAGTGGACAGTGCAGTGTAAAAGCTATGATTGGCAGCTACACGGTCATTTTATGACCATCTGCCTTTCATGGGTTATACGTTTATTTCTTCAACACTCAAAAATAGAAAATGTATGTTACTTAAAGATGACAGTGGAGAGTGTATGTGTTTTTCACACATCAGACTTCTAGAAGTCTTTCCTTTTTTTCCTCCTTTTGGTCAAATCCAAATTACATTTAGTTATTTTTCATTTATCTATACAAAGCAGTTGGACAAAAAGATGTGTCTGGGAGCATTGCTTGATAGCCATAGTGTCTTTATGAAAGGCCAAAGATAATGAGAAATCCAGTCCTAAGCTTTTAACTGCAGGTGTCAACAGAACATGACACCTTAGGTACTGCTTTCAGATGTGTAATATGTGTATTGACTTTTATAGAGCTGTCGTTCTCCTGTTGGGTGAGGTTACACATTTCATTCTGTCTTCTCTGAAACTGGGCCCCAAAGTATATGAATTGCATTGTGTCAGTTATTCTCTAGCCTCAGCAAAGACTCATTCTTTCATAGGAACAAAACTGAAATCTTTTATCTGGTAGACTGCTGATCAACCCACACTGATTATTTTCAACATCTTTTTTTTAAGGCATAAATGGTCCACAAATTTTGAAGATCTCTCCAAAGCATGTGGTGTATTTGGAGATAAGAAAGAGTTATAATATTAAGAATACAAGTAATAGCATTCTCAACATAGTTATTGGTGGACAAATGCACATTTAAAAAAAACAGAGTAAGATATATAATTCTGTGTATGACACAAGAAATCAGGGGTCCACACTCAATACTTTTCTATCATTAGAACAATGAGTCTGGCCTCAGTTAAAAATAGCCCTCCATAGATTTGTAGATGTATTACAGATAAAATATTAAGTCTACAGAGCAGCAACATAAATAAGCATGGTCACAGAAGATTAGAAGTTAAGAAGGGAATGTTGTTGTGTAAGTAAATCTCCCTCCTCTAAAAGGTAGCACAAAATTCAGCTTTTTGTTTTGCCTGTGTGCCTCTGAATTTCCAGGGGATTTTGAGTTTTTGTGTTTTTTTAAATTCAAAACAGAAGCTATAAAGGAATGAAATTATTGTGCTCAATGTTGACAACTCTTGATTTTATCTTGGTTCTTGTGATATTTGATGCTTTTCTCAAAGTACCAGCTCCTGGAGTCTCTTACAGTGAGACTGTAAACTTTGTATGATTTTAAAGTAAGTTTCTAGCCCTCATGGCTGTGGAGAAAAGTTTGAAAATGTCCCCCTAAAAGCTCAAAAACTAGAAGGCAAATTAAAAGAACACAGAATATTTTGGTTTTTAAATGATGAGTTTGAAGTCAGTCTCACTTTTTTTTTTTTTTTTTTTTTTTTGCGAGGGCAGGGAACAGGTCTGACCCATGATTTTTGCATGCATGGAGTTGGCAATATTGTAAACTGCTCTCCTGATATTTCTGGCCCAACCAAAACCAGGAGCTATCTGAAAATTCATGAGAAAACATGATTGTCCTCACAGTATTTTTTACACAAAAGAGAGAAATTCAGAGAAGCATTGCATTACACACATTTGCTTCTCCAAATATCTGAGGCGATGGTCTCTTGTCACAAATAATCCCTGGGTGAACAAGCATTTCTCTAGATTGAGAGCTTTGGAAAACTATTAGTGAATAATGACTTTTTCGTTTTTCAGAATTTGTCCAATGTTGTAAATAAATTTAAATCTTATTCTCATCTGGTTTTACTTTGGTTTATCCAATTACCTAGGATTGCTTCACACACACTATCCCATTCTCTTCCTTAAAAAAGAATAGGAGGAGCAGCTATGTTTTTTCTGCTACTGAGCAAGAGAAAACGTTAATACTTTCCCCAGATGAGGTATATGCACCATAGCGTATTACTAATGTAACTATTACACTTTAGTAACAAGTAATGGTGCTGTTGTATAGGACCATCCTGCTTGAATTAGGGATGGACTAAATACTATTCCTAATAATGTCATGTACAAAATGGTGGTGGTGGGGAGGTATAGACCCTTCCCGGCATTGGCAGGGAGAATGGTCTCACCTAACTAAGTATTAGAAGGACAACCATTGCAGGTAGCCCCAGCATGGCAAGGGGGCAACTTTAGTGAAATAATTAATCTGACACATTCTTCCTTGCTGAGGCCAGAAATGTGCTTGTAAGTGTGTGTAAATTACAGATTGATAGATTTCAATTCACAAGGGACCAGTAGGATGTTCTAGCCTGACCTTCTGCTTAAAATGGGCCTGAAAAATTCACCCAGTCATTCCTGCATCAATCCTAAATTTTCTTGTTGGACCACAGTATATCTTTTTAGAAAGACATACAGGATGGGATTTGCAAAAGCTCTTAAATTGCTTCGGTGCACGAGCCCTGTTAACTTTCAGAGGAACTTTTGCTCTGGGAGGTATTTTTGAAAATCCCACCTAGTCTTTAAAGCAAGATTTTTTAAATGATGGAGAATCCATCATATCCCTTGGCGAGGTTGTGCCACTGAAAAAAATTTGCAGCTTGTGGCTTGTGACCTATAAAAGCCCTGTCTTTGATAATCTTAAACTTTGCTGCCTAAAGCAATTTTTTATTGTTTTTGTTTAACTGAAGTGAGAAGGAAGACTTTTTGAACTCTTAATGACCCTTACTATATTTTATTTCTATTTTGTTTTACCCAGGCTTTGAAAAAGCCCAATTATTATTTAAAAAAATGGTTATAAGTGAAGTTTTACTTGCACATTGCCCCATTTTAATTACATGAGAAAATGGATTGACCTTGTTTTGTGATAGCATATTAGAAATATTGCCAGTTGTTGCACTCTTGAGAATAGTGTTGTATTTTCAGATGGTATGCCTCAGACGTTTCTAAAACGATTTAAAATATTGAATCATCATTTTAAACTAATGATTTCCAAGCTCTAGTTTAGATTTTAATGTTTGTCTCTACATTTCATCTTACTGCCAGGCTACCCTGCTCCCACAGTATCTTCCATGTGTCACAGAAATATAAGAAACATTTGGTTTCATAAATATGGCAAAATCTCTTGAGTTATTATCCTAAGGTCGGGTTTATAGATTGGTTCCTTACACTGTGGATAGTTGCTTTAGATCAGTATTTCTCAACCTTTTAAGTAGCAGGTACCCCAACACCCAATTTTTCACTGGATTTTACATTTACAGACTAATGTGAGCCATATGTTGGAAGAAGGGCTGTGTATAGAAGGCCGTGATAGGACAGATGTCCGATCTAGTGTGGGTAGGGTTACCACCTTTACTTCAAGGGTGCACAACTCAAGTATGTACCTGGGCTAGAGGTGACGTTAACCAAAGCTAGGAGACTTTGAGCGGTATGCCAATGCTGGGGGATATAAAGCACCACGCCAAATTTTTTGCCATAGATTTGAGAGGAGGAAGGGGTGAGAGAGAGACAGGGAAGGAGGGCAATTGGTGAAATCTGGGGCTGTCATAGATGTCAATTTCACTGCTCAGCTACAGCAAAATTGTGATAGCAATTTAATGTGAAGTGTATAGACTTCGATTTAATCATTTTTAAATAGTGACTAGAACCAAACATTTTACAAGTAGTATCTTAACAGAGAAAATTAATATCTGCTCTCAAAACAAGTCTTTGTTTTCAAGGATAGCTTCCCCTCTCTGATGTTTGGGGAGCAGCAGGAAAGAAATCAATAAACCAAATCTGTTGCTTTTTTTCTCACAGATGCTTTTATTTTATTTATTTATTTTTTTTAATCCTCAATTTAGATATTGCCTGAACCTACAGTGAAGAAAACAGTGGGCCACATTGTTCCCTCATACATCAATGTATGAGTCCCTCTGGAGCCAGTGGGAGCTGCATATGTGTAGCAAAATCCATGCATATGTGTTTGTTTTATTTCCTGTAATGAGCATTTACACCTTAAACTCAGCTGCCATAGCAACTTGAGAGGGGTTTATTCAGCCAACCATCAAAATGATTGTGATCAGTTTAGCCACATCATTTTTCTTTTCTCTTGAGCTGAATCATTGCTACTCAGTCTTGTGTCTTCTAATGACCTGTGATGACCAAACCATTTAAATACAAGCTTCAGAGATGCAGCCTTTTAGAAACTCAAGGCTTGTTGCCTCTTCCTCTTCACATTTCAAACACACTTTTAGTCTAGGCAGTTTCTCCCCTCCCCTCTCCAAATTGTAGCTGGAGTGACTCTTCTTTGCCCTACTATCTCAGACAACACTGATTAAACCTCTGTCCCTCAAACTATGACTCTCATGCAGGCCCTGGTTCTGTCTCATCTTGATTACAGCAACTTTCCACTGTTTCTCTGTCAACTGAATTACTCACAGCCACCAAAACAAAATACTGCCAGTAATGTTGTCCGTCTTGCCCATTGATCTGACCATGTTGTTCTCACTTGGAAATTGCTACACACGCGCTCTCCTTCCTTGTTTGCATTTTACTTGTTTTAAAAAGTTTAAAAGTGACATCAGGTGTAAACAGGGTTGATAGGTTTTGCTTTAACTTCCTCTTCTGGACTGTTTCTCTCCATATGTTTTAGTGATCACCTAGTAGCAACTTCCACAGTTACTATTAGAATATATTGGGACTTTCATGACAACATTCACTTTTTCACTGTCATAACTTTTGTCAATAGTTTTTGTATAGAATATGATCAATAACCATGTATCTGTATTTGTGTGTGTATATGTATTATATTTGTATTGGGGTGCCTTGGAGCTCAAGTCAGGACCAGGACCCCAATGTGCTAGGCATTGTACAAAAACAGAACAAAGGGATGGTCCCTGCTCCAGAGAGCTTGCTGTGTGTGTTCACAAATAATGGCTCTTGACAAAAACTGACATTTTAATTATAGTCTCAGAAGTGAGGGTTTTAAAGTGCATATCACTAACATTTCAGCACCATTAAATACTTTAGTCACTTTTTAAAAATAACTCCACCAATGGTTTGCCCATCCTCCTGTGTAAGAAAAATCTGTCATCTATCACACTTTTGTTGATGGCTTTATAATTTAATATGCCACAAAGAGCTAGCAAGTTTCTATTCAAGAGCACCTGGGGGAGCCACCCCAGAAGCATGTAAAGCAAATCATATTTTAATACGAGGTTGTTGTCTAGCAATAAATTAAAAGAAGACCTATACTTTCCAGGCATTATTGTTCAACAGCTACGTTCCCATTTTGCATCTGAAAAACTGTTCTAAAAATCTATTTAAAAGAGATTAAGGGAATTATATGGGTACTTGGTGAAAACCCAGAATACTCTTGAAATACAATGCCTCATCACGTCAATTAAGGCCGCAATGCACTTTTTGACAGTTACAAGCTTGAACAATTCCCCTATGAGCTTACAGCCATTTGCTTAGCTCACTTTTGGTATCATGCAGACTTTTTTTATCCTCAATGAATAGCAGACCAAAAAGGATGAATGTAGAGGTAATGCTGAGCTGGAATCATGATTCAATGGAGTTTCTGAAAAGAAGGCAAAACATTCCAAATACGTTGGCATTGTGATTGGCATAATGCATTGGCATTGAGAATTGTATGTGTCATATCTTCAAATGTGTAATATCTGAGGATCAACACAAACCTTTCTTCACTCCCCCTTTCCTAAAAGCTGTAAAAAAGATTTGGAGAGAGAGAAAATGTAAATGGAGTGATAAATGTCGGTGCTAATGATGACCACATTTGGATGTTTCTGATTTGTCTTGCATTATTTTAACATTGACCTTAATTAAGCTCACACCAGGCTGTTCACGCCAGGCTCACACAATATAGCTGTTCAAAAACACCAGAATATTTGGGTGAAAATATTCTTGAAAAACTCATCTGTTTTTGTCAAATTTCATATTTTGAATATTTTCAACCAGGTCTACTCACAAATCAAGTGTACTTAAAGAATATGTTGGCTTCATTTTCCATCAGAGCTTTTTCCATCAGAGAATCGGATGGATAGAATAGTCAACCATTCTACAACAAGAACTCCACAGTCACTAGTTGAGATTGACCTTGCTGTGAGGATGTTCAGTTGTAATATTCAGTACAGAGGGTATTTTTTCCCCTTTCTAGCACCTCCTTCTCTAAGCACAAATCTCTCTCTTACTGTCACTCTTCCATCAATTCTTTCCTTGACCAAGTGCTGGAACATTCACTCCCACAATAGGCAGGTAAACTTGTGCTCCCTTTCCCTTCTTCCATCTGTTTTAATGACACTTCTGGTTTGGACTGAGCTCCCAAAATAATCCATCTCTTCTAGGTAGAAGGACTGATGATGAGCTATAGAGGGGGGAGTTTGGGCCTGGAAAACAGGAAAGGTTTTCTGCAGCTGGCTTCCAGGTTTGTGCTGGATTCTTAGGTTTGTTGGGACAAGACACCCATTAGAGACTGTCAATCCTTTTTCTTTTCTGAGCCTCTAAAGGCCCTAGTAATGACCCCATTCCATGATCTAATCCACTTGAAAATGATCTAGATTTTTAAAAAAGAGAGCTATAGCAAGCCAAACTGTGTAATGACCCATTTAATGGCTAGTGAGGACAACAGATATGGGCTAAATAGGGTGAAATGTGTCTGTAAGTAGAAATTTTGGCAGTGAAAAGAGAAGTGTTATGACTGAAGCACCTATCAATAAAGGGGAAACAAATATCACAGGCATTATTACAGAATTTGTTCAAGTCTAAACGGTCTTCCTATCATTTCTTCAAGTTGAGAAGGGGTGCTAAAGGAAAACTGGAAGTTTGACTTAGTCACAAGGCTGTTAAAATGGAAACATATTGTTAGGGACGTATAAAGGGACAGAAAATTTATTTTAGTTTTCCTATTTCATTTTGAACTGCAGACTACTAACATTGCGTGCCTTTGTTTGATTTTGTTATTTGGAGGGAGGTATTATTCCCCCTCCCCCCCAAAGTTAATAACACATTACCAGTTGATTTATTTCTGAGGGGTCCAGTCCCATCAATATCATCTCCCATGATGTGAAATTTGTGTCAAGGCAGATTTTGACAACCATTCAGGTTCTCATGGCTGTACTTGCTGGCCTGTGTAGATGGGCCAAACTCTGTTTAAAATGGGTTTTGGAGCAGATTTCTGATGTTTGATAGAATAACTATGCTAAAATGTGCACCAGTCCTATGTACATTAAAATGCTATATAGTATGGTCTTTTTCCCCCAGAAGTTAAGGAACCCAAAGCTTCTGTTGAAGTCAATGGTATTGCTGATGCTAAGCATTTCTTAGAATTAGATTCTTTTTGAACTTTACTAATGAAGTTACACATGGGTGTCCAATGTTTTAGTTAGCATTTTTCTTGTGATTATATGAAATACATTGCAACACACTTCTTTACAGATCTTTTTCCTTATATGAATATTGAGAGCACTGTGATTTGAACTGGTGAAACAGATTAGATTATTTTAAAATAAGAAATCTAGACTCCATTTTATTCCATATATTTATGGATATCCTGCATTGCCTGGTGTTCTTGTTTTATCTGGAGGTTGTTTTCTTTTATTCCTCAATATGCTCATACTGTGTTAACTGACAAGAGACTATTACTAAATGTTGTTCATATACTAATCTTCTGACAAAACTATAACATGAAATGTGCACCAAGAATTATTCATTCAGAAATCAGCACTGATCTTGTATTAATATAAGAGTAAAGTAGCCTTTTTTGTATGAAATTTATTGATGGGTGACTTTCAACAAATGACTGTCTTCACATCTCATTCCATATCAAAGTTCTGCTGGTTGTTTCAGGAAGAGGTTGGATGAAAAGCCAGGGAAGCAGCAATTTCAGTTATGATTAAAATGATTAAGACAGAGGGATTAAAATAGTTTAAATATTTATTAGTTTCATTATTGTCACGGTAGTTATTCATGATGATGAAAGCATTCTATTTATTGCTAAATATTTAAAGTACTGAGCAGAATTCTTTGATAAAGCACTTCAATGTTTTGAAATTATAATTGGAAGGGTTCTGGGACAGTTCAGGTAATATAAAGATCTTCAAATCTAGGTCATTGATTTGAATCCAGAAGATCAAGCGATGACTGATCCCAAGGGCACAAAGCCCATTGAAGACAATGCAAGTCTTTCTAGTGGGATTTAGATCAGCCATCCATTACATGCTTTGTCTCTTTGGATGTGTTGGTGATACCAGTCTGAATTCTAGTGGGAATGTGTCTGAATCACATTTGGCATTAGTTGATACAGAGAATAGAAACAAGGAATGCCAGGTGCTAAGGACTACACTACACACTCATCCAACACAAGTTCAAGATTAAGATATGTTAACAGGCCACTTTGGGGGAAGCAAGCATTGATCCTGTCTGTTCTAAATAAGCAGGCTTC
Source organism: Emydura macquarii macquarii (assembly GCF_026122565.2). Taxonomy (NCBI): domain Eukaryota; kingdom Metazoa; phylum Chordata; order Testudines; family Chelidae; genus Emydura; species Emydura macquarii. The sequence goes on from NW_027131527.1 coordinate 1,220,150, forward strand.
ATTCTCCACTGCTGCCAATACAGCAGCTTTCAGGGGCACTATATTCAATTTTTAAAAAGAGATGTTTTGTGGTTTGTTTGTTTGTTTTTTGGTTTTTTTGTTTTTTTTAAAGAAAAAAAGCATGTGTGCCAGAAATTAAATATCAACTGCTTGAGTTAACAAAAATTCCTCAGCCAGAAGTGTTATGTCTAATCTGGTATTACCTGCCAGAAATGTAGGTGGTAAACAGACGATCAATTCTTTCAATGGATATTTGTTATAAGGTGGTATGTGTGCTCATGTGCATGCATTTGCACACTTCTAGACTCTTTTTAGAAGTGTGGTTTTTTTAATTGAAAACCATTAATTTTACTGTACCTGGACTAACATATCCTCTTAAAGGCCCTGATTCAGGAAGCCTTAACTTCAATGGGACTTAAAATACTTTTATGAATAAAGTCTTAAGCATACGCTTAAGTTCTTTCCTGAATTGGGGACAAAAATCTCTTGATGGCTAAACACAGAGTTCCATATTCTCAACCGATGTGATGGATAATTGACTTTTTAAGGAGCTGTGCTGAATTACACTAGGTATCTATGGTTGAAGAGGATTCATCTCTCCAAAGATTTTCTAATTTTGTACAAAGATTCTTTGACATGCCGTGAAGAACACTGAAATCTAAAGTTTGCAACAAAGAAGGGTTATGTGTGTGTGATTCTTCCCTCCCCCTCTCAGCCCCCTCCCTCCCGCCCCATTCCTGGGAAAAAATAACAGTCAGAAGAATAAACTAAGAATGTGCTATGTTAAAACTGTATCACGATGTTGCACAAGAAAGTAACATTATCATTTGTGTCTGATGTATTCTGTGGGAGAACGTAATCTTTTAAAAAAAAAAAAAAAAAACAAAAAAAACGTATTTACTGTAGGGCTAAATATTGTCCTTGAGCTTCTCCTTAATATGGCTTCTTATGAAACATATGCTATTAAATGGATATGTGCATATAGTTTTTTCAAGACTTATAAAAATGCACAGTCATATACATTACTGGAGAATTAAAATGAATGCATAAACTTGAATCTTGTGGTTTTTTTAATTGTATTTTGACTGGCTATTCCACCTCTTTTTTGCAGATTGTAAACAGGAGAGACTAGGGATTGCCAACAAATCACTGAAAAGTCATAGCTGTAGTATTCATAACCCTCATTTGCAGAATATTAGTTATTAAAATTCTGATATTGGCTCAATGTGACAGTTTGTAACAAGAATGAAACAAGACATGGTTGTACTTATTTTTTGAGTAGTTTAGTACAAAAGGCATCAAATTTTGTTTGGTGGAACTTTGAGTAAAAATATTTGTAACTTTGTCATGCATTCTATCACTATTCCTAACCCTGTCAAACTTGCTTTATTTGCAGTATCAATGAAACCATTATTTTTGCATAGAAAAACATGAACATGTACATTTTAATATTTTCTTTGGTTCAAAACTGGGGCCCTTTTACTGTGGAGGCTGGTTAAACACCCATTTCCACACAAAGCCCAGGCATTTTCAGCATCTGACAAGAAGAAGAGTCAATTCATGCCAATTGTGACAGTGGTTTTATTTATTTTTAAGACTGTTTTCTTGGGAATGGACTGACATCAGCAACAAATTTCAGGTAGATTACCCAACATATCTCTTTAGCAACAAGATTTGGTTAGTAAAAGTGCGCCACAAAACTTTTTCAGAGGTCCCAAATCCAAGTGACCTTCATCTGGCTTTGTGTTCCTTTACAAACCTGACACTCCAGCAGGTTCAACAAAAGTTGAACCTGGGCAGAATTTCCAGTGAGGCTGGAATTATTTTTATGGCTTTGCTGAATGCTTTTACAAGATTCAGGGCCTGATTATCAACTGACTTTTTTGCACGTGTAAATGGCTACTACTGGTATGGAACAGGGTTGCACTCACTGCTCTTGTGCCTCCTGCTGGCTAGTCTGGGGAAATCAGCTCTGCAGGTCCAGCACCCCCACGTGGTTGTATCTGGGCCTCCATTACGTCTCTGCCTTAGGACCTATGTCTCTCCAAAGCCTGTGTCATTCATGTCCACTCAGTTCTTCTACTTCTCCAGCCAATTGCGAAATCAAACATTTGTTTACATTTATGGGAGATAATTCTGGAATGGTTGTCAAAGCATGAAGGGGCATACGAAAGTTTACCATATCTGGCACAAAAATACTTGCAACACTGGCTACAACAGTGGCTTGTGAACACCTCTTCTCACCTTCAAGTGACGTAAATAAGAAGTGGGCAGCGCTATCTGCCGTAAATGTAAAACAAACTTGTTTGACATAGCGATTGGCTGAACAAGAAGTAGAACTGAATGGACTTATAGGCTCTAAAGATTTACATTGTTCTGTTTCTGAGTGCAGTTATGTAACAAAAAAATAATAGTTCTACGTTTGTAAATTGCACTTTCATGATAGAGATTGCATGATAGTGTTTGTATGAGGTGAATTAGAAAAATACTGTTTCTTTTGTTTATCTTTTTACAGTGTAAATATTTGTAATAAATATAATATAAAGTGAGCACTGTACACCTCGTATTCTGTTGTAGTTGAAATTAATATATTAAAGTGTAGAAAACACCCAAAATATTGTTTTAATGATTTAACAGTGCAGTTAAAACTGTGATTAATCACAATTTTTTAATCTCTGGATTAACTGCGATTAATTTTTTTAATCTGACAACCCTAGAAAAACAGGTTAAAGAATGTTTAGATAAATGTAAGTTGGCAGGGCCCAATGAAATTCATCCTTGGGTACTTAAGGAAGTAGCTGAAGCAATCTTGGAACCATTACCAATTGCTGAAAACATATATCTCAATTCTCTCAGTAATGTTACTGATAAGAGAGTCACTTAAAATATATTTGTACATCATTAAACTAAACTTGAAACTAGTAAAATAAAATAATCGAGCAAGTACCTTGAAGAGTAGGCCAGCGGGTTAATGCAAATGTTAAAAGAAAGGTATCACTCTTCGTGATTCCTACATCCATAGTGAACAATTACTGGTTAGTGAAAAAGTCAGGTAAGTGGTATTCTACCCTACCTCTCTGTATGAATGAGTACTTCTTTAGATATAATGAGTGTTAAAGGTCGTGAAGGGCAAAATAATTATAGCCACAACAAGGTCTGCAATGCATTTCAACTAGAGAAGTGAATCAGGACCTCCGTGAAGCTTGGAAAAAAAAGAGGGGTTTTGTTTTTTTTACTTATTTCTATTATTTAATGAATCATGTCACCATAACCGGATGTATCAGCCCTCTAACTCTAATAATGTTTTCATTTCCATCCCAAGACCACAAGAATTTTTTTCCCTTTCTTTCTAACATGGTCTCTACCAACCGTGAACATTATTGCCTCATATGTACACCTAATTTTAAATAGTGCTTTGCTTTAAAATATCCAAAACTTAAATGAAGAGAATTTCTTTCTCAAGCAATGTATGTGCTGTGGAAAATGAAATGAGCTGTAGTTTGACTACTTGTCCTAATTTGTATTTGTAAATAGACATGCTGAACACAGTTGTTGAAATGAAACATCATTCTGAACAGGGAATGGCATGGTAGCATTCTCTGGTAGCCTCTGAAAAACTACTGACCTCTCCAAAGAGATGACTAATAACACTGCAATGACATTTAGCAACTTTGTGAAGGGACAATATTTCCTTGTTTTCCACCCCCAAGGTACTGAGGGAAATATTTTTTAAAAATTATTTAATTAGTGAAAAGAAACAATGATTGGTTGGGCTACTTATATTTGTATTGCATAACCGGAACCTAAGGGCAAATGTACAGCCTTGTTTATGCAGGCTAGTAGAAGAAAAAAGATCTAGCAAAGCTCTACAGTGTTTGCACAAATACAACAGAGAACAGGTGTATCAGAAACAAAATAAGTAGACATGAGACATGGGTCTATTTATCCTCACACTTCTGTAAATCTTGAGAAACTTTGTTGAAATCAATAAAGCCAGGTCAGTGCAAAAATGGTGTAAAAATCAGGCCAGTATGCGTAAGATATTCCTCCATTTGTATTGCCATGGATCTCTTGAGGTCTGTGCAGATAGCTATGCTAGCTTGTGTTTGTAAATTTGTTCCTAGCTGGTTCCTATAACTTTGAATCCAGGAACTACAATTGCCAGGATGCACCTGAGAGGTGGAGGGGAGAGAGGAGAAGGAAAGAAAGTATGTGAGCTCTGTGAGAAGAGTGAGAAGGAAAGAGAGAATGTGAGCCTCCAGAATCTTCCTGAAAGGGGTTTACAAAACAAACATGGCAACAAACATGAAAGAAACATAGCGATACTGAAACCAACAAATCTAACTTATCCAACTGCCTCATGATTCCTGATGCTGTTGCTTCACTGCTGCTGCTCCCAGGGAAACTCCACAAGGCCTGATGCATGGTGCTCTTTGCAACTGTAGTTTGCTGAGAAAAATTTAAAGGTGCAATTCCTGTTTTTTCATAATGCTTCTTTTTCCCAGCCAACACGTTCCTCTGCAGTTCTGAGTACTCCAGCTTGCTTCCACACTCATTATCATGACACAAGTTCTGCCTTTACCATTATTCATGTACATCCTAGGAGTCCCTTCACTCTTATGGGAATAATACTTGCTATAGAAACTTCTGTTCTCACTCCAGAAAAGCATGAAGCTTCACTGCTTCATTGCTTTGGTCCTGAAGGGCAACGATTCTTCAAGCATCTTCCTTCTGTTACTAATTTACCGCCAGATGCGACACCATATGATGTTGCTCTCTGAGTCCTTAATAATCATTTTTAATCCTCCCCTTAATGTTGTTGCTGAATGCTTCAAGTTCTGTTCCCATATACAGATGCTTCACGAGCCCATCAACCATAACATGAATTGAGTGCTACTTTTGAAAATGGCAAATTTACAGATGAAATGATCAGAGAGAAAATTGTCATGAAGATGACCAGTTCCAAGATTGGTGAACGACTCCTCATGATAAAGGCCTTACCTTGGAGAAAACCTTTGAAACTGCCCAACAAGTAGAAAGTGCCATTCGTTGTGCTGAGTCACTTTCCATAACACCAGATGTCTGCAGAGGTTAACACAGTCTGATACAAGACTGCAACCCACAAAGATCCTAAATCCACATCCTTTACCCGCCCATGCCACATTGCTACCAACACAACAGATGCAGTGACCCAGGCCACAAGCAGACTTTCAAGAGTGTCTTGCCAAGAAAATCTGCATGCAAGATGAGTAACAAAAAAGGTCCTTTTTGCTAAATTTGTAAGTCTGCCATAAATAGTGTATCTGGAGCTCTCCCAGATGGGAATGATGGCAAACGGAATCCCTATGGTCAGGGTGACAGGAGATGACCATGCCACTTCACACTGCCAAGTGTGACTCAATGGCCAGGAGATGAGGATGCTAGTAGATTCTGGTTTACCTTCAATTATAATTCCCAACCCCTTGATGCTGTGCTATTTGCCAGCTCCCAACTTGAGTTACCCACCAGGATATATGACTGGAGGATGCATGGTGGATCTCCCATCTCATTAATGGTTATTTTACAGCTGCCTTCAAGTACAAAGGTTCTAATGCCCTGGGGCGGGGGAATCTATGTATCCTGAAGGGCTGTTTCTATTTTAGGATGGAATCACCAAAGGGATCTTCAGATGATATTAGATCTGAATAGTACAGTTCCTGTCCTGCAAACTGAGGATACAAGTAGGATTTGTTTCTAACTTTTCAGAAGTTTTCATCAGTACTTCAGGTCTTGCACAAAAAAAAAAAAAAAAAAAAGTTCAAGCACAAGATCCAGCTAAAAACAATGTGTTACCTGTACAGCATAAAGCGTAAAATGTACCATAAAGCGTAAAATTGCACTGAGATAACTGCTTGAGGAGATTCTGAAACTATGCAAAGCAGAACGGGTTTCTTCTTTTGTTCTCACTGGGAAGCCTACTGGTGCTATCTGTATGTGTGTGGACTTGAGAGATCTAAACTCCAACATTGTTGTGGATTGTCATCCTCTACCTAACATCAATGAAATGCTACTCCTCTTGAAAGAGACAAGAGTCTTTTTATGACCCTTGATTTATTCTCCACTTCCCATCAGGAATAATTCTGCAAGTACATAGCTTTTATCAGTCCAGAAGGTCTGTTCCAAAATAAATGGATGCTGTTTGTGTTAGCCTCTTCAGCATCTGTATTACAGAGAATGAAGCATGGTATCTTTGGAGAGACAAGGTGTGTTTATGTATTTTCAAGATAAAATTCTAGTATATGGTAAAGATGAACATGTCATGCTAAAAAACATTCTAGAAAAACTTTGACATCATATATTTACCATCAGCAAGAAGAAATGTCAATTCTATACCGACTCAGTGACATATTTAGGGCATCGACCTCTCAAAAGAGCATACAACCAAAACCAGACACAATGAAAAGCATTGTTGACACACCAGAGCATGACAACAATAACAAACTTGAATCCTTCTTGGGATTGTGTGAACACTATTGAAAGTTTGTACAGCAATGTGCTATGAAAGTGTAGTTCCATTGTATGATCTCCTAAAAAGGATGCAAGGTTTGAATGGGATGAAGTTTGCAAGAACAAATACGTAAATTTGTAATTTCTACCAGCCTGGCTTTTAGCCCTTTTGATTCTGGGAAGCAAACAATTATCGCAATAGATTATTTTGTGTATGGTCTTGGTGCTGTCTTTACTCAGCTAAAAGTGAACTAGAAGTTGCTATTACATTTGTCTCCAGAGCCCTTAATCCAGAAAAAATCTTATTCTATCACTGAAAAAAGCTCTGGAATGTTGCTAGGCAATAAAACACTTGTGTGGTAAGAGATTTATTTTAAAATCTGACTGCAAACCTCTCTCATTTTTATTTGCCCTATGAGGTTTTGCACGAGAAACACCAAGAATTGCCAGATGTCATCAAACTAATGGATTCTGATTTTCCAGACTCTGTATCTTCCAGGTGCCAAGAACACCACCGCAGATTGTCTGTCTGTCTTCCTTGACTGCCCATACCATATCATGAGGGTGCAATAAAGAAGGTTGATGATGAGATTGTTGTTGCACAAATCTCGCTGCAATTCAGGGAATGATCAGTCTCACAGTGGGCAACAGCCATGAAAGAAGAAAAAGTACTTCAGGACTTAATGACTTACTTAGCCAATGGATGGCCTTACGAGCCGACAACAACACAACACATCAAATGAGTTATCCCTTGTAAATGAATGGATTTTGAGAAGTGACTGTCTTGTTGTACCTGCACTTCTGAGAGAATAATTATTCTGACCTGGCACATTAAGGACTTCTTGGGCTGAGTCTAACCAAAAGACTCTGAAAAGACTTCGGGTGGCTTGGGGTGGACAAACAGGTTGAGGAAATAATTAAGAATTGCATGGCTTGTACTAGTAGTTACAAGTCACAAAAAACCTTCACCAGTTGACTCATCCAAATGTCCATGGGCGAAACTGGCTTTTGATTTAATGGGACCATATAAATAATAGAATCATAGAAATGTAGGAGTGGAAGGGACCTTGATAGGCATCTAGTCCAGTTCCCCTGAACTGAGGCAGTACTAAATATTATTTAGACCATCCCTGACAGGTTTTTGTCTAACCTGTTCTTAAAAGCCTCCAATAACAGATTCCACAACTTTACCAGGTAATTTGTTCCAGTGCTTACCTACCTTTTCAGTTAGGAAGTTTTTCTTAATGTCTAACCTAAATCTCCCAGGCTGTAATTTAAACCCATTACTACTTGTCTTGTCCTCAGTGGTTAAGGAGAATAGTTTATCTGCCTCCTCTTTATAATAACCTTTTATATACTTGAAGACTGTTTATCACGTCCTCTCCCCTTCTCCCCAACCTGGTCGTCTTCTCCGACTAAACAAACCAATTTTTTCAATCTTTCCTTGTAAGTCATATTTTCTAGGCCTTCAATCATTTCTGTTGCTCTCCCTGGAGTTTCTTCAATTTGTCTGCATCTTTTCTGAAGTGTGGGACCCAGAACTGGACACACTACTCTAGCTGAGACCTTAGCAGTGCTGTGTAGAGTGGAAGAATTACTTCCTGTGTCTTGCTTACAGAGCTCCTGCTATTACATCCCTGAGTTATGTTTGCTTTTTTGCAACAGTTTTACATTCTCATATTTAGCTTGTAATCTACTATAACCCCCAGATCCTTTCCTGCAGTCATTTCCCATTTTGTATTTGTGCAATTAATTATTCCTTCCTAAATGTAGTACTTTGCAATTGACCTTATTGAATTTTATCCTTTTTAATTTGGTCCATTTCTCCAGTTGGTCAAGATGGCTTTGAATTTTAATCCTGTCCTCCAAAATGCTTACAACCTCATAGTTTGGTATTATCTGCAGACTTTATAGATGTACTCTCTCTATGTACTCCTGTCAGCTTTGGGGGTACATGGCTTCTCCTTCTCCACCTTTTGAGGAGATTCCTTATCTTGTTGCCAGGGCAGCATACTCTTTTTTAATCTCTATAGATTGGGGGGGGGGGGGAGCAGGGTTATATCTGCATGAAATAACCAGCAGCTATTTTCCTCCTCTCCTGGTGGTGCTACTGCAGTCCTCCTGGAGTTGGATTTCTTCCTTAGACTTGGAGGTCTGCATATACATATTTTAATTGAATTATTCATGTGCCTGGATGCTCCTCAGCCTAGCCGCCACCTTCTGTAGCTCTCCCACCTGCCTCCTGAGAGAGATTCTATCGGTAGGCACATCTTACACTGCAGGGTCCCATTCACCTCCCCTCCCAGCCTGGTTTTCTGTGATTGGGAACTGCAGGCCACAGTCCCTCTGCAAATCCACACCAGGATCTGGGGAGAGGCATTCATGGTCAGGTTCTTCTGTCTGGACACATGTGGAAGAGACAGGAGCAATGTTGGCATTGGCAACATGGCTTTTCTGAACCATGCTGATTTTTATTCTTTCTCCCTCCTACAGTCTCCCGCTCAAACTCCCCTGTTCACTAGTTCCCCTCAGTCTCTTCACATCTCCCTTTTAAGCCCTTCTCTCCTAAGTCAGCCCTGCCCATTGTTAACAGCATGCAAAGGTTTGCTAAAGCAATTGTAAACTATCATTTAAAGTGGACAGAAGTTACATTCACCAGAAAGGTTACCACTGAAATAGTGATTACATTCATATAATTTGTCTTCACTTAAAAAGGATTTTCCAAGGAATTGGTAACAGACAATGAAATGCAACTGGCCTATGCTGAAATGCTCAGTAGCAATGGCATCACACACAGAATGGTTTCTTTATAGCATCAGAGAGTTAATGGTCTAGTCGAGAGAATGAATAGACTAATGAAAGTTTGCAACTTACTAGTTTGCAAGTGAGGCCATGGAAAGAAGCCTTACGTGAAACATTGTTTACTTACAGGACCACTCCACACTTAACAGGAGTTGTTTGAACTACTAACAGGACACCAGGCCAATACACAACTTACTATCTGCCAAGGGCTTACACATTCTCCTTTTTCAACCAAAACTTCTGATGAAACTATTAGTGAATGTGTTAAAAACAAACTGAAGAAATACACACCATATGTAGATTGTAAGAAAGGTGCTAAATTGCACAAGTTTCAAATTGGAGATATTGTGCATGTCAAGCTGCTATAAAGAGTCAAAAAGGGATGGTCAAGATATTCAGATGCTATGCAGATAACAGAAATCTAAGGAGATTTTGCTGTATTAGTAGAGGGAAAGAAACGGAACATTTCAAGATTGACTGTAGCTCATCAGCCAGTAGCTGTAGAAGAGAGTGCTGATTTCCAAGTTGGATCAGAGTACATTGATGCCACTTATAGTGATGGACAGTGTATAGTAGAAGGAATTTTCACATTGCCTAGTCTCATTCCTGACTCTCTAGGTATTAGGAAATATGTGAGACGAAGGAGCCTAAATGATTGAAAGACTTCATTACCAGACTCAAGATGATTTGGAAGTGACTGTTTAAAGTTTTACAATGGATATTCTAAAGGGAAAGGATCTGTTGTGTCTAGTTAGGTGCAAATAGCTACCCCAGTTTGTGATTTAAGTTTGTTCCTAGGTGTTTCCTGTAGCTTTGAGTCCAGGTACTACAATTTCCCAGAATGCACTGGGGAGGCTGAGAGGGAAGAGAAGAAATAGGAGAAAGAAGGTAGAATGTGAGCTCTGTGAAAGAGTGGGGAGAATAAGCCTCACCTTCGCTGTTATCAAGCTCCTGAGTCTTCCTCAAAGAGATTCCTGTAGAAAACAGTCTTGGGGGATATGTATGTGTAATGGTCCAAGATTCCTGTCCCTAATGCAGAGGGTCTTTTTTGTATATTGTGATAGCTCATAGAAGACCAAATCACAAACCAACACCCCACTGTGTTACATATACAAACACAGAACTAAAAGACAGTCACCTTTTTGTCATATATACCTTTACAGAAATGCAGTAATACCACAGACATCCATACAGGGAAAAATAAGCTACAGTTTGTGAAATGTTTCCATGAAGCTTATCATTTTAATTCACTGCTGGAATTATCTAGATTCACTCAGACACTTTGTATTTGTATTCCTATGCCAGTTTCCAGTTCTTAATTCAAAAAAACTGCACAAGCTCTTTTCTTTTTTGAATACAAGGCATGAAATTTGAAACTCTCTTCCTCTCTAACCAATGGAAGGGGGAGGAAGGGGGAAGTGTTTTGCATTGTAGCAGCATCAGGGAAGCTTTAGTTCCTTTCCAAGCTGTATTTTGTAATCCAAATAGATAACAAATTTTGCCACTGATTATACCAATCAGCCATCAGTTGGTGCTCCCCATTTCCTACTGCTAATTAACATGTCAGGATTTGAAGAGTTTTTGAATGCTTGTTTTCACATTTTCTTTCTCCTCTTTCCATGGCATTGATTTGATTTTTTTTTGTTTGTTTGTATTAAACATATACCAAAATCTGTCCCAACATATTGAGAAACGTGTTAATTATTAAACAAGGTAATTGAAAATCAATCAATTAGCTTAATTATGGATTGCACCACTAAGGAACTTGACTGGACAATTTTGGAGCACTGTGTGTATATTGGACCAAATCATCCTGGGCATAACATCACTGAAGTCAGCTAAATTATATCAGGGTAAAGTTGACACGCTCTGTCTGAAGGAAACGTACCTATTTCATAATAAATATTAGCAGAAAATAGATTGAAAGGAAAAAATGAAAGGATAAATGGGATCCAGTTGGAAAGTAAAACATGTTTTCTAGACATTGAATCTGTCTATAGCATCTCAATCACAATCTGTTAGTAGTGGGTTAATCCTGCCAAATTCTACTGAATTATATGCGATGGTCCTCTGATATCATTTTTCAGCCTAATAAGAACAAGTCCTTCATTTTTTTTCTATTTGCAATTGAAGTTAGGCTTCAATTGTGATAGATCACTGACATTTCACTTCTGCTATCTGCTCTCCTTAAGTTTTCTGTGAAATGTTTCTTTAACATATTTTTGCTATTTATTGTTCTCTGAGCCTTTAAATTATATTCCAGTTAGTCAATGATTAAAGTTAAGCAGCCTTCTGTTAGTTCTTTTCTAGGAACAACACCATATTGTAAGAACATTGACATTCAAGTCATCCTAATTTCCCAAAATTCCAAACCTTCTAGGTCAGTATACATTATCTTCTTGAAATGAATCTTTCCCAGGAAAGTTCTTCCATTTTCACATTTGACTTCGAAGGGGCAAAACTCAGAATACCCTGGATATATTTTCATCATTGATTACCTTGGTTAATATGCCTGCTGTCCTCTCTGACCATGTTTGTCAAAGTATCTGACTTTCATATTCTAAAGTGAGTCTTGTGATGCCTTTTTTAAGCTTTCATTATTCGCTAAAACACAAAAGGAAATGCTTTAGATGAATAAAAGCTGGGCTCTTTTTGGGAAGCCTTGAAGGATATTTGTGGCTTGTAAATTTCTAAAAGTCCCCAAAGGGTTTAAAATGCTATCTTTACTTGTACAAATAAAGCAAGCCTCCAGCGCTTTTCAAAAGTTGAATTCCAGCTGAAATGAAAGAAAAGAGAGAGCTGCAGCTCTCTTTATTTTTTCCCTTTTATTTTTTTCCTTATGTCTGTATGACACAAACTGGCCATGAACAAGTTTTAGGCTTGAAATTCATTTAAGGTTTCTAGCCATCAGAGAAGTGAAGTTCTGGAATAGCCTTCCAAGGGGAGCAGTGGCTTGAAATTTGAGCTTGATACGTTTATGGAGGGGATGGTATGACGAGACTGCCTTTAATGGCATGTAGCTGTAAATAGTAGTAAATATCCCCAACAGCTGGTAATGGGATACTCCATGGAGAGGGCTCTGAGTTACTACAAAGAATTATTTCCCAAGTGTCTGGCTGTTGGGTCTTGCCAAAAGGCTCAGGGTCCAACTGACTGCCAAATTTGGGTTTGGGAAGGAATTTTCCCACAGGTTAGAGACTGTGGGGCTTTTTTGCCTTCCACTGCAGCATGGGGCATGGATCACGTGCAGATTTAAACTAGTGTAAATGGTGAATTGTTTGTTTGTAACTTGAAGCCTACATCATGATTTGAGGACTTCATTAACTCAGCCAGAGGTTATGGGTCTGTTACAGGAGTTAGTGGGCAAGGTTCTATGCCCTGCAATGTGCAGGAGGTCAGACTTGATGACTTTGATGGTCCTTTCTGGCCTTAAAGTCTGAGTCTATATAAACTCAGATGGGTGTTGCATGTAAAAGGAAATTAGGATCACATTTCATTACAATCCTGCAGGAAAATCTGATATTCTTTGTGCTGGAATTTTGGATTTCTGTGGTTTTATTCCTAATCTCCAATTTCAATTAGGATTAGACAAAATACCTATATTCCAGATAGGCTAGATCTTGCAGAAAAGAGAAAGCTTTGTGATATTCAAAGATGAGTCTCTGTGTCATATCTGATGTACAGTTGAAGACATTATTAATGTTTAAAGATTGCATCTGTAATACTGTCAAGGTTAGAGTGAGTTTGAGTTATCAGTCACATAAGTAAAAATTGTTCACTTTCAAGATGATGCTCAGGACGTCTGATTTTTTTTTAAAGTAAATTTTTTAATTCAAAGTATCGTGTTCATTTGATCTTAATCTCCCTTTTCTAATCTTTTTTTTTTTTTTTTTTTTTTTGCTGGCATTTTTTACTTGTGCAGCCACCTCTGTGTAGAGTAACATTCATGTGGTAATATTTTTACAGGCAAATTTTCCTTTCAAATCTGCAACTGTGGAATTCTGACATTTGTAATAGTATGTTTTAGAGGGTACATGTCTGGATTACTAAACTTTTCAGATCCAGTACTCAACTGTATTCCGAAAATTCCGGATCTCCATGCTCTCTGTTTTTTTGCTTATGGGTCTCCAAAAATATGGTGTAAAGTGAAAAAAACCACAGATTACTTATATTCTGGATCCTGAAGTCATCTGAGTATCAGAATAATTTACGTTCCTTCTGAAAAAGGAATGACATGCTTGTGGTCATGATTAAAATGTCCAGTAGGAAGCTGCCTGGTTACATGACTGTTTAGTCATATTTCAGTTAAAGTAAAGATCTGAATAGCGTTCATGCAGGGACCTCATGAGGATTTTTGACACATCCTGAAGTTTTTATTCATGTATCAGTGAAAGAATTACATTCACACATACACATTTCCAACAGCTTTTTTGGTTTTGTTTTTTTCCCTTCCCTTATGACAAAGTGAAAAAAATTGATGCTCATGTCTGAGGCTTAACTGAATAAATCTTGGCACAATGCAATGAATATGATCTGAATTGCTAACACTGAGATCACTTCCAAATCAAATGGTTCTGTGAGTGATTGTGGAGAGGGGAAACATTTGCCAGACTTAAAACTGAAACTTACTTTCTCAGGCAAGCCAGATTCCAGCCTCCCAGGAGTATGCATTTGGTTCTATTTAGGTCCTATTTAGGTTCTCAACAGCTGTTGTGGATTTTAGAAGGTTTGCAGCTGGGAGGCATGGAACAGAAGTTACCTTTTTAGAATATAGCTTAACAACTCTGCAAGATATCTTGTTCCCTGCCTCTCAATGAATAGAGAGTGGGGACAAATAAAATGAAATTCTATAGAAATTCTGAGACAAAATATATAATGGATTTTAAGGCTAGAAGGGATTATTATGATCTTCTAGTCTGACTACCTAGAAGTACAGAAAAGCACAATAAAAGTTCTCCAAACATTCTAATTCTGCCCCTAGAGTAATGTAATAGGGAACAAAACTCTGGAAACTTCAGGCAAATTAATGCAATTGTAACTTATTTAATCAGTAAACAAAAATCCTACCAGGCATTCCTCTTAGCTATACAGTGGTGATACTAGCTGTAGTCATCTTTATGGCCATAAGCAGGGCACAGATTATTATGTACTTTTATAAAATCCTGATTAGGCAAATAGAATACCAATAGCACTCATTTCCCTGGTTTTAATGGCCTGGTTTTACACCCTCACTCTATGGTACCTTACTTCATACCATGAAATCAATGAGTCTACTGTAGAGCAAGGTCTTAGTCATTGTAAATAAGGGGGGCAGAATCATATCCTAAGTATGCCATCAATCATACAAGAGTTATTAGCTAACATATCTGCATATGCCAGAGCTAGCATATCTACATATACAAATATCATAGGACCAGATGTCATGCACATGACAATTGAAAAGGATTGTATGATGAAAAGGATTGTATGATGTTGGATGATATTCTTATGAAATATATGTATATCAAACCTGAACACTATATTATAAATCTTTGATAATCCACCTCCAAACTGTACAATTACAATGTCTTTTTTCCATTTTTTCTGCATTCACAGCCATAGATTGTGAACTTCATAAACCCAAAACATAATGCATCTTACAAAGCACATATGAAGGGAAGAGAGAGAGCTGGCATTGCTACAGTGAGGATATTAAGCATGCATTTCCCCACTTTCAAATGTTTGGGTTTCTTTTAAGGTTCAATACAACTCTGAATTTCTTGGCTTTTAATGCTATTTTTTGTTAACTACAACATTCTTTTAAGCTTTTTACCCTGAAGTGACTGATGTCTATTCTCAACATGAATCACAGAAATGTAGGGCTGGAGGTCATCAAGTCCACCTAAAGCAAATATATCTACATCTTCCTGACAGGTGTGTCTCACCTGTTCTTAAACCACAATAACTTGGATTCTGCTGCCTCCCTTAACTATCCTTATACTTAGAAAGTTTTCCCTAGTATCTAAGCTAAATCTCCTTTGCTGCAGATCACTTTTTATCCAGCCTAGGGTTGACATGGAAAACAATTGATCACTGTCTTTTTTGTTACAACCCTTAACGTATTTGAAGACTTATCTAGTTCTCCCTCATTTTTCTTTCCTCAAGATTACATGGAACCAGTTTTTAAAACTTTCCTCATAGATCAGGTTTTCCTAACCTTTTATCTGTTTTTGCTGCTCTCCTCTGGACTCTCTCCATTTTATACACATCTTTCCTAATGTGTGATGCCCACAACTGGACACACTACTTTGCACCAGTGAGGCCTCAATTGGAGTAGAGTGGGACAATTACTTTCCATGTCTGACATATGAAACGCCAGCTAATATACCCCAGAATATTAGCCTTTTTTGCAAGTGCATGACATTGTTGACTCTATTCAGTTTGTGATCATTCTAACCCCCAGATCTTTTTCAGCAGTCCTACAATCTAGTCATTTATTCCCCATTTTGTAGTTGTCCATTTGATTTTTTTCCTTCCTTCCTTTCCTTCCTGTATTATTTTATACTTGTCTTTATTGAATTTAATTTTGTTGAATTCGGACACCAGTTCTCTAATTTGTTAAGGTCCTGTTGATTTTTAATCTTGTCCCCCAAAGTGCTTGCAACCCCTTCAGCTTGATGTTATCCACAAATTTTGTCAGCATACTCTCTACTCCTTTATCCAACTCATCAATGAAAATATAAATTACTATTGGGCCCAGGACAGACCTCTGCAGGACCCCACTAGATACATTCCCATAGCTGGTTAGTGAACCATAGTTGACTATAGTTTCAGTATGGTCTTTCAATCAGCTGAGAACCCACCTTCTAGTAAGTCTATCCAGACCACATTTCCCTAGTTTTTTGAGAATTTCATGTGGGACTGCATCTAAAGATTTACTAAAATCAAGATACATTTTACTGCTCCCTCCCCTACCCACCCTTATACTTGGTGCCAGTAACTCTGTCAAGAAGGAAATTAGGTTGGGACAACCTGAGTTGTTCTTGGCAATTCCATGTTAGTTATTACTTATCACTTTATTATTTTCCAGATGCTTACAAATTGTTTAATAATTTGTTCCAGTATCTTTGCAGGTATCAAAGTTAAACTGACTGTCCTCTATGTGTTCTCAAAGATAATCACTAATGGATCTGATATTGCTTCAGCTAGTTCCTTAAGTACCCTAAAGTGAATTTTGTCAGGCCCTGACAATTTGAATACATCTAATTTACTATAATAATGTTCTGCAATTAACAATATTTTTGTTAGAATGGATTATAGAATTCCAAAACACTTGTTTGATAATGTATACTACTTTTTTCATGAGTGACTGCTAATGTTCCCATAGTTTAGTGTTTTATTCTGCTCAGAAAGTTTGTGTCCATTCTTTGATTCCATATTCACCAAAGATCAGTTGTAAAGTATACATTTAATATTTCAGCAAAAATCTCTTTGTGGTATGTCCCACAGTTTATCTGGTATGGGTTTGTTTTTCTGTACTGCACTGTAGTCAGTAAATTCTATATACTCAGTAGGGGTAGCTGCCAGTTGACTCTGAGTACAGGACAATTTAATTACAGTGTAGACTTTTGGGCTCAAGTTGCAGCCCGGCCTCTGCAACCCGCCCACCACACAGGGACCTAGAGCCCAGGCTGCAGCCCAAGTCCAGAAGTCTACACTGAGTTAAATTGCTCTGCTCTGTCACTGTGAGCTCAAGAGTAGTAAAAAGGGAGCACTCCCAGTGCTTAGCCAAGCATAGGAGGCCTGATTGATCATTGTGGGGCACTTGCTGTAGCCACAGGAATTGCTGTCAGACCAGTGGTCCAACTATCCTGTCTGACAGTGACTGGCTACTTTAGAGGAAGAAAACTCTACCGTGGGCAGTTGTGGAATAACCTGCTCTGATACTTCTCGAGGATATCCAGGGTTATGAGGCACCTCGCTACCACCTGCCCTTAGCGAAGGGAAGCCTTGTCTGAGCCTGTTGTAGGTCAGTTCCCCAACACCACTAAACTCAGGCAACACAAGCACTGTCTTTCAGGCCTCCGCAGGCCTTACTCTTTCTTCACAGGTTAATGATAGATGCGCACCAACCCCCAAGTCCCCTGAGCATCCCCCTGGAGTGCCCAGCCCCTGGTCCGGGACCCTGGAGACACACAGGATTCCCACATCCTCTGCTCCCAGAGGTACAGTACACCACAGCTTACCAGTTACATCGCAGAACACAGCTCCACTTAATGGAAAACACTTAGATTGGCTTAAAGAGAAAGCAAGTATATGTTTATTTAACAAAGGACAGAGATTCTAATGCTAGCAAGCTGAAATATTGGAAATAAAGGATTATGTATAAAATAAAATCATAACATGTATATTAGAGCTTATACTTAACTATGTCGTGGAAAAGATCATGCAGCTTCTCCTTTAGGGTTGGATTGAGCAGAACTTTAATTGTGACAAACACACAGGAAGCTATAGCTATAGGGAAGCCCAGACAGCACGTCCCTGTGCTGATCTCTGGAACTTCACCTTGGTACAAAATACAGATGGCTTATATAGGTTTTTAAGATTCCTTTTTACATATAGATCATATAGTGGAGTTTCTGATACTTAACAGGTCATTTACTGCAAGTCACAGACCTTCAGAACATAATTGTCAAGTTGTGTGTCTATATACATAACTCTGTACATATTATCTATCCAGGCATTGTGCAATGATTATGAGGACTAGTCTGACACAAGCTTTCATTAGAGACCTTACATGACACTCTTTGGTGAACTGGTATGTAGCTAACAGACCTGGGGGACCCCTGTAACCTTCATGCATCCCTTCTCTTCTGCCAGTTGGCACCAAGACTCCCTGGGTCACACCAGGAATAGTTTCCTACTGATCCTCAATAGTTCGAGATTGGCTTATGCCTTGAAATAAGATGATCTACAATCCTGAAATTCCAAAAAGCATTTAAAAAAAATATTTGCTCTTATAATTCTGAATGTTGTTGCCATCTGTAAAAATGTCCACTCCTTTTCACAATACTGCTGCACTCTTGCTGTCAATGACATCTTGTGGCTAATTGTTCCACAGGCTAATTGTGGGCTGAGGAGAGTTTTAAAAAAATTGAAACACATTGGATTTGCCACCTTTCAATTTAATTCAATCAACACAGCTGCATTTTTTGCACATTGTGCATTTGCTTTGCTCGGATTTATAATGACTGCACAAGATGCAAAGTATCAGAATTGGGCCCAGGGTCTGCAATTTTGCCAGATCCTTAAGTGACCTATGAAATGAGGGTAGAGGCTCCTTTCACTCTGTCCTTTCCGTCCTATATGAACCAGGCAGAATTAGATAGATTAATATACCTAGGCTGTTTGTTTGGAGCTCTATATGCTTATGCAATGTGAGTGATTTTATGCATACTTTATTTTGAGTTCCTGTTACACAACCCAAACGCTATCTTTACTATATTTTGAAAAAAGAAATGGGTAGGCAGCAGTCACAAGAAATACTTAGCTGTCACTGTGAATCAGCCCTTAATGTAATGTAAGCATTTTTGCTGGGCTGCTTATAATTTAACATCTATCTTATTTATTGTTGAAAAGACTTGTACTCAGAGATGCCATGTTAGTTTAAAGTTGGAGGTGCAAGAACTCAAATTATTCATAGTTGGAGTGAGGACCTGCGTGACAGGTGACTTTGTCTATTTTTAAAATAGCCCAGCTTCAGCAGACAATAACTACACCCCTAGCAAAATCTAATCCTGGGACTTTGCCTGTGTCAATATGTATGCATGTCTTGAAGGACATCTTTAATGCTGCTATGTGGGTTGTATTCCCCGGTTACTAATATTTTGGCTGAAACTAAAACCAGACAAAGTTGATGCAATTGTGGCCTTAACACCATCCCATTGCAAGAGGGCAAGGTGCTCACTCATATCTGGCAGTGAATTTCAGCCAGCCTGACCAGTTTAGTGTACCCCAATTCACTAATATCATAAACTATATCTGATATCTGCCATGTAAGGTATCATTAGAAACTAACACACTGATCATTAATATTCTTTTGAGGTGTGTGTACGGTAAATGCCGAAGGGATCATACAAAAGTGAAGGAAATGTGAAACTGAAATGTGTTTACCAGACAAATCTGCAGAGCGGGTAAACAAGTATCTTCCAGACAAAGGACAAGCCAGTGCCTCCAGTCAGTTGTCTTCAGAGTCAATTGGCCACCTGACGTGATTGCCATTCATTTGCATTGGAGGGGCAGGAACAAATCAACTTGCATTTTAGTAAACACCAGCAGAGAAAGAAACCAGCAGAAAGAAAGAAAGAGAAACTTTCTTCACCACCAGACTCCTGTCTCCTTCCTCACAGCTTGAATTAACTTTACTTTTGAGGGATAATCTTTAGAAATATCCATTTAAAAAAATCACTGGACTATAAAAGAGGGGCAATGAACCCAAAGTTACCTTTCACCGAAGAAGACAAAGGAACTGAGCATTTTGGACTACATAGAAGATTCTGACAAAGATCAATCTTGCCGGAAACAAATGTGATAAGAATCTTACCTTGGACCAAGACTATAGTTTTGTTACTTTTAGTTGAAAGTAAATTAATATGAAACTAGTCTTTCTAATGACAATTTCAGACTTTACCTCTTACACTTGAACTCACTTAAAATTCTATCTCCTTTTTTTAATAAACTTGTTTTACTTTTAATCTAAACCAACACCATGCTGTGTTTGAATTGCAGGGATTTTTCATGCCAGTTAATCTGGCAAGCTGCTAGGTACTGACTATTTAAAGGAGCAAACAAACCGTATTATTCCTCTGAATGGTCCAGGAAAGGGCTGGGCATTGCAGAGCACATGATTTTGGGAAAATTCATAATTGTGTGTGTGTTAGGTCACTTGGCCTAGGTCATTAACCAAGGCTGACTGGGGTGTAACAAGCAGGCTGCTGGAATCTGAGTTGCCGAACCAGACCTGCTTAACACAGAGACAATAAGTTCATACTTGTCTGCTGGCTGCTGGTGCCCAGGCTGTGCGCCACAGCAGCAGAGCATAAAGGTACCCAGAGTTACAGGTCAGGTAGTGACATAACTCCTCACTGGTCTGGATTGGACAACAGAATGTGACAGTGATATTGGTGGGAATTGAAATACATTCTGAAAAACTGACTGGCACAGCGTTTCCCTGAACTAAGAATTCTATCCTGTACTCATCAGTCTGAGAATCGTCATGGACTTTTCCCTACTTCTGGATTCCCAAACAGCATTAGTATCTAGAAATGCTTTGTAACATGGGTGGTGGATTCTAAGACCCTGCTCATCGATGGAGAATCCTTCTGTTTACTTATGGAAATATCAGGTGCTAGGATGCTGCACTCCTGAGTGGTGTTTCTGCTGGCTCACCCTGACAGCCTGAACAAGGGCTTGTCTTCTGATGTTGGTGCCTCAGTTTTCTCATCTCAAAAACGTTTCCAGCTATGCAACTTGAGATGCTTTAGATAGCTGAGATTTTTTTTTTTTAAATATGAAAACACCTATTAAAGAATCTGCAAATTCTCATTCCCTAAACAGTCAAACAAACACAAAGAAAAGGCTTTATGCTGGGTCTCTGTGCCCCTTCAGCTGCTCAGCAAAGAAGGTCTGTAGGATAGGAAAGTAGGCTTTTTGAAACAGCACAGTGGTGGTTTGATGTGAAGAAGAGGTGGTATGCAAAATCAGTTTGCTGGTGCTCTGCATATGAAATTAAGGGTCATAAGAGGAAAAGAGAGCATTTGCAGTTGGGTAAAGTTGTATGCATTCCCTCTTCATACGCCATGGCTGAACATCGGTTATAGATATACACTGCCTTGCATGGCCTCAACTTTTAATGTTGTACCATAACATGTGACTTTATTTTCTTCGCAGCTTTTTGCCATGGCCAGGAAATTAATCCATATTGGTCAGTCAGTCTTACTTGCCTGCTGCTTCACTGGCTGCTCATCGTTGATAGGCCAGACCCCTGACATTTTCTGATCCACTCAAATTATCCAACGTCACTTTTTTTCTGCATTACAAATTGCACATTTCCCGCATAGCTTTTCAAACCTCTATATTTTCCTTATTGTATTGAATATGTAGGTATTGATGAATAATTATAATCAGTATGATTGCATGAAGTTGATGTTGACAATTAAAATTTCTAACTATTTGGTGTAGTTTACATGAATTTGTTGAGGACTATAGTTTTAGGCCTAAGGTTTTATGAAGGAGAGACAAACTTTATGCTTCACAACCATTTGATTTCAGGAGAAAAAAACCCTGACAATTCAGAACACAATATTTTGATTTTTCATTTTAAAACAACTTTTTGTTATGACTCTTTAAAAAATATTGTCATATTTTATATTAGAAAATAAAAAGTCAAAATCAAAATATTTTGACGTGAAACAAACAAACAACAAAAAAAGACTTTTCCTTCACTGAGAATTTTGAGATTTTCAAGTGTTTGTGTGGATTGAAAACAAAGCCAGAGTTTAAAATCTCGAAGCATTTGTGAAATGGAATTTGTCCTCTGCATCACTCTACTAGTTTCATTATTTACTTTAGAAGAGAATTTCAATTAAAGTTTTTTGTTTGTTTGTTTGTTTGTTTTTTGGAGGGGGGGAAATGGAGAGGGGGGGAGAGGAGGGGACTGTGAACATTTCCCTGTGTTGTAACCCCAAATGCAGCAGCAATGTACAATCCATGAAAGTCAGAAAGTAAAAATAAAAGTAATTATTAAACAAAACTGATGCAGATCAACCTGGTTTCACAATTCAAACTGAGATTAAATAATGAAAGTTAATAACAACATAGGGAAGGGACTATCTTTCCTGTCTCGGTATATGTATATTTACCAAGATCTTGGAGTTGATCGGGTATTTCATATGTAACTTGCATCCCTTTTATAATAATAAATAATAATACCTGTCTCTTATCGTGCTTTCCACTGTAAATCTCAAAGTACTTTACAGAGAATCATTAGCCCCATTTTCCAAATAGTGAAACAATCACAGCGATGTGAAATGACTTGCTTGATATCACACATTGGGACAGTGGCCGGAAGCAGAACCCTAGGCACCTGACTTACAGTTCACTACCCTATCAACTGGAGCCTACTGCAATAGCATCATTGCTTTTAACACAGTCAGAAGTAATACAGCTAGATAAACACTGTAGTTCCATGTACATCACTTTTTAAATGACATTCAGAATGTAGGCACAGTCCTTGCAACCTTCACTGCCAAATGCTGCCTTCTGCAAAGGTTTTGTGATCAAAAGAATATGCAGAACCAGAATAATTAAATATTTTATAATGCCCGAGAACAAAATATTCATTGAGCTTTTCATTTATTCATTAGTAAAAGAAACTTAACTTCATATATCCTTCAGAACATTTATTAAACAGTTATAATTTTAAAGATCAATACAATATAGATACTCAAAAAATGTAAAAAGGAGATTGCTTTTCAGCTTTCTGGGAGATTACCCTGGAATCAGGCAAAGGATCTATTTAACACACAACATTTCAAATCCTGAACGCAGTAGAACATGTCATAGCAGTTTAGGATTTCATTACGAGTTTCACAGTCAGCCCAGTAATTTGCGCTTTTTTAATTAAAACTCAGAGCCAGACAGTCAAACGGAAAAATAAACAAATGAGTTAATATACAGAACAAGAGCAGATAAATTAAAATAAAATAAGAATAGACACGTTCTGCAAGAAAAATATCTGATTATGCCTGAATAGATTACTAAACTTTGAGGAGTGGAAAAAGGGGAATTTATTTCCAAAGATTATTTTGATTGCTAAAGAAATTTTAACTGCTGGACTTTGGATCACACAGTATATTCATTTGATTAAAATATCCTCAAACATTGAAGTCTGGTTCTGGATCCAGCCTTTTTTTTGTCTTTCCCCTTTCTCTATGATGGGTAAACCAACACAACACATCTGACTACACTAAATCTCAGGTGTGGTTTTGGTATTTTTGATCCAGATCTGAATTATAAGGTTCAATTTATAATGGGGGGTAGAGATTAGAGCTGGATGGTAATTTATATATTTCAGTGGGTCTTTCTTCCTCCATAATTATTCTTTCCTATAAGCTATATCTATATATAAGACAATGGTTTCTCAGACTATCTGGAGTTCTGTGGACATAGAGGCGCCCTGGTTTGTTAAATAGAGACTAACACTGAGAATTCCTGAATAGGGTTACTTATTGGTCAAAGACCAGTGTTCTGGCCTTTAAATTCAACATACCTTTTGTTAAGTTTGAGGGGGTTTTGGTCTCTCTGCTACTTATGGGGTTTGGATCAACCCTTGGAAGTGGTGGAAGGTTTGTCTGTTTTGGGGAAATGTGACATGAGTGGCTCCTTCCTGTTTGTGTATAGATGGGTAGAATGAGCTCAGACTATCTCCATAGTCACATCCTACCCTGCTGCTGCCCCGGCTGCAAAAATTCTTTCATAATATATTTTTGAATGTATTCATGTATATGTGCGTTCAGGGATCACCAAGGCTCCTATATTCAGAGCCATATTGGGGGTGAGAAGAAAGTGACCCTCCCTATGGTGGCTGGAGGGAGAGATGAGTCATGCACAGGGCAGGAGCAGAGATACTGCCTCTGGGAATCTGTTGGGGAGGGGGTATGTGCTAACCAGCAACTGGTACTACACATTTAAGAAAGATGGATCTTGTGTGGCCATCAGTGCTCGTCTCTGAAGCTTTCTGTGAACATAGGACCATAGTCATGTCTCCATCTACCTATGTGCTTATGCTCCGGGGTGTTCAGCATTACTTGCAGTGCCTCACTTTTGCCCACATGTGGCACTGGCTGAAGAGTTTTGGCTGCCTCCTGCCTGCAAATGTTGTTACCCAGCCACCATGGAAGCAAGGTTAGAGGCAATGGATGTGGTTTCATTAGGCTGCAACTTCACTCATTTAAAATATCTAAGAGTACCCAGTGACATATTGCACAATGCAGATCATCATGCTTTCCTTAATCATTTCCCAATAATCCCCAACCAGCTGCCAGCTATCCCATTTCTGGCACGTCCCCTCATATGAGGTAAAAAGGGGCTATAAAAGGAAGGGGTCCAAACAGAGCCCCAAATCCCCTTCCTGTGCTCCCTTGGGGGGCCTACGAGAAGAAAGGGGATAAGCTCCCCTTGCATAAGGGATGCTTTCCTTAAAATCCTTTTCCAGTCTATTTTATCTGATAACCATATCCCTTCTATACAAAGTACCTGCACTGGACATTCATGACAAGGAGGCACTAGCAAAATGTTTGCCTGCCTGCCACCCCAACCTGCAGGACTGGATCAGGACACACTTGCCCAGAGAAGAAATTAACATGGCTCAATACATTTATTTTATAGTTTTATATACTTTCTATTGGGTATCATATAGGAGGTGAGACTTTAGGAAGCATATTAATAAAGGGTTCACTTGATAGATTGGAGTTAGGAGGGTATTCGGTGTGCACTGGATAGTATGCGGGGAAAAAAGCATTGAGATGGTTGTATGAAAAGAAGTGATGGATTGAAGTATTGAGGCTGATGACATTGTCAGAAAGGTGGGGGGAGATGTGATAGAAAACAAGGTCTGAACTGTAGGTAAGGGTGATTGTTAGAACTGAATGGGTAGGGCAAGACAGGGTGAGCTAAGACACGACATTTAATGAGGGAAGTGACGTGGTCAGATCAGCAGTGAAGAAGATCAAATTAGCTGCAGTTTGGATGAACTTGAAGAATTTTCGTAAGGCCAGAGTCCAGTGATAACATTTATATTTTTCTTAGGACTTTGCAAGTGCCTTTGTGTAATATAGTTATGAGTAAATAATCTTTACAACCAAATGGGAAGTGATAGTCCCTTGGAAAGGTGTGTTCTAGTAATTGATATTCACCACAGACTTCAGTCAAAGAACAAAGCTGAGTATTTGACAAGTTTATCTCTTTTGTTTCTGCTCAGTTTCAAAGCACAGAAAATTCTTGGTCTGTAGGGAGCAAAAGATAATATTACAGTGCAGACATTTCCTGTAAGTACTCTTTACACGGTAATTTTAATCATTTAATTACATGGCAAGTATAATGTAAAAAAGAAATGTATAGTAAATACCATATAAATTGGTGCCAGAATATACAAGAGACTTGTGCAGCCTTAGAAGAGGCTATATCTCAGACAATGTTTGTTTTTTTGTTTTCTTTATCTGCCGTGACTGCTGCTATTTTGAACATTTCTGGGCATTTTGCAGACAATAAAAAGGAGAAAGGTGGTTGTTTTCTGTAGAATGTGCAGTTCTGATGCTGTTTGTGAAGGCTTCTTAATGGGAAGAGATGTCTATTTTCAATGTACAAAGTGAGATGTTAATTTGCATAGAGTTTAAGGCCAGGAGGGGCTATCAGATCATCTACTCTAAACTCCAGTATTTCACAGACCATTACATTTCACCTAGCTACTCCTGTATTGTACCAAATAACTTGTTTCACTAAAGTATACCTTGCAGACTTTAACATAAGGCATCCAGAGTATATTTCAAGACATCAAGTGATGGAGAATCTACCACTTCCCAGAAGTTATCCAGCCAGCTCTCTTTCTGTACTGAAAATAAGGAGCAGAGAAATATGCTTATGAGTAAGTTTTAAAAAATATAGGTACATACAATTTATTTAGAAAATAACATTACAAGAGCCTGCTCGAAAATCTATTGAAGTCAATGGGGGTCTTTCCTTTGAGTTCTATGAGCATTGGGTCAGGCCTTAGGTAAACTGCAATGAGATGCAAAGGGTTTGGTAAAAGGAAATATAGGCTATATATCAGGAATATGTCCATCACGATAGTCTGTATTCTGTCATCAGTTTTTTACAGAGCTTCCCATTGATTTTTTTGAAGGTTTTGATGCAAAGGGGTAGCATGGCCCAGTGAGCTCTATTAGGCTGGGGAATGTTTTCCCAAGGGAAACTGTGAAAACTCCATTGCTTTACCCATTTAAAACCTAGACTGAACAAAGCACTTGAAAAATATGCTGTTGGGAACTATGTCCCATTCACACTTAGGTGAACAGGATGTATTAACAGATCTTTTTCCATTGTTAATTACTGTATACAAGTGCATGAATTATACTAGCTTTGGTTCATGGTTTTTTTACTATATTATTGGAAAGCAAATAAATATGTGTGTATTTATTTGGGGCTCCCTACCTTCCATGTTCTCTCATAATGCTTTTTATGCTATCAAAATACAATTTACAAAAACTTAATACTGTTCTCCATCTTATCAATATAAACCTGTTATAGAATAAGCAATGATAACTTACATTCTCTAATAGCTTTACAGGATGAATTTGAGGTGGAATCTGTTTCTAGATATATTGGCAATAATCTTAGTAACTATAGATACAGAGAGGTGAATTTTCCATATCTCATTTGGTGGGTTTAAGATGTGCATCTAATGGCCTGTGCACTGGATTATCAAGATATGCTTGGTGTGCTTTAGAGATCCATTTAGAAGTTTGTCTAGATGCAAGACCCTGTTACTTTATGCTCATGCTATATGAGGAACATAAAATTCCATAGCACTAGATTATGCTCAGCCTCTGTGTTCATAGGCAAGGAACAAGGCAAAACATTGCTTAGTCAAGAATGGCCATGACTGCAGCCATTGCGGACCTCTGAGTGTAAAGTTCTGCTGACTACCATGCCTGGTTGGAAAGAGGAGATGCCGTGCCTATTCTTCACCACTAGATTGACTGGGGAACAGACCAGCCATGGCAGAAGTGTTTGTTGTAACCACTCAAGCAGTGACACAGTGGCCACCTAAATGCTTAGAAACTCTGGGAGTCATTGTCTGCTTTAGATACAATGTGTCCGATACTGAGCTGTGATTCAATGACACACTTTAATCCCATGATGCATATTGCTGCATAAAGCTTGGTCTGCATTTTGAGTGTATTCATCCCTTTAGAACCTGGACACAGGACAAAGCTCCAGTGAAATCAATGGATCTTAGCAGAGCAGTCTTTGTTGTAGCCTAGAGATGGAGGTAACTGGGCCAAAGGGAACTACTAAAGCTTAGAAGGAAAGTTTACGCTGTAGGTAAGACCTATACTTAGTGACTTTGTATTGTTTTAACCATTGGCTCCACGTGCTATATACCTTTGGGTGAATGAGGAATGCTTTATTTTCAAGAAGCTATTTCACTTTAGTCAGTCCCGTCACAGGCTTCTGGAGGAAAAAGGCTTGCAGGTGCAAAACACACTTGGGATTCCAAGAGAGATACCAGCCCAGAGATCTAGTCTGAGGCCCTACGTAGAGATCTAGTCTGAGGCCCTCTAGTCTGAGGGCCTACACAGGTCTATGCTTACCTGGTGATTCAGCGGCAGTCAACGGGAGCCTGCGTAACTCCCGTTGACTGCTGTGCTTCTCTTCTGTGCAGTATCTTCACTACACTGCGCTGCAACGCAGTGCTATACCACTTGAGGGGGGGTGGTTTTACTGCATCGACTTCTGGATCGATTTGAGTGGGTCTTCACTGACCGCTCAATTGATCCAGATAGGTCGAAAGTCACCGCCGTCAGTGTAGATGTACGCTGAATGGTAGGTGTATGTGGTTCCACCCAGAGAGTGGTGAAGGTAGAAAATCCTGTCCACAAGGGTGCACTCAGAAAGACTAAAAGGGTCTAAAAATTCTGTTTGCTCTGTAACTGTGGCAAATGCTGTGAAATAGTCTGTCCTCAGCAGGGAGCCTGAACCATATGAAGGATTTTCCATTTGATTGGAGCAATTGGAATAGGATATCTCAGAAGCAGCACACACTGTTCTGTACCCTCTTGTTGGTGTCTTAAAAATTGTATAATTATAAGTGTAAAATTATAAGGCTAAAAAGAAATAATTTACATACCAGAATTTATATAGCAGTGAGACCTACCCCATATTTCAAAGATGAGTTCTTATAATGACTAAAAATCCCATAAACTTGTGATATTTAGAGGCAAACAAACCTATGACTTAAAGATCACTGAGTTCAAATTTTATATTCTAAAACAGAAATGAATGTAAGCACATATGCTATGTTGTTCTACAATAACTTGTCACATAGCTCAAATGACAGAGCATTGTAATACATTATTCTTTAAATATGAGAGAGACCTGAGACACAACGTTCAGGGATGGGAATATTTAGACCCAGAGTTCCAATTTGAGACCCATCTGTGTTTTAGATTATACAACATGAGACTATTCCTTTAGAGTATTGCAGGTAGCTTGGCAAATACTTTGTTGATTTTGTGGTGGTAGTGAACAGTGACCAATGTATTCCAGAAAAGGGAAATAAACGTCAACTTAGAGAAGTGGAAATGCACTGTATTAATACAATTTGAACCCTGTTTATTCAGCCCCTGATAATTGAAACTCCCTTCTGAAAAAAAAAATTGCATTGTTTGAAGCTGATGTCAGGTAGCTCATTCTTCTGTAATCTTTTCTTTATAATATTTGTGAAACTGCTGTTTTCCTTCTAATTCACCTCCGTCCCACTAGAGTAAAGGCAATATTTTGCACCAGTCACGTATAATTACATATTTAGCACATACAGTCATGCTCGCTCACTCACATATTCTGTGCAAATACAGTGACAATATACAAAAGAGAATCAGTAATAGATAATTCTATTTTAACAACAGAATTATGTTTACAAATCTGTGTTCAGTTTTTCCTTAAATCTAGGGGAAAATGATGACTAAAATAATGTAACAATAGCATTAAAAATGCCTTTTCCAATGTGCTGATGGACCTAGCTACTCTTATATTGTTCCATTTAATGGTTTTACTGAAGGAAAGAATGCAAAATACATTACATAAATACATTTATTTTTCATTGTTTTCTGGTTCTACTATTTTTGTCATTTTATATTTCAATGCTTTGTAATCAAATTAGGTGGTGCCCGGTATATGCATTATGTAGGCAATTCTTGATTTAGTCCTCAGTGGAACTCAGGATTTGTTCCAGGAGGTATAGCTGAACCATTCAGTAATAGCAACCATAAGGTAATTAAATTTAGCATTCTTGTAGGGGGAAAAATGCCAAGGAAACCCACCACTGTTGCCCTTTTTGAAGTTAAATGTTATTACACAAAAGTGAGGAAGCTGATTAAATGGAAATTGAAAGGAATAGTCACAAGAGTGAAATGCCGCAAGCTGAATGGAGATTATTTAAAAACGCCATAATAGAGGCTCGAACAATGGGTACACCCCAACTAAGTAAGAGGTAAGAGGACCAAAAATATGTCACCATGGCTAAACAGCAGAGTGAAAGAGGCAGTTACAGACAAAAAGACATCCTTCAAAAATTTGAAGTCAAATCCTACTGAGGAAAATAGCAAGGATCAGAAACTCTGGCAAGTCATGTGTTAAAGTATAATAAGGCAGGCCCAGAAACAAGTTGAAGAGCAACTAGCAAAAAGAGACAAAAACTAACAGCAATTTTTTTTTCAATACAGCACAGGCAGGAACTATGCTAAACAGTCAGTGGCTCTCCTGGACAATCAAAGTTTCTAAAGGATTTCCAGTAAGACAAGTCCATTCAGTGAAGCTAAGCGAATTCTTTGCATTGGTCTTCATTGTAGAAGATATGGGGGAGATCCCCACACTTGAGTCATACTTTAAGTGACAAATCTGTTCCAGACTGAGATCTCACTGAAGATGGTTTTGGAGCATATTGATATATTAAACAGTAATAAGTCTCCAGGATCAGATAGTATTCACCCAAGAGTTCTGAAGGAACTCAAATATGAAATTGCAGAGCTACTGAATATGGTATGTAACCTATCACTTAAATCAGCCTCTATACCAGGTGACTGAAGAGTAGCTAATATAACATCTTATTATGAGATGCATAGATAAACACAATCTGCTGGAGAAGAGTTAACAGAGCTTTTGTAAAGGGAAATCATGCCTCACC
Organism: Emydura macquarii macquarii; assembly: GCF_026122565.2. Classification (NCBI taxonomy): domain Eukaryota; kingdom Metazoa; phylum Chordata; order Testudines; family Chelidae; genus Emydura; species Emydura macquarii. Next base: position 1,250,439 of record NW_027131527.1, read on the forward strand.
AATCTATTAGAATTGTTTGAGGGAGTCAACAAGCATGTGGAGAAAGGTGATCCACTGGATATTGTGTACTTGGACTTTCAGAAAGCCTTTCACAAGGTACTTAACCAAAGGTTTTTAAGCAAAGTAAGCAGTCCTGGTATAAGAGGGAAGGTCCTGTCATGGATCAGTAATGGTTAAAAGACAGAAAACAAAGGGTAGGAATAAATGGTCCATTTTCAGAATGGAGAAGGGGTATATAGTGGGGTTCCCCAAGGATCTGCCCTGGGACCTGAACTGTTCAACATTTTCATAAGTGATCTGGAAAAAGGGGTAAACAGGGAACTTGCAAAATTTGCAGATGATACACAACTCAAGATAGTTCAATCCAAAGCTGTCTGTAAAGAACTACAAGGAGAGCTCACTAAACTTGGTGACAAAATGGCAAATGAAATTCAATACTGATAAATGCAAAGTAATGCACATTGAAAAACATAATCCCAATTCTACACACAAAATGATTGAGTCTAAATTAGCTCTTACCACTCAAGAAAGAGATCTTGGAGTCATCGTAGATATTTCTCTGAAAACATCTGCTCTATGTTCAGCAGCAGCCAAAAAAGCTAACAAATGTTAGGAAACATTAAGAAAGGGACAGATAATATGATAGAAAATATAATTACACTATATAAATCCATGTTTTTGCTCACACCTTGCATAATGAGTGAAATTCTGGTCATCCATCTTAAAAAAGATATAAGAAAGGAGTTGGAAAAGGTGTGGAGAAGAGCAATAAAAATGATTGGCGTATGGAACAACTTCTATATGGCAGAGATTAAAAAGACTAGGACTGTTCCGTTTGGCAAAGTGATGACTAAGGGAAGATATGATAGCGGCCTATAAAATCATGCATGTTGCAGATAAAGTGAATAGGGAAAGGTTTTACCCCTTCACATAATACAAGAAACACGGATCACCTGATGAAATTAATAGGCAGCAAATTTAAAAGAAACACAAGGAAGTATTTCTTCATACAATGCACAACCTGTGGAACTCATTGTCATGGGATGTTGTGACAGCCAAAAGTGTAACTGGGTTCAAAGAGAATTTAGATAAGTTCATGGAGGATAGGCCCATCAATGGCTATTAGCCAAGATGGTCAGGGATGCAACCTCATGCTCTGGGTGTTTCTAAACCTTTAACTGTCCAAAGCTGGAACTGGACGACAAGGGATGGATCACTCAGAAGTTCTGTTCATCCTTCTGAAGCTTCTGGCTTTGGCCACTGTCAGAAACAGAATACTGGGCTAGATGGACAATTGATTGATCCAGTATGGTTGCTCTTATGTTTTAGGGTATCTCATTCACTTTGAGAGAGCTTGGCTTTATAGTCCAATAGCTCAGAACCAGAACTGCCTATCAGACAGACTGTGAAAAAATAAAAACCAAACCCAAAAGAGGTGCCACTTGGGGTTCCTTGATCACATATTATATTGCATTTAATCATTTTTCACTATAACAAATACATGCTAATCAACGTGTAAATTTTTGCTATTAATGAGACTCTCAGAGGGCCCAAATTTTCTTCTCATTCCCATAAAATACAGTGTAAAAGCCAAATCCTGTTATTTTTACAGGACTAATCCTGTTGCTTTCAGTGTGAATTCTTGCTTGAGTAAGACCAGCAGGATTTGATTCCGAAAGCAACATCACAGTTAGCACATAAGTATAATCTAATAGTAAATGTACTCCATTCAAATCACATTCTTTTGCTTTCAAGTGGTCCTCAAGCATGTCTTCCTTGGCTTCACCTTGTCACATAGGGCAAAAAAGACAGCTTTAAAATGAGTAGGAGGATTACTTGATCAGTATTGATCAGGGATATTTGTGTGTTGGGACACAGCCCCCTCTTTCTCTGCTTGAGAAATGCCCCTCATTTGCCAGGCTATAATGAAGTATGTGTACTATGCTTGAGTGAAATGTTGGCACAATATCTAATATTCAGCATTTGGGGCCATTTCCTGGCCATTGCTCTGTCCACTTTGCATATCTCCAGTGACACAAGAGAGTACTAAATCCGTCAAATCCATCCGCTGAAGATTCACGCTCTAGAGAAAGTTTTAGGTGGCTTAGAGCTTTTGCAAGCATTTCCTAGTCCATCTCTTCTACTGGCAGTATACGCGGCAATAGAAGAGTCTTGCTGGGGAAAAGGAAACTCCTAGCACCCCAGCAATCACTATTTAAGAGGGAGACTATTCCCTTACAGGTAGTAAGGACTAGTGGTTAATCAACACCGGTTCAGTGGTATCTTCCTTAAGTCGTGGGACCTTTGGAGCAGATGAAGACCTAGGGAAGGCAAAGCTAGGTGTTCAGAGAGAGGAAGATGGTCACAGAGGAATAGTTTAGGCTTGGGGGGGGACCAGGCTATTTTTTTAAGGGCCTGGGCCCATGAGCCTTATAAAGTGTGTGAGACATGACTGCCTTCCCTCGCAGCCAATTGGGACAAGCTCTGAGGAGAGGCTGTATATATTTTTGTCTCCCTCTCTGTTCTGATGGAAGAGACACATCAGGGTAAGTTTAGCTACCTGTGAACTTCTGTCAGCCCAGAGGGGTAAGGCAAAGAATAATAGAAATCTACTCAAAGAGTTCCTGAAAGAAGCTGATGAGAACCCAGAAAGAGAGGCCCAAGAAGGAGGGCTGTACAACACCCTGAAATCAAAGGAAGATAGTGTAGGCCAAAGAGACTTTATTTCAAGTCTGTTTGCACAGAGTAAAGTAGAACCCAGCAGGGACATTTTTTTAAACCTTTGTACAATGTGCTGTTATCAAGGGGTCCTGCATGAAAGGAAACTGAGATGAGGAGGTGAAGAGACCCATGGTTGGTCAGCAGGAGGGACTACAGCCTGGCTTCCCCAGAGGTCCCTTGATGTTAGACATCAGTTAAAGCAACCCTGAAGCTGGAATCAGGTAGTAATCATGCACCCTGGAACTTCCCTCTCTAGAAAGTCAGTCCCATCTCCCTCATATGTATGTGGAGCTATGACTGACTTACTCTCTGCATTAACAGAACCCAATTAACATTTCCAGCAAGGTCAGTTCCTGAGGCCAGGGTGAGGTGTTCAGACTGTCTCTGATAGGCTATAGCAGTTTGTGCAATTTAACAACCACAACATACTAAAGTATATTGAGAATGAAGTGCAATAAGCATTCATGGTTTCTACAGATTCTTTTGCATGTCACTGAACTAGGTATTGTCTAAATTGGCATTTTTATATATTACATATATTTTAATAAACTTCATCACAGTATTTGAAAGTATGTTCATTCATGAGATAGCTGAACTTCATTCCTTACTTGTATGTTCTAACACTTATGTTAGTCCTCAACAGTTGTAGCATCTATCCTATTTCTAATATCTATAGATTAGATATATTGTATCTATTTCTAATATCTATAAGGTAGATAAGCTCAACAAACCATGTTGAAACTCTTAGGGCATAAGAGGGAAGGTGCACACATCTTGCAAATATGAAAAATCTGAAGAGAGCCTTTTATTTTAGTTGTATACATTTCATCCTCTTAAAAAACCCTAACTACAATGCCATGATTTATAGTAATTTTTCAGCATCATACGGACCATAACAAATGTTTCTAAATTTTTAAAGACCTATCTGGAGTAAACCTTGAGAAATTCTCAAATGCATCTGAAATACATTTTACAGTGGTTTGGGATGGGGGGCATCCCTTAGGAACCACACCTCAAAGCTTTTAATGTATTTTAGTGCTGAAAGCTTTCAGAAGAGATGTGGGATTCCCAGATAATGGATTAGTTCCATCCACAGTAATAATACATAATGGGTTAAAAGGTCAGCTATTTTTGTTACTTGATATTTGTGGTTTTTACCTTATTATGCAACTCCCCCAAAGAAAGTGGTTGAGAAAATTGCATTAGAAATATAATTTTTGGGGAAAAATTAACAGGGTTCCTTTAGGGAAGAAGAGAACACTTTTTTTAATTTATTCCTAGTGTATACTGAGATATTTTGGCGATTGAAATTAACATTAAACATAATTGTATTTACAGTATATGCATTCTATCCAATATGATGGATTAGATAATGCTGAGATCGCTAATGATTATTTTCAGAAACCTTTTGATAAACAATTATGTCAGAGTGCAATGTGTGTTCAGAATTGGTGACAGGACTTCAGGGGAGATGGGCTTCCGCTCTCCATCGGCTGTGTAAAACTCCCATGATAGGAGGGACTCTGAGAAGGTCTCCTAGTGAAATTCCCCCAAGTCATTCTATGGAACAAACGGGTTCATTCTCTCTCTCCCCCCCCCTCATCCTCCCAAAAAAAAACCCCAAAAAACCAAAAACCTGCCTACACCAACATCTGTAGGAAGCCCGAGTGGGGAAGGCCTGTGTCTCTGCCCTCATTTGTAATTCTCTTCTGTACCATACCCCCAGCTCCTTAAGCACTGTCTAGGTAGTAATAACAACCATGTCCAAGTATATTCTCACACTGTTGTATATCAGGAGTAAATCTATTAAAGTCAGTGGAGCTATACCAGTGTATTTGAAAAGAGACTTGGATCTTCAGTTTCTGTGCACTGTTTCTTTTATATATACTGCTTTATCTATAACAATAATTTGGAGTAGGTCCTTGAGCAATGTTTTCCTTGTGCCATGCTTTTCCTCAACTATTTTATTCTAACCAAGATACTGCTAATGAGAAGATTTCCCTTTCTGTCATTGCCTTTATCCTCTGAAGTATTTAGTAAGCACGGTTTGGGAATGGTTGACACAGACATGTTTGCACTATCCACCAGAATTGCTCTTCATCTTAATATTAGTCACATATGCTGGGGGTTGGGAGCAAGTGGAAAAACACAAATTGTTTGTGCTGCATGGAAGACATCTGTCTGGTTTTGGTTTTTGTCTGTAGCTTTTTTTTGTACTGGTGGCATGTAGGCTTTGTGTAAGAAGAGTATATCAAATCGTGTCTTGCACTAACTGGTATTTTTAGTCTCACTACACAATGTTATTCAAGTTTTGTCTGCTATCATTTCTTGGTCAATCTCCTACATGGTTTTCACTTTGAGTTTACTGTCTTTTACAGCTCTGATAAATTCAGCATACATACTGGTTATCATATCATCTACTCCTCTGTTCCTTTCTAAACTTTGTTCTTAGGAAAAGCTTGTTGAGCTGTGAGGTCAAAAACCACTTGAAATGTTTTGAAGATCAGAAAACTGGTTTGAGTTTGGAAAATTCATTTACAGTAATTTATATCCCACAGTATTTTCCTTCCCATGAGTTTAAATTTTTGTAAGAAAAAAAAAATCTAGCTTTGCTACATGTTAGGGATAGGGAAAAAGTTTGGGGTGGAGTGGGGGATTGCCTAATGTGTACTGTAATGTATCTCCTTTTTTCATTATAATTTTTCTTTCCTCTGCTCCTTGTGTTCAAACTCATCGTATTTTTTGCACTATGATTACTATTTCATTTTTTTCAACTGTATTTTTCATTGTTTTTCCTTTTCTCTTACACATTTTCCCCTATGTGACTGTGCAACCAGTTTAATTTCAAACTTGCTATGTTCAAGTGGGTTTGAAATACAGCTGGTCAAAAAACAGAAATTCCATTCCAGGTGAAATTCCAAAATTCAGTGGGGGGAGGAGGGGAAGTCTTTTGTTTCAAAACAAAAAGTAGAAATTTCAAAATTTCCGACACGACGGAAAATCTTAAAAAAAAAAAAAAAAAAAATTGAAATCATCAAAACATTTTATTTTGAAACTTTTGAAACAAACTTTTAGGCTACTTGCTTAACCATGGCTCCCAGTCAGCCTTAGCCTGGAAACCCTGGGGTCCCGGAACTTGGGCAGTCTACACAGTGGGGCGTCTATAAAACCACAGATCTTAGAATCCCAGGTTCCTTTGCATCCTACCAGGTGAACTGGCAAGAAAGTAGCAGGGTTCCAGAATCCTCTCTGTTTCGTGGGAAGTGCATCGAATCTGGGACATTTTTGCCAAACATTTGTCTTGATGAATCAGCGTTTTCCAGTGGAAACCTGTTTTGTTGTAAAATTCCCAATTAACTCTAATTTGCAATTAGGCAAAAGTAACACCACCACATAACATTTTATATACTTGCAACACTTCCAGTTTTTCCATCTTGGTTACTAGTCCTAATGGAAGTAGCTTAAAAAACTGGTTCTACATCAGCCAGTAACTTGTATTGCATTTGCAGGGTTGGCCTGATGGTGCTGTCTTTATATAGGTTCATATTCTAATTTCTTTGAATGCTCTGTTTAACTTGAGTCCTTGGAAGGACTCAATACTCAATTGTGTATTTCAACACAATTTGCTTTATTGTCTGGGTGACTTTTTGTTTGAGGGAAGTTTCTACAGCAACTATTTGGTCATATATTTTACATCCATCTACTTCTACTATATTTGCGTTTGTCCAAAGGCAACAAATGGGTGGGAGCCAGGACACTTAGGTATGTCAAACCACAGCTAGGAGCGTGCCTCCTAGCCCAGCTAGACACTCATCCAAATTTGCTAAAAATAATAGTGTGGATGTTGTGGTATGGGTGGCAGTCTACCTAGCCATCTTGGACATAGGGGTTAGTTGGCTATCCCAAACCACCACCCAGGCTGCAATGTCCACACTGCTATTTTTAGCACACTAGCTTGAGCAGACCAAGTGTCAGTCTGTCAACCCCAGTTGAGAGGTATGCTCCCAGCTGCAGTGTAGACATACCCTTGGGGTGAAATTCAGGCCCCACTGAAGTCAATGTTAAAACTTCCATTAATTTCAGCGAAGCCAGGATTCCCTCCCTCTTTTTCTGTCCACCCCACCCCCATATACTATTCCATGGTATACTATGAATGTTTTAAAATTAGGACAATTTGCCATTAGTCCATATTGCACATGTGGAAGCATAAACACAGATACATTTATCCAATTAGTGTTTCCTCCCCAAAATGAAGTATTTGTAATTGTGTTAATTAACGATAATGGAATCCAGCATATATGTGATTATCCAGCTTATTTCTCGAACAAAGAGCCTTACGGAAACTTTGGAGAGTATCTTAACTGAAGTGAATCTTATTGTTAGTTCATACATAGGCCAGGGAAGTGATGAATAGAAGTTGTTTTAGAACTGGGTTGAGCTTTTCAAAACTGACTTAGGAGTTTTGACATATCCAGCTCCCATAGAAATGTAGAAATGTCCAAAATTCGAACAGGTCAGGAATTTTTCAAAGAACTTTTTGTGGGATCCCATCTTTTTGTGGGATCATATGTTTCTATGAAAGTTTTGTCAAGAAAGGCTTCTCAGAGCCAGGATGGAATTTCTTATCAAAACAAGAGAGAAAGGGAGAGATCTCATTTCAGAATAGCCAGTAGCACAGTGGATAGGGCACTCACCTGGGATGTGAGACCAAGGTTCATGTTCTGTATCTTTCTGATTCAGAGCAGGGACTGGAACTTGGTGTGTGCTCTCGCTTGCTTGCTTGCTCTCGTATTGTGTGCATGCACACACACACACAGCTAAATGTCTGAGCTCCATCCTGGTGTAGAACAGGAAAATATTTGAGAAAACAAACATTTTCATGAGATGACAAACCAGTTTCTGCTCAGCCCTAGTTGAGTTGGCTTTGGAAAGCTCAACCCTGGTGATTATTTAACAGAGAGCTCTCGCTCGTATTGACCATATTTTATCTCTTCTTTTCATATTGATAAGCTCAGGCACTATATCTTCTATACTACTGCTTAAGTTTTCAGAAATGACAAGTGATTTTGGGTGCCCCCCATTTTTCAATATCCAGCTTGAGATGTCTTAAACGGGCATTTTTTTCATTGTTGTGCACTCTCTTCTGAAAGTGAAGTCCCTTTAAAGTGTCTCAAGATGGGTATCAAAACTTGAAGAATCCAAAATCACTATTCACTTTTGAAAATATAGACATAGTTTAATACTTTATGATATAGTGTAGCACTTAATTGAGCTTATTTGTGGTGTGATATCAGGCCCTAAATACTTCAGAACAGCCATACTGGGTAAGACCAATGATACATCCAGCCCAGCTTCCTGTCTTTCGAAAGCGGCCAGTGCCAAGTGCTTCAGAAGGAATGAACAGAACAGATAATCATCAAGTGATCCATCCCCTGTTGCCCATTCTGAAGAATGGGCTGGTGTTTTATGCAGTGTTTATTGCAATGCATTAATTTCTTGTACAAAGTTGTGGTAATTTAAATATTTTTATAAACTTTTGGTTCTTTTCATTTTACTTATTTGCCCATACTTACTGGAATGCACTAAAGACTGAAGTGACAAAATCACGTTATTTTATGAATTAAAAAATACTCTTTTAAGTAGGCATCCATTTAAAGACATAATGTTGTGGGTGGCACTGAAGTCTTGGAGTGCCAGGAGTCAATAACAATGCATTATCACTAAAACCTTATCTTCCTTCCTGCTTGTGTGTGTGTGTGTGTGTGTGTGTGTGTGTGTGTGTGTGTGTGTGTGTGTGTGTGTGTGTGTGTGTGTGTGTGTGTGTGTGTGTGTGTGTGTGTGTGTAATAGCACACACATTATATGTACCAAAAATACAAAGTGCTTTTATATAGTGTCCTTTGCAAAAGCATTCTAATGTATTTATATACCATTTCAAATGTTATTAGAATCAACATTAAACAAGTGTATTCATTATGGATTTTATAATAGGAAATGATCCAGTGTTTCAAATTTTTATCAAGAGCTGGCTACAGAGTTTTGGAGAGCCATGTTCTTAAAAAGTTCTGGTTCTGAGGGATTTAAACATGTCCTTATGTCAAAAATCAAGAATATATGATAACTACATGCTCTAAAAATGTAAGGTGCCCACGCAGGTGAGTAAAATCTTGCTTATGTGGGCTACCTAGCCATTGGGTCCTGAGGGTGCTGTGTACCTGCTTGTTTTCTACCCTAAAGTAGGTGGTCAGGAAACCCATTTGCATAATATTTGAATCTCTTGGCTTCAGTGAGACAACTTATCCGAGTGAGGGCAACATGGGTGAGGAAGAGTTACAATAACAGGCCCACCTGAATTCAAATCAGATGCTCAAGTTTGAAATTTAGCTGCCTTTATGTATTGTATATGTGTACATTCAAAACAGCACACATGGTGAAGTTGAGCATCAGTTTTTAAAAAAAGTTTATCGGACAAGTCATCATTATGATATAAACTAATCTTGGATCCTTAGAATTGAAAAACATCTATGCAATTAAAGCTTTACATGGTTTATCTGTCTGTGGCTTGTAATGTAGGCAGAATATGTAGACTAGAATTTGATAATGAAGACATTCATGCATATGCTAGTCTTTATAGTACCATAATGCCTGCAGCAAGCAACAATATATGAAGCTTTGTCTAAGTTATTTATTTCTTTACTATCACTGCAAGAAGTTCTTTCCCTACTTTCACAATAAAAAAAAAACCTCTAATAAAAATCAACGTTTCACTGCTAACTTCTAGATGATCATAAGAGATGAAAGATCATTTTTCTCGAAGTCATCCTTAGGCTGTAATGATGAACCATTTTCTAGCTCAAAAAGTAGGTGCCATTCTTTTTTCCAATGAAAAAGGGTTTTCACTGTGTTAAAACTGATCTAGAGCCATAACTCTCTTTATACCTCTTCCTATGAAGTAATTTACCAATGTATCTTTGTCAAGCATGAATGAAATGTGCAAAAGTAAAGCAGAGACAGTTACAGATTAGTGTATCTGGACAAACAGTGGACTTCAACTATTGTTGCTAATGGTAGCACAATATAGTTGAAGATATCAAATATAATATTTTCTAGGATCTGTTCTCGCATCAGAGTCTAATGATAACTTCCATTTACATTCATGTTTTAGGCACACATCAAAAGAACACATTCCTTGGGGTCTTATTGTTTTCTCAGTCTACTATATGCATAGCATTCCATTGACATCATATGAAAAGTTCTGGCAAAATACCCTGATCAAAATAAGACAAATAGAAAAGACAAATGTTGGATATTAACCCTGCACAAACTGAAGTGTTGCTTTTGGCAAGGCAGTAATTTAGAGACTAATTTGAAATCTGTAGATATTTTGTTCATGGATTGCAGTTATTGGTGTAAAATCACAGTAAAGATAAGTAAAACTATCAGGAATGATGTAACCCAGTGTGAATTCAGAGAAGCATATCTATTGCCACTGAGGGGAGCGTGATCACTGTGTCAGCCTTTGCTACACTTGAAGGTGTAGACACCTAGTGTGAGTTCCTCCAGTATAGCCCTCCTGGTGCTGGCTGGCAAGATGGCCAAAACACTGCGGATTGAACCAGGGACCTCCCAGATATAAAAGCAGGAGCTGGTACTGCTTGAGCTAAATCTCTATAGCTGGAAAAGAAACAATTGAATCTGCTGCTTGTTGGACAAGGGGGGAAACCTGTAATGCACCCTCAAAATTTGGTTAGACTACTCTATAGGAGGGTACGGGGAGAAACTGTGACCCATTCCACTCACACATCCGCCATGTGGTAGTATGTGCTGCTGTCCCCAACCTTGAGTATGGGGAGTGCAGGCACCCTCCTATGTATGTATGTTTACTGGTTGAGAGAAGAGCATAACAGTTATGGACAGCTATACATTAATTTGTCCCAGAGTCTCCACTCTGCAATTTTACATTGAGCTTTACTACTTTCTCCTCTGGATAATTTCCTACACTTCATGATCCTGACTGGAAATGAATAGAGTTCTAAGTCTTTATTTATCATAGCACACGCTATCTTCTAATGCTGTCTTTAGGTGTCAACAATAACTGACCTTTTCTTACTGGAGAGACATGTCAAGAATTTGGTCCCTGGACAGCTGTGTGTTGCTGATACCACAAAGTTGAACCATCCACTTAAAAATGTGTACAGCATACAGATGGGAGAGCTGTCAGTGTATACTTAAGAGCTGGGGAATATATATACGAAAAGTAATGTTAGCTTTATATGTCTTCCTTATAACAGTGACATTCAGTAGAAAAGGTGAAACACAATGACACATATTGTGTTACATTATTTAATATTTTTCTCTCTGTTCACATGCATTACAATACTATTTGTGTTTTGTTTTAATGTGCTCACTAATGTGTGATGTGAATGTTCTGCTTTTACTATCTTAATGCAAAACATGTAATGTTAAATTATGTCTCACCTTAGGGCCAGATTCTGCCATCCTTACTCACCCTGAGCAGTACCTTACTTTAGATAGTTCCATTCACTCCAAGGTATTTCTCAATATAAGTAAAGGTGGCAAAATCTGGTTTTAGTTCCCATCGTGATAAGTAGGACAGTTCTTTCATTTCTGCCATTGTAACTAATCAAAGGATTTGGTCCATTTTGTTAACTGTCAGATGAATTATGCATTTGAAGAAGTATCTGTAGCAGCTGTCCTACTTAATATACAAGCTTCATAATATCATCATAGTTCTCTTGGTCTCATAAAGAAAGGGAATGATTCTGATTGTTGAATCTACTTTAGAACTCCATGTAGCAGCAATATTGGTGGTCAGCTGTATGCAGTGAATAAATTGAATGTATAAGGTTGATATTGAGTGTAGTAAGTTTTGGTTTTCATAAAAAATAAGCTCAATGATAGAAATTTCTTGACTTGCTTGTAAATGTTGAATTTAAAGATACTGAAAGCTTTCCTTTGAATTATAGTGAGCCGTCAGTCAACACACCTTTTCTGACTTTGTAAAAATACTGATTTGAACAAGAAATGTCAGTGCACCTTACATTACATACTTACTGACTGAACAAAGAAAACCTGCTATGGTCCATAATTAATTGCTCTAAGGTCCCACTCCTGCAAACAAGTAACACACATATGTAACCATGCTCATGTGAATTAACACACTGGGTGAAAACCTGGAGTCTTTTCGCTGGTTTTGGTGCAGCTAATATTTCATCCAGTGATTTAAAAGGGACTCCTCATATGCCTAAAGTTAGACATGTACATAATTAGTTGTTGAACAGAATCTAATCCTGAAGGTTTTTCCATGAGTGATTCTCTGAGCCTCGTTGAAATCTGGGGGATGAAGGGAAGGGACGCAGGCACGGGGGTCTACCTGCATAAGGATCAGGGCCCTAGTGTAGAGGCTTTAGTTTATAAAGCAAGGTTTTGAGCATCCTGAACTCTCATTAAAGTTCACATGAGAGCTCAGCACATTGCCGAAGTGAGAGCCAACTGAATGGGTCGGTCAAAATAGCCTATTTCTCCTCCTTACAGGACAGTTTTCAAGTCTCTTGAATGAACAGCAAAATGTACAATCAAGCATTAAACATTCCTTATTCTCAAAATAGATATACTAAATTGCTATTATAAATTTGACTAAAGCACAATAACCAAGTATTTTTGAATTTATTAAAGAAATCTTGAACATGAGCAAAATATATTATTGGCTTCTCTAGATAACTTAAAGCAGTTTCACCTCAAAGGGTTAAAAAGGGGAAGCTGTGTAACCAAAACGATTATCATTGATTTATGCTTGTTTCCTTCATCTAAATATTACCTTTCACTAAAATGTTAATAACATACATATACAGTATTCCTAGATACAGATCTCTGTCACTGACAGAGCATAGCTGTACTTAGACAGCAAGGTTTTTATGGAATTTACTCTTCTACTCAACCCAACTTCTTTGTTTTCTGAATCCAATAGATTATTATTCAAAATCATCCTCAAATTTGTACAGAAAAGCCATCTTTTTCACATATGCTGCTTTACTTGGAGCAGGCCTATATTTTTAAATTTGTCAATTACTTTATTGGAATCATTCTCCACCTTTCCCCACATAATAACTGTAGGAGCTGTAACTTGCTAATCAGCATTAAATCTGTCAGAAAATTAGGGCTGAATCCTGCCCTGAGTATATGGTACAACATTTTTGAAGTTATCCATTCATCATGCTAGGAAGACTACCTAGTAAAACATACCAAGACACACACATCACAAAGAGGGCACCCAATTCATCACGTGGGAGTTGCGCATAATTCTATCTGGAGGGGAAGCTAAGTTTACCCCAAAGCGCCACCTTGTAGGAAACCTGTCAATAAGATTCCTTTGGAAGAAGATGCACCAGAAAGCAACTATGTTCCCCTTTGCTCAAACTAGAGCTAGAATTTACCTATATTTAGGTTTGCATGCCTTAAAACCCAGGGGTGAAATATTGGTTTCGTAGACATCAATGCAAAACTCCTGTTGAATTCAGTGGGGCCAGAGTTTCACCCTCGGCATTCATACTCATCCCCATGTTCAGGGAATTATTATTTACGCAAGTCTCACAAGAAGACCATCCCTTTATGTTTGATCTTTGAGTGTAGAATCCGGTCATGTGTGTACTGGCCTAGTGAAATCTTAACCCTGTTGAAGTCAATAGGAATTTTGCCACTGACTTCAATAAGGCCATCATTTCATTCCAAATGTTTATATATACTAGGAAAACGATCATAATTAAACTTCATTTTGATATACAAGTGATTTCAATAGAATTTGAGCAGATGTACAGTACACAGTGCATATGCTCTTTCTATGTAGCCAAAGAACATGTTTATTTTACTGATTCTCCTTTTTTGTCTCGAATACTCCTTTGGGACTGTGTACTCTCTGAGCCTTTATTCTTTACATTTTCATTGGTTTAGTTATAACATTGAATTCCCACTTAAATTTGAATTCCTCCATCAAGCTGCGCAAAACAAAATCAAAACTCCAACACTTTATCTCCCTCAAAGGCTCAAAATTGAGCGCTCACATTAGACAGTCCATGTGTTTAGTTCCTCAGAAAACAAGTGAATGGATTTTATTCCACAAAACTGCTTATAATAAAGCTGGTTATGGTAAATGTTACAGTTAGGGCTCAGTAATGCCAAACCTAAATGTTCAAAAATCATGCAACTGGTTTAAATGCCATGAGATTTAAAATCAAATAATGTTGGGCTCCTTTTATTTGTCTTCTGATTTTTTTAACCTTTCTTTGTAACAAAGAGGGCTAGGAACAAAAAAAACAAACAAAAATAGCAGTTGATATTCTCACATAGTTACATGATTCTGTATACACCGGCTTAGTTGTGGTGGCTGATATACTCAGGGAATAGAGTCTCATCTATCACTGCCCATTCCCTGACTTATGGACAGGGGAATAAATGACCGAACAGCATGTTTTACCATTGCATGGCTGGACCTAGGTTTCAGGTGGCCCATGCAGCTGTTCCACTGCACTACACAGGCATGCAAATTGTGTCTACCCCTTATTCTCTGTGCAGTCCCAAACACATTGCAGCAATCAAATAATAATTTGTATTTTGCCATCTATGTTCTTTCATTTTACTTTTGGCATTTCAACCAGCTGGGAAGATGACACTCGACTGGTCAGTTTCAGTTCACTGGAGTTTCTAATTAATTTCAGTCTCTTCCTGTGACATGCTACTGACCCAGTGCTATTTAAATGATAAAAGACAAGTTTATCATTAACTTTAACTGGGAAAGCATTTCCATGCATAGTTCCCCCATTATAATTATTATGCAGTAATAGAACCGATAATGGATTAAGCGATCTGATCAGCAGTTTAAGGGACACTAGGAAGGAATCTGGCCAGCTTTTTCAATGTGCTGCTTCTGTCTATTCTGTTACTATTAAATAATTACTGTCTCTTGCATTAAACCTCCAATTAACTGGAAAATTTTAAATACCTCTAATATGATTTGAGTAGCTAAGAATAGTTTTACTCCATTACCCTGAGAATGAATGAATGTATATCTAATATAATAATTTGTTGATGTTGACTTACATTTTTTAAGCAAATAAGTGTGTCTATTTCATAGTTCTCATACCTGTAACATTTTGGCCCTGACTGCACTGGATTTTAAACCGAGTCTCGAATTCTGTTTACACTTGATTCTAGATAATACTGTTTATTTATTTATTAGATTAATGCCCAAAGGGTACCACTGAGATCAAGGGCAATTGTATTAGCACTGTACATACACATAGTAAATTGAACTGGTGGACATTGTTCTAATTATTTTTTATGAAAAATTAAAAAATGGAAAAGCCTGAAACATTCTGACAAAAAAATCATAGATTTTTTTTATTTTTTCAACCAGCTATAGTTTCTCAAAATTTTTTGAGTTTTGAAAAATCATTGACACTTTTGAAAATGCAAACAAATAAAAAAAATTGCAATTCTTTTTAACAGGGTTGGGGTTTTTTTGGTCTCTTTTTCTATCAGTTCTAATAGTTTACAATTTTAAATAGGCCAGACAGGTGAATGGTGGGAGAAAGGAGTTATTTTCATTTTATAGATGGGGGGAACTGAGGCACTAGGTACAGAGGTAATCAATTACTTGTCTAAGGTTACACAGGAAGTGTGTGGCAGAGCTTTCTTGGAGCCATAGGCAGCTACTCCTGGCTGTGGTTCCTGATAAAAATTAATAAATCCCAGGTTGTAATGAATTCCTTGAAGATTCTCGATAGTTGGGTGACACAGGTCCATTAAGTACGGAACCCTATTCCCATTCCATTGTCTCTGAACATCTATTCCACCAGTCCTTCTCTCCCTTCAATTTAGTGTCATGATTCTTCTTCTTTTCAACTTTACCCTCAGAATCATCCACTGCTTCTCTGTCTTCAGCTGGCATTGTTTAATAATCAAAACATCTACATGTAAGCACAGTATGATCAGTCCTTCTGTCAGTTTCTCAAATATCAATAACTAAAAATAAATAAATTTGGGATAATATATGCTGGCTATAACCAGCTATTACATTCTTTTTATAGTGCCAACATATTTCAATCTGAACTTTTACCCTCCTTTTTTAATTTAAAACCAATAATATCCATAAGACCATTCATTTCATATAGTATTTGACTCGTTCTTGCTTTCATTCTGGGATGACAGTTACACTAAAAAAATAGACAAGAATAGGTCCCAACTCATCCTAATTCTATCCGCACACTATTTTTATCCATGTTGTCATTTATAGCAGTTGGCAGTACAATATGGTCTCTACTCTTCTAAAAATGGATCTTCTATCTGGGTAATAGTCATTCCATTGTCTCTTTTTCATTAACTAATTTAAAAGGTCATAGACGTGTGGGAGTATTAACACATGTGCGGATCATTTGTATTTCATAACCCAAAGGATGAATTTGTTATAATCTCATTACTTTCCAGAACCTCATTTTCAAACCAGTGATTCCAGTAAATCACTTTACTTGCTGTCTGTTCTGTGAGTTATTTCATAATGGAGCAATTCTGGGGGAGGGAATAAATAATGAATATCTTCTTTCTTTCTGAAAATATACATAATTTATCCAAGAATTGTTTAGACTTTTTCAGAGAAAACACATAATTGAGCATACCCTTCCCACCGCTAACACTCCCAAAAGACCACCTATTCTCCTAAGCAGGTCTCTAAAAGCATAAATGCATTCTTAACACTATGCTAAAATAAAGACACTATGATATGTTTATCAAAATCTGGGATTGTCCACTGTGTCTTTAGTACATTTACCAATGGCAGGACCCTAATCCAAAACCCACTGATGTCAATTGATTTCAGTGAGCTTTGGATCTGACTTCAAGTTGTTTTTCCTAAATAAAAGTAGAAATTGCTTTAATTAAATAGGCAAGGCACCAAGGCATATACATACACAAATGACTTTTGTATAACTAGCTTACTGATTCTAATGCTTACCAAACCACAAACACAATTCTTCATTGTGGAGAAAATTATTTTAAAACACGTCTTCAAGTGACTTGTGTGTAAATGTAACAATCTTTACTAAATACTTGGAAAAATACGTATATATTTAAGCCGTGGATGCTTTCATTTCTTTCTTTTACTAAAAAGAGCCCCTGGTGCCTTTCATCGACCTTTTACTGTAACAAAACATCCTTTTTTTGAAGGGAACACACATTACAGTTGTCTTTGGCTACAGCAATGAGGTGTATATCAACACATGGTCATTGCACTTATAAAGATTCTTTCAAGAATTCAGTTCAGTAAATGACTTCTTGAATTTCTGAAACTTTTATAAATTAATCCTGGCCCTGGACAATCTCGGTTACATCTGAAAATTAGGTAAAACAGCACAGCAATTTCTGCTCCTTTTCTGGAGTCTAACGTATTGATGATAGTAAATGTGACTTGAAAAAATGGACAGCACCTGAGTTTACATGACCTTTAGCCTTTCTGTAAATTGTGACATTTCTGGAAACTATCTGGGATAATACATCATACAACAATCTTTCCGATTTTCTGTTGTGATGCTGCTCTTCCAGCATATAGATGACGATAAAGCAATTCCCAGCTGGGATGATATCCACATCCATTCAAATTAAAGAGGAACAAAGCATGTGAACCATCCTAAAAAGTTCTGGCAGTAAATGTTGTTATACAATGAATACTGGCCATATGTTTGAACAGGCCCATCTGGAAGCTGGATCTTCACAAGGAGATCAGGGTGGATTTAGATGGATGATTTCCACAGCCTCATTTGGAGGTTAAAGAGACCCAGACAATTGGGAGGACTACCCATGTCTTTCACAAGTAGTAGAATTTAGCTGTTATAGTTGCAATTGAATGGACATTGTAACATAAAGAAATAATTTCTGTTAGTCTGACAGTGCAATTATAGATGTAGATCATAAAAAGTAGGGTGATAAAATAACTTACCACAGTAATGTGAGTCTGTACACACATTGCATTGCATGCAAGATTAATTCTGTGCCATCAAATAAGGGCTCTCATCTAAGCAGCTTTAGTTAGTTTTGTGTTCCAAAAGAATTGACTACAAATCCTCACACATGTCCAATCATTATGTCAGAGATTGGGTAATCAAGATCTGCAAGCTCTGAAACAATTAAATCCTTTTAAAAAAATAAGTAACAGCTTTTTTCCTCCTGACTAGTATAAATAAATAAATTTGCATTTGTATGGATACCCAGTTCCACTAGTTCCAATGAGAATTATGTAAACTAATGATGGGGTTTTTCATAATGTGCAATGTTTACTCAGGAAAGAGGGCATTTATTCACATGAGCACAATTGGGCTAAAGCTGTCTATAAGAAAGATGTTTAAAAAAGTTGCTAAAGAAGGTTTGATTATGCAGCCATTTTGCACAATGGAGTTCCTTTTGAAATCGGTGGTAACTTTCTACATAGATTATGGCAAGTTTAGTCTGATTTCCAGAGCACCTTTAATACTATATGGTACTGATAGAACTGAACTGAAGAAATACACTACACATGAAAAAATATTTTAGAATAAAACTGTTTGATTTATTTTCTTTTAGAAGCTTATATCATAGCTGTCCTTGTAAATACCAATATTATAAAGAGGGTTTTGATACAAATTATTTTGTTGAAATGATGGCTGCGGTAAAATCCCAAGCAACACTTTGAAAATAGACCATAAGGGCTGTATTGTTCTACACTGGCCCCAACTTAAACCCATCTCCATATTACTCAATATGGCCCACAGTAAATATTCTGAATAGCACCATGTGTTCCTGTGCAGTGGGAGATCCAGATTTTGGAGCTAAGGTCAGCCTTATCCACAAGATCAGTAGGGCTTCAGGCAATGCCTGTATCTTCTGTTGAAGGTGAGGCAATTTACAGCATTCCTCAGAAAGAATGAACATTACTATGATGTCAAGCACTACTTATGGGGTAAGTCAAATGAATAAGCAGTGGAAGTCTTGGGGCTCCCTTGGGGGCTAGGAAGACTCAAAATTATGAGAGAAATTGGGGCCTGTTTTTAAAGCCCGATGTAATTAATGGAAAGGCTCCCATTGACTTGGGATCAGGCTCCACATTCCACTTAAGAGTACACCTGACAAGTGATGTAGGAAAAAAAAAAAAAAGGTACCCTACCAAAATGCGTATCTCAGAAAGGGCCCTCTTAAGTAAATATACCTGGCTGAGACTGGGCATTTTAGGAAATTTCTGCCACCTTAATGCTCTGGGTTTTCTTGACAAATCTAATGTTATTGGTGATATCATTTGCTGTCAATCAAGATTCATTCCTTCTACTGAATATTTTACTATCACTGAAATCTAATGATGTCCGATAAATATCTTGCTCCTCATTTTGACATTTAACCCACATAGAGGTGGTTGAAAAAATTTGAATTTTTTTAGTAAAACAAGGGACACATTTGTCATGCAAAACTTTCATTTTTTTCCAACCATGGAAATGGTTGCATGGAAATGGAGCATGTTCCTACATCAACATACAGTGCTACTAGATATCTCCTTTCAAATGTAAATGTAATGTGAATGCAGGCTAGTGTGTTGTACACTATCAGATAATTGTATAGTTTTATTACATATATGTTTTTATTCCTTTTAAAATCAGGTAAAGTTGTATAGTCCAATTCACCAGTAATACTTCTGAAAATATTTTGGCAGATTTGTGCATGGTTTTATACATTAGTCATAATTTCATGATGCTAAAATAGAAATTGTTGGGGTAAAAATGCTGTGCATAGACCCTGTATCACTGTATTTCTACTTCTGGAAAGACAGAAGTGAATACAGCCCATGAAAGCACAGGATCCGTGAGATAGTGTTACAAATTTACTTATTTTTAAAGGATTGTATTGATTAAGTTTTACTTCTGTCAAGTCAAATGTCACTTTCCAGCTTTGGTAATTAAACATTTCACTTAAAGATGATCATTGTTCTTAAAAGGACATTACTGATTTCAGAAACATATTTCTGTCTGAAATGTTTATTCCTTTTTAGCCATTATGGTTGCAAGTAACA
Organism: Emydura macquarii macquarii; assembly: GCF_026122565.2. Lineage (NCBI taxonomy): Eukaryota > Metazoa > Chordata > Testudines > Chelidae > Emydura > Emydura macquarii. The sequence goes on from NW_027131527.1 coordinate 1,270,257, forward strand.
CCTGAAGATAATTATTACCAAAAGAGAATGGGAGGATAATAATAAATAAATAAATAAATAAATAAATATATATATATATATATATATATATATATATATATATATTTATTTCAGTTTATCTTTATCCATTTGACAACAATTTATGTCCAGTAATTGTCAGTGTGTTCCCTTAGATAATTAGTCAGTTTCCCCTTTTTATGTGAGTCTCCCATGGAGCAAAGGTGAGAGAAATATTTAACTAGTAAAATGTGGTTTTTAAAATAAAAAACTGCATTTTTAATATGCAGTTCTGAACATGTTTTCATGTGTGGTTTTTTTTTGGGTGAGAGGTCAAATTCCCCCACCCCCAAATGAAACAACTGACTGTAAGAATGACCTACACACTGAAAAATAACGTTGGGCGTGACACATTATGGTTCCTGTTTTTACATGTTTATCATTATACTGTAAACTATCTGAATGTATTAATATAGTGTGAGATATGAAAAGTTAGTCATTCTATGCTGAATATATAAGGAAAAATGTTATTTTCATGCTTCATTATTATTGTGCATTTGAAATATTGAAAAATAACACAAAGTGTAAGCTTAAAAACAAAACAAAAACCCATCATCCCTACTGGTTTATAGAACCCATCATCCCTACTGGTTCTTTTCATTATGCTAACGTCCATCTATTAAAAAAGAATTTCCTTCAAAGTTCAGATGTGGTTAATTAACCTCTTCTCTTGAAATCTTCCATTACCTCTTATTTCATTCCAATGATTTTGTCAGCAAATAATGATAATGTATTACCATTGCAGGAATGTATGTGAATGCAAATCAACAACTCTTATTGATTTAAATACTTTTTGCTATACTGCCATAGATGATGAATGTCTTTCTACTAGTTTGACAGTGTATATATTTTAAATTATGGGAGGAATAAAAATACTCACTGCTGCATAAACTTGTGATGCCAATTTTTGTCAGACTTCAGGTCATATTCTCTGATATTCTTTGGTGAGAGAATAATTCTCATTTTTGGATGGCAGAGAAAGCCACTGTAAATGCTGTTCTAAATTTTTTCAGAACTAGGTTTCCCACTGTTTGAAATGCAGTGCTTTATTAGTGTCCTGCCACATGTTGCTTTTTGTGCGGGCACTTCAAGTGCCTTGAAGGCAGACACTGAAGAAGCTGGTAGAGTTTTGAAAGTGAAAGGGGAGGGAACAAGGTGGTAGTGAGAGAATTCCACCAAGTGGAGGAGGGGAGAAGGCTAATAGGGAAATTGTCAGCTAACTGTATTTTAGACTTTAGCTCAATAACAAAATTTTGCTTAAAAAAATATCCTAGGGTCGTCATTAGACCATTATTAACAGAATGCAATTACGAAGTAAAGGCTTAAGAACATAAAGGACTTAGACATTAATATCAGATCAAAGATTAGTTTTCCCGTCTGTGTTTTAAATGGCTTTTCCAACTATAGACAAGAAAAGTGTTGGAGGCACAAAGACGGTCCAGAAATTACTTTTGATCCATATTTTGGTCCATATTACATTTAACTCAAATTTGAATTAAAGAGCTCTTTAATTTGCAAAGAAGATAGCTTTTATTGGTATGTCCATGACTCTGGACTTCAGGATTATCTGAACCTCGGTAAGGAACCATGCAGTAATATTACTATTCCTGTTAGAAGATTAACATCTGCAGTTTTATAGGCAATGGTCTGGCAAGATTTTGGGCCTTTCTTCAGCAAGGTTCTTAAGCACATTTCTAATGTCCAGCATGGGTGTAATTCCACTGACATCTCAAAAACCATGGGACTACTCTCATATTTAAGTACCTTGAGGCCTTAATGATTAAACCATGGAGCTGTATTTGTCTTTCATCTACAGGCAATATAGGTTTATCATGTGCTTGCTCTCGGAAATCTCACTAGTGGTCTCTAGTATCTTGATTATGTGATCAGGAAGTTCCTTCCTTGGTGAAGGATAGTTGCCTGGTTAGAAGGTTGCAGGTGATTTCATATATACTGAGGCAGGTGGGGAGATCTTGTGTGTTCATTTCTTATGAATGGATGGGCACTGCTCCTGTTGTGTAGAGGCAGGAATGCTCCGGTGTCAGTCACTTGAATACAATTACTATTCTCCTCATTATATTTTTAATTCTAGTCCGGCTGATCCTTCTGTGTGTGTGTGTGGGTTTTGCTTGGCCGTGTTTTGTTTGCATCACGTTTTTTTCTTTGGCTTTGTTGCTAAGGGATAAACATTTTTTTAAGATAACTTGAAATAAAGTATTGCCAAAATCAGCACTATTTTCCCTGATATTATTTTGGTACAAAGATATTAACTATTTAATGCCTGTGTGTAAAAAGCCATTGCTATTACCACACAGTGGTGGTGTGAAACTGAACTGACATTACATTAAGTAAGGTAGATTGGCATCATGCTACGTAACTCCCAAAGCTAAAAATAATTACATTATAATTTATGGGACAAATTGTGGTTCTCTTAGTACAGGCAGCATCAAGTTATAAGGGAATGCATGGAGCCCTATAACACCTTTGTGCCAGCCACCTGTATTGTGGATAGCAGTGCATAAGTGGATGCAGGCTCCACAGACATGCAACTTCACCCTGGTGCAGGTAGCAGTGAGAGCATGGGGCATGGCCAGAGCTCTTCCTCTCCCACAAGCACATAGCAATAATGCAGCAGTATAGACCCAGTGCAATTTATTCCTTCTCTGGAGCAGTTAGGGAGCTGGGAAGGAGATTGTGACTTTCCCTCCCAGGCCGACCCTTTATTTAGGGCAGACTATTGCTTCACAATCTAGTCTGATGTGAATTCATTGCACTTGTAAATTGTTTTTAAAATGACTGTTGCTACAATAGCCAAGAATCACAATAAACATTGACCTCTAGGCCAGAATTCCATCCTAGACCTGTATAATGAATGGACTTTTTTTTGCTAAGAGTAGTAAATTAGGGGCTCTTCATTCCGCAAAACATTTGAAAAGAGGATGAGCTTCTTTTTGCCCTTATTGTTTGTCAGTTAATTCTCTAGACCACAGCTGATTCAGTCTACAATATGAGAACAGTTGAGGTGAGGGGTGATTTGTCATTGGGAATATAGTTTTTCAGATTAGATTTAAATCCAAGACTCTGACTACATTGTGATCCATTGAAGGCCTGATTCTACAAGATACTAATCACCTTTGATTCCTCTGAGGCCCTGACTCTGAAGCTATACCATCACTTCCAAAAAAGTTTGTGTTTAACATAAGATAAGCAGTGTGAGTTAGCTTTCTGGCTATAAATTCTTAGTTGAGACAGGATACAGGTAGCTTTTATCGTCAAGTAATTAGGCAAGGTCAACTGTGGGTGGGGGTATTAAGTTCACCTCACCTAGATATATTACCATAAAAACTACCTTTGCCTTGTCTTCATTAGGATTCTATGGCAAGACAGAGAACTCACATTGGTTATCTTGCTGTTTAAAAAAAAAAAACACACACACACACAGTTTTGGCAGTGAATACACCCTGAGAAATGCTGAGCAACTGTCATTCCCATTACTTTATTAGGAATGGCAGGTTACCAATGCCTTCCTACAATATATAGGTCCAGTGACACTTGGCTATGATTTTAGAAGGTATTTCCTATTCTGTTTGTTCATATACTTCTATTTTTATCAATAACACTGAATCAGTAACACCATAACACACAATTGATGTCATCTCATTAAAGTGAACAGATGTAACTAGCTCAGTAACAAGTGTTTCAATTACTTAAATAATTTAGAAAAATATCTGAGAGTTGACTATTCTATTTGCATGTTAAAAAATTGAAGGCTTATTCCTGTGCAATGTCATTTCAAATTAGTTGCATTATCTAAGACTGATGGTGTCAGTTACTGAAATCAGCAGTGAAAAGGTTAAGGTAATTTAACACATGATAATTGTGTTTCAGTGTTAATAACCTATTGAAATGAATGGAGTAGGACTGGGTGGGAAACAGTTTTTTCCCATCTACAAGAATTTTGAAATATCAAAAAATTTTCTTGACCCAAATCTGGATGAAAAGTCAAAATCTCAAAAGTGTATGCAAACTGATGGGTGGGGTGGGAACTAATTGGGTCAATCCAAAACATTTTGTTTCAATAGCTTGAAATGTTTCATTTAGATTTTGATCTTTTTTTTTTAATTTAGTTTACATTTTTATTATACATTAATTTCATTTATAAATGAAAAGTAATTTTGAATTAAAAGCCCTCAATTCTTCATTTTGAAAATGTCAAAACATCGTCTCATCTTCAAAACGGGTCATTTATCTAAACCAACCCTTTGCCAACAATTTTGGTATCAATGAATTGGCTTTTTCTGACCACCCCCACCGTACCCCAACCAAAAACTGAAAAATTCCCAACCAGTTCTAGAGTGGGGGAACGTCACATTTTTCTCAGAATTCGTTATCACTCTTTGTTGGTGGATGTTGTTTTATTCCCAACGAAAAGGCCAGTCAGGATCCCAAAGTGGTTTACAAATGTTGATGAATTAAGCATTGCAACATTGCTGTGATACAAGGAGCTCTCACTATCCTCATTTTACAGATGAGGAAACTGAAGCTTAGATAGGGTAAGACATTCTCAATGCCAAAACAAGAAGTGTGTGACAAAGTCAAGAATGCTCTTTCCAAGTAATTTTTCAGTTTGGTCCAGTCAGAGCAAACAGGTCTTCCACAGACCTGCGCTGTGATACAACTGTCAAATTCTCAATTAGTGCAAGCTAGGATTTTTCCTGTATATTTCCAAGCGTCTCATTTTGGTACACACTGCAAATTTGATCATGAGTGAATCATCAGAACCAAAGAAACAACTGGAACAGAAAAATATGAAGTAATGAAGTTTTTTTTTTCTTCCATCTATGAAAAAAATGAGGAAACTAAAGGAATCCTAAACTGGACTACAACTTGCAGAAAATTTAAATCTGGGAGAATGGATGTTTCACCGTTGTGATAGATGCAGCTTTGTGGACCACCTCATAACACTGCACAGGGGCCTCAGTTTGAGAACCACTACAGTGAATTAAGAATGTGAAGCCACCTGTGTGTTCAACGTGTCTTATGTTTTATTTATTGAATTTTTTGATATAGTGTAACAAGCATAAAAAAGTGAAAGTGTCCTCACCAGACCAAATCCGGTATACATTGCTACCTCAATAGTGTGCAATTTCTTACACACTTGTATCCCAGTAGACTGGGAGCTTCTTCCATGATAGTCTTTCATCTCTACTGCTTCTGATTTAGGTTTTTCTGGGTGAACCTTAACAAAACTAAGGATAAAAAATGAATGCTAGGATTGAGTCAATGCTAGGGATTTATGATGATTTTTTTGCAGTAATCTTATGTACGTCAGGTTTCTGCAACCCAAATGCTTTTGTCAGACTCTCTTGCGACTTTCTTGAGTTACTTAGCTGATCTACTACTTACAGAACACCAAGCACCGTAGTATTATCGTTACCCTTAAAGAAATATATTTTGTTTGCCTTTGATATAACTAGATGATGTTACCTCAGTATTTACAACATTCCCTAAATATTCCTTGTTCCAAGTACAGGTACTGCAGATACTAAGATTAATTATCTGAGGCAAAATTATAATGCAGCTACTTTGAGGCTCTAAAGTACCCAAATCATATGTATCAAGTAGAACTAAGCCATCGTGTGGTAAAGGAGGAGCAAGTCAATGCCCAGGCTTGCTAATAGAACTAGTGTAGACTTGTGATATCACTCTCAGAGACGGTGTATGTATCCAACATTCATTTACTTCATCGATTATCCTACACAATGTACAGATCATTACTGGTGTGTATTCACTGTGGTTTTTCCTCCTACCCGGGAGCAGTTTCCTGACATATGAGAAGGCAATCAATATTCCTTTTCCTTCCTCCCCTAACACACTTGAAAAGCAGCAGTAGCCATATTAATTGTGGTAACCCAGCATTTCAAGGCCATGTCTGTGGATATTCTTCAGTAGTTTTAGAATTTCATGTCTTCTCCATTTTTAGTGGAGAAAATGGAGGTGTGTGATGTGGCCAAAAATAGTTGTATTTTTCCAGAAATTTAAATTGTTTCCTATGGCTTCTACGGTGCTCCCTAACTGTGCAATGTATTGAGGAGAAAAGCATGAAAAACAGATGTAGAGTAAATAGGTGGCTGTATAGAGAACTCCCCCTTTCTGTATAGTTGCTTTCATTCTCTCTGCAAATATTCTGAGCTGTCAGATATTAGTATGGATTATGCAAGTGAGGTGAGGGATGAGGAAACTGAGATGCTTTGTCTGGCATGGTCTTTCTCCTGTGTGGAGGTAACGGTCGTATGCCCGCATACACAAATTAAAAAGTAATCCATGCTACTCAAAGTAGTATTCATTATCATGGTGCATTCTTTTAGCCCCATCAGAGGCATTGTAATAGGCAGCTGCTGACTGCCAACTGACTTGCTGAGGGTAGATTTAAAACCCTTCTACAAAGCCAAGTGTTGGAGCCAAGGATCCCCAGGTATGTCTGTCATTTACTGACTTTCCCCTATGCATAATGTTACCACCATTAGTCCTTCATGGAGAAGGACATGCTGGACTCCTCCAAACTAGCGCATCATTGGAGTATGTGCTCCCTTCCTCTGCTGATTTTATATTCATTAGAGATCTGATGACAAGTCCATTGAAGTAAATAGGAAAATTCCCTTTGACTTCACTGGGCTCTGGATTGGGTTCTAGGAGAATATAGGTACATATGCTATTTTTTTTGAGGAAAACCCAAAAAGATGAATGTGAAACCAATTTATATAGTCACCCAAATAGTGCTCACATGAACACATTTCTGTTGGCAATGTGAAAACATTTGTTTAGGTCAGGGCAAATTTGCACCAGATCATGTGTAGTACATTTGCTTCCTTTGTGGAAAGATATAATCCAGCCCATAAGTCTCTCAGATGTGTAGGCTATGTGCTCTATGTTGCCAATAAGAGCTTTTACTCATCTCTTTGTTAAATCTGAGATCTAAATGCAAAAATCCATCACTGAAGGACACGTGGATTTGTAACACTCTGCAGAGGACTTCAGGTACAGAAATCAATGAAAGGATTACACTTCATAAATGCAGGTTTTTTTCATCTCTGACAAATATTATATTGATCTTCTTACTTAACTTTGAGAGAATACAAATTACTTCCACAATATGAGAGTGAGGAGTGCACCATTTCATGGCACAATGAAAGTATCAGCTTGCTATATACCTGAATTTCACTAACAAGCATACCCCAGAAGCATCACTGCAAAACATTGCAATAGTTGTATTGGTGTGTTTTAGATCAGCATTGGGGTTTGTCAGAGTCGAGCTAAAACTATAAATGGAAGTGGTTTTTATGCATTATATGCTGTCTATTGGTCACACATATATTGTCTGAATTCATTTTTTTATCTGAGGATTGTTTAATTTTATCACATTAAACCAATTCCAGTTACTATCAGGTGTGGTAATGATCTTTTGGAATGATCATGTGGAAGAGGTAAAAAAAAATATACACAGGTGACTAAAAGAGGGAAGTTATGCTCGGTTACATCCATGAAGCTTTATTGGCTTCATTGTGATTCTACAGCTGAAAATGAGAACATTTTTTCCCCCAAGGTACATAAGTACTGTACAGGCAAATAAATGGGTTGATTTCTGACCATATTTTACAAAAGCATAGAAACCCCACCCACAGCCAGAGCCACAAACACAGATCCATGAAAATTAAAGACTGAGGCCCAATCATGTAAAGACTGTTCCTGTTCCTTTGTTTAATATGAGTAATCATGTAAGTAAAGCTAAGCACATGTGTAAGTTTCTGTACTATTGAAGCCTAACATATCTTATAAATGCTACTGCCCTGGATATGTGAAAAGAGACATGGAAATCTGCTTTAAAAATAAAAATATTGGTCTGTAGTAAGCATTAATTTATTATTAATAATTATCAAGTTCATTTGATTTAATTCATTTAACTGGTAATAATTATCAACACGTTTGCTACTGTGTAATCTAGTAGTACCTGTAAATAAAATTGCTAATTGTTCCTGTGTTTGTGCATATGCAACTTCAGATCTTGTTCACAATTATTTTCAACCTATTATGCATTGAACAAGCAATCAATTTCAGTGCACAGAGCAGAGTCAGTACTTCATCTATTTTATCTCTTTTGGTTTTTAGCATCTTAGAACACAGATCTATTGGCCTTTGAAGTCTTGAGCCATTTTCAACATTTAAAGGTGACCTTCTGAAGAATTTTATAGGAGCGTATCCATGCTTGTTATCATTAATTGAAGCTGTATACTTTTAAACTGCACAACACTATGAAAAGGTGGAAGTTAGTGTTAACAAATAAATTTGATAAATACTTTGCCATCCTCTAGACAATTCAAGGGTATTTGCTTGGGTTGCTTCAGGAAGGTTACAGAAATCCAATACAACTGGCAGGAACAATGCAGATTATTTGCAATCATCTATTGAAAGACACAAATTGGCATTTTCTAAATGACCATATTACTTCCTGTAGTGAAGGATGTAAGGACATTAATGAAATCGCCTTTGTATTTGCACAATCTAATCTGAACTTTTGGTCGTATAGTTTTCTAATCAATTTTGGTGTGCAGTGTGTGGAACAAAAACTCTGATTAAGTTTCACAGTATGATAAGCAAAAACGCCTTTTGGCTGAAGCTAAATGCAGTTGTTTTTTATCATTGTCATTATTTACAAAGAGATTCAAAACTGGTGCTGGAGTTTTATGTGTTTGTTGCCAACAAACAAGCTGCTGTATGAAAACAGCCCCAAGACATGAAGAAAAAGTTGAATTGAATTTTCTATAGTAAATGTATTCATTTCTTCTCAGGAAAAGAAAACAGCTAATGATAGTGCAGCATTCAATTTAGCTATATAATTCTGAAAACTAAAAAGAAGCTACCATCAGAAAGACCCATGTTTCTGTATATGCCTTGATCACCTCAAAACAAAGGGGAAAAAGAAAAAAACCAAACAAACATACACACCAAATCATTAACTCATAAACATGAGACAGACCATTCAAAACCCTGAAGTGGGGCTTGGTCATAGTTTCTCCACAGCACAGTTTCTTGACAGAATGATGGAACATCTTTGTGGGGAGGCAGAAGGAGCAAAGAGTTCCCTCAGGAATTCAATGGAAGCAAGCAGGATAATCATACCCAGTTTCCCAACAGCCTATATAAAAAGTACAGTGTTTTTGGAAGAGGGCTGCTGCTCTGAGGAGAAAATTGGTCTCCTCTCCCTGGTAGAGATTTCTAGATGTGACAGTGATGAGGGCCATGTAAGAACCTGAATATAATAGAATGGATGTAGGTATCCTACTCTGCTGATTTTATGTTGAGAACTTACTTTTGATAAGCACCTTGAGGACCTTAGGGATACTGAAAAGCTTTTTTGGAATTCAAACAAAAAAACAAAATACCCACATTACTGGGTTTGTCAAATCAGAAACTAATTTTGGGTTCATATTTTTAAGATCAAGATCATTATCCATTTATTTCCATATCCTAATATTATATAAAAGACTAAAATGTTTCATGGACAGTCATGAAAGTTTCACTGTGATTTGGGGTTTCGTAATTTTGGAATAGTTACAAATAACCCATTAACACAAACTCTGTGTGTTGTGTTTGGGACTGAGGTGTATTTGATGAAATTTTTATATTGATTCTAATGTTAACAGTCATTTTAAAAACAAACAATGTCTTATCTTCTATCCAGGTTGCCTTTACCTTCTGGCTTTTCCCATAGTTGTTCACTATTTCATTTTTCTCCAGTATTAAATCTGAAATCATTGCTCAGCGTAGCAATTTCCACTTCATATTGTTTGTTGTGTGATTCATGCTGATATAATTATAGAGGAGGGAAAAGGCCCTCTAATGATTTAAAGTAGTACCTTCCTTCAGCTGTGCTGCTGAAATCACAGCATGAAGACAATAGGGACAAATGGATGTATTCCTGTTATTTCTGTGGGGAACTCGGAGGCATTGCATTAGAAAACAATATTGTTCTTGTGAAACCTGGACATCTTGTTACATCCTAATAAATCAGGTCTTATTTCATTTATCTACTAACCAGACTAAAAGCTCCTATCTGAATGCTATTCAAAGAAACAACAAATTATTCTATTTCAGATTTGACCTCTCTGCAATAATTAAGAAATGTAATGATTAGGTCTGTTTCCCTGGGTATGTTTACAACAGGCTTGGCAATTCCCAATTTGCAAGCAGCTCTAAATCTGTGAAAGTATGTTGATTGCTGAGCTGTTTCCTGGGATATATACAATCTCCAACAGTTCCTATAAGATTTCCTTCCTGGTAGTTAAAGGTGACCTACAAAGAATTTCCCCTCCTAACAATGTGTGTGTGTAGATTTCTGACATAATCTAGTCTTAATTCTCTCAGTAGTTTTACAGTCAGATAGCAATATCACTAGGAAATGTAATAGTTTATTTATAATCAGAGCTCCTACTATCTTCATAAATCCCTCAACTCCTCTCTTCATTGTGCTGAAGGTTGGGGAACAAATAAACAAAGTAGAAAAGAGAGAAACCCAGCCATACTCCCCAGTTGAGCTTCACTACCCTCTTCACCTGCTACGCTTTGTGGAAAGAAGGCACATCAGCCCAAGAGAGGGTCTGAACTCTTATCTAGATCCCTAATGGGTGGCTCTTACCCACTCTCCCTAGAGTCACTCCTTAATGGTCCCTGAGCCTTGTTGGCCCAACTCTTCTGCTGTTGTGAATTGTAAAGAAGGGATTGAGAAGCTTCCCCAACTCCCCGACAGGCGGAGTCATTGCTGCTGCTGTCTGCATCCAGGCAGGGAGAGAGACACACACACAAACCAAAATACTGATACCTCCTCCACTCTTGTTTCCCAGAACATCTGCTCCCCTAAATTGATACGTTTCAATGTGCAATGCACCTGTAGTGATTGATGCATGGTTCCCCCTCCCCCATCTGTGCTCCTGTAATTGGAGATATGAACATTTGTCTCTAGTCTCTGATTTGCCTCCTCTGACAATTCCAGTGTTCTCCTATACAAGGGAGCTTGATTGTCCCTGGAGACTCTTATAAGTCTATACATGTATGAGAACACATAATGGGTTCAGAGTATCATCAACAGACAACCACCTCAGCACTAGCCCAAATAACAGATCAACAAGTACAGCACAGCTGTAGACTTGCGCCCCAGCTGTGGCTTACCATCTTCACTGCTGTTAAAATCAGTGTAATTTAAGTGAGACCAGTGAGATTGGGAAATGCTAGAGCTGATGATGGATTCCTGGGAAGTGCTGTTCTAGTGATGATTTGTTTTGAAGCATTTTCTGCTGATGCTGCTCATGTTCGCTCACGGTCTGTTTCTGTTTAAGCCAGTTCAGTGTTTTTCCACTTCCCTACCGACTCAGCACTTCTGCATAAGAACATAAGAATGGCCCCAATGGGTCAAACCAGTGGACTCATTTAGCTCAGGATCCTGTCTTCGGCAGTGGCCAGTGGCAGATGCTTCAGGGGGAATGAATGGAACAGGGCAATTATTGAATGATCCACCCCATGTTGTCCAGCCCCAGCTTCTGGCAATTGGAGGTTTTAGGGACACCCGGAGTGTGGGATTGCATAGCTCACCTTTACAAGAGTTACTATCATGCCTAGGGAACCACTGATTGCAAGGTTCACTTCTTCAAAAAGATCCATGTCCTTAGAAAGTTGGAAGTTTTACACGATAGGTTAATGTGGGTTTGCTGTCATGTGGGGTTGAGGCTGTCAGATTCCTGAGCTAAGATTCAATGTACATAACACACCCATTTGCCTGTGTAGCTGCTTGCCCTTTGAACTTTGAACAAAGTTGTAGTGGTTTTGTGGCAGATGGGGCATGACTCTGTGAAGTGGAGAACATTATATTTACTATGAAGAGCTCCCTTTTAGCACATCAACCTTTGGATTTTCTGTAACCCGTACATTATGTATGCACAAGCTTCAATTACCCAGCTTCTGTGTTTTTCCTGCTGGTTTTGCAGTTTATGGACCATGTTGTTTTTGTGTCACCCTGCCCTGGGTTTTCCTAGAAAAAGGTTTTTGATTTTTTTAATCATTATGTGTCTGTGTATCTTCTGCTTACATTTTCCAGCACAACATTACCACTGTTCTGTCAGCAATAATATTTTAAGCAGTTTAGCAATTCTATATAAAAGAAGAATTGATGAAACCACACACAGAGCAGCAAAGACTTAGGCTAAGTATTACCTCATCTGCACTCATTCACTATACATAATTAAAAATACAGCTTCAAAGCTCTTAATTGTATCATTTAGCAATCCTTCATTTTATATTTCAATGTTATAAGTCGAAATACATTGTTCTCTACTATTCCCTATTTAAAAGGGGAGGGGGAGTTATGGGAAACATGATGGTTCTTTAATGTCAGCATTACTTATCTTCTTTAAACATCTTTTTTTCATTCAAAGCCCAGTTTTATTTTTTAATCATTACAAAGAAACGTCATTACAGATTTTCTTATTAATTCATTTTGAGGGTTGTCTCAATTTTAGGGCCTTGATATTTCGTTGTTTTAGATGGTACTCCAACAATATGACTTTGTGTGAAATTGCTAATAGATTATGCATTTCAAAATCCAGTAACTTTGCTTTCAAACTAGTTTAATAAACATTTAAAATAAACTGATTGTTCTAGAGCCAGTGTTTCATTATGGAAAAACAAAGGATTACGGGGTCCTACATACATGGAACTTGCTATATGGATGACATGCTCACAGCCACCTTTCTTGTCTGTGTATTTATGTCACAATCTTAGAGCCTGATCTGCAAAGCAATCTCGGCTCAATTTGCCAGGAAAGGGGACATTTACTTGACAGTAATGAGGATGCGTAAATGCATCAAGTCTCAAAACACAGAATGGTGACCTAAAAGTTTAGCTGGCCCTGTCCTATTCATCGTAAGCATTCTGGGAGGTGGAAAAGGCTGCCCAGTTATCAAGGGGTCATCCTTTAAAAGAATATGCTATACCAAGTATGGGGTAAGTTTAAGTCCAATTGTATCATTTCTTTTGGATCAAGATATTAATCAGTCTCGGTAAAGATATAGGCAAAATACATATTTCCATTTTATTTCATTTTTGTATCTTATTTCACTTTTGTGGTTTTTTTCTGTAATTTTCATCATATTGTCCAAATGCCATAATCTTCTACAGGGATTTCATAAAGCACAGAGATGCAGAAACAAAAGAATCACTTGATAAAGCTATACAATAACTTTAAAATGAAAAGACATTCACTCTCATAAATGATTAACAAAATTTATGGCAATGAATGCATACTCCAAATATTGTAGCCTGCTGTTGAAGATTGCAGCTATGGATATATCGTATCAAATATCTTTTTTTGTTTTTTCATTATGTTGAGGCTTGTAGTAAATTATCTAATATTTGGGAGTGCATAAATGAGTTTTACAGGAACCAACTTTTCCTTGTAACCAATTAGTTGCAGTAGAGTCATTGTTGGGGACAGGACTTTGTGCTTTTCAATAATAAATGAATGCATCCATTCTTAAAATTAATTAATTTGTAACAATGACCTGGGTTGTCTTTTCAGTATCCTCTCTGATTATCGACCCAAGTGAGTGAACTTTAGTAGGTATATAGAAATAAAGAGATTCTATTGTTCTGTACACCTCTTAAATGTACTGCTTCACTTTGGTTGTTAAGGACTTGTGTGGTGCTACTGCTATGGAGGTTTTGATTCAGGTAATGAGATGGCCTACTCTTTCATCTAGTAAAAGAAAAATCCCATCAATGCAATAGGTGTTTTGTTGAGATTAGCTTTATGAGTCAGAGTTGATCATTGTGGAGAATAGGCCTTTCACTTTATGCCTTAAAATGTCAAAAGAAGAGGCTCATAGTGGGATGGAAACCTGTATTTGAAAATAAGCACATTTGGTATCATTTGCATGAATGGGACAATGAGTATTGTCAACAGGCTCAAATCAATATGACGACTGAATTAAACCATCTCATCAAGAGGCAAAACTCCTTTAACACTGCACTGAGGCAGTTTATGAACTAAGTGATCTGAGACACTAATGTGAGGTGTAGTATAATAAGTAATAGGACACAGTCCTTTGGACAAACATCTTAGCTAAACACTATTAATTTGGAATAATGTTACTTTTTCCCCCCTCCAAATTTAAGGTTTTTTTTTTTTTTTTTTTTAAGTGATAGTACATTGATTATGAAAATGGAGGATCTCTTTCTTCCCCCAACACAGTCAGAGGAGAATAGGATTGCTTTTATTGCTCTCAACATGCTTTTTGACACTGCATTAAGACAATAATATATAATCAAATCTCATGCCTCATGCCTTTAGCTGGTCACTTCAAGTGTCAGGAAGGAATTTTGTTCCTCAATGCACAATTGGCCAGATGTATTTTGATGTGTTTCTTTTCTTTTTGTTTTTTTTTTTTTATTCCCCTTCCTCTGAAGTGTCAGAGATTGGCCATAGCAGTAGACAGGACATCAGACATGGTTGACCAGTTCTCTAAGGTGGTGCGGAGACTCCCGCTTTGTTTGCCAGGCATGCTCGGGGACAAACTGATTACTAGATTTGGGGTCAGGAAGGAATTTTCCCTCAGGTCAGAATGGCAGGGACCTTTCACCTTCCTCTTCCATGTAGGGCATTGTCACAGCTGGCTTCAGCTTTGCCTGTGACTTAGCAGCAATCCCTCAGCAACTTAGTGATAAATAGCGAGCTCAGATGAATGTGATAGAGACTTAATTATGTTGTCCTACTCCAGCCGTGGGGAATCAGAAAGAGAGGACTAGTTAAGTAGAAGTATGAATTCAGCTTGTTCTCTGTCTGAGGCACACAACACTTGGGTTCCCTCTCTGGGAAAGGCCTGGAGAAGTCAAGCTGGAAGAGACCCTCAGCAAGCAGGTTAGGATCCTGTGGGGGAAGCCTTGAGACAGGGCTTGTAAGGGGCACCGAGATCCCTGATGTAAACTACCAGTGTTTTGGAGATGGAGGACAATGAGGAAATCCTGCCAAGGAAAAAAACAGCATGGGAGGAGGAGGGGCAAAAGCAGGAGCCCTTACAGTAGCCCAAGGGGGCCAATTAGAGACATATTTGCACTTATAGTTGGATGTCTAGCACCTCTGATGTGGCCAGAGGGCTAGACCATAGAACACCGAGTCAGAGACTCAGGAGAAGGCATTGGCTGGGAAAGGCCATTCTAGGGCTCAGGAAGAGGCCACCAGAGATGAGGATCCCTTGCAATGCCACCTCTAGTCACAAGTCACTATAACAGTAAGAGCAAACTTACAGGCATGGACTGATGGTGGTATGTCTCACTTAATCAATTTCCTGCCATTATGGGGGCCAATGCATTGGTGGCACCTCATACTCCCCTGTTTTCTACCTTTGGCACAGAACAGTTTAGTCTATTGAGGACTGAAATGTTTTAGTGTAACTAAAGTCCTTGGGCTCAATATAGGGATATTTGGATGAAATCTAATGGCCTGTAATATGAAGGAGGCCAGACTAGATGATCTGATGGTTCCTTCTGGCCTTAAACTCTATGAAATCATTGGCATTTTTAACCTCATGATTTAAAGGCACTTTAAAAATGAAATATGATTATATTTTCAATGAATAAACCCCCAGTATATCAGCACAAGACCTCTCTTCTTAGCTATGTCACAGGCCCCTATCACTGTTGTATTTAAGCACTGACTATAAGATACACGGGGGTTACTTATGTGAGCAAATGCTCACTGACTCTGCTATTGGCTCCATTAACTCTTCAGTTCAGGGAAGGGCCATCTATTCTAATGCTGCTAGTGGCTAATTGTACCACCAACACATTTTTGTGATAATTTCCCTCTCCTGCAGGCCCCGTTTATCCTCTGTTCCCACTGCTTTACTGTAGCTTCTGTCTTACCTCTTACTAGCTCCTTGCTGCTTTCACCTTTTTCTATGCTGTCCCAGTCATGTAATCTTTCTGTCATTCTTTCGTTGCCCCTAGCACATTTCCAGCATTAGCTGTGTCTTTACTTCAGCCTTGTATGTTTCCTTTAGTCACTAAAGTGGCTAGAATCTGGCATTTTTTAACCATTTACAAACAAAACTGATTGTTAAACTAGCATTTTTTTAGAGAAAAATATTATTTTACACATTTTTTTATATTTTAACATTTTAAGCTTAATATTTCATAATTATTTTGATTTTGTTTTTGGCAAATTGTTAGTCATGCACAATTTTCAGCACTGACTTATGTGTGAACTATTCAAAATCAAAATGCAATACTGTTGTCATATGGTGGTAACACTCACTCCATTCCACTAGTTTCTCTGGAGAATGTCAAACAGAAGCTACTAAAATTCGACATTTTAAAATCAGCAGTCCATATACCTTGCATCCAAGAGTTTTGAAGAGCTGGCTGAGGAGCTTGTTGGATCATTAATGTTGGTTTTTAATTAGTCTTGGAGCACTGGGGGGAAGCTCCAGAAGGCTGGAAGAAAGCTAATATTGTGCCACTGTTTAAAAGGGCAAAGGGGATAACCCAGGTAATTACAGGCCTGTCAGCCTGATATAAATCCTGGGCAAGATAAAGGGAGGCTGTTACAGGACTCTCTTAATAATGAACTAAAAGACACTTAGGTAATTAATGAAAATCAACTTGCGTTTATGGGAAATAGATCCTGTCAAGCTAACAAGATATCTTTTTTTGATGAGATTACAAGTTTAGCTGATAAAGGGTAATAGTGTTGACTAAATAGACCTATGCAAGGTGTTTGAATTGATACTGCATAACACTGAACAATATAAAATATAGAACAATATCAAATTAATATGGCACACATTAAATGGAGTATAAAGTGGTTAACTTAGGTCTCAAAATATAACTGTAAAAGGGGAATCGTTATCGAGAGGTTCTGTTCTGATGGGATCCTGCAGGTATTGTTTTTTGGTTTTATACTATTTAACATATTTATCAATGACCTGGAAGAAAACACAAAATCATCACTGATAAAGTTTCCAGATGACACACAAATTGGGGGAGTGATAAATAATGAAGATAAATAAATCAGGCCATGGAGTCAGAGCAATCTAGATTGCTTGTACCCAGTTTACCAAGCAAACAAAATATGTGGTTTTAATATGGCTAAATCTATACATTTATATCTAAGCGCAAAGAATATAGGCCATACTTACAGAATGGGGGAAGCAGTGACTCTGAAAAATATTTTGCCAGGGGGGATGGATAATCAACTGAACGTGAGCTCCCAAAGAACTAATGTGATCCTGGAATGCATCAACAGGGGAATCTTAAGTAGGAGTAGAGAGGTTATTTTACTGCTACATTTGGCACTGGTGTGACATCTACTGGAATACTGTGTCTAGTTCTGGTGCCTACAATTCAAGAAGGATGTTGATAAATTGGAAAGGGGTTCACAGAGAGCCACAAGAATTGTTAAAGGATTAGAAAACATGTCTTCTAGTGATATACTCAAGGAACTCAATCAATTTAGCTTACAAAGAGAAGGTTAAGGGGTGATTCTGTAAGTATCTACACATGGAACAAATATTTCATCATGGGTTCTTCAATCTAGCAGAGGAAGGTATAACATGATCCAGTGGCTGGAATTTGAAGCTAGACACATTCAGATTTCAAATAAGGTGTAAATTATTAACAGTGAGAGTAATTAATCATTGGAACAGCTCACTAAGGGTCATGGCGGATTCTTCATCATTGGCAATTTTTAAATCAAGATAGGATGTTTTTCTAAAATATCTGCTTTAGGAATTATTTTGGGGGAGTTCTATGGACTGTGTTATATGATGGTCTAGACTAGATAATCACAGTGGTCCCTTCTGGCTGGAGGGATTCATAGTTTTGTAGATTCTGTTCCTTAAAGGGCACCTTTTCAGAATAAATGGCTAAGGCCCTAATCCTGAAGTGATCAGTTCTCTAAATCACAGGTGACTATCTGTCTGATATGGCCATCCATTGTCACAAGGGGAAAGAGTGAGTATGCACATTTTCCTTGTGCATACTGTGTAAAGATTTTTTAATTAGAAGCCCCTGTGCTCAAGAAATGCACGGACTGCTGTTGAACTGCTCCCATCAGGGATCTATGAGGAACGATAGTTTGACCTTACCACGCCCGGGGCAGCTGGGAGTGTGCAGCTGGAGGGGGGCAGGAACAGAATATGCAGCAATCATTAAAGGGCTGTCCCTTCCCTCTACACAACAGGAGATCTCTGGAGGCATTGTGTTTCTTTGATGCTGAATGTGTTTGAGGATCTGCTGTGGCAATGAAACTGAGGCCAATGCCGCCATTTAGCCACCTATGGTTAATCGTGAGAAGGATTTAAGGTATTTTCACTCTGTCCTAGAAAGTTTCAATCCCCAGGGAGTGAATAGTAAAATATCACAATATCCCCATCAGCCCATCTTGTTGCAGATAAACTCTGTGGATTGAGAAGCTGCTTGTAATGTCACCCTGTGAAAAGTATTTCTTCTTATGTAAATGAATACTGTAATCATTCTGTATTGCTTAATAACAAACAGCTTAAAATAACCAGCATTTGACTGTATTGTTAGTGAAATAGCCAGATATGATGAAAGAGAAAATAATATTTCTACTTCCCTTTGCTGTGTTAGTGAATAGTCAGCAAAAAAACCCAAACAACATAACAAGGTGGGAGGAATCAATTGAAGGTTATTAATCTTAGCAGCAAACTTTGTAAAAGGGTAATTTATTACAGGAGTTCCTTGATTAAT
Organism: Emydura macquarii macquarii; assembly: GCF_026122565.2. Taxonomy (NCBI): domain Eukaryota; kingdom Metazoa; phylum Chordata; order Testudines; family Chelidae; genus Emydura; species Emydura macquarii. Next base: position 1,289,127 of record NW_027131527.1, read on the forward strand.
TTATTTTTCCATAAATTATACATTAAAAATCACTGTTATGTCTTGTAACTGTTGGGTAATGGGAACTGGTCTACTCATTCACAGAATGATTGTTGTTCCCTGTAAGACAATACTAATCAAAAGAGCTGTACCATGCTGACTAGTGTCCTTTCTTGGTTTCGTGAATGTCCAATCAATAACTTCAAATTTAATATACCACGCAGACAAATGCTGTCTCAATAATATACCAGTGAAAATCCTGGTTATTTTTAAAACTTATGTCATAACAAATGCATTCTGCAATCCCCGTCATCTGCCAAAAATCTATATCCTAAAAGGTACATTATAAACACTTTTTTTACTGACCTTTTAGAGAGGTAATATAAACTATAAACATTGTCCAGCTCAAATCTGAAGGGTATTTCTTATGCGCTCTATAGTAAATTGCCTTATAGCAAGCCAGTCTATTCATTTGTTCTGTAAATTGCAATTTTCTATTGAATATGGGCTCCCATGAAATGACCAATCTCTATTAAACCATATATTAGCTTCCCCAATCAATCCATCCCCAATCAATATCTTGTTCTATTTATAGAACATTATAATTATGTGTTTGAATGAAGGCTGCCAAGGTAACCAAATTATGCATCCCAAGCAGTCTGAACAAAGGGAAGTTCAGACATTGGACCAGATGCTCTCCTCGGTTAACACTAGGATGGCCAGATGTCCTGATTTTATAAGGACAACCCCAATATTTGGGGCTTTGACTTAGATAGGTGCCTATTACCCCCCACACTCTGTCCTGATTTTTCACACTGGTCACCCTAATTAACACAAATGGTAGAAAGCACACATCACGGACTTCGCCCAAAAAGGCCCTGCCAGTGTGGAGACTACCAGTACTGAGACACGATCCTTCTGACAGCACAGAGGTTCCCCTTTGTGGACTCTGTCATTAGGGAGGGAGACATACTGAGCATACTGTGCTGCATTCTACCATTTCTCAGACCCAAGGGTCCCATCAGTGTGGCTAATGATGACTGCATGGATAGGGCTGTCAACTGGTTAACAGTGTGAAATCCTGAATTCAAATTCAAATTTAATCGCCATTAAAATAAAAGTAGTAACCAAGAGCGTTTACTATAAATTACTGTGTCCTTCCTGAGAGCACAGGGACAGTATCTAGCAATGAACGAGTGATGTTTTGTCCTATACCAACACCTTCATGTGTCATAAGTCCTGCCATTCTGTAGTAGCTCAGTCACCGTGAAAATACTTTAAGATGCTAGGGATATGTCTGATTCAGCAGTCCTGGTTAGCAAACCACTCAGATTAACAGTAGTCCTAGTAACGATAGCAAGGGAAGAAACTGATTTTCTCTAGTGTTACTAAAGCTGGCATTTCTGCACAACTGTTCTACAGCACATTATTTTAAATATAGCTTTCTCACTCCAGTGCGCACCTTTATTAGTGTTAAATCATATAGGAGAAGGAAGCATAGTTGTTCTCCACCCAGTGTTAGATGGACAGGAAATTTTAATTGAATATCTGTATGACTGTATAGCGGGTACTCTCCCGAAAGCACTTATCAAGGTTAATATTGTACAACTTGGCCTTGCTTCTGTCAACTCTTAATTATTCTCACATTACAAAGCATTAGAAACTTCTCAGTTGCTGCTGTTTGGCAATAGACTGTACTAAAAAGAATTGTCTTTTTTGGCCAGCTATTTTAATCTATCTCTGCTTCTCAGGCTAAAATGAAATTTTGACATAGTAGTATTTTTCTTTACCATTTCCATTTGCTTATCTAAATGAAAGAGTACATTTCAATCAAGATAATTCTTTATTAAGCATTCATTTACCTGGTTTGGATAGATGTTTATGTGATTAGTATGGCTGTACATGTTTTTGTTAAGAATGTGTTCTAATTTCATGTGTGTATTAATTTCAAACTTATCTAGGGAATTTAGCAATAGGTATTGTATATATATATTGAGTAATGTATAATGGATTGCTATCAGACTGTCAAACATTAGATACAAGGTATTTGAGAAAGAAATGTTGTTAGAGAACTGTTAAATTTTTTCCATGTTCTTCTGCACCATCAGCTTGTGCTTCATATGTGTGATCTATTGTAGTGTGATTATGTGGGTGTTATTAAAGGGGGTACAAGTGGTACAGTTCATTAGATTTTACATAGGCCCCAATCTAGGAAAGCATTTAAGCACATGTTCAACTTTAAGCATGTGAACAATGCCATAAATTTCAAGTTAAGCATGTGCTTGTGTTTTGCTGGATGAGAGGCAAGTGAGAGAGCTACTTTACAGACATTTAAGAAAAGTTCATGGGAATTAGAGCTACTTACAGAAAGTACCAGTATCTTATGGATGAGACTTGCAGGACACCTAGGTTATTTGCACATTGAATTCCCATTAATTTCAGGGAACTAGGTGTCCAAATCTCATAGGCAAGACTAGATGTTTAATGATCTGCATGTTCTGATGATATTGTTATTGCCTTCGGTTTAGGTAGCTAGACATCTATATTCTATGGACTGTGCTTGTACAAACTATGGGAAAAAATCTTTGGTTCTCTACCCTTAATCAAGTCAATCGCTCCGTCACCTCATCCTTCCTGGATAAATTTAATATCCATTAAAGTGAATGGGAGTTTTGCTTGCATATTCAATGATGGCATATGATTTCTCCTCCTATCTAGGCCTCTTTGCTAGTTATATTATCTCTTGAATCCTCTAATGCTGTGTGATCCTAAGTTTTTTTTTTTTTAAAGATAATTTATTTTCCAAAACTAAAGCCTATTGGATCTGAAGAGCAGACCCAAATCATGCAATTTAATACTTGTGGAAAAGTTCTAACTATTTTTACATGCATAACAATATTCCGGCGCAAGTGCTGTTGATACAAGAGAGATAATTAGTGTGCCAAAACAGCAGTGACAAGTGAGAGGGTGCAGTGAAACGTTCCAACTTCCATTACAAAATAATGACCTTCTTGGCTGAGTAAAATTTTTTTAATTAAATACCAACAATTCTTAGTAATCAGTGAACCTATTAGCCATGAAATTTGATTCCCTTATCATGGACTGTTCACTTATCAAATGCAGGCAGAAATGAATGTGCATATCGTTTGCAGTCTAATGTTGTGTACAGTTTTAAAATACTATTGCAGTATTTGTGTAGCTCGGAGAAAGTGTAGCATTTATTTTTTTACAAGAGTTGCTAAATTACTAATAAGAAGAGGTAGCTAATACTTCTGTTCCTTTTTGCCAACATTCAGATGCTTCAATGAAAAAAAGGATTGACACTGGACTTCATTACAAGTCATGTCAGCTGATCATCACTAGCAATGTACTTTCTTTCCCTGCAGTAGGATTCCTTTAATCTCCTACTGATGTTGTTAACAACAGGAAAACTAAAGATTCAGAGAATGCAGTCTAGAAAAATATTTCCAAATGCAGACATCATTTGCTGAATTGCAGTAAAATCTTGTTAACAATACTTTGAAAGCCATTCATAATCGGTTGTTCTGCTTTATTAGCAAATGGAAATACAGTAATATGGCTTTTCATTGAGCCAGAATGGTAATAAGAAAATACGTTGTTGGTTTATACAATTGCAGCTTACATACTAATATTTCTATTTTATTTTTTTCTTTCTGCAAATCCAACAGGGCTATTAGTAAGGGAAGCATATCTTCTAGTCATCCTCAGAATCATACAAGATTTAATTGATAGACAACTCTCATGGCAAAGTTAAACTCATTCAAACCACAAGATTCCATTTTAAATCTCTGAATTTCTGCTGTGATGTTTTTACATGATTCTTAAGCGTTTCAGACATGAAACAGAGGAGTCTAGTGCATTAGTTGGTTGTCATAAAGCCCTTCCACTGGTTAGTAAAGAAGTATGGCCTGAGGCACATCTATGGTTGAGCAACTTTGGACCTAATCCTATTCCCATTCCAGTCAATGGAAAATTTGACATTCACATAGATGAGAGAAAGATGAGGTCCTTTGGACATGGAGCATATGAATTATTTCGCTTGCCTCTACAGTCATAGGGCAGGTATCAGGCGAAGCTGCAAGTGTATCCTGTACCTATATCGGTGATGTCACTCCAGCTTCTGGTATTGGAACCTTCAATTTGTAGTGACCCTCTCCCCCATCTGACTAACCTCTTTGTCCGTATGTTTTCTTACTGCTTGTTGTTCTGCACAAGAGACTTGTTTTATCACTTCCTTGGTTTTCTTCATAATTAATTTTGCTAGCTGTTTGGTTCTCACTTGGATTTGTTCTAGCCAGGCAGAGAATTTACTCCTTATTTAATTTGCTGTTCTGAACTATTTATTAACTCTATGCTTTTCTTACCCCCTTGTCTAGCCACTATGCAAACCATGCTTATCCTCTGCTTTCTTTTATTCTACCTCCATGCATTATTTCCGTTTACTTTCTCTTCTCCTTCCTCCACTTCATCATCTCTTCCCCCTCTTACTCTTCTTGATCCGGTCCACACCCTGCCTCCACATTCTTCTTTGCCATCTCCTCCAGGCCTCTGGTGACATTTCTCTCAATCCTGGCAGTCCTTCACATTCTTCGTCAGCACCAACCACACCTTTCCCTCCCACCAATCCCATCCCTTTCATTCCAGAAATTGAGATTGAGTTCAAATTTGACTCTCCTCTCAGGACAATTCTGCTTGTCCTGCTTCTTCTGTTGTGCCCATACTATTTTGATAAAGCCCATCACTGTCCCAATATGTTCAACTCCTTTTCCTGGCACTCTTAGAACCCTGAATCTCCCTGTCTCACACAGCCTCTGCAACTGTGCAATATTGTGGTGGCTTTTCATTATTACACATGCCACACCTTAAGAGACCATGGTGAGACACTGAACTCTTTCTCTCTCATTACTTACTCCCAGACACCCTATTCTCCAAAAAGCTTCCTTTCCACCGTAAACTTTCCCTTGACCTCTGCAACTATTGCCCCACTCTGCTGTTCTCTTTAACTCTAAACTCAGTAAATGTGACAATTAACTGTTGCCTCAAGTACTCTCCTCCAAAATGGTTTCCACACTCTCTCCAGACCACTGAACCACTTTTGCTAATGCTTCTGTTGACCTTTTCTTGGCCATATCCTAATGATGTACTCCTTATCTCTACAGTATCTGTTTCTCTTTAGATGATGAACTCCTTAAGATGAGTATATAGCTCCTTTTCTCATTAGAAAACACCCGAGCACATTGTGGGCACAACTGGAAATAAATAATAATTTTCTCATTTATTTGGTTGCAGTGTATTCTGCAATGCAGAGCAGAGTCATGTATATTTATAATAAGATATTTTTTTGCAGAAAACTACAGCATGCAACAAAAACCAACCAACCAACAAACAAAAAAGTATCTCTCCAATCATCCCATACCAAGCACTACTCCTGGCATAGGGGATGAGCTGTATACTGTACTCCCATTTTTTCCAGCCATTTTAGCCAGAACATGAGTTAGAGCCTCAAAACTGCTCTAACTTTTCCCAAAGTCCAGGCAGCCTGAAAATATTAGAAAGCCAAAGGTGCTTAAATCTACACATTGTGAGCTCTGTGGTGGAATCCAACTTTTCTCCTTGCTTCTTTTTGTTAAAGAGCTTTTGGGTTGGGCAAATTCCTCTAGCCTCACGATTTTCACATTCTTCTTTGAATTGCCCCTGGCTTCAGAGACTCCTACGTGATTTGTAGCACTTGCATCACATGTAGCACCTGCTTGCTTAGAGAAAGGGGGCTTGATCTAGAGATGCAGCACCATTAGTTCAAACATGGTAGTATGCTGTTCTGGCTGGCAAAGAAAAAAAAACATACTACAACTTGGTATCTAAGTGCAAGACAAGAATTTCTTAACTAGAGCACTGTTTGCATGGGGAATGTAGCCTCCCTTCTTCTGGGTGAATGACTTTAATTTTGTTTTTCATGGCTAGCTTATTAGAGTAATTAAGGAGGGGCCTTGAGAACTAGACATCTCTTCTGATTTTTCATCTTTGCTTTGTTTTGAGTATCAAGGGAGAAAGGATTCTAGGTCAAAACAATATGCTGAATAAAATTACAGACAAGAAAAAAACATCTTGTATGGTAATTACTTTAATGAATGCCCACTGATGCCTAATGGCAGCCAATGAAAAACATTCTATTTGGAGTCAGTTCTGCAGTATATAAGGTATATGTTATGTGATCCTTTCTTACCTTCTGACTGTTTTATTATTCTATATTAAATTTAATTAACAAGATCTTTAAGAATGCAGCTATTCCCTTGGTCCTTAGCTTTGTTCATTATGGATTAAATTAACCTGCTGTGAAGTCACAATATGAGATTATACTCACTATATAAGACCCATATAGGGACTATGTGACGGTGATGTCCAATAGCTATGCTGCTTCCTGGGGTGTTTGTACTACAGAAAAAGTCTTTGTGTTATCATCTTTTTGGCACTAGCTCTTGGTTGAGCTAGATGATGCATCTGAGGTTCATGTTAATACAGTTCTAGAGACCCCATCACTCTGTGCAATGGCCATGGGGGGCCATGCAGCAGTCCCAGCCCTGAGTTGGATTTCATCTCTACACCAGTTTTGTGTGTGCACTTCACTCCATATGGCCTGATCCAAAGCCCATTGAAGGCAATGGTTGTCTTTCCATTGAATTAAGTGAGCTTTTGGTCGCATCCAGAAAGCCTAAATACATGAGCTTTCTGGGGGTGGAGTGGATTTCACATGCCAGAATCCCTAATTGGACCAAAGTATCCATTGGACTGGGTAGAGGAATCACTGATCACTGCAAAAGATGCCTATCATGCGGAGAAAGGCGAGGGGACTCTATCGAACCAACAGGATACTTGAAATTGTACCTTGCTCCATTCCATGGACTAACTACTCAGAGAAGAAATGAAGAAGAATGATGACATTGAGTAAGCCAAGCCTAAGGTGTAACTGAAAGAGAGGTATAGATCAAAGCCCGATTGCACACCAAAGCACAGATCACATCTTACCGACAAAGATACCAGTAAATATCAACTATGACTCTAAGACAGGACATGAGTTAGAGACTTTAAAGAGAAGGTGTGAAGACCCTTCTGTAGAACAATCTGAAGATGTGTGAACCATTCCAACATCCACTAGGAAATGAGTGTGTGTGTGTCTGTCTGTCTCTCTCTCTCTCTCTTTCTCTTTGTGTTACTAACTGTTCCCCAAAATAAACACTAAACCCTTAAGTCTGTTATTGAAACGGTGAGCAATCCCTGGATTAAATCAATGTTCTGAAGCTGTTTTAAGTCTGGAATTTTAGAAATCATTTTGTTTATTTGTCGGAAAACTATAGGTATTATTTAACATGGGGAGGGAAATATATTAGACAAACCAAGCTTAGTATCATCTTTGTGAACAATGAAGCTTAATGGGAGAAGCTACCAGGAAATCAAGCTTACTGCCGAAAGGAAGCTACCAGGAAATCATTTTGAGAGTACTACTTGCTTACAATCAAGATGAAGTAAAACCTGCTGCTTTCAGCAGACTTTGAATTAAATTAATCAAGTTAAAGGAAAATCGATTCAATCTGTCTGTAAAACCATAAGAAGGATTGTTTTTCTTAACTTACTCAGTATGATTTAATTACTAATTGTAGTAAGTGGCTAGCCAGATAAATCAAACCATTGACTTACTCATTGTATTCCAGCTATAATATCAATTTGACCATTATAATGTATTTCCTGTAAATAAAGTCAGGAGAACTAAATTCACCTAGCTGGTGGCATAATTCATTTAAACTTATTTGTTGTATATCTACCCACTTAATCTTTTTAATACATGTATAAAAAAAACCCACATGGAACTGGTTTGTTTTCCAAATCTTTAAAACAAAGTAATCTACATACAAGAAAAAGGTAAAATCCTTAACAGTAATTTCTGGTCCTAGTCTATATTTCAATAATTTACAGGTTCGCCCTATTATTCCTAAAAATCCATTCAGCACAAGAAAAGACTGCAGAGTACTAGAGATATTAGAAACATTGTCTAACTTAACAAAATGAGAGTCAACTTTAAAAATTGCAAACTGAGACATCTGGGGGAATATAATCTGAAACATACATACTCCATGACGGGGGAAACACAGGAAGCTGTATAGTTGAATGATACAATTGGAGAGCATATTAAACATGAGTCTGCAGTGCAAAAAGGCAGCATAAAAAGGCCAATATAATTTGGGTCTGCACCATTCCAGAGCAAGGAGATTATAGTCCTGCTGCATGCAACTCCGTTAACTACACCTGGAACTTTGTGTTATTGTCCGGGCACTACACCAACAGGAAGATGTTGATAATTTGGAAGGCATTAAGAGAAAAGTAACAGAAGTACAGAAGGACTGGCTTATGATGACAACCAAAAACAAATCTATATAATATGAGAGAAGTTTTAAACTGTTTGGGGCAGGACATATCTATTTGTTGTGTGTTTAAACAAAATTTAACATAACAAGCTCCTGGTCCTAGACTAGGGTTGCTAGATTCTATTGCAGTTTAAATAATGAGAGCATAATGACAAAGAAACAACTAAGGTATGAGATTTTTAGAGGAAGGATCGAGCACCATAACATTCTACGAACAGTGGAAGGGTTTAATGCCAAGTGAGTATTTTATATGGAGGTGTAACTAAGAGTAATGTGACGAAGTTAAGAGAGGAAGAATCTAGGCTAAATATCAAGAAATGCTTCCAGAGACGAAGGTGTGGTAGGTTGTTGGATATTCTCCCGAGGACAGTGATGTATTTCCCATGATCTCTTAAAACACTTAAGATACAAAACATTTTGTATAGGGGATAATCATGCATATATATACAGAGATGGCCTGTATTATTTAATGACTTTTCCTGCCCAAACATTTATGATGATATGATAAGCAAAATCATTACCGCTATTTGTCCTCCTATACCATATGTCCTGTCTTCCTCTCCTCCATCATGTGTGGTAGTAGAGAAAAATGGTACCTGTACTGATTTCATAGTGCTCTGAGACACCTACCACTGTGCTATCTCCAATACACGTTTCACCTAATTCATTAAGAAAAATGTTAATTATAGGTGAATACTGACATCTGAAAAGATTTTAGGAGAGCACAGTTAGAAAACCCAAGATCAAAGAAGCAGTTATTGCATTCTCAGCTTTCAGAAATGCTGTACACATGTGTGTGAAAGTGACAAAATGACATGACACAAAACAGAATAGTAAAATATTCGTGTTCTCCTTTTTATTTAGTACAATATATATTTTTTAAAGTATAACCAAGAAAAACAGAAGAACTATAACACTTGTCTGTAAAATAAGTCTTCCAGATTTGGGGAGGAGGGAGAGGGGGGAATCACCTTATTGTCTGGATAGAACGATAATTACCTTTCAACATTCAGCCCGACCCTTTAAGGCCGCAAACATCATCCTGAGAGGCAATTCATCAATGGGAGAATTGATTTAAACTTTTTGGATTTTTTTTAAAAGGATTTTCTGACGTGTCTCTTCTTTCATGTTGCTTGAAAATATTCCAAAGAGGGATCTGGTGTTCAGCCAGCAAATCACTTGAGGTCTCTGCTTTAAACCAAGGACATACTGTTGGTGGCAATAGATCAGAACTGTTGGAATTGAATTAAAATTTCATTTAATACAATGTGATGCAGAGGACTATTAGAAAGTTAGATTTCTTATTTTAAGTCTGCCAACATTCAATGCTTGTGATTTTCTTTGACTATCACTTTGTGAATTTTTCTTGACATATGGCAAGGGGTTTAGGGAGCTAGGTTTACTACAAACAGGCAGTATTGATATGCAAAATAAAAGGAAAATCAAATTTCCATTCGAGATCATTGTAGTGAATTTGTTTAACATTAACTTTATCACAGCAGGCAAGTAAGTCAATTCCCCTTTAATGTCTGTTTCACTTTTCTGACAGATGACTTGAAGCACATTGACATGGTTAAAAAGAGCATTAATTTTATTTTGTGTGTTATGCCTTTTGGGGATGGCATAAAGAGTCCAAACCATGTTGCATGTCCCTACCTGTCTAGTATAGTCTGCATTAATTGGATCAATACACAAATCCATCCTTTGGGGTTTGCTTTTTTCTAAATAATTGAATATACAAAACACTTGATTTTATTTTTTAATTTGCACATCCTTTTACTGTGATTTTTTTCCATCAGTCATTTTATAGGACACATGATTTCTATCTTTACAAACCATAACAGGCCAAATCCAGCTCTCATTTGTGTACCAACATTGATCCAGATCCACTGAAGTCTAAAGAGAAGCAGTCTAACTGGGAGCAAAATTAGTCCCTCTACCAACTGAGATACAATAATAATATACAGAAAATTCTGGATACATTTATTTTTCCAAAAATGTCACTTTTTTCTTAAAACTCACCACTGGATTGACAGTCTGTTAAAGGGAACATGCCATTGACTTCTTAGTTCCCTATCTTTGAAGTGTATGGTAATTCTGAGCTCTGTATGAGTAAAAAATCCATTCTGATTATTTTTTTTAAATTTTGAACTTAAAACAAAAGAGGTGTAGAACTGAGGTGTGTGTCACAAGGTTTAGACTGGAGTATACTGCAAAGTGTTATACTTGTAAAAAAACAAAACAAAAAAAAAACCCAGGAGGTTCATAATAGCAGCTTTTCACCGCCTCAGTCAAGCAGCACAAATAGACCACTATCTAAAGGATATTATTGTACCACCCCTCTAATTATATTAAATATTATTGTAATTACCCTCACTGAAACGCCCCCAGATCTGATCCTTCTCTTCTTTACACCAGTTTTGCACTGTTTTAGCTCCTCTGACTTCAGGTGCGGTTACTCTAGACTTGTAGTGTTGTAAGTGAGAGGTGATTCAAGTCTTGTCTCTTTCTAACATAGAAAATGCTTGAGCCTGATTCTGGTTTCATTGCAATCCATAGAAATTTAGCTTCCAAAGAACTTAGAGGCTGCAGCAATTTACAGGGTATAATTGACCTAGTTATTTAGACTCTTCTTAGTTGTTGGGAATAATGCAACATTTTAGCTTTCCATTTGACCACCCCAGGCCGTCTACAGTGAGTGTGCAGAAGTCACATCCCCCCATGAGAAATCTGCTTTCAACTATTTTTTTTGGAGGGAAAGGTGAGAAAGGAGGAGAATGGTGGAGAAGGATCCCCACATTTTTCTTTTCATTCTGCAGCTTGAGTAAAATGTTGAGTTAATCTGTTGTTTCTTCTGAGGAAAGTCAGAAGCAGATTTCTTCATATTGTGAAGGCCCCTCCTCCTCACTCTGACCAAATAGATCAATTCTGTTCCAAGCCCCAGGAACCTAGACTGACCACTAGCTGATTGAACTATACTTAAAACTGTCACTTAGTACAGATTTTGACATGAGTCTTCAGCATTGTATTTCAAAAGAGAGGAAAGTGAGTGACAGAGTAACAACTAAAGGTTCCTTGTATCACTTATGTGCTCTAATTAGAAAGCCAGGATCCAAAATTAAAGGCTGATTTGCTGTTCCTGACAATCTGATCAAAGCCCAGCCTTTTTGTTTGAATAGAGTAAGTCCTCTATCTAGAGCTGTCTCTGTCTTGCAACCTGATGAATTCTGTGTTCAGACTATTACATCTGTAAGCCTTTCAGTGTCTGAATATCATCCATTTTGGATGGAGGCAGTCTTGTGTGATGGATCAAATTGAGCTTTGGATGAATCAGCCTGTCTGTCTGAACAGGCCCATATGGAGCATTCCCCTCAAAAGTTAATTTCCAGCTCTATGCTTGGGGGTCGCCAATACTGGAAATTTCTAGAAATACAAATAGAAAAAGAATCCTTCCAAGAAATAAATGGTAGTTTAAGGTAATATTTCTCATACACTGCAAACCATAAATTGTAAAGGGAAATAACCAGGTGAACCCTACCTGGAAAACAAGAAGGAACTTGCACGACTTATCATACAATATTTGATATTATGGAAAAAAAGCAGCTTTTATATTCATAAATTTGTCAATATTCTGAAAAATGAGCTGGTAGTTGGGAAGCTTTTTTTCATTAGTCAAGTGCATATTTTTGATTAAGTGACCACCTGGTTAGATCCTCATTATCAGCATAAACACTGAATCTTGAATTTTGCATATTTTGTGTATGTGCCAAGTAAAATGTTGATAAAATTTGTGACTGGGAAAACCCAGTGAACAGTAATTGGGCCTTAGACCTTTCAAGTCTACTACACGGAACTTGAACATTTTTTTCCTCTCATAGCGGTGTAGCTCAGGCGTAATTCCATCCGAAGTCCAGAGTTGCACGTGTACAATTGGCATAAATGAAGTAGGACTGTATTTGGATCGGTGGATATATTAGAGATACATTGATTTCTGCCAACACAGATCATCACGGTGGTTTCTGCTGTGGCTCTACGCTGTGTCATTTCAATGGCCTCAAAGATATTTTAAGAGTGTGGTATTGTTCTGCAAGCATGGTGAAAGCATAGCAATGTGAGAACTTTATATATATATATATATATATATATATATATATATATATATATATATATATATATATATATGAGACCTCTTTATATATATATATATATATAAGAAACTGGATTTCCTTTTGTCTCAATCCTTAAGTTAGGGTGACCAGATATTGGGGTGGGTGGGTGGAATAGGCACCTATATAAGGAAAAGCCTGGAATATTATTCTGGACTGTCCCTGTAAAATTGGGACATCTGGTTATCCTACCCGGAGTAAACTGGACACAGCTGTGGAGGAGGTAAGAAGCAGCTTTCCAATTCTGGAGCAAGCTGGGGACTGATTTGAGCCCTGTCATTATTTAGAGCAGTTTTAAGGCTGTTCTAAAATATGTCCCACTGGCTATAGCCTTCTTGAAAGTGTACATCAGCTAGAGATTGCTGAAGTATTGTAGTGCTGCAATCATGCTGCCTTGCTCCGAGGACATATTTCTTATATCAGTGGAATGGGAATTGGCTATGCTGGCTGCATGCAACCCACCAAGAAAATCCCCAGCTAGAGAGAGTGGCCAGTTTTCTGGATAGCTTCAGGGCTCAACATCGAGCCCCTTGTATTTTGTATCCAGATTAGATTTCTTAAATTCAAGTAATGTACCTCTCCTGTGATGACAATTCCTATGCATAGGGCCTGCAGCTGTAACATTCCCTCTAATGTAACTTTCTTCCTTTCATCCTCTGGACCGGATCTGTACATGCCACACAGGTATCTGTCTTATTAATATAAGCCGAACCTTGTGTGTGCTCTTTGATCACTCATTTTAAAAGGCAAAAAGAAGTCTTAACAAGTGAGCAGTTATGACTTACATATAAATGTTTAGTGCAATGTGCATTTAACCTCTATAGCTTTGACTAGTCAGGAAGCCAGTTATCTGAGAAACCACCTCTCATTATCTACTGCATAGATAGACAGCCTTGTAAAATTGTTGTCATGAAAATTTACCAGCTGAGTCATAATGCCTATTCGCTGCCCATTACCATGATTGATGTAGGGCATTCTCAGTAGAGAGAGCCTTAATTTACTGCAGGGCTAGATTCCCATGGGCCTAAGAGCAATCACTAGATACTGACATAACATGAGCAGGTACTCTGAAAGTTTCTCCTCATAGCTCTGCTATATCAACTCAGTTCTGGCCTGAACTAGTCTTACATTGCCACAGCAGACATAACCAACTGCATGCTGAGTTGTTGTATAAAAGTGTGTGTTGATTTGAGGATATGGACCGGTGCCTATCAAGACATAGATGCAGTCACAATACTTATTTTTACTTGTGACCACCAATCAGGACTGAACAAGACTACCAAAAATGAAAACTTACCTATTAGTAGAATAGATACTCTTCTAAATCAAGTAATTGTAGTGCCACTTTTTCTATTCACCATATATCACATCCTTCTCTGTACCTTAATTTTGCATGCCCTAGGAGTGAGTGATAAAGTGCTGGGTACTTTATAACTCCATCTTCTTTTCCATGACATTAAGTATGGCTGGTACAGCAACTCTTATTTGACGGTTATGGAGGAAAAACTCAGTAAGGAGAAATCTGTTTTTTGTTTTGTTTTTAATACAGAAAACATCGGTGTACTGAATATGAAATAACCCGAAGAGGAAAGTGCAAATTCTTAATTATTCCTCTTTTAAATTATAACAAAGCTAAAGTTTCATGGTGTTGATATTCCTTAGTAAATACTGTGCAGTGGAGACTATATTTTGATGAAATATGCTGGAAAGAGTTTTTTACAGCTGTTTTAATACCTAGCCCCCATTTAAAATGAAAAGAGAAGATGCTGTCATGTGACGTCTCTTAACAAATATTTTAACCTCTCTGAGAAAGGGCATAGAAATAATACATTCTTTATATTTATCATTGTTGGAAATCCTGTTGATGTTGTCATATAGGGTAGCTTCACCGGTTTATAAGCTCTATCATCTTTCAAAGTAGAAGCCAAAGGTGAGTTTTCCTGACGTTTTTTAATTTAATTTTATTTCATTGTAGTTCTTGTACTATAATTTTATTTTAAGTGTATGGAATCCTTCATGGGTTTAATTCAACATAGCTCTATTGACTTCTGTGAAGCTATGCTTGTTTACATGCTCTGAGGATCTGGCCTGTTCTATTTTTGCCTTGATCCCTTATAGAAATTTTGCTGCATTGAAAACACCACAGAATCTACATGCCAAAGTGTATTGTTTGGTGTAATCAGACAGACAACAACGAAAGTATCTAACAGGAAGTTTGGTACGCTTCTAGTGCAGTGCATGCACGCATAGTGAATGTACAGTTACAGGTTGGTTTGAGTACACTTTATTCATAATGAAGAACACTGTATTCATAATGCAGAGCACTCTATTCAGCAATGCGTGCAAATTCAGCATTGAAGTGTTGATGGCACTTTTTTACACATGGTGTCTCAAAAAAAATTATGACATGCACATCTGTATCAATATCTATGTATAGATATATGTATGTTCACTAATTTAGTACAGGGAAAAAACTTTTTAAAGCTGTCATCTGACCTATAGCATGGGGAGTCATGACAAGAGTGGTGAGGTGATGGTATGTGTTAAAGGAACAGCAGGAGGCACCAATCAGTCTGCCAGTCTCAGGCCATTATTTTCCAGTTGAGACATTTCACCCCATTTGACCCAAAGGACCACTTCAGTTGGTTATTTGGCTTGTGGACAACTACCTTCTTACTAGAGCTGTTTGGGAAACTTCCATTACAATAATTATCTGATGGAAAATGCAGTTTCTGCCAAATCAATTTTTTTTTTGTGGGAAAACATCAGTTTTTCCATTTTTGTGGAAATCAAAATTAAATATTTTGCCTTGAGTCCCTTCAATCTGGATCACAATATTTTGTTTTATTAAATTGACCTGAAATATTCAGTTTCAAATCAGTTAAAAAAACCCATTAAACTCAATTTTTTTAGTCCATTGCTTTATGGGAGTTGTCATTCAGGCCTCTGCTATATTGTGTAGGCCAGGATCTCTTGATACACCATGCAGCTTGGGTTTACATTGCATTGTGGGTGTTATAAAGGAATAATGAAATCCGTTGGTTGGAATATTAAGCTAGACAAATTCAGATGAGGAATAAGGGGCAATTTTTTCAGTGAAGTAGTGCCATCGCTTTCAATTTCTAAAATTAAGACTAGCTATTGCTCTAAGAGATGTGCAGTTCCTCAAGTGGAGGCTCTGGGTATGAGGCAGAGATTGCTAGGTGAAATTCTTTGGTCTGTGGTATGCTGTGGTATGTAGGTCAGACTAGATGATCATAATAATCCCTTCTGGCCTTAAAATCTATGAACCAGTCAAATAAATAAATAATGAGAGTGAGGGATACCTCCACGATCTAGCAACGGACACTATGTACTTAACATTTCTTTTAAAAAATCCATTTTGAAAATGTTAGTGCTTATGAATAGAATATTTAGATTTCAAAAGCTCATAAAGTGGCAAGGCAATCTGGCTGGTGAAGAGGCTTTTCAGTCCAAATGCATACAGTTTTTGAGATAATTGCATAGGTGGAAAATCACTTCATCTCCATTCATCCAAGCAGTTTTATAAACATAAAACTGTTTTCCCCAAACAGTGTAACATTCAGAAAATATTCCCATAGAGTTGGATACCACAAATATTTGTAACTGAGATGGGGAGGTTTATCCATTCTTCATTCAGCTGAGAATAAGTTAGAAGTGGCATTACATAGTCAAGATGAGTAATGCAGTAAAGTACAGTTCATGTAATAAATCATTACCCACATATGCAATATAGGATGGGTGAATTATGTTACAAACAATTCACAATGCATCAAATTGTAAGAGAATGAAAACTACTGATGGTAAAGTTCTTTTACTTTAATAAGATTCAAGATCTATTCATAAATATCATTCAGAGAATTTAATGTCAATAACATTTCAATTAAAAATGGTGTAATGATTGAAGGTGCATTCTCATTTTTGTTAGGATTGGCAATTCTAAGTACTGGCAATCAAATCCAGATGATGATTATTTGTATTTAAGAGTTTATTTAATTTATGAAAATAGCACATAATACAATAACGTTTGATTGCCTAAGTATGCATCATAAATCAGTGTAAAGATACAAAGATAAAATATAAAGTAGTCACCGAAATAAATATCAATTAAAATAATAGTTTATATGCACCAACATTCAATTAAAGCAGAAAAGTCAGATCACACTAAGTGAAAATTTTAAATTAATTTTTGTTACACATTTGTTGTGCACAGCAATAGTATGTATACCTAGAAGAAGACAGGACACAATCATACAGAAAATGGTGTAAAAAAAAAAACAACCCAAAAAAACCCAAAACTCAGCAACAAAAAAGCACACAAATTCTGCCGGTTTATTTTAAAAAGTTAGGTAACTCGCTGATGATTGTGAATGAAGTTTTACAACCAGAGGAATTTATGATCTCTCATTTGACCAAGAAGGAAGAAAGGCTTTAACCTAACTAAACTGGAAACTGGCAACCCAAGATCCCCTGTGCAGTATTAGGAGCATAGGCCGTCTATTCCAGGTGCTGTTCTATCTCCATGAAGAGTTAGCACTAAACCGCAGGCACACTCTACCAGTGTGTTTCAAAACATCTCATGGCTTGGGATATTATTCCTCACTTCCCAGTAAGGCTGGTTGGGAAACCTAGAACACTTCTTTTAAGTCATCCACAAAATAAGTGCAATAATTTTGTTATCCGCTTAAATCTACCACTTAACCCTTCATTGAAATAAACAAGCTGTGACAAAAGGTTCATGCACATGACAAGAACCAGATCCAGAAAGAAATATTTTACCTCTGACAATATGATGATCAGTCATTCCTATAACTGAAAAACAGAATGGTTAATGCAACAATATGCAATATAGGTGTCAATAGTGCAAACACAGCAGCAAACTGTATTTTCCTCATTAACACTGCACCGTTGTCTATTTTGGCTGAGGGAGTGAGAAGGCTTCCTAACAAGGAGGCAGATAAGATGACCCTGTCTCATGCAATTCTGTCTATGTAAGGAGTTAGAGCTAAGCTAAATTTGGAATTTCTGCCCAAAATTTGGATATTTTAACATTGGTTTTCCTTCCAAAACAGGACCAAAATTTGAAATTAAACAAACAAACAAAAACAAAAAATCAATAAAAATTCCTAAAAATTTCAATCCTGAAATGTTTAAACATTTTTATTTCCACATTATCCATCAAAACATTTAGACATTCCTGAAATTGAAATGTTTAGTTTTGTTTGACCTGAACTATTTTCTTAGTCACATCAATAGTAAACTGCATTTTCTTTTGCCTTATGGGAGCTTTGGTTTATTATTTCCTGTGGACCGAGTTCCCTGGAGGACTACCTCTTCCACAGTGCAATGCAGACCTAGTGAATGAACTGTGTGATGTGTCAGAAAAGTCATTATCACTGACGATATGAATATATTAACTTGCTTCTTCCGAGATATAGAACAGAATAGTTCTTGATGACTGCTCCCTTTTCTATTGTCTGATTGATCATTTTACCGGTTGGTGATCCTTTACCCATTTGAGAGCCTGCATATCATGTTCTATAGATGTTGACCTTTCTTCTTCAAATTCCTAGTAAATAAAAACAAGTTTATGTAATTAGAAAACAACTGCATCAAAGTAGATCTATTTTTTTCCCTGCAGCTCTTTTTAGGAACAGAAAAGTGTGATGATAATTTCCCTAGGAGAAAACAAACAAACACACACATCTTTAATATATGTGTAAATATAACCATTTAAGGTTACATATTTCATTTAAGAAATGTGTATGACACGATTCTGCATAGATCCACAATTTTAAGCATATAAGTACTACATAGATACTTAAATTAAGCATACATGTACGTCTTTTTATAGGGTCCAGGCTGTATGATCAGATTCTTCATTGCACTGCATCTTGTGTACAGTGGGCATAGAATATTTCCAAATCAGAATGATGATCTTTGTAGCAGTCATCCTGAAAAAACATTTTTTTTCTCAAGAAGTTTTCACAATAATGAGAAATGTAATTTCCTTAAAATTGTTCTGGTTTCTATTAAGAAAACAAACAAAAACACAACAACAAAATGGCATTTTTGGAGGGCTTTCATGAACATTTTTGAGGAAAGTGAACATTTTCTGTTAATTTTCGCTTTTATGAAAGAAAACTTTCAAATCGTTTTAGTGTTTTGCATCTGCTCTGCATAGGTGTACATGACTACACAAGATGCATGGCAAGGAAGAATTGCACCCTTAATTTGTTGAGGAGTTAAACCATTTTCCCACCCCAGTAGGTATCCTTGAAGACACCGGAGTCCATTGAAATTCTGTCATGCTGAGGGTAGTGATCAGAGTGGATACTCTCCAGGCATTTCATTGTATTTATTTATTCATTCATTCATTCATTCATTTTTGAGGCACCACATGCACCCGTCAACACATTACATTCTTTTATGAACTCTGAGAAGCAATCTGATAACACATTCAATCAAACTGAATCTTGTATCAACTTCCCCGCTAATCCCCATTCAGCACTGTGCAAAGGGTATACAATTGCAATACTTTAGCATTATGCCTCAATTCCCCTCTTACAAGGGTGAGGGGAGGAAAAGACTTGTGGAGTCCTGCTGCTGCATCAGTTAGGCCAAATTCCAATGACGAGGTGATTGGATGATGTAATCCCTGGCCTAATTCTGAGCTGCTTATGTCATGTCCAGATCTGTAGAAATTAGTGAGATTGCATGGGTGTCAGAGAGGAGAGAATCATTGTGCTGTACAAGATCTCCCTGGGATTCCCCTGGGTCACAAGTACATTATGAATATAAACTATGCTACAAAGATATTAGACTAAAAATATAGTAGTATAAATAATATACTTTGTGAGAGAAGGGACTGCATAACTGACCTGGGGCTTCCTGGGTCACAAGTTGTGGTCTTTCAACTCACCGAAGAAATACAACTTATGTGCTTGTCTCCACTGGAATGCTTTGGCAGTGAATGTACCTTTTAGCCATCCTTCATGAAAAGGCTTTTTTTTTTTTCTTTTTTCCTAAACATAGTGTATTCTGTTTGTGCCAGATAATATATTTTTTATCTCGTACAGTTCTTTAAAATTCAGTTTTATTACCAGGCTTTCTAACAGTAGGTCTGTGAAAAAACTCATCAGTGTAATGATTAGAGAGTGGGAAAATATCAGCTGCAGTTGCCTTCAATAAACAATGCTCACATACAAGGAGCTTTGAATTTAGCTTGTTATAACAATCAACGGAATGTTAAAAATAACGAAGTCGGAGATGAGTGGGGTTTCCAAGGGAAAGGTCTCCGAATGTGAATACTTTCCAGCAAATATTTTCTTTGGCTTCCTGTAGGCAGTTAAAGTTGAATACTTTTTTATGATTCTTCAAACACAGATTCTGAAGTGGAGACAAGCTAACCTTTTTTTTATAAATATCAAATCTCTAGATAGTTGATGTTTGAAATGACAAAAATAAGAGCCCAATTCAATAAAAAGATGTCCAATCTTCCTCACTGCAAAGCCCATGTAAGAAAGGAAAAGGAAATTGATTTCTTGTATATGTGGCTGCTTTACCTAGGTTTCTCAAGCATGGAAGCAGGACATACTTTTTTATTGATTTGGCTCTGAACTTCTCTAATCCTTGATAAACACCAAATTGAAAGAGCCACCAGAATAGTGGTTCTAAAGATAGAAAGGAAACTGCATGGTACAGTTGCATTTATGAGACTCTTTTTTGTTCCCTGATACTATGAGTTATCCATTAGATCACAAACACAGTAATTAGAACAAGATTCAGATATTCCTGCATGACGTACAGTGAAAGGGTTGTGTCTTGGGTGGCTGATCTCTGCAGTATAGTGAAAATAGAGGAAGAAGGGGTTAATCATTTAATTGCAGAGCAAGGTTGACAGGAGTGAAGCCTTTAACAGTATTGGCAGTGTATCCAGGGAATGTGGTGTTACTGTAGAAGAATATATGGAAAAAAACTTCAGAGGGTGGGAGAGGGAACAAACCTTTTGGCATCATTTGGTTTTCATTTTAAGTCACATTAAGTTAGATTTACAAAGGAACTCTGTACACAGCAACTCTTGTTCTGAATGGGAGCAGTTTGGGCGTTGAGGGCTTTTGAAAATTGGGACACTTCCCTGAGCTGCTTATATGGGAGCTGAGCGCTTCTAGTGCTGATTGGTTGATATTCCAGGTTTGGAACTTCAGCTCGAGGAGGTGCTAAGACCCTCATTTCACAGTTCTCATTGACACTAGCAGGCACTGAGGGTGCACCACACCTTGCAGCAGTAGAAGTTAAATCTTTTGTAGGAAATTATTATAATTTTCTGCTTGCATTTTCACAGTCAAATAAACATAGGGCCCACTTCTCTCAGTTGTATCAGCTGCACACCAGTCTCATTCATTTGGATTCAGTGGAGTTGCTCCTGATTTACCTTGGTGTGTAAGTGAGAGAATAGGGCCCATCAGATATGTTTTCCAACTTTTTTGCTTAGAGGAGGAGGATGCTACGGTATGTTTTTCAATAAAGATAATATCTGAAATAAGATGCCGTGTCATTCCCCAAACCACATTCTCCAGGAACACTACTATTCTCTTTGCATACGCTAGCAGATAAGTTGGACTTATTATTTCAACTTTATCATAAACTGGATTTACTCGTTGGTTGGAAGCAGATCTAAATCACATTGTCAGCATGCTGTTTTGTACTATTGTACTTACAAAATCTTTATAGCTTTGCTGTACCCAGCCGAAGGCAGAGGTAACATTGAGCCATTTCTAGAATCTGTGTCATTTAAAAATCAGCAGAGAATATTTCCTGTGCAGGAATCAATAAAGTATGAATATAAACCTGTCAGGTGATGAGAATATGATGGATCAGTGAGTTGTCCTTTTATTATGAGGGACCTGGGTTCAAACCCAGACACAACAGCTCAGAAATATTATTATGCTCCAGAGGCTTCAGTAGTCTCAAGGGAAATAAGATAATATTGATAAAAGACCTGTCCAGCTGGGTAACGTTAAATATTGCACTAATTTCTTGTTTTTCTTTGGTAAAATAATCTTTGTGAGAGAGAAGCTCAGCATTCTAAAAGGCAAAGCCCTGCTTGTTGATCCACTTACACACACTCCGTCCTGTCAAAGTGAAGACCACTCTATAGTAAAGCTAATATCATTTTAGCAATTTCAAAATTTTGCTCTCTTTGCATGTGCTCACAATGTAGTGTTTTACTATTCGATTCAGTGCCAGGCAGGATTTAGTCATATGCGTTAGTAATGAAGTGAACAAGGTCAGAGCAACCATTTGCTGGAAATGAGGAGGGGGAAATAGTGTGACTGATTCCCATTTATTAGGAAAGGAGATCAACCAACACCTTTCTCTTCAGTCTATGCCAGAGCTGGTTGCTATGGGAACCCTCCTGGAAGTGACCTCCTTTAGTGCTTAAATAAACAAGCTGAAAATCTGTGCTTTAAAAAAAATGTATACTTGTCTTTAAGATGAACTGGCTACAAATTAATACAATATTTTATCAATTCAACTTTCAGAAAAGATATTAAATAATAAAAATAAATGCTGGGTGCATTTAAATATGCCATTTTACCACTTTAAAGAGGTGCATCAGAGGATAGGGCAAGGCCTTGGTATCCTAGCTACCTCACAGTTTTAATTACATCTCTGAAAAGTTATGGATTAGTTTATGAAACATCAGTTAATATCTTAAATGTTAGCTTTAATAAATACAAGTGAATTGGAAACTCTTAAGGAGTTGTTGTGTTTCACCTGAAAGATTTCTGCATTTCACTGGTGGGTAAAATGATTCTCATGCATAAATTGTACGTGTGTTTGGGAATATATCCAATCTATCATATTTCTACAATACATGGGTGCCATGATAGTCTTTGTGGAGGACAATGTAAGATCAATGTTGCCAGGACAGTATTTAAAAGAGAAATTAAAACAATACCAGATTTACAATTTGTATCTCTGAAAGTATGGTTTCTCTTTGGTAGCCGTAAAAAATGAAGCATCGCTACTGCTTGTCAATCAAAACTGACTTACTCCTATATATATTTTTCTCAGTTCCACCTTATGTCATGACAAAACTTCACTTCACTTGCTCACAGTTAGAGCTAGAGGTCTTCGGGGAGAAGGATCAGAAAATATTCTTACTCCAGAAGTAGGTCTGCAACTCCCAGCTTGGTCAGCTTGGGAAATCCTGGTGAAAGGGAGCGGGGGAAGGGAAGCCTGCTTGGGGTTGGGGGGGAAGCATTGTTTGTGTGTAAGCCCATCTCTGCCAAAGTCTCTCTTAGTAGCCTCTGTCTTGACAGATAAGGACATTTAAGAACTTCACTGAGTATTTTAGTGCTTGAGAATATAACATCAGCCTTAGGCGTGAGGCTGATCACTAGCTGAGGTCAAGAAGAAATCCCTCTCCCTCCTGGTATAGTGTTGGACATAATGGGGAGGAGGGGTTATTTCTGACATCCTCTGCAGTATCTATTATCAGCCCCTATTGAAGGCAGTATAAGTGGCTAGGGCCATCGGTGTGTTCCGGAATAGTAAGCCCTGTGTCTTTGTATGAAAATTCTGACATGAGGTCAGAATGAGGCAGTGTCTACAACATTCCAAGTCTTAATAAAGCAATTCTGGCCATGATAGACATTTCATGTCCAGTCGAGTTTTTTTGTTTTTGAGATTTACACACAAAAGAAATAGGAATCCAGTAAAACTTCAGTAATGCTGACATTGACATAAGGATGAACACTTAGTACAGCAAAGTGACTGAGAATGCATAATTTCTCCCCCAAACAACTGAGCTGAAATAGCCATTTTTTATGAAAAACTGAGCATTTTCTCTGTGCTTTTTAATATTGCAATTTTGATGTATGATGCTCATCTAGTACCATTCAGTACCAAAGATAATGTAGGAGAAGCAATTTATGCTGTAACAGGCTAATTCCAAAATATAATTTTATACCAGTAATAAGCTATTGAACAAAATGTGTAAGGGACAAAATATTTCCAAAATGTAGTTGACATGATAGTTTTACATCACATTCTCTTCCCATAGTTAAGTAACTTGTCAGAGCTTTTCAAAAATATTGAAAATTCTGTGTCTGTTTTCAAAAGATCTACAAATTGGAATCTTGGGATTAGAAAGGATGATGTGCTTTTTATAAGATTTGTGATGTTTCTGTTATACTTAATTATTTGCTTCTTTCTCCACCTGAAAGGGAAGCGTGTATTGAATGTTCATAATTCTTTTACCCAAAAAGCTGCCATAGCTCTATGTCTGAAACCAGGGGAAACAATTATTCTACCTACATCACAGTTGAAGCATTTGTTCTAGTTTTGTTCATTAGTAAATTTAAAAATGTAATGAAAAGCATGCACTGTTAAATCAAGCCTCCAGGCAGCTCTGTAGTTGTGGTCCCACTACAGAAGACAGATACAGGATGTTGGATTCTTGCTCACAGAGTTCATGCTCAGGGATGCTGGGGAGGATAGGAAAATAGGAAATGCCATACTGGATTGGACCCAAAGTCTGCCTAGTCCAGTATCTTATCTCCAATAATGAGTGCAGCAGAGCAAGGTGAAATAAATGCCACAATAAGCAATGGTAGATAATCTACCTCCCCCAGGCTCCTTCTGATGGTCTCTAATTCATAATAGGTAGAGATTGATTTAAGATCTGATGTGTGAGATTTTATATGCCTTGCAAAACTCTTTTGTTTTAATAGGCGCTGATATGAAGCTATGTGCCACAGGGACCTATTCGAACCTGGTACATGATGGTCCATTATTGGACGAGATATCATACTTGCTCTGTATTCAGTTATAACTTCCTTGCTGTCTGGTGGCAAGTGTGACATATTGGAAAGAAAACTTGTCTTACCCGGTTTCATGTTTTGTTACAAAATCCAAATTCAAAGGGGGTTAATCTTTACACATGTAGAACTACACAGCTGACCAGTACCCTGTATTGAGTGAACCAAGGCTGTTTTATGGATTTGCATTGAAACCATGAGAAATTGCATCATACTTCTATTGGCAGCAACAGCCTGAGCAGGAATTAGAGAACAATTTCAGTCACAAAGATGTTTGTAGGATGAAGTCCTGATGCTGATGATCAACTAGGTGGAGCAGGTCTAATAGCAGGTTGTGATAAGAAACTCTTGTCACGTCATTACCAGAGTGGGGAGGAAGAGGAAAAAGAGCAGAAGAAGGACTGACCAAAGGAGAAATTGGATTGAGACCTTTTAATTTTTGGAAACTGTCCCTTGCTCCATCATTGTGAAGAAAGATCATGCCAGCTGCTTGCCTTTTTAAGGCTGTTTGGGAATTGGAAAAATGAAATCAGATCAGAATATATTGTAACTTTTACATAAATATTGTTCAACAAGTGATGGTCTGAACTGGTGTACCGACCTGCTTGGTGTAGAAGCTTTATATTTATCCTACCATATAGCTACATAAAGTAGTTGAAAGCCTGTCTGGCCCATCAGATCACATCTTGTATCCAAATCCAATTAACGCCCTGTGTTGTAGTGTTTCGTTTTGTTTCATTACTGGGGTTTTCCTCCTGATACCCTGACTCCTGTCTGTGAAAGTGGTGGCAGTTCCTTTTAGGTTTGGGGATAATTTTGGATTTTCTGTGCTCTAAATAAATTGTATATGCAATATAAATATTTGTTTATATTCATTTCCTCTACCCACTACACCACACACACCTTTTATTCATATCAAGTAGCAATGTATTCTGCTATTAGTTACTTGGACTTCAAATCATTATTCAACCTGTCTAAGGGTGAAAAATCTGACCTATAGCTTGCATAACTCGCTAGGATGTTTTGCAGTTGGATAAAATAAGAATTTATTCATCTAATTCTGTTCTTCCGTTCTTTAACTTAACTGCACCAAGTGGAAACACCATAACTGTATTATGGTTAAACAATTAAATAGGCCTCTATCTTTCTGATTTGATAGGCTTTCTTATGTTTTCTTTTGAATTTTATGGGAAAAGTTGTTCTCTCCCTTCTCTCTCTCTTCTCTCTCTCTCTCTCTCTCTGAAAAACCAGGAGCTCCAAAAGGATATATAATATAAGTGTCAGTATTTGGGCTTCCAAGTTTTATAGGGTTATATGTTTATATGTAGTCGATAATTTAGTTAAATTCCACAGGAGCATGTTTAAACTACAAACTTAAAGTAATTTAGTGAAAATGGTTAGGAACTATTCACATTGTGTTTGCCAGTTGATAATTTGCTGATTCCATTTCTGGAAGCTCTGCTTAATTTAGAAAAGTAACAGAATTTGCAGCCACCTGCTTCTGAGTAATTGCTACCTATGCCAACTTGGTCAGATGATTCTGACTATAAGCTTGAAGGGCAGAGTCTCTCTTTTTTTATTCTTAGCATGTAAAAGGAGCCGCATCTTATAAGGTCTGTTTTTGCTTTGTGGAACAAGGTATCTCATTAGATGTAGACAAGAACTGGAGCAAGTACTTGATAGGTCAAAATGTAAAAATATTAACCCTCACATCTCGCAAAATAATATAAGGAATGTGTATTAGAGGGAGGGAAATAAAAAAGATTTAAGTAACCTCAATGACCGATGCATTAATCTAATTTGAATTAAAAATGAGAAATTAAGGGCCAGGTTTTCAAAGTGAAGCATGTACAATTGTGCACATCTTTTTGTGTGCACCTAAAATTTATATGTATGAATACCAAATTAGGTACTGGTGTATATTTGTGCATGACTGTGGGTGTCTGCATGCATAAATTGTACGTGTGATTTTCAGTGCTTAATGTTAGGAAAAAACATATCTCATGCTTTTTTTTTTCTTCTTTGCAGAAGAATGAGTTAATGGTTATACTTGGGTCTAGATTTTCAAAACAGTTACTTTTTGTTTTCAAAGCAATCTAGCGCCATCCGATAGGCCAAGTTATGAAAATGATGCAACACTTACAAAAGGGAGTAGTGCCCAAGCAGGAACATTGTGAGGAGTTCTGCCTTGGGCAGGCAGAAAACCTTCTGAAGCTTCTAGGTGCACAGCTTTGTTTGTCTGCTAGTATAACCTCCAGCGGTATGCAGCTGTCTCCTTCCCTCATAGCTGTCTGATTTCACTGGCCAGTACATAGAGATGGGAGTCATGGTCCCGCCTCTTCTTTCCTTTAATATGCCATGATTCCTAGGGGAAGAAGGACAGTCCCTAGGCTTCATGGGAAACAGGGACTAAAATTCTATCCAGCTGCTTCTTGTGAGAAGGTCCTTCGGCTGTCCCTTTATTAAGCACTCATATGAGGGCCAGACATGTTCTGGGCCATGATGAATACTTAGTTAAAAGTTGCTTTGCAGTTATAATTGTATTGTTTTGCTAGTTTTTTGTATGGCTTTATTGAATTTTGGTGGTGTTGAAAAATGGAAAATGATGCCGCTGGGTATGTGTGCCTTGCTGACAGGGGTGAGGTCTTTAGAAAGAGGATTGGAAGGTAAGAGAGGGGAATGAAATCCAGGAGAGAATAGAAGTATCAGACACATTAATTCCTGGTTTACTGCTGTTCCCCAAGACACCCTCTGGTATTTTGGAAGAAGTTAAATGGCTGTGCTGCTACTCTTCTTATCGGTGAACCAGTAGGTGATGACTATAGATTTGGAAACTGATTTATTACCTTGTGAAATGAACATGCTTTTCCATTTCCAGCTGAGTACCTGCCATATATAGACTTTATAAATATTGATGTTCCATACAACCAGCTGGAGATTTTAACAGGGGCATGTTTCTGTTGCAATAAGGCCAGTGTGCAAAGTTTTCAGGTCTTTCACATACAGCACCAACCTCTTGCAGAGCTTGAACACCATATTCTATTATTTTTCTTCGTTGTTTTGGCACACAAAGTGGCCAATTATATTAAATATGTTGTTTTTACAGTGCAACAGAACCTTGTTTGGGGTCTTTAGGCACTTCTGCTGTTGAAATAATAAAGTACATGGTGAATCCATAAGTGGTGAGTATCTCCCAGGGATTCAGCCTGACTTATCAATTAACTTTACTTGTAATATCAATGGATCTCTTATTGGAGCAGCTGAGAATCTACCCATCCCACGCAGACAAATAATAATTTATATATTTAAAAAAAAAAAACCAGAGTGAAACTAAAGAAAATGACCCCTGCCTCATCTAAAATTCTAATTGCTGCTGATTTGTAAAGTCAGCCAGAGTTGAACTGTCAATTATTTTCTTGATTACTTTGTGTTTCATATCCCCTTATCTTCCTGGTTACTTTCCTGGAAGCACTGAAACACTGGAAGAAGACTTGTTCTTATTGTATTTCTGGGCTGACTACAATCAGAAATACTAATTCATGTGTCAAAAGAGCCTGTCTTCATGACATTATCAGCCCAATATTAGTCCCAGGTAACTAAGACAAGAACTGCATAAACATCCCAAAGGAACCGGGAGCTCTTGTCATCACTGATGCAGTCATCACTGATAAACACCCACTTTGCTGTCCATAGATACCCCTTGGATTCCAAGGAGATGTCTGAAAGGCAGAAGTGCTATGTCTTCGCTTGCTGCTTTAACTATCAGAAAGAAAGAAAAATTGCACTGAGCAACAATAAGATAACAAGTATTGTAAGCA
The DNA here is from genome assembly GCF_026122565.2 of Emydura macquarii macquarii. NCBI lineage: Eukaryota > Metazoa > Chordata > Testudines > Chelidae > Emydura > Emydura macquarii. Next base: position 1,317,377 of record NW_027131527.1, read on the forward strand.
TTATCATCAGGCAGAACTCGCTTCCCCCTTCAACAAGATGTGCACAACAAATGCTGTCAATATTCCAGAAAAATCCATGTGCTCTATCCAAAATAATGTACAAGTTGGCATGAAAAGACCAGCCTGCTAAGACTGAAACATGGCAAGGCAGGAAACCAAGAAAACCATAGATTATGGATAATTTTCCTTTGTGGAGGACCAGACTTTGTTCTTATAATAATACCTATGCCTTTTTTTAAATCGTATTTATAACCTACAAAAATGGTTGAAAAGCAATTGAGACTATTGCCTCTTTTCAAGGTTTACTCTTTATTTGGAAGTCAAGTTATATATATATATATATATATATAATGTGTGTATATATATACAATCTTTTTCTCCCCACTACCTCAACATGTGAGAATGTTCAAGTTTCAGAAAACCTCCATATCTTCAGATTCTTCCTATTGTCCAGTCATAGCTTTTTTTCTTTGGACTTGAAGCTTTTCTGAAACCCTTTTACTCAAGTGTAAAATCTATTGAAGCAAGACTCATGCTTTAACTTTACATCCATTCCTCAGAGGAGAAGAGAGTAAGGGAGATATGTAATAAACCCAGTTAGAAATAAAACCATAAATAGCCATTTCCAGCTGTGGGTTCAAAGTTGAATTAACCCATGTGTGGAGTCAGGTTTTAATTCAGCTGCGCTAAGGTCTTGAAGTTTCCTTTTCCACTTTCTTGAATTCCTAGTGGACACCACTAATAATAAACAGCCTGAGCCCAATTTAGCATTGCCCTGTTGATCTTTTGCACCAGCTAATTGTAGCTAAACTGTTCTGTAACCCAGATTTTTCCAAGGGTGTGGGGACCTTTGGGGTGAGCACAAAAGATTAGTTGAGGAGTTGGCGGGAGGGTTTGGAGGAGTATGGATGTGCGTCCTAGTTCTTGTGTCAGCTTTTGTTTAAAAACATACATGGTTGTGAAGAAAAAATATGAAAACATAACCAAACATAACTAATGTAGCAGCGTCTTCCTACGTTTGCAGAGAGCATGTGAAACCAGAACTTGGAGGTGTGATCTGCTCCGTTCACTTCATTAAATGCTAACCATTGAAAAACCTGACAATTTTCAGTGGTTTTGGCTGAAAATTCTATTAAGAAAAGTCCAAATTGTTCACCTAGCTCTGATGCCAACTCACATGATGTCAGTGATGATACTTTAAATTGACTTTTACCTATTTCACTTATTACACATCTATTACATTATTCTATTACATCAGTCTTTAAGGGAGGAATCTTTTTTTTTTTCTCCGAAGGGGGAGTGCTGGTTTATCCCATTTTGTGGATAAATAGAAGACTCCTTCAACATTGTCATCAGACACTTCTCAAGAATATTTAAATACATAGACACACTTGCCTCTACTATATGCTGATTACTTCACAAATGCACAATTATTTCTTTAAATCTGTTTTAATCTGATGTAATGAAGCTGGAAATCATCTCCAGCATAAAGTTTGAGTTTTTAAAGCTTTTGGGCTGGGGGGGGGGGGGGGCCTAGACAGGGAAGAATACATTTTATTTTATTTTGATTGTGAAAAATAAGAGCTTTCTTTGTAAAGTTTTCAAAGTCTTCCAGATGTCATAAATTTTGTTCCAGGCTGAAACCCAGCATGGTTTTCAGTCCAGGCCTCATCTTTTTGCTTTTGGGGTTTTGTTTTGGTTTTTTCGCACTGGGGGAGAGGGGGCAGAGGTAATCAGATTTTGGAAGAAAGTCTTTTTTTTGTCACTTAAAAGTTATATACCTTTAAACTGACAAAGTTTCACCATGCATAAAGACATATTTGCATGAGATTAAATAACATGCATGCTTATCCAGAATAGGTGGTAGAGATTAATAGATTCCAAGGCCAGAACAGACCATTGGCTTTTGATGCAGTGTCTCATGATTTTCTCATAAACAAACTAGGGAAATATTGCCTAAATGGAGCTACTATAAGGTGAGTGCACAACTGATTGGAAACCATTCCAAGAGAGTAGTTCTCAGTGATTCACATTCAAGCTGGAAGGGCATATTGAGTGGGGTCCCTCAAAGATCAGTCCTGGGTCCAGTTCTGTTCAATATCTTCATCAGTGATTTAGGGCTGGTTCACACTGTGGACTTATGTCGATTTAAAGTCCCCTATATCGATTTCAGTACTCCAACGTTCACACTGTCACCACTGTTAAGCCGACTTAAGGTGGCAGTAAAATCAATTTAATAAGACCACCTCTGCAAGTGGTATAGCGCCTAAATCGACTTTGTAAATTTGAATTAGTGTTTGTGTGAATGTAATGGAGCTTAATTCGAATTAATTAACCTCTGGAATGTATCCCATTATGCTCCATTTTCACCTCTCTGGCCAATCAATCTGTGGTGCTCTGTGGTCACAATAGCAGGTAAAGTCCCCTCCCCTCAAGCCCCGGGAAGATTTGATTTTCCTGTTTGTTTGGGAGGGGGAAAGGCATGCTGGGGAAGGGACATCTGGTGAGTTCTCTTTCTTCAGTTCCATTCTCTGTGTGTGTGTTGAATGCAACCAGAGAAAGCAGCCCCCCCACACACCCCACCCAGATCCTGTCAGTGTGTGTGTGTGTGTGTGTGTTGAATGCAAACAGAGAAAGCAACCCCCCCACACACTCCTCCCATCCTGATCCTATATGTGTGTGTTGAATGCAAGAAGACAAATCCAACTCCCCCACAACCCCCATTTTTCCTATCTGTGTGTGTTTGGAATACAAGCTGAGAAATCAACCCCCCTTCCCCCACCCTAATCAGTTCCCAATAGCTCTCTGTTTTTCTTTGGACTGATCTGGTCTCTGTGTGTTTGTGATGGCAGCCGATAACCCCCCAGCCCTCCACGCGGTCTGCAATAGAAAGTCACTTGCTACATTGTATAAAATCATAATTATGACAACTGAAACATATGTCTCTTCTTACTCTTCAATACACAAACTAGAGGCAACATTGTGTCACACCATCATTGCTGAAATTGATCAATAGATACATTCTTTCTAACTTTAAAAACGGTGTCTACGTTGTATCCAAGCATCATTAGTTCAAAATCTTACATATGTATATTGTTCTTCACTAATTCGGCTGTGGCTATCTTGGTTTTTTTTTTCATTCTGAAGACACCTCGCCAGTGGCCCAACCACACAGGCTGTCCCAGATTAGGAAAAGGAAGAAACTAAACACCCTATCCTACCCCTGGAGAGAGTGAAGGAACCCTTTGCCCCACCCCTTCACCCAAGACATAACTGTCAAAAAATAAAATGTTGCATCTTTTCAAAACGATTCTTTATTAAAGAAAATCTTGTTCATGAGGGATTTGCCAGGCACAGATCTGGCAAGCAACAAATGGGGGGAGAGGAAGGTGCTGGGTGGATGAGAACAGGCAAGCAATATATGGGGTGGTGCTGGGTGGATGAGAAAAGGCAAGCAACGGGGGGGGGGTGCATGAAAAAAGGCAAGCAACACATGGGGGAGTGCTGGGTGGATGAGAAAAGGCAAGCAAAATACAGAGGGGATGCATGAGAAAAGGCTAGCAACATACAGGAACAGAAATCACGAATGCATCACTCATTCATTGCCTGCAGCAACTGGGAATTGTTCTGCTGGATGTCTTGAAGCAGGGCAGCCACGGCTGCTTCACCTTCTTACTCTTTTTCTCAAGTACCACATGCTAAGCCGCAAAAAACAATGGCAAAATCAGGGAGCAAAAAAACCAGCTCAAAAATCCTTTTCCTGTTTGTTTGGGAGGGGGAAAGGGTGGGGGAAGCAGCGATGCATCCTGGGACAATGCCACAGCCTCTGTCTGTAGTTGCACTGTGGGATAGCTACCCAGATTGCACTGCTTTCTAATTCAAATTAAGGCTGGAATGTGTGAATGCAAGAGACCAGCTCAAATAGCATAGTGAGAACAGTCTGCTGCTATTTCTTTAAATCGGCTGCTGAAAGTCGATTTAAGCTCATTCGAATTAGCGCTTCACTGTGAACATAGCCTTAGATAATGGCAAAGAGAGTACACTTTTAAAGTTTGTGGATGATACTGACCTGGGAGGGGTTGCAAGTGTTTTGGAGGATAAGGTTAAAATCCAAATGATCTGGACAAACTGGAGAAATGGTCTGAAGTAAATCAGATGAAATTCAATAAGGACAAATGCAAGTACTCCACTTAGGAAGTAACAATCAATTACACCCATAAAAAAATAGGAAAATGACTGTGTACAAAGGAGTACCGCACAAGGGATCTAAGGTTTATAGTGGATCTCCAGCCAAATATGAGTCAACAGTGTAACTCCGTTGCAAAAAAAAAAAAAAAAAAAAAAGCAAACTTCATTCTGGGATATATTAGCAGGAGTGTTGTAAGCAAGACACAAGAAATAATTCTTCCACTCTACTCAGCACTGAACCAGTCCTTATTGTGTCCAAGTCTGGGCACCACATTTCAAGAAAGATGTGGACAAATTGGAGAAAGTCCAAAGGAGAGCAACAAAAACGATTAAAGATCTAGGACTTATAAGGAAAGATTGAAAAACTTGGATTTGTTTAGTCTGGAGAAGAGAAGACTGAGGTGTGAATGATAAATTTTCAAGTACATAAAAGGTTGTTACAGGGAGGAGGGTGAAAAATTGTTCTTCTTAATGTTTGAGGATAGTACAAGAAGCAATGGTCTTAAAGTTCAGCAAAGTAGATTTAGGTTGAACATTAGGAAAAACTTCAAGTATCTTCATTCATATTGAAGTAACTTCATTATCAAGTATTTGTTCACTATATAGAGAATAATATAAACATCTGTTAATATTTTTGAGAGACAAGGTGTATAAGGTAGTATCTTTCATTGGACCAACTTCTGTTGGTGAGAAAGACAAGCTTTCAAGCTTATACTGTATATAGCAATATATTTAACACTGTCCACTTTCAAAACACTTTGCAACCATTAGGTAACTAATCTTCACAAAAGAAACTTTGCAAATAATGGATTTTGATTTGCTAGCAGTTCCAACCAAAAAAAAAAAAAAAAAAAAAAAAAAAAAAAGTTTTCATGTCAACCCAAAAAGCAAAACTTGAAGAATTTTTGGCAAATCAAAAAGTTAAAATAATTTGCTTAGATTTTGAATATTATTTTGTTTTCATTTGTAATTAAATTGAATGGCATTTCTAAACAATGTAATTTCAACCCCAAAAAATCAGAACATTTCATTTTGAAAATATTGAAGCAAAATATTTCAACTTCTTCAGATTGGGAGAGGGGTGAGGAGGGGTTGGCTGAAACAATTCAGCAAAACTCATACAGATTTGCAAAACATTTTGATGTTGCTAAATCTGCAATTTTGCTGGAAAAATATCATCCAACTCTATTCACAGCCCCCTCCCCACTCCAATCCTGCATTTATTGTGTACCCAAATCTTCCACTGAGCTCCCATTGTATAGATGAGGCAACTGCAATGAAAAATTAGAGTCGAGATTAGAATTTAGGCGTCCGTGGCTCTTAGTTCTGCCCATTGAAGACAATGGAAAGACTTCCATAAACTTCCCTGGACATTGGTTCAGGCCTTTTCCTATTTTCATTAGCTATTTGTTTGGTTTTTTAAACTCAGAAGACTTTCAAAAAGTATGAGCCATTCTGGGTCCCAATTTGAGACTTTTCAGAAATTATCAGAAATTGCTGATCTACCAGCCCTCTGAAAATCAGGACCTTTCAAGGTGTCCCCAGTTGGGCACCCAAAATCGCTAATCAGCTTAGAAAATATTGGCTGATGTATAATATTTATTGATTGAAAACGTGTCTGATCTGGAATATATATTGACATTTATGTGCTCTTCTGGTTTACTAGATAAATAATCTGTGCTGTATATCCTTCAATGAGAGGTTTTTACTTTTATGTGTTTTTTAAACAATGTTACATCCAGGAAAACTTTCTACTAGATTTACTATTTTAAGTAAAATATGGTTGGTTACCTGCAGTAATCACCCACAGATAATAAAAATGGTTGTCAATTTGAATGCCAGGTAATTGTATAGAATAACTACCAACATTATCCAGGTATTATAGATGAGTTACTATGAGTCATAAAATTTGAATAATCACTAGCCACTTGTCCTAATATCAAACTTGATGTCTGAATTATCACTAACTAACCACCCTCTAGACTTCTAATTTCAAGCTAAAAGCTGTTCAGGCTGTTTTCCTTTTTAGGTAAAATTTTTTAGTCGCACACAATTTCAACAGTTATAGCTGTCTCTTTTCTTTAGGAAACAGTACTTTTTTGCTTTTAAAATGTGTGACAGGTAACAATACCTGTTGCCATGATCAATGCTTATTTTTTACAAGTATCTGAGCATTTATTTTCTCCAAATAATAAGCAATTATTACACAACAAAACAGCTATTTACAAATATCTTTATTCCATTAACTAAATTGAAAGTATTTACTCCTTTTGTTTCTCACAGGATTGACACATTTGGTACCCAAGAATTATTTTGAAGTAATCCCAAGATTTTAACAGTTTACAATCAGCAAGTTTGTCTCTCTGTCACTAGATTTTATTACCCATCTCTGGTTATTTCAGAAAAGGTAATTGCAGATCATTCTGCAATGAATTGACATGTGAATTCCCTTATTATTTCCAAATAATCCCTCAGTGTTGTTCCAAAATGATAGGCACTGACTTTAAAAGTGAATTCTGTGAGTTTGGAAAATTTGATATGAGGAAGGACTCCTTTTTTCCCCAAAAAAAGAATGAACAATAACAAATTTTAATTATTGTATTTATTTTTGTGGCAATCTGTTTCAAAGCCTGGATTCAAAAGTTGTCCCAAAGCATCACAAGAGTGTTTATTTACAAGCCTGTCGGTAAGTTTTACAAAGTCCTCGAACTGAATTGTTCACTTGGCCATTACCACTAAAATGGCATATACTCTTGAGATTTTTTTTGTTAGATGTACAAACTAAATCATCAACACAATACCATCTTGATCTTCCTGGCCTCCCAATTCCGATCTCTTTCTTTCTTCCATCTCCAGGTGGTTGCTGACAGTATTCACAACCTCCACAGTGTTGGAACATACTGTGTCATCATTCCACTCTGCTCTGTAGCACACAGTGTTGCTTTCTGTTCTCATATCAGCCACACTCAGAGAACTCCTAATTTTGCTCAGTACTCCTCTCAGATAATTAAATTCCTTTCCTAGTGGTTTAGCACCTTCTAGCCAGGTTTTGCCATGGCATTTTAATGTATTCCATCCTTTTTACCCTCTATCACTCAGATCTTAAAGGAGAAATGGTAGGGTGCACTCCCCATTTCCTCAGTCAATGTCAATTCTTCCTTTATATTTAGAGTCCAATCCAGATCTTCTGCTCCTACAGTCCTATCTCTGTTCACAGAATAGGTTCAGTACAGGTCAATCAGCTGTGAATATAAAGACAAATCAAGCTTTCCCAGACTGTGTTGCGAGTTCTGTTTTGGACAGTTTAATGCTAGGTCTGAAAAGATAATTCAGTTTCCATGTTTATTCAGTGCTTGATCGCTCTGCTAAGATTGCCAACGAGGATGTCTTCCACAGGCAATTGTAATAGCTTTCAATAAATAAAATCGGTAATGTTATGACCCAAAGTGCAAGTAGCCAGCTTTTTGAAAAGTAAGACTGACAGATTGTTATTTTCATACAACACAGTTTAGGGATGACGTGCCAGCTTTAACTTCAAATATGTGGCCTTTTATTGATTTTTGTTACCATCTTCACACTATAGTTAAGTGTTTTTCCCCCACATGAATTAGTTTGGTTTACTTGCTCAAAATGAAAGAACACATTTGCCTTCCTCCTTCAAGCCATTTAAGTCTCCCCATTAAATTTCTTCTCTCGGAGTTATGTTGGGGGTTAGTCCAGAAGTAAATATATCTTTTTAAAAAGTGATATTTCTTTCCTTCTTTAACTATAACAGTTGCTGGAATTCAAATTGATTGAGGAAACAGTTAAAGAGTTGGGCGTGATTCTTTGTTTATAGAATTAGATTGTGTATATTTTGCATATTTTCTATTCAGCTAACAATTCAGAAAATAACATGACATTTTGAATTGCACCTTTGTTTTTTGGCTTAGCATCATAACTGATATCAGCCCAGCACTTGAAGTAGTACATTACTTAACAGGTACTGCACATGAGCAAAATGCCATTGATGGAGGAAACAAAGAAAAGATTTTTTAAGCCATTGTTTTGTGTAGATGCCACACAAACACTTGCTGTTTAATAACAATTACTATTTGAGGCATTTATTCACTTTTTAAAGATAGATATTTAGAATGTACATTAGGTTATAACAATTTTGAGACAGATTATTTGTTGTGGCTGTATTGCTTGACAAACAAGCATGCTTTGAGATCATGAGGTTAAAGGCACTCTGAGTGCAGAAATATTATAAAGTAGTTAGTGCATTGTCCAGTAAATAATAATAACCTAAGTGTCAAAGGCAGTAGATACTAAATCAGTCTTTATTGGGTAATAGACTTAGTACACAGTTATTGTTCCCAAGACAAGTGATATTGTTTGCTTTCATACCTGGTGGTAGGAAGGCTATGTACTTGTCCAACTGCCAAACATCATAATAGTCAACAAAGGACTGAATTACCGTGTTCAATAGGCGAATCAGTGATCCAATTTAAATGTGTACTTGGGTAAGTGTATGAACAGCTATGACAAGTGGGTTATACGCTTAAGCAGGGTGTACTGTAAGTGGCCACAAACCAAAACATCTTCTTTGTTGCTTTGAACGCAGTTGGTTTTATAGACACCATTTTACTCTGAGCATTCACATTATGCTCGTTAGTTCATCACTTCACAGCTTAATGGCCTTTTTTGTTTATTAAACAATTTGACATGATGGAATATAAAAATACTGGGAACTTAAAAGAAATGCTTTGTCCTTTTGTATGAGAAGTATGGCTTCCTAATACATGTTATATATTGTTCCATGAGGCGGCTTTTTGTCATTGCAAGGGTGAGCCCTGTGTATTCTGATTGCTTTTTAAAAAAATTCTTGGAAGTCACTCCAACACTGCAATGATGGGGGCCCTGTAATTAGCTAGCTAGTTAGATATAGGAGAGTTAATGTAAAGGCTGGATTTCCATTAATATTTCTGTTGTATCCTTCAGTAACAGTAGTTCGGACTTGAAAAATATGCTTGATGTTTAAAGGGCCTGATTCTGCCAGCCTTACTCAACATGAGTAGTACTTTACTCAAGTGAGCATTCCCATGAACTGCAATCGGGGCTACTTATGTGAGAAAGGTACTCCTCATCATTGCCAATGGCTCTAAATTGGGACCCAATTACTAGCTGTACTTCTACAGGGCTAGATCATCACAAGCCGGTGTGGCCAGGCAAGAGAGTAAGCGGGGGGTAAGACACCCATTAACACTCTTGAGCAGGCTACCTATACCCCAGGTTACAGAATGTGATGGGAGACAGAACTGCTACTTCCCCCTTGTGCAGGCTGAGCAGAGCCTTGGTGCCACCTACTCCCGTGTGCTGGCAAGCCTGTGATTCATTGGGTATAAACCGGGTGCAAATTACCTTGTCTCCAGACCAGGCAGGAGACTAGTAGGCAGATTGCAACTCTCCAATGTGCATTCTTCTTTTTGGGCTGTTCCTAGAGCAGCACAACAACATGCTGCCCCTTGCTCAGGACTGATCATGAATGATCTAGCTTCCATTGGGGTGCCTGCTCAGCAAAGCATTGAGGCACGTGCTTACCCTTAAGCATATGAGTAATTCATCTTGTTCAGTGAAGCCTTTAATGCTTAATGAAGTATCACCCTCTTTTTGACATCACCATGCACATTCTCCTTGCTCCGTCTCACAGGCAGAGGGTATGTTTACACTGCAAAGAAAACCCTGCGCCAGCGAGTCTCAGAGCCCAGGTCAACTGACTTGAGCTTGTGAGGCTCACACAATGGGGCTAAAAATAGTACTGTGGACGTTCCCATTCAGCCTTGAGCTGGGGCTCTGAGACCTGTCGAAAGGGGAGGGTCTTAGTAGCGTGAACCCCCACAAGGCAGAGTCAGTTGACCCAGGATCTGAGGCTTGTTCCCACAAGGTTGTGCTGCTTTTTAAGCATAAACATTCCCTCGGAATCTACAGCTTGGCAGTTGCTAATAGGATAAATTGCATGAAATGATTGTAAATGGTTCATTAAAACACACATGGTACGTTCCTCCAGAAATGGCTGCCCTAGCATTAGCAAAAGGAGTAAACTTTGCTTGTGGAAAAACTGCAAGTCACACTTTTTTAGTGTTCTTGCCTGTTATTTTGCTATTATGTAGCAATATTTCACAGATTTTGACCTTTTTTGTTTCTTATAAACTTACATTTTTAAACGTATTGTTTTGTTTTTTATTGACTATTATGATTATTACGTCTTATCTTACTTTTGTTTCTGGATGACTCCCTTGGAGGATTAAAGAATTGGAGTGGGTGTTTTCTTAGCCCTTTTGTGAAAGGGCAGGGATGTCTGAAGTGGTTTCCATTATATGCAGCGTTTACAGCTTGGTTCAATGGCTCTCAGCACCCTTACTACTATACACATTGTTCCAGCACGTCTGCATACAGGATCTCACCTTTTGGTACTCTATTTTTGAAGGACCATTTGGTGCACCTCAAATCTCAGCAAGTACTTTATATTATAATAATAATAATAAGTAATAGTCAGATCCACCTTCCAATTACTAAAAAGATTCACTTTCTGGAATCTTGAAAATGTTCCTGTGACACAATTAGAAAACTTTCTTTTAAAGTCAGGCTAGTTATTGGCTTGTTAAGTGCAATGTTTTCACTTCCTTGAAGTTTTCTATGATAGGCAGCTGACCTTTTAAACTTTTTTCTTCTTTTTAGTTAATACATTGTCACCTCTCCAGCATTTATACCTCATAATACTTTAATTGGCCTAAACCGAGGAAGAATTCTGAGTGGGCAGAAGATTCCAGAAATAAAATGTTTTCTGTTCCTGAGAGATGTGCAAAATTTCCTACAGAGTGCTTGCTTGCTAGTTGCTAGACATAGGCCTAGTCTCAAACTGTGGATCTGGACAGCCCAAACTTTGAGGCTTTTCAAAATCTTGATCTGAATTTTCTTTAAGGGCTGAATCCTAATTAAAAGCTCTAAATTTTAGGATATGAATAATCTAAATTTTGTTCCTTGACTATCTCTCTATTGGCAATTTGGTGGAGGAACTGCTCGCTCTTAGAAAAAATCAAGAACTAAACCAAACCTTTTGTGTGCAAAAGACAGCTCCAGAATTTCCTTAGATCATTCTTATGGAAGTGGGAGGGATTGTCGATTTGGAATGAACAAGTGTTTAGACTCTCAGAACTAGCAGATCTTCCAGAATTTGCCAGAAGCCAAGACTATGTATACGGAGAGACCCTTTAGACCAACACTGTTTTTTAACAGCATGGCTCCATTGGCACCATCTCCTGTTGGTGGCTTTCTGTGGTATCTCTCCCAAAGGGGGTTTATGAAGTGGAGAGAGAAGGAATTCAAGATACACAATCACTTGAATTATTTTCTATTAACTAATGTATATAATTTTAAATAAGGGTTTTTTTGATACAGCCTTCTTACTTCCCCTACCAGTTACCTATACTGTAGGTAGCAACATGGAGGGGAGAGGAGCCTCTCTGGGGCTGCTGCATGCCTCTGTCCCATGCGTGTGTAGGTGGGGAGTGAATGGGAAAGGGCAGGGGGTGAGTTGGGACTTGGCTATACCCTGGCAACATGCCAGCCAGCATTGCTGTATTGGTGCACTGGGGAACACAAACTGCATCAGGGGTGATGCAGGGTATGCCCCCTCCTGGAACAGGGGGAATCTAGGAGGCAGATTATGGGGTTAAATCACAATCTGCTTCCTAGGATTCTCCGTGGGCTATGCAGCAATACACAGGGCTTGAGGCAAAGTCACAAATGACTTACACATGAATAATGCATTTTAAGGTCCTATTGGACGTTTATACGCTTTCACTGCTTCAGAGATCCTTTTCTGCTGTATCTTGAATTCTTGAGTGTGGATACTTATATTGCTGCTGTTTCCTGGAGCTAATGATTTACCATGGAAACCTAGATTTTATCTTCATCTTATCATGAGTTTTGAAATTTTAATGATGCTACAAATGACTCATCTTCAAGAAACAATTGTAAAAATTAATTGATTATAGGGGAATTAAAAAGGAGAATGCACTAGTTTCTCTGACGGAGAGTGCCCATTGTGCACAAGGGACTATGATAGCCACACTATTCTTTTTGAGCTTTGCTTGTTCTCTTGTTTCCTAAAGGGCTAACTGTTCCCCAAATGTGCAGCTCAGATAAACAAAGGGGCTGAGGAAGTGGGGTAAGGAATCCTCCCCAAGGACATATAGTGACACTAAGTCTAATCCACAGCTGCTGAAGCCATCCTGAGATTCCTGTAGTTTCCTTGATTCCTGTGGCCTCCTCTTCAGAGGGAGATTTTCTGGTGGAACCATGTAGTGAGTTATCATGGATCAGGGTTCCAAGGCATACAGATCCTTTTCCCCTTACAGGCTTTAACTCAAACTGCTAAGCACATTGCTGTTTCTGCACTACTATTCTAACCCGAGTTAGCTAATGTGGGTTAGCTCACCTGATTAAGAACACACTTTTTTGCAACATTTTGCAGCATACCCTAGGAACCTCCATCCTACGTGGAGTAGGAGCTGAGAAATTTCATAGTGGAGACAGTCCTTATTCATATAGCATGACGACAAACTGACATATGTCTATATAGTGGTATCCAGACATTAAAAAAATGCTAGTTTTCTAAGGGAGCTCTGTTGTTTCATTGCTGGTTTTGAACACAGTTATAAGCTTTCATTTTACACAGGACTGTTTATATGTGATAGTTATTTGCAGACACAAAGATGATAAAAACATTAGATACAAGTAAGTCATGTTACTGAGCCTGTTTTCCTAGTGTTTACAAATAGAGACTGTCAAGAACATTTTAAAATTAAAATGCAGATGTGAAGTTCTTCAGCTTTCACCTTTTAAATGAAATTTCATATTCTGACACTAAAAATTTGATTCACATGCTCCTAATCAAATCCACATAATTCATGATATGGCGTTGGGTTTATTGGCAGCTGGGGAGATTAAGAATCTCTCCAGTAATGTTAAAGAAAGTGGTGAAATGACTGTCCAGACTTCCTTTGTGTCTTTTGGTAGAATATGGAATGAAGAAAAGAACCCAATCCCATGGAAGAGAAGCCTCATTGTAAAATTGCCAAAGAAGTGTGACCTTACCATATAACTGGTGAGGAATCACATTACTCTCAATGCCTGGGAAAATTGTGTGCAACATCATCCTGGAAAGTATCAAGAAACAAATAGACCTTCAACTTAAAGAGAAACAAGCAGGATTTTAGACCACTGAGATCATGTGCTGACCATCTTGTTGTCCGGCTATGCTGGAAGAAGGACAGGAGACACTGGATGTGGCTTAATTAGACCGCAATTTTTTTTCTTAAATGTCTGGGAGTACCACTCTATGACCCTCATGAAAGTACAAAAATGACCATGTGAACCTCACCCGGATTAGAGATATTGGGACCCACCCCTGGAGCCAGACTTGGGGGCAATGTTAGGCAAGTGTCTGGTGGCTGGGCTACCCATGTAATCTGGCCAGGCTCAGCCCAAAAAGGTGACATGGACCTACTTCATGGGCCCATCACCTGTGAGGTGAAGAGTGAGGGCTAGGTGTGATGCCAGAATGGCAGCAGGGGAGGGATGAGTCAGGAAGGACTGGCCTTCTTCAATGGAAACTGGCTCTAGTGACATGGAACATCACTTCGTTGGCGGGGAAAGAGCCAGAGCTGGTGGAAGAGGTGGAAAGATACTGGCTAGATATAGTTGGCCTCACCTCCACATGTACCCAGGGGTCTGGAAACAAATTTATTTACAGAGGGTGGCCTTTTTTCTACTCTGTAGTGGCCCCATATAAGAGGCCCCAGGTGGATGTAGGGATACTCACAAGTCCCAGGCTGGGTGCTGCACAGTTGGAGTTTGTCCCGGTAGATGAGAGGGAGGAAAACCCAAACTACTGTGTTTACACACCTAACAGCAGTTCAGAGTACTTGGCCTTTTTGGACACTGGGATTGATGCTCGATAGAGCGCCACCTACCAATGTTGTTGTTCTACTGGGAGACTTCAATAGCCACATGGGGAATGATGAAGATTCCTGGAGGGGAGTGATTGGGAGGAACAACCTTCCTGATCTGGATCCAAAAGGTGAGCTGTTATTGGACTTCTGTGCTAGTCATGGATTGTCCATAACAAACACCATGTTCAAACACAAAGTTGTTCATAAAGTTGTACCAGAGCACCTTGGGCCAAAGATCGATGATTCACTTTATAGTCGTTTCATTGGACCTGTATATTCTGTACACCCAGGTTAAGAGAGGAGTAGAGCTGTGAACTGATTACCACTTGATGGTGAGTTGCATCTGAAGCATAGGATGCTGGCTGGATAGACACGGGAGGCCCAAATTATCAATGCAGGTCACCTGGGTACATCTGGTGGAGGACCCTGTTAGGAAAGACTTCAATTCTCAGTTCTGGAAGAATTTCTCCTGCATTCCAGGTGAGGTTGTGGGCATTGAGTCCAAGTGGGCCATGTTTGGGGCCTCAATCATTAAGGCAGCCAGGAAAAGCTGTGGCCTGAAGGCAATTGGTGCCTGACATGGTGGCAACCCTATGACCCACTGGTGGACACCAGTTGTGAGGGAAGCTGTCAAGCCTTTTAGGAAATGCTTGTTAATTGGACACCTGATATGACTGAGAGGTACTGGTGAGCTAGGAGGGCTGTGGCTGTGGTCATTGAAGCGAAAACCCAGGCCTGGGAAGAGTTTGGAAAGACCATGGAGAATGACTATTGGAGAGCTCAAAAGTGTTCAGGCAAACCATTCATTGGCTTAGGAGAGTTTGACGGGATGTTGCCCAGGCTGTTCTCACCAAGGGTGATGAATCTCTGACCCAGACTGAGAAGATTGTTGAGAGGTGAAAGGAGAGCTTTGAGGAAAATACTTTAATTCCTATGACTTCAAAATGTTTGACTGTATTTGTGAGTATGCTGACCATAACCCTTAATCTGCCTCAGAATATCAATTGAAAGCATTAACTGTGTTTACATAAATGTCACTGGAGAATGTATGGCACACAGAATCAAAATGTAAATGAGAGATGGATATTATTAACCTGCAAGTCATTTTCCTCCATTTACTGTTGGCAAGGATTTCCTTGCATCATTTATTTTGTGTTTTCTTGTGTGCCTTAATAACGTGCTAGTAAATGTGGTTAATTCCTTTTAAACAGCAGTGTATCCATACATAACTAAGATGAACTTTTCCTTACTTTGCTTTTTCAAATAGTGTCAATTTTATGTAAATAGTTTTATTTATTTTTTCCTCAGATCAGAGATATTCTGACCTCAAATTTGGAAATATATCTGTGATTTTCTTTCCAGGTTATTAATACAGTTGGAATCAATAAAAAAGCATTTAGACCAGCAGGTATATGAGATAATGATATTTTTCATATATTTGAAAAAGAAAATATGGTGGCTCAACAATTGAGTTTATAAATAATTATATTGAGTTTTAAATGGTGCTTTCTTTGTTTTAGAAAAGGGCCTACTGCTTCATTTTGGGGGACAGAAGTGTGGGTAAAAAAACTAGCTCATGCTGAAGTACAGCATAAGCTACTTGGTTGTTTTTCCCCTTATGTTCTATATAGAGATTATATGCATATCATTACTGTATGAGTCAAATACAGCTTTAGCTTTAGTATTTTTATGGAAATATTGACAAATATGTTTTGAGATGCCTAGTTGTGTTTACAGTATCCAAAACAATGAAAATACATTGGCTGAAGTCCCCCCAATCAGTAGACTTAAAATTTGATTTCTCAGGAAACAAAACATCCATTTCATGTATTATTGCATTTTCAGCAGGACCTTTTTGTATCCAAATATTAATTTACATTTTAAATTGCTCAGAAGTCATTAATTTACTGAACTAAAATGAGAAAGTATAGTTGAAAAGAGCTGTTTGGTTTATAAGTGATGCTATCAAGTTTCTGTGTAGTGCTGTTTAATGGCATTATAATATACCGAAGACTAATTTCCTTGCATGCTTTGTAACTGATTATATTAGAAATGTTAAGTCTGTAGGACTTTTTGGAGCATTAATTATAGTATACTTGATAAATGTGGATTGGCAGTGTAAATAATAATGATCATGAACCACATCAACCCAGTTCAAAATTATTCACCCAGGATTATCTGACAATACAGTGAACCAACCCAATGTTAATACAGCTAGCTCATTATGATGTATATAGTTATAGATATAAACTAATTGTAAATATCATATATATATATAAACTGTTTGCAAAAGTGAAATTAATAAAGCCCGTATTTGTTGTGTCATTACGTCTATGATTCCTAATGTAAAGACGTTAGATGCATTTTTTAAATTTAATTTTCTGGAACTCTATTGCGACTTCATTAAATTAGGATATTCAAATAAGTTAACCCCCAAATAATAATCATAACCTGCCCATCTAGTCATATTTTCTATGACTTGAATAGTCATTCGTTCCTTCTTGTTTTACATACCTCTCTCCAACCTCTGTGCTTAGTGTGTATAATAAGAATTTAATTACTTGTGGTTGGGCCAAATAACTTGTTCGATGGGTGAGCAGAGTATCAATGATAGTATATTTTTAATTATTATGGTAAAGAGCAGAAGAGTAGAGGTGAAATCCTGGTCCCATTGCAGCCCATGACAGAATTTCCATGGGGCCAGGATTTCACCCTAAATATTTTTGCCTGAGTTTATAGGTCTTTGAGAGTTTACCAAATCTACTAAGTACTTTGACCACTAAAGCCACCAAGTTCATTGCATCTTCACTTATCACTAATCTAGTTCTCAGACTATCCTTTAACCTTTTGTAGGGAGTGAGTATGGTCTGCTGATCAAAATGGGATCAGGAGTTCTAAGTTCTGCCCCTGGCTATCCCACAAACATCCTCTGTGACCTTGGGCAAATAACATAACCTCTCAGTCTCTTCACAGTTCTCCACATCATCGGGAAGTTGTGAGGATTAATTCATTAGCATTTGTAATACTTTAAGATCCTTGGATGAAAAGTCAAAGGCAAAGTATTGGTATTATTTTAAATAACAAGTGACAATAACAGTGTTGCATTAATTTATTAGAATAAATGTTTCCTTTAATAATTTCTCATTATTTATTTATTTATTTATTTATTTGTATTATCATAGCACCTTAGGAGCTCAGGTCATGGACCAGGACTATGCGGGGTGTTGTTCAAACACAGAACAAAAAAGACAGTTCTTGCCCTAGGGAGCTTACAATCTATGGCTATGTACAGCTACATCTTATGTCGGTATAAGTTACATCACTTGGGAGTGTGAATAAGCCACTCCCTGAGACACATAAGTTACACCAAGCTAAACACCAGAGTGGACTATGCTTTGTTTGCGGGAGAGCTACCATTGCTTGTGGGGGCTGGAGTATTTAAACAGACTGCATCAATGCAGCTGTGACACTGAAAGCTCTGTAGGGTAGTCATAGCTCATATATAACATAAGAGACCACAGATGAATTCAGACTGAGGGGTACAAGGAAACAATGAACTAATATTATTTAAACAGACAATTGAGACACGAGGTGAGAAAAGGGATGTAACACACAAGCGGAGTGAACAATGTGATGGTGGCAAACATCATGTTAGTTCCACCATTATTTTGGCTGGTGGAGGGGAAGTGGTGATTAGGTTTACTTAGTAGGTGATCAGCTAAAGGGAAAGAATGGAGAGGACGGGGTTAACAATATTATTCCCTTTTATTTCTAATGTGGTTTCAAGTCTCTCTTGTGGCTCTTGATAATGGGGTAAAATGGCTAGAAATCTTCCAGTGACTGTTTCCTAAATTCTTTGTTTAGTTTCAGGTATTGTTTATATAAAGTTGTTGAATAGAAGTGCTAATCTAATCCACATGCACATTCAAGAGACAAACTCAGGAGATATACAAGCTAAAACATAAATGTAAGGATCCTCATTACCCTAAAGTTATTGTTACTGTTACTAGTTTTGCAGGAAACCATTGTGTAGGTAATTTCTTATTTAGTTGAAGATTTAATTTGTTTTGTGTAATGGGAAGAATGTCTGTGCATGTCTCAAAAGATGTCTGAACGGTGGGGGAAAGATCTCATAGCAGCAGACAGCACATAAAATAAAGAGAAAGCATTCAGTATTGATAATGCTTCCTGCACGACTAATTAAAAGCGCTGAGATCACATATAGAGCTTACAAATGCTAAATGTTTTAGGGACATTGTATTTGATTCACATTCTTTTGAGGCTTCATAAATAGATTTATTCTCCCAAATCACATTATTAAGAAATTTGTTTCAAGTTAAAATTGTCTGTCATTTCTATATTTTTGTGCCAAAGATGGAAAGTCAGACATCTGATGTCCATTAAGTCCATGAAGACATATATTTTAATGAGTGTATTCCTGGCAATATGTAGAGTATTGGCATATCTCATTTCTGTCACACAGATTCACTATGATTTCCCTAGATATGTATGTATGCATAGCACTTCAGAAGTTAGAAATAGGGATTCTGATTTTGAAGATGTGGAATGATGTTAGGATTTTGTTACAATGCTAAAGGCAATTGGGAATACAATCTGTATTTTAAATGATATATCTATGAATTTTTATGTATATCTATCAATTTTAGATGTTTTTCTAGATATATTTGAAGGAAATATTGCTTCTTCGATCAGCCAAAGAACTAACACTCAGGCTCAAGGAATTCTTTCATCACTATTGCTTGTCACCTAAAAGTAGAACAAAAAAGTATGGCTTTTTGTCTGAAGCTTTAGTATCACTGAGACATAGAAAACAAAAAGAGAACATTTTATTCTTCGGATCCATACTCATCATGAGAGAGTTTGAAGGATAAAATGAGTGAGTGATTTTTGTTCGTGAATAGTCCAAGGATTCCCCCAACTGAGCACTATTCTCACCTTACCTTGCCAAATCTGTGCCCAGACATTAAGGAAATGTCTGCGGGAAGTGGAAGTGAATCTTGTAAGATGCCCTGAAGATGGCTGTCTTCACCATATTAGGGTATATGTGTAAAAGTCATATTGAGTTTTTTCTGCCCCTTTTTTTCCTGACTGCTTTTTGCACTGGTTGGGGCCATGTGATTGATGGAATACTATACTGTTTACTAAAATATTTTTAAAACCCATTCACTTTTACCACTTCTTTTTAAGTTTGTTACAATGTAAGAGCCTTTTAATTATTCTTCCTGCGTGTTTCTGATTGGCAGCCATATGAGCATCGCCAAATCTATCTGTTCGAGAAAGTTGATAACTGAATATGGGCACAAGGCTAATTCTTTAATCAGCTATCAAAGTGCACATCAGAGCAACATAGCAAGTTTGGTGTCTGTCTATATGCTTTACCTTTGGAATGTACGATTGCCCCATTGACTTATATAGAGTTTGTCACATGATTAAAGTTAAGCATGCACGTCAGTGCTTGGCAGGATTGGGGGTCTATGTAGGCCTGTGGATTTGGATCTCAAGCTGGTTGTACACACTTGTGTCTGAATGCACCATTAAGATGACCTCATTGCTGCATCATTGTGACTTTTACAAATTAACAATGTGTTTGACTACTTGAGTCTCTGCCATAATAGAACATCTATCTAGATTGTCAGTTTATCATCTCTAATTATTAGAAACAAAGATAGTAGCATGGTAAAAAGTGCCTTATTCCCCTTACATAGGTTAAGCATCCTGACCATAATCAGTGTGTTCCTACTGGCTAGGAAGGAACACTATGACATATCCCCCTACAATGAAGCCTCTGTATTATTCACCCACAGGTATGAGAAACCTATAAGGTAATCTAGAGAAGTTTTCTCTGGATCTTTGTTTCATGTAGCACACCTTTGGTTTGGATAGCTCCTTCTCTTTGAGGAGTTATTTGTATGGCTGCTAAAAAATTTAACAATATTCCTATAAGCCTCTGAAATCAGCCACAATCAGTGATGAACAACAAGTTCTCTTATGGCTCCATACCCAATGAGAGAAGACCAGATAACAATGTTTTCATATAAACAACTGTTTCTTTATTTTTCAATTAATGAGGATAAGTAGAACTGAGCAGAACAATATACACCTACCTCATACACACTGTCTTTCCTACCTAGCTCTTTATCATGGGACTGTCAGGCCCAGGTATGTTCTAAAGATCTACAAATGGGGAGAGACGCTGATGTCTCATTTTCTTCAGTTAAAGCTCTAATATGTAGATTTCTTTGGTCAAACAGTATCTGCATCTTGTAAATTCTGAAGGATCATCTTAGCTTGTCAGAATTAAGGTACTTAAGGTACTTCACAATGAAAGCATTTTTCCCCCTAGAGAGAGATTATTTCCATGGTGGATAGATTACTCTTCATAGCATCCAGCTGTTCCACCAGCCTGTTAAAAAGTTTGAACATGTGTATATAGGGCTTACATCATGTTTCACAGCTTTCATTTTACATAAATGAGGTTTATATCTTTATTATTGTCACCTTATGTGCTTTATACCACCAGTCTTCTCCAACAGGCTAATGCCACATTAGGATCTTTTCAAAATTCTGGAGATCTCAGCTGTGAAGTTCTAAGGACCAGCAGCTGCTAAGGAGAAACACTTTTCAATACAGTACTTGTGGTTGTTGCTGGGTGCAATGAAGGCTATCACTGGCTTTGCCAACTGTGTTGTCAGTATAATGAAGGAAAAAAATTGCAGGTAATGTTCTGAATACAGACAGGGAGCAGATCTATTGAGTTAAGATGGTGCCATTTTTACAAAGGCCTTTCTATGGCCGTAACCATACTTTCCTTAAAACGTTTTTTGAAGGAATAATGTAAACAATTTTAGGAGGGTGGTAAGAGAATTTACAGTAGCAGTGAGTTTAATGGGTAATCCTAGAATTCAGTGAACCCATGGAGTGAATAAACGTTTTAGACGTGTTTTATGAGACTTGTAAAGCCAAATCACTGTATATTACTGTTTTTTTCTGTTTAGTCCCATTCTTTACACACAAATGGTCTCGTAAAAGTTAATGAAACTGTTCATATTTGAAAAGGCTATGGAATCAAATCTATAACTTAAGGTCTAGCTTGACTTAAAGTACGGCCTGGAGCAGGGTGCTATGCGAACATCACCAACCCAGTAGTAGACCTGTAAAGAATTCTGACTACGAAATACTCTTTCCCTGCTTCCTTTATGCCATGCGTGGGGTGGAGGGGTGGGTAGGGAAAGAGAGGGATATGGTAATTTGCTGGTGGACTAGACTCACAACAAATTATCTCCTGCCAGCTCAATTATGCTGACCCAGAAGTAAGAAAGCCAAAGCTGTGCCCATTCCCCACCCACATATTATAAAGGTGAATGAGTAGGCAGACAGGTAGAGCCTGATTACTCCTTCCTACATACTTGGACTCAAGATCTGGGTAATCCTGCACAGAGGTGTAAGAAGTGTTCTTCCTACTTCAATATATAATCCAAGTCACAGGTTAGTTTATTAAATGCAGTGTTCTCCAGTTCAAGACCCCTAAGGTTGGAACATGGAGTCTCAAGGATCAAACAAGGACACACTGCATGAATTGAAAAATGTGGATTATTTATCTAAAATTTAGAGTTCTTAAGCAATTTAAGCTTGCAAAATGCAATCACTGGATGAATTTAATCTTTCTGTCAGTTTCTATGAATCCTCAAAACCAGTTAATATTTTTGCATATTTTTAAGCAATGCACAAAAATAAAATCCCTCCTGGAGAGTGAAGATAATATCCTAATAAATGTCTCTAATATCCTGCTTTGTTCACAATATATCACTGTAATTATTAAATAGACAGAAGTGAATGCCATAAGAAACCATCTACCATGCCCCACGCTTCACTACATCTCATAAGCCTGTCTTGTAAACTCTAATTAAAAATATATTGCAATAAAGAGAGACATGACTCAGTGCTAATATGTACCTGTTAATTTTACTTCTTGTTTATGATGGAACTGCTTGAATCAGAATCTAATGTAATGTCTCAATTGTTAAACATATCCAGCAGGAGGCATCCATGATTTTTAGTGGTTCCCAATCTTTTTGCGTGAAAACCCCACTAATTAACACTAGGTAAAACATGCGACCCCCGCCCCAAGTCCTCGGCTCACCGGCCACGAACACATGTAACCTCTATAAACACATAATGATAATAATAACACCACTAAATTACTTAAATAATAATAATAGTAAATTACTCTTACTTGAGTAAGAAGCTAAGCCTTTCCTGGCGCAGCCGCTCCTGCTCGCCCTTTGTGGCCCTGCCTCTTCCCGTCCATAATGGACTGAGTGTAATGGAGGTGGATCCTGGTGGGTTGGCTGGGGCTGCTCCAGGCCCTCACTGGAGTGGGACTGCTCCTCGCTGGCTGGGCACCCCACCGGGGCAGGTCTAGGGGGGTTGCTCTTCCATTCCGGCTGGAGTCGAACTCGGGGCTGCTGCTCCCTCAAGGGGGGCTGCTCCAGCCGGCATGGAGCTTGGGGGGCTGCACACTGTGTGGAGCTCATGGGGCTAAATGACCTCAATATTACTGAAGCCTCATGAATCCCCTGTAATCTTTGGCACCCCTCCAAGGGGGTCCCACGCCCCAGGTTGGGAGCCATTGGATTAGAGGTCTGAGAAATAAGCAGTTAACTCACATATTTGCATATGCAGTGTTATTGAGAATGGATAGCAGACAAGTTGATTTTCTTCTTTTCACGCAATATGAATGGGTACATGTAGATCCAAACATGGAGGACTGAATTATCAACACTGATATATTTTGGTGCCTGAGATGTTTATTTTGAAGTGTTCATGTACTGAGTCTATTCTAAGGTGGTGATTCAGGTTAAAGAGAAACCTTGAGATTATTTACTCATATGAGTGAAAATTGGGTGAACCGCTTTGGTGACATATTTGAGACTCAGGGATATGGAGTCTGTTGGTCATACCAACTATTTAGTTTTTCTCAAATCAAATTTGGCTAAATTTGGTTAGTTATAATGAAACTGCACCTTCAAATGCTATAAAAATGAGATTAGCATTTCTGGTACTGGATATTCAGTGGTCTTTGGGCAATTGTAATCCATAGAACTTCTGAGTAGAGAGAGTCAACATTTGCACACTAAAAAAGGACCCCTACCTTTTTTCATCAAAACCTTTTGAAACTTACATTTTGTGACCAGCTCTACTTCTAAGTACACATTTTTATGTTGTTTCCCAGGTTTTACATATGCTATCACGTTTTGTATTCCTTTCTGCTTCCTGTGGGGCTTCTGATTTTTTCCTTGATGGGGCTGTGTATTTTTTCTTTTGAATGTTAGCTGAGTCCCTCCTGTTTCCTTCATTTGGTCCATTACGACAGCTGATTTTTAAAAGAAATGCTGCCCAGTTATTTATTTGTCTCCAGCAAATGCTCTCTTTTTTCTTGATATCCTTTCAGAGTAGCCTCCAGAATTGTCATGTCAGGACTAGAGATGGGTGAACTAGCTGTTAAAAAAAACCAAACCAGTCCAAATCTCAGCACGTTATGTGAATCAAAGTGAACCTGAAACTTTTATAATGTTCAAATCAGTTCAACTTCACACTCTCACAGCTCCATTTCATTGACCTTCAAAAATCCCTCTCTAACCTCCAGCATGATTCTCACCTCCCTTTCTCCTATTGACTGTCTTGAACTTTGTTCTCTATGACCTGCCTGAATAACTGGTACTGTCCCAGTTGAAACCCTTGACATAAAATGGCTAGCCCATTGTGGTCGGTGCTGTACATATGCATACAAAGATGCAGTTTCTGTCTCAAAGAGCTTATGAGCTAAGAAAAATAGTTTTCTCTTTATCCATTTCTCCTGTGTCTATAGATCTGTAGTTGTAATGTTTTTGCCTTTTGTATTTACTTATTTATGAGAAAACTTCAAAACCCTGAATCTTCATTGGGCAACTGATTAAAAGACACCAATTAAAATAATAATTGTCATAGTGTATTCTATATACTAAAATATGACAGTATTATTTCCTCCAAAATTGAGAAATATTTAAAGTGAAATCATGGAATAGTTCCACATACAGAGCCATTTGAAAAATGTAAATACGTTTGATATGAATAATGTCTTATTTATGCTCTATACTATCATTTTCAATGCACTGTGTTCAGAAAAAATATACTTATAACTGAACAATTTGTACCTTCATGATGAAAAATCCTCCCACAGCCTCATTCAAAAACTCTGACATAATTAGTTTTTTGCAATCTTCCTGTACCTACATCCTGTTTGCTACTGTATTGTTTTATTTTGATTTAATTGAATCTCCACATTGGAATCTGCACATTTGAATCTGTTTGCACCATCAGGACCAGAGTTTGTAAGCTCATCCATGCATATTTTGTCCAAGCATACAGAGATGGAGGTTATATGAATAATTATGGTGTTAAGAAATTGTTTATATATTTTAAAATGTTAATGTATCAAATATAGAGACAAATGCTTATAACATAGACTAACAAAAATCGTGGTGACAAAAGAGGAAGGATGATCTTGCCTTGATATAGGCTCTGTCTCTCACTTTGAGCAAGTTCTTTAAACTCTGTGATCCTGTTTCTTCCCTTTGTGTAGAATAGGGATAACAATATCTACCTGATTTGGGGGAAGGGGGTATTCTGCTGTTTAATTTATTAATGACTGTACAATTTTTTGAGATTCACTGTTGAAGTTCAAAGTTAATATTTTTTCATGGATTACAGTCATGTAATTATACATATTTTGAAGTTATTGCATGGTAGAAATGGGACAGCACCAAAATTTTGGCTCTGAACACCACTGTGCAGTTCAGTCTGCACACCGATACAGATTGCGACCATTTCTATTAAATAGCAAAGGTGAAATCTTGGCTCCATTCAAATCAACAAGAGTGTTTCCATTGGCTTCATTAGATTGTAAGCTCTTTGGTGGAGGGGCTGTCTTTTGTTCTGGGTTTGTACATAGCACGATGGGGCTCTTGTCTGTGACTCTGGTTCCTAGCTACTACTGTAATACAAACAAACAAAAATAATCATAATAATCATAGAAATCATATAGGGCCAGGATTTCATCATAAATATTTAAAATGGGAATTTGTTGGAGTATCCTGTTGTTGCTAGCAATATTCTTTCATTAGCTATTGCAGTCATAGTTGAAATGCCAGCAGAATCAAGCTGTGTTGTGTTTCCATGACTTTCTGTGAGAGCTCCAGTGATGACAAAGATAATTACAGGGACTGCAGCGGACTACTCAACAGTGTTTGTTACATTTATATTCCATTACATTTCAGTCTACGTCTACCCTACAAGCCTGGGGTGTGATCCCCTGTTTGTGTACACATATCCACATTAACTCTCATCGAGGGAGCATGAGCATAAATAGCAGTGCAGCCACAGTATCATGGGTAGTGGCAGTGGCAGTATGGCTCAGCCATGCTGAGTGCAAACCCACCCAAAACTAGTGGGTATATACTTGGCACTACCCATGGTTACACTTATATTCGTGTTAGCTCGATGAATGCTATTGCGAGTATATGTACACAGATAGGGGAGTCACACACCTGGCTTGTAGTGTAGACATAGCCTTAGATGAAAAGGTGGCAAGGATCTAGCTTCAGAAGTTAAGTAAATGCTGCAAACACTGTACTTCTGCTTACGACTTGAATCAAGGTCATTAGCATTCTGCATGGGGAATGTATTCTGAACTTCGAAGTGCAGCTGCCTAGCATATCCAGGTAGCCATGGCAACAGTTGAAATCTATCCTTCTTGAAATGTTTCTTTAATTTTGTTTTTTGGTCACTATAACTGTAGTAATTGTTGCCTGAGATCTTTGATGATCTGCAGTTCATTTTGTGACAGTCCAGTGTTTTTCTGGAAAATACATTAACTTATTATTAGTCTATTCAGTTAATTCCCAATAAGCATTTTTAGAATTAGCAGATAAAAGCATATATGGAATAAGAAATTTTCTTATTCCTGTATGCCACATGATAATGTACTGATGGTGAGTTGTCAAAAGCTGAGGTCAAATGTAACCCATGAGCCATCTGATTAATAGCCATATTGAGCTAGGACTAAGCACATTGTTTTTGGATAGAAGAGCCTAATTTAATAGAAGTTAGAGTTTTCTAAGTGAAAGTCAGAAATTGCTGACTTGTTAAGAAATATAAACGAATTGTATTTCATCCACATTTCACTTGTCTTTCCACCAAGTTTACACCAAAAGGCAAAGTATTATGTTAAATGTAGATACATTCTGACTTTGTGTGTTTCTTGAATGTTATTCAGGATTATATAAGAGGAACATCTAAGACCTTTATGTCTACTTATATACATTTATACTTTGGCTGACATTCTTTTTAGAAAGCTAAATAAGGGAGAACTGTGCCAAACAAGTTCTTTGTCCATAAAAACTTGTTATTTTAGACCCAATCCCATGTCTAATTTTATGCAGCACTAAGTGTGTGAAGTCAGGGAGATGACTCACAGTGGGCAAAGTTATGAAGGTGTTAAAAAAACAAGCATTTGCGCAATTGAGGCTTTAGTCCACAATCTAATATGGTATAGGACAGTATACATTTGAGATGGAGAGGAGGTTGGAATGTGTCCTGGAAAAGAGATGCTTTAAATAGTTTTTGAAGAGGAGAGGTTGGAGTCTGGGGGGCGGGGGAGGAGGCTGTTCCATCAATAGGGGGCAGCATGGTAGAAGTTTATGTAGAAGTAGAGAAAAAGTCGGTGTGGGGATTCAAGAAAGAGGTGAAATCTGGCTAGACTGATGGGAGAGTAGGATGATGCCATACATTTGAATGGATTGGAGGGATCAGAGTAACAACAGAAGGAGGATGGTGGGTAGGAGACTGCCATAGGATAACTACGGAATGGATTAATGTTTTTAGCAATAAAGATTGAGAAGGAGAGATGAATTTGGAGATACTGTAAAAGAGGGGACCGCAAGGTCTGGTGAATACTAGGATGCGTGCAGGAAAGAAAACAGAAGCTGATCTTTAGGTGATGAGAGGACGGAAGCTTACAAGCCTGGGTAATGAAGGGATGAAACTGACAGTAAAGGAGGAGCAGGAATAGATGAGAGGATAAGAAGCTTGTATTTAGAAAGTGTTGACTTTAGACATGAAGGGCTAATTTTTGTGTTAACTTGCACCCTATAAAAAAGTAAATCAAAGGGGTTGCAGGAGGGTAAGTGAGCACAGAATATCCCTTGTTGAGTATGAAATGATGACAAAACATCAAAAAGAAATTATGAGAGATGAAAACAAAAATGTGGTACTGGACAGAAGGTGAGAGGCTGGGAACATGGAGAAAGGTTTGGAAGTCATTAGCAAAGAGGTGGAATACTCGTGGCCCTTACAAACTTGCCAATTTTATCTAAGAAGAATAGATACAGTTACCCCAGTGCTTTCAGTATTCTCCATGAGTGATGCAGATACTGATGCTGTCTAACATCAAATACAAATTTAGTTCTCTAAGGCAATTGGCAAGCGTTTAGGAGCCCTGCTGCAGCAGAAGGCATGAGAATGAATGAGCACACATAACAAGTGATAAGGCTGACCCCTGCTGGCATGCTCATCTGTTGGGATAGTGTTAGATTACAGCCAGTATTAGGAAATAGACCACACCTATCAGGAGGAAAACAAAGCCTGATGACCGTTTTAAAAACACATATCTTTTCTTCATATATTTGTTAGAATTCTTGTTTCGTATCATGTTCGTAAGCAGAGAGGCCAAAGGATTGGAGGGATTGCAAAGATACCTTTGCATCCCTGCAATTCCTCCCTCCCGATTCCTTCCAGAGATGCCAGGATCTCGCACTTTCTTTATAATGTGGTTCATTTAATGTGGTATTAGTGCTGACACAGATTGTGAGGAAGTCATTGATATATAAAAGTAAATCAATCTGTACTTTATAAAGGTCACGTAGGTAAGTAAGCATAAAATTCTGCCTCGTCTTTATGTGAGGAGGGTCTCCCCTCTCTTTCCTGATCTCCATAAGGGTCTGGTAGAATTGTAGTCCTATGTTCTGGGGACTGCTAGAAACTGCTCCTTCCCTATTCCTTTGTGCACCAGAACTGCTCTACCACCTGGGGCTGTGAATAGAAGAGGGGGTGGGAAAAGACTCTAATGCACTGCCTGTGCTTGGTTGTTCCCATTTGGGGGTGTCAGAAGCTTGTGAGAGTAACAGTCTTTGAGCTCCAGAGAAAAAAGAGACCACCATTGTGGCCTACTGCTGGATTTGGTGTAAGGGTGTCTCTGTGTGAGGGTAAGGGTTTTCTTGTCCTTCCCACTTTGGGCAGAACTGCTGGGTATGAGCTGACTTTGAGTGACCATCTTTCTTTTTTCTGTCTCTTCTCTATGTTCAGGTATTACTATCATTAAATAAGATAGAGTACGTATTTTTAGGATATTCCTCTTCTGAAGGACTCAGGTTCCAAAAAGCCTGCTGCCACAACTGTGATGCTTCTGCATTGAAAACATATGGAAGGAACATATATACAGTTGTTGTGAACGTAAAAACTGCCACTTTCTGGCGAATATGTAGAATTTAAAATGGTAGTTGCTATTTCTTTAAAATCAAACCATGGCATGAACATAAATAATTATTGTTTACTATTAAAATTAGTTTGTTCAGGGTTTAAATTTGTGATTTTTATATTTGGGTTCTCTATTTTTCCTGTATTTTTAAATGCATGTGTTAATGTTAAGATTAGTCATTACTACATGCAAAGCACTAGGTAAATATGTGGTGGCTGAATGTGTGTTCTAACAGGATGATACTCATTAGCATTAAGCTCAATAATCTTGAGGGGTTGTTTGAAATACTAAAATAGAGTGGATCTATATTGGTACTATGCGTTTTGGAAGACACTTAGAATTAGTAGCTTCAGAAATGCATTGAGTGGCTGTACAGACTTATTGATTACCATTTGCTTCAACACAGAAAAAGAAGGAAGTTCAAGCATAACACTAATTCTCTGGAATTCTAGAAAGGATTTATGAGTTTCAGAGAGCTGCTTGTGTACTTTATGACAACGGTTAGTGTTGGTAAACTAGATAAGTACTTTGAACACAGAATTGCTGATTGTGAGTCCCAATATCCCACACTGTGCAACATACATTAGAGATAAATAATAGATGAGAAACCTAGAGAGAAGATATGTGGTACATAAGATGAAACATTGAGTAGCAGACAGCAGAAGGTTTACAATAGACAGAAGGAAGAGAGAAGAAAGATATGGTCATATATACTAGTGTTGACAAGGAAAACAATCATCTGAGTTGTGAGAATTTGCTCTGTAGATAGAATAAGACTGGTGGATGAAATTATATCTACTTTATTGTAACCTGGGGCATATTAATAGAAATAAAGAAATTAAGCAGCACATTGGCTTACAGCTGGTCAGAGACATCTCAAGTTCCTGCAGCCTGGTTCTTAGGGACTCAACAATGAAATCAGGCCTAAAGTAGATAAGGTTTCCATGACCTCATGAGGGTGCAAGAATTTTTGTTTGATGTATGCATGGGGACCTGTATGACCTCGGGTCAGCTTTTATTTTTCTTGCATTTTTTAATATATCGCCTTAAAAAAAAAAAAAAAAAAATCAGGAAGGAATTAATTTTGTTTCATTTCTAAAACCATCTCTCTATCTTAGTAACTTATATTGCCCCCATTGCCATAGTATCTGAGCGCCTCCCAATTTTAATGTATTTATCATTTGATGTAGGAAAGTGCTCTTAGCTTCGTTTTAGAGATGAGAAAATGAGGTGAAGGGAAATAGTGACTTGTCAATGGTCACACAGGAAGCCTGTGTCAGAGCAAGCTACTGAACTTGGGTCTTGTGAGTCCACAGCTAGCACCTTGACATCTGGACCATGATTGAAGAGATGAGGCAGTTGACTATAGTGTAGTTTAATTTTCAATTAGAATTAAAATGAGACCAGAAACTATGTTTAGGAAAGCCTTTACAAATATCCTTACTTCTGTGGGGATCTGATTGTTTTTATTTTATAGCAGCAAAACTATATTGTCCCAAGACCTTTCTCTAGGAATAACAAAAATCTAGGGTTAATGGCAATGTGCTAATATCTTGGGTCATCAACTCCCTCATCCAGTCATTAATCACCAACGAAGGCCCAGTGTCTCCATAATTATTGCTTAATGAGTGTATACCCAAGAATTATGCATGTAACCTAACAATAAGCACACTGGAAGCTATACAATCCAAGGCTTGGTAACTAAGGAAGTACAAAATGTTGGGTTTAAAAAAAAAAAAAATGAAATGCCAACAAGATGAAAGAATAGCTAAAAATCCATAACAGAGAATGAAAGGGAGGACTGCAGAAATTAAATTAAAGACACCAAATGTAAAATTTGAGTACCATTCTATTTAGTAATAGGTTTTTCTTCTTCCCGTATTCTGTGCTGGAACCGGTTGAATAATGAACAAACAGATGTGTAGATAAATTACTTAATTCAATTTGCCTTTGTGGTGGGATCTTAATATTTATTATTTTTGAATTATTATAATGCAGTTCTCTCTCTCGTCTATACTCACTATCTCTGAGTGGTGGAAGAAAAGGAACGTAATTAAACACTACAGTTACAATTTAGTGTCACAAAAATATAGACATCCAAACAGTGGCCAATCAAACAGCTAAAAGCAACAAATTACAAATCTCTGGCTGTGTGATGGACCCAACACTGGTTCAAATGGGTTAAAAGGCAATACTGGGCCCAAGTAGCCTTGCCCCTCTGGGCCTGCTGAGTATGCTTCCTCTATTGGGAATTTGGGGATGCGCCCACCCACATCTGAAGGTCTTGCACATTTAGACTTTCTGTGAAGCTATTGATTGTTGAACTACAGGGACCATACCCCAAGCTGTAGGTGCACAGAGGTACAAAGTAGCCCAGGGCGGAAGACTTAGCCTTCTATGAGCAGGAATCTGCTGGTGTTACTTACCACAGCACCTGATCTGGGACCTGATGGAGAGGGAGGGCCTGGGTGGGGGGACCAGATCCCCTGTAAGGGCCAAGGCCCAGATGAGAGGGAAGGCCAAAACACTCCCCACCTGGGGTCAGGAACAAGACACTTCTACTACACCCCGACATAGAGGTGAGGGGCCAGAGGTCAGTGTGCTAATCACTAGGCTACCTGGCCCTCCAAACACCCTATCACAGCATGTTTTGGCTTCTGCTTTCTTTAATTGATTAAAAACACCTTACTTGCTATGACACTGAAGGATCTGAAACTGTTTTTCAAAGAACAGCACTTACCCATGTAGTGGTAATTGGAACATGGGGAAGTATTCTCAGTGTTCAGTCCATCATACAACAATGGGCCATAACCTATCTTACTCATAAGATTAGCACCAGTGATTTCCTGAGACTACCCTATGGGCAAGGCAACAGGATATGTTTCAGTATAAACAGAAATTCTCTTTTTATCAAATAGTTTAGGTCTTGATGCTATTTCAATAGAGGAAATTTTAATTATCCAATTGACTGTGGTCGCTGCTCTTTTGCAATGTTTGGCCATTGGTTGATTTGCTTTTTCAATAATTATAGCTGACTTTGAACTTGTGTATGGAAAGTATCTATTCGAGCTTTAAGATTCTGTAGGCAAGAATGTGCCAATCACAGCTGATCAGTACGGTTAATACTGGATTACAAATTATTTAGGAATGAAGAGTACATCTAACACTTGCTTAAAATGCTAGGTGTTATTTTTTTAACTGAAAAATTATATTTATTCTAACTAATATGGAATGTTGAAGATAAAAAGCATTGATTTGTGTTACACAGATCAATCCTCACTTCAGCTGACTTCTGAAATTATTTGTTAGCTTAAAGTTTGGAACAAATAAACAAGACTGGTTCAGTAGCTAGAATATTATACATAATGCAACAGTACTTGTAAATTTACACTGAAAGCAAAGGAAATCTGAAATTTTCCATTTTCCCTATATGATTATTGTATATTTAATAAGGTCATATATTTTATTCTCAAGTGTTCTTAATAATTATAACTGATTAATGCCTACCTCCTTTAATGTACTTCTTTATTAAGAGGATGTAGAAAGCAGGCAGTTTAATCATTTTGATTCATAAATTCCCATTGCTCTGCAATTGCAAGAGAGTTACTTCCCATAAATTATGACTATTTGGGACGATGGTAGAAGGAAGTGAACTGAAAGGACACGCTGTGTTCTTATGGCACTGCCTTATTACCGATACCCCTCTGGTGCCTTCTACTCAAGGTTTTGGTAGCATTACATGCTGTGGTAGAGAGGAAGTCAGGAAAAGCTGGAAAAGAGACACTATACAAGGTTTGTGCTCATTTGAAATAAATGAATGTTATGTGGCTCACTGCTGCATAAATTAATGCTTCTACCTGTGGTGTTAATTCTGCTTTCTGTGATCTAACAACAATCACAGAATTAAAGGGGCCTCTCCTGCTGAAGGAACCAATAGCAGCATTAAAGTTGATCCAGATATACCTTTGTAGCTGGCCTGGGGGTACAGGTAAGGAATGTGCTATGATCTAATGTGCTGAGGTTAGTTAAATTTGACCTAGATACTTCTCTCCCGACTCCCCATGTATTCTGAGACAGTCTCCCTCCCATTACATAATGACATCAACCTTTAACTTTTGAGAGTAAAAAGTGACTCAGTGTGGACTACCTGGCAATTGCACCATTTTTGAGTCAAGATGCTCACCTTCTGTGGCTTTTGGTGATACATATTTTAAAAAGATATAATGAACTGACTAGTTTTGTGCACCACTGCTCCCTATTGGTCAGAATCTGAAGTGTGCAACTGTGTCATAAATTCTCCTTTAACTCAAGTGGTAGAGTCTTGTTTTTTTGGAGCAGAAAGATTTCAGTCCACACAACAATGCAAACACTAAAACACAACAATGCACTTGAACTTCCATAACTTTAAGTTAACAGAGTTTTTGTGAAGGATTTGCCCATGGGAAGCAAACAGTAATTCATGTATGTGAACATGGGGGCTAAGGATGCAGGGTTAAAGATGGGCTGAGGGACTGCAAAGTGGGACTACAAAGAAATAACCATAGCTTCTCTATTTAATACTTTGCACACCTGGTGGAGAAAAAGGAAGCTGGAGCATTGGAAGCTATCTGTTGCTCAAAGCTTATCACATGAAGAGGCTGGCAGTCTAAAAAAAAAAACAGTGCTGGACCGAGGAAGCTTGGGTTTTAATTATATTTCCTCCTAATACACAAAGCTTTAACTTTCACTGGCTCCCCAGTTTTCTTTGCCCTGTACCGTGGCCAGCTGCACTAAGGAAACCTTGAGGCAGTATTCACCTCCTGCATCTTTTGCCTCCAATTCACTGTGCCTGGACCATTGCCCTTTCTAGTTTTCTTCCTGCAACTACAAATGCTTAATTCACAACCATTTCTGAAGACTTGCAATATTTTGACTCCCCAACTGTGTTTTACTGTTTTTATTCACTCAGATTAAATGAAACAATTCTGAGGTGATAACTTATTATTATTATTTCAGAGAAGTGGAAAACTTGTGTCTGTAACTTGATTTGTTTACCTGATCCTTCATTGTTTACTTGGGCAAAGAGTGCAGGGTTGGGTTGATATGTTGTAATGGGGAAAAAAATTCTAGTTGAAACTAATCTGATATAGCCTGTAAAATTGTGGGTTGCTGCATTAACATTTTAAAACCATTTTGTAGATTAATATTAGTTACAGCAGTGAACCCACTGACTCTGCAGTTTTGAAAGAGTAATATGATGTGTAACACCATCACAAGCATCATCCAGGTACACAGATGCAGAGTTTCCCTGAAGTATCTCATTATTGACCTCTGAAACCAAAGAAATCTGTAGTTGTCTCTTGCCATGTCCACCTCCCATAACAGACCTTTTGAAAGGCACTAAACAGGAATTGGAGGATTGTGATTAACCCCTCATTTCATGGGCAGGATGCAAAGCTGCAAAACGGTCTCTCTGCACCAGTCATGGCAGCCCGTGGAGTAAAACAGCAGTCATTGTAACTCTGCATGTTTTACATGAAATGTTAGGGTCACTGAATCAATATAGTAACAGTTCCTAAGGATTCTCCCTCCTGCCCACCTTTGTCTACTTGACAATCTTCTATTTGGGGCTGGTGCAGAAACCCATTCTCCAGAATGTAAGGGTGAAAAGTTCTCCTGGCATGACTTGTGGCTCCCATATGCTACTTCACTATAGAACTTAAATGGTTTGAAAGGCCTTGTTGAATTCCTTTGTAGCACAGGAGAATTTCATCCATAATCATTTATGTAAGAACAGATTAAAGACTATTTAGGTAATTTAGACATATTCTAGTTGGCAGACCTGATTAAATTTACTCTAGGTACTTAAGGAACAAGTTGAAGCCATCTTGGAACCATTACATCTTTGAGAACTCATGAAGGATGAGTGAGCTCCCAGAGGCCTGAAGAAGGGCAAACATAGTACCCATCTTTAAAAAGGGAAACAAAGCAGACCCTGGGAATTATAGATCAGTGAGCCTAACTTTAACTGGAAAGTCTGGAACAAAGTATCAAACGCTCAGTTTTAAGCATCTAGAGGATAATAGGGCTATAAGGAATAGAGAACATAGATTTGTCAAGAACGATTCTTGCCAAACAATCTTAAGTTCCTTGCTTGACAGGGTTACTGGTCTAGTGGAGGGGGGAAGCTGTAGACATGATATATCTTGATTTTAATAAGACTTTTGGCACAGTTTTATGCAACATTTTCATAAGCAAACTAAGGATATGTGGTCTAGATGAAATTGCTATAAGGTGGGTGCACAACTGCTTGAAAGACCATATTAAGAGTAATTATCTCTAGTTCACTGTCAAATTGTGGGGATGTATCTAGTAGGGTCCCACTGGGATCTGTCATAGACCCAGTAATAGTCAATATTTTAATTATTGACATGGATAGTAGAATGAAGAGTGTGCTTAAAAATTTGCGACAGGCATCAAGTTAGAAGAGGTTGCTAGCACTTTGGAAGACAGGACTAGAGTTCAAAATGACCTTGACAAATTGGAGAATTGGTCTGAATTCAACAAGATGAAAATCAACAAAGACAGATGCAAAGTACTACACTTAAGAAGGAAAAATAAAATGGATAACTGCAAAATGAGGAATAATTGGCTAGGCGGTAGTACTGCTGAAAAAGATATGTGGGTTATAGCAGATCACACACTGAATATGAGTGTACAATATGATGCAGTTGTGAAAAAGGCTAATATTATTCTAGGGTGTATTAACTGGAATATCATATGCAAGACATGGGATGTAATTGTTCCACTCTACTTGCATTGGTTAGGCCTCAGATGGAGTATTGTGTCCAGTTCTGGGTGCCATACTTTAAGAAAGATGTAAACAAATTGAAGAGAGTCCAGAGGAGAACAGCAAAAATGATAAACCTCGCCTATGAGTTATGGTTTAGTAAACTAGGCATCCACAGTCGTGAGAAAAGAAGACTGAGGAAGGAACTGCAATCTTCAAATACGTTCTGGGCTGTTATAACGTATGGTGATGGTGATGATTTCTCCATGTCCACCAAGGGCAGGACAAGAAGTAATCACCTTAATCTGGCAGCATAGGAGATTTAGGTTAGATATTAGGAAAAGCTTTCTAACTATAAGGATAGTTAAACACTGAAACGGGCTTCCAAGAGTTGTGGAATCCCCATCAGTGGAGATTTTGTAAGAACCAGTGAGTCAAACACCTCTCAGGGATGGTCTAGGTATACTTGGTCCTGCCTCAACACAGGGCTGGACTAAATAACCTCTCAATGGACTTTCCAGTCCATCATATCTATGAATCTGTATAAGGATGAAAGGCAATATCTTTGTAAACCTATTGCAGCAAAAATGTCTTTAAATAAATATTACAATCCTTTCAAAATACTATTTTTGTTTTTATGAGGTAGAAACAAGTGCAAATTATAGCTACAGCCCAAGGTTGCCAATACATTTCAAACCTGCTCAGTGGATTGAGCTGCTGTTCCAATATGGAATCTTCCAAAACAAAGATTAGTTGTGCCAAAAAACTAGTTACTGGTGGAACTTGTTGGTTTTCATCTGAATAAATGTTAGAGTACATATTGGAATATCCCCACTGTTTTAGTGTTTGTTCCAAATGTTGTTGTTTTCAAAGTTTTGTTCCACAATGAGTTTCTGCAGTCTGATTAAGCCTGGTGGTTGATAGGAATCACAGACTGAAACTGGAGAGATTATGTAAGGTAACAGGAAGTTTCTCTCTCAAACACATGTAAACTCTCACTTTGCTTCCACATTATCTTAATGAGAAATAGTCCATATGTCCTTTATGACTTAGACTATGACAAGGATGCAGGTTATTCTGACCAAAATATGTCATGCAGCCTTAGTGCTGTAGTGAATGTCTTGAGTAAGCTATAGTGAGGTGATGCTAGAGTAATCCACATCTGGAACCCTTTCCAGAAAGCCTAAACTTCACAAGCCTAGAGATGCATACTACGATCAAAGCGTGTCTCAGTGGTGCTACTGCTGCAGCACGAGGATACACTCTACTGCTTAGGCAAAATAATAATTTTTCTGTTTAAAAGTATCCCTTCAAATTATGCTTTTAACAAGAGAGGAAGGATGGTCTTGTGGTTCAGGTGCAGGACTGCGACTCAGGCAGACTTTCCATCTGACCCTGGGCATGTCATTTAATTTCTTTGCACCTCAATTACCAACTGTAAAATGGGGATAATGAAATGTCTTTCCTCCCACCTTTTGTCCATAGTATCATATTTAGACACTACCTTCCCTGAAGAGATTACAAGCCATTATATATATATATATATTTATATATATATATACATGTTTAAAGCCTGGTGTAATGAGCCCCTGATTTTGGCTATGGCCTATTGGCATTATTATCAGACAATCGGCCAGACTTGTTTGAAGAAGTTGGCTGGTTAAGGTCAGCTGTGTTCTGGAGCCTGGTGAACGTCTGCTTCATGTGTATAGAAAATTATCAGCCAAATGACTGCTTATATTCTTTTTATTTGTTTAACTTATTTGAGGGAAGAAATAATAAGTCATTATATACTATTCTATTATGATCCCAATAACCCAGGCTGAACTGTCACATTTTTCACTTTTCTACTCAAGTGATCATTAAAGTGTGTACAGTAAGCGGAACAAGTACATTTTAATTCCTACTTGGTCCCTCCAACTCACCCTTGCTCTGTTAAACTTCTTACTAAACATAGGTGTCTTTCCTTCTATCTGACCACCACTAACAGGACTTAAACTTGCAGGCTTTTGAATAACAGGATTCATATATTGTAGTTCTGGTTTACTGAGACATCTTACAGCCATGAACCCTTCAGCATTTAATGTTTCTGCTGTTAACAGTCTGATAGCATCAGCACTATATGGTTAGAACTTGAGTACTGTTGCTGATCACATTATATGTGCTTACAGCCTAGACAAAGAAAAAAATGTAAAGCCCTGTAGGAGAAATGTTAAACCTGGGACTGTCTACAGACATCTGAAAATCAGTGGGACTATACAAGATAGACAAGCTCTTACTAGACAGAAAGTGTTGTTTTGTGATCCTCAGATTAATTTCTCTTTGACAGTCAGTACTTTTTCCTGTACCCTTAAATATAATTTAACCACCACAGATGGATGTATACTCTGGTAGAAAAGCCCAAAGAATGGATTGACTCACAAAACAGTGGAACACGTTTCTGAAAGCAGACACATCTGGCCACAACTTCTCGCTCTTACCATTGTTTGTACTATCTACATAAAGAGCTAAATCTGCCTCTGATAAATATGCCCATTCCCAAGTGAGCATGAAGGGCCAAACTTTGGCCTGACAAAGGCAACAAATTGGTAGTAGTCACTACCAACTTATTTTCAAGAGTGATGGGAAGGAAGGAGAAAAAAATGTTTTGATGATTTTTTTCAGTCTATTGCACTTTTCTGAAACTTGTTCATATATCAGGCTTTGTTGATGGAGAGAAGATTGTTATACTTCCAAAAAAAAATATGGAGGAAAACTGGCATAATTCCACTGTGTGAGAGCTGCACTATAGACAGCTGAATGCAGGGACCTAGTACTTTATTAGGACTATTAAATTAAAGTATTAAACAGGCTTTAGCCCTACTAGCATTTGGGCTTATCTCTCTCCCAGTCTCACAAACAATTTATATCATTGCCTAGTATGTCAAGCACCACTAAACTTTTATTGCTTCACAAACCCAATGATTAGTGAATATATAGCAGAAATAAGACCCCTGAAGATTCTACACACCATTTTTAATACCACAGTATATAACTGAGAATTCACTTTGCACTCAAGTTGTAAAGCATGTGATTCTTTTTGCTTAAAATGGAGCTTACTTTTGTCTGATGCTGAATCCAAGAGCTTAAAAATCCCAAGACACCTGAAAAAATCAAAGATACTAAAAAAGCTAATGTACGTGAAGCTTATACCTAGACGCTCAGATAATACATATATATTTTTAAAATGATTTTGTTAAACAGGAAAAAAGCATTATCTAGTGATAAATCTGTTTAGCATATTTTTCTCTTCATTCAAGGTGTTAGTAAAAAGATAGCTGGATCTTGTCTGCATCATAGTTAGGTCATACAGTCTTTGTGCTTTTGTTAAGATGTGTGTGCATATAATGGCACATTTTCGATGAACAGTAATAAAATGCAATCCCTTTTGGAAAGTTGGATGAAATAGGGGTTGATGGCACTTAGTGCCCAGCTCTCTTGCAGACTCAGCCTCATGTGATTGATAGAACTCAATGAGGGTCAATAAAATTATTACTTATGCTTGCTCTTTTGGATCCTAATTTTAGTGGGTAATCTGCAGCAATTCATATTTACTTCTTTTGTCCTTTAAAAGTTTATTCCCAGCTAAATCCCACAACTTTCTATTAATTTTCACTCAGTTTTACCACCTTCCTTGGCGTCTTCTCTTTTTTCTTGGTGGGGAAACAAACAAAAAAACCCTAGTTTGTTCAGGTTGAATCGTAAATTCAAATGCAGACATAGTTATAGCCAAAAAGCACATCACATAGACCCTATAGTGCTTGAAATATGACAGTTACCTGGGGTGAAATCCTGGCTTCATCAGAGTCAATGGCAAAGTCCCATTTACTTCATTGGGGCCAGGATTTCACCCTTAGTTAGATAAAATGGCATACTATTCCAGAGGACATGCTAAGAGTTATTTTGTATTCTGAATCAAAATAGTGCAATTCAATGCATTAATTATTTTATAATCAGACAGTACAGTTATTTCTGACATTTGGTTGCTTACTCTGTAAGAGAGAACTTTATATAGAAAAGTATAGTTTGCCAGTCAGCATGACTCAGGCATACTAGAAACCTAAAGAAATAAACTTAGCTATCTCATGTTCCAGGTGCCTTTCACACATTCAAAAGCACAGGATTTAACTACATTAAATCTGCTTTGGACAAGCCTACAGACCTTCTCGGACCCAGCACCATGTCTCAGATTATAGCAACATCCCTGGTATGACACAAGGAGAGGTAGTCTGGGACCAAACCACCTTTATGTATTGCTTTATAATTCTACATCCTGAATTTCACTGTTGGGGGAAATGTTACTTAATGGGTACACCTTTGTATCTCATAGTATCTGCAATTTGCAAAGAGTTTCAATGTGTAAACCAACATAGCAGAGACAGGCTAGATGTCTATATCGCAATGTAAAGGATGGAACCTTCTTGCTAAAAGCCGATAAGGACAGCACTTAATAGCCTCTGAGCTTCTGGAAGCAGACAAGAATTTAGCAGGGCTTGTAGATCATAAACCTTAGACACTAACAAGCCAACCCCATCAGTCAGGGCTATGGATAGAATTCTGACATTTTTCTCTGGTTGTCTTCCCTCTGTATGCATTATCTTGATCTCTTTCGGATTGAGTCTCAGCCAGCTAGCTCATAGAATCATAGAATATTAGAGTTGGAAGGGACCTCAGGAGGTCATCTAGTCCAACCCCCTGCTCAAAGCAGGACTAACCTCAACTATATCATCCCAACCAGGGCTTTGTCAAGCCTCAGCTTAAAAACCTCTAAGGACGGAGATTCTACCACCTCCCTAGGTAACCCATTCCAGTGCTTCACCACCCTCCTAGTAAAAAACTTTTTCCTAATGTCCAACCTAGACCTCCCGCCCTGCAACTTGAGACCATTGCTCCTTGTTCTGTCATCTTCCACCACCGAGAACAGCCTAGCCCCATCCTCTGTGGAACCCCCTTTCAGTTAGTTAAAGGCTGCTATCAAATCCCCCCTCACTCTTCTCTTTTGCAGACTAAACAAGCCCAGTTCCCTCAGCCTCTCCTCATAAGTCCTGTGCTCCAGCCCCCTAATCATTTTTGTTGCCCTCCGCTGGACTCTCTCCAATTTGTCCACATCCTTTTTGTAGTGGGGGGCCCAAAACTGGACACAATATTCTAAATGCGGCCTCACCAACGCCGAAAAGAGGGGAATAATCACTTCCCGTGACCTGCTGGCAATGCCCCTCCTAATGCAGCCCAATATGCTATTAGCCTTCTTGACAACCAGGGCACACTGCTGACTCATATCCAGCTTTTTATCCACTGTTACCCCCAGGTCCTTTTCTGCAGAGCTGCTGCCAGCTTGTCGGTCCCCAGTCTATAGCTGTGCATGGGATTCTTCCTTCCTAAGTGGAAGACTCTGCACTTTTCTCACTCATCCCCTAACCTCTGGTAAATACTGGATAAGTTGCACAGTGGCAACAGTTGGAAAACATTGGACCAAGGATTATTTTAGTTAAAAAAATAATCTTAATGAACTGGCAAATGATCCTAAAACAAGAAAGACAATGAAAGGACTACTGTATATATACATATACG
Organism: Emydura macquarii macquarii; assembly: GCF_026122565.2. NCBI lineage: Eukaryota > Metazoa > Chordata > Testudines > Chelidae > Emydura > Emydura macquarii. Next base: position 1,358,535 of record NW_027131527.1, read on the forward strand.
TTATAAAATGGTTTAACGAGAGCCATGGTTTCTAGTCCCAGATCCTCCAGTGACCTGCTGTGTAACCTTTAGTAAGTCACGTCGCCTCTCTGTGCCTCTGTTTCACTTTCTACCTTTTTTCTGCCTTGTCTATTTAGATTGTAAATTCTTTGGGGCAGGGCCTGTCTCATACTGTTGTGTTTACAATAAGTAGCATAAAACAGAATCAATCATAGTTGGGGCCTCTAGGTGGTCCCATAATATACATAAATAGTAACAATAATAGCTGTATTCAAATAGTGGGAAACATGGACTCTGGAGTCATCGGTGTACAGAGTAACTGCAAGATGGTGGATTTCAAACCCAGTTCCAGAATATGGCTATGTTTGTAGAGTGAAAGAGACTCCTTCTGGAATCTGGTTTTATTAACAAAGAGGTAATTATAAAATAATACTAGCCGAACTCCAGCATCAACCTTTTTCTCCCTGTGCTTGATAGTGGCAGGGTTTCTTCCCTTGGAAGACGTTTCTTTGTCCCAGGGGATGTTTGAGAAGAACAGTGATTAATGTTTCTCAGTGTCTTGCAGAATAAGAGATGAGCCATGCCACAGAGAGAGGTAGCTCCACCTGTGCTGCTCCCTCACAGCATGCTGACCCTCACTCTTGTGACTTAAGATAGAGAAGCTGTGGCAAGTTCAGGTTGAGTTGGGAACGTGTAGCAGAGCCACTTCTCCATCTTTCCATTCCTAGCCTATTTTTCTAGCTCTCTGATCCTCTACTTACTCTACTGAAGGGGACAAGATTGGCCTATATTAAGATGCACATAAATATTTCTCTACCAACACTGAGTTATTTTTACTTCCTAAATACTAGTAGCATTATCTGCCTTTTAAAAATCCTTTCAATCCATCCTCATCCTAACTGCTAGGATATGTGAATTTTTTAAAAGATACATTGAAGTCACTTTATTCCCCCTCCTCCATCCATTAATTATTTTAGGGCGCAGCATTCAGACTGGCAATGTTTATTATGGAATATACGATCTAAGATCCCATGAAATCTTCCTTTAAGAGCAGTTAATGAAATTAAACTCTTTGAACTAGTATTGTCAAAGTAAATAAACCTAAATACTTTCAATTAGTCTCTTTTGAAGTTTGTCAAGGAATGTTTGATGTGAATGAATCACAAGTAAAATGATTTGATTGATATTGAGTCAGAGGGAGCAGCAAAATTCTTGTGTTTGGTGTTGGAGTGCAATAGTGGAGCTAGCTAGCAACTGGCATAGCCTGAAATTGAGGGACACTACAAAGGGAACTGGATAAGAGTTTGACATTGAGGGAAGTAGGTTGCTATCTTATTAGTTTTTGGAATGAAATGTCAGAAATGCAAAATTTCCCATTGAATGAAAATTTTTGAAAAATTATATTTTGGGAGAACCAAAGTGAAATGTCTGGAAAATGTCCAGGCTGGCAAGCTAGCCAGCCCTGGTCAGACAGACTGGGGGAGTCTGGGAAACTTGGAGGGTTCAGAGGCCTGTTCTATTAATTAGATGGACTATATGGGCCAAAGCTTTTAACATATCATGATCACTGTCTGACATGAAACAGTGTTAAAGTCTGGGGTTTGGCATACAGAAACCTCAGCCTGCTTAATATCTTGGTAAGCACACCCTTTATTAAAGATATAGAAAAGAAGGAAAAACAGTTAATGCATTTGAAATGTAAAGTATTAAATACAGCTTTCACTTTAAGAACATTGCTTGTTCCCTTTCCCTTTATCTGCAGAGAGATTTTAGAAGGAAAGAAAAACCTTGTTTGACAGTCTCTTCAATGGTAACTGTTTATCCTTTTGGGAAAAGAGAAGTTAGTTGAGATGGGCCGGAGTTGTTATTGTTAAAGTTCAATCTTGTTTCATCTCAGATGGTAATCAGGTTTCAGCAAGAACCAGTAGAGGTCACTTCATCTGGTCCCTCTCTCTGGCCAAGTCTTGTCAGGACATCTCTCAAGATCAGGATAGCAAAGGTCCCAGGAGATGGTGTGAGGGGCAGCCATGATGGGAAAGCATACTGCGGTGGCTATTTTTTTTTCACAAAGACTCTTTCTTTAAAAACCCACAAAGATTTCTTTAAAAACTCACAAAGGTAAGAGGAATTATATAAGAAAAAGCCCCCAATATCGGGACTGTCCCTATAAAATAGGGACATCTGGTCACCCTAAGCGGAATACCCCTACCTCTCATTATTTTGTTCACCAATTAGGCCTCATTTCTGACACAACAATTTTGGTTCCCTGATTTCTGGTTCCATACTTTTCTTATTTACTAAGCATAATCTTAACACCACCTTTGAGTTATATCATTAGGCCTTTTTTGTTTGGATCTAATTCAGGCTTTCTGTCTCCCTTTCATATCTTTTCTCATCAACATTTGTTATTATAAGTTACTGTGACATCTTATGAACTTACACTTAATTTTTACAGTTGACCTCACAGTTAGGGTACAGTTGTAGGCCCAATTATAACAGCTGGCCTGTTTTCCTGGTTTCCATCAAGATCATTTTGATTCCACTGAATCAGCATTTTCAGATGGAAAACTGTTGGAAAATTTTCAACCAGCTCTACCAGTAACAAGTCGCACAGGAAAGTTCTAGTTGAGTGTTTAATTAGGGTCAGAGCAACAGCAGATGAATCAAATTGGGAACAACCAGTTTACTACAGAATGTTTGAGTACTGGCCATGTAATGTATGTTTGCATCCAGAACAAGTAGTTCAGGGCTGCAGGAGCCCATTTTCAGCATCTTAAGACCAGTGTTCCTAACTCCAGGAGCAGAGAGACACAGAATTATTTACAGAGGCAGCAAATAGGAACATTTTAGAGCCGGTCCACTGCCTATACCAGATTTGCCATCCAAGAAGCTGGTTTCATAATGGGGGTGAACCAGGATATCGATTTTGGGGTTTCCATGTTCTTTACATTTTCCTTCAAAATGCTGCTTGCATTAATGTATTTTGTCAAAATAAATAAATCTGATTGTAAGTCTCTGCAGCACCTGCTAAGACAAAATAAGTGTGAATAATTCTCTGCTGGAAGATATATCTTTACTTTTCCTAAAAGCATTTTGTAACTGAGAATTTGTAGAATTGGTTTAGTGAAGTCATTTAAAAAATAAAAACGAAGATGGCTGTGGGGCTGGCAAAATTGTTTTTAGGTGGAGTTTTTTCTGATTGACTATTGATAATATTCAACAGAAGGGAAACATATCAATTTTCCTTAATACCATGTACACAGCATGTGCTAGACTGATGAAACAAACACATGTCAGAGTAATTCTTTTCTAACAATGTTATGAAATATACATATTTAAAAAAGAGAGAGAGAGATCAGGGAAACAATAGACCTGTAGGGTCTGGCACTAGTTCTTTCACGTTTCTTTTACATACAGACATGGATTTTCTCCTAATATACTTTAACTGCTGACAGCAAAATGCATGCTGCTGGATTTGCTTCTCCATGGAACTTTCTAGTTCTTCATGCTTTGTGTCTGTGTAACTCATGCTAAAAAAATGCGGGGCTTTGTCTCCCTCTAGTTAATGAGTTAATAAGACTGCGGCACCTAACAGCTGAAGCAATAGGGTCAATAGTTGTTCTTTTTCTGCTTCAAAGGTGGCAGGTTCAAAGCTTACTATTGACTGGTGGATTGTTATATATAGTAGACCCATGTGGTCATGAAGAGCAGCTAATTTATATATGTACGTAGAAGAATGGTTTTCATATGTGCACCAAAAATATGCAACACAACAATTGCAAACAGAAAAAGTAGGAAAGTTGTAGCTTTTCGTTTTCTTACCTTGATAGGTATTATCTTGTGGAAATTTGAACTTGTGGTTTGGTGTTTGCTGTTTTTTATCAAAGACCATTCTTTTTCCTTTTCATAAATGGTGTACCAATAATTATTCTATGCATACTTACAGCAGAGGATTCCAATAGCATTTTTGCTTAGAAGTTTTAGCAGCATTTGGCTCTGTGTCTTGGAGTTGAATACAAAGTAGTAGATGTTTACTGTGAGTGTACTCTGTAAACTGGTTTATTATTGTACATCTACTTAACTCCACATTTAAAATTTGATTCTAGGCTGTGATGCAGCCTTGCTACTGACCATTTAACATATCTGTACTTCAATTTCCTCATCTGTGTAAAAAAAAAAAAAAGGGGGGGGGGGGGAAATAAATAAATTTATGTATTTCCCAAAGATCTTTATAGTCCAAATTCAATAATGTGTATAAAATAAAATGAGATCCTATGGTGAGAGATATGAACATGTAAATTACTATATTGTTATCAGCAGTTCCTGAGAAGAATGACTGTGCCTTTGGGCATAAAAGCAAAACTTGTACAACAGAACATGCGTAATGCTGCTGCCCCTGAGAGGGTAGGTCTCCCTATTAATGAGGCTCTTCTAGAACCAACAAAGAGCTTCTGGCATATGCCGGCTTCTCTTGCCCCTACAGCTAAGTGCATGGACATACATTATCATGTACCTATGCAAGTCTTTGAGTGTTTTTATTCTCATCTCACCCCAAACACTTTAATAGTGATAACTGCCAAAGCTATAGAGATCATATCAGGGGAGATTTAAATCAACTCTCAATGAAAAAGAGCCTAGGAGACTTGATTTGTTGGGGAGAAAATGTATTCCATGTCTTTTCTTCAAATGTGCTTAGTGAACCAGCCGATGCTGTTAACTAAATGTGACAGTAAACCTGGATGCAGTGTCCAAATTTAATGATGATGCACTCCAACAAGATGAAAGGGAAAAGTTTAGGGCTTTCCTGGCAGACGCTCTCTTGGTGGCCAAGAAGTCGCTTCAGTATGCATTTGATTCAGCAAACATAGAATGATGGCCTGTGCAACAAGAGTGAGGAGACCTTCATAGGGAATTCATGATGTAACTCAAGGACTGTTAAGATCATGCTTAGTAAACAAGAAAAGTGTGGAAACAGAAATTGGTGAACCAAAATTGGTGTGTCAGAAACTAGGCTTCACTGGTGACAAAATAATAGAAGCATGGTCTATTCTGCCCAACATTCCCTTTGTGCGTCCTTAAAGGCCTGGGAAGAAAAATTGACTATTGGAGTGAGATCTTAACCATCATGGGTACCATGTCCACCATCTTGTAGGACACTGAGCCTCCATAATTCTGTTCCTGAGATGTCCTGAATCCACCAGGCCAGAGAGAGGGACCCAGATGACATCACCACCTCTCCTGGCTCAAGTTGAATCCCAAAGAGCACCTGGCTTGAAAAGGGATAAGACTTTAACAACAGCAGCAGTAACAACAATAGCTGCAGCCCATCTCAGCTAACTACTACTTCTCCTTCCCCAAACGGACGGTTATTGCCATCTTGATACCATCAAAGAGACTGTCCCACAAGGGGTTTTGTCCTTCTAAAACCTCTTTCGAGCTAAAGGGAAAGGGAAAAAGGGAAGTTGTTAAAAATGAAAGCCTTTTTCATATTTTAACTGTTTTTCTTTCCTGTATCTTTAATAAAAGATTTTAATTGGTTTGTTTGCCATGGTACTAAGCATGCTCAGGTCTCTGTATTCCAAATCCCAAACCATGTTTCCAACTTTTTAAAGTTGGACAGTGACTGGGTTATATTAACACTTTTGGCCAATATATTCCCTTTAAATTAATACAACAGCATTCCACTTATTTCATTCATCTCACAGGTTATTCTCAAATTGAAGCAAGATTATGCCAAGATAACTCTTATTGTGCCAGTGCTGGTTTTCAGATCTTCACATTCTCTCTATTCAGCTCTGTGGCCTCTGCCTTCTTGTCTAGTGTCTGATGTCCAAGCAGCATGGATGAATATGTCACTCAGATCCTAAGAGTCTACACCTCACGTCCTAGCTGTTGAGTAGTTAGATCATGTGAAGATGGGCTGCTCACTGGTTCAAAAATATTATTTAATAGTAGAAAGTAGACCTAGTGGACTGTTTAATTAGCAAAGGAGAAGCATTTTTCAATCTGGTCCACTAATCAGAGAATGCAGCCAGCAGAGGCTGAGATTCAGGATACTTTAGTGCACTTGTTGCACATTAAATCCTCAGGTCTTTTTCTATGTTCCCTAAAAGTCCACCTAGCAGTGATCTCAGCTATCCATCCTTCCATCCAAAGGATGCTGGGATTTTTTTTGTTCCCTTCCCTTCTCCCCAAGACCCATGGTTGCTAGACTTTTTTTAAAAAAGTATTGTTTAGCTTTTTCCTCCTGTTAAAGCTATGGTACCAGTTTGAGACTTTAACATTGTATTAGCAGCTTTGGTAAGTCCTTCATTTGACCTTTTGACAACTTTGTCTTGGCCTCCCCTCTGTCAAAAAGACATGGTTTTTCATCCCCCTTGCATCAGCCCAGAAGTTGGGAGGAGCTTCAGCTTCTGATGACAGGACAGCGGTATATGTTGCTTTCAGAGATAAAATTGCCTGGAGGCCACATTCAATATGTGTAGAAGGTGACGCTGGATTTTCAATTTTAGCAACTTTATTGAGAAGTACTACATCTTCAGTAGATAACACATCCCTAGATATCAATGTAGTCCATGGTGGGAGAGAGCTAAAAAAATATTTTTAAAGAGTTCATCAGATCAAAACGTAATAATATTTACCATATAAGTACACACTCTTTTTAAGAAATGTAATGCATGAAACCATCAGCCATGATACTTCCTGCAAGGTTTAGGCATATTTATAACAATTTGATCTCTATACAGCTATAACCCTTTGATGCAGAGAAAAGTGAAAGACACAGAGCCTTATTCGGCTCTCACACTAGTTTCCAGCTGGAGGTAATGTCATTGATTTCTATAGAGTTTCTTCTGATTTACATACATTTGAGTGCAGCGACAAACTGACAGTGTTCATGGACAGCTTAAGTTGAAAACAATATTCTGATATAGAATTAACATCTCCAAGTTGCCTGCACTATATTTCATTTTGATTGCTTGCTACTGTATGTGCTGTACTCAGCAGTTCAGCTCAGACTAGTAAGAAAAGTCTCTTTCTGAGCTCTTTTTGTTAAACTGTCTGCCAGATATGTCAATATATGCTGGCTTTATTCACTAGCGTAAATTTGGCTGCAAGCAAAAAATTGATTTTCTTCCAGACCACCATTCCTTGAAGCATAGCAGTAGGTGTAACCTGAAGAGGTGATCTGTACAGAACTTTAATGTAATATGCCAAATAAAAGCAGCACTAAATATTTTAAGTCTTAAAATTATAGACCAGAAGCTGATAAAGAGGATTTCCTGTGTTCTGTTGCATCTAAAGTTGGAGGAATGTTTAATCACCTACTGAGGGGCATGATTTACTAAGACACATTTTTTTCTGTGCATGTGATGTCTTCTTTTTGTTGTTGCTGTTGCTTCCTTTTGAGGTGAATCCACCTCACTCCTCTTGCAGGAAAAAAGAATCCTGGATAATTTTAGGTTAAATTACATAAAAACAGCATGGTGGTAGTGGTGCAGGAACAATTTTTATATTGGGGGTGCTGAGAGCCATTGAACCAAATTGTAAGCCCAATATATGATGGAAACCACTTCAAGCCAGGGAATGCAGCAGCACCCTCGTACCCAGCACACACCTATGCACAGTGGTGGTTTTAAGAAACCAGATGGATTCTAAAGTAGAACTTAAATAAAGACCATGGGCCAGATATTTTGGAGCAGTGCCATTGCTTTGTGCCACTCTGCTGCCGTAAACTAGCCCAAAGGAGATCACCCTGAGATATCATGGGTGATGAAGAAGTTGTGTCTGTTCATTATGGATTTTGATTTGCAACTGTAATTCACTGCTTTTATCACCTCCAGATTATACTATAACAGTGTGGTCTATATGGGGCTGCATTTTAAATCTATTCCAAAACTGAAGATGGTGTGGAATTGAGTGTGATAGGGTATATCCTGGTGTGAGCATATTATATCAGTGCTATTGGATCTTTACTGGCTACCTATTAACTACCAGGTAGAATTTAAGGTGTTGGTTTTGATGTATACATTTCTAAATGGCCTGGGATGTTTTTACCTTAGAGACCAAGGGTGAAATCCTGCCCCTGCTGAAGTCAGTGGAGTTAGGCCATTGACTTCAGTGAGTTAAGGATTTTATCCCAACTCTCTCATACCATTTTGCTTCTCATGAACAGAGGGGCACCTGAACTGGAGCTGCATATAAGAGTGGGACCAGCTGGCAGGGTGTTCTCAGTGGTCTCCTTAGGTTTGGAATTCACCCTTCCCACTTTCCAAACAATACTAGTACTAGTCTATTGATATTCTTCACAGCATGTTATAAGGCCCACTGGCTTTCCCTAGCTTCCAAGGAATAGGAAGATTCTGGCAGGAGAGACTTAAGTTCTTTCTTTGTTGTTGTTGCTGGGTTATTGTTATAGATGAATTGAATAGTGGTTGTAGGGCTGTTACAGGAATATTCAGTTTCATGGTTGTGTATTTAAGAGTTGTCAAGTAGCATCTAGAGCAAGGGAAGGTACTTTTAATTCATGTGTATATAATTCTAAATAGTCTCTAGCCTCTTTCCTCAGCCTGCTGCAGCCTCTGTACAGGACTGAGTTAAAGACTGGATACAGAAAAATAAAACAGAAAAACGGTACCTCCTTTAACTCAGAAATTTGGACATAGGCAACCCAGCAGTGTGGAATTGTATCCATGACAAACCAATGAGTTAATGTGTGTCTCTGTGAGCCAAATGCCAAGCTGATCTATTAAACCTCACTCTAAAAATAAGAAAAAAGGAATAGCAAATGGTTCAAAGTAACAATATTCCCACTAGCTTGAACTAGTTAGATATAGGCAAATTTGAGAAAAAAAAACTAATTCCAATAAAATGATCACTTGTGCTCCATTATTTCTCTATGAAATGGGAGATAAATGTGAGCTAGGTGGTCCAAGTGGAATAGGACTTTATTCAAAGCCCACTGAAGTTAATGTGAATCTTTCTGTTGATTTTTGCTAGGCTTTGGCTCTGGATTGTAAAGCTTGAGCATCCAGCTCAAACACCCATTGACTTCAGTGGGGCCAAGAATTCACTGCCTTACTTCACATTACCATTTAAAGGCATTATTGCTCCTATTGCTTATTGATCTGATTTTGTGAAAACCAGGCTTTTTTTCCTGTTAACATATATTATTTGTTTGTATTCCAGTAGTATGTACTGTGTTTAGATATTCTTCAAACATTTATGAAGAGACAGGCTCTGCCCCCAAAGAACTTCCGTTGTATGAAAGAATTTGCCATCTTAAAAGGAGTTTTACTGAATGCATCTTTTTTCATAACTGGCTTGGAACTCATAAAGTAAAAATAAAATTACCAGGCTGCTTTATTCTAATCCAGGTACAGCAGCAAAAAGTACTTGACACCAATTTTTTTTTTTTTTTTTTTTTTTTTTGCCTGTCCCAGCGGAAAGGCCAAAGAACTGAAGAGTTCTGTGTATTTTTATTGTGACTTCCATTTTTTAAAACACAGCTATAGAGCTGGGCAGCCATCCTTATGTGAAAATCCTCTCAAACCTGAAGGCAGCTTCGCAGTTAGGGTTAATAGGACAGTGTAATGAGAACAGTGGTGTGGATTTAGGAAGAAACAAATGAGAACCTTCCATATTATATGGTTGTCAACCAAGCACAAAACACAAGCACTAAAAATTACATTGAAATTAAAAAAAAAAAAATAGCTGGGGACTCTGTACTCAAAACAAAACAAAACATTAAACATAACATAAACCTTTGTATACATATTTTCCACCCTTCTCACCAGTTCTATTTCTATACTACTTGCCTGAGTTGGTTAGTCACTTTCTTATACTCAAAAGGGAAATACAGTGCTGCAAAAAAAAAAAAAAAAAAAGAGACATTCCATGATTTAGTAATAACTGCCCTAATCTCTTCCAGGTTGGATTACATAGCAACTCTATCACCACAGAATGAAAAATTAATCTGATGTATTAGTCATCTTGTTGAATAATTAATAAGATTAATTTGTTTAAATGCCTTCTCAATGCACAGAACAATGGAATACCCTGAGACAGAAAATCAGCTGTAAAAATATACATGGAATTTGCCTTTAAAGTGGATAGTAAGATTCTCCTAATTCTCATTTTTCATTGATGTTGCCTTTAAGACTGTAATTTATCATCTAGGCATAGCATAGTTTTATGACTGAAGGCTGAAAACAAATCAGTTAATCTCAGCAGATAAATGAAAAAGTAGCAGCATTGTTAACAAGGATTATTTATATTACAGTAGGGCCACTGGCCCTAATCAGACTAGGGATTTGTTGTGCTAGCCATTCTACAAGCATAGAAGTAGACATGATTCTTGCCCCAAGGAGATGACTGTCTGAGGCCTGATCTTTAGTTAAATGGGACTGTTCATGATTTTAACGGAATGCATGCGCATACATCTTTGTGGGGTCGGGACCGAAGGAAATAGTTCATGATTTATAATTAATGCCCCAAGTAAAGTGAGTGTAAGTTTTGAATTCTATTTCTAACGGAATTAGAAAAAATGATGGGAATTAATACTAAAACAGTGCATTAAACTGGCAAAATAGGTAGGTTGTAGGTAGAGCTATTCAAATAGTTTTGAATTATGACATTAAACATTTGGGAAAAAATGACATATGAACATTTTCCTTTATTTTTTGACCAATTCTGCATGTGGGTTTTTCTGTCATCCCTAATTAAAGTTCTTATCACTCTGGTACCAACCACCATGATATGTCATGGGGGGTACCTTCTGCTATTATGTTCCAATAGTATGAACTATGTCACTGCTTATGGTATATTTGTGATGCTCATAAGGCCTGATGTCAGTCTCATTTACAGTTACTCCATTGGGTTCTGTGGAGATACTCCTGATTTACATAGCTGTAAGGGTCTGAGACTACAAAGTGCAAAATACCTTCTGTGAGGTTCTCATGACTTCACACATAGTTGGAGTGTAGGGTGGTCTGGGTGCAGAGCCAATTTAGTTGGCCATAGGAATAGAGTGACCTTTTCAAAATTAAAAAATGGGATATATGCAGGAGCCCTGTCCTACTCTGTGGCCCTGCTGCCTGGCCAGGCTGGAAACCAGAGCCAGGCAGTGATAAGTTCAGCCCAAGGGGCCTGGGCTGCTGTGGAGAGCCCCAGAACCTCCACCTGCCCTGGGCAGGGGGTGGGATGACCAAAAGCAGCCCCTGGTCTGTGTCCCTGGCCCCCAGGGCACGCCGTCCAAGGCAAATGGAGGGTCTGGTGCTCCACACAGTGGTCTGGGCTCTCTGGATAGTTCTTACTACTTACTACTTCTGGCTTCTGGCCTGGCCAGGGGTGGGACTGCGGGGGAAAGAGGAGGATCAGGGAGCGGGGCCTCATCATGAGGGAGGACTAATGCCCCCCCCACCGGGAAGAGGCTGGCACCACCACTGAGCCTCGGGCAGGTGCAGAGCGGGAATCCACAGGGAATCCTGGACAAATGTTGTTCCAGAGTCATTCAGCCCTTGTACATTTTAGGACTGTCCTGCCTAGGTGGGGATGGGTAGTCACCCTACATAGGAAGATCTCACAGTGTGGATTATCTGGTAGTATAAGGATTGCATAATTTATCCTACACTACCACCTCCGTGGAAAATGGAGGCGTAAGCTAGGATGGCCCTGCAGCCCACTGATCTGTACTGATATGTTGGTAGATAGAGTACTTCAGATATGTCTGCACTGCAGTCAGGGTATTTAGCTTTAATCTAATGATCTCACCTACTGATAGTATTGAAGCTGCAGCAGCAGAGACTTCAGTAGAGGTCCGGGGAAGGTTTGTACGGTCTGTGCTAGTGCGACTTCACTGCTCTCAGTATGTGAAATTGCTCGAGCTAGCTCCAGTATGTCTAGAAGTGCAGGAGGTGTGTGCACGCACACACACATGAAGTGAAGTGGAGATATACCCTTAGTGCAGCTGTGTTTTCAGCTTTCCGTGCTCTTCGTGACCCAGGATGGAGAAGGTACAAGGGAAAGCATTATGCCACTGATCCTCAAGTGGGCTACATAGTCCTTCATTTTAGCTGAGGATCGGCCACTTGCTATCTAAATCTAAGGATCTGTGAACCCCCATGGGGAGAAGAAAAGACTTAATGAACCTAAAAAACCCCCTCTTTGTTTTTCTTTTCAAATGCACATGTCTCAGGGTATGTCTACAATGACCGCAGCAGATTTGCTGATGTCAGACTGATCTATCCAGATCGATTGAGCAGAAGTGAAGATCCGCTCAATCGATCCGGATGTCAACCTATTAAAACCACCTCCAAAAAAAGCATAGTGCTGCGTCGACAGACACACATTTCCTGTCGGCGTAGCGCCATAGAGACGGCGCACTAAAGGGGAGTTGTGAAGTTGATGGGAGTTACAGAAGCTACTCTGTGTAGCTTGGGTAACTTTAGTTGACTGCGGCCGAATTTCACCGGCAGTATAGACCATGCCTCAGATATCCTTGTCCTTCAAGAAATGCATAATACTTATGAATAGAGCAGATCAGAATACACCAGTTTGAGCATAACTCTTGGTTTTGATTGATGGTACCATACATTTTGCTTAAACAATTCTGCAAACACTGCAGGATATCTCAAGCTTTTGCAGTTAGTGTATTTTGAGATAATGGGTTGGATTTTAATATACAAGTCATGCAAGGGTTATATATCTCAGAATAGTTGAGGCATAATAGCAAATGTTAATTATGGAGGAAAAAATAATCCCTTTTAGTCTTTGTAATGCAAGCCTAGAGCTTTTTAAAAAAAAATAGTGGAGGATTAGTTACCTATAACTTGATAATTGATAGGTAATCTTTTAAAGAAAACAATGTAAAAATAACTTTCTGCAACAAAAGGAGAATTAGGTTATGTTTTGTTTTGTTTTGTTTTGTTTTGTTTTAAAGATGTGATATGGAAAGAAAGGAGATTTATAACCACTGATGTGTTGTCAAAATGAGGAACAGGAATGCTATGACAGGATACGGTTATCTTGACCAAAGCCATGAGAAAAAACAGTGATGAATTACAATTTCAAAAGAGCTTGTAAGATAATTAATTCAGTGTTCACAGTCATTAATAGGAGAACTGAGAAATTCAGTACAAGTAAAATATTAAGGACCTAAGTTTTAGCCATCTTATGAGGTCAGTTTCTGATTTGGAGCTCAGTGCAATTAGTGATGAATGATAATTCTACTAAGTCAAAGTCTTTTTTTATGTTTTTTCTTCTATGTGGCCATCCTTCTACACAAATGTATCTACATCCCAGTTGCACAAGGTTCCAGTGTCCTGATAGATGCTGATCAGCTGTAGCTCCCAATAGTTTCATTATGAACTATGGGTGTGCTTGACACCTCTCAAGATCAAACACTTAACCTCACAACTCAGGCTATCTTTAGAAGGCATTGTATGGCTGGCTACCTCCCGTTCAGGTTCAGTATTTTGTAAATATAGATGCACTTTTATTAAGATCTTCTAATTCTTTTGTTCAGAACTCAAATGGCTTGTCTTTCTTACAGCAGTAGAGACCTAATACTGAGTTGTTAGCACATGGTAATGGCAGAGGGCCAGCACAATGACTATACCCACTTAAATCGTGCTTAAGCCTTATTGTAAGGATTTAAAAGGCACTTAATTAGCGCATAGGTCTTCTGCATAGGCCTGAATTTCATCAACTCTTAGGAGGAGGGGGGAAATTCAGCATATACCCTAATTTCATAAGGCTCATTCTACAGCCATTCACATTATTCACATCAGAAGCACTGATCCCAGGAATTAAAATGGTCAATAGAGCACATAGGGCAAGTGATTTAGAGATAATTTGATCCAAAGTCTTGTAGCTGCAGCTCCATGGATTGAAAAGGACAAAATAACTTCTCATAACAAACACTTGAATTGGTTTATAAATGCTTTTTTTTTTTTAAGTTATTTTCTTGATCAGTTGATAATAGTAAGTTAAGCCTGGGTGTCAACAGGAATAAAACTTATTTCCCTGCCTCACAGGAAGTGTGTAAGAATTAATTTTCAATTTATAAACAAGTATGAAGATAAAAAGTGCGAAGCATTATTATTGTGGAAGTATTGTTTCTACTTAAAAGATGGATTGTCAAATTATTTTCTTTGTATTTGTTAAAGTGTATCTGGTATTTACACTTTAGCATCACTGAAATATTTATGTAATCCTCTATATACTGTAATTACATTTCAAAGAAACAGGTTCTAGTAGACTGAATGGAAGTCATTGTGTCCATCTCATTGAGTTCAATATTTCTCAGTTAAATTTTAATGCAGTAACTAGAAAGAGAATGATTTTGAAAAAAGGTTTTGAAATTTGTTCCCATTTCACACTAGGACAAAAATGAGACCTTTATGGGGGAGGAAAGAGAGTGATTCCATCACCAATAGCTCAGCGTTTAAGGGCACTCACCTGTGATGTGCGAGATCCAGGTTTCAAGCTCTGGATCTGTCTGATTCAGAACAGGGGCTTGAATCTGGGTCTTCCAAATGACTACCCTCATCTGCGGGTTAGAGACTTCACAATATATGGGCGTATTGGTTAGTTCATTCCAATAATCAGTCACAGAGAAAAGGGCTCAAAATTTGAAGAATCAGATTAGTATGGAAAAATAGATATAGATAATGTTTAGTTTGAATTTGACTTCATTAAACAGACATTATAAATATTAAGATAAAATAAGCTGTTTTGCCAACTGACACAGATGTCAAATTAATATTAGCTGAATTGTCATAGACTCCTAGACAAACAAATCCACCTCACAGATCTCCCTGTCACTGCTGGATTGTTTTCTGTTGTACATTATTGAGGGCCATGTTTAGTCTACTTTTGAATACAATTTGATAAATTTGTGTCTATTACAGTATTTTAAAACCAGAGTACTAGAACTGAGTTAGTCCAGATTTATAATAGTGTTACAGAAATTAGAATTTGCTCTAATGACTCCAGGGACAGAATTTCCAACATTTCTGTTGGATGACTACTGAATAGTCAAATCAGACATTTAGTTGACATTTTTCTCTCCCCACACACCATTAGAATAGCCAGTAAGACAATTGTTATCAAATTTTGACTTTTAACAGCTTGAACTCTGTTATGCAAGAGGTCAAACTAGATTATCATAATTCTCCCTTCTGGCCTTAAAAACAGTGGAACTAGATTCAGAATTTACGCTTCTTAAAAAGTCAATGTAAGGCATTTTCTATTGTTAGAATGTTCTTGTGTTTCATGTTAAATAATGCTATAGAAGTTGAATTTCAGACATTTTGCACACACAAAAGAAATGATCTGTAACAAGACATTTGCATAGAATAGCTAAACCATCTAACCTTTCACTCCTTGTTCGAGGGAAAGAAAAAGCCACGGCACGTCATGCCTCATAACAATTTAATAAATATCACTAAAATGTGGCAGTTGCCACAATGGCTCATTAGCAATCTGCCAGTGTAATTTAAGGAAATCTGAAATTGTTTTGGGGTATCAGCTGGTAGATATAACACACAATAATCTCTGAAGAAGGCAAGAAACATATGGTGTGCTCTCATCAGCTAACCCCAGGGGACTGCACCAAAATCTCTTGTCTTACAGCTACATGACATTGAAAGGAGAGATGGGAGGAAAGATTTTTGTGATCACAAAAAACAAGCAAGGAATAGATGGAACAGCAAGGTGAAGACCGCGAAGTTAAAATGGTTAGAGAAGGTGTACATTACAGTCTGACCTACTAAAAGACCACTAGTACAATTTCTTCCCCTGCGTATGTAACCCATTAACTTTCTAAGGTGCTTGTAAATATTTGTAGTTCTCCTTGCTGATTTCCCAAAACAAATGTCCTACACTTATAAAAAATCAAACACAATTGACACTCTTTTAGTATCAATAAAATACAGCCGTCCACAATTTTCATTAATTTTTTCGGAAGATTCCCACTGTATTTTGATTTCTTATTAAAACCAGTTAAACCATTTACTCACATTAGTTCATTATTTAACCCTCATCAAGTGTTGTCTTTGGATAAATCCTGGAGCATTTGAGCAGATGCATAGCTATAGTGTCTGCACGTATACAACATAATCTCTCCAATATTGCATTAATAATTTCTTGTGTCCTGAGGACAAATCTATCTATCTATCTATCTATGTATATAGTGCAATCTGTGCATACATTCTTCAGTTTCCCAACTGATGGGCCAAAGTAAATAAACCAATATAAATTAAAATAAGTAATAAAAACAAATCATTCCATTGGTACAGAAAGAAAGAAATCTGTAGTAACGTAGTGCAGAATACTTATGTGTTGCCTTCTCTAAACATGAGGTGACTTGTATCTCAAGTGTTTGAATTTAATGAGCACAAGCATCATTTTGAAATGTAAACAAGTGAGTTAATCAGCCTTTTATTCCAGGTTCAATCAATGTTTGATCATGTGAATCAAGTGCAGTTGTTTCTAGGGTTAGTCTTCGGTATTGCATTGACTATTTGAGTGGTACATTTCCTATGAAAATTAGTGGGCATTGTGTATTGAACAGTCCATGTATTTCAACAGAGCGGTGCAGGACTTCACAGCTGAACCCTAAATAAGTGAAGCTTACCTAGTTTAGGGGATTGTAACAAAGCTGAAATGTGAACTAGATACGTCAAACTTGAGATACGTCAAACACTAGATACGTCAAACACTGATTTCAGTCTTTTGCACAAGTGTAAGTGAGAGGAGAATCAGGGTCTGTAATTTTGGACCAAAGGTGGCATGATGCTCACTTTGCATTTTACCCTCCTGAACTGGCTCTGTGGTGGTCCAGCCTGCTGGAATAAGTTAAAGTAAAATGAAGGCTTTGAGCAGGGGGTTGGACTAGATGACCTCCTGAGGTCCCTTCCAACTCTAATATTCTATGATTCTATAAGTTACCTTGCTTACCAACAGCTCCAAGGGGCTAATAAAACCTGTGGAAATTGGCAGAGTATATGGAGACAGTATATATATGGAGAGTATATGCCCCATACATTGGCAGCAGGGAGAATGATAATGTAGGAGCCACTATGCCAGTTTTGCCCCACATATAAATCTTGCTTGGCTCAGTGTGACCTCTGTATAGCCAAATTTCACCAGCTGTTGGGGCAAGGAGCTGCACTATGCCCAACTCATAGTTCCTTATTATTGTGTTTCCTTTGACACTAAAAAAATAAAAATAAAATCCTTCTTGGGGCTTCACGAAATTAGTTTAATTTTTTTATAATTTATTTTTCAGGAATTTTGTATTTCATTTTATCCATGCAGAGGGGAGGGTGGAGAGTCAGGTCCTGTCCCCAGAGGAGGGAAGGAAAAGACTCTGGGGTGTGTATCAGGTCTTGCCTTGTGGGGGGGGGACCAATGGGAAAAGGGCAGGTTGCAGAGAGCCCGCACTGGTGATCCTGTGGTGCTGGGCCCAGCTTCCTGCTCTTGGCATAATGACAGTGTGGCATAATGACATAATATGTGTGTGTGAGTGGTGCTGTGACCCCATGCACCAGGTCTCAATTCCTGAAGCAAGGTACTTGTGTTCAGCCCCGCAGGACAGGAGAGGCAGGAGCCAATATACTGGGGTAAATTTTTTGTTTTATTTTCTGTTAATTGTATTTGCAAAAAAGACAGGACTCTAACTACGTTCTGTGAGGTAAGGGTATTTGTGATAAATAGGTACTCCATATAAAAGTAACCAGAGTGATCAATAATATTTAGAGAGGTACTGATGCTGCTTGGAAATCTTAAAAAACCAGCTCATTTAGAAACAATTTGCTTTCTACATCATATTTCCTTTGTTTTCTCTTCCCTTATTGATTTGCTTGAAACACGATCCTTATTTCTTTAAAAGTTAATCTGCTCCTGTGTTTTTGTTCCCTTGTAGAAATCCTAAACCCATGTATGTGAGTTTAAAATCCTTTCTGACACTGAATTTTATGCAGCACAGCTGGTGATGGGGTAACCTCAGATGGTTTGGCTAAGCAGTCAAAAGTTGGGATATTTTGATCTGAATCTCCCAGGTGCCCACCATGGCTCTCTGGTTCCTATCTCCTTTTATACTCTCCCTGGTGCAGAGTGAGGATAGGGGGAGGTAGAAGTTGGCAGTTTATAAGCTTGTTCTCATGCTCTTTTTATAAGGTGGCTTGCCAGCCCTGATTGCAGTAGGAGTCACACCTGGGTTAAATCAAGTGATCCCAATATAAAAAGCAGCAGACAAGTGGGTGTAGGGTTGCGACTGAGAGAGGAGCGGAGATTGCTAGAGATAGGAAGCCTGGTGGTAAGCTGCAGAAGCCCAGGAAATGGCAGCTAGGTCTGTAGACGCTACAGGGAGCAAGAAGGTTCCTGCAGGGCCATGAGTCTGCAGGGGAAAAGTGCAAGCAGTATTAGTGAGTGAATGAAGAGAGCTTGTTCAGGCAGGGAGGCCTGGGGGAGACCCTGCCCAAGTAATGGGAGACACCACAAAGGCCTATGTGGAAAGGCCTGTAGAGAAGGATAAACTCCATTATGCCAGGTACTGGGGAGCAGACAGACCTTCAGGGAGGGGAGGGGGCTGTGCCCATCTGAAACTGGGGTGAGGATGGTGATAGTTTGTGTTCTGTTTTGCAATACTGTTTTTTTGGACTGCTGGGGAAGAGAGAGACTGAACTGGGGTTTGGAGCCCACATGGCCAGTGTGTACCTAGAGGACTACATGAATGGGATGCCTGGTGGGGGTCTTTTGAACTCCCCTTGAACTGAGAGTTCTTCAAAGTGGGGAGGGTTGACACAAAGGTAGGGTGCTGCATAGTGACCTCTAGCCATGAGGGGTGCTCAGACAGTGGCTGTATGGTTTTGCAATTCTGTATAATTGAATGGCTCATTCACAAATTCAGGAGTCCCATTGTCTCTTCAAGGCCTGCTCCCAGTGATATAGAGGGGAAGATTCATGTTATGGAAGCAGTTAGGTAGCCCAATTCCCCAGTCTGATACAGTGGAACCTTCTAGCCTCTACTACTCCTACTACTGAATTCCCACTTGAAAATTTAAGCCAATCTGGAGTTTGTGGCCCATATTCCACTGCCAAGTTGTGAGACGGCTTGTGAGATTAATAGCTCTTGTGGAGCGTGAGGTGAGCATATATGTATGTCAGGATATTGTAGCACAGCCATCCACACCTGGAGGAAAATTCCAGACTGCCTTTCAAATTTTAATGTGGTAGTACATAGACCCAAAAGAGGGAATATCTGAAGTCTATTGCATTGTAGAGCAGGAGCAGACTGTTCATCTGCCTGCAAAGATTTTTCTTGATTTGATAGCAGGAGAGGTTCATTTGGCCCTTGAAGGAGACAGAAAATGTAAATCAAAATTTTGAACTGAGAAGAATGCTTAGAGGTAAGAGTTAGAGATATATTGTGACTTGATGTTTCATATGGGAAGAGAGTTACAGACTGAATGGGAGTGTGTGGATATAAGAACAGAGAGGATATAGCAGGTCCATGCAGGAGTCTGGAAATCAAGGGCTTGATCCTCAGCTCCTTAATGTCAATGGCAGAACTACCACTGAATTCAGTGGTGCAGGATCAGGCCCCAGGAGAGCAATTTTGAATTGAGAGGAAGGAAATAAATCTTTTACCATAAAGAGCATTGAAAAATTGATCATGAACTTAATTTACAGAAAGGGACTTGTTTCTTAATAAACTTGTCAAGACAAAAACAGGTTCCCAGTCTGGTGCAAATTGCATTCTCACAATGTACACATGCATGTTTGCATCTGCGTTCAATTGTAAATTAGCATCATTAATTCAGTTTTGTGTACACAAAGTCATGGACCCATTTTACAGGCAGGGATGCTGGGCCCCTCAAAAAAACCCAAAGGAAAAATCTAGTTCTTAGTTTTGAAAACATCTGTTGCCTCTAGGAAATTACTAAAAGACACTTAATTTAGAAGCTATTCTCTGTTCATAATTAATTTATCCAGTTAAGCAAGTGGGCGTTGCTAGTCCTGTAAAAACATGTAGCCAATCAGATGGCATGATACCAGCATGCTGTGTTACCACATGGGGAATGTAGGATATTGTAGAAGGGAATGTATTCAGCCTTGTGGTATGGAAGACTGTGTACTGCATCACTAGGTGATATCTGATTCAATAATTCATGATGCAGGACTAATTCTGACTCTAGAGGAAATTGCTTTCTCACAGTGCCCATAATTGAAGTGTGAGACACCATCAGAGAATAAACTTAAAGAAGGGAGGTGGGGGAGATGCAATTAGACTGACAAGCACATTTAAAATATTATGCAACCAAATAAATACTGAATTAGGAGTTGATTATTCTGTAAGATATCACCTAGCCATTTAGCCTGTTTAAAGTATGGTCACTTATAGTCTTGCTGGGTTATGATATCTTTCATTATAATAGTGCAAACTAGGCTTGCTACAACTCTTCTCATTTTCAACAGTTTTATTATGCAATGTCACACATATATATGGACACCAAATGTACATCTGTTTCAGTGATCTGCTTACACTACAAGAATCTTTCCTGAATTGTTATGAAAAATGAAACCTAGAATTCCCAATCACGCGTATCAGGGATCAGAACATCACTTACAATCAGTGATTGGGAAACCTTTGGGTATCAAAAGATATGTAACGAGTACTATCTGCAGGCAAACTGTGACAATAGTGCAATAATACACAATGGCACTGAGACACGAACTAAACCATAAGGATGCAACTCAAATTCCCAGGAACAAACTGTGTACTAAGGGTTTGTCTACGTGGTGCTGTAGTCCACATGAAAGGAGTGTAAATTTTAGTCCACCTTAGCAGGTTGCACACTAAGTGGCCCATGTGGACACTTCTGGTGTGCATTAAAAGTTCACTAGTGCACATTAACATGGTACTATTCAGTGCTGTTAACCTCAAAGCTTGAGTTTTTTTGCCGATCACATGTGAAAAGTAGCCTCAAAATTGCCAAGATTGGAAACAGTGCAACTGCAGCAACCACCAGGCTTGGCTCCTCTGTAGGCCCTGAACACACAATGGGCTCTCAGCACAGCAGAGCACACCCCTCTCACCCCATATTGGCTGCTCAGCCTCTACCCTCACCATCCCTGCGCTTGTTCTCCACATAGGTTAGGTCTACACTTGGAGCTACGGAAGAGATTCCTCACTTATAGAGATGTATGTGTGCTAGCTGTCAAGCACACGAAACAGCATGGAGCTCTGGCAGTGCTAACCGCCCTGAATATGTACTGTCAGAGACCCTAGGTATGTACTCACGGCAGCTAGCTCATCCTGTAGCTTGTGTGGCCATGGCTACATTCTGTTTTTAGTGTATAAGCATATTTCCTCAAGGTGGGAATCACACCCCAGCTCCAAGTGTAGGGATACACAGGATCTTGGGATCTTGCCCAAGTTAGCTGCTGCCATTGCAAGACACCTAGGTAGGAGATCAGTGCTTAATGTGTGCCAAAATTTGCCAGGCCTACGTCCTGGCACCTCTAGGCTTGGCAGGTCATAGCCCTGGCACCTTTGGGCTGGCTGCATCAGATATGAATGTAAAAAAAAATAGCTTGACCTCTGGCACCTCTTTCATTACAAATGAAGCACTACAGGAGAGGAAGGAGGCATAAGGTATTCCCCTCCTCCTACTGTGTGGGCTATATGCCCTGTGTTCAAAGCTAAGAGAGAGCAACCTCCTCAGGGCCATTGCAGCTGGGCAGGAGTTGGAGAAGCCTCAACTCTGTCCCTTCCTTATAACCTGCCAGCCAGCACAGCATGGAGGGGGAAGTAGATTTCTACTTGTATAAGCCAGTGAAAGGTTACTTTCCCTCTGGAGTAAAGAGCAAACCAATAAATAAATTGAGATGCTCCCAGCTAGTGCCCTGACAAGAAGTGCCACAGCTTTCCTGAATAAACCCCTGCTCTTGTAGGCTTTAGAGGCTAGTTCTGCAATGTGGAGAGATTGGACTAAAAAAACCAAATCTTTGAGTGGTTGTGGAATCCAAAATCAACCTCCAAACCTCTCGAGCTTTGTCCATAACGATTATAAACTGCTTCACTTGTAAGTTCTCTTTGAAGATGCTCAAGTGAATTGTTTTGGCCTTTGAGAGAAAATTAGTTTTGGTTTTGATTATAAATCATAAGATAGTCCTTTTCTCTTGATTAATGAGTTGAGCTGCATGAACGACCATCTAATTTAGAGTGATCTATTTTTAAGATTTAGAGAACTGCTTTCCAAGCATTGGTGAGTAAATTTGTTCCCAGTATGAGGTATTTATAATTACAGGAATATGCTCTAGAGCTGCTGCACTGTGGTTAAGTACCATTGCTAACTTTAAATTACAATCTCAGAGCAATTCTACCTATAGTTTTCCAAGGTCACAGACTATTCATAACTATTATGAAGAAAGACTTTTGAAATTACTGGGGTGTCAACCATGTATACTAGAAATAATAGCTATATCAAGTATTTATTCTTCTATACCAAAAAAATTTGAGTTTTGGACTGAAAATTTGCAGTATACATTGTCTGTCCCCTTTGCTCCACTAGCCAATGTGAATGATTGCAGATTCTGTTCCCAAATTAGCAAGTTAATTGCTGTAAAGATGAATGACAAAAAATAAAGCATAGTATATGTATTTGGGCACCCAATATAGAGAAAGTGGAGGGAATGGGATTTTAGTATATGAATATATTCAATATTCTTGAATGGTGTGAAAACCCCATACATATTAGAGTAGATGTGGAAAAAGGGAAACTGAATAATAGTTGTCAAATGTACAAAGATATTAATATTCCTATTTTAACTTGCTGAAGAGTTTTATGGTATGATAATTAGCAGTTAGTTGCAGTAGTAGATTCATGAGGGTCATGTCAAATATATTAAACTTTCATATATTTAAATTGTTGTATTTTGTCCTGTTCCGGGGCCAGATCTTGGGCCCAGCAGATCTGCACAGAACAGTTAGGGTTGAAGGAAGGTGCATAAGTGCCATAAAGCTCATCTGTGTGTGGTCTGGGCCATTCCCTAGTGTCCTGTGTCCATGACAAAACTTGGAGCAACCTAAAAACTGCTGTAGCTAAGCCTGGCTACTCATGGCACCGAAGGACTGGAAACCAGTTAAGGATTGGCATAATTTCCCACTGCTCATGATTCCTCTGTGGACAGCAGGGGCTTGCGATGGTCATTGGAACCTCGACACCATCAGAGGAAACCCCTTTAATCCTTTCCAGGTCCAGTTCCACTGGCGCCATATGCAGGTTTGGTTGTTGGTGTGGCACAAGGCATCTGCACTCTTCTGTAGCATCTAGGCTCTCATCTCCCTGTTCTTTTTCCTTTTAAAATAAGTCCAGCCTAAACTCTGTTCTGGGATATCAGATCACAGATTGTCACACTGTCACAGATTGGTAAGGGGAATTTGGTTCAGCCTTGCCTGTGACCTACCAGTTAACTCACAGCTGATCCTGACTCAGTTACAATTAGTGATCCCAGCTGTGGAAGGGTCAGTGAAAATTACATGGAGAGGGAAGAGAACTCAGTGAGTGGGGAAACCCTCTCTCTGGTAAGGACAAACTGGAGAAAACCACAGGGTTTAGCTTAGCATCCTGTGGGGTGCCCTGAGATTCAGCCTATTAGACCAGGGCACAGCCAGAATTTTCCTAAGGAGGGGGCCCAGATTACCTGCCAACTTGGCCCCTGCTATCAAGCTGTGGCCTCCATCTCTCTGTCCCTTCATACTATAGATACAAGAGCCTTCTCCTCCTCAGCTCCTTTGGGGATGGGGCTTCAGTTAACTCTCCATCTCTCACCTGAGAGCAGCTCCCCAGCCCTGCTTCACTGCAGGCCACTCTCTCTCCCCTCGGAAGGTCTCTCACTGAGGAGTGCTCAGAGGGTGTGCTCTGCAGGCACAATGGGACAGAGCCCTACTGCACAGGACACCTCACTCCCACCATGAACTTCACGCATACCCTGGGACCAAGGTTGGTCCCTTCCTCAGTGCCCCCCTGATGGGGGGTAGGGGTGTGAGGGGTATCATTGCTACACAGGACTGAGAACCTGCCTCCGCATCCCACTATGGAGCATTGGGAATGGTGTGAGCCCTGGCCAGACAGATTGGCAATCAGGGCCTTTCTATGGGACAATGGCCTCCTTCCCCCAGCTCCATACTATGCACCCCCACACAATCTAACAGCAGAGCCCTAGGCCCCTACAGCCTCAGCCTATAAGATGCCCCCTGACTTTTGATGTTCTGGGCCCCTGCCCTGTGGAGATAGAGCCAGGACACATGCTGTCCCTGAGGATAGTGATCTTGGCACGTGTGAATTTGTAGTAGCATCAAAAAAGGATGCTGGGCCTCCTGTTTCCTTCCTCCCCCTCCACTTTCATTGTGCCACTGCCATAAGAAGCAGGGAGGTTCCTGAAAGAAGCTGCCAGAATCTCTGGAGAGGCAGAAACTAGGAAGGAAGGACATGGGAGAAAGTCTTGGGAGGCAGTGCTCTGCTGAAGGAGCAAAGAAAGGACTCTGCAATTCCCAGAAGGAATAATGGAGAGCAGGAAATTTCAGCATAGTACAAGGAGGGGCAGAAGGATTTTTTGTTTTGATGTTGGTGTCCAGTCTTTAGTTGGACTTTTGTTACCTTGGAAGATGACAGAACTGGAAAAAGGTGACTGTCAGGCCACAGAAGATGTAGACAGACAGGTCATCGCAGTGCCAAATAAGTGGTTGTCAGGAGATGCTGGAGATGAAGACCCCTACAACACCACACTCTGTCACCAGAGGATGCCATGTTGTTGTATGGAGCTACTTGCACTTACCTAATTACCTCTCCCAATCTGAATAACTGTACCAATAAGTGATCTGCAGCTCTCATCTCTCTGTGTGAGAGATGGGCCATGGTGATTTATGGGATAATAGATGATAGAGACTTACTAGATCTCCTTGTGCAAACTTTTGCCAGTGCCAGAATATCCCTTCTAATGTACCTCATCCTGCTCCATTTGAAGCAAATGGGAGATATATCATCAACTTCAATGGGTGCAGGATCACACACTGTATCTCAAGTGCTTTTTTCCAATCCCATTTTATATTACTCGAATTATGAAATTTCCACTGTTTTTATGTGAAATAAACCACATTCTTAGCCCATGTATCTAATATCCACTTTAAGTTTTGCTTTGCTTAATTTAATTTAATTATTTCTATTTACACCTCATAGTGCCTGTTCCTCTTAAGCATTACTATGTGTTCTTGGAGATGGCTATCATAGTCTTTGTCATTTGGCCAAATGATGTGTGTGTTCTTTTAATATCCCCCCACCCAATAAATATTTTGTCTGAATTCCTTGTGGTTTGCTGACCTTTCTGTTGAGGTGTCTGTAAATGGATGCCATGGTCTAGGTCCAGTCCTAAATTTAGTACAAAGAGCTTCCCTGATCTATGGTATGTTGTGGCCAGTTTGCACAGCCTAAAATCATACTGAATTTTTTTGCTCCCTAATTACATTCCATAGCTCATATTCAATTTACTGTTTTGTACTAATATATATATATATATATATATATATATATATTTTTTTTTTTTTGCCAACGCTATCTGAATAACTTTACCTTCCTCTCTTCAGATATTTTTCCCCCTGATGTTTCTCATTTTCTTTTTTTCCCTCCCTGAGGCTTAAACTTTTGTTTCCTGCCTCCATTTCTTACCTCTGTAAGTTATGTCTCTGTTCATCTCTGTTACAGGCATTTGTTTTTGTGCAGGTAAATATGTAATTGGAAAGATATTGTCAATTCTATTTTCTTTTTATCGTACCTCTAAAAGTCTGAGAATGTCTTTACTTGTTTACTGGGAGCAGCTCCTGGCTATTGTGTCTCACAAAATGCAGGTTGTTTACATAACATCTTCAATGGGACTACTCACACACATTCAAGAAAGATGATGAATTCAGATTGGAACAGGTGCAGAAAAGAGCTGCTCAGATGATTGGGGAATGAAGGAATTAAGAGAGGACACCAGATGAGCGTGGCTTTTGTAGCCTGACAAAATGATTGCTGAGAGGGGTTATGACTGCTCTCTGTAAATACAACAGGGGCTCAACACTGGAGTGGGTAAAAAGCTCTTTAGGCTGAAGAACAATGTTGGAAGAAGAACAAATGGATATAAATTGGCTATGAACAAATTCAGGCTGGAAGTTTGAAAACTTCTAATCATTAGGGGGTGATCAACAGGAGTTTTGAGGTAAAACAATTTAAATAGTTTAAAAGAGAGAGCTAGACAAACTTATGAGTGGGATTGTATGACGGTTGTTTGTGACATTGGGGGAGCAGGGCTCAGCAGCCTTGGGGGTCTCTTCCATTTTCTCTTACGTTCCTAAAATCTCATGCTTCAGGGCTTCAGCTAGTCACCTGTGGGGGTCAGGAAGGGATTTCTCTACCCTCCTCCCCCCCCCAGAGTGGACATTCCATCTTGAGCTGGAACATGGCTCTCGAGCCCAAGAGGTCATGTAGGCTTGAGAGACTGATCCAGAATGTCCACACTTTTATTTTTAGCATGCTAGCTTGAGCCCTACTAACTCCCATCTGTCCACCTAGGCTGGGAGGCTTGAAAATTTTGGCCAATATTTTTAATATGCTCTTTGTTTCTAGGCTTTATTCTTAACTTCACATTTAGGATAATACATGGATTGGTGAGGGCCCTGAATCACTTTGAATGCCCTAAACTTTGAAAAGAAATCTGCTGCCTTTTAATGACATCAGAAATGTCATGGAAGTTGCCAGTCTTTGTTGCCCATATTTGGATAGTTATGACCTTGTAAGGCTGCACGTCTGGGAGTGATGCCAGCCAAGATGCTGGCATCCATCGTCTTGATAACAGGCTGTGTAGGCAGAAGACACGTTATGTCAGATCTTCTAATATTACCACGGGCACAGAGATCCCATTCAAGCAGGAATTAATTTTGCTCATGTCTCCTCCACATTTTAGCCTCTCATGAGCTATTGGGGCTAAGTAATATTTAGATTAATATTCAATCTGACTTAATATTTGTACACTGGACAAATCATCGGGTAATCATTGCTTTCAGTTTATAAGTCAGTTGGGTTTTTTAGTTGGCATTTAATTTGATTGAAATTACTCTACTACCATTGCCAAAAAAATCTTGGCAGAAAGTAGGGGGTGGGGAGAAATAATTAGATCTTTAAATGTAAGAGTCAAAATACTGCAGCTCCATCGATGCATTCCATGTATTTTTGTTGGTGTTTGCCTCCCTTCTCTTTGTCATTCAACAAATTGCAATGGCTGTATCATCAATGTTGTTTACACCTCAAAAATAATCAGTAAAATGCAGCTGTCTTGCTTCTCCTAATGCATCATTTGAATTCAAATGTCCTTTAATTATATGTTCCCACCCCTGCAGAGCAACAGCCAGGCACACTAATAAGAAAAATTCACTATGTGAACAGAGCAGTAAGTGCTTGGAGTTGCCCACCTGGTGAGCAAGCACACTATTTTATTTAATACGAAACCTCAAAAGCCCAGAATGTGCTTAATTAAAGTCTATGGAGGAATAAAAGTGAGATAAAAATTAGAATGAAAAGGGAAAGTTTAAAAAAAAAAAAAAAAAGAGAGAGAGGGAAAAAAAAAGAAAAGCCACCAGAGAAAAGAGATGTAAGGAAAGCAGTGAAAAGTGTGTGTTGTGGACTCTTTTTGAACAGACTCACTTTTTAAAAAAATATGCCATGTGACACATTTTGTGTGTGTGGGAGCATGTCAGCAGCTAAGCAAATATCACCTTTCTTGTGCCTGATTCTCTTGCTCAGCAGATCTATTTGCATAAACTCTTTCTTTATTTACACCTGAATAAAATATGTTTCTGTGTTCTGCATTTTCAAACCTGGGTGTCTAAAGTTTGCCTCCTAAATTCAGAGGGAGGCACTTCAGAAAAATCCGACTGCTTTTATTTAAGTGCAGTATACCTGCAAATCTGAAGTCAATGGGAGGTCAGTGTTTTTGAAAATCAGTTCACTTTATATTTCGATGCCCCAAGTTGGGTGAACTACTGGGATAATATGGAACCCCACTGAAGTCCATAAAGCTCTGTGTAAGTGCAGCAGTCTTCCAATGAGCAATGAATTGTGGGATTTGGGCTTAAATATGGATTTAGGAGGGAAGGAGACAAAACCATACCACACAGGAAAACGAGAGCCAGTACAATGGGCCAAAAAAAAAACAAAAAAAAAAAACCCCAAACAAACAAAAAAAACCCCCAACCAAAATATAGAGGCTTGTTTAAAGATAAAATATGTATCTAGCTGTCATACCAAGAAATATACTAGTGATGATGCCTATCTTTTTCTAATAATCTGAGGATGCAAAGTGTTGATTTTCAATTTTTTGCTGTGTTAAATTTTTAAATTGGTTCAATATGCTGGAATTGCTCCTTGACTCCCTTTTAAACTGAAGTAGCTATGAAAAAATATGAAACTTCTCAGTTATTTTAAATTATTCTACACTGCCCACAGCATTTGTAAAATGATTGGAGTGCTTCATGTTTTTATAAATTCTTGACTTGTAAGTGATTGGTGTTATGGATATCTGCAGTGGTAAAGTGACTTAAGTTATTGGAGCACTCCTAGATTTTATAGGTGCTGCTTGGATTTGATGCTTAGAGTTCTGAACTGAATGGAGAAGAGGATGAGTAGTAACGGAAAGCTTTTACGCAGTGAGAGGGACTGGATTACAGAACAGGTTTGAGGAGTTAAATGAATCTGGAAGGCTTTGGACACCAGTTAGTCCTCAATCATGCTCAGAAACACTGAAGTGGTCTGCTAGAAATATTTTGCCAAACCTAAGGTTTGGATGGTCTGTGTTCTCTGCCAATGACGATCCCCTTTTTGTTTGGTGTTTTTTTTTCCCTTCTTGGAGGAATGTTTATGAGAAAGAGAGAGGCCAAAGTGTGAATTTATATTTGTTCTCTGAATTTTGCTGAAGTATTTTACAATATTCTCATTAAAAGCAATCAAAATGGCTGAATTTCTTCGCCCTATGAAGCTCCCTGTTGGAGTTTAACCACTCTGTTTCATGTTTATTCCATAAACAAGGAATAATACGCCCCTGGGAGGCTGTTGAGCAAAATAATTTACTACTATTAGTACAGTGCTTTGAAGATCAACATTATTATTCGGCCAAATCCTGAAATCAGTGCATGGAATAGATGTTTTTACTTGAATATAGAGTGAATTAGAGGCTCAAGATTTAGCCTATTTGATTATATTTGTCACAATTGAAAGACTCATCCACTGGATGTATGGTTAGGTAGTGGTCATTTCTCATTTCATTGACTTGGAAACCTCCAGACTGAAATGGATCCACTCAATACCTTTGAGTGATGGTACATGTCAGTCACCTCTTTTGGAGATGTGTGCGGGAGGGGGATTCAAGCAGAGGTATGTGGTGTGCAGCTATCTGCAGACATCTTTGGGAGCATAAAAGTATTCTCGCACAATCAACATTGCGGGAAATCCTGTGATACTACAGACAAAACTCCCATTGAAGTTATCAAGGGCTTCGGGGTTCATTAAGCTCTAAGTAAAACTAGCAGGATTTAACTATGTGAGTAGAGGCCATTGCTATCTTCACAAAAAACATATGTGGTGTTGATGGGGTGGGGGTGGTGATTGTTTTGGTTCATCTGAGGCCTTGTGGAACTCAGGTCAAAAATGACCTATCAATGAGGACAAAAAAAGACTGATTGCAGCATCAATTTAATATGAAAAAAGTACATATCAAGTTGTGGGGAGGAAGGATTGGGGCACTGGCCTGGAACCTGAGACCCAGGTTCAATTCCTTGCTCTGCCACAGACTGCCTCAGCAGTCACTTAAGTTTAGTCTACACTTACCCGGCAATTCAGCGGCAGTCAACGGGAGTTACGCAAGCTACTCCCGTCAACTGCTGTACTTCTGTTCTGTGGCTGTCTTCACTGTGTTCCTGTCGACGCAGCACTACGCCACTTGAGGAGGTGGTTTTAGTACGTCGACTTCCTTGTTCATTGAGCGGGTCTACACTGACTGCTAAGTCTATCCCTCAGTCTCTGTGCCGCAGTTCCCCATCTGTAAAATGGAGAAAATGGTTCCCTACCTCACAGCGGTCCCAGAGAGGAGACAAGCATCCCATGTGAAAAAGGATCCCAATGAAACAACATGGAATGACATCCCTATGTCCAAGTTAGTCATGGGATACATAGACATATTATATTGTGAGGTTTCTTTGGTGTTTGGTCATCAATCTGAATCCCTGACCACACAGACTCACAGACCCAGAAATGCTAAAAGGGGAAAATCTCGCTCATTCAGGCCATTCATACTAGGTACAGCGCATCCTACTAGGGATGGAAAAACTCACTTTATCTTTCATGGGGGACCTACCTCAACTTTGTAAGTTTGAAAATGTGACTCAAGTTTTAACATCAGTAGGCATCTTGTTTGGAAGACACAGACGGGGGAAGAGGAGGGACAAATTAAAAGTACAATGGAAAATCAGGATTAAAAAGTTAATTTTTTCCACTTTCTATCTTCTAAGGTAATCTAGAGTATTAAAATAATTCCAGAGAAATATGTGTGTGTTTAGGAGTGGGGTGGCTGGACAAGAGTGGGAAGAGAGACACAGCTCTAATGGAAGGAGAAAATATAGCATATATACCAGATTGGGGCGCACACTCATGCCAGCCTAATCTTTGATCAGCCATCCCTAATGCCTATTACTACAGGCTTCCCTTTGGCTTGGACAAAGTTTATTTTAAACTGAATTAACTTTAATGGTCAAATATGGGATTAGATTAGAGAAGGGAAAGTGTATCTATTTGAATTCATTTTGCAACCACTTGCAATACAAAATGGTACTAAATTGCAAAATTCCCAAAACATCAAACTCTGAGATTCATCCATTCATGCGCACATGTGTGTGTAAAGTGCTTCATTAAGTCTAGTAAGAGTTACCTGGTAAAAAACAGATCCTGAAGAACCTGAAGTTTGCGAACAAACTGCATTATATAGAGAGATCTACTTTGCAGACATTTTTTAGGGCTGCTGCATTGCAGAGGTATTAAAAGCCCATATCTGACTTGTGTATATCCTTGAAATTTGTAGTGGATAAATATAAATTCTTTAAAGAGCCTTTAACGAATTTCTTTAATGCGTTGTCTGGTATTATCTATACTAAAATCTCAAAGTAGTGTAATCTTTATTTCCTCAGCATTAAGTAGAAATGTGTTGTGACATATTCTATTAATTTCATTGCCTGGTAAGACTCAAACACCAACCTTCCTTCTGCATCATTTTGTGCATTTGCAGTTGTTTTTGTAAATTTACATATGACTAGGGGCCATTCGGGTGAACATAATTAAAGATCTAAGCCAAAATTTCCCAACTTGGTGGTCAAAAATTAGACCTCTAACTCTATTTTAGACTTAATGAGAGATCTAATTTTTTAAGTGCTGAGCACCTGCAACTCCCATTGAAGTCAATGAGAGGTAATGGTGTTCAACCTTCAGAAAGCAGTCTTTCTTTTGTATTTGGATACTGAAATATAGGCTTAGGTGCTTATCTTTAGGATCTTGTGTTTGAAAAATCACAAGCCTGGGGACATGGATTTGAAATATGTAGGTTGTCTTTTGACTTCCACAGGGTAAAATCCTGGCTCCACTAAAGGGAATAGCGAAGATTTCACCCATGGAGTAAAATAATTATTTCTTCCTCAGACTCGTCGTTTCTTTTGCCCATGATGTTGTAAGCAGAGCTGTGGTAATAATGGATTGTTCTGGCTCACTGGCAAATCTGAAAAATGGAATTGAACCAAAACAATTTTGCAGAAAATTTCATCAAATCAAAAAGTTGCAAAAGAAGAAAATAATTTTGGGTGCAATGGAATATTCCATTTCCACAAAATTGAAACTTTGTTTTGCTTTTGACAACTTTTGATTTTTAAAATAAAATTAAAAGTAGTCATTTTGAATGTTTGTATTTTGAAATGCTGAACTGAAATGTTTTGATTTTTCTAGGGGATTTTAATGCTGCATACCCTGCTGCTTTATACTGCAATATCCGCAGCAAACCAGTTTACCTAATAGCTAGCACCAGTGCATTGCTTTCTCTTCCAGGCAATGAACAGTGTATTGCCAGCAGTTACTAGTAACTGCACAGCTCTCTCAGCAGTATGTTTATTAGACTTAAACCATTACATGGAAAAAACCCACATATAAAATCTGAGAGAGATTCTACTTGCTTACTTACAGCTTTTCAGAGATCACCCCAACTCCAAAATAGGGCTCTGGTAGGTGTCAATCATTCCAACTCTTAAGTGGGGCAGGGGTGGAGGGGGGTGACCTGGCACTCAAGGTCCTGTCAGTTTGTTGAATCAAAAGGAAGGCCACAGATCAATTAAAACTCAGGTTTTTAATATGAAAAGTCCTTTCTTGTTTCTTAGTCTCTGCGGAAAAAATCAGCCTGAATGAATGTATGCAAACCACCCAAGGAGATGGTGGTCTTCAGTGGTGTTTATAATCTCTAGGGTAATCAACCCCTAGTGTTATAGGTCCTGTAGGAGCTGTGTTACCCCTCCCCCATGGAGTAGAACACAGTCATACATAAACCATTCATAAATTTAATATAATGCTTCCCCCCACCCTCAAAGATACTACGTGGGGTGGCAATATCTGCCACAAGTCTAGTCTGAAAAATTTTGCTCAGCTGTAGTTGTAAATTCAATCACAATCTAGCCATATGAGGCTTGCAGTTACATTAATTGCATTAACAGTCAGATTCTGTTACATTGAGTACCACCTCACCCAGCAGAATCTGCTGCAAATAAGGAGAGATGTCTATCTAAGAGATGAAGATACACAAAGACAATGATATTGAAATAGTTTGGTTTTACAGACAGTTACTTGATTTTTTTTTAAGTTTTTTATTTTACTTATTGGCTGAGACTGTGTCTCTTAGTAAACTGCTTGCTATGATGCCAGTGATTATTTACAGTTGTTCTTGCAATCTTTGCTCAGTCTGTAGTGCTAGCTAACTACATTAAGTAACTATCATTATTTAAGATAAATAGTTGACACTAATCTCCTCTAGTCCCTTTAAGAAAATGAGGTGTATATTTCTATTGGTACTAAAAAATAGTGTTATGTACTGAAAGGTTTCTAGAAACATCTGTGGAAAATATCTGAATTGCAAGTAAGTTTACTTTCATCATGCAAAGGTTTGAAATAAATATTAAAAGTTAGAAAGGATTCTAGAGAAGATAAAGAACTTTTCTAGGTTATCTAAGGTATTTCTCCAATAATGTTATTTCTTAGAGTACATATAATAGTATTTGGTTCAGTCGAGATTTAAATGTATCATTCAATGGAGTTTCCACCTCTACCACTGGCTAGTAGCCAAAGTTGTCAGAAGATGTTTCTGATATTCTGGTTAAATGTTCCCATTTTTAATTCCATCCCCTATTTGTATACCATCTCTTCCAATAACAATCCCCTCTGTCTTTGGTTGCTATTACATACCTTTTTAGCTAAACATACTTCTGAAGCTTTCTTTGGAAGTTACCCTGCACCGCTTAATTGTTATAGTAAGCTCCCTCTGGTTTGTTTTGTCAATACCTTTCTATGTTTAGATGTCCAGACTAGAATGGAATATTCCTGAAGCAAACTACACTAGGAACCACATACTTCCCTCTACTAGGAAGATAGGTCTTTACCTATGTAGCTGAAAATTGTACTGGCCTTTTTCATTGCTATATCACATGACAAACATATCTACTATATGCCCTAGCCTTACCAATAGGTCTCTTCAGGATTCCTTCTTCCTAGATTTCTATCTCCCATTGAGTATACCTGTTTTGATTTACTTTCTCCAGATACATTAACTTAAATTTTTTGCCAAGATAA
Source organism: Emydura macquarii macquarii (assembly GCF_026122565.2). Taxonomy (NCBI): domain Eukaryota; kingdom Metazoa; phylum Chordata; order Testudines; family Chelidae; genus Emydura; species Emydura macquarii. The sequence continues at coordinate 1,392,500 of NW_027131527.1, forward strand.
ATCTCATTGTACTCTCTGTTTCTAGTCGCTAAATATATTTTCTATTTGCTTCACCTCACTAATGTTGGCAACTCTTTTCAATTAGGGCAGGCTGGAAATTTTTCAGCTAAACTTTTTTTGGTCAGAAAATGCGATTTGTCAAAAACCCCAAAACTTTGAAAGGGTTGGTTTTGACAAAAATTGCAATGGGAAGATTTCTGGTCAAAGCAGTGGGTGGTTGGGACACTCATGGGATGTGAGAGATCAAAGTACACGTTCCTGTTTTGCTTGATTCACGGACTTGAACTGAGGTGTGTGTGTGGGGAGGGTGTTGAGTCTTGAAAATTAATGGGATAGAAGAACAGTTTCCCATTGAGCTCTACTCCCAATTTTGTATCGTCTGTGAAATTCATTAACAGTTTATGACTCTTCTAGATCACTAATGAAGATAGGTTTGGACCTAATACAGTCCCCAATCCCTTATACTCCTATGAAGTGGTGTGGCATAATTGCTGCCTCTAAACTATCTGCAGTACAGTGATTATTTCCCCATGCACCCACAGGCAGGGTGACAGGGAGACGGCTGAATTTACCCACCATTGGCCTCTTGGCAAAAATACTTCTATTAACCGATCCACATCCGGTTCCCACTGCATGGATGTTCCTTAGTTATCCTTTTCTATCCAGGTCAGTTAATGACTGCTTCTGGTGCACGTACACTACCCTATTAACCCCTTTGTGTCTGCCGCTCTGGGCTCTCCACAGCCCCTCTTTTGGCTGGTTTTCCTCCATCTGGGCACTCACTGCATCGCCCCCAAACTTGTAGTACGTCTTAAGGTGGTTGCTGAGCAAGCCCTGTAGGCAGAGCAGAAGGGGGGACACAGGATATTGGAAGTGGAGCAAGGCTGGGCAGGCCCCCCAGATATACCTTGATGCAGGAGCTAGCTCCACAGCAGCAGTGAGGAGGAGCAGTGCTGGCTTGTTATGACAGAGTGGAGGCAGGGCAAAATCTGAATGACTTGGTGTGACTCCCCCCCCCCCCCAAAAAAAAAAAAAAAAGCTGGGGGGCCGGGGCCTGTCACTTAAAGGGGTGTGTTGGGGAACTGGGAAAGGTTCTCAGAAGAGGCAGCCTACCCAGGGACCATGACAATGGGCACTACCAGAATACAAATAATAAATACTACAAACCTATTCTAAGTAATAGTACAGTAAGGCTAATATATTTCTATAGCAATAAGAGGAGTGATGCAGAGAAACTTACTGTGAATTGACAGTCACAGATTCACACCTGAGAATTCTTGTGAATAAGTTTGTAGAGAATACGTGTTCTAAACTGACTGCAGGGGTTACAAATATCCACTGGTTAGTTACTGAAATGAATTGTTCTATATCTGTTTTTCCAGCACTCATCCCATTCTAGTGGGCATGCACTTTATTAGTGGTTTGATCAATATATTTTTTACTGTAGTTGCAAACTTAACCCAAGGTAAAGTTTGTTACCCACTGTGATCAAACCGTGTGTGTGTGTGTGTGGTGGGGGGGGAGAGGGAGGATAGCCCAAATCAGAGTGTGTTTTTTTGATTTGAGTGGTTTTGGAGTATTGATAAAGTTAATTGTGTAGATAGTTTTCCACTATGAAATGTCAAGTTTTGTCAACATCCCAGGTTTAGGGGTTTTTTTTGTTTGTTTTTTGTTGGCTGTTAATATGCAATTTTCCCCATTATGTGCGTGTAAACAACAAAAATGAGCCACCCCCAAAATGTGCTGATAAACCTTTTATATCACACACCTGCTATTGTGTTCTGTAGATGCCACATATTCTGAAGGGAACAAATACAAAATATTTTTCATTATCAGAAACAGTGATGTGATGTAACATAGTAGAAGTGAAGTGTGAAATATATGATGGTGTGTTGTGATGTAGAGCATGATGGTGTTGTAGCCCAAGGTCCAGTGTGCTGCTGCAGCAGCTGTTGGGGCCATGATGTGTTATAGTATAAAGGTTTAATTGGCACAGGTTTGGAGACAAAAGTGAGTTGGGTACATCCTCCTAAATGAATACTGATAAAATCTGATATAAGTGTTACGGAAGTGCAAAGTGATTATTGGTCATCACTTCTTACTCATTTTAAAGCTCTTGAACATTTTTCCATCACATTTATTGTTTAAAATTAGATCATTTAGAAGTAACAAACATACAGACTATTGAAGGCTAACTGAAAACTCCAGCAGGGAAAAACCATAAACAGATGGAGAGGAAGAAATTGGATTGAATTAAAGGATAAGTATAATGTTTAAATCAAGGTAGGGATATTTCAAATGGAAAGAGCTAGTCAATATGTCTAATTTCTGGAAAGAAAACATGAGACAGATATATTTTATATTCTGTATGTACTTTGAAATTAATACAAAATGAAAATAAATGTAAAATAAAAAGGAAAAGATAACAGTCAAAACCTCAGTCAAAAATGAGCTGACAAAGCAAATTGAAGATTTATGTTAACTTCTTAAATTCAGTTCTTGATTTACAGGCAGAGTGCAAGATGTCCTAATGTTGATGGGCTACATGTGAAGTAAAATAGTACACATCATGGGTTAGGGTATCTGAATTAGATTCACAGAGACATTATGTACCTGGAACCATGGTCTAGAAGCTACAGAACCCTTAAATCTCTTAAGCACTGGTGAAATGTGGCTGAAAATATTTCAGCTTGGTTTTGCGATAGTTGCTGTTGCTACTACTTATAGACACCTAACACACAGCCCTTCTTAAGCTCACATATTATTATTGAAGGATCTTATAATTATTATTTTTGGGGATTCAAAAATAACCAAACCCAAACTGAAATGAACCCCTGTGTAAACAGAGCTTGGAAAATGATAAATCATGTGAGATCATGTTTTCAAACAACTGAGATGGTGGAAGAGTAAATAGACCCTGCCAGCAAGACTAGCATTTATCAAATTGGGGAAAAGTTTGAGATGGAGGAAGTCATGAGTCCACTAGAAAACTAGTTGTTTGACAAGATAGGGTATAAACCAACTGAACAGATATCTATGTATAGCAGTGAATTTATTGGAGTGTTGGAGCCAGATTACAACTGGCAGGATATGCAAGAGAGAAGGACCTCAGTAGGCTTTCCTCTCTCTCTCTCTCTCTCTCTCTCTCTCTCTCTCTCTCTCTCTCTCTCTATATATATATATATATTGTGATATGGTGAAGGCAGAAGGCAGTAGAAGAGTGCTGGATGGGAGATATGTGAGCCCCAGAATGCTCCGGGCTTTGTTCCCTGCTGACTCACTCAGAACCACTGGGGGCAATTAGGAGCAGCTGAGGCTGATTAGTGATCAGCCAGGTGCTCCATAAAAGGGCTCCGCCCCAAACACACAGTGCACGAGCTGGAGGAAGTAGGAGTGCTGTGGTGAGGTGAGAGGAGTGCTGTGCTGTGGTGAGGTGAGAGGAGTGCTGAGCGGTGGTGATAGGAGTACGGAGCTGTGCCGAGGAACGAGCTGGTGAGCAGAGCGCTGTGGTGGAGCAGTGAGGAGGAAGGTACCAGCTCCAGAAGCCAGAAAGACTGAAGGAGGGGGAAAATTAGCCCAGGGGAAGAGTGTGCCGTCTGGAAAGCAGTACCAGCAGCACATAGCTGCTTCTTATAGGGCCCCTGGGCTGGGACCCGGAGGAGCGGGTGGGCCCGGGTCCCTACCCCCTCCCTGTGGGAAGACGGGGTGACGGGCAACTTCCTGGCCCACTACAAGCAGGAAGGTGCGAGACCCACTGAGAAAAGCCGGCCATCAGCCACAATATATATATGAAGTATTATAAATGTGCATAAGAGAAACTAATAATTTAAAGACTCAAGAAGCACCATGGTCCCTTAAAAACTTTTAATTTGCCTGAGGTACCTATAACACTGTTCTCTCATTTATTATTACAGTAGCGTCTAGAAGCCCCAGTCAGTTCCCATTATGCTGGGTATTTGCACAGACACATGATAAAAGACACAGGTTGCCCCCAAAAGCTTACAATCTAAGCCCTGATCCTGCAACTGACTACATGTTGGAAATACCCCTGCACCCATGTGGCTCCCCATTGACTCGAATGAAGGTGTGAGCATATAGTGATCTGCCTGTGTGGCTCACTTTGCAGAATCATAGCCCAACTCAATATTTGAAGGTTTACCCTAAACAAAGTGTAGAGGCGTGGCACTGTCAATACTTAGTTAATCTAAGGCATACCTGGAAATTTTAAAGGCTCACCACTGTAGTTAATATGATAAAGCAGTTGTAATGGGGAAAAAAACTGCTGATCAATGTAAATATTACCTAAGTCATAGTGAACCACAGCTAAATCAAAAGAAGTAATTCTCAAGAGATTTTTCCTTGAACAATAAGGCTTCCCTGTGTGCTTTAGATTATGGATAATGATGAGTTGAGCAATAAAAAAGATAGTTGAAGAAAGATGATTGACATAAGAATGAAAGCTGATGTGTACACCTCAACAAGGTATAAAATATTATGAAGTGCCTGATAGGTATGAAAAGGAAGATAGTCAATTGATGTGCTCATCTAGATAGTTATAAAACAGAAAATGATGCAGGTTAAATTAATGTACTCATCTGGTGATGGTGCAGAGGAGCATAGGCAAGAGGGTTGACTTAGCAGATGATAAGAGTGGGAGGGAGGACGATGGAAGCATCCTGAGTGCAATGCCAGTATGGATTTAGTGACATCATTCAGATCAAAATGGCCTTTTTGTAAAGAAGAGTTTCCTTATACTGAGGGCAGGGGGGATGTAAGAGATTTTGTTAAAGGACTGGGCTGGTGACACAAATTGCACAGATATAGGCTTTCACTCAAAGAAGTAAAAGATTAATTCTAATTAATTATCTAGTTGTAGATAGTATTAGTTTAAGAGTAAATGCTGTCCAGATTTCCAGGGCCCTGGAATTGAAGTGGTTCTGATAGACAGTGGTGGGGCCTGGGTATGGGTGAATGTAATGTCTAGTCCTGCTATGGAAAAGTGCAGGGGTGGGCGAAGATAGTAAATGGATAATGGAGGGACATGGTCACAGAACTTGTGGCTATATTGGTCTTCCTGTGCTTTCGCTGCAGACAGCCATAAGGAACCCAAAATGTAAGAGCAACACTCTCTTCAAATCCTCTGAGGTGTTATGTTGATAATTCTTTAAAATGTATATGAAGGTTATGTGTAAAGATAAGCACCCGAATAAAGGTTTGCAGGGCTGGGGCTAGTAATTTTTTTTCTTGAAAAATATAATCAGCTGTTAGTAATTATCAGTTGGCTGGCAAATTTCTTTTGTTAATGGTTAATGCCTTTGCAATAAAAGTGTGATTGTCTTTTTTTTTTTTTTTTTTTTTTTTTTAAGTCCTTATGGACCAAACCCCAAAGTGCATACATAGGCAAGACTGTCCTGGAACCTAATGAGCAAGGGAAGCCACATCTGACCTTTTGCTGGTTAGACTTTGCTCAAAAGACATTGGTGAAAGACTTGGGGCAAAATATCAGCCTTGCTGCCAATTTTAAGCGCTATGAAGTAATGCTAAACTATCAAGGTTAAAAATAAGGGACCAGACGCTCAGCTGGTGCAAATTGACAACATTTTATTGACTTGGATTTACACTAGCTGATTTTCCTTTGTTCTTTGTATGTTTTTGTTTTGTATTGTGAAGTGGGTGGCATTGTTTCACTCATTATATAGCTGCACTAAAGCCTTCTTTTATTTGTTTTTTTTTTTTCTCCCCAGATTTCTGAATCATAGAGCCTCAGTTTTATTTCACCTTGTAGAGCCAACAGAGTAGTGTCACAGTAAACATGATTTACTTAGTTAATATATTGGAAGCATAATGCAAATAATCAGTGCTCTTTAAAGGTTTATGATTTTATTTAAATAGTCTTATTTTAAAGCCAAACTGTTACCAAGAGGGTACAACAATTTCATAAGCAAATGGGCATTAATATTTACAAATAGTTAGATTATTTCCAAATTAAAAGTCACAAAAAGTCACAAAAGCCACCCAACTGTAGCTACCTGCTTTATCTGTCCAGTTGCAGGTGTAATAGAAGTACAGATATTTTCCTCATGTGATCATTGTACCCACTTTGACAATAGGGTTTGTCACTGGGTAGTTGGTTCCTGTGGACAGACTAAGCCCAGTGCACCTGGGCCAGAGCAGATGAGCCCAATCAAGCCAGTTAAAGAGGACAGGAATACACCTGGACCTATAAAGGGCTGCCAGTAGGCAGCTGGGAAAAAGGCTGAGGAAGGAAAGCCACACTAGAGTGGAGAGGAACTAGCTCCTGTGGTGGGTCCCTGAAGCAAGGGGCCAGAGGCTCAGGGAAGCAGCTGGGCCTGGTGCTCCAGGAAGAGAGCAGAATTGGCTGAAACTGGAAGCTGCCAGGAACAGGAGTGTCAGATACCCCTGGGTGGCCTCAGACTAAGGAATGAGTTAAGACTGGTTTTCTGTTTGGAAATAAACCTCCTTGCAAAAACTGGAGGTATTTGGAGCTGGGATGATGCTCGGCCCAGAGACAGGCTTTTATGCCTTTCTCTTTTGCAAATTATTGTGCACTGGTTAACTGTCTTTCCTTTGCACTATACTAATGTCACCATAGTTTCTGTCAATATATTTTACACTGGTATGATAACTTCCATACAGCATAGCATGCCTGAAACATTTTAAAATCCGTATTCTTGCATACACATGCAATTAATTAGCTGGAGGATACACATGATTTGTTGCAAATTCCTCTGCATAAATAGCATAAATACTTTGAATTTTTTTTCTCTTTTCCTACTCATAAATAGTAAGAGATGTCCAAGTCTGAAATCTGGAGCACATTACTGTGTTTAACTCAGACCATTCTTAAGCAAGCTTCCATTGAATTCTTTGGGAGTTTGTGAGTAAATCATAAGACCTTATGTGCGTGTGATGCATAGGGGCCTGCCTCCTTCAAGCCAGGCTTCAGAGTGCAGGAGCACATATGTTGTATGCCTGTGAATGAAGTAGCTCCAGGGCCCCTGTGCCAGAACAGGTGCTCCTATTTAAAAGAGTGGGGCAGCACATAGGGGCTTTAAAGAGTCAAGGAGAGACCTGGTGAGAATGGAGTCATAGTGAGTGAGAGCAGACTGGTTTCCTGAGCAGGAAGGGTAGGTGAGAGCTGCCTGGGACCACGGGACTGGAGAAGTCCTGGAAGAAAGCAGAAAGTATTGGTTGCGTGAGGGCTGAAGGCAGAAGGAGCAGCAACAGGAGTTGCCTGACTGTAAGCTGATGGAAAGCTGGATCTGAGGGGGCTGAAAGTAGGGGAAGGATTTTAACTGCTGATATCTGTAGGGACTGAAAGCTGGACTAAAAGGAAACGTGAGTGAGAGATGCTCCCCTGGCAAGGATGCTCCCAGCAAAAAGACTCTGGGGGCTCATGCTGGGAAGAGCAGGGTAATACTCCAGTTGGAAGGGCTGGGGTGGCTGTCCTGGTATAAAGACAAAAGAGGACTGACAGAGTCCAGGCATGGCTGAAGGCACTGGTGTGTGGTATGTGGGACACTGAGGGATAAGGTGTCTTGAATTTTAATGACTACTTGCCCTGGAGTGGGGCACGGCCTATGGTTGGTCCATTTTGTTATGGACTGATTTGCACTTTAGTTTTAATAACAAATTGCCCCCAAGGCTAGGGAGCTGTAACGAAATTACTGGGTTACCTGAGAGGGGAAACTAAGACAGGGTCATACCATGGCTTACCACACGGGGCTTGCTGTGACAGGACTACCCTATGACGCTGTATCCTGCATGAAGTCATGTACAGGGGCACATGCCTGCTACTACATCAGGTAGTTCAGGGCTAAATTCCTTCTAGCGCTCCTTCAGCACTCAGTTCAGCCACTCTGACCTCAAGAACTTGTACGTGATGAGCTGCTTTCATGAAATGCACGTGTGCCACCTGCCTCCACACACCTGCTCACAAGGCAGGTTGTCGTACATGATGAATTCAGTCCAATAAACTGGATAACCCTCCACCCTGCTGATGGACTTCTGCCTACAATCCTTTTACTCTTGTAACATTTTGGTTTTTGTGGGACGGAAGCAGGAGGGTGTCTGGCCTAAGTTTTTGGAGAATATTAGGTCTTTCTGACACTCTTGCTCCATCTCTAAACTCCCCGGTTTGGTGCTCTTCTTTCCTAGCCCCTTTTAGGAGCAGGAATTTTTAAACCCCTGTTCTCCTTGAGTAGCCCCGCACCCTGGTTAAGGGCTCCTAAAGTGATTAGGCATCAGTAAGAATCTCTCAGCTTGCCTAGCAGGCCTCTAGACTCAGCACACTGCCCCCCCCTCAAACAGACCATTCTAAAAAAGTCAAACAGGCACTCAGCAAGCACACAACAAATTCACTCACCCCAAGGGTCACGTAGTCGCTTCGCCTTCACCTGGAGAACTCCCTTGCAAAATTCCTGCTCTGTAAAGACTCAAAAACCTGAAGGCAAATAAAAAGAATCCAAATTATTATTTTTAAATGATTTTGGGGGCCTCACTCTTGACTGAATGTTTGGGTTTGGCCATCCTAATGTATGCAGGAATTGCGCTGAGAGGATGGTTCTAGAAAAGGAACTTCTTCATAATACAGAGTAGTGTCTTTAAACACAAAAAGCTTACATGTTTTCATTAAAAGTTTGTTATATATGTGATTGTTGCAGCTTAGTCCATCATTGTATGTATGCAACAACAGGAAAAACTTTTGTGGTTACATTTTACACTCGGTTTTACTACTCTATAGATTTCTGGATTGTTCAGGAATAGTAGTTTAATGATGTTATCAGATTTTAATAATGGTTTATGTTAGCACATGCTTAAATTCAAAAATAATCACTTGAAGTATCAGCGTTCATTCTCTTCACACAGTTACTGCGATTTCTTTAATTAAACTTTCAAAGCTTTCATTGGCAATTAGGCCTGAATTCACATATGATTACTCATTGTGGAAAATAGCATCTCCCATGTTGGCAATCCCAAGAGCTATCCAAATGAAGAGAGGATTTCTTTTTTGGGGGTTTTAAAATTGTTTGCTTCTTCTACAATTATTTTAAAATATCTTGGTTTAAATATGTAAAGATCAGAGCTCGTTGTATTGCATCATGTTTACTGTGATTGAAAACAATTTTACTGTATTGCATCTCAGTAGTACAGAAATAGCAACAAAGTCACGGCAGTTCTTTAGATGGAGGATATGATTTGCTAAAAATCTTTTTATGAACGCCCTTGATGAATCAATCTGCCTGTCTACCATGCTATCTGAAATTACGAAATGTCATTTGATATCTCAAGTTAAATCCTAATATGCAGTGGTCAGAAGCTATGAAAAGGTCTCTACATTGCAACTGCCACTCTACTTCAGTCCTGATCAGCCTTCAGTTTTAGCAGAAGGAGCTTCTTGCACAGAATGCCAGTCCTGCCATATTTTGTATTGTGAACAGATGTCCACTGGGGATTATGTTTGCAGTGCTAAACTCATTTCATTTGTCACCTGCAGCATGCCACACTTCATTCCAGGTCACCAAATGCCAACTGCTAATGTGCTAAAGCCCTGCCTCACCACATCTCTGTGCATGGGTCTGCCTGTGCGGCTGCTTTAACATCACCTTTTTCAGACATATTTTATGTGCTGTGCTTAGAAGTTGGACTCAATAAGGTGACCACTGTGAATCCAAACGACACCAGAAGCAAAATATAAAGACAGAAGAAGTGGGGTGTGGGAAACCTGTGTTGCCCTTCCTGAAATTGAAAGGTAACAGAGAGAAACATGGATGCACAGTCTAAGCACAGTACCCCAAATATCTGACAGCATGAAATACACAGTGTGTTGCCTCGTCAGTATTCAACATAACTGCCATGGCTTGAAGATTTAAAAAGAAAAAAAGAAAAAATAAACCAGCAACAACAAAAAACAAACTGCTCGCTCTACATGGCCAGAAATAAGCATGAGATGAAGTTAAGAACACAATGAATGGGGAAATACACTAACTTGTAGGGGATGCTTAGCCATGTCTGATATAGTTCAGGATACTTCAGGGCTTTTATTATAATCACCAGCTTTCATTTGCATTTTTTTCATCTTTATTTTTTTAATCCCTTGGAGATGAAATTTTGAAGCCTTCGGCAAAGAGCATTTCGAAGCACAGTGGTGGTTTTTCTTTCTCTTTGGGTGTGGGATGTGAGAGGGAAGAGTAGATGAGGTAGAGAAATTTGAACAATTTTGTAGCTATTACTGAGTTATGCCATTTCGAGATAGTTTGTGCTCACAAAACTGAAATAAGTGAAATTGCGAAGAACGGCATTTAAGTATAGACGCATTGCTTATTTGTAAAAAACAAATGAATAACTGAGGTCTAGGCATGTAGAAACTGAATTTTCATACATGCACCATTAGGAACCAGAGTTGGTGAACTGTTTGTGACAAATATGTATTTGGTATCTTTGTTTTTCTGTGCACAAACTTTGTTTTTTTCCTGTATGCATTATGTCATTTGTTATGGTTCTTTAAAGGGGCTATACAGATATATTTCTGCCTATGGGGTGTACATGAACTGTTCATTTCACTATTGCTTTCTAACTGTGTGACCAATCATTTTAGTCATATGGTATTCTTTCTGATTGGATGAGCATAACTGTAACAAATGGGGGAGGGGGTAATAATCAGCTTACTGCATCTTTGTTTCTGCCAGTCCCAGGAGACAATGAGCAGTTTGTGGAGTTAGAGCAGTGGTTCCCAACCTTTTTGGAGTAAGGGCCACAGTTATAATTTTTACAGACCGCCAGTCTCTGCCAGTCTCTACCCTTTTTCACATGTAGGAATTGATTCTCCCTGAAAGTAGTTTGACATAAGTGCAGGCAACATCACACTCACTGCAAGTACTTGAATTCTTATTACATTGCAGTTACTTTCCTTTTTCATGAAACAAACAGCTATGAGAGCAAAATAGGATGTCTTTGGGGTGGCTTATTGGATTTGCCATATTACATCCCACTTTGATATCAGGTAGTCTTTAGGAATTTAAGAAAGTAGGTTTTTGCTTAGGTTTGTTTTGAGGGTTTTTTTTTTTTGCATTTGCTTGTTTGACACTTTTTTGATCGAGAAGATGGAAGTTGCTCAAGGAAAAGCAATAGAATGCATTTCAAATAAACCAGATGAAATTATGACTTTAAATCACTGTAAAAACAATTATGAAGTTGATGCTGTTCTCTTTTTAAACATGTCTGTGCATTTAAAGAAAACACCAGTTAACTAGCTTGCACTTAAATCTGCCATTCATCAGGAATCTTTAAGTGTTTTACAAAAAATCCCTATGCTCCTTGTCTGACTAGAAGTACAATGTATACAACATGTATAAGCTCAGATTCTGCAAGGTGACTTATGCATGTTCATAACTTTAAATAGGTTTGTCCATCTAAAAATGCTTTAGGTGATTGTTCCTTCTGTGACCCTCTGCAGTTGTTTTCATCTACTTATACAAGATGTCATTCCAATCAAAATGAATACTGTAGTCTAATTTAACTAAAATTATAGTTATTCGATAACCTGTAATTTCATTTCTAAGAGTATTGACATTGAGTCTGTGTTATCCTGCCACCCAATCTAGGCTAGAGTGAGAACTTTCTAACAAACAGCCTTTCATTTGATTTCTTTTACTGGAAATCTGTCCATGCAATCTATCTGAGTTCAAAGCAATCACATACGGTGCAATACATGGGCATCCTATTTTCTTTTCAATTAATTTTTCTGGCATGAAAATCACTGAGTATCATAAATTTGTACCAATTCTAGTTTTCTTAATTATGGCTATTTTTCTCAGTGATCAAAATTTATAATCATTAATAATTTATTATGTATCTAATGCCAGCAGTCTGCTAGACACTGAATAGCGTGGTAAGAAGGCACAACAGGAAGAAAAATAAACCAGCAAAACAGAATCAAATAGAGATATGTAAAGAAATACAGATGTAGGGCCCCATCCAGTTAGCTCTCCATCAATGGAACTCTCCCTTTTGAATCATTGGGGGTCTTACACATAGTGAATTTTGGAGGGTGAAATCCTGGCCCCATTGAAGTCAGTGGCAAAACTCCCATAGATGTTGATAAAGCTAGTGCTTCACTTATAAAATTGGGCCAAAAAACAGGTGAATGAAACAAGGCAAATAAAAAATAAAAGAAGAGAGAGCAGGTCCCCATTTCACCTTGAGTTCATTGAGACTCAGTAGGGAAAGTGCTTACAGATAGGTATGTGCTTAAGCACAATACTGAACTGGAACCACAAAGAACATCCCATATACAAAGAAAATGGTAAATATCCCTAGAAAATTCATTCATTTATTTCAAATGTATAATCAACTTAAACAAAAAGGGAAGGCAACCAATTATTCATAATATTGAATTACAATAATTGCAACAACCGCACCCAGAATACTGGACAATAGTACTCAGTTCAAACAATGCTATGTTTCTTAATCCCACATGTTGCCATGTTAGAAACAGTCAAGGTAGAATCATATTTACTACATGTATAGATTCATGAAGGCACAAAAGAAAATACTATAACATTAAAATAGCATTCTGCATTAAATTCTCCTCTGACTCTATTAAATCATTCACATCTTCTCCACCTAACTTTTCCAGTTCTTTCCTGCAGGCATTCAAAAATTGCTTTGCATCACCGTAACCATAAAATAAAAAAATGTAGACTTTTTGGAGAGAATATGAAGTTTTCCCAGAAGCAATACAGATATTCAGTTTAAAATCTACATAATCTATTTTGGAAGAAATAAATCTCTTCTTATGAGTTTGGGTGGCTGTAGCAGTGTCTGGATTGCTAAACGCATGGCTAGGCTGTTGCAAAAGCCTTTCGTTTTCATTTCCACAACCTAAGGTTTTATTTCTTTCTAATATCAATCAAACTAATTATTGCTTATCAAAACATGTCTGTAGAATGATCCAATTTAGGTGAGATGGGTTTGAACAAAGCCGTAAATTTTGTTTAGGACTTTGATATCAATTTGCACCTAGAACAGTTTTATGTTGGGTTGATTTTGATCACTCTAAACTAGCATAAACTCCCATGGAGTTATACTAGTTTAAAACCAATAAGAGTGAGGAGAATGCAGCCTTCCTGCATCTTAGTTCAGAGTGTGTTGCAGATTTTGAACCGGCAAGTGTGGATGGGATTATTCAGATCTGTGATTTTGGTTCTGCCTGTTCTAAATTTATGGGGGCAAATTCTGTTGTAAATTACACAGGTGTAAATCACTTTCTTGTAATTACCTTAGACAAGGTCAGCAGAACTAATCTCATGAAAGTTTGGATCTGAAATTGAGATCTCAAATTTGGGTTTGGGGACCTTTCTAATTCAGACTACTGAACTGGAAGTGGCTCTTCTTTTCACCATCTTTCCATATCTACCTTTTCCTCCAGTTTAAATATGCGAGGAGAGTTGGGATCCATGTTTGCCTTTAGTGCCTGAGTGCATGTAAAATATTCAGAAGAAGCTTCAACATCCCTAGAATTCATTAATTAATTAATGCATTTCCCGTGATTCATAGGCATTTACAGTTGCTGCCATGTTGTCATAAATACTAAGCTTCTGGCATTATGAGGTGAGATGCAGATTTAGGCCCCGAACCTGCAGACACTTAGACTTAAGTTTAATGTAACTCACATGAATGGTTCCATTGCCTTGGGATTATCCATATCAGTTAAATTAAGCATGTGCCTGAGAAGCGTTTGCAGGATCAGAGCCTTAGTCTCCTCTTCCCATTTTCCAATCTTTACAGGCTGCAATTACAGAGATTTAAATAAGATTAAATACAGCGAAAATTAATTTTATTCTTATCTCTAGGGTAGTTTTTGGAAACATTTGGTTTTCAGTAGAGAAGAAAGGAGAAAAAAAGACCCTTACAAGTGACATTGTAAGCAGTTAGCCTAATTTTATTTTGAATTTCATCTTCCTACTTTATTATTGTGATAAACCATTGTCATGACAGAGACAGCCCTATAACACAAAGCCAATAGACAAAAATTGTTCAGAATGCATGCTGCCAGAACCTCACAGGTATACGGCTTCTGCTGATGTTTGTGATTTTACTCTTCTTCCATCTTCTGCCTTGGAGCTGAGGAACAGGTGGCTCCAGGAAAAGAAGCAGCTCAGGGAATGTGGACTTTAAGCACCTGTAAGCAGTATTAGGGGCCGGATCGCAAGTTGCTCCAGCAGAAACTGCAGCAACAAACTAAGCTCACTTTTATATTTAAAATCTCTGGGGACTGCTGATTCATTCATTTTTCCATAAGCTCTATGAGTATTTTCTCTGTACCAAGTAGTGTTCTTCAATTCAGGTTTCCTTATTTTGTCTGAGAATCACTAAAATCTCTCAGGGATTTTGGCTTTTTGACAGTCCCCACAGCAATTATCGTTAGTGTCAAGAAAAAATTCTCTAATAGTCCCAATACTCCATCATTTAATTGTTACTCAGGCCAAGCTGCCAAGGAGGTCAGTGCGATTTGCCTCATGCATTTAAAACTAATCATATGCTTAAATATCTCAAAATGGGATCCACCATGCAAATTGCGGCTTTCCCTCAGGTCCCATGGCTACCTCACCTCTGGCAGAGTTGGGCCCTCAAGGACTGAGCACATGGTTACAAATTCAGATCTTTATTTTAAAAGATTCAGATACTGTACTTGTCTACATATTATCCAAATTTGTTAGACTAAGAAATCAGACTGAAAATGTTGCAAAAAGCAGATTTCTGTCTGGATTTCTAGTAGTTTCTTGCTTCACTTAGGTTGGAAATTCAGATAGTAGGTTAGTTCATAGTATTCATGGTTTTGGTTGTGGCCCAAGCCGATTTCAAAAGTAAATATACTCTAAAACTTGTTTGGGGAGTCCTCTCTCTTACACCCCTCTCCCGGCCCACACTTCCCCCCCCAAAATACTGAATTCAGCTCAAGTGTTAGGTGAAAGCAGCTTGGGGTTGGTTTTTGTTTTTTCTGTAGTGGTTCCCTCTTTATTAGTTGTCATTCTTAAAACACTAGTAAATCAGTGTACCCTTCTGAGATTTGTTCCATAGAGAGCCTCTTTCTTTTTCAAAACTTGGGTTAATTTGACCTTTAAACCCTCCCTCTGTGTACATAACAGTGAATGTCTGAATTGTTCTCATTCAGTTAACTGTTATCTAGCTGCGCAAATTAAAATCGCTTCAAAATTGCTATTGATATCCAACTCCTTAAACATCATAGTAAGCTTCAGTTCAGGAAGACAGAGTACTATGTATGGTACATATAAATAATGAGCTTCATTCAAATCCCATACATACTGATCTGACATTCAGGTATTATTCACTATTAATTTGAGAGGGATATTTCTTAAGTATTTTGGAATAAATTGCTGTGAACACTTGAGGTTAGATTATTGCACCTAGTGTGTATGAACAGTAGTTAATTTTTTAGTAGATTGGGATATGCTAGAATCATACTTGTAGTGTTGTATTAATGGTTCATTATACACTCTATTAGTGTTATACCCAGAGAGAGAAGATATTGAAGAGGAGATTTCACAGTTATTGTACATATTAAATTTATGCCTTCTGCTTGAATCATTTAGTCAATTACAGCAGTATATAATACTGCATAATCTGTATAAAAAATTCTGTGTGCTCAAAGTAATACATCAAATTTTAGTTGTTGGGATACTGTTTAAAGTAAATGGGGAGTCATGAACCAATAACCTTCATTCAGATATGAAAATCTGGGGGTGAAGTTCCTTGCTGCTTATTATAAATTTATTAAAGAAGAGTATCATTCATTATACAGAATAAAAAGGTAAGATTATGTAGAAAAGCATCTAAATATTCCAAGAGAAAAATAGTTTGTTTGGAATTAGGTAAACTGGTTGTGGCACTTCTAGTTGATATGATTTAAGATCGGAGAAGCGACTGGCTTGAAGGAATGAAGACCTCATCTCAAACCTCTGCATAGTCTTGTGTTATGGATGTTTTCTGGAAAGGCTATATGAAAACAGGACTTGTAGGAAGTGTCTTATGACAACACATGAATGTCCAGTGTATTAATATAAGAGTGAAAATGTGGAATCAGGGTTATTGTGAAGAGGATTTCAAGGATTTAATTTCCCTTTCCCTTACTTCAAAGCACAGCACACCTTCAATTCTACATCCAGAGAAGTGGAATATTGTAAAAAATGTGTCTATACAGCTTATTTAAAATAGTATTTCTTATTTATTATTACTTATTTCTGGAGACACGACAATTGTGTGTCTAATGACAAAAGATGCAGTGGCTCCATCCAAGTCTGCTATTTTATGGATTATTCTGATGGGCAATTTTTGCAGATTATGGCTTGAAGTCACCAAAGCACTTGAATTTGTGCTTAATTTGCATTCACTTCTGCTGGATGAAGCACATGCTTAAAATTTGCTGAATCATTGTCCTTACTTCTCTGTACATATAGCTCTTCAGTGTAACTTAATTAAATCAAAAGATACAAGTATGCCTCCGGTAAAAAAAAAAAAAAAAATATATATATATATATATATATGGATCAACTGTTAACATGGAGGAGTTGTTAATAACTTGTTTTCTGGAGTTCCTTAATCTGAGTAGCATACATAATTGTATGTATTTTATGATTTGAATACATTAATTGTTCTATGAGCAAATGATTATACAATCTGTGTCTAACTTTTATTTTAATTCTTTCTGTCTAGCACAGAAATCATGTCTGATAATGTGCTGCTTTCAAAAGAGGATTGTTCATAACATATTTTTGAAAAAAACATAACTGAACAGTTTGCTTTTCTTAAATTGTTTATATTAATTATTTAAACTAGGGTTAGAATTATACCAACCAAGATGGTTGATAGATTCATTTTGGTAATTTGGATTACACTTCTAAAGTACAATCATTACCAAAGACGAGGTGGTCAAATCATGACACTCTGCTTATTCTATAGTACCTATCCATCTAGCATAATATCCAGTTGGTAATGTTACCTTCGTTCTTTTTAAAAAAAAAAAACAAACTTTCTTGGAGAAAATTTGAAAGATTATTTCAGCAGACAGTATATTTTGCTGACACTGAATGCCGCTGCCTGTCTGGGCAATCTATATAAAAGCTAGTGCCCAGGCCACAAAACTAAATTTCTGTATAGTTTGACCTGTCACTTAAACCAGAGATGGAACCAAAGGGGGAGAGAGTGATTTCCCCAAGCTCCAACAAAAATGATGAATTTCTGCTAACTTACTGGGGAGAGCTACATTTTGTCCAGAATCGAACAAAAATGTTTGTGGAAAATATTGTTCCCACTGTATGAAGAAAAAAATGGTAGTTCTTGATTGGCTCTAGCCTTGTCTTGCCACTGTGAAGCCCTAACAAGACACTTAAGCACAAAACTAATTTTACGCACATGAGTAGTCTGATGGGATTATTAACTGCTTAGAGGTTAAGCATGTGCATGAAGTGCTTTGCTGGATAAGAATCCATTAGCCTGTGTGCTCAGGTGCCTATCCAGTTAGAGAAAACATCACTCAGAATGGACAAGTAGGGGACATGCACTCTGCAGCATACTTGGGAAAAGGGAAATACTGCAGCAAATGTTGCTGCTTGGGCTATTGGAATGCCTTCTACTTCAGACCTGAGAATTTATAAACTTCAGTTTTTATCTGATTATACAAGTTGCATGTAATTTATGGGCCTGGCAATATTAAAGACATCTATTTTTCATATTTAGTTTTTATCAAAACTGATAGGGTTATGCATTTTTTAAAAAGCTAATTAAACATTTTTTATAATTTGTCTAGAAAAATGCATTATGCTACGTGTCATAGCTTTTATATGTGTGTATGTATATATTATACAATATAAAATATGGCACAGCATTCACCCTGTTGTATTGGGCTACGTTATTGGTTGGCTGGCCCCTTTTAAGTGAATTGGGTCCAGCTAACCTTATGAGAAGGTAGGTGCGCCCAAATTGGGCCTAATGAGGGGTGAGACGACACCTGAGTTAGAATGTAGAACGAGAGCTGTAGAGAAGCATCTCACTGGGAAGGAAGCTGCAGAAGAGTTGGGAGAGGAACCTCAGGGAAGGCCCTGAGGAGAGCTGAAGTAGGGGAGTGAGCTAATGTAGTGATTGCTCTGGGATGGAGGCCAGAAATAGTGTCTGGGAAGCAGCTTCAAGCCCTTTGGAAAGAAGGTAGGCCCACGGAGGGCAGATGTGGAATATGAAATGACTGTGATTAATTTGGGACAGGAGGGGCGTATCGTTTTGACTGTTTTATTTATGAAAGAATGATGAGGGCTTGTGTGTAGGAAAAGGGCACTGAGTACCTGAAGAACCTGACACAGAGAAGAAAGGATTGACTGAGGACTTTAAAATGGGACATTGTCTGTTGTAAGAGACAGACAGAGTTATTGGGCAGAGTTATATGAAATATTAGAAAATATACCAACAACAGGGATGCTTTCTAGCTTGAAAGGGTTTGGTGAAATAATTGCTGAGACCGGCAAAGAGAGGGCTAATTGTGGCCATCGCCTACTGGCCCACACTCGGGCAGCCCAGGGCACTTGGAGACACATATATATATATATATATATAATGATTGTAGTATATAATGTACACACACTTGTCACTTCTGATGTTAAATAGCATGTAGATACCAAGTTTATAGCTGAGGAAATAGAAAAATGAGCAGGCACACTGAAACACTTCACAGTACAGTATTATGTCTGCATCAATGAGAGCTCAAGTTAACCTGAGTCCTCGCAGCTCTACTATGACCAAAGGCAATTAGCTCCAAGGAAATTTATATGTTTGGCTTCTCAGTGTCAAATGTATAATTTGTAGACAAAGAATACTTACATACATTAATGAAAAATAATACAAGCCATTTAACATCACTTGAGGAATATAGTTTATCTGAAAATTATGGCTGTGATGACTGATAATTATTCAACAGGAGGTTTTTACTAAGGAAAAAGTATATTTAAGATATAAGTAGATTAGGCAACACATACCGGTTAATTTCTTTCTTTGAGTTAAGTTGTATTACACAATATTAACCCAGAAAACAGGCCCAAGGGTCAATCCACTAACCCCTACTTGAAGATAAGACTACTTAGTGTGAATATACTTGTGAGAGAGTGTTGCATGATCAGACCATATCTTGATAAGTAGTTGTAGTTGTACGTCTATGGTACTTTGATATGTATTATATAAACACGCATTCTTGGCTAGTGTTTGTTTTTTAATCTGTATAGAAATGTAGACACCAAATCTTAAAAACATCCAGAAGTCATTGAACTTTACAACCTGTGAGTTATTCCATTGAAGTCAATGAGGCCACCCACAATATGTAAAGTTGCATGACTTTACTTGTATGCATAGTCTCGTTGAAAGTCAATGAAATTACTCACATGAGTGAAATTCTGCACAAGATTAAAGTTACACATATATTTAAGTGTTTATGGGATCAAAACCTTAGATTATAAACTCTTTAGGGTGAAACTGGCATTTATAATGCAATTTTACTAGCACAACAGCGTCCCCATTCTGAGTGAATCCTCCAGACAGTACAATGGTTCAAATAATTATTGGTATACCTTGAGTTTTTTGTCTGAAATCTTAAATTCTGTCTTTTTCAAAAGAATACTGATGTATTTTATCCTAGACTCTTTGAAAAACTAAGATGTTCAAATTTTTGTCATTGTTTCCCTTAATTAGACTATTAAAAAAACAAAGTTACTAAACTCTTGCATTCCATGGTTTTCATCTCCGGTCATTTTTCACATGCATAACTATACTCTATTTTTTATTGAAATAAGTTATGCATAACACAAAGATTTGATCCAGTACTTCCAATGTTCTTCAAAACTTGACTTGTGTTTTCTTTTCCCTACACAATCAGACTTCCTCATGGAAGGAAAATGACTATGGTGATGTTAACCTTTCAATTTTGTGATGCAGGGATTTTTTGTTTGTTTGTTTGTTTTAAAGAATGGGACTTTAACAATCTGATTTACTCCAGTTTCTCAAGTTCCCTTTTTTTCTCTGTACACACTGTAAGTCATCACCCTTCATTTCACATTGTCATTCACTCCCCAGGGGTGCAATTCCAAAAGGTTGAACTCAGCTGTAATATAATGGAACCATTTGTTTCATATGTATTCAGTGGAGGGGGACAACTTGGAAAAAGAGAATCAGTGTTTTACTATAGACTAGACTAACAATTCCATATTTGTACTTGCTGTTGACTTATACTAAGTTTACCTACCCATTTTCTCAAGCTTTAACTGAAAATATATTATAACAGTTGCACCACAGTAGCTGCAAGTAAGTCAATATTTACTAACAAATTCCCTTACATTGGTATCAATTAAAGAAAGTTGTTTTTGTAGTTAATGTTTCCTGTGCCACTTTTTGGAAACGGATATATTTAATGGTAATCACTTTATATACTTCACTTTTTGCTGGGGTTGATGTTTTGGATACTGCCTTATAGCTGCATTTGCTACATCATGACAATGTCTGCAGGAGGGACACAGGTGAACAGACCGCTTCACATATTTGAAGAATGAAAATGAGAAGCATTTTTGTGGGATTGTCAGCAAAAGTGCTGAGAGCTGCCATCTTAGTGAAATCCATAAAGATGTAAAGCACTATTGTTGATCTAGAATTTCAAAGGTTGCAGAAAATGCCTGTGTGCGCTTTCACATTCTCAATGTGTTTCATGAGGCAGAAACAAAAACATATGTTTAAATCTAGCACATAAAAATCCATTTGAATATTTGGGGGGTGAGGAAGGGCCGAATTCATTATTTCAGAAATATCATCAAGGTTGAGTTTGTACCTGTACTGTAGGGGTACATTCACTGTAAACAAATCAAGTTAACCATCTAAAATAGATTGTTTTAATGGATTCACTGCTGTCTCATTTGCTCTAATTACTGTAATTTCAGTGATGATTGGAGGGGATTAATAATTAACTACTGCAGAAATTCATGTTTCATTTTATTTCTCAGATTAAAGATTTATATAGTTAGCAACGTGCAATCTGTAGATTACCATAAATTAATTAACCCTTACATGATTATTAAAATAGACTTTTATATGTTATATACAATTCTCTGTATTTGTTCCTTAGATTGAGAGAAATCATGGAAACCAGTTACATAGAGGTGGGCAGAGAGTGTGATAGAGAGTGAGCGAGTGCTGTTAATCGGCCCATAGGTTTATTCTTTGCCAATACTGGCAATTTCTGGCCAAGATTTTAAAATAAACAAACACCACCACACTCTATTAATCCATCATAGATTTTATACTGGGCCCAGAGCATGCTGAGAGAGAGAGCTTTAGAGTCCATTTACTTATTCATTTAAATACATGTTAAAGAACACCAGTCCCTGGCTGTAGGCACCCTCACAATCAATACAGTGCTATCAATACAAAAATATTTTTCAAAAACCCTAATAGCCAAACATTTTTCTCTTCTCCAGCACTTATGACAGGAGAGCATCTCTTTATATCACCTTTTCCAGTAGCACACCTTTCCTAACAGAAGTGTGTAATCTGTCTGTGTTTTTTCAGTAGAGTCTTTCACATAGAGATCAAGTTTGAACTAGTGGTTAAACTTCAGTTTAGGATAATCTTTTCAATTTTTGTAAGATGAGTTTTAAACTCAGGCTTTCTTAATACAATATACTTCATTGTATACTTTATATAACAGCCTTCCTGTACAGTCTTACAAATAAGACTTTAATGAAAAAAATTGCTCATAAACTAAGAGAAAACTAAGGTTTGCAGTGAGATTGAAACAGGGATGCAGGGAAGAGTGGAGCCCTAGTAAGTGTGGCCATTCAGCTCTGGAGAGTTGTAAGGCAAGGGCAGAGAGAAGGCTAGCATTGATGGAGTGGAGTTGAATGAGTGGAGCAATAGCGGTCTAAAAGGGCAGAGAGTTGACATCAAGCTAGCCCATATATGGCAACACTAATAACATGAGAAGCTGTTTCTTGGAACAGAAAGGTGGTTTTGTAGTTCAGGTCCTAGTCTGTGCCTCAGAACCTCAATTCTTGGCTCTGCCACAAACTTGGGGTTGTTTGCATAGGACAGCAAAGTATGCGTCAGAGGGGTATGATTTATAAGGGGCACTAATGTGTTGTGCTCTAACTGCCCTGCTGGCATGCTCAGAAAGGTCCCTAGTTTGCATTGCTGTAGTCCCATTTCCAACAGGGCTATGTTAATGCATACTAGGTATGTTTGAGTGTGCCAGCAGTGTCTACATGGGGCAGTTAGGCTATGTCTACAATTACAAGCTTACAGCCGCACAGCTATACTGATACAATTATGCCACTATAAGAGTGCTCATGTAGCTGCGTTACCCGTCAACACAATAAAACTAGCTCAACGAGCAGCGGTAGCTATGTCGACAAGAAAGCGACTTAGCACTGTGCACATGAGTACTTATGCCAACAAAATTTACATCACTCGGGTGTGTTTTTTCACATCTCTGAATGACAAAAGATTTGCAGACATAAGTGCTAATGTAGACATGGCCTTAGAGTGTAACACATTAGAGCACTCTACAAATCACACGACTCCATGTGTTCCCCCCCCCCCCCCTTAAATGCATGGTTGTGGACTTTTTAGATACTGAGAAGCAGCTATTTATTTGACATTGAACTATGCATATAATAGTTTATAAAACAATAATTGAAAGAGCAAGCATATTTGGGGAATAATAATTCTCTGTTGATATTTACCCTCTAAAATGTGAAATTGTTACTAAAGGACACCCATTATGGCATGAAATCTATGTTGGGTACAGCTGCTAAGGAATACTGAAACTCAAATTTATAAACTTTGGTTGCATTTAGAAAATGTGAACCATAAGTCAGCACCTGAGGTAGTTCCATTGGATTAATACAAATTTATGCTATCCAACAGCGTGGCTCTTAAATGTAATGCAAAGTAAGTGAAATGGTGTAAAATAGAGTATGATGTTCCAATTAGAATTTAATCTGTGTGTGTGCTGTTACAACATACTTAACTGGTCAAGAGGAGCACAATTTGTCCTATGGTTTCAATTTCTAAGGGATAGTCTCTAATTTTGCAATCTATGCTTTATAAATTGAGGTAACTGTCCCACTCTAGGAGCAGAATGGGTCAAAATTTATTCTACAGAGGTACAATTGTTCTCTGTTGGCTCTGTAAATTGTTTCACACCTTCTAAATGAGCAGTTAATTCTGTTCTGTGTGCCTAGCCACCTAGTCTTGCCATTAAATGGGGGCAATGGACTAGAGCTCCTTCCATTCTTTTCCCATCTCTCCATGCCCCTCTCTGTCCATTTCTCATAGCGAGTATTGGGTGAGAAGCTCCAGCTATTTTCATCACAGCTGGAGTTGGAATCTAAACAAGGCCAATCAGGGAAGCCTTACTTCATCTTACTTTTACTATTACTGCTATTGATTGTTATATATTCATCTTACAGTAGTGTCTGGATGTGTCTCATTGTGCTAGATGCTGTATAAAAAAAAGTGAGTGATGTCCCATTGTGCTAGGTGCTGTATAAAAAAAAGTGAGTGATTGTCAGGGGCTGACAATCTCATTAAATTACCTAGATGAGGGAGAAGGGGGAGCAGAGGAGTCCACATCCCTTAGATGGCTTTGAAAATACTAGCCTTGATTTTTAAGGAGATCTGTTTTAGAGGAAACCCCTTTATTTCAGTAAGGCCTGAGCCCCCAGTGAGGAATTTCTGTCTGTTGTTTTCAGGTTTAAAAATCCACCCAGCCATGTTCGTAATCCATGTAATTGGTATGTTTTCCAATGGAAAATTATTTCTTTTACCTCTACAAATTGAGAAGTGGCATAATAGATTTTGACTAACTTAAAAAAAAAAAAAAAAAAAAAAAAGTATGCACACAAATCACTTTTTGGGCAGAGACAAAGCCAAAAAAATTCTGCCCAGAAGGCAATTTTCAGAACCATTTAAACCATGTGATCATAGCTTTATAAATGAAACAGCTTTGCCACCTTGTTGATATGATTGTTCAAATCTAACTATGTAATTATTTTTAAATGTTGTCACAGTGGTCATCTACAGTTGTGCACACATGCTGTGAACATGGATAAGTTGAATATGAGGGTGAGAAGTGGAGGAATCTTGTTTGGGGAAGTGAAAACTAGGGTTGAACAAATGTTGTCTTAAATGTTTTTTAATTTGAACAAATGTCCAGTCATTTGGCGATTTTATTCAAAAGCCATGGAAGCCAATTGAAAGGCATTCATTTATTTGAACCTTATTTAAATCTTTCATGTGAACATAATTATGTAAACCCCAAATATGGGGCATAGTGTTTACTTTCTTGTGTAAGTATGTGTCAAGTGAGCCATTTATCTGGAAATCTCATGCTTCTCGTTCATGCTGAAAATGAAAAATAATCGATCATTTCAGAATATCATTAAGATTTGGTTCTAAAAATTGTTGACAGTTTAGCGTGGCAGGAGAAGGAGATGAGTTCTTATTTTACCTATAGATTTGAACATCCCTAATGAAAACCAACATTTAATTTCAATATATAAATGTATGCTTATCAGAATCACAAAATAACATACTTCAACACACTGAGAAACCACAAAAATCCATTTGTGCTTGAAAGGGATAGTCTATTGATTCCAGTGAGGGAAATCCTTAGTATACAAAATCAGACCAACCTTGGGTTCTCTAATCGTTCCACAATGAACGTATTTCACTGAGATTTTCAGATTGATTGAGAATAGTTTTGCAACATCATTTTTGGCTTCCTCTCCACACAAGTTATGAGAGACATGGATGGAAATCAGCCTTTCTGGAAGTTAAAAAAATAAATAACGAAAAAGTCTCAGATGTAAACCTAAACCTATGCTATCCGTTCTGATGTCA
Organism: Emydura macquarii macquarii; assembly: GCF_026122565.2. Taxonomy (NCBI): domain Eukaryota; kingdom Metazoa; phylum Chordata; order Testudines; family Chelidae; genus Emydura; species Emydura macquarii. The sequence goes on from NW_027131527.1 coordinate 1,417,466, forward strand.
GTAAAAGAAAGGGTGATGTGGATTTGTTTCTCATATACTTTCACATTGCAATAATTGGAACAGGCATATCATACAAATGCTTGTATGGATTAAAGATGAAGGCAAAGATAGACACTTAACGTTTTAAAGCCACAAACTCCTTGTGTTTTCCCTCATCTCACTGGCATTATCTTATTTTTATGCTTATTCTTGACCTTAAAATCAAGGCCAGTCTGCCAGTTTTACTATCTTTTCCAGTAGTCTACTCCCCCTCTCCCCCATCTTTTTGGGGGAAACTAAATCAAAATACTGACCTTTATTTTTCAGGTGTCAGGCTGTGGCTCAATAAAGGGAGACTTCAAGAGAAATTAGATTAATTTCAAGAAATAAGTGCAGCACTAAAATCTTCTCAGAAATAATCTTTTGTTGCTAACTTCTCATAATTCAGATTCTTTAGATGCTTTTTGAAGACACAAGTCTAATGCTTCTCATTGCCTGTCTAAATTTAACAGTTTATGCATAGTTACATTCTACTACCTTTTTGGTCAGAGGATTTTATCAAGCATATAAATTGCACCGTATTTGCAAAATATTTTTCTACAATTTGATGGTATTTTCTTTATTTCCTATAGGACCCACTCAATTGTGTGTCATTTACCATTGTTCTTCTTCCTCTTCATCTGTGAAAGGCTTCCAATGGTTTTAATCTAATTGTAATCAGGGTCTGAATGGACTCTCTTGCCAAGCTAGTAGTTGCATGAGCACACCCTCCTTACTTAGGCGCTCAGCATGATGGGACTTCTTTGCCCAAATGATCCCTTTCGACTGGGATTGAGTTACAAATCACTTTAGTGTTAAATACAGGGGTAACAAAACTGTTGTTCCCCTTATTGTATAAGCAAAGGGCAGCAGAACTGTGCTTAGCCTGTTCTGATTGAAGGGTCACTATCAACAGAACCAAACTGGCTAAACAAGGGGCTCGGATGCCAGAACCCTGTGAAGGTTGATAGGGGTGGGGACAGGTATTCCAGTGTGAAAGTGTGGGCTCTGCCTAACAACCCCAGGCATGGTTTAACCTTCCCCTCCCAAGATCAAAGATAGAGCTAGTTAAGATTCCATTACAAGTCTTTTGTTCGTTAATTACTCGCTAAAGCTGAATTCATCTACTGTGGGACAGCCCTCCTGCCCAGCTTCAGCACTGAAGTTCACCCACTAAGAGCTGACAGTCACTAAGAATTGAAATCACTGAGAGCTGAGAATCAAAGAGCTCGGTGCAATCTAAAGAGACCAACCCCTAGACTTCATGTGGAGAAGCAGGTGGTAGCAGAAGGTGATGGTGTGCTGCAGAATGGCTGGCAGATCAGCTAGCGTGGGACTGGCAGAGTGGCCTGGGGGAGCAATGAGCAGCTGGCAGGGTGGCTGGTGGGGGGGCCGTTAGGGAGGCTAGAACATAGTGGCCTGATAACAGAGCAAGCAAGGTGTCTTCTTTCCCCCTTCCCCCAACCAGCATGGGAGATTATCTCCATAGCTGCACCTCTAGACTCTGGGTCTGCCCTGACTAAGGACCACATCTATGAGTGAGGTGCTGTGAAGGTAGGGGCACATGAAAGCAACTTCTTGTTGCTGGACTTAAGAACCTGAGGCAAAAGGAAACTGCCCAAAGTATTCCGGGATGGGTGTTTTGTTCACAGTTTTGTGTGTGTGAATCCTGCTTGCGGCATTTTCCCAAGTTAATGCCGGGTTACTTTTTCCCTTTTTATTAAAAGTCTCTCTTCTACGCTCAGTCTCTGAGCTTGCGAGAGGGGAAGTATTGCCTCCAGGTGTGCCCAAGGGGTGGTGTGCAATTGTCCCAGGTTACTCGGTGAGGGCTTGAGCCCGTTGTGTGTTGTATTGTTGAAAGGAATCCCTAGATATTGAACCCTTCCCTTGATGCTGCCGACTTCGAGTGGCAGAAGGGTTACGTAATGTTGATATCTCCTAATGTTGTGTCCTTTTCTTTGCTCCAGATGGAAGGTGGCAAGATATTCTCAATAAACAGAAATTTACAATTTCTAGTCCTACCACACAGATAGAAAGTAATCAAGTTCCCTTCTGGAAGAGGAAAACAAATCACAACTTATTTTCTGTAGCACAGTGGGTCTAATTCTTCTCTTACTTACACCAGCTTTATACCTGTACAACTCCATTCGTTGCCTTTAGGCTGTTTTTTTTTTTTTTTTTTTTTAAAGGTTGTTTTTGTTAGCAATGAGTTTTTATTGCATAGATAATTTAACAAAGCTCTATGGCTTCATGAATGACAAATAATTTAGTTCCAATCGATGGAAAATACAATAAAATATTAGAGTAGTACTGATCATTCAACAATAAGGTTACATGTATTCCTGTTACTTTGTAATGAAACTGCAGTCAAAAACACAACAGCAAGACTGGAGATTTCTATGAAGGCTCATAAACCCAATTGTATTAATGTAGCAGAACACACCAGTTATTACTCAACAGCAGAAGTGAAGAGCTTGGGGCTAAGTAGAACTCATATAATTATTTTTAGATTTTTATGGGCTTAAAGTTTATATATAGCTTTTTGGTTTCCTGATGTGCACAGATTCTGTCCTTGGTGTCACATGTATGCAGCTCCTGTTGGGCTTCCATGAGAGTTGAACATGCCTAGGTAAAGACAAGATTTTACTCAGTTTTCATAAATTCATTTGTCCAGATAGTTATATCGCTATTATTTTATTTTATAGCTATATTTCTGGAAAATACACCAAAGAGAGGTCCCTATCCTAAAGACCCTACTGTTTGATTGGTGGATGTAATAAGTGAGAATATTCCTTTCACCAGGAAGGAGAGAGATGAGGCAGACTGTTGCTTATAAATTTAGCCATGCAGTTATCGAGTTTAGAATTTTGGAGGCTCAGTTTTTTTATTCCGGAAGTGTACAGTGTCCTCAGTTTTCTAGGTGATGCTGAAGAAGTGAGTTCTTGGCAAATGGAAATGGAGACTTGAATACATTTTGTAATGTTCCAAGCTTAAGGGGAACACAGAAGGAAATAGTGAGAGAAAGAGATGAATAGGATATAGAGGCTGTTGAAACAGTAAGAGGGGAAATGTGGAAGGAGGCCTGGTCAAAACTATACTCGGGGTCTGTATAGTACAGAGCCATGAAAGCAAGAAGAAGAAATTTGAATTTTTGAATCTCAGCATAATGTGAATTTGGTAAAACAGTGTAGCCCCCAACTCAGCAAGGTAGGCAAACATAGGCAACTTTAAAGACATTGAGTAATCCAATTGAAGCGAAGGTGTCACAATCTCCTTGAGCCTTAAGAGGGGAAAGTGACAGAGGTTGATTTTATGCAGCAGTATTTTGGATTAATTGGTGGGTGATGGAAGTTAGTATGTTGCAGACAGTTTGCCATAATCAAGGGGGAAGATGAGATGTGAAATGTAAAATTTCACTAAAACACAGAATGCCCCATACATAGAAATAATCACCATAAAATATTTCATTTAATCCCAAGGAACCATGGAGGGACAATCATGTTTGCTGTGAAACTGGGTCTACTTCCATAAGAAAATGTATGTCCTAATTCAGGACAATATCACTATTCAAGAAAGATACTTCAACACATCCTCAAGTGCTTTCCTGAAACTAAACATATATGCTCAGTAGCAACAATGATAAAGGAAATATGCTTTATAAAAGCCAAATTCTGAGACATGCTGAACACCTGCAACTCTAATTGATATTAATGGAAGTAACAGGCTTTCAGTACTTCTCAGGATTGACCACTGGGGTATGTCAGTAAAGACCTGCTCAATCGATCAGGAAGTCGAACCTACTAAAACCACCTCTTCAAGTGGCGTAGCACTGCGTTGACGGGAACACAGTTCCCGTCAGCACAGTGTAGTGAACACACCATGCAGAACGGAAGTACAGCAGTTGACAGGAGTTATGCAAGATACTCTGCTATGTTGTACTCTACACTATTTTGTATTGAGAGTATCGGAGGCCTATAACCAAATTATAGATTTGGTTATGTAGTTAATATATTGAATGGGAATTCTAAATACAAAAGGACCATAAACTCAAGTGTAATTTCACATAGCATACAATATGGAACTTTGAAATTCAGCAGAAGGCTTGCGGGGTGAAAGATTGAGATCCTACATTGTCCAGCTAAATTGAAAGTACAGGAGACACTTGATATGGATTTAATCAGGCTGCACCTTTGTTATTAGAAGTCTGGGACTGCCTGGCAGATAAGTGTACAATACAGGGAACTCTATGTTCATTCAAATAACTACCCAAGGCTTCCATCAGCCCCCTTTCATTTTCCATCCAGGTCCCCTAGCTAACCCATGGCTTGGACTTTATCATCCCACCCCCTTCATAGAAGGGTTAAGGGGGGGGGGGATTGCCTCCCAGCTGTACCAATCATAGAAGCCCTGAACCTCTGCTCCGTGTTCTGTTCCTTTAACCAGCACCTCCTTTTCAAGTCTTTTACCAGGCCATTTATCTGATCCCTGGATGCCTCCCCTGTGGAGTACCTGCAGTAGACATCCACCCCACACATACAAAATAAGTTGCAACATATAGACTAACTCCTTTTCCTTCTCACTATAATAGGTCCTCCCGATACCTGTGGGGAAGGTAAAAAAAAAACCCACTCCACCACAGCCAATCTGGTGCTGAAGGAAAAATTCCTTCCCAGCTCCCCTGAAAAAGGAGCGACTAGCACAGTGCCCATGGCAGGTCCTAACCCAACCTGATATTTGCACCTGGAGGGGAAGGAGGGTGGGTGCTGCCTTGCCTGCTGTGTGGAGAAAGGGCTTCTAACATCAGGGCTTGCACCTTACAAAGACTTCCGCCCTTACGTTCCCAGAGGATCAGTTGGTGTTGCCAAGCTGACCACCACCCACTTTTTTGCAGCAGTTTCTGACCTCCTTTTCCCCCTCCCCACCATAAAGCATTGCTACCTTCCTCCGGCAAGCCTGGACAACGTTCCCCATGCTTTCAATGTGGTGCAGTCTTTTATATACACTGGAGAATTTACAGAATCCACTTCCCCTCCTCTCCCACCCCCAATAATGCCTTTTGCCCTAGTATCTAAGCTCTGAGCAGGACTTGATCTCTGCAAAGTTGTGCCAAAGGATATTTCAAAAAAGCAGTATTGTATTGTACTGCAAAGCATATGCTTCTTAGAACATGGCTAGACATGAGGGGATGGGCTGAGGATGTGGCTTCAGCGTTTACATTAATATCCTTGATATCCTTTTTCCTGGATTGAAGTCGGAACCATATTTTTATTTGAGGACCGATGTATTTTGCCTCCCCTGTGTCTCCTCCTAGTTGTTATTGCAGAACTTGGTTGCTTCTGATTTTGAGTCCCTTGTACCAGTAGCACTGTGGTGCATACAAGTTTGGATGCATCATATAGCCTGTGTCAATATGGTAAAGAGAGAAGGTGAATTGAGAAAATAGCTTTCATAGCTATAATAAAAAGATCTGGCTTTTTGTTTAAAAAAAAAACAAAAAACATTTCCTTAAATTTTAGTGTTCACAGCATCAGGTTCTGTGCTTGTACACAATTCATATTTCCTTAGATAGGTGAAATTGGTAGGAGGAAATTGCTTTTACAACCTAGAATGGTTTGGGGACTTACAGAATTTTTCTGACAGCTCAAAACTCTTTGAATACCAATGGAAGTAGAGTAGTACTTCCCCTCCCCCCCCCCCTTTAAAAGGGTTTTCTTTTCTTTCTCACGTAAGCACTATTTTCCAAAACTACATGCATATTTAAATATGGTTTTTAAAAGAATCCATATTATATTATGGTGTGTATATATATCTCTTTAGAGAGGTGATTAAAGACTGTGAACAGGTGCACTGGTCATGCATCTCTAAAAATCATGATTGTGTTTTTTTTTTTAAATTCCTCCTACTTTTCATTTAAATTAAATATCACTTTTTTGAGATTTGCACATGCAGTTTTAAAAGAATGTGTTAAATATTTTTAGATTAGAAGCCTACATGGTAAATGATGTATGTCTCTAGGCCAGTTGAGGTTCCTCTTTGCATTCCGGCAGCAGTCTTCCAGTACTTTACTTATAGTGCTTTAAGATCCATATCAAGTGTTATGGAGCCCAGAAGAGGAACTTTCATGGTATAAGAGCCTCCATTTGTACAAGTGCTAATGGCATCATAATGGCTGAATCAAAAGCGCACAAGCAAATGAGAGAAAATAAGCTTTTGTTGTTTGTCAATGTATGAATGTTTAAAGAAAATAGCTGAGTATTGAAGCATATGACTGAATCTATCCTGTGCAATTGAGGGGTTCACAAAAAAAGACAAAAGGACATGATCTCTCAAAAAACCTGTAAGGATCTAATTCTGAAAGATGCCGTGTGTCTGTAAGATACACTCAGTGCCATTAACTCCTATTATTAACACTGTAATGGCCACCTGTTGGAAGCATTCAGCAGTACACCTTGAAGGATCATGCTGTAAGCAACCAGTGGTGAGGTCTGCTCACCAGGGAATACTAGATTTACTGTTCCAGCTCAGGGAATGTCCCACTTGCCTCCCTCAGGGAATACTTGTATGACAAGTAGATGTTCTATGATGCCTAATCCAAAGACAGTGGAAGTACTTTACCTGACGTATGTGGGGGTTTAGATCAGGCTTTATATGGATCTGATTCCCCTTCTATGCTGGTTAAGTCAGGAATTCTGGAAAATAGAAGCTCCTCAAATCTTAAATTTTAGGAAATTCAATTAGATTAAATTTTACTGTGTGAAAGGGACAGAAAACAAAATTGCCATTTTAAATCTTAGATATCTTAAATTAGTCATGTCCTGAGAACCACCTTAAACAACTATTTCTGCCATCTCGTTATAGTTTCTGGGAGAAATAATTGAGTAGTGGTTAGAGCAGTGACTAAGTGCCGTAACTCAAACTCATGGGAGTTAGGCACCTACCATGCACAGACTTTCAGAGGCAACTGGACACCTAAATTCCATACGTTCCTTTGAAAATCTACCTCTGCCTTTGTTTAATCATCTGTACCATGAGTGTACCTATCTATTTACCCCATATAAGATGTTGTTGTTTGAGATTCTGTGTTTACAATATATGATTTGTGTGTGACATGAACGCTGTGTATTTTTACCAAGCTGAAAATCTTTCCTTTGAAAATCTACCTCTGCCTTTGTTTAATCATCTGTACCATGAGTGTACCTATCTATTTACCCCATATAAAATGTTGTTATTTGAGATTCTGTGTTTACAATATATGATTTCTGTGTGACATGAACTCTATGTATTTTTACCAAGCTGAAAACTCCATTTCGAATGTGGAGGCTAGCTGCCTTCTCTGTGATCTCTTTACCTCGATGGTGGGCTGAAATTCCAAGGTATAGCAATAAAGGTATGACAATAGAGGCTTATTGGCTTAAGTGATCTCCCATTGAAATGAAATTCGCTTTAAATGAAAGGAGAATTGTTTTATCAGGGAGAGATTGCCTACTAGTAATGAAGACACCTGATAAGGATCTAGGACTACTTGAGGAAGCAATCCAGGAGTCTTCTGATGAAGCGACTTAGAAGGTTATAAAAGGACTCGCAGGGGAAAGACTAAGGGGGAGAGACAGGACATTTGGGCAAGAGGAAAGAAGGGAATGGTCTGGGCAAAACCAGAGTAGGTAAGGTGGGCAGAAGGCTACATGTTTCAGCACAATCAGCACTGCAACAAGAAGGATGCTGGATAGCCCCAGTCCTGATCCCAGTCTTAACAATGCTCCGTTGAGGAAACTGAAGCAGAGATGTGGGTGAGTAGGGTTTATTTTTATATAGATCGGTGTATTTCTCTTGTGATTAAAAAAAGAGTAATTGTTAGAATTCTGTGCAGTGTCTGTTATAATAAGCGCATGCCCTGCAGTATCCTAGAAGGCTCACACCTTTGGTGGGATTATGGGAGAGGGTGTGTTTAAACTATGGGGGGAAGGGAAGTCTGCAGGATCAGCACTGGTTCTAGGGACCCCAAAACCATGAAATTACCTGGGCTGTGTTCAGAACCCAGAGACTTAAAACACATGGGAATCCAGCAATTGGCAGTCTGGGTGGCCAAGATTGGATGCTTGACTGGACCTGTGAAACCACGCTGTTGTGAAAATCAAGTATCACTGTGTATAGTTTAGGTGACAAGTGCAATGTGTGCACGTGTGGAGGGTTTGTTTAAATTTTAAATATTCCTCTGCAGTATTTGCAACCCAAACATTGCACTGTTGTGCAACGGCACAAAACCTGCAAGAAGAAGCTGACTAGAAATAACAATTTAGTGGTAATGGCTAGTCAGTTCTCAGTATCCAAGTGGCTGAAGTGCAGAAAGTAAACAAACAGTGTAAATGGTGTATGTCCATTTTAGTGTGTGTAAATCTCTTTTAGGTCCTTAAGTAGCAGCTGAACATTAATACAGATTTTACTGTGTATTTGTCTTTTTAAAAAGGTCTATTTTTCAGTTAAAACTGTAAAAGTTCATGTGAAGAAAACTTCTGATATTTGTTTGAACACTGTGCTAGGAAAACGAAGGTATTCTCACTGCAAGAGATCACTGAGGCCAAAAGCTTAGTAGGATTCAAAATGGAACACGCCATTTATATGCATAAGGACATTCATGTTTACATTACATACATCTTACCTATACTGCAATATTTGGGGCCTTGCATGGTTGTTCCATTAGAAAGAGAGATTGATGATAGGAGTTGGATGTTTCTTTCCTGTAGTCCTGTTTGTTTACAAAGAATGCACTCTGAACACAATAGAAACAAACAAATAGGAGTCAGTTTCCTTGTTCAGAAATCCAAGTCTGCCTTTTCAGCAAATACTCTGACCAAAAGGAAGCTTGGCCTCTTGGTTTCTTCCCAGGGTGATGTACACTGCTTCCCTCTCTCTCTGCTGGCTTTCTTCTGGCTTTCTGGTTCCCTTCTCTCATGCACACAGACATCCATGACTGCTTCCAGTCAATGCCTCAGCTCCTGCATTTGCAATCAGTCTCCAAAGAAATCCCTTTGGCCACATTGCTTAGTTTCTGCAAGGGCCTCTTCATACTGGACCACATGCCTTGGGTGATGGCATCTATTTTTTCAGCTATAACTAAACAAAGGTATATTTAATTGCTCCCTCATTTCACCTTAATTAAAGGTGTTTAGTAAATCCATTCACTTTTACCAGGTCTGTGGTTGATGGCTGCTATTAACACACTGTTTCAGTATAACAATATAAGAGTTTATGTCTGGTCTAAAATAATCTATGTAATGGAGGCATTAAATTTTAGTCAAGATATGAACCCTTATGCTTAATGGGAATAAGCCAACCGCTAATTAAAGGGAATAAGGAAAAAGCTTCCTGTAAATGTTAGCTGTTCCATAATTATCCACTAGAGGATTTATTTATTATGCTTTCATCTGAAACATTTAGGAATGTCCAATGTCTGAAACAGGATCCTGAATTAATAGGATCACTGATGTGATGTAATATGGCAATTCCTGTTTCTATATTTTTGTGTACTCAGTGAGCATTGGAGAGGTTGCAGTATGTTATGAATCTTGCGTGTGTGTGTGTGTGTGAGTGTGTGTGAGAGAGAGAATATGGAGTACACATGTTCAAACCCTAAACTTATGCTATAACTGCAGTTTTCTGTTTGGTAATCTCTGTGCTTGCTTACGTGTATAAATACTTGTTTTATCTGAAGGCACTTTCTTGTCTATCTACTGCAGTACCTATGGTGTACCGTTTTTGTGGATAAATAGAGGACTTCAATTACTCTGCCCTGAAATCTGTCACCTTTCAACAGCACTAAAATTTTCTAAAATAAGAGACAAGTAACCTTGTTTTCTGCAGTGTATTGCCATAGTTTTCTCATCACAGCAATAACAGTAGATTTAAGATTTCTGCCCCATAAAAATGAAGGTCATATATTGCTGGAGGTTTTGTTTTTGTTTTTTTAGCTACATTCCAAGCATGTTGGCAGGATATTGATGCAGTATGATGACTACTTCTATTATCGACTTCTGTAGATCTGTATATCAGGTTGTTATAAATTCCACTATTTCACAGTATCGATTTGATTTTTAAAGTAATTTGCCTTCAGAAAAGCACAGTGCATATTTTTGCTGTTACGATGCAGACAACTGGGATTGATGACAACCAGATTTGATGCAACTCTAACTCTCAATTTATGGAGATTAAGTAGTCGTCGGAGAAATACCACCGGAGGCTTAAGGAATATTTTTCTGGAAGCAATGTGACGAGAAGACTAATAGACAGTTCTCGTTGTAGTTCCTTTAATGGTACACACTACCATATTAAATGAATATGAACTTCGCAACAGTCCAGATTGTTTTTATGCCGTACAATGATGTTGTTTAGCAGATGTTTTTAAGTGGCATATTGTTTCTCTGGATAATGTTAAGGTGATAACCTCGATTAGCAAACTGATTGGTTTGTTCTCCAATTGCATTCCTGTACTTTTCCATCCATCTTTTGAAACTGATGAATTCTAATTTCTACATCTTGACCTCTCTAAATAAGAAATAAGAAATATGAAAGTATTTTCATTGTTAATACCAGTATTCTATGCTCTAGGGAATGCTGGTAAAATACTGTAGAAATAGAGGAAGAAGGGTTCAGTGCTTAGAGCATTAGCTTGGACTTTGGAGATCTGTATTAAAGCCCTTGCTCTACCACAGACTTCATGTGAGACCTTTGGCAAGTCACTTAGCCTCTCTGTGTCTGTTCCCCATCTGTACAATGGGGATAATACCACTTGCCTATCCGACAGGTTTGCTGTGAGGATAAATACATTAAAAGACTGTGAGGCTCTCATTTATTATGGAGAAGAGGGTGTGATGCTAGCAAAGCAGGTGCCAACTCATGCCAAGGCCCGGGGCCTTGCTGAACACTGACAAATGCATAGCTGGAAATCCATCTGGCTTGCCTGTGCGTTAGTGTTCTTAAAATATATATTAGTGTTATACGAATGACTTTAGTGTTTAGACTTTATGGAATGCTTCTAGGATGCTGCATGTATTAATCCTACATATAATATCTGTATCCCACGGTATAAAGTTACATTGAGTGTTTACATTGTAAACCTTTGTACCTGTGTGACTCACCAGAAAGGAAAAGCATTAATTAAAAGCGCTCATCCTGCACACAACATGGCCCACTGAAGGCAAATGAAGCATTGTGTATCATGAAAAGACAGATATCTTGTTAATTGCGTTCCTCACTTCTTCCAGCAAGGGGAGGCCGGAGCATAAACTCATCCGATCAGCTTGGCTTCTGAGGTGAAGGGGATGAAAAAATCACCCACAAGGAGAAACTTGGTCTTTTCATGTTTTCTGGACTCTGAAGGACAACAAATCCTAAACATAAGCAAGAGATCTCCATGTTGCTTGGCATGGATCGGCCCTAATGGTGCTGCTTATTATAGAAGCTTATATTATCGTTTTACATCTAGAACTGTAACTCACATGTGTGCGTTTCCTGATTGGACCTTGTAAATAACTCTTTTTTCTTTCCTTAGTCAATCTTTAGCTGGCTTATTACAGGACTGGCTACAGTGTTGTCTTTGGTTTGAGATCCTAAGTAAAATTGACTTCGGATTTGGGACTGGGAATAACCTGAATATTACTGTGATTTTTTTTTTTTTTGGGGTGTGTGTAAATGACTGTGTTGCATGGATAGCAAGATAGACTGAAACACCCAAGTGGACTATGACTCCATGAGAAGACTGTTGTAATGCATTAGGAGTTCAGACTTGTTACTGGGTGGGTGAAATCTAATTCTAGAATGTATAACTAGTTTGGGGATTTCTGCCCTGATTTTTTGACAGTCTACCATGAGGTTAACACTAAGGGTCGTGAGCCCCTCCAGACAGCCTGACGGGGCCATAAAAATACTCAAGATAAGTTGAAATATAATGTATTTGCATTTTCAGACTCTCGGGGTTTGGTTAATGTATAATTTTCAGTAAACTGGCATATAGATTGAGTTTGATTCCATAGAGCTCTCTTTTAATATTCCTTCTAGCTAAGACTTGACTGGGGGAAATTGCTACATATTGTGATTTTTACAGTACTTAACACCGTGGGCATTGTGCTTTTGTTGTGGAGATTGACTGCACAGTAGCGGACATTAGGAGTGTGATAGGAGGTAGAGGATGTGAAGTGCTTCTTCCTAGGTCAAGGTTTGAAAGATCACAGAACCAGGAAGTTCAGCTGCTTCTGCTGAGTTTGTTCTGGGCGGAGCAGGAGTGGTCCCACTTTACTTTCTGCTGGAATGGAGACAGTTACTTTGTCGGTCACTTACTTCTCATTGGTTGAAGCAGATTATCTGGCTTTTAAAGTGTTGTAGTCATTTATGAAGTCATCTGTTTGTGGAAGCTGCTTCTGTAGAGAGGAGTAGAGAAATGACAATGCAAAGCAGCCCTGTAGGCTCTCATTCAGGTGTGATTTGCCATTCTGTTGCTGCAAGTAAGGAAGGAAGAGAGAAATGATCCTTGTTTATTGGTTAAAGTACAGGACTGCAAGTTGGAAGATATGGGTATCATTCACATCTTTGACGCAGCCTTGTTATAGGCAACTGTGAAGATAATATATTTTCTCCCTAACTCAGTTATCCCATCCCTAGGATGAAGATAATAATAATACACTATCTCACAAGGTTAGTTAGTTCATTGATGTTTGTAAAATATTTTGCACTTCTTTAACACCTTTCTATTGAAGGGATCTCATACTATCATTATTTCTAAATCAGGAGGGAGAATATCCATGTCAGTATGTCCAATTATTCTTTAGACTCTAAATAGCACTCTCAGCAGGCCTCTGGCATCATACAATTTACCTGCTATTGCAGAGCTACAAAGGCATCTGCAAGAAACGCACACTAATCAATATCAAGTAAAATGCTGCCAGTTTCACTACACTGTAACTGAGCAATATATTATTTGTTACATTAAACAGACCCATATATATGATATGATATACGAAGTCCCCACTTTAAAGTTCTATTCAGATTATCTTGGTTTTGAACAGCCAAGGGAGATGGGGTAATGGTTGGCACATGTATCTCCTCTAAAATTCCTCCTTTATCAGATACAAAACTTTGAGGATTCTGAGGAATTTGCTTACTACATCTGGAGGTGACAGTCCCTTGAGTCAAGAGAAATTCAGAATTTTCAACTCTCAGGCAATTTCAACATTTTAACATTGATTTTTCTGTCATTGGGATGAAAAATTGAAATATTTTAATATTTCACAGAATGAAAATTCTAAACACTATAATTTGGAAATGTCAAAACACTTGTTTCAACATGTTTGATCAAAGTGAAACGTCAACATTTCTGAAATCAAATTGGGTTTTTTGGTTTATTAAACTAATCTGAAATGCATCATTGTGCCTCCTGGGGGTTTTCATTCAGCAGCCTGATGTCCCAATTCTCCTCTGAGCAAGGATCTACACTCCCATACCATAATGCACCTAGTCATGTGACTCCCATTATGCACCAGCTCAGTCGGAAAACCTGCATTACTTTATGGGAAAATGTAGTTGTCCCTAGAGCCTCGCAAATAGGAGAAAATGTGGACCCGAATTACAAATCTCATAAGGCAATGATAGGAAAATGCATTTTCATGTCTTGTTGAAACGATTCGAAACAAAGTAGTTTGGGTCAGTTCAAAAAACCAAACATTGCAATTTAGGTCAAATATACTTTATTTTGCGTTTCCCAATGGAAAATCAAAACATTCTGGCAAAATCAAAATTTTTGAAAAATAATTACATAAGAACAATAAGTATGGATGGAAAAATCCTGACCAGTGCTTCAGGTAGCCTTATGTAGTAAATGAGCTGAATCTGGTGAAGAAAGGGGGTGATCAGAAATTGTTTTCCTTGTTAGGAATTATGTAGTCAGTAATGTCTGGGAAGTCCCTTTTTCCACAGCTGCATGATCCAGAGAGTTGATCTCAGATGAATAAGGACCCTGACATTTTATAATGCATCTCGAGTAAGGAAATCAGTGCCAGCACCTTGCACCAAATGTGTAGCATAGAAATACAAATATTCATACAAAGATTTTTGTCAACATACAGCCTCTTGTAAACATCCTTTATATGAAACTGAGAAATATAGGAATAAAATACATTTTCTTTCCCTCATGAGCTCCAAATATTTGTCTGATGGCTTTTCCTCTTCTAATCACTTAAAAAAAACCCAAACCCCAGAAACTTTCATGTTAAAAAAATAAGTTAAAAGTATATCAATCAAATGGAAAAATACATAAAAGGACCCTTTCTTATTTAAATCAACAGTGTGTAAAAGATTGAAAAGAATTAGTTAATTAAAATGCACTTGTGGGTTTTTTTTGTTTCTGGAAGCTGGAAGAAGTTGATTTAAGTTCTAATTAACACTAAGATTTTTCTACTCCGTTATAAAACTAACACTTTTTACACTGAAAGACAAAAAAGATCTAGTAGTTCATACACATAGTAGTATGTTCACACACGTAGTTCACACACATACATATCAAGCTGGGTTGACAAGTGGAAATGTACATTGGCAAATCTGACTTTTGAGCACGGTGAAACTGATACATTGGAATATCATTCTGTCTTTGTTTTATACTTAGATGGTAAGCTCTTTGGAGCCAGGCATTGTATTTTGTTTTGGTTTTGCACAGTGCCTAGCACAATGGCGTCCTAGTCAATGATTAGGGTGCGTAAGTGCTGTAATAATACAAGTAGTAATAGACTCTGTGCAGATGAGTTTTTTGTTTGTTTGTTTTTGTTTTTTTAAACACAAATTTACAATAACCTATTCACTTTTTTAAAGTTTTAGAATTTTTCAGAACTCTCGGCTACTTAAACCTGGAGTGAAATTGTGGCCTCATTGAAGTCAATGGGTGTTTTTGCTCCAAGACTTCTGCCATGATTAAGTACATTTAAACAATTCTTTGATACTAATCAAGTGGAAAGTTGCTGCGCCTTTTACTGATTCTAATGTTGCTGCTGCTGCTTAGTCAACAAGGTCATATGAGGTATGGTTTGAAAGATAACAAACGTATCAGTCTTTGTGTGCAACCGTTGAGCCAGATCTTCCGAAATGCAAGTCCTAGGCTCCAAAAATTACCCATGGTGTGTAAAAATTTGGATTATGCCAGTGGTCTCTCTAGTTCAGTGTCCTGTGTCTGACAGTGACCAGTACCATGTGCTTGAGAAGAAAATACAAAAAAACATGAAGTGAAAAACTATGGAATGATCTCTGTATAAGGGAAATGCCTCCCTACCTCATTCTAGATTAGTGTTTCTCAACCTGGTGGTTTAGAGGGGTCGCAAGTGCAGAGCTGGTATTGGGGGTGGCAAGAAAGGCAATTGCCTGGAGCCACAGGGGCGACATGAAACTAAGTTACATGCCTCAGCCCCATGGGGGTGGGACTCAGGCTTCAGGGGTACAGTAGTTTGGAAAGGTTAAGAACCACTGTTCTAGATAGTGGTTGGCATATGTCCCAAAATGAGAGGGTTTATATATAATCTATGTTTTATTTTATATGATTTAATTTGCAGACATTTTCATTATTCAGAAATGTCTGATTCTTCTTTGAATCTTAGTAAGCTCTTGAATCAATGTTATACAGTGGCATGAATTCTACATGCTAATTATGCATTGCATAAAATTTTCTTTTATCAGTTTTGAAAATATTGACTTCTAATTTCATTGAATGTGACCCATTTTTCTTATATTATGAACCAGCTTAGTCCTATTCCTCCCACCCCCCTTTCCTGTGGGCAGTGGCTGCGAAGCTAGTAGTTACTGGGTCTTCACGTCTGCTATGGGCACTAGAAAATAGCTTAGTAGGGCAGGGATGGCATTTTCTAACCCTACTTATTGGTCTGAGCAGAATGGGATTTCTGCCTTCTTCATGACAACTTGGAGGCCTCATTGTGGGTTTCTCATTCCATAGTTTGTCACAATTTTGCTGAAACCCAGAGTGGACATAAGCCCAGGAGGCAGTTTCTCTATAGGATTGCGCAGGGTAGGATGTCACAGTGGGGATGGGAGACAAAGATGCAAGCCCTTGATAATCATGATTACAATACATATGTCATTAAAGAAGACAGAAGAAATGGACTGATATGAAGAACCATCACTTTTGTTAGGTCAGCTTCTTGCTAAAGCTGTTTTATAACTCTCCTAACTCTGCTATTCAGTACCACATCAATGTGTAATACACCTACAGATGAACAAGGAAAGACTTTAGACATGGTAATCAATGTATAGTCCAAAGCATCTGTAGAATGTTCACTCACCATGAAAATAATTTCATACCCACTCATGACATGATGTTTTTTTTTCTTTGACATCATCAGTGCATTAAAGGAGATGCTGACTGAGAATTAAGTGATGGAGCGAGATTGTTCACTTATTGTTTGTCAGTGTGTTGATTCTATGCATTACTCATTTAGACTTAATACAGGATTCTTCATATGTAAGCCATCAACAAGTGTGTTTTTGCTGACCAAGTTAAGAAGTCAGCTATATTCAAAATCCTCAGTGAATCTTTTTGGTTTCAAAGTGGCTGTGTAAATATTCATAACACTTCATTAGAGCTCTGTATGCATTCTGTGGTCATCACTAATAAGTCGACCTTTGCTAATCACTACCACACAGTTACCACATCTATCTGATAATGTAATTAATGTTTTTGTACTTAAAAACCTTTTAATTGTCTCAGATATCTATGATTTGCAGTTAGCTAGTTTCAATACTTAATGTATTTTCTATACCAAAGTATTGTGAAGCACAAGGGAACATTACATACTCTGAGTGTCCATTTGTTAGATAAATTGGGAAAATATTCACAAGTATTGAGAGAAACTGGCATGTATCAGATCACTTGGGAGATGCTAATTTTTATAATGGCAATTGCTCTAAGTGACTAATGCTGATTTCTCTCTGTATGGGTTTGCAATTAGAGTTTTGGTTTTGCATGGGAACTGATGGTCACAACAAAGTACAGGTAAAATTGCTGTGTTTCATCTGATTTTTATGTCAAAAGCTTGTGAAAGTCCAGGTTTCATCTAATTTCAGTGTGATTCAAGATCACACCAAACCAGGTCCATCCTATCATAAAAAGTTTGATATCTTCTATGACCCTTTCGACAAATCCAGGATGAGTTTTGTGGTTTATAATTAAAAGAAGAACTTAGCTGAGTTTCATGTTCTTGTGATTTCATAAATTTTATAGCCAACATAGCAGCTGGGTATTACACAATGATATATATCTAGTCTCTAACTTCTGTGACCTATATTCTACTCTCAGTAAACATATTTTCCACGAATTAATAGGTATTGCTACTGGGCATCTTTCCCTGCTTTTACAACATCCTGCTGTACTCATTCTTCTTGGCAAAATTTCCCCACCCCAGCACTGGCAATTCTCGCTTTTATAGGTGGGGAGCTGAGTTGAAAAACTGAAGTGGCTCATGCAAAACCATTCAATGCATCAGTGGCAGATCCTGTATTTGAACTCGTAATTTCCTGACCCTCTAATTCCTCCAGATTACATTGCTTTACAGTTTAGGCTGCTCATTCCTGGGTCTGTCTGTCTGAGACTGCATTTTGTGACAGTATTTTATCTGACGTGGCCATCTACCCACTAGAAGCTGGACTGAAAACATCAACTCATTGAATTTCACCATTTTTGTGTCTGTTCAGTCAGTGAATTAGATGTGGGTCAGATGTAAGTTGGTGACCTAGAGATTCAAGATTGTGTCTATTACCAATCCTAAGAATTATCGAGCCCTTATGATATGGCATTTTCTGGTAAACAAAAAATTTCCAGAAATTTTGTTTTAATTAATCCAAAGTCAGGGCAAGTGTTATCTAGCCTAATTGTGGCTGAAGCTTAACTAATAGGATTTTTTCTTTTTAATTTTAGAAATGATATAAAATTTCCAATTATACTGCTTATTAACAGAGGGGCTCTGTTTGTGTGATAAGGTTGAGAAGCAAAGGCTCTTGGGAAACTATACTGCAATGAGAATACCAGTAAAAATCTCTGTTTTCAGAGTTCTTATAATATAAAAGGGTGACTATTATTAGATAACGAGGAATGGGACTTAGACTTATCTGCCATATGCCTCTTTTGATTCCCTAAACGCGTCTCCTGTTCTTGAAAAGAGAAAAGTTTTTACTGTGCCCAAGGTGATTTTTGTTGAAACATTTCACTATCACTGACCAAATATTCTAATTACAAATTGGATACAGTTATTTTAGCCATTGGTATTTGTTAATGCCAGCAGCTGATTGCTTTGCTGCGTAAAGAGATCACAGTGGAGTGGCACATGCTGCCACATCGACTGTGGCCAACTGTGAGCCAGTCATTCCAGTTAATGGCAGACCAGTGATTGTAACATTTAACGGAATGGTGTGATATCTCTCAGATTTAACTGATTATTTGTTGTTGTTAGAAAAGCTGCCTACTAAACCAGGTACACTCTTAGGGTGATATGCAGTGTACATTACCTATATAACAAGAGACAAAAATATCAGTATGACCAGGAGTCTGTTGATTTTGTGAACTCCATTAGTCAGATTAATTAGGATTGAACAGAATGTAGACTAAAGTGCATTTTAAATGGAATTCAGATCACCTCCATAAGGCCATACAAGCACAAAAAATAAATGATCCTGTGGACAACATGTTTATTTTTATGTAGTATTCTTTTCATAATATCAGCTTAATCTTCCTCATCAAAAATAATTCTGATTTATATATTAAATAATTTGGACCTAATAGACATAGAGGGCCAGCTTTTTGCTCGGCTGCTGTAAAGAAGCATAGCTCTCTGAACCAGTTTTTCAATGCCACTCTAAACAATTGGGCCCTGCCCATAGCATTGCTCCTTGTTGCATATGCAATGCACTGTATCTTTGCACTTCCAAATGGGATAGGTACACATGTAAAGGGTACTCACACATGCAGTTACTGATTTGTGTACAGGACTATGTCCACACTGCAGGTGTTTATGCATTATGCATTTTGTAATAAGAGTGTGAAATTTCTGGTAGAACACTAAATCATTCTTTCTTTCATATGTAAACTGCTATTTTTAGCCAGTAAGCTTTGCTTTGTTATCCATTTTAGCTTAAATTAATTTTGCCTAAATGCAGGGAGGGGAAGAAAACTCAAAAAACCAAAGAGCAAACAAAGTAGGGGTGGGAATGAAGATTATCTTGTAGTATTAAGAGAGACTGCAACAAGGGAGAATAAATAAATTACTTCTAAATGACTCTGCAGATCAGATTCTAAAGTTTATCAACCCAGTTGAGCTGACCTGAATGAACTCAAAACTCATATTTGCCAGATGGAGAGAATGGGAATGGTGTATTCAAACCAAAGTATTTCCATCATCTCTTTTCCTACTTAACAAGGAAAATTGGTGGATGATCTGCATTGTAGGTCTCAAACATTAGTCAATTTGAGCTGAGAGACTTTTTTTTTTTCCCCAGACGGTGTACTCCACACAACCTGTTTGCCTGCTGTTCTGAGCAGTCAAAGATATGAGCACTCAGTTGTATTTCTACTTTAATAGCAATGGTGCCTACTACATATTTTCTTTTCTGCCTTTGCCTAGAGTCCTCTGGAAGATGAAGCAAGACAGTGCCTCTCTGATTCTTAATAATTACCACTTTGAAAGCCAGAATAACTAATCTTTCTCAGATCACCTCCTCTAGGATTGGGGAATTGTCTGATGTAAATTATGAAGGAGAAACTTGAAGTGGTTCAGTAATAAAATGCATCTTTTACCTCTCCAACATCTTCTTAAAAACTGATAGGGAGCGATATAATTATTTCTAGACTAGAATGTGTAACTTTAGTCTGATCTCTGAGACTACTACTACCAAGTTTGTGCTTCTGATAGTTCTCTGAAGGGGCTGTAAAGGTTTGTCATCTATGTTGGAAGTAGAAGAGAAGAGATGGAATCACAAGCGGCTCAAGACAGAGAGGAAAACTCCTCATCATGATATATTGGTGTGCCAAGGGCCAATGACCAAGCAACCCACAGGGTTTTAGGATCCTCACTTGAACCCTTCCAAATCCATCGACTCCACTGGAACCTGCCAAAGCTGCTACAATTGTAATTTAACCCTTAACCTACATGCCAAGTGGAAGGTCAAAAAAATTAACTCAGCAGTTTGTCATTTTTGTCAAAATCCCTTCCAGACCCCCGCCTAGGATGATCAGCCTAGCACTCAGGACTGTAAGAAAATAAGGGTGGGGTTGGGAATCCCCTCCCTCCCTCACCACCACCACCAGTGGATATGAACCTGTCACCCAACCCCATACTACTTCCAGAGGTCAATGACGGTGCTGGTGGGCAGGACAAGCCTCAGAGCCTGGACCTAAATGCAGCATGCAACATCCCATCAGCTCCCCCATTCATGTCCATCTTGAGGAAAGGGAAAATGGAAAGCAAAGAATCAGCCCCCTGCCATCTTTTGTGGGGGATGCTGGGGAGAAAGGAAGGGACATATGGTACTCTGCCTCAGCTGTTCCAAGCTGACATTCCCCTCTGCCCCAATGGTGTCTTTACTACTTTTGAGGGTGGGAGGAATCTTCTGTTCAGCAATAACTAGCTAATTCTGTGTGGCACATAGGTCATTATATACAGTAAGTGCTAAGAAGCATTTTTATAACAATACAAGTATTGCTTATTCATGACCTCTAGTTTCGCCTTCCTTCAGAATTGCTTTGAATAGGTACAATTTATGTGGAATTACCTTGTTTTGGTTTTGCTTTTGCTTTTTTTGATCTGGATAAATATCAGTTAATGACACAGCAAGCCATAATAATCTATATTCTTGATGTATCCCTAATTCAATTTTAGCAACTCTCTTGAAGCTGCTTTTTTCATTGATGTTCAATCTCTATTTTGTCCTTTTCTGAGCTCTTCAGAGTGCGCGGTCCCTGTTTCATGAATTCCTTTGTGAAGAATACAAATTCATCTGTCTGTCTATATTCCTTATCAATTAAAGAAAATGAAAACAAAGCTCCTTCTTCTCTGCCTGCAGGAGTAGCTTAAAAAGTAGTTTCCCCACAGTAGCTCTTTATACACCTAGGCCAGGGAAAGATTGTTCAATCAAATACATTAATTTAGCTATTAGTTCTGAAAGTCATGAGGCCTGTGGTAATTCTTGTCTCTCTTGAATATAAATTGTATAATCTAGATCCAGAACCTCATGAACATTTGGTCCCTGCTACGCACAGGTCTCCGTCTATTGGATGTCTGTCTCATAGTTATGGTGCAGTGCATCTGTTGCTGGAGATTATGGTTGTAGATGGAGAAATTCAGTGGAGACCTAGCATCAACAGAGGAACTGAGGTGATGTGTTCAGGGTGATCCATGTTGCTCAGCAGACAGGCTGCTGCATTTTATACCAGTTGAATCTTTTTATTTGTTGGTGGTGGGGGGAGGGAGAGGGTTGTTTGCTTTTTTTGTGGGTTTTGTTTTGTTTTGATGCAGTTTTGGCTTCATTCCCAGATAAAGAGAGAGTTGCAGTACTAGAGTTTGGAGGTCATGTGTGCATGAATCACTGGCCAGATCTTTGTCAGAAAGTGTTTTGTCTAGCAGTTGGCCAGAGTGCGTCATTCGTTGCAGCTGTGGCACTTGGAGCATTCCAAAGTATTGAGGAGTTCAAAAAGAATCCAAGTCTGTACAGAGAATTTACCGTTGGTAGGTGCATGTCTTTGATCAATGCAAATGTTGAGATGAGCTTCTTACAGGGCCTCCTTCTTCCTACTGGCATCGCTTATTTCTTTCCTGAGTTCCATTTCTGCCTGATGTTCTCCAGACATGTGTTAATCTTCATTGGAAAAGCTGGGAGATGGGAATAAATTGTTACCACCTGCTTATTGATGACTTATTGATGAGCTTGGAATAAATTCTCTTTGAAATGACAAAGTGTGACAGTTTCCATAACCCTACATCTTAAACATCTGGTACAGCTTCTTATTGTGCTTCCCTGCAGGAGCCCCAGAAGCAAGCTGTAGTATTTTCAATGTGGTCTAAAATAATTCCTTTAAGGTCCAGCTTTTACTTCTTTTTGTCCCATTCCTCTGTGTTAAGTGCCTCCTGTGCACCCTCAACTCCCATTAGTCAATAAGAGTTGAAAGTACTCATAGTAGGAGTGAACTGTGGGGTTTGAGGCTGTTATAACACATTCCTAGGGTCTTAGTGTGCTCTCAGTTGATTCCCATTGGCATCAACCATGCAGCAGCAAACCTTCACCTAGTGATGTGGCATTTATCCATTGAAATGCCCATTAGAAATAATTTGTATTCATTTTATCTCATGTAATATAAACTTTGTTTTCCTAACGTCCACATATAAGTAGAGCATAAGTTGATTTCCAATTCTAATTCTACTCTTTCTAGTTTATTATCTCTACATAATATATCATATAAAATTATGCCAGTTGTCAAGTTGAAATCTCACCATCTATTTGTACATCTCTTCTGATTTGTTTTATTCACATATTTATATATTTCAGTGTTTTCTTCTCCCTTCTCCCTAATTCTGTATGCATATGACTATTTGTGGCACTTGTCATTACTTCTCATTCATCTTGTGAAACTGCATATATATTGTCACACTCTGTAACCAATTTACTGTAGATGTATGCAATTTGGGAAAAGACTCTTTTCCTCTGTTTCTTTAATAACTCTGAGCACACTGACAATGTTAAATCCATAATGGTCTAGATCAAGGAAGATCCAGTTTCCCATGGCATCGGATGACCACAGATTAATGTTATCAGTGAATTTACGTGCTTTTTCTGTTTCCTCTTCCAGGCCATTGATTCAGTGTATGACTAACAAATAAAGCTTGTTAAAAACCAGAACTTTCCATTTGGTAGGACATTCTGATAATTCAGTATTTGCTTTTGACCCAAATCATGACAAAATGCTGAAATATTGAACTTTCTCATGCACAGTAAGTTGCACCAAAAAAAAAAAAAAAATCAGTGCATCATGGGATATGAATTCCAGTCAGGGAACCTGGCTAGTAGGGAAGAATGGGGGCATGAGATACCTGAACTACAACTCCCTTGAGACGGACTGGCATGTTAGGCAGGCAGATTAATGTTGAACTAACCCAAATTTTTTTATTTGGCACAGGAAACTGAAATATTTTGATTTTTAGATCACTGACTTGAAATAAAATATTTCATTTAGATTTTCCTAATGGAAAACTGGAGGGGGGAAAAAAAGCAATATTTGAAATTTTCCCATGAAACATTTTGATTTTCACAGAAACTGCAATTTACATTTAAAAAACAGAACCTTCAACAGAAAATTCCCAACCAGCTTTCTTAAGGCAAATTTCAGAAACCTTTATTTTTAATTCCTCTCTTTCCATGCTCTTTAGCTTATAATATGCTGTGCTTGGTCAAAAGAAACCCTCTTTTTTTTTTTTTTTTTTTGAATTCCAAGAAAGAATGCCCTGCTGCCTTTTCAGCCCTGATTGTCATTTGAAGAAATTAATCAGGTTTATTAAGCTTGATTTCCCCTTTATTAATCTGTGTTTACTGTCTGGGACCAATCTTTTGTCTAAGTGAATCTGATTTGGTCCCTCATCAATAATCAGAATCTTTCACAAGGCTTAGACTTGATTTTTAAATTTGTAGTGTCATTCAATCACGTCTTAAATGTGTCTTTTGCATGATTCTACTTTCAGTCACAAGTACCTCTTCAGCTGTTAATGAGATGTTAAAAATCTCCATAACTCTACTTATTTTTCTCTTAACTTCGTTATAAATATAAACAAATATTGTTGAAGAGATGCTCCTTCACAAACTACCAGAGATTATTGTGGGTGCATGCAGATTCATAGATTTGTTTATTTACCATACTGTGCATTGGGTAGCTGTTATTTCTTCTTGCTTACATTTTGTTTATTATAAAAATAAGAATAGTAGATAGACATCTATGTCCATACTGATTGCAGGTGCTCTCCTGAATAATTTACACAATGACTTCAACAGAACTACACTGATAGATCAACTGAAGATCTAGCCAATGAATCATAAATCCCATTTGGGTAATAGCAAGAGTATACAACTTGCAGCTATGCTATATTCTGTATTGTTGAACAGAATCAGAATGCTTATTTATGGCCTGATTTTACACATCTTACTCATACTGAATAGTGATTATGTGAGTATGTAACTCTTAACATAAGGATTGCAGAACTGACATAGGGCCCAATCTAGCAAAGCTTTTAAACGTGTGTTTAATTTTAAGCGCACAAATAAACCCATTGACTTCAACAGAACTACTCACATACTTATGGCATATGCAAACATGCGATCAGCATGGTAGACTGTCAGGTCTTTGGAAAAGAGACATTGCTTTCTTACAGGTCTGCAAAATGTCTAGCACTATGCTAGCTTGCATGGTAAACATAGTAATGAATGATTTAATATTGATTATAAATATATATGCAGTAATGAAATAGTCTTGTATAGGCTTAATTATCTGGGTCAATTCTTTTCTTTTATGCTGCACAGTACAGGGCATATTTTCTCCTCCTTCCCGCCTTTAACTTTTTTTCCCACAACAGTACCAGTGAAATCATCAGCACATATGAAAGAAATCAAAGCTATACACTGAAAACAGCAAAATATAAACAGTTACATAGGATGATCTGTTTCTTGAAAGACTAGGGCCAAGTGGCTGATCTGATCTGCCATGTACTCTGAAATACCTAAGCACAAAGGGATGAGCAAATACTATGTAAGAATGAACCTCTTTATCCAGAAGACATTTGCTTTTGCGCATTTGTATGCCAACTTTAAAAAATGTATTGGACTAATTATTTTTAAAACTTTTGGTTGAAGATTGATACGCCAATCACTCCTCCATACCCTGTACATAAACTCAGTTGGGAATACGTATAATATAAAGAAAACCTCTTTGGTTTAATGCATTGTTGTATACAAAAAGGCAAATAACAATTACTTAGCAAAAACAGGTTCTAACTTGCACTTCTAGCACTAGATATCGTGAATTGTCCCCAAATATTTCTATTTGTCCATAAAGACATCCAACTAATGGTGAATCAAAGTCAATCTTTCTCCAGTGCCAAAGGTGTTGGGTTCCCTGAGACCTCTTCCACACAGTTCCCCAAAAACTCAGTTAGGTTATGTCTACTCTAGCACTTCTGTCAGTAAAACTTTTGTTGGTCTGGGGTGTGAAAAAATGCACCCCTGACCAACATAAGTTTTGCCGACAGATGCACCGACGTGGTCAGCACTATGTCAGCCGCTTGTTGGAGGTGGTTTAATTATGCCGGCGGGAGAGTTCTCTCACATCAGCATAGAGTGGCTACATGGGAGACTTTATACCAGCACAGCTGCCAGCGATACAGTTGTGCCGCTGTAAGGTCTTTAGTGTAGACATAGACAAGACTTCAGTCTCTTTGCTCAGATTCCTTTATTTGGCATACAATAAAGCTAGGCTGAGTTGACCAGGCTCAAGAGTAGTAGGCAGCTATAGGGCATACCACACATCCAAAGTTACACAGCAAACCTTTTCCTTTATATACATTTACACATTACATTGCTTCTCACATTTTGGGATTGTGTTGGTCACTTTGTAGGAACCAATCCCTATACAGCACGTACTGTCATGGATGACTTATACTTAGTCACCTTTATGTTCCAGGTTTATCTTGTCCATTGTAACTGGTTCCCTGGGAAGTACCATAGTTCGTATAGACATTATGTTTCTAGCTTGCTGATCCTCATTTACTTCCCTGATCCTGTCTCCCAACAATTCAGGCCTCACCCATGTTTAATTGAAACAGTACTACAAAAGGGCACTCTTCCCCCCTTGAAAACTGGCCTCTGCAGCGCCTAATCTCCTTTATGAATTTTGTGTCTGAGGAAGAATTGGTTCTGCAATATACTATTTGCTTTACAAGCAGGGGAAAAATGGGTTGAGAAAAGGCTTCTTTCTGTTCCTTGGGAACTTACCCACTAAATAAGACCACATTTGTTGTGCCATAGGGCAGGCGAGCCTGTGCAATATTTTAAATGTTCAGAGCAGCATGAAAAGAAAGACTTGAAAAGGCCAAGGGTTTTATCACTGATCCTAGTGCTTTTGATTCCATGTTTCCCAATTCAATCCATACTGTTTTGCTTCATTTAGCAAAGCACATCGAGGTTCTACACAATCAAAACACCTAACAGTACCTTTGAAGCAGCACAACATTGATCTTATAATGGTTTCAAAGGAGTGGTTATGGAGTGTAATGATCCATGGCTGCATACATACACATACAACACTGTCAGCCAACTGCGTTCTGCCAGTATGGGGAATAGAACTAATGCCATTCAGGTCTCTACACAGTGAGCTAAAGGAACTTCTCCACTACTCCAGGCAGTAGGAAAATGAGCTGCTTTGACATAATACATCCAGGAAAGGGCAATTGTACATTTATAAACTGCACATAAACCGGTCCATCAGAATAGTGTTAGGACTATTCAACATGTACATAGCACTTCTAACCCATACATTTTAAAGCAGTTAACAAAGTTGGGACTAGCAATGCCAACCCATTTTACAGATTGGTGAAACTGAGTCAGTGAGGTTAAATGAAGGGTCCAGTACAGATCTGGAAGTAAAAACCAGGTCTTCTCATTCCTAGTCCATTGGGAAAAGTTGTCTCCACTATGTAAGAATGGTATATCATATTAAGGTGCACTGTGGCATTAACAGGAGATCTTTGTCTGAATGCCAAATTAAGATGTTATAATTATGCTTTGCTTTAAGCACATGCTCAATTTCTTTGTTAGATAGAGATGAACTGACGCACTGGCCTGAAAGTTGAGCACACACTTAAGTGCTTTGCTGAAACAAGATCTAGGATATAAAAGGCTATTTACAAATAACTCCACAGACATGCACATTATAAAAGAGCAGTTTTCCTGTATTTTTTTCCCCCCACAATAAAAGTGTTCTAAAGATTTGGTCTGGGATTTGCAAAAGCTCTCTGTGTGGACATAATACCACTCCTGTTGAAATCAGTTCAGTTTATTTCCATTGAAGTCAATGGTAAAAGTTTGGCCAATGCTGAGTGCTTTTTAAAATCTTCCCCTTGTGGGTTGGCTGACATAGAAACACTAACATTACATATGGTGGGACTGTCTGCTTTAAAGAATACATCTGTTCTGATCTGAGAGTTCACTTCTGCTCTTCATGAAATAGGTCTTGTTTCCAAATCACAGATGCTCGTGCTTAGCTAATGTAAGGGGAAAAAAACCAAATATTTTTCTTGCAATTATGCACGCAATCAAAATCTCAAATCACTTCTAAAATCCATGAGGGCAACCTGTGAAGTCAAGCAGCTTTGTATCAATTTACATGATGCTGTACAATAATGAAACAATAGTATAATGCTATTTTATATTTTTTAATCTAGGATTTTGAGTAGAACTGAAGAAAATAGGAATGAAATTTGAAGTCCCAGAAAAGTGATTTAAAAATCATATTAGCACATATAATATATGGCATTTTGGTGATGGTATTATCATAAATCAGTAATATATACTGAATATCACTCATCTGTAGATGTGTGGTTCCATTTATGACCAGTGTAGATTGTCGTGCATGTCATTTATACTCAGTTGATACCTATTTAATTATATGTTTATAGGATAACTTAACTTCTGGAACTGTGGGTTAAAGAAAAGATGAGTAAATGCTATCATTTGCCTTTTATTTAAGAAGCCAATAGTCCCAGCTGTTTTCTTCTAGTGATGGTTGAAGATATGAGAGAGCTATTTGTTTAATAAGAATTGAAGGTAAGCCCAGCTGTTTAGACTGACAATCATCTCTCTCACTCTTCAATTCCATTACCATACAAGTGTTCCTAGCACTAAAATATGTTGCAGACTTTAAACTGCAGTTACGGGTGCCTATATATTGAAGCACACAGAAGTTATATATTCCATTTGGAAACACAGTATGTTGTATACCACACTGCTATGCACGCTCTCAACAGTACCACTTTGAGA
The DNA here is from genome assembly GCF_026122565.2 of Emydura macquarii macquarii. Lineage (NCBI taxonomy): Eukaryota > Metazoa > Chordata > Testudines > Chelidae > Emydura > Emydura macquarii. The sequence goes on from NW_027131527.1 coordinate 1,445,585, forward strand.
AGACCGTTTAAACTGTCAACAGTATTAAAGCATATATATGCAAGGTTGCTATTTCGGTAGTTTAGGAGCAATTAAGACTGTGTATCTGCTGGGTTCCTGGAAGCCAAGGGTATATCATTTTCATTTGCTGAAATTAAACCTTTTATTATGCCCACTGCTGCCTATTTCCCCCAAATACATTGAGCTCAGGTTACTCTGAGCATATTTCCATTTAACATTGCAAACAAAAACAAACAAACCACAAGTTAAGACAACAGTCATTCCCCAAATGATAGCAATACCGAGACATTACTCCTCTGCCACCATAATATTCAACTACATCAACACACTAATCATCTCTCTAACAGACTCTCATTCTCAATGCAGCCATATAAATGTAAAGAAATAAATCAAAGAACTATGGATCACACTGCAACACACATCCTTAACTCGATCACTGTAAACTGTGACATTAAGAGGCAGCATGGTCTAGTAAATAACATAGTGGGCTAAGAGTCAGGAGACTTGAGTTCCATTCCTAGCATTGCCACTGTGTGGCTTCAGACATGTCCTTGCCCCCTCCATGGCTTCTTCTCCTCTCACCCTTTGTCTGTTGTCTAATTATACTGGAAACACTTTGTGGGAGTGGCTATTCTTTAACAATGTGTTCGTACAGTCCTTAAAACAAAAGGCCCTTAATCTCGGTTGGAGCCTCTAGGCCACACCAAGATACAAATAAGAATAATAATAATTAAAAAAAGAACAGGTATAGCATCTCCACATAGCCAACAAGGAAAGGGGATAAATGCTAAGAGACACAATCAGCTCCTGCACAATCTCCAGGCCCAACTGGCACACATTGATCCATTAAGAGGTTACCTCAGCCTGTGTGGAAAGAAAAGCAATTTCAACACCAAACCCTGTGGATCTGGGTCAAGGATCCTCTTTGTGAAGGTTATATGAATCCACGCTAGCTCAGGGCATCTCCCAAATAGCATTTGCTAGGGCTGCAGCCTTCTGACCTTACAAAGTAGAAATAACTCGCATCTATTTTCGTTTGTTTTGAGGAATTGCAAGTCACCTCAATGAAGCTGTGATAGAACAATCCAGTAAACGGCACAGCCTAAGGCATGCCTATCCCTGCAGTCCCTTAGCAAACCAAAATTCAAAGGAGAACAGCAGATTAGATGAATCATTGTTCACTACACTATACTAGGCACTATACAGATGTGCTGGCTTAGAATGAAATATAAATGAAATATGTTTTTAAAATTAAAAAAAGCATGGTGGCTAATATTTTCAAACTTGGAGAGTTCAAGCAAAACATCCAAATCTGTAATTAGGCACCTAAATAATTAGCCTGATTTTTCAGAGGTACTGAGCACCTACAGCTCCTTTGGACGTCACCGGAATTGTGGATGCCCAGTTCTTGAAAATCAGGCCAATTAGGAGCCTGAATATGGATTTAAGACCTGGATTTTAAGCACTCAAGTTTGAAAATACTGACATTATTTTATAAAAGGACCTGCAGCTCGGTATATATATTTGTGGATATTGCTTTTATTAAGAGAGACATTTTCTATGGGTTCCAGTGTAAAAGAAATCCACCATTTACTCTAGTTTAAGCCAGCAAATGACCCATGCCCCATGATACAGAGGAAGGCAAAAAAAACAAAACAAAACCCAGGGTCTCTGCCGATCTGACCTGGGGGGAAATCCTTTCCCAACCCCAAATATGGACCCTGAGTGTATCAGCAAGGCCTACCAGCCAGGTACCTGGGAAATAATTATCTGTAGTAAGTAAGAGTCTTCCCAGTCCAGTACCCCATCTCCAGCTATTGGGGATATTTCCTGCTAGCAGTCGCAGATTTCATTCAATGGTATGTGGCCCATCTCATCATACCATCATCTCCATAAACTTATCAAGCTCAGTCTTAAAGCTAGCTGAGTTGTTTGAGCCCATTGCTTCCTCCCTGGTATACCGTCCTTTACCTGATGCATCCTAGGATTGCATTAGCCTTTTTCATGGCCGCATCAGTCCGCATCACTTTGGTGGAGCATAGTTATGGAACCATAGGGTTAGACGGGACCAGAAGGGTCATCTAGTTTAACCCCTTGCGAAGATGTAGATTTGTTCTGTCTAAACCATCCAAGACAGAGGGCTGTCCAGCCTCTTTTTGAAAACCTCCAGTGAAGGAGATTCCACAACTTTCCTAGGCAGTTTTTTCCATTGTCCTACTGTTCTTACTGTTAGGAAGTTTTTCTTGAGATTTAGTCATCTTGTGATGAACCAGTACAGTCAGATCTTTCTCCTCCTCTGTCACTTCCAACTGATACTCTAACACTAACTGGAGCGGCTAATGACCATGAGTGTCTACCTCAGGGCAGACTGTCAAAAACAGGACAGACACCCCGAACTGATGGTATGATCTATAATTAGATTGCACTAAGCCAGTGACATGTGAACTAATGGATCACTGTGACTGTCTTACCATGGAGTCACAGACAGTCCCCTTAGTCTCTCCAGTCTATCTTGCCAGTTAGGCAAGTTGAACGTAATGATAAATGGTCTCTTACACCAAAAATCACTAAATATTCAAGTTGTGTCCAGTCCCAAGAGGCCAGTCACTTATAGGTACCCCACCATATTACACCAAAGACAATGTCTGTAGCCAATCCTATAATAAACTCTCTGGAGGTTTATTAGCTAGGAAAAAGTAATAACTTATTTACAGGTTAAAGCCAGCAGACATACACACAAATTAGTTGAAATCTAAATCCTCAGAGTGACAGTGTTGTGGTGATCTGTCAATTCAAAATGTCTTTCAGGGCAGAAACAGGAGTCACCCTTGGGATCTCTGGCTTCACGTTAGTCTCTGGCATAGTGAGAGTTCAAAACAGCCTCAATGAACAATTTTCCTGTCTGTTTTATTTCCTTCATTCATCCTCCAAGTCCATTGCACATAACAGGCAATAATAATAATGCATTCACCAATCCTTTGATTTGCAATGTTCCTTGCTGCCCATCTGATGCTGATAGTTCTTCTGTACTGGGGTGAAGTGGAACACTTTTTTCCTCATCTGAGTTCACAAGTTTAGGGCAAACATTCTCAAAGTTATAATGCAAAACTTACATACTTCCTCATAGCGTGGCGTACAGACATTACAGATAAAATTAATACATGCAGCAACTTACAAACATTCTATAGGGTCTAAAACTAAATACATTCTTATAAGACTAATATGTATTTTGAGAAACACTAACACATAAATGAACAGGTCTGGTCTTCAGCTATAGGTTTGTCAGGTCTTAGCTAATTCCTACAGCCTTGATCAGAGCTGGCATTTGGTTTACCAGTGCCACAGATACGTCCTCAGCTTATAGCAAAAATTCTTGGTATTAGTCCCTAAGTGTATGATTTTGCAGTCTAAAATGTCATCTCATTTCTAATACTCCTGTTTTCAAGGTCCCCCAAATCATCTTGTATGATATTCCGGTTCTCCTCTGTATTGGCAATGCCTCCCATATTTAACTGATGGCAGACAACTGACTGAAAAAGGATGACTATGCTGCATTGCTTTTCTGTCAAAATTTCACAAAAGTAGGAGTTATTTGGAACTCAAAAATGACTCTCTGTAACACTTTGGAGCCTAGAATGGAATATACATTCCCTAAGTTTTCTGATTTTCCTGGCAGTGATGGGGGTAGTGTGTGAGGAAGACTACAGCGGGAAGCATTTTTGTAAGTGCCAATGAGGTTATTCACTTCTGGTTATAGTAGGATGTGTGAGTATAAATATGAATTGATTACTGCAACCACTTGTATTGGTAGATGAAGGTCTGTAACTACACACTTTGAACTTTAAACCTGTGAGTAGTCCCATGGAAGTCAAAGGGACTTTGCATGCAGAAAACAATTTGTAGGCTTAGTAAAGACTAATAAAGACCCAGGATTTGACCCACATGATCAATAGTTAATTACTTTTTGTTTCTCATTCCCATTCCTGAATGCTTTGAATTAAGGAGCTCCTAAATAACCTGTGACACACACAACAAATCAAAATAAAAAGAAGTCTCATATTTATTTTAATTCCACACAGTATGGATCTGGGAGGAAGGGGAAGAAATGTGTTTACTAATTGGAACCATAGGAAATGGCACCTAGCTTATTTGTGTGTGTATGTGTAACTTTACAAATTTCATTGCCAAACATGACGAACTATACTACTTATATATATAATTATAATAATCTAATAATTATAACCAACCTGAATCACGCTAAACAATTTTAAAAGGATAAAAAAGTGGATTATAATTTACGCTGTTGACTATTTCAGAGACTTCAAATATGTTACTTAGTTAGAATAGACTGATCTGCTTCTCAAAAAGCAGTCTATATTAGCTAGCAGTGATATGTGGTAGGTGAGAGATTATTTGTACTAGTGAAAAGCATAAGTAAGCTTAAAAATACTTGACAATGTGCCTCTTAAGAGATACTGGCTGCTTGTCCTGTACTCAGAATTCTGACTTGGGTTCATCCCGTAAACAAGCATTCTCTGCTCCTTTCAGTACCCCCATGGATGTGGCTAGAATGCGTGATCAGCAGAGCGGTTCGCTGATCTGAACAACATGACTGTAAGCTGTTATGCTTGCCAACGTGGTAATTTATAGGTTCTGCCTGAGAGATAACTCCACTAGAACTTAAACAGAGTAACAGAAATATTGAATACACTAGAGAGGATAGTGTTACTTTTTTATATCCAAAATCTAAGATCCATAAACTCCAAAGATTCCTAGGGAGAATGCTCCACAATAGATGCATATTTAAAAATTGATAGCCCCCCACAATTATGCTTATTTGTCTCATGCATATATCCCTTTTTGTAAAAAGCTTTCCGCAAGATGGAAAATATTTTTTTCTTGTGAACAAAATACAGCAAGAACTTTTCCTCTCTCTGGGGAGAAAAAAAGAAAAGGGGGAAAATGCATACCTCATAGTAGGAAAATTCATTCAAATATTGTTACAGAATGAGCTGTTTTACTGGAAACCAACTATGTACACGTGAAATAATGAATCTTAAATAAAAAATTAAGCCCAAATCATTCTGGACTCTGCTGTAGCTCTAGTAATCATTATTTCAGCTTGTCAATTTGCTATTTCCTTCTAGTATGAGCATCTGGAAAGTCTTCCACAGACAGAACAATGTTGTTAGTTATGTTAATTTGATAATGTGGTTTTTCCAAATGCCATAGAGATAAACTTCTGTATTTTGTCTTCAATTCTATCTCTGAAAACAATAGTGTGGTAAATGCATCTCTTGTATGCATAATTTAACCTTAGAACCTTAACCTATCTCAACTACAAAGCCAACTGATACCTGGAGGCATGTAATTTGCGTGTGGATTTCATGCCATCTACTGCCTTTTGTCCCTAGAGTGCTTAATGCTTTCCCTTTTCCTCATTTTCCACATAGACGAGTGAAGTATTATAAAAGGATAATAGGTACAGTACCACATAACTATATAATATCAGGTACAGAAATACATATGTTCATCAGCTGACTTAATGACTGGGTCCTTGGGGAAGTTGTATTTATGTTTGCAATGGGTGACTTTACATCCAACTATGGATCTGTTTGAAGGTCAAATTTCAAATGGGATGTCCCTTCAGGATACTTTATTTTATCTTTGTATTTAGTGCTGTTGTGATTGCTGCTGGAATACTGTGTCCAGATCTGATGTCCACAATCCAAGAAGGATGCTGATAAATTGGAGAGGGTTCAGAGAAGAGTCCCAAGAATGACTAAAGGATTAGAAAACATACCTTATAGTGAGAGACTTGAGGAGCTCAGTCTGTTTAGCTTAACAAAGAGAAGGTTAAAGGGTGATTAGTCATTAGTTATATACAAGGGGAACAAATATTTAATAATGGGCTGTTCAGTCTAGCAGAGAAAGCTATAGCATGATCCAATGTCTGGAAGTTGAAGCTAGACAAATTGATTGGAAATCATACACAAGTTCAATGGTGACAGTAATTAATCATTGGAACAATTTACCAATGGTTGTGGTGGATTCTCCATCTCTGATAACTGTAAAATCAAGATTGGATTTGTTTCTAAAAATATTTTGGGAAGTTCTATGGCCTATGTTTCACAAGAAGTCAGACTAGGTGATCATAATGGTCCCTTCAGGCCTTTGAATCTTTGAAACAATGAAAGATATTGGAGACCTCTTTAATCAAAATACTTAAATGGGATTCTAGTTAAAATCACATTTCAATGTTTTGTTGAATTGGCATTAGCTGGATCTATATTGGGCTTCAGGAGATCTGGGTTCAGATACGTACTCTGCCACAGACTCTCTGTGTGACCTTGAGCGAGTCAGTTAATTTCTCAGTTACTTATCTATATTTTTTTTAAAGTTATACATTCTCCCACCCTTTCAGTTATTTTTATTTATATTACTGGCAATGTGTTGGAACAGTCTGTTTATTTTATGTACATCCAGTGCCTAGGAGAATGGAGCCCAATCCAGCTGGGAACTCTAGGCGGGACTGGAATATAAATAATAAAAATAGTGGTGACTCCAAGTGACACACTTACATTCTATGTTAATTGTCTGCCAATGACTTCCAAATCCAATTTACAAGTAAAAAGAATGTTTATCCCCTCCTAATTATTGATGCTGCAAACTCAAATATAGGGTTTAAAAGTCAAGCTGTGTGTTTGTTTTTTCCCCCAGATCATGCATCAGCTCCAGAATTACAAGGGCTTTTTTCATCCAGAAGGAACTATTCTGTTGATGCTGCAGAATAAAGAATTCAGCTCCCTGATGTCAGATTAAACAATAGCATACATTTATTTGAAGGCTTAACCTAGAAAACAGAGAGAAGGTAGAGGGAAAATCTTTGAAAGAAACTCTGCAAGTTGAAACAAACATCCCCCTTGGACTGATGGGATTTGTTGATCTACAGAGTGCGCAGAGAGTATAGCTCTCCAATCCCCCTCATGTTTCAGGATTCACAGTGAAATTGGCCGGTTCTTGCCTCCACAAGCTGCATATTACTGGGTATTGAGAATCCAGAGTAGGAATCCATGTAAAAAGATATGGTTAGTACTTTCGCACACAGGAAAATCCTCATGGATTTGGAGGGAGATGGTAATGTGGAGAACAGTTCTACCTGTATAAAATAATGGAGTAAAAAATGCAAACTGTCCATCCAGCAGGTTTTACACAGGATCAAAGGGACAGGGGAGAGCTGCTGCTTCATCTCTAATCTCCAGCCATGAAATCTAGACCAATGGAATGGATGTTTTAACTTCTTCCATCCGCTTCTTAGAAGGAACTATTGTAAAGAGAACAAATGTGAGTCAGGAATGGTGATGGGAAAAATCTCTTTGGCAAAGAAGTTGTGTTTTTTACATAGTTACTTATGTCATAAGTAACTCTGCATGTATATTTTATTTTGGCTATTAATATTAGTGTAGTGTGCAGCAGGTTTCTCCTATGTGATTAAGCAATGAGAACAGTATTAAGTACAAAGATTTACAATGAGGGGTTAACCTGTCATGGCCCAATTGGACTGGGAACAAAGGACTAATGTTCTAATTCTAGCTTTCACCTTGACACACTTTTTTTTTTGGTGCAATTCTGTTAGCCTTTCACCTTGGTTTCTCTGTCCCTGAAATAGTACTAGCAATCAGTGGTATTCTGATCTCCTCTAAATGTTGTTGCAAAAACAAATGAATGTCTTACTACAAGTGAAACAACTTAAAGACGAAAAATACTGTAAAGGTGCCCAGAATATTTATTTATTAATTAAACAGCTTTGCAGAGGTTGGGAATAGTATGCTTAGATCACTACATTTGTAATATTGGCACATTTTTTGTTTGTTTCCCAGAGGATGTTGTGAATACTGGGCGGATGCATGTGTGTGTGGGGGGGGGGGAGGGGGAATCATCCACCTACTGGAGTGTATTTTTATCAAGCTGTAATAAGGGCTAAGTTCTGTTGTTGGATTTAAGGTTCTGACTATGGATGTTAGCATGTGAACATGTCTGCAGAAATAATTCTGAATTTTTTGCCTAGTAAACCGTGCACTGAAGATTTACGTGTGGGTGGACTATGATAGAGGTCTCTAGATTCACACTATTCAAAAATATTTCTTGAGATCAACCAACAGTTCCTCCTCCCATATCTGAGCATAGAATTAAGTATTAGTGGTTGGTTTAAGGTGCTCTGTTCTATTAGCCAAACAGCAGTCTATGTGTTTATGGTACAAAGTGAATGTAAACTGAATATACTTCTAATAGGTACCAATGGCACCTGAAGCACATTTGTGGCTGTTCGTGAAGCTCTAGGTCACAACAGCTAAACCTGAAGAATGTTTTATGATAGATTGTCCCAGACAAATGGTTCTCAAAATGTCATATTTCATTAAAAAGACTAAAGATCTTTAAGTACTGTGCTTGAATGCCTTGTCAAACCATATTTACTGTTACAGGGTTAGGCTCCAGAATAATGAAGTAGATTTTTGTTCTATTTTGTGGTATATAAATGTGAGGAAGTGAGCAGAATTTTTTTGAAACACTAAGATTAGTAGATGTATGCCGTATATGCTATTCCTCCATCTGAAAACATCAATTGTATTTTTTCACCTGAACCAACCTTAAATCCAGTTTAGCTATGCACTATCCTAAAAATTCCTACACATCCCTCTGCTTGGGGCTTCCTTAACTACAGAATGAAAATGATGAGATGGAGCATAAAATATGGTCTGAAGCATGGAATAATCTTTTGGATTTTCTGTTGTTATTTTCAGCTTTTCCCTCCCCCACACCCTAAACACTTAGGAAAGGTGTTTATCGGAGATCTGCCTCGAGAATCTGATCCTCACTGTGGTTATTTATTAGCAAACAAGCATGTGTGAGAGTGACTAAAATGATTAAAAATCATGTAGATGCTGGCCTTGATTATCAGATTTATAACCTTAGTTTATCAAATCTAAATCCTGCAAATGGCTGTCAGCTGTCAAAAGGCATAACTAATAGCACCTACCTGGTACCACTAGCAATCAAGTACAGACAAGATCATGCACCTGTCTAAATTTTGGCAACACTTAGCATTTCAAACATGTGACACGTCATGTCAGCTCGACTGAGTCCCTGGCACAGTGGGTCATAATGAGATTTCACTGACCCAAAATCTCATTCTGGTTGTGATATTTAGATTGTGTGTGTGGGTGAATGAATCCTCAGGTTAGGCTCCAAACTATGCCAAGGATGGAAGATGGATCAAGGGCAGGGGCAAAAGGAGAACCCTGGCTTATTCAAATTTTTACTCTTTCAGTTTTGGTTTGGATCCCATGAAAATATGCTTGTTCATTGGCAATCCCTTTTCAAAGTCTGTGGTCTAAACATCTTTTTATATATTTTTCTTGTAATCCATCTCTCTCTCATTTCTTTTTCTTAAAAAAACCGCTAGTGAAACTGATGGCCCACGGAATTTGATTATGCAGTATGAAACCTTTTATAATGTCCTCAAAAAACCCTTTCCTTACTTCTGACCAGAACGTTGGGATGGTTTGTAGGTCGGTATTCTTTGGTCTCCTAATTTTCAGTGTATGCAGAGACAGGACTGTGAAACTTGCTCGGTACTACTGGGGTGCTGCCAGCCCACCTTGGATGTACTTAAAATCACTGATTTTTCTTCGTTACTGGTAATTGAAAAAAATTGGGATTCACTGACATCACACTTTTTCACCTCTAGGCTACAAGTTCAGATTTGGCCAAGGTCAGTGTGAGCCCTGGCCTACACTGGCAATGGAGGTTGATGTAATGCTGCTTACATCGACCCCCTAAAATCTGCGTCTCCACTCACATGTAAATTCCGTCGATTTAAAGTACAGTAAAAGTCGACCTAATAAAACCACCTCTGGAAGTGGTGTAGCACTGAATTCAAATTCCATGGGTCAAATTTGCATCAGTGTAGGCAGAGCACAATGTAAATCAACGCCATTGCCCTCTGGGAGGTATCCCATAATGCCCCATTGTGGCCGCTCTGAACAGTCATGCTCTGCTGTAATGTGGCCACTTACACAGGAAATAACTCCTCCCCTCAAGTCCCATGAAATTTTGAATTTCCATTTCCGGTCAGACAGTGTGGAGAGAGCTCTGTAGCTGAACTTCTTGTGACAACTGCATGCCCCAAATGCGCTTCAGCTTGGAGTCGACCAGAGGTCTTGGATCTCATCGGTCTGTGGGGCAAAGCACCTGTTCTGGCTCAGCTCCGAGCCAGCAAAAGAAATGTAAATATATACGAGAAGATATCTTGCAGCATGTTGGAGAAGGGACACAACAGGGATGAGCAGCAGTGCTGCATTAAGATCAAATAGCTGAGGCAGGCTTATCAGAAAACTGGGGAAGCTAACAGCCGTTCTGCCTCCTTGTCCAAAACATGCCACTTTTATGAGGAGCTGCATGCAGTTCTTGGCAGGAACCCCACCACTGTGCCACCACGCTACATCGATACCGCCGCAGAATCCCAGTCCAGAACGAATGAGTAGGATTCTATGTTGAGGAGGATGAGGACAGCAGGGTGCAGGAAAGTGGGGTATCCAGTCTCCCTGGGAGCCAGGACCTGTTCGTTACCCCAGAGCACTCCAGCCACACACAAGACAGCGAGGCTGATCGAGATGCTGGGGAAGGCACATCTGGTGAGTGTGTGTGGCAAATCTTAGTTTTGTGGTTATGTCCCCAGTCCAGCTTCTTAAAAGGAGTTTGTGTTTTTGAGGGGAGGGTCTTACTGGGTGGTGTCAAACTTCAGTGGAGGGTTACTCCCGGAGCAGATTATTTATGTGCAGAGGTATGCTCCGAGAATCCTCTGTGAATATCTCAAGGAAACTTTCATGTAGATAATCTGTTAACCTTTGCAGAGGGCAGCCTTATTTCTTCCGCCACAGTAGGAGACTTTTCCCTGCCATTCTGCTATTAAATGAGTAGGCATCATCGCAGAACACAGCATAGCAGCATAAGGGCCAGGCCCGATGCTTGCAGCAAATCTTCCCTTTCCACCTGCGTTACCCTCAGGAGACTGATATCACACACGGTCACCTAGGGAAGATGGTGCAAGTTTAAAGTACTCAACCAATACAATCACTCCGTTTTATTCCTCTGCTGTGGATGGGGTCCCTGGGTCCTTCCCCAAGACTATTCTCAGTCCTAGTACTGTTGCAATTGGCATTATGGGTCGGGACACTGGTTGCCCTATGTTTTCTGCCGCTACAGTTCACCCGCAGTGTCCTCTATCTGTTCTGGCCACCTCCTCCCAAACCAGTCTTTGGCATGTTACAGAGGAGCCCGGTGATCCCTCTCCTTGCTCAAGTGTGGATTGTGGATTTTAGTGCCAATGAAGCCTCTCTATAACCAATGCAAGGGCTTCTTGCTTGCCATGTCTGTAACGCCAGTCCGACCCTTCCACGATGTACAGAACGGAATGTGAGTCTGGCTTAGCCTTGTGAATACTTTTTACATTGTAACATTTCCTTTACTACTTTGGGTAAGCTAACAATGGCAACTTGTGCTTTGCTTGTCTTACAGTCGACACCTCAGCCTTTGGCCCCCCTTGCACAGACACTTTACAATGTTAAGTTATCCTCCTTTCCCCCCATTAAAACGGGTCACAAATAAAACTTCGTAGCATTAAAAAACATCTGTCTTTATTCATTCATAACTTGGGTGGGAAGAGAAGGGGAGGGGCCTGCTGGAGCGAGGGTGGGGGATGGGAAATAAAGGCACAGCACAGACATACATTAGTGTAGTTCATTCTTGAAGCAGAAGGGCTCCGCAGTTGGCTCTGAGTGTTGCGCTCGAATCTGGCTGCTCAAAATTTGCAGCCAGCCTATCAGCCTCTACAGCCCAACACTCGGGAAACTTTTCCCCCTTCGTTTCACACAAATTATGGAGCATGCAGATGTAGCTGATGGGATGTTCTTTTCACTGATGTCAGGCCTAGTAAGTAGACCTCTCCACTTGCTTCTCCACCGTCAGAGCTGGTCTCAAGCGAGTATTCACACGTTCAGGGCTGGGGACAGCTCCGCGCAAAGTTAAAAGAAAGTGGCCTTTCGCATACGAAAGTTCTGCAGCCATGGTTCATCATCCCACACCTTCATAATGATGCGATCCCACCAATCTGTGCTTGCTTCCCGAGACCAGAACCAGTGCTCCATGGACTGAAAATGGTGTGTGACAGCCTGCAGCAAACGGGAATTGTTCCACTCTCTGGCTTGTAGCAGAGCGGTCTTAGTAACATCGCTATTTTCTGTGCTGTGGCTCCTCTCTCACCTTTGAAAATACTGCAGGATAAGCTGTGAGGTATTTGTGATGCTCACAATGATAGTGCAGAGACCAAGAGGAGGTCTATGTCTCTCTGGCAACGGCGTGTGTGCGGCATAGAAAAACAGCGCGAAAAAGCGTATGCAGTTTATTCGGGACAAGAAGAGAGGGGGAGGGAGCACTTCACATCATGGGAGGACAACAAGCTTCCCAAAAGCCTCTGCCACTAGTTGCACTGTGGGATAGCTACCCACGGTGCACTGCTTTGAACATCGACTGAAGTGTGGCGAGTGGGGACGCAAGAGTCTCGCGCAAGGAGCGTGGTATGATCACGCTCCTGTAACTTCTAAAATTTGGTGGGTGAAAGTCAATTTAAAGTAAATCAACTTCAGTTTGCAGTGTAGACATACCCTGCCTGAAAGCCATTATCATCTATTTGCTTCTTGGTGGCTTGTTTGAAATGTGTTAATATTTTCAGTCCAGTTCCTAGTGATGTCTGTGCATCTCTCAGACCCACACAGGCTTGGCACCAATTGATAGCCTTTCTGATGGTCTTAGCGAAGTAGTCAAGGATTGTGTGGGCAGGGAGGCTTATCTGTCTCCTCACACATACAAACTGATCTTCCAAAATTGGGCTCAGTCACATTGACAGGGAGGTTTGCACAGACACTTACCTGTTCTGTGGCTGAATAGTTACTTGCTGTCATGTTGCTATCTTGCAAAAACATCATGTGCAGTTTGAGTGCAGAGGGAAAGAAATTGAATAAAAAGGAAAACCACCAATGCTTTTGCTTTGCTTTTGAAAACTTAGTTATCCAGTAGAAAGAACACACATCATTTAACACAACCCATTGTTGGAAATGTTTGTTCACAATGTGATAAACAATCAGATAAAATAGTAAACAGACCAGAGACATGCGCTGCCCTGGAAACACAGGGAGAAAATGTAGTGACTGGCAAATAGAAAGGGACAAGATACTTGGGAATGAACATTTTCAGGCTTCTAAGAAGGCATAATTAATGAAATACAGTATAATTAAAAACAAAACTCCCCACACCTGTCCCATTAACTTGGATTGATTTTCAGTTTTTCAGAATCAGCTTCCAAAAAAATATTGGGCCAGATATACTGCTCTCAGTGCAAATCCAAAAGGGTGTGCAGTGATTGCATTCATTCCACTCTTGTGCCTCTTCAATCTTGGGACCAGCTGAGAGCTGCTTTATCTTATGCTGGCTGCCAGTGGCCATTTCATCAGCTAAGGATCAGCCAGGCAGAAGGGAGCCCTGACTGTACACTATCACCAACATCAAGGGCTCAGGGCGTGGCACTGAAGCAGCTAAGCCGACTGTGTGCGAATGGAGGAATCGCGGTTGTGAGAAAGATCCAGTGCTGGCTAATTAAGCTGGGTGTGCTACTAAAGCCAGTAAGACCCACTTTACTCAGGAGCTGAGGAAGTTAAATAAACTTGGTCGCTAGGCATCCCCCCCCCTCATGTTTTCCTAGTTCTGCTAAGGCTTTAATTAAGCCCGAACTATCAAACCATCTACTAAATGTTGCTGACCCATGTTATCTGGATGTAGTCCCAGTTTAATCATTGCCAAACAGAAGCTGAACACTAATTCACACTAACACAAATATAAATCACCCACAATTCTGCTTGAATTAAGAGGAATGGCACTAACGTTAAACAAAATTACCTCCTTTTATCTTGTTTCCTGGCATTACCGTGGCTTGGGAGCTGCCATGGTTAACCAAAATAAAGTGTGACTGCCTTAAATCTCTAAGGGATCCATTATCATCTTTGTACCAGCTTGCGTTTCCTCAGTCTCATTGAAGTGTGCTTACACCTCATCTTGGTGGGTGAGGGGTGATAGCTGATGTTTAACAAATGTCTCGGTGACTTTATTCTCTTCTTTAGTTTTGCCAAAATGGGGGCATAATGCATGGCAAGTTATTTCTGAAATATAGAGCAAATGGAGATTTAAGGGATGAACAATTTAAGCGTTTATAAAACTCAAACACACACACACACTCTCTCCCTTTCTCTCTAAGTCTGTACATCTATTGCAAAATTTCACCAAAGTCAATGAAAATGAATATGCGGTTTTATAGGCTTTGGACAATATAAACTATAACTCTAGTAGATAAGATGTAGCTTTAACAAGGACTTTTGTCTTTCTTAAGCTTCAAGTGTTCCTTTCCAGAAATGAACAATCTTACCTGCTTTCCTGAATAGCACACTTTCTTTGGCAATGGTGCATCTCTGCCATTTCTCTACTAGCTTAGCTGCTATATCTCATACCTTTTCTGACTGAAATGATTTCCAAAACTAGTATCACCAAGCTCCCTCCAAAGGTATGGTGCCATAAACATGCAGAACTGTCACCTTTTTTTTCCCCCTTGTGTTCCTCTCTCTCCCCAGTTGCTGCTTCATATATACATGTTCTGACACAAATAGGTCAATAGTTGGCTTGGAAAGGTGTTCAGTGGGAAGTCAGGATAGTCAGCTTGTAAAGTAAATGTCTTGGATGGTACTAGTGGAAAGCTTGAAAAGGGAATGCATATCAATAGGAGTAGACATTTGTCTTGGGTCATTACATAGCAGTGGGGGAACATCAACCTACATGATAAATTAGTAAAAGGGCCCACTGCTTATTCAAATGTCTCAGACATTATAATTTATGTGTGAGAACTAACTTTCATGCTCTGTTGCAGCCTCTTAATATTGTCATGCTGTGTCAGACCCTAATTATCAGATAACGTTGCCGGGAAACAATGAACAGAAGTTAGTAATTTTCTGAGGGGTGTGGAGAGTACAATAATGTAGCAAAGCACAATTTGTAATACCTACGTGGATGGCACTACTATATTCCACAGACTTATAATGGGATTGTCACTGAGTGTGCCTGCCCTGTAGCCACTCCTGCTGAACTCACATGGCACTGATAGTGTCCCCTGCCTTAGTTTCCTTCCCCAAAGAGGGTCTCCTCACAGAAAGATCTGTGCTGGAGATGTGACTTAACCCTCCAGCCAAGTCACAAACAAAACGCTAATCCCTACCGTGATAGCTAGAGTCCAACTAAAAAGTCCCAACAAACAAAAAGCTCCTTTGGGGCTTCTTTTCAGCCCACCCTCTTGGCCTTGTTCCCAACCATTTACCATGCTACCTTGGAGTGTTTTCTGGACATGGGATAGAGCACCTGGCCCCCAGGATGATACCCCTGCTAGTCTCTGTCCTGGCATCTTTCTCTGCTCCAGTATACTTCACTGAGCCCCCACGCTGATTCTCTGGAGCACATAGCCTTTTACAAACCCTGGTTCAGGGCCTTCCACAGGACCCTAACTACTTGTGTGTCTGCTCCAGACAGATCTCTCAGGCCTTTTATAAGGTCTGGCTGTCCATTAACTATCACTTGACGCTCCTGAGTCCTGCCCCTCAGGCTGGGAAGCAGCTAATTAATTATGCTGTAGGTGGTGCTGCCCTAACACTCCTTAAAAGGGCCAGTCAGATTGTGACTGGGACATTATTGGGGGGAATTCAAAAGCAAAAAGCCCCCATTAATTCCTGTCAGTCAATATGAACCTCTTTTGGAACCAGCTCTAATTCAAAGTTCACTGGTTCCTTCATAGCACCAAACCTAGCAGATGTTTTCTCTGTGGGGATAACCCCAGAATTTTTTTTGCTACTGGCAAAAATCCTCAGGCACAGACTCACTAGCTGAGTCATAGTCTAATGACACGACAAGGTCCATGACAATTGCAGCAGTGTTATGTTGGCAAGCCTTTGGGCAATTTTGTGATTAAGAATTGCCTATTTCTTATAAAGTCCCACTAATGGACAACCTTACATAATAGGTGATGGTAGGATATTACCTTTGTCCTCTCTGTGTCGGAAGTGGAGAAAAGAAATTATAACTGATGCAAGAGAAAGCAGTTTGTGAGCTGTGCAGTGTATGTCTATGTACATTGCTTACATTAAAAGTATTTTTAGTAGTAATGTCTTTGTCAGGGTTTTAACAATTCACAGGTACACTTAAAAAAAAGTATTAATGATGCATTTTCTGTTTCTATTTTCTGTTGCTACTCTATAAAAGGCCATCACTTGCAATTTCATTGGATGTGATTATCAGAATTTTGGGTTCTGTGCGTTATATCTGTCTCTAGTGATCTGTCACCCTCGTATCAAATTGTTCTGTTTGTGGTTCATCGTACCGTTTAAGGATTTTTATGTGTAAGATGAAACAGCTCTGACAATGGTGGTGCTCAGTATTATCTGCTAGAAATTTTCCATTACTAATGTCTATGATTTTATGAATGTTAGTCATGTTATACTTTTGTAAGTTAAAAAAGTAAATATACTTCCTTTGGAAATGTACTTTTTCTCTCTTTCATCGATCTCCGTAATTAGTATCCTAAATCCTGTCATCTTGTATCTGAGTGTAGTGTTTCCCCTCCTCCCTTGCCTATTATTTGGATGACAAGAAGTGGAATCAGGCTGTTAGTGCTATATCCCAAATACCTCCTGCCCCTTATTTTATGTACATCACATGCCAGATTTACTGATTTGTTGAACCTTAAGATATTTTGTCCAGCACTAGAAACAAGTATCGGCACAGCGAGATGCAAGGTGTATATGATAGACTGAATTTCTCATGAGTAAAAGTAGGAGATTTCATTTTTATTTTAATTACAGTACAAAATAATCTAAACAAGAATGTGGGGCTGGATTAACATGATTCATAGTCTGGGTTGATTTGGAAATGTGGCAACTATTAAGAAAAAGAGGTTTGCTTGCCACTTATGAAAGTGCTGATATTGCTGGGCTCACATCAATCAAATGCCAGTACATGTTAAAAGGGCGGGGGGAGAGGGGGAGGGGCGTGAATGTAGTGTTACTCTTACAGGAGGAAAAACCACAAGAGACACTGGTGTGAGAACTTGAAGTTGAACAGCTCAAGCTATTGAAACTAGCGTACTTACAGACTAAAAGAGAGCAGTTGCAGGGATTCCATTCCCCTTACTTCCAGGAAGAAATTTATAATAACTAATGATTTTGCCAAAACATAAGAAGAAAAGCAATTGGCTGGTGTTTACAAAAAGAGCAAATATGCATGAATTAATTTTAATGTCACTGGCATTTTATACTAGTTGATGGCTTTAGAGAGCCTATTAATCTACTGAAAGTTGTTGTTTATGTCCAGAATTTTATGGGTTTCTTTTTTCTTTCACTCTCTTCTTAATTCAGTGGTATTACTGGGTTGAATTAAAAAAAAAAAAAATTGAAAAGGTTAATGAGCTATGCGAGCAATGGCCTTATACTGTTATCCCTTCTCAATAACACAGGTGTGATGAAGAGTGACTGATAAAAATTACTGGGGACTAAAGACTTGTGTGTTTCCAGAGGCTGATCAAATCGAAAGGATGGGGATGGTGGGATTGACTTTTCACTTTATGGGGTTTTTTTAAGTTTTAGAGTACCTCTCCCTTTTTCTAGACTAGAATCATTAAACTGCTCTCCTGAAGGGCACCAAAATGTTGACAGAGGTATTTTTAATAAGGTTTTTTTTTTTTTTAGAAAAGCATCCATTCCAAAGAGAGAAATACTCAAGCTAATTTTGTATTCATCAGTAACTGATTTAGTCTTGAAGGCCTTATGGTTCACTAAGATTTTTAAGCAGTAGTTCTCATTAACTATAATTCTTAAGGGGATTTTTTTTCATTAACTATAATTGTGGTAAATAATTACTTGGATACTGTTAATTAAGATTTTTACAATTATTTTATTCACGGGTCACACTGTTAAGAGGCAGACTGGGCCATATAAAAACAAAAAATCTTAGCTCACATAAAGAAAGTTCATGTAAGTTTCAAAAGCTAGTAGAGAATATTAGTGAATAATATTATATTTGCCATGTACAGAATACTGTAGTGTCAGTATTTTGGGCCAATTCAAAGCACACTGAAGTCAATGGAAAGACTGCAGTGGATTAATTCCAGGATGAATAGCGAACATGAATATTTAATAACCTCACAAGATGTGATGACAGCAAGAAGGGTTGCCAGAGTGTGGAAAGGATGGTTGGGTGAGAGATGTGAGTTCTGTATCCACTGTAGTTGCTGCTGGGCTTCTGCTATAGAAACTCCCCAGGCATGCAGCATACATTTTTGACAGGAAGCTTCATGCCAGTTTAATCGTGTTGCTGGTGTTCATCATGATTTACTTGCAGTACTTTTGAATGGCTATCTGGCATCAGTTTGAGAGCTGAAAGAATACAATTTAATAATAATAATACTTGGAACTTTATATCTTCAAAGTTGGATAGGACTTTCTTCCAAAGTGGTCCCATTAGTTACTCATGGAGTAAGGTATGATCAATGTATTTCTTACGCAAGGTACTATTTATCTATCAAGTCTTTTAGAACTGCTAAATACAATTGTTTGGCCTCTCTAACCTCTGGTGATTTTAGAAATGTCCAGGGTTTTTTCATTTTTCTGTAGTTCTTTCCATGATATATTCATTGTTTAAAAGTCATGGGGAATTGGAAATCCAAGATTTGGGAAATGCATCTAGAAATCACCTTTGAAGAGTAGTAACTAAGAATATAAATATTTTTACACTAAAATATATGTTATTTTTGGGGGAAAGGAAGAGATTCTGCCTAGGGAAACATGCAGTGCAGATCTAGACTGTCAACAGAAGTAAGCTTTGAAAATGGTTGACTGGTTTCATATCAAAACTGTTGAATGTTGTGACTCTTTTCCATAAGGAAATAATTGTATAAGGATATTATTTATTTTAGTATCTATTTGCATTTAAATTACTCACAAATAATTCAGAGTGCCTGCTGTGAAAGTGTAAAACATGGATCATTGAGCAGGGATCATCTGTTGGGCTCAGGTAGGTCAATTTCCTGTGATTACAGAGCATTGCAGGCATTGCTGGAGCTGAGTTCCTGCCTGTCTTATATTTCTTTCTAAATGTATGTTTGTTTTTGGCTATGTGAATCAATGTGTTAATGGAAGGCAATGGTGAGGCAAAGCTATATGGCAAGATGTACATGGAAGGGCATGAAGACAAACATTTAATGGGGAAAAATTACATTTATTAGATACCTTCCATTGTTGTTTACAGTTTTGTAGCCTTATTGGTCCTAGAATATTAGAGAGACAAGGTGGGTGAGCAGGGCCAGACTTCCAATTAGGCACAGTAGTCACATGCCTATGGGCGCCGGCATTGTGGGGGCACTTAAACAGTGGCAGATTACTCCACAGGCCAATGGGGCCTGTGCCCAGGAGCCCCGGCTAATTTGAGGGCCTTGCATGAGTGCTGGAACTCTGCCCCCGCCCCTGCTGCTGCTCCTCTCCCCTGGGGCCATGCTGCCCTGTTCCTCCTATTCCCCCTGAGGCCCCTTCCCCTGGATCCCAGGGGTGAGCATGATCCCCCTGCCCAGAACTGGCTGAGCTGGTCACCCCGCCCCTTCCTCTCTCCGTCCTCCCCCGCCTGGAGCTGGCCTGGCCAACCCCTCTTCCACATCACCTCCCCGTGCAGAAAACACGAAAGTCAGCTGTAGGTGGGGGGGGCGATGAAGATGTTGTGCCTAGGGGGCGTATAAAGTCTAAATCCAGCCCTGTGGGTCACATAATATCTTTTATTGGACTAACTTCTGTTGGTGAAAGAGACAAACTTTTAAACTCTTCTTCAGTTCTGGGAGAGGCATTCAGAGTGTCTCAGCTAAATACAAGTTTGAACAAATTGTTTATCGTAAGTATTTAACACTTATTCTGAGAGACCAATTAAGCTGAAGAATACATTAGCATCGCTGCAACCACGGAACAAAAAAAAAGGGGCGGGGTTAGTGGGTTATAGATTGTTGTACTAAACCACAAATGCAGTGTCTTTATTAAGAACATGATTTTTAGTGTCTAGCAAAGTAATGAGCTTAAACTCGCAGGCTCATCTTTTGAAGGTGTGTGCAGATTTCCTTTGAGGACCAGGACAGAGAGGTCAGATATGGAATGATCATTTTGTGAAAAATGTTCGCTGTTATGATGTTTTTATCTAAGTATTAGTATGTATGTATAAAATTATTAAATGGAACATAAATGCTGGAGTACAATGTTCTGGTTTTTTGCTGTAAACAAAGAGGGATGAACATAGCAATAGAAATTATTAGAGCTGTTTGATGTAGGCATTAGTTGCTTGTCAGCGGAGTTGTATATAGTGGACTGAACGGTCTATAAATAATTATTCTGAAGCAGAAATCATAGAGATTTTGTCAATAATGTAAGGAACATCTGGCAAAGTGCACTGTAAGCTTTTCTTCCCATATCTTCAATATTTTTACATCTTTTTACTTGCCTTGAGAAAAACAATACTTTTAAAAGATGCATGCAATATGCTTCAGTAACAGACAGCATGGGGTAGTATGTTGTGGTTCGTTAAGTTTTTCCCCCCAACTATTATTTTCTATACAATGTTGAAAATTATACTGATATTTTTAGATGACAAGTTTCTTTTAGATGCCTATTTCTATTTACATACGTGAATAATACATTTTAAGTGTGTAGATGAACCATTGTGCACTGAGTAGAAAAAAAATCAATATTTCTTAAAAAAAAAAAAAAAAAAAAAAAAAAAAGTCTTACTAGAATCCTTTATTCTCCTGACAATCTGAATGTATGTATCAAGATATAGATGCTTTTGTTCTTTAGTTTTCTTATGTATATGATATATTACATTTTTATATTGTTTACTAGTATCTGGAACTTTTGCATACAGTATATGAAAGTAATTCAATGATTGTTGACAATTCATTTTATTCAGAGTGAAGTTTGATTTGTTAACTATGCTAATAATGATAAGGATCCAACTGGATTTTAACTGTAGATGGGCTCAAACTGGAATGTCTTATCCAAAACTCTTCCAATTATTATTATTTAATTTTTGCCAGGTGGTAGGATGGATCTGGATTTGAATCCCAGTGTTTAAACCTACCCCTATGAGTTTGATTGAGTAGGATCCATAACCAGAAGCGACTTATGTAAGTGAATCCAATTTGAATGTGATCCAAAGGCAGAAATCTTGTGGAAATGGCGAAGATGATGATATTTCTATTATTTAAACTACGAATCTTCCAAGATAATCAACTTTTGCCAGTAGGGATCAATATCTCCTGAGAACATCTTGCCAGATGTCTGAACCCAGACTTCAGTCCTTTTTCAGATAGGCCATACATTCAGAAACAAGGTACCTGACACCTATTCAAATCCAAATCTGAATATTGTTGCCCTGGCTCATCTCTAATGAAGTCTAACAGCATTATCCCAGGTTGAGTCTCAAGAGGAGGATGTTAGGGAGATAAAGTATAGAGTCTGTTATGCTAGAGAAAATTGAATTTATTGTTGTGTGCTGGCAGTAAGGCCAATACAGTTAACAGCAGTGAATGTCTGATAGCACCATGCTGGTTAGTGGCGGAAGGAGAAATGTCCTCATAACCAATGCATGTTACAAGGACAGAAATAAACATTAACAGAGCAGTAGAGTGGCGGCAGGGGTCGGGGGGGGGGGGGGGAAGGGGCGGGGAGTTGAGGGAGCTGTGATAGTAATGTTTTAGACCCTCTCTGTTTTGGGGATACTGAAGTAAAAGATCCAAACAGCCAGTAAGAAGATTAAAGGAGAGAAAATTAGATTTAAAAAATAAAATAAAATGAATGATATATGGATCTCTTTATGTGAAGGGATTCTGAGAATAATATAAATGTTTCAGAGCTTGATTGTATATCCCCTGACCATGAGAGTGTCAAAATGATAGATGTGAGAGTGAATAATAACTTTTAGATTGTCTGCCTTGGAAGCATGTACCAGTTTAGGGTTAAAATTACATTATTTATTTTCTGCATTTTTATTCAGGACTTTCTAGCTCTTTGGAACAACAGTATAACACTGCCAATGAGAGAAACCAGCAACAGCCCTTTGACAATGAGTATCTCTACTTGTAACATATTGCCTCTTTGGTGTTAGATTGTATATATAGCTTTCTTATTTCCCATCTTATAGTGTCTTTTACCCACATAATTTTGTTCCAGCCATGCAGAAAGAAAGACAAGATGCAAGGGATGTGGTTTAATTAGGCCACAAGTCTGTTAACTCATCTGGGAATGATCTGGCAAAAACTCATACAGTGCAGGTCATTGCTCCTTCCTTAATCATTTTCACTTATTGGAGGGCTGTTGTCTTCCCTCCAAACCTGGTCCAGGCATCTGCTGGGATCCTACTGCCCTCCCTTTGTCAGAGGGTTTGGGGGGCTGGGGAAATGGGATTGTCTCCTCACTGTACTAGACATTAGGAGCCCCAACTCTACTTCTCAGTTTCTTTAGAGGGATTTCTTCCTCTAAGTCTGCTTCCAACTTTGGTTTATCAGGGAATCATGCCGCTCATGGAATGAGTACCTGCACTGAACATCTGTTATCTGCCAAGTTGACAGCTTGAACCTCAACTGTGACTAGCTCAACTGGATCACTGAGCTATTGTGGGGAAGAAAGACCAAAAAAAATCCCGCAACAACCCATCCTGGCTTACCTGGCTGTTGGAGAAAATTCTTTCCGAGTCCCCAAGCAGGCAACTAGAACAATGCCCACAGCAGACCATAAAACCATGTCCTACCTAAATCCATTGGGATAGAGCTATTGATCTAGGTAAGAAGAAAGAGCTCTGTCTGGAGGAATGAAGTATATATACTCTCCTCCAGGTAAGCAGATCCGATGGCTCATTTTAGCCGTTTGTAGTCAGCCCCAAGCTCAACTGATGCCACTTCTCCTCATGGAAATGTGTGTGTGCACACGGCGGGGAACCCTTAAAGAAACCGCAACCTCTTTCTTCCCGCTGACCAGAAAAATCTCCCTGTATTCAAGATTGAAGAATAATTTGTCCAGTAAGACACTAAAATGTATAACTTAATCATTTCATTCTCACCCCCCACATAAATTAAGGAATTTTATTGTATTTAGCAATTGGTCCTTAATTATAAATCACAAGACGGTTTTTATATTTGTTTCCACTTGAAGTTTCTTATGAGACAATATTTGCAACTTTGCAAAGATAGATTATTCTAGTTGCGTGACTGAGATAAGTTGTCTTGCTAGTAGGTCTGTCAGCTACCACTGAAGATAAACCCATGGTTTGCATCACATTTCAAATTTCCTTCCACAAAAATAGGCTGATTAAACTAAAGTAGATAAGCCCCTGGAGCCTCTGGAGATTACACTGGACTGATTTTTGTGCTGAATGTTTTCCAGCAATGATTTGTGGTTACAATTCTTGGAAGCTATTTTTCTTGAGTCCAGGGAGATCCTAATGCAAGTCTTTTTTTAAGATCATAGCATACAAACCTCTGGAGTAATATCCAGTCATTTCTGGAATGCCAGATCTTAGTTGGACTGAAAATATTGGAATTTGTTTTATGAGAAAAAACTAATTGCAGTCTTACATAGCTTACATTTTACAGAAGGGGGAGAGGGCCCGAACCAAACTTCAATGATGTTTGTTATTTGTAATGGTCTGAGCCCTTTATTTTTCTTGAAGAAGTAGTCTAACCAGATTTAAGCATTGTCAATGTTAAGGCTAAGTTATATACATGTAGGTCATCTCTACAGTTAGTCTTCCTAATGTTTCGTAACCCATAAAATGGCTTGTTCCTCAACTGTAATTTCTTAGGAAAATAATTAATTCCTCAGACAAACATGGAAACCTGGTTATATGATAATTTTCTAAGTGACTTGAAATGCTCTCTATGGGTAAAGGAGATTTACTATATTGGACCTCAGGTCCCAGACTGTTTTCAAGCTAAGAGAGTTCATCCTACCACAATAGTATGCTAACTCATCGTGATAGTCCATAAATACACTATTCTCTATTGCTCAGCTAGCTGCCATTCATAATACAAATGCTGTGGAAGAACAAAAGCATTGGAGATGCTTGAGCAGTCCAAAGAAGCATTATGAGTGACTGTCTGCTCAGGTATTCATCAGTATTAGTTTAACAAAAAGCATTTCTTCTGAAGAAATTAAACCAAACTAAGTAGGGGAGGGTTAACGTTGTGAAATCTAGTTGGTGCTGGAAGCTAAAAGTATCTTTGGACCACATAAATTAAGAGTTTTGGGAGGCAAAAAATACAGAAACGATTGTTTTGTGAAAGCAATATTCACTTTTATGCCCATTGCAGATACAAGGATTCCTCACCATCAGTTGTATTCTCTGATGCAAATACAGCACTGGCTTCACTTCAGAGCAGAAATAATACTTGTGAAATGGATGATATACTTTTCACAGTGGGCCTGGTTATCATCAGGCACCTGGAGAACCACAATTCCAGCTGAAATGAATGGAGTTGTGGGTTTTTGGTACCTCTTTAAATCGAATACTAAATCCAGGCCCACTCCTAGAACTCGTATGCACCAGGCTCCTGTGCCTCTGTGGAGCCCTGCTGTCTCCAGTGGTGCTGTGCACAGGCTCAGCAGTCCACACAGCTGTCATGTCAAGGCCTAGTTACCTATCCTTATAATGCTGCAATCTCCCTGATAGGCTGGTGCATAGGGGGCATCAGGGCCATGGCCTTGCCTTCTTTTTGATTGCCTTTTTTTTTTTTTTTGGAGGGGGGTGGCTGAAAGGACGTACATTCACTGATCACTGACAGGGAGATTCCTTCACTCTCCTGAGTATAGGGTCTGTAACCGTGCCATGTCCATTTAAGGATATGAAATACAGGCTTCTTTAACCTTTTGCACCCTGTGCATCTTGCAGGGACAGTGTATAATATAGTCTTAAATGTTTACCAAATTGTACAGCATGTGCAACATGATCTTAAAAACCTACTAAATGCACTGTATGTGAATTAATTCTCAAGATATAGTTCCATTTTATTTA
Source organism: Emydura macquarii macquarii (assembly GCF_026122565.2). Lineage (NCBI taxonomy): Eukaryota > Metazoa > Chordata > Testudines > Chelidae > Emydura > Emydura macquarii. Next base: position 1,470,821 of record NW_027131527.1, read on the forward strand.
ATAGCCATCTGGAGGAGATGTCAGTAAAAAAGAACTTGAGGGCAGATCTTCTGAGGTCTAAGAGCACATTAAGATAATTTACACCATCTTTCTATTTATGACCATTTACAGCATCTGCGGATTTGCCTCCCCATTTTTTGTGGGGCTTTTTAGGAATTAGCAGTTTCTATTCAGCACTTGCTAAGCCATTGTCAAATGGCAAAATGTTTTTTGCAGACAACATTGCAGAGGTGAGTTTGAAGGAGCAATTTTGAAGAAGCATAAGGTGGTAAAACATTTTTAAAAAGAAAAATATTCAGATAAAAATGTTTCTCCAGTTTTTGAGCACAATCCTGGCTTTATGATCTCCATCCCTAAGGTGATAATGGAAATTCAGCCTAATTTGGCTCCCTGGAATGTCAACCCAAAACAAATCCTGAAGGTATAAAGCAAGTTACTGCTGCTGGGCTTCCTACAGGAGTAGCACCTTCCTTGCCTCAGGTCCTCTCAGCTGCTGATCTTCCTAAAATTAAATTAACATCAGCTGGAAGGAATGGCCCAGATCTAATGACAACATTTGTGAAGGAATGAGCAACTGCTTCACAGATCTAGACACCTTGTACATCAAACTGAGAAGAGATAATCAGCGGTCATTTTTCCTCAGGTAAAATAGCCTTTAAATAGGAAATGACAAATGAAGAAATGGGGGCAAGGTGAGAGATGGATTTGTCTTTGGTATCTTTTTTTTTTTTTTTTTTTGCGGGTGGGGTGGAGGGCTGTAGAGACAGAAAAAGGAAGAAAGAGGATAGTTCATATTGCATTTATCTCTCTTTCCATTGACTTCAGAATGCTTTCCATCTGGCCTGTGTTCCCCATAGTATGTTCTAAGAACAGGAATGATTCATAAATGATTGGAGTGTGCTCAGAATAATGGAAGGTGGAAGGAGGCAAAATCCTGCCTTCCCTCAGCTGGAGCTTGGCTCTTGAAGAGTAAGAAATCTAAGTTTTTGCTAAGTGCATTCTCTGAATAGCCTTTTACTTTCAGCTACGTGGGTTAAAATAGGGGTATTGTAGGGAAAATAAAAAATACTTAAAAGGGATTGGGTTTGGGATTACTGAGTTTTACCTAACAGAAATGACATTAAAGAGAGAAATTAACAAGGTCAAAACCAAAAGGTTGTAGGCTAACCTTAACTCTGGGGAGGGGAGTTGGATGTTAACAAAGGGTAATTAGCAGCTGATGACAGCAAAATAAGAGAGAGGACAAACACTCATCTAAAACCTGGTTATAGCTAGCCTGGTAATATAGTATTGTGGTACATATGCTAAGAATACTTTAAATATTATCAAGGCTTTATTGGTATTTGAGCCTAAATAGATCATTTTTTTATTTTTAATCTCAGTCACATAGATGGACTTAGGTTACTGCAAAATACGGCTTGGATCTATAACTACACCTTATTCAGCATAGTAACTGTAAACAATTTTTATTGTAAATAGTGTCATACACCCACAGATAATTACAAGTGCTACATTCATAATAAAATATAAGGAATGTTAATATTGATATGGAAATATGGCCGCAATCCAGTTATACCACTTATACGAAATGTTAATGGTAAAGGGTTATAAAATATTAATTTTGTTTCTTGGAAAAGCAAAATTCCAAGAAGCACACTCCATTATTTGTAATAGATGATCACAGATTTTAAAGCTGCATTTCTGCTGCTTCCACGAAGAAGGTAAAATGAACAAGTAACAAGATGACTTACACTGGATACCATAAAGAAAAGCATGTATCTATATTTTCATTCATGGTGTATTGAGATCAGATTATTCCATCTATATAGGCATGACTGCCATATTTTCAAGAGTTAAATTCCACTCTTAGCTATGTATGCACAAGTCCCACTGATTTCAATGGGTATTATGGAAGCATAACAGCCAGCAGAATTTGGCCCCAAGTATCTAAATCAGACCCAGATCTCGCAAATAGATACTTATGGGCAGACTTGCTGCTAGCTTTGGAACTTCCTCCAGCACTAGGGGAGGAATTATATGTTTCAAAATTTAGACCCTGATTCTACAATAAGTTGTGTGTGGTCAGTCCCTTGCACTCTCACACAGCACTAATAAATTGAATGGAATTCCACATGCATGCAAGGGTTTGCTGCACAGTTCTGATTGCAGAAGTAGCCATATTTGGCCTAGTTTTAGTGTTGGGTGAATAAAATGTTAAAAATATTGAGTCTGTCTACTGTTGGGGTTTTTTGGTTTCGTTTTCTTGGGGGGTTTTTTGGAAGCAAATCAGGTATAAACTGATGTGTAAAAATGACTTTTAAATACAGACTCCTAAAATTTTCATTAAACAAATCAGTTTATATAGAATATTCGCTGTTTAAATACTTCATTTCAGGAGCACAAAATCTTTATCTGCTTTCTTTTTAAAGTTCCCTTGTTCCAATAACTCTTCTAAGCATTATTTGTTTTGTGACAGATTGCCATTTTATTTACTCAATAGAGAAAAACTTCTAATGAAGTTTCTCCTCTCTCCACAGAATTGGGTACGAAGCTCTCTTCCGCTATGGGCCAGGGGTTAAGGGAGGAATGATGGGGGAGAGGATGAGAGAGAAACAAATCCAATCCCTTTCTGAAACAATGTTTTTGCCAACATAGTACCATTCATAGCACTTTCATTCACCTTTTCCACGCTGTAACCCCATGTTACAATGGGGTTGGGGGCAGAGGGGGAAATTTTTGGACTTCTCCCTCCCATCTAGTCATGAAGAGACGGCCCTCTTAGGCCTATTTGTGACCGCTTGAGGAACACAGCCTCAAGGTTGACAACCCACCTAGGCTATGTTCATCCTAAACTGGAAAAGGTGAGAATTTCATTTGCATCTTTAGGTCAGATATATGTGTGAAAGTACAACTTCTGTAGTTTTACTAAATTACATATTATGAAATGTATATTGAAAAAGGAACTGTCCATTATAATTCACATAGAATCAGTGCTTGGTCTGCTAGGTATTATGCCCAGAGAAATTGCTCTTACAAGACCTAGACATGAGCTCCTTCAATTTCTTTATGGCTTGTGCTAACAAATGGGTAGCACTTGGGAGAACACATACCTCTCCAATTGATGATGATTAGTTAATCTAGGGAGGCAACTGAAGAATGAGATGATAAAGTATGTGCTATAGATTATAAAAGTAAAATAGCACAGCATTTTGTTGTGTTAACATTTCTCACCTTTTGGGGGGGCGGGGTGAGAGAGAGATAGCAACCCCTAGCTCAAACATGCTTTATTTTTTAAGGCACTGTCGAGGTTTTCCAAGGACTGATGTATGGGATATGAAGAAATACATGGCAGCTTACTCTGTTGCTCACCATCTCTTTTCTGTTGCTGTATAGGTTTGCACAAATCAGGCCATGCCCTTACACTGTTATTTCTTTTATTATTATACCATGTATAATAAGCTCTGCTACTTCTCATGTAGGCTATACAGTAGAGCCTTTAGTACTTGTAATACTCTAGCTCTCTGTATTTTGATTTAATAGCAATACATATTTTTTAGCTCATTTTACTTTCCCTTTTTAAGTGTATTAAATCCAGCACATAAGGATGTGAAACAGTCCTAAAGAAGATCATATCACAATCCCATTTCATTACTTTAACAGGATCCTAGTGCAACTCTGCCATAACCTCACTATATACCGTGAGCATATTAAATTACTAGAGTGATGGAATGGTAAAATAAACAAGCCTGAGACAGACTACTTTTAAGGAGATCAAATCAATTTCTTTACCTTTAAACTTCTTTGGGTCCTGATCCAAAGCTCGGTGAAGTCAACAGGTATTTTCCAATATTTGGTTGACACTGATACCAAGATTAGTACAAAGTATGAAAAATGAAGGAAGATTTTTTTTTCTGACCATGACAACTTTCTTGATGACTTTTGTGTGTTTCTATGTAGCTTTTTTTATTAAGCCCAGGTCTTAGATCATAACAGTTGTTGGTCCAACAACTAAATGAGTAAAGTTTTTCTTTTTTTCCATCAATGGGATTGTCTTTTTCCTTAAAGGACCAACTCCTTCTTTCCTTACTCTTGCAAGTAATCCCACAAAATCAGTTAGATGACTTACTTGTGTAAGACAAGTAGGTCCTTAAGGCCCTGACTCAGCAAAACACTGATATTAATGGTACTATCCATGTGCTTAGAGTTAACATGTGTTTCTGTAATTTGCTGATTCAAGGCCTAAATTTAAGTTGTTGTAAAGTTGGGCCCCAATTCTGCAAAAATTTAAATAGACTGAGGGCTTGTCTACACCTACAGAGCTGCAGTGGCACAGCTGCAGTGTTGTAGAGTTTAGTGAAGATGTTCTCTAAGCAGATGGGAGAGCTTCACTGGGAGTTCAGTCGACATAACTAAGTCACTTAGGGGTGTGGAAAATCCATGCTCCTGAGCGTTGAAGTTATGCTGATATGAATTCATAGTGTAGGCCAGGGCTCTTGTTCCGCACACTGTGAGTAGTCCTATTGACTTCAGGGGGACTACTCACAGAACATTATTAGCCACACGTGTGAACATTTACACAACCAGAGCCTTAGTCATGTATCCAATTGAACCTGCCCTTCAAAAATCAGTACTGTTTCAAGATATGCCGCAGTACCAGCACACTCACATATTTTGCCTCACTCTGATGAAGAGGAACTACAGAACTTCTAGAAGGATGAGAATTTAATAATGGTGTGTATGTGTGGGGGGTGTTCCTGCACAGGATGAAAACATACTAAAGCATTATCACAAAGAATTGTAAACTCAGCAGGTCTCCCTCTTGCAAAATGATGCTACCTTGTGCAAAGGAAGAATAGGATGCAAGAGAGTTTGATTTTGTGGTGTTCATCTTAACTTTCCCAAGGATTTGCCTGCATTTCTTTGTCCATCATTTCATCTGCTAAATATAGATTCTGATCCTGCAAACACTGACATACATGCTTACTTGAAGCAAGTCAGTAGTCCTACAGAAGTGAAGTTAAACGTGTGCAGACCAGGGCTTACCCTTTGGATTGATTTTTCAGGAGTTCTGAGTATCTTTGGCTTTTGCTGAAGCCAGCACTTTTGAACATCACAGCACATTGGAGGCCTTACATCTGCAGAACAGATACTCACTCAGATAATTGTATTGAAGTCAATGGGAGTACTTCTGTGAGAAAATATTCATCAATAGGAGCAAATGGTTCACGACCCGTCCTTTTAATTAAGAACCTAAATATGGATTTCAGAACTTGATGTAGTAATTTATTTGTAAACATTTTGGCTAAAACCTTCTTCAGTCAGTACTAAAATTTATAAGCAATAGACATACACAAAAATGTGCAGAACCAGTATTCACTTAAATTACAAGTATGTTTACTGCTGGTCATTACTTTTCTGCAACTCATTTGGTAGAGCCTGTTGGGAATTATTGGACAAAACTTTTTTTTATGTTAGAACAGAAACTTTTCATGGAATATTCCATTTTTGACAACATTTTTATCAGGAAGTTTTCTCGGGTCCTGGATGGAATTTTGAGAGAGCAAAAACAGCCAATAGCGCAGTAGTTAGTGCTCTGAGTCAGGGAGAGAAGGGACTTGAACTTGGATCTCCCTCATCTCAGGTGAGTGCTGTTAGCTGTTGGCTATTCTGAAGTGTGTATGTCTCTCTTTTTGGAACAAAAACAAATTGGAAAAACCTTTAAATTATTCATAAGACCACATTTTTGTTTTTCCAGCTAACCCTAGTCAGTAGTTCACATAGTGAGGCAAAAGCAAATGCAGTATCTTTAAATTTAGAATCGATGCATATAAACATAATTAGTCATCTAATTCTTAAATATAACCTATGAAAAGCATCTAACAATTTTCTTGAAACACTTGAAGGTACTGCCAATTTTAAAAAGTGTTCTTGAATTAGAGGCAGGCAAATTCAGACATGTTTAGGGAATTCCTCTTGCCTAGTTATTTTGAAGTTAATGACAAATAATTTTTCCCCTGTACTTGCCTGTTCTTCAATATTTCCCACTTTTGGAGCTCTGGCTTAAACACAAAAAGGACGTATTTTGTCTTCATTGTCTTTATTAATTGCTGTGTGGTATGCTTGAATATAACATGGAGGGCCCAGTGAAGTCAATGGTTACATTTAACATTTACTTCAACTGGGGTAGGAAGCTTTTAGATTTATTTATTCCACACACTTACTTCCACCCCCAAATTGATGATATCAATAAAAGCTGTAAAGAGTCAGAACTTGGAATTCTCTGATTTTCCACACAAAGTCTTTAGAATAATAATGAAATTGTTAGGACAAAGTTTAAAGTATTTTATGCCGTGGAAATATCACATGTATCTATTTTGGGTTTCTTTGAGGTGTTGGAAAAAGATTCCAAGTGTGGTTCGTTACCCTGCACCGATAAGAGACCCACACAGGATTTCAGGCTGGACAGTCTCCAAAAGAGTTTTTTCTGCAGAAGGTCAATTCCCAAGCCCACAAGTGGACAGTGGAAAAAGACCCCGAACAAAGGATTGCAGACGGTTTTATACCTTATTGCTACTTAAACGTTCATGACAAGACCATACATATCCCCCTTACAAGGGCACAAACCTATTTTTTTTATAACTATTGGTCTATATTATTTGGCATACATTATTTATAAAATACTTTTACAGATGTTTTGCAGCTAACTACAAATTCAAATTATCTATCAAGGTTGCATAGCTTGCTGAATTCAGCCGAGGCTTATTTCCTCTGCATTCCTAAGAACTTTCCATGATCTGTGCACAGAGTGGAACGGCCTTGCCTTATAAACAAAGAAGCTGCAAAAATGGAGTAACTATAGTCAAGCAACTAAAAATCAGCTTACAAAGGACAAGTGAGATTTGCTACTGATGATGATAAAAAAAAGAAAGGGGGGGAGAGAGAATGTTCAAAGCATTAAACGATATCAACCTTATTCACTAGCACACTCTTACGAACGTGCTCTTCCGTAAAGGCAATCTGAATTTAAATAGAAGCTTAAATGTAACGAGAAAAATCATTTTGAAAAGTATCCTTCAATATTTGCCTCATTAACCTCTCTTTCTGTATCATGTGGATAAGCAAATAAAATTGTTTTATGTTACTGGCATTAATAATTTACATAGCTTTAAGATAAGAAGTTGGGATAAGAATGCTGGCTTAGGCGCCTGCAGCCATTAAAGAATGATATTCCTTTTCTGTACACTTTTTTTAATCTTACTTTTGTTTTTCACATTCAGAAAAACCTTTTTGAAAACTTCAAGCATTGCAATGCTAATAAAATGTCTGTGTCAATTCTTTGCAGATTTTTTCCTTAGTTCATCGTTGTGTTATGTGCATGTTAGCAATCCCACAGATATCAACTAATACAGACTATTATATATTATATTCCTCAGAAATCAAACCTGTAAAATGGATTTTGAAAGTACTCATCTTACCTTGTCAGCTAACATTGAAGTTCACAAAAATTAAATAACTTAATTAAAAATCAGACATAAGGTCCTCTGTTAGTCACAGGTCAGACATACTGAATTTCTAGTCAGAAATGTATTGTAGAAGGGGAGCCAAAATAGGTTTATAATAGAAGCTGAGTTCTTCAATAGCTTCCATTCCAGCAAAGTATTTAAACACACATGTGTATCTCCAATTGCCCTCTGGGAGGGAGTGTGAATAGAGCACTGGACTGGGACTTCCTGGACTATGGGTCTGTTCAGGCTCTGCCACTAACATGAAAGTCACTTCACCAATCAGTGCCTCAGTTTCCTCATCTGTAAAATCAGATATCTCTCTTTTTTATGTGCTTTGAAATACACTGATAGAAAAAAAATCTATATACATATTTTGTAATGGTAACTACATTATAGTATTACAAACCTTGTAAATGAGTTTTCAATATGCTTAATTATTTTATGAGAAACCATGTGACCATGAAACTAAAAACTGTATAACACTGCAAAAGAATGTTGCGAATCGTGTGAATTTCACTGGAGTTATTCTTTATTTACACTCATGTAAGCGAGAAGAGACTTGGACTCTCTGCGTGTATGAAAACAGATAACTAAAATGTGTCTATATTGTATACTTACTCATTTTTGTTAAATCAACACGATATACATGGCCATTTTATTTAGATGTGAGGCAACTTGTTTAGATATTGAAAAAGTAGTTCTTATAATAGAAAAAGCCTAACTGCATTGTGACAGGCACATACAGCCAATGTTAAAACCAGCAGCTGTAATGGTTACTGAACAAATTGATTGCTGTGAGATTCAGTAAAATCCTTCAACTCTCACAACAGCTATTTGACTCAGTTTCCTACAGAGCATTTAAAAATTCAATTATCAGTTTCTCCCATAGCAGAAGAGTACAGGCCGTCTGTTCTTAAGTAGCTGTGCAGGTACTGCCAAGGACAGATTGTTTTTCTTAAATATTTTTTTCATACCTTTCTTCTGGACTGTTTATAAATATGATTATAAAAAACATTTAGTTTTACAAAGTGGATGCTCCTATAGCAGTAGGCAACAAACATACATTGGCAGACCATCCTGCACTTTCAAGTACATTTTAGGCCTGATTTTCAGAAGAGCTCAGGGCAAGTTTTTCAAGTTGTCAGCCCTAACAGGGCCAGGTTTTCAAGAACTTAGATCCATGTAGCCACCTAATAAAAGGCTGATTGTCAGAAGTACTCAGCACCCAGCAGCTCCCATTGTGACTCCCATGGCTGGATTTTCAAAACAATGTGGCACATTGGACGCTCAGAGCTTCTGCAGTTTTGACCCCTTATTTTGGTACTTTCATCTAAAACTCTGAACCTAGTTATGGGTGCTGAACTCTTTAGATGGTCTGGTCACGTGTGTCCATTGGGGGCCTTTCCCTAACTAACTCCTGCCCATGAAACTTCTGTTGGCATCGTTGGGAGTTCTGTGCAAAGATAAAGGCAAGAACATGGCCTACTATGCTTAATTTTATACTCTTAAAATAAATATACCATTGAGAAGTTGCTGTATCTATATATCCTATGCCGTAACATATTCTGAAGTGAAAACCCCATTTTATTTCTAACTGCTTGACATTTCCATGTTGAGAGCTGATGTTTTGAATAGAAATTTTTATGTATTGACTTGTTTTTCAAAATAGGAGAACAGCATTTGGAAGGCCCATGCCTAGTCCAGGAATGTGTAAGTGGGCCTGTAATTTAGTCTATGGCAATCTGTTCTCTCACTGCATGTGGTAGTTTGCAAAAAAAAAAAAAAAAAAAAAAAGAGAGCGAGAGAGGAAATAGAACTGGCTTGAGACTCTATTAATTTATTTCATTGATTTGAATCACTATTCTCTACTCACATATTGTGATGATAAATTGGAAAACTTCATCAACATCTTTCTCTCTCTTTTCTGGAACAAGGTCACATTCTATTATATTTGATTCTGGCATCAGACTCAGGAGGAGGGCACAGGAAGGAGAGTGGGCTGATTTAAAGAGATGATTCCAATTTATCAACATGACTGGATCTCTCTCTGATTTCCTGCAAACAATGCAGTAGCCATTGCTTCCAGACAACATTATATAAATGGTGATATGGTGATTCTGTGCTCTGAAAATGAGAGAAATGTATTCTGCTCAAGCATTGTTGTGACTGTGATTGTTCCTTCATTTTCTGTATTTCAGTATGATTGTGTTGAGTAATGATAATATCATGTGAGCCTTCTTATCATATCAGACAAAATTCAAGAGCATAACTCATACATTCTCTCCCACTGTAAAAAATATTTTTAAATACCCCACAAAATCTGGGGGTCATCACAGTAGTGTGGACACGGGGTACATTCTGAAGAACATGTTATTGGTTCTGTGCATCATAGCATGGTAGGCCCTGGGGACAGACTCTCAGGTAGCTGTGACCAGATCTAATTAGAACTTTAAAATCAGCTGAGAGACCTTGAACTGAATTCTTTATTCAAAAGCTAGCCAATGTAGAGAGCTGAGCACTGGGGCAATGTGTTCCTGGTGACCTGTGTTTCTGAGCAGGCAGGCTGCTTTGTTTAAGATGGAGCTTTTTCAGGGCATTTGGACTTCATAGTGATACAGAAAATTGCAATAACAAAGTTTATGTGTTACAGAAACACAGATCATTCTGGTCAGATGCGAGTCCTAGCGAGTCAGGGTCTGATGAAATCTTCTGAATAGCCGCAGATGAAAGTGAATTATTTTTTGCCACCACAGCTATTTAAGCATCCAAGTGCAATGCAGAGCCCAAGAGAATTCCCAAGACCACAGATTAATTTAACAATTTGAGGTGAGATGCCTTGGATAGCTAGGGTTTCTGTGAAGGAACAGAATTTTAAAACTTCTGTTCCCATTGGCATAATTTTAGTCTTGCCCAGGGACAATACACCTAATTCTAGAATGATGTAAAGGTAAACATAATGTTTAATACATACACTGATTTTTAGCTGCTGTATTTCTATGTACTCCGCTATGAAGCGCGCTCTCTCTCTTGCTCTCTCTCTCTCTCTCTCTATATATATATAAAGACGCATGGATCTGTGTGATTACAAATATTATTACTAGTCTCCATCAGACACACACTATTTGATGCTTGATTTTTTTTTTTTTTTTTAAATGAAGATATGTCTGTTTAATGACCATTAGAGAAAAATCAATTCAAGGTACAAGTGGAATATAGAAGTTATCTCATATTAGCATGATAGTCTTCAGCAGGTACAGTATGTTACAATAATTCTATCAGCCATACAAGCCAGGCATTTTAATCATTCCCAGGAAAGTTTCATGGCATATCTGAATTTAATAGAGTTTAATAGTATTAATTTAAAGTATGATCATTTGTCTGAGAAAGCATGTGGGATGCGTGTTGAAATCTCCAACTTTCATGGTTTGATTGCTAGCTAATACATTGCTGCCTTTCTGGATAAACATTTTTTTTAATATTGTTATTATAGTAGGAATTATTTTTGCATTTTTGAGACATATTAGGAAATTTAGCTCAAAGAAGCTAATTAAACAAAATAAAACTCTTAACTGTTTTCTAGCAGAAGCTTAATTTGTAGAATTCTGTGTTTAGCTTTTATCTTTAATTTATCACTGCAGCTTTGGGGGATTTTTTTTTTTTTTTTTTTAGTTAGTTAACATTGCTGTTTTTCACTGCTAATGCCACCAACAGAATGTGTTGCCAAAGAGACAATCTCTCAATTTCATGGCTTTTTTTCCCTCTGGCCTATGGTACTTGCATCAAAAACCACTTTGTTTTGAATATTTTTCTTCATAATAACTGATTATTTATTCAATATGGGCTCACCCTCATTCAGTAGAATGAGACTAAATCTTAACAAAAGAAAAAAAAAAAACTATATCAGGGGCTTGGTGTCTTTTTTTCTAGAATACTTCTATAATAGCCAGATCAGAGCTTTCATACCTTTTATTTAACACATGGAGCATGTGAATAAACAGAATAATATATACATTCTTGTATTTATCTTGTATGCCCGAGTCCACTCACTTGGAGATGATTAAAGGATTGAGATAATTAGCATGCAACCCCCCAAAAAAGTACATGATCATAAAAGTTCTGGGTGAAATCCTGGTTCTCCTACACCATTGGCTTCAGTGAGCTCAGGATTTAACCCAGTTTTGATTTTTGTGTTTTCTAGTGGTTTCACATTAATTACAGTATGTTTGTTTGGCAGTCTTCATGTTTCACTACTAATTTTCTCATTTTAAAGTTGTGTTTGAGAAACTTCCAAGCTTCCTATTGGGAGTTCTTTTGGGGAAAATATGTTGGTTTTAGGATTGTCAACATTATTTTTGCTCTCCTTGTGTTCTCTACTTTTCTACTGTCGTCATTAAATACTTGGTCATATTTTACTTACAGTATTTTACAAAGTTCCCAAATGTGCTTAGTGCAGCAAACATACTGTAGCAGCTGAGCAGATGCTGCAAAACACATTGCTGAACACTTTATAATGCTAGTTTGCAGGTGGATGTGTTTTAAGTCAGAGGTTTGGGAGACTAGATTTTAAAGTGTTTTTTTGATTGTGAGGTTTGCTGCCTGTCACTGATTCGCGGCTGTGTTAGGGCTGAGGCTGCATTAAAAAGTTGACTGGATTATTTGACAGTGTGGACTGCCTCATTCCTTTGGGTACTCCAAATACTACAGTGTTTTAAAAATGTGCAGTAATGCAATGATCAGTTATTTTTCTACTTACTACTTTTCACTGGCTAATCTAAAGATTTCACATACGGGTGATTGGAGATTTGACATAAGGTATTTTTATCACTTGATAGGTAACGATGAGAGGGGTTAGTTATTTACAACAGTGTTACTGGAACAAGTATCTTTGCAAAGATAGTGGCATAAAGCTAACTTACAAACAGAAGTGTTAACAAGCACTCCTGTGTCTTTATGCTGCAAGAGGAGGGGAAGGGTGCATTCACTACAGCATGTATGGCTTTTAATTCAGTACTTTGGGAGTAATCTGTATTGATTTTGAATTTTAAAATATAGGCAACCTACCAGACATGTATCTTAGAAATTGCAATCACAATATAAACAAGGAAGCTTGCATAAATGCAGCCACTTCAGACCATGGCCTTCTCAGCAGTCTTAGAGAACAGAGGAAAAACATAGGGTTTGCAGTGTGTCTGGAAGGTTAGCAAATCTGCGCTATGTCAAGCAAAAGGACGAGGAGTGACTTTCAGAACGGTTACGTTGTATCAGTGGAATACAAGGATTCCTAGAATACTGTTTTTTTGGTTTTTTATTTTTTTTAATTCACCTATAACTAAAACAGTCTTTCTGGTGGATTAGTCTCCCATAAATCTCCACTGTTGGAGTTGAGCCCAATATATATTTCCCATTTCTGAGAAAACAAAACAATTGATCTACCTTCCAGAACAGATATGTAGACATGTAAGCACATGCATTTAGAACGTCAGCTGTCTATCAGTGCTCCATTTTTCCATTGGTATTGTGAATCTCAACATCTGTTTTGCATCAGTCTATCTGCACAGTCACAGCTACATTACTACCAACGCACAAATGAGCAAATTGGAAATGCTGAGCGTAGAACCTGGGGAATATTTAGTGTACTCACATTCTGTCCATGGCAAAAAGCAGCCACTATCTTTGAGGAACATTCAAGAAATAAGCTGTCAGGAACCATCCTGTGCTGTCAGGTGGCAGAGGAGATGATTGAATAATTCATGCTTTATGAGAGAGAGAAGATAAAATAAGGGGAATAAAATAAAAGTACCTTCAGACCCAAACACTAGGCAGAAATACTACAATTAAAAAAAAACCTACTAAAAGTTTTTCATTTTTAAATTTCCAAACAACTTAAGTTTTGAACTAAGGCCTGGTCTACACTTACCTCAGAATTCGGCCGCAGTCAATGGGAGTTATGCAAGCTACACAGGGTAGTTTGCGTTACTCCCATTGACTTCTTAACTTCCAGTGTGCACGGCGTCTTCACTGTACTGCGCCGACGGGAACGCTATGCCACTTGAGGGGGGGGTTTTACTGCATCGACTTCCTGATCTGTTGAGCGGGTCTTTACTGACCGCTCAATCGATCGAGAAAGATCGATCTGACAACCGTGAATTTGCCACCGTCAGTGAAGACGTACTCTAAGATCTTAAGATCCAAACTGAAGATGAAGAATCTGAAACTCTGTCCATGAAACTTAAACCAAATTCAGGTTCTCTTTCTAAATCAATGACCTCTGAAAACAGGAAATGGGTCATCCGAGCTGGGACCAGTAGAATCATGCATGCTCATTGACTTGCATTGCAGAGAATATGAGACAATAGAAGAAAGGGAGAAAAAAACCTAGAAATTTTGCCTCCTAATTTAGCAGGAAAGATTCCAACCGAAATCCATGATCCCTGGCACTTGGCAATCCCCTGGGCATTTGGCATTCTCTGAAGAAAATAGTTCAGTTGGAGAGTGACTCTAATTTCATGGGGTTTGTTCAAAAATCCACATGCTGGACTTAGCACTATGAGCTCTTCCTACCTGCCAAAAGATTATTTTATTTTATACTTAATATAAAGTAGCACTTGAATTAACTTCAAAGGAAATAGAAAGATGGAGCTTTAGAGAGGAATAACTACATTTACTAGTCTTATCAGCAACTAAGGGGGATGGCAGCTCAGCAAAAGAGAGGAACTGAAGCATGGGTTATTGGCATTTTATATATCCTTTGTCTGAGAACATCTTGGCCCGCATGAGAACCTTTCACCCTCAACAGATAAACGTTTGAATGGTTCTGTCCTGTCAGCCACACACAGGAACTTGAGCTAAACCAAGAGTAGAGGACTGCAGAGGCAATTCATGCAGGGGAAGTGAACTTCAGTTAATAAATACATAATAAAAAAATTATAAAACTAAAAACCTACATTGATTTCCACAGGGAAGTTGCAATAGTTGCATTGATTAGATATGTAGTAGCATTTTGGACTAACAGAAAAGACAGAAGGGTCTATCAACTTTAAACAAAAATTTTTTGCTAAAATTGAAATTACAGAAAATTTTACTAATGAGAAATTCAACTTTAACTGCTAATGTATTTCCCCAATTTGAAATTCTCCAGGGAAAGTCCCATTTTTAAAGCCTTAATTTAGAAAATTGACAGGCAAACAAAATAGCCATATTTAGATTTATTTGCCTCACATTCTCACTGCATTTTAATTATTTGGATTATTTTGGTCAACCCAATGTCAGTGAAACCAACGATTCAAAGGTCTTTAATGCAGTTGTTAATGGTATCCTGCATCTTTATGGTAGTCTAATGGCATTTCTCTCCCTATGTTTTCTCTACAGATACCACAACATACTCTACTGAGCGATCTGAGCACTTTAAGCCATGCAAAGACAAGGATCTTGCATACTGTCTCAATGATGGGGAATGTTTTGTGATTGAAACCTTAACAGGATCACACAAACACTGCCGGTAAGTCACTGCACCAAGTGTTTTGACAAAAAAGTGCAAAAAGATTTGGTAATATCCACGGATACAACATTCACAGAAAAAATATACTGATATAGAAATCATGTTTACATGTAAAAATTAGTGGAAACTACAGATGATTGGATCTGTCTTGTTTTATTTTTTTAATCCATAGTGTTGTTTTTGTAGGAATAAAGGGGGGGGGGGGCAAAGCAATGCTTTGATTGGCTGCATTGATGAGAATAACTCTTACTATGCTATGTCATTTCCAAAATGACAATCCAGTGGAGATACATAAATTTATTTTTATTGCTACAGTTTTAAGTAATTACCTTAACTTGTTGTTCAAATTATCAATTTCCATTTATTTTGCATAGTCAGATCAGCAATTTGATGATAGTGTTCAACTAGGAAAAAATAAGCTCTATTCATGGATCCAAAGGATTAACAGTTGTAACATTTAACTGTGCATTGGAGAAAAGGGCTGTGTATCTTCCATGAAGCTTATGTGCATTTTGACTCCTTTACACTTGTCAGTTAATTTCGATATAACACCTTAAAAGTATGCAGTTTTTGAAGTAGGAAGCAATTTTAAAGATTGCTGGAAAAGTGATCCAGCATGCTAAATATTGCCAGAAGTACTGGCTGATACAAGTGGGGTGGGGGGAAGAGAAGGAATGTTTTGTTAACTCTAGTTAACTTTAGTTACTCAAAATGAATAAATAATGCGGACAGCTGCATTTGTTTGTCTGTTTTGCTTTAAAATATTAAAAATATTTTAAAACAGAACTTTTCTGAAACAGGATCAGATAGAACAATCAAATCCTCCTTTTTGGACACTTTAAGTGGCATGCAGTATAGGGATGTAAAATGGGTACTTACCAGCATAAATGTCAAACTGAGCATCCATATGAGAGAGAGAAATCTGTGGTAAAATTTTGAAATGCACCTACATTACTTGGGAGACTAAGGCTCAGATTTTAAAGGTATTTAGGCATTGCTGCGCTTAGCATTGTAACACCTAGCTAATTTAGGAGCCTAAATATAATTTAGGCACTTAGGACCATAACTCCCACTGACTTTCAATGAGACTGAGGCTTGGTCTACACTTACCTCGGCGATTTGGCAGCAGTCAATGGGAGTTGCGCAAAAAACTTGCGTAACTCCCGTCAACTTCTGTGCTTCTCCTCTGTGCACCGTCTTCACTGCACTGCGCCGATGGGAACTGTGTTCCTGTTGACGTAGTGCTACGCCAGTTGAGGTGATTTTAGAATGTCGACTTCTGGATCGACTGAGCAGGTCTTCACTGACCAGATAAGTCGATCTGACGGTGGCGACTTTGCCAGTGTAGACATAGCCTTAGTCTTCGAAGGTCCTAAATCATCTAGGTGTGTTTGAAAATTTTAACTTTCTTCTTTGAGTGTCCATGTTTGAAAGTTGGGCTGTTAAAGGTTAATGCACCAATCAAATTATCATCAGAAAAATATCTCTCAAATCTTTTTATGTTTAGTGTGGCACTGGTAATTTATTTTTCTTTTCAAATATATATGCTTCAGTGATCATTGATCTCTCTCCATTATTTACTCTTCTCATATGACACACTTATTAAATTAATTATTCTAAATCATGAAGCATGGAAAATGATGACATCTCCTCACCAAACCATCATAAAATTTTATAACTATGTTTTTAAATTATTTTATTAAGGCAAGTCAGCGATATGTACCCTTCATTTGGAAACTATAAAAATTACAGTGTAGGTAAATAAGCAAGTGGAAGTTCATACCGTCATTGTTAGCCAGGTCATAAGATTTGTTTCTATCAGCAGATATTTGGCATAGTCTGTATTCATAATTGTATATGGATTATATTAATTAAATACAATCAAATATGAATGGCTGTTTTCTTTGTTCCACTTTTAAGATCTTTCACTTTGCTTGTCCTCCCCACGTTCCTGTTTAATCACTGTGACCATAATGTCACTTAAATGGTCGTTCTCTCAGAATAATGATATGGCATTGGTACTGCAGCTTTCCTGATACTGATATACCACTACATAAAACCACTATTTCCTGTTGCTATTTCTCACAGAAATTACAATCATTGGTGGTTCCATTCAGGCTTCTGGCCATGACATATGAGAGACAGAATATTGAGTTATCCATCATTCTGTGGGTAGGATGTCTTTTCTCTCCTGCACTGCTTTTCCTACAGGAAAAGGTGTGTCACACATTTTATAAGACTCAAAGCAAGTGCAGTAACAAGGTTCTATAGAATTTACCCTAAAACTTACAAAATTTAATAAAGAACAAGATCCTTTATATACATGCTTGGACCGTCTAAAGAATTCTGTAGCATGAGTGGAATTCTTCATGACAGTCTATAAAAGATGATTAAAAAAAACAACAGAGAGTTAGCATGCTCTGTTAGATTCTGTAGGAGTGCCCAAAGTATATAAAGAGGCATCTCTTATTGAATCTCTGTTAAGATACCAACATCTTTGCCCCGAATAAACTGTGAATTTTTAATTATAACATGATATCAGATATTGACTCCCTATTTGTAAGGGGCAATAATTACTTTGACCTCTAAATTTTGAAGTTAGGATTCAGGTTTCCCACATGGACTACCCTAGGAAAATCTGTACCTCTTTTCCCAGCACCCATGCAACCAATGGTTCAAACACTAGTATGGATGGGGCGCAGACATTTCCCCTGCTGTGTCATATAATTCTGCTCCCAGACAGTAGTAAAAAACAAACAGCTTTATTAAAGCTTATGCTGTTCGTAACATTAGCTCAGCTGACCGATGTGGAAAAATAGGTAGCAATTTTCCTGGTGTATACGAAGATTATGTGATTCCCATCGATGTTAGTCATACAGCTATATCACCATACAACATTTGGAAGATTTAGAGATAAAATTAATGTATATACTATATTCTCATGGATGTTGCATCTGATCCATGAGTAGACTTCAACAGGAGTTTGGCAAGCAAAACGTTTGAAGATTGCAGACCTTGATGTCAACACAATTGTTGGGTCAACATGCTTAGGTCTTAAACGCATTAGTTAATGAAATATTTCATGTGATGATGATAAATCTTTGGGAGAGTGTATATCCTATAGGAGTGCTGTTTCTGTATAAACAAATTTTAATAGCTCTGTCAGCATTTATTAAAGATTTTGAGCAAGATGCTTGACCATCCAAGCTCTCCCTATATGTCACTGGCAGCACAAAGGGAGTTTAAAGCTTTCCTACGTGGGCAGCTGCGGATTCCACCTGCATGGGGAATCCATAAGTTGAGAAAAGCCATCATAACTGCCTCTATACTACCCCTGGCAACCCTTACTGGATTGCAAGCTGGAGCAAGAGGGTGCATGGTTAGAGAATGCTACACTCTGGCAACCCCTGCTGACATAACCATCTCTTAGGGATCTGCTGCAAATTGACAAACTTAAAGCAGCATTCAGGCTGTTCTACAGGAATTGATCTGAACTCCCAGAAATGGGGTAGAAAGGTGGCTGAAAGCCGCTGTTGCTGTGGTGCACCTGAGAAACTGGACGCCAAACTGCATCATAATGGTCTGTGTATCTTATACTTATAGAGTGATCTCTAACGGAAAAAACCCTAACCCTGTTTGGCATCCCCAAGGTATGCATGTGTTTGGACTTATTCCTAGATACATAATACTACAGGGATGCTTTTAGCTTACTCTTCAACTAAAACAAAGAATGGTAGAAAACCGAGTGAATTTGAAAGCTATCTTTGGTTGAAATTCTCACTTCTGTCAATACTTATAGACAAAAGTTTGTATAAAGAGAAGAACCACCAGGTTTCTCTTGGATTCTCGCCTTCATTGAACAAAGATGCACTTTGTGCTGTTTTTGCTTTCTGTTTTAAAATGTTTGTGTGGTTAGTGTTCAGAAGTATTAAGGGATGATAGCCTTAACCTGTCCATGAATAGTGTAGACTGGTACTAATAAAAACTTCTCAGACATAGCTATTCCATGGGCTGAAGTGTTCTTACTGAATAGGGAAGCTTTTTAAAATAAACTCAAGTCTTAAGGTAGCACAAACATATAATGTCTGGGTTTTTTTAATAACTAATTTCTGCAACGTGCTTCATTTGCTGAATCTCTGATGAGGTTATCTGTGTATCTGTTTTCACAATGAGTCAATTGTTGAACAATGAATATGCCAGTATCTGACTGTATACTTGCCAAGTTAAATGTAGACTGTGGTATCTGAAATAACATTTTGTTTTCCTTTACATAAGGTTTTATTTCAGATAATATTGGTAGCTCTCAAGCCCTTATTTTCTTGGTTGAGTTATTTTTTCTGTCCTTTCTTTTGCCCAACTCTTAGTAAGGACTGGAAAATGGAAAGGTTCTGGTTATTCCCTCCCATCGAAATAAACACAAGGTGGGGAAGAACCCCCCAAATGCAGCACTGCACAGCTGATACATTTATTTCAAAGGCAAAAGTTTGACACTTTATAGAATGGGCAGCGGTTGTAGGCTAGAACCCTTCTAGAAACTGAGCTCTACAATGATGGAATTCTCTCCCCATGCATCCCCAAAGCATTCTGGAAGAGATGCAGTCTTTGTGCACTGTCTCCTTCCCAAGCTGTCTTTTGAATCACTCTCCAGATTGGCACACTGCCCCTTTTAAATGGGGAAGAAGCAGCAGAACAGGAATGAATGCTAGTCAAATCAATATTATCTCCAATATTCCGGTATCATGGTGGTGTGTATTTGTAAAAATATAAACCTAGGTAGTCTCCAAAATCTGCCATGTCCTCAGGTGTGTATGCCACCCAGTGACTGCTCCTCATCTTGATTATACAGCAGTCATTATCACGTGCCAACGTTAGGATAAATTTGTTCTGTGGTGAGTACAGAGGCTGTCTGGATTTGGTGAATGCATTGTACTGCATATTAATTTTGAATGTGTGTGCATTAATATTTCAATTGTGTGCTTTAACATTCTTATTTTCAAGTTGAGTCCCTGTGTTTTGAAGAATATGTGTGTGTGGGGAAGCAACATTTGATATGACAAGTAGCTTAAGTGCAAATATTCTAAATATAATATAAAGCTAGACTTGGAGGAAAATATTCATCAATGCATAGTGATGGAATGGGGTAGCAACTGCATTAGCCATATGGAATTAAATGGAGGCAAAATAATACTGTAGAACTAAATTCAATCTTTCAAAAGTCCATCTTCATCACTATTAAAGCCCAGGAGAGGATTTACAAGCCCCTAAAATAATGTTTTTTTGTAAGCCTTATAATGTGCAGCTGTGTTATATTTGACAAACACTGATCATTTTGGAAATAAACTGGGATTTAGGCTATTGTGAAACTGCATCTTAGAAAGACTTTTTTAAAAGTGAGATAGACTATGTTCAATCCAGAAAAAAAATTGGTGTGTTGTACATGTGAAGGTACGGACAGAAAATACTGCAAAATGCAAGGGGGTCAGTTTGTTTTACCCACGCAGTCTTTTTTCTAGCCACTACTAACTTTGATTGTGTGAGGATTTTCAAGGCAGATTAACACGAGCGCTATAGCCCTGATGCATGGAATCAGAGTTAGAAGTTATGTAGCATAGGTAAGAAGCATGGTCATTTTTCTCTTCACGGCAATTTTATGAAAATTATTTGGTTTTGAACCAGGTGGTCTCTCACACCCCTCTTCAATTTAGATTGTGAGTTTCAGGTTCCATTTCATTCATAATCTCCAGGAATTTCCATCTAAACTACATGTCTTACATGGTTTTGATGTAAAACAATCTTTAGCATGTGTTAACTCAAACGTGAGCCCAGGGTTGCCCAAAGGTTCACCTGAAAGGTTTGAAACGTATAGTAAAGGTGATGGTCTTAAATTCCAGTTTGAAACAACTCAGAACCAGGTGAATGTTTCATGTATTAAGATTCACTGTGATTTTTTTTGCATAGCTGCAATTGTGATCCAGCTATATTATTTGCTATTGATGAGTTAGCAGAAAAAAGATCCAAAAGACAATACTTCAAACAAGTACTGAGCATGAACCATGACAACTGTACTTCAGTATGAATTGAAAAACTACAAGGATAAAGAGAACTGTGCAGAAAAACTGTTTCTCGGTTTCTGTTAAATAGCTTGTCATTTGATCTAGGATTTTACAGTCTAACTCAATGTTTTTTTACAATATATGCTATCCTCTTTTGTACGTTTCCCATCATATATTATACACCATAAAACTATACTAGATTTTTCCAACATATAAGTAAAGTGAAATCTGAAAATACATTATTGAATAGCATTGAGTAAACAAATATTTCATTGGTGTCACAAAATTGCAAGGTTAGTTTGATTCAACCAAAATGCATTATATCAAGTCAACAACCTTAAATAAAACTACAAGGATTTAGAAAAGAAAGCAAGCTGTGCTATGAAAATCATTGGTTTATGAAAATAGCTGAACATATTGCTTAAATGTAAGTAGCTGCAAACACCATCAGCTTTCAATGTTTACTTTAGAAAAACTCATGTGGATCTGAAATATCACATTGTTTGTCCAGAGTATTGTTATGCCACTTGTAATATGGGTATTATGTCACATCATTGTGATCCCCATTCAGCAAAGCTCTTCATCATGTGCTTAATTTTAAAAATAAAAATGAAAATTGACTTCAGTGAAGCCACTTATGTACTTAAAGGTAAACATGACCCTAAATGCTTTTGCTGAATTGGGGCCTATCAGAGCCAGATTCTATCCAGAACTTCATAGGTGCATACAACTCAGACTGAAATCATGAGAGCTGTGAGTGCATATCCAAGGCAGAATTGTTTTTGAAATGATATCTCCAAGACTGTCAGTAAAACAAAACAAAACAAAACAAAAAAACTGATAAAAAGCATGTAAACAGATTATGTTCAGAACCCCACAACTTGGCTTACTTGTCAATTTTTTTTTAATTGGTTTGCAAAATGCATGTAATTCTGTGGGTTTGTTGGTTTACAAATGTTTTATTTAGAATTGGGCTTGAACCAGAATCTCAAATCCAGAATGCTCACTTCAGTCCTTTCCCCAGCCTCTTTCCCTTGAATTTTGGATTAGGAGTTACACAGCTTTAACTCGTACAGTTTTTGGTTCATTGTAGATATGAAATGAGAAGGGATCTGATTTCTAGACCCAGTTATAATGAAACTCAAGAGGATGGAAATCTCCCAACACTCAACCTTGGGAGTTATCTGTTGTTCAATTAGTGGAAATAACTTCTGCTATCATCAAATCTTACAAGATTCTTGGCATTTGGGGTAGAAATGTCACAAGATCAGCATGTGAGATTTGGAGCTCATTAGAAGAGAACCATAGGCCCAGTTTAGCTTTGGAACCAAATTCTGTACCCAATCCTAAATTTGACCTGGGTAATAACACTGTCTCTTGAGCATCCTCTGTTTTCAATATCCTTTCCCTAGTATTAAATTAAAACAAAATAAACAAAGCCAGCAGACTAATGCTTGTGAATAACCCTACAATACCAAGTCAACAAATAGATGTTGTAGGGGAAAAAAAAAAAGTTTAATTTCAGACTTAAATGTGTGTGTGTTATAAACAAGAAAATTGATTGAAATTATAAAGTTGTGTTGACTATCTTTTTTTACACATTAATGCAGACATGCATTTTGCATATATTTAAGCAGCATCATGGGTAAATTGCACTCAATTTATGCTGTTATGTTTGCTATCTTAATTTAGCATGATCTTAATATAGAGACACCAGAGAACTCCTTATCAAATGTGTATAATCTTAACAATCCTTCATCCTGGAGGAATTCCTCCATTAATTATTCCATTTACATGGTATTTGGTTCCTTCGGTATCTACTGTAAAATATTTCTCCATTTGAAAAAGATGTATCAGAGCTGAAGAAGAGTCATGAAATTTGGAATCATATTCAAATTCCCCACAGAAGTCCACGGTTAAATTCAGGACAATATGTATGCATCTCTATGCTCCAGTTCAGAAAGCAATTGGGGGAAAATATTCAGAGAGAGAAATGGGAGTTAAGTGCCTATCTGGTTTCTTTTGCATTTTGAAAAACTCACCCTTCAGCACCTGCTTAAGACCCATTCACCGTAATGGGACTTATGCTTAACTTTAACCACATTCTTGTGCATAAGCGGTTTCCTGAATCATGGTGGTGATTAATCTCTCTCTCACCCCTCCCCCGTTACGTCTTCAGTGAGATGATGGCACCATAGAAATCAGTGGCAAAATGCCCAGTGACTTCAGTAGGGACAGAATTTTGTCCAACATTAATATTGTTTGAAAGGGAAAATCTGACTCTCACAGTCTGTTAGTATTTTGGGGCGGGAGAAACGATTTTCACTTTAGAAAGAGCAACAAAACCATTGCCTTCTACTAAAAGATATTTCCTTCCCCTCAGGTATTACACTCAGTATTCATAGTGTCTAGCTCTTTATGTAATGGAGTAATTTTACTTTCCACTGAGCACCTTCAGCGGATCAGATTTTGTTAATGATTTCCCTTTGGACAACTTTGTTTACTAAACTGTTTAATTTTCTGAATCTCTTCCTATTTTGGTAAGCGCTGAAGCTTGTACACAAGGTTCAGCTTATGAATCACCAATGAAGTTGCGATTTTGCCATCAAAGAATTATTTTAAAGGCACAGCATTGTACAAATAAAATGGATGTCTGCATATTTTAATTCCAGGTATAACTCCTTTGGATAGTTCAGTTTAATTAAACAGTGCCTCAGAGAGAGGGGAAATAAAAGTCAAAGTCCACTCGTTGTTTGAAATATTCAGCTTAATATTCCCGAAAGGTCTGATGAACATAGAGATGAGGAAATAAATGCAGTATACACATAAAACTCTAAAGTTATTTTTGGGATCCAGGGAAGATATGATTATAAATTTGTGCCAACATACATGAATGGAGAGAGACAGTGATATGAGGCGGTAAGAAAACAATATTAAAATTCGCTCATCCCACTTTGCCAGGGACTATATGTTGCTGATATAATCAGTCTCTGACCTTGTTATCCCCACACCTGCAGGGACTGGAGAGATTTCTCAAGTCATCTGCCAATAATCCAAGTCTGAGCATTGGTTAAAGCTATGGTGTTTGCCCACTGATAGAGATGAATCAAGCCCATACTATAGAACACATGGATTTTTCTTCCTGAAATGCTGACTGGATCCAGTTTGTTTATGAAAGAAACTAACTGCCTCACAACTGCAATCCTTCCCTCAAACTTAAAGGAAAATACAGTTATAAACCCACAAAAAGAAAGAAGAGATTACTGTTCTAAAGATGCTGTCTGTAACATGAATGGAAAATTAAGAGGTGGAGACCTGGGATTACCAGGATACAAACAAATGACACAAAAAGGACTCCCAAAGACCTTATTTCCCTGACAAAGATTACCAGAACACTTCAGAAGAGCTCCCTTCTTTACAGGCATTTACAGGTAAATAAGACAAAGCACCAAGTATAGACTCCTTTATATACAAAAAATAAACATGTTTTTAGAAATAAAAACCTGAACAAATCACAGCTGCAAATGTCAAACACAAATACTAAGGACACGTTTTATTAAACAAGAAACAAATCACACTGCAACTATGTTCAACCCAACACATCCAAATGATCAATCAGTAACACATTAATAAAACCTCACTTTCATATCTCCATTAGGCAATGAAGGAATTTGCAATGTGTGTCAATCAGACATTTTGAAATCTCTCTTTTAAATTCTATCTTCACCAGCATTTTAAGCATGTTAAAACCAGTAGCATTGCCAAATCCAGTCATTGTTCCACAGACTTTGTCCCAGAAACATTAAAGGTGAAAAGTTAGTAGCAGATGAAATCTAGCTCTCTGGCCAATCAAACTGACTAATTAAAAAACAAAAAAAAACAACCAATACTAACTACACGGATCAACCAATAGAAAATGCATCTGAATCAGTCACATTCTAAAATTAATTTGGAAGTGAAAACATAACATTTTGACACTCCATTTAAAAATAAGGAAAATGTGGCACAAATGGGTGCAGTGACTTCCCATTGTCACACAGACAGAGCTCTGGTCTTGCCCAGTCCAATGATCTAACTGCTCAGCTGTTTCCTGTGTGTATATATATAATCACTGCACATCAGGCAGTGAATAATTTCATATATAACGATGCTATATTGTGTAAATAAAAAAGACAGATTATCAGCTGATATAAACTGACATAGCTCAGTGTTAGCCAATGATTACATGTGGATTCTTGAACACTCTGTTCAAGTTCAATATCAGGTTCTTATACATCACTGCGGTATAGGAGTGCCTAATCTGTTGTTGCATGTCATAATAAAATCCTGAAAAACGTATGTAGTGTTGAGCAAGCATTGTGGAGGCCTGTAACTTGAAGAGACTTGGTAGAGGTACCACAGAGAAGATATAGTTGAGGTTCAGGCAGAGTGATTACAGAACAATTGCAAAATAGTCTTTTTATGTTTCAACCTCTTTGCCTGTCTCTACTGTTGCTTGTCCCTTTGTCCAATAGCAAATCAGGGACATTATAAGTATACTGCATTTCTCAAATGTTAATATCAAAAGTTTTCCATAATGAGACTTGCCTGCTAGTCACATGAGATGGTTGTGTAAGGTTCAGAATGTAGTTACTCAAGGTAGACATTATAATGAACCGCAATGTTGGTCCAATATTGTTAGTTACATTATTAAAACATAAATCAGATATGATACTAGATGCAGAAGACAGCAAGTGATATCTGTGCAATTATTCTCAGAAGACCAGCCTATTTGATGTAATGGAGAAAAAGATGTATAGATACTTTAGCTTGAATTCCTATACTTCCAAAAACATTTTATTGTACCTTTTTTATGGCCTGGAGTGTTATGGCAGTCAGATGGTTATCTTCAGCAGACAGTTTGAGAAAAGGTGTGTGTGTGTGTATTTACAAACTGCATTCCTTTTAGATCCCCCCAGGTTACAAGAGGTTGACCCAACAGTATGAACATTTCCAGGTTTTTGAAGCAAACACCTGAGTCACTTGAAAACCTTAATAAGGAAAGGGAATAGATGTTGATCCTAATCAGAATGGATGGCAGTATCTCAAAACGCTCTCTTTTTTGCTGTTTCAAGTTTTGTTTTACCTTGTAGTTTAGACTTGTAATGTCACTTAGCTGAACTACTTTTGGGGAGAACTACGGGGTCTCTGGGAATTGTAAGATTTATGCTGAAATATCATTATTTAAATGCATTTCAGCAAAGAAGATAAAAATATGTTGTCCTTTTGCCTCCCCTCCTTAGCCCAATCCCTGGTGATAGTCTATATTTTGAAAACTCTGGCAGATTCAATCCACAGTAGTCAATTTCCATACAGTAAGTACATTATGGTAATCTATTCCTTACTTCAGAAACTCTTCATTTATTTCTCTCCTGAATGTATTGCTCAATACCATCGAGGACAGAGTCATGTTAAAATGCATCTTTTTCAAGCTCTGCTTTTTTTTTTTTTTTTTTTAATAAAAAGACGAAGGTAAAAAGATTACTTGAAATATCTAAACGTTTGCAACTTTCCTCGTTATGAGATGCTAAACCATTCCATTCTTTTTGAAATCATATTCTTAAATATATTTAACTGTAGAACAGCTGAGAAAAATCTAGAGTTCAGGTTTAAAGTACATTCAATGTGCACTTTCAATATAAAAAAGAGTTTGAAAAAGCTAAAATATAATATTTCATTGTAAAATCTTGTTTGAAATAAATTAAACAGAAATCTCACTGAGTTAGGAATTGATTGGTTGCAGAATAATGCTTACTTCCATGAATCCATCCCAGTGTACTTATTATCAAATTGAGAAGAGCTATTTTCAGGGTCCTACATGTATAACAGGCAAAGTAGGGTCAGGCTGAGTTTGCGTTTGAGTATGAGAAATACTGTGAAAACCTAGACTACTGCAGAAAGTGGTGATGGTATTTCAGCACATGGCACCTAGTGTGATGCTAGGGAGTACTAGGCTGTTGAATGGAAAGGACACATTTCCTGCCTCAGATGGGCTATACACTTTTGTAACTTATTGCATTGCATTGGTTTTACACTGAAGAGAGATCTGAATCAGGCTCAGTCTTCTAGAACAGAGATAAAACTGAGATCCTGGCCATTTCTGGTTGTTAAACCTCCTTCTTGCAAGGATATGTTTATCAGTTGCATCCCAGTGTAATTTCAATATGAGTAGTAGAGTTGAGTGAAAATCAGAATTTCCATCCCATGGGAAATCCCCATATTTCAATATTTTGTTTTCATCCCGATTTGGGACAAAAAATGCAATAACATATTTTTTCAAGGAATGTAAAGTTCAGATTTATTTCAGTTTGGAAATGGTGAATTTTTTGATATTTTTAACTGGGGGGCGGGAGGTTTTTCTATTCCTGAATCAAAATGTTTCTTTTCAAATCAGTTCAATGTTTAATCTGAATCTACCTAAAATACTGTGATACCTCATGGGGATTGTAGTTTAGCTTCCTCATGCCCTCGTAACCCATTATGGTCCAAGCTCCTTGACTAGACTACTCCTAATGTAAAATCGTTGGATTGGAAAATTCCCAACTAGCTTTAATAAGTATCTATTCTGCAAATGTCAGTTCCTGCTGCAGTAATAATTGTATATGGTATTCTTGTCAGTTGATGGAAGTAAGCAAGCAGCAGGATTTAAATGCATCCTTTATTCAAGTGCACTCATAAAAGGTATGCACACACCATCATCTTACCTTGTTTCCACTCCTTCCTTGAACTGCTCCTACTATTCTCAATTATGTGTTGCATCTATGTACTTAGCATTACAGACAACAGGTGTTTTTCACTTTTTGCCAAAGAAAATAGTTCTATTGGAGCTACAGTAAGCAAAATGGATAGGCAGGAATGGATCAAAAGTGATCTTTTTTTTCTATATAATGCTCTCTCTAGCTCCCCCAATTCCTCAGATTAGCAAGAGGAAGAAGGGACTGAGTTGTCATCCCTCCTTTCACAAATCTCTTTCAAGAAGTGTCTAGATGATTCAATATTCTACATCCAGGTTTCAGCTGAGGGACCCCAAGGGTAAGGGAAGGGACTAGTACTTTTTTTCTGTAATGCTTCCTCTTCTCATAGCATGCCTGTTCCTTCAGTTATAGGGAGCAGGAGCAGGCATCCCAGGTCTAATGTGCTTTTAATTATACCATACATGTTAGCTACCCGATTCTGGCAGCAGTAACTTCCATTAGATTACTTTGCTTTTCTCTTCATTCTCCCTACTTCCCTCTCTTATGCTATCTTTCGCCAGAGAATTGGTGGGTTGTGGGGCATTGAAAAGCAGAGTTGTTATTCCTGTTCAGGTGAGCAATTCTTGTAGGACTTCAAAGAAGGAGCTATCTTTTAAATGAAAAGTGAGGCTGTTGGCTTCTTTGCCCATGTCTACATGGGGACACTCAGGAAAGTTAAGATAAATCAGCAATACATATTAAATCCAGGAGCATAAATTAAAGTACATTAACATCTGTGTGGATGCTTCCATTCAGCAGTAAAGATTCCTTAGTTCACTGTATCTTAATCTGCCAAGACCACTTTCCTCCTGAGGGAAATCATCCATACAGAGGTTTAATGTGTATTGACTTCTTACCTTTAGTCATTTTGCTTAGCTTTCCTGAGAGTCCCTGTGTAAAAAAGCCCTTTGAAATCCCCCTTTTATTCCCAGCCCAGTTGTCTTGAAAGACAAGTAGGGGAAGGGAACAAGAAAAGAAAAGAAAAGAAAAGAAGGTTGTGCAGAACTGGGCAGAGCCCCAGATTGGGATATAGTATTGTGATCTGGTTGATAAAGAGGATTTATGTTCATTGGGAGATAATTGCATGGGTTCTAAGTAGAGCTGGGCCCAAATTAAAATTCCTGGCTTTGAATGCCTTCCAAACATTGGGAGGGTTCAAAATCCAGACCTGAATTCTAGAAATAGCTCCTATCTTTAAAACAGGCCAAACTAAAACAAGTATATGCATCCCTGAGTCTCAGTTTTGTGGCATGGTCCCATTTTTTTTTTTGAAATCTTCTTCAGCAAAGATGAATGCATCTTTCATTTAGACTATTTTATAATCATATTGAAAACTTATACATTGTTTTTTCTATTTACTAAATTCCATTTAAATTTGATTCCGATATATGCACATTGATGCTAACATATATTGCACATGTATGTAATGCTACAGCAGAGCTAATGGTAGAAGAACTCCAGAAAATTCACCAATAACAATTACTATGATAGGCAGTTCTCTTAAGTATCCCTGGCATTAATACTGTATCTGCAGTTAAAAAGGAGGATGTCATGTTATTAGAATTGCTTTTGTGTGTTAATAACAATAATTTGATGATATGCATAAAACAAAATATACAGAAAACGGTGAAGGGAATTTTGTTTTGCATTGTTAATTTGCTGTGGTGCTTTTTATTGCTGCTTCCAATCTATTACCTTTAGTTGGATCTTATTCCTTTTTTTTTTTTTTTTTTTTTTTTTTTTTACAGTTATGTTATCTCCTGTAGTAATGAATGGATGAAAGGGAAAACTCCTGATACTTATTAATGGATTTTAAAGTCAGGAAGGACCACTATGATCATCTAGTCTAACTTGCTGCATAACACGGGCCATAGAATTTCACCCAGTGAGTGAAATGCTGAGACCCTACTGTTCTGCTGTGCTTTGCTTGAAAGCTTTGGTTTATGATATTATTTAAGTTATGAAACATTGCTTCTTGCAGTGGCATCGTTTCTGCTGTGTATATGTGCTGCATGGTGTGTATAATTCCAGCGTACCTTTGTAAAGTGTTCACTTTCAGCCAAGCTTAGGTATGGAAATAGAAAGTTGTCTCCATCTGATGGATATTCAGTGGTCTATGTTGAATGAGTTTAGTTGTCAATTGGCAGGTCAAGGTATCCATACCACAATATCAACACGGCAGTTTGCGCCATTAATTGGCGATCTCAGCAAAGAGGCCAAGGACTAAATGGGATTGGAAAATCAATTAGCTTTCCATGCATTTAGTGGTGGTCTTCCTAGGCACATTTTGTTTTTTAAAAATGAAATAGTTTGTCTGAAAACTGATTTTTTTTGTTTTCAGTTTTCCCCCTGAAAATCTTCAGGTTTTGCTGAAATTTTCAGAAAATGGGAGGGGGGGAACCAGTTTTCAGTTTGACTGAAATGTAGAAATTTTCTGCAAGAGGAAAGAAATATTCTAATAGAAGCTATTATAATTTCTACATAAAGCACCTTTGTGCTTTCTCCCAAACTGCCTCACATTGGGAAGCATTCCCTATAAACATCTGCACAGCTACCTCCTTATTCCACCTTCTACCTGCTGTGATGCCTACTGAGCAGTTAAGCAGTTACTGTGCAGAAACCACTGCCTATGCTGACCAATATTATCTCATTATTCACTTGTACTTCCCCATCTGTCTATATCCTTTTGTCTGATAGTGTAAGCTTTTTGGTGCAGGGACCATCTTTTTGTTCTGTGTTTTTACAATGCCTAGCACAAACGGGGTCTTGGACCATGATTGGGGCTCCTTAGGTGCTACAATAAAAAAATATTAAATGTTAGGAAACATTATGGAAGTCATAAGGCAGAGAAAGTGAAACACATTTTTGCACGTCTTTCAAAATGTGTCTTTTGGTGGTGATATCCTGATACTTTAAAATTCCATTTCTCCTGATGAACGGGTTATCCTGCTGTGCATTTCTCCAAAATAACATTAGCAAATAACTAAAACACTTCATTTTCCTCAGGAGAAGTGAAAATGTTAAGACTCCAGGTCTGTTTGCATAAACTAAAATAAAATCTGCCACAACTAGATGGAAGGAAAGCAAGCAGGGAAGGAAATGTCTTCTCTTCTTAACTTCCCCTTAACCTTTTAGTGGTACATCAATATTTGATCCCCTCTCACTGTTCACTGCAATTTGTTTGGTGCTCCTTCCAAAGGTATTTTACATGTAAGAGCAGGTAGATTAATCTACAAAGATTTTTAGAAAGTGACAGATGCAACATGTATATCCCACATGTACAGTTTCCTAAAAAGAGGGTCCATGAAACAGAACATATCACCTTTTACTTTTGTTTTAAATCTGGACATGAGATGGAGTGAATGCCAAAACGTTTCCTGAACTGAAATCTGAACTCTTAAGATTACAAAAGAAGACTGCAAGTAAATAGCCATATGTGGTGTTTTACAGCACACAGTATATTGTAGGCATGCAGTTATAGGTATCATGGACCGTATCTTTATTTTCATGTAAAACAACCATTGAGATAAAAGAAAAAATCTGCAAGTGGATTGATGGCAAGATTAGCTGTAGCCCTTAAAATTTAAAGCATGTCAAAAAATTCCTATACTACAAAGCTAAAAATGATTCTTTTGTTCAAATGGGGGTAGTACGGAAAAGGTAAACTTTGAGTTGGTTTCATCAATCTGTCCTTTTAGGACTACTGTCAAGATATTTTCTGGTGTGTGTTTTTAAAGCTCTGAAAAATATCACAATCAAGATGATTTAAATTATTTCCTCTTGATGGGGAGCATTGTCCGGGCTTCCTCGAGGAAGGTAGCAGTACTTTATGGCTAGGGTGGGGGGAAGAAGGTCAGATACTGCTGCAGAAAGATGGGTGAGGATCAGTTTGGCGATACTGACTCATCCCCTGGGAACGTAAGGGCATAAGGCTTTAAAAGGTTCAAGCCAGGGTGTTAGAAGCCCTTTCTCCATGCAGCAGGCAAGGCAGCACCCACCCTTCCCTGGAGGTGCGAATATTATGTTGGCTTAGGACTTGCTGTGGGCATTGCGCTAGTCTTTCCTTTTTAGGGGGGCTGGGAAGGAATTTTTCTCTTACCACCATATTGGCTTAGGTGTGATGGGGTTTTTTCACCTTCCCCATGGCAGGTGTCAGGTGGACCTATCTATAATGGTAAGGAGAAAAAGGGGTTAGTGCTAGATGTCACAACTTATTTTGTAAGTGTGGGGCAAATGTCCAGTGCAGAAAAATGGCCTGGAAAAGGACTTAAAAAGGAGGAGCTGGTTAAAGGAACGGAATGGTGGGGGGAGGGCTTTCAGGGCTCCTATGATTGGTATGGCAGGGAGCCAACCCCCCCTTTCTTATAGCCCACCTTAACCTTCCTACAAGGGGAATGGATGGTAAGATCCAAGCCATGGGTTGGCTGGGGGACCTGCATGTAAAACGAAGAGGGGCTGGTGGAAGCCCCATGTAGTTATTTGAATGAACGTAGAGTTCCCTGCACTGTACGCTTTTATCTGCTGGGTAGTTCCAGACATCTAATAATAAAGTTGCGGCCTGATTAAATATATATCAAGTGTCTCCTGTCCTCTTTTCGGCATAGCTGGACAACAGGGTATCTCTTTTTAAAAGCTAGATTTCAAAGTGCAGCTCTTTAAAATCTCATAAGCTCTTACTGAATATATTATCATTAAATATCTATTGCTTATTAATGATACTCATATTACAGAAGAAGCGTTGAAACCATTGGGTATTAAATACAATACATAGTCCCAAATTGATTATTAAACTTCAAATTAATCTCACATTCTGCTACAAAGAGAAATAAATATGAACAAGTCTCAGGAATAAGATATAGACTTGATATTCAGTCTAGAACCCACTTTTATTTCATACTTTCATTTCTACAACCACTATCGTTATTATTATCCAGGGGAGAAAAAGACTAAGGACTCAATTCTTCAATTGGATCTGTGGGGACAAAATTTTATTCCTGCAGTGTATCCCCTTGAAATCAGTGGGGATCTTTTCAAATACAAAGAACTACCTATGCAGCTCTGATTACAGGATTAGTATAGAATTGTTAGTTGTGCAGACTACAGACAGTCTAATATTACTTTTAGCCTAGGTCTTAATAAGGGATTATTCCCCTGACATGCATCTGGTGAATCCATCTAAATTACTTTAGGAATTTCCATATTTCCATCACTGTAGCATGTAAATGCAGGACAGATACGGTATGAAAGATAAGAACCTCAGAATTTTTTTGCAGTTTGCATGGCTAAGGTAAGTCACAAGTCTAGGTGATGCAAATTTCAGAACGTAATGCCTTTTGTAATAATAATAAAGGCAATCACAAATGGTTCAGAGATTTCATCAAACTCAGCTCCCAAAAGTTCAAATGCTTCTAGAACTTCTTGGTTTTGGAATAAAAGAGCTACACAACCTGTGAAAACACAGTGTTTTCCAGAAACCCTATTTCCTGCTTCCGGTTGTCTTACAACAGAACTCTTGTGGAGAGATAGGGCATACATATGCACAAAAAAGCATGTCTCTAAAATTAAAACATAATAATGTGAAAAGCATTCCTCTTTTTAAAAACTCATGAAAATAATTTCTCTTCAGGTTTCATTTAGACTCCAAAGAATTCTGATTTTTTTTTAACCAGTTCATCTACCCCAACAGGAAAACTAGTGTAATAGTAGTACTTTTCACTCTAATATCCTCTGAGAGGCATGATATGAGCTCTTACAAAGGTAAGTACTTACATGGTGTAAAGTGAACTTAAAACAGCCAGAGATTGCTCCTTGAGAATTCTCTGCTCTGACTTCCTGCAGCTTTAGCATAGACTAGCGTCAGGTAGCTGAGAACCAGGGAGCACCATTGCAGCCCTCCGCATTCTATCCAAGCAAAGCAGTGGAAAATAGAGCCCTGAGGCTCAGCAATGTTAAATGCTTCGCACAAGGTCACACAGCATGTTTGATAGGAGAAGGGATTTATTTAAATTTCACAGGAATGTGTTCCCTTTACTACAAATGAATATCACTTTGTGACCATTGTCTAGTGTATCTGGGGATGCACATTTTCTAATTGGCCTTTTTTCATCCCATCCAAGATGTTGAAATGGCAGAATAAAGGGAAAAGTACATACTTCTGAAGATGCACAGTTGATGTGTGTTGAAACCAGATACTCACAAGGCCAAAATATTAGATTACTGCTGATAACAGGCCTGAAAGTTTTACATTTAGACCTGGTGAAACTTTAGTGTGTACTCTAAATCTGAAATGACCTTTTGGAATATGCTCTTCATGTTTGTGAGTGGCGTAGAGAACAATTATTGAAGAGAAGGTGTAGAAAAAAAATCAGGTTTCACAGCTCACTTCCAATTCCCAAAAGCTAGCTGAAAACACTACTCATGTTTTGATGTGGAAACCAAATGGTCTTTTTAATTTTATTTCCCTCCAGTCTGAATAAATAGTTATAAACCAAAAGTCACCACTTTGGTCTTATTTGCTACTAGACAAATTACTGGTTTGAAGAATGGTTGGTTTTTTTTTTTTTTTTAATTATCTGCATTATTCTAATATCAGAATCATATGTCCAGTCTAAAACTTGATTGGAAATCTAAGGAAAGGGTATCATGGGTATAAACTGGGCATTGTTAGGCTATAGGTTCTAGGCAGTCAGACCAGGCCAGGTCATTGGAATGGTGGTCGAGAACAGATACCAAGGGTCGAATTTGGACGCACAGTCAGGACCAGTCCAAGGGCAGCATGAAACCAGGATCTGAGGGTCAGAACTGTGGTCAGTCCATAGACAAGTCAAATCAGGGTTGTAGTCAGAGTCTGGAAGCATGTCAAAGGTCAAAGCTAGATTAGAGGTAGCCCAAGAGCCTGGGGGTCAGAGTGTAGGTTTGGAGTGGGTCAGGAACAGGGCTGGAGCAGAGTGAGACTAGAACATGGGCAAGGCTGCAGTGGACTGGATCAAGGCTTGGGAAAGGCTGGGGCAGGATCGAGGGCATGCTAGAAGCTAGAGGGTTTGTAACACTGTGACACAGCTGGAGGTTTTGTAGCTGAATGGTACTGTTGCAAAAACTGGCTTGTGGATCTGGTGGGGTCAGTGAAATATCCTGTTTTTGGGGGTCCTCTGACCCAGGCCCTGCCCCGCGTTAGCCTCTGCAGTGTGCCTGAAAGATGAGTCATGCAGGCTGTGCTGGAAGAGTGAGTCATAGCTGAATGAGCAGCCCTGGTCTAGATGCGAGTTTGCCTAACAGGTATGAATACATTCGGGCTGGAAATAAAGGAAGGTTTCTAACCATGAAAGGAGTGTGTTTTTGAAACAGCCTCGCAATAGGAGCACTGGGGGCAAACAGCCTAACTAGTTTTAAGGTGGAATTTGATATATCCATGACAGAGATCGTGTGATGGGGTTGCCTGTGATAGTGGAGACTGGACTCAGTAACCCAGGAGGTCCCCACCAGGCCTATGTTTCTATGAAAGTTACTTGATGGTACATTTGTACAGTGCTCCCTATACCCAGCAAGTTGGAGATCAATGGTCACTATTGCAGTACAAATAATTAATAATGATAATACAACTCTTTTCTTTCCTAATATTCTACAGGGAATTCCAACCTAATGATGATTCATGCATCCAGAATGGCAAAATTATTGTGACATTCAGGGCATACTGTAGGTTAGATGATGGATATAGAAGAAATAATTTTTGAAGCACAGTACATGATTTTCAATTCCTAATGCTAGTCTAGTTATTGTCAAGCTCTTCAAGGTTATTCAAGTCCAGTCTGAGATATTAGTGAAAATCAATAAGAAGTTTACTTCTGCAATGATGTGTCAAATTAATTTTTATTCTGAAGAGTTAGGAGGAATTCATTCAGAATTAGTGAGTTATGAGACTGGTCCTGCAAGGCCTCTGCACATATTACTCCAATTTACTCCAGTGGAAGTTTTATGTATGGTATGAAATCCATTCCTGTACAGAGGAAGCCTATGCTTTACTTAAATCCCATTTATGCCTTGGTTTGAAAACTTAAATGGAACCTTAATGGTTTTTACTGGTCTTATGTTTACACTCTATATGGGATGGAATATTTGACCTATGTCATTCTTGCAGGTACAAGAATTTCTCTATATCCAGTTCTTCATTTTGAAAGATGTTTGCAAACTCCATGGATACATTAAGGCAGATACCTTTGATCTAGAAAAGGGCCTATGATTTGGTATTGCAGCTTTCTTAGACGTTTTGCCTGTATAGAAAATAATAATTGATAAGTTTATACATATATATATAAATAATATGGCATTAACCTTTTGAGGGGGGAGAAACAAAGAAAGAATATGTGCATTTATATACAAAGGAAAATTCACAGAAAAGGGGGTAAGAAAGAAAAAGAGGAGTATCAACCTAGCCATTGTTAGGGAATTATATGTCCAACAAAAATTGCTGGGAATTACTGCATTCTGCAGTTTGATTAGATGTTGGTAGTATAAAGATTAATTTAGAGGTCAAAATGGTGTAAGCTAGAATCACTAGTTAGGATAATGTTGGAAGTGCAACACTGGCACAGGGAGCTGGAGATTTGATGTTGTCTAGCTGCTTTGTATTTTTGTGTGTGCGCGTATGTGGGAAGTGGCCATTTTCTCAGTTACCAACACTAATACAGGATGTTTCCTTAACAACAAAGGATAGTCCTGTCTCCAAGACTTTTTCCTCTCAAAAGACATCTGAAGTTCTCAGCTCTCTTAGTAATAGTAAACAAACTACAAATAGTAGCAATATCATCTGGCAAAATGATAGTGGTCTTGGAATGAAAGGATACTGAATTTCCAGCTGATGTTGTATGAAAAAGATACGTTGCTAGACACTGTGTTGAAAGATTGATTTACTGCAATGAAAATAGACAAGCAACGGAGCATTTTACAAGATAATTTATGTGAAATCTGACGTATGAACTGGGTAGCTTTTCCAGGTCTTGTGGGATTTTTGTGTCTGTTTTAATTGAGTATGACTTAAATCATGTATTTGTTACATATTAAAGATCTTGTGGATGAAATCCTCTCTGTTATGAACTAAGCAAAGTATATTTAGTCATGGAATCACTGTTAAGGTTACTCTGTAAACTACAGTTAAAGGAATAATATCCTTCTATTTCACATTGTTGATTTGAATTTAGTCTCCAAATTTTCAATTACTTTTTTTTTTTTTTTGGTAAAATATTATTTTACTAGCTTGTGGAGAGAAAATGTCTCACTTTTATTAGAATCCTCTAACTAAATAAGCACAATCCCTTTAGTGTCTGAACCAAATACTCATAATACTTCAGATACAAACCCCTTTCCAATTTTAATAGGTAGCTAAGAAACACTGATGGGGAGCAACTGATGGATCTTTTGAAGTCCCAGTTCTCAGACAACGGGGCAGCTTAGTGTAGTGGAGTTCAAAGCTTTGATTGTCTGACAACTTGGGTTTCAACTCTGTCTCTCCTTGTTCCATCATAACCAGTCCCAGTCCTGTTGATAAAAAGGGATATGGAAGAGATCAGAAGCTGGGATGGGGGAGGGGGAAGTCTAAATTTTCAGGGGGCCCAGAACTTGCAGCTCTGCTTTAAGCCAGCAACCCCGCTGAGGAGAACCTGGTTTGTTAGAACTCAGGTTCAACCTGAGAGATATGATTAAATCTGTCCAGTCAGAATTGAGGGATGAGGTAGGGAGGGGATATGGCCAAGGGAAGAGGCATGTGGGACTAGGGAGCAGAGCTGGAGAATTGGGGCAACCAATATCACTGAACAGACCTGGTCTTGCCCACATGGATATGCGTAATGGCTTGTGCCATACTCCTGTAACCCCATTCCCAATAGAAAATCATATTGCCATAAAACCAAACATTAAAAAGGGGGAAAACCAGTTTGGTGTGTTGGTTAGTGGAAAGGATGAAAAAGGAGGCCCTGTGCATGGCCTCAGTGGTCAGGGAATTGGGGTGTTCAGTGGGGCTGGGATCAAGGAGTCAGTTGGGACCTCTGCTTCAAAGCCTTCTCCCCAGACGGTCTTGTCTCCCTTTGTCCATGCTCCTCTTATTAATTCCCCCTGTATCCATACATCTTCTATACAACCGCCCCCCCCCCATACTTATGTACAGAGACTAGTCCCAGTCTGACAGAGGCTTTGCACCAGACTGTCACTTCCCTTCTGTGAATCACTGGTGAAGCTGTCTCTGGAGCAGAGTTGGTAGCTGCAATTCCTGAGACATCTTCAGCAGCAAGTCCTCCCCTTCCCATCCACCTTGTCTCCTCTCACCATGTTTCAGCCCCTATTACTGGCAGATGGGAGGAAGAAGGAAATCTTGCAACTCAAATGCCTATGTAGCAGACCCACCGTCTTCATAGTGGAGACAGCTTCCTCCTCTCACAAGCCTTCTGTAATTTAATCATTAGTCACTGAAACATATAGACATATGCTTATAGGTGGTTGGAGATGAAGAGTGCTTTTTGCACAGAGAGCGGGGAAAGGAGGAAGCAGTTGTGGCTGAGAAAGGAGTTTGAGTGGTGTACTGAGGAGCTGTTGAACTTTCTACCATTTACATTTTTGTGCCATGCAGTCTATTAACCTTAACTCTAAGTTAGCAAATTTCTTTGTGTGGAGTTATAATGGTTTCCAGTGATGAAATATGAAATGCCATTAGATTTCATTTTCAGTTCACTTTTTTAGACAAATGGGGGATATATTTTTGAATTATTATATCAATTCTTTGAAAACCAAATAAAAATTTAAATATATGAACAATAGTCAGATTTTGAGATATAAAAATATTGTGTTTCTCACGTCAAGTGAGCTCAAACCTGTCAGGATTAATTGTGACGGATGGGTGATTTTATTTTTTGCATGAGTACAACAGCATAAATATAGAGAAAGTATATGCTATCTGGTGATTCTTATGAAGATTTTTTCTGAAAAAATCTTTTATGTGAAAAAAGTAGTGTGTAGCCATGTGTGGCAGGTTGAATTAGTGGTAGATACAGCTAGAATTTTTGGCTTTTTATAGCATTTAATTATCA
The DNA here is from genome assembly GCF_026122565.2 of Emydura macquarii macquarii. Taxonomy (NCBI): domain Eukaryota; kingdom Metazoa; phylum Chordata; order Testudines; family Chelidae; genus Emydura; species Emydura macquarii. The sequence continues at coordinate 1,509,722 of NW_027131527.1, forward strand.
AATGAATGTTGCAGATTTTCCAGGGGAAAAAAAGTTACCCAGCCACCATGTCATGGTGAAATCTTAGCACAGATTGCACATCTTTCCTGTGTACATATATGAATATTTACACAATTACTATAAAGCCATCTATTGCATTGGGTAAGTAGTATGAAACACTGTTCTCTTCTTGCCCCTCCACCACCCAAAAGTCTTTCTCAAGACAGGCATTTGAATGCTGATGTCTGCCAGAAGATGGTGTCTTATGTCTTGGGAGAGAAGAACAGTGTTTAAACTTCAATACGGGGGAAAAAAACCCTTCTGTGATAAATAAAAATCTATTTTAGATATTTTTATATCACCATTATCATAATATCTGAGCATGTTACAATCTTTAATGGAGTTATTTTCACAGCATCCCTGAGGTACATTTAACAGGTGCACAAAGATTAAAACCAGACTATCAAGTGTCCACTAGTTTTGGGTGCCTATCTTGTGACACTTAGGGCCTGATTTTTCAGAGTCCTTAGGATTTTTATAGCAATGTATCTGTTCAAAGCACAGCTCCAGTCAACATCAGTTGCAGCTGGTCAACGCTTATGCAAATCTGACCCTAAGTATCTCATATCTAGGAGCACGTAATTAGTGGGGGCTGTCTTCACTGCAAAGTTGACTCAGTGTGTAATTCAAGTGTTTCCTCTAACTCAAGTCCTGTCCACATAATAAAAAAAACAAAAAACAAAACCCCACCACCACCATCCTTAATGCGCGTGTGGCAGTGCTTTTAACTCATGTCAGCTGATATAGTTAGCGCAACTTGTCAGCTGCTCTGTAGTGTGGATGCAGGCTAGCTTCACTCAAGTTCCACTGGTCCTCCCATGCTTTTCCACAATTTCCCCAAGCAAGGACAGACAAGTACTCCTGCAATTCACTGAGAAAACATGAATAGCATGGCTCAGCATACTCCAGTGCAAAGTACCTTGGGATATGCCCCCAGAAGTCTTAGCACCACAGACAATTGAGTATAGCATCAGGGAGGGTTCTACAGTTTGAGCGTTACTACTTAATGTAATTGTTCTCACTCAAGCTAGGATAACCCATTTCTAATTGTAGGTTGAAGGGCAGGCTTAGGCGAATGGTCTGTTTTTACAATTGCCTCTTTTTAAGTATATGAAGGAAAACCTAGAGCAAAGGTCCGAGGTTCCTTTTAGTTGAATGAGTTTACAAATTAACATAAGTTTAGAACATAATGATTTACTAAGCCAATAAATATGTGAACACGTGACTGAAGTATCTAGAATACCTAAATGGTAAACTTTTGGTATATCGACACAGTCAAAAATCATTGTGCAGTTAAGGAAATTATGTGTAAGGGAATGTTGGACATAAATTGCTGCTGCTACTTTTGTGCTAAATTGCTTATGTATCCACATGAATTGCTAGTCAGAAAATAGTGCAAAAAGCATTAAAACTTTGCCTAACTGTATTTCCCAGGGTCCATATAATTTTTAACTAGTTTAGGACAATGGCCCATTTATTTTATAAATCACTGTGTTTGTTGCAATAGCTTTCAAGCTAAGAGCACTAAATCAGTTGATGTTACTGAACAGTGAAAGAATGTAACATTACAGCTGTGCTGGCAGAACATGTATCAATGAGATATCGATCTACCGATGATAAAGAAAAGTCAGACTGAATGGACTCAAAGCTAAAAGTGTTATCTCCATACTGCAGTGTTTGTTCAAGTAATATCAATTCATGGAAAATAGTAGTATGCCTTTTTTTCTTTCTGTTTTTAAATAGTCTTTTTGACAGTACTGTCCATTGTACGCATCTGATGTGATGGCTACTTGAGGACTTTTAAGACAGCCAAGAAAAAAAAAAAACCTTTGTGAGCCTGCCCACCTAGATAAAATGGCCTAAAGATCAGATAAAATTAAAATACTTCATTATATATCTTTGACAGTGCAGAATTCAGCCTTGTGTATTATAGCCTTTGAATTACAGCTGTAAAATCCTGGCCCCATTGAAGTCAATAGCAAAACTCCCATTAACTTTAATAGGATTTCACTCAGTATCTGCAGGGACATCTATTTTTTCACATCCCTGTTGTAACAAATACCCATGAAAATGAGATTCAAAATTATGGCGATTCCTGTTGTGTAGCCACAGTGTGATGTTTTGGTTGCCTTTGCTAAAACACAGAAGACCTAGTAGAATGTTGTATCAAATTTGCTGTGAAGGCAGTAGGAAAGTCAAAATAGGTATGGGATTGTACGTTTACTTCATTTGGCTAGTTCCCTTGTAAATATACAGTAGTATCTGTTCTTCCAGCTCCCCCGTCACGATGTCTGTGACAGTGTTTGTGTGACATGATTGCACAGTGGTTGAAGAAACCCCCTCAGATGAAAACCAAATCATGGAAGGAGGCACAATGTAGACACTTACTAATCTATAGACACTGACAAAAGATTGGCTTTGTAAAACCATACAATATTTTGTAGGTCACTGTTTTTAGAGTGGAAGCCTGGGGACAAGAAGAATGATAGGAATAAATGGCTCTTGTAAAAGATGTTATATGTAAATTTATGATATACAAATGTTCACTTAAACTGGGGAGGACAACTAATCTGTTAAAAAATACCATACATTAATATGTAATTACTGAGAAAAGAAAACCAGTAAATAGAATGTTATGCATAAGAATAAATCTCTATTCTCTTGAAATGTAGGGAGTATGATTAACTCTGTGCTGTTCTTTTAAATAGCGAACATTTCCTCTCGAAGTGTGTTGCTGATGTAGCTGACAAACTGCCTTTCAGACATTTAATGAGAACCACCTTGCTTTAAAGAGTAAAAGGCAAATATCAGCCACCATCTAATAGAGGTGAACTAAAAGGCCAAGTGAAGCCACCTCCTGCCAATTTTTAAAGAATGTGTTGTTATACTAAATGGAGAAGGGCATCCTTGAGAGCATTGTATTTATAATCAGATGAGCTAAATTATACATTGCAAGGCATCACTGCCTTGTTTTTCTTTGTTTCTAAAACAGCAAAGTTATTCAGCTCTCTTCATGGCTGCTGAAGTGTAATTAACACTTCACAGCTCTTACTGAACTTGTCAGCTAGCACACTGAATGGACCTTCATAATTGGTAACTGATAGTTTATTGATTTTTTTATTAGTAGGAAAAGTCAATATTGAGTATTTTCTGGGATATCTATCAAAAATGCATTCCTGTGATTAATCTCCTAGCAGGCCAGCCGATAGATTCAGTGATGTTTGAATTGAGAGAAATGCTTTTGTCAGGAGGCAAAAATAGTGACCAAAAGGAGGCAGAACATCTCCAGTTCGGAACTCTGTCACACTTGTCTGATGTCTCAGAAAAAGGGATATTCTTAAGATTGTTAAGGAGATTTCTCCTGGTTCTTGATTTCAACATATGTCCTGGAGTATTCTGCTTGCTATCCAATAAAATCGACGGGACCTCAACATTAGGAAATGGATTAGGAAATAGGGTGAGGATTGGAATAGCCAAATACATTTATGAAAAAACCTGGCTATACCAATCCTCACCCCTAATTATTTCCATGTGTTTCTGCCACTTCCAGGGTCCAATCAGAGCCAGAATCATTGTGTAATGTTAGGCAAGTCACTTGGGAGACATTTTCAAAAGGCATAAAAGAGAACTTGAGAAATGTTTTGGATGTCTAACTCATTTGTACATTTGAAAATCTTACCTTAATCTCTCTCTATCTTAGCTTCCCCATCTGTAAAGTAGGTCAATAATACTTGACCTGCTTGGTAGATCACTTTAAGATCCACAGATAAAAATCACCCTAAAGGATAAATAAATGTAAATAAATATTTATATTTCAATGGATTTTAAATTATATGGTGAAAATGAGAAAGTAAGCAATTTTTCAATAATAGTGTGCTATGACACTTCTGTATTTTTATGTCTGGTTTTGTAAGAATATAGTTTTTAAGTGATGTGAAACTTGGGGGTATGCAAGATGAATCAGACTCCTGTTCTAGGGCTACAATAATAAAATAAATTGCAAGTTGTAATTCAGTTTTTTCTTCTTGATTTAAGGTTTCTTCTTGATTTAGGGTTAAGGGTCAGATTTTTGAAGATATTTAAGCACCTCATTCTCTTTGAATAAATGGGTTTTAGGTGCCTATATACTTTTGAAAATCCCACATGAGTGACTAGTATCTTTGTATCTTATGTGTATAGTATGATGGAAAGTTAATCTGATTCTGCACTTGTTTCCAACTGTAAGATCTGAGTGTCTGGGTGGCCCTCCTCTTGCTCAGTCAGCTGAAATAATAATGTCTTATAAAAAATTGCCAACTGTCCTGTACTCTTTTTCCCTGAGACTTGCTGCCCATGGGATCTGACCTACCAATTCTCTGATTTTGCTAAAGATTGCCTTCTTGAAATCCAATGTCTTTATTATGCTGTTTTCCCTCCTACTATTTCTTAGAACCATGAACTCTATCGTATCATGATCACATTGACCCAACCTGCCTTCCACCATCAGATTCTCAACTAGTTCTTCCCTGTTTGTCAGAATCAAGTCCAGAATAGCCTCTCCCCTGGTTACTTTCTCCACCCTTTGTAATAACAAGTTGTCGCTAATGCACTCTAAGAACTTGTTGGATAATCTGTGCCCTGCTGCTGAATTATTTTTCCAAGAGATGTTTGAGTAGTTGTGGTCCCCATCAACACCAACTCCTGTGTTTGGTTGATTTTGTTAGTTGTTTATAAAAAGTCTCATTCACCTTGTCTTCCTGGTTAGGTGATCCATGGTAGACCCCTACCACGACATCACCCTTGTTTTTTGCCCCTTTTATCCTTACCTAGAGACTTTCAACAGGTCTGCCTCCCACTTCTATTTAAACTTCAGTGCAAGTGTAAACATTTTTGATATACAAAGCAACACCTCCTTCCTTTTTTTCCCAGCCTGTCCTTCCTGAATGAGTGGTAACCTTCTATACCAGTTTTCCAGTCATGTGAATTATCCCACAAGTTTCTATGATACCAATTATGCCATAATTGTGAATATTCACTAGTATTTCTAGATCTTTTTCCCCATACTTCTTGCATTAGTATGCATACATCTACAATGCTTTAGATTTCCCCTCTATATTATCTGTTGTTTCCACTCAAGAAATTGTTTGCAGATGTACAAAATTCTAAGGATAGTACACTTTGCTAGTGATCTTTTGTTGTACTTTCTCCCTAACTGAAAATGTAGACAAAATACATCCCATGGATTTGTAATTGTCGAAGAATGGAACAGTGTAAATCTAAAAATCCCTTTTGTACAGCAATGACAACTACAGCTTCTTTATGACTCAAATTTATGTAGCTACAGCCAGAAAAAGAGCATCATAAAAGCAAACAGAAAATTGTCATGCAGTGTGATTGAGAAATGCTGAAGGTAGTGGCGTTCAAGTACTCAATCCTCCAAAATGCTGAGTACTCCTGCCTTTGACTCTCAGTGGCTTTGGATTGTAGTTGAGGATACTCAGCACTTTGGGGGATCAAGCTCTCTGTATATACTGAACCACCTGGTCTCTGAAGTTAGTGCATAGTGGAATGTTCCTGAATGAGAAAAAATGTCTGAGATAGCAGTGATGTATGCAACATATTCCTTTAAACCAGACTTCATGAATTTTAAATAAAGTGCAGAGTTAAAGCCCTTCATTCCTCATGCATGATGGATAACTATGTAAAATCAGCAACGATAAAATTGCCAATAAATCTTATTATAAGCTGAATTTTAGTCAGCAAGGTATTCATATTCTTCTCTGGAGCGACCTTGTTCCATTTTCTTTCCTTGCTTTGCTTATTTTTGTCAAAACATATCTGAAAAAAATATGCTGTATTTTGAGAAAATACTATTCCTGAATGTTTCAGGGCACAGCTGTAGAACTGTCCCAAATTCTGCTGTTTGTGAACTTAACAAGTAAAAGAACCCCATGGTTTCATAGCTACCTTAAGGTGGTGGTGGATTGCTATCATGATGGAAAGTTAATCTGATTCTGCATTTGTTTCCAACTGTAAGGTCTGAGTGTCTGGGTGGCCCTCCTCTTGCTCAGTCAGCTGAAAAAGGGGGCACTTTCTTTGCATGGGCTCTGTATCTGCATAAGCCCACTTTGGTGCTGAGCAGTATAATGGGAAATGGTCAGTTTTGGCTGGTATTGGGTTACAAATCACTGGAGTGTTAAGTGCCAGAGTAATGAAATGTCTTCCTGTTGTATGAACAAATGGCAGCAGAACTGATGAAAAAATCACTCTCATCTAAACATAGCTCAACAAGGGTGGTAGACGGATGCTCCAGCATTGTAAAGGCAGCAGGGAGGGGTTGAGGAGTCTCCTGCTGAGATTGCACTATCCCTCAGTTATGGATTGACTATCTCCTCCCATTGTTAAAAGGTAGAATTAATTATTCCTCTTGGAATCTTTTGTTTTGTTAAAAGCAGGGACCTAGCTCCTGTGTCAATAGGTTTTCCCATGAGCTGCAATCACTAGAGGAACTGGGAAACCTTGACTGACAGCCAGCAGAGAGGAGCCAGCAGCGGTTGGCACCTGCAGATGGCGGGAGTCAGCAGCGGGGACTCGGTGAGGCCCACAGACAGTGGGAGCCAGCAGCGGTTGGCACCTGCAGATGGCGAGAGACAGTAGCGGAGGTTACTGGTCAGGCCTGCGTCTGGCAGGAGCCAGCAGAGGGGACTCGCTGAGCCCACAACAGAGAGGTGCACAGTGTAACTACAACGGTCAGTAGGGCAGGGGAAGGCGAGAAGGGAAAGGCGAAGGACACACCCCACACACTCGGGGGTGGGGTGGGTTTGGCTCATTGTGTTCATGAATTCTGTTTGCACTGTTTTCCCAAACCAGTGCTGTGTTATTTCCTTCCTTTTATTAAAAGGTTTACTTTCTACACTCAGACTCTGTGCTTGCAGGAGGGGAAGTATTGCATTTTGGGGGAACCCAGGGGATAGGGTGTGATTTCCCAGGTGACTGGGTGGGGGCTTGAGCTGGTTTGGTGTTGCATCATTGACAGAAACCCCTAGATATAGAACCTGGCCCTTTGCTGCTGCAGGCTCTGCCTGACAGAAGGGTTACACAAGGAAGCTTTAATTGTTCCCAATATTTTTAGAATTTAAGGATATGTGTTGAAGAATGAAGGCATTGGGTTTTTTAGACAACTGAGAGAGAAAATACACATAAAAACCTGGCTAATTTCTTGCCCTGTTGGCTATGCGTTTTTATTGAAAAATAATAATATTCAGTGCTATTCCTAGGGACTGACCCAAAGCCTATTGAGATCACTGAGAGTTTTTCCATTGAGTTCAGTGGGCTTTGGATCAGACCTATTGAAAACAAAATGATTTATGTAATCTGGGTTCCGCGCATACTTTGACCTATCTTATTTACTATTGGATGGTAGTATTTTTTATATATATATATATATATATATATATATATATATATATATATATATTTACATTGAGATAAGCAATTTATTAAACAAATATTTAAGAAAGTATAGTGTTTATGGAAGGGATATTAAAACTCAAGTTTAAGGACTTATCCTGATCAGTAATAGTTAGAGATTAGTTTGAGACCTTTGTGACAGGGGCTACCGGAAGGTAGTAGAAGGATGCTATGTTAGCCTAAGAATGACCAAGGCCCTGTTTCCCTATCAGCTGCCCAAGGTTTCCTTCAGGCTGATTAGGGCCAGCTGAGACCAGGATCAGCTGAGACAAATTAAGGGCTGCCTGGGAGCAGATAAAAGCTCCCTGCCAGTCAGGCAGGTGGCTCCTGGAGTCTGGAGTTTTGGAGAACGAGAACTGCAAGTGGCAGGAGCCAGAGGAAAGCAGGGGTTTGCCCGTTGGAGTGGCCACTTAGCCCCGACAAAAACCAGGGTAGGGAAGCAGCCCAGAGAGAAGACTTACATAGTGCCTTATAGCAGCAGCCAGCCACTGCTGTCAGCCAGGGTCTCTGGGCTGGTGTCCGAAGAAGAGGGTGGGCTCGGACACTCCCTACCCCGACCACCCCTGGACCAACCAGATAGCCTCTCCCTAACATGGAGAAGAGGTTTTTCCCTTCTCCCCGCCTTAGAACCTAAGGTCCTGAGGGCACTGCTCAGCCTGCTAAGGCCTGAAGGAAGACTGGGTAGAAGCGAGATGGCCGCCATCTTAAGACTGGTGAGAGCCTTGGGCGGCCATTTTGTGCCCACCGCACTGAAAAAGCGCCCGGCCCACGGGAGCATGAAGGCCACCTTACCACACTTCGTTGGGGCTCATGACATTACCTTCGCCTATTGCGGGGCTTTTGTATTGCCTTCTGAAGCATATGGTCTGGCAATTGCCAGAGGTTGTTTTTTTTTTTTTTTGCCTCAAATCCTGCTCTTGCCCTCAATTATTTGCAGTTCCTCTGTGCCTAGGCACTGGCAGCCAGGGTGAAATGCACCACTTTCAAGAGAGTCAGCAAAAACCTATGCATCATTTTTAATGATACTTTAATGAACCAATACAGGGCTTAAATTGGATTAAGTTAGTATATTTAGGGTAAAATTCACCCCCAGAGAAGAGTTTCTTATAGGTATTTGTATCTTCATACTTTGGATAGATTTCACAGCTAAATGCCAGATTTCCATTAGCTGGTTATCCTTCCAGCAAAGTTTCCTCTCACCAAGTATTTTACCTAGTCATTTTGCAAACAAATGAAAATTCTTTGTGTTACCTAGACTATACTGTTTTCAACAGACTGGATGCTACTCATGCCCTGAGCCTGAACAGTGCATGTATTCACTCTTTATTTTGGATGCTGAAAATCTCTGAGAACGTATCTCCCCAACTCCTTTATTTTAAACAGAATACAAAACTCTCTCTCCTGTTTTTAAAATGTGGTGAAGAGATTGATGTGGATTGCAGTGCATCTCTGTTTAGGCTTGCTGCCACTGAAGTAAGTGGTAAAACTTCCACTGATTTCTGTAGGAGCAGCACTGAACTTTGTACTTATTTCAAGAATAGATATATAAATTTTAGTTGAATTATATTATTAAAAGCCTCCATTGTTAGTTTAATTTTGAAGACTGAATTCAGATATCTATATTCTATAATGTAAAATTCCAGGGAAGTAACAAGATCAAACTGACAGAAACCAATGTCCTACTCTTCATTTTTTTGGGGGGAGTCTATGAGACAAATGATTCTGGCTTTATACAATGAAATCTGTTTCATTTGAAAAGTTGTATTATGACATCTTAAATTATTTCGGCGTACAATAATCTGTTTGTTTCTGGAACTACTCTAGGTATTTGATCAGGCAGCATTTTGGAAATTCACAACTATATTATTTTCATCATTTCTCTTCTGTTTCCATCATTTTACCCACTTTATCTCCTTAAATTCATAGAATAGTCTACAGTATTTGAAATTGTCTGGCTACATCAAATCTGCAGGCATAATGCATGCAAATCACTTCATTGACATAAATCCTCCTATGGGAAGCCAGCCTTCTATACATCATCTATCCTATAAAGAGAGACAATTTGTATTACTTTCACTTACAATGTAAAAATTGATAGTTTTGCTTGAAAGGTATCCTTGCTTTTTTGTTTATTTGCTTAAAAATGTTTTGGTTCTCTCAAGAAATCTGGTTCTCTTGGTTCTCTCAAGAAATCTGAAACCAGATTGCTGTTCACTTTTACATTTCTGTAGTCATAAAGAATTAAAGATTGTCTTCGAGTACAGTTATTTTCACTTGTAGAACCATGAAGCAACCTAGTTTTGGGAATCTGTTTCCCTTCAAAGGGATTGGCACTTCAGCAATCTTTGCTAGGTGCACATGGAATTTAATTTCTATAACTTGAACTTCGAAGGGGAACACAAACTTCCTTTTTCCCTGCTTCCCTCTTCTTCAGAAGCCCAATGACATGCCCATTTATGTTTATCTTCAAACATGAGGGGCAGTGGCTTAAATCCCCATCGTGTTTTCTCCCGATGTCAGTTTCCTCTTGCATCAGACAAGACATTGGGTAGCTGCTGGAGAGTCTTCAGGGAGTCACCAAGTACAGTGTCTCAAATCCCTACAAAAGTAGCTCACAATCTCCTAACCTCCAGTGGTGGCAGAGTGGAAACATTCCCTCTGCCATTTCATTACCCAGCTGTATTGAACTGGTGGCTGATAATGCCCCATAGACTAGGGTATCCTCAATGAATTATTATAGTACTTTTGAATTTTCTTGTTAACAAGCCAGTCTGACTTAGGAACTACAACTGAATTTCTTCCCTTCATCTCTTCTGTTTCCAGTGACTTGATACAATTAGATGGGATATCTTAAGATTTCCCATTCTGTGATCATGATGTCTTTCATTATCTTTTCTCTTAGGACCTTATTCTTCCTTTGATAAGGTGATCCTGCCTATTTCTTGCATATGGTCTCAATCTTTCTTTCTTTCTGGGTGAACCCCCTCTTACTGACATTTCAGATGCTTTGTGCATTCATACATTTACTATATCTGCCTCATGGCAGCAAAATTCTCTTTGCATATGACCAATAAAGATGATTAGCAGTAGCATCTCTTCTGTGTGGTGTAATAGTCACAGAACAATCTTCTCTACCTTATTCAGATGCTATTTGCCATGGTAAAAAAGCTATTGCATGCTCTATTGCTGGCTGTAAAATAGAATTTGCCCAAAGGTCTCTGCCCTGAGAAACTTACTTTTTAAATTAGACAAATGACCTAAAAAGATGAGACTGCTGATGATGGTGGAGAGAGAATAGTGAAGACAGCAGAAAACAAGCAAAAGAACTGCTCTTGGGAGAGCATTATTAACAAAAACATTATTTACAAAGATTCAGTTTTCAGTTAATTTTGTTTTCCTTGTTCTTTCACATCAGGCTCTAGAGAGAGACCAGATGGACCCAGATCGTATAAATATGCAAATTTTGTGGCAACAGTGCATTTAGATCAGGGATCCTTGATATATAGTTTTTTTTTCCACAAGCACCTTCAAAGTTTTATCATATGTCACTTGGTCTAATACCTTATATATGCCTGTATTTTCATGGTATTAACTTTAAACTATGTATTGAATTGATTGTAGTGAAAGAGTCTTAAGAAATAGGTAGCTTGTCTTCCTATGAATTTTGGTCTGATAAACTTAAAAAATGCTATGTTAAAATGTTTGTTGTTTTAATTGTGATCTTGATATGGATAGCCTGACAATATAGTAAGTGGTAAATGCTAAAAAGGATAGTTATTATCTAAAGGCATTTATACTGGATAAACATGGGTATCCTAGAGTAATTTTACTATTTTATGGCTTTGTTCATTAGCTAGAGCCCTCAGTTGTTGTTTATATCAATTGGGTTAGCCAGCCAAGCTCAAGTCCACCCAACCACTTAGGAATGAGCTTGGGTGGCTAGTCAGAGTCTCCACTGGAGCCGAAATGTCCACATTGCTATTTTTAGCATGCTATCTTGAGCCCCTCTCTAGTATGAGTCAGTCTGCCTAGGCAGGGAGTCTCACTCCCAGCATAATGTTGCCTCAGGTATTAGGCTAGAAGGAGTCAAGATGAATATGTGGATTAAACAGGTGGACAGGGAGTCAGGAGTCCCCTTCCCTTGGCTTTATTGCCATCTCTGAATTTTCCTGTATAAAACATACAAGGGCTAATCATGTAACCCATTTAAATGAAACGTGTTTCAATACCGCCAAATGTCAAGTTATCTAGGAACATGGAATGCAAGCTATAGCTTCAGAATGCAGGCTTGTATCCTGAGAAGCAGTGACTCTGAAAAGGATCTAGGGACAAACACAACATGAGCTCTAGTGTGATGCTGTGGGAAAAGAGGCTAATGTGATCCTTGGATGAATACGTAGGGGTGTAGTGAACAGGAGAGAGGTGATTTTACCTCTACATACGGCATTGATGAGACTGATACTGGAATATTGCATGCAATTCTGGTGTCCATGTTTTTTAAAAGGATGATGGAAAAATTGGAGAAGGTGCAGAAGAGTGCCACAAAAATGATTCAAGGGCTGAAAAAGGGCTTTTAGCTCAAAAAGAAAACTGAGAGGTGACTTGATTACAGTGTATAAATACCTTTGTAGGGAGGAAATACTAGGTATTAAAAAGCTCTTTAGTCTGGTGGAGAAAGACATAACAAGTACCAATGTCTGGAAGCTGAAGCCAGATACATTCAAATTTAGAAATAAGGCACACATTTTTAACAGTGAGGGTAATTAACCACTGTCACAAACTACCAAGGGCAATGGTGGATTCTCCACCTTTTGATGTCCTCAAGACTGGATGACTCTCTGGAAATTATGCTTTAGCCAAGCACAAGTTATTGGACTCAATACCAGGATAAATGGCTAATATAAATGGATGATGTGATATACAGGAGGGTAGATTAGATGTTTTAATGGTCCCTTCAGGCTTTAAATTCTATAAATCTGTGAATTAACTTGTTTTGTCTTGTTTTGTTTCCTTATGTGTTACGGGATAATACTACTTCCTTACCTCTAGCAGTGCTGTGTGACTGTAGAATAGTAGTGCCATAGTTTCTATTGATTGCTATTTTACCCCTACAAGCACATGGGTATATATAACTTGGGGACTGGGGAGGGATTTTGCCCTGCCACCCCCAAATAGGAATTAAATTAATAAATACAGAAAACCCTGAGTTTGGAAGAGATAATTTATGTCACTTGATTAAAACTGGACTGATTTAGTCATGATACATAGCCACTCATTAAAGTAATGTTGTCCACAGCTAATTTATTTTTAGCTCTAACCTCCCCAACTTTAAAAAAAAAAAAAAAAGTTGTCTATACCCCTGAAGCATTTAAATATCTATTTGCTTGGAAGAACATTTCATATTTTTTCCTAGGTGTCTGAACATCACTTTGTTCATAGTCAACAAGGCTGGATTGATACAGGTATATATGTTTCAAAATACTATAAGTTTGCATTTATAAACGCAGAGGGATCTGTTGTTTCCATCTGCTATATCTGTCACACTTACTTTGATCCTTTCCTTAAAAAGAACAAAAATATTCTACAGGGAACCAATAGTGAAGACAAAGTGTGACTGTATTGAAGAGATCTATGAAGTTACTAAGAATTAATGATGAAACATCTAGCAAATACCCAGCACTGCATTTGGGTATAATTCACCACTATGCAGAGGACCAGCACAAGTATATGTGCTATGTAAGCCCTTAAAATAGGGCATAGGTGGAAGTTAGGTGGTGCAAAGTCCTTTTTCTGGCCCCCTGCACAGGGGTGAACATCATCCTTTATGAATAACACAAGTGCACTCCTGTATTATGAAACTAGTCTATTCCTGGTTCTCTTTCTTTTGATAGAGAGTTTCCAGCTTGGTGAATACTCTATAAACCCTTATGTGTTGCATGAAATCTTACTATACAGGCTGTCTGTGCCTAGCGTTGTTTAGAAACAGCCAGCTAATCATAACTTTCTCTGTTTAGGTAGGATATTCATGTTCATGTATTCAGTCATCACAATTGTTTTGAGAAACAGATTAACAAAATCAGCAGAGATTTCCGCTGCTGTTGATGCCTAAAGTGCAGTTTTGGCACCTGTGAGCATGGTGAGAACACGGCAGCACCTACGCCACGTGTGTGTGCAGGGAAACACCTTTAAGTGTCCTTCTTTCCAAAAGTGTCTGGCTAATGCACATGCTGCCTAATAATTCATGTTCAGCATATTTCTGGCTGTGTCCTTCCCTTGATCATGTCTTCAGCAATCTCAGAGGTCACTGGGTATTGTGCATTAAAATCACACACAGCATATGGCCCACAGCACAGATTATATGTAACCTCATTTTCACTTTATAGTCAGCATGAGTGAGAATTACTTGTTTACTTTAGCACACTACAGAATGTAATTTGATAGTTTATAAATCTTTTCACTTTTGATGAGACTCTCAAACAATATGGAGAGAGGCATTTACTGCTACTAAGAAGGCACCATTGATAAAGGTAGAATTATTGTCTTGTAGAGTATTGGTTTGTCTAAAAACATATATCCACAGCATTCTTGGGCTATTTCTTGTCATAAAAAAAGACCTTTTTAGTCTCCTCATCTCTCAGCAGCAAGTTCTCCTAGACAGGTCTCTAGAATTCCCTTTTTAGAGCACTAGTAATGGCCAGAAAAATAACTAAAGCTTCTATCCATTATAACCAATGAGAGAGATCCAGTGTAGTAGGGATTTCTGAGTCTGGTTTCATTGGCTGCCTCACTTTCTCTTGGTGTTACACTTAAGTTTCCTCTCAGATGGTCAGCCACTAGGTTCTAATACTTTTAGGTCAATGACTTAGGCTTATCCCTCTGGCGTGCCGGCACTCTCTCACATGACAGCGTAGAGGGAACCCACACATACCTTCCATTACAGGTTTCCATCTCTGGCACCTTAACAAATGAACACACACTCTGTCTTGCATCCTAGTCTGCCCTGGGACTCTCCCTATTTTCTTCCCAGAGTCTCTTCCTGTATGGCTGGCGTAGGCCTCATCGCTGGCTTTTCCTGATTGGTCTCACATTCTTTAATAGAGGCATTCTCCCTGGTGTCTCCTTGTGACTCGTGCCCCAGTAGGCCTGCTTCTTAGTCACATCGTCCCAATCACATAAGTCTTTTATTCATTCTCTTCATGTGCAGAGATGGGCTAAACCTGGAACAGGAGAGGCTGAGCACCATCCCCCTTCAATGGCCAGCTAGCTCATTTGTAACATATTGCTATTGAATTAATTATTGGGCCTGAGAAGCCGGCAGTTTTATATCTAGCTATTACATACCAATTACTTGTAAGACCAATAATGAGCTTCTTGGCACCCAAGTGAAATTAGAGAATGTTCATTTCTTAATTTATCAGGGATTCTGTGTTAGCCCCACTTTGACCCCTTTGCGCTGCTCCAGCAATGCAAAGGAGCCATATAGCTGGTTTAAACAGCCAACTGGGAATTCTCCGCAAAGTTGCACAGGGTCTTAATGGTCCTTATGGTGCCATCTGTCAGCCAGGGATTGCTAGAGCATGGCACTCCCTTCCTAGCCCCATGTGTCGGGGTGTGTGGCAAGACCATGCTGAATTCTGGCAATCCCTTGTTGGCAGATAGTCCTTTTGGCAGCTGTTCTAGCCAGTCATAGTTGGGACTGGGACTGGCCATCAGTTGCCCCAAGGATTGGGGGAGCAGCCATGACCTCTCCCACCCCTGCTTGCCCCAGTGGGGTTGGACACAGCAGAGGATTGAACAATCACTACCTCAGCATGGAACTTGGAACCCCATACTGCATGCCATCCGTCTGGGCCTGTGCAATGATCAGATCATAAAATGATAACATAAATCCCCTTTTACGTCTGGCA
Organism: Emydura macquarii macquarii; assembly: GCF_026122565.2. Classification (NCBI taxonomy): domain Eukaryota; kingdom Metazoa; phylum Chordata; order Testudines; family Chelidae; genus Emydura; species Emydura macquarii. The sequence continues at coordinate 1,525,117 of NW_027131527.1, forward strand.
TACTGCAGTGCATTTCCACTTCCTATGGCTAACTTTCTTGAAAATCTCTGCCTCCCACTAATTACAATGTATCACTGAGCTTGGAAACATTTAGGCGCTTTAATTGATATGTGATGCGGTTTCTTAACTAAATTGGGAAAAGTGTGGAAACTTGTGACTAAGATCAGCAATTGTCAATATTAAATAGCTTATAGAAATACAGGGACAGATTCTTATTATGCCATGAGGAGAATTCAGCACATGCTTCCAGGTGTTTTACTCTGAATTCTCATGTTGAATTTCTTCCCTCGCATTGTTTGCCTGTTATCGTTTCATTGTCTGTCTGTGATGAAAGAAAAACATTCAGTTGTATGATTATTGGGTATTGACAAAGGAGAATATGAAGAGTTTCAAATTATCACTGCAAATATGTCATAGCGCTTACACTTGAGGAGGAGGTATCCAATTGGCAAGCGTATGCAGCTGTGCAGAAGTTAGTTATAATTGCTCCTAGAGTGAATTCTTCGTAAGCATCAAACTCCCAAAATGCCTGTAAGCAACAAGCAAGTTTAAAAGCTGGATGTAAGATGCTACCAGCTTTCCTGCTTAGCTCTATCTGTTGAGACTTCTGAAGTGGAAATAAATGTTCAGCACCTCAGCTGTTTAATGTCACTGCATAAACCACTGGAAGAAAGGGAATAAGCAATATAAAACTTCTGGTTTAACAGTCAGTTCACAAATTGCATTTGATTTTTCAGCAGGATGTACTGAAGCTTGCTTTTAGCAACAAGAATCACTAAAACCTCTTAGGATGGTGAAGGGGAAAGACGGGTAAAGGAAAAGGAGTTAAACACAATTCAAGAAAATATTTGTTAGATATTATGCTAGGCTGGTATGTGTTATATATATTTGATTTCAGAATGTGCAAGATGAGATGGTAAATGATATAGTTAATTCAGTTACCACAGTCTTGTGCATCTCAACCTGCTACCAATTCAGAAAGTCATAATATGTGACATCTATTCTCTTAGAGTAGAAATAGATATGGCTGTTAATCTAATTAATCTAAAACCATAAGTATACAGGCATTTGTTTCATAGATATAAAATTTTCTTCTCATATCTGATATCTTGCAAAATACTCCATACAGCAATGTGATGCATATCTTACAAATATTACACATTTATCAGATACAGGCTAGAGCAGGGGATTGGAGTCCAGACATACAAAATGTCTTTCTGACTCTTCTGGTAAGACATGTGGTTGTGGGCAAGGTACTTATAGATCCCAGCCCTGTGAGGTGAGGTTGTTTGTTGCAGGGAAGAGCTTGGCACAGCTCAGAATCAGGCTAAGTTGGCAGTTTGTGCCTCAGTTTCCCCATCTGTAAAGCAATTAAAATGTAGCTGCATCACAGGTGTGACTATAATTTGTTTAAAGTCTTTGAAATCCAAAGACCAGAGGTGCTGTATACATGCACAGTGTTATATAAAAACTGTTGTTAAGGGCTTTTATTTTTCACTGAGAGCATTACTCATAGGATAGGGTTTAGGGCCCCAATTCAGCAAGTATGTCATTGTGTATGTAACTGTAGGCTGGCAAATATGCCCAGTGGGGGTGTCGCAGACGTTCCTCAAACCCAGGCTCTGAGGAAGGCCACAGCGTCTTGCTACATGGGGAAAGTTAGTGGGTTTGGCCCCGGCCCCCAGGCGGTATCCTCTTGGGCTTCAGGCCCAGAAGAGACATGCACTCCCGGTGTGGCTGGGGGGACTCTGGCCTAACTGACTCCACTGCATCCCAGCCCAAGGCCCTATCAGTGGCAAGGGGTTCTGTCACTGGGTCAGTGGGGCTCCAGCTGCAACACGCTGATACTGGTGCAAGCACAAGCTCAGCCGGACTATAGTCGGCTGCCCCTGGGCTACTTCCTCCTACCCTGAACCTGGGTACCTGGAGCCAGGGGTCTTCCTCAGATTCTCCATGGTAGATGGCTGGAGGGAGTCCCACCAGTCCTTCACCAGCGGCTGGCTGCAGGTCCGGGAACTCCTCGGGGCCGTCAGCGGACGGCAGCTCCTCCAGGTCACAGGGTCCCGGTAGGTCCTCCAGCACACAGAACTCAGACAACTCCGGCACGTCCCAGGCGATAGGCAACTCCTCTAGGTTGTGTCTGGCCTCGGGGGTGTCCCTCCCAGTCAACAGTCTCCGCTAGTTTTTCCCAGTCGCTAGGGTCCAGTAGCCCCGGCAGGAACTTGAGGTTCCGGTCAGTGGAGGGCTCGTGCTACCCCGCTGTGGGGTCTGGGTCGGGTTTAGACCGCAGCCTCGGGGAAGGAACATCCTTCTCCGGCAGCAACTTCCCCCTGACTGAGCAGCTAGGCTGGCCTTTTCTACTTTCCCTTCCCTTCTTGGCCCCACCCCACTGCTCCTGGGGTCTGAGGCCTGCAATGCCCTGATGGGTCCAGCAGGGTTGTCACGGACCTTCCTCGGACCCAGGCTCCGAGGAAGGCCACAGCACCTTAGTACAGTAACGTTAAGCATGTGAGTTATATGATTAAAGTTGGGAACCTACTTGGATTTATTAGGATCCGATCAAACATTTTGTTGTATTTGTTTTAATTTGGAAGACTAGGTAGTTGACTTAATATGATGGGTATCTTTTTGCTCATCCAGTGTCCTATGGTTGATCCAAAGCCCATTAAAATAATTAGAAAGACTTGCATTGACTCCCCTCAATGGGTTTTTAATAAGCCCTTAGTGAGGTATAAATCCAGCACTCAGAGTGAATAGCCAAGACAGGTACTTGGGGGGTGATTGAGGAAAGTTAGAGGAGAAATATTCTCTCTTTCCCAGTCTATGGAATGGCCCCAGAGCACTTCCACAGAGACTAATGCAGCTGTAAGGCTGAAATAGCCTATGCAGTATACTTACACCCTTACCATGGTTGGAGTTGAGAGCTCTGTACTGCCATGTAGGGGACTTGAATAGCTCAGGGCCCTGTGCTTGCAAAGCGCAGTGCTCTTTCTGTGTGGCCTACCCACGTCCTCTGTGGAACCATACCAATTCCACTGGCGAAAATCTTTCCAAAGCTGTGGAGCAGAGGCCTGGATTTTCCAACATATTACTAAAATTCCTAATGTCTGAATTTTTTTTTATGCTGGTACAAGGCTGCAGAGAAGGTTGTGAAGATTTCCTTTGGAAAGTATTTGTTTTGGGGGGTTTGTTTGTTGTGATGCAGAATTTGTGGATTTTTAATTCAGTTTGCAGTTCCTGGAAGTAAACACCTAGAAACGTCAAACTATGACCATGTGTTTTAAAAAACAAATATACCTCCTTTGGATTGTGACTTGAGACATAGCCAAGATCCCTGGATGTTATATGCACCATCCAAGGAGTAGCCCTAGAAGACACTGTGACTCAGAATCACAATTCCGTCTCATGCTTTCTCCTTGCTCCAAGTGAGTAGTAATGCACTATTAGTATATGCACTGGCTCAACCACCTTTTAGCTATTGAGTAGTACCAAAGCTCTATCTGTTCTCTTCCCACTGACCACCCTCTTTGTTTCAGGGAAGTAATAAACACATAGGTTACACAGACCTAGCATACTTGTGTGGGAGGGGATAAAGTAGGGTAGTTCTTATTCACTGGAAGGATGTGAAGTCCAAGTCAGAACCTAGTGCTAAGTCCTCACAAACTTAGTTTTACAGTTCTGCACTAATTCCCTTTCAAGATAATATCTGGAATTTACGGGGAGCATGAAAAAGAGAGACACATTAATTGTAAGTTTCAGAATTATGACAGACCTTCCAAAGAATTGGAGGAACTCTTTGCATGAGAAAATTATCAGTGGAATATTAAGGGAGTTCTCTGATTTATTGTAACAACCTGTCATAGTTTCTTAGCCGCTGATTATATTGTTTAATCATATACTGAGAGTATTGTGAGCTCTAGCATAAATGAAGGTGAGCTATCGTTCTTTCTCTACCACATCCAGAAAATTTAAGCCCTGTAAAAAATTAATCAGAGACCAAACACTGGAGGAGAGGGAATTGCGAACCATATAGGAAAAGTATTTTCTCTCAGACACAACACGTTAATGTATATATGTGTACAAAAAGGGTCAACCTCAGCATTCAGCTATGAGTGGCACATAAGAGATGGTTACTGATTATTTATGGAATGTATATGCTCATCATTTGTTGTAATCAATGGAATTACTTGTGTGAGTAAGGTTACTCACGTGCCTAGATCTTTGCAGGATGAGATTATTGGTTTTAGATATCAATCTTTGCCTGAGAGAAGCGTCTCTGAATGGCACTTTATCACTCATAACTCTTATTTTCAGAACCTATGGAAGAGTATTCCCTTCCCCCCCAACATATGCGTTCTCTCTTTCCTTTGTTCACAAATTCCCCTCTAAAATTATAGCTGAACTAACTAAAGGAGCTCAGAGTGTTGAAGCATCACAGAGAAAATTAGAAAGGCAACTAGTCTGCAGTCAACTGCATGTGGCATGTGTTTTCAACAGTGTGTAAATGTTTGTTTGGATTTTTCTGCATAAATAATTCACTAATTTAGTTTGATGTATTTCTGTTTCTCTTCAAGCTAGTTATAAATGAAGAATCAATACAATTATAAATATTTTTAAGTTGTCATCAATTTAGTGTTTTTAAACAAATATAGTAGTTGACCTTAACATATTTAACTCTTTTTTTTTTTTACTTCAGTCTTGAGAACTTGATTACATTACTTCAGTATTTACTTCATTTCACATAATATTTAGAGAACTGCAATACTAACATAGCATTCAGTTATCTTAGACACTGAAAAGTTTTTAAAGGGGACCACTCTAGAGGTGGTAGGAGTAGAACATGCTTTTCTTAAGTAATTTAGTCTAATTTAGCCATCCTTTTTTTTAAGTGATGGGTTTAGTGTTGTGGCCAATGGAGGGTAACTATGCAAATTTTTTGTTATTATCCAAAGTAGATGAATTTAAAATGAGGTAAAGTGTATACCCTCTGTGTCTCACATTGAGACTGATAGTTGAATTAATTAAGATGTATTTAATTTCATGATAATGGATTTTAAGAACATATGATATTCTAAAAAGCAATTCAGTGCACATCCAAATCTGACCAAGGTTATGGATGAAATTAGTGTGACAGCCTTGGCAAAACAAACTAAAGATTTTCACATGAAGCCAACACAGTGTTCTACCAATATTATGCAGAAATCAGTGCCAAATCTGAGAGAGTTCAAATTGGAATAACCCTTTTCTTCACCTGAGAAGACATCAATTGCTTGGTGAGAACACACACTATTAATTTGCAGATCTCCACCTGCTTGCTTGAACATACAGGCAAAAATTCTGCTCTGTTACACTGATGCAAATCTGGAATAATCTTACTGAAGCCTATAGTTACTATGGATTTATACTGCTGTAGTTGAGAGCAGAATTTGCACCATACATTTCAAATGCTGTGCTGCATTGTCCTATTGATCTCAAAATTAAATATTGCGAAAACAGTCAGGAAATGACCTATAAGTATAAGAAGACTATACTGTTCTTTGTTCTGTGGAGGTGGAAATTAGCAATTTTTAGCTTTGCTAAAACCAGCACAACCTTAATTTCAATCAGAAAAATAATATTTACAAGCTAATAATTAATATGATACACTTCTAAAGGATCTTTTTTCTGACCCCCTGAAAGTGCTTGAAATCATAGGTTACCAAAAGTGCAGGGATAACAACAATAACGAAAAGCAGGTGGGAAAAGCTGGCTATTCTTGGACTTAAAAGTGCATTGTAAGAGACCAATAATGTACAATGATTTGAGGGTTACAAACCGCATAGCAGAAATGTCAGATAAAACCAACCAATTATAGTAACACTGGAAGCCCAGGCCTTTACTGCTTGTATTATCTCCATACATTTTATTAGAACTTGTTTTCCTGTCCATTAGTGGGCAGTTGTGCACATACATCTATCTAATATTACAAGTGGTTCTGGAGCTTGAGAAGTTCCTGAGTAGAACAAAAACAAAAATAGCCCATTATATATGTTTTTCCTTTTTTTTTTCCCCTTAATGTGGTGACATGTCAGAAGATAGACAAGAAATGCTCAAGGAAGAGACATGGTTTCTTGTCTTTGAACATCAAAACAAAGAGCAGTGACATCTATAATGCATATATCAAATGAATAGAAGCAGTTTGGCATTAGGAGAGATCCATGCTCGAATGAATCTTCAATCAGTCTATTTGGAAGATTACATTAGGCTTCGGAGCTCTCTGTTGTTGCATTACTGTTAGAAAGATGTAAACAGGGAAACAGCATTCCTAGGCCTCTTCACCCCATGAAAGACAATCTGATAGCATCTCTGTGAATGCATTCTTTCTCTCAGTACTTACACTGGCTCAATTATATCAGCGATGGAGAGGAAGAGGGGTGCTGAAAATATTGTACTTTAGATTCATCCTGTGTCTCCTTTGGCACAAATCTTAGTTCGTGTTATATTGCTTTGTATAGCATAACTGTAGCAACATTATATTTTAATGATCTACCATAAAGCCCCCAGTAAAACAGTTTCCCTCCTTGATTTGTATTCAGCTGGACATAGAGAAAGGACAGTTACGCAGGCAGGAGATGTACAATGATGCTGCATAAAATTATTAGGCAATTTAAAGCATTGTTAGTGGAAACTGTCCGTCATCCATTACCACAGACTGATGTACCAGATTTATTACAAAAGTGACTGTGGACAGAATATAAAATTAATCTCTCCACCTCAATTATTCAGGTAGATTTGTTTTTGAAAAAGCATCTCTTCAATTACTATAATCTCTGCAGTTGGTAACAAGGTATGTATATGTAATTTTATTCAGTACCAAGAGCTTATTTCTCTGATTTTGTTGTTAATACATATAAATGTCATTAAGAATAATAGGACAGTAATAATTTTCTAGTTCTCTAAAATAGAAATATACTCATTTGTGATCTGCCACATCACCTCTCCAAAATGGAGACCCAAACCCATGTAACAGGCCCCGATCAGCAACAACCAGGTCAACATGGATCTTGATAAGATGCATTTAAAAAGCAAACAAAGGATATGATAAAGTAATAAAAAAACTATCTTCAGGGCACACAGTAGTTTAAAACAATTCTGAGTAAAAACAAGTACAAATATTTGTTTGTTTATTGTTCTCAGCCATTGGCTTTTGGGCTGTATGCAGGGACTCCTTATTCCCTTTGGACAATCAGGGCTGTGGCAAACATTTTGTTTACCTCCTCCTGGCACCCCAGATACAAGGCTGTGCTTGGATGGAGGGTTATGCTGATGTGACTGCTCCTGGCTCCCAGCCACTGCTGCTGGATGAGGAAAGGAGCCCTGAAGAGATTGCACCTAGAAGCTGGTGCGGGGTGGGCGAGCAGGCCAGGGGTGCCATTTAAAAACTGGTATTGTAAGTGTTTACCTACATGGTCCGTGCCTAAGACTGGCCCTTGTAGCCAATATGCCTGGGAGTTTCACACGTGTCTGAGAAAGTTAGGTCCCAGATCCTGCTGAAATTCAGTGGGCATTGTGCACCTAATGTCTTTAAGGCTTTGAAAATCCCAGCCCATTTTGCTGGTAGTGTCCTCTTTGTATATCCATTCATACACAAACACATTAGCATTCACAAGAGCATCACTAGAGCTGAGGCCTGTATTTTAATTTATCTATTTGTAGCAGAAAACTATTGCTGTGGGGATTTAAACTCTCAGAGTCTGTGTCTCAGCAATCAACAGTATAGAATTTCCTTTTTTCTCTGAAGGATGGAGTCATTGTCATCCTGCTCTATATGAGAAATAGCTTTTAACCCTCTAGTACTGATTAACTGGGAGACATTCATAGGTGCATGTCTGCCATGACTCAGATTGCTGGAATGACTGCACATGCACTGAGCACAAAAGACTAAGCTTTGAGCCTCTTACTATGGCATTTCTGTTTTCAGCAGCTGCTGCACTCTTGCGCTAGAAAAGAAATAGCCACAGTCAATTTTGAATGCTCTTTCTCCTTTCTGAGGAAATGTGAGGAAATGGGACACAAATGGTGTGGCCTAATGGTGCAAGCAGGAGTTGAAGTCAAAAGTCAAGCCAAAGGTCACAGTCAGAGTCTGAATCGGCTGTCTGACCACAGGGCAGAGTTGGAATCAGTCAGGAGTTGAGCCAAGCATCAGAAGTGATGAGCAGGGGGAGGAACCAGAGGTGAGGCAAGGATCAGGCCTGGACCAGGAGTATTGCAGGTGCTGGGAGTGAGGCAGGAATCAGGAATATGATAGGAGTGGAGCAGGAATCAGGAACAGGGTTGGATGCCTGTCGGGGGAGACAGGCAAGGAGAAGGGTCTGATATGGCAGCAACAGGGAATCTGTGCAGTTGCTCAGACAACACACCCAGATCACTTCCTAGCTAAGTAATGGGTTCAAGTCAGTCAGGCACCACATACTTTGGATGTCCTGATAGGACTTTTTGTTGGGCCTGTCCTTCCAGGATCAGTGATCTGGTGCTTTAATTGTCTTGCTTGGTGGCAATGAGGGAGTGTAAGAGACCTAGGGCCCCCACAGCCTAGACAGTTCAAGACCCTCTGAAACCAAGGACACTCACTGTCAGATCCTTACAGGAATATATGTGTTGCTGTGAAGGTTACTAAAGAAGTCAAGGAGATAGTAACCTTGAGCAGACTTTCAGTTAGAGAATTGGTATTTAATGCAGCTTTTTGAGGCTGAACCTCATAAGCTTCAAAATATCCTGGGGCTAATTATAGAAAGTCTAATTCTTTTCTCAGAAGCACACTGTTTAACACTATTAAGGGTTTAATCAGTTTTTCTCACTGAAGTAACACACTGATCCTTTGTCTTTGTTTAAGAGTTGACAGCCATTTAAGAAAAGTGTTGGACATTTCGACCTCCTCCTTTTAAGGAGAATGGACAAGTTGGCTCTGAACATTTTGGTTACGTATAGATTCAGAACATGAAATATGTTTGGCTAACAGGGCCAGTTCTAGAGGTTGGCAAAGAAGGCAGTTTCCCTGAGTGCCAACTTCTAGGAAGCACCATACCACTGTGACACACAGTTTTTCTTCCCCCCTGGCCTGGCTAACAAAATACTTATGGGTATGTCTACACTGATGGTGGCAAAGTCACTGCCATCAGATCGACTTATCTGGATCAACTGAGTGGTCAGTGTAGACCCGCTCAATCGATCAGGAAGTCGGCGTACTAAAACCACCTTCTCAAGTGGCGTGGTGCAGTGAAGACACCACGCAGAACAGAAGTACAGCAGTCGACGGGAGTTACGCAAGCTACTCTCTGTAGCTTTCGTAACTCCTGTCAACTGCCGCCGAATTGCCGGGTAAGTGTAGACCAAGCCTAGGTCTGTTCCCGTTGACCAATTGTCCTCATGATATACTTCAGTGACTTTACAAGTAATTCTATTTTATTATAAAGGGTTCATTTTAATCAAACTTGAAGCCTCTAGTTGGTTTGGTAGAATGTCCATCAACGTACATTTCTGCAGATCAATTTATCACACTGAACATTTTTTTCATACACTTCTTGTATGCAGTGGTGTTGTAGCCGTTCCAGGATACTAGAGAGACAAGGTGGGTGAGATAATCTTTTATTGAATCAATGTTGTTGGTGACAGTCAAGTTTTTGAACATATACAGAGCATATGTAGATAAACCATTTAAGGGACCACTCAAGATGAAGTGGCTCATTAACACCCCTCCAGTCCTAGAGAGAAAAGAAAGGAGGGGAAAGTTGTGGAGGTTTGTTAGTGGGTTATAGATTGTTGTAATAAATGATATATCCAGTGTCTCTAGTCAGTTTCCTCAAAGGAAACCTGCACAATACTTTCAAAAGATGAGTCCAGGCGTTTAAATTCATACCTTTGCTAGATGTTAAAAATTATAGACTGACTAGAGACATCCCTATGACTAGAGGGGTTGTTAACAGGCCACTTCACCTTGAGTGGTCCCTTCAAATGTGTTTGCTACATAAGCTAAACCATCTGTTCTACCTTGTATTTAGCAGTGACACTCTGAGTTAGTTTCCCAGACCTAAAGAAGAGCTCTGTGTAAGTTCGAAAGCTCATCTCTTTCACCAACAGAAGATGATCCAATAAAAGATATTACCTCACTACCTGGTCTCTATTACATTTCTCTCCTTTTAAGCAGCCACCTGGCAAGAAAACCAGATTAATTCAGAATTTGCAAGAAATTGAGTATATGTTGATCACCCACATACATAAGTAAATTATTTGTCTTGCTTAGATTTTTCTGGAACAATTTCCCTATAATATCCAGCATCAGAACTATGAATTTGAAAGGAAAAGACATCTGCCTAACACCAGTTTAGAGCCTACCAGGGTAACGGTTTATAAATCTAAATGGAGGAAAGATTTTTCAAGCCAAGAATGAAAGGTTGAAATATTTTAGGAAAAATTCCAGCTACAATTTAGTACATTATATGTGATGGAAATTCTCTGTCATGACTCTCACGCCTTCCATCTAAATGACAGAGGATACCTGGACCAAAATCAATTGTGGGATGTGGATGTGCACTTTAGAGTTAATTGTAAAGGACTATCACAAGGATTTTAATCCATTTCTGATCCATCTCAATTTCATAAGTAATATCATCAAGCTGTAAAAGGAGAGAACTTTTATTTTTTAGATCAAGATCCTTTTTCTCTTGATGCAATCTACTTCTTGTGAATTTCAGATCTGAAAGACAGGATTCTAATATGAAAAAAAGCTATTCACACAGAGATTGATCATCATCAGGGTCATATCCCCACAAGATGTGCTGTATTCCATACATCTGTAGGAAACTGATTTTGTTCTTGTCATGTCTCTGACATTTTTGTGATATGTCAGGTTTTCTCTGTTTTTAGTTACCCGGTGTTTTTTGTGACCTAACAAGCTCTAAATAAATATTTTTAATTTGGAAGTTGGGGCTAAGATTTTGAATTTCCCAATTAGCGTGTTCCCAACTGGAGATATCTTTAAAAAGGGTTTGTTTTTCAGAGAGTGGTTGGTCAGCACTTTCTGAATCAATAGTGGTTTGTTTGTTTTTTTAAACAGGAGAAGCAGAGAGAATGTTGGCTTAAGTGTTCATTTAATAAAAGGAGAACATCACACCTGGCCAGCCTTAATTTCTGCTTTCAAAAGCATTTTCTGGTCTTTCATTTGGACCAAGGAAGGCAGTTCTTCTGACACTTAAAGCTGATGCTTCAGAGGAATGTCGTTTTTTTCCTTTTAAAATGATATACCAAATGTTTGTTATTTCTAAAATACACTTATAATGAGGGGTTGTATTGTATATTTCTAACATAACAAGAACAATTTTCTAGTTTAACAAGAGTGAATTCTGTATGGTTGTGTGATATCGTTTTTGCAACATACAGCAACAGCAGAAAAGTTTTCTAGCATAACTTATATATTCCTTCTACATAACTCCTGCTTTCCAGGAGACCAAATCTGCACACTGGTAATTTGACTTGCAGATACCCAAGCTGAGACAGTGCAGAATTGGCACTCTTGCCAGAAACGTATCCTTTCTTTCTCATCCTTGGTCTCTGTCCCTTTGCTTTTAGCCCACTCTCTAGTCTTCTAGACTGCCTGTGGTTATATTTTCACCTGAGATACTCCTTAGCCCAAAGTCTCTAGCCTTTGGCCGCATAAATTTCATGTTCTGAAAATTAGGTAACGCAAACTAGATTTGAACTCCGTTTACCCATACTGACTCTATTGTAAAATATACTGATTAGTAAATCGTGATGCCCCAAAGACATGGGCACATATGGCTTTCCAATAAATGCTTGCATTTTATTTACCTATGTTGTTGAAACTGGATTTTCAAGTATCATTTGGACTTGATTAAAGATTTATAAACATTAGGAATAAACCCTTTGAATTAAATGTAATTAAAAATGGGATTGTAGACATGTTTTGGTCTGACTTTTGTTTTTACACCAATGTAACCACAGTGATGTCAGGTAGGAGGGTTACTTGACATTAACACTGGTCAGAAATGAGTTTAGATCTTTTAGATTTTTCTAAATAGTTCTTTAGTAGATACCTTTAAAATCTGTTGTTTTTTTGTGTGTTTCTCTCCTGCTAATAAGTGAAATATTCCTTATGTGATTGGCAGAATAAACAAGAGAGGCATGAGTGTGAGCCAATCAATAGACCACTGGACTAGGGGAAATAACAATTGTATTTTAATTCAAGGTTGGTCACTGACTTGCTGTGTGACATTTGACAAGTCACTTCACCTATCTTTGCCTCTTTTTTTCTCCCATTCCTTATCTTTCTTGTCTATTTAGAGTGTAAGACTTTTGGAGGCAAGGATTGTCTCTTACTAGGTGTAGCCCTGATCCCAGCTGGGGCTTGTAGGTCCTCAGATAATGCAAATAACAATAAAATAATGTCATGTTTCAAGGGCTAGCTACAACTTTGATTGCTGTCTGATCTCTCAAAGTGCTCCCATACAGATGACAGACCATGCACCTTCACTTTTCTCAGGGTGGAATTCTACAGTTCTTCCATTCTTAAACTGGGTCCCTGGGCTACAGCACTCTGTGTACCAATTGTGTTTGCCTACGAGGTCTGACTGGGTTAACTTCTCCACAAGTTCTCTTCCAGAGTTGACCAATGGTGAATCAAATGAATTAAAAAAAAAAAAAAAAAGTATTCTTTAATGACAAAACTAGGTACAAAGCATAACAAGAAAAAAGCGTTTAACACAACAAAAGGTATACACAGATATTCATTTTACCAATAGGCAAGATGGACAATGTATATCAGGCACCTCAACCTCTGGGGACTGGGAGTTCATTCTGCTCCACAGCTGTCAGTCTCACTCTCCCCTGTTAAGAACATAAGAATGGTCATATTGAGTCAGATCAGTGGTCCATCTAGCCCAGTATCCTGTCTTCTGACAGTGGCCAGTAGTAGATGCTTCTGAGTGAATAAACAGAACAGGGAATTTATGAGTGATCCATCACCTGTCATCCATTCCCAGCTTGTGACATTTGGAGGTTCAGGGACATCTGGAGCATAGGGTTGCATCTCTGATCATTGATAGACCTATCCTCCATGAACTTACCTAATTCTTTTGTGAAACCAGTCTCAACAACCAACAACAGCAATGAGTTCCACAGGTTGACTGTGCGTTATGTGAAGAAGTACTTCCCTTTGTTTTAAACCTGCTGCCTATTAATTTAATTGAGTGACCCCTAGCTCTTATGTTATGTGAAACAGTAAATAACACTTCCTTATTCACTTTCTCCGTATAATTCATGATTTTATACACCTCTGTGGTGGGGCGTCTGCCCCACACTGGCACTGAAGGGGTTAAAAGAGGCCTAGGGAAGCTGTGTGGGAATCAGCTAATAGGAGAGGGGCTGGGAGGAACAGCCAATCAGGGCCCAGCAGGCCCATATAAAAGAACTGCAGGGAAGAGCAGAGTAATCACTTCCTGGAACTCAGTGAGGGAAGTCTGTGTCTCTAGCAGGCTGAGGGACCTGAAGCACCTAGGAGAGAGCTACTGTTGCAAGAGGAGCTCCTGGATGGCTGCTGAGGGTAGATAGTTGCAGGCCCTGAGGATGGGCGAAGAAGGTGCTAGGGCTGTGGGGAACTGGCCCAGGGAGAGAGCAGTGGGGTGTGAGGGGTGGGATTTGAGGCACAACAAGAGGCTGTGATCCCAGGGTCCCTGGGTTGGGACCCAGAGGAGTGGGCAGGCCCAGGTCACCTCCACTTGTCACTGGGGAAGTGACAGGACAAGTTACTGCACTCGCCACTGGGGAAGTAGCTGGACTACTGAGGAGGCAAACTTCCCCTGGAAGTGGGGAACATGGACAATGACACAGCCAGAGATTCCGAGCCATGAAGAGGCTGCTGTGGTTCCTGACATCTGTGAGAAGGGCTAAAGGTGAACTGCAGAGAAAGAGTGATGGTGTGCAGACTGTGAATGTGGGTGTCAGTCTTGAGGTAACCCCCAGATGACCAGCAGGAGGTGCTGTCCGGCGGTGAGTGGTGTGAACCATTACAATCTCTATCATATTCTCCCTTAGTCGTTTCTCTTCTAAGCTGAACAGTACCAGTCTTTTGAACCTCTCCTCATATGAAAATTGTTCCATATCCCTAATCATTTTTGTTGCCCTTCTCTGTACCTTTTGAATTCTAATATGCCTTTTTTGAGATGGGGTGATCAGAACTTCACTCATTGTTCAAAGTGTGGGAGTACCATAGATTTATATAGTGACATTATTTTTTGTCTTCTTATCTATCCCTTTCTTAATAGTTTCTAACATTGTTAGCTTTTTTGATTGCTGCTGCACTTTGGGCAGATGTTTTCAGAGAACCATCCACAATGAATTCAAGATCTTCCTTGAGTGGTAATAGCTAATTTATACCCCATTATTTTGTATGTGTAGATGGGATTATTTTTCCCCATGTGCATCACTCTGCATTTATCAACATTGAATGTCATCTACAATTTTGTTGCCCAATCACCCAGTTTAGTGAGATTCCTTTATAATTCTTCACAGTCCTCTTTCAACTTAACTGCTCTCCTGAGTAATTTTGTATCATTGGCAGATTTTGCCAGTTCACTGTTTGCCCCCTTTTCCAGATCAGTTATGAATATGTTGAACAGCACGTGTCCCAGTACAGATCCTTGGGGGACCCAGCTATTTATCCTTCTCTATTGTGAAAACTGACCATTCATTCCTATCTTATGTTTCCTAACTTTTAACCATTACTGATCCATGAAAGTAACTTCCTTCTTCTCCCATGACTGCTTACTCTGCTTAAGAGCCTTTGGTGAGGGACCTTGTCAAAGGCTTTCAGAAAAAGCCAAAGTACACTATATCCACTGAATCACCCTTGTCTACATGCTTGTTCACACCTTCAAATAATTCTAATAGATTGAACTGGCATGATTTTCATTTAGAAAATCCCCATTGACTCTTCCCCAACATATCATGTGTATCTATGTGTCTGATAGTTCTGTTTTTTGCTATCTTTTTAAGCAGTTTGCCTAGTACTGAAGTTAGACTTACTGGCCTGCAATTGCCAGGATCACTTCTGGAGCTTTTTTAAAAAAAATGGATGTTACATTAGTTATCCTCCAGTCATCTGGTACAGAGGTTGTTTTAAGCAATAGGTTACGTACCACAATCAGTAGTTCTGTAATTTCATGAGATCCTTTAGAGCTCTTGGATGAATGCTATACTGGCCCTGGTGACTTATTACTGTTTAATAAATTTGTTCCAAAACCTGCTCCATTGGCACCTCAATCTGGAACAATTCCTCAGATTGATTGCCTAAAAAGAATGATTCAGGTATGGGGAGCATCCTCGCATCCTCTGCAGTGAAGACTGATCCAAAGAATTCTTTAGCTTCTCTGAAAGGGCCCTGTCTTCCTTTAATGCTCCTCTAGCATCTTGATCATCCAGCCGCCCGCCTGATTATTGGGTAGGCTTCCTGCTTCTCATTTACTAAAAAAAATGCTGTTGGTTTCTGTGTCTTTGGCTAGTTGCGTTTCAAATTCTTATTATATTTTTACACTTGACATGCCAGAGTTTACGCTCCTTTCTTCAAAGGCTTTTCCTTTATCCACCCAAAAGTGTTTTGTTCCAGTTTTCTGCCTGGATCCCCTACTCTGTGGTTATAAGCCAGATTGTTGAACTCAGCTGGTTCAGAGGTAAAAGTTCAAATTGATTTACACCTGCATTGTCCTTTAAATATCTGTAAATGGGGGTTATCTGAAGTGTCCCTGTGTACATGCCATCAGCTTCTGCTGGAATTTAACCCCCTGAACTTATATCACAAACAACACAATAACTGTCAGGCAAACAGAACATACAGTATTCATAGAAATATTACAGGCAGCTCCCACAACCTTCAAAATAAAATGTATTCGTTCCTGTCAATTCTCTGCTATTCCACTTGTGTATGCCAGGATTTGGTCACAAAAACCGACAGAAGTGAAAAATGGAGAAATGCTTACTTGCCTCTGTTTTTAAGATTATAAAATAGAGTAAGGGAATGCACATAATAACAGTGTTTGCCCAACCACTGAAAGATTCATTGAGCTCATAGTTCTTTACCATTTTAATTAGCTATGTTCATTCCATGATCAAATGCCTTCCTAACGCTGAGTGAATTTGCAACACATGAGTTCATATTATTCCCAGATAAATAATACTGAGAACTTTCTTGTTTTATCTGCAAAGTCACATTCATTTAAATCCCACTTGGCCTTTATATACCAAGCAATAAAATATTTTCTCAGTCTTAACCACAAGAGCCTTGACTTGGATTTTAAAATTCCATTGTTTGCAGAAATTGGCTGATAGATCAGTTAGTCAATAAGGCTCATTTCCTCTTCCGAAGAGGAAGCCCAGTCAAATTGAACGGAGTGGGCGAAACAGGTCATCTGAAGTAACGGTTCTTGAAGTCTGATTTTATTTCCAGTGGAAATTATTTCCCCTCATTTATATAGGGAAGGTGTTCAGTCAGATTCATTAAAGAAAGTTGTGGCTGACATCTCCATTCCCACTTTTAAATGTGTATTTTGGTAGTACTTAATAAATGACATTTCCATTTGTTCAAATCTGAAAATAGATAAGTAATGAATGGTTCTAGTGGTAATTAGTAAATTTTGGCATTTATAGAAAATCAGCCACATTTGTAGATAACAGCATAGATTAATATAATGAAGTAATGATTTCCTACAATTATCAAAATTTGATCATCATCACTAGAACTACTCATTACTTGCACATTTTTGTTTTTTAAATAATATGGTCTTTTTATTTTCTATTGTAATTCAAACTCAGAAAATCTCTCTATCTTCTGCATGAGAAATCCATTTAGGTTAGTGAACCTATTTCCTTTGTCAGAGTCCATCTTTTCCCTTGCCTTATCCCTACACAATATCCTGGATAAAGCAGAGGAAAAGAAGGGCTGACTGATGGAGGAAACAGATTGCAAAGGAGAATACAAATTCTCCCTCCTCCGATTCAATATTGCTGAACTCACTGCTCAAATTTTAAATGTGGATCCCTCTGTTAGGGGGCCCAATTCCAAATCAGCATACTCAAATCAGTGCTTAGGTACTGTTTATTTTAAGTACCTGTTTTAGGTGCTTAAATACCAGTTTGAGCACCTATATACCGAACTTGGTTGCCCTACCTGACAAGCCTGTGTTGAAAAATTATCCCCAATACCTGGAAACACAAAGGTATATTCTGTAGAATAACTCACCCCAAAGCCTGGATTCATCCCCACTTGTGCTGGAGGGTATACATTGCATCTGTGTGCTACCTGGGGCCACTGAGCCTCAGAAAGAGGGCAGGGGATTAATCCCAGAGGGGAAGACAGCTGGCATTTGAATTGTTGGCCTCCTGTCTGGGTTCTGATGTCAGATAGCAACTTTAAGCTGTGGCTGGAGCACCTGAATCTGTGCTTGGCCGTCCCCTCCCTAGACGAAAACACCCACCTTTTGGTTGGCATTGGTTTGGCGAGAGTCCTGTTGAGAGAGGACCAGATTGAAAGCATAAATTGTGTTTTTACTTAAAGACAAGCCACAGAGAATTGGGGGCTCCCACTTTGGAGAGTAAATCTGTAAAAAAACATTGTTTTTGTCATCTGTGCCCAAGTGCAGGCCAAAAGATATCTAACAGGCAAATTATCAGAACTCACAATATTGACTGTTTCACCTTGAAATTATCATACTCAAAAAACTTTGCTAATTGCTAATAAGACACAGTCAACTAATGTCATTATGCATTTTCCAGTGTCAGTTGACTACATCAGTTATTGATAGCTGGAATCCTTTCACCTTCAGGGAATTAAAGAGAAATTCAATCATCACTATTTTTATTTCAGAGGGGTAGCCGTGTTAGTCTGAATACAGCAATACTGTATATAGTATGCATCTGACAAAGTGGGTTGCAGCGCACGAAAGCTTATGCTTGCAGAAATTTGTTAGTCTTTAAGTTGCTACAGGACTCTCGTTGTTTTTACTATTTTTATTAGCTATAATACTATGATCAGTCATAGAACCATAGTATTAGAAGGGACTGCAAGGGTCATCTAGTCTAAGACCCTGCCAAGGTGCAGGATTTGTTGTGTCTAAACCATCCAAGACAGAGGGCTATCCAGCCTCTTTTTAAAAACTTCCAGTAAAGGCCCTTCCACAACCTCCCTACTCAGGTTGTACAGTATATTTCCGTTAATGTTTCAGCGTTCATTTTTAATTAATACTTTAATATTCACCTTTTATAAATTGTGTCTGTGTAGACATTTTAAACAGACCAGACTTGAGTCTTTTAAATACGAGTCCATTATTCTTCTCATTATGCAATCCCACTTTTAATGGATAGGCTTTGTGACATACCCAGCGTACAATCTACACTGAGCAGTTGTCATCCCTCCCCTCTAACCTAGGGTGCCTCTTATACTGCTTTGCTGCTGTCACCTCCAGTCTGGACTGCTCACAATCAATGTCCAGCCTGCAAGTTGCTCCAAGCTATGTCTGTGTGTGCTGCAGCCAGCCAGCCACGCTTTGGCTCTTAACAGGGTAAACCCCAATACATCCCCAGTCCTAGATTTCCCCCCTGAAATGTATGTTCTTTGCTGCCAAGCTCTCTCCTGGACAATACAAGCTTATAAAAAGTCTTATTATATTAAGGGAAATGCTATGTATGCATCTAGTTACCCCAAATGGAGTTTCCCAAACACTTTAATTCAAACACACTGGATTAGATAAAACAATAAAAAAAAAAATTAACTGGGAGAAAAATAAAGATAAAATGCAACTGATGCCTAATTTAACAAGTTATGTTAAATTGTAAGCAAGGTTTTCTTACCACATGGTTTCAGTAATCTTACTGACCAAACTTCTTAGGTCAGTGCCCCTTCTCCAGTTCTATGGCGGCTTCCTTTGTTCCTCTGGTACAAGTGAATCGATGGGCAGAGAGAGAGAGAGAGAGAGCAAAGATTTTGCTAAACAAAAAATTTCTTAACAATTTTGATTTTGTGTGTGTGTGTGTGTGTGTGTGAGAGAGAGAGAGAGAGAGAAGTTGTGAAGGCTCATGGGATGGTTCATTGTCACAAACATATAACTGAAACTTGTAAAATTATGTTGTCTTTCCTCTCTCAATGTCCTTTCTTAATTTGAAGAGTGTTGCTGAAGAGTGTTTTAACTTTCAATCCTGAAACCCAGATCTGTAGAGCTGATGTGTTAAGGTTTTGTCACTTTCTCTGTTCTCAGCTTTTTATCCAACCCATCCAGTTTTCATTTATTTGCAAATAAAACCATATTAAATATATTGGATATGATGATGTTCGTCAGTCTGGTTGGGTACAAATATGATCATTTACTAGCAATATACTTGATGCTTCAGATAAATTAGTAATACAGTTGGTCAAAAATTGGAATTGCCATCTCAGGGAAACAATTGATGTTATGTAATTTTTCATCACAAATTAGGATGAAAATGGAACATTTAAAAAAATCATTTGAATATATTGCAGAATTTTGTTTCAGCTTGCTTCAACATTGTCCCTCTGAATTGCTGTGGTGACTCACGGGACTTGTATTTAGGGTATTGCATGTTCCTGTTTTCCTCTAAGGGCCAAGCTCTCTGGCCGGACAATATCTCCCATCGGCCAGACTAAGGAGTAAATTATAGTTTTTTAGATACTATAGTGATGAGGCCATATAAATACCTAAATGGATTTGCTTTTATGATTGGTGCATTTGAGAGACACACATCTGTTTTTTTGGGGGTTCTTTTGGTTGGTTTGGTTGGGGTTTTTTTTCAGTTGGGTCCTAGGTCCGGATACAGTGTCCTTTGAAATCAATGGGAGTATTTTCATTGATGTCATCAAACTCGTAATGCATAAGCTGTGTACAAGCACTCGTTTACTAAACATTGGCTCCTTTGGCAGTCTTGAATAAGAATCTAGAGTTACAATGTAACTGTGGCTTACCTTTTCAGTGTGGTATCAACAGTGACTGAGTTGCTCTTGGCACATGTATTTAATTTTTTGGAAATGAGTTGATAGAAAATATTTATCAGGAAAAAATATAGATTGAACCATATAAAGTATGCAGTGCTCACAACTGTTCTAAGCTTACCAGAGCTAATAATTGGGGTTTTAATTATTTTAGACTTAAATACCCTGGTATAGCAAAACATTTTAGTGTTTACTAATTTTTACCTTATGCTGCATTAGATTTGAAAAACCAAATGAATCATGAACGCTATAATTCAAGATGCTGAGTGCTGATTGTATAATATATAATCTTGTGTTATGGATCACCATCCTGTGCTCAGTACTCCACTAAATAACCTACTTCTCCTTGGAAAGTGGCACAGTCAAAAATCCTGCTAGCTATTTGAGTGGGAGAAAGATCATACGGTGTTAGTGTGGGTCACATATGGGTCAAATTGAGAACTCCGTCTTCCACATGTGAAAGCAGAGTAAAGGCACTCAGCTACAGAATCACAGGACGGCAATCATTGCTTCTCATCCCTAACTCCCACAAAAAGTGTAGTGAGCATTCTTACCTCTGTGGCCAGAGCTCTAAAGGGTCGGGGCTTGATTTCAAGGGAAATGGCCATCACACCTCCTTCCTGAACTTGACAACAGGTATATCTTATGGGAGGAGTGGTCATCTAGTGGAGTCACAAGCAACCTAGCCATTGACTCACTAGCAATGTTGTTTTATCAGCAAAACCAAGCTCTCCTCTGAGGAACGCTTGAATTTGTCCCCATGTATACTGGATGGAAATTCAGCCTATTTGCTACTATCTGCAAATGTAAAAGACAATAAATAAATAAATACACCTGCTTCTTGAGAGCTAGTCCACCTCTTAACACTCCATAAATTCTTACCCTGATATACATCACCATATTTTTGCTTTTTGCCAATCAGCAAAGAATTATTTGATTGCCAGATGGCAAATGGAAAGAATCTAAGAAATGCAGGCAATTTTTTGAGTTAAACATATGTTCACAGAGAACTTAACTTGTGTTTCATACCTGCTGTTCATACCTGTATCTGTGACTTTTAAATTAGGTGAAAATATCTGAAACAAATAAATGACAAACAACTAAAATGATCAAGGACTATATCCATCCATGTTCTTTTTTTTTGTTTTTGTTTTTGTTTGCCATTTATTTGCCTGGGAGATTTTATATATGTATGTGTAAATTTTCTTTTGGTAGTTATAGAATGAATTTTGGAGGACAATGGAGATGTTAGGAATGTCACTGGACAAAGCAGAGGGAGAAGGTGTAAGGAAAAAGCAGTGAAGTTAATTTGATGTCAGGAAGAAGGTAAAGGACCAGAGAAACTGGAATTTAAATTTCTTAGAGCTGATTCCTAACCTTGGAGTTTTATCAGAGGTGATATGTGTGAGGAGCATGTGGGGTCACATGCCCACACAGATTTCTGCCAGATTTATATGGCCTGTGTTGATCCCTGCTGCATAGCACCAAACCTTTAAATTGTGCCTCACCCACTACCAACACTTGTGTCCTCTCTCACTATGAATGAGAGTATTGTCCACAGGATTCTAAGGACTTTTCATTTTGTTGATCAGGTGTTACCAGTTTTTAGTTGTTGTTGCTGTTTGTTCTTATGAGGTCACTGTGAACTATAAACTGAAAAATTATCACACATCTTGTATCTCATCTTTGAGAACTAAACATTCTAGACAGTGGTTAAATTACTGCAGATTAAGAGACTTTTTAACTGCCTTAATTGTTAACACAGAGCAATTTAATAACTATTGGCAGTTTATTCCTTTAAAAAACACACTGGGGAGAATATCAAAACCTTACCTCAACAACAAATTAAATTTGTCACTTTTTCATTCCTTTACTCTACTTGTTGGAGGGCTTTTAGAATGATTTTCAGACAAAGAAATGAAGTATCATTATTTTGCAAAGAAGTCAATGTTTAAATTATTCAGACAAACTAAAAAATCATTGTGTGTGGGAAACATGAACTTCATGGACACTAGACTTCTAAAATGTTCAGCTGAAATGATACCATCCTCTATCATGTTATTAAATTATGTCTGTTTCAGAATGCTGTTCTGTTTGGAATATAAAAGAAGTCTGTTTGTCCATTGTTCAAATCAAGAGGTGTTTCTGGTGTGAATAACTATCATCCTTCAAAGTTTTAGTGGTTTAAAAGCTGTTAGGTTTTATTGTCTATAATTGATATTTACAACTCAACAGTTCTAGTGACTAAAAAAATACTGTTTTCCAACAATCATTCTATAACGATACGTTTCATTTCCAAAGTTGTAATTCTAAACATAACAAAATAATGATGCTGATACTATCCTTTATGGATCTTCACACTCCTTATGTGGTACTCTCATGGATCAGTAACTGGTTAAAAGATAGGAAACAAAATGTAGGAATAAATAGAAAGTTTTTTTCACAAAAGAGAGAGGTAAATAACAGCTCCCCCCCGGGTTTGTATTGGGACCTGTGCTGTTCAAGACATTCATAAATGATCTGGAAGAGGGGATGAATGAGGTGACAAAACTTGGAGAGAATAAAAAATTACTTGAGATAGTTGACAGCTATTTGCTAAGTGTTACAAAGGGATCTCACTAAACTGGTTTACTGGGCAACAAAATGGCAGATGAAATACAATGTTGGTAAGTGGAAAAAACTGCAAAGTACTAGTCATACATACAAAATGATGGGTTTTATATTAGCTGTTACCACTCAAGAAAGAGATCGTGGAGTAATTGTGGATAGTTATATAAAAACATCTGCTCGATGTGCAGTGACAGTCAAAAAAGCTAGAATGTTAGGACCTATTAGGAAAGGGATAGATAATAAAACAGAAAATATCATAATCTCACTATACTTAATCTCTTGAATACTCAGTGAAGTTCTGATCGTCCCACATCAAAAAAAGATATACTAGAATTGGAAAAGGTACAATGAAGAGCAACAAAAATGACTAGGGATATGGAGCAGCTTCTATACAAGGAGAGATTTAAAAGACTGGTCTTGTTCATCTTAGAAAAGAGATGACTAATGGACAAAATGGACTTGTTAACCTGCTAGTAGACTTGATCCTTTTGGCTATGTTTCCCATGCACAATTGGGTCAGTGAGCTCCACGTCATAGTAAGTGTCTGAACTTGTTGATCCTTTTACCATATCTGGTGTTGTAATTGCTGTTTTTCTTAAATTCGCCATTTAGTGATTATACATGAGAACCTCAGCTTTTTTCTTTTAATTAATTTTCTAGTCTTTGTCATTGTGGAGCAAAGCTTGAAAGTGTAACTCTTAAAGTCTTAGAAACCAGAAAGCAAATAAAAATAATCCACTACTTATTTTTAAAATCGCATGATTTATTTTAGAATGTTTAGGATTAACCATGCTGCTTAAAATAATTAAAAAGTGCAGTAAACAGCAATATGTGGTATACTTGATATGCAGGATTAACTTTAAAATACAATGTGGAGTTTTTTTGTTCTTTTTGGTTTTTTTAAAGATTCCATGAATTTAGAAATAGTTCATCTTCAGTCATTTTAGCTCCCTAAGTATTGTTCCTTATGGAAGAAATTTGCTTTAGATTGGTTTAGAGTTATTAAAAGATACACATGAATTTTATTAAGAAATTGTTACTGGTTCAACTTGCATGACTTAACGTACAAGAAAAAAATTTTGATTTAAAAAAAGGTGATGACTTGTAATATATGAAGCAATAAATATTGACTTTGGTATGGAAGAAACACTGAAGCAAAGCTTAGATGTGAAATCAATCTAAAATGTTATTTATTGTATTTATGATATAGAGAAACAAATTATTGTTGTGAATGCCATTGTTGCACAATCTGTTCTCCATTGAACTGTGGGATGAAAATGCTGTGATCCTCATTTATCAGATTTTCTTCTGGCACTATACAGACCATGGAATAAATGGGTAATTTAGTTAATTACTTCTTACTAGTTCAATTACTGGGAAATGGAATTACATAACAGTACATGACTGTTTAAAAATGGCTCTTCAAAGTAAATAACTGATTGAATATGTGACCTGGTGTGTAATTGTGTGATTGGCCAATTATTGCACTGATAAGGATATAGATGCTTGTGAGGTGGTGGTTGATTTTTCTTGGGTTCTGAACTGCTGGGATTTTGCCTGTATGTAACATGCAAGAAAACAGTCAAGCACAACAAATGTCTGTTCTCTGTTACTTACAGTGTTACCCGATTTATACAAAGGTTTCAAATTTACCCTGATTACTGAGTTTGAGATCATGAATGTAGCTGGTTGGGCATCTTACAAAAGATTGTGTTCCAGTGCTTGAACCCCGGATCATCATGTTTGCAAGTTGCATGCCACTGACTTCAACTCAGGCTGTACTCCCCATCCTTCTCCCTAGACGAGAGCACAGAGTGGGAATATTTGATTAGCACAGAAAGGCTGTACTCTGGGTCCCTTACACTTAAAAGAGCTATGTGTAGCTCAAAAGCTTGTCTCTTTCACTAACAGAAGTTCTAGCATTCTGGGATGAGCACATGCCAACTCTCGTGAATTGATCACAAAAATGCTATTTCTAAGTAAAATTAAGCCTCATTCATGATATTGTGAAGTGTGAATTCTATTTTAGGATTTTTTTCCCTACTAGCATAAATCACATGAAACTTCTCATAAGCTGACCAGAAGAAATCTTGTGCAGCTTCCCTGTGTGCGGCAGACACAATCTGGCATGTGAGCAGTTAAGGCTCCTAGTGTCTTGGTTGAGTAAGAGGCATGCGTATGCTCATCTTTTGCTTTGAACTCAGTGGGATCCCAACTATTGAGCTCCTTTTTTGTGTCCCAGTAGCAGGGGCTGGGGCTGGGCAGGGCCACCCTTGGGGGTAGGTGTCATAGGTGACAGCCTAGAGTAATGTGATCACGTGGGTGCCAACTGAGTGCCGCCAGCTGGCTGGTCTGAGCTTCTGTACTGGGAGTGAGTGTGGGTGAGCCTGGGGCACCAGCTAGGCAAGGGGTGGGCAATGCTGCTCAGAGCTGGCAGGGAGGCGCAGGCAGCAGAGATCAATCCTGTGGAGGCAGGATGCCAGCCCCTGGGTCCTCCCTTTCCATGGGCATGGTGGTTGGAGGTGCATGGCCGTGGGAACCCCCAGGCTCAGAAACTCCTCCCTGTGCAGCTGGCCTGGGTGGCTAGAGAGTGGTGGCCGCCCAGCTCTGAGGGCAGTACCGCTGCCAGTAACAGCACAGACGGGAGGGTGGCAATACTATACCATGCCACCCTTCCTTGTGTGCTGCTGCTGGGGGTTGCACTGCCTTCAGAGCTGGGCACCTGGCCCACAGCCGCTGCTCTCTGGCTGTCCAGGGGCACCATGGTCATGAGGCAAAGAGTGGGTCAGGCCAGGGGTATGAGGTCATGAAAGGGAGCTCGGAGCAATAGGGAAGGAGAGGCAGTGGGGCTCATGAGCAATGAGTGGGATGGGGAGCCTAGGGGAGGCAGCGGGGCCCTGCAGTGATGGATGGGGACGGTGAGGAGTGAGAAGAATGAGAATAAACTGATGTGGTAATGGGGACTTCATAGTTGCACAGAGCAGTCATGCCAAAATTGTAGCACTGAGATGATGATGATGTCTTTCTATCAAGTGCTTACGCGTGTTGGTCTCTTTCTGCTATCCTCTTTGTGTCATGTGTTCTGAATAGATTTGTCTTAGAATTATTTTGCCATCATGATTCACGGGTAACTTGGAATGTAGAGGTGCCTTAGTATTGTAGCAGTAACTCAAAAGATGTGAATTGACATGGTCATGAGACGTTCTAATCATTGTATATCATCTAACTTCAAGGGGAAAAGTCAAAATACAAATGTAAGGCATGTTTTTTAGAATTTAGTAATGGAAAACTTTAGATCACAGTTTTTAGATCCAGTGATCTTGGTCAGTTGGAGATGAGGAAGAAGTATATTAAACATATCAGTTTGATGTATTTAACTAGATCTACTATGATATGTGCAAGTTTTAATGTTTAAAAAGTGTTAATGTAGTTTTTATGGAGGTGAGAATCCACCTGTATGGTTTCATTTAATTTCACTACACTCCTGCTATACTAGTCCTCATCTGTTCTGAGCAAAGGCCACCATCTGTAGCCAACCATGAGGAAACTTATAGTGGTTTCTGGACAAATTTGGTTTAGTTTAGTTCTCTTTCAAAGTGAACTAAATTAGCCCGAATTAAGGCCACTTTAATTCTGAATAAGAGTGTTCACACAGAGATTTAATGTAGTTGAACCTAATCCACTTCAAATTCACACCTTTAGTTAATTTGGATTAATTTTCCTGGCTGTCCTTGTGCAGACAAGCCCAAAGAATTTATTTTGGACAATTCTCTTCAGATAAATTCAGTGCATGCTCTTTCCAATCAATAATTAGTCAGATGATGGCTGGAAATAAATAACTGTGGTGTACAAAGGAATAAGTGATGTCCTTTTTGTTTCCAAATATGTAAAGTAATGAGGCCTGAATTACAAAATAGAGGATAGATGCGTTTAGGAATGTGCACTATGTGCTTAAAACCTCAGCTAAAACTAAATGTATTGAATAGAGACAAAGATTGTAAATAAAATATAATATAAAGACTAAAATATAGTTTAAGAGCCAGGGTCTCTTTGGGTTATACCTATCTGAATCTGGTGTAAATTCACATTGTGAGATTTTTGGGTAGGATAGGTCGTCTCTCTAGTTTCCCTGACAATACAATTGGGATAATAACACTTACGGACTTCACAGGTTGTTGTAAAGTTTGATGGAGTAATGTTTGGGAGATGTGAGGTGGGAGCAATGTAGGGTAACTAAATATTTTGAGACCAAGTGGAAAGTGTTATATACATGTGCAAATTTTGTGATTAGTGAGAATGATTTGTGATTTAGGGTTTACCTACACATGAAAATCATTTTTGGATTAAGGTAGCGCGTATTTAAAGAAGAACCCCCATGTTGGAATAACTCCACGTGTAGACAAGCTCTAAAAGTGTCAATGCTCCTTTATTTTAAGGCTTGTTTATAGTTCTTTGAATATGAAAGTTTAAACAAAGCTGGTTGATGAAACCACAAGCACAATTAGAGATGATTTTATGATCACTGCATATCCCAAAAGTCTTTGGTTTTATTATATGCCATAAACTTTAAGGCAAAATTTGCAGAAAGTGATGCAGTGGAATATTGCCAATTAAAAATAATTGTAACATTTGTGTTAAAAATAGCAGAAATCTTGCTGAATGATCATATTTTTAAATACCTTCTCTTTTTACTAGTTTTGTAATTTTTAGCATGTTTAAATACACTTCAAGACCAAAAATTGCACCCAAACAACAAAGAAAGAAGCTATTACACAGAATTGTTATTGTTCATAGAAGTGCTAGAAGGGATATTGCTGTAACCGGCAATCATGCAGGTAGTCTTTGAGCTGTGGGTAGGCCCAATGAGGAGGGGAATGTATCAATAACAATATCCAGTTGTGTGGGAGCAATCATATTTTCTGACAATACTTCAGTATACTTATTTGTGGGACTGTTCCAAAGTCTATTAAAGACAATGGAGGAGGATCCCCTTTGGATCTGGCCATGGTTTTTTTCATTTTTTACACGAGGGGTCAAACCTAGCCCTAGTAAAGTCCTGGCCTGTTGACTTCACTGGAGTGAATGTGTGTCTGCAAGAGAGAGAGAGAGAGAGAGAGAGAGAGAGACTAACCAGCTTTCTCCTAGAAGAGGGTCCTACTCTTCTTCAGAAGTGGCAAGATCATTTTCAGTGTCAGTTTTGCATGAGTTGAATAACAGTGTGATTCCACAAGAAAGAAAAAATACCTGGAGCCTATGTTTCTAAATAAGATAGGATGTAAAATGAAGTATTTGTTTCAAATTGTTTGACTGCGGTTTTTTGCAGGGGTTGGTTTTGTTTGTGTTTGTTTCTCTTAAGGAGTCATTTGCATTTCTTTTTTTGGTAGGGGACAATAAAAACAAAACAAAACATTTTCCTCAGGAGAAGCCTAAATAAGAGAGCACTCTTGTGTTTGGTTTTTATGAGCCTTGTGAATTGACTAACCACAAATAGTGTTTTTGGGACATCCCAGACAAAGTAAAACTCTTGATCAGCAATTTACTTCTTCAAAATATTGGAAGTATTCCATAAAGGTCACTATCATAAAACACATTAGTAATTTTCCATGCGACAATTCCAGCAAGTACCAGCAATAGTCTTTAAAGCATTTCAGTATATAGTCACCTGCTTCTAGCTATGAATTGCATGCTTAAAAGCATTGCAAGGTTGAACTCCTTGCTTTACATCACTTATGTTTAATTGACTTTTCTAGCATTCTCTGATTGCATCAGCACCAGGAATTCGGCATTTCCTGGGATAAGGTACATTTTTCTTCACATTGGCTATGCTGTATTAAAGCTTTGTTCTGAAGTAGGTTTTAGTGCTACCAGATTCACGTCAACTTCAATTTCTAGGTAGTTTTAAAAAAATTAGAATTTTAAAATATCAATAGAGACCATATCATACTTTCCTTCTATTGCAATTAATTCTTCAGTTCACTTACTTGTCCATAATGCTGTACTTACTGGGCCAGATCATGAGCTGATGTAAATGAGGGCAGCTCCATTAATGTCTGAAAGTATGCCCCAACATGGCACAGAGCAACATAATATAATAAAATGATGTAACTTCTGTATGTCACATACCCAAGATATGCATAATAAAGCTAAAATCATCTTGAACAGAAAAATGGATTCCTTGCTTTGCTATCAATGTTAATCACAGAGTAATATTGGCAATCACACTTCACCAGTGATCCAAAGAGCAAGAAATTAGAGATTGTCACTTTTCCACTAAATTCTTAACACCTTACAGCTCATATCAGAGGATGACATTTACTCTCTTGTCATTTTCCACATCCAAGAAATTAAATCAGGATTCAGTTCCACTTAATTTGTCCCCATCAAAATGAATAATTCATGTCTAACGTACATATAACATACTTGCACATGTAGCTGATACAAGTAGATCTATGATCAGTTGATGATGTATCATTTGGATTAAAACTAATATTTTATGGGGCATCTTTTTAAGCATTTTATAAACGTGTGAATGTTTATTTTATATTTTTAATGTGTATAGTGAATTCCCACATGAATCAAGAAAGAAGGTTTTATACATAGGGAAAGCTTATCCAAAGCAGCCTTTGTCACCCTTGAGCAGATTATTTGCTCTTCACTGACGTGTTGAATCACCACTATCCAAGTGGTATCCTTTGATTGTCAGAGTAATTCCTATGATCCAGGTTATTTATGTTTTAGTGATGTGACATCTTATTAACAATCTCATTAATAATTGAATACCTAATCCTGAAGAAAGCCTTGGTGCATTTTCTTCCCTGCTTTAAACTTTTTAGTCAGATGGCAGATGCTTATTTTACAGCCTGTCACCTTTTCATATGATATCTAAAGATGCTAGAACAGATTTTGAGACATCATCATTTATTAACATTACGGTAGTTGTGTTTTGTTCTATAATACCTTCCTCTTGGTATTAAATAGAAAAAGAAACAATTATTGTATCTGTAATATTTGTGGTTTAAGAACACAGCTGGAATCTATATAATGTTGCAGTATTAATTGGAATTAGGGACATTCCAGATATACTATAAAACATTTCTTGCTTACATATTCAGGTTTTGTGTGAATGTAAGAGACAGACAATAACTTTAAAAGGTTTGTTATTTTATTCTTGTTCTTTCAAGTCCAAAATCAATATAAGGCTTAAAAGAATCAAAGCCTTGTCAATTATCAACCTATCAAAGCACACTTCTGTAGCACTTTTCATGCCATGACCAGTATTTCAGGGGGACGACAGGAGAGGGTTGGAGCAAAATTAGCAGCTCCGGTAATTATGCTTATTTCAGATCAAATAAATAAGCTGTGAGTCTAGAGCTGAAAGCTAAAAGTTTGTCAGCCAAGTTGTAAAAATTGTAGATCTGACATACACAACAGCTTAAAAGCTCAAAACCCAGAGTTCTTACCCCAATAGGAAAATCCACTAAAATCAGCTTTGTTAAATGTATGACTGAACCAGGTTACAAAGCAGATAAAAAAGACAAATTTAACTTGATATTTAAAGATCCTTTATAGATTAAAAAAGCGAAATGTACAAGATTTAATCAGGAACTAATTTTCTGGCAAAAAAAAAAAAGGGGGTGTGGAGGGATGAAAAGTGTTGGAAATGACTGTTGTTTGGAATGACCTTGGTGTTAATGCTCAACACAAGCTGTAAAATAAATGCAAAGGCCAAAGAGCCATCAGGAAGTCAATAAAATAAAGCACTTCAGTAGTCCAATATAGAAGTGCAGAGCATAAATTGTTGCTTTAATGTTCAATCAATACAGTGAACAGATATCCCTTGAGTGGTAAAACATGATTCGAACACAGATGTTCAGGACAAAGCTGAGTTGAGTGTTCCACATAATTCCCTAATAACAGTTTCAAACCTCAAAGGTTTGTTTGTTATATGTTAGCTGTACATCATAATGAGTGACAACGGTCCAGGTACCTTTAGAACCTAGATTCCCAGATAAGAAGAAACTTTCTTCAAAACATCAGGTTTTAGAGAGTTCTGTTCCAGTGCTACAGCTGACCAGTTGGGAAATTTCTTAGGAGACGGTACAGGTCAGATCAGCACCCAGTACATTTGTCAATGTACTCCTAAGTATCCTGTCCATGATGCCAGGAAAAAGATGTCTAAAAGACAATAGAGATTCCATCTACAGGAACTTAGATGGCTCAGGAGTTTTTCGTCTCAGGTCAAAAGTTTAAATGCATTCTATGCTGGGTAGTTACCAAAAGTCATTACTATATGATGGATTTTAAATGGCCTGTTTGAATGTGATGGGTGGTCTCAGACCAGGTCTGAAAAAAATATCACCATAACAACTCGTTCTGTTTGTCATTCTTAGCATGGAAGTGAATGAGTTTGAAAATCCAACCCAATGAAGTGATTCCTCCAAGTTAGCTTTGAGGCCCATTGTTGGATAGCACGGGGAAACTCTCACTCCTGCTGCTGCCCCTATTTACAGCAGTTCAGTGAATAGATGGATGCTCCTCTGAATAGTCAAAAGGCACCTCTGGGTACTAAATATATTGTTGTTTTTTGGGTTTTTTTAAATTGAAGTAACAGCGAAGGGACAAGGACACAGCCACAGAGAATTGTAAATAAGAGGGATTTTTGTAGAGTTCATTCTATAAATTGAAACTGGAAGTGAATCAAATTATTCCACAGTATCTGACAATCTCATCTGTTTGTTTTTTAATTATCTGTTGACTCACATGGTAACTAGCCACTGCTACATGCAAGGCATGGTAAACCCATAGGAAAATATAATTGCAGCCATTCTTAATTGTTAACATAGGGCTTGTCTACACAGCGGGATAATGTGCTTTATGGGGGGGGGTGATTTCTAAAGTGCACTAATATGTACATTAATTGGTTCCTGTAGACTCTGTTGGTATACACTAAAGGTTCCCTAGTGCAGCATTTCTCAAACTCGGGGGTCCTGACCCAAAAGGGGGGTCGCAAGATCAGGGCCATAAGCAGGGCAGGACAAGCAAGGCAGTCGTCCAGGGTGCAAAGCCAGAGGGATGGAAAAATGGGGCTGAGAAATGCTGAAAAATTGTAGCGAATGGAGCCTTGCAACAGCACAGAATGGGTGGCAATTCCATAGTAATTTGCTCTCACGTTCAGGGGGCTGATGGTGTCGCTGCCTGAAATATTTTTAAAGGGGGGCCCAGCAAAAAAAAGTTTGGAAACCTCTGCCCTAGTGCACTGTAACATAAAGCTGTTTCAAAAAGCACCCTATTAAAGCTTCCCAGCTGGGTCTAAATGGACCAGTTAATGTGCAAGACATTAGTGCACTTTTGAAGTTACACCCCTTTAGAGCACATTTTCCCCTTGTGTAGACAAGCCCAAGTCCATAACAACCAGAATGGTACAGGAAATACAAAAAGACCATGTTGGGAGGACTATAGCACTTAATTTTGTGCTGCAATAGTTTAAGTTCATTGATTGTGGTATGGCAACCTTTTTTCCTAATAAGTTCATGTAAGAATATCTTTTAGAACTTAAAGGAAAATCTCCCCACAAGCAATTCAGTATATTAAACCTGGACTTTAATAGTAGTACAATTGTAATTTGTTCACTTTGGATCAGATCAGCATTTGCTGGCATATAATCAGCTCCTCAGGTTGATTTTACTCCTGACACACACACAAGACCACTCCCTATGTTTTAGGAAAAGATCAGTTGCTCCATACCCGAAGCAAAATCAGGATGCAGCCCAACCCCTGCTGACAATGTTCCAATCTTTATAAGGGTTTCTTCAGTTCTTTTTATAAACTCTGTCTGTGTATACAATCTTTGAATTTAAAAATAGTTTTAAACTCAAACTATGGATGATTTATAACATCAGTTATCGCTACTGCTGATTCTGGTAGGCCTCTTAAATTATCTTAAGTATCTGGTGACTGCCTTCCGTTTATGCAGAAGAAACTCTCTAATTGACTTGTAATTTTGTTGTACATTCAAATTGTGGATGAAATGATAAGTGGCAGCCTTAGAAGAACACAGAGGATGTAATGTTAATGCAACTCTTTCACTGTGTATTGTGAATCCATTCTGGTTTTGTCCACTGCACAGACAGAGACAGCTTTAAGGATTAAGGGTCAGATACTCTCCTGTGCCTAGATCTGCACAACCTGGGACAGAAGGGAAGGGCTCCCTGATTCTCTGATTTGGGCACGCCTCCTCCAGCATTGGATAGAGCAATCTAACAGCTGATGTAATCTAGAGTGATGCACAGTGGTCTGCAAGGGACCATCCATCAGCTGAGAACTGGCAAAGCATACCAGCATTTCAGCCATGCCATCTTCCATCCCTGACACTCCCCTCCTCCATGCAAGTTGGGAACACATTACATAGAAGCTGGCTACACTAGCTTTTCTCAGTGCTCTTCCTCCCCATTGGGGAATCTTCAGCTGGCCAGCTATGGCCAGTATCTGGCCATTTTGTGCTGCATTTGGGATAGATCATGGGAGAGAATCTAGCCTTAACATTGTGCAATTATCTGACAGAAGCAGATTTTTCACTGCCCATATTTGAAATGAACTATACACCTATACATACTATGCAATTGCCAGTATGGAGATAAAAACAATTAGAATACTTGTTCATGAAGAGCATATAGAGAGTGGCACATGCACTTATTTGGGTACTTGGAGACATGCAGGGGAAGATGGAAATATAGAAGACACAAGTAATAACCAGAAGAGCTGAAGAGAGAGATCAGGGAAAGCTGTGTTTTTGTTTTGTTTTTTGGTTCTGCTCATAAAACAGGAGGCTTGGCTAACACACATGTGCCTGACTTAATTTAATCTCAATCTACAGAAAAGTTACTAAAACATTTCTGTGCATGGGTTACTGGTATAAATTAGGGGTGAAATCAATAAATGGCTCAGACCATCTACTATCAAGAGTGCACAACCTGGAGACTTGCTTGACCTTCACCAGGCTGAGAATTGTACAGACAAAATAGATTTAAATTTCAGTATGCTAGACAGAGACTGGTGATTGTTGTGGTTTTGTTTGTTTTGTTAGCACCCAAAACTAGGCTCTGTTTAAACAGGTGGTTAAAAGAATTGCAGTCTAATTTTAGACCAAACACAAGCAAATGCAAAAACAATAAGGGAGAAGCAAGAGGTGGAAAGAGGAATGTAACAATATTAAGAGCATGTGTTCACATAGGCTAGCTATGAGCATGACTCCAATTTCCTTTGTTAATACCATTATGAAGGAAAACTAGCTGCTTCATAACCAATTTAATATTGAAGAGAACCAGCTCAGAAGATACAAAATTAAGGTTGAGTCCAGTGCAGAATTTCCATCACGCAAGACATTCTGACATTTCAGTATTTGTTTTCATTCTGAGGCAGGACAAAAAGTTGAAACTTTGGAGTTTTCTCCATCATGGAAATTTCAAATAAAACTTTGATTTGGAATTGCAGAAATATTTCATTTCAACATTATCAATTGAAACAAAACCTTTTAACATTCCTCAATCAAAATGTTCCATATGGGTTTAAGGATATGACTTGTAACTCTTCCTTTCAAGACATTACAACATTAAACTGCATTTCCCTATGGCACATTGCCTTATGGGAGTTTTTGTTACAGCTCCTTTTCTCTCCTATGGACCAGGCTTTCTGGCCAGACTCTATACCCCTAATGCATGCAGAGCCATTTTACACCTCTGATGTACCACACAGAGGAGGATCAACATTGCTTAGGCATGAGTTTAGGGGCTTAGCCATGAGCTTGGTGCCTGGGCAGTTAGAATGAGGTAGCTGTGCACATGCTTACTGGCAGAAACATGGGTGCTTAGGGGACTTCAGTGGTGGAAATTCAGGTGCCTAGAGGGTTAGGGGGCAGCTGAGCAGGGGTTTTGAATCTCAGATTTAGGTGCCTAAAAAGAGTGTTAAATGCCAAAATCCTTTTGTGGATCAAGAGCCAAAGTGACTTGCCCAAGGTCACACGGAAAGTCTGTGGCAAGGACACAAACCCAGGTGTCCAAATCCTGGACTGTTGTCCTAACTACTGAACCATTCTGCTGACACATAATTTTCATGATCAAAACCTGGGAAGGAGATTGATTTTTCTGCTCTTAATTCAGTTTGTATTCTACCTCCTCAAAAACTGGGTACTGCAATAAAAGTTAAAATAATACTAAGTAGGAAAAATCTATTAACATGATTGATTTGTCTGTTGGAGCTTTATTGTATTGGACTTCTCATACCAAAGTAAAGAAGACTAAAGTAAATATTTCAGTATAATTTTGCCCTTCTCTGGTGAAACTTACTTGCCTAATGACGATTGATTAGGAAACTGTTATTGTTTCTTACTTGACCCTGCTTTTCAAAATGTAGAAGAAAATATAAGAGACATTAGTTATTAAAGCAGATGTTAGAGAGCTTCATTGTAGCAAATGGTTAGCAGTATCACACTGGCTGTGTTAATACATTGCCTTGATAACTTTCAACATTGGGTTATTACTAATCATATTTATTATGGTAGTGTCTAAGAATCAACAAAGAACAGGGCCCCATTGTGCTAGGCACTGTACAAACACAGAGTAGCAGACAATCATTGCTCCGGGGAGCTTACAATCTGAATAGACAAGATTGGGAAAGGTGTATGACACAGAAGTAGAGCAAACAACGAGTTGGCAGCAAATGTCCTGTTAGTTCCATTTTTTTTTTTTTTGGGGGGGGGGGTATTTTTAGTGGGGGAATCAGCTAAATGGGGGAGGGGGGGAAGTAAAGGCAAGGGGTTTGAGGAGTCGGCAGGGGAGAATGTGATAAGATGGGTTAGGTATGGAATGAAGGTGAAGAAGTATGGAATGGAGGTGAAAAGCTTGAAGGAGAGGGTTGGAGAAAACAGATGCTTTTCAATCAGCATATGGCAGAGGAAGTGTAGTCAAAACTAAAAAGTTCTTTAAATTTCTAAAACAATGGTTCCCAACCTGGGGTGCACAACCCCCTTGGGGGGGGATGCCAAAGGTTACAGGGGGTCCATTAGGCTTCAGTATTTGAGGTCATTTAGCCCTCTGCACTCTGCGCTGGGCTTAGCATCCTTGAGCTCCACACTGGCCAGAGTGGAGAAGTAGGGCCTCCCCCAGAGTCCCACGCCAGCTGGGACAGCTCCTCCCTATGAGCTCAGTGTCAGCCGGGCACCCAGCTGGAGCAAAGAAGCAGCAGGCCCCCCCGGCGCCCACCCCTCCGCAGGGAGCAGCAGCCCAGAGCTCCACTCTGGCCGGAGAGGAACAGCCCCGCACCAGAGGGGGCCTGGAGCAGCCCCAGTCAACCTACCAGCACACATCTTCATTATCTTCAGTCCATAAAGAAGCGGGGCCATGCCAGGGAAGTCTTAGCTTCTTACTCAGGAAAGAGTAATTTATTATTATTATTATTAATGGAATTTAGTGTTGTGATTATCGTATGTGTTCATAGGGGTTATATCTGTTTATGGCCGGTGAGGGGGTAGATCGGGGGGGGAGGGTTGCATGTTTTACCTGGTATCAACTAGTGGGGCTTTTACTCAAAACGGTTGGGAACCACTGAAGTCTCTACTTTGGCTGTTTCAGCGGCTGCCCTTATCAGCTGGACTCTCTCTGGCTGGTTCCTCCCTGCTTTGCTTTCCAGAAGTACAGATGATCTGAACCCGTATGTTCACTAGAAAAATATTTGGCCCTAACTAGCACATTACTTACTACAAAATAACCAGTTATTTATCTTTTTAGGAATAAAAAGAAATATGCTCTCCCACCTCCACTTACAAGATTGTAATATTTGGAATGTGTGGGGGAAGGGTGGACAAACCAGTTTGAATATATTAAGAATCATCTGCTCTCACTTCCACTACAACTCACATTGAAGCTTTTTTGAGTGAGAAAACTTGGTTTATCTTTTTGTTTTATTAGTTGCCATTGTCACGCTTCCACAACTTTGGGAGCCGAGGAAAAAATACCATAGCATGAAAAGACACTCTTCTTGGGAAATTTCTTACCAGATTGGAAATAAAATCTGGACTGGAAATTTAACTACAGAAATCCTGTTCTATGGAGATCTAAGTATCTAGAGTGAAATCCTGGCTTCATTTAAGTCAGTGGCAAAGGAACCAGGATTTCATCCCTAATCTTTTGCAAGCTTTTTAGCTCAAGAGCTTCAGAGGATCATTAGGTTATTTTCAACTTTTGTATTTTGGGAAACAGGAAAGACAAGAAAGCAATGAAGTTGTTGTTTTTCAATAAACAACTAGTATAAACCTGCTGCTTCCTCTTTTGATTTTTGTTCTAAAACTGTTCCTCTTCTGTAAATAGGGTCCTCTTTGCAGTGTTGACTTCACATTTGGACCTCACTTTTTGTCCCTTGCCTTGCCAACCTGATTTCCATAATTCAGAAGTTGTTCTGCAGTGTTTACTGCCTTCTCTTCAAATTGAAATAAACTTTAATTGACCCAATCCAGGTTCTCCAAGACATCAACCATCAAGCTTCTTCCTACAGTATTTCCAGGATGTATTTGTGCATACATCAAAATTCTACACTTTTGCTTTGTTCAATCATGAGCTATGATGTGAAAGTCACATCTGGCTAAACTGGACTCAGCTGAGTAATCTTGGTAGGGTGTTTTACTAGATCAAAATAGCACAGATACAAGATCAGAAAAGCAGTATTCATTTTGAAATAATGTTTTATTTGCTATAAAAGTCCCCAAATCCTGGTTCAATTTAGGATCAATCCTGCAAAATACTGAGGGACCTGAGCTACAAATGACCTCATATCAGGATATGATCTCAAAGGGAATTGGGAGGGCACAGAGCCTTGAAAGATCAGACCCTTATGAAGCTGTGAGTTTCCTTATTTTATCCCACAGTATCTTCTTAGTTTGCCTGCAAGTGGAAAAAAAAGCAGGTTTTTTTTATAGTAAGTGCAAAGTAACTGAGATACATAAATTACATTGTCACAGCTGTTTAATGTGCAGTTCTTGGATCAATGAATTGAGATGGCATGGAGGAATGATTAGAGAAAAATGATTTAAGCTACTAACTATTCAGCAAAATCTGGAATACATTATGAAAATTCAAACCAAGAACAGGTGAAGGAATTTTATCAAAGAAGAAGGCAAAAGTATAGAAAATAAATGTGACCTGCTGATTTTTTTTGTGAAGTGTTACATTTAGTGATGATAGCGTTATAGGCTAATATTAATGAATTAAAGATATATATTGGAATACAGCGGCCTCCCTAACAATCTCTAAAATATGTGGGGAAAAGAGCTACCTGAAAAAAAATAGGACCGTTCCCTGTCACCTTCCTGATTCATCTTTTCAATTAGTAATATCTAAGGAGTCCTCTAGTAAAGCTAGTTGGAATTTTTGGGAAAATGCCAAATAATCAAAAAATGATTTATCAGAACTAGGATGGAACTTCTGGTTAAAACAAGAGAGAGAGAGAGAGACAGACCCCAGAATAGTAAATAGCCCAGTTGTTAGGGTTAAAGTGCAATGATCTTTTCATGTTGAGATGTATGAGTTTCTGTCTGGGGCAGGAGGAACGGCGGGGAGGGGAGGCTTCATTCTATGAAATTGCAAGGACAACAGAAGAATACTTAAAAGATAAAGAAATGTGATAAAGATGGACTAACATGGTGTCTGACTTACTAAATAGCTTAATTATTTTTTTCAAATATTGTAATCTACTTGTATTTGGTACCATGTAAAGGCACCAATCTTGACTGGGGCCCCATTACACCAAAAGCTGTACAGAAGCAAACAGGAAGAGTCGATTCCAACCCCAAGTTGTTAACAAACTAAAACGAAGGAAGATTCAACAAGTCAAAGTCACAAGCAATGTTGTCTTTTGGATTATGATAACAATAGAAATAGGAAAAAATGTATAGTTGCAGAATATATACTAATATTTATTATTATTATTATATAATTATTTGTATTACATAGATTTGTTTTGAATATAATGGTCAAAATGGGCAAAATTATTTCCCCATTTGGACATTTCCCTCGGTCTTTGCAGTGTATCTCGCTTTTGTAATATCCCTAGGCTAAATCCTGCAGTTCTTCCTCAGGCGAATCACTTATTGGCTTTAATAGGAATGTTGCTAGAGTAAGTACTTGTGGATTTTATCCCATAACAATATATTTTAATTCTATATTTCCTTATGTTAAATTTTATGCCTATAAATTCAGAAACTAATATGTAATATTATATGTTGCCTGTGTGTGTATTATGTCCATATGTAATATAGAAACACACACACTTCACAGGCAATGTATAGTATACAGTTCACACTTCACAAGCTATATGGGGGAATGATAATATATAGAATAGTACTAGTAGTGGAAGGGCAGCTGAACGATGGTTTCCACCCAGGACATTCATGCTGTGGTCAGGTTGCAAACTTAATTCAGTACTCAAGAAAATGGATGGCTCTTGCTGGTCAATATCTATAGAAATGACTAGGGGTTCATTTATGTAAATGATCTTTTTATGATAACCCCTGATCGTGACTGCTATTTTGGAATAAAAATCAATGATTCTGTTCTCAAAGCTGGATATATAGTTATATGTAAGATATCTTGTATTATCAACTCTCTTTTTGCTGCATTGTGTCCTAATATACTGCCATCAGGCTACTCTAGCATGGATAAACCGAGACAAATGTCATAATGTCATGGGCTATCAAACACTGTACATTTTTACTTTGGATAAAGGCAAAATTATTTGTCATGCTTTTTTTTTTAATGGTCATGCCCTGATATGTCTATGCTCGCTGGTCTTCCAGCTCCTGTTGGCCTGATAATGTGTTCTGGTATAATGTGCCTGCAAGGACACTGGATGTCTTGTCTCCCACTTAAATATGTTTTTATAAACACACTCAAGGAAAATTATCCTTTCATTTCCATGTGGCGAATTTCAACTCTGATTATTCTCACTGGGCCATGTTCTGCATGTAGGGAGAACAGAGAATGGGAGTCAAAAAACACTGTGGATCTGAACACAGAATTGTGCTCTTTACAATGTTTTAGAAGATGGAAGTCTTCTGGGCATCAACCCAGCATATTGCTGTATCTAACAAAAGAAAAATACAAAATAATGTGAATGGTTCGTTCAATAAATATAGATAATTTGCTGAGGTTTTGTGAATGCCTTCAAATCTTGTGAGGTTTGCTTTCTTCTTTTGTTCAACCTCCTTGAGATTTGCTTAGCTTCATTCCCATAGGTGCTCCTGAGTTTCTTTTTTGACCCTTCCATATCCCATTAGACTGTTGGGTCACTACATCCTATATCCATGCACATCTTGATTAATCTTGTTCCTGCCACACTGCTAGTAACAGGACTCCCCATTCTAAGTGAGTGTGAGGTTTATAAATGGAAATATAAGATGATATATACTTTCCAGTCTTTTGTTTAGTTTTGTTTAGTCTCTTTCTCTCTGTTAGATTGTTCATGAATAGCAAAATGGGCTGGATAGTTTAAATTTCTGGTGCAGAATGTACAAATATATGGGGAAAACAACAAAATATTTAAGAATTTTTCCATAATAATAATGGTCTACCTTAGCCCTGATTCAATCAGACTTAGTTTATGGTACAAATAGCCTGACTCAGCTTTATACTTTTTAAGACAGCTGAGATTGGAATTAAGTCAGAGCACATCCTCAGGGTATGTTCGTACTTGGCCATAGACTAAAAAGCAGTGGTAATCCAAAACATGCAGACAAATAATGTATAAATAAAAAGGGATCTGATTATAGTGTGTTGAAACAACTAAATTGCTTTAATGAAGTTTGAAGAACCACATTTTCATTGACAACTAAAACAAACAAGCCAGGAAATGTATCTATATAAGATAAAAAATATTAACCTCGGGACCAATGTGGTTTCTGTCCCGGACATGGAACAATGGATCAGCTCTTTGCTCTCTCACAGATACTCGAGGCTTCATGGGAGTTTGTTAATCAGTCTACCTTTGTTCTGTAGATCTGGAGAATATAGATCTGAGATATTCTATGGGAAGTGCTGCAGGAACATGAGGTGCCGGTGCCACTGCCGGGTGCTATCCGATCCCTCATTTCTCAGATTGAGAGTTGTGTTTACATTCTTCGCATTAAGTCAAATTCCTTCAAAGTGGGCATTCGACTCTGCCAAGGGTACATCTTGTCCCCACTCCTGTTCGTCATCTTCATGGACAGGATATCAAGGCGCAGCCATGTTGGGGAGTGTATCTGGTATGAGGACTTGGAGGTGGCATCTTTGTTGTTTGCAGATGATGACGTCCTCCTGGTTTCTTCAGACTGATCTCTGACGCACACTTGTATGCTTCATTGCTGAGTGTGAAGGGGCTTGGATGACAATCAGCACCTCCAAATTGGAGGTTGTGGTTCTTTCTTCCTGGAGGAAAGTTGAGTGTTCTCTCGAGGTGAAGGAGGAGCAACTGCACTTAGTGGAAGAGATGCATGTGATTTCATTTTGAATATTTCGTAAAATTCTACTATATTGGGATCATGGGGTACATAGCAAACCCCTCTCCTCCTTCAGAAAAAAAAAACATCGTTGGGGGATCTTCATATGCTCATTTTTTCAAAAAGACTGTATACATTTCTGCATAGCAGAACCAATCTTCTTTTTTTATGTGGTAAGAACTGACTTCTCCCAGGGCACGTAGTGTGATAATCCTCCCATACAATTTATCTTGATGATTTCCCTCCCCCTGTAACTTTCCTAGTAAGTTTTCTGGATATCATTTCTGAATATGGTGCTTGCAAAGGCAAAGTGAAAAACAAATAATGGCTAATGTAATGAATCCAAAACAGAAAAAGAAAATTTGCAAATCATAAAATGTGCTACAATTTTCAGTCTGGCGTTGAAGTGGCTATTGGTAGCAAACTAGAAAAGAAAATGAAGGGACAATTTTTGTGGGCTTTCTTTACTTTGGTTATTATGGGGGTAATTTTCAATACATCAAGGACTCAATCCAACTTTCATTGCAGTAAATGTGGGTCTTTTCACTGATTTCAGTGAGATTTGGATTGGGCCTTTAATGAATGATTTGTCTATTTGTATGTAGATTGCTTCAGTTTGTATGGTCATGATGAGTACAGCCTATTTTAAAATGGAAGAACACGCTTGTTTTTGAATGCAAGATATTATTTCCCTTTCAGTGTGCTGAAAAAAAGTTTTTTTCTCCTAGAAAAAAAGAAAAAATATCTTTCATGTATTGTTAGAACATCTTCAAAGTATATGAGACTTATATAATATTTTGCAAAACACAAACATGTTAAATCTTTATTTGAATAGGGAAATAAGTAACTTGTAAATGTAATTTATATTAAATATATTGTAATTTTAAATAGAAATGAGTAACATCTGTGCTGCACCTACAGTAAGTAGCTCAAAACTGTTTGTGTATGAAACGGTGTATGCTGTAGTGAATTGTTGTTGCTTGGAGTTACCGTTTCACTTAGGGAAAATCAGACTTCTAAACGTTGTATATGTAAAACACACACCCAGTAATCTCTCTTGGTAGGTGGTTGGAACAGATTTTTCTTTTGTTTCAAGCTACAAGAGTGCATGTACAGCTTTGAATTTAGTGTTCAAAGTCTGACTTCCATGTGGATTAAGGTTGAATTTCTGCTTTATTTTGATAC
The DNA here is from genome assembly GCF_026122565.2 of Emydura macquarii macquarii. Lineage (NCBI taxonomy): Eukaryota > Metazoa > Chordata > Testudines > Chelidae > Emydura > Emydura macquarii. The sequence continues at coordinate 1,567,476 of NW_027131527.1, forward strand.
AAAAGGGTAAGGGGTCACTAGAGGGACACATGAACCTTAGCAAACTTTTTGACTATATGGTCTGGGTTTCAGCTGAGTCACCTGTGGTTTACCATTTTGTTGCAAACACTATGCACTGTCACATCAGGCCTTAAGACTTATGCCAGCATAGTTATGTCTACTAGGAATGTGAAAAAAATGACACCCCTTAGCAACATAAGTATGCGAAGAAAATCCTCAGTGTAGATACAACTGAAGAGGGCTTTTGTTGGCATCGCTAACTTCATTTGGGGAGGTGGTGTCTACTGCACTAGCAGAACTTCTGCACTCATGGACTATGATGACATAGTGCAGCCCTACATGGAGCAAACATCAAGGGGCAAATTTTCAGTCCTGTTGTAGCTCCACTGACCTCAGTGGAGTTTCACCTGCTTGCATTAGAGCTGAGGTTGGTACTCTTTCTCAAATGAGAGGACAGCCACCTATTTGCTGTTATTTTTCTCTCTTAATAAATGTTCTTCCATGTCAGAGACCATTTAATAAATATATATATTTTCCTTCAGGGAGGCATGTCCCAATAATACATATTTTTGGTTGCCTACTATATAGATAAGGACAACCTCAAGGAAGATGTTTAGATTTCTCCATTAAAAGGTTACTCAATGTGATACGCAGGCATGCTTTTATAAACTCACAACATCACTTCCCTCCCTATTCTCCCTCTCAGAGCCTAAGAACTTCTATGATTTCATTTCTTTGTTTCAAGTACTTGCCATCCATTCTGTCTGGAATTTTAAAACAAGTTACAATAACGATGAAATAATTAAGTCGTCCAGTAAAGCTTATAAACATAAGGGTCTTTCTGGGTTATACTGTCCATGACTCTACCCCTATGGATAAACATTTCCCTTCTATGTTTAAATTTATTTAAGGACCTGGGCAGGTTTGTTCTGAACAGTACTATAAAGTTTTCAATCTAATTATACTTAATCTAGTTCTCATTCAATTTCTACAGAATTGTTTATGCAAAAAAGAAGCGAATAAAGGGAAAATATCTTTGTCCCACTTCTGTATAAATGTCACAGTTTTGTTCAATAGATAAAGTGCACAGTATGTACTTCTGCATTTAACTAATAAATAATGCTACTTGGTTGTAAACTTTCTCTTTTCTCTTGCTTTCTCTTTACTCTTATAAGCACAGACCTCCTGGAAGCATGTTGTTTAGTGCAATCCGCTCTCTACCCCTCACACCCCATCCTGGATCTGGGGATGGGGAGGAAGCAGTAGCAAATTAAATCATAAGAATAGTCTATGTATACCACTTTCAGCTACATAGATGTTTGACTGTCTGGAAATGTTCCTCACATACAGCCTGTTGTTACTACTCAAGCGGAATCTAAATAAAGACTAACTGCTCTAATACACTAATTTGCCATCAGATATAATCACATGGATGCATACCTTCCTTATCTTTTTCAAGATAGTTGCATATCCATAATCTGTAATGTAATATACAATTCACAATACAAATAAAAGTAACTAAAAAAAAGTGTGGCATAAATGATATGCTTCCTTATAATAATGCTAAAGATATGCTAGGCAAAATGGGGATGTCTGAGTGAACATAGGTATCTATGGCTCAGGTTTTCAAAAGTAACTAGTGATGTTGGGCGCCTCAATGTTTGTGTGCCCAACTGGAGACACCTTGAAAGGGACTGATCTTTGGAAGGTGGAGTGCTCAGCGCTTTCTGAAAATCAAGCCCTATTAAGATGTCACAAGTTGAAAACCCAGAAGCTGAGGCCCCAAAACTCTCTCGCCACTTTTGAAAATGTTTGGATCGCTCTCATTTTTACAGAGGTCAAATGGGAGCAATTTGGCAGTAAAATTTAGGTGGAAGTGGTTATTACTCACATTTTATCAATATAGATAGATTTTTCATTGTGTTGTCACTACAGTTCTCAATCTGTAAAGATTCTGGGCCAACGGATGCGCTAACTCTGTCTGACATAAGGGTCAGTGTGTTGTATTCTAAGCCTGATGAACAGCTGTTGGTGGCCAGGTTGGTCAATCCAGCATCTATTATTAATTAAAATAAATATATGTATAAATTATGGTAAATATTTTGAGATTTTGGGATTAATAATAGTTGTCAACAGCCAGGTGTAAGAACTGTACCTTTTAATCCCTTTTCTTGGTCATTGATCTTCATTGAAGTGGCGGCCTTTGGGTTACATTGAACCAGCGTGTTCTTTTGCAGGATGTTTTTGGCATCTAGGTGAGTGACATCAGGCAGCCTTCATTTCCTTTCATTTCATTGCAACTGATATGAGTGCCTCATGGAATAAATTATTATTTCATTAGATTGTTGCCTTAATATGCAAATGAGGAAACTTGAATGGTTGAAATCAGATTACAATTGACTGATTAACTTTGGTGACCTATGGTGGAAAGATGAAATTTTGTATTTGAGATTTTTTTTCTATAGTCACTGGTTTTTAATAAACAACGGCACCAACTTTTAAACTTGTAGCTAAGCAAGAACATGGAAATTAATTGTATGTCAGTGACCTGTTATAGATATAAAAGGTGTTTGTATAAGTAAATATGAGCAAAGGAGTTCAGTGGAAAAATAAGAACCCTAAGACTCATTGCCCACAATTTTCACAGAATTCAAGGGGAAGCGTTTTTATAGTTCTGAAATATTCATATGTTTTTTTTCTCTCCATAAAAGCATCTGGAAACTGGTATTTCTAGTTGTGAGGAGAAATATGTGAAATCTCATGATTCTTTCCTCATGAGCATTCCAGACTAATACTGCAAACTAATGAGGTTTTGTTAAGTTGAAATTTGTATGCTTGTCCGAACTGTAAATTTACTTGACTGTGTGATAAGTAAGCTTTTTCTGTGTATTCATTCGAGGAAAGACATTTAATATTGAAAATCAGATCGACAGTGCTATATATTAGTGCTATATATATTAGTCCTGGTTGTCCAGAAAATAAGTTTAAGGACTTTTAAACTTATCCTCTAATGTCTTTTTATAGTTTGTACTAGTGTCAACCAAGAAATAATTAAAAACAATGGACAAGCACTGTCTAATCTCTTTGTCATTTTTTTATGTCGAGAATAATTGATTAGCTGAAGAGGATTAGTTTCAATATTCAAACTGCTCACATTGACGACAGCTTTTGAAACTCTACCTTTATTATCACTCTAGACTTTTTTTTATCTGTTTTTTAATTAATTTCACCCTTTCTAAAGAGGAATTGTGGTGCTTTTGAGATTCTTTTTTTCCAGTGCACAATGTAAGAAGAATCATGGTGCAGAGTTGACAGTTATTCCATTTTAGTTCCGTAGATGAATGACCTAGCAAAACTGCTTTTGAAGTTAATGTAACCTAGATAACTGAGACAAAAGTAGAACTTTTTTTTTTTACTAGCATGGTACAGTGAAATTTGAGAAGTCAATGATTTCAAGGCTTGGTTAAGACTTTAATATAATTAAGACTCTGGCTATCAGAGTTTGCACATACTTTTGTGAGTATGCATCAGTAGATGAGATATATTCAAGTCTTCATCAGTTGTCTCTTCTGGATGAACTTTTATTAAAAATATTTTTTAGTGCCTAATACAGAGGTTTCTGTTTCTGGAGCCAAATACAGTTAGTTATCTCTTTTATGTACTGGGATTGATTCAGAACTTCTTTTTTGGGGGGGTCTGTAATCTGATGGTGCAGGATGCTGAACATCTCCTGTAAGTTCTGAGCACAGTCAACACATACTGAGTTGAAGGCGCTCATCTGACAAATCAGAATCTATGTCAGTCCCTTTACAAACTCTGCAAACTTTTGCCATTTAAAATTACCCCTAGGAAGCATTTGTTTTTCTCTTCCTATGACAGTTTTTTTCTTTCTCAGAATGTTTGAAGAAATCAGTTTTTACAACCACACTTTGTTTTTTCAGCTAACCATTTTTTGCTTCCCTTGTCAGCCCAAAAGAAAAGAAAAAATGCACCCTCATCTTGGTGATTTCTGTTCCACATTGCTATACAAAGTTATGGGGGAACAAAAAAAGTTTACAAAACCAGCAGTTATTACTAGTTCTCCTATCCCTTCCTAGTACATTTTTGAGGGCTATACCAATGGGTTAAATCTATTTAAAAATAATATATTTTAAGTATGGAGAACTGGCCCTTTAAATGGATTAATATGTTCAAGTAGCTTCAGAAATCACAGGAGAAGAAATATCTATTCAGCTAGCCCTTGTGCTACATTAATGATCAACCTGAATTTCGAGGAAGAGACAGGTGGCTGATATAGCTTTTTGGGGAGTTTCCCATCTGCCTGTCCATCTTTCTGTGCTTTGCCAAGTGTGTGCCATTTTATGTTTAAAGAAAGTCAAAGGACTATGATGATGTACTGTTCTCTACTATATCAGTGTTAGACAGTAGTGCATAGATCTTTCTGTTGCTCATTTGTGCAAAGACAAACATCTATGCACATATACACTAGAGGCATTTATTTTGTTATAAGCAACAAGTATGCCTTTCTGAGAAAAAGTATATGTATATGTTACATATTCATTCTTTAAATCTGTGTTGAGGTTTGTTTACACAGTAGCACTCAGGAAAATTAATCTGAATTAACTAAATATGTTAATTTAATGTGGATTTGTTAAACAGCATTGCACTTCTATGCGGACACTTTTGTTCAGAATTGAAGTGAACTTAATTCAATGTAGTTTAATTCACTTTGGAAGTTTCAAGGAAATGTCTTTCTCTCCCACTACCCTAATTTAGAAGAGTCAGACATCTGTTTCAGAAGAATCTGGAGTTTTGGAGCACACAGTAGCCCTGTTCGCTTACTTCCAAAGATGAAGGGAGCAGCCACTCTGAGCCCCTGATGGGGCTTTATCACCAAAGAGTTAGCAGGGGGAGGGGAGGGAAGAAGGCCACTGACCTCGCTCCTCCAAAAGACAGCAACTCTAATTGGAGAACACCAAATCGTCTTTTTCAGGAAGTTGGGTGGCTCGAGACAGGAAGAGAGTTGTGCGGCAGTTGTGTGTGCCATTATATGATTGCGTCAATGGATCTTAAACTCTAAGCAATCTGCTGGGGTAGCTTTGCTTCCAACTTTGAGTGCACCAAAAAGTGTGTCATTTGAGATCTCCCAATAACAGGGACAAACACTTTTTATTTTACCATTTTTGTTTCTAGTTGGAACAAGGCAGGTGAGAAGCATCTTACAATTAAAATATAAACATAGTTGTAAAGTTGTGTTTTAAACCCTCACAAATGTTTGATTTATCTGCTACAAATTTTGGACAAATATCCAAGCTCATTCTTTCTTTATCTCAGCCATATCTACACCAGACATGCAAAAAAGCTTAGCTGTGACTTTGAGACATGGGGCATTACTCTTTTGGGAGAGTATACTGGGTTTCATCTTGTATATGGCAGTGAATCAGGTAAGCAGCTCAGAATGACAATGAGAATTGCCCAGGTGTTCTTTATAATACTTAAATGTAAAGGCCAATTCTTGTAATGAAGGAATTAAATTTTAGTACTCAGCATGAGGCAGTGAATGAGCCATTCAGATATGCCTGAATATTTGAAGATTTCAGTTTGCCCTGTACCCAAAAGAGTGGGAGCTAGAAGTTGGAAGTAACCCTATTAACAGTGGGTGGGAGCATGGTGAAACTTCTCTGAAATTAAACAAGAGGGAGGATTAATTAAGCTTCATAAAAGTAGGTAAATAAAGATGCAGACAGAGGTGTAGAGAAACGCACACAATCTAGAGCGTTTGCGCACCGAAAATACACATTTTTCACTGTCATTAAAACCAATACTGTACTATACGTATCTACCTACTACGTGCATGACCCTCATTATCAAGGGGTCTGAATGCCTGTGATTTTCACCATTTTTATTTATATCAGCAATATCCCCATCTCTCGCTCTCTCAAAAGAGTCAGTAAACAGTATATGAACTAAAAATAGATTACACTCGTGAGTGGAAAATGTGGGATAGTTTTGATGAGGGTTGAACATCTGTTTTTACACCTCTGTTACTGTGCTCAGCACAATGACTTTTCCATATTTTTTTTATATATATATATATATCCCACAAATGCAGCATCAGCATTAAATTTTAGTGGAATATTTATGGAATGGGAGTGAGTCTTAATTTTCAAATAATGAGCAGATTTTTGAGTAAAATAGATGAACACAGCCATACATTTGTGAGTACACAGTAACCAGGGAGTAAGATTTAATGCATATGTGCATGTCACGGGGAATTAGATTTCACACACATTCCTCCAACCTCTGTCTTCAGTCTCAGAAATTCCAATGAAGGTAGAAGCTAATGAGATGAAAAGTTCCCCTTGGATTAAACTTTTGCCCTACAGCAAAAATAGATTTTGCACTCCTTTTCAACTGGATGGGTGATGAAAAAGCCACTGAATATGCATGTATAAAAACAATCTTTTTGCTTTATCTTTTAGATCTTGGATTTTAAAAATCTGTTGTAAATTAATGTTTTCATGCAGACAGTGAAGTATAGATGCCTCCACCAAAGGATTGGGGCATCTGTCACCAGAGTCAAAGTTGGTCTGATGTCAGGAATGCACACCTTCTGTATACAGACTGCCAGACGCTTTTGAACGAAATCTTTTTATTTACTACTTATCGTTGTTGCTGCTGGTTTTTTTATTATTTTGTCTGGAGCCTGGACCTTCACCAAGAAATCTGGGCCTTGACAAAAAGTAATTGACAACTGCTGATCTCAGTAATCATAGGCACCCTTACCACGTGCTATGTGGCAAGAGAGCATTCTGGTGTGGATTGGTTGACAACCCACTGCCAAAAAACAAAAAGTGACGTTAAAATCTACTCTGTTCTATAGCCTAGTTTAATATCTCCTCTCCTTTTACTTCAGAACTAATCAGGGCCGTATGTGTCTTTCAATAGGCATTTTCCCATACTAGTTAGATAGATAAATTCCCATGGTACTGTCCAAACAATGATCCAGCAAGAGGGCCAGTTTACAGCTCTGCCTGTAGTGGTACAAAGGTACATGCATACATGAACTTCAAGGTTCCTACTTCTGCTGCTTCAACTGCACCTAATAATAGCAATTAGTAATCAATACTACTTCAAGCTTCTACAATACCTTTCATGGAAGGTGCTTGAAGTGTAGGCTAACTCCATACTGTACAGCTGCATGGGAAATAGACTTCTGTTGCCTGAGCCGAATAAAATATGTGTTAGCTAGTGGTGCTTATATACTTTGCAGTCATGTCTTCATAAGAGCAGTGTTTCTCTAAGTATGGTCAAGGGTCAAGGGTGCCTGGTGGAGCAGCTGCTCTCATGATGCTGACTCTCTCTTTCTTGTTTCCATCTGCTAAATTACATTAAAAGAAGCTAAAGATACAAATGATTTCCTAATATTAATTCTTCAAATGAATACAATTAACTGCCACCACATGCACAAAATAAATCACCAATCACAGTTGTCTGCAGAGCTTGAACAAAAGATTTTCAGTTCCAAAAACACTGGCCTTTACCAGAGGAGCCTAAGGAGCATGTGTTCAGCCCTGAACTAGGTTGCTGTATAACTGGCGCATGTAACCAAGAGAGGGAGACATGCCCACATGCATTATGCCAATGCATTATTTAAGCAATTACTTGAGTTGCCACAGGGATGTCTGTGCTCAGAAATGGGTGGGGATGTGGTCCAGGCCTTCACAAATGAGACAATATTTCTATTCAGATGTGTTTCTGTTAAGATATTTGAAGCCCTGTATTAGAGAGCAAGGCCCTTACAAATTGAGCACTTGCACAGATCTTGTAATCCGTCAAGTTAGAGGGCGATAGTAAGAATGGCCGTTTCACATCCAAGAGCACAGTAAAGAGGACTTGCCACAGAAGTATTTGAATTAATCAGTCTCAAGGGTCATTAAGAATGAATGGGTTATTTGATGGAAGCATATCTTGCAATCATATTGCGAAATCCTGCAACACAAACATGAACTACTTTAAAAACTGCCTTGAAATTAATGCAAAATGAGAGTCTCATGCCAAATGATTTAGTCTTGTCAGGCCTGTTCTTTCATTTAAGAGTTGCTGCCCAATGGCACTGCCTTAGTGTTTTAAGTTTTTAACGGCCCACAGAGGCAAACTTCTGAGCCCCTCCAGCTTTCTCTGCACGAGTATCTGTGATGTGTAAATAATGTCTCTTATTACCAATGGAATGCAACAAGGGAAGAAAATGCATCCATTTGGTATTTTTTTCCTCTGAAGTGGAAATCAAATGTTTTTTATTTTGCTAGTGAAATGACCGTTATTTAAAAACCTCTCCCTCCTCAGTATAGTAGGGATTGGATCACTAAGAGTTTTCAGTGCAACTTTTATAGCAAGTATTAGTCATATAATCTTGTGCTATAGTAGAATCTTTTTCTTTCAGTTTTCTCAGCCCTGCTAAAACTGAATGAAGAAATTGCAGTCAATGAATTGTCCTCACTATGCCATCACTATGGTTTAATTTCTAGATAATTATTTTCCCATAAGTGGAGCTCTTTTCTCTCTTTACTTTGGGTTAAAAAATATTTTTTTCTGTGAGCTGCAGGGCCAAATTCCCTACTGGAGCAATTCCGTTGCCAGCAGAGAATTTTGCCCTTAATATTTAAAGCACCTTCAGAAACAAACATTGGTAAGAAAAAAAAATAAAATGGATTTGGCTATATTATAAATACTAGGATGCTTTAGGCTGATTTGAGTTAATGTGTTTTCTCTTTCAGCATAGATCCTCAGCTGCTGTAAATTGGCTAAAGGAATATGTTTTCCCTTTCAACTTTAAAATATAATGAGCATATTTTACTCCATGATCACTAGATTCTGATAGATGCACTAGATAAGGACACAATATATCTATTTGTAAGTGTTGCCCTTTAACAATTTATGACAATAGCGAAAATCTGCCCCCAATTTAAGATAATGGGAAAACTCATGTTGACTTCAGTGGGCAGGATTTCATCTTCTGTATTCAATCCTGCAAACTCTTACTCTCATGAGTAGTCATGTGATTAAGTCTGTTGTCTTCAATGTAGCCAGTAACTTCTGTGTATCTCATCCAATGTTCAAAAATAATGAGTCAGTCCCCCCCCCCCCCAAAAAAAAAAAGTGCTTTAAAATCTTGACATTTAAAATAATAATAATTAATATTGAGTTCTCTGTATTTGCCTTGTAGCTTCTGAGCCTTTAACAATGCATGTAGGTCACATTTTGCAACCCTGAGAGCTGGAAATGCTCTTTTTAATGAAATAGAGATTCTGGTGTAGGCCATAGAGCTTATCCCATAGAGCTGGGACTTCCAATAAAACAAAATCAAATGTTGTGATAGTTGCAATAAAAGCATGAGCTAGCAACATTGCTTTTCATCATTAATAAAATTCTGTATCTAAATATGGATACCACATGCTTCAGTAATGCCATACAGCTGTTGAATTTGAGTCTCCTGAGGATGTTAGCCATATACCCACATTCCATTCTGAGTATACCAAGAGAATGACATTTCACCTTATTCAGGGTTTTTTGATATCTCTGATTTGCTACCAGGTCTTCCACTGTACCTTCATGAAGGTTCCTTCACAAAGCTCCAGAAAAATAAAGAAATGAGAACATGATATGTGCAGCCAGTTTGCCCACATGCCAGTTTTTCAGTGAGGAGCAAGTTGACAGCAGTAGGGCTTTGAACTTTGAAAACTAAAAGGAAAGGAAGTCATAAGTAGGAAAGACATATTAGTAGGCAATCAATATTTAGCTTATTGAACATCTTTTGGACACTTGCACTTTTGTGCATCTTGAAGTAAAGTGATTTTATAAATTATTGATGCAACAAAAGCCTTGCTATCCACCTTCATTACTGTCAGACACGGATTATTTCTTATAGGAAATTTGGCATTCATTGAGGGTGAAGAAGTAGGAAAGAGATAGAAAAAGGGAAGTATATTTTGGAACTATGTAACGAGGAATTAACTTTTATCAAATCTCTAAAATGCTATTATTAATTCCTCTGTATAACATAATCTGCATACTCAATACCAGCAGAGCCCTTAATATCAGGGAACCAAAATCTAGAGTAACCTGCAATTAACTATTATACAAAATCACTGACTCTGCTGATGTTTCCTGCTCTAAAGCTGCTGCAAACAACAATCCACTTACAAAGCAGGGGTCAGGTGAAACGTCAAATAAATACCACAGGAAACGTTAACTATGAAAACTGATACGCTGTTTCAGACAGTGTTGTGGCAAATTTTACGTTGTTGTTGACCACATTTTATTCCTCAAATAATTTTTCCTTAAATTGCTACTCCCATGGTGCCTCCTATCTGTCACCCCTGGCTGAGATAATTTAAACACATAGCAGAGTATCATCAGTATGCTGGTAATATACACATGTTTGTCTCTTGACCCATAGAATCCTCCAAGTTTGAACTCTGCTCTTAAGGAGTTTCTTGATGGTATTACCAGCTGGGTGTGTCAGAGCTATGACATACAGTGTTAGGTTTTTTAAACAGGCTCCATGGGCTTCTGGGTTTTTTTTTTTTTTTTTTATAAACTATTTCATCCTTTCTTAGTGATATTGGGATAAAAATCTCTATGTGCACATAAACTGTTCCACCTACAACTACAACATTTTGGATCAGATGTTTAGGACTGAAATCTCAATTTTGTGGAAGTAGGTGGAATAGGAGAGGAGGGGGTAGAAATCTTAAACTTCCTCAAGTCCTCAGCTATTTACTACATAAACGTAACAAAGGTGGGGGGGGGGGGGTGTCTGTGTCTTGCAAAGCCAATCCCTCGGTAGTTAGGACATGCCTTAACCTCTGACTTCTGTGTATGTGCATTCTGATACCATCTTTATATGATCATATATTATTTTTTCCACAGGACCCCTGCTTCAGTTTTCTGAATGGATAGTGATTCATTATTTCCTTTTATCTTCCCCATTTAATATGTGGCTCGAAGGCACACCATCCAAACCTCACACTAAATGCAATATTAATTTACTCCTGAGCATTTCTATAGTATTTTCACCATAGTATCTTAGTGCTTCACGAACATTATTAACCTTGACAACACCCCTGTGGGAATACATGTTGGGATTATCTCCATGTTACAGCTGGAGAATTGAGGCACAGAGAAATTAAGACCAAACTCGTCAATGTTCACTAGTTTTGGGTTTCTAACTTATGACACTTGGGACATAATTTTTCTGAGTATATACATTTTTATAGCATTTTATATGTTCAAAGCACAACTCCACAGGAGTGGCAGTTGTCATAGAATATTAGGATTGGACGGGACCTCAGAAGGTCATCTAGTCCAATCCCCTGCTCCAAGCAGGACCACCCACAACTAAATCACAGCATTTCTAAAAAGCTGACTCCAGGTGTCACACAGTGGGCACTCAGAAAATGAGGAACACACAATTAGTGGCCAACTGTGAACATTTTGGTTTAAATTTGTTGTCCAATATCACATAGGAACTCTGTCACAGAGGCAGTTATAGAATCCAGTTGCCCAGTGGCATTCTCTTTTTGTAATCCCCTGCTTCATTTACTAGGCATCTTCCAACTTCTGTGATGAATGAGGCAGGATTCCTACAGACAATAGTGTCATTCTGTACACAGCTCTGATTCATCCCCAGATTATTGTCCGTCCTGTGTACTGAATGAAGCTAGGATCCTTTGAAAATTATAATATCTAGCTCTTACATAGCACTTTTCATCTGTAGATCTCAAAGTGTTTTCAAAAGGATGTCACTATCATTATAGCCATTTTAAAGATAGGGAAACTGAGGAACAAGGAGGTGAAGTGAATTGCCCAAATTAAGGTTGCATTGAATTCTGGCTGTTTCTGTATAGGCTATAATTACACAATGGGGGAATCTATCTTGGGAAGCAGTGACTCTCAAAAAGATTTGGAAGTTGTGGTGGATAATCAGCTGAACGTGAGCTCCTAGTACGACACTGATCAAAATGCAATACTGGGATGCATAAACAAGGGAATCTTGAATAGGTATAGAGAAGTTAATTTACCTCTGTATTTGACACTGGTCTGACTGCTGCTGGTATCTGTGTCCACAGTTTGAGAAAGATTTTGATAAATTGGAGCAGGTTCAGAAATGAGTCACGAAAATGACTAAAGGATTAGAAAACATGCCTTATATTAATACTCAAAGAGGTTAGTCTATTTAGCATAACAAAGAGTGGGTTAAGGAGTGACTTAATCAGTATCTACATGGGGAACAAATACGTGCTCTTGGGTCTAGCAGAGAAAGGTATAACATGATTCAGCGTCTAGAAGTTGAAGCAAGACAAATTCATATTAGACAAATTCATTCATGTTACTAAGGTGTACATTTTTAACCATGAGAGTAATTGGCTAATGGAATAATTTATCAAGTGTCATGGTGGATTCTCCATTACTGACAGTTTTATTTTTCATGTTGTATTTTTTTATAAAATGTATGCTCTAGGAATTATTTTGGGGAAGTTTTATGAGCTGTGTGATATAGCAGGTTATACTAGGTGATCACAATGGTTCCTTTTGGCCTTGGTATATGTGAATCTATCTTTTGAGTCCTTGACTTTAGCAAAAAATAAATTTAAAAAATCACCAAGAAAATGTCACTGGTACATTTTCACTGGCTGGACACTTAAGTGATTCTCTAAATATTCATGTGGTTTATGTGCCCCCCACCCCCTCCTCCAATTACGTGGAACTAAAAATTATTGCACTGAGAGTGTTTTTGCTCATCTGCCTTTTCACTGAAAATAGCAAAAGTATTTGACTGTGAAGTCAATTGGTTCCACATTATAATTTTTGGTTGATATTCCATCACAAAGACATTTTTTCATGTGAGTTAAATTTCGCGTTCACACTTGTGGTCATGAAATGAAAATAAAACAATATTTTCTGTTAGATCTGTATTGTTTACATAAATATTCTCCCTAGAAAAACAAATTTCTTGTATCATAGTTTTTGCAGTAGTAAATTGCATGCCATAGAGCAGGAGTATTCTACTATATCAAAAGAATAAAACTGGAGTGTGTGAAGTGTTCCAGTTTCAATGTAAATGGTACTGGCATGAGACCATCAGGATAGAATGATAAAATGAAATCTCAAGGAACCTAAAAAATGATTTTTTTTAATGTATTAGAACAGATCCACAACTATGACAATTTATATACATCAAGGATCTGTTCCTTTTGCTCTTCTTTTTATTTTTTAATAAATCTTCATATATATGCGCTTAATACTTTATTACTTAAACCAAGTAATATAGGGGCAAATGAATGAATTTGTTGAACAAGAAAAAAAAATCCTTAATTTATCCTAGTAAGGTTTTTCCTAAATTTTCTTCAGTGCAATCACAAGGAAACCAAAAAATCCACATGACCAGTATCAAGCATCCCAAGCAAAGCAGGTTAAAAGAAAATTGGTCACATGAGTCTCCAAATATTTTTTTTGTTAAATAGTAAAATACATAGTGAATTTTTTAAGTGAATAATTCAAGCAAAGAACATGAAAAACTATCAAGTCTCAATACAATGGAAATTTATTACCTATGACTTTTCTACACTGCTTCTTTCAGCATAAATAACAGCAGGGAGCTATATATCCCAAATATCTGTCATATGAGTTACTTGTCAGACTAGCCTTCCCAGGTTTTGATAAACTATCTGTCCATTGTGAGAATTCTAGTCAGTCAATCTTCTGTCAATAGCACTGATGATCCCAACAACCAATAATAAACATATAATAGTTTATTTGGACTAAAGCCCATGGAAACCTGACTAATAACACATAGTGATGCGTGTTTAATATTGTGTAATAGTGCCTTGCAACTAAAAGATTTTTACTTCTTAGATAGTTACTCTCTGTCTATAAATACAAAATATGGATATTAGAGCTCAATTTCCCTGGTCTTTCAAAAATAAATGTGATACTTAGTAAGCCTTTGGTTACCACAGATTGATTATGTTTAAGAAAATAATTTACAAAGGACCAAATATTTTAGGACTATGGATTCTGAGTTTATATTGATGGGAGAGGAGAGTTGCATTAAATGTGCATGTTAGATGCTCTTCTACTGTACTTTAATATCTATTGATGAACTGATATCAACGTATGTAAAAATGTTATATACCATATAAGGCAATCTCTCACAAGGCCCAGTTTTCAGACATTTTTAGGGCCCAGATCCAGAAAAGCACAATGGTCAATGGAAGCTAATTTGGAATCTAAGGATTAAATTCTGGACCCACAGAAGTCAATGGGAATTTCGCTATTGACTTCAAAGGGAGCCATTTCACCCTAAGTGTCCAATTGACAAATTGAATACCCAAGTTAGAGGGTGCTTGCTGCCTAGTAACCTAGTAGACTTGCCCATTCTGTGTACAACTTCTATCCCTCTATACTTGGATAAACTATTGTGAATGATTGACCTCGAAATTTCCCTTTCTTGGTGGTGTTTTGATATGGTGATTGTTCCCCCAGACTGCTAATTTAACAATATTTATTAAATGGGAAGCAGTATGTTTGCTGACTAATCTGAATTTAAATTAAAAAGGGCAATTTAGTAAGGAAACGATGTCACTGCAATGACAGTTTTGACTCTACTATAAATAAATGATGAGAAGTATCTCGGAATATCATATAGAACTCGTCAAATGGATTTAAAATTTTATTTTGTATTGTCCCGAGTTACATTATATTACATGTTTCTGTCAGATTTTGATTGCAGCCACTTAGGTTTTGATAATTAGAGACTGAAAAATTACTACTGTATTCTGAACAGTGTATGTTTCAGAACACTTACCATTTAAGTATAATGATATAGCTCCTGGTCTGTTGTACTGAGCATACATTGAATCAATAGAAAATAATAAGAGTTAATTAAAATTGTATGAGTCCATTTAACTTTGCCCAATGGGAGCAGGAGACATGATTATAAGCTTATTTTTGGTTCTGTAATGAGCAGTAAGTATCCCTAGATACAGAGCAGAGCCGTTACAGATCACTGTCATTTTGCTAAAGATTATTTTTGAATCACAAGGTACTTCAAAACTTTGAAAAGACTAAGTGCAAACAACAAATGATAATGTATCAGTTTGGTAACTGTATTGGACATAGCAACAGACTAATTTATTCAAGGTCATGCTCAGTACTGTGTGTCATAGTCTTGCTATCCTATTGCTTCTAGATTAATTTTAGCAAGAACTCATAAAATCTCTGTTGAGAATTCTCTTTATCACAGCATTACGTTGTTTTTTTGTATTTGCTTTTCTCTTTCTTTTCATTAGATGCAATTAGACACAGATAGCTATACTGTGTGACTCCACTAGCCAGAGAATGGGTGTCATTTAACCCCAGAAATATTCTTTTCCACACATTATACTTTCTAGTTCACTGAAGATTTCCAGAAGGCAACATCATACATCTCAGAAGGCTGGTTGCCATCCATGAGAGTCATGTCGTCACAGAAAAGTTGCATTCTGGAATATCTTTACTGAATCAAGAAATAATAAGGGATTTCACAGAGTAGAATGATTTTTTAAATTTATTTTTTAAGGTAAGTAAAATGTACATCTAGAAATGGGCTCCCATATCTGAATGTAGAACTCACTCAGGAGTGGACTAAAAACTCAAGGGTGTTCAGTTCCAGAGTTCTGGTTCAGCCCATTGTGGAAAGCTGTGAAATTTGGATACAAATGCAGATTTAGCTTCTGACCCCCAGCCTCTCACCAAAGTTCAGATCAAAGTTTTAGGTTAAGTTTGGGCCTGTTTCTGCTTGTGTGTTTCATTCTCACATTCACTTCTATACCTGAGATAGGTGGGGGCATTCAGCATAGAAATGTGTGCCTTAACTCCATGCTCATGTTTACTTTACATCTCACCTTGAAGTCTGAAGAACAAGTGTGATCAAATGCCATTCATTTGGCTGGGAATCCTACATGTTTAAGCAAGGTCAGGATGTTTCCCAAATTGTCTACTACAAAAGGAGTTGAATAATCTATTTAAAAATAAAATTGCAGAATTAGGTATTAGTAGTAATTCAACAATTAATTTGCAAGGGGAAAAGAATCATTTTCCAATCAGCTATAATAAAAAACAAAACTCTGAATCTGTTTAGGAGATAGTGCACTTCAGAAAGTCAGTTGGATATTTTTATGAAATCGTGATGGGTCCATTTTACCATAGATCTATGGATGGCCGTTAAGGGTAGTGTTTATTAATGAGTTGCGTGCACACACAACAAATAGAGTGCAATGCTGATGGCTTAAGGCTGCTTACCATACTTGGCCAGGACACAAGTTTACCTAGGTTACCCAATAGAACTGACTTTGGGATTCATCCTGGTAGCTGGCCAGTGTTGGCATCCCTGCCATGAAGATAACTGAGAACCAGACAAGTTGGAAGGTCAGGTTCTATATTAATCCTAGAGCCAACTGCCTGCGGCCTCCCAGTTTGAATGATCCATGGGGTGGGTGAGAGTCAAATGACCAGTTTAAGCCAGGAACGTGCTCATGCTAGTCATATAAAAGGCAACACATGTTTAGTGATTACAGTTGGGGACTCAAGAAGACAGGTTCATTTGTTTGGAGACAGAAGCAGACTCATTAGACACTAGAGGGGGACAAAGTTTTCACTGTTAGCTTACATAGCATGCTTCCCCTGGCTCAAGAAGCTCATCCATAGCATCACAGTTCTACAACAGTTCAAGTCCATTATTGGAACTATTCGTAATAACACCCCAGGATTGGTCATCTTGGACCTCCAGATCTAAGACCATGCACCTACAGTGATTGAGTTAAAGGGACAAGTCCATTAGCTTGAGCAGATGTTGACTCAAACTTTCATATGTGGCCTCTAAAGAGGGACAAAGAGCCACCCACTGTTATGGAAATGCACTGTTATGGAAACCACATACTGGTTATGGAAATGCAAAGTATTCTTATTGCAATGGTCCATTCCAACTGATGATTAGAGAATTCCTTTTTTTTTTTTTTTTTTTTTAAGTATAAAAGCATGCAGATAGTAGCATCAGGTATTGCAGTATTCTCTTGTACTTCTCTATACTTAACATAAAAAATTACTTGAATGCTCCAAATACTGAGGATGACTAACTGCAAATCATATTCACTTACCTACAAAAATTGGCAAGGTTTTAAGTATAACCAACATAGTTTAAAACTTTTTCACAGACTTTGTATGCTTTCCATCTTGTAAGAGTGACACTCTGCTGTACAGTTTTGTGCCATTTTCCTGTGCATCCATGTAATATTGCTGTAGAGAAATGTGTCTCTTCTTGCCCAGCAGATAGCCATTGCAGATAGAACTAGATTCACAGGAAGATATGCTAGGTTAGGTGACTTCCATTTTCTGCCACACATGCTGTGGGAGTTAAAGAGGAAATCATACACCAGAAACTAGTCTCACTCCTCAAAGGATGGGGAATGCATTTTGAGACCAAGATATGTTGTCAGCCAGCTGATCTGACACAGTAATTAACAATGCCTAGAAGAGATGTCAAGGTTTGTATCCCTTTCACTTTTCAAACCTAGTGCTAGCAGAGGCAGAAGTCAATCATCTTCAGTGCTGGATTTAAGCTGCAGTTTCAGTTCTTTATATGAACCAAGAACTTTATTGGATCTTACAAATTTCTTGAAGTCTGCCAAGATGAGCTGGAAGAAATTTGAGAGAACAAGCAATCTCATAAGATTCCTGCTATCTCCTATTTGCAATCAAGCCATAAATACTTCTAGGAACAACATGTTTCACAGCATTTTGGCATCTCTGCTTCTGATACAATCTAGATTCCAATTCTGTGTAAGGGTATGAATTGGTTCTTCTTAACCGCTTAATTTCATCCAAATAAAATAGGGAATAGGGAGGACTTAACTTAAATTCCTACAGTTACACACATTAGCTGCTAACTTAAATATTTTAAGTTTAGATATTTTTCCATCACAATAAACACACATTAACCAACATGCTACTATTGCAACTTATGTTTCTCGATGTGCTCCCAATATGGTATTACACTGTTAGATTTCCATTTTTCTTTATGCTTCACATTGTCCATTAATTACATACTAACCTTTTAGCTGCCACCTGTTACAGCAATTCATTCTGTAATATGTTAGAACTCAGGCTTTGGTATGTTAGTTTTGGTTGAAATTGAACATGTCCCAGAGATAACTGACTAGTCCGTTAAGGAGAGCACATTCATCTGCTGAAACCAGCAAATCTGATTGACCTTTGATTTAGTTTCAGACAACATTAGGTCATCCTGCACTGGTAAGAACTGATTAGTTGTGACCTGCCTACCTTGAGGCTTTTAGTTTCATAGCTTCGGCCATGACAATCACTATGGTGATTTTTATTTTATTTTTTGAATAAAAAAATGCTCAGTTTGTTGCAAAACTTCACCATTGGTTGAGTTGGTTACAGGGAGAAAAATTAGGCCACACAGAGGAACATTAATTCGTAGTAGACAAATAATTAGAAATGAGTTTAAAAATTCCATTATAATGTGTAGCAGGATTTCAAACAAGTATTCTAAAGTATTTTTCAGCTATTGTTTAATGAAGCCTCAGGGCACCCTAGTAAGCAAATATGAACATTTTCCTGAAGGATAATTTGAGGCATGGAGACCAGGAATGATTGTCAAGGTTTCAAAGCAAGTTAGTGGCAGGGCCTAAAAAAGAATCCAGAGGCTAGGTTGCCTTTCTTAGAGAAATCTAGAAGAGTGAAGCAGAAGGGCCATTTAAAAAAATGCAGATTGTCCTGGTGATTTTCTCGTTTTGGGGTGTGTGGCCTGCCAATTCTGAAGAGACTTGTGACCTTGGGAAAATCAACAATCACAAAGGCAGAGATCATAGAAGAGCCATGAGGGAAGTCTGATGGAGATGGGCAGCCTTAACTTCTGATGAAATATCAGCTGATTAGCTGGTGATAATGCCATGAAAAATAGCTAGTTGCTGGATTTGACTTTTCGTACTCCCACCCCACCTGCAAAAAAAATAGTAGAGTGCAATGCCACAGTGCAGCCATAGGGATGAGCTTCCACAAAATGGAAGGGAGAACAATGCAACAGAGGTGCTACCCTCCATTCCATGTCTCCTATAATCTGTATTGACCTGATGTCCATCACTCTGTACACCTTTTTGGGCAGTGTCTGTCCTCTGTTCTATTCTTCCCTAATATCCTTAAAAGGATTAAAATCTCCAGGCGCTTTAGCTCTGTATCCATCTTATTTCCTATATTGCAATTGAGAGAGTACTCTATCCAGTATGTACTTACACCCTGCTGATTTTATTACAACATCCATTAATAATGATAGAATAGAGGAATATGTCTGTGAGCCCAGCTATGAAGAAGTTAAACAAAGATGTCCAGCAGACTTATTCAGATATTTTCAATAAGAGCCCGTGGGTTTCTTTACCATGGTGGTTTGCCAGCTTGTCAAAGAGCCCTTTTTTAAGTATTCCACACAAAATGATAAACAATTCTATCTGGAATTATGTAGACTGGGGAGGGAGCATTGTGTTCATAAATTGCATTCTCTATATGAAATACTGAGATATAGCTCAGCTAGCGGTTTTTATGTAAAATTGTCTCCAGACTCCCAGAAAATAATTAGTCAATGAACTATTCATTTTCATCTACAGTAGTCACAGAAACTCAAGTTGCATTGTAAAGAAGGATCTGTGTTTGTTTACCAATAGTGAACATCAGAAAGCTGTCATTTACTGTAAATTAACAAAAATACACAAATAGATTTCTGATTTCAATAATGTCTGAGATTGACTCATTACTAAACTCACATTTGTGTTTTATTAACGCTTACCAAAACATTCTTCTCCTTAACATATTACCTCAGGAAAACTTCTCATCTTAGTTTTCTGAGTAGCAATGCAACTTTCTAGTCTGAGATTTTTAGCAACCATGAACCTTGATTGTTAAAAACCTTGGACGTGCCATGTAAAGGAGATTAAGAACATTCTGGATTCTTCTTGATCAATGCCCTGACATTTGCTGGCATTCAGATCAATTAATCTCCACATATTTGAGCCTATACATCTTCGTAGTATAAGTTTCTGTTTTTCTCAAGGCTTGGGTTGAGGTAGTCTGAGTGGCTCATAAGAAGAGTAGTTTTAATTCTGCATCACTTAGTGTACTAACATTTGGATTTTTTTTTATTTAACATTATTCAAAGGTAATATGTGCTCAAACCCCTTATGAGCATCTGTTGCATTGACTTTACTTTAAGGAAGACTTTTTTTTTCCCCAGAAATATTTATATTTTGGAAACCTTATAGACCATAAGCCAGATCCTCAGCCTAGCTCCATTCAATTAAATAAAAATGTCCCAATTTTACACAAGTTCAGGATAAGGCCTTGCTTTTTGACATTTAAACTCCATATTAAACCTTAGACCCAAAATAACATATATACCTGCCCTCACAGAATGGAGGGTGGGAGTGAAAGAGAAGGTTTTGACTGTTCCTTCAGTTTTATTTATTTATTTTTGTCTAACACTTGCATTCACTTAACTATTCCTCTTCTCATGACCATGAATTTTATGATGCATAATCATTCCTTTCTTCCACCAGTGGATAGCAGGCAAATCTTTTTTTAATCTGGTGCATTTCTCTTTCTCTATTGTGCTTTTATACAGACAATGCCTGTTTAGACTTTATACTTCTGTCAGTTTTAGTGTATTCTGCTAACAAGTGGGCAATATTAGAGCAGCAGTCACTTTGATTGACCAAAATTTAAAGATCTGGTGAGAGATTTTAAAACAAGAGTGATAACTTGCCAGTGGATGGACTGTCTATAAAAAGAGGAAAGGTTTAATACTAACTGACCTTTGGTTTGCCATTGTCAGTCATATTGTGTACACACACTGCCATGTGAGAAGTGCTCTTTTATCTGGTTCCCAGTTAGATGGGAAATATGAACTCATACAGGATCAGACAATACTTTAATTCCAATCCAGACCTTTGAAGAAATAGCAGCCCCACCACCCCCATCTCCATGGGGTTTTATAATGATGTTAAGATACATAAAATTGTCTAACACAGCAAAAATATAAAACAAAGCTTATCTGAACATGTAAGCTCAGTGAAGTTCTGGACCCTTATAGCTTTGAGGGTTAAACATTATCCAGGACTGTCAAAGACTCTAATCAGCCTGAGGTAAAATATATCTTATTTGTAAACTCCCTGGGTAGATGCTGATATCTTAGGGTTTTTTAAGGCTTGATGCCTTACCTCTGAATATTTCAAGCCTCTTTTGACCCACATTTCTAGCAACATCTCTGCACATTTCTATCTGCAGTTCAAAGACTGAGCTGTCAATCACATTTTTGCTGACATAGAGAGTCAGTTAGCAGATATTTCAGTGCCGGGAATGGGGCTTTAACAATTCATATTGAATCTTGTTTCCATAATATATATTTCTTTTACTTTTACTTTTTTCATGTATTAATTTCTGAAAGGTCTACTTTGCAGGATAGAGATTGACAGTGTATAAACTACAAAGTGTAGGGCCTCATCCTGTGTGCTGTGCTCCCATTAAAGCCAGTGGCAGGTCTTATGGAAATGTGTCCACATATGTTAGAAATGTTTTGTTTATTAAACAGGTTGCATGTGTGTTTGTATTTGAAACCATGTTACTTTTGAACAGATTGGAAACAATGAAAAAGCTGTCTCCTACCTTTTGGAGGAGTTTCAACTTTAATTGTCATTAAAGCATGAAGGTGAGTGAATGTAAAATTAAAATGAAGGGCTGTATAAGGGATGTTACAGAAATCTTTTCAAGCCTCAAAACGTTTTAGTTTTCCTTTAGGCAAAGGTTTTGGATCATTTTTCCCTTACCAAAGCCAAGTTTGCCCATCTCTATCATAATTTAATCACCTGTGGCTATTGTTATGTGCGGCAAATCTAAGATTTGCAACTGGAATTTTATGATTATTATAATTGGTATGTCATAACAATGCTTATGGCATGATTATAGATAAGGCCATTGTGATAGGCACTGTACATATGGATAGTAAGAGATGGCCTCTGCCCCAGAGAGCTCACAATCGAAATAGAAAAGATACACAAAGGGAGAAAGAAAGTGTGGTTTTATTACTGCTATTTTGCAGATGAGAAACTGAGGCACAGTAAAACGAAGTGTCCAAGTTCACACAGGAAGCTTGTGGAAGAGCTGGGAATTGAACTAAATCCCATTGCACTGCCACCCTAACCATAATGCAATCCTTCCCCTCCATTAATTATTTAATTTATTTTTGTTATTTAATAGTCTTCCTAAAATTTATTTTAAAAATAACTTCAGAATTGCATCTAGGTATGTATTTTTCTTTAAAAATAAGTCAAAAATGAAATCTCTGTGGATGGATAGTGTGTCTACTGAACAGAGTAGTGTATGCATATATGAATGTGTGTATTTATATCTCTGAGTATGTACTGAGTAAGAGACATTGTCTTCAGAAATAACAAAAGAATCTCGTCTTTGTAACATTCACCATATCAAGGTCTTTTATTTCTGTGGTTTTAATGCTTGTTAATTTAGGAACGGGGACAAGGGTCATTCTCATTTTGTGTCTCTTAACATCCCTTCATGAAGATTCAATGCTGTTCATGACGTGCTTAACACATCACTTAATCATAGTAAAATAGGCCAGTACTGTGTTCAAACAAAACATTATGGGATGCTTAACACATAGTAAAAATAACACCGTTCACCTAGGATCTATGGACTTGCTTCATTTTTAACCATGCAAATATCAGCTGGTATTTGATGCAGAATAGACGTAAATTAAGTTGTGTTGTGGAACTAAATTCTCTCATCACATAAACTTGCTCCCATTGTGTTTTGACTGGAAGCTACATTTGTAGAAGTTACAGTCCATGTATGAAATAGCTGAAAATGTCTAAACCAGTCTGAATCAGCTTCGGAAGACAAGGAGACTTTTAGAAGACAGTAAGACTGAAGAATAGCATGACTAGCCTATAGCAGAAAGAATGGCAATTTTAATCTTTTTTTTTTTTTTTTTTGGACTTGTATAGACAGAGTAGTACAGGATGTAATTTATTCAGTTACACTCCTTCCCCATGATGTATTCTGAGAAAAGTTATTCAAACATTTAACAGCTGCTCAGTTAAGTGTTTATATATGTATTTATAAAGCTAGAAAAGGAAAATCTTCCTTTAGATTTCACAAATTTCAGTTCACCTCAATACATTAATACACTACAGCATTTTATTTAGGATTACCTAAGCATTACAGTTAATGGACTAGTCAAGAATAGTCGTATGACTATAAAAATTCATTACAGTGAGAGACTGTGCTAAATTTTGCCTTCATATTTACCTCCACAACTACCAATTAGGAATTAATGGAAACTCTGTGTGTATATCCAAGAATGGATTTTGGCGCTCATACATTAAAGGCTCAGTAAGGAGGTATACAAACTATTTAAAATGGATGACAGAAGTCTTAGAGGCCATGCTATCCCATTCCAGGGACAGGGAAAACAGCCATTGAAAGAGAGGAAGTAGTCTACTTCCTCTAGTACAGCGGAGACTGTAAGGGAAGAAGCAAACAGAGCCCAATTGTTCTGAGAAGTCAGGGCCTGAAAATGAAGCGTTTAGACAAGCTGAGCAAAGGCTCCCCTTTTCTTTTGGCTTTGAAGGAATGCTGGGCTGCAAGAGTATGATCTCCAGTAATCCACAGGACTATAATCATAACAACCAAAAGGACATCTCAGTAATACCAGGACTTTGATTGGTTTCAACATCATGCCTCTTTAGCATGGGATTTTCATAGATTCATAGTTTGTTTGTTTTTTAAAGTCCAGAACAGATCATTGTAATCATCTAGTCTGACCTCCGGTATAACACAGGCCATAGGACTTTCCTGTATTAATTCCTGCTTCAGATCCAATGGCTATGCTTGAACTACAGCACATCTTTTAGAAAAACATCCAGTCATGATTTGAAAATTGTCAGTGATGGGGATTCCATGACAACCCATAGTAAATAGTTCCAATGATTAATTTCCTTCACTTTTAAAAATGTGCACCTTATTTCTAGTCTGTATTTATCTAGCTTCAACTTGCAGCCATGTATGTAATAGACAAAGCATAATACAGTCCCATGACTCAGTTGAAGATTTAGTTGTACTTATTTCTCTGCAAACACAATACAATTTCCAATGTTTCTAATTGTGCCATACTTCATATGGTTATATAGACTAGTATCCTCCAGGCGTGGCCTGAGAGAGCAGCGTATTTGTTTTACTTAAGATCTCAGGTTCAGCAAGCAGTGTTTGGAGTGAGAAGCTATGGCTTTCTACACTAACCTATACAACCACTCCTGGAGTGGTGTGTGTAGGTTGAGCAGATGTGGAAGTCTTTTAGATGTTATGCTTTCCTACATTGACATGCATTCTTTATTTTACATTACCTTGAATAGGTCAAATATTGTAGATAAGCTGAGAAAGAGATAGGAGCAAGACAGTGCTTCTGAATTGCTGTGAAAATTGATGTTATATTATAAAGTGCCCTAACAATATATATATACATAGCTCTCAGAAAGAAGATTAATCTTTCAAAGGACTATCTCCTCTTATTTATTTGCAATGTTATTTTGTTTTCATTGTGATGCAGATAGTAACATATGCAATTTGGAAGTAAAAAATAAGACATACGAAGAATAAATAATTTGAATTTTTAAAAATAACAATGGGAAAACCATTGTTCCAGTTACATGGTCCAAAATCTGCTTATTTTCTACCATTCAGCTGAAAAGTGCTCCTTCTTCCTCTTGTTCTGCTTCTCTCATCATACCATATGCGGATTGGATTGTGGCATAGCATGCTGTTTTAGAGTTTCTTTTAGAGCTGAAGTACTGACAGAACTATAATATTTTTGATGTAACAGTTAATTTTTGTTCAGTGACCCGTGCAATTGGGGTGAATAAGCACTTCATGGAAAATCCATGTCCTTGTCAGGTCTGCCATAACATTCACTTATCCCCACTTTCAACCACACAAGAAGTTTGAAAGGGAACTAATAGCAAGTTTATCCATGGATGACCTAAAAGAGATTATGTAAAGAGGATGAGGTCAGCATAAATCTGTTTCTGAAGTCCTGATAACTTCTCATGCATCTTCCCAGGGATAAGGATTTGGAAATATCAGTATCGATCTAAACAGGATCTTCAAAAGTCAGGTCAATATCTTTTCATAGTTGGACTCTATTTCCATAATGAACCAAACCTAAATGTGAGGTCTATCTTGTTTCTGAATATTTGCATGCTAGAAAGTGGATATTAATCTTGCAGCATAATATGTCTCTCATCACAGCCATAGAAAGGCTATACTTATGTTTCGCAATGAAATCTGGAGTGAAATGGTGAAACTACTTCTGACTTCAATCGGCCCAGGATTTCAATCGGCCCTGGTATTTAAATATGAATGGTGATAGGTAGGGTTATGAGGAATAAGAGAGAGAAAGAGAAGAAAACTTCCTTCCAGAAATTCAACCAATCTGGGGGAAAAGAAACTCTCTGGAGTTTTTTGTTTAAATTCTTCAGAACCTGAATTTCTGTCCACTCATGCACATGACAAGAAATAATTAGGCTTTACGTGGACTAACTACAGAGTGAGTCGGGAAGGGAAATCCACACCTGCACCCCAGAGCAAGCACTATACCACCTCTCCTAGGCATTTGTGAATTTCATGAAACACGAATCCCATGGATTGTTCTCTGGCTGGTACTATCCCATCTTTCTCCTTAGCTATCATCTCTGACTGACTTAGGGTATGTCTGTGCTGCAGTTAGACACCCGCAGTTGGCCCGTTCCAGTTGATTCAGGTTTGGGCTAAATGGCTTTTTGGTTGCAGTGTAGCTGTTCGTGATTAGTCTGGAGCCGGGACTCTAGGCCTCTACGAGGTAGGAGGGTCCCAGACCTCGGGCTGCAGCCCAAGCCTGAACATCTACACTGAATAAATAGCCCCTTAGCCCGATCCTGAATCAGTTAGCGTGGCCCATCCACAGGTATCTAATTGCAATGTAGATATACCCACAGAGACCATGATGCAAAGGGGCCGTAGAGAATTGCCATTCATGTTGCCCCAGCATGAGACTTAAGTTGTGAAGCAGGCCTTGTGCTGACCCTTCATGCTAGAGCAAATTTTAACCAAATTATTATTGTCCTTTCTACATCTCACTCAAAATAGCAAGGAAGTTTAGTAGTGGTCCCCTCCCTGAAGTTGCTTACGAAAGGACACTTTAATACCATGTTTTGTAACTATGTGAAAAAGGGCAGTGTCTTTCTTTTTCTTTTTCTTTTCTTTTCTTTCTTTCCTTTTTTTTTTTTTTTTTTTTTAATTAATTTTAGCTACTATAAGATTTAAGAGCAGAATATTGCATTTTTCAGGTTCATTTGTTATGGTTGTGCCTACCAAAGCAATTACATCAAACCATGTCTTACTTTCCTATAAGATAATAAAAATGATAATTAGCAATCTGCTACTTTATTCCTCCCCTATCCTGTCTTTTGACCTTAATTTAGTATTTTAGAGCTCATCATTTTCTTTATGATTTTTAGAAAGTTATCTGTTTCTTTTTTAATTATTCAGCCATTTTTATGATCTTTTTTATTTTATTTCATTTTATTTAAATATCATTTGTACACTCTTCATATATGTAGGGTCAGATTCTAGACTGCTGTGAATTATTCTGAATCGAGCTTGGCTGATTTACAGCAGCCAAGTATCTTCCTTATAGAATTCAAGGTGCTCTCAGGATTTGTGAGCACATACTGCTTTTTGAGAGGGAAAACATTATTTGAGGTGATCCAAGTTGTAAAAATAGAAGCAATTGAATGAAACCGAATAAAGGAAAATGTAGTTTCAATAACAGGAAAAATTTCCTAATGGTGAAATTAATTAATCTGTGGAAGAGTCAGTCTCCCAATGGATGCTTTGAGAGGCCCAAAGTTTGAGACATTTTAAACCAGAGTGGGCAAAGCACTGGCCTATACAGCCAAGAACTATTTCTTCATTCGTAGGCAGATGTGCTAGTTAACCCAATAAGTCTTCTAGATTTCTAAATTCTAGGCTCTGAGGCTATGGATTGATCTTTATTTGAATGTATTTACTGTAATCTAGTACTCTTTTCAACACTGCTTAGCTCAGTAACATAAGCAAAGGTGCTACGGTGCCATAGTCTCAATATCAGAAATTGCTCTGCTTTTGTAGTGAGTACTCTCTGGTGTAACAATGTGAAGCTTCATCAAACTAAATGCTAAAATCTCTTTTCTGCTGATTAACTTCAAGAAAACCTAATGAATACAAGAAGCAATGTTTCCTGCATTCCAACATGTGGTGATGGAGCACTGTGCTAAAATTATCTACTGCATTAACTTCTGCCTCAATTCTTCTGCTTCAGAAATGCTAGTTGTGTGATTTAGAGATCAATTTCTGCACATGAATGGAAA
Source organism: Emydura macquarii macquarii (assembly GCF_026122565.2). Lineage (NCBI taxonomy): Eukaryota > Metazoa > Chordata > Testudines > Chelidae > Emydura > Emydura macquarii. Next base: position 1,595,045 of record NW_027131527.1, read on the forward strand.
TTATCCAATGGTATATTATTAGGTATTGATTAAAAACTTGTATTAAGAGAAAACGGGGTCCTGAAAGAGTAAAAATAATTTGATTCAGAAAGATCATCTAAGCTGTTAACATAACCTGCTTTCCACAGTTTAAAATCTGAATTCTAAGCCCCAATTAACAGGTTATCACTCAAGGGGTTCAGGAGATGACTCTGGCATACTGTGTGTATGTTTTAATGTGTTTTTCCAAATTCTTAGAAAGCATCTCAGCACATATGGGTTAATGTGGTATTGTTTAAATAAGTATATTTAGAATCACTTAACTCTCTTTTAGATCTTTTAATCATGTAGGTTGATATTGTAGGTTCTGAAATAGGCTAATGTATAGCAAATCCTAATGCTACAACAGTCCAGCTTTGATACCTTTGCGATACAAAGATTTCAGTCTTTTTCTGGTGACCCTTGGTGTTCAATACCCCAGACAAGGCCTACCCTTCCACAACTATGGTAATGCTGAGGCAGGTCCTGAGAGGAGAGAAATGGAAGGTTTTTTTTACCCTTTTTTTCCAGCTTCTGAATGTATTGTAGATATGGTAGCAATATTTCTCTGCTCTCCTCCTTCCCGCCCCCGCCTTCCCTCTCACAACCTGACTAGTGAGGTAGCTCACTCTAAGCACCGAAGTTTGGTGAAAATGTAGGGTAAAAATTTTCAAGTGCCTAAAGTGACCTAGAAGCTTAAGTCTCATTGAAAGTTAGAGGCTTCAAAGTACCTACAGTTTCTCTTCAGAATAGGACTTAGGCTCCTAAGTCACATAGGCACCTTAGCATTAATCTTTCACTGACAAATCTCAGTTGTTTTTGTTCTTAGAGCTCACAGAAGTCTAAAGGCCTTGAAAAATATTGTTCAGCTTTCTTTATATTAAAAAGCATTGTGAAAGCAGTGTTTTCAAAAATAAAAAATCAAAGCCAGAGTCTGCTGGCTTTGGTACTAATTATGTGTCAGTGCTTGAATAAGATTTTGTGATGGGAATCTTTCTGCAACTGTATATTAATTGGTTTAGTCTACCTGATGTTTTAGAGCATGAGTCTAATTATGATGCCAGTTAAGCAGAACAGCAGGCAAACTTTTCCAAAGAATGAATAAAATGTGGTGGTAAATATGTTCTGTTAGGAATGGCATGTGCTTTCCCATTGCAAATAGATTTATTGAGTTAATTGGGAGAGGAAAGAAAAAGAAATCCTTATGTATTATCAGCTTTTGGATGCAGGCTCTCTTTTAATGTATGTTTTTGTCTCAACTTCTAAACTGCATACTGTATGTCAAGTACCATAATATAATTATGAATAAGCCCATTTAGTAGATTATAATAGCAAATAAAGGATGAAGGCAGACATCACCTGAGGGTTATTTTCTTCAGTCACTGGTTAGTAAGGGCTTGTTTTTTACATGCAAATTACTGTGGAAGACTATAGAATATAAAATGTGTTGCTATCTTCTGGCCAGATTTGAAAATATAATGCTGATTTTTACATTAGTATAATTCCATTTGGATGCTTTGTGTATAATAGTTTTGGACTGGATATACATGACTATTAAATTATGTGTGGATTTAAATGCTCGTAGCTCTATGTAAGTGACAATGCTGTCATTTAGCAGAGCTGTAGCCTCAAAGTATTTCTGGGAATGGACCAGATAATATGTACTCTCTTGATTCCAAAATAATGTCTGCTTTAGCAAATAATTAGAGGTTTAGAAAAAGCACTGGAAATTTAAAGATATTTATTGGACGCTTATTTAAACTCTCACATTGAAGACCACAGTAGACACAGATCTTGCTCACACACCCACTCGTTATATTTGGGCCTTGTTTTTAAGGTTGTCCAACATTTCCCATCATAAATCCCGGTTTTCAGTTGTTTATAGCTTTGCCCAACTTTAATTGTTTTGGCTGACATTTTCCATGTCAAGTGCCTACCCCAAGCTGATTTTTTTTTCCTTTTTATTTTTCTTGTTAATTCCAGCTGGAAGGGTTGGACTTCAAAGGATGATTTGTGGAGAGGAAACTGGAACAAGAAAGCCAGGCAAGGGGAGTGTGGAGATTGGGGGCTGGAGGAAAAAGGAAAACTAGCACTGAGAGTTGAGTGGAGACTGGGCGTGGGAGCCATGGGGATGGGAGGTGGAGGAATTTGTTACTGTTTGGGCAAGGAGACGGGACTGAGAGCCAGGAGCAAAATAGGTGGGGGATTTGGAGCCAATGGGTGGAGCCATTTTGAGATTAGATGAGGAGCCAAGGGGGAAAACTAGTATTAGCTGGGAACGGAGACTGGGAACCAATGGGGATGGGGAAGTAGATGGAGACGGGGGAGACAGATCTGATGAGGCATCAAAGTGCAGGAGGAAAACAGGAATTGGCTAGGCCAAGAGATTGGAACAAGATGATGGGGGAACACAGTGAGATTGGACAAGGAGACTGGGGCAGAAGACAGAGATGAAGTCAGAGGAGATGGGGAGTGTGGGCCTGGAGGAAAGGCAAATGAAACAAGGAGCTAGGAGGGGGAAATTTAAACTGGCTGGGCAATTCCATCAGGACTGGTGGTGGGACAGGGAGACTGGAAGGGTAGACTAGGACTGCTGGGAAAGAAGACTAGGAATGGGGTGAGAAGCCTGAGACTTGAACTAGCTAAGTGAGGACAAAGGACCTGGAATGAGGAGCCCACGGATAGGAAAGACAGACTGGAAACAGGGAAAAGTTGGAGGGGGTGGAGAAAAAGGGTCTAGTGTGGGGGAAGTGGGCAGAAAAGTCTGTGCCCACGAGAGCCGCCTCCAGATCTTGTAATGGTTTATTCTACCATTTGTTTGCTGTCAGCAAATATACTTGAAACCTCCCTGGCAAAGTGTGTATCTCATCCTCCTCTACTGATTGTCACTAGTACTTTGTTGTTTGTTAACATCTAGGAAATTACACACACACACACACTCCATGTGAAAAGAACATAATTAATGTTGCAAAGTCAAGCCTTTGCAAAATGAAGGTTGCCTATGCAACCTGTATTTGACCTCCTTGTATGTACTCATTATGGCAGTCTTTAATTACATGATCACATACTGTTTTTTTTTTCTCCCAGACCCCTGTCTCATTCAATGCATTGGCTGGATGGCTCACTTACTGAACAGCTATTCAATATTTTCTTTTTTCCTCACTAGACAGTGTGGGGCCCTATTCCTTATTTACTATTCAAACTCTGCTTTAAAATAGAATTATTAATTTCCTCACAGGCTTTTTCTTATGGCCCTTATCATTAGAATACCCAAGTGCTTCTCAAATATTAATGAAGTTATTTTGAATGAAAATATTGAATAGCTGCTCATTAAATGAGCCATCCTGTGCACTGACTGAGGCAGGAGTCCTATGGGGTGGAGAAAAGTGTATGATTATAGAATTAAAGACTCTATCATAATACGTATGCACAAGGGGGTGAATTAAGGTTGCTCAGGCAACCTTCATTTTGACATTTCCTAACTTTGGAGTGCTTCACTTTTCAGTGTTAATAATGTTCTTTTAACCTAGCGTTTTTGTATGTATTATATATTATATTGTATTTAAACTAAGGTTCTAGACTGTCTTTCTGTCTTCTAGAAAATCACATTTTAAAGAGGAGATTTGATTTTCTTACACAATCTACCTCTCATCAGAACAGCAATTTAGTTGGTTTAGTTTGGTTGGGAAGTAGGGGGTGGTTTGGGAGGGAAGATCTTTTCTCTCCTGGGCCCCTGACCTGGTATATTTCAGCTTTCAGTACTGTCAACTCCCTCTTTCCCTTCTCATCAGTAACATCTTCATTGATGGAGCAGCAGTGTCAAACATCACTGGCAAACACTCTGTTGGGGCTCGCTGTAACTGGATTCAGATTTCACATGTGGTGAGGCTTGATTCCTCAGAGGACATTTTGTGTGTAAGAGCATGAGAGATTTAGGTTAAGTGCCCTTTTACCACAGCATGATTAGATATAAGGAATTCTGTTTAATGCTTTGATTGGAAAATGAAGTCTACGGACATAAGTGAAATGAGGGGTTAAGTATCAGTAGTCTGAAATATTACGGCTGGCAGCTAAGCAGGATACTGCATAGCTGTCTGATGGGGCTCCTCCTTAGGTCACTTCCATTTTAATTAGCATGTGGGTATATAGCAGATAACCTAGCAGAACTTGAAAGCAACGCAAGATTGACACTTCACCTAAAAGCACCCCAATATGAGTTGGGGCCACTGTTGTCATGATATTACCAAAAGGTGGCATATAATATATCATTGGAAAACTAATAATTCACTGATTATTAATATTCTTGCATGATGTATGCATGTAAATCCACAAAGGACTTCATAGATTTTGTGCCAGAGATATAGTCTTGAAATGTATTTGACAATTAGTGCTGAAGCCACTCCTCTTCCAGATGAGAAATGCCTGCTTGAATGTATTGTGATATAAATTAAGCAAGATGTGAGCAAACACAAAGCCCATTTCCATGCAAAGTAAACAAAACCATCAGAAGAGCAAGTACACTTAATTTGTATGGGGGGGTGGGATGCAGACTGCACCCTCAGGAGGTCTTCCTGCCTCTTGAACCAGGGTCTGTGAACTTTGGGAAGATATATGTAGAGAGAAAAAAGCCATTTTGGCATCCTTTACTGAGAAGACAAAAGAACTGAGCATTTTGAGATCTGTGAAGGCCTGACAGTTTGGTCAGCTATGCTGGAAAAGAGATTTGATGAGAAACATTTCTCTGATCAAGAGACACAGTTTGTTAAACTAGATTTTAGTCTTAGAAGCATGTTTTTTTTATTTTGCTTGGTTGTAACCCTTTCTGTCTTTATTCCTTATACTTGGTATCACTTAAAACTATGACTTTTTGTTTAATGAACTTATTTTAATTTTACTATAAATCAGGTCTGTGCTTTGATTAAAATAGTATGTTTGTTTATCCCAGTTAAAGTACTAAGCTGCTGGGTACTGTCTCTCTGTGAGAAAAGTGAACTTAATAACCTCTGTGAGTGTTCAGTGGGGAGGCTGGATATTACATAGAAACATCTCTGAGGAACTCGGGAGTTGGGGTTCACTGATGGATATCTGTTAGCAAGGTTTGGACTGGCAGAGCAGACAAGCTGGAGTGTCAGGAAGTTGATACAAAGTTTAGCAGCAACAAAACTCTGAACGGCTCAGGCTGAGAGGGCTGAAACGATTTTGAGAACTCTAGCAAATTGTCACAATCTCCTATTAAGAAATGAATTGTTTGAGTCCAAAGGAAGTCTTAAAGCGACTGTATACACTCTCCTGATGTAGAAAATAAAGCAGTGCTTAGCCTGAATGTCAGAATTCAAGATTTTCCTGCACAGAAGATTGTGCCAACTCTGTTACATCTACCAGCTCCAAAAGGCTCCCATGACATTGAGAAGAAACACCTAAGATATAACACCATGACTGAAGGCTTTGTGATCAGGGGCAAACTGAAAATAAGAATGTGGGGTGATAAGAAAAGTCTTCCTTAAACTTGAGAAGGAGGAACATTAAAATATATTTTCCTGCAGGTATTTTTTTTCTCTGAAAGAACAGCGACACTAAGTGGAATGTCAAAATCTGTTTTTAAATTAAGATACTTTGTTTGAGAAAGTATGGAATGGAGATGCTTTAAAAGTTTAGTGAAGTGGTAATTTTTTTCATATGCATAGTGCAAAATTATGATCATGCAAGACATCCAGAGATGCATTTTAAAATTATCATTAGATGTGCCTTGATTGATGTTTATAATAAATTAGGTGGGACTGGTCAATAAGAAGGAGTGCTCGGATGGAAAGTTCAGTGAAGCATAGATTCTGTAGGCAAACAAATACTATTATTCTTATTTTTTTCATAGCTATGCCCAAGATGAAGCTAAACATGTTTTCTTAAGAAATTATGATGTCTCTTGCATCTGTCTGAGTACAAAATAATTAAAAGAATCCCACCCTAATTATATTTTTTCACTAGATAAATATAAAAGAATCATTAATTTATCCTTTAGTGACCTTTGTTTCTGTAATAGACTGGCTGTATGACATGGTATGTATGGAACATATGTCATATTTCCAATTTTGCTAAATTAAATATCAGTTTTATTTGTTTTTCTAATACAAAATAAATACATTTTGGACATTTTGTAGATTATAAGGCAAGATGGGACCATTGTTGTTATCTACTCCAAATTCCACCTGGTGAGTCCACACAACCTTAGTTTAAAGACTTCAAGTATTTGAATAACCACCTTCTCCTTTAGTATCCTGTTCCAATTGGTAATTATTCTTGCTGTTCAAAATGAGGGCCTTATTTTCAGTTTGAATTTATTTCACCTCAACATGTAACCATGGGATTTTGCTATGATTTAATCTGCTAGGTTAAATAGCCTTCTGCTTTTAGGTGTCCTCTCCCCATATGATTACTTGGACCTTGACCAAGTCAACTTTTAACCTTCTGTCTAATTATAGGCAGAGCTGGTAGCACTGTCTATTATTAGGATTAACTGACACTTCCCTTTGCAAGATGCTAATTTCAATTGCTTTGACAAAATGTAACCATTTGGGTTGAAATTTTGCTGTGTATCTGCACCAGACTGATTTTTGTTTGTCATCCAAAATGGTTATGCTACTTCCAAGAATAGAGCTAGGGAAATATGTTATTTTGCCCATCTAAAAAAATGTGGCAACCTTTTATATGAAATGTTCTAGTTGCCCTCATGCTTTGTGGGAGGTTCTTGAATTTGTCATCCTCATAAGATCATAATTTGACCAATAATCAACCTTTGAAAATTCACAGTTGACACATGCTCTTTAGAGATTTGATAGAGCTTAAAAGCTAAAATTTCCTCTAGAGCAGGCTCAAGGGTCTTGCAAATAGTGCTGACCAGACTCCACATGTGGCATTCCCATAGAGCAACTGAGCATACTCCAGTCCAGAGCTATGGAGCTCAGAAGGACTTTCCCTGTAATGGCTTTTCCTCATTTCTGTGCGGTAGGGCCAGGCTGGGCACAAGAACTGAGAGTAGACATTGTCTCTCTGGTGCGGTCAATGACACCTGACAGGAACCCAGGCATTGTGGAGGAGAGAGCCATCTGAGCTGAAACAAAAGCCAGACCAGCGTGTGGGGGAGAAAAACAAACAGATTTGGACAAGGAGTCTGATGAAAGAGTAAGTGCGTAAGGGGAGAGACATTGACTACAAGTTAGAGAGGGGAGACTGGAATTAGATGAGCAAGGAGAATGAGACTGGGAACCACTGGGGGAAGAACGCTGGAACTGGTTGGATAGGGAAGGAAGCTAGGACTAGGAGCAGTGATGGAGACAAGAGTAGGAGCCAGTAAGGGGGAGCAGGAAATGAACTGGTTGCCAGTTGGCTGCGGGAGGACATTAAGATGGGTTAAGGAGCATGGGCTCTGGCAGGGACAGGGTCTGGCTGGATAAGGAGACTGGAACTAGGAACAAGTAGTGCAGACTGACCAAGTCTCCTGGAACATCAGGGAGAAACCAAAAAACCTTCCTATTGAATAATGTTATCTCCTGCATAAAAACTGCGTCACACAGAATCATGTGTCAACCAGGCATGGGCAGCAGCCCCTCTCTCTCTCTCTCTGAGTTAGTGAGAGAGACTGATGTGCATGGGGTGGCTGATGCACAAGACTCTGGAAATGTAGTTGACTTCTGCTCTTCTTCTGATCTTGCCACTGGGAGCATGCAAGGCTGGGCATCCAATGGCTGGGCAGAGGAGGTAGATTTAAAGTGTGGCTACTGTGTAGAGCCCGGGCAGCATGAGGCGGAGGGAGGGAGAGTGGACCTTGTCAGTGTGCCAGGGAGGGGATCATGCCTTGTTCTCCCTAGGCCTTCGGGTAAGGGGAGTCGAGGAGAGGGTAACACCGCTCCTTTCCCAGGACTCAGTGCAGTAGGCATGGGGCAGGCCCACATTTTTCTGTTCTGCTGCAAACACCCTGTTGAGAGTGAACGTCTGTCTTCATTTCTCTGAACACTGCCTATGGCCAAGTTTATTATAGCTCTGCCAGGTTAGAGCCTTGCACTGGGGTTGAGCTGCAACTCTGCTGGCCTCACTCTTTTTTCTCTGGAGTGCAAAACATGGGGGCAGGGAGACCAATAGGGGTAATAGTTGGTGGGTAAAGGAATGGCAGTGGGGATGTTGGTGGAGCTGGGGCAGGGGGATGAGATGCCGACAGCAGCTGGTGGTAAGGAGGACTCAGGCAAGAGGCAAAGAGGGTGAGTGAAGGAAAGACTGAGACTGGATGAGGAGCAGAGACCTGTAGACTGTGATATAGGAGGGGTCTCAACCATAGAATCATAGAATCATAGAATATTAGAGTTGGAAGGGACCTCAGGAGGTCATCTAGTCCAACCCCCTGCTCAAAGCAGGACTAACCTCAGCTATATCATCCCAACCAGGGTTTTGTCAAGCCTCAGCTTAAAAACCTGTAAGGATGGAGATTCCACCACCTCCCTAGGTAACCCATTCCAATGCTTCACCACCCTCCTAGTAAAAAACTTTTTCCTAATGTCCAACCTAGACCTCCCCCTGCAACTTGAGACCGTTGCTCCTTGTTCTGTCATCTGCCACCACCGAGAACAGCCTAGCCCCATCCTCCCTAGAACCCCCTTTCAGGTAGTTAAAAGCCGCTATCAAATCCCCCCTCACTCTTCTCTTTTGCAGACTAAACAAGCCCAGTTCCCTCAGCCTCTCCTCATAAGTCCTGTGCTCCAGCCCCCTAATCATTTTGGTTGCCCTCCGCTGCACTCTCTCCAAATTGTCCACATCTTTTTTGTAGTGGGGGGCCCAAAACTGGACACAGTATTCTAAATGCGGCCTCACCAATGCCGAATAGAGGGGAATAATCACTTCCCGTGACCTGCTGGCAATGCCCCTCCTAATGCAGCCCAATATTCCATTAGCCTTCTTGACAACCAGGGCACACTGCTGACTCATATCCAGCTTTTTATCCACCGTTACCCCCAGGTCCTTTTCTGCAGAGCTGCTGCCAGCTCGTCGGTCCCCAGTCTATAGCTGTGCATGGGATTCTTCCTTCCTAAGTGGAGGACTCTGCACTTATCTTTGTTGAACCTCATGAGACCTTCCATGAGAACCATGAGACCTTCCATTCTCTTCCTGCAATCCCTGCCTTGTAAACTACACGCTTTCCAACTTCTGCAGCAATTGAGGCAGGGGCCTTATAGACAACAACCTCCTTTGCTACACAACCCTGGTTCATAGCCCCAAGCAGGTCAAGCCTGAGCACTGTGTGAGGCAGGGATCCTTTTGAAAAAATAGTATGTGATCATGTAATTAAAGGTGTATTGTAATGTATACACAAAACGGGGACACATGAAGGTTGTACAGTTAATCTTAATTCAGGCATTTTCTAACTTTTGCGTTCTTGAAATTGCAGCCTTCGTAACGTTATCTTAATGTGTGTGTAAAATAAGCTAAATAGGCTGAGCTCTCAAACATGTTTTCCAGTCCCCAAAGTATTCATGTTCTTCTCTGCAATCTGTCTAATTTTTCAAAATTCTATTCTGGTTCAGAAGAGTCTACAAGTACAAAAAACACTTGTATATGTATCTTTAAGGTAACTTTGTATGGCTACTTTGCTTTTTATTAAGCATTAATAACACAAACACCTAAATAAGAGACCAATATGCTTCTAGAGGAATGTTTTTTGTTTAGAATGGGTATATTCATGGCACAGAAGAAAATATTTTAGACATAATGAAGAGGATACAAAGAGTAGATCCACTTTTAAAACAGGATACACTTTTATTGGTCACTGTAGAAACCTTGTTAACTACTCATTGTTAATTACTCAATCAAAAGAGATCTTTACATTAATGAAATATAAATTTCTGTAGGAACTTGACAAAATGACTTAAAGGAGCCCATTTTGTTAGGCTAATATATTAATTTTCATACAGATAGAGGTTTTGTTTTTTTAAGGTTCTAAATCGAATCTGCTAGAAGCAGAAATGATTGGACTGGCAGATACTTTCAGTGAATCATCACATGGCAGAGTCCTCAAAATTAGTGATGGAAGAGACGTATTAGCTCTATATATCCTACAGTGAGTTGGACCTACATTGTTTGGCACAATTCCCTTGTTTGGCAGCCTAGAAATTCTGCACCAGCTTGAGAGTGTGTTGTTGTTTTTTAAAGGTTTGTACTGAATTAAATATGAAAATTAATTCATTCCAATGGAGTTCATCATGTTACTGAATTTTAGGCTAGATTGTCAGACCACGATCCAGACCACATTAATGGGCAGCATGGTGTTTCCTGACCCTGGAGAATCCCAGGAAAGGGAGATTGTGACTTAGAGTGCTAGTCTACCTCTGCTCTGGGGAGGGAGTTTCTTGTGACTCATCACATTGTATGCTTGCCAACAGACTGGTATCACTTGTGATTTTGGTGCATTGGTGAGGTGGAGTCAAGGTTCTGTCCACTCCCTGCCCTCTGCTAGCCACCTGCATGAGGGGGAGGCAAAGTAGTTCTGTGAAGCCCACTTCCCACTGTGTGAGGGAAGGAGGAATACAAGGCCTCTGTGCAAGTGAGTAAAGGGGTGCCTAAAGCTCTGTCTGCTCCCTTGTTCAGGCCTGCAGTATAAACTGCAGTCTGGCCTTTAGATATTAAATTCAGGTGATGTTACGCTGTCACCAATTTTCAAAGTTTTCCAGATATTGTTATTGGAAACATGTGGCTTCGGTGACCTATTTTTTTTAATGTTCATGAGCAGCGTTACTGGAATACATTGATGGAAAGCCTTTCATCCAGAAGGATCCCTAAACACATCAATAGATGATTCACAAACTTCTAGGAATCATTAAACCCTTCCTTATTAAAATGTAGCTGAAATAGGCCAGCTGTTAGAGCCCGGACATTAACCTGTAAAATATGGGAACTGATGGCCAGAATAGAGTATTTCTATAACTGTGCATAACTAACTCTTTTAATTGCATTGTTTGTGTTAGTGTATATAAATCTATTTAATAAATGCTTGATATTGATTTTCCTACATGTACTAGTCAGACTTTTAAACTCCCCGTTCTTTTAATGTCTACATCAACTTTCAAAAAAGCACAATACAATAGAAAAAGTAAAATGAGTTAGAGCATTTATAACTGAATTAAAACAGTCATGGCAGTGTCGTTACTGGTCTATCAGCATGGGACACTCAATGAGATGTGTTCACTTCCTGTTTTTTTGTACATCCATAGTCATAACTGACCTTTTTTCAATTGAGGGTATATGAGTACAATTCCTTTCTCCTTTCTTATCTGGCAACGTTGTAGGTGTTCCAAAACCCAAACCAGAAGCTTTGTACATATTCTTTTGAAGTGAATGTGCCTCTTATTTCGTTTCTACTTCATGCCATATATTATTAATTTAGTCATCAAATGAAGAGGTAATAGAAATTTGCATGTGTTCCTTTTCTTTCTACATTATTATCGTACAATAGCAGACTATAGTAGTCAGCTTCATTTTCTCCAGATGGCCTCCCATTTCATCAGTTCAGACCACATTTTGGTCTTGCCAGAATAACAGATTATATAGATTCTTCTTATAGCACAATCTCAGACTATTCTGATTGACAGTAAACAAAGTTTCAAATTTTTTGGTTCATCAGCCATACTATTTTTATTTGCATCTCTGTAGGATATACAAAACAAGCCAGACAGAAGAAAGAACTATTTTCAAAATCCTATATGAACATTTCAATGATCCAGGGTGGTAGAGAGAGTAGCCTGTTATCTCGGTCTTAGAAAACAACCTGTACAAACCACAGCCCTTTCCTTGAGAAAAATCAAAATCCCCCTCACTGAGATACAACTGAGTATTCTGACAAATAAAAATTAAAAATATATACATAAAATGTGGAGGTAGAATCTACCTTAATTCATGTTTTGAATAATTTAACTATTTTAACTGACTTTTAATCATGTTTTATCACATGCAATAAGAGCCTCTGAGGATGTTTTATTCTTATTAGTGTAGATTCAAACTGTGGTTTCATCCTAAATTCATCAAACGCCTCCTACCTTGCAGTTTCTGCTAACTCTTGAGGTTTGGGTGATTTTGTCTGCTTTCTGTTCTTAGGTCTCCATGGCATTTTTTTTTTTTAAATAGACACCATCTGTCCTAATGGTGTTCTAACAGCTTTTGTTAAACAACACATCTTTCTCTCTATTTTGTGTCTTTTTAACAGAGTTATTGCCTGTTTATTCTTTGGGAATGAAGTATGACATAGTTCAGAAAATGAGTGCTCTTTTATAAATGTTCTTAACATTTCTAATACTTGCCCTGTTTCCAAGTGAAGTATGAAGACCATGCTGCATTAATTATTGGATACAAACCTATTCCTATGCATTTATGTAGTTTACATATCTATAAAATGGTCACTAAAAAACCACAGATGACTGATATGAAAAACACAGTTGCTATATATTCTCAATAAACATAATATCTAATTTCACTAATGTTCTTTATTATCCTTCAGAAAGAACCCCCAAAAGCATAATATTCCACTAAATAGAAATTGTAAATCAAAGGACATCTTTTGTGAGAAAATTATTGTTCATCTGTTCATCTGTTCTTCAGTCAGTTAAATTAATTTGTCAATTGTACTGAAGACAATTGTTAATGCACGTAAATGTCTGTTAAATATATTAATGGCAGTCTGGAGGAGGTTGGACTCTGGTACACAGGATCCAAAGAGAGTCTGCTTTTATTTTTCAACTAAAAATACAAACACATAACTCTGTCCTATGGGAACACATTACATGTATTTCTGTAGTTACCTTGATAGTAGTAGTTGTCTCTTTTGTCTCTAAATTAAAAGTTATCTTCAGTAGTTAAACACATTTTCCAAAAAAAGAGCTGCTGCCACTTTCTAGTATTTTAAATTGCAAACTAATATTCTGTTAGAGGGGAAAAGTGCCCATAGTCTGGGCCTATAGTAGAAAATTCCCAGGATCTCTGCAGATGATGGCATTGTAGGCACTTCGGCCTCACATTTCCCCTTTCCCTCCCAGCCTCCACCCACACACCCACCCACCCACACACACACACACACACCCAATACAGATGGCTCAGTGCTAGAGTATGCCTTCCATCCTGGCCAAGAATCCAGTGATGAGATGGGCCCTAGCAAATCCATCCCTAGGGTACGGCAAATCGGGGCGACCACCCTAGGCTCCGTGCTTTGGGGGTCTCTGCGCTGTGACATCATGGTGTCAGTCTTTCTTGTCAATTTCACGGATCTGTGGGAGCTGAGAAATTGACAAGAAAGCCGGGGGGACTGGGCGGCTGCTGCCCACTGCCAGTGCTAGGACCAGGACAGAAGATGGATGGCTGCAGCCCGCCTGCTGGCTGCATGTTGGGACTCAGCGAGAGGCAGGTGGCTGCAGCCCAGCAGCCGCCTATTACCTTTTGCCACCTAATTGCTTAGTTTGCCTATGACTAAGGCCAGGGCTGGAGATAGAGACAAATGGAGAAAATATTATGATGGGTGAGGTTTTTTAAAAAAATATTTGAATCTTATCATAATTATACGTAAGATTGAAAGTACAATATAACATAACTACATTGTAATTATAGATCTGGGCGCTATCAATATTTAACCTGCAGGCTACAGCTGCCCTTGACGTGCACAGATGGTAGAATCTTAATAGGATATATAAAATTATTATTATATCAAAGTCATAGTCAAGGTTTTTGTTTGTTGGGAGGGGGTTGAGTGGGAATTGAGGATGGATTAAAGAAAGCCTTAGATATTGAGAGATGCATTACTTTTGGAACTGGATTCCTGTTATCCATTTAAATAATAGGCATTCAATCCAAAATACACAAAGCACATTTTAGTGGAGCATATGATAGGTAATATTGTGGTTCGCTGCCTTTTCAAATTAGATTTGCATGTCCCTTGTGTCTAGATACAATAAATATATGAGACAAACAGGAGCTTTAGTTTGGGTAAATGGATGTCATAATCAAAATTCATAATAAGGGCCCTGGGACTCTGGAACTTGTTCGCCCTCCACAAACTCTTAACCTCCACATTTTCTCCCCTTAGTCTGAAATAGGCCAAACTTAATGACTTCTGTAGCATTCCCAGAAAGCTGTTTATTTTATATCATTTGAGGAAGATTGAAGATGTGTTCCAGGAGTCAGTGGGGATGGAAAGGAGCTTTCCTGTGACTTTGATGTATTGACTGGTTGTGTTAATTTATTATTACTTATGATTGTTTAATGCACTTGGCAGGCTTAGTTTCTATGTGTTATCCATGTATAATTTTGTAATGCTGCTGGGTGGTCATTATTATGTTTTGAAAAAACGTATGGTCAGATCATCTAGAGATTTCTGTATGGGCATTAATGATAATGCTATTAATGATAATTGCTTGCCAAATTTAGTTGTAGTACCAACGGCTAATCCATGTTCAAAGGCATCTGAATCTTTGTGGAAGTACTGTAACATCTCTTTTTTTCTCATACAGTTTGTATCTTATAAGGAACAGGATACACTGTGTTTTTCCTTATATGAATACAATCCAATTTACTCTTTTGCTGTGGAGGCAACCATTTGCCTTTTTGGAAAAACGTAAGTTAAGTCCAGACTGTTTGCTTTTGCACTACTGTCTTGTCCTTTACCTTGTTTTAACATTATCATTTTTAATGGGTAAAAATATTACTCTTGTTAGCAGTAACCCCCTGTGACATACAGTTTAGAAAAATAAATGCAATGAACTGGTTTAAAAAACGAGCTAAGATTTTCTTGTGAGGTATTCCTTTTCTTTTTTTCCTCCTACTTTTCTTCCACTAGCTTCTGCTTTTTATTCAACATCATTCTGCTTTCATCAGCTTGAAGAAAAGCAAATTTTGAGGATATCTGTTTTGGTTCTGTTTGTCGGACTATCCACATAGGTCGTCATTGTTTTATAGGTCTGGTGTACATCTGCATGTTTTATAATGGCTCAGCGTAGTGAAGTTGTCTGCTATCTTTGTGTTCTTCATTCTTTTGCTTCTGTTTATAGAGTGGTGGTACGAAGATAGCTGGCTTTCCTCATGTTGAATAACACAACTATAAAAAACCTCACTGTGTCAATAAGGCACTGATACATAAAACGGGAACTCTATTGCATAGTACAAGAAAAATTAATGCAAATCATTATGGCTTCAGAAGCAAGTGCTATATTTGGGGCGCAAACATGACTTACAACTTTACAAATGGTAATAATTTTTTATTAGATAAATTAATGGAATAGCTGATACACCTCTTCATTTCCTCCCTGGCTTAATTGTCAAAGCTAGTCATGCAAGAGTCTTTTGCCCTTTTTAATAGGGGGAAAATGTTTTCTGCATTGGGGCCTCAGACCCTTATACTGTGACCTGACATAGTATCATGACTATAGCACCTGTTTGGGACTTCATTGTGCTGTTTAGATATAGTCCGTAGTAGAATGCCTCTTGGTGTTAAGCTCCATTGTTGTTTAGTCTCTCCATTTAGCCAGCCGCACCATAAGCCAGTATATATCGGGGCAGGGCGAGCATTGGAGGTATGACTCTGCTTTGTCCCTGACCTATGCCTGTCCCCTTTGGGGTTTCATGTACTCTCAAAGGGGTAGGGAGAGAACAATCCCTGAGGAATAGGGGGAAATGAGGGCAATCTGCTGTAACTAGATTATCAGGGGACACCCTAAAACAGTATTTGTAGGTGTGCTGAGGAGGTTTATGAGCTGTACTGCAGCTTCTGTCCCAGAGTTGTTAGCTAGCACCAGTGTTGGGAGATATGGATTACATGTCCCAATTGCTGCATCTCCAGGTATCATTCAGCTCGAGTGATCCTGCCTCCTGTGCAGGGAAATTTGGAGTGCCATTGCTCCTCTCCCATTGTTACTCCCCAATGGCTCATGCTACCAGAGCTGGAAACATGTCACCATTTTTATCCACATTTCTATTTTCCCTGATGAGGGAGCCCTACTGCCCTCCAGCCCCACTGTGACTGTAACTTTTCTCTCTCTCTCTCTCTTTTTCTCATCCTGTATCCTTGCCCATTGACCTATTTCTTCCTTAGCTCCTTCCTCCTTATCTTTGATTCTGCTGTGCTACCATGAGAGCATTTGTGGCAAAAAAGGAAATGTGTTAACACAGCAGAATCAGTAGGAGGAGGTAGCAAAATCAATAGGAGGAGGTTGTAAAGGGAGAGGGGCTGGATGATGGGTTGCATGCTGGACCCAGCTTCAGTAATAATTAGGGAGAGAATTAGATGGAGAGCTGCAATGACAGAGCAAGAGCTAGAAAGAGTGGGCAATGTGCAAGAGTGGGAAAGACAGAATATCCTCCTGATTAGTTTAAATAAAATATGGACAGCCTTCCCTCTCCCCCTACCTTTTCAGCACAAGTAGCCTGGACACTGAGGCTGTCCCTCCACACCAAGACAATCCTAGTCAAATGGGACATATGATTGCCTAGCAATACCATGATCATGCATTGTCACTACAGGTAGCTAAATCTCTGTGGGAAAACGAATATGAAAATAGCAACATTCATTGACACTAATCGTTCTTTTGGAGAGTGATTACTTAATGTACGCTCTAATGAAAAGGTTAAACACTTTCCATTCAGTGTGCCTGTATTTGACCAAACTTCTGAAGGCCTTATCCACAACTTGATGGCATTTCTGTGTCTGTCTGTATGTCATAAGTTAACTTTTGATCTCCATCTGATGAAATCCAAAATTTACAGGAGTGGTGTAGGCATCAATGACCAAACCCTATTGGTTTTAGGGAAAACAAAATGGGGACATAGGAGTCCCTTTCATCTGCTTAGTGCAGTCACAGCTTCAAACACTTCTGCAGTTGTTTATAGCTCAAACAACTGGCTGATATTGGCCTTCCAGCATAATAATAGCTCTGCTCATCTTCCCAATAGTGTACCATGTTGACACACTGAATGACTTCTCTTCCAATCCAGACAATTAATAATGGTGAAAAGAATGGGTGGGCATGGGGAGAAAGGGGATAATGGGGGTATGCATACAGCCCCAAAAACAAGGGGATCGTAGGGTGGGCATACGGAACACTAGCATGGGAGAAATTGTGGTATGGGGAGAGGGGATACATGGAGGCCCTAGCATGGGGGAAGGGAGAAATGAAAAGGAGGCAGAGCCCCGGGAAAGGGGGGAAAAGAGTGAAGGGGGTGCACACAAAATTCCTGGCAGAGCAGTGGGGAATGGGGGCACCCCCGGAGCCCTTGCTGGGGTGGAGATTGAGGGATCTTGGTATGGGGGGCCTAGGAGAAAGAGAAGAATGGGAGTGCACACAGAGCCCCTGTCATGGGGGAGAATGAAGGATCATGAAATGGGGGGAGGGGAAAAAGGGGACACACACAATCTCCTGTGGGGGAATATGAGGGAGCCTAGAATAGAGTATGGGGGGTACATAGAGTCCCTGGCGTGGGGGGAGGGATGAATAGGAATGCAGGTGTGAATGGGGACCTTTGTTTGTCAGGAAAGGAAACTGGGAGTGGGGGTGCACAGAACCTCTGACAGGAAGGAAATTACAGAGGGTTGCAGGGAGTCCCTGAATTAGAGGGGGGAAACGAGGATGGCACACAGAGAGTTCATGGGATGAAATGGAGCCCCTGGTGTGTGCAATAAGCTTGGGCTATACAAACCATGAAGTGCTTCACCATGTATTTGTAGCATGCACTCCATGAAATTTGTAAAGGTTTTCCTATACAGAGGTCCATATTTATCTTCATGATGGGGTCCTTCCTACCAGTCCTATTGGAGAGGAGAGAGCCATTATTAGACTAATTGTACTCTTCAAGGACCTGATCCTAAGATTGCTGATAACCTTAAGGTGGGGGAAAGCCATGATGTAAAATGTAGGGAATAGCAAGATGGCCTCTGTGGAGGTTGCAAAAACCTATCATGAACCATATCCTGTTGGTTTGAGCAAGGCTATGCAGTTTGTCCCTGAGATGAGTGGCCTTAACCAGCATGCTTCATAATAAATAGCTGAGTCATCTTTACATATTCTCACCGAGCCAATGAAAATTCAAATATTGTATGAGATAGTGTAACACTAATGAAATAAAGTCTAATTTTGTTAAAGGTACAATTTATTTAGAGATACACACCATCATAATATCTAACTTGTATCTTTTTTCTCCCCTCCCTTCTCTGTACACATTATTTTTAGAGGAGTCCCCCCCCTAAAAATAAACTGATTAATAAATCAGATGTTGGCTCTCTATTTAGCCAGCCAAACACACCTACTACTCTCCAAAATGTGTCATATTATTCATATTATGTCATCAGTTTGGCTCGGATATTCATAAACTGCTTCTGAATTCCCAGAAAAATGAAATGCTAAGTATCACCCAGTCTTAATTAATGTAGTTTTAATGAATGATGTTAAAAATTGAAGTAGGCAAATGTTACACTGCTGTATTTTCACCTTTAATCTCCTGCTTATGAAGTTTTCTATTGAGGATATCCGGTCCAATCAAGTGTCTTAAGGGAGGTCCACACTGGGGAGAGGGGGAGGTTAGCCCCCAGTTTCACACAGTGGCTAAAATGGATACAGCTGCAGTGATGGAAGTGTTTGTGCAGGCGACCACCAGCATTTTATTGCTGTGAGTAGTGTAATAAAAGTCTGAGATACCGTATTTAAATATCCCTGTGACTTTGTCCAGCAGACTGCAGTCTCCTTCATGCTGCCATTGGAACATATGGTAGGTGTCTGGGCCTGCTTCATGTAGCATGTGGAGGATTTGGTACACTCTGGTTTCTCTCCAATGCCACTTACTTCCAGGGTGATGGGGAAGTGCTGCAGTGACCTCCCCCAATTTTCTTCCAGGTACCCTTCTGTACCAAACCGTGCGGCTGGTGTTCTTTCTCCATTTTTGTGGGAAACATAGTTTAATTCTGATACCATTTAATAAGGGTCTGGTGCACAGGAGCACCCATAGGAGAATGTTTTCTATGTGCTGGCCCTAGTCAGGCGATCTAGGTCCAGGTTATAAAGGTGAATACCTCTGTCACCAATGCCTCCCGTGGCTACTTTCAAACAGGTATAGAAGACATGGTGCTTAAAATGCTGTCTGGTTTCCTGTTGCAACTGCTGGAGAGAAATTTTAGAAAGATAAGTCTAATGTAGGCAAGGTCTACGTAATGATAGCATCACCCCCCCCCCCATGCTAAAAGTGAATCTACATCAAGTGGGATGACAATTATACTGCTTGCATCAGGGAACTGAAAATCTTACCGTTACCGAATTACGCTTTTCCTCTTCTAAACTAATTTTATTCTGGTACGTATTTCCTTCTCCCGCCCCATCATGTCATCAGGATTGCAATGGTGTCTTTTTTTTTTTCTTTCTTTTTTCAATAACAACAACATTTGCACTGAGAGTACAGTTGTGCCATGTAATGCACAAATGCACAAGAGGAGAATGAGCAGAGTGAGCCTTCCCCTGCCATTGCACCTCATGTCCATCTTTGCACTTCCCTGTGCAGAAGGGCGGCTCCTTGCGGTGTCTTTCTCAGATCTAGCCTTGTGGTGGATTCTACAGCAAGTCGTAGGGGGCATGGTGGTTGTACTCTCCTTCAGTCTAGCAGGCATACGGCAGCCTAAGGCAGAGTGCCTCAAGGATTTCCTGCTGGGCTAATGCAGCTCCTTTCCATTACTAGCGTAGGCGCTCTTCTAATGCAAAGAAAATGAATCCTATACATTTTTGTATGCTTTGTAATAGAAACATTCATCATATTTGATTTTGTTAAGTAGCTTTGCTGCCATGATTATGTCTAGCATTGTCCCTTTATAATCCCACAGTAATCTCATTTACTCCTGTCCTGAAAGGGTGCCTTTAGGAATGTGATGTGGCTGAAGCAGTAAATCAAGGCTTTGACAAAGTGATTCATGTATCAAAAGAAGGTGATTTGGAATTCTGATCTGACAGGCAAGCCAGAAATTGATGGATGTGTAAAGTCAATGAAGGTGGTAGGCTGTTTTTTTAATAGGTCTGCCCCTCAAAAACCTTGCACCAGCTGAGACAGCAAAAGGATTCCTTTAGCAAGCAGAATTACTGAAGTGCCTGCATAGAGGCTTGAGGATACCAAGGCATGCCATCAACATACTTCACTTTGGAGAAAAATTTATTTAATGCAAAACCTCTAGTGTCATAGATTTTGAAAATGCAAAAATAGCTTATGATTTACAGCATTTTAGTAAACTGAACAGAAAGTATGTTCCTTCCATAGCAACATTCTCCCTTCCTTCATTCCCTCACCCAAAATGGATACTAGACATCACAGAAGAAAACCTGTTGTTCTTAGCATTGACAGGCTCAATCTATTTTGCTTTATTCCTGTGAAAAATAAATCTTGACAGTCCAAATAACTTTTAAAAAGGCCATTTATTTTTGCTGTGAAAACAAGTAAGATGAGACGCATTGAAATTAGAAATAGCCTTTGCCAGGGGAAAGAGCGTTGTTATTTGATGAGGCTGAGCTGCTTTGTTGAGACTGGTACCCAGCTTTTCCGCTTAAAACCTAGCTATGTTTTTCTTTCTGGATCCCTGGATTTGCAAAATAAAGAAGTTGTTTGCCATCTATACAATCTGTACAGATATTGTCTGTAGATATTGTCTAGCCAGTCTCAGATAAACAGGCGAACAATCTTCAGGAGTGGCAGACCGATAAGCATTGGGAACAAATCACACCAAAATCCAAGTGAATCAAATATGGTGAGAGCAATGGCCAGATGTTGCTTAGACAAATTAAAGAACTATTTCATTTTTGCTATTCTCCCCCACCAGTGAATCTTGCAGCTAACATAACAATTATAAAATTGTTCAACCTATCCGTCTGTCTAACAAAAAGAGAGCATAGACATCATAAAGAAGTAAACTCTAAGATGAGTATTCTGTAATGCAGAAAGAAATACATGTTTTATTGACTTTTTTACTGAGAAAATAGGAGAAACAGTATCACTAGTTGATAATAAATAACCCTGAAAATCTGAAGGTAGAAATGCTGCCACTATTGCAGAAAATCTACGTAAAAAATTATTATTCAGCAAAGAAAAATCTACCTTTTGGAGCCTCACAAGGGAGATTGCATTAGGGCCTACATTAGGCTAATATAAACCTGGAGACTCACCCGTGGACTGTCCTGGTGAAATTCTTAAAATACTCAATTAATTTATGAAAAGCCAACCAAGTATGTAAAATTATATTAGAATAAAACCAGGATTCATTTTATTAAGACTTCAGGGGAAAATATTTGAGCAGATGCCAGCACTGTAGAGATATGAAACATAAACACTTTCAATAAAACATAACATCAATTGATCAAAGAGAATTAGAGGCTTCTGAATGTTTTGCTTCCCTTAAAAGATAAGGGGCCAAATTTGTCATTGATGTAATTCTTCTAGGTTTTCAAGGCTGAATTTGGTCCAATAACATTTTATAGTCTCAAGGCATATGCTATTTCAGAGGTGGGAGTTTACATCTGCTTGCCATCGTTTTACAAGTCTTTGTCCCCACAACCATCGGGTTCTTGATTTTAACATTCCATCAGCAAATTTGGTCAAAATGTTCTCTGTGAGGGTTTGACAATGTGTGAATTTTTGTAATATTTTGATGATTTCCTATATGTTGTATTTGTTATCTGGGGGGAAGGAATTAAGTTTGCTTTCAATGTAGACAACTACATAGTGGGTGTCACCCCCCTGTTGGGGTGGAATGAAGAGATATTAAGGAACTGGTTGAAACTGATGCAGATCAGTAAGGGGGCCAGAGAGACAATGTAAGCTCCAATAAATCATGGACTTTCCCCACCTCTCATTAAGGAAGCTGAGCGGAGACTCCAGCTTGAAAACAAAAGAGTGAGGTGAGGGGATAAGTGCTGGACTCTGGAGGAGCTGGGAGCTCTCTCACCTGTGACCTGACCAAGGAGGTCAGATTGAGATAGAGAGACTGAAAATGGAGCTTAGATGGCTTAGCTGACCAGAATGGGGCTATGCTTTAACTTTCATTTCTCTATGCTAAGCTAAGTGCTGTGTTGCAGTTGACTAATATATCCTACTGCTTTGACAGCGCCCACCCACTACTTCAGGCATTATGCAAAGTTCATTTTCAGGACATTATGATCCTTCTATGCAGTTTTGCTGTGGTTCTCTTCTATTTCTAAATAACGAATCAAACAATTGCATACAAATGTCTTCTTGTGCTCCATAATCACTTTTTGGTAAACGTAATCAAAGAGTGCAATAGGGACCTCTAAGAACTTGACTATTTTAGTTACTGAAATATTTAGTGTTGGTCTTGACTCTCTTGTTCCTCATTTGGAACAAGCATTATACAACTGATTTGCTGTATAGACATTAGTGGTAGTAATATACTATGATTTTATTTATGGCACTTACATTTTTATATAGCAGCAGTATGTGGCCAAAGTTTAGGCGAACTCCATTTATTTACTCCTGTGAACCAAGTCTGAATTTAAAATATACTCAAGGAAATGCAGCTAGTACTATAGTTCTGGGTTTATTTTGAATGTGATCCCACATAGTAGCCATCTCAGCTTGAAGCCGAGTAATGCTATAGAGCTACTTATGTTCATCATGCTGTAGGGTTTGGTAGGAGGGCACTCTATCTTGCCTGTCTGAGCTGGTGAGCATGTGACAATGCAGACTAAACTACCTCTCCCCAGCCATCTTCACTATCATAGCTTAGTTGACTGAGGCTGTTGTTTTTATTAGTGGTGCTCAGAGACCGAACTTTAGGCTTGTTGTTGCTAACCCAATGACTGTGTCTCTGGTTTCAGGTCAGTATTTTGCATTTGTCTTCTGTCATGCTGACAAAATGGGTATTTTTTAAAATAAATTTGAAACAGAGGTTTAGCGGAGCAATGCTTATGTAAGGTTGTCATTTAAATAAACTTTTATTCATGCTACAGCCGTTTCTTCACTTGGCACCTTGATTGGCAGATCAGCATCTGCCTCACTGCCTTGAAGAAGATAAATTACAGGTCATGTCAGGGAAACTAGGAGATGTTATTGAAACCTATGAGACTCTTATCTTCCCTCTAAAATGATACATATTTATGTTTCTCTGGTGCAAGGCCCATTAGGTGTGAAATAAAGGACAAATGTTAACCCTCTTCTAGCTAAGTTTTATATGGAACATTAATTGAATTACCTTCCATTTACTAGCCTTGGTAGTAAATTCATGGGAGTATGATCTGTTTGGTGTATATTGTGTTCAATTTTTACTTTTAAGAATAGCATTACAGTGGTGTTATTGAGTCATGTGAAACGTACAAGAAGATACTAGAATATTAATGTTACATACTTTAATCCCCAAAATTGAAAGTGTTTTGCCAGCTATCACATATGTGACTTACTTGCACCACCAAAGTTCACAGTCCTCCAGCATTCAACACTTAAACAGGGTTTGACAGCATAGCATGAATCGTAGAATAGGAAGAGGAGAACATTATGGGGTAGAGATTAAGCTGACAGAATGTAATTAGTGCCTGGCGTACAGCTGGCATGATTTAAATGATCAGTTCTAATAATTTATCACCTGTGGAATTTAAGTGCATCATCCCACCTGCAAAAATTGTCATAACTCTTTACAGTCTTTGTTCAACCTGTATCATAGTTTCATAGATTTTAGGGCCAGAAGGAACATTAGATCTTCTAATCTGATTTCCTTTAGAACACAGGGTATAGAATTTCACCCCCTTATCCCTGAATACAGCCAAATAAATTGTTTGCATAAAACATATTTTCCAGAAAGGCATCCAAACTTGATCTGAAGACTTGAAAATGGAGACTCCACCATCTCCCTTGGTAGTTTGTCTCAAGACTTTATCACCTTCACTACTTAAATAAAAAAAAAAAAAAGTGTGCCTTATTTCTAATTTGAATTTCTCTGGCTTTAACTTCCAGCCACTGGTTCTTGTTTGGCCTTTCTCTGCTAGATTAAAGATCAATTGGCCCTTTCCCCTGCTTTCACAGGACAACACTCTGTCTCATTCTCAGACAGAGGGGGAACAACCAAGAAAAAAAAATTCCCAAAAGTTCCTGCAGGCCTGCTCTCAGCCAGCTCCCCAGTTCCAGCAGTAGACAAGGTGATGTCTGCATGCCAATAATGTAGAAAAATGCCTGAACTTTACTCTGACAATTGAGGCCTAGATTGCCAGTTTCCTGGTAACATATATAAGTGACTCATGGGTTATTTTACTTCTCTATAAAATCTCCCTTTTATGGAGGATACTAACTATAGATGTTTTCCAGGTGCAGATATCCCCATAGTCTACAATGTCAGGGGGACAGTTACCTATTTAGAAGTAGTGCCTGCCCCTCAGTAGCTGTTGGTGCTCCAGGTTCTTCCCCCACCCCCGCTATTTATAAATAGTGGGCTGGGGAGGGGGAATAATGTTGATCAGAACATACATAAAAGCCTCATTTCACTAGCATCACATTCACTTTCCATGGTAAGGCCCAGCCCTACAAATACAAATGAATGTGCTTAACTTGGTAAATGTGAATAGTCCCATTGAAGTCAAACTGGCTACTCATGTTCATAAAGTTAAGTATGTTTATACATCTTTGTAGGATCAGAGCCTAATTGTATTTATTTTTTGGTTTTGTTTTTAAAGAAGCTTCTTTGGAAACTGTCCTATTCCTAATTCAGGTTGTTTATTACAGAAATCTAACACTGAAACTAACCACGGGAAAAGTGTTTTTGACCTTAACACCTGGGAAAGAACTTCGCTGTCCATGCTGCTGCCTCTCTCTGGTCTCATTGTTCTAGTTGTTGAATATCATATGTAAATCTGAACTGCAATCTGTTATCATCAAAGACCATTTTGGATCAGACCAATGGTCCATCTAGCCCAGTATCTTGTCTTCCGACAGTGGCCAATGGCAGGTGAATTAACAGAACAAGCAGTTGTCGAGTGATCCATGCCCTGTCCTCCACTCCCAGCTTCTGGCAATCAGAGACTAGTGATACCCAAAGCATTGGGTTGCATACCTGACCATCTTGGCTAATAACCATTGATGGACCTAACCTCTATGAATTTCTTTAATTCTTTTTTGAACCTGGTTATAGTTTTGGCCTTCACAGCATCGCCTGGCAATGACTTCCACAGACTGACACTGCGTTGTATGAAGTAGTACTTCTCTTTGTTTGTTTTAAAACTGCTGCCTATTATTTTCATTGAGTGGCCCCTAGTTCCTCTGTTATGTGAGGAGTAAATAACGCTTCCTTATTCACTTTTCCCCACATCATTCATGATCTCTATCATATCCCCTCTGAGTCGCCCCTTTTCTAAATTGGAAAATCCCAGTCTTTTTAATCTCTTCTCATGTGAAAGCTGCTCCATACCCTTAATTGTTTTTGTTGCCCTTTTCTGTAACTTTTCCAATTCTAATATTTCTTTTTAGAGATGGGGCAACCAAAACTGCACACAGTATTCAAGATGTGGGTGTACCATGGATTCATATATGGCATTATGATATTTTCTGTCTTCTTATCTATCCCTCTTCTAATGGTTTTTAACATTCTGTTAGTTTTTTTAACTGCTTCTGCACATTGAGCAGATGTTTTCACACAACTATCTGCAATGACTTACTTGAGTAGTAACAGCTAAATTAGATCCCATCAATTTATGTATATAGTTGGGATTATGTTTTCCAATATGCATTAGTTAGCATTTATCAACATTGAATATCATCTGCTATTTTCTTGCCCAGTCACCCAGTTTAGTGAGAATCCTTTCTAACTCTTTGCCATCCTTTTCCAGATCATTTATGAGTATATTGAACTGTGGTACTCCAAGTATAGCTCCCTAGAGGACACCACTATTTACCTCTCTACATTCTGAAAACTGGATTCTCCATCACTGGCAATTTTAAAACCAAGATTGGATGTTTTTCTAAAAGATGTGCTATAGGAATATTTTTGGGGAGAAGTTCTATGGTCTTTGTTATACAGGAGGTCAGAGTAGAAATCACAGTGCTTCCTTCTGGCCTTGGAAGCTATGAATCTATAATTGTTTCCAACTGACATTTTCTAAAAGATTCTCAAAATATCAGGGAAGCCTTCTTGAAAGATGGTGGTGAGGAAGGAGGTAGGTACAATTAGATCCATGCATAGTTTCAAAGAGTTTTAGCTTTTAACTACATAAGCCCAATTCAGTGGCTGTTGAAGTCAAAGGGAGTCTTTCCAGCAATTTCAATGGGCATTGGATCAAACCCTAAAGGCCACATAAATAAACAAGTTTGCAGTTGCTCTTAAATAGCTCCAAGATTACTTTCCCTATTCTAAATTCATTATCATAACCCTATAGATTTCAGTGAAGTAATACCAGAGGTGATTTTAGACCCATGTTTCACTGCTGTTTGTTTATATGAGAAACAAATAATGGTGAGACCAGTCAAACAGACAAAAATTCTGAGTCCAGAATCCAAGTATCACATTCAAGTCATTTTGATTTTTTCTTAGAAACAACTCAATTTATAGTAATGATTTTGTTCTATAGTTTATAAACTTGGAGAGCTCTAGAAGAAGAGAGAGAAAGAGAGCACTAAACCACATGGTTCTTTGTTCAAACTGCTTTATTTAACATCCTCTAAATGCACAGGTACAAAATAGTAAATGGGCTGTTTCTTCCCTGAACTCAAAACAAGATATTTAAAGAACAACCCTAAATGTCTGAGATTATCAAATCCAGTTAGGCAGCCCCACCATCTGCTGTTTGGTATATAGGCAGTAATGTTAATGATACTACAAGCATGTAAAATTATGTTGACTTGGAAAGTTTCCTACCCAGCCTTAACAGATTGCTTCAGTGGCTTTACCATAGCAAGATTTAAAAAGAAAAAAAGATTGTTGAAGGACTGGGAATGAATGTGGCTTCCAAAAAGATTTTCCTACATTTTCATGCATCCTACCACTATTTAGCATTTGACTTTTTATGGTATTTTGTGGTGTATACTGATATTGAGGTTCTCCCGGATCTCATTTGCACTGTTGCAAATCAGGAATAATTTCAATGAAGTCAATAGAGTTACACAAGTACAAAACCGCAGTGAGATTAGAATCAGGTCATAAACCTTTACTTCAATGTCACCTATTAAGAAGAACCTTGATAATATTTAGTATTTATCCAATCATTGATGTCAGTTCAAGAATTACAGTTTATTTTATCCCTCCATTCATTTTTTTGCACTCTCCCCCATTTTCCCTCACTAAGGGGAACATTTTTTCTTTCTAAAAGTTGAAATAAACCAACACTCAGTTCTGATTTTTGTCATCCCCACTCCCTCTTGCTTACCCCATTTCCCCTAATTTTCAGCCCAGCAACTAGGGAAATGAATTGAAACCCCGCCTCTCTTGTGTACTTCAGGCTATACACACTAATTCCTGCTGACAGACAGTTGACAAAAATACTTTGGTTAAAACGGAATCAAATTTCAAAGCTGCTTCTTGGAACAGTAGTTCAGGCATATCATTAAATCAAAGTTATTTGTGGGAAGATATGGGAATGGTGGGAGGGAATTGCTGAGAAGAACAGAAAGGCTTGCAGGAAGATAAATTCAGTACAAGATTGGAAATAAATTATTTTTGTATTATCTTCCTCTGGAAGAAAACGAAGCGATTCAACAGAGAATTCAAACAAGCTACCAGGTCAGAAACTGTAGAAATAAATGGACTACTTATTTGAGAAGATAGCCCTTCCAGTAAAGTGTCCACTCATAAAGAATATCAATATCACTGGCAGTGAGTTTTAACACTAGGTCTATTCAGAGTTTAGCTAAATATTCCGTGAGTTAACGATACCTCTCTTTTTCTAGGCATTGCAGAGTGGAATGCACAAGGCAGTATTCCTGGGATCACTTTGAATCACAAACTATAGCTAATAACTTATGATGCATTTCTTTTAACTAAAGGAATGTGATAGAACTTCAGTACTGGCTGCATTAATATGCAGAGGCAGCCCCGGGAGTACTGGAATCCTTGCTAAAGGGAGAGAAGAATAGAAGTGGATCAATATGAAATCGGGTTTGCCATAGATTTTCTTTACAGGGGAGGAGAAAAACAATGAAGGGGTTATTATACATATTACTAAAAATGAAAGTTGACCCTTAAAGGAAGAGAAATGGAATGGAAAGAGAGAAAATTATTATGAATGGTGATTGTGCCTTTAAGGACAGTCCTGCAATAAGAATATGTATAAATTGAACTCCCCCATATGGCTTTGTATCTCAGGCACATTGCTTCCTTTCCTGCTTCTCTCTTGCTCCTGGGGGTAGTAATTTGCTGCTGATCTTATAATGATCACCAGTTATGTAATACATTGTATCATCTCTAAATGATATTGGCTGTGCCCCTGTCCACGAGTTCCAGGAGTGAATAACCAGCATGCAGTGCCCACTTACTACTGCATGCCCAGGCCTCAGGTACAAGATGGTTGGGTTATGATCCAGCTCTAAAAGAACAAGTCCAACAGAAATGTTGACCCTATTCATACCTAAACAGATGTCCCATGGAGCCGCCTGATCCCAGCTATGACCCTCCCCATTCCAAGAATTTTGGATCCATTCAGTCCAGTAAGTGTGTGGGGGGGGGAGTGGGGGAGGAAATGAGGGGGAAGGTGACAATGCTACAAAGGTAGCTGACCCCTACCTACCACACAGGCAGGTGCAACTCTGTGCACAGATGCAAGAAGCACAATCTGTCCCACAGCTATTCCTATGCCCGGCAGTCTCCTAATAGATCTTAAAACATACAAAATAATATTTATTATTTCAGCTGTTTAATAGCTTAGGGACTGATCCTCATCAAACCAATGCAACATTTGCCATTGTCTTCAGTCGGAGCAGTATTGGATTGTGCTGTGTGTGTGTGTGTGTGTGTGTGTGGTAAATACATATATATTACAGAATGTTAGCATCATTTTACAATGAAAGATGTTATCTGTTTTATCATAGAAGTTTGGTAGAATATTGTCTTAAAACTTTATAAATATCAGGAAACATATTTAGCTTGTGTTTACAGCAGAGGGATAGCTGGTTATTTAAGCTGTTTGAGTAGTGCAAAATCAATGTTGGCAGACATATGTTCTAATTCTGAATAGTTATTTAATTTGACCGTGTGTTCATGCCCCTTATTATTTGCTATTCACAAGCATTCACACACTTTTTTTTCACATGCATGAATGTTTGGGGAATGGCTATGCACTGAAAATCTGTATTCTTTTACATGTGAGAGGGTTTGTATATGAGCAAGAGAATTTACTGGCATTGTTCCATCCATCCCGTCATCCAGTCTAGTCCCAGAATGTGGCAGTCAGAGGTTTAGGGACACCCAAACCTGACCACCTTGACTAACAACATTGATGGACCTATCTTCTGTGAACTTATCTAACTTTTTTTTTTGAGCCCAGTTATACTTTTGGATTTCTCAACACCTCCTGGCAACAAGTTCCACAAGTTTGGTGAAGAAGTACTTCCTTTTGTTTTAAACCTGATACCTATTAACTTCATGACCCCACATAAAAACTATTATTCATTATTCACTGTTTTTGTTTGACTGGTTAATCAGCTGTGGTTCTTTTCTTCATACCATTTCGCTTTCATCAAGAAGTAGATATGACAACATGTGATTTAATACACACCACAAATAATGAATAGTCAAAATAAACAGCTTGCCAGCACCCTGTGGGTTAAAATTAGTTCACTTTAGTTATTGGGCAGATGCTTGTGATTAACAAATGCATTTGCAGGTCTGGCGGTTGGTCATAAACACTTTGCTAATAGGAAAAGAGGCTAAATTTGTGGGATAATTTATTCCAGACAAATAATTTGACCCACTCTAGTAATCATCCAGTAATTTAGCAACATAAAATATCACAATCCAGCTCCCCAGATGTCAAGGAACAGTCTGCATGCAGTGCCTGAAAAAATAATTTGTCTTGTCCATTCTAGTAGCCTAATGGAATGAAACCTCCATTTATGAAAACGAGGCTTATTGAGCTCTTCACACTCAATAAACATCATTAAGAATGTTCATCTAAAGTAGAAGTGTGCAACAGCTAATCAATTACTAATCAGAGTAAGTAACTTAAGAAACTCTTTTTGTCACAGCTTTCTTGTTTAATAAAAGAGAGTAAAATGTATCATGGTTACACTGAACTATGCAAAATAATCTGAGTGGCTGATTGGTGGACTAGAGCATCTTCTAGTGTATGTATTGTGGCTGTCAAGTAGATTTCTACCATTCCTCAGATCACTTGGCATTAAAGAAAACTGCTACTGCTTATCTCACATAAACATAACAATGATGTTGATGTCGATAACATATTGTATTATATTCTGTCATCTTTTATATCATTGTATCGTAGTTTAATACCATATAGCTTTGTTGGTTTAATGTGCAAAGTGCTTTGAGCATGGCAAGTACAATATAAGTGCTTAGCATTATTATTTATTAAGTAATGCTGTCTCTCAGTTGCATATCATGCAAATGTTTTAAGCCATCTAACTACTATTAACAAAACAAAACAAAGTGGAAGAAGGCAATGCTTGTCTCTATTAAGAATATTTAGGACTGGTGATTCTTGGCTATCCTACCTTACTGCCTTGAGTTAGGGCAACAATACTGAACATATGGTCTTACTAATCAGGAGTGTTAGGAGAAAAATAATCTTGGGTGGGAGGTGATGATCATCAAAGAGGAAAAGATCAATGCAAATCATGATCTAAGCAAATGGAATATTGTCACCTCACCAAAATTAAGATTCATTCTTCTAAAAGCTGGTTTCCCAGGGAGAATAACCCTTTGTATGAAAACTTTTTTCTTTTCTTTTCTAATATTTCCTGATTTGGAAAGAATATGAATACATGTGTCTTGTTTGATCTTTCTGCGCTTTTGAAGTGGAGTGTGTGTGTGAACTCACATGTGCACAAGTAAAATGGAGTTCTGGATGTGAGCCTGCAAACAAAGTATGGAAATAAACATTAAGGATATACAGGTGATTAAGGAGAGTAGATAAAAGAGATGCCTTTCTGTTAGCACAAACAGTTCATGAGGCTATTTTTAATTTAACTGCTGCTAAGCCTTCCAGATGATCTCACTTGCTATTCTGCTGTATGTATCAGGAATTTCATCAATTTCAATGGACTGTTAATAGAATGATAGTGGCAGAGCAGATGACACGAAGAGCCACTGTCCAAGGATTAGGAGTGGAAGAGGCAGACCAGCACCTAGATTCATATGTTTCAATTAGGCAGTAGTAGAAATAAAGCATGTTGTCTTACTGAATTATTGAGAGCCAGGTGGGCAGCAGCTAACTCTCCAGTCTTCTCAGCAACAACAAGCAATCTCTTGTAGTCCAACTGCATCAACTAAATTACTTCCCCTCCATGTTTTAGACTGCACACATTAGAAAAAAACTCACAAATCATATCATTAGGTAGCAATTTTGGCAGGTTCTGACTAAGGGGCATCTTATAGGTTGGGTGAGCCTATGTAAAAGTCAGTCCCAACATTTTCTTGATTTCCGAAAGCTCGTAGAGCATCAGAAAATGAATGCTCTTATATAGCGCTTTTCAGCAGTACATCTCCAAGTGCTTTACAAAATCAATGTCATTATCCTCGTCAAAATATTGAATAGACATAGTAATCATTCTTAGGCATGCACAGACATTCCTGATAAGAATAGACTAGTGTTCATCAGAAATTAATCAGAATGGAGAAAATACCCTTTTATTTAAATAAAATGATAAATGTTAACATGGTCATGAAAAAGCATCAGTGTATTTCGATGTAAAGAACACACATTGCTATACTCAGTCGCATTCCACTTACAGGCATCTGACAGGGGGAAACCCCTATTTTCTTCTATTCCTGCCTTCACTTTCCCCTTCTATGACTGTCAAGTTTTACCATTCTCATTTTCCAACAACTTTAAAAGAAAGTTCTCAGATTGGTCATAGAGGAAGGAGTGCCCATAGATGGTTCCACTTACATGGTGATGCAGTGGTGTTTGGGTTTAACGGTATTAGCTGTTACTAGAACCATTTTTGGTTTTGTTTTCATACTGTTATAAAATATTAAAGTTATTTGGGTTTTGTGTAAAGGGATCTTTCAGTGGCCTGTTTTACCATAGGAACAACACCACAGTAACAGTTTTAAACATTTACTAGGTGCACAAGAAGAAAATTGTAAAAGGAAAAAAAATTAGAATTCAAAAGTTAAGTGGCTGTTCTGGCAAAGTTTCCCTTCTCTCTTTTGCATGCAGTAAAGTCCTTGCGGGCATGGAAGAGATTTAAAAGTCTCTTGGTACTAAAAGCCTTTCTTGGAGGAAAAAGAGTCAACCCACTGTTGAATTTTGGCTCAAGAGTTAATTTTTAAGATTATTTCTGCTCTTTAGACATATATGAGAAATATACACAAGCTGGGAAGAGGGGGGATAGTAAAGAAAAGAAGATGTTTGTCTCGCCAATGCTTGCTTCATTGCTGATCTGTAGTCCTATATGAATAAGTCTGTCATGACCCTGAGCTTTAGACTCTGGACCTTTGCTCGTTCCCCTCTTTGGGAACTTATATGGCTGCCATGTTCTGGTTTAAATCCTAGAAGATTCTTCGCAACAAATACACAGCTCTGCTTTAACATTCAAAGGGGATCCCTTCCATACATTGAGAACTAGGAAAGTTGGTATTACCTTATTTATGTGAGCACAGAGGTGTATCTCACCTGCCCAACTCCTACCCACTCATTACCAACCCAACCAGTTCCTACTCTCCCTCTCTTTGCCATTCCCAGAGGAAATGGAGGATGCTTTCACAGAGGCAGCTAAACCTGCTACCAGGTGGAAGTGGGAAAGATCTAGGTGAAGGTTGAGAGAGAAGGAAGGCAGAGTGGCTCAGATGTTGAGATCCCTAATGAGTTTGATTTTAATGGTAAAATGCCTAAATAAAGAATGATTTGGCCCAAGAATACTTAATATGTTTTGTGAAGGTTAAGAGCACAGAGTCCTATAGCAACTGGTGGACAAGTCTGTCTGGTAACTGGGACAGACTCTTGTTTTGTGAAATCCTCCAAGTCATAAACTGCATTTTGCTTCTGCTGTCTAATGCCTCTTTTAAATATGTGTTCACAGAAGTACATTGATACAATATCTTGTGTCCATTCCTGGAGTCCAGGAACAGTTCTTGACTGTTTGTAAGACATTATATATATATAATATTTAAAAAGCTGAATGAAAAAGATAGCATTTGAATTTCTAAACTGAGTTTCTATGAATTTAGTGTGGTGCACAACTCTCTGCCTGATCATTCAACAGAAGGAATACATTGCTGTATGTTGCAGTTTATTTCTGGATGCTAGGATGTAGCTGTGCACATGATCCGGATGAATGAATTAATCTTCCCAGCTTTACAAAAGTGAAATTCACGAACAGTTTCTTGTTCTTTATTGCTTTTTACAATATAACTTCCCATTAAAATAAAAGAGATGTAAATTGGACATTTGATCAGCTTATCTTTTAAGTATTTTTATTTTTGTAAAGATGAACAGCATTCACAGTTAATTCCAGTTCAGTACATCTGTTAGCTCCTGTTCCTTCTGTCCCTTCTCCACCCCCCAATTCTAATTAACTGGATTGTCACTTGGAATGTGATGTGACTATAGAATGTACTTGGTAGAAATGGAATATGCAAAATAAGCCGGTATATGTTGTGTGTATATACAAGATGAGTGTGTGTGTGTGAGAGAGAGAAATTGTTGAGTTTTGATAAATGTCACTTGCTGTACACTTTTGACAACTTCACTTGATCTCTGTCCACCAAGCCATCTCCTTCAGGGCTTGTGTTGGTAAAACCTCTGCAGAGCTTCATATTCTCTAAATATTTTACAAAGTTTTAATACAATGTTATTTGAACTATTTTTCATATTCCTTCCTCTTGTAAAACCAGGCCCCATTAGAATCCAATCATATGGGCTTCAGAGGGAGAGGGTAAAATAGAGGTTTCTAAAATATTAGTTCTAAAAATTTCTATAAATAGCCTTTTCATACATATTAATGAGTCAGTGTTATAGTCTGACCTATATGGTTTAGAAACAAGTGCCTTGTCCTTTTGTAAAAAGCAATATTCCTGGTTTTCTAGTGGCATAAAGATATCAGACCTTAAAAAATGGTTTTCTGAAGCTGCTCAAAGGTTTGGAATATTAGAAAATGACTGAGTGGACAGAGTGCAGGGGAAGCAGTCAAAGGTGAATGACAAATGCCACTTTCCACAAGGCCCTTTAATGTGTCATGTGGTGATCAGCACCAATATATATGTATATATTATTTGTTTATAGTATGTAGCCTGCTAATATGAAGTCAGGAAAGACGAGCTATGTTGGAATTCAGTAATAAAAATAATTTGCAATATATTTCCTTTCTGGACAGTTTAGATACGGTAAATAAACTACAGGTGAGTACATTTATTTGATCAGCTATGCAGAAATGAAACATTATACAGAGAAATTTGATCTTTATGGAAAAGCAGTTCTGAAAGAGCACTGGAGCTCCATATGGAAGTGATTAAAGCAACCCTGCAAAATACAATTTCTTTTTGTTAGGCAAAGTTAAATTCTGCAACGTACTGGAGCTCCCATTTCCAACATGCACATGGGCTTCCTGAATGCCACATGATTTTTCAGAGGAGAGAGGGAGAATGTTAACCATAAGGAGGAAATCCTGATTTCCGCACTTACCCTGAATAGCTGGGTTTACACGAGGTTGCCCCATCAGGATGCTTCCATGCAGAATGCATCCCTACAACAACTACTGCAGTGTGAGGCTGTAGTACCTGGTGAGCCTTCACCTGACCTGTTCTCCCGGCCCATCTCCTGACTTGTTCCTGCTAACTTCCTCCTGCCACTATAGACTCTGGTTTTTTTCCATCCAGAAGGACTATACTGGTTCTGCTTCCAAGCGAGTCTCCATAACTAAAGAACATGCAGGATTTGTCCCAATCTTTCTCCGAGAGATTGAAATACAATGTGCTACAGAGGTGGCAAAGTATTATTTATTGCTACCCTGGACCAAATTATGCTATCAGTTGCACCTAGGAAAACCCTTTGTGGTAAATAAAATTCTCTTCTAATTTGAGCAGATGTATAGATGTCAGTGGATTCCAAATCTGAACTTGGACCAGGGACTTTAGTGGGCTATAAGCCATCTTCATTTAGCCCATTAAGAACTAGGAGCTGCATGTAGAAAATTTTCTTTTTCTTTCTTTCACTTGCTCACACACACACACAAGTGATGGGCAAAACTGAAATATTCAGCAGTTTGATTATTTATCCAAATACCTTATTAGACTATCTTTGACCTAGAAATCTCCTGAGAACAGTTTCTCTTGAAAATCCGTTCCTGCACAGTGTGTATATGATCATTTCAGTCTTCACTGGAATAATAAATCTACATGAGGGAAGAATATGTTATACATTTGCCTCTCTCTGCAGCATTGTTCAGGATAATGTTCTGAGCCTCTACAAGGCTACTGGGGACCCTGGTGTTCCCCTACTCTGTCTTTGACAGTGTTGCACCACTGCAAACCTTTGAGGGAACACATTTTGTAAGTGCAGAGCATCTTTATTATTATTAGTGTTTTCTAGTCATGAAGCATCGTATAAACATGGGTTCACTAAGCCTCAAAATGCTCCTGTGAGGTAGATAATGATAGACATAAACATTTTACAAATGGGGAAAGTGAATCCTGGAGAGGTTAAGGCACTGGACTGAAGTCATGTAGTATGTCAGTGGAAGTAAACTGTAGTAGGAGTAGGAGGAAATAGGAGTAGACTGCCTGCGCCTGACTCCCAACCCACTTGCTCTATATAGGTTCACTGTCTCTCTAGTGACAATCAGCCTCCAGAAACACAAAATGTCACCCCAGTGCAATTTTACAATCCTCTGTTCAAAACCAGTTTTATTTTCATCCCAACATTGCATAATATTGTCTTTTTGCTGGTGTTATTCAGCATTTGTCTGGAAGAAAATGTTTTGGTGTTCGCTCAGATTTCATCTCTCTGTACACGTGTGTGTGTGTCTATGGTCTTTCCATTACCAACCTGAGCAAATGGTTTGACTTGGTAGTTCATTTAGCTGTCAGGCACAGTGATGATCTTTCCACTCTCTTTTTTTTTTTTTTTTTTTTAAAATATACTTACCATGTTTCCCCAGCATCCTGGGACTGTTATTGTGAAATTACTTTTGAATCCCAATTTAGTGTTCATTATTCTGGGCTATTGAACCCTGGGATTTACAGGGTGCCAGTTTTCAAGGGCTTCTCAATAGTGCAGGATTTAAATTGGTTGTAGCTTTCATAATCCTAGGGAGACTATGCTAAGGCCTTATGCTTGCAAAAATTACTCAGAGTCTGGAACTAGAACAATCCTCCAGCTGCAGTAGATTTTTGGGCACTGAATTTTCTTAATTAGTTTTACCCTTGTTTTCTGGTCTGGGTTCAACTGTGTTCTGGGTCTTATGCAATGCTTTTCTTATGGCAGTTTGTTTTAGCATTTTCTGGATTTCTCACACTATTTTCTTCCAGGCTATGAAGCAAAACTGGATTTATGAAAACTAATGATTCATCCAAACAGATTTCTTGTGTCCTAATACCTAACCGTTTCTAATAAAATATTAAACACTTCTCTGGGAAAAATAAAATATCTGAAGGGACTATTTATTCTTTCCACATTTCATTTGCTCCAGTTTGTTTTTCTTAGCTTTCCTCCTCCTCCCTTTTAAACATTTTATTGCTATTAATATTATAGATCCTTAGAAAAATATATGAAAGATAAAAGAAAATCCAAAAGGTAATTTAAGAAAAGAATCTCAAGATCAGAATAGTAAAACATACTGGCAGAGCTTACTTAAAAGTCACAAGTCTGAGGGAATGGAAATGAAGGAAGAACATTTCAGCATGAATTATTCAACAAAATATGACTGCCAGCTTCATTCCTGAGTCATTTTTAATTTTATGTGTATGATTTTTTTATTATCTGGCATTAGAAACAATGGAAAGGTGAAGCTTTTCCAATGAGTCGGTTGAGAAGGTAGGTCAACAATTATTTGACCAGATGAGCAGCTGTCATCTTTGCATTAAGGAATATAACAAATATATGTGTGTGAAAGGAAAACAGAAAATGTGAATATACCAGGTAATGGAATAATGTGTCTTATTTCCACTAATGCGAAAATGACCCTTTTAACTCACATCTACAAGTGGATTGTAGTTATACCACCCATTCCTGTGCATTCATTAAAAACATGTATTACATTTAAAATGTTGCTTTATATCTTCTATTACAAGCATTGTTAAAGTTCACATCTGGCTCACAGATGACAAGGTCGTTGTGATTGAAAGTAGAACAATCCTTGCTATTGTGCTGCACGAGTTATTTAATTTTAATGTTTAATCAACTTTTAGTGCTGATTTGACATCCTTGGAGATTTTACTCTTCCATTTACATACAGAATGAAACAAGTTTCTTGCACACTGCCCCAGCATGGTATCTCAGATCTTTCTGAAGAGACCACTTTATGTAGGGAGATGATCATTCATTGTCTCTGCCCATGCACTTCTCGGAACCTTTGCTGAAATTTCCAACAAAACCACCAAGTGTAGTTTGAGTGATGAGCAAAAGTTAAGATGCTCATCCAAAGTAATCAAATTTAGAAGACCTCAGTTAAGAAACTCCCCTTCTGATCTTTTATCTTGCATCAGGCCACTGCTCCTTTTACTTGCTTTGCTTTCTTGAAGGGGAAGTATCTGATAGAACACTTTACGTGAATATGGCCATAGGAGACATGGGGATGGGGATGCTCCTTTCAAATCCTACTTTAGTTCTCATTCTCAATATTACCAAACCCAAATATTCAAAAATCATGAGATTTGGTTCAAAACCATGAATTTTTAATTTTAACCCCTTCTTCTGGTCTTCAAACAGCCCTCCAGCCTGACCAAACTCACAATCAGAAGCAAGTTCCCCACAGACCAGGACACACCAACCCAAAGTGGTGCCAGACTCTGCCAGAAAAACCTGCAAAACCTGCAGACATATTTCCATTTCTACAATGATCAATACATGACACAATACACTTTTTCAAGATTCATGGGTCATACACATGCTTATCACATGTGGTGTATCTCATCCAGTGCATCATATGCCCCAATAAAAACTACATGGGTGAAACATGAGAATCACTAGACTTTCAGATGATCTCTCACAGAAAAATGGTAAAAGACAAAAAAAAAAAAAATCACCTGTGGGCACTTTTCATATAATGATCATCCCATATATGATATTTCAGTACTTGTCCTCAAGGGAAACCTTCAAAAGGGGAGCTTGGGAACTTAGATGTGTAACTCTGCTAGATGTCAAAAACCAGGTATTTAACAGGGACACTGGTTTTATGGCTCATTATGACCATTTTTAACAAACCTCACTGCATGCTATCCTTAATTGCCCATTTCAAACCTTTTATATATAACAATCTAATCCCCAGTTGTCCACTTCATTTCAAGTGACTGCCTCTCACATGTTACCCTTGCTGCTTAACTATTTGTTCCAACTTGTATTTAGCTCAGATATGCTGCTTCCTTCAGACCTAAAGAAGTCTGTGTAGCTCAAAAGCTTGTACCTTCCACCAACTGAAGTTGATTCAATGAAAGATATCTCCTCACCTACCTTGTGTCTCTTACAACCTGGGAACAACATGGTTACAACAATTCAGCAAGCAAGCATGACATTAAAAAAAATATACATGCTGGATTCTTATTTGTTTTTCGGTATTGGAACATTTAGGGTTGCAGTTTCAAGCTTTTCTTTGCAACAGTAAGGGCTAGAAACTTACTTTTAAAAAAAAGTCAATATTTTTAGGTAATAACCTGATCCAAGGAGTTGCATTTTAAGAAAAAAACAAAAATTGAGAGATACATGATAACACCACGAGAGTTACATACACTGATAAATGCCTGGACTGATTTATATTTAGCTGTTATAT
The DNA here is from genome assembly GCF_026122565.2 of Emydura macquarii macquarii. Lineage (NCBI taxonomy): Eukaryota > Metazoa > Chordata > Testudines > Chelidae > Emydura > Emydura macquarii. The sequence continues at coordinate 1,634,183 of NW_027131527.1, forward strand.
AGCACTTATCCACATAGCTCAAAACACTGTTCAAAAGTGGGTAAATATGATTATTCTCAGTTTATGGATCCAGAAATTAAACCATATCGAGGCAAAATAATTTGGCCAAGGGTACACAGCCAAAAAACAATCCTAGAACCTAGGATCCTGTTAGTTCTCTCTAATGTAGTGAATTTAATGCAGACTAAACATTTGCCTGACTGTCTTTAAATATGAGGGGAGGGAAAAATAATTGTTTCCTTTCTTCCAGAACATTTAGAGTTAAATTATGGAGCTGGGACTGAGAAGTGGGAATGAGATTGCTATTATGTCTAAATTCTTCCTAGGGTGCAGAAAACATGGGGCGGTGGCCATGTCCACGGTCAATCCAGACATATACCACTAGCCACTCCGACCCCTTTGGGTTCAGGATGTGCTGGCATCTGCATGCCAGCTGTGCTGGCTCCTTTCTTTCTGCACAAGGGTCCAGAGTGATGGGGGGAAGGGTTCTCCCTCACATGCCCTGGGTGAAGAGAAGGATGCACAGGTCAGAGATTGTAATATGGAATTTTTGTTTCCCTTCCTCCCCTATTTCAGTTCTGAATTGCTGCCCCTAGGAATTTTTGAGTTTGCTTTAAACTATTAGCATTATTCTTACATTGGGCCTGATCCTGCAACATGCTGAATGTCCTCAACTCCTATTGTCATCAAATCTGGTTTCACTATTTGTTGGGGGTTTTTTTCTATGAGATAAGTTTGGTTGATGGAAGGACTAACAGCTGGATGTTAAAGCCAGAAAATTCAAATTAGAAATAAGATTCAAATTGTAACAGTGAGGATGATTAACCAATGGAACAAACTACCCAGGGACGTGGTGGGTTCTTCAGATCTAGATTGGATGCCCTTGTAGAAGATATGTTTTTGTCAAACACGAGCTGTTGGACTCAATACAGGGGTAACTGGGTTAAATGTAAAATACTTGCAATACACAGGATGTGAGACTAGATGATCTAATGGTCTCTTCTGGCCTTAGAATCTATGAATCTAGAAATGTTCAGAGCTCCCAGGAGGCATTGGTCACCTTACAAGGATCGAGTTCATTGTGAAAGTATCATAAGTTTGTTTGGTTATTCATTGTTCATTTTTAGTGATACCCCGTATAAATGAAAAATAAAATAAAATAAAATGTACTGCCTAGCAGCACAGTTAGACGATGTTGACATCCTGGGTAGTTCGCTGTATTTTTTAGGGTCATGTGAAGTATTTCCTTCTGATTTTAGATAAGTCACCTGGCCATTTTGGTCAGTCCAGACCTTTCAGCAGCTTTTGACATTCTTTACCATGGACTCTTACTAGCAAAATTGCTTTTTTGTGCCCTTTCTAGCTATATTTAGAAAAGAGGAGTCAACTGGATAAACAGAACAATTGCTTATTAAAATCAAGGGATTTGATGTGAGGGGTCTTTCGTTGATCTCTCCTTTTCCTATTGTTCAATCTGTATATAAGGCCTCTTTAGAAGCATATGTGTAGACCCTGCACAGATACGAACATTTGGATCCGCATCCGATCTGCATCTGCGATAATTAAATTGTATCTGACCCGCGATACGCACTTCACCTTTTATATGTATGTACACTAGCAGCCTCTAGAGTTGGGATTCTCAGCTGAGTACCGGTGGCCCCCTTGAGGCTGCAAACTGGTGTCAGGGGGTCTGCGGGACAGAAACCCAGAGCCCCTGTGCCCCGGTGCTCCTCCCCCTCTTCCGCCCCCCAATCCCCCCGTTTTTAGCCCTGTCAGGGGGAGCTCTGGGGCTCATGGTTTGGGCTTCAATCCTGCGGGCAGACCCCCTAAAGCTGCAACCCCTCAGGGGGCTGTGGCCCCCCATTACAAGCTGCTGCTGAGCTAGAGCCATGTGTGGCTAAAAAATTTGGATCCTCATCCAATTGGCAAAGATGATAAACAATATGACAGCATCAGCATCCATGGTCACAGATGTCCATGAATATAAAGGTATCATCTACATGCTGATTGTCAATATTATATGTCTGTTGTCCTGAGGACTTTGCTCATGCTGGAGAATACTTGGGTAGTATCTGACAATTGGTTAAAACAGAACTACCTCATCCTCCCTGCCTTAAAATACAGAAGGGCTGGTGATTTGGAGAGGTAGGCCTGCATAAGGATGCTTTCTCATCCCTTGTGTTCCAGCTCACAAAGGGAACTCAGAAATAGTGGGTAAAGATAGAAATCATGATATCACTTCTGACTGTGCTCTTTCTATGAGAGCCACGTCATATATAATGCAAAAGTATTTGTGTATGCATGTGTTTTAGTCATGCATTTTGTGTTGGTTTTGTTTTTATTTATCACGAGATGGCCTTGCAGCTGTAATGCTGACCATGTGGCTTGATCATTGCAGTTCCTTCTAGAGAGGGCTTTGAGCGGTCCACTCCGGTCCCTTGTTCAGAATGCTTGCTCACTGAATTGAACAACAATGCTTACATTAAGCTTGCCCTGCTTTCTCTGCGTTGGCTGCTAATAAAAATGTAGATAGATTGTAAATGTACATTGTTGGATTTTAAAGCCTAAATAAGGAGATGATCTACTGGAATCTTTTCCTGATTGATTACTGTATTCTGACACCACCACTCTTAAGAGATTCCACCACTTAGAAGAGATCTTAAGAGAGTTAGTGGTAAGTTTGAAACTAATTCTCCCTTGCTATCCATTTTAGTTCCTTACTCTTCACTTTCAAATAACACATTGGCCATGATTTTCAGAAGTGATAGTGATGTTATATGCTTCCATTTTTAGGTATCCAACTGGAGACATTTTGAAAGAGACCTGATTTTCAGAGTGTAGGTGCTCAGCAATTTCTGAAAATCAGTTCTCTATAACCTGGCTCTAGTTGGTCCATAAGAATATGGGTGCCCAAAATCACTAGTTACTTGAAAATATTTGTTTTGTTTTTTTATTTCCAAAATGTTTTTTATGACTCCTTATATGGCTCCTCCCTCCACCTCCTTTTATATTTTGGGGCACCTTATCAACAAAATTGTTGTTTATTAATGTGGTGAGTTAAACATGAAACTTTTTTTAGAAGTATTAAAAGGGCTAGTACTCTGGATAATCATGACTAGACACCATATGCACAGTGACAGTCAGGTACAGTTGGGGGGGGAAAAAGCATTCTCACCAAACGAGCATTTAATATTTCCACTGTCGAAGGCCCTGATCTTGCAAAGATTTATACATGCTTATCTTTGGGACCACTCATCGTGCATCTTCACTTCCTGCAAAACTACTCACAGTGTGTGAGGTTGAGCATGTGTGTAAATCTTTGTGAAATCAGAGACATAAATAGGACAAGAACAGCCATTTTAAACACCTTATGACAATGTTGATCAAAACACAGAAACTAACACTTGTTTTTATAAGTGCAGCATAATTTTTCTTATGAATTATAAAGATGTAGAGGTTACTAAATCACACAGGATTAAGAGATACAGTTGAATTTATGGGAGAGGCAAAAACATTTTTTTAACTCAGTTTTAGTGAACACACAAGGAGTTTTTGCAGGGAGAGACTTCATTTCACCCCAAAAAAGTTTTTTTGGATTTTTTTTGAAGAAACAAAGTTATCTTGAGCCAAATGAGCAGCTACATATGGAAATATCATCTTTTGCATGCAAATCTTGTATTTTCAAAGTAATAATTGAAAGCTTCCCACAGCCGTTTACATATGAAAGCATCATTTGGTTCTTTCCAAACAACCTGAGTCCTGCAAACAAAACCATGAAAGCACAAGAAAAAGTTGACTAAAGAACATGATGAAGTACAAATGGTTTGTGGTTTTCTAAGGGAAGAATACATAGATCAACAGTAAACATAGCCAGAACAGGGTTGTCAGTGTGGGTCAGTCTTGCATTATAGCATTCAGTTTGTTTTGATATCCACAGTGATAAGCTGGTTGTTCTTGTTGTACATGGTTTGTATTTTCATATCTGACTTTATAATTCCCTGATCTAAAGTTAGTAGGTATTTCGTGTCTAACATTTCACTTTCCATCTTGCTTTTTGACAGTCTGGAGAAGGGGCATGTTGCCCTTCAGTTTATCATACATTCTTCTCCCCGACTGGGTGCTCTCTGCATGCTGGAGCTGAGTCCGTGGTATAAATCTAGTTCTACCCCTGCTGCTTGTTCTCATCAGCTACCATCACAAAGAATGGCTTTCCCCTGTCTCTGTCCACACTACTCATGTCTCATCCTCATTTCCCTACCCCCAGTAGAGACAGGAAAAAGGGAAATTACAAGAGTTTCTGAAGCACTGGGAGTATCCATAAACCAGTCCTGCTCACAGAGGCTCTTATCCAAAACCCTTTGAATTTAATAGAGAGATTCTAACTGACTTTAATTAGCTCTGGTTTGGGCCCCGAGAGAATCATATTTGGGGGAAATAGAACTCATTGAATTGCTAGGGTTGTCGGGAAACCTTACTGCTTGGCTCAGTGATAGGCGGTGGGGGTGGAGGGTTCTAAGCATATCTCAGTGATAAAGATATCAGGAAGATTAAGAAGAAATGGAGTGACTAATCAATCAAATGATCTCCCACAGTGTGTGGCTCATTGTAGGAATCAGCATCTCAGCTTGTCATTTACATATGGGATCTATATTCCGTATCATTATGATTGAAGTTATGAAGGCGAAATCCCTCATACAGAAAATTAAACTTGCCTCTTATGGGGTATAAATGTTATAGTGCTGAATCTGATGCTCTTGTTCACAATGACTATGAATAGTCTCATTAACAAGTAGTCCCTTGTCAAGTGAGGTGTAACTAAACCAGGGTAACAGTATCAGACACTCGCCCACTATGTTTTAGGTTGTCGGTCACAGGGAGGTGCCATATGGGAACTGATGGAAACTTCTGAGACATTAAGAATTCTCACAAAATTTTCTTACTCAACAAAATACCCCAAAATAGTCAATATACTTACTCATAAAATTGTGATGAAATAAAGAAATCAATGCTCTGGATTGTGGGAATAGAGCAACCAGGAAGACTGCTTTGGCCTCAAACCTCTTCAGCACCTTGAGGCCATCATTGATTTCCTTTTAAGTCTGATATGGTATATAATCTCTTCAGGATGTAGGAACTGTGTTGTGCAAAGTTATGGTGCTCTATAAATATTTAATAATAGTAAATAAATAATAGATTTCTAAAAGTCTAGCACTGAGAGATCTTTAGTTGGAAGTCTGTGGAATATATGGTATGTTTAGTTGTCCAGAGCCCCATTCTTACCTTTCAGGTCAGTAAATACAGACCTTCTTTGCTGAATTAGCTTGTTAGTTTCAGCTCAGTGTTTGTAGTCCTCCTGACAGAGCAATGCATTTGACCTTAAGGACTATTCTCTTTGATCTCAACAGATGTTCAAAATTAAATAACTATTTAAAGAGGAGATCTTCCCGTTTAGGATTAAGGTGAAAATATGCCAGGAATGTTATAACATTTAATAATTACAGTAGCTGTCAGAAAAATAATATTAGGAAAGTGTTTTGGTTTTCAATGTAATAATCTGTCCTTTTTGAAAAAGTGAATCACACTGTTTACCTCTATTCTCCATTTCACCTCCCCTCCTGTTGATTCTCTTCCCACCAGCAACTACTATGCATTTTGGGAATCAGTGGATTAAATTTTGAAATATAGCTATTTGAAATGCAGAGGAAAAATGGAAAGGGGAGCAACAGAGCTATTTCCACCCAATTTTCTATATACTCAGAAATATTTTATTATTTAATATTTTACCCCCTTTTGGAAATAAATGCATAAATGAACCAGAATGAAGCAATCCATCTGACATGAAGTATTCCATTTGGCCTTTTTTTTTTTTTAAATGAAATTTCATTTGGAGTTTGAACTTGTCAAAAAATGTTACAGCAAATATCACAGTTCAGACAAATTCATCATTTATCATGCCATATTTAGAAATAGAAAGTGTCCATTGGTGAAGGCAGTAAGAATGTTAGAAGATCTATTTTATTATTATTAATTATTAATTACAGTAATATCTAGAGGCTATAGTTTAAATTGAGGTTGAATTGTGATTGGTGGTGTGTACACACAAATTGGTCCCTACACTGAACGGGCTGAGGAGCATAGTTGAGTAGAGAAATAGAAATGTCTGCAACTACAATTAAACACAAAAAGTCCAGTGCCTACACTTCAAAGTAAAGAAATGCCAGGTACAATAATGAATTTAAGTAAAATATTGTAGAGAGAGAGCACTAAACTTTTGGAATATTCTATCAAGAGCATCAGTAGAAGGAAAGAGCCCAGCCATCTTTACTAAGAACTAAACATATTCTTAACGTGCATGAACATGCATGTTAACACAGATGCTATTGCTGAAGAGATCCCCAAAAAGACTGCCCACAAACTAGAAAAAGTTTACAGCACAAAGGCCACAACTTGATTAAGTAACCAAACAACAAGAGCTTACACAAAAGGAGGAGGGCAATGAACATAGGTTTTGCAACAAACATGCCCTTAGCTGTTCTCACAAGCACCAGCCACCCTTTGTCCCAAAAGGCAGATCCCCAAATGGTAAATGGTTACCTAGACAGTGATGCCATACAGATCACAACACATACATGACTTGGAATACAAACCCTGCACCCCTTAATCCCCATAAAGAGTGGCACAGCCATCAGTGAGATAAACTCCAGACAGTCTCTGACAGTGAATCTCTGTGTCCCAGATACATACATACTGAATCTCACAATTCTAAGACATAATATATATCCCAGTGTACTGTTCTGCCACAAATGGTGGAATAAATTTGCCCTTTTGTAACAAATACATTCACCCCCAAATTGTGACCTAATATACTGGAATATGGCCCATACAGAAGAGAGCACATTATGGTCTGTCAACACAACAACATACAAATTGCAATTAAACTCCACAAATAAGGACTGACCACTTCCCCAAAGCCCAGCCCCTCAGTACTGGTGAACTAAAGAGCAAGAGTACATAGTATGATGAACTTATTTAGAAAACAATTCTTATCACATTACATTCAGCTAAAACTATGGAGACATTTTATTAATATTACTTCTCCGTATAAGCAAGCATGAAGGGAGGAGGTGGTCCACACATTGGCAAATGGGAGGAGCGGTGGCTTATTACATAATCTTCTATTAACACGTGGGTCATAATGCCTGTTCCACTGTATGTTCCCATAATTTAGACACATGCCAAGTCTCACAGCAGAAAAACTATATCCCAGAATATATTTTTGGCAGAAACACATCGGTAATCATCTCATAACACAAATGGCTTGAGAATATGGTTCTCTCATTCCTGCTACACTGGAGATAATAGTCAGTAAATCTTGTCATTGTCTTGTTTATTCCTCTTCTGTTGTTATGTGAACTGCATTCAAACAACCAAATACTATAGCATTTTTTCTCCATGATCAGCAACTGATCCAATTGTCTTAGGGGACCAAGCTTACACTTCTCTTCTTACACTTCTCTTTTATGAAGAAGCTTAACAAACTACTTTACCACATTATCATCAGCTTATTGCTGTTCGAGAGGTTTAAGCATTTTAATGTTAAATTTGCCACCAAATCTTTGTCAGATAGAGTACAAACCTGTTAAAGTTGGCTTTCAAGTCATGTATGTGCAGACTACACTTTCAAAGGGCCTTCAGATGTGGAAATTCAGTAGAACATTCACTAATGCGTTGAACCACAAAGAACGGACTACCGTTATCTGGGGCACTTACTAGAGATTTCACTATAAAATTGAAGACAGGCATTTTATGGTATGGTATGGAGTCTCCTATCGATGTCGATGAACGAGTTGTATCAGCAAGCCTTTGTGACTATGTTTATTTATGTGTGCATTTGTGCGAAATAAAGCCAATCCTTGATCTGCAGATGTGACCACAGATACTGCAGGTAAAACTTGCAGTTGATGGAGTTACTGAGATGGCCTTTCTCTTTTCTCTCTTTTTCTCCCTCATATTTGTTTGTTTGATTTCTCAGTTTTAATAGCTAAATGACACTACTGTCTCCAGTTGGCCCCATCCAAGGCCAAATCATTCAATTGTTGGTATTGACCAGGCATTTTATACCAATTAACAAACACCATCTCAGAATATAATACATTTCTAAAAGCTTCTATGGGGGGGAATCATTTTTCATTCAACTAAATTTAACTGTCTTGTCATTGGTATTCTGCTCAAGTCACACCAGAGAAGGAACAATAGAGACATTCCTAAAATATTCAAAATATGTATTATTTTGCTTGTAACTGCCGCAGTGGTATCCTGCTGAATAGTTATTCCCAGTCGTACTTCAAAAGAGTATGTATTTAGTATATATTTAAAATATTTATGCAGTCTCTGATTTTAATATAAAATATATGCTCACCCCTATAAATTCTTCCTTTCTGATGTGAGTCAGATGTACTGTAATAAAGGTTTATCATGCTACTCCTATTTGCTCTCTTTGGAACCCTTGTGTGTGTGGGGGGACGGGGGACCGGGGCGAGTTGCATATCTCTCAAGCTATCCTTCATTGACTTTGGTATCCCTAGTGTAGACACTGTTACATCAACATCGTTCAGAGAGGTGGTGTTCATACACCAATAGAAAAACCTCTTCCATCAGTATGGGCTGCATCTATATTAAAGGGTTATGCTGGCATAACTATGCTGGTATAGTCTCCGTAGTGCAGAGACAGCCTCAGTGCCATTTGTGGTATATTGCGTTGCAATCAAGCAGGAAAGACTTGTGTTAAAAGTCCCATCTGAAGAGCTGCACAATAGGAAGACATTTGCAGTGCACAATAATAACTTTCTTTTGGTCCTACTAAATCTTTGAACAATGCTGCATGTTCCTCAGTGCCATCTAGTGGCACATTATCTTTTAACTATTTGTTATCTATGTGCAATCTCTTCTTTTTGAGCACCCTCATAACAACTTAACCTTTATTCAGATGGTAGCTGTTGAGAAACTTAGGGATCTTTCAAGTACAGGAATTTAAAGAGTCACTTATTGAAGATTCCTTCAGAAAGTGAAGATTGAATTCAGTTTACAGCAAATTAGTACAGATTTTTGTTCTTGGATCTGTAACGTGGGGCCTCTCTTATAGACTTTGTCCTTGATCCCTGCACAAAACTTTTTGACATCAAATGCAAATTCCCATGCAGTCTCCAGCTGTTAAAAACTTTATGTGGATTTGCAAGAGTACAGTGAGAAGTTTGGTTCTCTAAAAATGATTTTGGCAGTTTTTGACAGACACAATCCTGCTCTCATGCTGTATGTCTCATGCTATTGACAGGGAAACTGTCCTTTTTTCTCAGTGCTGCAGTTTGAAATTTAAAAAGATAAGAGTTACATCTCAACAAGCATAAATTCAGAAATGTCCAAAAAATTAACTTGACATCATCTTTTGAAAATTTAAACTTCAGGGATGAACCAGATGGAAACAGTCATCTGTTAACTGTTTTATCTCACCAGGTGTGAGAAAATATAGCAGAACAGAAATTGTGGGTCAGTTTTTCATTTCCAGTCTGACCCTATTTGAGCTGCCAGGCAGTGCAAAAGTGCTAGAATCTATCTATACCTGGGCAGCCGATTATTCCTCTGAGTGGTGGTGGGAAGTTCTCACTGGGCATAAAGCTGGAGAAGCCACCCTTCTGTGCTGCCTTCTTCACCCCTTCTTCCCATTCCAGCACTTGGGGGCATATTATTGGCACCAATGGCTCTGCTCTGCCCTTTCTCAAATGGCATGTGGTCCCTTCCTTAAGACCATATTACAGCAGTGACTGACTCTGGGGCTGACATAGATTAGTTTTCAGAATCAGCAAGCCAGTCCTGCAACCCCTCACTTTCTCGGCTCTCTCTCATATGTCCCTGTGTCTCTAGAAAGTGAGGAAGTTTGCATCTTTTTATGGTATACAGCATATTTCTTATTGCAATTAGAGGGTTGTCACACACTGGCTTCTTGGCTACTTTTCACTTAACAGCCATATGCTTTAAAAATGTTTCAATTCGGCTGCGTGAATGGGAAGTGATAACGATGACAGTAAATATGTTTGATGCAGAGAGTTCAGCAGAGGAGTTCATATATTTGATTTATGAAACTGTGTATAATAATAATAATCCATATTATCTATTAGGACTCTGATCTTTCAGCACAAATCATAAATACGCTTTAAGTAAAAAGATGATTGATTCCCTGGATCTTTTAGCCTGTGCAATTCTTTCCCAAGGTCACTGGTGGGCTTCTCATCACTTGGAACATAGAAACTCAGGAATAGATTTCAGATGCAAAGTGTACACCAGGACCTAGATTAGCTGGGAAAATTAGGAAAAGTTCATTTAACTAATTTAGTCACTTTTTCTCCTCTTGAATTATCTATAAACAGACTTAGATATGTACAAATGTATTCATTTGCCGGAAACTATTTGCAGGTTGTTTACAAAAATATTCACAAGAACTGCTGTTTTGAGTATTCAGTGTTTGCTGTTTGTGCTGTGTGATTGATTTGCTCTCTAAGTCACTGGATGCTGCTTCTGCTACCCAACTGGATGATAAGCATACCGATGAAAAGATTTCAAAATGGCCACACAGACAATACTGGTGTGGTTGCGCCTGTAAATGTTTGCAACATTTTCTATTTCTTCAAACATTATGGCAAACAGAACTTTGGATCACCTAAATATTTGCAGAAAGTGAATAGAAAGGGTTGAGAATACAATTAGAGTGAATATGTGGTAGAGGAAGGAGGGAACATTTGATTGAACATTTGATTGATTGATTGTAAATGATTAGTTACAATATAAACCCATTTCCAATCCAGATCCATGCATCCTCAAACTTTAGGATGGTTTTGGATTTGAGGCTTTTGTTTGGGAATGAATGAAAAAAAACTCTTTAATGCTTGTCAGCCAAACACCTTCATTGAAAAAAAAAAAACAAAAAACATTGAAGATGTAACTTCATTTGCAAAACTAGCAATGACTGAATGAGGGACTAATGTTGTACCCCTTAATCCTGTGAGTAATTCTTTCTCATGTGAGTAGTTCCATTGAGATCAAATGGGCTACTTACAAGAATAGGAGTTTGCAAGATTTGATGTTTTGTGTTCTAAGCATTTGTGATGCGGATGGAATCTGATAAGCTATCACATGAATTGATCTATCAGCAATCCCAGGGTAAGGTGCTGATCTCCCAGATGATAAAATTCTTCCTGAAGAGGTCAGTAAGGATGCTTAAGTCAAATAAACTTCATAAGTATGTGTTTCACTCTGGTCTCATGATCCAGGCTTCTCCTTCTAGAAACCACGGCCACTGAGAAGAAGTTTCCCACATATCAAAATTCACTGCTAAAAGGTGTTCCTATTTTAACTTCTACTGAATAATGATCAGATCACAGAAAGTAGCCTTACCAAACAGACTGTAAAAGCCAACAAATATTTTGTTATATGCAAATGATAGTTCAGCACATCAACCTTCTTTTTAGTACTGTTGACTAGGCATAGACATAATAAAGGAACAGCTTCAAAGGGAAAAGGAAATGGATCACTTCATTACGTTGCCAAGGTCTGTTAGGAATATAAGTAAGAACTGTCATGTGAAGGCATGTGGGATTGTTCCTTGAAATAGTAGCTTTTGAATTGGAGTCTCCATTGATGAATCAATGAGTATTTTTGATGAGATAATTATACATCAGAAATGTCATCTATTACCTCTGTTACACTGTTACACTGCTTTACTCCACTGAGGCACCCAGGAAAGAAAAGTCTGCCTTATAAAGCTTGCTTAACAGAAATAGCCCAAAATAGACAAGGAAAACATGGACTTCAGTTGAAGCAGTTAAGCTAGTAGATTGATGGCAATAGAAAACATGAACAACGCTCATGTGATGTAGGGGATAAACAATTACTGTGTGTGTGAGATGCCATGTGTGTTTATATGGCTGAACATTAGCTTTACCTGCATTATGTGTAGATAAAAGGAAAAGCACAGGTTAGCTGCTGTTTTCCTTAGTAGATTTTATTAGCACATAGGTATTCATCTGAATACGAGAGCTGCGACTACTGATCTGTTGGTAGAGAATATTTGGATTACAAAATACAGCTTTCATTTGATCAAGGCATACCTAGCAGCCTTTTGGGCAGGGCAGCTACTGCCTATGGGACCCCTCTTGGTACAGCACCAGGAATGCTGTATTGCAGGGAGCATTTCTCTGTGTGGGCATGCCAGCTCCATCCTCCTGCTGATCCCCTCACATCTGTAGGTCTTGGAGCTGACCCTGAGGCTCCTTCCCGGGGATGCAACTGCTGTCCCCCACTGCTGCAAGGTAGGAACTCAGAGTCTAATAGGCTCCTTTACACCAAGCGTTACATTTGTACTCAGTTTAGTATCTCATAGCCAGAACCACACAGGGTACCCCATTTTCCTTTTGCCTCATTCACTGGGATTGCCTCTCTTTCATAGAGTAAAAAATTTGCTGTCTCATTTTTCCTAATGTTACTGCTAATGCATAACCCCAACCAGCCCTCAAATTGAAGTTACAAGTAAGATGGTATATTTCTGGATGATCTTGTATGGGTAGGATTTGGCAAGATGGGAAAAATGCTAGATAAATAGATGCTACTATTGGCAGTTTTCAATTCACAATGTTTTTCAATTCACAAACCTGTCTAAAAAGCAACAGTATATCTTTGTATGTATCAGTATGTCGACACTGCCTATAGAGGTGCCATACAGCACCTGTAAACCCAAGCAAGCTTTGATCTAGTTAGCTTGAATAACAGTAGCAGTAAAACCATGGCAGCAAGGGATGACTGCTCAGGTACATAGCCAGGGTCTCAAGTGGAGTTATACAGCCCATGCTGTTATCCTTATTTGAGCTAGTTAGAACAAAGCAGGCTTAAGTACGTTTACATGTTGCAGTCACATCTGATTGCAGTGTAGACACAGTCTTAGAAAAGTTATTTTCTTCCTAAACACCTAAGAGGACAGATTGCCAAAATAATGATCATGTTATTTATATACCAAATTTGCAAAAGATCAATCTACTATTTTGTATTTATACAGTGCCTAGCACAGTGGGCCAACCTTCTTGGAAGTATTGTAATAAACAAGATTCATAACAATAATGTATGTTCAAACCTTTTGCATTTTTTTAAACTCATGCCTGTGGAGCTGATATTTTAGGTATATTATAGATTTTTATATTCAGCATATAGTTTTCAATATATCATAATTTAATCTATCCATTGTCTTCCATTGCTAAATTGGGAAGATCTTGGGGTGAGGGAGGGATAGGGTGAATCAGACAGTTTATGATTACTACATTTATAATCAATTAAAGAGTTGCACTGAAACAATGTAAAGAAATGATCATCTTAACTAGTTAACATTCCACAGAACATTATCGCTACATCCACTATAACTCTCAGATAATACAGACAGAACACATAATTTACTGGAAAATGTAATACACAATAATTGTCTTTAAACAGAGCCATTTAATAGCGAATGTTAGGGCTTCAAGGAAAATGTGTCAGTATTCAGCTGCACGTGATAAAACCATGAATAATCCTAATGATTCATGTAAATGGAAGAGGATTTCTCAATAATTTTATGGAAGACAAGCTGTTCTGCCTTGAAAACAAAAGCCAATATATAGTACCTTTTATGGAACAGTCAGCTGAACTTAGTCAAGATGCAACTTTGGGACATGGATCTAAATTAATGTGGAAAGGTTAAATACCGTGGGGTTGATTTGGTTAGTGTATAAATCACATTTGCTGATCTGCTTTTGCAGTGTGTTATAAGAAACTAAGATGTTGCCTAGTCTTTGTAGGACAGAGTCCTATAGAGTAAATATGAGTCTAAATTGATGGACGTCTGTCATAGGGCCAAATTCTGACACATTGAGCAATATTGTATTTCTCCAGGAACACAGGAGAGGGTGGTGGTGGAGGAAAGGACTTTTCATAATAAGGCTTTACTCTCCTTGAGTAAGAGGGAAGAGGGTGGCAGCATGTGGCATATATAAAGACACAACTGGGAGGCTCATCACACAAAGCTGAATTGACTAGAGGTATAAACCCTTTGTGAAATATCTTTGGCTACTGAATTTTTTGCCATAACTGTGTGAGGATTACAGAGCGGCCCTCTTACTTTCACGCATTTAGCTGGTATAACACAAGGCAGCATGAAAAATGTAATGCAATATGCATGTGGAACTTACTTTTAATAGACAAGTGAAGTTAGATCCCACAGCTTCCCTAACAGTGACTTCAGGGACGCTTTAGTCACACCTTAATGTAGTTTGGAATGGTAAGTACCTTCTCATTCCTTTTTTGTTTCCAACATATATATATGTAGGAAACAAAAAATAAATATATATATATATATATAAAGCTAGGAATGGTGCTAACCAAAATATCATGTGTTTGACTTGACCTTTTCTCACTCATTTAGCACTCAAAACGAAGACTGTCTGTACTTGACACAGACAGATCGAAGGTTTGCTGACACTCTTACTCTAAAAAGAAATGGGCATTTCTCTCTTCATTATTGGTATTTTAGGAGGAAACAGACCACTTAAAAACTGACAGTATGACAGTGGAATTAAGATGAGTATTATTACATCATTCATTGATAATAAAAGTTTGGGAACTCCATACCAGAATCCCGCTTCTGAATCTGAGCAGATCAGCAGGAGGCTGGAAGAAGGGGACCTTAAAAAGTTGTTTGGTGGGCCAGGGTGGTAAAGATGGATGCGCTCACAACTGCATGGTTCAGATGGGGCTACCAGGACATTTGTATTTTCTACCTTTGTCATAGAAGTCTGGCCATTGACTTTATTTTTCTTTAGCTCAGGCTCTTAGTTTTGAACCTTCTTTACCTTGCAACTTCACTGCTCCCAAAACAATCTTTCACTCCTCCTCTGTGCTATTAAAAGCTATTTGCTTTAATCTGCTGCAGTGACCTTACAATGCAAAATATAACACATATACCTAGATGACAAGACATGATTTACAAGCTCTTGCAGGATTGAAATGTGAATCTCAAAAAGTTATGCTGTGTCTTTATGGCTTTCTGAGTTTTTATTATTGCATGAAAAGCAGCTCTCCTGAAATTATTTAAATATATCATTATTATAGGAGGCCCGAGAGACTAGGCAGCATGAATTTGTTGAATTTTTACTCAAAATTCAAGATCATTCTTTAAAAGTTGCTACTGTATTAAGGTAGCCACTCAACACTCCATTTATTTCTTTTTTCCAGAAGACAAATAGGTACAGGCCTGCCGTGAGGATATCAATGCAAATTTCTGTGTGCTGAAATAAAATTACTTCCAGTGAATATTACAGCAGTGAAAAATGTTTAGGAATTGTATTCCTTAAATAGAATCTCGCGCGTGTGGTGCAGTGATGGGTTTGCATGTACATTAATACATATAATGTGTGAGTCTTTCTGTATGTGCTGGGTGTTGGAATCTGTGAATAACATCCTCTGAACTCCATATCTTTCTCTTTCAAAAGTCATAAGAGCTTTGAGGAAACGTCTTTCCTCTCCCACTGTCTCTTTGTCAATGATGGAGAAAGGGCCATGTGGTGGATTTCCTGTCATAGAGGTTCTGTTCTGTATAGGTTTTTATACTGCCCTCGGTACTGTAGAATATGAATGCCTTCCAGAAGTCCATTAAGAGATGGGACTAACATGTGTCATGTGTGGCTCATTCTGTGTCTCGTCCTCTCTCCAGGTGGGAAACTGTGCATGCAGTGCAATGTTTTGTGTTCGTAGGATTGTTAGGGGTTTCTTTGTTTTGGTTTTTAAATGTTCAGATTGCTGTGTATTTTTATGAGTAAGGACAAGGTCAGAGAAAGGGGCTGAGGTCACTGTTGGACTGGAGGAACCTACCAAGTTCAAGTCCTGAATTCTCATCCTATTGTCTGCAAAGCATTACAATTTTTGAGCACGACTCTTTGGTTGATTTTTTTTTTAACAAGGTAATAAGGGATCTATTTCACAACCTGAGATGTGACTGGTTGGAAGGAACATGCTCTCATTGGGTAGCCTAAATATCAAGGTGAATTACTGATATTTGGAGACAAATTCATGGCTGGTATAAGTAGGCACAACTCCATTGACATCAGTGGAGTTTTGCCTGCAGGTGTCAGTGGTGAATTCAGTCCTATGTCTTCAAATGCAGTGCATTCAAATCCCAGGACCTTCTGACTTTGCATGATGAAACGCTGAAAATCTGAAAGATTTCATTTAGATAGAGGTCTTAATGGGAGAGCTACAGCTACATTACATGACTAAAAAGGGCAAGGCATTTATTAGTAGTAATTATTCATTTGTATTATGTTTTGTGCCTATAACCTCCAAATGATATCAGAGCCCCACTGTGCACTGTAGAAATCTATAGTAAGAGACAGTCCCTGTCCCAAAAATCTTATACTGTAAATGGACAAAGGGAAAGGAGGAGAAACCAGCACAGGGGAGTGAAGCCCAAGGTTGCACAGCAGGCCAGTTGGAGACTCAAGAATAGAACCGAGGTCTCCAGAATCTCAGGCCTTGTCTAAATGACAAGTGAGTGCCCAGCAAGGCAGGCTGTAAACCTATAGCTCACTAGTGCTCTGTTCACTGACTGTGCAGACTCTGTTTTCATAGACTAAAAGTTCCCCAGTGCACATAGACCTACTCACTAGGGAACTTTTAGTGCACAGCAGCAGGGTCTGCACAGACAGTTAGCGTGTGACATGCATCGTAGATTTACACCTCACCATGCTGCATGGTAACTTACCATTTAGCCAAGCCCCCAGTCAGTACCATTGGACAAAGCTGCTGTACTAAAATCTTGGATAAGGGCCAACTTGGAGGTTATATCCAAATTCCTTCACCCAAAAACAAAAACAAACCTTCCTGTTTTATTTTTTATGTCCTAGATATTTCATTTCTGCTCTGGTTTACTGTATGTTTTGAATTTGTAGAGTTCTCTAAAATATGTGGTCCACTTTAAACCAATGACAGTCAAAATATCCATAATTATAACTACTTTAGTTGCTGTAATAATACTTTATACATGTATTATCTTTCATCCAAGGATCTCTAGGACTGTAGTAAGACGGTTAGTTGACTCTATCAGCATCTTTGTAAGACAGGGATGTTTTGTAAATGGGTAAACTGTGGAGGCCTAGACAATTCCTGTTTTATTATGCATATAGTGTGTGTGTGTATATATAATTTTATAATCATCAATAATTCTCATAATCCCAATATGATATTTATAACCATTTAAATTACTACCAAAGAATTGATTAATGAGGCGGGGGGTTAAAACCTAGTTTTAATGATGATCACTGGGTTAAACCAGATCACTCTGCTGCTTAAAACCAAATATCATGCCTTTTAAAAAAAAAAAAAGAGAGAGAGAGAGAGAGAAATTAATGGATCAGGTTTCTTCTTCATGACAATGTCATGACTGAATCTTGTTTTCTTTATCTTTAAAATGCCTAGAAAGTGTTTTAAGTTTGCATGTCATGGCATGTTTTACAAAGAGACAGAATACACATCCATGTAATATTCACTATGACTTGTTCCATGATTAGGAAGGAAGAAATTGTGTTTCCACATGGTCAATATCTATTGTTTGCAGGACGGAAGTGTGGATTTAAACTATTAAAATATCCATTACAAAGGAATGGACAACATTAAACTACAAAACTATAAATTGGCTTTAAAAAAACCAATAGTTAAAACTATAATCAACATAATTTAATGTGTTTTGTCTGGAGGGAGGTAATTTGGTGGAAAAAATGCATAGATTTTTAACAATTTTGAACTTTGGTGAGTTGAATTTAAAAATGATGTGGGATAGGCAAGATTAATTGCAAAACAAAACCAAAAGTTCTTGGTTCTTTAAGTCTGATATAGACCATTGGAGCTCATAATTAAGGATCCTTTATGTTTCAGTACACCTGTACTAGTTACATCAGAATTTGGAAATCTGTGAGTCCAGATGTCATGGATTTGAAGATGGTGCTAAATATTCCAGTGCCGCCTTAAAGATTTTGTTAATTACCTATCACATAAAAGTCCTAATTGATTAATTTATTATTCATTGTTCTTGCTGGTGGAGCTGTTTTACTCTGTCTAAATTGGACTAGTGAATTCAGAAATGCATCTGGAGGAACTCTGAAAAGCTAATACAGTACCTGCATGTTATGAGCATGATTAGAAATTCCATTTTAGTTAATTATATGGCCCCTATTACTGTAGTGTCTGAGTGCCCAACAGTGTTAATATATTTATCCTCACAATACCTCTGTATTGTAGGCAAGTGCTATTATCTGATCTTACAAATGGGAAAACAGAGACACAGAGAACTAAAAGCCAGATTTTCAAAGTTATTTAGGCACCTAAAGATGTAGGTGTGTGTCTAGAGAGATTTTTGAAAGTGCTTAAGTAGGTTAGGCACTTATATGAATCTTTAAATGCCTATATACCTTTGAAAATATGTCCCAAAGTGACTTGTGCATAGTCACACAGGAAGTCTGTGATGGATCAGGGATTAATCTTGAATATCCTGAGTCCTGGGCAAGACCATCTTTCCTCTTGTGTGCTTGGAGAACAAATGGTCATCCAAATCTATCTCTGTGCTTGAAGGCTGTGATACTACTCTTCTAAATAGCCATAACTAGTTATGGCCTCAATTCTGCAAACTGATCCATGCGGGTGAACCTCTGTGCCAATATAAAGTGCTGCTGCTTCAATCCATCTTAAGGCTTGAGGGATCAGGGCTCATACACTTGCCTCAATCTTATCCATATTGTGTATGAACTGAGTCATTTATCCTTAACTAGAACCTAAATTATTGTGATTTTAAAAAAAAATTAATATAGCAAAAGCAGCATTGGCTTCATGACATTTGAAGTCTTGCACATAACACAAGTATTTGCACAGGGATCTGTCGTATGTAGGTTTATAGTTCTGTAAGTGGGATAGTGTGGGCACTTTCCTGGCTATGATTTACTTAACTCTATTGTTATTATTTCTGTATATATTAGTTGTAATATCTTCAAGGGGCCACAATGGGTGAGCGGGGTCAAATTGTGCTAGACATGGTACAAACATATAAATCAAAGATGTGCCAAAGAGCTTACAATCTAGGTAGTTGTTTATGACAGCAGGGGTTGACGACTAAACGCTTCTTGCTTTACAAGACTTGAAGGAAGGCTCCCTTCCTCCCCCACCCCTTCTGCTAAGGTCTCAATTCAGAAACCTGTTTAAGCTTATGCTTAACATTAAGCAGTGAGTAGTTCCATGAAAGACAATGCAGCTATTAACATGACTAAAATTAGACACATAGTTAAGTACCTAACTGAACTGGGACGTAAGGTCCTGATCCAAACACTCACACACAAGTGTAACTTTACTCACATGAGCAATATAACTAAATTCCATGGGACTGCCCCGGTGAGTAAATTTACTCACAGATTAAAGTATTTGGAGGAAGATAGGCTATATTTAGAGATGTAAAAATAAACACATTGTACAGTGCTATACCTGCTTTTGTCTTACCTTGTGTAACTATGGATGTTCTTATCCATATAATAGCCTTTTGAATTCTATTAAATTCTTGGCCTCAGTGATATCTTGTGGCAATGAGTTCCACCATTTAATTACATCCTGTATTAAACAAAAAGAAAAGAAGGATCTATTGATTTTAAACGTGTTACTTTTCAATCTCTTTGAATGTTCCCTTGTTATTGTATTATGAGAAAAGGTAAGAGGAGTATTCCTTCATTACTGTTACTTCCAAATGATATGGCTAAAATGGATTTTGAACCATAAGAAATTTGATTCTCCAAGGATGACCTCCTTGCTATAAATTTACAGGGGTGATCTCTTTGTTATGAATTAGAGACCTTCATAAAAGTCATATTTGTAATTAGAAAGTAAGATTATGCCTCTGTAATTTGCAATAGTGTAATTAAAGAATGCCTTAGGGAAACAAACAGATCAACATGCTGCAAAATCACATTCCTGGCATATTTAAACTTCACTTGCCTTCTATTACTTCTCTGGATTTGTATCAGCCTAAGGTAATTGTAGTCCTCTGTTTATTACAATAGAGTATTTCCATTACAACATATATATATATATATATATACACACACACACATATATAATGATTAATAAAAATGAAGGCAGGTACATTTTCTTTATACCATGAGTAGCCATATAATTTGAGCAGAAGTCCCTTTTTATTTTTGACTAAGGGGCAACAACAACCACAACCAAAAGGAATAAAAGAAAAATCTTAAGAAAAATCTAGAGGAAACACAGTCTGTGTGTTCCTCCAGGCTGCTGCAACTCTGCTTCTCAAAATAGTTGCCTGTTTCTGCATTTCACCAGTCCAACGGTATAAAAGGTATCTAGTTGATGTACATACATCACAAAAACCTATGCAGAACCAAACACAGTATTAGTACTTTAATTTATGGAAAGGCAGAATAAAGGAAGCAACCTTTGCTGATGATGGGGGAAGGGGGATGGTGTGATGGGGACTAGTCCACTCACCACTCGGCAGCGCCTCCTTGTGGCTCATCTGGGGAATTAGCTCTGCCACCTGGTCTGATGTCCTTTCCTGCGGTTATTCAGTCCATTGTTCTCCTCAGTTATTCTGTGGCCTCTTACGTGCCCGGAGCAGCAGCACTATCCTCTTCATAGCTCAACTCTCCAGTTAAGTCACATTAAAGTTCTTTCCCCCCGCCCAGAGTATCATCAAAGTCTACTTCCAGCCACCCCCAGTGGGCTATCCCTAGTTTGTCACTTCAGCAGTGACTTATAGGGGAACTCGGGCCTGCTGTCTACACTGAGTTCCAGACCAGGGCCCTCAACCCAGCAGCCCTAGACTTTTACTCTTCCAGCCCTTACAGCACCTTCCGTGGACTGTTTCCTACTCTGTCCTTGCAGCTTCCTGCTCTTCCCCCTTGTATCAGGGAGTATGACTGCAGGTTTCTCCCTTGCAGCCTACCAACTTCCTCTTTTTTATCGATTCCACCCAGCTCCTCCCCTAGGTGGTATTCATCAGCAAGTAGGCCCTAGCACTCCCTAGGTTTCTTCCAGGTGCAGCCTAAGGTTAATTGGAGTAATTTACCCCTTCAGGCCTTGTGCAGGATGGACACCCCATCACAAATGGACTGTGTGTGTATGTACTGGGTTATACAATAAAGCGTATGCATTACTGTGAAGAGATGGTAAGAATGAGGCAACTAATGTAAACAGTAACCACCAGATATTCAAAGAACTGCAGACTTAATTTAGGCACACTCCAGTGGGCATGTGTGAGTTGGGTTCATACCTTTGTATGTGATGTGGTGTTTGTGTGCCTAACTCAGGTATCTACAGAAGTGTATCTGCACCTCTTTGAAAATTAGTGTCTGGATGACTCACTCATGTGCAATACCTGTAGAAGAGCCTTATAACTAAGGTCTCAGAATTAGAGCTGATTAGTAAATTTTGTTGGTAATGTTTTTTCCTGTGATAAATTTCAACTGTTCATCAAAAAACTTAAAACGTTCAGCCAAAAACTGCGGAAGACTGCAAAATGTTTGCTTTTCCAAAAGAAAATAAAAACATGTCAAGGAAAACGGAAACTTCCTGCAACAAAATTTGTTTGAAAGAATATCATGGAAGCTCCTTCACAGAAGGTTTTTCAAAAAGAGGCTGGATAGCCATCTGTCTTGGATGGTTTAGACACAACAAATACTGCATGTTGGCAGTGGGTTAGACTAGATGACCCCTGTGGATCCTTCTAAACCCTATGATTCTATGATTCCACTGAAAACAAATTGCAATATAAAATATTTGACCATCCCCATTCAGAATGTGTATATTTGAGACACTGAGGGACTTGGAGAAAAACAAATTATTTGTTTGTATAGTATGATTATTTTCCATTTATACCATGCCACAACTTTACATGGTGTTTTATAGATAAGATCCCTGCCCTCACAAGTTCAGAATATAAATTAAAGAGAAAAGGAAGATAACAGACAAGGGAGAAGGTAGGGCTAGCAGGGATGGAGAAGTATGAGCAATAAAGATAATGGGAGTTATTGTGAATTAATGTTAAGTACCGATCTTTTTTTTTTAATGTGGGCTGGGGGGAATAAATACACAAGGTGCAGGAAACGCAGGAATGAGGGTAATTGGTAGTAAGTTAAACATAAAAAGTGGGATTTGAAGAATGGTCTGAAAGAGCCAATGAAGATTCATAGGAAGATAGACATGTGTCCAGGCATAAGATTCAATTTGAAAAAGTGTGTGAAGGTGAGAGCAGGAGGTGGAGCATAGTGAGAAATAGGGTGACATGAATGGACAGAATAGAGGGAGAACTGAGGAGCACTAGGAGATAAGATGCAGATCCTGAAAAATGAGGATGGGGAATTTGAACTTCACATGAAAATAGGCAGGGATGGAACTGAGGAAGGGGGTGACAATGTTAAAGATCAACCCAGGAAGCTTATTGTAGTATGTAAATATAAGTGAGGGCAGGAGAGAACAGGTTACAATAGGCAGTGAAATGGTAGAGGTTACAGTAGTCAGGGAATGAGAACCATTGCATGAATCTGGATTTTGACAATGGAAATTATGGGTGAAATCCTAGCCCCACTGAGGTCAATTGGAATTTTGCTATTGACTTCAATAGGGTCAGGATTTCACCCCATAATATCTGGATGTGCGGAGACAAGGACTTGGAGGAGTCAGAGATTACCCCAAAGACGCGATCTTGAGTGCTTGGGAGAAGAATGAGTTGTCAAGGGTTATTGAGAAAGGGGGAGAAGAGAGATGGTGTAGAAGGAAAGACAAGAATTAAAATTGATGATACCAGAGCAACAGGAATTGATGCAAAACTGGACATAGGGCAGGAAGGCAAGGGTGGAAAGTTAAATTTGAATTGCTGGCATACAAGGTATAAGAGGCCAGAGGAGCCAGTAAAGTTATCTTCAGTAGGTGAGTGTAGGATGGGGAAATAAAAGGACCAAGGATGGATCTTTAGGAACACCAGTAGATAGTGGGAGAAGAAGGGATATACACACAGTAACTCTAAACTTCTAGGGAAGGTATACAATTTTTTCATCATTCATTACACTTCTTGTGCAACTACTGTTGATTTGGATTGGCTCCCCTCTCCTAAAATGGGAGTGTAAAATTGAAGCATAATGGGAAGGTTATTGACCAGACAGAAAAATTACCATTGTTTTAATTCTTATATTCACATGACTTTGTAAGCTTAGCTTTAAAAAAAAAGAATAAAAGTACTGAAACAAAATATTAAATGAAGAATAAAAATATATTTAAAACCAATTCCCTTTGACACTATAATAGCACTTAATTGACATTTAATAGCTCCTTAGGTGCCATTTTGAAAATGAGGTGAATGCAAATGTATGAAACACTTCCATTGTATTGGATCAACATCTCCTACAGACAATATTGTATCAGTGGAACCGTTAAGAGCCATACTTTTGAAAGGGAATGTATGTTTAGGAATAGTGCCAGGCTGCCAGCTCTGAAGACTGATGTCCCCTCTATCCACAGAACTGGAGCATCGTCAGCAGAATCTGTTGCTATGCCAGTGATGCTGAAATGGTTTCCTCTGGAAAGAGTTCTTCTCAGCATTCTGTCATCTGGCCTGTTTTTCTGATGCCCCAAGACAGTAATTGATCCACATTTTCTTAGCAGAGATAAAGATCCCTTACCTAGACCCTTCAGCTCTAGGGTCAGGTGGAGAACAGCACAGAGGATTGTCAAATCCCCATATGCTAAGCCCCCAAACCATGAAGAGGTCACTTGGACAAAGTGAACATAGAGGAAAGAAAAGTAGCCTCTAAGGATCTGAAACAAGCCTCCTGTGATCCATCAGTATCCCTTTAATGTGCACCGCACCAAATGAGTGCCCATATAGGAAATTCCCTGTAATTGGAGCATAACTCACATTGTCTGTGCTTTTGTTTTCAAGAAAAAGCACAGTTCTGCACCCTATATTCTATAATTATCTAGGGAATGCTGGAGCCTGCATGACATCAACAGGCTTCAGAAGCTTTCATACTTACTGATGTATAGTTTTCTGAACTCTTGTACTTATGCCTTCAGTCAAATGACTCAGTTGCAAGTATGCAACAGAATGCACGTGAGAGAGGAAAAGGACCAGACAGGTGGAGAGAGGATTTTCTCAGTAGCTCAAGTCAACCTGAGATATAGTAGCACCAACATGGAACAGAATTATATTTGAGGTCTCCTTAATTCAGAGTCATTGCAGAGACCGCCAGGCACTACATGACGTTGTTAAACATGTTCCTGTGTATGGTCCTCTGTCTAGATTTTCCATAATTTGTTCACTAATAGGCTAGGGCATGTGATACAACAGATTAAGGTATTAGATATGCTAATTCTGGCAAGGTATTTCCCATCTAACAAGTAGATTAAGCCATACCCTTCTATTGATCAGCATAATGGGAAGCAGTTCTCTTGTTTGTACTCTGTACATTTTGGATGCTTATTGAATTTATGTATGATACTTAATTGAAAGAGAGAGAATTTTAATATAAGACACATGTCACATATCCCACTGTCCAAGTAGGATACCGTATCAACAAATACTAGATTTCATTTGATTTCTCCACATTAAATAATTAATGGATAATTAGGAACACTTCCTGTAACAAAAATGTTCAGATATTAAAGCAGTGCTCCTTGCAGTCAAACAACAGCATTGTGTTTATATTTTTGGCACACTTTCTGCTGCAGATGCACATAGTATTTTGGAAAGAAAAAATATTCCGTCAATAGCAGATGGAGAGTTTCTTTACCTACACTTTCATATAACGCAGAAGTTCTCTATCTTTAAAATACACTTAAAATACAAGTTGTATTATGTAATACAATCCTTATTTTAATAAATGTCTTCCTGAAGAAAATAGGAGATGCAGATGATGAGCATCTTTAAAAACACAAGCCACTTTTATCAGGGTGCCTAAATATGGGATGTAAGGCTGGAATTTTCAAAGAAGCCTAAATCCTGAAATTCTGTGGCATTTAGGCACCTAATTCTCCCAGGCTCCTTTGAAAATCCCAGCCTAGGAACCTAATTTTAAGTACCCATGTCTGAAAACTGTCAATTTTCTTTGAAAATAAAGCAATGATTTTTCTTGCTTGATTTGTGACAAGAAAATCATTTTATACATTCACCTGATTGTGTGTGTGTGCGCGCGCGTGCATTTTTCTATTACATCAAAAGACAGCGTTTTTGTAGGTGAAAACTGCTTTTCGTTTTAGTTAAAGGGACCTTTCTTTTCTTTTTGTACAAATTCAAAAACCGAGTGCCTCTGATGTAGTGATGGTGAGGTGGGGCATCGTGCTGAAATGTCACCTCATGTTCTAATGGGAGCAAGCGTCTCCATGTTCATTGCTGCTCTAGGACTGCTTGTAGAAAGGTTGTCTTGAGTCTTTATCAGTGTTATCATGGCCATGACATTTTCAGTATATATTTATTGGGCTTTCATAAACTGAACTAATTTTAATACATACACTTTAGAAGTTATTTCCTCACCATCAGTTTTTCTCTTAATTTCACAGTAATTACCTCATAGCCCTGTTTTGACGGATGTAAGTATTAACATGTTTAGTGGGGATCCTACATGTTTATTGACTGTTGGTCCATCTCTTGAGTCAAAAATAATGTGAAATGGGAGTTGTACTATAGTAAGAAATGGACTATAGAGTTTGGCAAGGGCACCAGGACTTGGAAATCAATTGCCACCATTATGTTAGCTTTCAATGCATGTTAGGTTTTGGCTTCCCATATAAGAAAAGTATAGTGGAATCGCAGTATGAAACCAACATAGTGGTTGGATAAATGTAGTGCCCTTGAGAAGAACCTATAAATAAAATACAAAGCTCTTTAGGCTAGACAACACAATGAGAAATTGGTATATTTCAGGTACTATGGGATTCATTTCCTTCTGAAAACGATTTTGCTTAAGCAGTTAACGACACTTTGCAGAGAAGAAAAAAATCCAGACTGTTAATCCAGCATAAATGCTTCTAGCACTAATTTACACATTTTTTGTAAAAATGAAAACCTTTTCTCAAAGAGTTTGAATAGACCAATCTAGCTATTTGCTTAGCCAACCTGACCTGTGTAAGATTTTTTAGCCCAGAAGGCTGTTAACGACATTGGTAGCAGAGATCTCATGATAAATAGCAATGCAACTAGTCAATTGAAAGTGTCATGGTGAGCAACGTTAGAGACTTAGTCATTATAGTAACAGATTTATGGAACAAAGGATGAAAGTATTTCAGAAGGAGAATATTTATCTTCAGCCCTAAGCACCAGCAGTTCATGTTCATAATGATTGGGCTTTATGTCATGAAAGGTTTGAGCCTTATAAACTTGCAAACCACATAAAAGCTCTAGTCACAGTCTTCAATTTGCAGGACACAGAGACTTATCAGTTTTCTTCAGAGCACCAAATAGCCATTTAGATATTTGTAGAAGGGAGAGTAAGTTGTGTGTGTGTGTGTTTGTGTTTGAATCCGTCTTTTTTCTATATACTAAGCTGGAGCTAGTATTATAGGCTGTTGGAAAACATTTCTAAAATTTGACCCCATAAAATACTTACTTTGATACTCCACAGCATCCATTAGCTAGAATGACTGGGAGCAGCATCAGGCAACTCATTTAGGTAACTGAATAAAGATTTAAATTAACTTGGCCTGGCTGCCTAGAGTTAGGCATCTGAAATCCATAATGGCGTCATTGGGACCTATTAGTGCTCAGTATTTATGAAAAGCAGATACTTTTTATGTGGGTGGCTAAAAAAGAATTTAGATGCTCAACTTTAGGTGCTCACCTCGGAAACCTTTGGCAAAGACATCAGCCTTGTTCTGTAAAAGAACTGTAAGTAACCATGGCAAAGATATTGTATGAAGAAGGAATACATTAGCAATAGATATAAAAATGCACCCTTGCATCTTTCCCGATTTGAATCCACCAGTCCTAAGTAATCACCAGGTAAAAGTGAATTTTAAGATGATAAAGAACCATGAAAACAGCTGCTGTTGAAAGCTGCTGTTTTGAGATGAAGCTGCATACACTTAGAAGTATGCTTTCAGAAGGCTAATCTGTCCACATTAAACACACTTTTAGCAGGTGCACCATTCAGCTAACATCAAAGTGTAGCACACCAAAGGATGTAAGGGTTTTCTTTAAATTTCTACAATACTCATTTTGGCTCAGCCACTAGTTTGCTCAGTTACCTTGGGCAAGTCATTTCACCTCGCTCTCTGCCTTCTGTCCCCATCTTTAAAATGAAGATAGTGATTCTTGGTCTGCTTTGAGATCTAAGAGCTAGGTTTTATTATTTTTATTTGTAATCTAGTTATCTCAAAACAGGAAAATCTGAAGTGTGTTCCAAGAAGACCAGTGACCTAACTAAAAAATACTTTGGCATCATACTTAATTTAGTTATATCTTCTATGTTACAAACTGTGGTGGGCCTTAATTTTGATTATTCATCATATGGAACTCATAAAATAGCCACTTGTATTTTGTTATTGTCTAAGGGTTTGGTTTACACTTACCATGCGATTCGGCAGCAGTCGACGGGAGTTATGCAAACTACGCAGAATCGTTCATGTTTATCATCGCCCGTTAGTGGAGGGAAAACATGATCAGCCCAAATCCAGAAATAACTCAAGTCCCTTATACTATTGAGATATCACCCGGCTCTATGCAATGCAAAGTTAGTTTTGCTTCCAGCATGCCTCATCTCTTCTACCTCAGAGGACACAGGTATAAGAGGAGTGAGTTTCTAATGAGGAAGAAGTATTGCAAGGACAGAAGAGATGGTATCAAGCACCGGCCACAAGACTGGTCAGAGAACTGAATGTTGTACAGAGGGATGCAGAGAAAAAAGAAGTGAGATTAGGGTCTACACTGAGAAGAGGATTTGGGGATGGGGGGTAAAGAAAAGGAGAAGCAAGTGGAAAAAAGATTTTAATAGATATCCAGCTTTTGGAGCTTATTCAAAGAGAATTATATCTGAGATTTTCAAAGGAGCCTGAGTGTTAGGAATCCAAATCCCACTACATTTCAGTTAGAGTTGGGCACCTAACTCTCTTATGTTCCTTCAAAATGCCCAAATTGTGTGAGGGTTATTCATCACTATTAACGGCTAACATTATTTGGGCATGCAGTTTGTGCACTTGGTCAGGCATTGTGGCCTGTGTTCCACCAGTTTGTTACTATACTTTGATTAGAGAAGAAATTACATTACAAAGTAATGCAATTTGGATGCCTAACACTCTCAGGCATCTTTGAAAAATCTCAGCCATGATTTTCTTTGGATAAGCTCCAAAAGCTGGATTTCTAATTCTGAGCCATCGCTAGAAGCATCTATATTTCAGGGATTTTTGGATCCCCACCAAAATGTTTTGCGTTTAGTGATGACACAAACTATCATATTTTTGGTGGTCAATGGTTTCTCTGGGGCAATGGACAGAGGTTAATTATCCTGGCTGGTGTTGCGAGAACTTTCAGCAGCTTCACGAGTGCTTCTGAACTGGCTGTGGGCTTTGACAGACATGGACAAAATATCTTTAGAGTGGCTCTTGAGTTCCTAGTTAGCAAGAGTAGCCAGAAATAGCATCAGTCAGCTAAAATTGTCCGAGAGATTGGGTTCTGCCCTCTTAAATGGGGATCTTGCCACAGTCGCTTTTGTCAAATCTGTTTCCTCAAGGCTGGACTAATGGAATGTTCTCTGCCTGAGGCTAACCGTGAGGTCCCCTGAGAAGGTTCAGCTAGTGAAACATAGATTTCCTCACTATCTGCGAACAGCAGACCAGGAGTATTACACCTGTGTTCCAGTCTCCGCACTGGCTGCCTATTCACTTCAAGTGATATTCAAGTTTTCTATTGCCAGCTATAAAATCCTAAGTAGGCTAGTCCAACATTATCTTGCAGACACCATCTCCTTCAGTGTCCTTTTCATGATAGCTGTGTTTGACAAGAATGTTACTGTTTAGATGTAGGGGTCCCAGCAATAGGGCATAATCTGTAGGGAGCCTTCATCTCTGGAATTTCTTACTCAGATCCAGATGTATTCCTAGTAGGATGTCACATCATTTTGTCCAGGCCTCCTCATAACTGCAAATTGTGTATCCCCATCATGTGATTGATGGACCAGATCTTCAGCTGGTGTAAACTGGCATAGCTTTCTTCATATTTAGCAATGATTTTCATCATTTCTCCAAGGATTTTGTTGTATCTAATCTACGAAAGAGTTCCCAGAAGCTAAGGCAAAGCGCTCCTCATAAAGGCTTGTAATAAGATAAATAATAAATTGGAAATAATTGTTCATTTTTATTAAATCATTATATGAATATACATTAAGTTTTCATATCCTTTAATGCTTAAAAAGTCCCTGCATACGATCTTGTGAAAACTTTATTATGAGCTATCTCTGTAATATAGTTAAGCAGCATTAAGGCTTACTATAATCAAGGCCAATAGGTTTAATGCTATACTACTCTCACTGTAGGTTTTGGTCTACATGGCTGGCTCTGTTACATTTCCAAATGTGCAACAACACCATGACCCCAATGCACAGCTGCAGTTTAAAGGTTGTTTTCCTAGAGGATGGGAGAATATTGTAATTAGATGGAAAGTAAATTAAAGTTTTATGTAGCTTTCAGTTAGCAAGCAGATGTTTGTTAACTTAGTTAAAAGTGTCCTCCTGTTACGAGCAGTTAATAAAGAATTGTTCCAATTCATCCATGCTGGTCTGGGAATGGAAATGTGTTTCAGGGTGAAGTATTCATAAAGTAATTAGGTGAAACACTATCCTAGCTTTGAAGGAGATCTTGCCAAATAATTGGAATCTAAATTTCCACAGATTAAGCTGTTTGGTAAGGAGTATTATTAGCTAGCAATTTTGAATAGAAAACGAGCAAGCTTATTAAATTGCTTGCCTATATTATCATTGCCGGTTCTAGGTAAACCTACATTTAACCTACCCTCACTCATGCTGGATCCTGCTTTGCCATCATTAAATGAAGGGTAACTGTATTGAATGATTAATCTTAAATACCAGAATAACATGCACAAAAAGGAGAGATAACTAAAATAAAGTGTCTCATAACCATATCTAAGGGCAGCACTCAGAAAAATTCATCTGAATTAACTAAGGATATGAATTAAAGTAGGTTAGGTAAACCACATTAATACTTGTGTGGATGTTCTCATTCAAAATTAAAGTGTTCTTAATTCTGTCCTTCTTAATTCCAAAGTGGATTAAGCTAAATCAAATTAAAATCACTTTAATTCTGAATGAGTGTGTCCACTCAGAGTTTTAATGTGATTTAACTAATACATTTAAAAAGTTAATTTAGATTAATTTTCCTGAGTGTCCCGCTGTAGACATACCTTAAGGAAGAAAGGTAACATCCGCCTGCAAAGAAATAAATCCAACCCTGAAAACACTTGCCACGGTGTTTAACTTCACACAGTAGAATAATCCTATCAGTTTATAAACTTGGGTATGTGTTTGCAGGCTCAAGGTATCAAAGTGTATTATTGAATATATCTGTGATAATAACAGTGTTCAAAAGGAATAATTTGCGGAGGGTTAGAGTGTGGTTGAAACACTTGTTGAGGCTATACCCTTTCCTGGGAAATTATTTTGATAATAATAATGGCCTTTATCGGGTATTTTCCTATATATCCAATGCATTTGGCTGTTACATAACGGCATGCCCTCTTATGTTTTTCTGTAGATAGCTAGCCTGTATATGTATATACCTGTTGATTAGATTGGCTTATTGCAGTGTACTCTCCTGAGCAGCCCTTGGAGATCACTCAAGAATGTTGTTGGAACGTACAACATCTCTCTCAAGTAACTGCACTACATTCCTAATTATGTGTGAGTGCAATTCAAGGTGATGAGCTTGATCTGTAAAGCTCTGTATGATTTAGGTCTTGTCTACAAAACAGACTTATTCTCTCTTTGTGCAATTGAGTCACTTTTGTTAGCAGCCTGTAGATTCAAACACCTAAGGACTAGAAGAAGGGTTTTTGGAGAGCCATCAATTCTGGAACTTACTTCTCCATCAGTGCTAGATTTTATTAACCTTCACGATATGGCATAAGGCTTGTCCATTCATGCTGGTTTTTTGCCTCGTGAGATGGGGATACAGCATATAAAGGGAGCTATTTGGGGGAGGCTCCATTTAGCATGATACAGTTAATGAGTTTATTCTTTCATGACTATTTTACAAGTGCTTAGAACTGATCAGATAAGCACATTTTATAAGATGAAAAAGAATTTCACAGTCATGGAAAATTATTAATCCACTGCATAGATAAATGAGGGCACATCTCCACCAATACCTGTAACAGGAGTGAGAGAAGTCTGAAAAAAATGGCATCTCTGAGAGTAAAGAATTGTTGCTGTCACCAGCACACAATATAACTTGAGCCAATGTACAATGAAACATTTGTCATCCTCTACACTTGTGTTTGAGCATTACAAAATATAGTCCCTGTGAAGGAAAGTCTTTGGCCATTTGACCTCCTGAAGCACAGCCTGGTAAATTGTCTAGTTCTTGCAAGCAGCAGATTTCTATTGCCTAAAGGACTAGACTGCTTCAGACTCTGAAGCCATGGGCAGTTGACTGTATGCTGTCAAATCTTAGGGAAAGACCGGCTTATTTCTCTCTCTCAAAATATAATGACATACAGAATTACAACCTAGCTCCCCCTCCTCCCAAAACCTCTCTGGTCCTCCAAAATAATCTATTGCTAAATTAATAATAGTGTCCTAATAAGTGAACTCTTGAAACTATAGGGGTTTCTCAACAATATTGACAGAACAGTGCTGGGGAGGGGATGGGGAGAGGTAGAAAATCAACTACATTGCACTCCAATTACACCAACTCACTCAATCATGTAAAATTAGATGTAAATGTTCGAGAAAATAGCTCTGACACCCACAAATGTAATTATTTAAATAGAGATCCATGCACTGAGATTATTGTGAATAATAACGATCAATGTGTGTTATCCATCTATGCACACTTGTCTGTTGGTATGCCCAGTAATGTGTTTCAAGCTTCTGATTTATTGTCTGTCTTATAGCAGGCCTGTAAACCCCCCCAATCTCCCATCAAAGGAGTGTTAAGAATTTAGACTATAGAAAAAATATAAATAAAATTTTACAAATCCCCAAACACTGGACACTAACATGATACATATTTATTTTAACAATGCACAGGCACTTTGCTTTTGTTGCATCCTTTTTTAACATCCTTCATCCAGAGATTCCCTATCTAGATGGAGATCTTTTGGGGGCAAGGACCACGTCTTTGCATTCTATATAGCATCGATCACATTTTTGGAACAATAAAGATAAGTGTAACAGTTTACAGAACTGTCTCGATCATCTTTTTAATTATTTTTCATTCATCCTATTAATCTTTTTGCAATGGCATTATTAAAAAATGGTTTGCTTGCGTCTGATTTAATATTCTACCTCCAAGCAGCTGGTTTTGTTTTTAGCTGAATGTATAAGCTTCTGTACCCATAGTACCAAATAAAAATGTGCACTGCCAATCGGTTGATTTAACTTTCTTATTTAGACTGAGGGAATTCTTAATCAGTGACTGCTGTTCGCATTCTAAAACCAATCACCTACACCAGACCAGAGCAGTTACTCTTCAGAATGAATTAAAGAGGAACTGGTGAGGAAAGAATCCCAAACCAAAAGCAGCTAAGCAGAACAAAGCAAAGCTGTCTTCCATTATCTGCCTTTCTTCTACAATAATAATTTCTACAGGCGTCCTTACGTTATTGCAAAGGTGCAATTGTGCATTGCAGTGTTCCAGAATGCAATGTGTAGTAGGTGTTGTATGTGTGATAAATAATTGAACACTGGGTGCCACTGTTGAGTTTCATATCACCAGTCTAGGCAGAGTTTCTGTGGCAGCAAAAATGTGTAGCTGGAAAGACCTGTGCATGTAGTAGTTACACAACAGAAATAAATTATTTCTGAAGTTTTAGGGTTTGGGAAATAGAACCACAAACAACACTTTCCTCTCTGTGTTTCACCAGATATTATCATATATGACAGTACATCATTGTGACAGGTTCAACTTGCCTCTCTTCTTCATGTCCTGGCTGGCAGCACACAACAGAGACTATGCTAAATGAGAAAGGATTATAAACTCATTTTATTATTGTGAAGTATTTTATCTTTTATTGCAAGCTCTTTGGCAAATACAGCTTGTCTGCCTGCAAGTTTTTTCTAACATAAAACATTTGCTTATTAGAGTTTATGCTGAGACATGAGACCCCCATGGAATGGCCTCAGATGTCTCTTTTTCTCAGCCACCAGAATTTAAATATAGTTTGGATATGGCTTACCTAGGCTTGGAGGGATAGAACAAGAAGGGTGAAGGTCACTCACTGCATGATTTGCTTATAAAGAGGAAATATTTCAAATGGTTTACTCTGGGGAAAAATTGCAAACCTTTTCCAAAGCATCCACATTTTATAGGTATGAAAATTAGGCAGTAAATCTCATGAAATGATACTCTCATCAGATTTCCTGTGTTCCTCGGTTTTCTCCAGGATGGAAATATTGTTAGACCTGTTTTCCTTGCAGTATTTTTATATTTATCCAAAACAAGGAAAAACAATTTAAAAAAAAGTAGTTAACTACATTTTTTTTATAGCTTAAGATTTGAGTATATTTTGAATTTTGGGGCAAGCATTCAGGTTTTAGGCCCCGTTCAATATGTATTATGACAGCTTTCTGTGGTGAAGTGATAAGCAATAGTGGCCTAGAAACCAGTTTTAAAATATTCTAACATATTTCTGTCTATGTCCTTTTCATTAATCTATTTAGTTATAACACAGTTATACTGATCTTCATTTCTTACTTGAATAGACAATTTTTGAAGCAGGTCATATTTTTAAGTTAATTATATTAGACTACAAGGGTTATCTGGCATATGTTCTAATGAATTTGTGGTACTTGAAAATATGCATTTGTGACAGGTTTAGATAAAAATCAATCAGTAAATTGGAAAAAAGGGGAAATCCATGAAATAAATTCTTTACCAGCACGTTATGCTATTATGAAATAAAAATGGAACAAAAAAAGAACATTTCACCCTACATGATACAAACGAGAACGCATTCATCAATGGAAGTCAATGGAAAGACTCCCGTTGACCTGAATGGGCATTAGATCAGACCTATAAGGATCTACGTATTTCATAAATATATATGAAATGCTGTATTACAAGCATGTAAATAAAGGGTTCACTGTCATGCTTAGAGCTAGGAGTCTGGATTCTTGCGTTTATTCCCATTCTTCTCCCTGGCCTGGTGTGACTTTGGACAAATCATTTAAACTCTGTGATACAAGTTTCTGCTGAAATAAGTGGATGCAATCCCCAATGAAGTTCCTAAGCCAAATTTAGGGCACTTATAAGTCGCATGACTACTGTTAGTCACAGAATGAGTGCAAGTGGCAAAGAAAAACACTCTTTATTTGGCATTCAGTTTTCTCCACAGCAGACCTGATAATATTGACTTCAAAGGACTTACTCTTGATTTATGTTGCTGTTAGTGAAAGTCAAATCAGATACAACAGGGTTAACTAGCTAAGGAACATAATAAGGATCAGAAATGTCAAAGAAAGGTTAATATAAAGCAGGCTCCATATTTAGCTACAGTGTTGCGTACATCTATGTGCTCTAACATACATAGATACAGATTCTACTGACTTCTCTGGGACTTGTATCACAAGAGCTGAATTTGGTATCCAGGGAACATTGAATCACTGTACTGTAATGACACTCTTTTACACACCACCTGAATGGCAAATTAGTGCACATTTTTCTGCTTTGCTTCTTATTCTGCATCTATGTATATACCCCTTTTCTGACTGATGTACGTTGAACATATAATTTACACTCCATATACGTTACATCTAAATTTGTTCCTCTGACACCAATCAAATTACTTCAGATTTACATGAGGATAGCTTGGATCAGAATCTCTGTCCAGGCATAAAACATCTCAGCATGAGTAATTAATAAATATTTGTGAAGTTCTGTGACATCCTTAAATTAAAGTTATATATGGTTGAAGTGCTATTTATTAACACACTAAGGATAGAAGCAGTTCACTAGTACAGAAAATCAACATAAGGAAAATCATTGTATTCCTTTCACAGATGTTTTTGTCCAGATCTCCTAGTGATGGTGTTTTGGCTGAATATTGCTGGTTGTGCTTTGTTTAGAAGCTAGCCAGTTCTTGCATCATTTTATCTTCCAGTCAAATGCACTTCTTAGACATCAATACCAATCTATCCTGTTCACTAAACTTTCAAATTAAATGTTAATCAGAATAATATGGTTTTACCAAAAGCATTCCTTCGTGTTAATGAGTTCATCATCATCAACTGGAATTAAATAAATTAGTTGACTAGTTTCTCTTTCTACCTATTTACAAATTGCCCATTAAATACTGTTTTAATGATGTATTTGAAATTATTTGCTGTGGTCTAGACTGAAGCGTTAGGCTCAGCTCTGAATTTGTGTGTAACTGCTCTGTTTTAGGAGAAATGGAGTCACAATTATAGGAAATTAATTTTTCCATATTTTTGGTTGAGACTCAACACAAAACAGATTTGTGATGTGTTGGTTGTCATTCAGAACACAGTTGTGTTCCTGTGCTCTCGTTTTGTGGCAGGATCTGAATGGGTTAAAGAATATTGTATACTTCATGGTATTTACTACTATTCTATTATTACTGTTATAAGCTGTAACAAATGCTTTCCTGGATGTTAAATACATAGTTATGTTGTCTTTTGTTTACATTTAGTTAATGACGTCCCACCACTTGGCTATTTTTATGCCTAAACCTGTTGTGGTCTATCTTATTTATTCATGGCATCATGCAAAGTTAAATGATGACTGTAACAGATCCTTATCCCAGACTATCAGTACAGTATTATATTCTCAGTGCTCATTCATAGGGTGCATCATGAAGCTCTAAAGGACACCCAAAGATGCACTGATTGTACTGGCCTGGCCTGTCTTGGAATGAGTCAAGAGTTTTGTTATGCTTTGTACTTCTTTTTCTGTTTCAAATACTCCCCCGTGTGTCTCTCTTTTGAGAGTAGATAGCTCTTCCCACAAGGTAGCAGTACGGACCCACTCTGTATACTCACTTACATCCCTTGTTAACCCAACTTTACACTGCACCAACACAAGGCAACAAAAATAGAAATGAAATATAAAGTAACCAGCTGAGCTGTAACTGTCTAGAGCTGAAAACCTGTGTTGTGAGACAGTTAATCCTAATAAAAATGATAAACGTAAGTGTTTTGATGGCTTTGCCTTTACCTTTGTGTCTCACACTCTGACAGGCATCACTATCAGCTTGTGAAAGTGAATATGCCCTTCTCTTTCTCATTGTACCCCTTCACCCCCAGGAAACATAATGAATTCCCCCCTCCCTCCCCCATGATCTTTTTTAGGGGACAAATCTGGGATCCTCAAATTACCTAAATTTTAGTCTTTCTGTTTAATCATTGGAGCACTGAAATTCATAGACTCTGAATGTCTCAAGGGCGATTCTAATAGGTTCATTTACAATGGGTCATACAAGATGAGATGGCAAGAACCTGAATTTCACTTTGTGCCTGGTTTTATACCAGCTAGGCAAAAATACCAAATCTGAGCCTCTACTGAGCTCAAATTCCTTTTGTTGGTAAATTACAGTTTTCTCCTCCTTGAGGTTACCAGGGCCATTGAGGTCATATTCCTTCAAACCAATATACAAAATTGTTTTATGAACAGTTAATGAAAATCTTCAAATGCATTTTTATCATGTTTAATTCTCCTATTGAAGGCTGTAGAGAAAATATTAAAGAAAAAATCACAGGGATACTCTTGTACGCATGCACATACACACTAATGCACAGTATGCGGCCTATTGGTTAGTATCACTTACAAGAACACTGTTTGTAGCAATGAAAATGGTTCTTATCACTAGTATCCGCTGGCCGCTGCTGTTTTGTACTGCAAGGAAAAATGCAGATAACACTGCACTATTTATCTTAATTTTTCCACTGGCATAAGAATGGCTCTTTCCTGCTTGTCTCAATTTCTGGACCTGATTGCAGATTTTAGTCTGCCTCTTTTGAAATATTTGTTGTTTGTGATGGCTGAAATTGGAAAAAATGAGTATAAGTGGACGTTTAATTCCCAAAGAGCTTCTATGAGATAAATGGGAACACAGTCAGTCTTTTGAGAGGTATCCTTTTTAAAGGAGTGTTCCTTAAATAGGTGTGTTACAGGGCAGGGCTTCTCCTCAACTCCAAACATATGTGGCCATGCCCAGTCTCCTGTAAGATGGTTTATTGTACAAACATAAGCAGTCCCTTAATCCTGGAGTTTCACAGCCACCCCTCCCACTCTCGGGTGATCCTGCTTCTTGCAGCTTTCCAGTCTGTCATCTCTGCTTCTTTTCTGGAATACTAGACCCAGGTTAACCACTTTGGACACCTGGCCTCTGCCCCGGTTCACCCATGACAGGAGTTAGCTCCAATCCTCTGTGGCTTCTCTCCCCCACGCACACTCTATCCTAATAACTTCTCGTCTTTCTCCACTCTGAAAGGTCTTTATAGCCCCAGGTGTAGTCCTCTATAATTGGCTCAAGTGGGCCCCCCTTCTGACATGGGAGCTGGGCCTGGTCTACTCATAGTGCTTTTTAATGTAAATGGAGCAGTGCGAATTGGTCTCTGATGTAATCGTGGTCTAAATTCTGCTCTGAGTTA
The DNA here is from genome assembly GCF_026122565.2 of Emydura macquarii macquarii. Lineage (NCBI taxonomy): Eukaryota > Metazoa > Chordata > Testudines > Chelidae > Emydura > Emydura macquarii. Next base: position 1,672,129 of record NW_027131527.1, read on the forward strand.
CAGCTGTTTAAATCAGAGTAACTCCCGTGAATTGAATACCGTTACTTTGATAAACACTGGAGTAAATGAGACCTGACGCTGGCCCAAGTATATTCAATCCAACTATACAAATTACAGAAAGTGCATGTCAAATGTTGGTTTTTATTATAGACAGATGCTGGTTAACCAAACCATATTTAAAAAAAAAAACATGTACGTTTGGGTATTTAAAGATTCATAGCTTTGACCTAACAAAATAAGATGTGTTGAAGCCTCATCAACTCTAAGAACTATATTTTCTATCTGATGTGCAGGGCATTACCCACACAACTCCCATGGTGAGGTTTGTGGTTAATTCCCCTATGCAATATAATAAAAATGTGCCCTTAAAGTCAATAAGTGAAAAGAACAAAACAAACTGGCAGCATGATACTTTTTAGCATTACTGAGCTGATGTTTTTGAATTTTACATATTACCTTTTTTTTCAAAATAATACCATGTTGTATTAAAATGCAGCCTTTAAAAATATGCTTTGATGAAAGAATACAAAGAGAGAACAAGAGAGGATGAATGATATGGAGGCTGATCATGGTTTATCACATTCAACATGATCAAACTCTGTTCCTTTGAAAACTATCAAAGCAAAACACCAAGGTTTGGGATTGTTTCTCATGTGACCACAGTCACTTTTTTCACTTTTTTTCCCCACTGGTTGTTTATTATTAATAAGGATATATGAATTTCAACCAAAGGATGTTTAGATTCAAGGTAAACCATTCACAGCATCTTCTAGGAAGAACCTAGAATATAAACATTATTGGACAGACGATAACATTTAAATAAAGTGGTTTTATTTGTTTTTAAATAATAATATCTTTCTGGAGATCAAGGCACTAATCAGTTTTCCTTACACTGCAGAGACTATGAAGGATTTGAGATGCTGTTGAATCAATGAGATTTTGCTGCACAACTGGGAGAAAGTTAGAGGGTCAAGATTCCTGAAATTCCTGGCTCATGTACAGGGTCCACCCCAGCTCCAAGGGGGAATCACATGTGACCATTCTCAAAAGTATTTCACAAATACATAGGTTCAGAGATTATAAAGCCAGAAGGGACCACTGTGATAATCTAGTCTGATCTCCTATATATTTGGAGGATGGAACCAATAGATCTGCTGGTATAAAGATCAATCTACTCTTGCACCATGTGCTGAAGTCACAGGCGCAGTGAGGGCTACTGGAGCCTGAGGCCTTCAATTAGTAGTTGCAGAGTGACTCCATTGCTGTTTCATAGCCTGGAGAAGAGAATGACTTTCCTAATTTTCACAGAACTCTGTCTGACCTCTTTAATCAGGGCTGGTGCAGGACACAGGATTTGAGCATGTGAAAGCACATTTACATCTCTTTAATGAACAGTGTCTTGTCCATGCTTCCTACCTCTCCCCCTGAAAACAAAAACTTATTTAAAGGTGGGGCATCCTTGGTATTTAGTCATCAACTACTATTATTGTTTACTATTATGGACACCCAAAAGTGTACATGTTCTTCATGCAAGCATGAAAGACAGAATATATCCCCCAAAAGTGGTTAATAGGTTTGACAGGCAGAAGGGACCATTATAATCTTGTCTGACCTTCTGTATGACACAGGCTATAGACTTTGACCCAGTAATTCCTGGATAGAGCCCGTATCTTGTAGCTGAACTAGAGCATTAATTTTTGAAAGACATCTATTGCCAATTTAAAGGCTTGAGTTGATAGAGAATCCACCATAATCTTTGATAAATTGCTCCAATGATTAATCACCCTTACTTTGGGGGGGGGAAAGGGAGGGGTTTTATTTCTATCTTACTATCATTTCTATCTAGCTCCAGCTTCCAACCATTAGACCCTTGCTATACCTTTGTCTGCTAGACGAAAAATCTACCACCAAAAACCTTCTTGCCATGAAGATACTCATAGAACATGGTCAAGCTGATTCTTAGACCCCTCTTTTGAAGAGAGTAAGATGAGATTTTCAAAGGAACCTAAGGAAGTTGGGTACTGAAATCCCCAATAAAATTCAGGGTATGTCTTCACTGATGGCAGCAAATTCGCCGCCATCAGATCGATTCTTCGGAATCGATTGAACAGAAGTGGAGACCCGCTAAATCGACTTCCTAAATTCATCCCCGGAAAAAGAGTAATGCTGCATTGATGGGAGGGCATTTCCCATTGGCGCAGCATAGTGGGGTCACTGCGTGCATTGGAATTTCGGAAGTCGACGGGAGATACGCAAGCTACTCTGCGTAGCTTGCGTATCCCGTCGACTACCGCCAAATTTTGTGGTAAGTGTAGACCAGGCCCCAGTCAGATTTGGATGCCTAATACCCTTATGCTCCTTGGAAAATCCCAGCCTTACAGTGTAATGCTGATATGACACCACAAGTGAGGGTTATAAACTAAAAAGGGAGAGAGTAGAAGCAAGAGTTACAATAATAAGATCCTATAGTTTCTCAGTAAGATATGCACTTATCTTAATGACTACTCCATTCAATTTTTAACAGCTAATATTATCTCACTTGCTGTAGATTTTTAGAACAGTTTCTGTTCCTCACCATGGCATAGCATTAATGTTTTGAAATTTTTGCACTGACACAGAAGCTACTTTAATGCTCTTAAACATGCTGGCCACATTCTCATTTATATCAAGACCCCTTTACTGTCAGAGCATTTTAAAAGGGCTCTAATGTATATGAGAAACAGGCTTATGTATAATACACACATTGTATCCTTTCATGCCTACGATTATGAACATTGTGTAGACTCAAAAATCACATTGTACAAGGTGTATACCACTCTAAATCTGCAAGATCATTAAACAAGAAGAATGGAATATCATGACCTTATTTTAGCTTTATATTCATAGTCACTCTCGCAATTATGTTACTCAATGAAAATGTAGTGTAGAACATATGTACATCTGACACGAATTTTAGAAAAAGACAAAATAAGAGACATTTTGGAAATTGAATCTTAGGAGCACTAACTAAACAGTTATGGGACATAAAATAACCCATCTTGAATATTTTTCCAGTATCACTTACCAACCCTGATTAATTAATGGATCTTTCTAACTCAATTCAAAACAGGTCCTAGAAAGAAGTGGTTAACAAGGTTTTATGATTCCTAAATTTAATTTAGCCCACCTTCTCAATTACTTTTTAATTTACCTCCAAATTCCAGAGCACCCTAGTAATTTGTAGTGGTGTTATTACCAGGTGGCTGCCAGCAGGCAAATTCCAAGCCATAAAAACTGTTGCCTTTGACAGAAACAGCCCCACAGGGACTTATTCATCAGAAACTTGAAAGCAGATTTAGAAGCTTGAAACATATGGTCTGTTGCTTTTGCCTGAACCCAGTTGACAAAAGGGGGGACTTTTCTAATTAAAGAGTTACTCTTTTTTTCTGTATTCACTTTGTCTCAGTGTGTTAAGATTATTTTCCTTTGTCACTCAGATTGAAAGAGGTCAAGGTTGAAGTTCTGACTATATCTCACAGTGAGCATGAATCACTAATTTGTTTTGTTTAGTTGATGGTGGCAGTAAATCACGTGGAATTATATCTGAGGTCATGAATCAGTCAGAATCTGGCCAAATCAGGAGCATATTTTCCTCTATTGTTTTTTTTTGTTTTGTTTTGTTTTGGTTTGGTTTGGTTTTTTTTTGGGGGGGGGGAAAGATATTTGGAACCAAGCTTAACTTTTGAGTAGAATGTTATTGGAGTTGAACATTATTTTTTTCAGATACAGTATACAACAAATATTTAATGAAGAATTATTTCTGAGTGAAATTCAACACTATGCAGAGGGCTATCAAAAAAGCCTGTGTCCCACTGAATTCGTGTTTTGAAGCCACAAGTGGGATTTAAGTGATGCATAACCAAATGTTGACCTTCTGCACAGAGTTGAATTTTATCCTCACTGCCCTCTATTGTCTGATCATCTTTATTTTTGAGGCAATCCATCTGGAAACATAATAGTTCTCTTCAGTTAACTGTGCAGCTAACAGAATGGTGTGATCATGAAAATAATTTCAAAATGTTATGTTATTCTAGTAAATGTTGCCATAACTGCATGCATTTCAGTAAAAAGGAGCATTGGCTCTTATTTTCAATAGTATTTATGCTATGATAGGACTCTCAGCACTGAATAGTCCCTAAAGGAAAAAAATAAAATATCCCCCCCACCTCCTCTTTTGGATACATTGATTAGGATACATTGTTAGGATCAAAGATAATGAAGTAGCTGAACTGAGGCAAAAAATCATCAGTGGGGCTAAAAAGATAAGGTTTCCATTTTTGTCAGCAGGGTTGCATTAAAGGAAATAAATAGACCTGGGTAATGACCCAAACCAACACAAGTCTCAAAATTCAGAGTTAAAGCTGATCCTCTCATACTTACAGTCGTGGGGGATGTCGCAAAAATGGGGAAGATCATCTTAACCAAGGGAAGCATCAGACAAACAAAACTGATCTATATTTCATAAGATTTCTCACCATTGACTTAAACCAGAGAGCGAGCTGGCTATGGTTTCCTGACCCCTGCTGCAGCTTGATTTAGCATAGCTTCTGGGCTACTCTAAATCGTGCCACTGGAGTAGGGCTCTTAATGATCAGAGGAGGTTTGGCTCAACCCCACAAAGACCCTGCCCATCCTTTGTCTATCCCTCCTCTCTTTCTCCCACGATGCACCCCCTACACCGTGCCCTCATGTCAAGTTACAGTTGCAGGACCTGATTATTGTACACTGGCACTATCAGGGTGTTGTGCTCTGATAAGTGAACTCTCTGCAAAACATTTATGTCCAGATTATATTCCCTTTGACCCACCTGCTTGGTGCACCAGGGATGTAACACAGTAGAACAGGAGGCCCAGAACTTTATAAAGTGGCACTACTATAATTAGATATTAGTCATTCTTGTTATTTGAATTCACCAGCTACCACTAAATCTGGCTATCTGTCCTTGTTTTTTTAACAATTCAACCAGAAAGTAATTGGTAGCAGACACCAATAGTTACTAAAGTAAAAATATTCACATCAACACCAAGCAGATTGTATGTGTCACTGTCCCACATGACGCCAGTAAATGTCAGCCTGACAAGTGGAGCATAGATGTGCTGTACTGTAAGTTTTTGGTTAAATAATATATGAGCAGTTTTATTTAAGGAATATTTTCTTCCTTAAATATTGTAGTTTCTATGGAAAAAAGAAGAAAGCAGTAGCTTATATACAAAACTAACAGCAAACAAAAAGTCAACACACCCATTAGATTAGAGTCATTTGTAGTTTAGCAAGATTGCCCACTGGTCGAAAAACTCATTGGCCCTGAGTCACAATTGGGTTATTCCAGTTTTGTGCTACTCCATTGAAATGAATAGAACATATCAGTGGTGAATGAGGCTCATGAGTTGTTAAATGTGGCCAAACATACTTGGAACATATGAAATTACAAGAAAATTTAGATTCATGATTTGGATTAAGGAAAATGCAAATTATTTAAAGGGTATTAAAAATGCCCTTTTAGCTCTCCTGGCAATAAACTTCGCAGCCTGTAGTATCTCACACTCCACCATCAATTTCCTTTCTCTTTCAAATATACTCCTCATTTTTGTATTGGGACACCTGAACTGTCTGACACTTTGATTTTGTTTGTATGGGGAAAGGGTGATCTGAGGAGCAAGGCTTCCCATCTTCTTTGAGGAGAATCATTGATAAAAGAGGCTCTCATCGGAACTTTAGATAATAAAGGCTCAAGACTTCTGTTATACATTGTGAAATGCTACTGTTCTCTAGGGAACTCTCAGGGTAGTGTAATAAACAGAAGAGTTTATATAAAGTTGTTATCATCTACTTGTTAACACAACCCAAACTATTTTATTCTAGGGGAGACACTTCCAAAACTACCAAACATCAAGGAAACATATTTATTCAGATTATTAATAATAGCATTAAGAAAACACATCAGAATGCATTGGCTTAGAAAGAAAAAAAAACAACAATCACAATGTGGCTAAACAAATGACACTGTGATAGACAATATTTGGTAATCTGCAGAATGAACTTGAGTGAATTAAGTATAGCATTTTTAGGAATTTTCACTGTATTAAAAATTCAGTGAGAAAGTACAATTATGAGATGGTATGGAATTTCTTTAGTAGGAGGACAAGATTAATGCAATCTTTGAAAGGCATTAGAAACCTCAAAACGCTTTTTGGAACAATATGTGTGATGTGCATTTCCTAGGAAGTACCTTGAGGGGAAGGGAATGCAAATTCTCCCCTCTATCTCCAACATTTTGAAGATATGCCCTAGGGAGAGAGATCCATTGTATACTAATTACCTGCTTCTGGAAACTCCAGATCAAAGACCTCTGATGTATATAAAAGGTTGGACTAAATTTGCTTGTTCTGAGCTGAAGTTATGATGAAGTGGTAACCACAAGGACTCCATTTGGGTCCGGGATTGAAGATTTGATCCTGCCAGAATCCATGTTTCTTATTTCATGTTTAAAAGATTAGGGTTCCTGGTAAGCTTATTAGCATGTGTTTAGGTTCCTTTATCATTTTCAATATTTTTCTCTGTAGTGCTTTTTATCTTAATAATAAAGTAGGCTTGCTTAGAAAACTCTGTGTTGTACTTATATCTGTTGACCATCACTTTATCATCAGTTTCTGAAGAGAAAGCAAGCAGGTGTCCTTGGGCAACCTGTCTCTGCTGTGAAATACACAATGAACGCAGGGAACTACACAGTGAAGGCAGTGCAGCTTGGGAATATCCCAGTCAGAAGGGGGAGCGATGCGGATCTTCACCCATAAAGGCAATGGCTGGAGAGTTGGAAACCGAGAGTTGGTGCCCTTGCTGGACCACTGAATGGAAATACAGGTTCAGTTGCCCTGAACTGTGACAAACACATTTCAAAATAAAGTTACTATTCACTTACAAATGAAATGGGTGCAACAGCTGCAACCTCGTGAGTGATAGACCAAAACCCATCTAGTTAGCTGCTCGGTCAAGGAGAGTGTCATGCATGGCTGATATTGCTGAAGATCAGCCTACTTACTAGTGTTTTGCTCTGTAAAAGAGAGCAAATTGCTCAAGCCGTGACAGCCTGGCAGAATGGAAGTTCTCATTCACAGTGATCCCCATTCCTTCACGGATCAGTGTGAATGGATGCAGTTTAATGCCTAGATCAATGTCAGGCCCCAGTGCATCAAGGTCCTTAGGCACCTGTGTAAACTTAACCATCAAGAAGTCCCATCAATTTCAGGATCTGGGCCAATGACTTAAGCTGTTGGGTTTTTTCAATATAATTTCATAACAGTTGGGAAGGATTTATGCTTAACTAAAAAAAAGGCACTCTTTTACTGGAATAAGAGCGTCCACCTAGGGGGTTATATTAGTATAAGTGGTAAAACTTCCCCAAGGCCAGATAGCAGCAATAAGAGACCATACTACTTCTTTATTTTGAAAATCTAAGTCCTGTATGTGCAATGGGAGGAAAAGAGTACTTGCTGAAATAGGAATTGCTCACTGTGTATTTGAAACCCCATTCCATGCCCTAATTGCCCCCGGTGTATGTCATATGTGTATGACAAAACCTAAAAATAAAAAAAAATAAGAGCTGGGGACTCTAGAACTCCACTAAGAAGTTGGCTACTGCTAATGTATTCAGCCTCAAAAGTGTTTATATGCTATGGTGATGGAAGAATGTAGGAACCCTAAGGGCATGTCTGCATTTAGAAAACGTGCTCTGGAGTAACTACATCCATGTAGATAATCTCCATTGGTACAAAATGAGGCTTACATCAGTATAGGTTAATTCAGATTAATGTGAACCGGTGTAAATCCTCTACATTAGGAATTTGCAACTGTGTAACTACTTGTTACATCGTGCAAGATTCCTCATTGTAGACAACCCCTTAAATTCAATACAGCCAGAAGAGTGTGTGTTTTGTTTTGTTTTTTACCTATGTCTCATAACATTTGAAAATTCCTTCTTCTCATCTATTTAATGTGTCTTTTCCAAAGGGGGGGGAGAGGAGGCGTTCTTCGTTCTTTTTCTTTTAGTTATGTTTTCAGTCCCTTGAACTTCCTCCTTCATGCTTTTCTCCAGTGTTTAATTTGTAATGAAAGAGGTGCCAAGGCTCAAGCAATTAGGTGCTGAGTCTCAAGCAGTTCTTTTACATTCATAACTGATGCAGCAAGCCCAGAGGTGCTGAGCCTATCAACTGCCAAGCCTAAAGGTGCCGGGGTTCAGCCATTCACAAACTTCAGTGAACCTTCTGATCTCAACTTCCCTCCATTTGTTAAAAGATCATAACCCAAGAAATCCTACTTGTTTTTGTTTGTTTTTATTTTTGTTTTTTAAGTAAAAGTCACATGCCCATTGAGACACCTTAATGGGAACATTAACCCCTTTATATCCTTGTGAGTTCTAACAAGCTGTACTTCACTGAAATTATATACAAAATATCTCAGTCTGAGGATGTTTGAGTATATAATGCTGTGTAACATTTTTGTTCATTAATGTGTTGCTTGGATTTATATTCCTCTTTGAAAACAATTCACGTTGTAGATCTGGGGCTGCTTTTATGACATTTAAATATGTTTTCAGATTTCCAAGGCTTTCAGGATCAGTCATGGTTGACTTTGAACAATGGCTTTTGTTTTCTTATAGTTTGATTTAATTTGTGCGATGTTTGGCTCACACATCTAAAAACAAAACACAAATTTCCATTTATCCTGTTTTAATCCATTTCTGTTTTGTTTATGGGTTTTCTATGTTCTGGAATTAACTGTTTTTAAAGGTAGCTAGTGATGGATTTTGTTTCTTTCGTAATTTTCATTTAAAGGAAAACCTATTCACTAAGAAGAACTTGAACCTTAAATACAATTTCCTTGTTCTTGTTTTACAACTTTTCCTTGATGTTCTCTGGTAATTATCAGTTTTTTTGTGTTTCCCTCTATAATCCTACAGTGAAGTCATAATCCTAATTTACCTACGTCTTGTAACATTTGAAAATTCCTTCTTCCCATCTATTTAGTGTGTCTTTTCCTAATTTGGCAGATCTGTCACTTTCATAGTATCAGACTATAATTTTGGAAATACTGTTTTTTGACATCACTAAAGGATCAAGCAAAAGGAGAAATTAGGTTGTGAAGAATGATGATCTTATTTAATCATTTGGGCTAGCATTTCCAAAAGTGTGGCGCATGCTCCCACAAAGGGAAGGGCAAAAAGAACTACCCAAGGGGCACAGAGAATATATTAGTTAAGATGAATACCCTTTAATAACATATGGTGGTGTGCAAGGCAGGTGAAATCAGTTTCATTTCCTGAAGGAAAAAAATGTTTGGGAAATGCTGATTTAGGCCTTAATCCAATAAAACACATGATCACAGGTTTATCTTTAAACTCTCAAATAATCCCATTACTCAAGTGTTTAATGTTAAACATGTGCTTATGTGCTTTGCTGGATAGCGACTTTATTTATTTGTTTAAAATTTCAATAGTAAAAAAGAAACCTATCCAAGAAATTGGATACCTGTCTGATCCAATTTAAAACCAATAAGAGATTCAACTTGAATTGTATTGCCTGTCGATTTATATGCATATATTCAGGAATAGTAGGATGATCTAGAAAATTGTGAACCAAGATTCTGACAACTCCCACAAAGTATTATGCAACTTCCAGTGTATTGACTGGGAATCTGGAATGCTCAGTATATGGAAGGATCAGAGCCAAATGTATTATTAATTATTCTATTTTATTTTATTTTAAATGCATTAGTAGGTCACACTTTATATTAATGTTTCTTTTATGAAGTGTTAATAAGATGAATAGATGTTTTAATACATGCGTAACAAGCTGTGGTAAATTATTATAGAGTCCAACAGGTCAACAGTTTTGTTATATCCATCTTTTACACCTTCAGTGTTACATTGTTCCTGTGTCCCATTTTAAAATAAAAGCTTTATGATCAAGACAAATATTTTCCCATTGTGTATACACATAAGAATTTTTTTTTTAAAAAACTCGCTCTTGTTGTAGTTTTTTTGTATTCATTTTGTTTTCCTCATCTGCTGAAATTTAAAGTTTCTTCACTTTGTTTGCTAATTGCTAACTTTGTAGTCAAAGTGGTTTGTATGCTCATCTCCGTGGGGTTTATTTACCCTCATTCCCACTAAGATTATTTGGGAATTTATACATAGATACTCTCTTCCTGCTGCAAAACGAAAATGTTGTCTATAATGATAGGAGAATCCTTTAGGCTAGAGATAAACTTGATCATATATATGTCTTTTAAATATTCAGCTGGTTCTAAACACTACTTGTTTGATAGTAGGAGACAATAGATTATTTTGGACACTAATCAATGTCAGAAGATAGTAATTCTGGCCTGCAACTTTTACAGGAGTTCCTTGGAGTATTGATTAGTGCAATGAGGAGATTAGCGCAAGATATTGGGGGCCAGGACTGATAGCTCCAATTTTTTTTTACCTCTGATTGACTTTCCATGTAATTTTAGACAGTCACTTAATTCTCACTCTGGCTCAACTGTTCCCACCAACAAAAGGATTTCATGATATTTTCCTTTCTAAAAGGGGCTTTGAGAGGATTGATTAATTAGAGCCAAATCCTATTCTCTATGTCATACTGGAATTCACAGAAGAAAGGCCCACAGAGTTTGGAGAGGAGGAAGAATCCTACACATCCATCCACAGAGTGGCAGTTGCTCTCTCCTTCACTCCCCCCACCCCCCAATTGGAGGAATATGCTATAGATCTGCATATATGTGATCCACCCGCCTTGCCCAGGCTCCCTGCCCAATCCCAGCCCCTTTCTGCAATAATACAGAGAAGTCCTCACCCCCTGGCATCATCACCTAATATACAGCTTTGTTAGATTATAATGTATTATTTTTACTGTGAGAAAAGTTCACCAATTGCCTTCTCCCCCAGATGGGCTCTCAAAATATGGGGCTCTAACCCACAGATATTTATGCACCTGAGTAATTTTGCTCATGTCATTAAAGTCAAAGCGTAAGGACTGAATTCTCATTTACACTAAGACCACTTTACACTGTTCCAGCAGAATAAAGGGGCATTAAAGTGGGATATTTACTTCACTTTAGGCTCCATTGCACTGCTAGAGTAGGATAAAGTGACCTCTATGTATGTGAGAAGCCGGCCCGAAGCCCTTACAATACCATTCTTATGGTTAATATTCATGCTAATTGAATTTTTTTTTAATTCACCCACTCCTACCAATTAATGACAATTGTGGAGGGTTTTGAAATATGCATACCTGTCCCAGCCACGAATTAGACTAAGGGCAGGTCTACACTAGAAGCGCTACATTGGCACAGCTGCCCTTATGTGGCTATGCTGCTGTCCCGTCTGCATAATTACTCCACTGCCACAAGAGGCAGAAGTTATGTGGGCAGCAGAGTGTCTCCCGCCAACATAGTGCCAGTGTGAAGAGCTGCTGAGGTTGCTGTAACTTGTGTTGCTCACGGGCCGGGGGTGTCTTTTTCACACTCCTGAGCAATGTAAGTTAGTTCAACTTAAGCAGTAGTATAGACCTGCTCTAAAACTGCTAGCTCCTTTCACACAGTCACCAGACAGCCATCAACTATTAACATAGTTTTGGTCATTGCTATCCTAAATGACATTCTGACTGGCAACCAAAGCAACGTCTACACTTACGGAGGCATGTAGAAGCATTACCCATGTAACTACATGCTGCAGTGAAAGGCAGGCTGCATCCACACTTCTCACTGTGGTGTGTAGCTGCATGCAGCAGTGAAAGGCTCTGGTAGCTCCCTGCTGCTGGAGCCTTTCACTGTGGTTGTATATAACTATGGCAGTGGGACACTACACTGCTAAAAATAGCTGTGTAGACATAAGAGGCATTTCTTGGTGTGTCGAGACTCACATAGACTCTCTTGGGGATTCAGGCATTTAGAGCACTCCATTCTACTCATTTAAGCCACGCCTCACCATCTATGCTGCTGTTTATACCCTTGCTAGCTGGACATGCAGTGTCTGTGCTCCTCACAATATCCCAAGTGTAGACATACCCCAAGAGGTAAAACGTGCTAGATTTTGTTTGTTTATGGCATTGGTTTTTGGGTTCTTGATCTGGTTTTTGTTTTTTCCCCTCTCTGACTATTTTCTATATTGTATGAGATGACTGCATATAGCAGGAGGCAGCAACTGTTCTGAGCGCAAGGTGCAGCTGTTTAAAATTCACCACTCATGGTGTCAGTCCACATATTTAGAAGTTGCATGTTTATTTGCTTGATTTGTTATTGCTGTTCTTGCCTATTGAGCATTGCTGAAAATGCATAGCCCATAGGCAACTGCTTTGAGTTCAGAACACCGCCAAATTTAATCCATATGCAAGCAAATAAGATATTTCTGTGAATATGTGCATTAATATTTACATAAATTGTTCCTGTCTTCAGTGTTTATAAGATTAGGTTAGAGATTTCACCAAACAATAAAAAGGCATTAACTTGACACTGGCTGATAATGCTATTATGTTTAGATGCAATGATATGGTTTATTAAATGCAAGAACATATATGAAAGTGTGTGAGGTGAGAAAAATCCCAACCCTTCAAAAGTAATTGATAATGCAATCTAGATCTCCTACCAAGAGAATATATTTCAAACTCTGTGTTCTGACTGAATAGGTTTGTCCCAGAATTCTCATTCTGGTACAATAATCATGAAGATATGCTAGTTGTAAGATACTTTGAGAATATTGATATGATAGAAGAAAAGGCAAATATATCCAGACTTGAGGTTTTCACCAAGCATCTTTCCCATCCCTAAGTATAGTCAAAAACATTTTAAAAGTAATCTTAGATTCTTTATGTGATACCCTTTCTGACCCAATAAGGACATCATGGTATTTAATTGTTGAAAGCTCTGGTGGAGCCAGGCTTCCAGAGAATCCAGGATAGGTGGCTGCCCCTAAAACTCCCCACGAAATGAAGTTCCACCATGCAGAGCCCTGGTCTGTTTTACTTTTTGTATGGATTCGCTGTTGGTCTTGAGCTGGGTAATGCATATCAACCCGCCACCCTCTTTCCTATGCAAGGAAAGGCCTCTGTGGCTGAGAGGGAGAATGGTGCCACAGAGGTGGTTGTGTCCTCATTTTTAACTGAAAAGGTAGACAGAAAATTTTCTCTCCCACTGATGGATCCTGGCTGAAAATTCCAAGCAATTATTATAGCATTAAGTATTAGAAGATATTTTACAACATACTATATGTGTTTCTAAGAATGAAGAAAAGTCAACCTGTATTATTCAAAGAACAGTATGTCACAACTTTAAAGGTTGTATTGTAGCTAGCACAGAGATGGGAGTCAATTTAAGGTTGTGCATGGTTCAGGATTGAATTCTCACTGATGAAAGAAAAGAGGCCATGGAATTTTAATCCTTCACATTCTTGAGCACATTCATTCACAATATTTGTTTTGTTTAAAAAAAGAATAAAATATGCATGTCAAGTTAAGGCTGACATTCTGTCGGACTAATATGAAAAAATTAAATGCAAACAGATGAAATGCTCTTTGTGTATTTAATTAGCTCCATACAATCATCACCTTCATATGTTGTAACACATGTTATGACTGAGTTTTCCATAAACTGAATTAATTTGTTAGCTATTTTTGTCACACTAAAACTCCCGGAGTTTAACAATGGGCATCAGAAGTAAGAGTTTGCTGGTTCTTGTAAATGACATATCGATGGAAATTGCTAACAGCAGCAAAGAGAAAACAATCAAATATTTACATTACTAGCTTTTTAAAAAGTGCCTATTTATTTCAGATCTCAAAAAACAGCATAAATCATGGGGGTTTTTTTTCTTTTATTGAGGACTAAACAATTACTCCAAAACCACTGTTGCATTTTATCAGCTTCACTTTGCAAAAACACTAAAATCTAATCAATAAACCTGGCAGTTCTTTATGCATAACCATATCATCCACACAGACTTATGCTTCTGGCAGCTGATGGTCAATAATCTCTTAAATCTTCTGGGAAACGTAAACATAAATAAGCAAGCAGCAAAGGGACTGGGAGGTGATTCCCTAGGGTGACACGGCAGTCACAGTTGTTTGCCAGCAAGCATGAGTAACTGCTTCCTATCAGGGAGATATGAGCACATTCAATTTAACACACCTGCTGACAAACCCAAACATTTCATCTCCTCAGCAAGTAAACCATGATCAACTCTCAGTCAGCTGCCTTAGACAAATCAATAAGTGTGGTCCTGTGAAGGCGTCTATCTCATGGCACCATTATTAACAGCCTTCCTGTTAACTTTTAAATAGAGTTTTAAAACATCGTTGTTTTAATGTGTTATATTGTAATATTTCCTTGTGAAATATTTTCTGAAAAAGTCTATTCAAAACAAAAATTATGCAGGGAGTAGTAATCTTTTATATAATATAACTGATGAAGATGATACGGTAAAATTTCCCAATCAGCGTATTTCCCTTTTGTTCACTGTGTGTGTGGAATTTGCTCCTATTCAATAGGCCAGCACAACTACTTAATGAACTACTTAAATTTTACTTTGAGTTTTAAGCACCAGATATGTTTTATAGTGATTCTTTGCACAAGGGATAATTTCACTCTATATCCCTTGATGTCCATAATTAAATAACAACAAGTGGTTGAAAGTTTCACTTGGAAATTTTGATGAAAAGATTATCATTCTCACCACAGGAAAATGCATCTGTCCAATTTTAACTGTTCAGCATTACCATAGGTCCTTATTGATGAGCCCCTATAGATTAATTGTTTTCTCTGAGTCTAGAGTTGATTTTCAATCTTCTAACTGACACATTTATGATTTGTCCATGGATTAGTGCATACATGCACTACAACCATGGCATAATTCTCATCATAATCCTGCATTTTAGAGCCTGATCCAAAGCCCACTGAAGTCAATGGGTGTCTTTCCGTTGACTTTGGTGTGGTTTGGATTTGACCCTAGAAGTATATTATTTAAAATGCCTTCTCATCCCACTAATAGGATGTCATTTCTATTTTGATTTGTACTTAACCTTGTCTTTTGTCAGTAAAACATGGTGCATCTCTGCTTGCAATCCATTTCTGGGTATGGATGATGGGAAAAGAAATTTGGCCAAACACGTTATTCTTATTTTCCTTTCCTAAGGTACAATTTATCACTTGAAAATAAGATGCCTATCTTACAAATGCTCAGAGCCAAGTCAAATCTAAATATATATTCCTGCCCCGGGTCTCCTATTAGTGTTGTTAATTTACAATCTGTTGGGCATACATCATGTAAATGGAGTTCAAAATACACATTCTTCCTAATACCTGCAAATTTGCAGTAATAAAACTAGAAATGAAGTGGATGTAAAGGACCCATGCGCTACAGTGAAACATTAGTATCATTTTAATAAGGAACTTGCCATCGATTGTCTAACAATGTTCATTCATATCGGGAGAGCTGGAATTTTGCACAGCAATTTGGAGAAGATCAGAGCTGATTTGAGCCAAAAACAACCACCAAAATCACAGGAAAACTATTTCTGAAAAAAATGTAAACATTGAGTATCTGGTGAAGTTACTGCCAAATAAATGCCCATTGATGTAGTCTTTATCCTCAGTGGACAATGGATCAGGCCCTGTTCATGATTAAAATACGTGACTGAGTCAAAAGATCTGCTCTCTGTTCCTGACTCTGCTGCTGGTTTATTTGGGCAATTTACTTAGGGCTAGATTGTGGACATATACCCATTGTTTGCACTGGAGTAAAGTGCAGAGAGCATGTACTACATCCAGGTGCTACTCTGGCTCTGGAGTATCCAACTCAAAGCCAACCCCACAGTAAATGTCCTCTCCACCCCCTGTCTCCCCTCCAAACTCACACAGTAAAGCAATGCATCTTGGATGATTTCGTTCTAGCTCTGTTGCTCACCCACATAAATTCCATGAATGATTTTTTAAAATCATAACAAAATATATTTACTTATTAATGGTAGAAAGAGAATTTTTACACTGACAAAAGCTTTGTTCAAATCTCTTGTCTTGTCATAGACAACCTGTGGACCTCATTGGTATGGGATGTTGTAAAGGCCAAAAGTATAAATGGGTTGAAAGAAGAACTAGATAAGTTCATGGAGGATAACTCCATCAATAGCTATTAGCCAAGATGGTCAGGGATGCAACCCCATGCTCTAGTTGTCCCTAAAACTCCAATTGCCAGAAGCATCTGGCACTGGCCGCTGTCAGAGACAGGCTACTGAGCTAGAAGGAACATTAGTCTGACCCAGTATGGTTGTCCTTATGTTCTTAAGGATAACTGCCTTAAGTGGAGATGGGATGAAATGGGAATTTCAGATCTATAACAGGTGGGTTTTTTTTGAAAAAGTGATAATTTCAGGGGTATATTTTATCTATTGACAAAGTAGTTTTTTTACCCTCTGCCATAACAGCATATAACACTTCAATATAAGTATTTTTCAGGTTACATATTCAGGGCAGTGTCCTCCAAATTAAGACTAGACATACTAGTAGATGTGTGTGGGAAAGCTTGCCATACTGCAGCTCACACTGTTCCAGTCCTGTGAATTATCATGGGACTTTGTTTCCCCGGATTGGCTCCTATAAGGGCATGGAATGAACTTTAAAACAATTAGTAATATGGAAGATAAATGACATCCACATATGAGATGAAAGCCACTAGAGAGAAAAATCATGCTAGATAAGAAGAAGGTTTCCCACATTCCACATGTGCACAAATAACCCTCTTTCATGCCTATCTAAGCTATCACAGAGATTTCTCCCTTGTAATTCAAAGTTAATGAAAGAACAGTAAGTATTTTAGTATCATGAAAAACCAAGCAGCCAGACAAAAAATCCCTCTGCAGTCATTATTTTTTTTCATTTTTTTTATTTTAAGAATCACAACTGCATTTTTTTATATAACTGAAAAATAAATAACTGAAAATAAATGAATAATAAAAAACCCCTAAATAATAATAAGAAATAAATAACTGAAAATAAATTTGTGGAATGGTTGGGTAACAGTTTGCAATCAGGTGAATTAACAAGGTGGCCACCCAGAACAGATCCAGATGGTCCTTTCTCTGCATACAGAAAGGAGAACTCCACCCTGCTTCAGGCGTTTTTAGATATGATTTTTCTGTAAGAATAACAGTGTTATTATTCAACCAACTCTGCAAAGCTTCTCAAATTGTACCTAAAGTGATGCTACAAGCTTTCACCATAGATTATGTCTGCTACCTGGGATTTCCATGATTAACATTCAGTACAATACATCTCTTCACACTCCTGTGTTGGGCAGGGTCTGACACAAGTGCAATTGGATACTGACATAAACACGAATCTTGCATCAGGATTCGCTAATATTGTTCTTTGAACCTATGCAATGTCCCATTGACTTAGTGATTGGCATAGGAGTCCATGCTAATAGAACCCAATACATGATCAGAGCCGTAAATTGCCAGCATATGAAACTTAATATTACAAGTACCAAGCCCAAAAATGGAGTTTTGTAAACAAGCTTCTATAAAGACCACTGTCAACAAAAGAAATTCCATGGAACTTTTCTTTTAACTCTACCAGTGAATGGAAGTCTATTTTAAAAGCATACTATCAATTTTTCCTGCAGTTTAAACTGAAATAACTCAACATATTCCTAGGCCCTGTCTTGATGTGTGCTTTTTCAGTCATGTTGGTTTAACCTGATTTAAAAGCTCCATCAAGGTGCAGACTAACTGTAAATTAGAACTGTGTTAGCTGACCATGTTTAGCCTAAGGAAGGTCCTCAGTCAAAGCACTGTCTGATTACATGGTTTCATGAAGTGTGTTAGCTTGCATCTGGACAGAACTTTTCAATTGTGTTGAGCTAACATGATTGAAAAACTCCCTCCTTTTATGTCCATCAAGAAAGAGCCTTAATGTGAGAGAACCAGAAAGCAAAACTGGTTAGTCTATAAACAAGAAATAAGACTCCTGTTTCAATTGTCTAAGCTAAATGAAATGCTAAAAACAAGCAAATACTAGAAATGGTGAAAAGTATGTTAGCATTTAGTGCTATTTCCCTTTTACTTGTGTAGAAAGAAAGGCCAGCATTTAAGACTTAAATGTAACAAAAATGGTAATGTGGACTTAATGGAACTTAAGTGGTAACATAGGCATTGTGATAGCCCTCTGAACCAGGGGACAGATCCTCAGTTAGTGTAAATTGTTACAGTTCCAGTGCAGACAATGGAACTATTACAATTTACACCAGTTGAGCACCTACTCCCAGTTACAAGAGGTGAGTTTCATAATTCCATAATTTGTTGTTTGTTGAGCTATTCAAAGCTTTTCAAAATTCCTGAGTTAAAATCCAGGTTGTGCCACTGACTCCTATAGATGTGAGTGAGTTGTGTCATCTCTCTGTCTCAGATTCCCCAGTTGTAAAGTGAAGTTAATAATGCTTACCCATATGTCACAAAGGTGTTGTGTGGATTAACTAGTTAATGTCTGTACAGTGCTTCAAACATCTCAACTGCAACATAAATGGTCAGTAGTGTTGTTACATATTTTATTTATTAGTAATCACTGGCACTTTTGCAAAACTAACCACTTCATTTAGGTGCCTGAATAGAAAAAAAGTTGTTTTGAAAATCTAAGAATGTCCAAAACAGCTGAGTAAATTTTGTTCAAGCTTTACAAAATATTTGCTTTTGGGCAGAATCCAAATATGTTAAAAAAAAATTCAGCCTCAAAAAAATTTGTCTAATAAATTATGGTCAACTGATAGCTGGTAGCCAGTTTAATCATGGTTGTATTCAGAAAGCCTTGGCTAGGGACAGCTGTGTTCATGAACTCCAGATCAAGGAATTTAGAATCTGTGCAACCATAATAGGTTCTGAGTTATGAGACTACAATTCCATCTTCCAATTTTTTTCTTTGTGGTTACTGAAAATATATTGAAATTCAGCTTTAAAGTTCAGTAATCAAGTACTCAAAAGTCAGACATTTCCTAAAGTTAAATACTCAACCTTATCTCTTCCTTGCTCTTTACTGTCTTCAAAACATTATCTCTTTACAAATATTATCTGTTAATACAATGTAGAATGTAAAATATTTACAAACTTTAATATAGAGCCTCCTATTTTGGATGCCTCAATTTTTGCATGCTCAGCCTTAGACACCTGGTAGAAATCCTGTTCCCACTGAAGTCAGTGGGAGCTTTGCCATTGATTTCAATAGGGCCAGGATTTCACCCTTAGAAACTTATTTTGAATGGGGTTAGTATTGCAAAGTCTTGAGCGTTCTGGCCTTTGATCCAGTGAGGCACTTAAGCATGTGCTTATCTTTTTTAGGCACATGTGTAGGCTAATACAAGGCAGTGCAACCACACACATATACTTGAAATTAAGCGTGTGCTTAAGTTCTCTGCTGGATCATGGTCAGTGTGCTCAGCACGTAGCAGAATTGATTGATGCTAAGTACCAGCAACTCCTATTGACTATTGTTGGAGTTTGAAGTGCTCAACCTATGAAAATTCACATACATATTTAGGTACCTAATCTGAATCTTGGTGCCTAGAGGTGAACTAGAGAGTGGGGATTTTTCTGAATGTTTCAGAAAAGTCTGCATGTGACACTAGTTTACAGTCTTTGCAATGTTGCAAAGTCTGACACGTGTTCAGAGTTTTGAAATAGTTTGAACAAACAATTGTCCTCTTCTGGAAGAGTAATCATGCATGTATTAAAATGCCACAGGATCTGTGTTTACAAACATAGGTGTATAAAAGTGAAGTAAAATTGTAGACAGCGGAGTAATCTCTATTTTTATTTACATATATGAAATATATGTTTACTAAGATCTAAAATAAGATCATAAGAAAAAAACAACCAAAAAATCCAAACACAGCTACTAAAAACAAAACAACACAACAACAAAATGACAAAAAGACAAACACGTCTTTCACTTTCCTCTATTGTTCTAATTATTTCTCTTAGGCTTCCTATCCTGCTTGCCGAGGGCTACTATTTATGTGAAATAAGGAGAAAGATGTGATGTATCCTGCAAACACATAAGCAATCTGTTTGTAATTGAATAGATCCAACTGTGTTGGGCACTGGGGACGTCTGCAGGGAAAAGGGGGAAGGAATTTGACTCGAGAGTGGGTCTGGTTAATCGATCCTAGTGGTTGGAAAAATCTTTGTGGCTTTAATATTCCCATCTGAGAATGGGTGGGAAAGGGGACTTGAGGCTTTGCATATAGAATCTGTTTGATTGCACCTTTGCTCCTCTCCCCCTTCTGCCCCAATCCCACCTGTGTGTGGCTACGTATGAAGGCCATACAGAACCGTGCTGTCATGCTCATAGAGTCCTGGCCTCCTTCCATGAGCAGTGGAACTGCACTATTTGTACTGCCACATAGTCTTGGACGTACGTGGAGGAGGGAGCAGGGAGCAGGATTTGCCCCAGTGAGAAGAATAGGAACAGACCATGTTGTAAGTGTTGATCTTTATTTCATCAGTAGAGTCTCATCTATTTAATTGTAGGCTTTTTAAGAGCAATAGAATAGTCTTGGCTTGCCACAGAGTCAGCCCTAAAGGAGACTGTGGGCTAAATTCAGCCTACATTATGATGTTTCTTTGCCTCTGGTTGATAGCAAATATTTAGAAAAAGATTGTTAGACTATTTGGCATGGATTCTCCAAGTGTGCACCTCTAGCTTCTTTCAAGATGCAGCCCACTCCCAAGTACAAGCAGCTCAGTCTTGCAGATTTTCCTCTGCGTGCAGAAAGGGAATTTCTAACATCTTACCAGATGGTCAGAAGTCTTGAAATACTGATTTAATTAACTGAAATTCTACCACCAGATGGCAACTTTTGTGGAATGTCAATTCTGTCATAGGGGCAATACTATCCTTTGAAAATGGAATTTAATAAGCGTCATCCCTATTATTTAAATATATGTGATGAGCTAGGCTGGGAGAAGAAAAAGACACTAAAAAGGACAAGTGCAATTAAATTCAGAAAGTCATCAATAAGTGATTCATATGAACCTTGTAGCGATTGCTGCAACTGTGCTACATGATGTAATATCAATTTAAGCTTTCATAGGGTCAATGTGTAGTTTGAAGGAATTTTCAGAGAGCATTGCAAAGAGTTGGGTATGGGTGAGAAAACGGGCTGTGTTTAATGCAATGCAGAGGGCTTGCAGAGAGTATTTGTGTGACATGTTAACACTCAAGCGTTACATAACTTTTATTTTAACCAGAATGAACAGTAATTATTCAAATGGTTTTTCAATCTCAATTTGAAGTTTTCCTTCCTTGCTCATTAGCCACGACTAAGGTGTCTAAGATATCAGAATAACATATATGCCCATGTCATCCTTCTCCCACTGGCCCCTCCACCTGCTTACGATGGTCCATGTATGGCGGGGACCCATCACACAGATAACTCCCTTCCATGCAGAAGGAGAGGTCAGTCATTTCTGCAGCATTGACTCCTTCTATTATGTAGATCCAGGGTCTGCCCAGAGAGAGGGCGTGTGGAGACAAAGGTGGCTGGAAAGAGTAGTGAGGGGAGGTTGGGAAATAAGTATAATTCTCCTTCCAATCCCAGGTGAATAAGATGGTGCTGGAGGAATGTCATTAGAGGTCAAGCTAGTGCAGAAGCTCAGGGCCTCTGTGGGATCTGCCAGGTTTGGGGGCAAGCCCTGAGGCCAATTCTACAAGGGGCCAACCCCTTTCCTGCTTTGAAATTATAAAGAAACTGCAAGACAATCCACATGGAAATTTTCTCCCCCAGACTCTCTCCACCCTCTCATTTTCCCCCAGCCTTTGACTTGACAGCTTCTGGGCACCCGTGGGGTAGTGGTAGAAAAGTTAATAAAATCTGGGTCTGTATTCTGCCAGCTGCAGGGGGTAGTGTTCAAGTGAAAAATGAATTTGATCTCAGCCTAGACCCTAGTGGATGTTTATCTCCAGTGCAACACCGCTGCCAAATTTTATATAATGCGTGCTGTCTTCTCAAGAGAGGTTTAGGACTCAAATACCAA
Source organism: Emydura macquarii macquarii (assembly GCF_026122565.2). Classification (NCBI taxonomy): domain Eukaryota; kingdom Metazoa; phylum Chordata; order Testudines; family Chelidae; genus Emydura; species Emydura macquarii. Next base: position 1,694,238 of record NW_027131527.1, read on the forward strand.
GAGTGTTGCAAGCCTGGATTGAAATGTATGAGAACAGATGTTTGCGATGAAGTATGCAAATTTCCCTGCTCTACTCTCTCTTCTAGCTAGTGTTGCTTCACTTCTATGATTTCTTTAAGTCTCCCAACCCCTTTTCTTGTACTGAAGCTAACGAATGCATATCCTGAGCCAGCTGGGAGATGCAAAAGAAGTTATGGCCATATATTTATTTTTTTAAAGAAAAATTCTCTTGTTTGATGAATAAAATTACACTAAGCTTTTGACAGAGATTGTTGGAAAGCAGAAGCCAATATAAGGTTTTAGAAATCCTAGTATTGTAATGAAATTATTTTCTGTAGGTGCCTTCTGATAGTCTAATTAGTATAACGTCAGCCACGCTTGAGAACAGTTTCTTTTTTATAACCATCTGTTTTGTTGTAAAGTTCTTTTTTCGAGCCATATGCATTTCTAACATTTCTCCTTTGTCTCTGATTTCTCCTTTGTTTCCACTTTTTCATCTTTCCATGGTATGATTAACCGTAGCAATCAAACTAGGATAAAAGGGTCAACAATCCCCAAATGCTATCACACAGAAGTGGGGGCGTGGAGGAAATTTTCTGTGGAATAATTGATAGGTTGAAAACTTACTAGCAGAGATAAAGCAATCAAACATTTCTAGAACCCCAACAGCCCAGAAATGACATTTTGTTTTAAACTCCTCCCTGCTGAAAACACCCTGTAGCCTCAATAATCAAGTGTATTCACAACTGAGAACTGTTCTGAATGTCATGCATAGTCAGCAAGAATCCCATACAAATGGCCTAGCATTCAGCTGTCAAAGGAAAACATTTTGTAATGCATCCTATTTTTTTTAAACCCTAGTCCTGTATATTTTAATAATTTCTCCTTGATCATCACTTAGGAACTGATGGTGAATTGCTGCTGTTGCCGGTGGTGGTTCTTTACATTTTCAGTAGCCCCAATTGCAATGGCTCCAGTTGAGACTAAGGCCCAGTTGTGTTAGACACTGTACAAACCCATGTTTAGGTCTTGATGGTTGTGGTTTTTAATCTGTTTGCTCCATGGAGTTAGCAAAACATGACTAAAAAATCCTTGGCAAGACAAAGCTAATACATTTGAAAACATGTTAGCTGGTTGTAATGGGCCTCTGTCCCAAAGAGTTTATAATCTAAGCAACCAAGACAGTAAAAGGGTAGGAGAAAAGGAACCGTTGTTGTTATAATCCCCAGCTGGGGAACCGAGGAACAGAAAGATGATGAGGTGATAGGCATAACGAAGACTGTGGCAGAAGCAAGAGTTGAACTCGGATGTCCTGTATCAGTGCAATTTGTTAATCATCCCACCTGTTGTGGGTTTTGTGCAGCAATAAAGTCACTAAAAAGGTTAGACCCCATTAGGTTAGCCAATGGGGAAAATGAAAGCACTTCCAAGGTCTCTGGAAATGTCTCTTATCCCAAATACATACAAAAATTTAAATAGAATAGGATTGGCAAACACTACCTCTTTCTTTAAATATTCTCAAACTACAGTTTGGACGACCTGTTACCGTTGTTTTCTGTCTGCATACCTGTTGTGGTATTAGTGTAATGAAAAAAGTCACTTAAAATATATTAGGGTCAGTTAGACCCCAAATTAATGATGCAGGTATTCAAGCATCAGACTGTTTTTTATTTTGAAGCAGCAGTTATGATGTGGTTATATGAATCTTTCAGCATTGTTTTTATCATCATAGTTGCAGTGGTTTTTGGTTTTTTTAAACAAAGAGTTGGGGTGGAGGGTCTATTAGACCCCAGATAACATTTGCCTGATGTATTATCATAATTGTCCAACAAATTGAGTTTCTTTGAATATAACACTGTCAAATTGATTTTCTGGGAATCCTACACTAGTAAGAATTTCTGGGGAAGCTGCAGTTGTCAGATACCTTTTATGGCAAGTCTACACTTGACAGATACTGTTGCTGGAGCAGACTTGTTGTTGCTGGGGAAAATAAATATGCAAAGTGTAACAATGTTGTATGTCCCTAATATGGGTCATCTATGCGCTCCACTTTGTTCAGAGTAGTAGACCATTTACTGCCACTTTGATATGTTTGTGCCTTTTATATTGTTGCTGTTGCTATCTATTTCCGTTGTGTAACCATGGAGTCAGTTAGACACCGACACCTGTGTAGCATGCAGCTTTTTAAAAAATGTGTTTGATCAGGGGGTGGGCTAAACCCCAACACAAGTACTGCATCGTGTGATTTTGGATCTAGGAAAGTTTTAACTTCTTCATAGTTTTATAGTTCACTGGTTACAATAAAGGCCATTTTCAATGCATTCCATGTGGGGGTTTCCCCCAATTTTGACATACAAGGGTCTCCAAGACCCAGATGAGTGATTTTTGGTCCAACAGGAGAGTAAGCACTGAATGTTCTTCCTGCTATTTTATTTCTTAAATTATTATTTTATTATTGATTAAATGTTTCAACAGGCTCTGAATGCTCACAAAACTGAGGCCTGTTTTGATAAAATCTTTTTTTTAAAATTTGTTCTCAATTTTGTTGTTGTTTGAAGTTTGGGTAAGAGCTGAAGTAATATATTGTTTCTACTGGATATGGCCTATTTCCCCCCATGCCTTATCAATAATTATTGTAAAACTGTTATGCTGTGAAGAAGTTGTGCTGTGTGTTCTTGAGGAGAAAAATATCAGAGCTGTCTGGGTCAATATAAAAAAATAAGCGAACTGCTGCTTCTGAAGTGCTTAGCCTGGCCCACCCCCACTGATGTCACCTACATGGTTGATTTAGGTTTAAATTTTAATATTTGTCTCCTAGGCCGTTGCTCTTTGAGAATGTTATCCATAAATGAAAGAGCTTAGATTGAATGTCCTAGCATTTATCAGCCTCTGTAATTGTTGAAGGCCATTTTTTGGGGATCCTGAAGGCCCCATCCCTGGAGACCTCATCATTGTGATTTAGAACTGAGGGACCTAACCTTTTTGGTGTGTGCTGTATAGCGTTTTAGGCAAGGTAGGTCTCCTTCAAAACATAGGGGACAAAGCTGAAATTCAAGCTGTGTGGAAGCCTGCTTATTTGTATTTCTAGATTATAGTTCTTTTCTTTAGTAAATACCTCTTTTTATGATGGACTGTGATTTAATATATCATGGCATGTCTGAGCCTTTTTTTTTTTGTTTTTGTTTTTTGTTTTTGAAAGGAAGGAATAGTGTTCTTGAGAACCAAGATGTTTCTGTGGGGGTACTATTCCCCTCTCTGTTTTATTAGGCTGGTGATCCATTAAATGTTGGCATTGACAATAGACTTAGATTTTTGTTCTTAATTTTTCCTGGATGAATTTTTATGCTTTGTTCCAAATAAGCATAAATCGTCTGAAATGTTGAGGCAATAGCTACAGCTAGATACATTTGTGCTTTGTGAAGTTAGTGGAGGTGATCAGGACTCTCAGAGGTTGTATTAACTTTTGAGGCTCTTTATCCCACTTCTGCAGGTCCAGTCTATCTGCTAGTTTGACTTCTTTGGCATGCAGTGAGGAAGTTATTACATTAAACATCATGTAAAAAACAGGACTAGAAATTGGACATTATTTTCCCTAAGATTTTAAGACTTCTATGGAACAGATTAGGGATGAGGGGGAATCAATCTGCCAAACTAAAGGAAAAGGAGCCAATCCACCTGGAACTAAATAGTTCCAAGGTATTGCCCAATATATTGGTGTAGGTATTGGAGACTCTGGAGAATAGTCCAGGGCCTCCAAGATGCAAGTAATGAACTTTAAAGTAGGACACAATTATTAGAAGAACTGTTGAGTGTGAAATTTGACTCCTATATTGTCAAACAAAGGGCATTTTAATTGTCTCCCTCTCATGTAATATGAGCCAAGAGAGTGCTAAACTGCAAGAGATGTGCAGAACTTTTTAACATTACTTTTAACTTTCTCTGTGACTCCGATAGAATTTTCAAAATAGAATTAAAAAGAATTACATATCAGGATTTATGGGTTTAATTTTTTCCTGATATGGCTCAAGAGACAAACACATAGATTAAGGTTTAAATCTCTTACAGCTGAGTTTGTTAAAATAAAAGCACAATTTGATATTTTTCATCCAGCAAAACTTTACATTATACCTAAGACCAAGAAATACATTTTCTTAGATTATGATGAGGTTTGCAATTTTGTACTTTTAAAAACTGAGCCTATGCAATTACCATCAAGGTTTAGACACTTGAAAAATCTATTGATTTCAAGTGTACAAAAAGGCTTACCTTCCTGACTTTTAAATTAGCCAAGCCTAGATATAAAGTTTATTAGGTAGTATAATTTTTCAAGAGAGTAGATCCTACATGCTTTGGAATATGTCATAAAGGCATCACTATACTGACATTTTGACTAGATAAATATTATGATTTTCATTATTTTTATAGTTTATTTATTAGGAATAAGATTTTCAAACGTGCTTAACTTATAGTTAGACACCTAAATGGAGTGGTCATAATTTTCAACAGAACCATGACAGCTGTTGGGTGCTGAGCAATTTTGAAAATGCCTGAATACAGAGTTAGGCACCCATTTTTTAAATTTTGGCCTTGAGATTTTATAATAGTAATTTAGTCTTTGTTGGATCAGGGTATAAAATTCCCTATGTAAATATTTTGTGTCTTTTAAAAAAATACCACAGAATCAGAGATCATCCAGTCCTGTTCCCTGCACTTATGGTAGGACTAAGTATTCTCTAGACCACGATAAAAGAGAAATTTCCATTAAAAAGTTGGGTTTTATCTAACTGCTTTATTCTAACTCCAAAATAAGTTTAGAGCAGAGTAAGTTAGTGAGATACATGCATTCATTTAAAATGTTGATTGTATAATCTGTGACCAGTTCATTAAGCCCATAAAGGGGGGAAACACTGTCTTGGGAATATTTGCATAGTATTATATTTGAATACGTTAACTAACGGGTTAATTCTAAGTGCTAACTTCTGAGAGGGTTAACTGCTATTTTGATTTCTATCATGTATTGTGGTAACTTGTGTATCAAGTCAAACTTATCCATTTTATGAAGGAATCCCAAGTGAGTGTTTAATGGCTATTCAGTAAAAGTAGAGGAGCACCAGATCTCAAGTACAAGTGATTTTTTTGGTATACAAATCCTGATCAATCCCAACTCTCAATTAAGTAAATAAAAAAGTTAGTTTACAGAAAACTACATTTATTTCCTCCGCCCCATTACATTTTATTTTATTTACTTTTTCAGCTTCCTTAAAGCAACTGTCAGGTGTCAGCTATTTTTCCCACTACAACTGTTGGGGATACTGGGACAAAATCTCCCCCTTCCCCCCGATCAGTTAAACTTTCCTATAGGACATATGGGGGGCTGACGGACTATTAATTCTGCCTCCTCATGTGGACAAGATGACACATTGTGTTATCATATCTTATTCCCTTCCCTGGCTTTCTCTACAGAACAGTGTAACACAGTGCTAAAAATCAGTTTGAATTATTCTTTCTCTCCCATTACAACCATAATTCTGGCTTTGTATTTGAAATATATAAGGACAAGTTGGAAAAACACCTATCAGGAATAGTTTAGATATACTTGGTCCTGCCACGGTGCAGGGGGTGAACTAGATAACCTCTCAAGGTCTCTACCAGCCCTTCATTTCTATGATTCTTATGCCAGGAAGATTAAATAAACTATTAAATAAGCACATAAATAAACACAAATTTTCCAAAGGCTATCTTCAATTAAAAAAAATAGAATTATATCCTTTCAATAGCATGTTTGGCTGGTGAAAGTCTTGTTTGTGGAAATCACTGTCAATAAACTTTTGCAAAGAGGGGTGGGGGAACAAAAGAGTGAAGGTAATAGTTGTTATATAAAAGACAACAAAAACAAGCTGTAAATTACTATTTACAAGAGCAAACCAGGAGACAAGCTGCGTTTACTGATCTCTTTACTGATGTTTAGGGGAATTCATGAATTATTTCACAGTGATATAATTAGCAAAGTTGGCATAGGGCTATCTAGGTTTAGAACAACAATGAATCTTTAGAATAATGAATGCTGACATGGTGCAGTTGATATACGGCGAGATTTATATTCCATTTACAGATGCATGGACTCATAGACTTTAAGGCCATCAGGGATCATCATGATCATCTAGTCTGACCTCGTGCATTTTACAGGCCACCAAACCTCACCCATCCAATTATGTAACAGACCCATAACCTCTGCCTGAGTTACTGAAGTCTTCATATCATGATTTACAGGCTTCATGTTACAGCGAATCTATCATTTACTCTAGTTTAAACCTGCAAGTGACCTGACCCCATGCTGCAAAGGAAGGTGAAAATCCCGCAGGGTTTATGCCAATCTGACCTGAAGGAAAATTCCTTCCCAGTCCCAAATATGGCAGCCAGTTGGACCCTGAGCATGTCGGCAAGATCCACCAGATGGACACCTGGGAGAGAATTCTCTGTAGTAACTCAGAGCCCTCCTCATCTAGTGTCCCATTTTCGGCTGTTGGAGACATTTGCTACTAGCAGTCATAGGTGGGTTACATGCTATTGTAGGCAGCCTTGTCATACCACTCCTTCCATAAACTTATCAAGCTCAGTTTTGAAGCCAGTCAGGTTTCTTGCCCCCACTAGTCCCCTTGGAAGGCTGTTGCAGAACTTCACTCCTCTGATGGATAGAAACCTCCATCTAATTTCAAGCCTAAACTTGTTGATGCCACTTTATATATTTGTTCTTGTGTCAACATTGGCACTTAAGTAACTCTTTCCCTTCCTCCCTGGTATTTATCCCTCTGATGTATTTAAGTTTTACTATAGTACTGTTCTAATGTCTTGAACAGTCAATTTATCTGAAAAAGAAGGTGTCTTGTGGGGTGACAGGATAAATGTCTGAAGATACTGATAGGATGAAAGACAAAATATTTAGGAAAGCCCTAATATGACTCCTGAACAGAGGCAATAGAATGAAATTTTAGCAGCTTATCAGGACAGACTTCCTGACAATGCAAGATAATTGTGAAATTACCTTCCAAGGTTTGGCCACCATCTGTGTCTAGCTTAAAGAGACGATAAGTGCCCTACTAGTAAGTGAGAGCTCCTTTAGCTTCCAGGTGGCAAAGGCTTGCATATTTTGAGCCAATGGAACTGTGGGGAAGGTTGCATGTATATGGTTTATTTGATCGCCAGTGTTCGTTAGATGGGTTTATTCCAAATGACCTGAGCAGTCTTCTCAGTTGCTAATTACTCTAACGCTTTGAACTATGCAGAGGCTTCCCATCACTGAACAAGCACAGATAAATGTATTTTTCTGCTTCTGTGGAATTCATGCCTTAATTAAAGTGGGCGGAAATGTAGATCTTTGCTTTATCATATAAAGTTGGTAAAATTTAGAAAGTTGTGTTTTTTTTTAAAAAGAAGAGGTTAGTGGAAACATGCTAACCTTCCTTTCTTTCCCTAGATGGCCTAGATATTTTCACATAATGAAAAAAGGGAAGAAAAGTACCCCTGTTTTTTTTCCATCCGTGCTGAATGAACTGTGATGTGCTTTGCCTTTCTTCAAGAAAAGTGTGTGTGAGTGTGTCTGTGTATTTTAGTTATTTATGTACCTTAGATACTTATATTGTCCCCATTATAGTAATATCTGAACACCTCTTGCATTCATGTGCATCCTACAGTAACAATCCCAGAACACCAAAAAAAAAAAAAAAAACAAACAAACCGAAAGCGAGACTTGCAGATAAGTTGTCAATCAAAATGTGTAATAACCATGAACCGGTTAAATCAGCAACTGTCTGAGCAAAGCATAAAACAGTCCAAAAGTCAGATATGTAGCAGCTATGCACAAACCATGATATATACACACAGAAAGAGGAACTGGAACACTGAGTTCAGGGAGCAGGAACCAGTAAACAAAAAAGAACAGGAAGGCACATACACCAGACATCACAGACCTTCACACTCTTTAATGTATTTATCCTCAGAACATTCCTATGGCAGTAAAGTATTATTATCTCTATTTTACAGGTGGGAAATTGAGGCACACAGAGATTAAGTGACTTGTCCAGAGTCTCACAGGAAGTCTGTGACAGAAAAGAGACTTGAACCCAGGTGCCCCAAGTCCTAAGCACTGGACTGTCCTTTCTTCTGTATAACCTTCCTCCAATGTATTTGTCCTTTCTAAGCATGGGTGGCACTAGGGGGAGCTTGCACGGGCTATAGTCACCCCAAAATTTGCCTTAGCCTTCCCGTAGCAGCTTCTCCTGTCCAGCTCTGTAGGCAAAGCAGAAAGAGTGGCTGCTGCTGGCCAGGTGCCCAGCTCCACCAGCAGCATCCGAGTAAGCCTGGGTGGGGAGCAGGGGGCACCAAGAGCAGCCCCCGGCCTATGTCCCTGCCCACCAGGACACGCCGCTTAGGGCAGGTGGAGGGTGTAGGGCTCCCAACAGCGGCCCAGACTGGTCGTTGCTCCTGAGTGCTGTGAGGGCTCTGCTGGCCTTGGAACTGGGTCCCCTGCCTTCACAGCTCTTACCGCCTGTGAGCAGCTTGTGTCACGCACTGGCCTGCTCCGGCTTCCAGCCTCTGACCTAGACAGGAGGCAAGGCTTTTTTTTTTTTTGGGGGGGGGGGGGCGGTGGAACATCATGGTGAGGTGGGGCTAAGGCCCAGCTCAGCCTCCACACTGGGAAGAGGCTAGCACTGCTTCTTCTTCTAAGGCAGAACTTTACCCTGTGGCAGACAGTAATTATTTTGTTTTTGAGGGGTAGCTGTGTTAGTCTGTATACAGCAAAAACACGAGAGTCCTGGACCACTTTAAAGACGAACAAATTTAATTTCTGCAGGCATAAGCTTTCGTGGGCTGTAACCCACTTTGTCAGATGCAAGGAATAGAAATCACATAGGAGGTATATATATACATATCCAAGGGTAAGGAACAACAATGGGGAAGGTAGATATAAGCAAAGTCCATTCAGTTAGAGTAGTTGAGGCCTATTCACAACCATTGATTAGGAGGTGAGAATGTGTGAACAGTGATAATTACTTCTTGTAATGAGATAACCATTCCAAGTCCCCGTTTAGACCCAGTTTGATTGTGTCAAGTTTGCAGATGATTTCTAGCTCTGCAGTTTCTCACTCAAGCCTTGGGAGGCAGACCTATCCTTGCTTACATACAGCCCCCCAACCTGAAGAAAATATTCACCAGCAACAGTACACCATACAAGAACACTAACCCAGGAACCTATCCCTGCAACAAACCCCGTTGCCAGCTCTGCCCGCACATCAACTCTAGTGTCACCATCACAGGTCCTAAGCACATCAGCCACACCATAAGGAGCTCATTCACCTGTACATCTACTAATGTAATATATGCCATCATGTGCCAGCAATGCCCCTCTGCCATGTACATTGGCCAAACCGGACTGTCACTACGCAGTTGTCACTATGCAGTTGTCATGCAGGGTGAATTCCACTGAATAATATTGAATTTCTAAAATAATAATAATAATTAATAATTAATCCCTTCCTGCAAAAGGGATTTTAAGGCTTGCTGTCCTAACCTAGCAATGTAATTTGAGTTTTATCTAAGAGACCTCACTAAATCAATTTTGACATAAAAGTGGTGTACATAGCTATAATTCAGTTTTCTGTGTACTGCAACTTTAAATGTGAGTCACCTATCTGGTTGCCAGGGGGCAGAGTTGAGCAAGAGAAATACTGTGCTTTCTCTCCATGAAGGTTTTATGTTTAGTCTTTCTTTGTTGTTTTCTTTAAACTAAAAACCAGTGAGACTGGAAGTACCTGTGTTGATTTTTGTGCAGATGCCACAACAGGAATCAATATCACTAGCTAGAAGTGCAATCTGTGTGGCTTTTCTTTAGCCTGAACTTCATAAACAGAGACTATCAGATACCCTTAGCTGAGTTTAGTGGATTAGTAATAGAAACTCAGGTGAAACTAACACATTTATTTCTCTTAGGCCTCAATGCTAATCTACAGATTTATCTTAAATGTAAGGCAAATGCTTTTTTTCTGATGATCACACTCAGCCCCCATTATTTTACAAGTGAAATCAATCAAGAATCTATATCCGTAGAAGTGGCATTATATAACAATACTCAGATCTAATCAGTGATAGTTGTAATGTTATGAATCTTGTTACACTTCTCTATGTAGGTCAATTTTTTGATGAAATACTGGTTATTGCAGCTGCCTTCAGTATAAAAACAGAGCAGGCAAAGGATGCATTTTGTCAGTCAGCAAAGCCAGACCGTGGGATGTCATGTATGGATAGAACTTTTGTATTTCTCCATCTAGCACTCAGTCCTACAACTTGCTGTATACTTTGGCCCCAATCCAGCATAGAATGTAAGCGTGTGGTTAACTTTAAAAGCATGAGTAGTCCTAATGAAGTCAATGTTTAATGTTAAGTATGTTCTTAGGCTCTTTGATGGATCTAGACCAGACAGCTCAGCACATTACAGAATTGAGTCTCTAGGAAGAATTCATCCCTGCATTCCTTGATGCAGGCAGTAAGCGGAATTGGCTTTTACTTTCCCAATTCTGGGGCTTCTGGAGGCAACTTGGGCCCCTGGTGCAGGCTTAGGCTGCTCTTAGTTGTGCGTCGGTTGGTATGGCCCCTTATGGGCCTTTGAGGCTCGGGAGGAAAGCCAGAGAACAAGAGTGACTGAATTATGCTTCCTCCCATCCCCATTTAAACACAGAATACCTTCCATGGGGTCTTGCACTGGTAGTGCCTAACAGCAGAGAGAATTTTGCACCTCTCAGAGATGGCCCATGCACTGGGGAGTATTTCTTATGATGTGGAATCTTTGAGTTGTGCTGGCTACATGTCAACAAAGAATTGGGTCCCTTGTCTCCACATGTTGAATCACTAAATCCCACTTTGATTCCTTCAAATGCTTACATAGTGTATGTTAAAGACAGTTTTAGATGTAACGGAACCAAATATATATATGTGGTACTTTCTACTTTTCTATACACATTTGAAAACCTCAATCTTTCTACATATATTAGCCACAATTATCTTTAACAAGAATGTTTTTCATTACTGAATAATAATTTAGATTTGTAAGTGAATGAATAAATACACACACTACTTCAAAATACGACTGATATTCTCAGCTGGTGCAAATCAGAATGGTTCCATTGGCTTTTATGGAGTTATTTGATTTAGACTTGTGGAGAAACGGGACTATTATTTGTAAACGCAGGCTAAACAAATGTTATCTTGGTCACAAAAGTTTTGGTCTTTGAGAATGGGTCAGTTCTTTGCTCAGAGAGAAATAAATATGTAGAAATCATGCAAATTATACACAGCATAGATAATACATGTAACTTGAATGTTTTATCCTCTAGAAATATGGTAGCGCATTGAAAACTGATATCCAGTGGGGAAGTGTCTAATATGTTAACAAGAGATTTATTAATAATAATAATCTTGAATGTATTTGCAAAAAAATAGTTTGAATTCAGGTCAGTCCCTGACTTGATATCAGAATTGTGTTATTCACTATCTGCAATTCAATATTTCGCATTCCTTATTCTCCTGTTGAAAAGTTTCATTCTTCCAATCAGTGAACAAAAACAATACCATGAGTCTAATGCACTAGGAACAGCCAAAACTGATCCACTCACAAACAGTAAAAACCGATAAGTAGAGACTCAAAAAATATCAGTGAATCTATAGGGACAATGCTGTTTACATTATTCTAATAAAAGTATTTGTTCAGTACTAGAATAAAATCACTCTTTTGCCTCTGACGTGTTAATTCTGCTTCAGTCAATTACTTTTCCTGGTAATTTATTGTGTATGGGTTGCATGTATTTGCAGGAGCTGTCTCACAATGTCATGATGAGGTTGAAGTGGTAACTTGCTCCTGCAGCCACAACCAGCTGCTGCTCCTGCACTGCTCTTGGTGCTCCTTTCACTATTGAAGTAGCTCTTCTAGCCCCATTCCTTTGCAGAGAAAACTCTTCACCCCAAAATTTAATAGAAAAGAGCAAATCAAAAAAATAAAATGGTGAACATTGTGCCCAAAACATCACTGCATTATTCCAGCTTTTTGCTGGGGTAATTCAATTAACTTCAATTAACTGGAGCAATGCAGGGGTTATTCCAACTCTTTGCATCCAGCTGAAATTGAGCACTTTAGCCTCCAACTAATTGATTTGCAGCACCACAGGACTAGCTAGTAAGGCCATTTATCCACAAGATTTCTCTAGGCAGACTTAATGAAGACCCTCTAGAGCCACTCTTAAAGTAGATCCATGCTTGCATGAGAGACTGCTTTTGACACATACCATCCATACAGTTGTGTCTTTCTATGAAGTAATTCTATCCAGGATCCCTTATTTCCTGGTTCTTCCTTTATTGAGTCTGGTAACTTTAAAGAACGTTTAGCCATTGGGTCTAAATACCTGAAATTAATGGCTTGCTCTGATTTTAACCCCCGCATGTTCTATGTTCTAAATTGTATTTTATATGCTAAGTGAATTTTATTTTGAAAATGTATCTCTAATTGGTCTTTGCAATTACTTTGCATGTAAAGTTATTCTTATATAAAAAGTGAGATGTGTGCTAATTGTGTAAAATATAGTAGTAGAGACATTTTTTATTTCCTGCTATAAAGAGACAGGGCATCATTTGTATCAGACCATCTGTCAGTTGTAAATGTTATTTTAAGTGGAATGACTAGAGCTCTTTTGATTATTCTTTCCAAATGAGGCACCAATTCTTTTTAGAAATCAAGTTAATGAGAAGGGACATCTGGGGTGACACTGTGGCTCCGGAGGTTGGTAAAGGGACCTCCCTGGCTAACTGGCTAACTAATTGAAATCCAGCTTAGGTCAGTAGAAACACTGCTGTTGTCGGATAACTATCTGGAGGCCTATGTGAAATGAGTTAATGGTGACAGCTGAGTTTCTACTAGGTAAGTGCTCATGCTACAGTGAGCACAAAGAGGCTAATCCAATTCCCCTAAAATCAATGGGACTCTTTTTCGACTGGCTTCAATGAGAGGAGGACTAGCCCCTAAGTGACCTTTCTGCTGGCAGTCTCAGCAGGCTAAGGGTTGAATGGAAATGCAGAATGAACTAACCATTGGGTGCTCAGGCCAAGATTTTTTTTTTAAAATGGGTGACTAAAGTTGTATTCCTAACTCCATATTTCAGCATTCAAATCTGTGGGTCATTTTCAAAAGTGATGATCACTCCTTCACATCACAGCAGCATTCTATTTACAATACTTTATCTCCTTATATAAAATCATCCCATTTTGTGTAGAAGAAATAGTAATTGAAGACTACATATCATAATGCATATGCATAAGGGGAAAGAATTAAGTTTGTGCAGGCAACTTTGATTCTGGCCATTCTGAACCTTTGGGTGCTTGATTTTTACAACCTTAACATTCTTATAACCTACAATTTGTGTTTGAATGTTTGCATGCAATTTATTATTTATATTGTGGTAGCACCCAAAATGTGCTAGGTACTTTTAGAAACAGAGGAGGACACAATCCCTTCTCTGAGTTGCTCAGAAGCTTGAGTCTTTCTTGGAGCTTTATATGGATGAGTACTGAATGAATGCAGTACTGAGGCACCTCAAGATTTGGGTGAATATCTGCGATGTTCTTTCTTTAAATACCATGGAGCCAGCAAATCCAAATTAAGGCATATGGCAGCTATATGGAAAGGGTTGGGCAAATATTATACACATCCAGTTCCAGTTATATAATACTCACAGAATCTAGTTATTCTACTTGTTCTGTGATAAAGTTTTGCATCTCTGTCTTTCATCTATGTGTGTTTTAGGGCTGGTTCATTTATTATCATAATTTCTAACTTTAACAAATGGCCACTTGAAGATCAGGGAGGTTGTCTCACAATGTCATGATGAGGTTGAAGTGGTAACACTACATATCTGAACACTACATATCTGACTTCATTTAGCCCTTTCTCAATTAATTTTCAGACATTTTCCTTCAAAGTCCAGTGCCTGAAAGATATTTTCAATGAGAGTTCTGAAGAGCTTTTATAGAGATGGTAATCTTGAGTAGACATAATATAAAGCAAAGGTCTCATTTTCATTTCTGTTTTTCAAGTTCTGAATGTTGCTTTCATCTATGCCCTAGCCATATGAGGCTTTTAATATGAAATCATATTCCATTAAGTCAAAAGCTTTCTCATAGCTGATGAATGCCATACATAATGAAAGACTATATTCATTTATCATCCATAGTAAATCATTTATTACACAGCAGAAGTATATTGTAGAAAAAAACTAATAAAAGATTTTCAGTTCTTCTGGTTGGTTAAAATCCAGCCTAACAGGGAGATGATTGCTCAGTAACTAGGTTAAAACTTTTAGACACAGAAATTGGGTTTATTAGATGATACTCAAGTAGAGGTGGTGCCTTAATATTACTATGATTAGTACATTCGAATTGATGGACTATTGTGTTATTGTTTGGATTTTTAAAATCTTTTTTGTGTAACAATTCCACAAACCTGCCGTGTAAACAATGGAAGTTTCTCTGGGCTTTTCTGTCTAATTAAATTTCAAAGCTGCAAGACTTTGGTTTTGATTAGAGATGAGCAAACTCTTGGTAGTGACCAATACATTCATTGCGACTCTATAAGGTGAAGTGAGCTTAGTGGCATAGAGAGCAGGAACTTGCAATTTGCTACTGGTATAGATCAGCAGTAAATTACTGTCTCCTGCAGCAAAGAAGAAGCAGAGCGGGAATTGTCTCTGAGGATTGCACACCATGCCTTGCTCAAAGCTACTCAAATTCGTGTAGCTTTTGATCACTCTGAGAATATCTAAATCATGGTAAATATTTTTTAGAGTTGAATTTTGTGCAGTGTGCTCTGTAATTTTCATCAGATGTGCCTATTCCTTTTCTGGCACTAACATACTTACAGCCAAATCCCAACTCAGCTTTTATCTAATCTTTATTCTGATTTCACTTGATGTTTGCCTGAATGAGGACCTCAGGATTTGGCTCTTAGTAAGTTATATACTGTAGATCTCATAGTGGAGAGCAAGCTCTTCACCTTGGTTTTGGTGCAAACCTTTCATACTTACAAATAAGCTTTCTGATAGAAAGTCACAGCTTAATTTATGGTCTGTGGCAATAATTGTGGCTGTGTCTTGACTGGCACTGAATCAGGCTTTAATTCTCAACAAGCTGTATTGGATTTTCCATGTTTTATATGCCCACCATCAGACTAAGTAAGTAGATAAGGCACGGGATGATTCATCCAAAGTTCCTCATACCTACAATCCTCCTGCCCAAAAGAATGAGAAGGTAGAGGAGAGTTACTTATTCTGCTTGCCTAATCCTATTAACGAATACAAAGGTTTACCTAAAGAGAACTACTTTTTAGAGCTCGTTGAGACAAGAAAACTGTTCCCTTTGAGAATTTTCAAAATTGGGTCAATTGAAACATTTCATTCTGATAATTTTGAAACATTTTGTTTCAATGTCAATCTTTTTCATTTATATTTTTTACATTTTTTACTTTAACTTATTTCTAAATAAAGTTGTTCTACATGAATAAATGATTTTTTTCTTTGAAAAATATCAAAAATTTCAAAACTTTAAACATTGTTTTAAAATTGGAAATATATTGAAACTGACCCTTCCCTGCGAACTGTTTTGGTTTTGACAAATCAACCAAAGAGAGAAATTTTTCATTAAAAAATTCCCAACCATCTCTAACAGATAGTTCTCCTTAGTTTGACTGTGAAACAGAATAATCAACTCTCAGAATAGTGCAAATGAAATCAGCAGCACACTATGCATTACCTATTTGCATAAATAATACTACTCCGTGCCTATCTTCTGTACAACATTTTATCACACTAGAATTTAGCCATAAAGAATTGAATTACCTAACATGATGCTATCCATGACTTTGCAGTGAATGTAGTCAAGGTCAAGCCATATTCAATATCATGTCAGCTAGTCATGGTTAAAACCTACTGGGACCAGGAGTTATCCATGAGTAGCTGACATAATGCTGAATATGACTTGTCCTTGTCTACACTTCCTGCAAAGTCATGGTTAACACTATAAGTTAATTACACTTTTTACAGTCATGATGTGATGCAGTTTTGTAGTCAGTTAGGTGCTTTCTTTATGGATAAGGTGTTCACAGTCCCGGTTTATTAGCCATCTATTTCTATCATTTCCCTTTCAATATCTAGCTTTTATTTCAGAATGATGTGTTGGAGTGTTGCCCTTTTTAATCTATTTATCCATTGAGATGTGTGGTGAGCTAATATCTGATCTTCTAGAAGTTTGCCAGTTTGTTCACACAGCTCTTACAACATCTTCTGCAGATGACTTATTGTTGACATTTTAAATACTATCCAGTCTTGGCATATACTTCCCCATCTCATTTAATTTTTATGATGACTTGCCAAATGCCCAGTTCTGTCTGTGGGACTTTAAATTTTCATTTTTTCAGTCATGTTGTTGTAGCAGATAAATTCAGTTCTATCCATTTTGAATTCTTCTATTTGACAGCACTCTAAATTACCACTCTCTAATTGTTCAACTCCTTTTCTTTTCATCTTCACCTCACTACTGCAATTACTATACATCCCAGCTAATTTATGTCACATCTATTTTCTAATAATTTTATCTGCTATGATTTCTGCATTAATAGTGCTTAATGCTTTCTTTCCGGAAAGAGCAGAGCGAAAGGAGGGGGCTGTTTGTTGGTTGGTTTTGTTTTTGAATAAACCAAAACAGCAGCATCCTTTTCTTGTTGTTTTAATAGAACTTTTTTCCCCACAAATGTTCAAATTATGTAGATCCTGAGATATAACCTATCAACAGTTGCATTTTAGAGCTGAAAGATGAATCGTTATATATGCTGTTGTTTACTGCAACCGTGGCATTAATGGTGTGTTTCAACTCATTGAGTTCCAGGATCAGAATATAAAAAATATTTTGGTTTAAACTTTCAGGGATGGCCTTTTTTTCTGGCTGCAGTTCTCAACCAGCAAATACTTACCCCCACAATTCTGTGTACAAAATGGTACAGGTGCAGAGAGTAGCAGAAGGGTACCTTTTTTTGCAGGGACAATTGATAGATGTGCATTTGTTTTATTGGCCTTATCCCAAACCACTGAAATCAATGGGAGTTTTTAAAATGATTTTAATAGGTATTGGATCAGGCCTCGTGTGGAGTTTCCCAGGAGCACACTAGTTATTGTTGGATATCTAATACTAACCTCTCAGTCCTACAAAAAAAGCTATACATTGTGGATTGTATAGTATACAGATGTACCCTCAGATATTCTCAAAGGTGATTCTCCTATTGATTTGTTTATTGTTAATAATTACAATAATAACAGTAGATGTAATTTCTTAATTATTGCTTTTCTTAAATTAAACCATATAATTTTATCCCCAACCTGACTAAAAATAGAAGCATCTGAACTGATCTAGTAAATGGTCTCTAAATCTAGACTAATTCCAATGTTGGAATTTGGCATCAGTGACCATTTGCTGATGTTCAGCATCTACTTTTGCAGAAGCTAAAGTCCTTTTGTCAATTTTAACACATTCATAAGCAGATTCTGTTGCAATCTTTTAAAACCAGATTGTGCTGCTGCTGCTGTTCACATTGGAGTAGCATGTTTAAATCATTGTGGCACTTCAGTAGTAGGCCTAATGTGACTGTAAGGGTGACAAAATATGCCATGATATTGGGCTTTTTAGAAAAAACAGGATCTAGAACATCAATTATACAATTAAATCATAGTAAGCAAAATAAAGTTTCATTCTGCTGGGAACAAGCAACTACTCTAGGGACTGTTCATAATCAGAGCTTATCCAACTTTTTTTTTTTTTTTTTTTTTTTAAATCTAAACAAAACAAATCAGTATTGTTCCCATCAGAACAAAATTATGTAAGAATCTTACTGTCTCATCTTTATTTCTTAATATTTTAGGAAAATATAGTTACTTCATTTTTGTATGTGTGATGATACTCTGCCAAAACATTTAAGATAAGATCTCGAGTTATTAATTAGCTAAAATGTGGCCACTGTGACGTTTTGGGGATCACCCAGACCAATAAGGAGGTCTGTCACCATCTGCCCTATAACCTTAGGAGCCTTCATGCTCTGCAGCTATGGGTCAGATGTCTGATGCCAGCAGCCAGCCCGTAACTATAAAGTCTCCCCAGCTGGGTTACTCCTTGCAGGGTGACATCATCGTCCCCTTTAGTCCTGAGTATCCCCAAATCTGTCCTCCCTGAGTTCTTAGCTACCAGATACTTGAACCGTTTCCCTGTTGTTTGTCACCCCTGAAGGCATCAAACCAGCGCCCCAGCTATAAGTTCACTTTGGTGTACAGACTCTACACATATCAGAAGCCTGCATATCAGAGGCCTGCTTGGGATAAAAATAAAGAAAAAGTTTATTTAATGGAAAAAACACAGATTCAAAGATGCAATAGTCAGGGGATAGCTAACGTGTACAAATTATACAGTAAATAAACATAAAGACACAACCTCAGGCTTTACACTTGGCTAATTAAACAAATCCCTTTTCCAATTCAAGTTGCCTATTTCATTTGACCAGTTTCCCAGCATACCCATTAGTTATATGGGGGATCCACCACATCCAGGCAGCTTCCCACCTGGAGGCTGTCCCTCTGTTTCTGGATGAAAATCACAGTTTCAAGCCTCTTTTTTTTAAAGGCCTCTCCACCCCCACTTCTTGGTATGGTAACTCATGGCTAGTTAGATTGGGGAAATTCCCTGTTGATTTGATAATTGGGATGTTCATTTAATGAACTTTAATGGTTCACCATTGTCCTTTCCTGGGCTGGACAACGGATTGGCACTTGAAAGTTGGTTTTGGGTAGACTACTGATTTGGGAGGTGCCCCTACCTGCCTGATTGCTCACTGCCCTGCTGTAAAGTGGAGCTGAAGTTTATGAGCACTGTTTTCGCTATGCACAAATGCATACATACATTCATAACCATAGTCTGTGTACATATTTCATAGTGTCTGTCAAGTTCAAAAAATTACAAACTTTCATAAAAGACCCTCCTCAATACACTTTCATGCAATCAGATGGTTCAAATGCTCATTTTGGGGGTTAAACCGTCTGGTTCTCCCTTGGGATGTCTGGACCCTGATTATCACAACCACAAGTCCATTTATTTAAAATATGTATATCCTATCTTCAAGGCGAACATGCAAATATTTTTATATAAAAACACATACAAAAAAAAAAATCAAATTGGGCTCCTACATAATAAAGCTATTCCCTCCGATTTAGTACTACAGAGAAAGATCTCCACGCACTCATTTCACCTCACTTCTTTCCACTCTATTATCTCAGAGGAAGGCTGGAATGTAGATAAGCTTGGCAGAATGCCTTGAAAGTTGTCAAAATTGTGCTATGTCAAGTCAAGGAGTTAAGTGAGTTCTTGGGTCATCTGCCTTGTTTGCCTCCTGTTTAACACCAGCAGCTGTTAGTTTCAATGCCGCAAGCAACCTTAGCTGTCGTCATGTAGCCGGATCCAAAGCCACTTTGAGCTTTATGTGGTGAAATGTCCATTTAGTTAGAGCTTTCCTGTGAAGAAGAAATGCTGGGGGAGGAGTGATCTAGCCCGCTGTTGAGATGTTGACATCCAGCCACCAAGTAATGATTGTGATCTTGAACAACAGAAAGGTGGGAAGGCTCCCTCAATCAAGGCGGCTGATCTCAACTCCATTTTCTTCAATTGCTTCCCCAAAATTACTTCAGTTTTGTCTGACTTGAGCTTTATCCAGCTGGCTGTCATCCAAGCCACAATCTCCATTAGATACTGAAAGAGCCAGTCAACCACACTGGCTGAGTCTGAATAAATAGAGACATAGAGCTGCGTGTCATCCACAGGCTGGATGTACTGCAGTCCACATCAGTTCACTATCTCCCCATACAGCCTCATTATAATTTGAACCAGAGGGGTGACAAAAGAGTACCCCACATAAAAGAATTCTCAGGGCATCTGAGCAATCATCCAATAACATCCTCTCAGGCCTCAAAGAAACAAAAAAGGAATGTTAAAGGCATTATTGGAAATATAATAGATTCACTTACTAGATTCATAACCTTTAGACTAATGTATTTTAGCCTGTGTAGATGTTAGCTAGCCTAGGGTCCAGAGCCTCACCTGGTGTATATCAGTGGAGCTCAGCTGATGGAAATGGAGCTATGCTGACTTACGCTAGCTGAGGATTTGGCCCTCAGTGTCCAAAGGAAGACCTAAAGGAAGATGAACCCTTCAAAAACACAGCAACTGGAATCCTACAAATAAAATATATATTTAGAAAATCTGACTGAATTCCAATGGGCTGTTAACATCGCGTTCTCCTCTCTCATTTCGGGTACAAATGTAGCAGCTGCATACAACATTCATACAAAACTTCAACAAGGTCAGCAATGTTTCTGTACCCAAATCCAGAAAGCAAAGTAAATCACAATTTTCCTCTTCCCTCTCACCCCACCCCAACCCCAAATCAATAGCAATAGGAAAACACCCGTGCATACACACGTGCGTGCACACACACTGCACTTATTTAAGATATGTAATAAAATCAAGCAAAACAGCATTGTGTCCACATTCAGAAGATAAAAAGAATAAGAATATCTCTGATATAGCACTTTTCATCAGTAGGTCTCAAAGCACATTACCATAGAGGTCACTATCATCCTCCTTTTAGACATGGAAAAACTGAGGCAGGGAGAAGTGAAATGACATGCCGAAGGTTATCCAGCAGGCCAGTGGCAGGGCTGGGAATAGTATCCTGAATCCCAGGCATGTGTTCAGTTCACTATACCACACTGTTTTGCTTGGGAAGGGCTTGTCTACATGAAGGAAATTACCAGCATACGACACTCTTATTTTGGTATCAGTGTTTCTACACAGGGAGTTATACCGGAATATCTAGAGCAGTAGAATTATACTGCTATAGTTATGCTGGTAAACTCTCCTGTATATAGAAAATCTCTAAAACACTAAAGCCTCTTCAAACAAAACCATATCAAGTAACCCTTCTTTGCAACTTTATCTGTTCTTCTCTGCAGCTGTAGGGTCATAGTTTGCACCATGATGTGGCCATTTTGTGCTACCCTACAGGTGATGTAACTGGCCACAAGAGGCTCATCCCAGAGGCTTTCCAGTGGTGTAGAGGCACTGTAACAACTCCTGTGCCTATCACCAGATTAGGGGGAATAGCTGTGGGAAAAGTGACCTTTCCCTCCATTTTGCTGGATGCAAAGTAGTCTGCCTATGCTGGTCACCTACTGAATAACTTCCATCAGCAAGTCTGGAAGGGCTGGTGTCCCAAAGCATTGTCTCTTCACCGATCTCCCTACGGAGCTCTTTTGTTCCTTTCAAATGTGTCATTTTCATGTGATTTTTCTTTGCGCACCACCAAGTTTATAGTAACTAACTTTAGAATTTGTTTGTCTGCCCAAATGCCAAGAGACTGACATTGATAAAAAAAAAAAAAAAACCAAACATGTTTAACCTGCAGACTGTGTGGTGGGGAATTCCCTGGACCATCCACAATGAGGCACTTGTGGAAGGGGTTGACCCTGGGGAAAGCTTTGAGAGATCTTTTGTCAATAATCAGAAACTCTAGAAGAGGTAAAAGTTCAAAACAAATAAAATGCTATTGCCTATAGCAGGTTTTTTCCTGTTGTAATTTGGTTCATTGGCCTGATTGACTAAGCTTTGAGTACTGTTTATAAATCATAGCTAGGTATGTTTCTGAAAATTGGTTACGTGAACAATGACAATTCTGAATGTTAGCAAAGTAACAAATCCATCAAGTTTGTGGAGACCCTGACACTAACATATTTTGCTACATAGGAAGCCAATTGACGGTGGTTCTATTGATTGGAGTTATTTACTCTTGTTGATATGTGGGGCTTCTTTTTGTTTTTCTTGATGCTAACTAAGGTAACGATTCAAGCCATGTTAGCCCAGTTGTATTTAAATATGAGTCTTATGATCAAGGTTTTATCCTGGGCCCAGATTCACAGGTGCACGCTGGCTTCTTCGTATTGTTCTAGTGATCCCATAGCACCATTTAGCTAACTGTTTAGCCTGAGTTTATGGCTGTTTTGGATTGTTGGTGTAGTAGAAAGCTGCTGAGTCTTACAGGTTAATCTGGCCCTCTGGCAAGTGTAAAAAGGATCTAACTGTGATAAACTGATTCCTCAAATTGTGCTATCAACTGGAGTCTTGATTCACCCCCTTCGTGAAAAGTGTACAGTTTGCACAGCTGACATCTGTAGGAATAGTATCACAAGGGAGTTATTCACTGTTGGAGAAAGGTAGCATTGCTATTGTAAAGGACAGCTTTAGTTTGTCTGAGGCCATGGAACCTCCTCGGTGCATTAAATTAGCATATCGCTTGGGCACTCTGAACCCTTTACCTCTCTGCCAAAACTGCTCATTTTTCTGACATTATCTGGCTCTGTGTTCCCATGATGGAGTGGGTGTTGCAGGTGAATTTGCCATTCCTCCCCATTTGCTGGTGAATTTATGGCAACTGGTGGCCTGCAACCTTGGTTTAGCTGGAGACAGTGAATTAAATGCTATGTCTCACTTAGCTATAGCACATGTTTTAAGCTGATTTATAAAACAGTTAAGCCCTATCTACGCTGGCCAGGGAAGCATGATGTCTCCATGCTACCAAGAAACATATTTACAAATGTGGTTCCAGCTAGTGTGGTTGGACAGTAATGCTGCAGACGTGGCCCATGTGCAACAGCAGAGCCTCCTGTGAAAACTGATGGGTTTTTTTTGTAACTTCTCTTTATAGTCCAGTGTTCCCGCTCAGGAAGAGAATAAGACATACTCCTTGTCTGTGTTCAGTTATATATACTGTGGTCTGATAGTAACATCAAGAGAGAGGATTAGCCCAGGTCAGCCTCCTCCATTGCTATGGCACACTCTCATTACTGTTGTTGTTTAAGTGCTGTCACCCTTCCTCCTACTTCTTTTCATTTCTTGCTTTCTGCCATACATACATAGTGAGAACAGACTGCCTGCTATCTGAGCTCCCACAGCCCCACACGCACGTTCATTCCCACAATTAAGAAAAACAATACATTTTTTCTTTAACAATTTGCTTGTTAAGTTTAGTTACACGCACCCCTTTATAAAAGAGTATTGTTAATTCTCTAAGACTGGAGTGAGCATCTGCATTGCCATGCTGAGATGTTTCTGCATCTCACAAAAGGAAATATGCCATTTCCATCCACCCTGCTTGATATACAGTTTGTGATCAGACCCCTATAATTTCTGGCAAGCCAGCTATAATAATTATCTGATTTGGAGTTTAAATAGTATATTTATGTTGTAAGTCTGTAAGGATGGTCGTAGGTGTAAACCTAATTTTATGAGTGCTAACTCCTTCACAGATTTTGACATAACCTAGCATTGCTCATACAAATCACTCATGATACAATACTATCATTTCAGAAAAAGCCACCCACAGCCAAAAATACGGGTATGCGGTATGTTTTCATGAGTCAAATTCTTATGGCACTCTTCCAGTCCTAACTGGTTTAGAAACCCTTTCTTCTTATATCATGAGTGAAATCTTGGCCCCACTGAAATCAGTGGCAAAATCCAGGGCCATTTCTTTAAGTAGTAGCAACAGAGGATTCTAGCTCAGACTATGTGTAAAACAGGACATTATTCTTTCTGTTTATGTCCTAACTCGGGTTAGATTTCTTTGGCACAACCCAAGACCTGCATAGAATTGTTGTTCACTGCACCTTATTTATTCTATTCAATACATGTTCTCTCAAGCCAGAGTTGAGAGAGTCTGCGTGGTGAAAAAAATATTGATTAAACCTTATAGGCCACCAGGACATTTCCTCACCTACATCTGTGATTCCTCGCTTTGAGAATAAATAAATATCCCATTATAACTACTACTGTTTAGGTTTCCATAATGTAATGGCTGTAAATGGTGTCATGTGAAATTAATTTGATGTACTTTAACCAGCAGAAATTTGAACATGAGTCTTTTCTCATTGAGACCACTGCTGGGAGTGTTGTTTTTGATACTTTTGTAGGAATGAGGAAGATTACACTGGCTTGATTATCCTAGGTATATCCAGACTTTGCTTTTCACTAGGAACTATTAATTCACTCTTTCACATTAGGATCTTTCCAGCTTATGAGGTAATAACTCTGTCATGGGCTTATAAACATCCAATCCTTTGGCAGTGCCTTTTAGAGAGTCCAACTAACACTCATAGGTATGCCTTTGGCTCAAGATATGGCTACTACTGCATTAAGAGGGAGCATACTTAAATTGTTGTTATACAGAAATGTGTGTTATGCTCTCTGCGTTCTCACTGGCTGCTATAATTTACTGTGCTTTGACTGATTACTATTTTCAGAATACTCCTTTCATAGGCTTAAAACAAATATGGCTGCCTCAACTTCTAACTCCTTCCCTACATCTCTTACACCCATTCTTCAAAAAATCTTTCCCCGTTCCTCTTTGCTTTTTTAGGAAAGCTTAGGTGTGCATCTTACCCCCACTTATGGATAATTCTTTTTAAAAAATTACATTGTATTCAGTTCCTTGGGTTAGGTGGGGATAAGGTCAGAAATCAGCTTAAGGTAGACATGTGTGATGTAGTCATATAGATGGGAATTTCTGAGGGCAGTAGCTGATTAAAGAGTGGCATTTTCAGAATATACTTTCACTTTGATTGTGTAATAATACCTGTCATTCTGAGTTCTAGGGATCTGCATACTGTATCATTACTAAGAAATAAATATAGTTATATTAGTAAATGAAGCCCTCTCAGCCAATCAGAGTAGAAGGAGTAATATCTATAACAAATTCCTGTGCTAACAATGAGTGAAATATATATTTCAGTATCATTTAATATTAATTATAGATTAAATGGGGAAGGTTGTCTAAGTAAGTAGAATAAAAAGGGGTGTCCTTTTCATCCTATAACATATATGCATATGTGGTGGGTGCGTACAGAGAGAATACAGAGGAAAACAAACTGGTACACATACCATGGTGGGAAATATATTTTAGTTGTAAAGGATTTGCAATAGAAATTTTGGCAACCTTTTAGCTCTTGTATTTTCACACAGTGGATATCTTATGTGACATCTACAGCAATATAATGTAGAACAATGTAGTCACTTCAGGGATCTGGAGGATATGACCTTAGGGAAAGCTGACCGCCAATAGAAAAGTGCAAAAGTTAAACTGCTGAATCTTGGCTGTATTAAACAAAATTATGCTTATTTTAAAAGATGAAGAGGGATAGTATTTGCAAGATTTTCAGTATTTTGATGGATAGTTTTACTTGTCAATCTCTTTTCATAATATTCTGAATGTATTAGAAAGTATAAAGATCATTCCATTTTCTTTTTTTGTTTTGTTTGTTTTTTTTCCCTTCTAATTTCTAAGCATACACAATTACTTTGGATGCAATTCAGAATGCACAAATAGACAAATTCATTTCCTTAGTTTACTTTAGGGAACAAAAGACACAAACCAAATTAGGTGTTATTTAGTAAGGTCCTAATTCACCGAAGCACTTAAGCATTTGCTTAAGTCCGTTCATATACTGCAAAGCTCTTTAGACTACACATAAGTGATTTGCTGAATAGGGATGGAGTTTAGCATGTGTTCTAAGTGCTCTGTTGAACTGAGTCTTACATACAGATCAGTGCTTTTAGTTCACTGCAATCAATTTCTTCTGCCACCTCCATTTTTTTTTATAAAGGCATGCTTAACAAACCCTGGCTTGTTACATAATAATACAGTCACCATTGGAACAGTCTATTTCATTTAAGCATTTTCAAGATTTCTCTCCTCAATCAGAGCTTTCAAATACAGCCATAAATATAATTTTGATCAGTTCCACCACTGATATTCAGCCAGCTCATTTGGATTTATTTGAACTTATTAATGTGACATATGTGTGATTTTTTTAAATGGAGCCTTTCATTTGTCACTTTCTTAAAGGCATACTGCCAATTAAAAGTGTTCCATGCAGGCATAGCAGAGATGATGGGCACAAGTACCAATTTAGAAGCACAGTAGCTGTTTTAGCATGGATTAGAGTGCCACAACATCATCAAGTTTATTATATTTGACGACTATAACTTCAAATGAGAGTATAAGGTGGTTCCACAAATGGATATTACTTTTTCTGCCATCCCACGAGACTTTCAAGTTTGGTGTGATATTCATAATAGATATGCAATATGCATAATAGCTTGCAATATGACAAATCTTACATTAAGCACTTTAAATAATTTGTAAGACATAAGCTATATCTAACAATTCCTTCTTAAGTATTTTATTTTCTGCAAGGCGGTTTTTATGTGTGTTGAATAAACCAGTATATTTTCACTGTGCTATGCCAATCAACAGTATTTTTTAATGATGAAAGTACTGAAAATATATTCATAATGTTATATGTTATATCAACCTGTGCAAGCAGGTGAAAATGTAATGGCTAATTCTATAGGCTAATTCATATTAATTCAATCAAGTTGAATGTGTTGCACTACCCTGTTCCTCAGAGCCCAATGGAGTTGCAAATGATGCTGACACAGAAACAATGAAAAATGTACACTATAGAATAATTAAACGTAGAAGCTGCCCCTTGATTAAAATACTTATCCAGTGGGGAACCCCACCACCACCGCCTTCTCAAACTACCCAGTATTGCTGTTCCAGTGTGGATTTTAATTGGGCACCAATGGTGCTGGATTCTACAAACCTGAGGATAGGTATGGGGGCAATGACCCATCTCAGCATCCTCAGGCCTGGCCAGGGTCCCAACCCATTCCTCTCATCTCTCCTACTTCCTGCATATACGAGACGAGATGAGCCACACTCTGCATGAGACATGGAGACATACCATTGTGCCATAATGTTGTGCTCTGGGCCCGTGCCCAAAAAAGCCACACAGCAGACTGCCAATTTTGCAATATCGGAAAAATCCTTTCCAGACCCCAAATGAAAAGTTGGAGATCAGCCTTGCCCCAGAATCACAGGAAGACCAGAATATGTGATAAGACTGGGAAAGGGTTGCTCTGGAACAGAGATCCCAATCAGCTATCTGCCTCAACAGATGTGGATGGAGGGAAGAAGAAAGAAGGAGCACCTTCCCCCTCTCCCTTACACCTGCACACATCCATCAAGAGGGGACAGGGAGAAGGAATCAGTGGGAATACATATAGCATTTGCTCCAGCTGCTCCCGACTGACATTTCCTTCTCTGTCCTGCTGGGAGCAGTGGTGTCTCCATTGCTCTTGGCCTCATCACAGACACGCCCTAGCTAGTGAGGTGAGCATTTGTAGAATATGACCGTGCTAAATATAATTTTGTAACTTTCAGGGAACGGATTTTCTGTGTAGTAAACTGTTGTATTACCATGTAAAATGATTGTATATTTATTGTCATAGAATGACAGTAAGAGTGATTTTCAAAGAATGTGCTGCCACCAGTACAAAAACAGCATCACTTCTATGGTTTATATTGGTACTTGCATATGAGAAGTACTTGCATATGAGAAGTGCCAGACAATCAAGTTCAGGCGTTCAAGTTAAAGGTGTTAGAGTCTGCTGTTCGCTTACATGAGTCACTTTTTGGTCCCTCAGAATTGGAGATTAAAAAAAAAATACTCTGAGTCTTCTCTCTTCTGTTCTTATGAATAGCGGTCATTATTCAATTATTTGTGAGTCAGCAAAAGCATTCCACATTACAAAATTTTACCAGGTTTGAACACAGTTGTGAAGAATGCAGGTAATTGACCCAATGAATAGATTCTTAGATTTGGAAGTCAGAATGGATCATTGTGATTGTCTAATATCACTTCCTATGTAACACTGGCCGTAGGACAGTATTGATTGACATTGGGGTAAATGGAGAGCAAGAAAAATTGTATTCAGCATCATGTCAGTTCACTGGGATTAAACCCTGGTCCCAGTAGGGAATGATTTGTTCTGCTTCAATTGATTGCAAAGTTGAGTCATCTAACGCCATTCTTCACAGCCATCCTTAGGCGTGGTAATATATAGTAATTTTATAATGTGGACAAGTCCAAGGAGTTCTCAAGGTATCTCAGAAAGAGATAGAGGCTTTGAAATAAAAACATCCATAGCTTTGACTTTCTTTTGGTATCTCTAAATTCGTACTGAATTTGAATCTGATATGAATGTTTACAGCACAGATGTACATATTTACATATTCTGTAAATATTCCCCAGATCTTAGGTGGTACCCTGCTCACTAAAGCATAAATTTATTAACCGAAAAGCAGCATTTTAGATGCCACTTCAAATTTTAAAAATCAATTCCTTAAAGAGTCACGAGTATAAACATTATATTGTGAAGGAGCCAAGGCTGCTTCTGTCCTGAACACTGTCACATGAGTCAAGATGCCGTTTTCTTACCCTTAATAAAGGTGCCAATACTGAGATGAGCGTATTGTATACAGCACATCAAAATGCTTTGGTAATGTAGAGGCTTCACTGCTATCATTTATAATTTAAGTCCTTGCCACTTCTTTCCCCAACAAATAAATAAATCAAAGGCAGGAGTCTGATATCTTTATTAACATTAAATAGTATCCGATTCCACAAATAGTCACATTGAAGTCAATGGGATTAATGTAGAGTAAGGAGATATTCAGTGTGAATAACAGTATTATACTCTGACCATAAAATAAATAAAAGTGTGTTTAGGCAGCAGGCATTTTGGTTTGCATGCTCCAGATTGTTGAGATATAAATATTACCCAAAGACATACTACCCTTTAGGCATGGCAAGAAAGGACCTTAAAATTAATGGCAAGATAAATATTCACTCTTTAGTAGGACAACCAAAGACTGAGAAGTTGTAAATGTGTATAGGACCAAAGCTCTATAAACCTGTAAAAACTGTTATAATAATTTATTTTACTGCACATAATGACTATTTTACTGGAGTTAAAAAAATCATGCTTAAATACTGTTTCTTTTGGTAGTCGGTAAAATAGTCAAGAACTATTCAGGGGAAACTTTTTTGAAATACAGACTTTTATATTACCCTATTTATTTACAGCAATAAGCTGCTTCTGTAATGATTCAAATTATTAGAAACATGCTACAATGCCAACAATGTTTCCTGTTAATGTGATGTCTTGAAATTCACCTTTTACGACCGCATGTGTATGTTTGTCATTTATCCCCTTTCTCTCAGGTGCAAAGAGGGCTACCAAGGAGTCCGCTGTGACCAATTTTTGCCGAAAACCGACTCAATCTTGTCAGATCCAAGTATGTCAAATGTTTTTCTACTATCTTTATCACATGCTGGAGGCAACTCTTGCAATGAGAGATGACCCTTTGCCTATTGTTGGAAATTCTATTACAGCCCATTTCAATTGCTTTTAAAGAATGGTATCCCTTTAGTATAAGACTTATAAATCTCATTGATCGGGTAATTTTTGGTGGACAAAAGTACATAACCCTATAAGTGATTTTAAAAAGAAAAGGGGGATCTATAGCAATAAAACATTGGATCAAAGCCTCAGCTGGTTTTAAATCGCCATAGGTCCATTTATTTTGGTGGAATTGTGCCTAAATTAACCAGCTGAGGACACTAACCATTATTTTTATATCCTTTTGTTTTGTGCTACTATTAAAATGATATGATTCCAAAGGAACAAAAAGCATCAACTGAAAAGTAGTCCCTCTACAAAATGTTATATTCCTTAAAGTGCAACATTAAACATTTAACAAAAATATGGTCTCTGTATTTCTTCTAATCACTCTGGACCAGAATCTGTCCCTATGGTCACATGAAGTTGTACTTTACTTGTGGAGTAAGGCTCTACCTCCCATGTGCAAAGTGGACAGAATGTAGTTCTATATTACAATTCTTCTTGTATGTAAAAGCATCCTATGGGCACATGTTAATTTTTTTGTTTTGTTATTGATTTTCATTCTGTTTAGATAAGAATGTGTGTAAAACATCTTAGCAGAACAAAGGCACATTTCCTAAAAGGGATCCCATTTAAGAAATAGCAACAAATAATTAATTTAATTTTCTTAACTGCCTCATTTTTCTTTAAGAAAAATAAAAAAGGCAAAAAACAAAGGGTCATGTCCAATCTCTTATTACTTTCTTATACCTGGAAACAGTAATATATTTCTAGTGTGTGTGTGTTTTTTTTTTTTAATAATGCTTTTTTCTCTATATATTTGTGGTTGCTGGTTATTTTTGTTGTTTTCTTCCTTTGCTAGGTGTCGAAAAGGCTATTTGGATGACTGCTGCCAGAGATACCTGTTGCTCTGCAGTATTGTATGTCTGATGGCTCACATTATAGATTGCTTTGTTGTTGGTCTAGCTTTTCTTTTAGCCTGCCCTTTAATTGTGGTCATATAGTCCGCAATGAATAGACTGATTCTAGCTTGCTAAATTGTGTGCATTAGAGTTACCAGTTGTCAAGCAGACAGGTTCCAGGGATTTTAAAAGCAAGGAGAAGAAATATCAATCAGTAACATCAAGACAATGTGATACTTATTTGGCTAGATATTTAACTGTCAGGAGACTGTAGTCTAGTATTTCTGAGCAAGCAATGAGATATTCCAATAAAATCCAGTCAAGGCCTGATTCAAATACAGTAAATGGAAAGACTCTCATTAAGATGGAGTTAAGCCAGAAACCCTACAGAATTTATATTTTGAATGCTTCCAACGTTTCCTCTGCTCTTTAAGCATGTTTTCCTATTGGTTTTTGACATTGTGTTGATTGCTCATACTTATTTCCATTAACTTGGGAGACACTGTTATTCCGGTTGGCTTATATTAGTACTGACTACAGATAATTATGCAGCCAACAGAGCCTGTCCTGTGTTTTAAATCTCATCTGAAATCTTCTTGTCAAACTCCTTGATCATGAAGGATAATTTAATTGTGATCAACATCAGTTGTGTTTTGAAATCTATTACTGTGTTGGCTTAAAAGCAAAGGGCTAGATCCTCAGCTGATATAAATTGGCATAGCTCCACTGAAGTCAGTGAATAGCTCAAGAATCTTCTCACTCACAAAGTAAAATTGTGGTAGGTTGACCACTAGTCAAGGATTTTTTCAGACAGTCTTGGAGTTAAATATATATGTAGTCCTTATCTGCGTTCAACAGAGGCAAATGTTTTGTGTTGGGGGATGTTTACGCATACTGGTATAGTTGAGGGACGATGCATGTGACCATATCTGTGTTTGTTCTAAATATTATAAGACTGTATTATGGATTATGTTAACTCCTTGCTATTCACTGGTAGACCATGATAAAATATTATTTTAGCTAATAAGAAGTAAATTCTGTGGTTTTGCTTCTATTTCTCTTCCCTGTGGTTAGGACTAATGATCAACACAAGTTTATTATTATTAATTAGTAGCAGTAATGTTTGTTATTTATATAGCTCCAAGAGTGTGCTAAGTACTTGACATTATTTCTTAACAAGCACATCTTCTTAGCCCTTTGAAGATCTGGCACATCCCCAGCTTTGTGAAATTTTGGTTGTGTGGCTGAGCAGCTGAGTTGTCGGTTTTTGAAATATAAGCATTGATTTTGAAAAGGCTTCTATCCCTAGTTGTGAGGTTTTGTATCATCACCAACGCTGATCAGATCAGGACTGAGGATCCAATCCTGATTGACTTCAGTGAGACTACACTGGGTTGGAAGCACAATACTCGGTAGTCAGTATGACCATGATTGGGCCCTATGATTGCTCTTTCTATGACCACTAAAAATAGGTATGTTACTGGAAGCCTATAAGAAAGGTCGAAATAACATGACACTAATTCTTCCTTTGCCTCTGATAGCCCAGATTAGCATTTTCAGAACATAGTGGTTACCCTATTTGTCATTAAATAATAAGAAGAAACAAGGATGGAACAAAAATCCTTAGACTGTAAATGTCTGCCCACTAACAGAATAGCAATGAAGTTGCCTTAAAATCTTTGAAGATCTATTTCCATTTTAGGAGACTCGAAGCTTTGTTCTGATGATTTTTTAAAACAAAGAACAAACCCCACTTGCGCTGTGTTTTCAGTGGCCTGGATGAGAGTGGGTGTGAATGCCATTCCCTCCCTTTACTCTCAGGCCTGTCCAGTCACTGGAAGTCAGAACCTAAGCCTGCTCCCTTCTCCCATGCTAGAGATAGCAGAGATGAAAGGAAGAGATTTACAAGCTGTGCAAATCAACCCCTCCCCTGCCAAAATCATGCATTGCTGGACTCATTCAGGACCAATAGCTGAGTGTCACCCTGGGTTACAGGATCTCACAATGGATCTTTTCTAACTCTCCAACCATAATGGAACCTGCCAAAATTGTCACAATTGTAATTTCCAAGCTCATATCCAGGCCTCAGTTATGCTAGCTGGAAAGTGGTGATGGTGGAGGGGAGAGCCCACACAGCAGTATGGCAATTTTTAAAAATAAATCCTTTCCAGACCTGAAAACTCACAATCAGCCTAGCCCCCAGCATCATCACAGATACAGCAAGTTAGATTGAGAGTGGGGAAAATAGTACTGAAGCAAAGAACCTAGGCAGCAAACTATATCAATCTCCTCACACTCCACCACCACCAAACAGAGCCAATCATGTAATAACTATACAAATACAACAGTCCAGAAACATGGAGAAGGTAATTTTACTTATTATGAATAGTCTAAATGCTCAGTTCTAATGTGACTAATGTAAGGTGGTAACTGTGTTACATTTCAATTCAAATAGTTAACACAATTAGTAATTTAAAAGTCTATTTTTAAACAACAAAATACAATAGTGAGATACATTATCACAGCAAATTCAAGTCATAAAAGAAAATGCCATACAATAGGTTTGATAAAATTACACAAAATAAACCAAATTCTGACCTGCCATATGTTCCTGTTTAGGAGGGGAAAGGAGGAAGACACAACTAAATGGAGTGAATATTCAGAAACATAGTCCAGTGGAAATTGTCTATTCCAGGTAGTGGGCAAAACTTATGTCAGTGTTTTGTGATTCCTTGTATTCAGGACTGCAAAAGGTTTCAACCTCAGAAAAAAAATAGGTGTGTTAATGTATTCGGTAGCTGATTGCATGGAATAAAGACTTAAGACTTCATAACACAATGTATTTCAGCTACAACCTGAGATAGGATGGTTCAAGGTACGTCCCTGTTGTCTTGCTCTCAGCCCGAAACTCCCACCATGGCAGGTTTATCAGTAGGGAGAGAAGGCAGGTGAAAGTAGTGTTGATTGGAATTAATTAATAATTTGACCTGCTCAAGAACATTGTTGGGTTATAAATTAACTGTAACTACTCAGGAAAGTTGTACCACTACCCCCAGACACCTACGCTTCCACATAAAGCCAGAAAGTTTGGAGCTTTCTGTTAGTAACTTCACAAAAGACTGGGTCTTCACAACAGCACAGGGAGCTCTGTTTGCTGAAATAGTGAGCCCACAATAGAATAAGCACATCAAGATAAAGTTGCTGAACCAGACACCCATTCTTTGATATTAGACCAGGAAGCTAGAGGCCAAGTTGTTGGCATTCACAACATTTTCTAAGTTTTGTGAAATTCGGTGTTTTGGTTTGATTTTCTTTCTTTCTTTCTTTTTTTTTTTTAAATTCGCTCATGGACTCCTGCTTTCTTATTCAATGTGGCCACCATCTTCCACTACCAATAGTGGAACTGAAACCTCAGATTGCCATTTTCCTGCAGCTTGTGCAAGTGATAATGAGGTTGCCACAAGAAAAGATAGCTGTTATCTCCTGTTATTTCCAGTGTGATTGAAACCAAGCTTCCCCCTGAGCTCTATGGCTAAAATCTGGATAGGAAACTATGAAAATGAATATGGGATGCAGAAAGTGGCAGTGAGTGTGTAGAAGTATGTTTGGAGCAGGAGTGAAACTAAGACAATTCCAGGGCTATATGGGGAGCAGATTGGAGAATGTAAGTAGGAGACTGGGAGAGGAAAGTGAAGGGATGTATGGGGAATGTAAGATGTGGGACAGGAAACTGGGAGGGTGAGAGTACAAGGTAAATATAGGGGAAGAGGAGCGGAGAGAGATGGGTATCAGAATTCCATGCTGGCACCTAGTTCTGAAATGGGCTGAACAAAACCTTGGACAAAATCTTCTGTTTGAGATCTGCACCCAGAGGTGAATTTTGTAGCTTGGGGCCATCTCTGAAGGGAAGAGTTTTAATCCCTTCTGCAGTAATTATATTATAGAAAAAATGCCATCTGTTTATAGGATCAGAGCCTTACTTTACACAAAATGAGCCCTCAGAACAGCTGCATGCAATGTTTATCTGGAGTTAGTCATTTTCTTTGGTCAAATCAATGTCATTTTCAAGACTAATGCCACCCCATATATAAGATCATAAAATAAAAGTCTCAGTG
Organism: Emydura macquarii macquarii; assembly: GCF_026122565.2. Lineage (NCBI taxonomy): Eukaryota > Metazoa > Chordata > Testudines > Chelidae > Emydura > Emydura macquarii. Next base: position 1,728,739 of record NW_027131527.1, read on the forward strand.
GTCACTGAGGTGAAATGGTCTAACCATAAAAAATGTGTGATCAAACGTTTGTGTCCCAGAGGCCAGTAGAAGCAGAAGTAGGAGCTGCACTGACCCAAAATGATCAGGTGGAGTCTTTGAAATGACAGGACAAGATTAGATTTGTTGATGTGGGGCAAGTGGGCCTGACATTTCTGCTAGCAATAAGTTGTAGGGTTATATAAACAGAGTGCCCCTGAGGTACATGACAGACATCACAAATCAGCCTAGAAAAGCAGTGAGAGGGCCCTAGGGGCAAGCTGTGTGTATTAAAAAAGAAATCCTGCTTGGGTATGTGAAAAAAAAAAAGTAGAATCACTTTACAAATTTTCCTGAATTTGACAACAGGCAGGAAAAGGCACATTACATGGAAGTGCACATACAGCGTTGGGTTGCCATTCTCTGCATAGACTTAGGAGTACTATCCCCTGTTCTCATCATCTGGTTCCATGTAAAACTCCATCTAAAGATAGTGTTCTCCTTTTTCCTCCATTTTTAAAGGTACTGAAGCACAAGATGAGGAGAAAGTTGTGCATATTTTTTTGTTTTTTAGGGAGGAGGTGGAAAGAGAGGAAATCTGAAAGGAGAGTGGAGGAATACCTTTTTTTGCTCTTCATTTATTCTTCATGATAAAATTCCCATGATGTATGTAGTTATAGACAAGGGCCCATATGTTAAAGGTATTTAGGCATTCCTGTGCTTAGTGTCACAATGCCTAACTGACTTTTTAACCTAAATCTCATTTTCAAAAGGGATTTAGGCACTTTGGTGTCTAAATTCCATCAACAGACCACAGCAATGCCTACACACTTATAAAAATCTGGGTCAAGGTGTTTCAAAGAGGGGCTGGCCTGGAACTTTGCAGTTTCACCTTCCTTGTAGGAAGGGAGACTCTTTTTAGACAGGAACTCAATGGACTTTATTCTGCAAAACAGGAGCTTTGTTGAAGAGGTTGAATTGTAAGGCTCCAGAACTCTATTAATACAAGAACAAGCCTTTAAACCGATGATGTGCCTGCAGTGTGTTGAAGCACTACAACCTGGTTATGACAAAACATACTGAGAAACCAAGGCCCAAGAGAGGCAGGGAAAATCATAAATATGCTGCCTTCTCAGGAGAGGAGAAAGGAATCCATCATCAGTAGTCTTTCAGCTAGGGTAGCCAAATTGCTTCTCAGTAGCTTTAAGTGAAACTAAAATACAAAGAGACTACAATTGGACCTTATCGTTTTACATTTTTGGAGGTAAGCTAATTTTGACAGTAACAGGGGCTCTAATAACACCTGGCTCTTTTATAGCACTGAAGGCAGCATAGCTGACAGTGCATGAATAAGCGTCATTTAGTGATTTTTCTGTCAGCACCATCAAGCAAAAAACAAGGTTATGGTGATGTGCACTAACTAAAGTACAGGGGTAAAAACTTTTAAATTACTAACATGCTTCTCAAGTCTCAAAGTGAAAAACCTAATGAGAGAACAGTTTCCAAATACTAGAGTATTAAGATCAAGCCTCTTTTATTATTTTTGTGTAAAACTGCAGAACTTTTCTCCCATTTTCATCATCAAGTTCCCAAACCATAGATGGAGAGTTAGACTGTCTGGCTTCATCTTTGTGCCAAATATTTCCTTTGGCTTTGAATCACAGGGGTTTACATCTGCTCTTCATTTTGAGTTTCAGGTTTGAACAAACCTAAGGCTCAGCTGAGAAACACCTGAAACTATAATTCATGCCAGGTTCACATGAAAGGATAGAAAATGTCAGAAAATCTTTCAATAGATCTGGCACAAGTTTTAGATTTGTAGCAAATGTTTTGCACAATGTAGGGTGACCAGAGGTCCTGATTTTATATGGACAGTCCCGATATTCGGGGCTCTGTCTTATATAGGCACCTATTACCTCCAACCCCCGTCCCGATTTTCACACTTGCTATCTGGTCACCTTAGCACAGTGAAGCTGCATGGAATATGTATGGGACTGGATAAAAGTATTGATTGAATCAAGCATGTTGGATTTTATCTAAAAGTTCTTATGCATCACAGGTTAAATTGTACATTCAGGCATATCCCTTAGTCAAGAGTTGTACCAACCTGAGGAAACACAAGCGGGCAGAATGGCTCTTGGAGCATCTAGGTGTAGAGAGAGTGTGCACCTGCTACAACACCTGTTTGTGAAGTTCAGCTTACGCCCCCACCATGTAGCTGGTCATTTTGGCTGTCGATGTATGGGAGATGCCATGCTCCTCTTCACCCCTGCACCTCTGAGGGACTAGGGAAGGAGCTGTCTGTAGATGGCAGGTTGCAATTTTTCAGGTCCTTATACAAGCCATGGACATAAAGAGGAAGCTACCTTAAGCTCGTCCCCACATTTTGCATCTACAAGACCTAGGCAGAATCTAAATTAATTGACTAATGTAACCAAAATGTGTGACTATAACAAAGAATTCATTTAGAAAAGCCAGCAATAAGGCAAAAGGCTTTTCTATAATTCTCTCTCTTTCCTTCAAAAGTCCCCATTGTGATGATGATGGTGGTTTTGAATTACATGTTCAGTGATCAGCCTCAAGAAAGTCAATGGAGCAAAATGAAATTCTTCCATAGCCACAGGAGCACATTACAGTGCGTTTAAATAGTTACTCTGTTGATCCAAGGAGACTGAAGGACCCAGTCCAGACTGAAACCGGTAGAGCTACCACCAGCTCACACCGAGTTGCAATTTGACTTGACGTGTTTTAAAAACTTTGAAAGGATTTTTTCTCCCCCTTTTTCCATCACCACCTCTATCCTGGAAGCCTGGACAGTGTGAAGCTTGGTACTCCAAGAGTTGTTTTGTATTTTCTTTTCACTTTGAGAGAGTCATATATAAGTAAAAGGAGATATTTGTCCAGTTCTCCCTCTTCCCCCACAGCACAGGCATTCTGTCGAACGTGCTGCTAATGAAGACTGGATGTCACTAGAAGACCGTGGTGACAGAAGACTTGGGGGTGGGAAGATACTTTTGGGGAGCAGAGAGAAATCTGCTTCTCCAGCTTTTCTTTTTAAAATCGACTATGCAAGAGAGAGGCCAGCCTGAACAAGGACAACAGTGGCAGTAAGGAGCTTTGAGACCTTTAGTTCTATATAAATCCCTGTGAGCAAGCAGAATGGAGAAATCAAACTGTACAAATTCCAACCAGCAAGTGAAGAGAAACTTTAATCAATAAATCTTATAAGCCACAGACAATGGAAGGCAGGAGGGGGGAAGTTTGGCATTTGTAAAGGGATTTGGGATTTGCATCTAGATAAAGAATCTCTGGAACTTTATATTTCTTTCCTTGTTGTGTATCTTTATTTAAAGGAACGTTTCCTGTGATGGCAGGAGACATGGTTACTGCTTATTATACAATGATCAGAACAGATGGCTGTGAATAAATAGATGGTGCAATATTACATAAGGAAGCCAGTTGGGAAACTCTTACTCACACTGGTGAGCATTTACTCCCACGAGTACTCCTGTGATTTCAGTGTGCTCAAAAAGGTGGTTCAGTACAGTGTTCTGGTAAATAGAAAGACCTTTAGAAGTACTGAGGTTTTGTAACACTGCTTTTCCTCCAGGAAGTTTTGATAAACAAATTCATGATTTATCTAATTCTATTTTTGTCCACGCCAAGTCTTCCATTTCTGAGAGAGAGTGTGACTTTAAATCATAGCTGGAAACATAACTTCTGTGAAATTTGGGAACCAGTTATTGTGGTGTAGCGGTCCCTTCTGGTACTGTAACATCCGATCATACAGGAACATATAACAGGGTATCTTACTATCAATGTCACTCTCCTGGTCACTTCCACTGTTTCTAGTAAACTCTTCTCTGATTCTGCTTGGCTAGACAAAGTGAAATTGTTTCTGTAACTTGTCAGATCACATTTACAGGCCTCAAAACAGGAGAATTCAGCTCTGCGGCAGCCATAATTCTTGATGCTCAGGGAAACCGATGAGCAAATGGGTCAGCTGAAGATGGTATTTTGGGATAATGCAAAAAGCACATTGTCCAAAGTGATTAAGCTGAAGAGTGTTATCCACATTTGTTACAACAGCTTCAGTCTTAATCTAAAGATTAGCCACTCAGCTGCCTGAATAATGCTGCCATTTTGCTTTATTTCTATGATCTATACTAGCAGTTCCCAATCTTTTCTAAGATGCGGACCCCTTTTAAACCTCCAAACATTTTGCGTTCCCCCATATGCTGCTAGTTATAAAATAAATTACAGTAGTAGGTTTTTAGAAAAATATAAAATGATTTTTATTTGAAATTGTACATTTCCTTTGTGAGGATGTTATTTTTTTTCCGTGAACCCCCTGGTGGACCACCAGGGGTCCGCAGACCACAGATGGGAAGCACTGATCTATACATGTGTTTCAGATAGTGAAGGATTCAGTATTGGCTGAGATGGCATTGATTTCACAAAGCTGTTGTGATGTTACAGCATCTTAGCCACTGAAAGCATGACTACGTGGAAGAAAACCTAGAAGTCTCTCTTATTTCTGATACCGGATATTGGAATGCAGCCCCACTGAATTTAGACATCAAACAGAATATGTTGTCTTCTTTTGATTCCAGTTACTTGCTAAAAGCTATGCCAGTACTAACCCAATAAAGTCTAGTGACCCAGTAGTCAGTTGTTAATGAATAGGTGCTAGATCTGTACAGTAGGGGTAGTCTCTTACCCTTCTGGACTGGTGGCAGATTTAGGGTCTTGTTTTGGTTTTAGGTTGTATTTGACGATACTGACAAGGAATCAGTGACAAATCTGGATCTGCAAATTCATCTGCAGTACTTAGAACAGTCACTGGGTGCAGTCTTTTAGAAAAATCCAAGAAAGAAATTCAGAGAAGAAACTTTGGTGATAGTGCTTGACCTTTTGGAGCATACAGTTAGCTGCAATAAAAATGATGATATTGATAGAACTATTCTGTGTACTGAGTCACTGCTCTGCCTTCACAGACATTGCATTAAAATGGCTCAGGGAAAACCAGCATGTTCCACTTTCTTGTCATGTGCTTTCATAATGAGCCTCAGTATTGAGCACAGGGAGGGACTGTTTTCATTTTCTCAGGAAGCATCAATTTACAATCACTGTCTGGCACCTTGTGCAATTATGTTGGGATAACAATGGCCAACAGACAGCCATTAATGACTGAAATTTTAGTCGATCTTTCTGGAAATTTCAAGAAATCCTTTAGCCACCTGGCAAGAAAAAGCCAAATTAACTGACATTTTGATTCACAGTGACAGCGTTGTGCAGGAAGGATGGTGATAACTATGTCATCCATGAATGAATACAAACCTCTGGATGATTATGACAAGGCTTGTGGTACTAGCATAGAGAGTGCCACGTGGATGATGAAACTCTCTGATATTTCACAAACAGGTAAAGTGATAATACTACTCCTGGAAGTAGCCTATAAGGAGGTATAAAAATTACTGATCCTTGAAAGTCAACCTAGAAAATTCTCTCAGCCTATTCTGGCCATGCTAGTACTGTTTCCACTATAGTCTTGCTCTGTTGCCACAGGCTTGATCTTGCTCCAGCTGGTTTCAGCGGTGAAACACAGGCCCAAGCACCATGTGTCTTTGGAATCAGTAGTTCACTTCACAGATGGCACATTGGCCATTTGGAATCACTTTAATCCGATCTGTGTTGAGCTATATAATATAATGTATGTTCTGTGGGGAAATGCCTGATGTTCCTTGGAAGATAAGTGTCAGTTCTGCTAATGAATGGTAGGTAGCATAGCAGACTTGGACTAAAATAGAAATAGCACTGAGGAGAAGAGGAATTCCTTATACTTTGCTTTGATCTTGTCAAAGCTATACAGCATCCACTTTTACCAGGAAAACTAGCATCAAGCACTGTAAACTTCTTCCATCAGTATTTTGCACACAATCAGAGAAGAGTTTAATAAGAAGGATAAGGTTAGAAGTCAAGCAGAGGGAAACATTTTATGGGATGCAACACTGATTAGTTGCTAGACTGAAGTCTTGGGACTCAGGAAATCAAACCTTGTGGAAATCCTGATCCCACTGAAATCAATGGAGTTTTGACTTCAGTTAAGTCAGGATTTTCATGGGCCACATTTGTAAAAATATTTAGACACCTATTGAGAAGCACTAGATATCTATTACCAATTGATTTCAAAGAGTATTACGTGCCTAGATGCTTTTGAAAATCCATTAAGGCACCTAAATAACTTTTAAAATCTGGTCCTATATACCTTTGTTTTCCCATCTATAAACCTAGAATGTTAATGCCTCTGTACTTCAGATAGGTACTTTGAGGCTTAATTCATCAATGTCCGTAGCACCTTGATATCTTCAGATGGAAATTGCTGTAGGAGTGTAAAGGTATAATTAATAATTATTTATCATTATTGAGCGTGTTTGTTCAATTTGACCAGCAAATAAAAATCTAGGAGCCAGGGAACAAATTCTCCATTCTTTCAATCGTTGCTTATTCATTCTATTGTTTAGAATCTACACCACTTAGATCTCTGTTGACACCACCACCAGCTCCAAAAGGGATCACCACAACCATTTGCTATTGTCAGTTGATGAAATTGAGGCAAGTGATACATTGCATGGACAACTTTCTCCTTCCCTAGAAACAACACCCCAGAAGCAACAGAGAGCTAACACTCCATGTACTGGTATGTTTTCTGAAACAATAACAACATGGAAAAGAAGACAAAGCATCTGTTATTACACCAGATCCTGAGCCTGCAGAAGTCAATAGCAAAGAGTCTATTTACTTCAGTGGTGGAGGATCAGATCCATTATGAGAATAACTAAGAGAGACTCTGTGAATGATTTCTGGTGTCATTGATTAAAATTAAATTCTCACTGGAGGAAATTAGTATTGCTGCTCTTCATTTGCAGTTGTAGATAGTTACTTAACAGAACTGTAGACTGACATGAAGGATAATTCTTTGGCCAATGGGAATTTGAAGAAAAGCATTTAGTCAACAGTTTTTAGTTATGGCCATTTCTTATCTTGGGTGGCCCACCTTTATGTATTCAGTGCCAAAAATCCTATATTGATTTGCTGAATTTAATTACGTTGTGGGAAAAGTGGACATAAAGATAAGCACATGCTTACATACCTCATTGAATCAGGACCTAAGAAAGGCTTATTCATGAAAGAAATTGATTCTGGCTAAGACTACATTGTAATGCTTCGGATATTTTCCAGATATTTTTCATTCTGAGTTTATTTTTAGCAAGACTGATGATCAGGCCTTCTAACCAGCCAGCTTCCTGAGAAGCCTTAGATGTTAGCATTTCTCTAAATGAAACTGTAGTGAGTCAGCTATAAAAATGATTTGGACTCTGATATCGACACCACTGCAAGCAGTGCAGTATTCCCTAATCCAAGTCTTTAGAAAAGAAGATTCTGAAAGTTTTAGTGGCATTGACCTTTCCCTATAAAAACACTTCAGCTACTTAAAGTTACCTAAATGGAATGTTTGGAAATGGGGAGTGTATGTGGATATGAAGCCTGTAGGGTTATGCATTGTATTTATCTGTTTTTGTATGGAATGTTATTAAGGTGCCTTTGATTGCTTTTTCATCTAACAAATTAGGAGTAGAAAACTAAAGTAAATTAGAGTGGTTGAACTTCTTTCTTTACTGCTACTTAGAAATCAAATAATATTGGCCAAAGCATTCATTGCACTGATTGGGGCAATGCTCAAGCATTCAAAGACTGGTAATAAATACCCCACTGCAGTGGTGACAGTTGTATCATTATATATCACTGTTTGTTTCTGAACCATGCTAGTATCCACATCAATCCATCTGGTATGCAGATGTGACACATTATCAGACTGTCCCACTCAGTCACCAGAGCTGTGTATTTTGAATGACTAAAAGATAGGTTTCTCGACTCCAGGTGCTATGGATCACCCTTAATAAGTTTATTAAATTTATTTACTTACTTGGTAAAAAGGGCAGACATCTGTTTTCCATTTACATTTTCAAAGCACTTTAATAAGACAATCCTCAGAGGTTTATGTAGATTAATTGGATATTTGCCTATTTAAATATGTAAAGGAGGAAAACTATGGAAAAAAGGTAGTAGGTATGGTCAAGTCAAAATAGTCAGAGGAGAAACAGACTAGTCGGAGAGAAATGCATAAATACATAAAGATGTTTTTTCAGGATAGACTTGGGCCAGATTCCATTATCACAGATTATTTTTACAGCGGATTGAAAAAATGGAAAAAAAAATCATTAAAACTTTTTCATTTAAATGTTTGCTAAAATAACTGGTGCCAAACATTTACATGACATATTTCACCTAAACATTTTTATTTTGTTTTTCCTGCCTTTTCTGACCCTTTTCTGATTTTGCCCCAATAAAAGAAAAAAAAATGGGGGAGTGGAATGGGGCAAAGACAGAGGTAATTGGAAAAGGAAAAACTGAAAACTTAACACTTCCTTTTTCTAAAAAAATAAACATTTTGGAAAAGGAAAATTTCTTGTAAAATTTTTATTTTTTGAATAAAGGTCATGGGGGGGGGGGGGATGTTTGAAATTTTTCAACCAAGTCTAGTCACCTTGCATTGCCAGAGAAATGCAAAGTGACTTTAAAGTTGGCCTAATAGGATCCTCATAATGGAAAATACTATTTTGTTCATGTAGAAAGTTTTCTTCTTATCCCCAAGGAATTACTGGTTGGTTTACACACTGCAGAATGAGATTTTAGAACCCCTCTAACCTTATCTATATATTTTCTAAAAGTAACTATGGATATTCTCAATATCCATATAAATACCTGATCTTTTCTGAATCCTACTAAGCTCTTGTGTTCAATAATATCCTGTGGCAATGAGTTTAATAGATTAATTGTGTTTTGTAAATATATATTTTCTTTCAATTGTATTGAAATTCTCCTTGTTTTCTTTAAATTATGAAAAGGTTAATAGGATTACCCAGTTTACTTTCTCCAAACCATTCATCATTTTTATAAACCTCTATCATGTCTCATTGGTCTCTTCTTAAAACTAAATGGTCTGTCTTTTCAACCTATTAAAATTCTTTCCAAGCCTTCAGTTGCATTTGTTACTCATCTCCAAAACCCTTTAATTTCCACTTTATCTTCTCTTGATAGAGGGCAACCCAGAAACAAACACACTAGGTCAGATGAGGGCATACCATTTTTTTACACAGTGGCATAACATTTTCATTATTATGTTCTATCCCCATGTGTGTATTCTAACATTTTGCATGCCTTTTCAACAGCCGCGCTGCATATTGAACTGAGGTTTTCATTGATCTGTCTACAGTGATGCCTAGGTCTTTTTTTTTTTTCCTGGGTGGTTACAATTAATTTAGAACTCAGCTTTGTGCATGAATAGTTCAAATTTTCTAAACAGAGTATCTCCATAGAGTCAAGCAATTAGCAAATAGAAACAGCGATGATAACACTTGTAATTTATTTATGATTCAGATTGTGAATAGGATTCTTTCATCACATCATCCACTAGAAACATCATAAAAAAGAGAAATTGAACAAATATATAACTAAAAAATTGTAGATTGCCATTAGGCATGTTCTTAATTGTTGGTTTGTGGTTGTTCATTGTTCATTGTTTATGGGGGTACATTGCTGTCTGCATTGCAGCTGGAGCTGTCAGGGAACTCCGACTTCACCCAAACAGGAGGGGGATAAAGTAATGGGAGGTGAACACAGTTCCTCCTTTTCCTCTGGTAAAAGCAGAGGGAGAGCTCCCCCTATTCTCCCTGCATTCAGTAAGCAGCACTCCTCTACAGCTTCTCCTTCTCTTTGGGGTAGAGAGTTCCCTCTCCTATTTCATCTATGGCAATGGTAGTTCCACCACCCTTTGAGATGATGGGTTATTCTGCTTGTTCCTTGGTCAGCCAGCTGTGCTGGCCAGTGTGAAGGAGGGCCAGAGCCATGGTACAGTCTTCTGCCTGCTTCTCCTTACCTATTTTTAGGCAGCTAGTCAGGAGTAAGAACTACACACTCCCTAAGAAGATAATTGCCAGCCTCAGCACAAGTGGCAGGAAGTTTCTTGCACCATGCTCCATTTGTACATCTGGTCAAAATCTGGCATTTCAGTGTGTCTCCTTTAAAGGTTACCTACAAAGCTTTGGAAAATTCTCTCCACTTAAACAGTACGTGCTGGAAGCCCCCAATAACCACCTTACAGTGGGGGTAGTGATGAAGGCTGGGAGGCCACTGAGTAGCCAGGGAAAGGATGAGTCAACAGCCAACCAGCTTCCTAGCTAAGGAGCAAGAATCATAGAATCATAGAATATTAGAGTTGGAAGGGACCTCAGGAGATCATCTAGTCCAATCCCCCTGCTCAAAGCAGGACTTAACCTCAGCTAAATCATCCCAGCCAGGGCTTTTTCAAGCCGGAGTTTAAAAACCTCTAAAGATGGAGATTCCACCACCTTCCTAGGTAACCCATTCCAGTACTTTACCACCCTCCTAGTGAAATATTTTTTCCTAATATCCAACCTAGACCCCCCCACTGCAACTGGAGACCATTGCTCCTTGTTCTGTCATCTACTACCATTGAGAACAGCCTAGCTTCATCCTCCCTGGAATCTTCTTTCATGCAGTTAAAGGCTGCAATCAAATCCCCCTCCGTCCCCGTTCTTCTCTTTTGCAGACTAAACAAACTTAGTTCCCTCAGCCTCTCCTCATAAGTCTTATGCTCCAGCCCCCTAATCATTTTTGTTGCCCTCCGTTGGACTCTCTTCAACGTGTCCACATCCTTTTTGTAACGAGGGGCCCAAAACTGGACACAATACTCCAAATGCAGCCTCACCAATGCTGAATAGAAGGGAATAATCACTTCCCTCGATCTGTTGGCAATGCTCCTACTAATGCAGACCAATATGTTATTAGCCTTCTTGGCCACCAGGGCACACTGCTGACTCATATCCAGCTTCTTATCCACTGTAACACCCAGGTCCTTTTCTGCAGAACTATTGCCCGTCGGTCCCCAGTCTGTAGCTGTGCATGGGATTCTTCCATCCTAAGTGGAGGATTCTGCACTTGTGCTTGTTGAACCTCATCAGATTTCTTTTGGCCCAATCCTCCAATTTGTCTAGGTCACTCTGTATCCTATCCCTACCTTCCAGGGTATCTACTACTCCCCCTAGCTTAGTGTCATCTGCAAACTTGCTGAGGGTGCAATCTACCCCATTCTCCAGATCGTTAATTAAGACGTTGAACAAAACCGGCCCGAGGTCCGACCCCTGGGGCACTCTGCTTGTGACTGGCTGGAGCCCTTGATCACTACCTGTTGAGCCCGATGATCTAGCCAGATCTCTATCCATTTTGTAGTCCATTCATCCAACCCATACTTCAATCACAGTAATAAAGGGCAACTAAGATCATTTTAAGAACTCAACTGGAACAGCAAAGATTTGACTGTCTGGCTAGAAAAACTCAGCAAAAGCCCAAGAGCCAAATTGTCCTCCCAGTTACACCAGCACATTCCCATTGACCTCAGTGGGACTGCACTGGAGTAAGTGAACGTCAAGTTTGGACCTAAGGCTCGAACCAAAATGGGGAGAGTTAAGGAAGTCCAGTCTCACTTGTCCCTTGTCAAAGGCTGGGTAATTTTTCAGATATTTTTAAGTCTTGTGTTTGTAGGAAGAGTTAAAAGTCTTCAGACAAACTAGGAAGATGCAGGGCTGGAAGTTCTTTTGTCCTGCTCTTTATGCAGTCACTTCCACTAGTCCAATGTGGGGGTGTAGCAGTGCTGCCTACCCAATATGGCTTCAGGCTAGTTACTGCTGGCTTCCCTCATTCAGGTTCAATATCCAACCTTCTTGGGAAGGACTCAGTGCCACGTCCAAGTCTCCTTCCAGGCACAGTTTTACTCTTCATACATAAAACTTAGGCAAAAAACACATACCCACACACAAAAATGCAGTTCCTCTGCTCAGGTTGGGCTGCAGATCCCAGAGGCTTTTTCCCCTTGCCTCTCTTAGTGCTAAAATGAGGACATATCTTTCCCTGAAATACATCTGCTTTAGGGACTACTGCAGCAACTTTAACTGAACTCTCTCAGTCCTTTTTAGGGAACAGCTGACCCCTTCGCAGCTGAAGAGGGCTAACTGGCCCTTGTTCTCCTGGTCCTTAAAGGAGCTGGCCATCCTATACAGAGTGCAGTGCACTACTAAATCTGAATGATAGCATTTTATACCCACTCTGCTCTGATGTACATGACTACACAAGGCACATGACAAAGGTGGAGATTCAGACACACAATAAGTATTGCTTTGTTATCAAACCTTAAGTCAGCTGCCCGAGCAGGAGAGGCAAAATGCTCTCCAAATTTCACACAAAATCCTACGAGCATCTCACTGCATCAGAGCTAGAACATTTTACAAGTCAGTGCACCTCCAACGTAAGCTTTACCCTTCATTTTAAGCCCATTTGCTGCTACAAATTTGCTTATTAAGGGAATTTATGTTATTAGACTGCTTTCTTCACATGAGACTTATGTCAGATGTTCATTCAGTTCATCTGACTAACTTTTGTTCATTAAGTAAATCCTGGAATAAGTGCATAATACAATTTTAATATAATAAGCGCTCTTTACTATTATGAATACACAGTATTTTAGGTTCACTATATACATTGCTCCAGCTTTCTAGGATGATGATAATCTTACTGAAAACATTAGCTATCAACAGTTTTATGAAAATTGATTGCCTCATTGATGTAATTAGTTGTTTGTAAAGGGAGACAAAAAAGTTCTAAGCCTCCTTAAGGCATTTTCAGACTTTATATGCTCCAGGTGTTTATAATGACGGAAATGTACATATGACAGAAATCAACCATGTTCAAAATGCCTCTCCAGTAGCCATTTACAAAATATTTCTCCATGCATCCAGAAGATCACAAGTGAGTTCCTGGCCTTAGTGACCTCAATGGGAGATTTGTTATTGATTTCTTTGGTGTCACTGCATGAATTTAAAGCTTTTTTTTTTTTTAGAAATGCTTTAGATTTGTGGGCCGATGCTCAAGGGTTAGATGGTAGGAGTAAGAGACAGCATATAGCTGCATTGTCCCAGGAGCAGACCAAAGAACAAATTATGACACAGAAACAACCCGTTCCTCCCCAAGTCCCCCATTGCTTTGGAGGGAGGAGTAAATTACATCATCCTTTTCCATGGAGCAGCTTACTCCTACATGAGCTATGAGTGGAATGGGAGGCATCCAGGCATCACCCCCACCTCCTTGCTTTCAGTAGGGGAAATTCAGCAGGTAGTCCCCACTCTTCCTACTGCAGCCAAAATCACAATCTGAGTAGGAGAGTAAGGAGAGTCCAAGCTCCCCTGCATGGTCCTTTAAGAGCTGTGACTGTCTAACCCTGGGTGGTTTGTTTAATAGATTTATATGAAAAGAAATGTAACCTATTAATCATACTGGCCAAACTTTCTTTTTTTAATGTAGCTCACTCCTTTCTTTAGTTTCCTCCCCATCGCTCAGCACTTTTTATGTTGGCACCATAGCTCCATCAGGCCAAGCCTGTTTCATGCTCTGTTGTTTTGATAGCAACTCTTTCCCTTTCTCTCTCTCCATTGTATAGTTTACTTCATTTTCCCCCTCTCAGTTAATTTCCATATTTACATCTACTTGGACCCTCCCTGATCCAGAGAGTTGTCTTCTCTTGCCTCCTCCTTCCCCTGAATTATTTTCCCATTGCCTTTTTTCCTTCTCTTCTGAGATCTCTCCACTCACCCTTTGGCATTGTTCCCCACCCTGAGATTTCCCCCTTTACCATGGTTTCTTCCACATTCTATCCTATCTGTGGGTTTCCCTCCTCTCCTTTCTCATGCTCCTCACACCTGGTCTGTCCTCGGTGTCCTTTCTGCCTCCCTTTCTACTCCCCTGCCTTTCTGACTGTGATTGAGCTTTTGCCACGTAATATCAGAATAAATACGGTTTTGTCTGGAAATGTTTGATGCATAATAATATATCAGTGGCCATACTGGTCCATCTAGCCCAGTATCATGTCTTCTGACAGTGGTCAATGCCAGATGCTTCCCAGGGAATGAACAGAACAGAGCAATTATTAAATGATCCATCTTCTGCTGTCCAAACCCAACTTCTGACAATTGAGGTTTAGGGCTGCCTAGGGTATGGGATTGCATTCCTGACCATCTTGGCTAATAGCCACGGATGGACCTATCCTTCATAAATTTATCTAATTCTTTTTTTAACTCAGTTATACTTCTGACTTGACAATATCCACTGGCAATGAATTCCACAGATTGACTGTACACTATGTGAAGAAGTATTTCCTTATGTTTGTTTTAAACCTGCTGCCTATTAATTTAATTGGGTGACCCCCTGGTTCCTGTGTCATGTGAAGGGGTAAATAACACTTCCTTATTCACTTTCTCTGTGCCATTCATGATTTTATAGACCTCTGTCAGAACCCCCTTAGTCATCGCTTTTCTAAGGTGAACAGTAACAGTCTTTTTAATCTCTCCTCACATGGCAGCTGTTCTATACCCCTAATAATTTTTGTTGCCCTTCTCTGTCCTTTTTCCAATTCTAATACATCTTTTTTGAGAAGGGGAGAGCAGAACTGCATGCAGTATTCAAGGAGTGGGTGTATCATGGATTTATATAGGGACATTACGATATGTTCTGTTTTATTATCTATGCATTTCCTAAGTGTTCCTAACTTTCTGTTAACTCTTTTGACTGCCACTGAACATTGAGGAGATGTTTTCAGGGAACTATCCACAATGACAAAGATCTCTTTCTTCAGTGGTGACAGCTAATTTAGAACCCATGCTTGAGGTTATGTTTTCCAATGCGCATTACTTTGCCTTTATCAACATTGAATTTCATCTGCCATTTCATTGCCCAGTCACCCAGTTTTGTAACTCTTCACAGTCAGCTTTCAATTTATCTTGATTAATTTAGTATTATGTGCAAACTTTGTCACCTCATTGATCTGGAAAAGGGTGTAAACATTTGGAATGTGTTGAACAGTGCATGTCCCGCTACAGATCATTGGGTCTCTGCTATTTACCTCTTTCCACTGTGAAAACTTGCTATTTATTCCTACTCTTTATTTTCTATATTTTAACCAGTTACTGATACAAGAGAGGACCATCCCTTTTGTTGCATGACTGCTTACTTTGCTTAACAGTCTCTGGTATGGGATCTTGTCAAAAACTTTCTGCAGTTCCAAGTATACTATGTAAACTAGGTCACCCTTGTCCACATGCTTGTTGACATCCTCAAAGAATTCTAATAGATTGATGAGGCACAATTTCCCTTAATAAAAGCCACGTTGATTCGTCCCCACCATATTGAGTTCATCTATGTGACTGATAATTCTATTATTTACTATAGTTTCTACCAATTTGCCAGGCACCAAAGTTAGGCTTATTTGCCTGTAATTGCCAGGACCACTTCTGGAACCTTTTTTTAAAAATTGGCATTACATCAGCTATCTTCCAGTTATTTGGTACAGAGGCTGATTTAAGCGATAGGTTACATACCAGAGTTAGTTCTGCAATTTCATATTTGAGTTCCTTCTGAACTCTTGGGTGAATACCAGCTGGTTCTGTTGACTTATTACTGTTTAATTTATCAATTTGTTTCAAAATAGGCTCTAATGACACCTCATTCTGGGGACAGTTCCTCACATTTGTCAGCTAAAAAGATTGGCGCATGTGTGGGAATCTCCCTCACATCCACTACAGTGAAGACCAAGGAAAAGAATTCATTTAAGATCTCCGCAACAGGCTTGTCTTTCTTGAGGGCTCCTTTAGCACCTTCATTATCCAGTTGCCCAACTGACTGTTTGGCCGGCTTCCTGCTTCTGATGTAGTTAATAGCTTCTTTCATTTTTGTCTTTTGCTAGCTGCTCTTCAAATTCTTTTTTCGCCTGCCTTTTTATATTTTTACACTTGACTTGCCAGAGTTTATGCTCCTTTTTATTTTCCTCAGTAGGATTTGACTTCCATTTTTTAAATAATGTCTCTTTGCCTCTAAGCACCTCTTTAATTCTGCTGATTAACAAGGCAGGCATTTTTCTTTTTTGGTCCACTTACTTTGATTTTTATCATCATTTGGGGGTATACATTTATTTTGACGCTCCGTTATGGTTTTTTAATTAGTTTCCATGCAGCTTGCAGGCATTTCACTCTTGTGACTGTTCTTTTTAATTTTCAGTTAACTAACTTCCTCATTTTGTGTAGCTCCCCTTTTTGAAGTTAAAAGCTACTGTGGTGGGTTTCTTTGGTGTTCTACCTGCCCTTCCACCCCGCAAATATGTTAAATTTAATTACATCATTGTTGCTATTACCAAGCAGTTCAGCTATATTCACCTCTTGGACCAGACCCTGTTCTGCACTTAGGACTAAATCAAAAATTCTCTCTCCCCTTGTGGGTTCCAAGACTAGCTGCTCTAAGTAGTCATTAATGAGAGAATTTTCTCTCTGCTTCCTCTCCTAAGGTGACATGTACCCCAGTAACTATGCAGATAATTGAAATCCCCTATTATTACCAGGTTTACTGTCTCTGTAGCCTCTCTAAATCTCCCTTATCATTTCACAATCACCATCACCATCCTGGTCAGGTGCTTGGGAGTATATTCAAACTGTTATACTCTTATTATTCAAACATGGAGTAACTATTCATAGAGATTCTATGGTATAGTTTGATACATTTAAAATGTTGATTGCAGTTGACTCTATGCTTTCTTTCACCAATATTGCCACTCCCCGACCAGCATAATGCTCTCTTTCATTCCTATATATTTTGTACCCTACTATTACTGTGTCCTACTGATTATCATCATTCCACCAAATGTCTGTTATGCCTATTATATCAATATCCTCAAGTTTACCCAACTTAGTATTTACACTTCTAGCATTTATATACTAGCACTTACAAAATTTAGTCTCAGTGCCATTCATATTTGGAGAAGGTGTCATTGGCCATATATTAGTATGACACTGGTTTGGGTCTTGATTCTGCATTGGCTACTAATTGCTACTATTCAATAGAAGTACTCACGTGAATAAAATTAAGCAAATGCATGAGTCTTTACTACACTGGGGCCTTAAATAATAGTTTACAGACCTAATGAGCAATGTTAGATTAACCCCAGAACTAGTAATTCAATCAATCAATTCAATAATCAGGATGAAAAGGTAAGTGTTAATTAATTTTTGTCATCGTAACGGGGATGCTTGAAGAAAAACTGTGAAACTGAACATTTCTAATGTAGGAATTAAATTTCTATGGCTAAAATAGCTCTTTTCCATCCCACAGACATCAATCTGCTGCTGCTGATATAGTGTGCTGTAGGAAAAGGAACATACCTTTTGAAAGAGCTTATTGGATTTAGAGATTGACATTTGTATTCAGAAATAAAACAGCATATAATTTATTTTACAAAGACATTAAAAATGAAGGTCATCTTATTGTTGTAAAAGCTAAAAAAAAAAAAAAAAAAAAGGCCACTTGAGTAAACTGCAATGCAGAAAGCAATCTTAATTTGAGTTTTTGTAACATTTCCCCTGCTTTTCTCTCCCTATCTCAAAAATTGTAGTGATTGGGAAAACCAAAATTGAGTTCAGTAAAATATGGTCTCAGTTCAATAGTACTGCTGCCACTGACATGTTAATAGATATTTTGTGACAAAAGTATTTTCACATATACCTGGAATCAGATCTTGCAAAATGTGCACTAACTCCCCTTGTTTAAATTAGTATCATTTGTATTACATTGCAGCTAGACATCCTGGCTCTATTAAGAGACACTCCCTGCCCTGGACAGTTTGCTATCTAAATAGATTTGAGAGGGAAAGGTTAGGAGAAGGGAAATATTATTTTATGGAAGGGAACTGAAGCACAGAAAAATTAGGTGACTTGCTGCAGGTCACACAAAAATTCTGTGGCAGAGCCAGCAGTTTAATTCAGATTCTCTTCATCTCAATCCAGTGTTCTAAACCACAAGACCTTCCTTTTCCTACATTTTTAAGCTATGGAATATCTCTGGAACTAGAAGCATCTTTCAAACAGAACTAATCAAGTGTGTTTATTATATATGTATAGTAGAACCACAATCCTAGAAAGACCAATCATACCAACGACTAGTTATAGGAAACTTTTTTTCATGACAGAAGAAAGCTCACATAACAAAAGTGATGTACAATAGATGAAAAACTAATTGATATTCCTTCACATTCCAGTGCCTGCAATGTGCTGGAATTCACTTTGCAATGGTTTGACGGACAAAACGACAGTGATGCAGTTCACCATACTGCAACTTATGCACTGTATCGTGATTTTTGAGATGCTAAATTTTATAAACTTTTTCATTTTATGAACTCTGAATTACCCAATTTCTTATGTAAAATAGGGCTCCACTGTGATTGTAAAATAGGGCTCCACTTAGAGTTCACTTGGAGGTTACCTAAAGATGTTGATTATTAAACCCAACTTGGAGATTTAGCCACACAACTGCCATTAATTTCAATGAGAGTTATGACTAAATCCTTTACTCATCTTTGAAATCTGTCTTTTTGCTCATACTAATTGTTTTGTCATCTCTTAATTATCATCACAGGAAGTTTGGTCTCTGTGGTTAAGGCATTGGACCGGCATCCACCAGTGATAAATTTTGTTCCTGGTTCTGCCACTGGTTTATTACAGAACCTTGGGCAAGTCATTTAACCTCTTTATGTCTGTGTTTATCCATTTGTAAAAGAGACATGATACTTATGAATTTCACAGGATGATTGTGAAGTTTAATTAATTCATATGTATAAAATGGTTGGAGATATTGGGAGAGGGATGTGTCCTAATGGTTTGAGTCAGGAGCCTGGAACTGGGGCTAAGGTCAGATTCAGGTGCCAAGCCAAAGATCAAAGCTGGAAACAGAGTCAGGAGTCAAGCCGGGAGTTGAAGCTGAGTCAACATAAGGGATAGGGTGTAGGAGCAGGGACCTGGAGTGAGGCAGGAAATCAGCAACTGGAAAGAGACAGCAGTCTGGGATAAGGAGAACAGGAACCAGGAACAGGCTGGAAGGCAGGGCTCAGGAGTCGGGCAAGGAGGCAGGGTCCATAGTAGCAATTACCCAAGGATTCACCTACTTGTTCACACAACTTCCTGTGCCTCGTTCTGGTTTAAGTAGAGCTTCTCAGCCAAAATTGCTGGGGCTGGACATTTCCCCTAATCAGGAGCTTTTTAGCTGGGGACCTTTGCAAGCTAGCGTTTTGCTGGCTCCCTTTTCTATTGGTTCAGGTGATCTGTTGTATGGTGGCCATAGCCTGAGCTCATGCAATCCGTCATGGGGAGATCCACGAATGAGACGTGCTATATAGAAATGCATTATAACACATTAAAAAACTCATTGTTCATTTCCTATTCATAACAAGTAAATCCTCCTCCAGCTGCAAAGGCCAAGGAAGTGGATGGTGACTTACTTGAAATTGGTTTGTGGGTGGTCTCATTCCAGTACCTTATATATGTCTCTAATTCAACAAGAAAGCAGGAAAGCATGGTGGTCTAAACAGTTAAGGCATAGACAGTATAAATTCATAGATCTAAAGTCCAGAAGGACTATTACGGTTATTTTGTCTGACCTCTGCCATAACCCCCGCCAAAGAATCTCACCAATAATTTCTGCATCAAGCCCATAATTTCCGTTTGAGCTTTTAAAAAGAGATCTAGTCTTAATTTAGACAGTAAGGACCCTTCTGATAGCCTTGCTCATGATGACTACTGCCTTAATGTATTCTATGGGGCTACTTACAAAATAAGTATGAGCCATCATGGGCCAGGTTGTCACAATTTGGCTCTTGGTCTTAGATTTAATCCCTCAGGTCATGATCAGTGAAGCGGAAGAAGCTTGCACTGCCACTGCCCATGCTGTAGCAGTTTTGGTGGATTAGTACAGGAGTCCAAATTGTGCATGTCGACCAATAACTGCCTTAGATGCAAACATTTGTTTTTGTGTTTTGAATTTTGTGATGTGGATTGCTGTTCAAAAGTTACTGAAGTAAGGCCATCCAACTCATTTCATTTGTTACTTGAAGTGAACAGTGAAATGCACATTTGTTAAACTGACAAAAAAATAAAATCAGATGGGCAATACACTAATTGCTGAATGGATGAAAACAAGATTTTTTATAGGCCAGTGATTTTGACCTACCATATGTGTTTAGTACCCTGAAATAAGAGAAATTGATGAGTCATCAATGTTTGTTTATAGTTCTGGAGTTTGTTCTCATTAGTAACTTTAAATTTGGTTCTTAATCAGATGAGTGGTGCAGGTTTTTTTGTTTAATAAAAGCCTAATCTGCTATTTTTTTCCAATGTTTATTCCTTAAAGGACAAAGGTGCTGCCACTTGGAAGAATGAAGCTTTTAACTGAGCACATCACTAGGTCATGCCTCCTGAAGGGTTACTGTTGTAGAATTTGTACTCTAGTGTGGGTATGCTATTGTACTGGTGTCTGATGTTTGTAGAGATACCTTTCTGAGCATTACTTAATGAAAGGTAGGAGAATCAAAAAATAAATCTACAATAGAAGCTGAATGTCAGTTACATTCTAAGGGTAAGAGACCATGGTATAACAGGGATTTGTGGGTACGTAGTGAGAAAACAGCAAGATAGGGAAGGAGAGGGCTCAGGCTTGTAGCAAACACCAGAGAGCAAGAAGAGACATCTGAAAAATACACAAAGCAATTATGGTTCCAGAGGTGTAGAAAGACAAAATCCCTGGGATTGTAAGAGGTCAGTTATTTCTTTTACAGAAGAAGAGGACCAGAAGTGAGTTGGATTTCAACAAAGAACATTAATCCCTGTGCAAAGCATTAAACCTTCTTTTGAGGAAATTCCCATTTTCTCTCCTTTCTGTATGAGGGCTGTGAATTTGCATGTATCATACCCAAGTTCTTCAAATCTTCTCTATCAAAATTTTCTCAAGTTCCTGAGTGTCCCATCATATCAGACAGATGAGGCAAATATTGATGTTATATCCATGGCCTGCTGTTTCTGTACCTAAGGATGAAGCAGGCTGGAATGTGAGACTAAATAATTTCCCGAAATCTTCATGTATCCAGTGTGGTACAGAGACTGAGAAGGAGACCATAGTTTGTATTCCATGAGGGGTAATTCAGACAGTGAAGATCAGTTCCCATTCTCCTCTGATTACTTCAAGTTTGACCTCATCCCAGCTGATGAGTGGATCTCAAACATTTGGAAGTTTGGTTTGAATCCAGAAATTTGATATCTGATGTTCATCCAAACTGTGGAGGACTTCACTTGCCTCTCTAAGCATCCCTTTGTATCCAGGGATAGTGCTACTACTCTCTTCAGTTCCCTGCAGGCTGTCTGTTGGTCTCCCTGGGGTCTTCTGTGGCTCAGCCATCGACTGGATCACACAGTCCAAAACCCCTTCTGGGATATAACAAACTCAAAATAGAAGTAGTTGCCCTTCAGGGCTAATTATAAACAAAATTGTTTCTCACCCATCTGGGACAAATTCCTTCCCTGGATTTAAATCAACAAGTGTGTTCCTTCTTGAATTTCTGCCCCTGAATGTGGCCAGTAATGGGCCCTGGCCTGGCTTCATTCCTGTAGTTTAGGGATAGTCACTCCTCTGGCTCCAGCCAAGAACTGCCTTCCTAAAGCAGGCAGCTCCTTTTATTTTGGCCTGCTGGTCCTTAGCCCTTCTAGCTGCTGGAGGACCAACGGTCACTGGTTCCCAAAATGGTTGCTCTTTTTATTTGGAGAAGAGCTCTGTGTAGTTCAAAAGTTTGTCCTCTTTCACCAACAGAAGTTGGACAAATCAAAGATACTACCTCACCCTCCTTGATCTTTTTCTCACAGAGATCTGTTAGCTGGGTCAGGGTGCAGCAGAGCTGCAAGGCCTCCAGTAGGAGGCAGTGAAGGCTTGGTACACCTTCCATCCCAAACCTCTTGAGGCTGAGTTTCAGCCGGTTGAAAAATGGGCAGGAAATTTCACAAAACGTGTGCTCTCATGAGATTACTGGTACTTTCCACTTCGGTCAGTCTAAAAATACTATGGGAATAGTCTGTTTCAAGATAATTCTCTACTTTCAGGAAGTGCAGGGACACAGTAAAATGTCTGATAATTTGGTTTTTAAAAGTTAACCTTGTATGTTTAGGTGGTGATTTGCATTGGGTCTTATTTGATCTGAACCAGTTTGCTTATCCCTAATCCCACTGGTAACTGTGATAAATTATGCGCCTTAATTTGAGAGAGACAAGTAAAGCACAGTCAATATCCAGAATGTAATGCAGCTGGTGTAGCACAGGAAAGGTCTCCTACATTGATTACTACCTTCCTTTTCTCAACAAAGGTTTTTCATACTGCTGGAGGATACCTTATCTCTTTTTTCACTTCCATCCAATTTCTGGAATAGATTCCATCTGGCTCTGAAATGTTATCAGACTTTGCACATTTCTGTGGCACTTTTGTGCTGATGTTAAGTATGGGTTCCTTTCAGTGTTTACTTTCCCTATACTCTTGAAAAAAATGCATCAGTTTCTGGTATCTAATTTCCATCCCTTTGTATTTATTTATTTAATTATTGATCTATTCAGTGGGCTTCTCCTGTCCCCCATTCTAGTCTTAGATAAGTGCATAAAGCACCATTGTAACAAGGAGGGTTGGGGGAGGAGCGTGTTTTGTAATGGCAGTATCCTTTATCAATGTTACCCATTTCAGTGGTGCCATTGTCTCATTGTCTTCCCACTGACATCTTTCATTTGTTTATGTACTTCACAAAGCCCCTATTTTCAAAGTAGTAGAATGTGGCTTTCCAACCAGAGCCCTTGGAAGTGGATGATATGGAGCCATGCTGCCCAAGGAGAGCACTAGAGAGATGTGCCTCAGAGATGCATGACCTCTACCAGTACGGTTCCTTTCACATGGGTGTTGTGCAATCAACACAATCAGAATGGAGTAGATTGTTCTCCTCCCACTCCTCCACACACCACAACACACAACCACTGCTCTATCCAGTGGTAAGGCCGAGCTCCTGCACCTCCTTACTTCCTTTTCAGCAGCCATGCCCCCAAATCACAGGGCTGCTCTTGTGAGAGGCCCCACAAAATATGGGAGAGAAATTTCTCACTTGCTCCTGCATAGCTTCACAGAGGCAGGGCACCATTTACAGTCTGATCTTGAATCTTTGGTGGGATGCTGAGTCAGTGCCAAAGGGCCTATGCTTTGTGTCCAGACCTGTCTGAGGCAGTCCCAGATATGCTCTGGCCCTGTAGCAGTGGCCTAACTGACTATCTCTTTTCACTGGGCACATGCAGGGAAATATTATCAATATCCATATGAGAGATGGTTCTCAGATGCTAAGGTTGGGCCCAGATTTTGAATGGCACAGCCTCAGGGTGTTGAGATCTGAAGGCTTGCTTTGGTTAGTCGGAGAGGAGGCCAGCTACAAAATGTACATCTTTTTGAATTCTGACCTCTCCTCCAACGGTTAATGGAGCATTAGGTTTGGGGACTTAGCCCGAGACAATCTCTAATTCCTGTCTTCCATGTAAAAATGACCATCTCTTGAAGCCTGCTCAACTAGTGTGATGTATTAATAAATACATCAAACTCAGCAGAAAGGACTGCACTGTCATAAAAGTTGTCCAGTCAAGTGGGATCTTTTCCCATACACTCAGAACAAATAAGGGTATAGCTAGGTAGTAAGTTCAAATCTCAGCATGCTCAGAGCTATTTTGGGTGAGGGCTTTGGAAGAAAAAGTTCTGTTTTATGAGCATCTCTATCAAAATGATTTGGAAAAGCCTGTCAAGAGCAAGTACTTATCAAAAAAGCACCACACAGCAACACCAAAGCCTGCTGACAGCCAGAGGGACTCTTGCTGCTGTTCTTTAACACAGTACAGAGAAAAAATACAGGACCATCATTTGTAGAGATGGGAAAGTCAGAGAATAGGGCGAGAAAGAGAGAGAAGATGTGTCAGCCAAGGAGTAAGAGGCTAGAATCTCCCTGTGAATCTCATTCATTCAGAGTTGGGCCAGCTGTGCAGATAATTACTGTTTTTCTTTCATTTCAAAATTATTTTCATGCATTTTATGTAAATTTTACCTTTTTCTTACAGATACAAGTCATATAGCGTGGTTTGTCTGGCAACATTATTTTCCTAGGGACTCTGTGTTGTGTGCTGACAGTAATAAGACCCATGCTCCCTGCTGCTTAGTGTACTGTAGTAACTTCTCTTGGTTGCAGTTATAAAAGGCAATAAGTGAGTTTTAAGCTTCAATGGTGACATAAGTCAGGCTGGTTGGTGACGCCTGCTGAAGCTGTGTGCTGTTGCATTAATGGAAGCTGTGTGCTTCCTGCATTGGACACTACTTCCAGCAGTTACATTTTCATTTATTTACGATAGTGGTGACTTTTTTTTTCTTTGAACTTAACCTTTTTTTAAAAAAACTGATCTAGTTTCATGTACATACAGGAAAATTCTGCTAGTTTAACTGTGCATTATCCTACCAAAGACATTCTCTTCCTCCTTCTCTTCTTTCTCTTCCTCTTTTTGCCTCTATTTTTCTTTCCCTACCCTACTTCTGTGTTTGCTCCCATTCACTTTCACAAACTAGTTCCTGTAGCTACAGGGCATTCTGTATGCCTTATGAATGCAATATTGCCAAAAACAACCATTCAAAAATCATGGTTGTAAAAATAATAAATGTGAATTCTTTTTATTGCCTTCTGGTTTGTGAGACTTTAGAAGTCAGATTTTAAAATGTTCTACCCTTTTTAAAAATGAAAGCTGAGATTCTTACGTAATCACAGAATGAGGCCAAGATCTGGGTTGTAAGAGTCGCACCAAATGTGAGACTTACGGTTAATCTATGAGAACTGGCGATACTGTTTGACAGATCCCTAGGTTGCTGCAGCCCACCTGCCCCGGTCAGATTGCAAGAGTCAGCTCTTATTTACCCAGTTTAAATGTAACGGTCCTGACTTGCCAGTCTGATGCTGAAGTAACTCTAATAGAATCATTTAACCAAATGTAAAAATAAAGGCAGAATGATCAAAATAAAAGTTTGATTAGTTTAGGAAACCCCATATCTGAAAGACCTCTGAGCTCCATACCCATGTATAATAACCATGCATATCTCTTAAATATATATGTACCTGTCCAGAGATATAGATATAATGGGGGACAGACTCTTTGCTTTGTTACACTCCTTTTGCCTTATTCAGATGGCACAAAGGAAATGGAAACAAACTACTCCCAGTACATGGGAATTCCTTTTTCATGGGGAAGTCCCAAACAAGTGCAGAACCAGAATAGTCGACTACATCACTCCTCTTCTTGGTGCAGGGAGAGGCTGCACTTTTGCGGTCCTTAGTGGGTGAATGGTCTGAGGAGGACTGTTGCCATCTGGGGTATGTCACAGCAGCCTGTAGGTGCTATAACCTGTGCTCAGAGCCAGGCAGAGATCTAGGAAGCTGTAACTTAACTCCCTGATAGCCCTCAAATTGAGCACAGCAGAGAATCTGACTCACATCTATCTATATTTATATATCTGTTGTAGTATAACACTGATGGAGCAGAGAAATGTCACAGCAACAGAAAAAGGGTTAAAGAGAACCTATGGGCCCAGCTAGACCTACCCCACTATTTCTGCAGCCACTGCCAGGCCTGGAGGGGGAAAGAAAAGGAGAGAACCTGGCTCAGTTCAGGGCTGACAAGTGAAGAGGCAGGGGGTAGCTCTGATGCTCTACACGAGGGGAGTGTCACTACAAACCTGACAGCTGCTGGGGGAGCAGCATTGCGTCTCTGACTGAGGGGCTGCTAAGGAGACTGGCGAGTACCCAGCAGTAAGTGAACTTTACTATCCTTACATCCGCCCCTTACATACGACCTTACATCCGCCCCTGCCCAGAAAGACCTGAGACTGCAGCAGGATGCTTCAAAAGGTCCACAAGGGTGCGCTACTCCAGAGGAGACACTACAAACTGTTTGGACTATAGGGTCTACACCCCAAACTGAAGGGATATAGGTTGCGAGTAGGTTAGGGCAGTGGACTTAGGCTCTCTGCTGGGAGGACCCTTCCAGTGTTGCTTCATACAGGGCTCTGGGTTGGGCCCCATGGGGAGGAAGGCCCCAGGTCCTATTACCACGCCCCATTAAAGGCTGGGTCACAGGTGCAAGTGGAGGCCAGAAGATTCCTGGCCCAAGGTGAAGAACCAAGCACCTCTGCCACCAGCAAGGGACTGGACATCAGGAACACTAACCACTAGGTCACTCAGCCCTCTGAGCACTCTATCACAAGCACCAATTCATCACTGTATTACTCCATAGTAAAACTGGAATAATGAGTAGTAAATCAGGTCCATAACTATCATCTGTCTCTGTCTATATTTTAACAAGTAAAGAATGTTTCCTGACAATTGTCAGGTGCTCAGACATGGGTGTTCTATAAGCAAACACTTGCCATTAGTTTATTATTGTTCCTTTAGTCGTTCATTTTAATTTACTAGGATGATTTTCTTATTACAGTATGTACATTTAAATTTGGCTTCTTTGACTCATAACTGATCAATTCAGTGTTCCAGAGAAACCTCACAAACATTTATTTAATATGTAAATATCTTTCCTAGTTTATTTGATCTGGTGTCACATGATCCTTATTAAAAATAGCTAATTTGTTAACAGGGTGTGCATTCGTTGCCATGCCATTTTTCATGGCCTGAATGTATAATATGTACATCAATAAATAATGAAATTAATGCTAATCCTAATAACTGTTACCTTGTTTCACCACATGTGTAGGGTCCTCCTGCTTTCTGTCCAAAATTTCCTATCTGATGTTCATAATCCACTTTGGCAAAGTATTTGAAGGTCTGTGATAAGTTTATCGTATGTTCCATATGAGTTTGGTTTGTGAGTGTTGAACACATGGAACTTAAATCTAATATTTTTATTCAAAGAGTGCAATAATACAAAAAAAAAAAAAAATCCAATGAGAATATCAATTTTGTCCAGCTTCAACTCTCATGGGTCATTTCTCCTATACAATGTACTAGTGTTATCCATTGCATGGTTTTCTTTTTCTAATTTAATGTCTTTCCCAAGTTGATCAGACAGAGGGCTCAGTGGTATTCCAGCTATCAGGCGGTACCCCAGGGGTTCTGCATACCATCACACCCACTTCATCCAGCTTCTTCACAATATCTTTTTTCTAACATGCATACTACATCATTGGAAACACAGATAGCACAATCACTGTGAGTGCTGCACGAGCTACCACTGTAAGAAGTCCAGTGTTACGTAATCTGTGCCAATCACTTTATATGATCAATGCAATCCAATTCATTACAACACTTCTATATGAAGCATGTAAAACCGATGAACCGTACAATTGCACAGATTCACTGTATCTGAGTTTTTGCTCTATTTGTTTAGTTGGGAAAACATGAACAAAAATTAATTTACAAAGTATTTTTACTGACAGACAAGTGGCAGTAAAACAACAAGAGTCCTGCAGCACCTTAAAGATGAACAAATTTCTGTGGGCATAAGCTTTCATGGGCTGCAACCCACTTTGTCAGATGCATGAAGTGGAAATCATAGATAGGAAGTATGTGTGTGTATATATATATATATACACACATACACACACACATCCAAGGGTAAGAAACAACAAAAGAACTTCAAAAACAGACTTCAGCGAGAAACTGCAGAGCTGGAACTCATATGCAAACTTGACACAATCAGACTGGGTCTGAATAGGGACTTGGAATGGTTATCTCATTACAAGAAGTAATTGTCACTTTTCACACATTCTCACCCTCTAATCAATGGTTGTGAATAGGCCTCATCTACTCTAACTGAATTGACTTTGTTAGCACTTGCCCGCCCCATTGTTGTTTCTTACCCTTGGATGTAAGTGGGTTGCAGCCCACGAAAGCTTATGCCCGCAGAAATTTGTTAGTCTTTAAGATGCTACAGGACTCTCGTTGTTTTTGCTGTATACAGACAAACATGGCTACCCTTCTGGAACAAGTGGCAGTGTTTCACTGCAGAAACCAGCAAGAAATACTAAGATAATTGAAGTGGTCAGCCTTTCTTTTGCTAGGACAAAGATGCACTAAAATAAACAGCTCAACATAAATTGCAATGCAAAATACTTCATAGCTTTAACTTTGCCATCCGCTATCACAGGAGAATTCTTTCCATCAACGTTACAAGAGAATCAAAGTAAAGGACCAGCACCTGCAGTTAGCATTCATTGGATGTGTTCATTATACAGCCTGACAAGACTGACCCTAGACCAAATGGTGCCCCAGGCGAGGAACGTTTTCGGTGCACCCCCTTCATTCTTGTCAAATATTTTACAACAAAAACAGAACACTTTGTCAGTTGATTTTGAGTAAACTAGCCAATGCATATTCAGTTTCTCACCATTCTTGAGCACTCTTTTGCAGTGTGACTTTGAGAAATGTTTCTTCTGCTCATTTACTGGAAACAACATATCCTCAGTTTTGCCTAGCCCGTCCAAAATTGTACAATCAATATCAGCAGAGTTTATGATCGCCGGCCATAAAGCAG
Organism: Emydura macquarii macquarii; assembly: GCF_026122565.2. Classification (NCBI taxonomy): domain Eukaryota; kingdom Metazoa; phylum Chordata; order Testudines; family Chelidae; genus Emydura; species Emydura macquarii. Next base: position 1,757,376 of record NW_027131527.1, read on the forward strand.
GATCTGATGTATTGATTTGTGGTGTGCAGTTATTCTCAGTGCTGTTTCTGTCATCATGCAAGGCTGATTCTTCTTGATCATTTCTCTCCTTTTCATGTAAACCAAATTTTTCTTTGTCATTACTTTCCTTTTCATGTGAGCTACATTCTTCTTTATCATCACTCTCCTTTATGCTGCAAGGAAAATTGGATGATTCTCCATCACTTTCCTCATATTTCCATTCTTCATCTTTAGGTACATCTGCTAATTCCTTAGTAATAGGACTTCCATCATTTATGCTTCACTCCTCAATTTCTTCTGCACTGGGACAAATGCTACTGCCTAAAGCCTGGTCTGTGTTGTTCTGTTTCACATATTTTCTCCTCAGATTTGCCTCTTGCTGCAAACTAGATGGCAAATGAGCTTTTCATTTCCTATACTGAGCTCCTGAAGGCTTCTTTTGGGGCATCTTTTACTTTCTATGGGGGAAAACAGACAGTATTAGGGAGAGCAAAAGTCTACATTACGCAGTCTTAGAAAGTCATTAAACATTACCTGTTAAGCATGGCAAAAGAAGCAACAGTATTTATTTTATATTGTTGCATAGATAGGGGTTCAATAGATATCTTTGGTGTCTCATTACATATGTCTTTTATCAGTTGCTATTTACACTCTTCAAGTCTTAAAACACAAGAACACTTTCACAATTACACAATAAAACAAGGTTCACAATATTGCAGCTGGGCTCTCATTTCAGTTCATTCTTATATCTCACTGATCAACTGGCGATGCCCCACCCCTTATTTACCCACAAAGGCATAGCTGACAATATTCGAGGTCTGAGGAAAATGTTCTCAGAAAGTCTGGAAGGTTCCACAAGATTCTACAAAGGTCCAGAACATTCTAGAAGCTTAGAGAAAAATAAATGAATACATGAAACAATTATTTCAAACTTCGTATTTTCCCTTTTGTTGCTAACAACACCCCAAGTCTGGCACCCCCCCCCCCCCCAAGTCCAGCACCCCAGGCAGTCGCTTGGATCACCTGCCCCTACGTTCGGTCCTACTGCCTACCAAGTGCTTCACGCCAGGTGCTGAGCATCCTCACAAATTTCATTGGCCTTAATGAGAGTTGAGAGCACTCAGTTCTTCACAGGATCATTCATACTGATTATTTTGTCTGCTCTTGTGTTTAGTTCTGTTACTATTCCCATTAGTGTCTGTGACATTCTCAAGGGTACAATCGGGATTGTTGAACAGCGGTATTCCCTTAACTGTCTAGCCTGGGGTGCTTTTTACACTGCTTTACAGGCAGAACAGCAACCCTGGCCTGCTCATGTAGCCTTCAGCATGTAAATTCACACACAGCTAAATGCATGAGCACTCTGACCAGTCACCAGTCATGAATTACATACAGGGCAACACCCGCAAATTCCTAGTCCCAACCTTGTTCCCCCAGAAATGTGTGTCTTGTAACACTACTGAACAATGCAAGCTCATAGAAAGTCTGCCTTTTCATCAAAGGAAAATGATAATACACCAGCCTTGTTATCGCAAATGGCGTTTCCCAAACACTTTAAGCCAAACACACTCTGGTTAGATAAAACAATAAGATAAGATTATTAACTATGGAAGGATAGATTTTAAGTGATTACAGGTGATAATGCATAAAAATCAGGATTGATTACAAAAGAAAATAAAAGAGTAATATGCAAGCTAATACCTAACTTCACAAGCTAAGTGAACTCAAAAGCAAAGGTTCTGTCTCACCATACGCTGTTGTTCATTTCACAGGCTGGGTGTCCTTCCAACCTGGGACCATCCCTTCCCCCCTTAGTTCAGTTCTTTGAGAGTTGTTGATGTCATGAGGAGACTGAAAGAGGAGAGGTGAAGTCAAGTGTTTTCTTCCCTCTTTGTAACTTAATTTCTTGTGCTAGAAACATCCTTTTGAGTCATGGTGGCATGTAGTTCATTGTTGATGTGAGGTTTGAAAAGTTCCTGTGATGTAATATAAAGTTCTCGTTTGCACCTTCCCTTTCCTGAAGAATGGCTGCTTAAGCCAGTGAACTGTTTTAACACCAGTTTGGGGTACTAGTACGTCTTTGTCTCTGAAAAACTGATTTGGACCTGCTTGTCTTAACCTGGGAGCATGTTATAACAAGGATACATAATATAATTGAATAACTTCTCATACAACGTTGATACACACATTTTACTAGGACAACAATATTCAGCAGATTATGAGTTTTCAAATGATATCTCACAAGGCATACCTTGTACAAATTTTATCATAGTCTTGTAAAAGTGAAGACCATAATTGTATACTTTAGACTGTCCCAGTGTCCCAGTTTGATCATTGATAAGGACTTGTTTTAGAACAGAATAGTACATCCTGGCACTGAAACAAGAGACTGTTACAGAATCCTAAGCCAGCACAATTTTTTTTCAACTGAAATAATTCAGTGAATTCAACTCAAATTTGATAAACGTTTTGGTCAATCCAAATCTGCATTTTTCAGCCAAAAAAGGTTTTGGCAGAAAAACTTTGCCCAGCTGTAGAAGCAAAGTACTTTTCTTGTTAGTTTTTTGGTAGATTAGACCACCTATTTGCCCTCTATTAGCAAAGGTTGCATAGTACTAGAAGAGGGATGTCTTCCAATTCTCCTCAACTTAAGAAATTGCACTGTCACTGATGTCATCACCTTCAAAGAAAATAAATTTTAAAGGAATGGAGCAAGAACTGAATTGAATATTTTCTAATTTACACAAGAGATGCATAGAAGCTGTTATTTCTTTCAGTTGCAGAATTGTGATTTCTAATTCAAATGTTTGTAAACGGGATACTTTTTTTATTTACTCTGCCCTGAAATGTATTTGGTGTTATTAAAACAAGTCAACATAAATGATTGCAAGAAGATAGAGTCTTTCAAATGTACAGCAGCTAGTGAGACTCAATCATAATGTATAATAATGCTGATTTAGATCAGATCAGATCAGGGTTGCACATACAAAATTCTCTTTCTATTAGTGTATAAGGGGGTTAGATGTTTAGGATACGGTGGTGTTGATCTGTTCTGTGGTGTTGACTTTTCAATGGCAATTGCCTCTGTTGTAATAACTTAGCGTTGTTGTGTGAAGCCTCCAGTCCCATGAGTTTCTTTCTAATCTGTCGAAAATGCCTGTCAAATATTTTTATTGGCATCCACCATACATTCTGAACACCTTTCAAGAGTAATGTGTACCTAGTGGGTATCATCCTGCCCCTCCCCGAAGAACCAGTTCAATATTCAGTATACCTGTCTTAGTGTTCTTTTGGGGGAAAAACTATGGTCTGTGGTATACAAGAGATCAAACTAGATCATCACAATGGTCCCTTCTGGCCTTGTAATCTATGAATTGGGAGTCAGTGAACCAGTTATGAAAGTTATGGATCACCTTAATTGCCTGTCTGTGCATGTAGGCAGATGGACTTCCATATCCCCCTTCACTCTAGCTGCTGTATATCATCCTCCTAATAAGTAATTTATTTCTCTCTCGTGTAATTCATAGTACATTTGGAGTATAGTTACAAATATTTCTTCAAGTTCTATGGTGATTCACAGACACCAGTATTTTACATCCCTTTCTGTCTATTTGCTACTGTACCTATTGAACTTCAATTGGTTTACATCTGCTTGAACAGCACTGTTCATAGAGATGAGAATAAGTCAATAATATTGCATTATTATTAATTTGTTAAAACATTCTGTGTACCATCCAGAAAAAACCAACACCCTCAACACACTGTATATTATTATTACTCTGATCATCCTGATATCTACTAGTGTATGGTATCTTTACAAAAGAAAAATAGGGAAAAGCAGAGCATATATTTGTGTATACATAATAATGTGTAATGTAACTAAATATATCATAATGTGATCATTTCAATTATCTTAAATAGATGAGCTTTTTAAAACAAAGTTTTTTACATATATCTTGTATTTTATTTTAAAGACAGCAGAATTTTCTCATGAAAATTGCTCCTGTATACTAGATTTTGTTTAAAAAATGAGTAAATACACTTGAAATGGTTTAGATTTAATTCTTTTGAAAAGTCAGATGAATTTGATGTAAGATGTGTGTAGTTTCAAGAGAGTTTCATTTAAACTGTAAATTAGCCCTCGGGGGGACACTTTCAGTGCTAATGCACCATTAAATAAATCCTAAAATAACTTTAATAAAAAGCAAACAAATTTGGATATCTTTATCTGAAGCAGGGGGGGAATCAAAAGAAGAAATCAAATTTTGGTGGCACCATCAGGGAAATCATTCTTCTGTCACATATTTTATGTGCATATTCACTAGTCAAAGTATTGAGCAATAAAAAGAGTTAAAAATGTAACCAGAAAAAATATTAATGGGAAGTTTAACTTTATAATAAAATAGTCATCTCAGTTTAATAATTTAGACAAAATCCCATTCACTGGCACTTGAAATTCTTCTTAGCCAATTTGGATATAAGGAATATCCTTCAGATTTTCTTTAACCACATCAGAAATGGTGCGAGTAGTCATTGATGAGAGCATAGTATATAGACCACATACTGGACTGAAATTGTGCATTTAGGCACAGCCTTGAGCAACAGGAGGTATGTAATATGCATCTCCCTTGGAGTATGCCTCCGATACACCTCTCTGAGGCAGAGTTCTCTACCTGTTTTTCTCTTGCTCCAGAGGGTATTAATTTCCCTCTGGCCTATAGTTGCAGTAATTTACAACCCCTACTCCATCCACAGGGATTAAGACCCGGTCTACACTTACCTCCAGGATTCGGCGGGAGTCAACAGGAGTTATGCAAGCTACGCAAAAAACTTGTGTAACTCCTGAAAACTTCTGGGCTCCTCTTCTGCGCGCTGTCTTCACTGCACTGTGCCGATGGGAACTGCATTCCCGTCGATGCAGCGCTACGTCATTTGCGAAGGTGGTCTTAGTAAGTCGATTTCTGGATCGACTGAGCAGGTCTTCACTGACCGCTTAGTCAATCCAGAGAAATCGATCTGATGGTGGCGACTTTGCTGCCATCAGTGTATCTGTAGCCTTAGATATATTGGCCAGTGTACAGGGAGGCAGAAGAAATTTTCTGCCCATTCCTTTCCCCATCCACCTGCTCCAGATGCAATAGGTTATAGGTCAGGTCCAACCAAGGCGGATAATGTGGGTTCTACCTTCCTCTGACTCCCCTGTTTGGATTCTGCTGTTTCGATTCCAAGTCACAGTATGGCCCATTGCAGTTATGTTTCTCATCATGCGGAGCTGCTTTAGGTTTCCAATCAAACACAAATGGTCGGTTAAATGTGCCTGTTTCTGATATTACTAGATTCACTGAAAAAGGCAAGATAGTTGTTGCAAATTAATGAACTTTCAATAATAGTCAGTGGAGCTCTGCTGATTTACACCATCTGAAAATCTCACCCATATTTTAACAATGTGCAACGTCCCAAGATGTGTATCTATTTCTTATTGCTAGCAAAAAGATGGAACATTTCCTTTAATCTTTTCAGGGGCTTTTTTTAGACTATATGTCTGAGTGGAAAATTATATATTTTATAATTTTTTCTGTCCCTTTCCTCCTTCAGGACTAGAAAGTGGCATCCTTTCAGTCTGAACAAAGAATTCTGTTCTTCTTTTTTCATATATTTATTTCCACTCAGTTTACAGAAATATGTGCCCATTTTTAAATATTAAAAGATTGCAGTTATCTTAATCCTGAACGGAACTTATGTTCATTCATCACCAGCTACAAGCTTAGGATAACAACTTAGCACTGTCCACTTGACATGTCCCTGGAGCCTGTGATATTTTATGGAAGTGTTATTGCTTTGGCGTATGTCGTACATCTATTGCCATGCCAGCAATGTTAATTGGTAGATTCTGTGATGCTGCTTTGGAAATTACAGCCTTACTGAACGATGGTTTGGAAATTATGTCAGACTGCAGTGAGACGCTGCATGTTCCCAATCACTTGTGGCTTACAGGATAGTTAATACACTACAGGCAAAATGTGTGGCTGACATAAATGGTATGATGGTACAAGTGACATTGATTCAAATACTTTAAATTATGATTTGAAAGTCATTGAGGGTGTAAGTGAGCCAGACTCACTGCCAGGGAGTGCCTCATGGGGAATTCACTCCGTGGGTGAGGGTGATCACTAGCAAGCTGCTTTATGTTGTGTCAGGCTGCATGGAACCCCTATAGGGTTGTAGAAGAAATGTTTTGAATCAGAGCTTTCTATTAGTATAAATGTTTGATCTGACTAAGAGGCAGCATTTTCAAACTTCCTAAGTAACTAAAGTCCCCTATTCAAACATAACTTCAGTCCAGATTTATATCAGTATTTAGGTGTCTAAAAATGCAGATAGATGCATTGAAATCAATGGAAGTTAGGCCCCTAGGTGTGCTTGAAAATCTCAGTATGTGCCTAACTGCATCAAACTACCTTTGAAAAGCTGTCCATAAGAGACTTTTGCAAATGGAATTGGGCCCCTAAGTCACTTACGTATTTTGAAAATTTTACCCCGTATCTAGCACTGCATTATGTAAACTAACAAAGACAAATTCAGCCAACCGTTATGTCCATTTAGCCTCACTGGTGTAACTGAGGGCAACATTTGGATCACTGTTGTCCTATTATTCTTATTCTACTATGAATCCCAAGTAAATTATTTATATGGAAGTATATGCAATATTTATTCACATTCACATACATGTATACATTTCCAACAGTGACCGGTTTTTTTCATTGCCCAACCTGAGACAACTTAAAACGGTCTGATTTTTAGAAGGAATTTAGAATCCATTCTGTCAGAAAATCAGATCTCTTTAAGGTGCCTCAAGTTGGGCACTCAAAATTAATAGTCAGTTTTGAAAATTTAAACATATATCATCTATATCTGTATGTCTCTACATATCTCTCAAAACGAGCTGCCAAGCCTGTTAAGAGTAAACAAGGAAGGGCCTTAACAACAGAAAAAGAAGAGAATAATGGGCAGAGCACTTCCAAGAGCACATGAAAAACCATTGCTTTGACAAAGAATTTAAACCAGAGCTTCAAATCTCACATCAAAAACAAGTAAAAGATGCAATACAAAAATTTAAAACCTAGGAAAGCTGCAAGTCACAACGGAAATGTTGAAAGCCTGTGGTGATGAGACCATCCATAAAATCACCAAACTTTTCAGCAAAGTATGGGACCAGAAAAACCTCCAGTAAAATGGAAAAATGGCTTTATAATCAAAATACTGAAGAAAGGTGACCTAACCGACTGCAATAATGGCTGAGGTGTTACACTCCTTTGAGCGACAAGCAAAGTCTTCTGTAGCACCATCTTAAGAAGAATGAAGAAAGTTGTTGAGACAAGGGGAGAGCAAGCTGGATTTCAACCTGGGAAGATCATGTGTCAACTACATTTTTACTTGAACAATAATAATCCAAGAGACATCAATTGGCAAAAACCACTCATCACAAATTTCATAGATTTTAAGAAAGCATTTGACAGCCTCCATCACAATTCAATATGGCACATCTTGGAAGTGTTATGGTATGCCATTAAAATAATTAACATTCTCAAGGCTTTAGATCAAGGTGCAGCTTGCACAATGTTCAAGTAAACCTAGACGTGAGTGACTGGTTTAACATAGACAACGGTGTCAAACACGAATTCTCTTTCTCACCTCTCCTGTTTGACATTGTCATTGACTTCATTATGCTAAAAAGTGTAGGCAGATACAATACCAGAATCAATTGGCTTAATAACAGAACAGTAGAAGATTTAGATTTTGCAGACAGTATAGCTCTTCTAAGTGGCAATACAACTAACAATGCAAGTAAAGACCAAAAGACTGCCCAGCATCGCAAAAAACATGGAGTCATCAAAAATTTACAACTTAAAGACAAAAGTACACATTTCAACTCTGTTATTTTCATCTTAACTTATGGATGTCAAAGCTGGAACTCCACAAAAGTTACAGACAAACATTAAATGCCTTTGAAAATACTAGGTGTTAAATAGAACCGATTTATAACAAATACCGAGATTTATCAGAGTTCAATGGCCTCTTATCTAAAATTAGCCAGAAAAGAAGATGGAAATATTTGAGACATGTTAAGAATGAAGCCAGAGCATCAGCTGTGGCAGATGGAAGAACCTCAGAAAGGGACCAACCAAAATAATCGCTTTGTCAAACAGTACTTAGAGGGAAAACTTATGGGCTTTAACAACTTGGAGGACTTGCGAAGAGCAGCCCAGGATAGACAGGGATGGCAGAGCCTTGTTTGTATCCTAAGTGAGGTTTGATGATGCAGAAAAGATTCAGATTTTATATAAAAAATACACACAATCACTTTTGATATTGGGTAAAAAATGGCAGTGTTGAAGACTTTGTGGCAAATAACATGACTATTAAATGAAAGCTGAAAAACCAAAGGATGAAGAGGTATCTTCCATACACAGAGAGAATAATCACAGCTTCAGTTTAATGAGCACAATTAGAATGTGTCAAAAATGCTGTGTTAGTCCCCTGTGATATTTCTGTCACCTGTATTTAACTATGAGTGACCCCTCTCTATACGAACTCATTCAAGCTAAAACTATCATAATCCCATCATATGTGAGTAAAAAAAAGCCTTGATGAATCCTTCATGGCACATACATATGGCAAACAAAAATATAGAGACAGATGCTTCTGTAGCTTAAAATATTTTCAGTGGTTGATTATGTATAGTGCACAGCTGCAGAAAGAAAGAAGAGGACTACAAATTTGCCATGGTCACCCTTTGAGGAAAAGAACAATATTTCTGCAGATGACAGTATTCACTGGTGCTGAAGCACAGATGTTAAACACATTTCAGAAACCTAGCCAGAGGCCTGCTGATCATACTGCTAGGGGCTTTAAAGACTCCATAGTAGCACATATGCTGAGAACTGGAAACACTGAACTTTACTTTTGTTTTAGAACACAAGTCCTGGGTCAGAAGACACAGCTGTGGACACAACTTGACTATTGTTAAAAGCTGATTTGTTTTATCTTCAGATTGAAATTGAATAGTGTTTATATACTCCTACTCTCTGTTGAAACTAGTGTTGGGAGGCTGATCATCAACTGTAGCAAACCATCATAGCTCCCCTGATGTCAGTGGAGCTATGCCAGTTTACATCAACTGAGGATCTGGTCCCTGTGAATTTAGTTACATCACCAATAAAAAGGAAATATAAGTTGGACTCTTTTGTTCAACAAGATGAAACTTGGATCTACTAAAATTCTGAGTGCTTAGGTTTGAATCAGCTTTTGGCAGGAAAGCAATCAGAGAGTACACATTATGTGTAGCATTTGTTGCAGAGTAACATGCAATTAAATGTTACAAGTATGTGTCTGTTGTAGGGGAGACAGATACAATTATGATAGTGCTTTTACAGCCTGGTACTAACTTCCTACATATTGTATATTAATGTGAAGGATGGAAGCTATTTCCACTTGTTTGTTTTTCATAAAAAATGCTAATGAGTATATTATGCATAAATTCCTTGTGCTTGATGATGATGGGATGATTGCCATTGACATGCCAAACCACACTTGGTTAGTTCACTGTTTTATGTTTTCTAATCTTCTGTTGGAATAGATATACTGTAAACACAGGGGAAATTAGCACCAAACTTTCTGTTTAAAAGCTTCTCTGTTTTTTATTGGCTTTTACTTTTTATACCTCATACTTAAGGTGATCAGCTGTTCCAATTTTATAGTGACAGTCCCAATATTCGGGGCTTTTTCTTATATATGCACCTATTACCCCCCAACCCCCTGTGCCGATTTTTCACATTTGCTGTCTGGTAACCCTACTCATGCTTAACTCTTTTCATTTAGTTTAAAAGTAACCTTTAACATTTAAAGTGAAGATTTAATTTTGCCAACTTCTTGAACCAAATCAATCGGGCTACTCCTGTTATTAAAGAGGTCAAGATTTGGCCCATTCTATTTTTTAGATGCTTTCTGTGACCTGAAAGAATGTTGCATCAGTAAGAAAATTAAATTTCTTGTCAGTCCTTTGGAATAATGCAACACTGGGGTGAAATTCATTCCAGAGCAGAGCATTTCTACTAGGCCCCCTGTCTTATTTACTACTTTAATATGAAACTTAAACAGGACATAATGACTTTAGCAGGCCCACTGCACTGGGGTGAATTTGATCTTTCAAGAATATTGTAAGAGTTTGCACTTACATAGAGATGGTTATCTTTAAACCATTTTACAAACTTCTTTTAAAAAAATAATCCTCACAAGGCCTTGGTGGGGGAATTAAGTAAATACTATCATCTTCATTTTATGGATGGTGAAACTGAGGCAGTTGTGGGCCTGATCCTATTTTATTAAACTCAGAGGCTCTGATCCTGGAGTCTGGCCAAGCTGTGTACCCATTTCTCCTCAAAACTAATTTTGGACACTGGTACAAGTCAGAGCATCCGAAGACTGGATGAATTTTACCCCAGCTAACCCAGGGCTGTTTTAACTTGAGAAGGTTCATCACTTTCAGAGCTGAGATATAATCTCAAGCATTACTGGCCCCTCACATCACTAGAACATGGCTTTTACACAAATAATTGCCCAAAATTACACTCCTTTGAATATAATCATACTTTAAAACTTCAGGAATCTTAGTTGCTGAATGCTTGATGATAGAGGTTTATCTCATTACGTATAGAATCCTCTACATTTATAGAATTTGCATTACTGTAGATGTGAGAACTTTAATAATTGTTTGTACGTTTCTGAGCAGAACCTTAGCTGTGATTTATTGTTTAATTCATTCCCTCATCCCCCATTGTTCCACTGGTACAGACCACTAGCAGATTCCTTCCATTACTGTTCCAGCTCAGTTCTGCTGACCAGTGCACCACCCATTCTTCTTCCTTGTCTGGCCACTCCTGGATGCTTGCATCGGAGGAAGAGTAACAGCCCTAGGGAAGTTGCTGTCTATTCCCCAATCACACTGTGACCTATAGACACCTTACACCTGCTTGCTTCCTTGCATGTGTGTGAAGGGCAGGGACAAATTTTGCCCTAAGCATAATATAGAAAATGTTTTGCAGAAATATGTTCAAACCCATGAATAGTTATTTGCAAGAAAAACTGACACACAAAATTCATCCTTCAGACAAAACCGGTGAAGGCAATAGGATAAGGAAGAGAAACAAATCCAAACTTGTAGTAATTTTTTCAGAGTGCGGTCTCATGGCCCTCTTGGACTGCAGTATCTCGGATGGAAACAGAAAAGCATTAACATTCTGCAAATATAAGATTACAAGGAATAGATTTAGTAAACAGTTAATATTACAGATGAAAAATTATCCCTAGGTAAATTAATCTGAGCAAATGTGATTCCATTTTTTGATAATTGAAGTGTGGGTATAAGGTAGATGCCTGAGCTGAGGGGCTGCCAGGCAGGAGGAGCTTTGGACTGTAAAGAAACTATTCATGGATAATTTACTGTCGCCACAAACTCCAGCTTTTGTGTGACTTCACCAGGAATATTTTAGTCAGCTGGTTCCTTCTAAGCCATCTATTGTAAATCCTTATCCTCATGTTTGGATAGACAACTGTATCTCACAGCTCTTCTCTATGTCGTATTTTCACAGTTAGGAGTATAATGACCCACTTGACCTAGTTCTTATTTGGATTATTATCCCACCCTCTTCTTCCCTTTAGTTTATAAGGATTTGAAGACTAGCTCTTGAAAAGGAGGTAACCTAGTTTGTTTGTTTTTTTCCCCAAAGAGCAGGATGGGATTTGACATGAAGTAATGATCACGTTAGTGCTTTGACAAACGTGTGTCTGGGAAACACTGTCTCACTATCCTGTTCAAAACTATTGATCCCCGACAACATTATTGATGGAGATGTAATATTTTTAATCCTTTCCCCATCCCCCTACTGACATTCTTTTCATCTGAATTTGTGCCGCTAGACAGTGTAGTAGATGGCCTACTAATCCAAAGGGGTCCAACCTTCTCAGCCTGAGCATTGAACATGCTATTTCAGGTTAATAGGAGCAAAGCCCCAACAGGCATAGAGCTGACATAGCTGGCTCCTATGCTTCCCTTCTGCAGCTCCCTGTTGTTTCGGTGGTTGTGGTTAAAAGGTGTGGCTGGAGCATGCTGTATTCCAACTATTCCCAACAAGCAAATGGTCCTTTTGGGGCATGTTAAAGCAGCATCCAGTCTGTTTTTATGGCTCTGGGACAGAAAATCAGAGAGCTGTAACTGGTTGTTGGTTCTCAGCTTTTCCTCCTCCCTCCCTCTTATAGGTCTGCTTGAGTGGCTGGACCAGCCTTTGCTAGGCACTTCCCTGAGCTCAGGCAGTGCCAGTCAAGCTCCGACTCTGCCCTCTCTTAGGCTTCCAGAGCCTGGCAGGGAAAGAGGCAGTGGAGCTGCCATTGCTACTCACAGGTCCGTTGATAATTAGTGTAAGGTGTATAATACTAATTACCTTATAATTAAAGGCAATGGGCTTCCAACTGATTATGATAGATGTTGATAATTACGTAACAAACTATGGCTACATATCTACAGACATCACGGTCATCAGCATGATTTGAACCCAAGACCACCAACAGCAAAAAGGACATGTCTCAGCAACTGGAGCTGGGTGTTAGTAGTCGGCTTTATCCTCAATGGGACGAGCCATAAGAGCGGTGCCGTGATCACATGAGCTAAGCCAATATGTTATACATTCATGTGTGTCTGTCTTTAAATTATATTTTAATTGGATAAAAATGACCTATTTCTGCTGTTTAAAATATACTGACATTAGCAGATGTAATCTTTTATTTCTCGTTAGCAAAATACAGGTGTTAAGTTGCTACAGAGTTGAATAACTAGTCAATATTGGTGATTCCTTTCAGCATGAAATAACATTAATAGCAAGACAAATAAAGCATAAAAGGGTGATGTAATATTTGCCTGTGCAATGTGACCTAGATCAAGGCCCAGAAGCATAAAAAGAGGTAAGTGTGGCAGATGAATGTTGACTGAAGCATTATCCCTTTTTCACTTCTGATATTTTTCATCATTTAAATGTCAGTACTTTCTTTCTTCAACCTCAGCTGGACAGTCCTTTACTCAGGCTACCAATATGTTGAAACCCCTGATTGTTATAGTAAATACACTGATACAGTGAAATCAACACATGATCAAATATGTTTTTAGGAAGTACATTGCCCCTATCACGTCTTTTTTTCTCTAACGAGAGTAAAATTTTCAAAGGCACCTATGTACCATTTTCAAAAATGAATTAAACACCTAGAAGACTTCATCTTGCTGAAAGTAAATGAGACTTTGACTCTGACATGGAGACTGAGATTCCCAAAAGAAGGAATTTTTCTGTATGCTATTTGACTGCCTCTGTTCAGGATTAGTATGTATGCATAAATAAAAGTACTTAGATTATACCCAGACTCCCTCTCACTAATTTCTTCTCCACCTGGAAGCATATCTCCAAAGCCCTGGACATCTATTACTGTTCAGTAGAGGGGTGACACTGGTGTAATAACAGGACTCTGGTGTTAGAAGAAATTATAGCACTATCTTCAACACAGTCAGTTCTGGGTAAAATAGTGGGGAAAATTGACACAATATTCAATTATAAAAATTAAAGGATAGCAATATAATTAGTGCCAGTCAACATGGTTTTATAGGAAAGAAGTCATGTCAAACAAACCTGATTTTATTCTTGAGAAGATTACAAGTTTGATTGATGAAGGTGACTATATAGACTTAATCTTTTGTAAGGTGTTTGACTTAGCAATGCATGACATTCTAACTTAAAAAATTAGCACTATACAATATCAATAATACACGTTAAATGCATTAAGAACTAGGTAACTGGCAATCTCAAAAAAGTAGCCATCAGTGGGGAATCACCTTCAAATGGGGGTGTTTCTAATGGTACTAGGCCTGCTCCTATTCAAGATTTTTATCACTGCTGATAAAATTTAAGGATGACATGAGTATTGGTGTAATGGTAAATAACAATGAAGACAGAACATTCATACAGAGCGATTTGGTACACCAAGCCCATTTAAACAAAATGTATATGGTCAGATTTAAAGTTATACATCTAGGGAAAGGAACACAGAATATACCAACAGAATGGTGGATTGTATCCTGGAAGGCAGTGACTCTGAAAAGGATTTAGGGATTAGTGACTAGCAACTCAACGTGAGCTCCCAGTATGATGAGTGGGCCAAACAAGGCCAATACAATCTTTGGATGTATAAACAGAGGCATAATGAGTAAGGGTAGAGAGATTATTTTACCTTTGTACATGGCATTATTAAGTCCGATACTGGAATATTGCATAAATTCTGGTATCCTCATTTTAAAAAGGATGTTTTTAAAAATTGGAGAATGTGCAGAAAAAAACCTCAAAAATAATTTAGGGTCTGGAGAAAATGTCTTACAGTGAGAGACTCGGAGCTTTATCTGTTTAGCTTATCAAAAAGATGGAGAGGCAACTCGAATACAATCTATAAGTAGCTTCATGGGGAGAAAATACTGGGTACCAAAGGCTCTGTAATCTAACAGTGAAAGGCATAACAAGAAATAACGGCTTGAAATTGAAACCAAACAAATTCACATTAGAAATAATGCGCAATTTTTGAACCACTAGAACAAACTACCAAGGTAAGTGGTGGATTCTCCATCTCTTGATGTCTTCAGATTAGGACTAGATGCCTTTCTGGAAGAAGTGCTTTAGCCAAAACACAAGTTAAATTTTAGTCAAACACAAGTTATTAGACTCAATAAAAGGGTATCTGGATGAAATTTAATGACTTGTGATATACAGAAGGTTAGACAAGATTATCTAAGGTCCTTTATGGCCTTAAAATCTATAACTCTGTGAAGCTCTTGCATAATTAGTGATTTTTTTTCTGTACTCAACCTGTTGAGTTGAAATAGTTTATTACAAATATTGAATCAACTCAGTCCTTTCCAAGGCAAAACTGAAATCTTAGTCTACTACTTTCACATCAAATTTTCATAAAAATTTCACATCAAATTTTCATATCTCTTTAGAAGATACTAAACAGATGGAGAATTCATTCTGCCACTATACAGCAGGAGAGTTAAAAGACAGCCTCCTGGGGAGTGACCAACGGTCTCATCCAAAGCTCACAAGTAAAGGAAAGGAAAAGAAAAGAAAAGGAAAAACTCCCATTTACTTCAATGTACACTGGATCAGACCCAAAGCCAATACAGAAAGGATATATTATATAAGAAACTTTGTGGTATCTAAAATTGTGGGTACAATTACAATTTTATGTTTTTTCTGTCTAAATTTGTTTCAGACATACTAATCTGCAACAGCTTTACTAGGTGATAAATTATCATTATCTAAATTCATTTAAAGTTAGTTTCTCAAAAATGCTGTAATGAAAAAAAAAATGTGCTTATTTTGCAAACCTTGGTAAAAAAATGTACGTCATCAGTTTAGCAAACTCTCCTGAAGAAGAGCTCTGTGTGAGCTCAAAAGTTTCTCTTTCTTCAAGATATTAGCTTAGCCACTGTGTCCCTCTAATATGCACGTTAAGAGTTTTTAAATTACCTTTTAATGTAGTTTTCAGAAGATATTATTTATAATGCCTGTCCGTTGAAATGACACTTCAATTATTAAATATTTTATGATGTCATGAAGACTGTATTTTTTTCACATTCAAACTCGTTGAAATGAATAGAAACATTCTGCTCATTTATTCCTAAGAACTTTTAGACATTAAACATTTGACTGGCAATGTTTGTTTCTTAAAAAGATAATTAGCCTTCTGGTAGCTAATAAAAAAAAATGCACATTTTTTGTACCCAGGATTTGAGCTGTGGAGTGGGTGTGGAATTTTATTACCCATCCATTTCTGATGATTAGGTCAAAATGATACTGTATGTGAGGAAATGAAGAATGGGAGGGATTTCTTTGTGTAACTGCCAAAAAGAGGTGGTAGGAGATTGATAGAAAAGAATATATGTGAAATGACAGTCAAAGGTGAAATATAAATCAAAATAAAATTAGCATATTTATCTAAAAAAACATAGACTCAGGTTCTCACAAGGAGTGCAGCTTCTGTGATTTGCTGGTGAATATTAGACTTGATAGTATAGTCAGCTATGAGAGGACTGGTGCAGTGTGGGGAACATACCTGGGACTTTTCTGTGTCCCATTGGTTCCACAGAAGCCACAGTGCCCCTTTGGGAACTGAAACAAGACAGAGGGGTCCCTCAAGCTGCTCTAATAATAGTTGATCATGTATGAAAGGCAGAGCAGCTGCCTGTAAATTTTTTATTATTGTGTTGAAGGTTATTGTGTTGCTTGCTAAAGGGGAACTAGAGGTTAAGTCAATCTTAATCTGCTGGAACCAAAGTTTTGCCTGCACCAGACTCTGATCAACAGGCTGACTGGTAACTTCAAGGGGAGATGCAAGCAGGGAAAATGAAATGAACAGCTTTGGAGAGGTTAAAAACTTAAACTCTGAAGCTGAGAGAGAGAAGGAGGCAGTGACTGCTGGGGAGCAGACTGGCCCACCACTTCCAGAGCCTGGGGTTTCTGGTATAAGTTAGGTACTTAAGCTTTTGGGTAAGATAAATGCATGTAGGCTGTTTGTTGGTTTAACTCTTTTCTCTGATTGTTGTGTTCCTCTGGATGTAAATAAATACTCTGTTTTGGAGTCACTGTTCTGAGTCACTGTATCACCCAGCGGTCATAGATCCCAAATCTATGCAGCTGCCCAAACACAGTTGAGCCTGTGGAGTTTCATGGTTGGTACACAGAGGTGCTGTAGCCCAAAGATCTGGTCAAAAAGTTGGATGAATTGCAGGGATTCCACTCAGAGAAGTGAAGGTGCGGGCCCTATAAGTTGGAAAAGGTGCCCCCGGAGGGAGGCCACAGGAACAGCTAGTCCTGAATTGTGACACTGTTTATGTTATGGTGGTAGGGGTGGGCTTCGGAATGTTCTGGGCTTTCTGAAAAATGAGACACAACAGAAGGTTTTCAGCCCCAGTCTAATCTGTAGCCCTTGGCTGAAGCAACCAGGCCAGGTGCTGCGGCTAATCGTGGAAACAGCCTACCCAAGGCAATGCACGCTCCTGCCCATGGGGGATGAGAGATTTGGGCAGTGGCAGATTCCTAGCCCCTCCTTTCTTCAGTGCACCGATGTATATTGTTCAAGTGTGCCATGGGTCTGATCCCCTGTTAAACAATTTACTTCCCAAAAAAGTGAAGTTAGGGTTTTGTTTCAGATTTCAAATTTATTTCTGTGGGATCTTTCTCCCTCGGAATGCAATGAATGCAAAGCTCATGCTAGATCCTGCATTGGGATGTAGCCACTTTTCACTACCAGGAAAGGGCCATGAAGCCTAACTGGCCCAGTGAGTATCCTCCCCCACTGAAAGCGTGATCCTCACATGATTTAGCGGATGCCACTTCCTAATGCTGCTGCCAGCATAACAGGAAAGGCAGCGTGTGGCAGGAGGACAGGGATGTGACTGACCATCTCTCATGCCAGATCAGCCCTGTGAGGCTATTTCTACATGCATGGATACATTAGAACAGTTCATAGCTTGCTCTGCTTTAGCATGGGGCACTCTCGCTGTTGATTGACTACAGCAAGGTCACAGTCCTGATATAAAGCCTGCTGAAGTCAGTGGGAGTCTTTCAAGTTTATTTCAGTGAGGTTTGGATCAGGCCCTGGGAGAGTGCACTGTTGAGCTTCGTTACTTTTTCACCACTCCTCCCCTTGCTTGTTCTGTGGGGTTTTTGCGGTAGCCGAAGTTCTGGTCCTTGTATGAGCCACATAAGGGTGCCCCGGACATTTTTCATGTGGTATGCACAATGCACTGTGTTTGGGCTTCTAATCCAAAACTCCTGACCAGAGCAAGGAAACAAAATGGAATCACCCAGCAAGAGTGACAGCCGTCAAACCCACCACACGGGGAAGCTGGAGAAATCCCAGGCATCACCGCCAAACCCGGGGGAGCCATTGCTTCTGCAGCTGCTGGCCCCTTGTCCAATGATCTGTGCCATGCTCAGCCCCCACCTTCCAGCCTGGCCCATCCAGGTGCAATGTCATTCTCAGCCTGCAACCACTGAGCATTGCCCAGGGGCAGCTAAAAGTTGCTTCCCTCCTTAGCTCTGCCTTGCCAATAACATGCACCGTATGTATCATGCATAGGGCTGCAGACACCACCGAACACAAGTACAGCAATGTTGATAGTCAGAACAAAGGTGTATTTTCCACCATTCCTAATCTTTCCCACCTGTTTTTTTTTTCCTGTTTGTTTCACACATTTTACACCAGCATGTCACTTTAATAACTATCTGCTCCATGAGATTGCCACTGTGGAGAACTGAATTTTCCATTCCGGCTTGCAGCACAATAGCTACAGTATTGCTCTTTGAGGTCCTCTCTGCCAATTTATGTCTCAGTGTTAAGCAGAGTGTGAGGAAAGAGAGTTAACAAAACACGGGTCCATTTGAAAATCCATAGCTTTTCCCAAAGTATGTTTTAATATAATTGTGTTTTTAACGTGATTGGTAGGGAACTGCTGGTTTCAAAAGGGCAGTGGCGGGTGAGTAAAAATACAAGAAAAATACAAGTTGCTTTTGGCAACTAATCTAGGAGTTAGGCACCTACTTATGAGGACAGCGAGACTCTTTGGAGGAGGAAGAGGGCAGAGGACTGCTGAACTGGAAAGGATGGTTGTTGTTGCCATTAGCCCCAGAGTGGGAAGAAGATTTGGACTTGAGGGACCAACAAGGAGGTTTTTGTACTCTATAAAAAGAGTTAATAAATGAGACACACAACGGGAGTATCTTGTTCTCAGTAGCGGGGTCTCAATTGCAAGCATCAAGAGGGAGCTGAGTGTTGTGTACCTGCAGGACCACAAGGGATGTCTTAAGAATGATGCCCTGTCACAAGAAGAGATAAATATAGCAGCAAAAGCAAAGCACAGGAGGCTGTAAGTAGATCTAGGTATACCCTCTAAGCCTTCACTTTACTAGGCTTAACAAGGTAGTGCTACTATCCACTCTATACTCCTTCTGCATTGGTGTAAATAGGCACCAGAGAATTAGGGCCTTGATTATATATTTAGTTTGATTTGTGGTCTAAATACATTTTTTGAACCCAGGTTTTGAGAAAGAAAAGAGATCATCGAGCACCACTTCAGCCTTAGCTAAAACATTTCTTTTTGTTTTCTGCCTTTCAGCAGAAAGGGAATCAAGCTTAGCCCCTGGAAACAAAACAGAAAGGGAAAATGAGATGCCTGTCACTCATATGACCAAGGAGTAAGAAAAGAATGATTGCCTCTTAGGTGAAAATACTGTATCCCAGCAGAAAAATTGTCTATCTTATTTCAGCAAGCTCACCCCCTTTTTAACAAGCTGTAATGTCAGTGGCACATCTGACCCACAGAGAAGGTGGTGATTTAAAATTACAGCAGAAATAAATAATACATCCAACTCTATTGCAGGAAAAAAAGGTAAACAATCCTATTACCTATCGGTAATAGGTAATATGTTGGTCAGTGCTGTGAAAAATCCACATCCCTGAGTGATGTAGCTATGCTGACCTGACCTCCAAATTAGGTGCAGCTATGTCAATGGAATAATGCTTCCACTGATGTAGCTACCGATGTTCAGAGAGATGGTGGTGTTACAGGGACGGAAAAATTCCTACTGTTGGTCTTGGCAGCATCTATATTACCACCAGCTGGTTATACCAGCAATGCAGCTATGCCACTGTAGTCTTCATAGTGTAAACATACCCTTAGTCCCAGCTTTTGACTCCACTGCAATCCACAAAACCCTTGCTTGGATGCCACAAAACCCTGTAGGTGTCTAAACTCAATGCCTAAGTTTTTCAGGGTAAAAGTTCCCTGGGCACCTAAGTTTGAGTCTCTGGGTATGTGCACTGGTGCCCCACTCTAGACATCTGGGAACCAATCATCCACCGAATCATCCACCAAATTGCGTGATCACCCCAATCACTCACCGAAGCCCCAGTGTGATCCAAGAACGGCAGAAGATACGAGCTCTCCACCTATCTTGCTGTGGTGCCTGATTGCATGTCTACAGGATCAGGCCCCATTCAAAATCTGTCCAGCGTTCATGCCATCTACCTTATAACTTTTAGTCCAGTGGTTAGAGCATTCATCTTGGATGTGGGGGACACACATTCAATTCCCCCTCTATGCCTGAAGATGAGAAAGGATTTGAACCAGGGCTTCCTTCCCCTCAGGCAAGTGCCCTAACCGCTGAACTAGATTAGATGATCATAATGGCCCCCTCTGATCTTATAGTCTAGTCTATGAGAACTACGGTTATGCTTGGCAGGATTAGACTTTTATCTATAAATGTCAATTTTACCACACGTGCACAAACAAACGAACAAATATTTCCATGGGTAATAATTAAAATAGACAGATAGACTCAGTAAGAAAAACGCTGCTTTAGAACTTATTAGAGTTTGATTTCAGGATATTTTACTTCATATATTTTGACATGCAATGTAGACAATTTGTGTTTTAACTGTTACAAAGCTTTAACTTTTTTAACCTCAACATCTACGGTCATTAGATCATTATTGCCTGACCATCCCTATTTCCTATCACTGTGAAAAACTTAGATCAAAAATTAAAAAATGCTTAAAATTAGCATTGATTTTATCTGGCAAAATTATTTTAAAAAATAAATAAAAATTGAATTCTGCCAAGCCTCACTATGGGATATTGTGATGTGCGACTTCTTCTGTCTCTCTTGTAGAAGCTGTTCCACTGTGAATAAAGTCCTTGAAGAAGGGTGGACCCATGGTCTCCCACCTCCCCTGTGGGCACCCTATCCACAAGACTACAGAGTCATTCTCAGTGTCTCTCTGGTGCAATGACTTATTACATATACAAAGCAGTTTCAAAAGGAGAAACTGAGGGAGCCCAACATCACAATATCCCATAACTCCGTGATTTTACAGTTCTCCTGAGAGGTGGGAGACCCCTGTTCAAATATGTTCTCCCTTCTCAGGCAGAGGGGGTGGGAAATGAATTTGGGTCTACCCCATCCCAGGAGAATGCTCTATCCACTGGGTTAGAATTTATAAGATCCCTCTCACCACCTTCTCCTCCAGCTCTGGCCATCTTGGGTAAAACAAGGCAGTTGCCTATCTTATTCTCACAAGAAATTATTTAGGTGCCTAAACTGCCTGAGTCCAGGGAGAGGTTTCTATCTGTAGAGCATAAGAAGAGAGCCTGGCTTTAGGTAACTATCTCTGTGAGTGGGGCGGGTCTTAGGATACATCCCTCTTGTTGGCATCTCCCCTTGGCTAGCTTAGGTGGCTCTCTTCCTAATGTGCTGGCTTTCATGGATTGAATTGTAAGGCATAATCCAAATAGTCCATAACAAAAGTCCCAAACATGTAGTCCACTTCTCACGCTAGTGCAAATAGTTGTCAGAACAGAAGACATCTTGTCTCTTGATGGCCCCATACCACACACCAGCACTTTTGACCACACCTGTGTGCAGTCAGTCCTCTCCTATCCTTCTACCAGGACGGCCACCCAGACCTTCCATCTGGAGTGCACCCCCACTCTTCCCAGCAGGAACCCTACAGCCTCTCTGCTGGGAGCATCTTTGCCAGGGGAATAACCCTCACTCCTCCTGGCATTCGCATGGTCTCTCTGCCTGAAGATGTCAGAGGATAAAACTCATCTGCTGCTCCTCCTGCCTTCAACTCTCTCCAGCCCTGGCTCTCTGGCTTGGGGACATCAGCCAGCAAACCCCTCTTCCTGATTTCCTGCCTTCAGCCTCCTTCCAAGAACATCCACTGCCCTGTGGTCTCTGGCAGCTCTCACATGTCCCTCCTGACTAAACCAGTCTGCTCTGATTCACTGGGACACCTATTCACTGCATCTCTCCTGATCTGTTATAGCCCCCCGGTGCTGCCTCAACATCTTAACTGACCAAATGGGAGTATCTACTCTGGTACAGGGGAGCTGAACCTACCTGATGTAGTGGGGCCAGCCATTCTACAAAAGACCCCATTCTTCATTACATTATACAGGTTTTAGAATAATATTTATACCTTCCTATAGGTTTTATTTCTATCGTATTCTATACCATTTTTCCAGAAGGGTGGAATGCAACTGAGTGGTAGGCACTGTTTTCTGCTTAGGGTAGAGCAGGGGACTGCACACTGGGACTCTGGTTCCATTACTGATTCTGCCACTGACTTGCTGTGTCACCAAACTTGAAATGGGTGTATCCCCCGGTGACAGGGCACACTTGCCCCACACTGGGTTCACCAAGGGTTAACTCTACCCTCTGAGCTGAGGAGGCCACACCTCCTCAACCCTGCTGGGCATCCTCCGGCTGGAGACTGGGTATAAGAGGGAGCCTAGCACCTCAGTCGGGGATGACTGCTGATGGGGAAGGATGCAGACTGCTGCCTCTCTCCAGGGAGCTGCTGCAGGCTCCAAACCCACACAGAGCCCCAGGTGGATTCCAGACTGTCGGACAAACCCAGAGAAGGGACTGAGATGCCAGAAGTTGCAGGGCTGAAGACCCTGAAATCTCCAGGGAATCATGGATCATTGCCAGAGAAGACAGTGTAGGAAGCAGCTCAGGGGGACTTAAACATTGCTACTGTGGGAGAACTGGGCAATTGGTCAACATATTTTGGGAGGTTTCTCGATGGCGAGTACTTCTGCCACTGCCTGGGGCTCGGAGGAGCACGGAGGGCCCAAATCCCCCTACGCTGGGTGCCACACACCCCTTGGTGGCGTCCCACTTCTCTAACGTGCCAATAAGCCACCTTATCCCACAGAAGTGGGTGACTTTATTGACTCCGGATAAGACTACACTGCCCTGACTGAAAAGGGCCCTTTGCTGACTCTGGTCACTAGGCCTTCCTACCCAGCACAGCAGGGCCATCACACTGACTCCAGCCATTAGGCCGTCCGACCTGGTACACCAGGGCCAAAATATTGCCTCGGGCTATTGGGGCACACCATCCTGAGGGAAGGAGCAGCCATATTGACTCTGTCCATTAGGCCATTCAGAGAGAGAACAGCCACATTGACTTTGGCCAATAATCTGTAGCCCCCTGTGGCTCAGGGGATTGAGACACAAAGCTGTGGGGCTATAGTGATCCTTGCACGTCCCAAACGGGGGATGGGCATGCTTGCCACACGACACCCCCACAGGTCCCAATTCAGGACAGCATTTGAGCATCTGTTTCTTATTAAGCACATGATTATATCCCATTGAACTCAACATACGCTTAAAAGTTAAACCTGTGTTTAAGTGCTGTTCTAAATGGGGATGATTTCTTGATCATGTCCATAGAGAAGTGTTGTGAGAGAGAGAGAGAGCATAAATTCTTTGAGAACCTTGGATTAAACTGCTATGGGAAAGCAAGATGAAGAGAAAGTAGTGCAGCTTTGAGACATTGTAAACAAAAGCTTAATGAGGTTTCATAGAAAGCAGGACACAAAGCCATTCTTAATCTGTCAGCTGACTTTTGGTTTCCTTTTGCTTCTGAACTCTCTTGACAAATTACCTTCAATTGCCCAAATATATTTGCTTTGCTTTTAAATAAAGGAGTAAGGTTTATGAAAGTTGTGGAAAGAATTCTCTTCCTTTTTAATATACTGATTTCCCCCAGGTTATTTGTTGAAGTAAATGGTAATTTGGCATGGAGCTGTCATGCAAAATGTCAATGCTGCAGATATCAGTATGTGGGTACCCTTTGATTTGCTTCAGTTTGTATCTGAATCTGTGCACGAGCAAATCACTTGCAGCTCTTCAATTCACTTACTTTTATATTTCCATGTGAGGTTTTTTGGCACAGTCCTCACATTAGATTCATAAATGTTAATTGCAGCACATGGGGGGAATTTAGGGCAAACATCAGCTTTTTGTTGTGGTTCCAGATTGTGACTTCTGCATGTGATTTTGTTTCAGTTCACTCTCATTACTCTCTCTGTCTACTGCAAGATGATAGGGACTAGAGATTTTTTTTTATCTGTAGCCACTGAACTTGTTTAGACTGTCTACTCCTGGAGGAATTCTGCACCAAAAAAAGTAAAAATTCTGTGCCTCAAAAGTCTGTGCACATTTTACAATTCTGCAAAATTCTGCCTATTTTATTTGTCAAAATAACACAATATAATCATGCCAGTTTCAATTATTTCGGTAATTTATTTAAAAGTACCTGTCAGCAAGTATGTCTTTAACTGTACAGGCAACAAGAAAGATTCAGGAAATGTTTTTTTGACAAATAGATTCCTTACTAGACATAGTAATACAGAACTTTGAGTAATAATTCATTTAAACTACAATCCAGAAACATATTTCCTGCACTCCTCAGAAGCAGTGCAAAGGCTTGGGGGAAACAGGGGTAAATGGAGGAGCTCACGGAGAGGGAAGTAATTGCTGGGAAGGAGCCTGGGAGTTAATATGGAGCGTTGTTGGGTGTGGGTGTGAGACATATGGAACAGGTTTTTTGGTAGGGAGGGTGTGATAGGAAGTTGGGGAGCCTCCCCCATACAGACTCTGGCTGACCCCTAGCCTCTCCCATTCAGTCAGACACATCTGCCCTTGTCCCCATGTGTCCCTGCACCTCTACTCACTCACCCACCCACCTCCTTCCTGTCCCCATGTGGCCCTGGACCCCCCACCACATCCCAATAGGTCCTTGCACCCCAACCCCCATTCATTCCCCTGACTCAATGCTGTCACCCCACTAGCTTCTGTACCCCCACCCAAGTCTGTTCTCACAAGAGCCCTTCTGAACCCCAATGTGTGTGATCCCCCAGCAGTCCCATGAGCCCCTCCCCCCCATCCCATGCCTCCTCACCTGACCTCGTGGGCAAGGCGCTATGAGGAAGGCAGCCTCTCCCACTCCCACCTGCAGCTGACTAAGCTGACTGCCCTCTCTTCTGGCATCACAGCAGCCCCTGATGGGCGAAAGGTATAATTGCAGCACCATCCTGGCAGAATGTATTTTTTGCTGGGGACATGAATTCTGCGCATGTGCAGTGGTGCAGATTTCACCTAGGAGTATTTAGCGTCTCAGATCAGTGTGATCCTAGTTATCCTAGGCCATAAAGGTTACTAGAAACTTCCTTTTTTTTTACAGCCAAATATAATTATTCATTTTGCTCAATCACTATATAACAATTTTTTGCAAAAGGTTTTGGGTATTTTGAATGATGACAGTGAAATTACAGGATGGCAATGATTCTTACTATTATTATGTATTATTAATCATGTTGATTATTACAGTGCCCAAGAGCCAACCATTCTGCTAGGCATTGTACAAACACCGAGTAGTACACAGTCCCTTCTGTGAAGAGCTTTCAGTCTGATGTGATGGCAGCAAACATCATGTTTGTTCCACTATTTTATTTATTGGTGCGTTTGCTGAGGAGAGGCTAATCGAAAAGTAAAGAGGGTGAGAGGAGCAGTCATGGAATGAAGTAGCATTTTATTTAAAACTCTCCCTCCATTTCTCATTACTTCATTAATTAATATTAGAAATTTTGAAGGAAGAGTATTCATTATCTAAATGCAATTTGAAATGTTTTTAAGGGTTACCACCATAGAGCTCAGTAGAGCACTCTAAGTTCTATCTGTGCATCCAATGTTACAGTTACTCCATTCAGTTTTTATACTGATTTTCCTGAGATGATGAAGTCTGCTTAGCTTACATTAAAGGGTATTTCTTTGTGATCCATATTATTACCATTTTTAGCTGTTTGCTGACATCTTCTGATGTTGCAACATTACTTAAAAGTTGAATAGGACTCCATTCTCTTTTAAATATTTTTGAGGAGCATTAGGCATAGGTGAGTTTGACAAAAACCCCATTATTTTATTTACATATAACATACATGACTTCATGGTGCATGAAATTATCTAATACCATGGACATTGGGGTTCCTTTGGATTCCAGACCCTAAAGACTGCTAGTATGGTGCAGGAGCAAGGACAGCAGGCATGCATACCAGATGCCCCTACCAAGATTTGAAGTTCTGACAGTTAAATTTGAGTTCCAATTTTTTTTCACCTCTAGATATGATGCACATATGATGATAGGATGAACCACATCAAATAATAGGTGCCAAACCCCGTATCTTTCATTGCTTACACAAATAACAACTCTTAACCCAGTCAAAGATCCTTTCTGTGGCCAAAAAAATTGCAAGATTCACCAGGATCATACTGAGAACACTGGATCATTGTGCTTTTCAATGTGCTTCTTTAAAATACACACCTTAGCTAATGTTGACTAGCTTGGGCAAAATAGCTTCCATATGATGAGAGGATTTTTAATTCAGAAAATAACAGTGCAGTTGAGCTCCTATCTATTTTAAGTGATTTCTTTGTTTTTAATGGGTCTGGAAAATTTCTATGAGAATTCCTGGGAATTCCTTTGCAAGCCATATGCTGATACTGTATTTGTGATAATACATTTTCATTATAACTGTTTATACAGTGTACCAAATGCAGGGTTTGAGGGATTGATAATTCTTTACTTGTTTTTTTCCTCAGTCATTTAAAGTGTGTGTGTGTGTCTTGTATGGTACTGTGGTAATGCTCTTATACTGTACATGGAACCAATCATGCAAGGTGCAGAGCTATTCCTGTGAGTTTGAGCAACCATATAGCCCTCAATACACTAAATCATTTAAGGGCATGCTTAAGTGACTAAGTACTACTCACCTGCTTAAGCATGTTCTTAACTTTAAGTGTTTTGTTGGATCAGGTCCTTGGTTTGCAAAGGAATTCCCAGGAGTTCTCTTAGAAATTTTCCAGATCCATTAAAAACAAGCAAATGCCGCCTGCCACGCCAACAAGACTGCACTGCACCCTATCAGTTTCTACAGTAACCTGTTGACTTCTGTGTAGGCTTTTACCCTGCAAATATTTGCACATGCTTAATATTACACGTGTGAGAAATCCCAATGACTTCCATGCATAAAGTTAAGCATGCACTTAAGAGCTTGCAGGCCATCATGCATTAGTTGGCCATTCAGATAGTTCCTTTATTTTTAAACAACACATTGAATAGTAGAATAGGTACAGAGAGAATTAGCATTGCAATAGCACAGATAGATTGGAATTCTGAATCAAATCACTTACAACACATTCTTCAGTACTTCAGCCAAGAGTACTGGAGTATCTTTGTGAAATGATCATGAGGGAATATACTATTTTGGTGATTGTTCACAAGATCATATAAACTGTTCCAGCTATTGAATGAATATTATCATTTCTTACTGAGTCCAAGACAGTGATAAATCTTCAAGGCTTTCTGGCTTATGGCTCTGTGAAGTTTTAACAAACAAATGAGGCCATTCTTCTTCTTTCCTATCAAATGGAAAAATTCTTTCCTACAAAGGGGATGCTCTTCTCTCTTTCTAAGAAGAGCTAAAATCCTTTCAGGGAGCTCTGTTACAAACTTGAAGGTTATCCCATTGCAATAGGCTTTGAAGTGTGCGAGTTTTATGTAAGTGCGGATCTCAAACTGAAACACAACCGAAGTCTGATTAATGTATCTTCAAATAATTCTGTCTCCACATAAGATATACAACATCTAACATTATATGGTTTTTACTAATAACTTCAATGCAACAAATATGACCAAAAGTTTCAAAATTGTGGTCCTAAATCTAATCTCCTAAATTCACAATTGGGCAGATAAAGAAGTGGCCTGATTTTCCAAAAGAGCTGAGTACTCAGCGACCCCAGAAGTTGAAGAAAGTAATTATGTTTTGTGATGTTGATAAAAACCTACCCAATTTCCTGTGCCCTTGCAGAACAGCAAATATGATTCCATCTGAACATTTTTGTGTTGTAGGCAAGAAAAGGACTGCTTAATGAGCTGTGAAAGGTGTAAAGTAACATTTAGCATGAAAAATGTTCATTAAATGGCATATGTTTATAATATGGGGAACTATTAGTGATCTCTTCAGTGTTTCTATGGAAGCTGATTATATTTTACCCAGCCATGTTGTCAAAAGCTCATTCAAAAATTACAGTGCAAAAGCCCCTATAGATATTTTGAAGATGCTCACAGGCTTGCTCTGTCTTAAAAGATATTTTGTGTTACTCCCCCCTCCCACCACTGGAAATACTGCAGTCCAGTTGAATTTTTCTGCCTGTGACAAGATAAATAATCTAATTCATGCATGCTTCCAACAACTTTCCAGGCAGTGTTTTGTTAAAATGACTGTATGTTACTTTAGGGTATGTATTACAACTTTTACTAGTTTCTTGATAACTCATGTAGGTTGCCTCTCCGCACTGCAAACCCCAATCTAATCTTAGGAGACATCACTATAGTATACTAGAAAAAAGACAAATTTCTGTAACCTTAAGGCTGGAATTTTCTAAGGAGCTAAGGGAGTTAGATAACCAAATACCTTTGAAATTCAGTGGGAATTAGGTATCTAATTCCCTTAGTCACATTTGAAAAGCTCAACCAAATAAATAAATAAAAGCAAATCCAGCCACCAGTGTCCATGTATGTAGAGGCTGACCAGGTTGCAGACCCAGTGTGGTTTCACTACGTAAATGGGGGCTAGACCTGAAGAGCTGCACAAGGGCCTTGCCCAGAGCAGACCTCAGTTTTGTGGGAGCCCTTAGAGTGGAAGGATGGAAGAAGCTGAAAGAGGTACAGAATGGACCAATCCCTCTGTCGGCTCCCCAGCAGTTACAGTGCCATTAAGCACTTTTGATAACTTTGAGCATAGTCTCATAGACTATGGTCAGAAGGGACTATCATGATCATCTAGTAGTCTGACCTCCTGCACATTGCAGGCCACAGAACCTCACCCACTCACTCCTGTAAAAAAACACTCACCTCTGGCTGAGTTACTGAATTCCTCAAAACATTATTTAAAGATTTCAAGTTACAGAGAATCTACCAATTACACTTTGCCTCCTTTCCTATCTGTCCCATGTACTTCAAATAATTGATAGAAAGGGTATATAGTCTGAAGATCAGACAACAGGCTTGAGCATTGGGTCCCTATCTCTGATTCATATCACAAGTCACTTTACTGTATCTTAATTCCTCCATTTGTAAAACAATGTAATTATACTTGCGTACTTCACAAAATGTCAGGGCTTATTTGAAGTGCTTTGTGATCATCAGATAAATCAATGACTAATTTGGGCCAATATAATGCTATATGATTCAATGAGCTGTAGCTGATGGACGGAGTCAATTCAGTAGTGCGGTCTGTTTTTGTTTGTTTGTTTGTTTGTTTTTGGTTTTTTTTAAATGATGAGGGAAAAAAGGCAAGTGATCATCCTTACCGTTGTTGTAATATGTTGAAAAGTAAATAGGAACTAAGCCAAAATACATTTTACTGTATCACATTTATCAACTTATGCAACTGCTACAGAATTTATATTTATGAAGGAGTGGTGAAAGGCCTCCTACAGTTCTCTGCTCTTTATATGTCACTTACCATCTAAATACAAGTTTGTTAAAAAAGGAAAATTACTGGATACAAATACTTAAAATTATTTGACATTGGCTTTAGCTTAGTGAACTATTTGCATTCTGTAATCTAATTCACATGTATCAATGGGAAAATCCACATATCATCTATAGAACATATTTGATTTTAACTGTAAGATGATGATTTTACTTGGTCCATCTTAACTAGATTCTGCAATTCTCCCTACTTGACACAGACACACCTTTTATCTAGGTTTCTATTCTTCCTATAATCAATTACACTGCTCCCTGAATGGCTTAGAATTTAGCTAGCTATTTAGCTAGCTATGGACCATATGCTCAGCTGGTGTCAATCAGAATAGTACCATTGGCTTCATTGGAGCTGCTGTGACTTATTCCAGCTGATGGTCTGGACCTCTAGTTTTAAAATATAGCCTGCTGTTTAAACAAGACACTGTACATTTGAGTTTTGTGAAATTGACTACATTTTTAAAAAATCAAGTTTTCTGACAGAACATCCTTTAAATAATATGTCCTGATTTTTTTTTTTTTTTGCTGTCTTCCTGATGCTCTTGTGAGGGCTTTTTGACAGGGGTAAAGCTGACTGACTTAGATCCCATCCCTGGAGATATTTTTTATCTGTGGTTAATTTTCTGCAAGTGAGTTGCCCTATTGAGTTTAAAGGGGCTACTTATGTGCATAACGTTACACACATGGATGCTTGTAGTATGAGGTCCTAATTGAATACACAGGGAACATTGAAACTGGCTACGTCCAAAGTGCTGTCAAATTATTATTATTTATATGTACTGCCGTAGCCTGGGGGCCCTAGTCATGACCAGGACCTCGTTGTGCTAAGTGCAGTACAAACATGGAACAAAAAGACAGTTCATGCCCCAAAGAGTTTACAATCCAAAAATAAGACAAGAGACAACAGATGCATACAGACAGACGGGAATACAAGAAAACAACGAGCCAGTATTGGTCAGCATAACAGATAGTGGTCTCAGCACGCTACCAGCCTAATTGCTGTCAAGTTTTTTGTAGGCATCATGAAAAAGAGAAGATTGAAAGAGGGATTTAGAAGGATAATGCATTAACATTGCAGATGTTTAGGGGAGCTCCTCTCAAGAGTGGGGGGAAGCATGGCAGAAAGCAAGAAGGTGCTTGTTTGAAAATGCAGTAAGTGGGAGACAAAGGCTGGCATCACTGGCCAGCCAGAGGCGGGAGATGACAGTGATGATTATGTTATATCAGAAGATTATTTGGCTGTGATTTTATTAGGTGAGGTTAAGCAGGCTATTTGTTGGACAAGTGGGAAAAGCCTAGAAACAGATGGGTCACTGTTCAGTTGCATTAGCTATTGGTATATCTAATTCTTGATTGTAAGGTCTTTGGGTTAGGAACTGTCTTTTTGTTATATGTGTCTACAGTTCCTACCACAATGGGGTGCTGGTCCATGACTGGAGCCCTTGATGCTAATGCAAGAGAAATAATAATTGAGTAGTTGTTGCAAATGCTGAATGAAGCCAAAAACCAAGAAGACATACCAGAAATAATGAGTGGATTCAGTAATGATACTGAAGAAGGAAGGAAGTTTGCATTCATTCTGCCAATTATAAACCTCTATAGTTGATATGCCGAATCTCAGGGATTATGCAAAATCTCAGGGAAAATCTTGGCATCCCAGTAAGAAAAATGTCTGCTTTATTAGATGCTTATTGATGAGTGGGGTTTCATTTGCAAGAGGCTTTCGGCAAAGGCTATTGAATTCTATTCATCAAGCTAGTAAACTAGATGTACTATATGCAACATACTCAGATGCAAAAGAGGGATCCAATCACATAAAGTGGTCAGATTTTTTAAAAATTTTTGATAGATATATTTGGAAAGAGCTTCAATATATGTGTAAATTTTGTTTAAAATGAACCTCATGCAGTGATACAGGACACTATGCGGATAGCTTCAGTTTCAAATAATGCACTTGCCAGTTTCTTCACTCTTATCCAATTCTATTTGTGTAAACTGAAACTATTAGCAATCAAAATTCAAGAGCATCTTTAAACTGTGTGGATTCAGACGAAGCATGGCATGGGGCCAAATCTTGACGTTCTTGCTCAGTCCTTACTCACGTGGACAAGTTTGACCATTTCTGGATGTCAGATATGAAATGCATCAGATGTAATATGTTTTCATGGTCTCTTCTCACCCAGTGTCCAGAAAAAATGATGTATCATTGCATTTGGTTGACACCTATTCTTAAGGATTTTGGCCTTGTAAGTTGCTAGGAAGATCTTAAGCACATGCTTAGCTTCTAACGTGTGAAAAGCTCCATTGACTAACTTTAATGGGACTATATACATATTAAATGTTAAGTACATGCACAAGTGCTGTGCTAAATCAAGAACTATTATACAACATCTAGAGTGATTTATTTGATTTTGGGGGAGAGTGTACGCACACACACACAAATAGTTAATAGCATAGGGCCAAATTCTGTACTTACTTGCAATCCTAAACACTTCAGTGAGGATTTCTTGGGTGTAAGTCAAGGACATATATGGCTATTAAAGGTCAATACAGCACCCACAAATAAATTACTTATTAACCTTGCTACCTGTAGAGGTAACATACTGGTATTAAATGTAGATGATTTATTTAAGGAATCCTCATAGGATGGGGGAAAGGCACGGTTATCCTGGTTGTAATTGTAGGTTCCAGATGGTGCAGTTGTTTGTATTTCTATCTTACATAATTTTCTGAAGAGTGGAACATTATTATTTATTTTCAGAAGTCAGCGATAATCTTTCAGTTCTGTTGGTGGACCAAAGCAGTGCCACAAACAAGTTGTGCTTTGTCATCCAAAAAGAGAGAAAATCAATAGTTTATTCCATTCTCCAGCACTGTATATTATTTATACCTCATAAGAACAGTTTTTGTTGGATGTTTGTCAAACCTGAAGTGTTCCTTTGGTATGGGATCGATGGTGTTTTGGGGCTCCATCTTGCAGCTGTGCTAGGGTCAGCCCTTAGGGCACTACAAACAGCCTTGAAAAAGCAAATCCAGCTGATACTTTTTTCTCCTTCCCCCACTTTCTAACAAACGTGGGGAGGGGGGAAACCAGTTAACCTTTTGATGGTATCTTCAATCTAGTTTTGTGGTTTTGAGGATTGCTGCACGATCTAGAAAATAGAATCCTTAGATGTAGGATTGGAAGGGATCGAAGGAGGTTACTGAGGCCAGCTCCCCACCCCCATGCTGAGTCAGGCTCAAGTATATCTAGGCCATCCCTGACAGGTGTTTGTCTAACCTGTTCTGAAAAACCTTCAATGACAGGGATTCTACAATTCCCTTGGCAACCCACCTAATACTTAATTATCTTTAAAGTTTTTCCTAACATCTAACCTAAAATCTCCCTTGCTGCATATTAGGTCATTCACTTCTTGTCCTACCTTCAGTGGACATTTTAAAAAAAAAAAGAAAAGCGCATCTGGGATGCAACAGATGTGATCACTAGTGACTGTGCAAAAAAACTGAAATGAATTACAGCATTTTCAAATTTCAGTGAAAATGGTGCAGTCTGTTTTGTCCAAATTTAGGCTCTTAAAAAAATGGCCTGATTTTCAAAAGTGTGCTGAGTTCACCCAGCCACTGCCACTGATTCAACAGAAACCACTTGAAAAATCAGTCAATTTACATAGCAGCCTAAATGTGCATTTAGGACCCTAACTTTAGGAACTTATTTTTGGGAAAATTTTGTATTATGAAATTAGGATTGAAAGTAAAAATAGTACTACCCCATTACCCACTTAAGGTTTTTTTAAGCAATCAGATTTCAAAACATCTTTCAGTGGTTTATACTGAGAGCACACCAGATTTTGAATGGTTTGATATGAAATGACTAAATTTGATGAATAATGAAAAATTTGTTTTACCAAATGACCAAGCACAGCAGGAAGGATACTTGCCTGTACATTCTTTTGCTCACTTTTATATGGATTGAATGACATATGGGAAACAGGTGAGCTAGCTTGCTGATGTACATAGCGTACTTTGAGAGCAGTCTGGAAGTGGTGGTGTATGAATTGGTTACATGTCATGTGGCGTTTCCCCTTTTGCCAGAGAAATCTGCAGCTGGGGAGATCGTGATGGTATCCCACCCCCTTCATCCACCTGAGCGATACAAAGGTGTCAGGTAACAAAAGGGAATCTGGCTCAATATCTTTATGTTCAGAGAACCATATAAGTACAGAAAGAATAAAATCTAACAGATAGTCTTGTATTCACTTCTAAGCCATTGTACAATTATTCTTTATGGTATTTCTTGTTCTTTGTCCTGTCCAGTTATAAAAACAAATTAAAAATTTCTCTAAAAATTTAAGTGGGCCTTCCAAGTGACCTGGATACAAGAAACAAATGAGCATGTATTGGGGATGTAAAAAGGCTAGTGTATGTTCTTGCTGACTGGGGAGAGGGCGGATGGGATGGCAAACAAAACAAATTAAAACCTTTAAAAATGGCTGAGTAGCTTAATGGGTTGATCCTGGTAACTCTCTGTAGATTTTTGGGCGGAGAAGCTTGGACAATGAGACTCCCTATTGAAATGGAAAAATAGCCCTGTTCCAAAATATGCTGGGCTCCCATTTAATCAACAGACACCAATCTGGGTTCAAAAAGCCATTAGCTTTGGTATAGATATATACCATGACATATTGCTAAGCATCATTAAATATTCTAAGAGGGTGAGCACTATCTAGTATCAACCATCATAAACTGTAATGGAAAAAGAAATAGAAATTACTCTTGTAAATTGCTAGGAGAAGATGCTATTCTTATCTAAGCATCTGTGAATTCTTACTCACTTGAGTCTGAGCCAGGTCGAATTGGGACTATACCTTTAACATAAACTTTACCTTCTTCCCTCCTGCCACATATTGCTAGAGCATTTCAGCTGCCCCAGTGTAATGTATAGAGATCACATTTTCTCTGCCTAAGACAATTTAACCAATCCTAAGAGTTAGTCAGTGAGATTCATTTGGAGAGAGGAAAGTACTCTGCTCTAGCTGAAAGTTGGCTCCTCTTTGCTGAAGTCAGCCGAACCTTAGAATAGAGTATAATGGGCACAGCAGCTCCTAGAGAGTGTTTTCTATTCTAGCTCTGTTTTTGATTGGTTAGTGCTATTTAGAGATTGACTTTATATTCTCATTTACTTGGTGTCTTGGGGCAGCAGGGACAATAAACCCTCTCTTTTGAATTGGGAAAATATCAAAAAAGCTCCACAACTCAGACATAGTGCCACATTTTCTGTTTAAGATAGTAATAAATTACTCTTCGGCTCACTAATGGATTAGCCTCTATTATACTCATTATCAGGTATTCCCAGGTGCCTATGTATTTATAAAGTGTAAATTAAAGTGACTTTAAGATTAGCAACAAATACATACAGTGCAAGGACCATAAGGCACAGCATTTTTTCCCACATCAGCAACTATTTAAAAAGGTACATGTAACATTAAATATTAAAACGAATAACCTCCCCATTTTAGTAATTTGTTCGGTCTTCAGAACAGAATGATAAAGAAAAAAAGGGAAGAAATCACAATAATAAATTACGATGCAGTTACATTATTTAGTCAATGACCCACTCTTGGACTTTAGCAATATAATAGCTGTTATATACATTTTTTGTTGAATTAACTTCTTAAAGTAACTATATTATTTGATAGTGAATTACAACATTCCTGTGGATGCCTCTAGATTTATACCAATCTATGTTAGCATCAGATTGGGTGGAAAAAATGTTATGAATCTTGAGGGTTTCATGCACTGCAAACCAACAAAGTATAAGGAATTCAAAGTTGAGTCTGACACCTCCCCTTAATTTATATCTAAAAGTGGGTAAGTATAAATATTTCAAACAGTATTGAGACTCTTTTCTTTAATTTTTCACACATTTGTTCCTGAAATTTTTAGCCTGCAATGTGCTTGCATATAACATTCTACAAATAATGAACCGTTCCATGAACCACTTATTCTCATTGTGGATGGATAATCTGTGAATGACAAAATCCCTTGCAAATAGTCCACCCAGGTCTTCTCATGCCATTATGGGCAGAAATATCTAATTAATGTATTTTTAACCTGACATCATTCCATCATTTTACCTACTCTTTGATTCTTCCTTTTTTCCCCATCTTTCTCGTTTCACTTTTATTCCTTTCTCTCTAGAGCAAAATTATCTACATTATTCTAATGGAAGATAAACTCACTAGTATGTCTTTTATTAGTACTGAAACCAAAGAGCAAAGAATGAGGGAATAAGACACTGACATAAAGAACATTAAGAGACACTAACATAATGTGAAAATAAACAAAAATATAAACTTCTAAAATAACATAATAGGGATATGATCCAGCTCCTACTGAAATCAATAGAAAGATTCTCATTGACCTCACTGAGAGCCGGATCAGGGATGCAAATTCTAGACCAAAGTGCTGTGTTTTAAGTCCTTTCCTTGCATCCTCCCTTTCATTCACCTCACTGAATGCTGGTAACAATATAATATGCTACACCATTGACTTTCAAAAAACCATTGACAAAATATCTCATAAGAGGCTATTAAGGAAACTAAGTAGTCATGGAGAGGCAAAGTCCTGTCATGGATTAGAAACTGGATAAGAGACAGAAAACCAGCAAAATAATAAATGGTCAGTTTTCAACATGGCATGTCTTGAACTCAGTGTGACTACTTATGAGCTTGAAGTTAACTATGTGCCTAAGTGCTTTGCTGGAACAGAATCTAGGACCAGCATTGTTTAATATATTTATTAATGAAAGGAAGTGAGCAGTTAGGTGGGAAAATTTGCAGATGACACGCAATCATTCTAGGTGATTCAAGACTGGAAAAAGACAAGGCAATCCAGAGGGATCTAACAAAGCCAAGTGAACGGAGAGCATGATGATAAAATTCAGTGTTGATAAGTGTAAGGTAAAGGATAACATAAGAAAGAAGCTGAACTACTCATAAACATTGCTGGGTTCTAAGTCAAGTGTAACCGTTCAGGGAGAAGACCTCAGTATCTGGGTGGACTGTGCAATGAAAATGTGTATCTCACTCCCGGATATAACTTGCACATGGGGGACCTAAGGGATGAAATCTCTATGAAAAATCCCCTCACAGAGATGTTCCCACACTATTCTGGCTGGAGGAAGGGGATTGTGAAAAAGTCGGTGGCCTTCCCAGAGGATGCCTGCACCCAAAGCTGCATTATTGTAAATTGCCATTCCTCTCCCTTTCATGCCCTGTTTTCCCCCCTCCTTCAGAGTGAATCCTGGACTCTCAAAAAACACTCTGTAGGGCCCACAGGATGGGTGGGTGGTTTTGTACCCCCTTCCATGTGAGAGGGGAGAGAGCTGTGTAAAAAGGGGGGAGTTATCTGGGCCACTGAAATGAATAAAATGGTTAACATTTTCAAAAGCATCTGAGGGATTTAGGAGTCTAAGTGCTATTGAAAATCTATAAGATTTAAGCACTTCAAAAATAGGACTTAGGAACATCACATGGAGGCTTTGGAAAAATTTGAAAATTACCCAATGTCATTATAATACATATATGCCTTATCTGGAATACTGTGTTCATTTGTGGTCAATCTATCTCTAAAATGACATGGCACAGAACTAAAAAAAGAGTACAGGGACAGTTTGAAAAGAATGGGACATTTACTGCACCACAGTATTTACCATTTTCAATATTCCCTCTACTTAAAATGAGAGAAACCTACAATGTTGATGTATATTTAACCACTATGGGTGGTAAATGTCTGATAGCAAAGTAATAACACATTTCTGTTGTCCTGAGTACATGTAATCATTTTTGCAGCAGGTATTTCATAAGAAATATGTTTTCTTTCAGGCATTCTGAAAGTTCCTCAAAAGCAGGTCATTTTGGCATTAATTTAAATAAAATGACATTTCATAGAGCTAACAAGATTGTCCAAAAAAGGACCCACTCTGAGAGGAAATCACAGCATTCTCATCATTGCTTTTGAAAGCTGCTTTGGAGATTTTTGTAAAATTATGCTATAAATGCTTTGACTGGTGTAAGGAGAGAGAGTAATATGTAGATATGAATGCAGAGCCAGTATCATTTTAGTTGCAAATTTCTTTCTGTCATTATTATTTTGTAGGGAATGTCTGTGTTGCATTGCAGCTGAGGATTGATTTCAGTGTGTCAGCAGTTTCTCTCTGGGAGGCATATCTACTCACCAGATAAAACTGCTGACATGCTATATGTGCACATGCACGCATATGTGTACACATACTAAATTGTATCCATGATGTTGGTGTATCATACTACTTTCAGAAGACAGCTATTATATAAGACTTACCTTTTAGCTGACAATCAGATGATGTATGTTGTTTACAAAATGAACATGGTGGCTTTATCTTTACCCTTATGTTGACTTCTCAGTTGTCCAAAACTTGGCTTTTTTCTCTTGTTCCATGAATGCAGAGAATGAAGAATTTTCTGCAGAATATTATAATAGTTTAGAATTGTGCATTTGGTTATTTTGTGAGTGAAAGAGCAGTGACTTTAATCCTTTCTCGCCCTCCTCCTTCCCTCACCTTTCTGCATTGCCGTTTGTTGTGTGTTGTCTTTATTTTGAATGTAAGCTCTTTGGGGCCAAGACCGAGGGGCTGCTTCCCTACTTCCTCTCACCTTGTGATCCATTTACCACTATACAAAGTGGGTGAAGAATGCTTCCAAACAGAATAATAGCATTCCACCCTCTCCCCTTCCGCGTCCTTGTACACCTTGTAAAAGACCACAGAAGTAGTTAGGGCAGTGGAGAATGAGGTTCTGTGACTCCACTAGTTCTTATGATTTGGCCAGCACAATACGAGTTCTCCAAAATCATAAATACAATACTATTTACTCTCCAAGGGTTAGATTGGCCCTTGCCTATCATGGCCTCATAGGGAAAAGGAGGGAGTAAGGATTCCCACACATGTTGCATGTTCTGCGTTGGGATTGCTCCTCAAATGTTACTCCCTCTCAAAGGCACAAATGGGTGGGGAAAGGCAGGAAATAGGTGGAGTCATGGCTCCCCCTTCCATGCATCCACCAGCTGGCTGGCCATGTGGAAGAGAATATGCTTCACCCCATAGAGGGGGACTCACAAAATTTATCCTTCCTCAACACACACACGGAGTCTTTTGGGATAGTGCACCCCTTACTATGGGCTGTGTGGTAATAGCCTGCTTAGGTTGCCATTGTGACAGGGACTCTCAAGGTATAAGTTACAGCTCCTTGATTCTTTGCCCTGGCTACAGCACAAGTAAGAGCTGCATGGGGACTGCTCTAAACTGTGGGAGCTGATGATGGCCCCCAAAGGAACCATCTGGGGATTGCCAGAACTCATTATGTTCCAGCCGCTGCCTCCCTCAAGCCCCTCCGTCCCTCCACTATGCGCCATGATACAGGAAAGGAGGCATAACAGGTTGGTTACACTTCTCTACATATGCTGGGGACTCCCCCACACAAGGGGTATCCTCAGCAAATAATTCAAGGGAAGTTTCCACTTCCTTATATCATGTGACTCCAGTCCTATGTTTGCTAGAAGTTAGAAAATACAGTATATGGATTTTATTTCAGCAGAGTCAGTATGTGCCCTGAGCTTTCCAAAAGAGTTTTTTGTCCTCTCTTGTGTCTAGTCCAAACAAAGCCAACCTAGGAAACAATCGTTTTACCTTTTCTTTTTTTTGGTACTGGCAACTACAGCTCTTTTCTTTCCTCTAGAATGTAAAAATGCAACTGTGTGTGAACAGCGGGAATGATTGTTTACTGAATGACTGCTAACATTCCTGGACTCATAGCCATCTAGCATGTTATTTCATATCCGCAAAACCACAGATTGCACTTTCTAGTAAACACCACTGCTGCGTTTATATTAAGGAAATTAAGTCCTTAAAGTTAGCTTTTGGACGAGACTTTGTATATACAGTAGAACCTCAAAGTTATGAACTGACTGGTCAACCACACCTCATTTGGAACCGGAAGTATGCAATCAGGCAGCAGAGACCAACAAAAAAAAAAAAAGGCAAGCATATACTGTACAGTACAGTAACGTGTTAAAAGTGACTATTAAAAAATAAAGGGAAGTGTCAAATCCTTCTTTTAAATGTAAGGAAACTATTTTGTGCTTGTTTCATTTAAATTAAAATGGTTAAAAGCAGCATTTTTCTTCTCCATAGTAAAGTTACAAAGCTGCATTAAGTTGATGTTCAATTGTAAACTTTTGAAATAACACTCATGACATTTTGTTCAGAGTTGTAAGCGTTTGAGAGTTACAAACCACGACCATTCCCGCGGTGTTCATAACTCTGAGTTCTACTGTAGTCAAATTCTCGTAAAATGCGGTTTAGAGGGAAGAAGTGTGTGTGTGTTGTGAGGGTGGTGGGGAGCTGGTTATATTCAGACTAATGTAAATTGTAGGCGTGGTTCTCTTATCTGCTTGTGAAGACTTATAATGGACAAAGAAACCGTTCAAGACCCAGTAGATAGGATACTCTGATAATATTTACCAATTCACAAATATATGGCTGCTGCTGCTATTGCTATCAAAGGAGTTAGTAAATGGGGCTCCTTTAAATCATTAATTCAGAAATGTAAACAGAGTCATTATGTTAGCGTATTCAAGAAATATTCTTGAAATAGAGTCATTATGTTAAGAGTATTCAAGAAATATTCTTGAAAAAATTATTGCAAATGCTAAAATGTATGCCAATATGGGAAATCAATGTTTTCTAAAAGGAACACCTGATTTATAGACAGAAAAATATAAATAAAAATTGGTGCATTGCGGAAGCATTTCAGTATTGCTTCCATGATGTTTAGCAGCCTCCTAGGTCAATTCAAAACATGTGGTCCCTAGGGCTAAATGAGCTATTTTCTACAGCAGTTCTCACTTCAGGTAGCCCTTGGAATTAATCTGAGTATCAGCTAACCTGCCCTGAATGTCTTATCTTAGTAAATATCCAGACAATTCCAGTTCTCCCTGCTAATTTTACCCATTTGCAAAAAGTTGTAACAATGATTTTAAAGAGGCTATCAAGTAGCATAATAATAATCAAGTGGTATTCCAATGTGGGTAGAACATAATATGTGCATTGAGTCAGCAAGAGGTTTTTTTATTTTGTTTGTTCTTTGGGATTTTTTTAGTACTCAGATACCTTCCTCTAATTCTTTTAGAACTAGATATAATGATATCATTGGCAGCTGAGACATTGGTCTCTATCAGTAGTATATAATGTCAGTAGCTGATGTTGTTTCTTAGGCATATGGGATACATAAAAAACCATTACCTAACATTTCTCCACCTCTGTTTCCCACCCCTCACACACACCACTAAAAGTTAGTCCTTCAAACCAATACTCCATTTCACTGCATTTTAAAGTAACCTAAATAATTATAATAGCCTCCTACTAATATATAAAGAGCCTCTCATAATTTTAGAAAAATCTCTCTACCTCTTAAGGAAGGGTGGATACATTACATGCACTTTTAAAAAAAAAACATATCAGCAGACTCTTGAAGGAGACTGCAGATTCCTGATGAAAAACATTTTTTTATGCAATATGTTTGACCCAGTTTGGGAAAGAGAATTTTTTATCAGCTGTTCTGCATAGACTTAAAGACAATATGTCTTGATCTTTCTTTATAATATTCTTAGTCCCCTAGAGACTAGACTACAGAGTTTGATCTCCAATAGAGTTTTTTAAAGTAAGCAGACAATGGCTTTAGAAATATCTTGTTTTAATTTACAGTGTTTAAAGAAGAACATAAAATAAATATTGTATGATTTGCAGGCAAATAACATATGCAAATTCCATATGTACACCTGTAATGTCATATAATTAAAACTTAAATCTCCAGTGGAAACTAATCTTATTTCTATGCATATGATATGTGCTGAGATTATTATCCACTCTTGTAGTTTATGATTTCATATTCCTGCATACATTTGTACCTTTGCAAATGATATACCCCATCTATATGTGTGAATGTAAGTATATAGCATTATAAAATATAAGATGTGCATGTATGACCTATGTATTTCATGCCAATAATGAAAGAAAAAGTGTTTGGGATTATCCGCATAAATCATCTGTGGATTCACCAATCCTGAGTAATGCATCCATCCCAAACTCGTTCTGATAAGACTATATCACATGACACTATCCTGTGTTCTTCCTTTATAAAATGTATGTTGTGCATTTTGCATAACAACACTTGTTCAGTCTAGCAGATACCACAAAGAAGATGTGATCATACATTAAATCAGCAAACTGGAGTTTGACGCATTTTTCTAAAAGTGTAGCAAAACTAGCATTGTGTTGGATGATTGACTCCCATGTTTTTTAGTTGGCACTACATGATTTCACATCACATTCAAAGATATGAAATCTACAATTAGTGTGACAGAAACGTGGCTGATCTTGCTGTTTTTGTTTGTGGAAAAACTGTGCATGACTTCATTGTGCATAAATACTTCTAGATCAGATTCTTAGCAGTGCCCAATTGTCTTTGAGCTATTGCTATTTATTTTAGTTTAATGGGAAAGTTCAGTATATTCAGAACCTTTTAAAAGGTCTTGTAAAGTACCCTATTAAACATATTTAAGAGAGATTTGAAAGCCTATAGAATCCCCGGTATTTTTATTCATGATGTTCTGTACATTGCTGCTGTCGCTATGGATAGTATAGAAAGAAAACACAATGCCCGGGTAATTGGATTAAAGGCCAAGGCCACAACTTTTACTGAAGTTCAATAACTCATATTGCAGTGCTATCTGGCAGAAGCAGCCCCTGCAGTAGTAAGGAGTCATAGTCTGAGAGTATTCAGCATATGCTCTGAATCCAAGAAGATGTAATTTCCAAACCACAACTCCCAAGCCATAGATATCTAAATCCTGAGCCTATGAGCAAGTTTCAACCGGACTCATTGTAGAATTGCGAATGCAATTATTTTTAATTCCATTTTTCCTACATATTGTACTTGCTAAGCTACAAGCCTTGGTAAATCTCCAATGGGTCCCTCTGTATTAAAGTTATTTGCATATAAAATGAAAAGAAGCAGACTGCCGTTAAAATGCTATCCTTTCACATCTCCAGGAGAAGCATGGTGAGATGATTTTCCAACAGCATGTTGTCTCTCTGTGCATATTTATAGTACACTTTTGCCTAGGGATGGTCAAAATTTTTCCATCAAACTGTCTTTTGGTGGAAATTTGAGTTTTGAACTACATTGATTTTTATTTTCATGAAAAGTGTGTGCTTTCTGCAGAAAATTGCTAGTTGTCATGAAAATAAAACAAACCAACCAACCTGAAAACCCCCAAATCAAAATTGTTTGGGCCAAAATCTAAAAAATCTGGTTTTGGACAAATTTTCAGTTTTTGGTTTTTCAATGACAAATGGACATTTTCCACTAGGGGAAAAAAAAATCAGACAGTCTCTACCATAGGGAGTTGCAGGTGTGCAATAACTGAAAACCTTACCATCTTTTTCATCTTTCAAAAAAAATGAAGACTAAACATGGATTTTGGAGATTAACTTCTGATAACCAGTTTTGAAACTGTTGGCCATCACTTTATGGGTCTCATTTTCTGTTGCCATGCACGTTGTGGAGTAATTTATATTGACATAAAGTGAATATAAATTATTAGCAGGTCAGAATGGTAGCATTTTAAGCCTACTTTGTACGGATGTACATAATGGCATCAGGAACAGGGCAATAGAATATAAGGTTCTGCGCCATTTATGTAAAAAAAGCAGCACTAAAAAGGTTTGTATTAATCATTGCATCAGTATAATCCAGTATTTTTGTTTTTGTTATTTAGGTTTTTTTCCAGTTATGTTTCTTCAGGTAATTAATTAATTGCAATTAGGTGGCTAAAGAGGTAGCATATACATCTTCTATAGAATTCGTCAACTTTTCCAGTGTGAAAACATCCTCAGATTGTGCAATCCACCTGTCCAGTGATGGTGGGGATTGCCATTCAAGTGCTGTAACAATTTTAGGCATAGTATTATATGAGTCTTTTGCTACATCTAAACTTCAAGCCAGACATGTAATTCCTTTGCTCCCGCACATGTACTTAGGCTATATCTCTTTGAGCTAGCGGGATTATAAATAGCAGCGCAGCCACGGTAGCGCATGGCTTAGCTGTGCCGAGTACAAACCCACCTGAAAACCCTCAGCATGGCAAAGTCATCCCTCTCTGTGCTGCCTCGGCTATGCTGCTATTTATTCTCATGCCAATTCAAGGACCGCTAGCGCAAGTATGTGTACACAGGCAGGGGAATCCCACTCCTGGCTCATAGTGTAGGCGTAGCTTAAGTGTATGTCTACATTGCAATCACAGGGTGTGAGTGTAGATCCAGTAGACATACCCAAGCTATCTTTAATCCAGCTAGATCGGGTACCAAATCAGTGAAGCCATGGCAATA
This sequence comes from Emydura macquarii macquarii, assembly GCF_026122565.2. NCBI lineage: Eukaryota > Metazoa > Chordata > Testudines > Chelidae > Emydura > Emydura macquarii. The sequence goes on from NW_027131527.1 coordinate 1,801,411, forward strand.
TGGGTTCAGCAAGGGCTACCCCTCAAGTAATTACCCGGGGTTCTGGGTGGCCTTGTACAGCCTCCACTAAAGAATGTGTTATCATGGCTTCACTGCTGCCAGTACCCGAGCAAGCTGGATTAAGGCTAGCTCAGTTATGTCCACATGAGCTGCAGTCACACCCCATGTTTGCATTGTAGACATACCCCATGTCTAAGAAAGCATGTGTACCTATGAAGGGGACAACAGCAACTCTATTGCCACTTGGTCAGCCACTTGGGTTGAGAATTTCAAGACTGTGTAAAAGGTGCTAGGAGAACCAGGTCACAGGATTTGTGCTCCTTGTGCTTTTGAAAATCCCATCCTATATCCTTCCAAAAGTTGACGAGGTATTTTTGCAAAATATGAAGGAAACTAATGAACTAAACTGTGCCGGTTCTTCATCACATTCAGTTGCTTGTATGTTGTATCTCCATCTCTTTCTGGCTGTACACATCTGTCTTTAGAATGTAAGCCCTAATTGGCAGAGATTGTCTCTTTTCTGCATCTGAACAGCACCCAGAATAATGGGCTCCTGCTCCCATTTGGGGCACTAGGATGTTACCATAATCTAAACATTTAATGATGACGATTTGTTTGTTATTTGGGCTCAATTCTGACATTGTCCTGTCTTTCTTTGTTCTTCTTCTTTTACACGCCTTCCTCGGTATAGCAGACCACTTAGGAATTGAATTCATGGGTAAGTTGTCACTTTTCTTCCTTTAATTTATTACTGCTGATCTCTTGGGGCTGAGTTCACTGCCCGTTGAATCCAGTGGAAAGACTGCCATTGACTTCAGTAGGCTGGGAGTGGTCCCTGAGGGACAGATTTTTAAGCGCATTTATGTGCCTAGAATGATTTTCAAAAAGTATCTAGGAGCCTAACGCCCATCTTTTTGAAAATCTTTCGAACACCCACTGAAATCAATTCATGGACTTTCTCAGGATTTCCGTGTCCTGCTCTCCAAGTAGTGGGGGGATTAAAAATTCCCAGGTGCCATACTTTATTTCTGTTTACTGAGGCACAACAGCTCAATGTAGTATGCAAAATAATGTGCTGTATCATGGCAATTGAGAAGATAATACTGTATATAAGATTTTAGACATTGGAAAAGATGCAGTAGTAACATATCTGTCTTGGTGGGAAAAGTGCTGTAAATGTTAAAATGCTTTTAAACTTGATTTTTTTTTTTTAGAGTTAGTGTTGTAATACAATGGTAAAATTTAACTGCAACGGAAACAAGGTATTGATATTCCACAAAGATAGTCTGAAGAGAAACAACAAGTGAGCGATTTATTTTATTTCAGGACAAAGCCTTTATTCAAAGTAGGGGAAAATATTGAATCATGGAAGTCGCTACTCACAGGCTTAGAAACTGAAAGAAGTACATCTTTTTGACTCAGATGCTTAACCTGTAAGAGACCCCACAACCTGTGGGAGTGCTGAGTTTACCCAATCAAAACCTCACTTGAAAACTGGTGCTCAGCAGAGAGAGATACTTTCTTTAAGGATCTCAGGCTAATATTGAGCAGACTTAGAGAACAAACTCCTCATTTGTGAAGACATTTTGCCTAGACTAGTAAGTAAGGGTGCTAATATCTGAAATGCAAACTTTATACAAAATTCCTGTGACTTGCTCAGATTATGCAGCTATGCCCTCAGTATGTCTTGTGATACACTCATGTTAAAAGTGACATGAAACAAAATATTATTTTGAAATAATCATAAAGGAGCTTTATTTAAAAAAAACCCACACACACACAAAAACCCAGCCCAAATTCCAGTAAACCCAGGATTTGAAGTTTGGTGTTCAGAATGGCTTTAAGATAAAATTTGGCCACTGACATTTGCTTTAGCTTTGTCATGTAATTCTCTCATGATTTGGAATTTATATCAAGACACGTTCCTATTATTTAAATTCATTTAAGCAATGGCATGTGGCAAGTTTTTTAGAAGAACTTGTTTATATTTGTATATCTCCCTGTCAGTCGTTGATAAATTCCATATTGATAAATTGACCAAAGAAGGGCCCGGACCAGTAAATGCTATTTCAGGTGAGCAGCCTGGCTCATGTTAGTTGTGCTGTCGCTCTCACCTGAATAAAGGTTTGCAGGATCAGGTCACATAGGGGAACCTGTAACTATTTCAAGTCTTCGCAATTTTTTCAACTCTGTAAAACACCTTAACCAATTTAGAGCAAGACTCAAGCAAAAATAGCTAAACATTTAACCAGGTCACAGAAAGGCACAATGTAACCCTATAAAAATCAGAAAACTCAGAGTGCTGGATGAAAGTCAGGGCTCAGTTCCCTGCTGCACCTGAGCAGAAGTCAGGCACAGTAGAAAGTGGGATCTGACAGGAGGCCGATAACTGCCAGCCCAGTCCCAGTATAAACTAATCTTCAGGGAAGCGGAGGGTGCAGCTTTATCCACAGAAGATCTTCTGCCTGCAGAGAATCAAGTGTGGTGGAATCTTACTCTTCCCACACCTTCATCTGCTACCATCTCCTCACTAAAATACCCTCTCCACTTCCCCAAACCATCCCCTGCTTCCTCTCTCTGCCCGTGAAACACCTATCCTATTTCTTAATCAGGGTGTAGATCTCCAGCATGGGAGCTGGTGGTAGAGATGATGTAGGACATGAAGATTCACCTTCTCCAGCTTTCATAATGGTAATTCCAGGGGAAATCTCCAGCTGGTGTGGGTCCACTGTGCTTTGCCTAAGCAGTGCAAAGGGAACTAAGTGGACCAGAGAATCTAGCACTCTATTCTTAACTCATTCCCTGCCAGAGTAACAGATTCCTTGAGCCACGTAAGTATGAAACCTGAGTGAAACATTAAACAGACACACACACACACGATTATTAACCTGTAAAGGCCTAGTGGTTCAGTTCATTCAAAAATGTGGATGCTTCAGAGCCCAGTGGAATTAACGGAAGTATCTCCACTGAATTCAGTGGAGATACATAACTGGACATTGGTCCTTGAAGTGCATTGCACTTATCCCTTCCCATTCCAGGTCATCTTTGTGTATGTGAGTTCAGGCACGCTGGCTCCTTTAAAACCGCAGTTGGCGGGCACATGACTAGGAGCAAGCCAGTGGCCTACAAGAAGCAGGATTTGAAGCATCCTTCCTCATAGCAAGGGGCAGTAGGCAGGACACCCGAAGTGAAGCAAGCTCTAGTGTGGGTCTTTCCATAGTATGCATGAAAGGAGAACAGCATATCCTCTCTCTATGCATCTGGAAAAAGCTGGGAAAGACTTGCGTGGTTAAGATCCAGTATTTTGAATTTATTTGCTCTTGTTTTAGAAAATAAAGCCAGCCTTGAGGTCTTAGACTAAAGAGAAGTTGGAATATTTATTCTACCTTCCCATCTGGTGAGTTTGCTCACTGGCTTACATGGCATTGGAAAAGGCTCTAACTGTCTAAATCATCCAAATCTTATGCATCTAGACTGGAAATCTTATGAGGCAGGCTTTCTCATAAGACTTAACATGGTTCCAGTCAGCATAGAACCAGAAACTTCAAAGTGAATGCAAGAAAAGTAGAATATTTTTTTAAAAGGTGTCCATGTTTTTTATAGTTCTTTATTTAGGAAGTATAAACAATTTTACAGATCTTTATCATAATTATATACAATACAATATTAATAATTATAAAAATGAACTGCACTTTATTTGCAGAGACCTTATATGATGATATAATCAACAAGGGTAATATATTGACTCAGTCATTAAACATTTTTTGTGTGTGTTTAACTTTATTACTGGAAGAAGTCCCATTGAAACCAATGTAATCAGTAAAATTGCTTCCACCTGTAAAGTTGAACAGCTAGATAAGTCATTGCAGCTTTCAGGCTTCACTGTACAATCCCTCCTACATAATCCAAGACACATTGTCTCTGGGCATTCTTTGTGTGTGTGAGTTCAGGCACGTTAGGGATCTAGCTCTTTCATCTTCAACTCCATAGAAAGATTAATTTCTGAAGTTTCCTTGTATTTAATGGAAAATAATAGTATTTAGGGCTGTGTGAGCATTTTCACTGCTATAGCAAAGCTCTCACATTTGACCTTTTCACTGTGCTTTAGAAAAATTGGTGGGGAGTGGTAGTGGGAAAAGTTGTGATTTTGCTTTATTAGTGCCATGGCATGATAATTTAGTTGGGAAAGAATGAAAAAAGATCACAAAAATGATGCCACATAAAGGACATAGTGAAATTTCTCACTGTTACAGTTTTGAAAATGGTTTAATAGTTTAGCCACTAATTTGTCATAAAGTGAAATGTGGGATTTGTAAACGGTGTTAATAGTGGCCCTCTAAAACCAAAACAAACATAAAAGAGAGAAGCAACATATATGCAAAAACATCACAGGGAATGTTGTTTGCATGAGGGATAAAGATCGTTCTATTTTTGGTATCAGATATTCTCTCTTTTCTAGACGACATTGTCTATACAGATATGGTGAATGGATGGACTTCAACAGTGTTTCTGACTTCTATTTGCAGGGCTAATATCCTGAGGTATAATTTTAGAATCAAGAGAAATCTTTGTTTCAAAATTGTTAAAATGAAGAAAATTCTGTGTTTAACAACCTCAATATGTCCCCTTTACATTTTCACAATAGAAACAAAATTCTGCTCCTGCATGCATACACATGCAGCTTCTATTGTAATCAATGGAAGCCATTTGAGCACAAAAGAATAGAGGTTGGCTTTGAAAATGGGCACTTTCATACTGTGATCAGAAGTGCCAATTTTTGTGAAACTCCAAATTATGATGAAATGCTTTATATTCCTCTAATACCTAAAAAGCGGAAGGATGGTCTTGTGGTAGAGACACTGGACTAGGACTCAGGAGATCTAGATTCAGTTCACTGCTCTGCTCCAGATTTCTTGTATGGCCTTGGCCAAGTCACTTAATCTCTGTGCGCCACTGTTTCCCACATGTAAAGTTGGTTAATAATACTTCCTTTCTCTCACTTTTTCTCTGGCTTATCTATTTAGATTTCCAGCTCTTTGGGACAGGTGCTGTCTCTTACCATGTTTTGTAAAGTGTGTAGCACAATGGTGATCTGATCTCAGTTGGAGCCTCTGAAGATAATAAAACCATATAGTATTAATCTTCCATCTGAGATTCTCAGAGCAGTTTAGAAATGGTAATAAGTTTATTTTCTTAGCCCTTCTGGCAGATAGGCAAGCAAAAATTAACATGATGAAGAACAAACAAACGTGATCAAAATACAGTTTGCATGTGTAAATTACATTAAAGGGTTCATGTCGACGAATGGTGGGATTTTTTTGGTCAGTAGGAAATGAAGTGGTAGAGGAATGTGGGAGCTCAGAGAGCAGATATCATTTGCCTAATAACAGACCTTAGAGGTTCTTTATAGTACTGGGTAATGATGGAATATGGGTATATTAATCTTGTCATTGTCACATAATACAAATTTAAAATATAGAAGTGAACCAAAGATTCTCCTGCAGGAACAACAGGAGACTGACTGCTAATGGAAACAGACTCACACAGTTGTTTATTGCCACCATTGCTAATATAATAAGTAACACTGAGTTACAGAATCAAGATCTTCAGAAATAAACAACATACTGAGCCACAGCAATCTGCATTGGTGAATGTGATGTCTCATATAGGGATTAATAGGGGAGAGCCACACCAAGGTGTCCCTGCTCTTGATCATGTTGTACAGTGTGACAAAAGGAAACAGCGGTTAATTAAAGAGTCCCTGCAGAGGCCAAGAGAGAGCCAACCACTGCTGGAAGTGCTATATTATCACCATTATTAATATCCCATGGTACAGAGAAGAAAATATAAGGACAAAGGATGGAGTAATGGTTGGCCGGAGGACAGAATCAGATGTCACAATACTTGAAGAACCAATAACTCTTAAAAAGTAAGGCCTTAGCACCTAGTGAGAAGACCTGCGTGTCCAGACTCCTCAGCTCTTGTTATGCAACAGCAATACGCGATGGGATACGGAGGTAAAATAAAAAGCCTCATGCAGTGACAAGACGATATCCACTGAACAGCCGATGAAAACATAGTTGTTATGCAAGAAGAGTCCTCCTGCTAGGGCTTTTAGGAGTCAAACCGACATGAACTGTATAAACCAAAGCCAAAATGATGAAATAAAAACAGAAACCTACCCATGTGTAACTGCAAAAAAATATTGCAGCTGCAGAGGATTGTGCGGCAGTTTATATCTGCAAAACAAATTGGAAACTGGCATTTTTAGTATGTTGTGATTATTCCTGATTTACGCTGGTGTGAAATGTGAATCAGCCCTAAAGAAGAACATTTAATTAGGGCCTTGTCCAAAGTTATTGTTCTTCTTTAGGGCTGATTCTCATTTCACACCAGTGTAAATCAGGAGTAGCTTCATTTAAGTCAATGGAGATACACAATAATAAAACCAGAGTGAGATCTGAATCAGGCTCTTAATGAATCAGGCATATCAACTCACAGAAACAAGCTGAATAGAGCAACAAACTAAAACAGGTATAAAATACTGCTAAAATTATTCTTTGTGTACCTCCCTGTAATAAGGAATATGTGAAAAGAATTTCCATTGTTCATATTCCAAGTATTAAAAAATTTGTCCTTGTCAGAAAAGCTGGTGCTTTCATTTGGTTTCTTTAGCTGACATCTATGTTTTCAACTTTCCTAATTGTGACAGCGTGTGACCACTGTGGTCATGTGAGTAAGATTTAGGGAATATATGATGTGGTTAGCTTATCTGCTCTATGACCTTGAATTTTATCATCCACTGTGACAGACACATTTTGATTCACCAAGCGCCGCCCCCCCCCCCCCCCCCCCCCAAAAAAAAAAAAAAAAAAAAAAAGTTGTATTTGCTGATGGGCAATATCAGCAAAACTAAAAACTGAATATTTTTTGCTGTTTTGGGTAAATAAATAAAAGGCAAAGTTTACTAATTTCAGCACCATTCACAATCTCTACAGTTTGTTGGATGGGCTCCAAGACCTGCAGCAATGACTTAAAGAAGCAAAGAAACAAATAAAAATAAATACCTGTGATAGCATAGAAGGCCTTTGCTATCATTGAATATCATCACCCAGATTCTCAGCTGATGTAAATTGGCACAGCGTTATTGATTTCAATAGAGTTACATGGACTTACATCAGCTGAGAACCTAGCTATATGCATTCTCAAGGTAACATATGCCAAAAATAAAGTTCAGATTTTCCTGGATTCCAGTTTTTACAAATAAACATATAGATCCTTTTTTTACAGTAATCTCTTTAGGGCATGGACCATGTTTGCTTCTCTGTTTGTACAGTGTCTGTCACATCAGGGTCCTGATCCCGTTTGGTCTGCTGAGTGTTATTAAAACATAAATCTTTAATAATAATTTCATCCATAATTGCGAAGTATAACAATTCACACTTTTTATGATACAATTTTATTGTTATACTAAATTGCTGAAGAACTAGGAAATCAGAATTAGACATCACAGAACAAAGTACAAGTTCCAGGAGAAAGGAGAAATCCAGCCTTTAATTGAACAATACCTATTGTGACCATTGTGATGCTTTGGAGTTCAACCCAAACCAGTTAATGGGGTGTTTCACCTTCTGCCCTGCAAACTCTGGGTGCCTTAAATGCTATCCTGCTGTGGCTTACAGCCAGCACATAAACATGAAGGTCACAGCCTGGCTTCTGCTGCCCAGTTACATATGACCCAACACCACCTTCCACTCCCGAATTTCCTCTGAACTCTCTCCCCTGCAGTGTCCAGCCCTCACAGTGAACACTCACAGAAGTTAAATCTGCTGCTCTTTTAAAGAGTCAGTACACTACAAAGCTTAACTGAGGTAACTTAAATGGGGTAAACACACCCTTCCTTTCAAACACAGCACTGAGTTGGTTTATAGTGAAAATTAACAAAAGGGACATAGGTCAAGTAATACCAAGTTGAAGGAAAAAAGACAGAAATACAAACAAATAAAAAGAAAATATGCTTCTAAAACTAAAACTTAACTTAATCAGCTATCATCTTTTTCAAGATGATTTCCCTATTTACAACAACTTCTCCAGTGTTGACAGGCTGTTCCAGCCAGGATCCACCATGATAGCATCAAAATGCTGGTGTCTTTGATCACTCAAGTGATGGATACCTCCAAAGTCTTTCAGCAAATCCTTATATCCCCAAGGTTTATCTTTGACTTCAAAGTCGGGAAGTCCTTCTAAGGGTTCAGCTTGGCTCTTTGCTGTGTCCTTTAGAGAGCTGACACCACCTCAGTTTTGCAGTCTCCTGTGATTTTACAATGCAAATGATGGTCCTTTAATCTCTGATGCAAATGAGTAGTCCATTGTCCATGTCTCTGGTCACACCTCGCTTGGTTTATCAGTGAGCCAGAGATGTTTCCCTTCCATTTTGTCTGAGGGGAAAAAAACTCTATCTTCTTCTTCATCTGTTTAGTGTCCAAAAGATACTATCAGAGTGTACCATAATTTCACCTACAGCATTGTGACAGACATTTCACAGTGATATTAATAACCAATGTGGTGGTGTCTTTCAAATGATCAGATGACACCTTTTAAAATAAATATCATGACATCAGTGTGTGAGGTGTACTGAGCTGGTCAGGCCAACTGAGTTTTACTGTTACATACCAATGAGTCTTTTGTCATCTGGCATTGGGGTGCTCTGAGGTGCTCCTTAAGCCTTCTGCTTCCTCACTCAAACCCCCACTCTACTGTTTTGTAACCCTAATTCATTGTGTCTTTTCTAAAATTAGCTCATAATTCTTTGGTGTAGAGACTATGTCTTCCTATGTGCTTTCTGACATGCCCAGCGCTTTTATGGATACTTAAAAAATAATAACAAATAGTAGCATGCACGACTTTTGAATGTTAGCCAAAACGCTTTCCAAAACACCCATAAGGATGATGGGGTAAGACTGATGGCATTCTCTCCACAAAGCTTCATGCTGAACAAAATGGCCTCTTAGCACCTTGGGAGACCAGAGGAATGGGCATCCACAACTCAAGAAAGAATAAGATTTAAACAGTTGATGGCAGCAGAGATGTCCTCATGGACTGAGGGATGCTGAGGTTAGTATGTATGGGGATGAGGTGAAAGGGAAGCCCCTGTGGGCTGGATGATAAACAGCACAAATTGCATCAGGCTAGGTCTACAAAATGTTTAAACTGATGTTCAAGGCTGAAGCCTGAATTGGGAAGGATGTAGTCCTGTGTGAGCCTTTGTGAGCCTTTTGTTCAGAATTACTCTCTATACATGTCTCCATGTGTTGTTTTTCCAATTTGTTTCCATTTTCCCAACAAATTATCTTCAATTACCTTAAAGTGCTTGTGAAGAACAAGAAAGGGACTTGTGCTGTATTTAATGTAGGTGGATTATGATAATGTATAGCAATTTGTGACTATTTCCCCCATTAAAGCTGTCACTTTGTGGATTACATGGGCAAAATTATTCTAATATGTTTAATTTACCTTGATGATCTTCCTCTCCCCCTTCTGATGTGACAATAAATTCAGTTTTCTTCAGGAGAAAAACTTTGTGAAAGTGTGGTTTTTCCTTGCCCCTCTCCTTCCCCATATATGTTTTCAGTTTCTGGTAAAATTCCTGGAAATCTAGAAAGTGTGTGTGTATATGTATATGTATATATGTGTGTGTGTGTGTATATGTATATGTATATATGTGTGTGTATATGTATATATATATATATGTGTGTGTATATATATATATATATAGACAAATTAAAAAAAACAAAGTTTGTAAGTTTTGGTGTTTGTAAAAAGGGTATAGATACAAAAATGTATATCAACATGTCATCATTGATGCTGGATATAGCTCTTACTATTATATCACTTTCAATGGGCAAAATGAGTATGTGGTGTGTGGGGTGGGGTGGAGTGGAGAGAGGGAGGGAACATGGGATTCTGTATTAAGAACAATTTACTGTCAATGGATTAGGAAGGAATATTTTTGGGATTTAAAGAGCTGGACAATTCATACAAAGTTCCAGGTAAGTGTTTTCATGGTTCTTCTACTCCTAACCTCGCTGCTGCTGTGCCCAACACTGTGCATTGGAACAAGGAATGTGTACATCTGACACGAGATTGTGAGAAAAACACACAAGCAATAACGCATCACGCCTGATGTGTGTGCACAGTTTATGAGATTGATCAGGTAATTATGCACACAATATGTATGCATTTTGTGGATATTTTTTGTTTTGGGCTTAGAAATATCCCCCTTCAGCTTCTGCATGGCTGGTACTGCTCAGTCCTGAACACTGTCTCAAAATCCAGATAACTGGATTCCATGAAGAGCAAGAGTGCACAGTTGTACATTTAAGTGTGACCTTTCAGGCGCAGACAAGATGGATGAAGTAATACCCTGTACCTTCCATATTACTTCACCCACCTTGACTCCCTAATATCCTGGGACCAACACAGCTACAACAACCTTTAATACAGTGAGTTTCACAACCTGCACTTTGAATGGGATATTTAGGTAAATGGTTGATTTAACCTGAGAAATTACTGACACAGACAGACACCACATGATAATACTATTGCCTTCAAATGGCTTATTATCTGAAGGATCTACTCCAGGCTTTGTTTGGCTGTAGCTACCATCTCACCGCTTGCATACAGTATGTGGAAGGTAGGTAGCTCATACATTTTGTGCATCAGGGTAATATGGCTAGCAGGAAAGAGGTTGAATCCTCTTACTAAACATGATGGCATGTCAGAAGCAGATGTTTTAGGGTCAATGCCAAGCTGTTCTTATGTGAGACTGCCTGGCCTTTCTATTAATTGGTACCATGTGGCCTGTGATGCAGCCTTGGAGGTGTTCAGTACAGCACATTCCACATGCAAAATCCAGAGCTCATTCGTACTCTAGTGATTCGTTTCATTTTTTCTCTAGCTGTACATTTGCCCCTCTCCATGCATTGAAGTGTTTCCCACAGGAGTCATGATCCAACGTTTTGCCATATTTGCATAACTAGGAGGGAGCTGGTGCCACTTTGCCCCTTCTCCCAATCACAGGTGCCATACCGGTGGCAGTTACATCCAGCAGACCACACCAGCATGGTGGGTGATCAGGACCTGGAGTAGCTACCTACTGCATAATGGTAAGTATCACAATGAATGTTCCCATGACACTGATGCATTTGTAATATATGTAAAAATGTATAATACTACTGAAGTTTCTGAAAGGGAACTGAATCTTTCTATGTCCTCTATGCCTAGAATGAGTAAAGAGGCTGTTCCACCACTAGTTACTGGAAGAAGAAGAGAAGGGTAAGCAGTGTGCAAATATTGCCAATGCACTGTAGATTCCTTTGAAATATTATTTTTATTTACACGTTTTTCCTTTTTCAGGAGCTGCTGAATATGACAAGGTGGAAAAGCGCCAAATTGTCGCTGCTGCTGCTTGTTTTTAATAAAGTTATTTTCACATGTGTTCTGTAATTGTTTCATGATATCCTTCCCCAGTACCTTGAACGTATCTTTGTCTTTGTTTTGAAACTAATCTGATCTAGGCTGGAGGAAACTGTCATTCTGTAGCCAAGGAATGGTTTCATAATATCAGCCTTTGCCTCTGATTAGAAACAAGTGAGTGATGGTAGTACAATAGCCTGTGTAATATGCCAATTAGTCATGCTAAGTATCAGGCCAGGGAAAAAATATGATATATGCAGCATTCTTAGCCAAAGCTTTAATAACAATGTTGTCAGTATTCCAGTCTTCCTGCATGTTCAGATTATGGAAGTTTGTGTGTGCAATGTAAATCTTCTCATCTTTGGTATGTGCAGTTGATGGCATTTGGCAATCAGTAATTTCCCTCAAAAAGTATGGATACAACATTTTATAAGTATCATTTGATTATGTCTACATTCTTTGTTATTTGTGGCCATATTGTTTTAATGTTGCCTCCCAATATCTTCAAATAAAGTTATTTCTCTGCACCAGACATAAGGTGATGTACTTGACAGATTCTTTAGGTTTGCATATTTTGGTTAGCAGGTGAAGGCATTTTGTCTTTAGTTTTAATACAAATTATTAATAGTCTTGTTAGCGCTACTGGTGATTTCAAGTAAAGATAAAAATAATTGGGAGACAGAAAATAAAATCAATATTAAAGGCCCTTCTCCCCCTTCCTCCTGAGTTAATTGAATTATATATAAAATACTTGTAGCATCTGTGACAGTATGATACAATCAAAACCAGCTTTTAAGGTCAGAGACAGAGAGGTTATGAACAAAATCAATTAAAAAACAAAATCCACTGACAGGGGAGAAGAAAGGGGCTAAGAGAAAAAATGAAGGAGAAGAGGGTCACTTTGTAATTTACGGAAGCCTGTACTGTGAACACCATACAAATAGCATAGTAATTGAAGTAAAGACCTTTGTCTCCAAAATCACTTGCTTCTCAATGTTGAGTTATATAACACTGGGCCTGATCCAAAGTCCACAGATGTCAGTGGGAAACTTTTCACTGGACTTTAAAGGGTTTTGGATTTGTCCATTAGGGGCTGATCCATCTCTCATTGAAACCAATGGAAGACTTTCCATTGACTTTAATAGGCATTAGATCAAGCTCCACACCACTTAAAACTGGGAAACTGATAGATAGCAGAGTAGCTCTGATACATCTTCTCCTGTATAGGAGGCTAGTGGTAATGTACAAATGTGCACAAGCCAGGCTGCCACTTTCCTTCCTTATTTCTCTTCTATGGCCACCCTCTTTCCTTGTCTTTTCTAAATTCATATGTCTTTTCTTGCAGTTGTGGAAGTTTATTGATCAGGCGAGATAATTTTATTATTGAAATGATGCCTATGAATGTTAATAGAGTGACTGGGAATCGTTCCTAAATAACAAAACTTTTCTAGTTCTCTTTAATGTAGTGATAGAGACACACACATCTGGAAGTTTTGCTCATTTGCAGTTATAATGGCTTTTCTTGTCCCCACAAATGATACATTGTTTGAAAGTCTGGAGTTTCAATGTGATTTAGATTGCTGAGTTTTTAAAATACAGATCCTTGGAAAATGAATACTGCAGTGTTAACTGAGTTAATCAGCTTTAGAGAAACAACAGTACATTTTAGTTACTGTAAGATGCAGTGGCTTGGGATATTAATGAATTAATAACAGCTTCATCTTTATCTTTGTGCTGCCCTTTTATTTTCATTCAGCTAACTTCAGTTTTAAATATGATCTTGGAACAATGGAGGTTTGTTTCTGACCAAAGAAAATTAGACACATCTTTTTTTTATGCAGATGTAAGAGAAATAAATTTGTGTTTTCTTGAGTCTGTAGAAAGGATTCAGCCTTTCCATACACCACACGACGCCTCTGGTGTTGAGAATTTCTTTGCATGTTACAAAGACAATGTAAGGACGTGCTTGTCTATGTCCTGTTTCAGGGTCAAGGCTTATCCTTGTAAATACTTAGGGTGGAATTCTCTGGACAAGTCCACTACATGCTGCTCAAGCAGTGCAAAGGAGACATGAAGTGGCCAGAAATGACCAGGAGAAAATTACCCATCCACAGTTACTTCAGTTAATTGGGCATGCAGTCTCTAAGGGATCCTATTCCAGTGGTGTAAGTTAGAGTTGATCCTGAATATCTGTATCTAATGCCTGGGCCAGGCAGCATGGAGTTTTCACTTGGACATGGATAAAAATCTACCACTTAATTTGCAAATGCTGTTGATTTTATTTACAGGCAATTATTTTGTACCTGTTTCTGCTTCAAGTGGAGTCAATGGCAAAATTCCTGTTGATTTCATCAGGAGCCAGGACTAAGCGCCTTAAGATTGTATAAGTCTAAGGAAGAAGATACTGTACTTTTTATGTACTCTATGGTGATGAATATATTGCTGCCATCCAATAAATAAATAATACATTTAGAATGTTGGATGATGAATTTGTGCACACCTGTATTCATGTTGCTTATAGCATAGCATTATCTTGTGCACTACCTTTGCAATATGCAGAAAAATCCACTACCCAGGTAACATTGTCCATGTCAATGAAGTTAGTTGGACTCTATGCAGGCATAAGGATCTGTTTGTGTGCATCTCTTTGTAACCCTAGTGTTTTAATTCATCAATTAATTGGATTGTTCCCTCATTCTTGCCCTTTCTGTGAAAGTCTTTTGTGATGCAATCTGTTGTCCTCATGGCCAGGGCAGGAGTTAAGGAGACATTGTGGCAGCACAGGTGTGTTAGTGTTAGTGTGTGTGTGTGTGTGTGTGTGTGTGTGTTAGTGTGTTAGTGTTAGAGTCTATACTGATTGGAGCTATAGAAAAACCAAATAGTCACAGGTCCCTATCTTTACTCAGTTGCATCAATAAAGAATCCCCTCTTTACCACTCCTGCTGAGCCTTGTATTTCCACGACTGCAACAGATAAAGGGTGAAATCTTGCATCTATTGAGATCAATGGCAAAACTCCATTGATTTCAATAGGGACAAGATTTCACTGTACATCTTTGATATTTATATTTATTTTAAAGTGTGATGTCATATGGGCCTAATTGGTTACAGGTGCCTTCTCCACCTTCCAGCCTACTTTTTCAGGTGATTTCTGATGTTGTTTACCAGAAGGAGAGAAACTAGTTCTTTAATTTACCAGATTTTGTATTTTCTGATTTTGGTATCTTTTTAATCTGAATCCTTCTCACACCATCGCATATCGATTAGGCACATATAAGGCTCGGTCTTCCCTGTCTATCATGCTGTTTGCCGGGATGGCTATTTTGCTATGTTTCTATCGCTTAACTTTTTTACCAGAATAGGTTGTTGACCTATCACTCAGTTCCCAACCAGATAGCTGCTTTTTATCTGGTCCATGCACTTTGACCTGTCCAGCTTGGATGGTGCCATTGGAACTTAAAACTCCAACCAGCAGAGCTCTCAGGATCATTGGAACACATGAGCCTTTCCACCATGTCAAGATGAAGGCCCCAGGGAAAGTTGGGTATCTTGGGGCTACATTGATTTTTTTCTTTTCTTTTTGCTGTCCTGTGTATGTGTGTATACACATATATAAAATATATATGGTAACAAAAGCTGCTCCACAGTTAAAATGGAAGCTGTTTGTCCAATTTAATTGAAGTGATGTATGGGGTCCAAGGACCAAGCACAATGTTATCCATAGGTATCTTGTGAGTAAGTAACAGAGGGACAGAATACTGTGATGGTTTTCTGAATGAGGAATGTTCTATTTTGGATGTAATTCCTGATGTTTGTAAATTGCCCTAGGATCCATTGAGGACTAATGGGACAATCTGAAAAGGGGTATAATAATGTTATGGGAAAGGTGTTAACGACCTGCATATTATGAATTGCTATATGAAACACTCCATAGAGAGAATTAATTTGAGGAGAGAAAGGGACCATATGAGAAACAGCTAAAGCAATCACAACTAGGTGTTTTTAAGTGGGTTGTTTGGGTTAAATACTCTCTGTCATCTAAATGGAGAATAGTAGAGAAGCCAACTTCACTAGTCACTGGGTATAGGCAAAGTTGTCTAAATTACTTTCTGTTGCAAAGCAGCTGCACAAAAGGAGAGTTAGTACTAAGGCCTGTCTCAATTAGTCTGTTCAGTGTTTCAGAACCTCACTCTCTCCCCTCCTCCTGTCCCCCCTCACCCCCTGCCACAGCCCTAGGAGGAGCTCATTCTTCCCTTCCCCCAGCCCAGCAGGAGGTTGCTCTTCCTCACTCCCCAACACTCTTGGCTGGGCTTTGCTAGGCAGGAGCTCACCCCAGGGCTGGAGGAGTTCTATGCCCCCAATGATTAGTGTGGGGGAGGGGCATTCCTTATGCATGCCTCTGGTCCCAGATGAAAAGTACATGAGCAGGAGAGAAATACAGGGTGCTAAAAGCAAAGGGACAGAGACCAAGGATGAAACAGAAGAAAGCTGTTTCTGCAAACAGACCTGAAGAAGAGCTCTGTGTAATGCAAAAGCGTCTCTCTCTCTCTCTCTTTCTTTCTCACCAACAGAAAAGTTGGTCCAATAAAAGATATTACCTCACTCACTGTGTCCCTATAATATCCTGGGATTGACACGGCTACACCAACACTGCATACAACAGGGCTGTACTCAGTTTTTTCTTCACGGGGATATCCGCAAATGAAATTATCAAGATGCAGTTTCCTCTCCTCAGGGTAAGCAGGAACTGTTTGCGTTTTATAAAAATACCCTAAGTTGGGTTTGCCATTAATTTCTCTTCCAGTTGGAAACAACTGAAAATCTGCAAAATGGATACCACTTAGCAAAGAGCAACTAAACATATCGTTGTATTTGAATAAAATAAATATTTTCCCCATGTACAACTCATTCTAACTTTCACTTTTTTGGATCATTTTAAAGAACCCTTTTAAAAATATGATGTCCAGAGAAAAGGTTCCCTATAAATCAACAAAATTATATCCTGGAATAATATATGGTAGCCAGAAGATGGAGGTGGTCTAATATGGGGACTGTTGATTATAACCCAATGACATAACTGAATACAGAGAATGCACAGTACTCATACTATTGAGCAATGCTGAAAAAGACTATCTTGGCTTTTCCTGTATTTTTTTTGCCACTAAATCCAATCATTTATCTGTATATGGCAATAGATTGTAGCATTGACAATGGACATTTACTTGTCCCATATTATATATAGAGGTGCTTTGATATTATTCAATAATTTGGTATTAAAATATTTTGTGGTAGATCCTCAACTGAGAATCTGGCCCTTTGTTTAAAGACCTTGTGTTTAAAGTCTGTATAGCTACAGAATATAATAAAGCTGAAACTTAAAGTTAAGCAGGCTAGTGTGGGGACAAAATATTTAGCACTTTGCAGAATCACACCTGTGAGTAGCCCCTGCTCATGTGTACAGGGTTGGGGCCTTATTTTGCAACCATATTATAGACCCCTTTTAAAATATAAATGGTCTAAAAAGAGTTTTCCAACTGTTTTGTAAATTATAGGCTCTGGAATAGTTTATTCTCTCCCCCTCAAAATTAAGTATGTTAATAAAAATTCATGGAAATAGCAGCACGTGATTTCCTGTTGAATTCTCTTCTCGTAAATACATTCAATGACATGACATTACTAGGGTCTCTCATACTTCATTCTTTATGGCATTGGATGTACACCATCCATCAACTGCTTTATCCTTTTGTCATCTTTATTGCTTGCTCAATCTCATCTCTTTGATATTTTCATTTCCTCCGTCATTCTTTTCCTCCTGGTGATCCAAAAATATTGATGCGTGTGTTGATAGTCTAGATGTGCTGATAGAGTTACCTGTGAACTCTTCTGCTGTTCAAAGGATGTTATCTCTTGCTGTCATTACTCTTCTGTTATTGTTCTTGAGGGAACATCTTTTTAGATATTTACTTCCTGTATGGTTTTCCCATAATTTTTCATTGTTTTGCACAGCTCTGGGTATTCAGCCATTTTCTTATTCTTTGGTCACTTTCGTATCACCCTTGCTTTCCCTAGAAATGTCTTTTTATAATCTTACAAAAAATCCTACTACTTACATCCCTGCTTATTTTAAGTGCATGCGGTAGCACCTTGCATCTATTATTGAAACTTCCTTGTTTTATTTCTTTTATGTTAGAGCTCAGAACCTGTTATATAGTCCAATAATACGTTCTAGTCTTCAAGCATTTTTCAGCTTTATTTCTCCTGTTCTCTTGTTCATATATTTTTTCTGTCTCCAGCAGGATGACTAAACCCAATATACTATGGTCATTTCTGAGACTGAACTTCTTGAGATGAGTATATTGAGCTATGTACTTTATACAGGACTTGTTAGAATAAAGTCAAACTTGGGCTTTGTTTCCTCACTTTATTTTCTCTGTGTATATTTTAATTCCCTGTGAAAACTGTTTGGAGTGCTCTGTGGTCTATAGCACTGAGATTATTCTTTTGCAACATGCAAACCTCTTTCCTCTAATTTCTAACTCTTCATCCAAGAAGAGAACACTTTATTTTTCCTTTTAACGTGGATTGGCACTGTAGTTTCCAAAACAGCTTTCTTTTGTTTACACTAGTTGTTCTTTTAGTTTTTTCATTAAATGTTTCTTTCCATTTCTTCTCTGTGACTGTCTTAAATCTCGATCCTGCAAAGATATATGGATGTCAGCAATGAGTAGATGTCAGCAATGAGCCAGTTACTTAGAGGGGATTATGCATGTGCACAAGTGTTTGCAGGATTAGGGTAATTTGTATGGAAGTCTGAAATAACTGCAAATTATATACTTGTATTGTTTGTTATGTATTCTTAATCTATTATTTCTTGGAAAAAAAATATATATCCAAACTCAGACCTCTGCCTATCTATAGTGCTTTGACTGTTGATAGCTGAAAATGTGTTCACTTAATTTCTAAAGTCCTGTCATAACTGTACTAGGCCTGATTTATTTCTGGTGTTGTGTTGCAAACAGAGATTATGTGACATAGTATATTGCTAAAATAAAGTTCCCTTTGCAGTTTCCCTATATATCCAAAATCACAGTATGTTTTTTATAAACTTTAATCAAAAGTGGGTTTCTAAAACTAATGGACTATACTTTTTAGTTAGTTCATAACAGAAAAGTTAGAAAGCATCTCTGCTTCTGACATTATTTACGCAGTAACACTAATGAAGGGGATTTTCTCGCCGTTGCCTGATTTTATGCTAAGTGTTAAATTCTGCATTTAGATGCAGAACTCAGGAGGACCTGCAAACATTCCTCCAAGAGGAGAATTCGGCTCTTAGTGGGGAAAGTAAGACAGGGTTAAGATAAATATATAAATGAGCGCTATAATTGTCACCAATAGGTAAGGAAGTAAGTTTAACTGTCCTGATGGACAATTAACTGTATTCATGCATTTAACACCCAGTATAGGACAGCTAATAGATCTCATTCCTAGAAGTGCTGAAAATGATGGGATTAATAGGAAATTAATTGATCTTCAAGATGACTAGATCCAAGATCATGCAATATCTAAAAAACCTAAGAAGATAACTTTAAGGCTAATGTGTTATTGGATTAGAGGTGAAATTGTATAAAATAAATTGAGAAATATAATCTCTTGATTTTACCATTCAAAGATCCTTAGTGACAGTTCTAGACCATGTGGATCTTGTTTATCAAATAGGCTGTGAATTGACAAGGCACTTAAGTACATGCCTAGCTTTGAGTAGTCTCATGGGTGCGTAGAGTTAGTCATAGGCCTGTGTACTATGCTAAATCAGGGCCATAATCATGAAGATGGATAGACATTCAATAAAGAACTACAAAAATGTATCTGGGATCATATAAATGCAATGCATTCCAGTCCCAGCATTGCTAAGAGATAGTAGTGAAAATCTAGTTGACATTGGATGGTTCCCCCTCATAAACGGATACACTCATCTCTCTCTTTTGAACAGTCACTCAAATTAAAAGACCTACGTTGTCCAGGATATTCCAAATCCATGAAATCCGGTGAATTTTAGTAAATGCTTTAAGAAATGAGTAAAATGTCTACTTAGATAACACTGCTGTACTCACCATTCAAAGAGCTCCATTTATAAATTTACAAAACCAGTAATGTGCCCTGGTATTTCTGAGATTTATTTTGTTTAAGATGTTTTATGACATCATTCTTTTTAACTAAGGTGTATCTATTCCATTTGTATGGTGTCAAAGAACAAGCAACTCAATAAATCCAAGGGAAGTTAATAGACTATTCCTTTTCTTCTGCTGTTGCTATGACAACTTTATCAGCTAAAGGAAGAAAATACTAATAATCTCCTGTTAGGGACAATTTTTCCTTTTTCATTTTATAGATTGGTCAAACTTCTTTTTAAAACACTTTTATACAGTGATGCGCTTAATATGTATATTTAAGATGCAATGTGATGTATTATTAATTATGACTTTTATTATGCTTTTCAAACACAAAAGAGAGCATTGTCACTGTCCCAAAAAATGTACAATATGAAAAAACAAACAAACAAAATGATAGAGTAACGTAGTCAAGTTGGTAAAATAGTGAAGACAATAATTAGGCTTATTTTAACTTAGGATCTGGCCCACAATATTTAAAAAATACTGGGTTCCTGGTTATTTTGGTAAGCTGAATTCACTATCCTAGGTACCTACATTTTAGCATGAGTGGCTGGTTGGTGTCTAATGGATGTCATGGGTCATCAGGAAGGTTTTGAATACAGAAAGAGAGTAGTGGTTGAGACTAGCTCAGGAAAGCATGTTCTAGTCCTAGGGAGTGGCATAGAAGAAAGAATGGAGGAAGAACAAGGGGAAAGGCTGGCAGTACGATAAAAGACACGGGTTGATGTGTGGGGCACAATTGTAAAGGGACTTGAACTTGAGAAAAAGAACCTTGAACTTGATACGGTGTTAGGAGCAAGAGTCAAAAGAGGGATTCAAATATGAAAGTGAGATGGTAGGCAGCAAAGGGAGATGCTCTTGATGGTTGTTTTGAATGGACTGGAGGGAAGCATTATATGGGTTAATGAAGCAAGACTTGGAAAATGCAATAAAGATAATAAGAACATAGGCAAGAATGTGAACTACAGGAAAAGAGAGAGAAGGATAGATGTTGAAAATGACCTGAAGGAAGAAGCAGCAGGATTTAAATGTAGTTTGGGATAACTCCAGGTTATGGGCCTGGATGACAGAGAATGAGGAGATTGGCGAGAGTCTGGGAAAGCACATGTGATAGGTATGTTTGTAACAATGAATAAGATCTCTCTTAAGTTTGCACACAGTACAAAAGCAGGTATTTTAAAACTAAGAATAGCTTGCAACAGAACTCAGGATGATCTTTGCTCCTGAGGAAAAACTGCATTAAAAAAACTAAGTGCTTGAATAGGTTTATATTTACGTTATAAATTGAATTAATCAATACATTTGGATCATTTCCTCCCCAAAATGCTCACGAAAATCAGTGGGCAAGATGATCATCCACATCAGCTGCAGTCTTATTTGCATGACAATACAGTTTTTTTATTTTGGAATATGTAACAGACAATATGTGGGTAACTGGGCAGCTAATTGAATGGCTGGAAGGATAATACAACTCTCAGGGAATGATCAGAATTAATAAATAAGATTAAGGGAGGGTAAAACACAAACCTATAGGTGTGAAGTAAGCTTTAAGGTCACACTTTATACTAAGAGTACATTTATAAATATTTTTAAAGGATTAATCAATCAATAGATACTTTAATACATGGTTAATAAATTGTTAGATTGTTGATCAACAGGTCAATAGATTGCTTACAATCATCTAAAGCAACTTCTATTGGAGTGCTCATAATACATACCACTCATGTTTATAACATCCATTAATAATGGATTAACCACATACGCTATTGGTAAATGTATTCTTAACATAAAATGTGACTCAGTTGGGGTTACATTTTTTGGTGTTTTTGTCATTTTCTATAAGACCCTCTTTCCCTTCAACTGCCCCAACCCTATTTTAATTTGCTGAAAAAAATCTGAGGCAAATTCCTAGTAAAAATACACACCGTGGTTTTATATACACTGCATGATTCAGTTCATTAGTGTATTTACTCCAGAAACAATGACACATACATACGCATTGTCTGAAGTAAAATACTGCCAATTCTGTTAATAAACCAAAATCAGAATAACTGAACACATAAACTGCTACCAACTTCTTTGATTTTTCAGACAACCCCGCCAATTACAGAGTTTCTACTAAACAAATCCAACTGTGCTCAAAATAGATCTGATTGATCATGAGTTGCATGGAGAGGGGTGCAGGTCTTCTAAAAATGGACAGCATTTTGAAGTCACCTGTTACGTCTTCCTTGATTTTACTTCCAAAATTTTCCACCCATAATTTGTAAACACAAATTCGGAGTAGAAATCTGGATATTTGGTTTTAGATTCTAGAAGGAAAAGAAGGAACAGAGATGACATTTGTCAGCCATGCTACAGTCTCTTTTCCCTGTTCTGGGTTCAATGTATGACTTTTAAATTTGGGATCAGTCATATTAGCTAGGTAATGGATTGATTCTCTGAATATTTTTTTATTTTGTCCTTTTGGTGATTCCAGTTTTGTTGCTAATTAGTTCAAGTTCCTCTGAGACAACAACAATAGTGTCGCTGGCCTGTAATTTGCCATGTCCCTCCAAAACCTTTTTTCAAATGTAAGTGTACTGCTTCTCTGTAGAGTTCCTTGTTGTGCAACAGAAGTGCTATGTTCCGTACAAATTTCAATAGCACTTGTATGCAAATACAGAGACATGTTCAACCAATCTGGAGGCTGATAATGATGGGGGCGGGGTGTACTTTTTTTTTCTTTTTTCTGAAGTTCCATAATGTAATTTAGGATTGAATGGCTTTCCTTCTCACTAAGATTAAATAGTGTATTGAATACTCTTATGCCACAAGTTTATGATGGGTAAACCCGATCAGTTCTGTCACCAGCTTCCTTTTCCTTTTTGTTGCCACCGCAAAAGGATAAGACCTCTGTCATACTTTTCTCTGTATTTTTTGGACGGTACCTTCAGCAACTGCGACACAACATTCTGCCGTTTTTATGAACATCCCTGTGGCCTGCCTCCTGTCTAAAGGTGGACTCTGTGGGATTTTTGCTGGTGCTATAGAGTCAGCTGGTCCTCCCCTCTGCATTTAGTTGGGGGATCTTCATGGAGAAGACTCGCTGTGCAGATACTATTGACTAGATATTTATTATTTATTTTATTTTATTTGTTTACTTATTATACAGATATCTCTGTCAATGGATATACCAAAAGAACAGAGTCCTTGTCCCAGAAATCTTGCAGTCTAAAGGCATGATTGGATGTAATGGACACACCAATTTGGACTGATATCACATAACTAAACAAGAAGAGGGATGTGGTCACAGTAATATGAACGGCTTTTGGAAGAACTAGATTTTGAGAGGGATTTGAAGGAGGAGAGAGAGAAGGAACTTTATATATGGGGAATAGGAAGCTTTTTCAAGTATGTTTCAACTGTTCAAGATGAACAACTGGTGTGGATGGAACTTTAAAAGTATAAAGGATGCTATTAAGTAATCTTAATTTTTTTAAAAAAATGTACTTTTCCTTATCTATAAGAGTCACTTCACAGTATGAAAATAACACTTTTTTGGTCCCTATTTTGTCTTTTCCTATTTGGTAAGCATTGATATTTTTCCCCTCTGTCATTTGAGTGCAGTCTAAATTGACATGGTTATTTTTGTTTAGTGTTATCTTTGGCTTCTCCAACCTGTTATGCCATAAAACCTTTCCATGTGCAACATCATCAATTAGCATCATTGAAGTTATATATTTTTGATTTAGAGATTAACTGGGGTGCTGTCGATAAAGGGAGCATGAATGATTTGAGTTTGTGAAACTCAGAAAAGTAGTTCTTCATTTTTTACAGCTGTACATTGTGTAGAGATTTTTTTTAAAAACCCTGAGAATAAAGAAAACTTTTCCTTTCAGTTTATTATGACTGTTTTACAGTGGAGGTCATGTTTTGTCCCTTAAAGCCTAGAATACTCCTTTCAGAATATAATAGCCACAGATGTAGTGTATAAAAAGTCACCTTAGTCCACATGATATGGGACTGCAAAGGAATGACCCATGTATTGATGCTGTTTTAAGAAGGAATGAGCCCATATGATGAACATGGACAATGAAATAAATAGTAATTCTTATCACTCCCTGTACGAATTCATTGCAAACATTGATTCACTTGAGGAAGAGAGAAAATATAATGGCAGTAAAAAGACCTATTCTTATGAACTTGAAAAATAGAACCTCATGTATAGAATTTTGACGTAATGTGTTATTGCATATAAACCAATTTGAGAAGGTTTCCTGTGTGGAGAATGGCCAAATGAATTATTACAACCCCATTCTTTCATTTGGATAGTGAATCAATAGCGGATTGGATAGAGTCATTTCAGGTAACAGTCGGTAATGTCTGCTCTGGTTCTGCATGTGACTAAATTGTGTCTGGAATTAGTGATGAGCAGCCTTTTCTCTGCCCCATGCATTTTGTTTTGTTTTCTTTTCTAAACTCTCTTAATCAGTAAAAAAAATACCCAGACATCTTTAAACAAGTACAGTAAGTACAGATGTGATATTAATATACTTTACCATTACTTCCATGTAGATCATCTTCTGCTGATATCAAGGAAAACTGAAAATCATTTTGTATGATTGTGTATTTAAATTATTGTGAACATTTACTAACCTATTAATTATATATAACAAAAATATTAGATAAAAATAAGAATGAAGAAAATATAGTATATGGTGGAGTATACAAGAGGTGTTTGTACCAGAATCAGAAATTGTTATTATTTTAATATATAAATTCTATCAGATCAATAAAGGATGGAGCTTAACTGCTAAACTCTTATGTGTTGTATATCCTTGGCTGTGTAAACTACTGGCAGTGTTAGCTACAGTCTTGTCTCTCTTGACCTGGATAATCTGCTTTGTATTCTGCACGCATTAAAGCATCCATATAAGCATTTTCATTTTAAGTCACACTGTTTCCAAACATATTCTGCTTATGCTTCCCATGCACAGAAAAATCATTGAGTTGTAATTTCTAATCGGAACTGGTTAAAAGGGGAGCTTTCCTAATCTACCCAGACACAATTAGAGTAAGTCAGCAAAATGAATTGTCCTCTCTGGCAAGAAAAGCATTTGTAGTGAGGAGTCTATTCATAGATTTTATCAAAATTGGATGGTCTACTTCTGCTTTTGATGTTCTGTGAACCAGCAAAGGGTTACACTTCTATTGTAAGGACTGTATTGTTACTAGAAAAATAATTTCTTATTCATAAATCCAATATATTTATCTTTCAATGTTCATATTTTGTTACTCTACAAATATAATAGGCCGTTTAGCCTTCCTGTTAAAATAAAACATTATAAATAATTAAAATATAAATAGGCTTCCATTTATTCAAATAGTTCAGAACCAAGTGCTCCCCTTGTGGTAAAAGGTTTTGCAGTTCATTATTATTATCTCACTGCTGTGGAAGTCAGCAGAATGAGGAACTGGCTTTCCCGGGAGAGGGTAGGACAGAAGAGACTGTATTAATTAATGGTACAAATTAGGGAAAGATTAATTAATTTTTGTATGATTATAAAAACACAGGAGTTTCATGGGTTCCAAATTGGTCCACAGATTCAAGATTTTTCAGGCTCCAGGTCTAAGTTTGAAAAAAATATAC
Organism: Emydura macquarii macquarii; assembly: GCF_026122565.2. Classification (NCBI taxonomy): domain Eukaryota; kingdom Metazoa; phylum Chordata; order Testudines; family Chelidae; genus Emydura; species Emydura macquarii. Next base: position 1,826,688 of record NW_027131527.1, read on the forward strand.
AATTATTTCCTGACTGAAGGCTTGTATTTTACTTACTGGTCCTAAACGTAAATTCCATACTTTGGTGAAAATACATACACCTACCTGCAATTTTTTCCCTAAATGGTAAGTCTTTCCTATGTTATATTCTCCCTGCAAAGTCAATCCTCCCATTTCATTAACTGTTCCACTTCCACAACAGCGGGAGAACAAGAAGAGTGGTCACATGAATGTGTGTAACACTGAACTCTTTGAAAATGATCACATGGCTTCGCATTGTGGACGATCATACTCCCTGTGCCTCTTGCACATTTCTCCATTTGCTGTTCTGCTGTATGGTGGTCTAATTTGAAGCCCAGTGAAATTGACAGAAAGTTACCCATTGACTTCAGAGGACTTTGGAACAGGCCCTTATAGAACTGCTGCTAGCAGATTTTGAATCACTAAATAAAGGCACCTAATTGATCTTGGATGTGTCTGACTATTTTCCTTTCTCCCTCCCTAAGGCAAACTAAACATGCGCTCTGCCACCTGTGGTTTTCATCTGCACAGTGCTGCTGTCAGATTATACCTTTTCTATATCAAATAAGGGCTACTTTCATAACTTCAGAGAGTGTGAATGTGTTGCTCTATCTCTCCCTAAAACAATGCTTGTGCTGTGCGACCTGTCAGTCTGTCTGACCAACTGCTGCTCTGCCGTCTCTGTTTGCTGTTAGCGAGCTATGTTCAGTTGACAAGGGCATGCACTGCTTTTTTCAGGAGGTTCGGGAGGAGGAATGATGTTCTGTTATCCGAAAGACCACATTCTCTGTGCCTGACCTCCTCCTCTAAGATGTGATGCTGTTAAACATCTACTGCTAAGTCACTCGGTTAGAAAGGGCTACTATCACTGCTTTTTTAGGGAGGAGTAAAGTGGCTGCATAAGTACACTGGTACATGCTGCATTATTACTTTGCCGTGCTGTGTTCGCTCAGTGTGGATCATGATGAAGCAGTGGTGATAAAAAGCAGCAGCTCCTCCTGTTGACCTGTAAATTTGGGCCAAGTAAGTTCAGTAAGTGCCTGATTGTGGAAATGGTTGTGACAGGAAAGGTAATAGCTGTTAAAATCTCTACAACCAAGGAAAAGCCCAGCACCTGATTAGGATAATAAAAAGAAACCAGTTCTGTGGTGGATAGGAGGCATCGAGCACAAGTGAGTCAGACATCAAGTGGGATAGAAACCCATTCCACTCATGCTGTTGTAGATTAAAAAACGAGTGGCTGCTGCTACTACTGGTGGAAATGCTGGAAATGAAGATGGTATAGTGCGGGCATCTACTTTTGCTGATGACGCGTTTTCTAAGGATCACATCAGCAAGCACTGATGCAGAATCGGTTTCTGAAGCTTGAAAACGTTACAGGGGAAAAAACCAGTAACACCTGCTATTGCACTTGCTAAAAACAAAATTGTTAGCTACTATGATTGATTGATGCTAATATTGAGCAAAGAGGAATCTTAATTTATTAGCAATTCAAAATATTGGTGACTGTGTGGGGTAGAGTTACCTATGGATGAACCAAGCATCTTCTTTGGCCCAGGTTCTGAGATTCCTCCTGGCTGTTTTCAACACACATCAGGAGAAGAGGTGGCATTAAGCATCCCCAGTCATGTGACTAGCTGGCTCAATGCCCGTTCCTGGTGTAAAGTAAAACAGCCTCTACTTTGCCCCAAATGCCAAAAGCACCTTTGGCCCAGGATCTGGCCTATGAGTTCTACAAATGGCAGGATAACAATAAACATCTTGGTGCAGATGAAACAGTTAGGGCCGTCTCTGATAGCTGCCATAGGCCTTTTCCTTAAAGAAGCACACAGAAAAACTCTGGGTCAGAAATTATCATCTTAATTATCTTATCTTTTATGTGCTTGTACAGCACCAAGCACAATAGATCTGGAGTTTCTCAACACTGCTACAGTTCAAATAAGTTGTTATTTATTTAACAGAATAATTATGCGGAGCACCTATCAGACAGCATACTATTTGTTTGAATTACAGCAAATGAAATAGACTATGGCTGGCCAATTCTTAGGCATAACACAGGACCACTTCTAAGAGAAAATGTAATTTTGAATTTTATTCATTCCTTGTCTCATCTCTTCTTTGAAGAAAACAATTGCTGTTTATATAGAGAATTTTTGTATGCGTATCAATAGCTCAAACATCAAACACCAAACATCAAATGCTTAAGGGCTGACTCCAAACTACTTATCTAGAAAAAACTTCCAAACAGACAATGAATTCATTGGGAGTTTTGCATATATGAGGAGTATGGTACCACAGTGGTAGTTGTGGCAGAAAAATGAGGAACATTACAGAAAAATTATGTAGAGTTATTTCCACTTATTCACCATGCATTACTTGTATCATGAAAACACGCTATGTGAAGCATAAACTATGTACTTTACTTATAGCATGAAAGAATGAAAGAAGATCAAAACAAAGCCAAAAAGAGAAATACCTCTGTGAAGTGTTTTATGCTAAAAGATGCTGACTGATCAAATGAATGCTACAAAGCTTACCCATAAAGCTCGAAGTTACCATATACAGGGTTGGCAAAATTTGATTTTTTTTTTAATATCATTTCAATGGATCATATTGATGTTTGTTTTTAAGACTTTTGTTTTTCAATGTTTATCAATTTAAATTTTCACAGTTGTGCAAAATTATGGAGGGGTGAACATCACATATCAAAATAACAAAGTAAATATTCTGTAATCAAACTTTATCAGCTAAAGGAAGAAATACTAATGAACTCTAATAAGTTCTCAAGCAGCATTTTTCTTTGCCTATCAGTACATTTTAATTATTATTGATGGATATATTTTTTGTTGGTTTAGATGTGCATGGTTATACTGACCTTTACTGACATCTACCGATACAAACCTAATCCAAACACATATAGCCTGTGACTTGAATTAAAGAGAGAATTTTGGCATTGACATCAATGGAAGAAGGATTCGGCCCTAAATGTTAACTTTAATGTAGCTTTGTTGTTTTACACCAGATGAAGATCTGGCTCTGTAGCTTTAATTATATAAAATCAGAAAAACAGACAAAACCTGATCATGCAAAGGTCCTTTGGCCCTGTACCAGACAACATGGTCATTGCAGGTATCCAGTAGTAAAATGAAGTATGTGAATTTAGCTTTAATAGATGCAAGAGAGCAGATATGTTATGTAACCAGATTTTACTGTATAGCACACACTGAGAGGTAATATCATGGGAAGAGCATCTCAGATGCTTGTGAAGAGGCTTCAAGTGAAGCAGTTACAGCATTCATTTTCCCCATTTGTTGTCTGAGTAATAGCAGAAATGTTGTTAGTGAACAACATTTAATTAAACTGTTATCAACTTAACTTCAGAGTATTTCATAATCTTACCCTTGGCAATACTTCTTTATTAGGAAAAGGCTTAAGCGACTGTACAATGTAATGAAAAGCCAGGGGGAGATTTTTGCACATCATGAAGATGCCAATCTATCTGAGACCAACCTGTGAAACTTTCATTATTCAGAGATGTAATAAAACTGTGAAAGTGATCTGGAACCTTTACATTCTTTCCAATGTATCTGTTCTGTCCATGTGAATTTAAAATAGTATCTGTGAAAAGTACAGATATGCACGTAGTTGGAGTCAGCATGTATTAGATGGAACGGTGTTTTTCTTAATTGTTTTTAAATCTTTATAACTCTTTATTTGTATTGAGGGACTATGTAGGAGCACCAATCATGGTTCAGGGCCTTACTGTTATACACATTGTGCAAACACAAACAAAAAAAGAAAGTCTGTGCCCAATAATAATTTGTTAGGCTGTTTGCAAGTTGTTTTTATGTGGGAAAGTGCTTATCAGTTACAGCAAGAATCAGGATGTACAAGTTCAATTTCTGACTGAGCCATTGATTTATGGCTATGTCGACACATATGGTCACTGCCTGTGTAGACAAGGCCTGTATGTATCTGCATATTACTTAACCTCTCTGATCCTCATTTATCAATGTATAAAATGTGTGTCATAATAATACTTCCTGCCTTACAGGGGTTGCGCTAGATCTGTCTAATGTTTGTGAAGAGCTTTTGAGATCCACAGATGAAAGGCACAATATGAATGCAACATATTATTATTCATTTATTTTATTGTTCTTGCCCCTCTTCTTGACTTTGGGGTCGATTTGGAAAATATTTAAATCACCACAAGCCATCCTCCATCCCCTGAGATGCCAAAATAAAAAGCAATTCACAGTAGATTTTACAGTCTCATAATGTGATCATTCCTTTCTATTGTTGTGCATTTTGACCAGCAGTGACATAATGTAAGTGGAAACGTTATTGGTGATCAGAGATAGGCTTCACAGTTAGTGTCCTGTTTATAGGAATGGTTCAATTCACATCTCTTAGTTCTTTTGTTCTGAACTTTCGGCAGACTCAGGCAGCTATTACGGTAAATCCTCAGAGTTACGAACACTGCAGGAATGGAGGTTGTTCATAACTCTGAACAAAACCTTATAGCTGTTTTTTCAAAAGTTAAAATGCTGCTTTTAACCATCTTAATTTAAAAGCACAGAAACATTTTCCTTACCTTGTCAAATATTTAACTTTCCTTTTTTTAAAGTAGTTGATGTTTAACACAGTACTGTACATGTGTTTGCTTTATTTATTTTTTTGTCTCTGCTGCTGCTTGATTACATACTTCCAGTTCCAAATGATGTGTGTGGTTCACCGGACAGTTCATAACTGGTGTTCGCAATTCTGAGTTTCTGCTATACTACATTGGTCTATGTCTGGATTATATTTTGAAGGTCTTCTTTGCAGCGATCAGGCACACTTTAGTTTAAAATGGAAGCTTAAGTTCTGGGGCAGCCTTCAAAAATTGATCCCTGACTTGAATGTTTCTTCTTCTGTCTTTCTGCTGTTCTGTGGTAAATTCAATAAAGTGCTTGTATGGTAGTTTAGTTTATTCCTTACAACCACTTTATTGTAGTTTATTCTAGTGTTCCTTTCTTCTGTCATGCTTCTGCAGTTTTCAGTCACAGATGGGAATAAGTTAGTTTGCATGTTCTGAAAGCATATACTAAGCTTGGTTGCAATGATCATAATCAGAGCAGCTGTCACCCATCCTGAAACAAAAACAGCATTAGTTCCTAATGCTAAGGAAGAAAGATAAATAAAGCTAAGTGAAGTAATCTTTCTTGTCTTGAATTATTATGGCAAATGTGCCGGTGGCTGTTCTGCAAAAGAAAGAGAAGATGGGGCATATGTTTGTTCAGAAAAAAAAGGAAAACCATTTGTTAGAGATGTCTATAGCAACTGCAGTTTATACAAATAGATTTCTAGAATAAAAACAAATCATCAGATAGAAGCTCAAGCAAATTAATCTGCAAATGTAAAGCAGTTTATTATTTGCCAGGATAAAAGGTTTTTAAGTACCTACATATTTGGTCAAGAATCTCAAATATTGAAAGTCATTAATATTTATGGTTTTTTCTTTCTCCTTCCAATCTCAGACCCTAATTGTATTGTGAATTGTCATGTTCAAAGTGATAGATATGTTGTTTTGATAGGAACCTGCCTGACCTTAATTGTTATGACTTGTTGCTCAGGGCTGCTTGCACGCAATAGAGGAGAGAGCTTCAGAATAGCAGTTTATTTTTAATCGTTTGGAATCTTTTTTTTATCATCATCATTTCAGGTGGTGATGGTTGTGTGGTGGTGGGCGGGGGGAGTTTATAGCACTTCTGAATGTGAAATAGTTTGAAAGGAGCGTAGTGGAGAGCTCAGAGCTACCACCATTCACTTTATTTATTTATTTATTAGTGCAGTGAGGCACCTGATCCAAAGCCCACTGCAGGAAACAAGATGCCTGTGAAACTGCTCTTTGGCTTTGACCAGGTTGATCAGTGTCAGGCTGGTTTTATTGAGTCATACTTGTGAGTGCATTGTAGAGGAGTGTTTTTGTTGAGATTAGGGAGATATTAATCCAATGGTATTTCACTAGATTTCAATAAATGGATGGATGATTTTTTATAAATGCACTGCAGATGCTAGAGTGTTCTACTACTGAATAGAGCTACAATAGAGCTTAAATCTTGAAATGTACAGTCACACCTTACCTAGCGACTTAGCCAAGATTTGCAGTTTATACACTGAAAATTTCCATATCAGACACTTCAGCAGTATGTACATGAAAGCAAAATTTGGCTGTCTCTTCATTTATCGATGGAAAAGCAAGCAATGTAAAAGAGGAAATCTGTTAAATTTTCCAGTACTTACAATATTTTTGTGTTCAGCTACAATCTCAAGAAAAACGCAGCACACACAGACCCTTTACAATTCAGACAGATATGCCTGACACTCAGCTAGCATGGCATTAGCCACCTTAAGAATATATAATGTAGATATTAGTCTTGTACTAATGAGATTGTCCCTTTTCTGAGCTTATAACAAATGAGTCCTAAAGCAGATTTTGAACTGTCAGTGATAATTTGCAATAGAGAGTCAGACTGCATCATAATAGAGAATCTGAGTCAGTAACAAAGCTCCCATTGACTTCCTTGGTGCAGGATTAGGGCCAGAGAGCACATAGAATCATAGAGTGATAGAGATGTAGGGCTGGAAGGGACTTCGAGAAGACATCAAGGTCAGACCCTTGTGCTGATACAGGACCAAGTAAACTTAGACCATGCCCCATAAATTGGTTGGTTTCATGTTATATCTATTTGATCTATCCGTATAGATTGCTTCTTGTAGAAAAAAGCCCATCTTGGAGCATTTCTCATTCACAGTGATAAAATTCCATTGTAATAAAATGTTCTGTTTTGTCCTGCAGTCGGTGTTCTCCAATCAAAATCATTTATTAGAGAGAGAGGTTTTCTAAAGTACTACGTAAGAGCTTTGCAATAGGTGGACTAGCTGGTACATTGGGTTAATCTGTGATATTTTATTTATGGAAACGTTGATTCAGATTCTGGCACAGGTGAATTTGATGGTCTCCTGTATAGGCCTTATCTACAGTGGTGTTGTCATGTAGGATACTTGAGTGTGCTACATGCAGCAGTGAAAAGGAGGCCGCATCCACACTGTGGTGTGTCGCTATGTGTGGCAGGGAAAGGCTCCAACATTGCCCTGTGTACTGCTCCCTGCTGCCTCCCCACTGCCAGAGCCTCTCCCCACTGCAGGGAGCATCTGGAACCTTTCACTGCTGTGAGGAATGGCTCCGACACCCCCCTCCAGTGTGGAAAGGCTTCAACAATGGGGAGCTACTGGGGTGTTTCCCCACTGCCTCCTCCCTGTCAGAGCCTTTTCCAGTTTGCAGAGCTTTTCACTGAGACAGCAGGAAAGCTCCAGCAGGACACCACGCTTCTAAAAATAGCAGGGTAGACATGGGAGGCACTGCTTGGGCTTGTGGAGAGCTTGTAGGGTATATACCCTGAGGGTCTGATGTCTTTACTCACCGAAGCAGTGCCTCACCATTTACACCGCTGTTTATACCTGTGCTAGGGGGTCATGTGGTGTTTGTACTTGACACGCCACCTAGACATCTGTTGTGCACTTCAAAAACCTGATACATAGTTCTCGGTGCTAGTTGTTGGAGAGTAAAACAGCTAGGAAATTGCAGGTCTGACATAGGGGCATAGGAATGCCCATGTGCCTGCCTGGAGGGTTCAAGCCATTGCTGTTAGTCTCTTTATTGGTGAGTATAATTGCCATCGTACTCACTCACATTTTATTAAAATAGCAAAGAAAGCCTGAGAGTCATTCTAAGTTCCAGAAGCAATTGTGAAGGACCACTACGCTCCTTTCAAACTACTTCACTTGCCATTTCATCTTCACCCACTGAGCCAGTGTGCTCTATTGACAATATTAATAGAAACATTAGCGTATTAATAACTCTCACAGCACTATGCTAAGGTGAGTAATATCCACACTCTATAAAATGAGGGAAATAGGTAGAAATGTTTGTGGTTTGCCCCCCACGAGAGAACAGATCATTAGCAGAACTTAGATTACAAGTCAGGAGATCCTGACCTCATTGAAGTCAATGAGAGTTCCACTCCTTTTGTGTTAATGTCCACCTGCAAGCATTTGATTGCAGATTCAGGGCTTAACTGAATGAAGCTCACATATTTGGCATACTGGATAAGAGCTTCATTAATAATCACTATTGTTTTCAATATGTTCATAGTGACATAGTTTTGTGTTGTGAATATCTCTATTTGCCTTCAGTTGAAAACTGTATCTGTTACAGTCATGTCTGCTTACACTCTGAGTTAAGCAGGAACAATAATGATGCTTAAATGTGACAATCTGCAATGATAGGATGCTGAAGACTTGTTTATTGGCAAGGAAAACTAGGCTTTGCTTTAAGTAGAAAGATAACAACCTTTACAATATTTACTATCTGATGGATACATGACAAATACTTCTTAGGGGATGCCTACGCTTGCAGAGCCCAGGTTATAGGGCTGTAAAATTGCAGTGTGTATGTTTGGGCTCAGGCTGGAGCCGAAGCCCTGGGACCTCAAAAACAGGGACGTCCCAGAGCCAGGGCTGCAGCCCAAACCCTAACATCTACACCACAGTTTTGTGGCTCAAGTTCCATGAGCCTGAGTCATCGGACATGGGCCAGCCATGGGTGTTTAACTGTGGCATAGACATACCCTTAGAATATGTCTTCACGTTTGCTTTGAGAATTGTTTGGTGTAAATTCTTCCTACTGTACCCTACTAATTTCAGAAATATTGCAAATGGAAGACTTATTATATCAGACTCTTGTGGTTTTTCTGCCAGTGTTTTTAATTTTTGGTAGTAGATTAGTCTTTGTTTTTAACCTAGTCTAGCTGACTTAAATATAACTTCTGTGTTGTGACCTTGCATTATTAAAGAAGTAAGCATCTAAAGTAATATTATTTAAATTGGGAAGAAATTGTGTAAGTGTTGTGTCTGATTAATTGCACAAAAATGACATGTACTTTGTCATTTATATATAGTAATTGAAAACACCATGGATCTGAAAAACAGTTTGTGTCACATTTGCAAATACTAATATGAAAAATACATTTCTGTTTCAGATTAACATATTTTAACTCCCATTACATATCATTAGACTTGAAAATTTCAAAATTAGAAAAATTTCAACCAGCTCCACATTTGGTTGGGAAAAAAGGGGGATATTTTGGGGGTGATCATTTAGTCACATTTCTACTGATTATTTTAAATTTAAAAATATAATTGAAAAATTAAAATTATTATTATTTTATTACCAACTCTACATACAGTAACTGGCAAGTTCCATTGTAAGCATATTCAAATTATGATGTTCTATACATCTGAGATGCCTTTTTATTGCATATAATTGTGTAGTAATCAAGAAGCAGCATGTCTGGGTCCACTTAACCTAAAGAATGACCATAATACAGATTTTTTTTATCCTTCTAGATTTTTGTTTTAAAAGGCCTTGTCTACACTTAAAATTAAAAAACTTAAAATTTAAGTGGCCAAAACTACTGCAGTGAAGACACAGTTATACTACTGTAAAAGTGTGTAAGCCAGTATAGTTTATTCCAACATGGCAATGTGAAATAAAAAACTGTGTGCCATAACTGTGTTAGAAGAAAAATCACATCCTTTGCGAGCATAGTTATGCTGGTAAATCTTTTTAAGAGTAGACCAAGAGAATGAGTCTGCTTTTTTTCTATTTTAGAACCTAACCCAAACCTGTTGAAATCAGTGGGACTCATTCCATTGATTTCAATAGGCTTTGGATAGGACCCTAAGGCTATGATTTATAAAGGAACCTAAGGGAATTCAATTCCTAAGTCCTATTGAAATACATTAGGACCCTGGCACCTAAATCTCTTAGAAAATCACAGCTTTGGTATTGTACTGCATATACTTTTATTAGTCTTTTAGGCATATATTTCATTATAGTTGAAAATACTAGTTCTGAGGTTCTAATAGTAGTTTACCATTTATATTACATTTAAGATGAAGGCTGTTTCCTTTGCTGAAAAATTTAGTATCCCTGTGTTTGAACAGCACTAAAATCCATTGATTTGCACTGCTTACATAAATGTCAGTTCTATTTTTAACTCTTATTCCTGTCCCCTCCATCATAGCTTCCAAATGTTGTTGTCATTTTTATCAAACACATATTAATCATGAGAGTTAATGCTGATCCAACTAGTTGGAAGTTAATGGAAAGCACAAATAGACTGCAAGGAGTGTATGCTTTTCATTTATTATTTATCTGGCATTATTTCCCAATAATAAAGATACATATTTTAACATCTTTCTGCACTCAATTTAACAACCTTGGAGTTATTAGGATTGCTATCTACTAGGTACCACCAAATTGTTGATCACACTAACTAGAGCTGAGTGAATAATTTGTAGGAAGTACTATATCTTTTTGTTAAAAATCCTGTTTACTTTATGGACTGGGCATAAATAATCAGTAGCAAAAATTCAGTACTTGGCATTTGAAATCTAATTGGTTAGGTATGATTGATCACATAAATAATCTGATTTCTGTTCCTTAATTGGATAAGAACAACTTTTGTAAGGCCCCATGCGTCCCTGTGTGAGTGAAGGGAAGCCAACATCAGTAGAATGGGTAGCTCCTCCACTGCATATGCTCCACCATACTCTTTTCTTCCCCCAAGTCTGCATTGTTCCTTTTTGGAGGACTGCATAGTCATAGACACCAGGTAAGGGACATCTTAGCCACTTGTAAAGCCTCCTTCTCTGAAACCAAAACCCTCACCTCAAAACAGTGCTGGGGAATATGCACCCCCCTTCCTCTTTCTCTTTGTTTTGGGTGGGTGGGTAGATGTGATAGGGGAACCAATCGAAACTGTTCCTGCAGGAACTGTGTCTTAGGGGACAGTAGGAGTTGATGGAGTAGAGTAGTTTGGGTAATCGAAGGGGAATACTTGTCTAGTGAAGGCCCTTTTAGGTCTGGGGTTAGGGGAGCAGAAATCCAACTTCTACCACAGAGGGAGAAGGATGTCAAACCAGATTCCTACTCTTGACAGAAGCATCAGTTCCTTGGAAACCTTGCAAGGTATTATTCAGAGTTTCTCCTCCACTAGGGCAAGAATCACATGCCTTGCAGAGAGAGGGACCCATAATAGGAAGAGAGTTTGAGGAAGACACTGAAGTTTTACATGTGTGTCAAAAAAAGGTATCCGCATAAGGAAAGGCACCAGATATACTAGGATGTAGGGAATTTTCAAAAATGTTAAATTTTTTTTTCACCCACACAGGTCTTACCAAAAGCATCACTCCTCAAAAACTAGCCCTTTATGGAGTCATGCAAAATAATTTCATGATTACATTCAGTCCTATTTGCGAAGAATGTGGTCAGAGCTGTCAATGGCTTGTTCAATTACTTCTGAGTTTGTCAAAGGGATCCTTCAACGGTATTTTGAAACCTGGTCTCTGCAGTGCTCCATCAAATATCATATGAAATACACCACTTCCAGTGTGTGAAGCCACTTACATGAGAGTTTAAAATTCACTAACTTCAAAAACTTGCAAAAGCTGGAAATTCTCTTTCTGCGAGCATCCAAGCAAATTAAATTCACTTTGGTGTTTGAAAATACAAAAGTGGATGAGTACAGACAAAGTTAATTCTTTTTTTCAGTTCAATCAAATACTTAGAGATAATTTTCAGTATTCGTCCAACTCTCTTTTTGATTAAAAATAGCCTAATACAAATTTACATCCAACTTTGAAAGTGTATCTGTATTAAAATAAAATAGTAGAAGGGAAGTGCAGTTACCAATAAAAATAGAGCTCAAGAATTGTTGATTTAAACCAAATAAATGGGCATTTAATCATGAAATAGACCAATGGGAAGTGGCCTGAGTTATACAGGAGGTCAGACTAAATGATCACAATGATCTCTTCCTGCCTAATAACATATGAATCTGTGAAATGTGTCTGTATGTGCATTCAAAGTATTTTAGTACATTTCTCAGTAAGATGTATTCGTTTGATTTTTTACTCTTTTGTACTTTAATGTTAAATTACAATACAAAATATAAACTAGTTAAAGCAAAGCTCTCCTATATATTCCAAGTGATTAATACATTGCATTGTATAAGAAAGCAAATAAACTGGTAATCTACAGTTTCAAATTATCTTGTTTGTTGCTCATTAGTGGTGATTACTGCTCATTAGTGAAATAAATTGTAATCAATGTTTAAAGTGAAAAAACTAGAGTCTCTGGTGTGTTGTTAATCTAAAATTTTATTCCCTTGACAGCTAACTTAAACAGGTTCTTCGTCCCTGAAAAGTATCTATGTCTGGTAGTACGTGCTATAGTTAAGTTGCAAAATAGTTTCCTTTATACACTGTATTATTTCACATGCTCATAACTTTTTAAAACATTCAGTTCCAGGGCTGAAGTTGTCCATGTTTGTTTTCTGTAGACTAATCCTTTTGGAACATTTGAGAACCACCTGTCGTCCATAGAGCAAAGCTTGAGAACTTCCGTTTTAAAAAATATGATGGCCATTTAAAACTGCTCAGAGGTTTGGAATGTTATAGGAAGTCAAGCAAAGATGATTTAATAGAGTACATTAGGATCAATTTATTAAGATAGAATTTGTTCAGATGTTTTTCCATTCCTTCATCATAGCTTCTAGGAAGACCCGGCCGTCAGAGCTATTGCTGGCAGTGAGCTATTTGATTAAGATAAACTGTTTTTCCTTAGTTTCACAGCTGAGTATTTTTTACTATCAGAAGCTTTCATTTCATTCTGTTTTACAGAAAAGATTGATCATATTCGGGTCAGACTGATAAGGATGCATCTACTGAAGACCTTCCATAGCATTTGTGAATGGGGTATTGCTGAAACACCTCTGGATTATTACAGTGGTAGAAAGAGCTACTCTAAGATGGTACTGTTTGTTTATTTTGATGAGATTCCACAGGGTGATGGTGGATTGTTGTAATTTTGCCCTGAGGATTCTTCTTGTATGGCAAAAGAGATGGTTATGGGTTTGGAAGTAGTATTTTTAGTGGGGATATTGCTTTTATCTTTGAGTAAAACTCTTGCCAATTAGAGAGTAAACCAAGCAATCTGTAAAGTCATTAAGCAACGTCAAAATCATAAAATCCCTGATTTTAGTATGCCCATGATTTTCTAAGGCCCCGATTATGACAGAATGATGTAAATTTGTTTCAAAACAATGAAGAGTACCGAGACAAGTGTTTAGAATAGTATAGTGAACATAAAAGGAATCCTAAAAGGTTTGGAAATGAGTTCCTGCATTGGAATATGCCTTGACTGATCTTTAAAAACAGCATTAGGTGTTATATTTCAAATACGTTTTCAGCCAGGAAGGTTGATAGAATATTACAGAATCATAGTAGTTGGTTCAGGAAAGACATCTGGGTGCAAATATGAAATGAACTTAATACAATTTTATACTGGGATTTTCAAAAGTGCCTGGTTGCCTTACCTGTTTAACTTCCTTTTGAAATCACTGGCTGTTGGGCACCTAACTGGCATAGGCATTTCTGAAAATCTCACTACTGGTGCCTATTTTGGCCATCTCTGTGTATTGGCGTATGATCTGGATAGTGTGTGGCTGGAATTTTGGTATTTGGTGGGTTGCCTTCTTATCGTTGTTGCACAGCCTGAAAACTAGATGGGCAGCTGTTTGTTTAATCTGAGTAACTAAAAATCTGGACTGTTTGTCCTGAAACATTCTAATGTGGTTGTGTGGTTTAGGTTATAGGGAGCTGCAAGGGACAAGCATTTGATAAATGGAAATAAATAAGTACTATATTTTTAGCAGTGGCATTTTCTCAATGCTGTTTACTCATTGGGACTTTATTGATCAGGTCAGCAACAAGAGCCAAGGGAAAACAATGCTGTAATGGTCTGAGGAACCAGCCAAAAAGAATCTATAAAGATCTATGACAAACAATTTCATCGTATGTGATTTTTCCTCTCATTTATATACAGGTTATAAAACTGAACCACAAATATCTGTGTTGTCTGATTTTAATTTTATGTATTTATTTTGTTTTACAACAAAAAGGGAAAGAGTGCCTGTCTATCCCTATTAGCATTATTTACAAGCAAACTATTCTATTCAGTTTCTTATACAGCCTACTTCAACACAGTATTTGAATGCCTTGTACAGGAACATTAAGCTATATGACCAGCATCCCTTACATGGTGTTCTTTCTCTTTTTCCCTATCCCAGGATAAATTGTAGAGGGCTTTTTAATTTTTTTTTAAATAATTGAAGGTGTGTACGCTGCAGTATGTTTTTATTTTAGTAAAAGCAAAGATGAAGTACATGTTATACTTGCAATGGAAAGCAGCTGTGGTTCTTGGGGGAGTTCATTCCTAACTCTTGAAATGACCTTTAAGAAATGTCTGTCTCCTTCAAAGACAAGCTTTACCCCTTACTATGGACAGTTCCATTTTCCCTGAGGAGCAGAGTTGTCATCTGGTTCCAGATGCATTAGGTGCTATTTTCAGTATCCTGGGCCAAAACCATTGAGAGCTTTGAAAATCAGGACCAAGACCTTGAGTTTGAGATGGTGTTCTCTGGGGAGGTACTGTAAGGTTTGATGTTCTTTTCATAGCCCATCTTTTTGAGGAGATGGGCTGCAGTGTTCTCTAAGACTGGAATTTCCTCAGGGCTGATCTCTTCATGCATTGCAGTAGTCCAGCCAGTAAGTAACAAAAGTATATATAACTGAGGCCAGATCTTCATCCACCAGGCTAGGACACAGTCTCCTAGCCCACTGGAGATGGTTAAAGTGTTACACACAGATTTGACTATATGAGAGCTTAGCGTCAACGAAGAATCCAGTAGCATTTCTTAAAATGCAGACTGAACTGACCCATTATGGTATATCTTCAGCCAACAGAGACTGCAAGATGGCTGAAAACTCCTCTAAAGGCTTTTCTCTGTGAATCAGTAAAATCCCATCTAACTGAGGGTCAGTTTCATCCAACTGTGCTTCAACTGTGATCAGATTGAATCAAAATCCTTGGCCAGCTTAATTACAATAGTTTTGTTATATGTTGTGAAGGAATAGTATAATTACAGTATATAACACTCCTTACCCTGAAAGACAAGCCCTTACTTGTATCCCTCCCATTTTAAAACCTTGATAAAGAAGTTAACTTTAATATGTTTGCAATTTACACTATATATATTTTAAGCTAAGTGAGAATTGTCAAAATTCTGAATAGGAATAGAAAACAATGTAGAAGCTCTAATTGGGATTTTTTTTTCCCTAAGGCAATGTGATGCATTTTTCTTCTGAAACATATGTGATTTGTGATTTTCATTTTGGTTCTGGGTATCAGGAAAAAATGCCTTATGATTTTTGAATACCAATACTTCTTGTGATGTCTTGGTTCATATTTAAAGACTGAGAAATATGTATCTAAAATGACAACTGTTGACATCAGTTCATTAACTTGGACTGAAATCCTGGCCGCACTGAAAATCAACGGGAGTTTGAATGCAATGCTCTCTGAAATAATTTTGGCAGACCTTCATGAGCCAGGGGAGTAGAAACAAAAGGGGACAAGAGAGACTCGGGGAAGGTAAGGCCAGGGTTAGAAGGTCCTGTAACCACTAGAGTTCACTCCTGTGAAGCACCTGGAGTTGAACCCATTATTCCTTTGTCTCAACATACTTTTGCCAATGGGTTTCACAGCTATTTGTTAGACAGCAAAGTGTCTCTCTCCATTTTCCTTGTACTGGCAAGTCAACAAGTCTCCTACTGCTTCCTGTTACTGTGTTAGCTCAAGGGGTGGGTGCTCTGTGCCGTGGAGCTAAGTATCCCAACCTTACTGATGACCCATGTGGAGTACCAATAAAGTTCCACGTGATGAAACTTTGTTTATTTTTAATAAAACTTTGGAAATTACATAAATAATGTGTTAAAGGACCATAATTAAAGTTGCAAAGTCAAGCACTCAAAAGATAAATGCCAGAATTCAGTTTGCTCAGGCAACCTTCATTTGCCCCTTTGGTGCATTTGCATTTGAATACAGTACAGTATTTAATTACGAGATCACTTACATTTTTTCCACAGGACCCCATTCACTGAACTAAATCTGCCATTTCTTAAACTTTGAGTACTTGACCTTGCAACATTAACATTCTGTTAACATAGGGTTCTTCGAGGGTTTTTTTTGTTTGTTTGTTTGTTTTTTTTTAATGTAACATGAAATAAATATATACACACACACACAAGTCCCACTGATATCAATGACATTTTGCCTGAGGTAAGGATTAAAGGATTCTATGTTGTGATGAGTGGTACAGACCTAAGACTTTGGAGGGAGCCTTCATGTTCTTGGTCTTCCTGCCTCAAATTCCTAGCTCAGTGATTCAACATTAAGGTAGAAGGGAAGGGGGAAGAGGGCTTAAACTCTTTCAGGTGCTCAAGTAGCAATAAGTGGCACCCAATTAGCAGTCTTACATAAGGTAGCCCATATGATATTAAAAACTACTGCTGCTGTTTTGGGAAGGTTCTGTTACGAACATGTATATAGTTTATTTTGCTTGTTTGGATTGTGGTCTCTGTGTGACTAATAGCCAAATGCTGATAACCTTGATTGAAGTGCATATTATGTTAGCTGGTTGATGAATAAATCAGCAGTCCTTTTTCTGAAAGGAGGTTTTTTCTTTGCCTTATAAAGTTTTCTTCTGTGAGAGGAACTGGTCTCTGCTATAAGTTGCTAATATGCTTCAAACTCAATTTTCACTACTGAACTTTTTATCACAAAATTTAAAAAGAAAAAGAAAAATCCAATGCCAACATGTTAATTGTGCTTTTCAGATAGTTTCTGGTTTTGTTGCTGATGATTTGGCCTGTGTTCCTGTAACTGGTTAAACACACGCATAACTTTATTTATGTCAGTATAGTTAATCATGGGCCTGATAGAAAGCCCATGCAACTCAATAGGAAGATTTCAGTGAGTTTTATATGAGGCCCCATGTTCATAACTACTTGTAGGATTATGGCCTGGGATTCTGTTTTAAATATTTATTAAAA
This sequence comes from Emydura macquarii macquarii, assembly GCF_026122565.2. Taxonomy (NCBI): domain Eukaryota; kingdom Metazoa; phylum Chordata; order Testudines; family Chelidae; genus Emydura; species Emydura macquarii. Next base: position 1,843,749 of record NW_027131527.1, read on the forward strand.
ACACCAACAACTCTGGATAGGTACTTTTTAGTTAGATGTACACATTTAAATAAGCAAAACAAATACATATTGTGTAGTAGAGTTGGTTGAAAAACAGGAAAACAATTTAATGGGAAAAAATTAAGTTGTTTCCATTCCACAGGATATTAACTGGCCTAAATTTCTATTTTTGGCAAAATTTTCTGAGATATTTGAATTAAAATTTTTATGAAAATTGTTTTTTAAACTTTACAGTTACTGAAAACTGTTTTCCATAAGAAAGAAAAACAAATGTTGAGTCCTTGGAACAGTCTAAGAGCTTGTGTATATGTGTATTTTAGCATGAGGGCTTGCCAAAACTATTTCAGAGAGCATTGCGTTCAAACTGAAAGGGATTGAGGAACAGATTAATTGACCTTAATTTTTGGCAAAGATTATCAAAATCATTGAGATTCAGAATTCAAACTAATCAAACTATCCAAATATTGTCCATAGGGTAAAATCACACTAACATTCACATTTATGCAAATAAAAATACCAAAGATAAGCAAACTGATAGTAGATCATAAATATATTGCAGGTACAAAATTTACCCATAAATCATTTCCTGATGATTGGCTTGTGAATTTGTTAAAGTAAAAATACACACTTTGGAGCATTCTCCTACTGAGGTTTATGTCTCGTAAATGACCTCAATGAGTCAATGAATTTGGAAACATCCATAAAATTTGATTGAGGTGTCACTTAGTTATGATTCCCTCTATAAATTTAAATAAGATAGGTCAGAAGTGACAGCAATGTCATGATACTCTACTGTAGGTTCCTTGACTGCATGGTGTGCAGTGGCATGATAAATTGGATGAGATTTTTAATGCACTTAAAACAAAACAAGATGTGAAATGCAAGCAGAAAAAATGTAATATCTTAATCAGTGAATTAATAAATCAGAATGTTGTTATAATAAGAGGATGCTGAGGATGAAGAGGAGCATGAACTACGATGAAGGCAGATAAGCACCAGGTTCAGGACACACAATGGTCCAACTTCCCAAAATGTTATGATGTAGAGTTCAAAGGTCTTTGTTAAGACAATATTTGATTTATTTAAAACACTGCAACTTCTTCTGTAAAAATATTCCTATTGGGAGGATATTTGATATCACTTAATAAGGGACATGATGAATGGAGTATTCACTTAATCAGGCCACCTAACTGGTAATTGATTTCCTGTGCTACATGTGATAAGGATAGACTTCTGCTTTATTGGAACCCTTCAGATTCCATGTGGCAGATAACAGGAACATCTAGGATAATCAGTACACAAAGAACTAGTTAATACAAAGTATCTGAGCAGAGCTCAAGAATGGATGATTGATCTTGCATGCTGTCCTGATTCTGATTTCTCATTGGTTTTACAGTGTAAATCTATAAATTTCAATGAAGTTCCTCTTACACTGTTACAAAGGAGACCAGAATCAATTTCACTGGCTCCATCTTATCTTGCTGTACTCTCCAAGTGGAATGAAGCTTCTACTGGTTTAGGAAATATGGGTCCTAGATTGACATGACTCAGCTGTAATTCTCATCATTTGGAATAAATTTCAGTCTCAAAAACTGAGATGGAGACAGTGAGTCTTAGAAGACAGAAAATCCTAACACAGTAAATACTCAAATGAAAACGCCAACTGGAAGGAGTAAGAATTAGTTGTCTTACCTGTTTGTTAGGCCCTTACTAATGGGACCAAGATCTTCACTGAGAGAAAAGGCAGAAGAGCTTGCCACACAGATGAAAAGAAAGCTGTTCACACAGATGGAGAACTGAATATCACAGAGGAAGTTGCACCATGTTGTGTGAAAAGGGGAACATGTTGAGAGGAAGGATGCTGACTCTCATGCTGGGCATAGTTGGTTATCAAAAGTGCTTTTTCAATATTGCTTGTTAAGGTTATGGGCCACATTTTGTCTGGATTAACTCAACTGAAATCAATGAAATCAAAACAGCAGAGAATTTGCCCTTATGTGTTTTGTTGCAAACCAGGCAAAAACAATCTGTTTTTTCATAGATTCCCAGAAACTGGTCATAATGGTTTGTTAAATTGATTAGAGGATAAACTCCTTGGACAGAGACCTTGTCTCTTACATGTTCTTTACAATACTGAGAATACTATTAGAGCTTAACTAGAACTTTTTAATCCTACCCATTTTATTACATAGTTGTTGATTTTGATGTTTTCTTGTTGTTTAGTAGGAAACTGATATTTCTACTTGCCCTTTCTCTACTTTTTGACTTGTCATGGTGAAAAATATAGAATGATTATGGTAAGTATCTTGGGATCTTGGACTAATACTGTAATTGGTCCTAGCTTTCTAGCATCATCAGTGTACCAGATATCTGTTTTGGTTTCCAAAGAGTATGATGATTCATAATTGTCAATTCCCTTGATGCAAAAAAAAAGTAATATGGAAGCCTCTACTGCAAAAACTCCTACAATTCAGGCTTTCAAAAAGACTGAAAACAACTCCATGCACTGATAAATATATCTAAGCTTTTAGATACCATCACTGCTGTTAAATAGCTGTAAGTTTGGAAGCTCATTGTGAGCCTAGCATGGAAATGAACTGGTTATACTGTCCAGAAATCAACTGGACAGCAATGATCACTGTTAAAAAAGGGGAAACGAAACTTGCTTTAAAAAGAAATCTGAGCCTATTTTATAGGTAACCATTGTGAAGAGGTTGATTCTGTAATGTGTTTTATTTGTCCCATTCATTCATTTTTCCTGGGAAATAATTCAGTGGTGAATAGGCCAAAGTTGGAACAGGAGAAAGACTCTCCCCTACATAGGACTATCCTCTTGATTTTAGAGATCTCTCTCTGGTGACATTAGCAACAGGAATAACTGACATATTGTTGGCACACAAGAAAAAATGTATTATAAGTATTATTAGACTGTGTATTTTCAGTGGCTCGTAAGAGAATAGTATCAGAGAGACTATATTGTTTGAACGGTTTACACTGTGTAGACTGCTGGAACCTGCAGAGCATACATTAGGTTTCAATGGAATAGATTATTTGTTCAGTTACTTGAACTATATCAACAGTTTGGACTCTGCTTCTGTCCATCATAAAGAACACTTTCACCATTGTGTGCTACAAGAAGTAAACAATTAAAAAAACCCAACTATTTGACATATTTCAATGTATATTCTGGCAATGTTTGGATGTGTGAAAGAGGTAGGTAATGCATTGTGGGCCTGATGCAAAGCCCACAGATGTCATTGGAAGCCTTTTAATTGACTTCAGTTGATTTGGATTAGACCCTGTTTAACTAAACATGATGCTAAAAATTTTAGAATGATTAAAACTCTCTTAAAAATGCTAGAGAAGGAGTGAGACCAACATCCATTTTCTCATTACATAGTTTCCAGTTCTGCAAAGTGGATTCTGCTTGAATAAAAATGAGCAGTTGGAAGGGATGGGAGAGGAATTAACCTTAAATATGCAAGGCTCTTGAAGGAAATATGAGGAGATATAACTGTGATCCAAAAGATCCACATTTAATAGATAAGACTAGTAAATTTCTAGCAACCATATGCAACAGGTCAATCAGAAAGGAAAACATTTTTAATGTTACATAAATGGCATTTCAGAATGTTTCTTCCCAACCTCCTTCAACTTTTCCTTTGCACTAAAATGGCTCATTGGGTGCTAAATAATTTGCAATGCCTGCCCTTCTCATTTCTTCTCACCTGTTTCCTTTGTACCATGGCTGTTGTAGCAGATGTCAACCACTGCCTATCTGTTCTGCTCTCCATTAACTATCTGGGTCTAGAGGCTTTTTAAAAAAATGAAACTTTTCAAAATTGGACCAGAGTGAGGTCAAAAAAGACTCATATAAACCAAGTTATTATTTCCTATTCAGCCTTCTTCTGGGTGAGTTGTTTTACTCCAGATTATTTGGCCTCTCCTAATCTGGTTAGTTTTGCAGTTAGCCATATCCATTAAAATGTACATTGCTGCAAAATGTACTAGTAATGTTTATCCAAAGCTCAGGTTATATGACCCTATGACAATGACTATACATCAGACTCTGCCATCATGGGAATATGTTTAAAAGGCAAGAACCAGAGACTTCATGCTCTATGAAGTGTTAATTGTAGCAAGTGGTACTTTTCTGTGACTGGTTAGGATAATCTCCTAGACTTATATAACATAAGAAGAGAAATAGCATGAAAATTAACTGTATCAAGGTCCAGCAAAGCACTTAAGCACATACTTAACTCTAAGCACATGAGGAGTCATGATGATTTCACTGCTCATGTGCTTAATGTTATGTACATGCACAGGTGCTTCGCTGGATCACATCCTTAATGTTTGTGAAGCAACCTGTATTAAAAATGTTGTGTAATATCAGATAAAACAAAACAAAATACCAAGCCACCCAAAGTGGCTATTAGAATTAATTTGATAGGCTTGAGCTTTAGTCACAGCTCAGGAGCTCATTATAAACCAGTAACGATTATATCAAGAGCTGAAAACGTAAAATGACTGATATTCAAAACCGCTGTGCTCAGTGGTTTTAACTGTTTGAACCATCATGGGGGAGTTCTTTCATTACCTCTCCAAGGAGGGTCCTGAGCATTTGCTGTGACTTTCACGATGGACCCAAAGTGTCAGCGTATAACAGATGAAAACAGAATAACCAATAAGAAAGGAGGGTGTTTGAAAGCCTCTCAAGAAGTGTCCTTAGTGAAAGGAAATCACCTTTCTAAATATTTTAAGAAGTGATACTTTTTAGAGAAAGTTGTCAATTATGAAGATCCCAGTGACAACCCGGGCTCAAGTGCTTCCTGGAGTCTGGGAAGGAGCTACCTCTGGGGCAGTGCAGTTCCACACTATCCCATAGTGAGAGCTGCTTCAATCCAGCATAGTGATGACTGCTTCTATCTGGCACAAGCTGGGCCCTTAATCTTCTTTTCTGTAGATCAATCACTTCAGCCCTCTAGCAGTTTCTGTTGATTTCTGTATGTCCTTGTCCTGTAATGTGATTCCTTTGTGTGTGGAGCCCAAAGAACATTTTAAGGGAGGTGTAATTCATTTATTTAAATTGTTTTGTTTCTGTAAAAGTGTATCTTGAGTGTGTCAGCATGGTATTAATAAGAATGAATGAAGGATCTCATACTCATGACATGTAAGTTACTAAAAAGGGTAAATGATCTGCTGATCACTGAAAATATTTGAGTCAGTATGTCCCCATTGTGATAAACCAAGAAATGTTTAACATTTAAAGTGGTTTCTTCAGCATCCATGAAGCATATTGAGTTAGATACCAATTTAGGTCTCAATCCTGCAAGTCACCCTACATGGGAAGACCCTAGGGTGACCAGATGTCCCAATTTATAGAGACAGTCCTGATATTCGGGGCTTTGTCTTATATAGACACCTATGACCCCACACCCCCGTCCCGATTTTTCACACTTGCTAATGGTTACCCTAGAAAACATTGAGCCAACATAAAGTTCCCTTGATTTATGGGGTTTTCCATGGGGCTAGGGGCCTATCCACACAGAGACCCCCCCCAATTCAGCAAAGCATGTACAGCAGATGCATTGACTTCAAATTGCTCAGTTTGTTTGGTTTATCAGATTGAGAGGCATCTTGATTACAGTGTCTAAATAGGTTCACAGGGAGAAAATAACCAGGTACTAATGGGCTCTTTAATCTAATGAGGAATGGCATAATAAGAACCAATGGCTGAAGCTGAAGCCAGCCAGATAAATTCAAATCAGGAAATAGGCACACATTATTTTAACAGTGAGGGTGATTAACCATTGGAGAAAACTACCAAGTGCACTGGTGGATTCTCCATCACTGGATGCCTTTAGAGAAACACAAGTTATTGGACTCAATACAGCTGTAACTGGGTGAAATTTCATGGCCTGTGATATACAGGAGATCACACTAGATGATCTAATGGTTCCTTCTGACCCTAAACTCTATGAAGCTGTGAAAATTGGACTTTAGCATATGCTGACATTAAGCACATACTTAAGTACTTTGCTGAATAAGGGCCAGAGTTGCTCACAGGGACAGGAGTTTAGATGTTGCAATGAATTCATATATCTTTGATTTTGAATGAATGGCATTTTTTCTGTATTTTTTTTTTTTAGTGTAAGGCTTTTGGGAGGACAGGGGGTTACTACAATTGACCTACCATTGCCCTTGTAATTTAGTAGGAGTTGCATGCAGTTTTGATCAAGCAAGTACATTTTTGGTTGGTTTTTTTTAGTTTATCTTCATGTTTTTTTCCCCCCAGAACTTTATGTGCTATTGTCCCTTTTGTGCAAGTCTCTGTATGTAGGCTGGCATTTAAAAAAATTATACTTAACATGTTAAAAGCCCAAATTCAAAAGAGCCCATAGCCATGTGCTTAAGCCTGTGCTTAAATCCCACTGACTTCAATGGACTAAAGAATGTGCTTAAAAGTTAAGAATATGCTTACTTGCCTGAACTGAGTAGGGATGCTGTCTCGAACTGGGATTTATACGAGGTGTTCAAAACCCACAATAATAGCTCCCAACTGACTGACTGATTACTGAACTTCGTGTTGCCTCATGGCACTTCAGTATTGTTGGACAAAGGGGAGGGGGATGGAGCCATTAAAGAGAGAGAAGTTAAAAGGAAAAAATAAGAAAAAAATATGGGGCATTTTCAACTTTCTCTCAGTCAGATCAGAACACTGGATTAAGATGCCCTTTTGGCCTCCTCCTATATGCCAATTTAAAAAAAAATGTATTCCCCCCCCCAAAGCACAGGAACTCTGATAAAGTACCGATTGCTGGTACCAGTAAGGTCTGTGCTGTAACTGACTCACCATGGTATGCGTACAGAAATTGACACTCAAGTAACTGTGTATGTGGCAGCTTGCAGTCTGTAGTCCCTGCCAAATGCTTTCAGTAGCTCTCCCAATGTGGTTGAATAGCGAGTGTCACAGGCTGGTCTTTCTCACAGGCCAAGGGCTTAATTGTATCTTAAAGCTACTGCCCATGTTTTACTACCCATAAACTCCTGGGTGCATTATCCCTCATGCAGGCACAATGCCTCCAGGGGTAAAGAAGTAACTTGGTTTGTAAGAGTTACCCTCTTAGCTTAAATATGCTCTCTGCCAATGTAGCATTGTTTCCGTTTGCCCATTTTCTAGTGGTTTATCCTGTCTAGATTTAAATATGCCAAGAAATGGAGTTTCCACCACTTTCCTTGAGATGTTATTCTAGAGCCTACTATGTACCACTGACATGAAGTTTTTCTCCTGATATCTGTCCCAGATTGTAACTAGCAAAGTGCAAAGGTGCGGGGGGAGCCCATGGACAATCACAGTCCCAGATACTGCTCTCTTTGTGTGCCTCAAAGGGGGCTGGGAGGAGGAAATGCTTCTGGTGCACTCTGCAGCCCTGAGAATCCAGTTGCACTGGCTCACAAAGTGAGCTGGCTCCACCAGGGGAGCAGGCTGTATGCACACCTGGGAATTTAGGGAGGGAGGTGACCTCTGGGGAAGTGCAATTCCAGGGTACTTTCTTTGCAGTGTGGTGCCTCTTTGGCACAATCTAGCATTTATCTTTCCTTGCAGCTCAGTCTTTTCAGCCCCAATCACATTTTTGGTTCCCATTCTAGGGAAGAGAAAGTCAGGTTAAGGGGTTGGGATTTGGAATAAGAAGAGAACAGATAATTAGACAAGACCTTCCTGTTGCATGTAGGGTCCGGTTTAGCACTAGCTGTGTCTAAATAATATAACTTTTGCTGTCTTACACTACAACAGTGCCCCTTAGGGACTGAAACAGAATGTGATGCAATAGAAATCTGCTTTGGAGGAATTAATCCCACTTTCTGTCTAATTGAGCAAGATCCTATTTTCCCTGAGACCATAAAAGGCATGCTCAGGTAGTGCAATATGCTCCTGGAAGAGGAGGAGGAGGAGGAGGAAAGGCAAAGTGAGTTAGGCATTTTTCACTGGTAGCACAGTCATCTTCACGGGTTGCCATCCAGTGCGAACACTGTGTTTCCAGGAATTATTTTGTTGAACAACTCAGGCATCCCAGGTATAATGGCCACAGTAGAACTACAGATAGCAGCAGGCGACTATTATAGCTTGTGTCGATAGGTCAGTGAGACCATAACCATCAGCAGTATTTGTTACATTTATTTTTGGTATCTTTCCTTCTGTTGGTGGTAATAGATTTGGGTGAACTGTTCCAATCTGTAGCAAATGGGCTAAGGAGGTGAGACTTCCGTAAGATCCATAGCACATTAATACAAACCTCGCCAATATAACAAATTGCAGTGGCTCAGCTTTGTGGATAACATGCATTGTATTAGAAATAAAATACCAACATGGCAACGGTATGCTGGATGTTAGCCAGTCTGACGCCTATCATGGGATTTACAATCATAAAACAAGCACCATCTACTAAGGCAACATTCAAATACCAAACCTCGTATGTCAAAATAAATAGAAGTATTTCAGAATACCTACACAATATTATCCTGATTATCCAAATGGCAAGCGGGACACAGATTTTATTTGAGTTTTCGGGAGTTTGGGTAATGGAGAGGGTAGTAGCCATTCAGCAGTGGGGAGGCCTCTGCCGCAGCAGGGGCTTAATCCTTCCTCCTCATCTTCACAGGACCAGTCAAAGATCTCTGCTCTGCTCTGCAGGACCACAGCCTCCTTCCCAGTCCTTGGACCTGCAGGGACTGGACAGCACTGGCCTTGCAGCAGCTCAGTGTTTGCTCTGCTGTCACAGCCCCGCTCACTCACACCCATGGCACCCATGGCACTCACACCCATCCACACATGGATCCCTGCACTGCCACCTTGCAATCCTGGCTGGGGTGGTCTCTGCTTTATTATCTGACCCTCCATGATCTCTGAAGCTTTTCCTTCCCCCCACTATGAGATATAAGAAAGGGACTTGGATAACGTGCAGGTTCAGATAAAAGGGTTTTGGATAAATGGGAGTGTATTGTAGTATCATTTCTATAACCAAGGTATTACAAAACACTTGTATACATGATTTTTAAAAATACTGATCATGTAATGATTGTGCACCTGATCCAAAGCCCATTGAAGGGCAATGAAAAGAGTACCGCTGACTTCAATGGGATTTGTATTAGCCCTTAAATAGGTAAATAAAACAATCCCAATATGTTCAGCAATAACACACACGGGAACTGAAGCACATCTGTCTGAGTCAGTAAAATGTATCTAAATGGCTTTCTCACTGCTTATTCCATATATCACCATTGCAGCAAAGCTGAGCCACCCAGGACCTAGATGAAGTTGCAGGCCCAGCTGAGCTTTTGTGAATAGAGTGTTCAGAGGGAAACTGATTAAACTAAATCTCAGTTAGATGTAGAACTAAAAATGAGTATTGCAAGTAAGTTTCTCTGTGGTACATCTTTATGTGCTGATCCTGACCAAAAAGATGGGAAAGAAAATTAAAAATGGAAGATTTTCAAAGGCACCAATAGTAGTTGGGTACCCAACTCCCTTTGTCTTTATGGCTGTTAGTCACCTGTCTGCAATTTGTGCCTTTGAACAGCTCTCCCAAAGAGGATTAGGGAAATGGCAGGAAGATAAAAGGGAAGTGAATGTGCAATAAAAAATCAGAAGAGCACAAAGAGGATAAAATAAAAATGAAAGAGGTAGGATGGAGAAGAGGATGGTGGGATAATTATTCTGATACATAATTGACCAGCGGGGAGGTAGGGAAAAACTGTTGAGAGACAGCCAAAAAATAAATAAATAAATAAAAAATAAAAAGGAAAGGGAAAGAAGGAAGGAAGAAAGGAAAGGGTTGATTGATTCGCAGTTCCAATGAAAGAGTAAAACCGCAGTTTTCCCACTTCAGCCCTATATATACCGCTTTTGACTTTACAACCTTCTGCTGAGAGAACCAAGGATAACTCTTTGTCTCTGAGGAAATCTAAGTTTTAAAGACTTGCAAGAACAGACAAATAGCATGTGTGTGTTTGTATAGGCTGTTGCCAACGACAGTCATTCAAAAAATCTTGAGTCAATCCTGCAAAAACCATGAAATGGACTTAAAATTATTAAACAAAAAAAAATGTGTTTTTGGATTCATTTTTATTTACCTTCTGGTTTTTGAGTCTTTATGGTTCATGTTTTCAAACTTTTCTTTATAACCATGAAGGCTAGAAACTTTACTTTTTTTTAAAAAAAAAAGGGAACTGAGATTGTGATATTATCACATGATTTCAGCAACTAGGGCTTTCAGAAAAAGAAATCACAAGAACTGGAATAACTTAATGAAAATTGATGTGTGTACGCATGAGTGTGCACGTGTGCATACACACAGAGTTGTTTGTGAAGAAAGCTTTCATGACCTAGTAGATCCTAATAGACCAAGCAGATCTTAATGAATGGGTATGGCTGAGGGAATCCTGTCAATTCCTTCTCTCAATGAGAGCTGTGGAAAAACCTTCAAAATTCACTCCGAGTGAATATTGTGGCAGTTTTTACCAAAACCTTTTCAGCTGTTTTCAAAGCCATGGGATAAAGGTGGTCAACAATGTATCACACAAAGGCAGCATGCATCCTGTTGAAACACTTGGCTGGCTGGTTTGACTTGTTGCATGCTGTGGAAACTGATTTAACATTGGAAGGTTCCTTCCATGTCATCTTCATTTTCTGTATCCTGTACAGTCTTTCACCCCACTACAGGCCCCACCGTCACTCAGAGCAGTCATGTGGTTCTCTGCAAGTCTCTCATGAAGTCAGACCTTTGCCTGTCAGTCACGGTTACATTTACTATGTTCAGCATTTGCCTCAGGCAGATGCTAGAGGGCATGTACCTGTGATAATAAACGTCTGTTTGTGGGCCTGATTCTGTCTTCTCATATCACTAAGGATGAGTGATTCAGGCCACGTGATAGTACACACTCCACAAAACACTTTTTCCTTTTCTACCCTGGCAGACACAGCAGTATGATATGGTGATCCCCTTTCATTATACCAGTTGGAGTTCTCGGGGATGGAACGTGTCCTCCTACTGTCCCACAGGGACTCTTTCTCATGCGTACGCCTGCCGATGACTTTACTGTTACTGGGGCATTGCCATCGTTCAGCCTGTGCCCGATGAATGATTTATTGCTCCTGGTGTTGCTGAGGGGCTTTTGGATATGCTAGGTTTTGCACATAGCCCAGGACCCAAATGATGCTGGCTGCCTAAGGGAGGTGTGAGAGAGATCAAGCCCTGTAGCCTTTCTGCTCCAACCTTTAACATTATCATCATCATCATTCCCTTTCATGCAATGTGAGTCCTTTGTGAGTGCTGAGAAGGGAAATAAGACATTAAAGTGGAAGCTTCCTATCACAACCACCAAGGGACAAGCCACCAAGGGACAAAATAATTTTGTACTTCATCTTAGCCACTGAGATTTTGATGTCCCTGTTCATCAGGGTCTATGACCTCCTCTTCCACTCCTTCCATATCCCCATCCCAGCCATTTTAGGCAAAAAGGATAAGGAAATCGTATTTCAAGAAAATGGCCATCAGGAGCATTCACTCTATGGGCCTGAGCCCTAGTCTCTAACTCTGATTTTTATCTTCCTGATCACTGATTAGAGAGGATAGTTTTGGTAAGCTAAACATGAACTTTTGGTCAGCATCCTTCTGCTGATGCATATGGTGAGAATTGGCAAATACTACCACATCTGTGCAGCCCCCGTTTCTGACGCCTCACATTCCAGTTACACTGCTGCCCCTTTGGGAGAAATACTTTGCTTCTTTGGGAATGTTGAGAACACCTCTAAGTCTGCTCACAGCACCTTGCCCTGTCTGAGGATGAAACTGAAATAAGGTATGATGTGACTATCCTGAGATGATGCTAATATAAAATAATCAGTTTCCAGGCAAAAATAGCAGGAATTCCAGAAGGTAGCACATGTTTTCCTGTGTAACATTGGTTCCTGTCCTTGATGGTGGCTGAGATATCATAAATTAAAATGCAGTTATTAGTGTCTCAGAGCAGACAAAAATATAGGTGATTTGCCAGGCCTGTTAGGTAACTCCTTAGCATGTCAGGTTTCTGGGGCTAGTCTAGCCCTCTTAACTCATTCAGATCACTGTGCACATTGGCTACAAAAGCTCTGTAGCTGCTGATAATGGTTAGCCTCTGCCAGCCATTTACCTTTCTTCCCACAAGCAAGCAGGCAGTATCCTGTTTGGAAGTTAGCTGGGCTTTTTTCTTCAGATTATTTTGTAACTCTCCTCACATTTATCAAAACCAAAATAAATTATGAAAATCAAAAGTAGGACCTGTATGTGTGGAAAATCACTCTCTCCCTCTCTCTCACACACACACACATAAATGTCACCTAAATATAATTCTTACTGTTGTAATTGCAGCTCAAGAAAGCCGTTTAATGGGCCAAGACCATTTGTATGGGTGATGGCAGGTATTTTCTGGTACATGGAATCTGCGTGACAGATGTTAAGATTGAATTTTTCATGGAGGAAAACAACAAAATAAAACAAGCCTGATGGGACTGAGATAATGAATTTCACTGATAAGCGAATGATATTATCACTGATAGCTAAAATGGAATGTGAATGGATAAGCCTGATAATAGTACCATGTTGTCTTAGTGATGGAATGTCAATACACGAAAACGCCTAATCAGTAATATCAGACATTTTTTGGTAAAGAACGAGTCACCCCTTGATCCCATTAACTGACTATGAAGCTATTTCAGATCTAAGATTTAATGAATTTATTATATTGAAACTACCTCATTAAGGCTTATAATGATGGTTAGATTTGAGTGCTGATTATAGCTGACACATATTCTTTACTTTCCCTGAGACCAAAGGAAATGATTAGTTCATAAGGAACCAAATTTAAAATCAATTTAGCTTCAGAATTACAACCTTAGTGTTTAAAAAAGGGTAAATCAAAATATCATGGTACAATAAGCAGCTGTTCTTGCCATTGTGGTGCTGTGGGGACTGTCAGCATTTCCACTCCTAACAGACCTCTATTTATGGAGATATATTACATTTGCCTCTTTTTCTTTCCTTTCAGATGTAGGAAGATAAAAATGGAAATTTTTTAGGGGAGGAGTTTGATAGAAATAATTTAGTAGAGGAGTACATTTTTGGTGCATCCGTGCACAGAATACAGTTTTACAGCTCACTAGTCTATATCAGAAATAGCTGAGACTTTAGGGTTTTAAAGAACATATGCATCCTTGCATTACTTTTCCATGATAATGACTTTCCACCATACTTATTTACTATTACATGCAAAAATTAGTTCTAATGCATTGTGAATTTGTGAAATTTTGCACTCAAAAACTAAGGCATTCCAAAAATAAATTTAAAACACTCCTTTTTTTGCCGCGTTCTACATTCACACACTTTTCTATTCTAGGTAGAGGCCAGTCTATCTAGAAATATGGTCTCACTAATATTATGAAGTTTGATTGTCAAATATCATATATGAGGACATTATCATGACATAATTATAATATACAGTGGACCAGATCTTGTTCACCTTACTAATTCAGGTTCAGACTGTGACATTTAAGGAATCCATTTTGAGGCATGTGGAAGAGAGGAAGGTGATCAGGAACAGTCAGCATGGATTCATCAAGGGCAAGGCATGCCTGACCAACCTGATTGCCTTCTATGATGAGATGACTGGCTCTGTGGATGTGGGGAAAGCAATGGACATGATATAGTTTGACTTTAGCAAGTTGACTCAGCAAGTTTGCAGATGACACTAAGCTGGGGGGAGTGATAGATATGCTGGAGGGTAGGGAGAGGATACAGAATGACCTAGACAAAGAAATCTGATGAGGTTCAACAAGCACAAGTGCATAGTCCTGCACTTAGCCAGAAGAATCCCATGCACTGCTACAGACTGGGGACTGACTGGCTAGGCAACAGTTCTACAGAAAGAGACCTGAGGGTTACAGTGGATAAGAAGATGGATATGAGTCAACAGTGTGCCCTTATTGCCAAGAAGGCTAACGGCATATTGGGTTGCAATTGTAGGAGCATTCCCAGCAGATTGAGGGAAATGATTATTCCCATATATTCAGCACTGGTGAAGTCACATTTGAAGTATTGTGTCCCCCCACTACAGAAAGGATCAGGACAAATTGGACAGTCCAGTGGAGGGCAACAAAAATTATTAGGGGGCTGGAGCACATGACTTATGAGTAGAGACTGAGGGAACTAGGCTTGTTTAGTCTGTAAAAGAGAAGAGTGAGAGGGGATTTGATAGCAGCCTTAAACTATCTGAAGGGGGATTCTAGGGAGGATGGATATGGCTGTTCTCAGTGGTGGCAGATGACAGAACAAGAAGCAATGGTCTCAAGTTGCAATGGAAGAGGTCTAGGTTGGATATTAGGAAAAAGTTTTTCACTAGGAGGGTAGTGAAGCACTGGAATGGGTTAGCTATGGAGGAAGTGGAATCTAGCCTTAGAGGTTTTTAAGGCCCGACTTGACAAAACCCTGCTTGGGATGATTTTGTTGGGTTTGGTCCTGCTTGGAGTAGGGTGTTGGACTAGATGACCTCTTGAGGTCCCTTCTAACCCCCATCTTCTATGAGTTAATGATTTACTCATTGGTCCATATTGAGGGTGATATGGAGCCTTCCTATTCCAGGGAGAGCACAGAGACAGTTTGTTCCATAGGAAGCACAGTACCTTCCACAGCTCTCCAGCACTAAACTGAGAGTGTGCAAGGGTTAATACGTTACCACATTCTCCCACTTGTGTCTTCAGGGACGTCTGCAGGTTGGTGCAGAGGAAGTGGGGGACCAAAGTCTATCCTTTTCATCCCCGCAGAAGCACACAGGTGGAACTGTCCCTGCACACTCCTTAGCACATGGCTTGCAATTATCTTTAGTGTTCACACAGAGGTGAGGAGGCAGGCTGTCTGCATCATGTCCCCCTCCCTATATACCCACAAAAGGAACAGAGAAAATCAGCCCACAATTTATTAGTACAATCTAGAATTCCTAATGAGCTATCCGCTATACCATGCTGCCTCTTCTATTCTGAGTCACAGTTCTTAGGAGTGAAGATAGAATTAGCTCTGAATTTCCTGGTATTTATGTGGTGAAGACTAAGCATAGAATTATTTTAATATACTTTGCTTTGGCATTTATATAAGAAAAAGCAATTGGGAAGCAAGGGCATCTCAGACATACCAATGAGAAGATATGGAGCTTCTAAGTTTTTCAAAATGTATTTTATAGCATGCAGTTATCTTCAGCAAACCAGAGCAGGATGGGAGTGAGGAAGATAACGGATTGCATATTATGATTTTGTTTTGTTTTTAGGAGAAATTACACTATAAACATAAATGTACATGTATTTAAACTTAAAAACCAAATCTTAAGTAAATACCACCTAACACATTATATTTTAAAATAATTAAATAAATTTAAATAAAATACCTTTATTTTTCAGTTTTTAGTTTATTAGTTAATTGCTCTGTTAGATGTTTGTGGGCCTATTTGATTTTGAGTTGATCTACACTGAAGTAGGGATTCAAGGGGAATAGTTTGATGAGTTATTGTTTCGCTATAATTTTATCAGGTCATCTGCACAATGTGGTTCTCCATAGTTTTGTGCAATGTTTTCCAAAGGTATTGCTGTAAGTTCCTAAACATGCAAGAGAGTAAAAGCATCTCACAGTCATGGGCAGCAATGTCCATATTGGTTTAATTATTTACAAATGCAACACAATCTGTTTTAATTAAATGAGTTACGCTATCTATTTTTCCCCTCAGTTACACTGGTTGTATCATATATGGTGTTCTCTAAGGCTTTGCAACAATGCTCTTCCTTTTAATTAAAAAGTATTGGTAGATGAAGGCCTAATTTGTCTCAATTACACATCAGAAACAATGTCTTTTGGAACTGACAATATTGAAAAAAATAGGTTGTCAGTCCTAGACCCTGATACTGCAATGACTTAAGCATGTACTCCATTTGCACACCTTCGGTAGCCTAAAAGAAATTAATGAGTCTACTTACAGAGCAAAAAGTTAAGTCCTTGCATAAGCTTTGATGGATCAGAATCAGTGGATTTAACGTAGCAGAAGAGACTCAGGAACAAGGCTATTTTCTGGGATGTCATATGCACTTTTTTCAGTACCAATTAGGAGGAAATGTAACTGCATAGTGTGAGTGAGTATTGGAAGAAGAGAGTTTACTTCTATGGATCACTGGCAATTATTTTCAGTTTGATGGCTATAGTAATATATGGGATAAGTTCAGAAAAGATCTGTCGTCTTGTTGTGAGCAATTTAAAGTCAGGTTGAGTAGGATGAGGTGACAGAGGGTGTGGGGAGAGACACATGTACACTGTGGAATTTAAAGGGCGAAAGAGTAGATAATATAAAAACAGAGAAATCAATTCAATATTGCATCTGATGAGCAGGAATTGGTCTCCAGGACCCAAATGCCTATTGGCCTCAGTGATTTTGTCTGGTTCTTAAATTTTAGGAAATTCCTTTTTTCAATGCTTTTTATTAAACAAAAGTCTCTAAATCACAATGCTTTCCTGTTTTGATTCTGCAAGAATGTATTTTCTTGGGTATTTTAGAATACTATTTGAATACTGTGTGAACTCTAAATGGACTTCTTATTGTAACTCTTTAGCAGTGATATCTATAGTGGTTGATATGCTGGTTTGCAGCTTATGAATCTTTTCTTGTTAATTAGATGATGTGGCATGTATCTAGAGTATTTCTTTTAAGAGTATAATTACGGTGATTTATTTAACAAAGTGTGTAAATATGGAGACGTGGAAGGAAGTGCCCTATTTTCAATCACACTTTAAACCGAGATGAATTATTAGGTTAAAGAGTGATAAATAAGAAATACCATGGTTGCCATCCATTTTGCATCCACAGATAAGCCAACCTCAGGATATATTTATTATTGTTTTATTAATGGTATATGGATCAAGCCTTACCTACATTAAAGACTGAATTTCAATCTATGAACTACCAGGAGAGCTGTGTTTCTCTGGGACAATGTAGATCACAAGCCCAGAAGGCAGCATGTCTGAGCTGGGGACAAAACAGTCTCAGGTAAGGGGATCAGCCTACGGAACAACCTTCCAAAGGGATCCAGAGTCCAACCATCTTTAGGAAATGTTGCAAAACCTTCCTTTATGAAAAGGCCTTTCCATTATAAGAATGGCATTCAAAGGGTGAACACATACCCTTCTCCCCAACCAACCTCAGACCCCTAAAAAGGTGAATTAAAAAAATTCAAACAATCATAATGAAAACCTGGAAGTTTCTACCCTGAACAGGGAGAAGTGTAGCAGAAACTCCATAAAATTCACTGAGAACTTAGCTATTGCTATAGATTTTACATGGATGGTGCTCCAATACTACAGTGGAGAGCAGTACTTTAAAAAAAATTTATATACATGTGTTTGTGTATGTGTCTGTATTTGTATTACAGTAGCACCTAAAATAGCAGTGTATTATACTAGCACCATGACTGGGGCCCCATTCTTTTAGACACTGTGCAAATACATAGCAAATAAAGCTGGTAAAAAAAATTGTGGTTTTTTCCATGAAAAGATTTTGTTTTCATTCAAAATTTTGTGTGAAAATTTTCATTTTTCTCACTTACAGAGAATGTTACCTTCTCTCACTTTTTTTTATTTCCCCCTGACTTTTCTAGTGGGAAAAAGATGAAATGAGGTTAAAAAGAGAAAGAGAGAAGAATCGTGCCACAATTTTGAAATGAAAAACTGTATGTTTCCCCATTTTTTTATTTCAATATTTTTGAAAGCAGAAAAAAGGATAAAACTCCATTTTTAATGGAAAAAATAATTATTGAAACTTTTTTTGATGAGGACAGAACTTATAACCTAACAAGACTCAGCAAGGGTAGGAAAGAAAATCAAGATGAGGTGACTTATCCAAGGTCACAGAGCAAGTCAATAATAGAGCTAGAACCACAAAGCTTTAATTTTCAATCAAGTTTCCTGTCCAATAGATCATGCTGCCTCTTAAATATTTTCAGTATTCCCTATTATTTCCTAAACTTACTATAGGAAATACTGAATACTGAAAATTCTGAAGAGAAGTACTTTAACTATCTGAGGCAATCAATAAAATCAACAAGGCCATCAAGGCTCACAAAGAAATCCTGATTAACCCTGTATCAATAAAAAGGGTGTTAAAAAGAAGGTGTATGATAGAGAATATAAAATTATTTAACTACATATTTTAAGACATCAGAGAAATGAGTTGAAGTGGCCCAGTATGTAAACCAAGATTTAACAAATGCACCGGAAAAAAAGTGGCTAAGAAAATGTAGTAGCATTCATTAATAAGTTCTATAAGTACATACTGTACAAAGCAAACAACAAAAAGAAAACACTGATCAGCATGAATAGGAATCCAGTGGCAAGAATTATGTTTACTATGCAAAGGTCTTAAACAGTAACTTAGTTATCTGAGCAAGATAATACTTCCCAGTCCCTGGAATGCATTTTCCTTAGAGAGGTGTTCTACACTGCCTTTGACAAGACAGTAATTCAGAACTGGTAATATACTATAGCCAGATGAAACATACTTTCTAAAACAGGTAGCAAAAGAAACAGGAAAGTTCTTGGTGAAGATTTAAAGTTTAGCCCATTAATGGCAAATGAGATTAGTACCACAGAACTGCAGAGTGCCCAGTGTTGTTGTGATTCCTGTATTTCAGAAAGGAACAAGGAAGAGGGCTAAAGAACTTGCATATTTGGGAGTGGTGTCTGGGTAAGCCATTAGAACCTAATGTTCAGTTCCACAGACCTCTAAGGGTTTGGATAAGCATTAAGTAGATACTTGGAAAACTGTTTGGTAAAAAGAAAAATAGAGCTGAGCCTTCACTCAAAATATAACTTAGATCTGACCCTGTGATAGCCATATCTGAAGGTATTATTTATAAAATTGCATTCAATTGTGAACTTATTGTGTAATAGGGTATGTCTATACAGCACATTCCTACACTACCTCCCCTAGCATGAGTATAAGTAGCTCTGTAGATGGTGAGGCAAGCTTAGGTGAGTAAAGATACTCCAGAACCCTGTGGGTATGTACCTTATAGAGCTTTTTACTAGCCAAAGCAGTGCCTCCCCTTCTACTTTTCCCTCCAATGGGGAAAGGCTCCTGCAGCTCCCTGCTGTAAGCGGCAGCTACCCACTGCCGAAGCCTTTCCTTGCAATGGGAAAAGGCTCCGGCAGCTCCCTGCTACAAAGAGCTTTTCCCCGTGTCGAAGAAAGGGTCTGGCAGCTCCCGCTGCAAGATCCTTTCATTGACACATATAGCTATACACTGCAGGGTGGATGCAGCCTGCTTTTCACTGGGTGTGTAGCTGCACATACCCTTCACACCACCGCAAGAGCTGTAGCCATAGTGTGTATGTGAACAAACTTTATTTCTGGTCTTAGGCAAAATCTACCAAAGCTGGTAACTACTCAAAAGATTGGAAGTCATGAAACTGGAAAACTCTGTAATGACTATACAGTAGAACCTCAGAATTAGGAACCTGTTGGGAATGTAGGTTGTTCGTAACTCTGAAATGTTCGTAGCTCTGTTCTTCCAAAAGTTTACTACTGAACATTGACTTAATCATCCATCTGGGCATAAAGGTCCACCTGCATGGATCCCTTTGCAGGATTAGACATAGGTATGCAACCATGGGAATGGGTAATAAACGAGAATCCTGCTTCAGTGTTCATGTATGTTTGCACCAGGAAAATACATAGTTTAGCTCAGCAACATCTAGTGGAGATCTGGAGTTTATCGAAGCCTGTTTGGAAATTGACCTTTAAAAAAAAAAAGGCGTGAGAACAGGATTCACTCCAATTTTCCAGTGTCTTCCTGTGTTGATTTCTTATGGAACTTTAGTGTTTCCAGGGAGAATAAAGGAGGAATAAAGGAGGTGCAAGTGTGTGTGTTTGTATAAAAATTACTGTTGCTTTCTGGATCTCAGATTTCAATGCAAGAGACGTCTGTGGGAGTTGTCGGTATCTGATAGGACTGGGCATTGAATCGCTTTACTAATTGTCCTTGAACAAGCAGTAGAATTAGTAGAAGAAAATAAACATTTGTATTTGTGATTATATTACAATATATTATGACTAGGAGATAAAGGACCCAGACAAAGACCTTTCAAGTGATAGATGGCCATGTTTACGGTTTCAGGTAGTTATTAATGGTACAACTGAGTTACCAAGAGGGGCGGGGAAGTGTTTAAATTCTTGCCCCTGAGTAACTAGCAATCAATACTTTATTGAAGACTGCTGTCCGTGTGCAGTCCTCAATATTTAGCAATGCTCTGCCAATATTACATACTATATCACTAAACAAATATTATGTACAACTCATGGATTTAGGATTTTACCTTTAGGTATGTAATATCTTGAAAGAGAATAACTTTTATGTTTTTTAAACTCCCATTCTCCCAATTCTGATAATCCTTTTATGGTTTAGTACTACCTTATTCAACACATGTAAAGGTTCCAGGATTGGGTCCAGTATTAGTAACTCACCCTGATGCACTGAAAGATTCTAAACCTAGACAGGAAAGCTGGGTTTGTCTATGAATCACACATTTCTTGTACCATGCCTTACTGAGCATCCATAACACCTACAGTTTCAACCAAAGGTATAAAAATGACAGGAGACTATTCTCCCAAGGCAAAATATAAGTAACTTTCATTGAAAACTGAAATTATTAAATGTGTCTATGGAGATAAGCTGGTCAGAATTTAAAAAAAAAATCTCTTGAAAAAAAATCAAAATGTCAAAAAGTTTCTATTTTGGAGTTTTAAAAAAGACGCGTTGAAAAGTTTATTGAAGTGTTTCATTTACCAAGAGTCAGGTTGTCTGTAAAGAAAAAAATTCTGTAACAATATGCTTAATGTTTTCAATCACAAACTTGATTAAAGTGTTGTGAAAAAGATTTATTTTTAAAAATCAACCACTTTAAAAAAAACAAATTATATTGTTTTAAAATATTTCCTTTTTTGATAAAAACAAAAGAAAACCCCTTTATGTTAACCAAATTTTAATCAGCTCTATTACAGAGATAATCAACCTCAACTGGTCTCACAAACTTGCATACATCACCTCTGTGTTCTCCCTACCCCCCCACCAGAAAACATATTTTGGCAATTAGATATTTCCATATTTTCCTGCAGTCTTGTGCCCTTATCTTCTGCTGTAATATGTGAAAGGATAATGACATGAACCAAGCTATTTGACACCTTGCCATCCTGGATGAGGAAAGTCAGGGGAAGGGGAGGCCTTACTTTTCAGGAGCTACTGATAAACCTCAATATGTGGAACTCCTGTTCTGCATTAACCAGCTGATGTTTCTTTTCATGTGTGTGGTTTTTTTCCCGTTTGTCTAGATTTTTTTTAATTCCATTCAATTTCTGCTTTCAAATTACTTAGAAGATGATGAAGTTTATCAAGGAAATTACATTAAGACTCTTCCATGAAAGAAATGTCCTGTGCAGTGTAGCCTAGCAGAGTCTTTGGATTTCATCCAACTCTATTGATTTAATGTTCTGTAAATCACTCAGTGTTTTATATTGTTTGTAAGCTTGGAATCCAGGGCATGACATGGGGAGCAAGAGATGATAGCACCACTTAGTCAAAACAAAAACTAAATTCATTTTTCAGTAAGGAAAATGCTTGAATTCTAGTGAGCCTTATGAAACTTAACAGGCTTTGCTCAGTCCTGGCTATGTCTTTAGGCCCAGGTTCCTTAACCTTTTGTTCCACTGAGATATCCAGAATGGTACCGGTCAAGACTGGAAATTACCACTTAGGCCAAAGATAAAATTAAATATCCTTGATCGTTTTAATTATATTTTTTGCAGTGTCTTTGAGAACCATTAGCAGGAAATCTCATGAGAGGCAATGTTACTGTGAGCCTTCTTAACTGTTTTCTAGACCAGAGTGACAGAAGAGCATCAAAACCGTTGAGTGCTTAGCTGAACCAGACTTCCAAAATCTCTCATATTTGTCTGTCATTTGTGAAAATATTGACTACCGTTTTTTCACAGATATTGTTTTTGATGCAATCATAATTCTCAATTTTACTCTCCACAGAGAGCGAAGAAGTATACCAACGCCAGGTGCTGTCTATTTCCTGTATCGTCTTTGGCATAGTCATAGTGGGCATTCTCTGTGCTGCGTTCTACTTCAAAACAAAGTAAGAGCCCAGGTCTAATGTGTTTGTTGTGTTGTCTGTCCTATTTCATGGCTTTCCAGCATATTGTAAACTGGTAACACCTTTAAAGAGAGTCTAGAACAGCAGGTTTATCCATGGTGATTTTGTCAGGCCCTGTACCCGCATCTACACACAAAAATAGGCGTTACAAGTGCTTCGTATTCTTTTTTCTGATATCAGCAAAGAATACACTCTGTCTCCCTTGAACTAGCAGGAAATTCTATCTTCCTTGAATTTCATTTGTGCCTCTCAGTATTAAGATGTTTATAGGCAGATCCTGATCTCAGTTACACCAATGTAAATCAAGTGCAATATTATAGTGCAATAATGTTTTTTCCTTTTGGGAAAAAAACAGAAAACAAAAGGTTAATCATATCTTCTCTTTTTGTGCTTCATTGCATCTCCCCTCCCCTCGCTCCCCTTCTGTTTCTGGAAACAGCTGGAAACAAGGAGCAGTGTTAGAACCACATATACAGCTACATCTCCACAGCCCCCAACAAGTGGTGATAGATCTCTCGCATTCTATGGACCATACTTTGTGATTAGTTGATCAAGCTTAATATAATAACAAGCAAGAAATATATGAAAGCAGCTATACAATGTCTATCCCTTGTGATAAAATGCTTTCCAAACAGCTGCATTCTCTTGCCATTGTTTAATTTTTTTCTCTCTTCCCTACCGATCATTATCTTTGAATATTATTTGTTGAGTTGTATTTAATTCTATGGAATTTAAGTTGTAAACACTGCAGCGAAGAGACCTGGATGCTTATCAAAACCTCTTGTGTTTGCAAAACTCAGTGGAAAATCTAATGAAAACTGCCTCCTTTATGATGTTTTGTCATTTCCATTTTCAGATGAAATCAGGAAGTGCGCAGGCATTGTATGAAAATAGGGAAAAATAATAGGAAAGGTTAATAAAGCTTTGTCAAACCTCAAGAAAGCTTTGGTTCGCATTTCAGGTGAATGCTGAGGTTAGTTCACATTTCATCGAAGCCCATTCACACTGATATGATACCTTAATTTTTCCAAAGTACTCTGAATGTAGGGTTCGGTCAGATACAGATATAGATATAGATAAAGAGATGGAACTTTTCTCTCCCTGCTCCTTTTTTTCCATGCACAACTTCTTCCTATTGAATATTATGAGTACAGCATGTAGCTTTGCCATAGAAAGCATGCTTTAGCTCATAGCTCAGATCTGCAAGGAGCTGCTGTCCCTCCAAGATGGGATTGGGAATTTAGCTAGATCATGGAAAGGATGCTGAGAGAAAGAGCAATTAAATGCTGAGTTGGAAGGACATACATACAGCCAATGGGAACAATGAGAGAAACATTCCTCTCTCCTCAAAAAAACAAACAAAAAACAAACAAAAAAAAAAACCAACCCAAAACAAAAGACAAAAACAGATGCTTAACTGTGTGCATTCCCCTTTGCACCACTGTGGAAGAATGGTGGGAATCTGGATCAGATTAGCACTCCATCCCATTACAGTGCCTGGGGAAGAGCAGGAAGGGCGACTGATGTGCAGGAACTGGGGTTGCTACAATTTGTTTACAGACTTGTGACTCTGAATCATTATTCAGGAGGGATTGGGAAGGGCTGAAGCTGGGATGGAGAAGGAACAGGTATCTGTGCCAGGATCTGGGAGCTGAAGCTTGAGAGAATTGGGGAGATCAAACAATACTGTCACTGCTGATTGCAGGTGAATGAACTTAATTCTTCCTTGGTATCCAGAGCAAATTGCTCTAGTGGCACCTTTATATTCCTTACATGGAATTTGTTGCTGGAATAAATCCTATGAAAATGGTGTGTCTGCCATCTGTCCCATTTCCTTGAGGCTTTACACACCATACAAACAAACCAAACCCACCAGCCAGAGTGCCATCCCTAACTCCCCAAAGGTAGCTTCATCTGACTCCAACACTACCGGACTGTATCAGATATTGAATTCCCTAACCTGCCTCCTCTTTTTGCTTCTTGGAAATCTGGGACCCACCTTAGCCTGCAGGAAAGGCATCGGAGACCATGTAGCCACACAAACAGGTGGTGGACTGGGTTTGTCACAGGTCTGAAGGAGGCAGGGAGTGATTGGAGGCACTATGGATGCATGGAAATGGCTGGACTAGGTCCGAGGTGGAGAAGAAGCTGGATGGAGCCCTATATGTTTTGCAGTCCTTGCAGAGTTTTGTCCAAACCCTTCTTTGATGGCTGGAAACACTATGGATTTGACTTCCTCCTCCTCCAAAACCAGCATATCTTGGAGGATCCACTATAGCCACCAGGCTATATGCATGGAAACAGTCACCAACCTGATTCTCCCCCACTCCTTCCCCCCGCCTTTGGACCTATTCTTGCTCCCTGACAGCCTGGCTACGTTGGTGTCATGCTCTCAGGTTCACCTCAGGTAACAATAACCCAAGGGATCCCTTCCTCTGGAAAGGTAGTTGCCAGTCACACCAGAGGGTCTGCATCTCTTCCTGGCTTTGCCCTTCCCACACATTCAGAGCCCCAGGCTCACACACACACATATATATATATATATATATATATATATAGGGCAATATTTATATTTAAATACAGCATGTCCAAAACATTTAAATGTCCCTAAAAGTCAGAGAATCTCTGATCTGACCTTAGAAGAGCTCTGTGAAGCTCAAAAGCTTGTGTCTTTCACCAATAGACGTTGCTCCTATAAAAGATATTACCTCCTTTGCCTTACTCTCAGAGAATCTCTGATAGTGTTAGGAAAAAAATAACATTTACTTTAATAAAATCTAGAGTGACTTAACCTGACAAATAATGTTCCTGCTGCAAGCCTCATTTGATACTTCTCCCTGTATTTTCAATATAGATATTAAAAAAACAATACCAAACCTTTAAAATATGTTACCAGAGGAAATAAAAGATTCATTTACAAATTTGTCCCTCCAAGTCTTCATTTGGGGGTAATCAGGGAAGTATTTTAAGGGTTAAACATAGAGGGAGAGTACTGCAAACAGAACCTGGACTATTCTATATGATTTTGATTTGTATGGACACTGATGACTTGAATCATCATTTCTTACTTAAGGGCAGCAGCCGTTATAACAGCAGTTTATAGCATCTGTTAGCAAAACATCTGTAAAATAGAATACAAGACCCATTTGTTCTGCAAATAAAAACTCAAAATAAATATTTTAATTGTCTAATGATTTTTAAATAGTAACCAGCCAAGACCAGCTGTTTTTGGCTTTTATAGTTTTTAGTACATCTTACAACTTGTTGCTGGAATTTAATATACACAAACCCATAATTTGTGTATATTAACACAAACACCAGGTTGCATATCCATCAAATAGGATGAAAATTCAAATGGTTGATCATTTTTTTATTGGTAAATAAACTTTTAGACTTCCAATTCGGTGTATTCCAAATGTTAAAAGTAACAAGAGCTTAGCTGAATGTGTGTTTCCTTAGATAACTTTGTAGGTGAAGAAGCATGGCCATCCAGAAAGAAAGCCCTACATTCTCTCTCTCACACACCCATAAAATATGAGGATTTTGTTGTTATAATAAAATTTTATCCAAAAATTTAATCATATTGTGCTACTTTTGGTAATCTGTTTGGCTATCATTATTTAGGTCACATTTTATACGACGGTTCTATTTATAAATAGTTTATAAAAGGTTAACAATTTATATAGATGTTTTAATAAATGGTTTATTGATTTTTATAGAATCCAACAGGTGCGTTGGTGACTTCTGACCTTGGCTTGTCAGAAATTGAAATGTTTTTCCATTGGAATATGCTGCTTCATCCAAATCAAAATAGTTTGCAGGAAAGGATTCATTTCCATGAAAGTTCTGTTTTGAAATATTTTTGCAAAAAAAAAAATTCAATATCATTGGAACATCCCATTTTGACATTTTCAAAATGAAAACTTCCATTTTCTGGGTCAAAATAACTTTGTTTAAAAAAATTAAGTTAATGTAGGGTAAAAAATAATTAGAATGGTGAAAATAGAAACAAAATATGTATAACTGATCAAAACAAAACATTTTGATTGACCTGATCTGAATTATTTTCAGATTTGCAGTTTGTAAAAAATTTTGAGATTTCAACTTTTCATCCCATTTGGGATGGCAAAAATTTAAGTCTCAAAAATTCTCACAGTATGGGAAAACCATTCCTCCTCCCCCCCCCCCGACTCTCTACCTCCTTCTCCTAATGAATTCAAACCACCTACAACTCATGTTTGTAGCATGTTTATAGTGTCTGTTAATCAATTTTTAACCCTTTGTACACTATTTAAAACTGGAACCTTAATGTAAAGTGTGACCATTATTTATATACCACCACATCCCTCCTAAAAAAATCTTACAATCTATGGCCCTGATTCAGTAAAGCATCTTTGTTCACAACAGCACTTAAACACATGCTTACCATTAAGAACATAAGAATGGCCATACTGGGTCAGACTAATGGTCCATCTAGCCCAGTATCCTGTCTTTTACAGTAGCCAATGACAGGTGCTTCAGAGCTAATGAACAGAACAGGTAATCATCAAGTGATCCATCCCGTTGCCAATGCCCAGCTTCTGGCAAAAGGCAGTCTCTGCCATCTGGCTAATAGCCATTGATGGACCTATCCTCCATGAACTTATTTAGTTCTTTCTTGAACACTGTTATAGTCTTGGCCTTAACAATATATTTTGGCAAGGAGTTCCACAGGTTGACTAAGAATTGTGCGAAGAAATATTTCCTTTTGTTTGTTTTAAACCTGCTGCCTATTAATTTCATCTGGTGACCCCTAGTTCTTATATTATGAGAATGAGTAAATAACACTTCCTTATGAGTCATGATTTTATAGAACACTAGCATATCCCCCTTTAATCATCTCTTTTCCAAGTTGAAAAGTCCCAGTCTTATTAATCTCTCCTCATATGGAAGCTTTTCCATGCCCCTAATTATTTTTGTTGCCATTTTCTGTACCTTTCCAATTCCAATATATCTTTTTGAGATGGGGTGATCAGATCTGCACACGGTATTCAAGATGTGGGCATACGATGGATTTATAAAGATTCAATATAATATTTTTGTGTTATTATCTAGCCCTTTCCTAATTTTTCCCAACATTCGGTTAGCTTTTTTGACTGCTGCTACACATTGAGAGGATGTTTTCGGAGAACTATAACAATGACTCCAAGATCTCTTTCAGGAGTGGTAACAACTAATTTAGACCCCATAATTTTATATATATAGTTGGGATTATGGTTTCCAATGTACATTACTTTACATTATTAACATTGAATTTAGTCGGCCATTTTGTTGCCCAGTCACCCAGTTTTGTAAGATCACTTTGTAACTCTTCACAGTCTGCTTTGGACTTAATTATCTTGAGTAGGTTTGTATCATTTGCAAATGTTGCCACCTCTCTATTTACCCCTTTTTCCAGATCATTTATGAATATGTTGAACAGTAATGTTTCCAGTACAAACCCCGGGGAACACCACTATTCACCTCTCTTCATTCTGAAAACTGACCATTTATTCCTACCCTTTGTTTCCTATCATTTAACCAGTTACTGATCCAGGAAAGGACCTTCCCTCTTATCCCATGACGGCTTATTTTGCTTAAGAGTCTTTGGTAAAGGACCTTGTCAAAGGCTTTCTGAAAATCTAAGTACACTATATCCACTGGATCACCCTTTTCCACATGTTTGTTGACCCCCCTCAAAGAATTCTAGTAGATTGGAGAGGCATGATTTCCCTTTACAAAAACCATGTTGACTCCTCCCCAACAAATCGTGTTCTTCTATGTGTCTGAAAACTCTGTTCTTTACTGTAGTTTCAACCAATTTGCTTAGTACTGAAGTTACTGGCCTATAGTTGACGGGATCACCTCTGGAGCCTTTTTAAAAAATACACATCACATTAGCTATCCTCCAGTCATCTGGTACAGAAGCTGATTTAAATGATAGGATATCACAGTTAGTAGATCTGCAATTTCACGTTTGAGTTCCTTCAGAACTCTTGGGTGGATACTATCTGGTCCTGACGACTTATTATTGTTTAATTTATCAATTTGTTCCAAAACCTTCTCTGATAACACCTCAATCAGGAATTGTTCATCAGATTTGTCACCTAAAAAAATGGCTCAGGTTTGGGAATCTGCCTCACATGCTCAGCCTCAAAGAATGATGCAAATAATTAACTTAGTTTCTCCGTAATAGCCTTTTCTTCCTTGAGTTCTCCTTTAGCATCTCAATCGTCCAGTGGTCCCACTGGTTGTTTGGCAGGCTTCCTGCTTCTGATGTACTTAATATTTTTTTTGTTCTTACTTTTTCTGAGTCTTGGCTAGCTGTTCTTCAAATTCTTTTTTGGCCTTCCTAATTATATTTTGACACTTCACTTGCAAGAGTCTATGCTTCTTTCTATTTTCCTTGATAGGATTTAACTTCCACTTTTTAAAGGAAGCCTTTTTGCCTCTAACTGCTTCTTTTACTTTGTTGTTTAGCCACAATGGCACTTTTTTGGGCCTCTTACTACGTTTCTGAATTTAGGGTATATATTTAAATTGAGCCTCTGTTACAGTGTTTTTTAAAAGTTTCCATGCAGCTTGCAGGGATTTCACTTTTGACACTTCTTCTTCTTCTTACAGCTTTTCCCGCACTAAGCAGGGTCACCAAAAAGGTTCATTATGGTCCTTCTCCATCTGATACGATCTTGTGTATCTTCTATCTTAAGTCCAACACTTTTCATGTCTCTTTTCAGCACATCTTTTCAACGGGGTCTTTGGCCTTCCTCTCTTCTGTGGTCCTGGGGGCTCCATTTCCAACACTCTTCTCGTCACATGGTCCTGTGGAAGAACCCAAACTCAGGGGTCCTTACTTACATGTCCGTTGACCAGCAGATGGTCCAAATTAAGCCAGACAGCAGTTTAGCAAAATCAAGAGTTTATTCCTTACGTAAAGAAGGTGGTCCCTATATGCTAGGGGCGACCTTAAACATTCATTTCTAAAAGCTTTTATAGCCTTACACAAACAAGTCTTTTTATGTCACAGTTTCCATGGCAATACATACTAAAAAAAACTGCTTATCTAGGAATTTTTGGCCCAGTATTTTCAACTGTCCCTATCTAAGTTGCAAGGTCTTCCTCCGCATTCCACCCCTGCCGGCACCTAGGTCCCATAACTATTTCATTACTGCTAAAATTTCTTAGACTAAATAGCTGCTAGAAAGACATTTTCCATCTCAGGCTTTTGCAGCCATTCCTATAGATCAGTTCTCATAAGAAACAGAGACTCCATCTTCTTTTCCCTCCACATTCCTCGCCTCGTTGCATTATATGTCCATACCATCTCAATCCCTTCTCCTTCAACTTTGTTGCTATCTCTATCACTTTCAGAGTCCCTCGAATGTACTCGTTCCTTATCTTATCCTTCTTTGTTACACCACAAATCCATCGCAACATCCTCATTTCATTCACATTCAGCCTAGTCTCCTCTTTTAACATTGTCGCCCACGTTTCTGCACCATATGTTAGTGCCAGTCGCACAACAGTTTTGTATATCTTCCCTTTCAGTTTAACGGGTATTTTCCTGTCGCAAAGCACACTTCTACATTTTGTCCAGTTGTTCCATGCTGATTGTACTCTTTGCTTTATTTCTGCACCCATACCACCATCCTCTTGTACCACAGATCCAAAGTACTTGAAGCTTTCTACCTGTTTGATTTCTCCTCCTTCAATTTTCACTGGTGCCTCCCATTCCCTATGAGTTCCACTAAATGTACAAATCAACAATTGTGTCTTTGTTCTGCTCATCCTCATTCCTCTGTCCTCTAGTATTTTTATCCAACGTTCTAGATTTTCCTCCATGTTTTCTTCTGAACCTCCACACAACACAATGTCATCAGCAAAAAGCATTGTTCCCGGGGGATCCTTTCTCACACCCTTGGTAACCACATCCATTACTATCAGAAATAGAAATGGACTCAAGGCAGATCCTTGGTGCAGTCCTACTTTTACCTCAAAGTTCTTCCCTCTTCCTGCTGAGCATCTTACTGAAGTCTTGGTTTCAGACATATCTTGAATCAATCTGATGTAGTTCTCAGGAACCCCTCGCTTTCTTGCACATCTCCACACTTCCTCTCTTGGCACCTGGTCATAGGCCTTTTCGATATCTATAAACATAATTCTCAAATCCCTTTGTCCTTCTCGGTGCTTCTCCATTTTCATCTTAGTGCAAAGATAGTATCCGTTGTGCTTTGGCCTGGCATAAATCCAAACTGACACCGATCAATTTCCACTTCATTTTGTAGCCTTTTGTCTATCACTCTCTCCCATATCTTAAATGTGTGAGGTAAAAGCTTGATTCCATGGTAGTTCTTACATTCCAGTCTATCTCCTTTTCCTTTATATATTGGTACTATATATATATATATATATGTGTCCTGGTTGTCAAGAAGGCTAATAGCATATTGGGCTGCATTAGGAGGAGCATTGCCAGCAGGTCACGGGAAGTGATTATTCCCCTCTATTTGGCATTGGTAAGGCCGCATTTAGAGTATTGTGACCGGTTTTGGGACCCCCACTAAAAAAAGGATGTAGACAAGTTGGAGAGAGTACAGCGGAGGGAAACAAAAATGATTAGGGGGCTGGAGCACAGGACTTATGAGGAGAGGCTAAGGAAACTGGGCTTGTTTAGTCTGCAAAAGAGAAGAATGGGAGGGATTTGATAGCAGCCTTTAACTACCTGAAAGGGAGTTCCAGGGAGGATGGGGCTAGGCTGTTCTCGGTGGTGGCAGATGACAGAACAAGGAGCAATGGTCTCAAGTTGCAGTGGGGGAGATCTAGGTTGGACATTAGGAAAACGTTTTTCACGAAGAGGGTGGTGAAGCACTGGAATGGGTTACCTAGGGAGGTGGTGGAATCTCCATCTTTAGAGGTTTTTAAGCTGAGGCTTGACAAAGCCCTGGCTGGGATGATATAGCTGAGGTTAGTCCTGCTTTGAGCAGGGGGTTGGACTAGATGATCTCCTGAGGTCCCTTCCAACTCTACTATTCCATGATTCTATGATTCTCTAAGATTAAGGCATTCTTTCAGTGACCATAATACTATTAAACACATGACACAGTACTTCAGCCCCATGTCACCAAGATACTTCCACACTTCGACTGGGATTTCATCTGTCCCAACAGCCTTATTATTCTTCATCTCTTGTATCACCCTCTTTACTTCTTCCATCTTGATACATTGTATTACATTTTGGCTTCGATCTGTTTCCTCAATCTCTACCCGTGGGTTCTCCTCATTCATAAGCCACTGGAAGTACTGTATCCATCTTTCTTTTATTTCTTCATCCTTCAACAGTGCCACTCCATTTTCATCTTTCACAATTCAGACTTTAGTAACATCCTTACTCGCTCTATCTCTGGCCGCAGCTCTCCTATAGATATCTTTCTGTCCTCCAGGCTGATCTAAGCTCTCATAAAATTCCTTCATTGCTCTTGCTCTTTGTTTTGCTACTACTCTCTTCGTTGCAACTTTCGATTTCTTGTACTCCTCCCTATCTGCCTCTGATCCTGATAGTTTCCATCTACGTAGTTTCTCCTTTTTCTCTTTGATGGCTCTGTCTGCTTCTTCGTTCCACCACCAGGTTTCTTTTCCAGTCTTACTCCTATCTGATGACCAACCACAGACCTCTTCCCCTACTCTTTTAATCTGATCTTCCAACTCTCTCCATTGTTTTTCTACATTTTCAGGTGTGAATACATCCATTTAGATTAATATGTCTTTCAACCTAGTCGCACATACCTCTCTAATAGCCGCATCTTTCAGTTTCCACCATCTTATTCGGCGCTCCTGCTTAACTCTTTGTCTTGATAATCATTTAGTTAGCCTTAGCTTCACTACAAGTACTCTTCACTTTTGGCTTTTGATTTCACTTTTGACACTATACCTTTTAATTTCTGTTTAACTAACATCCTCATTTTTGTGTAGTTCCCTTTTCTGAAATTAAATGCTACTGTGGTGGACTACTTTGGTCTCGTCCGTTCCTCTCCCACCTCCACATAGGGATGTTAAATTTTATTCTGATATGATCACTATTACCAAGAGGTTCAGCTATATTCTCTCTTGGCCCAGCTCCTGTGCTCAATTTAGGACTAAATCAAGAACTGCCTCTCCTCTTGTGGGTTTCAGAACTAGCTGCTCCAAGAAACAATCAGTTAAGTCATTAATCCCAATGGGTTTTTAAACAAGTTCTTAAATTAAGCTTGTGCTTAAATGCCTGTGTGAAGCAAGGCCTAGGGCTCCAGCCCTATTGTGATTTAAGCACAAGTACTCCTATTGGTAACTTTACATACTGGCTTAAAGTCTGCAGGGTCAGTACACAACATACAGATAAAATGGGTGAGTGAATTCCTTTTTCCAAGTTTCATGCTTATTTTTTGTTTATTTTTCATTTTGCCTGTTTTCCGTGGGTAGAACTTTTGCCATTACTGATTTTCTGTTGTAACTAAGGGTGAGCAAAGAGCAGGATATTATTTAAGATAAAATTTTGTGAAGTACTCACAATTTTTCCTTTCACCTGTTTTTCTTATAATTTAACTTCACTTCCCTTAATATCTGACCGAGCAATGTTTGAATATATCTGAAGTGTGGCTTTGATTGTGTGTCTGTAAGTGATGCTCTGATACAATTTAATACAACTATCTGACCCAATTTCTGTTTCTGAAATTCATACACAATTATCTGAGACCAAAATTGCCAGGGTTTACTTGAATACACCACTGTTATCTCAAATTGAGTCCAGCTCTGGTCACAGTTCACTTTCCCATTTTATTTTCCCAATTTCTTTTGTCTTTTTATATTTTTAACTCTGGCTTATTTTGTGGAAGAGGTCAAACATTGCCTATATTAAATTTTGTTCAAAATTTCTTTGTTTAAATTATAAATTTCAACAAAAAAGAATTATACTTTCAACAAAAAATATGTTTCATTGTTTGACCAGCATTATCATCTTTCCTTCCTTTTCCTTGCCACCTGCTTTCCTTTCCTTTCCTTTGGCAACTTATCCTTCTTCCAAATCTCCTCTTTTGACCCATTCAAGAGAGTCTTCTTCTCTTTACTCCTACATAGGGGCCTGATCCAAACCTCATTATCCGGCCCTTGCAGAACAAAATACAAGAGGCAATGGTTTTGGTTTCATTAGGTTGCAACTTTATTCACTTAAAATATCCAGGAGAACCCAGCAACAATTTTTCAGTGCAGGTCATCATCCTTTCCTTAATCATTTCCTCATGATCCTCAACCAGGTCCCAGCTATTCTGTTGCTGGGTTTTTTTCCCCCCTCCCCTTGCCTGATGTGAAAGGGGATTATAAAAGGTGGAGTGTCGACTCCCTCTTTTCTAGATATCTAAGCCCCCTAACCCTTCCTTAAAGAGGACTAGTTAAAGGAAGGGAGTGAGCTCCCCACTGTATGAGATGTAGACGCCCCAATGCTTACCTGCACTGGACATCATCCTCAAATTTTAAATACTAAATGGTAACATTCTAACCTAATTCCCCCTACTTCACTCCACAGGGTTCCAGACCCACTGTGGGGAAGGCAAAAAATCACCCCCACCTTCGCCAATCAAGCAGGGAAGATAAAATTCCTTCCAAGCTCCACCCAGGAAAATGGGCAACTAGAGTAGTGCCCACAATGGGTCAAGAGGGAGACTTGTCTGTCTGCCAAGTTCATGGGTGGGTGGCTGCTGCCAGACTGATCCTGGTAAAAGAGGGCAATGCCTGCCTCCCCCATGCTTCTGGTCAGCAGGAAGAGCAATGCAGTGACCTTCTCCAGACCTGGGCCCAACTGCTTTCTGCCATTCCTGTCCCCTCTTCCACCCTCTTGCCCAACTGTTGTATGGGTACCCTTAAATGGGCAATGCCTCCCCCCCTTTTTTTCCAGACAAAGACCTCCCTTCTTCCCCCCCCCCCCCCAATACGAAAGTTTACAGCAAGCACATTGAAATCAGTGAAAAGACTCCCCTTGGACTTTGGTCATACCCTAAATGAGCAGGTCAGCAATTAGTTCTGGCTTGGGATGTCAGCATGCTGTCAAGGCTGTTCAAACTTCTCTGGTCATCTAAGGCATGAACCTGAAAGGGGCTGTGAGTCCTTAATTCCCATTGCAGCTGTTGGCATCAGAGGGAAGTCAGCACTAGATTGGTGGAATATTTTCAAAATTTGGTGGAGTTTTTCACTGAAACATCAAATTTCAACACAAAAAAGGAAGAAAATTTTATTTCTTCCCTCCGGTTTTCCTATTTCAGTTCAGCATCTTATTGAAAATACTTAGCTCCTTCCAAATCTGGGCTGACAGTCAACAGCTGTCACAAATCTATTGGTGGTATGAAGGGTGGTTTTTGCGCTGAGACAGGCTTGGTCTATACTTCAACATTATGTCAACTTTGCTAGGGCTGTCAGGGATATGAAAAAAACATGGCCCTGGCTAGCATAGTTATGCTGACAAAACCCTAGTGCAGATGCAGCTCTGTTGATGGAGAAGGCTTCTGCTAACGTTGCTGGGGGAGGTGGTGTTCCTACACTGACAAAAAAACTCCTTCTGATGGTGTCAGCTGCGTCTGCACTAGGGACCTCTGCCAGCATAGCTATCTCAACATAGGCTTTATAAGAGCCACGCATGGAATGTGGCTGTGGCTGCAGATACTGTTTTCCATGGCAAAATAAATAAATGTAATTAGTTTTATGGGTTATTTAAAGTCTGATGGAGTCCATCACTGTGTAGATTTTCAAGACTGAATGAACTGTCAGAGAGATAAAAGGCCAAAGAATGTGTCCAGTTAATAATCATTGCTCAGCTGGGCTGTCTGCATTCAAAAGATAAAAGAAATGTTTAAAATACAGATTGTTGCATCCCATCCTCACTGATGGACTGACTCTCAGGACTTGGATTGATGGTACCATGTGGCACAAGACATAGAAATGCAGTAATAAAATCTGTAATGGTATGCTAAACATTGCTCGTCACTATGGCTAGTAACGTTCCCCCATCTCTAGCACATAGGATGGTAAGTTTAAGTCTCACCCAAGAGTTTGTCTCAAACCCACTGTTGTGAGTTGGTCTCATTCCCAGTCCTGTTCCTGCAGGTATAGGGAAAGCTGGACTGTTAAAGTAACTAAACCAATATCAAATCTAAAAGCTTTTCAGGTAAAAGTCAAAAATTCTGTGGCAGTTTTCATAATACATAGGCAATGACAATGGTCTCTTGGCCAAAAATCTCTACTACAAATGAAAATGTTCTTCAGTCATCCAAAGCTATTTGCGAACTATGTTGAATATGCAATGGATGCTCTATTTTCTCACAAAAATACTACAATACCGGTATCTAGTTAACTATTATAATGGAATATGAGTTATTTAAAATCAGGATCCCTTTTCTTCACTATTTTAAATGTCACTAGATAATATCTGCTGCATTGATATATAAGGAGACAATAGTAGATTAGCTACCAGATTGACATGGTTTGTTAATCCGGTAGGAGCTATGTGCTTAATTACCTAATATTCTTAGCATGACTGATGAAAGACAAGATGAGGCTGGGGGTGGGGCACAAATGTAAGAATATCATAGTTATTGTAATGGAGAAAACAAGTACATTCCTATCTGAACTGTATTTTTGCCTGCAGGAAACAAACTAAACAAATTCAGGAACAGCTGAAAGAGACAGAGAATGGGAAAACCTACAGCCTAAATGCTTCCAGCATGATGACAAAATCAGAAACCATGGCACAAAGCCGAGTCCAGCTGCAAAATGTAAGTAATTTTGCCAACTGCAATGCTTAATAGTCTGGCTGAGTTTGTGGTGTTGATAGCATTAGATAGCATGTTGCTATTACTCACATATAACCTTAATTCACACTGTGATTGGCAGAAGAATGAGGGAAAGATATTTCCCTTTACTTTCAACTTATTGTAAACTGTCCAATATAATCTATTAAGAATAAAAATGGTTCTGCATATGAAGTTTGTATGGATTTGTCATTTTAAACTCCAGCTTCTAAATAGTTCCAAAAGCTAGAACTAAATGTACGCATGTAGGCCAATATAAAAAAATAGAAGGACGATGCCCCAATGAAGAAACATCCTGCAGACTTGACTTAGATGAAAAAATATCAGACCACAACCAAAAGAGTTTAGTTGTCCATAAATAGCTTGGTACATACTCAGCTATGGTCTGAATCCAGTTACATGTTGTTTGACATGCAATCCCACAAACATCAGATATGTAGAAAAAACAAAGACTGAAACAAGGAAATTGTGTGGGGTAAATCCCACAGTATTTGTTATGTTCCTAGTCACTTTCCAAAGGATGTCTCTCCCCTCCCCACTTTCCCAAAGTAGGCACTGTTAGTACTCTCCACTTTTAATGAGCAAAGATATGTGAAGAAAGGAACAAAGACATTGGAACAAGAGAACAAAGTCCCAGAATTACAGCATAATAGGGAATTACACACGATGCACTAAAGCCTTTCCAAATGCTTAAATCTTTCTGAGTTTTTATTTTATTTGTGAATCTCAGAAATCATCACACAAAGTGCCATTTACATTGTGCTGAACAGATGTACTAAGACAATGAAATGTAGAGCCCATAAATGAGAATCCTGTCTTTTTCTCAAATGTTGTTAAGCTTCATTTTACCACAGTTGTAGATTTGTTTTTTTCTTTGTAATAGGTGAGAGAAACAATAGGTTTTCATCATGGATCACAATTCAGTATTCCATAAATTAAAAGTTACCCCTTAACCTCTCATCTTCCATACCAGTTCCAGCTGAGGGGTTGTCAGACCCTATAAAATTAGAGTGGTTTCTGTCTAGCCAGATTCCCTCCACCCCACACCCCCCCAAACTCAGATGCAGCAGGAAATGGAAAGAACATTTGTACCTCTGAGTCAATATTACAAATATTTCTTTAAACCCCTCTCCACAGGTGGCTAATTTCATACTGTAGCCTCATCCACACTTTTGCTGAAATTTATTTGCTGAACTGGTTTAAAGGTCTGATCCAAATCCCACTGAAGTCAATGGAAATCTTTTCAATGAACCCCCATGGACTTTGAATAAGGCCCTAAAATATGGGTCCACATTAATCGATAATATATATGCTTTTATGCTGCCTCAGTGATGCAGTCCACTTGTAAACTCAGTTCAACAGCCAGTTAAGCGAGAGTTACAGCTATTTTGTATCACTGGAGGAGCGCTAAGTGGCTGGCTCATAATTGTGAATATGGTGGTCATTTTTAACCAGTTCACACTAACTTACTTTAAATGTAGTTTAGCTGAGTAGAGTGGGTGGGGTCAACTTTGTTTAAACTTTGCCTGAAACGATGTAAAACTGTTTAGAACCAGTTTAGCAAATGCAGATTGAATACAAGTCTAGACAGAACCTCCTTTGTGGAAGGGAGGACTTTTGGATGATCATACGCTGGTCATTAAAGGTTTGCTTCTTTTTTTGTGAAGAGTAGCTTCAGTAAACTGACCTACTCCCAACTCATGTTACCTATTAAAATTCCTCCTGTTTTAGTTTCATCTGGTTCAGTTACTCTTTACTTTCTCCCTTTCTTCTTCTTCTCCTTGTGTTCTTGTCACAAAATAGATGTTTTTCCAGAACTGTGCACAAGCAATAGCTCTTTTCATCACTGCAGTGAGGTCCTTCTATGTACAGGTCTCCCCAAATAGTCAGCAAATGAGTAGGCGCTCCATGGTCTGCACCTCACCGCACTTGTATTTATTTGTGTCATTAGAGTAGCCTCTTTGGATCATATTAGGCTTTGTTCTGCTAGTTTGCATGCACAAATCGTTCAGGCAGTGCTGTACTGACCAGTCTGTATCGGCCCCTCCAGGAAGGTCCTTCTGGAGTTCCAGATCTATTTCAGTGCATCCAACTGCGCTTAGTCTTTCATTCCATAACTTCAGTCGTGCCTTGCCAGCAGTTGTATCCAAAGGCACTACACTGGTTATAATACTGTTTCACGATATAATAAATTTTATTACTCCTGTGTGACCATATAATTGATGTCTTTGATCTTCCATCTGCCATTATCTTTCCCTTTGGCTTGCTTCCTTCCTCCTGATATCAGGTGGTACAACGTCAACCGGTAAGTATAGGCTATCCTTTGTTGTTGGCTTTAGACATCCTGTTATTGCACGACAACTGTTGCTTAAAACAGGGTCTAATTTCTTCGCATGGGCAGATCATTTCCACACTGGATATGCATACCCTGCTATGGAGTGCCACAAGGCAATAGCAGTGCTTCACAAAGTAGCTGTATTGGCTCCCCACTTTGAGGTAACCAACTTTTGAAGGATGTTGTTACGGGCACTAACTTCCCGTTTCGTCTTCTCTACATGTGCATTGAAGGAAAGTGTTTGGTCCAATGTTACCCCCAGGTAGAAAGGGTCAGATGATTAGCAAGTGGGATTCCATCCCAGGTGATGTTTAGTTTCCGCTTGGCTTCTCGATGGCATAGGTGAAAGGTTGTTGCCTGTGTATTGGTAGGGTTGGCACAAAGCTGATTCTTCTTCTATCATTACAAAAATGGTTGTGGAGGATTGCTGATTCAGAATAACTATCTTCTATGTTTCCAGCACAATTGCAGGTGAAGTGAAGTCTGTCAAGTGCTTTTTTGTGATCCTTTGTTCTAATATATGCTGTATACACTAGGTCTCAAATATTGCTCTGTATCTTGTCTCTCTTTCCCTTTCATTTTAATTCAGTCAAATATATTTTACTCCAACGTTGTAAATAATTATTTAGTGTCTTTTGAGCATTTGACAAACGCACCATAAGCTTCACTGATGTCCTATTCTATTGTCGTCATAATAATGCTTATTATGTCCCTTATAATGGTCATGATGGCTAAAGGGGTAGTTTGTGGATTCCAGTTTTGAGGGATTTGAAATAATAAACAATAACAATGATTTTCAGCCAAAGTTTGCTTTCCAGCCTCTGCTGTTCAGAATGGTGATTACCAATTATGGTAATTAACACACAGTTTCCAGATCTTGTTGCTGTTGGCAGGGAGATGCTCTAGCCTTGCTTTTAATCTGTTTTCCCATTGGGAGCAAGGATACTGAGGAAGAAAAATAGAATGACCTTGCATGGTTAAGGGTGTAGTGCAATAGCACAGGGTAATAATGGTTTCTATTGTTGGAAAGACTTTAGTGCAGGAAGGAACTTCATTAAATATTCACAAACCATCACAGTTAAACAAACAAACAAACCAATCTACAAACAAAAAATCTTTCAAGCTAGTTCTAAAACATGGGAAAATGCATAGAAAAGGAAATATATCAACCCTTAGGGGGTAAATCCTGCTTCCTCTTCAAAAGCTGTAATGGGGTTCTTCTGTGAAAGGACAGAGGGCAGGATAGTGATGGGGAGGAAGACCATTCCCACGAAGAAATGGAGGTATGTTGGGGCCACACCGCACTACTTCAGTCCTGAGCTGTAGTAGCCTCCATGGAACTTTGCGTCAGCAGCTCACAATCTGTTGATGATGGGAAGGATTCCATACACAGTCTGGAAACTTCTCATTAGTACCCAGACCAGCTACTTAGGCAAGGCGTTGGGCTGAGAATTTGGCTCCCTCAGTGCGTATTGTTGTCTGGATCCTACTCTCATTGAAGTCAATGGCAAAATTCAAAGTGACTTCAATGGGAGTATGATCAAACCTGTGCCATGGTAAAAGATGGATGATGAAGACGCCACCCTCAAAAAATTAGAATTGCTTATATGGCAACCATGTCATTGGAAATATTTAGAAACTACTGAACCCTGATAATTGACAATGGGGGAAACCTCAGAAGGGTTGGATATTTGATTTTCATATCTACCCCAAAACTTTGCATGCTTCTATAAATCTTTGATGTCTTCTCCTTGCCCACCCGGTGATGTGGATCCTCCAAATCTCCCTCCCTCTTTCCTACCTCACAAGCTCTTTCTCGCTTCCCTCCCAGCAAATGCTCCCATATTTAACTCTTCCCTCTCCAAACTGGGTCTGGTGACTCCTCCAAATTTCATACCTGCCTTATTTTCTCTCCTGTTATCTGTAATAGTTGTGAAACTGGGTAAGGCAGACACTGTTTGTGTGAGGTTTATGACTTTAATAAAGTCAAAAGGCTGTGGTATTTCAGGCCACTTAAACATGTGCCGCATGCTAATCTAGAGGTTGGTACATTTTGTTGGTTGGTGAAGTGGAAGAGGTTGCATTCTGAGGGTACAGAGCACAATCAGTGGTATTCAGCTGACTATGCAAAGAGGCTGACTTTAAAGGAGCTTGACTAATTGCAGTGCAGGGCACCTCCTCTTCCCCTGCCCCCCTCCCCTTTTAACTAGATATCGGTAAATCAGATTTGTATGGTTTGTCGTTTGAAAGGCACTCAGGGTTTCTGTTAAGGAGAGGTACTATGTAAATGTAAAAAAATTACTATTGTAGATAAACCCTGTATTTCATTTTGAACCAAGCGTTCAAATGGATTATAAATTTTAATTTCACTCTAGTCTAACTCATTATATTTGCAGCTGTCATAGGAAAAAAAATGGATTAATAAAAATCAATGCTCGTGATAGCCCACCTTTGTGCCAATTAAAGCTTTCTTTACAACAGCTTGATTATGAAAATCACATACAAGGTTAAAAACTCTGGATGTTTGCTTTCAAAATACTTTCCATTTGTAATACAGTCTCTTGCTGCATCCTAAACTAAATGTTATCTGGTTGGAATTCTTGTTTCAAATTGCATGGTTTAACAAATGAATCTGAAGTGTGAGACGTTCCCTTAAATTCATTAAACATTCATATGGAAGGGTTGCTTCTTACAGTCATTTAACAAGATGTGAAATAAATGCTCAAGTTAAGCAACATGATATTCAGAAAGCAACAGAGATTGCTGATGATATGAAATGTAGAAACAATAGAATTCAGGTTGTTCACATCCTTTCTTTTTGTTTCTCCCTTCAGGAGAATATCCACAGCCAGGAAAAGAAGGCTGAGTGGTATTGCCTGTGCAGATCCACATTGTAGCAGGCATGTGAGCTACAGAACCTTTGGTATTAAATGTGTTGAGGGGGCTTATGCCACACTGAGATCCATATGTTCCAGAAATGGTCCCAGTCTCTACTCCTCCTCAATTTCTTACTGCTTGAAAGCATTCAAAGAATGTCTCTGGAGGAGAGAAGTAGGGAGAATGAGTGTGGATTTGCAAGCGCAATACACTTGGAGAGCTTCATTTACCAGTAGATTACATTCCTTTCTTCTTTATAAATTTCTTCTGCAGGTCCACCCTCCCCATCCCCCGTACCAGACTAACCAGCACTTCCATGCTCCACTGTAATAAGGGGGTAAAGTTTATACCTCTGCCACATTACAGACCTGCCACCCCTGATCAGGACTGAAGCATCACCTTTCCTAACTAAACTTCTATCCTAAGTCTTGAGTCAAGAGAGTGGCTTCATAAATTAGACTTTCAAGTAATGGCATATTTTAGGAATAGACACATTCTTAGCAAAGGGAGCTTTACTCCTCTCCTAGAACATACACTTTAACCAATGGGACACCCATGGATAATGTAATGGTTTACATTCAAAGCACAAACTATTTAGAAAGATCTAAGCAGAAAGGCTGTGGCCCTTGTCTTTGTTCCATAAATTATAAACAGTTTGGAATACTTATGAAGAGGATTAGTTCTTTCTAAATCCTAAATAAGTTGGCATTTAACCTAGAACATCTGCAACCTTACCTCCCTTGGCTGGTTATGAGGCTTAGGAAAAAACATCAGAAGAGCTGTAGATTTATGTGAAAATCTAGACATCTCCCCTTAACCTGGTATATTGCAAGGGATTATTATCCTTTGTTTAGAGTCTTTTAGCCATTTTGCAGTCCACACAACACAGATGGCCAAAAGCTTTCTGAAGCATCAAATACTTTACTACTTAAAATACAAATATGATACATCTACCATCATCCACTAATTTTGTAATTCTATAAAACAAAACAGCAATCTTGTTTGTTAGGGAAGAATTATTATTTATAAACTCCTACTGCTTATGGCTTGCAATTCTATTACCCTCCCCCCCAGGTGTTTACTAAGCTTTTTCTCTTAACATTGCTTCCATTATTTTGTTAGGGATATAGTTTGGACTAATATTATAGTAATGGTCAGGATTATTTTCTTGTTTGAACAGTGCTGCTCCATTTATTATTTCCTATTTCCTTCCCATTTGTCTGTTAAAAAAAAATAAATCTGGGGTGTCTCGGACATGGATCAAATGTTCTAATACTTTACCTGTTATTTATCAATAATTATTTTTACCTCTTTACTAGTTGTTCAAACTTCTTTTGTGATTTTTTTCTTGTTAAAGACATATTTAGTGCCATTATTGTTGAGTCATCATTGTTAAATTCCATCCTACGCTTGTCTAGTACTACCTCTTTTTCCACGATATATTTGCAAAATCCCTGTAACCCTTAGCATTCAATCATAAAGGGTCAGATTGTTTTTGTTCTTAATGCAGGTACTTTGGGGAGTAAGAGGGAATAAGTTCCCTCTGTCCCTGTGTGACCACATTAGCATTCCCTAAACTGTAGGGAGTAGAGATGATCACCTGCTATTCCTCCCCTTGCTCATGCAAGTGACAAAGACACTTGGAGATGTACAATGAGAATGATCCACCTTTCTTATCCTTGGAAGAAAAGGCAGGAAATTGAGACTCACTGTAGCTCTTCCTGGATGGGGGAAAGGAGGAACAACCATACTACAATGCTCAAGCTGACCCCAAGGTCGCATTTCAGTCATTTTGCTTTGTTATCTGTATCTAGGCTGCAAGTCTTTTTGTACTCAGCACGTTCTTGTTGGTCACTGCCTATTTCTTCCATTTCCACTAAAGGTTTCCTTTAACCCTCATAATTTTGAGTAGCCCCTTGTGAAACAAACTGGGCCAAATTCTTGTATTCCCCTTGATCAGGGAAACTGTGGGTTGTCAACCTAATTCAAGTGACTTTTAGGAATTCCAGGCCTCTTTTCAGTGGACTTTAAAACTTTTTTCCTCTGCACCTTACTCTGTAGATCTCTTAATTCCCCATCACCTTCTTTCCTGATGTCTAATACCCTTGTTCTGCTGCATTTTGTGGTCTCATTCTTCACCATGCTTGGTTCAAGTGCTTGTGGTCATTTATTCTAAACTTTCCTATTATTCTCATATTCCTTGCTATCAGGGATAAATCCCTTTTTCAATCTTGTCACTTTTTGCTGGTGTGTGAAAAAAAGTGAATTATTTTCTGGACTAGTCTATAGACACAGAGTAATTTGTTGCACAGCAAGATGGTGACATTTAGAGATGTTTTTAATTTTGGAGGGGAAGGAGAGCGAAATATGTTTTGACCAATGGGATGATCAGAACTATAAGCAAAGTTCAACTGCAAATTTCCCACTCCCATTTAACCCCCTTAATATTTTGGGACACACACTGTAGTTTCTGGCAGAGCTGTCAACATAGACAAGTCTGATTTAAATGAAGTATCACAGGAATGTTGGCAGTTTTATATTGACCAAACTGGACCAGCAGCAATGAGAAAGATACTGTAAGCAAGTTAGAAATTCCTGCACTTAAAGTAGGTTGTTCTAAATGTGGGGTTATTCAGGGAGGCTCCTGGGAAGAAATTAGGTTTCTGACTTGAGAACTTCATGTGGAAGCAGTTTACACCAACCTGTCTAATTAAAGAAGTCAAATTATAGGGTCAGCTGATGCTCTCTGACTTACATTGTAAGGCTCTGTCTGTGCTACAATCTGGGGGTGTGATTCCCTTGCTCATGCACATATACTCACAGTAGCTTGATGAGAGCTAGTGTGAGTATAAATAGTATTGTAGCCATGGCAGCATGGGCAGCAGCTGTGCTGAGTATGTACCCACTGGTTCCAGGCGGATGTGTGGCTGGCGTCCCCCTGCCCTCCCTTTCTGGCATTGCTGCTCCACAGGAGTAAATAGTTGCAAACTGTACTCCCTGTTTCTGCAAGTGGTGAAGCTGACCTCCTGTTTCACCTTCCTTTGAATGGTATAGTAGTAAAAGCAGCTCCCTGCTTTTTGTATAACCCCATAATAATAATGGGTAGCTGTTGTAGTTCACTTGTCATCCATAGATCTCAAAGCACTTTACAAAGGTTGGTATCATTATCCTAATTTTACAGGTAGGGAAATCCCTGCACAGAGAGGTGAAATGATTTGCCCAAAGTCACATCAGTGAGGTAGCAGAGCCATGAATAGA
Source organism: Emydura macquarii macquarii (assembly GCF_026122565.2). NCBI lineage: Eukaryota > Metazoa > Chordata > Testudines > Chelidae > Emydura > Emydura macquarii. Next base: position 1,888,336 of record NW_027131527.1, read on the forward strand.
ATGAAGCTTCCCAACTCCCAGGTCAGCATCCTACATACTAGACCATGCTGCCTCTTCAGATGTTAATAGCATATCTAGGAAAGGGGTGGAGTATTATGAGAAGCTGCAAAGACGGGTAATTGCATATGACAGTTGATTTTCTCCATGAAACTGTGAGTAATTGAAAATTTGCACAAAGGTTTATTTTTAAACTCCATCATTAATTTATTTAGTCACATGTATCAAAGCACTTTTCAGTAATTGCTCAAACAAGAAGCACAAATAGTCAACCAGGAGACGATAAAGACCTAAAAATAAATAGCACAAATAAATCTTCAGCTGATTTTTAAGTGTTTCCAAAGCTAGCTTGATTTTTCAGGACTGTTGAGTATCCACAACTCACTGCAGCCAGAAGGAGTTGTGGTAGCTCAGCACTTCTGAAAATCAGGCGATAAGTATGTATTGGAATGGAATCTGGGAGATGGAAAGAGAAGGGACATGGGAAGTATGGTTAATCTTAAGGAGGAATAAATACAGCAGTGAGTATAAATATATGACAAGGGGCATCAGTACAAATGAATTCCTACAGATAAAATGTCATTAAAATTCTCAAGACAAAAACCAAAAAAGTAAACCTGATTTTCAGTTACAAGGCAACCAGTGTAATTGCATAGAACTGTTTAGAGGCTTGTGAAAAGGGCTTACAAACTGGTATCAGATCCATCACAACTGGAATCCTTTGTGTTTTGCAACTGACTTCAAGAAGTGTGAGATCAGGCTACACGAGTCTATTGGTTTCTATGTGAATTAGCATCATGATTATGGACAAGTTGTAAGTTTAATAATGAAAAAATCAATCTGTCAATTAAACAACAACAAAAAACCCACTAACCTGCAGAGAGTGCCTTTTGGGGATTTTTTAAAATAGGCTAGTATTTTATCCAACCTTCTTGGGGACTTTGAAGGGATCCTGCTTTCTTCATGTGTGGGGAGAACAGATGCATTGTACCATCTTCTGCCCCAGTCCACAGCAAACTTTTCACACTAATCCATCAGAGGTCAGGACTGAGCCCTAACTGTTGTTTATGGTTCATGCAGACTATGACCATACAAGCCATTAGGACCTTCAATTTAATCTCATGTGCAAACCAGAAGAGACAGGAATAGCTTTCCTGAGTTAACAATTCATTCTTTCGTAGATCAAATTGTTTTATTCAGGTCAACAATCAAAGGCAGTTTCCTTTCTTCATCTGACAGAGAAACCATTAAAGTTTGAAACCTTTGGGAAAGCTGGTACCTTAAAAGTCATACTTCTGTCTGAAAATATTTTACCTACTATTGTTACAAGCGATAACTAAGATCACTATGATTGAAAGAGATAGGAACATAATACTTGTACTCTAGTTTCCTAGTGTGTTTAGTCTGTGCATTTAACAGCACTTTGTATATCGTCAGTTTCACTGTTAAGTCTCCCCCTACCTTAGAGTCATTTTACCCTGTTGTTTGTTGTGGATCTTTCACACAGCAAGCAGGGAGAGGAAAAACACAGGGGGAAAATGTGTTTGTTTAACCAGAGAAAATGGTGAATCAATCGTGGATGTAATAACTAAAACTATTTTTAATTCATGTTTTAAATTGACTAGATCTCAGATTTCCCTTTCTGATTTTGTTGACGGTAGTAGGTAGTAGGGTTGAGCCTGAGAAAAGGGATGTTTTAGGTTTTATGTGCGCTTAATGTAGGGCATTTTCTGTTAGGCAACAGAATAACTATGACAAAGAGAAGCATTGTGACAGAAATTGTACCAGTTCTTCACCATGGACAGTTTATATTGAATCACTGTTACCCATTTTTTTACTGTAATGGTTGTTTAATAATATCATCTGGGAATTTATAGGGAGCTTAAGTGATTTAGGAATCTTTGAGATAACTTGAATCATGTCATACCTTGCACAATACTTTCCTTTATTGCAAAGATAATGCAAATATTGGTGATATATAGCAACCCAAAGCTGGAAAACATAGAATTAACCAGGCTAACTTTAGGTAATTGTCAGGTAGCCAAAGAAAGCTGCCAACTGCACAACTTTTAACATCTATGTGAAAATGCAGGTCCATTTCTCATATCTCTGGAATATTACCGAATGAACACTACGAATGAGCAAACCGGTTCGATAAAATAAGAATAAGCCTATACATTCTCCATTCCTTGTTACCCAGGATTTTCAGAACTCAAATCAGTGGTAACTTAACTGTTTCTCTCCCGGAAGCGTCAGGAATAAATCAAAAGGGGGCACAGCTCATCCATCTGATAAATAATTTGCGCAAGCAGGAAAGCTTTCATCTAAAACTACTTTTTTTATTAGACCTCAAGCATACACACACACACACACACATGCTGTTGCAGTCGGTTCAGAGCATCTTCAACCTTTATATTTACCAGAGTTAAGATGGTTTAGACTAGAGGAATCAACAGCTAGTCTTCCGGGGGCTCTCTCCTTCAGTCTAGCTGCTGGGGCACTTAGGTGTCAGATCCTTGCCCAAAGGAAGCTTCCTCAAACTGCTGCAAAGCAAATTCTTTCGCCTAATCATTGATAGCGAACTCTAACAAAGCACCTAACCTATAGTGACTCCTAGCGGGTCAGCATAGTAACCTCAGCTGGGTCACCAATTTTCCTGATTTCAACAAACTGCTCAGTGTCTCCAACATTTCTAGTATTTCTAGTCATAACAACATTATGTCAGGGGCACTTAAAACCAAGGTTGCTATTCACTCGCTCTCTTCCATACTTACAATCTGTTCACTTTCTGTCCCATTGTGATTAGCAAACTGCAAGTATACAGCTATCTGGTCTTGTCTCACAAAGGCCTAAGATTATTCCTCACTATGTTTTTTTCCCCAGCTGGCAGTGGTTGAACATACAAAATGGCTGACTGCAGTACTGTCAAATTATGGGGTAACACACTCACATCAGACTGAAATGGAATTTATTTTGAGTTTTTAAAAATTGTATTATTTATTTATTAATATTTACTCATCTTTGCACTTTCTGGTTCCACTCAGGGCCAGATCAGAGAAGTTATAGTCACTGTATTTTCAGTCAAATCTAAAAGCAAGATGAACAAGCATGTCACTAGAAGAAAATCTGTTCTTGTTTCATTTCCATATCAAATGTATAGAGGTTCAGATGAAGATCAGTATTTACATAGAGAATACGATGCCTGTGGTACCACTGGAATGCCAATTACTTTCAGACTGTAAATGTAGACCTCAGAGCGGCTTGAGTCACAAATTGCAGATCTGGATGTAGACTTTCCCAAGAGGATGTTTGGATCCATTAATTTGATCTCAGTCCATTTCTTATTGAATTAATTAATTAGCTAAATTAATTAATTTTATTGGATGATTCCAAGAGTGGTTTTTTTTTTTCTTTTGGGTTTGTTAGTTCCATCCGTTAGTGATAGGAGACCACAGTTTAAGTGACAGTATCAAAGGACCCTGCCGTGTCCTGATGTTCCTCTGAGATATACCATATTGCAGGGGTAATTCTAAAATCAGGCATGTAACTAAAGGCATGTAACTAAAGGAATCAATATTATAGCATTCCCTAGTACTAAAAGTAGAGGTACCTGTAATACTGCAATTACACTAATTACTTTCAAATGGTAAATATCAACATTTTAACAATGAATCTGTAACAGTGCTTTCCAATATGCACAGGTTATTCAATTCATTCTTTTTCTCCCAGCATATATGAATTTCTGTGAAAATTTTCTCTTAAAAATCTTACTCTCCCTTCTTTTTCATCTCAGATAATGATAACATGCATGATGTATTATGCATGATGCTTTTAATGTATTAATTGCTTTTATTCTCTGTACCACAGTATTCAAAGACAGACAGGCATCCTGGGCCTGTGATGGGAAAAGTTATGGAGTCTAGTTTTTCAGGCACTCAATCTTTCCCCAAAGCCTTGTCTCCTGACAGAGGAAGTCAGCCTATCAAGCAACATAGGTAAGCAAATGGGTCTCAGACCAGAAAATTGACAGGCAGAGATGTCACTGATTTAGTGATACATATACAAGATTATTGTGCTTTGTGATTGGGGAGACAATCAAGACATATTGAGCCCCAGTCCAATCATTAAGCAGATATCCAAGCATTTCCTTAGCTGTAGACATAAAAAGGCATTAACACTGCTCACAGCTTATCGTAAAGAGCCTTTCGTAAAGAGCCTAGAGGAACCATTAAGAGACATCTTCAAAGCTGTAGACAGAGACTAGTGAATACAATTGCATTCTGAGAAACCATTGAAAAACAAGATTTTTCCTCTCCTGCCTTATCTCAGTTCATGAAGTTAATGATTCATGCTCCCCTAGGCAGGCTCTGTTGCAAACTTTCAGTCTTTCACAATATTTCTTGAAACAAATAGTACTCTAAATGAAAAATGACTGATTTATTTGTATATTCCTGAGTATGTAACAGCCAGCAGTGCTTTTGAAGACTAACCTTTTTAAAATACGTAATGCTTCCCAGGGGTGGAGGTGGGGGGGGGGGGGGGTGTCAATTTTTAACATTGATAGAGATGCTATTTTGGATCAGTTTTTTTAATGTCTTATTTCTCATATGACAAGTGTGCATGATGGGTTGAGAGATTAAGGGCCAAATTCATACCTGGTATGAACAGCTTTATTTAGCGTCATTGGAGTTGTGGTTGTAACTTCTTGCTCGAAGAATATGAACGATCTCCAAAACAATGGCAGAGAAAAATGTGGTCAGAATGATGTCCATCATGCAAGTTTAGAGGGAAAAAACTTAATGATAAAGAATAAGGTCTATTCTTTAAGACTATTATACTTAATAAAGTCTTCCTTTGCCGGCATTTACAGTAACTCATCTATTATTTGGTATAATCCCAAAAGGACATCTTCATTCTAGCCACCTCTGTCAGCCACAGTTTCTCCTCCTTTTCTTATATTCCGACTGATTGATTTTCTTAGACTTCCAGTCTAAGTGCACTGTTTCAGCCATTAATGGACAATTGGGTGCCATTACATTTGCCTTAGTTAAGCCTTTTAACTTGATGAAACATGCGAACTCTCATGTAAAATTCACTCACTGGAGCCCCAGTTTCACAAAATGTTTATGCACATGCTTTAAGTGCTTTACTGAATACAGATGGACTACTGAATTGGTGTCTAGAACATTTTCAGTTGAATGTTCCTAATCTCATTTTAATCAAATGAAGAAGCTATTTTATAACCCTTTAAAAGTAAAATATTTCAACTGAAAGAAATATCCATATTTATGATCTTGCTCTATGTATAAAATCATATTAAGTTTAATCAGGCAATGTCCCTTGATTCTTATTTATTTAGAAAACATATAATGAAATCACAAAAGCCCAAAATATTTTTAAAGCTCCCAAGGATTATCCTAAATTCTAAATGTTGTTTAAAATTAAAAAATCGAATAGAACTTTCAAACACATTCATTTTTCTTCCATAAGGAAGTCATTATATGAGCCACAATTAGTTAAAATCTGCTAGAATAGAAAAATTCCTATACATTAGACAATAAAGTATCCAATCCAATATTCTGCACTGCTAATGCTGCCTTCTTTGCTGAAAGAAAAGCAGTATCAAGCCCCTTATTTCCAAGGTGCCAGAATTAAACTATATTAATATTACTTGCTACAAAGATGTGTTTGCACTGATTGATGAGCTTGCCTTGATATATAAATAATTGCTTTCGTAATTTTATAATTTGCAATTTAATATATCAAGCCTTTGTTGTATAAAACATGCAATAGACTTCAGAATGTCAGTGACTTATATGCCTATCATTGATTTATGCATCATGCAACTGCTTCATAAATTACTCTGTCAGTGGTTTACAAGTACTGCCCCATTGATTGATTAATCATGTGTCTTTTTTTTTTTTAAAGTTTGGGCTCTTTCTTTATAAGCCTTACGTTACAGATTTCAACTAGCTATAATTAACTTTTGCATCTATATTTCACATGTGACCAGTTTAGGAAAGTAAATTTAATTACTAGTGCTGAGTTTTGCCCTAAATATTACTTGTGTCAAGCAGTTGAGGTCTTTGGGCCCAATTGAGCAGTGACATAGACCTCAAGTTAGCAGATCACTTAAGCATACGATGAATTTTACATACCAGCTGTTAGTAGATTCAAGCTAAGATTTTGCTCTAAGAGGAGCAGCCCAAGGGAAGATGGAGCAAAGGTGGGTTGACTTGACACCAACTTTATGCTCTCAGGACTTTGGGCTGGGGTTGAAATGGCCCCCAGAGTAAATTAGAGCAGCCTAATTTACAGCAGCTTCTCCAGGCCTGGCTAGGAGCTTCTCCACATTCTTCCACATGTATTGCTCAAGATCCGGTTTACATGGATGGAACAAATGACCGCTTTGCTGCTCATGAGGCTAGAGCAGCAGCTTGCTGTGCAGTTAATCCTACTGATTTCAGTTCATTGATTTGATTGGTATTAATTGAAGAGTATATTACTGCTAAATGCAAATTTGGGAGTCAGAATCCAGCCTAAAGTCATTTTATTTTCCTATGAAGGTGGTAAATAGTACCCTATTTAAGGATCTAACCCTGCCTGTGTTCTAACATTTTTTATTTATGTATTTATTTATATTAGAGCTGGAAAAAAAATCTGGCAAAAGTAAAGTCTTTCTTTCTAGGTTCAGGGAACATTTCATATACCTGGCCAGCAGAAGTTAGGATAGCAATTTCCCTTATCTGAAATCTTTATCCATCCATCCTGTGCATGTGTGTAGTGCCAGGTTCATAAGCATCACCTTAGTTATCATATTCAAATATCATGAGTTCCAGGGCTAGACAGCTGGACCTCTTGGATATAGGTTAGGTGGTGTTAAGCAGCTGCTATATATGCAAGAGGACGAGAGAAATGCATGGCCAGCTCTGGAAACTCTGGCTAGATTGCAGTCCCTTTGCATCATTCAGGTTGAGAATCTGGCTAGTAATGTTAGACAACAGTTCAAGAAATAAATGCGAGGGTAAAATCTCATCACCCATGCTTGGATTAGACACAGCCTTGCAATATTTTTGGTGCCCCAATACTACCTCTATCAAAACCACAGGGAAAAACTGTGTTCAGATGCTTAAAATATACCATGCTATAAATATTACAAAAACAGAATAGAAAGAAAAAACCTGCTAAATGCACATCTTCTATACCATGGGTCCTTGAAATACTAAATCTTATTATAAACACGCTATTCTTTTGATCACATACACAATTTTGTTCCCAAGGTCCCAAGGGATGCTCTTAATATTCTCTTAGTGGCAAATATTAAAAAGAACGTTATTATTATTGGCTATTTGATTTCTGTGGCAAGGCCATTACCAATATATAAAAAAATAAATCTGTCTGTGAATTAGAACAAGTGAGACATACAAATGCAAAACCAAGAGTTTAAAATTTTCATGTTTACCAACAGATTGGAGTATGTTTTCAATGTGGATCAAAGGGAAATAAGATCACAGCTCACATTATATTTACTTACTTAATCTGCTATATGACTGGGTGAAGATTTATCCAAGTCTCTTCTTTGGGGGACCTGTGTTTAGCATAGAGTAGTGTGAAGGCTGATTCATTCTGTATCATCGCATATTTATAAGCAGTCTGACAAAGGTCTTGATGTACAATATTACATCATCACACAATATTTATTCTGAAAGACACTCATGTTAGCAGATATAGCAGATCCTTAATTATTTAAATACTGAAAACTGACCAAAAGTGAATCCCATTGATCAGAATGAACATTAGCAGCAGATAGTCTAAACATACTAAGGCTAAAAATTGGCTGGCTCTTAAAAAATATCAGGAGACAATGTCTATCTGGCAACTGTCGCTGAGGAATACATTTGCTCCTGCTGTCAACAGGGCATAGGTGCTGGAATTAGGAGTCTGGGGCATGCTGCTGCACTCTCTGGCTTGAAGTGGCTTTCATCATTTACAGGATTTACAATTTGGTTGAATGGCTCTAAGCACCCCACTATAAAAATTGTTCCAGCACCCCTGCAACAGAGCAAGAAACTTGCCTTTCAGTCTTAGACAGCAATGTATGTATGTATCTTTTTGACAGTGCACAACATAGTCTAAATCCTGTAGCAGTACTCTGAACTATCATCTGCATAACATAAATAGATATGCGTAGCACCATGCAGCAAATTATGTAAAAATATAGAATTTTTGCAACTCATCTTCTGCAAATAGATAGACATATAAGGCTTACGGTTGTGTGGGCTTCTAATTTTTGGCACTTTAGTGTAGTGCTATTTAAATCGTTACCTTTTTTGCCTAATTAACGTTCCCTGTAGTGGTATAGGAAATACTTTTAATATTGGAGGAATGTCAGTTACTTGCAAAAAGCCATTGTTAAAGGTTTTATTTTGAGTTAGTCAAAAATGGAAAACAGTTTTTGCAAAAAAATTCAAAATAATTTTCATTCTGAAGGTTTAAAAATGAGCATTTTTTGTTTATTTGAAATTGTTCACAATGGTTGTAGAGAGAATTTTTAGGGTTTTGCCTTCGTCCCACCTGCTCTCTTTCTTTCTTTCTTTTCCCCCCCCCCCCCCCTTCCCTACTTTCTTTTTCCTATTTTGCCATGGGAAAAGGGGAAAAAAATGAAAACTAAAAAACCAAAAATATTTCTTTTTCAGGTTCAATAATCAAAAACATTTTTTCAATAAAAGACCATTTTTCAGCGACCAAAAATTGTCTTCAGAAAGTTTTGACCAGCTCTAATTTTAATGGTGGCCACTCTATTTGCATTTGAAAGTTGTTTTGTTCTGCAGAAATATACTTTTCTTTTTGCAGCAAAGAAGAGCAAACCAAGGCTCTGTTTCTGTAAAGCAGCACAGGTCAATTCTTGTCTCCGTGTGGAGTCTCTCTAAAGTCAGTGGATTCAGGCTTCTGTCTGAGCAGCTCTTCTTGCAGGTTTGGAGCCTAAGAGTTTCACAAACCTCTTAGAAGCAGTACTCTGCTCTGCTCTGTAGTACTGTCTTGCTGAGCTTCCAGTGTGGGTTTTACCCAGGCATGGAAGGCTAAAGTAACCAACCAGAGGAGGCAGCCTTCATACCAAAGAGCATAAGCAACAGGTCTCTGACTGCATCAGGAGTATTAGAGCAGAAGATTCACCTTTCTTGTACATACCTCACTCAGAGCCACTATGCGGAGCCTGGGAACTAGAGAAAGGGGTCTAGAGGGAAATGTGGAAGTGGAGGGATAAGTTGTTGGGGAAACTGGAAGAAAAGATGAGGCAGAGCAAAGGTAGGAGAAGACCAGTGGTGTGCAAAGAAAAGTAATGAGCACTGGTAGACCCAGGAAATCAAAGTAGATCCTGTGGGTGAGAGAGAAAAAAAATGGGAGATCAGGAGAAGAGAAGAAGAGATATTGGAGGATAAAGGATGTGGGGGAGGAAGAACAGAAAGGGGGACCAAGGAAGTGGATTGAGGGAAAGGGAAATAACATGGTAATGATACTGATAAAAAGGGGAATAGAAAATGAGACTGAGGAGACAGAAGAAAATGGCAAAGAATATTAATAAATTGAGTAAACAATAGTCCAGAAGAGGAAAATAAAGCGAAGGAGAGCAAAGTATTACAGAGAGATGGAAGGAGAGAAAGAGGGAGTAAAGAAATGAGGAAAGTAAACAAGGATGCCCTCCTTCTTTCACACACACACGTTATTTGTCTTGCTACATTTTGTTTGTGATGTGACAAAGAGAATGAAGAGATGGGGATTCCTGAGTTGTACAGGGGACAAGAGAAGGGAAAGTTATGATGGTACGTTGGATGAATCAGATACAAAACCTAGAGTCAGATTGTTTTTCTATGTGTATACACATCTAGCAGCTTATTGCCTTCTCAACACACATGCACAACTCCCAGCAGAGTTAAACGTCTGCATGAACTGAAAAATGCACTGCATAGAATTTACAATAATTTGAGAGGTGTGGGGGAGGGAATGTAGAGGGAAATTTGTCATAATCTGTTAAACAGTGTCTGAATTTGGTCCTGGAAGTGTATGAAGTATCCCTGTGCTACAGATTTTTTATCATATTATAAAGTGCTGTGGGATTCATTTCACTGATTGTGATTCTTTTCTGCACAGCTGTAATCAGGTTATCTGCTGAAAAAATCGGGATGTTGGAAGTTCTAATGCCTTCCTATGGATCTCTATAGCCAGATTGATGTTGCTGCATCTGAGCCCAGATAAATAGTTGGCAGTTTATGCCTGAGTCACGTTTGAGAAGCTTAACTGCCTATTGCAATAAAGTACCCTTTCATTTTATCTTAGGTTTTATCACTTAAATTGTGTTCCTCCTGTTAATGTTTTTTATGTTTCAGTTAACAAAGGTACTTCTGAATGTGCTAGTCCTTAATGAGATGTTTTGTTTGGTAACAAACTAACAAAAAAAAACAAACCCAAAAAAACAAAACAAAACAAAAAGAGCAAGATGCATCCCAGAATTATTGTAAATTCAATGCAGTGCATTTTCCACTTCATGCACATGTTTAACTCTGCTTGAAGCTGTGCGTATGTGTTGAGAAGGCAATAAGCCACCTGCTGAGTAGAGCTTTGGTTCCATTAAGTTGCTTAACCTGGAGAAAATTTCCACACAAAACAACTTGCAAAAATGCATTGGTAATTCATCCTTAAGGTGAGAGATCATTGAACTATTTCTTCTAAAAGATTTATTGATCAGGACTGTCTCTCTTTTTGACTTGTGAATTGTTCATGACCTAGGCATAATTATACATATTTGTTTATTAATCATAATTGTCTGATGAATAATGTTTTGTTTACTGACATTAGCTGTATCTTTGAATATTTGATAGTTTGCAATCAGTCCTTTCTATTGTTCACCTATGTCACCTAAGCATGTTTTTACTCCTCTGGATGACATAACTTTTATAAATAGGAACAGTGCCTGAAGAAATCTGGACAGCATTGACTGTCTCAGGGAGAAGAGCACTTTATAGGAGAAAGACAGCAGGAGATAGAGTCTTAGAAAAGTTTCCTGACTTATTTTGGACTAGATGGGACATTCAATCTAGCTACATACATTCAGATATTAAAATAACTGGATTCCCTCCTGTTTGAGGGAAAGACAGAAGACATAGGTCTGATTTATTATTAACTCCCTAGCAGATTTTACATTTCATTTTCTGTTGTCAAATTGTCACAAATAATTGTGTGAGTAGGTAGAATGGTCAGGTGAGCAATTTCTGTGCAAATGTACTTGTGGATGTGCAAATGTTTTTGTATATTCATAGTTGCTGTGTTCATAGAATAAAAGCTTCTCATGGTTATGTTAGCAGATTTTGTACTAGCACTATTGATGAAAAATAGTTTTGACCTATATAATTCTGTACAGTTTGAGCTTTGTGAACGTGCAAAATGTATTATATTGATGGAGCTTTTTTAGGACTGTTAGCAAGTTGCCACTGTCCCTATTGTCAGTACCTAAAGAAAGTAAATTGATGTACACATAAGTCTTCAACTTCTATCCTGAGCTGCAGCAACAACTGGGCAGCTAATGTAAATAATTTTAGGCAAATATTTGGTGGAATGTGTTAATGAATTTACTTTTGCTGTGTTCACATTTGTTTTGTGTGCACATCCCATAAAGATTTGATTTATTGACAAAAATGTTCTAGAAAAGAGAAATGCACATTTGAAAACATTACCAGAAACAAAATATTACATTTTGGTATGCAGTTCCTTATGTGGGAAATCCTGCATTCTCACCCAATCAGGGAAGAGAAAAAATACTATGTGACTTATCTGATCACTCACTACTAAGTGATACAGCTCCCATTTCAAATATCTGTGATCAGTTTGAAGAATAAAATATTCCACAAGGAGGAAAAAATAGGAATAACCAATTTGTGCACACTGTAATGTGCTTGTGAATATTCCACAAGTCCTAAAAGAAGCTGAGTTAATTATCCACTGTGTATTATTTTGTGGGGTTGTAAGGTGAATAGATTTTCACAAGGGAGGAGGCTGAGATCATAAAACTCATTTCTCACAGTCTTTAGAATCAAAAGTCTAGTACTTGAGCCTGCACAACACATTTTTTCAGTATTTCTGTAGAGTTCTTAACAGCTAAGGAAAAATAAGTTTCAAGAAGGTCATTGAAAACCCCTTACTTACTATCACTACAGGTTATTGATCTTTTCAGATAAAAAGCTTCAGGAAAGTTGAAAAGTGGCAGAGTCTGGGATGAAGAACAACATAGGAAGTAATGTGAGTGGAAGAATGGGGATAGGGTATTTGAAGAGAAAACAGGACAGATGACTTTAGGAGGAAATGTCTGTTTTACTTTAGGGAGAAAAAGTTGATTTTGATGGCAGAACATATGGCCCAGGTTGTCCGTCCAAGATACTTAGTTCAGGTCGAAATTTCTTAGGAAAGAAGCGTGGCCCTAGCAACAAATAAAGATAATATTTTGTACAAAATGAAGCTCGCTTTTAATGCAAGCACTGTAAAAGGAATAACGAACATATATCAGCAGTTGACTGGATTGCATCAGAGACTAGGTTTATGCATGAAATCAAAGGTAATCCTCCTTACAATTATATGCACACACAAAAATTATATTAAAGTATAGGAACATAAGAATAGCCGTGCTGGGTCAGACCAATAGTCCATCGAGCCCAGTATTCTGTCTTCCAACAGTGGGCCATGCCAGATGCTTCAGAGGAAATGAACTGCCCCTCTCATCCAGGCCCAGCTTCTGACAGTCAGAGGTTTAGGGGCACCCGGAGCAATGGCTAATAGCCATTGATGGACCTATCCTCCATGAACTTAAGTAATTATTTTTGAAACAATTATTTTTCAAATAACCAGTTATAATTTTGGCCTTCAAAACATCCCCTGACAATGAGGTTCCACAGGTTGACAGTGTGTTGTGTGAAGTAGTACTTCCTTCCGTTTATTTTAAACCTGTTGCCTATTCATTTAATTGGGTGACCTCTGGTTCTTGTGTTATGTGAAAGGGTGAATCACTCTTTCTTATGCACTTTCTTCACATCATATCCACTTTCATATGCACTTTCTCCACCTCTCTCATATCCCCCTTTAGCCTCTTTTCTAAGATGAACAGTCCCAGACTTTTTAATTTCTCCTCATATGGAAGCTGTTCGGTACTTCTAATCATTTTTCTTGGCCTTCTCTGTGCCTTTTCCAATTCTAATATACCTTTTTTGAGATGGGGTGACCAGAACTGCATGCAGTATTCAACATGTGGGCGTACTATGGTTTTATATAGTGGCATTATGATATTTTGTGACTTATTTTATATCCTTTCCTAATGGTTCCCAGCATTCAATTAGCTTTTTGACTGCTGCTGCACACTGAGCAGGTGTTTTCAGGAAACTATCCACGATGACTCCAAGATCTCTTTCTTGAGTGGTGACAGCTAATTTAGACTCCATCATTGTGCTTGTATAATAGGGATTATGTTTGCAAATGTGCATTACTTTGCATTTATCAGCATTGAATTTCATCTACCATTTTCTTGCCAAGTCACCCAAGTTTTGTGAGATTCCTTTGTAACTTTTCAAAGACATTTTTGGACTTAACTATCTTGAATAATTTTGTATCATCTGCAAACTTTGCCACCTCACTGTTTACCCCCTTTTTCCAGATCATTTATGAATATATTGAAAAGCAAAGGTTCCAGTACAAATCCTTTCAGGACCACTCTATTTATCTCTCTCCACTGTGAAAACTGACCATTTATTTCTACCCCTTGTTTCCTATTTTATAACCAGTTACTGATCCATGAGAGGACTTTCCTTCTTATCCCGTGACTGGTTACTTTGCATAAGAGCCTTTGGTGAGGGATCTTGTCAAAAACTTTCTGAAAGTCCAACTACACTATATCCACTGGATCACCCTTGTCCACGTGTTTGTTGACTACCTCAAAGAATTCTAATAGATTAGTGAGGCATCATTTCCCTTTATAAAAACCATGTTTACTCTTCCCCAACATATTGAATTCATGGACTGGTTCTGATGTTAGGTTTACTGATCTATAATTGCCTGGATCGCCTTTGGAGCTTTAAAAAAAATTAGTGTTACATTAACTATCCTCCAAACATCTGGTAGAGAGGCCAGATTACATACCACAGTCAGTAGTTCTGCAATTTCATATTTGAGTTCTTTCATAACTCTTGGACGAATAACATTTGATCTTGGTGACTTATGACTGTTTAATTTATCAATTTGTTCTAAGACCATGTTTAATGACACCTCAATTTGGGACAGTTCCTCAGATTTGTCACCTAAAAAGAATGGCTCAGGTGTGGGAAGTGAAGACGGATGCAAAGAATTCATGCAGTTTCTCCTTGTCTTCCTTAAATGTTCCTTTTGCACCTTGATTGTTCAATGGCCCCCAGATTGTTGGGTAGGCTTCCTGCTTCTGATGTATTTTTTTAAAATTGCTTTTGGTTTTTGTGTTTTTTGCTAGTTGCTCTTAAAATTCTTTTTTTGGCTTGCCTAATTATACTTTTACACTTGACTTTCCAGAGTTCATGCTCTTTTCTATTTTCCTCAATAGGTTTTGATGTCCAATTTTTAAAGGATGCTTTTTTGTCTCTAACCGTCTCTTTTACTCTTGTTTAGCCATGGTGGCATTTTTTTGGTCCTCTTGCTGTTTATTTTTATAATTATTATTATTTGGTGTGTATATTTAGTTTGAGCCTCTATTATAATGTTTTTAAAAGTTTCCATACAGCTTGCAAGCATTTCACTCTTCTGGCTGTTCATTTTAATTTCCATTTAACTAACGTCCGCATTTTTGTATAGTTCTCCTTTTTGAAGTTAATGTCATTGTGTTGGGTTTCTTTGGTATTTCCTCCCTACAAGGATGTAAAATTTAATTACATTACTGTTACTATTACCAAGTGAATTCAGCTACATTCACCTCTTGGACCAAAAATTGTGCATTACTTAGGACTAACCAACAATTGCCTTTCACCCCGTGGGTTCCAGGACTAGCTCATCCAAAAAGCAGTTATTAATGGTGTCTAGAAATTTTATCTCTGCATTCCGTCCTAAGGTGACATGCACCTAGTCAACATGGGGATAATTGAAATCTCCCATTATTATTGGGTTTTCTGTTTTTTTTAGCCTCTCCAATCTCCTTGAGCCTTTCACGATCACCATCACCATCCTGATCACCTGGTTGATGGTACATTCCTACTGCCATACTCTTATTATTCAAGCATGGAATTTCTATCAATAGAGATTCTATGGTACTGTTTGATTCATTTAATATTTTTGCTATATTTGACTCTATGCTTTATCATTAAAATTATGCCACAGACTAATAGGTAATGAAGGATATGCGCAGATGACATAGTACAAAATAAGAATAGCTGGAATACAAATAAGTCAGTGATGCTATGCATCATTGTGAGCAGCTAATGATAGAAATAGGTTATGATTCTGTCTTAATCAGCAGCAAGTAAAATAACTTCATGTGGATTCCAGATCCCTTATGATTCCTACAGTAAATGGAAACAATTCCTAGCTCCCTTAAAATATTATAAAAATAATTTTCAAAAGGTGGCAATTTTCTAAAACAGGTAAAACATATTTAAAAAGTACTCAAATTTAGTTCAATCTCACAAAAAAAATTACAACTGATTGTTACTAAAATGTACAGCGCAGGTTGATAAAGCATTGGTAGATATGCCTCAAATTTAAGGCCCAAATACTCAGCTGTTGATCTGACCCTAAGTACCAGGATTATGGGGGAAATAGACGGACATCGGACCAAATATAAGGGACTTTCTAATATACCAATCATTTATTTCTATTCCTGCAGGAGAACTGAAATTTAAATATGGAATAAACAGCCAAGTAAGAATTACAGTATTGTATTTCCATGGAGAACTACTGCTGACATCACAAAATACCACAGCAAAGTTTATAATACTGCAGTCCATTAATTCTGTAATCTTTACTCTCTACATTTTTATGTTGGGTCTCTGGTAGTTTTTACTGTACTCTTATTCTTATCCCAGAAGTCTCTCTTCATGCTGCAGCCCAGGACAAAGAAGTGGAATGCTACACAAGAATGCCTTTCGGAGGACTCCACCCTTACATCGGGGTAGGTTCAGTGGAATTACAGGACCAGCATATCAACAGCTAGAAGAGTCAAGGATCACAGATCAGGACACAATACCTTGTCAAGGGTAAGTAATAAAAACAACTGAAGCAAACAAATGCATCATCAGCTGCAAAATAAAATAAATAAAAATCCCTTACCTAGAAAATCTGCTGTGCTATTACAGTATTTGCCAGTTTTGAGACCATTATGCATTGGGTGCATAATGGTAAAAGCAAAAGTACATTTTCAACATATTGGCCTTTGAGGATATTATGTTTTTACTTGCATGGCTGCTTTTTATTTTAATCCCTTCAAAGTCTGAAGAAGAAATGATCGGCACAGACTGTAAATGATTGCCTGCTTGTCATCTTTTTACAGATATAGTTTTTCTCATTTACTGATACCATGATCTGTAATTCTAGTGAGTTGTATATATAGCATTGTCTCTACCACCATCACTAGACAAATAGGGGAAAAATATTCTGAAGCCTATGTTCTGTTTACAGTTACAAAACATGGCTCCTTAGAGTAGAATGACCTTGTCAGTTGCATTTGTCCTTGGGCTTGTGTTTGTTCTATAGTTTTGAAAGTCAGAAGCAACCATTGTGCCCATCTGCTCTGATTTCCTGTATAACACAGGCTCCAGGTGTTTATTAGAATCACTGTATATCTGTATTTTACATAGTGCTTTTCATCCCCCAAAAGATTCCTGAGCACTTGACAGACTGCATTCTGTATATGTAGGACAATGGACTTACCTTTGGGTTGGAGCTTAGTGGTATATGGTATACTTCACAACAGGAGGGGAAGGTACTATTTTAAACATGGACACTTGGGCAAGCTCCTACTTTAATAAAAAGCTGAATCCAATCTTTAATATCCATGCAGATGAGAGGGAAACCTATTCTGTGCCACGTTCAGGTAATTGTATCACTTGGGATCATTGAGAACAGTCAAACAGATTTATTTTAATTGTCTTTTGGGTTTTTTATTTTAATTTATTTTTTACCTATGTCATTACAATAATCCCTTTAAATTACTTAAGGGATTCATTGGCTAACAAATACAATATCCATTGTGAGACAGTTTTATTGTACTACTTTAAAGTATGGCATATTTAAGGAGAATCAGTTGCCATAGTTTATCGGGGCTTTTGACAAAATTCCTCACTAGAGTCTATCAAAGAAATTAAATAGTCATGGGGCAAAGTATTGTCATGGATCCAAAAAAAAAAAAAAAAAAGGTGTGTGGGAGCGGGGGGACGGGACGCCTGAGACAGGAAGCAAAGTGTAGGAATAAATGGTCAATTTTCATCATGCCAAAAGTTTAACAGCATGGTGCCACGAGGTTCCATACTAAGTCCAGTCATGTTTCATTAAATGTATTAGAGTTCTGGAAATGGGGATAAATAGTGAGGTAACTAAATTCAGAGCTGAAACCAAGTTATTTAGGTTAGTCAAGCACAGAGACAACTGAGGAACTTCAGAAGATCCTAGCCAAGCTAGGGCAACACAATGGCAGATAAAGTGCCGTGATGATAAATGCAAAGTAGTACACTTTGGAGGGATAAAATCTTCCAGGGATCTAAATGAGCTATGTCCACGCAGGAAGGGGACCATTGTGGACAACTCAATAAACACCTCTGCTCATTTTGCTACTTGCTAGACAAAAAAGCAAATATGATGTTAGAATACATAAGGAACAGGATGAAGAGTAATACAGAAAGTATTATAAAGACAATATATAAATCAATGGTTCGGCGTCATCAGGAATACGCTACACAGTACTGGGTCAACCCATCTCAAAATAATATTTCAAAATTAGAGGGGTTCAAAAGACATAAAATGAAATTGATTATGGATACAGAAAATCTCGCCACTGGAGAGAGACTGAAAAGACTGTGATTGTCTGCCTTAGAAAGGAAACAAACAAAGGGGGCATGATAGAAGTATGTAAAATAATGATAGTCTAGAGAAAATAGGTTGGAAGATTTTGCTCTCCCTGTCTCATTACACAAGAATGAGGGGACATTCAATAAAATTAAAAGGTGTCAAATTAAAAAATGATTTAAAAAATTTATAAAAGAAATACTTTTCAAATAATACATAATTACACTATGAAATTCATTGCCATAAAATGTGGATAAGGCCAAGAATTTAGCAAGATTCATAAAGGGATTGGATATTTAGATGTATAACATGGATATCTAGACTTATAATAGTTAATGCTAAGAAAACTTTGGATGGATGTAAAATCACATGGTCCATGGTGTAAGCCAACCTCTGATTATGAGGATGAGCTCTTCCTGGGGGCAGATAATCACACATCTTTCTACTGCAGGATATCCTACACCTTCTCTGAAGCAGTTTATGCTGGCCATTGCAGAGACATGATACTGAACTAGATGGCATGATACAGGCCATGCAGAGGCATGATACTGAAATAGTATGGCAATTCCTATGTTTCTATAAAAAATACAGAAATTGGAGATATGTGACTGTAGCGGGTTTTTGCTATATACTTTGATACTTTACTGTTTTCCATTGCTCCTGTTGCCTACTGTACGTGGGCTTGAGAAAGTCTATGGGGAGCATTAATTGACTTCAGTAGCCTTTGGTTCACACCATGTACCAATGGTCTCTTTCTTCCAGTTGTTGTTTGGTGATTATTGTTGTCAGTAAATAAAAACACACCCCAAAATAGCAAAACATGAATAGCCTCCCAATGTGCCTGTTGCAACTCTAGCGGTTAAGTGCATGCACATGTTAGAATGCTAAGAATGAAGCTTCCCGGATAAGCATAGCTGGACCCATAGTCAAGGTCACAGAGATTGTCTTAGCCAAACAATAGCCAGAATTTGTACTGGAAAATAACAGCAGGATGAAATAGTTTAATAGACAGACAATTCTGAAATCCTATGGTGCAAGTTTCAGAAGGTTCAGTTACTGAAGTTTTGTACAGCAAAGTCCCAGACCTAACGTTTCTCTTTTCTTGAGGTGATTTAATCCCAACTATATGAATATAAATTCCTCTATAGTAGCGAATCCCTAATAGTCACAAAAAGCATAGACTGACAGAGGCAGGTTGTTTGGATATCCTGCAGGGGTTAAGCAGTGACTCTGAGCACACTGGTCAGTTTATCAGGTATAGCAGGAAGTTGTGTGTACCTTTCACTGGGCTAAATACTTTCTTGAAGTAAATACAGACACACATGTTCAAAGTTAAGGCTCTCCTATTGGCAGAGATCCAGCAGCTGGCCAACACACAATCAAATTTCAAATAGTGCTGGGGTTTACAGGATATGGTGGCCTGAAAGGGACACTTAATTAAGGATGTTCATTGTGTGATGAGAACAAAGCCCTCCAAACACTCAGAACAGACATTTCTCTGTTGAGCTGCACTGTAGCATCTTTGAAAAGCAACATCCTATTGAATGGGCCTGCCCCATGCTAAACCTTAAATCAGAAACTGCCATTGGAGCAGGGCAAAGGCATAAAAAGGGGGCAGAGAGTCACAATGCACAGTCCCCACCTCAAATCAATAGATTCCTGAGATGGGTCAGTAGCAGGTGGAGGAGTCTCATTATAAATGTTTTTAAATAAGTTCTCTGAGCACACCAATTTTGTTACAAATGAATGAAAATCCATCACTAAATTATGGGAAATCCAACCCTCATTTGAGACAAATGTATATTCTGAATAGGGCAACAGGATCTAGGGAACCAAAAAAACAAGAGAGAAGGGGAGTTCAGTTCACCAGTAGAAGTCGTCATCTTATAAAGTTGTGCCATTTAAAATGGTTACTGTATATGAATTAGTCTGCCTTCCACCAAGTAAACAACTTGAGAGCTACCTAGCTGTGTTAATCACTATTTGAACCATGTAATACCTCAAACAAAAACCAGGTGAATCTGACCACATTTGATACCGGCAAATCCATCTCACCTCTATGTCTTGGCATCCTCAGGGAACAGAAGGAGCCTTTTCTTTATCTGAGTGGCTATCAACCAGAGACAAATAAGGAAATCCATAATCACACAGAAGTACATATGAATAACTGAAATACCAGTAAAGTAGCATTTAATGAACCATTCTCATACGAACATATTCAAAAGCTGTAACTAAGCACAAAGGCTTAATGGACTCCAAAGGGTGATCAATTTTCTGATTTGAGGAAGTACAAATAATAAATAGTATCAATGACAGTCCATCTCTTCTTGCCCAACATAAGAAGAATATAGCCTTATGTCCTTTGTGGTGTAGTGTTGGCAAGAATTGTCAATGCAATATGTTAAAAAAAGAAATCTAGCGCTGCATTAAAAATGTTTTCATTTCAAACACATTCATCTCAAGGCAGGTGTCCCTTCAACCTTGTAATCCCACTTGCCTGTGCCCAAAGCATATGGTACAGTCTAGTCTTAAAGTACCAAAACAGATAGAAATGTAGGTCTACTTTTGAAGCCCACTACTATTTCTTAGGTTGCTTCATTTAATAGGAGAATTTTCTGTGACCCTTTCTGAATTCCTACCACATTCTCGCTGATTAGTCCAAATGTAGGGCCAGATGCCAATCTCCCTTACATGGGTATAAATCTGGAGTAACTCAGTGAAAATAAACCAGATTTGCTCCATTCTAAATGTGATCAAAATCTGGCGCCGAGTAATTTCACCTTCTTTCTTTGCTCCCTGTTTTCATAGCCTCCAGTTCTTTTGTCTGAAGTGTGTGCAATCATGTTATGTAGCTAGCATCATGGTAGCTCTGGGGCAGTACTGCTTTTACTTTGTGTTCTTCGGGTGCATACATTTGGCAAAATGCTGAGATCTGGTGGCAATGCCTAAATTATAGATGGCTTTTCAGCAATACTGAATGTTACTTCTTCTGGTTTGTCCAGCTGAGCAGTCTGATTAATAGAACCGCTTTGCTGGACTCTCTTTTATATTTAGCTTATGGGATACATTCAGCCCTGAAGAAAGCAGACATTACTTCCATTGATGTCTCCGTATATCTGTTTTATTAACTTGTTCTGTTAGTTTGTGGTAGTTGTTTTTGGTTGATATTATATATTTGATCTCTTTTTTAAAGTGCCCACTGGAGCTGAAAATTGGAAAGGGTTCAGAAAAGTGCTGTAAGAATGACTTGAGATCTGGAAAATCAGCTTTCCAGTGAGACACTTAAGAAGATCAATCTATTTAGCTTATCAAAGAGAGGTTAAAAGATGACTTCATCAAAGTCTATAAGTACCTACATGGTGTGAAGATTTCTGACAGTTTGTTAGTGGGAGCCAATGTAGCAGCCAAAGGCATGACTACATCCATAGGCTGAAAACTGAAGTTAGAAAATCTCAAAGTGGAAATGAGGTGCAAACTTTTATTGGTGAGAGTAAATTAACCGTTGGAATACAGAAAATATCATTTCTGTCCTTTGGAAAATTCTGAGATGTTTTGATTTCTTTTTCTCCCAAATTGAGTCAAAAAGTCGAATTCGCAGGATTTTTCACAGCAGAAAATGTTCTGCAATAATTCATTCAGACCTTATGAAAACAGTTCATTCAGATAAACTCAAAACACTGTTTCAACTGTTTTGACATCATTGAAACAAAACATGTTGATAATTTTCACCAATATAATCAATATATTGTTGATAAACTTTTTGAATTTGTCAAATCAGCATTTTTCCAACAGAATAGTTTTCTGTCATTAAATGCTGATTTGACAAAACCAGAAAGTTTAGCAAAAACATATTGATCAATTCTCTATCATAACTACTTACCTAGGGGATGTGATGGATTCTCTGTCACTCTAATCAAGAGTGGATATCCTTCTAAAAGATATGCTATGGTCTACTTCATCCAGAAGTTCATGTGCTTGACACAAGAATTGTGAACTTCTATAGCCTTAGTTGTGTAGGAAGTCAGACTAGTTTATCAAAGATGGCCATTCTGGCCTTAACATCGAGTCAGTGGACAACTTCTTGGATATCTCACAGGCCATGGAGCTGAGAAGGCTACGTGGGCCATGTCCTGACCACTTTTGTCTGACTGGTGCTGTGACTGTCCACACCAGGTCGCAAACCCACTCACTCAAATTTGGCAGGACTACCTCTGTCATGACCCAGAGATGAGAGGAGAAGAGGACGGTCAGCAGTGGGGAGGCAAATCTATGCCTTCCTTCTTTAAATGGTGATCTGCAGCCCCTAGGGTTTCTGTCACATGTCTTTTGACTGGAACCAGGTAAGAAAGACTAGATTCTTACTAGCACTACTGTGTGTTACACTTTTATTATTTAAGGCAGAGTCAGTACATGTGTGTATCTATATACATGTACATATATATGTATATACATGTGTGGTTCAAGTGTTGAATTGTGTTATGACACCCAGATACCATAGGAGTAGTCCTTAAGAAATCCTCATAATGAATAATCAATTAATACCAGCCTGTACTGGTTTACATTTTAAGAAATGAAATCCTGTAATGTGCTGAGCAACTGGCCTCAATTGCGAAAAGCATGTGCATGCACAACCACACACACACATAAATTATGTGTGTGTTTGTATGTGCATGTGTTTATATATATGAATTTGAACGCTGTAAAGATATTAATCCCAGTCACTGGAATAATGTTTGTCATTCCCTGAATGTTCTGAAATGTATTGTTTTTGAAGGCAGTTTTACATTTTAATCTTGAATCTTGAAATTCTTAAAAGAGAGTCCTTAAAAAGGAATTATAATAATGGTTCAATGATAGGTATGACAATACATATAATTCCTTGATTTTCTTTTTATTATACTGTTTCATTTCTTAATTTGATTTTATTAAAATGAAGTCTTCAAAATAAATTGTACCAAGTCTTCTTTGCAAAGCATGATGCAATCTATTGAGGGATTGATCTGTTTGGTTGAAAAAAGTGTCTGTCTTATCCTTGGACCAACACAATACCAAAAAAAAAGATTTTTTGTGTGTGATGTGTTTTGATTTTTGTTTTGTTTTTAAATCTCTTGTTCTCTGGAGTTCCAGCTTGGATCAGACACAAAGATACCAACATACTGCCAGAAAACTGTTTCTGACCCAAAAACGAGATACCGGCCTGGCTATTCCCATGAGATTTCCAGGCCAATTGAGAAATCCTGTAGATCTCACAAGAAAGTCTATTCCTTCAAAAATGTTTGTTTAGCTTTTTTTTTTTTCCAGAGCCAAGTTTTCCAGATAAATAGCTGAACTTTTGATTGTATAGCCAAACCTGCAAAGTACTCTGCATCTTCTGGGGCTCCTTCATCAGCAGTTCAGTCTACAGGTTAGACAGATGGTACATTCATCTTTAGCAAAGAAGAGAGCTGTTCAGTTGATGAGCTTGTATAATTGCTTATACCTGGCTACACAAATGTACTCCATCTTTTGAATTTTCTTAATGATTAAGCATCATTAATATACATGTGGAATTCGTTAAAAGAATTCACTCCCTTCACTTTTAGGATGCAGCCCAGAAAATATATTTAAGGGCTGAATTATCAATACAAGTGATGAGACCACTCCAGCTATAGTAATTTGAAAGTAATATGATAAACAAATGCAAAGGAAACAAGAGTGGGCACAAGCCAACACGTCTGCTCCGTTTTCTTTTGTTTTCATTTATTTATTAAAACGTTCTCTCTACAGATGAATTTCTTTAATCGTTATTAAATATTGATTCTTTGGAATATGAACAGCAAGTGATTTTGATAAATGGACTTGGAAGATGTCTAATTTCAATCTGGCTTTTATGTGTTTATCATTTGCCCAAAAGTTGTTTTGAAACTTTTTTTAATACTTCCACTGTGAACTACAACAGATATTTCATCTCTTCAAGCATCATCAGAGTTAGGCCCTTCCTCCTACAATTCCCTGGGCATGTCAAAAGTATCTCAAAGATTTTCAAACTTTCCCAGAATGCACTGCTGCTTGGAGCAGGACTGAAACCTTTGGGATACAGACCAGAAAGCACTGCTGCTGCATCAACTGAGTGTGGTGTTAGTGAAGAGAAAGGATAAAATGGTTGAATCTGGGTCTTGTAGTGGAAACTCAGAAGCCTATTAAGGTTAAATTACATTAGGGCCAAATCTTGCTTTCTTCTTTCATGCATAAAGCAATAAGATTTTGCCTTGACTAGTGAAAATAAGGATGCGGGGCGTGGATCTCACTTATACTGATTTCACTTTAGTTACTCTTGATTTACGATACTGTAACTAAGCTCAGAATCAAACCTACAGTTCCTGATAACTATGGCTAATAGAAGTATTAACTTACTGTACAAGCAGAGTTGTATTAATGTTTCTTATTAAAAAGGGAACTGCTGAATTTTGGTGTGTCACTAAAGTGATTAAAAATGCACATATTTTCAGTGATGTTTTTCAAGTATTTGCTGCAACTCAGACTGCATTTACAATGCACACTATTAGTGGCGGTGTGTAGGGCATGCGTAGCTACACACTTCATTGAAAACAAGCTGCATCCACACTGTGGTGTGTAGCTATGTGGGTCAGTGAAAGGCTCTGGCCTGGCAGGGGGAAAGCGGTGGGGAGAGGCTGCAGGAGCAGAGATAGAGCAGGATGCTATGTTACTAAAAACAGCAGTGAAGATGGGGGAGGTAAACAGACAAGTAGGATACATGCCCTCATACACTCAGGGTTCAGATGCATCTTTTCTCACCTAAGCAGTATCTCACTGCTACACTGCTATTTGTACCCACACTAGGGGTGTGCACAGTGTACATACTCTGCATGCTGCCATAAGGTTTGTGCAGCATAGATGTACACTGAAACTCAGTTTTCATCAGCACAACTGTTCTGTGTTCAACTTTGAAACAAAATGGAAAATTTGGTGAAATTGCACAAAAATGACAGCAGAACTAATCCAATCCCATCAAAATTGACATTAATGGAGGACATAGGACTTCTCTTTTGTAACAGAGGAATATTTCGTGGTATAAAAATGGTGTGGTAGTTACAAAAGTTCGCAAAATTATCACAAATGGTCTTCATGAGGCAACAAAGTCAACACATTTCCCAGAGTCCAGTATGGTACCTCCAGCCTCATGCCATAAAAGACCAAAAAAAGGATCAACATTTAGGAGCTTGGCTGCTTGAATAAGAGATCTGATTTTCAGAAATACTGAGCACCTGCAACTCCCACTGTTGCAAATGAGAGTACGGATAGTAAAAACAGCTGGGTAAGGAGTGCAGGACTGGACTTATAATGTGTTTATGGAAGTTAATTTCTCTGCACATTTCAGAACACTACCAAATTCTAATTCATCCCAAAATAGCTACATGATTTAAAAAAACTGATGCTTGAGGATGGTAGGAATCTGCATACCAGATTAGGAATGTAATAATAAAACTACACATTTCATTGTAAGGAAATAATAATAAAACCAATAATATTTAGGTCTCAAAGCACTTTACAAAGGAGGTAAGTAACATTATCATTTTATACCTGGGGAAACTGAGGCAGATAGGGGAAGTAACTTGTTCAAAATCACCAAACAGGCCAGTGGCAGAGCTGGGTATAGAAAGCAGGTCTCCTAGTCCCAGTCTAGTTCTCTATCCACTAGACCACCCTGCTTGTGACTATTCCTAGTTTCAGAAAGAGGAATTTATCTGTACATTTTCAGCAGTTGTACCCATTGCTTCCATTGAGCTCTCAATTGTGTCCGGCTGTCTCATACAAAATGGAAAAGCTAATTTTTTTTTTATTGTTATTTTTAGGTATTCATCCACTGGTTTAAAAACGCCTCAGAATACTTCAATAAATATGCAACTGCCTTCACGAGAGACAACCCCTTATTTTAATAATGTGGATCAGAAGGACTTGGTTGGATATTCCGCATCAAGGGCCAGCTCAGTTCCCATCATCCCCTCAGTGGGCTTAGATGAAGCCTGCATGCAAATGCAAAATGTTTCTGAAATAACAGGCATCAAATGGTGCAAAAACTCTTATTCAGCTGAACTTATGAATGTCAGTGCCCCAATCAGCAATTGTCTTATAGCAGAACAACAGGAAGTGAAAATATTGCTAGAAACTGTCCAGGAGCAGATTCGAATTCTGACCGATGCAAGGAGGTCAGAGGACTATGAACTGACAAGCACAGAATCAGAGAGCAGTGCAAGTGAAAACACAGCTTTTCTGCCCATGAGTCCAATGGCAAAATCGGAACGGGAGGCAAAATTTGTCTTAAAAAGTGAAACCTACAGAGACTCAGCATTGACCAAGTGACTGATGGGAGTGGGGGTGGGGAAATAAAGGATCTGTGCATTCAATGCTTTGCTAAACAGGAAAGGAAGGAAATTAAATACAAATTATTTATATGCATTAATTTAAGAGCATCTACTTAGAAGAAACCAAATAGTCGATCGCCCTCATATCATAGTGTTTTTTAACAAAATATTTTTTTAAGGGAAAGAAAAGTTCCAGGAGGGATAAAGCTTACATCTAAACCTTTTTTTCTTTTGTTGGGTTTTTGTTTTGGGAATTTTTGTGTGCGTGTGGTTTTTTTTTCATCAGGATTACACATTCAGTTGCAGTTACAGTATGTTTTAAAACTGTCCTTTTTGGCTGTTAGAAAGCTTGGGCTATGCATATTTTTCAAAAAGACCAAATTCATTCTTAGACTCTTTGGTTTCAAGGTAGAGCTTCATTGATCTGTCCACTAGGGATTCATTCTGTGGTGAGCAAGTCCTTCTTGAGTAGCCTCAAATAATCCAGGTCCATAACTAGCCCTCCGTTCTACCAATAACTTGGTCCCAGATTCATAATTTTAAAACAAATGGACACACACAAAAAAATCAATCTTTCTTGTCTAAATTCTGAAGTATGGTTCCAAGCCATCTAAAATCTGGAGTGACATTAAAGTCCTGATTCAGCCAGATGCTTAAGCATGTGACTTACTTTAAGTACATGAGTAGTCTCACTGAAGTCAATGGGACAAACCCAACTTAACTAGCTTTAAGTTAGCATGTGATTAAGTATCTTGCTAAATCAGGGCATAAGAGCTGGAGATGCAATGATCCGGTGTTGCTCAGAACCACTGCACCGCCCCATCTCATTATGAACTGTGTTTATGAGGTTTGGATTTTCAGAGAGAAAAGGAAAGAAGAGGAAAGAGGTAGAGTGTGTGTGTGTGTGTGTGTTGTGAATTTTCTACCGATGGGAACTTATACCACCTTATTTTGTCACAAAAATCATGGTATTTTGCAAATGTTATACTTTTTTGAGCACTCCAAAGGAGAACTTTTAAAATATATTTTTTAGTATGGTTTGTTCAGAGAGCGTCATGGAGATGCAATATGATCATATTCTGCATATATTTGTTCATGCTGTCCTAATTTCCACTTTTAGTTTTGCCAGTCATTTTAATTAAGCATGACTTATGCATGTGAAGTGTAAGGCCCCTTTCTTGCAGCTGGTTTGTCACAGACAGACCCACACATTCACAAAGAGCTGTCTCAACTTTAATGGGGCTGCACAAGGGCACCTGGAGTTCACCAAACAGATCCATTTGGAGGATCAGGGTTTTAGAGAAGAAAGATCATTTGCTGGTTGCAGAGTCCCAAGCACTTGCATCTTTCTTACATTTTCTTTTCTGTTTTTTCTCCTATGTCATGTATTGTGGATATGCCACTAATATAGTGACCTTCATTCAGCGATGACATATGAACTACCATTTTTAAATACGTTTTAAGTTATTTGTTTAAAAATGAATGAACAATAGTAAATAATTACCAAATAGCCTTCCCTGTTCAATGCCAGAAGACTGATTGATCTGTTAACAAAATCTACAGCAGATACAAAATGTATTCAAATATGTACTCCTGTTGCAGGAAGGTAATTGCTGAAGTTATTAGATGTGCTCCAGACATTCCAGTTCACAAGTCTCAAGAGTGATTTTCTAAAACAGCACAATCGATCAGTCTAGTGCTGTTGTATGTTGAGTCAGAATAAAGCAATATTTTAACTTCTGTCTAGTGAACTGAAAAAAAAAAAGGCATATGCCATTTATGTTCCCTCAGTTAGGGCATTAAAGAAAAATTAGTATTCACATAAGACGTCTTTTTTTTTTTTAAAGCAAAGTTGATGGAATTGTCTCATTTGCACAACTTTCTATGGCTGTAATCTTTGCTGTGTGCTTTCATATATATATATGAAAGCACATTATGATCTATGCCTCTGGATGGAGCATCTTTGGTTGTGACTCCCTTCTTCAAGTGTCACTAGCTTGGATATGGCTGGATTTAAAGAGGACATTCCCTCAGGGGTGTGTATTATTGTTGATGAATGCTCCTATTTAAAGCTCCATTCCTGATATGTGTGGGTGGTGCCATGTTAATGTCAACGGGGCTCCATGTGGGTGCAGCAGGCTTCCTCCCCTCAATGAACTACAGGATCGGTGCCTAAAATGCATATTTCCCAATTAAACCTTTATAAAGTAACAGAGATTTGGCTTTTTTGGCCCCCCAAATCCAACTACATCTTGCAATCAGAAAATTCACCCTTTGAAATGTATTGGAAACACAATGCAGGATCAATGCCTTTCTTACAAGAAAGTGTTAGTTCAAAACCTTCAAAAGCAGAAACAGTGGAAGAGCAATGTATTAAAAACTGTCTGCTTGAATAATAGATACAGATCTAAAATGGTGAGAAATCTTCAGTTCATGTTAGAGCTGCTGTCTTGTACTCAGCAAAGGATGTGTGACTGTTATATGTTACCTGTTCTAATCAGTTTCAGCATGTTTGAATAGAGAGACATTAATACTAACCCTATGATAGACTAGTGTATTATTTGTTAAGAACATCATTTCAGCACTTATTGAAAGTTCCATTGTTTGAAGAGGAAAAAGGTAAAGAAGATCTAGACAGGTCGCCTTAATATGAATTATATGTTTCTCTAATGTCACTATTTTCCCACTGAACTCCTATATTTTAAGTGAATGGAACAAAATTTTCTCTTGAGTTTTGGCACTTTAATTATGTAGCTTGCACAAAAGACTTCATAAAGTTACAGTTACACTACCGAAATACTAGCTCAGATTTTTGTTCTGACTTGCACTCCATGCAATCCAGTTGAACGCAACATGCTTAAAAGTGGTGGAAGTCAGTGTAGACTGTAGTTCACTCTTATAAAATTATATCTGTTCCTCAGCTGGGAAACCAACTCATAATCCTCCATGGAAGATGTTCTAAACTCAGTGATGTACTCATAAAATAATTGAAATTTACAGCTGACCTGTAAAGATCAGATTTAGTTAGGTGTGAAAATTCACACGTATTGTTACACTTCACCAAACTGGGAGAATAACTAATTAAATGGTTTTAAATTGACCAAGGGAAATTGACATCTCTTAAGCATAATACTATTGAATAGAATGATAAAATATGCCCATTGTGTGTCCTAGATTTCTTGTTTCTGAATAGGTTTTCTTCCAAACAATCCAAGAACTCCCTTCCTGTCCCCAAAAAACAACTCTATTAGTAGAAGGCTCCCAGCAATCTGAAATGTGGTGAATATAGACACGTTTTCACATTGCTTAAAACTTATTAACCATTGAAAAACTCTTTATAATTCAATAGGGCTATACAGTGGTACCCTAATACATATGGAATATTCCTTTACTTCTTGAATAGTTCCATTTAGTCTATTCATGGATAAGGTGGTATTCAGAGTGAGTAAGGCTATCAGACTCTGGTACTCAATCAGGGAAAAAATCTTAGATTGGTGGCCAGATGTATATTCACCTAGCTCCATTGATGTCAGCAGAGTGATGTCAATTTACATCAGCTGAGAATAAGGGCTAAAAATCTCTTCTACAAAATTGAACTGTTCAGTACAGCACCCAAAAAAGTAATCTCTCACGTGATATAAAGAATTCTGCTTTGATTCATAAGTCTACACTTTTTTTTAATGTGGAAATCCTATTGATGTCAATGGGAGTTTTGTGCAAACATCATGAGTAGAATGTGGTTCTTAGTGGTTGACTGAATGGAATGATTAGATTATTGTACCCATCCCCTACAAGGGGTGGAGAGTCCCCAATAAAATTCAGTTCAGCAAAGCATTTACACGTGGGCTTAACTTTAAATTTTGAAGCCAATGATACTTAGGCATACGCTTACAGTCAAGCATGTACTTAGAGGCCTTGTTGAACCACAGCCTAAAAGGAGATCTACAGTCTCTATCCGACATGGAATCCAATTTTTCTCTGAATTAAACATGATAGTGTAAGTAAGAGTAAAATTTGACCCCATAAAGGGATACTATATTTCATCTTGCCACAAATTCAGGTTACTTGATTTTGAAGGTTACCTGTAATTTTTAAAGAAATGATAACAAATATGTACTAAGGGAGAGGTCTTTCAAAGTATTAATATTGTGATTCAGAATTCAAACTCTTAGGATCAAAGATGTAACAAAGGATTTCAATCTGTTCTAAAAATTGGCCAATACCAGGAACAGAGATGGTCTCATAGTAAAGCAGAATTTCCCCTTAAACACATATACCTGTTGGCAAAAGACTGAATAAATAAGTTTCTAAGTTTCTCTTCCTCTCCTTTGTTGCTTTTATTATTTTTGTACACGTTTAAATGTTTGCTTTGTTTTATACTTTGAAAATTAATTGCAGGCCCATCATTTTCAAAAACAGCTTCAAAAACGTAAGTGCTTTCATGTTTGTGGGTTTTTTTTAAATCCCTGGATTTCAATAAACTGTCAGGAACAATGATGCATAAGCTACTGCCCCAAATATGTGATCAATTTTATTCACAGGTAGAAGACTAAGAGCCTGATCCTGCCTGCTATTGCAGTCAACTGCAAAACTCTCATGATGTCAATGAGAGCAAGCTTGGGCCTCAATAAAAAAATACCAGTGTATGGAAAATCGAAGGTGGCTCCTCCCCCTGTCATCTCGTAGGAAGTTTTAGTTGCTTATAACTAGTGCTTTGTGTGTACTGTGACCAGGGCAAACTGGGAGTCAAATCCTGCTCAATTTATTGACGTGAGCATTCCCTTTGGATGCATTCAAGAATATAGCAGCTTTGGCTCTTGGTGTGCAGGATTTGGACTTGATATTTGCAAATTAACCACATCATGTATTCGTTTTCTGTATTTTAAATAACAGAGTTGAAAAGTTTGTTCATTGAAATGTTCATCAAATAGTACTGAGTTGTATCAAAGCTCTAAAGTACTGATTGGACAAATATTGAGGTCAATGAGGCCAATGAGTGACTTGAATTAGATTGGACATTGGATTGGGCCTTATACAGCATTATTTTCTAGTTCATAAACATCTAGCTAGACAGTGTATAACTGAAAGTGGGACATTATTAGTATGACCTTGAAACATAGAAATCCACACTGGATAAAAATAGTCTCTAGTACCTATATACTGCACACAGTTAAAATGGTGTAATCTTAACAAATGTATGAGCTATTAGAATTGTGTGTGCATTGAAACTGCCAAAACACAATCTACCTGAATTTATCAATAACTGAGTTTGTGAATCTTAAAGAGCGGTGAGTTAAAATTTTAAATCCCTTGTTTATTGATTGTTATTACGCTTATTGAATGTATTGGATTCACCAGTCTTTGCTTCTTCATTTCTTACTCAAACATCATTTCTGAAGTCCACAATCAGTTACAGAGATAGAGAGATAAAAGGACTGTTATCTTGGGGCATTTTGCTACTTCAACTTATTTTCTTCAAAGAACTTGAAGAGTAGGTCTCTGAATAAAGGTCCTGCAAAGGAGGAGATATTTCTAATGCTCCACATTGCTATTTTAGTGAAACTCTTTATTTTCAAATTAAGAATAATGTAATAGAAATCACAACAAACAAAATCTACATAATTTTTCTATAAAAGGGAATTATATTTTATATGTATAATTAATATTTTTACTGATGATTAAAGAGTATAAAGTAAGTATAAGACATACTGTACACATATGGTATGTATATTCTGTGTTTGTTGATATAGTCTTGAGCAATATATAATCTAATTGTATCAGAAAGAGACCTTTGTACCATTTACTTTCTCTATTTCCATCAGCACCAACTATAGTATGTATCATGTCACAATGGATGATCATGCCCTATATAAGCTTTATCTCATCCTCTTTCTTTCCCTTTCACTTTAAGGAGCCCGGGCCCAATTCTTCACTGATTTACATCCCACGTAACGTTACTGACGTTAATGGGGATGCAATGGCTATGGAACAACACAGAATTTAGACCACAGCTCCATATTCTGGCGCCCTTACTAATGCCGAATGTATATTACCCACATAAGAAAGAATGTCACTTAGGACCTGGCCTTATTCATAAGATGATTTAGATTTTAAGTCCAGAAACAAGTAAACCTAAGCCCCAGTCCTTCGAGAACTTAAGTGCTTAACTCTATGTACTGTGTATAGTCTAAATGGGGGGATCACAGGATCAGGATCAGGGCTTACGTGATTTTAAACGGTAGCAAATTCTTAGTATGTCTCATGTCATCCTTTCATGATTCCTTGAAGATTCTAACATTTCAGAAATCCTAGAGTCAAAATGTCTCCCACTATTTTTCTGTCTGATATTATGAAACCATAAGACCTGAGAGGTTTTATCTCTTATCTGTTTGAAACCCTATTATTTCTGTGCCAAGGATACCCAATATTTATGTCTACATGAAATAAAACTTGCAAGGCTGAAACCAGAATAGAACATGATGAACAATTGTGTTCCAGGCATATTAGATTATTTGCTTTTCTGAGCAAACAGAGCTGCTTTTGAGCTCTGATGATTACAAAATCTCTGGTCTTAATCTCATCCAGAGATTCTTTACTAGACTACAGTGTATAATTTTGTGTGTACTACTGCTGTCCCCAAAGTGTGAAATGTTCTCTGGAATATATACTTAAATTTAAAAAAAAAAAAGTCTGAATTCCAGCTAGTTTGAGGAGTGGAACAGAACTGCAAATACAGTCCAGTACTAATTGAGCTGCATATTTAACTGGACTACAGAACATTTTCTTGGAAAACTTGTCCTCCTGTGTCTTCTCCCCATAAATTAATGTATTGATTGCATGTATAATGTTACCTATGAAGGAATTAATTGTGTGATAGCAAGAAACCAGTGTTTATATTTGTTTGGAAATGATTAACAGTGAAAAACATTACCAGTAAGATAGCTTCCAACTTTTTCAGAAGACAAAAGACTAGTAGCCACCTCTGAAGTTACCTGAGTTATAATTTCAGCTATTGCTTTTTGCCTTCCATTAATGCTAAAGTTCCTCCAATGGTTAAGATTCCTAACATACACTGAATCAAATTATTTTATGAGGTTAATGCCAAAACACATGACGGAATTATCACAATAGATGTATTACAATTTTAAAGTAATTCTTACTTTGGAAGGCTAATAAACACTGTTTTACCTCAATCAGTGTCATGTATAGTTGGAAGCTACTTATGTCTGACATTTTAAAAACATAATTTAATGTGTTTAAGACAAAACAATTGATATCTATTGCTTCCCATAATAAATAGTGTCAGCAAAAGGTAATAAGGAACAAGTGGGGAAATGAGAAGATAACTTAATGTGGTCTTTTCTTATTTCTACTAGACAGTACTCCTTATTGAAAGCAGCATCTTGTACTTCCAGAATTACATGAGAATATACTGAGACAATGTTTCTCACATCAGGTTAAATTCAGTCCTGTGCAGAGTCAGCACAAGCCCTATGTACCTCTTAACATCCCAATAAATCCTTCAAAATAGTGCTTAAATGGGACACAAGTGTGGTGTAGATTTTGTGTTGGATCTCTGCATAAGGATGAATTTCATTCAATCGCAGAGAACTCTGATCTCGTTGAAGGTAGGATAAGTAAGGATGTTCAGAAAAAATAGTAAAGGAACTAGCTCTACTTTCTTTTTTTGAAATTAGTTTTTAAAATAAGGAATTACCAGAATCAGAGTCACATGTTAAATTGTGACTATCCTAGAGACAGATCTGAGTTTCCTAATTGAATATAACCAACCATAAAGAAACATTAGTGGAAACCCCTGAACAGCCACTTATTTTAAAATATACAGCGAGATTTCTCCTGTGTCCTTGTTATAAAAAAGTTTCCACAGGTGAGGCCAGAATGGATTGAAGGAATTCTGGGAAAAGTCTGAGAAATTATACATAACCTACTCCTTCATGGCCTCCCTGGCTTCAGTGATGCCTCCGGTGCTCTTAATTCCTTGCCATCAGAGATGGTTGAGATTTTTTGAATTGCAAAATTTCAAATTTTTGACATTTGATAAATTTTGAATTTCAGAGGGAGCAGAGGGTAATCTTAGGAAAAAACATTGTGACATCTCCTCCCTCAACCACCCTCCCCCCACCTCGCCAACCTTTTTCATCCACCTCTGCTTGCCATATATACTCTTTCTGTTAAACTACTGAAAAAAAAAACTTAGGAAAATAAAGTTTCACCCATATAAATATATTAGGACAATGATCAATTCTTTCTTTTGCCCTATTTTTCTAACCGAGATACCTGAGGCTATAAAAGCTCAATGCTATACATGCTATACACTTGCTATACATACAAAACTCCCATTTAAATCAATGGGAGATTTTTGTGTTGGTTGGTGCAGGTTTGGCCCTGAATGAAATTTTTTTAAAAATCTAACAGATGAAAGAAAGTTCTGTCCAGAACTCCTAGACCCAGGTCTGATCTGTTGTAAATAGAAGTACCTTCAGTGAAGTGAATGAAGATAGATCAGAATGGGGCTTCCAGGAAAAATGTTGCTGGCTTGTGGAAGTAAATCCTAGCTCAAGTGGACAACTCTCATTGGTTTCAATAAGGTCAGGATTTTCACCCCCAATGTTTAGATGCAGTTTAAGATACCATGAGCATGAGAATTCTCTTTTGTCCTTGTATGCTATGTTATTCACAGTGGCCCAAATTATTATCATTCCTCTTCTACTGCTAAAAACATGTTTCTAGTTCTTCTAACCCAGTTTTTGGAATGTTTTTCTCCCTGAAAATTTAGTAAAATATCTAAATTAGAAATATATAGGGCCAGATTCTCAGCTAGTGTAAACTGGCATTCGGACCTATGCCAGTTTACCCTGATGATCTGCTTCATAGTTTTAATTGACCTGTTATTTTATACAGCATTTTAAATACCTGGAATAATCCAAGTTGAAATATTTCTACATAAGGATGGTTTCTGCACTGTATGTAGCAGTATCATTCCAGCTACCCCCATCTTTTCTACTTAATGCCATATTCTCCCTGACCTTTATACAGCTTCTTCTACTGTCTGCAGCCCTGTTAAGTGGCCATTGTAGTTATGCAGTTAGCAGAATAACTGTTATCGATGAACTAATTTAGCTTCAGTTCTGCCTTTTGTATGAGGAGCACTTATTACCCTTATCTCAGAGCTGTGTTATCTCTCTCTCACACACACAAACATGCCTGTGTACACACAAAACGTAACATTCACTCTGTAGGAATCCTAGAAATTCAGACCCAGCATGTGGGATGTGTCTATTAGGTTGGTTTTCATACAGAGAGTTGTGTTTAATAAACACAAAAAAAGTATATTTTCCTATTTTTTTCTAAGTATCCGGTGTTGTATATAGTAACGGGCCAGTACCTTTTGATCCTTACATAATAAGGCTGGGTTTTCCAAGGAGCTGAAGGGTAGTGAGGTGCTAAACTCCCTTACACTTTTTTGAAATTTCCAGCACTAAAGGAAGCTGAAGGAAGACCTGCTACAAAAATAATGATAGTCTGGTGGGAGATAATTATTCTGAGCAACCTCTGTGTATGGCTTTTTTTTTTTCTTTTTCTTTTTGTTTTGTCAAAAAATTGGGTCTTATATGAACCAATCTACCTGAGCAATTCTTTCCACCATTATGTAATGACAGATCGGGGCATGGTCTGAAAATGGGCAGGAAGTTTAAAATTGGTTAGGGGCTCAGAGTCTTTCCCTGCAGGTCCCACCTTAGTGAAATTCACCTTTCCCACTCTGCCCTGCCTTAAAATTGGAGTACAGTTTGGCTCGGTTCAATGCCATGTTGGTGAGTACTGTCGCAGCAGTGCAAGGAGAATACTCACCATTTGTTGTGTGCCTGTGCATAAATGGGTGTGCAAAGGTGTCCAATCCTGGAAAGTCCTTGTAAGGTTGAGAGTGATCAACACCTCTACCCTAGGCCCAGAGTAGAGAAATATGCAGTGTTTCGCAGTAGATGCTCTCTCACGACCCCTGCACTGAAACGAGTACTGGGGTTGAGTTGAGCGTAGGTGCTTGCATGCAGGATTTTAAGTTACTCCTATTGCAAATGCAGGACTAGAAATTATTCATGGGTGCTTAAGAATAGAGCTGGTCAAAGCATTTTCAAAATAAAAGGTTTTGTTTGTTTATTTTTACTATGGCCTTTTTTCAAAAGAAAGTTTTGCAAAACAAGTGACCAAATTTTTTGATGAGTTTTTTCTTGACAATTTTGACTGCAATTTCATCTAAAAGGATACCAAGACTGTTATTGAAATGGGTATTGGCATTTTTAGTTTTTATGCAAACTCAATCCTCTGTAAATTTAACGTTTTGATAACCATTTTGATAATGTTTTCAAGAAACAAATTTCACATTTAAAAAAAAATAGGGGTCTAATTTGAACCCAAGAAATTAACATCAAAATATTAAAGCTTCTGCATTCCTCCTCATCCCCATTTTTTAACTATTTCTCCTTAAGTGCTGGAATCAGTAGATACTGAGACCACAAGAGCCAGTTGCTGACATAAACAAGTGCCAAGGTTCTAAGAAAAATACTATCTCTAGCAGTCAGCTGCTCAATATCTTGTGGCAGGTGCTGGGTCAACAGGGCTCTTATTGGACTTCCCTCCTGTAGTGCCTGCTCCTCTCCACTTACTTTATTGGATCACATGAGTAGCAAAACACAATGCTCAGCAGCCCAACTGCTGCGAAAGCTGCTTTCCCACAACCTTCTGCTGCACTCCTGAGAGACTGATCACTAGAAAATCACTTAGAATGGAATGAAGATTAGGAGTACATTGTTCCTTGACTGTGTATGTCCAGCTGGTATATGTGGGGAAAAAATGCCAGAGAGGAACTGACTTTGCACATGATGTGCCTAGTTTGTTGATTAAATAGGTTTTCAATACCCACCATTTAATCAACAGGGATATTAACACAGCCTAATAAAATCGGAATGACTTGTTCACTTGGCTACTGATATCTGTGCTAATATCACCCCATAGCTCAAATTTTTCTTTGCCATATTTATTTTTTTAATCACATGGAATGAATCAGGCTGCATTTCAAGCTGAATTCTCTTAAATATAGTCCTATACTTGATTTAATAGATTTTCCTTATCCATCATTGAAAATTTGCCATGTCACATCAGGCTATAAGAGCTAAGCTTACAAAAAATGTTCCATAAATATGCATGATATGGATATGGAAGTTTGAGCATTCATATTGCACAGAGAGCCTTGAACCATTGTTTACTTGTAGCTGAGTTATGGATAATAAACTATCCTACCAAATCACCTCTATTGTTAACAAGATTGGTATAGAACATTGAATTGAATTGGGGGCCTTTTATACCAATATATACATAAATGGATAAAGTAGTTTATTTGTAAAGAATTACATTAATATGAATGCTCCAATTTGAGGTTTAAGCACCTAAGATTCTAGAAAACTTTCTTGGTAATGGATATAAACACACAGTCTAAACACATTAAAGAAGGGAAAAAGATGTTTCTTTTTAACTGTCTTTGTTCTCCCATCTTCTTTTCCTGTATTTTTATTCTGAGGGGGGGAAAATAATTGCAGTGCCTATGACAAAGATTGTGTTTCAAGGAGCGTGCAATGTGTATCATCGTTTTAATCTTAAGGTTTTTTTTTTAATTGCAAATGGAATCCATTCTCACGCTGACAATGGCTAAAAGGAAACAACCTTGGAAAAAATGTCACTCGATGTTTCAGCAAATGTTCTGATTCATTATGTTTGGCCTCCACTTTTGTGGAGATGTGCATTCTTGTCCATGGTTTTAAAGGATAAAAGAATAAGAACTGATTTTAATTATCAATATGTATTTGACTCTTTTGTTTTTGGTTTTCAAGCATGTAAGATGGTTTTATTTATGGTAAAAATCTACAGATAACCTAAAGAAAGAGCATCATTTTTGTACTTGGTTTTAGAAAATCAGTTTTGTTTTGTAAATAATTGAATCCAGCCCTTCTTCCTTAAGTAGAGTTCTGATTGTGCTGTTTATAAGTGATCTCTATTCTTAAAGCAGGGATTTTCATTTGTTAAATAGGCCACAAAGAGGGGAAACAAATGTTACCTTTCTGAAAATGAAAATTTTGTTTATTCCAGCTGCGTTAGTGGAAGGATTAACCAGGATTTGTTTGAATATGAGAAAATAAGGTTCATGACTCTCAGGAATCACTACGTATACTGTAACATACAATGAAAGGACCCAGTCCCACTACTAATGAACTCAATCATCAAGTAATTCAGATTTTTTTAAGGTAATCTAGCCTATAAACCTTGGAATTTTCACCAACTCGTGGCCATTATCTGGAGTTATAAAAGTTCCATTTTGAAAGGCAGAAACAGACAAAACTGCACATTCACAGGTAAATCAATTGTGATTAAAAAGAAACACAACATGCATTCAAATATCAAAGTCAAAACGCAAAGGGCAGCAAAGGCCCTCTGTGAAATGTTCCTCCATTACAATGAAATGAAATATCATCCTATGT
This sequence comes from Emydura macquarii macquarii, assembly GCF_026122565.2. Classification (NCBI taxonomy): domain Eukaryota; kingdom Metazoa; phylum Chordata; order Testudines; family Chelidae; genus Emydura; species Emydura macquarii. The sequence goes on from NW_027131527.1 coordinate 1,927,298, forward strand.
GGCATGAATAATACTTTATATAAAAACAAAAGTTAAAATATTAGTAATGTTTTACATGGTAACTTGCAGTGCAGGTTACCCATGTAGTCCTCTATTTATTTCTTATACCAGCCTTAATCATCAACAGTTGCAGTCTGTATGTTCTATCTAGCTTTACATCACGTACTAATTTTTTCCATTATTTGGCCATTGAGTTGCAGATACCATTATGATATAAAGGGTTCTAACTGTTTTTTCATGAACCCAAATTGCTACAATTATTTTCTCAAATAAAGCTCATTTTGATGAGAAAAACATGGAAATAACAGGGCAAGGGTGTAAGAACATAACATTTCTACGAGGCTTAATAAGAACCTGATGCACTTATTCACACAAATGGTCCTATTGACTTCAAGAGGCTTATTCCTGAGAATAAGAACTGCCTGACTGATTACGGAGCTACACAGCTGGGCCCAAAATAAACTTGTTGATTTTTTTTTTCCATTTAGAACCTGGAAAAGAAACCATTATTCAGCAAGCTTTTCCACTTGGCTGGAATGGAATTTTTAGTTTTCCATCCACTCTTCTCTGTTATGTAAAATCTTCTCTGTTGCTTTGTATTACAGTAGAAATTTAGCTATTGGTGCATCTAGGGCAGATGAATGTGGATATAAAGTAAAGTACATTTTAATCCAGCCAAACTTTGAGGTAATATAGATGTTACTTTAACAAAATAGTTTTCTGTTGAAGGACCATATAGTATGACTGCTCCAGAATATATGGTGTCCATCTGCACAATCTTAGCAGGGGCAGAACTCAATCAAACAACCAGGCCCCGTGGGAGAGAACTGAGGGGAAATTTCAAAACTGTCCTCATTTAATAAGTGCAAAGTTCATATTTCTGAACAGACTTTCAAAGTGGCCGCAACAACTGGAGCTTTGTGAATAAGTAGATTTTTTCCAGTTTGCTAGCAGTACCAAAAAAATGGATAAAAAAATCATTTGGTGTCAAATGAAAGTTATGTATAGAACAAAACATTTAATTCAACCATTTTATTGTTTTACACGGAGGGGAGATGTGGTTTTTTAAATTTTTTAAACTAAAATTGAAGTAAATTTCAAAACAAAAAGTCATTTCAAAGCTATAAGACATTTGTTTGGCTTTTGAGATCAAAAGAATTTGGTACAGTCTACCCAAATTAACAGAATGTTACGGTCAACCCCAATCTGCATTTTTTGGTGAAAAAAATATTTCAGGCAAAAAAAGGTCACCCAGCTCTAGCAGCAACCGAACTTAATTGATCTGCTTGGCAGCCACTGCACGGAGACTGTTACAGTGCCACACCTACAATGCCTGTCTAGCTGTCAGTGTCTAGCTAATGGCTTTCTACAATGCACATCACTATAGTATTTAAGTGTTCCACCTTGATTCATTGCCACTCTTGAAGTGACATTAGCTTGTATGCCTTTGAACAAATAGCTTGTATACTGGAGAGGGGATTCACACTGTCTGGACTGTTTCACAACCACGAGTGCCTACCTGAGGGCAGACTGTCAAAAATAGGACAGATACCCCAAACTGGCAGTATCTATAATTAGATTTCACCAACCCAATAACAAATGTGAACTCCTAGATCACTGTAACCATTGAGTAACAGACAGTCCCCTTGTGTTCTCCAATCTATCTTGACACTCAGGCAACCTGGCCCTGGGGGTTTTTTCGCCTTCATCTGTAGCCTGGGGCATGGGTCACTTGCTGGTAGAGTCTCTGTACCTTGAAGTCTTTAAACCATGATTTGAAGACTTCAGTAACGTGGTCATAGGTTAGGGGTCTATTACAGGAGTGGGTGGGTGATGTTCTGTGTCCTGCGTTGTGCTGGAGGTCAAACTAGATGATCACATTGGTTCCTTCTGACCTTAAAGTCTATGAGTCTATGAGACTTACTGATAAATGGTAAAAAAAATCACAAAATATTCAGGTTTCTTCCAGGCCCAAGAGACCAATCATTTACCCCAGATTAATTTGTGTCCTAGATCTCACACCAAAGACAACGCTGGAAGCCATTCTATAGTAAACTAATTAAGGATTTATTAACTGGGGAAAAGAAAGGAGAGTGTTATTTACAGATTAAAACATGCAACACCTATGCACAAATGAGTTTAAGCTACGGTTCCAAAAAGATCACAGAGAAGTGGTAATCTGTCATCACTGAATGGCTTTTCAAGGCTTAACCCAGGTTGACTCTGGGGATCTCCACTTGTTTGTCTTGTAGCTCCTGTCCTTGGAAGAGTCCAAACAGCAAAGAGATGAAAAAGTCTCTTGTGATCCTGTTCTACCTTTTACATTTATCCTTCCTGTCAGTGAGACGAGCTCCCTTGCACATAGCATTGCCAGGATATTATAGGACCATTCACTTTTTGGTTGTTGTCCATGTTGTTCCTTAAAAAAACGGTTTAATCTTGAAAGGCCGTATTAACGGGTGGCGAAGGTGGGGGGAAGGAACTCTTCCCGTGGCTGGGTTCACAAGTTCAGAGCAAATATTTTCAAAATTATAAAGCAGAACTAACATATTTCCTTAAAGCATGGAATACAGACATTATAAATGAGATTAATGCATGCAGAATTTACAGGCATTTTATAGAATCTAATCACTAAATACATTCTTAAAGACTAGCAAGTATTTTGAACACAACTAACATACAGATGAACTGCTTTGGTTTCCAACTCTGCTTTTGTCAGTTCTTAGCTAACACCTACAGCGTTGGCCAAAGTGGCACTTGGTTTACAGCATCACAGGCAGAATGAGCTGTTTTAAAACAAGTCTACAGAGCATAATATATTTCACAAGAACCTGGAATTTAGAAATATTAAAGGCTGAAATCTACCACACGATGAGTTTTTTCCCAAGGCTGAGAAAAGGATTTGGTGAAAGGTTAATGTTGCTTAAAGATGGTGCATCCACACAGAATGGGAAGAAAAATGGCCTGGGTACTTCCCAGAAACCGGTCCAAAAGAATAATGGTTTCCTCAGGCGCAAGCACACATGTCCAGATTTCGGTTCGGCAAGGTCATCTAAACTTTGCAGACAACAGAAAAAAACCCAAACATGCCTTCTTCAGTCTCACATCCTCATAATTTTATATTTCAGTCTTCTCAGTATTTGTGCATGTGCTTTCAAGGATCGTGTTCTAAAAACTGCATTTAAGAGGGTGAGGCAGTTCTTCGGGTATCTTATGTCCCAGTGTGGCTATGCCATAACTAGTTATGAAGTACTTTGAATGTTTTTTTGCTATACTATGATGGTATGTCACCTCTAAATCCATTTGGGCTATGTTTATAACTTTTTTATTTGTTTCTCTGCATAGTAACCAGGCTTAGTAGGGTGGACTGAGGAGGGGAGGAGACATAACAATATTGGAATAGCCTCAACCTAAGGCTTTCAACGTTTTCAGAGACTCGCCATAAAAGCACCAAGTTAGTGAAAGAATTTCACTTTCATTTCTGTGCGGTTCACACGGCGAACATTTTGCCTGTCACTTTCCAACTCAGAAATCTGATACTTATTTTGAGTGTGATTTAGTACACGACAGAAAGTTCCCTGAGTCAAACTATCCAAGAAAACAGTTGGCATGCTGAGAAGCTGTGCTAACATCAAAGGGGCTATTTAAATTTGAGGAAATAAGAATGTAACCAGAGTGGTTCATAAAATTCCTATTAAAAATCATGTTTGACACTTGGTGAAAATTTAGCTTGCTCATGGAATTATACTTGCCATTGTTAAAAACACATTAATTATTACTGTCTTCTGAAGCAAGACTAGAGTGTGTGTGGTATATGGCTTCAAAAACTTCCTGTGACAATTTGGAGCCTAATAATTCTAGCCACTTTTCTTGGACAATCAGCTGCAGTCACTGAAACTTTGCTTGGGCACTGAAAGCAATTTAGTGCCTTTAATAGCTAGAATTTGGGAACAGACTGCTAAGAAATACCAACAATTCCTTCTAAAAGTACCATTTAAAGCAATATTAGCCATAATAGGAAATATTGTGATTATTTGCTAGTAAAGGCTTGTGGGAATATCAGTGAGACTACAAACTACATCTGTACCTACTTATTTTCAATGCCATTTTTTGCTGAGAGAGCCAATGTGCGTGGTGGTGGAGGGTAACCAAAGTTTTTGATTACATTAAAAAAAAAATAGTAGTACAATTTGGAGGAGCTAAAATGAACACAAACTCACTGTAGGTCACTGCTGTTGCATTATTACTACCTTCCACTTCCATTTTTATGATTGTGCTGTATCTTTGTGTTCCCTGAGTATAGGATTTTATGTTTCTCAAAAAGAAATCTCCTCTTATTGCCTGCAGCCCCCATTGCTCCAGTTCCCCCAGGGCTCATTGCAGTTAGTTTTTCTGCTCTTGTTAGTCTGCTGCTACAATTCCACCAATATGATAAGCGAATGATTTACACTGAAGAGACAGCTAGTGAAGAAAGCCGTGACGTATTCATTCATGGGTCACCAAGGTGTGTTTGCTTGTCCAGGAACCCTAAAGGAAAGACTAGCATCTGCATCCCTGAAAAGTATTCTGCCATGGTGATAGAAGCAACACGGCAGAATTCCTGGAAATTTTCCACCGATCAGAGGTTGCAAATGTGTCTTTTAAAAATTTAAATCTTAGGCCAGACTTGTCCCCAACCTTTGTCCTCTGCACTGATGGCTTATGCCGGAGATACAGGTGGCCAGGGGAGAATTTCTTAAATGCAGGCACAGTGGCTACCTGTATAAGTGTATATAGTATAAGTGACTCTCTCTTGCCCTCTTTGCAAGCCCCATTTATGGGGTTTCTGGGCTGCGGTAGGTTAGGGCAGCTGGGGGCACTCTGCACACCAGGACTTTCAGTGCACATGGGACATTACTGCATGGCAAGCTGGTATGCTGTAGATTCACATCCTGGCTTGCCATGCAGTAACTTGGCGATAATTTATCTCCAAAAGCAACCCAGAATTCAGACAGTGCAAAAAGGGGCACATAATCTCCTTTCTTCCTTGGGCTGCACCTCCTATCTTGTACTTCCCAAATGCATAGCACAGAATCAGACCTCCTGGGCATTACTCTTTGATAAGAGGGTATAACCGATCATTTGTTAGCTGTGCAATGTGACTGAACCCACAATGAGAGAGCATTTTCCACTCCGGTGTTTTCTGAGGTTTGAATCCCATAGCATTAATGGCATTTTTGGCAATATATTTACTTTTTATTGTAAACTTAAATCAGAAAGCTCCATATATCTGTAATATTCCATTTCAAACTGAATAAGCCTTTCACTCTTACCTTAGCTGGTTGAATCAATACAGTTGAAATTCTCTAAAATAACCCCCCTCCGCCCTCCGTCCCCCATCCCATAAATTAAATAGATCCATCACCCTTAAAAGGCTGTTGCTAACTTTATTACCACAACTGGTCTATTAAGTCCTTTTCTCATGAAGTTGTTATTTCTATGTGGTTACAGTAGCCTCAAGTAATTTCAATTGCAGTATTACGTGAAGCCATTTGGTTTTGCACTCCATTGCCGAAGCTTACCACTGCTACTAATGTCTCCAAATACAACAAAGGAATAATATCTGAGATGAAGGATTTTTTAAAAATAAAAACCATCAAATAATAGTTCCAGGAATGCTAGAGATGGCAGTATTCATATCCGTTTGTCAGAACTGTGTGTTCATGTTTGAGAGATGGTTATTAAATATATTTTAACTTGGTTTTGAACACTAAAAATCATATTATCAAATCAGTAGATATTCCAAATTGCTAAATTCAGTCCTGACATGAGCTAATGCCTGTTGACTTCAATGAATACTAGTCTGGGCTCTCAATTCAAAACACAGTAGTTTTTAAAGTTTCTCCTTTTTATACTATAGTGGATGTAAAATGTAAAACTGATATTGTATGCAAGAAGAAAAGTCAGTTTTAATGACAATTTTCTAAGAACAGATGCACATCACAAAAGTGTCGCCTTTTGCCTGTCAATTAATTTCTCAAGATGACAAAAATCTACCTCATGCCATGCACTTGAAGTGGAAAATGGGGAGAGTTGATGTAGAAATTAGTCATTGGTGGCTTTTTTTGGCATTTACTAAAAGATGTCTTTCATGAAACAGGAGAGATTATCAGGAATTATTATGGATTAAATATCATTTTAATCAAGAAGCTGCTTTAAGTAGCCAATTTTAACATTGTCATCAACATCATCAGAATGATTGAACCCATCATTATTTTAGTAGTTGATTATCAAGAGGTGGAGGTGTTGCCGCTACTGGAGCTGTGCTTTAGGACAGTATCTGTGCTCTATCTGCAGTGTTTTTGTGTAGTTTCGTTGGGCCTTGTGTGCATGTATTTCTTAGGAAAGCTTTGTTCGGTGAAATCTCTGTGCAGGTAATTATTACGTTGCTCCAGGAGTGACTAAGTGCTTTTCCCAAGAAACTTCATTTATATTTAAAAGACCACATAAATCCATGTTTGTTTTGATTGTTATAGGTGTTTTTATTTTTTACTTGGTGAACACAAATCAAATCATTTAAAAACATAGCTTTTTTTTAAAAAATTCCCATTTTTAGTACAAAAAAAAGATATTCATATTCACATAAGGGCAAATTCATTGACACCAATAGAGTTATCAGTGTGTAAAATCAATGGAAGTGAAAGAGGAATAGGACATCTTACTGATTTGTTTGTTTGTTTGTTTGTTTTTCATTTTTACATATATTACTGTTCAAATAGATTGAATTATCGAGATCTGGATCAAGTGATTAAATTCTGGTTGAGAGCCAGTCATCAATCTGTGCAGGCTAGGGCACAGAAGAGGGCGGCTAGACGAGACCCCACCTCAACTGACAGAGGACCTGGGGAGACGCATGTTCCTGGCATGTGTAGATACCACTAATAAGGAATTCCAGAATAAACTGGCAATGGACCAAATTATAGATTCTCAGGTGGACTTGGACCTGCAGCTCTAGGCCAGTGAAGAGAGCCCAAAGACACTATGTAAGGCTGTGGAATTTGCCACTGAACTTGAATTTTTTCTTCCAGCAGCCCAGCAGAAAAGGATGCAGCTACCAGGGAGGAAGTTGGAAGCTGAATTCCATGAGCCCTGTAAGTACAGACTATGTTCAATATGCATGAAGGAAAAAGAGGATTCTAGTCAGATTCATGATATTTTTGAATGATTGAAAAAAAAATTGTTAAATTCAATTTGTATAGTAAGGGAAATTGGCAATAATGAAAAACATCAGGGAGGCACTTCAGTGAAATGCTCTTAGTGTGAAAAAGTTGGCCACAAAAGGATTGTTATAAATTTAAGGCAAGCCGGAACACAGCATCAGAAGTGCCTAGTGAAATCCCCTCACCCTGTTCAGGAAATGAGGGAACACCAAGCTGAAGGGACAATAGGACTTAGGCATCTCAGGACCAGCTCGATAAAGGGTCTTCAGAGCCAAAGCCCCAGATTTATGGGAGTACAATCCACAAGAGCCCTGCTTGGCTGCTGCCTAACTTTATAGGCATCTAAACTTACTTAGAGCCAAAATTTTCACTGTAAATTTCCCTAAGTGCCTACAATTTCTGCTTCTGGGTATGCCCTCTGCTGCCTCTCTCTGAGCATGCCCATTGGATCAGGCCTCATGCAATATCCAGCCAGAGAGTGTGAGAGTAACTTATATGGGAGCTGGGATACCTGGCTTCCAGTCCCCCTGCTCTAATAACTATTTAATTCAAAGTGGAACAACTTCAACAGGAGAGACCGAGAGAGCCCCCACGACAAAAGATTCCACAGCCCACTGGCTAGGGGCACTCTCCTTAAAAGTAGCAGACATCCTTTCTCCACCTCAGGCAGAGGGGAGAATTGACCCCTGCTTTCCACATCCACTGCCAACCACTGGGCTAAAAAGCTATCATGGTGGTGACACCACCAATCTCCTTTTCCAAGAATTACATTAGAATTACTCCAGGAGAAGGGCTCCTGGCTGTGGCTCACTAATAGCCTGTGCTTCCCAGCAGCCTGGAGTTTGATGCTGCGAGAAGGTTGGAGCTTAGGACACTCCTCTTGTTGCCATCTCCTGTTGGTTAGGTTAGGCAGCTCCTTGTCTAGCAAGCTGGTTTTTGTGGATTCCATTCTTAGATACGTATCCCTCCCTATTCACTGTGCAGGGAGCTCAGGAGCCTAACTCAGGCATTGTGGATCCCAGTCGTTTCCAAGGAGCCTAAAAGTTAGGCGTTTCAGTGCTCAGAATTGCAGTGCCTAAGTCCCTTTGTGGACCCAGGCCTAAATTGCCAAGGGCCAGATTTTTAAAGGTATTCAGGTGCTTAGTGGGAGTTTCAAAAGCATCTAGGAGCCTAACACCCATGGAAATCAAAGCATTTTAAGTGCTTTTGAAAATCCTCCTAGGCAACTAAATCTGGCCTTTAAGTCTATGTCTACACTTCCGGTGGTACAGCCGGCAGTGCTGGAACAATTTTGTAAGTTTGATTGGACGTCAGTAAATACTCACTCAAACAAACCCGGAAGCTGACTCTGTAAATCCACCCTGGCAAGTAGCGTAGCGCTGCGTCGCCGGGAGGGCATTTCCTGTTGGCACAGCCAGTGGAGACGCTGCGGTAAGTAGATGTTAGGAAATCGACAGGAGATACACAAGTTATTGTATGTAGTTTACATATCTCCCCTCAACTGCCACCAAAATCTGCGACCAGTGTAGACCAGACCTAAGTCTTGCAATATTGGGCAGAGCAATGCTTAAATACCTCTAAAAATCTGGACCTACATCATTTGCCCGAGGTTACCCAATGAGTCTGTGCCAGAGCCAGGAATTAAAACAACCATTTGCCTGTCATTACTGGGTGTGGTCTGCTGAATTAGATAAATGCTTTTGGGGATTTCACTGTACAAGACCCTCCTTCCTCTCTAACCTTCTGTAATCATCCAGATGAATTCCACAGTTCTCAAAGGCATGAAAAGAAATGCAGGCCAGACAAGGGCTTGTGCAATGAAAGTGATTTTCCTAGTTTCTGCCTGCTTTGAGGGCTCTAAAGATCGCTGAAGTCACAAAGTATCTCTGATACACCAAGCCCCATTGGTCCAAAATCTGCAGGGGAGCAGGCATGCAGATTGAGGTAACAGAGCTGTAAAATGATTCCCTAATCTTACTCCTTCAGGTAGGCTCCATGTCCTATTCTTTGTTTTGTAAAGCCTCTAGTAGACTTTTGGGGGCTTAATAAATAATAAATGATGTTGCGGTGAGATCTAGAGGCAGCCACTTTTTCCTTTCTTTCTGCAAGTGACCCTTTCTCATCCTGAGATTCCAAAAACAGATACCAATTCACAGATTAATTGGGGATCTCCTGAACGTTTTATTTTAACATTTAGCTACAGCACCCTCTCCCAAAAACTTCTAGATAGAAAGACACAGGGGAGATCACTTTTCAAACATGTGAGTCAAACATTAGACACAAAATCCCTATTTCACAGGAACATCTGTGATTAATAGACCCTGCCCAGGGTTAACATTCTGTCTTTCTGAGTATAGGAAAGGCTGGATCTGCATGACCTAATTAGTAGGCTTGTTGTCAGTGTAGTGGGGATGAGCCAGCTGTGATGAATTAAGTAAACCCCCAGCACAGTATAAAGAGGATGTCCTCAGAACAAGTCAGGTTTTCTGCCCTGGGGGAAAATGCTGTTGTAGTTGGGAAAGACTTTTGTTAGATAGTCAAACTGGGTTGGGCACAGCTGTCTCCTCCCACTGTTTGTTTAGAAAGGAGGGTGAAAGAAGCTTTTGGAATTTACTTCTAAAATCTGGCTGGGGAATTTAATTTCTTAGTTTGTTTTTAGCAATCTTCAAGAACACTAGGATGTTACATAGCTGGTTTTGGGGGCTCTAAGATAATGTTCCCCTTTCTAGCCTGTCCTATGGGCCTTCTCTATATATAGATACAAAAATCCTTGCATATTACAGGGGAAAGCCTTTTCAATATATTAGCTCACCCTGCGTTATAAAATTCCTCTGCATTACAAAAGGTTTGTTTGTGCATATTATTCACCAATTCAGATACAACCTGCCCCACTCCTCTCCTTCCCCCCCAGTGTTAGAGGGGATATGGGGGAAGAGTGTTTCCTTCAGCTGAGAGTCAAGCATTAGGTACAAGAACCTGGTATTGCATTGTGCCTTCAATGCTATAAGCAGTGCCCTCAGTAGTATCAGGGCATCTGCTTTGGATTATCTTTCTTTTTTATGAAATCCCTCAGTATTATGTTGTGCCCTCCTAGGCCTGTTCCAGCATTTAGTACAAATTCTCCCTCCATATTGCAGAGAGATCTTCCCAGCATTTAGTCTCAAAATCTTCCAGGGTCTTTCTGAACCTGGGTTTTCAGGACTGGATGTGAATTTCCCCATTAATACAGGGTCATTCCTAGATTTTAGATATAAAATCCTCCACAACATTGAAAGCCTCCTAATATTTAAGTAAAACAGCCCATATGACTGCAAAGGGTGTATTTGTACTGCCTTTCCGGACAGACATGGAAGATCCTGCAGTATTATGGGATGAGGGGAAAAATTCTTGTGATCCCAATATTGGATCTAAAATTGCCTAGTGTTTCAAGAGAGACCCACTGAAACTGTGATATAGAAGGATATTTTCCTAGTGCTCAGGGGGAGCTGTCATTATGCTGGAGTTATTTTTTCCAGTGTTCCTCAGTAATGTAAAGAAGGCAGAGGGACTCTTTCAGAACCATTGTAATGAGACAGAGAATTCCCTAGTGTTGTAACTCTACCATACTGGAGTTCTGCTGAGGCTCTTTCCAACATATAGACACCAATTGGTATGGTTCTAATCTGACACCATGTTCACACCAACATCATTCCATTGATGCCAGTAAAAATTATTCCTGCCTTACACTAGTAGAAGTGAAATAAGAATAAGGCCCATTATTTCCTCTATTACAGGACAATTCTAATGAAACTTTCATTCCAGCACTGAGGTAGAAAATATCAAGTGTCAAAGGGAACTTCCTGCTGCAGCTGCTTTTCCAGCATTCATGTAGAAAATGTCTCATTATTGCACCTTGTTGTTAGCACTGTCTTACACTGAAATACCTACTCTGAGGTTAGAAATTCAACCATTACATCCTCCACTCTATATTCTAATAGAAATTCCACCTGTTCCCTTAGGGACATATACTGTATAGATAAAGAATCAGTGAGTTTAACAGGGTTTCTGGTAATCTACAACATTTCCCCAAAATAGAGTTCTGGAATAGCAAGACATTTGGCAGGTATTGACAGATAGATGTCAAGCAGCAACACATGATTTTTCAGGAAAAAGTAAAAAATAGCTTTATCTTCAGCATGTGGTGGTAGTCCACTTCTGCATATCCTACATTTATTGCAGAGATTGAGGGAATGGTTCGAGTCGAGTGGGGTAGAGTGCTGTAAAAAAGGGGGGCCAATCTTTGCTTCCATGCAAAAGGACAACTGAAGCCTTCTCAATGTGGCAAATGGCATTACAGTAGGCTGAAAGTAAACACAACAAACAGTGCCAAAATCACAGCTGTGAAACACATCAAACTACTCCCAGTGGCTTGTCATTTGTTGGTAACCCTACAATGTATTTTGACAGTTGATCCCAGCTCTGATAGTGAGAGCTCTGCTAACATTGACACTGATTCTGCTTGCCCAGACAACTCAGAAACTGAATCTGTCCCAAAGAACACTGAAAATAAACCAAATCCTGAGTTGTATGAGTATGCTGTTTAAACTGGGGCAAACGTGAGGATGATATATGCCCAGGTAGTTCAGATCCCTTGTTAGCTGCCTCTGATCAATAATGATGCAAGATATTCCATAATTCATAATGGATCACAAGCAATGATTTTACACAATTCACTATGTTGAGCAGTCCAGTCCAGGGATTATGATTCAGAAAGCAAAAGGACAGTGCAGTCAGGGGTGTCATGTCTGTTATGTAAGAGAAAATGGAGTCACTGCTGTAACAGAATATGATACTTTAATTTGTATTAATCTGGTGTTTTGACACTAAATTCTCCTGAACCACTTCCTGCTGTAGTGTGCCTTCTTTTGCTTCAGTCAATCTAATTTTGATGGTCAGATTGATGGAAAAGGGATACAGTATTTCCCCCAGAATGTTCTGAAATGCATCAATCTAGTGAGTTTAGAGTATAACGGAAAATAATGCTAGAAATATAATCAAATAATAATGTCAGAAATATAATCAACTGCCCTCTTTAACTCTAGTGAGATGTCTGATTTTCTTGCACCTAGAATGTACTGGGAATATGGCAACCTCCCATAAGTATAGAAAAGATTCAGAAAACATGAAAATGTTATCTTGACCTACAAAACAATGTTTACAGAAGAAAGGTACAGATACTTCTGTAAATTGATGCAAAAAGAGTCAATTTATTTACAGCATGGAATATTTGTGCAGAAGATGCTGAGGTTTCTGTAAACCTCTGTTATGCTAAAAGCAAATCTAATTTTTGCTGCAGTATAAACAAATTCCATGAAAAATACAAGGAGTCCTAGAGGTACTTGAGCAGTTTTAAATTGATTTACAGCTGTTAGTCAAAGATTGTTGCTGTGCAGACAGCTATGAAACGGTGAGAGACGTTGTTATCTTTGATATTAACACTGCTCAAGTTAGGAGAATAAGCTTGTCAATGAAGGAGCTATATTTTTCCTAGGAAAAAAACAAAACAACGGATATAGTTGAGTATCACCAAAGAGTTCAATCACAACTCAAAGCAATGACTGCAGGAATACAAAGTATTCAAAAAGAAATTCATTCCAGAGGGTTAACTTATGCAAATAGGGGTCAAGTCTCCATAACTAAGTCAAAGGAACACAAAAGCAGATGATAACCCTACCAACTAACGGAGGCAGCAAGTTCATAGAGAAATGTTGTAGACTTTATGGAAGAAAGACATATTACTGATTAAGTCTGCACTACAAAAGCATTGTTCCATTGCAAAAATGTAATAAAATCATTACTTTGCAAAGGCCTGAATTAAACTGAGCCAAAAAACCCCCACAAATAAAGCAGTGGGTATTATTGGGCATCAGATGACAGAGAAAAAGGTTTCTGACAACAATAAGCTATTTATTAATTCTTAGTGTGACAGATATGGCAATTTCCTGGCAATGTCTTTGGGAACTATCACTGAATTAAATTTAAGTATCTTTGGAGTCCATTGTATTAAATTCAAAGGTTATGTGTTATTGTGGGGCTGCAAGATCAAAGGGCTATATTGAACAATGTGGCAGATAAGAATGATATTTTGGGACAATACATGTGAACTGTATTTTCTGGGAAATACCCTAAAGTGAGGTGAATGCAAATTTCCCCTTCTTCTTGGTTATGCAAAAACCCAGCTCTTTGAAATTATACCCTGAGAAGACAATGATTTTCTGTTGAGTACCTGTTTCCAGGGTCACACACTCAAAGGCCCAAACTGTATAAAGGGGTGACTCTCAGATTCATGGGGGTGATTGATCTGAGCTAAGAGCTGGTATGAACTTGTAACCACAGGTAATATCCTTGGTGGGATTTGAAGGACTGATTGCCTGCCAGAAGCCTGTTTGGAGTGGGGGTGATCTTCAGCAGGCTTAATAGCATGTACGTAAGTTGTTTTATTGTTTTAACATGGTTTCTCTGTGATGTTTTCACCTTAAGAATAAATATGCTTGCTTAGAAAGTGGTACCTTCTAGCTGAGGGCAATTACACGGTTTATGGCCTTTGGAGAAGAAAACAAAGCTAGCCTCTTTAAGCAGCCTGACTTGCTAAGGAACTCACAGTGTGGGCAGGGAACTGCACAGTCTGGAAAAACCTTGGTCGGGGAGAGACTCAGGTCTCTATCCAAGAGAGGTGACAGCTAGGAGCCAGAAGCCTGAGAATGGGTGCCCTTGATGGACCATGAGGGGAAAATACAGGTGCAGTTGCCCTGAAGTGGAACATCGTCAGCTCTGACAGTCAAAGATATAAACAGGTCATGCATATTCCAAGCATTTGCTGATATCCTGAATTTGGTGTGAATATTGTTAGGCCAGACTTGGAGAATGGATAAAACACTATATGCCAGAGTATATTTAGACTCCGAGGTGTATTATAGCACTGTAAAAAGTATCTTTCTGGCTAACGAAGTGAACAGCTTAATTAACTAGGTATATGTAAGCTAAAAAGCAGATCCAGAAAAACACCATTGGATGTATATGTTTTAGACATTGAGGACATGTTTCCATGGGGACACTCAGAAAAGTTGAGCCAAATTAATGAAAGGTGCTAATTTAATATGCATTAGTTAAAGCTCATTAAAACATTGTGAATGTTCTCATTTGGAAGTAGAATGGCTTCAGTTCTTTTCAGATTAATCCACTTTCTCTTTCCCATGAGTAGAGGTCACTACTCCATTAGTGCTATATGCAAGACCAAGCTATTGGGCAATTAAAATGACTGAACAATCATCATAACTAACCACTTTCCACTATGTTAGCCTACACCGATTCCTTCACCCACCTTTTAGCATAATCCCATGAGGAGATGAATTCCAATGCAAGATTACTTAGACAAACATCATGTCTTAGAATATACAGTTTACCCTGGAAAAGAAATACAGCAAATGTAAACCCAAGATCCCACCCAATGCAAACTAACCTTAGAGATAATTGGCAATGACAACAACAAAACCACTGTTGTTTATTATTTTATTATTATTATTTATTTATCTATTTGTCATATCATAGCACCTAGGAGCCCCAGTTATGGACCAGGACCTTATTGTGCTGGGAAACTGAGGAGATATATAGATATAGATTTTTTTTCTTTTAGGAAACTGTGTGTCTAAAACCTGGTATTTAATACCTACTGGGAAAATTATATGGACAGGTTTGAAGTAGCAAGAGAAATAAAAACTCAAGAGAATAAAAAGACATGGGGAAATATTTTCATAAATAAAATTCACACACACACACATACACATATTTTCTAAAATAATCAAATGATTGTAGCAATCGAACAGGTGAGAATTACTGGGTTGAATACTGTTTCCATTTGTGCTCGTAGTTTTTCCAAGGTGGGAAAAAAATCAGTGGATTTAAAAAATCGTTAGACAACGTTTTTCTTTTTGATTCAAAATCATCTCTCTGCTTCTAGGAGTGGTAGTAATGCATTAATAAATTCTTAATACATTCCACTTGCTTCTATTTCACTTGCAAAATTACTAATTTTTAAGCCTAATTTGCAATTCAAATCCACTTTACATGCTTAAGTGATCATTTGTGCATGTATCTTAAGTGGCTACCAGTAAAAACTGAGCTTAGTGGTTTGACAAGGTTATATCTTTAAGGAAAGCTACAAGAAACAAATTTCTTCCTCTTAACCAAGATCATTTGTGACGTATTCAGAAGCCAAGCTCAGGAGGGATCAGGTACATTCAGTGCTGATGGAAGAGTGAATTTTTAACATCTATGTTCTTGTCATGTACTAAGTACCACCAAGACAGAAGCCTTGAAGAACATTTTCCAACATCTCTCTCTTGGGAGCAGGATGGGACCTAAGGGAAAGGATTAATGCAGATGGTGTAAAAATTATTATGAATAATTATAACATGCTTCTTTTCCAGTCCAAAGATGGTGTGTGCAGTCTTTAATTAAACAGATCACTTTGAGAAGACCAGACATATAATCTAAGCTCATACAGAGTATGTGTTCTACCCCATTGGATATCTCCTTTTTTAGTGTTAGAAGACTTGCTTAATATGTGAGGAATTTTTTTTTTTTCCCCAAATGGGTTCTCTTGTCCCACAAAACCTGGAATAGAAACATTGTGTTTTCTTCTTCTACAGTGAAAGCTATAAGGAAAACCACATGTAGAGTATTAATAATTAGTTTTTGTACTCACAGTTGCTTGGTAAGTATCACTGGCTTTCATGTAAGGGGATGTTTTGTGTAAGGAGATGTTTCCTACAGTGATGTATTTGTGGGAGTGGGGCGGGGCGGGAAGTGGGGGAAGAGGAAATAACAGAGTGGGCATTGTTCACATTTCAGGTAGGGTAGAACAATGACAGCATGCCACATCAGTGCTGCATGCACTACAATGCAAGTTAGTTCTTTTTAGGAGCATTTCAAGGTATTGCTCATTAGCTTTAAAGCCCAGTTAATGTTGGGAATTGAGACATAACTGCTATTTCAAAAAGTGCAAACCTAAATCTCTTTAGCAAAAGGACAAACTCTGTTAGCAGTACAAGGCCAATGATAGTCTTGAGCAATGCTAAATCCAGCCAGCAGAGGGGAGTAGTACAGATTAACATTAGCCACTTCAACAGTAAACAGAAGAAAAGTGTGTGCGTAAAAATAGAGCATTAGAAGAGCATTTTAAAGCATTAAAAGCTATTTTATAAATGTTCACAAGATATAGAGCCACTACCTATAAAACATCATTCTCACTCAGATTGCAATTAGCATTGATTATCAGTGAGCAGAAAATCCATTTTGTTTAAGACTCCAAGAAAAATGTATTAAGGAAGGGATAAATTGGAGTAATACTCCGCTGAGAAAATACTCCGCTGATGTGCTGAGAAAAATAGATGAAGCTAGTTCCACCCACGTAACACAGCATTAAGGACTTTAATGCAGGCCAGTGTGAATGTTAACAATTTTTAAAAATGGAATGTATAAGGCAATATACTCACCAGAACTAAAATTTTCAGGCAGGAAGACAGATATGTTCAACCAGGGTTTCTAATCACTGCAGAAAGCTACAATTATAAAAAAAAAAAAGCTTTCTAAAAATGAAATAACTATTATTTCTGCTGTTTCCCTTCTCTGCGATCCTAAAAAATACTGGATGCCATTAATGTCCTAAATTCTGAGAAGCCTCCCAAAGGAGACAGATTCCTGCTAAAACATTGTGAATATTTCAGGGAGCAATTAACTTCCTGCTTAAGCTCTTTAATCACATGCAGGTTTTTTTTCTATGTAGTGTGCAGAACAAAACAAAAAATAACCTTAAAAAGGGAAACACCTTTTTATTGCTTATCTTTGAACCCAATATATTCATTTATCTAATATGACAAGAGTACAGTAGTTAAAATTCTTGGGTGACACATGAGAAACAGTCGTGGCCAGCTAAAATTATGCCTTGATGCCCTTGAAAATTTGAAATAAATGTTGGTTACCCCTACACATGCTGTAGCTCAACTAAAAGTTATGGGCTTGATGAAGATAACTTGATGAGATTCTGTGGCCTGTGTTACACAAGAAGTCAGACTACATTATCATCATGTTTCTTTCTGGTCTTAAAATCACATTGTGGAGAGGGAGGCCAATATGTTTGCCCACTGACTCCTCTTATTAACAGCATGGCATTTCCACCTTATCCAGCAAATTGTCCAAGTGCAATTTGACTGCAGTATATTTGTCTATGGAGGGAGTGTTCTTATATTTATCCTAAATATTTGCTTTGAAAAATAACTACCATCAGGAACCCTGTCGAATTTCAGTCAAACACTTACTATTCCAAATGTATCACACAAAATTATGTAGAACTTCCAAAAAGCATATCCCTCTTTGCCCCTGCAACCTTCTGTGAGATTTCATAAGGGAAGGCCATGAACACACAGAGAGAAAAATGCAAAAATCCATGTCCTCGTGTAAGCTTGTTTCGCAATGTAGCTTCAGTTGTGGAATTGTGACCAACGCCTCCATAATTAAACAAATGGCAACAACCACAACAATAATCACTAGACTTTGTTACCTGCTGGGGGAATCCAACATTTACAGCCAGATTTTCACACACTCAGTCATAATGACTAGTACCTCCAGCTACTTCATTAGTATCACTCATGATTTAAGGTACTATTCAACAAGAGTAATGGTAATTTGGCCACTGTATAATTCTCAGGATGTATGCAAAAGGAGGAACTCTAAGAGTGATAGGGTAGAGTCTGTCTGTCCACACCAAATAGTACGTCATGCTTGATATGAAAATTGAGTAAAATAAAATTCATTACAAATGTAGAAAGATGATGTTGTAGCCATGTTGGTCCCAGGATAGGAGAGAGACAAGGTAAATGGAGCTACCTCCTTCCCCAGACCTGAAGAAGAGCTCTGTGTAGCTCAGAAGCTTCTATCTTCCAGTAGAGAGAGGCAAATAGCCTAAAAAACCCAACTATGCACTTTCTTTATTAACAAATTAATTTAATAATAGGGTGACGTTATCAAGTGATTTATGACAAATGCAATTATCATGGAAGAGTGTGATAAGAAGGCATCAAAGCTACATTTGTAGTAGTCACAGCCTTTTGAATGTATATGGACGGAAGATTTTCACTGAACTCCTTTAAAAATCACTTTGATCTCATTTTTCTTTCTGAAGCTTCTAGCTGTGATATTTGCAGCTGGCTAAAAACAAAAACACCCCAGCAGTTTCTTTTTTCTTCCCCCCCTGCCCCCCCCCCCCCCCCGAAAAAAAATTGATGGCAGATGTGTTGAATTTATTTGTTTGTTTGTTTGTCTGTTTTATCCTTTCCTTTGGTTGAAAAAGAAGTCAGGAAAACAAAACAAAACACAAAAATGAGACAATCCAGTCTATTGAAGTAAAAACCTGTTAAACATAAATAGTGAATGTTACTGAATAGATAATTCTTTTTGATTCTTTTTTTTTGTTTTTAATTATTTATTTCTATCTTAACTGCAAATGGCACTGCTTAAATGAAGAAAAAATGTTCAACTTTACATTGTTGTGCTGAAAGAAGTATTATATTTATGTCAATAGACAAGCAGCTTTGAAAGGCACAGCATAATCTCTGAATGCAGGCTGTAAAGCCACCAAAGCAAACGTTCTCAAAAGGCATGAAGACGATTATTGTTAATACACAGCAAAGAGATGGAACATTACCAAGAATTATATTTTAATTGTCTTGTTCCTGCCTTGTGGTTTTGGAAAACAGAACATCATGTATTGAATTAGTCATTGCTTTGAGAAGTCTTCCAAAACTTCTTTAGCATGTACAGATAATGGATTCTGTAGATCATGTCAACCTAATATCAAGTGTTCCTGGTTAGTTCTTTGCACTTACAATATATATTCACCCCTTTGAAAATGACAGCAAGTATCACACTGTTAATGAGCTTCATCTGATGGACTGAGTGTTATTTGAAGCACAGGAAATAAAACACATGGATCGGATTTACTTGCACATCTTTTGCTATTGAGTTTACTTTACAGGCACAATTACTCAGCAGAAAACATGTATTGTGAAAAAAAAATAGCAGAATTTCATTAGAAGATGTGCTCAGTTTTAATTTTCAGAGCTGCAGATACCCAGCATCTTTCTCTGACTACTACCACCATTAGAGGAGATGGTCATGTTGTTTAAGGTAAAACACTGTGGGTTATGTCCCTGGGGGTCTGTCCTTGCAACTCTGGATGCTTTAAATGCTATGCTGCTGGGGTTTAAAGCCCTGACAGCAACAGTCAGCCTAAAATTCATACCCAGGCTTCCACTGCCCAGTTACATTTTGCAGGGTGACTCTGCTCAGTACCAAATTTCCCCAAAACTGTCTGCCCTGTAGTGTCCAGCCCTTTCCTGGAATACTCGCGGAAGCTATTAAGTTTGCTTTAAAGTGACAGTAAACATCAGCTCATTAATTAAACTGGGGTTTTATTTCAGTGAAAGCAATTGGCTTATAGTAAAAGTAAAACACATTTATTGACCAAGAGGCCATAGGTTTAAGTGATACCAAGACAAAGCATTAAGATAGAAATGGTTACAAACAAACACAGGTAAAGATATGCTTCTAAGACTAAAGCTCAATGGCAGCAAGTTACAATCTTTACCTCACCTATATTCAATTCCCTGAGAATTCAGCCCCCTTGGGTGAAGGATCCTACATTCTGTGGTTGCAAGAACTCTGGCCATTTTAATCTCTCAAGTGATGGATGCAAAAATGGCTTTCTGTCCTTGCTTATATCTTCCAGACTTCAGTGAACTTGCTTCAGGAGGCAGGAAGTCCTCCTGGGGGCTCAGCTTGCAGTATCCACCATGTTAATATTTGCAGGCGCCTACCCCTCTGCCTCCAGTCATGGTAGTTAAGAAGCTATCTTCCCCACTCGCTAGTGATGCCTGAATGTTGCTCACTCTCCTGTGATTAGCTAGCACTATTCCCTAACATCTGCATCATCATATAAAGAGCCACAGGTAGTGAGCAAACGCTTTTAAAAAGCACAAAAGTGTTTAACTGAACTTCACTGAGTTTGAGTAAAGCAACCGTCAACCTCAAGAATGTAATCATGTCATAGCTCAGCAACTGGGCGTCCTCCCCATTCCTTGGAAGGAGTTGTCAAGAAATTTTGTTAATTTTTGCTATAATGGTATTTTTGTTGTCTCTGGTTATGTCCAGAAAGTGTTGGTGCAGTCATTCATTCAGCCTGTGAGTTTGGTAGCGGAATCTTATTTTCACCCTAAACTGGAGTAATTAATGATGGGGTTCCTTGCTCTGGGGGATCTTTGATGAGAAAGAACTGGCAGATGAGAAGAGGACCAAATTTGGCCTGAGGTAAGCAAGTGCAACTCTCATAGACGTTAATGGGGTGGCTGGCTGGTGCCAACTGTATTGCAGATAATACCAACACCACACACAGATGGGTGAGAGACGTTCTTCACATCGGTGAGAGTTCTGTGCTTCAACGGCTATGTAGCTAATTAATTTAACAAAGTGGAACATAGACACATGATTTCATATTCTATCATTACTTTCCTATTGAGCGCTGTTGTGGACCTGTCAGAAAAGCAGAAAACATGTCATTGTAATCAGTTGAAATTATATTAGCTATGTAGAAAAAAAACTGATTCAGCTCCTAGATCTCTGTATACATTACTGTGTACAGCTGACAAATTCTGTGCTCAGAAGAGCAACAGGCTTATTTGACTTTTGCCTCCTTTAAAATTAAGGGGAATTCGCTGAGATTCCTGGTTGTGTCACGACAACTCAGTCTTGCCCTTTTATAAACAAAGCAAACATTGCCATGTATTTTGCAGTAGTTGCACAGTGATGTAGTTGATGGGATATGTGGCAAAGAGAATGAATAGCACCAGACAGGAGCTAATCTCCGTGCTGTAAGGCACAAACTGACCACTGACTACCGCATGTTAAAAAGAAACTTCTCCTTTGGGTATTTTATTACATTACATGAATTCTATGCTTTCTTTACACACATTGGTACTGGCCTCTATTCTATTTTTTCCCTATTTTATCATAAATGTGTTATATATCAGTACCTCTCCACTACACACACTATATATACACAGTCATCCCCACTCTTCTTTATGGATGAGAGACATGGATGACATATCGAAGCCATCTTAAGCGTCTGGAGTGGTACCAACAGCACTGCCTTAGGAAGATTCTCCATATCAGATGGGAATACCATCACTTCAATGCCAGCATTCTCTCTTCCGCTAACATCACCAGTGTTGGGGCAAAGATTATGAAACATCAGCTTCACTGGACTGGTCATTGTGTGCAGATAACTGATGATCATCTTCCAAAGCAAGTTGTCTTTTCTCAACTTAGTCATGGTAAGAGGACCCACGGGGGACAGAGGAAACGCTACAAGGACACCCTGAAAGTATATCTCAAGAAGGAAGACATTGATCCCATGGATTGGGAAGAGCTAGCTGGCAATAGACTGAATGGCTTTGCATTGTACATCACGCCTCAGTCTGCTTTGAAGAGAATTGTCTTGCTCAAGAAGCTGAGAAATGACAGAGGAGGAAGGAAAGTGTACAGCATCCCAAGCAGCAACATGACTCACATGTGGAAAAATCTGTAGAGCACAAATTGGTTTCCTCAGCCATTTTAAGTCATCTCAATGACTTTCTCTCAGCAGAAATCATCCTCGTATCCAGGGATAGCTGACAAAGATACACAGATGCAACTATTTCAGTCCAGATGCAGAGGGTTCTTTCTACAAAAATTCCTGGAGAGTTTCCAAACGGGAATTTTCTAAATGGGAATTCATCTTACGCAGCTTCCCACATCAATCTTGAATTTATAAAATAACATTAAAAAGTTATTAAATGACTGGATGGAAAGCCTAGGAACTCGGTCATGCAGTCCCTTTTGAACAGTGATGGTTTTATGATACTGCAGAACCTTCATTTCATTGGAAAAATGCATTAATTGATACCACTATGTTTAATGAAAGTGGATACAAGTTGGCATAGTGTATGTGTTACAGAGTGGACTCCACCGAATCATATTATAAAATCAGCAACAATGCGTTTTGCCTACTAGATCCATGGAGAGAGGACTCCTTCACTCTGGATAACGATCTCTCCCCTTGCATAGGAAGATGGGGCTCAGTTACCTTGGCAGCACTATGGGGGACACATCCAGCCATTCATCTTTTCCACAGGTCTGGACTCCAGGGTGGGGATTTCCTCCTCAAAAGGATAATACTGCTTTACTGGAGCCCATCTCCCAGGGATTGGCACGAAGCCTTTACACGGATCCACAAGATTTCTGAGTGGGAGTGGAGACTAGCCGATGGAGGGGCAAAACCTGCCCCCTGATGGAATGATGTGGAGGTACCTTTGCAAATGGGGGGTACTTGTGGATTTCCCTTCCTTGCCACAAACCACTGCCATGGGATTCACCAGGGAAGGATGATTTGGCCCATTGTAATTACAGTTGACAATCAGGTCATCTAATTCATTCCTTGGTTGGTCCCTGCCATACATTTGCAAGTGCTTTGCCCATGCTTGTTTTAAATGTTACAAGTAAACGTTATTATTCCAAGGGGGAAAAATGCATTTCAGACCATTCTAAATATATTTCAACGTTTACAGCCCCTTCTACTCAGTTGTTACATCAGGATGGTCAGGCCTCTTTGGGCCTGTAACTGCACCGGTGGAAAGCTTTCATGTGGGTGCACTGTACTGATGTAAATGGAGATCTGCATTGGTGCTTCAGTTTCCAAGCAAGGTAGCTGCGTCAATACCAGTCACTATTTGTTCTGGTGTATCGAGGTAGTTCCACCTGTGCAAAATCCCTCACTGTAGGCAGAACCCCTAACACCTGCTTGGCCCCACTCAGTCAGGGCCATGACTATATCTTTGCCTTTCCGCAATTGTGCCCCCTGATTGTAAAAAGATACAAAGGCTATTTAAGTTTTGAGCCCCGTACTTTTTTGTAATCAACTGCTCATTTGTTTAATAATTTGTTATTTTAATGGTATTTCATTGTTCAACTTATGGAAAAGATGAAAAACTGACTTTTTCACCCATAACAATTTCCCTTTTCTATGCTTCAATTCAGTGCTTCAATCTGCTGAAAAAAATGTATTTCCCCTCATTCCCTATGGGGGGGGGGGGGGGGTAAGCATGAGGTTGTCTTTTATTGGTCTGAAAATTTTATGCTGCTTATTGATGAAATCTTACCATCAGTCTGACCTCAGATCATGCAATTTTGGGCAAACCTGAGCAGTTGTGCTTGAGTTCAGTGTCTTCTGGTCAGGTCTAGTAAAAGGGATTATCCCAGAGAGGACAAGGCAAGATCTGTTCAGACTTGAACTTTACTGGAGGGTAAAGATAAAACTGTAGCTATACTGGAGGCAAAAGAAATCTCCTGATGGCTAGAGAAAGAGCAAGTTTCACAAATGAAAACCCTCTGAAAAGATTAAGCTGCCTGAAAATATATATGTGAATACTAAAGTTTAACTATTAATATAGAAAGACGCTTTCCCCATGGCTAACAACTGCCAACAGATAAAGACCAAAGTGATTAAATATCACTGAGACATACAGGAGAATGAAAGAGATTTCACTAATACCACTAATTACACAGTACCAAGTAAAGGTGGGGAAGAATAAGATGTCATTAATATGCTGTTGAGAGGGTCTTTACTATACAAGAATAGGCTATACATTGCAGCTAATGTACCTCAGGCTCGTCAGATCTAAGAAACTACAGACTTAGAGGGAAGAGAGCTGCCTACTAGATCACGAACACAACTTCTCAACAAGAGGGTTTTCCATGGAGGTCTCTCATTTAGCATTCACGCGGCCTTACTCTTCACAGTGTGAGAGAGCTGACAAGAAGACTCTCTGAAAGCTTGCTGTAACGTCCTGCTATTAATTTACAGTCCATAAACTGCTATTTTGTGTGAGAGATGTCTGTTTGCAATACAGCATGGCTGTAAGTAAAAGGTAATAATGAAAGAGATTGCTACTTAGCTTATTAGGGAAGTAGACTCTCACAAAAAATTAAATAAAGGATTGAATATGAATTGAAGAATTTAATAATCCACACATCAGTTCCTTCCAGAGTGCCTTTTATGTCACTTCTCAGGGAAGATTAGAGTTATCTTTGTTCAGATGTTTCCCGCTTATCAGACTTGCAAGATGAATGTCCAAGCACAGATGGAAAGTTCACTGAACTGCCAACGTGCATCTATGACTGGCCTTTTTGCCATATTCATTCAAAGAGATCTGCCAAAGGCCTCTAAACATCAGGGACAAGAGGCGAAAAGTAAATTGTGGAAAATTTTGAATGCCTGCTACTAAAGATGATGGAATTAAAATTCTTTGATCTCACTGTTGTTTTCTAAAAGGCTAGAAATTTTAAACTTGGACACCTAAAGTTAGGCACCTAAATACACACAGCCTGATTTCAAATGCACTAAGCCGCCCAAAATCTCCATTCAACTCCATGGAAGGTATAAGTGCTTAACACCTTTAAAAAGTAGACGACTTTATTTAGGAACCTAAATATGGATTGAGGAGCCTATCTTTCTAACTAACCTGAGACTAGCTAAGAATCAGTTTGATGACAGCCAAAAGAAAAGCTGATTTTTCTTTAGAAATGGCTGGACTGTACTTAGAAGAATCAGAGCTAGCTACATCTCTTGGCAGGCACAAGAAAGAATTCTATTTCAGAAGCCTGTAGGAAAAAGATTGTCTAGAGGTAAATATCAGTCTAGTTGGGGATGAATGCCCTGCCTATGAATTTCTACTTGAGCAACAATCTGTTACTTACTTATTGTTAATGTGGGATTAAGCTATTGCTTCTAAATCTTCACATGCCAATATCCAACCCCCCAACACACGCTACCACCACTTACATACATATAGACACTTGTTTGGCTGTGAGCACCATGTTGTTACTATGTATTTGCAAGATGTTTTGAGCTCTTTGTTTAAATCAGTCACCAATCACACCACTGTCTCTGTAAACTGTTTAAAGGGAGTTTAATACTTTGTGTGTATGTGGAGTTCCATTACTGTAATCTCATTTTGAGTCTGAAGGCTCATCCAGGACTGAAGCTCACAGCAGCAGGGAGTCAGGCGTCAATGTATTAAAGCAGAAAGCAATAATACATTCAGTTAGTAGGCTAGCTTAATTTCCATATAAATGCAGAGAATTACAGTAGATTATGCACCTTTCATGCATGTGAAAAGTTAATGGTCAAGTCATTTTTATGTCATCTTTTTCTTTTTTGATGTAGTTACTCAATTAATAGATTTCTTTCTGCAGTATCTAATATTCTAGCCTTTCACCTTGCTATACACATATTTGAACAATGATAATTTTTATTGCTGTAAGCAGTTGTGAATTTGTGGTGCTCACATGGGCCTTTGTTTGTTTAAGACAATTGAATCCAAATATCAGGCTACATGGGGAAAATCGGAAACTCTGGAAGCATCAGGGCTGAAAAAAGTCTAAAATAGCCAGTGTTGGGCATCGGTTTAAGAACATAGACAGACAGTTTATATGACTGTCCTGTCATATAAAAGACCCATGATTTCTTTGTGATTCCAGCTTGTGATTCTGTAGGCCAGCAAAAGATAGCATTATGTTCAGCCTGGAGCATAGGTAAAACCTTGTGCCAGACCCGGACCATGGGATTTTGCTTGTGGTGCTGCTATCAGACTTTACTTGTACTCACAATCCCTTGTTGAGTCTGTAAATGGTATGGGCTTGTTTCTAAATTCCTTTGGTATTTGTGGCTCCTAATTGTGCCTGCACCTATAGCAATATAGTCACTACACATCTCAGATCTAACAGCAAAGCACTTCTGGACTAGATTGGTATTCAGATGTGAGACCTTCATGGAAATGCAGGTGGTGCACAGAATAAGGCTGATTATTCAGTAAGTGACACACATACCTTTGAGACAGCATCACTGAACCCGGGCCCTAGTAGTACACAAGAGTTCACTGTGCTCTTGCCAGTGCTAACTCCAGTAGATAATCAGATTATTCCTGCCCCTGTAGTTTGAGTTGGATGCAATATTCTTCACTTTCTGGCCTGAAGCAGAAATGCTGCTGTGAGCTGTTAAACAGCTGGTTTGCTTCACCCCACAAGTGGCTACATATCAATGATGTGAAAGTGATCCGTCTCTTTGGGATTATTTGGCGCAAAAAGTGCTCTGTTAATGTTCAAGTAAGGGCTGTCACGTATATGGAATATTATTAAACTGCTTAAACTCACTGATTCAATTCTTCTGGAAGATCACAATTTTCCAAGCCTGAAGAGTTGCAATAGACCTTAATGACTGTGGGTTTAATTGCGTTACAAGTATATCTATACTAGCAAATCTTTTTAAATGGAGACAATCCCAAAGTCACTTTTATGTCTTGTCCTGGGGGTTTTGTGTTGCTTGGTTATTTTACAAGTCCTGTATTTGAGATGACCTTAGATTCATACATCCAAGATGAATGAGTCTGTTAGCTTGGTGGAGCTTTTATACAATTGCATTTAGGTTAATGTGCATGGCTGTCTTCAAATTACATTATCACAGCTTTTGTCTTTATGAACCAAGTGCTGTTGTCCTCCTATTTAAATGTAGGAGAGTTTTTATTATCCCTTTCATAGAAATGCTTAAATGCATTTACAACTCTAATTGAATTGCATGGAAGAATTCCTCCAAATACCACATAGCCCTATGCAATACTTGGAGTAAATGTATTTCCCTTTTGTGTTTCAATTGTTTGTCCAATATTTGTTCAGCTTTCTCAACATATGTTTCCTAAGTTCAGCCATCTTTTTCAAGGATATAATTTCATTTATCTTTCGAAGGTGGTTAAAAGAATGGCTTATGAATGGGACAATTTAAAATGGCTTGTTTTAATATGTTGCTTTGACACTTTAATATTCTCTCATTAGGATCGTTTTCACTTCCACTTTGATTTGGTGTTTTGACTTTTTGCCATATTGTATTTATTCCCCTCTGAATTTTTAGAACAGCTGTGGAATTGCCATAGTCACTTACCTCCTTAAACACAGTGTCTAGAATACCCTGAAGGGATAGCGTCTCCCACCGATGTTCATAATAGACGTTTAACCTATTTTTTCCTAATTACTGCTGTGTGGTTCTGATTAAAATGAGTGCTGAGCCACTTACAAGGCCAACCTAGCATGAGATCTTATCTTCTTATGGCATTCTCACCATCCAGGTACAAAAGTATTATACAAAGTCTTAGGTCTCATTTTATTTTAGCCCCATAAATTGCTTCCTGTGGCATTAAAAATGACTGTAAAAAACAGTTAACATAAATAGAAATAAACACAAGGGCTTAAAAGACAAATCAGTGAACATCTCTGGGGACAGAGAGAACTAGGGACTATGGAGTGGAAGAGATAAAAGAGAAAGATGGGAAATAGAGGGGTAAAATAAAGATAAAAGAAAGGTAGAAAAATGCAGACTAGATCAAGGGAGGAATTGATAAAATAAAACCAGAGAAGGATAGTATGGTAGACACAAAAGAGGGGTCTTGAGTTATACTTTTGAATGGTGACTCCAAAAAAAGTCATGGTTTCAACTGAATTTCACTTTGAGCTTTTCAGGCTCATTCAGATTCAGGGGATGTGAGCACATCTGAATGGCCATGTAAACAACATTTCTGCAAACCCCTATGAACCGAAACCACTGAGCATTTCAAAGCTCTGCTTCTCAGGTTTAATCCTTTTCTGTTTTTGATGCAGTGAGTCAAGGCAGAAATTGTCAGCACAGAAACTAAACCCAAACTTCACCGATACTGAATGAGCCAGGAAACCAAGCCTTATTTGAGGGGTGACCCTTCCACCAAAGGAATAGATGAGTATGGGTTAAAGTTGTGACCTTAGTGTATATCATCTCTGGAGTTCTATCTGGTGTTTCCACCTGGAAATCTCCAGGAAACAAAAGAGTATTGTTTAATGCCATTGCAGAATAAGTAAAACTCTGTAGATGACCAGACTGGATTACAACAACTGTTCCAATGGCATCACACAGCGTGGCACATTTATTCACTAGGGTATGGAGGTTTTAAATTGGGTCACAAATAAACCGTAAAGAAAACCACCCTTAGTGCAAAGCTCAGTAACTTACTCCGGGCATGTATACAGGATATAGCCAGAGAGTGAGGAGAAATTCAGACCTCAACTAACTAAGCAATGACCTTCATTCATTATAAGTGGATTCCTCTGTAGTGAATTTCTGACTTGCAAGCATAATGGAGCATCTGTGACTATCTCTAAAGAAAGTTCATGTAACATGCTTTAAAGAGGTTTAGTATTTAGGAAATGGTGGGTGATGCATTTAAAAGAACAATCATGAAGGGGATATCAGTCAATACGAACAGTTATGTTCCATGCAAAGCAGCGCTTTCTCAGTGTAACTGTTCTGGTACTCTGTGACAGGATTTGTTTAAGTCATAGTCCGCTTTAACAAATGATTTCCCAGTAAAGCTTTGCTTATTATCCTGTAAATGCTTTTCCTCTGTTACAGAGGCAAGCTGATTTTCCATAGATAATGGTGATATCAGTAAGGTATCTGATGATGGGAGCCTTCCATGCTCTGAATGCTCAAGCAATATTTCCTTTTCTTTGTGAGTGAAGAATGGGAACTTTATTGGACGCTGCTGCTGTGCTGCTATTGTGGCTTTTGTTATTCTGCAGTCCTGTTACAACCCTCCTTTTCAAGACTTGCTAGTAATCAGAGTGGATTTTTCCTTGTGCAATAAACGAGGTATTGCTGAAGATTATTAATTTGACCTGAATGGAACAGGAATTTAGATCAGTGTAATCTCTATAAAAACTGTAGGTAAATGCCCATAAAATCTGGTTAGTTAGCAAGTGCAAAATCAAACACCTGCATGCCATATATGCATAAGCTGAGGCCGAGAAACTACGATGATGGGTGCGCTAGAAAAGCACAGCAGATAAACTGACATTTGTTGTGGCTGGTAAATCTGCAGTACATACCACAGGACACTTACAGTGGAGTGGGATGGCACTCAGTTTGAAAGTGCTTACAGCACAAGTTATACCATTTTGTTGTTGTTTCTTCAAACTTAGATACTTTTTTCTTCCTGCCTTTCACCCAGAAAACACTGCTGCCACCACTAGTACTACATCTA
Source organism: Emydura macquarii macquarii (assembly GCF_026122565.2). Lineage (NCBI taxonomy): Eukaryota > Metazoa > Chordata > Testudines > Chelidae > Emydura > Emydura macquarii. The sequence goes on from NW_027131527.1 coordinate 1,956,744, forward strand.
TAGGAGAGCTTCAGATCTTAAACGTGACTGACTCTACGTTAATTTATTGCTGCACAGATTAAAACAAGACCATAGTTGTTTGGTTTGGTTTTATACTCAGATTACATATTTAGTTGATGAAGTAACTAGAGTTATGAAAGGACTATGAATGGCGCTTCAAGGAATACCATTGGAATGGCTATAAAACCATTTAGATGCTTTTTAACTCCAGATGCCTTATGATTTGAAGATGTCTTGTGAGACAATTCTACACATTGACTACAGTCTCTATTACATAGTATTTCCTAATCTTTTCTTTTTAAACACCTTAATATCGCCCCTTCTCATCTTAATGGGCAATGTAAATAGGAAAGAGTGATTGGTTTTCACTATACAATTTTGAACATCTCAATTGGCAGCCCTTCTCCTTTCCAAAAAAAACAAGCCACATCTTTAATTGTATCATGTGCTTTATGTCCCATATACGTATAATCCACGGGTTACATGTGTGTTACATGTCCTCCTTGGTCGTTGATCCATAGAGGAGGTGGCTGTGTTACCACTCTCACTTTAAGAGCCTTGTCCTTTTGCTGAGACTGTAATGTGTCCTGCTTTCAGCTCTGGAAGTTTAGTCTAATCCCTGGTATGTCTGCCAATATGGCAGCTGTCACAGCTCATGCCATGTTTAGTGTCCTTTTCACACTCTGCAACAAATATGAGATGGGGTGGCACAATATTTGAGCTCAGTTCTGAACTCCACGCTTATCTAAACCCTAAAGTAGCTCCAAACTTCCTTTTCTGGTGAGAAATATTTAATTTATTTTATTTTAAATCAAAATAATCTAGAATAATTTCAAACTGGGACTACATCCAAAATCTGTTCTGAACCAGTTTGGGATGGACCGGAGAGGTCAAATTATCCACATGAACGTTGCTCTTCTAAAGCAGAGTACATCAGTTTCATTTTCTGCCTAGGAGTAACATCCATCATATTCTGTGCTTCATCATATTCTATGTTTCATTTACTAGTTTCCCCTTTCAGAGCCAGTAAAGGACTACTAGATCACAAAGGAAAGCTGTTCCTTTTCTTGATGGCAAAATGCCCCTTACATTCTATGAATCAATTCCCAAATAATGAGAAGTAGGCAGAAATCCTTATTTCTTGCTCTGCAAAAGAGTTAATGCACAAAACAGTTCAGCAATTCATGGGCCTGTGCCTTCTACTTTGAAGCCAGAACTCTGTGTCCCACTGTCAGTTCTCCAATGCCTAGTCATCCTGAGGGTTCTCCAGACAATGCATGACTACCTGAGAAACCACCAACCAATTCACAAGTCACTGCTGAATAAATGTTCTGTGCACTGGAGGGTATAGAATTGGCACCCACAAACCATGGAGTTCTTTTCTGCAGCCTCAGTGCTGTTGTTGCTCCATAGGCCTGTGTCCCTTATATGCTTGGATCCACTGACCCCATCATACCCCACTTATTCACCCAACGCTCTGTGCATGAAGGTGCATTGAGTCTGCCAGAGTTGTGCTTTGTAGAGCACAAAGGTACCACCAGTACATGCTTTCCATATCCTACCTCTCTTGTACAGCAGAACCCCTCTGGTCATGGTTCTTTTAGGGCCTTCCTTGGTCCTTTACTTGAGCTCCAGGATTCGCCCTTAGAGAATAAACCTGAATCAGTCACACCTCCAATTAACTCTGGAGAGTTGAACATGTTTCTGTTGCTAGACAGTAAGTTTTTTCCAAAGTGCTTGAAATAAAAAATGTAAATGCAGTTTAAAAATATAAAAAAGTAGGCAATTTAGTTGTTTTGATTGCAAGAGAATATTAAGTTCTTTAAAAAACAAACAAACTTTCTAGAACACACGCTTTTTTCCCCAATGCTTGGCATTTAATTTTGCATAGCTGGGAAATCTACTAAGGATCTGTAAGAGTTTAATATTTTTGACAGTTCCTAAGTTAGATGAAATTTCAGCCAGTACTGTGCAAACCTTGGTATCCTAAGTGAGGCCAATGGAAAATAAATGTGCTCATTATTCAGAAAAAAGAAAGGCAGTGCTCACAAAAATATAGGGGAACAATTATCGCTGCCACAAAAATGAGCACTGGGTGTCGAACTCGCAGGGGGAGATGGGCATTTAGCTCCTATTTGTGTAGTTGAAAATCACCCCCTAATGATATCAATGCATGTAAAAGATAATGAAGTGCTGATTCTAGGCAGTGGTGTTGAGCGCTTTGGGGTTTTATTTTTCAGTGTGCAGTTTGTTTCCTAAATGGTCATCACATGTTTTATTGCACGTTTTATTGTGAAACTGCAGTGAGTTGGAGTAGCTTTTGGACATTTTCAGTTTCTACTAATTTATTTTTCAACAAATATTCCATCATGAAAAGACTTTCAAAAGCTATTTATACATTATAACAACAAATTTGAGTTCATGGGAGGAATTTCTGTGGTCTGTCTCCTTTGAAAGTCAGCTAGTACAGGGTGCCTCTGTGCATCATCAAAACAGTATACATTGCTTATTCTAGGAATGTAGAGATGGGTAAGACTGAGGGTATATTGTGACAGACAGTCCCTGTAGGCCATTTATAGTGGGTAGGATGATGGTAAGTGAGGTCAACACAGACAGATGGGGAAGGACGAGAGCTGTGCAAAGACTTCCAATCTTATTCAAAACAGTTTTGCAATTTTTGTGTCACAGGTCCTGAAGATGAATGAATCCATTTTTCCCAAGGTCAGTTTTGCTGGGAATCAATAGTTAAGGCTCAGGTTCAATGGTTTTATGTATATTCACACCAGTTCATGCTGGGTTTGCACAGAGCTCACTAGAAATAGAAGTGGGACTAATGGCAATTCCAAGAGCCATAAATGAGTCATACTGGAAGGGATGGGTTAGCAATATCCAGGGAGAGGGATGAATCCCCCCAGATGTTTGCCCTGGACCACATTTTCAATTTAAACATGAAACAAAAGGCTCCTTCTTTCAGTCTCCCTATTTAGCAAGACATCGGCTTTTCTTACACCCATTTCTACAACCATTGCTCACATTGAGTAATACTTATTCATTCCCCTGGTTGCATGGAGGTCAATGTGGTTATTCATGTGAGTGAGTACTACCTCATGTGAATACAAGTTGCACTGTCAGACTCCTTGAAAATGACTTTCTAACATCTGTACACCTCATTTCCTGACTAGAAGTTCAGGATTTACTATTTTCAAATTTGATTTCTAACACATAAGAGCTGCCCATTCACTGATCATCCTTGAAAGTTTATATGCTCTTGGAGTTGAGGATGTGCTGATTAATGTTTCCCCTGCCTTTGACTATGAACTATTATCTGATGTCCTGATTTTTTTTCTTTTTTAAATCCCTACAGGTTGAGGAAATGTAGCCTGGCTTTCAGTTTACACATAAAATGCAAGCTTTGTCTTGAGGGGTGGGAAGGGGGAGAATTTTCCCTACATAGTTATTGATATATAGATAGAAAGATATTTCTGTAAAATGTGTTGCTGGAGTACGTATATACATGTTGTCTAAGGGTTTTTTAACTGTGCTGAAGAGGAGCAGGCTTGTCTTCTATTGTATTTGGACAACTTTTGCAAATAAATCTAAACATTTAATCTTGGATGCAGCGCGACAGTCCAAACTAGCTAGTGAAAGTTTTATCACACCATATTTTAAAGTTGTATTTTGAAAGCAGATAACCTCATAAAACATTTTAGAGGTCAAATACCCTTCAGCTGTGTACAGTAGGCAACTCAAGGGAGATTCAGGTTCAGCCTGTTGACAACGATGTTTGGAGAATTTGCAAACTCCCTGAAGTTTTGCCATCTCATCCCTTTGTCTGGGGATCAGTTACTGGAGTGAGAACGCTTTTGTGTCAGCCACTTGACCTAGCCTTCCCCCCCCCACCCCCAGAACTCAGGGGAATAAGTTCTCTAAGGACATGAGCAAAAAGCCCATTGTAGTTAATAAAAAGATTTCCACCAACAACAAGTTTTGGATCAGACTTAGAGTGCATTAGTCATCAATCCTAATTACATGGAAATAGTGCCTGATTCAGCACTCATTGAAGTCAATAGGTGTTCTTCAATAGGAAGTCCCTTAACTTCTAAGGAGACTATCCCAAAGTGGCATGTCTGTATGATTCCCATTTGGGGTGTGGGAGGTAATGTGTTCCGTTCTGTTCCTTGCCAATGCTTGTTTTTTTTGTGAAAACAAATGATGTTTTAACAGGCCACAGAGACGCGTTAAGCTTCCTTCTCCAGCCCAGTTAAATTGGATGGGATCCAAAAAGTGCAGCCTGCATCTGGGAGTAATCTCATGCAAAAAAACAAGAAAACTCATAGAAGTAGAATATCTTGGTGCCCAGTCTACTCCAGAAGCACTACATCGGTGTAGCTGCACTGCATCTGGTGAAGACGCTTTACAGAAGAGTGCTCTCCCATTGGCATAACAAACACACCTACACAAGAAGCAGTAGCTCTGTTGGTGGGAGAAGCTGTCCTGCTGACATAGCACTGTCCACACTGGCGATTAGGTCAGTGTAACTTACATCAATCAAGGGGGTGGCTTATTCAGGCTCCTAAGTGACGTAAGTTATACCAAAGTAAGTGGTAGTATAGACTTGGCCTAATAAATCAAGTAAAAATACAGGAGAGAGTGAGAGAAACTGGAAACACATTTAGAAGCAGAAGTTAAAGGGAAAATCTATGTAAATAAGACTTCCGCTCCCCCCCCAAAAGAAGTACAGTCAGCACTTCTAGAATGGGACCTCTGGTGTGGAAATTTTGCTACACTCATGTTTGTTTGTTTTAATTTCTGAGAGGACCCTTCATCCCTTTGTACACCTTTTACGATAACCTCTTTAACACCAATTCCCTGACTTTAAGGGAGTTGAACAGTTGATTTGGGCCCTGTATACAGGGGTCAGTTGTGTTGATAAAAACATGCTTAAGCCCAATTTATACTTGTTTATCACCAGGCAAGTTTCTAAAATGGTTTGGTAGGGCTACAGTGGATGTGAAAAAGCTGTGTTACAACTAGCATTGAAAAACCATGCAGGAGCATGTTTTTTAATATAGCTGAAAAGCCAGAGTAGATGGAGCTGTAGAGAAAAGAGACAAGATGATAGCTGAAGGACTACATGAGCAAAGGAAAGTGTTTTCCTCCTTCAAAATTAGGATATTTGCTATACCTAAGATAACTGATAAATTCTATGGCTGAGTCAAATCATAGTAAACATGGGTCCCTGCAGTACCACGCCGGTCTCCATCTACAATGCATTTGAAATGGAAAAGGAAGCTCTAAGCCTACCTCTGGAAACATACTTTCCTCTGTCTGCTTCTTACTGAGTCTGTTCTTGAAGAGGCTGTCTAAAGATACTCTATAATTATATCATACATGCTTTAGGCAGGTATTATGTAGAATATTCCTGAAGACATTGAATTAGCAGTCTTTTCTACGCTAATGCATGCTACCTGCCATATTCTTTCAGTGATGTGGCAAAGCAGATAAGCTGTTTGTCTTTTTTTCTGGGGAGAACAGCTTTTAATTTGATGCTGTTTCATCCTAAATATTGAGTGAGAAAACGTTACTGTAGAAGATATGGTTCTTAATTCTCTTCTGTGATTAATCTACACTTTCTTGAAATCTTTTGAACTAAACTTTGCAGATAGAACAGTGTTCAAAATAATATGTAAATCGGTGATCTATGTCACTGATGATGAATTGGGTATTTAATCAAAGACAGTCAAGCTTTTCTGTTTTGCTTTGTCTAGGCCTGCTTTTAGGCACCAGGCATGTGTAGCTGAATTTTCAGCCTCAAGTTAGGTACCCAGGTTCCCTATACAATGCATAGGGAAACTTAGGTGTCTTATTCATAGAAGTCAGCACACCTAAGTTTCCCTTCAAAATTCTTTTTAAGTTTTATAGAATAATAGATATCACAAAAGTTTCTAATGCAACATAGCAGGAAGGACGTATATCTCTAACATGTCATGTTCACTTTTCTTTCTAGTTGAATTCACAGTGCATTTAAAATGTACTTGCAAAGGTTTTTATTATTTTAATGCCACAAAATTCTTCAGTAATTCTAAGATTCCATATTTATAACTTTCAAAGCCTTATTTTGCGGGCAAATATTTCGTATCCCATATGGCCCATTTGTTCCAGCTATTTGTATAACTTAGCACTTTCCCTTAAAATAGAGTTCAGTTTGTTAGTAGAAGGGGAAAATTATAATTTTACAGAACACTGCATAAGAAATATATTTAATGAACATGAGCAATTTCAATATTCATTTAGGAACTAACAGTAAAATGTTTTATGGACAGCATAGGCAGTAAATTATTGATTGGCTAATCAAATTCTCTTCATACTCAATTACTGACTAACTGAATAATTGTCATTCCTTCAATAACCGATATTCTCAAAATGCTTTGTCATGGCTAAGCAACTTGCCCAGCATGCACTGCATTTCCCAACAAATTAAAATCTTCTTAATACTATTGCATGTCAGTCAAATTTACCATTTTCCAAGCATTGTGTGCATACTTTTGCTGTCAGTCTGAATCTCTTCTCTTTCTAGATTAATCCTACCATGCACAAGTTTGTCCACCTTGCCTTAAAATGTCCTGTTTGAACAAAGTTTTTGGTTAGGCAGTTTCGCTGTGTGCCACAACTGTAATTGGCAATCATTGATTTTTGTCATCCATTACTTAACAATAAAATGATTAGTGATGGGTGAACCTTGAAAGGTTCAGATATTCAGTTCAAATAAGTTCTCCCTGTCTAAAAAGTTCAGAAGTTTATCGGAGACATTTATCTATTGTAGAAATGAGGCTGGCAATCTCATGAAGACAGGTTGTTGTTCTGTTGTTTTGTTTTTCTAAGACTTCTGCTAATTCTTGGCATTAGTTTGGATACGGCAACACTATATAGCTGTAGCATCATGATTTAACTACCATTCCACGAAGCAAATAAGGGAGAAAAAAGTAGAAAAATAAATAACATTAACCTCTTTTGTAACCTTCAAAGAAAGATCGAATTCATTTCTACCTTGGTGAAGGCTCAGGCCATTTTCTATGGTCACTTTGACCAGTCTGCCAATTTTCAAATGAGCATCCTTACTTATAGGTGGTCATTTTAAGCAACAAATATGAAGATTAGGACCAGCTTTGGCATTTTCTACCAAACGGTGAATGTAGAGTACTTAGAATGCAGTACGCTCTCAAGGGCGAGGTGCTTGGCTCTTGTTCTGGAAGGTGCATTGTAATGCAACTGCAGTTTAAATAAAATATATAAAACTTGCATTCTGTAAGAGAAGGAACAGCTGGGGTATTTCTGTGCCTTTCACAAAGCAGCTCTTGAAAGTTGTATTAGAAACATACAGTAATAGGTCTGATGCTAAGATTATTTCCTTTGATACCTTTTCATGTGAAAAATATACATCAGTGGTTGTCAAATCACATTTACCGATCTGTTGCTAGCCATCATTTTGATTGAATTGTATTGATTTCACAGCAAACTCACTGATATTAATATTAGAGAGACCAGGTGGGTGAGGTAATATCTTTTATTGGACCAACCTCTGTTAGTGAAAGAGACAAGCTTTTGAGCTTACAACAGAGCTCTTGTAAGCTCGAAAGCTTGTCACTTTCCACCAACAGAGATTGGTCCAATAAAAGATATTACCTAACCTATCTTTTCTCTCTAATATCCTGGTACCCACACAGCCACAACAACGCTGCATACAAATAATATTAATATTGTCATCTTGAGATTCAATTAATCAATTTAAGACTTAATGTAAAAGTGGACTCGAGCTAAATTCTTCCCTGCATTTAGGAGGCCACTTGTCATGGTATAGATAGAAGTTAGATATGGGAAATACATATTTGATCATCCAGTCCATCCCTTCCTGCTCCAAGATTGTTCCCTACAGTATGGCCCATTTTTTAGTGATTTGTCCAGCCTAATTTTAAAGGTCTCATGTAATGAATGTTCCACCACTTGCCCTGGGAGACTGTTCCATGGCCTAATTCATCTAAATGTGGAAGTTTTTCTGATCATTTAAATTTTTGCTTCCTTAATTGTATCCAGTTTCTCCTCACAAATCTATACACCACCCTATAGAGCCACTTTAAGATTCTTGGTGTTAATACCCTATGATTACCAGTAGACTGTTATTCTGTTCCCTGTTAGTTGCTGGTTTTTTAGCTAATCTACATGTATTTAGCAATCTTAGGCTTAATTTTTTAGATGCTGACATACATCTGTGCAGGAGCCAGTAATTAGGGGTGCAATTTACTGCATATTTTTGTCTTAATTTAGGCTTTTAAGGCCCCAGTCCTGCAAAGACTTATGTGCTTAACTGTATGTATGGTAAGTCGTCCTGCTGACTTCAGTAGGACTACTATTCTGATGTGACACTGTTAAAGTGGATCGAGAATCAGGTCTAAGCAGTTTTACAACATACCTTATTATGTTCTCAAGGAGTTTTATTTTTTAATACTACAATGTCTCAATAAGCTAAGAGGAAAGTAACAGTTAATTCACCAGTATGAAGAGAGACATTAAATATTACCTCTTAAAATTACACGTGTGGTTTAGTTTAAACCAATACAAACACCAACAAAAGGCCAACTAGTGATAATTGTGTTGACTTTATTTCATTCTCTTATCAGACCTGTCCAATATCTATTTTGGCAGAAGTAACTCACTTGAATCCCAAAGATTCCTCTCATGATAGATTTAGCATCCCCTCACTTGTATTATTGCAAATTGTTCCCATCAGTAATAAAGAATCTCAAAACTGAGGTTATGAAGATAGTTATTTACAATTCAGAAATTTTAAATGTCCTGGAACAATCATTTCTTTGTGTTGCCAGGTTTGGACTGCTGTGGCCCATTGTCTCCCCATATTTGGATCTTGGCAGTTTGAGAGAAATGAGTTTTGATGAGACCAATAATAGAGACCTCTAAATATCAGAAGTCATAACTGATAAATGTCAAAATTGAGCTCTTAGTGAATTAAGAAAATAACACATAAAAAATTGCACTCACAATTTGGAATGAAACAATATTTACATTATAATCCAAGATTTTGGGGGGGCGGGGGAAATGGCAGGGGAAGAAGGCCAAAAATAGCCAGATCACAATATTTTCTTCTCTTTTCATTATATAACACTATCTATTCTTTTTTTCTCTAATAACCCTAACAATCATTTTTCTTTGCATAGCACTATTAGTAGTCTCTTGGCTAACAACTACCTGAAGCCTATTCATTTTGTGCCGCATGTATTATTCTGTCTGATCTCATTATGAAAAGAACAATTATCCATGGGTTTTATTGTTCCAAACAATTGGAATCTCTAATGAGAAACCTTCCTCTGGTGTAATGGATGTAAGGTTGTATGAGATACTTTGGGAGCACCACTCATGTTTACTGTCTTTCTGAACAGTACTTTGGAAATCTTTTGGAGCCATTGAAGTGCAAGCTGGCTACGGCCTATTATCATTATGTCATATATAATTATACAAATTAGAGCAACGTAATAGTTACTTGGTTGTTATTTCAGTTTCCTTTCCCTCTTTCCTCTGTTTACCGGGTATATAACGTGATCTAGTCAGGTCACAGCTGTTTTGGTATGACCTACAGAGACCAAGTCAGAGTGCAGCTGTTACCTTTACCAGTTTATAGCAGTTTAAGGGGTAGCAATAAACCCAGTCTTTCATACCTTTTGCGCATGTCTAAGATGGGGACCAGACATTTTGCATGCTATTGTGAAAGAACCAACATATACTCCATGTTGACAGCATTGTTCTTGTACATATTGATTTTCCCATGTTCCATGATTAAAAATAATAGGTCCTTTGTGTATTTCTATTTAAAAAAGTCCTGCTCACAGACATTCTCCCTTGAGTTTTCGGTCCTATTTCCTGCTTTCTTAATTTATAATATATAACTGGGAAGAACTAGAGAAGATTTGGGAGCTAATTTATGTACATGGTCTTGCAAATTAAGTTCGAAGGGTACCTGGGGACATATGTGTAAGAACTGGAATTTTATTACATATTTAAATTGGCTCTTATGGATTATTTATGGCTATGTGTTTTTAAGTAGGGCTTAAAATGAAGAAATAAAGTGATTAACAAACTTCTTCTGTCAGCATAATAAACACCTCAGAACAAAAAAGTCATTAGCTTTCTGTTAATGTGTTACTCAAGCGCACCTCTTACCAAGACATACAATAAAGAAACAAGGAAACAATTATTGTTATTTATTAATTTCTATTATAGTAGAACTCATGGGCCTCAAGCAAGATGTGATGGATCCTGCATAAGCACATTATGAGACACATTCTTGCCATTGAGAGCTTAAAATTCAAGGGTTCCATGCCTGAAATCTCCTCCCCATAGGAGGATCCCTCTCCACGCATGGAGCACTGGGGCTATAAGGAGGCACAGAGGGCTAGCCCATGTGCAGAGCAGCTTGTAGGATAAGGGTCTAAATCACAAATTAATTTAATTCTTCACAAACCATATGAGTGTAATACCTATGATGCATTATGTAGCTTGCCACTTAGAGTTTTCCATGAATGTTTTTTACAAAACTATCCCTGAATAACTGAAGCATATTACCATGAGCTGCTTAGATGTCTTACAAAGTTCCACTGTTTATTTTAAACTATGAGATATGGTAATGTTGAGTGTTATCTAAGCCATGGATATCCAAATAGTTAAGCCAAGAAAAAGAGAGAACTTCTTGGGTCTTGTAACATGAGTGGAATGACTATGAATCAAACCTGGTCCAGAAAGATGCTGACAGGCTGAGTCATAGATAAAAACAACAAACTCTGTTGCAACTGGATTTCAGAAAAGCTGAAGTCCTTAGAGAGAGTTCCTTCAAACACACACATTGGTTTCAGCCAGCATAACTTATTCCTTGGTAGAAGGGGTAGCTTTAACCCTGCAGAAAAAGTGCCCAGTTGTGGGGAAAATGGTATGAATACAAAAGTGCCAAAATGAATCGCTATCAGTCATGGCATTGTGACAAATATGGCGGTGCTCTTTGATGTGGGAGTGCAGATTTCACTCTTGGTGTCTGTCTGGGTAGCAGGAGGGATAAAAGGTCCTTTCTAATAGTCCTCGAACAGCTTATGCTTGAGAGACAAATGCCAGAATGAGTAGCGTTAATGGTTGTACCCCTCTCTCTGGGGAGTACCAAAACAGTCTGAATAAGGCAGGATACAGTGAGAGACGTTCAAAGTTTGTTATCATTGCAGTCTTAACCTAGGGTCTTTCTTTGATGTTGCCTCTAGCTCCCTGCTCCCCTCCCGTCCACAAACAAAAACCTCTCACAGGATTTGGTGGTAGTTTCAAGACAAGGATCTGCTTTCACTCAGGCTGTCAACCCACCCACTTTGCAGTGAGAGGGCAGGTTAAATTACTTGAGTGCTGATAGTTATTCCTCCAATATCTTCCAAAGATCCAGCTCCCCACATTCCCAGAAGGACAGACAACTTCCCCCATAATTCACTGGGAAAGAATCATGGAGTAGCTTATCTTACTGCCAAATAAATAACCATAGGATATGCCTCCAGAAGTCCTAGCAAGACACACAGATGAATGCAACACTAGGATTCACCAAGGGAAAGTCATGCCTGACCAACCTGATTGCCTTCTATGAAGAGGTGCCTGGCTCTGTGGATGTGGGGAAAGTGGTGGACGTGATATACCTTGACTTTAGCAAAGCTTTTTATACGGTTTCTCATAGTATTCTTATCAGCAAGTTAAGGAAGTATGGGTTGGATGAATGGACTATAAAATGGATAGAGAACTGGCTAGAGAATAGGGCTCAACGAGTAGTGATCAATGGCTCCATGTCTAGCTGGCAGCCGGTCACAAGCGGAGTGCTGCAGGGGTTGGTTCTGGGGCCGGTTTTGTTCAACATCTTCATCAATGATCTGGAGGATGGGGTAGATTGCTCCCTCAGCAAGTTTGCAGATGACACTAAGCTAGGGGGAGTGGTAGATACCCTGGAAGGTAGGGATAGGATACAGAAGGACCTAAACAAACTGGAGTATTGGGCTAGAAGAAACCTGATGAGGTTCAACAAGGACAAGTGCAGAGTCCTGCACCTAGGACGGAAGAATCCCATGCACAGCTACACACTGGGGACTGACGAGCTAGGCAGCAGTTCTGCAGAAAAGGACCTGGGGGTAACAGTGGATAAGAAGCTGGATATGAATCAGCAGTGTGCCCTGGTTGCCAAGAAGGCTAATAGCATATTGGGCTGCATTAGGAGGAGCATTGCCAGCAGGTCACAGGAAATGATCATTCCCTTCTATTCGGCATTGGTGAGGCCGCATTTGGAGTATTGTGTCCAGTTTTGGGGCCCCCACTACAATAAGGATGTGGAGAAGTTAGAGAGAGTCCAGTGGAGGGCAACAAAAATGATTAGGGGGCTGGAGCACAGGACTTATGAGGAGAGGCTAAGGAAACTGGGCTTGTTTAGTCTGCAAAAGAGAAGAATGGGAGGGATTTGATAGCAGCCTTTAACTACCTGAAAGGGAGTTCCAGGGAGGATGGGGCTAGGCTGTTCTCGGTGGTGGCAGATGACAGAACAAGGAGCAATGGTCTCAAGTTGCAGTGGGGGAGATCTAGGTTGGACATTAGGAAAACGTTTTTCACGAAGAGGGTGGTGAAGCACTGGAATGGGTTACCTAGGGAGGTGGTGGAATCTCCATCTTTAGAGGTTTTTAAGCTGAGGCTTGACAAAGCCCTGGCTGGGATGATATAGCTGAGGTTAGTCCTGCTTTGAGCAGGGGGTTGGACTAGATGATCTCCTGAGGTCCCTTCCAACTCTACTATTCCATGATTCTATGATTCTCTAAGATTAAGGCATTCTTTCAGTGACCATAATACTATTAAACACATGACACAGTACTTCAGCCCCATGTCACCAAGATACTTCCACACTTCGACTGGGATTTCATCTGTCCCAACAGCCTTATTATTCTTCATCTCTTGTACCACCCTCCGGAGGTCCCTTCCAACTCTATGATTCTATGAAGGACACAGTAACTTGGATAGGGCTTTGCAGTGAGGCTTCTCACTCTTAGGCTAGGCTAACCTCATATTCAGGCCCTGGTGTTGGTCACCCGGGTTAACTATGCAGTGAAGCCATATCTTCCGTGATGGATCTGATTGGCTAGGGGAAGGTAAGCTGGTTCTGATCTTTTCCTGAAACTTAAGAGGCAAGCTTATCTAACTAAGCTTGCAGTAAAGTGTAAGATTAGATGAGACTAACTATTCATGCAGGCAGTTTGTTGTTTTAAAATCTTGTTTTCTCGGATGCTTTATTTCACGTTCTAAAGAAAAACACTTTGCTTTAAGAAGGTTTTTGGCCAATATCATCTGAGGTTCCCAAACGTAGTGAACACACATGTCTGAAAGCCAATGGGAAGGGCAAGTTAATAAGTGTTTGGGACAGGTGGTGTGGTGGAACCAGGTCCCAGTGTAAGAGTAGAAGAATCATGAGATTCATTGTTAAGAGGTTTAAGGGCAGGAGGCCTAACACCTGAGAGGTGCACTCAGAGAAACCAGAAAGGGCACAGTGGTGCAGCTAGCCCCACTGCTATGACAGGTATACTATATAATATTTTTACAATGCATTCAAATAATTTTAATGTCATACAGCATATAAATTCATGCCTTTGAAAAAAGGCAGCTTAATAGTAAATTAGGGAGCAGATCCTCAGCTAGTTAAATCAGTAGGGCTATGTCAATTTATACCAGCTAAGAATCTTCCCCCCAAGATATCATTTTAGCTCTAGAAGAAATTGTCAGAGTAGCTGATCATGAAAACATAAATGCTTCTGGTACAAATGAAGATTTTTTTTTAACTATTTTCAAGTACCAGACTAGATTTAAACATAATAATCTTGATCTTAATAAACTTATATAAACTTAAATAATAATAAACTTAAATAATCTTAATAAACCTATGGCATATAGGTACTGTGCTTTCACTCAGAAGACATTTAAAATGCATTGACATTTTTGGTCAAAGTGCAGTGAATAATCTTGCAAGGAAGAAATTAGCCATGCCAAGCCTGATCATAGCAAAGGCACAACAGCACATGTTATTGCTTTTCCAATGATCTGAGTCAGCAGTAAAGAAGGCTGACTCGATCAAGCAAATCATCAATATATACCATGTGTTTCCAAAACTTAAAACATTTTTGTTAAATATTTATGTGGGTTAAACAATTACATAGTACAGTGAATCAATTGTCCCATTAAAAAGATGCCATGGGTTCAACAGCAGTGGTATAATACTGCAACATTAACCTGATAAGAGAAATGAGCAACATGATAAAGATTGCACTGTGGAGCAAAAACATCCTTCCCATACTCTTCTCTCTTAGTTCTGCTCACATGGAAGGTGCATTTTGTATAAGCGGCATCACACAAAATATGTGCTGATGGAGAATCAGTGTTACATAAACCAGGGCCCAGAAACCACATCTCAGAACTGTGACAGACTGCAGCAGCAGTAATAAAAGTATTCACATCAATTTATATACAGGGAGTTGCATTTTTCTATTTCTTCCAGAGGAGATTCCTCCTTCACATCACTTCCAATATAGTTAGGCCTATGAAGAAAGTTAAGATGGGCAAATTGCAGATAGTCAAGGAAATATATATACAAACTTCCTGCTACAGATTATATATACTGCAATATACATTGTAGGTGATGCAGGTAGTATAGGTTGCTTAATAGTTTCCATTAAAAGACCCTGTTTTCAGTTGCATGTGAGTTTGCCGAAATTAAACTCTTTTGACTGAAATTTTAAATTCTGGGTGTTTGAGGCCAAATAGCTGCACTCTCTTTTTTGAAACTTTTAGATAAAACAGTTAAATTAAGGAAAATAGCTATGTAAATTACAAGTGGTTCGATCCCTGCCTGCACAGCTATGTATCGTGTATTAGTACAAAGATACAAATTAATATAATGGTGATATATCAAATGCAACAGACCCCTAAACCCAATGCAGCAGATCCATAGCATGGAGACTATTAAATATGCCAGGCAAGGATGTTTTTGTCACTAGGACCACGTACATTCATGTTCACGCAAATGGTGTGACAACAAACGTGTGAATGTAGTCTGTTAAACAGCCAACATATCTAGCTTATATTTTTCTAGTTTGTTCAATCAGGCAGAATAATCATGTTATTTTAAAGTCTGGAGTACATGCACATTGCGAAATATAAAACACTTTCTTACGCAAAAGAAGACAGGAAAAGGATTTTAAAAAGTCCTTAGGCCTGTTTATTGCCTTCAATCTATTTTTCCATACAGTGTTCCTAAGAGAATGATTTCTTCAGGTACTGCTCCTGTTTATAAAGCTTAGGTCGACCCATAATGAAGTGCACACACAATGTCATGTCACTTACGGAAATAATCACACCGAACTATTAGTGAATCCTCAACACTGACAATAATCAATCCATAAATAATCCATCAGTTAAAATTTGATCACACATGTAATCATTAAACAATTATGAATAACAAATGGTTCTGTAAAAAAAAAATCACTTCCTGTCCTATCACAGTTTACAAAAAGTGCAGGGGACTAAATTTGCTGAATCTATCATTCAATGTTATTTGTTTTGCCGACTGTACTGGAGACCATCATGTTGCGGTGTGATTCCATATGATTCATTTAGATCTGTGATGTAATCTGAATGGGCCATATAACAAATTCAGTTCCATAAAATGAAGTTCATGAGCCCTTTAGTTTTAAAGTACAGAATGCTAAGTAAGTTTCCATCACAAAACACTAATGTCAGGTAAAGTTTAAATCTAAAGGCACAACGCAGATAAATGATTTAGACTGGGATTTACAGCAGAGCCTAAAGGAGTTCGGTGTCTTTATATGCCTAATTCCCTTAGGCAAAACTGAAAATCTGGGCCTCAGGCATTTTTCCCAACTGCAAAAAGCTGTGTCAAACAAGGAAGTCTACGGAGTTGCATTCTCCAGTCAGATATTCACAGGACATGAATGAACTTCCAAAAATGTTAGTACTTTATGGTACTATCAACTTATAACATTCAGAAAAATGTATTTGAATGAGTACTAAGCCTCTGTGCATGAGACAGTGTATATCTAATGGTTATGAGAGCGATAGACCACATTAAAAATAGTGGGCTAGTCTAAATGGATTGATGGATTGTTAAATCCAATAATGGATTGGTTATATGATCCCATCAACAACTCTATTTGCCATAGCTATGTCAAATGACTAAAATGTTTCAAAAGTATTTCAATATATGTGTGCAAAGCACAGGAGACATTCATATTTATAATGTTAACAGATGGTGCTGTTTTCTTAGAAAGAAATTGCTAAACTAAATTGTTACACCTTTCAGGAAATAGGAAATCCTAATGTAATGATCAAAATGAGGGGGAAAGAAGTACTGGTTGTAATTTTATATCCTCAGAGGAGTCAAATATCCATCCATCTGCAGATTTGGCAAAAAGTTTATTATCTCTTACATGTGAATTTGCTTTGGAATATTACAGCTGTCAAAAGAGAGAGAAACAGTGCAATATATTATATGGTTTATGATATTGCATGTGGAAATATTATAGTTTAGGGACCTATCTAGTGATCCAGCCAAAGAAATACCTTAACATGCATTTTACCAAATAGAACCTACATTCAGGTGATGCCCTTGAGATGACTGCATACAAGAGACAAACACATGAGGTATATATACAGGAAATAAAAGCAAATAGAATGTAAGAAGTGTTACAAGCAATGTAATACAATTACATACTCTTTATAAAATACACACACATTTCATTTAATTTGTTGTGAATTTGATACCCATGCAAGGATTTTTGGTGTTGAGAAAAGAAATCATTTTAAGGCAAGGATTGTTGTATTTAAAACAAAATGCTCCATTTGAATTATTTCATGTTGGTCAGTACATTATCAAGTGCTGCGGCATTCGCTTGTCTTTTCCATCTCTTATTTATGGGACTTGCTTATTACTAAGCAATAATAATGCTTAGTCCTGTCATAGGTGCAGGGGACTGGAATAGATGACCTTGCGAGGTCCCTTCCAGTCCTATGATTCTATGATTCTACATTGCTTAACCTCTATTGTGCTCCATTGGCTGTATGTTTTACTAAAATGATCAGAAATTACATACTTAAATCATGACATCCAAATTGACATCTGTCTGCAGAGACAGCAATCCGGAGATATGGATTCACATTCCTCAGAGCGTCTGTTTTGGGCCATCTGAGTGTAGACTCTCTATGATCTCATGGCACACCCTGTCAATGTGGATGTTAGTTTCCCAGGATGATGAGTTAAGGAGACTTCACTAGCCTAGTTAACTGTATCCCTGTCAGGTCCTTTATGAAGTCTTTGGGAATTTATAGCTGAGTAGAGAGTGCAGATTAGCTCAGGCTCTGCTTTCATATGTTAAATAAAGGAATTCAGTGGAGATCTTATTGCTTGTGATGCCTCTCTTGCCCTTGAGTTTAGATTGATGCTATGATGCATGACAGATGAATGCTGTGCTGTGAATGCTGTTCTGCCTGTGAACTTGTTCACTCTAGGCCTGTCATGGACTAAGGAACCTGAGAGTCGAGGTGGGTCACCAAAGGGCTTGTAGTGTATGTAACCAGGTCTCAGCAAGCAAGCTATCTGCATGTGCCAAACTGAAAGTTCAAGTTTAGAGACTGCATTAAACATAAGAGAGGATTTAAGAGAGAAGATAAAGATGCTGATTAGTTCTGGAGCAAAATTGGAAGTTTGTAAGATTGTGCTTGGGACAAAAATCATATGAAAATCAAAGAAAAAGAGCCTCCAATTAGATGTGTCAACATAAGAGCCCCAAAGGTAGGGGCAACAATTGGAGGACATTATCTCACAGCCCACTGTGATGCTTTCGGTATCCAAACACACTGAACTCCTGTTTCCTTCAGCTGCTGGACTTCTATCTCAGTCTTTAGTGCCCAACTCTCTTTGGCTTTTATAATCCAAGCCAGCTAGAGATCACCTATATATATGTGTGTGTATATATATATATATATATACACACACACACACCTTTTTCCCTTGTATTCTCTGCACTGTCCTTTAAACCTGCATTGCACAGTAGATATTCATCACATTTACACGCATTCATCCTTTCTTGGAAGTTAATTGAATATTCTATTAGTGTTGAGATGAGAATTTGCCTTAATTTATTTTGCTAGAATAACACATTGGAACAAGTCTCCCCAAGTGCAAATACATTTCCAAAAATTTTAAAGTTAGATCAATCATGAAGACCTCACCAATATCTTAGTTAAAATAATCATATTAAAAATAAGGATTTGATTCAACGTACAGTATGGGAGTAAAGATAATTGTAACTTGGTTTATAAATACCTAACAATGGGACAAATACTTGGATTACTTTATGATGAATTGCTAAGAAAAATTACTTTAGTCAGGTGTCTCTGAACTTCAGTGGCCTGTTCTGACACAAGTGTTACCTCTCTGTTGCATGGTATTGTATGTCTGAGGTCTTTCAGTGAAGGAGAAATCAGTGATGCAGAGTCTGAGTATACTGTAAGTGTATTTTGCTGTATTTATAAATATACACAAGTGCTTGCACAGTGCCTTCATTCTGTTTGTGATTGACTATCACCTCTTCCACAAATCTCAGCTGATGCAGTAACACCCAGTTCCAAGGAAGCCACTCTGTCCAAAGAACTGCCTCCAAATTTTGAGACAGAAGCAGATGACAATCTATCTGTCACAGCTTCACTCAAAGATCAATTACATATTTAAAATTTAAAACAACAAACATGTCTTCCAAAGACTGAATCTTTGTTCTCATGTTAAGAAAAAGTAATCGTAAATTCTGTGTAGCTATAAAATAACAGAATCATAGAAATGTAGGGCTGAAAGAGACTTTGAGAGATTATTGCACATTTTCTGATTTGCTGTATTACTTTTTCCAGTAAAAGCCTGGGTAGTTAAAGTCCCCCATTACCACCAGGTCTTGTGGTTTTGGATATTTCTGTTAATTGTTTTAGGAAATGCTACCTTCTGATTTGGTGGTCTATAGTAGATACCACTCCCACGACATTGCCCCTGTTTTTCCCCCTTTATCTTCACGCAAATACTTTCATCTTATTTCATTCTGGACCTCAGAACAAATGTAAATATTCTTGATATATAATACAACACCTCTTCCCATTTTTTGCCTTTTGTCCTTCCTCTCTATACCGATATTTCAGTCATGAGATTTATCCCACCAATTCTCAGTGATGTCCATTGATATAATCTAGCTAATGAACTAATACTTCCTGTTCTTCCTGTTTATTCCTCATACTCCTTGCATGTGTGTAGAGACATTTAAGATGTTGAGCGGCTTCCCCTACTGTTTTCCTTCTTGTTGCTCCTTTGACCCTATTGTAATTTTCCATCTCCCACTTCCCCACACCCAACATCTAGCCCTCTGTTATGATCACTTTTTTGATACCTACTTTTGGGCTTTTGTCACCTGTCCCCTTTGAACCTAGTTTAAAGCTCCCCTTACTAGGTTGGCAAATTAATTTCCAAAGATGTTCTTCCCTTTCTTGGTCAGGTGGAGCCCCTGTCTTCCCAGCAGTCGTTCTTCCCAGAACAGCTTCCCATGGTTGAGGAAGCCAAAGCTCCTCCCATCAACACCATCAGTGCAGTCATGCATTCATCTGCAGGATGTATATGTCCCTGCCTATGTGTAACAGAGACACATGATGACTCCTATCATAACATAATTCATTGAGAGAAGCATCATAAGTGGCACAATAGCAATATATGCTATTGGTTACAGTCCACCAGCATAGAAAACAATATCAAATGGAAAAAAAAGTTCACTTTGCATATGCATTTCCCATTTAGAAAATGATCTGTACAAAAATCTTAAGGCTTCAAAATAAATGGCAGATTCAAAATTACTTAACCAGACAGGAAGAGCTTTATTCTGAGTTGTGACAAACATTTGTTACAGAACACATTTTTATGCAACTGCAAATACCATGTAAATAATAAATATCAATTAGTAACAGCTTAGAGTTAGTTTATTTTCTCATGTAGTATTGATTTCCACTCATACAGTTCTGATATAGTACAGTATTGCTTTACATACATTGTGTTATTACATTTTCATATTATATTAACTTATATGCATTTATACTTTTGAATGTTTCACTACCAGTTTGTTCAAGAAGTTTGAGGGTTTCCACAACAGCCATTTGATTAAGCCATTCCCAAAGCTAACACTGAACACAATTGCTTAAGTTCTTATCTACTCTTTGCTTTACTTTTTGCTTTATTTTTAATTAAATCTGTTCTTCAGTTCTACAGTATTGGAAGGAATGATAGCTTTGTTGAAATAAAAGATGATTATGGGAAAATATAATGTACTATGCGGACACAGCATAACCCCATGATTGCAGCTGGAATTATATCACCAGAACTAGGACCATTGTCTACTATTTTTTGCATGAAGAACACATGATTGTGCAAAAAAGTTGTGGGAATAAATCACAAGTCTTGATCACGTGGTTTTAGTGATTTCAGTATCTTAGGCACACAGGAGAAATGACGATATTTTTTTCTCCCGAGACAATGCAGTTTACTACATAATGTGATCTTTAAGTATCCATCAGACAATCACTCCACAGTTTATAGCAAATCCATGTTCCTTTAAATTAAATCAGAATTTAATTAAATGGCATAGAAATAACTGTATTGGACAAATTTCTGCCTAGATCCCTGCAATAACATCAATGCAGCTTTGTTTACCACATTCCATTAAGAGGGAACCTCAATTTGCTAATACATCAGACTCCTAGGACATCTGTAATTGCATAAACAACATTTATGATTCCATCCATTTTCTCTATCTCTCTGCCTGTATTATAAGTATTTTTTAAATGGCCTACCTCTGTAGTATTCTAGCACAGTTTATTGATTACAGAAAATGCAGTAAGACTTTTTTGGAAGGGCAATCAGTTCTTTAACCTATTCTGGACTTAATCATGTGCTTAAGCATATTGTCATATTTTCCTTACTTTGGTTCCTTGGTATTATAGTGAAGATGTGTCTTTATAATGTGATCTGACAATGATGAAGATAAGACTCTTCCGGTACTCCTTTAAAGAATGTGTTCCATAGTCTTAGACTTCCTTTTGATAAGATGTTGTCTCCTGTTTCCTCGAATCTACAATTGAACTCTGTTAAATATTGTATATCAGATTATTTCAGTTACTGTGAAGAGTTTCAGATAGTAGGATCCTATTCAGTAGAGGGTTGTGTAAATCAGGAGCAGAAATTTGAAGTTGATCAAGTAATGAATAGGTAGCAAATAAAAGTGGTAGAGCATCAACATGTACTGAAGGTGTGTGTGTGTGTGTGTGTGTGTGTATTTTCTTTGTCTTAAGTTATTTAAGAGTCTTGCATTTCAGCATACTAAACAGCTGTACTACCTAGAATGTTTGTGTGAACTTACCCTTTTGTGTGCACATGTAGAGTTTTACTTTTTAGCATTGCGGGTGTCCCCTCCCCACAAAACACACACTTGTCCTGACAGGGTTAAGGCCAGAGGGGCAAATTAGCCTATTAGGTGGCAAATTGGGGGAATTAAGATGGCAAAAGAAACCTTAATTAGAAGAAGTTCACCTGTACAGGAACAGGTGGGGCTGATATATGCCAGAAAGCTGGCAACAGAAGGGGCTGCTGGGAAAGTCTGTAGTTATCCTGAGAGGAGGGACCAGTGAAACTGACAGACCCAGAGAAGGAAGGAAAAGCCAGAAGGTTAGGAAAGGGCTCAGGAAAAGGTAGCAAGGTACAGGGTGGAACAGACCTTGACTGCTGACTAGAGGGTCCCTGAGCTGGAACCTGAAGAAGAGGGCTGGCCTGGGTTCCCACCAGCCAGTGGTGACGTGGGATTGGTGGGCACTGCATAGGAAGACTGCCTGAGCCTGTGTGGAAAAAAAGACTCGCTCCTTCCCCCCAGCCTGTCCCCAGAAGAGGAAATCACAATAGTGACCCAGCTGGAGGGCCCGGTCACAAAGAGGAGGCTGCAGTTCCTGGTGTGAGCGGGGTGACCAGGTGAGACAGAATGGGTGAAGACGCTGCCAGAGGAGGGTGCAATGCCTCGTAGAGCTAATCATCAGGACAGCCAGGTGGAGACTCCACCAATGGTGAGTGGACCCTGTCACAAGCATGCTAAATGGATTACCTCTCAAATTAGATGGGCACAATTATGGCCTTTTGAAAAATTGGCCTTGAAAGTTCATAAGATGCTATAATACAGTAACTCTTGTGGTAGGTTTTCTAATTTTGATAATTCTATCAAAAGACCATTGCTTTCTATTTGCTCCAAACTCCCTAATTCAAGTGAACTTTCCTCATCTTTCAACCTTTATACTCTCTACATCAGAAAGCACAATTAGGTTTCCTAAAATATAGTATGTCAGGTTTCAATGACTCTGGCTGTCTTAGTCTGTATATTTATTTCTCTTCCAAATCGTTTTCTGTAACCTTCATTTCTTTTCCTTTACATTCGCCTCATGCTTAGAATATAGCCTTGGTTTTTCACTCATTTTGTGAAGTTTGTTGTGACATGTTCCCAGCAATTTGATCAGAAACAGCACAGGCCCACATTCTGTGTATCAACATAATTACCATGCAGCTTGTAAAGGTTTATACTGAATTCAAAGTGAGCCCAATATTGGCCATCACAATATTTGGTTTGCGTATGAGTGCTAGTAGGTCACTAACACTGGAAAAAGGAACAATAAGTTGTAATGCCTTAATCACTGGAAGATATTATTTGATCCTTCTTATTCAAACAATGCTTTCATGGTTATGGCATGAAAATAAATAAATTCATGATTTCTAGAAATTAACTATCTGAGGTTAGCTTGTCTAAGCTAATAGTTATATTGAAATAATTATTAAAGTGTGTCTCAAACTCTCATCTAAACGAACATCTTAATTTCTTAAATTTGGTGTTATATGAAACCTTTAGGAACAAATTCTGTTCTCATTAACACCTTTGTAGACCCTGCTGAAATTAATTGATTAGGGTTGAGAATAGGGCTGGTTGAAAATTTTCCCTTTAAATTGGTTAGGTTTTCAGCTACACAATTTTTTTCTCTCAAAATGTGTCTGCTTTCACAGAAAAGTTTGAGGTTTTTATATAAAAGTTCTCTATGGAAGAAAAAACTCATTTTCTGGCCAGCTCCAGTATTGAGGGATGAATAAAAGAAAATCTCCTTGTTAGTGAACAGAGATTAAATTTATTTGCATTCTGTGGAATGCAGTTGTGTGTAGGGGTTTTTGTTTTTCTTTTGTTTAAGGCTATATACGATTGTCATCATTAACAGATGGATACTGTGTAGTGTTGTTTACTTTGACATAGTATTTGAGAAATTCCACAATTGAAATAGTACAAATTTTATAGTACGTTTGATTATTGCAGGTGGAAATGCCTGTATTTTAATGGTGTCCACTGTGAATTTTATTAGGAGATAAACTCTCCGCAAAGAGATTTTTCAGTTTCTGAATAATACATGTAGAACAAGCAATTACAAGAGAATAATTTATAATGTAACAAACAGATCATCCTTGAATAAAAATGTTATAGGATCAAACCTAATTAGAATTCTCACATGTGAGATCAGTACATTTTGGTACGCAAAATGTCAGGAGGGTTACAAAACAAATCAACAGCAAAGTAAATCCAATTAAACTTCACATTGGGGTAATGTGGTTTGCCATATTCAGAAAATGTCTCTCAAAATGTGTTAATTGTTTTATTTCTTTGGTGTCAAAGGCCCATTGTGGGCAGATATGTTAAGAGAAATTGCCACAGCAGGAAATATGTGGTTCGAGTAACAAATCCAGGGATATTACAGATGGAAAAGACCTGTTAAGTGATCTAGCCCATCCCCGTCCAGTACAGGATTGCTCACTAGAGTATATTTTCTAGGGCTTTAATCAGTTCAGTTTTAAATGTTTCAAAAAATGTTGCCTCAACCCACTTCCCTTCAAAGACTAGGAAATATCATCTTATGCTGCAGAGATAAATTCTGACATGGCAAGAAAAATGTATTACAGCAATAATATCTTAGCCCAGGATTCTTCCCTAAAAAGAATGGCATAGAATTTAGGAAGTGTCACAACTCAAATCCTGTTACGTTAGTAGAACTGGGGAACTGATGATCTTTGTCATCTCCTTTTTCCAATACCAACGTAGAGTTGGGCTGATGTTATGAACAGATTTCATCCATGTCTGTTTTGAGCCACCATTTGACCCTGTTGGGTGCTGCTTGGATGTTTTATGTACCATGTTATACCCACTTTCTCCTTGGATGTCCATGGTCTCTCTTTCCTGCCAGTCTTCCACAGAGAATGATTTTAGACAGTCAGTATGGAGTCATTCTAGCAATAAGGCCAAAACACTGTAGTTGGCACCTTTTGTTGACTGTAGTTTGTTGACTGCACTTTCAGTCTTCAAACAATGGTGTCATTTTTAAGCTATCTAGCCTTGTCATGCCTAAGTGGAGGCAGTGGAAGCATCTCAGTTCAAATGTTTGCAGCGTTTGCTTCAAATGCTTTCTGAAACATGGCTTTGAACAACCACAAAGTAATGTGTGTACAATCTGCATCAGCTATAATCTAGTTTTAGCTGCCCTGGTCACCAGTGTAAGGTTCCAAAAGTTTTTATTCAGGCACACAAATGTTTTGCTGGCAGTAGTCCTCTACTTGTCACTCTTCTTCATAGTTGTTGTTATATAGTATGTGGACCCCAAATAGCAAAAACTGTCTATTTGTTCGATGTCTACATTGTTAATGACTAGGTAAGCCTGTTTCTTGATTTTTGATGTTACTGTTAGTTTGGTCTTTTGTTCATTCATTTTTAATCCCTGTTCTCTGGCTGTTGCGTATAAGTTAGTTGCTGCTCCATGGTTATATTCCTCCATAGCCATTTTCATGACAATGTTGTCTACAGAGTCATGATTCATGTTTTTCCCTGATATCATGCAGCTTCCTCAGTGTTACTAAAGAAATTGGACAAGCTGTTTTTTAAGTATAGAGCAAAAAGTATTGCACTGAGCATGCATCTATTTGACTCCAGTTTTCACTTCAAACCACTCTGTCAGCTGACCACTGACTCAGACTGCATGTTCTGCAGTATTCTAATCAACTTGATGATAAAGTCATACCACTTGAGAACCTTCCACAGACTACCTTTCTGTTAACAGAGTTGAACACTCTCTTAAAATCAATAAATATATAAAACGGGTTCATTGAACTCTTTATATCTCCTCAAGATTTGACAAAAACATCTCATCTATGGTGGAACTTCCAGATCTACAGCCAGCTTGTGACTCAGAAAGGATTTCAGCTGCTCTTCTTTTCATTCCGCCCAGAATAACTCTACAGTTATTCCTCCGTAGTTGTCACAATCTGTCAGGTCACTTTTCCTTAAGAAGTGGTACCATGATTGATCATTGCCACTCTTCAGGGACATCACCCTTCACCCAGATGAAGTTAAATAGTTTGCAAAGTAGCATGAATATGCCTCTTCCACCATGTTTTAACACTTCAGACAGTATAGCATCTGGACCAGGTTCCTTGCTGTTTATCAGGTACCTGATTGTGGCTTCAATTTCTGCTTCCACTCTTTGTTGCTGCCTTCACAGTTGACAGCTGGGTTACCTTGACTATATATGACCTTTTTAAATTTCCAGAATATACTTTTGGGAACTTTCTGAGATCTGAATTCTCCTTGTGTATCTGTGTTTTTGTATCAAGATTGCATCGTAGGTAAGTGAAGGGAGGTTTTCAATCTAAAAAAAAGTGGCGTTTTTATATGACATATTAGCCTGTCATTATGCATAATGCTCCTGTAGGCTGGTCTTGCAAAATGTTGAGGTGCTGAAGGTCCTCCAGTGATGTTAACTAAAGCTCTGGTCTAACCAAGACCTAACATGTGCCTAACTTAAAGCATTTGAATAGTCCTATTGAAGTTGATGGGACTGTTCATGTACTTGAAGTTAAAACGTGCATAACTGTTTGCAGGATTGGGGCCTTGTTCTATAATAGTTCTTTCTACTATGTTAGAGTTTTAGCATGCAGAGACATTTGTTCAACTTTAATGTCATTTTCTTAAAGATTAAGTTGTGATCTCTGCATTCATTTGCTAAGTGGAATATTTGTTACTTTCTAAAATTGAGAAGGCCACAATAAATTGGACATACATTTTTTGGAACTTTGTGAATACTATGAATATTTTGTTAAAAATGAAAATGCTACTCAAAAAGACACAGCTCAACAAGTTGTTTTTCCACTACATCTTGAAAGCATATTGGATGAATACAATCTCTATTTCAGACTGTTTGTTTTCTTTGTTTCACAGATGTTGATTCATTAATAATTCAGTGATTAAAACCAGTACTAAAATCAAACACCCTTGACACTGAAAGCTGGAGAAGACCAGCATGAAATGATTTCCTTCATTTTAATGACGATCAGTGAATGTGTAAACATCAATTAAATTGAAGAGTGTGCGCATGTACAGACACAAACAAAAAATCATTGGCAGGCAATTTGGACTATAGCATGTGCGTTCACTAAAGATCACTGTGGTAGAGTATTCAGCTTTCTGCTCATTTTATGAATAACGTTTTTGTAAATATCCATTTTAAATTAAATACAAGGGGGACAGATCCTCAGCTGGTGCAAACTTTTTAGCTTTGACTTCCCCTCTCCAGCCCAAACTTCCTGCATTTCTCTCTGAGCCTTTCCATGGTGAATCCTTTTATATCCTCCTGCCCAACATCTTTGTCTCGTTGTCCTGCTTGGGGAATTTTTTCTCCATTACCCTCCCCCACACACACTCCATTCAGACCATAGGAGGAAGTATCTTCTCCCAGCTCAACCCAAGTCCCAAAGTGCTTCACCCTGAATAGGTGGCTATTGAGTTCTAATGGCCCACCATTGTCCCTGATCTGGAAGAGATATGTTGAAAGAGAGAGAGAGAGGCATTCGTGATGTAGCAATCTTATAGAAATAACTTCATAATATCAACCAGAATTCATAAATCATGCATAGGTTCCCCAAATCATCACACCTCTTTCAGGAGTTTGGAAAGATCCAAATATCAGCAATTGTCACCTATTCTATGGCTCAGTGCCTTAATGGAATGGTCTTGGTAGCTTCTTCAGCTCATGAATATGCAATCTGCTAATGCATGTGCAGCAAGGTTGTAAATCTTCTTCAACCTGGTGATCCTATTTATTTTGTCTTCATGATGGGAAATTCTCAGAGCATCTTTAAAGTTACAGTCTGAACTCTTTTTTGGGGATCAGTTCAGTTTGACCTATGCATTTAGTTCCATTGGGGTTTAAAAAACTTTAAAAAAAAAATTAAACAGAAGTTCTGTTACTACTGGATTAAAAAAAGGCATTAGATGAAAAAATGCTACCAGGTTTGGAATGCACTGCTCTTCAAAGCAGCAATCCACAGCTGAATTTAAAACTGCTTAAAGACAGGATTTATAGTGGAAACGACCACAATTGATCCAATGCAAAAAGTAGTTTTGTTTAGCAAATGCATTTTAATTTTCACTCTTCCCCCCCAATACAAATCAATGTATTACATGCCCCATTTCTCACATGCAACTTCACTGTAAAAGGGAGCCATATCATTCCTTTCAATTTGAAAAGCACCATCTGTTCAGAGAGAGGTGAGGAAGGGGCAGGGTGATTTAATGTTAATTAATGCACAAATTATGATAAACCAATATATTTATAGAGTTAAGATTTAAAAAATCAAAATATCCATCCAAAATGGCCTGTGTGTGTATGTGTAAACTCTTTTTATCAAAGCTGGCACTTTCTCTCATCATAACTGTACAGTAATCCAACTTGGGGAATGTGGCATGATGGTTTACCCCCCAGGCTGGAGAGCCTCAGGCTCAGCCAACCCTGATTACAGGATGAGCCCTGACTGGGAGGAGTCATGAGATTTAGGTATAAAAGGAACAGGAAATTACAAAAAAACAGGGGGCTCAGGAACCTGTGGGAGTTTTTAGGGGGTGAGGAATGTTTTCCAGGCAGAGAGGTCGGGGAGAGACTCTGACCAAGAACAGGAGGGACTGCAAAGCTCTCCAGGGAGGGAGGCTTGGGAAAAACCCTGTCCAAGCAGGGGAGAGAGACTGCAAAAACCCTAGCCAGGAAGGCCTGGGGGGAGGAAGAGAAGCTCACACAATCCAAGTTTATGCATGGACTTTGTTTTTGGGGGTTTAAGTTTTATTTACAGTTTATTTTATATTAATAAACCTAGTCTCCAAGAAGGAGTATTTTCTGACTAATAAAAATGCCTGAAGTGAAGTTTATTTGAACAGTCTGAGAGGGAAACTGAGGCAGGTTGCCTCTCGTGTGATCCTAGGCCATGAGATGGCGCACAGGGGGTAGCCAGTCCAGTTACAGAGGACTAGAAAGAGACATTCTGTTATACAAGATATGAATTTTGATAAAGTCATCAGTCTTGGAATGAAGAGAATGTATTTTGAAGAGCAATTTTCATGAAAATGGAATGGAAGCTGGATATGAAGGTGTATAATCCATGCGTTATTAAAAGGTGGTGTTTGGACAAGGTTACTTTTTTCTATGTGTACCATGCTACAAAAAATCTGAAGACTGAGAATAAAAAAGGTTTTTAAAAAGCTTAATTGGCATAACTGGTTGAGCAGTGCTATACCATTTGGGTTAACACTTTTGATCAAAGTCTTTCATTGTGTTGTGTATGCATCCTTTTTCATATTTCAGTAAATTAGTTCTTTACGGAGTCTGTTAATTTGGCTCAATTAGTCAATGTTATGTACAATGCCTTACATTATATCCCAGATGAGCAAAGAGATTAAATGACATTTTCTTACAGTTTTATGTTACAGTATACGTAAGATAAACTTTATTGTAAATCCTACTTAATTTTAGAATCTGTCAATATTTTCAACATTTTTTCTGTTTGGCAAACAAACACCAACCTCACTAATGTCCAACAATTACAAAATGTTGAAACATCATTTACAGAATGGTGGGAGTGGGGGCAAGGGTGAAGGGGAATTCATGATAATCTATCATTTTAATTTTATGGTAAATTAGTGTAGACCTACCCGATTTAAAGAGCTTCTAAAAATCCCTGGCCAGAAAGTTTTAAGTTTTATACTGGTAAAACTGAATTTTATAACACACTGAATTCTAGGCACTGACCTTTCCTTACTTTCATACGTGCATTTCTATAACTGCCACTAAAGCCATGTAAAGAGCAAACTGGTTTGTCGTTCTGTGCATATAGCTCATTGAAGGCCCAATGGAAGAATTTAAAATATCTATTTGCTTACATGCTAAAATGGTGTAGGGCTCCCTAACTAACCCTAAATCATCCCGGTGTATGGGAATTTCCCTGTAGTCTAATCCAGCCCTTTTATACTGCTGGAGCAATGTGAAGAGTCCACAGCATCAGCCAGAATCTGGCCCAAAGATTTTTATCTTGAAGGAGACTAGAGAGTTGTAGCACATACTGAATTCAGGAAGAGGGGAAAAAAACTGTTTACCTGGACTTTAAGCCTGGAGACTCTTAGGCAATACAGTGCATGGAAGTGGTTTTTGTGCTGAGCGAGCCAAGGAAAACATTCATTGCTCAGCATGACATCCAGCTAAACTAATCTTCGTTTCGCAAAGGAAATGCTTTTTCAGCATTTTCCAAGAGTTAAAGGACTTGAGTGAAAACCATCCAAGTCTTGATCCAGATGTTAAGTGTTTCTCTACAATAAAATCCCTCTTGAAAATTTGTAAAGACTAGTTGGCTCATCATCTGTTCTAACGTGACAAGAAGAAAATTTGCCATATCAGAAAACTGATGTTATGCGGTGTGGTAAAGTCAGGCCAGATGGCCACAGAAGGGCATACCAGGGCCGGTATGTGAGCCCAAGAATGCTAAAAGCTCTTTTCCCTGGAGGCAAGGGAGAGATTGCTGCAAGGCATTAGAGACACCTGGACCCAATGAAGGGATACTCTAGGTGTACTTAAACCCTGCCTTTCCTAAAGGGAGGGGGGGGAGCAGAAGAGGAGGAAGCTACCAGAAGGCTTGTGGCAGCTGGAGGAGAAACTTCCCCTGAGCGAGGAGACAGTGTGTCTCTGCAGCCAGAGGAGCAGAGAAGGGGAAAAGCCCTTAGCCCCAGTCCCAGCCGGCAGGAGGGAGCCTGAGTAAGATACCTCCCTGGGGAGACAGGGTAACTGGTGACTCCCTGGCCCACTACAAGGGACGGAAGCGTGAGACTCACTAGGGTGAAGCTGGCTGTTTGCCACAGTGGTTACATTTATTTTGTTCACCTACTCTTTAAAATGTATTTAACTGTAATTGTTTTGAATAAGTAAAATATAGGTAAACATTACATTTTTTCCTAAAAGCCATCTAATAATATCGCCTTAATTCATTATTGTCATTAAAAAGTGTGTTCAAGTTTTATGCCAACCCTGTTCCCACTATGCTGAGAAGCTAAATGAGGCTAACTTTTAACTGGCTACTTTAATGCTAAACAGAATAAACAACAAAAGAATATCACATGTGCTCATTCCTTTAATTCTTTCTTTTAAATTTCTTTCATATACTAATTTAGCCCCTACTTGGAAACAAGACCCCAACATGGTCAACGAAGTGTTGATCTCTTTTTTTAAAAGAACAAAGCTTAGGGAAAGCTAAATGGAAATTTGGTGAATACTGCCAGTTAAATTGAAAGTATGTTCATTTCTTTTAATATAAATATATCCAGTCCTGGCGATCCCATTCTGGATGATCTTGGTAGCCATCTGTCTGGTCTAATTTACCTAGATTTAATGAACGAGAGTTAAACTATGGCAGGACCCCATTAGGCAGTAAATGAATTAAAATTTTGCCTGGCTTTTAAACATGATTTTTAGGATCTGTTGGACTTCTTGCCCAACCTGTTTCTCATTATCTCTTTCTCTCTGATCCTCCAATGGTGTTGGCTTCAATTTCCAGTTTGTCTCTGTTTTGATTCCCTACAGTCCTATAGGCACAGAATGCCCTTCTTGAGCTCTTCTGCAAGGGTATATCACTTCTCTTCATTCAAATCCTTCCTTAAGATTCACTTCTTCAATGCTTACAAGAAAGTAACTAACTAAAGGCTTGATTCAAAACCTCTTGAAGTCAAAGGGGGTGGGTGGGAGGTCTCTGAATTGTCTTCAATGGGCTTTGAATCAGATCCTATGTCATCACTTTTTATTTAAGTATAAAAAGAAAGGAAAAACATACATTGTGGTGTCTTGCCTCTGCCATTGAGTGTCTGCATTCTTAGGTGTCATTCCCATCCTCCTCCCGAGATCCCACTGCTTGCATCAACAATGTCCTATATTAGGACTCCTACTCCTCATGCACAGAACCTAGTTTTCATTACAGCATTTCAGTAGATCCAGTTCTGTACATTCAATTTGTTATTGACATTCTCCAATAATAGTAATCTTTTCTAACTCTTATACAGGAAGGGCATGTGCTTGCAGTTAGTACAGATTTAAACAGAGACATGGGTGGCTTTATCATTTCACACTTGCTTTCTCCTGGCAGATTCTATAACGTCTTGGAAAGATAACTAAGAATGAAGGGGAGGTTAGGGATTCAGCACTGACGGTCACTTTTGGTCTGTGCTATGATTGCTGACTTCTTGTGCATGGAGCTCTGGTTTTAAGAGGAATGAAGTCTTTCAGATCTTTATATCACTGATCCCACCTGCCGCCTGAATTAATCTGAATTTGCTATTTCACATTCTCCAGTTAAAGGACAGGGAGCCATTATGTGGTTCAGACTTCTAATCTCTAGGTGTTTGGCAGATGTATCTTTTGCAATGGCTAGGCAATGAACTCACCATTGTGCCAGTACTCATAGTACTGCCTGTTCTTCCCTTTGCTTCTCTAGCACTGCTGCATGCCCTCTTGCTTAACTAAGCTTCCTCCAGAGTCCTGGTAATGGTCAGTACAGGTCAGTGTACAGTACAGGTCACTGTAAAATGACACAAATTAAGTCCTCTGCAAACTAGGATCTGACCTCATTGCCCCAGAAAATGGCAGAAACACAGTCTGTGATCCTATAGATGGAGGCTAACAAAGAATCCCAGTGTAAATGCATCTACAGGGAAAAAAGGCAATTTATTTTGTCTACCGACAGGCCACTAGGAACTTAGACACTAGTATTTTGTTTCTCTTCACAAAGATTCTGTTCTTTATCATCAATGCTGGCTATGAAATATTCCCATAATCTGAGTGGACATTTACTGGAGTAATTTTTCTCTTCCTCTATCAGCTATTTATAGTGACAATTTTATTTACATATGCAAATAAAACACTGTATTCATTAATTTAAATATGTTTCTCATTGCATATGATACAAATCTAAAGAAAAGAGAATGTTAACAGGAAAAAGCAGTTTGGAAAGTATATTCTCTTGATTTTTCTTGTAAAGAATGAAAAGAGACTACATTTTAAGGGATTGTTTTCCTAGAGAGTAAATTTTGCTACATAGCACGTCTCTTTCATACCTGAAAAAGTTGGAATAATGCCTTTTTATAATGAGGATGGATGGTCTTGTTGATAAGGCATGGAATTGGGATGGGGAAGAGGTTGGTTCAGTTCTTGGCTCCACCCCTTTTTTGCAGAGGTTTGAAAAAGTTTGGCTAATTGTTGTTATTTTTCTTTGCTTTTTGCATAGTCCCCACCACACATCCTGGTTTTGGCCATCACCAGAAATGTGTAAATAGTGAAATGTCACAAAAAGCCTTTTCTTTTGGTATTTCTAATCATATCTTAAAGCAAAAATTACTAAAAAATCTTAAAACAGCTTGCACTCTACTCTCATTTTCACAGGATGTCATACAAATTTGCAGACCAAAGAGACTGTGACTGTTTGGTTCACTTTTGATAGAGTATCCCAATGTTAGTGCCATGGCCACATTTCCAGCAATAGCAAGTGATCAGAGCATGGCTTATTATAGAATTGGCTCCTTGTACCATTAGTCACTGAGCCTTACAGTATTTTGAAGGAGACAGCAGGCAAGAGAAGATTCAAGTATATAGCTTTCAATTTAGAAGAGTTCTGCCACTTCTCCAATGCTAATAACCCAGAATATATTAGCCGCAAATTACATCATTTCTTAATAATTAATTTTCAAATTATTGAAATCCAACACCAGAAATAATTTTTGCTATTTTCCATTTTCAGGGACTATGCAATTATAGTCACGTTTATATAATTTTTCAGCTCAGTAATCTATAATTTCAAGGTTGGAGTGCATTTATCTATCCACTGGGTCACAATTTGTTTCTTGGCTATCAAAGTACCTGGAATTTCATAATTGTTCACTTTAAACTGCTTTTACCACCATTTCCCAAAATGTAGAACTCTGAAGTCAGCTAAAAATTTTCATCTAAAAGACAGATGCTAAACTAAGATCCCTGTTTCTAAAACCCCTCCATCTTCTTACCATTTTACAAATAATGAACTAATGTTACAAGTTCATCTCCATACATTACATTTCTGGGGGCTTTGCTTACAAAAAGTTATGGATCAGAGAAGGTGAATAATGACTTTGGCCCTGACCCATGTGTGAGGATGAATCTCTGGACTTGTGAGGACAACTATTGAAGTCAATTGTTTGTAATTATGTTTGTATGTAATATACAAGGTGGAAATACGAACTTATGTAATTTTCTAGTTATATATGGACATTAATAGGGCCAAAATAATTTGCAGCAGATAAATTTTCTGCTCAGTTGCTACAGCAAAAGGTTTTAGATAAAAATGATTTTTAAGGATATGTTCCATGACTTGAACAAGGTTAATTCAAATTCTATCCAGTCTGTAAATGCATGTGTCCTAAAATGCTTATATACACAATGGGTTTTGGGGAGAAGGTGGGGAAATGAAAGCGCTGGCTATGGAGTAATGTGTTGGTAATTGTACAAAGCAGCAGCAGCAGACAGAAAATAAATTGGTTCACTCTTTTTGTTTCCTAGGTTTCCTATTCATCAAACTTACTTCTGATCTGCAGTATCCCTCCTGAAGATGATAAAGACAGCGGGGAATAAGTCACAGATGGAGATTCTGTTTAGTACGTGCAGCTATTAAGCTTTACATGTTTTGAAGTAGATTCATAGATTTTTGAGGCCAGAAGGGACCACTGTGATTATTTATACTGACCTCCTGTATTACACAGACCATATAATTTCACCAACTAATTCCTGCACCAAGACTCGAACTTCTGGTTAGACATCTTTCTAGAAGACATGTTCTAGCTCAATCTTGATTTACAGACTTCAAGTTAAACTCTAAGTAAGTTGTTCCAGTGGTTAATTACCCTTACTGTAAAAATTTGGACCATATTTCTAGTCTTCAGGTGTTTAGTCTCAACTTCCAGTTATGGGATCTTGTTATGCTTTTCTCTGCTGTTATACTATAGAGCCCTGTACTATCAGATATCTCTCCATGTGTACTGATAGATTAATCAAGTAATTTCTCTTCAACAAACAATCATAGAAGATGAGGGTTGGAAGGGACCTCAGGAGGTCATTTAATCCAATCCCCTGCTCAAAGCAGGACCAATCCCAACTAAACCATCCCAGCCAGGGCTTTGTCAAGCCGCATCTTAAAAACGTCTAAGGATGGAGATTCCACCACTGTCCTAGGTAACCCATTCCAGTGCTTCACCACTCCCCTAGTAGAAAAAGGTTTTCTTAATATCTAACTTAGACCTCCCACAACAAATGGCCTCGTTAATGGGTAGATATCAGATAAGGTAACCTGTTCCCCATCACGCTTTTTTCCGATTATAACTGAATAAGTGAGCCTCTTTATTTTGCCACAGTAAGGTAGGTTTTCCAGAGCTTGAATAATTGTTGTAGCACTTTTCTGAACTCCAATTTATCAATATCAATAGAAGACATGTACACAATATACTAATCAAGGTCTCACGAATGCCATACATCTGTAATATCACCTGTCTACCTTCACTCAATATTCCCCTGGATTTTCCTTTTATAGTAAACCCCTCATGCCCCATAAAACAAGGAGCAGAGAGCAAAAATTACAATGAAAAATAAGGTAGAAAAATACAGTAGAGAATGGGTTGATTAAAATGTAAATACAGGGTGTGACTATGGATCACAAAGGAGATGGAAAGAAACATTCTAATGGAAAAATAAACTGAGTAACCCAAATATATTGTTATGGTGGTGTCTGCCAGGACATATTGTTGCATAGTCTTACAGGTTATTTCTTTTAGCTGTAGTGTCTGAAGAAATCCTTGTAGTGTTGTTGCTTTTGCGGGGCACTTTCTTTTAAGGGAAGCTGTTGCAAACAGAAAGAGAGTTCACACACTCTTCTAATCTTTCTACCCTAAATTAATTTGGGAGGCATTTTTGCTTCCTGTGAATCCGGCACGGGGGTTTTGGCTGTGAGCTCTAAAAGAGGAGATTGCCTGCATGCTGTTTGACCCCCTCAGTTCAATGACTGGTGTGCACCGGGTAAATCAAATACGTCACAGTAAGAAAATATCTAGATTCCACATTTCTGATTTCTCCTCCATCAGAAAACTGACCTGAAAGGCCCTGAAATCTGCTACTTCTCAGCTGAAAGGTGACAATAGATATCTACTGTACAGCAGGAATCTACTTTGTGCTAATTTAGCTTTGGAAAATTATTCTCTCTCTAGTACAGTTCATAGCAGAGGCTTCCCTTTGAGGTGTTGTTGTCTGAAATATGAGATTCTGTTTTTGTAAACCTGATCTGTATAAATAATTTCCACTATTAATCTCCTTCAGTATCTTTGTGTAGAAGGTTTCCAGCCGATTCTGTATGCCTATGGTTTAATCTAAGGTTATTTGTAATATCAATGAACTGCCAGAATGTTAGCTGAAGTTTGGATTCTCTCTAAGAAATTCAGAGTATCAGTCCAGGGTCCCACTAATTACTTTGTTTATAGACCAAGGTGAACCGGAAAGAAAATGGAGTCACATCTTGCAGGCCTGATGCAAACATTGCTGTCTTTATTATTCAGAACACAACTTCCAGTTCTAGATCATCCATGTAGAATTTCTCCAAATTTTGCCATTATTCACAGAATAATAGTGAGCCCTTATAAACCACTATACTGAGCCCTGGTCTGGTTACTCTGATTGTTACCCACTTTCAAATATTCCTCAGTGATTTGACCCAGGGTAAGCAGATGAATGGCTCAGACACACCAGATAGGTTTAAATGCCCAGTGGTTAACTTTATCTATTATATCTCTGGGAGTGGCACTATACTGCCACTTCCCCTCTCTTATATAGCAGGCATTTAATTAGTCCAGTGACGGTTACAGGGCTTTAGCCACAAATCAAACAAACACAATGATCCTTCCCACTCTACTCACAAACTCAGCTTTGTTGTAAAACCGCACCCACCGCTCTGCCCCCAACAGAGGCCACAAGGCTGAGGAGGGAACCTCAGTCCAGAAAGACTTCAGACTCTTTCCCACCCCCATGAGTGCAAGTCCCGTTTACCTTTGGGAGCTGTCCCTTTTAACCTTTACTCACCCTGGACACTGGCCACAAGTTGCAACAAGTCAGTAATCATAACAGCATTATATTAACCTCCTGTCTCATTGATTCTGACACAACTGGGGCTCTGGGGAAGCTGTGGTAAAAGTGTGGGGGGAAAACATTGGTTCCCATCCCAGCTTGGCCCAATGGGAAAAATTCCTTCCTAATCCCTAAAAACAAGCAATGGGTCAGACCTGCAGCATCATAAGTGGCACAGCCCACATTCTACATGGGAGGGAGGCCAGAACAGCCAATCAGACAGTAAGAGGCTTTAGAAAAACTTTGGCTTAGTTGGGCAAGTGGAAGAGGACACTCAGCAGGCATCAGATCAGCTAGTCCCATCCCCCCTTGCCCAGCCAATGGCAAAGCAGAGGATTGAAGGCAGGGCAGAGTAGGTAGCTGCCTCCTTGCCATGCATGCATTTTCCTTTCTAATTCCGTACTGCCCGGTCAAAGACCCTCTCTCCCACTAAAGATGCTGAGATTCTCTTTAGCTTTCCCTTTTCCAGAAATCCTTCCATCAAGAGGGAAGTAATCAAAAGATACAGTAAGTATTTTATGTGCAGATGATGACACAGTTCACCATTATATGTGGAGAGCAGAACACTGACATCACACAGAAAGTTTGTGCCAGATCCAGGAATCAGAATCCAGGTCTCCTGAGTCCCAGTCTAGTACCTTAATCTCAAACCATCCTTCCTCTTTAGTCCTCAGCTTCTGAAGTATCTGATTTTTCAGAGGCATCCAAACTATGTTTTTAAAAGTCTCATACAAGCCATTTATACAGCTAGATGAGTAAAACTTTTTTCCAGATTTTCATAATACGTATGCAAATCAAACATCAAAATTCATCCAAATTCAGATTGGTTATCTGAAATTTGGATCAGTAGGAAATGGCAATGTATCCAAGAGCCAATCAATATTATCTTACTGTGTCTTTATTTCACTGCTTTCATGGGAGTTACCTTTTGCCTTGTAGTTACTCAGAATGAGACTCTTGGTTGACTTAAGTTGAGTTCTGATTTTCTTAAATACCACATCTATTTGGATGGGAAAATGTAACAAACCAATGTGTGGTGTGGGTACAGCTGGCAATTTCTTTAACCAATGTAGATTATTCTTTGCAAATGGACAATTGTCTCAAACTTGAACTTCATAGGAAGGCCCATTTTGTACCGTGCTAAAACATGTTAAGGAATGTGTTTTCAAAGCAGAATAAACACATGGCATAAAGTTAGCTCTCCTAAATTAGATTTACTGTGAGGTAATTGGAGTGTATTACAATCCTGAGATTTAGGAACATAATTATAAGCTGCAGTAGACAGTCAAGAATATAAATAAAAGGGAGAGAAAGAGAGGTCTATGATCCATAGATTTCCTTTCTATGTTAACTATCTGATATATAAAGGAAGCCACTAGCACAACTTTAGTACATTAAAGCAATGATAGCTTGCTTTTTCCATTGGATTTGTGGAGCAATGGAGATCATAATATTCCCAAAAGGCAATACCAAAAAGGAGTAGCTCTAAAGCAGTCCCTTTGCGAGCAATATAAAATGTACAATTTTATTACGGCACACACAGAATATTAATGAATTTTAAAAACAAATTGCCTCCTCAGAAAGAGCAACAGAAAACTATTTGTTTTTTGCTGGATGTCTCTTTACAATATATGTGCCAAATAAATGTGCTAAGTTGGACAAGAGATTTTTTTTCCCTCCATTTGTTCCAGTTTGTTTCAGCATAAATCGAACAATTTAGAATATACAACGTAATTCACCAACTCCCATTTTCTCTTCAACTAAGCAATCATCTGTTGTGCTCAATGTCAAGCTATGAAGGGTCATCCAACAATAAATGCAGTCAGTTGTGGGAGCTAGGAGTATGGAAGAGAGAAGCCATTTCCTGTCTGATGATAAAGTGCCATCAAACTGTTCTCAGACAAGAATGTGCTACTGAGCAGCCCATAGGAGACATGATTTAGAGCAGGTTTAGCTTAAGAACATTACTTTTATTTTGATCTTTATATTTTTCTTGATACTTAACTAGCTCAGAAAATCTTATTAATAGCTATATGTATTCAATTGCCAACCAAATCAAAGGTCCCATTATGCTAGACACTATACAAAGATACAAACAGTTCCTCTAGTAAGCAGGCAGGGGGCTTAACACCCCAAGATCAGTTTTCTCAGATCCTTAAGGAACATGTATTGCTCTCATGGCCCCATCCTTACTTGTCAGCAGGGGTCCTTCAGCAGCCGTATTCCCATGTGCTTCCTGCTGGCAGCTGCACCAGCCTATTCCCAGTGCAGAGTAGGATACAGGATACGGTACGGGTGACATGCTCAGCAATTTTTTTAAGCTGAATCATTGCCATGGTTTTGGGGGAGATGTTGCTGCTGAGGGAGTGCATATGCAAAACAGGTGAACACAGGTGGTGTGAATTGAAATTATATTTGAGACAATATCAGCAGAACATTTGTTAAGTCATTTGCTCAGCTCTGCTTAGGAACCAGATATAGGTAATATGGACTTGCTCCTGACATGTCTTGAGCACTCTGGCCCTCATCAAACAAAACGCTTTTCCATTGAAGTTGACCTTCTGTTGACTTCCTGATCCAAAGTCCATTGTCCTCAATGACGTGCTTATGAGTAGTAATGGTGATGTCACAATTTAGCACATTTTTAACTGCTTTGCTAGATCAGTTCATGGGTGTTCAGCTCTTTGCAGGATCAAACTACTATACCAGATACTGACAACATTCTCCAGTGCTGTTAAAACCAGTGCATGGGAAACGTCTGATACAGTGCAAATACCTTCATACAACTGGAAATAATTGCAATTCCTTATTGCAGATGACTCTCATCTGACTAAATAATTAACTTAAGAGACACAGGAGTTCCCCAAGGCACCTGTAAGCTGCACACAATAATAATCATAAATAGGAAAAGAAAAATATCTTTCAGGAGCTACAAGAGAGACATGAGGTAGTACAATGAGAGTAATGTAGTAACTGGTAAAGGACCCGCTGGACTCCTTCATATCTAGCTCTGCTCATTAACTCACCATCTGTGTTATCAGACAGCACAATATACTTTGATTGGTGATGCCTTCAGAAATGAATGGGAAGGAGAAAAGAGATGTGTAGAGCATATCACATTCTGTGCATTTAACCATAAGCTCTGCTAAAATGCTATGAATCTCAGTTTGCGGACTGGCTGTTCAAATACTAAAATTTCCAGGCACCGTGAGGTAAATTAAAACAAGCCTCCTAAAAGATATAGTTTCAGATATCAAAACAAAACCTTTATAGGATAAAAGAGCCTCTCCAAAACAAGTTTACTTACTATGAGAATAAACTTCCAATGCATCAAGGTTATGCATTGCCATAATTTCTTAAACACTTAGGCTTTGATTCAGCAAAACACCCTGGTAGGTGCTTATGTCCATCCTGATTCTGGAAAGCATTTTAGTACATCATTATATCCCATTGATTTCAATGCAATTTAAGCAAGGAAATAAAGTTAAACACAGACTGAAATGTTTAGCTGAATCAATACTAGCATGCACAATGTCTGACCTGGTTACCTACAGCCTGATCCAAGGCCCATTGACATCAGTGGACATTAATGGGTCACTATGGATTGCACGACACTCAGTATTGTATGCAGGATCAGGCCTTTTGTTATTGACACGAGAAAGTAAATTTGACAGCTCCACTAAGATTCAGCCACCAATTCTTTCACCTACATTACTTAATGGAACCCAGAGAAACTCTTTATCCTGGTCTGGCAGTATTTATTGATGGGCCAGAATGAAGACTAAATGAGTGAGCTCTGGTACGTACCCTTGGTTCAGCTGAGAGGAAGGTCAAGAATTAAGTGAATTTGTGAATATTTTTTTTAATGATGAAAACAAACCCTGTCAACCTGCAGAACCAGCCAGACTAGAGTAATAAACCATGAATGATAAATAACCAAAAGAGTTTATCCTTCATCGCTGGATAAGGAACAACAAATGTTGAAGAAAAGCCTTTTGCTTTGTGTTTGAAAAACCATGACACCAGCTCATTCAGATTATTTGAAAATTTGGATGAATAATTATTGTTTCTAACTTAAAGCTTCCCAAATTGACTGAGCGGTAAAGACATGTACATCATTTTCTTGTGCCTCAGCTCCACCTCCCCAGTAATCAGAATGCATTTTTCATAGTCATTGGGATCTGATGACATCACCCACATCAATCTATTTTATGATCTCTAAATAGCTTATTTCCTTCAATATCCTCTAATTTCTGATGAAGAGAAGCTCTTAATAATAAGCTGTGTTCTTTTCTTTACACCAATTACGGCAAAATAAACTTGTCTTCAATTCCTTTTTTATTAAATAATTCAAATAATCTGCATGTGTTGCATTAATTATTTTATCTTCTGTCTGTAAACGTCTCTTGGGAAATTATTGTGTTTGAGCATGATACCACCATTTCCTGTTCTAAGGTACTCAATATTAGAGACATCATACTGAAAGTCCTGAAAGTTAATCTTATTTCCTAATGGAATTTTACCTTTGACCTATGAGTCATTAGAACAAAGTAATTAGATAAATCATGACAGAGACCAAAAATTTTACGATGACATCATATGGAAAACAAAGGACATATCTCACATATATATAAAAAAAAGTGAAGTACTTCCTGTATAGACATAGGGATTTAAATATTCCATCAAAGGTACACTAGAATAGAAGCACTGAGTTCTATAAGTTCAAATCATATATAACAAAATAATGTACAGATACAAGTTTTCTAATAATCAATAAGAGCAGTCATCTTTATAGAGAATATTGAGCATAACCAGAATACTTTCAGAGTGTTGGGAAATGAGAAGTAAATAATTA
Source organism: Emydura macquarii macquarii (assembly GCF_026122565.2). NCBI lineage: Eukaryota > Metazoa > Chordata > Testudines > Chelidae > Emydura > Emydura macquarii. Next base: position 1,998,364 of record NW_027131527.1, read on the forward strand.
TTCCAGCAGCAACCCAGAAGTGATTACAAATCTTTATACATTACTAAAAGCTCTTTGAATACTTGAATATTATTTGCAGTAGTAAAAAGCAAAACATTGTTTAGAGATCACTACTGCTATTAGACATCTTAAACAAATTACTTGTTAATTGCTGGGAAATAATGGTTGCTGTGTGATTAATGCTTAATTATCAGCAAGGCTTTTTCTTGGTAAAACATGAGAGACTGGCTGTTCTGCTCTTCAAATATCCAAGGGAATCCCATTTAATTTCCCCAATATGTCATACATCCACAGTCTTAATGCTCTACTTTACTCTATGCATATTGAAGCCTTGTGGACTAGTGAGCTAAGGATGGGAGTAGGAACCAAGAATGCTGTGTTTAGTTTTAATGCTGTCTCTGCCACCAGCAAGCTGTCTTTACCCCTAGCCATTTAACCTCTATCTTGATTTTGCTATTTGAATAATGTTTAATGAAATATGCTAACAGGGATTATTTAAATTGATTGGTTAATGTCTGTAAAGTACTTGACAATTATTAATAATACTACTACTTGTAGAGGATCTCAGATGTGTCCTCAAGTGAATGGAAAGGATATAGGAATCCCTTCTCATTTGCCCCTACACAGAGACCAAGTCCAGTCACACCTGATTTTGTCCTACCCTAGTCCAAATGATACTTACATGTCCAAAGAGCCACCCAGTTGGCCATCTAAAATAGTGTTGAATAACTGTTAGGAAATAAACTAGAGTATTATAAACGTTGAATTCCTTGTGCAATGGGTGACACAAGTAAAACTTCATTAACAGAACCAGTTCTAAAACAGAAAATCTCTGTTCGCCTGAGCAATGCTCCCATGAAGTCAATGGGTGTTTTGCCACAGAGCACGTGAGCCCAGATGGCTGATTACTGTGAAACGTCCTCTGCTATCCTGGACAAAATACCCCATTTCTTCTGCTGGCTATGGGAAAGTTCACAGCATGTTTTGGCAAGAATGAAGGTACTGGCTTTCTCTCCCTGTGTTCAGAAAGTAATTCAAAGAGGTTTAAGATGACTCTCCTCTCCCATTAATGTACAGTATTGCTTCATTTCCACACCTTGCATCTAAGGTTTAATATCCCAGATCTTTCTCGTCTCTTTCCAGTCTTCTGCATCACCCAAGAAGCTAAGTTGAATACCGAAAAAGACATTGTAACTATCTTTGCTAACATCTGTAATAGGCCAATTTCAATGCTGTTGCAGTGTCCCTTATCATTCTATACGTCTGAGTTTGTATTAATATCTCCCAGGGAAGCAAATGCATTAATGAATATGCCTGAATTAAAGACTGTATGAGTAAGCATTTACATGAGAGGATGTGTATGATGTCAGTATGATTAGGTATTGGGGCCAGGTACTAGCCAGTATGAATCACCTTAAAGGGGCTTGTTTTTCAGAACTTTGCTGACCATTCACCTTGAGAAAATCAGATGCTTTTTGAGATGCTTCCAAAAATCACTGGTCACTTTGGAAAATTTAGGTTTATTAAGTATATATATGATGAGGTGCAACTGCTTTTGCAGCTCTGCAGCATCCTTTTGCTGTTTGTCTTTTCACCAGGTTTCCATCTACCTGACTCATTAACAAGTCCTTCATAAATGGGTGTGTATGGAGGTGTGATGTCTCTTCGAATATTACGCCAAGTGAGCAGGCAGATATTTTTATGAAGTACAGCTTTTGGACTAAGCTGTTAGTCAAGTTGTTCAGACTGTCCTAATTTAAACGATGATGCCCCTCAGAATGAATAGACGTGTATGTTGAATTTCAGATCCCGTTCCCAGATTAATGTTTTTTTGCCTACTAGCCACAGCTGGTGCAACTTGTCTATTTTCTCTCTGGTTAAGTGGCATGATTGGAATTAACACCTGCCAGTTATCGATCTGTGCTGATACTTCTTTGTCTTATCTGAATGTTGTTTGTTAAGAATGTGTACTCATCTTTTCTTACATCTCTCGCTTCCTCTAGTTTAGACACCTCTGCTTTTAAAATAACTAAGTTTGTGGGCCTAGTTTGTGAGCTTTTAGGACAGGGGGGGAAAAACTTAAGTTACTAGGTGGAGGAAAAATAAACATTTCTTAGCGCTCTTGGGAAGGCTGAGACCTGGAGACAGCTTGGTAGGATTAAATTATATGTATCAAAAGAAAGCGGGGAGCGTCTGGAGCATTCCTGCATGCCAGCAATTGCTGGCTGCTGGACCCCTTTCAAGCTGCTTTGATTTATGCCAGGGATTGTTCCAGATACCATATTTGGGGGGCATAATAAGGTATCTTAAAGCTCTTTTTCACTCCATTCTTCTGAGCTGGTCTCAGTGAAGCTTGCATGAAACTCAGCATGTGGCTCTGCTGTATGGCCAAGCAAAGAATGTCCACAGGACTGATGAACATTAAGAGCTGGCTTTAAGTAATCGAAATGGATACATATGCAATTCAGAAATAGTTGCAAGCAACTTGCTTCAGGTAACATGACAACATAAATAGACAAATGCTATTTCTGTGTGAATTGTAAGTTCAAGTAGTTGGTCTCTTCTCAGTCATGTAAATGATCAAAATTCTGAGAAGTGCAGTACAGACTAGAAACTTGTGTATTCTGAGCCATTTTTGTTGTTGTTGTTCAGATGTATCCTTTTGTTCCAGCTTTTGTTTGAATTGGACAACTATGTTTCCTTCCGCTGGATATAGGAACATAGTTAAGATCTTACTTTGCTTTAGGATATTGTTCTTCTATTATCCAAAGCATTCATTCAACAAAGTAGTGGTGATTCTCCAGCAAGATGGGGGAAAATAATACAAAACTAGCAATGAGCCATGTCTCTTAAACCCTCTGAAGTTAAAGTGATTATAAAACCCTGGGACAGGTTTAAAGATACGCCATATGAATATTGTTTTCATCAAAGCAATCGGTCTTTTGTGGGATGAAGTCATCCACTTTCTCTCTCTTGCCTTAGGACTGACTTTAAAAAGGCACACTATCAAGTGGAATTGGAATTCTTTTCCTCCAATTCCCTTAAAGTTCAATTGTTATCAGTTACTGCTTTTAGGCATTTTACAAAAATAAGAGTGCACACTTTTCTGAACATTTCTGCTGATGGATATTTTCCCCTTTCAGTTGGAGACTCAGAAATAGGCTGTCTTTGTATCTAAAATGCAGCACGAGGTTAAGACGAATTGTTCATTTCCAGTATGGAATATAAATTAGAACCATATACAAAATAACAACATGTAGTGGTTTGAAAGGCACACATGAACAAAGTACTGTGAATCCGGAACAGCTAGGAGAGTAGCCCCATGTGTTAAGGAGTCTGCTGAAATCGTTTGTGTTAGGGATAAAACTCTCTCCATCTTTTGTGGGTGTGGTTTTAAACTTGTCAGCGGAGCCAGTGTGGTTCCATTGCACAGAAGGGGAAGGCTTGATGAGGTAGATGACAATTGGGTTGGGATGGAGAATTAGCTGCACAGCTGCTGTGTAGCCTGGGGAAAGTGTGAGAATGTGAGAGGGGAAGGGTAGATATCTCTTCTCCTTGTATAAACTCTAAAGATACTCAGTCCACTATTCAAGCTGAACACTGGGTAAAATAATGTAGTAGCCGATTTCTCTGTTTGGATGCCAACGGGCCTCCCAGGTGCTCAGACGCTATGGTGACAGATACAGCATAAAAACCTAGAAAGTTTAGATAAATACATAGGTAGTTGATCTACAGGTTCCTGGAGTATACAGAGTAAAAAAAAAAGTCACTGGTTGTGAGTCAGTAAAGTCTAGGTAGTGGGTGAGGGAATTGAGGCTGTCTTCCTGTGCCGTGGACAGTCCACTCCAGAAAAATGCTGATGTTTCAAAGGCCATACATGAAACCATACAATACATGGACATTTTGTTATCATGGGCCTCCCTTCCAAAGACAATCTCAATGAACAAAATTGGGGTGAACTGGGAGCAGCCAGAATAATAACATCAACACCACCAAACTCTTTTAAATGCTTGATCTCAGTGCAAGCTTGATGTTTCTATTTAGTCAGGAGCAGCACCGCCTTACATACCTTCCCAGCTCAAATGCATCATTAAATGACTGAGAGCACACAGACCATTGCCTCCCAACCCAGTATCCCTTGCATACTGGGGCAGAGAGAAACCCATGTACACAGTTCCATGGTGCACAGGGTGTAGGGACCACTGCAAGGACTGCATCCTTCTTTCCATTGGACAGAAAACCTGCCATTGCCTATTGGGTCTTACATCTCTTCCCATATACCAGGAGTGGCCAAACTTACTGACCCCTTGAGACCCCCAACCCCACTGGGCAGAATCTCGTAGCCTCACTGCCTTGCTGAGCTCCCCACCACAGTCTGGTAGGCGGAGAATGGGGGAGACATAAGGGGCTCCGCATGCCGCACTTTAGCTGTAAAAGAGCAGTATGCAGATAATGAGCAATGGTTTGGCCACCCCATCATACACCATGGGGAGGGGTTAACTCCAGATGCTGGAGAGCTCCAAAATAATACTGTATTGTGTTGAGCTGAGGTAGGAAGGTAAGAAATTAAAAAACTAGGCAGTGAAGAATTGAGGCAGAATATACTTATATATATAGATACATAGAGTACAATATCACATACATGCAATAATGCATCTTCAGGAGCAAATATGATTTAGAACTAGTTTAATATTGGATTTAGGGCTCAAAAGTGGGCATGGCTATAGATTTTCTGGTCCCATTTCTGTCCATAATATCAGTGTTGTCATTCGCACCAATACGAAATGGGTGTGAAATTCTATTAAATCAGAATGGTGATGACTTATACACACTTTGCACTGCTAAATAACAGCACAAGGTGAAGATCAAAGGAGAATCTGACCCCTTGTGTTCCTAATATATATTTAATTTTAAGGACATAGTTTACGAGAAGAAATGTAGGTACTCAAAGTTAGACAGGTTAAGTCATTATGACAGCAGTTCATCTGGGACAGGTTTATTATCCATACAAATAGAATCAGTTCAGCAAATTCTACTCCATTCACTGTTACTTCAGTTTGCTGCCTGTTACACTGATCAGCTTAACAGCTTTCCTACTGGAAACAGCACTCTTAGTTTTTAGGAGGGGGGTGGGGGTTCTGTTAATCACCTTTCTCTTCCTTACCTAGCTTCCTTCAGTGATGCTGTCAGCAAGATGATGCCTAAGTCCCAATTAGAAATGTAATCAGTATTCACATAATGAGAGTGCCAGCAAAATCATGTCATTTAGTTCAAAGACACGGATATATTACCGTAGCTGTTCAGGACTCAAACAATTTAGGCGCCATGGTGAAAAAATAAGAGCTGAAAAGCTTAAAGCTAATTGTTACCATGGCAGCTTTCTAAACAAGCTTTAGATCCTCATCTTTATGAAATGTATTTAGAGACAGAACAGAACCATCAAGTATAAAAGCTGATTAAAGATTCAAAATAAGGGTGAAGTTTTAAAAACTATTCCCAATCCTTATATAGCTTCAGAAAGTCTGTCCAGTTCAATTTTGAACTCATTCTGAGTGCTAGAGCCTATCCTTATAGATATAGAACTGCACAGTGTTATATAGCAATGGTCTGATTTCCATTAAACCTCAGCTTTCACACATGCTTTTTTGCTTAGGTGATAGAACACGACTGAAAGCTTAGGCAAAGCTGTGTGCCCACAGGTAGAGGTCAATCACACCCCAGGGGTCTAAAGCAATACTGTTCCTCACAGTGTGAGTGCAGTTCTCAGTAAGCACCATCCCTTTCCCACCCAACAAACTCAGCATCCAAACTTTGTAAATTGGGTTAACTTCACAAACAGATTCTGAGCACCACTAAAATCTGGGGAAGTTTGGATTTGGATGTAAGCAGTGTTTGGGGCTCTTGCTGTATAATTTTATTTTATATACATTTAATGCCAGACCCAATGATTCCAGAAACAATCATGGCTCCATTCTCAGTTGGTCCATAGGCACTATGGTAATAAGAATAATAGAAGTGTGGCACATGGCTGCCACTTTGTGATCTCATTCTACTGAAAGACCCAGCTTCAGCAGCACTAAAGGGCACTTCAAGTAATTCTTATAAACTTTGAGCACACAGAAGAATATGTATTGTTACAAACAGCTTTATCAGTATATAGGGAGGAGACGTGCAAATCCTGTATATGGGGATCGGTGACAGTTCAGCTGGACTATAAATTCGCCAGACCTCAATCAAAACAGGTTTGAATCTCTTGAAGATTTGAATCAGTTCAGAAAATACAGCTATATTCCATCATAACCTCTCTATGTGAGATACATTTGCAGAGGCCCGTTAGATGCAACAGTGTCTCTATGGGAGCCATCACAGTAGTGGCAAGGCAGGCAGAAGTGACTTTGTAGCCCCACACCAGTACTCTTGGTAATGCACGGTGGGGTTATGTGTGCATCATGTCCTGCTCACATAATTTTTAAACTTGTGCTTTGTATACATGTTGTGCAGCATATAGCCCTAAAATATACTTTAAAAATTAGCTGAATTAGGTTCCTTTTTGGAAGAGCATAGGAAACTAAACTAGCCTTTCAGTTTCCATTTCATTCTGGCATTCATAAAACATGGTGGTGTTCCAAATCAGCATGTTCTGTTGTTGCAGGTGTATTGAGTTGTTCCAAATTCCAGCTGTTCATCACAAAAACAACCATGATTTTCATCTCCCCTTAATGCCCTTATGATGTCCCGCAGAGAGACTCGGGATTGAAATATGCTAAGAGACAAGAGCTGGTCGAGAATTTTTGGACAAAATATTTTTGGCAGAAAATGCCAATTAGTTGAAACTGAAACTTTTCAAGGGAAAGAGTGTCTGTTGCTTAAAAAAACAAAAACTTTTCTGGTTCAAAATGATTTTTGTTTTAGAATTTAAGCTAATCATAGTAAAAAAAAAAAAAATACAAAAAATGGTCAAAATTGAAATGAAACATTTTGAAATTATCAAAACAAAAAGCTTCAATAAAACCAAACTGATTCTTTTCTTATTTTTTGTTTCATGAACGTATTTGAGATTTTGACCTTTTTTCATGGTTCTAGATGGGATTTTTTTTTTTTTAAATCTCAAAAATATTTATGGGATGAGGAAACCATTTGCCACTGTGATGCTCCTTAGGGCTATCCAGGGTAGTGAGGCACCTCATCGCTACCTGCCCTTTGCATGAAGCACTCATGTCTGTTCCTGCTGTACCTCAGCTCCCTGAAGTCAACAGTCTCTAGGAACACAAGCATTGCCTCCTTAGACCTCACTCTCTGTCCAGCCCTTAACCACTGGATACTCAGAAACTACCAGGTTTGCTATCCACAAAGTGTATGCCAGTGGTTCTCACCCTGTTTATCATTGTGGGCCGTATATGCAGATCTCTGTGTGTTATGTGGGCCGCTTCCACACAATATACCGTGTGTACTACCTGTATGGCCCTGAGGATGTCACATGGGCCGCAGCTGTGTGCTGATTGGGCTGCAAGTGGCCTGCAGGCTGTGGGTTGAGACCCACTGGTATATGTACTAACTTGTTGGATTCAGCTGAGGATCAGCTCCTGTATACAATCACAGCAGTGAGATATAGTGAAAACAGCCATAAGTTTAATACCAAAGGCAAAGATTTAAGAACTAGGTAGTAAGGATAGTAATGGAAACAGAAATGATTATATATCAAACAAAAAGTATAACATGCTTTCTAGAGTCTAACTTAACTTTAACAGGTTAAACCATTGTCTAAAGTAGTTTACCTCACCTAAAGCAATCTCCCAGCATCTCCAGCCAAGGTGGCTAAAGAATGCTTTTTTAAATGAATACAAAAAGTGCTGTCCTATTTGCTTCCTTGGTGAAGGATGACAAAATGTTCTTTTGCCTTCTCCTTATGCTCAATTTACATGTGAAAGAGGCAAATGGATGAAAACACATCCCTTTGTCTGTTTTCATGACACTGTTTATGACCCGTGTGGTCCTGACTTTCATTCAAAATCTCACATGACGTTCTTTATGGATAAATAATGTGAAAGTGGTGTGCTAGGTGTAGTGAGTTTGTCAGGCTTGTTAGGACTTGCTGTTACAGAATGGTGAACCCTTTGCCAGTTGGCACGGAGAGATTCTTAGGTTTGCAGTCGCCCATCTGTAATGCAGACTGAATTATCCTCTCACATTTTAGAGGGTTGTGCAACAGGGGGAAAATTCATGAGCACTAAATTCACTAAGAGAGAAAAGAGAGAAAAACCACCATGCCTTGCAGAGGAAGAAGCAAGAGAGAACATGGTCTAGACAAAATGCTTTTTGTTAAATCAGCGAATCTATTATTTATTGCATTCAAAAACACTCCTTTTTATTTTTTCAGGTTACACAACCACTGCACTGTTCTATTCACACTATGGCACAGGATGGTATTTTCAAGGCTGCTGCAGGAATAATCAAACACTCTCTACAGTGCTATGCATATTCATATCAAAATACATTATGAAAAGGTACATAAAGGGAAATATGCAATTTAAATATAGACTGCAGCAGGAAATGGAGACATGAAACAGTAATTTAGATAGTGAAAATTACATATTATTTACATAGGTAAACTTACTGCATAATATATGTGGTCATTTATATTACTTGTTTTTAAAGGGGATTAATTTAACTGTCTTTTAAAATGTTTATTTTTAAAGATAAAAATGGAATAAAGAGGACCAGGTGCTGATAGAACCTTGAACCTTCATCAGCCAGCTTGTGTTGTGAGGTTCCAAAGCTAAATGGGATCAGCCTGGGTCCGTATTTGGATGGAAGGCTCCCACTGCTGCAAGAAATAGCTTTGGTGATTCAGTGGATGGCACTCTTTTCCATGGCTTCATCTGTTTAACTAACTCTATTTGGGCTAACAGTGGGTTGTGAACATTGGGAACTCAAATATGAGCATCTGTTGCTTGAACTAAATGTTTCAGCCATCCAGGTGGCAACTGTAGCAAACTCTTGAGCTTCTTATGAACAATAGCCAGTAGAAGAAAAGAAAGATGCTCTCCTGGTGGGGAACACAGTTACTAAAATCTCTGTAGCACATTTATTAAAATTTCCTTCTGTTGCTTGCAATGGTAGACGCGTGTCTCTGGGCTGGGGGCTCTTGGTCTAATCACTGGGTCATCCAACCCTGTTCAGCTCAGGTATAGTTAAAATACTAGCAGTAGCAGTGGTTCCCAAACTTTTACTAAGGTGACCCACCCAAGTGCATTTTGTCTGTTTTTGGGAACCACTCAGGATTCAAATTTGTAAGGGGGCCCCCAAAATCACAGCCAGAGTCATCATCCTATTCTGCCACCAAGGGGGCACTGACCACCCGAAGGAATGACCACACCACAACCATATTTCCAACCTGATAGGGAGAAGAGGCCATGGAGGGGACATGGGATGTAGGGATGGAGAATGAGCTCACACTGCACTCACCCCAGAACACTGGCTCCTGTCCTATGGGACTGGGCTCAGCTTCCTGGTCTGGGCATTACAACCAGGTGCACGGGGTCACAGTGCCACTCAAGTTTGGCCCGACCTCCCATCACATTACGGAGGGGCATCACTTTCTTTTCTATCATGGAAGGATGGTTGGGCCAAATGTGAGCATCACTGTGATCCCATACATCATATCACAATGCCCAGAATGCAGAGCTGAGCCCAGCCCCATGGGACAGGAGCCACTGCTCCAGGGTGAGTGCAAGGTGGACCTGCTTGCCAACCCACATATCAGTCCCGTGACCCGTTGAGTGGGAAAGACTGCTGTAGCATTCCCATCTTTGTTAGTGCAAATGAAGCTGTACTGATGGTAATGCAACAATGGGATATTAAAGGAAAATAATAGAGCAGGCAAGCTTCTGAGTCAGTGCTGAATTAATTCCACAGCATGGTATGAGGGGGCACTGTTCTGCAGTTGGCGCCACATTTGTATGAGATGGAAACTAAGGTTTTTAACTCCGTTGATGTGATTCCTGCACAAATAAATACGTTAATCCTGATGTCCTGGCCAAAATCCAGGTTGGGCAACTGCAGTTTGCCTCCCTTGGAAATTCCACCTCCAGTTTCAATTGTGTAAGATACTCTTATTCATCTCCTGTGTTAAACTGCTGAGAGGGGTCTCTGTGTCCCCCTCAGGATTTACCACATTTCACTCCATAGCTGGCTGCACTTTAGTTCTCATAGTAGGTTTTTGTTAGATTTGTAAAGTGCTTTCAGAACTTGTGGGCTGAAAGAGGTTGTGTTTTGAGATAAGAAATCATTGTTTGTTAGTCATTACTGCAGATATATTTGATTACTCCTTTTAATGATGGAAGCATTGTGTGATGTGAGAAAGAAATCAGACACGGGCTAAACTAAGAGGCTTGTGGCAAGTATGCACAATTCTATTGCAGCATTCATAACACAAAGAGATCCCAAAAAAACAACTAACTGCTGCTGCAGAGCATATATAACACAATTCTACAAGTATTTTGTAACAAAATGTCATGGAAAGAAGTGCCTGATTTAAATCACATGTGCAGTGAAAAGAGCCCTTGGATAGGGCAGCATTCTCATTGGAAAGAGAGGCACCATAAGTAGTTTTCATCCCTGTGTGCTAAATAATGCAGACACACATCACTTAAAGCACCGAGAGACAATACAATTGATGAAATGAAAGCAAGTGTACTCTCATCACAGGAAAGTAGACATTTTGCAAAACCAAGTGGAGCAGAAGAAAGAGTGGAGATCCATGACTGAAATGACCATGACAAGACAATACCTCAATAGGTCAGATGGATAAAATAACAGTGGATTTCTCTGATGTGGAAATCTGACTGAAACTCTGCAGTATCAGGATTCTGTGTTTCCCCTAGAAAATGGAAACTAATACAATAACTTTTCTAAACCTGTTATTGCACTCCCAAAAATCCTAAATATTTTTGGAAATGATGATGAAGAGAAGACTGGATTTGGTGGCCTTGATCTGAACCTGTTCTGTTGCTTTTACAGGTGTGTGAGTGTGAATTTGGGCTGAAACTTTACCAGTGTTTGTGGCATTTCAGTCCCATAGAAAAAGGCATGGCACCGCATCGCCAATTCCATCGCAGCCGCAGTGAGACACAGGGACAGAAATCTTTTGTTTCCAATTTACTCTCAAGTAGGAGCCTGCAAATAGAAGGTTGTAAGAGCTAAAGATCACCCCAGTCTTTCACTCACACATCTTTAATGTAAGAAGTCCTAAGTTCAGAGTGAAGCCTACCTTGCTGCCTCTTCCCAAAATCTGCAGGCTGGCCTTGTGTCTAGTGGTGTTGTAGGAGACTGGACTGGGTTATGTTTGTGGAGGAGCAGCAAAAAACTGTTTTGGAGGCCTCCCCCAAAATGCTGTGGCTGGTTCTGTGAATCATAAATGCCTGATGGACAAATGACTATTAGGTCATCAAGCCCATATTCTGGTGTTGCAGGCTAGTTCTAGAGAGGACATTTTCTATAAGGGACAGTTAGAAAAGTAACAACATGTAAGTTTTCCATGTCATGGGGAGGAATAAAGGTCTTGTGTCTCAGGTACTGGACTAAATCTCAGAAGCACTGGCTCTGCCACATACTTCCTGTGTGACCTTGACATTTTGTGACCATGCCACTTAGGACCAGATTTGTAAAGGTATTTAGGTGCCTAAAGATGCAGATAGGTACCTAGTATAAATTAGAGCCAGCTCCCCAACTAACTTGGCTGCTAGGCAACCAGTGAGCCCAGCTGCACCACTGTGGAACTGACACAATGGCCACAGGCCCTAATTGGCTGCAAGTTTAGCAACCCTGCCTATAAACCTGGCCCCCACAGCAGCTCACTTGCTGTTCAATGCCTATCGTGTCAGCAGCTGTGCTAGCCCTTGTTCCAATCCTTGCTTCAAGTCCCTGATCCTGCTTTGTTCCTGTCCTTGATCAGGTCTGTTCCAGCTTGCTTCCACCTTGCTCCAGCCCCTGCTCCCCTCTGATTTGGACTTCCAGCTTCAATCCCTGGCTCTGCCTCTGGTTTATGACTCTGGTTGAACCTTTGGTTTTGGTACTTGGCTTCTGTCTCTCTGTTGCTGCTCCTTCACTCTGTCTCTGGCACACAACTTCTGTTTACCCTCCTGCTCTGGCATTTGGCTTCTCTCCCTCTGGTATTGCCTCTTGGCTCATTTCCTGGATTCTGCTCACCCTGGATCTAGCTCTAACCGGTAAGTTGAAATCTTGCTTCCACCACTAGGCCTGTTTGCTCACAGCCTGGTCAGCTACACCTAGGGGAATTTTAAAATACATCAATGCATAAGGCCAGCCTTTAAAAATCTGGCCCTTAATCCTCAAACAAGAGGTAAGTACCTAACTACCTTTGGGGATCTGGGATAATACTTCCTTTCTCCCATCCTCTGTCTGTCTTTTTTATTTAGACTGTAAATTCTTCAAGGCAGGGACTCTCTTTTCGTATGTGTTTATATGGTGCCTGGCATAATGGGATCTGATCGCAGCTTTAGGTGCTACTCTAATACAAATGCTAATTCTCTATTCTCCATCTATTTCTGATTGTTCTCACTTTCTTAATGTATTCCATTTCCTTTCTGTCTGCTGATTTTTAAGAGTTTTCAAGCATTTTCTTTTAAAAGATCTTAGATAGCATGCTCGCCAGCTTGGATTTCCTAAACTCACAGGCTTCAAGTGCTGAGGAAATTTGCATACAGCAATAATTTTGGCATAAAGACTTAAGATCACTGATGTGGGCAATCAGTTTCTCTGCTTGCAGCCTAAAATAGTGCAATAAGTGCCAGGCCTCTCCCATAAATGTTAGTCCAGATGAAAAAATCAAGTTTTGCACTAGAGAACATGCAAAATATCATGATGAACTTTTGCGTACAGAAAAACAATATCTCTAGGTACTTGTGTACAACATTTGATTTATGTAAATGACATTTTGCAGGTAAATATACAGCCAGCTATTTCATTTCCTGTCATGAGGCATTTGTGCTAAACACAATGAAACCCCACTTAATGCAAAATGTCATGTTCTCATGTGCAGCTAGTACAAAGGTTATCACACACATCAGAAAGTAAATGAATTTAAATTGTTTACCAAATAATTAGCTCTACTCATTTTGAATCTAGACTTGCTGATACTGAACTAATTACTTTTAGGGACAGTGAGGACTATCAAAATATTGGGGTGCCTACCTTGAGACACCCTGGGCCTGATTTTTCAGAAAGTGCTGAACTTCGAATCTTTAATGAAAGCTATAAATGCTCAGTATCTCTGAAAATCAGGTCCAAGCTGGGTTGGCTTCTGCCACAGGATCTGCCTGGGTGTACCCTTGCTTGAAGTCAGTGCAGCTTTGCACATGTGCAAAGGGAAGCTTAGACTGATCTATTTTCCTGGATCTAGCCTTGCAACTCTGCACTTAAATAACTGAGTCACTCAAAGTTTCAGGTCACTTTTGAAACTTTGACTATTGGAAATTGGATTTCTTTCCATGGGAAGATAAGAGGAAATTACTTCTTCATTCAGAGTCGCTCTCTTCTATCACTTCCCCAGCAGAAGAAACAAGGAGTTCAGTTCAAAGAAATCTCAGCACTTCCAAGATCTGCTGGCGGTCAGGGATGTCCCTGTGCATCCAAATGGACACCAAGGACTTGTGTCCACTCTCCAACTACCTACAGTGTAGGAAAGGCCCTGCCTCATTTTCCCTTTCCTCAAGGAATTTCCCACAGTGTAGACCATGTAACACTTGGTATATCCCAAGGCTATATTATTCTTGTTGTTGATTCCACATGGCACTGGTGTATGTGTGAGGCAGTAGTGTTTATCTACCACCCCTACATCCTGCCCAGCTGTAGATTCCCTTCCTATGTAAACGGATCCTGAAGGTGTGATCTGGACCTCCATTACTGGGCAGACTTCTAGCCAGTTGTGCTAGTCAGATATAGAATTCAATTAATATTCAAAATTTCAATCATCTCATTTTCTGGGTGTTATAAAAAGTTAACAAAGGCTCAGTTGGCAGTGTTCCTCTTGCTAGGGAGCCCTGCAACATGTGTTTTTGAATACAGGCTTATCAGTGCCAGTCATATAGAAGGTATTGGATGATGTGATATATTCTAGAGTTCACAGAATAATTTTGTTTTCACTTCTAGACAGTTGAATGAGAAGCCAAAGAGTGACTTGTGTTCTCTCTCTCTGCTTAGTATGTTTCCTGACTGATTTTAGATGTGTAGATTTTGTTTTGTCAAATAAAAAGATATAGCCAAATATTGCAGCCTTCCAAATGAGCTATATCAACGAGCTCTCTCTTTTTCTTTCTCTTCCTCACAAAAACCTACTATCCACAATAAGGAAAAAAGAGGACCACAGTTTTCTTTGTCTCGGGAAATACACTATGTTCACTTACCAAGATTAGAAAGAACAAAGGGATTTTTCTTTTCATTTTTCCCTTTCTATATTTCGAACCTCTTATTTTAAAAATCACAACAAAAAGAATTTAAAGGAAACATAAAAAGGAAATGTTCTTTCATTTGAACATGACAATGAAATTGATTGCTCATTTCATTACAGGTAACATATTTCCATCCTACACAAATTGGTGATATGTATATCTGTCACAAACTCAGGAACGCTATACAAAGATACTATTGTCCAAAGCATAATACTTTATTTTTCCAGCTGTAGAGACCAACCAGCTCTTTCCAGTAACCCTTCCCTAATTCTTACCTATAGGTTAAATGCTGACATCTTTACTCATTTTCTTCTCATGCAAACTCCCACTGATGTCAGTGGCAGCTTGAGTAAGGACTGAATAAAAACAGAATAAGCACTTAAATGTACGGGTTATAAGAATATATCTTATAGTCTAACTGCATGAGAGATTTCTTTTGAGCCATGAGGTTATGGATCCCAGCCCCACACCAACACTTAGGCTCTTAAGGGCTCACCTGATAGCCAGAGAAGATTGCTATTCACTTTAATATGTGCTGAATCTGCCCCACATAAAGGCTGATATGCAGTAATCAGCAGAAGGTGAGGGGGAGGGTTGCATTGTGGTGTATGGATAAGCCTGGCCCAAGGTGGGGTGGGGCGGGGGGGGGGGGGAAGGAAGAACAAGGTTCTATTTTATAGATTTCTGAGGAGTTGTGGATCTTTCTGTTCTGTGGTGGTGAGTGTGTTGTATCTTTCCAAGTGTAGTGCTCTCAGTGTGCACTCAGCCAGAGTCCCCGGAGGAACGCAGACTAAGCCAGTCAGTCTCTCTGTAACATCACTCTGCACGAGCTGGACCACGGCAAAGGACATAAAAAGACAAAAGAAAGTTCAGTTTCTCTACTTAGTGGGGAAGGAAAGCTAATAACTGATGACATCAAGAAGGCTGAGGTGTTAAATGCCTATTTTTGCATCAGTCTTCAATAAAAAGGTTAATGGTGACCAGATACTTAACACATTTACTATTAACAGCAAGGGGCAAGGAAGTCAAAGCCAAAACAGGGAAAGAATGGGTTAGCTGTATTCAAGCCAGCAAAGCTTGATGAAATTCATCCTCTGTTATTTAGGAAACTAGTGAAGCAATCTCAGAACCATTAGGAATTATCTTTGAAAATTCATGGAGGATAGGTGAGAACCCAGATGACTGGAGAAACATAGTATCTGTCTGTCTTTAAAAAGAAGAATAGAGAGACCTGGGGAATTATAGACCAGTCAGCCTAGCTTCAGTACCTGGAAACATAATGGAACAAATTATTAAACAATCAATTTGTACAGGATTATAGGGTTATAAGGAATAGCCAGAGTGGATTTGTCAATAATAAATCATGCCAAACCAACCTAATTTCCTTCTTTGACAGGGCACTGGCCTAGTGGATGAGGGGAAGCAATAGACATGATATAGCTTGGTTTTAGTAAGCTTTTGACACAATCCCCCATGACAGTCTCATAAGCAAATAAGGGAAATGTAGTCTAAATGAATTTATTATAAGGTGGGTGCACAACTAGTTGAAACATTGTATTCAAAAAGTAGTTAGGACTGGTTTGCTGTTAAACTGGGAGGACGTATCTATTGGGGTCCCAGAGGGATCAGTCCTGAGTACTACTACTATTAAATATTTTCATTAATTATTTGGATAATGGAGTGGAAAGTATGCTTCTAAATATCTGCTGATGACACCAAACTTGGAGGGGTTGCAAGCATTTTGGAGAACAGGATTAGAATTCAAAATGATCTTGACAAATTGAAGAATTGATCTGAATTCAACCAGATGAAATTCAAGACAGATGAATACATGCAAAGTACTTCAGAAAGTACTTCCCTTGACAGAGGGAGGGACCTGATCATCTTCAAATATGTTAAGGGCTGTTATAGAGAACTGTGATCAATTGCTCTGAATGTCCACTGAAAGTTGGTCAAGAAGTAATCTGCTTAATCTGCACCAAGGGAGATTTAGTCAGGTATTGAGAGAGAACGTTCTAACCATAAGGGTAGTTAAGCTTTGGAATAGGTTTCCAAAGGAAGTTGTGGCGTCGCTGTCACTGGAGAATTGTGGTTTTTTTAAGAAGAATTTGGAAAAACACACATCAAAGATGATCTAGGTTTACTTGGTCCTGACTCAGCACAGGGGGCTGGACTTGATGAATTCTCAAGATCCATTCCAGCCCTATAATTCTATGGTTTTATGGCTTAAAATCAAAATCTGGCCCTATATTTCAAAAGGGATATTAAATTCAATTACTCCCTGTATACTAGAAACCAGTAAATAATAGACCTGATTAGAAAATGTTTTTGTTGCAATGAAACCTTTGGTGAAAATAAGTAAAAATTCATTTTAATTGACATTTTCCATGGAAAATTTTGATACTTTGGTGATTAATTGAAAAATGAAAATTTTTGTTAAAAGTTGGTGCTGAAAATTGAAAATGTAGATTTGGAAATGCCAAATGGAGCAAATAGCAAATCATGAGAAAGCAAGACAGAAAGTCTCCGTGAGGGAGATGCATCAATTCTACATCATTAAATGCTCAGTACGTAGAAAACAGATTTACATAGATAAACACGTACATGCACAAAACCCTCTTTAAAGGCATAATTAAAGCTATAGGCATAATCATCTTTTGACCTCTATGCTGAGGTAAGAACTAGAATGAGAACACCTATACTTTTTATTAGGCCATTGATTTACTATAATCTTTGGCTGGGATAATGTAAAGACTTAAGCATGTGCTTACTGTTATCCATTATGAGTGACACCAAGCGTTTTCAGGACTGGGGCCTAGGACTGGATCTGAAGAAATGACCAGGGTTGAAAGGCATTTTAACTCATTATTATCACCAATCCTTCTAGTTCATTACTTTGTAAAGGACTTGGGACTTTGGAAAGATAGGTATTATGTAATATTAAATTGTTTCTCTTTCATAATTAAAATATGAATGAGAACTTACAGGCTTTCCAGAAGAATTACCTTTACGCTGTCTGGTGAGTTGAACCACTCTCTATTTTAACAGGAAAGCTGGTAATTTTAACCTAACATTTAGGTGTGAAATCATTACCATGAATAATCGACTTGTTTTGTTTGTGCTTTTCCATTCACACTCTCCATTATCAAGGAAGACATAGTGAGTGGGTGCTGGGCGAACATTAAATACATGAGTTTGTAAACTAAAATATATATACTGAAGCATTGCTGAGAAGGAATTTATTTATTCTATTATTTATTTATTTATTTCTAGATTTAAATCATTGCAATTTTTGTTCTTAAAATTATGAAATACTTCCATAAAATATATTATAATACACAACTGATCTGTGGAAATCACTACCACAGAATATCAGAATGCCAAGAGTCTGGTAGGAGTCTACTACTGGTAATAGTACTACCAGTAGTCACATACTACTTTTTCCATTTATAGTCGTGAGTGCACACTTCTACAAATAAGGCCCCAGGTGTCTCATATTAGGCACCCAGAAAATGAAATATACAGTTAGTGGCCTTTCTCTTCCTGCAGTCCCCTGCCTCCTTCACTGCACAGCTTCCAACTTCCTCAACAAATGAGGCAGGAATCCTACACACAGTGGTTTACTTCATTACATGACCCTGATTCAGTCCCAGAATACAGTCTATCCCGTGAACTGATAAAGGCAGAGAACAAATGGGAAAAAAAACAGGATCTTATCATGTAATTAAAGATTGTACCAAAATGCATATATGGACGGGTTCAAAAGGTCATGTTTTGGTGGGTAGATTTTCAGACAGGAAAAGGCACCTCTCTAACCGCAGAATGAACCCCCAGTCTAATTTCAAGCTTGTACTCAAAATCATGGAGGTGTTTGAACGCCTCAGTGAAAGTGTTAAGAATTTAAGATGTTACAAACCATATAATTTTGGTCTAACCTCATTCTTTTAAATGGCTGAACTGTTTTTGCTGAAACTTTTAAAGTAAAACAAGCCCAAGGCGGACATCCAAAATAGAAAGTTTGTCTGGATGTTCAAAGTTGAGCAAAATAATAAGCAACTCAAAATGGAGGCTTACAACCTTAACTAAGAGTGCAGCTGAACAATTACTTATGATAAAAATGTGTAAAGGATGTAAACTCACTTGATTTAAGATTAAATCAACCACTAAGATGTGGTAAGAAAAAAACTTTCCCTAGGTATAAGTTATTCCTTAACTGTCTGGATGGAGATTCTTGCATCTTTTTACAGGATGCTGGACCGGAATGTCTTGGTCTCATGCTGTATGGCAATGTCTATTTTCCCACATGTTGGTCTGTGCAAAAATCTTGGTTTTTATTTTATTTTTCAATTGTCAATATCTTCACTGCTGAACATAGTTAAATGTTTATGGATGCTAAGTATTGTCCATGAATTTAGGTCAATATGAAGAAATGACTGGATTTTTTAATTTTTAAATATGATAATCAATTGACCTTTGGGTTAAAAAAAACCCTCAATGTTTGTTTAGCTAATTTCACAGAATTTCAGAGTGGCATTTGGCATGCTTAAAAAAAAGTGTATGAAAACAATATTACAGTAATAGCAGTTGGTTCAAAGTAATTAACAATCCTAATTTCCAGATCAACCATTCACTGGAAAAAAGACATTCAGAAACAGTTCAAGACAGCTCAATATAACACTCAGGTGAAAGCTAGTAAAATGTAAACCTACTCTTCCTCTTTTGTGTGTCTAAATGTATACTGGTATGTTTAAATGTATGTGCATATCTGTAGTTGAGCCGAGAACAACTTGATTGTCTTTAAAATATAGCCTTAGGGAATGGTCTAGAAAAGTGGCTGAGATTATAACTTAATGTTGAAGATTGTGAGATAATGTTATCAAAGTAACTTTTTTAAATTTAAAGCAATATCATAGAATGCTGCCCTAAAAAATAGTTATTGTTCTATTTATTGCATGTGTATGTCTTTTTATGTAATATAATATATATTAGGTAAAACTTATTATTTATATAGGATAATGAAATATAATCTTACTGAGAGTGTTCTCTGAAACAGGATATGTGTGCTCCATCATCAGGCACAGTGATTTTTTTTTTTTTTTTTTTTAAACAGCATTGTAAGCAGAACTTCCTTTCCTTGCTGCTGTGAAATCCCATAGATGGCTGAGCTAGTGCCTGCTTTTCCAGGGTGTCATACAAAATATGAAGTCATATATTTCAATCAGTTGGAACTGAGCAGAATGAGAGTATCATAATTGCTCTGTAATGTGTAATCATACTGGAAACAATATCCATCTTATGTATTTTCCCGTAACAGAATAGTTTGAGAAGAGTCTTATAGGATCACTGAATTACTTGAAGGCACAATATCTGATCTGAAATTCTACTTTAGTGAGTAAACATGGAGAATCTGGATTAATTACTGTATTACCAGCAATTTTGGGTTGTCCACTTAATTTCATTACTTTACTACGTAGACTAAAACAATCCCTTCTGGGGACCTCTATAATTAAATGTAGCCATTGTGAATAGTGTTCCTGGCCCTGATCCAGCACAAGCAGACATCTGCACAGAGCTCCATTAACATCAGTGGGGCTTCATACAGGCACAGGGTCAGCCAGTGTGTATGTGAATGCAAGATCAAAGAGATTCTTTTGTATAAATCTGGCTAGATGTAGCAAGAGTCTTTTTTGATACTTTGTCTAATTTATTTTAGTAAATAAAAGCTTTTATACTTGTTTTATCATCAGCACAAGTAGTTATATTTCTGTTTCTGTTTTATTTTTATTTTCCCAAGTAGAAAGGCCATTAAAAAACAAACCTATTTCACACACTCACCATGGTAAGATCAAAGTATCCTAGAGCTTGCTCAGACCGATATGAGACAAAAGAGAAGTAGAAGGTCATACTTGCATAAACATGTTATTGCATAAATTAACTGTGGTAAAAGTAAGATGAGCATGTGTGTAAACTGAATACACTGTGCAGAGAAGACAGAAGATGCTATTTTGTCAAGGTTAAATTTCTCTTTCGTGCAAGCTGGTGTAAGAGGAAATGCAGAAGTACTTTTGCCATTTCCTAATACAAGAAGTATAATCTAAAATAGAATTTATGAGTCTGCCATCGTGTTTCTTTCACAACAAAGGCAGAAAGAGCTTTATAGATTTCTTTTCATCCTACATCTAAAGAAGTCAAACAGAAATAATTTCTCTTCTTTCTGGTTCCAACACTAAAGACCTAAATTTGTTAGTACTCTTGGGGATCCAGTAAAGTTCAGCCATTTTTCAGGTATCCCACTTGCTGAAAAGGATGTTTGATGAGAAATCCTGAATTTCAGCTGTAGTGTATTTCTAAACCTGATGTTAAATAAACTTAGGGGGAAATTCAGGTTCTACCTAGTCTTCTTTGAAAGAGCTGTTTCCAGTTCGTGTGTGTGTGTGTATATATTTATAAATTGAATATTGTCTTTTAAGAAAAAAAAAGATTGAATTTAAATTTCTGTACTGTCTATAAATAATACAAAATATAAAAATTCTGACTTGGAAAATGGAACTTTGAAATATTCTAAGACTAAGTGTACAGTCAAAAGTTTTTTTAAGTTTCATATATTTTCTTGAAGGATTAAATTAAAATATTCCACTCTTATTTTTTATGTTATTTATTTGGAAGACTCTGGGAGAAAGAGACAGATTTCTGTTGTCTTGAAGTAACCATCAGTGGAATAGTGTCAATTTTTAAACTTGTGTAACTGGAAATAAGTGCAGTACATGGGCTCTGAAGTGAGCCATGTCTCACTATACAAATACTCTAATAAACCATTACTGAATTGGAATTACAATAGTGAAAAATTCCAACAGCTGTTTACCTCACTATAAATGTTTACCCCAAATTGGAACTATTCACTTGTTTTGGTTATCAAAGGTGTGTGTGTGTGTGTGTGTGTGTGTAAAAATAAATAAATTTTCCTGATGCTTTTACACTTCCAGGTCCTGTTGGAAGTGAAAATTGTGAAACACCAGAAAGAAGGAAAAAAAGAATTATTTCTTGGCATTGCCAGTTCCACTGGTGTGTATATATAGGACTAGAAAAATTGTGGTAAAGGATGTTCTGACAATGTTTCCATCCTGATTTAACCAGAAGATTTTGATAGTTATATACATTCTGGATTGAAAATCAAATTGAACAGAGCCTTCTGATATTTGAAGTGTGGTTATCACTGGGGTGAACCCCCTCCCCCACAAAAAAACCTCAGCTTCAGACAACTTTGAGGAAGTTTGGATGTTTATAATAAGGCCAACCAAAAACTAACGGGATCCAAAAGAACACTGAACATTGGAGAAATTGGGATTTGGAACACAGAGATATAGAACATAGGCCTGGAAGGGACATCCTAGGTCATCAGCTCTTATTCCCCTGCTACCACATCACATAATTCTCTTTAGAAATTTATTAAGCCCTATCTTAAAGTTAGTTAGGTTATTTGCTCCCCCTACTTCTATTGTGAGGCTATTAAAGAATGTCACTCAGATCAGAATGTTGCAGTTTAAGCTCTCCTTTAAGTATTAGTAACCAGTGTATAATTTGAGGTCCATTGTGTGTAATCATAACCTTCCATTCCTCTTCTTGTATGTGACTGGTATATGCTCGGAAGCTGTGAAACCATGAATTTCATTTTGTTTCTCTGGAAAACATGTCCATCTGTGCTGATTTCAAGGTTCACCTTTTTGATGCTACCATTCTACTCTGATATGATTTGGGTTTTTTGCTTTTGATAGGAGAGACCAATGCATTTCTTCTATCTGATAGCAATGCTCAATGTTCTCATTTGAGTTGATTGAATATTGCAAAAACAGTGTTAAACATCTGTGTGAATTCCAAATTACTAACGTTGTCCATGTTCCTGCCCATTAGCACAATTGAGCTTTTCTTCTCGGGAATTTTTGTGGAACGGTTATTTTTCATACCAATAGCCATACTCATATGAACAGAGGGCAAACCAAACAATCATTATTTATTGCTGATAATTTATTATGTGTTAATCTACAATTTAAAAAAGAGTCAATCATCCAATCAGGAAGCAGAAATTATTCTATATAATTTAGCTGATCACTTGCATACTATGAATATTGGATAACGAATAGTTAGTTGACAGGTCACAAACAACACAGATGACTAAAATTAATTTGTATCAATTATTTCAGCAATTACAAATGACAAAGATTTGTAAATATCTTAGTCTATTAATGAATGATTTGTGAAGATAAAAAGGGACCGACTGTTCTAGTGGGACAGAAGTGGTTAGGTCTTGTAGTCAGAGCAGTTCTGTTGAAACCTAATGGTCAGAGCAGGACCCAGGAGTTAGAGCCAGAAATCAATCCCAGGGTCAGACATGCAGTTAGTAGCCAGGGGTGGGGGAATAGAAGCATGGATCTGGAATCAGGAAGAGGACAGAAAGGCAGGAACCAGGCAGGGCTCAAGGAATCAGGCAAGAAGGCAGAATCCAATGTAGCAGCCAGACAGATTCACTTAGTTGCTCAGACAACTGTCTGTGCTGCCTCCTGGCTTAAATCACGAGTCTGAGTCAATTGAAGAGGCCAAGTATCTCTTCCAGTTGGGAACAGTAGGGGCAGTGCCAATGGTGGGTAGGTGTACACCAGCTCACACTGTCTGCTGATACCATGATAACAGTAAGCTGCCACAGGATTATCAAACTGTGTACACCTGTTTCAGTTCATGACTAAATTTGGAACTATCATCAAACATTAGGATTTGTAATTTATCTAAAATGCTCAGACTGCCACGTAAAATATTTTTCACTACATCATTTGCAATGTTGCTTTGTGTTGTTTCACTCTTTAACGTATATTTCCACTTGTACATAGTACATTTTGGTAGGAGATAAATTTACTAAATGTGTATATATATTTATTTCTATTGGTCCCTCTTGCACTATTTTATTAAATGCTTCTTGGCATTTTGATTATGTAGGTGCCATCATTAATCTGATCAAAGTATAGGGAGAAATGCATAATATGAAATTATACTGCAGCAGTGGAATGTACTTGAAACAATAAATCTATTTTAACAATGAATATAATCAAATTCTCATTTGTGTGTGGTTTTTTAAGCTTTTTAATTCCACTTGTCTCTAGTGCTTTAAAACTAGTAGTTCTTCCATTACTGATAAAATGAAACATCTACTAGTTCATGGGACACAGTTTCTGTTTCTTTAGTAATGATAAAGAGAAGACTAGATGAATCAGATTATTAGTAATGGGATACAAGTCTCTCTAGGTCACTGGTTTGAATCCAGCTTAAAATAAAGGGCATGATCATCTGTTAGCTGTCCTCTGTGAAATGAGCTGGAGGTCTCAGTCCAGTTTCTACTGCACAAGTATTGTCATTACAACACCACCACAATTGGCAGCATTGCTGGGGAGTCTCCGGAGGAAGCCAAGGACTGACCGAACATGAACTATGCTTTATCTCTAGAAGTGGCCAGGACAGGATTTTAGAATCCCAGCCGTCTACAAAATAGTAACATTTAGTGGCCAAAGGATCATATAACAAGCTCAACATTTTTTATCCATGTGCAGTAGCAGCTGGTTCTGTGGCCTCAAACACACATGAAGCCATCGGCAGTCACAAAAAATCCCACAGCCACTGGATGGCCAGCAGTGTCTCTAAGTGGTCCTCCTCCAGGTCAGCTCTTGTTTGGGATGCATGTGAGCTCAAATTAATGTCACTCATATTTCACCTTGTCCACAGATAAGCAGAGGGTTTCAGTTGCTAGGTCCCTCATAGCAACACTCACCATCATTAAATTCACTGAGTTAAAAAAGTGTAAATTAAAGAAAAATCAACCCACAAGGTCTGTGTTTCTGTTTTAGTTCATCCATACCTACGGCAGGGCTCCTGCACTGCACTTCGAAATTGGTAAGTAGATTCTGCCATATAATCTTAAGGGTAGTGTGATCTCATGGTTAGATCAGTGGGACTGGGAGCTAGGTCATCCAGGTTCTAGTCTTAATTCTGACACTGTTTTAGTATGTGGCAGTGTGTGGGGTCATTTAACATCTTTGGGCCTTGGCTTATGTATCTATAAAATGAGTATCATTATACTCAATCATGAGGTTTTGTAGGCTCTGTTTATCATTTAGATAGCACTTTGAGATTTTTTTTCTTAATGATAAGATGCTATAAGTACCATATATTTATATATCACAGAAATGTAAGACAGGAAGGACCTCAATAGGTCATTTAGTCCAGTCCTGAACTCAAGGTAGGACTAAATAATAACTAAACCATTCCTGACCATTGTTTCTCCAACCTGTTCTTAAAAACCTCCAAAGATGGGGATTCCACAACCTCCATAGGCAATTTGTTCGAGTGCTTAACTACCCTGACAGTTAAGAAGTTTTTCCTCATGTCCAACCTAAACCTCCCTGGCTGCAATTTAATTCCATTGCTTTTTGTCCTATTCTCAGAGGTTAACAGGTACAATTTTTCTTCCTCCTCCTTGTAACAACCTTTTATATACTTGAAAACTGTTATTATGTCCCCTCTCAATCCTCTCTTCTCAAGACTAAACAAACCCAGTTTTTTCAATCTTTCCTCATAGGTCATGTTTTCTAGACCTTTAAGCATTTTTGTTGCTCTTCCTTGGACTTTCTTCCATTTGTCCACATCTTTCCCTAAATGTGGCACCCAGAATGGACACAATACTCCAACTAAGCCCTTAACAGCACAGAGGGGAAGAATTACTTCTCATGTCTTGCTTACAAAACTCCTGCTAATACATTCCAGAGATTCTTGCTTTTTTGGCAACAATGTTATACTGTTGACCCATATTTATCTTATGATCCACTATAACCCCAGATCCCTTTCTGTAGTACTTCTTCCTAGGCAGTCATACCCCATTTTCTGTGTGTGCAATTGATTGTTCCTTCCTAAGTGGAGTACTTTGCATTTGTCCTTAATTAATTTCATCCTATTTACTCCAGACCACTTATTCAGTTTGTAATTTTAATCCTATCCTCCAAAGCACTTGCAACCCATGCCATCATGGTGTCGTTCACTAACTTTATAAGTGTACTCTCTATGCTTTTATCTAAATCAATGGTGAAGATGTTGAACAGAATTGGACCCCCGTGGGACCCCACTTGATATGCCTTTCTATCTTGACTGAGAACCATTGATGTCTACTGTCTAGGAACAGTTTTCCAACCAGTTATGAACCCATCTAAGGTAAATTTCCCAAGTTTGTTTGTGAGATGGTCATGCGAGACAGTATCAAAAGCCTAACTAAAGTGAAGACATGCAACATCCACCGCTTCCTTTCTATCCACAAGGCTTGTTATCCTGTTAAAGTAAGCTAGTAGGTTGATCTGATATGATTTGTTCTTGACAAATTCATGTTGACTGTTACTTATCACCTTATTATCGTCTGGGCATTTGCAAATTGATTGCTTGATTATTTGCTCCATTACCGTTCCAGGAATTGAAGTTAAGCTGACTGGTCTGTAATATCCCGGGGAGTCCTTATTTCCCTTTTTATAGATTGGCACTATATTTGCCCTTTTCCAGTCTTCTGGGATCTCTCCTGTCTTCTGAGTTTTCAAAGATAAGTGCTAATGTTTCGGACATCTCAGTCAGCTCCTT
The DNA here is from genome assembly GCF_026122565.2 of Emydura macquarii macquarii. NCBI lineage: Eukaryota > Metazoa > Chordata > Testudines > Chelidae > Emydura > Emydura macquarii. Next base: position 2,024,490 of record NW_027131527.1, read on the forward strand.
GAGTATTTTAGGACGTATTTCATCAGGACTTGAAGACATATAACTTGTCTGAGTAATTTTAACTTGTTCTTTCCCTATTTTAGCCTCAGATCCTCATTTTCACTGGCATTCACTATGTTAGATGTCCAATCGCTACTAACCTTGTTTTTTATCCTTACCCAGAGACTTTCAACAAGTCTGTCTCCTATTTCCATTTCAACCTCATTCCAAGTGTATACATCTTTGATATAAAAGGCAACAGCTCCTCCCTTTTTCCTGCCTATCCTTCCTGAGGAAGCTGTATCCTTCTATACCAATATTCCAGTCATGTATATTGTCCCACCAACTCTCAGCGATGCCAACTATGCCATAGTTGTGTTTATTCACTAGTATTTCTAGTTCTTCCTGTTTATTTCCCATACTTCTCGCATTAGTATACAGATATTTAAGTACTGATTTGATTTCCTCTCTATTTTCCCTCTTGTCTCTCCCTTACCTCTGCTATAATGGCTCATGCTCCCCCTTTCCCTCCCCCCCCCATGTTAACCTTTCTCCCAGATCTCCATGCTTTTTACTTGTAGACTTTTGTCTCATGCCCCTGTCAAACATAGTTTAAAGTCCTACTCACTAGGTTAGCCAGTCTGGATCCAAAGATACTCCTCTCCTTCTTTTTCTATAGGTGGACCCCATCTCCGCTCACAGGCTTCCTTCCTGGAACAGCATCCCAAGGTCAAGGAAGCCATATGTTTTTGTGTGTGTATTACATTCACCAGCAACAAAGGGGATAGTATTTCTCTAAGCTTTTCTGTCTTTTCCTACTAAATATTTTGTGATACTGAAACAATAGTTAGTGAAATATGGGTTACATGTCAATGACAATTAATATCAGTTAAACACAAAGATGTATAAATGTGCTTTTTCCTCCTTGACTTGATCTTCTCTGTATTAAGAAATACTTGTACGTACTCTATTTAATCTCTCCTGACGGGAAGCAAGTCAATGAAAAATTAGAACCTCTCTTAATCTCTCTGACACCTTAAGGAAGCATACAGGAAACAGTTCTGTCTGTCAGCTGCCATTAAGTGTCGCCACACTACCTTTAGCGCCAGCTAAGAGAATCCAGTGTGTGATTGTCATTCCAAAAAAAAAAAAAAAATCCATAAACAACCCCACAGGCTACCTTGTTGAAAGGCTGAGATGTGATACGGCAGCAGAGTAGCAAAGGGGAAGAGGACAGCAAACAAAAAATGCAGAGGATGACTAACAGATATGTTTGCTTAACCTGAATTCAAGTAGTTTCATTAAGCATCAAAAAATGAGCCTGTCTGGTAGTTCTAGTTAATGCACGTGTGAGATGACTAAAGTCACAAACCATCATTCAGCACTCAGCGTGCTCACTAAAGTGCAACTGCAGAGGCTCCACAGAGGGGTCGCTGTTTTCATTACATTTTAAATTGAGATTATTATTAATCATCCTTACTGTGGTAGTGTCTAGGGACTAACCACGAATGGGGCTGCATTGAACTAGGCACTGTATAAACTCAGAGCAGCAGACAGTCCCTGCTCCAAAGAGCTTACAATCTAAATAGACAAAGGGTGGGAGAAAGGGGTATGACATACTGACAGAATGAATATGGGGATGGCAAATGTCACTTGAATTCCACTATTTTCAGAGGTGTGGAATGGGGTTTAGTTAGGAAGGGATAAGCTAAATTGAAAGAAAAATTAAAAGAACAAGTGGGACTGGTCAGGGGAGAAGAAGATGAGAGGCAGCTGTTCATGACCACCCTGGAGAACAGGAACAAACAAACAACACAGAAATCACTCAGGGACGGTCAGAGCTAATGAGGGTTTTTTTTTCCCATCAGAAGCTAAAAGGAAGGTATTGTGAGGGACATCACCAACCTCTTGAGGAGGGTAGGCCCTATTGATACGGAATTTAGTAAGTAAAAATATAACGTTATCACAGATAGTAGAAATGTTTTGAAGTGCGATTATTGTTAGAAAAAGTGATTGTGTAAAAATGGTACTTTCTTATTCAGCAATAGAGCGCTTCAAAGTTTTTCAGATTTAACAAAAAGGGGAAAATAAAAAAAGTAATTTTTTTTCAGATTTGTCAACAAGCTCTATTGTTTATTTATTTGTGTTGTCTTAGTGTTAGGAGCCCCAGTTACAGATCAGGATCCCACTCTACTGTACAAACACTCAACAGAGCTTCTAGGTATAGGTAAACAAATAAGAAGAAATGATATTATAGGATTTAGCAGACCAGGTATACAACAGGAATAATAAATAATTAGTAGCAAAGAGGAGAAAACACAGAAGCTGCAAACAGTTGTTGAATCACCCATAGGCTGACAGCTGTTGAAACAGAGGGTTTGTTGAACAGTTTCAAATAACAAACAAATTGACAAAGATCAAAACCTGCTTAAAAATTAAAAAAAAAAAAAAAGATGTTGAATAGTTTGACCAGCTCTAAGCACAATACTCCTGTGCAAATGAATTTGTGGAGAGAGCTGGTGGAAAACATGGTTCTTATAAATGTGTGTCAAGAAAATTCCTATCACATCCAGTATAAAAAATGATTAATGTTCTGTGTATTATGAATCCAGGGGGTAGGAGTCTTTTGAAAAGCTATTGTGGGCAGTAGTCAGAAACAGTGGGTCCACATGGATCAAAAAAAGACTTTGGACCATATGCAGTGGAAGAAAAACATAATCTAGTTCAGAAATAGAAACTATATAATTGCTTGGTAGTTTCCCACATCCATGATGGAAATGAAGTCAATGAATCCAGAAGCACAGTAGGTTATTGCATTAATCTTTCACCACTGAAAAGCTGAGTTCTGATCCTATTTTAGATCAGAGTTTTACACTATTGTCCCAGTTCCTATTTTGCTCACATCACAACAATCCCTGTTTAGTGGGCTACTGCAGAAGCTGACTGACAGCCATTGCTCAGATGTGGATATCGGATGAGTTGTATAGCCAGAGCTGAGTGAGACCCTTGCCTATGGTAGGCCTGGCTGTAATCAGAGTTATCATTCCCTCACTGTCATGGAGAAATAGTCATTCATGTATTCAAACAAACTAACAGAAAGAGAAGCGATGTTGGAGGAATGTACAGCATTGAAGAGGCCTCTGTGAAGTGCATTTTATATGCTTCACTGGAAATCCCTTGCTCAGAATCCCAGCCTGAATTTCCCTTTTCCTTCCACTGAGATTGTAAAATGACTTTGCTTGGTATGTTCCATTTGCTTCTCAAGTACCAACCCTATCTATCTGAAGTATATATATATGCCCCTATTGCCCTAGGATCAATCTTTAATGTACTTTTTCTTACAACACCCCTGTGAGGTGGGGCAGTGCTATTATCCCCTTTTCATAGATGGGGAACTGAGGTGACCAAAAAAAAAAAAAAAAGTCACCAGGAAGTTTATGGCAGAGGTGGGAATTAAATGCAGGTCTCCTGTGTCTCTGGCTAAGCAAGGAAACATCCTTCCTCAAGTCAGTGCAATAACAAAAAGTTTTGCTAAGGGTACATTGTTAACAACATTAGTGAAATCCATATACCTAGTACTGTTCTAGTCCTAGCAACAGGGATGTGCCCCGGAAACTTCTCCCAGACTGAACAGTGGTACTAGAGCTGGCTCTGTGCCTGCTACAGCATGCTCAGAGCTTCAGTAGCCTTTATATTTCTTGCACACATGCTTTGGCAGATCCCTTTTCCCACCCATAAACTGTCTGTAGGTGACAGAGTGCAGCGAGCCTCCAGGGAGCATATAAGCAGTTTATATCGACTGTGTGGGATCCCAGCACCCTGCCCCCCACCCCAGCCCCCGTTCTAAGCAGTAAGCTCACAGGAGCTGTACTGCTGTCAGGACCTTTTGTGTCTCCAGAGCTGGGTGAGCAGGATTTTCCCTATTTGCAAGATCAGTGCTTCATTTTTAGATTGATGGGAACTTAATAGCATATATAATGCAGTGGTTTTGTGCAGTAAAAGCTACAAATGGAGTCTGACTCAAAGCTCAGTGGAAGATGTCTGTTACAACTCAAAGATAATTCAGGTCTAAGATTTGACTTATCTGGACATTTTGATAACATGCATGACAATACAGCCACTGAATTCTAATTCTTACTGTATAGCAATGTAATTGTTTATGACAGAGATATTTAAAAATACAGGCTTAAGTGTTCAAATGTAGGTTGCTAAACTTGAATATCAAGCCCCATTTGCAGCCTAAAATGTGGCCTAATGTACAGAAGCACTGACCATCTGCAGCTATCACTGAAGTCAATGGGAGCTGTGGATGCTGAGTATTTGAAATTCTGATCCAACTTTTATTAAGGTGTCCAAATGTGACTTGAAGGTCTTAAGTTTAGAATACCCAAGTCTGAAAATTCTGACCTTGATCAATGGCTCAATTCTTCAGGGCAGCATGAAAAAAGAATGTGTGTGGCCTCCACAGTGTGCTTACAAAATTTGCAGGTGGCACCAAGGTCGGAGGTGTTGCAAACACTTTGAAGAACAGAATTAGAATTCAAAATGACCTTGACAAATTGGAGAATTTGGCCTAAAAACAACTAAATTCAGTAAAGAGAAGTGTAAAGTACTACACTTAGGAAGGAAAAATCAAATACACAGCTACAAAATAGGGAATAACTGGCTATATCATCATGCTATTGACAAGGATCTGGGTGTTACAGTGGTTCATAAATTGAATATGAGTCAACAAATTGACACAGTAGCAAAAAAGGGTAATATCATTTTTGTGTGTATTAATATGTCATATGTAACAGTGTCATATGTAAGACAAAAGGTAATTGTACCACTGTCCTTGACACTGAGGCCCTAGCTGGAGAGCTGTGTCCAATTGTGCTTCAGGAAAGATGTGGTCTAATTGGAGAGGGTCCAGAGGAAAGCCATAAAAATCATAAAAGGTTTAGAAAATTTGACGTACAAGAAAAGTTTAAATAACTGGGTATGTTTAGTCTTAAGAAAACAAGACTGAGGGGGGACTTGCTAAAGTTTCACATATATTAAGGGCTATTGTAAAGGGGACTGTGATTAATTGTTTTCCATGTCCACTAAAGGTAGGACAAAAATCATGGGCTTAATCTGCACCAAGAGAGATTTAGGTTAGATATTAGGAAAAACTTTCTAACTATAAGGATAGTTAAACTCTGGAATAGATTTCCAAGGACATTTGTGGAATCCCTATGTCATGGGGTGTACCCCCCTGCTTGGTGGCCCCACGGTCCTACTATACCCTGCCCCAGGAAAGGAGCAGTGAAGGTGGGTCCTTCAGGCCTGCCTAGAGAGGCTGCACTGAAATAGCCAATCAGAGCCCAGCAGGTTCAGCTAAAAGGAGCTGAAAGGCCTTAACAGGTCAATTTCTGTCTGGGACCACAGGGACAATGATGCATTCTCCTTTCTGGCCAAGGGAGCTTGAAGAATAACCAGAGTTTGGTTCTGGCTGTGTTTTCTTAAGTTGAGCGAAAGAGAGAGTACCTGAGAACTTTAACCCTAAATCAAGGGGTGAAGATAAAAGGACCAGGCCGGAAAAGGCCCACGGAAGTAGCAGCAACAAATTGAAATGAGTGCTACGTGGCTGCTGTTTATAGGGTCCCTGGACTGGAGCCCATAGTAGTTGCAGGCCTGGTTTCCCCCGTCGGTCCCTAGTGAAGTGGTATAAACCTCAAGAAAATGGAGACAAGCCTATCTTAAGCCCCAAAAAGGGAACAGGGCTCATTTGGAAGCTAGCACAAAGGGATGAACTTAAAGGGACCAGAGCTGGGGCTGAAGACCTGGGAGAGGGCAGGCAGTTTTTTTTTTTTATTCTTTGCTACCCCAGAAAGGGCTCATTTTGACTGTGTGGCTTAGGGCCAACCCACTGAAAATCCACTAAGTGAGGTCAACCTGCAAGGAGTGCCAGGAACAGGAAAGGTTTGCAGGCCAGCACTCAGCAGCAGGAGTGACTCAGCTCAAGAGGTGAGTGTCTCCTATTCACCCGGTCATTGGAAGTTTTTAAGAACAGGTTAGACAAACACCTGTCAGGGATGGTCTAGGTTTATTTGGTACTTCCCCAGCACAGGAGATTGGATTCAATGACTCCCTTCCAGCCCTGCATTTCTATGACTCTTATGATTTGTATTACAGTAGCACCAAGAAACCCCAACAGAGATCGGTCATCATTTATGCTTGGTGCTGTAAATATATAAAGTATGAGACAATCCCTGCCCCAAAGAGCTTATTGTCTATGTAGATGGGCCAGACAAAGAGTAGGAAAGAGAACATTTTATTCGCTCCCTTTCACAGAGGGGAAGTGAGGTACAAAGCTATTAATGGACTTACCCAAGGTCACACAGGAAACCAGCAGCAAAGATGGAGACTAAACCATGGCACCTGAGACCAAGTTCAGTGCATTAACCATCCTTTCTCCCAGTGAAGAAATGGGTTGTGCATAGAGAAATACCTTGCAGGGGAAAGGAAAACATCTCTCCAGTCTGTGCTCTATAAGGCTGTTCCAGGCACCCCCAGATTGGGCTCCTGAAATCATGTTTCACCTAGCGTACTAAAAGCACATGGTTCTGCTGCTATCCTGACATGCCCTACCACAAGAAGAGGGACAAGATTTTCCCTGTAGAATGTTTGTTTGTCTGTGTAACCAATTGTGAATTTTAATAGTCATGGCATATCATAGTCATATCACTCTTTTCCTGTGTGGACCTCAAAGTTGGTTAAGTAGAGTTATTTCCATTTTACAGCAGGGAAACTGGGACATAGATCAATTAATTGACTTGGCCAAGGTCACACACTGAGTCAGTGGCAGAGCTCAGAATACAGCCTGACACCTTAAGCCACTGATTTCATGTGTCTATGTCTGGAGTCATTCTATAGCCTGAAATGTCTGTAAGCCTCAAATAAGCCTAACAAAATTGTAAGCTTTGTGCACCTTGTTTTAAACTGCATTCTGGCTATTGCATCAGAATGAGAGAAGCTTCTGTGAATCACAGTGGACAATAATGTATATTTCCTCCTCCTATTTCCTCCTCCTCATGAGAAAGGGCAAGTATAAAAGGGTTTCTTGAGAACAGATTTTGGTTTCTTTTTTTATTGTGACCAAGCAGGTAGCTGCATGGGGAATTGTGGGAGTCCAGAGATCAGGCTTTTTTTTTTTTTTGTTGGTGTTTTTTTTGTTTTTTTTTACTGTGCTGTGAACCAACAAAAAGAAATGAAAGCAGTATGGGGAGGACCAGCAGTAACTGTACCAAGCGCAGAAGCAGCTCTCATGAATCCATAGAAACCACAGAAAGCAAGTGATATCTGCCCACTGAAACACAATAAGGCAGTAATTGCTGTGTCTTTCTGAAGTTGGGTGTATTGTGGGGGAGGAGGGAGTGGATAAAGGTCCAGGGAGTGTCACAGGTGATGGAAACAGATCTGAGTAGAAACAAAGCTGAGTAGAAGCAGCACCAGAGAAGCAAGCCCCATCCCTGCATGAACAAACACAGTTTAAAAGCAAAGTGACTGGAAAGGGATGGGGCACAGAGATCTGCAGCTCCTACAGCTGTGCACAGGAGAGAGTAAAAATGTAGTTGGATTTAATCCCTGACCTCAAGGCGGGGGAGAGAGCTGCTAGCAAAGCCAAGGGCACTGAGTCGGCCTGAGGGGATGCACTGGCAAACTATGCTGTTCTTCCCCTTTCCCAACAAACGTGCCAACAAACTGTAACAAACTTGCCTGGAATTATAACATCTGCTTCTGCCTAGATAGGCATAATGCCTTCGGCTGCCAAGGTTCAGGCAGTGCATCTACTCACACCAGTGCTCCATGTGGCTTTAGCTCTAGGACCCAAGGCATCAAACTTGGGGGTGAACAAAATAGTTTCTGCACTTGAAATCTCTGAAAAACTTTCGAGGACCTAGTGCTATGTTTTTCTCTACACAGAGAGCGACCATATGCTCTCAGTTTAAATTATTTTTACTTTAGATCAAAGGAAACAAAGAAGAAAGAAAAACAGTTGTCTTCATAGGATGTGTGTGTGTGTGTGAGAGAGAGTGAGAGAGAGAGCAAAGTCATAACAGGCACAGGGCTACAAATATTGTACATAGAATGATATCTTTTGCTGTTGCTTAGTTTACAGCTACAGTTTAATGAGTCAATGTTCATGAGTTCTATGCTCCCCTGCTTGTTTTCCCTAACAGATTCAGTTACTTGCTTTTTATCTTTTCATTACCTCATTTTAACATCTTTTGGCCAAACTCATCAGAATCGACTTCCACTGACTCTAGAAATATTGTATGAGAGTTGAAAATGACTCTTCATATTTGTGTGCAGTTTTGTGCTAGAGGTTAGCAAGTATATCCACCCCGTTGCTCATTCGTGTCATTTTTCTCTTGTATTTACTTATTGACAAATTGGTTGTTTTGGCTTTTTAAAATGCATTTTGAAGACCTGATTTGGTTACCAATGAGCGTGCTTGCCCTAATATGACCTTGAAATATTATTTCATCATATGACAAGGTAAAATCAGAATTCTGTAAAGCACACACATTTAAAAGTTGACAGGAAGATCAGAGTTTTATTCTTAATCTTCCCAGAAACATAAACAAGCTCAGTTTAAAACTCGAAGTCTTCTGGCATTTACTGCCAGTGGAAAAAAATGTTAGCACATCTGTTGATTTTTGTATTACTACATGGGACAGATTGGCTCCAGATGGGCCAGAAACAGCTGATTAGCATCTAAGGATACTATCTATGTGGGGTATGCTGAAAAATGAGAAATACTTCTAGGATAGTACAGTGAAAACCCAATAGCACATCCAAATCAATGACATTATTTTGGAAAGTACAAATTTCATTGGGTCAAGGGTAATTATTGCAAGAATCATGTCAAAAGAATGGCAAGTTCAACTGTCTGTTCTGATGAAGTTGGGACCTGTGAAATGGTTAAATGGCCAGGAAAAGGTCAAGGTCTGCTTGCCTATCACGTGGCCTGGCAGGCTATTTAAGGGATGGGTGTTTCCTCCTTCCCTCAGAGAGGCAAGAAAAAAAACCTGTGGGGATTGCAGCCAAGGTTAGAAAAAGAAACTGCTTTGTTTTGATGTTATGCATGTCCTGTGTAAATAGCGTATTGTGCCTTGAAACAAGAGCCTGAAACAGACACATGTCACTGGTTCCCCCCTAAGCTGGTGAGAGAGAGCCCACCACATACGCAGCTTTATCTTCCTAGGTATCAAGCACAGTAAACTCTCACTGAAGCCAATGGTTATTGAAGATACTGAGCACCTAACAGGACTCAGCTTGATCCTGTTCTCACTGAATGAATTAAATGGTATAAGATCAGGCTATTGGCTAAGCATTTGAGGGTTTTATAATAGCCAAGGAAGTCAGAGAGATTCCTGTTGGCTTCAGTTGCCATTTAGTCATGCAGTAAATTATTTTGGAGAATATGTAATTATTTACAGTATATTTTTACAAAATTATTCATAGTGCATCTGGGAGAACAAAACTGTCCCAGATATCGCAGGGAGGAAGCAGATGAAGTGTATGCAATTCCCCCTTCTCCCCACCCTCAAAATGACTTCTCTTTATTTAAAAAGACTATAAAGGAAAAATAAAACAAACAAACTTTCCTTAAAGATTTCTCTGTCAGTTGCATCCCAAACAAGTTGGCAGCTCAGAATTCATGGCTAGAACTAAGATTCTGCCCTATGTTCCTTTAGCAATGCCTGAAGTCCACTGAAAGAAATAAATGGAACATAATTCTTTTTCAATTCCATTTATTGTATTGAAGGAATTTATCCTTGATCTGTCACCTGAATGAGCTAAAACTTTCAGCAGGTAACTCATCACCCCATCTGGGTACATATAAATGGTTCTTAAAATCATATTCTTTAATTGAACCAAAATTTTTTAAAAGGCACTGGGAACAAAACGGCCACCAGAAAAAGAATAAAACTGCATGTCTCATTTACATATGAATATTCCACACATACTGTAATGGCCTCTGTTTCCTGTTCCATGCAACTCTACCGTCCATAGTACAGACAATTACTGGACATGATAATTATAGTCTCTAAGTCCCACAGTGAGCTAACTAGATGTTCCCATGCCTCACAATTTCATTACATATTCTCTTAGCATAAAAGCCTAAAGATGGGCTCTTTTAATTTGTCAGGTGGTAGAGGATTTATTTTTTGTTTGTTTGTTTGTTTCCTAATATGCTGCTCCTTCAACTAAGTCTTCATAGTTTTGAATACAAAAGTAACATCTGGTTTGGTTTCAATAACATTTCATGCAGCAAATGCAAATAAAATGTTCTATTCCAACAAAAGAATCTCTGATTGTCATTCAAATGGAGGTCGATGCCTACATTCCAATAACCTTAATGTCATGGATTTACAAGATCTTTCTTTTGCTTGGAAAGAAACAGAAATCTGCTGAACATTCAGTCCAAAACTTATCCTCTAGGATGGCTGTCATTTTTAATACCACTGGCTAATCTGTAACTTTCAACTTTTTCCATTTATTGTATTTTTAACATTTCTAGGGAATATGTAAAATCTCTTTGCAAGTGTCCAATACTGATTCGATTCAATTCAGTAGTCCACTATTGAAAAAGTGACACCAGACATTCTAAGTTCACACACACACACACACACAATGCTCTGAAAAAAATGATGAGGAAAGGAATATTTACCATGGAATTGTTTGGATGATCTATAGTATTTCAGTGGTGGGTGTGTGTGGGTGGGTGTCTGCTGATAAGGGCAGAGGGTTCTTTCAAGCCTCACGTAATTGATTTGATTGCCTGGTAGGATATCCTCAAAAAGCAATTTCCACACAGTGAAACATATACTGTCAGTTCTTGTTGGATTTGCTACTTGAATTTGGAGATTTACTGTTTGAATTTATATATCTGTTATAGTCGCTGCTTTGTATATGGTAATTTAGTTGGCAATTTCTAATGCATTATTCCCTCCATCCTCCATTTCATATCAGTGTTATATTTCATTACCTTCCAAATGCACCCATAAAGAGATGTGAAAAGTGCTTCCATTCTGATTGGGAAGTATCCACAATACTCTAATTATCCATAAACATCTTTGGTGAACAACAAGGATGATGCATGCTGGCAAAGCAAAGTGAGGTTTTGTTTGGAAGAATATTTGTGAATACGTTTTTGCTGTATTTGCCCAGATCTGTTTTTTCTTTGTTGAGTGAGAATAATACTATTATTCATATATCACTTGCATCTTACAAAACAAAGTCTAACCTGACATGTACATGGAATTGCATCACACCTAACTGTTTAATCACAGCAAGATGCTTATTCTGTAAGTATAGAAAAAAGATCTGCCTACAAAGAAGAAAAAAAAAGAAAACAAAGTTTGTTCTTTACTCAAGTTAGCTAATTCAGGCTAAGAGAGCAAATTTCGCTGGCTGGGGAAACCTGGCATTGAATTCAAGTTGCTAACCTGAGTTGAAAACAGAGTTGCCATGTCTTCACTCCTATTCTAATACAGGTTAGCTAAGCCAAGTTAAGAACACACTTCCTTTTCAGTGTACATAACTTAAGTGATCTGGTAGCAATAGCATTTGTGTCCAGACTAATAATTGACTGGTAGCTTGGTTTGTTGTTTGTGACCTTTCCAGCTTATTACCCTATGTTTGAATTATTTTGAGCTGATTCTGTACTGTTCTCACTTACATTACAGGAAAATGTCTGAAAATCATTAATAAAACCAAATCCAGCCTTAGAGTGTGTGAAGTCGATACTTGACCCAGTCTGATATTGGCCTGTCTTATCTTATCCGTTTTAATTTTTTAAACTGGCCTTGTGTGCTTTATTAATTAGAAATCAGAATTACCTCCTCAATCCCTGTGAAGTACCCTCTGCTGTGCAGCGTATCTATGAAAGTGAGAAAGGGTTTCTATGGAATGGTCATCTTCAGATTGCCATGGCTAGAGTAATACTTGTAAATCAGGATTGGTTTTTAAATGCTCACTCTCAAATGGGTTGTAGTTTCTGCTTAGCATATCACCATTCTTCCCTCCCTTTATGCAAATATTAGTACTGTACTTCTCAACTTGCTCTTAAATCCATGGAATTCAAACATACTAAAGAGTGGCTAGTTTCTATGTAGAGAATACACAGCTAGCCTGTTCTTTGCAAAAGTCATGCTGTGATTTGTGCTCTCTAGTGCTGTCTGTCTGAGCACCAATTTGTACTTTCCTGGTGTTCGTTTTGTAAAGCTTCAAGGTCCATCTTCCCCTCATTGGTCGCATTTTTCCACAGCAATGGAAAAGCCCTGCTGCTGCTCTATTTGAAGGAAGCCCATTATAAATACAAACACAGCAGTACCACAAGGATGTATTCTAGTGGCCTAACGTGGTGCTCTGTCACAGATTACATGTGAATTAATTGAGTTTGCTGTTTTCTGTTTGGTTTGTGAGTGTTACAGTGAGAAATTGAGCACACTGTTGGGGATTTTTTTCTCTGAAAGCAAACTACCACAATATATCTTGTTCCTGGAGATAAGAGGCTAAAAATATTTTGTCCCCCATTGGCAAACTGTATTTTCACTGGAAATAGCTGCTCATCGTTTTGTGAAAATCCCTTGGCTTAGCTGAGTGCCACAAAGCATGAGCTTGCTTAAATTAAATAAAGTTGTTGAGATACTCAGTTCCTGAAGATCCCCCAGTGGCTTGGTCTCTCAAGAATCAGGCTAAAAAAAATTATTTGTTTCCCACTCAAAACTCATTTTATTGAAACACTTTGCAAAGCAGTTCCAGAGACCTGATCAGGGGTATGGCATGGCATGAGCGCATCTAAAAAGAGCCTCAATAATGCTTGAATTACATTTCTATCTCTGTTACAGCCCTGTGAATAACATTTACTGATTGAAGAAACAATTAACTGTGACCTTCAGCCCTCTGCATGGCTGAAGTCTTACACTTCAGAAGACTTCACCCCCAAATACAGAATTTCATCTTCAGTCTCTGTTTCTTGATATATAATATTCACTGGAGATAATTTTGAAACTGGCTGAAGGGAGGAGCATTGACATTGACAGTGGAAGACATGGAAATGAACAATCCTGAGGAAGCCTGTAGGAGTGAGCCATAGTACACAACAGAGGAATGAGTGTCCACTGTTGAAGAGAACAAAAATGTTCTGTCCTACCCTCTCCATATGGCAAAAACCCTCCATGGAGTTGCTCTCCAACTAGAGGCTCTTGGTGCACCTTTAGGGAAGGTGTAGTTTGCACTTTGCCCCACACAAGCTTCCTGGCACTTGTGGTATGAAGCTATGGACTTTCCCAAGTCCACTCAGAGATGTTCAGGTCAACACTGCTGGCACTGCAGTGTTAGCAATGCCTTTATCCTTTGCACTGGTGGCAGCTTTCAGTGTAAGCATGTTTCTGGCAGCAATGGGCAGGGGGAGAGGGGCACTTTCCAGGTAGGAAGGGCTGGTGCATTATCTCACTTTATCAGTTAGCCCCTTTCATTCCTTATTTTCCAAGACACTAAGCATTGTAGGGGGTCTGTGGCAGATGTTCTGTTTACCTCTCCTGTTTGATCACTATTTTTGGTTTGGTGAAAAGTATGTGTGAACCTCTCCACCTTTATGTTCAGCAGTTACCTTGCTCCCTTGGCACTTTGTTACACTTGAGCATCATTTGCCTCTCATCTATTCCTTTCTGAATCAGTTGTTGCCTGCCATTGTTCCCTTTCACTGGAACTAGAATGGCATTTCTTTGTTTTTCTTGCCCATCTGAAATGGCAAAGACAGAAGTTATTTTCCTTTTTTCAGCTCTGAGAGTTCTGGCTGATGGCTGTGAGCGTGCCTAAGGCTTATATAACTTGTGCCGTGTTTACATCATCCTCAGTCCTCTCCAGCATGAGACAGTGGATTGCAGTCTGGCTGCGCACATGAGAGTCCTTTTGAACTGTCTGACTCTTAGCATAGTTAAAGGCCAGGTCTACACCAGGACATTAGGTCAATAAAGCTATGTCGCTCAGACGTGAAAAATCCACACCTCTGAGCAACACAGCAAAATGGATTTAACCCAAGTGTAGACAGAGCTAAGTCAATGGGAGGATTCTTCAGTCAACATAGCTATTGTTTCAGTGTTTCAGTGTTTCAAACATAGACCTGCCCAAAGTCAGAGTTACAGCCTGCTCTATTTATTCATTTGCTAACTTTCCAAAGATAGATGTGACCCAAGATGTTTCTTTCTGAAGATGTCTCCAATTATGCTTGACTTCAACTACCAGCATAGCATCCTACTTTCTGATCCACATGACACGTGTAAAGGAAAATCCTAGGAAAATCCTGAAAAGAACCAGTATGTTTTCTACCTATATACTCAAAATATAAACAGAAATCAGCTGAAGCATCTGTTACTGGTCATTGTGAGACTTGGTCATTGGACTACATGTTCCACTGATGTTATCCAGTACGGCAATTCCTATGTTCCTATCAGGTTTTGGGGGGTTTTTTTAGTGTCACTCAGCATCTTTTAATCTAAGAAGAATTGCATTTTTAAATATGACTTGTCTCTGTATGAAAGATTTACAAAAGTTCTTCTCAAAGAGAGTACGGGGGTTAAATTCATCACCCTGTCGGTATGCAAGCACCTATTCTTTCTGCTTGTAAAGAGTGATAGGCAGGCCTAAATGAACACTGCAATGTTTATATATTAATAACTAATGTAATAAGTAATCAGTGAGTTGCTAAAAGTTGCTGCCACTACAAATTAACAATAGAAAATTTGCTGTGCTGAGTAGAAAACCTGACCATTCTTAAGGGCATATGAATAACAAATTATCATGAACTGTTTTCATTCTTTACTATAACAATGATTTTTTTCAATGACAAAAGAGTTTAGACATGCTGGTATTAATTCTTCGAAGACTACTTTCATTCCCAAAATTACACATAGCCTATGGAGAGAACTAATTGTGCTCAGTAAAATACTACAATTAACTTTGTCAGTTATACTTTTTTCACAAGAGTAATGTAGGATAAAGGCAATCACAACCAAGCCAACCGTACTCGTACACATATGAAAAATAAGGCATTTGTTCTGTATTCCTAATTTAGATGTAACCGCTTCTGTAATAATGCATTGGGGGAAAGGTAAAGTGGAAAGGGATACTAGTATCTAATAGTACAGTAAAAGTGTTCTCTGTTCTCCTATAATAAACCAACTCCTTGTAAAAGGACAGCTTGTTTACTTGTTCCAAGAGGACTTCTATAGAGATATCTCTAGGACTGACAATAAATATCAGAATTATTAAAACCGATGTTAAGAAACAGTCTCTCAATTTCTCCCCACTGCTGTCTGGATGGCCAGTTAGAGAGAATGAGTTTTCATTAAAAACAATTTGAAAGACTATGTTAAAAGAAATAGCACCTCTGTTTGAAGAAGCCTGCTCCTCTTTTACTCTCACTCCCCTCCAAACCCCTATTACCAGACATATACACGACCCAGTACATAATAGTAAGAGATGGCTTCATTCTTCTGATGCACTGAAGAAGGTTTTATTAGTTTTTCCACTGATAGGGCATTCCATGATATCCCAAACATCTCATGGTACTGAATAATCAAGAAAGTGGTTGCCATGACAGTTCAATCACAAAATTGATTGGTTTAGAGATGGGCAGAATGGTGAAGTATCACTAAGAAGATACATTGAGCAATCATCTATTACTTTTAATTGCTTTGTAAATTGCTGTTTCTTGAAGCTTCCATTGTGGTCTTCTGTTAAAATGAGATAGGATTTTTTTTTTAAATCTGCCTTCCCAGGAAGTTCCAAACTAAGTGGTAGTTCTGGACTGTGTTTTGATTATGCTAGAACTAACATGGTTCCTCTGTCAATGCACATTTCATGCACATTCTCATGACATGAAACTAAGATATGTAAGAGGGGTCAGGAGAAAAAAGGAGAGTAGGAAGAAGAGTATTTATAGAAGGATATTCTTATGATCAAAAGGCAAGTTTAGCTGTTTGAATAGCAAGTGGAATACGTTAAGCTCATTGAGCATAGTGATGAAAACATTGAAGATGAGGGTAAGCAGGAAATCTGCAGCTCATAAACAATTATATAGTTCACAAACGGCCAGTTGAAAGTGGAAATTGCTTTTCTGCACTGAACTCTGTACTTTATTCAATTCATGGCCATTATCTGAAGTTCTTGTTGGAGGAGAATAGCCACTAAATTCATAGGACAAAAATCAATAATCTGCTGTGGAATTGGCAGGCAGCATCACAACAGTGGATGCAGTACTCTTGCTGAATGCAAATTAGTGGCTTTGACATTTTAGGACACCTGGGACACAGTCTTAAGATTTTGAAGGAGACAAAACAGAATTTCAAGTGTGGAGTAGGATGGTAAATGCCAAGTGCCTCTTCTTTCTTTTAAAATTAATTATACCTAATCAGTCATGTGAGTATTCCTACACGCTAAAGATTATCATTTGGACTATGCTCACACTCCTGCACAAGCAGGATTGTAAGGTGGGTCCTTCTCCCATGAGTGGAAGTGGCACTGAACAGGTGGGAAGGGGTAAGTAATGGACAGACTTTTTGGCTTCAACTTCCCAACATGTCGGCTAGCACAGATGTGTTGGCATGGAGGGTATCCTAAATTACTATCCATCAGCAGCAAAAAAGGAGGGAACTGAGCTTCAGGGGGTTCTCTGGCAGAAGGACTCTGATTTGGAGCTATTCCTGAGGTGGTGAAATTTAGCCACCCTCTCTTGTTTAGGGCTGTGTGTCTCATCCCCCAATCCTTGTACCCTGTTTTGTCATTTGACCTCCCTCCTTCTGTTCACTGACCAGAGCCTGATAGCAACACAATTCACTAAGCTAGAACACCTTAGTGCAGGCCTCTTGATGGAGGATGAACTCTTTACCTGTCCTTGGAGGTTCTGGGTTTCTGTATCCTCCTTGAGAACATCTGCATGAAATTGCCCACACAACAGGAATCTTAGCAAAATGCGGCTTATTAAAAACAAAGAGAAAATGAAATTAAAAGAAAAACAGACTTTTAACCTCTCTAGATTTGTCTTACAATAGCTAAACTCAGTAAGGCATTTTCATCTTGTTACAGTGAGTAGCTTATATCCCTGAAAGCGATTGCCTCTCTCTGAGCACTTGGGTCATCCTGTCAGCTTCCGTTGCTGATTAGACACCAGCTCACTACTGTATCCAGGGATGTGTCTCACCAAGCCACTCCACCTAAGTCCCTTTACATTTCTAGACAAGCCTCCCCTGATCAGTATCCACCTCTGTTATCCACACCATTTTTTCCCCTAATAACCCATATACATAATAGCGGTTGGAGCTCTCTGCTTTCTCAAAAAGATGACCCATTGAGGGTATAAAGACCCTGATTAATAGCTGCTTTTCAAAGCCTTAATGGCCTAGCTTATGCACTGCACCTCACAGGCTGGCCTACGCTGGTCTGTCCCAGTCTGTTTTTGTATTATCTTTTCAAATAGGCAGCTTGGGATTTTCCTCAATGCCCATGTCCTTGCCCCCACTCAGTTTCTGTTTTTCTGAACTAGGAGTTACAAACAGAAGTACACACCTTTGGTCATAAGAAAACTAAACATGCAGAATTGTCATTATTGCTTGTAACCATAATCATTGGAGTCCATGGTTTTAGGTACTCATCATACAACAAGAGTATAGAGCTTTGTCTTCTGTCTCCACCCACTTGAACCCTTTGTGATAATTACGGGGCAGAAAGAGCACAGCATGACTTTTAAGCCCAGTTTACATCACTGGTCATTAGGAATTGTAAACTCTGGGTTTGGTCAATCTGACTACAGGACTCAAACCTACAAATGGTGCAGCTGAGGAAACGGCAAGTTTGCAACCAGCTTCCGTGGTGGCATCTTCTCTATCCACTGCCCCCCCGAGGAAACAGTGCAGCAAGAGGCAGCCACTTTGTCCCCAGAAATAGTAGAGGCTACACGGAAAAATAAAGTGACACCAAACTGCTTGCCTACTGTAGAAGCAGAGGCAATAAATGAATAAAACTGTGGCCATCAATTCTAGTAAAGAATCAGTTGATGCTACTGTCATATCTTTGCCGTTTAAGGATCCAAACTTGATTTGCTCTGGCACTGTTGGAGGAGCAGCTGCCAAGATGAACGGAACCTGGAGGAATCTTAAACAAAATTGTACACCTAGAAGGGCATTGCCATGGCAACTAAGTAATTTTAGTTACAATTAAATCACCTCTTCGCTTGCCTTTACATGTCAAGTTTTCCTGCAGTTATATAGATCCACAAAGCAAGCTGACTTTTTAAACCACTGAGGAAGTTGCTTACATTCAGATGCTTTCTCCAGATTTTCTTGCCCTTAGACAAGAACAGGGATTGGTTTACTAAGACCACTAAAACACTGAGGGATGACTAGTGACTGGAATGAAACACAGTATCTTGTCTGAAACTCAGAAGGTAGGATTGAAGTTCTGGTGATTTGAGACTGCTTTTGCAGCAAATTGATGTTAGTTACTGAACAATGGATATGAAAGAATGCTTGCTGGTTGTTGTTGATTGGTGTGTGTATTGTGGTAATGATTAGAAGCTCCAGTCATTGACCAGAGCTATATAAATCCAAAAAAGAGCTTACAATCTGCTGATTTACTTATTTAGGTCATTGGATGACTCTTAACCATTCTAGAATTTTCGGTATAATTACATTTAAATCTCATTTTGAAAGTTTTATACTGATAATAGCATCGGTGAGGATGGCAGCAATGTGAGCATAGCAGTGACATTCAAGAACTCCTGAGTTCTAACCCAAGTTCTGACACTAACTCCCTCTTGGTTAGATAAGTCACTTAGCTTCTCAACTGCAGTTCTCTGTATTTAAAATTGAGTTAACGTGGTATGTGTAAAATGCTTTGAAAATTAATGACACGGAGGTGCTAAACATTAGTATCATTCAATTATTAATGCATTGAGTGAATTTACTATGACAACCATTGGGAAAGGAAAAATATTTGGGGGAAGATTCTCCGCTTTGAAATGAATGGAGCTACACAAGCATAAAGCTGGTATAATAGTGAATCTGATCTTGACATTTTAATGGAGCCCCTTTTGCTCATTGTAACCTCACTTTAAAACTGAGTAAACTTAGCATTTACTCTCAGCCTCGGGAGTTACCACAATAACCAGAGAAAGAGCATTAGGGCTTAGCATAAGCAGGAACTAAAGAAACTTCTTACAATCACTCTAATTAGAAACTAACAACATCCCTTGCACATTCAGACTTGGATCTTTTGTGAGAAAAGTCAGCCATTTCCATGTCACTGAATTGTGCCAAGATATGTGGTGTTTTTTGCGATGTTATGAATAAAAATACACACACGTATTAAACTAAGAAAAACTATGACACTGAAATATCTTCAGTAACCATGTATGTAGATAAAATACCACAACAGGGCTTTTACTAACACTATAAACCAGGAGTGCTCAATCTATGGCCCACAGGCTGTACATGGCCCACCAGAACATTTCATAAGGCACATGGTCTTCGTCAACACAACATACTAATTAGCATTTTGTCATCATGTCTACATCGTTTTAGTTTACGGAAGTATATAAATAGATAATACGGTACGTAGAAACAAACTATCTAAATACATATGAAACAAGCTGAACTTAAATATAAATCAATATAGGTGACTTTAAATCTTATTAAAATATGTAGAATCTATTTGGCCCACACAAAGTTGTGCTTAGATTTATGTGGCCCTCCTGTGTAATAATGTTGAGCACCATTGCTATAAACCAAAGCAACCCTTCCATAACTTTGTACTAGAGTACCAGGAAAAGGCCAAGGTTTTCAAAAGTGACTAAAGATTTTTGTGGGTATCAATTTTTGGGTGTCAAACTTGACTCCTGGCTTTCAAAGGGAAAAAGCCAGACCCGTTTACAGTAGCTCAAGCTGGACACCCAACATCACTGATCCCTTTTTGAACATCATAGCTGACCTTTCTCTGTTCCTCAAGCCATCAATGTATTATTAAGTTCTAAAAGTTTCCCATTTAAGGATCTGACTGAAATGTGCAGCTGCCAAGAGGGGAGAGTCTTCAAAACATGTCCAAAAAAAGGAAGAGATGTGGAGCTTTGAATCTAATTTTCCTCCATCCATCAAATCCCCCCATTAGCCAGCAATGCATCTGGCAATGCATTTTGTCTCAGTGCTACCATACTGTTTCCATCCCTCTTTTCCCCTCAGTTTTGTGGCAGATTGTGTGATATAGAGATAGTTAAGGCCAGAAGAGACCATCAGGTCATCTACTCTGACCACCTGTATGTCACAGACCAATAAAACCCAACAATCAAAACTAGACCAAAGTATTACAGCCTACAGCAGATTAGACTATGTGCACCAGGCAGAGAATCAGAGGGACTGAGATGCACCAGTGCCTGAGGAAAATTCCTTCCTGATCCCACATATGGCAATCAGTTACACCCTGAGCTTGTGAACAAAAACCAGCCAGCCAAGCATTTGAGAGAATGCTTGATGCCACCTCAGAACCCTGGCCCACCCCATCTAATATCCTCTCTCTGGCAATGCCATCCTTGATGTTTCAGAGGAAAAAGAGACCTCCATCCCCCACCAAAAAAAAAAAAAAAAAAGAATATATTTTGGGGAGGAAGGGAAATCCCTTCCTGACCCCTGCAGGCATCTTTGGTGAAACCCTGATGCTTTTAGGAATGTGAGACAAACCAGAAGTGAGACCCACGGCTGCTGAGCTTAGTCCATTACCATCACAAGCAACACCGTCAAACAATCACACTCGTAAATTTGTCAAGCTCTCTCTTGAAACTAATTAAGTTGTTTGCTCTCACAACTCTACTGGGAGTCTGTTCCAGAACCTTACTCTATGATGGTTGAACACCTTCTTCTAATATCCAGTCTGAATTTGTTCCTGGCCAGTTTTATATCTATTTGTTCTTGTGCCAACATTGTCTTTGTCTTTTATCTTAAATAGCACTTCACCCTCCTCTGTGTTTACCACTTTGATGTATTTACGGAGAGTAGCTGTGTCCCCCCTCAGCCTTCTTTTTTGTAGACAAAACAAAACAAGATGTCCCCAGTAGTATTTAGTGCTCCATGCACTCAATTTTTTCATTTACTCTAAATGAAATATTGAAACCTCAGTGTTTCTTGCTAATGAATAACCTTGTTTTTTCTCCTTCTTTCATTTGAGGGGAGTGCTGTCTCTTCTATTAAACTGGACTTCAAATAAGTCTGAGGCTTCTTCCTGTTTTATCTGTCAGGAGATCACATCTTGAATGGTCTTGAAGCCTCGTGATCAGTTATTCATGTAATGTGCTTACCCCAGTCAGAAAATCTCCAAGGTCATTTCAATATTACAAAAGGCTAAGTCTCTCCCAATCCTCAGTGGAGCATTCGCCATCACTCCCTTCTTGGTGATTGGCTTTATTTGTAAGTCTAAACAACAACACAACATAAATCTCAGCCTAGGTTTCCTTCCTGCTCCTGACTCACACCAAGAGATTCCCCTCCAGAATTTCCCTTCTTGTTTCTTCACATCCAGGTTGAAGGTAATAAATCACACTTGCAAAAGGGTATCATCAGATCTTTAAGTAGGCTTCTAACACACATGAATGAGGAAAATTAACAGAAGAGCCCTGCAACCATATTACAGGTGTACCAACTTTTCTTTGGTGCTCTGAGAGAGCCTGTGTGTGGAAATATGTTACTTTGCTGAATATATACACTCTGTTCTATCTGTCACTGACCCCAGTGTAGGTGGGAGAATATCACGGTATTCGCTTCCATTGGTAGACAGCTTATGATAGTGATAAACTTTGGGATCATGGAAGTGGATGTGAAAAGACCCTCCACAGCCATGGAAATCACCACAGCAAGAAGTTGGTTTCACTTTCCTAGCTCTGGGTGTGGGTGTGGGTGTGTGTGTGATTTGAGATTTATACCTATTTCACATCTTGTAATACACAGACTTTATTTTAGTTTTTAATAAATATTTGGCGTGGAGGAATTTAAGAAACAATTATTTTCTTCCTATAAAAGTGACTGTAAGCCAACAGAAACCAAAAATGAAACCTTTTTATAATATAGCCATAAGACTCAACATTGTGTGGGCCTACATTGATATTTACAAATGTCATCAGCTGACAGGTGACTTAAACGTAAGGGAGTTTCTTTAAAATTTGAATTCTGAGTGTTCTCCGTGTAGCATATTCTTATAATCGGATCAAGTATCCACCATACTTTAATGCTGCTAAAATTACTCTTTGTGAGGGGAGAGGGGTAAGTTGAGGAGGGGGTTAAGTAATACATCTTTTGCCTAGGGTACCTCAAAGAAACTTGGTTAGAAAGGTATGAATGAAATTAACTGTCTATCAAAACAACAAGTTTCTGCTATCTTCACCAGTGATGGTGTTAAAGAGGTCTATTTCCCCTCAGTTTTTTCTGGAGTGGTGTTGGTTTTTTTAATGAGTCAAGCCAACAGTTTTCCCCGCTCTATTTTCTCCAAATTAACTTTAAGTTTCTATTTGTTTCTTGAGCCCACCAGGGAGCAACTGTCGTCTTTCTTCTCTAACAGAAGCAAATTTATTTCCTCCGTTTCCCCCCATCTTATTCTTTTCCTCCGTTACTGTGGGTCACTTAGCAACACCAGATGCCTGATTCTGTTGCTTTCCCTTGAATCTCCATTGGTCCAACATAGACCTCTGGTAAATACACTTTATCCGAGTAGCAGTATCTCTGAACAGATATAGTATGAGAGAGTCTGTACCTCATTGGTTTGAATCAATCATCTTCTGTTTCTGGGATTTAATGTAGCCTGCGGTACAGAAAAATAATAGGGATGGTTGGCTGCTTTTAGACGGGTCTGTGCTCCTAAATTGTTACTCTACTGTGTTTAATGTGTTGGGCAGGATATGGCAAGAGAAAAAACACATCATTTAATGAGACAGTGACAAGAGAGGCTTCTGATTTGAACAAACTTCCACCAGTACAATCCCAGATTTTTTCAATTAATGGAGACCATTCAGTGTGGCAGCAATTTTGCTCCACAGTAATCTTGTCTGTTTGTGATCTGCTTCAGATAATTGTCTCTTCCCCCACTGCCTCTGCACTGTCCCTTCCTCCCCCCAACACACCCACACACATAGCAAATGCAGCAGTGCTCTGCTCTACAACAACTAAAACATTAAAAATTGTGTACAATCACTGGAGCACAAGAAAAGAATGTATTGGCGTGCTTTTACTACTACTGGTAAAACTACTCAGTGATTCAAACTCCTAAGTATAATTGGAGATTGAGTTAGTCTCAGCTTCTATTTCTTAAGTAGATAGGCTTTAGAAAAGTCTCTATTTTTAACAGACGTGTCCAATTATTTGACATGAAAGACAAACATTTCTTAAATGTAGTACAATTCCACACCCATTCAGTGTGATTATTTTATAGAAGCCAAAATGATTCTGTTGTTTACACTAGCACTATCATATTGACCTCAGTAGGGTTGCACAAATTTGGCTCACTGCTAGAGCTCCATGTGTGTGTGTGGTTTGTCTTCTTGTAATGGCCTGTTGTCAGCTGAAAGGGATGATGAGAATTTACTCTGAACATTATGCATTTCTAAAATCCCCACATTCAAGAGCATATTGTTCTAATATCATCAGCTAGTGGCAATTAGCTGTGTGCTACATTCACTATGCTCTTCCTCCTTACCTCTTGTGTGTCTGTTCTTTCTTTCTCTCTCTCATTCACAGCAATCCATTTTTCCATGCATTTCACTTTTTCTGTAATACAAATATCCAGAAGGTCTTAAGTGTTTATGGTTCTGTATGCCATTTGGGGTAAATACTAAGGATCTATTATTACATTTGGAAATAATAAAAATTGATCCCAACCTCACATTGACCCTTTTTAAATTAAAATTCAGACTAATTTGGATTGCTTTTTACCTCAAAGATCTCTCCCAGAATAAAACTTTCATTTTCAAATGTTTGGGGGAAGAGAGTGTTGCCACTTATGTCTAAATTCACTTCAAAATGAACATGGTGAAGATTGAGGAGGCAAAGTGTACAATTTGGGCAACTCTGATTAGACATATTTAACATAAGCACCTAAGTCAAATATTTGGCCCCATTTATTCAGATAATCAATCTTTTTTCAGCTTCTGGGTGACAATCAAGCTCATAAATGGAAGGCAACTTTCTGTCATCTTTACTCATACTGGGCAATCCATTACTACATTAATTAATTAATTTTTAATTAATTATTTATTAATATCAATGGGATTTAATTGCAGAGTAGAGTATACATCAGAATATGGCCCAATAGCTGGGATGTTTAAATCTATAAAGAAAGAGAACAGTAACAGGTTGGAAAAAAGAGAGATTTCCTCTTACTTGATACTGCCATAGACCATGTTTGCCCTACTGAATTTTTCTAAAATATTCCTAACCCTAACCCTAGTGTTAGCAAAGTTGGGAGATGTAGGGAAGATGAATTGCCAGCTGCCGAAAGTGTCTTTAGCAGTGTTTCATCTATAGCTGCTCAAAGCAAGTCTAATCAATATGGTGTTAAAAATGGCTGGTACAATTGGCAACTCATCAAAGCAAAAGTACGCAACTTTGCTAGCTGTGATAGAGCTGTACTTTGTTAGCAATGAAGGTAAACTTTTAGGAAAGGTCCCTAATTTAGACAGGGCTATTGTTCAGTAACCTCTACTACTTCACTTAGGTCTTTGCTATCAAGGATTAATAAACAGTGGGGTATGTTGTAGCTCTGACTTCCATGTAGTTGATGTTAATAGACTATGACAATTTACACCAGCTGAGGATGTGTCCCAACATGTCTACCACTATCATCATCACGCAATTAAAGGGCATCTGATATGCATGTCTGTACAGGTAGTTATTACTGCATCAAAATCCCAGAGCTAAATACCTCCAAGTAATGGAGGATTTCAGATCTTGTTCCTTTCACTTTGCAGTCATTGGTCCAAATCTGGTACTGTCTTGTAGTGATCATATGATGGCCGTTTAGTAGCCTGTAGTAAGTATATTTGCTACTTATCTTTTATTGTACAT
This sequence comes from Emydura macquarii macquarii, assembly GCF_026122565.2. Classification (NCBI taxonomy): domain Eukaryota; kingdom Metazoa; phylum Chordata; order Testudines; family Chelidae; genus Emydura; species Emydura macquarii. Next base: position 2,049,602 of record NW_027131527.1, read on the forward strand.
GTACCCGAATCTAAAAAGTCACCCCCATTGCCATGAACCATTGCAATCGGAGCAGACATACCTGCACTAACTTTAATCTAGCTAAAATGGTTAAAAATAGCAATGAAGACATAGTAACATGGATCCCAGCATGGGCTATCAATGCAAGTACATACCCAACGTTCCAAGCAGGCTTGTGCAGCCTACGGTGAATCCCAACGCTATTACACCTATACTGTTATTTTAGCCACACTAGCTAGATTAAAATTAGTGTGTGTATGGCTACCAGAGCTGCAACTGCACCTCCAGCTGAGGTGTATATCCTCAGAGGAGCGAAGAATAGAATGTGTGTTAACACTGATTTATCTTGCCATTCTAGGACAGATTTGAGAAATATCTCCCCACCAATAGATGGGCATCTTGGATTGTTTCACCTGTGCTTCATAGTTCTGTGGATGAATGTAGGATTTCAGTTCCTAGGTCTGTCAATCAAGAGAGTTTCATGATTCCTACATTCACTCTATTTTTTTTTTCATTTGAAAGAGAAATGAGTATTGCTAAAATGTTAAGTTATTGTTCCAAATCTCCTGAGCTCTCTTAAGCACACAAACATATAACAATGCAATTATATTCCTTTGTTTTAGCCATCCATTTGATTTTCAGATATTGAGCACAGCAAATGATTTCATTTAATATGCAAGTTATTATATGGCTTTGTTTGATTCACTGTTTTTTATTCAAGGAGCAGTTATGTTACTTCATTGTATAGTGGTTTATAAAATTCTTACATTAAGCACTATATTTGCAACTATTGATCTGCAGGATAACATTTACAGGAAATTAATTCATACACTCAGCTATTTCACAGAATCCCATCTGGACCATTAGCATACAAGTCACATTCCCTTTGTATATTCACCCACAAAATCCTTTATAAATGGGAGAATGTCATTTTAATTTAATTTTCTTCATTTTTATGAGAGCTGCTGAGATTTATTTCGTCATCAGCATATGCAAAAGGTTCTCTGACCCTTGATAGGCAACCTTATATAAACCTAGATAGAAATCTAGGTAGATGAAGGTCTGGGCGCATTGGATAGTAATTTTGTCTTGCCATCTGCACTACTTAAGCTTGGACACTGTCAGGTTAAAATGTTTTAGAGCATGTTGGAATACATTCAAGGTTGGATTTGTTATTATCCCGTTTTAGTTTTCCAATGAGAGTGGTTAACTGGTTTATGGAAAAGACTGAATATACAACAAAGGTCTAGAAATGGCAACTCCATAACAATGATTCTGAAACAGATCCTGCTGTCATCAAAGTCCTTGGATTTATTGGGACTCTGAGCAGAAACTCTGTCTTCTTTCTTACCCTGTTTTGGTGATACATAATATATTGGTTAGAGGCATATTTCAAAAGGAAGATACTGATTCTAAATCCTCTCGTGGCATAGATCCATCACAACATAACTATTAGAATCATAGAAGTGTAGGACTGGAAAAGTCAAGAGATCTTCTAGTCTTGAGAGGTTTTCTAGTCCAGTCCCCTGCACTCAAGGCAGGACTCAGTATTATCTAGACCATACCTGGCAGGTGTTTCTCTAACCTGCCCTTAAAAATCTCCAGTTACAGAGATTCCACAACTTTCTTAGGCAATGCTTAACTACCCTGACAGTTAGGAAGTTTTTCTTAATGTCCAACCTAAACTGCCTTTGCAGCAATTTAAGCCATTTGCACCTTGTCCTATCCTCAGAGGTTAAATAGAACAATTTTTCTCCCTCCTCCTTGTAGCAACATTTTAGGTACTTGAAAACTGTTATCATGTCCCCCTCTGTCTTCTCTTCTCCATACCAAACAAACCTGATTTTTTTCAATCTTCCCTCATAGATCATGGTTTCTAGACCCTTAATCATTTTTGTTGCTATTGACAGATTCTGCCTGTACTTTTTATTCTTTGCTTTCACTGCTCACTTTAGAAAGGAAATAGCAATGTATGTCATTTTGCAGGCAGAGTCTAAGGCACATTCAGAGAGCTCTGGCAGTCAAATGACAAAGTCAGGTCTTCATTAGATAGTCTGAGATCGTGGCACTTGATGAGGTAGGCTGTGGAAAATTCTACAACTAGATTCTTGATAAGTTTCCCAGTGCAGTGTTAAAATGCAGCAGCAGCTCAGCAAGTCTACAAACACAAATGTGATAATGTTAATAGAGCTTTCTCTTCAGGGATTTGCAAGTGTTGAATTTTAATTCTTGCAGATTCATTTGGGTCACAAATGTCAATCATGTAGAGATACTGAGGAAAAAATCCAGCACTGAGTATTCTTAGTATTTTCATTACTTTCTATTTAGTATAATTGCTAATGTTTTCTTCATTGAAATATGAGCCTTATGTTTACTGATGTTGGAGGATTAACTTTCTTATTGATATTCTGCACATGAATTCATGCTTTTCACCCCTCATACAAATGGCTCCAAGTTTTCCTCCACCTTCTGCTTGAAACTATTCATCTCCTTTTACCTCTACAACACACAAATTTAAGAAGGACTTAAAGAATGGGATTTTGATTCTATATAACACTTTGGGCCCAAAAAGGCAATAGAAATTATTATTGTTTGTTTGTTTGTTTATTATTTATATTCCAGTAGCACATAGAGATCCCAACCAAGATATGGGGTTTCACTGTGTTATGTAACTGTACAAACAAACTGAAAGTATCCCTATCTGAAGAGCTAATAATCTAAAAGGCAAGCCAGACCAGATGTGGACAAAAGGAAAATATTCTTTCATGTAGGCCAGAGGGCAGAACCACACACTAGGGAAGATGAATAACAGTGTTGCCAGTGGCAGAGTTTTCAGCCCTTGACTCAAGGGTTCCTTGTATTGACTCCATAAACAGATTATTTCACACAAAAATAAGCCATTCAGAAGAGTGGGTTGCAACTGCCAGAGACAGACCGCTTCTCAGCTAGCTGAAAGGGAATATGACACACCCTTTCCTATAGGTAACCACCATCACAGCTATGCCCCCTCTTTCTTTCATATTCCCTACCCCCTGATTGAACATATGGTAGACAGAAGTCTGGGCTAAGCCCTCATGCACTGGGACTTGTGGAGTGCCTTTCTGCCTTGTCAGATCCCCATTTTACAGATGAAGAACTGTGGCACAGAATGAATAAGTGACCAGGTCACAAAGGAAATTTGTAGTAGAGATGGGACTTAAACCCAAATCTCCTGATACTCAGTTTAGTGGCTTAACTACAAGCCCAGACGTCTCCCTAAATAGTTTATTTAGGCTGGAAATTACTAATAAAGACAGGTCATTAAGAAGGTTTTTAAGAAGGAACGTGACATTTCAAAAAGAAGATTTACAAAAGAATAGAGAGATGTCAGAATAAAACAAAATTCTAGAGATAATAAATATCCCATCTTTTGACGCAGGATAAGCAATAAAATCTTAATCACTGTTGTGGGAAAAGAAGAGGATTCAATCAATTAAATCTCGGCACCGTAAGTAGCTAAAACAATACCAATTAGGTTTGTGTGCAGTCAATGGTTTAACAATGTGTGAATTATATTTGTATTCAGTTCATACTGGAATTGGGAGAGTCAGAAGATGTCAGATTTATCATGAATATCCTGCAGATTGGGGCATATAAATTGTCCTGTTTCACTAGTTTTTTTTTTAACTTCTGGTTCAAGGCAAATTGCCCAGAGCGGAAAATTTAATAATAATAATAAAAAAGTTTCCCTCTGTAATTCACAGAAAAATCAGCAGCCTGCGGCCATGCTGATTTATATGGTATGCTTCTGATCCTCTTTAGTGCCATCTGCCAACATGGCCTTGTCTCTTTTACACTAAGCCTTGAAACAATCTATATATAACACAAGATCCTAAAGCATATTCTCTCAATTTTACAAAATTACATGCAATATAGGTCAGAAAATATTATGAATAGCCCTGCTTTTGGCTTTTGTTTTAGCTCAATCCCAAATTTCTATCAATATTTAAATTGTCTTAAAAGATTAGTGGTCCCTTAAAGGGATATTTTAGTTTTAATTATGCAGTTTCTGAAGGAAACTATTACAATTATTTAGTAGTGTTTTCGTACTCTTAAATATCTTGGTGCTATCTTGCAGTTATTCTTAGACTCAGTGCTATAGTAGTGTACTACATCAAGATGACAGAACAGTGATAATAAACAGTGTATTGACTTACCATCCAGTAGGGCCCTATTGCAGGAAATGTAAGTGACTTCCAAAGTGAATCATCTATATTTACATGGGGCAATGTTGATTGTGTTCATTTTCACATAATGCTCTCCATAGGATTCTTTAAACTCTGACGGTTTTTAGTTGATGGGTGCATAATAACAAGTCTGATGATAAAGGGATGCTCCTAGCTAGCAAACATGAAATATGAGTAGACACATAAAACACTTCTGGAAGCTGGGAATGCAATTTTCTGCACCATCCAGGAAGCAGATTCACCAAAGGTGGTGCAAGGAGTTATTAATTATTGTTGCCACTACTACCGCCCTTCAGGGTTGTATATGACAGGATATTAGCATTATTACAACCCTAATGGCAAAGGCTACTAAAAGGGTGAGCTGAATTGAGAACACAGGCCCATAGGCCCAGATTTACACCAGCTGAGGATCTGAACCATAGAAATTCAGTGGGACCTAGTGATTCTTAACACCGTGCAACATTTCCCTGAGTGATCCTAACAGAGTGATTTATTTAGCAATTTAAATAAATAATTAACATGTACAACCGATGTCAACTAAAACCCACTCTTCTCCTTTCTCTGTCACTGACACACTCTGCTACCCTCCCTCTCATGGAAGCCCATAGTTTTTTACAGCTCCCCCCTTGCTTTTGCTCTGCACATCCAGGCTATGTCCAAATCCTGCTGTTTTTCTTCATGACATTTCTAAGATCTGCTTGTCTTTCTTTTTTCCAGACTACTGAGGCCTTCATCATCACCTGCCCTAATTATTGTAACCACCTTCTCTCCAGTCTCACTGACATACACAAAAAACCCATCAGTTCACGCAGAAGACGGCTAACACAATCTTCTTCAGCTGTCACTCTGACCACAATCACCCCTCTGCTGATCACTCCTGAATCAAGTTTTAGCTTCTTATCCTCAACTTCAAGGCCCCCAACAGCTCTGCACCTTCCAATTTACCTGCTCTTGTCTCTACCCCCTCCCGCAGCACACAAACCTCTTCTACTCCAGCAACAATGCCAGCCGTATCCACCCATTTGTCAGCTTTTCGCAAACAGGTATATCCATGACTTCTTCAACATTGCTGTTGTGTGTGTAATGCTCTCTTACAATTGATCGGTAAGGCCACTTCCATTTTCTCCTTCATATGTATCTCTCTCCAGTAGTGGCGTGCCTCTTAAGGTATCATAATAGAAATCAGAACAACTGAGTAGCAGTTGTGAATAATTGTCTCTCCCTTTTCTATTTATACTAACAACAACAAGCAATCCTCTCACACTCACCCATCCACCTGCCCACACAAAGGAAAGCAAATAACTGCCTAAGCCTCCTACTCATATGGTGTTTTTTCTTCTTAGACCCTGATCCTGCAATTAATAGCATGTGAGTGGATTGCTGTGCCAGAATAGAGACCTCACAACATTGACGGGGCTCCCTGGGGGCTGAGCCTTATGCCCACTCACAATCAGGATTGGGGCATTGTTTGTTTGTCTCTCATGATTTATTTACAATAGCACAATGACAATCAGATCCTGCTTGAGACCCCTAGATGCTCCTGCAGTTTGAATGTTGAATAATGATGATAATAAATTGATTATACAGAGAAAAAAGTTGCAGACAGAATCTTTGGACACACTAGATATTCTTACTAGTTCCTACCAAGATTGCATCTTTCCCATAGATTGACTTGCTCCCTGGACTAATTTAATATTTAGGGGCAGTACTCTAGACTTCTACACATTTCAAGAACATCTCAAGGACTTTTAGCACTTTCAGGAGATGGATCTTCCTACTCTTCAGAGTTCTCTACTACAATATCAATACATTATCTCTCTCTCTCTCTGGAAAAATGAGATAGGCCTCACAAATAATAACTTTAGCTCAACTTAGTTCCCTGTTTTTTGAAAGATTGAAAGCCAGGTGCAACAAATAGACAAGGCTTGTAGTAAGAATTTCACTTCATAGAGCCTAGGTATTGTATTTGAAAAATCACAACTTATATTATCAAAATAGATAAGTTTAGCTCACATAAGAGAAAAGAACCTACTGAGTAGAAAGTACAACGTAGTTGGGAGCATAATAATACACCATACAGGATCTATAATAAGCTACCAGTAGAATATCAAGACTACTAAAAGAGGCCTGGAAACAGGTGTAATAAAAGCCAGAGATTTGGTATGAGTCAGAACACAAGTAGCACCTTTTTGAAGCAAATATAGCCTCTAAATAACACAATCTGAGAGCCCTCCTGTAAGAGAATTCTAATAGTAATGTCTGTATTTAACAAAATATGGGGGGAAGGGGAAATCAGTGAAATCTTTAGTTTATTTCTTGTTTTTTTACTAGCCATACTTATAAGCTGTGTTTAAATGTAGTTAGTAGGTAGTTATTGAAGAAGTGCTTTCTGTTAGCTGTGGTGCAGGTTCTATTTTTCAACAGCTAAGCACATCACCTGTAAAAATTAGTTTTCTCTGACTAGAATCATTTGCAGGTACAGATCTGCTGCTTACAGGATATACCTTGGCAAGCAAACAAAATATATTACTGAAAATATTACACAATATCTGGCCAAATTCTGCTCTGAGTTATTCCTTTGCAACATCCTTGGCCCAAATGCAAGTCATGTTTACATATCTAAGTGCAGCACTGGGCTTTCAGAATCTAAAAGATTTGATAGAAACATAAAAGTAAGTGGGTGGCACTATAGGGAGAAGAAAAGCAGTGGATAATTAAGGGAATAATGGAAATAAAGGACTTTTCATTTCTTAGACACCATTTGCATATAGCCCAGGTTGGAAGTGTACAAAAGGTGTTGCTGTTAGAATCTCTTTTTGCCTAAATTCAAGTCTATTTGAGCACTGGGCTTTGAAAGTTCATCTCAAACATCAACATTGGTGTAGCTATTTCCTTGTAGAAGACAGTGTGAAAAAAGGGAAAAACGTTTAAAATACAGGTTATGTATTGTATACAGATCATCCAAATGCATCAGCCTAGCTATTGGAGGATGTCTTCTGTCCCTAAGACACAGCCAACACTTCCATTAGCTTGGAAAATTATCTAAAATTTGAATTTACAATGAGGAGAAAAGATGATTTGTGGCGATAGTGAAAAATACTCAGAGGCTCATAATCTAAAAATTATTTTAGGGTTTGTGGATCCTATAACTCCACGAAGTTCTGCCATTTCATCCCATCCCATTACACCAAAACAACACTCATAATGTCACCCCTTGACACTTTTACTGGCAGGCTAGGAGGACAAGCCAAGGACAGATTAGGATAGATGGCGGCTGAAGGCAGATCTTTTTTCCTCTTGGATTAAGGTCAAGGTTGAATGACAGTGAGTGGGCAGTGTGAAGTAAGCTTTCCCTGGTGCTGTGCATACTATGTTGTGCATACTATGCTGTGCATACTTTGTGGATAAATAGAAGACCCTGAGTTCCAAAACTCTGAATTCTTCAGCAGCCCTAAATTCACCATACCACACCACATTCACCCGACCACCCACCAAAGTCAATTCAAAATGGAAAAAGAGCAATAGGACCATTAACAGTAGCTGATCATATGGACAACTTAATATATTAAGGAAAATTGAGTCTTGTGGATGTGTGTGTAGAGCACTTACTTTAAATTTCCAATTGCTTTACAGACATTGACTAATGAAAAAGAAATACATTAATCTTTAGCTGTCCCAATGACAGATGTCACCAGACACACCAGTGACTATCAGTGAGTTTTTTTCCCTCTATTAGCTGAGTTTTAAATTCTCTTATTCTGCTTACATTGCATCACATAAGCCAGCTTGGGACAAGGAGATATCTAAAAGGAGATCTTTTCTTTCTGCTATCCAGTATCAATATGCATAAGAAGTGTTCAGTCATTATGGCTGTAAATTTTTAGTTGACTTGGGCAACAGGTAATTCCAATTATCCCAGGAATGCAGAAACCCATGAATATTTCATTTCCTGGTCACTTTGAATAAAAGAATACATTATGAATATTTCACAAATAACTTAAAGGGCAGCAGCAAGAAGTCATGTGGCATTTCACCTTGGAGAAAATACGGTTATGGGAAAACTGGGGGTCAAAAACTATTAGTGAAATGATTTGTCTGATAAAGATTCAATTAATTTTATTGACGTATTCACTATTGCTGCATTATACAATACTGATCTGCAAAGCTGCATTTGAACATGCAGCATACTATAGCAAATGGACATCTCCTGGTTAAAAAATCCCAAAATACCCCATGGGTTGCTATTGTTTTATCTACTAATGACAGCTTTTCAATGACTTGATAATTACTTGAATTACTTTTCAATTACTTGAATGGGTTGGTGAAAAATGCCTAAGTCCAGATGTTGATTTAGGTTTTCACCACAGGAATGTAAAATTATCTTTATTAATAAGTACTGTATGCAATGAAAATGAGACAAAATACGTGTAAAGAGGAATTAATATAGAATATCTCTGGTAAGTATACACAGCATTCTCAGCTGCTCTTGAAGGACCAGGTAATGAACCGTAAAGAGTTATTTATTGTCCTAACTGAGACAATACATACATTACAGGAGCTCTCTAAGAATTTAATTATTTAGATTGGATCCAATTATTATTCAGTGTCCATCTTGAACTGTCTCTAGATAGAGCGTGATTTTTTACAAATGTATTGAACATGTGATTTTTTCTGGTAGATGTTTGTGAACATATTTCAAGTTATGGATTGTTACCAAACTATATGTTGTGATCACTTATTTGGGTATTCAATATTTGGACTGCACTACTTGGGTGGCATGATTGGTCACATAAGTCAAATACTATGGTTTCTATTCTCTGATTGGATGTCCTTCGAACAGTGTGTGAGGGAATCAGATGCACACAGCAAATTAACTAAACTGGTGATGGAGCACTTTGGGGGTCAGAGAAATGGTGGGTAACTGGATTGAGGGGAATTTTAGGAGATTTAAAATAATTCCCAGTTGTATTTTGTACAAGAAAGAGGATTGCATTTGCCAATATGCATGAACCCCAAGTTTAGAAACATTTGGGTTTATTGGCTATTTGGCAGATTTTTGACTGAATATTCTCTTGTCACATGCACACAAATTAAACTGTTTGCATGAATATTCATAATGCTATTTGTGAAAGGAGTCATAATCTCTCATTGACCAAAAGTTTGAGTTCCAGTACTCCCATTAGGAGATAAGAGAAGCTGCTATATCATCCTCCATACCATTTGCAACATACCAGCTTGTATATCTGTTTTGAGCTTGGACCAAATTTGCAGCCAAAGCTTCAGCTAAGTAGAAGCAGTGGTGTTCATCTCAGCAGCCCCATTAGTAGAGGGAAAATCTAAGTTCTACTAGAAGTAGAAATATTAGTAGCACATTTTCCTGGAGTTGTTGCTGAGACAGTCTTTACTAAATTAGCCCAAGGTCTTGTAGTGGGAGGAACAAACAGGACATCATGTGGGAGAGTGCTGGCCAGAAGTGAGTTCATCACCAAAGAATGCAGGTTGTAGCTATCTGCCTTCGGTTGACAGTGGTCTTTACTCCAGGGCTCCAGGGCTCTTGCTGTACCTTCCAATCCAACCCCCGATAGGCGTACTCTGAAAGTTCCTTCTCTTTTCTGTCTAGAATACACTTCCACTCAGAGTGACAGCCACATCCACTTTGTGCACCACTTGCTGGTCATGCAGAGCAGCAGCAAGGACTATACACCACCACTTTGCAGCTTCTGTTCTTCACTTTGCTGTAGCCCACCTTTTAATTGGTGCCCCTTTCCTCCCTGACTTGAACTACTGCTGGCGATTGCCCTCATACCTCTCAAAATCTCAAAGGCAGGAGACCAACTGGCTTTAACCAGACCAATCTGGTTTAAGTGCATTTGTCTCTGACAGTCCACCATAAGGGACTTAACCAGTTGCAAGAAACTATACCAGAGAGACGTGGGTGAGGAGGTGTATTTTCAGATCCTTGCACTGGGTCATGTTATAGTAGGATTGGTTGAGCAATTGGGGGAACAAAAGAATAAACCTTACCATTGTAGGCTCAAATTCTGCCTTAATTACCCAGCTCCACTTATTTTAAGCCAATCTCCAATCATTTTGAGGTTCACCCATGGCTATATGACTCCCTGTAGAACAGGGACAGATAGGCCTGGCAATTTTTTAGTCTTGCTAATATAATTGCAGATGTATTGCATTCCCATTAAACTGTTAGATTAGCTCTGCCAACTACCATTTGGGAATGAAAGCTTCTTGCAACAAGGCTGATGTGCAGTTTTGTTAAAAGATTTCATTACTCCAGTCTAGACAGAAATAGCCTTTCATAAGGTAAAAAGACTGTAAAGTGATGTGAAACGTGGTGCAAGAAAACTATAAAGCCATATACAACAAAAGCTAGAGGACAAGGTTCTATTTAGACTAAGTTCTTTAAAGTAATTTCAAATGTATAGGAAATTTCAGCAAATGTAGGAATGGCCTTGCTTTCATATCACATCCTTTCAGATGCTGAATTAAATGACCTAGAAGTTACTTCATGATGAATTGAAAACACTGTCCCAATTGGTATGCATCAATGGTACCTAGCAGTTTCAGAATGAAAGACAGCAGCCACAAATCAAAGTCAATCTCTGAATGTTAACTTTAAAAGTCTGACATGCTTGTAAATGCATTTGATCTGCTGAAACTTAAGTAAAACCAGGTAAAAGGTTTTGCTACGACATCTGTCAAGGATGCAGCCAGTAAACTTCAGCACTCCACTGTGTTACCTTTCAGAACTAAATATACAGATAAAACATTTATATCAGGTTTTGTATATACATAGTATATATATAACGCTTATATAAACTGTGTGCAAACTTATCTTTTAATGCAGTGCCTTTTCCTCAAACTATATTTGTCTGGTAATGTACATTGATTGTAGTGTTGTCTACATCTTGTTTGAATGGTGTTCTTTACTGTGGTTTATTACATATTGTAAGGAATTCACAGAATTTTATAATGCAGAGAAAACAGCATTCATATTAACTAATGTATAAAACATTTCCTGGCACTCTGATAGGCTTAAAAAGGAAATGCTGTGTATACTTAACAAGAGCATCATGAAAAATGACACTATATGCAAGGGTATCTGCCAGTCTACAATTATCTAAAATACATATCTTTCTGTCTCACCTGCTCAAATGCAGCCCCTAATTTTACCTTCCAGTCATTCTCCTTGTTCATAAAGGAATTGTCTTTATAGTCACCAATGAAATTTTACACAGCAGCTAAGAAAATTTGAAATAATATGGTCAAAATAGATGAAAAGTCAGTTAAAATAGATGAAAGATAACCTGTATTCTGTTCATTTTAAAACAAGAATCCATAACAAAATGATCATCTCTTCATTTACAATTAAGAAATAATTTGTCTATTGTTTCCTTTCTTATAGTATCACTGTATATTTATATAACTAAAGTGTAATTGTGTGTATAGAATGTGATTTTTTAATCCATTCCGAGATGTTTGGGGCTCCTGAAAATACGCATTGAGACACTCATGGGTTCCTATTAAACACTATTCCAAATTCTTCTTACTATTTTACCAAAAATATATTTATGAATGTCATCAATGTTGATTACACTGTTTCCTTTTAAAAAAAATACTGCACCAGATCCTCAAATGATATACATTGGTATAATTCTTTTTAAGTCAATGTAGCCATGCCAATTTACACCAGCTGAGTATATGATCCATTGTGGGCTTGATTCAGGAAAGTACTTAAGCATTTGGTTACATCTATTCCTGTTCAGGAAAGCACTTAAGCACATATAGCTTGCATCATTATAAAATGTATTTATCTTCACCATAAAGTTGGGCAATCCCAGTTTTCTGGTTTTTGTTTTTGTTTTCTCCAGTCATTCAGTGTTCTGTATGCTGGACAAATTACAAGGGTTAAACCTGATATATCCTGGACAAAAACTGAGACAAATAGCTATTCTAGCATTTTGTAACTGGAATTAGAAGTTATTGATTGAATACAGAAAAACAGGAATGGAATTATATCTCCATACAGACAGGCAGGACTGGAATTTGCGATTCTAGACACCAAAGGCTTCATTGACAAAATAAAAAATACTTACAAAAGCCTTCTTCATACTTCGATTGGCTGACCATGATAAAGGGGTATAGAATACCACAGTTATTGCTGCATGACCACACTGGGAAAAATGCCTTTCCAGCCATTGTACAGTGGAAGCTAAATTTGCAAATGTTCCCATATAATTAAGGCTAACGTAGCATTATCATCATGCTTATTATTTTACGAGTGAATTCTTCAACTCTTGTATACTGTTGGTTTTTCTTTCTAATGGAACATATTATTCATGCTCTGGTAACATGTCACCCATTAGCACTGTCAGCAGAGGTACTGTACACCATTCAATATATTTGTGCCTTATCATTGGATAGTAGACAACAAACCAGGGAATGATAAACTAATAAGTTTTTTTTAATCCTTGGTATCCTTTCAAGCAATTTTATAAGCAATGTTATGTATGGGCAGGAATTAGTGCAGAAAGACCATGATGAAGACAGAAAGGGAGAGTTGCAGTTACAATGCCTGATCCTAACTCATAGCAGCTTTCACCAATAGTCCAATAACTTACTGATCTATACTCATTTTGAAACTCAGCTAAACATTAAGGAATTAATGGACATACACCGAGATCAGGACTAAAACCTTTTTCTATCTTGGACTTGAGTCACCTGAATGTCATTGACATATGTCCTCTCTCTCTCTCTCTCTTTTTTTAAATGTCATAGAGTATTCTACTCTTTTTCTAGTTATTTTTTTCTTATTTGTGTTTACAATTTAGAGGCCACCATGGCTGTCCAAGTAGGAACAATGCCAAAATACCCTGAAACACTGACCATCATGTAAGACGGCAGTGTTTGCTCACAAGATTGACCTCACAAAAATATTCTTCTCCATAAATGTGTGCAGTAGCAGTAAAGCATCATTGGTGTTACCTCTATTTATCAGCTTATGTCTTTTGTGTAGTCACGGCTTCACAGTATGAATTTCAGTGTATAGTCTTGCAGTAGTTAATCAGGTTTTCTCAAGATCTTCTTTGTGAAACAATCTCATTAATTCCCCTTGGCTTTCTGAAATCTGTTCTGGTTAATGCAAGATTGCTTTATAGAGTTGGTTGGAAAACAGAAACAACATTTCATGAACATTCTCTTAGTTTTCCTTTGTTTGTCAAAATGTCAAAAGTCTTTTGACCATATCGACATGATCACATCCTAGCTACCTCCAGCCTTAAGGAAAGGTAAATTCTGCACTACTAGCAGTCAAGCAATCTCCAAAAGTCATCATGTATTCCCAAAAGAGGTGGTTAAAATTCATGGTGCTGCAGGGCTATATGTTTCTGCTGCATCTGTTGAATTTAGAGTGAATGATCTTCTCAGGCGTTCCAGTGTTAATGTGTGATACGTAATTACACTATTTTATTTTCTTAGAAAACGACCTGAACTATGAGGCTAGGATCCAAATCTCAACTTTTACCAAATTCAGAATGGGGATTTTTGTAAGAGGCAATTGTAGAGAAAAGCCTAGGCTGCAAAGTTTGAATCTGGATTTGGATTCAGATTCATCTCTATTTTTTACACAGCAGCCTTTGTATTAACCATCAAAAAAGGATTTTACAATGAGAAGCAGACTAGAGAAATCATTTAACCCAGCTGGATAACCTACCTTCAAACCAGCAGATTGTTGAAGTGAATTACAAAGCTCGAGATGTTAAAAAGAAAGATGTGTGGGATATAAACATGATAGACATAGGGAAGAAAGTATTCCAGTACACTAATTATATGATATAAGAAGAGAAGAATATAGAGATGGGGGAAAAGAAGGTGATAGTAATAAAATGCTATTGTACACTTTAAAAGGTGAGAACTTCTCCACAGAAGAGAAGCTGCTATAGGTAGCTAATACCTGGTTAACATTACTAATAACAGTGTTCCTGTGATGAAACTGTGACCACAAAATTGTGCTGTTACAATACCTCATTTAAATTATAGGGCCATTGTAACTTTTATTAGCGGGACTTAGGCAAAAAATTGGGAGTTGTAGCTTTTAAGATGTACATTATCTTGGTCTGTGTCTTCTACCGATTCATAATCTGTTTGTAGAGAAATAGATAAGAAGTATAGTACTGGAGTTTGTGATCTATTTTATAAAGTGTTTTTTCTTTGAGATCATTGTAAATAAAAGTTTCCTTCATTCTAGTTGCATAGCACAGTCATATCATTGAAGTGAGGAGGAAGGCTGACACAGCAGCTCAGCTTGAAACTCCTGGGAGACAGTATTTTCTACATCACAGCAGCTCACAGTCACTAGCTGCCATTGCTACCTTGGGATATCTTCCACCCACAATAACCAAAAGGACAACAGGTATATAATTTATTCATTCTCTCATTCATCTACCTGTGAATGATGATGAAGTGCAAATTATTTTATTTCTATATTTATAAAAATATATTGAGATACTAGCTCAATCTGATATTTACAAAGTAGTAGATTTATATCAAGAAATGTAGTTATTGGAACTAACATTCTTTGCTAAAAATCCAAAATAGAGTGAGGAATTGGATGCTCAGGAGTGTGGTAAGGGAATATTGAGCCTTTCCCTTCTAGATTTCCAGTTCATATACCACCTGTGTGGTAGCGGTAATGACTAATTTCATTGCTTAGTAAGTGCCCAGGAGACAGGCTGGTGGGACATAAGACAGAGCAATTCTAGACTCATAAACTTTAAAGTCTATCATGATCATCTAGTGTCTGATCTCCTGCACATTACAGGCCACAGAACCTCACCCATCCACGCCTATAATGGACGTCTAGCCTCTGGCTGTGAGTTACTGAAGTCTTCAAATCATGGTTTAAAGACTTCAAGTTACAGAGAATCCACCATTTACATTAGTTGAAATCTGCACAAGCACTCAGCTCAGTCAGAATCAACTTCTTAGGCTATTTTACACTGGACTTAATAAGCTTATTAATATAGCCACTCTCATACTTACAACATGATACCTAGCCTTACACTTACCATCTTTGGCAGCCTATATGGAGTGAGCTTGAGGCAGTAGTGCACTTCTTAGTGGGTGGGTTTCAGCATCAAAACTGTCAAAGTCTTACAGAAGAGGCCAAAGATTTGCACAGAAACTAAGCTACCCTCCCTGTCCCCTCGACTAGTGTGTGTTCCCTTAGAATACATTGAGGCACGCTGGCAGGAACAGTGCAAGGAGAACTGTAGTGCTGCCTTTGTTTAAATTAAAAGAGCAATTTTCTTTCCAGCATGCTAAATTCACTTTTAATAATTCCAACATAAAAAAAAATAACTAACACTCCAGTCAAAACTCCCACAGTATTACAGAAAGGCACTCCTGATGACAGTGAAGGTAATTTGTGGTTCTGCTGTCAGTTGTATTCTGACTTTGATGCCATATTGGTCGTCTTTAAATTTCACCCACACAGCAGAAAGAGAGAAAAAAAATGTATTTAACCCAGTGGTACAATAACAAAGAGGTAGACATTCAGAAGAATGCCTTCAGAGGTATTCTAAAAGAGACCCACTTTCTATGGGGAACACTAATTGACAGTGCTGCTCAAAATTATTCCACCACTTTTTGTCCTTCCAATTTATTTTAAATACTTGTGAGGGGCCTGATGTTTAATTGCAAGGTAGGTGAAATATTTCATTACTTCTCACATGCTATTAAAAAATGAGAGAGATTTCTTTAACCTTTTACTGCCACTGGCTTGACTATTCATGCAGATGCCTGCAAACTGGGATTAGTTTTTTTTTTAATATTATTTATATTTCCCCAGTGGATTCCCTTTGCAGTATTCTGTAAAGCAGGAATTTTGAATGATGGAATCTATGTACTCAGCTGTTCTCTTCAACTTAATTTTAGAAGGTAGCACATATCTCTAGGAAACCAATTATCAGCTTTGCTCAATATAGTGTTTAACATTACCGCACACCCAGAAATTAGGATGGGAAGACAGTGAAATTGCTCTCCATCGCACTTTTAAATCTGAGGTTCTTCTTTGTTTGGAAGACATATTACACTTACAAATGTGTCTGTTTACAAAGCAGTGCAAACTTCCTAGGGCTATACACACTGGAGCGCACTGAAAAACAGAATGTTGATATAAACAAGAATGTACTTGTCCTGCTGCATTTCATTATTTCAACTATTATTTCTGCTTTATTTATTCGTTATTATAGTCAGATAAGCCCATGTGCTCCAGGTGAAATTCATACAAGTGTTGGACTTCCATAAGGTTTTCTGCACCACTTAAACCTCATGGGAAAGGGGAAAGGGCTTAGTTAGAGCAGATGGACAGGAAACCTCTACAGGGAGTGATCAGGGGAGGATGAGTCTGTTAGGTGTAGACTGGGGAAGGAGCCAGAGATTCTGTGCTTATGCAGATCCAATGCCTCAAAACACTAAAAAAGGCCTGCAGGTCAGTGGCGACAGCAAGATGTTCCCCCTCTCCTCCTGCTTCCAACTGGGAGAGAGCAGTTACAATTCTCTGCCTGGGGCAGAGGGTGAGAGAGAGAACGAACCACATATGTCCGATGTTACTCCCAACACTTAGTGCTCTTCTTGAGGGTGCTCAGATGCTGTGGTGATAAGGGTGATATAGGAACCAGGATAGAATGCATTAGATTCCATGCCATAAACTACCACAGCTGTTGAGGAGGGGGCTGTGATTCAGCCATGTTGCATGTCTGTAGGTTAGGGTTTGAATACAAAGTTTGTAATGTTAATGAGAACCCTGTTGGAGATGGATTAATGGGCAGAGTGCAGGGGAAGTGATTAAATTAATAATAAATGCAAGGTATCACATGAATACATCACTACACCATATGAAAGCTACAGTGTTACAAAATTTGGGGAAGTGTAAACTTAATCGCACTTACTATCTAAATAAATAGCAGGATACTGTCCTGTCTGGACTGAGCTGGTCTGAGGGATGGGTGAGAGGCATGGAGGGGTCTTGGCTCAATAATTTAGGTCTAACATACCACGTAGGATTCAGGGCCTTGTTCGTTGTTGAAATGCATGCTATGCAGCTGGCACAGAGCCATCGTCCAATGCAATGCTGAGTTAGCACTTTGGAAAGCCGTAATACCTCACAGCATTTTGGAGGAGCAAGGCTTTTTAAAGTATTGGTTTAGCACTCAGAAGGAAATACATCCTTCTAAGGAACTGTTTTTGACTTACACTCTGACTCAATAGCTGAAGAATTGTGGAAGTACTATACAAGAAGAACATGGAATATATTATTCTGTTTCATCTGTGATTTTTCCACCCCCACCTATTACCTGGGTATGTAAAAAGAGCCTATCTGATCCTTGCTGTATTTATTTATTTATTATTTTGCTATTACCTTTGTGTGTGTTTTAGGAAAGATTTATATATTTCACTGAGTACGTATGAATTAAACGAGTGACAGACTAGCATTTACCAAGGTTTGTTTGCTGGGTTTAGGACTTAAAGCCTCTATAAATTGCAGCTTTGTGTAGGGAAAAAATGATGCTGAAATGTCAGCAGCTCAGCTTGAAACTCCTGGGAGACAGGATTTACAATCCTGACCTGAATGCATGCAAACTCTCCAGATTCTGGATTATATAAATTCTGTGTTGTCAGTATAAAATAGCAGTGTTATATCAGCATGCCAACAGCAATAAAGATGTACTGCACATGTCTCACGCATACCAAATTCCCATGAAAAGTGAAGGTAGAGAAAGTTTCACACATATCTGTCACATTAGCCATTCCAGTAGCTATCTCTTGGCTCCATTTATAAACATTTCAATGTGTCCTGTTAATGTCCAAATTGTATTGAACAAATTAACATCCGAGAGGAAAGCTCACATCAGTTAACGTGATGTTGCATACAGACTTCTCATTGGTTGATCCTGAACTGACATAGGCAGAGATAATTGTGGAATCTGTGTGAGTGGCTGAGATCATCCAGAGAGAGGGTGCATAGAATGACAAGAGCAAAAGGCCAAGGACAGCGCCCTGCAGGACACTAGTGGAAGAGGAACCAATGAAATGGAGACTGACCAAATGTCCAGATAGGTTGGAGGAGCACAAGGAGAGGATGAATATTCAAGGGAAAACAAAGTGGGGAGAGTGTATGACCAGGGTGTCAAAAGCAAGGAAAAAGTTGAGGATGAAGCAGATGGAGGACAGGAGCTGAGATTTGGTCATTAGCAGCTTGGGAATAACAGTTTCAGTGGAGTTTAGTCATTTAAAAAAAAATCAAAACAGCTAATACCTGCAAGTTTAAAAATCATGAATTTGTAGTGCTTTCAAAAAGACACTATCAGACGAGCCTCTACTTCTAATTAATTTCTAGTCTGTTAGATTCTTACAGGGGTATCAGTAACCCTGGCTAATCACATAATTAGCTAATAAAACAGAAATGTTCTTTTCTATCAGGTACATACAGCAATAAGGATTTTAAAAAGCCCTGTCAAATCACATAATGCTAATTACCTAATCAAATGCCATAGCTACATAATATAGTGTTTAAAAATACTGGTATTACATCTTTAAAGAAGTGAAATGAGACATATTCTGGAAGATAGAGTGAATCATTCCAGAGTCCTATTGTCTCATTCCTATTGTCTCAAATCACCCATTTGGCTTTGTACAATCAAGTATCCCCTCAATTTGTTTTGAATAAGGTTAATTATTTTTGTATCTTAATTTTTTTTTTCTTTCTTTAAACCTCATTACTCTTAGAAGCTTCATTTTGGTGAATATCAGTGGTGATGCTTACATAAAGCATAGTCTACTAAAATGGCTGATTTGAAATTACAAAAACAAAGACTCCGGTCAAAGAAGCGGGGGGGGGGGGGGGGGGGGGGGGCGGTCCATCAAGTGCAAGGCTAAGGAGCCACAAGTAGTGGACACTGCAGGGCGAGGTGGAAATATATGATTTTGAGGGGCGCAACAGAGTTGAATGGCTGTAACAAATTCATCTTCAGGATGCACTGATGCTGCTGTTCCAGAATGGGGGGAGTGGAGAGAGGAGGAATATGTTTGTATAGCTTGGACCTGATTCTGAGTTACCCCAGTATAAACCAGAAGTAACTGAATTCAAGTCAGCAGAGTTACACTGATGTAAAAACAGTGTACATGAGATCACTTTTCTGCTCTTAAGGTGACATTTGCCTCTGTGCAGAGGGCCAGCAGATGGGTGTCCAGTGAGACTTAAGTGCTGCATAGGACCAATGCTGGGTGTAGAAGGGAGATTTTCATCCTGAGAGAGTTAAGTCTTCCTAGCGAACTAATGAGATTATTCTTTACTTACTGATGTGGATTAACAGGCCATGAGCATGGCTAAGGTAGGCTGAAGTGAAGTGTTGTGTTGTGTGGAACTTGGCTACAAATGTACCTTTAGTAAAGCTTTAGTTCGTGTGAGAGATCCCACCCTTGGAGCTTCACTTGAGTTCTGGGTTCATAAACCCTCAAGCTTTCAAAGAGAAACTTGCTCTAAACTACTAAGTAAGTTTCATTCTCTTTTCTTTAAAATCATGCAAAATCATGGAGTTTTTCACATGGCTCCTAAATCAGCCCAGGTTTGCTCAAAACTGATGCTAAGTCCATGAAACATACTGATCCTATAGTAGACTTTAAAAAAAAAAAAGAGAGACATTTATAAGGATAATGAGAGCATCCACAATCACATAAAATATTATAAAATATGTATTTTGAAAGGCAGTAGACCCTCATGCTTTAGAGCGTAAGTGAATCATTAACTGATGGGGGTTAGAAGAAACTTCACGTATGGGAAGTTTATTTCATAAATGTCCAGTATGGGATTCCTTCTACCTTCCTACGAAGCATCTGGCAGCAAGTACTATCAGATACAGAATACTGGACTAAATGGACTAGTCTGCTCTGGCATGGCAATTCTTGTGTTTCTATACTCCAGTATAAAGCTAGGCTTAAGTCTGATGGTTATATTCAGAAGCTTTTATCAGAGAACTACTGTGGAGAAAATCAGACACACACTAAGTAACAGTAGACAGTAAAGGTTCCATGTTGGATCCCTTCTGATCCATATTCTACTGCATTTGTGTAGAACTGAGCAAATTTAGCTTTGTCTGACGATTCTGCATGCCAGTAACACTATTGAGTAAATCTCAGGTGATATTATTCGAGCCAAACTTCACAAGTATTTTTATATCTTACATCTTAAACTTAATAAAGAACAAATGACTCCTGAATTCAGATAAACACACACTATACTTCTTGGTATAGCAAATGCATAAGGAAAGGATAAATTATCTATACAGATAGACCATTTAAATAAAAGCAAGTATAACCCTGAAAGGATCAAATTTTAATATACAAATTTCTAGACACATAGTGTCTAAGAGTTTCTCTGTAAATTCTAGACAAGGTCGTAGGGCATTAAAATAAATACAGAAAAATAAACCCATGGCATTTGGAGGAGGAAGGATGAAGATAATCAGATTTGTTAAATTAATGTGCCCTATGAAATTTCTTTCATGGCCATATTTTCTATACAGATTTTGTTATAAAAAACTAAATAGGTAAAAGCACCCTTGGACAGTACATTTAAATTATTCATCACTCTCAGACATATTCTTTCATTAAAACTCTTGTAAATTCAGTGTAGCTCCACTGATCTCCAATGTATTGCTTTAGACACCATGTTCTGATTTCTTTAAATGCATATGCCAGTTTTAACTTTGCATTAGTTTAGCATTTTGCATTTAATGAATACTTTTTGATTCTCCCTTGAGGGATTCCCAAGTGGCAGCTAGTCCATTAAATGCAGAGTGGTGCAAGATGTTAGTTTAGAATGAACACCTAAGCAGGATGTTAAGCACATGGAGTATTGTATTTCAGACTCACTGTACACCCAGCCTTCAATATTATAGACAAAGCTGGTAGCACCACCTAGAGTTAAGGTTGCCTGACACGTCCCATTATAAGACCCCGTTTTCAGTTGCTTATAGCTTTGTGAAAGTTTAACCATTTGGTCTGATAATTTCTATGATGGATGTCTGCCAAGCTTGATTTTTTGTGTTTGATTTGTATAGTGTGCTACTGGAGTTGAATTAAGGTTGTAAGGCTCATCTTGATTCGGACTCTCCTAACCTAACTTTGCAACTGTAAGATTCTTTTTAGCACAGGTTTTGTATGTAATAGTGCCTTCAGTAATAAGCACATATCCTGAAATCTAGCCCACTTCTCTCTTGCTTTCATTTCTGTTTCTGTCTACCCTTTCTGTTGCCCTTCTTATCTAAGCACTAGTATGAAATGACCAATAACATATAGGGATGAAGAAAGAGCGATGTTTTGCTTTTCCCAAAATCCTAATCCTAACCCTAACCTGTAATTCAACCACTATTCAAACCACCCCATAAATGCAAATCCTTTTTACTTAGTAAAACCCTGTTCCCTCATGTCTTCCTACATTTCTCCTCCATCAGCTTCCCTGGCCTCAACCACAAATTATTTCCTCTTTGATTCTATCTCCTCCATTTCCACATCCATGTTCAAAAGACCTGCCCCTGGTAAGAAACGAATCAAAGACATGTCATTTTTTTTTCCCACCCACATCTTCCCAGGGTTTGCCCTGTCCCAACTCCTGGGTAAAATAATACATCCTTACAACCCAGTGAATCCCACTCCAGTCTCCACCCCTCACTTCACTTATCCTAGGCCACATAGACGGGGAATAGTGGTGCAGAGGTGATTTGAGGTCTATACTGGAGAATCCTCTTGTGAAACTAGAAGAGACCATCTGGGCTTATAGTTAGCATCATTGCAACGTCATACAGTGTCTATATTAGGGCTCTTTGAAGAGCACTCCACTAGTATAGGAAAGCTGAATGTGATGTCACTTTAGGATTCAAAATGTAAGAGTTAATTTCAAGTGCTCCCAGAAATGGCTGAACCATCAAAAGCCCCCATGGGGAAGAAGCAATGATGTGTTAGCTCTCTGGGGATGAACAAATTATCAGTAAAAGGTGACTGTAAACCAGTTCCTTACCATTCTGATTTTTATGAGGAAGAGGAATAAGCAAGAACTATTATTTTCCAAAAGTCTGTATCTCCTGAAATTATTCTCTTCTGTTTTTTTGCTGGTAATAGGTTAGGTTATAGGTTGGTTCTACATGGGAAGAATTTGCTTGGATTTTTTCCCTCAGATATGATATGTAGTAAAAGTGGAAGACTCCAAGCATGGGTGTGTGCTGGAGAAATGACTCATGGCAGGTAATGGTATTCATCTCACCTTAATATATTATTTTAGTACAGTACATTAGGTGTGCTTTCTAGAGAGAAAAATACCAGATGGATGAAACTTCCTTATTCTTTATTTGATTCTTCATAGTGTCGAAACACAGCTAGTTAAGTCAGATTTTTGTGAAATTCTGCATGCCTGCAGAGATGATAGGAACTAGAGAATAAACATTTTAAACTCTGCAGCCCCTTTATAAACTACAAATTAATTTTTCTTTGTCGGTTTCCATTCATGGTGCAGAATGTATTTGTTTTTAAGGCTAATTTAACACCTGAAAATTCTTGGTGTCTACTAATTAAAGGCTTTGTGCAGTCTGAGGGAGATATTAACTGACATTGCTACTGAATCGAATGGGTTTTGCCCCTATGAAAGTTCAGTTTTCATTACAAGCATTCTTTCATTTGTATAAGCCTTTCACACAGCATGATGTGGATAAATATATTTTCCTCACTTAACTGATCTTTTTAAATGAAAAACAAAACACAGATGAAATATCCCATTCATGTTTTTAACCAGGCTAGAAAGAGAGAAGGAGTGGGACAGAGAAACACTATGGTACACACTACAGTATACAACACTACAGTTCCTGAGAAATCTGTCATGATTCCTGCTCTTTCTCAAATATGGCAACTTTAATCAGTTTTAATTCAGATCTAGTTTACATTAACAGCAAATGCAATAATATATGTTGATAGGATATGTTAGTTCTATAGCAATGTGGAATTTAGGCTGAGGTAGGAAGAAGGGTGGTCTTGTGGGTAGGACGCTGCATTTAGCCTTAGGAGATGTGAGCTCAATTTCTGACTTTGCCATAGACTTCCTGATGACTTCATTCTAGTCTCTCACTCATGATTCACTTGTTTCCCATCTGTAAAGGACAATAATGGTCTCTTTGTCTGTCTATTTAGATTGCAAACCTTGTGGGACAAGGACTCTTTCTTACTATGTGTATATACAGCATCAAACACAATGGATCCCTAGATAAAGCTAGCTGGGAAATGGTATTTTCCTCTTGCAGAAAATGTTGATTTTGAGGGTGGGGTGGGGAAGAGGGGACATTGTCCTGAATCAGAATGAAAAGTAATAAAAAATTAATGAAGGAAAAAATTCTGAAAAATTCTGTTTCAGGAGAACTGAAACGGATTTTTTTCCAGCTTCCTCTCAGCTGCCCAATTCCCCAGGCAGCTGCCTTCTGCGGCTTCCTGTTACTTAGGCTGCTGGAGGCCTGGGGAGTTGCACAGGTCTGGGAAGCAGCTGCCTGGGTTGTCAGGGGACCAGCTCCCAAATCATCTCTCTTTTCAAGCTGCCTGTGCTTGGAAAGCCGGGAAGCTAGGGGAACGCTTGCTGGCAGGAAACCAAGACTGTCTGGTTTCCATCAGAATTTTTGTTGGAATTGACATGTTCCTGCAGAATGTTTTGATTCTGTCGAATCGCCATTTTCCAGCAGAAAAGTGTACCGTCGGGAAATTTCCAGCCTCCTTTAGCCCCAACCTTAGCTAGGGTCTCTAGTTGCTGCTGTGTGATACATTATTTTTGCTTTCTTTTTTCTTTTCCTTTTAAGACATCTAAACACAGAGCCAAACCCTGCACACTTATATATGTGCAACGTTATCCATTTCATTAAACCAACCTGTGTCTAACTAGAAGCAGAATATGGCCCTTTGTATATGAAAGCTGATTTTCATAACACTTCTCCCGTACAGAGGGCTTGCTGTGAAGTGACGAATGCATTTCTTTGAACTTTGTTGCCCTTATATACATTTTTAATGTATCATAATTAATGAATGACTCTGGTACTGACAATGTCAACCTGTTTCTCTTCACTGTAACGTCTGAGTCCTCTCTAGTGGCTAATTAAACATCTGGAAAATCTTGTTACTTTTTGATCTAAAAATTTTGTCAGGCCTGGGGGTTAAATGTGTCTGAAGTGACTAGAAAATCATCTATAAATCCTATTCAAATCCTCCCCACTTTAAGACAAGCAGCTAGAGCTCCCTTTCTATTTCATAAAATCAGGCAATGGGACTTTGGGTATAAGAAAGCTCTTTGAAGGGAACCTTGCAGTCTTTTGCCTAGATAGTTCCATCTTAGGGACTGCTCCCTACTGTGTCCCCATATTGAATAACCAGGGGCTTCAGTCCTGAAATGGTAAATATCCAAGATAGCCAAAGTCCAAGCCTGCCACTCTGCTCCCTCCCGGCCCCATGTCTCATGAATTTCCCACATCAGCAAACCTGGCTGAGCTGTGCCAACAGGGCTTTCCCTGCTGGCTGTTGCCCAGATAATCCTTACTTATAACAGGGTTTCCCTAGTGAGGAGGGGCTTTGAAAACAGTCTGAGGCTGTAATACCTTTTCAGCAGATTTGCCATAAGTTGAAGAGACAATACACATAGCGCACAAGTTTTCCTCACCCTTCCCTGTGCATAGATCCCAAACCCCACAGAGGACAGATTCTGTATAGGTCTGGGGACAGAGGTGGATGGTACTAAAGGCAGGTTTCCTCCCTTTCCGTGCATGCTTCAGGAGCTCCGTTAATGAAAATACCCCTCTGAGTGTGGCTCTGCCTGGACATTCTAGCCCAAGGCCTTTGTGTAGGTTTTAAAATAATCGTTTAATTGGCTGCTGCTAATAATGGGGCTTTTGAGGATTGACATTGAAATCTGTTTGCCAGATTAACTTTCTCCTCCACTGGGCATACAGACTAGCTGGTTATTTGGGAGTAGTTCAGAAGGCCTGGGTTTGCAACCATTGATTTTTTGTTTGAGGGACAAAAAAACCTTTGAAGTATTCCCTGTCTGGAAAACCCCCAGTGCCCAAAGAAGAGTGATAGCTGATTTAAAACCTGTTAATAGCTACACCAAAAGTCAAGTAAGAAAAAGTAAGTGCTAGCCAGGAAAACAACCACATTACATTAAATATCCAGCTAATGTTTTTTCTTATTGGACTTTATTTTGTTCATGTTAAATGTGGTTTCGTTATTTGCCACTCTTTCAACTTCAGCCCAGTCCATTGGTAAGGTTAAAACAGGTAGATCTGGATGACACTGCAAGAGAGAATTGTTTGTTCACTATGGAAGTGGACATGTATGGTGTTATTGTGCCATCAGGAAGGCTGATTTTGCAGTGCAGCAGTTCCTTAAAGAAAGTGCCAGAGAAAGTTGGCAGAGAAACTGTGAGACGAATTAATCAATTAAGTGAGGTAGGCATTGTCATAGGCAAGTGAACTCTCAGTCCAGAGGTACAGGAGCAGTTTAGCAGCTGACAGCAGAATAAATACTGCCTACTACAGGAAAATGTGGGGGGAGAAAAGGAGCTGCCTTGCTGGCTGCCTTAAAAAATCTAGTTGGGAAAAAGCCATAGCTAAGTGTATCCGGAAGAGCGCAGGGGAGTGGGAAAGGGCACTATGGGGCGTATGCCTAAGAGGTCCAGGTTTGCTGATGAGGTGTAGACAGAAGTCTGTTGGGGGAAGAGGAAAGTTCTCCTAGTGGAGCAACACGGGCCAGAAGGAGTCTTTACCAGAGCTGGTGAAAAAAAATTCTAGAGCCCCATTTGTGACCATGATAGCTATGTTTGATAAGGGCTTTCCATTTAACACCTTTGTTTTCTCTTACATATAAGTTTCTTAGAAGCCTTCTCCTTGGCCCTATATTTTCTGTCACTGGTTTCAGCCCAGAAAGGGAGTGGGATTTTTTTGTTGTCTACTTCTTTGTCCTTACTCCTCCTTTCAATTTGCCTATTCATTGGGCCCAATGTCTTTATTTTCAAACAACTTGAAAACAACTAAATCATGTTAGGAAAACCTTTGCCTCTCATCCTTCATTCCCCTTGTTTTCCATCCTTAAAAATCAATTACAGTCTTAAAAGGAGATTGTAAAACCATTTTTTTTTTTAAAAGATGGGGCACAGTTGAGGAGATCACAATATCATGATGAAGAACTCTTATGCATTCCAAAATGTTATCAAAGTTTATACTTCCTGCATTTGCAAGCTGGTATTTTATACTCATAGGACACACAAAGGCTGACATCCAGCAGAATAAGCATAACATAGTTCCTGTTGATACAGATGAAATGGAGGTACCATTTTGGTTCACTGGAGCAATGGAAATAGTTCCCTGGTGTATTGTTGTTGTATGAGGTGTTAGGGATATCTGGTTTCAGCCTCAATCTTGTGAGAGAAAAGGACAGCAGTTCACCAATGGATACACAAGTTTTTACAGAGAAACTGGAAAATATTTCACTTGCATTTAGAAAGTCACTTATTGTTCCCATTTCAAGCGCTAGTAAAATGATAACAAATATTTTGTAAATATATGTTTAGCCAGAGCATTTTAATTTTTTTTTAAAAAATCTGTGTCTCCATAGAAGGGTCTTCTCTTCATTTATTTTCACATTTGGTTATAACTACTACTCTGTGAAACATTTGACTGCACATGCATTCAAAATCAGCCGTGCCTCTAGTTCAACCGATATTCACATAACAGCATGTTATTTATGTTGGCAAACATTTTCTCAAAGCTGGATGCGACTATTTTGGCTGTCTTTGGACTTCTGTTATCATAGTGAAGCTGCCACATTTCATGCTTTTCATGTATTTCAAGGTTGCATGGGCAAAATAGTACAAAATTTTCCAGTTTGGCTACTAGTCCCACTCTAGCTCCAGCAACCCCATTAAAATGGAATAGCAGTAAAAGTAGATTGTGAGGGCACAGAATTTCCTGCCCCTGATTAAAAACAGGGAACGTCTTCCCCTCTCTTGCTATCCATCCCCCAGACTGCTGTGAGATTTGCTCCCCGTCCCACTGCACTTGCTCCTACCTGTCGGAGGTTACTATTTTTCCTTCCAGGTGCCTCATTCTCCAGGTGTGAGATGAAGCTTCATGCAGCTAGGTTCAAGCAAGAGAAATAAACAGGAGTCTCTGCTGGTGCTTCCCATGTCCTAGTTTCGGCCTGTGCCAATCTGTCCCAGGATTTCCCCAAATCCTGCTCACGGACAAGCCTCCCTCCCCTCACTGTACATCTCACCATCCAGTCAAGCTGCTTATTTGGGTTGAGGGCTGGGTGCTTAAAGATGCAGACCCTGTACACTCCATTAGGCCAAATCATCAGCGTTCACTTATATCTAGCTGGCAGATGTCACTCCTACTCCTCACTCCCAGGTGAGTAATAGAGAGCATCAGTGGGAGGTGGAAAAGGAAGAAAGGAGAGTGGTGAATGAAATACGGTAGGAAGGAGTTAAGATGCAGTGCTTTTTTTTGATATCATCTGAAACAATGGTTTCAATGTGGGCACAGAAAGAAACTGGGAAGAGTTCAGTGACGTGAAACAATATTGAGCAAGGGGCTAGACGGATTCACTTACTAGGAAATATTTGTAAAGCTAAATATGTACAGCTTGGCTAAGAGACAACAACGAGAGGACATAACAGATGTAAAAACCAAGAAAGAAGAGGAATAGTTGAGGATGGAACCTGGGGTATAACTACCAATAGGATGAAATTAATACAATGTATTATCATATGAAATCTTGGCTCAATACCACGACAGCTACCAAAATCAGTGAGCAACCCCATCTGACTGGATCTGCTTTAACCATTGTGTGTGAACGCCATGCAAATCCACCCAAATGTCCATGCCCAACTAGAATACAAATCTTTTATAGGGAAAATTGAGTTCATTTGAACTCAAACATGTTCCATTTACAAGGCCTGCAAAAGCATTGTGACAAAAACAATTTGCAAACCTGTCTGAACCTATCTTGAAAGGGTTTTATATAACTCTAGTTTTAAACCATCCATTCCTCCTACTCCTAAGACTATTCACACATTGTGAACCTTCTTTTTTTGTTTATTGCTATAGAATTTCTGTGCTTCAACTTACTGAGATACACAGGCTTTGTTCTGTTTTTTCACTACTGAGAAGTGGCTAGATTGAAACGTAAATGCTCTATGGACAATAATTTATTTTTATAAAGTACTTCTCACCCTGTTATATATTCCTTCAGTAATGACTTTAGGAAAAAAGCAATACTTTAGCAATACTACCTTTTGAACACAACTTTAGAAGCGTGTCAGCTTTCATCAGATTTTGCTGTATTTGTCATTCCTATGCATTTCTTAGGACTAAGCAGAAAGTGGCATTGAAAATGGTCCACCTTTTCTATAACACTGTGCAATTTTTATTCCAGTCAGTAAATTCCTCCTTGGCCATGTTCTAACCCTCTGCCCTTGACCAGTCTAAGGATTTCCAAGTCTGGCTTTATTCTGACCTGGAGCTCTGCCGTAATTTCCTGTAATATTCCCAACTATGTATCTTTTACTTTAGTACAAACTGGCTGTGCTGTTGTAATCAGTCTGCATATTCCATTTTTTTTCTTCTGCCATCAGCTTCTCCTCCTCCAGTGTATTCATACATCCTTCCTTTCTATTGAAATCTGCCTTTTGTATAGTCTTTTTGTTCTGGAAGTTAAATAGTTCTATCTGATTAGACCAGCTCTCTCACTTTCCCCTTTACTTCACATTTCTTTCTAAATTCACATACTAGGATTCTTTCTTTCTTATTTATTATGTTCCTTGAATTCATAGTGTTCACCTATGAACCAGGCTTTTATAAGGCTTATGGCTCTCTTATGAACCAGAGTCTTGTAATCCTCAATGGTCATACTAAGATGGGAAAAATACAAGCTTGCTAAATTTTTTAAGGAAGATATACCAACATTTTAATATAGTGTCCTGCTCTTTTAACTGAGCAAGCAAGGTCTTAAATTGCAGACAGGAATATATATAAATATAAAGTAACAATAACAAAATAAGGAGTAATCAAACAGAAGTCCAATCATGTGCTTGAAAATTTATGAAATGTACCAGACAAATATTTTTATCCATAATGTGGAAAGAGGAACAAATGGGATTGTAAATAACCTAACTATAAGAATTAGCAAGGGAGAAGCAATTATCAGAACCAGACAACTGAAATCAGCCTGCCATATTTGTCAGCATCTGCAAGGTTTAGTTCAGTAGACTTGGTAACATATGTGCCTTTCTATTATGTGTCTCACTAATAATTAGTTGATAAATACCAATAAAGCTTGGGTACTTGAGATCTCTTTAATTACTAAGATCAAACATGAATTAGTAATAGAGAAAGAACAGAGGGTACATTGCTCAGGGGGTCATTCTATTTTAAATGATCATCCTTAATATCATATTTTGCATTGCTACCTGTGACCTCATTATTTCTTTCTGGTTCAATAACACTTATCCATCAGCAGCTTTTTTCCTGAATCTGTAGGCCTCCTTTTTATCCTTCTAAATCCCTTTTATTTTATTTCAGAATTCATTTGTATGGAATTAATTGTGAATAGCTGTTGTTTCCACTCTTCTTCTGTTAAGATAAAAAAACAACTTCCCTCTTGGTCTTTTGCTTCACATATCAAAAGGTCTAATGATATGTTTATGCATTATTTGAATATCCTTTAACAGACCCCTATCATTAGAGCTGTTACCACCCCACGGTGAAAACCCATTTTTCTGTAGCAAAATGGCCAGTTTTATAAACATACATTTTAATGGCCAGCATCAACCATACAGAGCTTTATAAGGTGCTAGAAACATTTCAGGATATAACTGGAGTGAGAAACAAAGAATTTCTACTCAGATGATATTTTACTGGAGTATCAAGGCTACACTGAAAAATGGCAAGAATCAAAAGATAATTTATGTTTAACGTGTCCAAAACCAACAGATTTCAATAAAAACCAACTTAAATTATGCTGGAACTACACCCCTGAAAAGTCTATTATTTTATGCACCAATGTTTATCATTGAACAATGCAACATACCAGGAAAAAGGTGTTTTAGCACTTGCAGTGTAGACTGACACACTAAAGCAAACGCTTTAGGTAAATGTGCAACCTGTGAGATGTTAGTAAGACCGAGAGAGATGCTAAGTTTCTTTCCAGCTAGTGGCGCAGAGAAAGGCTGGACTAGGACATCAGCTGATGAAAATTCTTCCTCCGCATTAGACAAAATTAATTTTCTTGTTTCTTTTGTTTTCAGTGAAACATGTTGCAGAAGAATTAATCTTTCTCTTCTTCCAGGTATGATGATTGCTAGCTTTAGTTTTATGATCAGCTGGAATATTCCACATAACTGTAACCATGGGCAAAACTATTTCCTACTCAAGGACCAGATTCTGACCCCTTTACTCATGCTGATCTCTTGACTCATATTACATCACAAGTAGTCGCCCTGAAAAAAAATAGCCCCAAGGGCCCATTATGTAGCCAGAGCTCACTAGTGAATATTGACATCTAGCTGTTCCTCCTCCCACCTCAAGCTTATCCCCATGCACCAGTGGCTATGCCATCTCCAAGTAGAGATTGCTGCATGCAGGGGGAATCCCCCCCATCATTGTTTAAGTGGTGCAAAGGGGCCAGAATGTGGACCACTATAAAGCACTTTGTATTTCCTCTTTCAGTGTCCTTGGATTAGATTCCACTCAGTGATCTTTACAAGTTGAGCAAGTCCATATAGATTTCCATTTGTGAAGGCCTCACTATTAGTAATGGCTGGTGTAATTACTCTGAATGTCCTAGGATCCACAGTCTAGCTGTCTAGATCTATTATTCCTTTCACTGTCATTCCTGGATAGGCTTTATCATTTTTTTTCATTACTCACCCCCCCCCCCCCTCTGTCTTTGGTGTTCCTTTCCATGAACAGAGCTCACCCTCAGGCATATCTACCAGTCATCTATTCTGATACCTACCATGTGCTGCACGTGGAGACTCTCACAGAGGGGGATGAGGGAGTCATAGTGGTGGTGACAGGGTTAGCGCTGCAAATTGCTTCTTCTATGCTCCCTCCACATGTACTCCTCAAATGCTTGCTTAGGAAATAAAAAAACTTGTAGTTTCTCCTAAAGACTCTTCTGATTGAGCAGTTATATGCGGAAGGAAAAAAAATCTAACAAAACTTCCTGAGCTTTTAGGAAAATTCATTGCAAATGCATCCCATTTGCAGAGCAAAGAGCACACTAACATGATATGGAGTGCAATAGAGTTTATGAAGTTCTCCCTTGGTATACCACCACAGGTCATGCAGATCTAAAAATTAACAGTCTGGGGTCCTACTATTTTATAGCCATTATTAGACAGCAGCATCTGTCTAATAAAATGCAATATATGGATGACAATCTGAGTGCTGATGTGCTCCCTGTCAGTTGTTTCAGAAGACTTCCCCTGCTCCCTAGCTTGATTTCTGCTAAAAGTGTTAAAAGCATGATAGCATAATCCATATATTGGCATGATGCCCTCTCATATGCATTCAGATCTGATTAAAATAATCTTACCTGCCATCCTGTTTGTATATTCATAAAGGTCAAATATATTATTAGGCTTAACTATTCAGCTGCAGGGTACAGAGGACTCTGTGCAGCAGTTGTAATGTAATAGACACAGAATGCATTGCTGCTTGCTAAATGCCACCTACTGATCTCAGAGGTGAAAGGCACTTTCTTTCTTTCTTACCTAGTTGACTGAAAGTTTAATGCTGATTCTAGCTAAGCTAGAGAAAAGAGTGCTGACCTTGACTGGAATTCTGGAGTATTACCTTGACAATACTAAGTACTGAAATGCAGTTTGTTTTGAGGAGCATTTTTCTTTTTTTTAAACCTTACTCTCACATCCCATGCAAAAACTTCATTTCAATAGTGCCCCATTAATGGGGAAATATATAACAAGGAGAGCTCTTGTTCTCCACCTGCTCCTTTTTTTTTCTTCTTCTTCTTTTTTTTTCCTGAAGAAGCACAATACACAATAAATCAAGTCTTATTGTCCTGATACTTTGCACACAGGATGAATCAGGGAGCAGTTTGTTTGGCCTTGTTCATTCGTGTCTTCAATATTTAGAGTGCAAATTTCCTCATAATTCTCTGTATATATCTGTATTTCTTGATGAATATCAGCTCCCAATGACAGCCAACATAGCACCTGGATGTAGAGTAATAGAAATATATTTAAGTAATTTTGCAAAATGCTTACTGTATTCCAAAAAAAGATCAGAAAGACTCATTTTATCTTTTGGAGAAAGGTACTAACACAAATACATAGTCTATCAATTTTATATGAAATTTACTTGCAGTAAAAAAAAAATAAGGTTGTGGAAAACCAACAAAAGATAGCATTTCTGAACAACTTTGACTATCTTTAATACATGCTTCTGTTTCTCTTGTGGGTATTGCAGGCATTCCAAGAACTGTGTTATTGATCCTGCAAGATCCAGAACACCTGAAGTAACAATGGACTCCAGGTTCCAGGCACTGAGCAGGAATTCAGGCAATCTAATAGTAGGTAATAAAATGTTGCTTTTGTTATAATCAGCAACAGCTTTCTTTATTCTAGCTTACATGAATATATCCACTGATGTTTTTAAAATCCATTACTCTGGCATGCATCAGAATAACTCTGTTGAAGTCAATAGAGAGATATGGGTGTAAGTGAAAGCAGAATCAGGCCCTTTTTATCTATTGCCACCATATCCCCTCTTAACCAAAGACCTTTGCAGCCAATGTCAGAAAAATTCAGTGTGTCAGCCTCACTTCTGTCCTCCCCACCAAAACTCATTAGAACTTTATATAGAAGTTTTCAAATTAAAATAAACTTTCTTGGTTGGACATTGGCTTAGATCTACTCTTGTCTTCATCCAGCACCCTTCACATCTTTCAGGTGTTATATCTCAGTGCTTTAAAAATGAATGAAATGAGAAAATTGAGTGGGATTCCATTCTTCGCCTCTCTTG
Organism: Emydura macquarii macquarii; assembly: GCF_026122565.2. Lineage (NCBI taxonomy): Eukaryota > Metazoa > Chordata > Testudines > Chelidae > Emydura > Emydura macquarii. The sequence goes on from NW_027131527.1 coordinate 2,082,966, forward strand.
GCAGATAATCTATTGCATGGCTGCACCAATAACAAACCATAAGACTGCTTTTTCACAGATGTGTGAGTTCCACCTCACACCTGGAGACAAAATGTGTTCTGCTTTCCCCTCCAAAGTCCTACAGATTTGCCTTCCCATAGGGCAATTCTTATGTTCCGAAGTACATACACTATTATAACAGTGTAAACCATATCAGGACCTGTGACTGAATCTCATCAAGGTGGCAGAAATATGGCTGAAATATTGGAAAGTGGGTGAGCCAGAGAAGTGAAAGGAGATGTACGCAGTGGTTCGGACAAATCAGTTAGCATCGAGCTGTAACTGTATGATGGGACCAAGGCAGCAGTTCTTTCCCGTCTTAAAAGATCAGGGTGGATATTTGTTTTGTAAATCAGAACAATTGTACACAATAGCCACTCTGATTCGTGAAAATATTTGCAGGTTGCATTTCTAAAAGAAAAATCAATCCATTCTGATCTCTTAAGAAGAGCGTTTCTTGGGGATCTCTCTTTCTGCCCAGCTATGCCAAAGTAATTCTCCTTTTCCAACCCTGAAAAGGTGAGGATATCTCCATGATGACAGCTCTCTTGCTAATCTACTTTTCAGCGTTTCAACTGTCTTCCTCTTTAAGGTATTGATCATTAACTTTGTGGGATTCAATCTCGCTACCTCAAGCCCCGTAAACACTAATAAATCATCATCCTCTGATTCCTAAAATCTTGTGGGCTGCATCTCCTGCAATTTTCAGGAGAAATTGTCACAGCCCACTTTTTTTTTTTTTTTAGCCTCATTCTCTTTGTTTATTTAGGGTTCTTTTCCCCCCTCTGTGTTCTGCACCGTGCAGGGGAACAGGTGCATGATAATCACAATCTGGCCAACAGTCAGTGAAGGGGCAAAGAGTGACTACGCTACATTCTGTCCCCTTTTCACAAGCTTCTCATCTTTACCCTCACGGCCCTTTGTGACTTGACCCTACTTTGCTGTTTTGTTATCCTGTCGGGAGACTAACTGCTGTCTTTGCTCCAACATCATTCTCAGCCTTTTTGGCCCACCAGTCTGCTTCTCTGTCTAGTTAACTGGTGCTCTCTCTCCTTGATACCCTCTGAGGCATGGAAAAAACTCCCTGAAAAATATTAGTAAAGTCACTGCCTTATCCTCCTTCAAACCCCACTTTAAAACTCGCTTCTGCCTCGATATCTACAAACATCTGCCAGAGGACCATAGTTAGGCAGGTCATCAGCTGTGCCTATCATTTATTGTGACAAACTTATTCATGTCACAGTTACCTTGTCTTCTTTCTTCTGTCCCCTTCATCTGTTTTATCCATCTGTTGCATTTTGTCATACACTTAGACCGGAAGCTTTTTGGAGCAAGGACTTTTGTTTCACTTCCTGACCATACAGGGCTAAGACCTGATACTTGATTGGAACCCTTAGGCATGACTATAATACCAAAAAAAGTAAATAACAACAACAAACAGAATTAAATGTTGATTGTTTTTATCCAGTTTTAATAAGAGTAATGCTGGTCAGGATTTTTTTCAATTTTTTTTTTAATTTATTTATGTTCCCCGTGGAAAATATTTGATGAAAGCAAAGATGTTTTCATCAACATTATTCTTCAAAAATGTTTGGGTTTTCCTCGAAAAAGCTGGAAAAAATATCAGCCCAAAACTGATTTTTGGCAGAAAGTTTTTGGGTTTCAGTTGCATCTAATCTATCTATGTATAATAGACCCATATCCTTAGTAGATTGGGCTCAGAGAGAAATGTGCAACACATACTGACTATGCTCTGTAGATGATGGGAGAAAAAGATAGAGTGACAGAAAGAAAAGTTGTAATGAATCAATAGAGAGAATATACCATACATAGAGGATTAGGTTTCTGTCAGCCTAACTTTGTGGTTGTCCTGCAATCATTAATACAGGCTTCCCTTCAGCTAGAAAGAAGTGTCGTGTTTTTAAAAAATGAATCTACTTTGAAAGAATAATAGATCTGAATCTCCTCTCAATAACATGGATTTTAAACTCCTGTTACTCCATAAGCTTCAATTACACCCAATCTACACAAGTCTGATGGCAAATCAAACCAAACCACTTTAAATTACAGGAAGAAAGAGTTTGTGAACTTGATTTACTTCTGAGAACCCCCAAAATATATTGAGAGGTTTGCAGAAGCTTGAGTTCCAACTGAAAATATAAATCTGGCTTAGGTAAGTTCATGTGAACAGAAAGATAATAATTAAAATGTCCAGTTTTTGATGGAGTCTCTTGATAAGCACCCTTATATCCCATTTTTTTCTTAATATATGTTCTGATAAGTGTGGGAAATGCCTGAACTTAACTATAACAAGAAGTCAAATACATTCAATACAATAGAATAATATGAACTCTGGTATTCTGCAACTGAATACAATTTTACTGTTTCTCTGGATAGTCAGTTTCCCAGAAATTCTGTGTATTGCAGTATGGTAAGCTAACCTATGTTATGTAATACGGGTTGTGTGTTCTCTGAAGAACTTGAGAGGTATCTGTCAGACTATAGAAACAGTGCCCTCTGCTGACAACAAAAATGCTTTGTAAATTGTTGAGGGTGTTATTCAAAAATGCAAATGAGGTATTTTGAACACTTTTATATTTATGACTTTATTACTTTGAGCCTGTTGGGAGTTTTAATTTTGTGGTTACCCCACCTGCTGTTTCTTTATTAAAACCGTAGGTCCAATTAATCAAAAATGTGTTCTGCAGTCAGATCACATAGGTTCTATAAAATGTGTATGCAGGAGTACAGTGTGGAGCTTGTGCATGACCAATATAGATATTTTTTTAATTCCTGATTTGTGTGTTTAATAGCCTTGTGTAAAAGCAACATGGCTAGTGGGAATGGGAAATGTTATACCTGGATTTAAGTTATGGAAATACTGAAATGAAGACTTCCCTTTCCTATAAGATCTCTCTCTCTCACTCACGCACACGCACACACACACATGTATGTATATGTACATATACACATATTCAGATATAGAACTCATGAGAGGTATTTTCTTGGGTACTTTGAGATATGACATACCAAAATATACAGGAGGTGAAATGTGGACTGTTTGTCCATCAAGAAAATAAGGGCAAGTTCAAATCTAGAATTCCATGGCTTACCAAGGCAGTGTATTTTTAAGGAAAATTATTTTTGTGTTAGTCACATTTTTACACACACTATGCATAATGGAAGTATTACTGAGTATTTAGATAGTACTTAGAGGCACAGGTAGGTTTGTTCACCTTTAACCTATTCCCAGCTGTAGTTGAAATTTTTTCTGTGGAATGTGTGATAGGAACCTTTCTCACTTGCAGTCAATATTTTCATAACATTCTTCATCCATTTCATGAAAAATGAGACTTGCATGCATTCATGTAATTTAGTGGTAGTTTAACTGTCTGTTTTACATGCACATTTTAGATTATAATCTCTTTGGATAAGGACTGTCTTTTTGTCCTGTGTTTGTACAGCGCCTAGCACAATAGGGTCCTGGTCCATGACTGGGGACTCCTAGGTGTTATTGCAATGACAAATGATAAATAATTCTAACAGAACCACAGTTTCAGTGTACCTGCATTTACAGATCACTGTAAATAACTGTTTTCTTAGGGTTAGACTGTTTATTCTGCAGTCTTCTTATGTAGACTCCATAGAAAAATTAGCTAAATGTGCATGAAAACAACTCATAGAAATTGTTCATGTGCACTCACAGGGAATGTAGCCTCATTCCTGTATTGGTTGCCAATTCATACTCATTTAATGAACTGGGGGGAAAAGGGTTCTAGTTCCAGAATCAGACACAACAGAATTAAAACTAACGTTCTATATCTTATAGGGAACCCTGGGGTGTATGGTAGAGACACTCACACTGAGGGCAAAGGAAAGCATTAGTCACTTTTAGAATTAGACAATTAGAATAGACAAGAAAGCTCTAAGGCACATAAACAAATAGCAGTAATATAGTAATAGGGGTATCTTTGCTATCATTCCTTGTGTATGCTCATATACTTATATATTCACATACTTCCTTGGGGATCTGGTGGCAAGAGACAAAGGAACAGCCCTGTCTCTGGCGGGTGAAATGAGTCTGATGGTCCAGACTCCAATGTCCGAAGTTCGGTGGTAGATAATGAAAATGAAGAGCTGAAGGGACAATGATGGAAAGCTTACCACATTGCTTACATGGTGGCTTGGCCTATTATAGGGTCTGGGGACCATCATGAATATTCAGTTAGATGCCAAGCCTACCATGTCCATCTAACTTCCTCACCCTCATAATATTCAGGTGCCTTGATCCTATAGATTAACATATTAATGCCTTTTAGTTTATTAACATATGTTAACTCTTGCTAAATCAAGTTTGTGGTTAAACATCTGCCAACGATTGTATCCTAAAATATCAAAGCCCAGGATCAGTTCAATATTCTTATGTACCAACTCCTTTCTTAAGCAAACTATTCCTATTTCCCCAAAATCTATGGTAATTGTTGGGTCATATTATCTGTGCTAAGGGTCATGAGCCCATGATTCACTTATGCTAACCTGCTTAAACTAATGGCTTACAGAATACAGGTCTATAGGTTCTTTGCATTAGTGCTAAGCAAAATAAAGGACTAAGTTAGCTCTAGGGACTACAGGGAATACTTTACAAAATGCTTGTTTAAGAGCATAATTTCCAATCAAGTGGAAAGAGTAACCTCTTACAGAAATAAAATGTCCGGCAGTCCAGACCTCGTTTTATCTTTATGGTTATGTATTATTAATCAGGTGTTGTTTGTACAGAGCTTTGACAATATAAAGCACTCTCTACGTGGGTAGATTGGAATTTTTTTAAAATTTATTACAGTGTTCAAGAAGTAAAAGTAAGAGAGAATAGAAGTGTGATGCATATGAAGTACATGGAGTTAAGTAAATATCAATGTATATATAAGGATGTTGTTGTTTTTTTAAATCAACTTATGATTTCAAGTTGTACAAACTGATCCTGCAAACACTAGCACAAATGAGTAGTCTTCACTCAAATGAGTAGTCTTTCTGACCTCAATGGGACTGGTCCTTTGAGTAAAGGTAAGCACATGGATGTTTGTAGGACTAGGCCCTCAGTTAGATCAGCCAGATCCAGCTTCTCCTGTAATGAGATGGTCTTGTCTATGCTAAGAAAAATTGGACATGTAATTCTCCAGTGGTACAGCTCCAGTAATGGAAGCCACAGTGTAGATAAGGGACAGGTTTAGGCGGTGGTCAAAACAACTGTACTCTGCCCACATTATATCTCCCACCATTGCTGCCACCAATGGAGAATTATGGGACCAAGATTCACCAGTGCAGATGCATCCCAAGCTCACTACACACTATGTTGTTACAATGCTATCTTTCGATAATTAGGTGTTCAAGTCTTGGTTTATCTCCTAATCCCATCAGTGAACCATATGAACTATTTTTATGGCAGCAGCTGAGGGTGAAAAAGGAAGAACTAAGGGTAATACTTATCGTGTTTATCCTGTGATTGGCTAAGATGTCTCCGATGTCAAAATCCCACTGCTGAACAATGAGCAATAATACATATAGAGCAACAGAATATGGCTTGAAGGGGGAGAAAAACAGAGGTCATACCATTGAATTTTGTCCTGGGTACTAGGCTGTTTTATATAACATGCATCACAATCTGTCAATCTCTCTTTCTTGCTAAAGTGACTGGTTTCTCAAGAGAAATTCTTATGAAGCAAAATTGAACACAGTCTGTTTCAGCCTTTGAAACTGAAATTCAGTCTCATCTCATCCAAACTGAATGTGATGAAAAGAAGATTGAGTCTGAAGCTTGTAGAAATAAGCTTTCGTATGAGACAACTTGGAAGGTTTTGATCTTTTAAAATGCACATTTTAAACAAAAAATCTAACTAATATAGATGTAGGACAGATCATTTCTGGGGAATCCGGGAATGATGTTGCCATATGGTATCTGTGCAGAAAGACGGGGGTGGTAATAGGCTGGGATAAAATTCTGGCTCCAGTTAAGTCATTTACTTCAATGGGGCTAGAATGTCACCTCAGGGCTGTTCATAAAGCATCTTTCCACTGAACAAAAGAGAAAAAGAGATAAAGGTAGGAAGTTGAACAGAAGAGATGATTTTAGACTTGTGTTTTAGTAGCCCCCACAGTGTTTCAGGCCTTGATCTTGCAATAAGTTACATTTGGCCAGTCCATGCACCATAACAGAGCCCTACTGAAGTCAGGAGTTAGGATCAGAGCCTCAAGATAGCCAACATCCCACACACAACCTTATGCCATTGATGGCGGCCAATGAATCTCTGTCAAAGGGACTGTAATAATCATTAATTATTATAGTCATAGGTTATTTTCATAGCAGTCATATGTCCATTTAGAATCCTCAAAACAGTCAAGCTCATTTTAGCATCCTTTCTGGCTTTGAAAAAGGTTCATTCATGCCTTCATTATTCTGAAAAATTTTCATTTGATGTCAAGTTATATAAAATGACCTGGAGAATTATAATAGTGAATTCTGCACAGGGTCACAGAGTACTTGGAATTGCCCATTGATATACAAGCATGCAGTAAGCATCAGAGCTTTCAGCTTCCATCATTTCAAAAATAATTATTTCAGACACTCTGTGCTCTTCTGTACCTTGCTATGGGATTTTTTAAAAAAAGGACAATGAATTGTGAAATGGCTTAGCTAGAAATAAAAATCCTTTAAAGGAAACACCTATTTTCTCATATTAAAAACAAAATACACATCCCTAGTGCCTTCCTAACAGATGAATTAGTTATCCTGCTCCTGTACCATGTCCCTTGGTTAAATAATTAATCATGGCCAGGTGCAGCTTGTTGGATTTGTTGTTCCCAAGAAATACAATAGCATAAAAAAGACAGAAAAGCTGGTTTGGGAAAATGTTATGGAAAAGCAGCTGACTACAAGGGCTGTTGATCTTTTGATTTCTCCTATGGCTGCTTAGTGTGACAGTCCGTAGAAGTTTCTAGCTTTACCAAGTGTGTTCCCTGTGGAGGAATTTCTCTTTAATTGATTCTCTGAGTCAATGCGTATATACCTGTCCTGAGAATAACTTAATGCCTGTGGTGATGGGTTCAGCCCTTTCTGAGGTAATGAAGAGGCAGGAATAAGGGGAAGAATGTGTTAATTTAAAAACCCAGGAATGTAATGACCCATTAGAGAACAAATTGGGATTTTCTGAAGAGAGACTGTTAAAACCCAAAATCCATTGGCCTCACTTGGTAGGACCATGCTTAAGTGTTCAAGGTGAAACAGTATCCTATATAACCTCCTCCCGTGGTATGCGTGACCATGAAGTCTGGTTAAGCAGCTGGTGTTGAGATTAAACAGAAAGTAGGCCTGATTTTCTGTCCTCAGACTGATGAAAACAGGAGTAATTCTATTGAAATCAGTGGAATTATACAGGAGTAGAACAGGTATAAGTGAGATCTTACTCAGGCTCCCATTGTTCGTCTTGAACTAGACAGTTTATGCCTGACGTTAGATACGTGGGCACTGTTCTAATTGAAGCGCAACTGAGAGTTGTCTGTATCTGAGGGCATGTCTACACCACTAAATTATGTCGACCTAAATTATGTCGATATACAACTGCCGCAGTAATTAAATTGCTTTTGCATGTCCACACTATGCTCCTTGTGGAGGTAGTGCGCATCCTCACCAGAAGCGCTTGTATCAACTGTGCTCTTACTGTGGGGCATCGTAGGACAGCTTCTGAAAGTCAGTAACAGTCAATGTAAGCAACTCAGTGTCTACACTGACACTGTGTCGACCTAACTTCATTGACCTAAATGCTGTGCCTCTCATGGAGGTGGAGTTATTAAGTCGGCATAGTGGGGCACTTACGTCGGCGGGAGTGAAATTTTAGTGCAGACAGTTACATAGTTAGATTGACGTAACCTGCCTTGCAACCTAATTCTGTAGTGTAGACCAGACCTCAGTGAAAAAGTGGGCCTTATGTATATACCTCTACAGTCTCCTTGGCTACAGGGTTTGTTTGCCCTAAGTTCCATGAAAGAGACAGATACTATTGTACATGGGGACATTGAAACTAATGTGCATCAGCAAACATGCAGCTACCATTGCTGCTAACTGAGCCATTCACATTCTGCACAGCAGGATAATACAAAAGTGGGATCATTCTCATAAATCCTAATGAAATTGAACCATACAGAAAATCTTTACAGCTGAGGAATTTCAGTAAAAACATTTGTTGCTGGGTTGTTGTTGTTTTTTTAAATAACCAAAACAAAAAGTATTAATAGAAATTGAAAGCCATATACAGATATGTTGACATCCAGGTCTTTGCTAGTTGAATGAACTCCATCTTGTTTGTGAAGATAATGCTTCATGCATGTTTTTACAAGATCTTGATGGCCTATCTAGAAACCATCATTTTGCTTTTTTTTGTATTCTCTGACTTTTCAATGTTTAAGGCTTTATGGCAGAAATGCTTTTTAAACAAGGATTGTATGAGTAGATTGTAGTCCAATGCCAGTTGAACCTGATTTTCCTCTCACTGAAATCAGCATAAATCAGAAGAAGTGCCACTGATTTCAATGATATTAAACATATATAGTTAGTATGAGAAAAGAAGCCGGCCCACAATTGGGAAGACTGTTCCAGCCATAATGGGCAAAGTAGAGATTGACATTTGGGTGTTTAGAAGAATAATTCTGCTAAGATTTTCTGTCCATAGGAAATAAGATGCCAATCTGCTTTTCTTACACATCCAAGAAGTTATAAAGTGCCTAATACAGCCTGGGTTAAACAATGAATTGGAGGGGGAGGGGCAAGAAATCAAGTTTCAGAAGAAAGCAGTGAACTAGTAACAGCTTTTTGAAAGCAATGTGAGAATAATCATATTCTGTACATTTCAAATTCAGCAGCTTGTGTCCACTTTTCCTCTGTCTAATTTTCCATTTATGGCTCAAGCCTTGATTTTTTGGAGCTAAAAGTTGCAGATTTCCAACAATGAATAGCTTCTATAGGGCATATAGTTTAGAAGAGCACTGATTTCCATGTACATTAGAGCCACTGCACACCTCTGACAGTGTAACAGTACCCTAAAGATAGCATCAATGTAATTTAAACTCATTTTAAGACCTCTTTACACTACTAGAATCATTCAAAGTGGGTTTGATATAAAGGAGAATCAGGAATTAGTTGTGCGAAATGCCACTATTTCGTGTAAATTTAATTTGCTTAAGCTTCTGTGGATTCACCTATCCTGTGTTTCTCTTTGTGTATTTGGTGAGTTTTTATATTTAAGTCTCACACGTTTTCTAGTTCCTTAGATCCACTGTGGTTCACAGTACCATGAGTAATCCTGGCCTAAAGACAGATATGGAATGAAACTGAAAGTTTTCCCTGCCTTTGAGAGTTGTTACCCAGGCTTTACCAACCACTAGTACACAGTGGGTAAAGCCCAGTTGATGGGGATTCCTAACCTGCTCTATATTTGTGAGACTTCTCCTTTTGCCATACCCTTTGCATAACATCTCATGACACTGGAAAGGGCGTGTGCTGGTCCCATACACAAAGTGACTATTGCTTCTGCTTACATTTGTTCCATGAGGACAAGTTCCACCTGGCCAAGGCAATGCTATCCTTTCAAAACTACAAGATCTCCCACTTCAGAAAGTTCCAGAGGGGTAGCCGTGTTAGTCTGTATACAGCAAAAACAAGGAGCGTTCTGTAGCACTTTAAAGACAGATTCTCTTGTGCCTCACAGCCGTACAATGTGACATCCAGTCCCTAAAGATAAAATCCACACCATTCCCCCCCCCCACACACAAACAACTCACTTCCCAAACCAAAGGTTACACACAGATTCAATGACAAAACACGTATTTGTATCAGTGTTTAGAATGTCATTTCAGATGGCATCTTCAATTAATCTGAAACACAAAAACTGATATACAATTGAAGTCACACAATTCTGTGGTTCAGGCTTCATTATTTTGGGGTAAATCTATCAGACAAAATGGCTGAATTTTGAAAAATAAAGTTTGTAGTTTGAGTTGCCTGTCTTTTAGATATGCAGAACATTACACATGTGTATTAATATTCTTAGCATGCAAAATCCAAAGTAATATGAATAACATGTCCTTCTTTGTTATGCACTTGGATTACAATACCTATTTCTTTAAAATATGCATGCAAAGGTCATGTCCATGTTATTGGCTTCATGCTGGCAAAAGCTTATTATTCAAAATTCAGCTATATTAGCCTCATAGGTTTGGATTAAAAGTATTTAAATATGAATTATTGTGTGAGCTCCCTAATTCATAAAATCCTTGGCCAGATGGATGTCATACCCTGCAGTGCCATGGGGGACATACAGGTTTGGTTCTGCTCTGAGTCTTTTGCTCCCCAGACTTGTCATGGGAGATGATACAGCTGGTGAGCTCCCCATACTGGACTCATATGCCTTGGGTCCCACGTGCCCTTGGCTTGTGGCGACTTGACTGAGTTTACATACTGGCTCTCTGGCTCTGGCCTCTAGGTGCACCCTCCAGGCGCAGAACCTGTGTCTAGACCCATCTAGGTAGTGGGGATGCCACGGTCTGATTGCCTAGGCCCTGTAACTAGCGCTGGCTCTTCCAAGCCTCCCCAGTAGCTGTTGAATGCTCTGAGTTCCACCAAAGCTGTGAACCCTCTGGTTCACTGATTCCTTTTCTGGGCCTAGGTCAAGAAGAGGAGATGGAGCCGGGGAGGGAAGGAGTGGATAATCCATATGCATGCATTTCACCCTCGGGCTGTATGACTTTTTCTACATATCCTCTTGGGTTGCCAGAGAAACACTGTGGCGTAGGGGAAATTCCTGTTGTTGTGGTTCCAGTGAAGCCATGTTGCCATGGAGCTTGAAGTAGAGGTGCATTTAGGGCCAAAGCCAGTCCAGAGGCACAGGATATCAGAGGATCTGCCAAGCCTGGGGCTTGATCCCACAGTCTTTTCTGTGAAGTGACGGGAAAGGAGGGACAAATCTCTTCTTCACCCCCTCCCCCAGGATGCTGTGGGACGTCTTCCATGAAGAAATCTTTGTAAGATTTCCACTCAAAATTCCCCCCTATCCCCTGACCTGTGGCTTTTACCACGGCTGTGGACAATCTGAACCAACAGATTTGTTGAAGGAACAAATTGTAATCATCAAATTGTTGTATGAAAGTCAACATTTGTTAGCTCTGTGTGGTTTACAGGAGAATCTGTTTAAAGTAGAGACATGTGTGAACAACAGATTTCTATACAGAATCTGATGTGACTATCTGATCCCAGAGTTCGGGGATGTTTGGAGCCAGGGTTCCAGTTCTGGCCCATTTATATTTTCTAAAAGTGTCCTCGAGAAAGAGAATCTACAGGGTTTTTAGTTGCAGCTCAATTAGGGAATAAAGAAAGCACATGTGAGTCATGGAGGGTAGACACAGTTTTGTGATTTCAGAGAAAAGGTAACATCTAAGAGAGAGAGCAGTGACACACATCAAACACATGGGACAGAATCAAACGAACAGGAGGAACAAACAGAAAGTGACTGCTGATTAAACTGTCATCAAATGAATAGAATAGGGAGGAAGCTTCACTATTTCACTATGGAATATGGTGAAGCTAGGAAGCAAGTGATACCTTGACAAAGATACTTTGACAAGTGAGACATGGTGAAAGAGAAGGGAGAAATAACAACATTAGGGCACATGGCCCTACATATTCCCACAAGGGATATGCAGCACAGTTGGAGGGATTCAGAAGAGAACAAAAAATAACATTGAAGGGTACTCCAGCCTGAAGAGCAAACTGCTTGCTTGCATGAAAAAATCTAATTATATCTTATGTCTAATATGTTAAAATGAGTAAGCATTTGTAAATGCAAGAGCCATTCCACTGTACCACAATGAATTGCCTTCTCCCATTGATCCTCATTTTTGTAATGATATTCTCGCCAACAACAACAAAAACTTTTACTTTTAAATAGTTGTAAAGAGGCAGGTGGAAATGTGGAGGATGGGATAAGGGGGAAATCACTATGGTTTGCCAGTAATGATAATTTAGCAACACAAAGGTGTTTTGTTTAATCATGTACATGCACTTAGTACTCAAAAAAGGGACTGAGGAAAGATTTCTACTAGTGAATCTCAATTATTATAGGGCACATTTAGATATAGAATGTTTAATGGAACATAAACATTAACAACTGTACAGTTGATCAAGATGATGGGACGAGTAATAAATTGAAACACTTTTTGCTATCAGGTGGGTCTGAAGAGTCACACAAAATACATTAAACAGGAATGAAGGGGAAAATAGACTATTGGACATGTAGGTTTGATCAGATTTGAGATTACAGTGTGTATTTGTTTTGGAAAGAGAGCAAAATCTTGATGTTCTGGTACTTTGTCAGTCTAACTCAAGTTCTAATCCATTAAAAACTGTTTTGAGAGTGATAAGGAGGGTGAGCTAACATCTCTTATTGGACCAATATCCGATGGTGGAAGGGACAAACTTTCAAGCTTTACAGAGCTCTTCTTCAAATCTGGAGAAGAAACTAGGGTGTTCAAGCTAAATAGAAGATGGGACAGATTGTTAAAACGTGTGAGCCCCTTATGTTTAGGAGACCACTAAAAATGAAGTGGCCAGTTAACACCTCTGTAGTCATAGGACAATGCAGGGTTAGTAGGCAGCAGGGTGTGTTTCAAGTTGTAATGGGCCATAAAACCAGCGTCTCTGTTAAATCCATGGTTTTTAAGTAATCAGCGGAGTTATGAATTTAAATTCCCAGGCTTATCTTTTGAAGGTGTTATGCAGATTTCCTTTGAGTGCAAGGACTGACTGGTCAGATATAGAGTGATTACTTTGTGAAAAGTGTCCTCTCATGGGTGATAGGTATTTTGCTCTTTTTATCATTTTTCTCTGGGAGTTCATCTGAGAGCATAGTAATTATCTGGTTTCACCCTCATAGTTGTTGTTGTTGGGGTATTTGATGCCCTGGCTGAGGCACGCCACATCTTATAAGAGTGTATAAGACCCATGGATCTTGAAAGGTGTGTTGTGTGAGATATTGCTCATCAGAGTAGTGGAGCTATAGCTCCAGGTTTTGCATCTGTTGTTCTGGCAGGGTCTGGTGCTGCTTTGAGTTGGTGTGTGCTGCCCTCTGGGTATCTTGCTTCTGATGAGTTTGGTGAGATTGTGGGGCTGTATGAAGGTGGCAAAGGGGGGAGAGGGATTGGGAAAGATTTCTTTCAGGCTGTGGTCCCTATCGAATATAGATTGTAATTAGATATGCCATTTGATAATTGTTTGATGGTAAAACACTTCAAACACTCACTGTTTTGGGATTTGATTAGAATGAGGGAGAAATCTCAAATTTCTATGGCTATATATAGGCACAGTATAGAAGCCTACAGAGAACAGGCGGTCACAAATTAATTTCTGATAGCTTCAGGTACTCCAAATCTTAGACATTTTTGAAGACAGACTCCCAATCCCTCCATAAAATCTCCTTGACTTATTTTCTCAAGTTTATCCTTGACTCTTGAGCATGCTTCAGCCACAATTCTTCTATGAGGCCCTTTGCTTTTGTTAGCAATGTTGTTGGATCCTTTATCTCCTCAAGCAAGACCTCCTGGGGATTCACAGCCTTCTCTCTATTGCCTGATGAGCTGTCTAAGGAGGAATGAAACTCTTTCCCCAGCCACCAATAACCTAAAAATATTTTGGTGGTTATGGACCACATTATCTTCTCTCACCTGGCCTAGAACCAGATCTAGGAGCTCCTACTCTGGTCCTATAGCTGCTCTTTTAAATTTTTTGGTATTCTTAGGTTTTCCCAGTTAATCATGCCCCAAAGTGCATATATTGAGGGTTTATGAGATTTGATTGGTTGCTGCCAGCTGTAAATTATCATACCACCACTGAAGTCAATGGAGCTATTACAATGTATACCAGCTGAGGATCTGCCCTGGGGGAAATAATTGGCTCATAACACAGATGTGTCCTTTTTCATACCAGATATTTTAAGAAGTGAGGAACATCCTAATTGTGAAAAGGAGGGAAATGAGAATTGAACCCTGTAGATTAGACAGATACTGCTAGTGATAATCTAAAACTCCAAGATAAGGAGCTAGCAGATATTTGGGGTAGATATTTTCCCTAGATTGTCATATTGATTATCTTCTGATATCAAGTAGGCTGATGCAGGATATATTTAGTTGTCTTCATCATCATCATCCTGTAGATTTATGGCCAGATCCTCAGCGGTATAAATTGATGCAGCTCCATTGACTTCAATGGACTTAGACAGATTCACACCAGCTGAAGATCTAGTCATTAAATGTTAAATAGAGATTACTAAACTGAAAGCCAGGCATTTGGGGGCCTTAAATATTCATTCATTGAAAGACAACATGATAGTAGAAGATATTCTAAATGAATTGCAATAATTATTTTAAGTTAATAAGATTTCTGTAGCAACAGAGGGCTTTGGGATGCTAAATAGTGTTTTGCTAAGAGAAAAAATATACTAGGAATAATGAAAGAAGAATTGCAAGGGAAAACACAAATGTTATAAAGCCAATAGAGCTGTATTATCAGGTTTCCCTGTCTCAGTATTCAGGAAATACTGAAACAGAATAAAAAGAAATACAAACTAAATAAAATATTACGGGTGGTGGGGAACAAGTACACACCACTTTTCTGACAACAGAATGATGATAACTCAGGAAATAAAGTGGTGAAGTTGTTAGCATGACAATTAAAAGACCTAAAAAGCTTTTAAACCTGTATTGAGCATACAAAGAGAAACAAGAGAATTTTTGCAGATCCCTCAAAGATTAAGATGTTTTTAAAAAAAATCTAAACAGAAATACCCCAGATAATGCAGACAGATAAATAGAAACTAGGTATGCACCGCTTAGTGGTCAAAGTAGCTCTACTCTGTTTTCTACTCAGAGTTGTGCCTAACATGCACAATCAAGCTCCTAGTAATTAGAATTGAGGGAATGATGAAGATAACATCTCTTTAATTTTGTAATGAATGAGTCAGCTTTGACTATGCTTGCATTCCTTCTGTGTTCATTTTCCTTGAGTATGTATTCAACAGTTCTATGGGCATGAAAGTGCACTCAATGAGTGTGTTCAAGTCACATGTGCAACTGAATTTTTAGATCTGGGCAAGTGTCTATGATGAAAATGTTTATGCACTCATCAAGGCAGAGAACAGAAATATTATTATGTGACTTCATTGATGATCTGCAACAAAGCTGAAACTGCAAATTAGCAAATACTGATACAATTGATGCAATCAATCCTTACAGTTAAAAGAATTTACAGACAAGTTGACTGTAGGAATCTTTTGTATAACAAATAAAACAGCAAATCATAATGACTAATATTCTATGAGCAGGAGAGGCTAAACGTTCTGGCATGATGCAACATATTACTGTGGGAAACTGGGCTGGGTAAACAGCACTTCTCTATTGACCTGGAGGAATATTGTCCTTCCCAAACAGGGCAGGGTTAATTGGTTGAAAAGCAGCTGCAGCTGGGCATTATTAGCATTCCAGGCCCAGCTGATAGGAATAAAAAGAGGAAGGGGGAAAGGTCTGGTCTTAGTGGATGGTAGTAGCTTTTAGTGTGCATTTTAAGATTCTAAAAAGGAGGAGACCTTTGATTTTTCTTGTTACTCTTAGTGCTGGGTAAGAAGAGATTGATGTGATAGTCAGATAAAATGCAGGTTATGAATTAGTCACTAAGCTGTAGTATAATTGCCTTACTTAGTGAAAACTTGGTCTGAGGACAACTACCACTGATAGTGAACAGAGCAAAGAACTTCATGCACAGAGGGGAAGGACACTACATAATAGTGCAGTTAGGATCCAATACTATACCTGAACACTAAAATAACTCCAGCTAGACTTGCATGCATGTATTTACCCACAATGAATTAGTTCTAGAGCATCTTAGTGAAAAAGAATTTTTAGGGGTTGGGAGAGTACAAAAAAAACCTGTTATCAGTATAGCTTTATCTCCAGCAATATAGTGGTTTTTAACTGTGACAGAAGCTTACCATTGCTATAGAATGATACATGACCTAGCTATAATCAGATCCCATTCATGGAGATAAAACATTACCACATTTTTCATACTTGGCTAATATAGGTGATTGGTGACCCAGCATGCTACAGTGATGTTAATGAAAGAGGATGCTAAAACTTGAGATCAAAGGACAGGGCAAAATACTGTGTGTGAGTGAGGTAGAATGAGGTGTTAAGGGGGAACAGTAAAGTAAGGGGTCTTTTCTTGGCCACTCGGCTTGGGGGGAGTGGGGGACAAAATCTGCAGTACTCCTTACTGCTGCTTCAAACAGGAGTAGCATGCACCCTCTATCCCTTCTGAACAGCTAATAGAAATGGTATTAAGAAGCCTGCAAAATGGTCATGTACCCCCCTTAATGGGGCTTTCTTACAGCAGCAGTAGTCCCCTATCCTTCTTTGCTGTTATGTAGGATTCCTACTGCTTCACTCCATGTTTGGCTCATGCAAGATGGGCCAGAACCCTGCCTGTAATCTGAAGCTACACTCCAGCCTCTGGTAAATTTTCCTTAGTCCTTTTGTGAGCAATGGGCTAACTTCTGCCTAGTTCACTGCTAACTTCAGAAAGGATCACACTAAGAGTTCAGGCAAGAAATTCAATTCCCATCTCCTTATCTACCTTCAGCATGTTTGTTCACAGGGGACTTCTGCTGGATGAGGTGATGTCTTGGCAATGTTGATATAGTGAATGATGAAAAAGAAAAACCTTTTAGAGAAGCAGTTGACAGCATTTTGGATTAGAGCTTGCAGATGGAAAACAAACTGGCCGATTGAAGCTGTCTATCAAAGGGTAGCTGGAGCAGCTGTTTTCACCTTGCTAAATTCTGCTACAAGCATGCCTTGTTTTTATGTGACCCACCCTTTAAATCTACAGGGCTGGGAAGAATTTGTAGCTTTCACCCTTTTTCCTTTAAATTTAGAAAGAGCAAGCACTTTAGCTATTGGTGGAAAGTTTACAGCTGACCCTGGTGAGGTGTAGCTTGAAATCTATTGTTGAAACAAGAAGTGCCGAGGTGAAGAGTGGCAGATTTCAGTTCCATATCCCTCTAGACTTGTCCTATCTGACAACACAAAAATATGAACACTGATGGTGTAAGAGAGAAACACAAATGAGGAATGAAGTGCCTGGCTTTAAGGGTTGAGTAAGTTTTTTATAAAAGCAATGCTGACCAATGACAAGCGAATTCCCATCATTGTTCTCATGTAGGTACCAATCATCCCTGAAGAAGTGCTTAGCAAGCAGCTCTCTGGATCAGTATAAGAAGGTTAGATCCTTCCCAAAATGGGATTACAGACCCTACCAGGCTTCTCTCTTCAGGTTTGGATACTGCCTCTTTAGTTAGTCAGAAGGGTTTTTAGATCTGCACGAGTGTCCATGATGAGAATGAACTGTGTGATTTACCTCCCTGCTCCCCCAGTGCTTCCCATCCAGGTAGCAATGGACTGAGCTATAATCTCCTTCCGACTTGTGCTTTTACCCTCCTTGTGGAGGTACATGGTGCTGCTGCTAGTCAGCCAGGTTACACCCAGAGAGTGGTTTTTTATTCGAACTTCTACTCCCCAGTAGTTGGAAGGTGCCTGGGAATTCCCAAATGAACCAGGCCCATCCTGACAACACTCCATCTTTCCATGACAATTGAATAGAGGGAAACAAGTATTTCCTCCCCATTAAACACTTTCTGATTCTTTCCTAACTGTATTGCCCCAAACAAAAATCAAAACCCATCAAATAGGATTTTTTTTTTTTTTAATTCTACAACAAACATGAGAGACCAGGGAAGGCCCTGCATGCTCTTTGCATAAAGGATTCCTATTTACCTCAGCAGGATTTCTGAACACAGTTTGGTTTCCTTCCAGAGCTTCCCATTTCCAGCCCTTCACCCCACATACTAATAATGCGAAGAGAAGAATGCTGCAGTCACTGTTTCTGTTCCACTGATACTAATTTAAGCTATTCCTTACCCTTTTAAAAGTAAATAAATAGAGGGATTTATAGCCCCTTTGCCTTTTACCTTATATCCTTTTATCCTATATTTTTTCATAAAACTTCTCTCTCCTTTATCCCTTTTGATGCTGGAATCGACTGCAGCCTTTTAGCAACTAAAGAATGCAACACCTTTCTCTCGATTTTATTGTTCCAGGGGAACAATGGCAATTGACAACTATTTATTTTTTAACATTTATATTGCAGTAGCACCTCCAGGCCTCCACCAGGTTACAGGCTCATTGAGTGAAATAAAAAAATAGCTAAAAAATAGCCTCTGCTCCTAAGAGTTTATAAAATATAATCATGCCGTTTTAGCTGGATAATGACAATATGTAGGAAGGCTGGAAGGAAGAAGGAAAGCAGTGGTACAGTGGATGGACTGTTCTATCTACTGCTGTTTTAAAGAGGAGGGAACCTATGGGGGAATGCTGCTTACCCACACCAGGAATAGGAGCGAGAGTTGTGGTTACCCTGTCCTCCATTATTTAATCCTTAGATGTGAGATGCCTTACTTTCCAAGGGTCTGTATCTGAAAAAAAATTAGCTGGGCATTTGAGTCAATTTAGCAAATCTTTTGTAAATGCTAGTGACACACTCAACTGGTTTGAGAATTGCATGTTAATTTGCTTCTGTCAGGTTCCAGGTCAGTGTCTCAAAAGCTGAATGGGTATTTTTTATCCCCCAATAATTACAAAATGTTCAGGAATTTATAAGATACTTTTTTCTTCATCATCAGAGATGAAGAAATTAAACACCGTATCATTCAGGGGGGTTTGTAAATCTGTTTACCATACTGTGAGTTGTAGCTTTTTCTTGCCAAACCTTTTGTCTACCAACCACTTCTACATCCTAAATTTTGTTAAATACTTTAGGCAATTCCTATGAAATATGACTGTAAACATAAATGAAAAGAAAATGCCATCAAAAATGGTAAGCTATATAACAATAAAACAACAATTTTATGTTTTTATGGTACCTTTTTAATCCCCAGAATCCCGAAACACTTTGAATGCTGTGTATACAGGAATCACTAAAATATAAAGATTTATTGTAATATTACACAGATGCTGTTATGACTTTGACTTTGAGTATCTTGGACTTTTGCAAAGGAATGAATTTTTAACAATTAACATACTGATTAGACTATAGGCTTATTTAAGTATTTCCAAGCCCCCTGTCCTGCATTGAGCTATGTGCTCATCGAGTTCCATTGTCATGGAAGGGGACTTTGCAACAGGGCAGTGACTGTGTGCATGGAGCTCATTGCTGGATGGGGAGCAGAGTCTGGCAGTTTCTGCTCAGTGCTGCACACCAGAAACACACCTTGTTTGTGTCTGTTGACAATAACATATAGCCTCGATTAGGACAGTGGGTGATAAGTAATTTTTTCTGTTCGCTCTGTTAATAGTGGAGCAAGTCACCACGGGCAGTCTGTCTTGCAGGCTTTCAGGTACCACCTGCGCTTAGAGTTGCCAGTGGCTAAATTAATGAATTCCAGTTCATGATTCAGGATTTGATCATTTGTTTGTGGGAGAAGAATATTGATTTGGCTCGTTTGGGAAATCACATGCTTTTTGTTTAAGGACCCATACTGAATAGGTATAAGAACCTATATAGAATAGAATAGAATTTATCAATATCACTTGCTGAAATAGTTCAAAAGGAAGTTTGGTTAGTGCTTTATACTGTGCAACATTCTGTTTATATGCATCAAAACAATAAGCCTGGGTCTATGGTTGCTGAGTGTGCGCGGAGGTCTCAGAACTTGCTGTTCCATTCATTATACTTTATTTAGCTTTTCTTGTTAAAAATAATCTATTTGTAGAAAAAGAGACTTTAGCTCCAGTGTCATTTGTGTTCCTTTTCTTATGCAACTACCTGAGGGAAGAGCAAAAATTAGTTTCCTATTAGATGTGGGTTGAGATTTTCAAAGGTAAAGGAACAAAGCAGATTCCCTGTGAGTTGAACTCCTAATAAGAAGGTTGTTTGAGTTTAAACCGGAGTGAGGTAGTCATTTTGTCTAATTCTACACTCACTCAGACATGGCGAGCTTGAAAGTTCAATTTGAATGTATATGATATTCGTTAACCCTCTGCTTACAGTTGGAGAAGCTTTGAGAAAGAAGCAGAGAGAGAAATTACCAGTACAAAAATTACGGGTCAAAATTTTCAAACTCTGGTTACCACAATACTGAGAGACTCTTGATTCTAGCTTCAGTATAGAAACCTATAAGTAGAAAAGACAGAACAAGAGTCCTGCAATGCTCTCCTCAAGGTTATCTATTATGTGTACTATGCCTCCTTTACTTTAGTGAATGGTGTCCAAAATGGTGAGCAAAAAACAAAAGAGAGGGGAAAAAACACGTCCCTACCACTACATCCTAGAAATCCCTGGAATTTCTTCCTATTAATAATAATAATATAAATAAATAAATAAATATTTTCTTAGAATGTATGTTCCTTGGGGCTGTTTTGTGTGTGTGTGTGTGTCTATACAATACCTATCACAAAGCAGCAGTGATCAATGACTGGGGCTTCTGAGAGCTATCACTGAGCAAATAGATAGTATGGTAGTAATATGGCCCCAAATGTGCTGGTGAGACCATGAGAGTGAGAATCTGTGCAATTAATTGTCTAACTGCATTTACAGTCATCACTGGATATGTAATAAAGAGAAATAACTCTCATAGGACCTGTATGGGACTGAACAACATCAGGCCTAGTAGATCTTTAAGGAAAAGGAGAGGAATCATGGTGAAACCTGACAGCAGATAGGCGAATTCAAAAGTTAGAGCTAAAATTTTCAGAAATGGCTGGGTCACTTTTGACAAATTACATTTTTATACTTCCTTCCAAGTTCTTCCAGTATAACTTTTTTTTAATATGGGTCATTTGGGTTTAGTTAGACTCTTCCCATATTTTTCTGGGGCATCTGCTTTCAATGGTTTAATAAAAAAAAACCTGAATGGACAAGAAGGGGGGGAAAGATTATATTGCTGGCAAGTACCTTCAGTTACTAACAAACACATTCTAGCTCAAAATGTTTTGGAGGGTGGTAATCTAGTTTGTTCAATTTATTTGATGTCTGTGGAAAGCCCTGAGGAACTTATGGCATTTGTTATACAAAAGCCAATTATGGGAATGGATTTCCTAGAAGAGTCTGAGGACTTTGGAATTTTTTTTTTTTTTTTTTTTGTGGATGGATGCTTGCTCAAACTCTTCCTAATTTTCAGCTACTGTTGTCCGAGAGAAGACATACAAACTATTTAAGAAACGGGAGGTGTTGAGACCACGCCACAAAACAAAAATACTTTGTCCTCTTTGTCATGGAACACAGAATAATATAGATGAAATTTATGTTAATGATGTTCCAAGATGGGCGTAAAAATTATTCAAACACCAAAGGACCTGATAATAGACCGACATAAACAGAAGCATCTGTCTTACTGAAGGGATGGCTGATTAAGAAAATGACTGTAAATGTTTAAGCTTTTATACTACCCATAGTCTGGGGGAGGGGGAAGGATGAGAGGCTTTGTATTGTTTGTAGATGGGAATTATTAATTTAGTCTTTCTAGAAACCATCCTAAGCAAGCATTTTAATTTACATTCTGTGTTCGGCATGAATATCTGTCACAGAAATGGAAGCCGAAGCTTAAAAGCTGCTGTAACTAGTGCTGTGTGGTTTTAGGGGTCATTACAATCTACCTACGCAAAGGAAGTTGCTCCAAGGGCCAGGTCCAAGGGGTTTTAGGATCACTTTGCACTGATGGAGCAGCCATGACATGGTGCAAGGTCGGAGTTTTCAAACAGCATGAGCTCCCCAAGGCAACCCACGTTGACTTCAGTGGAAAGTGCAGGTGCTCTGTTGTTCTGAAATTTTAATAAAGATACGTTACCCTTATACTTATAAGATACTTGTACCCTTTGGTGCAAGACAGTTCTTGCACCAAAATCTAACATTCTACTGACTGTTTTATAATGCATAAATCAAAAGAAGTTATATGACACGTGTAACCTTCACTTCTGTTTTCTGACCTTTGAGTGCTTACACATGATCGTGTGCATTTTTGGAGGGTTACATTTAATCCAAATATATCCTGTGGACCACTTAAGACTAAATCAAGAATTGCCTCTCCTCTTGTGCGCTCCAGGTAATTGTTGCTCTTAAAATACATAGGAAATCATTTTGACTTTTTGTGCACCTGGATTTACTTTCCACAAGACACAACCGTTCCCCCAGAAAAGTACACTGAATTCTCAAATGAAGACTGGAATTGAGCAAGCTAACCTTATTTAAAAATTCTTTTAAACACATTTTAGAAAGCCCACAAAAAAGTGGCAGTTCTCTGGAGCACATTATATTGAATAGAGAGAGATCCACTGGGGGGAAATCAATTTTTGTAAACTACACAGACCATCTATACCTAGAGTAGTGAACATTCTTCTGTTCCTTTAGGGCTTTATTTGCATTAAGATCAATTGAAATTGGATGACAACTGAACCCATGGGGAGACTCTTCTTAGACTGATCTACAAGACACAGAAAACGCCACTGTCACTTGTGGAAGGTTGTTTATGTTTAATTTTAACAGAATTTCCCTTTGCTCATTTTTTCCCCCGGTAATGACGGATAATTGGCTTTGGCTACAATATTTTAGGTAGATCAATTTAATCACGAGGCACTCAAGTACACGTGACGATTTGGAAAAAAGCCCTCAGTCAGTATTGTCACCTCTTTAGCTATTTAATGAAGCAGATTCTTCTCCCCTGCCAGTTTAATGGATTATTTTACAGCAAAATGAAATCCATCCACAAATAGCAGCGGATAGAACAATTACTGATAATTTCATCAAGCAAAATATTTTTCAACTCATTTTATCATTCTAGGGCGATGCCTGTGAAGTTAATAGAGAAGTATTTATTCAAGTATTTTAACTTAGAGAGACTTTATTCCTCCTTTAGCATTGATTTGGAAAATGGTGCCTTTCTAGTTGATATGTAAATAGCAACATCTGTTCATTTAAAAGGATGTTATTAAGGGTGAGACTGACCTTGCAGGCTCAGTCCTGAATAAGGTGCAGCAGGTAACTGTGCTGCTCTGGGGAGTGCAAGAGGAAAGACAGACTCTTAATTCCAGTCCTGTTCCCTTCTTGTGCTAGGGGACAAATAATTTACTGCAGCCCTTGGGATGGCTATAGTTTATTTTCTCCTATGCCCAACAACCTCTGCTGGCCAGCACATGAGAGGGAGCAGGCCTGACCCAGCCCTTTTCCCTTCTAATTGCACATGAGTGTGGGCAAAGTATCAAATGTGCATTCTCCGTTCTCCTGAATGCCATGCTTGGAACACAGCCCAGGAACTTTCTACGTGGCTATGTGAGGAATGTCTTACACAGTTGCATAGTCAACCAGGACCAGAGCACAATCTTGCTCTAAATTCAAGATGCCCAGTATTTGATTAACCACTTGCTCTTATTTGAAACAGTTAGTGTAATTATTTAACACAGTTTTTTACACATTTTTAAACTAATTTTTGTAGTTTTAGCAGCACATTCTCCTATTTTTAAAAAAAATATATATTTTTCTCAATTTTTGCTATTCAAAGACCATCTCAAACAAAATCAGAAACTGACAGTATAGAGGAAATAGTTAAACTAAATATACACATCTATCTCACATGTAGAAAAATATTTTTCCTCTAATCTTTATTTTATAGGTGTAACTTCAAGTTAGGATGTTTAGTAAGTGTTACAAGATTTAACGATAATAGTTAAATATTCAGATGGTGTGATTTTAAAGACCACAGTATCACTTTAATATGATACAGATGCAAATATATTAGTAACTAGACTGCTCAGACTGATGTTCAAACTTCTGAAAATTTGGAGGTCACGTTTGGTTATAAAAAGTACAAATACATATCCAAACATCTGTGGTTGGCAAAATTTGAGCTTGAAATTTCACAAGACCAGGGTTTCTTGCAACATTTCTGGCAGGAAACATCATGATAGCAAGCTTTCTGTGGGTATTTTTGTGCTTTTATTTCTAGCTGTCATTTTATATGGAATCACAATCCATCTTAAACCAGCGGTATTTATTATACAAAATGATTATGATAATTGATGTAAATGAAAACGATGCAAGCAAAAATCGGCTTCCGCAAACCTTGAGAACCAGATTTGTGTCCTTTGTTCACCAGGGATCACACCCCATCCGAAATGCTATAGACACAAAGGGACATCTAGGGGCTGAATAATATGCTGCATTTTAACACACATATTACTCTAGTTATAGTCAAGAAATGAAGAGACCTACAAAATAATAATGGGAAGAAACGCATTTAGTTTGAGCTCAGTTCAACTCTTAAATTAAGTTCAAGCTAGTTATTTTTCATCTAAACCAGTTGTCTGCATTTCTATGGAGGTTGGTTCTTGCTCCCCAACATGCATTATTTGTGTTCTGGTAGCACCTTGGTGTCGTATCATGGACCAGGACCCTTTATTGTGCTAGATGCTGTACAAACACATGACAAAAATGCAGTCTCTGCCCCAAAGAACTCACAATTTAATTAAATGTAGGGTCTGATTGATTGGATGTTTATGGGAGGGCTTGATTCTGATCTCAATTACTGCTGTGTATTGTAAATCAGGAGTAACTGTGCAGGAATCAGTAGAATTACACCACTGTGAAACTAGAATAAAATGAGATCAGCTGAATGCCTCAAAAGTGAAACCAATAAAGGCATGAGCAAGGCTCTGTTTGCCTATGCCTTCTAATGTACCTCCCTGTGCAGTTATTTTGTTGTCCAAATAGGCTAAGCATGTGCAGAATTGTGATTACTGTGACTGATGGGCTACAAATTGCGCACATGGCTAACCTATGTTAAAAAAAACTATCATTTTTAACCTCATCCTTCTACCCTTCCAATCTTGTCACCGCTAGTTTGTTTCATCCACTTGTCTTTTCTTGTACAATGTAAGATCTCTGGGGTCAGAGAGTGTCATTTTCTATATGTTTGTACCTACTGCCTAGCACAAGGAGACCCTGACCTGGATAAAGCTGCTAGATATTACTAGCAATAATGAATAACTCTGTAAGATGTTCTGAGTTACATTCGGTATGAAAGATGCTATAAAAATGAAGTTGTATTATATTATGTCATGAGGAGGGTAACCATAGTAATAAAAAGCCCATAAAGGACTCATTTCCTTATCTGGTATTCATTCCTTTATTACCATTTTCAATTGTACATGTTCCCCATATTCTGTTTCCTGCAGACACTGCTCCTCTTGCTGTGTAAACGGATTTCATCTCAGAGCGTTGCTCTTTTTGATAATCTTCTGTCACACCCTGCGCCTGAATAATCTTTGGTAGTTCTCGGCCAGGCATTCGCTGTCCAGGCACAGCCCACTCTGGCTGGGCCTGCCTCCACAGTGAACAACAGCTGGGCATGTTAGATTGAATTTCTGTTTTTCACACTTGCCCTGCTGCCAGACAGTAAACTTTCTCTAAAAACAAGACTTATCAAAGTTATCAACCTTTTCCTGCTGAGGTCCATGTGGCAAATTTACACAGGAAAATGAAACAGACAAGTCCTGGCATTACCCTCAGATCAAGACTTTAGTATTGCATCATCTCCTTCCATATTCGGATTTACAATCTCACTATATGTTTAGGAGTCCTGTTGTTCTTTCTCAGAGGCAGAATGGTTTTCTGGGTAGAGAACTGGACTGAAAGTCAGGAATCCTGGCCTCTATGTCCAACTTTGCCACTGGCCTTCTTTGTCACCTTGGGCAAGTCACTTCATCTTTCTGTGCTGCTTTTTTCACTTCCATCCTTTGTCTTGTATATTTAGACTGTAAACCCTTCAGGACAGGGACTGCCTCTTGTTATACATTTTGCACATTGCGTTGCACAATGTGGCCTTGATCTTGATTGGTGCCTCTAGGCACTACTGTAATATATAATAATAAACCAAGCTTAATTCATCATTTATTAGAGTTAACAGGCTTCTGTAAGGCAAATTTATTTATATCCATTTAACAGATGATTTTTTCTCAACTTTATTGACCCAAGATTTATTTCATAGATATTAAGGCCAAAATGGACCTCATCTAATCTCACCTCCTGGATTACACAAGAATCACACAGAGTGATTCTTGCAGTGGAGGGAATTATGCACATGAATGTTATCAAACCCAGTAACTTGTAGTTGAAATACACTGTGTTTTTTAGAAACACATCTTCTGTGTTGATTTGAGAGATGGCTGAAGTAAGCCATTAAATAGTATCCATTTTCATCCTAAAAATGAGAGACATTTGAAAATTACATTTTAGGATGTGTATGTATGTTAATATTTTAACTTCGTTAAGGTTGGAGGAGATTTTGGGGAAAGGAATGCATGGAGATACTGCAATGTAGGACCTCCTGCCTTTACGGCTTTAGTGAAAACCTTGGTTCAGCGTTTCCATATTTTATGCAACAAGTTTAGGATTGTAATGATGAACATTAGCAAGCTATTGCTTTCAGCTTGACTTGATCAGCAATGTGAGATCAGAAATGTTGGGAGGTAACTGATCCAGTGCCATTTATGCTAATCAAACAAATAAGAAATATATTTGCCAGCAATTGTGAACATAAAACAGTCTGGCCATGTTAGGAAGAGTTTTTTGTTGGATGCCTTGATCCATTCAATTAATGTTATGGGTAAACATTCTCCCACGGATTCTCTCATCGTCATTGTGATTTTCAACTTGAAATATGCTGCCTTGTGGATGTCATATAGACTCCATTGATACGGTAGCTGATGAAAAATAGTCTTTGTGAATTATAGTTTGTTCTGGATCTCAAGCTGTTGGCAATGTGTAGACTAGAGAGAAATCCAATGGACTAAAAATGAAAAACAGCCACAGTAGCTCTCTTACCTTTGTTCTATTGCTTATATTTTTCTTTCTCTCTCTTTTATGCCATCTCTCCTTTGTTTGTGTACTTGGACTTTTGACCATGGAATTATGTCCAAATCTTTTTCTTTTAGAATAGAGCACACGTCATTGATGTAAGCTAAACAAGATCACTATCTGGTCTGTTGTGCGTTTTGTCTGGCTGGGTTTTTGTTGTTTTGTTTTCTTCAATTAAGGGTAGACTTGTGAATTTAGGAAAATGAGGAAGCAGTCCAATGAGGGTCTCTTTTTTCTGTTGCTTCTGCTTAGTAATTCTACCTTGAAGGCAACTTAGCAGGTCTTCCGAGGCTCTGTATTTCTTCACAAAAGATAGATAATGGGACGTAGTATAACTAAATGACAAAACACTAACCTGTGCTGCAAATGTAATTTGATTTACATGGTCATTTTCATCTTGGAAAGCTGCCATTGTTACCTATATGGTTGTAATACTCTCTTGGATCTAAAATTGATATTGACTGGAACATGTATACTACACTGGTGATGACATACCTGTTGTGAGATCACACTGTGAATTATTTCAACTGGAAAGGTTGTCATATTGTTGCAATGACTTGTGGCACCATGCAACACACAGAGCCTGTGCCAAAGGCAGATCTGGTTCCAAAGAACTATTCAGTTAAACCAATAAAACCCACTGCCATAAACCTGAAGCAAAAGTTTGGCAACCGGTGTTGGGGGAAAAAAATGCACCAAACTCTACTGTAGCTACAGCAGCACCTAGATAGTCCAGATAATGACTAGTATACCTATGTGCTGGGCCCTAAAAAATTTAAAAAAACAAACCCCTCTCCACACACAGGGAGACACAATCCCTGTTCTGAAGACTTGTAGGGATGAGGTAGTGGCTTTTCCAGATATTGGGAATAACGTGGGGGAAAAGGGAAAAAAAAATAGCAAAAGGCAAAGCAAGGGTTCCAAGAAATTGAAAGACCTGTCAGAGCACTGTGCATGAAAGGAAGCATGCTAGAAGCACAGATGTAGGCATGGGCCAGCAATTTGTAAATCCTTGAAGTTAAGGACAAGCTGCAATGGTGCAAAAAGTTACTCCATGGCAACTGAACTTGATTTCAAAACTAGGTAAGCTACATGGTTACAGAACATCTACACAATGGGTTTACACTAGTGCAGGTATACAAGTATTTTTTGCACTGCCATAACTACACCACAGTATGGTCAAGAACATAGACAAAAAGCCATTAGCTGATGTGGTAAAGTCAGGCCAGATGGCCACAAAAGGGTATACCTATTTGCAAACTAGGAAGGTGCTCAAGGCCCCTCCCCCAGCCTAAGGGGAGGAGACACTGGACCTAGAAGGCAACTAATTCCGTGGGACAACAAATGTAAAAACAGGAAGGGCGTGAAGGTCAGAGGTGTAAACGAAGGGAACTGAAAAGGGACACAGAGCAGAGAGCCCCAGACAGTGCCCACCGCTCCCGGAAGGTGTCGACAGAGCCGGTGGACGCCACCCAGAAGAACTCTGCCCGGATATGTGAACGAATAAGGGAACGGAAATAGGCCCCACAATCGCAGGACACCTGCCCAGCCAACCTCCCCTCCCTGGTATTGAAGATGGCAACTTTGGCCAGGGCCAAGAGGAGGTTGACGAGGAGGTCCCGCGACTTTGTGGGGCCACGGACGGGGTGTGCATAAACAAACAAGTGCGGGGGAAAAGTGCAGCCAGAACCTCAGCAGGAGGTTCTGGAGGAGCCGGAAGAGGGGCTGCAACCTGGCGCACTCCAGGTATGTGTGCGCCAGGGTCTCCCTCGTGCCGCAGAAGGGGCAGGTGTCGGGGCGGGAGGTGAACCGCGCCAAGAACATGCCCATGCTCATGGATCCGTGAAGGAGCCACCGACTGATGTCCCCGGCGGGCCGTAGGGTCAAAGTGGAATACAGGCTGGCCCACCAGGGGTCCCTGCCCTCCGTAGGTGGCAGCAGGTCCCGCCATTTGGTGTCGGGGCGGGACGCGAGGGTGGGGAAGTGAAGGGTGTGGAGCATGAGCGTGTAAAGGTGGTCTCTCGGCACGGTTCGGAAAGGGACTGGCTGCAAATCGTGTAGCCGGCCACAAAAAAGTATACCAGGGCTAGTATGTGAGCCCAAGAATGCCAAAGGCCCTTTTCCCTGCAGGCAGAGGACAGGTTACTGCAGGGCAATTAGAGACACCTGGACCCAATGAAGGGCTACTCCAGGTGTACTTAAATCCTGCCTTCCCTAAGAAGGTAGTGGGGGAAGCAAAGGAGGAGGAAGCTGACAGAAGGTTTGTGGCAGCTAGAGGAGAAACTCCCTCTGGCCTAGGAGAGGGTGCTTCTCTGCAGTCGGAGGAGCAGAGAAGGAGAAAACTCTTAGACCCAGCCGGCAGGAGGGAGCCACTGCAACGTACCTCCTCGGCCCCGGGGACATGCTGAGGGGAAGGGACGAAAGACTTGTTCAGTGTGGGGGTGGAGTTACTGCAGGCCCCACTGATAGAAAAGATTGCTGTCAATAGGTGAGATGAAGGTGGCGGAGGGCACCACATCACACCGCAGTGCACTGAATGAGCTGAATGGGCAGAGATGAGAGGTAAGGAGGACAGAGGGAGTAGGTTACAGTACTGAAGAGAAATAGCAAAAGTAAATAGAACGGAAAGAGTGGCTTCTGAAACACTATAGTGGTAGAATTGACAGGTTTTGACAAAAGCCTAGAATGTGAGGGGAAGAATTTTAAAATGACCTGAAGGTTATACACTTGAGAGTATAGTGGAGGATAGTAGAGTGGAAAAGCGTAGCAGGGAAGAAAACAAGTTCTGTTGTAAACAAGTTTGGATTGAGAAAGCAATAGGACATCTCTGAGGAGATCTTTGTGAGAAAGGTAGTTGAATGACCCTGGACAGAGTGGGAAAGCTCCTGAAGGCTCCTGCATCCATAGAGGTTTCTAGCACTTGGAGTTCCCTGGAGTCAATACTGAGGTATATGAGCTGCTAAGAAATGGTCTAGGTAGTTTATTTGGTCTAGGGTTTATTTGAGGGCATGCATAATTTATGTGGGGAAGTGGAAGGTAAACCAGTCCCCCACTTCTCTCTTACCTCAGACAGCATGATCTGTAAGAAAAACTATGAGGTGAAACTAAAGAATTTTTGCTCTTCCCTAGCTGCCTCCCATTAGTTTTTTTGTCTATGGGAGAGGTGATTGGGCCCTAAGATCAGGTAGTCTAAACTGATATCAGTGAAAGCTTTACTGAATCCTTCAATATTTGAAATAACTGCCCACTGGGATCAAGAAAAATCTCCCTTCCATGCCCCCTTCTGCTTGATGTACCCTAAATCCAAGAACTAGTGGGAAAAAATTATAGGATATTGCCTTCTCTCTAGTATTAGGTATAGAACAATGCTATTGGCATACTACCAGACAAGGTGGACACGGGTCTGCTCTAATATAGTAACTCCTTATGTTTCTAAGTGAGTGCTTTGCTCCAAGAAATCCCACCTTCATTCACTTCCCAGACACACACAGACATTTAGCTCCACTAAATGCCAAATTCTGGTGTGTAGGGTTTTTTTTTTTTTTATACACATACATTAAATATCCTTAACCTGTCTAGTCAAGATAAAAAAGTACATTCTTCAAATAAAATTGCTCACTACTTCATCATTATACCTGAGCTGTAACAAGATTGAAAATGGAATGAGAACCCACAGTCTGCTTTCATTTTACAGCCTCAGGCTGTGAGGTGAGAGGTTCGGGCGAATTCGTAAACAGCAGCTTTAAAGTTCTTAGGCTGCTTAAGAATTGTATATACAGATATATCTGACTTATGTATTACAACTTTTAGATACCAAAAGAACTGAGAAAATAGCAGGGCTTCCATGGAAAATTTCAGCCCAAAAAATTTGGCAAAGCGATCAACAACTGAAAATATATCTTCTAATGAGAAGTGTGTGTGGCAACCTTACCAGCCCTGTCTATAATGCATTACTTTAAAAAAAATCATTTGAAATGCTTAATGGATGCTAATGGGCAAAATGCAGCCCCACCAAACATAAAAACCTAAACATTACAGTGCCCATGTTTACCTTGCCTTACTCACCACTGCCAGATTCTGCATCTCCATCCCTAATTCCCTTCCAGCTCCAATACATGAGAAAAGGCAATACAGGAAATACAGACATATATGCCACAATCCAGCTATGAAACCTTATCCCTATCCTCAACAACTGAAACAGAGATTTATGAAAGATCTACCCTGGTTAAATATCGCGTCTGTCATGTGTTCACAGGGTAAGTATGTTGTTGGAGGTTGTTCATGGTAGGGCGGACAGAACAAACAGCGCAAGAACAGGAAACTCTTGCCACTTCAAGCAGCACAACACAGAATACTAGTGCTCATCGTGGTAGTGCCTGGAGGGATTGAGCGGTGTTAGAACAGCTGAGACTCAGAAGTGGGGAAGGATCCTTCTTTCTGCTTGACTTTGTGCTGTCCATCCTCCTGTGTGAGAATGGGGCAGGACATAGTCACTAGATCCAGTCAAAAAAATTCATTTGTGACCTGGGTTTTCTATTTTTTATTTTTTTTCCACAAAAATTCTCACCGTTTTGACATAATCTGGTAGCCACTTTCTGCTGGCAGACCTGCATCTCCTCATGCATGACTAGATCATTCAAGGCAGCCAGTAGGAGAAGCCAGATGATCAGGAGCACTTCCACTGTACAATCTCTTAGCAATATGCAATTCAAGCAAGGAGCAGAGCAATGCCGAAGCCACAGACTGTTCACCATTCCCTGAGTAGGGCTGCTTACTGTGGAGGGAGACAATACAGGGTAGTATTATGTGGCAAACTGGAGTAGCAGGAAGTGCTGGAGAATTGCCAGGATAGGTGACACCAACAGAAGACCCACGTTACATAGTAATGTCCTCCTACAAATTGTCCGTAGAGCAGCATCACAGATAGCCTGTGATCTGCATGTCGTGAGAATGACAGATGGATACCCCTACCACCATAACCAGCACTGGCCTTGGTTAGGATGCTTGACCACGGTATTTTTATGTAAGCATCAAGAACTTTGCAATTTCTCTCCCTAAATACTGCATCCATGATTGGCCTTGCAGCCATGAGAAGTACTTGAACTCTCCCTATAGTTACCCTTCTCCACTGTCCCTTTTTGGGGATTTTATCCCCACTGCCATGCAATGTCCAAATCAATCCCCATGCCCAAGATCTTATCCAGCCTCTGGGGCCTGATGCATGAGCTGTGCTCTGTTTGCATGTGTATTGGGACACTGACCACCATTCTGAAAATGTCCCAGTTATTTCCAAGGTTTCCCTGAGTGCACGGACTTCATTAGCATATTCTAGATGTAATAAAATACTGTTGAGTGGAGGTTGCAGGCCTAGGTAATTTGCAAATCCTTTGCTTAAAATTCCCCTTCTCTGCTCCGAGCTGAGTGCCTCCAATGAGCCCTGGACACTCCAACAAGGAAGAAATCCTCTCTATCAATGGATGTCTTTACAAATTATCATAAGCATAAAATGTTAACTCTGTTAAATTAAAGACAATAGAGTTCATGAGTCAAGTGTCACAGGAACCTCAATCCCTGCAGCCCAGTACTTCCTGTTTCTCAAAACTGTACTAGAGTCTTTGGAATAGCACTCTAGATTGATAGAGGCAGCTGGTGGAAATATAAAGCCCTGGAAATTAACACAATGTTGGGTAGCATGCTCACTTTTTTTCCTAGAAATTAATAATTTTTCATAGCAAAATTGTAGTCTAAAGTGCATATTGTTATCTTGGGGTGCTACAGAGAGCTTATGGGCACCACAGCTCTCAGGCAGTTTTCCATTTTACAGCTGCATTCTGACAATACTGTCAAATGTCTGAGGTTCTTTGACGTTTCATCTTAACTCTGAATTTCCTGGTTTCCGATATTTGGGTTTTCTAAAACTATAATGTTATTGGAAGCTTGCTTGCGCTTAAATTACTGATATTTATACTCAACCTTAGTATTGCCATCCCAAACTTTCAAAAATCATGAGATATGTGCCCGAAAAAAATCATAACTTTTAAGTCATTTGTTTTGTTAGCACTTTTTTTTGTTTTGATTTTATTTTGCTTTCTGGTTTTTGAGCCCTTAGGATATACTGCCACCACATTTTCATGCTTCTCTCTGCAACTCTGAGGGTTAGAATTATTTTTTTTAAATGTAAACTGAGATTTTCATCTGTTTGCATGACTGTAAGAGCTACTGCCTTGAGGAAAAACATCAGTTATTGTGAGACTCACAAGAAAATCTTCAATTGGCCATATCACAACCTTAACTTCAGCTTAATTAGGTGTGTGGGACAGGGCACTAATGTCTCACATAAGTAATATGCTCTTAGTTATTTGTGAGGAAATGTATCTAACTACTTCATCTCAATTCAAATTGACCTGGAGAAGCAACAGGCACTGTGTTCTTGTTTGCAAATCATGGAAGCTTTTTGTGGGCTGTTCTATAATAAATAGTAAACTCTAATAAAAACATGTTTTTAGACATGAGAGAGAGAGAGAGGACAGAGAAGGGTTCAGGGTGGTGATATTTGAACATAAGAATGGCCATACTGGGTCAGACCAACGGTCCTTCCATCCCAGTATCCTGTCTTCTGACAGTGGCCAATGCCAGGTGCTTCAGAGAAAATGAATAGAACAGATAATCACCAAGTGACCCATCTTCTGTCATCCATTCCCAGCTTCTGGCAAAATGTATTTTTGACATCATGTATCCTTTCTTCCTCAAGTTCGATCTGTTCAGTCATCTAACTGCTATATGTCCTCTGCTGCATTATGAGTCTCTGGGTTTGAAATGTACCTGCAAGTTAAGGAGTGTTTTTAGGTTGCCTTGCCTATGTAATATTACACAGAATCATCCATCAATCCAGTGGTGGTGAAGACATTCCACAAATAGACAGAGCCCTTCCTGCTTTGGAGGATGAGTAAGCCATGTCCATGGCATCGTCCCACGTGCAGTACCATGGTACACAATGGGAACGCGGGTAAAATGGCGAAGCAGCTGCCACTTCATTCTGCCTGTGGGAGTCACAAGGGCAGTTTCTCGCATGAGTCAACCTGGCAGCATAGTTCCATTGGAGTCATGTTATCTAGGGTGGGCCTTAGAACTAGTGTGGACACAGAAGACT
This sequence comes from Emydura macquarii macquarii, assembly GCF_026122565.2. Taxonomy (NCBI): domain Eukaryota; kingdom Metazoa; phylum Chordata; order Testudines; family Chelidae; genus Emydura; species Emydura macquarii. Next base: position 2,117,204 of record NW_027131527.1, read on the forward strand.
GCCTTATGATGATTCTAACCTCCAATGGATACTAGAAGAACTACAGGGCTTCAGTGGTACCCTTCTGCATTTTCCATAGGAGTGAGGGGGATCTTCACCCCTTCCTCTCCTTCACAGACACATGGGCTAACTCACACTCACTCATGCACACACAGAGGAGTTAAGAGGAAGCTCACCAAGTTTTCCTTGCCACTCTGTGTTTGAGCATGCACGAAGGCACTTATCATCAATCTGACTTATAGCTACTGCAAACAAGATGACTAAGGCTATGTCTACACTGCAGCACTAATTTGAATTAGCTTAATTCAAATTACAGAAAGCGATTTATAGAAAGTGTTGCAGACTGTCCACACTACAGTGTTTGTGCTGGTTTCTTGCATCCACACTGGCCAGCCTTAATTCGAATTAGAAAGCAGTGCAATGTGGGAAGTTATCCCACAGTGCAACTAACCATAGAGGCTGTTGAGATGAGTGTCATCATCCCAGAATGCAGCACTGCTTCCCCCACCCTCTTTCCCTACCCCCAAACAAACAGGAAAAGGATTTTCATGCTGTTTTTTTATACCCCGGATCGCCATTACTGCAGGCACATGGAGCCAGCTGAACTATGCTCTCATTTTGACCGTGACAAATATATCACATCTTATCCTGGATTACTTTAGAACTGTATGCTGTTTGCCTTTTATGCTCCCCCTACCACTCCCTGTATATTGATTGCCTTTGATTCTACAGGTGTCTGTAGAATGTAAGATAAATAACAAGTCAGTTAGTATATTAATACAGTGATACAAATGTTTCCATTTCACTGATGGAAAGCATGATATAATGTATCCACATGTAGAACTGTGAATAAACTCTTAAGAAAGGATCAATTTCCATGATTGGCCACTGAAACAATGTAACAAAGAATTTCCTCTCACTGCTTGCCTTTAAAATGCATTCACCACGCAGGAAGGGGTGTGGATGGTGAAATCTTTCAAAGGGACAAACTTTAAAGGGCTAAACTTTCAAAAGGACAAATCTTAAAGGGACAAACTGCAAAGGGCTTGCTGGGCAGTTAAAACGCATTCACCACACAGGGAGGGGGGTGGTGAAATATTTCAAACCCTTAAAGAGACAAACTGCAAAGGGCTTGTTGTGTGTGTGCGCGGGGGGGCGGGGTGATCGCAGCTTGGATTTTAAACCCATTCACCACAGGAAATGAAGATTTAAATCTTCCCACGGCTGCTTTGGGGGAGGGTACTGAAATGGGGCATCATGGGATACAGTCTGGAGGCCAATTAATTCGAATTAAGTCCGATTGTGTCCACACTCACACTAATGTGAATTAACTGATGCGCTTCAGGTGCTAATCCACTTGCAGAGGTGGTTTTATTTATTCTATTTTAAAGGCTCCTTAATTCGAATTAACAATGCGCAAGTGTAGACACGGGAGTAATTAATTCGAATTAAAGTCCCTTAATTAAGCCACCAGTGTAGACCAGGCCTAAGCAAAGAAACAAATGCTAACATGAAGCATTTCCCACCTTTTAAGTCCCTTATGTTTACATTGTAAATGGTTTATTGTTTCTCTTGCCTTTAATTCAGGAATTCATACACTAGAAGCTTTATATCTGGTAAGGATTAGATCAGTTAATGTCAGGTGGAAGGATCCACCTGGCTGATGCATGTGGGCATCCTTAAAGGGGCAGACAAAACTGGACAGATGGTTTATTTGGAAGAGCTACATTGGTGCAGAGGCAACTGGGCAGGGGGTGTTCAAGCATCCCTTGAGATTTAGCATCCTAAATAGCTGCTTATGTGGCCTGCACATAATGCTGGCTCTGTTTTTAACTCTTAAAATTTGCATTGCTGAAATATTAGAATATTAACTAGGAATGTGTTAAATGGAATGCATGAAAAATACTCTCTAAGAATTGTTTTGATATAAAAATATTACTGCCGCGGTCTAGATAAAGTCTGGGACAGTGCCTTAAAAATGCCTCTCTTTCTGCTTATAAACACTGTATCAATAATTCTATTTAATCCTGTAAAAGGGTGGGGTTTTGGTGGATATGTTGGTTGACTTTATGACTAATGGCCAATGTCCATACAAAAGGATAAACTGTGATCTATTTGACTGCTCATTCACCGCTCAAAAAATACTGACAGATAGCAACACAATAGCATCAGTTGCCAAACAAGAACAGACATCACTTTAATAAGCTGAGGGAGAGATCCATAATTCACATCCAACTTCTTATCTCATCTTGCCTCTTTCTCTAACAAGGTTTAGGAGTCCAGCTACCCCTCCTGAATATCAAGTACAGCTAGGCAGAGGGACAACTCAGCCCTTTTGCCTATGTTCAGATAATGTGCAATCTTGCTTGTCCAGATGAATTTACATGTAATGCTCTAATGACAAAGAAGAACTATCTGCTGGAGGTCAAATACCGGGCACAAACAAACATACAGTCAGGAAATAAATATAATCTCAGCACAAATTGCTACACTTAAATGCAATTTCTGAACAAATTGCTTCATTGGGCTGTGCATCACCAGTGAAGGTAAACAGTCAGAAACTCTCATGGAAAAATTCTGATAGAGTGTATTAGGGATGAAGCAACAAGGGCTCCATGGAAGTTATACTTAACAGTCTATGAAATTGAATAGTGAATGACATCCCTGCTATCAAATTCTATAGATCACTAAAAATTCTATAGAAAAAAAGTTACTATATTCTGTAAAATTCCTCAGGCCTCTTCCATAATGGAATGGTTATTTGGGTAACTATCTACCTCTCAGCACAAAGAGAGTACCAAGTGATCATAGTGGAGAAATCTCCATGCATTTCTCTGAGATTAGCTCCATCATCTAGCTTTTTGATTATATTTACATGAATTCTGTACTGTTTTTGGATAAATTAACACAAGGTAGGGTTACCTTTTATAAAGATGTATCAAGTACCCTGATTAGTTCTGAGTTGGGAATTCAGAGTCACAAGAATGTTTTTCCGTCATAAAGAACTAACACATTACTAGTGTACTTCTTGACTGTCATACTATAGAAGTTTCTCAAAATAAATGTATGGGGACAGAGAAGAAAACATTAGTGATTTTTTTTCTCTGTTTTCTTCTTTTTTCTTTGTTCACTGCCTCAGGAGCATTTCCCAATCTAGGTTAATGGATTGAAGTATAGTCAAGGATCAGTTTGTTCCAAAAATATTAATGACTGTATTTTTATGTTGGCTATGTTTTACCTATAGCCACCAATGTCTCTTTTGCTATTCTGTACCTTTTAATATACTCAAATACATATGAAATAATAATAAACTTGTGTGTCTGTCTGTCTACCTACCATACTGTCATCCCACCCTGAGCAGCAGCAGATTTTGGTGCCTTGGGGTCCATTTCCCATTGGAAGGGAAATCAGTCTTATAGCTGTAGACCTCCCTTGACCTGACTTATTTTTTGAGAGACAGGATTAGGGAGGTAAATGGATCATCAGGCTGGAAAACAGAAAGTCCATACTAGCTAAGATAAGGGGGGAACACCCAAGGAACCATTTACAATGGACAAAATAACAACGGACTAGTTAAATCATGAGTGTAAAGATAAGGTAAAGAGTAAGTTGTATATGGACTGTGTGTGGACAGAGCATGCTGTGCAGGGATTGGAAAATGTGTAATGCAATCTAATGTGTATATAAAGGAAGAAGTTTGCTGTGTAACTTTGGAAGTGTGGTAAGCCCTATACCTACCCACTAGGTTAGAGCCTGATCAACACAGCATAGCTTTGCTTTATGCCAAATAAAGGAACCTCAGTGATGAGACTGACTCTTCAGGGCACCAAGAGAACCCCAACAATTGCAGGTTTTCAAAACTAGTTCTGACACCCTAACTGCTGATCCAGCTCTTATTTCCATCTGTTTTCAGAGATGCCTCCAAACCCTGTTTTAGTTCCTTCTGAGAAGCCACTATATCCTCCTTTAGGTTCTTCTTCACATCTTGTTGCAATGCTTTCTGGGAAGTTTTTCGTGCTTCTTGGGCATATTTGATTTCTGCAAGAACCTCCTGCTTTTTTTTCTGTCTCAGTTCACAAGGATTCCAGCTCCTAATTTCTCTTCTTGGAAACTCTATGATATTCCCAATGCCAGCAAGAAAAGTTACCTCTTGGAGGTCAGAAACTGTAGGGGGAAAATGAGAATTGCCAAAAGCTAAGCAAAGTTAGACCTTGCAAAGGAAATTAAAATCAACAGTAAAAAGTTCTTTAGCCATATAACTAAAAGTAAAACAAGGAAAGAAGAAGTGTGACCTCTAAGCACTGAGGATGGGGTGGAGATTAAAAGTAGTCTAGGCATGGCCCAACACCTAAACAAACACTTTGCCTCAGTTTTTAATAAGAATAATGAGTATCTTAGGGGTGGTCGCAGGGTTGCTAATGGAAATAAGGATATGAAAGTAGAAATGGCCATATCCGAGGTGGAAGTCAAACTCAAACAACTTAAAGGGACCAAATTGATCCAAAGAATCTCCATCCAAAGAATATTAAAGGAACCGGCATGAGAAATTGCAAGCCAAATAGCACGGATTTTTAATGAATCAAAAAATTGAGGATCGTACTCCATGACTGGAGAACTGCTAATATGGTATCTATTTTTAAGAAAGGGGAAAAACAGTGATCCAGGAAACTACAGGCCTGTTAGTTTGACCTCAGTTGTATACAAGGTCTTGAAACAAATTTTGAAAGAGAAAGTAGTTAAGGACATAGAGGTAAATGGTAATTGGGATAAAACACAGCATAGTTTTAGAAAAGGTAGGTCCTACCAGACCAATGTGATCTCTTTCTTCGACAAGATAATTATTTTTTTTAAACAGAGAAAATGCAATAGATCTTACCTACCTGGATTTCAGTGAGGCATTTGATACAGTTCCACATGGGAAATTATTAGTTAAATTGGAGAAAATGAGGATTAATATGAGAATTAAAAGGTGGGTAAGGAACTGGTTAAGGAGGAGACTACAACGGTTTGTACTGAAAGGTGAACTGTCAGGTTAGAGGGAGGTTACTAGTGGAGTTCTACAGGGATTGGTCTTGGGACCAGTCTTATTTAGCACTTTCATTAATGACCTTGGCACGAAAGTGAGTGTGCGCTAATAAAATCTGTGGAGGACACAAAGTTGGGAGGTATTTCCAATACAGAGGAGGATCAGAATATCATACAAGAAGATTTGGATGACCTTGAAAACTGGAGTAATAGAAATAGGATGAAACTTAACGGTGAAAAGGGCAAGGTAATGAATTTAGGGACTAACAACAATATATATATATTTTTTTTTATAAACTGGGGTCATACCAGTTGGAAGTGACAGAGGAGGAAAAAGACCTGGGTGTCTTGGTTGATCACAGGATGGCTATGAGCCACCAATGTGATGTGGCTGTTAAAAAGCTAATGCAATCCCAGGATGCATCAGGTGAGGTATTTCCTGTACAGATAGGGAAGTGTTATACCATTATACAAGGCACTGGTGAAACCTCATCTGGAATACTGTGTGTAATTCTGCTCTCCCAAGTTTAAAATGAATTCAAACTGAAACAGGTGCAGAGAAGGGCTATTAGGATGATTAGAGGAATGGAAAATCTGCCTTACGAGAGGAGACTTAAGGAGCTTGGCTTGTTTAGCTTAACCAAATGAAGGCTGATAGCAAATATTGTTGCTCATCAGAGGAATAAACACCAGGGAAGGAGAGGAGTTACCTAAGGGTCAATGTGGACACCAGAAGAAATGCATACAAACTGACCATCAACAAGTTTAGGTTTGAAATTAGATGAAAGTTTCTAACCATAAGAGGAATGAAGTTCTGGAACAGCCTTAGAAGGGGAACAGTGGGGGCAAAACACAAAATTGGTTTCAACACTGAGCTTGATAAGTTTATGGAAGGGATGGTATGATGAGACTACCTACAATGGCATGTGGCCTACCTACAACTGTTAATAGCAAATATTTCCGACAGCCAAAAATGGGATCCTAGATGGGGAGTGGTCTGAGTTACCACAGTGAATTATTTTCTCAGTGTCTGGCTGGTGGGTCTCACAGACATGCTCGACATCTAACTGATCACCATATTTGTAGTTTGGAAGAAATTATCCTCTAGGTCAGATTGTGAGAGATCCTAGGGAGTTTTACCCTCCTCTTCAGCACAGGTCACAGCTCACTTGGTGGTTTTGAACTAGAGTAACTGGAGGATTCTCTGTAACTTGAAGTTTTAAATCATGAGTTGAGGACTTCATTAACTCAGCCAGAGGTTAAGGTCTATTAGAGGAGTAGGTGGGTGAGCTTCAGTGGCCTGCAATTTGCAGTTCATATTAAATGATCACAATGGCCCCTTCTGATCTTAAAGTCTATTAATCCATTGGTTCTGCCAAGTGGTTATAAATTTCAGGGTCTTGCAGATCAGCTTCCAGCTGGAGAAGAAATAAGTGATGTGGAATCTGGGTATTTTCTGAGTGTAACTTGTTTTATTGAACAGAGGTGGTCAAACAGCATGCAGATAATACTCCCCTTGAGGAATCTCAGCTGTAACACCACATGCCAGGTTCCCATGGAGCAATTCTGCCCCAAGAATTAACTTACAAGAGAAATAAGGTAGAGAGCAAACTCTCCTGTTCTCCAAAGAAATTGTGCCTCCAAACTACCAAACATACGACATTTCTTCCAAGACTGAACTGTGCTCAGACAGAAAAATAAAAGCTTGTTAAAATGTGTAACAGCACCAGCTGGTGACTCTTCCCCTAACAATATTAATCCCTGCAACATAATTGAGCGTTAAACTTCCTCAGAGAGTCAACGAAAATAAGCTTAATTTTGGAAAGTGCTAAGCATCTTCAATTCAGTTGACCTCATTAGGAGATAAGGGGACATATCATCACTCAGAATGGGACCCTAAGGTTATCACTCTGGTTAGAGAACAATAATAGTTCAGGTCCATCAGTCCTCCTTTTATGCCCAGGGTTATAAATTCAAACAGATGAATTCACTCTGGACTGAAATTCACCTCAGAAGGTCTCAGAAGAGATGTGTCGGAGAGACGCACGCCCTTATGCATCAGATTAATTGTTCCTAATATCAGGCCTGGGTTTTTGCACACCACACCTTGCTTTCTAAAGTCATTTTCCGATGTAGTTGCTGACCTTGGTGAGCAGAACTGGATTCCCATTTTTTCTGTACCCCACCTACATTTTCTCCTTCATTCTAAGGCACTATGACCTCTGCTCTGCTCAATCATCATGATTTTACATATTATTTGTCCTGACTGGAAGCATCAACCTGAATTTAACTCATTGTCTGCCTTTGAAGAGAAAGGTCTCAAGTTTTCTATGAATTTCCTGTGAATTTTATTTCTGCTTTGTATCAGATATTAGTTATTGACATAAAAGCTATTTTATGCACATACATGCAAAGAGACAAATATTTCTGTTAAAGTTCATTCTCACTGCTATTAACATCATAGGCTGCAACAGAAATGCCAGGGAAGGTTTTTGATTCTGTGAGGGTTTCATGCATTATAGCCAGGGTTAGCAATGTCTATATAATCAGAAGCAGTAAACGTGTGATTAAAGGTGTAGATTATAATGACCCAATGGAGGTGGGAAAAACAGGGCTTGAAGTTAAACAAAGGGCACTCAACCAGCAAACCATTGGTGTGCAATTAGGCAGAGCACCAAGCAAACAACTGTTTCCCTTAGTTTGCAAAATGTCACAGCCATTAGAACAAACATATAGGATTGAGGGCAACAATAATAATGAGTAAGATACACACATGCCAACACCTATGTATACACACAGAGCAGGTGGAAATGTTACCTTTAAACCTGTATTGATCAACTTCTAAAAAATGTTGTGAGCCAAAGCAAAAAATTGAAGCATTAAAAAGAGTGGCATATCACAACCCCTGTACAGATCATTAATAACAAACAGCTCATGAGGAAGCAAACCTTGATGTAGATACAAGGGCATAGCTATTGGTCTCAAAATCAAGGGAAGCTGCATACAGCAGATAATTCAAACCTATTTAAAATACTGAGTCCTCAAAAGATATCAGCTATGTCCAGTCTGAGGAGGAGAGTCTTATCAGTTTTCCTGTGCGTGTGTGTTCATGTGTGCTGAATAATTTTAGAAAGGTTTGGCACATTAAAACCCCTAGGTCTTGTGGGCGACAGGGGAAGGGACAAGTATGTACATTTGTGTTTTTCTTTTAATAAGAAGCCCGATAGTTAAGGTTGCTAAGGAGTTCCACGTTTGAATCACTTTTCCTCTTTCAGTCGATATAATTTTTTGCCCTATAATAATCAACATGAAAAGGGAAAAATGCAAGATCTTAAATGAATCCATCAATAAGGACAGCTGCATCAAAGTAAAATATTCTGCAATTAATTAGTCTTTGGAGATCATGCTGTAATTTTATTTATTTTTTATCAGAGAAAACATTTGAATCCTACCCACATTGCAGATGGCTGACAGAAGAAAAGAGATGAGCTTTCATTTTCATGGTCAGGCGAACAGTAATTGGACACAGTTTAAACCATTCTCATTTTTTTCTCCCTCCACGCTGGCAGTTTCAAATCAACAGATCACATTTTCTTTTCTTTTTTTAATTGACATAATTTGTTGTTTTATTTTCTTACAAAGAAATACATTTCTGACACTTCTAGTTACTGAGGATGACCTGAGTTCGTATTGCACACAAATGGTGGTAAAACAAAGCAGGAGAAGAAGTTGGAATATTGCTCTGAAAGTTATTTCTTGGAAGTTTATGTCTAAATGGAATTTGAACCATGACAATATTTATATTCTGTTAAGTTTAGGCTCTTTAAAGAAGTTATTTCAATGTCCCTTATTATAAGATATTTTTAGATTCATTGGTCTTTCTGTTAATTTAATCCTTTCTAAAATAGATCTTATAAAATTTTCTCCGTTCTATACAAGTCTGTTGGCATCTTACTCTTTATTTCCATGCATTACTAATATCTGGAAAATGCTCATGAATCTGATGTTATGCAAGTCCTTTAACTTAAAGGCTTATCTTGCTTTTTTATTAAGGTTTTTGTGTCATTATTTTTCATTGTATCCTTCATTTGGTGGCTTACTGTTGTTAATTTTGGCTGTTACCCTTGTTTTTAAAGCATAACTTATTTTTCAAAAATAGGAAATTATCAGTGTATAGAAAAATGTGTATGTGAAATTAGCATTCATCTATATTCCATGTTCCATTCTATGAGTTTACACCATGTAGTGAAAATTCAGTTACCTAATACTGGAATTCTTCACTGTCCAATGCTCATAGGAAGTCATATTAAAAGGAAGGATTTTTTGCACTCACCACTACTTAATTTGTTGCGAAAGTTACTGTGTAGATAAGAGAGAAGGAACCTAGACATGATGGGTTTCTCAGATATTGTGCCACCATTAATTAAAGAAGATTGAAACAAAAGAAGGAGCACTCACTGCACTGGAGAAGGAGGATGGGGAGCTGTAGAAGAGTACTGCTTACCTAAACCAAGTAAAAAGGAGGGGGTGTGTCCTTCTGCTTTCAACAAAGTAGGAGCTGTGCACTCCCTTACGATAAACCTGGTGTCATAATGATGGGTGTCCTTATAGGTCATGTCTACATAGACATGGCTACATAGCCAAAGGCTCTATGACCTGTGCTTGCAGACTAGGCGTTTCCAAGCCTGTGATTCTATCTACACTGAATTGGAAGCACAATCATGCTGGCATGGCCACACTGCGCTACACAGACCCAAATCAGAGCTTGAGCTTGTGTGGGCATATACCACTGCATCCTAGGTTCCTAGCACCTTTGCCAGCTGAAGCTGCTCTATGGTTTGAATCATAGTGGGTTGTGGGAGTTGATCGGAAGTGTTGTGAGTGGTTTTCTACCCCCAACACATTCAGCCATTTTTGTCCACACATTCCCAGCAGCCAGAGCCATTGATACGGGTCCTAGAACAAGAACTTTTCATGTTGTCATTCCTATTGCAAGAATCGGGTGGAACATCTGCAAAGGTGTACAGGTGGTCATTTGGCCACAGTTTTTCAATATTTTGGAGGCATATTTTGGAGGAGAATACTGACATGCCAGTTGCAAACCAGCTGATGCTGCTCATGCCTGTTGTTGCTTTAGCTGCAGATTCCTTCCTTCCCTCCCCACCCCATCCCCTTTGTAGTCCAGCATTTCTGGAGCAGGGCCACAAGCACAGATTGGTGGGATCACGTTGTCGTATGAACTTGATGATCAGCAGTGGGTCCAAAGCAGATGTTCTTGGAGGTTTGTGATCAGATTGCTCCTACCATCCAGTTTCAGGATACCCACATGAGGGATGCCAGAAGAGGGTTGCTATAGTCATCTGGAAGCTGTCTACCCCACACAGCTACACGTCCATGACTAACCAATTTGCAGTTGACAAATCAACTGCAGGGATTGTTGTGGTAGAAGTCTGTGAAACGATTGGGACTGTGATGTACTCATGTGTGGTGGGCCGTACACATATTCCTGAACTAATTTCTGGCTTGGAGAGAATGAGTTTTCCCAGCTGTGCCATGGCCATTGGTGGGACTCATGTTTCTATAGTTGCCCTCCACAAGGAGCACATGAGTACATAACTTCATCAATATGTGGACCCTGGTTGACCACAGGGGCATATTCATGGACACTAACGTGGGATGCACTGGCAGGGTGCATGATGCCAGGGTATTCTGGAGATCATGATTTTATCTTCATGTACGAACTGGGGTATTATTTCCACTGCACGACATTGTGATAAATGGAATCACTGTCCTCCACTGTGATTCTAGGGGACCCCACAGCCAGGTTTTTTGGAACTTAGTTTACGGGTAGTCCAGGACAGTGTGGGCATAGCCAATTTATAAGGTGTGCTGTATTAGATGGGAGGGGTACATGAGGCTATTAATTGTGGAGCCTCAATTTATACTTACAACAATTAGTGAGTGATTAATACAAATTTCATGATAATTGCTTCTTTAACTTTTTCCTCTTTTTGCAGTGTCCATTTTGAATCCCAGGTGGCATTGGGCTGGGGGAAGTGCATTTGGGGAAAGGCAGGGGTTCTCTCCTGAATAGAAGCACACCAAAACTCTGGCTTAATAGGGCCATGAACAAGAAAGCCCTCTTATCCATATATTAATAACAAGAAACATGGTAGCAGAAACTTAGCAGCTCCAGTTCTGGCTCCAGTACTTACTCTGATGCCAGTTCTGCAGCCAGCTGCTCCCTAGGGTCATCCCAAACAGTTCCTCTAAGGTTGTGCTGTAGCTGCTCCGGCAGCATAGCCTCTTCCGTTACCAGCCTCAGCACCAGAGTCACTTCTCGCTCTTCATCCTGTGGCTGGCTTTCCTCCAGAGGTGCCTGTGACTGGGAGGTTGTAAGGTGTCATCCCTGCTCAGCAGATTGTCTTGCACCATTGAGGGCTCAGTGCCAGTTCCCCGTACCCAGCTGAATTCTTCATAAAAGAGGCAAGACCGGGAGTTCCTAGAGGTGCCATTAGCATCTTTAGCTTTGTGGTAGTCTGTCTTCAGCCACTTGATTCACTCTCCTTATTGTTCTGCTGTCAGGTCACTTCCCAACATCACCAGTCACTTGGATATACTTGCAGACATGATCATTTCTTGTGCTCTTGCTGAAGCTGAATGCCTTGCTTGTCTCACAGCAGAGATTAACCAGAATCTGGCTGTTCTCTGGCCAGCTAGCAGCCCATTTGATGAAGGACTACTTATAGCTGGCTGTACTAATACACATGTAGGTTGACTGTGTTTCCTGATGAGCAGAGTGTGAGGAAATGAAATGCTACTAGCAATAGAGTGAGAATGTTCATTCCACCTCTAGCCCCTCCATTGCCTATCCTTTGTGGAGGCAACTGAATCCTCCTCCTACATAAGAAGGAGAGATCAATACACTGAGAAAAGAAGCATGATCAGGCATAGAGTTAAAGTTTCAGCACCGGCTTTAAGTGCACTCTTGAGCATATCATTCTTATGAATGTTAAGGTGTTTTATTCTAATTATCACATAACGCAGGGTATAGGAACACATTTTTGGTGATGTCAAAGGGGGGGATGGTCTGCTTTCTAGAGAGAATAAAGAAATCTCCATGTTAATAAATAATACTTTTTTGGGTAACTCAATATTGAATTAATATTCAGTTAAGTGTTGGAAAAATGGTAAGTAAATGAATCTTTTTTTATCCAGTAGATATTTTCTTAATAAACAATTACATATCTATTATCATTATATTATTATTTACTTTAATGGCATAAACCAAGATGAGAATTTCTGCAATTACAGGACAATCAGTAAAGTCAGTTCTGCTGTGAGTTTTCAGCAGTGGCACAATGCCAAGCACCAGCTTGTAGATCTATAGCACAGTCCTTTGTAGCCAGATGCAAACCACAAATAACCTTCTACATTGGCTGATATTTGAAAGGCAAACAATTGCTTTGGAATCTGATGCACCCCATCAGTTTCAGGTAATAAGTACACTGAGGTCTTGTCTTGGCAGATAATTTTACAATTAGATTTTCATGTGACTCAGAGGACCACTCTGAGCCACCTCGTCCACTGGGGTAAATTCATGTATCTTTATTGACTTCAATGGAGGTAGGTCAATATACACCATCTGGGAGTTTACACTGCTGTGAATGCTGAGAATTCATTGTTGCAGCATCCTGTTTTTTAAATACACTTTTTAATATGCTAATAGTTTGCCTTTAATTTAAAGAAAAGAGAAAGTTTAATAATTGTGAAGGATGCTGGATCAATAACCCTGAAGACCAAGTCAGATCCAGAATGGCAGTACCTATGTTCATCAAAATACCTTGCCAGTTTGTGTCTGCTCTGAATCTGGGAGATTAGGGGGGACCACTTTTAGATGTTGTTTAGATGTTTTTTTGTGATCTGGCCATTTTTCTAATAGGATCAAGACTGAGATCATCAATTCATTTCACAAAGGCAATTTGAGTAATCCTCAGATAATGACTTTTGGTCACCACTGACTTTTAAAGGCTTAGCATCCAATTTCTAATCCGCTGAGTGAGTCAGTTCCCAAGTACTACTGATTTTTTTTTTTTTTTTTTTTTTTTGTGTTTTTTATAGACTGTAATCAGGACTTTATTTCAAGGAATCACCTGCCTGTGCTTTCCCTGGTGTCAGTTCCTTTATTCAATAGATTGCCCAAAGTTTATGCCTTAAGCAGATTTAATATTTTACAAGTTTTCATTGATTTTTTGCATTTCTGCTACTAAAAATAAAATCTCCATCATTCAACAATGGAAATTGTACCCCTTTGTCTGAGTCAAAATGAAAAGTTAATATCTTCCTCTAGGCTGTTTTCTAATCAGAGTTGCCAAGTTCTTCCCAGATTGAATCTGATTTAACCTCTACTCAACCTTTCTTTGCATTTATCCGTGTGTCTGGGAGACACCTGTTAAATCTGGAGTTGAATGGGTTAGCTCAGGGGATATGCACAATTGAATGTGGCATCTTAATGTCATCACCATTCTGCTGTGGAACTGCAGATTTCCTATGTGACATGATTACACTGGGAAAACACAGCGGAATAAATGTTTTGGGTAGTGACAGTTCTGAAATGCTTCTGTCTTGAAGCTATAGGAGTGCAATATGCTGTGATGATTCAGCTATTGAATCATAGCTCACACCAGAGACTTGTCACCTTGGACTTCTCAAACAGTTAAACACTGGATCCTGGGGTGAGCCATTATGTCAATCCCTGACATTATCCCTATCTAATTATCACCTTGGTGAAGTGATTGGTAAAATTCTAAGTGACTTAATCCAACCAGAGTAGCTCTGTTTTTAATGTGATCAGCAGCTGTTTACACTCGCTTCTGTTCAGTTTCCATGCATTCCCCGGCTGATGAATAAACAGACCTCTCGAACTGTACCTAAAATGGAAGTTATTGTACATTTTTTTTATCATTCCTCCATTGTTTTTCACCCAGGGTTACCTTCCACCCTCCTAGCAAACTATCTGAAGTTCTCAAATTCAACAACTGAGCAGCCTCAACACAAAAGCACTGTTTCCAGAAGCAGATTTTCCTCTGCTTTTTAAGAGCAAAAATTAACAGTGGAAAAAGAAATCAAAGGCTATTGCAACAGCTCATGTTTTCCAACCTCACTTTCCCTGCCCCTCAGACCTAATAGTCTGTAAGGTTAAATATCTCATACTGTGATGAATGAACACCAATCTTATAATAAATTTGGAAGGTATCACATCTTTGGAATTAGGTTTATTTGACAAATTCAGGATTTAGCTTTCTTTCACGCTTATTCCAGCCAATCATAATCTCTTATCACACAAAGCTTATTCTCAACTGATTACATGATTTAAAATAATAACCTTTGTGATAAGAGGCCCAAAAGTGTCTAATTAGACTATTTGCCAGAAAAGTGTTCCATGGATAATTAATCATGTCAGCTTAATACAGTATGAGTGACTTACAGAGAGGACAGAAGGGACGTAAAGATGTTATCTCATGGGAAAATTCTTTATGAGACTGGTGACTGCACAGAGGGGAAAATGCAAATAAATCTCTCTTATAGTACAGTAAAATTCTTATGACCCATATTTTTGGTTTGCAGTAAAATCTTTAATTCACAATTCTGTGTTCTTCCATTCAATGTATTTTCCAGTTTACTACATTAGCAATCTTGACTCAATCAGCAATGTTCTGGTTTGTTCCAGCTACAGATTTTCAAGGTTGTCTTGCCATTGATTTGTTTCCCATGCCTGAATTCAGTTGCCTTTTATAAAATGCAGGCCACATTGATTTGAACTTGATGAATTTCCCTGAGACATGAGTTCACATTTGAAATGTGCTCCTGCAGCTGCTCTGGAGCTCCAATGTCACTTTCTCTCTCTCTTAGAGAAGTGAACTTCTGATGCACAGTAAAATGGGCTTTGGTCAGCTTCAGATCCTGCAAAAAAACCCAAAAAACCATCATTGCTATTTTCTAGAATTAGGGAAAGGTCAAAACGGGTCATGTGACTGAAAAGGGGAGTAAATCAAAAGGCTGAGCTTTCACCTTGCCATTCCCCAGGCCACCATTCCTAGAATGAGAGTCACTGCTAGGATTATGATTGATATTGCTGACAGTGTACTGAGGGGAAGCTCCAGTGCCAGCCATATGTACTGGGTCTTGTGCTTCCACAGATAGAGGGGTTACACTATTCAAGCAGTGAGGAAGGCGCCCTAGAGTCTGGTGGTGAAGGAGACTCCATGCTTTTCTCCCCTCCCCTCCCCACTTGTATTTGCTAAAATGCAAATTGTTTGGTTTCCTGCAATCTCCTCCCCCTGCAGTCTTTATGGTTCTGTTCACTATTTATAAGTACACTGAGGTAAACACACATTCCTTTGTTTTGGATAGGCCTTTTTAACAACTTTTACCTAGGCAGGGCTGTCTAGTTTTGAGCAATTAACTTAATTCAGGTAGAATTCATAACTTTACATAAAATGTTGCTGCACACATTTCACCATGACATTACTGATCAATGAGTTATTGTTTCCAGATGATACCTCACAGTGTACGTTTTATAGAAAGATTATTACATTGGTGTGTGGGGAGAGTGGAGAGGGAGGGTAAATATAGGATGCTTTGAGTCACAGGGCAGTAGACTATTTCCTAATGCACCACAATGGGTACTAATTGCCACTCTATCTGGCAGTCTCGACAGAAAGACTAAGGACTGAATAGACACCAAGGCTCAGCTACCCTCTCAGCCTTTGTGGTCACCTGATGAAGATTTAGGCACACTAGTTATGATTTCTGATGGAAGTTGGCGTGACAACTTTGACCACCCATATTGAGGTACAGAGCGCTTTGGTCTTAAGCACTGCCAATCTGGCCTCTTTTATTGCAACTAAATTCACTTTAAAATTTAACTGGCAAATATTCATAGCAAAGTTTAATTTTAAATATGAAATATAGCACATTTTAACTGTCAAAACTGCAAGTTTTATTTCTTTCATCTCTTTCTGCAGGTGCATGAACAAATTATTACTTCTTAAATGTTCCTTTCTGCCCGCCTCTGATCCCCTGCTTGAACTTATATAACTTTCTATTTGTGACATCAAAAGTAGTTGCCATGGAAATGATTGCAGCATTAGAAACAGAGGAAGGGTCAGGAAGCAGCAGCAGAAGCAGAGGATCTCTTTAAGGACGAAAGGATTCTGCACAGGCAGATGGGCTGGGTTGTAAAGAGCAGGCAAGGAAAGAAAATACCCAAAATCTCAGGTGTAAGGAGCAGAATAGTCTATTTACAGTGTTAATCTAGATTTTCCTTGGTACATCAGCTGCTACTTACATAATATCCTCAGTGATTTCCCAGTAGAGGCTGGCCCAGCTTGTGTCTAGATATCTACGTGGGATGCTGACCTGTGCTAATCATGCATGCCTCCCATGGCATTCATGGGGGCTAAATACCGTAATGGCTTTTGTTGTCAGAGAGGTGGTGAAGATAGCTGTAGTAGCTGAAGGGAGTACCCTGAGCCATGTGCATTTGTGAAGCAGAATAGCTCAGGGGCTTGAATTTACTGCTCGTTACTGCTGATCAAAAAAGTGCTACTCTGCCTGATGCATCAACTCATTATCCAGTGCATCAACTTCAGAGGAAAAGAAAGCATACACCGAACTGGAGGGTAGAAAGCCACCAGGAACATTGCCCACTGTTCTGTAGAAGGCTAAGCCATCAGTCTGTGATGCTCCTGAAGGTATGCATTGAGGTAAGAGAGATGGCCAGAAATAGTCTATCTGATGCTTCTTGCTCCCCAGTGCACCTAAGCAGGACAAACAAGGACTAAGACCTCCCTACTAGATAGGCTTTACGTATAGGCTATCTGATTTAAAGACACAGAGTGGCATAAGAACACTTTTCACTGACAATTAAGGATCGTAAGCTGTAGTGACAATCAGAGAAGAAGAAACTCTTACATTCTTTTCATCAAGTCCACTGAAAATGATTGTCTTTTCCAACATGAGCATAAGTTGGGAACACCAGATCTCCTACAAGGACATGTATACTGTGAAATTCCCTGCCCAGAAGTGCAGATTTAGGAACTTATTTTTGGTTGTCTTATAGTTTGTACAGTCTTGTATACCAGTGCAAAGTGTGAGATGAATCAGAATGAGATTGTTTTACACCCTTTTCGTGTTCATATAAAGAATAACACAGGGTGCAGAGCAAAGGAGAATCAGACTATCTAAATTAATGGTTCAGATAGTCAGACTGAATCTCTTCAATTTTTCAAGATTCATGCATCACTAATAAGAATTGCATATCATCTCTTTCATCGCAGAACAATATTGCCTTCACCTTTACTGCCCAGCAATACTCGACCAACAAACTGAACTCAGACTGATCAGGTGTAGGCCAATCCCTCCTAAATCTTATAGGACATTACTTAGAAGAATCAGATTTCTTTACCTTTCCAGTTTGCATTTCTTTGCTCAGGAAGGATCTGACTCAGTCATTTCATTTCATTTAGTAGGTTATAAGTCAAAAACAGCCCACCTTCATCATCTCGGTAAGAATAGGTGTTCAAAAAGAATTGTAGTAGAGACTGCTAGGCTCGGTCAGTATTAACTAGCACTGCTTTCTCACACTGATTTGAAGAAAAAAATTCTGTGAAGCCCAGCCTGGCCCCTGCCCTTTCAACTGGAATCCCCAGGTGTTCCTGCTGAGGGGTCTCCATAAATCTGGGGAGAGTGTAAAACCTGCAACATAGGTGGAACTCTCCCTTTCTATGAATGCAGAAACAGAGGGGAGCAGAGTGTCCATTATGATGGGGAGCTGGCTATCTCTAGATACACCTCAGTGTTCAGCAGTGGCTTCCAGGTGGAAAAATGTGCCATAGCTCAACTATTGGAAGATGAGTATTACAGTTCTTTTCTAAACTGTGCAAAATAAATTAATTTTATAGAAAACAAAGAGTAATTAGTGCTGCATTTCACGTGTGTCTTATTCCTCCCCACACAACCTGTGTCTTTGGAAATGAAGAGCTTGTTAACATATGCACATTGTTTCCCACATATTAAAAAAAAAAAGTCATAATAAACATTATCCAAATATTGAACAAATGTAAAAGAGGAAGCATTTCAATAGGTTCAGTATTATTTTATGCTGCTCATTTCTCTGTTTGAAAAATCAAATCATTCTAATGGATTCAATATACTGTGGTGATTGGGCTGTATTGGAAAGAGGAGATGAATTTTATAACTTCTGATCATAGTTCATGTTCACGTGGGCACGCTGAACTTTCAGCCAAGAAGCTTAGCCTCTACACTACTGCAGATATGGCTTTATTTCATTGCAGTCACAGATGGCTTATTCCACAAAGTTTGGGTCAGGATTCTGAGCACTTTACATTTGGGATTTTCAAATCCTGGAAATTTTGGTTCAGTCCAAAATGTAGAGCTGAAACTGTTTCAGATTTTGAACACCTCTAATGTTCGGTTAGACAATAAAGGTTTCGGCAATAAAGAACACACACTAGTTCAAATGACCACTTTGCTTCATGTAAAATAGTTCATGCAAGAAATCATGTTGAATATTGCATACTCTATCGCAAAATACACATTTTTACTGAAGAAAAAACAATGTGCAAGAGTTAAACCTGCATGATTATAACCAGGAAGGGGAGGCAAGTAGGAGCTGAAAATGGTCAACAAATGCAAAAGAGTATGTGTGTGTTTTTAAAAGATATTTTAAAAAGGTAGGGCAAAGTGAAAACTTCTAAATTCAGCAGGTCAGTGGAATATGAAGAAAGCCTAGAATAGCCCAAATTGATGAGCAGTTAGTGATGAGATCAGAGCTAGAATAGTATGTGACTGTAAAAAGGGCATTTTCATAAGGTATGGAAAATATCATTTGCCTTTGCTGAATGAGCAAACAATATTTGGCAAAGCTGACTTGTATAGTGTTTTACACCTTCCATTCACCACGTAAACAATAACTAGTGAATCTTTATAATAATTTTAATAGGGGAGAAAAAAATCACTTGGGCTTTTTGTCATCATCAAGAAAACAAATATGCAGGTAAATTTTGTGCATGGGCTGGTAGATTTTTTTCACAACTTTGCAAGGTTGATACAAGTGCTAAAGGGGTTGAACTTTTTAAGCGCTTTTCCTAAGCACCTAATATGGTGGTTAGGAGCATACAGATGTTCTTGTCCATAGACATTTTCAAAGTTATTTTAGACTTTTTAACAGATGTTAAACATATGGAGGATTAGTCATAGTGAACAGTTTGCAACAAGTCATAGGCTCCATTTCTGTTAGAAGACTAACTCCCTTAAGCAATCATTTTTGTATTGCTCCTCTGAGTGATCACTTATAATAAGTTTCACTGCATATTAATAAGCTGCATTGGTTAGGGCAAGACTCTGCAGCTAAGAGGACAAGAAAAGACCATTTTTTAAATTTCAGATGAATCACATTTTTCTCTGAGGTCAAATTTCTGCGATGCATTTGAGAGAAAATGAGAGAGAGAGTAATATCTAAACTAATAATTTTAAAGCATACCCAACTCCTTGCTTTGATAGTGGATTGTAGCAAGTGTTTACAATGACAGAAAATAACTACAGATAGTTGGAAAAATGGAGAGGGGAACACAATTTTTGTTGCTGTTCTTCAGTGAACTTTTCAATATTTTCTGACCAATTTTAAAAATAGTTTTGGTGAAACTCAAAGAAAACTTCTTGAAAGTTTTCTCCTTACCAGTCGTACAGCTCTACTACTGATGCATGTAACACATGCATGAAAAAGGCACCTTAAGTCTCCTAATTAAAGTGATTGCCTGAGAGAGTATTGTTGCCCCATTTGATCCCAGTAGATAGTCAACGTTTGGGGCCCTGGGATGTTCCCGTTGTCATCAGGTACTTCTTGGATTCAGTTTTGTTTATTTACAGAGAATGTACAACGTCCTGTGTCTCTGAATGCAATTTCTTAGCTTGCAACCCACAACCCTCTTTAGCTAACACCAGACCCAAAAGCTTGCAACCCCCAACCCTCTTTAGCTAACACCAGACTCTAGCTTTTTCTAGGGTCACATTGTGCTAACAGTCTCCCATTTGCCTTTTTCTTGCCTATATTCCTCTGCATTCTCTCTGTTCTGTCTGTGACCTAAGTATCTGGGTATTCCCTCACACTCCCACACACAAAAAATACTCCACCCAAAAGCTCCTGGGTAGGTTCTCACACATTTTTTGTGTTAGATGGGGTTTATGCTTACTATTATGCTAAGTGAAGGGTGAGTTTACACCTGTCAATCTCAAAGAGAGTTTAATCCAGCCCAGCTCACTATGCTGCACTAGCTTAATCCAGCTCACTAAACTGCACTAGGCTATGTCTGCACTGACCGCAGCAAATTTGCCCCATCAGTTCGATTTATCTGGTTCGATTGAGCAGAAGTGAAGACCTGCTCAGCTGATCCGGAAGGTGATCTAATAAAACCACCTCCACAAAAAGCGTAGCGCTCGTTGACGGTATGCATTTCCAGTCAGCGCAGCATAGTGGAGACAGCATGCAGAGCGGACTTTAGGAAAGACTGCCGCCAAATTTCCCGGTAAGTATAGACCAGGCCTGAGTCATAGTACACATTGGACCAAATTCTAATTTTGATTATACCTGTGCAGCCACGTGTAAGGAACTGTTGTGTAAGAAAAATGCAGGGTAGACCTACATTGCAAGAAGAGATCATCTGCCTATTTTATCTGCCTGCTTTAGTTTTTTCTGAGATACCTGTTATAGGGGTATCTAGGTGCTGGGTCTTGCTTCTGCTTTCACACTATATCACCACTGAATTTAATGGAGCTACTTCACTGTAAGTGGAAGCAGAATCAAGCCCACTGTGTTCAGAAACACAAGTTTTAGAATCCTGAGGGGATAATACCACAACTTTCCCCACCATGAAGTCCAGTTTACAATCTCTCTGACTAGGAAACCAGGACACTTTGATATCAGAGACACCATGTTCTCCAGATAGATATTGGTCAGCAATCATGGCCTCATAGAGTGGGTCCTGCAAGCAAAAGGGAACTAAGTAGGAAGTAAATAATGCAGGCCTGTTGTAGGAGGGGTTGCATACTTTGCTGTTGGGTGCTATACCTGTTACTCCAGTGCATGTGGATATTAATTACTACCCATGACAGGAGTATTTGTAAATAACACTGGGAGTGGAGCTGGTAGAAAAAATTCAAATTATTTGATGTAAAAAGGACACATTTTTTCAAAACTTTTTGTGAAAATTGTTCCCACTTTCCAACGATCTCTGCACTGGTGATACCATCATAGAGACTGTGGGCTTTTCATCATCACAAACTTCTGGGGTAACAAATCATTCAGGGTTCACCTCTCTGCTCACATCCAGGAATGAATCATTGTGCCAAGACCTCAAACTGTGTGAGAAAAATAAATGTATGGAAATAACCATAAATTAGACATGACGAGCCAAACTAACTGTTGTCAGTAAATAATAAGAGCATGTATCAACAACAAAATGTGGCACTTATCAGTCTGATGCAATTTATTAATGCAGCATGTACCCTACTGGATTCATGAATTATGCTGTGTGACTAAATAGTATCTAAAACAACAGCTGAAAGATATCTTGGAAAATATCTAGCTGTTGTAATGCATATCACAACAGTTGCATAGCTGAAGGTAGTATATCTTATTATATGCATTAACTACAGTAGCCTATACTTGTTTGCCCAATGGCCACGTGGGAAGGTACCTGTACTGTGCTAATAATCAAAATATCTGATTCTTGCAAGTTATCCAAAAAGCATTGCATGCCATCTGCTGTGCGGAACAGATGCAAACCAGACTTGTCCCAGACTTGTCTAGAAATGTTACTGTCGTAGGATGGGTATAACCACTGACTTTTCCAGTGTAAAGTGACTGAAACAACAGCAATAGCATCCAAAATACAGGCCCGTGTCCTAGGCCACTCAGGACTTTCAGCTATGTGGGCAAGGGCTCAGCTGATGATTATTTATGTGTGTATATGGTGGGGCAAGAAGTAGGAGAGACAGTACAAGAGAAGGATCACAGAAACAGAATAAGAAGCTTCTGACAGCCTGAAAAGTATAGTGTGTGGCCCTAATATCTTTTTGATAGAGCGCTGGGTGGGAAGACTGACTTAAAACAGTGAGCAAAGAACTGATTCCTGGTGTTTGATTCTTATCGTGCTCAGGGAAATGGGACCTTATCTTTGTAAATAAGATTGCATCAAAGAAAATACCTGACTCACCCATTTTTTGCCTGGAAACTGGAACCACCTACAAGACCCTGAATTTTGACATGAATAATCACTCAGGTCAAACGGGGTAACATTATTGTCTTGGATGCCTTCTCATGTACACAGTGAACTGCATGTTCCTACTAGCTGTAATCACCATGCCAAAAGTCCCAGATCCCAGTATGAGTGCCCTATAGTAACACCGTGTCTTTAATCAATAACATAACATGGCAGCTGCTCAGGAAAGGGTCTGTGCAATGTGGCACAGAACACATTACATCCTTGCCACACAGATGGTATCCCTCATTATCACAGAAACTTCTGGCTATACCCGTGCGTCAGCCTTTGTTGGCTGAGTATAAAACTGAGCAAATACCTCCAGAAAGTTTTTAATAGATAATCCCTGGATTAATAAAAAATAATTTGCTTCATCCAACTTTGTGCCATTTTTGTGTTTGCTTTCCATGAATATTCTACAGAGTGAGGAATGCCTACACAAACAGTGAATTTTATGCAAACATCAGAGAATATTTGCCAAAAATCACACTATGAATTCCTAAAAGTGAGTGTTTGCACAGGATGGAAGCCTGGATCCTGTACCCAATCAAGGGACCTCTGGATTGTGCCCATCCAAACTAATAACATAGTTTGTATATTGGCTGCTCAAAATGAAGGGTTCATGAACAATTTACAAAAAAGATTATTTCTTATTATGATTCTGAAAATAATTTTGATTAACAAATATGAGAAAATTGTAAACTGCTCAAGGACAACTTGTGAATAGAAAAGTATAATCAAAGAATAATTCACTAAGGATTATTTGATCAGATCTAGCTTTGAAGTATCACAGCATGTTTTCAGTTGTCAGTGTCCTAGGATACTTAGATTAGCTTGCAGTTAGTGGTTATGTATCTTTAGCACCCATGACTGTCATTTTGTAATGCACTTCTATCCGTCTCCTATGCACTGCTCCCCACTAGGTTTTGTGATCTTATTACATCCCTCTTTACTCATATTTTAAAAGCTTTCCCTTGACTAGAGTTCATTCATCTAAAAGCCCCTCAGTTCTCAGTTTTCAACTCTATACTCTGGTATCCATTACATACCGGCTGTTGGCTTTCCCCCTCCCGCCCATATGAAGTTGGAAGTGCTGTGTTAGCTTTGTGCCACTTCGTCAATTAAGTTTTTACTGTGTTTTTTCTTCCACCCATTGCTAGGAAGAGACACAGACAAACAGAAATTGCTGCTGATAATGTCAGCAAGTCAGAGAGAGATAGGATCATAATAGTTAGTGATGGGGGAAAAAACTATTAGATATCAGAGTGTCTTCTGGGCAAAAGAGAGCCCTTAATGAAGATTAAACTCTTCTGTTCTGGTTTAGATTGTGAGTCTGAACTATTCTATCCAATGATACTGAGTACGCAGTGCATGGTTAGATACAATAATGCCCTATTAGGAATACATATACTCTTCCAAAAATGGATTTCCCCATCTGTGTTGTAATTATATTTAGTGAGGTTT
The DNA here is from genome assembly GCF_026122565.2 of Emydura macquarii macquarii. Lineage (NCBI taxonomy): Eukaryota > Metazoa > Chordata > Testudines > Chelidae > Emydura > Emydura macquarii. Next base: position 2,141,035 of record NW_027131527.1, read on the forward strand.
CAAGGGGATTGGGGGAGAAGGAAGGTTGCCCTCCATTGGGTTCGGTTATCCAAATCAGCCTTCAAAGCTTGCTGTTCTACATTAGATGTATCCAAATAAAATGATCTAAAAGATGCAAAAGCCATTTAGAAAAGAACAAAGCTGTTGATAGGACAAATGGTGATGCATTTTCTTCCCATGTTACCAGTGAGCCTTAAGGTGAGATGTCTGGAGTTCTAAAGCTCCTTCTAAGTATGGGTAACAATGAAGTGCAAATATGAAATGTTTCTATTTAAATCAACACTGTCATATAGTGGTAACCTTGTTTGTGGTGGCCAATGTTTGTGATCCATTTGCATCGTATGAGTAATCACAGCATACTAGCATTAAAGCTATGTCCAAGTTTGCCCATGTGGTACATATTAACTGGAATTTAGAGCTATAAAAGCTGTTTGTCAGTGATTCAGAATTGGGCCCAGAATGTCAGTCTTGCCTTCAAAGATTGTTCTTTGTTCCATCTTATAGGCTTGGGGCTTGAGCCTCATATTTTCAGCACAACTGAGGAAGGGAAAGGCAAAAGCGGCTCTAAGCTCCTTTTCCTCTGATAGTGGGGTTAGCTAGTGACTGAATTAGTCCCAGCAAAATGTACAGCTACAGGGCTATTGTAAATTACACCAACCTTTAGAGCTAGTCAATTGGTCCAGCATTATCAGAGCCCTGTGCTTTCTGGCATTGTCTCACCATTTCCAGTCCAGTCTCTATGCAGTTGTGTGTTAAATATGCCAACTTTATGCCACTGAGGAAATAACCTACCTCTGGGGAAATTTCTAGCTGTTCCTCTTGTGCCACTCACTTGGCTGTCCTTTGACATCACTGAGAGCTGCGTTATAACAGATCAGCAGGAAAAGCAGTGTGGTGAATCTGCTGAGGGTGAATGTTCCAGTAATCCTTTGATTCCTAAGTGAATGCTGATAGTTCAGCAGGAGGGGAAGGTCCTGTGACATGGGAAAGAGTGATTGACTGGAGACCCACTGGGACTGTGTCAAAGGCACTGTTTTTGTTGGTTGAACTGCAGTTTTCAGACTTGCTTGTGTGTGGGGCTGGGCTATCTTTAAGGGCGACAGGATTCATGTACGTTTTGCAAGAAATCAAATTGCACCATACTTGTCTCTATGATGTCAGTTCATCCAATGAGCGAAACTGCTGCAAGACCCCAAAACCAGCCATTTTTGGCCTAGGGACAAAATTGCCATGGAGGTGGGAAAAGGAGAAGTATCATATAAATCAGACCAAGAACACAAATCCTTTTCCCATTCATATATTCTAGTCTTTGCTAATTCCCAAAGTTGTTGATGTTGTTTTCCTCAAAATCCATCTGAGTTCCATTAGTTGATCCTGAAGGGGAGTTCTTTGTTCCAGCCATAATAGATTCCATGACAACAGAATGATGTTGTAAACCCACCATTATTACTTCATTCAAGGAGTAGGAAAGGGTGCAAAGGAGAAACAACCCCTTTCAAACCGTCTGTAAAAGAATAATGGGAATGCATAACCATACTTCGTACATTTCTCTTTGTATGAATGTGCTCTTCTCAAGGTTGATCCTAATGCTCCCTTTCAATATGATTTAAATGTGATTGTTTGTTTAATTTTCCAGAGTCTTTTTAATTTATTTTTTAAAGGGAAGGTAATAAAACATTATTAACCTCAATGATTTTTAAAAAATGTTTTGTATTCTATACCTGACAGACCACAGCGTGTTGTTATATATAAATTATTTTTAAAATTTCCACTATTTATCTGAAAGGCTCATTCTGAGCCATTCTAGTCACTTAAGTATTGTAAGTGTGCTCAGGCAGCTTTTTTAAAATGTAGATCCAGTTTCCTGCAGTTAAATCTCTTTTAAATACTTTATAACGTGATATTTTTAATACTCCCCTCCCCCCCCCAATATATATTTTGGGCTGCCTGCTGTGCCTAGAAATTGTATCATACATATCCCATCAATTCACAGAAACTTCCATCAGTGAACAGTAGCCGTTTTCCTCCATCTCAGCTAATTAATTTTTGTTATTACAATCAATCCACATTATGATTTAATAACTTACTTCATTTAAATCTCTTAAAATCAAAGTTAGTTTTTAGAGATAGAAACGGGAGGAAAATGAATAAAGATTTATTTGTTCTTTATGGCTGCCAATATTAAAAGAAAGTCTCATTCATTTAAGTATGTGGGATTTTTTAAGAGATCTATCTAAAACTGGAACTTGGCTTATTAAATTTCAATGAACAACAGTTTTTTATGGGCACATTTTAAAGCAATCCTGAAAGTGAAAACTGCCACATACCATTAGATTTACATATGCAAATATACCACTGTAGTATTCCACTTTTGAGGTTTCATTGTTTTAATCTTAATTATGATCCTCTTAAAAGCAGAGGATGTTGGCTTTCCAAGTGGGTGGTACCAAGCTCTCAGAGATTTCCTATACCATTCCTTCACAATATCAAAAGTCTGAGCATCTGAAGCCCTCTAATCCCAGTTTTACATTCTAGTATGCGAAACTTCAGCAGAAGCAATTTGGAGGGGTAGTAAAGCTTGTGTTGCTGTTACAAGCTTTGTGTCTATCTGGTTGATAATTGACAGGACAGTAGAGAACAGTGAACCAGGTCCACAGCTGGTGTAAATTGACATTGATTTCAATAAACAAATGAAACCATAGGTGATGCAGATTTACAGGAGAGTTTTGTACCTTGGGGGTTGAGTCTTAAATGCCGTTAAGCACTTAACCATTAGTAAGATGTCTTCTTGTGTTGGGAAGGAATGTCATGGCTTTCAACCCTGGCAGAGGAGGAGATATCCAGGTTGGAAAGTTATATGTTTTTCAATTTAAATGTATGTCTTTGTTTCACATCTTTAACATTTCTGTCACGATATAGTAAACTATGTTGGAATGTGAGATGAACTCAAACCAGACCGTTATCACTGAATCCAATTAAACCTGGAAGAAGTTTGCATCAACATCCAGATCTGATTTTAATGGCTTTATTCCCTAAACAGAAAGATCAAATCTCTGCTTTATTTGCTAAACAGAAAGATCAAATCTAAAACACATGCAAAATTTGGATTGTGATCCCACATTGGGTTTGGGGGCCCATCTAATTGAAACTGCTGTGAGGATATGACTTTCACAACCCCATGTTCTTATATTCCTTGCCAGGATAATGCCATGCTGTGCCATCCAAAAGGGATCTCATGGAGGTAGCCCTTCTTGGGGGAAAGCTCCTTGTAGCATAAAAGGTGTTGAGCTAAAATAGATGTTTCCAGAAACTGCCATGAGAAATGGTTATTTCTCTACCAGTGGAGCTTTGTTTTCCAGTTCAGCAAGGCATCCAGCTGCTATCTTCAACTTTTACAGACATGCACATTGTATAAACCTGTGAGCTTCCAAAAAGTTATTGGTTTTGTGACAGACAATATTTTGCTGTGTATTTGACACAGCATCTGGTTTTCATTCTTATAATCTTATTCACAGAAAATCCATTCTCTTCTCTCATTATTCTAGTGGTGCCTGAAAGCATGGCCATATTTAAGTGAGTCAGTATCCAGCGAGCAGCTATAATGAGTGCTCGGCTAGTATTTCCATTCCAAAGCCCAGTTGGAAAAGGATTATAATTTGACCTTTTTCATTTGTATCTTGGCAAACAAGGTCTTTGAAAACTGTAAACTTTGCTTTTTTGTTTTTATTCCTGAATATATTTGGTTCAGTAAGATGGGACTGCAAATTATAATTTTTACCAATGGGGTACTTTTATATTTCCAAGCCTCCCCTATGTTGAAAAGCACTTAGCTGTCTTCAGGATATTAGCTAGAGCTAACTGAATCCTGCGGCACTCAGTATATGTGGGTTACATTAATCTGACCAGCAGGGCCTATTCCCAGCAGTTGGCACCAGGATGATCACTGTAGGTTTTCTTGGAGGTTTGGCTACTATAGAAAGTCTGTCAATCTATGAGAAGCAAGCAAACCATTTGTTCTGACTGTAGGCAGAGACAGAATACATGACAGGGCACTGGCAACCAGTAAGGCTTATCCAGGGAGCTGGAGAACCCACAGAGGTTTCCTATCAATTTGTATGGGGTTGTTAGGGAGCTGCAGTTGGTTTTGTAGGTGCCAAAGTGAGCCTTATGAAGTGATACTGATATACTTGTTGGAGTCTTTTCCTTAAACATAGTGCCTCTGGGTAGGTGACCGGCAATTCCTACCTTCCTACTGAAGACAGCAGAAAGAATGTTGGAAGGGATCCTAGGTGAAGCGGTTTAGCAACCGGAAGAAGAACGGGATGACCCATGTTGTACCCATTTGAAATGACTTGCATGACTCACTTGTAGCACACTCCCCAGACTCATGTTCCCAGACATGCCCCAGACTCCTAACAACTGTTATGCGACTCCATCATGCAATCTGTGCATAAGAGAGCTGAATTTGCAAATGGAAGTGGACAATTTAGCCAGTGAATTTTGTCTCTTTCTCCGCTCATGGAATAACATGGGCAAATCATGATGGCCTAGAACGGCTTAATTATTTGAAAGAAATCAGTGAGGTTCCCCCTCCTCCCTCCCCGCACTGCTCCACCCTTGTTTTTAAATAAACTGTGTGGAGGGCTCACCACAACAGTTCTCTGTGAGTATTCAGTATTGTCTCTCTGTGTTGGCTAAATGTGATTCCTCACTTAAGTCACGTAGTATTGTTTCTGTTTCCAGATATAATAAGGGTTGGAGCACTTCCAGATTATACATTCAAATTTTATATATGGTTTCTTTAAATTCTTGTGTATTTGAAATTCTCTTTCCAGGAACATTCAAGCTGATAATATTCAATTACCCTGAGCTCCCTGGAAAGTGAACATAAAGGGACAATAGTTTGGCTGAAATTAATTCAATAAGAAATTTAAGTGAATATTTACAGAAATATTTTTGTAGCATTTTCTTAGCTGTAGCATAGATAGATGTAGTTCTCTAACATTTTGGATCCTGGCTCTTTATCCATCTATCCTACACAACCTAGATGCATTAAAAGGATATGGTTATTTTTACGATATATTTAAGGATTCATGACAAAAAGCACAAAAGTCACAAAAATAGAATAAAAAAAATCAACATTCACAGATACTGAAAAATACCCAAAGCAATCTTAATTCCAACCCTCCTTTTTTTCCCTTGAGTGTAGGGAGATTTTCACAGACACTTAAGGAATTACAACATCTGGAAAGTCCCTGGTTGTCATCTTTGTATCACTGCCGTTTTACTACTTAGTACCTGCTTCAATAGTGCTGTGACAATTTATGCCAGCTTGTAGACCTGCCCCTATTAGTAGCTGATGTTCAGCTTTCAGTTAAGCTTTACAATTGTTTAGCATCATAGGCAGCCACCCATTCATGCACAAAAATTCGCAAAGATCACAAGTCTTTGATAGTTAACAATAATAATTACACACACAAACCAAAATCCTTTGCATACACCATGTAATCCAGGGCTCCATGGCAGATGTGACAAAAAGCTGTTCACATGGAATTTTATTGAGGGACAGTAATTCAGGGCAAATTTGAACTTCTAAAACTGCTTTCTTTCTTTCTGTTCAAGGTAGAATATAGAGTTTATTTGTATTTAATGTTCCTTCACTTTGCCTACACTAGTTGGCATTGAGCACACATAAGAATAAGGCATTTTATAACCTGGATTCATGTTTTAAAAGTTTAATAAAATAAATAACTAGGGTTAATGAATTGAACAGAAAACAGTCATCCTTTGGGTACTTAAGCTATGTAATATTCCTATGAGGTAAAATTATGAGGAAGAGGCCAATGAACCAGTAATTCCGTTTCAGTTATCATACAGTAAATGTAGAAAATAGGAATGTGTTAAAAATTAAATACTTTCACTACCTATAAATATATGATGTAGCTCTGTTTCTATGTAGCTTTAAAAGAAAAATAAAATGAAGAGTAAAATCTCAAGAACTTAACATTTCAGTGGTTAGACATTAAAAGTACTTTCTTCCTATCAATCTGCTGGGGAAAACCCCAAAGAATTACCTCTTCATTTTAATAGTTCTTGGCAAGGGACATGGGAGGAAAGTTGTTCATAGCAGTGACTAAAAAAGGCTGGACAGAATATTATTGAAATTAAGGATTTGGGGTAAAATTTTCAAAAGAATGTAGGCTCCTAAGTCACTTTTGAAAATGGGATATTCTTGACTTCTGAATCCAAATGCCATTGACTTTCATTGGGAATTAGGAGCCTAAGTGCCTAAATTACTTTTGAAAATGGAACATAGACTCCTAAATCACTAGGGTAGCACTGAAAATTTTACATCGACAGAATACCCTAATGTGGAACCTTGCTTTGGTTCTCCTAGTGCCAGTGTCTGATTAACACTGAATGTCTGATCCTGCAAACTTTTCCATGTATGCAAAAATGTATGCCCAGTTAAATCAATGGGTGTTCACAAGAGGTCTAGAGGTCTTTCCTCATGGATGAGATGGCAGGATTGGGGCCCTTACATTATAAAATTCTTGGGGCAAGGACCATGTTTTCTTATTTATCTTGTACAGAAAAAAAACATGCTGTTAGTGTTTAACAAAATAATAAACAACGCTAATGTTAATTAGATATTCCATCTCTGGGGTTTTAGGTTATATGAGTAGAAAGATATCTGGAAATGGAACTGCTGTGTCCACCATGCAGAATTCCACCAGAATAACTGTTTTAAATGTAGTAGGATACAAGTAAGCAGGGATTTGGAAGGTGTTGTAACAATTGAACCTACAAATTTACCCCAGTTGTGGTAAAAAAGTTGATGAAGTATTACCATAACCTATAAATAAATAAATTAAATAAGTGTTGATGGGAAAAGGTACAAAAGGGAGACTAACTGAATTGGTCTTGACAACAAGGCCTACTGATATAATTCAAGGACAGATCATGTCTCAAAAATGAGAAGTGTAGGACTGGAAATCAATGATCCAGAATTGGTGTGTCAGAAATTAGGCCTAATTGATTAACAAAACAGCTATTCCACCCATCACTCCCTTTTGGTGTCTTTAAAAAGAGAGAGAGAGAGTTTGGGAGGAAAATTGATGACTGGACAAATGCAAATGCTGATTGATTTAAAGATAGGAGAACAGGAAAGAGCGAGTTTCCTCCTCATGGCTGGGACCCCAGGATCTACCTTAACACCTTTGGGCCTTTTTTGTCCTAATCCTGAGAGATATCCTGAGCAGACCAGGTCAGTGGGGGAGACCTAGATAACCATCACCACCTTCACCAGTTCTTGCTAAATCCCGAATACCAACTTTGATGTGAGACTTTCACATGGTCCCCTGGTGTGTCATTTCCTTCCACACCTTATTTCGTCTTTCTTATATCCCTCTTTTTGCCTTTTGTTTAATAAGAGTGTGGTTTAGCCAGCCAAGAGTGCATATTTGCAACACTGCTGTGAAACAGTGACCAGAAAGGCAGCTGATAGCCATATCCTAAATAGCCCGATGCTGGTACAAGCCTCCAAGTGGCTAATAAGACCATGTGCTGCAGCTGTGTTTCTCCAGCAGTGAGGTTGCAAGTGATAGTCAATTACAGGTATTCTTTTCTCATCCTTTCTCTGTGTGTTTGTTTGTCTTATTTTGTCTTAGAAAGTTAACACCAAAAGCTCCAGCCCATCATCTCAACTACCTTTTTCTCTTTTCCCTAAAAGAATGGTTATTACCATGTTTAATACCATCTAAAAGACTGTCAAACGGGGTTTTCCTTTTAAAATCTCTCTCCAGCTAATTGGAAAGGAAACAAGGGATGTTGTTTAAAGCGAAAGCCTTATATAAGACCTTACATTTCAAATGCTTTAGCTGTTTGGGGTGTGTGTGTGTGTTTTTGTTTTTTCTGTATCTTTAATAAAGGACTTAAAATATTTTTAGAATGTGTTTTTTGCCATAGTACTGAGCAGACTAAGCTTTTAGTCTACCAAACACTGAACCTTGTTTAACAGCATTTAAATGTTGGACTGTGTTGGATTCCTGTCACACCTTTGACTCCTTGGTCCCCTATATTCTATCTAAATTAATACAATGGGGGGAAGGAAAAGAATCCAAATTACACCAATTTCTTTTTTCATGTTAATTTTGTAGTTTGTTTGTTGATTTTTAGCAATAGCAGTAGCCTTGCAGGCTGAACCTCTCAATTCATCCACACCTCAGGCATTATGATTATGCAAGCTTCCCCGTGCTGCCCCACCAATGTGTCCTGAGCCCTAACCCAGACACCGACCACCTGTGGCAGTGAGCATGTAATTCAGTGTCCATTCCTATTCTGACCTTGGACTCCTGGAGGAGGCTGCCAGCGAGTATTTCAATTAGTGCCCATTGTGGTGTGGCTCTCTCTCTCTCTCTCTCTCTCTCTCTCTGTGTGTGTGTGTGTGTGTGTGTGTGCGTGTGTGTGCGCGCGTGCACTGAGTACCTGCCACTGGGAACTGAACTGAGATAATTTCACTTAAACCTCGAAAAAAAAGCCTTCAGCTGTTTAAAATCATTCCGTCAGACTCATTAGCAATCTGGGTTGAATTCGATCGAAGCACCTGGGTCCTTAATATTCTCAGCCATAACAAGCCCAAATGTCCTGGCATCTTGGTGCTCTCATTCAGCCTATCATAGATTTCCTATAGTGTTTTCAGGGGGGCAGTTACACCCTGAAATGTTCCTGTCAAAAATTAAGTTCCAAATTTATTCTACCTCTGTCACTTCCATATCAAATCTGCAGTGCTGGTACATAGAGAAATCATTCTGAGACTTGTAAACTCATACTCTCCGCCTTTTACATCAGCATTAATAAACATTCTGCAATCAGAACGTCTTGTGCCTAAAAATCCTGTTGATGATGCATGAGTCAGAATAGGATTCAGCTTAATATCTAATACATGTATTGCTCTACAGGTCTAACAGAAGGAAAAATCCATAGAGGACCATAAAGTACACTATTAAGATAGCTGAGGTGCAGAATATCCGTGACACTGTTTTGCTGCTGTGTATCACTAAATGAAATGTAATATGCTGAGGCCCAAATTTTGGCCATGTGAGCCATTAAAGAGCTGGAAGAGGAGTGAGGAGCAACTATAGCACCTGTACAGTACAGAGAGAGGAACTGAGTCAAATTCAGACACCTGGCCAGAACCTCAGTTATAGCAGAGGAGAACTCAGCACTGCTGTGAATGGGGATGTGAGGAAGCAAGGGGACAAAGTGATGCTTTTAAACATTTGTGTTTTCCCCCATCCTGGTCCCATCAGGGTGCTGCACTGACATCCAGCATCTCTAATTTGCCACAGCTGCCGTTTGTCCCCAAAGGTGTTTTCTACAGCAGTGGGTGGCCACAACCCTTACATTGGTGACCAGGATGGAGGTTGGTGTAGGAGCCGCTATGGTAATTTCTTGCCATGTGAGGGATTCCCATTCATGCTGAGGAGCTGGAAAAGGTTTAAAACGGTGTGAGTTAAAGTAGGGCAAAGGCTATATTAATTTAGGTCTTACACCTTCTTCCAGCCTCTCTGTGTGAAAGATTTATACTGATTTAGACTCTAGTGTAGGTGTAAGCAGCTCTAAGAAAGTAGAAGGGGTTGCCTATGGCTGAATTTACCCCTGTGAGTCTAAGGGTGTCTGTGTGACTCGAGAGAGGACTTAAATTGGGGGAACATACATTTATTTCCATTGCCTGCAAGGTGTATATTATACCAATTTAGGCTGTCTTTGGACTTCCTTAGCTTGCACGAGCCCTTAGGGGTGGCAGTGAGCAGGAGCACTTGCTATCCCTTTAAACAAATAATTAACCTCCATTCCCTAACCAAAGTCCTGCTGGAGGTTGATGGCACACAAAGAAGCGGACCCTGGCTATGTCATACCCTTGCACAAACACCCTTATCTAGTGAAATAAGTACTTGCAGCAGCCTTAGCCACTACCACTCCCCAGTTCTGCTTCCCAGCACTTGTAGCCAAATTATAGCTACATCCTGTATGAGAGAGAGAGATAGACAGGGGAACTCTCTGTGTCCTCTCTCCACAATGCACCTTCACAGAGCCAACCTAAAAATGGCCAACAGCCAGAAGATGGGCTTTGCGGGTTTAAGGGTTTGTTTGTTTTTTTTTTAACACAGTCACTTTTTTTAACCATAACCTACTATGCTTTGAAGGTGACTCATTTTAAATTTTCAAGGAGTTGGGGTAATCTTATTACTACTGTCAGTCCTGCTGGTACTTCCCATTATCAATGGAGACACTTGTGTTCCCTGGTTGACATCAGACACCAGTTCTATTTACCTTTACTTTGGTTGTCAGCTGAGATGTCCTAGTAATAATTTAAAAGAAGAAATTGTTTTTATACTCTCTCAATGTCCTCCTGTCCGTGTGTGTATAAGTACTTAGTCTAAATGTATTATGCACATAGATTACTTTATGGTAAAAAAAAACAAATGTTTGTGAAGAAAAATAAAAAATCCCAGCCTCACACATGATCGTTTAGGAAACTAATATAATTGTAACAACTTAATAAAAAGAAGCTACAGTCAAATGGGATCTGGGTTTTATGCAAATAAAACCATTATGCCCATTACCAGAGCATAATGAAGTAGAAAGACCTCTGCACTTAGGGATAATATGACAAGTGTTTTGTTTTATTGTAACTCTTAGAATTTGCTCTTAGCATTTTACAGACAGAATCATGCGGCCTCTGAAAGGCAGACTTTTACACTGCTAAGGAAGAAGAACTCTCCATATATTAATAACATGCTGAACAAATTAACTGTGTAGAAAGAATATTTTTCTGAGACTTTGTTTGTTTTTTGTCTCTTAGCTCTCTGGCAGTTCTGATGGCGTAAGTCTTGCACTTCAGTGGCGTAGGGATAAGACAATGTGAGCACAGAAGATGGGAAAGTTTTTTCAGTTTGCACGCAAGCCTTCCTAAACTTTTCCAACAGAGTTTGTCCAGAGCCAAGCTACAAAAATTCCCTGACATGTCACCATGGGTCCAGTCATGCAGTTCATTATTCATCCATTACTGTAGTGTTTTAGAATTCGATAGTATGCTTTGTGAGCCCTCTAGTGGCCCTCACTGTCTGTTTCTGAAGTCACAAGAGCCCTGCCAAAGCAGCAGTGTGTATATATTGCTAGGTATCTAAGTTACTTCTCTGGTCTCCATTATCTGAGCACCTCACAATTTTTAATGTATTTATTCTTACACCATCCCAGTGAGGTAGGAAGTACTTTTATTCCTATTTTACAGATGTGGAACTGAGGCATAGAGAGGTTAAGTGACTTGCCTAAGGTGACACAAGAAATCTGTAGCAGAGCAGGGATCTGATCCTAGGTCTCTCAAATCCTAGGTTAGAGCTCTAGTCACTGGACACTGGACACCCTTTCTCTCCTAGGAATTCAGACTTTGTGTGTTATCTACGTTGGTAAACACAGTTATTTGTGTGCCCATATGGTTCTTTCATATTACTTATGTTATGCAAAGAGCAAAAGTTGTTCACTGAATACTCATTGATTTTGCTGGGAATTTTGCCTGACTAAGCACTGCAGGACTAGAACCTTTGACAAAACTGATGATGACAAAAAAGACACTGCCTATCGAATAAAATTCACTTTTTGGTCACACACTACCCATAGTTAGTTTTAACACCAAAGGTTTGTGTTACAGAAAGTTATGAGCATGTGAAAACATGGGATTATAGTGGTCGATGTTCTGCAGTCCTTATAGCTTGATTGAGACTGAACTGCTACAACACATCACACAAAATAACATCCCTAACAAAATAATACGCACATCATGCTAGAGTGAAGCAATACGTGATATTTCGCTGTTAACTTTCTTAGGGCAAGGACTCTTTAATCTCTGCTTGCAGCACAGTGCACAGCTAGGGTGTTATGTATAAATATTATGTATTAATAACAATGTTAGGAAATCTAAGGTCCTGATTGTGCCCTTAGATTTGCTCAGGTGCAATTTTACACCTATCGGCAGCCCCTGAGAGGTCTATATGGCTCTGCATGGGCTCAGAGGACTTCCCATGTGGATCTGATTACAGGTAATGAGCCTAATTGTTCAGTCCATACCTCAAGACTAAAATCACCACACCAGCCTATTGCTCATTTCAACTGAATTTTGAAATTTCCACTCTTCAATCTTAACTTTCATTGGCGATCTGATTTAAGACAATCATTTTTGCTAATTCAGTATTAAGTGATTTAGCAAAACACCAATTACTGCAGGGAGTAAATGAAATAGCCCAGATTTGCATAGATAATGACATTTTAACATTAAAATCAGTTTCAAAGAGTGATCAGATCCTCCTAAACACTGCAATAGTATTATCTTCTCAGGAAAGATATCTAAAGTCCAATTAACAAGCTCATTAAAAACCCCATCTCCGTGACAACAAAGTTAAGTCTCTGAAACATATTACTTTCACCCATAATTAATAGTAAATAGTAGTCTTTCTGGAGTATGTTAGCTCTTTTGTCCTGGCAAAATTCCCGTTAGGCTGGCAGAATGCAATTATCCAATCAGCCCCCTTTCTGTGTCAATTTGGATATGTGTGATTCTGACTTCCTGGTCTGCATTGTTGAGCTGGTCAGTATCATGTCAGTGCTATCTAGAGGCGGATGCATTTCAGTGGTCATGGAAGTGATTCCGGTGTGTGTCTTAGATGTAAGCCACACCATACAAAATATTAACTGGTATCATGAAAAAGTAAAAAAAAATCCTTCTTGATTGCTGGGATTTTATACTACACCAGAGTGGGAGCCAGTGGTCACAGGATAAGTTCTGTTTGCTGCAAGATGTGTAACTCATACTAGCTAGAACCAGCTAAGGAAAGGAGCGAATGAGAATTGTGCAAACATCCTAACAGGAAAGTTGGAGAAATATTAAGCTGCATAGAAGTTATTGGGTTATCTTTGCTCCATGCCATACAGAAGGGAGAGTGGGGGATGTGTGATTGTGGTGGGGTAGTCACGTCTCAAACAGACATAGAAAATGTCAGAGGACCGTGTAGGAGTTGATTCAGTAGGGAGGAACCAGGAAAAAAACTTCCAGTCCGGCCCCAAGGCTGTATATTTTAATCAAAAATACTGCAAGAAGCAGATCAGCAGAGGCTAAACCTAAAAGTTTACCTATGTGAGACACTGATGCTGCTGCGTGGAGAAATCCTGAATGAAAATCTAAAGTGCAAAGGAAGGCACATTTTGTAACATGATATACATGCCTGTGAGGACAATATGAAATATGGGACACTTTTGCACTAAGATAGTGCCCTACAATGCAAAACCTGTCTTTGGAGTCAGGAATGAGAATTTATCTGGGACTGGCAGTACTTGACTCAAGCGTCAGCAGCAGCCCCAATCTCCATTCTACACTGAAAATTCCTGAGTAATTCTCTCAACTCTAGCCACTCTTGGCAGCTATTTGGGTAATAATAGCAGCAGGGGCTCCTGTGCATTTATTTGGAGGATGGCAAAGGCCTGTGGATCTGGTTATTGGAGGTTGACTGGACATTCCCCTGTTCCACCTTCACCAAGCAATTAAACCCAGACCTTGTGCACATCCACCTGTATGACAGTTCCATTCACAGAGAACTACAGTGTTTCTGCTGTTTGGGCTATCCATGCATCTGAAGGGTAGGGGATTCAGCATTTTACTGTAGAGCTATTCTTTAATTCTCCTGTGTACAGACTCAGAACTGCACCAGTTCACAGGCACAGCCACAGCTTCACAAACATAAAGCTAGAGGATAAATAGTTGCCTTACATTTAATCTTAAGCCTTGTCTACGCTCAGCAATATCTCTGATTCTTCAGTCAGTGTCCATCAATTGGCCCAGATGCACTGGTGCTGACCCATCAGTGTCGACAGGAAAAGGTCAGGATTTACTTTGATTTAACTAGTCAAGGATTATCCCTGCTTGCAATCAAAGTAATTCATGCTTAGCTCAATAAGTGCAAACCAAAGCTTATTCTCTGCACTTAGAGGTCAGTACTTTTGATTGTTGAATATCAAATGTTGAGTTGGGATTATTCCTAATTGTAGAGAAGGCCTTAGTTCAGCATTAAAAAAGAGGGTGCCCCAGGAAAGGTAATGTCATAGCACAGCGATGCTTTTTGGCGCTATCTTTCCCCTGTTTGGAATGCCTCATTAGAAGCCCACAGTTATTATGCAGACTGGAATGCAGTTTGCCTTCACTTTTATGTACAGCACATAATACGTGTATGTCAACCCTTGGAAGATGTTGTGCAGCATGTAGCTGACCGGAATTCTCTCCCCTTGTCCATGCTTATCAATGGGAGAGATTTGTCAGCACCGTCGTTACAAGCAGCTTGGAAAATCTAAATCTCTCCTCATTTTATTTATTGATGCTGACCTAAACATGTGGCGACTGCAGAAATTTGCAGAGAAGGCACTTTAAGAGGGACTGTCAGCAAACCACCATCCCTTATGTATGTGGTGTGTCATCATATAACCAATGGGTCTCATCAAATAGTCTTCATGCAAGTGAATATGTACCACTAATTGACCCTTGTAGATTCAGCATAAAGAGTTCCCTGGGAAAAAAAGATACTTTGTCAGTATCTATATTTACATTTATTACTAGTAAGCAGAAATCCTAATATTGTCTACAATTAAATGCAAACAACTACATTAGTGCAATTATAAGATTGCACCAATAAGTGCTCATGACTTGTGAGGCTTGACCTATTATTCCAGAAGGCCAATCCTAGGAGACAAGTCTGGCCACAGGACAACCACAGTGCTTGAATCCAGCAGTCTGGCTTCTGAACAAGAGGCTCTGAAAAAAAGGAAGGAACCATCATATCAGCCCCATTTTTATGTCTGAAACCTTTGGTCTAGCTCCAACTCCTTGAACAAATTTGGGCATATAAGTATATATAGTATGGTAAGTATATATAGTATACGTATATAGTATGTATATAGAAAAGTCCATCCAGCACACTTAGGGACAGCTGAAGTACTAAATAGTCAGGGTTGGTATTATTCTCTTTATACATTTGTATAAGCAAAACTAATGACTAATTGAGGAATAACCCACAGACCGTTTGCTTCAAGGAATCTTTTGGAACTGGGGAACAGTTGCTCAGTACATGAAAAAGAGGGAGGAAACCTTTCACCTTTAAGGTACCTGTCCAAACATAACCACTTCAGATTGCTCGATCACCGGAAGGCTGTATGAAAGGTGTTGCTTGTCTCTGTGCCACAACAGCCACTTTCACAACACTCAGCAGAGGCCAAAGATGTCATGTTAGTCAAAGAGACTGACCCACTTCCTCTCTCTGATTGCTTGCCAGGCCTGTGAGCAAATGAGTCCCTGCTGCTGCCAGTGCTGACCCACTCCTGTGGCCAAGGAGGGCAGTTCATTCTCCAAGTATGTCTACACTGCAATTAAACACCTGTGGCTGGCCCACGCCAGCTGATTCAGGCTCGCAGGGTCTTTGGCTGTGGGGATGTAAAACTGCAGTGTAGATGTCTGGGCTCGGGCTGGAGTTTTCCACTGCAGTTTTAGAGACCCGCGGCCTGAGCCTGAGTCAGATGTGGGTGTTTTATGTCTGTAATTTCAGCTCTAGCTTTCACGAGCAGTAAACCTGGGACAGAGTGGGGGTACAGACCCTCCAAACAGTCAGCAAACTGTTAAAAACTTTTCATCTGAAATTACTCTGTACAAGGTTATATGTATTAGGATCCCAGTATTGTCAGAATATAAAGAGTGAGTTTGATTGTTTGTTTTATGGACAACACAATTCTTAATGTAAAAAACATAAATTTGGGAACCATTATTGAATAATAATGATTTTTTCTGTGAAAATGTTAACATGTGAGACAGTCCTACAAATAAATTTTGAACCAGAAAATACCATGACCTAATTGGAGAAACAACTGAATTGTAAATATAAATCAGTGTTTTTTATGGAGTTTTTCAAAGCTACAAGAAATATATGAATTAGAATTATATTTAAAGATAAAATAACCACTGGCAATATCTACAGCTAAAAGATTAAATTCTTAACTAGTCCGGCCTGGGATAATATTCCTGGCAGCATTACTTATTTTGTCTGATAATACCATTACCAAAAACCTAATGATCAGCCTTGACAAAATGCAAATCCCTTCTGTCACCTATGTGTAAGGTTGCCTGACCACTTCTTCTTATAAGACTGTTTTCAGTTGGTTTCCCAAGTTTAAATTATTTAAACCGACATTTTCCCTGCTGGGTGTTTGCTTCAGTCTGAATTTTTTGAAAAAGTTTTTCAGGAAAAATGGTCTGGGCATTTCTAAGAAAGAAGTTAATGAAAAATACATGTTTGCCCATGATTAAATATATCTAACAACCATTTCACTGAGAAAAATCTTGTGCTTTGGAGCAGGGACTGCAAATTTGGCAGAAGGTTGCCCTGTTGATGAGGATGTGAGGAGGGACTGGGACTAGTTAGGCAAGGAGACTGTAAAGGTACTGTAGGAGAAGATTGGGACTGGCTAAACTAGGGCAGGGAACTTTTTTGGGAAGGCGCAAGGACTGAGACTTGGACTGGAACTAGACAGGGGTGGTGACTGGAAATGGATAGACAAGAGGACTGGAATTCAGATGAGAAGTTAAAAGTGGAGGAGAGACAGGACTGGGACAGGGACAGTTTGGAAGGGAGAAAGGAGCTATGATTACTAGATTACATTCTCCTCCAGAACGAATGGAATGAACTAATGGAATGAAACCCAAGTTTGCTGAGTCTCCTCATTCATCTGCTGTCAGCAAATGGCTGTGAAACCCACTAGGAAAGTGTGTGCCTCATCTCTGCTGCTCCACTTATGAGATAACAACTTACTACATCTATCCATTGCCCCATTAGATCAATGTCTGTGCTCTGAGTCTAAAAGTTCCAACCCGGCTTATGAACTCAGTGGGTGTCAATATAATTCCACATGATGGGATCTCCCATCTTTCAGTTTGCTTATTTAAAAACCTAGGAAATTATACACAAAACTCTGTTAAAAATGTTAAGGTTGCAAAGTCAAGCACTCAAAAGTTAGGATATGCCAGAATTAAGGTTACATGTGCAAACTTACTCATAGGTGCTGAAATTATGAGTGCTGGAGGTGCTCCCACACCCCCTGGTTTTAAGTGGTTTCCATTATATACAGGGTTTACAGTTTGGCTCTTAGCATCCCCACTATAAAAATTGTTCCAGCACTCTGACCTTAATTTGGTCCCCCTGTATGTATGCATTAGGATACAGTCTTTAATTGCATGATCACATGTTATTTTTTCCCTAGGACCTTTACCTCATCTATTGGAGTCATTCATACTTTGTGGCCAGATTATGATCTTACTCTAGTTTTAAACTGGTAAAACTTCATTGACATCAGAGACTAGCAGAAGCAGATTATTTATTTTTATTCTGTATATTGTACAATACAGAATGGATGTAAACAAACTTACAATAATACAGCCAATAGTTTTGTACGTTTTGACTATAGTAGTGCATCAGTCAGTGCAAGACTGATAACATGTAAATAACAATCTTCCTAAAGGATAGCAGTTACTTTGTGTAACAACAATTTAAACCTTTCCTCTCCCTCCTTTGAATAGATTTAATGTAATGTCTGTAATTAGCAGTTTCTTGAAATGGCTGTGCACATTTGCAATAAGCATGCATTAACCAACCAGCAGAGTTATTTTTATGTGTGCAATATTATAACTATGCCTGGGAAAAATTGATCAGAATATCTGACTCTTTTGCAAGGCCATAACTATGAGAATACTGTGTGAATGGTGTGCAGATTCTATAGTAGTGCCTGAGGTTTTGTTTGTTTTATAGGTTACTTTCTCCACAGAGAGAACTTCCCAGATATTTTGGAACCATTTAATTATTTTGGTGTAAAGGTAGAATTTCAAGCGACTATTTGTGCACATAAATACTAGGTAGACGTTATTAGAATGCTTG
The DNA here is from genome assembly GCF_026122565.2 of Emydura macquarii macquarii. Taxonomy (NCBI): domain Eukaryota; kingdom Metazoa; phylum Chordata; order Testudines; family Chelidae; genus Emydura; species Emydura macquarii. The sequence continues at coordinate 2,159,055 of NW_027131527.1, forward strand.
AGTGGCTGTGTGTATCCCCGGAGGAGCAAAGCATATGATCCTTAGTCAGTTTAACTAACTCATTGGGTTAAGTCCCACTGAAGAGCTGGGCTTGAAGTGTAAAGAGATGATCCATATCCAAATTTGGACCTGAGTTTTTTACCTGGGCCAGTCTCTAGTTTGGAGAAGTTGGATAGAGCAGAGCTGGCTTACTTGCTTATTGCCCAAAGTCGTGAGACAGACTTACTGTTGCAGTTCACCAATACACCACCGGGTCACTTTCCATAATGATGAGAAATTAACCTCCTGGCTTTGTTTCAGCTCTTTCTTCTGTTCCTAGCCTCACAGAGCTGTGGAATACTTTTTTTAAAAAAAGAATATGTCAGCAGGAACAGAATTGGGGGTCACTTTTTCAAACCCTCTTTAATGGTAACATTAGTTCACAAATGAACTCTGAAAGGCTTCTATTCCCAACCTATTCAGATGGGTGATTTGCTCAGTAATTGTTTTTCATGGCATCCATTTCATGCTATGCCTCTTGACTTGAACTAGCCCCTAGCTGTCACACAGCAGAAGACTGGTATTGCTTTTATATGTCCAATATCAGTGCTTTCACTTATGAGAGAGCTGCTGGATAGCGAGGGGAAGGGACAAATCGATCTTGATCTCCTTTGACTGAGAAGGAGTTATTGGACTATACCGGTTGTGCCTGCTGTTCCTCCTTATTATCCCTGGTTGTTTTGGCCACACATGCCTTTTAGTTTTGGAGTAACTGGAATAATTGTTTTCCCTTCAAGAAAATCTTTCCATATTAAAATTTCCAGGTTTTCACCATCTTCTCAACTGACACAGGCAAAAGATATTGCGAAACGTCTGCAGTATATTTGTGGGCTCAGTGTACCAAGCAGCTGCTGTGCTCTTTGGGGGTGGGCCGAAACTGGAAAAGGAGAGTGTAAGCAAACTGGAAATGAAAGGAGAGGTTCATGTATAGCAGACAGTGCCACCAATAACAGATTGGGTTTTGCCCACTTTCTTGTAAGAAAATATTTACTATCTTTGCTGCCACTCTTATGAGTAGGAGCAAAAGAAAAATAAATCGGTGTGAAGAATGAGGGAGTCGTGTGTAATATTTTTTTTAAAATATCATATACCCCTCAGGTTACCTGTGTGATGATAACTCAAAGAAGGCTGTAAGGGAAAAACCAACAGGAAATTAAACAATGTCCCAGATAAGTATCCTTGAGGAAACAAGAAGGAAGCTGTTTATTGGGAAATACACCTATATCTGGATCCAGCCAGGCTAATAAAAGCTTATTCTTTCCTATTAATTCTAGGATCAAAGGGGATCCTAAATCTTAAAGATGCTGGCCTGAGGAAGAGGGTAGAGGGGCTGTAAAGGCAGTGCCAGTGTGAAACAACTGGTATGCAAGGTGACACACAGAGACAGAGAGAGTGTGTTACAAGCAGGACAAGTCTGCTTCTCCCAGCCAGAGATGTGGGGTTAGCTAGGCTCCGGAGAATTTACAAATGCTTGCAAGGAAAGATTAAGGCGTAGGGAAGGGGAAATATATATACAGGACTCTTTGTTGGTTTAGCTCTTTGCTCTGCATGCTATGTACCTTAGGGTGAAGGACTAAATCCTGCTTTGTTTTAGAGAAGCTGGTTTTGAGTCACTTTAACCACCTCACTGGTCACAGATCCCAGGGTGACAGTACAGGTGCCAAGCCGAGTTAGGCCTATCTTGGGTACTGGACAAACGAGGTACTGGTTCAGTGGCTCAGGAGGATGAGATAGAGAGGCATATTACGAAGGGCATCCCATGAGACACAGACATCCCATACCCCTAGCGTAGGATCACTGCAGCCTGTGATATTGGAAGAGATTCCACAAATAGCAAACACTAAGTTTCTTTCTGTCTTTCTTTACTCAGTGTTAGGAGAATCTAGCTGGTTTTGCATCTGGAAGAAGGCAATTGAGCTTTAGAAGTTAATTGCCCAGTATAACTTTGACAATACGAACAGTATGCCTGTGATCGACACAAGACACACACCTTAATGTTAAGGATTCATGTTATGTGGAAAACCACAGCAACAAGTTACAAATGATGCATTAACTATATTGACAAAGTCCCTACACTCTGCAGTGCTGTGATCCGTCTTTTGCTAAAATATTCAGTTCATATGCAGCCATCAAAGCATATGAAGGTCAGGCACAAACACTGTTCAAGCATTTTTATTTCGTTTTCCTCTCTCTCTCTCTCTCTCTCTCTCTCTCTCTCTCTCTCTGCTGGTCTATCCCTTCTCCCACATATTTTAAGAGAATTATGTTATTTGGGGAGACAACCATTAATCATAGATAAACATAATCCCCCATCATCCCTCTTCTTCCCCCTCAGAAAAAACTTTCTTGTAAAATCCTTGTAAAACAGCTACTTGTTTTTGTAGTTTTTACATCTTTTGAATGAGTTGATTGATTGTTGGTGGTTTTGATCCTTTACAACTGTTGGGTTTGAGTGATTAGGGGCCAACATACTCAAGTCAAATACAGGCTCTCTGGACCAAGAAACATCTGTAACTTTCAGTAAAGGGACAAACGACTAGCTCCCTTTACAAGTGGCTACAGCCAAAATTTTCAAACGTGAGAAGTGCTTATTAGGTATCTTCATTTTTGGGTGCCCAGCTTGAGATACTTCAAGTAGGCCTGATTTTCAGGGGGAAGAATACTTAGCACTCTCATAAAATCAGAGCTTTTTAATGTGTCTCAAATTGAGCACCCAAAATGACTGATTCCTTTTGAAAATCTTTGCACATGTGACTATAGTAATTCAGATGTTGTTGTTATTTATTTAGGGTTTATATTGCATTAGAACCCAGAGACCCCAACCAGTTGTGTGGCCCTACAGTGCTGCATGCTGTACAAACACAAACCAAATCCATATTCTCTGCCCTAAAGAGATTACCTTCTAAGGGCCAAATTCTGATACCCTGACTCACATTGAATGTAACACCTTACTCTCCAAGGAGTCCCATTGATTTCAGAACCTGCCCATAAGAAGACAAAGCAAGTTACCTAGTTGAAAACCATTTTCAACTCAACGTTAAATTCCAGTCAGATATCAATTGTCTTTGTTCTCTATAATCCTAAGGCTTCTATGCTAAATATTAATATTCAGATTACGTTGCTTCAAGGTTGTAATAAGAATTTGGTTTCACATGTAGCCACTGTATATTGTAAAGATATTTCTAGCAAGAGTGAGTTTAAACCTGTGGGAGAAAAAACATTGATCCCAAAGTGAAATGCTGATCCCCATAAGCCTCCATATGTGAGTTTTCTGTAAACTTTTCATTCCTCTAAAACAGTTTGAATTCTAATGCTGCTTTTCTCACCTAGTGTGAAATTTGTATTGCTGAAATCAAATGACTTGGCTCACAATAAATACATTGAATAGCTTATGAGACTGAATGCATCACTGATGCCACCTATGTTTCTATTTAGGTTTTTCAAGCTCCAAGTGCTCTCTCTTTTAATAGACTGATTTCAATTAAAAGGGAGTATTGCTAGTTTAAATATTATAAGAACAAGTGCAAGACTTCAGTGCAGCTACAGAACTTTGATAAGCAGACTGGCCCACAATTTACCAAGTTGGTTGATTGATTGTATTAGCCTGCTTCTTTCTCATTTGGGTGGGAGCTCACCTGTTTTGCAAATATTGGGATTAAAAGAGAAAATTGTACTTTTATTTTGCCTGATGAAATTGACACATGGGAAGCTTCATTTCCATTGATGGGCACCATGTACCTTGCAAACTTTGTAAATGTTATATATACACATATATGAACTCATGAATCACCTGTCTTGTCTGCCCAAATCAGCAAGGAGATTTAAATCTCCCTTAATTCTCTGTTCAGGCTCCCCGTATTGTGGTTAGCAGCATACTGGAGACAGCTTCCTTCTATCCTGCACAGTTGGTTAGACAGAGAGGTGGAGCGTTGGCCTTTGTATTTGCATACAATACAATTTGATTGTATGCCATGAATGTAAACTGGCAAAAAGAAAGGAGTTAAACTTGAAACAATGTGACTCTTTGGGATGTCCTAAGTTGTAAGTACATGTCAAGCTTTAAAACGAAGCTTCCAAATGAGCGATCAAAGCAAATGCTTATACATAGTGCTTGATCACTGCACTCAACCTGTTCACATTTTGAAACTATTTCCTCACTGCCACTGAAAATATAGAGCTTTCGCAAGATAGTGCAATTGTAATTAATTTGTAGTTAATAAAACAAAATAATATCTGAGCTTCAAGAATTCATAAATGCCACTTTGACATGTTTTCCATGTTTGGATTGTTCACTTCATTGGGGGATGGTTTCTCAAAAAGAAGCACTTCAGGAATGTTGTAGGAAGGCAAGATTGAGATTACAACCAGCAATGAGTAAGAGAAAGCCCTATTTTTCTCTGCTGATAAAGCCTCACGCACACACACACACCTGTGGCATTATTATAGGTGGAGTTGGTAGTGTGGTCCTGTGAGGAAAAAAAATAGTATGTGATCATTTAACTAAAGACTGTATCATAATGCATGACGACAAGAAGTCTGAATGAAGGCTTCATAAGCATTTCCTAATATTTAAGTGCATGACTTTGCACCCTTAACATTTCTTTAACATAGTTTTTTGTGTGTAATCTAAATAATATAGTTGTGATAGCAACAAAATGGTTGTGAAGCATTAAAATCATGGATAATCTTAAAGCCTCGAGTATGCTGTGAGGTTTTTGTCTGTTTGTTTGAAGGGGGTTTTCTTCTTCTTTTATCTTTGTCCATGTCTAGTAGACAATGACAACATTCTCAGAATTCATAGTAAGAAGACTTCATTACAACATCTGAGTATCTGCAACTTCCTCTTTCTTCTTCTAACCCAAAGGGAACTGATCTTTTCAGATCCTGAAAGGTGGAAACATAGCACTTAGCTCCCTGGAAAGTAGTACTTCTAAACTTTAAATATTTGATGTCAAATAGGAGACTTTTGAGACAAATTATATGAATGGTTCGTGCAAACAATTTCAATAATTTTAAAAACATTTTCAGTTGAACTACTACTACGAATATGTGGATTCTACTTATAGTTGTATCTGAGTGGGCATTTTTCCCCCTGTTCTTTAAAGATAATTAAACTCCAATATGCTGTATTCAATTTTGTGAAGAGAAGCCAATTTTTATACTGTATTTACTTGGCTTGAGAAAAAATTCCAACCTTATTCATTTATTCCCACTTCCCCTAAGATCCCTAACCATTAATTTTAGAATCAGCATCATTTGACACTTCCCTGCCTTTAAGAAAGGAGATGATCAACAGTAAATTCCTCATCTCTTGAGTCCCTCCCTGCTACATCAAATATTTCTAAAATGTAAGCCAATGGGAGCCTTGTGGATTAACATTGCTCTTCCTCCAGGAACATATGTCAGAATTATTGAGATATAGGAAACCACGACCAAACTGCTGACCCAGCCAATTTATGATACACATCAATACTTTTATTTACATCAATACATTTATTTTTTCATGAAGTTTTCTCTTACAGTTTTGCAGAACTTCTTTGTTTTATTTTACATGAGCATTCAGTGATGGCACCTTTCACCCGTTACATGATGATGATATGACAGATTCTGAAGTCACTGCATTCCATCAGTGGTGGAAAGCACACTAAATCCACAAGCTGATTACAGACACAAAAGCCAAGACTGTAAGTAGAACTAGAATCTTCCAAACTGCTTTGTGAATACACCTGAGAACCTGTGCTGGAGGAACTATCTCTAGAGGGCTGTTCAGTTTAGGTACATATTCATTTACTGCTACTGGCCATGTCTCCTTACTTATTGAATTTAAATATTGGCACTCCATTCTTCTTCCATATTAAGTTCAAGCATCTGCTCTCCTTCAAAGTTTTCTCCAGCTCTATTCCAGTTTATACATATGATCTCATGGGTTTCTTCACTCCATCTCTCCATTTATGATATGTCCAGCTTCTATCTTCATGGTTGTCTTTGTTTCTTTTGTCCCTTCTGGAATCTAAGACTTATAGCATCCTACACCACATGCCTGAAGTAACCTCCCTATTGATTTTTGTCATCTTCTACATGAAATGTCTAAAAATCCAGCTGCTCCATGAATCATTCAGCCTGTAATGGCCACAACACACACACTGCATGTTTTATCTTGTTCTATACTGTTTTGACTTCAGAGTGTCACAACAGACACATGTTATCATCTGTTTGGTGCCAACTACTGTACAGGAATGGCATATGCTTATGAAACTACATGAATAACAGATAAATCAGTTCCTTAGCCCCTTTGTCAAGACTGCCAATAAAGTTTCCACTAGCCACCAGCTCTGACGTGGATTTTTTTCTAGTGGTAATTGGATTGCGATCACTACCCCACCTGTTTTTCATTTCCTCTAAGATATGAGTGAGCACAAAGATTTAGAGAACCTCTTGTCTATATATTTTTATCTTCTTTTAATCACCATATTCTTTAACTAGGCAGGGATCAGTTTTTGAGAGGGAAGCAACAGACCGTTAATTTGAGACCCTAAATGGTAGTGTGCATGGGAAGACTAAAGAATAATTAAGCTCAGCCATCATTTTACTGTTTATTTTCATAACCTAATTGTGCATTTCATAATGGCTGTAGGGAACATGATTAATATAAGATGTGAGAGCAATCAAGTTGAAAGAAAATGGGAAGGGACTAGATGAGGGCATTCTTCCTCTCTGTCCACTTGTTTTGTGGTGGTTTGAAAAGCTATTCAATTGAACTTTGGAATATACTGAAATTACCTTGATATCTAGCGGGTATATTAAGGTCAATTTATCACTAGGCATATTCCCATTGCTAGTATTGTTTAAAGCAATCTAATAGCTAAATGGATTTAGTTTTTCCCTCCTTTATAGTTCTCTACCATTCTTCAAACTAAATCACTTATGAAAACAATTGCTTTCCAGATGCAGGTCATGTCTCATTCTTCAAATGGTGAGGCCCCTTCACTGAAGACACTTTCTCTCACTTGCTTATTATTTCGGCTTTGCAGTGTCCTCCCGCCCCCATTCAGGATTCATTACTGTTCCTTTTGAAAGGGGGGAAATTATATAAAAGCCCTTTGCCATTGTGTTATTTCTTCTACTTCTTTAAGCCAATGCAATGCTTTTCTGTATATGAACAAGGTGAGGCTGATTGAATTAGAAATTCTTTCATGTAGTTGTCTGCATTAGACTTTTAAATTACAGGGCAGGATTAAACTAGATGTGCAGCGATGCTCTTATAAGATATTTCAAGTCCGGTTCTGCTGGCAACTGGCCTAGATAGTTACAGTATTAGATTGCCTCAGCAAATGAACTGGAAAAGCATGACCTTGGCATCTTTGCTTCTGTTAGTTTGAAATAAAGGTTGTACCAGTCACTTATAAGTGAGGGGAATACATTGCAAAGCTACAGGTGATTAACACCGAGGGAATTTTGGAGCCCAAATCTGTTTGCATGGGAACAGCTGAACGACATTCCTCTGAGGCGAAGACATTTACTCTGTTTTGAATTTAATATTTGTGAGCATAGTATACCTAGATCGTCAGCTTCCTACCAGTTGAAAGACATTTTGCATATTAGATTTAATTTTTAAATTATTTTCTTCCCCAAAATAAGCCAAAGGCTGTAGGCTATATAAGTAAGTGTATTTAGTGAGTTCAGCCAAAATTAAAAAGGGTTAATATCAATAGTCCAAATGCAGATGCAGGGACCCATATTATTATTATTTCCTTTTTTACACTAATGTAGTGTCTGGAGGTCACAGTCAGTATTGGGGGCCTCACTGCACTAAGTACTGAACAAACACAGGTATTAACCTAGTCACTGCCTCAAAGAGCTAATTAATAAATCCATGAATGTGTCCAGAAAGTCTTTTGGGCCATTTTTACAACTAACCCCAGTGCTAAATCTCTCATGCAGCAATGAGAGGATGTATCCCTTGATCTTTACACTATATACTAATAGACTCAAAACTGAATGCCTAAAAGATGTACATTACACTTGCATGCTTACATGGTCTGATATATTTATATATATTCACAAAAACATTAATGGTGGGTGAATTTGCACTAGTATAACTGTAAATCACAGATTAAAAATATGCCAAGATCCAGCCAGCAACTCTTACTAAGAGCATGCACCACCTTAGCCTTCCAAGAAAAGAGAATATCAAAACAGACATAACAGATGTGAATTTGAAAAGTCAATGAGAAGCAAATATTTTTCTGCTGGTTAGAGTCCTTGAAAATGTACCAGATCAGAAGGAACCAATTCTTGTACTCCTTACCCAAGCAAAACTCTCAGCAGAGTTCAGGAAATCCAATACACAAAATATAAAACAGAGGAGCGAAGTATGGATTGTTCATAAATAAGAAATTCCAATCAGAGACCGTATCTGTGCCTCCAGAGAAGCTAGTGCAACAGACTTGGGCTGGAGATTGATGTCAATGAGAGTTTTTTTTCTGAGTAAAGATTAGCCCAAGAATAGGGATTGGTGCATTTCTAATCACAGCTGATGTATAATCTAACAAGACAGTTACAGTGCTCTGGATGAGACAGCAAACCACACTGCAGACTACAGCAATGTGATTAATGAGATCCCTTCAAAACTTTCCTTTTTTTGAATACAATAATAAAATAATGTTTGTTACAGCGTGTTTCAGCCTGAAGATTCCCAGAGCATTTTACAAACTATCAACCAGATTCTCAGCCTCACTATGACCCCTTTCTGCTGCTCGTGGCATAAAAAGGCTGCACAACTGGGTTAATTCATCTCCTAAGGATTGCTTTTATGTAGATGACCCTGCACCAACCCCTATCCTGATCTCTGGCATATAGGACATATTAGGGGTGTGCCCAACAGAAGGTGGCATGGCCCGAATGCCCTGATTCCCACAATTTCCAGCTGAAATAACTATCCTTTGAGGATTGTTGCAATTTATGGAGTTTAGACAAGCCCTGAGGCTGCTCTAAATTGCATCAGGAGCTGAACTGGCCCCAGGCTTGAGATGTCAACAAAGGTTGCTTTCTCCCACCTCAGCTCAGTCAAAGTCTAGCATTGAGCTTGATGGGGTTTTTTGTTTTTGTTTGTTTTTTTGTTTTTTTAAAACAAAGTCAATATAAAGGCTACCATAGCTAGAGAATATCATAAATTTGAGGAACAAATAGAATTATATGAGCGTTTCCAAAAGAGAGGTTTCACCAAAGGAAAACTGGCCAAAGGTCACAAAAATATCCCTTCTTCCCCACCACCAATTACAAAAAGTTATGTAAAATAGTGAATTTCCCCATTTTTTTAATCTAAAAAAGCTGCATATGCTAGTGATAATCAATTCTTTAAAGAATTATCATGTAGACAACAAATCTTACTAGGTGAGAATGTGTATAATACAATTATCAAGAGCATCATCAAATATGGTTCAGCTTGGCGTACACTGCTTCTGATTTTTCAAGGGAACGTACTATACCTTATGCTGTATAGTTCTTTACCAACACTTCTAGATGGGTATATCTGCTCAGTTCTTCTCAGATGAATGAACAGATTGTTACAGTCACATAGTGCCTGTGCTATTACATATATGATACTTAGTACTCTATAATTAGTGGTATTGTATTCTAATTTTTACTAAGTAGCTACACACACATGCACAAACCTCTGCTATTAACCAAACTGGGCTGAATATGCACTATATCAGAGGAGTGAATGAAATATGCTTCTGAGGCAGCATTTGAGCACTCAACCCTACTAATTCCATCTCTACGTCAAGATGTGGCTTTTATTCTATATATAATCAGAAAGTGCACAAATGCAGGAGTGCTTTAAATGTAATGCTCACCTAGTAAAACCTCATTGCCTTTCAACTGCATAAAAGCTGAGAGCTCTGAATAGGGACCAAAGCCAAATTTCAAATGCTTCAAACACATTCCTCAACTCAGCTGTCACCCTCACTTTAACCCTCCTGTGTAAATTGTTTCTTTAAACGTATGTTGTTGGTTTTTAATGAATCAGGGTTGTTTTTTGTAACAATCCATATTTATCTTTCCTGCAATAAAAATTCAGGAGGAATCACAACAATTATCTATGTTCTCCTGGAAGGAGCTTCTTTTCCTTTGTAGTCAATAATAGAATGGATGGTGGATTCTCTGAACCTTGAAGTCTTTACATCATGGTTTGAGGACTTCACTAACTCAGCCAGAGATTAGGGGTCTATTACAGGAGTGGGTGAGTGAGTTTCTATGGCCTGCAATGTGAAGGAGGTGAGACTAGATGATCATGATGGTCCCTTCTGACCTTAAAGTCCTATGAATCTATGAGAGTGTTTGGTTGTCATGCTGCTCTGTCTGCCTGTCCTGTCCCCCCATCTCCCATCCAACCCTCACCTCTCCACACACACCCCTTGGTCCCTCTTTCACACTTACATAATGGCTCCTTTTCCCAGTCATTGTTTTTACAGAACAACATTTGAACCTTGGCTAAATTATACAGACCCAGAATTGAATACTCACTGACCAATAACAGCTTGTGTAGTAAAGCATTCTAAGATAAAAATAGTCCAATATCCAGCTCCAAGTCCTCATGCTCCAGGGCATAAAATGCTCACTACAGAAGTCAGGCAAGAGTCTTCCCCACACACTGCACAACTGGCTAAGTCAGGCCTTTTCTCCATCTTCTGAAGCATCAGAAAAATTAGCTGTCAGCTCAATATAGCTAACACCTCATCTTTTCCCACCCCCCTCTATTTTGTTCTCTGCTTGTACACCACATAGCAGAACGGCTCCTGTTCTCTGACTGGGACTCCTAGGTGCTATGATCACACAAATAATAATAATAGTAGTAGATAACCTCCATTATCCTGTTTTCTTCAGGACCTAAATTTTGGAGATATCCTTGACATCTCTTTCCTTTAACTTTTTCATATGGGCTGTTGCTTAATCCCACTTTGTTCTTCCTAATCTGTTTCTTTTCCTTTCCATCCCTACCATAAAATCATCAACCATGAACAATTTACAAAAGGGCAGAAGCATAGTAAATACATCTATAACCAGAAACTATTATAACAGAATGACTACATCTTATTAACCATCACTAAAGATGGGTCAAATCTGTGATTCAGTACTTCAGAGGAGCACCCATTAGAGAGCTCTTTAGTGTCAGAACATTCTGATACCACACTGTCCATATTGTTGGATAAGACTCCTTGCTGAGAAGTAATTAAAGCTTGTAACACATTTTCATGTGCTCAGTTTTTCTGACAAAAAAATGACCTTAAAAAACCCAGAACTTTTTTATGAAAAGTTGACATTTTTAAAAAAAAGTTTCCATGACTTTTTTTAATCAACAATTTAATCAACATTTTTATCCTAATTGTATTTGTAGTCATTCTCTAACTTTTTATGGTTTTCAATAAACAAATATGTTAGCTATTTTTGTTTACTGAAAAAGTTCAATAATTATTTTGAACAAGATACATTTTTTTATTTAAAAATATCATTACAAATGTTGTGAGAACTTTTTTTTTCTTTCCCAGAATGGATCCACTTTGAATCCTGCAAAATGTAAACAGGTTAGAAATTTCCTATAAAATTGTTTCTAACAGCTCTGAAGCTCTAACAGCTCCCTAATTCCACTCACTGCCTCACAGGGTATGATAATGCAGGCTTTTCGCTTTATGTTAAGTTTTTACTGCACCACATTTTTTTCCTCTGCTTAGCAGAGAAGTTTTCTATTCTAAAAAGTAAATCACCAGTAGCAGGCTGCTTTTCAGTTGATTGAAGTCAATGGAGCTATGCTGGTTTAGCCCACTCATGATCAGGCCTAACGGTTCATGATGATGATGATCTTGAGAGGAAATGCCTGTAAATAGCAGAACCCCAAACCTGAACATCTGTGAACTTTGAGGGTGGTTGAAATCCTTTGGGCGTATTTCTAGTAAATAAACATGCAGACAATTAGCAACATTCAGATAGTTTAATTCACCATGCACATCAAATGGGGAAAGATTCCATGAAAATGTATTGTTCTTCTGTTTTGCATGCACACACCCACATGTTCTCTACAAAGTAGCACCAGGGCCAGAAGACCCAATTCCTATCTGGAGTAGCTCTACTGACATCAAAAGGTGCTACTCCAGATTTACATCAGTGAAAATTGGATCAAAATTGGGACCAGAGTTTGCAGATTTCTAACCAGACTTATTGGCCACTGCTCAACAAACTTAACAGCTCCAGTTAGCCAATTATTTCTCCACCTTCTGCATCCTTAAATTACTGGGTTAGTAGTTCTGAATTGATAAATGAAGATTTTTATCTCATCCACTTTGTCTCTCTAATATCCTTGGAACTACATGGCTACAACAACACCGCATACAGATATTTTTGGCAGAGTGCTTATTTGCGGTGAAAGATCCTATTTCATCCCAGACAGTAGCTGAACTAATGGAAGTTACCCTAACAGACTGATTTTGTTTGTCTGAGTGTCACCATTCCTGTATTGGGTAATGTAGGATGCACTATTTTTCTGCTTAATCTGCGAACACTGAGAAAATGCTCCATGCAAGAATGGGCCATTGCACTTCAGTAAAATCATTGACTCTTCTGAACAGTTTGTAAGACAGCCTTTGAAAGTATAAATAGGAGAGTGCTGACTTTTTTTATGTTGTTTTTTTTTAAATGAGAGGAAATAGAAGCCTAACGTATTGCTCCAAAGACATTTTTAAGAGAAAATAATTCCTTGGTATTTATTTCCTCTGATTTCTAATCAGTTGTTTCTCTACATGATACAAAAATCTGCAAAACTGTGACATCAGTTCCTTTTATTTATGATTCCTCTCTCAAAAAGGTTTCTACTTCTTCCAATTCTGCCTCTGGCTGGACGTTTATGAAGGTAACAAGATTTCTTTAGAAATATTTTTCTCCCACCATCTTCTCACAGTAGGTCTCAGAATAGATTTAGAAAGGATCATGCAATCAGACTGAGTAAAAAACTTAATTAATATATGATGGAATTAGGTGAGTATAAGTACAACAATCTGACTTTCAAGCCTTGTGGCTGGAGAGATGCCAGCTGGTTTTTAGAATCTAAGGAAATTCAAACCCTCTTCACCTGATACAAAGTCACTGAATAGACTCCCAGTGGCTTTAATGGGCTTTGGATCAGGTCCTTAAAGTTTGACCCTACATGTCAATAGGCGTTCCTCACATGGTCTGTTATCAGGATCAGGCCCTCAAGAATGGGGGATAAAACAAACGACACTTACATTGAAGATGGGTGGTCCAGGAATACTTGCAGAGTAAGATATCACCTATTAGTTTAGTTGTAATTTTCTAAAAGCCCTAAGGAGCTGGTGTCCAACTTCCACTGATTTTTAAAATCCCAGCTATTGTGTGTACTTGCGCCCATTCCCTATAGTTGTTGTTCTACAAACTGTCATGGATCTTCTACTACTACCAGCCACAAGTCATTTCTCTTAGCTCAGATAGAAGCCAGAGCCTTTACAACCCTGGTTCTAGACCCTGATCTTCAAAGAGGTGTTTGGGGGGGGTGGATCATATTTATTTCGTAATTGTAGCTGTTGTGTGGTTGGTCTGATTTATCTGAACATTGTGGCTGTTGTCTACAGCAAATGGATTCATTATGAAGTGAAAGTTGTCTTACTTTATTCATTATCAGTCTTTGGCTAAACAGTTCTGCTTACTCCTGCTCTTCACCCCCCGTTAGCAGTTCAGAGTTCAAAACTCTTCAAACCACCTCATCGATATTCCCTGGCACTACATAAAATGACTCTAAACTGAATCTGGTTCTTGAGCTTGCACATCACATCTTTCAGAAGAGCAATTTTCCTTTTATGACTTCTAGTCTCTTCCAATAGGTATTTACATACGCAGCAGTTTATTTGCAGCTCACTGACCTCCTTTTACATTAAAGAAAAAAATGTACCAGCATTACATTCCCAACTGACAGTTTAACCAGCATCCCATTTCCTACTGGTACCTCTGAGCTGGACACTTGTAGCAATGGTTTCAAGCAGAAAGCAAGAATGAATGCTCTGGAATATTAGAGATGGCCCCTAGGACACTGTTATGACTTACTCTGGGAAAGGACAGTGGCATGACACGTCCCAGACCTTCTTTTGAAATGGAATATATATTTTCTGTGCATGTGGTCATGTGTGTCTAAGATTTTGTGTTCAGCCCAGCAAACACACGAGTCTTAAATCTCTGAAAGCCATCTTGTTCTGTAGAAAATGATACCAAGTTTTGTGTGATGCTTGGGATATTTGCTCACTGTGGGCCCAATCCCAAACACCCTTTTAGTTCAAGTAGTGCCGGGGAGGGGGGGGAGGGGCACAGGAATGATCAGCGCTTAAAGCACCTGGTCAATCAGGCCAGCTAATGTGTCTTTCAGTCTATATCACTGCAACAAGAGTTTGCTTTTCTAGACCGTATCCATTAAATATTCTGACAGGAAGTCTTAGAAACATAGCTGTAAGAATTATTGCTGCAAGTTTGTAATTTCCAAAGTTCTCTTTAGATTTCAGATGAGAAAATGAAACCGTGACAAACAACAACAAAAACAGTTGTCAGAACTCCACGTACCTGCCAGGCTTTTTGTTACATTTTATTTATTAAAATGCTCTGGATACAGATTAATTTTCTTTCCTCAATATTTATTGTTCCATTTGCTTTGAAACCAGAATTGCAAGCTCGTTGATAAATGGATGAAAAAGATGCCTGGTTTGGTTTCTGTATAGCTGCTTAAATACTACTACTTGCTTTGTAGCTTATGCAAGTACTCCCCAGGGAATCATAGCATTTTACTACATCATCTACGGCAGCAATATTCTGTTGGGGACCAATGCTCTTTGTTCCTCAAAAAGTGGAAGAATCAGATTAATGGTTAAGTAGAAATCTGGCCCTTTTTAATACCAGGAAATACTGCGTCTGAGCAGAATCCCTCCCCGGTCCCCACAGGGAAGTTTGCACAGGTAAAGGAGGTTCCTTGCCTGCTACTCCAGCCTGATGACTGGGACAGGTTTCCCAAATACATCCCTGTGCAATAAAACACTGGGAGTCTCTGGGGAAATAAACTCCATGCATAGGTGCTTACTGTCGTGTGTCTTCACTGATTCTGCCCCCTCCCTCCCTTTCATAGTGAAACCAGGGTGCCATTGCAAGAGGGTCTTTCACACCTGTGGAGGAGGAATGGGGTATAGCAGGGTCGTTGCACTTTAAAAGAACAGATCCAAAGTAATTTGAAATCAGTGGGAATCCTTCCATTAACATCTGTTGTTGTTGCTTCAGGCCTAAAACTCAGATTTTTTTTTTCAGTGAAATTCTCATTTATCTCCCCTATTAGAAATTCATATAACATATACTTTGTTATTGTGTAAAGATAATAGTTCCACGTGAACCTCAATTCTTCCAAAAGAGCTTATCCAACATGCAGTCAGGTACTTTACATGGAAACTACTCAGCTGTCAACTGATTTGAATAAAAGATATAAAGAAATTAATTTGGAGTGCCTAGTTACTTTAGCTGTGTCATAAAGAAATGCATGATTTAGTTGCATGGAAACCATTTCCCATATGGTTGCCCATCACCTTGTGTTGAATTTAATTATGACACAGAAGCCCCAGTATTGAAAGAAACCCCGACTCCATACCTGTATGCTGCAATTCTTTATGATATTACAGTTCTCAGCCTGTGAGTAGCATTGCAAATTTCAGCTCCGTTATCCAAAAATCGTGTGTGTGTGTGTGTGTGTGTGTATAAATTCTGGAAATGAAAGATTAAATAACACATTAGGGACAATGAATTTAAGTAGCAAAACAGGGTATTCATTTTTTAGTTGAATTCCAATCTGCTTTTATAGGAAAATCCATAGGCAAAACAAGCAAACCCAGAAGTGGAGGCACTGGAAATAGAAGTGTTAGGCTGTTACCCATTGAAATCTAGTTCTACTATGTAAAGTAACTGTTGAAATAGCACCTTTCTCTCTTTGGACCCGTTCCCTCTGTGTATTCAGAGTCCTGTCATCTGACTTTATTGACTAAATACATTTCTACTTTTGCTTGTTTCTCTTAGCTGTGAAGCACCAAGGCAGGTAAGAGGAAATGAGCTGAATTCTGGCTTTTGTGCATCATCAATAATGTTGTTTATTAGGAGCCAAAGAGTTGCAGCCATGCAAATATTGTAATGAAAAATGTTCATTTTGGTTATAAATTTCTACATGAATAATCCCACAGATTGTGTACTAGCACAAGTATAAAGAAAGTTTGAATGGGAGGATGCAACCACAAAAAAAGAGAATAATGAGTTTAAGTCTTAAAAGGAAACCACACAGAATCAGCTCTTCTGTTGGTGTAGCTCTACTGAAATCTGATTTACACCCACTCAGGACCGGTCCCATAAAGTAAATATGAAGAAGAGAGAGAAACCAGATTCTAGACAGTGCTGAGAATTGGTTGCATTTGCTTCTAAAAGCCTTGCCGTAATGCCCATCTGTAGGCATTGTACAGATGTAAATTACAGTAGACTGGGATAATTGAAAATCCCCCATCTGCTGGCCACTCAATTCCTGTCCTGGAGAAAAAAAGTCTGCCTCTTGGGTTCCGGTACAGTAGCTGCTCAGGGCTGTACTAGAATGGTTGCTACCTGGCCATCATCCCATGCAATGAACATAAAACTGACCCAGTCCCAGCTCCCTTAGATTCCAGTCAATTTTTACACTGCACACCTGACAGGAAGAGGGAGGAGAAAAACAAAGAAACAATATGGACTTGGAATTAACTATTTAGAAATCTAAATTGTTTGGTGTCCTGCTCCAGCTCGTGTTCTGTCAGCTCAGGATGGAACCAACAGCAGCACTGGTTGAATGCACTGCCTACATAATATGAAAACATTCTATCAAAATGCAAAAATCAGCAGAAACTGATTTCTTTTTTAAAACACACAGGTTCTCCTCCCACCTTTTCAAAACCATAAAGAAATGTGCATTGGATTGTCTTTTGCAGTAATTTCAGTATTCAGGTAAAAATGTAAATCAATAGATAGCAGCTGAAAGTTAAAGTGGCAGGTGGAGGGGAAGGAATAAAGCATCATATGCTTAACTAAAAACTATATGGCATGCATTAAACATGAGGCACCACAGCTGGCATATGCATTAGGAGGACTTTCTTACCTTCCAGTGTAACACCACCTAGATCAATATTGGGTTCACACCACATAGCTGTTTGATGCTGCACTGTATTATACATTGGTTAAGATTAGTAAATGTATATGCTAAACTTATGTAAGGGGCAGTGCATGGCTGACGTGCCTCAAGAGCAAGCCAAGGACTCCAAGTCACAGCAGAGTCCCTCAGTTCCCTTTGTTTCAGGAGTTGGGAACTAATCTGTGCCACCCCCGTCTATTTGACATGGATTATTTTCCTCTCTGCACTGATTGAGCTGCACGTGTTGAGAGGTGGTGCCAAGGCTCCTCCCACTCCTCGCTCACCTGCACAGGACAGGGAGCAGTGGACCCCTGGAGGCTGCTCTCCCTGCCTCTTTGCTACCTGCCATGGTAGCATGGGTAATCCATGCAGGGTAGTAACGGGCTCCTTACACAAAAAGAATCCCCTCTGGGTGCGTAGGGTCAGAGACAATCTCACCCAATGGCCGAATGTTACTGAGTGGAGAAAACTTTGCATCTTTGTATTTACTGGTCCATCAAGGAAATGTAGAGCTGGATGGGACGTCAAGAAGTATGTTTCCCAGACCTGAAGAAGACCTCTGTGTAAGCTTGAAAGCTTGTCTCTTTCACCAGCTGAAGTTGGTCCAGTAAAAGATATTATGTCACTCACCTTGTCATTCAGAAAGAGGAACAGACAGATTCTCAGCTTTGCTCTATGGGCTCTGAAGACAAGGAGCATGAAATACCCATTTCTGTCTCTCCTACCTAGAAACCAGTTGTACTTCAGCCCAGTCCCACATTCAGTCAGATATGACTGTGCCATGATCTATGCTGGGGGCAGGGAGAGATGATCTATAATGTAAATTAAAGAGTAGCTTCATGTTATTTTTCTGTGCTGCCCTTTTCTTAGAGGAGATGAAGAAGGATGCCCTTAAACGGTAATATTCTGCTCCCCTCTATTCCATTTTGACAGGAATTTTGGAAAATGCTGGTTAAACGTGATATGGTAAATAGCAACACTAGTGGTAAACATCAAATAAATGGTCTAAAGGGGGTGTGTGCATTATGTATTAGACAGCTCTTCTGGACAGAAATCCTGTCTGGCTGTGTGTTTCTAGCATGTAGCACTTCCAGTTCAGCCAGTGAGTTTTGAAAACAATCAGCATCTTACAGGAGCAATGCAAGTAATAACCTAAACCTAAAATAATCTTACTTGCCTGCTTTTTATAGTACTTTTTAGGTCAAAGGTTTACAAAATGCAAAATAGATTTAGAAACTTTTAGAGGTGGGCCCAAATAAATCCAGCAGTCAAACCCTACAAAACTTTTGAGAAAGTTCACATTTGGATCTGAACTTTGCAACTGGATCCCATACCTATATGCTAAATATATTGAGGTCATGCCACGTACCACTGAAACGCCTTTTTCTCCTTTGGGCTAGAACACAGCAGCTGTTTAATAGAGCACAACAATATGACACAAGTATTTAGGGAAAACAATGGAGAAAAATGTCGCAGTCACTTGGAAGCCAAGTACTAATCCAGCCTGACCCTGCTTATCTTGTGGCATCTGCCAGGATTGCAGCACAAGAAGCTAAGCCAAGCTACACTCTACTTTTAATATTATAACTTCTTAAAATGCTGATCTTACTAAGGGGCAATTATGTAACTCAAGGTAGGACACATTCTATGCATGGAAGATCTGCTTTAATTTTCAGAATACACAAATTTCTACAGTCACTTTTACATATTTGCATCTCTAAAGCAATGGCTGTTTTTGTGTGTTTCCCTCCACTCTCTCTCTCTCTCACAGATACATGGAACAGCAGCTAGTTAAACATTTATATAACAGTATTGCAAAATGTATGTCTACACAGGCTGCCTTTTTATCATGTAGGTATAATTAAATAGGCAGATGAGTACATGAAATATTTAAGTGCTCATTTACAAATTCTTAAAGGACTTCTTCCAAAAGCAATAAAGAAATGCTAGGACTGGAGACTCTTTACTTAAATAGTGTGAAGTAAAGGGCAAAATGCATTGACCTTATGAATAATGTGAAAGGGTTTTCATTTTGCACCTTACACATCCAGCAGGGTTGGAGTTCAAATGTGAAATGAGTTCCAACACTCCTTCATTTTTTTGATCTTCAGCAAATGGCTTGTAGAAACAATTTAAATTCACTAAGGTTTTTCACCTCGTCTTTTAGTTCATCACTGGACGTAGCTACCAGAAACTCGCAGTACAGTATAAATCACATCTTTTGATTCAGTCAGCATTTGTCTGTCCATCTCTTTTTGCAAACTAAAAGTTGGGAAGAAATTTTCCCATGCATAGCAACCATAGAAGAAGTGATTCTTGATGTTTTAACAGTGGCTGTGCTTTTACTGAGCACAAAGGGGGAAATTGGCACAGGGGATATCATCATATGCATCAGCCTTCATTTCTGAAGATAGTCAAACTACATATCATGTAGCTAACCTTACAATTGTATTAACTTCAGGATGCAGTTTCAGAATCAGGTACCACTTTTTCCTGATACTGTGAAAAATTTTCTCTTTAATTAAGTATAGCAAGGTTCACCATTAAGAGATGCTATATATTTAAACCCAGTTCAAAGTCTTAGTATAAAGCCAGTACATGTTAATCATGTGGCTTTTTGGCCTTAACATTTAAAATGATAGGTTGTGTATTTCCATAGTTAGAGGTCTTATGCCTGCCAAAACTTATATATATTCCTATATTTTAAGGTCAGAGGGGACCATTCTGATTATTTGCATAACACAAGCCATAGAATTTCACCCGTATTTCTTGCATTGAGCAAAATAACTTGTGGCAGAACCAGAGTACATCTTTTAGCAAGATATCCATTCTTGATTTAAAGACTTCACGTGGTGGAGAATCCTCCACATACTTTGGTGAATTGTTCCTGTGGTTAATTGCTTTCACTGTTTAATAAATTAATTAATTAATTAATCTCATTTCTATGCATTTTTCTAGTTTGGGTCCAGCCATTGGATCTTGTTATGCTTTTTTTTCTGCCAAATCAAAGGGGAATTCCTTTAGTGTCTGAGGCCATCTCCTCATGTAAGTGTTATACTTATAAAATAAATGGTAGGATTTTATTGCTATGTTTATTATGAATATAAAATTTTAAAAATCAATTGTTTATATATATATATATATGTGTATATATATAAAATTGTTTATATTCAGACACACACATATACATACATATATATATATATATACACACACACACATACATATAAATATATATATATAAACAATTGCTTTTTAAAATTTTATATGAAGTTTTATAAAGATGGAGTATAGTTATTAGCTTTGGGCCTACATAAGCACTTACAGACTGCGAACAACTCACCCCTTAACCTTCTTTTTCATATACTGAAGAGATCGAGTTCCATAAATCTGTAAGTGTCAAACGTGTTTCAAGCCATGGAATCTTTTTTTATGGTTCTCATTTGGGTCCTCAACATACCATTTACAGTGAGAAGACACCAGAACTGGACACAGTATTCCAGCAGCGATCACACCACCTCTCTGCTTTTACTAAATAGGTCCCTGTCTATATACCCAAAGATCTCATTTATTCTTTTAGCCACAACATCACAGTGGGAACTCACATTCCATACAGCCCCTCATCCCATATACATGACTTACATTCTTTTTTCCTACATGTATGCCCTTGGATCCGGCTTACCAAGTGATCCAGATCACTCTGTGTAAATGGCCTATCCCCATCACTGTTTGCCACCCAATCAATTGTCATGTAACTTGCAAAATTTATCATCCATGATTTCCATATTTTCTTCAAGTTCATTGACTAAAAAGTATTCAATAGTGTTCTGCTGGAAACCCCTATAGAAATACTCCAATTACAAAATTATTTTCCATTAACAATTAAACTTTGAGATCCGTTAGCTATCTTAATAAGTTTAATATCTGCCAAGTTAGTTTTGTATGTTGCTTTTTTTAGTCAAAACATCATGTGACAGTAGTCTTACAGAAATTAAATAATATTGTATCAATACAGTTCTTTTATCAATCAAAATTGAAATCTCATTAAAAATATATTGGATTGGTTTGTCAAGACCTATTTTCCATTAAGGTGATAGGCATTAATTATGTCTTCATCCTTTAATTCTTTATTGATTTAGTCCTGTATCAGCCATTCCATTCTTTTACCCAAGATTGATGTCAGGCTTAATGTTTATAGTTACCAACGTCAATTTGTTTGATCTTTTAAAATTGTGGTACAATATGGACTTTTCACAATATTATCCAAGATTTATTAAAAATTAACACAGTAAGCCAAATTGCTCCTTGGCCAACTGTTTTAATACTCCAAGGGAGTTTCTCTGGACCTGTTGTCTTTAAATTAGGTGTTTGTTTATATGCAGTTTACAGTCTCTTTAGTTACTGTTGCAGTGGCATGGCAAGTATTTTATTATCATTTTATAATATGAATACATCATCCAGCTTCTTTCCAGAAATTGAACATAAATATTTATTAAATGCTTTTACCTTATCACTCTCATTACGGCAATTTTACCACCTCCATCTAGTAATGGACTGATACACTGGTTAGAATTCTTTTTGATCAAGATATATTTAAGACATTCCTTCTTGTTTTCCAAAACCGGGCTGGCTATAGCTATTTCACTGGAACGTTTAGCTTCCCTTATCAATTGACAACTGAAAGCTTGAAAAAAATAGCATGTACTTCCCTATTTAAAGTACTGATAAATTCTGATTTTCCAAATGTCTTGAGCCATCTGAAAATTTGAATAATCAGAAGTTCAGATAAAATTATTTTTCATACAGATCCACACTTTGGTTAATCTCACATTTTGAATATTCAGGGTTTGAATATTCAGGCTTTTCCCTAAAGATCTTTTTAAATTTAGCAGAGAGAGCGCCAGATTAACCAGATGCATCACCACCACTCTGGTGGTTCAAAGCAGCTGTAAACCTTGCTTAATTGGACGGATAAGCTACTGGAGAAGCTCAAAGCAGCAGCAATGTACTAGTGAATCTATCTTCTTGTTTTTACAGTCTTTACCATACCCACAACCCAAAAGGCTTTATTCTTGAGCATTCTGAACTGCTTTAACACTTCACTGCAGCACAAAGACTCATACCGACAGAACAAGATGGGGACTATCTAATAGTTACATTGCAAAGTCTCTCCTTTCCCCACACTCCCTGCGGTTCTAAAAGAGGCTGAAAATTAACAGGGCTCTATTGACTTTTTGTTTCTGAATTGTATCATCATTTATGAGAATGAGGTTTCTTTGGTGCTTTAAGCCCTATATAAACTGTAACTATTTATTTTCTTGTTTACCTATTTGCTTTTTTTCATTAGATATTCCCTTTAAATACAGGTCCTATTGTTCTCTGTGAAGAGTAGTTTAATGGTCCAGTTTAGATCAGCCTTGTTCATCAGTTGTGTGCTTCCGTGGCTGGGGGAAGAAAATAAAATAATCCATAGGACTTCTGCAGCATATTAGGGTGACTATCTACTCTAATTCACTGAGGACCATTACCAGAAAAGTTACAAAATAGCTTTTCAGCAAATGTGCTTTTAAAAGTTACAATGTAACTAGACAACCACCTTTCCATCCTTTTTATTAAAGCGCTAGCACTTCCCAGTTCTAGGCAGGTGAAATAATAAATAATGAAGAGAAAAAAGTTTCTGTATATCCAGAGTATTTTAATAAATAAAAATAGTTTCTGAGACTAAGTGCAGATCTTATTGTTAGTCATGATAGTACATCTATTTTATTATTAATTTAGACAATACTTTATAACAGCCATAAAAGAAAATATGATATACAGTACATAAAATTAGTCATCTGCTGTGTTTTTACGTATAGGATCAGTTAAGAAGCTATGAATAACAACATTTAATAATGTCCTGCTGTCCACCACACAATGTCTATTGCGGTAAAAGGAGAGCAAGGAAGAGAGGCTAATTGTATGCTGGTTGCCCCTGTCCAGCAGGCTATAGATGGGGAGTCTCAAGCTAGGTGGCCTAGCCTTTTACAAAGGGCTGTTAAGCTATTGGACTGGGACTCAGGATATCTGGATTCAGTTCCTGGCTCATCACAGATCTTTTGTGTGATCTTGAGCAAGGCACTTAGCCTCTCTGCGCTTCATTTTCCCACCTGTAAAATGGACAAAATAATACTTCCTTTCTCCCATCTTTAATTCATTTTACTTAGAATATAAGCTATTATGCTCAGCAATTGTTTCTTACCTTATATATATACAACACCTAGCATAACGGGGCCCGGATCTCAACTGAGGCCTCAAGGTGCTACTCTCATAAATTAATAATAATAATAATAATAATAATTAATAATGCTGTGAGCAGGCTCTATTTCCTGAATGAAACCTCGCTTATTCTAGTGATGATTATCTCTAGATAAGGCACAAACAACAAATCAAAGCAACTCACCTTTGTCTGTACATAAAGAGCATAATAGTTTTCCAACCACTGATTCAAACTCATTCAAAAACCTCTATCTCTGTAACTCAAAGGTCAAATCATGGGACAAGCCTTATAGTTACTGTCAATTCTGTTTAGCAAATATTTATATGTGACTTGATTTGACTTTGAGAGATCTGAAATTAAATGTTATATTGTGAATTATGTTATGTATAATAAATATATTATAATGCACTTGAGAGCATTTGTGGAGTTATCACAAGTAAAACAAGAGAATATTTGTAATATTATTAAGTATTTTAAATGGTACCACTACTATGTCCCTTTCCCCCCACACCTCTACTGTGCCAAATGGATATTGAGCAGAACATAAAATGTCGGCCAGTATTTGAAGGCCTGAATACAAATGTTAGACAGATGGGTACTAGCGGTGATTCACAACATTTCTCTGGAGGCATGGCAAAGAAGGCCATGAGTCTCCATGAGTCAAACCAGAGTCTCTCTGGTTCTTTCCACAGACAAAGTTCTGTTACTGAATTCAGAGTGAGAAGTAGTAAACTTGAATCCTATTACTGGTCAAGAAGAGGTTGGGATGCATATATTTATATGTGATGGCTGAACCAGTCTGAATGTAGGACACTTTAGAAATGGAACATTCAAAATTATTTATTCTATCCATGAATATAGGCAGTCTATCATACCAAATATGGATCACTAAGATGCTTACTTCCATTTCCACAGTGGGTACCTCCCCAATTATACCTACCATTTGCTGTGGGTTTTTAGCATCTCCAATATCTTACAATGCAGTTTGGTCTGACTACATACACAAGAGCCTGTGCATAAATTATATTAGTAACAACATATACCTATAGACAGAAAGGATAGCAATAGTCCCATATGTGGATGATTAGCTAATTTAAGACTCATCACATACGGCAACATTAACATCAGTGTAAACTACTCAGAATTTATGGCTGGTGATTGATGAACAAAGTAAGATTTTTAACTCTGATTTAAGAGCTGGTGCTCCTGAATATTCATATTCAGTACAGCTGAAGGAAAAATCTTTCCATCTGCAGAGAAAGTGAGCAAAATAAAGCAAAAGTTTGATCTGCTGAGACAGATCAGATTATTTATTCTAAGAGAAATGGCAGTGCTCCTGGGTTCCCTCTGGCTTATCAACTAGAAGTAGTGCCCAGGTACAAGCTATTCTCCAGAACACTATTTCTGGCTTACAAAATTAAATTTTCCAAGACAATTCAGTTCCCTTCAAAGCTGGATGTCAACCAGCCTGGAGGAATGCAGTTAAGAGAGACAGAATAAATGTCCATCCCTCAGAATGAGGAGCCCCCTATACAACCAACTCATCTATGGCACCTGCCCAAGTGAGAAACACATGTTCATATGAACATAGCAGAGAGAGAAAGTAAAAAAGGTTCTAATCTGGTTGTACAGAAAAAATGTACAGGTCTAAGAACATAAGAATAGCAGTATCCTCTCTTCTGACAGTGGCTGGTGCCAGATACTCCAGAGGGAATGAACAGTACAGGGTAATTTATTGAATGACTCTGTCATCCAGTCCCAGCTTCTGGCAGTCAGAGGTTTAGGGACAGCCAGAGCATGGGCTTGCATCCCTGACCATCTTGGCTAATAGCCATTGATGGACCTATCCTCCAGGATGGGTTTATGCATGCTATATAGTTGCATTATAATATTTTCTGTCATGTTATCTATCCCTTTGCTAATATTCTGTTAGCTTTTTTGACTACCATTGCAATTTGAGCAAATGTTTTCAGAGAATTATCCACAATGACTCCAAGATTTCTTTCTTGAGTAGTGACAGCTAATTTAGACCCCATCATTTTGTATCCATAGTTGGGATTATGTGTTCCAAAGTGCATTATTCAACGTTTATCAACAATTTCATCTGCCATTTTGTTGCCCAGTTACCCAGTTTTGTGAGATCCCTTTGTAACTCTTCACAGTCAGCTTTGGATTTCACTATGTTGAATAATTTTGTACCATCTGCAAGCTTTGGCACCTCACTGTTTACCCTTTTGTTCAGAACATTTATGAATATGTTGAACAGCACTGGTCCAGTACAGATCCTTAAGGGACTCTGCTATTTACCTTTTTCCACTGTGAAAATTTACTATTTATTCCTATCCTTTGTTTCTTATCTTATAAACAGTTACTGATCCATAAGAGGACCTTCTTTCTTATCCCATGACTGCTCAGTTTGTTTAAGAGCCTTTTGTGTGGGACCTTCTCAAAGGCTCTTAAAGTCCAAGTACACTATATCAACTGCATCACTCTTGTTCATGTTTGTTGACCCTCCCCCCCTCAAAGAATTCTAATAGATTAGTAAAGCATGATTTCCCTTTACAAAAGTTCTATTAAATTTGGAGAATTCTGAGGTGGTATCTCTCTTAAACAAATAGGAAAAGATCCCTTATCAAAGGGATTGCCTTAAAGATTCTGCTTTGGACCAAAAAATAAAATCTTAATTTATGAACATCCTACTTTGCTGAAAAAAGCCAACCTGCTATCTGATGGACTCAGCAAACAGATGGTTCTGCATGGGTTATGGTCATTATAGTCTGTGTCCACTGTGACAACAGAATGCCAGACATGAAGGTGTTAAGATCTGAGATCACTTATTAACTCAAGGCACTTTGTTCCAGAGATCAAAATCCAGGAACAATGTTCACAGACATCTTCTCTGGTCCCTGGAATGATTTCCTGGGTTATGTCTTCCTTCTATTACAATCACTACACAAAGATCTCATAAAAGTGAGAGAGGCAAAGTTTGACCTGGGCAAAACCTTCCTCTGTGTTGAGTTAAAAGCACATTGAAACTGATGTCTGAATGCACCCTTAACTTAAGATAGCTGTAAGAAACAATTAACAGGCCGCTTCTAAAAGGAGGCCTAATAGATTCTGCCCAGAAATCAGCACCATGTGGGCATAAGGTTCAACTGGATATTGTGAACTGAAGGTAGGTGTAGGTGAGTGTGGGCAAGAAAAAAGAGGAGCTGAAAACTGAAAGTCTCTGAGGCAGGAAGAAACTCAAGCAGCAGCTTGGAAGTGTGGTCTGATGCTGGAAAAAGCTAGAGAGAGAGCTGGTGTTGGCAAGCAAGGCTTACGGTGTAAACTAAGAAATGACTCCTTTTGCTCTTGGCTCCACCTCTATTCAGAACAGCAGGTCTTTGTACATTTCTTGGAAATAAACAAGATTGCATGAAAAAAAAATACCAGACTCCATCAATTTTTACTTCCAACTGGAAAATCCCCAGGGCTCTGAAATTTAACGAGCCACTTGAGTCCAAAAGGGACAACAATACTCATCGTTCCAAACTGGCTGCATAGAGTTTGGTACTTTGACAGTGGAGGACCCAATATTTCTGCCATAAAGCCTTACCTTCAGAGTCCTGCCTTCAGCTAGAGCTCAGATGATAGCACTGTCAGAACAGTTGCTGATAGAACCACCTTAAGATGCATCCGTTGACACTTAACTTCAGTTATTTCTGGTGGTGGTAATGGTGTTACTATCAAGGCAACACTTGCAGGTCTAAGCACAGGACCCTATTGTGTTAGGCACTGTAAAAACACAGAGAAACAGATCTTACCCAGAGAGCTTACACTATAAATAGAGAAGACAGACAAAGTGTGGGAGGAAGTATTATTGTCCCCATTTTACAGATGGGGAACTGAATCACTGAGGGATTAAGTGAGTTGTGCAAGGTCACACAAGAAGCCTGGGAAAGACCCAGGAACTGAACCCAAATTTCCAGAGTATCAGTTCAATGCCTTTAAACACAATACCATCTTTTCCAAGTCAATCTGGGCTAGGTAACTTCCTTGAACTTCCAACAAAGTTTAGGTTATGATGTAAAAATAGGATAATTTAGAGAGCAAAACACTTTGATGCAAACATTCTTGAATTTCCTATATGGCTTATATAAAAGATGAACCATTGAATCTTCCACTATGAGCACTATTTAAGGCAAGAAAGGGATTTATTCTTGGATCACAAACTCTAGCTGCACGTTTTCTGGAGGATAGCTACATTAATTCATCTTCCTATTCGCAGTATTATTTCCACTTGTTCTTTTGAGCATTCTGGGGAGATCCTTTTGAATCTTTGCCAATATTTCCATGCACTTCCTATCACTTAATGTCTTAACCTTAGTGGCCATGTATGCCACAAGAGCATGGGAATAAGTAGGTTTTTTTCTTATTGTCTCTCTCTGGTTATTCATGAGGATTAAGTGATATTGAGAAAAGTACTATTGTTTCTCCCCAGGTCCCTGTCTGTTTTCCATGGTAATAAGTAGATATTGCTTTTTACATTTGGTCCCTCTCTTAAATCTGACTTAGATGGAATATGTCACTGACTGGATTTGAGCCCTCCTCTAAAGTTCTTTCCAGCTAAACTTGGCACAAATCATACTTATTTTACATGAAGAACTTAGGGGCTGTAGGGCCAAGACCACACTAGCAAAGTGGAAGAAGCGATATATTTCAAGAAGCTTAAATGCAGTTTAATCTGCCATTTTCCCTAGAAACCAAAGCTCATCCTAGCTGGGGCTTGTCACCCTCTTGGATTGAAGAAGAGAAAGCAGCTGCGAGACAATCATGATCCCCTCTTCCCTCCCAACACGCTCAGTAAAGACACCACAGATTGGCCACATTTGCTTCAGTTAGGAACTGTTTTTTTAACATTATTCCCCTGATATCCAATTTGGTATTTTCTAATGGAGAGATTATAACTTCTCTGTTCTGGACTGATATATTTCTGCTACAGAGAAACAATGCACAGTAGAACATCGGCAGCTCCTATTTGCACATCACCACCCACACACATGCCTCTTCTTCAGAAACATGCCTTCCCCTTCCACCACCCGTTAGAAGAGCAGTAGTTACTCTTCTTTCCAATTCGTTCCACTGCAGCATGGACCATTCCCCACCCCATCCTCTGCCAAAAACAAAACAAAAGATGCATTCACTGAATTAATCTAAAAAGAGAAAACGTAATGTTTCATGTTATTAAGAAGACCTTGAGCCGATTTGGTACAGGGATGGACTATTGTTTATGAGATGACACCTACCATTAACTGAGAGAAGTATAAGACCTATGGTTATTCAGTCAATATGAGACAAGGTTTTTAAGTGTTAGATTCTTCGATGCTTTTGGTTTTACTTAGTTAATTTCTATTCACTAATTCTATTGTTTTCTCTATGGCCCAGGGAGAGGATTTCAAACCTCACTTCCTAATTGTTTCATTAACATTACAATAACTAGATAGAGACCCAAGCTGCAACCATGAATCTGAATTTTTGGGGAGGTTTCCGAGTGCACACTTGACCCAACAGCTACAACCCCAACCTCTCATGTAGAAGATTTGGCTCCAGAGGAAACTAACAAAAAAAATGTCCTTAAAAATAAAAAATCAGTAGATACTGGGGAAAAAATACGACGTTCCCCCCTTAAATCAAAGAAAAACAGAAGTTGGAGAGTTTGAAGGAGGAAGTTTGTAGTGTGTCTTGTACTTTGCAGTGAAGGACATTTTCAGGGTTCCGCTAATTTATTTTTAAATGTGTCCCCCTTCAATTGAATGTAAAACAAAAGAATCGGAGGGATGTGGGATTGGGAGAAGTCTCGAATGTTAAAATTAAGACCTGGACCATGTCAAAACTCTGACTCCAAGCACCATCCCCAAGTTTGGATGTCAATGCCATTTAAAATTCAGATGCAATACCAGATTGGTACCCTCTTTAATTTAATCCTGATTTTTGTTTTGTTTTGTTTTGTTTTAAAGTGTAAATTTTAAAACATACAAATATACATATTTTGTGTCTGCAGGCCATTCCTTATTAGTTTGCAACAGGTACAAGGTAGATCAAATTTGGCATTTTAAACCATTTAATACTGTCCTAAAAAGGGCTATCCAGTGCCTACCCCACTTTCCCCCATCCCCATTCATGTTGCAGGTAAACCCAATACTCTCTGTGGGATCTCAGAAATTAGAGAGTTTTCATATTTTACACAAAATCCTTAAAAGAACTCATTTTTTTCAGTGCTGTCAAACATTATCACTAAAGCATCCCTATCTAATTAAGTGGCCGTTTAGTCACTCCAAAGGCAGCAATTTTTCATTTTAAAGGACCATCTCAGGCAAAGGCTAACTGATCCTTTAAGGCTGTGAGATGCCTTACCTTAGTGTGGTGCAGGGCCTTGTTACAGAAAACTCTGTGAAAGTGAAATTCCTAAACCTACTGATAGAGATCAAGCATTTTACCATAAGTCTAGGTAGAGTCTAATCTCTTCAAGGAAGGAATTCCACTGGAGGATGAATTCACCATTACACTGAATTTTTTAAAATGGCAACTTGGGGAGAGGAGAAGGGAAATGAGCTATATATCATGTTTGGAATGGAACTGGCTGAAGGTTTTGATATGAACCACAAATCTAGGTGCATGTTTGTGGAAAGAAGTGTCTATGGATCCTTCCCGTGCACATTTTATTAATTTGATGAAATCTGGAAGTATTGTAATGCAAAATCCTTTCCCCTAATGCCAAGTCTAAGAAGACAGGTTTGTTCTAGGGGGGTTGTGTAGAGTTTGGGGTAGTCTGGGTATGGAGTGGCAGCCTGTGGCTACTTCCTATTTCCCCATTCTGCGGGGGCAATGGGTAATGGATCTACATAGCAATGTGTCCTTTAGCTCTTCTGTACACACAGTAGAACTAGTATACACATGGAGATCAGATTAGCTGTGGAGGAGATGCCAGATTTGCTTCCAAGAAATTTTATACCCTTTCCTAATGCATCATGGTTTTCACAAATGACAAGCACCTAGGACATAGTCTTTTCATTGATTTCAGTGCGCTTTAGATCAGCTCTTAAATACATTTTAATCTTTCTGTGATTCTACCCATCTGTTGGTTCCAGATCCTCTCTTTCTTGATTTCCTTTCCTATTCCCTCATTCTGCTGCCTCCCTGTTCTTTATATCTACAGCTTCCTGAGTCCCTTGACACACACAATTTCTGTAGTCTAGCACATAATCTTTCCTGACATTCCATGTTCTTTAATCTGCTCTGCACATTTCCCTATACAAACTTTACCTTCATCTGACTGGCTCTCTTCTTTCCATTGCCTACATGTTGCAGACACACCAGTGAGCAGAAGGATTGTAAATGGGCATGGAGGTTTCATGTGGACCACACCCACAAACCTCAACAAAAGCAAATGGAGCAGCACTGCAACATTCCCTATTTGGGAAGGTGCCATATTTTTTGGCTGTCTGTTGATTGCTGGATTGATCATCAGAGAGGCATTACTCTACCTGTTGAAAAATATCAAAATGTCTCTGCAGCCCCATCCCACTTCTAACAATCAGGTCACCTATGTAAACACATGGTTTGAGACTAGGCAGCTGACAACTAGAATTTAAAGGTGAGCACCCAAAAATCAAGGCCCTCAAAACTAGTGGAGATTTTTAAAATGTAGACCTCAAAAAAAGCATTATATTAATGCAATAATACACTTCTGGAGTACGCAGTTCTACTAGGATGTATGGTCACACTGCCCGTGTAATAAAACTCAGGCCATTTCCAAGCATCAATGGAGCCTGTCAAAAATGCATAAATGTCTACTAAGTGGGACCCAAGAGTTCTGGATCTGCTGTGTTTGAATTGAATTCAGTTGCCAGAATTGTGTATGTGTGTTGAGAGGCTTGCTTACACTTCATCTGATAGTCCATCAGGTGAAGTACCTGCGGCAGCTACTTGAAATGCCAGGGCTTCTGGCCTAATTCTAGCACTTGACTGGACTTGTGATCTGAGAGCCTTTGAAACTCTAGGTCTCTAAACCACCATGACTAATGCGCCATGTGTCAATGCTCTGAACTGTCTAATCAAATAGGAACTGGAGAAAAATAATTGTCTCTCAAACAACCAGTTTGCTTGAAATCTCAGTCATATATCTTAACAGGGGGCAAATGAGGCACATTGTCTGGCAAGTAGCATTAACCTTGTATTTCATGTAAACAGAATGAAATGCCTTTCTTATGCCAGAAAATGAATGATAGCAACAATACTTATCGTATCACTCCATATGAATCATAAACATAAACGCTGCAATTTATGTGGATAATAAAGGATTTCTGAAAGTATTAAATCTGTAGGAAAGACATTAATCCCACTTTGACAAGTCCCTGCTATCTAATAGCATAACACTCCTTAAATATACCTATAGAGTAAAGAAGATTTGGCTTAAGCCATATAAGTGAATTGATGTCAGACGTACTTTGTGTATGAGCAACAGGATTAGGGGAGGAGAAATGGATGGAACTTAATGGGCCCCAATGGAATAAGAAGTCTGGGGATTTAACTTTTTTTACATTTTTTTCTGTATTAAAGTAGATTTAATGCCTGGGAAAAGATGCCGACCCTCGAAATTAAAGTCATCATTTTTTCTCTAGAACAGGTGCTCAGTGGGCAGCAATAGTGAAAAGCTCCTCAATATGTTTCCCCAATGTCTTTCTGTTTAAATAGAAGTGACAAGGTAGTTCACTACCAAGGTAGTTCACTCTCCATGTCTACTTGGCCTTTGGCTCCTTTGCTGAGACCACCAATATAGGACCCTACTGCAATTAAGATGTTGATGTTATGGTTACTGGGGACATGAAAGGAGTAATATAAAAACAAATTCACTACAATAAATACTAACACTCAAGTCATTCACCCTAAAAAAGAAAATGTGGATTAGCCTATGACAAAGCAATTCTGTTCTCCATCCTCTTTCATACAGCTTTTAAAAAGCATCTAGAATGCATTCTGATAACTCTGTGTATAAATTCTGTAAGTATATTCTATGTATATGTTGCTATGTTTCTCTGTGTCTGCTGGAGTTAGCTGCAATGCAGTGACTGAACTTCATGCCATGTAATGGAGGCAAAATTAATAATTATTTAAAAGTAATAGTATCATGGCTGGACATCTGACTCACTTGTGCTTCCTAATGATGTTTGTCTTCCGAATGATCCAGTTAGCTTAAATTTATATCATCTTGTGTCCGCCTTGCATTTTATAACTACGTGACAGGTGGTAAGTACAGGATTATTATATGCAGGTGGGAAAGGAAGTGTTTGGTATGATGTTGTTCTGCATAAAAATGCACACAGGTTGTTGTGGTGGCATCATTACATACAAGCTCATAAACAGCTATTTGGAGCAATGCTTTTTTGCAATGATATGTCAACAAGTTGTTGGCCTTGCATTTTTATAGAGAGGAAGGCACAAATTGTTGTTTCAGTACATGCAGGTGGTGAGGCTGTGTTTGCAAAGCACTCTGAATGCTAATACAATTACATATGCATGTATATCCCAGCAGTTAATAAGTTGCTTTGGTGTAGGTCTATTTATCAAAATGATATATTAAAGATGTTCTTAATGTTTCTTTTCCTTGCGTGCAGTGCTTATTTTGTAATGAAAGAGATGCTGAGGCACAAGCAATATTTTTACTTTCACAACTGACGTGTCAAGCCCTGAGGTGCCAGCGCTATGAACTGCTAAGAGTTGGGGTGCTGTGGCTCAGCCCTGGCATAAATTAAGCACTGCTTGTGTGAGACCTCAATTAATTGTGTGAGTCGGTAAGTCTGTCTGAATCTGTGGACAGTTCCAAAAAAGATGAGTGCCTCTCTGTGTCTGTAGCGTTTTCGCCTGTTTGGGCTTATGTTTTTGATGATGACTCAGGTGCAGAAGTGTGTATGTGGTATTCTTGCCAATGGGAGGAGGGGGGAGTATTTGGAGTTTTCTTCCATGGATCCCTGAAAATCTGCTTTCCATTTTAATTTCATTATGCCATGCCACCAGCTGGGAGAATAATTTATAACAAATCATTTAGTAGAAGAATTTTGCCTATGTATATGTTCACCAATTGTCTATAAACAGATTGTTTTTTCCTGAAAATTATTTATTAATCTAATTATTTGTCAAATCATTTCTTCATTTAATTCTTGGTTTGTAATTTGTTCATTGTGAGTATATTCAGTATTCAACTTCAAGCTGTTCCAGTTGGACACACAGGCCGCATGGTATGTTTATGTTATGACTGGATGAATGGTTACAATCAGGTTCCCAATGCTAATACTTGTGATTACAAATTCAGAATCTGCTTTCCATAAATAGTCTGCAATATTTGCTTAAAATTTGCCATTTCAGTGAACATGAAAGCCAGTTAACTCATTTGCTTTAATATTCATGGGAAGGGACATTAAAAGGGGCGGGAGCACAGCTGAAGAAAATTCTTTAAAAAAAAAAAAAGAAATATAATGACTACTTGTGGAAAAATTTTGGCCATGTGCACTCACTCTAGCCAGACGTCTCCATTCCAGCACAATTCACAGATGCACAGAGAATGGCATTTTGCCCTTCAGTTCTGCAGTTCATCTTCATGTTTGGGCCTGATTTACTGTGTGGGTTCCCATTCAGTTCTGTTAGTGAAATAATATATAAATATTTGCTCTTTTAAGCTTGTATGGTTGAGTGGGTTGTTCAAATGTTTTCAAGCCTAAAATATGGAAGGTCCGATCGATGTGATTCAGTTGATTTTGCTCCCATCTGGCTGTGGTCTTGTGGGAAATTTGAGACATGAAGTTTGGAGTGTCTAGATTACTTAGTAAATGGGAAAGAGAAGTCTTTGTATGTAATTTCTTTTTGATATATTTCCAGATAATTAAGGCATTTTTGATTCAGGCATTATATTACTCCGGATTTGTGTCTTGATCTTTGTGGTACTGATACAGGGATTTCAATGCAGTCACTGGAAGAGCTGCTTTTTAATACCCATCTAAGCTGGGTGTGTGGTACCTGATATCAGGTCCATTAGCTATTTTTGATGGGCTTAATTATAATAGTTAGAGAATCAAACTACGAGGCCAGAATTTTCAGAAGAGCTCAGCTCACATGTAAGTACCAAAATAAGTGGCCAGTTTTTTCAGTGTTGAGATCTTCTCAAAATCTGGCCCTACTTGTTGAGTATTGAAAATCTGGCAATGAGCTCTTTTGGAACTCTGGTCCCTAATATCCTGGGATCAACATGGCTATTCCAACACTGCATACATATATATCAGTATATACAGATGCATGCACACAGTGAATAGATTATATCCACCCTCTTTGGATGGTTTTGGCTATAAATACCAGTGCATGTAATGCACTCATTTACATTCAGTAATTATTTTGATTGAAATCTAATAAATAGAAGTGCTGGCCACAGACTATTTTAATTTTTCCAAACTTGAACCTCTCCCCCCACCAAATCTGCCTCATAGAAGAAATGAGTATTTGGAATTTGTGTCGTCCTTTTCATTGTGTTGCCCTCTCACTATCTAATTTTACCTCTGATGAAAGGATGACATTTCAGATTTTGGATTCTCCCATGCTCTGCCTCCCTGCCCTATATCAGCCCATAATGAATGAGCGTACCAAATTTCAAGAAGTCAAACTTAATGGGAATAAAGAAGTTAATTTTGTGTAATTTTGTTGCACAATCCAATAAGTCATTAGAGCTGTGCTAGTTCAAACCAGTGGAGAACTGGTCCACACATTCTAGTCCTGAAAGATGTTAGCCCTTAAACTTGCCATTGAACCAAAACTTTTAACATTTCTCTTTCTTGACACTGGGTCAGAGTAATTTTGGGGCAGATGGATTCCCATTTCGATATGATGGATATTGATTAGAGATATGGAATGTTAGTAATAATCCCAGAATAGATTAAACTACTGATAATTGCACTTAATGTATATCTTTAATCTTTGTAGATAAAGTACATGGGTCCTATAACAGGCACAAGCGTGTCTGTTTGGATTGATGATTCTAAGAATCACGCTCTAGACCCTTTCCCTCTTTCTATAACTCAAACACATTTTTTCTAGTATCTGAAATGTCTATTTAACATGATATCCATTATTTGCAGGCTTTGGGCTAAGACTGGAAGTATAAGAATGCCATTCTACAAGATAGGTTGTTTTTACATCACTTTCAGCTCAACCAGGAGAGGGAAGGTCTGAAAATCTTGTAAAAATGTGTTCTCATGTCATTTCTGGCCAAATTTTCCAATCCAGGCTAAAAACACAAACTTCAACCAGCACGAATCTAAAAGCCAGTTTGTACTTAGCACCTTGTATACTCTTCTGATGGGTTTTTTTCTCTAGAATACCAGTACATGTGGGCTGATCCATAACGTATGCAGAAAATTTGCTTTCTCATTTCTACAACTCCAGAATTTATTAATACCAACCTTTGGTTTATGACTCAGGGTTCAACAAGTTCTAAATAATATTGTCTGATGGATCAATTTTAGTGTCAGATGTGTGGTAGACTTACAATACAATACTTGAATCCTTATACTTCATTCTGTTTCAGATCTTATTGTGTATGCATAAGCACATTAGTTTGTCTGCTTTGCCATGCACTGATGACAAGAAGTAATTGTAAATGAATGAGGCTGAGCTTTTAGTTTTGGTTACAAATTCTAGAAATAATGGTATTTCTGGATTTTTAGAGGCTTTAACCCATGTCTATGGTATCATCTGTCTAAACCTGCTACTATTCCATGAAACTTTTCAAACCAGATTCTGCTCTCCAATACATCAGTGTAACTCTGGGGGTGACTCCCTTGACTATGACATTGCGGGAAAAATAAAGCTCATCTTTCTTTTTTAAAAAAAGATAGAGATATTTTTGCATTCAACTAGCTGGATTAAACAAGTAATGCTCTTTCTACTATATTTGGTATAATTTATTGCCATCAAATGCAGAGCAATCTCTAGCAGCCAGCTGAAATTTGCCAGTACCCAGGGCCTCCATAGAGGGAGGTCTTCAAAGTCTTCTGGCTTGCTCCCCTAATTTAAGATGCTGGATTCTGCCTTCTGAATTTGTCTCCTCTATCTTTTCTCTCTAAAACTGGCTCTCTATGTGTTGTACTGTACTTTCTTTAGGAAATATTATTGATCCTGTGTTTCTAATTTTCCTGCTGCGTGATGCTCTCTGTTCTCATTCAAACCAGTGTAAATTGCTTCATGCCAAGAGTTAGCAAAAAGATCCTTCAAACATACACTGATGCTTGTTAGTTCAATAAATGAAGATCCAGTCCCTGTCCAGACACAGAGAAAATGGTAGATTTCTGTAATAATCTTTTTTTTGTTTTGTTTTGTTTTAATTTGCTTTGTATTCCTTCAAGCCCACTGTAAAGCTTTACATGAAAGAGGTATGTGCAAAAGTTCAAAGCCTCTACTGTTTGATTGGTATTCCCAGCAGAAAGATGGATGCGAAAAGGTGGATTGCTAAAGTGTGACTGGAATCTTCTCAACATTTTAGCTGAAAAAAATTAGAGTTCTTTCTTTCTATTTCCACTTTTGGTCCCTTCTAAGTACAACACCACAGAACAGAGCTCTATTGAAAACAAAGCTCATGCTCTTGCTCTGATTCAGTATTGTCTTGGTATCTTCATTTTAGGTCTCTCCTCGAACATTTTTGTAATGGGAAAAAAAAATCTCCTCAAATGATGAGTAAGAGAATGCAGCAGTCATTGTTTTTCAGAAACTCACCAAAAGGTAACGGGTCCTGGTGTATCATCTGCATACAGAGGAAAATTTAGACCCTACCTCTCCTGGCAGTTGAACTGAAAAGAAGTGTTCCCCTCTATTTAGTGTGGAGTCCAGTTTTATTGGGGGAGGGGGGCGTGGGAATCTACACAGCAGCACCCACTGTTGCTCAGATCCCTCCCCTCTCCCCCCCCCCACACACCTTGTAGCATGTTGGTTGAAGAAGCTTTCAGGGAGAAACTCTACAGCTACTCTGTGGCCTGGAGGAAGATAATTCTCTGCTGGCCTACTAACTGTGTTACTCCGTGCACATCCTGCGGCTTAGGCCAGATCCTTATATTTGGGTGGAGTGCACATTCAGTGGCTCAGGTTCAGACTAGTTATGTCTGAAATTTTGGAAGTATTTTTGAGTTATTAATCACACCCCTGGAATATATTCATGATATAACAAAACAGCATATGGAATGGAATACAACTGCAATGGATTTGGTCAGTGACAGTATGATTTAAACTATACCCTTTGAAATTTCCATCAGCCTATCAGATTGGTTAAGGAGGCTGTTTGTAAGGTATGAAATTCCAGGCTGCAATCCAAACCAGTGAGGGGCTGTGTCACCCTTGCCCTGAACCTTTACTGCTGTAGTTCCCATCTGGGCTCCTCACAAACAGTATACAGATCACTCCCTAAATGTCTGTGTAAAGCCCTGGTCCAGCAACTCTGACCCCAGCAGCCTGTCAGCAAACCCCATTCGCACTTTGACTTCCAGCAGCCTTGATTACTATTTGCAGAGTGACCCCAACACACTTCTAGTCCTGAATTCACCCCCTTCCCCACAACATGCGTTCTGCACTGGTCAGCCTTCTCCTGGACAGTTCACATATTTTAGGTCCCTTGCCCCCTAGGGGGATCAATATACAACAATTTGCTATTTCAAAGGGAGTTACCTACATAATTCAGTTTAAACACTACACTGGGTTAGTTTTGATGAAAGAATAAAATAAGTTTATTTAACTATAAAGAGAGAGGTTTTAAGTGAATACACATATAAGGCATTAAAGTCAGAAATGGTTACAAGAGAAATAAAGATAAAATGCTTCCTAGTACTAAAACTTAAGAAACTAGACTTAATTCAAGGTGACATTCCTTACTACATCTTCCCAGTAATGTTGCTGACCAAATTATCAGGCCAGGATCTGCTCCTGAAGTCCAAAGGCTGTTTCTTTTTGTCTTCAGGTGAAAGAGAGAGAGAGAGAGCTGGATAAGGAGAGATACCTTGGGGTGTTCTTACTCCTTGCTTCGTAGTCCAGTCACCTTTTGAAATGCATTTTCCTGCGGGTTACCCCTAGATAAAGTTAATTCCTTCTGTGAGGTTGGAGTCACAGAGTCTCTGTGAAAGAGGTTTCATGCTGTTGTGTGCTAAGATGCAGATCCGTTTGTTCCTGCCCCACATCCTCGCCGCTTGATAGATGATTGTCCATCAGCTTTGATGACACCAGGCTAGAGGCACCAGCTTGTCCTTTATTTTTGTGAAACTGGTTTACCCAAATGTGTCTGGTAAACACATTTCAAACCTAGTTTCAGATTGTTTCTAACTTTACATATAAAGTTACTACATACATTTCCTCATGGTATTACTGACTAGCGAATTATTAGTTTTCAAATGATACCTCACAAGGCATATTTTGTACAAAGATCATTACAACAGTAATTTACCCTTCACAACTGAAATATCATTGTTTGTAGCATTGTAAATTCACTCCCAGAAATGCTATCCCATCTGCCTCCAATACTGCAAGGAATATGGCAGAACCCTAACTCCAGCACCTGCCACCAGTAGAACCAGGTAGGTAGAGGCTAATCACTGTTCCTGAGTTGAGATTGATGAACTGATTCAGATAAAGTGAGAATCTTCAGCTTTGTCTAAACTGAAACTGAATTTCAGTCTTTAGCCTGATATAAAGACAATTTTTTAAATTCCTATTTGGGCCTGAATTTCATGTGGTACAGAGGGGCTTCACTGAAAGCAGAGAGCTCTCCAGTATCTAGCAGCATCAGAGCCTATGTGAACCAAACTTCTTGTGGTTTGCCCATTGCTAGTCAATAGTATCTGCATGTTTGAGAGTTGGCAGGTACACCTGTGACAGCTCTACCTTTCTCTCTGAAGGCGATGAGTAAATTTTTCCTGACCATAGACTTTTCTTTGACTCTTGCTTAACTGTGGCATATGAATGCAGTTGGTTACAACTCTTCATGTCATTTGTGTTAATGTGACTACTGGAAACAGCGAAATAATGCAACCAAGATTTTTAAAAGTGACAGTGTTTTGGGATTCCTAAAACGTTTGGGTGCCCAACTAGGGACACCTTAAAAGGGACTAATTTTCAGAGTGGGGGTGCTCAACGCTTTTGTGAAAACCTGGCCCTATTAATGTCATAAGTTAGGCACCCAAAATCATTAGTCACCTTTGAAAATCTGGGCTGACACAGACTTGCGCTTGAGGATTCAGACTTTCAGCACTGAGGAATTGCATTCTGATTTGCCTCTTCTTTGAAATTTCATTACAGCAATGTTACAATACAACATTAGCATACTACATCATACACTACTTATTCTTTTCCAATTATACGGTCAAGTAGTTGTATGGGAAGGGCTTGTTTCCCACAGTGCCTTCATTCTGGGAGCCCAGAGAGGTTAAATAAAGGCTGCAGAACTGCAGTTATGTCCCACACTTCCCATAAACTACTGAAGCACAACTCAGCTGGGTGTTCATTTTACATATAATCCTGGCAGAAAAA
The DNA here is from genome assembly GCF_026122565.2 of Emydura macquarii macquarii. Lineage (NCBI taxonomy): Eukaryota > Metazoa > Chordata > Testudines > Chelidae > Emydura > Emydura macquarii. The sequence goes on from NW_027131527.1 coordinate 2,199,173, forward strand.
CATCCTCTTCAAGTAGGAGAATGCCAGCATGTGGTAAGCTTTGGAGGACTGGAGAACTGCATGTAGAAATAAAATGCATGCATGAAGAAGCAGCCTTCTGCCTTTAGACAAATCATTTTCAGATGACACATGTAAATCCTTAGCTTAATATTGTAAGCATCAAGACCCCCTTTTATTAGATTTCATAGACTCCTATAAACAGAGCTCCTCTGTTAAGTTCCTCTCTATTTCTTAGCTTATTTTTTTTTCACTCTTTAAAAACTTTAGCATATAGATATACAATGGGTTTGACGCATAAGAAAATGATGATAATTTTCTAAACAGTTTTATTTACTTATGTATTTATTTTAAAAAACCCAGTAGAGAATTCGTGTCCATAGAGCTGGACAGAGAGATAGCCCTGGAGATTGGCGTCCTCTGTTTATAGACTGGTATGGCATGTGCAGCACGACATCAGTGCATGCTTCCCCATGCTGGCCTGCCAATGTGCCTCAAACCTGTCCTGGAGGGACCTCTACCATGCTTTACACATCCTTTTCCCTTCCATTCAACTAACACTGTGGGCCCAGCACACCCAGGCATATGCTCAAGTGGCAGCAGCTTCCTTGTCACATATATTACCACCATCTGAGGCAGCCACTTGGTTGATCACCTCTGCCAATTCCACCTGAGGTGGCTAAGGCCCCTTTCCAAGCCCCATCAGGAAGCCTTGGATCCATTGTCTCCTGGTGGCCATCTCACCCTATGTGGAAGTAAACATGCGAGCATAAACAAGGGCTGTGGCAATTTGTCAGTCAAGGAGGGGGAGGTTGGATGGGGGGAATCTTTTGTGACTGATGTTCCTTGTTCACATTTCAGGGCAATGTTCCTCTATGTGGTGTCCACTGATTCCTTAGATTCTTCTGTGGAGCAGTGAGCACTGTCTGGGATTCTCTGCTCAGTGTTCCCTTCCAATGCCCTAATTTTGACCCTATGACCTACAGCTCCTTCTTGTTCATTTTGTATTGATCCCCATGTTTATTCTGGTCCTTCCTGTCTGCTCCGGGGGAGGTTCTTATGATTTTGTAGGCAAAGGGAGACCAAATCCCTTTGGACCATAAACAGAGGCCTCCTCCAATCCCCCAACCAGGTGGGGGTGGCAACAGGGAGAGGCAGATGTGTAGATCCAGCTGCAGCACACTTGCACCAGCAGATAATGTCACGATACCAAGTCAATTGTCTGCTGGGAATTTGAAAAACAGATTATGAGTCCGCCACACCACCTGAGTGAGGCAAAGGGGCTGCAACACACCAGAGAATTTTGCTTACAGTATGTTTTGAACCTACCACTGTATAAGAAAATTCACTAAGTATTATAGAAACAGAATAGTGTCTCCAAAATTAAGACTATCAGACAATCTCCATTCTAAGCCTGTCCTTCACCTCTCACACATCCCACTACCTTGTCAGAAAAAGCTTCTTTCAGTCGAAAATTCTTTTTAATAAATAATAAATAGCTGTTTAAAAAGGGATAATAAATAATAAAAATAATAAAAAGTTGTTCATAGGGAGCTATATTTTTTATCTTTTTTAGTTAAAAACTCGAGATCTGAGAGTTCAGCTAACCACAATCTCATTCGCCAGGAAACCAGGTGAGAAGAGCTCCTAGTGATTGCACCAGGGGTAAGTTTAGACAAATAGAAAATATTCCATGTTACTTGCCCTCCTGGATAGTGACTTCTCACTGTGGGCATGGCTCAAGCACAAAATGCAGCAACACGAATTCCCAAACAGGGCAAAAAAAAAAGTTCATAGCCATTATCTTCACATAAAGCTTGTGAAAATGAGGAGAAAAAACCTAGGAAAACTACCTACAGTTCACACTTACTCCAAAACATGTATGAACTTGAACGAAGGCTGATATTGAGTTGAAGGTTTCACATGGACTCGATAATCGTATATTTTGGGTTGATCTTTTTAAAAAGCCTTTCCTTTGCTGGTGATATTGTTTTGTTTGGTCATTGATATATATGAGAAATATACTCATGTTCTTCTCCTTAGACAGTATTTCTTCCCCACCTCCCCACCACCCACAGCTCAGATTTGCACATAAGTATTTTGCCAACTGGTGTTTGTATTGAAAGAAGTCAGAATGATGTCCCCTTTCTTTACCTATGTAACTGGCTTCTCATTAATGGGAGAATGACCTCGTGCTTAAATTGTCAAATTCCAGTCATTCAAACTATCAGGCTCTTCAGTGTGGACTTCTATGATTCCAGGCAACAATGGAGGGAACTGAGCTCACAAAACTTATACCATTCTAATAAGTCTTTCTTCATATTCTAGAAAAGTTAAGGATTTTTATTTGTGTAATTTTCTCATTACTCCATTATACAAGCTCTTCGTGGATTTATGCCACCCACTAACCAAAATGTGAAGATAATTAAGCATAAACTATTCAGAACCACCATTTCAGCAAGAGTAGTAGGCTGTCTATAACCAGTATGCACAAGGAGAGGGAAATCAGATTACAGTAACATTTTCCTACTGTTACTTTGACAGCATAGAGGAACATACTATACTAGTACACTTCTACCCTGCACCAATCGTAGCTTCATACATTAAACAGAATATAACCTATTTTAAATTTTGTGTTCATAATCTGCACTTCTATATCACCTTTCATCTAAGAATCTCAAAACACTTAAAATGGATAGCCATGAGGAAATGGAATATGATTTGTTTATAACAAAGAGCTAGACTAACGATCAAAATATCATGGCTCTCTTCCTGCAACAAACCTACCTCAGGACTTTCAGTGTCCTTGCCTGGTTCTTTGAACCTCCCCATTTTTAACCTTGCCTCTAGTATTATTTATACATTTAGGAGGGAATGTTAGGCCATCAATGTTTTCCCAGCTGTAGTATTATAGAATAAGTTAGCTTGCCCTCTGGTTGAGACAGCATAGCAAGAAAATGAGATCCCAGTGCTGTAAGATATGGTTCTGCCCCACGAGGAATTGAATCTGTGCAAAGTGGGTTTTTTTTACCCATAACATGCATGAGATATGTCTGTATTTCAGAAAAATACCATGTTGATAGTGGCTGGTAATTATTGATTATTTCTTTGCAGAGTGGGGCTCTATTGTACCAGGCACTGTACAAACAATGTTCAATATCTTCATGAGTGATTTAGAGAATGGCATAGAGAGTACACTTATAAAGTTTGCAGATGATACCATGTGAGAGGGGTTGCAAGTGCTTTGGAGGATAGGATTAAAATTCAAAATGATCTGGACAAACTGGAGAAATGGTCTGAAGCAAATAGGATGAAATTCAATGTGGAAAAATGATAATAACTCCTTTTAGGAAGGAACAATCTATTGCATACATAAAAATGGGAAATGACTGCCTAGGAAAGAGTATTGTAGAAAGGTATCTGGGTGCATAGTGGATCACAAGCTAAATCTGAGTCAACAGTGTAACATTGTTGCAAAAAAGCAAACATCATTTTGGGATGTATTAACAGGAGCAAGATATGAGAAGTAATTCTTCTGCTCTACTCTGAACAGATTAGGCCTCAACTGAAGTACTGTGTCCCGTTCTGGGCACTACATTTCAGGAAAAACGTGGACAAATTGGAGAAAGTCCAGAGGAGAGCAACAAAAATGATTAAAGATCTAGAAATCATGACCCATGAGGAAAGATTGAAAAAACTGGGTTTGTGTAATGTGAAGAAAAGAAGACTAATGGGTGATATGATAACAATTTTCAAGTACATAAAAGGTTGTTACAAGGAGGGAGAAAAAATGTTCTTCTTAACCTCTGAAGATAGGACTGTAAGAATGGGCTTAACTTGCAGCAAGGAAGATTTAGATTGGACATTGGGAAAAACTTCCAAACTGTCAAGACAGTTAAGCACTGGAATAAATTGCCTAGGGAGATTTTGGAATCTCCGTTATTGGAGGTTTTTAAGAGCAGATTAGTCAAACACCCGTCAGGGCTGGTCTAGATCAATGTTTCTCGATAACCAGCCCATGGACCAGCACTGGGTCCCTGAGAGCTCCCTGACACAGTTTAGGAAGGCAGCAATCCAGTCCCTGGCATCGAAAAAGTTGAGAAACACTGGTCTAGATATTACTTAGTCTTGCCTTGTGTGCAGGGGACTAGACTAGAAGACCTCTTGAGGTCCCCCTTCCACTACTCTGAGTCTAGGAAACAATTTGGGCTCACTGCCCTAGAGAGTTGATGAACTGGTGATACGTTGCATCACAAAGTGTGATTTTTATGCCACATTGCATCAAGAGATCAGGCACCACTGTTCCTACAGGAAACAGCAGTTGGAAGTATCAGCTGCTGAGCTACCATAAAAATATAGCTGCTTTATGTAGAAACACAGAACATAATGAGCAACACTAGCCTTGTATGGTTACCATGAAATAGCCAATTGCAAAAATGTAAATATCCTTCTATCTGAATCACAGCCTCTCACCACAACATACTTCTATTTTTTAAAAGAACACTAATAATTCAGGGACTAATTTAATTTTTCCATATCAAATTATTTGTCAATAAAACTAAAAGAATAATTACAGAAACTGATGCTTTGATGATTTGTTAATGAAACAGACTGCATAAAGGCAGAGGAGAATCATGGGACAGCGTGACAGTTTATGATGGGAAAGCATTTTCTCCTTTCATAAATCTCTCTCCTATAGGAGCAAGGCTGCAACCTAAAGTACTTGACTAGAATGACACTTTCTGCTTTCTCCACAACTGCACAGGAACAAGTATTAATCTAATTCATGAGATGTCTCACTGCAGTCACTTAGGTGATAACATGTGTGAGTTACACTAATCTCTAGGGAGCTGGGTTGCATATTGGGTTAAGTTCCAGAAGCCTGAGTTCAAATCCTAATTTAGATTAGACCTTCACACTCAGCTTCTCTTGTGATATGAGTCCTCATTTGCACACACCACAGCAAATCTACACAGTTTGGCACAATTAACTGTATCTATTAAACAGAAGCTTAGATTGAGGAAAGGAGATCTGATAATGATCAGGACTGAAGTATATGCTAGTTTAGCTGGTCGGGGACTATATTAAACCTGCTATTAGCATCTCTCTTTCACAGACATTAAATTCCCAAGTATAAAAGTAAAGTGAATTCATTTACCAGTGAACACAGATCAGGCAGTGGAAAAGGTCAAGCAGCAATATGGCAAATGGTTTTTAAAAGGTGGTCACACACCAGTAGAGAAGTGGAGTGTACTAACATGTCTCTCACATGTACTTCGTTTCAAGCAATGTCACAGGAATCCCAAAGTTATCTCCATTCCAGACAAATTTGGCATCACTCTTATTGTTGAAAATTGCTTACATTCGAAATAATCCTGAGACTGAGGCTACAGAATTAGCATTTTCACTGAAGGAATCAGTCCCCCTCACCCCATTGTAGATTTCCCACAGGAATAATTCTTTTGTCCCCCATATGCCGAGTCTTTCACACACATAGTGTGTCTCATGTTTGGATCTTGGCAGGTTGAAAGCTGTGTCCACTAATGGGAGCGTATTATCATTGTCCGATTATTCAATCCCACTCCCATGCCGCCTTCAGCCAAACATGCCAAAGTGGGGATTATGTATTTAATCATTTAAAGTGACACTTAGTCTTGTTTCTCCCCATGGTGCAATGGAGGCTCTGTAGTGATGGTATGGATTATACATTGGTGAAGGGCCGGTGTAATGTGCTATTTAATTTTGCACCTCTTGTATACTGGACTTGCCTCAACCTACATGAAATGTTAGAAACAATGGCACCCAGAAACTATCATTTCCCAGTGGCATGTGATTGCCTGGCCCCCAGAAATCCATGCTATTACACTAAAGGCAGAAGAGCTAGAGTAAAGCAATGATTATTTATTGCTGTGAAAAAGGATGGCAACTGCTGGAGAAAAACATTGTCATTCTAAATGTAAGCAGGGGTTATGTCAAATAGCTGGATGAAGTAATTTTTTGTCCTATTATATATGTTATGTATTGTATACATACACACATACATACACAATATATTGTGTAGGTATATATCTACAAAGTAAATAATTTTAACTGTGATTATATATGTAACTATAATATATTACATGATGGGGTGGCCTAATGGTTTTTTATCAATGTAATTGCAGTCCTCTTTGTCAAGGCCTGTTTTTGGGCCTCTGTCTTCAATATCTCTGCAGCATAAATTTCCCAGCAACGACAGCATAACCCAAAGATGACAGGTGATCTAATCTATGAACACTTAGTATAATTCTACTGTGCCAGCCCTGGACATAATGTCAGAGTCACCACCAGAGGAAATTTTCCAATCAAGCCAATAGCTTGCTATGCATCAATCAAACCCCAGGAGCCATATTGTGCCATGATTACAAGGGTCACCTCTGCTTACAAATTGATGACATGATATGGGCCCAAATTTTTGATAGCTCGGTCATGTAACCCTTTTTAAAATAAGCCATTTAAAACAAACAACCAGACAACCTCACCCATTCACAACCTCCCTGACGTAAGAGACTTTATACCAAAAAACCCCATTGAATTGTCAGCCTTATAAACTTTCAGTTATCTGCCATAGTAAAAGCTCACAGCAGTTAGCAACAGGCATTGCTTTGGGTGCTTATAACTACCACATCAATACAGGAAAAGCGAGTCTACCCACCCAAATGGGAAGGAAAGAAAGAAAAGCAAAAAGGGAATAACAGTGGGGACAAACAAATCAACTAACCAACCAACCAACCAAAGGGAAGGGGTAACAAATGACTCAATAGGACACAACAGGACTCACAACAGGAAGGGAATAGGAAGAGAAAAAGGAAAGGCAGCTGCCAGAGAATCTCCCTGACATCCTACCCTTCTCTTGCACTAGGCAGAACTCCGGCATAGTAGAGAACCAACTCCCAAATCTCTCAATGCCTTGTTTTTTCCTAGCTGGAATTAAGCCTCTCATCCTTTGTCTCTTTCCACAAGGTGAGAATATGAAAATATTTTGCACTGCAGCAAACTCAAAAGCACTATAAAAATCTCTTTTATTTTAAATACAGGGCATAAACCAAAGCAATTCACGTGATCCCTTACCATGGTAAGCACACAAGCAAACAAAAAAAAAAAAACCCAAGCAAACTAACACACACAATCTTGAAAGTGTGCAGGCATTTCCCTCTTCAATGCTTCCTGACTCTCTGTTGAAGACAAAGAACTCAATTTAAAGACTGAGTAAAGACTGCAAAGATGCCGCAGAGGTTTTTTTTTGGCCATATGTTAACCCAAAATATGAGCAGTAACTTGATCATTCTTTGTATCAGGTTCTCCTTTTTGGAAAGATTAAGGGATAGTGTGGGTGGTGGCAATCAGCAGCATTTTCCATAGATTATAAATAAGTGATATTTATATGTGGTATAGAGCTGGCTGACTGTATTCATTGTGAATAAACTTTGTGCTGACTATAGCTCTTCTTTCTGTCTGGGAACGATGCACAAATGGTTCATAATTTCCACTAATGTGTCCATTGTTTGTAAGTACTAGCTGAACAGTTTGGATAGACAATTTTCAGCCTATGGTTTGATGCTGAACTCTTATTTCAACTACTTGTTTCCCATTATCTTCGGTATGTGACTAACCTAAACCACGAGGTATAGTTTCTTTCTTGGGCTGGAATGCCAAATATGTGTAGATCAGGGTAATAGACAGTATGCTACAAACACCTGATACTTTTGTTTGCAGGTGACTAGTCTCATTGGCATCTGACCAATAGTATTTGTAGGAAGAACAGCCACTCCCCAAAAAGATTTTCAATAAAAACGGTTTTGTGCAAAAGAATGAGAATAGCACAGACATGGTCAAACCTAAAAGCTATTTGGAATTCAAATGAATGATCATGAACAAGCTCTTATTTTTTATTTATTTATTTTTAGTATTCCATCCAATATGGACCTTCCCCTTAATCTTGTGCCTATTTACTGCCCTTGGAAACTTCTGTTGTAAATTGGAATGGCTGAGTTGATTTGAGCTCCTGCTATCTTGAAATGTATGTCAGGGAAAAGCTTGCCACAGTCTAGCGCACTAAAAGCCTGCCACACGCTATACGAACAATCTAGCAAATTACTATATGCAGCTGCCCCAAGCAGTGTCATATTGTATTCACACAGCAAGTTAAATGTTTTCCCTTTTTACAGCTATGTCATAACTAACCCCACAGGACTCCATATTTAAACTTTTGAGTGTTTATGCAGATTGAGCCTTATGTACAAACTCTCAGAACTTCATCCATCACCATAATTTAGTAGGTAGCTTGTACTTTTAAATATCCATGTGACAAACTATGGATGGACAAAAGGTTTAAACACTGGAATTAAAATCAGGTACTCCTGACAGTGTGTGTGGCTCCCATGGAAAATTACTGAAGCTGTGTGTATATACATCAATGGGCAGAAATTGTCTCTTAAATGTGCAAGTTAATATAAACAATAGTGCAGGTGTATTTTGAGTGTTTATTTTCAGAAGAAATAGGCTGAAAACATTTTGCATATAAATTCTTAGGACTTGGAACCATGCTTCACTCTTACAGATCATTAGCCCTTGGAGAAATGTAGGGGGTGGGGGGAGGTAGGACGTAATTCTCACCACCAGCACTACTAGAGGTAAAATCATGTTGGGAGCATCAAGAAAAAACTTTCTTCATCTTTACTATTAATTTGTGCAAAGACTAAATGCAGTTTTCAAGACAGAAAACCGTAATTCTGCAAGCAGCTAATCTCCACGTGAAAATTGGTAGAGTTCAGAGAGCTCTAATTAGCTCATCAGGCTTGTTTTGCCAAATTGCATGAACAGGTATAAACTGTGCTCTCCAAAACTTGTTCTAAGAGATTCTACAGAACTTTGAAACACACACAAATGCTTGCAAAGATGGAGGATACATTTTAGTACAGCAAAATGAAGCACTTGGCAACTTCATAAAGGGAAAAATAGAAAAAGGAGAGAAAAGACGATCCAGTGGGAGGTGCAGGATAATTCAATAGTCAGAGCACTAGTCTAGATTTTGGAAGAGCTGGGTTTAATCCCTGCTTGGCCACAGACTTCCTGTACAGTATGATCTCTCTGTGCCTCCCTTCCCAATCTGTAAAAGTGGGGATAATACATTTATCTGCCTCACAGGGGGTTGTGAGGACAAATACATTAAAGATGTGAGGTGTTCAGATACTGTAGTAATTGGAGCCATGTAACATCCAAAGATAGGTAGAGAATAGAGAAAAATGACCTTGTGAAAAACACAAGAATGAATGATTCAGTTCCAGAGAGAGTCACAATCACAAATACTAACAAATACAAACCCTAACAAATACAAAAAACAGCAGTCAATAGAGCTGGGAAAATTCTACATCGTGAATAATATATTCAATATATGTAGTCCATTTTTCCATTGTGATTTATTCATGAGCTGACTTTGAATAGATTAATTACTGAAAGATGTATGGAAACATATTTCCAGCTATTGGTTGCTTGCAAACTATTTGCCAATGCTTGTACTTCAAGTCACTATATTGAGCACACTAGATCTATTTTTGTGGCCTGCATATTAAGATTGAGGAATACTCCAATTCTTTGCCTCTGCTTCATAACTGATATAATTCATTGCGAGGAGTTTCATCACACACAAACACACACTGTATGTGCATGAAATGCTGTTCAGACCAGTGTAAAGGTTGCTGCTGAAAGCCAGGGAGATGAAAAGAAACCTAGAAGAATGCTGACATGCTGATTCCTGGCTCCATACTATTAAAAAAACAAACTTCATTGTTCCAGTGGTGATATGGGTAACACAAAGCTCACCTGTCATCACAAGCTAAAAGTGCTTTTAATGATACATTTTCTCTTGTTGCCCTCAGCAGTTTTTACTCTCTGAGGTACTGTTTCCATTATTGATTAAATTGGAATTCAATGCCATTGGAGTTGCTCAATGCAAGGAAAAGGTTGGCTGGAGGGAACGGACCTGGTGTTTTCCTAAGAGTGTAATTGTCTGCCTATGAAGTTGCAGTAGCACACTTCCTAGGCTCCTAAAATATTTATTAAATGGATATCTAACACCCTTTGACCAGAAATATGCCAGCATAGCATGAAATTCTCAGAGATAAAACATCCTGGCCTAATGCTGTCCCTGGTGAAATATTAGAAGATGGAGTCAAGCAACATTTAAATAGTAAGCAAAACAAATACAAATGCACAGGGAGAAGTTTTAGTGGATTGTGCATTGGAGTAAATGAATGTTGCAGGCATTAATCCTTGGCCTTGGAAGTTAAGGGTCAATAATCTGTCTATTCAAATGATGTTTTCAGGACCTCAGAGCTGAAGAGTAATATGTCAAGTATCTTCTGGGATATCTTCTGCTATAGCCAAAGCTAATTCATGAGTGATGCTCTATGCCATGGTAATAAATGGACATTTCTTGCTAATCTTCCAAGTCTCTTGTGTCCTTAGATTTTAGACAACCTCTCCGTTTGATACCTTAAGTATCTCTAAATGTACATTACATTTATCAATTTGTTAGAGCCGGTCAGGTAATAACCATCATCAAATACTTTACTGGAAGAAGTTTGTGATTTAAAAAAATTAAATGCAATTTGAATATTTGCCCATTATCCACCCTACTCAACTATTTATTTTGCTTACTATGGTTATAAGAGCCCTGCTGTAGTGTCTAAGAAGAATTGCATAATAGACCAACAGTGATGTGACAGGAAGCAAATATTATGAGCTAGATTCATTCAGTGCAGGAGACAAAGGTAGCATCAGGCAAGGTAGCATCAGGCAACCTATTCTGGGTCCCTGACACTCAGGGCCAGCCACAGTGCAACTCTAATCTGCTTCCAGACAGCTGTGAATTCCATCACTGGGATTGGGTTATTAATAGACTCTACATCATCACAGGGCAAAGCTCTGCCCTGTCCTCTTCCTGCACCCTTCTGATATGCTGTCTCTCCACACCGACATGGTAGGAAGGAGGAGGCAGAAGTCTAGGGCCCAACAATGGTGAGGATGTGCCAGCAAGTGAGTTCCCTATGCCAGAGGAAATATCTGCTGGGCAATCTGGCCTTATATGTGGCCTATATGTGTCCCCTGTACCTACTGAGCCAACTACTCTGAAACAAGACAATGCCAAAGAGGAAACTATTTACTAAAGTATCCTAGGAGCAGCAGATAGTGGGCAGCCTGATATATTTAGTTTTGTTGTTGTTTTGTTTTGTTTTTTAAAGTCTATGCATACATCAGTGAGTTAAACCCACAGTCTGATAGGAACAACCATCCAACTCATCACATATCAAAATAAAGTAACTTACAACCATATTCCACGTGCCACCCACTCAAAATCCCCTACACGTCCCAAAAGCTCAAACAAATAGGTGTTTTTTGGCATGACATCCTAAAGGTCAGCAGAGCTCAGCTGTTCTGGACCAAGTATGTGTTAGGAGGAACAAATTAGCATTTGTTCTCTATGCTTGTATTTTTCAGTGTAAATAATCAACATTACACCTGTGTTCCTGATATGCCGCTGAGAATCATTGCCTCAGAATACAAAGGCATTAAAAAGCACCCTCTTCTCTCCTTAAAATACAAACCACTGGCTTCTGGCGACTGCTGTATCTCACAATCAAAGTTTTTCCTCCTAAAATGGTGTCTAATTAAAAAAAAATCCAGGTACAGGGAGCTGGATTCTGAACTCACTCACTGGTATACATATCAGAAACTCCAAAGAGGTCATTGGGATTTCAGCTGTGTAAAAACAATGTAGAGATCAGCCTGAAGCCTTTAACTGAACCTGGTGCTGCTTTCTTCTTTTCTTCTTGTAGCTGGAGGACTGTTTCATCTCCAGCTTTATGCTGCTCTGAAACAATAAGTCATAAGGAACCAGTTTTTTAGATGGAAGCCAGTCTTGATGCAGTCTTTCCAGGTTCAAGCTGCAATCTAGCCAGCTTCAGCCTCACCAGCCTAGCCAGCTGTTGCAACTTGTAATGTTTCTTTCCATTAAGTGTCCAACTCCTGTTTGAAAAGATTCACAGCTGCACCTTTATTGCTGCCTGTGATTGTCCTTTCCATACTCTAATTACCCTCCATATAAAGACATTTCTCCTGAGTTCTCTTACTGTTGAGTCGTTAGTTTAGCCAATGCCTCTTGTAGCCTCTTAATTGGTCTTGTGGGATCCCCCTTCTATCTAAACCATGGAATTTTATGTGCCCTGTTCCTCAATTGTACAGCTGTGCAAAAGTTTTGCATAACCAACTAAACTGGCACACTCATTAAAAAAGAGGGGAGAAGAGGCAAAGATTTTTTTTTTTTTTGGTCCAGTGAAGCATCACTGTACAGAAGAGCTTTCAAAGTGGGTGGATTTTCAAAAAACATACATATTATTGCTATTATAATTTATTTTTATCACAACTGAGATCAGTACCCAATTGCACTATATGCTTTACATGTACTTATTAAAAGAGAGTTCCTGTCCCAAAGAGCTTACTAGTAAAATAAACCAGACAGTCAAATGATGGGAAAACGGATGGGAAAACAGATTAAGATTAAGTGAGTTGCTCAAGGGCACCTAAGAAGTCTGTGACAAACCTGGAAATTGAACCCAGATTTTACAAGTTCCCGTGCAATGAAAGATATATTTACATGCCTAACTCCTCTAAGCTCCTGAGAAAATTCTAGTCTTATTTTTCCTGTGTGTTATTTCCCATCTGCGAGCCTATTTCCTTTCTTCCACACATTATCTATCTTGTCCATTTAGAATGTACGTTCTTTGTTGGGACTTCAAGGCACTCCCATAATTCAAATAATAATACTAAAAATAAATAACAAAACAAGAATTCCTGGGTTTCACAGAAAACCATAAACACTTTGTGCCACTTCTGCAAATTTCCTACGAATGTGTGAAGGCAGAATTTCCCCCAGATCTCATCAGAGTCAGTGGCAGCTCCCTGTCCTTGACTTCCTCAATGAGGTGCACGTTCAGCGATATCAGTGGGAGGTTAACAATTGCTCACCTGAATCAAAAAACTTTAAATTTCAAATGCAATCTAGAGTAACCTTTTCAAAAAGCTGCTGTGTCGATCAAGACGGCTGCAGGCAGTTTATCCCACAACTGGCCATTTTGGGCAGCACTGTCACTCTCCTTTTTCTTCTCCAGGCAGCTTTTGATCAAAAAGTGTATTTTGTGTCTTGCCTAACTGCCTAGGTTGCAATAGCAACAGAGCTTAGCTTGTTGCCATAGCAATAGAGTGAGACTATTAGGGGATAGCTCAGCCAGTCCTGGCTGGTTTTAGTGTTAGTTCAATAAAGACGTTCCCATTGTTGCATCTCTCTGTGTTCTTGTGCTGGTTTCTCTCTCTCTGAATACAAGCAATTAAAAGAATTTAACATAATACATCTACTTTAATGTGTTAAGCTTAAATTACAACCTATTTGTGTCCCTCAGCCTCGAACACATTACTCTGTCTTTTGTCTTAGCCCAACCCATCCTGCACAACATACACATACATCAGTGCGTGGGGCTGCCCACCCTGAATGTGCTCCAGGAGGTGACGGCAGCCTTGCCTCCTGCTTCTCTCGCTTTCCTCAAGCAGGTCCTGCAGCAGGATACTCCCCACTCACCCCTGGCCCTCTGGCACTAGTCACTGGGCTCCTGCCCTGTGAGCCTCCCTGGCTGCCCCCGACATGCCACCTAAGTCGGCTGGATGTCTTGGTCCGCCTCAAGCCATGCCAAGAAAACATCTGTACATGCTCATGCTTCATCCCATTCACTTCCTTACCCTCATATCCCATCCAGACACCAAGTGGAGGACTCCATTGCCACCTGTGAAGGGCAAGAACACCAATGGTTTAGTCTATACTCCATTCTGGTTCCACAGCCCACGTAGGCTAATAGTTAGTGACTCCTCCATGGCGCCGTGAGCATGAGCAAGTACCTGGCACAGTTCAGGAACTCCCCAGACAGGCTTTTGCAGTGAGAAGGGGACCCTGACTCACATCAACATCAGGTTGCTGTGAATCTTCCAGCTCCTCCCACATCTGTGCACTTTTCCTCACACCTCCTGGTTCTGGCACAGCCCATCTGTGGCCCCACAAAGTCACGGGACCTCCTCGTCAACCTCTTCCTGGCACTGGCCAAGATGGCCATCCATCACACCAGGAAGAGGAAAGCTGGAAGGGTAGGGGCTCTGTGTTTATAGGGCCTATTTCAGTTCCCTTGTTCACTCATGTCTCCAGGCAGAGTTCCTCTAGGCAGTGTCCACTGACTCCTTGGATGCTGCTGCAAAGCGTTGGGCACTGTCCGAGGTTGTCTGCTCAGTGTCCCCTTCTCGTTCCCTGACTGTCAACCTTTAATCTCACTTCCATCTTGTTTTCTCCTTTGATGTCCCCAGCAATCAATTTTACCCTGGATGTAGTGGTTCCTCACCCTTGAGGGGGTGGGGCTTCAGCTATTGGGTGGGCCTAGACCAACCTGAACCAGGGCTACAAATAGTGCACATACATACATATTTATTTGGAATCACATCTTTCAGTTCAGGTGGGGAGTCAGAATCTGGATTCAGAACTTCAGATTTTCTCCACCATCTTGTGGACAGCAGTTTTAACAGTGGTGCTCACAGGCATTCTGAGAAGACAAATAGCAGAAAAGCATGACTGTTTAAGAGTCCATTTCTGGTAGACACTTTGGTTCTTTTATAAATTATGAACCTGAATCTGAACCTGCTCCCACTGAAGTCAATGGGAATCTTGCTACCGATTTAAAAGGGAATAGGCCTTAAAACGGAAAAGGGCCTGCAAAAACCTGGGCACCCCCAAATCTCATTGAGTTCAGTGGGAATTAAGAATGCTCAGCCCCTCGCAGGAGGATGTCCGCTCCAGGCAGAATCTGCCCCTGCTGCAAATAAATTTGTGATTTTGACTTCTAAAGCCACATGCGACCATGAGGACCGACAAGTTTCAGCCCAATGCCATGGAAAACGGCAGATATTAAATTCTGAAAATCAGTATTTCCAGCTCTACTAGAACTATTCCTGCACTGATAGAAATAATTATTTATTAGAGTATTTCATAGTGGTAGTGTCACCCGTATGAGGCCCCTTACCAACATAAATCCCCATACAAGCCATGTTTCTTTGCATGTCAGACGGTCAAGATCAGTCTATTTTTCTTCCTTCTCCCTGTCTACCCTTCAGTGCAACAAAAAAGATATTTTAAAAGAAAGCAGCTATGCACTTCTGTCCACCCTGCCAGGTAAATAATTAGATTGGGGAGGAGCTGGCTACTAAGGGTGACATCATTTTTTAAGGCGATGGCTTACTGACAGACCAGCTTTTTGCTTCATTTCAAGGGCTCATTGAAGCCAGTTCATGATGATATTAAAAACGAGAGAGAGCAATTTCAGAATGTTTCCGAATGGCTAGTAAACGATAAAAGCACGTATTCCATCTATATTGGTGCATATGGACATGTACATTACCATTCTCATTATAAACAGGATAATATTGCAATATTGAGACAGCATTTAAAATATTATAACAATATGTAGATTAGACTTTCATTTTAAACTGCTAATTTTAAAGGCACTGCCTACAAAGGGCCAGATCTTGCCATCCTTACATTGAGCAAATGTTCAAATAGTCCCACTGATTTCAGAGGAGAACATGATGCCCACTGAGCAGGAGTAAAATTGATCCTAAGTGATGTGTTGTGAGTTATTTGTTTCTGGGGGGAGATTAGGTTTTGTTTTAGGGTTTTTGTTGGGGTTTTTTTGTCCTCTCTGTTTGTAATATCAATTGAAAACCTCTTCCCTTGTGCATTTGACAAATAGTATTTCTCCCCTGTATTCCCTGAACTTGAATAAACATAATTTTTTATTTTACTGCTTGTTTGTGCACCAGACTCCTTGGTAATGATAGTGCAGCATTGGAACAGTGGTCGCTGTCTATATAAGCTATCTAGTTTAAGTTTCTATCAGAGTGGAGTAACTAAATAAAGCATATTTTGGTGAGTATAACAAAACAGTGGTTATCTACGGCTTTTGTTTTATGTGCTTTGTTAAAGACTGTTGGAGGGAGAGAAAGAGAGATCTTTAGAATTTGGAGGACATTACCCACCGGATAATCAAGATCAAACAATGGGTCCAGTTTACAATTCCTGGAGACTTCCAATGCTTCCTGTCTTGCAAATGATATCCTGACTGGCAGAGTGAATTCCACTGAATAACAATGAAAATGACACTCCCTACTTGTAGAAAATGATGCTCCCTGCTTGTAGATAACTTCTGTTTCTGGTGGCTTTATAAAGCCCTAGTGTGGCTGAGTACAATCCTTGAAATAACAAAGAGCCATTGTTTACCATACTTACTCATCCTGAGTAATGTCTATTCTGTGATTAGCGCTATTGATTTCAAGTAGCCCTGTCGATTTTAATGAGGCTACTCAGAGTAAGGTGCTACTTTGTGTAAGTAAGGGCCACCAAATCTGGTCCATAGTGTATTCTCTTTCCTTTACCATTCCTCTGCTATCTGTTAAGTACCTACCAGATTTTGTCTTCATTTTTCCCCACAGGATGTAACCAGCAACAATTAATTACATTTAGATCCATTCCAAAATTTCCACCAACTTCCAACTTCTTTCCTCTAAAAACACTGTTGTCTTGACCACTCACCCTAAGGGTTCCTGCTAGGTGCATATTATTAACTGTTAGGTATCTAATTTAAATCATTAATCAACATCATAGAACAAGTCAACTGAATTCCTTCTAGTGAGGAAGGCTGCCTTTCTTATTTTATCGGTGATAATTGTCCTGATGTCATTATGTTGCCTCATGCTTCAGCTTTGATTTATAATGTTGCTATGATATGCTTCCTAGGTTGCATCTTTGAGAAGTGGATACAATTCTGTCTTTTACAAGCCTACAGGGAAGAGCTAATTCAACCAGGCTAGTCATGATATATAGCCCCTTATCCTAATAGGCTTCTCTGACAAGCCTGATGTTAGGAGGGTACCATTAGATACAGGAAGCAGACAAAAATGTGTTTTTGTTTATTGTTGTGGGATATACATGACATTACAATTCAGTGAGTGAAATCTTTGTACTTGAGCCAGTGAGGGGGTTGGGTGTTCAAATAACTAGGGAAGTGACTCTAAAGGTTCATAAAGAGAGCAAGGTGTGTGTACGGTTGGTCTGATCATATTAGTAATAATTCTGAGCACTCAAATGGAGTTTCACATTTTCAAAACTAAAAACTAAATAAACATCACAACACCCCTGTGAGGTAAATTGGTATTTATATACATGGAGAAACAGAGTTAGATAGATTAGATAGATAGGTTGGTACAAACTACACATCAGATAAATGGCAGAGCAGGAATTAGAAGTCAAGACTTCCTGCTGCCCAACCATATGCTACTTGCTATCGAACATACTCTTCTCTAACTGTCTTAGGTGAGCACTCAGTAGTTGTACCCTGGTTCCCAAAGTTCCTAGGAAGTATTTTAAAGAGATCTACCTTGTGTCTCCATAATGATTCAAGTACCTCCAAATTTGGGAGTATACCTGGCTTCCTGCAACTATGTACTGTGGGTATTTTCCTACTATCTACTCTCCAAGAGAGATGTAACCCTGGGTTTACAGTGGACAAGAAGCTGGATATGAGTCAACAGTGTGCCCTTATTGCCAGGAAGGCTAACGGCATATTGGGCTGCATTAGTAGGATCATTGCCAGCAGATCGAGGAAGTGCTTATTCCCCTCTATTTGGCACTGGTGATGCCTCATTTCGAGTATTGTGTCCAGTTTTGGGCCCCCCACTACAGAAGGGATGTGGACAAATTGGAAAGAGTCCAACGGAGGGCAATGAAAACAATTAGGGGCTGGAGCACATGACTTATGAGGAGAGGCTGAGGGAACTAGGCTTGTTTAGTCTGCAGAAGAGAAGACTGAGGGGGGATTTGATAGCAGCCTTTAACTACCTAAAAGGGGGGTTCCAGGGAGGATGGAACTAGGCTGTTCTCAGTGGTAATAGAAGACAGAACTAGGAGCAATGTCTCAAGTTGCAGTGGGGGAGATCTAAGTTGGATATTAGGAAAAACTTTTTCACTAGGAGGATGTTGAAGCACTGGAATGGGTTACCTACAGAGATGGTGGAATCTCCATCCTTAGAGGTTTTTAAGGTGCAGCTTGACAAAGCCCTGGCTGGGATGATTTAGATGGGGTTGGTCCTGCTTTTAGCAGGGAGTTGGACTAGATGACCTCCTGAGGTCCTTTCCAACCCTAATCTTCTATGATATGTTACCAGTAACTCTTACTGGATTGACTAGTCATGGAATGACATTTACACTGGAGCAAGCATTTACTTAATTTACTTAAGAGAGAGATGCAGATTCAGAGTATTTAAATACTTGCATATCTCTAATTAACTCAGGATCTTCTTTGACTGCAGTGTATGAGCCAAAGGCCAAATTTCAAGAATAACCCTAAGACAAGCCTCTCCCACAGCTTTAACATATTCATGCAGCCACTGCCACACATGTAGCTGCAGAATTAGTTTTTAATATTCACTACAGCAGGAAGCACCTTTTTGTTATAAAATGGGGTTAATGCCACAGGCCAAATGTCAAATTTGAGAAAGCAAAGAGGCTTTTGTCACCTTGAATTAAGGGATATGAAGAGGGTAAGGATTTTGGCAATATGATTATATCCTCAGGCCAACTACACTATGCTAGGTGTTCTTCAGACCTAGCTGGAATCTAATCTGGAGGTACCAAACTCAGTTTGAAAGGGTAATTCAATTGTAATCATTTATTAATTCTGAGCCCTTCATTACAAACCATGAGGAGCATTTGAATGTGAGATGAGGGTGCATCATGCACAAAGAACCTCAATAATGTGGGTGATGCTGGAGATTTGATTTTGAAGTTTAGAGTTGGATGGGCCTTTTGTGTAATGGAACATGAAAGTAGGCAAAACTCACCTGATTTCAGGTTATTCACAGGAAAGTCTGGTATCCTTTCAGAAAGCCTCAGCTTCCCCTCTTAATGCAATCTTCTGAAAAGGAGGCCAAGTACAGTATAAGTCTCTTCTCAGTGCCTTCTGGAGCTGCTGTCTGACTGCCTTCTGGCTCTTTAGGTTTGTTCCCCCTCCTGGACGTTTGGGGCACAGCCATATAAGATTGCTCCCCCCCAATGCATGGTTTCTGTAGGTGAAGGAGTCAGACCAAATGCTAATTTCTATAGCAGCAAGAATATAAATTCCTCTAAACTTGCTGTTGCAAGTGCTTCTCTGGCCCTTAGCTTAGTCTGAGACTGAGAGGGCACCTTAAAACGGCTTCCATTTTTCATGTTATTAAAACTTTTATTACTTGCAACTACCTTTAAAACTGCAGTAAACTTCCATTTAATCTGCCAAGAAAACTAGAAGTAGGTAAGGTCCTGTGGACAGATGAATTAAGAAGAAAAGGGAACAATAAAGTACATAAGGCTAGACTGAAACCAAAAGAGCTATGCAGATTTACACCAGCTAAGGATCTAGCCAACAGTATTCAAGGTACCACTAATCCATAGTGTCACGCTGACTGGATCAGGGGGGCCCTTGAGGTGTATTCAGGAGCTCTAATTACTCTCTTCTACACCAATCTCGCATTGGGGGTGTCACGCTGGTTGGCTTGGAGGGGAGGGGGCATTTAGTATATTGTTTGACATCAGTATGTCAAAATCATAATAATTCATGTGAGATATGCCATGTCAGGTACTGTTAGAAAGGCTATAATATGCTAAGTAAGATGATGATGTTTATGTTCATGTGTTATATGTGAGATGGAAGTTATGGATATGTTTGATATATCAGCATTTCAAATTGTGCTGTCTGGGTAACGACTCAGACAAGATGGCTGCAGAACAATAGCCTGGTTAATGGCCCATTAAGACATTCCCAGGTGCAAGGAGCCCAGAGGGAGAAGCCAGGGATATACCTGAGGAGTCACCAGGACTGACCCATGTGACTCTGGACTCCATCTTAGTTCCTGTGAAATTCCTCAAGCAGCATGGAAAGGTCCATAGGGTACATAAGGCAAAGGCCTGGGAATCCATTTTGTCTTTCAGTCAGGATTCAGCTTCAGCTACCAACCTATCTCTGGATAAATTCATCTACAACTGAACTGAAGCTGTGAAACAAAGGACTGAGACCCATCCAACTACTGGATGTATACCGGAGGAACTTTACAAGCATGTAAACTCCACAATTCTTCTAGAAACCTGATGTATACAGACTTTCAAATCATTTGTATGTATCTGATTGCTGTAATCCTTTAACATTTCTCTCATAGTTTGTTTCTTTTGTTTTATAATAAACCTTTAGTTTTAGTTACTAAAGGATTGGCTGGCAGTGTGGTATTTTGGGTAAGATCCAAACTTATATTGATCTGGTACTGTGGCTGACCCTTTGGGGTCAGGAGGAACCTTTTTAGTAAAGAGCATAGAGTTTAAATAACTGGTCTCTTTACTGGACTTAGTGGCTGATTGGCAGCCAGAGACTGGAATGCAGTAAAGGGGGCTGTGTATATTAGTGTACTTGCTTCTTGATAACTAGTTTGGGGGAATCAGAAGCACAGTTTGTGGCTGGCTAGGAAGTCTGGCTTCAGGTCTCTGCAGCCTGCCCTGGCCTTGGCATTTTCAGGTGGCTGGCTTAGGCACAGAAGGGTCACACATAGTAAAAGTGCTTAAACAGAAATAAAGGACCAATGTAATTGTTCCAGGTGCTTTTTAACAACTGGAAAATCAAAAAGAGGTTTACGTAAAAGATTGAAAAACAAAAGGAGGAAAATATAGGACAGGGGTGAGATATAGGAGAATGGTTTAGCATGAAATCAGACAGGCAATGTGAGAACTACAGGAAGGAGAAATAGTACTTCCTAATATCAGCACCCTTTCCTTTCTTTACATCTCCACTCTTATCCCATTCCACCATGGATTTTCTAGCATTGCTGCTGGTACTAGACTCCCCAAGTCTTTCCATACTGGAAACACTGGGATGCAGATTGTAGCTAGCCCCTGCTCAAGGGCTGAAGATAGAAAGAGATGAAATGTTCCTTCAATTGTCTCCCCACCACATCTGGGAGGAGATAGGGACAATTTACTTCCAAAATGTTGTTGGGTTTCAAGTATTATTCACTGTTATTATAAATTACCCAGACCTTCAATTAGTGTTACTTGGACTGGTCCCACTGACTTCAATGCAACTATGCTGATTTACTTCTGCTGCTGAGAGAGAGAGCAGCATACTTTTTTAGGGTAAAATTTGTAAGCTCATTTCCTTTTGTAACTCATCCAAATGATGGTGTAGATTGATTCCCTCATCCCCTTTCCTGCAGGATGGTAAATGTATACATAAAACAGCCACTTTATTCATTGGAGAAGGACTTGCTTCTCATACTTAAAAGGAGATTGGAATGTCTTTGTGCTTGTTCTAAGGACAGTGTCACCTTAGGGTCTATATGGTACATAGTTAAAACCTATTTTATTGGACTCAGAAGTGGTAAAACAGATGAGGTGAGCCAATTACTAAGTCTCCCTGGTCCCTTGAACAGGGGAGATTTCAAACAAGGAACAGCCCTGTGTTTCCATTTCTAGCTTTTGACAGCATGATTTTAGTTTCCCAATAGACTTTAATTTCTAGTTGATAGTTGATTCCATGCTTTGAGCAATGTTGGTGTCACAATGTAAAAAATGACCCCTATTAATATCAGTGGAAATGGTTGGTGTGATAGCTGTCTGTTTTGCACAATAGATTTTTTTGGTTTCAGGCATGCCGTGCTCAATGGCAATCCATCGGCATGCTCCAATGCTTTGCATTTTATGCATGCAGAATGCATGCCTTATTTCTCAAAACTGTATTTAATATGGAAAAATAGTGAGAATTAGTCTTTGGCAGCTGTGCACTTTAACCACTTTATTGGTGCAAATTTATTCCAATTAGACTTTTTGTATAAAACTTTCATGTAAATTTAGAAATAGATTTCTATCCTGCCTTGCTCATTCTTCTGCAAATAACTGTTGACTCATGGATTCCTGAACTATTTCATACCTTCTATGCCATATAAATTATAAATAAAAATTTCATATTGGTAGCCAGCTCATGTTTCTCCCTGATTGGAAACTTCCCTCTCCACAATTTTCTGTACCAAAGAGCTTCCTTTCACTGAAAGACAATAGAATGGATTGCCAAGGTCTGAGGACTGCCTTCACGGCAATCTACAGTCTCATGCCTATGCAGAATAAAAGAGGCATTAAAGGTTTGCAGGTGTTCAGAATATCAGATACAACCACAAAACACGCATCTGCAGTTCAACAGAAAATTAGAGAGAGCTCGGATTGCGAAATGTGGATCTGAATTTCTACCAGCCCAAAGTTCAGGAATATTCAGTGCCAAAATTCTGGTTTGGCCCATTCTAAAGAGAAGAATCATTCGCAACACGTGGTTACAGATCCATGTTTGGATTTCAGACACCCCTAGCATTCTGGGAGATTGAATTGAGTTTGTCTTGGACCCATTTCTATGTAAAATAATATTTTAAAATAATTAAACTAAAAATGAATAAACCAGTTGGCCTCAGGACTCCACTATCTTTTGAGGTTTGTTCAAAAGTCCGTTGAAATTAACGGAATGACTCTCTTGGGGCATGTCTATAAGGCAAGTTAGCGCATAGCTAGCTGGAGTATAAATCAATACCATGCCACCATGGTTCACGAACTGTCTGGGTGGCTCCTGATGCCGTGCAGTAACAGTTCCCTAGTGTGCTTTAACCTAGCATTATGCAAAGTGCACTTGGGAACTTGTAGGGCACAGCAACAGGGTCCACACGGACACTTAGTGTGTGGCATGCTGGCACACTATAGATTTACACCCCAGCTTGCTGCATATTAACTCGCCATATGGGCAAGCCCTGCGATTCTGTGGGGTTTGGTTCAGGCACTAGCTTTTCTTTGTAAATTTGCTATTGCTGTTTCTCTTATCATTTTTTGTTTTGTACTAGCTGTTTCAGAGCTTCAGGGCTCATTAAAATAAATGTGTTCCACCTGATGCAGCCCGTGACAGTGAACAAATTGAGCACAAGAGGATATCCTGTGGAAAGGATGAGCTTGAGGAACTGATGACAAAACCATAAAAGGTGTTACTGAACCTTTTTGTTCTTACCTGAAATTATTTTAGAAAGCAAATACAGAGGAAGCCTGGATAGAGCAAGGAAAGAACCTGATCCAACTAATACGAACTGGGCATATCCAAACCATTTTGACCATGCAGGGCCAGGTCATCAGCTGTTGTGAATCAGGGGAGCTCCAATTTACACCAAGTGGCATTCTGTCACACAAGTCCTAATTTTTAAAGTCAAAGCAGGCCATGACTGCACAAAAAGAGGCTGTAACCAAGGGCCTATAACCAGTGGCCTGTCTGGGCATGACTCACCCCACTGTAGGTGCCTGCATGTCTACCCTCAAATATTAGGGGTCATGGTGCCTTAGTGTTCCACCTCACTCAAGTCCTACCCCCTTCTGCGGTGTCAGAGTCCAAAACTAAAAGGAAACACAAATTTCAGAATCAGGGTCATCCATAGGTTTGTTAGGAGGCTCTTCCGCTCAGGACTTGTCTCTGAGGCTTGGTCTACGCTGCCGGTAGTGTCAACAGGAGATACGCAAGCTACATACTGAAACTTGCATATCTCCCGTCGACATACTAACATTCCCTTACCACGGTGTCTCCACTGCGCTGAGTCAACAGGAAACGCCCTTCAGTTGATGCAGCATTACTCTTTTCGGTAGGATGGATTTAATGCATTGCCGGAGAGCACTTCCGGGATCGACTGTGTGGGTCTCCACTGCCCGCTCAATTGATCCCGCTGCATCGATCCATGGAGCCCAGTGCAGCACCCGCAGTGTAGACATACCCTGAGAAGTTAGTCCCCTTCTGTCAGTTCTCCTGTACCTAGTCACCCCATCCACCAAACAGCTTGCCCAGATAGCAAACGACCTTAGGCTCTCATCAGGAGCCAAGCTTCCCTTGTCAAGGAGTGTAGCAGAGCTTTGTTTTCCTTCCTGGCCAGCCATGGACTAAGCTAGGTCTCCCTCTTTTATCTCCCCTTCCCAAGCCTGACATTTGCTACAGGTGTAGCAAAATGGGCTCAACTGAGTCAACAGGCTCTCCTTAATCCTCCCATGGCTAGTGGAGAGAATCTCATTCTCCTTACCCATCCCTCAATGCCAGTGTGAGGCAGAGAGGCCCTGTCAAATAGGCACACAATTGCACCCTGGCGGTATTGAAATGAATGGCAAAATTCCCAATTTCTCCTATTTTTTTCAAATACAAAGTAGATATTTTCATATGTGAATGACCAGTTAGATAACCAAAGTGCCCAGATACCTAGGTCGTGCACCCAAGTCACGATGCTCGCATCTTTATTCAAGACCGTTACCTCATGGAGCTTTGAAAATTGGGCCCATAAAATTTGCTATGTCACTCTGTACCTTTCTAAACACAGCCAAGGTCTCTAAATATTTAATCAGGCAGGTGGGAGCATCTCATTATCCTTTTTAATACCAATGATATCATTGGGGTGGAAAGATTTCCACTGACTTCAGTGATCTTTGGATCAGGCCTTAATAATCCACAGTCGGATACTTTGTTTCACTTCTGATCTTTAATAGCCTTCCCTATGGTCCAGGGTTTAAATCCACTTTTCAGTAAAGTTTGTTTGATTGTCTAACATCACATCCAGCCATCCAACCCTATGCAATAATCCCAAATTGTCAACAATCATGAATATTTAAAAAAAACAAAATAACATAACAAGTATGGCAAGATCAATTCCCATCACAGCCATGAGAAAAATGCAGCCTTATCCATTATGCATGAAATCATGCAAGTCTCTTTCTTCAGTATGTGGTGTTATGAACGCCTTGTTCAAGGAAAACCTGAATTTCTATTCCGCAGCTCTGGAATCAGTTCTTCCCAAGAGGTGTAAAACTTGCCACAAATGGAAAAAATATGTTTTCTTATGTAGGAAAAAAATTTGCTGGTGTCTCTTTTCTTTACTTACAAAATATATTTGTCCTACAGATGAATTAAACATTTTTACTGGAAAAACATATGTCAGTGTGATGGAATACCTTTTCCTGATCATAAAAAGAGTTACCACTGGAAATCAAAATAGTAGGCTAAGAGAACCAGAGTTTTATTCAGATATGTTGACTCCTTCTCCAGAATGGAGTTAGTGTTTAAAATAAACCAGAACAGGCAAAGAAATCTCTTGTACATTAATACAGCATAAAAGTGTTCTTTCAGTGGCAATTTTCTATGGTACCTTATTGTAGTTCACAGAAGGCCAAATCTTGAAGGGTGATTTCAGAGGAAGTTTGAGCATACTCATTACCTTGCAATATGTGGTCCTAATATAGAAAAATACTATGGGATTTGCTAATAGGATATATTTTAGTAATTAATTAGTAAAATGATACAGCTGGAGCATTGACAGTCAAATATAAGAGAGACCCTTTAGTGAAACTAGCTACACAGTAGATGTCCTAGTACTTCCTAGGCCACTTTTTTTTCTTCTTCTTTGTTTAGAGTGTGAATCTACTAAAAATGGCTCCACATTGATCATCTTTCAATGATTCCCAGTTCAAATCAGCTTATTCAGCCTAGAATCTGCCAGTCCAAGGGATTCTTGCTGCCTCAGGTTTTGTCAGCCATAAATATTCTGCAAGGTGAGCTAATTTTACACTCTGTTGATTTACAAATTGGAATAGAATCGAGTTTGTTTTCACCATTAAGATGCGTATATGAGTTTGACCTCGTTTTTCAGAATTGGTTTAGAGTTTGTTCAAGCAGGAAAGGCGTTGGATTTTAACTACATGGATTCCTTGTTGCGATATGTAGATGGAGGTTCTAAGGAGAGAAGTGAAGGTCAATGAGTTTCCCTACCCTTACCCCCTCAGAACAATCATTCTAATCCCTCAGAACTCCCCAATAGCACTATGCGTACTCTTAAGATCTTCCCATGTGAAGTCCGTTATGATCTGAACTGTTCCTTTACATGCAAGCAGGAGCCTTAGTCCTGGAAACAGACACACCTGTACAGACCCTTAACCCCACATGTACTTTCATTGCCTTCAGTGGGGTTCTACACTGACATCTGAGCCCACAGGGATGGATCCCTTTGTAGGAGAGGCACAGAGGATAATAAAAGGCATATAAAGGGAGACACACACAAAAGGAATGCAGCTTTACAAGACAAGCTCAAGTGCAATATTTATCTAACCCCGAGCAATGAGAACAAGGCTATCAGGAGCACAGAGGCCATTTTGCTATGGCTGCCAAACTAGAAAAGACAAACAATCCAAGCGAGACTTTTGACTCATATGAAAGAAAAGAGAGAGTCTCATAAAGAGGAGAAGAAGAAAAGATATTTCTTTTTGTTCTGTCCTTTTAGCACTGCAAAAATATAGCAAAATTTATGGATGCTCGACAGGTATTTTCTTCATAACCCTCAGCACACCAAATGTAATATCGGTTTTAATTAAAAATGTTCCTGTGTTCTATATGATATTTGACTGCATTAGTCTATTCCTTCCATTTCCAGAGACACAATTTTCTGTGGAAGATAACTTTATGTGTATTTAGCTGCTGTCTAATGATTTTTACTAGTAAAGAATTACGAACAGTTAAATTGTACAACCAAAATTAAATAGAAATGTATGGCAATATTTATTAATACATTAAGTAGAGCAAGTGTCTTCTTTCCAGAAGCCAGAAAATTGCCTAGTAGCTATAACATGCATCTCCTATGAAATAGCATGGAATATTGGGGCCGGGGAAGGAAACAAAGAGGCAGTCATGACTATACTCCAAGTGCAAGGTGTGATATTGGCAGGAATAAAACCAGCATTTACTCTAAATTAGTATTAATTCTGGAAATAAAATATAATATACCATCAAAGGGCATTAAAGGTTAAGCTGCTGAACAGATGAAAATCAATACCAGTGGAATTTGTCATATTTTCAGATACAGAGATAGTTTATTATTACTATTATTATTATATTTATTGTTTAATTTAACAATCCCAGCATAGGGAAAAATAAACAGAACAAACTTTTTTTTAATGTAACTTAACTGAGGAAGGAGCTGCTGTGAGCTATTAAATGCATTGAACTGTCTCATGTGCTGAGGTGTGGATTAGTATGCTTATTCAAAGGAAACAAGGTTACTGGGAGGAGTTTCTTGAATTCAGAAGTTCATTTCTCCTAATTAGCATGAATCATCCTTACACAAAGCATTGTTTCCTCACTTACAAATATTCAGGGCCACCATGTGTTCAAGATAATGTGACATGTATCAAACTTGGTATCTGAATATACTGAATCACTGGAGAGCAAATCTAAAGGAAAAACTTATTTCAAATATTTTGAAGAGGAAGAAATACAGAGTAAAAATAAAGAGGAAAAAAACCAGGACTGCTGAAGTATTATTATTGATAATGACAGATAAGATGCTGGCCATTTTATCCAGTTTTTCCTAATATCTAAGCAAATTCATCCTTGCTGCAAACTAAACCAATTACTTCTTGTCCTACCCTCAGTGGATATGGAGAACAATTGATCACTGTCCTGTTTCTGACAATTATTTACAAATTTGAAGATTGTTACCATGTCCCCTTTCAGCCTCTGCTTCCTCCGACTAAACATGCCCAGTTTTTTCAGCCTTTCCTCATAAGTCTTGTTTTCTAAACCTCTTTTGTTTACTGCTCGCCTCTGGACTCTCTCCAATTTGTTCCAATCTTTCTCTAAATTGGGCACAGTTCTCCAGCTGAGGCCTCACCAGTGCAGAATACAATGGAACAATTGCCTCCCGTGTCTTACATATGACGATAATTCTTATTATTTATGTAGATTATTGTAGCACTCAGTATGCTAAGTGCTTTCCAAACTCATAAGAAGACACAGCCCCTAACCCAAAGAGCTTGAAATCTGAGTGACAAACTATGGACAAGGTGAATTCTTCTTTCATACGTGTCACAAGTCGATGTGTAGATTGTTCAGCCATCTAACTGCCGCAAAAGGAAGGGCAAAAAGGTGTTGCAATCCACTCTGCAATCTTCTAATTGGGCACTACTGAACCACATATCTACTGCCTTCTTGTGGCATCCCCCAGGAGTAGCATAAAGCAAAATGACAGTAAACAAAATGCGGAACACAGGTTCACATTCTAAGCTGACAAAGGGACATGGATATACTGCACAAGCAAAATGGTTGACAAGGCTGCCAGATGTACTGGTTATTCCATATTATTATATTTTTGTTTGTTTGCATAACCTAACCCTAACTGACCTTCTGCTTAGCCATTATGAACTGGCTAATTTCTGGGGTTTTGTAGCTTCTGATACATATCACATTAATTTACTGGAAAGTCTCTATTATTGAAGCATACTGCAGCTGCAGTGGATCATTACATTTTCTTTCATATGTTGTTTTGCGGATTGGGGGGAGGAAATAATTGAAGCACATTGCCAATTAAATGATGATTCCATAGAGTGCAAGAATTATTGCTTATCAAATACTCTTCCCCTCAGTTTGCAGAGCTGAGACCATAACTATTTATGATAGCTACCTCAGTACCAGATGTACCCGCTGACACTTACATACACTGAAGTCAGAGAGCAGCTATCATTCACGGGATTATTGACATAAGTAAAGTCAAACAACTGTATAAGTATTTGCAGGACTGAGGCCATTGTTTGTGTCTAGGACATCTCTTTTATATAACGGATGTTGTCTTTCAGAGCCAAGGTCTTTTACTGAAATCAGTGATTTGACTTTCTCCATCTTTCAAGAAATTCATTGTTGTTGTTTTTAAAAGGACAGGATTTTTTTGATGCATTTTCCAACATGGAGTGCAATTGATTTATCATATAAAGGAAAGCAGCCTTGTGATACCATCTGTGATGGGCCATGAAGTAATTGTTTTCTAGTGCCTTTAATTCATGCAATTTCTGAAAATCGCATTGCTCTTCAAAAAGTGCATTTAGCTTTACCACTTTCAAGAACAATCATTTAGGGACAGAAAGCATTGTGGTCTCAGATACATACTAGACATTAAGCCTAAACAATAGATATACCTTATGATTCTGCAGACATTTTCCTTTTATTCCTCAAAATAAAAGGTGCCTGGTTTCCAAATTAGTATTATGTACTGCAAACCCAGACTTAGTTATAGTTCCTATGTGTTCCTATTCCCGTTTTTGTTCAAATATATAGCAAAGTATTAACACCTAGTATTTTTACTCTTTCAATTTTTAGTGATCACCCCATTCCAACTCTCTTGAATCATCATGGAGCCTTTGGCTACTTCTGGCCTATTTATTGTCTATATAATGTTCCTTTGCTTAAAGAAGTTTTAGGATATTGCTGAGGAAGGTGACAGAATCACCTGGTCCTAAGAAAGCAAAGATGAACAGTTTTTCAGTAGCACTCATTTTCTGACATGGTGAAAGAACAAATATCATCAGTGAAAAAGTGAAACATTCCAAAGATTGATCAATCTATTCTGCCTATCTATATATTTATAATTTGTATCCAGGTACTTACATCAACCTATTACCATAGCATCTAAATGCCTCCACTAGCATCTGAGCACTTGATGGAAACCTATACATTCCTACACTTGTTCCTAGAGACTTCTGATCAGTTTTGATCATTTATTACCAATATTTTCACAGTAAGTAATAGTTTGAGTAACTATTGTTATTGTGACTCTTTGAAATTTGTTTGTGGCAAGTCTTTTTCTTTTTGCACAGAATTTCTCCAGACTTCCACTACATTAGCTAATTAAGGTCCAAAGTCCTATAGTTCTTACTCAAACAAAATCCTCCTTTTACTATTAAGGTCCAATGGGTTTTACCTTGTGACTTTACCCGTAGCAGTCCTATTTTAGAATAACTTCTCCCCATTTCAATTTATTTTGTAATATAAGTGTACTAGAGGGTTAAAAGCAACTGAGCAGTGTTTAGAGGATAAAGACTCTGCAGGTGTGCAGCCGATAGAGTATTAATTGGGTGACAGGTGAATTAATAAGTGAATAAATAAGGGGGACCAAGGCGGGTTATTCTGAGTGGAAGAGCAATGGAAATACAGACCTCTATAATAATGACAAGCTGAACTTTATTTCTTTGTACTACAGTTTTTGTTGTGCCTATCATTAGTTCCTAAATATTCATAGCAGGAGAGTTGAGAGCTCTAATTAAACGAATTAAGTAATTATGCATGCATTGTACGTAATGTAATTACAATCCATTTAAGATTTTTTTCCTTGCTGTATTCTAAAGAGGTACAAAATGGCAACACCAGAAAGACTATTGTTCCTTTAAGAACTTTTTAATTGAAGCAAATGTTTGAAGTTGAATTCCCAGTGGGAATGTTCAAGCTGAATCCAAATGCTTCCTTTCCAGGGAGATTCCCCATGTCTTTATCTGGTTGCAACATAAATCTTTCTGGTATGGTCCAAGGAGTCCTCCAATGTGGCATGTGCCTGCTCTCTTCTTTAAGTCAGAGTCATGGGCTTCCAGAGATAACAGGTCATGACATGCAATGATCCATCTTGATTCACGCATGGATACATGAATTAAGATGGAGTATTGCATGCTAGGAACTGTACTTTCTGTAGGTTCCATTTCTATATTAAAAAAGAGGGTGACTATGCTTGGCAAAATTACATGCAAAGTAGATGTGACCTTCAGATACCTTGCAACTTGTAAATATGGCCCTCAGTTGGACAAAGTCCAGGCACGATAATTTAAGACAGCCCAAAATGCAGGATGGGAAAGGAAGATAGGACATGGGACTAATTAGTATGGGCATCTTCCCTCTGATGGAGGAAAGTTTTGACTCCATTCTGAGGCTAGATAGAATTGTTGATTCCATTTCCAATGTTTTATATGGGAGAAAGGCCCAATATTGGATTATTTACACTGTCAATGACCAATTTCAGCTATTCAGAAGACTGCAGGGCTTGCCAAGAAATGAGTCACAATTACCATGCTATCCCCCTGGCAGAGTAACATCTGATTAAAGGTTATTTTCCATTCTGCACCCAGATTTTGCTGACTGTAGGACTGAGAATGGAAAAGTTAAATTAGCATGTTCAGAGGAGGACATGTAACAATGTCAAGAATGTCTGGGTGACTGGTTTGTTCAGCACTTTAAGTGACATAAAAAACTGGACCATCTCGTTTAAATAGGCACAGCTACATTGGCTTCAGTGGATCATCATCTATTTACTAGAGTTAGTCAGAAAATAAATAAAATTGGTTGAAAAATAAGAAGGGTTTCAATAATGTTCTTGATTAAAAACTTCAATAAAATATTGATAAAAATAACACAAAATTAATTTTAAAAATCTACATTTTGATGCAAAAATCAAAGTTTTTCACAAACAAGACCATTTTTTGACAAACAAAACTTTTTCTTTAAATTTTTTTGACCAACTCTACTATTTAGACCAACTGAACATCTGGCTCAAAATATCTATCTATCACAATGATATCATTTTGCTGCTACACTGGGAAAGCAGTTCTCAGTCAGTCAGAACATGGAATAGAAGGAACTGCAGTAAGTCTTCAGGGAGTTTCAATCCAAAATGCCCCCTCATTCCTTGGTGGCTTCCTCCCTCCCTCCCCCATATCATTTATATTACAGTTACAATTGGCTTCACAGGACTGCATTATTTCAGTGAATTTCGCAGTTTTCTTTGGGTGAGAGAATCAAACACATACCGATCTGATTCCTAATCCTTTTCAATCTCATAAGAAAGAAGAGAATTCACTTTGGCTCATTAATGATTCCATTCAACAAAACTCATTTTAATGTGTGGCTCAGAGCCAAGGCATGAGAGCCCTTTCAGAGAGAAGCTGCTTGTGATGAAAGAGCCCCTCATAATCAGTGCAGACTCCTCTTTCATTCTTTTTCTGTCCTTTTTTTTGATACAGACTTATCAGTTTGTAACTAACCTGCCCACTCCACAGTCTCAGGGGATCCAGACTATTTTGTCTTCTGCCAATTTAAATTATTACATTTCTGAGGTAGTATTTAAGTCGGTTCTCTTGTTACATTCATTTTTATGGATCATAAGCACTAGGGTGGGACTCAGGTACCATGAATAACTAAAAATATTCTGAAAATTAACTTATTAAAACTGAATTCTCCAAGGGAGTGTTAACCACCTATCTGAATATGTATACAGGACTCTAGGTTCTGTAGTATGTTAATATGTTAATTTATGCCCCTAATTTAAGACGACCCAGGTTTGAAAATTTGGGGTCTAGCTTTTCATGTCTACAAGCATGGGTTGGGTCACAAAAACACCAAAGTGAATTCTGGTTTCATACTAACTTCTAAATGAATAGTAAGGCACGTCACATTAGCACTTCAATGGCTCAGTCAGAGAAACATTTGCTTCGCAGAGGACCAGAACTAAAGTAGCGAGGTGGCTGCAATTTAAAGATAAGGTACAGTGGGAGATCTGTGTGGTCAAAGGCATGGTGGACCATTTATGCTACTTTCTTTTTGAAAATGCTATTTTGATTTCTCTTTTATATAATAAGCAACTGCAGCTTTGATGGAATAATAATACTGGCCAAGGTTTTCAAAAAAGACACAGACAGGTCTCCTCTCCTGATGATCTTAGTCTAATAGTAAAAACAATGGACAATGGATATGGAACTTATTCATTTAACTAACACTTCATGATCAGCTTGAAGAACACTCCACAGAAGTGCCCCTTCCTCCATGAGTATTGAACGACTCATAAGGTTAAACATTATCTGTCTGAAGTACTTCTCTGGCTCTTATTACAATAGCATCTGAACACCTCATAATCTTTCTTTAATGCATTTATCCTCACAACACCCCTGTGATGTAGAGAAATATCATCCCTGTTTTACAGATAGTTTCTCTGTACCTCAGTTCCCCAAGTGGTTTACCCTAGGTCACAAGTAGTCTGTGGCAGAGTAGGGAATTGAACTCAGGCGTCCCAAGTCCCAGACTAGTGCCTCCGGAAACCCTTTCTGTCTATACACACAATTCTGAGTGTTACGGACGGTAGTGACCTATTGACCACAGTCCAGATTCTCAGCTGGTGTAAATTAGTGCAGCTCTGTTGAAGTCAGTTGAATATTTTTTAATTCCACTCTATTTCCTTATTTGTAATGGCATAAAGCAGATGTGGGCTTACTGATGGCCTCAAAAATATTATTCAGAAATTTCTTTCTGGAAACCCATCTAATTGTTTAAATGGGGGGACTGTTAATTAATTCTAAGGGACTAACAGCTTTTCTACTTGACCTATTAGTAGTGTATGATAGGTACTACACTGTCTACTGGAGATGTATTAGCTACTTAATGGAAAAGGTCAGTCAGCACTTATTAACATTAAAATCTCATTTAGTTTCCCTCGTCCCCCTGAGGGCAGTTTGACTTCTCACAGTGTAGTGAGTTTTATACTGCTTTACAACATCTGCCTTTGGAACTGAGGGTATTTCATCGCTCCATCTGAAAGTTAATAACAGTGTTAAAAGGTTGAGTTGGTGTCATGGTGCACATAGATCAGTGTTGCCACCATCTGAGCTACTGCCCCAGCTCACAAAGTGCTTGAGCGTGTATCTCTGTGGCCTGTCTCTAAGATTTTGTATTGTGTCCCCTGGTCCTCTCTTTTTCTCTTTCAATCAACTGTTGTGATTAGAGATAGATTAATGCTGTTTGTGTAGCGGAATGTGTTTGTGAACCATTTTGCTAAATCCAGCTTGCAATTCGAATCAACAATGCTCCTACCACTTTTCTATTGCTGTTTTGTGAATATTCAAGTGGCCAGTTTATTTGAATGAATGTTTGGACAGGAGCTTTTATTCCTGCAAATATGGCTATTTGTTGGTTGCTACAGTCCTTCATGATTTTTAGTATGTGCAAAATTCTCCCTCCCCTTATGAGCTGAGTATGCTGTTGGCATATTTTTCATATATAGTGCTAAATAATTTACCATAAATTACTGTGTAAAATAATTCTCTCTTTACCTGTCCTTGTAGAACTAGACTCTTAATTCAGTAGTGGCGGCTTGTGTTTTGCTCTGCTTAGGGTATAAATCCTCATCATTTAAGCAATCCAGTCTATTCTATATAGGTTCTTATACCACTCTTAACATAGTATCTGCTCCAGTAGTGTATTAAGCAATGTGATTACACATCTGTCATGTGTTTCATGGGAAAATTGTGTGTGCAATATAGAGGTTGGTTTTGGTGCTACCTGGTGGATTTTCCCATCTCCCACATCACTGATGTCCTGCACCATCAATTTCTCCAACACTGTAAGAGTCCACTTTTTGGTACAAAGCAACTCAGCCCACCAACCGGGTCACCAGTTACGTTTGCCCCATTCTGGGGTAACAGAGTCCAATAAAATATATACAGACCAGCTTCCCCGCAACAGAAAGGGTCATCTGCCCATCAGGCTCACCGTTTACTTGAAATTTATAATGTCTCTATCCTTACCAAATGGGGGAGAAAGAGGAGTGTGACGCTGTCTGGATTAGGGATGACCATTTATAATATTATTGATATCAATATTGCAAAATTACAGTAATTCATACGAGATATGCTGTGACCCGTCTGTGCCTAGGGTAGCCATCTGAAAATGCCAAGGGCAGGGCAGGCTGCAAAAGGAGAGCAGATTCTCCCAACACTGGTGGATGACACTGAAGTCAGACTTCCCAACCAGCCACAAACAGTGCTTCTGATCCCCCCACTGGTTATCAAGAAGCCAAAATAAAAATATACACAGCCCCCTTTACTGCATTTCAGTCTCTGGCTCCCAATCAGCCACTTGGTCCAGTAAAGAGATCAGTTATTTAAAACTCTATGCTCATTACTAAAAAGGCTCCCTCTGATCCCAAACAGTCAGCCACAGTACTAGAGCAATAAGAGTTTGGTTCTTACCCGAAATACCACACTGCCAGCCACTCCTTTAGTAACTAAAACTAAGGTTTATAATAAAAGGAAAGAAGAAAACTATAAGAGAAATGTTAAATGATTAAAGCAATCAGACACATACAATTGATTTGAAAGTCCATATATATCAGGTTTCTAAAAGAATTGTGAAGTTTGCAGGCTTGTATAGTCCCTCTGGTGTACATCCGGTACCTGGTTGGGTCTAAGTCCTTTGTTTCACAGCTTCAGTTCAGTTGTAGATGAGTTGAACCAGAGGTAGCTGAAGACTTGAAGACTGGTGACTAAAGACAAAATGGATGTGGTGCAGCTGCCTTTTATGTCCTTTGGCCTTTGCCATGCTGCTTGTGGAAATTTACAGGAATAAGATGCAGTCCAGGGTCACACGAGTGACTAGTGACTCATCAGGTATATCCCTGGCTTCTCCCTCAGGGCCCATTGTACCTGTGAATTTCCTTAATGGGTCATTAAGCAGGCTAGTGCTGCAGTCATCCTGTCTGGGGTGTCACCCAGAAACACAGTACAAACTGAAATATAGATACAAACATATCCATAACTTCCATTACACATATAATACATGAACATAAACATTATCATCTTACTTAGCACATGACAGCCTTTCTAACGGTACCTGACATAACATATCTCATATGAATAATTATGATTTTGACATACTGATGTTAAAGAACATAATAAATGCCCCCCCCCCCCCAATCCAACCAGCATGACATATGCCATATCAGGTACCATTAGAAAGGTTATAATCTGCTAAATATGATCATATTGTTTGTGTATGAATCATCTTTGCACTGTAAATTATGGATATGTCTGGAATATTTATATTTCAGCTTGTGCTGTGTTTCTGGGTGACACCCCAGACAGGATGGCAGCAACACTAAGCCTGCTTAATGGCCCACCAAAGGAACGCCAAGTTACAATGAATCCAGTGAAAGACCCTAGATGCTGCACCTTATGTCACCAGGGCATGTAAAAACATGCCGAGGGACAAGGGATTCTGAAGCTTTTCCATGCCATTTGCTGTGTGAAACAAGCCACATGGCAGACCAAAGACTATAAAGTGCAGCTTCATCATCTCCATCTTCATTCCAGTTTCCTGCATCTGGATCAACTCATCTATAATTGAAGCTGTGAAACAAAGGACTGAGACCCATCCAGGTCCTGGATGTACTCCAGAGGAACCGTACAAGCCTGCAAACTCCACAGCTCTGCTGGGAATCTGATATATATGGACTTTAAAGTCATTTGTATATATCTGATTGCTTTCACCATTTAACATCTCTCTTATTATTCATTTCTTTCCTTTATAATAAACCTTTACTTTGGTTACTAAAGGATTGGCTGGTAGAGTGGTGTTTTGGGTAGGATCCAAAGTTATATTAGTCTGGTGATGTGGCTGACTCTTTGGGGATCAGGAGAACATTTTTGGTAAAGCGAATAGAGTTTTAATAACTTATCTCTATACTGGACCTAGTTGCTAATTGGGGGCCAGAGACTGAAATGCAGAAAAAGGGATCTGTGTATCGTCTTGTTTTTAGCTTCTTGATAACCAGGGTGGGGGATCAGAAGCAGCAGTTGTGACTGGTGAATCTAACTGCAGTGTTAGCTGCCAGTTTGGGAGAATCTGTTCTCTTTTTGCAGCCTGCCCTGACCTTGGCATTTTCAGATGGGCTACCCTAGGCATGGACAGGTCCCAGGGGAAGAGGGGTTTTGGCCCTTGCCACAAGAAGGTTAGTTGGTGGGGGTCCTTGGGCCCTATGAAAGGCAGTGATGGCAAACACCCAGAAGTGCTTTGTGTTGCCTCCCTGGGCCACTTCCTGCCACTTGCAAAGTTCCTGGGTCGCATCCCTCATTCCTGAGGTATGTCACTCCTTCTACCCTGGGTTTAAGGCAGGGTGATATTCTTGATCAGCCCTCATCTCCAGTCAGGCTCCCAGCTCAGGACTCAGACTCTTCTCAACCCTCAGCTCAAGAGAGAGAGAGTCCCCAGCTACCTCTCAACTGGGTCTCCTCCCTGGCCCCTCTGTTAGGACCTGGGGTAGCTATTGCTTGTAGGCTCCTCTTTGCAGTGGACTCCTGTTGTGTCCTTGCTCAAGACCTGTCAAGATAGGGTCACTCTATTCTGTCTGGCTCCTTTTGAAGCACCCCCCTTCCCCCCCTCTGGAGCAGGCTCTGCAGTTGTGGTGGGACAGAGTAACCTAGGCCCACATCGGCTCCTTAAACCCTTCTGTCCTCGTGTGAGGTTTATACACCCCCCTCACAGGACCCATTTATAAATAGTGCAGAAGGTGTCAATAAATGATTAATAGATGTTAGAGACATATCTCAAGCATGAGCAGAATGTAATAGAGGGCTATAAGCACATCAGAAGAAGGTGCTGTAGCTTGTTATAAACTGAGGATATTGGCCAAGTTTGCAAGGCCCTACACTCAACTGGATGCCATTTCTCTATAGGTCTGCTTGTTACATGATAAGAAGACAGAGAATTAAGAATAATGAGGGGAATGGGGGGAAACAGAGCCAATGGAATCTGTGGGACACACAGAACACCAGCGTAGGGGGATGTGGGTGTTCCCCCTAGACCTCTTCCATTTTGTTCCCCAAGAATTCAGTTCAATGCCAATCTCATCACTCAGATTCCTTTATCTGGCATACAGCAGAGCTACACTGAATTCATCAGGATCAAGCAGAGTGGGTGGGTATAAGGCTTACTACATATCCTTAGTTACACAGCAAACTTCTTCCTTTATATACATTTACACACTACACTGAATTTACTATTCATTGGATCACATGTTTTGGGATTGGCTGGGTCACTTTGTAGGAACCAATCCCTGTACAGCATCCTCACATTATTCTTACCTCATCTTATGTTTCAGGCTTTTCTTATCCATTGTTATCTTGTCCATAGTAAATGGTTCCGTGGGTGTTCCCCCTTATCTTAGCTAGTACAGACATTCTGTTTTCATCCAGTTGATCCATTTACTTCCCTAATCCAGACTCCCAAGAAAGGAGCCTCACCCATGCCTAATTACCCATGTCAAGACAGGCCTACATACCAGTGCTTTTCTTTTTCTTTTTCTTTTTGTGTGTTAGCTTCTTTTTATTTGCCTCATAATCCTGTCCTTCTGTGCTTTCTTTTTTAAGTTCACTACTCAGCACCACATTCCAAAGAACATTTAATAAAACATATATTAATTATGTATTAACCCTTTATAAACTATTATTAAATGTACCCTTAATGTAAAGTGTGACCTAGATTTTACTCAGGCAAACTTCCATTGATGTCAAAAGGCAAATCCTGAGGGCCTTACAAAATTGTGGTGACCCTTGTGCAAGGTGAGGAAGATTGCAAGGGGCCTGCAACTCTCCTCTTTCCTCCCCTCATCCTTCCTCACCATGCAGGATCTAATCACCATGGCAGTCCCTGCTTCTCCTGAGAGCAGGAACAGCTTCATGCTAGTGCCACAGTCTGTTCTAATATATAGGTTCTTATACCATGTTCATCACTGTTGTATCTGAGCACCTTCCGGTCACGTATTAAGCAATGTGACTAACATCCATCCCATGTTTGTTCCCCCATCCTTTCCCCAGGGGGAGCAATGTGCTCAGTGGAGTGTCTTGCTTTGGAATTTCTTGTTAAATATATAGATAAACATGCTGCCATACATTTAGAAGGAAGGGAAAAAAAGTGCTTTGCACTTAGACTGGAAAGTGGTGAGGTTTGTTATGGTCCTTAGGCCCATTGAGAATTCACTCCACAGTCTTACGCCAGTCTTTGAAAAAGCCTCGTCTCCTGCACAGAGAAGCTTTACCCTCAGTGGAGAGATTTCCATTGTGCCCAAGGAGCAGTCTTGTCAACCACGCCCCATCCCAAATCCCTAGTTGATATTTTAGATATCCTGGGCTCAGGCCATTGAGCGCATTGAAGATTGATGTAATATTCTATGAGGAGCAGAGAACAGGCCTGTTATGTTAACAGTAGCCTGTGTTACTGAGGACATGTACTGCAGGGTTCTGTACCGGTTGGAGATTTCAGTTGGTCCAGTGGTGGACCAAGCCACTACAACAGAAAAGGTGATGAGGTGGGGACATAAGTACCTCGCCAGCTGTGCAGTCAGCTGCAAAATGGAGCACTGGGGGCAGCTCCCTAGGGGATGGTATAATTGTGCACTCTCCCAGCACACTTTGTGACTCACACAAAGCCCTTCCAAGATCCTCTAATATTTTCCACCACTCCAATAATAGGAGTTGAGTAAAAGTGAATAAACCCCCTTCATTCCCACTCCACCTGATCCATTCCTTTTTATTTTCGCTTGAGGGTGTTTTGTTTTGTTTTTTGCGGGGGGGGACGTTTAAATGATAATTTCCAGGATGAATCTGCTTGCTCTACTGGTATATGGTAATTCCTCGCTGGACTGCTCAAAATAACCACATATTTGGCTTTTTATTACTGACTTTGAAATCGTTGTTTGCTTGTTGTTTTTATAACACCACAGATCAATTTCATAATCACAATAAGACACTCCAGGATGTACTTTGTTGCCTCACAATTTACTCTTTGTGTGGCTAGAGGCCCTTCGGCATCACCTTTGTATCTCACTACCTAGTCCAGACATGTGACTGCAACAAAACCATGTGCATCTTATTGTTCCATTCATACATACCCTATTACCCTATTTCCGCAGGGTTATGTGGAAGCATCTGCAAACTTCATCACTGTGCAAAATCAGAATCAAATTATCGTTGTTGTACATTTCACATTAATCTGTAGCCCCCTCAAAATTCACAGTACAAATGAAAATTTAGACAACTCAGATTGATAAAGGATTAAGCTGTGTGGATTTTGAATAGCTTTCCTAACAAACACGACTACAATAAGCCAAGACTTGTTTCTTTCATGTGAATTAATGTGAAAATCACTGCAGGATGGTTTTGCTTTCTGAGCAATTCTATCCCTAATAAACATGTCTATCTCCAGAAATGAATATCTAGCCAAAATTGACAATTGGCCTAGCTGTCATCTGTCATATTTCTAGAATGCTGCCAGACCTGCTTGACTGGCTTTGTCAGTGATCTCACCAAGACCTTGGGGGCAATCTTAAAGAGAAATCTGATTTCCTTAAATTTCCTGCATATATTCGGGATTAATATTTTCTAAGGGCTAACCGAATTTATGCTCCCATCTGTTTGGGTTTTTTAATTCATGTAAGTTGGATTTCATCACTGTGCCAAAGTCTGTGCCTCACAACAGGAACAAAGTCAGCCGTCAGCGAATCAGTGGCCTTGTGAGTGAGTGACCTCAGCACAAGCGTGAATTTCAGCCATAGAATGCAGTTTTCAAATTTAGGCACCAGTCTATATTTTGCAACTCAATTGATCATGAAGGTGCCTAATGCTAGATTCTGGTTCAAAGTGACCTGGAACCACAGACACACAGACTTCAACTTAAATAAAATCTGAATGAGAACTGCTAAAATAATTATACTGAGTTTCCTATCTAACCCTCTCGGAAATGAATAAGAATCTT
The DNA here is from genome assembly GCF_026122565.2 of Emydura macquarii macquarii. Classification (NCBI taxonomy): domain Eukaryota; kingdom Metazoa; phylum Chordata; order Testudines; family Chelidae; genus Emydura; species Emydura macquarii. The sequence continues at coordinate 2,239,801 of NW_027131527.1, forward strand.
TCCCTTAATTTATGATTAGGACCTAAGACACTGGAGGTGTGAGACCTAGATAGTATGAATGGTGAATACTAGGTGTCCCTTCTGGTGAATACTAGGTGTGGGGGGAGGAGGAAGCCCATAAATATATGTTGCATTTTAGAATGAATTTGATTTGAATGTTTCTGTGCCGCTTTTGTGTTTTCTGCAAATATTCTAGTAAGTTAAGAATTTACTGAGATGAACAGAAGAGTCAATTCTTTCATAAATATTGCAGAATATCTGCAGAAAGTGAAATATGAATTCATATCCAAACACACTTAGGCAGAAGAACAAAAATGTCAGAAAGGTTCTTGCCTCTCTCCATCTCCTCAAATGTTAAAGGTGTATCTATGTATCTGAATTATGTATTATTTATCCATCTTTATACCTAGATAGCTGGACCCCTTTGTGTAAGGCACTGTACTAGTAAAAGCCAGAAAAAGCCCAGGAAATCTTACAAATGCAGACAAAAAAGTAATTCTAGTAATTGCATATAAAACTGATCATCATAGATGAAGTTCTATGGATAGGACAATTATTTTGCTAATTTAAATCTATATTTCTGTTTTCTCCTTTTGTTTTTGTCATTCTTTGATATACTGTCCCAAAAATGATAATGATATTATTATAATTATTATTTCTTTAATGGCAGCATCCACAATCAGCCAGATGCTTTTCCAGACAATTAAGGCACAGTCCGTGCCCTGAAGTGTTTGCAGTCTAAGGAAAGAAAGTCAACTAGACAGAGGTTAGGGGACAGGGAACAACAATCGTCTATCTAATCTGTGTCAATGGGGTATAATGCTAGGACTCCATTCTTGGTACTGCTTCCTTCTTACAGCACTGGCATTAATAAGATGGCATTGGTTTGATAAGCTGAAACCAGGGACTGAGGAGTTTGGGATGGGGTATAAATTTGGGAGCAGAGCAGAGAAGGACATTCCAATCCTGGCCCAGCTTTAATATGTTTAAACTGATAAATCTCTTTAATTGGTACAAATCAAGTTTGCCCTTTCTTCTGGCAGGAGACTTAAAAAAAAAAAAAAAAGAGGGAGATTTTCAATCAGTAAAACTGAATGAGTAGATTGAATTAAATCAGCAAATCTGACTAAACTCCTTGGACTGGAAGAACTAAGCTAAACTTCAGTTTCATCAATTTGCTTTGGAAAATGGAAACACTAATTATTTATAAGGTTGTGAGGCATATCATGACATGCAATTTCATTTCTGACAGATCACATAATGATATTACTAGAAATGGGCTTTATGAATCTACAGCACAAACCCAAGCCCCTTCATACCAATGCTTGGATGATTCATTAGTATGAACCTATGATCTTTCCTGTTCTGATCTCCTCACTCAACCTATTTTCTGGTGAATTACAGATCTCTCTTTCTCTCTCAAGATTGTGGAAGCTTCTGAGAGTGATGCTGTGTGTGTTACGTGCTGGGTGCACTAGCTGGGTTTCTGGTAGCCTATTTGCTTTTATTTTGTTACTTTACGGTTCTTTGTTTCAGGGTGTTGTTTTGATTTCCCCTCATGGTGGGACTTTCTCCGCGGGGGGGACACTTCAGATGGGTTTAGTAGTTTGATGCTCAAGCATGGGGCTCAGTTTGGGCCTCCTGTCTCCTGCACTGTGGAGGATGTCTACATTTCTGAGTATAGAGAAGGTTGTGTAAATATAAAATCTGCCTCTTGAATGAGTAAATTGCTAGTGATTTTCCTGGCCCAGGACCAGTTTGTGAATCATTTGGTACAGGAAGGATTTTGAATTAAGATTTTCCCTTGTTTACTCCTGCTACTAAAATAGTTTTTCCAGCTCCTCCAGGAGGAAACACATATTAGTACTTTTGTTTTTAATCTTTTTACTGCGTATGCCCCTATTCAGGGTAAATGTTCCTTTAGTAACCATGACCAAAAAAGCAGCTCTATGGCATATGTGTCAAGGTGCAGCATTATGCAACCCTCTCTGATCCAGTCTGGAGGATGCCTTTGTCCTTGCATGACTATGTCCCCAGTTCACAGGACATTGTACAAACTTTCTCTTCCTAAGCATTCCAGTGACTTGCAGTGAAGGGTCCTGCATACCATTGTAGCAAACAATTATTTTGTTCACCATATTACCCCTGAGGAGTCTGTAGTAGGCCCAAAAGCAGATTTCTAAAACCAAAAAGACACAAGCCTTAGAGACCTTTGCCTGTTATTTGTTTGGCCATGCCTGAAATATCATGTGTGTATCATTCTGAAGCTTGGTGTACTGGATATTGTTTGTTATATTTACATTTGTTTGGTAACATCCTGAGAGGCCCTTTGTTGAATGTGAATTGTCTAACTAATATTAAGAAGTGTTTGATGATGTAAGTGGAACCCATATTGATGGGAAACTCCACTATAGCATTTTCTTCTTTCTTTAAGAATGTATTCCCACAATTTTAAATTGTGTTTTAAGGTTATATAATCCTTTGGTTTTTTTTTTTTTTTTTTTTTTGAAGTAGAAGTTAGCAAGTTAGCTGGAGAATGAATGTGGTATGTATATGTGATAAGAAGGTGGAAAGGAGGAAACCCTAGATCTCCACTGCAACAAAGGGGAGTGAACATACTTTGTTTTAACCATGTTTTACGACCCAAATGGCCAAAGAATCCAAACAAGAGAGAGCCCCAGAATATGGGAGGACTCGCCCCAAGGACAGGAGCAAGGCAAAGTGTGAGAGACACCACACTTGCAACAACAGATGAGTGATTGACAATCACACCAGGATGCGAAAGCAGCATGACACTGCGAGACCCATAGATTTGTATGGGAATGGATCTCTATAAAAATGAGGTGAAGACATGGAGATTTTGGGTTCATTCTGCAAACATCTAGGGACATCGGATTCATGACCAACAGAGCCCAGCTCCATCCTCATGTTCAGCCCACCTGGCCAATGGGCTGGCTCAAGCAACTCATAGGCTGGTAATTATACGCTGGCTGCAGAATATTTGCGTGTGTGTTTAGGCAATTGCTTTTTGAAACGTCTGCATTCACAATAAACGCGACCTATTACCTTGTCCCCCGAATAAGCTCCTGCTGATTTTTTCTTTTATAAGTGTAACAAGTCCACCCAGGGCCACTTCTGCTAGGTTTCAGATGGTGTTTGATTTTTTTCCTACATTGCTCCTGAATGATTCCTCTTTGTTTTTTTGCAGCAGCTTTTCAGTGGTTTGGGATGGTTTTCTCCAAGCCCTGTTGTGGCATAACAGGGTGCAATCTAGACCAGTTAGAGACTGAGTCACCATTGTCCTGTAACCTCAGGTGCCTTGCAATGCCTTGCTTCTGTAGTCTCCAACTTGTTCTGTTCACAAACAGCCTTCCAGCATGCAAACCACTCCGGCAAGCCTACCAGTTACACACGGACTCTCACCAGTCTCAATTATCCTGCAGTGTGACCCCAACACACTCCCAGGTCCAGATTTTCCCCCAGCAATGTATGTCCTGTACTCCCAGTCCTCTCCTGGACCGTCCTTATATATTAAGTTGGTTACTCTTTTAAGGGAATAACACACAAGAGCTTATTACCTTAAATAGTTACGCAGACTTTAACTTGTTGGATTAGATAAAACAATAAAATAAGTTTAACTACAACAAGAGAGATTTTAAGTGAGTACAAGTAATGAGGCAAAAGTCAGAAATGGTTGCAAGAGAAATAAAGAGAAAATGCTTTCTGGTGCCTACTTTAAACTTTCAAGCAAAGTTTCTCATCACATGCTTCCAGCAGTCTTACTAACCAAACTCCCCCCGTGTCCAATGGCTGTTTCCTTTGTCTTCTCTGCTGCCAAGAATGAGGTGGGCAGGAAGAGAGGGGGGGAAAAGGAAGGGGTGTTTGCTTGGGTATTTTTATAGCCTCAGTCCTCCTCTTGAAAAACATTTACAGCTGGGAACCAGGAGACAAAGAGTCTGTGTGGAAGGATGTTCCCTGTTGGATTTTTTCACCTGTGTGGGCTTTCTTTGTTTTCTCCCTTCTCCCTTTCTGCTTGATAACTGTTTACTGCTTGAATGCAAATTAAGACAAGCATGCCTTCTTTTGTTCAAGCCAGGTCTGTTTGACCAATTTGGTGCTTTCTGAGTCTGAACACACATTTATATCATCATACAGGAGAAATGTATAACTTTCTGCATAAAGCTGCAACATACATTTTACTGCGAAGTTATTGATTTTCAAATGATACCTCACAAGGTATACCTCGTACAAAGATTTCATGCATTAGTGTGTACAGTGTGAATCCAGCAGTGTATTCCATCACACCTGTTTGTTCTCAGAGTGAGATACACTTCTCACATTTGGGTTGCTTCCTACCTGGATAACTTTTTGCTGAGTCAGGCAAAACTAGCCATATTGAAATCTTACCAAAACTGTCTGTCCAGGGTAAAGCTGTGTGATGTGGTAGGACTATTCTTCATGCTGATTGCAGCCTGGCTGTGGGTTAATTACATCTTTTACAAATTGACTTATAACCTAGACACTTTTCGGTTGTCTTGGTGTGTTAATCATGTTTTGAGTGAACTTGGTGTAGATGTGGTTTAGTGATCCAGGTTTAATGTTCTCTTAAGAGGCATTTTGCTTTATTTTATTCATATCTTTTCCTGTATATATTGTAATTTTATAACATTTTACTAGTTTTTAATGTGATTTGATGTGAATAAAGGTGTTTTTCATGTTGTGTATGTGTGTGTGAGAGAGAGAGAGAGAATCCCTATAGTATTTTCAGGGAAAGGACCACAAGGAAAATACTTGCATTCTTCCTTCAGCCATTTTCACTGAACCTTCACTTTGTCTTCATCATTCTTCATCATGGATTTTCCAGTGGAACAGAGCAGGAAGGCCCTATAATACACATTTTTGAAAAGTATTATCCAAAGAGGCAGCTATCTTCAGCAAGCCTCTTCTTTCTATTTTATGCAAAATGCTTAAAAGAATGAAGCTGTCCACAGCAGTAAAATAGGTTTTATATTTCATTCTTAAGGTAATCCAAATATCATGCAATCAGATGTAGCTCAGACACAAATTTTGACATAAAAGAACTTAAGAGTTGGCCAGATATTTAGTCAGTCTGTGGAACTGATATCTAGCGCTTAGAGCAAGAGCCCAGCAGACAGTATTCTTAAGGCTCCATTGAGAATTGCAGAGACACGAAATATCTCAAGTTTGTGTATTGTCTCTGTTTTCTGGTACAAAACCATGGCTGGCATGGTTTGAACTACTCTTTTAATATATTTGCATTAAGTATGAGCAGCCTTAACTTGTACAATATCTTGTCACTGGGTGTAAAAAAAATGTGCTATCTTTTTTAAAGGTCATGTATCTTATGATTAATGTGCTGCACTGAAAATAAATATCACTTAGCAATTATAATGTGAAAGCAACCAAAGTTTTTTAAAAAAATGCTTGTTTATTTGTTTTGTGGCACACTACCTATGACCATTTGGAAAATGAATCTCTCTCTTCAGATATCAGCACTACATTCACAAATCAATTTTTGTGAACTGAAGGAATAAAAAAAAAAATCACGAAGGCCTTGAGTTCTTGTATATGTCCAGGCTGCAACTTATGATTTCAACCAGATGTTTGTAGGCTGTTTTAGATGGGTGGCAATTCTGTGTTAGGCTTTTTTGCATTGTTAAATGCATGGTTAATAATGTGGAAGGTGGAGGGCATAGAGGAAAATTGCTAAGAGAATATGGGTGCAGACAGAGAGACCTTTGTGTCTTTGGTGACCATAAATACTTCCCTTTATTTGTTCTGTACTCTGAAAGTGTTGCTGTTTCAGAATGCCCTCAAATGCTAGCTGTCTGTCAATGTCATCTGTCAAGGGTAGATAAAGGATTCGCTCTGACAGATCTCTATTCTTAAAATAATGTACCTTAGATTTCATAACAGTGAATTAAGCACTTGCCATAGAGTGAGACTCTTCAGAACAACGTTGAATGTAAAATTAACTGCTGCTTTGCTTCCCACTTTCATTACAACTATATTGCTTTCTCTTTCTCTGTCTCTGTTTTATATATACAGTGGTGAAAAAATTAATTTAAGTGTTACATTGAGATCTTTTTCTGTTACAGTATCAAGTATGAGAGTGAGTTTCACACTAACACAATAGCTGCCTAATATAGCACATCATACTTATTGGTGTGAATGTTACTCATACCAATAGGGGACAGAGCACTGGGTCCTCACACTACTATTGACCTGCAGTGAATTTTTCCCTTCAGTGCCTTAGTTTTCCCCTCTGTAAAATGGGGATAGTGATATTTGCCCCCTTTGAAAAAACACTTTGAGATATCTTGATGAACAGCTCTATAGGAGAGTTAGGTATTATTATTTTCCAGTATTTACCCCATTAATATTGCAACAATTTTATTTAACATTTCCTTCATCATTTTATTGTATAGGTTGTATATTTAAATACAAGAGCAATGGGACACAGAGTTGGGCTGGAAGAGGGAATCTGCTTCACCTCTCTCAACAGTGCAGTTTGTGAAATGGGCTATAAATCGAATCTATACAAAAAGACCAAACTGTGAAGCACCATTTGCCTGCTTGTTATCAATGTCATTAAAACATCCCCACTTATCAGAAAGGCCCATCTGGGGGTTAACTGTTACCCTACATGTTCACCATTTTATGTCCATTTTAAAAACTATCCATTAACTTCACTCCAGAGAGAGAATCTATAAAAGCTCAATAGAAATTATTCAAATGGCATTTTATAGAGAGTAAAGTGGGCTGTGATTGATTTTTTTTATTCAGTACCTGTCAAACTATCTACAGATTTTCTAGCACATATTATCTATAGTTATAGTCAAACAGTCTCTATAAATGTTGCAAGGCTAAGATTTTACTTCTATATATTTTTTTAACACTTTCCATTGATAATGATCGTGTTAATCTATTTCTTTATGCTTCATAGGAAGGTCACCTAAAGGAGTTTACCCATGTGGATCCAATAGCAGAATCATGGCATATTTTGATATTGCATCCTTGACCTTACCCAGCTGTCAAATTCTCCTACCCCAGATAGACTATTTTACTTTGCACTGGGCCTCACAGAGGTAAGAGCTGTCCCACCAAGAAATGAAATACTGTTTCACAGAAAAGCCAAAAAGTCATTACCTTGGTAAAACCTCCAGTGGAAATTGTTTGGTCCCAGTTCTACTTTCAGTTCTTTCCTGGATATACCTATTTTCTGAGCTTCTAGAGTTGCCAATAAGAATTCAAACCTGGTGTATAAGAAACCCCCACTAATCCCCAAAATATTTAATTGAGTTTCATGTTATAAGTGGTGAGGAAGAAATTTCCTGTCTCCAAAGAACTTTCCTACTACAGCTGAGTTAAAAACAGCACAATTGTTTCATAATAGTACATGGTGGTAATGGATTTTTAAGAAGGTGTAACAGTCCCTCATAACAATGAAGATTTTGAATCTTTGGGGTTTTGCTTTAAGGTGTGGCAACAGTGTTAATGAAGTGACACACCTAGAGAGTTCCTATGACAGGGTGATTAGCATCCAATCAGGGGCAGGCAGAGAAGTGTTTAGCAGAGGAAAGACCACAGCTGTATGCTTTAATTACAGGGATTGGCAGCATAGCAGCTGTGGTGAGTTAAGAAATTGTCCCATAACACTCTAAGGGTCTGGTCTAAGGCAGTTGGGTTTGCTGGTGCTAAAATTCTGATCTTCGGGGTGGGGGAACATAGCTTGAAAAGTTCTTGTGCTTTCTCATACATAGTTCTAGAGTCCAACCATGACTAGCCATAGAATGCTGTATTTATACCCTGACCGTCTGACCAGAGATGTGGTAGTACCTTAAGAGAAGCTTTTTGAGCTATTAACTTAAATCCTGATTTAAATTCTGTGAGGGAAAGTTTATTGGTTATTATTTACTGGGTTCTTAGCCAAAAACCTTCTAGGATTTTCAAATTCCAGATGTTGGTACTGAATGTGTCCACAGCTTCTGTGTCTTGTTATGGTCCCTCAGAAAAATGTAGGGAATATTAACTTTCTATAAACCTTTACCGGCTGCTTATGATATTGTAGTTAAAGAAAGGAAAATATCCACCAAAAAACTCTAGGAGGTGACATTCTAATTCCAACTGAAACTAAACAGAGGTTAGAAAGCTTATAGCTAAAACACCTCGCTTCTCCTTGTTCAACTCATGCTATTGATCATAGTCAATGCAGTTTCCCAAAAGTGCACAACATAATCTTGTTTCCCAAAAGTGCACCCCTTTATCCAAATGCGATGGCACCAGCCTGAGGTTTATTTATCTCTTTTGCTAACAGAAAACAAGATTAAACTCAATGAAAATGAAAGGTAATATGTTTAAACCATACAGAGGTGTACGTTTTACATAACATATAACTTGTGGGAGTGACTGATGTAAGGGATTGAGGCAAATGGCTTTATATATTTCTAGGAAAAGCATAGATGTGTATATGAATAGCTGCTGTAATTACATTGGCTAAACCAAAATGGTGAAGTTGCAATAAATTGTTGTGCTTTAGGGCAATGTTTCTCCACTGACGGGTCACAAAATCATGGGGGAGGCACAGAAAATTTTATTACAATCTAAAGAAAAGAAAATCTCACTCCCCATACACCTTTATCCTTTGAAGTCAAGCATTCTCTGCTAACTTCTCAAAATACACACAAATAAGTTATAGAGGCTTATCATTAGCACTGATGAAATTTTTGCTTATTTAGAGTAAATGTAAGGAGGGTCATGAAAATGTTTGCTTTGAAGAAGGGGTCACCATTCTGAAGGGGATGACTGTTTTAGGGTATACATTCAGTTGGGGTTCAGATGGAATCTCCAGTCTACTATATAGTATTCTACAATTAAGGTATCATAGAGATTGTAATTTGACAATAGTTGAGTAGAAAAGATACCTGACAAGATAGATGATTAGTTTGGCTCACTCTTTCTATGAAGTAGCAAGCAATTTTTAGTGGTGTTTTTTTAAAAAGAAATTGGCTGTTTACAGTACATTGCAACACATCTTTAATGTTATCCAAACATAATTTTTTGAATTCACTAGCAAACATTCCACATCAAGGAATTATCTTTTCTGAGAAAACAAGACTGTTCTCTTATTGCCTATTAACATGATGTTTTGACTTTTTTTTCCTGTGGAGCTGTTCAGACTTGGTGGTATTGTGCCCACCTGTGATGATTTAACTAGCAAAGAAAATTGCACTTATACTCTCAGTAAACATCTTAATTCTTTATTGTTTTAACCTGCATTCCTGTAAATCAGCCAAAGCAATCAGTTTTAATGGTTCCTCCAAGAGAAAAACAAATGAAAAGAAGCTGTTAGGTTTTCAAATTCAGTAAACAGAACAAGAAGAAAGGATAATGCCTCCCACCTCCTCAAAATATCTTGTGCATAATTGATTCTCATTGATTGCCCCTATGCTAGAGGTTGTGATCTTATTGGGTTTATGCCACGAACCAGAAGCATGCTTGCAAAGTGACTGCTATAGGCTGTGTACACTCTTATTCTAACAACTAACAATGTGCTTCTAGGATTTTTTTTAAATGACCCTATTCTAAGAAGGCAGTGAAGAAAGTTATATTGATGGGCCATAATATACTAGATAGCAAATTGAGCATAGAGTGGCTTTCAGTGTATTTTGTGAACATAGAACATTTAGATATCAAAATCTCAGTTGTTTGTTGACATTAAAATACCAATATGAAACTTTTCAGCTTAATTAAAATATGACCTATATTGAAACCATTTACCATATCTACAATAATGAACTGTGGGGCAATTAGTTTTTGGATGGAAAAACAGAAAAAGCAAAGGAAACAAAAAGAAAGCAGAACAGTTAAATGATCACTCACTCTTTGTCAGGCTTCTACGTTGTCCTTGTCTTCACCTTCCTCATTTTGGATATCTGTTTAGTGACAGGATTCACAGGCATTAATAGGAATGGCAAGTCCATCTAACACTTCTGATATGCCATCATTCATTCGTTTTTCAACAACAAAGTCAAGTGGTTGCAAATGAGCGGAAAGTTCATGAGTTCATAAATGTTCTAAGGGTGTTGTCGTAAGTACTGTTTTTATTCTAACTTCAGTAGTTTGACTAGCTGTGTCAAGTCTACAGCTGTACAAGAATATTGGAAAGCCTCTTGAACATAAGCCTAATTTCTTCATCAAAAAGGAAAGAGGAAAATTAAAAAATTAGTCCAGAGAATAGGATTAAATGCAGGAAACTGCCAAAAAAAAAAACCACACACACACACACAAGAGTAACTCCTTTTTTGAAAGAATTGGAACAGTTTATAAGATTGTAACAAATTTTCATTGTTTGCCCATTCCAGAATATTTCACACAATCAAAGACAAATTGAAGAATGGCTTTGACAACTGTTTGAAACGTTAAAGTTGCAGCCTCATTTCACTGATAAAAATTGGGGGGAAAGCATCATGCCTGCCCCCAAATTGCTCCTTTTTCTCCTGCTCATAACTTTCTCTTGTCTCCATCAAACACGGAAACAAAACACTCAATAGACTATAATACAAATTTCATAGCATATACAGTGTACACACTGATATAATTATGCAGCAACTCCACTTACATTAATTAAGTCTCTCCAGATTTACATCATTACCTGAGATCAGAATCTCACCCAAAGTGAATTTGGACCACAATGGCTGTCCTGTAGATGATTTTTTTCTAAAAATATTGAAATTTCATCTGATAACAGGGCCACTTTGCAAAACCCCTTCTGGAAACAGGAATGTAACAAGTCATCTGTATTTGTATACATGGGCCACACACACTTTGTCTCTGCAGTCAACAGATAATCTCCCAAGGTTTGCATGCTACTACAGCACTACATTTTCACCAGTCTGGCAAATGAATTCAGATACATAGATTTCTAAAAGGAAAAATCACCATCCCCTCTACACATACCTCAAGAGTCAACAACATCAGTTTTAATACTGGTGGATCATGGCCAAATTCTCTTCTTTGTTTCTCAATCCCCTTCTATTCCATGGTATCTTTCCTCCCTCTTTCCATTCTGTGAGATACGTCTAATTCTTCACTCTTTCCCATTCTTGCAGTGTCTTTTGTTTGCAGTTTGACCTAAGTGTAGAAGTGAGCAGAATTCTGTTCTTTGAAGGGCTAATTTAGTGGTTTTGCTAATGAAAATAATATTTCAAATCCATTCTTACTTGTGATTCAGATTAATTTACTGTGATATTGGGTATACCCATTGTAAAAGTGCACCAGTTTGTTCCAAAATATTTGTGTTTTCTTAGTATTATTGTAAAAGTGTTGAGGGGAGATGTAAGGAATCGGGGGAAGAGGTTATAGTTGATTATGATGATGTAATACATTTCAAAATATGCTCTCCAGTGATGTATATACATGTTATATGCCTTCTGAATGCGATCACAACAGAATTGATTATGATTTACATACAGCTCTCCTATATGGGTTATGCTAGATTATTGCCAAGAATCATTTTTTGTAATTTTTTGTTTTTGGGTAGAGGTAGGGTGGTGGCTGACATCAAAAGGGATTTACTGAGTAAGGAGGAATTTGTTGTCTTCCTTAGTTGCATGTTGTTTAATCAATGGTATTTGTTTTCATTATACTCCAACAATGGATATTAATCTGCCTTTGAAGACTTCACAGTCACTGAGTGGGATATTCAAAAGTACCTGAGAGATGTAGGAGCACAACTCCCATTGCAAGTCCAGATGGAGTAAGAAGATGGTGGAATTTTTAGAAGTGCCTGAAAGTCAAGGGGATTTCCAATCCTAATTCTTTGAAGCACTTTTGAAGATCCCATCTAATGACAATACAGAAGAAAGGCTGAGCCAATTCTGACTGTGTTGCCCTCCATATTGCAAAACTTATGTATAGAATTGTTTTCATGGGTGCCAGCAATAGTATGTTGAGAGTAATATTTTTCAAAATCTGGGCATTTCAATTCACTTGATTAACAAGTTGCTTGTAGCATTATTCATTCCAGTCTGTTGTATTGGTATGTGGTTTTTTTACCATGCCATATCAATGTTTATACAAGTTCTTTTTTTGTCTTAAAATGCACCTATGATTAAAGTAGTGCCACTTGTCCCAGTAGAATCCTGATGTAATAATTTCCAAGATTTTGGTGAATCCTTCAGACTTATATTTTTGTGGGGAGGAACAAAAGCATAGCAGAACACACATTGTTTTGAAAACAAGACCGGAATTATCTGAATGAAGACTTCTGCTACACTTATGGGAGCTTTTAAGTCTCTAAATCATCCACAGACAACCCGTGAAATTCTAGTGTCTTTGAACTTGATCAGGCCACATGGTCTCTCCCAGAAGTTGTGTGTGAGATGGGGTAATTTATGTATTTATGTCCTGGACCTCAAAATTTTGCGGGTCAGGTCTGGGGTCTGGTTACGAAGCAAGCTTGATGTTCATTCCCTGAAAACTCAAGGGACATTCAGTTCTCAGGTGCATGTATATAAATGTCCAATATGAGATGTTACTTATCTTTCAAGTTTAAGAAACTAAATTATTAGTCCAAATTGGCAAATTTTAAGGGCTGCTGGTCAACAGAAATCAATAGCTAAATGCCAGTACAAACTGCTGGAGGTGACGAAAAATGAAAGCCTGTTTTAAAGAACAGCTTTTATTTGTACTGTGTTGGGGCCCATTTAGATTCAATTTGCACATTCAGATTTTATGGAGCTTTTACTTGCATGGCTATGAACAGTATCTGTGTCAAAATACACATCATAGAATTGGCCTGTGGAGGCACTTTATACAGTCTCCTGCACAGTTATGAAATGAAGGGAGTGTCCACAGTATAAAGTCAGATCAGGTAGACAGCTTATTATTATTCAAGCAGCAACTCACTAACTCCACTATACATAAAAAATATCTGATGTTTCCACTACAAAAGTTTGTCTTTCAGAGAGACTAATAATTTACTGTTTGTTCTGTGTACTGCACACTCTTCTATTTTAAAGTTACTCTGAATGGGAGAAAATGTTCCTAAATGCAGTTAAAAAAAATACCCCAACAACTTTCATTTCATTCTTTGAACTGCACACACAATATACGATATACAATAGATAAAAATACAATATACCCTTGGCTTCAGCCTCTTCATTTTTATAAAGTATCTTTTTCATAAGCAAAATAATCAAAAATATAGCAACAGTGCTCTGTTACACTGCGGGTGGGGAGGAGGAAATGAGGGAGAAAGGGAAATGGATAAAAAGTTGCAGTGGAAGGGTAGGCAAAGAGTTTCTGGCTTGATGCACTGTGGAGTATTAGAGAAGGGAACAGCTCTGGAACGTTCATTTATCTCTAATATTTCAAAGTATTGCTCACAGTCTATAGCTATGTGATTCCCATTGTCTTAAAAGAGAGAGTTCCACAATCAAAACCTAATGCAATAATTTTTAAAACTTTAGGGATAATTGTCCATAGCCTCAATCTGTTATCGTCATGTGGCTCACAGGAAATCATGAAACCATTTGCTGCATAGAGACCTAAGATCATTCAATTTTCAAAATACAAGAAGTTCACAGTGTGCTCTGCTTCACCTCATGAAGTCCATGTAACTGTATTTATTTATTCGAGTTGAAGATGTAGCCCTGAGTATCATTAATTAGCTCTCTGTAGTGACTGTAGCTGTAGAGCCTGGCCTGTTCATTGCTATTACTGGGCCAAATTCTTTCCTGCTATAAATGAATGCAACTTTATTGCCTCCAATTGAGCTGTACCCATTTACACCAACAGTTTGTCCCATTAACTTGATTATCACAAGTACTGTGGTAAATCAGAATTTGGTTTCAAACAATTAAGCCATATTATTATGGGGGCCCTGGAAGAAACATTCCATAGTTAAGGCTACACTCTGATTTACACTTAGACCATAGAACTAAAATCCCTCTGGTTATAACTACACTTCAATTGCCCGTTACATTTCTAATATTACACTGTCATTTTAAGTCATTGTATCTATTAAATATAGTTACTCAAATGAAAGCATTTAATATACAGAGTCACGGTATGATATGCCACCCACCAAATAAATATACCTAAGTAGACGTACTTCTTATTTTAAAAAAAATAAGAAAATTCTCAATGAATTCTCTAAAAGCTAAAATAGTTCCATGGTATTTTGAACATTGCTTTAGAAATGATCAAAGCATATAATAATTTTTCAGTGTCATTGCTGAGAGATAATGAGAACGCATCAAGGAAAAAAAAAAGGCAAAGCTGCGTAAAACCAACTGTACTGTGTCTGCTTTCCATGAAAAATGTTGATTTTTTCATCAAAACTGAGTACAGGAAAAGTATGTGGAAGGGAGGAAAGTGCAGTTAGTAGCTTTATTCCATTAAAGTCTGATGCACATTTAAAGGTATGTCTACACTTTGAGCTGTGGGTGTAATTCTCATCTTCAGGAGACATACCTGTGCTAGCTCTGACAGAGCTAATGCAATAAAAATAGTGTAGCTGCAGTAGCACCAGAGGTGGAAGGCGTTAGTTGCCTGGAGGAAACACTTAGCATCTCAGACTGGTACATACTCTTTCTGTCACTCATGCTGCCATGACTACATGACTATTTTTAGTGCACTGATTCAGTCAGAGATAGCATAGGTATGTCTCCTTGAGCTGGAAATTACATCTCTAGCCTGAAGTTTAGACAAACCCTTTGACCCTTTTCTAACTTTCTGGAAGTGTAAATGGGCCTTAACATGGGCACAAATTATATTTACACCCCTGGAAGGTCCCTTTACACTTCCAGTGCAGTGTCAAGGGGTTTTAATGTAAATGAGAATTGGGCCTTTAATTACTAGTTAAGAGATTGTATTCAGAAGATTAGGATAGGATTTAAGTGATATTTTCTTGTTTGCATTTTGACTGAATGTAATCACTAATCTTATATTACCAGTATATAGGTAATTTAATTTTTAGACCTGTGTGAATGGCTTACCTTATTCAATGAATTAAGATAACTTTTTCTTATTCTAATTGTTTGGTCTGATCCTCCTGTTCCCTAATCCCAGATATTTGCATGATTGGAACTGGTTTTTCTTTGTATCAATATCTGTAAATATATGCAAACTGGGATAGTTGTGAGTGAACAAGATTTGTTTGTCATTCGTTATCATTTCTAGCTGTTGTTCACTGCCCATCATTATGTTCTAAAAAGCTTCCAACAAAGTCAGAAAGCATATCATGTGATTTCAGTAATTGATCATCACATATTGTGACCAACCCAAAAACTGACTGCTGGCACAAGGCATTCAGCAAATGCTCAATGCTGATCAATAAACTGACAAAAATCAAAATCAGTTCATGAAGAAAACAAAAGGTAAATTCATTGGATAATTTATTAGAGATTGTTGGAAAAGTTCCATGATAACAAAATTTTGCCAAACAGAAACAATATTTTGTGGAAATGATCCCCATTTGTTTTCCATTTTCCAGTCAGGATCTTTAATTTATTGAAAAAGCAGCTCTGCTTTTGAGTCATTGGAAGAAGATGAGGATGAAGAAGCCACAAGGGTTGTAACAAGGAAAAACATAATATGAAAAGTACATGCAGCCTTGTTTTTAGAGACCATATGATTCCTGATGCTTGATATTTAAGTCTGGTCAAAATTTTCCATCAAAACTGTTTTTTCATGGGAAAAAATGGTTTTTCTATTAAATGCAGTTTTTCACAAAAGGTGTCTGCTTTCCATGAAAATTTTTGATTTCTCATCAAAATTAAATGTCCAAAAAACGAAATATTTTGGCCAAAAGCTAAGTTCCCCAGCCTGACTACATCTCCCATGATGCACCACCATGATCATGGACTCCCATGACGCACCACCTCACCTCTTGTAGAGGGAAGACTGTGCTGCATTATCAGAGTCCTATTAGGGAGTCCAGGTTATGGGGAGAATGGGAGCATGAGGCATACAAACTGCAACTTCCAATTCAGCAAATTTACAAATTGAAATATTTCAGCTTATGGCCAAAGTTTTGTAGTATTTGAAATTTTCCAGGGGAAAAAGGGGGGCAGGGCGATCAGATGTCCTGATTTTATAGGGACAGTCCAGATATTTGGGGCTTTTTCTTATATAGGCGCTTATTACCCCCCGATCCTGATATTTCACACTTGCTATCTAGTCACCCTGGGGGGGAAGAGGGAATTGACCATTTTTATTTGTACTATAAGCATGGGAGCCACATAGACATGACAACCAGACTGAGAATACTAACCTCAATAAATTGAGTTGGCACATGACAGATTCTCTTCTGTGCTTCCTAAAACCACAATTAGTCAACTATGTTTCAGGTTTTGGTTATAACTGATCACACAGGACTAATTTCCAAGTATGAGATATGTAAATGGGTGGGTAGGAGTGGCCACAATTTCATATATATTTATATATTGTCCTTAGTTTTGTTTTTTTTTTAAATATTTTATGCAACGTTGCTTTCTGTGTGTTCTCTTCAGAATATTCACACAGCTGCGGAACCAAGCAGCATATATGCCTAAGAAACATTGCTAGCATAAGCATAATTAGCATAGTTGTAACAACCTAACACTTCTGCTACCAATTGAATGCAGTGATTTTCTGCAAGGAAGCAGCAGTCTTCTCTGAACAAATTGACTGGAAAAAGTGGGACATCTAATATTTTCACCCGAAAAATGAAGTCATGAAAAAAATCTGACTGAAATGCATTTTAGAAGAACAATGCAAACAAAGCTTCACTTGCACAAATGTCTGTGAAAAGCAAATTAAAAAGAGGGGTAAAGCCAGTGACTCAAAAGGCAGTTTCTAATTCACCAAAATATTCATGAATAATCATTTTGTCACTGTTTGGTTTAGTCCAGCGGTAACCCCATTCTAATCCAGCTGAGCATCTGGCCTCTATTATTTAGTGCAAGGTAACTCACAGGAAGGCGACTACCAAAATAATGTTCCATATAACCTTTGCTGAGCATTAAAGAATAATATTTGCCTTTGGAAAAATAAAAAAGTCATAGTTAATAAGGGTTACTTATCTCCGTACACTGAAAGAGGAGGGGATTACCTAGAGACCTTTTCCTCTACCAGTTACACCTGAAATAAAACAATTATTTTTCTTTTAAAGAACACATCCAATATCTAAAATGAAAAAGCTGTCAAGCATGCAACTGTAATGGTGCAATTTGAAAAGCTGAGAAGTAAAAGAGCTGGTATATTGTGAGCGACATCTAATTTCTGGAGTCTGAAGTTTAATTTTTCTTCACATTGGACTTTCTTAAAGGGAATCTGGGAGGGAAAAAAGTGAATCGGATAGAACTTTTTAAACAATGACTCTCTTATTTAGAAATAGCCCATGCAGCTCAGAAATAATGGGAAGCTGAAAGTTATCAGTTCTTAGCTTGGGGAACTAAAAGAGCTTTCTTTCTTTCTACATAGGCCAGTTTCTGACTCTAACTCTCCACTTTCCCAAATGGGGTGGCCATATTTAGATGTGGACAATGTGTCCATAATCCCATAGGCTTGGCAAGGGAAGGCTACAGTTTCACAGAAATGTGTTCCCTTCATTGTTCAAGGAGGAAGCAATTGAGTTCTGTACAACACCAGCCCTGGATTGCGGGAGAATAGCATTGGCATATTGTAAATAGGATTCAGCTATTCTGTTGCTTTTTTAAAGCTTTTGTGACAACTGCCAGGAAATGAAAAGAAAAAGCAGAATAAATTGGAAGGAAAAAAAAAAGAGGAGAGGGAAAGAAATTAAAATTATCTATTTAATCAGGCAATAAGTCGTCTACCTTGTCACCAATCTCTCTCACATCAAAGCACCCAACAGCTTTGGAATATTGTTCTTTCCATCTGTTCAGCTATCTCCGATTAAATTTGTAGCCTGTGTGTTATTAAAAGGATCATCAGGCATTCAGTGGGCATAATTATTTATTGACAAAAAGACACAGGTGTTAAGTAACTTTTAGTTTTCCTTCTTTCCCTTCTCATGCTACCTTCTTTGTCTGATAAATGGTTTTATTTTAGATGCCAAAATCGTCTCTTACAGGTAACATGGACTTTTCACAAATTAACTTCCTCTACCCAGAAAGTGTAACAACCTTTCAGGGACAGTTACTGATTTACCACAACTTGAAAGGTCATGTAGGGAAAGCCTCAGAAGCCAAACTGGCTTTGCACTTAAGTCTGGCAACCTTGAAAGTGCTCATTTTCAGAGAAAGCCATGCCACCAAGAATCTTTTCTGAGACTCAAATCACCTTTTCAGCTGACAGCTCAATGTTCTGTCTTAGAAAATGTACATCACTTGAATCCCAAGTGGCTGTGTATTTAAGTTTTAGCTATGAGTCCTACAGCTACATCATTTACAGATCGATCTCACACAAAAAGGCTAGATTTTTTTTTTTTAAGAAGAGGCCTAAGATAAATACTATTTGCATGTGCCAATATAGACATGCAATTGTGTGCTTATTATTACTGGTATTTTAGATAGTGCTATCACCCACTGTGCGCTCTATGCTTTCCAAACAAGAGGAACACTGAGCTTACAATTTAAGACACAGACAAATGAAGAGGGTGAAAAGGGTACAACATATATGCAAAGTAATCAAGGGTGATGCTAGGGACCATGTCTTGTCTATGCACCGAGATGTAGGGAAGCCATTGAGCTTGCCTTTATGAACATATAAATGCGCTTCTACTGTTTAAATAATTGGTCTAGAATGTCCAGTATGTGGAATAGATACACCTGGGCATTTGAGGCTCAGGTTCACTATTACTGTGATATACTGTACCAATTTTTGTGTGGAATCTTTTATGCCAGTGCGTATTTGAATTTAATAACAATAATTACAATGTGAGATGTCAAATTAACAGGTTCAAATGGAATTATTTAATCAAAGTTATTAATCACAGGTTAATACACTGCTGTAGAGAATATAGAAAGCATACTTTACCACTCTTTGTGAATGGTGAAGAGCTGGTATACTGTGTCCACCTTCTGTAACTAGTAGAATGCTGGCAGTGTTCATTCCCAATCTAACTCCCAAGCCCTCTTTTCTTTCATATGGCGCAAGACAAAGACGTTCCTTTTGGAAGGAAGAATTACTTTCCCACAATGTGAATTGTTCTCAATATCTCAATTTACCTCTTTACTTGTGGAATTTCTTTTATAGTATCTCAGTTTACCTGGCTGACAAAGGGATTTCTAATGTGGTCATTATTACTGACAGTTGTGGCAACCAGTAGTTCTGAATGAATTAAAAACATCGTTCAATGGGTCATTATTTCATCCATTACAGATAACCTCTGCAACAACCATAAATACCTGTTAGGATTAGCATAGTTGGGATTTAGATCTGTATAAGTATTTAGGCCTGTGTATCTGCCTGAGACGGTATTCTGGGCCTGCTTGCCCGCCTGAAATCTAAGGTCTTCAAGATACACACGTAAACAAAGAACAAAGACATTGTGTGTTGCTTTTGCCTACCCACAACCAGATGGGTTTTCTTTTACTGTGAGAAGAGATAAGGGATGTAGTTAAAATTTTTGGAGGTGTAGTGGGGGTTTGATATATGAATGTTCAAATGAAGGAAAGCTCTGATTCCTCTCAAGACAGATGCGAGAGCAAGGTCAAGCAACCGATCGGGAGAAGTAAGGGGGGGTGAAGGGAGATGTGAGAAAGAAACACTAAAAGGCCATAAAAGTGACCATAGCCAAAATATAACCTCACGCCCTACCCCTCCAATAGGGTGCAAAAGAAGTGGTACCAAAGCCTCAGACTCAAGACCCTCCAAAATGGAATATGACCATAAATTGGAAAGGGTGGTACCAGGCAGGCCCTACAGGTATAATTAAGCTTACCAAGGAGAGGGAGATGGAGTTGTATCAGTGTATAGAGCTATGGTTAAGGAGAGAGGGAGCTCTATGTGCATATAGAACTATGCTGTGGGGGAGGAAACTCTATTGCCATACAGAGTAACGGTTATGGAAAAGGAAGCCCTACTGGTGTGAAGGGCTATGGTTTTATACTCGTTTGTTTAGCCCCAGTAAATATAGCATTGCCTGTACTTTGGACTCTGGCCTGTTGCTTTCTGTCTGAAAACATGTCTGGGAACTGAGAGAGACTGGGCAGGGGAGCCCTAACAACACCCGTTATAATTACCCAGTCTTGTTTTTTAGGACGTACTTCTGTAGTCTTTCATTAGTTTCGAGGGCTCTTTTCCTGAACATCTCGACTCACAGACTGAGAAGCACTGAGGATAATTAGGTACAGCCCAATACTTAATTATAGGCATTCGTCACACGCTAAGTTTAGTTTAAGAACCTACATGCTGAGGCCTTAGAATACAGAGACATTTTTGCTAATACTGCACGGATTCTGGGAGACTAGTTAATATACAAAGAATTGTGAGAGCTTAACATGCAAAAATCATAAAAGGTTAATGTTTGCTAGCAATAGCGCCTGTATCTCAAAACACTTTTCATATAATTAATAGTAATAATAAGAAGAAACTGCTTCTCGGAATGACAAAATAGCCTAACTTCTATGTCCATTCAGTCTTTGGATTCTCTGTTGAGACAACCAACAAGAGTGATATAAATAACCAAATGTGATAGTGTCTTAGTGAGTCAGAAGTCTACTCAGTCACTAGAAATTGGACTGAGACCATCAACACTTTACTCATAGGCTACGAAACAGCCATCACAACTAGCAATTTTGAGTCATTAGTTACCTGCATTAAGATTAACTATCTAGCTGTGAAACTCTTAGAATCAGCTTTTGAGTGTAAAAGCAATTATAAATTTGAAGTTGGTGTTTGGTAAATATTATGCAATATCCATTTAAAATGTGCTGATTTGGCAAACCTTCTCGCCAATAAACTCATTCATTGGACTATGTGTGGAAAAAACACACAAATGGGTTGTTGTTGAAGTGAATTCGTTTGCAAATTTAGTCGTTCATTTACAAATAGCTTCTGCTCAAGCGAGTCATGTCATTTAGAGTCTTGAGCACAGAAAAATGGGAGCCAGGAACTTCTACATTCTAATGCCCATCCCTGGGACCTTGTGTGTTGTTGTAGTACCTACAAGCCCCAGTTACGGACCAGGATCCCATTTTGCTAGGCACTGTACAAACACAGAACAAAAAAATAGATTATAAACTCTTTGGGGCTGAGACTAAGTATACAGTTGCATACAGATAAACAGGGGTCCTGAAAGAAACAATGAGGCGATATGGATCAGCATGACCCTTTCAACTGCTTTGAATATGAAAACTACTAGATTATTATTATTATTTATTAAAGTGAAATTGTGATGGGCAGATTGGGCAGATACATGAGGGAATTTTACGTGGAAATTGCCCACACTTTTCTTGCACTAGCCGGTCCCATTATCATCTCTTTTTCATCTCATCTAAACTCAGCAACAGTCAGTTTAAAATGTGATTAGAGATTCTGCACCAGGCAAAGGAGAAGGAAAAAGGAGTAATTCGGGCTTGTCACTTTTCTTTATTCTCACTCCAGTTTTCCTGCAGTATCCAAGTGGGATCTTCTTAAAGCAGGATCAAAGCAGGAGCTGGAATGTATTTTGAAGTAACCAAAGCTGCTTTAGTCTTGCAGGCTAGAAAGAATTTTTTTACAAACTTATTCACCAGACAAGACTTTTTCAAATTCACATCTCTACCCAGGAGTTTCCCCACATTGCAGAGAATTGCACTGCACTATACCACAGATGTATATCAAGTAAATAACATCTCTATTGCCCATTCATTGCAGGGTGCACTTGTACATCACTTTGTATATTTAGGACATTGTTCGGGTTTTCACTAAAAGATTTAGGAAGAAATATAAGCTTTTCAAACATATGGTGAAGGTCAGTGCTAAAAAAAAACCATGGGATAGATACTCAGCTGGCAAAAATAGGTGTACCTCCTTTGAAATCGATGGCGAAAAATTGATTTACACCATCTTCGGATCTGGCTTGAGAATAACAATTATAATATTTCCATTTTATGGCACCTACTATTAAAGAATCTCCAAGTGCTTTATAAACAATAAATTAACCACAATAACAACTCACGGGTAGGCAAAAGATGGGGAAACTGAGGCACAGAGTAGAGAGTGATTTGTCCTAGGTTAGACAGCAAGTCTATGACACAGTAGGATCTCCTGTCTCCCATTTCTGTGCTTTAACCAGAAAGCTATATAAAGGTGAATGTTAAGCAGCACTATAGGACTGGAAAGGAGACTCCTCAGGGTCTACATTTTAAAGGAGTCTGTAACCGGTATGCCTGAAAAATACAATCACAGCTTTACTTAATCACTTTTACTATGGCCATTCACAAAGCCATGTGAGTGCGCAGAGTCAAATCTTTGGGTGATCTCTTTAACGGGTCTAAATTAGAATAACTCCACTGCAGTCAGTGGAACTGCACTGAATTCTGTCAGCCTCTGGCCAGTTGAGCACATAATCAGGAATTGCACAGATGCAGAAATGACAACGAGTGAGAAAATTAAGACATCCAAATATTTTTCAACCTGCAAGAAAGATTGAATTTGAATTTGAGGATAAAGCTTGGTGAATAACAGATTTTTTAATCACCTAGCAGTGCCAAAAACTTGAGGGTGGAAGTTTTTGGGTTGAACCAAAAATGAATTTTCTTCAAAATTTTCACTGAATCAAAAAGTAAAAGAAAGCAAACAAGTCACACTGGGTAAAACACATTTTGTTTGTGCCAAAAAGAAATATTTTGTTTCAATTTTGAGCGGGTTTTTTTTTACATTTTTTAATTTCATTTTAATAAAATCAAAGGAAGTCTCAAAATAAAATGTTTCAAACCAAAAATTGAAATGTTTCATTCTGAAAATGTCAAAATAAAATGTTTTGAAATTTTCAGTTGTTTCCTTCCCCACCTGCAACACAAACATTTTTTGGTGAAACTGACATGTGAATTCATGAAAGATTTCAGTATTGCTGAATCTGCACTTTTCATTAAAAAAAAAAAAAGTTTCAGCTGAAAAATTCACCTTGTCCTATTTGGAGGCACTTTGATTTGGCTGAAGGCTCAGGTCAGTTCTTATTTTAATCCCAGCTAGTTTGCCCATCATTCCTATTTTTAATCATTGAAAGAGATCTCTGTATGAGTGCGGGTTTCCCCACCAAATCTCCGGCTTTGGAGCCCACTTTGTTAGAAAGAGTCAGCTAACACTACACCAACTCCTTTTGTGTGCTCTCAAGAGTCTGTCTCAAATCCCCTAAAGCAGGGAGTAAGCTTGCTGCTCCTAGATTTGGACTTCTCTCCTTGCTGTGATTGCCTAATATTGTTAAGTCTGTCCACATGAACCATTCTACATTAAAATCAATCAACCAATCAGCTAACCAGATGTGCAGAGAAAGAGCACCTTCCTGCATTCCCCAAATTGACATGGAGCTTGACAATGTGTCAAAACAATCTAAGTAAATTCCTAAAATTAATCTTGGTTCTCAGAGTGTTTCCAGTCTGATATCCACCATTTATCATCATAGGGCCTGAAAGCTGTGATTTTTAAATAGTCAAGGAGAGCAGGCCCAAAAGCATAGGGCTGAGTGGTCAGTAAATTGTTAAAAACTTAATAAATATAAAAGGTACAGGCATTATGTAATCTGAGAGACCTCTCTTTCATAAGGATCTAATGACATATCACACGGTGTCATGCAGCTGATATATGGTATAGTACCAGAGAAGAAGGCATCCTTAAGACTCTGTGCTGTTTTTGAAGCACCTACCAGTCTCTCAAAATCTCACAAAAACAATGTTTAAAAAACCCTTATATGTGTGTGTGACTTCACTCATACTGGGTGAAATGTACATTGAAGGCACTGGATCACAATGGATGAGAGATCCAAATCAGGTCCAAATTTTCAACCTGCAAGCTACAATCTAAGTGTTGGAGTGGCTACACCCTCCCACCCCCCCAAAAAAAATTATTTTTTGAATGTCATGATATTTGGTGTTTTTCATAACGCGCTAGCTCCTGGATTCATGTTATTACACGAGGATCTCAGCTTTTATCTATCTATCTATCTATCTATCTATATATCTATATATTATATTAAGTAAGTTTCTTGCCCTCTTGATGGTGGAGAAAAGCTTGGAAATGTTACCCACAAAGGCTCAAACACCAGAAAACAAATAAAAAGAACCAGCTTGTATTAATTTTAAAAATATTTTGATTTTTAAGCCAGTCTCATGATTTTAAACACTTGGGTTTGGCAATGTTGGGGATTCTGAATGAAAAATTTTAAATCTGAAATCTTCTCATAAATGTATAAGAACTAAAATTTGACCATCCGTCTGTATGTGCCCCCAATCTGTAATAATAGAGCTAACTTACGGAGAATTAACAATGGGGACAAGTGAGAGAAGGCAGTGTTTTTCATTAATGCACAATACTTTTGCCCCTTGAGACGTGGATTCAAACCTTGGCTTGAAGTACAAATTGAAATAAATGTGTTGTCCTTAATACCAATGTCTATATTAGTCCACATCAGGAAACCATCCACCACACTAGCCGGTGTAATCTGGAGTTCTCTGCTCTAGAGAGCCACAGGATGAGAATAGCAAGGGTTGTTGCAGGTCAGGAATGTGATGTATTTCCCAAAGTCTGTGGGAGCAAAGGTACTGCAATAACTGGGGTTGTGGCAGGTCAGGAATGAGGTGTATTTTCAGAGCATGGTGAGATAAAGTGTGTGCAGCACCTGGCCTCACTGCACCTTGTGTAAAAGTCTCAACAATGTTGAGGAGAAAAATAGCACGTATGAAATGGGCTGTTGGAATCAATGTCTCATTGCAGCTCCGGCACCCAACCTGGCTGCACCTGGTGATGTCGTTTTGTTGACAGGCACAAATCACCAGCCATCAAGGAGCAAACCATGGAACTGACAATAACTGGAGCCAACTATATGAAGTAATTACCTAGCCCTAGGTGGCTGTTTCTAAAGAGAAGCAGGGGACTGCCCCAGGGAAACCTCTGCAGTTGTTTTGAATATAATAAGAGCCAAACAATGCAAAGCCATTTTGCAAACGGCATGCTTGGAAGACAGCATCCAATGGGTCTAATAAACACATCTCTCTCTCTCTCGCGCTCTTTTTGGTTTCCATATGTCATGCAAAGATCTGCTTTCGTTCCGAGAGATATTTTCTACTGATAGTTTGGAATCTAAAGTATTTTACATTTCATGCTAATGCTGCTCAGCATAAATATAGAGACACTGAGTTATTGCAGGATGTTAACACTCTGAACCTTCCTTTGGAAGACTTGTTTAATTGGGTGGATTTTTGCATTATGCAATGTGCATTGTGTAGGCTAATTAGGATGGTCTGGCCTGCAGCCACGCCATTCCTTCTTAAAGATTCTACTACTCCACATCATTCTTAGACTAGATTGGACTTTCTGGTAAAAGCTGGAAATGAATGAAGACCATAACATGGCAAAATACCAATGTATAACCTTGTCCAGCTTGTTTATAAAGAGAGAGAATAAATGTTAAATGGTGATATTGGTACCTGAACATATGAAAAGCTACTTGTCTTCTTCACTGATTATTAGAAACACTTCAGAAAAACGGAATGAATGCATAACAGTTGCAATCACAGACTTGTTTGCCCTTTCTAGGTGAATATACAGAACAGCAATTTATTACATAGCTATGGGTCAGTTTGCAAATTCCATGGCAATGTCTGTTTTGTTAGTGAACTCGAAGGTTTGCGTACAAATTGTTTAGGGGTCAGGTGAAATATATGGATAGGTCAAAGCTAGTTTAGCTGGGCTTCAAAAATGCAGGAGTAGGTAGGCAAATAAATTTCACAGGAAAAAAGCCCAATTGAAATGAATGGGAGGGAGAGGGAAGGAAAGACACTTTAAGGCATTAATAAGTTTCTGTTTTTAGGAATTAATAAGTTTTTTTTATCCCTCCCACTGCTTTTGTTGCTCACTGCTTTAATTCATGATGAGTATATCATGCTGCTTGCCCCTCATAGATTGTTATAATGTTTCTCCTATTAAGGAATGTTACATATTATTGATTTTTAAAAAGTATCACTAAAGCCACTCAACAGCAACTATCCAAACAGAGCTTGCCATATAATAAGGGCACATGGGGGATGACCACAGCTGGATTCAGAGCGCTCTGAGAAAGTTCTAGTCATTAGCGACAGACATGGTTTGTCACCAGTTATGTGAAAAGCAAAATATTAGAAGTGTTCATCTAATGTATTTTGCATCTTCTGCTCTACAAAAAGGCATTTTTTGCAGGCTTGTGGTCCGTGTCTATGTGATAGTTTGGCATATTCCTCTCCTTTCTCCTTTCTCATATAGTGCTTGTGTGGGGCTTCTCTGATGAAGAGAATGCAGACACCTAGATTTCAATGGGGTCTGCTGGAAAGAGGGAGGGCATACAGCATCTAAGGCCAAACCGTCAGCTCAATTTATGCACCTAATTGGGCACATAAGTGCCAATGTGTTGCAAAAACTGACTATGCACTAAATTGATGGATTCTGGCCTGGGGGAAGGTCAGGCCTAGTAAGCATGGTGTAGGGAAAATAACTTAACAAATCTATGGCTTTATACCTCCTTCTGCATCACATGACATGTTCTGGCACAGATGTTGCCCCCTTTTTTCAATGCATTTCTCTCCCCTCTCCTCCTCTGCCTCTGCTCCTCATTTCTTCTTGTCTATGTTTTTTTTTCTGTTTGGTCTTTTGCTTTCTACTGCTTGTTCTCATTTTATACTCTCAGTTGTTTTCTGGCTCCTTACACTGTTGTTCCCCAACCACACTAACCAGAAAGCTACCTATTGCTTGGGGTGGGTGACTCCTCTGGTGGCTCAATGGAGTTGAGTCAAATGTACCCTTAGAGCTTAAATAAGCCCCCACAGAATCAGAGCAGAGAAGCCTTAAGCTGCAGCCAAAGCTCTGTACACCTAAAGGATCCAGCAGTTCCTTGTTTACATCTCATTTCAATGGCTTTTTTTTTTTAACATCTCATTTCAGTGCCTTTTTTTTCTGTCTCAAGCAAGCAAGTTAGACGAGATCTGCCAGAATCAGAATCAGATCCATACCTGCCTGTGTTCAAAATTCAGTTCAGATCAGGATTTTATATCTTGGGCCCTTTTCTGTTTAGATAGCTAAAGGAAACTTTAATTACTCCTTCCACTGCAGTTTTGCCCAATCATTTCTCTTCTAATTACCTCCTCCATCTCTATCTGATTGTTTCCTATCTTGGGTCCCAATACAGCAAAGCACTTAAACCTGTGCATAGTTTTAACCCTGTGACCAGTCCCACTGAAGCCCATAGGACCATTCGTGTGAGTGCAGTCAGTGGGATTATTCACGTGATTGAAGTTACAGCCACACTTAAGTGTTCTGCAAGAATGGGGCCTTGCTGTCCACAAATATGTTCTTGGGTAATACAGATTTTCTTAAGAGAGGCCATGGATTCTTCCTTTCCTCACTGCTTTAATGAAAGCCCTTGACAGGCTGACTTGCTTTCATTAATGACTGAGGAAGAAAAGCTTTCCAGGCCCTCTTTCATTAGCAGAGAGAAGCTGCTGTTTGTAAAACTGCATTTCATTATTTTTGGAAATTCTGCAATGTAATGAGGTAAAGTTCTTTAAAATGACAGTTCTGCAAGTGGTGCTGCTGTTTACTTTTATAAAGCTTTGTGTCCTTGAGGTTTCATACTCTGGGATAAACTAGACAAACTGGAAAGCAAATAAAGCAAATAAATTAACACTCATCAAGCATTCGACTGACATAAATGAAAGGGAGTTGTGGAGTTACTGTTACCTTTTTAAAATCTGCAGCTTGTAGACTGGAACAGTCCAAGTCAGAATCTGAGAACAACATGAAAAATGACCTTAGTTTTCTTCAACATACTTTCAGGAAGACTTACTCTTCTTAACAATGATAGGTGGTAGAAAAACAATAGAGATGATTTGCCTTTTCTGGGCCTTTAGGGTTTGTGAAATACACACATCTACAAACTCTAAGGTATTGTCTAGTTTTTTATTGATGTTGCAACAGGGATCAACACTGCTAACTCTGTTTGACTCTGCTGCTATATTCAGTATACACATATATAAATGCACTATGTGATCCCTACCCCTGTGATTTGACAGCCAAGATTGTTACTTGTTACAGTGATATGTGTGGTACACTGCAGGACTGTGAATGGACATCAGTGGACAGGGAGCATTATATCAGGAGGAGCCTCATATTGAAGAATTTGACAAAGACTGAGCACTGTATCCATGCAGAAAACTCAAGAAAACAGAGAATTTGGTATTATTAGGTGGATTCTTTGCTCTGAGTAATATTCTGAAGCTCTGTATGAAAACTCATTTGTGTCATGGCAATTATAGGAAAAGGCCTTGAAACCAGCTGAAATGAGTTAGAGTTTTGTTCCTGAGAATAGTAATATCAATCAAAATATTTTCAGAATAGAAGATAATAAGCAGAGCTGCTCACCAAGATTAAGGACTAACTGTCTGATGGATTGAGGATTTTAAAATTAGCTTTTATTTTTTTCCAGTAGTTATGAGCACCGCACAACATGCATATTATCAAGCTCACCTGTACTTTAAAAATGACTTCATTGAGCCTTTTGTAGGATATTAAAAAAAATGCCCTCCCTGTCCATAAATCTCTTTGGCAAGTGGCCATTCACCTCAGGGATCTCACACTTCCTTGTTAGACTCACAGTCTCCATCTTAACTGTTTTGCAAAGTAAGGGCCCGGTCCTCAGCTAGTGTACATCAGCATAACTTCACAGGCTTCATTTACTCTAGATGAGGATCTGGCCCTAAATGTATCCTTCAGCATATGCCATTAAAATGTGTGTAGAGATTTCGACTCTAAACAGTTCATGTTGTGGTTCTCCAGCTATTCACTTTGCTAGTTATGTAGTCATAACCAAATTTGAATATTCTAGAGTCCTAAAAAGTTCTGGCCTCTTCCATGTTCTAAGCTTCAGCAATATATGGTTGCCACTACACCACACTATATCTTTCAACTACCAGACCCCCATGCGCATGTCATGTTGTGCAGACAGGAGCAAGGAGCTATAAGAGGCCTGTTTAGGTCAATAGTGGTAAGAACTTTATTATAGATAACCCACAAATGACAGAGACAGCGAGTATTCCCAGGTGTTGACTCTTCCAGTTCCTCACAGTATAATGCAGGAGAACCTTATTGACCCTGCTTTCTATCAGCCAAGGAGTTCTCTCAATGTTGACCTGAATTGGAATTGTTCTTTTTTATACAAGCCTCTTAGCTACAGGAATTGTATGGAAATGAGACTAATTGTAAATGGAGGGTTGGAGTCCACTGTGAACTTTGAAGAAAATTTGATAATAAAAGGTCTGACTGAGCTCATCTTCTTCTATGGCTCCCAACGTCCCTCAATTGAAGACAAGCCAAAGTCTATGTATTGTGGGTATTACGACTGGCTCCCAAGTATTGTCTCACCCATACTCCTGCTGAGTGATAGACAGGCCACATTTTAAAATGGGTGAAATAAGCTTTAAAGCATTAATTTAAATAATATAATAGTATAAATAAGCCGTTTAAAGTGCAGGCTAAAAAGCCACCCACAGCTTTCAGCTTTGACTCTAAAACTGCCCCTCACTGCAATCAAGAGCATTGAAAAAAAAAAAGGAAATGTGCACCATGACAGCTAGATGAACATATGATTTTGGGGGGGACTGTGGTGGTACAGACCAATAGATCAGGCAAGGAAATGGAAATCAAGAGGCTAGGATGCTACACCAGGCTCTGCCACTTACTTACTGTGACACCTGGATCAAGTCACTTAGCCTCACTGCCTCCCAGTTTCTCCATCTATGAAAATCAGGATAATTATACATAACTTCCTTTTAAGAGTGTTTTGATATCCTCTAATGAAAAACATTAGAAAGGTGCTAAATATCAGCATCATCATTATTATTACTATATTCTTTATTAAGTGTACCTATGCAACTGTTATCTCTTTAGTGGGTTTCTTTCAAAAATTACTTTTATGCTTCTAATCTATACCACATTTTCTAGGACAAATATCTTGGTGTGGAGAGAAGGAGGGAAGTCTCAGTAGACTTAACAGTATAAAAAGACAAGTAAATGCACATTTTGGAGAAGACTAAGTTAATACCTGTTAATTCAAGACACAGATTGGCTCTCCTTAATTTTGTTGATGGGGTATGTATGACACCAGTCGGTTATATAAAATACTAATATACTATTTCTATTAAATGTACAAAATTTAAGGAAGAAATGGGGCTTTGGAGCATGTACTACAGGGTTGCCAGAAGGATCAAATATTCTAAATGGCAGTTTTCTGGACAATTTAACAGAAAGTACAGAATATATTACAATCACAGATTTTCCCCCAGTCGTAGTGAATTAGAGCTGGATGAATATTGTAAAACAGTATTTAAAATATGTCTTCAGATAAAAGTATGATTTCACTTCCACAATGTCCCCATGGCTCCTTTGTAAATTAAATATTTCTTCACAGAAGAGAAAACATAGGAAATAGTCGTTAGTAAAAATCAGTGATATAGATTTTCATTATGACCTATAAATGTGCACACTTTAATTTGTGTGTGTTTCTTGTGCATGATTTTGGCCTCCAATTTTGTTCTGTTGAAGTTTTGGATTAGTTTTGGATTGCTTAGTTAGGTATCAAAATACTAAATTTGCATGGGCAAACATCATTTGGGTGTGCAAATTTGAACTTGGAAGCCCAAACTGAATGATGTCCCACTGCCATTTTGGAGGGCCTATGAAAAGCAGCTTCCACAGGTACTAGCCCAGAAGCAGAATCTGGGAAAGGTAACAAAGTAAAATGTTTGCCTGGCAACACCAAACAAGAAGCCCATCAAGAGGCTTCAGAAAGAAAAGGGACCTCAAGTCTGTTAACCTGGGTGCCTGAGATACAGACAGACTATCGGGGCTGTTCCAGGGAAGGGGAGGAGAAGTTAGTTGGCCAGGGAAGAGGAGGAGAAATTACTAGGCCAAAAGCTTGACTGACATGCAAAGGCAACCAACTGCAGGCTCAAAATAGCAAGGACCACCCAGACATTCGCACTGGGCCAGACCAGTATTTGGGGGAAAGGAGTTGGCTGCAAGGAGTTGGGTTCTAGCAGTACTATGGAGATTCAGCCTTTCAGTTGTTCTCTGAAGGAAGGAGAGAAGGTGCACAAAGGACTCAGGAACTACTCATTCTAGGATGGGTCACAGAGCCACAGAGGAGGGGAGAATAGTCAGACTGTACCACCCTTGAGCCCAGGAGTATTCAGCAACGACACTACATGTACATGCAGAAGTTTATAAGGCTGTGAGTGTAATCAGGGTTAGATGACTGTGAGCCATGTTACAAGGATCTACAAGCAAATGAACCCAGACCTTGAGGAATTTGAGGATGTCTTTCACTCATTCATAATCAAAGATGGCAATAAATACACACATAACAATAGGGTCTTGTGGCTTTCCTATCCTAATCTCCTAGTCCTAAATGGTTTAGTTTCTTCATACGAGTCCTGAGCCTCTCTTGAATAGGAACTACCATATGCACTTCACCTGGGACTGTTTTTTGAACTATGAAGTACATGAGCTTCCAAAGGAAATAGAAAATTTTCTCTATTTGCTAAAGAATTAATAAGCAAAGTGCAATGACAGTTACAACTTAACACAGAGGACAGGTAACTATGGTTGACTTATTTAGAATCTCCTGTGCTTACTGATGTATGAGGCAACCCATTTTTCCTGCTACTGTCTGTCCAGAGCAAGATGTTTGACTCCATTGTAAGTTGTATCTATGATGGCAACATCCTTTTCGGTCATTCTTTGTCTTCCACACTTTCTTTTTCTATCCAGGTAGAATCTAATCTAAGATGTATCTTAGTGCTTCTGCCACAGGTTTGCCTGATGATATGGCTGATCCCCGTAGCTGTATCTGTCTGATTATTGAGTCCCCAGTCTGCTGACCCATGCAATACAGCATTTCTACACTGGTTACATCATCCTTTCAATGAATTCCCCAGAGTCTTCAAAACAAAGCTGGTGAAATGCAGTCAACTTCCTGTTATGTGTATCCACCATCTGTCACATTTCTGAGGAGTACAGTAGTGTTGGGAGGATAATAGCATTATTCAGTCTCATTTTCGTGTGTAGATGCATCTCACTCTTCCAGATGTCTGACTAATAGGGAAACGATCCACAGGCCTTGCTGGTTTTTACTTTCACTTCTTTAGTGACCTGGACATTAGTAGATACTGTCCTTCCAAGACAAATGAAGTCATCAACTCTTTCATACTCTTCTCCATTAATCACACATCCAACAGTATTAACAACATTTTCCTATCTTTGTGATTTTGGTCTTCTGTATACCGATACAAAGACCAACTCTGGCAGCTTCTGCTTTTATGCTCATAAAAAGTCTTTCCATTCCATCCAAGGTCATTTGCAAAATCTAAGTCCCCCAGCTTTTCTCTTGCCCAAAGAATTCCAGTGTGCTCAGCAACAGTCAGTGCTCTTCTCATCACAAAGTCTATGACAATGCACAAGAGAAGCGGGATAATGTGCAACTTTGTCTTATGCCAGTAGCAATCTTAAACCATTCTGTTTCTCTGCTCTATGTCCTGATGCAGAACATACAAAGCTTTTATCAAATTAAAAACTGTCTCTGGAGTTCCATAATGCCTCAGGTCTTCCAGAGGGTTTCTCTCTGGACACTATCAAATGCTTTCATAAAATGAATGGAGTTAAAAGCCATCTTCTGTTGCTATTCTAAGCATCTTTCAAAAGGTCTTCACAAGGTGAAAAACTGATCTGAATATGACCTACCCTTTTCCAGGATGGTTGCCTGGTAACAGGAGGAGGCCCTTTGGACAGTAAGATAAGCGTCTTTAGTGAGAAGGGCCCATTACTAAACTAGATACCCATCCTGTTTCATTAAAGTCCATTTTAAAAACATGACTTTTCTCATTGCTTTTTACCAAAGTTTTAACGAGTTATGAAATCCATTTTGTATTTGCCATACAGATCAGCCTGACAGAACCACACAACATATATTCATTAAAGATGGCCCTGACGCAAAATTCCACAGCCAAAACAGCACCCAAGTTTAAGGAAGCTTGATTCTGGATCCAAAGTTCATGGATTGTCCCCTTTCTGTATTGTGAACCAAACCAAAACTTCAGATTCAAACATCCCAAATTCTGAGGATGTTTATATCTGAATATAAACTTTGCAGTTAAACCCCATTTCTAATACTAATTGGGATGAGTGAACTAGTTTAGGTAAAATAACAACTGTCCCAAACCTTCACCCAAAATTCATATCAAATCCTTTGGAATTGTGAAACCACTACACGGAGTTGTGAGATTTCCAATACTTCCAGATTCTGAATAGGTTAGAAATACTGCAAGAACAGCCTTTGTCCCAGGGGTGCAACTTCTAGACGTGGTAGGAGACAGGTCATCCAGAGTTGAGTGAAAAATAATGAAAAGATTTTGTGGACTTTTTCATATTTCAGAAAAGGTTTGGTTCAAACTTTCATGAAAGATCGTGAGGGATTCTGATATCTAATTTTAGGCACTCTCTCCTCTGAGAGTGGTTGTCTGAGCTTCTCTGTAATACAGTTTCTACATCTGTAAATTGGGGGTGATACAAACCTCACAAGAGCATTGTGAAGGCATCAACTAATGTCTGACAAGTGCTTTGAGCTCTTTTGAAAGAAAACTACTATCAATGTGCAAGTTTAGATGTATAATCCATTGTGACTCAGGTGCAGCAGGCTTTGACCAGGTTCCTGTAGGGCTCTGTTCAATATAAAATACATTGGTCATAACAAACAAAGCTTTTCCTCCTTAATATCTTTCCAAAATGCCATTGTTTCCCCAAGATGTGACATTTCCTGCTAAGAATTGTTCACCCTTGCAGTAACTCCTCTGTGTGCTGCAAAACAGAAATATTTCATGAGATTCTTGCCACCTGTTAATATTATCAGAGCTTATCAGGCTGCAGAGAAAGAAATGGCAGCAAATTGGATGTCTTACCTTGAAAGCTTTCAAAAGGAAAGCGTGTGACATGGTGAATAGATTCCTGCAGAGGAGATTTTTTCTTCTTCTCAAGTTAAGGGAACATAGGTCAATATGACAGAGTAATGTTGGTATTCATAAGCCGACTTTCCCTTTGCCTGGAGAGCTCACTGATATGTCGTGAGACACATGCTCCACTGTGGTGACTAAATGGCAGATTGTATCCTGCATCAAAGGTTGGTGGGATGATGACAACTCCTGAATACCAAACAAGCGAAAGCTTACGATTGTTATAATTTACCAGTGTCTGGGAAGTGCTTGAGATAGACAGTGAAACCTTCCCTTTTATTTCTTTTGCGTGTGTTTATCGCAGCACACAGGGAGTGCTGCATGACAGCTCTGACAAGTAAATAATTTCCTGTCTGGGCAAATATAAAAACTCTAATTACAGCAGCAATATACTGGATTCTCAACACGTTTCCTTCTAAATAAATAAATAAATATTTTTGGGGTTATGTCAACCCTTAGAAGAAGAAAAAATCCATTGAATAGCCAGTCCTACTGAATGGCATGCACATGCACAAGCTTCAACTTAAAAAATGGGAGAAGATCCAGTGGTTGTAAGACTAAACACCTTAATTTGTTCTCTGTTTAAAGGGTGCAATTTTCAAAGGAGATAGGGACTTGGGGGCCCAAAACCAATTGAATTTCACTGGTATTTGAGCGGCTAAATCCTTTAGGCCTCTTCAAAAATCCCAGCCTAAATTCATGGAAAATTTTTTTTTCCTCATCTAAAAACACCTTTCTAATCTCTAGGCCAGATCATCAGCAGATGTAAATCAACATAGCTCCATCAACATCAGTGGGAGAGGAATGATATGCACCAGCAGACTCTCTAACTCTCAATATAAATAAGCTGAAGTTTGTTTAGGATTCTTTTGACTACTATTATAAGTTATTATTTTTGCAGTGCCCGTAAGTGAGTTCTGCAGAACATTTCCTCAGCTGCTGTGAGATGACATAGCTCCATGGTGAAGGAATGCAGAGTGTGCTCTGTGAAGCTATGCACAACCTCATGGCTCAAAATGCTTTACAGTGAATTAAGCCTCACAGCAGCCCAGGAAGGCAAATAAAGTATTGTTATACCAAAATTACAGCTGTACAAGCAGAGATACATAGGCGCTAACTGATTTGCCCAATCCTGTTTGTAGTAGAACTTGAGAATTAAACCAAGGCATCTTTATGCCCCATCCTGCTACCTTCCTTATAAATATACGCAGAGAGTAAAAGGGTACCACACAGCCAAAGGAGCTAGTCATCTGCTGTTTTAGAGATATAATCTCTACATGTGTGTGCATGTACTTTACACGTGTTTGTTTGTGTGTATGTACATAGCCACATACATACACATACATACAACCTATAGGCTGAATTGTGGCATTTACCACTCTTCTGAGATGGGGAATGCAGAACCACATTACCCCCTTGGGGAGCTTGGAGAAGTGCAGTGTTGTGATGTGCAAGGGGGTTGCTGCATGCTAGTCCGTTACTCCCTGTGCAACTGGCCTTCTCTGGAGCCTGGTGCAGATGGGGGAAAGGGTCGTCATCCACCTCCTCACTGGGTGCGAGGTGCCCCCAGGGCCACAAACTCCACTTCACGTGGTTAAGCATGTGAGCAATACCATTGCAGTCAAATGAACTAGTGATAGACTTAAAGTGAGCCACATGCTTAAGTACCTTGCTGAATCAGATCACACTTCCAGTATTTCCTCAAGCCCAGAAATTGACACTGAGACAAGCACCTGTGTGAACTTTTCAAGGGGAGGAGACGACTCTTGCTTCCTCTCCTCTCCCCACCGCTGTGTGCACATCCGTGTAAAAGCCTGCACTTGTGTCACAGTCTGGGCCTACATACGTGAAAACACAATGCACACAGATACGTATATCTCTATCTGTATCTCTCATAGAGGACAGATGTCTGGCTCCTTCCGTGGTGTACTCTGTATCACAGGGACATCTGCTGGAGCGAAATCTCAGTCACATCTGGAAGAATTAAAGAAGCCAATTGTTTTGTATCAAATTTCTTTAGATGCAAGCTGGAAATTCAGAATTCAACCCTCATAATTTCCTCCCTTAGTTAATTGGCTGTGCTCTGCACCTACATTAAGTTTCTCAGCTACCCACATATGCAGAAGAGGGTTATTAGTTCAGCCTTTTGGAAATACAGTATACAATTTATGTTTACACAACAACACAGACAAATGAGTCTGTGTGCTTCTCAGACCAAATACACTTGTCAAAATACTACTCCTAGATGGGGGTCCGTATCAGGCAAAGGCCAGCACTTGGGAAGGTGCAGGGCTGCATTGTCTCCGGGGCTGACCTGGGCAGAGTGCTAACTGGAACTCTTTGGAACCCAAAGAGAAGTATGGGCCTTCTGCTTTAGGAGGTGTGGCAGACTTTCCACTGTGAGCAGTTTCTAGCCTGTTGCCTGACCTGGAGAGGATGCAGGGCCAGCGCCCAGCTCTTTCCTTGGCCTTGTTGTGGCAATGTGTACTCCTGGGGGCAAATGGAGGGAGCGGTTCCCATGCCTCCAGGGTCCAGTTCTGACAGGACTTAGAGTGAGGCATACAAAGTGGGGGAGGTGCCTTTGGACAATTCGCATAATGCTAATTAATAAAATAATAGTGTCTCTAGCATAAGTTTAATGTAATTTTAGTCAATTCAGGGTCATTATTTTAGGTGCAGAGTGGATGAAAGCAGCAGAAAGCCCACCAGAATGACCCAGACCTGTTGGAAGGAGGGAAGCCAACATGGCAGCCTATCCTTTTTGGAGTCAGTGGGCTTGGAGCAGGAGTGTAGCTTGTCAGGGAGGGCAGAATCAAGGGGAGTTGCTCTCCAGGGCACAGTCTCCCACCAAACCCATAGGTTGTAAACTTCATTAGGGTTTCTGTGGGGTATGAGGATGGAATTAGGTTCATTTTAGTAGATTTTCTGCTACTTGCATCTCATTCATGTCTAGCGGTGGAAGGGCCTCCGAGGCTCCATCTAACTGAGTTGTACTGGCTCAGCCAAACGTTGTTCATGAAAGCAATTTGAAATTAAGATGGCCAGATGTTGGTTTTGTTTCACATTTTCCGTGTGCAGCCAGAGCAACTGAGCAGCTATTTTATACAGGTGAGAAGATTCTCCCCGTGTGTAAATGTGCGTAATTCACATTCCTGTATCCTCTGCTGGACACAGTGCTGGCTGTCAGCTACAGCACCCAAACAGTGTTAACTAACTCTGTCTGAGAACAAAAATGTTCAGCAGGCAAGTAATTAGTAGAGATGGAAGTTGAAAAGGTAGCTAAAGTGCAAATAGAAAGTGATGCCTAATAACAATTAGTCAGAATGATAAAAGTGTCAGTGGAAAATAGAACAGTTAATTTATTACGATAAACAATAGTTATAGTTAAGATAGTTAAGAATTAAGTGGAGTAGAGGAACAGATAATTAAAATAGCCACTATCAGTTAAAAACTAAGCCACATTTTGAGATAGCTAGACATTTATTTTTAATAGATCTCACAGGAGCAATTTAAGGAATGTAAGGTATCAGTTAAAGAGCTACTAGAGGGGCAGAATGTAACATCTACAGGAAGGTTGATATAGCAGAACTCTTTTACTTCTATTTTACCTGCCAGGTAGAAATTTGTTGTGTGCATGTACATATTCACATATATGTTACCTTTAATTAGTCACTGTCTTGGACATAACAATGTTACATTGGTATAAATCAGCAATATCTCAGTTTAAATCAGTACAGCTAGCCTGGTGTAAAACTGGTGCTAGTGAAAGGATAACCAGATCATCCAAGTGTGAAAGAAAGCAGTGAATTGCACTGTGCTGCTAGGAGAGAAAGTGAAGAGCAACTGAGAAGAACAGAAGGACATTAGTAATGGAACTTGGTAAGCATTCTAGGATGGCAATCATAGACTCCTAGTCAACAGGCACTAGATTTTGCTGTTGAACAAAGCTGGGTAACTAGTGGGAAAGATTATTTGCCAACACTTTTGCAAATGTTTATGAAAGTAACATGTATTTGTTTAAATATTTGTAGGTAATGACTTTTGGCCTCATACTGAAATGTTGGAATAACTAGTTTATGTTCATATGGCTATTTGGGATGGGGACTATTCATGTCTCTTATTGCTGCTTGAGTGTGAATGACTATATTTCTGCGTGATTATAAATATTTGCACAAAAAGCTTTGGTAGGCCTATATGTCGCATACATTTTTTTCTTTGTAAAGACTATTTTATTTTCAGATTATCAGAGTCATAATCAGTAAGGCCAACACAGAAAAGAAATGAATTCTTAGCTCTTCTAGTTTAGGCCATCAGGAAAAAATTCAGCTATGACACCATTTATAGGAGATGTTGAAGCAGTATTCACTGACTTTGTGTGTAAGGGTGTTAGGAAGAAAGGAAAGGTGTTTTAAAATAAAATAAGAAGATCCTCCACTGTTGTAAATTGGCATACCACCACTGACATCAATGGAGCTAATCTATTTAGACCAGCTGAGGATCTAGCCCAAAATAAATATCATGTGATCATAAGCAGCAGTGAGGAGGAGAGGGGAAAACAAGGAGTAAGCACAGAAATGTTCATGGTCACTTGGCCACAAACATTTTGCTCATGCTCCATACCCAGAATATGAAGCAAGGTCTCGGCAGTATGGTCAGATACTGAGTTAAGGGGAAAACATTGTTTGAGGAAAATTTGCCTCATGGGACCTCCTCTCCCATCTAGGGCTTAAGTCAGGACTTAAGTCAACCTCTAAATATTAATATTGGGTTCTTGTACCGTCTTCTGAAACATCTGATACTGTCGCTGTCAGAAATCAGTTACTGGACTAGATGGACTTGGGATCTGATTCAGTATGGCAATGCCTATGTTCAGTATGGCAGTTCTTTTGGGGCAAAAGTATGGGTCAGATTGAATGGGAATTGGATTTGATGAACATGTTTGCAAATACATTTGCCCAGTTCTAGTCACAATGAAGCAGTGACAGGATGCAAATATGGCAACACGAAGACTAATCATCCTGACTAACATATCCCTTTGGTTTCATTCGATGATGGACTGAGGATCATCTGATATTGACTATAATGTGTCTGATCCTTGTCTCTCCCTTTCTATCTAAGTACTTCATGTGGGTAATTGAGATTGACTCTTGTGTTCTATACCAGTTTAGTGTTCCCCAAACATTATGTGCAATACACATGAATATTTCAGACAAATGCCTAACTAGTTACTTGTTTGCCTACCATACCTTTCTGAAATATAATTTCCTGTAGCAGAGCTCTTAGTATAGTAGCTAGAACATAAGATCACAAACAGGAAAGAGACTTCCAGTAGCACAAAAGGTCCTGACATAAAAATTTCAGGAATTTTCACCTCTAGAGACATTTGAATCCCTGGCAGTCTGTATTGGACCCAGGAAAATCCTTTAGTCTCAACATGGTTACTTCCTATAATGTACAAAGCAACATCTTGTGAGACCTATGCCACGAACAAATCATCCTTTTGCAAGAACCTATGATACCTGATCTGAAGTTTTTGAAAGTTACATTATAAATAATAAATAATACTTTGCGCTTACATAGCACCTTTCATCTTAGAACCGCAAAGCTCTCTGCAGAGATGGCTAGTTTATCATCCACCATTTACAGATTGAGAAATAGAAGCACAGGGAAGTTAAATAACTTGCCCAAGGTGATGCTGCAAGACAATGAGAGAATGGGAACAGCCAGTCTGTCCGCTGCTCTAACCATGATGTTGTAACAGTGTCAGGTAATCAGACATTCAAAATTGCTCAGGATAGTCCCTGAAAAGGGGCTTTTGTTTGTAGCCCACATAGGCTAGAAGAAACTCCACCTTAAGCCACTAATAGGTGTTTGGGACTTGAATTTACCCAGTTTGATACTCAGATTTGGACACTAAAGTAAAAGGCACATTGTATATTAGAAGACACACATCCCTATCATGAGAAACTGTCCCACCAAAACAACCAACCACTGAAATACAGATAACTGGCTTAGTGTAGGATTTGATTTGATGTGACCAAAGAAAACATAAAGGGAAAAATGCAACTACAAAAAAACCAAGGTCAGGACAATCTTATATCTGAATCTACTACAATAATGTTCACGAATTGCTTTATTTAAAAAGAGAGAGCATAAAATGATTTAGTACAAGAAGGAAAAAGATTCCAATGTATGTTTAATTGATTTTGTTTATGTACCTGCAGTTGTTCAGCATTCTATTGCACCCACTTTCTGAAGGGAAAACAGATAAAAGATTGTATCCTTCCTAACACTGTATCTACACTTTTCAAATCTGGCAGCCTACCTCAGGTTTGGAATGTTTCCAAGGCAGAAGTTTAATGTGGTCCTGAAAACTATCCAGAATTTGGTTTATGTTCACTTCAAACATTTAGAATTCAGTAAAATATATCAGAGGGCATATGTTGCTATAATTTTTTAAATGCTGTGGATCCCTCTGAAAAGAAAATAATTTTTCCCCTGGTGACAAATTCTTTCCAAACCCTGCTTCATTGCAGCAGACATGACTGTAATGGGACTGAAACTGATTAAGATCTACAATGGGTGACAGGTTTGACTAGGAACAGTGTTTCATTATTTAAAAATTAATAACTGAGGGGTTTTATCCTTTAGATGCCAATACATGTCAGCAACAAGATAAAAACTGTCTTCGAGTATGCTTGTTTGTGTAGATGGAATGTGTTGTAGGAGAACAAATTGCAGCAAGGGACAACAGTAAATGAAAGACAGATTCTGCAATTTTGTTTACATTTATATATCACCTTTCATTCTGAAAGAGCATGAGCTGATTACAAAGTATACCAACAGGGGAATCACTTCGCCCACTGTGGAAATGCAGCTACCCCTAGAGAGAAATGTAGCAGGTGTTTAATAGCAGATAGCAACACTATTTAGTAGTGTGATGAAAAAAACCACATCCAACTGAAACAATAGGAAATGGTAGGCAAGCAAAATGCAAGTATACAGGATGGAATTGGTCCAGTATGCTGGGCAAATTATGACACTTGGATCAAACCCTGCTCACCTTACTCACTATTGACTTAAATAGGACTTCTCATGGGAGTAAGTCAAGCAGAATTTGATTAACTGATTTTCTTTGTGTATGTGTTTCGACACTTTCTTTTATTAATAGTAGACTCCTACCCCACACAGATTAGCAGTGGGAAATTAGGTTCTGAAAATAATAACAGATCTGAACCTTGACCCCATCTACTGAGTTGAAGCAAAGTCTAAATGTAGGGCAGCATGGACTAGAGACCACATTTAAAGGCAACATAAGTACAACAGTTGTAGAAAGTGCTAGACCGAAAAGACTGATAGTAGTATCTCCAAATGGCTGTGCACACGTGGGCTACTGGTACCTTGGCTGCATTCCAAAGTGTGAGGGTTAGTGCTATGTACATTATGGCTCATTGATTTAAATTTCACTTACAAACGTACCTGACAGGAACAGTCCAGAAGATTTAGTTCTGGTGGGACTTTTGTGTTACTGGGAATCCCTTCCTGGGCATGACGTGATAGTGTAGCTGATTTAGATAATGGCACAGAGAGTATATTTATAAAGTTTGTGGAGATACCAACCTGGAAGGGGTTGCAAGTGCTTTAGAGGATAGGTTTAAGATTCAAAATGATCTGGACAACCTGGAAAAATGGTCTAAAATAAACAGAATGAAATTCAGTAAGGACAAATGTGAAGTATTTCTTTTAGGAAAGAACAATCAATTGCACACGTACAAAATGGGAAATGACTGCCTAGGAAGGATTACTGTGGAAAGGGCTCTGGGGGTTATAGTGGATCACAAGCTAACTATGAGTCAACACTGTAACACCGTTGCAAAAAAAAAAAAAAAAAAGCAAAGATCATTCTGGAATGTATTAGCAGTAGTGTTGTAAGCAAGACACGAGAAGTAATTCTTTCACTCTACTCCACACTGATCAGGCCTCAACGGGCGTATTATGTCCAGTTCTGGGTGCCACATGTCAGAAAAGATGTGAACAAACTGGAGAGAGTCCAGAGGAGAGCAACACAAATTATTAAAGGTCTAGAAAACATGACCTATGAGGAAAGACTGAAAAAATTTGGTTTGTTTAGTCCGGGGACGAGAAGACTGAGGGGGGACATAACACTTTTCAAGTACATAACAGGTTAATATAAGGAGCATGAAAAATTGTTCTCCATAAGCTCTGAGGATAGGATAGGAAGCAATGGGCTTAAATTGCAACAAACAAGGTTTAGGTTGAACATTAGGAAAAACTTCCTAACTGACAGGCTAGTTAAGCATTTGTCTAGGAGGTTGTGGAATCTCCATCATTGGAGGTTTTTAAGAACAGGTTAGACAAACAGCTTCAGGAATGGTCTAGTTATTATTAAATTTGCCCTGAGTACAGGGGACTGGACTAGATGACGTATTGAGGTCCCTGCCAGTCCTACACTTCTATGATGCTATGAATCTCAGAAACCTCATGTGAGATAACTGATTTGTCCAAAAGCACATGGTGAGTCAATGGAAGAGTCAGGAATAGAACCCAGAAGCCCTAAGTCTGCGTTAGTTAGTAGACCACACTCACAGAATCAACAATCTATTCCCCATTCCGTCTTGTGCCTTTCTTAAGAAGTTGCACATTTAATCTTTTTAATATCACTTTAATACACACAAAAATTTAATCATGGCCAAACTAATATCTGTCAAGAAAGAATGAAAAGAAAATAGAAGGTTGGGCTACCACCTCTAAAAGTATTTGAAATGTTGCAGCTATACTTATTATCTTCTGCTGTGTGGTTCTTGCTCCATTAAATTGAAAGGTTTGCTGAGTTTTTTCTTTTCTAATTTTGACAAGAACAAATAATCAGTCTGGAAGAAAATTCATTTACTGAATTTTCCCATTAATATTTTTCTTTTAAAATCTACCTGAAAGTATTAAAGTAAGTCAAATCTATGCAGCTAAAAGGTAGCTGAAGTGGAAGTGTATCTTACCTCTTATTTGATTGATTTGCTGTTTGGGATGCTCCATTGCTTTGGAGTATAGTTTTTGTTCCTTTTTATTTTTTTAAGCATGAGATAATTGTTAAAACAAGTCAGAAAACATTCATTACTGTACCTTGCTCATACCGCT
Source organism: Emydura macquarii macquarii (assembly GCF_026122565.2). Lineage (NCBI taxonomy): Eukaryota > Metazoa > Chordata > Testudines > Chelidae > Emydura > Emydura macquarii. Next base: position 2,283,156 of record NW_027131527.1, read on the forward strand.
ACCTACATGCAATGGGATTTACTATGGGGGCAGGTAGAAGTTGGGCAATGGTTATAGTTCTATTAGATTAGTAAGTAGCCCCATTTTGAAAGCAGTATTTTTAGCATTTTCATGACAAATTATAGCAGTGTTTCTGGCCTCTTAACATCTTCCCTAGTGGATATTCTTTTGAGGTGTGTGTCTCTGCTTTCAGAAATGAAGCTACATCTTAAAGCCTACACACACAGTACACAGCTACAATTGCGCTCAGGTCGGTAGGTCAATTGCTCTAATCCATGGCAAATTAACTGGTATTTTCAGGTCAGTTTGTGGCCAAGAGTCTCTATGGCTATTTTGAAATTGTCTTTTTCTTAATCTCTCTCTCTTAATTTCTACAGCTGTGCAAATATTCTCTAACACTGGGTTTATCACCAGTTTACATGTGTTTTTGACAGTGTTGGCACTGAGATATCATGGTCATGGTGCATTAGAAATCCATAAAGAGATGTATTGGATTGAGATGAAAGAGACTGAAATCAAAGGGGCTAGAGGGAATAACAGAAGTATAGGTAGTATATAAGACTGCTTCCTTGAGCACTAGTATAAGACCCATGTTAGTGAGATCACAATTGGTCCTTTATTATTTCCAGGACATTATTTTTAAGTGACTTTAATGCATATAAAAGGTGACAAATTAATTACTTTAGTAATCCATTACTAATACTGTTCTGAAACCCTTTTCAATTGTTAGTAAGATAAAACTCCACTGATCTCAAGAATGCCTATTGACTGAGTAAGGAGTTGAGGGGCTGAAGGCAGAAAAGAAAAGATATGGGAAGTAACAGTACAAGCTTCCACATATGTCCCATTTATATCCCTTTATCCACCGTGTTCCTGAAGGACTTTCTATGGGGTGAAAAGGCATTTCAATCTCTCATTCAGTCCTTGGACTTTCTGCTAAGATTGCCAATGACTAGCAAAAGCAATGATGAGTTTTACTGTTAGATAATAATTTCTCCTATAGGAAATGGATGCAGACTACAAACTCATTTCAAAAAGGCTGAAGCAGGCATGAGATGGCTACCGCTTTCAGCCACTGCTAACTAGAGCTGAATTGAGAAGTAAATTGCTCTGTGACCAAGATGCATTTACATTTTAAGAAAATGACAATTAATTCTCACTTCAAAATACAGTAGAACCTCAGAGTTGCAAACACTGCAGGAACGGAGGCTGTTCGTATCTCTGAACGAAACATTTTGGTTGTTCTTTCAAAAGTGTACAACTGAACATTGACTTCTAATACAGCTTTTAAACTTTACTATGCAGAAGAAAAATGCTGCTTTTAACCACCTTCATTTAAATGAAACAAGCACAGAAACAGTTTCCTTACCTTGTCAATTTTTTTTAAACTTTCCCTTTATTTTTTAGTAGTTTACATTTGACACAGTATTGTACTGTATTTCCTCCTCCTTCTTTTTTATTTTTGTGTCTGATGCTTTCTGATAGTGTATATCCGGTTCCAAATGAGGTATGTGGTTGACCGCTATCGGTTCGTAACTCTGGTGTTCATAACTCTGAGCCTGCACTGTGTGTCTGTTGCACAATCCATAGCATTTGGAGTTTGAAGGGGTTGTTTCAAGGAAGTTCAAGAAGAAAATTACCCCTTGTCAGGTTTATCTATAAGGTCTCATTGCCTGGTATGCACATAGTTATTCCTTGTGCAACATGACAGTTGGGTAATAAAGAAAGATAGTAACTAGGAAAGGAGATTTGCATTGTCTGATTCTATTTGTATGTTAGTAGTCCATTTTAAGTGCTATGCCATTCTGTCAAATTGATGATTCCTTCACCAAGGAACCAAGCAATATATTATGCGCCACCTAGAAGCATCTTTGCTTTGCACACAGTTCAGTACAGAGCATTCTCTGTCTTTGTAAAGCAGGTGTCAAAGTAAAATGTTAACTTGAATGAAAACACAGGCTTTCTATTTTGTTTGCCTCATGGCATCATACTGAAGGGTGGCTAAACTGGTAGCTAAAACACAGCTGTAAATGAAAAGGGAGAAAGCGAGTCAAATACCCAATCTTGGTCGTTTAATAAAAAAGAATTATTTTGATATGAAGTTTGCAAATTTAGGGCCAGATTTTGACACACACCGCTGTAAACACTTTGGGGCAGGGACCATCTTTTTATTCTGTATCTTTTTATTCTGCATCCCCATTACCACAACACCTGTGCACCTTAAAGTTGTTAGTGTATTTATCTTCACAAAATCTCTTTGAGGTAGGAGACTGCTATTATCTCCATTTTACAGATGGGAAAGTGAGGTTCAGAAATGCTAAGTGCCTTACCTCAGATCATAGAGAAATTGTTTGGCAGAAATACTATCTTTCCTCCCTTTAATGGAAATTGTTTTGCTTCTCTACATACTTGGTTGCCAATAAATGTAAGGCTTAATAGGGTGTGTTTTAATTCCACCCTTTTAACAAAATATCTATAAGTATATATGTTGTCTAAGTAAATGTTCCTTCCCCCTGCTTTATTCTACTTGATACCCCTTCCTCTGAATTACAGAAGGGTTTGTAGATTTAAGGGTTTTTGCTTATGGTTTTTGGATGCATTTTACCTATCTTATACAGCATGCCATGAGCTCATTTACAGCCCTGCTTTCTCTCTCAAATTCATTCAACTTTGTGGGAGCTCCGTCATTCTATGGCTAGTGTTTTAACACTTTGATAATTCCTTCTGCACTGGAGGCTAAATTTCTCACGCTGCTTGGTATGTTTTCTCCCAATCATTTATTTATGAAGTCTTTTGATTTTCTTAATGTTTCCCTCCCTCACGAGGAAGTTGCCAGGAGGTGTGCAGGTATATTTTGAAAATCTTTCCCTTTCAAACAAATTTAATGCTCCTGAAAGGTGCTGAATTGACAACTGTACAGACTCAAATTCTATGTTCACCAAATGAGCACAGCATGGGCATCAGCAGAATAAGCTGCCATTTACTGGCTCATCAATATGATTCAGCCTGAGGAGACGACTCCAGGCACATGCACTATTTGCACACTTACTGCCAACAAAAGAAGTAGTTTTTGTTGTTGTTTTTTAAATTAATATAGTGTTCAGAATAAGTCCACTAACTCTTTTCTTATATCCCACCAAACCTGCCATTAGCTAACAACTTTTAATCAATAGCAACCTGGCTGTTATGAGACAGTGGTAAAAAGGCACTTTCTTCTAACACTGAACAGGGAACTGTGTTAGAATAAGGAAAGTAGAATTTTTTTCTTACTTACTAGATTTTTTTCCTGGTAAAGACTGGTGAAGACACTGAATGCCAATGGGAAAGCACTCTCCCAGCAGCATAATAAACCACCTCCGTGAAAGGCACAAGCTGTGTCAGCGGGAGAGCATCTCCCACCAGCATAGTGCCGGTGTGGACAGCACTTAGGTAGCTATAACTTACGTAACTCGGGGACATGTCTTTTTCACATCCTTGAGTGACATAAGTTAGTTCAACTTAAGCGGTAGTGTAAATCTGCTCCCACTGGAGTCTCAATTTTCTTCTCCATATTACCCAACAATTGTGGGAGGTGATGAGACAAAGCAGAGGAAGAGCCAGCAATATGTGGATGACATCCAGCCCTACATCTTATTTACATCAAATGCAAACTGCATCATCTCCCAGCTTTCTTCCTGCCTTGCTCAAATCAGCAGGCGGATGAAGTAGCTGGCTAATGCTGAGCCTTGGCTAGGATGAGGTGATGCTGTTAGAAAGTGGGAAGCCATTGACCAACAGGACTAGACTCATGAGTGCAGGAGACAGGACTTGAAGAGGAGTTCATTCCCAGAAGAATTAATTCCCAGACAAGCTAAGAATGATTATTAAACTCACTGCATTCAGAACTACTTGCTAAAGTTCCTTGTTCACCTAACTTTCCTGGAGTACATATTTCTTGTTTGCACACAATAGCTATTTTTAAATGCTTTATTCTAGCATTTTCTCTACCTGCTGGGAAGTTAGCAAGAGAGGAATTATTGTTATGTCTTTTAAAAATATTAGGAGCTTAGGTGTCAAAGTGATGGACTCCAATCTAACCTAGAGAGATAATTTACATGCAGTTGACTGATTCATCTGTAATATTTTGGACTACCACGATTGCACACTGGTAATCTGTAATCAAACACTCTTCAGTGTTCACGACATACTAGCTTTTTAAGCATCGTATCATTTCTCAGTCATGTGACTCAGCCTTTGTTTCCGAGGCAGCTAATTCTGAAAATTTACACTGTGAATTTCTAAAGTGCAGTAAATTAGAGAGAGTGAAACTCAGAATTCTGTGTCAGGTTGATGAAATACAGGTGTGACAGGGTCAGACTAGATGGCTACCGGAGAGTGCTACTATTTTAGATTCTGGGAAGCTTGTGCCCACCCACTACTAAAGGCCCTTCCCCCAGCTTATGGGGAGGAGCCACTGGACGTGGTACTCAATTGATTTCGGGGGACGACAAATGAGAAAACAGGAAAGGGCGTGAGGGTCAAAGGGTCAAACGGAGGGACCAGAACACGCGGTAGAACTCCCTGGTCAGCCCGTCCATGCCCGGAGATTTATTCATGGGCATTAAACGGAGGGCTTCTGAGAACTCGGCCAGAGTGAGAAGTAGCTCCAGCTGTTCCCGGTAGCCTGCACTGACCGTGGGAAGTTCGTTCCAGAGCACCTTGCAGGCGGATGCTTCAGTCTGATCCAGGGAGAAGAGGCTAGCGTAGAAGGCCCTGGCCCTTCCATGCATCTCCGCCAGATCCGTGAGGAGGGCGCTGTCCTCTGCCGAAAGGCAGGTGACATGCTTTTTGGCCCCACTCCATTTCTCCAGGGCGTAGAGGAAGCGGGCGCCGCGATCCATCTCCCAAAGGAGATGGATGCGGGATTGAATGAAGGCACCCTGAGCCCAAAGGTCTTTGAGGGCACAGAGCTCCTCCCGCTTCTCCTGGCATGCTCCACAGAGAGATGGATCCTCAGGGCTGGCAGCCAGATGCCTTTCCAGCTCTAAGACCTCCTGCTCCAGCTGCTCTATCCCTGCATCCCTCTGCCAGTTGGCCCCCGAGTATAGTTGTGGCAGAAGAGCCGGGTACACGCTTTCCCCACATTCCACCAGCACCGTGCCAAGGGAAAGGTGCACCTCTGCCCCTGCCAGGCCAGGAAGAACTCCCAGAAGGATGCCACGAAGCCCATGTTCTCCAGCAAGCTGTTATTAAAATGCCAGTAAGCCAGCCCCGGCCTCTCTGCCATGAGAGAGGCCGTCGTGGTCTCCATACGGTGATCCGAGAACGGGACCGGCCGGATGCTGGAAGAGTGGACACGAAAGATTGTGACGTGATAAATAGATACGGTCCAACCAGGAGTGGCACGACCGATAATCTCCCACCCACACAAAGGTAAAAGTAGTGACATCGTGCGGGTGGTGATCGCACCAGACATCCACCAGGGAGTGATGGTCGATGATCTCCCGGAGGATGTCTGTGGCGGCCTGGCACTACTCGGTCACTGTGCGATCCCGTTCCTCAAGGGTGGTGTTAAAGTCCCCACCCAGGACCAGGTATTTGTGAGGATCCAAGGTGCCAAGGAAGGCGGACGCCTACTGGAAGAAACGCACCCACTCCAGGCACAGGGTCAGGGCGTAGACATTGACCAGATTCAATGTTAGCCCCTCCATATGGACCCGGAGGAGCAGCAGGTGACCCAGCACAACCTCGGCAACCCCTAGCACTTGGGCTGTAGGTCAAGGGAGAATAGGGTGGCTACTCTGCCTGTGTGGGTGGAGAGAGAAATAAAAAACACCCTGTTCCCCCACTCCAGCCAGCAGCTGGACTCAGCGGCTGGACCCTTATGGGTCTTCTGCAGGGATACCACAGAGTATCCTCCTTCCTAAAGGAAGGAGAGGACCTGGCACCTGCAGAGATACATCCTACAGCCCCGGGCATTTAAAGTGGCAAAGATGGTTGGGGCCATGATGAGGGCTGGGGAGGATCCTCATGGGCAGGAATGCTGGCAGCTCCCATCGGGCCCCACAGCAATCCGTGGCGAACCCTGAAGGTCATCAGGGAGTCACAGAAGCCCTGGGCCCTCTCGTAGGCCACGGTGTTCTGCCTCCTGGTCCTTTTGCCCTCCCTCAGTATAGCGCTCATGGTCCGGAGGAGGAGGTGGAAGTCCCACCAGTGCTGCAGGGCGAGCTGCACCTTGTCCATGGCCCCTCGGGAGTCAACCAGGAAAGTATATTGGGTGCATTGAGGAAGTAGGGCAGGGAGGAGCAGGGGTAAGGAGCTAAAGGGGTGGGATGGGTCTAGCAAAGGCCAAGGGTGGGACAGGGAAGGACAGAGGACTCCCAAGGACTGGGGTGGTGCAGGGAGAGCAACAAATGCTGAGGGGCTGGGGCAGTGCAAGGGAACCAAACAAACACTCAGGGACTGGGGCGGGGCATGGAAACTAAACAAACCCACGTGCTCCCAAGTGTTCCCTGGTGGTAGCAAAAGTCCTTGCTGCTACAGCAGTCCCAGGTGTTACAGGAGGCGAGCGGCTGAGGTGAGGAGTCTATGCAGGTGGTGTCTGGGGAGTGGTGTGGGGTGGGGAGCAGATGGATCAGGGGGAGGGCTCCATGCCACTCCCCTCTCACCCCAAAGTAACAACAATAGCTTCCCCCACCACCACCACCACCACCACCACAAGAGCAGAGATGGCACAGTCAGTCAGTATAGCAACACAAACCCACTCCACAGCATCCTGGAGTGGACCTATGCATTCCCCCAGCGGCAGTGGTCTTCCTCCTCCTCCTCCTCACAGGCAGCAAAAGCAGTAGCAGGAGCCAAGGCAGTGGCTTGCTGCTGCTGCTGCTGCTGCCACTGCCTTGGCTCCTGCTGCTGCTTTTGCTGCCTGTGAGGAGGAGGAGGAGGAAGACCACTGCTGCTGGGGGAATGCATAGGTCCTAGCAGTTGGCTAGGAAGGCCCCCCCCCCACACACAGGTGGGTAGTAGCAGCAGTGGTGGGGGCACTCACTCCCCGCACGGAGGGAAGGAGGCAGGCCAGAAGATCCCCTAAATAGCGGCAGCAAGGGGTGCAGGGGGACTGGCTCCCACAAGAGAGTGTTAGCTACTACTATTTGAAGTAAGCGCTGGACCACCGAGGTAGAGGAAGAGCTTTGTAAAGACTGAAACTTTACTTACAAATGCCTTGCTGCTCAGGCAGAAATCAAACAGCTCTTTCCCTATTTTGGGCATCACCAATTTTTGTTTTATTTTGTTTTGCTCATTGATCCCCCACTCTCGATGCGAGTAAAATCTTGCTTCACCAGCACTGAAGCTTTGGCTTGTTTCATTCCACAAAAGCACTGCTTCAATTTTAACAGTAGGATAATTAGCAATGTTTGCATCTCAAGATGTGAAATTTGTCCTCGCAATAACATCTTTACATCTGAATTTCACTTCAGTTAACTGTGCAGATGTCATATTAGTCCTCCACAATTCAGAGTCTATTTTATCAACATCGGATACAGAGCCCTGAGGGATCCTGATGGAGTTTAAGACTGAATTGACCTCCTTCTTTTCCTTGGATGATTAATAATTCATTTGGTGATACTTACTGTATGTTCCCTCTGCCCCCAAGATAGCTGTCAACATTCCTTTAATTAAGAATAACTTGCTGACTTCAGGCAGCCTTTCAAATTATATGCTGGAGTAGTAATGGAGGTCCGTTACCTAGGATCTACATGTAGTAGCACAATGATACGTCAGTCTCATTGTATGATGTAGGAAATGTAGAGTAATAATGCAAACTGGTGATGCAACTTAACCTGTGTTGCATGTCCAGTCAGGCTTTATACATAGACAGGTGCAAATTATTCATAGCAACATGCAAAGCTACTCAAAATTACATGTTGTTCTGAACTTGAAAATTAGGTAATTTTGGCAGAAAATGTTGCCAACTTACTAACTGGGAATTTTTTAGAGCAAATCTCAGGTCCATTTTCACATGAAAATGTACCAAATAAGAATCCTGTTCCGTGTGAAAATTGGAAAGCCTAGTCCAGTTTTCAAGCATATATGGGTTGTGCATCTAAGATATATGAAAAATCATACGGCTTGGGTTTTTTTTCCTAATATTTCAAAATAAAAATAGCCATTTATTCACAATGGCAAATATATAAAATTAGAAGTATCACTGGCATCAGAGTTAGTGACTGTTAAAATGAGTAGGTCAGTTCATACCTCAGTTATTGTTTCAGGTGCTCTGCAAACTCAGACAGTGTTGTCAGCATCAGTACACTTTTTTCATATCTCAGAGGTTTTCTTCACAATCATAATTGGTAGAGATTTACTTTTATTGAACTATGAAAGTGGAGACTCTGGAAAGCAATTGTCCACACCTCTTTGGTGAGTATTCCATGTCATACAGAGGGACAAAACTCACACTTTGGGAACACTAATGAAAGGTTTGCCCTTGCTTCCACACTGGGGCTGCCTTACATTGATTCACTGGGGGGTAGCTGCAATCTTTGATAGTTGTTTCTTCCTGAGGAGTACTGCTACCAGCTCCACATCTCCTGACCTCCTGCTGCAGGCACCAGAAGTCAGAGCAGAGGCATTGCTAGAGTGAACAGTACATGTAGTGAAGGGGAATTCTAAGTGATGTATAGAGATTGCAGTACCAGCCAGAGATACACAGCTGGTTTGTCAGAGTTGCAGGAGGCATCTTGGGGATATGTTCGGTGTCATAATGAAAGGGATCATGAGCATTTCTGGAGAAGGGGACACCACTGTGTGAGGAATAGCAGGGTGAAAAGAGAGAAGAGGGAGAAGAGCTATTAGTGCTGACAGCTGTCAGAGTTGAGTGAATCGCTTGTGCCAATGTGTTGCATCATTCATATTGGCACACAAACAATTGAGTCTGCATGGATTTGGGCTACCTTGTTTCTTCTCTAAATAAAATTTCACAGTAAGTTTTTCCTTGTCAATAATAGGCCTAAAATTTTTTTGACATGGACATGAGCTGCTTTTCAATCAGTTGAAGAGGGAGTGATGTAATAACTTCTCTTGTGTAGACTTTTTTTTCTCTAAGTTGCACAGTAGCTCTGTTCTTTGACCTCACAACAACAGATAGATGTAATCATGCTCTCTGGGAAACTCTTTTGACTCATTCCCACCCTCCTTAAAGTACTAAAGCAAGCCATTTACAAACTCAGTAAGGACATCTTTTCTCCCAGTTTATCCTGAGAATGTATTGGAACCTCATGCATTTTTGATACTCAAATCAGCATATGGACTAAAATGTGCTGTCATTTTGCTAACTGAGTTGCTGAAAATTTCCCGTGTCTTCATTTCCAAATTCGTCTTGCTACTTGGTGTTCAGCTCCTCTACTAAACTATTGTGTAATGATGCTGTTAAACAGGTGTTGCATTTCATACCAGAGAGACGGTTGTAGTTCAGTGGTGCCTGGAGTGATTCCTATTTTATATTGATTTCTTCAGGCTACCTATGTGGGTGTGATATCTATGTGGTAAAATGCACCTCATTCTCACTCTGCACAGTAATCCATCTCCACTTGGGATACTTTTAACTGAAGCCTGTGAAATATCAATGAAATATGTCAGTCAAATAAAATTACAGTTAAATTTTACCATTGGTTTAATCCATACCTTACTTGACAAATGGTATTTAAACAGCTACGGCGTAGAGCTGATCAAATACAGCCAAAAAAAAGCCAAAACAAAACAGCCATCAAATTATGTGTTGAAGAACAGGGAGATTTGCCAGAGGAATGAGGAGAGTCATGTAGGAGAGCCACGAGGGCATGATAACTAAGAAAGCCCAGACTCCATACAAGTCTGGGATGGCTGGTTGTGCAGAAAGGATGGAAACTGATCAGCAGGCCTATCAGGTATAGACCAACCTGTGGCAGATGGTGTGGGAGGCAGGACAGGTTATGCGCTTGCCTCAGAGACAAGGAGAGATATAAATAAATAAGCCATTCAGATCCCTATGTTGAATGAATGAAATCCAACCCTGGAGAAAGTGATATACTGCAAAAACAACGAGAGTTCTGTGGCACTTTAAAGACTAACAAATTTAATTTCAGCAGGCATAAGCTTTCGTGAGCCTCAGCTCACTTCCTCAGATGCAGTAGGTAGAAATGATACAGCAAATGGGTAACATATAGGAGGCATCAGATACATATACAAGCGCATAGAGTACAATGGGGTAGGTGCGTAAAAGCCGAGTACTTGAGGTCTAATGACAACCATTGAGTTGGAGGTGAAAATGGGTGATCAAAGCAATTTACCTCTTGTAATGAGACAACCATTCCAAATCTCTGTTTAAACCCAGTTTAAATGTGTCAAGTTTGCAGATAATTTCTAACTCAGCTGTTTCTCTTTGAAGTCTGTTTTTGGAGAAGTACAGCAACCTTCAGGTCAGCGACAGAATGCCCTGGAAGACTGAAGTGTTCTCTGACTGGTTTATGGATGTTGTTATTTTTTATGTCTGATTTGTGTTCATTTATCCCTTTGCATAGTGATAGTCCAGTTTGGGCAATGTACATGGCAGAGGAGCATTGCTGGCACATGATGGCATATATAACATTAGTGGATGTGCAGGTGAATGAGCCCCTTATGGTGTGATTGATATGGTTAGGACCAGTGATGCTGTCACTAGAGTCGATGTGTGGGCAGAGCTGGCAACGGGGTTTGTTGCAGGGATAGGTTCCTGGGTTGGACTTTTTGTAGGGTGTATGGTTGATGGTGAGTATTTGATTCAGGTAGGGGGGCTGTCTGTAAGCCAGGATGGGTCTGCCGCCCACTGCCTGAGCAAGAGATGGATCATCTGCTTGGATAGGTTGTAGATCTTTAATGATGTGTTGGAGAGATTTTAGCTGGGGACTGTAGGTGATGGCCAGTGGTGTTCTGTTGTTTTATTTGTTGGGTCTGTCCTGTAGTAGGTGACTTCTGGGTACCCGTCTGGCTCTGTCAATTTGTTTCTTCACTTCTCCAGGCGGGTATTGTAGTTTTAGAAATGTTTCATAGAGATCCTGTAGGTGTTTGTCTCTGTCTGAGGGATCGGAGCAAATCCCGTTGTATCTTAAGGCTTGGCTGTAGACAATGGATCGTGTACTGTGTCCAGGGTGAAAGCTGGAGGCATGAAGATACATATTGCGGTCAGTTGGTTTTCGGTATGGGGTGGTATTAATTTGACCATCCTTTATTTTTATTGTAGTGTTCAGGAAGTGGATTTCTTGTGTGGACTGGTCCAGGCTGAGGTTGATAGTGGGATGGAAATTATTAAAATTCCAGTATCATCCACACCAGTCTGCCTGTGTTCTTTGGCAAGGAAATCTCCAGCCAGAAAATACCACCAGGTGTCTGCCCCCAGAATTCAGAGAGGCAGCAATAAATCCTCATTAGAAAATGGGGCAAAGTCAGATGAAGAGGATGACTCCTCTGATTCAAACCACTCCAGACAGATAACTGGGAAGAATTGGAGGAGAATACCTGGGAAACCCCAGCTCCCCAAAAATTTATGAGGGGACCCTCCAAACCTGGAGCCCCCGAATCAATGTGAACAGCAACCAGAACCCAGACATCTGGGTTCCTAAAGCACATATTGCAAAGTGCTTGGAGATACAGTTATATAATCCCTGCATGTAAAGAGGCAGGCAGCAGATGAGAGCAGAATGCCCCAGCCCAGCACTTGATTTCACTGTTGCATTTCCTCCAGAATTTAATGTGAGTATACTGTCATTTATGGCATGCTATTAGTCAGTGTGGGCAATCAGTTCCTTCCAGGATAAACTTCTGCATACTGTGCAGGCCCTAGGTCATCTATCTGGGATGATGTAAGAATCCCTCACAGGGGAGCCATTAATCACCAACATAAATATGTTCTAAAGCTGCTTTACCCCACCCCAGAGGATCTCTGTGCATGGGAAAATCTTGGATGGTACAGAGCTGTCATAGTGATTCCTATCCTACCCCCTTCCTCTGATCAGCATGGGGGCATGGCTGGGGGAATCCAGACAATCCCCGGCTGTTGGCTTATCCCTTTGGGGCCCTAGCCAGTTAGCACAATTTAGAAAATCTTGAGTGCTCTAAATTGTGCCATGGGAACTGGCCTTATGCATACCAGACCAGGGTTGGGAGACCAAAAGTCTGGCCTTAAGTATTTGGCTGGAGATCAGGAGGTGGTTGGTTTGGGAACCTTCAGGGTGCACTTGTGCTATAGATATGGGAGATATTAATAATCAGTCTTATCAGGAACGATAGTGTGCGTTGTATAGCACCACTTTCTGCTGGAAATGTTACAGATGCATCATTTCTAAGAGACTTGAACTCAGACTTTTGGCCAAATTGGCCAGTCCTGTAAAATCCTAAAGAAAAAAGGGAATATAATAAGGAGCCCTTTAGCAGGCAATTAATGACTGGAGAGGCAAGTTTAGAACACAAGGTGAAACACTTTACAACACTACGTTAAGTGACTAATAAAGGAGCCAAACATCATCCAACACACAGTACATTTACAGGCTTTATTTTAAGTTTTGCAAAGAGGATTAGAGACATTTGTATTCATTAAGGAGATAAAAACCTTTTCTTTGGGAGTCAAGTGTTTTATTTATAAAGTATGGATTGTATAGGCAGCATAAGAACTATAAACAGAGAAATAAAATGGTCAGAGGGAAAGCCAATTTAGTATTTTCCTTTAAAAAGAACAAGAAGAGTGTTTCTTCCTAAAATCCTATTTAATGGATGAATCTATTACTGAAGAGAGAGATAATATACACGACATGGGGGAACAAACCTTAGACCAATAGCTCACTCTGCCCTTGGTGGGAGAAGGGAAATATTATCTCCATTTTACAAAGGGGTAGCCAAGGCATGGAAGGATCAAACCCTTGCCCAAGATTTACAGAACACATCTGTGGCAGAGCTAGGATTGAATCCAGTTCTCCTGAATCCAGGGCCACTGCCTCAACTAGAAACCTATCCTTCCTGTCTTCCATCTTGCCTTTTTTTATTATTCCCTTTCATACTTTCTTCCATCTTTCTCTTCCCTTGTCTCTCTCCTCAATTATTTCCCTCTTTCACAGTTTCTTACTCCTCTGTCCTCACTCCACTCTCTCCTCCGACAGTTTAATCCCCATCTCTCTCATTTCTTGCCCACAATAATTAGCTCCCAAGCTCTTTCTGCTCCAGTAGCTTCTCTCCCTACAACCAACTCACACGATTCTGCATTTCAAGGCTGACTATTACTTGGAAAAAGCAAGGGCTTGGTGACCAAACACACGAAAAAATGCCATTTAAAACCTCCTGAATATTCGAATAACTTGATAAGGATCTGACAAAAGAAAGCTAATCAGAAAGATTCAGTAGAAGTTAAATGTGCATTTGGAAACCAATGGAATTTCTTTATTGTACACCAGGACCCTTCCAACTGGGTTGTCAGCTGCTCTTCCAGAGGTTATTTGGGGCTAGTGGAGATATTGGAGTTTAAAATAGGTTGTCTTTAAATATAAGAAAAGGAGATTCCAATTGGTTGAAGGGAATAGAGACATAACAGCAAATTTAGGATGGGATTTTCAGAAGCATTTGATCTCACCTAATTCTGTTCCGAGAAAATCAAGGGTAAATCTCCTTATGGCTTCAGGGACAGCAGAGTTAAGCCAATGCTGAGCAGTTCTGAAAATTCAATAGTGGCATAGGCAGGTGTAACTCCCAGATGACCAAGTTTCTGAGCAGGTAACCAAAGATGAGAATGCACGAAAGATAGGAAGTTGCTTAAGATGATGTACTTCAGACCCATAAGAGCTTTTACTTGATAAACACTCATTTACATGGTATTGGTGCAGATCTGAAAAACCTGCCAACAGCCCAGTCCACAAACAATTCTGCAATTTTTGGCAGTCCTTTCATAGAGCAGTATTCCATCAACATTGCCAATGTACATAGTCTTTCTTTTTCCAGAAGGGCTCACTTTGACCTTAAAGGATGAATGCAAAGTGCAGGTATTTTGCAAGGTTCATTTAAAAGCGTTTTTGTATGACATTGGTGGCATTGCGACATTGATAACGGATTGCAGAGAGTGGCAAGAGGAAGTTGAGCTTGTGATTAAAGCTTTGGACAAAAGAACCAGGAGATCTGGATTCTGTACACAGACTCCCTTTGTGACCTTGAATCAATCACTTAGACCTCTCTAACCCTGGATTATCCATCTGTTTATAATGGCAATAAAATATTCCTTGTGTCCCACCTTTTGTCTATCCCATGTATTTAAATTGTAAACTCTTCGACAGGAGGGCTGTCTCTTACTATGTGCAGGTACAGTGCTTGTTATGATAGGGACCTCATCTCAGTGGGGTCCTCTAGTCCACTGCTGTAATACAAATAAGTAATCATTCAAACACTGAACAAGGAAATTTATTAGAAAAAAAAAATGTATCCCTAAATCTACTCTCTCTCTCTTCTACCTACAACCTTCCCCTCCTGCCACATATTTAAAGAAACAGTGTGCATTCTCACAATATCTATGGCATGGCTGCAAGACTTTTGGGGCCAAATTCATCCCTGCTGTTACACCAGGGATAAACCTGTCATTCATCCTGACGCTTTTCCAAAGCAGGTTCTTTTTGTCATTTCTCACAATTATTCCCAGGGAGTTGCTCTTGCAGGTCACAAACATATGCCAGCTCAATGGTCCTTCAATTCATTTTTCTCTCACTGCAAGGTAACCATTCGTCCATGGAGTAATTTCTTTAACTGAGGCATTTTAATCCAAATTACCAGTTAATACCTGCAGTGCCAGCTTCCCTCCTGATCAACTCTGGGAATTGAAGGAAGATTTCAATTGTGCTGTAAAGTTTTGCCTGATGAAATCCTGAGTGACTCTTAAAATTCAGGAGCAAAAATATTAGGGCAAGCTTTGAAAATCCAGAAAAAATGCAAACTAAAAGGAAAATAAAAAACATACATACTCATTTTGGAAGCTAAGTGACATATGTTTGTGTTCATGCCTGTCGCTTCTAGAGACCTGGATTCATACCCTGAAGTACATCATAAATAAAAATGAAGTTAACAGTCTCACCCTATCATCCCCATTTGCAAAATCATCTGACAGTTCAACTGCCTCTTTCATGACTTTGGTTCTTAATGTGACTAATTTTGTGGTACTATTTGTATTGCAGTAGTACTGAAAGGTAGCATTTGAAATTGGGACCCTCCCCATTGTGCTGTACAAACAAATAGGAAGAAGTAGTCTCAATAGTGCAGTCTAATTTGAAGGGGCATTACAGAAAATAAGAATGGGATAAGAAACTAACAGGTAATGTTTTATACAGGATCCATTTTGAATTCCTTTCTCTTGAATGCACAAGGGAGATTCAGAATTCCACCGGAAGGTGCTTATTGTCACTTTTCCATACTACAGGAAATTTAGGATTTGAGGGGAAATAGTTACTTTTACTCCTCTATATAGACTGTGAAGATTTTGATTGGGTTATTAATGCACATTTATGCCAAATAAACAAATACTTTTTTCTGTGTGCATTTATAAAGACATGATGATAATAATTAAGCAGTGAAACAGGCTTCCCCAAGGGAGGTTGTGGCATCCCTGTCATTGGAGGTGGTCTAAGTATATTTGGTCCTGCCTCAGCATATGGGGTTGCACTGGATGACCTCTTGAGGTCCCTTCCAGCCCTACATTTCTATGATTCTAAAATAAATTTGTGCTTAGAGCATTTTCCATCTAACTTGCAACTGAATCATCAGGCTGAATGTTACATCATGTTCTAAAAGCAGACAAAAATGGCATTTGCTAGAACCCATCCTCCTGGATGATGATTGTTGTCTTTACACAACGTTATGCACCTGAGGACACTATCCATTCCGGACACAGTTTCTCAATAACCATGTTTACTAACTATATGCAAACATTTAAGGCCTAGCTAGATATATGCATTGTTATTCTGTTAGTTTGGGAGCCCCTAAGTGAGCCTCCTTTGTCTTCTATTGCAGAAGCCATCAGGATCTATTTAAAGGGATCTGACCCAATTCCTGTACTTTACAATAGTCAATATGGTCATTTCCTTCCTGGGAAGGCTGTTTGTTGAGCATTCAGATGAAGGTCATAACGGTCCCTTCCAGCCTTTAAATCTATGAAACTATCAATCACTTTCAGTTTTGAATGCTGACTTCTGCTAAACATTGTTCTTTTTTTGCTTCCAAACATGGGTACTAAAGCAATATTTTCTAAGTACACACTCCTGTGTACATAGTCATTATAGTGTTTTGCTCACAACAATGAGTCTTGATAAGCATGTCTAAGTTGTGTTTTGACAAATTCCTTCCTGATTAGGGCTGAGGTTTTGTCCCTCAGTTATAAGGAAGTTATAATACAGGACAGGATGTAAAAGTCTAAGGCTTTGTTTACGCACAAATTTTTAGCAGTTTATTCAAACCTGTTTTATCAAACCAAGTTAATTAAATTGGTGCAACTCCCATGCTGACATTGTTATTTTGATTTAAGAGTTACTTGTTTTGGTTTAGTTTAAAGTTAATCCATTAAACCGAAATAAAAGTGTTCATACAGTCTTTTGAACAAAATCTCTTTAAAATCAAAACTTACATGATTAACACAGATCAACTCTGCACTCTGTAGACGAGTCCTGGGTTGTATAATACAATACAGTAAAAAATGAAAATCAAGCAGTTCAAATACATCATCAAATTCATTGCACAAACAGTATCCCCAATAAAAACAACAAGAGTTCTGTGGCACTTTAAAGACTAACAAATTTAATATTTGCAGGCATAAGCTTTCGAGAGACTTCAGCTCTCTTCTTCAGAACTGCATCTGAAGAAGAGAGCTGAAGTCTCTCGAAAGCTTATGCCTGCAAATATTAAATTTGTTAGTCTTTGAAGTGCCACAGAACTCTCGTTGTTTTTGCTGTATACAGACTAACACGGCTACCCCTCTGGAAGTATCCCCAATGTCAAATATCAAACAACTCAGGAGATTTGTTTAAAAAATCATAATATTTTTTTTTTAAAAACTACATTTGGAGCTCTTCTCCTTTGCCTTCTGGCTTTTAGGGTTCATGTCTTCAAGCTTCTTCCTGCAACCATGAGGGCTAGGAAATTAATTTTTTTTAAATGACAGCTGATATTTTGATGTGTTTACCTGCATTCCTTGGCTTTTAATAATACTTATGATAAAATTGTGAGAGGTGTCCACACTGCATAAAACAGTTACATGTGTCATGCTGTCCTCTTTTACCATATATCCAAGCATCTCATGTTCATTGTGAGGCACAAGGTATTGCATTTGAAAGAGAGGTTTTTGTATTGTATTATTTTTTATGAGCCTAATCCAAAGACCATTGAAGTGAAAGGGATCCTTTTCACTGACTTTAATGAACTTTGAACCAGAATCTATGTGGGTGCATTTATTGCAACCGACTAAACAGTAAATGGTAACATAAATAAGACTGGGCCATAAGTGTCGTCTAGGATAGGGTAACCAGATAGCAAGTGTGAAAAATCGGGACAGGAAGTTGGGGTAATAGGTGCCTATGTAAGAAAAAGCCCTGAATATAGGGACTATGCCTATAAAATCAGGATATCTGGTCACCCTAGTCAAGGAACTTCCGACCGCTTGTTGGAAGGATTGAGTTTTAGAAAATAACATCAAGGCTGTTTTCAACTTCTGAGATTTTAAAAGCTGTTGGTAACTGACTCATATCACAAAGTCAAACATGCTAGTAATGTTAGTTATTCTTCAATTTCCAAACATTCATTCATTCATTGTTTGTTCCCTGTTCCCCGCTCAAAATTAGCATTATTAGAGAGGAAATATAGTACAATCTGAGAACTTCCTTACAGCCCCATTATGGTGGGATATTTTTAAACCTGTTTACATTTTCTTTTTATTTAAGCACAAACCATGCAGTTCCATTTATTTAACTCAGCCTTCAAGCAATATGTCCATAATTGCAATAGAAAACATTCAAAGCAATTTGCCAGGCACCTATCTGAAACAATCAGCATCCTCAATAAAATATGATTACTGTGCTCTGAGCACCACTAATCAGCAAAGAGCTTTCGCTTTTAAAACAAAATATAATTGTTTCTGGACTTTGTATGTTTTGAAAGAAGCCTCCTGTTGCCTTAACTGATTATGAATTATTATTACATTTTGAATATTGAATAATGCAATTGCATAAATAATGCACTGTGAGGAAGGGATGGGATAAATGGAAAATTCAATTAGATGCAAAACTGAAGAAATTACATCGTGTTTTTTCCTGTCACCCTAATTAACCCAGATACAGTTGTACAAATTCAGAGCTCTAAAATAGAACTTGAATTCAAGTTATGTTGGAACTGACTACACCCTATCTGGCATTTTATGCAGCACCCAGGAGGAAAAACTTACTAAAACTATCTAAAAGCCTAGCGGAAAGTAGAATAACACTGTTATCACATAAGCCTCTATTAATAAAGCATTTTACCACAATCTCTTATAACCTGAGATATAAACACCATTACAAGCATGCCCTGTACCCCTCCATGCAATCACTAGTTTGTTGTAAGTGGACCCAGCCCTAGGTCTCATGTGCCTTTAGGATAACTGAGTCGGGATAGGGGCTATTCACTGTTTTTATGTCTTGGTGTCTAGCTTAACTCCTGGGCTCAGACCTCTTGGCTAAAGCCTTACTTGGAACGTGGGACTCCACACTCCAGCTGCCCCCAAACCTGAAACCAGTGTCTCGGACCTCCCAAGCCACATTCCTCCCCCTCATTCATTTACACGCACTCCCCCAGATTCCCAACTAAGCAGCAGTCACTCTAGACTTCTAGTCTTACACCTTCAGGAACAAAATGGAAGGAAAGCAAGGAACACAAGCTTAGTAAAGGAATTTTTTAACCACCATCACTTTTCTTTTAAAAACCGCTAAAGAGTTACGTATCTTTGAAAATAACAAAAGTCCTCAGTCACACCCTCCCCTACTCTGATCTCACCTCTTCTGTGTGTCTGAGATCTGTTCACATTTCAGGCCGGGCAGAATCTCACTCTTGTAAGCCCTTCAGTTCTTTGGTGATGGATGGCCCCTAGTTCATTTCTGTGCAGTCTCTGTCACATTCTCAGCTGGAAAACTCCATCCCTGTGCCCGAGTCAGACTTGACCAACTGGAAAAACCATTGTTCCAAGGAGGTGGGCCATTAGTTGAGAGACAATCAAAGCTGATGGCCCTACATTGTAGTCTTGATGGCTTCTCCATGACAGTCTTGCCATGAGTGTCAAGCACCTTTCCTTGGCCCTGCACTTGCCTAGAAGGCATGACAATAACCTGCGTTGGGGGAGTTTAGACACATGTTCAGCACGTAACACAAAATGGCGTTCACAATACAAAATGGAGTGCACAATCTGATACAGATATATCCCATTCTGTCACAGACACTGTGAAGATATATATTCCCGGCCAGATTCTCGATAGTGTAAATCAGCATAAGTCTATTGAAGTCAATGGACCCATGCTGATTTACACCCTATGAGAAACTGGCCCTCTGTATGTAAACTTCCTTATCTCTGGCATGTCATAGAATCATAGAATATTAGAGTTGGAAGGGACCTCAAGAGGTCATCTAGTCCAACCCCTTGCTCAAAGCAGGACTAACCTCAGCTAAATCATCCCAGCCAGGGCTTTGTCAAGTTGCAGCTTAAAAACCTCTAAAGATGGAGATTCCACCACCTCCCTAGGCAACCCATCCCAGTGCTTCACCACCCTCCTAGTGAAAAACTTTTTCCTAATATCCAACCTAGACCTCCCCCACTGTAACTTGAGACCATTGCTCCTTGTTCTGTCATCTACTACCATTGAGAACAGCCTAGCCCCATCCTCCCTGGAACCCCCTTTCAGGTAGTTAAAGGCTGCTATCAAATCCCCCTTCATTCTTCTCTTCTGCAGACTAAATAAGCCAAGTTCCCTCAGCCTCTCCTCATAAGTCTTGTGCTCCAGCCCCCTAATAATTTTTGTTGCCCTCCGCTGGACTTTCTCCAACTTGTCCACATTCTTTTTGTAGTGGGGGGCCCAAAACTGGACATAATACTCTTTAGATTATGAAAACTGAAGAAAAAAAATACTTTTCACTGTTAGTGTTCTTTATTTACATTCTTCATTTCACTCCACTTGGAGAGTTAAACTACGCTGGTCAGTTTAATGTTTGTTTCTAGCTGTTTTAATTTTCTCGTTCTCATGCAGTTCAAATCTTTGCAGGGAAATATTTAAACCCAAAAAAGCCTTCTGGAGAGTTAATTATTTCATCTTCATGCTTCTATTCATTCTTTACTGGAAAGCATTTTTTCCAAATAATACATGAAAGAAAATGGTACAAAATAAAAGCAGTGCTTTCAATTGCTGAGGCAAAAAAATCCACAGTGAAACTTTTGCTTAACAAAATGGAGAACAAGATAGGATGTTTTATTCTATCGTATATTCAAATTAAAGGAATAAGGGCCTCATTTGCTTAAAGATTCTCCATTAATATTCACCTGGTGGCAAGCAGCCTTAATCTCACACCATTAATGAAAATAGCTCATTAAATTGTCATTCTTTTTAATAGAGACAGGAGCCTGGGTCTGAACAGCACTGCCACAAGTTCTCATGTAAATTGTTCATGATGATCCCCAACAGCAGGTCTGCTTCTTACACCTTCCCACCCTTATGAGCTTTCACTCAGAGAACAGTCACTGATGAACGCCACACAGGAAGAGGCCTCCTGGACAGAAGAGAAAGAGCTTTCCTCATTAGATCTGTAATGGTAAAGAGAGAGCATGGAAGCAGCAGCCTTTATCTGTCTGATATGGAGCAGCTGGGATAAGCAATCATATCTCCCACCACTGTACACTCTCCTGGCCCAGATAGTCACCATCTTCCTCAGCTAAGGACGAACCAGAGGGGTGCAAGAGCTTCAGGAGCAGCAGAGCTTTCCCAGCCTCAGGCCTGCCCTCTGATGACATCACAAAACCTTGTTGAACTTCTCTGCTTTTGTTGTCATAGTAACCAAAGCCTTTGCTGCACAGCTGTTCCCCTGCTGTCCTAATTCTCATTGACTTCCTTCTGCCTTGCTACCCCCACACTATTTTGACTCCCCCTGACCAAACTAACTGCTTTGTGCCCCTTACTGATTAGCTCATTAACTCTCTGCCTTGTTACTCTGTAGACTGACTATTGGTATAATTGAAGTATTACTATTAAATTAAAGACCTCACTTCACGAAGCAGAGCGGGTGCACTTCAAAACCTGCTCCACCTCACAGCTAAAAGTGTCCCTCTCGCCATTATAACGTATTCCTTGATCAAAAGACACACTTGTCAATTCCACGCGATTCAACTGGTGTGCAACAGGTGGCAGTGCCTCATTTCATGCTTACACACCTTGAGCTCCCCATGGCTCTTTAGACAAGCTTAAGGAAGGTCAAGACACTTGACCTTTCTCATCACCTAGTATTATGCTGTTCTCTGTGCAGCACTATCCTATTGTTCTTCTCTGCTTCTTTCTTGTCTGGGATCTTGTTGGGTGTGGTTCTTTTGTATTTAGGGTTAGCTGGTGGGTAGGCTGGTTACTGTTAATCCTTAGACACAGATAATTCAATCACTGCCAGACTTTCTGGAATTTCACAGTTGTTAATTATAGTTATTTAGTAATAATACTATTAATTATTTACATTCTAATTAGTGTGTATATTAATTGCCTGGGAAGCTGAACAACTCTCAGTTTTCCTCAGTCATCTGACCATGGTTCACCTTCAGATACCAAATACTCCTGGAACAAACTAAGACCTGCTCCTGTTTTTCAAGTCACACCCTCTCCCTCCTAAGTTCACTTTGACTCCATCTGTCTCTTCTCACTCCCTTCCGAATGGAACTTGGCTGCTCCCATGGTGCATGGCCTCCCCTCACCAAGAGGGGAGATCGTTGTGTATCATGAGCATTCTTCTTTACAGTCTAGTTCCCTGGCTGGACCTCATAATGTACAGTGACATCAGGGGTCAGCTGAGTGAAGGTCTTTTGCAGAGCATTCTCCCTTCAGGTGCTTTGACACTGAAAATCTGCTGTGCCATGTTTACACACATAGTGAAGGAGTGTGAGCAATGGAAGAGCTCATCTAGCAGGGGAACCCAGCCCTGGGGTCAGAGAAGCCAGCCTGAGTGTGAAGGAGGAAGGTGAGGTAAAGAGAGAGAGAACAGGGAGATGAGAGGATCTACAGTAGGAGATTTTAGATTCAAACTGATTGTCTAACGTTGTCCCCAGTGATGCCTTTGGACAATGTCTTTTTACATTTTCTTGGGGACCAAATCCTCAGCTAGCACAAATCAGCATAGTTCCACTACAGCCACAGGAGCTACACCAATTTAATCCAGACGAGGATCAGGCCCTGCTTTTCTAAGATTTGTTTTATTATTGGGTAGTGTCGTTGCTGTTTCTCACAAATGGCAGCCCTTGCGGATGATACTCTGCCAATAGAACTAAGTTCAGTGTTGTCTATTGGTAGGTCTACACTGCAAAATTAACTTGGGTGTTTGGCAGTCACACCGCAAAGCCATACCCAAGTTTCTGTGTCCTCATTGGTGCTGCACACAGCCATGTGTATCTCTAGCACTTCTGATAGCATATCCTGTGGTTATACTGAGCCACTCTATGATTCTTTCCCAGTGAATTGTGGGAGAACATGTTGGTCCTTCTGAGTATATGGGGGAACTGTGGGAAGGCACTGGAGGACTATCAGCATTAGAGTGGTTTAGCTTGCCCTGTGACAGCCAAGTGGGCACATCAGAAGCCCGAGTGAAGCAGCATCTGGGCCAGCTAGCCCAGGCTGAATGCTTCACTAAACTCAGGAGAGGGAGTTTTCTTTGGGGCTGTGATGAAGTTAGGGGCAACACCCACATAAGAGCATGAGTTAACTCTGCAGTGAAGATACACCACATGTTGTAGGTGGCAGAAAGCTTATTACAGTAAACACCTGTTTCAGTACACAAATGTATGCTATGCTGTCAGCTGTTGTGACAAAGCTCTGTTGTGTTTAATACACAGAGTTAAATAAGGTCCATTAGTGTCCAATCATGTACAATATAAAAATGCTTTAGCCAAATACACGCTATCCATTTGTATAAAATATACTATTTATTAGTGTACCTGTGCTCCATAAAAATAGAGTTTATCATAGCATTTGTGCAGGCGGCACTTGCTTTCTCTGACTATACCAAGACAGCAGGCTTTTTCCAAACCATCTTACATGTCTTTAGTCTAAATGGGACTTAATGAAAAGTTTGATTTCTTCCTTTATGTGGCACCATGTCACAGCTGACTGCAGGAGCTTTGGTGATCACCTACTGGGTTTGTGTGTGTGCGTGTGTGTGAGTGCTGGTTTGCAGGCTGAAAATGGAGTATGACTACAATTAAAGCAGCAGGAAGAGCACCTGCTATTTCTTACTTTCCCTTTTCAAAGAACAGAGTGTAAGATGGTATCAAGAGAGGGTGAAATCCTGCTTGCCAGTAGGTTTCCACCCATGCACCATACAGAGGCAAGGTAATGACTTAACTCTACTCTATACTGCACGCATTCCTGAGTTTATTCTTTCATTGCAGCAGAGCACTCTTTTAAACACTTCATTCATTTGTTGACTGTGGCCAAATAACACATCCTCAAAAAGAATTCAACTATCCAGACAGCTGATGTACTTCTACACTGACAAGTTTGAGCATTGATTTTATAAAGGCTTTCACCAACATTTGTCTCCAACCAAGCTGGATTCAGATGACCAGAGTGAAAACTCAGTTAAATTTCAAAAGTATTAACCAATTTTTGGGAATATATTGTTTGTGAATAGAAACGTTCCATATCTGATGATCTAGTGTATAAAAGATATGTGCAGTCTTCTACTGTTTTCTAAGGGCATGACTTACCAATTAAAATATGTTTACTTTGAGGTCTGAAAATGCATCCATACATTTCCATAACCCTAAAAAATTATCATTCCTTTCTTCTCTACAATTTGATGGAAATGTGATTCATAAACTATCCTCGTTATTAAGCACCTAGCATGTTGTCGCTGCTGTATAAATAAATGTAATTTTACAGGCAAATAACACAGAGAAACAAAAGGATAAAATAGAGACTGTCAACATTCCATCATTGGAAGCATCTTCTGATACAACGTGCTTTCTGTGTGTGTGCGCCTTTGTGGAGCTGTTAAGTCAAAGATAAATACTGTGGTTAAAAAATAAACTTCACCATCAGCAATGGTTCAGGAAAGTTTCCATACTAACATGATAATCTACCCATTTACACCACTGTCTATTTCAATTTTGCTCAACAAAACTGTTAACTAGAACTGCTCAGAAAGTGAAGGTGGGTGGAAGGTTGTGGAAAATTCCTACTTTTTGTCAAAAAACTGAGAATTTTGGGGGGGTTAGTCAATTTTTTTCAATAAAACTAAATTTTAAATGGATACTTTCCATGAAAAAATGCATTTAATCAAAAACCCACATTTCCATTGAAAAACAAGTCCAATGGAAAATCTTTGACTAGTCCTCCTGTTAAATATACTTTGTTGTCCACTGCTAACAATGGACATGACCATAAAAGAGGTGAGGAATAATTACACCATCATGAAACTGTGTCTGGAGAGAGATTTTTCTTCTCCTCAAAATCTATGCTCCTGATTCTGCTCTTATTTGAAGTCAAGGGCTGAACTCCCATTGACTGCAATGGGAGCAAGGGCGGGCCATGTGCAATATAAATGTAGTGAGAGTACTACTATTGTAGTTAATTTTCAATGATACAAACTAAAACCGATGTTATTGTAACCCATAAAATGTCTTTTCTTGGAAGGTCAGATTTAAACAAATGTCAAGAAATGACCTACCAGTTTTGAGGTAATGGCTCAGTTATTAGCATTCCCATGGATTTAGACTGCACCTATTGTTTCAGATGAGATGCAGTATACATAAATTAGCCTGTCTGCAATAGGACATGTTATTTTTATGAATAATTATATCAGGGTAAGGTTTTTATGCTATAAAATCAAGTATTTTACAAGCACTGGAGTAGATCTTTTTGTATGGTAAAGGTTTACATTATTTCTGCAAAAGCGTGTAATACATTATGATCACAAAGCAATGTGGACATATACTAAATACTGCATGGACTCCAAAACCCCAGGGAATGTAAAATATTGACTGTGAGCAAATGGAGAGCTCAGAGAAATAGACATGGAATATGGAACTTTTCACCTTCAGGTCACTGGTTCAAATCCAGTTCACAGATCAGAAAAGCTACAACCAATTCCTGACTGTTCAGTTGCTTATGTGACATGAAAAGTGAAATGGTCTCACTCCAATTCCTCATGGACAGGTGTCTATATCACAACAAGTTAGCACCATAGGTGTCACTAATTAGCATCCTAAGGAGTCTCAGCTGACAGGCCAAGATTTGAAAGCTCATGGAATATGTAGACTTTCTAGTGTCAAGGCTGAAGTATCTTAGAGGGGACAGTGCCTGGAAACTTTCATTACATCAGTCTGTGGATAAACAGAAGCTTTCTGTCTCCAGGACTGTCAAGCTGGCATCCTTAACATCAGTCCAGGAGGGAGAATTTGGATGGGGGAGGGGTCTGTCTGTGACAGTGGGGCCTTTTCCATCACACTTTTATATTCAGCCCACCTCTCAGTGGCATTCATTAACTCCTTTCACACTTTCTCAAGGCAGTGGGTTCTCAACCTAATGCCCCATCCTAGAGTCCTCCATTTGAGCCTTTGACCTCATCCCACTGCTGGTTTTTTCTTCCCAGACATTTAATTTATCTTGGTATTTTTGTGGCCACTCCCTTCTGTGGTGTGGGAGGCCACTGTCATTTTTCATGGGCACCCGCTTGGGGGGGTCCTCCAAATCAACAGGGATCAGATAAGCTGGCACTGTTCACAGAAGGAAGGATGGTCTTGAAGGTAATGCACTGTGCTGTGGAACTCAGGAAATCTAGATTCAATTCCAGGCCCAGTGTGATGGGGTCTACAAAGCCCACACAAAGCACAGCTGTAAAAACTGTCAGTTATGGAGAGACACATGCTCAGCTGCTGTAGCTAATGCGGACAAGCTCAAACATGAAGCGGGAGAAGGGACAGGGCTAGCTGGGGCATGCTCTTGGGGCTAGCTACGGCATGGGCTGAGCAGATTGGGACAGAGCTGTGGATGAGCTTGGCTGACTGACCAGAGCTGGAACTACAGGCTGAGAGGGAGAGGCTGTAAGTTATGTTGGAAAATACAGGAGAAGAAGCCAGGGATGAGGAATGGCTTCAGTTTAGGACCAAGAAAAAAAAAAGAATAGAAATGTCTATCTGAAGAAAAGGAAGCAGACAGAGATGGAAAAGAGAGTAAGGAAAAGGAATCACAGCTTATAATTGTCAAATCACTAGCTGAAGATGTAAAGATAGGAGATTTAATGTGTTGTAATCACCGGAATGTACTAGGCGAAGTATCAAATATATTAAGAGCTAAAAGAATGCAGGGTGGAGATGTATTAGTAGAATGGACACATAAGGAACAGGCTGAGCAACTTCTTAAAACTATACTTTTAGGGAAAATAAAATAATTTGCCAGCTACCTAAATATATGACAAAAACAAGAGGGGTAATGTACAGGGTTCCAGTAGGCAGGATTAAGGATGAAATTAAAAAAGGTTTTAAAGAGGACCAAGTACCGTTTGTTAAGCAACTGATTAGCTGAAAAAGGGGAGAATGCAAACTATCCACAGCTGTCTGAATCACATTTAGACGTGCAACAAAATAGAATATCAAATCTTCTGGGTTAAACCATATATCCTGGCCCCTTTGTTATAAATGTCAAAGGGTTGGGCATGTGGTGGCTGTCTGTAAGGGGAAAATGAGATGTGGTAAATGTGGAGGAGAGCACTCTGTGAACTGTATGGAAGGGACAGAACTGAAATGCAGCTATTGTGGGGATAAGCACAGTGCAGCATACAAAAGATACATGGTGGTCGAATGAGCTATAGAGATGCAGAATATTAAAACTATCCATAAAATATCCTATGCAGAAGACATTCACAGTGGAAAGTGGAGAAGAAGGAAAATGTTAGTGGGGTGGGCGGGGGGAAGCTACTGATACAACAAAATGCCATTCAGGGCAGGAAAGATAATCTAAGGGGAACAGAAGATGTACTGCTTGAAGGCAAAGATAAATTTGTAGCATTTATGACAGAAGCAATTAATTGCACTTTTCAGACAGGCAAGAAGACTGAAAGACTAAAAATTGTGACAAAAAGTGGCAGAAAGTATTTGCATGTAGGGAATCTCTCAATAGACCATATTCATGCAATTTTAAATGAATAATGTAATAATGTAGGTAATAATGTAGTTTAAACAACATGGTTTTAAAGGTTTTTTTGCTGGAACAGACATAGTTTAACAGCATATGGTCAGGTATTAAAGAAAACTGTTTTTGAAATAGAAAACTAATCCTGACGTGTACAAGAAACATGGTTAGTAAGAAAACTTAAATTCAGATGTGACAGAAAAATAATAAGAGGAGGAGGAATCTGTATATTTATAAAGGAAAGTCTTAGTTACATCAAAATAGACATACAGAACTTGAGTTTTGAGTGCAACACTGTTGCGATTCCCAGACAGAATAATAATAATGTCTTTATACAAATCAATAATGTTTACAACCAATGTAAAAAAAAAACTAAACAATCTAGAATTGGAAGAGTTAATTAAGAGAGTCAAAGGCCCATACAATATTTGTGGAAACATTAATAGCCATAATGAATTATGGGGAAGCAGGAAAACTGATTATAATGGCAAATGCCTGGAACAGTTCACTGACATGCAATATATGGTATTGCTAAATACTGGATCACCTACTAAGTTTAATTTGGTGGATGGAGCCTTTTCATGTTTAGATCTGGGAATTGCAACAAGCAACATAGCAAATACATGCAGCTGAGAAATCTATAAAGAAGATGGCACATGAAGTGATCACTTCCCTATGCTACTTACATATCAAGGCTAAGGTAATGTTGAAAACATTGAAGGAATCCCTATGTGGAACTGTAGAAAAGCAAACGGGACTCTTTAAGAGTAAGTATGATGAATATCTAAGTACCAATTGTATGTGATAATTTAGAGGAATTTCATGATAATAAAGAAAGAGGGGGATGTAGCCGCAGCCAACTAAGCTATATGGAAGGTATCAAATTGCCAAAATCTCAGAAATCTGTTTTTCTGATGGAATGAAGATAAAGCATAACTGAAGAAAGAAAGAAGGCATACAAACAAGCAAAAGCACAATGAATAGCAAGGACTTAATGAAGTATACAAGATGTAAAGTGGTGGCCCAAAGCCTTGCCAAAAAAAAAAAAAGAGTCGGAGAAAGCATTGTGGAAAAATGAACAAAGATTCCAAGATTTCAGAGTTATATAAACAAGTTAAAAGAATGAATAGGATATGGAGTAAAAACTAATTTATACCTGGTCTTACAGCAAATGTTCAAATTAAAAGTTCTAAATTAAGGAAAAGTGGACATTTTAGCAAAAGAGTTCCAAAGCGTTAGTAGTGATACAAATCAAAGTAAAGAGTTTTATGAACAAAAAAGAATGTTTTCTGAAGAAAATTGTGAGCTTCTAAATAGCAGGATAGAATATAAAGATGATATACTGAATGAAAATTTCAGCATAGAGGAACTCAAAAAAGTTTTAGACAAGAAAACAGCCCCAAGTAAAGATAGCATATGTAATGCACTCATTAAGTACCTTCCAGAAGGGAATTTAAGGGTTTTTTTATATTATATAATAATATATGGGGAAAAGGAATATTATTGGCAGAATGCAAGCAAGTGGTGCTTATAGTGATAGGGAAACCTGGCAAATTACACACAAGACCTGATGCATATAGACCTATTCAAAATTAAGGAAAGAATGATAAATGACAGATTAGTAGCATACTTGGGGGAAAATGAAATTATAAACTGTGTACAAAGTAGGGATGTAAAAATTAGTTTAATGAAAAATCCATTTAAATGTTCTAAAAATAGAATGTTTAAATGGTTAAATGTGGGGGGAGAACCCTGCAGGATTCAGCTCCTCACTGCCAAGCTGTGGGCTACCCCCCAGCTCTGGGCTTCATGCCTCCCTGCCGCTCGTGGGGAGCCAAGCCCAGCTGTGATTACCCCTCTCCCTTGCTCTGGGCTCCAAGCCTCCCCACCAGCAAGAACTGCCCAGCTGCCACTTCCCCCCCCCCCCCAACCCCCAGTTTAAATGGTAATCAGTTGTTTAAAACGTTTAAACAGCTGATTACCATGTAAATGTTTAAATGGTTACACTTTTACATCCCTAGTACAAAGTAGTTTCAAGAGAGGTAGATACACATTTGATTATATTGTAAAAGATTAGAACTGGAAGCAAAAAAGCATGAGGAACAGAGTTTATGATAGCTATCATTTTGGACAATGAAAATGCTCATGACATGATATGGAGGGAAGGCTTGCTGTATAAACTAGTGGCTACTGGAATAAGAGGAAGAATGTTCTTGTGGGTGACAGACATACAAATCAGGGTGGGGAAGTCTTTGCTGAATATTTATAAACTTACTAATGTGAAATACTTGTGGATTTAAGTTCTCATTTTCTAAAACAGAGGGAATGATCTTCACAAAAAGAAAGATTGGGGAAGAATGGACCCTATATCTCTAAGTAGAGAAAAGTCAAGTAGTTCAAAATTTTATATTCTTAAGAGTTATGTTTGATAACAAACTAACTTTGAAAGGTCATATACATGATATCAAGACTAAATGTAAAGACAGGATGAATATGCTTGAAAGTATTGCTGGGAACAATTGGGGTGCAGATAAAAACATGTTGGTGATGTTAATAGGGCACAAATAAGACCAGTTATAGATTATGGATGCCAACCTTCAATTCAGCTTCTAAACCAACGCTTAAATTAGAGCCAATCCAACCCCCAAGCTTTGTGGATCACATACAGTGCAAGTATTATGATCCTATTGTGTGTGATGCAGTTAGCTACCAGAGAAAGGCCTCTACATTTAAGGATGAAATTAGCCTTTTGGACTAAGGTTAATAGAAATAGTGAAGAAAAGAGTACTAAACAAATACACAAGGACTGCTGAGAATTAAGTGGACAATATGTAACTGGATGTGGATAACTCCCACATGCTAACATGGTCAAAAGTTGAGAAAAAGACTTAAGTGAAAAGGAAGGACTGGAATAGATTAAAATCTCTAATCATGAGATATTAAATTATAGCTGGATCGTTGTCTCTCCTGTTGTGGATTTAGAATTATATACAATAAAACAAAGGAAAGAACAGGACTGTCAAACATGACAAATAAAATTTAAGTTTATACATGGAAAATGGGGTCAGCATTAGCAACTCTATACTGACGGATCTAAAGACGATAACACGGATAAAGTGGGAATGGCCTTTTGTAGCTCTGAATTTGGAATTAAGATGTCTGAGACTAATCAATTTTGTGGCCATAATGAGAGCCAAATTGGTGGGAATACTGTTGGCACTGACCTGGATAAGGGATGTACGTCCAACTACAGCTGCTATCCTATCAGACTCTCTTTATTGGGTACAGTGATGATCAGAAAAGGAGCCTCGGAAAGCAGGAATAACACAATCAGTGAAATATTGTTCTTAACTATGGAGATAGTACGATTAGGTATACATATAGTAATAATGTAGATTCCAGCACAGGTTAGGATACCTGGCTATGAAAGGACAGATAAAGCAGGGGGGAAAAATCCATAAAACATGAGGAGGTTGATATAAAGATCCCTCTGAGAACACAAGACTTCAGAAATTTGTTATAAGAGAGCCCTTAAGAAGGAATGGCAAGAAATATGGACCAAGAGGAAAAAAAGGATGAAAGTTCTATGAAATATTTCCTAAACTTGAGGATAATGTTATACTTCACAGCTATGACTGAAGAAGTGAACTATATTTAGAATGCCAACAGGTCACTGTGTCCTAAATGGTAATTTATATCTGCTAAATGCACACAAAGACACACAAAGACGGGTTGTGTGAAATATGCAAAGTTAAAGAAACAGTTGAACATCTGCTATGGCAATGCAGGGAGAAATATACAGAAAGATAGATTCTTTATGAAGAGCGGAGACACCTCAAGGTGAAAGAATATAATTTGAAAGGATTGATGAGAGTACCGGGAAAGAGGGGTAGCATTAAAAAAGCATTACTGTGCTTTTTTAAGAATACAGGACAGGGTGAGTGGATATGGATTTTGATTATGCAAAAACTGCAGTAGGTCACAGTCACAGCCTCACATGCTGAGCCTGCTGTGCCATAAAACAATAGGGAAAAAAAAGAAGGGGCTGAAGAACTTGGTACTTGAAGGGAACAACAATTCTCTTCCAGCAAAGCTAGTATCAGGCTGCCTCTGAGAGACTCAGAACCTTTTGGAAGTACAAGAGAGGTAGCCAGAGATGGAAGCCCTGAGGCGGAGGGCTGCCCAGGCTACCCAGGTGGGGATCTGGCACAAGGCAGTGTCTATCAATACAATGCCATGCCACAAATTGCCTGTGATCTTAATTTTTCTGCACTTCTGCTCCCCATCTGTGAAACGGGGATAACAATACTTCTGATACCCTTCTTCTGTGTGATGTTCCTCTAAATGTTGGGCCAAAGCTTGGAACTCTTATTCAGTCTTTACTGAAGCAAAACTCCTATTTCCTTAGGATTTGGCCTATGTAAGGTGCAGATGATGAGGAAATTTGCTTAGGCAAAATGGAGAAGCACCATGCTAGATGTACGTTGGAAATGGATTTATTTATATTTACAACAAAAATGATAGGTAAAATAATTTTCACAGAGAAAGAATAAATCAATGGAATAGTATTAATTCTTATTTATTATCTCTAACTGAAGGATATCAAGTTAGCAAAAGAACCTGCAGCTTCTCTTATTTCCTTTACCTCTGAAGTTACTGGGAGAAGAAATCAACAGGCTAGGTTCACCTTTTTGTGTCATGGAAAGACTTCTCTTCATGCACTGTTGTCACAGGGACTGTCCAGTACACATATTTTTATTATTGTCAGGGGGCTTAAAATTTGACACCATCAAATCACACCATTGAATAACACCCAGGGAACAATATATTCTTGAATGATTTGTGCAGGACCCCGTCTTGTTTTAAAATGCTAAAAATAGAGAAAATATGAGTCCCCAAAGCTAAACAGTCAAATTCTGTTCTCAAAAAATATTTTCTTTCCCTTTCATAATTTACAGGCAGTCTGGATCCAAATTTAGTGAAAGTTTTTGGGAGTTGGATTTGCAATTCCCCTTGGGACCATCACTATTTTCTGAACAGAGAAGGAAAATGAGAGGGTGATCATTAATACAGTCACCTTTAGAGACCTCAGATAATATCTACAGTAAAATTAGGCCACAAGTAAAATGAGTTGGATAGTTTTATTCCAATTGCATTTTGTCCAAATCATAAGAACTAGCACAGAGATTAACAGAATTGTATAATTAGCAATCTCAGATCATGGAGACCTAAGGCGAGAATGTATAGGTCATAAATAGGGCAATCTGTTTATAAATCTGAATCAATGTATAGCAGAGGCTGTTGCAGGACAGCGTTAATTATAGAACTCTAAAACGTCAGCCCAAATAGCTTTGAATTTTTCAGGCATTTCTCTTCTGTAGAATGCCAGTCGTTTATTAGCGTCAAGGTCGCTCATGTCACTGAACCAGGCATGAATGTTTGGTGAGGATTGGCTTTTTCCATTTTTTTTCAGAATTAATTTTTAGAGACTAAAGCTACAAGCTGAAACTATGTGGCCTTGTTACCAGGTCCTGCCAGGTATCAGAAATAACACATTCAAGAACAAAATCTATGGGGAAGGGCTCCAACTTAGCATCCAATATCACATTGTTTTTTTCACTGACCTCATACCAGAAATCCTTGATGCAGAAGCACACCCAAAATGCATAAGTTAATATAGCACCAAGGGAGTTACATTTCCAACAGTGGTCAACATTTATGAGCCCACCACATTGGCCTCTGTGTGCACCAGTATATTTGAAAAAGTGTCTATTGGTGAATAAGTGCTCATCTCAGTTCTATAGCTGTTTTTTTAACATTAGTTACAATTGTATTCCATTAGGTCAGAGATAGTTGTGTATCCAGACCTCTATTCCAAGCAACTCTCAAATTATCAGTCTTCGTGCCAGAAAATCGTAATCTTGCTGGCTGAGTAAATCCAGGAATTTTCCTCTGAAATAATAAAAGTTCTATGGTTTCTGGATCTCCCAATGAATCCATTCCAAATACATTAGTAAGCAAATGATTGAATTGGAGATATAGCCTTGCTCTTGAGCAGGTAAGCCAAATTGTTGCTGAAGATCTACACATGGTTTAAATCTATCATTGCTAATTAGCTGTGACACAGCCATAATTCCTCTTTCCATCTATTCCTCCACAAGGTCTTGTCCACATCAAGGTCTTGTCACTGATTTTAAGAATAGGCTTTCTCCATAGGACTGCCTAGGATGGAAGAAGAACTTTCTTGCCGAGTTGAACAAGCTTTCCTCGCAGCTGTTACTATGGGAGCTCTGGAGCCATCAAATCTATAATATATTTGATCCTACAATGCCTGAAAGGCAAAAGAGCATGAAACCAATTTATAAAAATCTTTCAACAAGCAGGTTTGCACATTAATTTAAGGTGCCTCTTGGGAAGCATGGGGTCTATTAATCCAAATTAGAATTACCCTCTGTGTGAGTGTTTGGGCTATTTTCCTCTAAGAACTCAACCCAGTATGTGCTAGATCACAGCATGTATCCCATAGTTCTCCATAGGGGAATGCATGGAGCCACACCACTCAAGAGAAAGAGATTGAGAGGCAGGCAGGCAGGCACCACCCCTCTTCTGGGGTGCTTTTCGCGGCATTAGCAATCAGTCCCAGCCATTTGCAGGTTGCCTTCTGCAGTGCACCAGCCCTCTGTGGTTGAGAGGAGCAGCACCAAAGCTCTGCTTCCTCCTGCTCTCTTTTTGGCAAGGGAGCAGCAGTAAGCAATCTATTTGCACCCCAGAAATAGTGAGTGCAGGAGCTGCTATTGTGGGATGCCTTTATACAACTATACAAGGGCAGTAGGGAGACTTCTGGTGTGCCCCTGCACAGGTGTCTCTCTGATCTAGCCTGCCCTCTGTTCAAATCAGTCTCCCCATACCTAGAAAAAATCAGACATCAAAAGTACCTTGGCATGAGAAAGGGAGAGAGAAAGACCATCTGAAACATAAACAAGGTACAGATGTAGCCAGCTAGCCTGATTTTACAGGGAACTAAAGATGATAACCAAAACAGCTGTCGTCTTTATCCAACCATGTTAATAAAAGGGATGAGTCCAATGAGCAACGGTGAAATAGATTCTCAGAAGGAGCAGGAATTTTGTGGCCTGCCCTATCTGTGGTTTATATCCATTATATAACTAAAAGTCACTTTGGTTTATTGATTGGGTTTTTTTTTAAATGACAAAAATATGTATATTTGGGTTTTTTAAGCCAAGCAGGCAAAAATGGATACTTCTGTGTCAGAGCCTGTGCTGTTGATTGTGTAGCAAATAGGCAGTGGTATGGATCATTTTGGCATCTAATACATGCCCTGCTTGTCTAAATTTACAAGCTAATGAAATCTGTAAAGGTACAACAAGGAATTCTGAGTGGATCCTATTCCTCTGCTATAAGGTCATTATGCAGAGTAAAATTAGAAAGTTTTGGGTAGCAGCTGATGTCTCTAGAACACACAAGTTCTAAATGCTCTATAAACTGAAGGACATCCCCCTATTTTATTCTCCATGTTGTCTGCGGGGTAAAAAATGTAATAAAGTTTGCGACCCAGGCACCTAGATTAACTTGCAAATATACTTGTCACAGCAATATACAATTCCCCCATGAATTTAAAGCCATTTCTTTGTACTCTTGCTGAGTGTCTCACTCTAAATATTGGATACAATCTCCTAGAGTCTCAGCTGGGCACATGCTGTTGTACTGCAGTGCATAATCCTGAGCATTATGATGAGAGACTGAACAATAGTGCAGGATGGGAGATGCTACCAAACACCTCAAAATAGAACCTGGTGGGAAAAATACTTGGACTAAAATACTGATGATCTGGAATTAACATTAGGTATTATCTCTTTTAAACTGACAGTAAGCATGTGTGTTTTAATATAAACTGTTCAAAAGAGTCACCAAAACATAGGGCCTTTGCGGATGGGAATGAGGGAAAAGATGGTGGTCACTGGGGTTTGGACAAGATGAATAAAGGGATTAAGGACCCAGTCCCACAATGAGTTCTGTTTAAGTGTAGGGGTCAGACCATGCAGGATTAGGGCCTAAAATTGTAATATAATGGGTGAATCTGAAAAGGTTCATTTTTTATAAAGCCCTGTCTGGGGAGCTGAGATGGGAACCTCCTGGGAATAGCTGGATATTCGAACCAGCTTTCTCTTATGAGTTCCAGTGAATCTAAGAAGTATGAGGGAATATGGAAATTAAAAATAATGGGAGAAGTCATTAGTGAAACATATTTCAACCTCAAAAACAGCTTGATTCAAGTTCAGGCAAAGGCTCAGGTTGATTATTCTACTGTTTTCTCTACTTCTGACACCAGTGTCCCATTCTGATATGAGCACTGCTTCTGTGCAGAGTGGCAGCAGAGGGCCAGGGCCTTGCAGGTTAGCTTCCCCGTGAAGAAGAGATCACTGATGTTGACTAAGTCTGGGTATATTCTAAGTGTTACTTTTTTCAGTTACACACTGCTGAGGATGTATCAGGGAAGTCAGAGTTGTTAGTGGGAATTTACATTGGGTACCTCTTACTGCATCCCTAAGAAGGAGCAAGATGTGCCTGAAACTAGCATGTGCTGCAATTACTGTGCTGCCAAGACAGGTGCCTGGCCGTGACACCAAGCGCCCTGAGGCCAGTAATGTGCTGGCTTGACATTAACAATTCTCCAGTCTAGTGCTCTCTTGAGCGCTAGGCATGGAATCTTGCTCTATTGCTACACAAATGGTCTCCTCCTTACCCTACTAGTGACCCCAGGCAACATTTGGTTCCCTATATGTCATTAAAACTCCATGATTTAAAAAAACCCTTAGAATCCATGTCACATTCCACACTGAGCCACAGACTGTAAACTCCTCTAGGGAGGGACTGTCTTCATTTTGTGTCTTCTACAACACTGAGCAGATTGTCAGCACTTAAATTATAATAAACATAGGAAAGAGAATGAGACCATGTTTTCTTGTGAAACTAACTTTACTGATGCCACCACCAGAAAGTTCGCACTTAAGAGAGGGACAACCTGGGAAATCATTCACCATAAACCAGATCAAATAACAACTGACAACCCAGCTTTTTTCATGCTGTCCCAGGGAGGTGCTGTCAGGATGACTCATGAAGGTAGCACACAGCAACCAGCTGGATACCCTAAGAGTTCCAAAGAACTTTATTCCTATAAAGCGAAATCCAATCAGGAGATATATTCCAGGAATTAAAGTGACCTGATTCAATTTGCTAGAAATATTACCAGATTCACTCCTGGAGAGGTCATAAGGGAACTGTTCAAAGACTGCCTGATTCCAAAAATGATGAAAAAGGTGATGATTGTTTCTTAAGTATTATTTGAAGATGTTTAGGGAATTAAAAGGTGGTTTTCACATAGACTTAGTTAAAAGTCTGTAAAGATATAAATGCTGTCTAAATGGAAGAGAAATCCAAAGCCAGCTTAAATTCAGAGGACAATTAATTAATTTGATGGACAAGACTTTCCAAAAAGGAAAAATATTATAGAGTACAGAGCATTAGACAAACATATCACAGGAATATGGTTACTTACGAGGAAGAGCTAATTGCCCTTGGCCATAAATGCACTTGCCTGCATTCACATAACATATCTGTGGTTCATGATAGAGAACCATGATGTCCTTTATGCTTGCTATGCCCTCGTAGGGTCTGGAAGTTCCATGTATTTGCATTTGCGGTCTTCCCTCCAAATTGTCCATTGGGGCAGGATTTCTTCTCCCCACATGTACGCTTCTTTTCTGGAAGCAACAGGTGTTCGGCCTCTAAAATCAGAAGATTCCCAAGATCCACTAAGATACCGCATTAATATGGCGTTGGAGGAGAACTGATGCTCTGAAGCGTTACCATCCACTCTGCCCTCTCTCGCCCAGCTGCAGAGATTGAACCTATCAAGGGGCTTCTATGGGGCTGGATGAAAAGAGTAATGATGTCGCATTCTTCTGTTCCCCTCTGTCCAGATCTGCCTGCAGGTTTCTATTTCTTCTGTCTGCAGTGATGGAAGGGGGAACATTATCCCTGTCACTCATTATTCCAGGTTTGTGATTTGCAGTGTTTGTAATAGCTTTTTTCGCTGAGGATCCTTACGAGGGACAACTACTCTGAAGTGACTGACTGAAGCCCGGGCTAGCATAGCTCCACATTCAGTAGAAGTGAAAGAGCTCAGAAAATCTCACCCTGGCCTTGCTGTGGAAACTGACTTTGTCTCATAAATTGAAGTAGAAGTAAAGTTACTTATTAATTTAAATGCTAAATTGCTCTCTCAGTGTTTTATCCCAGCCTGACTCATGTCATCAATAATTATTGTTTAATATACCATGATCTTAGCTGTTTTGGGCTATCTATAGTACCCTGCATTGACTTGCATCTGTTTCTTCAGCACAATACATCAATAGCCAAAGAAGGATTTCCTCGGTTGTAATGGGCAGGTATTTGCAATTTAACAATTCTTAACTTACTCACCATACTAATTCCCCATTATTTAAGAGACATGAAGCAATTCCAACTGCTAAAAGATATAGGAATCAGTCAGTTAGAGACAACTCAGCTGGTCCAGTTACTTGGAATCAAAATGAGATTGGCAATTTGAGACCAATATCCTTTTGTGTCCTCAGACGAAAGTGATTGAACATTGTTTTTTATGGATGTGTGCACCCATTTTTATAGATAAAATGATCTTCCCCCATTCAGTGTAAGTCAGTATAGAGCTCTGTTCTTTTTCCATGATAGTTCACCCAGCCAGAGATTATTTTTAATAATAAGAAAAAAAATATGAAGTATCAGAATCACTTGGCCTGATTCTCCTCTCACTTATGCCTAGAACTAGTCAGAAGCTTTTAATGATTATACACTATATATTTGTCATTTATATATAACAAAAATGGCTTTTTGACTAAGGAGGAAATTTCCAGTTTCATCAAACATATTAATGTAAAACAAATGTAAACAAGAGGAATATGAGGCACTTTGTTGTTAGGACACTTGGCTGGGACTCAGGAGTACTGGGTTCAGTTCCCAACTCTGCCACTGGTCTGTTGGGTGACTAGGCAAATCACTTCTCTCCCCTGCCTCAGTTTCCCCATGATACTGACCTCGTTTGTAAAGCACTTGGAGCTCTATGGGTGAACAGCATTATATAAGATCTAGGTATTAATAATATTATGTTTATTACAAAGTGATAAATAATGGAATCCTGTTGCAAATGTTTAATTTTATATTTTATAATTTAAAACATTATTTCCACATCTCATTTGGTCCATAATGCTGAAACAACATCTTAAAGGTACTGGGGATTTAGTGATATTGGATGAACTGATGTGAAATGATATGGAAACATGATATGACACCCACGACTGCTTAACAGATATTTTTTCTTGACAAGTAGATGACAGGAAAGCCCTTAAAAATAAAGAGAATCATGATATCCCAACAGCTTCCACTATCTGGAACTCAGTGGACAGATGAGCTGGAAACGCAGTAATGGGAACTGCAATATCTAATTGACTTTTAATGAAAAAAATGTAATTTAGAAAAGAGAGTAGGCAGTATTCTTAAGAACAATGTCTATTAGGACTTCAAAGAACTACTGCATGTTTTAACTTTAAAGGGAATTAACATCTTGAAACAAGAAGCGGAAATTGAGAGAGTTTAGTGTTTGTTATGGTTTAATGATGTTTGGCAGTTCTTCCACTGTTTTAAGAATTATCATTCTTCCAGCTTTGCGGAAGTCTGAAATGTGAATATTAATTGTAGGATTAATTGCTATGAAGATTCAGTTATTCTGACTGTTTTACATGCCACTGACTGATGATTTCACACTGGATTTGTGGGTGACTCAAAAAAGGAAAACACATTTCTTGGAAGCAGGCCACCTGGGGACATGTCTAAACTAAGTATATGGATAGTGTCCTTTAAACTGTCTTTGTTACAACATGCTAATGAACCCATTTTTAAACATAAACACAACCTATATTTAGATTAGGCAGGGCCAGTATGTGTGTGAAGGGCGGGTGCAAGGGAAAGGAAAGTGAATGTGTGTGTTTCTGATGTTCAGGATAAGAGAAATAGGGGTGTTTAAAGAAAAATTGAGTTCAGGGTGCTCACCGCCTGAGAGGTGTAGGCCCCAAGTAGATGTTGTTCATTAATGTGGAAGTAGAAGGGATTTCTTCCCCCAGTGCATGCTAGTGGTCAAGTGGGGCATTGTACATTGTGAAGAGCTACTTTTACACATGAACCAAATGGATATGATTCTCTCTCTAGCTCAGTTATTCTTGTTCTTTCTTTTCTGAGAGCAGGAGGGAGCCTCAATTTCCGTGCTCAGTAACACCAATGTAAGTCTGGAGTAACCTCTTTGATGTCATATCAGTGGGGTTATATTTCTGTAATGTGTTGTTGAGGTTGAACAAAGAAGCTACCATAGCTGTCTGCACTTTTTGTAGGAACTAAGACACCGGAGGAACTATTACTACTATTATCTGTTATTTGTGTTACAGTAACATCTAACAGCCTCAATCAAGACTGATGCCCCACTGTGCTGTATATATCAATGCACATAGTAAGAGACAGTTCCTGCCTCAAAGAACTTGCAGTCTAAGTGGACTTGGATCCAGGAGAAGTGAATTGCTCAATTACAGAGGTGAGCTCTATAACGTATTATAGTCTGATTTGGACTAGTACAGTGGCCAGACCTGTGCTAGAGGAAGGGACAATACTAGCTGAGACACAATACTGAGTTTCATTTAAGGAAACTCTAGCTGTGAGTAGCACTTACGATGTAATTTAGTTAACTCATGTTGTCAAGACCCTTTTTCCCCCTTTCATTTATTTTATACTCAAAACCAACTTGGCATTAGTTAAATTTACCTAAAGCAGACAATAAATAAAATCTTTTTATGGTCAGATCCTCTTCAGTACATGCAGTTTTATCCATTCTTATTTCATTCTCTTGCCATGACCACTAGTGTGAACTGGGATTTCAGCGTGAATTAAAAATATCATTAATTTCTCCCTCCTGCCTCTTAAAATTTGCAGGAAAGATGTTTTCACCCCCAACCCTATGTGACGTATTCAGATTAAAGCAATATGGATATTCTTTTATATACACTAGAGAGCTATTTTTCTGATTTCACTTAAGAAAAATCGTCAGAAGCTATCTACTGTGACCATTTCTTTTCTCTGTTTAATTTTTAAGTGAATTTAGTGCTCATGAAAGCTGTCAGATTAACAGCATTGCAAATTGAAGTCCTACACCCACAGAATAGTACAATATGGGCAGCATGCAAATGTCCCACTCCCTACATTCACTATCTGACCAATATGTCTTAACTAGAGCTAGAATTATTTCCACGGAATGATTTAGTTGACAAATTTCACCTTTTTTTCTGGTCACAAATTGCCCAAGATGATCATGAGTTTTCTTGAATTTATTCTAAATTACAGTTTGAATTTATTGAAAATTATCCACCAAATGATTTCTGAGGATAACTCTTGGTTTGTAGATTATGATCCGTTCAGTGGGAATATTTTATAGCCGAGACTCATTGATTAGATGCATACGTGTAATAAATCAAGAGTTATGAGCTCAAACATTTGGAAATATTGGAATTTACAGTTAAGGAACCAAAACACACCTTCACTCTGCCCCTACAGCAGGATTCTAAGCAAATCCAAAACTCAGACTGCTTTATCCACAATAGTTTCATCTCATCAGTCGCTGAAAAACTAGACTGCTTTAATTTTAAAGTTCAGCTGTAAAGCTTTTTTTGAGTTTGTTCATTTCTTTCAGATAATGAGACATGTAGTTTGTGAAGATCCACTTCTACTTTTTTGTTTTTCTTAAAACCCCTGTTTTTCCTGAATTTTTTTTTTTTAATTAACTGACCCCCTCCTTCAGAACAAATCCAAATGGGAGGGACTTAAATCTACCTTTGCTCACATTATTTCTATCTGCATGCTAAACACACGACATTGGGTCTCTAACACCCTCTCTTTACACCTCCGGTTATAATTAGACGTTACCAACTCCATGGAGTATATGTTATCACTGTTTCACAGAAAACCAAGTTACACCAACTGTTGAGAGCAAATGGCTCTGTCCACAAATGGCAAACTTCAAAGAGTCATAAAAGATGGTGGGAAGAGTGTTGAGCTTATTTTTCTGAAGAAATGAATTTGGAGGACAAAACAAAAATCAATGTGTATATGATGTCTGCCATCTTGGACACCAGCAGAGAAGTGTAGAACTGAAAGCATGAATCTCTACAGTTTGAGCTACACAGCCATGTTCTCAAACTGAAATCTGTAATAGACCTGTGTTCCCAGTGGGTTACACTAATATATGGCAGCAGTTAGAGAAATTCAGGATAGGATACTGAAGGAAAGCCATTCCTCACAGGGACTATCTTCAGTTCCTCTGTTAGGAAAGTTTTATGGTTTCTTTGTGCCACAGGAAAGTCCCCGATGAGATAAATCAAGGGCTTAGGATCTGGCCAAGTAACTCAACTCCTGTTCACTTTGGTCACCCAAAGGAATGTATGGATTCATTACGCTTCTTGGTTCCAAACTTTCTTGGAATGTGGCATATGCAAATAAATTGTGATAAAAATTTTGGCATTGTTTGGCTTACCTTTACAAAATCTGATTGCATTTGGGGGCTTGATTTCTCCTGTCATGCATCTTCACCTTTCCAAAGTGAGTACAATGTGAGTACAAAATGCTACCAAATCAGAGTGAGTGACTGTGTGTGTGTGTGTGTGTGAGCATACAAATTTAGGGCAAATGTCTGTAAAACACATTTGAATGAAATTAACTTAATTTTAGCGCTATTTATCCTACAGGACTGAGTCAACTCCAGATTTAAACACTCCTGAATTTTGGAGTAATTGCCTCCAGATAAGAATTTAGGGCTTGATTCTGCAAGGGGTAGAGCCACGTGATCCTGGTCCAGCAAAGCACTTAAGCATGTGCTTAACTTTAAACACATGAGCAGTCCTAATGGGGACTTTGCAGGATCAGAGTGAGAGTGCTCAGCACCTTGCAGGTGGCTGTCTCCTACAGTGTCTATATTAAATGTCAAAGGAAAACCCTAAATCTAAAGATGGTCTGAGCAGCTGAAGCACAGCCACTGCAGTTCAGGCCATCTCTAAAATGAAGTGATTCCAGAACTCCCACCAGGGATTGAGGGGCAGGTTATATTGCGTTCTCAGTACGTTCTTATTCTCACATAACCAGAGTACAATGTTCAAGGGTGCAAACTTGTACTTGACTGGATAAACTCTGAGCAATGAATGTGCCTTCGCACAGCACACACAGGACAGGAGGGTTGGCAAGCCCCAAACTTGTGCAAAGTGGTGCTGCCTTCATATTGCATCTCATAATTATGATCTTCCGTTGCACTTCCATATCTTTATGTCTTCAAAGTACTGTGTGAATAACTAATTAATTAAACAAATTAATCGTTATGATTGGCATGCAGAGCAAAAGTACTTTTTAAGAGATAGGGCTGTAAGCGTTTCTGGTTCCGCGGGAGGCCACAGCGGCTTCCTACAAACAGGGAATAGCTCGCGTTTGGCGAGTGAGTAATCCTACTAGTCCGCCCTTAGGCAGGGTGAGCAGCAGTTACTCGCTCCGGCCCCCGATCAGGGCGGGCGAGCCAAGAGTCAGTGGCTCCAACCCCTAGGCGGGGTGAGCAGGCAGATCGCTCAGGCCCTCAGGCAGGGCGAGCGAACCAGGAGTCAGTTGCTCCAACCCTTAGGCAGGGTGAGCAGAGGCAGATCGCTCAGGCCCTCAGGCAGGGCGAGCGAACCAGGAGTCAGTTGCTCCAACCCTTAGGCAGGGTGAGCAGAGGCAGATCGCTCAGGCCCTCAGGCAGGGCGAACGAACCAGGAGTCAGTTGCTCCAACCCTTAGGCAGGGTGAGCAGAGGCAGATCGCTCAGGCCCTCAGGCAGGGCGAGCGAACCAGGAGTCAGTTGCTCCAACCCTTAGGCAGGGTGAGCAGAGGCAGATCGCTCAGGCCCTCAGGCAGGGCGAACGAACCAGGAGTCAGTTGCTCCAACCCTTAGGCAGGGTGAGCAAAGGCAGATCGCTCAGGCCCTCAGGCAGGGTGAGCGAACAAGGAGTCAGTTGCTCCAACCCTTAGGCAGGGTGAGCAGAGGAGGCAACAGCTTCAGGCGGGGTCAGGAGAGCAATTCTCCTGGAGTGGCCAGGGAACGGGGGAAGGGGAGGGGGACGCAGGCCCACCCGTCTCCACTGCGT
This sequence comes from Emydura macquarii macquarii, assembly GCF_026122565.2. Taxonomy (NCBI): domain Eukaryota; kingdom Metazoa; phylum Chordata; order Testudines; family Chelidae; genus Emydura; species Emydura macquarii. The sequence goes on from NW_027131527.1 coordinate 2,326,851, forward strand.
CCCAGCCCAGGGCCCTAGCAGTGGCAGAAGCGGCTGCCACTGTGCCGGCGGGGCTCCCGCCGCAACACACCGGCTATGATGCAGCTCCAGCCACAGGCCGTGGCTGTCCCTGGGCTACTTCCTCCCCACTGCCCCTAGTACCTGCTTCCTCCGTGGCACGGGGATAGTCCACCTGGTCTAATGCCGTCAGTCCTTCCTCGTCAATGGGGGGTAAGGCCGGAAGCTCCTCTTCCGGGGGCAACTCCTCCAGGTCGTTGGAGGTGGGGACTGGCTCGGCCTCGGGCAGCTCCTCCAAATCCTGTCCCACTGCAGGGAGGGGCTCGGCGGCCGGCAGCTCCTCCAAATCCGGCCCAGCCTCCGGGGGTGCTCGCCACTCGGACTGCTCGGGGGTTTCAGCCCAGCCCGGCGGCTCCCGAGCACGGCCCCGGGCTCGGGGTGGGGGTAACTCGGCCCAGTCGTCCTGGCCGGGTTGCCTTGTCCAGCTCCTTGAGGGCCCAATCCAATCCCCGGGCCCAGGTGGGGCCGGGGTTCGCCGTCGGCAGCTAGGCTCCGGCCTAGGCCTCTGCTGGCGGGGCAGCACGTCTGCCTCTGGCAACAGTCTGGGCTTTACTGAGCTCAGGGACCGGGCTTTTGTACTTCCCCTTCCTGTTGGGGCTCCGCCCAGGGGCTGCCAATTGGCCTGGCCGGGTGGCCCTATCACGGCCCGGGTCCCCTGTTGCCGGGCAGACTCCAGGGCAGGGTGTGGGTTGGACCAATCAGGGCTCTCGGGCCCTTCCCCAGGCTCTGGTTCCGTGGGAGGCCACAGCGGCTTCCTACAGGGCACTTCCAAGTTCCTGCTTCATTATCAGGGAGGAAGAGAAGAGGACTAAAATGAGAGGCCAGCGATTAGAAGATACCCAGTTTGGAGTGCTTGCTTGAATGTAGACCTAATGTTTAAGGTGCGTTCGGAGCTATGAAGTTATTTCCTAAACATTTCCTGACAGGCCCCCAAAGCGTTATTCGCTCTCATATTTCTGCAAGGCAGCCAAATCTAAAACACTAATGCTGGACCATTTCCAAATAGCCAAAGCAGTGCATTGGTAACTGTGCATTCAAAGAGCTTATTTAGGTTAGTGTGTGTCATACAGTTTCCTTTGCCCTTGGCTTGAGTTGTGCTTCATGATCTCACAATTTAGCAAGAGCTCCAGTAAATCTATGGACACAACACAACTCATCATAAGCTGGACATCTGTATTTTGTCTTTATCCAACGATCAATGCGAAAGTGGTTTTTTTGCAAATATAAAAATTCACATGGAGCTATTCAGAGCAAAGATGAACATTTTGTAAATGCGTTGCTTAAAATTTCATGTGTCATTTTGGGGCCTGACACCTGGTATCTGCTTTTGCATATTTTCCCCTCTTTGATTAGTCTGTTAGCCTTTGACTCTCCTGCCAACTGTAGTTCCGTTATCAGAAAACTAGGCAACATTTCAGAATAAGAGGAAAGCAATTCCCTTGGACAATTGCTGTCATACAAGTCATTATTAAGAAGAGACAGATAGGGTTAGCAGGTCCAATATGTGATTTTTCTATTTCTTTCTGGATCGGTTTTCAAACTCCATGTAATTTTTTGGCAATATTTCCTTGTTCCAAACAAACATTTCAATGCTCTTTTCCCTGATACAATAATATAAGTGCCAGCAACCCTAGTATAATGAATATGTATGAGATGGAGGAGAAGAAATCATAAATGCTGAAGAGTAGTTTACCCTAGGAGCAGCCCCAATGAAATCAATGGCATTACTTGTGTAGTAAGATACTGTTAATAAAGGTGGCAGAATCTAGCCCACAGTAGGAAAAGAGATTTCAGTTACATGAACAACAATGTGGAGGGAAAATGAGTTTAAATATTATACAAGATACCTTGACAGTATCCATTTAAATCCTTAAACATTTTATAAAGGCGTAATATGCCGTTGTATAAGAATCCCATTGTTTTAAGTCATTTACATTTATATGGAGTTTTTCATTCTGAAAGAGAGCTCAGAAAGATGTACAAACTGAGCCAACTGCCCTAAACATATAAGCAGAGGTCACTCTCTTTCCACCACTGAAATGCAGCCACTGCTGGGGCAAAATACAGCACTATCTAGCTTTTGGGACCAGGAAAAGATCAGAACATAGGACATTTTGGAAAGGCAGAGTAATTATTTAACCACATTTTAATTTTGGACTATTCATCAGGGCTGACTCCTATTCTGTATGGACTCAAGACTGCAAGGTTCTGAGCACTCCTCGATCAAGCGAAACACATAGTCAATGGAACTCTGACCACTTAGGTGTAAAATTCAGTGCGGTGCTGGATCGCGGCAAGAGTGCTCAGCACCTTGCAGGATCACACCTTAACCGTGAAAGTAGAGCTACATCTCTGCAAAATCTGTTGCGTGCATAACCTCTGGAAAGTAACATTTTACATTTCTCTTTTCTTCCCTTTTTCCTAACATTGAATTTGTATTTGTGGCCTGCCAGCCCCAGTTTTTCTGACTTTTCTGAACAGTAACTGTGACTTTGCTGCGAGAACTCTGAAACTCATTAACAGGAAAGCCTTGACTTTAAGCAAATGTCACATCACATTAGTGTAATTCCTAAGACACTGTAGCCAGCTCCTAGCTTGCCCTGTTCATTTAGGCAGAGCTCAAAACACCTCCTTGCTGCATCATAAAGATATTCCGATGATGCTGATTATTTTTGTCTGCATCTGTTTTGATTGATAACTCAGGCAATTATTAGTATTCCATACACAGCAGGAGCTTTTGTCAGCTCTAGTCAGCAATAAAGGATAGTAAAAAAAGGAAACTCAGAAGTAGTGTCCTAGGGAAAATAACCTAGAGATTGTAAAAATGAGAAAAATCAGCACCATAATTAGATGGTGAGTAGGTGTACTGTACCTGCATATTACATTATTTTCTGCTAGGTCTGTGGCATAGAGCTTGCAGGAATCCAGGGGTCCAGTCTAATGACCACTGACATGAATCGGAGTCTTTCCTTTGATTTCAAAGGTCTTCGGATCAGGATGAGAGGCAAGTACTGACTAATGGCATCTGAATGTACTGCTGCCACCTCCTTTGCAAATGAATGTTTCATTAAAATCATGTTAATCCCTTCACTTTACCAGAAACAACCCAATATATTAGTGAGGCTGCAGTGTTTTGCAGAGATTACTGTAGAGTAATGTGGCAGTCTGTTCAGAAGGGTGAATTCTAAAATACAGCACTGGCAGACATCTATTCAACCACCAATCCTACAGGCTATCAAAGGAATATTAAGGTAATTATGGCAGAAAACAAAAGCAAGGAGTTGAAATATGACTTGTTTGCCAGATTTTCGAAAGCACTCTTTAATGTCTTTTGAGACACCAGACAATTATTTTGTCATCTAGATGGGAGATGAGCACTACTGAAATTTGAAGCCCCAAATTTCCAATGCACCAGGACAATAGCGGCACACTAAAATCCATATACTGCTAGGGAGGTGGCAAATATAATTCTCAGTCTTAAAATGTAAGCAGACAGACTAAGCATTAAGTGATTGTCTTGAATATATTAGGCATATGCCCAGGAAATAAAAAAAAAAAAAAAGCTCTGGGTTAGTGTTTTGAGCAATCAGAAATTACAGCATATTTGGGTCATTTTTTAAAATAAAAAACGAGTTGTAACTTTTTAAAAGGTTTTATTTCCAGTCCAGGCTGAGATGTTTCTTTCTGTTATGGTGATGGGCTTGGCTGTATCTCTGAAGGCACAAAGCCATGTCAGGGCTCATGTGCTGCACAAACTACGAGTCATAGTCCCCCCCAGAGTCTCCCAAGTACATAGAGAAAACTTGCTCCCTTTTTTACGGCTGGGAATAGGGATATGTAGCTGAATCACACCTCTGTCTCCTCACCACTCCCTTTGGGGCATATGAAGGGGGTAGTTCCTGTGTTCTTCAAGTAGCAGGAACTCTGCCTGTCCTGGGTGGGGTGTGCAGTAGGGATATTAGGGGAAGGCGACTTGCCCCCCGATGCTGATGTGCAAAGATTTGGGACAAATCTAACTTTTAGTTTAGTGCAGAAAGATGCTGGTTGAGTCTATCCATGTTAAGGACATTGCTGGGATCTGTTTTGATGGGGAAGAACAGAAAGGAGCACGTGGTTCAGTTTAAACTTCACCCTGAGATTTCCCTTTAAGTAGGCCAAGTAAAAAGCATTTGCCAGAGAAGAAGCCTGCAGAGGATTCTCTCAGACTGGTTATAAGATTAGAACAAAGGACTCTAAGTCCTTTGATGCTTTACATGGTGTGAGGGTTGTATAAACCCCACACTAGCCAGTCCAGGGTTAATGAACTGCTCTGGGCTCAAGCAGCCCTGCCCCGCCACACAGGCTAGTTTTATTAGGTGTGATGGAAAAAAGGAAAAACCTGGGAGCAGAACAGACCTTCTGGAGTTCCTGCACAGGGATGCACTGAAGGCAGAAGCTGCCTGGGCAAGTGTTGCCTGTTGAGAGAAAGAAAGGAGGGTTCAAGGCTGAACCATTATTCTGGGAGTATTACTGGCCTGTGGATTGAACTGATCTATACCCTACCAGAGGCTCTGAAGGAAGAGCATCCTGCCATGACCTTGCGTTCGGCCATTTGTGTTTGGGTTTCTTTTTGACCTTTGATAGTCCTGAAAGGGGTGGACTCCTATGAACTCAGAGGGCAGAGTCTTGCACAACCAGACCTGTGCTGTGGCTACCTGGAGATCGAGGCCCAAAAGCTGGGTGAGTTCAGAACCCACTCATGCCCCTCAGGGTGCCCCTGGGAGACCAACCCTCTGACAGCTGTGTATAGCTGGGAGGGATGTTTGGCCTCACAGGGCTGCATAGAGTTTAAGTGTTTCAGCAATTTGTCCCAAACCTGGTGTAAGCATGTCTCTCACATGAACGTTTCCTGGACAAATTCTGTGGTGCGGTAATTTGCACTTCCTTGGCAAGGGTGTGCAAGACAACCTTAGCTTCTACACCAGAAAGGTGAGAAGTGGTATCCTGGAATGTGACTGTCCTGTAGCACCTCCCGTTAGCTAAGTCTGATACTGAAGCCAACCCCCTGCCAGAGTTTCCTCTTCCGAGGGGTTTTCTCTCTCATAGAGTTCACATGGCTCAGTTTTCTGGTTGGGTCCCTCTGAATTCAATGTCCTTTTGACATTACAAGTCTCAAATAAACAAAAGGTTCTTCTGGCCTTCAGGGCTTCCCTGACACCTGCCCTCTGTGCCCTGTACCCCCACCTTCCTGAGTTGCTTTTCTGTCTTTCCTTAGACAGGAGCCCCAGCTCTACTCCTTGCAGCTGGGTTGTTATTTAGGCCAGTTCTAGGGCCTTAGACAGCTTCTCCCTCAACTGACCCTTTCCCCCCAATTACTCCTCAAATTGACTCCTGCTGGTCTCTGCCCTGCTATGAGGAAAGAGGCAGTATTTATGCTCGTTCCTTTTTCCCAGATTATCCCCAGTTGGTTGTGTGAAAGGGGAGTCTTGTCCACCCACTCTGCAAGGCTCTTGGTCCCAGTGATGGGATTTCCTTCCAAACACCACTTATGTCTAGAACTGCTTCCTCTCTATCAATACCTCCTCAATCCTTGTGTGTATATATCAATTTTTAAAAAATCTTAAAGGGCCATGCCACATGACAGGGGAATGGGCTAACCACTAGGTCCCATTACCCTTAAGGTACAGACTACCTCATCTTAAAGAGTAGAACAGGAAAAGCAATTAAGAGACAAAGAAGTGGACCTGGTGTACCTTATACCCTCTTGTAAGTTAATTTCTCTGCTATACTTGCCCTCTGCCACTTTGGTGTATAATTTGAAGGTAAACCTCTGTGTGTCTGTTTCTCCATTTAAAAAATTGGGATAATAACTGACTTATCCCCTTCACAGAGTGGTAGGAGGTTTAATTATGTGGAATGGAAAATGTAGAGGTCTAAGTATTATGATTATTGGACTCTTAGACCAAGGGCTGGTTGAAAATTTTCCATCAGCTCTTTTCAATGGAAACTTGATTTTTTATTTAAATGAAAGCATTAACAGAAAATGCCTGCTGTCCTAAAAACTTCCAGTTTTCATCAGAAAACTTGTAACTGAAAACTGAATCTCTAGCCCCCTCCCCAAAATTTATTTTTTGACAAAAAGTTGAAGTTTTCCACAGAAAGTAACCCTGTTTTCCAACCAGTACACAAAACCAATAAGCACTGCTAGAAGCGGTAAAAACCCATATTCTCATCTTTTCTTCATACAATCCAGAATGTGTAGGTACCACAGTGATGTAACTGATAGATCTCTATTGTCTTAACTGAATTATACCAGGGAGGCATTAAGCCCAATAATAGTAAAAGGCCAGTGAGGAATTTAGTTAATCCTACACAAGCTTAAGTGCACTGATTTTTATGTGTGGGATGTGTGTCTATTTTTGGCATTGGTTTGCATTTTAAGGATCTCAGATGGCAATTTAGATGAGCCCCTGGTATTCCGCTCCACCAGGGAAATTCATAAGGCCTGTTACAGATTCCCCCTGACAGCAGTCACCATCATGGGGTTTCAGGTCCTGGTTATTTATAACCAGGCAAAAAGAATTTGATTTTCATCCTCCTTAAGTGAGACAAAATGGGAGAAATGAACAAGACAAACAAGGTCATTTCCCTTGGATGGTTCTGTTATTTAGATTTCATTTTGCTCACATGGAAAATGATCACTGGTCTGCAGTTTTCTTGCCTTGTGAATGTGAAGTATAGCAGTGAACTGATGATTTTTGAGGATGCTATAGCAAATATAGTCAATCTAGACAAGAGGCAAGAAAAGACATGTTCCTTTGGGAGGAGGGATTAACCTATTAGAGCAGGTTTGGCTGTTGCCGACTGGCCTTCCAGCTCTGCATCAAGGCATTGATATTTATTCATGCTGGCATTAATATGACTGTTAAATCACTCTTACTGGGGATATGCTAGAATGATAGTCTTCATGCTCTTACTCTGCCATAGTTAATGGCATCACAGCATCATTGAATGAAAAATAGCCTTTGAATGGCTGGGAAGCTGCCCTGTTCTGTGAGAGTCCACGTTAAATGAGATCTGAGAGGGAGAAGAAATGCTCACATCTGGTAAGAAATCATTGTCTGAAATATCAAACATTTTTTTGTTTTGATTTTTTTTTTTAAATGCTGAGTTTATTTGTTGCTGAAACAGATGGTAGGTTCTTACCTCCTCAGTGTGTCTATTTATGGTGCATGTATCCATTTCCTAATAAGATATTAATGACACCGTGTAGCGCAACCTGTTACACTCCCACAGAGATATGTGGCATAAATACTTAGAGAGAGAAAATTGCTACACAGATTCGTTGGTAGATCATAGATGGACTGTATACATAGAGGACTGTGTGCTTGCAAAGCAGGAATATACAGGATTTCCATTTGTTTCCAACAGGCATGTGAAAAGGAAGAAGTGTGAAAGAAGATCTATAGGCCGGTTGTGGCTCTCCTATTAAAAAAAACGTATTTTTTCTCAGTCACTGGAGTAAATATGCATAGCTCCATGGCAGCCTGTTATAAGTATGTATGATTTGACCTACCGAGGCTCCTAGAAGACTCAACCAAGATCAGGGTTGCATTGTGCTAAGTGCCATATAGACACATAGTGAGAGACCATTCCTGCCCTAGAGAGCTTGCAATCTAAATAGATAAGACCGACAAAAGGTGAAAAAGTAAACAAAGACACGCAGGTGAAGTGACTTGCCCAAGGTTACAAAGCAGGTCAATGGCAGATCCAGGAATGGTCTCCTGACTCCCAGTCCAGTCCAGTGACCCATACACTAGACCATGCTGCTTCTCAAAAGCAAAGGAACAATGCTGACTTATGCCAGTTCAGGACCTGGAACTCAGACTGTTAGATAGGTCTTATTCAAATGCTTGGTTAAAGAGCAAAGGACTAAACTGAGGAGACAAAAATGAATATTATAGTTCTTGAAATCAGCCAAGTTATTAGCACATGGACTCTCCCTTTTCAGAAGACAATCAGGGCACTGTTAAGCGATGTCTTGACTAGAAAAGCATGTTTTAAAACAGAGTCATTGATTGTGGTCAATTCTAGGGGGCTTAATGACCAGATAACATGTTTTGAACAGAACTTGCCCTGTCTACACTAGGTGCAAAGTGTCATTTTAAATCATGTCATTGCTAAAACATGTTAGCTAGCACATTGTAAAACACAGCCTATATACCTAGTCTATATCTATCTCTAGTGCAGAATCTTATGGGTGCTGGCAGATGCTGGCAGCTTTGTCTAGTATAAATAAAGAAGCAGGATTTTGGTTTGTTTCTAATTCTTAGCTCCCAACATAAAATAAAATATAAGTGGAGGAAAGCATATACCATGTGTGATACAAAATGATTAAAAGGAGGTATAGGGAGGTAATAAATCCAAATTGGTTCAATTGCTGTTGTAGAGAAGATGTTATATTACTAGTGGTGATAACCTAATCCAAGAGATCTAGCTCAAATAAGAACAGATGGTAATATTTTATGGTATTGTCTTGCACAGAAATAAACTTGCATACAGCAAAATTCTAAAACTTAGACAAATAATAGCCACTGAATTTAATTGTAAGTGGTCTATTTAGCCATCTGGGATCAGAATTATACTGCCACCTCTGCCACTGACTATTGTATGTTATAACTATTATTTAAACAGACCTCCCAGCATTACTACAAAGCAGACAAAAAAAAATGTCCTACATTTACAGAAGAGGGAAATGGGGCGCTAAAGCCCAAATTTTCAGTTTAGTGGGCTACAGATTTTGGGTGCCCAACTTTAGGTAACTTAGAAGAGCCCTAATTGCCAAAGGGGTTGGGCACTGCCAGCTGTCACTGAATTCTACTGGAGGAGTGAGTGTTCAGTACTTCTGGAAATAGGGCTTTTGGTGGTCACAACTGAGGTACGCAAAATTAGAAACTTCTTTTGTACATGCACAAGACACTTTACCACCACAGACCTGCTGCCACCTCTAAGGTGGAACACAGTAAGGATTTAAAAGGAAACAGTAGCACTACAGGAAGTAGAAAGAGGATACTATCTCCTGCTGAAATTGCAGAGAGAACTTTGTAAACAAAATGTGCATCTCTAAATTACAATTTGATCCACACATTGGGGCTAAACCACCTACCTCGATGGGAAGTTTCATAGGTTTTTTGATGACCATATTTGGTCTCTCTCTTAATATAGTCTTTTAAGTCTTATCCATACATCTTCTGTGAATCAGATTAATATACATTTCCAAAGTACATGTATCTTGGACTTCTAGTTTTTCTTTTCTCATAATGCTCCACCTCTGTATTTGTTAAACAGGGTTTAATAAAAACTCGGACTATTACATAATTAAAACCAAACACCAAGAAATGAAATGATAAAATAACAAACATCTCCCATCTCAATACTTTGAAGGATCTCACCTTTTTCTCATTCAAATAACAGCAGGCCAAGTTCTGCCCTGGTGTGCTCCTTGTAGAAACCCTTTGGGCTGTAAATAAGGCATAGTTTGACTTGGTATCTCTAGCAGTGCTACTGCTATGCTGGAAGACCTGTTCAGTACTGACTTTCTGGATCAAATACTGTATGAACACAAATGCTGGCTCACTTTTCCCAAAACAATCCATACCACACTAGAGCTGTGCAGCCTCCCAGACAGACTTGGAAAGGAAATGACACTTTTCAGGGACCCTGATTCCCTGGCATGAGAAGGAGTTCTTGCTCTACCACTTTCCACATTCTTTTCCATTACATGCTTGGCACAAGTGTGCATTGAGCCTTACACAGAAAACAAAGGGATTTGTTTAAGGGATTTAGTGGGATGCAAAGTGACATGATCAAGCAATTGGATTCTCTACCTCACATTCCTCAGGCTGTATTTTCACTGACCTATATCAGGAAAGTTTTTTCACTCTCCCAAATAAGCAAACTATTTTGATCTGAAAAGTGCCAGATAGTGTTAGGCTTCTTAATGTACCCAGATAAAGGAGAACCTGCCCCTTTAGGCCAGAATGTTTTGCATGTATAAACTTTGGCTCTTCACTCCATTTTAAGCCCTATAAAATTAATATATTGCTGATAGATTTATATTTTCATCTACATGCCTGCATTACAGTTACATTCCAGTGAATGTCTCAACTTGGATATTAATGATCTACACTCTAACTGGTGTGTACCCATAAAGTGGCTCTGGAGCTACTTCTGAGAAATCAAAGATCTTTCCCTGGCATTTCCAGGGCTCTGCTTCTGATTTATCAGTGGGTGTCTGTTTCAGCCAGGTCTAAAGGAAGTTTGACTATAAAGGATGTTGTACTGGCTTATTCATTTAAAACAATTCAAGTGTCTCCTAACAGCACTGTGATCAATAATGGAGGAGAAGCTCTTCACTTAGAAACAAGTTGGGGCTTTTGTTTCTCAGTACTACAAATAAAATTAACCCTTTATGTAGTATCCTGTGAAGGTAAATTCAAACATGAACACAAGTACAGCATGAATACTCTTTTAGCAGAACTCCAGCAGTCTTTTCCACAGTCTAACACTTCATGTGCTATAATGATTTCCTGGAATTCTCGGATTATGATATGGTGGCTATAAAGAGAGACAACCTAATAATCCTCTCCCAATACTTTATAACTGTACTGAGAATGAATAAACACTCTCATGTAGTTCCTTTCTCCTAGTTCCCATGAAAGGCATTGCCCCATTAGAGTCTTGGTCATCTTTATCCTTTGTCTTCTCATTTTCTCAATGTCTGCCTGGATAGGGTATAAGATGACATTTTCTGCACAAGTTTTGAGACATTGGTACAGTCTGGACCATGAACAGCTGTGTTCCTTCAGTTCTCCAACCTGGAGTGCCTCATATACTGCCTCACTGTGAATGTTACCACTCCTGGTCACACACAGCCTCCAGCTTGCAAGCCCCTTGCAGTTATAGTATATGAGTACTATTGCCAGCCACTCTTGAATTACACTGTAGAGCAACACCAGCAAATTTCCAGTCCCAGACTTCCCCCCAGAAATACATGTCTTCTACTGCCCACCTCCCTCTTGGACAACACAAGCCCATCTAAAGTCCATCATTTTATTAATAGAAAATGGTATGCACCAATCCTGTTATTCCAAATGTTTTCCAAACACTTCAATCCAAACACACTGGTTTAGATAAAACACATTTATTAACTACAAAAATATTTTAAGTGACTACAAGTAATGAGGCATAAAAGTCAGAACTAGTTACAAGAAAATAAAGGTAAAATGCAACTAATGCCTAATTTAACAAGCTAAATGAATTCAAAGCAAAAGGTCTCTCTCACCACACACTTCAGCAGTTTACTGGCTGAATTCCTTTCAATAAGGATCCCTCCCCCATCCAAAGCTGTTTCCTTTGTTTTTCAGGTGTGGTGGATGCCATGGGTAGAGAGAAAGGGAGGAATCATTTGGGGCGCCTCCTCTTTCCATTTATAGTTCTTTCTCTTCTTCGAGAATCATCTTCAGCTGAGGTTCACGAGACAGAAAGTCTGTGTGGACAGGAAGCCCCAGCTCTTTCTTTGTCGAGATGTAGCTTTTCACCCACATCCTCTTCCCTGCCAAAGAGTGGCCACGTAACCAGATGATGGTCCATTTGATCTTGCTGTCACCTGGCTGAGGTGTTGGCTAGCCTTTTGTCTCTGGGGAATTGGTTTGTGGCTGCTCCCCTCAGATTTGTCCCATGTCTAGTAATACCATACAGAGGAATCCTATAACTTTACATGCAGTGTTGTCACACATATTTTACCAGGACAATAATGATCAGCAAATTATGAGTTTTCAAATGATATCTCACAAGGCATACTTTGTACAAAATTTATCATAGTCCTGTAAAAGGGGTGAATATAGGGTACAGACTGTCACTCAATCTTGTATTTTGAGAATTATCCTGATGGGGCTACAGCTTGGGTGTTTTTCGCATACACAAAGGCTGGTCTTTTTCCCCCCATGATCAGGGGGGATTTTGCCACTTCCAAATATCATCCAAGGTGGACAAGCTTGTTCACCATAAGTATTGGCTAGCTAAGAGTGGACCTCTGGGCTGACAAATAGTGCTGCTTACAGATTAGGAAAATGAGATACAGGAAGATTAAGTGATTAACTAATGCCACAGGGGAATCATTGCCAGAACTTTTATTAGAATTTAATAATTTTTTACTTTCAGTCTAGTATTTAGACAACTAGACTACTTCACTCTGCTATATTCCCCATCCTTGAACCCTCTCTTACATGCCTCTATTTCCAGAGTCTATTGCTCACAAATAATGACATTCTGGAAATGTTGCCAATGCACAAACTTGGATATGGCTGAAGACTTTCTTGGATATGGCAGGTCCTTGGCTAAGAGATCTTTTGAATTGTTGACTAGTGCAGCTCGAACAGTCTGTCTCTCGACCCCCATGCAATCTGCTCAGTTTTTCATCAAATTTATCTGCCTTCCAGTAAATTTGGCACACTCTTGATTTCCCTTCTATGACATAAATGAAGATCCTTTTATCTCCAGCATACATCAATGATGTGTAAGAAGTCAGAGAGCTCACGATAAGTAGGCTCCTTAAACTGGCTCCTCCAGTGTGTCTGCTTTAATAAAATCTCCAGCTTGGATTATTTGGGTTTTGTTGTGCACTTCCCTCTTTGTGGTTGAAGCAGATCTAGAAACAGCATAGGCAGAAATGAATGATGTGAAAATCTAATAATACGTTTATCTGTCTCTTAATCACTTCACTCTTGCTGAACTTATAAGATATTTCAGTAAATTTGTGTCTCATGTGCTTGCAAACATATCTGACTTTCCAGTTATCTGGATAGAACCTCCTCTATGTCACTGAGTTACTTCCTCTCTAGCATCCTCTCAGGAACCCCTCCATTGGCTATCACCATCAACTGACACTAAACTCTGCTTTCCTCTTCCCATCCTCTCACAGCTGACATCTCACTTTTCCCTTTTGCTGAAAGTAATCTGCAAACTGCCAGTCAGTATCTTTATTGCTCTTGCATTTATACACTTTTCTTTGCTTCTGTATATCATTCCCCTCTGTTTTGCCCATATGAGGTGCTGTATCTACCTGTAAACTCTTTTTATTTCAGTGAATTTAGTGCTTACAAAAGGAGCCAGTTCAGAGTTAGAGACACAGCTCTCTTTATGCACACAACAGGCTAGAGTTTGATTTAGTGAGGGGTGGTTATGCCAGACCCCCATTTCTGCAAGTAATCAGCCCACTAGTGATGGCAAGGTTGAGGAGCAACCAGAAATAGCTGACGTTATTGTTTAGTTGTAAAAGAAAAGTGGGGCTTTCAAATGTCTGAGCCATCAAGTTGTGCAGTTAGCCTATGTGCGGGTGATCATATTATTGTCTCCCCTCCACCGCCCCTGGGCTTCTCTTCTGTTGTTACACTCACTTGCTTTACTGGACTACAGTGAAAGCTCTCTGAGGCAGATACCCTGACTTCCTGGTGATGTACGCAGTGCCCTGCCCAGTGGTACCCCAGTCCTCACAGGGACTTTTGGTGCTGCCACACAATGCAAATGAATCACTGTTATTTGATGTTTGAAAAAAATCTGTTTAAAAGACCACAAAAAAGCCCAAGAAGACCAGGTGCATCTCACAGTTCTCTTCCCAGCATTGCGTGGGTAATGCATCTGAACTGCATACACAGACACATGCTCATCAGAGGGGAGCAGCGCTGGGGGCCTGCAGCACCTAAAGCCCCTACTAACTGAGCCAAAGGAGAAACTTTTCAGCTCAAACTCGGTAGCAAGCTGTTATAGCCACTGGGGCCAGCCATTACCAGGAAATACAATCTCATGCACTAAGCCAAAGTTCTATGCATGTTTCTTCACATGGGCTCACCAGAGTGACTCAACAGGTCTTGGGGTGTTCATTTAGGGGGGAAAGGAGAAGTCAGTCTTGATGGCGTATTTATTCCTTGGCCTTTCTCTGCTGAGGTGGGCCATTTGTGATTGTGTTCATCCAGTAAAAACTGGCTTGAATCAATCAGAATCGCATTGTGAACAATCTGTTCCCCCATGAAAGCGCCAGACTAGCAGCTTTGAATTGCTCCACCCTCCATACACATTTTATCACAGCAGTAATTCAGGGCTGGATCCTACTACCCTTACTCATGTTCAGTAGTACCTCCCTTTGCAAGCACCCCTGTTGAAATCAGCGAGACCATCTCAGGTACTTATTTAGCCCCCATCACCATAGTAGCTTCACAATCTTCAGTCTATTTAGCCTCATTACACCCCTGCAACTTAAGATAATGCTATTATCTCCATTTTGAGGAGGGGAGGGAGAGGAAACAAGGCACAGAGACTAAGTGAATTTGCCCACGGCCATACTGGAGTCTAGTCGAGCAGGGGATTGAAACCCGGAGTCTTAAGACCCAGGACAGCACACGCACCACAGGACCATCCTTCCTCTTTACTTGGGGGTAAGGTATTGGTTGCAGTATAAATAAATGTGGCACAATATAGCCCTTGGTTGGGACAGATATATTCTAAGAGAAGCATGGTAAATTGCATATCCTTGTTCTTGTGAGTCATTCATCTGGCTGTTGTGGCAGAAAGCCACTGAATAGACCCAAATGTATTTCTTCTACATGCTGTGGGAGTGTTAATTCATTGCCTTGGGAATAAGACAAAGCTGACAGTGTTTCTGAACTGAATGCCCCTCTGATCTGCCAGTAGTCATTGCCTCCCTCTGAGCAGGACCTGAGACATGCACAGAAAAACACTTCTTTTCATCCCTTGATAGATCTATCTCAGACACTTCTAGGACAGTTTCTGTCTCTGGCCTCTCTGTGCCATTCTGGCAAGGGGCCAGCAGGGAATTCGCCTAGTACAGGGTCACCAGATTTGGCTTTGTATTTGGTCCCAGAATGCACATTGCTATGGAGAATCTGATCTGCACCACAGAAGTTAATGGACTCCAGCATAAGCTGGAGAACACTTTAGCCCCCAGAGCAACTAATAACCCTAACGGCATAAAGGTGGTTTTACATCAGTCAGGTTTCACCCTACACCAAGGGATCCTTGGCTACCCACTTAGAAGCCCCTTTTGTACCAGTAGTCTGATGTAAAGGGGTCTTGCAGTGGGTCATGGTCTAGTTGCAGAGGAGAGAAGTTTATATTGTGGACAGCACAGTGTAATTTGGATTGATGGACCAATTTGATTGGAAGCTCAGCATTGAGCATACTAATCTCTGAGAGCCAGTCAACTGGATTTAACTTTAGCTGGCAATTTTCAGGGATCAAAGTGATTTATCGAAATCACTTATTTGCACCTAAAATGAAAAGAAATCTGATAACTGTTAAAAATGGCCAGTATTTCATAAACTGTAGCACCCCGGGGTATGATTAGCACTGGATAGCTGGGTTCCCCTGCTGTGCCAATTGCTTGGTTACACCACACAGGCACTTGGTGCTTTCATTTTCTGCCTTCTGCTAGCAAAAAGAAGTAGCACTGTGTGATTGAAAGTTCAAAAATGTAGAATCCTTTAAACTATAATACTTACTACTTAGACCTTGACATGACAGCACTTAAATTGCTTACAGTGACCAGAAAGAGCCTGGCTCGGTACACTGATGGAAATCAGCAGTAGCTCTACTGATGTCACTAGAGTTACACCATTGTAAAACTGGTATAAGGGAGATCAGAATCACACCCAGCTGCCTTATTATGTATGTCCATTTTGAGGAATGCATTTATTTCCATGAGTAGAATAACAGAGCTCAATGGTGTGATGGCACGATAAACTTACAAGGCCCTGAGGGAGGTATTGCAGTCTGTCGGCCAAACATATCAATCATTTCAAAAAGTAGCAAAATATATATTTTCCCAATAAACCATGGTGGCTATCAAAAATGATGTACTGGGCGGGGGAGGCAGGTTCTTTCTCTTCCCCCACCCTGTGCAGGTGCTGGACCCCTGCTGACTCACTCTGTGAGGGGTGGCCTGTTAATCTCCCCATAAATAATAAAGGAGACTCTCTCTGCTGAAGGCATTAGTGTCTGAGATTAATGTCCTGCATAGAAACTTTAGGACTAGCCTAACTTGGAGGAGAAAGTGTAAAATGAGCTTTATGCTGAGTTGTTTTATTCCTACAAGGACCCCAGGAAGAAACGTGGGCATTGACTCAGTGTGTGTATATTGCATAGGATAAAGTCTCAAATTGTTCACATATGCTCTGTCAGGCAAAGAATGTTCATATTTATAATTGGCTAAATATCTTTCATAATTCTTAGCTCCCAAGAAATGGTTTTCCTTCCTCTTTCATTTGTCCTACTTAGGGTTTTCTTTGTGGAAAAAAACCAAAATAAAATACATACATGCATAAACCAATAATGGGAACACCTCAAAAAAGTCTGAGATCTGAGAACTATCCATTAACCTGACCCTTCTCTCAACCTTCCAAAATTCTTGAGTCTAAATAATTGGGCTGGCTGTCTTGTGAGAACAGATTTTCTTGTGAGATTTCTGATATCATGATTTCTGCTTGGGCTACAAACACTGTAAGAGCACCTCTCTCATTGCATTTAGATCAAATTCTGATCTCATCAAAAACACAACAGTACAGGAGGGCAATGTGAGTGGGTTTTATCTCACACAGTATTCAACAGGAAGGAGTAATTCCTTGCAAAGGAAGTCAAATGAGGGTCTCCCCCACACTACAAAACCTGCTGTCTTATTCCTATTATTAGTTTTCGGTTCAATTGCTTGTATGGTGCTGTAATTTTACATGGTGCTTTACAAACAAGTACAGTATGTGCAAAAGTGTTAATGATTTATTTCAAGGAAATGAACTGCTGGAGGAAGCACTGTGACACTAGTGAAGGCTGTCACAGGGGTGTGCTGTCTGTTTAAGTAAATAGGTTACAGATAAGATGGCACTCAAGAATATGTAGCACTGTTGCTGGGTTTTGTAGGACCAATAAAATGTGTTGTGCACTGCAAATGGATTCCTTTGTATAGCTATTGTAGTTCTTAAAGGCTTCATTATTTAATAGTTTCTTCAGAGTTGCAAGTACATCTAAAGGAGCATTTGCCACAATGGAGCAGATCAGTCTTTCATCAAGCTGGGAATCCTGTCTTCTACTGAATCCACTACCCGACACTTCAGTGGAAATTGCAAGAAACACTATTACGGATAATTATCATCTTAAAATTTCTTCCTAACCTCTGACAGTGGTTGGATTATATCCTGAAGCTTTAGAGTTTTATACCCCCTATTGGTTTTTATCCTATGGCATTTTCCATCAATGTGGATATATCCATGTAAATTACCCTGAACAGAGATTTATTCTTACCTGAAATACATTCCAGCAATGCTCACGGGTAGCTTTAACATTTTAACAATAATCTCTATTTGATAACTTGCAGTGCCACTGCCCTCTCTTGTGTACTGTGGATTACCACCCTCTCACTTTCTGTTCAGGCAGACAAACAGCTAGATTGCACATATCGATGTGGAAGTATTGAGAATACTGCCTATGTCTGATTATCAAATATGGAGGAAGGTTCATTTTTAATTCTGGTCTCATCATCCAGCCACCTAGAACAGTTAAAGAATCTCAGAGCTCATTTTAGCTCAAAAATATCTCCAAGGCATTCATCAGCAAACACTCTGGTTTAGGATTTTTTGTGAGATTTCGAGTTGACAAGCCCATAAACATGCAGATGTGGGAACGAGATGGATTGACTTGGCCCAAGCTCATTTTACATATTCATCACTATAGCATGGCACAAAGTAGCCTTCCTTTGGCTTTTTTCCATTTGATGTCGACACATACAACCGGGAAAGTAATATCCAGCCATGAAAGTCATCAAATGAAAATAGGGACAGAGAAGGAAAGTGCATGCAAGCACACAGTGGGAATCTATATGCTTGATATTTATTTTTTAATAAAGTGAATCCCTGTTAAGTGTAGGGAAAGTTATAGGTATTGGGGTGATTGGGGTGAAAAGGTGATTTTTTTTTTCTGCTGTGTCATTAGAAAAACACAATCAGTAAACACCTCACTGAACAAGGAACTTACATGGAGTTAAAGCCTGACCTGTGTCAGCCAGGTGTACCATCAGGGCAAAGTGGCAGAGGGAAGCTCCCACTTCAATCACAGGATGAGAATCACCTACTAGAGAAAAATCCAGCTAATACACTCGTGAGGTGTCAGAGGAGTCACGTCTGTGTAACTGAGAGCCAAACTTGGCTCCAGGCCCTCTTTGGTGCCTGTATAGCCTCCTTAGCAGTGCTGCAGTCATGAAAAGCAGCAGCTATGGATACAATTGGTTCCTGGCAGAGAGTTTAGCAGTGCTTCCAACACTGTAGAATCCTGTTCTGGACAGCCAGAGTCTTTCTGCAGACAAAGCATGAGGCAGCATCTCAAAGCTCATCACTGAGACGGTCAGGGTTGTGTTTAGTCCACAAATGCATTTGAATCACTCTTCTAACTTTTTTGAATGATTCATTATGAACTTGTATTCCTGCTGTGTCTGGAATTACAAGCCAGAACAGATGGTAAAGGCTTAGTTTAAACCTATCTGTCCGTTCCGATAACGTATGCTGTCCAGTGATCACTCACTAACACACAATGTTTTGGCTCATTGTGGGGAAAAACCCATGAGCAGGAAAATCTGCCTTGTCGGAAATGTCTGTGTTATATGAGAGGATTTATTGCAAAAGGTTTCACTTCTGCGTCACCCCTTTCAATGCGATTTGAGATACTTTTAAATCAATATTGATGATGATTAAACGTTCCGGTTTAAGAATGGAAAATTGATTTTCCACAATAGGCGATTGCAATAAGGTCAGAAAGAGGATTCGTAAAATCAGCATGCATTTACAGGTTACAAAAACTCCATCAAAAATGCCTTACATAACATTTATAAATTAATCCAGTTTCCCTCTGGGGAAAATGGTGTCCAGGAATCCCTGTCAGAGATCCGGTCAGCACTTCAGCTGAGGAAAATTGGTATTGATTTTCATGGAAATATGCAGGTCACCTGCTGAGGATCTGGCCCAACAAAAGATTTCTTATAAAATGACTCCAACCCTTTTTGTTTGCTGCCCAGTTCAAAATTACAATAAAAGTTTACATTTAAACATGGAGGTTGTTCGTCTAAGGCCCCACAAACGGATGTCCTCGCTCCTCTGCATGGATAGTAAAGACAGACCCTGTGGTGCCTTTTATAAGCAGTGAGCTGTGCCTAATTGCCCTTGACTAAAATATAGCACCTGCCCCACTGTAATGAAGTCTGAGTGTCTGCCACTTACCACTTCACAGGCAATGGATGGAGATATGTAATGCCTAATCCTGCAAACACAAAGTGAGTCATTTCATTCAGGCGGGTAGCCCCACTGGCTTTTGATAGGACTAGTAATATGGATTTTAAATTCTTTGGGTCAGGGACTGTTTTGTTGTAGTTGTTCTGTTTATACAACACCTAGCACAATGGGGTCTATGAATAGGGCTCTGAGTGGTATGGTAATAAAAATAATATATAATAATGTGTTTGCAGGATCAGGCCCATAGCTTATAAATATTCCAGAGTGTTTTCAAGTTGAAAGATGCTATAGGTACTGGTTCTGACTGGGTAAGAGAAGGTGGAATGAAGAGCTGAGGCCAGTATTCACCCCCTGAGTATTCTAAGGTGAAAATAAAAAGCAAGTCAGCTAATTGGATCATGCAGCATGGCCAGGCATCAGTGTGAAAAAATCTAATCAGACACATAAAGTGGAGCTAGCTCTGCTTTGGCTGTTCCAAAGTCCTGGTTTGGAAAATGAATGGGTTCTTTCAAGGCATGAGATACCTTCATCACTGCTCCATGAATCAGTGCGCCAGAAGCTGCTGGCAGGCTGGTGCCAGCAAAAGGGATGGTCAAAAAATTCCCATCAAAACCAAGAAAATTGAGTTTTCACCTAAACTCTATTTTTCTGAAAGTCCCTGTCTGCTCTCCATGGAAAATTTTGACTAGGTGAAAAAAGCAAAAGTCTAAAAACATTTTGGATGCAAACAATTAGGTTTTCAGATGAAAGTTAATTTTGTGTGTTTTTGACCAAGAAGTCAACATTTTCCATAGAACCCCACTCACTTTCCAACCAGCTTTAGCCAGCACCCTTGTTGTGAGGTTTGAACAATGTTCCTCTGCAAAGTTTCCAAAATTCATGAAATCTCACTCTCTCCTCTTTGTATCCCATCAACAGTTTATGATGCACATCTCCATTGGACTGTGTGTATATACCTACAGACTTATTTAAATGTGCCCTTATCTAAAGTGGAACTGACTTTTGTTTTTAAACTGAAGAATTTAAATTTCAAACATTAAGAATAGACTCAGTTCCAGTGTCACAGCAATATTAAGGGGTGGCATATTGCAGCATTGCTGCTGCTTCCTGAGCATCCTATAGGAGGAACTGGGACAACAATTTCCTCCCACTCCCTGTTTGTTCCTGGTGAGTAGAAATTTGCTTCTGGCCTTGCATAACATACTATTATTGTTCCCCCTCCCATCCTTGTGCCAGTGGAGCATAGTGAAGCTTTCTTTCATCTTGGCCTGATGTGCCAGAAATGTTTAGCTTTTTTTAAACTTGAAAATCGAAAAAGAGCCTCTTGAAATTACACCTCCCAAACCAAATTCAGCTTTGTCGGTGCTAGATGACCACTTGAGAATTTAAGCTCAGAACCATGGAGTGGATTCGTTGCTCTCATGGTGAGCTGCTGCTGTGCTCAATAATAAGAGATGGTTGGATCTTTTCACTGCTTTGCTTATCCACCTCCGATATTCATATAAGGAAGGCCTCTCTGTTACACTGGTGTAAATCAACAGTAACTCAGTTGATTTCAGGTTTTACTCTGGCACAACACAGCAGACTGTGACCCATGGAGCTAATTTTTTTTTTTTTCCTTTTACACCAGTGGACTTCTATTTCTTGAATGGAATTGCTCCTGTCTGACATCAGTATAAGCAACAGCAGAATCAGGCTCCCATATGTTCTTTTAGCCCCTGATTACCAGAGAAAGGCAGCTGGATTAGAAGAAAATGGTGCCACCCAGATGGTTTGAAAGCATCACTGACTTGCTTAAGGAAGCAAATAAAAACAGAATGAGATGTGATTCATATTTATGCTGAAATTCAAACAGGCCTAGCCTGAGGCACTTGCAGACCTGAAGTCAAGCGCATCCCTTGTATAACACCACTAGGTGAACAGTCAGGCTGTGTGTAGACACCCTGTACCTGCCGGAATGCCCCACTCAGTAAAGAGTTAAATGGAGGCAGAACACTAAAACATCTCACAGCTGCTGCGAGGGCTCCTACATACAACTGATGCAGGGAGGCCCATCACAGTCACTGGCTTTTGAGAACATCAGGCACCCAGCTGATTGTCTCATTCTCCTTAGCTTAGATCCACCTGTGGATAGTTAATTGCCCAAGTAACTGAGTGACAGTTGATTTGGTAAGGAGCAACCGGGCCTAATAAGAGCTTATGAGGACTGATTCAGTCAGGTAAGTCCTAGAACAGATGAAGTGCTTGAGGAGAGAGATTATTCAGGGGAGCTGGATAGAGAGCTACTTCCCATGGTGTTTCCCTGGAGAGTGGGAACAGGCCAGAGAGAAAGTGCTCCTAGGCAAGGGACCGGAGCAGCCAGGAGAAGGAACAGGTCGTGGGACCTCCTAGGCAGCTACTAGGGACTGGCTCAGCAAAGAGCAACACTCTGTCAGGGAAAGACTGGCATGTGGCAGAGGTCCAAGCTCCAGGAAGGGAATTCAGTCTAAAAGTGCTCTGGGGCTAGGAGGGTTAGACTTAGGACTGATTAACCTGGGGTGCAGAATTTCTGGTGAAGTAGCTAAGTGAAGGGCTCATTTACATCTTTGTTTTGTCCTTTTCTGTTAAGGGAGACCCTCTGAAGAGGTGTCCTTTAATACTAGAAAGGCCTGCTTGGACTCACTTATACACTGCGTGAGAGGAAACTGAGGCAGGACCACACCTGACCATAGGGGATCTGCCGTGCTGCTTCCATACCATTACAGGGCCTTTGCAATTTTGAGGCTAGTCCCAAATGCGCTTAATTAAAAATTAAACTGAAATGAGTGCACGATGGAACCAGAGTTGGGGTCTTACTGGTTCCTGTTTTGATAACAATGACATCTTTAAAATAAAGCAGTAAATATCTCCCAAGTGTCAATTAATCATAATAGTTAAGGCAGCATATCTGCTCACCTGTGTGGTTACACTTGCACAAACTGTTAAATGAAGCCACATACAGAAGTGAAATGCACTGAATTGTATACAGTCAAACACACTGAAAGACTTATTGTAGTGGGGAAAAGGTCTCAGATTATACACAGGTAAAGAGTTTATGTATTTAAATCCCCCACACACAAAAAAATTGCCTTTATCCAAACTAACAGTGATAGATTCAGATCCTCTAAATGAAAGACTGATAAATGGAATCTAAGCTGAACTTTAAAAAAATAAAATTGAAGTATTTCAGCATTTTTAACCCATAATTAGAGCTGGTCTGAACATTTTTGTTTGGAGGTGGGAAGAGGAGGCAAACAATTGAAAAATGTCCTTTTTGTCAAAATGATTTTTTTTTCATTTATGTTCTTTATCTAGTTTTTCATAACATATTGAAAAATGTCAGTGAATTTTTGGGGAAAAAAGTTTCATTTCAATTGAAATTGTTCATGGAAAATATTGCTTTCTACCCACAATTCTTCCATGAAATGGTATCATACATGGTACATATAAAATACCTGGCGCTGGTTTCCCTTGTCATGTGGGGTGAAACATCTTCACTTATGCAGGTTTCTCACCTATTATTTCCAGAGACTTCAACACCAACCTTCGTTGGTTGAAGGATACATCTTTCTTAACTTGCAAGGGCTCTGTTCTCTTGTGTCTGTCTAGTGATGGATGCCAAAGATGGCTTTTGCCCTTGGTTATATCTTCCAAAGTTCAACGACCTTCTTTCAAGAGCAATGATGACCTCATGCTGTTCTTTCCTTCCTGTGGGCTCCACATCCCCGTGTGATTTCTATGTAAATAGGGCTTCCATCACTTGATTCTACCATACTTAATTTACATACAAAGCAGGTAGATAGATTCCATCCTGACTGAGCAAACTGTACAGCCTAATATCAATGAATATTCATAATTCCAGACATATTGTTAATACATGTTTCACAATAATATTAATCACCAATATGTCATTAGCTTTCAGAGAAGATCACTCTATACACTCATGTAATACAGTAATATTGTATACAATGAGTTGATTCAATTGCTTGTCTCAGGAGCTTCAGAGCCCATGTCTTTGTAGACCAGTAAACCTTTGAAATGGAGTCTTCTGAAAAGAAAAACACAGACCAAGCTTCTCTCTACTGCTGGGTGTAGACACCATGCTGTCTTCTCCCCCACTTGTTAGTGTGAGGTTGGCATCCACCCTTTGTTAGCTTGATGGGTCTGTTTACTACTTATATGGAAATTGAGGTAAACACACATTCCTTTGTTTAACAACTCCACCTGACATAACTAAACTGTGTTCAAACTTGGTATCATTCCAGCATATGATGTCCATATCTCTTAATACCCACCATGTACATACATGATGCAAGATTATTAATGATCATTGAATTATTAGCTTTCAAATTATACTTCACAAGGTACAAAGACTATTACAATAGTGTAGGGTATGAATATAGGGGTGCCTGGAGTCACAGAGTGAAAACAGTCTTCAATGCATTTTTTATAGTGTAATGGTTCCTGAAAGGACATTTTTGGTTTGTAGGTTGAAAGCCCTGTGGGGCTTTACTGAGGTCTTTGCAAGAGGGTTGGGGAAAATCCTGATGAACTTCTGTTCACTTAGATGCTTCTAAGGTGTGTTGTCATCCTGATGTCAAGGTGAGTGATGTCCTGAGATTGTGACAACAGCCTGTTATCCTGGAGTGAAAAAAATGAGGCAGGTTTAAAAAATCACCAACATGCACCCCATTTCACAGTGCTGGAGGACAAAGAGTCACAGACAGGGAGGTAGATGGAAGAGATAAAGCCTTGTCAGAGCTAGACACCATCTGCTATGTTGATAGTCACTTGTGCCAAAAGGACAGGGTAATGATTAATTTGTTAAGGACTGTGTAAGGAGAATCTGGATAGGTGTACTCAAGATGCAAGGGGATGAACCTGTGAATATAAATGACAAAAAAAAAAAAGGTGATCTGAGGTTTTGAAGAGGGCATTCAGACCTTTCATGGAGACTGAGACAAAGGCATTAAGTGACACTCTTAGCTTTGCTGTCAGACAGATGAAGGCTGTGAGTTGCTCATGAACAAGGAGAGAAGTATAAATGATTGTTTATTTAGATGGTGCACAACAAGGTATGGGATTTGAGAATAACTTGTGGGAAAACAGCCTGGATGGCAATAGAGTTGACTGCTAACTTTGAACACTTCTCTTAGCCTGCAGAATCCTAAAGTTTTAAAATTCCACTGTACTAATCTATACTAATTAGAAATCTTGTTGGCAGTCTTGGCAGATATATCAAAGATTGAAAGCAGGAAGGATGAGTGACTACTTACTAGACACAGTGCTCCTCCCAAGGCAAGGTTGAGGCACAGTGGAGGACAGTGGGAAAGCTTTCATGTCTGGAGTCCATTCTGTGCCTCTCTTGTAGAGAAATGGAAGATTTCAGTCTCAGGAACTGTCACCCAAGCACTGCTGGTATTCACAAACACTTCATTCATTGGTTAAAAAGTTATAGATTTCTTAAACACCAAACTGGACCAATGTAGAACAGTGCAGAAGACATCTAGATAACTTTGTCCATATGACAGATAGGAAGAATTTCTAGAAGCAAAAGCTATTTTTCCGTATTTGTGAGAGTTGATCCTGATGACATAGACCAGAAGAGGTAAAACAGAAAACGTTTGGGTAAACATACCAAATTTGCAAAAGTTTTTTAGAGTGAAGCAAACTTCCACTTATTTAACTCTTTTTTTTTTTTTTCCTATCCTAGAAAGCCTGTGGTGATTATTGTAAGTGGGATCTGTAAAATTCTCCCTACAAGTAACAAAAATGATGGCTGGGTTAGTGTATATAATGCCCCATTTATTATTTTGATCAATAGAAACCAAGCAGAATATTGGATTAGAATCCCTAACCCCTCAACTCTGGGAAATTCAAATCTTAATCCAGATACAAAATTTGTGGCTCAGAGCTCCCTCTGTAAGAGAGCTGAAGTGAAACACCAAATCTGAACATTTCTGAACACTGGGGAAATCTGAACTCATACTGCTCTCAACAGTCTGAATCCATCTCCATTGGGAAAACTACCCTCCAATCTCCAGCATCTATATTTGGCTATAAAAAGATTCATAGACTCTAAGGTCAGAAGACCAATATGATCATCTAGTCTGACCTCCTGCACAACGCAGGCCACAGAACTTCACCCACGCACTCCTGTAATAAACCTCTAACCTATGACTGAGTTATCAAATTCCTCAAATCATGATTTAAAGACTTTAAGGTACAGAGAATCCACCAGCGAGTGAGCCATGCCACATGCTACAGAGGAAGGCAAAAAAAACCCAGAGCCTTTGCCAATCAGCCCTGGGGGAAAATTCCTTCCCCACCCCAAATATGGCGATCAGTTAAACCCTGAGCATGTGCGCAAGACTCACCAGCCAGACACCCAAGAAAGAATTATCTGTAATAAATCAGAACCCTCCCCATCTAACATCCCTTCACAGACCATTGTTGGCACATTTACCACCAGTAGTCAAAGATCAGTCAATTGCCAAACTAGGCTGTCCCATCATACCATCCCTTCCATAAATTTATCAAGCTCAGTTTTGAAGCCGGCTAGGTTTTTTGCCCCTCCTGCTCCCCTTGGAAGGCTATTCCAGAACTTCACTCTTTTGATGGTTAGAAACCTTCTTCTAATTTCAAGTCTAAATTTCCTGATGACCAGTTTATATCCATTTGTTCTTGTGTCCACTTTGATGCTGAACTTAAATAATTCCTCTCCCTCACTGGGATTTATCCCTCTGATGTATTTTTAGAGAGCAATCATATCTCCCCTCAGCCTTCATTTGGTTAGGCTAAACAAGACAAGCTCTTTGAGTTTCCTCTCATAAGGCAGGTTTTCCATTCTGCAGATCATCCTAGTAGCCCTTCTCTGTACCTGTTCCAGTTTGAATTCATCTTTCTTAAACATGGGAGACCATAACTTCACACAGTATTCCAGATGAGGTCTCACCAGTGACTTGTATAACCGTACTAACATCACCCTATCTCTAGTGAAAATACCTCATCTGATGCTTCCAAGGACCACATTCGCTTTTTGCACAGCCACATCACATTGGCAGTTCATAGTCGTCCTGTGATCAACCAATATGCCCAGGTCCTTCTCTTCCTCTGTCACTTCCAACTGATGCATCCCCAGCTTATAGCAGAAATTCTTGTTATTAGTCCCTAATGCATGACCTTGCACTTTCTGCTATCAAATTTCATCCTATTTCTATTACTCCACTTTACAAGGCCATCTGGATCTTCCTGTAAGATATCTCGATCCTTCTCTGTATTGGCAATACCACCCAACTTTGTGTTATCCAAAAATATTTTTAGCACATTCACACTTTTTGTACTAAGGTCAGTAATAAAAAAGTTAAATAAGATCAGTCCCAAGACCAATCCCTGAGTATCTCTACTAGTAACCTCCCTTCAGCCTGACAGTTTACCTTTCAGTATGACCCATTGTAGTCTCCCCTTTAACCAGCTCCTTATCCATCTTTCAATTCTTATATTAATCCCCATCTTTTCCAATTTAATTAATCATTTCCCATGTGAAACCGAATCAAATGCTTTACTGAAATCTAGGTAAATTAGATCCACTGCATTCCCTTTGTCTAAAAAATCTGTTATCTTCTCAAAAAAGGAGTTCGGTTTGGTCTAGCACAATATACCTTTTGTAAAACCATGTTGTATTTTATCCCAATTACTGTTAACTTAAATGTCCTTAACTACTTTCTCTTTCAAAATTTTTTCCAAGACCTTGCTTTCTACTGAGGTCAAACTAACAGGCATGTAGTTATCCAGATCACTTTTTTTCCCTTTCTTAAAAATAGGAACTATGTTAGCAATTCTCCAGTCATATGGTACAGCTCCTGAGTTTACAGATTCATTAAAAATCCTTGCTAATGGGCTTGCAATTTCATGTGCTGGTTCCTTTAATATTCTTGGATGGAGATTATCCAGCCCCCCCGATTTAGTCCCATTAAGCTCTTCAAGTTTGGCTTCTACCTCGGATGTGGTAATTTCTACCTGCATATCTTCTTTCCCATTAGCCACCCAACCACTATCCCCAAGATCATCATTAGCGTCATTTAAAACGGAGGCAAAATATTTGTTTAGATGTTTGGCCATGCCTAGATTATCCTTAACCTCCACCCCATCCTCAGTGCTTAGTGGTCCCACTTTTTCTTTCTTTGTTTTCTTCCTATTTATATGGCTATAGAACCTTTTACTATTGGTTTTAATTCCTTTTGCAAGATCCAATCTACTTGGCTTTTGGTCTTTCTCACTTTATCTCTACATGTTCTGATCTTCAAGAGGTAACTTTCCTCGCTGATCCCTCCCATTTTCCACTCCTTCTAGGCTTTCTGCTTTTTTTAATCACCTGTCTGAGATGCTTACCCATCCAGCTTGGTCTACAACTCTCTT
Organism: Emydura macquarii macquarii; assembly: GCF_026122565.2. Lineage (NCBI taxonomy): Eukaryota > Metazoa > Chordata > Testudines > Chelidae > Emydura > Emydura macquarii. The sequence continues at coordinate 2,354,666 of NW_027131527.1, forward strand.
GCCTATGAATTTTTCCCCTTCCTTGGGATGCAGGACTCAGATAGTTCCTGCAACTTTAACTTGAAGTAATTCCAAGCCTCCTCCACCTTTAGATCCATGAGTTCTTCAGTCCAGTCCCCTTCCCCCAACTAATTCCCTTAATTTTTTAAAGTTAGCCCTTTTGAAGTCAAAGACCATAGTCACAGATCTATCTTTATTTATTCTTCCATTTAGTTTGAACTGAATTAGCTCATGGTCGCTCGAACCAAGGTTGTCCCCTACAACCAGTTCTTCTACAAGGTCCTCACTACTCACCAATACCAAATACTTTAGTGCAATGGCTCCTCTAAATCTGGTTGATTCTTCAAGGCTAGAGGATTTTAACTCATTTGGAGCAGTATATTGGGTGGGAAGCAGGGGCAGAGCCTTAGACCAGTGTTTCCCAACCAGTGTGCCATGGCACATTGGTGTGCCGTGAGGCCTGAACAGGTGTGCCACGAAATTTTTTGGAAAAGTACGTGTGAGAACAAGGGGGGGAGCCACCTTCTGATTGGCTGTCTGCTTCCTGGCCACACCTCCTCCAGGGGCAGAGCAATCAGAGTTCAATCTCCTGTGTGAACAATGGGTTGGCTGCTCTGCCCCTCCTTTCCCCTCCTGCAGCCGCCAGCTGGGGTGGGGAGAAGAGCCCCTAGAACTTGAGGTGTGCCGTAGCAGAGAAAAGATTGGGAACCACTGCCTTAGACTTCCCTCTGCATAAGGGAAGGACTGCCCCGTGGAAGAAAGAAATGGGAGGGAGAATCCAAAGTGCAGCTACAGAGGCAGAAAGAGGCAGAGGGTGGCTACAAAGAGAGAGTAGAAGAAAAAAAGAGTAGAATTTTCAAACTCTGGGCCTGATCCAAAGCCCATTGAAATCAGTGGCAAGACTCCCATTGACTTCAACGAGTTTCAGATTAGGCCCTGTCTGAGTAACTTCTTTACAAAGCTCTTAACTATTATTATTTAATTAGTTATTATTATATAATAACGATATTATTAATAATTATTTTATTTTGAATTACAATTGTTTCTCTATGTTCATTACCTTTCTATTCTTAACCATCTTTAAATTGCTGGAAGGAAATTAATTTCAAGACCATTCCTTTCAAATGTTTTTTGTTTCTATAGCTCTGGAAGAGCTTGTGGGTTCAGAGCACAGGAGCTAAAATGAGGGGCACTATTTTTTCCGCTTTCTCTTTTCATCTTCTCTTGCCCGGTCCCCACCGCCCACACTTTCTCTCCCCTCTGTCCCATTTCTGCCAATAAAAGACAAAAAAAATTATCATTTTAAAAACACAGATGTGCACACACAAAACAGAGATATAAAAGTATTGGATTCTGTAGTTTAGGTGCAGGTGGGGGGGATGTATTAAATATTTTATTTGATGTTTGTGCTATAACCATTATTTTAAGGGTTTTTACAATCCCCACTGATCACACAAGCAAGACCCAGATTAAGATGCTCCAGTGATGCAACAAGCTAAATTGCTCTACAGTGAATCATTCTATCCAAGTTTGTTTGGTTTTATTTAATTATATACAAAGCTTTTCTGGGTGAGTATAGGTTGCATTTTGTTGACAGAAACATTTTTTACCAAACTTTGTCTGTATAAAAATTGGAATGGTGTCTGTCCCTCTTCCTGCTGATGAAATCAGCAAAAAGCGAAACATCAACAGTTTTGCTTCTGATGCAATATTTTTCTTGCAGCTGTTGTCATATGGCATAGGTAGCTCAGAAGAAAATGTAATCTAAGCAAGGTAAAAAGCAAGTCCAGCAGAAAGGAACCACATGGCACAGAAGAATCCAACTAACAGGGTTTATTAACATGCAAGGCCTAGCTAAACATATATATTCGCAGTTGCTGGGATCTGGTGGCTTTTGAAACGTGGAAGGTAGTGAGAACTCCACTCACAAACTGTTTAAAAACTGCCAATTCCTATGTACTAAGGAGGGACAGGAAGAGAAGTTCAGGCCACCTTCCTAGATCATACAGAAGCAAAAGAAAGAGCACTTCTTGTTCCTTTGCACTTCATCCTGAACATGCCACAGTGTCTGGCTCTAAAATTGCTAAGGGTAACAAAAGATCATAGGCTAAATAACAGGAGAAAGAGTGATGTTGGACAGTATACTTAGACCTGAAGAAGAGCTCTATGTAAGCTTGAAAGCTTGTCTCTCTCACCAACAGAAGCTGCTCCAGTAAAAGATATTACCTCACCCACCTTGTGTCTCTAGTATTTTTAGAATTATTTTAAAACTTCAGAAAATTCCATTCTGTTTGTTTCTCTTTCCTTTCCCCATCCCCCATGCTCAGTTAGATGGCTGGCTGGTAAAATGCCTCCCAGACGGTACACCCTGTGCTTTACTTACTATTAAAATATATGCATCCAACTTGGGCAGCTGCTTGCTGTCAGGTCCATTAAATCCCTAGCATTCATGTCCCTGAGTGATTCTTCCCGAGGTCTCTTCTCATTCATTTTTGGAGGTGACAGATATTGAAGCGAGAGCAGCAGATCCTCACTGAGGTGGGAGTGGTTGATTGATTACCCATAGAGAGTACAAGCTTTATATGCAGTGAGATGGTCTGCAGTAAAGTTGTGCTTAGGAGAATACAACAGGCACTTCTTTGTTGTCCCTACTGGAGCATTCTATTCACATTCCTGGATACCTTGTCTTTTGTTTTTCCTTTGTACCAGATAAATAATTGACAAAAGCTAGGGATCCTTTGCTTTGTTTCCCATGTCATCATAGAAATTAGATGGAAATGACCTATTAGGTTACATGTTGTCTGTTCCTCTCACAAAGCAGATTTGTTCCCTGCAGATTTGTACCTTGAGTGTTTCACCAGGGCCAGTTTTAAATTAGTCAAAGGCATTCTGTCAAGCAGCTGCAGCCAACAATTTGGGTTGAGAGGCCATGTTGGTAATTCATGGAAGAAAATTAAAGGCTGGACTCCAGGTGCCAGCCTCTCCCCTCAATTCATATTCATGTAACTCAATTGGCTTCAATGGAATTATTTCTGATTTACATTTGGTAAGTATAAGCAAGATTAGATTCAGGCACTTGGAGTATTCTGTGCTGTTCTGCTGGCTCACTCACTGTGTGACCTTGACCAAGTTACTTGACTGATCTAGGCCTCACTTTCATTATCTGAAAATGACTATGTGTGTATGTTTTTGAGATTTGGGGGATTGGTCCTCTATCAAATAATTGCCTTGTCATTGAAGAATACGTACATCATGCATCAAGCCTCTTTTAAAAGAAAGAAACTTTTATTTAGGTTCTATCCCTGTAATTTTAATCAGTAGAAATCCAGTGTGTAATACTAGAGTAATGCAGTAGTACATCGGGTCCCAGGTTAGCATCTTGCCAACAGTCTGAGGGTCACAACAAATATGCATACAGCTTTACACATTCTGCTTAAAAGCAACCCCATACATGTCTGCCTGTTCAGCTATCTTCCTAGATAGACAGACAGAAATCCCCCTATACAAGGGAAAACCCTAGGTGGTATAGCGAAAGTGTAGCAGCTCCATGCCGCACCTTGACTGGCCCTAGCATAGGATGGCTGATCAGGAGAAAAGAGTTGTGAATGGAGCACTGCTGTGCTCTAGTTATATATTCTGCTGCTGAAACAGCTCTTTGAGGCTACAATAGGGTGATCAGATGTCCCGATTTTATAGGGACAATCCTGTTATTCAAGGCTTTTTCTTATATAGGCACCTATTACCCCCACACCTGTCCTGATTTTTCACACTTGCTATCTGGTCACCCTAGGCTACAGGGACCCTGGTGCAAGTTAGAGCACTAGGGTCCAGGGCATAAAATCACCTGTGCCTGCTCTCTGGTCTTGTGTTCATCCAGACTGGATCTGAGCCTTTGAAGAGGTCTACCTAGTTTCTGGAGGCAATGCTTCAATAGCTTATACTTATAACTACTGTGGGCTGGTACCTGCACTCTTCCTGAATCTTTTAGGCCACCTTTAGTGCAGTTATAAATTGCTAATTACCAAAGAATATGTAGCACTTATCTAAACTCCCATTGAACCTAGTTTAATTAAGGTACACAGCGATAGAAAATGAAGGCTAGAGCACCATTCGGTTCCCTAATTGGCATGCTATTAAGTCATGGAGTGAAACTTGTCCAGGAACCAATTACTGCATACACAAAGAAAAAATAAAAGAGTATTTAGTGTAATCAAAGTGAGGAAGTGGAAATTAAAAAAACAATGACTGAGCTCATAATCTAACAATAATACAGTGAGAAGGAGTGTTGTCTAGTGATTACAGCAAGAGAATGGGAGTCAGGTTCTATTTCTGCTCCTGACTTCCTGCATGACCTTAAATTACCCACTTAACCTTTCCATGCCTCATTATGTCCATCTGTAAAACGTAGATAGTAACACTTGACACATGTACCACCCAGGTGAGAATTAACTGGTCTGTCAAGTACTTTGAGAGCCTCAGATGGAAGGAGCTGTATAGAATTGCAAAGCATTATTTTCCCCCTATATACTGTATTTGTTCTTCCCAAGGGTCCAAGGTGAAGAAAAAGAGGAATGCAGTGATGTTAGGAAGAGTCTGGCAATGACCTCACTAGCAAATGTCTCCAGCAGTGACCGCCCTCAAACACCCAGCTACTGCTGAAAATGAAATTTTAAAATTTATTTTAAAAATTAGCCCTGGGGTTCCTGTGATTCCTGAAAGGCTTTTAAATGCAGTTAGCAATTCACCTGGAAACTGATTTATTTACACTGCAGAGAAAAAAAATACACAACATTAACTCCTCTCTTATCCTCTCAAGAAATATACCCCATTAACCCTTATCCCAGGCTTTGTGATGGATTGTAACAAGTACAAACTGCCCTATTAACACTGCAGTGTAGCAAAATAAAGGTTGGCTTATTTCCTGGGAATTGAATGGCAGCCTCAGAATCATGAGGTTGTCTAACAATTAAAATTTGCACAATAGCTAATCCCTTCTCCCTTGCCAATTGAATTCCTAGAATCTACCTTACATTACAGGTCAGGGGTCTGTTTTTTAAAAAGTGCCTCTTATTTTCACTGGCAATTAATTGTGACTGGAAAACTGTGGGCACAATCAGCTTTGGGTCCAGAGTCTACCACTTACTAGGGGCCAGATTCAAAGTTCAGCTTTTATTAAAGTCCTGATCTGAAATCAATATGAACTTTTGCATTGGCTTCAAGGGGCTGTGGAACAAGACTAGGTCCAATTCTACAAAGATGTAGTGCAGCAGAAATCCTCATCCTTATTGCTATGTAGTGACCCTCATGGGCCAATCCAGAAATCCTATTTATGGTGCAAGTAGAAGAAGCTTTGATCAGTGGAGATCCCCAGGGTTCCCACAGGTCTCAGAATAAATCATACACTTAGACCTAGCACAAGAACCAGGAGCAATACCATGCCTTCATGGTACAATACATTTGGTACTCATGCATGGTATTATACATAGAAGCCATTGACTACTGACCAAAAGACCCTATTAACATAAAAATCTCAGTCCACCCCTATTAACAAGGCAAAGGACTAATGTGCTTTTCTTTAGCTCCTTGCTACTGATAACATCTTCAGCCTCCAGGTCCATTATCTGATGCGGGACAGAGTGTGGCTGTTGATCTTTTTTTTTTTTTTTTTTTTATACTTTAAAACTTTATCTAACTGAATGGCAATTCAAATGCAGAGAATTTGATTTTGCTGTTCTGAAGTGTTTCCCCATTCCTTCTGTGTCTTTTATATTTCTTTGCCAGCTGATCCCAGAGTCCTTTTCCTCTTGCTAGAAGGAAATTGTGACATCAGCCAGCAGTGATCATGTTGGGTTTACAGGTTATTAATATCACAGGCTTTAAATGGGCCATCACTAGAGAACATGAACCTTTTCCTACTGCATTCATCCATAAACTAGAAACTGTTACAACTGAGACTTTTTGGAAGGAGGGAGGTGTTGGGAGAGGAGTACAGAATGTGTATTTTTAAAAATGAAGTTGAAATGTATCTAATTCACCTCATTATCAGTTTCATCACCAAGAACTCTTGTTTTAAAGAAATATTGCCATCTCATTATACTTATTGGTTTTCTTAAAGCTCCTGTTCTTGGATGATTACGTGAAAATCTCGGTTTACAATTTTTAATCAGTACATTTCTAGTCCTCATGGTTGCACAGAAGAGCCTAAAAACATAACCTGAGTGCACTCTACAGGCTCAGAAACCAGATAGTCAATAAAAAGAACTCAATATTTAAAAAATGAAATGCCTCTTTATTTTTAAGCCAGTCTCATGATTTTTATGGCGGCTGAGTCATGATTTTTGAATGCTTAGGATTGGCAGTACTGTTAAAGGAACACTATCACTTATGCTCTCCAACCCGTATCTTCATTACTAGTAACATCAATTTACTGAAAAGGAAACTATTTTTAAAATATCACTAATTTTTCATTAAGGGCCTCATCCAAAAGGCCATTGATGTTAATGATCTGATATATGGAGGACTGTGTTGGAATTGCAAGATACCACTTTAAGAGTGGAGGGGTTTACTAGTCCTGCTTGCAGGCTAGGGGGCTCTGTAGGGAAATGTGTGATCACTGATCAGAGGGTAAGTCTGATAAAAGCCAGACTACAACAAGGAGGACTGAGTTGTGCCTCTCTACCTTGGGAACTAGCCTGTTTTTATTCCTCTCTGGTTTTGGTTACTGTGTGGTGGTGGGGCTCTGGATTCTAAGAGTGAAATTAGTGTTACACTATAACCTTCTAGCAAGAGTATTTTATGGTTTTGTCTAATTTCTGTATGTGTATGCTGTGAAGATAACAAATGGGAGGCTTTCCATTAACTTCAATGCGCATTAGATCAGGTCCCCATTGCTCTGTGCTTTTAGTTTGCCCATCACTGACAGTGAATTTCACTCTCTCTAGTCAATTTTACTTTTTTGGTTTTCATGCACCATTGCAAATCTATGTATGTTTGTATTTCCCACACTTCAGACAACTGTTTAAGTGCTTTAATCTCCCAAACTCATTCTCACTGAAGCAAAACCATGAAACTCTACTTTTGTTTGAACATATTAGCATTTCTAGAGCCACCTCTGAGATACAAAAAAACTGGGATAGCGGGATGACCCTGAACCCATAAAACTGGACAGCTGGCACTATTTTCTTCTTTGTTACCTGCGTTGGAAAAGTAGTAATTGTGTGTGTGATCCTGGTGGAGGGAGGTATCAGTTTATAATCTCCTAAAGTGAAAAATTCGCTAGACTAAGTGATGACCCTTCCTGACAGATAGCATAAAATGAATGTTAACCAATAAGCACGATCTGCCATATCACTTAGGGATGGGCAAATGTTTTGTCAGATTGAGAACTGGCCCAAATTTATTTTTAGGTTTGAGACAGATTCACTTTACTCTTCCCCTTATCCTGCCTTTTGTTGCTGCAATCTTAGTCCAGTGCTCCTGCTCTCTGGAACAGTGGCAGTTTTAGTCCTGTGCAACTTCTACTGTAAACGAAGAGGAAGGATGGTCCAGTGGTTAAGGTTCTACCCTAGGATTTGAAGACCTGGGTTCAATTACCTGATTTTCCACACTCTTCCTGTGTGACTTGGGGCGAATCACCTAGCTTCTCTGTCCCTTTGTTCCCCGTCTCCAGCTAGAGCACAATGTCTGATTCCCATCCATGGTCCTGTCTGATGGTGCAAGAGGCCCAAAGAAGAGGTGAAATCTTCTGACTGCCTTTCCCCACTTCCTACCCCATGGCTAATGAAGGAATCAGCAGAGGCCACAGAGCACCTGAACTACATGATGGGGGGTGGGAGCGGCTCACTACTGACTGATGCTGGGGCACAGGATGCAGTAGCTGGTGTGGAGATGGGGGAAGACAGCATGGGGAGGCCTATGATGTGGTAGTGGGCATAGGGCAGCCTGTCACACAGGCACCTCTGGCAGTGCTGACCTGGCAGGCAGAGTGAACATGGAAAGCCCCAGGTGTTCATGGTTGCAGACACCTCAGGCTTCACTGCCAGGCGAGTAAGGTGATTAACAGAAGACTCACCATTGCCCCTGCATCTGTCAAGATGGATCACAGAGATTCTCCTGAGCTGGCATCATCCATCACGGAGAAGAGCACGTAACTCTCTGTAAGAATCCTGCTTTTATTAGGGAGAGAGAGGCCACAGAACTGCCCCAAGCTTCCCTAATAGAGTGCTGCTGCCCGAAGGAGAGAGGTTTCCCCTACAGCAAGGAGGAACTGCAGGATCAGTCCCATTTCTGTATTCCTGCATTGCCTTTAACAGAAAATAAAGGCAAACAGCAAACCACAGAAAAGTGAAGCCCGTAAATTCTTCCGCGTGTGCATGGTTCTTAGGTAGACATGTGCTGCAGTCCAGTGAGGGAGGGGTATGACAGCTTCCAGGCACAAACTGCTGCCCTCCGTGTGGCCCACAAATTACACTACACGGCATCCAATACTTTGTCACTGGGCCAGTCTGGTTAACAGGCAAGTGCTCTAGACTGTTTTTCCCTTCAAAGCAAGTCTATTTTCTCACTGCCTTGTTCCATAGTAAGTCAGCAATACATTGTTTCCCACGCCAGGCTCATTTTCCCCAGCTGTATAACAGCCATACCCTGAACTAGAGCTGTAGAATATCTCATTATGCTGCTCCAGAGAAAGGAAGGAAGGAAGATAGGAGGAAAAAGCATCAGTTCAGGCGCACATCCATAAATGAGGCTATACTGCCAACTGCAGTCAATATCCCTGAAACAGTCACAGAGGGGGCAAATACGGAATGAAGGGAAGATTTAATAAGAAATGGGGGGTGGGGGTGAGGAAGGAATCTTTATTGACTTTTGCTTCAGGGATGAGTTCAACCTGAGTTTAATCCCGTTGCTTTAAAATATTCAGTAGCTGCTACATGCAAGGTCCATTTGCAGTGGGCTGAAAGGCCTTATTTATCATCCGTGGAGAGTGAGTATGAAGTCTGGAAGAGTTCAAGCTGGATGGCTTAAGGGCAACTGGGCTTGTCAGTCCCCTAGCCTCTGAAAAGACAGGACATTAGCTTAACTCAGCCCACAGAAAGGGTGAGGTCACTCTGCAGTTCTGTGGAAGCAATATCTGAGACAGAGTCAGTCACTGTGCTGAGGTTAGCAAGTTCTGCTGTGTTGTGCAAAGGAAGTGAGTTCTGGAGGGAGAGGTTCAGAGAAAGAACTGAGGCAGCAGCTGTGGGGGGAAATGTGACCCAGTGGCTAGTAAAGGATATTGATAGTCTGGACATATGGGTTCTATTTATACTCTGCCACTAACTCCCTGTGCGACCTTGGGCCAGTAAAATTTTAGCCCAGCTTTCCAAAAGTAGCCACAAATATTGTGTGTCTCACTTCAGAGAGGTTGAGAGCCTGATTTTTTTTTTTTCAGAGGTGCTGCGCATACACAGCTTCCGTTCACATCAAGCTGACATGCCTCAAATTGCACCCCATAAACCAGAGGCGCACAAAATTAGTGGCCACTTCAGAAATGTTTGCCCTTGGCTTCTCTGTACCTCCATTTTCACATCTGCAAAAGGGTATCATAGTCCCCTCACAGGCGGGAGTGAGGTGTAATTTGCATGTTAAGAAAAGCCATACTGAGACCTCGGTAAAGGTGCTTGCATATGAAGATTATTAAGTATCACCCCATAAAATAAATTTGTGCCTCAGAATCTGCACCCTGTGGGATATTTGGCATAACATCTCCCAGCAGGCAGTGTCACTCAACACTGTGGCTAGCCTTCCTGGTGCAACCCCAGCATGGAGTCTGCAAATGACTTTCTTGTAATGGGACCGTCTTCTCTGCCCTGAGCTAGCATTGATTTTTCTATCATTTTCAACGTGAATTGTGAGGCATTTTATTCCTGCTATTCCAGCATATGAAAAGGTAAAGCACTCGACTTGTAGTTCTCAAATACCAATTCCTGTCTGGTTTCAGTTAGCTGAGAATAGTATGTCGAAGGTGCTTTAAAGATAACTTTCTCCCTCAGCCATATCTTTAAAAACACACATGCTCACATATTTCACCCATCATGCTGCACGGCACACAGACAATGTAGGTCTGAACATAACTCTCAACCTTCGACATATTCCAATGTGGGGCACAGACCAAAAATAGACCCAGTCTAATGAACATATACTAGAGAAGGAAACATGAAAGGTTGCAGTCATTTATTTGACCTAACCAAACCTTATTCCCTCCGAAGGATGATGTTTCTGCTGCTAATTTTTTCCAAAGAAAAAATTGGAATATTACCAGCTGTACGGGAGCAGAGGTTACTTTGGGTCTTAAAGAGGGGTGACTATGCGCAATGGAACCTTGCACTTCCAGGTTGCTGGTTGAAATCCAGCCCAAGTTATTAGTTACTGTAAATTATCATCTGATGGCTCTTTACAGTGTGTCTACTCTGCAATTAGACACCCACAGGTGGCCTGAGGCAGCTGATTTACACTCATGGGGCTCAGGCTAAGGGGCTGTTTAATTGCAATGTAGACTTCCTGGCTCGGGCTGGAGCCCGGACTATAGGACCATAAGGGGTGAGACAGACCCAGAGTTTGGGCTGCAGCCTGAACCCGGAAGTCTACACTATAGTGAAACAGTCCTGCAGCCCCAGCCCTGTGAACCTAAGTCCGCTGACACAGGCCAGCCATGAGTTTTTATTTGCAGCGTAGACAGCCCCTTAGTGGTCTACGAACAATGAGGTTGAGTGCTGTGTTCACCTTCTAGTAGGGCAGGGTACCCGCATCCCAAAATTACCTTTCTGGTTGGCTGTTACCATCACCCTTGTCAGCAGACTCAGGAAAGCAGGCAAGAGTTTGAACACACATGGAGCCTGAACTATGCTCCCACTCTTTTTAAAGGTGGTCCTGACAGAACAAGAGTGAGGCAGAGCAGTGCTCATAGCCACAATGTGCCTGCTCTGCAGATAAAGACAGGTCTTCGCCCTCTAGGACCTATTCAGCTGGCTCTTTCCAAGGTCCTTACATTTATTAGCACCTTTCGTTTTAAAAAACGAGGGTGGTTCTTTAAAATAGGACCATTCAGGGGATATAGGTCTGGCGTCCATGTCTAAAGCTAAGACAAATTCAAAGTCAGGTGTGATTAAACATTATTAAAGTGTTATTAAAATGTCAAGTTCCTTGTGGCATAAAGCAGGTCCAGGGCACTCATACTGTCATATAGCACCTGTTACTTTGAGAGTTTACGTATTAAACAATCTTTTAAGATATGGAACCAACTGTTGCTCTGAAAATGTTGCCACTTTTTAAAAAAGCTGTTAGTAGGGACCCCAGACACCAGCCCAGAATTTTGTCCCTTCAATAAATGCAAGACAGAATTTCATATAATGAAGTCTATTCCAGTGAAGCAATTCAAGATGACTAATTTGTGTTTAAATGAAACAAAAGCTTGATGGTGTCTGCTAATGATAGTACTTCCTAAGAAATATTTATGTTCTGGGAATACTCTGAGTATGTTCTTTTGGTACGGGGGTTTTATTGATGGAGTCTACTGCACCTCTGTGGTAAATTTACTCCTTCTTTGAGTTAGGTATATTAGACCTTTTTTCTGCTATTAATTTACCTGTCTTTAAAAATGAGAATTAGTATTATGGGATACTATGATGGGGGGAAAGATTAATAGTTACTCTTTAGAAAAGGTAATTAACCTCCAAACATTGCTGCCAGAGAACCATTATAACATCAGCCTTACTTTATCTCAGCTTTAGCCTTCCTCTCTCCTCGTTCAGCTCTGAAGCACATTAGTTATACTGCCCTGATAAACAAAGTTCCTTATAAGGCCAGAAAGACGCAATAGCAAAGCAGCTGGAGGAAGCCAGGCTTCATCTCCAGCTTCTGTAAGAATAAGAACCTTGCTTTCCCTCTACATATCGTGGAGTGTAACAGGATGGCAGGACTCTGCTGTTCACATATCCTGTTAGCAGGTGTTGGAACCCTGCCGAGAGGTACTGACTGTTTCCTGCTCACTCACTGTGGCAAGTGTGTCTTGCTAACTCCACCCTGGATAAGGGAAATGGGAGTGGCCTCAAAAGTGACAAAGAGCTATGGCAGAGGATATCCTCCTGGAGGTAGCCAGGTTCAAAGGGGACATTTGGGCTGAGTTTTGTGTCTATGAGAGAAAGAGAGAACTAAAGCTATATCCTAAGAAAAGGATGAGTTTGGATATTGGTTCAGAGCATGCTCTGTTGCAGACAGTGAGGCACTCAGGCCATCTAGGGTCAGTAATGGAGACTACAAATAGTGATAAAGGTCCAGAAATTGGGTGGGTAGCCTTACTCTTCTCAGATTGCTGCTATCTATTATGTCAGTGGGTTCAGATTTTTCTGACTAATAATAGGTGTACCATTTGTTTGAGCATGCAGCTGCATGAATGTCAGCCTCGAGAGAGTGTAGATTTATTTCTGTTGCTGTCAGATTTATTTACAAATGTTCTATTGTACTGTATTGGTTGGTACAGATTGAAAACTGCTCCGGACAGGAAAGTGGAAAAAAGGGTTTTTCCAGGGCTTTGTTCTAACATCCAGTGGCAATGGCAGACTAATCAGACTGTTATTGCTCATAGAAGCATTTGGTAAACTTCTAGCTGCATCTGCACACAGGCAAAAACTGTGGGATTTCACACAGAAAACCCTGCAAATAGCACAAAATTCATTGCAGGCTCTTGTTACTCCCTTTTCACCTAATCAATTAGCCAAATTCAGCATGTTGCAAGTTGTTCCAGTTAGAAGGAGAAATTGATGATAGAACTAGGTATTTTCTCTGATGCAATCTTGCTTATTTACAAAGATGATACCTAGAGGCCTGTTTCCCTGAATACAAGAGGAATCAAACTGTAGGAGATAGTTTCTTTCTTCACTGTTCCAGTCAGCCCTCTGTGCCCACAAAAGCTTTCTCTCACAACCACATTACCAGCACTCCCCTTACCGTCTGCTTGGCTTGTTGGCTGCTTCTCTCTCTCCTGATTTTTATTTTTATATATTATTAAATATAACACACACCCCTTTCCCAAACAATGCCCTGTCAAGCCCCTGCTCATGTAGTTTCAATCCCTGAATGGCCTTTGTTTTGGCCAGAGACATGGGAAGTGGGAGGTAGGGGGAATGTGCACGCTGTCTGACTGTTTCAGCTACGTGATTACAATGTTTTCTTTATACTTATCCCAAATGTAGGGCGGCAGTTACGCCCGATCCATAACAAGGTTTTACACAATCCATAACACTATTTTATAATATATTATTATTATTTATTATTTTATGAACTTGAACATTGACCTTTATATGCTGCCCCAACTTCTATCTGTGCATGTGTAGCCCTTGCTAGGATCCCAGGTTTTTGTTGCCCTCTAGTGACCATGCCATATAAGAGGATTTTAAAGAGTCTACTAAAGCTGAAAGCTTGAGGGCTTAGGCCCAGGTCCTCAAAGGTATTTAGGTTACAAACTCCCTCTGAAATCAACGGGAATTGGACACCTATATACATTTGACGATCTGGGCCTTCACCTCAAGAGGTAGAGACGAAAGTTTAGTTCAGTACCTTCTGTAGGCCCAAATGTGGTCAGTTACACATGCATTATTTTGTATGTGTACCTTTAAAGCACGGTCACTTGGGTTGCAGATGCTATATTCTGATACTTGTGTTTATCAGTGAATGCCTAAATAGAATTTGCATGTGCAAATCCCTTCATCTGGATGCACAAGAGAACGTGCTTGAAAAGTACATATTTGTGTGGGTATAGATTTGCATGTGCATACAAAGCCCACCTTTTGAAAAGGGGTCCTTTTTATGTAAGCCATTCTTTAATTAAAGCAGAAAATGATCTATATTTTCAGTGTTGGGTGCCTTAATAGCGCACCCATAGACCACATCTGGAGAATTAAATCAGCACTGACATACACACAAAGGGGATTAATGCACCTAACTAGTAATCTGAGGATCCAGTTGTAGGATTTCGTTGTCCTAGTAAGGTGATTTTTTTAAAATATTGGATCTCATAAATCACTCTTATGTTTCCAGCAGTGCTTTTTATTTTACAATTTAGATTACTGCATTTTTTATATATATATTACATCTCACAATGCAGTACTCAGCTGCACTGTGGACCTGCTCCAAAGCCTACTGCAATCAATGGGAGACTCTCCAATGGGTTCAGTGGGCTTTGGATCAAGCCCTATGTGGGGATATGTGGTGCTTTACTGTTAGCAGGTGTTCTCTATTCAGGATAAAGGTGGATTCTCAGAACTATGACTCTTATAGGTACCGAAGAAGAACGCCAGCCCCCTAGCAAATAAAGTATTGCATCTCGACATAAATGACTCTACTGTAGAATTGTGTTTGAAGTAACGCTGGATAGTAAAAAGAAACAAGTGTTCTTAAGTGTAACTTAGCTTTCCACCAACACATTCAGTTGGTCATATGGGTGACACCTGGTATCCCTAAGGAATGTGCTGTGTGAGCCCAGTGCCACAATGTGAGCTAACAGCTGCCCCTGTTATACAAAAAACATAAGATGGAGAAACAATCCTGCTGATTGACCCTAAGGTGAGCAACTTCCAACCAGGGTGACAGATACAAGATGGTATGTGCTTATCTATACTTCATTATTTGCAACACAGTCAATATTGCAAAAATAATATTTACAAACAGCCATTCAGTTAAACCTAAGAGTGCTCATTGCTTTTTTTATTGCACTGCAAATGGGACCTGCACTCGGCTCTCTAAACAAACACAAGGTTTAATAATACTCTGTTAGACTCTAGGTTCAAGTATCTCCCAGCTAGATTCTGATCTCTCTTGCCCCGATCTCTACATCAGGAGTAACTCCACTAAATCAGGGGGTCTAATGGTGTCAAATTGGGGTACCTGAGATCAAAATCAGGCCTCATGTATGTAATATATCATTATATTTTCTTCTTCCAGTGATACTTGACATTCATCACAATCTGTATATTAACCAATGATTTTTTTTCTATAACATGGAAGACAACACTATATCCTTTTATATTAAATGGGCTATTAACTCACCATGGGTCATTCATTCCTATTAATCACTGATGAATTGTTTAAGGGAGTATACATTTATTACAGCTTGTCAATAGGAATTGACCCATACTGATGGCCACACATTAGTTCAGACACTGAAGGAACACAGTTGACTAGAATGTAATAACCTGCTTCATCATTAGACATAATTCCCCCCTCTGTAAAATAGTCAAGTTGGTTTTTTTTTTGTTTGTTTTTTGTTTTTGTTTGTTTGTTTGTTTTTCCCTCCTTTTACATGTATCAAACCAATGTAAAGAGGTTGGATTGAAGCAAAATATATGCTTGTACTATGTCTGCAAAATCCGCCCACACAGCTTTGCCAGTGATTCTCATCCCTGACCTGTTACCCCTCTGTACTGCAGACACCATGGGCTCCTCTGAAGCAGACATTCCCAGGCTGGCCAGTTAGTGTTACAGTTTTGCAATGTACGCACATGGGAATTAGGGGTGAGAATTTCCAACTCAATTGTAGTAGTCATAAGCTGAAAGTGTGAATCTGTTGACAGACTCATGCCTTAGCCAACTGCACCAGCAGTCTCCAGGCACATTCTGTATTAATTTTTAAATTTGCCGATATAGTAAATGGGATTTCACGTCTTTAATGATATGGTGACTTCCCCCTCATTAGAATATGCTTTTATTGCACTCTTTCTGAGGGGTTTTATGTTTGATTTGCTCCTTGGAGGAGGAAGCACTTGGAGTTTTGAGATGTATCTTGTTACACCATTTCATGTCTTGTGACTCCTTTCAAAAGTACCTGCCTGCATGTTTGAACTATATAAAATAAGGACCTTACAATGTATCATTTATAACATAGTTCATCTAAATGCAACATCTTAGCCTTCCGATATTCCTATTTCTATAGTACATAGAAATGTACTCCAGTATCATGGCATATTTATAACAAAACAAAACTAAAATAAACTGTAGCACAGTTGTCGTCATGTTGAGTGACAGACAGAACCATACCAATCGACTATGTATGATTATGCAGTGTTGTTGTAGATTATAGCTCTTTAACTCCAGCCCACTTCCCTATGATACAGGAATCCGTTTGAAATTCTGGACTGTCACTCACCAGTTCTAAAGAATTGAAATGACAGAGAGATGCCAATGGGTGAATGGTGCCTTCTGAAAATTGTAGGATTTTCACATGTAATTACAAACAGAAATGGACCTATCTTTGCAGAAGAAAGTGGTGTGAATTTTTACAATAAAACCAGGATTATCTCTTTGCAAAAAAAATAATTGAAAATGAGTTCATCATTCAAATGAAGATGGCTTTGGCATCAAATGTTGCAAAACCATGTGTGATTTTTTTAACATGCCTTCCCTATGAAAACAGCCATTTTGCCAAATATGTGAATCAAGAAAAATTAAAGAAGTGGTGAGATCATGGATGTTAACCAAACACCTAGAGTGTGTGAAATGAAAAAAAAAATTGTTTTTGTACAGCTTAGTGCTGGAGCATAGCACACTACCTTCATAATGTGTAATAAGAGGAAGTCTTACAATTAGAGGGAACTGTGACAGTTATGGCAATGTCCTGCAATATGCTGAATAAACCTTATTGATTTAAGTTTATGTATCATTGTGGGCCAGGGATTGTATGTAATTCCATGGGAGAGGGTGACCAGAGCTCCTCCAGAAATTAAGAACAGTGGGGGCAGAGGGGGTGATTAGGCAAATTCACTCAGGTTGTAACATCTCCCAAGAAGTACCACCACCTAGAAAGGCTTGCATATATTAGTTCAGATTGGATCGTCTAGCCGATAAATAAAGAACTTTTGGATAAATGACCAAAGTTTAAATTGATCGAATAAACAGACAGGACTTTCTGTCCAAAGGAGGTCCCAATCTTTCCTGGGAAGTGTTGGAATGACTTGACTTTTTCCTAAGGGTTCCTGTTCTGTGCAAAAGGTGTTATGAACTTGTAACAACAGAAAAAAAGCCTTTGATGGGGTTTGAAGGACGGTCCACCTACCAGAGCCCTTGTTGGGGCTGAGGACATTTCTGGTAAGCATATTGGTATGTGCGTAGGTTCTTCTATTCTTGTAAATATTTTTCTCTGCAATGCTTTTACTTTAAGAATAAATGTGCTTGTTTGGGAAAAATTGTGTAGAAACTTAACCGTGGACAAAGGTGCTGTTTATAGCCACTGAGAAGAAGGCAAAGCAGGTCTGTGTAGGCATTTTGACTTGCTGGGGAAGACACAGTATAGGTGGGGAACTGTGCAGCCTGGAAATATCCCAGTCAAGAAAGAGATAGGTGCAGGTCCCTGCCCAAGAGAGGGGACAGCTGGGGAGCTGGAAGCCTAACAGTGAGTGTCCTGGCTGGACCATGGCGGGGAGCATACAGGTGCAGTTGCCCTGAACTGTGACAGGAATCCCAAATCAAATCCCAATCCCAACACCTCTGGACTTTGTTATAGTTCAGCTCTAACTCCAAACTTCCCAGCTGCTTTCTGTCTCTCCAGAGCCCGATCTAAAGCCATGGATGTAAACACCTTCAAATTTGTGGGGGGGGGGAGGAGGGTTTCAAATCTGGATTGAAACATTGCATCTATTTTATCTTGTATAGCACTCATTGCCATAGTATCTGAAATCTGATCTGTCTCCATCTAAAATATAAACTGCCTGTCCTCCTGCTATGCTGTGTCATGTAGTTAAGATCCTCTCTAAACCTCGGGATCTTGCTCCCTTTGGTATTTCATCATAGCCAGAATTTTGGGGGCTTCAGAGAACAGTGTAAAGCACATTTGTTCCAGCAGGTTTTGAACTGAGTCTTTTAACTGAAGCAATTAACTGTTCCTTTCATATAGCAGTGGGATGACTCCTCGCGTGAGTAGTGTCACCTTTTCACAGCAAGCTATAGAGGGGTTTGATCACCTTAAGCAGATGGAATTGTTATTATGTGTAGTTCAAAGTGCTGTAAAATTTCCAGATGCTGCTACAGTGATGGATAGAGAATACAAATGCATATGCAAATAAATAAATGAGTAGAGTATGTCACTGGAATGACAATCTGAATAGACTTTATCCTAACAAAACAATGGCTTTATATTCCTTGCCTCTTAAATCAGTGTTGATCATGAATTCCAGGTTTAACTATACTGGCATGATTGTTATCAACTGCTGAATTATAGGAGCTGAATTTTCATCTATAGCTCAGATTTAGATAAATGCAAATCTCTGAACCAATCTGAACTTCTTTTAGATGAAGGCAAAGAAGGATGAGCAAGAAACCAGAGCAGAGGAAATTGAAGTATTTTTTGAGTGTTATCACATATCACCCCCAGCACTTTGATACCAAGGTGATACATGCCTAAGAAATGCCAGAGATAGATAGATATGACATTATTTCATCCTCTAAATGCTGGTAAAGTTATGAGAAAAAAAACCTCTGAAACAACAGAAAGAAGGATTTTTTCCCTTCCTTTTATAGCTAAGCAGATGACAGTTTACACTTAAGATAGCCTGTCACATTTTTTGATAGAAAGTCCATCCAGTTTTAAATGAAATGTATCTATATTGAAGCAGATATTACAAAGCACTTTCTATAAACAGTCTCTCAGGAGCCCTTAACTTGCTGTGAGTTTCAAACATTCAACTACTGAGTCAGGCTGTCCTTGTTCAAGGAGGCTGGTAGAAAGCTTGCAAGAGGACTGCATCTGATTTAGGTTATTCTGTACTGTAGCTGCACCACTGTAGCATTTGAGTGAAGACGCTACCTTCGCTGATGAGAGGACTTCTCCCGTTGGCATAGGGAGGCAGTAGCCAGGTCGACGGGAGAATTCTCTCATTGACCTAGCATTGTCTCCACCAGAGTTAGGTCATTATAGCTACATCTCTCAGGGGAGTAGATTATTCACACTCCTGAGAGATGTAGCTATACCGATGTAAGTTCCTAGTGTAGACCAGCCCTTAAAGATCCTGGGGATCCTTCCTTGCCCATTATTAAGTCACTTCCCCTTGTTCAAAGTGTGTGCAAAATGCCATCAAGTTAGAACTAGCCAGGTGGTGGCATTTTACACTCACTTTACACTAAACAAAGTCAAGGCAGTGAAGATCCAGGCTCTAGTTCCTGATGCAAATCTGAAATGACTCCATTGAAGCAAATCAAGGTACCACTCTGCAGTTTCTGCACTGCTCCCCTTCTATCTCACTCCCACTCTCTTCCTTTTAGGGATTTTGCAAGGTAGCAAGACTCTGGGAGAGATTTTCAGTAGGTATAAATTGGCATAGCTCCATTGAAGTCCCCAGAGCTATGCATCAGCTAAGGATCTGGCCCTATGTTTTCTGGGAACAGATGCCTGTTCCATGACCTTCCATAAGCAGCAGTTACAGAACATTTGATGAGAGCTGAGTCCTTAATGAGCAGTTCCTAACAAAGACTCTGCCTTTTTTTTTTTTTTTTTTTTTTATGCAGCACAGTATTTCCAGGAGTACATGATTACTTACAGAAAATGCATTCCAGTCAACTGTGAGTTACCCAGGGCTTTTTCTGAGTTCTGCTGGAAGGGGGAAAAAAACCCAATACATATAGTGGAGGCTGTTAGAAAATATGATAGTCCCTCCAGGACTGCAAGGAGGGAAAATCTGGGTCAGACCAGCTGACTTTCTGCAAAAAAGGGTCCTGCTGAGCCTGCAGCATTTCACAATGAAGCATTTACACAATGTTATATACAGGACTGTGTATGTGATGTAGAGATGCATGGATCTGAGGGGGGGAGGGGGATACAGGCATAGGGCAGCTCCGAGCAATAACCTCTCCCTTTGAGATATGGATTTTTTCTACAAAGAGATGCCTATCACAGATTTAAAAAAAAAAAAATAAGACCGCACTGGTGAACTCAATACTGCCACCCAGAGTATCTCTTTGCATAATATATGAGGTGCTGCTTGGATTTTGGAAGTAGGGAGATTAAAGCAGATGATCTTTCTGCATATAAAGCAGCCAGAGACAGCATGATGGATCATTGC
The DNA here is from genome assembly GCF_026122565.2 of Emydura macquarii macquarii. Classification (NCBI taxonomy): domain Eukaryota; kingdom Metazoa; phylum Chordata; order Testudines; family Chelidae; genus Emydura; species Emydura macquarii. Next base: position 2,374,747 of record NW_027131527.1, read on the forward strand.
TGAAAAAATTTCATCCATGCATAATTGCTTTCTGATCTTCCTCACTGAAGTACTATCACCAGCTCCGTGCCTGACTATATTACTTAACTCGTAAAAGCCACAAGCATCCTTTACTTCTGTATATCTTGTCCAGAGCTGGTTCTGGGGTCAGTTGCTTTACAAGCATGCTACTGACAGTAACAATAAAGCTGTTACAAACTGGATCAAAGCAGCTTGCACCTGAACAGCAAGGTGAATCTGATAATTGGCTGCATGTAGGGCCTGGAAGATGATAGCTTGTTGGGGTGCTTGAGATACATGTGGTTCATTTCTGTTGAACCCTTTGTGGTTTGTTTCATTTGCCTGATGGCTTATGAAGCAGTTAGCAAATGAGGAAAATGAGAGAAGACACTGGTGTTTTGCATGGCTTCTCAGCCGCTTTATTTTAATTCCAGCATATCTTGCTCAAAGTATTTACAGAATAGGATTTTAAAACTGTTCCTATGTAACTATGATTTTGTGAGAGGCATGGATGAGAAGGAACACAAACTTGTCTTTCCTAGTAAATGGTGAATCTCAAATGGATTCAGGGTTTGGTTTGATTCAGATCAGCATCCTAAAATCTGGGGGTGAAATCCTGACCCCATGGAAGTCAATGACAAAACTCCCATTAATTTCAATAGGGCCAGATTTCACCTTGGATATTTCTTCAAACCTCTTTCATCTGCAAAATTGGGCCAGAGATCTCATGATGATAGGCCTTCTATCAATCTATGAGATTGCTCCTGCATTGGTTGAAAACACGGAGCCAAATTCTCTACTGATATAAATGGGCAAAACATTATCAAAGTCAATGGAGGTGCAACCTTTCAGACTAACAGAGAACTTGGCCCATTTTCGCTGTGTGTTGTGGTTTTTTAGGGTCCCATCCAGAACAAACAGGGGCAGAAAGGAACATGTACATTAAAAATAATGGGGTGTGTGTTACAGGGAATTAAATGCATTTTTCTAACCTGAGAAATGTTTGGTTCAGGTGTGCCTCAAGGGCAGGGGAACAATTTTGGGTTCTTGTCTTATCTGTAATGTTTACAAGCACTTCTCCGAAGTCTTATGACAAGTAGAGGATTCCTGTCACAGCGACCCCTGTGTACATGCGATTTCAGTACAAATCGCCCACTAATAAAACAGTGAAAACTAAAACTAAACATGATCTTATCACTTACCATTGTTTTATGTGCTAGTTTGGATCAGCTAGTAGAATTCTAACCTTTTCATTCTGAAATAGCTCAACATTTTGATAAGAATTAACCAATAAGGTTCAAAAGTAATTATTCTAAAATACCTATGTAGGATAATATGAGACACTTTCTATAGGTTTTTATTTTAAAATATATTTTTCCATAACTGGGATATAATTGTCTATTAAACGATATAGGATAGTTTAAAAAACCTTTAGAAAAGTTACAGAGAGACTTTCAAGGGTAGAGATGGGAGTTAGTTATCCAACTGCATTGCCTTTCAATAGGAGTTGAGTGTCTAATTGGAGTGGAGCAGGAGGTTCAAGTCCCAAACAGACTTTAAGTGCTGACCTTGCAATATAGCATAGAAGATAGGGTTGTTGTGCTCCCCTTCAGATGAGACATTAAAGAGAGATTCCTTTTTCCTGCATCCAGTGGCCTTCTTAGTGAAAATGAAAAAGCTCATTGTACATTCTAAAAAGAGCAGGGGGTTGACTCTTCTGTCTTAGTGTCCTTTCTCAATAAAGCAATTTTTAATATTCCCTGTTGGTTGAGCTATTGCTGAGTGCAGAATTGTTACCCCATCTTTCCTATATGATCGGTACACCTTCAAAATCTAAGAATTATTCATGGATCTCAGCTGTGTATTGGAGTCCAAATAGGATTTTATTTCTTGGAATTTTGACAATATGAATGTTGGACCCAATTATGTAAAGCATCAGTGCAAAACATATGAATCAAATTCAAATATAAACAACTTGTGAAACTTTTATGCCCAAGTAACTATTAATGCCCAAGACAAGTAACTATGGGCAAAGTTCTGATACCTTACTCACACTGAAGTACTTCCATAGAATTATGATTAGCCCCATGGGCTCTCATACAGTAAGGTGCTACTAAATAAAAATGAAGGAATCAGAATCTGACCCTATGTGAGGCCTCAGCCCTAGGTGAGAAACAAGGCAGTGGGCCCAGCAAGTGTGGGCCAATTAAATTAGTTCTGTGAGATCGCTAGTGGGACCCCAGGTAACACAGTTTCTCTTTGGCTTTTACCAGCATTAACCCAAGATGTTAGCACTTTATCATAGACATATACCAGTCAGCTAAACTAATGAGTTGCAGCTGTTGCACTGTATTTTCAATAAACTGATGTCATCTCACAATCAGTGAACTTCTCCTGGGGAGAGAGAGAGAGTCAGTGAAAATGAGAAGCTCTGGAATATGATGGGGATTTATCAGTGTAAAAGAATTGGTTCTGCCTTTGAAATCAGACTACTGATAGTTGTTCATTTTATTCCACTTTCCATGAAGAATTAGGAATCCATCAAACCAGTGATCGGTAAACCTAAAAAGACTCCAAGGTTCAGTCTAGATGTGCACCTAAAATCTATGGAGTCTTAGCTGATCTACTTGAGACTGCACAATTGGGCTTGTAGTCCTGTGTAAAGAGACTGTTTCATGTGATTTCTTGCATCTGGTCGAGTCATAAATACCTCAGGAATGCCTCTGTCAGTAATTCAGCACCACTGCTGCCAGTCCCACGTGGTAAAAGGAAGCCCAGGGGAGTATTGAAACATATCAGAGTTCAGAATGGAACTTGAAAGAAAGAAGCAGGGCTATTGGTGTGGCAGAGGCTCCACAGGCCTAGGAGAGGGGCAAGGAGCCACCAAGGGGCATGTAACATATAAAGGAATTAAAGGAGAGTTAGAAACATAAGGCCAAACCACGTACTGCAGACAAAGTGTTCAGGACCCAAATGAGTGGAAGGATGTAAAGATAGCTGAAAGGTCACCTTCCCACTTCTCTGATCATACTCCTGCTCTGTGCTGGTCCTCCATTAACTGTACTAGAACACCTGAAGGCTGCTTTAACTGACCTGTGGCTGCAGTGACCATGGCGACGACACAAACGAGGATTGATGTAGTGCAGGCACATCCCCATCTCCCCTGGCCGTGCATCCTGTTTCCCTGGTATGCTGACAGCTGGGAGGCCAAGTGGCATAAGATTTCCTGGTGTCATCAGAGGATCACCCATAGACTGAGGTGATGTTCTCTGGGCTGATTGACATCAGGTTACTTAGCCGGGCAGTGCAAAGGGCTGCATATACTGGCAGATCTGGCCCATAGGAGTTAACATAAAGGATCAGACTACTGATCCATCAACTCTGGCATTCTGCCAGGAGCAGTCCCTCAAACTCAGTAATTTATAGGACATTGGAAAACCTCTAATGCTAGTTATGAAATGCTTCTCTTTGATACTTCTCTGGCCTTCTAATTTCAAAGAGGGTTGGTACAACCTCTGAGGCCCTGTGGAGTCATGGAGCAGGCTGTGAAAGTCAGAAGTGCATCAGGGAGAGCTCTCCATTCAGAAACAGGCAAGAGGGGCAATTCTGAACTGATCTTGAAATTTTTAGGAGACCCTCTCTGTCAGCGGGAGTGTGAATACAGACATCTGAGGTCAGAGAGGAACTGCGATGCCAATGTCTGTTCATTGAGGCTTTCCATTAAGAACTAATACATAGTTTATTCAGATTTCAGTCTGTTCCGTACGTTGTAGTTATCTCAGGGAAAATTACAGGCTTGATACAAGAGGATGACAATAAAGCTACATTTGAGGTTTTAACGAAGAGATATGAATTGACAGTGTCTACTAAAATAGCAGTCTATTGCAATTTTTAGATCACTGAGCTTCCTTGTTTAATAGAACAATGACACTGACTATTCTTGTTTTGTGTTGTAGGTACATTCACCTGTAATTATTACAGATAAGTCATAAGAAAATGCTTTGAGCAGCCCATAAATCTCAGTCGGCTGGGAATGCATTGTTATCTGAAAGCTAGGCCTGAACCTCAGTTTCAGTAAAACCAGACAGTTTCCAACCACTTTCCAATCAAGAGATTTTCATATCCTTGAAATGAATCCCCAGCAATCAAAGCTCTTATGCAAAGGTTGGTCCCCTCCAACCAGCCCCAGGATGCTTTAAGACAATGCACTGAGGAATTAGCTCATGCAACTCATTCCTGAGCACAACCAAAAAGCCTTGAAAGTGATTAAATGAGTCCGTGTCATCTGTGAATGCATTGATATTCATCCTTATTATCCTTTGCATTTTCTATTCAAGTAGCACATAAATTATCAGCTCTGTTGTCAAATGCTGCATGTAATTGTGTTTAGCATAAAACCCGGGGGGTGATAAGGGAGGGGGAAAGAGCCATTCACTTCTTCATAGAAGTGCAGAGCTAGCTTTGATTTCAGGTGGTGGCTATCCAGTCTTTTCAAGCACTCCCATGATGCCATGTTTAAAAAGGTGGACCAGCCTGTCAGGATTAAGAATGCAGTTCAGCAGGAGCAGCAGAAGTAAATGTTTCACTGGAACAGTGCATACCAAAGAATTGGAAACACTTTGGGTTTTAGATGTTAAATAACTATACACTGAAACCACATGTCCAATGCCGTCAGTTCTAAAGCAAAGCTGTCTTGTTGCAGAATGTCTGTCACTGCGGTGATCTACCATCTCCCCATCTGTGCTGGGACCCCCTTTTCCCTGCCAGCCTCTGCCCAGAGGCCATGAACCTGCAATGGTCTGCAGGTGACAGTTCCATGACTGTGGTGACAGCTGTTACAGATCCTGGAGAGAGCCCCCAATAGTTCGCCAGCAGATGAGTGCTAAACTAGACAGCTCTCTTTAAGCTTGCTGCCCCTTCTGCACGTGACCGAGCATCTCGCCACAATATCAGCAGCAGAGGGGCTGATAGGCAGGCTCCCTAAAATGTGCTTTGTCCCATTTCCATAAAGGCTGAAGCTGTCTTTGGTTCTGCTATGGTTTATAAAGTAGATTCCTCACAGATTGAGGCCTCGCTGGCCTCCAGTGACTGGATCATGAACCAGGATGAGTTGCTTTCATGCCTATTCCTTTACAGATCAGCCAAAAGAGAGAGGGCTGGGTTCTCTGGTGTGACCCACCCCCTTTGCATCAGTTAGGTAACACGAAGAGGCCAGAAAGCAGCCAGATTTCCCCAGCTGAGGATTACCCTCGTATGGGGGGATTCCTAACCAGTTCTTACATCACTTCTAAACCCCTGTGAAGGAAGCATGCTGGGGTGTGGGAGGAACCTGTCTGGAATACACTGTGCTTTGGCAATCCCCAACTGGTAGACAGCCCCTTCGGAGCCATAACCAGCCTCGGTGGCTTAGGGCAGCACCCAGGGCTGGCATAGAATCACCCCAGAAGCAGAGACCGGAAACTCGTTCCCTTGTGCCCCTCTCTTGCTCAGTGGAAGCTAAGTGTAGTTATGAATGTGTGTCTGAGTCTTACTTAGTATCGTATACTCAAATAGGGTAAAATAGGACAACAAACAAGCAGGTCATGGGATTCCCAAAGGCTATGGGAAGTCTTGACGTTCTCTGGCTGAGCAGCCTCAGAGAGATTTCCTCTTGAACGATCAAGTTAAATACAACAATAAGCCCTGACCTAAGCCTGCTGTACAGGTCCTCCATATGATCACTTAGCCAAACTGGCAAGGAAATGCTGCTCTGTGTTTCATTTTGTTTTCCCTCTCCCTACTTCCATAATACATTAAACTTTACATTCCACTCTCTAATGCGGGGCAGAGGGTGATGGTCTTGTAAAGCAGCTCTGCACCTTTTAAAAAAAGGAGACTGCGCCTCGCCAGTGTGTCAGATGTTTGTGAGAGATAAGGATGGTGATGAATGCTCACTTTACAAAAAGCAAAAGGCAGGTGCCAATCTGGCAATTTGATATGAAGCTCCATTTTAGTTTGAAAAGCACTCATGGGGCCAGAATAGCAGCTTGTCCACTGCCGGTAGATCAGCCAGGAATTTCCATACATCTCTAGCATATTAACAGCAGATTTGCCTGCATTTTTGCTACACAAAAAATTGGGCCTTTAGATGTGCTGTTGTTGGACAGGTTTCTTTCTTTTTTCTCTTCTTACCCCCCCCCCCCTCCCGCTCCCCCTCTAATCATCAGACATTCTCATCAGTTTTGTCCTACAAGTGGAGCTTTTTAAAAAAAAAGAAAAAAAAAAGATCTGACTCAACAGCTGCTTCGCTTTTGGATTCTGTAGCAGTTTAATATTTTGCTTCTCTGTCTTCTCAGACGTACCGGGGAGACAGAGTGTTTAAATGCTGCTCTCCCAGTTCTGCACCCAGACAAGCAGAACTTGAGCAGTCAGTAGGTGAATTACCACAGCATCACTTAGATTTCTTTTCTGAATGCTCTCTCGCTCGTTTCTTGAGTTTTGCTCTTCATGTGTCAAAAATTAAACATGTAATTAGGTGCTTAAACATCAGGTCATGGGATATTAGTAGATGTCTGGAATTCATCCAGATTTTATTAATCAGGCTTTTGTGGGTCCTTTTTTATCCTTCCTCCATTTGAAGTGTGAGAATTGTATAATCCTAACAATGTTGAAAAATGTGGTGTGTATTGTACTGCTTTTATTACAGACTTATGTCCTGATTTATAGCCTTACTAGATAGGCAATTAACAAATTTTTTTTAAAAACAGATTGACAGTTTAACTTAAATAACCCATTTTCTAATAAAATTTATACTTGTATTTCTGGAGTCTTCAGACTGATATTAACTAATAATTGAAAATTAAGTTGGTTAAAGATCTATCAAAACAAAAAGCTTTATACTGTTCACTCCAGAGAGCTAAACTCAGGTACTGGGAATGTCTGAGGCAAAAAAAATACACACACAAAGGCCCTCACTGAGACAGTTTTCCTTCTGTGAGTTGCATATAGTGATTGTACCATTGGTTGGTTTTTGGCAACATCTACATGAAAAAGTCAAAGATTCCTTTTGGCTATAAAAGGTTCTGTTCTATTAAGAGATGATTCAAAGCCAGATTCGACTGGCAACCTCAGGGGAATTGGTTTCAGGACCAAATCCTACCCTGGGGTTTAAATGTTCCAGTGGCTTTGTCCACACACTTTCTGACTGACAAATTGCTCTGTCATAACTGCTTCAGAAGCCAAAAAAACTGCATGTGCAAACTGAGAGATTTGGCCCACATTTAGGGGGAATATACAGGTGAGAGACCAGCAGAAGACAGCTACGTTTTGCTGTTGCACCCTGAGAATTATGACCGAGCATGTGTCCAGTTCTGATTACTTGCACATCTAAATCTATTGAAGTCCACAAGCATTTCAAATGGGTAAGACGTGCAGTGTCATCTGCTGTACGTGTTAATTTTTATTTAGTAAAGTTGGAATTCTCTGAATTTGATTTTGCACAATACATTTTGAAAGAGGCAGCGCCTCTGTTTTGGTAGATATTTGGTAGGATAAAAATTAGCCTTACCAGACAATTGGTACACCTATAGTTCATGACTGGATATCTTGTGGGTAAGGCCCTGCACTGAGACTCAGGACACATAGGTGCAATTCTTGGTTCTGCTATAGACTGCTTGGGCAAGTCACTTAATCTGTGCATGCCCATCTGTAAGAGGAAAATTATTTCCTTTTTTCTGTTTAGATTGTAAACTCTTTGGTGGCAGAAGCTCTCCCCAACTGTGCATATGGACAATATATAGCACCATAGAACCCTGATCTTGGTTGAGGGCTGTTGGTGTTAATGTGACACAAGTAATACTGAGAGCTGTGTTTTTAGTCAAAAAAGGAGAATGCCTGAGAACTACGCAGTTTGGGTGTCCAAGAGGTAATGATTTATAATACTGGTGATGATTTATAATGGCTCTTCTAGTTAAAGCTACTAGATGTTTCTAGATGGCATGGATAAGTCTACTTCAAATGCTGCATGCCTTTATTATTTCTCTTTTTCTTTTTTTTTTAAAGAGTAATAACCAAAAAAAAGTGAAATTTCTTCTGGAGATTCTTTTCATGTTGAGCAAAGTGTTTGAGTGACGATACTAGCGTCATCCATGACATTGCTGAGTTATGTGTTATTCATGTAGAATATTTTTTAAAATTAAATCTCTCTGTTTTCTTACAGTATGGCAAAATTTGCTTGGAGTACATTCTAACACTATGGTGCTTGGTCCTTTAAATACACTCAACTTCTGGATGCTAAAGTAAAGCAGTTGAGACTTGAAAGAGACTGTGGAATCCAGAAAGAATTATAAACAAACCCGATGTTAATTATGAATCTGTTAAGCTTCCTGATATGTTTGCTGCATCGCTCAGCTGAATACTTCATATTACCTCAATTCCTTAGGCTGTAGATGGTTTTTTTGCTCACAATGCGGACACGAGGATCTCACGAGCAGCAAAATACATGTGCACAATAACCACCAGAGCCACTAGGGGCTCAATGCTGAGCTCTCAAGTGCCCATCCAGCAGAGTAAGGGGATGCAAAAAGTACCCTTACACTCTTGCACAGGCCACCAACTTTGCCAGACCCTGCACGTGAGGGACAGAAGCCTCTGCTACTGGCTGCTGCTCTTCCCTCGTGCACATGGGCAGAGAGTGAGCAGAGCCTGGACTCCATCAGCCCTTCCAGCAGAGCCACCAAAGAGGGGGAAATAATCAACTTTAGCAAAAAGGCACAGATTACTTCTCCACCGCAGCAAGGGAGTGGCATGACTCTGAGCCTTGGTCTACACTACAGAATTACTTTGGTTTAACTATGTCGCTCAGGTGTGTGAACAATCCACACATATCTATACCGACCTCACCCCCCCATGTGGACAGAACTATGTTGGCAGGAGGGCTTCTCCTGCAGCCATAGTTAATCCAGCTCTGCGAGAGGCGGTAGCTAAGCCGATTGGAGAAGCTCTCTCCCAACGGCTTAGAGCGTCTTCACTGAAGTGCTACAGCAACGTTTTAAGTGTAGACCTGTACCATAATCTGGCAATGCAGCCACACACCACCCCTTTCTGGGACTGAACTGAAGGTTTGCAGTCCAACACCATGTGGTAGGAATGGTGAGAGAGGGCCAGATGCATCCCTGGTATCATTCCTTTGGCATCAGTGGACAAACCCCAGAGACAAATTCGAGTCAACGTGCTTTCGGTCAAGAAATAGCCAAATAAGAAATCCCCTATTATTTCCTATTTCTCCTTACAAACAGCCTGAATGTTTCAAATGCAATCCTTGATCCCATACAGATGTTTAAAATAGCACATGGAACTCAGGGATCCTTTCATCTGTCTAGGAGGATTAATTGCATGGGTTGTTCAAGCTATCTTCCAAATGCTACATTTAGCACTAGCTCTTAGGACAAAAATACCCAGTGGCTGTTGAGCTCTCAGCTCCTGTGGCTCTTGGCTTATGAGGAAGAAACCGGAGGCACAATGGCCATCTAAAGGAAGGGAGATAAATTATTGCATCATCGTATAATAAGGAGGGAGTTAATACTCATTTATAGCAGCTAGTGCTACCTGGCATACATATATTTAATGTGTAAGGATGATTCACAAATGTCACTTGCCCTTCTGTGCTGGCCAAGGAAGACAGAGAAATGAGAGGATGATCATATAAAGAAAAATAGCTCAACCTGTACCTTCAAAAAAAGGGGGTAACATACACTTTCCCTTTCCTCCTCTTCTTCTTGTCAGGTCCCTAGCAGATCCTTCTAAATTTTAAATTTGCATTGCTGCTAACTTGGAACAGCATACGGAAATGAAGCTTCCCAATAATATATGCTCTGCACGCTCTGAAGACTGAAAGCATATTTTGGCAAGTTCCTAACTAGCTGAAACCGGTATCTATCTACATTACATTTTTTATTTTCACACTGCCTGGGAGAAGATGCTGTACATGGTGCTGGAAAGCTTTGTTGGCTTACAGATAGTTTTAACAAGAGAACACAGTGCTAGGAAAAGGATCCAGATTGACAGCCCTGGAAACTCAAGCCCTGTATCCAGAGACCAGGAACAAGTTTTCCCTGCACTGCACCATCAATGAGACTCAATTCTTTTCTGGAGGGCCCACCTCTAGGGGTTTGTGAGTTATTCATATTGCATGCCCATTTCAGTGTTTAGCCTCGCTGCTGATGCTGGCAGAGTACCATTAAGGGTGGAGGTTTTGATGCAGATGCCTGTCCAGTAGGAACTGCACTGAGATTAGCATTTCATTTCACATAGACTGTTGAACAGCCATCAAGTCCCTACTCACTTGTGTCAGATATGAAAAAATAATGTGAGACAAAAGACTTCATATCCCACTGCCGTTTCTCTAGGACATCCAGTTCCTGTTCAGTTGCAAGATGAATTTTTACTGACCTCTTAATTACTGAATGCTTTTAATTAGCCCTTTCCCGCTTTATCAATACATATTCTGTTCCAATCAACTTGTCTTGCTTTAAAGCAACAGCAAATTATTATGTTTACCATTCTGACTAGAATGGGCATGAAATTTGTGTGGATCTGCTCCATCAGTATTATTACTATTATTATGAAAAGTGCTCTAAGATATGTTATTGTTTATTGATTATAATTACATATAAAAAGTGCTCTAAGATACGTTATTACCATATCACATGTGCTAATCAGTTCACACTACTGCCTTTGAAATCACACTGTCACTTGTAACTTTAACCTTCTTTTCCCAGATGCAGAACAATAAATCCTTAAACACAGATGTATAAGCAGATTGCAGAATAGCTTGTTTGTGTCCCAAACAAAAAAGTATGTTCTCCAATATGTTGACATTTGTTCTTGTCTAATTCTGTGTATAACTTTTACAGATACTAGTATGAAATGCTGTTTGCTTTTTAACCAATCTGGCACGAAGAAGCAAGATTTCCTACAGCTGAAAATCAATTCAAAGTGTAGTTAGGGATGGTATTTAGCTATGCTGATTTCTTAGTTACTCCTGGGTGGAGTCACAAAACCAAAATCTTGACTTGTAAGTAAACCATTCACCAAAGAGCCAGTAAGCTATTTGCCATTCCACTTTAGCACAGAATTTATTTGGATGGAAAATCACACAGGAAACCCCAGATGGTTATAGGAAGTGATGTTTTGATCCATTATAAACAAGCTTTTTAGTTCACAACACAAAACTCTGTCTTGTGAGGTTTAATGACTATAAATGGATACTAGATAGAAGAGGGGCAGTTCCTCACCTGTTGTGCTTGGGTGTAGCACCAGTAAAGTAAATGGAGCTGTTGTGACTTACACTAGCTGAGGAACTGGTCCAGCGCCCCTACATTTCGTTCATTTTGTGTGTGACCTGAACAAAATGTAAATCAAATGTAAATGTAAATCAAATGTAACTCAAGGCATTCAAAGGCAAAAGGCTAACACACCCACTACCTCCATTTCCATTGCAAATACAAACCTTAGAAATCATGGCAACCAACTGTAAGAGCAATTTCTTGATTGCACTCCATCAACTATTCCCCATTTAAATATTTAGCTCTGCTCCTTTTATTTCATTTTGACATTCAGTGCACATATCTGTCTGCCCTTTCCAAAGCTGACACAAAATAATAGATTCTCTATAGATAATAGCAACTTTTTCAATTTTGCTGCCAGTTGTAAGCCTGTTACACTGTATATCCTTCTGTTGATAAACTACAATAATGTGATTTATCTCAATGCACCTAAAACATCTCCATAAATTGGATTTACTTTATCATAAACTGGTGTTTCTTTGACTTGCAGCGCTGTGTCATATACACACCACTGTTCTCATTTTGATAAGCTGAGATGTCTTTGAAGAACAAAGCCAAAACATAACAAGAGTTAGATTCATTCATATTTTCATGTGTGACTTCATCCATGGAACATATAATGAGCTCTTCTTTGTCCCCAGTATCTTCGTCTTCTGGTGAACTTTCCCTCATCTGCAGATTCTATCCTCTTGTCCCGTTCCTCCATTCCCTTTCATCAGGAATGTGGTTATTTACTTAGTAGCATTCACATTGTGCTAGGTGCATTTCACGAAGGGACAGCCTCCTAGAAGAAGCTCACTGACTAAGGGCAGATAGAGGTTAGGGGAAGTGGAACAGCACTAGATAATTTATGTACAAATCATTATTGGCAACACAGCAGAGGGACTTCAGTGGGGTCAGGATAGCTGTCCTGTGAATCAGTTCAGCGAGGTCGTACTATGTATAAAAGGCCACATGGAAGAATGCACATAGGTCTTTATGTGAGTAACTGACAAAAGTGCAGCAAAGACTAGTTTCACTTTTTTGGTCACATTCTTTACTACTACCTTTATGTACATCAGACTTCTTCAGTGCATGTCACATGATCTCACATGTCAAAATGGCTGCGACCTAGCACAACATAATCATGCTTATATTTAGAAGCATAAAGACCTATTGTCACGCTGTCTGGAGTGACTCATGACTGTGAGTGCCTACCTCAGAACAGAGTATCAGAAAACAGGGAAGACACCCCAAATTGGTGGTGTGTTCTACAATTAGATTTCACTAAGCCAGTAACAAATGTGAATTCCTGGATCACTATACTAATTTTATTATGGAATCACAGACAGTCCCTTAGACTCTCCAATCTATCTTGCCACCCAGACAAACTGGACTTTGTGATAAAAGGTCACTTACGCCAAAAATCACACCACATTTAGGTTGCTCCCAGTCCCAAGAGACCAGTCACTTACTCCAGATCAATTGGTACCCTAGATCTTACACTAAGGACAACACTGGTAGCCAATTCTATAGCAAACCAACTAAAGGTTTATTAGCTAAGAAAAGGAAATGAGAGTTATTGAGAGGTTAAAGTTAAAATATAATCACAGGTGAGTCACAGTTTGTAATTCCAAATGGTGGCAGTGATGTAATAAACTGCGTTTCCCAAAAGTCTTTTCAGTGTACCCAGATTGTCTCTAGGGATCTCTGCTTTGCATCTTGTACCCTCCCTACAAGTGTCCAAACAGTCCAGAGATGAAGGAACTTTCCCTGAATATATACTTATAGCTTCTTCTCTCAGAAACAAGCTGACAGAATCACTACCCATGTGGGCCCTTCATCTGATGATGGTGAGAGAGAAATGCATTTAGAGGCTCTGACCTCCAATCATCACACACAATGACCACTTGCTTTGAAAGTAGCACTTTTCTGTCAAAGTCCTTCATTTGCATTCCACAAAGGTTCTTTCTTGTTTGATGGGTTATTTAGTTATAGGGGTATACACAATGTAAATGTTCGCTACCACACTGTAACGGGATACAGATAAGTGAAAACAATGCAAGTAAGAACCCACTAGTTTTCATGACATTTAAACAGTCAGTACACTCATACATTTAACAGTCACTATGATCTGTACTAATACACAAGTGAACTGGCCTGGTTTTCAGCTAGATATATGTAAGCATTCAGTGAGGCCTGGGGCTTTGGCATGAGTTGGCACCTAATCGACCAGCATCACAACTATGTATTTCCATGGTCTGAAAAAGAACACCTTTTTGTTAAAGAATAATTAAAACCCATTTGAAGATTGTTTGCCTAAATAGAAATTTTAGAAAACCCTGGAGTACCTGACCCTTCCTAGCTAATAAGCAAGCGTGAGTGCATAGACAGCACATCACAGTGACTGAGCTGAGGGTTTTCTTAACAGCAGCAGAAATCTCCCCTTCTCTTATATGAAGATAACACATCTAAATTATGGTAGCGTAAGCTGTATGTCACACGACATGTACCCAATGCACCTCCAAACCCTACCAATCTCTGCAGATGCTGTTAAAATTACTTATATGTCACTGGAAGTGGGCTGGAAGCAAGGAGACAGAGGCCATATTTTATGAGCACTTTCAGCTCTTCTTTCAGTAGGTTACTCACCTCTGGCATTTGCTGGGAGATATGTGTCTTCATGAAATGGCCTGGGCTGTTCATTTCACCATCCCTGAGACCTTGGGTTCCCCCTCTGTGTCAAGGGATACTGGCTGGTTACACAGCATCGTACACATCTGAAGGAGACTGCATTAGCTTCTGCATAATACCCTGCTCTAAGCTGAATCAGGACGCTACTTATAAACATATTTTCTGTAACAAAGCTGCATGTTGTTGCAGTAGTGGGAGGTGTTTGGAGGAATCACATGTGCTGCAGAAATGTGTCTGTGCAGGGAGTAACAGTAAAGTAATAGTATGTTTGTGAGGAGGTGCTTCCATGCTGCACGCCTCCTGAGGGCACTGCTACTACACTAGGGGGAATTATACCTATCCAGTCCATTAATTTCAGTGAGGGCAGCCTCCCTAATCAGGGTTTCCCCAGGTTTACTCCTCATCAAATAGGCTTTCATTTAACTATACAAAACATCGTTCCCAAGCGACTCAATGTCTTTGCCATGCACAGCAGCTCCCCTCCTATCTTGCTATCCCAGCCCAACACAATGTTTCTCCCACTTGTCCTCCTACCCAATTCCAGTCCCAAGGAAGCCTACCTCATGCCTCTTAAAGGAATATTAACCAAAAATATCCAAAAAAGACAAAACTACTTAACAAATTTAATGACCAGCATTCCAGCTGTGTTCAGCTCACAGGCTGGGGCTGTTTCCGGTAGCATTTCTCAGAGATTTTTCAAAACAGAGATTAGTGTTTCTGACAGGTGCCAGAGTGACAGCTTTGAACACATTGTGCAACAGGTACAGAAAGGGTAGTTTTGCTCCAGTGTAACTTAACTGTGACCAAGAGAGACCTCTGCAGGTATGAATGTAGTTTAGTCTTCATGCCCATTTAGTTGTTGCCTTCTCTGAGACTACCAACAAAGGGGCCAGTTATATGAGTGATTTTGTGATATGGACACTGAAAAGTGAACCTAGACCACTGACCCATTTCACATACAGTCCTAGAGCTTTAGCATTTCACCTGCTCTTCAGGAAAAGTGTCTTTTTTATGGGAATTCAATTTTATTCAGTAGAAATCACTTTGCAGGGCAAGAAACTCTGTGCAGGTCAGGTAGTATTTTAAGCTGGTATCCATTGACACAGAGGGGAAAATCAAGGTCACAGAGATGTAGAAATGAACAGCCCGAGCCATTTATGTATTAACTGTATGACAGATGCATTAATTCAGTCAAAATAGATGTTTTATTATATTAAAAGAAAGGGCGATAAAATCCCCATGTCACATTGCAACTCAGATAATTATGTTCTGTCTACCTACATTCCCCCTGCCATTTCAACTGGAATAGGTATACTTCAGTTCCTTTCCTAAACATTTATGTAGGGTTGCATGGCTCTATTAAATAGTTCTTGTAGTCCACCACAGAGATGGCTGCAGTTCAGCAGTGAATGAAGTGAGCCAAGTATATCACTTCATTAAAATGGGAAAGTACTTTGAGATCTTGTGGGATGAAAGGCATTAGATTGGGTAAGGTTATTATATTAAAGTTTCTCAAACTTCTACTGAAATAAGATTAGCTCTTAATCTCAGTGGAAGAACTTTGTTATTTTCAATGTCTTCCATAGCTTTTCATCAGGATCTGAATCAATGGAAGATTCTTGTAATAAGAGATAAGCCTGAGCCACAAAGTTCAGACCAAGATCTAAGCCCCCTCCAACTTTGCAACTGTTCAGATTCATGGTTTTTGGTCTGGTCCACCTCTAATTGTAATGGAGATATCTATAGATTTCCTCTGCTCCATTCATAAAACCACCACCAGTAAGGTTTACCATATAAGTCTCTGGCACTTATTTCCCTTCCTAAAAAGACCCCACGGAAATTGACAGACAAAGAGGGCAGTAGCCAAGAACAAACATTGTGATAGATGAAAAAATAAGACAGGAAAGTCACAGATAAGCACTTAAATGTAAAATGGAGGTGCCATGGCCTGGATCCCCAAAGGTATTTAGACTCCTAACTTGCATTTAAATCAGTACTTAAGTGGATCTGGGCCCAAATCTTAAAGTCCTGATTCAGAAAGCACTTAAGAGCTTTCCTGAATATGACTTAAGCACATGCTTCAGTACATGCTTAAAGCTAAGCATATGCATAAAGGCTTTTCTGAGCTGGGGCCTTTGAGTCTCAGTTTCTCTAGATAAGCACTGAAGAATATCTAACATTTCACCTTTTGCAACTGCATTTCCTGTTGTTGGTTTCTGCCAAAACCTTAAGATTTTTAAAGCAGTTATGCATATGTCCATGAATCTCCATAAATAGAATTTTATATTAAACTGGTGCCACCAGGTAATACCCAGGAGTTTGTCCAGCCATTAAATCAAGCTGAAGGGAAAGATTCAGTTGTAGTCTAAAATGTAAAGAACCTAGAGTCTCCAGTCTTCTTCAGCTGGAGTCACATGAAGTCAAGCTGACTAAAGAGACCCTGTCTGTTTGGGGTAAAAGGAGTTTAGTTTTACAGTTGTTGGGATACAGATTGTAATGTTTCTGTTCTCATCACATCTCACAGTTTCCCTTCCATTCTGATGCCCAAAGATGAACAGATTGTCTTCTGTGAGGAGATTTCTCAGCACTCCACCATCTCACCAGAAAGGGACAATGTACTAAAGTAATACATAATAGGTAAATTCACTACAATGTAAACAATTTGTACGTGTACAAATATAAATGTCTCGCGCAGCGTTCTGACTTTCTCATCATGTAGGAATAGGTTTGAATTATCAAACAAGTTGCTTATTATGTTGCTTTCCTTTGAGCCATCCCTTCTGGGAGGGATTTATTATTTTATGAACACTTAAAATCTTAAGCCTTAAATGTCAATTCAAGCCTTTCTTGCCATGTCATGTGATTATAACTCCATTTACTTCCCAGACAGAATATGCAAATACCCATGGCACGTCTTTACAATGAGATGAAAAATTACCATAATTTTCTCCGGTTCTCTCCCATGCTCCCTGTCATCCAGCCTCAAGTCTATTTCTCTCCTCCAGGTGACATCAGCCAGGCTGACAAAGTAAAACCGTCAAGACTAGAAGACAAGAAATAATTCTGAAAGCTAAAAGGAAAATCGAAATGCACACGTTCTCCAGGAGGAAGATAAAGCAGGTTTTCCAGCTCACTGATAATGCTGGGCATATTTCATATCAATTTAGTTAAAAGTTCTCAAGGCTCATCTTGCACTCTGACAGACATTTACCTACTGAAGGAATTAAGTCTCAAAGAGGAATTCAAGGCAGGGATTCAGATTATTAAAAGCCATGCAATTTTAAGGATTTTGTGGTGAGTGGAAATAAAATACAAATGACTTGATTTTCCAGGGCCATGTACCTTGTGAGGTCATTTACACCTGTGCAAAGTGGGTGGAAAATTCTACCCAATCAGAATGGCAATATTTATATTCACTCTGCAAACTTGTAAAGGACCACAAAATGTACAGACAAGTGGAGAGTCAACCCCAAAGTTTTAGGCTGGCATCTACAAATGGGCTTAAAGGAGTGAAGCACTAGAGCTGGTTAGAAACTTTTTGGTTTTCAGGCAAAAAAATTGTTGACACTGTTTCCATTTTTGGGTGTTTGCAGAATGTTTAATTTCCCACCCAAACTTAGACCAAAAATGTTTGAACAGTGCTATTTGGTGTCCAATTCCCATTTCATTTAAATAGAGCTGTGTGCCCAACTCCCTTGGACGCCTTTGAAAATCTTTGAACCTTAGAGCCTATAAAACCACATTCTGTTCTGACCTGCTTGTGTCATTACTTGCCTTACTGTCACAAGCAGAGGCAGGAGTGTACAAGGCTCCCGAGAGCAGAACCATAATAGAGATGTCTCTTGAACGAGCACCCTTTGGAAGATTCCATGGCAAAAAGTTGGCTTCTCCTTCACTCTGTGTTCTGCAACTGTTTGGGGGCATTGGCCTGCTATACTGACTGATAGCTCCAGGAATTGAACTGCCAGCTCTTACGTGTACACAAACATGAAGAAGTCAGCTAAATAAAACAATGCAGTGCATTTGACTGAAAAGCAACTACATACCTGGGAAGCAGATCAAATAATGACCCACTCATTTCACCCTACCCCAGCTTTTAAAATCAAAGTAAATTATTTGTCCTTAACTAATTCATAAAATGGGTAGTCTTCTAGTCTTACATTTTAAGGATGCTAGTTTTGCAGTTCAAGAATGATTCTGATCTCTCCTTTTCACAGTATACACATGAGCTAAAGCAGAGTTTGGGCTTGTTACATAGCTCTTCTTTTCTTTGGTTTACTTTTAAAGGTTCCATTTTTGCCTTCCACTCCACATAAACTAGAGGGTCAAGTGGCATAATCTAAAGTCTTCATTGGGCACGTGAAGCACTACAGGCTAGGCCTCTCCCACCAGACTTTGATTATCTGCATTCCACTCCCCAGGAAGTCAGGAGCTATAGCACGCTCCACAGACAGCAATATTTCCATTAAGTGCTAAAAATAAGCAGTTACCAGATAACATTGATAAATGGCTCCCTTTAGGGAAAGGATGTGCATCATTTAACAGGCGATGCTTATGCAGGTTAAATGAGGTCTTTCCAAGCACTCCTCCTCGTGTATGGACAGAACATAAAGAACAAGTTTTATACCTGAATGTCCTTTGGATTTATATTGAAAAGACTGTCACACACCAATCTGAGTGTGAAATCATGCTTGTGCTCTACAAGTTTCTTGTGCTTCTGGCAAGCAAAGTTGTAGGCTGCAAGCATGGAAGGAGAAAGAGGATGCAGGTTGCCAGCCTATTTTTATAACATTTATTATTATTTATATGCAGAAGTATGGTGCTTAACAGGCATATCAATAAACCAAGGTCCCTAGGTTGCAATCAAAGGAGAGCTCAAATTTCAGTGTTCAGAACTACATCTGGGTCCGGATTTCCCCAGAGCTTCAGGGTCCTTGGATCTGATGTTTTGGTCTGGCATGTTACCAAGTGAGGGGTCACCAGTAAGTTCAAATAAAGATGCAGAACTGAAGCTTCCCCCAAAGTCCTGAGGTGTTTGGATGTGGGGTTTGGTTTTTCACCCATCCATAGTTACAATCTAAATTAGAGAGAAAACACAACAAATATAACAACAGATCGTGGTGAGTAGAGAAGTGGGTTGAGGGCAGAGCACAATAAATGGTAGGATGGGACACTGCTCTTGGTATACCTGCTCATAACTGCCCTACAAACTGCCCTATGCTCTAATTCCAGAGCATAATAAATCACCTTGGGCAGTCACTTCCTTTACTAAAAAGACAGCTGTATACAAAAAAGACCAGTTCCTTTTCCCCTCCCTTATTTTCAAGTATCATCTCTTCTTTGGGTATCCCATAGCAAATGGGATTTCACAATATCACGTCCAACGTAAAACAACCACTTCTGCAAAGCATCCACAACTTTCCCACACACAGAGGGAATGAGGGCCTGTTCTTTGCATATGTGGGAGGAGTTTACATAAGTAGCACTTACTAGCAGCTGAAATGAACGGGAATGCTGAACTATTTGGGACTGGCCCTTCTCCAAGATGGGCCTAAGCTGAAACTCTGGATCCAACCACCCCTGTGAATTCTGATGAAATTCAGATCCAGATCTAAATCCTTTCTGTAATGGGATAAATAGTGCAGTCAGGACACTCCTGAATTTTGGAAATTTAGGTGTGGATTTGGAGGGAATTAAAACATTGTGATCAAGTCCGTCTCCAGTGAAAAGATGACAACCTCTATGAGAATGTGATTCAAAACACTTTCATTATTAATTTGTCTACAAGAGAATTTACTTTTTTTCTTTTCTAATAAAACCACAGAAGATATATATGCTGGTTGTGCTTTCATCTGTATTGGTAAAGACATTGAGACCCAGCATGTTGATTAAATGGGTTGTTTTGACATAATTTCATGTGTAACTCAGTAAATAGTTTTCTGCCTACAGGGTGGCGGAGAGTCTAAGGCTCAATGGGGCCTGAATCTACCAAAAGTTTGGGTGTCCCTGATGATCTTTCTCCTAATCTAGTACTTCACGCATAACACTCCTCTTTTCAGTTTTCCTGAATAGAACATTGTCTCTTCCCACTCCTGCTTTCTTTGACATTTCTCTCAAGTGAAGTAGTCCATTAAGAAACCAATCTACCCTAGCACATATTGCACCACCCTCTGCTTTTCTGCCTCTGGCTCATTGATGAGGTGTGGCACAAAGGCAATGACCTGCTTATTTATTGTTATTAAAAATTCCCTGGCATTTTTAGCCAGAAGAGGGATGATGGTCTTGATGTCCTGGGCAAATTCCAACAAAGATAGTTTTGTACTCCCTACCTGAATTCCTCCAGCAATTTCAATTGACAATGATTTTTTTTTTTTTTCATTTTGGCCTAAGTGGCTGTGTAATATTGCTATAAATGAAGATCTATTGTATTTCAATAGTGAGTGGAGTGATCCCAATACACTGACCTCTATAGGCCCTGATCCTGCAAAGATTTACACACATGCTTAACTTTCAGTATGTGAGTAGTCCCTTGACTTCAGTGGAAGTGTTCACATGCATAAAGCTAATCAGGTAAACCTTTGCAGGGTGAGGATCAGTTTGTAAGATGTGTAGAACACTTTCATATCTCTGGATGAAAGGCATTGTTATCAATGTCTGTCATATCAGATGCATTGTCGGTACCTGAACATTATTACAATCAATTAACTTTCTAATAGATGGCCGGGGGGTGAGGTGGGGGAAAGCCATTTGGCTTGAAAAGAGTATTAAAGCACTATTGGCCATGGATACAGATTCCTCTTTAGCTCAAGTGGTTGAAGAGTGTTTCATAGAGCTAAAGGTCCATCAGGGGCCTAACCTGCAGCAGAGCCAGTCTTCTGGCAAACCAGTGAGTGCAGCTGGCCCTGACTGACGTTGTCTGATTGACTGCACCACCTGATTGGCTGAAGGAGTCAGCAGGCTGATACTTAAGCTCAGTAGCAGTAGCAATAGCAATAGCAGTCCAGTGTCTTCTCAATGGAGTCCTAGCCTGCAGCTGTCCTTTGTCCTGTCGGCTGACTCCACCTTCTGTAACTCTGGTTAACTCTTTGTCTTAAGCTTTGGTTTCTGATCCCGGCTCCGAACAGTGGCTTTGCTCCTGAACCTGCGCTGTCTGAATTCAGCTCTAACTGGTAGGCCAGACTCTTCCTCCATCCATTAGAGTACCCACAGCTCAGTTGCTGACGTAAGTTCTATGGTGCAGGTGTCAAGCTCCACACCAACAGGTGGATCAAATCTCTTAGATGCTTTTATCCAATCCCCAGGAAAGATTCAGATTGTCCAGAGAGCTTTCATTTTTTAAAAAGTCTAGTTTTCATAGTGCTACATCACTTCACATGCAGAAGGTTTTCTCTATCTTAGACTGAAACAACGGTTTTGAAAGATGCAAACTGCCCCATTAATCTTGAATGGTATTAACTCTGAAGCCTTAGGGTGATACCATAAGGGCAAGATTTCCAAATAAATGGAGGTATGCAACTGTGCTTCTAATCTGCACGTGTAGCTATTGCAATTGGCCACATAAACAAAAGTAGAAATAGGAATTGTCCTGAAAGTGCTTTGAATCATTTTCCCCACCAAGTATTGCTGAATCCAGTATGCACTTTGCTAGCAAAAAGTTTATGGCCTGGTCTTTTTTCAAAAGTGTTGAGCACCCCTGCCTGCTATTGACTTCAGGCCATATCAGCCAATCATTGTTTGTTCTCCAGTCATTGACTTGTGGCAGAATCAGGAGGAGCAATGTTAAGTGGACAAGTTGGGAAGCAGTGGTGGGAAAGAATCTGCTGTCTCTTTTGGGGGGGAAGGGCAAAAAGAAGGGTTTGGTTTCATACTCCATCAGCTGTGATTCAGGAGCGTTGATTGCTGTCTGACCTAACTGTGTCCAGAACAGTTGCTGCAATCATCCCAGGAGACACTGTCATGGAAGAGAGCTCAGGGCACATCTTTTAGGATCACACTAGCCCCATTCTGCTCAGTTAGCCAAACTGAGTGATTGCCAAACTGGTCCAGGAGATTTCTCTGTTTTCCTGAATCCAGTCTTTCAGGCTCGCAAGAGTCAGCCTATTATCCCTGTAGCAGTCTATGAGATGATGTTACCACTCATTAAACTCAGTATGATGTGGCTCTGGCCTCCTATGAATCTCTAGAAAGTATCACTGAGTCCAGGATGGGCCTGTTAAGAAGCAGTTTTCTTCTGGGTAGCCTTACTGGAAAAATCATTTTAGAGACAAAGGTTAAAATCCTGGCCCCGCTGAAGTTGAAAGCAAAACTCGCAATGATTTCAATGGGACTGGGATTTCAACCAAGTCTGGGTTCTCTTGCTACATCAATTGTCCTGCAGCTGACTAAAGCAAGTACAACCTGAATGACAGGAGGGATTTCCCTTTCCCATTTGAGCTGCACTGGCATTTTTCATGTCTTGTCTTTTGCCTGAATCTGTATAGATCCTCCCTGGTATCCAGTGGCCACCACACAGACTGTCTATTGGCTTCATGCTCTGGGTTTGGGACCCAGAACTGAGGAGGGACACGTTTACATTTAGCAACAGGTGGGCATAACAGAACCTGAGTACCAGTGAGGACTAACTAGCAACTCTCTGACATTTTAACATTCGAGTGGCAGAATAGTCAGCTGGAGACAAAGTATCCAGACAACTCATACATCCAGGACGGGGACACAGTTCCATAACCTCTCTGTTGCCCAGCCTTGGCTGTGACCAGTCACTTGAATTCCTGCTCACTTTTGTTTAGATTCATGTGTTCCAGAGTAGTAGGATTTCTGTGCTGGAATATAGTAGTGAAGAGAACAAACAATAAAAAAAGTGAACCAGCAAAATATCTTTCAGATGTGAGGTTAAAAACAACACATTTCTGTAGCACTGAAATGCCTGTTAAAATACATGGGGATGGTTTTGACTGTTGCAATGAGATTATAAAAACATTTCGAAGTTTAAAAAAAACCAAAAATCTAAAGTCTCAGAGGTGAACTTTCAGAGTTAAGAAACTCTGTCTTTCTGCTACACTGTGAAAGGAAAATAGATCTACCATATCTTCATTATGCGGAAAAGTCTCCCATCCTGTGTAGGATGTCACCTTCAAAACTTTTCTCTTTCACACTTACCATTCCTTGAATGGAGATTTTCTTCGATCAAGATATCTCAGGCTCTTAGTTTATGAGCTACTTCATGCAAGTTTAAAACCCATTTGAGTCTTTTCTTGCTACTAATAGTACCCAAGGCAGGTTTCTTCAATTATTTACTCTCCACTTTCTGCCAATCATGTCTTATTTGGGTTTTTGTTAAATTGTCTGATTCTTTTTTGTTTCCCAACTCAAAACCTGGTACCACAGAGATTTTTGATGAGGGTTATACTAAGGATAGCTCTGCAAACAGCAATGTACTTGATAGTTCAAAACCCCCACAGGCACTTGATAAATCAGACTTCAGTCGCAATTTGATCCAAATCCAGTAGCATGCCAAGAAAGGACACACATAGTCTAGTATGTACCAGGCAGACAACAACAGTGACACAGTAGAAAGGAATGATCCACAAGAATGGGGGCCAGCAATGTTTGATTTGAGACTATCAGGAAACATTAACTGTGATGGATAAAGGAATCATCCAATGTTTAATGGAAAGATGAGAGCAGAGTTCATGGCATGTCCACAAAACTAAAGGCATGATCCAGCTCCCACTGATTGATTAAGAAAGGCTCCCACTGTCGACAATGGGACCTGGATCTAGCCATAAAAGAGCAAATGGTGGCAGTTGAGGGTCCAAACTTCTTGTTTTCCCAGGTAAAATATTTTCATGAAGGTGGACTTAAGGTTGAGTACATGTACAATTAGAAAATGCCTTAAAAAGAACAAAAGCAACAGCAGCAACCAAATAGAAATTTTGGAAAGCCTCAAAGCCCAAATTCAGTGACACATTAAAAGACAACTCAAAAACACTGGAAAATAAGACTTCAGTATAGACTAAGTATAGACTTAAGCTTTATACACAGTTAAGCTCACCCAGACAAATGTAGCTCTGAATTCAATAGAGCTATGCTGATTTATATCAGCTGAGGATTTGGCCTCATTATCTTTTCTTCAGGTGAAGATTCAGTCCTTTGCTTGAATGAGTTGTATCTTCATTATGCTACAGACTTTAAGAACTTCAAAGCCATAGGCTATAAACATCCTAGCTTGCTTTCTCTTCTCTGACTCTGCTTCTTGGACATATGGAGCGGATCTCAGATGTTTGGTTTAAACATACAAATGTGGGCCAGATCCCTAACTGGTGTACCCTGATTTAAACCAGCTGAGGAGTATGGCCCAAGATGTGTCTGCAGTACGAAGAGCTATGAGCAGTGCTTCATGTTAAAGAGAGTCTCAAGTATATCTAACTGTTATAATTTTCAATTATATCTATTTTCCAGAAGGAAGAGAATATTCAAGGGAAGAGTGGCCCATGGAAAAGTTTAACCTCTGCTTGTGGGGTCTATCATTCATTAACCAGCAGATGCCACTCTTGATAAACCTACAAGGCCTGCCAGTGTATGTTTTCATTGCATCTCAGACAGTGTTTTAAGGAGGGCTTATAGATCCACCTCTATTTATGCCTAAACCAGACTAGCTCTCGTGTGCCAAAAGACTCCTGTATAAACCTCTTTAATGGGCAACTCACCAGACTTCGTCTCAAATTCTATCAACTCAGCAGAATTTTCATAAATACCCTCAGGTTCACTTCCCGTGGGCAGATCGGTGCCCCACACAGCACCACAGTCACCCACATCATTCACAGTCACTAACATCTTGCTGCTATAGGCAGGACCTATCATGGTGGTTCTTTTATAGCAGTGGCCGCATTAGGTGACAATCTCCCTGGTTGCTCTCGGAGCTTTGCTTCAGTCATGAAGTCGTGAATCTTGCAACTCCCTGCACCAAGTTATTTTGGCACATAAATTCTGGCTACTTCTTTTCCCAGCATCCCCAGAAAAACCAGCAACTCTCACTTTCAGTGCTGCTCTCTCTGGCTCCTCCCAGAGCTGCTAGCACTCTTCACATACCAGGAGCTCTCCTGTTGTACCGTTGCTTTTCCTTCTACAATTTTAGCCAATATCTCTGCTGCTGCTTCTCCTCAGCAGCTCAGATGGGCACAGTTTCAAAGCTCTTGCCTTCTGCATCAATTTTCTTTATATCAGAGTTCCCAAGGAA
The DNA here is from genome assembly GCF_026122565.2 of Emydura macquarii macquarii. Taxonomy (NCBI): domain Eukaryota; kingdom Metazoa; phylum Chordata; order Testudines; family Chelidae; genus Emydura; species Emydura macquarii. The sequence continues at coordinate 2,399,980 of NW_027131527.1, forward strand.
ACAGCAAGCTGTTCCCAGTCACACTCAGCACATATAACCACTTCCAACAATCCCAGCCATCCATGCTGAGGATGAGATTTAAGAGCCCCTCTGTGATGGAACCCCAAGGGTACCAGAACCTGCACACTGTCCCTAAACAAGGAGTGACCAACAGCCAGCGCAGACAGATGTCAGAAATAGTGGCGTCTACGCTGATGAGATTAAACTTCCTGCAATGCCTCGCTGGGAATATGCAGATCGAGGATAAAATTAAACAAACCAGAAGGTCACCAGTTATTTAATAACCCAACCTATTCCAGCAAGCAACTAACATTAACCTCCTTTCTAGCTCACAATGACCCAGCTAATCATGGTCAGTGCATAGGTGTGTCAGGGAAGTAGTACACACTCAGTCCCCCATGACGGTGCGGACTGTACAAGAGCAGAGACAATCACAGACTCTACTCAGGGAGCCACGAGCCTGCTCCTTCTGTTTGCCCTAGGAGGGCAAATTGACCCAAAAGAGGTGCAAAGAACACACAGAACAGTCTCTTTGAGCTCCCGCTAGGCCAGGGCAACTCTGCCCCTCATCTATTCAGGTCTATGGCTAAATGCTACAGGCTAGCCTCATAGTAACAAGGGAACAGGAGGCTAAAGACTTGCTGCAGTAACTCGTACTCATAGGCCAAGGATGAAGACAGTGCCTTTCATTCTGACTGACCAGGTTTTCCATGCCTCAGACCCCCAGTCTGTGACCTTGTGGAAGAGGATGGTGATGTCCCTTAATACTGTACTTTTTGTTTTGGTAATTAAACACAATGTCTAATGAGAATAAAATACTGGAGGAGAGCCAAAGAACTGGAGTCTCTCCAGACAAATATTGGCTTGTAATAGTCCTACTAATCATATCTTGTATTTTTGTACCAACCTTTATCTAAAAGCATTCCTCAGATTTCACATAGGGAGCTCATTTCACTCACTGATGAAATGCAACTGTCTCAGGGTGGAATATGGCAGCTACCTAATGCACAGATATGACCCAAAACAATTTAGGACAGGAAAAGAAGATGAACATCATCTCAAATTAAAACTACGGGGAGGGGGAGGGAGGGAGGAAATTTAGAGGGACAGAATATAATTACCCACCCTAGAATTTGGCCAAGACACTAAGGCTAACACCTTAACTTTAAAAAAAAAAAATCATCGTGGGACTGTGAAAGATCATAAGTGTGCAGAACCTTGGTTTTATGTGTCTCTTCTGGAAGTGGGCATCTCCAGCAGCCACCGTGCCTGATAACACCATGCTGGGGTCTTAGCTCAATTCTTACCATGAGGGAAGAGTGCCACCTGCTAAAGTATAGATACACTGTTTCCGTTGTGAAATGTAGCATGCTCTTAAGCAATTTCCCCCTTCATCCCCCAGGAATGTACTATAAAATAGTCATATTTTGCATGTAGACAGCACCTGCCATCAGAGAAGTTCAGAGCACTGTACAAACACTAATCAGTAGCACTGCCTGACTAGTGAAATTTACCATTTCGACTGACTGCTTTATTGGATTTGTTTTAAATATTCACCTAGCTTTCTTAATGACCTAAGCAAGTATTATTATTATGCTTCCCATTTTAGTGCTAGGGAAACAGGCATAGAGTAAGGCTGGGGTTTTCAAAAACATCTCAGAGACCGAGGTGCCCAACCCCCAATGATTTTTGTTAACGGGAGTTCAGCTCCTAAGTCCATGACGTACTTTTGAAAATCCCACCTGGGATCAGTTGCCCAGCATCACACAGGAAGTCTGTGACAGAGCCAGGAATAGAAACTAGGATCCTAATTCTTAACTCACTGACCTCATAACTGAAACACCATTACTTTCAATAAAGCTATTGCTTATGTATCCCCTTATAAAGTCATGGAGAATAGATCCAATGGGACTGAGCCTCAGGTGTGCCTGAGGTACATTTGGTGCACATGAGGGGAGGGGGCCACCGGTAGCTCTCCACCACATTTCCACACACTGCCACCTAAGTCTGAGACAAACTGTGAACCAGCCAGGCCCTTCGAGTAACTTAGATCAGCCTGAGTTCTACTCAGTTATGCCATCAGGAACAGCCCCTGAGATGACCATTCCACCAGGCTAGGATCAATAGAGTATGACACTATTAGTATGCCAACTCCAATTCCTACATCCCACCTATGCTGGAAAGCCCAGGACTGGGTGCAAGGAATTAGCTACACCAGTTTATGCCATCCAAGTCTTCCCCTACAGCAGCCGTTCTGTTAGGAGAGGGTTCTGACTGCTTTGTGTGCCTGAGCAGAGCAAAGCAGCTGGAAGGGGAACCAAGGGCCTGAGCCTAGCTCTCCTTACTTCCGTACTTGTGCCTTAAGCACAAGATCACCCTTTACCCCTGAGGAAAATCTGCGACCTTAACAGGTGCTGTGTTCTGTGAAAGGCCCTCTGACATAGATGCAGGAGTATAGCAAGTTCATGTGAAAGCATGGTGCATATTTAAACCCGCAGTAGAGAATTAGTTTATTACCACTGGGGAAGACATTTTGCCTAACTGTTGGTCAACTTGTCTGAAAAATAATAAATCCGTGACCTACTGACACAACTGAGAAGTCAGCATGGCTAAGTTAGAGGAGCCCTATAATAACAGCTCATTGTGCCATATTTTCATGCACTAGTGTGGGAGAGAACAAAAAATCAGAAACCACTCCTGTGAGCTTCGTTAATTAAATGTGGTATGGCACTCACATTTCAGACATACTGAACTGTAATGGTTTCAAAGTATGCAAATTCCCCTCTGAAAATAGTGAGGTGAAACTGATGTTATCAAAAAGAGAAGGGTAAACTTACTTCAGCACATCTGATGGAAATAATGTTCTATTGCTTAAGCTTTCATGGAAACAGGTGCACTGCAGTGATTCAGAGACATTTTCAAAGCTGTGTCCCATTTTATTTTCCATTCCCACATTGACCTTGCAGGTTTCTTTGTTTCCAACTTTTAAAGCACCATGTATTACAGTATTCCAATCTGGAAAGTTCTTCACTCACAGAGAGCCAAAAGGCATATGAAGGATATTGTAATGATTCACATTGTCAGATCCAGTCTGTTCATTTGCTTGTCACAATACATTTGCATCATGCAATTAACCAGTAAAAGATTTCTGGGCCAAATTAATCTCTAGCATCCATGGAGTTACACCAAGATTGAATTTGACTCTTTCATTCCGGCATCAGAGGATTAATATGTGGGTATGTATCTAACATTCTGTGACAAAAGAGTTAGTATAAACATTGTTGCATTCATTACTCTGTATTTTCCATTAGAAAAAGATAAAAGAATCTCCATTTTATTTAATATAGAGGAAAAAACCAAGAAAACTAGAGAAGAAATGTAGTATCCGCTTGTGAGCTACTAATCGAATGGAGTGTTTATGTGAAACAGGCTGAAAATAGAAAATGTAACAATGGCACACTTTCAGCCATGAGGACTTCTTTAAGACTGACTTATAAAGTAAAAAAATAAAGGGCATATATTTAATATGCCTCAGATCCATCTCTTCCTTGAAGAATCATTGCTTTCTGTTTTGATGTTTATTTCTGTTAGAGCTACTGGATCAAGTCCTGAAATGTGTTGAACATCTGTGACTTCCAATGAACTCAGTGGAAGTCATTCACCTCTTATGATATGCCCTGTGATTTTTAAGACATCAGGCTATTTCATTTCACACCTTTGTCCATGTGACTTTTCGCTGGAATGTCTGGTTGTTGCAATATTTTTGAGCAGTGAGTCTTCTTTGGGATCTGCCATCCCCATAGCTATATACATTTTTTTTTAAAAAAAAAAACAAATAAAGCAAAACAAATGCACAGTTTTAAAAATTTGTCTTTTTTTTAATGAAAATATTCTGGTCAATAAAGAAGAGGACTCTGTAATTTAGCAGCCAATGGTCGGAAGCTGAAGCTAAACAAAGTCAGACTAGAAATAACAATTTTTTAACAATGAAGTAATTAACCATTGGAACAATTTACCTTGGAATGTGGTGAATTCTCCATCATTTGAAGTCATGAAATCAAGACTTGATCTCTGTCTAAAAGATATGCTCTAGCTCAACAAAATGTTATCGTCTTGATGCAGGAATCATTTGGTGAGACTCTATGGTCTGTGTTACACAGGACAGACTAGATGATTATGTGGTTCATTCTGGCCTTAAAATCTGTTAATTATATGAAATGGTCACCCATATGTGACTTGTTTACTTTTAAAAATGTATTTCTCTTGTATCCTTCTGTGGTTTTCTGCTGGGGGGAGGGTGGATTAAGAATTTTTTAGGACAGAAAAAAAATTTTTTTTCATAAAATAGTTATAGAAAACTCAGATACTTTCTGTACAAAAATTCTGTACTGTGTATCTTATAGACTTTCTTTATCTTTTTTTAGTTTTGCATGTTTATTTTTTTGTGAGAGACTGCTCAGCTCTCCTGTGTGAATATTAAATGATTCGTAGGATCCAAATTGAAGAGTGGAGTTTTAATGACTTGCTGTTTATGAATAAAGAATATTAAGCACCGTAAAATTATCTGGGTATGTTAAGTCTTCATGAACAGCAGCCGCTGCCTCTTTTCCATGTAACATGTCTTAACAGAACCATAAGTATTTGTGCTTTAACCACAATGATTTTATGGATATCTGAAATAAGTTCATACATTTTTATGAATAAATTAAGTAAAAACATTATTATGCAGAGACTGTGTCTTCTCCATAATTAAGGCTCAGACTTGCTTCCAATTATAAATATGCTTTCACTTTACAAGCCACAATGTCTCCCAGTGCTATCCCCTCTAAAATCCTCTAAAAAAGGTCCTTTTCCACTTCAAGTTTTGCATAAGTGATCTGTTGTCAGTTAATAACTTTCTGCCAAAAAATGATTGATTCTGGCAGACCACTTTTGAGATATGGGATTCAGATGAGGGTGGGGGGGCAGAAGGGAGAAAAGAGTACTAATCATGGGTTTTTTTAAATTCTTCAAATACTTTTGCCCCAGGTCTTATTTCAAAATAATGCTTCTAGAAAGTTCAGATGAGGCTTATTCAAAAAATCTTGGTGCGAGCCATTGCAGAGGGTCAATTGTGAAAGAGGATGAGTCCATCAAATGAATGATGGGAACCTATGATTTTATTTAAAAAGAAAGTCAGTCTGGCTCTCACCTTTTTCCTTGTGGAGGTAGCCTTCAAAATGTAACCTGACTGCTAGAGAAGGACGCAACCATTATTGCTGAAAACATGCAGAAAATATCAGAGCCCACCTCAATCTCCCAGGCTCCCACACCAGTTGTGTTTTTGCATGATACAACTAGCCACTGGCAAACAGTGCGTCTAACTCAATTATGGTATGAGTTGCTAGTATCTTCTCTTTCCTCTCACTCCCCACCAAAGGGACAAACATTAATGCAACCTTTATTCCCTGTACACTCCCCTCAGATATCTGCTCTTAGCTTCAACGGCAGCACCAACAGTGTCAAATATTAATATCCTCTTCTAGCTCCTATCTACCTCCCTTTCCTAGGGAAACAAAAGAAGTCCTTCTGAGGAGGAATGTCTCCGGAAGGGACTTTTGAATATTGAAAAGACTCCAGAAAATAAGTCCCAGCAGATGCTGCTGTATTTCTCTAGTAGTGGAATCTTTATAAACCTCTCTCCTACAGTGGGCCACATGGTGGTATTAATCTTCAGCGCCCCACATCCGTGGGGCAGGAGAGTCTTCACCAACCTCACAACTTCCTGCATCAGAATGGCTAATAGCAATAGGATTTTCACAACCTACCGAGCAGGGCATGTGGCGGAAATTTCACACAGAGATACAGCCACATGTACCTTGTGTCTTCACCTGTGGCATACTGCCTCTTTGATCCCAACAGAGCTGAGGGAAGCAGAGGCAAAGACAGGGACTCAGGAAAAAGATGGAGAATCGTGGAATCTATGGCTTCCACAAACACTATCTGATCTATTAAGGTTCACAACAAGTCCTGTGAACTTCAGAATGTCGCCAAGGACACAAATCTGGGATGGGAAATGGGAATCAAGGTATGAAGTCTGAGTGTGAAAATGGGAACCTGGGAGTGGAGCAGCTGACTCAAACTGCCTGTGAAGCTGGGAGGCTACGGACTATGAAAAAGGAACTCTAAATCTCTGACTGCCTGGGCAACCAGTGCATTTAAATACCTAATATTGATTGGTTATTTGTTTAGCATTGACATTCAACATGCTTCAACTTTACAAGTCATAATCCTATTGACTTCTATGGGAGCAGACTGGACAATGCTGAGTGCTTTAGCAAAATCTACCCATACTGTCTCCCTGTGAAAAAACTAACTGTGATTCAGCCATACCCATGCATAACACACAGTTTCATCTCATCAGTGAATGCAAAAGGTAGAATGCCTTATTCTTAATCATATGGTGATTGCACGAACTCCAGCCTTCTTCATGGTCAGAGACAGACCACAGAAAAGGATATATTTTAAATTCCTTATTAGACAAATAGCATACTGAAGGTGATCATTAAGATCTTATATATGCCACCAATTAGGCAAATGTCATTAAGCACAGAGTGAGTGTATCTACATTTGCAAACCTCCCAGGCCCAAATTGTGAAATGATAGCACTTACACTAAAAGAAAAACAGTTAGTCTCCAGTACTAAGTGTGATGCTTTGTCACTGCGCTATTTTTATAACTAGTTTCATACATATCAATGTTCTGTGGTACAGATTTTCAGTGCTCCATCCAGAACCTGTACAATATCTTTTTTTCAAACTAAAGGCAAAATGGAAGCATTAGGCCCTAGCTCTGCATTGGGGGCAGTTTGGTATTGCTCCTCTATCTCCCATGGGAAGCACTTTCTCAGTTAGTCACAATGCCTCCCAGATCACCTCTGGAATACAGGCACTCGGCCATGCTTTAGCAAGGTGTAAGGCATCCAAGGTTGCAGGGCATGCGTGACAGAGCCCCCTCTGGTCTGGACTGTATCCTGCTATGTCACAGAGGGCAGCAGAAGAAGCCCTCCACTCTTTTCTTCTACTAGCACTCTGACATAGCAGCTTGCAAAACGTTTTTACTTTTGTATGCATCCTTCAAGGCCATGAGCCTATTTCGCCCCTGCCTGCCCCGTTTGAGAGTGCTAACCCAGCCTAGTGGTGATGGTCCCAAACAATCCTCGGACTCAAGTGGCAAAATTCTAGTACGGCAGACTCTGGCATGGTGATTCAAAGGGGGAAAGCTCTATGGACCATAGCTATCCTTTCATGCCCGCAGAGGAACTGGCCACAGTGTGCTCCTTAGCCTTTCTACTGCCACACATTGAGGACTGCATAAAGCTCTTATGTGAAAAGATGGTGAAGAAAAGTTTGAAGGATGGTGGAACTATCCATTAGTGCAGTGGCTTTTCAAATTTAAGATGGAAAACAGCTCAAACTCCTCAGGAAAAAAGTCCTTGATGGATAAAGAACACATTATATGACATAAGTATACAAAGGAACAAAGATAGGAAGATCAGGGCTCGGTGTTTAGATGTCTTCACTGTGCATTTGGATTTCTTTTAAGTGTAACCTTAACTATTGATTTCCTGGATTTCTAATGATGCTCTGTTGAAAACCATCAGTATAATGCTCTTGTAAAATTTTGAACCATTAAATTATTGATCTCTGTCTAATCTACTTTAATCTAATCTAGCCTCAATTTTAATTCCTGTTTAATAAAGATTGTGTCCAGCAATATTTTTAAACAGTGGGTAAAAAGCTCAGGACAAAACATGTGACAACTGGAGATAAAACATTATTTGTTGAAGGGATCTGACCATGGAACAACATTCCAAAGTGCATTGTATTTAAAAGGTGTTTAAAATTGTAGGCTGTGACTTCATATTTCAGGGGGGTTTCCTAGTCCTACTTGCAGGCTGGGGGACTGTTTGCAGGAAAGTGTGCAAGCTGGGTCTAGCAGCAGCCAGTTTGCAGACAGGCAGCCTAGAGTAAAGTGGGGTGAGCTTCGCCACTCTGTTTTAAGGAACAGCCTGCTTTGTCTCTCCGTTTTGGGATTCTTGTGTGTTGTTCTGGATTCCAAGAAACAAAGCAGTGTTAGGTTGCAATCTTCCAGCAATAGTATTTTATGTTTTATTTAACTTCTCTGTGTGTATGCTGTGAACATTGTGAATGACACGATACAAACACCCCTTATTCTCAAAACCCGCCCAATCTTCCGCATCATCCCCCCTGCAAAAAAGCCTACCCCAAGCAGAGCTCTGGCCCCACAAAGGGAGAAGGCCTAGAGACCCCATGAAGCCCACTTTGCTATTGTTCTTGAATTTACTTAGAAAATGCCTAGATTTCACTATGATGGGAGGGCAACAAATAATAAAATTTTAAGATAGATAATATCAGGAATAATATGGGCCTAATTCTCCAATCTGCTACACCAATTTTACAGTATAACTCCGCTGACTTCAGTTTTGGTGTAAATGAAGTAAAGAATCAGGGCGAATGTCTTTGCAATAATAGCTGTATTGCAATAATAAGTTTTCTGATATCCTACCCAAATCAACTTTTAAAACAAATTCTTCCTAGTCTGTCTATTGCTATTTTCTTTCTTTTTATATTCAGAAATTTTTTCTTGGGCTTCTGTCATTTCCTTTTCCCAATATGTATGAGTTTAAAGAAAATTTCCATTTGCTGCTTACTTTGTAACTGGGGGTTATTTTCAAATGCTGTTTAATCATTAATTGATCTTTAATTCAACAAGTGTGCTGCTCTTAGCACATTTTTACTTATGTAGTAGTAAATTAACTATAATGAATTAGAACTGTTCTCCATCATTTAGCAATAATCTTCCAGAAATGATCCCCTTCCATAAATATCTTTAGAACTAAATCATGTGGTTTTAAAGTCATCTGCAATTATAACTAAATCATATGGCACTGCCAGATACGGCTAGTCCTCATTCACTATCACAGGTGAAATTATATCAATTACAGAACACAGGAGATTTTCCACATGGAAATTCAGAATTCCAATTCTACACCACCTGAGGCATTCTTCGTGAGGCCACTTCAGTCAGGCAAGTAATGCTTTGTTAACAGGGACTGGAATATTTCAGTAGTATAAGTGAATTTGCTCAGTCAATGAGGCATCACAACATTTTCAAAGTAATCTGTCTCCTTGGTGTTCGTAGTTTTGCACATCAGCATCACGTATTTTGCTTTGGTAGCAATCATATGCCAGATTTTCTGAATAGTTCAGGATCATATTTCAAAAGCATAGTAACCAAAATGGGAGCCAGATTTTCAGGACTTGTTTTAAGGAAATGCTGTTTTCACAATTGCTCAATGTTTAGCTCTTTTGAAAAATCTAGCCACCCGTTTTGATGCGTAACCAGGAGCTGAGCTCTTTTGAAGAGCTGTCCTTATGTGATATCTTGTTTATAGGTCTTTTCTCTGGTTCCCAAACTAATTGGTAAAATATCACCTAGAGCGAGCCTAGAATGTTATAAACTACAATAGCTGCCAAAGCCTTTTCTCCAAATTATATCTCAACATTGTTCTAAATTTTATTTTCTCTGTGGGATGTCCTAATCCTTTAGGATTATCCACTTTAAATGAATTTAGTGCTTGTGAAATGTGCCAGATTGACATCACTAGGACTCATATGTTCTGTTTAGCTGCAGAAAAGGTACATCATGGGTAGTAGTAGTGCAGGCATTTCCACTATTAAACATCAATCTTGACCTGGATAGACCATTTCAAAGGTGACAAGGAATTTCTGCATCCATTTTGTTCCTTATTTTCTCTGCTAAGATTACCAAGGTAGAGGTGCCAGTTACAGCCAGAGATGTAAGGGTAGTTGTACCATAGTCACATGTCCCTTAAGAACTGGATTGATATCAACTCATTTCACATAGGACCCCATGAGACTTAGGACTTCAGAGTGTTACCATTTGGGTCACAACCAACCTGGGCTGGAGTCAATTGGTGACCTAGAGGCAAATAGCCAGGCATATCACAAACCTCTTAAGCTATCTACTCCCCTGTTGGGTTATGAATTTGTAAAGCTTTTTACAGTTTTGATCTTCCATTTTTTGTATTGGAGAGAAATAAAGGCTGTATTATATGGATGAGCTTCACCCACGCTGCCTCATAGTTAATATTTTAACATTATATGGTTTAAACTGAATAATAATATTTTGTGGAAACTCCAGTTCAAATTGTTCTTCTGGCTCCTTTTGGTCTAATAGGTTTTTGAATTGAGCAATGGAGCTATTAGTACAAGACCAGTAATAATCAACAGAAACTAGCTGGAAGACGCTAATGAAGTCTACTTGACTTCCAGTAAGACAATTTATATTCACACAGAGCATTCACCATGTCACCCCTATAAAGAAGTCCACATCTTCTTTGAAATGTATGGAATCATGGCACTAGATAGGCAGTATCCATTGATTCCCTACCAGTAACCTAAATTGGACTTATAATAAAGAGCAAGTATGCCTGTCTCCATGAAAGACTTCTTGCCTGTTTTAGTTTTGTAAAAGGAATACCCAGTTGCCCAGTTTGGGCAGAATTTCTGTCCTCTTTATGCTATGGAAGCAGGATAAAGCAGGGACCAAGGATCTGTACTATAATTTCTACAGTGCCACTCTCTCTATTTTCATTATTAGTATAGAAACATCTCTCTCCTGGATATAAATCATTAGAATGATTATTTTTGGGAAGTTGCTAAATTTGGAAGTCTCCAACTAAAATTGCAAAACAAATAAAACCGTATCACTTTAATAAAAGGTTTTTGTTATCTGTTTGCATATGCATATGCATATGCAGAGCAGTCTTATGAAGAAACCTCCTTTTTGGGGATTATTGTTGCTAAATTGTTTTGTTTGGATTTTATTTGGGCTTTTGCTTGTTATTAATTTATTTATCATTAGTGCTGGGAGAAATATTTGCAATAAACTATTTTTTTTTTCAAATTTAAACCTATTTTTCAGTTTGTAAACCAATGACAATCCCTAGTCTCACTGGATAAAACCATTATGTAAGTTTGTCTTTGTCACAAGTGATGGAAAATACCTGTATGTTATATTCTGTACCTGTTGTCATGTCATGTGACCCACCTATCCACTCTTAACCAGACTTATGAAGCCACATCCAGACTTTCAATTCAGTGACCTGAAGGAAAATCATGTTGGTGAGCAAAGTCACAACAATAGCTGAGAATGAGTGTGTATTTGGAAGATTATAAGAAAGGTAGAGGTCTCTTTTAAAGCATAATGGCAGTATTAATTCCCTACCATTGCAGGGGCCTCTAGCATTGGTGCACCTTGGTCATTCCTGTTCTCTGCCTGTGACACACAATAGTTTAGTCTCCTGAGGGCTGTAATACTTCGGTCTAATTTTGGTTGTTGGGTTTGGTGTGGGGGTGGCTGGATTAGTGGCCTGTGATCTACAGCAAGTCAGATGATCTGGTTGTCCCTGCTGGCCTTACACTCTACGACTCTATATTATAAACAGAATTCACTCAGCAATCGCTGCTTGTTTTTGTTGTACAGTATTTTAGAATTTATTAATAGTTTTTCAATGAGTAATTATTGGATATTTCCATTTCAATCTTGCTTATCAATTGTGAGATGCTGTCCCACTAATGTCAGTTACTGATGAAAGCAGATACCCAAGCATAAATACATATGTCCTGAAAATGTACTGTATTTTGACTCTGCTGATGACCATATTTAAATTTTTCATCAGACACATAACATTAAAAGCACGTAACATGAACTGTGAAAGTAAAACTGGCAACTACTGCCAGACTGTTTAATGCTTTAAATAAAAGAAGAAAAATCAGAAAACCAAACCTAAAAAACAAACATTTGCTGCTTTTTTTCATAAAATATGAGCAACTAGTATGTGAGAGATTATCCAGTGGATACGATGAAGATGAATGACATCTGCTGGAGCATAAAGGATTGAGTTTGTGACTGTTCTGGGAATAGTACAGATGCAGGAGATATTAACAACTGACTGAAACACCACACTCGGCCACTTACACATGCTTAACTTTATGCACATGAGTATGAATAACATTAAATAAACATTTGTAGGATTGGACCCTTTGACTGTAAACTCATTGAGGTAGGGACTGTGTCTTCCTGTGTGAGTGGATATTGCCTACCACACTGTGAGCACTACCAGAATACAAATGAATAATAATAATTATTGTTTTATGACATATTTGTTTATTATTTTTGCCAAGCTCCATTGTTACAGATGTTTAAACTTTTATATATTCCACATCCTGTTAACCTTTGAGATTTTTAACTGTTGTTTTTTGTTAATTTATTAATATTAATTTCTTTGTGTAATTGTTCCCAAGAGAATTAGCTGAAAAGAATTATGAATGTATTTGCATCTATTAATGTACTCATAAATCTCCTAAGAAAATTTCACTCCATCCACGTAGAAGCCAATCACTGTAAATCAAAGCTTAATGGATATCAGAAAGTGTTTTATTTTTTACGGAAGTTATGGGAGAATGGTGCCCTGTATGTCGAAAGTAATTAGAAAGTACAAATAGGAATTTCAGAAAAAGGCCCAGGTCACTTTTTCCTGCAGCACAGAGTTCACCAGCATTTAAGGGAATAAGTATTTGTTGTATTTAAGGGAAATGAATAGCAATTTCTTGAATGTTGAGAGGTTTCATGCTGGTCCTATAGATTTCACCTTTTTAATGGAAAAGGTTTAAACTATTTCTAGCATTTCCTTCCATTGGACATACATATTTAATTCATGCTGTGGATTCCAAAATATGGATTAAGAAAGAGAATCTCCCTTTATACACAATTTGTTCAAACAGAAGCTTCAGTGAAAGAAATATCCAGCACTTTGTGTATTCATTTATACCCATGCAAAGTGAGGCCTCCATTCAGCAAAGTACTTAAGCACATGCTTTAAATTAAGCATGTATTTTACATGCATTTTTGGATAGGGATGAGATTATTCGCATGCGTAAGTGCTTTGCTGAATTGGAGCATCATCAGTACCTAAGCTTACATACTTTGTGCTTCATCTTAATCTTCACCCATTTATAACACTGATTAAACCCAAAAATGAAAGTGAATGCCACATCCAATATTTTTCAAATCGGTTATAAACTAAATTATAGTATATGTAAGCCTTGGTGTGATCACATTTCCTTTATGAATAATTTGGGCTCTGAATCTTTTACTAGTAGTTGGTAAAGTATATCATTAATAGTCAACAGTTAAAAGAATACATGTTAAGTGTTGATAGTGTACAGTGAGTAGAAGAAATGGCACAAAGTGTTGTAAAGGAAAATGTCCATTAAGTCACAAAGTCATCACTAAGATGGTCGAGAAAAGTATACAGACTCCTTGTTTAAAAGAAATTATAAACTCACACCTGATTTCCTAAACAAGAGTTGATTAGAGCCAACTATGGTAGCTGCAACTGCCCGGGGGAGGTAAAAGAAGGAATTGAATGTTAAGAGGAAAAACCAGAGAAAGCATAAGAAGGTCAGGGAGAAAGCCAAGAAAGAATCAAAACAACCACAGGAACTAATAGAAAAGCCTAAAGAGTAATGACTTGAGAGAGATCCTGATGGGGTATTGGGTCTGAAAGAAAGCAAGGCCTAATGATGCCACAAGAAACAGAACCACAAAGAGGCCAGAATAAGTGAGAGAAAGTGACTGGATTTAATAAAGTGAGTGAAAACTGCAGAGAAGATTGTGGCAGGGCCCCAGCGGTACATACAATATCCAACCAAACACAAAGGGTCCTCATACAGGATGATAGAATATACATGGAAGTTCCAAACACTGGTACGGCTACCTGAGAGAAGGCAAGAGAATCCTGTCTGCAAAGAGTACTGTGATGTGGTGGCTTGTTTGTTTGTTTTTTGGGGTTTTTTTAAAGAGAAATAGTGACTGTTTGAAAAGTAAGGGCTTGACCCTTTCAGTCACCTGCAATTTACTATAAATTGTAGAAAGTTAAATATGTAATGTTGCCAATGGGCCTGACATATTTACTATATTATCATTAAAATGCTTATCGGAATCATTTAGATTTTGCATTCAGAAATCTTTATATATAAACATGTAATTTAGATCAGAGAATGAGATCGTGAGAATAAAGATCAGAGAATGAGATAAGAGTCAGGACTCCTAAGTCCTATTCCTGACTCACTGTGGGTATGTCTTCACTGATGGCAGCAAATTCCCTGCCGACAGATCAATTTATCCGGATTGATTGAGCGGAAGTGAAGGTTGCTCCATCGATCTGGAAGTCAATTTAGTAAAACCACTCCCCAAAGAGCATAGCGCTGAGTTGACAGGTACGCATTTCCCAACAGCTTAGTGTAGTGGAGACGGTGCGCAAAAGAGGTCTTAAGAAGTCGACATAAGTTATGCAAGCTACTATACGTAGCTTGCGTAACTCCCTTCGACTGCCACTGAATTTCCCCATAAGTATAGACCAGGCCTGTGACACCTTGGGAAAAGTAAAATGTTTTGCCACCCATAAAATGGGGGTTATAATACTAATCTATCTCAAACTGTTCAAAGTGAGGGTTGAGAGTATAGTTGTTTGTGACATCCACACTTCTCACTGACTGGAAAAAAACAAAAACAGGAAACAAATATTAAAAGTTGATACTTGATGCCACCTTTTAAGGGAACAGACCGTCAATTTTATTTTCAGTACACTGATAAAGTTAAAAAAAATTATATATAATATAAGCACTGTGACTGAATCTACTCTTGGATTCTCTGGTAGTAGCAGTGACCATAAGTACTGCCTTCTCTTTGGATTTGGCTAGGAAGTTGTTTTCTCTGCCACAGTCCTCACTACAGTTATCCATGACTTTGTGACCTCCTGACTGGAGTGCTGCAATTATTCTACCTTTCAATAGCACTCTAACGCTTCAGCCAATGCAGAAGCCAGGCACTCCCTTACTTAGTGATGACAACCATGGAGCACACTGGAATAAATCTATTCAGCACAGATTTAATTGACTTCCATTTCATTTCTGAGGGCAATTTCAATGTGTTGATTTTGATTTTGATCTATACAGCCTGTATAGTTTGAGTCCTTCATTCCTTTATTTACGATACCTAAGAGAACTAAATAAAGGTTTTAATTGATGGAATTTACATTTTTATATTTGTCACTATATTAACATTAAACTGTTGCTCTGTACATTGTATATGTTCCCAGAGATTTTCCCACTTTTTCCTTAATAATTTTTTAAATAAGTGTTTGTAAATACTTGGAGATTGAGGATGAAAAGTGCTATATATAAATGCAAAGGATTGTTATTATGAAACATTGATATTCAGTCTAAAAATGTCATGCAGCTAATGAACATACAAATACAGGGGGGAAACCTAGACAGTCTAATACTAATAACAATTAAAAAATGCAGCTGGTCTAAAATTTTCTGTCAAAATGTTCTTTCACTGGAAAGTGGCTTTTCAATTAAATGGAAATTTTTGTGAAAAAAACATTTTTTTTAAATTTTAAAACAAAAAAAATAAGTTTTCAGCTGCTAAAACCCAGTTTTTTCTAATTTAAGCAGTAACTTTCCAAATTTTTGTTCATTTTTTCATATAAACAAAATTTTTCACAAAAAATCATTTCCCAACCAGTTTTTTTTTTTTTTTTAAAGTGCACCCTAAAAGCACCACTCCACACTAACAACTGCCTGCCATATTGCTTTTATTTATAGCATGACAAATAAAAACATATGTGTGACCCGTCCCGTGTCCAGGGTAGCCACCTGAAAATGCCAAGGTTAGGGCAGGCTGTAAAAAGGGAGCAGATTCTCCCAACACTGGTGGGTGACACTGAAGTCAGGCTTCCCAACCAGCCACAAATTGCTCTCTTGAATCCCCACAGAAGCCGGTATACAAATACACACAGCCCCCTTTACTGCATTTCAGCTTCTGGCTCCCAAATCAGCACTAGATCCAGTAAAGAGACTGGTTATTTAAACTCTATGCTTTTTACTAAAAAGGTTCCCTCTGACACCAAGGGGTCAGCCACAGCACTAGTTCAATATAAGTTTAGATCTTACCTAAAATACCACACTGATAGCCAATCCTTTAGTAACTAAAACTAAAGTTTTATTGTAAAAAGAAAGAAAGAAACCACAAGAGAAATGTTAAAGGATTAGAGCAATCAGATACATACAAATGATTAAAAGTCCACATATATCAAGTCTCTGGGAGAATTGTGGAGTTGCAAGCTCTGGCATACATCCAACACCTGAATGGGTCTAAGTCCTTCGGTTCAGTTGCAAAATGAATTGATCTAGAGGTAGGTATATGTCTCTAGCTGAACAGGAACAAAGACAAAATGGTTTATGTGGCTTGGCATTATATACCCTCTGGCCTTGGCCATGCTGTCTTGTGGAATGTTACAAGAACTAAAATGGAGTCCAGAATTATATGGGCCAATTCTGGTAACTCTTCAGGTATGCCTTTAGTTTCTTCCTGGGCCCGTTGCATCCCTGAGTGTCTTAATGGGCCATTAAGCAGGCTATTGTTCTGCCGCCATCCTATCTGGGGTGTTGCCCAGGCAGCACAATTTGAAATACAGATATCTCAAATATATCCATAACTTCCATTTCACATGTTACACATGAACATAAGTATTATCATCTTACTTAGCATATTATAACCTTTCTAACAGTACCTGACATAGCATATCTCACATGAATTAATATGATTTTTACATATTGATGTCAAACAATATAACAAATGCTCTTCCCCTATCTACCCAGTATGACAATATGAAACTCCTCAAAAGTGATATTTCTCATGTCATCAGCTATAGCATCCCCACCACCACCACACATACCCCTTCTCCCCCACTCCCAGCCACCAACACTACCCAGCTGAAGCTGCATTCCGTAAGAAAAAAAAAGTGCATGCAGCCTCAGCTACATTGAGCTCCAAATTTCAGCATAATGCTATTTAGAACTTTTAGGCTATCAAACTAAAACTTTCTGTTTGTTATAGAAATTCCTAAAGATCCTAAACTCTAATAGCTCAGCTCAGCATCACTATAATGAAACAACCTTCTGTTTGTAAATCAACTAAGATCTAGTTGATTTATAATAAACCAAGTGCTCCTGTAAAGTCCTCTTCATTCCTGTCAGAAATTTTGACCCATCTGCACCTTAAGAGCAGCCCACCGGGATATTAGTAATCAATTCCTGAGGAGAGTGAAAGGCTATGTTTAAAAACCTTGTTATGGCATGACAAAGTGAAGTGATGTTCTGTCTGTTAAATGGAAATTTTTTTCTTGCCAGGTTATGAGCCATCATAATGACATAGGCAGCAGTATTGTTTCCCAAAATCTCCACAGTACATTATTGATAATCTAGCTTAAAATAGAAACAGGATTTCTTATTAAATAGGCACTGATAATGTAAATAGCAGCAATAGATAAGTCCCCAAGTCCTATGCAATATGCCAGCAGACATGTCTAGAATGCTAAACAGTCAGCAGAGCCACAAAGCATTCAGGTTTTTTTCTTCAGATCTAATTTGAAAAACTTCAACAGCAAGCTCACTCCAAGGAGAAATTGCACTAAGCACTGACTCGTTTATTTTCTGGTTATGAACACAGCCATGTGAACAACTGATAAACTTGTTTCTTCTGCAAGAGGGTGCCAGAGCTAGAGTTATGAGCTTAAACTTCAAACTTCATAATCACCCTATTTGTTAATGCAATTATGGCTTGTTGTGGCTCTTGCTGTTTCCACTATTGCACTGAGCTAAATTTTAAAGATCTTTTATTGTCTTGTTAAGGATGCCTGGCAATGCAGCATGCACCACTGAACAAAAAAATACTTCATGCGGTATTTGCTGGAAAATAATTTCATTACTGGCGATCTGTACACATCTGGCATAGTGTCAAAAACCCTTAACAAACCATTTATCAATATGAACACACTGACTATGCAGATTTGAAATTGGTGTAGTTGGTGACAGAGCACTTAAGGGGAAATTCATCCCTACATGGGTGCTGGATCCAGCACAGGGACTGAGAGAGATGGCTTTAAATGATATCGGACCCAGTGCTCCTGTTCCAGAACAGATGTGCCCTAATAATGAGGGTAGAACTGCTCCTGGAAGTTATAAATGAGAGACACTCCAAAGACAAGGGAGAGTCCAGAACACAGAGAGGGAGAGAGCTGAATCGTTTATTTAGAGAAGAACAGAGAGCTTAGAAGAAGAGCAGAGCTGGGTTGACAGCTTCAGAGAGAGGATGCCCCTGAAGGAGGGAGTAGGTAGAGTTCCCTAGCTGAGCAGAAGAGCAGATCAGGCTGGTGAAATCGGAAGGCAGTTGGGGGTTCACCTACAAATTTCTCCAGGCCAGAGAGGGCTGAAGGCTGACAGCAGCAAAGGTATATGCCTGGTGATTCTCTTGGACCTGGTTTACACTACAGTCAGGTTTGCGTAAGGCACACATTACATTGGTGCCAGTAGGTTTCCAGGTGGAATCCAAAGTGTTGGTTTTAACCTAAAAGCCCTAAATGGCTGGGGACATATATACCAGGGGTGGCCAAACTTACTACCCCCCACCCCCAAGACTCCTTACTGCTTGGCAGAATCCTCTACCCTGCCGCATCCTGCCACAGAGCAGAAGCTCCAAGCTCCCCACCCCAGTCTAGTAGGTGGAGAATGGGGGGGCATAGAGGGCCCCGTGAGCTGCACTTTAACTGTAACAGAGCCTCATAAGGTGCACAAGCCACAGTTTGGCCACCCCAGTATATACCATTATAGTTGTGTTTCACTGAGTGAACTGCACATGCTTGAACACTCTCCATTAAAAAGAGAGGGGCGGCTAGCAAAACACTCTCCGTGAACACACTTCTGCTGTGGAATCTGATCTGCACCGTGATGCACTGTAGCCTGAATTCATGCACTTTCTGGCAAAGAGCAAAGCCATTTTTAAAATACAGGATTTTGGGCAGAAGTGGTTGATTAACTGTGTTGAAAGTCCCAGGGGTATTTTTCTGTTGTCAGGATGCCTTAGTTGGAAAGATGTGTTGTTTTCATGGACCACGATTATTAGCTGCAGTGTAAATTTAAACTTCTCTATTGAATCCTTTTTATATAAGAATTATAAAGTGTTTAGAGCCTGCAATAAGCACTGTAAAGCTTTAAATAAAATTGACAGTGGGCTGGAAGCTGGCACTTTCTTTAGTGCTGTAGTACTCTGGTGTTGTAGTTAATTCAACAGACTTCAGAGTTCTAAGGCCCTGATTTTTCAGTTATACAAGAGCAATGTGAAGAAGCTTTAGAGTAAATAACAATTAGGCCCTGAATCTCTTTAGACTTGCCCTCCTCTGCCTGGAATATCCTCCCAGATTGTGTGCACCATTGCAACCTCTTTCTTCTCATTCAAATCCTTCCTCAAGATTCAATGTTCTGCTTAATTATCTATCAATCTGCCACACGATTTCTTGCCAGACTGCTTTTTCAAATGATCTGATTATTGTATTAACTTTCTTATTAAAAAGGAAATAAGATGTGGACATACAACAGCTAATCTCCCAATCATTAATAATTCTGTCAACCTTCAAATTTTATTCAGTTTACCTTCAATTCCTTGTTATCCTATGTTTGCTTCCATGCACACCTACAGTATGCTGCTATAGAAATGATAAATAATAACTTCTTTACTTATACAGTGACATATGTGGTGGTCATTGCCTTGTGTCTGTACCTCTGTCATTATTAACAAACACTTAAAATACACTGACATGGAGTGATCAAATCCCTATTATTGTTACTGCTCTATTACTGCTCAGTGGCTGCATTCATTAGCTAATACACCTCTCCTTACTGCTGTTGTAAAGCCTGTCTCAGCAAACACAATATCTGACAAAATGGAGGGAAACTCACAGAGAACAAGATGGACTATGCTACTCCTTGAAGAGAAAATTAACTTTTTTAAGCCTTCCTTGTATTTATTTTCACACAGCTAATGCCATCTGCTGGAAACAAGGAGAAACTATCTTACAGTTCAAAGGACGCACAATACACTGGACCAGACTGCCGCTAGAGCAAGGTTTGTGTGTGCACACTCAAGGGAAGGCAAAGGTTCAAAGAGGCTCTTCCCCTATGCTCTTTCCCCTAACTTCCATACAAGGTCTAAATAGATACATTATTATGATTACAGTAGCATACACAATGTGCTTGGCACTCTAGAATACATAAAGAAATAATTTCTGCCCTGAAGACCTTACCATTTAAAAAGACAACAGGGTTGGGAAAGGGATGTAACATACAAACTGAGCAGAATAAACATCTTATTAGTATTTTGTTTATAGTGAAGGACAGTGAGGCTGAAATTTTCAAAGAAACCAAAGGGAATTAAGTACCCAACTCCCATTGACTTTCAGTTGGAACTGGGCACCTAAATTGATTAGGATTCTTTGAAAATCCCAGCTGAAAGGAGCAGAAGAGTGGGGGCAAGAAGAATGCCAGGAGAGTTTGAGGAAACAAAAGAAATAGGGAGAAGGGAAGGATTTTGGGGGGTAGAATATCATAATTGAGCTTCAAAACTGTATCTGCATACATCTTTTTGCTGATGAAGGGTAGGTTTTCTTCAGGTTTTATTTGGTAATGTGCCTTCCTCCTATTCATTCACCAAACCTGGCAAGCGAAGTTCCCAAGACTAGGCCTGCAGTTGTGCAGCTGTGCACAAGGGGCAGGGAATAGGTGGGTCCAAAGCTTTCGGTGCTATTGCTGGGATGGCTTGGCATCACGTGGCTCCTAACAAAAGGCTGTGGCTCAATGCCACATTTTAACTAATACTGTATAAATAACACTGCTACCCGGAACTAAAATATCACTTAATAATCATTTCATAGGAGCACTGGTCTGTAGTCTCTAAACACCACTAAGCCCAAAGGTGTAACTCTCATTGTTTTGTTTCTCAGCCCAGAGCCACTAATCCCAGCTTTTACTGCACATTGAACCAATGATTTCATTAACAAAAGAACAACGGTCCATCTAGCCCACTATATTGTCTCTGACAGTGGCCAGTGCCAGATGCTTCAGAGTGAATGAACAGAACAGGACAATTTCAAGTGGTCTATCCTCTATCATCCAGTCCGAGCTTCTGGCAGTTGGAGGTTTAGGGACATCTAGAGCATAGGCATAGGATTGCATCCCTGACAATCTTGGCTAATATCCATTACCTTCCATGAATTTATCTAATTCTTTTTCAATCCGTTATACTTTTGACCTTCACAAATCTCATGGCACCGAACTCCACAGGTTGACTGTGTTGTAAGTATTTCCTTTTGCTTGTTTTAAACCTAGAGCCTATGAATTTCATAGGGTGACCCCTAGTTGTTGTGCTATTTTATTTTTCTCCAGCCATTCACCACCCTTCCCCATAATACACACACACAGGCATTTTGACAGAGCTGATAGCATATTTTGTGGAAAGTTGCACCAAATTGGATGTTCTGTTTGCACCACTTCTGAACTGTAAATCATTTTATGAAATTGTACCATGAAATTGCTGCGACATGAAAAGCCTGTGGTACCACTCTGAGTTACAAGGTGCGCACCATGTCTCTGCTAAGCCAGATACAGCGTGTGATCAGCCCCCAACAATGATCTAGTCAAATAACCTTGGGACAATGGGTTTGCTCTACCAAGCACAAGACATGTCCTCTTTTTGTCAGGGGGATAGAAGTAATGGAAAATTAGGAAAAGGCTGAAGACAAGGAGGTGCCCCAGCAGGAGTCTATAAAAGGACTGGCAATGGCTGGGGGATTGGGAGAAGAAAACCATTTTGCACCAGACTAAGAGGAGGGAGGCTGCTGCTCGGACAGTGTAGATAAGGGTGCTGCAGACGATACCACAAGGTCTCCCATAGTGAAGGGGCAGCTAGTGAGGACCATTACTTTTACCATTACCCGTGGGGCTTTAGCTGATAAGTAAAGAGCATAAAGGTGTCCAGCGGGGGGAGGGTGTTGACTGCCTCACAATTACCGCGGGCCCGCTCACACTGTCAACCACACCGGCCGCACGCCCCCCTCCTGGGCAATGTCCGAGTCAGCGCTGGCTCGGGGGCTGCACAGCGCGGCCGAGGCTCGGAAGCGGGGAGCCACAGCGAGCGTCCGCGCCCCGACAGCGCCCAGGGCCCCTGGCGTGGGGGCAGCGCTGGGATCCATCGAGGCTCCGGAGCTCGGCGCTGGCACCACGTCTGCAGGGGCGTCGGCTCGGCCCGGACAAGGACAAGGACTCCTCCTTTCCCTGCCCTCATTCAAAATGGCCGTCGCTGCTGACTGCCTTTACCACGTCCAACATGGCTGCTAATAGCGATGGGTGCCCTCTTGCAAGATGGCTGCTGCCGGCTTCCATGCCGTCACTCAAGATGGTCGCTGTCGCGTCCCTAGAAGATGGCCGCTAACGCCCCCGCCCCTGTCAGTGGTGCCCTCGCGCAAGATGTCTTCCAGAAGCTTCCATGGCCAAATTAAACATGGCTTCTTCGCCCTTAATCAATATGGGGGAAAGGTAACTTCGTTGCCCAAAGCTACTATGTCTGCGGAGCGAGGCGTAGCCAACGGCACGGGCCCCTCTTCAGGTCACGTGAGCAGAGCGAGCCACTCCGCGCTGTGATGCTAACGTCATCACCCGTGACTTCTGCACGCGCGCGCGCACACAGAGCAGACCCAGTGCGCAGTACGTTTGGGGTCATACGGCACAAAGAGGGGACGAGAGACAGTAAGTGGAGTCCGGTGAGGGTGGGCACGGGCAGGTGAGCGGTCTCCGAGCCTGGCTCCCCCATCCGCTCAGCGCCCTGTGAGCCTCCCCGTTCCTTCTGCTCTGCCGCCGCTATGAGAGCCGGGCACTGGACAGCGCGCGGGGGGAGCTGCGCCTCCTGCCCCGCCCCCCCGGCCAGAGCGCTGTGGAGCAGTAGGGTGGGGCACGAAGGGAGAGGGGGAAGCTGCTCCTCTTGTTGCATGGGGGGAAGGGGGAGCTGGTCCCCCGCGTCTGCTGTTGTATGGGGGGGAGAAGGGCTCTGGGGGAGGGAGGAGCTGCCCTCTGTGTCTCTTGCTGGGGGAGGGGGGAGTTCCCTAGGGATGTAATAAACTATCTGGGCAGAGTAGGCAGGAGACTCTCTCTAAAAGAAGAGTAATGCTGGGGTAGGAGTGACAACGGGGAGAGACCTACTTTCACAGATCTGGAGCAAACACTCCCTCTTTTCCCCCTGATCCTAGTGCTGGTCCCCCCGTCCTGCCCCCCAACATGCACTCAAACTTCTAGGATGTATTTTGTGGTCTAAATAAGCAGGTTGAGGGTCGGGGGTGTTCAATAGGCATTGGTCTTTTCAAATTGCATGGGTTGTCAGTTCACAACTCTCCCCATCTAAAAATGGACTAACTAGTATCTTGATTATTTTTTATAACTGATGGTATGACACAATTAATACAGATTAAAGTCTTGCATTTCTAGTTATAACTTGTATTTTTATTAAAGAGGCTCATGCAACCAAGATTTATCCCTATATTGTGTGGTACATTTATTTTCTCAAATGACTGTCAGTGGCACTCCATGGCAAATGATAGTAACACGTGTGTAATAATAACTTTTCACTGGTCGTATTTGTAATACCATTGAAGCTATTAATAAGGTATTAGGATGCTCTGTGAAACTTGGATATTTATGCCCAAGTGAAAGATGGGTACGTTGAAATACAAAGAGATTGTGTATGACTTGCTCATAACAAGTTGGTGGCAGTTTGGGAACAGAATCCAGGAATCTTGACTCCTAATCTCTGGATTTGGCTGATCCCATCACTATATAAGAAGTGCACTAGCAAGGCTTCTGTATAAAAAAGACCTTCTGGGTTAGAATTTGTCCTTTGTGGTGTCACACACTGATGACCAAAGTATTTTCTTGCCTTATGTTGTTTCATAAAAGGTATGTTGACCTAAAATGTTACTGAGATTTGTCTCGTTCTGTTGACAACCTGCTCAAGGTTTCAATATAATAGTGTTTTTGAGAGTGTCTGTTTTAAAAATTAATTGAAAGCTGAGTGTCCTGCCCCAAATCCTTTTAAATTCTGAAAATTTGTCTTATGTTGCATTACTTATCGGCCTTTTGGAGAATGTAGTAATGCAAAAACCCAAAAGATTCTGTACTAGTTTCTGAAAACACTCTTTGTAAGTGTAACAATAGCATTTCATAACTGAGTTACGAAACACAGTGCATTTTTTTTTAGCACTTCTTTGGAAGTCTGCTTTATTTTCCTCTTTTGAAAATAACTCATTTAATATTTAGATTATGTTAGTGCTTGAGGCTTCAATCGTGATTAGGGCCCCATTGTGCTAGGTATTGTATTTCCCAAAAAAAAAAAAAAAAAAAGACATGGTGTCTGTCCCAAAGACTAATATTAGTCCTGAGGGCTAATAGAAAATGTCAGTTGAATTCTAAAAGATAACTATGCTTGTTCTAATGTGCATAAATGGAAGTAAAATTGAAAGTGTTAAGTAACTCTGATATAGTGTATTGGTAGCTTAGCTTTATCTTTATATAGAAAAGTCATGCGTAGAACTATTTTTCTTCTAATACATAAGATTATAAAATTAAAAAAAGCCATGTTTTTGCAAATAAGTTGGTAGTTCTGGTAGTACTAGTAGAACATACAGTAAGTTGACTGTTATAGTAAATAACCCTTCAGTGTTCCCTTTATAAAACTGAGTTTGTCTTGTGTACGTGCTTTAATCTGTGACCTCGGTGGAGTATTAAGATGAAGCTAGTTAATTGTTCAAAGAGAAAATAAAAGTATTCTTTAAATTATTTAAAGAGAGCTTGGTGGTGGTGGAGTTGTACTATGTATCACTTCAAGACACTTAGGGTGATAACTTGATTAATAGTTCACATTCATAATAGTCCAGGGTATTTCATTCTATTACCAGAATTTAAGGTATGGTGAATATTTAGCAGGTGATTAGTTAATTTCTTAACACCAGGAGTTAGTTGCCACAAGGTCTCAAACCTTCATTTGGGCCGCCATTTATTTATGAGCACATACAGGTAATGGGTTCAGATAAGTTTGAGGAAGAGAAGACATCACTGTTCTCTGGTGAGCATGTGGTATGAATCAAATTGGAAATGAAATCCCTGATATTCTAATCCGAAGAGTAGGCTTTTAAACTCATCTGTATCTGTACTGGCTGCATTTAACTCCAAAAGCATCTCATATAGTGACTCTGTTCTTTTAGTACTTGATGATCAATAAAACTAATTTTCTATTACGTAACTGCTAAATAATTTTACTGCTTTATTTGTGCTGCTTGTGATATAATAACCAAATACTAAAGCATCTCTTCTTGTACCATTACAGAAATACTCGTTATTGAATCAATCGCAGCAATCATGCTGGCAGCAAGATTAGTCTGTCTACGGACACTGCCGTGCCAGAGTCTCCGTCCTGCACTTACACAGACCTTCCCAGCTTTGAGGAATTCCAGCATAAAAGCAAATCGGTGGCTTTTGCAGCCTAACCAGGTGAGGTAGTTTTTTTTTAATTTGATAAGAATTGCTTGTACAAAAGATGTCAAATTAGACCACTGAGACCGTTTCATTGTTTACCAAAAGAAGCATTTTGGTACAGATGAAAATGTAAGTGAGGTAACTGAAATGGAAGGCCCAATTTAAGTTGAAGTGCTGTTGTCCTAGTTTTACTGAAGCAGCAATCTGCTGTAAAGTTACTAATGACAAAAAGGGTATTTAACAATGGCCCGAAGATGTCAAATGAATATTTTACTCTAATTGGGACTCCCTTGTTGGAAGACTTGGCTGACAAGGCTAGAATGGTATTTTGTGCATTGCCTGCATGGATTCCCATTTAAATGTTATGTGCGGCTTGATCATCTGTGCTCAGAACCCTTGAACAGCAGCAATCATTAGAGATGTGCTCAGATCTTGCCAGTCCTCATGTTTCTTTCCCGTCTTTTATGCTATGCTATCTAAGGACTTACAAGAGAGCACACTCCCACAGCCACTCAATTCCTTCTGGCTGCTGCAGATAACAAACAGGAACTCTACAGTATCAGCAACTCCTCAGTTGTTCCACTCTTTTCTTTAAGAAAACATAAAACTTTTTTTGTACAAAATATTGTATGGCAACCGTGTTTGTGTTTTGTTCCTATTTGGCATTTAGCCTTTACAGCTATACTGAGCCATTCTTGAGGTACTATATGCTCATTTGTCATGTCTGTCATCAACCATGCTTCTCCGATCAGGCCTTCTGTCCTCCTCCACTAGTAAATGTGTTCTGTGTCTTTTGTCTTAGGGATGAAAGTATTTCTCCTTGATGCTCTTTGTGCAAATCATTCATCAACCACATACATCAAGCTTCAGTAAACCCTCTCAGACCTCATCTTTTAGTGGTGTCTAAGAAGGCCTTGTCCTCTAGCACTGATCTCTTGGAGAAGCCTGCACCAAGTTCTCAGTCTCATTCTGCCACTACACGGGAAACTTGTAGATATTAGAGACAAGGTGGGTGAGGTAATATCTTTTATTGACCAACAGAAGTTGTTACCTCAAAAGATATTTCACCCACCTTGTTTCTCTACTGCACTGGAAACACTAATGTAGGCAGTGCTCAGGCATATTTACTACTGTCATCTAGACTTGCTCTAAACGGAATTAGAGACAACTCCACTTTAAAATTCTTGCACCTGTAGTAGCAATGTCACCAGGGGAGTTAGCACAGGTGTATACTGGCTCTTCTCCCCCTCTCCCCCCCACCCCCCCCCAAAAAAACAACAACAACAAAAATTCAAAATGGAATGAGGAAAATTTTTCTGTGATCAATTTGCTTTGTGTTTAGAAGGGGTTTTGTCTCCAGGATTTTTATTCCGTCAGTTTCATGAGCACGAAAGTCCAAGTTATTTCAACTTAAATTCTAAAACCCAAAGTGTGCAAAAAGAGGATGTTGTTTTGTGAATTGTGTATGACAGTGCACCTTCTATACTTTATCACTATAAATTGCTTTTAAAAAAAAAGATTGCTGTTACATTTTAAATCGCTAATATAAAGCTCTCATAACTATAGTTAAAAAGTTGGTAGGGTCAAATTTCACTACCACTTCTTTCATTATGAGTTCTAAATCTGTCTTAAAACACTCCTTCAGAATATTTTAATTTCCTAAGTACTTATAGGCCATATTTGGGAATCACATCTGCATGTGCAGATTTATAAGGAAAGCCATTAGAATGCAATGGCTTCAAATTTCCAGGGGACTGTTTTAAACAGAGCCAAAGATCGTAAAAATAAAAAAAAACAAAAAAAAAACCTTTGATATGCTTGTATTTCAAAAGCTTGTTGGCGTTCATCTTAAATCCTTTCTCTTAGACTTTGCCTGCCATAAAATCTTAATTTATGGACCCCAATTCTACTCTTGCACTTCAGAGTAGGGTTTAAGCATTCAAGTGGTACAATGTGAAGAAAGTTGGAGTTTCACTACAACTGCTTCACCCATAACTGTGATCAGTTTGCGTTCAGTCTCTGTGCCTTTCAGTCTGACCTGTTCACAAGCAAATAGGCAGCAAACAATTAACTTTATTATGCAAAGCCTAAAAAAAGAAGTCGATTGCCTTTTTACAGGGCCCATGGGTGAGAGAAGAAGGGTATTTTAACATTTGAATACTGGCAGAGTACAGCACGATTTTTATTCTGAGAAAAAGCTCAAATACAATTGATACTTTTGTAATTTCTGTAATTTAGTGTCATCGTTTTTAAAGTATTGCACATTTGGGTTTTTAGCTTCAAGAGTATAATGACACCTCAGTTACACATATCAGCTGTAGTTAAATAACAAAATCTAGCAAGTAAAGTGCAGTAGTTCATAACTCTTTTTTTTAAAATATACTGTCTTGCTATTCATTGAAATAGATTTTGCCATTACTCTGTAGCTACTGCTTGTAAATGTGTAAAACTTTATTTGTTCTAGGATCTACTTAATTAGGTTCTACTTAACTGTCTTTCCTTTCTATCTGATCATAACAGGGGTATGCATCCAGAGCAAAAATGGGTGTCCGGCGTGGAAAAATTGGCCAAGAAATTAAAGAAGCAGCCTTTGAGCCAGCAATGGAAACTGCATTTAAAGGTAACCATTCTACTCAAGTATTCAGAATCTTTGAACACAAACTATAAAACTTATTTAAAATAAATCAGTTTAAAATCCTGGATTGTTATGACTTACTATAGAGTTTGATGAAGTGTCAATTATGCTTTTGAAAATATGTCTTAAAAATAGGTTTCTTCACGTCTCTGATACATTTTATATTGCCAGTACCTCCAGTAGCCATGGTTGAGTTGTTAGTAGTGATAACCATTGTAAAGTACATGGAAGTTCCTGAACTTAAAGACCCTTTCTCAATCATTCATATGTCAAGTAGTAAATTTCTTAAAAGTTAAATATATTTTTAAGAAACAAAGATCTGTTTTTATGTTTGATTCATATTTCTATAGTTTTGCAACATCCTTGAGATATTGGTTCTATTTTATAGATGGGTTATCAAAGGCAAAAAAGGTTGTGACTTTACCAGGTTCATATAGTGAGTCACTGATGGAATTCACGTCTACTGATAATCTAGTAATTAAAGTGGGATTGGGGTGGGGGGAGGAAGATAAACCGAGCTCTATTCCAGAGTCTCTGCTCATTAGCTGATCAGCTACTTTAAGCTTGTATAATTTCAAAATATTCTTTGCTTCTAATTGGCAAGATTTTAAACAATCACCTCATGTGACTGAAAGGAAGTGTGCCAAATTGAGTCCTGTTGTAAAAAAGTAAAGTTCAGTTGAAATCACTGGAATTTGTGCCAGTATAATAAATTTAGTGGCAATTTATGGCTGTTACTTATAATTGACTCTATTTGAGCAGCTTGAGAATTGAAGAAGTTCTTTTTAGTGGAAATGAATACTACTTTGGGTGTGGGGAATTGCTGTCTTCTGTTCAGAGTTTGCCTTGGTGCCATGAGCATTGTGCAGTATGGTTACTGGAGGATCAGTCTTCCAGTGTTTGAAGGTAGCAAGAAGCGTACATAGCTTCTGAATTTTATCTGCTGTTAGAATGTACCCATTACACAGATGCCAAATATACTGACTTCAGATACTTAAGTTCAAAAGTCTGCTTTTCTAAAAATGGTTTTGCCAGATAGACCACAAAGGGGTTACTCTTGACTAGCACATTTAGTCCAGTGCACGCAGCTTTGAAAATATATTTCTGGTGCCGAGGTTTGTTTACATCAATCTTTTTTCATGAAACTTTTTTGAGAGAGACTACAGATTTCCAATGAAAACAAACCATGCAACTGGAAATCTCAACAATTGCTGCTTCTTATCTTTATTAGACAATTATCCTTTACAGCACTATCGGTAATTTCCAATCTCAGGTCTTTGCTGGATAAAAATTTGTTACAAATGTTCTCAATGAGAGCAAGTTTAGAAGGCAACATCTGGAGGTGTGAGCATAAGGGCAACAGACCTAGGTCTGATATTTTGGTTTTCACCTGTTTTTGATGAAGAAACTAAACTAGATGATGGTGCATATCACTAACCAATTGGTGGGTGACAATGTTTGTTTCTTTTTTCACACTTGGATCTTATTCCATTTACTGAATAGTCTTAGACATGACTGCCTCCTATTGTAATGAAGATAAACTTAAAATATCTAACACTTATTTCTTAATCCACATAGTTAGCTAGCTGTACTATGAAGCTGTATCATGTAGCTGTACAAGAGAATTTGATATTCAGAGGGTATCTTTCTTCCTATTTAACTTGGGGCTTGTCTACACTTACCTCGGAGATTCAACGGTAGTCAACCGGAGTTACTCAAACTATGCAAAAAACTTGCGTAACTCCTGTCGACTTTTGTGCTTCTGTTCTGCGCGCCATCTTCACTGCACTTGAGAAGGTGGTCTTAATACTTCGATTTTCTGGATCGACTGAGCGGATCTTCACTGACCACTCAGTCAATCCAGATAAGTCGATCTGATAGTGGCGAATTTGCCACCGTCAGTGAAGACATAGCCTTGGTGTTTTGGCAGAGAAGCAGTGTGGCCGAGAAGTTTCTATAAAATGTTAGATTAGCAGGTAATGTTTTTATTTCTTTGGACACTAAGAATTAAGAGTTTTTATAAACCCTGAGGTTTTTCCTTTCCTTATATCAGTTATTTGTATACATAATTAACCCATAATTAGAAAACTGTTCTACTTGAACCCAGGAAAACACACTTACAGGTGTATCAACATTTTTTTCTCTTTTGCAGTTGATCAGATGGGAAGATGGATTGTCGCCGGAGGGGCCGCTGTTGGTCTTGGAGCTCTGTGTTATTATGGAATGGGCATGTCAAATGAGATTGGAGCCATTGAAAAAGCTGTGTGAGCAAAATATCAAACTTATTATGACTTCAAATCAAGGCTAGATCGGTTGAAACTCACCCTTACATATGCATAAACTTCTCTCCCAACCAGTATCCTTCAGTGTGCACACATTTTTTTATGACTTGAAACTGATTTTTTTTAAAAACAAGAGTCCTGTGACACCTTAAAGAAATGCAAATTTATTTGGGCAGAAGCTTTCGTGGGCAGAAGCCCACTTGGTCAGATTTTTTTAAAGCTTTTTTAAAAGAAAAACCCTGATTTCTGGCAGAAAGCATTGATTTTTTTTTTATACATCTGAAAACAAACGTTAATAAAGCTTTGAGTTTAAATTCAGTTTGGCCAACTGTTGCTATAAATAGCCTATTTCCTATCTTGCAAATACTACCAACTTTTTTAAACGTTTTTGCCCCCGCTACCTCTCAAAGGGTATGTATCTATATTCTAGTCTGGGGAATGTCATGAGTTAAAATGTAGGTGGATGTTCTAACTTCTGTAGTTAATTCCACATTATCTTCTTCTGAGACCCTGTTCAGAAAGCAAAAATAGCTGCTTGAAATCACCAAGAGCTGTTCAAAAACGTAAACAATGTGAGCAGGTCATAACTGTTCCCTATCTACCTGTCTCTTGCAAACACTAACTTACAAAAAGTGTTTGCCCACAACATAATAAATTCTGTTCCATGTCTACAGTGTAGCAGCCTGGCTAATGATAGCCTTCCAGCAATAAATAAATCTTTTTTGTTAAAAAACATATAAATGTGTGGGCTTAAAATAAGAGACTCTCTTGCAGAGTTTTGTGATAAACTTACTGGGTTCATAATAGAAGCAGATTGTGAAGAAGTGGTATTCCAAGCTCCGCACATTCATGCTTCAAGTGACATCTCATTTTGGCACCTTATTGTGCCAATCTTCATAATACAATTGACAACCTTCTTGGTTAACATTCAATAGTTGTCATTCATTTACCAACCATTAAGATGAATTGGGGAAGAGTTTGCACTTCTGAGCTGTTTTCAAATTGTCTGCAAACTTGTGGGAAAAATAGTAACTTTGTAAAATGATATGTTAAAAAACTTGCATAGTCTTTTTATTAAATATCATTAACTGGGGGAAATTCTATTTTCATATAGAATCTCTTTAAACATAGTAATACAGAAGCTTTTCATATCTAAGGTTATCATTTCTAAGGTATTCCTTATCTCAGAACATAACATGTATATCATATGGTGCACTGTACTCGTTGCTCTGGTGACTTAGCATTTTGAGACTATTTTATTACATACCAACCGTTCTAAGTAACTTTATACTATGGGTTTTTCCTTTTAGACTCTTTTAAAACCTATAATATACTTACTCACACTACCCTCTTGCCTTTTAAATAGTAATAAGTAAGAAACTTACAGTGTGGAGACATAGGGGAAAGAAACGCACACCGGAAATGTGAAACTAGCATTACTTCTAATAGAATGTCATCATGTACTTAACTAGAATAGTTCCATGAAAAAAAAAACCAATTGTGTATGGTGGAAAGGGAGTTAACAAATTAAGATCTAAAACATTATATATTTCATGACAAATGTCTCTAAACTGAATGTTGCATGTCACTGTAAGATGAATCTCATAACTTTTGAATATTTATAACAGTTTGATTGTATCAGAACTAAGAATAAGTGGTGAGATCAATGAAACATGAAAAAATAGCAGCATAACTAGTTGTAATTTCTTCTCTTTCAGTATTTGGCCTGAGTACGTGAAAGATCGGATCCGTTCTACCTACATGTACTTTGCAGGAAGTGTTGGTTTGACAGCACTATCTGCTGTAGCAGTCAGCAGATCTCCTGCACTCATGAGCCTCATGATGAGGGGTTCTTGGCTGGTAAGATTATATGGCCTTTCTCTTTAATCACCAGAAAGATTAGTATTAAGAAAATCATGTTTTGAAGTAAAACTTGGAATGCAAGAGATGAAGCTTCATGGGGTGTGTCTAATTGTCTTAAAGCTGCCACAGTCAACTGGTATCAACAGCATGGGGTACATAATTCTTTGAATAAGGAACATCTACAAACTTCTGGTCATTGGTGTGGGAGTAGGAGAGAGAGGGAGATTTCCTCCTACAAGCTCTAGTGCAGTGGTAGTCGGACTGCAGACCAAATCTGGGCCACCAGTCACTTGTGAACGAACCCTAAAATCTTTTTATTTGCTTACTATCATTTTTATTATTATTATTCTATGAAGTCTGGATCTTGACTGTGCCTTGACCAAGAAATTTGGAACTTGATAAAAAAGTAGACTACCCCTGCTCAGGTTTAAAAGACTAGACTGTTGACAGTAGGAGCTTACTACTTGTAAACATTCTGAGCATTCTCTTTTTAAATGTCTCCTAGTAGTTAAGCTAAATACTAGTGGTGTCTGGAAAAATTCTGAGGAAACATCTTTGTTTTTGTTTGGGTTTGTTTGTTTGTTTTTTAACATCATTTTGTTGATTAGGCAAAATTGAAATGTTTTGAGGAAATGGTTTGGTTTCAGCCAACTTCCAAGGGAACACAGGCAGGCTGAAAGGAAGCTTGGGTACCCTAACTGAACCATGAGCCTTGAAATATGGGAGCTGGTACTTCCAGGCTCTCTACTCTTCAATCCGCCAGGGACCCTGGAAACCCTGGTAGATGTGAAATTGACATGATGATCAATTTGGTTTTTGCCCATCTCTGAACAGCAGCGGTGAAATTGGCCAGACTCTTGGTAAGCTGATAACAGGCAGGCAGCCAAGTATCTGGGGAGCATATTTTGTTTTGGAAACACCATGAATAAATGTCTCTAGAACAATATAGGGGGATTTCAGTTCTGCAAAAACTTGAGTTTTTTACTTTTTGTCCTGATTAAGGACAAAACGTTTTGTGAAGACTCAAAGTTTTGCAGAACTGAAATTCAGTTTTCTAACCAGTTCAACTGAAGACCGCAATAAAACTGAAATCTGATTTAATGTGCTGCACTCTCTCACAAACTTAACAAAAATATGTTGAAACAAGCTTGCAGAGGTAAATCCTATGTTTAAATATTTAAACTAAACGATATGATACTTAGGTATTCATAATTTTACAATTGGCTCCCTTTTTGGGTAACTGGATTTATTTAAGGGTTTTGATAATACATACCCATCATAGAATCAAATTTAGATACTCCTTTCCTGATGGGTAAACAGATCTTCCTGCTGAAACCAAGTTGTAAGAAGTTCTTGCAAACAGTATTCACTTTTCAAAGGTGTTTGCTCTTAAAGATAGACATTGTGTAGATATTCAGTACTTGGAAAGAAGTTAAATTGCATGGGGGCAGAATTTAATCTCTTGCACCTGACCAGTCTGAATAACCTCAGACTTGAATTGGTCTGAACAAGATCAATTTCTCATGGTTAGATGGTTTAACAGCATAAAGTAGTACGGCTGAAAATATTGTGCTTTAAACACGCTTTAATAGCTACATTTAATACTAACCAATAGAGTAGTTGTAGTGGCATAAAGAAAACTAAAAATCCTTGAGATCTATCTTAGCTAAAACATGCATAGTTTAGTTATAGTTAAACTATAGCTAATTTAAAATACATAACTTGCCAATAAAAATGGTCATAAGGTTAAACTAATTTTACTCCACATAGTGCTGCATGCAGTTTTATTTTAAACATTTTGTTTCAGAAATATCGCTAAGGGCACATTATGTACAGTAGAGGGAGCTATTGCTAATTATCCAATCCTAGTAAAAGATGACTTTATGAATGTCAAAGAATCCAAACTAAACATACGTATTTAAACTTAAACATAAGTATGTCTTCTGTTTAATTTAAGTATATTTGCATATCAAGAGCCTAATGGTTGCTGGTTAATATTACTTGTTAAAATACTCTATTGTGGCCATGTAAAAATTTCTTCAGCTGGCCATATTAAACAATTAAGCATAGTTTAAAGCTTATGGAATCCTAAAGCTACTATGGCTTCTGGTATGAAACTGTTGTCACATCTGACTTGACATATCTGATCAGACTGATTTCGTCAAGGAATGCATAAGCCTATCAGTGGCCAGTGCCAAACTGTTCACAGGCAAGTCATATGACTTGCTGCTGCCAAAACAATGCACAGCTATGAATATGGTATTTGGCTGTCTGAGGCCAGGTTCATTACTTTATCCATTTGCATCTATACATGCTCTGTGTGTGTCCAGCCACATCTTTTGGAAATCTTGTGCATGCATGTCTCCTACCCTGTGAACATGCACACTGGCAATTGTACATGCATAACTATCTGAAAATTTAGTACTAAAGGTCTGTACCAGATTCTGCAAATCCATCTATCAATTGTGCGTAATGTAGTGATGACATTCAGGCCCAAATCTTCAAATGTTCATGCTGGTGTAAATTCTAGTGAGTGTGTGCACATATGGAGGAAACAGGGAGAGTAGCAGGAGACATACATTGAAAGGGGTGGCTGGGTATCTGCAGAGCATGGGTGCTGAAAGGGATAAGTGCAGATAATTGGGCAAAGTAGTAGGCGTAGCTACAGACAGCCATGTTTCATCTATGTATAGAATTGTTCCATGGTCTGTTTAGGCATGTCATGTAGGGGTGCTTTTGGCAAGAGCAAACCAGACATACCAGATAATGGTCTCAGTCAACCATCTATTAGCTGCTAGACCACCCATTTCTGTTCAAACAGGCCACAGCTAGACAGAGCAAAAGGAGAGAGACATGGTTTGGAAACAAATGGGAGCAGGAATAGATAGGATTTGGTGGGACTTGGGTAAAAGGCATGTACCAGGAACAAGCATCAATGCTTAAATATTTTAAGTAAATTAAAGGTAAGTGGTGATTCAGAGGACACCTTTGGAATCAGCCACGCAGCTGCTTCCATGTGGGTTGGTTGGTTTTTTGTTTCGTTTTGTTTTTTGTTACCTGGCTTGTCTTATATTGGACAGCTTTAGAGAGACAGCACCAATTGGTATACCACTTGGCTTGTAAATTCCTAAGATTTTCTGGGTAAAAAAATTCATTGATTTCAATGGAGTCTTGGAGTAAGGACTGCTGGGTTAACACTACTGTGTGAAGTTTAGTTGTATACTCTGACTTAATTGTGCTTTTACTCAGCTGTGTGTGCAGCCTTCTGCTCTTGAATCTTTCAAAGATAATTGTTCATGGGAGTACTACTGACTTTTAGGCTAGTAAAAAAAATTAATATAAACAATAGGATTTCAGAGAGAAAGTAGAAAAGTTTGCACAGCTCAGTGTGCTCTTGAATTCTTATATGTAATACTTTATATTACAGGCAATAGGTGCAACTTTTGCAGCTATGATTGGTGCTGGGATGCTGGTTAGGTCAATATCCTATGAAGGTAATCCTGGTACTAAACACCTTGCCTGGATGCTCCATGCAGGTACGTGCATTTAATTTTTCATGTGACAATATCTCAGCTACTTAACATCAAGTATTATGTCTGTGGTTTTGCTGAAGATAAGCCTACTTTTAAAAGAAAACAAGTTTTTAGTCTTCCAAAACTCTAATGAAATAACTCTTGCTTTTGAGGAGGCTGTAACTTTAGCTCCTTTCAATCCTGTTCACAACATCTTCTGTGTGGCTGTTAATTAAATAGTCTCTAAAGTACCTTCCTTATGTTGGCTGTGGCTTATGGATAAGTTCTGGAAATCTTTTTGCCCATGTACCAAGTAGATTGTGCAGTATTAAACTGCTTAGACATCCTTGTTCTCTTAAATATAAATGGACTGATAACAGATCCTCTGTAAGGTTGATGTGGTTATTGGCATTGGTATTTGCAGTGCATTTTCTCTCTTGCTAGTATTCATTAAATGGTATTGAAGATATTTGGACTCTGCAAGCATACCTTTCCACTCAAGGAACCTTTACCCTCTGATTCAATCAAACCATTCCCCAAGCACAGTCACCTTAATAGAACCCATAACCTAGCCCTCTCCCATGCTGGTAAAGCAAAAATTGAGGGCCTGGTAGCGGGCCTGAATGTATGAATGAACCAGCCTCTGTGATATAATTCAAAAGGGTACCTGAGCAGTTGAAATCTGATGATCCAGATTGACCTTTGGAGGAGCTCTGGTAAGGTCAACATTTGAGGTAACTTTGCCTATGAAATTACTGAGCTTCAGTTCTGTAGTTCAATAGGAACATGGAAATTATTGGTCAGTCAGTCATACATGACAGGTTGTCTGGTATGTTAGATGTCTTCATT
Source organism: Emydura macquarii macquarii (assembly GCF_026122565.2). Classification (NCBI taxonomy): domain Eukaryota; kingdom Metazoa; phylum Chordata; order Testudines; family Chelidae; genus Emydura; species Emydura macquarii. The sequence goes on from NW_027131527.1 coordinate 2,436,689, forward strand.
CATAGTCACAAAGCTGTTTTCAGCAGAGCGTCAAAAATTGTGATTTGCATTTCTTCATTCATAGGAAAAAATGTTTACAGGAATGTTTCCATAATATTTAAAATGAACAATTACTTTATATGCACCATTGGCAATTGAGAATGTAAAGCCATTCCTTTGTTTGATGAAGGGACTTAATTTTTTTTTAAAGTTGAAAGATGCTTCATAAAAAGGAATTTTCTAAGAGCACCCTTAAAAACAATTTTGAAAATTTTAAAAGAATGACCCCAAAAGAAATGTTCTGCTCCCTTAGGATTATTTCTCTTGGGGCCCATGAAAAACACCCTTCAGAATAGCAATGTGCTGAGACCTACCCCTTTTTTCTCTCATGCACACTTTTTCTATTTTTTACTGCCTTTAATTTCATTGTCAGAGTTACTAATACAGGCAAAGCATCTTCTTGAAGAGCCCAACAAAGCTTTATTACTTCTACAAAACAGTGAAATTGACAGTACAAAAAGTACATTCAAATGCACAAACTAAAAAATATAAATACTACTTGAATCTGCCATAGTGATCTTAGGAGTTATAACGGTAAGAACACTTAAATGGATGTGTGGTTAGTCAAGTGTGTATCCCTTTAAAGAACTGTAATTTCTCCATTCTGTGAGAATGCATGTTCAAATCAAACCTACAATATATGCCACACTAATACATAAAATTACTTGCCTCTTCTAGCCACCTTCTTAACTTACTAGTTGAATGATTGCTTTATAAGTGTGGTACTGATACTGTCTCATCAGCAGTCCTATGTAATCAAGTAGTATGAGTCAGTGTGCAGTAGATTACTTCTACAGTCTGATGAGAGTGAGTAAAGTGTCACTTGAATTATATTTTTTGTGCAAATGAATGTGCCATTATAACAAGTTTAACATTATAATAATATGCAAATGACTGAAGTAAGCCAGTTGCTCTCTCTTTCTGTTCCCTGTTGCCACAATATCAATGAACAATCAGCTTTTCATGGATCAGTGAGAAGCAGTAGAGCAACACCAGTAATGTCCACGCTGATATGAGCTACCAGCTCGTTGATACTTATTTTGTGTGCAATATTATTCACTATTGAGTATGGTGCAGCTTATCTTCTGTAACTTGTTTGTCAATGAGGTCTGTCATCTGAAGACACTCTTCTCTTAGTGTCTCAGTAAAGGAATTGTAATTGTACTGTTCACAGTATGTATCAGAGCATTTATCCCCTTTCTCCTGTTTTTTGTAACTCCTGAAAGGTCAGTATTGTTTAACATATTAAATGTCCACACACTCAATTCACTGCCCAGGTAGGCAGTGAAAACCCACTGTTCTGAAAAGACTTTGTAAAAAGATAGTTGATGAACTTCACTCATATCAAGCAGATGTTTAACTTTGGTTACAAATCTGATGATGAATCACAAATGTCTCACTGAAAAAGTATTAACTGGTTCAAATGACACTACAGCTTGCTTTCAAAGCGATTTCCATTAGAAACCTTAATGCTGAGTTTGCAGTTGTTTCTGTGCATTTCAGAAATGTTAATGTGATGGTATTGCATATGTATAACTACTGTGTTTGCTGGCTTGTGTGGTACCTAGTATAGGGTTTAAGATCATAAGACGTACACAGTCTAGTCTAATACTGTTGCTGTAGGGGTAGGCCAAATTCTTATTATAAAGCTGCTGTATTTGGGAGGAAGGATTCCTTTCTGGTGCTTGTGTTACACATTTCAGGGTACAAAGTGACTTGATTGAATAAATCAAAGTGAGCAACTTGATTGTATGACTGTTCCTAATGTCAAAAATTTTCCCTTTTTCAAAGTGCAGCTATAACTCCAACTTCATGTGACAGTGCATTCCATAGGCTGACTATACTGTGTGAAGCATTTATCTGTTCAAAATTTACTTGTTACTGAGTTTGAACAGGCCCTTATTATCACTAGCCAGTATAAAGACTGCCCAGTTTCCTGAACTGTCCTTCATAATTAAATGAATGGTAGCTCATTTTTAAGATGCCAGATTTTGGGGCATAGTCCTGAATATTTTCTGCCAAATTCTGCATTGGCTCTTCCTTATGAAAACCCACATAACTCAATAAGATTGAACAGAGTGTAAATCAGTACAGAATGTGGCCTATTGATTCAGTTATGTGGCTGAAAAACACTCTCTTGGAATAGGGTATTTATCTTTAGTTATTCAATATACTGTATACAGCTTTGAACGTAACTAAATTTTCAAACTTGTCTTTTTCTTCACTTAGGTGTAATGGGTGCAGTGGTGGCTCCTTTGACCTTGTTAGGTGGTCCTCTGCTGATCAGAGCTGCCTGGTACACAGCAGGAATTGTAGGAGGTCTCTCGACTGTGGCCATGTGTGCACCAAGTGAAAAGTTCCTGAACATGGGAGGACCACTGGGAGTAGGCCTAGGCCTTGTTCTTGCCTCCTCAATTGGTAAGCAAAATACTTTTTTGATTTCTAAGTGTCTAAAACGGAGTTCAACTGATGATACAGTATCTTTAACATAGTGAGACTGGCGCTGACTGAGAAAGTTACGCCCTAAAGCACCTGGCTAGATATAACAGCTCCTGCAAATTCTCTTCTTTTCAAAACTGATTTTATAACATACCGGCTAGAATTGCTCAGTGAAATTGTCTGGTATAGAAGTGTTTCATATGAAAATACACAATTAGGTGGGTTTTGTTTTCCCTTGTAGATGCTATAAGAAACTTGTAAGGGGCTTACAAGTTCTAACTACTTTAACTTGTGGCTGAACAGTTAAGCACTCACAAATCACAAAATGCTGAAGTGATGGTTGCATATTTGCTCCGCGGCTCGTATGCATTTTGGCACAATCTAGTTGTGATCCCATAGTGTTTGCAAAAGTACTGCATGATCTAGAATTTTTAAATTTTGAATAAATGCAACATTTTTTACTATAGTATACGTGCATGGTAGAATCTCTGAGAATAGTTGGCTGTAAGATGCACCTTAAGTGACCTGAACACCCTTGCAGGATGCTCCTTGCATGATTTAAGGTGGTGATCGTGGTATTCTTCAAATAATTAAGTCTTTAACATAATTCACATACACAAGGCAGGGGCTTGCTTTTAACACCATTTTTGCACACTTATTCCAGGATCTATGTTCCTGCCTCCTACCTCTGCATTTGGAGCAGGCCTGTATTCTGTAGCAGTTTATGGTGGATTAATCCTCTTTGGCATGTTCCTACTATATGATACACAAAAAGTTATCAAACGTGCAGAAACACATCCAGTGTCAGTATATGGAGTAGCAAAGTATGACCCCATCAACTCGTAAGTATGATCCCAGTGTTAACACTGATCTGATTGTAAGACTATTTTAACTGACTATGATGTCCCTTCAAGCTATGCAGTAGTGTATAAAAAAAATTTACCTGCTGCATTGCTGCATCTATGAAACCGAGAAATTCACTTTGGGATATTTAGCCTCAGTTTACGTTGAAATGAACTAGATTATAGCTACACTGTTTTCCAAATACAATATGAAAATAGCTAATGGGACTAAAACTATTGGACAAAAATACCTTTTTTTAAAACTACAGCAGCGTGACTAAGTACTGCATATGATGCCAGGAGGTCATTTTTTTCATTTTAAATGTGTCTCTCAGCCAGTGTTAATTGTATTTGTGCAATTTTTATTTGTGAGTGGGGGACATTCCTGGTACTTGTTTTCTGAAAGACTTTCAGTTCACATTCTTAACCTGTTCAAACAAAGCAGTTTTAGCAGTGTTGTAACCTGTAAATATCTTACGTTATATAAACTCTAGTGTCTATCATTGTAAATCAGTAAAACTTTTAGGAGCACTGTAGCTAATAGTAATATAAAATCTGATGATAGGCTAACCTTGTCACTTCGTAAATGTCTCTATATTCAGTTATATTTTTTGGGTTGGAAAGGTGCATTTCTGTTAATTCAAAAGGATGAGTTCAGTATGTACTTTTATTCAAGTAATTATGACCCTAAAAGGAAAGAGGTTTGGGGGTAAGCCAGTGGGTGTTGGGAGGAAGAAAGAAGGAATCTACTCAGCATTGTAGAATCTACCCAAAACTTTGTTCCAAATTCTGGTCCCAATGAATTTAATGGAAGCTCAGTTGTTTTGGGGCAAATTCTAGTTCCACTAAGTATTTTAGCTCCAAGTGCGGTGTACCATGACAAGTTGCTATGCATTTTTACCCATATATAGCTTATTGCTTAATAAATTTGGCTGTCGTTCCAGTTTCCAGAATGTGACTTAAATCTTTAGATTTAAACAATTATACATAAGAGCTGTATGCCATGACTGAAGTCTCAGTGGCAGTGTCATTTTCTCCTGTAATGATCACACAGTACACTTCAGTAAAAACAAGATTCCACATGCACAATGTAGTATCTTAAAACCAAGCTGAGTGAGACAGTCAGACCCTCAACCTGATTTTTAAACAGTACTAGTATCATGAATTGACATTGTTTATTACTCAGTGTTGCTTTCAGAACATGACTATAATAAATTTGACTGACTGGTTTTCTGTTTTTTAGGTGTCTGGGTATCTACATGGATACACTGAACATTTTCATCCGGGTGGCCACTATGCTTGCCAGTGGAGGGAGTAGCAGGAGGAAGTGAATTTAAGATTTTTCTTTGAAACCATCTGATAGTTCACCAAGCTCTGTCTACTTAGTGTGTTTGCCTAGTAAAAAATAATCTGGTGTACAAGCAGCTTTCATGTAGAAGTTTGAAACACTTTAACATTATTATCAAGCTGTTTCAGTGCAACATGAATCAGATTGACTTTTTTTCTCTCAAGGATACATTTCCCAGTTCTTGTGTTAAAAGGTCAAATTTGAATTACAGTGCAAACACTTGTACATAATTTGGGATATCTTCATGGGGAAAAAATATTTCAGTAAATTATATTCTAAATTTAGGTTCACAAAACTTAAGTCTGTCTGCTTCTCTGAAAGTTTGACGTTATTCTGTGACTATCATTTTTGCATCTACCATAATTGCACAGTAAAAAGAAACTGATCTCCAAAATGAGGAATCAAGTAATAGCTCAAGATATTGATATTGGAATATAGAACTTTGTTGTGCTTAAAATGGAATATGTTGGTATTGTCTGAAAGCTGTTGCTGCTATTTGATGGCCTTTGGGTGACCTATGTGAAACGAATTGGAGCACTATCTACTAGAATTCAACTTAGTCTATCATAGTGGGTGTCCTTGTGATACCTCAGCTGAAATTTTAGAAAGAATTAAGGTGAACACAGAAATACAAAGGCCTTGGAAAGGTTGTGCGACCCTTCCAGATTAGTGGGCAATGGTAAAGAAGCTTGTATTCTTACTACATGTATTTGTCCTGTGGTTAAATAGAACTTCAGCACCATTCCTGAGTACACTTGAAAAATTAGTGTTTGGTGTGGCTATTATGTTTCCAACATCCTTAAGGTCCGTTAGCTATATCTTCTACTTTGTGTTTGCATTGAGAAGTTAAACTTTGGAAACATCAGACTATTGAAGTGTTGGTTCCGGAACCAAAACATTATTTAGACTATAATGTGTGTGTTGGCTGATTTAAAACAACTATGGATTACATTTTTAAATACTGAAATCAACTAAGTTGTTGTTTTTACTGCTGATTTCCAGCAGCCTGTGAGCAGTCCCACTCTGAAATTTGTTCAGTGGTGGTGCTGGAACAAAGGGAAACGAACGTCATTCAGCATTTTTTGACCTGTGTTCTCCAGGCCCCAAAACCAAATGCCATATACTTTCTTTCAAGTGCTCTCGGTCTGTAATCCTTTGACTCTTCTTCCCAAATTGCTGCCATACAACTAGTATTTTCTTTACCATATTTAATAAAAATGCCCCACTACCATTAATGGTGAATCTACAACTATGTTTCATTGTTTGTTCTCGTATCATACTTACTTTGGCAAATGCAGCTATTATAAACTGGGATAACAGGTAAGCCTGTGAAAATACTGGGCACAAGTTGTTGAAATCCTTAAATTCAAATATAGCCTGTGTAACTGCTGTTGTACTAAATCTAATTACCAGTTCTGGCAAAGGTCAAATCAGCAAGAAACACATTTTCTCCTTTCATCTGACAATTGTGTGCTATGCTTGTGTGCTGATTTCTGAAACAATAAAGTCCAAGCCCAGCAGTTCATTGGTTTCTTATTTCTCCTTTCAGACAATGTTCATACTGTAGTTCATTACTTAGTTTAATAACCCTACACCAATGCCTATGGGCACTGTAACTTCTTCCCCCAGTTCCTTTTCTTCTAAAAAGAATTAAATGAATAGCACCTACTCCTTGTGTGCAGTGTCTGCATGATTAAGTGTTTGCAGTGGAGTCCACAACACTATCTTCCCATCACTTAGATGCATTTTCTTCTCAAATAGCACTATAGACAGGCAAAACTCTCTAGAATAAATGCTTATATCTTTAACTCCTGGTATAAAGAAATTTTCCTCACCCTGTGGAGCTAATGGTATAACTTGGGCACTCTAAATTTGAGAAGTTCTAGGCAGCCACACAGCACTGCCAACTTCACCTATAATAAGAAACAATGCCCTTCTGTTTCTGGTACTCCAGATTACAGTGTGGTTTGGAGGAGAGCAGTGGATTGTGAGGAAGAGCTTTGTCAAATTCCTCTTGCATCAGTAAATTACATTACATAACCTCTGACAGGAGGTACCATTCTTAATAAATTTTACTATGTGGTTGCTCTGTGTGCTTACTACACAGAGCAGCCATATGTAATGGTATCTTTATGGAACAGATATAATAGCTTTTCTATTGACTTCAGTGGACCTTGGATTAGGTCCTCATTGAGGAAACTAAAGGATTCCAGATCATACTGTCAGGTGAAGTTTCAGTAGTCCATTTAGTGGGTCTTTGTTAATCTCAAACACAGTTGTCACTTAAATCTTAACTTTGATAATTTTCCATTTAATCTATACAGCTGTGTGAAATTTTATTCAGTTGGCTTGTTTATTGCTCCATAATTATCCTTTTTTTTTTTTTTTTTCTTTTAGGAAATCGTTTTTATTTAATTTAAGGATAAAATTGTTTATAACCCAAGGAGGGAATTAAAACAAACTAGACAAACAGCAGCTGGCAGTAATTTAACTGGTCTGGTGAATTCTGGAGCACTGGTATCAAAAGAAATAACTAAGATAGCCAATGATCTTTTCTCTTGGTTTACACTGTTAGAATCCCAAGATAGTTACAGGCAAGTTTTGTAAAAATCTCACTGGTGTAAGGGTGATTTTTATAGAAAACTGTTGGATCTAATGCCAGCCAACTGTATATTCACCCAATATCACTTCCTTATTGTACAAAGTTAAACACCAGGGGAGACAATTGCTTTGTCAAAGTCTGACGTTAGAGGCTTTGGCACCTCTACATAGTTCTTCCTCCCTAAACTCATAGAAAGAGAAGTTGTCAGCATCCACTTCTTTAATCTTAATTTGGTAGAGGAGGGAGATGTCTACTGTTCCTCTTATTCCCACCACCACTGGAAGAGAAGTTTTAATAGCAACCCTTTTGAACAAATTTACAGTGGTAATATGAGGGGTGAGTCCCCAATCAGTACAGTCTGGTACCCTCCAGGATCTTATTGACTGAAGTAGGTTTGCAAAAGACAAATCAGTGTAGAAACTGCATAATAAATAAGGTAGCTTATTCTAGGGTTTGCCTTATTAACGAACGCCAGGTCCCAGGTTAGGATAAGGGATGGTCCTCCAGTAATGCATGCTATTTATTGGACAGGAATGAGAACAGGGAACTGTCCTTACCAAAAGAAAAATGAGAGCTTGCTGTTGTACTATTCTAGTCGAGTCTCACCATGCATTCCTGGATGTGAGGACTCCTAAAACTTGTCTCTACATAAATTAAGAAAACAAACATGCTGTGCTTTAACAAGAACAAAAAAGAGAGTTGGTATATTCAACCACTATCAAATTTGTCTTTGGGGGGAGGAGGGGGAGGGGTGGAGCAACTCATGAGAAACTTGGTATGGGAACTTGTGCCCATTTCAAAATACTTGTTGCATTGCACATATAAATCGTGAGACAAAGACAGCATTGATGACTTACTAAAAATAATTGCACCTGAATTTGACATTTTCTGATAACTATTTCACTATGAGATTAATCATGAATACCTTAAATAATTTAAAGTAAGAAAATGCAGATGCCATGCTATTCTATGTCTCCTTATTGTAGCATATGTATCCATTCTGTTTTGTTCTTCTCTGCTACACATTATTGCATTCCAAAACTCCAATACCAGTGAAATGTGGGATACTGAAATCACAAGTCAGGGTTTCATTATCTTTTTAGTATGCATCTAATGTAAGTATCTCACTTATTTTTGATTAGTAAATATCCTTTAAGTGTAAAATATGTACTGCTCATCGCATGTAATGATGAGCATAAGCCAAGCTAGTTCGTAAATTTGTTACCAATGGTTCCTTCATTTTCAGCCTTACCATTTAGGAGAATGAGCTCTTGGAACATCAGTAGTATTCAAAACAATTTTCTGGAAAAAAAAAAAATTCTTTTCTTTTCTTTTTCGTCCAAATAATTCCAATAAATATTTGATGCCACACAAATTTTAGTAGGAAACAATCTTACATGCTTTCTGTAACAGCCCTCAGCTATAGAAAAAAGTAGCTACTCCATATGAATAGCAACACTATCAAAGCAGGTAAAATTGAAGAAAAGCTAGATTGTGTATTGTCTAAAATACTGACTAACAATTTAACTTTTACATGAAATATACAAAACTTTAATTGTTGCTGCATCAATAGCCAGTGATGTAGTCTGCTTCAGCCCTTAGGCACCAAATGGTTGAGTTACTCCTGTAAGGAGACGAGAGCCTTCAACTCTGACTTCAATAGGATTAAAAGGTACTTACCACTGTGTAGGATCAATCTTAATTTTAATACCTTGTAATGCATGCTTTTGCAAATAAAAGAATATTTACTGGCACCAACAGCCCGTACCTTCATATAAACCTGAAGTTGTGTGAAATACTCAGATGAATATTAATGGACAACAATCATTGCCATCATTTCTGTTGAATATTTTCCTCTCTGTCTCTCTCTCTCTCTCTCTCTATATATATATATATACACACACACACCTCTTCCCTTGTTGACTTCTCTTTAGTAGTTGTATATAAAGTCAGAAAAGCAATGAAGCAAGAAAAAAACAACCCAAATCTTCTGTCTGAAATCAGTGTTATAAATAATGATTAGAGCGGGGTGCAATATTTCAGCTGAAACTTTTTCACTGAAAAATGCAGCTTCAACTGGACCACTTCACAAATGTGCATCTGTTTTGGTGAAGTTTTCTTTTTGGCCAAAAGCTTCAGAAATATCAAAACAGTTCTATGTGACATTTCTTAAAGTTTTGATATTTTGGCCTAGATGCATAAGGCAGCTTAGGCACCATTCACAAAATGGTGGAGGTGGGGCTACTACTCCATCTGAGCTGAACTGATCAGTGGTTAGGGCACTCACGTCAGATGTGAGAGACCTAGGTTCAAATTCCTCCAGAGCAGGAACTTCAATGTAAGTCTCCCACATTCCAGGTGCGTGACCTCATCACTGGGCTATTAGCTATTATGGAGTGGGTCCTCTGTCTTTCCTGTTGATGCTCTTCCATTTTGATAAAGAATTAAATATTCATTGGGCCAGAGCTTGAATGACTTTCTATCGCTGGTTAAGATATCTACCTAGGAAGGGGGACATGTGGCCTCCAGATCCCACTTGAATGAATGTTTGCTGCAGAAATGACTGAGAGGCTTTTTTGGCCTGTGTTATGCAGGAAGTCAGATTAGATTATAATATGGTCCATTTTGGCCTTGAAATCTGTGATTCTAAAGTAGCTTCATAATAATGAAACCTGCAATCGGTCCTATTTCATTGCTCAATTTTTGAAGGAGCAATTCACAGTGACTTTGGTTGGAATTCCATCCATGTATTCATAGGGGGAACAAAGACCACACTGTGGTAACAGTTGTAGGTTTAGAAGAATTAGATTTTATTGATAAATGTCAATATACATTGACTTCACCATATACTTGTTAACTGATGCATTTTCCACAGATGATGATGGTGATGAAATTTACAGATGGGCAAAGTAAGAAAAATGCTACTTGAGAAATTACTTCACTAAAAACTTCCAGAGGGGTAGCCATGTTAGTCTGTATACAGCAAAAACAAGAAGAGTCCAGTAGCATTTTAAATACTAACAAATTTAATTTCTGCAGGCATAAGATTTCATGGGCTGCAACCCACTTCCTCAGATGCAAGAAATAGAAATCAGATAGGGGGATATATATATACATCCAAGGATAAGGAACAACAATGGGGAGGGTAGGTGTTAGCAAAGTCCATTCAGTTAGAGTAGATGAGGCCTATTCACAACCATTAATTAGAAGGTGAGAATGTGTGAACCATGACAATTACTTCTTGTAATATGAGAACCATTCCAAGTCTCTATTCAGACCCAGTTTGATTGTGTCAAGTTTGCATACGAGTTCTAGCTCTGCAGTTGCTTGCTGAAGTCTGTTTTTGAAGTTTTTTTGTAGAAGTATGGCAACTTTCAAGTCAGTTACAGAGTGTCCTGGAAGATTGAAGTGCTCTCCGACTGATTTATGTATGTTATCATTTTTATGTCTGATTTGTGTCCATTTATTCTTTTGCATAGTGACAATCCGGTTTGGCCAATGTACGTGGCAGAGGAGCATTGCTGGCACATGATGGCATATATTACATGTATGTTGTAGCCTGATTTTATAGTTATTAATTTATTGAATAGGGTAATAGGTTTGCCAGTTGCTCTAATTAAAGGATTATGAGGTTCGTGTCCTAAATCAGGCTTCAGGTGAGTTTTATAAGGACACCGGGTACAACACAGGAAGAATTCCAGTGATAACCAATATTTGTATAATTTTATAAATTTATTAAAATAACACAAAATAATAAACAAATGACTGATATAGAGACAATAAAATGAATAATCAAATGGATAATGGATTAATACAATCTTAAAGGTAAAGACTTATTTGATAGATATATCTATGATATGCTTTAAACTAGTATACTCACACCCTTCCTGGACTTGGTTGAAAGAGATGTCTAATTTCTCAAGTTGGAGTTGAGTGGAATAAGAGCTGCTTCAAAGCTAAGAGCTATAAGCTAAGACTAACATTACAACTTTAAGAATATAAAATAATGAATCTTAACACTAAATAAAACTTTAAGCAAGGATAGCTGACAGTCGACTGTCCCGATGAGCTGGATTTGATCTTATTTATACCCCCAAGAATATGGGTCCTTTATCCGGGCCCATACTTGGCCTTTCCACCTTCAAACTTTTGGGGTACATATTGTCTATTGGCTACTAGGTTTGTACGTATTATTGACGTATCCACATCCTTCTCCAGGTGGTCTTTTATCTCACCTTTGTTGTTTCTAGCTTATTGTGGGTTCTGTGGTGTTCTTGTAAAGTATCTTGGTAGCCGGGACAGCCCCTTCCCCTTTTAATGTCTCTTGACTTGTCTAGGGTAAAGGTTATAACCATATATGTCCTATCCTGTTCTACATTGATACTTATCTAAGCCAAAGGTTGACTTGGCTTGTCTAGGGTAAAGGTTATGACCATATATGTCTTATCCTATTCTACATTTATCTAAGCCAAAGGTTGTATATATATATATTAACGGTAGCTGTCATCCAGAATGTAATGCAAGGTACCTTCCAGGCCACAGCTGAATAAAATATCTAATTTTATTATTGAGTCACACAATCATATCAAAATATATATGAAAAATATCTCTAATAATAATAATGCAAGCAAACAGGCTAGTTTTATAGGCTACAATGTGCAGGTGACTGAGCTCCTTATGGTGTGGCTGATGTGGTTAGGACCAGTGAGGGTGTCACTAGAGTCGATGTGCGGGCAGAGCTGGCAACAGGGTTTGTTGCAGGGATAGGTTCCTGGGTTAGTGTTCTTGTTGTATGGTATACGGTTGCTGTTGAGTATTTGCTTCGGGTTGGGGAGCTGTCTGTAAGCAAGGATAGGTCTGCCTCCCATGGCTTGAGCGAGTAAGGGATCATCTGCGAGAAACTGCAGAGCTGGAACTCGTATGCAAACTTGACACAATCAAACTGGGTCTGAATAGGGACTTGGAATGATTAACTCATTACAAGAAGTAATTGTCACGGTTCACACATTCTCACCTTCTAATCAATGGTTGTGAATAGGCCTCATCTACTCTAACTGAAAGGACTTTGATAACACCTACCCTCCCCATTGTTGTTCCCTTGGATGTGTGTATTTATATATACCCCCTATCTGATTTCTATTTCTTGCATCTGATCAAGTGGGTTGCAGCCCACAAAAGCTTATACCTGCAGAAATTAAATTTGTTAGTCTTTGAAGTGCTACAGGACTCTCATTTTTGCTAAAAATATATTTACTGTATGTATTTTGGTGTGATGTTGACAATTTGTTTTAACAGTTAAAGCTTTAACTTTTTGAATCTCAACATCCACTGTCATTAAATAATTAATCTAACCTCCTCCCATAATTTCCCACAACTGTGAAAATTTAAATCAATCTAAAAGAATGCTTAAAACTAAACATCAGTATTCTTTGTTGAAATTATCAAAAAAATAAAAATTGAGTTTTGCGAAGTCTACATATGGTTATTCAAGGAGTCTGAGATGACCCAAAGAACCCTTAGAGTTACATAAATCGTATCACAAAAGAAAATACAAGTTGTGCAGGGTTTAACTGTAAAGAGTCCTAATACACTGAGTCAAAGGTTTAAGCATCTATCTCATCTATCTAGGTTCTTATAGCCACTATTCACAGTTATATCTGAGCACCTGAGTGATTATTCAAACCTTCCTCAAGTAAGATCTCATTGAAAGTTTCAATTGAGTAAGGATGTCAGGATTTGTCTATTTGTATTTTACTGTGGGGAAGAGGGAAATCCCTTGTCCGAACAGACTAAGATTGTTACCAATACTGCTTGGTGACAGAACTTCTAAACTCATCCTCTGCTATGCAAACATAGAGCCCAGTCCTGCAAGATTTAAGATAGGGAGTAATGTTACTCATCAGAGTAGTTCCAATCATTTAATGGGAGGAGCCATGTCATCAGCAATAACTTTGCAAAAGTAATAATTTTAGTATGAGTCTGTGTAGATTTTTGTTTGTTTCCTGAAGTTAGAACACATGAGCTTCTGCTTTGTGTGTGTGTGTGTGTGTATATATATATATATATATATATATATATAGATATATAGATATATATATTCTCATTGAGATGTTTTCTCATAAAATTTGTGTAGGGTTACACTTTGCAGTTTTGACCACTAGGTGGAGAGTAAGTGGAATAACAAGGAAAGGTGTGATGCATATTCATTTAGGTGGCAGGGCGTCAACTGTAAATGCTATTTGCCCTAATCTGCAGCAGGGGGAGAGAGGAAGTGGAGAAACTGCTACTGACAAGAAGCTGTGTATGAAGGCAAGATTATCTGTAAGTGACTGACCTTTGGAGACCAAACTATTTCAATAATGCTGAGAGAGTTTTATAACGGTAAGACACAGGAAGTTGTGTTCCCTCCACATAAAAATCCACTGACACCAGCCATTCAGGGGATTGAAGAAAGTTTGGGACTCTATCAACCTGAAACAAGATGGAAGAGGGGATGCAGGAAAAATAAATTCTGAGCAAGCCAGGGAAATGAGCCTCCAGCTGGGAGAAAAGCAGTAGTGAAAGCAATAATCAGATTTATCTCCAAAATCCTCCCAGATCCTGGGAAACGAAAAAAAACCCTCACAATCCAAAAACTAAACTTTAACAATTTCTATAAGAAAGTGAAGCCAAATTGTGTCAATGCAGGTGTATTTGGGGAGAGCATGCACACGCATAGAGACAACGGGTATATTTTTAAAAGCACCAAGGTGATTTAGGATGCTAAATCCCATTGAAACTTAGGCTCCTAAGTCAGTTAGGTGCTTTTGAAAATTTTACACATGGCCAACTGGGACACAGTTTGATTTTAAAGAAGAATAAATTTGGGGTTCTTCTTTATCTTCTGTTCTTTTAGTCTTTAGCTTACACTCAGGACATTTTTATCAAGTTCTTCTCTATAACCATGATAACTAGAAACTTACGTTGTTTCTAAAAGACAACTTCAGTTGTTGTGTGTTCATACAACCCCGGGAGCTGGGGCTTTAAGAAATACACTAAATGCTGCAAAACACGATAAAATTGTGAAAGTTGTTGATATTGAGATGGAGCTGTGCTTCCCTTGAGTGCACTCTCCCAAACAGGCTGGGAAGTCAGAGGCTGCTGTTTGTGAGATGAAGGAGATGAAACAGCTAGCCTAAGTGATCTTGTTAAAATTGAAAATAAAGAAAACCTGGACTACTGGGTTGGAGAGAGTCTGAAGAAACTGGATGATAATGCATTATTAATTCAGTCCTAGTTTAATTCTGTTGCACTGGTTAAGTTACATCAGGGATGAATTGGCTCATTGTTTCCAGTGAAGAATATTGTACTTTGAAAGAATTTCAGATTATATTGTTTCATTTTGAGGAAAAGTGGTAATAAGTGTTGAACATTGTAACAGGTAGAGTTTTGGAGTTGGGGCAATAGTATAAGAGAATGCAAGAACAGCATTTTCTCATAATAATTTATGGCATTTTAAGAATCACTTGGCCTACTCCCCTGCAGTACTCGACTGCTCAGAGTTTCCCTCTGCCTTTCTCTGAGTACCTTCAAAGTATCTTTTTTATTTCTTTATAGAGTTGCTTTCTCATTCAGACATGTTAGAGTTGATTGCCTGAGTGCTACCTCCTAGTTCTACTTCTGTTCTGTTCGATCTCTTTCTAGCCTGATCCTTCTTAGTTTTGTTTAGATGTCAGAACTATCCTTCCCACAAGTCACATTTTACAGCTGCTTTGCTCTTTCTAGTAGGGTTTTGTCAGAGTGTATTTTTTTCACTAATTTTTAACCGTTCCTTCCATCTCCAAAGGGGGCAATGATAGTTGTTTCCCTCATTTTCTTAAACAAGCTATTTCAGTTTTCCCTCTATTTCCAACTAGACAGATTATTTGTTTTACAGTAATGGCTAGAGATTCTAATTGAGGCCAGGGCTACTGTAGCATCTGGCTTCTAAAGAGCAATGGTGAACAAAAGTCTTGTGCCTGTATCCTTCAATCCCAGTCCAAAAATGTGCATGAAAGATACAGTATTTAAAAGATGTGAGAGCTATATAAGAAAGCTGATTTGATATGCCATGCCTTATAATAATGCTCAAAGGAGTTTAGGAGCAGAACAAGCAACGCTTGATGGTTTCATTCCTTGGTGCCCGATGCTTAAAGCAAAACCTATTATTCTGGTTAGTAAAATTTAATAAATAGCTCTTGAGATCCAGTCTGTTTGGGACTCATAAAAAAAAAATTATAAGCTCTGACTCTTCTGTAGTACGAATGATCAGAAATATCTTGGTAACCCTCTGGTTATGCAGGCAGTTATAGACATGTTCCTATTATGCTTAGTTCTTATGTAAAGTAGATGTATGTAGCCTAAATGTGAAATATTTTCCAGTCCTCTTATTAATCATGGGTACAAAGACACCTGCCATCCTTTGTCACTATCTGAGACATCTAGTATTGTTTTTTGCCTTTTTCCTCAATTAGTTGGGAAGAGACTGCAAAAGCCTTTTGGGCTAAATTTAAGAAGATACATGTGTAAGAATTACACTATCAAGACGAGCGGTCAGAGTCCAAATGCCAGAGCCAGGGATTGAGATAAGGCCAGAACCAGGAAGCAGAGCTAAAGATCAGAACCAGAGTTGGATCTGAATGCCAGAGCCAAGGGTCAAGACAGAGACGGAGTCAGGAATCAGAGCTGAGGGTTGGAACCATAACACCAGGAGTCAGGGAGGGCAGGAGCAGGGCTGGGTGCAGGGTAGGCTCTGGGCTGGAGCTGTGGAGGACCAGGGCATGGTGGCATAGACACTCAGAGGCAGAGTCCAGGGGCATTTGAACAGCAAGTGAGCTGCTACTGCTGAACTTAAGAACTAGCCGCCTGACTTCCTCGGCTAATTAGGCAGGGTGGTCAGTCAGGGGTGTCAGGAGTCCTGAGCAGGCACAGCTGCAGGCCTTACCCCTGACATGCACTAAATGGTTTTTACAGCACATCTTTCATGTAGAATAATTCAACTGGCCACCTCTTGCTGTTTATTTCAAGTGAAATTACCCTGTTTCAGAAGTATCACATCTTGTAATTAACGAATGACACTTGCCTGGGGTTCTGCCAGTTTGGCAGGGATTGGATTTACTCTTTGCCTAAATTGATAAACTGCTGCACACACAGGGCCAGCACGCTAAAGGGAAAGCGTCGTGCAGCTGTTATCCCTCAGGGCTTTGAGGAAGACTGACTAACCTTCATGTAAATCATTTCTTGAAAACTGAAATGAATTTGGCACTTAGGAAGATGAGGGACTGATAGCAATGGTTTGGGTCAGGGTTGATGTGGGAAGCTTCTCACCACCACGCCTGGCAGTACACTTCAGTCCTGCCAGTGCAACACACCTGCTGATCCTGTGTAGACCCTTGAAATGGCCAGTGATCCTATATTGCTTCATAGTTTTGGTAACATCTTGTAGTGCACTCTGTTTTGCGTGTGATCAAATATCCAGAATTTGAACCTGGGCCTTCAAAGATGAGAGGCTAATGCTGTCGTGTCTTCTATTTTTATATGAATTTCAGCTCATGTTCTTTCCCTCTAAAGAGAGGTAATCTGAGAAAAGAGGTGTTCTAGTCCTCCATTTATTATTTACTGTTATATTTTTTGTATTGAGGTAGCACCTAGGAGTCTCAGTTGCATAACAGGACCCCATTGTGCTAAGCATTGTACGAAGACAGAACAGATATTCCTTGCCCTAAGAGAGATAGGAGTGGGAAAAGAGAAAAGTGTTAAAGGTAGTCAGAGAGTTTCAGGCCAGAAAGGAACACCAGATCATCTAATCTGACCTCCTGTATATCTCAGGTCACCAACACCACCCAGCACCTGCACACTAAACCTAGCAACCAAACTTAGACCAAAGCATTTTACAGCTCATAGGAGACTAAACTATTATGTGCCACAAGCAAAAGATAGGAGGGACCGAGTTGCACCAATGCTCGAGGCCCCCGCAATATCAGAGAATTGATTTATTTATAGATACCCAGTTAATGCTTGCAAGTGACTAGTCCCTGCCAATCTGACCTTCTTTCCAGACCCCACATGTGGCGCTCAGTTAGACCCTGAGCACCTCAATAGGACCCACAAGTCAAGCAGCTGAGAGAAAATTCTGATTACTACCTCAGAAGAGCATTGGCCCATCCCACCCACTGTCTCATCACTGATACTTCAGAGAAAGGAGACAACAACAAAAATCTCCACAGCTTTTGCAGTTCAGTCACTCATTGACTTTGTTGATGAGCAAGATTTTAATTTAGGTGGAAATTTGGGAGCAGATTTTATTTATTTAGGGAAATTCCACTCAGGCGCGTATTGGAGGTTGCGTAGGACATAGCCTTGTCTAAATCTGTCCTTCAATCTGAATGATAAATAATGGGATTTTTTTTTCGTTATTCAAGGCCGTGGTGTAATTCCCCTTCTTATTCTTCATAGCTGACATTTTCCCTATCGGTACATCTGTTTCACGAAATTCTCACTTGCTCTTACAAGTTCTTCAAAAAACCATAGTTGAGCAATGCTGCTTTAACAAGCACCTTTAGTGTCATTTGTTATTTGAAACATTTATTTTGTCAGGATGAAGCTTTTTTATTTTAGAAAAGGTGGACTGGGCCACGCAGCAGAATTGATAATGAAACACAGACCTTTACTTCTGGGTCACCGCTTCACCTCTAGATCAGGTCAGTTAGCAGTGATCAAAAGTTGATCTCATTTGATGTCCATTTCAGTTTCCCTTGTGGAACAGGAGTGGTGATCTCAGTCTAGTTCTCAGTGGACTGGTAGCCACAGCACAAAATCTATTACCAAAACCAGAATGAATTGGCACTCTTGTCAGCAGTCTCTGCAGAGGGGACAGTGAAGGAATGGGTTATGGAGAGAGAACTGGGATTTCTCCTGGTCTCTCAACCAGAACTGAAACACATTGGCAAGACAACATGAAGAGGTATGCGCTTCTGTTGTCCATGCTGTACTTTTGTAGATGACCAGAGGACTTAAGGTTTCAGGTTGGTCTGTCACCTTTCATGAGTGCTACATTCACACTCAAGGAAGATTTCAGTTTCCAGATCAATTATGTAGCATTTATCTATGCATTGGTTGCACATGATGGCCACACGCACACGTTTCTTCTAGTAGTAGATTCCTTTTAGGCGTCAAACTTTCAATGACTGATATGAGTTTTGCTAGCCATAATCATAACTTTCACAAAGCAAACACTGTCATGGCACTCCTTTGAAACATGCTCAAGCATTTTAAAATAATATGCATTAATTTTTACTGGTGTCATGATAATTCAAAGGAATGGCCTCATGTGACACATTGCTAAATTGCTTATTCAAAGAAAAATTGCTTTTCAATTTGAGTTTAGTTCTTATGTACATTATAATAAAGGGAAATACTTTACTGGGGCAAAAGAATTGTTCGGTACATTAATACAGATCTTTGTGGCAACAAAGTTGTGTTTATTGACAAAGTACTACTGGCGATCAGTGTTACAACTAGAACTAAAAACAACAGATTAGGTAACTGCGTCAGTCCCAGCAACCCTAACTGTCACCCCTTCCTTGTGAATGCTCTCAATCCAAGCACCTAAATTGAGAGGTGAGATGGTTAGCCAATATGTTTTTTCCCCCAAAGAATATGCTCACATCTGTTTGCATCACTTTTTTCAGATCCAAAAGATACATCTGTAGATGTAATTAGGAAACGTACTGACTTCTCTTGAGATAAGTAGTTAACTGCTTTCCCATCACAAGAACTTGTGGCAGATGTATTATGTAATACTACATGAAGGCACTGGAGACAATTGACATTTGTATTTTTAGAGGGCCTCAGTGTTATGATAAACCAATTAATAGAACTTTTATGTAACAAAAGATATCCTTGACTAGAGAAGAGCAGCATGCTGTTGGGACTGAATGGTGGAGGGGTTGGTCATGGGATATAGAGTCTTTCACTGTCAGGTCACCAGTGCGAATCCAACTCAAGGGTAATAGCAAATGAAAGTTGTGACCATCTGATGGCTCTCTCGCGACACATACGAAATGAGCTGGTGGTCTCAGTCCCATGCCAGACGACAGGTTCCACAACCACAAAACACAACTGTTGCTAATAAGCACCCATCTTGACAATTTATGCAGAAATAAGGCTAGGGATTCACTGCATAGAGAAATTCTATTAGTCTTCAGTATAAGAGACCATCCTTCCATGATGAGTAGACTGCACGGTGGAGGAGCTGCCTGTGCTGTGCTGGTTTCATAGATAAAGATGTCATTCCCATGTTGTGCGTCCGTTTGACTCTTTGTGTGAGTGTTACAGTACAGTGACAAATAATGTAACTCTTGCAGGGTATTGCACTATCCTCTGATGAAAAAGTCTAGAATCAACTGATTTAATTACAGATAAATGTATGCCAATACTCTAATGTTCCTTGGAACATGTGCTATCATTCCCTTAGCTGGAAAGCTGGGAATTTTTAACACACTCATGATTGTGTAATTAAAGATCACATCTATAGCACTGTAAGCTTACATGAAGTTTTACAAACAGTTGGGTGTGTTTCCTGTCCTGAAGATATAAAATAAGGCAAACAAAGGCAAGGCACAGCCCAACAGTATGAGAAAGAGAGAAGCTGGGAAATTACAGGTGGGAGTAGGAAGCATTCTGGGAATAAGTGAGTTTCAAGAAGGGTGTGAACTGGAATAGGGAGAGAGCACTTGGCAGACTGCCCTGTTAGTAAGGAGGCAGAGGGTGATGGAAAGAGATGAAGGGATCAGTAAAGCCAGGAGATTAGGGGGAAGAGGACGAAGTCAGAGCAAAAGCTACAGGGGAACAAGATTATGTAAAGCCTTGTAGATGAGGGTGAGGAGCTTTAATTTGATGCACTAATAGTCAGGAAGCTCAGATAGGGTTTCAAGAAGGAGTGACCTGGACAAATATTGGAAAGTTATCTTAAATGGAATTTGGAATAGCCTGGAGTGGGAGAAATGAGGTCAGAGATTTATAGTAGTCTAGGCAACAAGTAGCCAAGACTTTAAGGGTTTAGCAGTACATCCTAGCATGTAAATTTATGGTCTTATATGACAGGGTTTAATCATGCATGCAAATCGTGCATCAAAGTCGTGAAATGGGCTACAAATGCAATAAAAACAACGTATTCAAAAATTTAACAAATGGAGGGGAGGGGGATTGAAGATGCTCTTTGCTTGGGGCACCCTTTGGTCTAGGGCCAGCTCTGGTTAAAGGATGAACATTACACCCACTCCTTGCTAAACTCTCCATTAACTTTTCTGTACCTGCTTTCCTATTTGTGTTGAGAAATACCCCTTCATGGGAGATCTATTTAAGAGCTAAATATCATTAGTCTGTCATTACTTTATGTACATTTACCTTATTTTTAATAAAAAATAAAATGGCACCACAATATTTGCTTGAAATGTGTCTTTCTAGCAAGGGTAATAAAAACTCTTTGTGGCTTATGTATACAGAAATAAATCCTGCAGCTGGCTAGCAATCTGCATTGCCAGGGGATACATAATGGATACTTTAGTACAAGAGGTTGCATTTACAGATGATGAACATGTGGTTTTCCTGTATAAGAATAATATAAGCAATCTGTATTTGACTTCAATGGATCAGACCCACAGAGCTCTGAACATATATATAATAATGGTACAGTAAGCAAAGATTTTCTATAAAGAAATAAATGGAATGTTATAAGTGGATAAGAAGTGCTTCGGAAATTATGACAAATATGAACCATTGTAACTATAGCAGAATCACCTGTTGCTTTCCTATAGTTTTGTTTTAATTTGACCCACAGGGAGCTAATTGCAGGAGTTGCATGCTGAGCTTGATTTTAACATAGTTGGGCTGTCAGTAACTTCCCTGTTTTCTCACCATGATCATAATGTCTTTTCTGAAGATGAAATAGCACATTTTCTGCCTCATTATTAATATTACAAAGCTCAGTTTGAAACCCTGGAGGAATTAAAATGTTTTGAAAATTTGCATATTGAATCTGAAGGTCCTTATTTTCCTTCATTTTATTTTCCTTCATGGCCCTTTAAGTCTGAGAGGATTTAAAAATAAGAAAGGATTCCCATAATATTGATGGCTAGTCACGTACACAATATTGCTTTCTAGAAAATCTAGAACTTCAGCTTTTTAACTATGTTCGGAAGAACATCCCTTTTCAGGAAAGCACTTGCTTAACAACAGCATGGTTAACTACTTTCCTGAATAGGGATGGACCTAAACACATGCCTAAGTGATTTTCTGAACTGGGTCCTGAATGACTATGCTGCATGAATTTGAAGGGACACTCCCTTGAAATACTTTGCTACTCATAAATGGAGCTGAACAAACACACACGCGCACACGCACAGAAATCAGTTTGAAACTGAAACTGAATTTTCAGTTTTATCTTGCTGAAATGAAAAACCAAAACAACTTTGTTCGGGTCAAACAAGTTGTTTTCAATGTCAATTAAAATCAAAATTTCATCTTGAAAATGTCGTTTTGAATAGACATTTCATCTAGGCAATGCTGATTCAAAACAATAGCAAAATGGTTCATTTTGGCATTTTTTTTAAACAAATTATATGAACATTTCTAAAATGTTTGTTTTCATTTTTTTCAGCTGAACTATTTACTTGAATTCAACTCAAAGTAGTAAAGGGATGAACCTATGCTTGTTGAAGTCACTAGCAAGACTCCCAGTGTGAGTGGTGCAGGATCAGGGTTTGTATACATACTCTTGTGCTATCGGTGGATAGTCTAAGAATATAACACAGCATCAAGCCCCTGCCTTCCCATTCTTTCTCTGCATCATTAACTGAACTGTAGAAACTTGCATCATGAGAGGCTTTAGGAATGAAGCGAATTACATTTGCAGCAGGCTAAACCAGTAGAGTTTTAGCTGTTTAATTTGTCCCATTCTTGAGGCATGAATATTTATAAAGCATTTTGAAAAGAACATTGCTATGTGTAGTAAGTGCTCTTGTTTTTATTTTTGGTGGTGGTGAAAGCAGAGCTGGCAAATACCAGGACAAGCAATGTCAATACTTCAAATTATCTGGCTATCTCAAGATAACTAATCAATTTGCTTCCACAATCATTCGACTAGCAAGCCCTTAAATGCTGATAAGTAGGTAGTCAGATTCGAAACTGTAGCAGTTTAAACACTGGAAATAGGCCATGTCTGGAATCTAGGTTCTGAATCCTTTGAATATCAACATATGGGAAGAGTCAGAGTCCCTGGATTGGAACCGTCCACTCTAGTTTTGATTGCAAGCAGATCCAAGTCCTGAAGGAGTCTATGTTCTGTTTCAGATTCCAATGTAGATGAAACCTCATAAGAAGAACTGATCTCATGAAATTTCTACTATTTGGAGGACAAATTTCTCAAGGATAACATTTGAGATTTTGGCGCCATCAGACTCGAAGCCTGGCCTGATCTGAAGCTGAATACACCTCCACAGCTCATCCCTACTTAAAACTGGAAAAGACATTATCAGTATATGCCTTTTGGACCTAGATACTGTATTGAATTTGGACATCTTTATCTCAACTCTATTTGCAGAGATATAATGATGCAGGTATAATAACTTTCAGGAAGTTAATAATAAACCTAAAAATACACTGCTTGATCAGAAGTCTTGTTATCTTGTTGAGTTGACAGAACCAGAGGCAATAATTTTAATGTATACACCAGGGTGAGTTTTTTGTGTTTTGTAACGTTCTTCCAGTACCAATCATTTCTCTATACCTATCATTCATAGCTTGCCTAGACAATTCACCAAGCATCAATCAGAGCTTACACAATGTTGTTCAACAAAGCTGGTACAGTGCCAGCAAGAGAGGGGTTCAAAGCCAAAACTCTGTATGTGAACACCCCTGAATGTTCTGGGCCCAAAATCCAGGATCCCAGTCTTGTAGGTTGGGCCAATCTCTATGACAAATCAAACTTTTTTGGCAACCAGCCATTTCTTAGTTTGGAAAGGGCTGATTCTTCCGTCTCCTGAAGGGAAATACAAAGGCCAAATCTCCACCCAGCATGAACACAGCAGTTTTCCTTTTTGTATATAAAAGCATCAGTTTATATTTGACAGCAGAGCAAAACCATTGCTTCAATCTCACGTCAGAGAAACTACCTGACTAGCTGGAAGAATGAAGCTCTTGACACTCTTTGGTTTGCTGTGTGTCTTGATCCTGTGCCTCAGTGTGTTTTCTACAGAAGGTACAGTAAACTCCTATTAGCCCTATCCATGACTGCCTTTTTTGCTGTCCTAGTCTTTTATTTTTCAACTTAAAGTACGTATTTGCTATTTTTAGGCTGATTTCATGATCTACAAAACTACAAACACCTAGTGCTCTGAGATGAGCAATTAACTTTGAGGAGTTAGACCTGATGAATATGGTCTTTACTGGTGTTACCTTCGCACTGCAGAGCCATCTGTCTTGCTCTCTGTTGCACATTGTACAGTATGATATTTAAAGCTTTTGTCAGATAGGTAACCTATTGTATTTCCAGAGATCACCTATTTGGCAATACTTTGATGTGAATGCTATAATAATACTAATATATTTTCGGATTAGTGCACACCAGATCAACATAGCGATACCTTGTTTCTCCTAATGGAACAAGGGGCCTTGAAATTAAATTGGAAGTATGGGAATGGGAGCTTTTTCCAAAGTGTATGTTGCATGTCAGGAAACAGGACCTCATGATTTTTTGGATGGCTGATTTTTTCACTGTAATTGTGTATTTTCAATTTCTGTATTGCTTCATCACCATTTAGTCAACACCTTGGATTTCCCAATATTCATATGGCCTTGCAAAACAGAGTTTAAGTCCTATTCCTATTCAGTATTGCTGTACAACTAAGCCCAAGGGCTTTTGATCAGCCTGTCACAACACAGATTCTGTTACACTTTAATTCTGGGTTTACAGGGAGGTAATGTAGAAGTCATTTCCCAGTTTTAATGTCTATAATTATTAGTTATTATCAGATGAGATCCAGCAGTGTGTTTGCTGTAAAAATCTCAGGGTGAGACAGATGCTTATCTTATACATTAGATGTAGTCAGTGAAGGTCCATATATGTAAAACCAGTAGGTCGAAGGTCCAAAGTTCAAATGGCGTGGGTTTCTCTCCAAATGCTCTATATTGTCTATACTTAGGTTATTATTAAAAGACCTCACAGCAGCTATTTTTAAGGATAAATTTGAATAAGGAGAAAGGTTGTTTGCCATTAAAGCTAGTCAAACAAATTGCTATGAATAGCCCTGTTTTCAGATCCAGTCCTGATTTCTAGTAATGAATTCTGCTTTTCACCAAAATGTACGTGAACAACTTTTACCCTATGGGCTGTTCTCTTTGACTATTCATGATTATTATTGATGGTGTGTGATGTAGTGCCATTTCTCCTACCTGATTTGGATGGCTAAAACATTTTTAAGGAGGAAAATGATGAGTGATGAGTAGCAAATACCATATGTGTAGTAGGGCATTTCTGGCAAACAATTCTTGGTGCTAAAATTCATGACATTTTCAGGTTTCACAAACAGTTTCATGAATATACACTGGTGGCCAGAACACTGATTGCAATGAATAATCTGGCCTCATGAATAGTAACAGGGTGAACTCACCACATTTATTTGTGAAAATCCTTTTGGGATACATACTTTCTCTTTGTATCTTACTACTTTGTTGGAATTCCAAGTCTATAGGCAGCATGGAAAAAGGATGCAAAGAAAGTGGGAGAAAGATATAAATGGAGCCTTTGGGAGGGCAGCATAGGCATTAGGAGGAAGAATAGGAAGAAAATGCAGAAGACTGGTAATGAAATACACATTTAGGTGCAACCTCAGGATTCCTACATATCACTAGGTAAGCAGGGAGAGTGAAAAAAAGGAAATAGCTTCTTTATGCATGAATATATTGATCTCAATGATGGTTTAAAAATGTGAGTAATTTGCCAAACCCCTCAAGCTGGTGATCATATATCAGTGCAACTTCTGTAGAACTATGAGGAAAGATGGATAAGGAAACAGAGATAGGCAGGGAAGTTCTGACCCACAACTTAACGGCCAGCCCATCAGACTAATCTAATAGGCTGAGCCACTGAAGCAGTTGGACTCTCTTGAGTGGCTTCACTCGACCCAACAGTTTATCACATGGGCCTTCTCATTGCCCAGTTACTTCTCTTCTCTAAACATGGTCTGTTCTCTGCTGAGTCACTCCTTGGCTCTGTTTACACTGAGCATTTTCAGAATTTCTCCCACTGTTGATCTAGCGCTGGTACCTCTTTATTTGTTCTATCAATGGTAGATACGTAAGTGTGTCAGCTAAGACTTTTCAAAGTAGGAATAAATGACGCTGGTAAAAGCACCCAAAACCACTTTATGCGAGAGCAACTATTATCACTAGCACTGGTCCTAGACCAACGATGGGAGACTTTCTGAAAACATTGGGTATAAATGTGGCATCTTGCTGCTGATGCTTCACCTATCTCAGACTCTCTTTCCTCTCACCCTCCGATCCTCAGAGTCGCTTCTTGTACTTCAAGTTCATCTACTTTTCACCTTGTGACTCTCTCTATCTAATGCATTTTAATCAAGCATACTGTATAAAAACAAATCTTGTTATACAAGAGCTCAATATGCACTGTTCAGATCTAGTGAACAAGGAAAAGCCAAGGTTTAAATGGCTAGGTCTCTTCAAAGCAATTCAGCCTATTCCCCAACGCACATGGGCATGCGCACATATAGTAGTCTCTTTTTGCTTTCACTAAGTAGCATGTCTGTAAAAACATTGCAAATGTATCATTTCTTTGCCTAAAGCAGTTTCAGTCACACATTGACAGAATTGACTGCCAGTATCTGACATTTCAAAGAGAGAGAGAGAGAGAAAATCTTTCTGATGTACCTAGCCAATTGTATCAACTCACATTGATGGATGAGCAGCAAGCGCTGTTTCGGGTCCCTGCTGATGATCAAGTTTTACACTGAAACACAGCTTTTGATGATCCTTTTACTATCTGTTCTGCTTTGCAGTGAAACTCCAGCTATCTTTTGCTCAAAGGTTTTCTATAAATGAAATAACATCAGTATCTATAGAATATATCCAGACACACACACACACATTTATACTCCATATCCATTAGTAAAATGTTGTTTTACACCCTTAGGTCGGAAGAATGGAATACGCTGCTGCAGAGTGCCCAGACACACTTCAAAAATTCACCCAGGTAATAATAATATATCTGAGTTTTAGGTAGATTAATTACTTGGCATTTATAAATTAATCATAATACCTAATTATAATATCTAATAATAATGGTGCTTTTTAATCTGTAAAACTGACAGCACTTTCACAAAGGTGAGTAATCAATATTATCCTTGCTGTACAAACAGGGAAAATGAGGCACAGAGAGGTTAAGTGACTTGCCCAGTATCACTCAGTAAATCAAAGGCTGAGCTGGGAATGAAAGCTGTCTTCTGATTTTCAGTCCTCTGTCGTATCCAGTGGATAACACTGCCTCTGCTTGAAAATGTAAAGTGCTAGGTAAGTTTTAAGTGTTAATATTAGTACACTAGTATGAAGAACAGAAAATGCCAGTATTACAGGTATGAGATGTGTGTGCTCTTCTCAGTACAATCAAACCTTCAATATTCTACAGGAACTTGGATCCATCACAATGTCACCATGTATAGTTCACCTTTCCTTCTTCCATATATGGTCCTTTATCAAGAATATATATAGCATGTGTGTGTGTCACTGATATGGGATGTAAACATACCTATTTGTACAGCACAAGAGTGAGTAGAAGTGAAACCACTTTAGTCCTCAGAATAAAACAATCAGAGAAGGCTAATTTACAGCTGTTTTATGTGTAATGACCATCTATTGGTACCTGCTTTGCAAAAGGTGTTGTTATTGTTTTGAAGACAGGTGTAACATTTTCCTGATATCGGTATTTCTTATAGATAAGGAAAAAAAGAGACCCCACACTAGCAAATAGGTCTTTCGGTGGTTTGCATGATCCTTCTCTTGTCCTTTGTTTACTCAGGTCCCACTTAGCGTCCATTGCATTCTCAGTGAATATTTTATTATAGATTAAATAAAGCACATCTCTGTAAATCAAATAAAACTTTAATTTTGTTTCTGTTCAGCCTGCAGCTCCTCCTGCATCCTGCAGCTCACAAATACCCAACTCACCCTTAGCACAGAAGTCCAAGTGTTGTGGAGGGTAGGGAGTGCACTCACGTTCAGATGGAACTGGACCGTTTCTAACAAGTTGCGTTTCCTGCTGTGAGGCTGGAAAAGGAGGGCAACAATTTCATGTTCTTTAGGGGAAAGAGGAAAGGAACATTGTTCTGCATGAGAAAGACATGCAAGTATTCACAATTTAAGCTGTGTTGGTCAAAAAGACACACAGGCCAAGATTTCCAAAAATGAAAAATGCTGGCCACTCACCCCTGAGAGACAGGCCCCTTTAAGGTGTTTCCAGTTGAGCACTCAAAATCACTAGGCATTTTTAAGACCTTGACCATCAATCTATGGTATTTTTGAGGGGATGGGTGTTACTGTCAGAGGCTACCTCTACCTTTGGAGCTAGGGGTGCAATCCCCAGTTTGAGAGGAAACACTCGCACTAGCTCTCATAGAGCTATCACGCTAAAAATAGTAGAGAAGCCATGACAGCAGGCAGCTTGGTACATGGGGTGGCTAGTCCACACTGCCGCGCTGTTGTGGTTACACTGCAGTGTTCAGTGCAGTAGCTTGATGAGAGCTAGCCCGCTATGACTTCTCGAGCTGGGGCTCACACGCCCAGCTCCAAGTGTAGACGTAGCCGCAGTTAGGGTCCTGGTGTGAGTACTCGCATCTACAATTAAGCATTCGCTTTGTGTGCCTTCCCTTTTATTCAGTTAAAATTACCTGTAGACATGCCCATTTCAGCCAGTAAGCTCACTTGTTGAGATGTTCACAACATGCAAACACGCAAAGCGTGTATTGATGTAGTTTCCCAATTCTAGTTAATGATACTTTTGGTAGCTAAATAAATATTTCCTTAAGAAGAAATACATTTTCAAAGCTGCTTTTTCAAAACACCTGCCTCCATTTCACTAGTTTAGTGAAAGTGGTGGTTGTCTAACTCGATGGTGACTGCCATTTCAATGCATCTGTGGAGGGACCCATCTTAGTGACCCAAAGTTAAGACCCTGCGCCTGAGAATACACAGTGCTTACCTTTCTGCATGTCAGTGGTCTCATTAACATTAGTGAAGTATATGCCTAAGTCTTTGCAGATCAGAGTCTGACTGAAGGACTAGCTGTACTCTTTAGAAATCATTACATATATGGAGAGCAAAGGTAAATTTTGCAGAATGATTTTAATTTTAAAATATTTTTAAATTAATTTTGAAATTACTCTTGTTTAAATTTACCTTTTGTCAAGGTGCACTTATGTATGTTTAGGTTTAACCTTTTGTTAAAGGTTTTGTTAAGGTTTAGCATTGGTTAAATTAACCTTTTTTAAGTATACAACTTGGCCTATAATAAACTGATTTCTCTTAATTTCTCATTGAGGGCTGATCTTTCAGTACTATCATAATCAATGTATTACTATAGTGGCTTCCTGTGCGTGTTAAAGAACAATCTAATATAAGTATTAAGTATTTTTAGTTATTTACATCATGTATTTAGATGAGCTAGCTAGAAATCCTCACATATTATATTCCTTTGGAGTTTTCCTTTAACATTTCCTTTAACCAGTGAACGTGACTAATACTTTCAAATGGAAGGCTTATCTCACCTAGTCACATGAGCTTGATCCAATGAGAGGTTTTATGCCCTAAATTCCCACTGACATCAATGTGAGCCAAGGACACTAAGCACTTAGCAGGATCATTCCTGCGATCAGGGGAGTAGGATTGTTTGTTTTTACTGACTTGGCAAACTGGGTGTGGTTGTGTGAAGATGTGATTCTCACTGAAGTATGGTTTAATTGTTGTGTGGAATGGAGCCAAAGGATTTTTCTGATACTGACTCAGTTACATCCTGCAGTATTCTCAGGCCTGCCTGAGCACACTTGGCATTGTTACCCTCCTTTTCGATGTAGACCAAAGAGAATAAGAGTTGATTCTTTGCTCTGCTGGTTGGGAGAGGCAGGAATGGATATTTTGTCCCAGTTGAACCCACTATCTCTCCAGAGCTCTGCACTGAGATGAGATGAATGTAGTTTCCAGACTCTTAATCTTACTGAGAGATGTTTCAGGATGTGAAGTTCTGACAAGTATTTCAAACTCCATTTGTAAAAACATCCATTTGCTTTTTCTGATTGATTGGTTTTTGGAGGTGCTAATGGAGTAGCATGTCCCTTTTCAGTGTGCCCCTTTACAAATTCTTAGATCCGCTGTTTTCCACGTTCAAATACCCATATGTTTCATGCATCAGTGGAAAGGACTTTGCTGGGGAAAAATGCATGAAAAGAGCTCCTCATAAAACACTGCAAAGCCACCACACAATCCTCTTAAACTTCTCCTCTGTCATGTTGCCTACAAAAACTCACTAATGGTTAGACTGATGGCTGGAGTACTGTGACCTCTGCTTCGTACATTGTTTAATTCTTTTGCATTAATATTGAATTATTGGGGGTAATGGCAGGTCTTGTGCCATAGGCTTAGCTGCTGCTTTTTGTTTTTTTTTTAAAGTAAGAAAGATTGGGGATGTTTTTTAATGACATTTAGTAAACAAACAAGATAGTTGTTCCTTAAGCATTCATTGACTCCTATTGCTCTTTCCCCAGCTCAAGGCATACTCATCTGAGCCTTTGTCTATGCTTAAAACTTCTACCAGCATAGCTATATCAATCAGAGGTGTGAAATAAACCTCATAAGAGTGCTTATGTAAGCATAGCTACTGTCGTTCAGGGAGACAATGTTTCTATACCAGCAGAAAATCTCCTTCTATTGTGGTGTATGTTATCTCTATACTATGTCTGCAAAGGCTATAGTTCAGACATAGCCTGAGATGACATGCAACCAGATCTGGGGACCCAAAGAGAGTATGACTTTGGAAGGAAAATAAGCAACTGGTACAGAATAAATTTTAACCAGCAAAGACCCTGATTTCCTAAAAATAGTTCTAATACCAAAACTGAGGCAATAAAAATGACAAGAAAATATAGAAATTGCATCATTGTCCACCAAATATTTCATTCTAAGCAGGCTGGAGTGTGTGGTTGGGGTGAGCCAGCATGCACCACTTCATTTTCTGCAAGTCTTGAGTTAGAGTGAGAGGGCTATTCTGTTCCTGTGTCTGTCCAGTCCTTTGCCTTTCTTCTGAGACTGCCAACAACGGTAACAAATACAACAGCAGTTGCTGTGGTAGGGGCATCTGTCCGTTTGGAATTAGCCACTTCCATCAGCCTTATGGTGAAAGACTTTGCATTGTATTGTCAATCCCTGAAAATATCCAGGCCCTCTTCTTTCGGTTTCTAATGTATATAGAGTAATGGGATATTTTCAGACCATTGATGGTCTTAATACTAGGCTGTCAGGGTCTGATACAAAGCCCATTCAGCTGACTTCAGAAGACTTTGGATCAGTCTCTATGGGCTGGTTCACACTGACAGTGCAATTCGGCGGCAGTCAACGGGAGTTACGCAAACTACGCAAAGTAGTTTGCGTAACTGATGTCGACTGCTCAGCTTCCCTTCTGCGCGCTGTTCACACTGCGTGTTCCCGTCGACTCAGCGCTACACTACTTGAGGGGCTGGACTTACTCAGTCGACTTCCTGATCAATTGAGCTGGTCTCACTGACCCCTCAGTCGATCCTGAGAGATCGATCTGGCAACGGCGATTTTGCTGCCATCAGTGTAAACGTAGCCTATATGTCAATTACTCTAATGAAGCGGGTTAGCATCCAATTTTTGGGACAGGGTAAAAGCTTCAATTTGTTCAGTTGCTAAAAATGTACACATTTCTGCCTGTTTGTAGTTAAACATTGTTTCCCTTCTCTCTCTCCTTTCCATCTGTGTTTTACAGGCACGTCTCATCGAAAAAACAAACAACGCTGTAGATCATGTAATCGCATAAAAGGAAGTCATATGCGTCCTCCGAAAACAGGACCACTTCCTCAGAGTTAAAGTGAACAGCCTCAGCAGAACATAAAAGGCCTGTGGTCCATAGCAGTCTGGCTGCTGCTCCATCTCATAGTGCTTTTACTTGACTTGGCGCCCTCTATGGGGAACCATCCTTTCAGTATACAAATCAGGAATGTATATGCTTTCAGTCACCAATGTTCATCCATTCATCGCGTTCTCTTCTCTTTCTTGCATAAAATAAAAACTCTCCAAAGCTATTGTGTGAAGTGGGATGTCACTGGACTTCAAACTTTCCAGTTATGTGGCAGCCCCTCTATTCCATAGTGGATCTCCCCCAACAAGTGGCAGAGTCAGTAGATCCAGCGAGAAAGCCTTCTACACAACCATTCTGTGTGACACAATTTTGGCAGCTCAAGCTGAGCTGGTTGGGGAGGGGCTGTTTGTTTTTCCTTGTAGTCATTCACTTTTTTTTTTTTTTTAATCTATCTTATATCAGCAAATGGATCACAATTTTAGACAGATGTCTGGGTGCTGAAATTTGTCCCTATTTGTGCAGAAAACCTGGATAAACCTACCTAGGCAACACCTAAGTCTTTCTTGGATGCTTAAAATTTGTGCTGGCCCTCATACAGAGGTGAATTTCTCCTACGTGAGAGAGAGCTCAGCCTTCTGAGCAGGGGCTGAGAACCATGACAGAGGGACAAACAGGTCAATTTTAAATATTCATTAAGGGCCTGATACAAAGTTTTCCATTGATTTCATTGGGCTTTGGATCAGCTCTAAAATGCCAGCTGCCTTATCTCTAGGAGAATGGCATTACTTGATTGATGAGCAATGTTCAAAAAATGCCTTAGCATTAATTATTTAAACCCTTTCTTTCTGTGTGAGTTCTAAGGCAGTTGTTCCTTTAAGGTACTGCTGAAGCTAGTGTTTTATGGCACATAAACAAAAGCACATTTTGAAAGGGTGAAATAGAATGATATCAAGGGACTGAAAAATTAGGACAACAGGAAGTGTACATAGACCTGATTGGCAGGGTTCATTTGCAGTTAACTCTATAAGTATTGTGGTCCCCAGTTAAAACATCTGGGTACCATCATTTCTTATATTTACATTTCTGCTTGGTGTTTAATGTTCTCATTGTAATATAGGGCCTATGGCTCTCTATCTCCATGTTCAGAAACTAGAGAACTGCCTTTTAATGGGGATAAGCAGGTGCCAAATGTCATTAATCTCAGAAGTCAGAAATGGTGAATCAGTTGTTTGAATGTTCTGGATCATTGTCACAAATGTTAATTTCAGTTTTGTCATTGTTTTGTTGTTTTCTGAATGCATCTGTCTAATACAAGTAAATGTAACATACATATCTTGGACTGAAAGCTGTTTGGAGCAATGAGTGGCTTACTTTCTAAAAATCACCATGTACATTTATGGCTATGAAGAAATGATTTTTAGTAGTAATAACCAGTACTGAGATTCTGGTCTTTAACATTAGTTTAACCCCCTTTGTTTTCATCTCTAATCAAGTGAGAATGATTCCCTGAAAAAATCATCCCTTTCAAGCAATTTATTTGAAATTAGTGTCACCTTGCACAGATGAAGATGGTGGATGCTTGCACAATAACCCAACCCCAGTTGATGGGTGAAGGGGAAGAATAAAGGGAGTTTGAAACTGAATAACAAAAACTTAAGCTCAAAAGTACATTAGCAATAGTATAAAAATATATTCTGTGGAATTTTTACCATTAAAGGGCCAGACTCTGCAAACTCTTACATGTGAGTTACTTTATTCATTTCCATGGTGAAACCGAACTCAATAGGGCTACTTGCATGATTAAAGTTACTTGAGTGCAGGAACACTTTCAGCATCAGTTCTAATCTTGAAAGGATAAACTAAGGTATTCTTATTACATGGTAGCATGCAACTAAAATCTGCACATGGCTTAAGTTACAAGTACCTGTTCTTTTCTTCCCTTTCTTTTTTCTTGGACTATGCATGTTTGGCATTATCTAGGTCTAAAAATATTTTACTAATTGCATTTAAAATAAGGCAATAAATATAACCTACAAAACCTAGCCTAGCTTATCTGGTGAATGCATTTGATTAGATACATTTAAGCAGAACATCCATGTATCTACAAATTACAATAAAGATAGTGTTGAATCATCCTTGTGTTTGTTTGAATAAATGTTGGACTCTGAGTTTGTAGAGTGAACCGGGGGATAGTCTAATAACTGGAAATTTGAAGGAAGGTGGTAAGAGCAGTTATATTGGAAAGGAAACACTGACACAGGCAGACATCTTTATCTGAAAGAGGGAAGAAGGGTTCTTTCAAAAGCAGTTATAAGAAATAAAAATGGTATACAATCATGTTTCTCCTTATACCTGAAGGAATGAAAGGAAAGCTATTATGTAAACCCTGGTCACTGTATGTTATTTGTCCACCTTTGTACTCAGTGCACGGAGGATGAGAGTCTGTTACACCACAGTGCTAGAGAGCTTGGCTGTTTAGCACAAGTTGTAGACACTCATGATTTTTAGCTTTGGTGATCTCCAGTTCAGTCTCTGCTGTTGGCCATTACAGCTGTGTCTGCTAAATTAACAATATTATATGTGGATAACATTTCCCATAATTGCTATGCACACTCATCAGGTTAAAGGAACAAAATCCATTCTCCTCTCCCTTACTCCACCAGAAGATAAGCAAGTTATGACTCATATACTAATTTAAAAGGCATCTATTACAGGAGCCATGAGTAGGTAAATGAAATATACAAGGCCAGAAAGGGCAAAAAAAAATACCTCATGGCTTTTTGGTCTCTATAACAGGCCCTTCAAGTACATAAGAATCAAAGGGTCAGATGGTGCCCAGGCAGGCTACCCTATTCCAAATAACACCAATTGTATAAAAACCCTGGGGACAGCAGGAGCAGACATGGGGAGAAAGGAAGTAGTGCCAGGGTAAGACTGCTGAGAGCAGCAGCCTGGGAATTTCGAAAGAGTGCACTATTAAGGAAACTAATCTGAGAAGTTTGCCCACCAAATAGAGAGGTTTTTTCCCATTTCACACCTCCTAGGGAAAAAGCTTTAACTAATAAGCTCTTGTGCCCCAAATCAGTCAGCTGTGTCCATCAGATATGCACAGTTGTCTGTGTCACTGCCTCTTCATTTGCAGAACTCTTCAAATATTAGTTTTCTTTCCAGTGCCTGTGGGGAAAAGTAAGAGTTCCCCATGCAACTAACCCACCATGCTATGATTACTTTTCTTCTCACTGCTCTCCAGTTCTGTTTTTTTCATCCCAAAGTCATTTGTGCCCCAGATTATCAGAACCTGTAATTAATACTGTAAGATTTAGTACTGAACAATCAATTTTATTGATTGTGTCCTGCTTGGGTGGTGATCTACACAGTGCAGTACTTCTTAAACACCACCAACGAATGGTCCTGTCCTTCCAGGTGCTAAAGGCTCTGACCTGGCAGCTATTGGCACTGAAGAAATTCCCTAAGTCTGAGCCCTATCCCCTCAAGTATGTAGGTGTGAAAGCATTCTCTCTCTTTCCTGGAAAAGCAGAAAGATGGGTTAAGGAATAGGAGTAACGTTTGAGCTCCTGAGTCATAGCCTAAACTTCAATATTTACTTTTGTGCCTCACATGCATTTCCTGTAAACATCTTCAGGTGAAGGAAGATTAATTCCATGTTTTCTACTTCACTCACCTTCTGTAGGGGGATGGCTAAAGACAGGGATTTGCAGTGGGATAATCATCTTACACTCGTAACACCATCTGTCCAGCGTACAAACGTGTAAACCAAGAAATTGGGTCACTGAGTGCCATTGAGAGCAGCCATACTCAGCCAAAACTGAGCACGTAATTATCTTTTTGTATGTAGTGTTGTTGTAGCTCTGTTGGTCCCAGTATACCAGAGAGACAAACTTGGTGAGGTAATATCTTTTATTGGACCAATTTCTGTTGGTGAGAGAGAGACAAACACTTTAGCTTCCACAGAGCTCCACCTGAAGAAATATGACCTCCCACATTATTTCTCACATATTTATCTGTCTACCAGCTTTCCCATCACCACACATATACATAAAAATTGTCTAGAATTGCAACATACTGGTTCCAATTTCTGAAGATGAGCCAAACTACCATGTTCCTAAGAACTGGTCAGCACTCATTATAGAAATACAAAGCCATGTGTCCATTAGGGTTTTTAAACTAGTCATGATGGAGGAGAGACATTGAACACTAAACTTTGAGAAAAGGAAGTAGTTTTGTGTGCAAAAAAATAGATGCATAATATATATCCATAATTACAAGTGCAAAATAGGCTGTTGTGAGTGCAAATAGACAATTATAGCCTATTAACTATCCGATTGCATGTGCAACTTTTGTAAATGTAGTATTTGAGTAAACTGAAGGGAACATATATTTCCTGAGCCCTAGGATCCCCGAATACAAATGTTAGTTATATTTAAATACTAGCCAACTCCTTCTCCCTACTCATAAGTTGGCTATCTTCTGTGAATAAAGGGGCTTCAGTATTCAGCAATGTCAACCCAGCAAATTTTGCTACCCTAAAACTTTTGAAAAGCGGAATATCTAATGGTCATTTGGAACCAAGGCCTCAATTAATATCTAGCCACGGTAATTTTTGGTTGTACTTTTCTGAATTAGGTGAGCAGGAAGTTCTCCTCACTTTTGCTTTTTATGCCTTCTCCACTGGCTCTTTGTTGTACTGAGCCAACCCAGGACTAAACAAAGCCCTCCAGAGCTTATCGCAGCCGTTCTTGGGCAAATGAAAAGGGCGACCTTGACTGAGGAGATGTTCCTCTTATAGTATAGTCATCTCCCAAGGCAGCGAACAGCCCAGCACACTGCCACATCCCCAAGGGACTGTTAACTGACCATCTTTCCAGCATTCACCTCCATGCCTTAATGGTATTAAAATGACTTCCTGGGTGACATTTACATGAGGCCTAATCTGTAAAGTGAAGTGCTGTCCCATAATTAATTATCCTCAATTTCCCCCACCCAACTCTCCTCGTCAACAATCCACAAGTAGCTTTATTACAGTACCTGAATAGGTAACTATGCCTCTTTGAGGAGCCTACGGGACAGTTCCAGCGATGGTGGTGTTGGTTGTTTGGTCTGTCTGTCTGTCTTCTTGTAGACCTTACTCACGCAACCTCCCCATGTAGCAGCAGGAAGAGGATGTCTCCTTTCATTTTGATGAGGAAGAAGTGTAATCACTGTTAAAGAGCTGGAAAGGAATTCTGCTGATTTCTGGTGAGTTTTTATTGAAAGAGAACCATGTCGCTAAGTTTCAAGTTTATTCTTGGGAGATGAAGGGGGAGGAGAGGAAACCTGTGGAGGAGAAAACCCAGAGTGTTCTACTGTTCTTGATTGATTCCATTCCCATCCAACCCTTGCTGCTCTTAAAGCAGTTTTATACTAGGGTGACCAGATGTCACGATTTTATAGGGATGGTCCTGATATTCGAGCTTTTTCTTATATAGGCACCTATTACTCCCCACCCCCCTCCCACTTTTTCACGCTTGTTATCTGGTCACCCTATTGTATACTCATGCTCTTATATCACAACAACATCTAAGCATGGCTGGCAAGGGCAAGAATCTATCTGGTATTGAAACCTGTAAAGGCCTCCTGGTTAACCTTTGCTGGAATCCCCCTTAAGGCCTTTCTGATGCAGTTTTTGCTTCTGAATGTTAGCTGGGTTCTAAAAACTAGTTAAAAGACTGAATGCAATAATAAATATGTGCCCAAAGAAAACTTCTTTCTCATTAGCCCTTACCAGACCACAGGACAGAGTCTGTTAAGGCTTCCTTATACTATTCTTGTGTTCACCACAGTTATAACTAAACTCAAATCTTTTCAGAGGGAATAGCAGTGAAAGAGGAGAAAGAATGTGAAAGGGAATTAGTTCAGACCACATTGCATCTACAGCTGATATAGACAGTCCTGGAATTAATTCATTCTGTACCTGCTCACTGTTGTTTTTTCCTCCAGATTAATGAGAAAACAATTACTGAATTGGAAAACTGAGATTTTAGAAACCTTTAAACCTGTCAAATAAAACTTTGATCCAGCCCAGTTTTATGTATGTCTTTAACTTTGCATAAGTGGAGAGTCCCATTGAAGTCAATGGGCTATTCATATGCATACAGCTAAGCATCCATAATTGCTTTAGAAAATATTGGCCTTTCTGTTTAGACTCTTAAGCTATTCCCTTGACTTCTGTTGCAGATCCCCATGTCTGAATAAATACAGTGACTCTCAGGCTTGGTCTACATTTGCTGTGAAATTCAGCAGTAGTCAACAGGAGATATACAAGCTACATAGAGTCCCCACTACGCTGCGCCGACAGGAAATGCCTTCCCGTCGACGCAGCGTTAATCTTTTTGTGGGGAATGGATTTATTCAGTCAACTTCCTGATCGATTGAGCAGGTCTCCACTGCCACTTAATCGATCCTGCAAAATCAATCCAGTGGCACCAACAGTGTCGCCCTGCGTGAAGATATACCCACAATCATTTGACCTTGCAGCCTTTGCCATGGAAATGCTGCAAAGTTTTACAGTCAGCATCACTATAAGATCACATAGAAAATGAAAATGTGAAGGCAGAAGCCTGTGGTAATAATACAAATATCTTTGTTAACTAAGAAAAGTTGTAAGAGAAAGGAAGAGACCATTCAAAAGCTCATAAATGAGATCAAGCTTACCACACAAGTATTTGGATGATTTTTACTGGACTAAAGGCCCCCTCTTTAAAAGTCTTCTTTTAACTTATTAACTTTTTTAATGGTTAACTTTCTATTGCTCAAGAGGAAACAAACTATGGGTTTAGAATGTCTGAAATGTATATTATATTATATTATATTTATTATATTTTATATTGTTGATCTCTTATCTTCTAGTTAAACATAGCAAGGTTAAACCAGCACGCACTTAACAGTAAACGCTTATTTAATTGTGCTTCGGTTAAAGTTGTACTGACCTTTCATGTTCCAATGGTAAACATCTTCAGCTGAGTGAATAGAAAACAGAAATAGATAAGCAGAATGACAGCCTCAGCTGAGATCCTCACCAGCAAAAGCACTTATGCATGTTCTTAACTTTTAAGTTTGCATGTAGTCCCATTGACCAATTTTTAAAATCAATTCTCTGACTTCAGTGACAGCAGAGTTAGGTCAATGCTGAGTGTTTTTGAAAAGCCCGCCATGAACCTTGAGAAAGGAGATCAACTGGATTGTTGTAAGGCAACTATAACCTGATACTCTTTCTTTGGACTTAGTCCATTCTACCTCACAGAACTGTTTTCTCACTGCTTTCTTCCCCAATCTGTTTACCTTAACAAAAATAATTTCAAAAGGGGTGATTTGTTTTTAAGTACCTAAACGGAGAACAAAAATTGATAATAGGCTCTTAAGTCTAGGACAAAGGTTTAACAAGATCCAATGGCTGGAAGTTGAAGCTAGGTAAATTCAGAGTAGAAATAAACCACACAGTTATGGTCATTAACCATTTACCAAGGGTTGTGGCGGATTCTCCATCACTGGTAATTTTTAAATCAAGACTGAATGTTTTTCTAAAAGAGGATTTAATTCAGGAAAGTCCTATGGCTTGTGTTGTACAGGAGATCAGACCAGATGATTACAATGGTCCCTACTGGCTTTATAATCTATTAAACTATTCCAAGCCTTCTCTGTCCCTTTATTCTTAGCGCTGTTGGTGCAAGAACTTTTTTCTATGCAGTTCCTGTCCTCTGGAACAGCCATCCTGTATCTCACAACTTCATTGTCTCTGCTTCTATTTTCAGATCCCATTTGATCCCTTGCCTATACCTTAGGTATTTCTCTCTCTGCTATTATAATTTAATTTAACTTTATAATTTTATTTGACTCTGCAAAAAATTTTGGGATGCCGTTTGTAGGAAAGACCTGACACAAAATAATGTCATACTGTATTCATTATCCTCAACCATTATTTTTGCACAAGGGATGTTTTCAATTCCAGGGCACAAATGCCTTTTCTTACACGTGAGCTACGGTATTAACAATTAAGCTGCATTGTTGATACCCTGTAGTGTCAGAATGGCTACATGATACTGTGAGTATGTCCTGCCCTTTGAATTAGAATTCAGTTTACATTGAAATTACATTTGGACCTTCTGTGTAATTGTCACATGGTCTGAAACCTTCAGTTACCACAAATGAAGGACATTCTGCAATAATTTATTAATACTGTATGTTGACCTGGTTATTGGGATGTTTACTGTATGACTATATTGGTTTACTTTGATAGAAAGCTGTTGGAAAAACAAGCCAGGAAATGAAACAATGACTCGAGATAGTTACCTCCCAGCAAACACTTCAGGGTAGTTAAGAGACAATGCCTGAGCTATTAACTATGAAGAGCCAACCTGCAGGGTTCCAGCCAAGTTATACAGCTTGTGTAGTTGATGCTGGGATCCAACAGATCAAAAGGACTAGAAACAGGTGAAGAGTGTCTCTCTGTCCAGAAGCTATATAGAACTATTTGGAAGAATAGACCTCCTGGGATCTGGAATAAGATAGGCCTGTCTAGGATCTTAGGTAAGACAGACATGTACATAGCCCTTCTGTTGTCTTAAAACCTTTTTCTCTTATGTTATGCTTT
The DNA here is from genome assembly GCF_026122565.2 of Emydura macquarii macquarii. NCBI lineage: Eukaryota > Metazoa > Chordata > Testudines > Chelidae > Emydura > Emydura macquarii. Next base: position 2,476,787 of record NW_027131527.1, read on the forward strand.
GTTCCCACTGTTAAGATTAAACAATACATTGGTTTAAGAAAGCTGTCTGATCACACAATATACCACTAGACTCCTTAAGGGAAGAACCACAGATGCAAACCTAGTTGAGTAAGCACAGTCAATACACAGGGTGCTGTAGCCAAAGGTCAGCTCTAAAAGTGGAACAATCAAGGGGTTCTAGCCTGAGAGAGAAGTGAAGGCATGAGGCCAGATGCCTGCAGGGATGCACCCAGGAAAAGCAGAAAGGGGTCAGATGTGCAGCTAACTCTGTAACCATGATGCCAGTTATTTACAGTGGGTAAAATGCACCCTTGTGCAGACAGCCAGCAAAAGAGATTTTTGCCACTTAAATCCCACCTAAGACTTGATAAGAGGTGTTTAGGCCTGTAACAGGTCCCTGCTCAGCACTGCAGCACCTCCTGCTGGCCATCCCAGTGAATCACTCTGGTGGCTGCTGCACCCTCTCTGGTGGGTTCATCACCCATCCTTTCTCTGCTCCCAGACCCACATCTCCCCACTGTCCCAGCATCCACTTCATGGCACAGCCCACTGGCTGTGTCTCAGTCTCTGCTTCTCTCCCTTTGGACAGGGGGAGATTCAATAGTCCTTAGCCACTTATATCAGTGGCTACAGCAGTCCAGAGTCAGGCCCTTACTTCAGGGCCCGGCTGCTCCCTGTTGTCTCTGTCCGGCTCTTACTCCAGGGCCCAGCACTACTCCTCCCCTGGAGCCACCCTTGCAGTTCACCCCTGCCCTTGCTTCAGGGCCCATGGCGGCTCCTTCCCTGGAGCCAGCCACTGCTCTATCCAGGGTGCCGGCCTATCTCATGCTGCAGGCAGGCTTCTCCCTCTGAGCTCTTGAGGGTGACTGCCCCCTCTCTCTGCCTGGTACCTCTTCTTATATATAGGACTCTTATATAGACCTGCCTGGCCCCAATTGGCTGCTTGCCCCTTGGCCCTTCTGATTGGCTCCTACCCCCACATCCTCTCCAGGGCTCTATTAACCCCTTCTCTGCTGGGGTGGACTACCTGCCCAACCACAAGGCCTCAAAGTGGTCCTCTACACAAGGGTATATTTCACCCCATGTCCCTGACATGGGTGCCCCCCTTTGCATTGCATTACTAACTTAGTTATATGTGGCAATGAGGAAAGTGTGTTTATTTTTAACACATTCTCTGATGAGCAAGAAGATTTCCTTTCCAGGTGTGCTGACTCTGAGCGTCACTAGTGCAGGTGACTATGTTCTGTGCATGGAGCAGCGAGAGGTTCTCCATATTATCATGATAGAATTATTAATGATAATACCAGCCTTTCATTCTGTCCTTTTGACAGGCCTGTCGATATAATCCACATTAGCCATGGTAACTTCTGTTGACTGAATTAGATGTTGATTTATTAGTTGATTATTTGGTTAGCAACATCCCATTCCCTCAGGTCCAGAATAAGAAACAATATATATGCAGGCAGAATAATAAAAGAGAGCAATTCTTACCAGCGTGGTCCTGGATCTGCTGCTAAATGGAGTCATTTAAACAAAGCCATAGCACTTTTCATGGCACCACATCCATCATTGGCCATGCTGCCAAATGAACATACTCTAAACAAATATACTGGGGTATTCCAATAGCTCTCCTCTGTTTCCAGGTCGCTGTCATATCAAAATTAATGAAGCCATTCCTGTCACTGATGCTTATCTTGAAAAATAACAAGGCTACTGAAAACGTAAGTGCAATTTGCAGGAGTGTCTAAAATTCTCTCTTCTGCTGCAAGGTGTTCATTATTGAGCTCAAGTGGCAAATATTACCTTTTTCTGCACGAACAGAGAATATCACGAGAACACCATAAAACACCCAGCTAGCAAAGCGTAATCAGGAAGAAGCGCATGGGAGCTGAAATGCCAGTAGAGATACTTCCCCTTCCCCATCTCCGAGTGATTGATTATACAGTAAGAACATGTTGTGAACAGCTGGTCTGAGATTTTTTATTGCTTCCAGTTTGGCATGCTTCCCAAGGAATAGAAGTTTAGCCCCTTTGTGCCTGACTTGACTTATCAAGAGAATCACCTGCCTCACAAGTATGTTGGAAAGTGCTTTTTCATCCTTGCATGAAAATCACTATAGAAGTGCAACATCTTTTTTCTTAAGCATTTGTCCTTTTTCTAGTCTCCCTCTGTTTTGTCCACCATTTGAAGTTCGTTAGTTACTTTGGGAACAGTGACATCCCGGTTCTGTCTTCTTCCACAAGTGCAGTAGAAAAGTATTGTACTGTTTGCACCATGGTTTGTGAAATACCAGTGCTCCCTGATGTGATCAGAATACATTTTGCATACTGTAAACAGAGATATCTAAGGCACCCACTGTAAATTTGGTTCATTGACAATCACTCTACATTATTTACTTTGTTACCTATGTGGATTTGTTGGTTCCTGATGTCACACAGTGAGTCTCTGCACACAGTATGTGCTGAGGTAAAGCTATATCAGCAGTCCAGTTTGAGGCCCATGCTAAAAGAGAACGATATACCATATATTTGTATAGCAACTTGTATCCAGAACGTTCCCAAAGAAGGAAAGTATGACGAATTTCCAGATTATGATCCAGCTGAACTATGGCTTGAGGAGTTACAAGAGGAAACCACAGATGTTTTGCAACCTGAAATATTGACTGTAGGTGTTCATGCTGTACCACAGCCTCACATTGAGTATAATTAAGCTATAAAGTGGATATTTACTCTGACAAACTCTGGCTGAAAGCTCACTAGAAGATATATTTAATGGTAAGTATTTTGCTGGTTACAGTTTTCCTTGAAGTAATATCTCTTATGTTATATGGCTCCTTTCTTTGCCCTTTCATCGTAGTCTGAATGCAAATAAGCAATTTTACTGCCAGGTAGAAATCAAATATTCTTTCCTGTTTAAAATCTCTTCTCACCAGACTTGGTAATAGCTACACAGGGCAGTTCAATTAACTCTTTGTGGGATGGGAGGATTTTATGGATTTTGTTTGTTTCTATTGACTGTTATCCTAGCTAGTCACTGATAAATAAGGGAGGGTGCCTGACATGTCTATTTTATGCTGTATCCATGGAACGTATACAGGATACATGATAACCTTGAAAATATATTTTTAAAATCAAATCCACGTGCATTGCAAGTTTCGAGGGACTATTCTAAAACAAAAGAAGGGCAGTGAAGGACCTGCCTACGGCCCTCCACCAGCCATTTCCTCCCAAGTAGCCTTTTCCTTCCAAACAGGATATCTGTTGTAAGGGGTGCAGGACTCCAGGTCAGCTATGTCATTTTATTTTTCTTATGATTGTGGTTGATGCCTTCCTGAGGGATGCTGTTGGAATCCTCACTATAAAAAATACACGCTCAGCAGTATTTTCTTCCTCTTAATGTCTGCATTATAGGGAAGTAGTTGCAACCCCTTGTGGTAGCAGCAAAATAGTACAGCTTCTAGTGCATGAAATGAGATCAGTGGGTATCTAAAGTATGTAGAAGGGATTTATTGCCAAATCTCACCAGCCAGTAGGGCCATGGTCTCCTCTTGCAGGGGAGAGGTACAGTTCTCCAGCTGGTGGAATGGAAAAGGGCATGAGCCAAAGGGGACTCTAGAGATTAGCTCTGCTCTGCCATCGAACATGAATTCAGTGCATTGAGGCTGTAGGGATGTGTGCAGAGTCACAGGGAGGTTTGCATAGTGCAGGCAGGAGATTTGGAGTTTGTTTCTCTGCTTTTCTTTCTTGTTCTCACCAAAGCTGCCCATTTGCTCCTATTCTTCACTCCCAATCAGTGCTGTTGGGACCATGGGACAGCTGAACATGGTATCAGCCTACTCCTCTTCCTAAGTCAGCCCATATAGCACTGCTCATTCTGCCTGACACGTGGAGCTAAAGCAGGGAACCTGGTCTGTTAAAGAGTTGGTAGAGCTGGGAAGAAACTAAGAGGTTTTTTCCCACACAGAAAATTTAAATTTTCAGTGAAAACAAACTCATTTTTCTCTAGACTTTTCTGTTAAATATAAATATAAAAAATTCGATTCAAAATAGTACCTCCGTGCTTCGTGGGAGATGTAGTTCAGGTTGTATGCTCCCATTCCCTTCTATGGGCCAGGCTTTTTAGCCAGACTACATCTCCCAGGATGCACCACTTTCTTCTTTGTGAGGTGACGGGAGTGTCATAATAGTCCTTGACCAGGGTGCATCATGGGAAATGTAGTCTGGCCAGAGAGCCCAGCCCATAGAAGAAAATGGAAGCTTATGGTCCCTTAAACTACACTTTCCGTGAGGTACAGTGGCATCATTTTCAATTGAAATATTTTAGTTTTCAGCTGAAAAGAAAACACTTCTCAGTTTGCAGGCATTTGTTTTTTCAACAAAATATTGACATTTTCCTCAGGCAGTAGGTATTTTTCACCAATATCTTTATTTAGCTAAGAACCCAATTTTCTATCAAAAAACAGTTTTGCTGGAAAATTTTTAATCAGCCTTAAGAGTCAGGAAGTTTTGGACTAGCCAAAAACATAACCTCAAGTTGCTAATGTTCAAAGTACTGCTGTCTTTATTTGCAGACTATACACAGTTTATTAGTGAAGAGATGGATCAAAATGCTATGTGATGAGACAGTAAAAATCACAGATGGTCCAAAACTATGAGTAAGTAAGGAATGATTAAAAAGAAAAGCAGTGTCTTCTGTACACTGAGAAGCAGCAAACACCCACTCTTTAAAACTCAGCTGTATTGAAGGAAATTAACCCTTTTATTGGTTAACTATGGAGTGGAAGATAATGGACTGTACTCTTCCTTGAAGCAGTTTCACTACATGACAAACGAATGTTGATTATTTCTGTTTTGTCCAAATCAAAAAGGCCAAGAATTTCCAAAGTAACTCACAATTTGGGAGCCTCAGATATGGCTGCCCCATCTGAGATGCTTGGGCCCTGATTTTTGGGCTCAGTGTTTTTTTTTAAATCAGGCCCCTTTCAGGTGTCTGAAGTTGGGCACACAAAAATGGAGGCATCCAAAATCTCTAGTCACTTTCTGAAAGCGTGGTTGTAATTCACTTAACTGACAGTAACTTTTCTTTTTCTGTCTCTCTGATGCATCTGCTTCGTTTAGTTGAGTTACCAGGATTTCTTTGTGATGTGGGCTCTTTTGCTTTTGTCCTGTCCACTATCTGGAGAGTAATTTGGTTTAGCATAGCTGCACAATGGGCAGCCGGGCCAAATTTGAGTGAGTGGTGTTGTGTCCTTGCTCACAGAGTTGCAGTGCCACTCAGGTTTGGTCTGAGGCAAAGAGATGATAGGATGGAGTAATCCATCACCCATTCAAGCTGATTAATTCCCCCCAGTACAGGGAGCCCCTGTGCAACCTTCATAGGAGACCTCAGGGAAGGAGGGGGTATGGCTGGGGACATATCCTTGCCCAAGCAAATCTGTAGTCCTCCATTTACCACTCAGCAGGGGCATAACTTAATGCACCCCTTCTGGCTTCCCTATCCTGTTTCTGGGGCCACCCTGGCCCCCAAAGCTCCTGAATAGGGAAAGAACAAACTGCTTCCTCTCAATTGAATTGGGCCCCCTTTATCTTACGTCTGAGTGAAAATAGTCATCAGATTATAAAATCTTTATCTCTGAAGGGTTTCTGTTTTTTTGGGATGCGCAAAAATGTCATTTTTTTGTGAAAATCATGCAAGTGTTGGATAGGACTTTTGACTAGCAAATAGGATTTATTTTTAAGTGCACCTAAAAATGGTCCTATTTTAGAGCAAAAACCTCAACATTTGGGAATGCCTTTTGGTCCATAGATCAATTTTTGTATATTTCAGGAGAGGAAGAGGAAATAATCCTTTCGCAAAACGCTGTGGAAATGCAAAACTTAGCAGGTGCAAAATAATCCACAATTAAATTGTGAAAATATTCACCCAAAATTTTATTGAAAAATGCACCATCCTCATTTTTACTCCATCACCTTGAATCTTGGGGCAAAGTGACATTACTCTGTCTCAGATTTCAAACTTTCTAGTGATACACTGGGTTTTTTGAACTAGTACTTTTTATGCTGTTTTTGTGGATTGTGCTTTTAACTTTGCATCAACCCTGCATATGCTAAATCAGCTCAACTGAAATCAAGAGCAATATTGTCTAGCAACATAGTGAGATGGGAGCTTGCAGGCAAGCACTGAGGTGAAATTTGTCACACTTACTGTACCTTAGCACTTCCTGCTGCAGATGTGACATATGGAGAACAGCTTGAACAAGTCACTCTCAGGCAGCTCTTTGAGAGTTGTTAGTGAGACGCAGTACACGACTTCTCTGAAAACAAAGAACCATTTGATATACTTTTGCAGCTACACCAAACTGAGCCACATAGGGCAGAATTCTGCCTTGTCCAGGTGGCTGTGAAAGGCACATCTTCCCCCATTCATCCTCCCTGCCCCAGGATGGCTATTCTCTCATTCTCTAGGAAGGGGCATGCCTAATAAACCTGGTGGCTTCACGGGGACAAGATCAGGTTCCATCCCCCTCTCTCACAACTACTGGCATGCAGCACTGCTGACTGTGTTGCTCTATGCCATTCTGCTTCACATAGGCAGAATTGTTCCAGGAACCTCTGCTTGGCCGCTACAGCTTCTTCGCTCCTTCTCATGGTTGAGACAGGAATTAGAAGGTGTAGCCTCAGCTCATTTTTGAGATTGTTTAAATGAAACGCAGAGCACACTTATCTGCTGAATTAACTTTAACACACTCACACACAATGATGAAAAGGTGCAGTTTTCCTCTGGAAGCTTTCACCAGGAGATGATTTGTGTCATGTGTATCCAGTGCAGAAAGAGAAGGCTTATACAGAAGGTAGTGTTTCAAGCTATTTATTTTGAATGATTTAATATGAATATGAATTTTTTTCACTCATAAAAAGGTACAGAGGTTAGAGCAGGTGTGGGTTTAAACCTTAGCCAAGTGAAGGCTGCATTAATAACTTGCCAGAAGACTGACGGCCACACCTAGTTCACGTGAAGCTGAGCAGAAAGTAGATACGCTCGACTCTTTTTTGTGTGTGTCTCTCTCTCTCTGTAAAATGTGTGTGTTTAATTCAGTGCACATGAAAAGGACCAGGCTGACAACCCAGGAAAGCAAAGTCCTGTATTTACCCACTGAACAGGTACAGCGTGGGCAGACTTCTCCATAACATCTGGTTAATGTGATTTGCTCTGATATAGAGTGACCACCTTTACTGCTGAAAATATACTTTATCTGCATGCCCATTCAGTCCTTGGCCTCTGTGCTGAGATTGCCAACACAGGTAGCAATTACTGTCTCTTGTGGTGATGGTGACTAATATGGTCACTAGTTCATTGTTCATGGACTCTAGTGCTTCTCCCTTCTGGGAACAGACCACCATCCAAAAGGGTATTCCTGTACCCCATAATGGGAACTGCTGCTGCAGAGATACTCTTGGGAGTACGAATGTACCTCTCCTGGTAAGAAAAGCTTTCATTTGTGTTTTCTATGGTCAGCTAGGCTGGAGTTCCTGAAAGTTTTCATTCAACTGCAGGAGTGTTGAGTGCCGCTGTTACCAATGTTCCATGCTGTTTCCTCTGCTTTATTCATTTATGTCTTCCAGGGTGCTAGCTATGACTGTGTTCACAGAGGTCCTGGAATGGGACTGGCTCACACAGCAATGTTAGCTGAAATATAGTAGGTATTAGAAACAGTTGGATAATTGGTAAGAGAGGAGGAAGTTAGCAACAATATTTTGTGACCTTTTTTTTTTCTGATTTTCATCAAAATTTCAAAACATTTCAAATTTTCCAACTAGCTGTAGGTGGTGTACAATTAAATCCACACCCAGAAAGAGTGTTGGCTGGGCTTTCTAAAGGAGTCTAAGAGAAATTCAGTGGGCATTTGATGTCATGCTGCTTTGAAAATCCCTAGCTCTAAAGACTAAGGGCTTGATCCTGTACCCTTAAAATCAATGGTAAAGCTCCCACTGACATCAATGGGGTAGAATCAGGCACTAGCAGCATGGAAAACCTCTTGCAACTCCTGCAGGTAAAGTACTCTGTAGAAAGAGATACTCGTTAACAGCACCCTAGTTACACAGAGCCTTTGTAATAGTCTACTATTTTAATGTAATTTTTACTGTGCTGAGGCCTTACAGTTCACTTGTCCGGCAGGAATAGTATCCATACAGGAACACAATGTGCTCCAGTGGAATTCCCCCCGCAGGCCAGGAAACCCAGGCTTGTGGTTTAACGCTCAAGGACAGTGCGTATCTGGTGCAAAGATGTCTTTCTTCTGGCTTCTCATTCCTGGGCTGGCGAACTCTGTGTAGTTATCTGTATATATATATATAGCAGACTTTAATTACTGGAGCCCTTTGTATTATGGAAAATGTGTGAAATAAAGTTTATACTGGGTCAGATAGTCCCTCCCTCCACATCTCTGGTCAGAGAGGATGAAAACAAGGTGTATTCAGGCAGGAATTCATCTTCAGCACAATCCTCCTCTTCTTCCCACTCTGCAGAATACTCCAGTGCCTGCTCTGCAATGACCAGGTTCTCTGAGCAGAAAGGGAGCTGTCGTCCATGGAATTGTTCCCATGGAAAATCAGAGAGTAAGGTCATGCTGACTTTATCAGCATTCATTTCCTCCCTGTTCCCCTCTGCACTCTTAAACTCCCTCTGATAGGGACAGCAGCTGCCAGCTGGTTCCATGTTCCCAGATTCCTAGAAGCTTAAGGGAGAGGCTCAGGAGGTTGTGAAGCAGCTCAGGCCTCTGTAGAAGAAAGAACAGAAAGCTTGTTCCAAATTCCTATTAGTAATAATAAAATGAATGGCATGATCATGAAAATGCTGGCAAATGAAGCATATCCACTGGAGCCCAGTCCTGCAGCTGCTGCATGTTTGGACCTTAGGACATGGACAGCACAGTGCAAATTCTTCCCATCAAGGATCAGTCCTATTCCCATCGGCAACGGCTTCAATCCAGCAAAGCACCTAAACAGGTGAGTAATCCCAGTGAAGTTAAGCATGTGCTGACGGGCTGTGTTTTGGAGCCAGACCCCGGGGCATGCTTTAGAAGGAATGACCTTTAGGAAGAGAGATATTATTTAATGCTCCATGATCAGTTGGTATTTTCTGCCTTTATTGAGAGTTGCTAGCAAGAGTGCTAGCTAGTGCAGTTGTGGTAACGGGTACGGTGACATGGCTACTTGTCCACTGGAAAATGGACTGATCTTACTAGTGCCATCAATTCTAATTCACGTTCAGTTCCCAGGTAAATAGTTCATATCTGCCAGAAGAAAAAGTAACTTTGATCACACCTGAGTGGCAAAGTGGTTTATTAAAAAAAAAATCCTGGACAAAGAGAAGAAGGACTTGCACTAATTTCTTGCTAACTTCTGAGTTTTTTGTGTTCTGTAAATTCAAAAACATCATTCAAAATGCAGTAGAGCATTTTTAAAGGGAAAGAATTCTGCATCAAACTGACAGCTAGAGCACTGCTTAACCATCTCTCTTTAGGAATTATTACCATTTGCCAAGTTCCTCTTATGTTTTGTCTGTATGCACTTTCCAGTGTGTGTTTCTTTTCTCTCTAATTTACTGACACTGAATATATATATTAGTGTAGCAGGAAACACACTTTTAAAAGTCACCTTTTAACTATATGAAACAGAAAACAAAAAGAAAAAAAGCTATTTCATTAATATTTTCTTTGGAGTACTTTTAAAAAAGTTTCAGGATGTTAATTACAAGTTATATACCAGCTATAAAAGATGCATCAAAAACCTAAGTGAAATCCAAACATTTTAAAAACAAATCTCTGGGCCATTTCATGAATAGAAGAACAGCTGCTGGCTTCTGTCTATGATATTTTCTGTTGTAATTAATGACCTGGTCTTCTTTAAAATTCTGATATTAAGGTATTGCTGCTTACTCTTCCATGCATTTGTTTTGAGTTCCTATCCCCCTGGTTTCTCAATGAAGCCAAAATCTAAAATAAATAAATAAAACCCTCCTTTTAGTTCTGAAAAGCAAAGGAGTAAGTTAGAGAATAAGACATATTTTTAAAAATTCAACTTTACCTGCCTTCTGGCTTCTGTGTTTGGGAAGCAGAGAAAGGTTTATCTTAGGCAACCTAAGTACAGTACAAACAACAGACCCGGTGAGAGTGATGTTGATTCCTCCCAACCTTGTATCAGAAATGAGTCCCACAGCTCCTTGCAAAGTAATTGGTCTAATTAAGTGGTAGGAAGGAGCTTCTTTAAATTCCTCAGAAATTAAGACGTGTCATCCGCTTAACATCTTAACATCTGTTACTGCCTCTTGCACATTTCGCCACCGCACAGGTCTGAAGGAGACTTTGCTAGTCCCTTCAGACAAAAAAAACCCCCAACCCTTTGAAACAAAGAAAAAATTAGCCTTTCCTTCAGTGGGATGAAGCATGGAAGGCATTTCATCCCATCTTTCTTTCTCAATTGGGTGCAGGTTTGCCTGGGTGAGTACGGCTTTCTCTTTGTTAATAAACAAATAAGACGACATGGCATATCCTATAGTAATCCTTACTGATGTGATAATGTGCTCCTGAAAATGTTTCCTGAGAAACTGATCACTGTGCAAATGTTATCTCCCCCACCCCTCCCTTTGCATATTTGCAATTTCATTTCAAATGGGCTATTTTGATTCTCTAACTGTAAGTGATTAGAATGACAACTAATTTGCTTCTTTTTTTTTTTTTTTTAACTTTGTTGTCTGGCAGCAAGTAAGTAACTATTTAATTATGGCTTATTGCACATTCAGTAGGTGTAATTTAAAAATAATATGTTTAGCATATGAGTTAGGTTACTACTTAGCCATTGGCCAGGTGTCAGACAGAGACTCACAGAGTGTATGGGAGCTGTATACAGAAATGGTGAATGGTTATGAAGGTTACTTTGCAAGAAGCGTTGTCTGAATGTTTGAGGCTCCTTAGACATAGCCTGCTTAGTTCTTTTTTCTACACTCATATTCTTTAAATGCTGCTATGAAGTATTATATGAACTATTGGTATAACACCACAGAAGAGCAATTTAACATATATAAATATATATATTTTTAAAGGTGAAAAGTTGATTAGTGTAATTGGCTATATTACAAACTCAGATTATTCCCCAAAGGGCTCATCGTTTTTTGTACAGAGAGAGAGGCAGAGTAAGAAATTCAAGCTACTAATTTATTAAATGCTTTTCTTTGGGTTCTGCTTTGTTTTAATTGCAGTTCAAGCAAATTATGCCCCCTATTTCTTTGATAATGGAGCCAACAGTGCAAATGGGAACATGGCACTTCTCAGCCTTTCGGAAGACACACCTGTTGGTCAGTATCACAGTACATGTGTTTAAATAAACTCTAAAATTGCTGTCATTTTTTGCCTTGATCCTTACAAAGTAATGGGAAAGCATGCCATTTATTTTGTTGTGATGTCTATTAATATATTCCAAAAATGTTCTAGTGGCTTTGCCTTTGATGCATTTAAATGTTATTCTTTCTCTTTTTATATATCTCGCTTCATTTAAAATGATCTCTTTGAATGCAAACTGCATTTTGAAATCATTATTTTCTCTCCCACACTGTTGGTCACCTCATTCACTCAGAGCATCTGAGCATGATTGTTGTGAGGTCATAAATGATTTGTGATATTAAGAGACGTTCTTGTCTACCCAGGCAGATGTTTATGGGAAAAGAACAGAATTTTTGATAATTATTAATGACATCTTGTATTCAAACTGTATGTCGAAATGAAAATAAGAAAGAACACACACAAAGTTTTCCTTCAAAAAATTGTTATCCTTTTTACGTTTAAAGTAGAAATGGTTGAACATTTTCTGTCACAATGTTTTTGTGACAGAAATATCTTTTTTGACTAAATGGACATTTCTGCAAGAAAAAAATCCATTTTTATTGAAAATTTTGGAGGTTTTATTTCCCAACCCGCTCTAGTTTAAAGGTTTTGTCCTAAAAACAGCAACAAGCATAGCAATGCACCCACATGCAACACTGGGGCTCTGTTTTGTTTTTACTCCTTTCTGGCTGTAGTTACTAGCTTTTAAATGAGCCCCATAAAAGAGAGGCCCTGTCAGTTCTTTCTGGAATTAAAGGGATAGATATTTTTAAAAGTGCTCAGCATTGACCTAAACCTGCTCCCACTGTAGTCAATGGGGCAACACAGCGCTTTTGAAAATCTCACCCTAAATTTCCTTTGGCATGTTTTGTATGAGGAGGTGTTTGTTATGGTGTGCTTGGGGAAAAAATCCCCATTCCATTCTTGTTTGGAATGCTATGCACTGGGTGCTTCTACCTCAGAAATGCCTGCTTTTCAGTGGTGGTGAATATATAGGCAGTGGAATTTTGCCCTAAAAGGAAAGGAATCGGCAAAAATGATCCTTCTCTTCCTTTTGGAAGTGATGGGATGGACTCTCCCTGCAGTTGTAGTGTTTAGGGCCGCACCCACTGTGGACAGACTGCCACAACACCAGCCTGAGGTCTGGTTTACATTTAAATTTTAGGTCGACATAGTCACATTGCTCAAGGGTGTGAAAAATCCTCACCCCTGAGTGATGTAGTTATGCCAACCTAGCCCCCAGTGTAGATGCAGTTAGGTCGATGGAAGCATTCTTCCATGGACCTAGCTACTACCACTCGGAGAGATGGTGTTCCTACAGGGATGGAACAACCCGTTCCATCGCTGTTGGCCGTATCAGCCCTACAGGGTTATGCCAGCATAGCAATGGAGTCATAGCTGTGTTGCTATAGTCCCCATAGCGTAGACATGGTCTGAGTCTTCTTTACTCCTTGCTGGGATCAGAGATTCTTCTTTAGCTCTTCCCGCCAATGGGATAGTGGCAACATCAACCAGAGAAGAGGAGAAGGAATGATAACCCCTTCGAACTCACCCGTTAACACACAGCTTGCAGTGTTCAGTGATATATATTCCAATGGAACTAGCACAGTTGGAGTCTGCTCATAGGGAAGCTAAGTTTCACTATAAGCAGAATGAAGCTGCAGTGCCAGTGGGAATTTGCTCTGTCTCCAGCAATTGAAGGTCAGCATCACTTTATCCACACCAAGCAAACCGAAGATGCAGTCAGGAAAGTTGTTTTTTGCACCAGTGGATCCTACCTCTGTCACTCATGTAAATGCCAGCTTTTCTTGTCTACACTTGGGGTTTGTTCTGGGGAAGCTACATCAGCACCTGACCATTGGCTGCTGGAATCAGGATAAATTCCCAACACAGACCAAGCCTATAAAAGAAGTGAAACTCCATTAGTATACAATGAAGCAATATGGGACACTCACACCATTTCAGTCTGAATGAAATTCACCCTGATGTTAAGGGCTCATGCAAAGACAATCACATCACTTCAACCTCAGGCAGGAGCTGCAGGCTGGTAGGAGCTTTGGGGGCAAGAGAGGGAGAGGTGGGTTTTTTGGCTTAAATCTCAGGTGATTTCAAAGTCCCGTCTAGAAATGCCTTTCTGATATGAGAGGCAACTAGCTAGGCTAAAAAAGGCTAGGCAGCTCCCATGAAGGGCAACGTGGGATTGCTGTCCAGAAGCCAGGACATGGTGGCCCTTGCATTTGGGTGCTTTTTCCAAGCCTCTTTGGTCTGAGATTTCCAGTACTTCCTTGTCTGACTTGGGCTGGAAGTAGTGTGAAAACTCCTTTTCTGGAAGTACTTCAATGTGTTCCTTTCCAGTCTTACTTAGAACCTGGATGTGCCATGATGAAAAATGAGAAAACAAAATCAGTAAAACAAATTTACTTGTGAGCCAATTCAATGTATTCCTCTCAGCTCCTAATTTAACAGATAGTCTGGATGTGTAATGGGTTGAAAAGCCTCAGAGAGTAATTTCAATGATTCACTATCAAACAGAAAGGAAAAATCTACTGTGGCCCTGCACAGTGCTATTCAATATTTCCATTACCGACTTGAATATTGGAGCGGACAGTGTGCTTACAAATTTTGTGGATGACACCAAGCTGGGAGAGGTTACAAGCACTTTGGCGGACAGGATTTGAATTCAAATGATCTTGATGAATTGGATAATTGGTCTGAAATCAGTAAGATGAAATTCAATAAAGACAAGTGCAAAGTACTTCACTTAGGAAGGCAACAACATCAAATGCACAACTACAAAATGGGGAATACCTGGAAAGGTGGTAGTACTGCAGAAAAGCACCTGGGGGTGATAATGGAGCTCATATTAAATATGAGTCAACAATGTGATGCAGTTGGGAAAAAGACAAATGTCATTCTGGGGTGTGTTAAGAAGAGTATTGTATGTAAGACACAGGCGGTCATTGTCCTTCTCTCTCAGCCTTGATGAGGCCTCAGCTGAGTACTGTCTTGAGGCACCACATCTTAAAAAAGATGTGAACAAAATGGAGAGACTCCAGAGGAGAGTTGCAAAAAAAATAAAAGGTTTAGAAAACCCTGACATCTGAGGAAAAGTTGAAAGAATTGGGCATGTGTACTTTAGAGACGATAAGGCTGATAAGTCTTTGAATATGTAAAAGACTGTTATAAAGAGGACAGTGATCAATTGTTCTCCATGACCACCGAGGATAGGACAAGACGTAATTGGCTTAGTTTGCACTAAGGGAGTTTAGGTTGGATATTAGGAAAAACTTTCTAACTATAATGATACTATAAGCACCTGAACAAGTTACCTAAGGAGGTTGTGGAATCCCCATCACTGGAAGTTTTTCAGAACAGGTTAGACAAATAGCTGTCAGGAATGGTCTAGGTACACTTGGTCCTGCCTCAGCACAGGGGGCTGGACTATAAGAACTTTTGCAGTCCCCTCCAGCCCTCTAATTCTATGATTTTATTATTCTGAGGCTCCCCCAGGTGAAGGATCCATGTGGGGCAACTGCTTCAGTGCTAACGTGCCATTTATTGAGTGCTGCCTGTGGTGCTGAGTAATGCACTAAGCAATGAGGATACAAGAGTCCTGTCCACATAGAAATGGCAGCTGAAGGGACAGATTGTGGCTTTATCAGTTACTCTGAATTTTCCCCTGTCCCTATATGAATAATGCTCTATCTGTCTATGTTTATGCCAGGAGGGAGCTGTTTGCTTGTACCCACAGATACGATTTTGGTTGGATTTTTAATTTACTTCTTTTTCAGCAAGTGATGTCAGCATGCCAAGGATAGATTTTTAATTGGCATTAACACTGTGCTGGGAAGTGTTCCCAGGGTGCTAATGATATGGGGCGCTTGTGCATTCAAATATAATTCATCCAATATTAGGAGCTGTGATTGAACTGGAAGAGAAATTGCAATCAAACAATTCAATTTTAATGGCACACCAACTACCCTGTAGACACACAACCAACAGTGTATCAGTTATATCCAGAAAACCAGCTGAGGAAACTGTAGGGCATAAAGATCAACGAGCCCCATTATTTCCTATTTGGAGACCTCAGCAATCTCAAACTTAATGTGAATGTCAATGCTTCATATCATCTTCAGCAGTAGAAATTTCCTGCTGCCCTTATAAAAAGGTCCCTAAAAACTGCAGAGGGTAAAATGTTTCAATACCATAAGGGATTTTGATATGACTAATTCATAGGCTTGCAAATAAGAGGCCAGATTGTATGGCTAATATTTCACTTACAGTGGTGTTCCCTCCATGCAGAGCCTCTTTTTTCTCATAAAGGATGAAAACTCTGCAAAGGGATCCTTACTGGGTTTTCAGTCACCCAGTCTCCATCCTGCCGATAGTTCAATGGGAAGGGTGGGTTATTGAAATATGTTCTTACACACTTGCATAAAATTTGACTTCCCTAGCCCTTATGCTGCATTGTCTACTGAACAGTTATGTGTTTCTTGGGAGTGATATTATTATTGTTGTTTATTTGCGTTGCGGGTAATTCCTAGGAGTCCTGGTGATGGAACAGGACCCCATTGTGTTAGGTGCTGTACAAAAACAGAACAAAAAGGTGGTCCCTGCCTGAAAGAGTAATTAGTGTATGAAACTGGGAGCCAGGATTCTAGGTTGCCACTGACTTGCCGTGAGATCTTGGGCCTCTTTGACTCAGTTTCCCCATCCGTACAATGGGTGTATTATTAGTTTTCTGCATTGTGGTACTGTCGGGCTTAATTAAAGTGATTTGCTTTCCATAGATGAAAGGTATAATGTACGGCAAATGTCAAGTGCTATATTTATCACTAATCTTCCTGGAATCTGAAACACCCAGTTTAGCTTTTTAAACAAATAATGCAACTGGAACAACTGTCATAGACAGACATATGTGCTAGAAACCCACAGCAGGATGTCTCAGAGAGGCAGAAGAAATCAGCTGGAAGGCAAAAAAATAGTTATGCATTTGAAGAGGAAACAGATAGGACAGAGACATATAAGGTTGAAGAGGCAGAGAGAGTGAGAAATATAACAGTGAGGCAATTAAGAAGTGGAAAGGTACAATGAAAAAAATAGTGAGAAAAAGACTGCATTGATATTGAAGTCAATGGAATTAATCCAGATTATATGCCTGTATAAATGAGAGCAGAATCCAGCCTGAAACATGTTTAACAAACAAAGATTTTCAAAACTAAGAACATTTGAAGTCAGAGAGAGCTGCTGGATGTTCAACACTTTTGAAAATCATCTCCCTTATTTAGGAAGCTGAATCAGGAAGTAGACACCACAATACCCTATTTTTTGAGGGGGAAAAAAAATCTCAAACCAAGTTTTTTCTTCTGCCCTTTTATTTTATTTTGCAGTAAATCAAAAGTAACTCTGACTCCCGTGTGCCTTTTCCTAGTTTGTGTATTATTAAGTTATATTTGTAGTCTTTCTAGATTTTTAATGGAAAAAGCATAAGGAAAACATTATCTGGTTTGCAATTTTGTGAGCCTGTTTTCCAAACTCCATGTATTCACTGGGGATGGGGTAAAGTGGATTTTGGCAGTGTGGAAGAAAGGAGGTTGATCTTTATTTAGTTCTGAGCATGGGGAAGCCTGTGGTCATTCTGACATCTCCGTTAGGGGTGAGTTCCATAGTATAAGTCCAGCTCTTGTAGAAGTTGTCGTCAGCATTCATGGGGCTCCCCATGTTGATTGATGCTTTCATCGTTCCAATGGAACATAGCTGTCCTGTGAGGATGGGCAGCAGTCTTCCTGTCAATTGCAGATGGAAATAGGCATTTTAATGCCTCCATGGTATCTGGGCAGGACATCCAATAGTATTGAGGAGCCAGAGGACCCCAATGGTGTGGACCATCTTAACAGGCTGAGGACAGATAACTTCAATAGCTGGGAATGTTAAAGGGCACAAATTACTTGAGTTCATACTTCCTCCTACCAGCATCACCTCATCCTTGCCTGGGTTAAGGGTTAGCTAGCTACTCTTCATGCAAATGAACACTATAAGGGGTATTTGTTGTATTCTGCTGGGGAGGGTTTTGATGTGGGAGGACCAGTTTCCCACACTGATTATCTGAATTTAATAAATAGGCGGAAAATGATGAATCCTAACCACTGAACCATTGACTTATGATCTGGGATTCACTTCTGACCTTAAACTCTATGAATCTATTAACACATTCCCAGAAATCAGAGCTGGTTCACAAAACTTCACTAACCATAAAAAGGGGCTAGATTCATAAGACATAGCTAATTGAAAACATATACTGTTCGAAGTTACCATTGGGAAGTCTTGTGGAATGACGACATCTATCTTTTCAGGTACACATGTGTACACGCTAAATGGAACCGACCCAGAAGGAGATCCTGTGACCTATGGAATGACCTATGAATCTGGGTCAAGAAGTTACTTTGCCATTGACACAAATTTTGGAAATGTCACCTTGATTGAGGAGCTTGATAGAGAGGTAGAGCACAATTAAATGGTACCCATCTGTATGTTTCTATAAAGGATTCAAGTTCTTAATTTGATTAGTAGGTTTAAGGGATAGTGTCAGCTCATACCCTAGTGTAAATAGTGGAGTCTCTGTAACCTGAAATCTGTCAGTCGTGATATGAGACTTTCGGTAACTCAGCTAAAGGTTATGGGTCTATTACAGGCATCGGTGGGTGAGGTTCTGTGCCCTGCATTGTCCAGGTGGTCAGACTAGATGATCATAATGGTCCCTTCTGGCCTTAAAGTCTGAGTCTATGAGTCTATATGGCCTCCATATCATTTTTCAGTATAATGCCATCCATATTAATATAATACAGTATATCATTGCACTTGTCAGTACTTTTTCACTTAATTTATAACACTGCTTCTTCTACAGAATCTTGGGGTACCCAACTGTTAAACTCTTGCCAAATTGAAAATTCACAGTTTATTCCTACTATGTTTTCTGTCTAGTTCCAGTTGCAGTTAAGGTTCTCTAATCCTAGGAGATGGAATCCAGATTTCTTTAGGATTCTCCCAGCTGTAGAATGAGTTGGGTTCTCTGTAATTACTTTTCAAGAACTGATTATGGAACCCAAAGATGAAGATTGCTGTGCATTTATATTCTTTCCCACATGCACGCAAGCATATTTTCTTAGGTGTAAAGCCCTCAATTAAGTGTCATGCTGCTGCTGTTGAATTTTCTTAAATATTTTGTTTGGGAATGATTACAAATAATAGAAATAAAAGCCACTAAAATGGATTAAGAAATATATATCCAGTTAAATCAAAGCCCTTCATGTCAGCTCAGAATAGTCCCACCAAACATGACATATTAGGCAATCTTGTTCCAAGATCAGATTCTCTAATGCTCTGATTTTTCTTCTTCTGGGGGCAAATATTTTTCAGAGGAGACTGCCCAATATTAAACTACTACACACCAAGCAAGTGGAAGTTTCACAAAATACTTTTTTAGGTAGTATTTGCTTGAAAAATGTAAAAGTGAATTCCAGCAGCTCACACATAGGAATTACTGGATCAGAATTGCATGGGTCCAGTCCAGCATCCTGTCTCCAACAGTGGCCAACATTGGATGCCTCAGAGGGAGGTGCAAGAAATCCCAAAGAAAGCAGATGTGGGCTAGTTTGCCTTCCGCACCCCCCATTGAAGAATTATCCTAATCCCTAATAGTTAGAGTGAAGTTTTGTCTCCTTTCCGATACTCTTTTTGTTAGCATTAACTGTTATGACTCTGGATATTCTTGTGATGGATTTAAACCCTCGAACCCTCTTTGAATCATCTTGCTAAATGCTGGACCTCTGTTTAAGTGGATTGTCTCTGTTTGCAGAAAGAAGATGAGATTGAAGTTATAGTCAGTATTTCAGATGGCCTGAATACTGTGAGTATTAACATGTGCCAAACTCACCCTCTCGGCATTAGCCACCTTTCAGACAGTATCTTGTTATATAAGAAAACGTGGTCTGAGTAGGGTCCTACCCTACTTGTGCAAGAGTTGATGAAATTACAGTAACTCAGACTAAATACAACACCTTGCAGTCATTTCAAGCTAATTATGGACTCCGTGGTCCAAGCCTGACTCAAACTAGGCTGTAAAACCATAGTGTCCTTTCATACAAGCAAGCACCATAGGC
This sequence comes from Emydura macquarii macquarii, assembly GCF_026122565.2. NCBI lineage: Eukaryota > Metazoa > Chordata > Testudines > Chelidae > Emydura > Emydura macquarii. The sequence continues at coordinate 2,496,323 of NW_027131527.1, forward strand.
TGAGACCAGAGTAGGTCTCAAGCCCAAAGAGTTGGGCCTGGTCAATATTTGGAGACCTCCTAATGAAAAATTCAATGTTGCAGGAATAAGTGTTGGAGAGGCCATAGCTGGCATTCTTCCCTCTGAGTCACTACTGAACTTGCATGGTATGGCATTGCACAGAGAAGCTCTGTGTTGCTTGGTGTGCTGTTTTCTTGTTGTTGAAGCTCTGATCATTTCTGATTATTAAGGGACTGATGTCACTTTCACAAGAGTAATTGAAGTGACTGCACCAATATCCTGGCCTAATTCCATTATGAGACCCATACATTCCCATGTTGTTTTTACTTGTTTTAAAGATAGGAAGGATGGTTTTATGAATAAGGCACAGGACTGGTGGTCAGCAAACTTGAGTTTTATTTCTGGATGTGCCACAGAACTATCTGTGGGAACTTGGACAAGTCACATAGGCCCAGGTTCTCAAAGGTATTTAGTCACCTAACTGGGAGTTAGGCACCTAAATATCTTTCAGAATCTGGGCCTTAATCTCTGTGCTTTCATTTTCCCTTCTGTAAAACTGGGATAATGATACTCTGCAGTACTTCCTTGCTCAGAGAAGCGTAGTGAGAATACATTAATTAATGTTTAGGAGGCTCAGATTCACTGATGAGGAGTGCCATAGAAATCCCCCAAAATAAAAATCTGCATCAAGTATACATCTTCACTTCACAAAAAATGGTGTAGTTTTGCTGGGAATTGATCTTAGCCACCATATTCTGTCCCAGAAGAGGGTACCTTTTCTTGGATGGCAAAGTGATCTCTCTAAGTATAAATGGGGCCCAATTTTCAAAGGTAGATGCATGTATTTGCACAGCCCAATTAATGCACATTAAAGCCAGTGGCATCATATGAGATATCTGTGCACGTCATAGCCAGCTAGCCACCAAAGTGGCCTTGCACATGCACAAATATCTAATTTGTGTGCACACACTAGGTATGTTTGAAGCTCTTGAAGAGTCCAGTCAGTGTGAAACTAACTTTGAAAATCAGTCCCATAATCTGTTGTTCATAGAATGCTCTGAGACTTTTGAAAGGCATCGTATAAATAATAATCTCAGGGAAAGCTCTACATTGTCTTTTCTGAACAAATTTTTAAGAAGCCTGTGATGTTCTCTCTGTCCATACTCCAATTGAATGTTGGTAGCATGAGGACAGTCTATAACAAAGCAATTTTTCATTGCTATGATTTCATATGCCAATCGGGATCATGGTATGCAAATGAACAAGCGTATGGTGTAATTTAGTTTATTTCAATAAGTGTTCCTCATATTCCACTCCAGGTTGCTGAAAAAGTCCAAATCCTTGTAACAGATGCTAATGATGAGAGTCCAGAGTTTTTCAACACACCTTATATAGTCCAAGTCCCAGAGGTTGGTTGAATTTTTTTCCATGCTGTAAGTACATTTAAACAGGGAGCAGAGAAAAAGAGCTAGTGTGTGTTTTTGTAAGGAACTATCACTAATGTAATTCACTCATGCTGTTTAGCTGAAATGTTTGGTTAGGTTTTTAAGGGCACAGTTAGTGAGGAAGTCATGTAGTGGTTCTCCACTGTTTGAATGCACACGCTCTCCATGGGAAAGCTGCAAAGCTCATTTGCACAATAGTTTCCACATGAGGCCTGATTCTGCTCCCACTGAGGTCAATGGGGATTTTACCACTGACTTCAATGGAAGGAGGAACATCACAGGAGAGGAAGGTTTCTCTGTCTCCTTGATCCCTACACAGACATTTCTCTCTTCCTGTTTCTGTCCCAGTCATTCCCTTATTTTTAATATATTTTCTTCCTTTTTATATCTCATATTTTCTCTCACTTCTGTCCCTACTCATACCTCTGCCCATTCACTCCCCATCACATTCTGTGTTACATTCTCCCCTCCTTTTCGATCACTTTTCTTTCCTCTTTCTGCCTCTCCCATTCCCATCTGCTTTTCTTTTTGGTTTCTCACTCCTTTGCTGCTTTCCATCCCTTTCCCATTCATTCTCTCTTCCTATCATCTCATGAATTCTTCATCTCTTGCCTCTCTCATCTTTTACCTCACATTACTCTGCCAATCCCCCTGATTCTGGTAACTGTTTTGATTCACAGAACACTCCCTCCGGGAGCAGTATCTTTAAGATTGAGGCAGTGGACAAAGACACGGGTTCCGGGGGAAGTATCACCTACTTCTTGCAGGTATGGGCATTACGCATGTGTGTTTAAAAGTAGTTTCTTTTCATTTATTGAGGTGTTCAGGACCCAGCAGGATAAAAACAAGGCCCTGAGGCTGAGTCTGTTAGAAGTGTCACCATAACAGTAAGAATGATCCCAGACAGTACATAAGATAAATAGATTCTAAATTAATATGCACCTCCAAGAAAAAGGCGGGGGCTGGATGACCAAGGACTGGGAACTGTTAGCATTCCACTTCAATTTAAGATTCACGGTATGTCTTCATTGACGGCAGCAAATTCATCGCTGTCAGATCGATCTAGCCGGATAGATTGTGTGGTCAGTGAAGACCTGCTCAATCGATCCGGAAGCCAACACAATAAAACCACCCCTTCAAGTGGAGCAGCGCTGCGTTGACGGGAACACATTTCCCGTCAATGCAGCACAGTGAAGATGCTGCATATAAGAGGAGTTACAAAGTCGATGAGAGTTACGCAAGCTACTCAACAACTGCTGCCGAATTTCCAGGTAAGTGTCGACGGGGCCCCAGTCGTCTTCAGTCCTACTCCTGCTTCTCTGATCTTCTAGGCACATATGGGTTCTCTGAAGTGCTTAAGCTACAGCACTTCATCCGCTTCTCAGTATAGTCAGTGTTGTCTCTCCTGGCTACCTGTCAGGCCTGGTCTACACACAGGTTTTATACCAGTGTAGTTAGTCGGCGGGGGATGGGGGGGACTGGGGACGGGAAGGGGAGTAATTTTTTTCGCTGAAATATTTCTACTGGCATGACCTGTAGTGTAGATGGAGTTAGATCAGTAAAAGCTGCCTTAGACCAGTGTAGGTTATTTCCCGTCCTATAAGGGAATAAGCTATACTATTATAAATACATGTACGCCAGTATAACTACATCCAGAGTGTGTGTGTGGTGGATGGGAGATGATGTATGCCAGGATAGCTAAAGCAGTACAACTTTTATACTGAGTAAGACCTTAGTGTGGGAGGAGGAAATGACACTGCTGAATTATCAGATGGGTCAGAAAACTTCTGTCTGTACTCCTGTTAACTCCAGGTAGGGGTCAGACAGCTGGGGAGGTCAGCTGTGAAAGAGTTCTTGTGTGACTGGTTCTGCATTGTGATCTGATGGTGCAATAGGGTCCATCTGCCAAAAAACTAATACATACAACTAAATATTTTCTATCACCTCCATGATATATATTCACACATCCTTTCACTTTTGCTGCTCTCCTCCTGCTAATACTTGTAACACTGATAACTTATGCAGTGTTTTATGGTTCCAACAGAACATCTGTCTCCTGCCACATCATTGCCATTCGCATGCTTCCTATTCTCTCTTCCCCACTTAATCTTTCTTTTTTTATCTGGAGCCTACGCAAGTAGCTACTATCACTTTTGCACTGTCTCAGTGAAGAGAAGTACAAATAAGGGCACTGCCTTGAGTGAACTAATAGTATTACCACCAGATATTTAATAAGCATGTTTTAAAAGGTTGACCACTTTCCCTAGTCAAGACAATCTTGTAAAGAACAGGTGGCTACAACCAGTGACTAGTTACTGTGGCTAATGGCTTAGTGGCCCGCAGCTGAGTAATTTTGATTCTTCCCAGCAAGAAGTAGTGGTACACATAGACTAACTCATTCATTACAATATTTACTTAGATTCAAGTGTGTGCAGAAATCAATGTCTACTTGAGAAAATGCAAATATTTATGTAGGATTAAAGTTAATCCTTTTAACATGAGATAACTGAAAGGAAAGACACCCTAAACCAAGTACTGTAAGCAGCCAAAAAAAGGTACAAAAAACTCCACACTGATCTTACTGCAAAGGGAATCTACCTCTCATTTAAAATTCAATCCCACTTACAAATCCACTCTGCAATTCTGACGATTCCCTCAGATCAGGTCACCATGTGAAAACCCATTTCTCTTTCAGAAATTGAGTGTCTTACTTTTTCCCCCCCACAATCATTTTTGTTCCACATTTTGCCACTCTATTCCAATTTTAAGATGCTAGTGGACCCTTGTTTTCACCTTATCAGGAAACAGAGCTAGCAGACAATATGTTGCAATGTTTAATGTCATCTGTGGTAAGTCACTGAAGAGGCACTCTATTTACAAACTATTGTTATAATACCATGACAATTTTCAGTCCGTGCTTTTGTTTGACAGAACAGTTCTATCTATCTTAAGCCCCTGTTAGGAGTCGCTCATTACTCTTAAAACTTTCACCTTTGTGGCAGAAATTTTCCAGATTTAGGCTCTTCCTGAAGGCAATTTTTTTTTTTAAAGTATGAGAAAATTGGTGCAGTCATTTTTTAATATGAGAACACCGAACAAATGTATTTTCCCATTATTAAAAAAAAAAAAAAAGATTGCAAACTTTTTGTGAATAATGCTATCTGTAGCCAGGTTAAATGGATGTAGAAAATTGAAATTTGGCACAAATATAGCTTTTCTGTGAAGACATGCCTTTGAGTGTTCTGTTGAAATTTGCTTTTGATAAGACCAAGTTATGACTCTTTGAAAATCTCATACATCACATATGTAATTCATTTTGCATAGGGTTTTTCACTAAGCTTACAAAATGTGCAGCGAAGAAAGGCCATGCCATACATGTATATATGACTAACATATCAGTCTAATAAAAAGTCCATTTAAAGTGTGCATTGGTTGAAGCAAAAGGCTCCACAAAAGTTCCTGAGAGCTCCCAAGTATGACATAACAGAGGCACTCTCTCTCTCTCTCACTGGCTTCTTACAGTATATAGGAAGAACATTCCAGTAATGATATGTACTCAAATAGGTCAAGATTTTCAAAAACAGTCAGTGAGTTTAGGTGCCTCAGTGTTTGGTGCCCAACTTCAGACACCTTAAAAGGTCCTTTTTGAAAATGAGTTCCCCTTTAAAATGCTTCAGAATCCAGAAGTCACTTCTAAAAACCTTGGTCAGTGTTCCAGATAATGGAGTGTACATGGCCTAGTGCCAATTTTTTGGAAACCAGTAGAACTTTGAAGTCCTGAAGAGGGACACAACTTTTTGTGGTGTTTATTTTTCTTTTTTTTTCCCTCTAAAACAAACAACCAAAACAAAAAACCCACTGAGTAGTTCCATCCAATAAACTATGTTAACAGAATATTATGGCTACATGGTTAAACATTAAGGGTCAGGAAATGTCTAAGTTGAGGTTGTTGCATTATTTTGAATAATGAGAAAATTGTGATCTGTTCATAAATTGTTCATGAACACAAAGAGGTGAAATTCATCACATCAATCATTCATTTTACACATTATTTACCCACCTCTATTATTCTAGTCTATGTCTTTAACAGTTTAAATAAAAGATAGGTCCTGACACCAATCTTGTTTCCATACCTGTAATCTTCCACCCTTCTCTTCTTCTTTTCTTCTAGAACATCTGTACTAATAAGTTTACCGTAGATCGACACAGTGGTGTTCTTCGCATCAAGACAGGGATCACTCTAGACTACGAAAAATCAAGAACTCATTTTGTCACCGTGGTAGCAAAGGTATCAAGCTCTTTTCTGAAAGGACAGGCAGGGAGGGAGGGGAAGGACTATAACTGTGGAAACCACATCTGAGGCCAGTCCAAAGAAGGATGGGGAAGAATTAGACCCAGAGGAGTGTAACTTCAGAGCTCATTCTGGCTAATGTAGTACTCAGCAGCGTGTGTGCTGTTGTAGGGAACCCACTGCCAGGAAGGCATGAAGTGACATCTAGGAGTCGGAGTTATCAGCACATAAAGCAGAGTAATTAACTGCAGTCCTGGCAGTGTCTGTGTGTATCATTGCTTTTTGTCAGTACAGCAGGTGGAGAATAGTGACACTGCAGAACAGAGATGACTTATCTCTTCTCCAAAAACAATATATTTTCTTACTTTTCTTGCTGGCTGACTAATGGACCATAGTTATTCATATCCTTCAGAGGCAGCTGCACATTCCACTCCTCTCCTTGCTACTATAAATCCTGTGGCGTCTGTGCCTGTGGCACTGCTGTGTACTTGTAACAGACTGTAAAACTATTGATTCTGAGGTGTAGAGACTTGCAGAAATATATGGGACCTGTAGTACTGATAGACATATTTGGCTGGATGCTATGAGGTGACACTGCTTCTGCCAGGCCACAAAGAACATGCCTGAGGACTTACTAAGTGCTCTTGTGTTTTGTGTGAAGAGTTTGGCCTGGGCATCATTTAATTTTGGGGGGCCAGACTTGAGCAGGGGAGGAGTTTGCGGTGGCAAAATATGGCCCAGATTCACCTGTCTTCAATATAGTGCAGAGCGGTTGAGAGCAGTGGACATATCACTGCATAAAAGTGCTTTACTCCTGTTACAGTGGGGATGCTAAACAATTCACACTGTTTTAATTGCCAGCATAATTACTAATGATGAAGGGGTTAAAATCTTCTCATATACTGAGTCCTCTCTAATTGGTTCTGCAGTGTCAGTAGTACAAACAGAGTTGATTACAGTGTGACCACTTAACAGCTCCCAGCTTTATGCTCCTCCACATCTTTGACTGTATCACAGAGTCCCTAAGAGACTTTGATCACATGCAGAATTTAATCTTCTGCTAGCAATGCACTTCCTGGAGCAGTGTCATGTATGCCCTACATTTAGCATAAAAATTTATAGATGGTCTTCCAAATTTGGCCTATTCTTCTCACTCACCTTCTTTCCTGCAAAGACTGTGATTTTCTTCCCTAGATGGCATTGATAAATAGGAGCTCAAACACACAATATCATATGTGATTCCATGTATCAGCACAACCACTTTTAATGTTAAAAATGACTCCAGAGAGTCTCAGGGCTGCTGCCTGCTAAATCAAAGAGGGAACAAAACAAATAGAAAATAGAGAGAATTGGACAGAGCAGAGTTTTCTATAACTATTGGCATTCATTGATTAGCTCTAAAGCTAGCTGTTTAGTTGAGCTGTTTCCACATGTTATTGACTGGGCAATGGCCATTTTCTTCCTACGATTAGAATAGCTATCTCCCCACCATTCTCGTTATGATTATTCTGGCCCTGGGTGTATGGTGGGAGATGCATGAGCCTAGGGAGTGCATGTTTGAATTCTCATCAGGACTGTGTGGCTCTGTGAGCTGATAAGTCTGCAATCAAGTGTTCCAGTGGGTGAATTTCAACATAATGGTTGCACAATGTATTCTGTTGTAGGACGGTGGCGGGAAGCTCAGGGGAGACAACAAGGTGTTTTCAGCCACAACCACAGTCACTATCAATGTGGAAGATGTTCAGGACACGCCTCCCATGTTCATTGGGACTCCCTATTATGGCTATGTCTATGAGGACACCCTGGCGGTGAGTAACACTTTCACCTACAGGAGACCCAGAAGCAATGGAGAAACCTTCCAACATTACAAGCTAGCGGGACCAGATGTCACAGTGGTTTATGGCACCAGCCTTACAATTCTGGAGACCTACATTCAAACTCTGACTTGAATCTTAAGTGAAATGAGTTTGGTAAGTCTCACGCTAGTGCTTATTTGTGTCCATCACAAAAATCACAGAGGGCCTGCCCAAAGGAATTTTTGACTCGTAGGAATACAATTAGACCATGATTAATAGCCACTCCACGGTTGGGACTTGCGCTGCTTCTAAAAGTGCATTAACCCAACTAGCACTGCACAGGCCTCTGACGATTGCTGCAAGGGCAGATTTTTTATCTAAATGGACCTGTACTTCCCAACTGATAAGTCTGTTTTGGAGCCATCAGCTAGCTCTGTAGAGAATGGGCCAAGGCAAAATCTATGGTTCTGCTACCAGATCCCAGTCAACATCTCCCTTGGAGTCATTAGGGAGGAGGTGCCCCTGACACACCAGTCATGTGGGATCTTCTCTGCTGAATGATGACTAAGGAAATGGAATAGGCCAAGTGCCCTTACAGCCTGCAGAGTCAGCTGAAAGCTCTGAAACCAAACTGTCAATTGAGCAAATAACTCATGGGTGGACACAGAAAGTCAGTGGCTGCACAGCAGGTAGATGGCTGCCGTTGAGGGGATATTTCCATCAAATTCCATTTCTTCTCCATGACCACAGAGCCCCGGCAAACTATGGGGTTCCTGAGTTGTCCATGATATGGAGGAATCCTGAATCAAGATTCAGCCACATGTACATAGAAAGGATATGAACCATAGCAAATTAGTCCATCAAGTCCACTATCTTGCTTCCTCAGTCTTATACTTGATGCTTCAAAAAGAAAGTGAAACAAATCCATAATGTCTCTAGCCAATTGCACAATGTTATATATGAAGGAGGTGAAAATTCCTCCCAAAGCCCAATGGAGATCTGCTTTCACGCTCAAGCCTGAGATTTGATTTACCATCTCTTAGCATATATGACTACAAATGGTATTATTAGTCATAAAGTTATTCATCTGTAGACTCTTTGACCTCTAGTAGCAGTGTGTCTACACTCTGTCTACCTAAATTCCCTGGCAGTTTCAATGGATGCAGTTTTCTTCTTTAGTGTCGGTCCTAAATAATAATTTAGCATTGCTGTATGCAGTTAAACAATCGCTATAGATCTTTGAATAAAGAGCTGCAATTCAGCTGGGTAGTGAGGTGGAAGGGATTACGGTGTATATTGTGGGTAGTTTTTAAGGCACTTTGCAATCCTTTGGAATAAAAGAGGCTATAAAAATGTGCTATATACTAATTTACTCTTTATACTTACCAAGTGATCTTGAAAGACCCATATCTATCAAGTGCACATAAAACATAGGATTTACTGTGGAAACCATGGGTTAGTAAGTATTAATTACATCCAGTCTGAGCCCTGAAACTTACACGATTATGATTTTATAATGATGGAAATACTAGCATCCTTCCCATCATGGGCTCAGCTATTACAGCAAACTCCACACAGAGAAGTGCACTTACTGCTTTGACTGTTATTTATACATTCAGCTTGTGTTCCATGAGGTTTCTCCTCTTTTTCCTTGGTAGTGCTGTTCTTGGAGTGAACATTTTTAACCCATGACCAAGTGCTCTATCTCCCTCCAAGGGATTAACTGATAAATAAGTTCTTCCAAGCCACTCTTTAAATTCAGCTTTATTTATCTTCTTCTCTGTGAATATCTTGTTCATCAATATGGTAAAGAAATTAAATGATTCTTTGAGGAGGGGTTTTGTCAGCACATCCAGTAAACTATATCATTGCTATTGCTCTGACAGGACCTTACCCTTTTGTTTGAAGTATACAATGGTTGTCACAAAAATATGTCCAGTCACAATTTGCAACTCTTTACCGTTCTCTCAGGGTTCCTTCTTCTGTATGTTGGTGTAGATTGACATTTATAAAGGGCCCTAGAATGTGCCATCCTTCCTCATTTTAGTATTTTTACTCATGAGCTGTCCTGGTTCAGTCAACAGGCCTACCTGTGTGAGGAAATGGTCACCTACATGAATACGTTGGGCACAGTCTAGCCCACAGCAATGTTAATTAGGCAGAACTATTAACTGTGGTATGTAACCTGTCATTTAAATCAGCTTCTGTACCAGATGACTGGAGGATAGCTAATGTGATGCCAATTTTTAAAAAAGGCTCCTCAGGCGATCCTGGCCAGTAAACCTAACTTCAGCACCAGGCAAATTGATTGAAACTATAGTAAAGAACAGAATTATCAGACACACAGATTAATACAATTTGTTGAGGAAGAGTCAACATGGTTTTTGTAAAAGCAATTCATGCCTCACCAATCTACTAGAATTCTTTGAGGGAGTCAACAAGCACGTGGCCAAGGATAATCCAGTGGTTATAGTGTACTTAGATTTTCAGGAAGCTTTTGACAAGGTCCCTCACTAAAGGCTCTTAAGCAAAGTATGCAGTCATGGGATAAGAGGGTCCTTATTCTGGATCAGTAACTGGTTGAAAGATAAGATAGGAATAAATGGTCAGTTTTCAGAATGGAGAGATAGATAGTGGTGCCCCCCAGGAGTCTGTACTCGGACCAGTACTGTTCAACATATTCATAAATGATCTGGAAAAAGGGATAGACAGTGAAGTGGTAAAATTTGCAGATGATATAAAACTACCCAAAATAGTTAAGTCCAAAGCAGCCTGTAAAAAGTTACAAAGGGATCTCACAAAACTGGGTGACTATGCTACAAAACTGCAGATGAAATTCAACGTTGAAAAATGCAAAATAATGCACATTGGAAAACATAATCCCAACTATACTTATAACATAAATTATTAAATTTATCTAAATTAGCTATTACCACTCAAGAAAGAGATCTTGGAGTCATTGTGGATAGTTCTCTGAGAACATCCACTCAATGTGCAGCAGCAGTCAAAAAAGATAACAGAATGTTGGGAATTATTAGGAAAGGGATAGATAATAAGAAAGAAAATATTGTATTGCCTCTTTATAAATCCATAGTATGCCCACATCTTGAATACTGCATACATATCTGGTTGCCCCATCCCAAAAAAGATATATTGAAATTGGAAAAGGTACAGAAAAGGACAACTAAAATGCTTAGGGATATGGAAAAGCTTCCATATGAGGAGAGATTAATTAGACCGGAACTTTTCAGCTTGGAAAAGAGACAATTAAGGGGGGGATATGATAGAGGTCTATAAAATCATGACTGGTGTGGAGAAAGTAAATAAGGAAGTGTTATTTACTCCTCATAACACAAAAACTAGGGGTCAACAAATGAAGTTAATAGGCAGCAGGTTTAAAATGAATGAAAGGAAGTATCTCTTCACACAACACGCAGTCCACCTGTGGAACTCCTTACCAGAGGATGTTGTGAAGACCAAAACTATAACAGGGTTCAAAAAAGAACTAGATAAGTTCATGGAGGTCCATCAATGGCTATTAGCCAGGATAGGCAGGGATTGCTATTTGCCAGAGACTGGGAATGGCTGATGAGATGGATCACTTGATGATTACCTGTTCTATTAATTCCCTCTGATGCACCTGGCATAGGCCACTGTCAGAAGACAGAATACTGGGCTAGATGGACTATTGGTCTGACCCAGCATAGCTGTTCTTATGTTCTAAAAGGAAAGACTGTAAAGATCTTAAGTCCAGCCACAAATACTCCTTGTTATTTTATGCCCTGAAGATTTCATAGCACTTACAATTTATATTACCTTGGGACATCTAGTTTGCTTCTGTCATCTGTCTTGATTTTATTGGAAAGAACAAAAATGTCCAATTAACTTTGTAAATGGCTGTCTGCTGCTTCGTGAATTACCTGGCAATCAGACATTGCAATTCCAAGCAATGAAAACCTGCAGAGTAGTTACCAGTGCATACATATTTGCAGTCTACAACAGTTCAATGGCATTTCCAGGATCAAATTAGAGGACTTGAGCCTGAAAGGTGTTGGGCATTTGAACTCCTCTGATATCAGCAGGAACTAAGCAAGGATCTTGCAGGACAGGTCCTAAGTGAGGAGTTTTAGAAAACGAAGATGCCCTTATTAAATAAATATAATGTCTGTATGAGAGGACAGAAGAAAGAGAGTTGACATCCTCTGCTTAAAATCAGAGGTGCACATGAACCAAAAATCTTAAAACTGAGTTCTTCCAGACTTTTGGATGTCGGGGCACTGGACATTTCAATCCACACCTGAATTTTGTAAGTAGCTCCAGTCTTTTCAATGAGCCCATCTATAACCTAGAGGGTGAACACCCTCAAACTGTGACTTAGAAACTTGATGCCAAATTTGTGGCTTCAACCCATCTCTGGTTCTTGTTTACCATGCTCTGTCCACTTCCATGGTGGTTTGTTCCCTAGGAATTAAAGAGCAACGGTACTTTAAAACCACTGCAGAAAAGAATTTACTGCTTCAGTTTGGGCTAATGTACTCAGCTTTGCCATGAAATGCTCACATGGGTTCAGCTACCATTCCATAAGGGAGCAGAAGAGCATTATCTTTGCTTCTGTAGCAGCTCATAAAAGACGATGTAGGAAAAAAGTAGATGAGCAGGTGGGAAAAGGACAAGCCAGCACAATATGTCGGCAGCAGAAAGGATTAACTGTTGTGACCCAGAGTTACACTTTGCAACCCACATACCAGAAAGGGTGCTTCTGCCTTTCCTGCGGCTCCTTACCTTGTGCTGACACTAAGATGATTGGCGGGATCTTTGCTCAGGATGCTGCAGTGGGGAATGGCAGTGATGGCACTGAATATAATCAGAACCATCATCACAAGGAAAACGTAAAATAGGCCTTTCAGCAAGGCATCACTGCAGCTGATGTCCGGATTACAGGCTGCCCCTTGTCCCAGCTAATGGTTAGGGGGTCCCATAGGTCTCCTTCAGTCAATCCCTGGACTAACTTGGTCTTGGTCAGCTACAGTGCCTGGCCAGCTGGCACTGACCATAAGCCAGAAAACATTCCACCTCGATGACATGTAGCCCCAGGTAAGCCCTCTGCAGTCCTGAGCCATCCCCATCTCGTATTCACCAAGTTTGCTGGCATGGACTTCCCCTATTTTAATCGCCACTTGACTCGCACATGAACTGTCCTGTCAGCACTCTGCCTTTCACTCCGAGAGAGGTTACCCGACGGCAATATCAGCTCCCTGTGCAGAATGGGAAATTGTGTACAAGTCATGCTGGTCTCACAATGGTTTGAAACAACCAGTCTCTCTACCTCAGCCCATGGATGGACAAGTGGGAGTTTTACTGGGAGAAGAGTGGAGGCAAAAAAGTTCCAGTTCCCTTAACAGGAAGAAGTTACCCAGCCCCAAAAGCTGGTCTGGGGCTCACTCACGATCACTGTAGATCAGCCAGTCAACTGGCCTGATACAAAGTCAAGCTGTGATTTCTTTTCTGGCAGGAGCGTGGACTCATGTAGCCACAGCAAGGGCATCTATCACCTGGTTATAGGGGAGGAACTGGCTGGAGTGGATTTTATTAATATGCACTAGCAATTTCACTGCTCTTTGCGCTGATTACATAAACTGTAATTCCTCTTTTCTCCCTAGGGTTCTGAGGTACTAACAGTCGTTGCTCTTGACGGAGACCGAGGAAAGCCTAACAATATTCATTACTGTCTTGTGAATGGTGAGTAGTCAGAGTTGACCTGAAATCCTAAGGGATGTCAAAGCTAGACATGACCTTAAATTAGAATGTGGCATGCTGGGGTCTAGTAAAGCTAAAGATGCCACTTATGAAATAGTGTCTGATACCTGAAACTATTCCTGGCTCTTGTCTAGCTGGGAGCAGCCCAGAGATTATTCACTGAGCTTTAGTGTTTCATGAAGCTCATCTTGGAATAATTTATTTTGGTTATTTATTGTTTGTTAAGGACCAACAGTGTGCCTGGCACTTTACTAGATATAAAGGAAGAAATTATTCCCTGCACTGAGGGACTTTCCCCTCTAAAACTGGGAGCCATCAGGCCAACACACTGGGAGACCCAGAGGCTGGTACTTAGAGGGATGATTTGTTTTTGGGTTTTTTTTGTTCATGTGGTAGTGAAAATGTTTAATGGCCTGGGTCAACCTTTGTGAGTCTTTTGGAAGAAGTGAGCTTTAATGAATGAAGGTGGGGGGGGACTGAGGCTGAGATTCCCAACAGCATTTAAGGGCCTAAGTCCAATGGGAATCAGTGAAATACCTTTGAGGATCTGGGCCTGACCGTCTTCCACATGTGGATAAGGAGATTGTACCAGGTAGACAATTGTTTTCTGTCAACTGACCTGAGAGCTTCTTAAACATTTTGGATGTCTTTAATGGACTGAAACTGTGGAATTAGCTGGATTAATGAATCATTAGTCTGAGAAACTGGGTTCAAATCTCGGCTCAAGTCACAGCTTTGAGTATGATGTTTTCATGGTGGTTCTCCTTGCACGTCACAAAACTTCCACCAAAAAAAGGACACCAAAAAGACCCAAGAATGAGATAGCTGAAGCACAAGATGTGACACTTCCCCGCGGTACATATGGTGCATCTGTTTCTCTACCCAGGCACATGGAGGAGTGGGAGTGATGAAATCAGCACACAGCCCTGCCAGCTCCATTGGCCAGATTCTGCCTGGGAGCCTGAGTGGGCGTTTGGGTCACAATTTGACCCTATATCCAGAGAAGGCCTTTTACACAGTCCAATCTTTTAGGAGGTTGAGTTCTTCATGCCCAAACATCTTAAGGCCCCTAGAGATGCATGCTGCAGAAGCAATGACTATTTTTAGTTAGCTTGTCAGACTTCTCACCTTAGCTGATATTAGCGAGAGATGTTCCTGTTTTTGCAGAGACATTATTAGATATTTGTTAATTAAACTGAGAAGGCTCATTTTTATTTCAGTCTCTTCATGAACTCACTATTTATGAAAGTGACTGGTAATTTGGAATGTCCAACTTCAGACACCTTAAAGGAAACTGAATTTCAGCATTTTGGGAAAATCAGGAATTTTTTTAAAGCGTTGCAAGCTGGGAACCCAAAATCAAGAGTATCCAAAGCACCCAATCAATGTTGAAAAACGTGTCCAGTGAATCCCATTCTTATTTTAGCACATCTTCCTAGCACAGGAGTACTGCCTTGCTGAGTTTATTGTGCAGCTGGAGGAGAGTGTTATATAGAAGGAGAACTGCTGTTGACCTTGCTGAGATCTTCACCCTGATGGGCCATCCCGTCTGTATATTGTGCATATCTCTCTGATCCTTTTTTTGCTAACTAACTATTAGGAGCCCCACACCCTTTTGGAAACAGATGGCACTGGATTGACTCGTGTGTGAGTGAACAAGACACTGGGAACTTTCACAATCCTTGCACTCCTTTGAGTGCTACTCAAGTCTTTTGCTGCTAGTACTGCCAGACTTCCCAGAGCAGAGGAGCCAAGTCATTGCTCGGTGCGCTCTCCACTCCAATCAGCAGAATGGTCCTGCACCTTCAGTACCCTCTTCAAAGCGACACAGCTACCACAATCCAACGAGGCCTCCTGGCTAATGACTCCAGATGCTGCCAGTGGAGCAATACTCCACATTATAGTCCACCCACCAAATTAAAAAGGGGTCTTATTAATGAGTTAGGATAACCCATCAGCTAGAAAAATGTCATTGCTATCATCACGTTAGGCACATATCTGGTAGTCATCATCAGGATGATTGTAGATATTGGAAGTGGTGCTGTTTTTCTAGATCATGTAATGTTTAAACGTTATCAGGCATCCAAATCTGAAAAAAATCATAAAATCACAAAAAGGACCTTAACACAAAGAAACATAGTCTAGTTTTGACCAAAATTGGCAGAAATCTGCTACATACAATTGATATTACAACTATGTACTCAAAATAGTACAGTTTTGGAAAGTTGGGGAAATATTTAGCCCCAAGTGATATATTTTATGCATTTTCCTCTACATTTTTGCCTTCGATTAAAGCAAAAGTTTATAGACAAAACCGTATGAACTAGTTCGTACCATGTAATACATCAAAATATTTGTCAATATTTGTAGAATAAATTTAATTGAGAAACGTTTTTCTGTCTGCTATTTTATAAATATTGACTATGGTCCAATGATTCCTGCACCTGCAACTGATGTTAGTACAGTGTATGCTATGATGAAATATTTTCAGGATATGTTTCACTCTCTGGGCCAAAACTGGACCTGTGTCATGTATGATGAAGCAATCTACTGCAATGCTCAGTTGATTAAATGGAGAAATCAACATTAATTTGACAATGACCACCTTGTGATGGGAGGCATGCATCAGGTAATAAATGTCAAGGGTGACACGGGCAGTCTGATGTAGTAAAGTGGGTTTGAAGACATCCTTGTGGAAGCCAATAGCTATGATGCTTATCATCCATGTTCTAAGAGCGAAAGCCATATAACCATGGCGTTAGAATTCACAAACTTATGAACAAGGCAATTAACTGTTTGAAATGGATGGGACCTGGTGATTCCATGAACAATGATGTTCTTGCAGAAGACGAGACAAGATGCTTCTTCAAGAAAGTTCTAACAGGCATGGAAGCATTTGAAGATGTGGCGAAGGCACACAAAGAAAACAGAGTGGACGCACAGAATGTGCTGGCCGATGACATGAACAGCGCCCAATCACCCTCTCCAGCTCATGGACAGTTACATTACCCAAGGAAAAAACTGTCCAGATACATTCCTGTTCTGGGAAAACTATGTAATGGGTTTCTCCCAACATCTGATGGATTGTAGAGCAGCAAAGCGAGAGATGATAAATCCATATAGCTTGAGATATTGGCAGAGATTATTCCGCTTGATTTCCAGTGTGGTCATGTGAATCTTGCTAGATGGGGTTGTGCAAAGGTAGCAGAAGCCAGACTTTTGGAGGAGGAGAAGCCAAATACAAATTATGCCCTAATTGATAGCGAGGAAACAGTATACCAGACTGTCAGACTCTTAAGTGATGTATGGCATGACATTGGCATCGAGAAATCACTCACAAGCACCGTGGGAAGCATCAGCAGCTCTGCACCAAAGATAAGGCTCTGACCTGACTGGACATTTGTTTGCAATGTTGTCGTAGCCATGCTGTTCCGAGGCTATTAGAGAGACAAGGTGGATGAGGTCGTATCTTGTATTGGATCAGCTTCTCTTGGTGAAAGAGACAAACTTTCTTGTCTGTAAAAACGACGAGAGTCCTGTAGCACCTTAAAGACTAACAAATTTCTGCAGGCATAAGCTTTCTTGGGCTGCAACCCACTTTGTCAGATGCAAGTTCCCTCTGGAACTTTTCTTGTCTGTGGAGCTATTCACAAAGCATGCCCATTCTCAGCTCTCTTGGTCTTCACAATGTGTCTGTGGCATGAACCGAGCATGCCCACTCAGCATAGCATGCCCATTCTCAGCTCCCTTACAGGCTCAGTGCTCTTGGCCTGTAATATGGACCAAGTATACACAGTCTCAGCTCCTCCCACCCCACCCTCTCTCTCAGCACTGTGGCTCAGATCCACAAAGGGACTTAGGTGTGGCAATATCAGCGTTCCCTTCCCTAATGTTTAGATCCCTAGAAAAACCATTGGGGCAGCAAGTGTGCCCATTCTTCGCTCCCCTAAATTCTGCTGTGTTGTGTGCATGTGGCACATACAGAGCACACCCATTCTCATATCAGTCCCCAGCTAGCTCAGTACTGCATGCCTGCTGCATCAGCACTGCCCATACCTCCAACTAAAACATGGCTGGAGTTCCCTGCATAGTTTGCCCCATTGTAAAAATAACTCAGGGGAAAAGGGCCAAATGACCCCAAAATTTGTACATCCCCCTCCCCCGATACTATTCTGCATCTTTATCAAGCCAATCAGGCTCTGCATTTGCATTTTAGAGCAATTTAAAATTAAACACAGCTCATCGGCCAGGAGGGGACGGAACTGTATCTCAGAAGCCCTTAACTATGACCCCTAATTTGTTCCACAAATAGTACTCAAGGCCTCTTACTAGCATACAAATTTTCAAACCAATCTGACTGTCAACGAATTTTAGAGCACGTTGAATGTTTACCTTTAAGTAGCAATGTCACTGCAGCCTGTGTGTGGCTCAGATTCACTGTGTGACCGCCATTGGCAGTCAGTGTCTTGCGCACAGCAGCACCACGTGATAAAAACAAAATGAAATGCTCAGATCATTGCTTTTTGGAGCTGGGTGTTGGTCCGATCAGGGGAATGCTAGTGAGATATGTTCTATGTGGATACTGCTCATTTTTTCCACTAGCTTTGTGCAAAAGAAAAGTGATTTCTTCCCATCTCAAGAACAGGCATGAAATGTCAGTCGTGGTGTGTCAGTAACCTAGCTGCATGCTGTCATTTATAAGCCTATTCTCATTACCTACCACGTGAGCATTTTTGAGGGCAAAGTATCCCCTATCAGCAATGAATGGGTGATAGATAGCCCTGGACAGCTTGTTCCTAAAATGATAGTGCTGGCACCTGCTCCAGAAGCCATCCTCACATTTGTGCAGCTGTAAAAGGGCCTGTGAAATAAAGAGATACAAATGTTACGGAGAAGATTTGGCGTGCTGCAATGCACACAACTGACAGTGGCGAGAGTAGCAACAGAGTTATGTACATGTCATATGCAGATTCTGAGGGGGAATAGAAATGTTTCAACTATCTGCAAATTACTGTGACTCCTTTTGTGAATAAATAGAGCCCAAAAGGGTATTTCATTAGACAATCAGTAGCTCATAGTTATATGTAAGGGTTACATAAGAGTACATAATTATATTTTGTTAGTGACATGATATATTTATACAAGACATTCTACAGCCCTCTTACCAGGAGTCATGACAGTTACATAACTAGTTTACATGTATCGTCGTATTCAGTGATAATATGATAATTACAGCTGTACTATGAGCGCATTAGACTTGTGTCTCTGAACAAGCAGATAAATATATGTTTTATAATTAGGGTTAGGAAGTCTTCTTATCATCTACTTACCATCATAAAAATAGCAGATGGAAAAGCATCTCAGTGCATTGTACAAATAATGACAAATACTCTGATGGTACAAACATGCTCAGACTTGTGAAACTACAGGCTTTCACTTTAATCAAAGGCAAAAAAAAGTATGGGAAAATGCATACAACATATCACCTGGGACTAAATATTTTTCAAACTTTTAAAACCAGTACTATTTTGAGTACATACTTGCATTATCAACTGTCTGCCAGTTCTGGTCAAAATTAAACTGTAGTTATGGCCCTTTGTGTGACTTTTTTGCCCAATAACATTTAAACATTATGTGATACAGAAAAACTGCTCCTGTCCAAGCATCTGCATCCACCCTGGTGATGACCACTGGCTATATGCCTCAAATGTAGTAGCAAAGATTTTTTTTCTAGTTGATGGGTTACCCCTTAGTATCTAAAATGGGTACTAATGAGTATCCAAGCTGGTAAATTACTACTCCCTGCAGAGGCTGTGCTAGATGCCCTACCTCAGAGGCCTTTGTCACCTAATGGCTAGAAAGGAACTATAACTTATTTTTTATACAGACCACTGTACATTTTACCACTCAAGGTTTTTTTAGAACTCTTCTTTTTCAGGATGTTGGAAAATGTTATCTGCATAATCAACTGTGTCTCTCTTTTGTGACAGGAAGTGAAGGATCTTTTGAAATAAATACAACAACTGGAGCTATTTCTGTTATAAAAAATCCAAGTAAATTAAAGAAAGAAGTGTATGAACTAAAAATTCAGGTATGCGCTATAGTTTCCCTGTGCCCATAGTCTAAGAGCCATGAATGTCCATCTGTGTTAAAAGCAGTTAACATGTACCATGTCTTAAGTGCTACGTGTTGTATTTGTATGTTCAAGGGTCAGATCCTCACCTCATGAAAATCAGCATAATTTTCCTTTGTTTACCCAAATATTCAAAGTGACCCCAATTTCCTCTTGCAAGTAAAATCTAATAGGCACAAGGTCATTCTCAGTCTTCTTTCCCTTAGGTGATTGTCTGCTAACCATATTTTCAATTTTTATTACTGAAAATAGAAATTAATGACTTATTAAAGCCATATCTGTTGGAGTGGATTACTATTAAATCTATAATTATCGAGAGGGTTAGAATAAATGCTGTTGAATAGTGAATCTTTGCTATTAAATCCATAGCCACTTGACTGAGTCTCTAACACAAAAATATAGCATGCATGTCTGAGGTTACAACGGGAACAAGAACAGTAGAGACAGGGAATATGAATGTGACATGCTGCTGAAATTTCCACAGGATTCTAACAATCACCATTTTAAAGGTACAGGGCCACATCATTAGGCCCTCATTAGCGTTTACTCACACAAACATGCATTGAAAGTACTGTTATTTTTCTGAATAAGAACTGAAGTAAGTCTTTAGAAAGGCCTCGTGACTTAGCATTCCATCAACTTACACACGCTGAGAATCTGGCCCTTATACTATTGTTTTTAAAATAAAATAATGTAGCATTTATTTATTTATCCTTGGGCTATTGACTTCAAGCTGAGAATCCGGTTCTGTATGCTCAGAGAATAAAGACATAAAAGCCTTTAGAGAAATTCAGTGTTAAAATAGTGTTGCATCATGTTGTACCAGCAAGTACAGTGATGCATGTTTTTTCTACAACTGGAACAAAGGTTGAAATATTGGGTCCTAACTGGTGTTGGTTTTAGCTCTTTGACTGAAATGGGTATACATCAGAGATTAATTTGACCAATTTGGTTTGCTTCCTCAATTACTGGTAACTCATTGGTTACACAAAGTCAGCAGCCAGAGTTTCATCAGTAGTGGAAGAAAGAGAGGCATAGGCCATGAGAGAACAGTGATCGGTGAACCTCCTCAGGTCTGGTGATTTGATTGCTTATCTAGCCTATCTAGAGCTCTTAAGGTCAGCAAAGCAGAGCTATAAATCTGAGAACAGGATCTCCAGAAGGAGATTTCTGGAACTTTCTTCTTCCTATATGCCCCCCAAATGCTGCAAAGGCACAGTTCTTCTCACAGTGCTTCAGCACTTTTGCCCTCAGCCAGAGCTAAGAAAAGCATGGGTACCTGAAAAAATAACCTAGAGGAAAAGTCCAAGCTTTCTGGAACTTCAAAGAGTTTTGGGTTCCTCTTCATCTTGCATTCTGTGCAGAAGTTCTATTACCTCTTATTTTATGTAAATTGGATTATTCATCCCAAGAGAGCAGTATTCATTCTAGGGCAGAGGTGGCTTGTGGAGCCCTTTTCTGCAGATGTGGCCTCATGGCCAATGTAGGACCATTGACTTTGTTAAGCTTTGGGATGGTTGTTCTTAGCTCAGAACAAATATGACTTTCTACAAGTTTGTAGAGCTCTAGAGTGAAATCCTGACCCTGAAGTGTGTGGAGTTGGACTTCAGTAAAACCAAGATTCCATCCCTAAACTTCATACCAAGGTTATGCTCCCTTCTAAAATGGATTTAAAGATATAGACAAATGTAAGGCCATGAGCCATAATCAACTCTATACAAAATTCACATTAATATCAACGTGATTTGTGCACACAGATTAGGCCCTCTGTGGGCCCGAGGGAAGAAACATTTTAAGTGAAATGATAATTCTCCAGGAAAAAAAAGCCCTACAGTTGGTTTCTTTTACCCATCACAGGCATCAGAAATAAGTCTAGAGGGTGATGTGACAGCATATGCTTTTGCCACCGTGACAATAAGGGTCGTTGACCTCAACAACCACCCACCAACTTTCTATGGAGAAAATGGGCTCCAGAATCGATTTGAACTGACAATGTATGAGCATCCACCTGAGGGTGAGATCTTGAGGGGCCTGAAAATTACAGTCAATGATTCAGATCAGGTGAGTTTGTGAAGAGTATCTATCTAATCGGTCTGTCTAAGGGTTTTCTGCAGCACTTTTCACTGTAGCATCTGGTCACCTACATTTTGGGGAGGAGCAAGGATAAATTAGTAGTAGTGTAATATGATTGCCCATTGACAGTGCTCTGAACACTTCAGAGAGGTCTGGTCTATTGGTTTGAAGCCCATGAGTTCTAATCCCAGCTCAGACACTGACTCCTACTGGGGCCTTAGACATTTTAGGCCCTGTTTCCAATCTCAACCTCATTTTACTACTAGTATAACTCCACTGAGATCAGTGGAGTTACTCATGATTTACAGTGACATGGAATGAGCATCAGATCGTTCACCTCTTTCACTTAGTTTCTCCATATGTAAAACGAGGATTATACACACTTGCATAATTCCTAAAGGTAATGGGAGGACTACTTAGCATTTTACAACTTCAAAAGATTTTACAGACAGTAGGTTTTCTTACTGCTGTCTCCCACAGCCTGATGGCGAGAATACAGTCCTTGCCCCTTTCATTGTTTCTGTTAGTAAAACCTACAACTTATCATTCTTCTGGCCTTAATCCTTTAACATGAGTCTGCAGTGCATGCTTTGATAAAACTTATAGCCCAGAGCGTCCTATAACCAGAGATGGCAGAAGAACAGAAGACTCCATGAAGTCTTCTGAACCTCACCCTGTAGATCTAACTGACCTAGAAAGCACTTAGATACTATGGTAACTGTTGCTGTTGGAAACACTAAGATAGATACTATACTACTGGCCTTCATTTGAGTTAGCCTGAGGTCAGGGAGTGACAACCAAAGGTTTAACATATTCCAGAACGGTATTCTGTTGACAGCAATGCTCTTAGGTCACTGTACTCAGTATTGTGCTGTTACTATTGTACTGCTATCAAACCCAATGGCTTCCCCCTGCTGCTCTGCAGCGAGCAGATAAATGATTACTGTCATGTGAGTGCTCAGTCAAGCCTGCCATTGTCACTGCTGCAAACAGAAAAACTGCTATGCTGGCTTTTTCTCTACTTAGAGTTTTAAAAAAGTCACATAGGCTACAACCAGACTATAAAATACACAGAAAGCATTTGTAACTACATAGAACACATTTCTGGAAATGTTTCTTGCTGTGTCACACAATGTTTGTTTTCTTTTAAAGGCCTAGAGCCAAAATATTCCCCTTCTGCACACAGAGCCTCATTCAAGGCAAAAAGTAAAGTAAACCATGTCTCCTACCTTACATTCAGAGTCTTTGGCTCACTTTTCTTACAGATGGAATGGGTGAATGCTGGCATGGGAGGGAGCTGGAGCTACAGCTTCTCATTTCTGCAAAGCCTGAGGATTATGGAGTGGATCTGCTCTATATCCCAGGCCTCTTCTCACTAGCAAGAAAGACAGCTCTGAGCCATGCATCCATTGGCTCTCCTGACATTCCTGTGCTCTGTGATTGTTCAACTGGGCTCTGGGCACATGGGTCGCTTTGAACAGAGTTGAGTTCTGTTGAAAGTCTTGACAGAAAATCGCTTAGTTTTTTGGGGGGAAGCATACTATGCAGAGCAGCCATCTCCAACGCAGCATGGGTCCCCCAAAAAATCTGTTGAGTCCCACACAAAGGATCCTTCCCTGGCTGGGAAAATAGCATTCCACATTGCCATACTCTTACTCATGCCATGCACATCAGTCACATCCAGCCAGTATTTGTATGTGTTGCTCCAGTCTACACTGCAAGCAAAAAGGAGCCCAGGGGTTCTTCTTTAGTTGTGGAAGTCTAGTGCAACACAAGCCTCTGATCTTGAACCTGAAAATATTCAGGTTTGCTTTGGGGATTAACACTGGCTTTTTTCCCATTGAGATGGGGAAGTATTGAAGCAATAACTTCTCACGCTTAGTCCACCTGTGTGTACATCAGCAACTGGGGGCTATCCTATTTCCACATCATCACAACTAGAAGTGCTACATCTAAAAAGCAGTATATCCTGAAGGAACATCATAGCTTCAGCCAATCCGTGATCATGGTTGGTGGCTTTAGTTGAGAATCACAGCAGTTGAGAGGTTGGTACCCACCAGTACTGAAGTATGTTTACACGTTCCCTCAGTTAGTTGGTAAATCACGGTCAGTCCATTTTTCCCCATCCGCTGTAGGAAAGCATAAATGTCTGCCAGCTTAATGGCTAAAATGACTCGCTGCATGAACCTCCCTTTTTTGCCATTCCCCTGCCATGTTCAGTCAAAACTCAAGAGAATTGTTCTGGTGTACAATAGCTTGATTTTTTATCACAGAAAGTGGCAGAACGCCCTAGGCGGATGCCTTTTATATATGGCTATTATTCAGTGATTTCCCTTGTTTTCCACCACTGGGTCATCCTTTACCTCCAGCCAACTGTTATGCTGCAGTTAGAGGAAGCTCCCTAAATCAAAAGCAATGAGACAAAGATTCATTGCTCTATATGCACATACCCACAACAACACTGACTAAACTCACTAAGTACTATGCAATCGTTCATCAATCTCACTGCAACGCACAGGATGGATTCTCTGGAGACCCTTGCTTTATTGGTTGTTATAAAATCCTGGTTAGGATGCTGGAAGGGAGAAATCTTGCTAGAATCACCCATCCATGTGCCCCTGGTTCCTTGGAACATGACCAGCTTAGGGGACACGAGCTTTGAAGCCAAGTCCAAGCCTCTTTCGCATATGAATTGCCCACCTCCCCACGCCTAGTGCAGTGTTTTTCCATTATAATTGGAGGAATAATTAATCTATTTTTAAAACAAGCCATGTGTGTCCTGTGACCAGAGCAGATGAGATTACTTTAGTAAGCCTCTTAGCATGCTCCTCTCCAGGACATGGGAAAGAGAAGGTCCTAAGCAGTCAAACACATATTCTAATTATGATATACTGAATAAATACAGAGCCTATGCCTTGCAACAGGAAACGTAGCCCTGCTGTTGACAGCAAAGTAACAGCACTTTGTACTGCTTTTACTTTCATACCTATCCTTTATTCCCAGGGGGCCAATGCTAAATTCAACCTCCGGCTAGTTGGACCTGGTGGCATCTTCCGAGTCGTTCCCCAAACCGTCCTGAATGAGGCTCAGGTTACCATAATAGTGGAGCACTCTGCTGCCATAGATTATGAGAAGTTCCAGTTGTTAACTTTTAAGGTATTATAAGTTCCTTGCCCTCTCCGATTACAAGGTTCATATACTTACTTGTTGGCTTTTGATTTCTGATTTCAAAGTAGGGCTGTCTGGCTGAATTCTAATGATGTTATATCCCTGTTAATGAAGCTCACCAAGCAAAATTCTTCCGTCAAATCATTGACTTCTCTGGGGTTTAACAGGTGTAACTGAGGTCTGTGGGCTATCTTTGGCCAGTGAATGCAAGGAGAGCTATCCATTACATTGGTATAAAAATTTCATTTTGTGATGTCTCTGAAGCAGCGTAGACATCAGGGAGACTATTTCACTTTTGTCAGTAAAACTCAATAGATGAAATCTTGGCCCCACTGATTTTAGTGAATCTGGGATTTCACCTACTTAGTCTTAGGCCATGTGGCACATGATCTTGCTTTACAGTATGTTATTACTGGAAAAAAACCGCTGCTGATGGGTAATTAGTTTTCCATTGTAGCTCATTGCCTTCAGTGCTTTGTTAATCGTAAAATATTTTATCCAAGTTATAGTCGGGTACTAACGGGCTCTGTATACAAAGAGACAGTTTCTGTAACGATTAGAGGGAGTGGAGTGGGAGTCAGATTTCCTGGGTTCTGTGCACAGTTTTGCCAAGAATTTTCCATGTGACCTCAACAAGTTACTTCACTGCTATATGTCTCAGTGCTGCCATTTGTCATGTCTGTAAAGCACCTGGTGCTCCTTAGATTCAAGCTGCTATAGAAATGCAACATATTATTATTGTATTCAAATGGAGATTATGAAGTATTACCCAGACTAATTATAATAAGTGCAGATTTATTCGTCGTAAATTACTAAAAGACCATTAAAGAAATTACACACAGCTAGCTCATGAATACCAAGAGAATTCAGGTGAATGCTATTGCAGTGAACACCAAAAGTAGTAATTACAAGTGAAGATGATTTCCTTTTTAATTGATGAGATCTCTCACTTTGTTTGGATAACATTATTTTCACGGGACTCTAAAGATGAACTGCAAAAATTTTGCTAAAAATGCAAAGCCTGTTTCTAAATTCCCAGTTGGGAAAGGAAGGCAGTGGGAAAATCAAATATTTACATTTGAAATATGACAATGAAATACTTTTTTTTTTCTTTTTTACCTAACCACCCTAGCTGCTTTATTTACCTGACAAGTTAAAGCCACTTGCTACCCCTACTGCCAGGGTTAGTTCTTTCAGTTAAAACTTTGGACAAGATTGGGGCTGGTTTCTATTCAATGCCTATCCCCAACAGTTCATCAAAATTGCAATATCTTCCCTAATCAGTGATTAAGTCCTTCCCTCCTGCTTTACTGTTAGCCACTAGCATACCATAGAAATCAATGAAATGTTAGTCTGCCCTTGGTATATATCTCCCATCTTGAGTCCATTCAAGGTAGTTGAGTTACCTTCTGTGAACAGCTGCAGAACACTGGAGCGGAACAAATAACTTCACAGCAAATAATCTGATTAATTTAGCCTCTGTGTCTGCAAAACGTTCACCAGCAGATCATGATTCCATCAGTGTTATTCATCATTCAAGATAATTCAGTGCATTTGAGATTTTTAAAAAAAAATCTGTAACAGTTCTCTATAGATATTTGGTTTTCAATATGCACTCTCTGGGCTATGCTGGTAACTGTGATTGATCAAACAGTCATGCAAGCACTTCCACTGTAAATAAGGACACATGCAGATTTAAAATTTGGTTTCTGCACATAAAATTTAACTGGATTGCTCAGACATTCATGGAAAACAAACACAGCATGTACACGGATGTCGCTGAACTTTATTTTAAAATGTTTATTAATTTAAAATTTGAGTTTGATTTTTGCATGATTTGGCCAGTTACACAAAGCATGCTTTCCTTCTTGTGGTGTTGGTTCCTGTTCTAACTGAGGTAAAATGCACCTAGGACTAGTGCCTCCTAAATACTTGCAATAGTAATAGTAGAATTCACTATTTTATCTTTTAGCTTCTTGCTGTAGAGGTGAATACTCCTGAGAAGTTTAGCTCAACAGCAGATATAGTGATACATCTCTTGGACACCAATGACAACGTCCCAAAGTTCTCATCTGACTATTACATCGCCAGGATCCCAGAGAATTCCCCAGGAGGATCCAATGTAGTTGCTGTAACAGTAAGTTTTATTCAGTCTTCCAGAGATGTATCTGATCTAACTAGCAGTCTGTGGAGACTGACAAAGCCTGTCCTCCTGAGAACTTTTTCTTCTTTATAAGCTCTATTCTATTCCCTTGTTGAAGTCAATGGGAGTTTTGTAATTGACTTCAACCTGGGTGGGGAGTCACTCCTGTGTTTGTTGACTGCTCACCTGCTGAAACATCTTTAAATCAATGAGTAAAATAAAACTGCTGCTGCAGTCTCATCACCCAGTGCATTTTGTGCAGAGCCACTCAGTGGATTATATTGTTATATTAGCGCAAAATGCCGAGCAAGATAGCTGTTGTTTCAGCAAAGCCTTTTCAGACAATGTCTCTCAAGTGTCTTTTTTTTTTTTTTTTTTTTCTGTTTTTGTTTTTTTAAGCCACAAAAATGTCACACACTCAACAAGTAAAAACCAATCATCATCCAGCTGGAAGACTCAGTGACAGCTGAGTGAGGCTGGAACTGTTGTAAGAAAGAGGTGGGTTTGATTGAGGGTGAACAAAAAGAAAGGAAAATGGCTGCTAGTAAATTTCTAGTCCCATCCTGCATAGATTGCAAAGGTGATATGATTGCTATATGCATAATTATGCTGCTCACAATGGCAAGATTATAACAGTGCACCAGAATTGGAAAAGAATGACCCCAGTGTAAGTATGGCTTTTATGTGTTCAGAAATGGAAAGAGTTTGTTTACATATTTACCAATAGTTCACACTGGCAGAGGAAGAAAAACAGGAGGTTACGGACACCCAGTTAAGCACTGGAGAAATGTTTCCAGCTGAAAAGGAATGTTATACATCTGTTTAATACAACCACTAGGGTAAGTGCTAGAACCCATAGATCGGTATGTCACACAAAGCTGAGGCAGCCGACAGCCACGTGTGGATTTGGGAGTGATACAAGAGCATATAGTGCTGGGCACCAGAGATTCAAATACCTGAGGCAGGATGCAAACTAGTTTTACCATGTGCTGCAGAGGCACTGACATGACAGAAATGCTACTGAGATACTAACCGCAGATCCTAGAAATGAAAACGCTAAATTCTATGTAGGAAAGAACATCAAAACAAGAAACAAGAGACTCACTGACACCAAGGCAGCACAGGGACGCTGACACCAAGGCAGAACAGCATAGAGACTATCATGTGTTGTTACTGTAGTAGTCAATGTGGAAGATGGAGAAAAGTGTCCAACACTGAGGTAGTCTGCAGAAAATGTAACACCCCTTCCCAAAGAATCCCCCACCACCATCATTTTGCAAAAGCAGCAAAATAAGGTCCTTCTGGTCAAAGACAAACAGGACACTGCATCTGCAGAGTTCATATTCAATATTAAACATCATGTAGGCACCAGATTAGTACCTAAACCAGATTCAGAGAGACACCCAGCAAGCTGCGATACTGCACGCTTGTAGTAACTGTTTTAGCCGGATGGGTAGATATAAAAGATGTATTAGAGAATATTGGACATCCCAGGAAAAAAATAGCATGCAAAATGGAATCCAGTACAAAGGACCCAAAGTTGTGAGACCTGAGAAGTTGACAAGAATCCATATCAGGAACCAAATACATGTCCCCACTCTGCATAAGGTTACAGATAAGCTACACTGGCCTTGCATGAGTTTAGAAATCAAAGACATTGTTAAAGACTGCAAAACAAGCAAGAAATGTTCAAGCAATCAAGTGAGGGAGCCTGTTATGCACTCAACAGGACACCTGCCTACATTAAGTATCTGCATTCAGAAGTAGATGGGCAGATATACTGCTGTAACAAAAAATTCCTCATAGGTCCCAAAGAAAACAGAAGTAGCTCCCACTATGGCTGAATCAACTGCTTCTCCCAACCCTGAGCCAATGGAACAATACTGCAACATCTGAAGAGATACCTGACACACAACCTGGGCCCACGTGCACAAGGGTGATCAAAACACCAGCCAGACTGAAATATTGTTACGTATAAATACCAACTAAATATACCACAGCAGAGACATTTTTAAAAAAAAAATCTCTGTGTTGTTTAAAAAAGACCGTTTTGGCCAGGGACAATGCATTCGGGTTTAGCTGATCTCTAGTAAAGTTTGAGAATGAATTGTTTGTTTGGTGAGTGCAGTAACGCACTCCTTACTCCTATGAAAGGGATGTTGCAAAATAGTGTAATGAATTCCTAAGAATGGAGCCACCCAGGAAGCATTATAGAGTATACTGTTTATGTTCATGTGGAGTGCTTAGGAGGCAGTTGTTTGAAAAAGCTTTGCTGTATCATCCAATATCATCTGATTTTATAGGATTTTGGAAATTTTCAAAAGCAAATGAAAATTCCATAAATGTACTGAGAAAATATTTTAAAGGGGAAAAATCTGTTTGGCTGTTAGGCACAACAGGAAAATACACTTTACTCCAGGTTAATAAAACAGGACTCTTTTGAATTCTTTTCTTAAGGCTACAGACCCAGATTCAGGGCTTTGGGGAGAAGTCAAATACTCCATATATGGAACAGGAGCCGATCTGTAAGTAAAAAAGTTAACCTTTGCAAACATTAAAAAGAGAAATCACTACTGACAAAATATGAGGGTTAGGACAACTGCTTGCATCTCAGACTAATGCATGTTGAAATTATTTCCAGGGGGGCATTTACCCTATGTCTTTCATGCGTTGTTTCTGTTAAAATATTTTCTCTTGCAAAAAACAGGCAAAGTCATTAAATGCTTATTGTATGAGTCTATGGTGTTTTACCCACCTGAGACCAAAGAAACATAAGGCAGCTAAAGCGACAATGCACAGAATCTATTCAAATTATCATTCAAAAATACTTTTCACAGGAGGAAGGATTGTTTGTGCTGGTTATTGCAAAAGATCTGTGGACAACACCCCTTTGCCCCCATTTAGCTGCGAAAATTGTGTCAAGATTTACCCAATGTACAGAAAAGACCAAAAAACCATGGGAACCATATCTACAAATCCCCACAACATTCTCTGAGGTCTGACACTGGTAACACTTCTGCCATTGGTGGCCGGTGCTGTTGCTTCTATCTAACACTAGTAGCAGCAGGGCATGGAGGAATGGAACAGCATGTTCACCGGGTCTCTAATAGATACCTAGCTTTTCCTTTCTGTTGTAGGATAGATGAAAACGAGCACTGATTTGATCAGCTCCCCAACCCCACCCAGGTCACTGCAATTGCAATAATTGGCTGGTCCTTCTAACCATCTCAGGCATGGCCAGCCACCTCACCCTTATGACTTACGAGGTTGAAGAGAAGAACATACAACTGTGTATGTTGTCCAGACTCTTACCCCTCCCCCCCAACATTTTATTTTTTTTGTAAATTCCCCACCTGGTTTTAAGGCTCTGATCCCCACTTTTAGTAAGATGCTAATTATGACAGTCAAAGTCAAGAATTTCAGGGTTTTATTGGGAACTATCCAAACAAGGACGCACATACAGGAGCTTCTAAATCATGGCTTATTTTGAGCTTCTCACTAAATCCTTAAGCAAGCCATTAATTGGGTAGAAGCAAGCAAGCAAAGGTCATCCGATGCACTCAGACCTATTAAGTTTAATATGTAACAGATGGTGCCAGAAAGCCTCTGAAGGCTTGAAAAAAAGATGTTGGGGGGGGGAAAAAGGGTAATTGCACATTTATGCTGATTTTCACACTACGAAAGCTAAAATAGAATTTAAAACAGGGAAATGAGGTTGTTTTGTTTTGGTTGTTTTCCTAAACATGGAATTTTATTTTATTTTTTGGTTAAGGCACTGGGTTCAGACTCAGGTAATCTGGGTTGAATTTCCAACTGCCACAGACTTCCAGCAGGAGCTCAGGCACATCACTCAGGCTTTATAATCCTTGTACCAATTGAACTGTTTCAGTGAGAGCTGTACATTTTTCTACCAAAACAGTTACACTGGTACAACTCCTATCATGGCTGCAGTTGTACAGGTATAAAGGTGCATTATACTGGAATAGCTTATTCCTTTTCCAAAATAGGAATAGCAATGTCGGTCTGTGAAGGGGTCAGCTCAGCACTGGCACCTCTTCATGACGGGGGGTGGTGTAACAGCACTCCCTTCACTGGGGTCTCCTGCCAATGGCTGCTCTGCCTCTGTGAGGGCCTGCCTCTTCTTGTAACTTGGCCCTCGGCCCAGGTCATTTCAAAGTCTCCCCTCCCAGGATAGTCGGTGAACAAAAAGCAAGGGGAATTAACACAAGTAAATAATCTGAGTTAGTAAGGGACAGAGGGGTAGTGACTCCATCTCAGCGTGTATCCGGATCTGGCCCTTCCTCCGCTCAGGCAGGGGCCATCAGACAGTGGTCGTCTGGGAAGCTCCTGCCTTCCTCGGCCCTTTCGTCAGGAGCTGCGGGTTGAAGATCTGTTCTTTTCCTGCTCTGCCAACAAGTGAGCTGTTCTGCTCCCCTTTTATAGCTCCTCCTCCAGCCTGTGCATCTCTTGCAGGTGTGGGGACGCAGAGTTGGCTGAGCCCAGAGCAGCCCCTTATCCCCTGATTGTCCAGTATGGGGTTTGTCTACCCTATCACACAGTATAACTCTGCCTTATACCAGTATAACTGAGCCCACACCAGGTGCTGAACTGCTTTAACTAGACTGGTATTTTATAACTATACTGGTATAGTTAAAGTGGTACAATTTTTGTGTGTAGACAAGGCCTTTGTGCCTTGGTTCCTCATCTGTAGAATAGGGATAACACAACTCCCTTGTGTAGTTCTTGTCTTTTTAGATTGTAAGCACTTCAACATAGGGACTGGCTTCTTCTGTGGGTTTGTGCAGTACTCAGCACAATAAGGTGTCAGTCTTAACTGGGGCTGGGAGGTACTATTGTAATACAAGCCACTTATAATCATAGATATTAACAAGGCCAATTTTATAATAATTATATATTGAGCTCAAAATTGGAATGCACAATATACTTTATTCTATTTTGCATTAATTATAGGCTATGTAAAACCTTTCATTTTTAGAAAACCTGCATTTTGGGTCTAGACTGACAGAGCCCTTTTAAAAGACAGGATGTTGGTATTTTTAAGATCAATTCAATCCTTTGCCTGTCGCTCTTGACCGTGGCTCAGTAATTAAAAATGCATAGAGTTGAACTCACCCTGGTTAATTCTGAATACCTGCAACCTCCCAAAACCAGTTTATGAAACAGTGATTAGTTTCTGGAGGACATAATTCCCCTGCGCTTTTTAGTGGGCTCAGAAGAACCATTTAGTTTACATCTGAGATGCTAACCAAGAGCCAAATATTGTATGCCACACACTTTCCTTTGCTATTCAGATGGTGTCAATCAATCTTATTTTATTCAGGACATGATCTAATACATTGTACTTACAAACTGAATAAATATGCACTTCTCTAACGTTTTTACACAAAGAGATCACATTTGGGAAAAAGCCATCACACTGAGCATTTCACGAGTACAAAAGCTTCTAAGAACTGCAACTGAAAGGGCTAACACATAAAGAACACCACACAACAATAATTCTCTGTTTTTCAAAACAAAAAATCTAGGGTCAGTGATTTGGGATCTATCAGGTTTTAAGTCTGTTTTCAGAACAGGCCAGCCCTTGTATAAGGCTCCCAGCTGCATTAATTCCAGTATTATACCACTGCCCAGATCTTTAAAAATCCCATCTGCATTAGACCATAACTGAATTGTACTGTACGATAAGCTCAGTTCTCAGCAAGGTAGAGTTTACACTCAGTGCAGCTGAGAAGAAAGTGGAGGAAAGGTGTCTCTAGTCCACCTTTCCACCACCCCAGTCCTGGGCTGCGGCATCCAGCATAATTTAGAGCAGTGGCCAAAAATCTGGTGAAGTGTCGTGTACTGCACCTTTGCTAAAGCCCTCCTCATCCCAGATGCAGCACCCTGCATTGTGAGGCAGGGAAATGGATGGCATAGAACAAGCTATACCAGCTCTGTGCCACACAAGGATTCCTTACTGTCAGAGGAAAACCTCAACTGCTTCTTTAGGGGCCTCTGTGTTTGTCACTTGACTGTTTAGCCTTTGGTGTATACCATGTGACACCACTGAGCCTATGCAGAGCCAACAAGACAAGATGTAAATTAACTTGAGTTTGCATCTATTCTGGGTACCAATAGCTCACCTCAGCAGTTCAATCATCTAGAATAGGATGTGAGCATCCATCACATGACACTCAAAACGCTTGTTTTTCATGCATCGCTTCCAGATTTCTAATTCATCCATCAACAGGAATTATTTATACCCAGCCATGGGCCACATTAGATGCTGAAGTCGCCGCAAAGTACAACTTCTATGTGAAGGCAGAAGACACAGAGGGGAAGTATAGCTTGGCTGAGGTGTTTATCACTGTGCTAGATGTCAATGACCACTCTCCGGAGTTCCATGAGAACATCCAGGAAAAGACTATGATCATTGGATCACCAGTGAAAATAGAGGTGAGGAATGAAACAATATATGGAACTTCATTGGGAGCAGAGTTAGCACAACACCAAGTGCTTTGAAAATCCTACCCTTAGTGTGCCTACATGGGGTGAGGATGAACAAACCACATTTGTTTACTTCTAGTATGTTTCAGTTTGCCAGTTGGATGTGGCAGTGTAGACCAGAGATATAAAACATGGACTGCTAATGTTTTTTCCATACTGTTCAAAAGGGGAAATGCACCAAAACAAATACAATTCTGTATAAAACAATAAACCCAAGCCACATCATTGAAATGATCAGTTTGGATATAGTGTACTGTATTGTGCTAAATTTAACATAAGCCCAGCACCATCACAATTGACACAGATGCCATGGAGTGAGTAAAGGCGCATGGGAACTGAAACCCAGCTACCCTTCAAAACAGAGGTCACATCCATTGGCAAGACTGTGTAGGGATACTTGCATCTGTCCGTGTCATTACGTTGGTTCTGTAATGAGAGGGTTTGTGTTTCCAGTAGCTTATGTGGTTCCCCTGATGTGGAATATGAAAAAAAATGCAGCTGTCCTGTACAGTCAAATGAGAATCTGCCTAAAATATATATTATCAAATATACATTATCAAGTCTGATGACAAGATTATACATATGGTTAGCAAAAGTAAATATCAAAGTATAATAACAAAAACAAATATAGGTTTGTGGTGTACAGAGCTAGTTAACTGTCAGATTGTTTTTTATCAACTTCACCTTTAAGAGTAAAGTGTTCCCTCTAGTTTGGCTACAGGGAAATACCCATTAAATTAGCACAACATGCCTTCTGTTATAACCATTTATCATTTATAACCATTACATCCATGAATACGTTATATTTGGACTTTCTTTCTTGTTTATTTTAATCTTAAATAAAAATTGCCCAGACTGAAAGGACTGCTAATTTTGTCATCTAAAATCACACAGTAACATCTCAGTAATCTCACAGCATATGCTTTGACTATCCCTAAAGTGTGCAAATACATGCCCAAGAACTTTTAGCATTCTTCCTTCACTCAAATTCATCAGCAATAACACATCTCTTTTCAATATTTCTCCTGAATAGGCTATCGATCAAGATGCAGAAGAACCCAACAACATTGTAGACTATTCCATTATGCAAGCAGATCCAGCCAATGTATTTGATATAGACCAAAGCACTGGGGAAATAAAGCTGAAGTCCTATATCAGATCCCTGGATATCATTCACAACATCACAAAGAACAAAGACTGCATATGGTCCGTGGTAGTCCAAGCCAAGGACCGGGGCTCCCCTTCGTTTAGCACAACAGCAGTGCTGAAGATTGATATCACAGAAGAGGTAAGCAAATAATGAACAGAAGTTACCAGTCTTGAGAGATGTTTGGTGGAACCAAAGAGGAGTTTCCACTCTCACCATTTCTAAAGAGCGTGGTTTAAAATTTCAACAGTTGATAAAAGCAAAAAACAAAATAAAATAAAATAAAATAAAGTTCCAGCTATCAGAATCTTCCCCACAGAATTATTGTAGCTCCACAGTTCAGAGCCTTTCCAGAGCCCTAAGTCCAACCAAGTTCCATGGACTCAAAGTCCTAAGAAGATCCTGATTGGAGGAGATGGGATGAGGGGTTAGAATCTAGACTAACTGTAATCCATTTCTTTCCCCTGTGATATCAGCATGGCTGTCTGGGTATAGTAACCTCCATAATCTCAGTGTGGCTAAAAGAAAGAGGTGAATGCATAGAAGAAGGCAGAGAACTCATGGAACATTCTCCTAGCTCCTCCAAGGAGTTCCACACTTAGTCACTGCCAGATGTGAGTGGATCCATGATACTGAGGATCAGTAAGCTTAGTGTACAGCCAGCTGTGTATTTGGACTTTTATACCATTTACTACCATGCAATCAGGGCTCATAATTTGTTCCTGAGGGATTGCAGTAGATAACTGGCTACCTAATGGTCTGTTTAAGTATGCAAGTACAAATTTTGCATGCACTAGTACTTTTTGAATGCACAGATGTGAGTTTTACAACTGGAACAGGCTTTCACACAAACTTTGCCAGTGTAACCGGGGCTCCCACTTCTGAATATTTGTCCCTCAGTCTGGTCCTGGTGCTTGAATTGTTTTCTCCTTAAAACACTGGAGCTATTGAATGCCCAGTGTGCAATGCCTCTAACCAAGTGGTAGCTTTCTTTAGACAGGCACCATAATTTGCGGACAAGAAGAAACTTTCTTCATTCTACTTAGCTAAATAGGGTAATTTCTTTGCAACTTTTTACTCAATTTTCCAAGGTAGGATACCATTACAATTAATGAAAAAATGCCCTTATTGAATACATCCAAATGCATGGTACAAAATACATGCTTGCACCAGCTAAATGTTATAAAATGTGTCGAGTTTAATATTGGTTTCTTATAATATACATCTAAAAATATAAGAGATCAGAAATGCTCATTTGAAGGACTATTCCTAAGAACTTTTAGACCCCAAATTTAAGTTTTATAAATATATATTAAGATATATAGAGATCAATCTGAGGAATATTTGTATGGATTTACTATGACTAAAATATTTTCTTGCTTTTAAAAAATAGTTCAATATAAGCAGCATTCTAAAAAGTAAGCATGCGCATGCACCAGAATTATCTTCCAAGCATGAGAACCAGAAAACATTACTGATTGGAAGTTGACTGGAGACAACATAGAAATGATCCAGTCAAATTTCATTGTTTAGCAAGAGTGAAATGTAAACATACATAATGCACACTTAAAATAAATTAATTTGTATGTATTTTAATCATCCTTGGTGTTATTAATAATCTAAACAAAAATACTTTAAAATATATATATGCATTTGTTGGCAGTGTCCCTTCAATCCAAATGTGTTTATGTGTTAAAGAACAAGTACTAATTTATGAATAACAGTGCACACTTCAAGCCTGATTCTCATTTATATTAAATCCCTTTTACACTGTACTGGGACCTTAAAGGGGGTATCAAACAGACTTTGATGCAAAAGAGACACACCCGTAGCCTTTCACTATCTGGACCACACCTGCACAGCATAAGTGCAAATCTCTTCATGCTAATAGTGCCTGGTCTTCTCTTTGTTTTGTCCAAAATGCAGCCAACTTTCTGTATCCTTTTAATATTAGAATCTCTCTTCTTTTCTGGTTTTTTTCTGTTTCCCCTTTCATGTTCCAGTGATATCAGTCATCCAGGGTAAAGGGGTTTCTGCACTACAGGATGCTCCCTGTGTGCATATTCTGAGCCCATTGATTATTATCCATCTCCTAACAGATAAAAGGCTTCACCAGAGAAAACTCATCTTACTTGTCTCTTTAAAAATGATGAGCCAGATTCTGAGTGACACCAGTGTAAATGTAGAAGTGTTTAACCCCCTGAGGCAAACTGTAATGTCTGCAACCGCTTGTTGGTGTTAACCTGTGCCTTAATTAAAATAAAACATTCCACTTCCACATTTAATACTAGGTGACATGGAATTATGTCAAATTGGATTTTGAGCCACTCCATTAATTCTAAGAACATTTCCAGTTCTTCTAATGTAAAATAACCATTCAACCATCCTTTCACACAATTTCCTTCAGTAGCATAGTGAGGATGGACTTAGCTACTGACCTCACGGTAGTGTGTACCTGGCTATTAGTCCAGCAAGTGAGAGACATCACAGAAATTTGGGCCTTAACCTGAGTCAGCATACTGCACCAGGGAGCTCACAGGGACCCGTGACTTGTCATCAGCACAACAAGCTAAACAAGCTGAGTGGCATTAAAAGTAGAGAGGATGTGTTAGAGAGCAGCTCCCCCTGCTGTGCTAAAAGCAGTGGAGAGTTCCCTCCTTTCTATCTTCTGCGGATAGGGGAGCTGAGCTCCATCTCCATCTCCCTCCCTTGCACTGGGGTAGCTCAGCTCGCCCAGAACTCCCCATTCTTCTCTCTGTTCACTGGCCGGTGAAATGAGGACTCCTCAGGCGAGAGAAGCTGAAGTGGGAGTGGCAGAAGAGGCTGTTGCTTGGCTGGTTATCTCAAGGTTCCAAGACTTCCTGCCAGTAGGTGAATCAGCTTTGACTCCTAATAAGAGAATAAGTGTCCATTTAGGATTACCCTACCTGCCTCTTGCAGAAAATATCTGTCCCTCAGCAAGTTTCACCTCCCCTCCCGAGGTGCAGAGAGGGATGGAGAGAGAGCTTGCCACTTCCAGTTGCCCTGCCACTCCAGGAGAAAAGGGAGACCTGCCACCAGCTTTTTCTCCCCGAGGCAAATTGCAGAGACAATAGAATAGCCCTGTGAGTGTCTTCTCCACTCCTGGA
Source organism: Emydura macquarii macquarii (assembly GCF_026122565.2). Classification (NCBI taxonomy): domain Eukaryota; kingdom Metazoa; phylum Chordata; order Testudines; family Chelidae; genus Emydura; species Emydura macquarii. The sequence goes on from NW_027131527.1 coordinate 2,533,911, forward strand.
ACTCCCTGGTGGGGAGTGTCGGTGAGCAGAGGGGAGGAAGGTAGCTGGGAAACCAAATGATATTCCCCTGTGCAGTTCTACACCCTGCATGTGCACGTGTACTTTTGTGTACAATCCATGAACCTACTTTGGGACATGCACACTTTTCAGACACATTTATTCCTTTCTCCTATTCTCTTTCCTATGCCATGGCTCATCAAAAAATTGCTGCACTGCCACTTCACAAACCATGATGACACAATCACCAGAATGGAGAAGCAACTTTTCTTCCTGTTTTTACTACATTGACTCCCTACTAGCAACCTGCTGATGTTGCGTATTCTCCATTCAGTCCATCTCCTGATAGAATGATTTTCAGTGTTCTATCCCTCGAGTATTGCATTTATGAACTTCAGTCCACTATATTCACTTCATAATTAGTCCACTCAAGCAGGAGATACAAAACGAATCTTGAAGCCTGCCCTACAGAAAAAATCTTTGCACAGTGCTTGATCACTTCTTACATCACTTGTAGTTTTTCAATGGCGACCAGAGTTACTTGCGAAAAATACTCTCAGATTCAGCCTGTGGGGGAGATTCAATTTTCAAATACAAAAAATCTGCTGTGGACGGGTTTTCATTCTATTGCTTTATGAGTACCTCTTGTAATCAGTGTTCAGTTTCTGTCCTGTTTACACATTGAAGAGTCCATCTGGGTTGTCACTCATTTATCTGAGGTCATATCTGGTGGGGGGGGAGGGGAGTCCATATAGCATTTAAAATCTATGCTGGACATAATCTTAGCCATGTGAAGGAAGCAGTCTTTTGTTAGGGTTATGCACCAGCCACACACACATGCTATAGGTGGATGTGTCTTCTTTTCTCTCTTCGCTGTGCACGAACCATCTCCATTAGTGTGCTGAATGCTGAGTGATTTTTTTTTATTAACTACTCACTTTTGGATGTAGAGCTTTTCTGACAGCATAACTAGAGGTTTCTCACAGCGTTAATCACACTGAGTAATTAAACAGGCATATTTTTCTGATTAACAGTTACCATTGCAATTAGCATAAGGCTGTGCCCTTCATGAAAGATGCCTTGAGGCTAAGTTCGTCAGTATAACAGATCAAAAAGACCTTTTGCTCTTGGAATAATACATGAATAAAAAAATCAAGGAGCTGTTTAATTTAACTGAGTCTGGTTGTACGGAAATTGGTATCGATCGGTGCCCAGTGCTTTTCTTTATCTCCGATCCTTGCTCATCAGAGTAAGAAACATACACTGAAGAAGCCACTTTTTTTCTCCCTATTATGTCCTCCTTAAAATTTATTCTCTAGTGCCAATATTTTCAAAGATGGGTGACTAAACCTAGACACCTAACGCTCCAGTTCTGTAGCTTGTTTCACATGGAGGGACCCTTGCACACACAGAACTCCGTTGACTTCAATGGAACTATCTGTACACAGCTCTTTGCAGGACTGGGGCTTAAGTCCATATTTAGGCAGCTAAAATCAGTGGTATTTTTGAATAGTCTGCAGCTTGGGCATTTATTTAGACGTCTGAAATATAGATGATGATGACAGAACAAATGGATAATGGATAAAAGTAGGGGAAGATAAGCATATACATTAGGCATGAGAGATAAGACAGAGTGTAATAAGGCAGAAATTAAAAATGAAAACATTTTTATATAGGAATTAAGAGAGTTTTTTGGGGGGAGGTTTTAACACTAGGATGATCAGGAAAAGAAAGAACCTGCCACAATTGAAACTGCCACAGTGGCTAGGTATTTATAGCATTATTATTCATTTAGAAGTTCTTAAAATAAGTTTCCATAAACTTAAGATAAGGCTAGCAACCAATGAATGACAGAATTTTTCTCACCTAGAGTGACATTACCTTTGGGAAAGGCCACTTATATAAGATTGTCCTTTGGAAATAGTGTAATGGAGAGTGGTTATTATGAAGTGGCGTGCAGTGAGCCTGCTCTTGAGCAACTCATTTGTCATGTCATGTTATCTTTTATTACTCTGCGCTTTACAACACACCCCAAGCACCTTTATCCAAGACTAGTATTACTGCAACCTGAATGTATCCTATTGCCTGGGGAAATTGGCAAAGGATTTGCATTGAAGCTCAGTGGTGCCTCATCCAGGGATGGGTTTTAATCTTGGTGAGCAAGAAGGCACATGCAGTGTTCCCATGATTAAAATAGAGATGGAACTAGAACTCAAGATATGAACAACCCCAAAATTTGGAAAGTTTGGATCCTGATCTAAATTTTGCTGCTCAGACTCATCTCTGTATTAGGTAGACATGGTGCATTTAATTCCCTGAAGATGAAAAAGTTCTACCCATGAGTTACTTAACTGTATATGAAAGCCTGATGAATTAAGTGTCAGATAAACCCTGCTAAGTAGTACATGACCTGAAATGTGCCCATTAACTATGAATGTTTGTCAGAATCAATTCTGTATCATGACACTGAAGGCTGTATAGTATAGGAACAACAGAGAGAGAAAAATTACATTTACTGGCAAGGTTGCTGTTTCTTCTTCTTTCTTGTGTTAATCCCATCAAATGGGGTCTGCTCTACAAGTCCTCTCCCTCCAAAGTGCTCTGTTCAATGCTATATCCTCTATTACTCCTCATGCTAACATAGGTTCGTTTATGACATCCCACCACTTCTTCTCTGGTCAGCCTCTTTGAATTTTTTCTTCAGTCACGATCTGTTGGATTCTCTCACTCTCTTGTCAGGACTGCACTTGACATGACCAAACCATCTGAGATGACATACTCCTTCATTTTTTTCATTTCTGGATGTTACTTTGGGCCTGTCCCTAACATACGCATTCACCATGTGGTCTTTCTTGCTTACACCTCACATCTATCTCAACATTCATATTTCAAGATTCTCTTTTTTCTTCTTTGTTGCCCAATATTCAGTGTGATATGTTAAACATGTACAAACCACCATTTTATAGACTTTGCCTTTTAATCTTACCTGTATCCTCCTTTCACATACGACACTACTTATCTGTCTCCATTTGAGACAGGCATTTATTATCCTACCTCTCATTTTGTACTCCATTTCCCCAGATTCTGGAACCCATACTTCTGGATACTTGAAACTTTGCATTTTGATATTGCCTGCCCATCTAGTTCGAGAATAATTCTTCACTGTTCAGAGTATTTAAATAAAATACCATATACTCTGTTCTTCCTCTGCTTATTTTGAGCCCATGTCTCTCCAACACATTTCTCCATTTATCAAGAATCCTCTTCTAGACTATCTTTCTCGTCACTGCATAGAATTCTATCTGTAAACAGCATGCACCAAGGTACTTCCTTCTCTAGGCATTGTGTGAAGGTACCCAGGATAAGGACAAACAAGAAAGGGCTCAGTGCTGATCCTTGATGCACTCTTATCTTTACCTGTAGTTCATCTGATTATTGATGTTATAGAGGTTGCTATTTATCAGTACTAATTATATGGCAAGATAAATTGTCTGAAAGTCATGAATAAATGGGCTTAGACAGCACTCTATGTTAGCAGAACAGAGCTGTTCCAATGGGATACAGCTTGAAGATGTAATTGCTTGAATTCTGTCTAAATGGCAGTATAGCCTTGAGTTCTGATAGTAAATATTAACCATTTTAGACCAATTTTTCTTGTATATTAAATTCATTTGCATATTAACTATTTATTATATGAATCTTTATGATATTAGCAAAGAGTGTGTTTTAAATTCTAAGACCCAGGGTGTTGGTTCTTAACTTGTGAGTGACCTGCACTCAGGAATTTTTATCTGATTGAGTGCTGGGCTGTATGTCTACACTGCTGGCAACTTAGGGATCGATGCAGCAGGATTGATTAAGCGAGTTATGGAGGCCCGCTCAATTGATCCAGAAAGTGGTCTCCGACCAAGACAATTAATCCACCTCCCCGAAAGGAGAGAGGCTGCATCGACCAGAGGGTGTCTCCGGTCGACACAGCTCAGTGAAGACACCATGGTATGGCAACGTAAGTAAGTTGACAGAAGATACACAAGCTACTTTATGTAGCTTGCATATCTCCCGTCGACCCCTGGCAGCAGTATAGACCAATATCCTCAGTGTAGACCAATATCCTCAGCATCGCCAAGTCTGTGGAATATAGGTGTCCAGGGAAAATACCCTTCAAACTAATAAAAATATCTACAGACTGTTATAAATAAAACTGGGTGATTGATAAGGAATATATGTTATGGCAGCTGTTTTCTGTAATGGACTGGGTGATGAATAAGGAATAATTTTTTTACAGAAGGGGTCTGTAATGGATGAACCAATGATCCATTGGAAGGTGTTTGTCACTCGTTAAGAACAGTAGATTTTCACAGCAGTTTGTCTGGGTTAGAGATTCCGTTTTACTCATCAGTCAGATAAACTGAGGATGATAAACTAAATTCCATCAGTAATTAGGAAAACAGAACACATGATAAAATTAATTGTGGAAAAGTATTTTCCCTCCAAAACGCAGTTTCTTTCTCTCACACCCTACAAAAGAACAGAGGTTTAGGCAGTTAGGTTGGGAATAAACCCTGTCAGCATTCCACTAGGTACAGAGGAAGAGACCAAAACTACCTTCTCTTCACCATCTACAGGGGTATGTCTTTTTTCTGTATTCTGTCTAGTGCTGTATTAATTTCTCATTAAGTAACTCCATTTGAACCTGCTATTTGACAATCTTGAATCATTATTAAATACAAATATATAACAGTTCATATTAGAAGATTCATAGTTCAACTCCCTTGAACTGTTTCCTGTCTCACTGAGTTTCGGTCCTGTTCATGTTATGCCAAAACTAAAAACATCACTGGTTTAATCAGATTCCGCCTATACAGCCTATTTTATTTACAATGCATCTTCATCATCATATTCTTCATCATTTGTCTGATTTAAAGTAAATATAAGAAGATGAATTTTTCTAATGTTCATATTGAAAATACTATGCATTTTGCCAGCTTTCATATGGAACACATACATTTTGCCAGGGTCAGGACATTTACAGACTAAATATATGAAACAACATGTAAAAATACAGTAGAACCTCAGAGTTACGCACACCTCAGGAAAGGAGGTTGTTTGTAACTCTGAAATGTTCATAACTTTGAACAAAACATTATGGTTGTTCTTTCAAAAGTTTGCAACTGAACATTTACTTAATACAACTTTGAAACACTACCATGAAGAAAAATGCTGTTTTCCCTTTATTTTTTATCAGTTTAAGTTTAACACAGTACTGTACTGTATTTGCTTTCTTTTTTTTTTCCCTCTATGGCTACCTGATTATGTACTTCTGGTTCCAAATGAGGACTGTGGTTGATTGGTCAGCTCGTAACTCTGGTGTTCATAACACTGAGGTTCTACTGTGTACTGAAATGGAATTCTTGGCCAATCAAAATGGCATAACTGTAATAGCTGGGCAGGGCCGTTTTAAGGCCTTCGTAGGCCCTAGGCACACTTGCCGTCGTAGGCCCCCTGACCGAAATAATTAATTTGATTTTAAGCTATTAATAAGTAGTTTTTTAAATAAAAATAAAGAATTATATATGAAAAAAAATGTTTTAGGCCCTGAAAGTTTCGTAGGCCCTAGGCCCTGTGCCTATTGTGCCTAATGGATAATGTGGCCCTGTAGCTGGGTTTTTAACCACTTAGGCACTATGGTTGTGGATGTCTGATTTGCATAAGCATTCTGAACCAATTTGTGTGATTAACATACAGGCCAGCCTTGGGAATGGTATGGAGCTACATAACCCCATGAGGAAGGTCAGGAAGCATTTAGGCCCTGGAGTTTGAACATTTTGGCCTCAGAACTATCCAGCTCCCATATGATTATTACCTCTCAAACATAAACCCTCAAGTTGTTATACTGGAAATGAAATGAATGAACTGGCCAATAAAAACTGGCCAGCTTTTTAATACTTTGTAGATCAGCACATAGGAATGGGTATGTGAAATATTACTACGCTGTAATTTCCTCAGATATGAATATTAGGCAATAATATGGCTGTGTTTTTAATTTTTTCAATTCAGATTGTATACATTAAATATATTCATACACAGAAATCAAATAATGTTAGTCCAGAAAGCTTCTGTAGTATTTTCACAAACATAAATTGTTCGGCATGTTTAAAAAGCCCACTCTTCTCAAGCCCTTGATCTTTTCACAGCACATCAAAGGAGTTAAAACACCAATTTTAACGGGGAGAATGCTTTGATGTCTACTGCTGTGATTTTCTCAGTTACAATGAGAAAACTAGCCAGTGAGGAGCTGTGAATAATTATAGGACTGGTGAAACATGGCAAATGTTTCAAGGTCACTGAAAGGTTTTTAACAATTTTGAAAAATGGAAAGCCTAAGTCGGAACAAGGTTTACCTTGACAAGAATAAATAAACTGTTAAGGACCATCTCTATTCTTTAGTCATTAGCTACCTTTGCCTACTACTGTGCTGATGATTCTTGTACTGCCCAGGTGTTTTAGTGAAAATCGCATAGCCTATATGACTGCCAGATCCTCTGTTATTAGGCTTCTAGTGACAATGCAGGCTTTGGAGTTACCTTCGCAAGTCTCAGATGCTAAGTATTATTAGCAGAGAGACATAGCGGGTGAGGTAGTTTGAACCAACTTGTGCTGGTGAAAGAGACAAGCTTTCAAGGAGCTCTTCTTCCTGTCACTGAAGTTGGTCCAGTAAAAGATATTACCTCACCCACTTTGTCTCTCAGCTATAACTACACTGCAAACAAGTATTATTAGTAGTCTTTTACATTGCAGTCTTGAACAGAGTGTATGGTGAAGATATACTTCTGTGATTGACCTTCTCCTTAGCAGGCTAAGGCTTTAATTAAAAGAATATGAGTTTGCCATATCAGATTAATATGGCCACTTGCATACTAAAGTGTGAACTAATTTTCTTGATGTTTTTCCCTATATGATACTTTGCCCCACACGTCAACACCTCCTGGTCATTTTAAAGGGAATTTCATTTTGTATGTGCACCGCTGTGAAGCTTTCTTGTGTAGAATTATATTAAGGAGAGCCAGGTATGTTTTTGTTCCATGCGTTTGTATAGGAAATAGATGCTTATATGTCTATGGGCAATTCAGACTCTTACTTTATGTTAGGCCTATGAGGATGCTCAGTAAGCCCTCACCCCCACGCAGATGCAAGTGTTGTTGAAGGGCTGGGGGGCATTCAAATCACATGAACCACCCATTGCATGATGCTGTCCTATGACCACATGACAAAGCTAGGGGAGAACATGAATGATGGAGGGCTAAGAAATAATTCGACTGCTCTAAGTCAGTGAATAAGAATCTATCATGTTCATCAGTTACCCCAGTTCTCGTGGCTGTGGAACTGGTCAGGGATGGGGAAAATGTAGGATTAATTCATACAGTTGGCAATTTGTATGTAGAATAAAGATTTATGTCCAAGATGGGTACCTAAAATTAGGCATCATGTATCTCTAGTGTGCTATGACTGTATTTACAACAAAATATCAGTTGCTTTGGACTATAACGGTGCACAGGTTGACAAGTTCTCTTATTTTTGACATTTCCAGATCAAGTCAAGGGTAAAATCCTATATTTTAGGCCTCAAGAAGCGTCCCTGGACAATATTTGGAATTTGCATGAGTGGCGTCCTTTCCACCATTTCTGTAACTATGGTGATCTCCACCATCACGTACTGGAAAAGTGTGAAAAGATCCAGACTTCATCCACAGGGCAAAGTCCGAAAAATTATACGGGGCCCTCCAAAGCGCTCAGTGTGCTAAGCTACAAAATGAACTGTTCATTCATTTGTCCTTAATATGCCATATTTAGTGTACATTAGCTCTTATTTAGTTTTTAAAAACCAAAAATCTTGTTCTACTCAGGTCCATTACCTCAGACAGTTTTGTTAGGTCTGTAAAAGAGTACTAGAAAACAGAATGCAACACAGATCTGCTAAATAATTATTTTGTACATTGCAATTTAAAAAAATGCCTCAAAATATCTTTAATGCCATTTTTAGTAACACTTCCATAAACTGTATCATGTGCAGATCTTCTCAAAACAATTATTTCCCACTTGTACATTTCTGTTGGGATTCAATAGTATTATTCCTTCTTCAAAATTAGCTCTAAAATACAGCATAACAGTTCAGCTGCATATTGCAGAGCTAATTCTTTTCTTCCCTTATGCTAAATAAATACTCCAGTGCCACACAGGATTGATCCAAATCGTTGCAGTAACACCACAGTAAGCTTCAGTGTTTGACCATTCCAGTACAATACTGCAGGGATTTCTTTTTGTCCAGTTTGATATTAAAACTGCATGACCCAAATTCAAATGTAAAACAATCAAATTGGTTATTTTTTTAAACAAAAAGACAACTTCTATTGGTCAACTCTCATTATTACATATTTTGGACAAATGAAATTATAGAATCTCTGTCTGTCCCGTAGAGTAAGTCATATGTTCTCTTTGTACTCTTTTACAGACTCTTCACAAAGGGCCTATAGCCGCCTTTTTGATGCAAACTAAAGATAACCCCATGAAAGCCTTAGGAGTGCTAGCTGGTGTCATGGGCGTAATGGTGGTGATCACAATCATGATCTCAACTGCCATGTTCTGGCGCAATAAGAGATCCAACAAAATTATGCCGGTGAGACGGATCATAAAAAAGAGAACGATCCATCAACCCAAGACGATCAGGATGGAGTGGCTGAAATTCAAGAGGTCCAGCAATACTGCCGAGAAGTTTGCCATTGAGGACGATACAATGAGTCTGCAGAATGAGAACAGCAACAATAATATCCAGGTGCCCTGTCTGCCACCTACCGCCCCAGCCTTGCCCGCTCCCCCAGTTTTAGGGCCCAAGATAAATGCCACTGAGTGGAGAGTGCCCACAGTATCAGGCTCCCTTAGCCCCAAGGTTATAAACAAGCAGGTGAAGAAAAAGGGTCTCAGCAGCACACACAATGCCCTCGTGTCAGAGCTCAAACAGAAGTTTGAAAAGAGGAACGTAGCGAACAACAACCCTCAGATCTAGTGTATCCATAGTAGCCAGGCATGGAGATCACATATCCCTGCAGTGCATGGATGTAGGTGCATGGTGTGATTAATCTTTTCCATCTCTTTCAATACATAACGAACTAAAAGCAATTCCCCACAGCTACAATCACCCATTACTTTGCAAAAATATTACATGCTAATATAATATATTTTGCAATGGAATTATTTCACATATAGCATCTAATAATATCAATGTCAGTGCTAAAATTTTATTCAGATCATTTATAAAAACTGGGTTTCCTGCCTGGACTGTATGATCAAGCTGCTAATTGTCCTGATGTAGGCCATAATTTTCAGGCGTGGCCAGTGATTTGGGGTGGTTTAATTTTGGAGACGGCCAACTTGAGACTCTTTGAAGAGAGACAATTTTCGGAGGAGCTGTGCATCCACAATGCCTGTGGATGTCAATGCTCATCAATTTTGGAGGATAGTCCCCAGGTACCTAAAACTGGGCACTTAAAATCACATCACACTTTTGAAAAGGTTGGCCTTCAGGTAGAACTAGCGGTATAACAATGTAGGAGGTTATTTTTTTACACAGGCAAGCTGTTATTCTCTAAGTAAATAAATTATAAATGGATACTTACACTCAGAGATATACTCCACATTTTGCAACAGCTTGTGAAGCAATGCGCTTAGGACTTAAGCATCCTTGATCCCCAGATATAAACAGATGGGCTTTAATAAGTTTTTCATTTTCATGCAGCTTACACTGGATTTTTCCAGAGCAGATTTGACATGATGCATTCCTCCATTTCCAAGCCAAACATCCCTGCCAAAAAGGAAAAGGAAAGGCCAACTCATTCTTTCCAAAAGTTGGTGATGGGTCCAAATATGGAAATTATTTCACCTACAAGAGGTGGGGCTAATACTAATTCAATGCTGCGCCCTGCCCCTAGGGCACCCAACAATGGTGTAGAATAAGGGAGAAGCAAAAGGTTATTAAAGCAGCAAGACTGAAATGTAAAAACTGAGCAAAAAATAGAAGTGAAAAGAAAAGCAGTGTCCTGGAAACTGGGTCCATCAGGTAGGAATCTGTCTGGAAAAAAAAAGTTATTTACCTAGATCTTTGGAATGCGTTCTTTCTAGCATAGAACATTGGTGTGATATGTTTCCGCACCTGTCATAGGCTGTTGTAGGGAGGGGGGCTGTCAGGCAACATAAAGGCTCCATTTTGTCCCAAAACATCAATGACCTAATTATGCTGCAGTTAAAAAGCTGCTCCCATTTGCATCTGAAGACCCTATTTGTTTCCTGAAGTTTGTGACTTGGTAATAAAAGGGTCTAACCTAGGATTATCCTCTTTGATGCTGATTTTTAAAGAAAAGTTCTTTACTCTTCCTGAAATAAACACCTCAGTAAACCATAAGGGAGCAGGTTAAGCTGTTTGTCTGTATTCCTGAAATGAGCATTGAAGTGCAGTCTGGCTGCTTTGTACCAATCCAGCTGGTTAGGCCATAACAACAGCTCCTCTGCAGCACTGATTTGTTCAAAAGCAGCTGGGGAGTAAGTCTAAGGCAATAGGGCTGACCTAGCTATGGATCCCTCCATAACACCTCTATCCATAAACCATCATTTAGTCTCTTTTCTCGACATCTACCATCCTTGCGTGACTGCTCCTTGCCTCACCTTTTCTCCATCAGGGAAGGTGAAATGTGCCATCTTCCCTAGGGCAACATCTATGCCATGCCTCAAATGACTCAATAGATGGTGTCATATAGCTCTGTCATATATACTGTTCTTCCTGCCTGCCCACAGTTCTCTCACCCCCATTAGATCAAGTATCAAGTGGCCTGCAGCTCCCACACTCCCTAAAAGGGTTGGCATGAGTTCCCTAAAGTAGAGCCTACATTGCCTGTATGTGCTGAGTCGTAGCAGCAATCCCAGGCATTATGAGTGAATGTTTAATATTCAGTAGGACACTCCTATAGCCTATAACCACACTTCACTGCCTGCTTTTAGGCTCTGTTTAAAGCCAAGATTCAGACCTTTGTAAAATAGCCATTTGACATCACTTAGGTGTCACAATTTGGTGCAAGCAGGTACAGTGAGACTCAGCTTCACTGTCAAAGTATTCCCTTTGAGTCTATCATCTGTCTCCACTCTAGAAAAGACAAATACTCTGGCACATGCTTTGGCTAAAGCTCATAGCAGTAGCTGTGCAAGATAACCAGAGAAAGCAGTGGAGCAGAAAACTCTTTTGAACTGTACTTAAAGGCAGTTTAACTAACTCTCTTGTAAGTATATATAAATATTGGCCATGATTCTCACTCATTTACACCAACGTGACTGAATGGCAGAAGCAGAATTAGTCCGAGCCATGCTATAAAGGCTCCAAAACATTACTATTTCCACTTATTTCTGGCTAAATTTCCCATAAAGAGAAAAGGAGTGAATATTTTATATTGCAATTATAGATTTGAGGCAAGCGGTATTTCCGAAGGGCTACAGCTAGGTATAGAATATTCTGCGAGACATTGCACAGTGTCATACATAGGATTTTAGAGAGTAGGACTGTGCTATGCGCCTGAGTCGCCATTCCATTACATCACTAGAGTGATGCTGACCTAAACCTGGTGTAAGAGATGGAGTCTCTTGCCCTATCTACCGGCAAAGCAATTGTTTACCGCCACCAGTGTACTAATTACTGGCTCTATTTCTTTTTGAATCATCACACTGAAGGGGGTGGGGAGATGTGACTAGTTCCAGTAAAATCTAGAAATGAGGACCAAGTGATATCAATCTGGCTGTTTTATTGTGCGAACACACTTAAGAAGCGTTTGCTGTGAAGTAGAACTGTGCAAAGCGTGTTTGTCTGAGCAGGGAAAAACGTGACTTTGAAACACTTAAAACAAAGTTTAATTGGGCTTTTGCTATTCCCTCAATAGGCAAATTTATAGAAATGGAGCACGTTTTAAAAGTGGCTTGTGACAGTGGTGGTGACTGAGTTTCACAGCTCAAACCACTACAGGCAAAATTCTCTGCTGGCATCACTCCACTTAAGTCAGGTGGCAAGCCTATTTTTGAACTTTTTTTCCCATGCAGCCCTATTGTTTCATTGTTGCTTGCGGCAGCTTTTCCCTGGTTCTTGCACTTCCTCATCGGTGTTATACAGCATAATGCACAACAATATATTGTTTGCACTTTTTCTCTAGGTACTGGCTTGACTTGAAGGACCAGCTCATTAGGTTGTGTAAATCAGCCTGACTCCAGAGGAGCAATGTCAGTTTTTGCCAGCTGAGGCTCTGGCCTCGTGCGCTGGCCAAATGCAACATTAACATTTCCATACACGTCTCCAATTTTTGCCTGAATGATCAGCTTCCTTAGGGCACCATTTGCAAAACAACAGTAGCAGCAGTAGCACAGCTTTGCTTTACAGTCCAGGCCCAACCCCCGGGATAGTCAGGTAACATCATAACTGCACAGAGAGGCGCACTCTGTATGGTACTTGAAGTACTGTGATGACTTGAAGTAATGATCTGTACATAACACACTCATTGTTTGTTACATTTCTGAATCTATTTATACAACATTTCATAAAGTACCAAAAGCTTATAACTATTGTCTGTACCACTGATGTATTTATGCCAGTATTTAATGTTTATGAGGAAGACCTGTAAGGACCATTTAATTAAATGAGACTTAACAGGAATTATAAGATTAAAGTCTTAAAGAAACATTTAAGAGGAAAAAGATGTTTTATTATATATTGTGAGACTTTTTTTTCCAGTGAATACAGATGTTCTTACCAGTTACACTGTATTCCCTATGTTTTTATTAATAAAATCCATAAAAGGTACCCAATGCTCATGGCATCAGTGTTTTCTGTTTTGTTTCTCTTGGCTGTGGTGTCTTTGCAGCTTTTATCTTAAGTTTTAGGACACTATAAAAATGGTAACATCGTACTCTGCTTAACTGTCCTTCGTGCATCTGCAAGCCAGACAGTTTTCCTTTGATGACAAAAAATGACATTGGGAGAGGAAAGGGTTACTTCTGCAGAACCCTTGACAGGAAAGTTGATGCTCTTCTGCCTCATGTGTCAACAGCAAAATTTGCAGGTTAAGTTCCAACTTGCAGAATCTTTTTGCTGGTGACGTATAGTAGGAAGGAGGAGGGATTTGAAAAGCTAGCTGAATTCTAAAAAGCAGAGGTGGAAGATAGAAAAAAACAGCTTGATGTAGAAACTGAGCAAATTTGATACTAAAATGAAATTACTATTATGATGTCATTATATAGTTACTATTTGGAAACCCACTACCTATGTACTTGTGTTAATCAGGTTTTCCTCTTCATTGATGGATGTGGAAGCCCAGAGTTCACTAAACAGGTTTATTTATAAAAAGATGGATTTTCTTTTAAAATTATTCTTTATTTAATTTATTTATTATTCTAATGACCTAGGTGTGCGTTCATTGACTTTGCCCAGTGTTTAATTATTGTTTCACCTGTATCAAAGTGGAACATGATAAATGGATTAGAAGTTGTCTGTCGTATATATGTTCTATACATCCCTCTGTATCCCTACGTACCTGTATTATTTCCTAGTCTAATATTGCTCAGTGATAGCCTACATTTCCTACAGTAGCACTACAATTCTTTGTTTTTGGCAATGAGAGACCACCAGCCAAAGAGATGTAATGAGTTAACTGATGAAAAGGGCAGAAATTTTGGCACAAGCAGATTTTCTCTAGCATGCCAGGTTTGACTCATAAGATTGTCCATAAAATTAACACTGTGGGATTACAGCCTGCCCCTAGCCAGGTCTACAGAACCACTGACGAAGTACAGGAGTAAATTTGTAAAGAAATACGTAGTATGCTGGACATGGAGCTAATTAAAGAGTCTGACCGTTTATGGGCCTCACCAATTGTTATGGTTCTGAAGCGGGACAGGACTATAAGGTTTTGTGTTGATTACAGACAACTTAATGCTGTCACAGTACTTGACACCTATCCTATGCCCAGAACTGTTGATATAGTAGATACTTCAGTACTATGCCTTGATTAAAGGCTACTGGCAACTACCTTCAGACAGCGAAGCACAGAGAAAATCCACTTTCATTACTGAGATGGGACTTCATGGGTCAACTGGGTTAATTAGTGCAGGGGCCACCTCTCAGTGGCTTGTTAATCAAGTGTTAAATGGAGTACAGGACTTTGCATGGGCTTCTATAAATGGCATTGCACTATTTAGCAATCATTGGTCAGATCATAAAAAAAACATTTGGGAATTGTGCTACCAACACGCAAAGCTACAGGTCTTATTGCAAAGGTATCAAAATGTAAAATAGGAGCTGCCAAAGTTCCTACCTGGGTTGTGGGCAGCGAAATTTCTCCTGGCCCCTTGACGATGGAACCTATTGTTAACTGGTCTATACCCCACACTAAAAAACAAGTCCAGTCTTTCATGTGTTTGGTTAATTATTACCACCAATTCGTACCTGGTTTTAGTGACATAGCTATCACAGACATGCAAAAAAACCAAACTGTGTACTGAGGCATCAGATATTGGGTTGGGGCAGTACTAATACAGTCAGGGGAAAGTAACAAAAGACATTCCATTGCTTTCTTGAGTAAGAAATTGACTCCCACTAAACATAATTGTTCTATCATAGAAAAAGACTGTTATGCTATCATCTGGGCAGTCAAGCAGTTAAAAGAAAATTTAGGGTCCTGACAGATTGTTCTCCATCAATCCAACGGTACCAATTTCAAACTGTTGCATTGGAGCATCACTTTCCAAGAATATAAAATGGAAATTGTGTATATTAAGGGGAGAGGATGTAGTAGCAGATGCTCTGTCCAGACAATAGGGTTATGAGTCGCCGCCTACAGCTCAGCCAGTGACTGACCCTACTGCATCATTGTACGAGGTGAGGTAAGAACCCTCAATGCTAACCAGCAAACGGTTCATTTTGTAACAGCAACTCCTATCAGGCCTGACAACCTCATTACTCCTAACAGATTGCTGACATAGTATTTATCTATATAGAATGTTGCATGAGATTTTTAAATGAAAGCCAGGATCATGCTGGTCATTTTCATTATTGTGACTATATCGTATGTACTAATTACATTTAAAAAGGCACATATATAGCCTGAAAATACATCATTCATAGTTCGTATCAAGGTGTTACTCCCTAGCAGAGGTGAAGAACTGGTTTTGCCAGCCAAAGAGATGTATAGTCACATGTCTGCCTAGGTGTATATGTCGATTAAACTTTGTATGTGAAAACACAATGGCAGCTACCATTGTATTTCAAGTCAACATGAGGATGTGAAGACAACATGGAGCTAGCACACTGCAGAATAAACAGCAGAATGCCATCTTGACTCTCTAGGGCGAAAACACTGATTTTGGGAAATATAAGGACAAGCAAAAAGCTATGTTGTTATCTCTTTACTGATGAAACCCCTTGCAAGGTGGGGATATATTCATGAAATCTTAGATTCTGGTTTTGACTGAAAACCAGCAGTTCTCTCACAGAGGAAATCTACTTTACAAAATAGAAGCAGTAACCTTTAATAAGCATAGACCTAGAATTGCATTTTATGTTTTGCTTTGTATGGGTAACGAGTTGTGTTTCCTCTCATTGTCCTTTCTCAGCATCTCTTAAATCTTAATCTTTGTGAATAAACTTAGACTTGTTTTCACCTTAAGTCGATTATAGTGCTGGGTTGCTAGAAAGCACCTGATCCTGAGTTGTACCAGTCAAGCTGTGTGTACACTGTGTCTTGGGGATAGCTTACCTTGTAATTACTCTAAGTGTCCATTGACAGGGATAGGGAGATGCTTCAGAGGAATTCAGGCGCTGCGGTACACCAAGTATTAACCTGCAGGACAACGTAGGGTTGGGCAGACCCCTGAAGAAAGTGTTTAAATGGCTGACGGGCTGACAGTGTCAGGGACCTGACATCTAGGTACTACAAGAAAGATGCTCTCAGTGAAGGCGTGGTGAACCATAGTCCTGAGCCCCCTGTGAAAGTGTCACAGATGGGTCCTTTGCTTACACAAAAGGTCACAAAATGCTTTTAATGTGTAAAATTTCCTTTTAAAATATTTGCATTTGAATGCTAAAACCAACCTATGGGGTCTTGGGAGTTTTGTCTGAATAAGGATATGCTCCCCTACAAAAAACAGAAGGAAAACATTTTGGTCAGAACCAATATCCGCCAATGTCAATGGAAGTCTTTCCACTGACTTCAATGGGCGGTGGGTCAGGCCTTTACTTCTGAGTTAGGTCTGCAGGCTTTGAATTTAAAGGCACCTGCAAGAGAGCTGAATGCCCAGATTAGAATTGGGTAACCTAAACCAGGGATCCAAGTGTGAAAGTTAGACCCACAGTTTAATATCAAGCCATTAAGGGCTAGATTATATCTTTTGACACAGTCTCAAGAGTAACCCAAGAGACACTCTTCTAAGGCACAATTCCCTTCCTGCTTTGGGAGGTAGTGGCTGCTAGTTGCATATACAAGCAGACATGACAGCATCCCCATGCTGGCTGGCACACCGGGGGCAGAGCCAAGGCACAATGTATAAGTAGCCTATACAGCAGCATAAGAAGTGTTCTTATTTCTCTGCGCAGAGTTGTAGGCCAAGTCACAAGCTAACCCTTATTGCTAGAAGATGGGAATGGGTGCCAGGATGGATCACTTGATGATTTACCTGTTCTGTTCCTTCCCTTTCAAGCACTGACATTGCCCTTTGTTGCAAGACAGGACACTGGGCTAGAGGGACCATTGGTCTGACCCAGTCTGGCTGGTCTTATGTTCTTATGGAACAGCTCATCATTAGATAGCATGGGATTGTAACATCAAGCAGAACTGACTCAGTCATTATATTCCACAGTATTGGTTATAAGACAATGTTTCTTTTGTAAGAGGTCAGCCAGGTCTCTGTCCTCAGGAGGGAGAATCGTTCATTTCGCATTAATGTTAAGTAAATCCCCTTTTGAAGCAGTATTTCGTCGTGTGCTTCAATTAGATATTTAGTCTCAGTCATTTTTTAAAAGAACTCCATGTGACAAGATCACCTTGTTACATGTGCTGTGGCTCAATTTCCCTTCTCCATCTTCAGGCACCTCAGTGGCCCACTCTTAGATAGGCAAATTCCAGTGCTGTTTAATGATTTAGCCCTCCAGCCAAATCACTCTAGGGGGTAAATGAAAAATCCAACAAGCAAGCAATCCGTCTCACACTGGATCTTCAGTCCAATGCCAGCTCAATAGTCTTTCATCCCTCATGTGTTCCCACCACCGCTAAGGGAACCCAGGCCTTCCTGCTCTGGGTTCCACACCAGGGACCCCATCACAGGCAGTAATCCACCAGCTCAAAACACCTTTTTTTGCCTACCTGGACCACTCCCGACATCAGCCTGTCTTTGGGCCTTTCCCACAGCCCCTTCTGGGGCTCTCTACCTCTTCCCTCAGCCCACTGAAGAGAGCCTACTAGCTCTTTCTGCAACCCACCTGTCTTCCTACAGGTCTCACTGTTCCTCTGGATCTCCTGAAGGAGGCTTCTTCCCTGAAATTCTCTTCTCCCACCAAGCTAAGCTGGCTCGCTCTTAAAGGAAACCTCAGCATTCATCTCCTGAAAAGGAAGTTACCTTGGTAGAGGTGGGGGCCAAGCTCTACAGGGCCAAACTCACCCTTGACATTCCTCCATTCACGTTGTCACCTCTGCAGTATAGATGTTACAGCTGACATATAGGAGCTTTTTTGTGAACTCATGTGATATGGCCTCATTTAATCACTGGCCATACGCGTTCCTTTTCAAGTAAGGCAATTATATATAAAAGAACAAACATGCACAAGGAAGTAAAATTCACTAATGGGTAAAACTCTGGGTGTTCTGAAAATCAATTATTTTATTTTAAAACCATATTTTACAGCTAAGAATTACCTGTCAAGACTGCAAAACCACTTGAAACAAACTGTGGAAAATAAGAGCTGTTTAAATAAAAGTTTTATAGTTAAATACCTGTACAATAATTTGTGGAACTAATAAGCATTAGAGAAGAAAATATAGCCTCTTATACCTATGAAAGCATTATTTACTTGTTACTTGTTACTAAACTATTACCATCAAATCTAGGAGACGACAGAGTGAATCTCCGCCAAGTTTATTAAGATCCACCTAAAGCACTGTTTTCAGCTCTACTTTGTTTCCTGAAGACTTCTGCAGCAACCCGTTCGCATTTATACGAGATAGCCACATGCCTTGGCTACGTCTTAGAGCAGGAATCCAAAAATCAAGTGTCTTCAAACGCCTGAGAAACACAGCTGTAACTACACTGTTAGAAGGTATGTAATTGCTTTTATACACTAATTTTTCTTACATTTAAAGGGAAGAAACTTTGTTTTTCAAACTTAAGGACATGCATTACTTAGATTGTAAGCTCTTTGGAGCAGGGGCCATCTTTTTGTTCTGTGTTCATACAGCACCTGGCACAATGGGGGTCCTGGTGCATGCCTAGGGATTTTACCTGCTATCACAATACATATAATAAATAATCATAATTAATACATGAATACATGCATTTCCTTGGAACAGGCGATAGTTTTTTCTCCTATATTCTGTACATGGCTGAGCGTATTCACTATATGGATAATCATAATTTATAAGTTTTATAAAAAGAGGCCTTAACATAACTGAGAAACAGATCCTGTGGGGAAAATATTGTCCTCACTGAAGTAAATGAGAATTTTGTCAAGATTTCCTTGTGTATTTAAAATCTAATTTTTGTGGGTGCATGTAGGTTTGCATACAAAAGGAAAAACAAAGAAACAAAAATGGAGAAAACTTTAGCTTCAGCAATTTGGAGTTTTGAATAACTGTCATGGCTGAAATAGTTAATAGGAGATTTATGCATATAATGCTAGAATACATTTCTTCTCAGTAATTTCCCAAAAGGTTGTGCATGTATGAATATTCTGTCTTCTATCTAATTGAATTTCCCAGGTAGCTCAATGTATGTGTATTAGCTCCCCTGACAGCAATGTCACGCATTACTTCCCTGCTTACCATTAACCCCATTTTTCCTTAAAGTTTCTAATGTCTCCAAAACCTTTGAAAAAACCAAGTTGTATGCCTGCCTCTCGCATGCCCCGTGTTTATGTCCTATGTGTATGTATATTTTTGTTGCTTCGTCTATATTTAACGTGATCTAATCTAATATGGGACTGAATTTGTAGCAGCTAATAGAGATCAGCGCTGTTTCTGTGGTTAGGTTTGAGTTTGTCAGGCTTCTCCTTATCCTCCAGAGACCTGGGCTTTCTCTTGTCCTCGCTGGAGTCTCGATAACACAGCCCCTCCTCGCTGCCGGTGGGTAAACTGTCAAAGGTGTTTTCCTTGTTGCCGGCTCTCAGGTTCTTCTGCCCTTTCCGATCCTTGCGGCAGAGTTCAGCACACCGCTCCATGCAGTTCAGCCGGGTCTCCGTGGTGCACGCGTACATCCCGGCAGGCACGGCCAGCACCATGGCGCACACAATGATGATGATGTGGATGAGCTTTTCCCTCTGCTCCAGTTCGCTGATGTCGCTGCCAGTGACAAACACAATGCATTGGCCCTTTCGGGGTGTCTGGTTCCTTAAAGTGACACACACCTCGTACTTGGTAGCTGGGAGCAAGTCGTTGACTGAGTACGTATTGATGCCAGGGCCAATGTAAATCATCTCCTTCTTGGGATCGTCATACTTCCCGAAGTGAAGGGTAAACCAGGTTTCTCCTGGATTCTCAGTTGCTGCATACCACTCCAGAGTA
This sequence comes from Emydura macquarii macquarii, assembly GCF_026122565.2. Lineage (NCBI taxonomy): Eukaryota > Metazoa > Chordata > Testudines > Chelidae > Emydura > Emydura macquarii. The sequence goes on from NW_027131527.1 coordinate 2,553,751, forward strand.
ATCCCATACACTGTCTGCTTGGCAATCCTTACATCAACATAGGCATTCTCTGCAGAGACAGAGGAAGAAGCTACCATTCTGGAAGCCTGGATTTTCAGGGAGATTACGGTAGAGGTGTTGCCAATGAAGTTGGCAGCTGTGCAGGTGTAATTGCCCTCATCCATAAGGTGAGCCGAAGGAATCACCAGCTCTGATTTCATTGTATCGTCACTGATATATATGGTAGACACTGGGGAGAAAAGGAGAGCAAAAGCAGACATGTCAGTTTGTACCACTCACCACCAGCTGTGTTCTAGGCACAGTGGCTCCAGGAGTTCACTCCTGCCTGTGAGTAACCCTGAGGGAGATAAGGACTTCTTGGTAGAGACGGGTCAGGAAATTCTGACTCGAAATCCCAAACGAAAACTAACCCCCGACATAAAATTTCATGAAAATATTGTGAATGTTTCTTCCCTCTAGCCCCCATTTACTGACCAGGCTGACTCACTGATTTATGTTCCATCTCATGGGAATAGCAGGACATCACATGACAGATGTGTGTGTTGGGGAGGAGGGGAGAAATAAGTCAGGAACATGGTAACTCACTTGCTCCATGAGAAATGCAGAACAGACGTGTTATGACTACATTAAATACAAACTCACATCTAGGTCAGCAAACATTTACATAAGAACAAAGGTCTGGGCATAGCATCTGTTACCTAGCATGTCCAGGCTTAGAGATATACATAGCTAAGCTCAACATAAGAGGAAAATGTCATGGTATTTTTTCATCGTTTTCAGATTCTTTAGTTGAAATCACTATTTCCCTGGAGCGTTGGAAGGTAGTGATGGTATTCAGTATCTAATCACTTCTCCCATTGCCTTACCGGTGGTTGTTGTAAATTAGCTCATGAGTGTGCTGGACTACACACCTACGTAGACAGATTTTCTAAATACAGGTGAAAATCATTAAAAAATAGAAAAATAATAAGCACAAAGAGCTCTTTGTTTTATCTCCCAGCAAAACCCTGCTTATTCTTCCATGCTCAGCAGGCCAAATGGCTTACATAAGTGACAATATATCAAAGAGAAAGTGTTTTAATGAACATGGACATGTATTCTAAGCCAAATTCTGTCGTCCATTATATCGGGCAAGGCAAATTTCAGCCTTAAAGAAATGTGTTGAAGAAAATTATGAGCAACATAAGGTGGGTTGGAATGGAAACTGAAAAACAATCTTAACAATAGTATTTTCTACCAGATGAAAATATTGTCTAATCTAACTAGATACAATAGTTATGGATATATGACAAGAGAGAAAATACAGAATTGATGTAATATGTGGCTTGTTAAGGTAAAATCACAAATGCTGATAAAACATTAAAATAAAAGCAAATAATATTCTGGTATTCATGACTAAAGCTATTCAATTTAATTGTCAGGCATAGTGGTGCCACTCAGAATTCTGTGTGGAAAACAGGACGAATTATAAAAATTATCTTATGAAAATACATAAATTACATTACTGAAGGCAGTCAGCATGAGATGGAGTCTCTTAAGGATCTAAGTTCTGAAAAAAGAGGAATGGTAATGAATTTTGGAGTATAGTCTTTGGAGAAGAGAGGATCTCATTAACCGAGACAAAATCCAGAAGGGAATAGAACAAGTAGACTCTGTGACCTATTGTTTTATGCAAGGACCAGAAAAATATACTTTGGTTTGTAGAAAAACTTGAGGGTTTACGTGATCAGCTAGATAACAGAGCTGCTGTATTGTCTGTGTATAAGAACTTAAGAAATTTTAGGAGCAGGAAAAGGCCTGTAGGCCCAATGCACCTGCCTTGGATAATGTATCTTTTTCACAGCCTCCTGTTTTTCACCATAATTATGATCACAGAAAAGAGAGAAGCTTGTTTGTGAAGGTCTCTGCTTCGCTCCTCTCAAATGGACAGTGAAATCCTACTTGAAAAAACTTTGCTGGACTTAGTTCCTTGCCTACTAGTGAGTCGTTCAGACATCACCTAACCATTACAATTATTTGAAATAACATACTTAGCATGCTCTTGTCAGAAACAGCGCAGAGCAGTCATGGACACTGACTCCCCCTCCTTACATTGTAAATAAAAAATAGACACTATTGCTTACCATTAAATGCCCTTAAATGTTTTAGGGCATAGGTCCACCAGACTGCTGGGGAGGGCCTGCCCTGTACCAAGCAGGCCATAGTAACATTCGATCCCACTGGTACAGTCAGGTTGGAGTCAAGGGATGAGGTTAATGGCTTCATGCAACTGTTGAGCTCCATTTCATGAAAGAATTTCCCTGCCCTAAATTTAGGGCTTGAACAAGTTAAATACGAATTCATCAGAATCACAGGTGGGCTAACAGATTTGATAAACTGGACAAATCCCCTAAGGCGACAGTCACAGATCCACGGGTTATCGTGTAAAGCCAGAACAGCGTTGGAAATAGCTTCCATCCTCCTCTCAGGCTGCTGGGTTTTCTGGTACACAGGCCAATTATAGAAGACATCCCTGGATATGACAGTAAGCTGATTTGAGGATAAATCTAAGTAGGTCAGGTTGGGCAGGTACCTGAGTGCATGTTCTGGAAGAACATCCAGTCTGTTGTGCTTTAGATCCAGTATTTTTAAAGCTGGAGTGTCTTGAAATGTTGTCCATGGTAGTGAACTTAACTTGTTTCCCTGCAATCTCAGCTCTGTCAAATCCTTCAGGAATTCCAGGCTCTTTAGGTGCATAACTGTGATATTATTAAAATTCAGCCAAAGATATTCTAAGGCACTAGCATTGGAGAATGACCCACGAGGCAGTTCTGTTAGATGAGAATTTTCTATTCTAATTTTTCTGATGTCTTGAGGGATGTCGCCAGGTATCTTTCTCAGGGATGTAGACATGCACAGCAAACTCCTAGAGAGGCAATCAGTAAAGCTTTAGCTAACACGCTGTGCTCATGGGTAACAAACTGTTTTACCTAATATGCACAATGGGTACTAGGAATTATAAACAGGACACCCTCATCAGGAATGTACTATTAGATAGAGTTAACTTCCTACTCCCTGAAAAAGAAAAACTTAACCCAATAAAAAACTATCTTAAAATACATATACCAAATATCTTATTATTTACTCGAACTAGTGATACCCAAAAAACATTAGCGATATCCACAACATATCGCCATCTATTATTGTCTAATATTCACAAGACTGCCCAGTCCACATGAAGCATTTCCAAAACACCCTTCCAAAGACTAATAATAAGATGCCACCATTTCTTACCTTCCAAAGCTATCACTGGAGCAGGAGCATCCTATAACACAATAAGAAAGAGCTGGGTTTATCTTGCAAAAGGCCAGAAGAAGAAAAATGATGTGACAAATGGGGTCCATATTCTTCTTTAAGAAAACACAGGGTTTGCACCAGACATGCCAGCAGCTTCCAAGTACCAAATCCTATTAGTCATAATCTTCTTTGACGCAGGAGTAAGCCCTGCTGGTGACCACACCACAAGTAACATGGCTAATTTTCTGCCTCAAATCTCCAAAATCATCCATGGAACCAAGTGAAAATATTAATATTCCCTGGGCAATATCCCCTTTGGCCAGTGAGTTAGTGAAGTGAGTGCTATTTAAACTGGGTGATAATGTTTAGACAAAACATCTTTCTCTGAAATATTCCAAAGTAGCCAAAATCTAACAGCTTCTGTTTCTCTCCACATAGAAACGTTTAGCTAATTAAAATTCCCTTGGTTGCCAGAATTATAATGGTGCTCATCTGATTAGAAATTCCACATTAAAGGCTAGATTTTACCCTCCTTACTCAGATTTAATATGATCTATGAGTAGATCCACTTAAATGAATGGGAGTGTCTGCAGAACACGGGACTATACATAATGTGCAAGAAATCTGGCCTTAAATGTAGTAATTCTTACATGAAAACTTGTCACATGAACGTTTCCTGAAACCAAAAGGCTGTTACAGACAGAGGTGGCAGACCCAGGATTGGGGTACGGGCTAGTGCCCCCCAAGTGAAATTATTCTGGGGGGCTGATCTATGCTTCCACCCCATATGTTGTTTTAAAGGGAGTTGTTTCAGATGCTCGGGCTGGGCAGTGCTCTGTGACTGCTAGGAATGGAGGTGAGACCAAGATCAGAGGGGCTGGAGCAGCCGCTATGGCACTCAGGATCAGGCCAAGAGCAGCTACACTCATGGAGAGAGAGAGACTTCACCAAGACCCCCTTACCCAACCTGGAGCCGACTGCCCCCTTCCAAGACTCAGTAGCTCCCCTCACTCCCCATGCAGAGCACCCACTCTGCTCCCCCCACCCATCCCTGATACCCCAACTGTCCCCTATTCCCGATGGAGAGCACCCACTTCCCAACTCTGACTCCCCAACCTGCTCCTCTGCTCCTGACCCCCTTGGCCCCCATGCAGAACATCCACACCGACTCCACACAACCGCCTCCCACTCACCTGACTCTCCCTGTTCCCCAGGGTTAGTGCTTTTAGGTTTCACTGTGCCTCTGGTTAAAGATACTGTGATGGAAAAGCCACGTGTCTTTTCTCTATACTTATTGTCAAATAGTTGTCAGAAAACAGCTGTGGCCACTTTTGAGCATGCTAGGGAAGGCACTGATCTCAGGCCTAGTTCCTGGGCAAGGGATAATTTTCAAATTCACCTTTATTTTTAAGTCTAGGATTCCAAATCCATCCCATCTCACTGGCCTTCAGTAGGACTTGGACACCCAATTCCTATATGCCCCTTTGAAAAATCTCAGTCTACATGCTCAGCTTTAGAATCTTTTTGGGGTAGGGAGCTGAGGAATGAGGAGTCACAAGAATTGGTTATTATAATTGTCAGCCTTCACCTGAAGGTTTCAGAGTGAAGCATCTGTGTTCTCCTGAGGACATCTAGTGTGCAACGTTCTTATTACAGTTTACAGCATGCATCATTGTCAATGGAAAAGAGATTAGCCATGCTACCAATAAGCATGAAGCTGGGTCACAAATTGAGATTAGGGTGAACCTACTTAACCTATAACCTTACAAGACCAAGACAGAAAGGCATGTATAGTTTTCCACTGGCAGATTAAATCTATACATGGCTTTTGGGTATTTTCGGGTCATACAGCAGTTGTCATCACTGTTAACATAGTGTCTGATCCTGCAGCTTTTAACGTCATTGGGAGTTTGGAATTCAATTTCAATGGGTGAAGGATCAGACCTATAAAATGTTTGGTTAGAGTTTTTTTTACTGAGAGTGCTCTGTGATTTATTGAATGAACCTAACATATAGGTCACATTAGGGCTCCTGTCAGTTTATATCATTAGCTAATCTATAATAAGTATTTAACTTCCACTGCATTGTACACCCAGTTATACCCCATGGTGTGGAACTTTGCCATTTCTCAACTGAAATGCTATATATTTTACATAGCAACATGCAATCATGGAAAGATAAAGGACTTAATGCATGAGAAAGCCACAAACATCAGTTATAAATCCTCCATAATAGTCCACATTTTTGTCCTGATCCCATCAATGCTTATTACTATGTGAGGTATTAACTCCAAGGAATAGTCCCATTGTCCTTTCTGGTTGTAAACATTATGCTCAGCATTAAGTGTCTGCAGAATCAGGCCCTAAAAGAGACCACACCTCTACTTACTCCTATCTGATATTAAGGAGAAAGGATAATAAAGTTAAAAGTAATGGATACACTGATGCCAATCAGAAGTAATTCCAAGGGAGTTATACTGATGTAAAACTTGTATACAGGAGGGGCAAAACAAGCCCATTGCTGTCTGTATATATTAATCTAAGCATACATTTTCTGATCAGTAATTTGGAAAGTTAGTCTACCACAGGGCTTGATATAACTTGCTGAGCATACTTGCATAGATATTATGGTGATAGGCACTTTGGAAATCCTGATAGATTGAGATTGATCCCAGCATTTAGGAACAGTGGCAGCCTGCAGCATAATTTGAAGGTAGATATAAAGTAATGAGCAATATGGACTCTAATCCTCAGCTAGTGTAAATCAGTGTCACTCCATTAAAGTCACCAGAGCGATAGTGATTTACACCAGCTAAAGGATCTGGCCCTTGAAGTCTACTTTTAAAATCCCTTTTAAAGCCTGGCTGTTGCTGCCCCGATGTGGGGATAGAATTCAAAGCCATCCTCGCTTTCCCCTGCTGATAGGGATTTCAGCCACAGCTGCAGTTATTTCAAAGGCTGGTAATCTTCATCGGAGGAAGAAATTTATCATTCCACAGGAAAATGGAGACTGCCCATGGTCATTTGAAATTCATGAGTCCTTGCAATTATTTCTAACGTCACTTTAAACTATCTTAAGTGAAACATATAAGAAAAGTCTGCTGGGTTTGGTAGCTAAGCTAAGCACCCTTGATGGCAAGACGTGTCCTCTCTTGTTCAGGAATAAGCCTTCCATCCTATTAAGAAGCTACATAGAGACGCTCTCAAAGGAGTCCAGCATAGACCTCCTGGGCTAGCAGAATGCTGGTTTTCAGTTTACTGGGCTAAAGAAGAGGGAAACGGTGACACCATCAGGGCGTCAATGGTTGTACTCTATTTTGTTACTATAAATATTCAAAGAGCATAATATAATTACAAAACATTCGAGAGTAGTGAGGGAATATTGATACCATGCATGGAACTGAATTATACCCTCCCTCATCACATCATAGCAGATGAAATTCACATGTTGGCAGATGGTTAGTGCAAGCCCCTTCATGCCAATTACCCCCAGGGTGTGTCTAGGCAAAACCTATGCAGGGATCCTCTCTACTCCCTGCGCACTAGGAACAAGGGCTTTATGCTGGTGTTGAACATGTTGGAAAGGAGGGGGCTGTTGGAACCCAGTCAAAGGGGGGACCCTTGGATCTGCCCTTATGCTGGGCAATAGCTGAAGTGTCATCTTTTAGATGCAATTTAAAACCAGTGTCCTGAACACTTGCCATCGTTAAAGATCAAACGGCACCAAGATAAGGAACATTAACCGTTATGCCCTGCCTGAATCCCAGCTCGGATAATTATATTGTCTACCTAAATTCCCCTGGAGATTCAACAGGATATGGCATTCCTCTTGACATATTCTCCTCAACTACTGTGCTGTAGTGTTTCTGTGAGCTATGGAGCACCTTCCTGAGACAAGCTTGCATTTAAATGATCCATATACATCTCTCACTTACCTCACTGTACCTCGTGATACTTAGGACTCCGTTATGGCTCTGGAGAGTCTCAGTCATGCAAGAGAGGAGAAGAGGAGGTACACACTACCTAAGTGGCAGTGCCTGAAGGTATTAAACCATTGCAAGACATAAGAATACTGTATATCTATATTATTAGGGAAGATGTGGGAGGAAGGCCCCTTCTGCAACACCTTCATCAACCCCAACTTTCAGCAGGCCCACATGAGGGAAAGTCATAAATCAGGACTCACTTATTTAATTTGAGGTCCATGGTGAAAGTGCTAACAAGGGTTTTTTTTATTATTATTGACAGCTCCACAAACAGCAATCAGGTTGCTTTTACTATACTACTTTTTTTTGGTCAGACCACAGACAAATCATAATAGGAGAGGCTCAAAAACATGCAGCTGTTAACTTCCATGATAATTATTTAACTAATAAACTATGCCAAGCTTAAGGCTGTTTGGCCAAATCAATATCAATTTAAATTAATTAATTAAAAACAAAGAAACAAATAATGCCATCTCTCTGGTCTCATTTCTTCCCCCACTCATTTCTTCTTTCACCACTCTAAGAGTAATGCACAAACAGGCCAGAAAATGCCTTTTCAAACTAATGTAGCTTGTTGTAAAACAAAGTTACTTACCAGTAACTGATGTTCTTCGAGATGTGTTGCTCGTCCACTATAGGTGAGTGCACGCCTCCGTGCATGGTTCCTGGAACTTTTTTCCCCTTAGCAGATCCTGTAGGGCCGGCTCTGATGCCCCCTGGAGTCCTGCGCACATGCCGCGGTATATGAGGCACTGCCGGCCCTACGCCCCCTCATTCCCTTCGTTCTGCCAACTCTGGCAGAGGGGACGGAGGATGGGTTGTGGAATAGACATGAGCAACACATCTCGAAGAACATCAGCTACTGGTAAGTAACCTTGTTTTCTTCTTCGAGTGATTGTCCATTCCACTATAAGTGACTAACAAGCAATACCCTGGAGGTGGGTAGGAGTTACTGATGAGCTGCCCTCAACACCGCTCTGCCAAATCCCGAGTCCTCTCTCGCCTGCTGGACGATGGCGTAGTGGGACGTGAAGGTATGCACCGACGACCAGGTGGCAGCTTTGCAGATGTTCTGCAGTGGCACCCTCTCTAGGAAGGCTGTAGATTTGTCTTGAACTCTGTTTGAGTGCACTGTGATGGTACCCGGAAGCGGCACCCTTGCCTGCTCATAGCAGAAAGAGCTGAGTTGATTTCCGGAACAGCTTTGTACACTCGATGTAAAAGGCCAGGGCTCATCTCATGTCCAGCGAATGCCATCTCCTCGCCTCCTCCGAACTATGCGGTTTGGGAAAAAACACGGGGAAAATATCTTGGTTACAATGAAATTGGGAAACCACTTTGGGCAGGAAGATTGGATGTGGCCTCAACTGCACCTTATCCTTATAAAATACTCTATAAGGGGGCTCCGAGGTCAAGGCCCTAATCTTGGAGACCCTCCTAGCTGAGGTAATGGCCACCAGAAAGGCTACCTTCCATGAAAGCATGAGCAGGGGGCATGAAGCCATGGGTTCAAAGGGGGGGCCCCGTGAGTCTCGAGAGGACCAGGTTGAGATCCCAGGGAGGCACTGGGTCACGGATCTGCAGATAAAGCCTTTCCACCCCCTTGAGGAACCTGACTGACATGGGATGGAAGAACAGGGATCTCCCCTCTAGCAGCTGATGGAAGGCCGAAATGGCCACCAGGTGAACCTTCAGCGAGGCCAGTGCCAGACCCTGGAGATTTAGCTGGAGTAAGGTACTCCAGGATCACCTGAATAGGCGAGAGGCTGGGTGGAATACCCCGGGACTCCGCCCAACTGGTAAACCGCCTCCACTTAGCCCGATACATGACCTGTGTAGAAGGCTTCCTGCTGCCAAGCAGGACTTGTTGGACCTGCGCCGAGTAGACTCTCTCTCCCTCCGTCAGCCACAGAGCTTCCAGGCCATGAGGTGCAGGGAGTCCAGGTCCGGGTGCAACAAGCGACCACGGTCCTGGGAGAGAAGGTCATGCTGTCTCGGGAGCTCCAGGGGCGGGGTGATCAAAAGGTCCAGCAGCATGATGAACCAGTGCTGTCTCGGCCAGGCCGGAGCGATGAGTATAACATCCATCCTGTCCCTCTTTATTTTCAGCAGGACCTTGGGCAGGAGCGGATGGGCGGAAACGCATACATGAGAGCCCTTGTCCAGTCGATGAGGAACGCGTCGGAAATCTACCCAGTCTCACGACCCCAGAGCAAGCAGAAGCTTGGACACTTCGTGTTCCAGGCTGACGCAAATATGTCCAGTTGGGGAACACCCACTTCTGGAAGATCATAGTCACGACCTCCAGGTGCAATGACCAGTCGTGGCGGGGTAGAAACAACCTGCTGAGGTGATCTGCCTCGTCATTCCTCACTCCTGGGAGGTGAAAGGCAGTCAAGTGGAAATCGTGCCTCACAGCAAAGTCCCACAGATGGATAGCTTCCTTGCAGAGGGCTGAGGGGTGCGCTCCCCCCTGCTTGTTTATTTAAAACATGGCTGCGGTGTTGTCCATCAGCACGTGCACCACTCTGCCTGTCAGAAATCAGAGGAACATGTTGCACGCTAGGCGAATGGCCCTCAGCTCCTTCACGTTGATGTGCAGGCGCCTCTCCTCCCCCGCCCAGAGCCCTTGGGTGCCTAGGTTGGTGCTGATGTGAGCTCCGCATCCTACATCCAAAGCGTCAGAGATTAGGGTGACCGATGGGACCAGTTCCCTGAATGGAATGCCCTCCATGACTTCCCTGGGAGTCCGCCACCAGTTTAGGGAGGCTAGACTAGCGGGGGAACTGTGACCACCTGGTCCAATGGATGTCTGCTTGGCACATATACCGAGGCCAACCACTCCTCAAGCAGTCTGAGCCTCAGGCGAGCTAGTCTCACTGTGTATGTGCAGGCTGCTATGTGGCCTAACAGCTGTAGGCAGTGCCTGGCTGTTGTCGTGGGGCATCAGTGCAGCTGGGAAATGATAGAGACTATCGCCTTGAAATGTGGCTGAGGCAGGAAGGCTCTGGCCTGGGAGGTATCCAGGGTGGCCCCAATGAATTCTATATGTTGCACTGGGGTTAGTGTGGACTTCTGCTCATTTATGAGCAGTCCCAGCCTGCCGCACGTGGAGCAAGTGAGGGTCATGCTCTCCTGCACTTGGGACCAGGACCTGCCCCTGATCAGCCAATTGTCCAGGTAAGGAAAGATTTGCATACCCTTTCATCTCAGGTGGGCAGCCACTACCACCATGCATTTGGTGAACACCCTTGGAGCCAAAGATAGGCCAAAGGGCAGGGCTGTAAACTGGTAGTGGGAGCCAGCCACCGTGAAATGGAGAAAACACCCGTGGCTGGGGAGGATAGACACATGAAAATATGCGTCCTTGAGGTTAAGAACGGCATACCAGTCTCCTGGATCCAGGGAAGGGATTATGGAGGCTAGGGAAACCATGTGAAACCTGAGTCGTTTGACATATTTGTTTAGATGACGCAGGTCTAATATGGGTCTCAGATCCCCCTTTGCCTTGGGGATGAGGAAGTACCTTGAATAGAACCCCTTCCCCCTTCTGCCTTGAGGTACCATTTCTACCGCTCCTATGTTGAGGAGGGTGTCCACTTCCTGCAAGAGGAGTTGCTCATGAGAGGGGTCCTTGAAGGGGGACATAGGGGGAGGGTTGGTGGTGGGGGTAGAAGTAAACTGTAGGCCATAGACCTCTGAGACTGTCCCAAGGACCCAACGGTCCAACGTGATCTTTGCCCATTTGGGATAGAAGGGCCTTAACCTGAAGGGGCAGGACAGATCCAGGAGAGCAGTAGGGGCACCACCCTCCGGCGCACCATCAAAACTGCCTCCTCCAATTGCCCAGCCCCCTGAGGGGCCCCTGCTGGGGGGCTGAGGACGATCTGGGGGGCTGATTCCTCTTTCTAAACCCCTATTTCTGTCCCTATTTCTATAGGGTTAAAAGGGTCTAGGTGGAGGCCTTGGCTGCTGCTGCGCCTGTGGCTGTGCCTGCCGCCTGGAAGCCTGGGGTGTGTACAGCCCCAGGGAGTAAAACGTGACCCTGGAGTCCTTCAGACCATGCAGCTTCGCATCAGTTTGATCAGAGAATAGGGCCGACCCATCAATGGGGAGGTCCTGAATTGATTGCTGCACCTTCTGGGACAGGCCCGAGGATTGCAGCCACGATCACCTTCTCATGGAAATGGCGGAGGCTATGGCCCTACCCGCCAAGTCAGCAGCATCACTGGACTTCTGGAGCACTGCCCTAGCCACCGTGATTCCCTCGTCCAGGATGGTGGTAAAGTCTGCGGCCTGGTCCTGGGGCAGAGCCTCAGCAAACCGCCTGAGGGAGTCCCACAAGTTAAAATTGTATCTACCCAGGAGGGCCTGTTGGTTGGCAATCCTGAACTGCAGGGCTGCTGTGGAAATCTTTCTCCCAAACAAATCCAGCTTTTTGTTGTCTTTGTTCTTGAGAGTGGAACCTGGCTGACCTTGCCTGTCCCGCTGGTTGACTGCATCTACCACCAGGGTTCCTGGAGCCGGGTGAGTGAACACATACTCGAACCCTTCGGCCAGGACATAATACTTTTTCTTGGCCACCTTTGACATAGGGGCGACCAAGGAAGAGGTTTGCCACAGGGCCTTTACAATTTTGAGGACCCTTTCGTGGACTGGTAGGGTCACTCTTGCTGGGGCAGTCGACGCCAGCACATTGAAGAGGCTATCATCGGCCTCTTCTAACTTCTTCACCTCTAGCCCCACGTTAGAGGCCACCCTCTTGAACAGCTTCTGGTGTACCCTGAAATGCTCCAGTGGCGCCATGTGGTCCCAAGAGACTGCCTCGTCCGGTGAGGAGAAAGAGGACTGCCGAGGCACATCCTGCAGGTACTCCCCCTCCTGACGAAGGGTTGCGCCCATCGAGGGTCCCTCCATGGGATCCGACTCCTCGTCCAAGGAGTGGTGTCTATGGGCCTTCTCCTGTGCTGTAGGCACGGATTGCACCCCCGATGACAGGATGGATTGGGGCCCCGGCCCCATCTAGATACCCCATGGGGCCCAATAAGGCCATTGTTGTGGCCATTGACCCTGGGGCCAACCCAGGGCTGACTGCACCACAGGCTGTGACACTCCCTATGATGGTCCCTCCTGGGAAACCCTGAGCCACTGGATCAGTGGAGCCACGCACGTCCTCGGTCCCGGGTGCCCTTCTGTGCTGGGGATCACCCTCTCGACGTCTCCAACCTGGAGGACGATGAGGACCGCCCCTGTTGCTGCAAGCGGTGCCAGCGAGTGGAGGTGTGCTCCGAAGAGCTCGAGGTACCAGAGCATCATCTCGGTACTGATGACTTCCGGTACCCCTTGCCCTTTGGTGACCAAGACCAGCACCACTCCAAACTCCGCGGTGCCGAGCCCGACTCCAGCGACCAGGTTACGCGTCGGGGACCGAGCTGTGCTGGGTCCTCCGATGGCGACTGGGTTCTGCGCCGCCTCAGTGTGGGCGAACTCCTCAATGCCGGGAATCTGGAGCAGGAGCTGTCCGAGCGCTGCCTAGCAGACCTCGACTGGTGCCACCTCTTGGCATGCTCTGCCTCCTGTGCTGGCGACCAACATCGGCGTTGAGAGGGAGACTCCCCATACCGGGGATCTCTACTGCTCTTCGGGGGGGCCCAACGTGGGTTTGCCCCAGGACACCGGCCCCTTCTCCCTCAGCCAGGGGGGAGGGGCAGAGGTGGCGTAGGCAAGGCCAGCAAGGCTCTTGCTGCCTGAAAAGCCAACGGTGTCAGCAGGAGTCGGGGGAGGCTCCCTGCATGGAGATGCAGGCACCGGAGAAGATTCGACGGGCCGGGTTCGGTGCATCTCAGCACTCGACCCAGTCAATACCAACGACACAGGGAAGTGACTGCGCTCCACACGCTGCTTCTTCCTCTTTGGCACCAGTGATGTTGCTTGGTGCCGAGTCGAGGCCGGTGCCGGTGATGCACTCTGCACTGAGGTCACGCTCGGTGCCGAGGTGGAGCAGGCCAGCTCGGACGCCGGGGGGAGCGCTGCCTCCATGAGCAGGGCTTTTAACCGGATCTCTCAGTTCTTCTGAGTCCTCAGTTTAAAAGCCCTGCAGATCTTGCACTTATCTTTCCTGTGGGCTTCCCCCAAGCACTTAAGGCGCCGATCATGTGGGTTGCTGAGCAGGAAGACCTTCCCGCAGGAGGCACACAGCTTGAATCCTGGCAAATGGGGCATAGCCCAGCGGCTCTAAATCCCCGCGGGGACTTGCTTATCTAACTACACTTAATCACTTAATAGCTACTTAAAACTAACTAAACTACTTAGAATAACAAACAGTTCAAAGAAGGGAAATAGAACTTGCTGAGAGCAAGGCTAGTTCCACTAAACATCAAGGATGGAAAGAGGGAACTGAGGGCGCGTAGAGTCGGTGGTGCCTCATATACCGTGGCATGTGCACAGGACTCCAGGGGGCACCAGAGCCAGCCCTACAGGATCTGCTAAGGGGAAAAAAGTTCCAGGAACCGTGCATGGGGGTGTGCACACATCTATAGTGGAATGGACATGAGCAATCACTCGAAGAAGAACAAGCATTATAGTAAAGCAGTAATACCACAATAGTTAAGGTTGATAGACGTTTATAGTTTAGCAGACAATTTTTCTAAGTGCTCTAAAATCTATATACATACTTACGAGCATAGTGTTACATTTAGAAACTTATGCTTAATAAAATATTATAGCTGAAGTGATCTGTTGGCCAGAGATTCAGACTTAAATAAATACTATATCCACATTCTCAACGGTAATTTTTTGTATAGGGCTACGACTGTTGTCACTTCAATATAGTTGCAGCCAGCCAGGCACACTAGTTAATTCCTGTTGGCAAGTACCACTGATCATCCACAAGGCAGGTCTGTCCTGTGCACTGAATGAACCAGAGGTCCTGGGTAAAATATAATATTGGATCATGTAATTAAAGGTTGTATCATAATGCATACTAGGGGCCAAATTAAGTTTGCATGGTACATGGTCATTGCTTTTCCCTGATTTGAGACTGCTCAATTTTGCAACCCTATAATCCTTTACTTTGTATTTCCTAACTTTTTATGGTTTAATTTATTGCTCAGAGCAACCTTAACTAATGTTACATGAAGTTTCTTGTTTGTGAATTATTATTATTCATTAATGTGACATCCTAGCTAGTGCCAAAAGTGCAGCATGAGTTGTCTTAAAAAAAACAATTAATGCAGAATATTTCCAGAGCATATTTCTGGAAATATTGTGAAAAGTGGTCAAAGAAGTCTGTAAATTCCCAAAATAAGGGAGTCCCAAGAGAGCTCAAATGCAGCTCCTTTTAGCAAAACGAGAGAGGAAAGAGCATAAAACTTCACCATTACATCAGTGCTTAATAAAATCAGGGCTGACGTCCAAGCTGATGATTTGGCAGCAATGGCAGTAAACAATTCAGTGATGGCTAAATTGGATGTTGATAGGTGATACAACAGGATACTAACATCAAGAATAATAACCTAGTGAAACTGCGTGACATTTGCTTAAAAGTAACTCACAAAACCATCCACCAGAACCTGTAAGACACAGAAAATAGGAAGTTTTCCTCAGCGAAGCAACATATCAGCTGCCCAGTTCTCTTCATCATCAGTCAAGTTTGCTGGTCTCTGCCTCTTAGAGAACTTGAGTCCTAGAAGTTTGCTCCATTTAGAGCAATCCTATGTCAAGAGGAATTTGAGGACTATCGCGCATGACTGAATCTTTCTGACATTGCTGCTGGGAATATTTCTGACACATGAGATCCAAGGCAGTCAGTTGCTGCAATTTTTCCACGCAGCTCACACATATGCTACTTTGGGATGAGATTTTCAAAAGCACTCAGAGTTGAACTAATGTTGCTCCCACTGCAGCCATTTCCTGTGACTTGATCAGGAGCAGATTTAGGCCTACACAGAGCACTTTTGAAAATCGCATCCTTGCGCATCATCATCAGAAATGTACACACCTGGCACTTGCCACTCACAATCTTTCCAATGAATCAGACAACACCACGAATACGTTCCATCTTAGATCACCAACACAGCCACAGAATCAAAATACGAAGTAAGATGCGACCAGTTGTAATGGTAAAAGAACATCGTAAAACAATTTGCAAAATTTGCATTATCCTCTCTGATTCATTCATAAGGGGACTGGCTTCATTACTCACTTCAAGCATCATAATATGAGGTAAGCCTGCCTTCCACATTGAATTAGGACATATGCAAATGGTTTCCTAACACTTTACTTCAGGTAAATTCTGCCCTCTGTTGCACACGTGCATGATTCCATTTGGATCTGAGCTTCACTGTATCTAAGGGATATCTGTGTGTCTCTTTGGAGCTTATTTTGATAATTTACCAACTTTTTTGTGGTCATTTTTCATCATTTTAGGTTAATTTTGAGACACTTTTTGTGCTGTTTTAGAGGGCTTTTTATGTTTTATTTTCAGGCACTTTAAAGCTTTGTAGACTACAGCTGAATATTATTTAAATGCTTTTACCCATTAAACAGTTTCTTCAGAACTCTTTGGTGCCTTTTTTGACTTTTTAGTGTACTTTTGCACCATTTAAAAACTAATATTGACTTTCTATATAATAATTTTTAGCCACTGTGTGACTATTTCGGGACCTTCTTTACACTCTTTCCTTGAGCTTCTTTTATACTTACATGCCACTTTTTTTTCAACCATTTAGACACTTAAAAGAAACATTTTTGGATCATCTTCCAGAAGTTAAAAATTTTTGATCACTTAAAAAAAGCATTTAGATCTTGACATATTTTAGTACATTTTAGATGATCTTTTAAAAAACAACAATTTTGTTATTTTAGGAGCATAGTTTCAACCACTTATTTGAACTTTGGATGATATAGGATACACACATTTTAAAAATAATTGAAAGGATTTTTTTGTGGTGTAAGGTTTCCTTTTGGCTCATTTTTATATACTTTCGAACAATTTTGAACAAGTCTTTACAATATCTTGGGTTTTTTTCCTTCTTTGGCATTTCGGGGACATTTCTTGTACTTTATTTTAACCATTTTTGGACACTTAGGGGGCACCTTTTTTTATAATATTTTACTTGCTGCTGTCTGTTTTGACACTTCTTTGGGGGTCTTTTAATGCACTTTTTAACATATTTGACCATTTTACATTTTTCAACATATTTCAGATCATTTTTAACCCAATTCCCAAAGTGATCCAAAATGTCAAAGAAAAATTTTTCAAATGCATAACCCAAAAGTGTCATAAAACTTTTTAAGAGCACCCAATATATGTCAATCACTGGTCCAAAATGTCCACCAAAGGGATGAAAATTACAGCCAAAGTGTCGAAGTTTTATAATAGTACTGAAAACCTTCTAAAATTGGTCCAAAATACACCCCAACAGTATACAAAAAAAAGTCAACATGCTTTTATTAAATGTCACAGAAAGCTGCAAAGAGTGTACAAAAGAGAATTTTTAAATGCATAAGTTATCCTAAAGGTGTTAAATGGGTCCAGAAAGTACTTTAAAGGATCCAAAAAGAGTCAGAATAGTCCCAGAAAAAATGCTCAGAAATGTGAGCTTTGTAAACTATAGAGTTGATTAAATCAGTTCAGTTTACATAGTGCTCCAAAACTGTCAGCCACGTGTAAAACAAAAAACAAAACAAAAAAAATACTCAAAAATGTTGTCCCAAAACTGTTTGAAATCTCTTAAACAATTATGTGTGTTTAAAAATTCCAAAACTTCCCCAAGAGTGTCAAAATCATCCAAAACATGTTAAAAAAAGGTCAATGTATTAGATTATACATGTCCTCTGTGCAAAAGGTCCAGAAGTTTAAGATGTGGACTCTCAAAGATGATTTAAATAATCAACGTTGAAAGGTTAAGATTTGATTTTTGTAAAAGTTCTCCTCTAGAAGATGTTACAAAAGAGAAACAAAAGCAAGTGAAATGAAATCCAAAAACAAATTCCAAAGCAGATTCAATACTAAACTGCAGTAATGAAGATTACGGGATAAATCAATTTGCAAAAACATTTTAGGCCTATTGAAAATAGTACTCAAAATAACTAAGAAAGCATGTTAAATGATTACGTGTACAAATCAGGGGAAGTACCATAAATTTGTTTTTATTATTCTTTTTGAAAAACTGACTGAAATGACAAATTTTCAAAAAGCTCCTCCACCGGTTTTTGTGCTCACTCATCTCAACAAACACCCAGGTGGGGTTCATACATACACAGGGGCCTTTTCTATACCATTTTCAGTGCTGCACAATGGGTGGCCTGTGTGCACCAATCAGTTACCAAGTTGCAGTCAGGAGACAAGTAGCAAGGGTGGGGGGTGTCAATCCAGGTCGGGATACCAGGGATCCAGGGTCAGGCACCAGGTTACAGACAGCAGGCAAGTAGCAGAGTTAGGGATGAAACGGGGTCAGAAGCTGGAATCTGGGGTTCACAGCAAAGCAAGGTCTAGAGTGGAAGTAACCAGACAGTGACTTCATCATTGCTCAGCCAGCAACCCTGGAATTTAGTGCTCCAGCTTGGAGTGTATATGTGCCAATTAGGCAATACATTTGAAATGACCTTGTCTTCATGCAATACAGAAAAATTCACCAAAATAGTTCCACTCTCAGTGAAGCTACTGAATCTATTGACTCAATAGAAAAAGATTACTACTATTTACATCACTATATATTGGAAAGAACTCTTCTTTCAAACATGAGGTACATTTCTTTAACACGTGCTAGGGTCAGCACTACGTAAGTGGCGCAAAGGACACATTTTTTAGCCAAATTGACTCAATGGATCAAGTTCTACTTTGATTTACACACTGTGTAATCTTATTGGCCCAGAGTGTTCTGTTTAGATACTGCCAATTCTTCATAGACATATGTGTCAATTTACTAAACAAGGCACCTTGTTCCATATAATCTTTTACAGAGCCCCACATGCAGTATAATAAAAGGGAGTTCTTCAATAATCCTGCTACTTAGACTAAGATTTTGGGGGGGAAGGACAGTCTCTTTGTTCTGTGTTCATACAGTACCTAGCTCAAGGGGGCTCATCCACACTACAAACAACAAATACTCTGCCTCCTCCCAAGTCCAACCAGCGGCTGACATACTTGATGACTTCTTCCCTTATGGGAGGAGCTTTTTAGGATCACTATTGTTGGTTTTTGCCTACTTAAAAGTATAGTTCCACTAATTAACAAGGAGAGGAGACTTACAAACTTACAAACTACAGAACTGAACCTTTGGGGGAGTCTTGGGTATTGTCTAATAATTGCAGTCTTTGAAATATTATTCTCTTTTAGGTGAATTTTCAACACACTGAGAAGGATTTTAGCTGTGCATCAACTTCCATTACAGTCAATGGGAGTTATGTGACTAAGGCACCAGACACCACTTTGGAAATGTAAGGGATGGTAGTTTTCATCTTGGAACCATTTTAGTGAATGCCACATGCAAAAAACAGTTTTAGAAAAGTGAACTAGGAAATAGAACCAAATGGTGATAGGATTACATTTCTTCTTCAGGCAGAAAAACAACTAGCTATTTACATGTTACTTCCATGAAATGTTTCATGTATCTGGAACTTGGTATGAAATATATCTTCTTTAAACACCATAGAGACAGATTTTCAAAGGTATTTAGGCACCTAAAGATGCAGATAGGTACCTGGAGGGATTTTCAAAAATGCCTAAACATGTTAGGATCCTAATCCCCATTGAATTGAAAATCTCACAAAGTGTCTGTCTGAATCTTTAGGTGCCTATGAAAATCTGGCACATAGCTTTTAAATTCAAATTCCACCAGTTCAGTAGAAAATCAGTTTACAGAGTGGTTTGAAATTTAAACCATGGTTTAGAAAATGTAGGTATTTTTCTAATTTATACACGAGATATACTGGATGAGATATGTCTTTTCTCTTACTTCATAATTCACTTACATGAGACAAAGATATATTTGTTTTAGAGTAAAAAAAGTGCAGTTGCTGTACTAATATGACTCATGAGACAACAGAAAGCAAAAAAATCACACACAGAAAAAATACACTCATTGTTTTAGACATCTATTTATTCAAAAGCAAAGTGTAAAAAGTGTATAAAGTTTGAAAAATTTAACACATTCATGATGAATATTTCTTTCTCCCCCATATGAACAATATTTTGGCCCAAATGATATCTTCACAAAAATTAGTGTTTATATTCCCCAAATAGTCTATTTCTTCAGTGATGATATGCAACATGCAATGACCCTTGGCAAGATCATAATCATATAATGTAGTAGCCACCTAACCAGCAATCTGAGGAAAACAACTGCTTTTGCTCACTTTAGCTTGATGAGCTAAATCACATCACACATGAGGTTGGCAGGCAGCTGAGAAAGTAAATGCATATCTCTTTCAGTCTGGTCCTGTAAACCCTTGCTTATGCGAGTAGTACCTTTGATCTACTCAGCTGAGTACATGCTACTCATGTCAGGAACATTTAGAATATTGTGCCCTTGATTCTTAAGGGCCAGACTTCTCTATTCATTTACACTATGTCATTCTGTTGATTTCAGTGGAGTTACTAACTGAAATCACTCTAGATTGACACTGATGTAAATGAGAGCAGAATCTGGCCCAATGAAATTAAATTATATGCCAAACGTATGAGTATTGGAGATACTCTGTCTATACAAAAACCTATTTACAGCAAGAATATTTTAGCATCATCTTCGTGAAACATCTGAAACCACCATTTGAAACCTAATATGTACAAATAACATATCCAACACATACTTCATCAACTAATCTGTCATGCTAAAATACTAATCTGACATTGCAAAATGTTATTGGTAAACAGAAATCTGTGGGGGATGTGGCATTACATATTAAATACAGCAATCACAGTTACATAATTTATTCCCTTTTAACAGATTCTCTCAGTCTGAGAGAAGTTCCCTATACTTAAAATAGGAAATATAGGTAGAATGGTCATCTTTCCAAACTGAAGTTTCAAGTAGAAACTTTTTCAGGGCACCTACTTTAAGTGTCTAGGCTGGCAGCAAATTTACTCATTCTCCCAGAAGGGCAGATATTCAGAGGTAATTGAAATCCTGTTGTGGAAGTGGGTACTTGCAACATCTGAATAGCTATTCCTTCCTACCAGAATCCATGCATTACATGTACATATATAGCATGACTTCAGATAATTCCATATACATTTACAAATTCATATTTAAATATCACCCAAAAGAATAAGACTTCCACAGCTACCATTACTTGACTGAAGCCGTCTTGAATATCATTTGGCAGAATGTTTACATTTTGTCATGAGGTGACCTGAAGAATATTTATTAAAAAGTGAAAGAGGCTATATATAATATTTCTATGTATGGATTGCAGTGGAAAATTATTCAAATGGTAACTGCTTTGAGAATGAGCAATCATATGCCAAACTTCTTTAGATTTGTCAGGTTCTAGTAGTTGATAAGTTTATACTGTTGTAAAACTAAGTTTAGATGGACCGGGGACATCTAAGTGGCTTCTGGAACCTCTTCACCCTAAGATCTGCAAAGTGTTTGAAACAGCTTAACAGTGTTGTAACATGGTCCACGCTTACACTAGACTTTGCTGGGAAATTTCTTACCTTTATATTACCACTGGAGCAGCTCCACCAGTGGTAGCAACGATGTAAGAATATGTGTAGACTAGCCAACCAGAGGTTTTACCACTGTCTCATCTAACCCTGCTCAAAGCAGGTCTAAATGACACTTGGACAAAAATGCAAATGGCTGCCTGAGCTTTGTCTACATTATTGGTCCCACTACAATGGAGCTGTAGTGGTGGCAGTGCAACTCTGGGAGACTTTCCAAAAAGGTCTAATGTGGATAAGGCCATGGATTGCATCCATATTATCGTGGTAACAAACCGTGTACAAATTATAATATTTAGACAATCTGGCATGTAGTCCATCATATGATTGCAACTAGCAAAGTCATTATACAACAAATTATGCTAACTATAGCAATAATGGAAAATGATTGCCAACCATAGTGCTTACATACAGCACTAAATGATAGTTCTCATAAATCATAGCTGGCCCTGTTCAAGCCATAGCATCACAAAAATAAATCTCAGAACTCTTAGTCCCTATGTCTGGGGTTTTTTCCTCTTGATTGCTGCTCTTCACTATTTTTTTCTCAAATCAGTACATTAATGTAATAATAATTATGATTATCACATTTTATAGTTAATTGTGTGTTTGCATTTCATGATCTATCAAGCATCAAGATGGGTATTTTCACACAAGCTTTTAATTGTGTTGGGAGTACCCAATGAGCCTATGAATCTTCAAAACATATGTAGTTAAATTTCTATCATCATTGGAAATAACTTCATTGTATGTCATCCTAAAGGAGTTCAACATCGTTGATATTAAAATATTTAGTGTACTACAAGCCAGATATTAAAACAACAAATCACAAGAATGTATTTGACAAAATTACTTAACATTCTGATATTCAATGAGCAGACTTCATTTTGTCAAAGGAACACTATCCCAGGGGAATTTAGGAACAATCACAGAAATCTTTTGTGTCTATCTGATTAGACGCAACTCAGCAAACAAAACTGTGCAAAATGTTCCAAAAGAGCGGAGTATAACCAGTCTTCTCACATTGTTCTCTTGAACATGTTAGTATACATTACTATTGACATACTGACCTGAAATATCACACAGTGGTGTGTGATCTGCAGGGTAAACAGTCATATGCATTTGTGTGTGCATGTGTGTTTGTCTAACATGGCAACAATTAGCCTTATAATACTGTATCAGCAAAAGTACTCATTGGGTTGCCCCTCTGTCTTTGGTATTGCTTCTGAGTCCATGCTAGATCGTGCAGACAGCAGCCTATTAGACTCATCCGGGGTGTGTCTAGTTAAGTATTCTCCTTCCACTCCTTTAGTTTTGGCTCCTGGAGACAGGCTTTCAAATGTGACATAGGAGTCCTGAACTTCCTTGGGTTTCCGCATTAAGCATTTTTTGCAGCGTCTTTTCAATGCCCCACAGCAGACCACAAGGGTTAGAGGGACAGCAATGACACAGGCCACACTAATCACCACCACATTAATGAGTTTTTGGGTTCCACCGGCACTGGCAACTTCATCTGTGGAAAATATGATGCATTGCTCCTTTCTGGGGATCAGCCCTTTCACACAGACACACACTATGTATTTGGTCTTTGGCATCAGCCCATCAATGGTGATCTTAGTCTTACCTGGCTCCACACTGATTCTACGCATGTCCCTTTCTCCAAAAATGGCATAAAGGACACTGAATATGGTTGTGTTCTTTGCCTGTGGAGCTTTCCAGGCCAATGAGACACTTTGATCAGTGTCTCCAATCACTCTGACAGACCTCACTATACGTTCCGGCTCCTGTTGGCCAGTGGGTAGACTTGATAGAAGGTTTCTTGGATTGTTATTTTGCTCCTTAACCATATTCTGTGCCTCATTCTGGAGCCCTAGATTCTCTTCTGTGTTGACACGGACTGGTCTGGCACCTAGTGTAGGTGAAGTTGAGGTTGTGATAACATACCTAGCCACCAGCTTATCATTATAAGCAGCTGCTTCCATCCCACTCACCTTCCCATTCCATACTCCTTTAGAATTAGCATTAGGGTCATCGGTGCCTTCAGAATCAGTGATGATGAGGGATATGAAAGCCTCTGTAGCCCCTAGGAAGTTCTTGGCTTTACAGATATACTCTCCAGAATCCAGATAGGAGACTACAGGTAAGCCTAGAATAGACCAGCTCATCCCATCACTAGAAATTTCCTGGTGCACTGAAAAAAAAATAGCCAAACGTGGATATAATGTAAAATATTAAGATTAATTCAGCAAAATGACTATTAGACCTATCATAATGATCATTTTTCTGTTACCCAAAATATTATGAAATCAAAATAAACCTAATGAAAGGATATTAGCTGTTAGACTACTGTCAAGATCACTTTACTTGATCTAGTTCATCCACACACACTCCTCCAAAAATATGATGGAATTTTTCCATCAGGGCAAAGCTATAGTTGGAAAACAAGATTTTCCTTATCCTTAAAAAAACAACATATGAATGTCAAACTCTGTTAGAATGTGCAGTAATAAGAGTGAAGAAGGCTGTGTTTAGAGGAGTCAATATACTTTTTACTTCTGATTCACATGAAAGAAAATCACTGCTCAAGAGGAGACTATCTTCCAAGACATATATATGGTAGCTCCTAGAACGAGTAGACAAGAGACAAATGGCTGGGAAATAATATGCTTTTTGTTGTAGAATTAAGGTGAGTATTTATAGCATGTTAAATATTCAGAACCTTACAAAAATTAGATAGTCAACAAATAGTACACACACAGTTGACCTTTAGTTTTCTCCCTCTACTTTCCACGAGGCTCTAAATAGAGTTTCTTCCCCTTCTCTCCCTATCAACTTACATTTGTACAGAAAGAAAAGAAAACTTGAAGAAAAAAAGGAAGTTGGACAATGCAGGATGCAAAAAGTATGTTTTTAAGACTGTAAATATGGAAATCAAAGCACATGCAAACTTTATCCTTTCCCAAATTCCATCTTCTGAATGAGATTTTAGTTTAAAATAGAGATGAATTTTTCAGCTTTCATATTGGGATCCAAGCTTCCCCAAAATCTAAGCATGTTAAGATCCAGCATTTCGAAGCAGGACTCTTTCTAATGAAAATCGAATCAAATCAGCCAAACAAAAAATAATTGAAGGCTTTTGCTCCTTACAGATTAAGTATTTATTGAGTTGGGAGGTTTAGCAGAAAACAATTTCCAAATCTCCTGGGCCCATTCTACATCACTCTTACAACTAGAATGAGAACAGTTTTTCCTTTCGCTCTTTCAGAAAAGTTAATATTTCAACTGTCATATTATAGTGTTCATGACAAAACTTTATCACTAAGAGGTACTGTATTTTTTCCAGACAACTGTTGACTGAAAGGTGGTAAAGCCATGTTTAATGTGGCACAAAAACATCACAGAAACCTCTGACAGAGATCTATTAACTGTTTTGATAGCAATCCAACTTTGCAGACATGCAAAAGCACACAATGGGGCCATGGCAAGCCTACAGGTTAGGTTTTTAGGAAGGCTGTTTAATATGTAATTAAAATTAATTTTAGAGTGCCTCTTATTTCAGCTGCACAGGCTTCAGCCTTGTGATGCAAACAGGTGTGCAAACCATCCTAAAGTACTGTGCAGAGAACAGCTTGAGAGCCACTACTGCAGTGCAATTGTTGTGGAACAAAGAAAACATAACGTGCTTCATATGATAATTATATGATTTATAAATATTAACGTATTCACACTGAATTGTGGATTAGTTGTATGAGTCTTCTGAAAAATCACAAATACTGTAGAGAGTCACAGTGTTAACTTTCTTCTCTTGCTATCCTCCTGTTTTCTTATTCAGCATGCGGCATATACAGTGATTCTATTTATTTGGAAGAGCTGAAGCTGATATTTGCTCCTGGGTGTTCAGAAAATACAAGCTTACTTTCCAATCATACAATGTGAAATAAATAAGCAGAACCCACCTGTGCCATTGAGTTGATTATCATCAGCCCGTCTCCAGCTGAGTTCAGGAATGGGAACCCCAGTAGTACCACATCGCAGTAACACAGTGCTACCTAATATGGTCTTTACTTTGGCTACAGATGTATGTACAACAGGGCTTTGACATTTTCTTAGTTCAACTTGACTGAAGAAGACTCCAGCAAGACTCCGTGGGGTGAAGCATTTCAGTCTTGGCTCTATAAATGCTATGTTAGGAGACTGAAAATTTAGGAAATGGACCATTTCATACAGACTGCAGTCACAGACCCAAGGATTATCCTGCAAACCTGTGAAGAGAAATCATAACCATTATTAGTCACTCTGCCACCAACATTTCCATTACTATTTTTCACTTTATATTCTTTAATAGATAAATGGTGACTGGCTCCTAGTCTGTTTCCAATTAGGGGCATTTGAGGCCTTGCATATGGAATATAACCTTGGAGTCCAGAAACCTGAGTCTCAATCCTCACTATATGGCTTGGACCATTCTGAGCCTTACCTACCCCATCTGTAACATGGAGCTAACACAGCTTTATGAAGTGTTTTGACACCTGTAGATGAAAAAGTACTATGGAAGTGAAAAGTAAGATTATTCAGACAACCAAAACAGATTGTTAGGAGGAGACAATAGACTCTCTTTAATTAAGATTGCTCTCAGCTTAAATATCTTTGGCTTGACAAAAATAATTGGCCTGAAAATCACCACATTTATTGTGGAAGCGAAAGAGAGCGTTTGTGCAAAGTTTGAAGAGAACTCATTCTGCTGTTTTAGAGTTGCTCTGTTTTGAAATTTTGATTAAAGTTTCTTTGTCTCCCGCTAGCACAAAACTGGCTATTTGGACAGCACACCTTCAAACTTTCCACATAGTTACATTTCTTTGGAAACTTGTATGCCAGCTGTATTGGATGAAAATAGGTGACAAGAAATCAAACAGCTATTAGTTTTACCCAGTTTACACTAACTCTCCCAGCATTTATACCACTTAAGGAATGGCCAGGAAAGGGATAAGTTATTAAAACTCTACTCCCTTTACCAGAAAGTTCTCCTGACCCCAAAAGGTCAGCCACATTATCAGACAAATACGAGTTTGGATCTTACCCGTAATACCACTCTAATTTATCCCTTTACTGGACCTAGTGGTTGATTGGGAGCCTGAGACTGAAATGCAATAAGGGGGCTCTGTAACTTCTTGTTTTTAGCTTCTTGATAACCAGTGTGGGGGATCAGAAGCACTGGTTGTGACTGGTTGGTGAATTTACTACAGTGTTAGCCACCAGTTTGGGAGAATCTGCTCTCCTTTTGCATCCTGCCCTGACCTTGGCTTTTTCAGGTGAGCTACCCTAGGCATGGATGGGTCACAGGCAGTTTGAAGTATGGTTTTATTATATGGTCATAGCTTGGTTCTTTAAAAGGTTCTTCTCGAGTTCTTGTGGCTCAGCCTTTGGTTATGGTCCTCAGATGCCTTCTATGTGGGCATGTACTCACTCCTTGGTTACTATAACATATAAGGAGATTATGTATTTATCTACTCAGTAAAAAGGACTAAAAAAAAAAAAAGTAAAAGTAAAAAAGAACTATCTAAAACCTATGTTCAGTGTGCACCAACAATAAAAAAAAGTAAACAAAAAAGTAAACAAAATGCTAGAATGGGTGGATGAGGTGGCTTGGTGCAGCTGGAGTGGAAGTGACATCCCCTCTCTTTCCCCCTATGCACAGCTTTCATCTCTGAGGAACACTGCTCCAAGGGGCTGTGATACTGGCTACACGGAGCCAGGCACAGTGTGGGCTGACAGGCAAAAGGGGCCTGAGGAGCTGCTCTAGGATTGGGTCTTTCCTAGAAGTCAATGACAGCAAGGATAGTGTTGGAATTAAGATCCAGAATGGACCGGTTCAGAGTGGTTCAGAGATGGATAGATGAGCATTTGTATAAAACTATTCCTCCACCCCGCCTTCCATCTCCTTAGTATAGCAATACCTGCAACATGTCAGTTATGGGGAGGAGCCAGGAATACCTTATTTGCTGATGGGCCTTCCTCATTCTTGCCTTTGGCACAGATTTTACAACCCAAAAGGAATAACTTCCATTGAAAATCTTTCTCTGGGAGTGAAAATAAGAAGTGACTCTAAAATCCACTTTTCCCTCTTCTAAACTCACAGTGCAGCCATTTGTTAGATATCTTGGCAATACTTTCCTTTTTTCACTTCAGGACTCAAGGCTTATGTGAGTCTAGTCCAGTAGATACCGTGAAAATGTTTTTGCCATAGAAATAGACAAATAAACAGTGGGAAATACCAATTTAGTCACATAAATAACCAGTCTACTATATTTCTATTTTCCAAAAAAAGGGCTTGGGAGTAGTTGTCAAGACTTCCTCTCTCTCTCTCTCTCTCACTTAAGCACCACACTACTAATCCCTTTACTGTTGCCCATTTCTTGGCCCTTCCTCTGTCTCTTCTGCAGCTTTTTCCTGGAAGATGATCCAGATTCTTAGCTTCACATTTAACTGAATCTATGTCAGTGTGTGACACATGAGCCAGTGCAGCCATTGATGATCAATCACCCTATCACTCCTCAAGCCCCTACTCAATTTTTGATGCCTCATCCAAGCAATTCTTATAGAAAAGAACATCACTAGGCTGACAATGAAAGCCATGAAGATCAAGAAAGCACCAAGCTATTTCTAGAATACTTTTATTATAAAAACCTAAAACCAGAGGCTTTGAAGAGAATTCAGAATAATGTGCTTTACAGACCTAAAGGGAATGATTGAATCCTTGCTATTCATAGATTTTTATGCTTCAGTGAGAAAGAGCCATGGCCAGGAAGGAAATTTACGATGCAGCTGTGTGCCCCAAACCCATTCTTCTAAAATCCATGGACTTCCCACACTACAATCCCTGTGTATGTGCACAGAGGGGAAATCTGGAGCGGAATTTAAGGGTCAGGGGGTCGGTCTATGAATTGTAGTATGAACCTCTCCTGATATCTCCACATACATTTCTCTGTATGGGTTTCTTAAGTTCCTGGCACAAGCAAACTACAGGTGATTATGCAAGACAGTCTTAGGTTGGGCAAAGTAACAGCACAAAAACCCTTCCTGATCAAATACTGTAATAATCCATATAATGAAATATCATGAAGTAACATTTCCACGAAAAGAGATCTATGCAATATAATGCTACTAACAACATTCTATAATATGATAGGGACCATGCAATAGCAAACACATCTTTTGTTTTGTTAAGAATGTATATACCACCTTGCAAAATGCACAGATACTAAAAAACTGGATGGACCACAACTTGATTCTTTCTTTTAAAAATGTGTGGGTTTCTTTTAAGTGTGACTGTAGTGCTGGAAAAAGAAGAAGAAAAGTAGCAGCAGCATTGTAAGCTTCTTCACTCTATGGGGACCACCTCTGGGAATAAGAGTAACTCATGTCCTCTCCAATGAGGTTGTCAGCAAGAGTGTGACTTGATGCCAAATATCGTGTGGTTATGTATGCAATATGGACATAAAGAGTCACATCTTCAGGTGTAAGATGAAGTCAGTGGAGCTCCATCAGTTTATACCAATTGAGGATATGGTCCATAACCACTAAGAACTGCCTAGAGACCATCAATTCATTTCATAGTCTACCAAACAACTAGCAGATGGCAACAACCTGGAGACATCACTATCCTGAGATGGATTTGAATAAGTGACCTAGAGGTAAAAGACTCATAACCAATCCCCTGAACATCTCAGTATGCTCGTTACATAACTTTGTTCTAGGTTACTGCATTTGAGATGGTTCACAAGATAACTTGTTTTTCTGACCACATAAACCAATTTCTGTTCCCCTTAAAGTTATACTACAGAGAGAACCAGGTTTGCCAGCTGAAAATAAATGCTAGTAACATTATGCCTGTTCATAGAAACATTTCTGTCCTGATGGCTTTCTGGAGACTGCTGTTTGACTTTTTGCATACAGGTAAACAAGACTCTGAAAATAAGGATATGCCTACGGCATTTTTATGGCTGACAAGACACATCTTATATGCCCAGCAGCAGTGGAACAAGGTTCTCCCAGTGAATTTAGATATAATGATCATGAATCTCTCTAAGGTCTCCTGAAAATGCTCATCACCATAGTATCTAGGTACTGTTTTAAAAAAAGAAAAAGGTGTATTGTGGGATTTGGAGCTTCTGTCCCTTTGTGCTCCAGTCAACACCAGCAAATACAAATGCTATGTTTGGGGTCTAGTCTGTAGTCTACTACCATAATTCTCTATACTTCCATACTTGAAAGCTGGGTTCATTGGTCAGTCAAAGTTCCTTGCTTCTCTAGCCCAACAGCACGTGGAATCATTGCTGATGCAGCAACTTTAGCCCATGAAAGAAGGGATGCCTTGCATTTTTCAGCAGCAACTCCTCTGGTTCATTAAGGAGCGGCACTAATGGGCTCGGACAAGATCTCCATTCAGTCATCTTTAGCAAGGATTGTAACTGAGATGCTGAATTTTTGAGGTGGAAGGGATAGCAAAGTAGGGGCATGCAGTGCACTATTACAGATGCAAAGCTACCCATTAAAAAAAAGTTACTCTAGAAACCATGGTTGTTCAGATAGTATGAAGATCTGTAGCTGTCCTTACTTTCAGCAGGGGATTTCAGCCTGCAGGAGGCCTATAGGAACAACAACGTATTTTTAATAAAATACACTTTCTTCCTAGAGTGAAGGAGCAGTATAAAAAGTACTGCTATTGTATGTTGCATGCTCGATATTCATCTCGGTGCATTCTAATTTGCCCAATCTTATTTAATTATCTTACCTAAAATGATCTTGGAATTGTCATTGGGGAAGTAAGGAACAGCCTGGAGGTTGGCCCAGGTTGAAATAAGATCTTGAGGAAGAGTCATGAGTTTATTGCTAGACAGATCCAGGTAGGTGATGTTCTTGATGTAACGAGCAGCCTCTGCTGGTACTGAGGTGAGTTCATTATTGTGTAAATCCAGCAGCTTTAGCTGGGGCATGTCTGCAAGAACTTCCCATGGGA
This sequence comes from Emydura macquarii macquarii, assembly GCF_026122565.2. Classification (NCBI taxonomy): domain Eukaryota; kingdom Metazoa; phylum Chordata; order Testudines; family Chelidae; genus Emydura; species Emydura macquarii. The sequence goes on from NW_027131527.1 coordinate 2,583,697, forward strand.
ATAAAACTAAGTCATTCCCATCGAGTCTCAGCTCCTGTAACCGGCGGAGACCCCTAAAAGTAATCACACTGAGGCTAGCCAAAGAATTGTAGGGCATCCAGAGGTATTCTAGCTTACGGAGAGAATGGAAAGCTTCTCCTGGTACTCTCCTGATCGCTGTCTTTTCTATTCGAAGTTTGGATGTATCTCCTGGGATGTTCACAGGCGTGAGTGTCATCTCTGGGTCATTGCACAGCACAGTTCTAATTGGAAGAAAAATACTAAAATTACTTTTCTATATTTTGAAATCTCTTTACTTTATTTTAACCTATTATTTGTATCTGCTTTTCCCTTTTTCAGCCCCTTCTTTAGTTCATTTACTTACCAGCCATTGATCTATCTATGTCTATATAACTGACTCAGCTATGTAAAAAAATCAAAGCAATTTAGGTGCATGGGATCAAATCCAGTCTTGGTGTAAATGAATTCCAGTGAATTGCATCTATTTATATTAGGTAAGAATCTGGCTTGTGAAATCTTTCTTCTTTTTATTTTTAATTCACTTTCTGAAAATTGTGACCATAACATCCTGCACTAGAGAATATGCCAGTACATGTTAAAACACAGATTACCAGTTGGAGCCACCAGAGTAAAATATTAAACAAGCCTCTCTGAGGTAGGGGTCAGAGGAGTTGTGATAATTGGGCCTATAAATTTATCCTAATTGTGAGCTCAACTGTGAAAAATAGTGAAAGTTCATAAACTGTCACAATAACCTATGATAATCAATGTTGATTGGAAAAGGTGCAAAAGAAATAAAAAGGTTGATTAGTCCAAATAAGAAGCTGCTTGGTAAACACAAAAACTATGGAACTGGAAATCAATTAACCAAAATTCATGTGCTGGAAATTAGGCCTCATTGGTGGACAAAATAAAGAGAGGATGGATCATTCCACCCATTGCCTTATTGGGGACCTTCAAAAAGAGACTTTGAGGGAGAAAATGGGTAACTTTTTACCACCACCATGGCTGCAGTTGAAGGATTGTTGACTTGACACCAGACCTTGATACTTCAGTGGGGACACTTGAGCATCATTACTGCACCAACGAGGACCTCAATCCGATATGTGTGAGATCTTACTCTATCTCCCCCCACCCATCATGCTCCTTTCTGTTCCCCCCTCCCCCCATCTTCCTCCTGGCCTTTCTCTCTCAGCTTTTCACGTGACTCTGAAACCAACTGTACTGCACGGCACCAGCACAGCGAGATGAAATGGCCCATTCAGCTCTGCTCAGTCTGAGAAGGACCAGTGAAGGAGAAGAAACTGACCAGACTAACCAGAAGATGTTCCTGACTGGGGAGGTGAGCTGGAGTCCACAGTAAAAGCTGTCATGGACAACCTGTCAGCCCAAAACATTCATCTTTGACTGATCAGCTGCCCTGTATCCTGAGAATATGAGCAAAAGCCATATTTCCCTCATCTTTACTATCCTATCTGTTCTCTTCCTTCTGTGTCTGTCTGTTTTGTCTAAAGTAGGAAAGTGACGATCATTCCCAATTAAAGATTGAACAAGAGGACTAAGGCTTTCCTTCCCCACCAAGAAGTACTGTTTAAACTGAATAAGAGATTTTAACCAATATTCACGGTCTCCAAAAAGAGACGTTGTCAGGTTTCGATTCAGTTTGTTTTACATAATCAATCAATTTCAGTTTCAATGTTCATTACCTCATTTTGATTCTTTTCCTTTTGTACGTTTCAAATCAATAAATTAGACCTTTGGTATGAATTTTATAATGTGTTCACCACAGTCCTAAGCAGGCTGAGGTCTCTGTATACCAAACTCAAAACTTGTTTAAAACTGTTCAGTGTGGATGGTTTCAGAGTCATGATAACACCTTTGACTTTTTGGGCCCTTTATTCCATCTAAATGAATATAAAAGGGGAATGCACATTAAAGGCTGCCTGGAATCTCCTGTTCATGAAGTGAAGTCAATTAAATCAACAAAACACTACTTAAAATCAGAACTATAGTAAACTCTATTGGACTATATAATAGTCACTAGTCAATAGTCAGTAATATATGGAAGCCACTTCACTTCAGGCATTTATAAGTAAATGAACCAAAGCACTGGAAAATATACTGCTGGGGAAAATCCTGCACTGACTGCAGTATGAACTAGATGACATAATTGCCCTTTCCCATCTCTAAAGGCCAAATCCTAAATCCTTATTCTTTATTGACTTTGACTCTGAAAATGTAGATACCAGCAAGGAAGACAGAGACACAGATATCTTAGAAAATACAGTACAGAATGCACATTGGTTTGCCTAACAACAGGGAGAAGGGGGAAGGCAAATTCTTAACATGAAACAAAGTTTAATTTACAAACAGTAGCAGAATCAAATAAGGGTGTTCCACTTCATATGCTAAAAGAGATACTGTGAGGGAAATGTAATACGATAATCCAAGGACCATCTCCTAATGACTGTGGTTAGTTAACAAATGGAATATTATAAAACCAGATCATTTTTAGCTGAAAGTGGTTATTCCTCTTCTATTGGTGCAAATAAATAACATAGCTAAACTGCTCTTGCTAAGTGGGGCTTCCCAGAGTTACATGTTTTCAAGCTTCCAGTTAAAATTGTTCATTTATGATAGGTATACACCATAGTTACTTTCATTTAGTATTTCTACCACAGCATTAAGTCTGTGATAGAAGATGCACACACAACCCTGGGAGGTTGAGAAAAAATGCTTCACTTAACTCTCAAGCACAAGGGTGCAGTCAACACTCAGAACAGAACAGAACTGATAGGCTCGGAAGAAGGCTCATCCCCACCCTCCTTAACTGAGCGTTGGGGATTTGAGGAAAAAAACAAGAACTGAAAGAAGAAAACAAGGAGACAGAAAACACTTCTCAATAATGCAGTTCTTTTCTGTGAATGGCACAGAAGGTTCAATAATATGAGAAGTTCTTACAGTGTAGCAATGTACACTATGCTATTGATGGTATTTTCCAGATGAGAGTGTTGAGCACTAAACTGTTATTTTATGGGATAAGCCTCTTCTACCACTGGGAAATTTGCTGTTTTATCATTGAATCATAACATAAAAATGACAATTATTCACCTTACAGAATGGTGGACACCAGCCTTTTTAACATATTTACCACAAAGCATTACAGTATTTCCCAGTCACTGGAAGGCAATTCCACTATGGCCTTTTTGGGGTAATTCAGATTATTTTTATTGCATTCCTTCTCAGTAACTACAGGTAATTTGTTTTACCACCTTACTTCTCACACGGAAAGCTACTGATGCTACTTCTATAGCACCTGAACAGTCTTGAGGAAACAGGTCCATTTTACTGGCATCAAAATATAGGTGACAGTTTTTAATTCTTCTTTGTTGAATTCCTCCATTAGAATCCTGTCTAGAAGGAATACACATTCCAAATAAAAAGAGATTGCTTTCTCTCCATCTCTTTCTTTTTGTATTGTGAATATATCTTATAAAAGCTTGCCCTGTTTCCTATTAAGTCAAAACATTGCTTAATTACTACATTTCAAAAAAGATTTTTATACTAATAAATTGTGCTTCATCCCAAAAATAAAGAACTTTCAATCTGGTCTTTGTTGGGATTTTGTGAAACTGAAATAAACAATTCTCAGATTTTACATTTAACGTGTGGAATCTGCCTTTGAGTTTTCTTCTGATTTGGGGACTGTTTCCTTCTCAAAAAACCTCTGATTAAAGGAATCTTAAATAAATGGAATAAAGGAAAATACTCCATGAATTTCTTTGAAACTACTGTACAGAGCAAGCCTGATTAACTCTTTGACAGAAAAATAGGGTGGGTTAGAACTTAAAGACATTTTCTGCACATACAAAGTCTAGTATTTTCCATTTTATTCATCTTCACCATTATACTGATGTTAATTATATTGCTTCTATCTTAGTATAGAAAATCACCAAATGTTTTCTCTGAAATCAGATTACAGTGTGCTCAGAAGCTAATCCTTCTGCGCATAAAGCTGTAGTACAAAGTGATTGGGAAAATAACATACAGACAGCCATGACACAAGCCATGTTTTCTTCCATACATCTCTACAAAGGTGAACAGAAAATCTTCCAGATGAAATACAAGTGTATCAACGTACCTTGCTTTTGTTCCTTCATTGAGACTGTGGAAGGTGCAGCTACATTGGGAAGGGCAAGTGCAGCGAGACGAAGGCAGTCCTCCAAAAACTAAGCAGCAGACCAAGCCCAGAGTGATCCACATTGTTACCTGCACATGAGAAGGACACCCAGATACTAGACAAAGTGAAGGTTTTGCTCTATTGTTTTGTCCAGGGACTGGTTACATCTTGTTAACTCTCTTTCCATTTCATTCGCACAATGATCTTCCAGCCCTCGCTGAATCCATCAGATAAAAAGGATAGGCAGGGGATTAAGAATGGGGACTTGAGTTATTTTCATGTAGGTGCTTATTGCTTCCTGGAACTGCACAGACAGAGCATTTCTTTTCCTCAGCGAGCAGCATGAATCCTGGATCCCAACAGAAAACCAGTGACTGTGATGTGAAACAACACAGTCTTTTTGTGATTTGTATCAGAGGAAACAAATATTATTTTAATAGATGTTGTCAGTAGTTCACTTTCCTGAAGTGACTTTTTGGATATTCAAAAAGGGATCCTAGTACTACAGGAAACTGAGCCACTGAGAATATACAAAAATATCAAAAATTGTTTTATTGATTTTTCTTTTCTTTTTTTTAAAAAGAACCAACAAGTTTAATGACTAATTGATTTTGCCAGTATGACCGATGTTATAAAACTAAGAATGATACAGTAGCCAGAACTTTAATAAAATATTAAATACATACATTTTCTAGGTGTTTGTCGCAGTGCTAACACAATCCTGAAAGACTACCCAGACTAACCATCCCAAGACTGCTTACTGTGCTTAAGGGTCTTTTATGAGAGACCTTGACAAAGGTTTTTGAAAGTCCAAGTACATTATATCCAACAAATCACCCTCGTCCAAATTTTTGTTGACACTCTCAAAGAATTCTAATAAATTGGTGAGGCAGGATTTCCCTTTACAAAAGCCATGTTGACTCTTCCCCAACATATCATGTGCATCTGTGTGTCTGACAATTCTGTTCTTTACTGCAGTTTCAACCAATTTGCCTGATGTGAAGTTAGGCTTACTGAACAAAAGTCAGATAAAATTCTTTGGGTGCTGCAATATAAATGCAATAGGGCTGATTCTGACCTGGATTACACTGGTGTAAATCAGGAGTAATTCCAGTAAAATCTTGAAGCTAATGGCAGCCTTTCATTGACTTTAATGGAGCCAGGATTTCACTCAGTGGTGTTATTGTGGTAAAAACTGATGAAAAGGAGATTAGGTTCTTTTGTTTTGAGGCACAATGCTCAGTGTTGCTGAGTTCAGCAAAAAGGTTTCTACCTCTCCTAGAGGAACATTTCTCTTCATTTTACCATGAATCCATTTCCTGTCGTTTTCTTCTCTACTGAGGACTAAGGTCCGAAAAGAAAAAAAAAACAAAAAAAAAACCACCTCAGAAATGAAATTTCCTTTGGTCTTGCTCACTGGCCCTTAGATCAGAAAGCACAGCCATTACATTTCCTCCTTCCAAGGTTCTCTTAGTGGGAAGAGGTCTTGGCTCTGCCTATTTGCTATCCAGTTGCTCCCAGGGGGAAGCACTGGGCCTAGTCCCTTGTGCTTCCCTGCGTACCTGGAGTGAAACTGCAGCCATCCCTCATGCACCCAGGGAAGGAAACAGTGAATTCTTACACCCACTTACGCCTCTGTGTAACCAAGTAAGGGCCAGGCACAATCTAACTTTAAGTAGATTGTAAATCTTTTTTAAAAGACACTGACTTGCAGGATTTCTCTCTGGTTATGCCATAAGGGAAGGATTTGTCCTGAAGAACTGCCAGGAATGTTTTCCCCCAAAACTCAGATATATTCCATATCTTCTTGGGTGCTGAGAGATTGGGAAAGGTAAGTGCCATTTATTCAGAGGCCCTGTGCCTCACACAGATTCAAGGCCTTTCCTGACCCTTATATCTGCTCAGCTCCTAAAGACTCACTGCTTCTCCACCAGCCACTGCCATCATACCCTCCCATCTAGGGTGGGCAATTAGCTGTGTGGGATGAACATGGGGTCTGCAGAATTTATGGCAGCAACCACTGCAGGGTTGAAGTGGGGGACAATGCTTCAAAGAAGGACCATCCCCTCAGACCTGCACTTGCCTCCTCACCTACAACCCCCCCATTATGGATAAGTTGCTTTTGTGTCACCCTTCAGATATGGAATCAAGGGGTAGCATTCAGCCCTTCCTGAATAACATACATGTTCACTGCAGGAAAAACTGATACACTACTGAATGTTAATGGATAAATTACAGTAAGAGCAGTGGACATTATTTCTAACAAAGAACCTTTACTAAAGTTTTTACTACAGAATATAGTATGAATTAATAGAATTCATTTTTAATTCTTCATCAGAATGAAATATCACTAACAATTGTGTTATAACAATGTGTAAAGAATTCAAAGAAAGAAGAATTTAAAGGTAATCTATATGTGATGTGTGGGCTAACTATTGAGTAGACATTTTACAGTGCCATGGTTTTGCATAAGTTTGTTTCACTAGTAACTGTACAGTGATGATTTGGATCACAAAGCTTGCGAAAATCAGTAATTTTGAGGAGTGCTCAAAGGATTATTTTTCCCCATGCTATTTTTATATTTAACGTTTATTATTCTTTGAAAAGAACTTCAAGCAGCCCCTTATTTATTTGGTGGTATTAGGGACTATCATTAAGAGCTGAGCTTCCCAGAAAAAGGTTCTGGCTGGGGTGATGTGAAGCTTGTGCTGTTATGCACAGCCAGTTGGAACCAGACACAGAATAAAGACGAGCCCTTGCAAGCACTTTATGCACAGAGTGATCAATGAGCAGCAAGTGGTATAAGCAGTGGGGTGATTGCCCAGCCCTGCTGTCACCTCGAGCAAAGAAAAATATTTGGCATCAGCCATTTCCCCCAAAGTATCTTCCCTGATAGGTGGCAGGAACTGTTCCCTTTTTTACACATTTATTTAATTCTTTTAGGTCTATATAGAAGTGAAGGGTTCCATCTTTTTTTTTCTACAATAATCAACGAGTTTACTCACTCTGCTGATTCATCTAGGCATGTGCTGTGATTCCCAAAACAATAAGCTTATCCAGCTCCTCTTTTAGCCTCTGCCTTAAGGCAAGGGGAACGTTCTCACAGGCATGAATTGTGGGGCGGTTGGACTCTTCAGCTCTATTCTGTACACTTTGAGAGTTTCCCTGTCCCTCAAGAATCGAGAGATTATTTTTTCAGCTACAAATGTATAATCTGTGAACTGAGTACAATCATGGGAGAGATTTGGTGGTTGCAGACACATCTTCTAGAGCATTTGACAAAAGGGCAATGGAGCAAAGTAGGCATAGATTTGTTTACGCTGTCTGGAAAAAAACTATGTACTTGTCCTAGATAATTATTCTCACCTCCCAGAGAGAGCTCACTAGAACATACTACAGCTAAACAGGTGATCATGCATATCAAATCTATTTTTGCTAGACAAGGTATGACACAGTGATATCTAACAATGGGCCACAGTTTAGTGGGCATGAGTATAAGCAATTTGTAGTGAAGAATGTGTTTAGGCAGGTAACTGCCCATCCCCATTATCCCCAATCCAACAGGCTGGTGGGAAATGGTATCAGAATAATAAAGCACATACTGAAAAAGTCTGTGGAGTCAGAATCTGGTTTGTATTTAGCTTTGATAAATTACAGAAAAGCACCAATGAAGCATGTGTTCTTACCTGTTGACATTTTGTTCAATAGATAACTGGAAGCTAGAGACCCAAAATATTTTTGTCAGAATCACTGGGGACTTGCAGCTGTATAAAGAGATGCATAAAGAAAACAGACAAAAAAATTAATGATTTGGAGTCCAGGGAGCTACCACCACGTCATGAAAATGACACTGTGCAGCTCTAGGATAGGAAAAAATGGTCATAAACAGCAGTGGTGTCAAATAAGACAGCCCCCCAGTCACATGAGGTTATCTCCTCAGATGGACATGTACTATGGAGTAATAGCCAACACTTTCTCCAAATCCCAGAAGGGAGAAAGGACTACATTAACACAAACTAGGTATCTTTTAGAGCACGCCAGCAGGGTCTACAAAGGGCAGTTAAAGTGCTTTACAAATCACACCCCTCTAGTGCACTTTGCCAGCATTGTGTAGACAAGCCCTCAGTGTCCCTTATCTCCTTCCCTTCTGGGTGTAATCACTGATCAGCTTACTTTAATGCCCAGACTTCTTCCCTTCAGTTTGATTCTTGTGACCCTGAGTAAGATTTAATTCCTTCTTATTAAATGTGGAATTCTATTCTGAAAAATGATTCTGTAAAAACAGCATCCTTTCCTCTGTTTTTGTTTTCTAAGCAGCTAAACAATGTAGTACCACCAAAGGAGACTTCTTGAATAACAAATCCGTAGAAATTAATCAGTGATTTTAATGTAGGGTTTCGTTTCATGAAGGCATAGTCCTCAATTTTGCCTCTGTTAAGGCACATTTAAAGTAAATAATGACTGGCAGAAAGGTTGGAAGTAAATATACTTTATAAAAATAACAACTGACAAAAAAAGTGTCCCTTAAACAGCTGCTATTGCTATACACCAGCTATAGAAATTTGCTAATTAATTACTATGAAAGATCACATTCCTGAATGAGATAGAAGAAAAAGACACCATGGTAGACCAATGCGATAATCAAACAAAAGTTATATTATTCAAACATTTGTTGAATTTGGGGCTTATGTTCATACATTTCAAAGACAGATGCATGGAAAAAGGTGAGAAAGAACCAGAGAAATCTTATGACAATACATTTCCATGATTTCCAGAATGTCCATCATTTTAAACTTTCATTGACTATTTCTCACTAAACTCTTTATGCTATCATTTAGTGCCTATTATTATTTGTATATCTTTCTAACTATAAAATAGGTTAAATGTTTCAAGCCAATAAAGCTTTTTCCCCGAAAGAAGTGAAATACAGAATAAACAGAGTGTCATAATACAGTTAATAGAGCAAGAATGGCTTCATTCAGGATGGTGAAGAAGTCAGTGCTGGAAGGTTTTAAGAGGGGATTTGAAGAAGAAAAAGTAGGGGCCTTCATCTATAGGAAATGGGAGAATGTTTCCAGTGGGTGGACAACATGAAAGAAGACATGAAGCAAAGTGAGAGAGGAGACAGAAGGATCAATAAGGAGAGATGATACTGAGAATTGTAAGGACTGAGGGGGATGTCTAAGAGCAGATGTCTATGCTTCTATCCTTCAGATTAGGATTATAATTAGGAGTTTAAAAAACTTCTCTGTACCTGAGTGATACACAAGAGGTATGTGGATGAACACACTACGAGCAAATGCAGACCTCAGTTAAATCACAAATAATACTGAATGCAACCCAACACAATTTTTTCATCTCTTCACATAGCACAGATCTGTAGCTTGTTGACAGTGCAGCCAGCAATGCAATATAGAAGACACCTATACATCAATATTAATAATATTTATCACATATATATATATATATATATATAGTGCTTTATCCCATCACACTGCTCTACAACTATTAAAACATTACTTAATTTATCATTAATGTTAATTAATTAATTCCCTCCTAGTATGCAACACTTATAAGCAGTTTTTTTGTTGTTGTTGTTGGGTTTTTTTAGTATTTAGGTTCAATGTTCCGTTTTTAGTGGAGGATAAAATGGTAATATGGTACAGCAATACACTGTCTGCCATTGGGCCTACTCCTGCCCCAACTGAAGTCAATGGGAACTATGCCATTAACTTCTGTGGAAGCAATAGAGAGAGGGCCTTAAATTACAGGAATAGGGGATTTGGGTACAAACTAGTAGGGACAGAGGAAAAGATGCAAGCAGGCAGTGTAAAGTTGCATTCAATAAAGGTATGAAGATTTATTTTACACGCCCTGAAAATGGCAGGATCTCTTGTTCAGATTTATCTAATTTTCCTTAAAGAATTTTGAACCCAGATGTAGATGGAGATCAATAGACTCCACTTACTTGGAATCAGAAGCAAGATTCAAATTTAGAAGCTAACATGAGAGTCAAAAAAATCAAATCTTTTCCTACTGAGTCAATTTTCTTTAATCGGACTCTTAGAACATAAGAACTCTTATTTTTGCTTTACCACCTCCCACACTTGAGATAGGTAGTCTAAAATAGCATACATTTATAATAAATAAAAGCTGTAAAATGCCTTATTATCACTCTTCTGTCTGAGAGCAGACAACTCAAGCCAGACACTAAAGCAATTTCATTAGGTAAATGCGTCTTCAAGAAGCTTCTGGAAAGACATCTTGTGAAATGGAAAAATCCTCCTCACTGATGCATGTTGAGAGCACATTACTGCATTATGTCATTCTAAATTGGATTTTGCACTTAATGCTGATGAAGAAAGCTTCTCCAGACCTATAGGACTTAAGTAATTAAGTAAACCTCTAGATGTGCATGGATGAAAAAAAGAAGAAGAAACCCTGATGTTTTTTGGCATGGAATATTAAAGCCTATCAGTTATGTTTCTTTTTGTTACAGTTAGTAATGAATAACATAAATCATTACACCATAGGAAACCAAGAGTGAGAGACATATATAGTTCATGAGACCATAATTTGATCTATATTCTTTAAAAATCAATAACCAACTCCATAGGGCCATGCCCTGACCTCTGTGAAAAGCCCAAGACAACAGTTTCTATGAAGTAGGGCTCTGAGAGGTCCAGGGGGGAAATGATTACTCCCCTCAGACACCTACAGGGCCATTCCTTGGCCTCATCTACAGCCTCAGAGCTCAAGTAGTGTCCGTAACTACTGCATTCCAATGGGAAGGGGGCTGGTTATTAGATCTGCATATTCATGGCTCTACTAGCCATGCATCTTTCCCTCCTCTCCCACAGATGTCCTCCATTCTCACAGGCAATAACAAGAAAACAGTCATTACAGATCCCAACTTCATGCAGAATCCCCCTGTGTAACCTCTTTGTGGTATGGATTCCCCATATGCAAAAACATCAGAAGATTTGGATCTTTGTAGCCTTTTACAGAATATCAATTCTAGACAGTGGTAGTGTACATGTTGTCTAATAGATGAGCTGTCTGAAAGTAATAAGATCAGTTCTCCCACACCTTAGAAAAGGGCATGAGATCTGTATGGCTTCATCTCAGGAGATTTTAGCCATCATACAGCCATTCACTAAGGGAAAAATTGGTGATGATACATTCTGTGGCATTCCTGAAGAGCAAAAACCACGTCTTAGTAACAGGTTGATTTTTGCCTGTTTGTCACTTATTTCTTTATCACTCATGCATCCTACAAAGGTAACCTGTCAAATTTAATCCCTACATACGTCTAACTCTGCAAAATGTCATGCATTCCCCCATTCAAGAAGTCAATAAACCATTCATTCACCATATACCTAATCAGTTGTATACACTATATAAACAATTCATTTTATGCAATGAAAATATCAAGTTCAAACAATAGCAGAGGAAAAATATTAAGTATGTCCCTTGTTAATGTAAATCACTAATCCGCAAGTGTGGAAAATGGTGATCTGTTTTCTTGGTGAACGAACAAGGTCTTTGGACATTTTTAACCATGTAAATTAATGATCATGGTCTTACACGTACATAGCACTTTTCATCCTAAAGGATCCCAAAGCAAAAATTAAACTGATACACGAATTGCACACAAAACTCACTTTCATTCACTAATGAAATGCAGCCACCTGCGGGACAAATTGCAGCATCTGTTCAATAGCACATGACAATTGGGCACAGAAATTTAGGATAGCAAAATTAGAGTACTGTACCTTATCAAATTGAAAGTATAAAGAAAATGTTGATACTCAGAACTGAATTACACATCTCAGAATTCTGTCAGGATACTGAGATTCCTGAGTACTTTTATTCAGCATATGAAGAGACACACACATATCTACCTAGGTGTCTCTCATACAGGCTATGCTCAGGCTATGACATAATCCACATGCCCACACTCTGTATATTGCAACCGAAAATGTTTGAGCTTAGGGGTAAGGAGAGAAGAGGAAGAGAAAGCATCGAAACTAAATATTGATGACTGGATGAGAATAAATTTGTATTGGAATTTATGGATTTCTAGTTTAATCCTTGCAGTGTATAGGAATAAAGTAGCATCCCTTTAAATAGTTGGTGAGTCTTCTGTTGGTACTCACTCTGTTTGGTTATAGAAGCTGCCAGAAACCAGTTAGCACAGCAATATGTATATAGTTCCAGAGGGGTAGCCGTGTTAGTCTGTATACAGCAAAAACAACGAGAGTTCTGTAGCACTTTAAAGACTAACAAATTTAATTTGTTTGTAAAGTGCTACAGAACTCTCATTGTTTTTAATATGTGTATAGCTAGACCTTGCATGTTTGAGTATAGTTAGCAAACATGATTGTTTGGGGCTCAGTTGTGCCCCTGTGATTCATCATGCTGTTGTGTAAAGAACAAAAGGCACAATAATGTATATATTTGATATATATTTAGGATAGATAACCATTTTTACATTTACCTTTTCCCCTAATAAAATCCACTCAGGCTTTTACACTTTAAAAAAAAAATTAAAACTGGACCTAGCATCCCAGGCTCCATGGCAGAGGGTCACGCGACAATATTATAGACTGGCAACAATCTTTTCTGATTTGAACCCTAATAGCATTACTCTAAGCTGTGCAGGGTCACCTCAGCTTAGGAAACAGTGCTTGTTCTGCATCACCATCGTCATTGTCAAGTACACTGGAAAATGTAAACCCTAAACATCATTTAGCTTGCTTCCAAATGCAGGTGTAACATAGTGAGTTTTGTAGAAGAGACCCCTCCTCCACATCCCAGTTTGATAATCAACAGCTTTCATATTCTGACTAATCTCACTACATTCTTTTCAAGGTTTCATAGGCCAGAAGCATGACCTTGTGGCAGTTTTCATTAATCTCCTGGAAATTACAAGTCAAGTCTGATACATTGGGGACTCAGAAAATTGGAAAACAGAGAGAGGGTAATAAAAGGTAGGAGGAGAATACGGAGCCTTTTTTTGTCCATGTGGTATTTTTTAAACGTTAGCTTTTCAGTGTAATGCATTCTTCTGTATTTATTACATTCAGTGATACATTGTATGCATATGAATGACATAGACAATATATTACTTATACATTGTATGTAAATACATTACTGCAATTGCCCTTGGACTAAATGTTCCATAGTGTTTGTATATTATCAGCATTCTTGTTTTCAAGTATAATTTCTGCCTTTCTGGAAGGTTAAAGAGATGGTGGGGAGTCTTTTGGAGTTGTACCTTTTTTAATTTTGAAGAATTTATTCAAATGGCTCAGGGATAGATTCTGATACTGTTGCTTATATTGGGTGGCACCTTAACCTGTGAATAGTCCTATTGAAACCAACTGGACTATTCACAGAGTAAGGTACTACTCAGAATTAAAAAGACTATCAGATTCTGGTTATAAATGATTTTCCTACTGCCCTGTCCCTCATTTGCTCATTCTCTAGAGTTATATAACTGGCCTAAATGCAAGGATCCTTTCCTCTGAGAAATAAAAGAGGTAAAGACAATAGTGACCTGACAGGAGGAGGAAAGCATGTGACAGTTAGGAACTACATGTTCAATGCTGACTTGTAATATCCCTGCAAATCTGGTCTTAGTCTAGTATACGCTGTAAGGTTATACTGGGTCCCACATATCACTAGAGTAATCACATTCATTGCAACAGAATTACACCAGGGATGAATTTGTCCCACCATCTCCTATGCATTAGAGAAGCTGACATTTAAAGCACATTAGAAGTTCATTTTATATAAAGATTCCATTTGGGTGAAATTTACACCATCCAGTGGAAAGGATCCTTGTTAAGGAGTTTAGGTAGGAATTAAATGGTGCACAGGATCTTGTGCAGGTTCTATCCACTGAAGTAAATGTCTTCCTCTATGAATATATGAAATTCAGAATTTTTAACAGTATAGTGTAGAAAGTTAGTAGAGCATAAAGTTTCCTATCTTGTCTTCTTTCTGATTTCAAGCCTGTTTTACCCTCAATGCCTGCATTTAACTTCCTCTCCTTTAACTCTAGGGATTTCTACATTCTCATTGGGCAAATGCATCCATTAGAGTATTAAAAAGAGATATTTATGTTTGCTTTTATCTCTTATATAATGTATTCTGAGGCTCACCCCCATTTAGCCAGGGAAATATAAATGAAGAGAACATTTTGATTTTTTGTCATTCTCTTTTCCTCCAATTTGGCAAATAACCTCTGAACTATCTGGTCCACATAAGTATTGAAAAACTGCAATCCTCTTTTATTACTTGGCTATCCATACAACAGACAATACATCATCAATGTTTCTCACATTGGAGAGGACTACAAAAGCACTAAGCATCTTTCAAAAACTTTGCTTTCATCATCATTAATTCCATTTTATGAGACAACATAGCCTGGTCTTTACAAATGTCACTACTCCATACTGTAAAAGGGAACTAAGCTTGAGCATTTTGCTTGGGCTATGGCTACACTAGAGCTGCTCTAAAAGAGCCCTCTCCTGTCAGTTTAATTACTCCAGCCCCCGCAAGCGGCGGTAGCTATGTTGTCCTGCCAATAAGCACTGTCCACATCAGTGCTTAGGTCAGCATCAATTATATCGTTCAGAGGGGTGGCTAATTCACACCTTTGAGTGACTAAACTTATATCAACGTAAGCTGTTGTGTAGCCATAGCCTTACTAATTACTTTGACCTAGAGAGACAGAAAACGGAAGCTAGAAATCAGGCAATCCTTTAAAAAGCTGTAACATTTGACACCGGAAATGGAAAAACAAAGATACTTTACAATTTTAAAATAAATTCTATCAGATCCTGCCATCAAACTAACAAATGCACCTATGGTCCCACAACATGGGCCTGATACTCCAGCAGGATATATAACTTCCACTGGCTTCAATGGAAGTTACTCGCAGCTTGCAGGAAGAGAAAAGAGCTCATAGAGAGAAAGTAGGTTGGAAAAATTGAAGTAATGATAATGATTACATCAGGTGTACTCAGCAATGACTAATAATAGATGTGACAGAATTACTATTTCTATGTACAGTAGAACCTCAGAGTTACAAACAGACCAGTCAATAACACACCTTATCTGGAACCAGAAGTACATAATCAGGCAGCAACAGAGTTTTTTTTTTTTTTAAATAAAGCAAATACAGTACAGTACTGTGTTAAACATAAAGTACTAAAAAAATAAAAGGGAAAGCAGCATTTTCTTCTCTCATAGTGTTTCAAAAGCTGTATTAAGTTAATGTTCAGTTGTAAACTTTTGAAAGAACAACCATCATATTTTGTTCAGAGTACTGAACATTTCAGAGTTACAAACAACCTCCATTCCCAAGGTGTTCGCAACTCTGAGGTTCTACTGTATTACATAATTAATATTTTTTCAGATTATAGGGACATATTATTCACATTTCTTATGGAAATACCCTGTTGAATTTAATAGGACTGAAATCTACAGGGCTCTCTCTGTAGGAACCACTCAAAAACCTACCAAATGCAACATAGAATTATATCCATTCTAAATTCCATAGCCAGTTTCTTCATTCTTTCCCCAAGCAGCCTAATGTATACACAGAGTGAACTGACTGCACCATTATGCCCACTCTATAGGACAATCTGGGATGTAGGGACGAAGTAATGGACAACCTGGATGTGAGTAGATTACTGTACATGCCTGGCATTGCTAAGGCATTTCTACTTGCTTGTGCAAGCATTTCTACTTGCCTGATCATAAAGTTATTTTGGACTAAATTAGTGCACTAGCTTTTGGGACGGAGGAGGTGAGTGCCTTTTTCGGGCGCTTTGCTAACCTTTTGATTCTACCTAATCATTTTCCTCTATAACTCTGAACCTGTCCACACCCTTATATTTTCTACTTAATTTAAAACTTCTCGACTTCTGCCCAGTAAAACTATGCATCTTTTGGCCCTATTTTATCATCCCACTGTTCTAAACTCCCTGCATGTAGATGGTATCAATCCCTTTTCCTTCTGATTTACCTAGGGCTGGATTAAGGCAAACCGGGGCTTCAGGCACCCCCTATATAGAGATTCTCCTTGGCCCTGTTACTGCACTATGGCCAGGCCCCCATGTCATGACTTACACACACATACACACACACACCTCCAGCAGCATGGCTCTACCCCTCCTTGGGGTGCCAGTGGTAGGGGCGATCCAGAAAAGGGCATTCTACTCCAAGATCCAACACCATTCCCCTTTAAACAGACAGTGCTTTCTGGACCACACTCCCTGTATTCAGTGGGGGAGGGAGCCTTCTCACATATCAACAAAGCCATGACAGGGCGGCTGCAGTGAGGACTTCCTAAAGAGTCCTCTGTAAAATTAGTGTCAGTGGCTGTAACAGAAGCACAGAGCTGTGGGTTTCAGTGTTGACAAATTGGATGTAATGGAGTCGTTCAGACCTCTCAAGAGCTATTGTTTAAGGCTGTCTGCAGCTCAAGCAAACACCACCGCATTGCTAATACGCAAATACAGATCACGATGTTAAGGTCTCTTTGTAACCAGATGGGCTAGAAACATTATTTTTAATTAAAGCTGCTATGCTGAAATCAACACACGATTCCTGGAGCTGGGGATTTAGGTTCTTACTTATGCTTTAATCCAACCCTCAACTTGGTAACTGTTTTCCCTTACACAGAGTTTTTTTCTGATGGCAGGATTTGCCTATTTTTGTTAGGCCTCTGAAAACAGTGACCATGCTGCTTGCATTAGCGTAGGGCAAATCTTTAGAAGTTTTATTGTTCAAACTCATTTCAGGAAAAAACCCAAACATTCTGATCCAGAAGTTTATCTCAACTATCCAAAACCTTTGATTTTGTATAATGGGCTTCCTCACAAGATTTGCAGTACTTCCACTTCTTGTCTCAGCTGGAGTTGTTGTGAGAAGAGTCTCTTTCTGGCTATTTCTCCATGTCTAGTTCCTAAGAGATCCTGGTAATATATAAATGTATAAAAAATGAAAAGAAAAATCTGAGCTTGTCAGATCTTCAATGTACATTTCCTTTGAGGTTGGTGCTCAAGACAGATGCATGGTAAGGTGGCTACACATGGGAGAAAGGAGGTATTAGGGACTGTGGATTCTGGCATATTGTTTATTTCTATAGCACATGAGTTCATGTGTGTGCAAGCAGATATGTACTAAACCTAATGAAGCAACCAACCATGAGCTGTGCGTGGCTCTAGTCCAAAGGCTCCATATCCATTAAAAGGTGGGGCGAGCTAAACTAAGAATTTTGAACCTTTGAATTTCTATGACAAGCTCAGCTAGTCCTTCATACCCCATCCTCTTAATTTTTTTACTGATGGATGGTCACCATTGCTGGTCTCCCCATTAAGATCCCCCAGGGAGAGCAACCTCTCCAACTCCAACTGCACAGCAAGACTCTCACTGTTAACTGCTCTTCTTAACTGCAACTACGTTCCCAAGGCGTAGTTTGCCTCAGCTTCAGTTATTAGACCCTGAAGTTCCTGTGTTCACTATTATGTCTTTCTTTACACAAGTTTTGAAGGAGGCCTGAGAGAAAATTGGATTAGACACACACATTCAGGTTCTTGCTATTTTGAGTGGAATGATTACTAAGAGGCTCCAAACATGTTCAAAGGGTTGACACTGTTAACCTTAATACAGTCTGCACTACAGTATTATCTTCTATGTTTTTGCTCCCACTGCAGAGATCACATGCCTAACTGTCTAAAACATTTCCCCAATCACTGTTTGAAAATCAAAACTAACTATGCTGGCCGAGTTAAATCAGATGTCTCCAGACAACGCGCTTCTTGTTTTCTCTCCTAACCTTTGATTAGGAGCATTTCCAATTAGAGCCAAGGCTATTACTCATCTGTGTGACTGAACTAGCTTCCAGTGGGTTTGTATTCTGAGATGATCTCTCGTAAAATATTGCAATTTGGCATTTAATAAGTGTTTTCAATATAATGAGTCAAAAACAATTTGGCTGAGCCTGAATCAGAGGAAAGGGTTAGAAAGGCAGCTAAATAATAATAATATCAATTTAACTAATGTCTGCCATAAATATAAAAATATATGTTGATCAGCTATCATTGTTTAGAGAAAATTCATGACTGTATTTGAGTGTTCCATTATCTTTGTATTGCATCCTTTTGCACTGTGTTTGTAGCTATGCATATTTTATTAAAGATGATGTGCCAACCTAGCAAACACATTTTGTCCTATGAAGTTCACAAGGAAATCTGGCAAAAGGACCGTGTCTAATCTGCTTTCTCTATGTTATTTACAACAGTCTAGACAGATAAGTAAACTAGTGAAGTATTTTTAAATGATGAGAGTGAATGTAAGCAGATGTTTTATTGATGCAGTTAGAAGATCACTGAGAATTCATGATGCTTATTTGTAGGATATAATCACATTAAATAAAAGTAAAGCAATTCACGTAGTGTCTCTTTGCCTCAGATATCCATCTGTACCCTGGGGGTTATAGTACTTCCCTACATCACAGGAGTGTTATAGATAAAGACAGATAAAGATTATAAGATGCCATGGTATTATGGTAATGGAGACTATGTAAATATCTAAGACAGATAGAAGGTCCCTGGAGTCCTAAATTTACCTAGGGCAAAAGAAAAGAAAAGAAAAGAAAAGAAAAAGAAAAGAAAAGGAGATAAATGCAGACACATCTAAAGTGATCACAATTTAAAAAAATCATCAACATTCCTCAACAAGTATCAGTTATTTCCTAGCCTAAATATAGGGCAAAACGACAGTGTCTCCTGTACCTTGGCAAAATCACTGACTTTTTAATGGTGACCTCCATATTGTTTGTGAAGCATTAAAAATGGAATGAATTAAAGGAAAATATTAGCCTGTCAGTGTCTCAAAATAACTTATTTTTTGTGTCACTTGAATAACCAAAGTTGCTGACCGCTATTCTATATGTCACAACCTTCCAAAGCAATGTGTTAAGCAGTGAACTGTACCTGACAGGAAATGAAAAGGACAGAATTGGCAACACTATCCCTACAATTGCATTTATTAGAATGATTCTGTGGTATAGCTTATTTCTGTGGGGCGGATCGGATGGAGGGTAATCTCTTTACAAATTCCACATACTCCACAAAGCTCAGTTCATCATACCAAGACTCCACTTTTGCAAACACTTACATACATGCATAAAGTTATGCATGTGAGTAGTTCCATTAGACTCAACAGTACCACTCTCATGTGTAAGCGTTCGTAGGCTTGGGTCCCTAGTTTATAAGGATTAATTGCCTTTTTAGCATGTTCTCAGTTGGTCTGTGACAGTGAAATACACATCTATGCTGGAAAAAAGGATCAGTGTCATCCTATAGAACTAAAAAACATGCTACAAGGGGCAGAGGTGAGGAAGGGTTAGATTCAGAGCCACTACTGTCAAAAAATACATACCCCATATTTCTTAATAATACTTGATGGGGAAAACTATACACACCAGAAATTCCCTGTATGTTCTTTTTTCCCTAATTAGAAATTCAATAACTGTCCCTTTGTTTTTCAATTCACTTCCCAATTACATATTACATGAGTTTCTTTCATTCCAGACCCTTTAATTCTTTTTCAGTGTTGCAGAATTAACCAGACAGTGTATATAATCCTGTCTCTACAAAGACCTTGTTGTAAATGCAATGAATGCTTTCCTTTTGCTGTGGTCTGCAAATACGATTTGCTGGCGGGGGGGAAGGAGGGGTGCTCTTATGCACATCATTAATGGCATTCTTGTGGGGATTGCAGTGTTGAACTAAAACCTAAAGCTTTTACATAATAACTTGCATGTGTCTGCACGTGAACTGGCCCTTTAAGAAGGAAGCTGTCTTGGGCTACTGGAAAAGGGGTGAATCCAGGCAAAAGGCTGATAGACTGTTAGGTGGTGGGGTATAGAGCCCAAACTAGGTGGCATTATTATTGCAAGTATGGTCACTTCATATCCTCTCCCTGAAGGCTTCACTGAATTAGAGGTGTTTGGCATTGGCACTGCCCTGCTGATGGAAGGTAAGCTGTGGGGGAGCGTTAAATAGTCAGATCCTTTCTCCATTGTTATTTCTGAAAGTCGAGCAAAAACAGGGTTTGCACAAAAAAAAATGCAAAATTGAAGCAAAGACAAGCATTTGAAAAACAGCTATTTAAACTTCTGGTTTGCTGTTGTTTCTATGGCTACAACATCAGTAGTTTTGGTGATTAAAATAAAATGATGGGTGGGGTGGAGGTTGCTTGCAACGCAGAACTGTTCTGTTTATGTAACTACATTACCGAGAGAGCCAGTGCTTGTTACATTGCCTTTTTAGCAAGAAATCGACTGCAGGTGGAGGGGATGCAAGTTTTTGTTGTTGATTTTTTAAGTGTTTTTATTTTCCTTAGGGAAGGGATGCTGAACTGATTTAGGAAACAAAGCTAATAGTTAGCATTCATGTTTTGTTTGCTGTGATGGACATTTTACAATCAGAGAAGTCAAAATTTGGCCTCATACTTTAAAATATATTCAGACTGATTTAGTGTAGTTGTAATTAATAGCTTTTTGGTAAATCTAGGGAACAGAAATAAACCTGCATGAGACTCAAAAGCCTGAACACTGTTAAAAATTGGGTTCCAGGTAGAACAGACTCAACTAACGTAACTTAGCCAACATGGTCTGTTAGTCTATGGGCTGCTCTTGTGGGAACATATACAGCTTCTTCTGACCATAATTAAATTGTTAATTTATATGTATTTGGGGGGTCTATCAAAAGACTATTCATGTGGCCATCACCAAATGCTTGTTCAGGGCCAGCTCTAACCCATGCAAAGCTTGCACCCGTGCAGGGCTCAAACATTTGGGTCCCACTCTTTTCTCCTTGCTAGAACTGTGCACTGGGTCTGAGGTTCTGGCAGCATTCAAGGAGACCTATCAAGGAGGAAAAAGCCTTTGTTCTATAGCCCATCCTCAGGAATGTCAGGAGAAAAAAAGTACCCAAGATTCCAGATGCAATTTTCTGGACTGGTAAGGCCCAGTGCCAGCTAAAAGAGAACAGCACCCCCCCATCTTTGAATCAGAAATATATCCACCCACACAAGCTGGCCAGAAGAGTTTCACACTTTAGGAGCCCATCCTTGGAGTACAGGAGAAGAGAGTTTCTGCTGCTAGAAGAGAAAGGCCTGAAGGTCTAAGAGTCCATCTCTGTAACATGGACTGAAGAGACAGAGGGTTTAGGGCCACCATTGGCCAAATGAGGCCCTGGCCAAGGCTGACTTTAGGTTTTGTAGGCCACTGTATAAATTAATTTTTCACAACTGGAAAGCCAAGAAGTAGGAGTAAGAGGGGTATAACTGGTGGTGTAGAAAGGGTTTGACAGCTGAGTGGGACAGTATGGAATCATTTGTCATACAGGATGACTGTTCAACACCTCTTATCCAAGCTGAAAACACCTTTCCCCTAACTACCTGCTGACTGGCCTTCTAGTCTCCCCCACATCAGCATTCTGTTCTCCTTTTTTCCTCTAAATCTGCCCACAGCCCATATTTACCCCTCCTAGCTCCTATCTCTGTCTGTTACTTGCCTAAGCACCATATGCCTCCATGTGGCTGGATTCCTCCTGCTACTTGTAATCTGGTGTGGGGGACAGAGTGCAGATCTTTTTCTTCTGTCCAACAGTAGCTTTTGCATTCTGATCACACTCCAGGGATGGGGTTTCAGAGGACAAGTCTCTTTTGGCCAGCACGCTCTCAGTCTTTTCGGTTTATACTCAGGGACTGGGTCTTGGAGTCCGCTTTGAACCAACGAGTGAAGAGATGTTCAAAAATTAGAAATTTTTTTTTACCTCAAAAATGTTTGGTTCAAGTTTTGGAAAGGACTTGGGTTGGGTCTTATTTTATCAAAGCCTGCTTGTCCCTATTTATTATATGTATTTTTCTTCAATTCCAGTCTAACCCCTGATTCTCTTATGGTGGTTGGTGAATTAACTAGTCAGTTGTTTTAACTATCAAACCACTGGCATCTCAATCAATATTCAGCGGCATATGTAGCTAACATATTACATAAAGTTGGATCTAAACTCTGCAGGTTTAGATCTAGGGTTTCCCTTTTGATCCATATACCACTATGACCTCTTATAACCTCTTATATTACTATGGTAGATGCTACAAAGGAATCAGAGCATTCCATTGCAATGCAAATTCATTTTAGCCATCCTGGTGGTGTTGTGGTATATATACATATATATCTGTGATAAAACATACATACAAGCATTTAGTGACTGAAAGCCAAATAAAGTACAAATTCCATAAAAATAGACCTTCCCACATGCTAGGGGTTTTAAAAAAAATGAAGGCCTAATTTGATTAAATTTGATTAAAGTAAACACAACTGAAGTTGTGATGGCTCAATATTTTTATACGCTAATTTTAGATAGCGTGGTTGGTTGTTCTGTAGGTCACTACACTGGAGTACTAGTACATTGGAGTACTACTTTACTGGTATTGTCTGCCTGGAGACAAAAATGAAATGTGTATAATCAATTATAAAACTAAATCATTTTAAATAATAAAGGGTTAATATCTTTACAAAGATGTTGTAAGTTTAATGAACATTTTCCTTTTGCTATGGTTTACCAATTCAGTTTGCAGAAGGAAAGGAGAATGTCTGTTTTCATTAACATTAGTAATTGGACATGACTGCAGTATTTGAACTGAAAATTCAAAGTTGGAGATTTTTTTTAAACATAATGTGTCTGAGTGTGCACAAGAATTAGCCCTTTAAGAAGAAAGCTGTTTTTGGCTTCTGGTACAGGGAATCCATGAAAAAGGCTGATGAGTGTTTGCTAGCAAGACGTAAAGTTTGGGCCAGTTAACACTATTATTGTAAATTTGGTTACTTCATACCCTCTCCCCGAAGGCTTCACTGAATTAGAGATAGTTGGTATTGGCACTGTCCTGGTGCCCTTGAAGGTAAGCTATTCAGGGGAAAACTAAAGGGTGCAGGAGAAATCAAATCCTCTCCCCCGAGCTATTCCTACAGATCAAGCAAAAAAGAGCATTATATATATTTATTTTTTGAAATATTTTTGTATCTATTTTGCAACAGAATATAGATTTCAGGGTTATTGTTAGTAAGTTTATGCCACCATTGATTAGGACAATTAAAATAGGACAAGGATTGCTTACAATGCAGAACTGTCCAGTCTGTATAACGGCACTATTGAGACAGATAGTGCAAGTAAGATTACTATTGTAAGGAATCAGGTGATAAGTGTTATTCTATACAGATTTTTTTAAGTGTTGTTCTATTTCTCTTTAGAAAAAAAAAGAAAGACGTGCTATGTATTATATTAGTTAGATTTGGTGGCACTATATGGAACCTGGCAAAAAAAGTTCTGCCTTGAGAAAAGGAAAAGTGAAATATAGAAATATGTAAGAAGACAGTTTATGCTTCATATGAGGAATCACACCCATGACACTATTGTGCAGCTGGAGACTTGGCTTCCTTTGTCAGACATGTCTTCTCCCTTCGAAAAATCTTTTTGTCACTTATTTCTGTTGACCCCTATGTTTATTTTATGGGTCAGCAGTTGTTTATTGTATATATCTTTTCATAGCAATTATTGCTGTCTCATTACGGAAAAGACTGGTGTCATTGTGTTTCCCATTTCAGTTGATTCTAGCCAAAATGATGATGTTTTTCAGCTCTGCTTGGGTTCTGTCTGAATGGCTTGACAATCATTTCTTTTCGCAAAATCAAAGAACTCCGAACACCCGGTAACTTCCTGGTTCTCAGTGTTGCATTGGCTGATTGTGGGATCTGCATCAATGCATTCATTGCTGCTTTTTCCAGCTTCCTGAGGTATCTACATCTTACACTTTCTTCTCATGTATTTTTTTTTAAACTCAAAACGACTGCATAAAAAACAAATAATTCTAAACCTAATAGGTTAATCAAATGAACCCATATCTACTGCATTATTTAACCATATTTGTCTATCTTGAAAACAATGAAATCAGATTCATTATGTAGGCCAAGATTCACAATAATATTTAGGATCCTAACTCTCACTGAAATTGGGAGCTTAAGTACCTTAGTGCTTTCACCTTACAAATTAAAAAGTAGCTTTAGCATTGCCAGTTAAATCACTGAAAATAATAACTTAAAGCCAAAAATCTTCACTAATGATTAGACCAGAGCTAAGTGAATAATTCAACAACTATTTGAATTTTCATTCAAATAAACCTCCAAATTTGTCCCAAAGTTATTTGCGACCCTATCTGTGATTTTTCCCTGAACACTAGTATGAGGGCATTTTTGTTCACAAAAAAGTTGGTAAAAATAAAAGTGTCATTCATGCAAATCTCTTTGCATGGAGGTTCAAATCAGTTATGACATGTTAAGCCTGCCTCCTTTTCATAAGTGTCAGTAATTCAATCAGGGAACAGAATAAATACCATGTGGCTATACGTGACCAATTGCACAGCAAATGAATAGTCACAGCAACTATTTCACAAGCAATCCAGATTTCCAAATATGTTCACATAAAACATCTATTGAATAATTCCATGAGTTTATTTTAAAAAGTGTGAACAATAAACATCTCATATAGAAAACAGTTAAATTATTCAAATAAATATTTGCTATAATTTACCCATCTCTGTTAATATGAGTAACTGAATTTTTCAGACTAACAAAGTAAATGAACAAACACAATAAGGTCCCCAGTTCAGTATGTTTTTAAGTCCTTCCCTATTGCAAGCAGTATTTAAGCACATATTTAATGTTAAGTATGTATTTAAATCCCATTTAAGTCATTAGGGATACTTCCCTGAATTGGAGTCTAAAAAGTAAAAAAAACAAAGACAGTATCATACAGTATACATGGTCCATTGATTTCAAAACCTGCAATTTAGTTTTAATTTTACTTCACAATACAGTAATATGGTATTTATAAGAGCAATGAGAACAACGGTTAGATGGTAAGCTCTTTGGGGCTGGGACCATCTTTTTGTTCTGTGATTCTATAGCATCTAGCACAATGGGGTCCCAGTCCATGACTGGAGCTCCCAGGGACTATCGCTATACAAATAATAAATTAGACTCTGAAGGGGTCCACTCACCAGTGTCAGGCAGGGTGTGGCAGGTCTCCTCTCCAACGCCCCTGTTGATAGCTTCTCTGGTCCTGCTGTGATCTGGCCTGTCTGTGGCTTACATCCTCCAGACAGCTCACATGTTTCACATCCACCCCTTTCAGGGTATACAAGGAGTCCAATAGCAGAGTAGCCCTCTGGGCTAGATACTTATTATCTCTGGGTCTCCCACTGGGTGGAGGCCTTGTCCTTCAGGCTTCAGGGCCTTTCTCTCCCCTAGACTCCCCAAATTAGGGGTCCACTTCTGCATTTGGAAGTCTTTAGGGGCTGGTAGGGGAACACAGGCCCACCATCTCCACCAGGTTCTAATTTAGGTCCTAGTGTAGACAGTTATGCCCTGCACTACCAAAGTGCTACACTGCTGCTCCCTGGATTACAGCATACCTGTCCACTCTTTTCCAATGGGTAAAGACATCCAAAGATAAAGTCTCAGATCTTCTACAGATCTCAAACCTCTTTCCTTTGTGTTTGGCCATGCTACAGTCAGGCCTCAGGCCACTGAAATTCCTGCAGAGCTCCTTTCCAGGAGCTCAGAATGTAGGTCGGCTCATCTCCAGAGTCTGCTGCTCTTTTGAGCTGGCCTACTCCCCTTTGGAGCTGTTCCTCCAAGCCATGCATGCTTTGCAAGTGTGGTGGGATGGAGCTGCCGGGCCCAGCACAGCTGCTTCACCCCTTTCTTACTGATGCAAGGTTTGTGTACCCAATATTAAAAACTCCAGTATTAACATCTATAATTGCAAAAGCTGACAACCCTTTAATGCATCCACAAATTGTGAGCAAAAATAATTTCAGACACATTTTTGTGCCTGCAATTAGTGACATTTGGATGGCCAGTTGAGTGCCTGATTTGCAGGCATAGACCCACATTTTCCAAGTAGGGTACCTAAAATCAGGCACTTAAATCTAAATTTATATTTAGAAGGGGCCTTTTTTCAAAGCTGCCGAGCACTTACAGTTCCCATTAATTTAAATGGGACCTGGGTTGTTTAGTATCTCTGAAAGTCAGGCCACTCCTATGGATTTAAAAACTGAATTGGCACCAGAGTCACATACTATGGTGTTAGGGGACGTATAAGAACACTGAAAGGGAAATCACCAGGTGACTTCAACTCCACCCACAATTTTACAGCAACAAAAAAGGCAGGATTGGTGAAGGCTGAGATTAAAATGTAGCTCTAAAAACTCTTTGCAAGGGTGATCATTATGTTTTGTGTGCAAATTAGCAAATTACTGTTCAATGAGGTTCTACTGTATTTCCTTTCATTTCATGACTAAGATTTTGTAACTGGTTTCCATTTTTTTGTATGAACTTTACTAAAGGGGCTTAAACTGACAAGTTATCCACCCTCAATGCATATACATGTTGAAATTGTATAATTTAATACGTAGATTGTTTGCTTACAAACTCTACATTCATCAACACAACAACAAAACATGGTTTAGATTTTAAATACAGAGAAAAATGTATTACACCAGACACACTGTGGTAACTACTGACGAATATTAATGATGACCACACTATCAACAGTATTTACACATTTCAAAATAAGAAAAAAATATACTGTATTTTTTCTGAATTATTTCAATTACCAAAGATGTCTTCATCTATTTCTATTACATTTTGAATGGTTTCCTTATTTGTTTGCAGGTACTGGCCCTATGGCTCTGATGGTTGTCAGATTCATGGATTTCAGGGCTTTGTGACAGCACTGGCAAGCATTAGCTCCTCTGCTGCAGTTGCCTGGGACCGGTATCATCATTATTGTACCCGTAAGTGCTACAATTTACATAGTCCCATTGTTTTGGCATTTCATTTTAAAATAGGAATGGTTTAGATGCAGAACACCCTAGCTGCAATAGTATTAAAACATTTACAAATATAAATATATACCAATACATGTTAAAAACTATTTTAAAATAGGTCTAAGATGTGGCATAAACAAAATATTTGATGATGGGATCCTGGCCATGTAGGGGGCTCTAGGCAATGGAGAACAGTAAGTGCTTTAAATATGGATTTAGAACTATATTTAGTACCATGGTTAGTAACATAGATGTATTACATCATCCAGGTTACCACCACATATTGATCATAGTGTCATGGTCCCACATTATTATTCCCTAAGCTATCCAGAACCTCCAAGGAGATTAAATTTCATGTTTAAAAAAAATATACACCATTGCCCCCAACCCAGCAATCTGATCTGCACAGGCAGCCCTTCATGTCTGGGTGTTGCCTGATTGACTGAAATTAGGTTCTGCAGGCATACAATTGCAGGATCAGGCACCACATCAAAAGCAGGTAAAATAGATAGAATGCATTATATATTATAGACCGAATACAACACCCATATTAAGAGGGCCCAAGCGCCTATATTCTAAAGAGTCATTTTCTTGCAACTTTCTCAAGTTTCCCCTTTTTAACTAACATGCAATACATTTGCTCTCAGTGAGGGAGCACAAAAATTGTTAAGCAGTTTTCAAGCATGGAGAGAGTGGAGGAAACGCTGTTTTTCTGCTAACAAAAAATCATTGCAACCTTTTTTTTTTTTTTTTAAACTAGTTCTAGCACCTCAATTGGAAATGGAAATTTAATATTTGGCAGGGAGATATAAATGGACACTAGAAGCCTAAATACTTCCAAGCACAGAAATACCTTTCTGCGGTCTTGTAAAAATTGGTTCTGAATTGGCTAAGATATAGAGATGTGCACTAGCTTTAATTATAAAATTATCTGCCAGTGTTCTCTGAGCACAGTGTTCATGTGCATATTTAAAGTGAGTGGAAATTTCCATTGAATCACCGTATCCCAGGATCCCATTAAATTTGTGCATGCATGCGTAGGATTATAGTTTTAATATGTACAGGCTTCTGGAATATGGTCTATGAGGAGACAGAGCTACACAGAAGTTGCTATAATTTGTGCTGGGAACTAAACTGTCCTCCAGCCGGCCCCATTATTGAGTGGAGAAGGGTATAAAGATAAAGCCACCTTTAAATTCTGCACTGAATGGAACTCAAGAGGACCCTACGGTGAAGCCCTGTTTTCTTTTAAAAACAAAAGAGCTAAGAAAAAAAACAATGAAAATATGAATATTTGTTTCCCAGACTTCAAAGTTCTTTTGGCTAGCAAGAAATTGCAAATGGAAATTCCTGTGGAAATTCCATTATCTGAACTATTTGGCTAGACACCTAACCTCAACACTGACCCGTATTCCTTAGCAGATTTACAGGAGGTTGCTCTGTAGGATGTTTGCAGCTGTGGAAGCAGAGGCTACCCATGGGTTATGCTGAATCAATGCTTCTCCCGTGTTACCTCCCAATACCACATACTTAGTCAGCACTTTCCATTTGGGGAGTGCAAAAACTACCTACCTCCCCAACAGAGGGGAGATCACTGGCACCTTGTGCTGCCACAACACCTCTCTCAACAGACATTTTGTGATCGGAGTTCTTGCATACCTGGCTATGTTGGTGAGCGAATCAAGCCCTTTATTTGTTGTGCTAAAAGTATAGTACAGTATTATCTGAGCATGTCTATTTTCAGAGACCCTGCTATTAAAAAAAAAAAAAGTCTTCAAAAATGAACTGCTAATTAACGGGGAAATCACTGACTCTACTCTCCACTCCTCATGCCAGCAGCTACCTTAGTATTCAGAGAGCCTTTGAGACACAGCATTTCTGTGACTAAAACAGCAAGTATTAAAACTAAATGTGAAGCTTGCCATAAGCTTTTTTTTTTTTTTTTTTTTTATGTCAAGCCCACTCCATTAGATGCAAAAGGGTTGCTATCATTTTGTTCTGAAGCTTTGGTCAAGAATTCAGCTCAGGCAATGAAAAGTTTTCCTTTCAGGCCCAAACAAAGGCCCTGGGATAGCACAGGCCATAAGTAGCATGCATACTAATACCCTTTGGAAATATGTTTGCGAGAGAACAGCAGCATCCCTACTTGACAAAAGAGCTGGACTGAAAATAAGTATATCTTTGGAAAGACATTTTACAGTCTGCAAGATTGACTAATTCTTTTGTAGTGTGTGTTGTACAGCTTTTTTCCCCACCCATTCAGTGTAGGATCTTAAAAGCTAAGGCAAATGGACCCTGAGGATACAAATTAACTTCTCTTTATTTTGCTTGAATTGTTACTTACTGATAACCAAACAACAGCAATGCTCTTAGTGAAGATTTCAGATTAAAAGGAAAAGCAGAACAGAGTAGTTTTCAAAGCCAGTGCTCCAAGACTATTTCACATGCTGATTGTGAGGGAAAGCAGTTCACAGTTCCTGATCTCTAGAAATCTGATACATTAAAACTCTAGCCACATCCTGCCCTCAATCTATACATTCAACTCCCATTGACATCAGTGTGAGTTGCATGCCTGTACTAGGGGTGCAAAGTTACTGTTAGCCTATAGACAGAAGTATTTTAGGGGCTATGTAGTTCTCAGTTTCATCTTTGGCTCACCAGAAAGAATGTGACCGGAGATACAGGCTGCCCAGATTCAATCACATCTCTCATCAGGCTGTTCCATTATCATGGAAACTCTAAACTTGATGTTAGGGGCTGGGTTTCATTCCACACCATTTATCATCTGCTTTTGGAACTCTAAAGTTTAGGATGAAAAGGGCAATAGAACTCTGACAATCTGATTTCTATATGTGATGGGACTTTTCAGTTAATGTCAGAGTAAGAGGTTTACCCTTGGAGTTGAGCCCTGAACTCCCCTTCATCCTGCCTCCTCTAGAGCAAAATGGTCAGTTAGGGTCCAGGCAACCATCACACTGGAAGTAGCAAATCACCATTTTCCCCAGTATGTGAGGAAGGCCCTAAAAAGGCTAAAAGGCCCTGTAAAAGCATGTATAAATCAAGGAACTTTAATCGCTAACATGTTAATTTTTAATGACTTAATAAGGAGACAATTTGATTGTCATATGGGAGGGGAAAGTTGACATTTGAGGTATTTAACATCTTCCGCCCAAAATCCTCAGAGTAACAACTCAGGGCAATTGTTTCCTCTCAAAACCCAAGAGAAGTGACTGGAGTTTAAGAAGGAAAAAAAATTTTTAAAGCAAACCAAAGGGTATTTCATCTCAGTATCTGATATTTAGTGAGAAAATGGGTAAAATCGAAAGGGATTTCAAATCATTTGATGATTACAGAGAAAGTTACTCACATGCTTTTCAAACAGGCAGCAGGTGCCCCTGGGTGATGATGCCTTTAATGGGAAAAGGGAGGAGAGACTGGAACCAGCAGATTCAAGAAAATCCTGTGGTAGTTGGGAGTGGGCAGCAGTGTGAGGAACAGGGGTTCAACTAGGCATTCTAGAAGTGGGCACTTTTACTTGGGTACATTACCAGCTTAGAGAGAGGTGAAAGCTTCTATCCTTGATTAATTTAAGTATGGTGAAACTCTGCAAACATGTCAGTTTTTATTGATCAAAAAAGGAAAAACAATGTGATCCTCATACATGAGGAGAAAGCTGACCATTGGGGAGAGTATGGGGTGTTTAATAACCTCAGCTCCATTCTGCAGTATTGATTCAAGGCCAATTAAGTGATTGCTGTTTTAAAAAAAGAGAAGTGAATGGGGGAATGCAAAATCTGAAGGGGATTGTATATCAGTATTCGATAATTAGAGAGAACAGGAGCAAAATATGAGGGGACTTCAAATCAATTCTTTTAAAATTAGACACAAAGGAAAAAGACAAAGGGGATTTATATCAATATTTGAAAATTAGCAAAAAAGGGATAAAACATGAGGAAATTTTATCTCTATATTTGACAATTAGAGAGAAAATGGGCACAATCTGAGGGGCCATGCCATCAAAATTCAATAATTAGCAAGAAATGGGACGAAATATGAGATTTCTATATCAAAATTCAGAAAGTTATTTCCCCCTCACGTGCCATTCAAAAAGGAACCCCATGGGTGATGGAGTTGTAGCATGAGAAGAGGGGGAAAGTTGGAATGAGAAGATTCCAGAAGATTCTGTTGCAGGTGGAATGGGTATCAGCTGGGAATGAAGAAAAAGTTGGCAAGTGAGAAATGGGGTTCAGATGGACATCTGAATAGATAGCTCCATCCAGAGCTTGAATTAGTAATGACTATTAAATATGGGACAAGTCACTTGAATTATCATATATGTCAATCGACTGAAAAGGAAAAACTATTTGATTCTCATACATTATGGGAAAGTTGATCAGTGTTGTGAGGAGTTACACACCAAATCAATAATTCAGGCTAACTGTTTTCCCCTTCAAAACCATATGTGATTTCAGTTTAAAAAGGGAGGAGGGAAAACAAAACCTGAGAGGATTTTATATCTGTATTTGAAAATTAGAGAAAAAAAGGCAAAATCTGCAAAGATTTTCTATCAGTAATTGTTAGTTAGACAGAAAAAAGGGGCAAAGAAGGGATTTTGAAAAAAAAGGGTAAAATTGGAACATATTTTACATTGCTCTTCAACAATCATAGGAAAAAGAGGCAAATATGAGATTTTTACATCAATATTCAGTGATTAGACAGTTATTGCATCTTCATCTGCTAGCTGTAAGTGCTGAACAATTAGGAAGCAGTCCTTACCAACTTATTGTATTCAGTGTAGCTGCTCTGTCATGCTTCCTTTGTCTAGACTTGCTGCTATTTCATTGTTTCTCCATGAGACCCTGAAGAAACTCTAATTTCTACAGATATCCCCATGGATTTGCATTGCAACAGGCAGTGAAAGGTTACTCACAGCCATTGACAAAGGGAGTTGGGGCCCTCGACAGCCATAACAAGAACCAAAGTAGTAAAAACCTTTTACTTAGGACACCTTATTAACAACTGCATGTAAAGAAGCCATTTTGCAGAACACTTACTGGATTTTTATAGGACCAATAACAATGCTACATATTATTGAGCATCATGTAATGGGACCCTAACTATAGACACCACATATTATTAAGGTTGCCTGATATTTCCCATTATAAAGACTCTATTTTCAGTTGCTCAGAACTTCACAATCTTTAACCATTGTGACTGAAATTTTTCATGTGCAGTATCTGCCTCAAGCTGAATTGTTTTGGAGAATGTCAGCCACAGCAGTTCAGTCATTTCAACAGCTCTTGTGTTAAAATATCCTTGTGACCTTTTCTTTGAGAAGTTGTAGTTCCTTCATGCTGTGGAGCATGGACTCAGAATTTGGCAGGCAGATGGCCTTTCAGTCAGGGATGTGCTTTTTGCTGTTTCTGTGAAAATCCACCCAAATATGGGCAAGTTATAATCGTTTGAAAAAAATCTCAGTTCACAGATGCTCAGTAGGCACTCCTTAGAATGTAGCTATTAAAATCTCCAAGGATTACAGGATCCAGTGGGGGGAAAAAATAGCACGTGATCATATAATTAAAGTCCATCCTAATACACAAGGGGGGGCAAATTAAGATTGTACCTTAATTCTGGCATTTCCTAACTTTTCAGTGCTTGACTTTGCAACTTTAATGTCCTGTTAACACAGTTGTGTGTGTAATAAATATATATATATATATAGACAATCATCTTACATAAAGCATTCCTAAAACAGATGATGAAAATCTCCCAAAGTCATGTCCCTCTGTATATGAGAGGGAAAATATCCTTTCTGACCCTCAAAGGAGTTAAGGCCAGAGCACAAGATTTTATTACTCTTAGTAGGTCTGATTCTTTATGGTCTTGCACTTGGTGTAAACATTACCACTTATCCTTTTGATTTGGTAGTATTTTGGCCCTGATTCAAGAAAGCATCTCTGTTCATGCAACACTTGAGGACATGCTGACCTTTAGGTATGTGCTTAAGTGTCTTCCACAATCAGGGCCTTTATTCCTACTTTGGATAATTGTAAGAGCCTAGACAAGAAGTTTTGAGTAAAGCTATAATCTGGTCTACACAGTGTTGAATAGTTATTGTTTTGTATCAATGCTGTCACACAAACTCCAAAACTTGAAATAATATTGTTTCACTGTGATACGAGACTGTGGTCTTGTCTATTCTTGTATTGAAATTAGTTGTGTTTATTTTTTCAATGCAATTCCAGCTCCAGGGAACTTGACTGATATTGATTTGTTTTCTTAAATTAACACCATCTCTGAAGTGAATGTAATGCTCTGGGAAGATGTCAATCATATTCTTCAGGACTATCCAAATTCTCTAAGCCCTGACCAGATACAGCACAAGCAGTGGCTGCACAAGCTTTATTTACATTGCCTTGCCATTGTGGCATCTCTGTTCTTAAGTGACCACCCCCAAAAAGAAGAAGGTAGTTTTAGTTCAATTCAGTTGTTAACAATCTGCTGAGACTTCAAAGACCCTGTTTATTTTAGTAGTAAAACAGAACAACTGCACTTGACTCTAATTCAATGCCAAGAACCTCTAACTACTTTACAAACATTAAACATACCTTTGTGACATACAGTAATATGGTTATGCAGTGTTGCAAATGAGGAATGAGACA
Organism: Emydura macquarii macquarii; assembly: GCF_026122565.2. Classification (NCBI taxonomy): domain Eukaryota; kingdom Metazoa; phylum Chordata; order Testudines; family Chelidae; genus Emydura; species Emydura macquarii. The sequence goes on from NW_027131527.1 coordinate 2,617,516, forward strand.
AAAATAGTTAAGAGCCAAAGTTTTCAACAATATCCTCCAGTTTTGAGTTTCTCCGATAGACCACATGCTCCACCACCTTTTAGAGCACAGTCGAGACCTGGTCAAAATACAGACTTCCCACCACCTCTGATGGAAAACTTTGACAAAAAACAAAAACACCTGTGTCAATATGCTCCGAGGAAAAGTTCAAACTTGTCAGTGGAAAAAAAAATCAAAAGCCAAAATATTTATTCCAAAAAGGCATACGTTTTTAATTTGGAAATGCTGATTTGGTGCTTTGTTAGAGTTGTACTTCTGGAGCCTTTTGCTCACATTCTCCTCTGAGTGGCCAAGCTACAAAAAAGAATAAGCCAGCAAATAACAGGCGGCACACAATAAAAAGGCTGAGCAACACTGTGAGATGGTGCACTTCCCCTCCATCCCTTTGTATCACAGGAGTTTTAATCCCACTGGAGAGCCCAGGCCCTAGAGACCAATGGGAGCATAAGACAACTGAACTACAACTCCCATACGGCACTATAAAAGGATACCCAAAATATTTAGTTTTTCAGGCACACAATTTTTTACTGAATAAACCAAAGCAAATATTTGTACAAAAACCAATCTATGCAAAGCAAATATTTGTACAAAAATATTTCCACCCTGAAAACCTTGTTTTCTGTTGAAATACTGTTTTGATTTCTGTTGAAATTTGTTGATTTTCTGTTGATTTTCTGCTGAAATTCTGTTGATTTCTGTTGAAATTTGTTTTCTGTTGAAATACTGTTTTGATTTCTATAATTCATTGACCAGACAGGCACGTGGACTGTGCAGAATCAGTTTTTGCTAATAGCAAAAGATTAGTTATTCTTAAAGATCTAGAGGAATGGAAGCACCTGCTCTAACTTTTAGGTGCAAATTAGTTCACAGATGAAACCAGGTTTGAATGACAGCACTGGGTCCTGAAATTAAACATGGCAGGTCAGACTGTAAATCAGAGTTTAAAGGATATTAACACATATCTGAGATAAAACATGGTTTAACAAAAACAAAAACAAAAACAAAAAACCAAGCACCGTATCAAGATGGTCAGAACTTTTGGTTACTACTGTACCAACTTTGATCACCTTGGAAAATGTGCATCTGTAGCAGGAACTTAGCTGGCCTGGCTTCAGGCCCCACCAATGCCTCAATTTACCTTCCAGTTTGCATCAAACAAGCCACCACATTTGGTGTTTTTAAACTACTGCTCCCCTTCAAAATGTGGTCTATTACCATAAAAACACTCAGAACCTTCCAATCCTCTTCTCCTGGCTCAATTAGTCCTTGCAGTTTATAACAGGTTTCAGCTTCCATATGCCCTTCCTCTAGGCTCAAAACTCTTTTCAGCCCTTTACTGGGTTTTCCCCTTCGTCTAGCTTATAGTTCTTTGCAGCTGTCCTGTGTAGGGCTTCTCTCCCTGTAGGTTCCTCAGCTTAGACTTATTCCTCAATATGCGCCTGCTCCTTGCAAATCCATCTCCCTGACAGAGTTGCCACCTGTTGCCCCCTTCCTAGAACACCCCCTCTCTGCCGGCCTGCCTGCTATTTACCTCACATCATGTGACCTCTGGAACTCTTATTCCCTCCACCTAGGGAGGCAAGCTACACTTAGCACACGTGAGACTGAGCCTCATCCTCCTTATAGGGCCAGCTCACCTTGAAACACTATCCAATCACTCCCTGATGATTTTTGTCTTGACAAAGACTTTCTTCCTCCCTCTGTATATTTGTAGTGAGACAATTGTGTATTATGACACAGCCCAAAATCTGGATTGACTGTACCCCGAGAAATGTGATGATGTAAAATTTCCATTAAATTAAAGGAAGGACTAGAATCGTAGCAAGCATTCTGTAAAAGATGCTTCTATACATAGTTATTACCCATTTTTAGAACTTACATAGCTTGCTGGCTACAAAACAAGGTTTGGTTTGGTTTTTCAAAATACCAGAGGAGATTAGTCCACTCTGAGGGCTTACCACTTGCACAATCATATTCTAAAAGCAGTAAAAAACACTTTTTAAAACGCCACTTTTGTCTATATCTTGGCAAAAAAAGACAATCTTAAAGCAGATGCAGGTTTTATTTTTGCTCTTTTATAAGTACAAATAATGGTTTAATAGAGTTAGCTAAACCAGATTTTGTAGAACACAAAATAAGATTTGTCCCAATTGACTTGGAAGTGATAGATGTATTAAGCAAACCCACCCGAACCATTGTTTATAACAGAAACATAAATCGAACCTTTTTATATGGCAAGCAGCCCTACCACACTTGTTTTAACATATATTTGTTCTGGCTGCATTTTTAAAAGGACAAATATGTAGAGCTTCTTGTTTTATAGACACACTAGGAAAAGAGGTTAAAGATAATCAAAAAATTCTGTTCAGTTACATTGATGTAAATAAGGAATAATTTCACTGTTTTCAACTGGAGTTACTCTGAATTTCTATCAGTATTCAAAGAGCATAATCTGACCCTTTGCAGGCAAGATATATCATATATGTAGGAATCATACAATATATTAATTAATTATCATGATAATAAAGCAATAGTGTTTAAATGACCCCCCAAAAATCAATGGCTGTTTGATAACTACTGCATTAAATATACAGTACTTCAAAATCAATATTTTTTACATTTTATTTAATTACATTATAACTTACAAAAAATGTGATGTATTTATATTATACAGAGAGCATTTTCCTAGAATATAATAAAAAGCAATTACACTAGACTTAATCATTTCAGCTCTTTCTGGTTTTAATGTATTTGGGCCATTGATTCTTTTCCCTCAAGCACAATTTTAAAAAAGAAAAACAAAATGCTGAAAATTGACAAATTGTTGTATAAAGGGAGTGGGCAAGGAAGCAAATACACCACTGTCATAACTGATGGAACTCCACTGACATCAGTGGAACTATGCCAGCTTACACCAATGGTTTATTTGCTCTTTATTGTCTAAATAAAGCCTGTGTGTGTTGTAAGAAAATAGCACATTAATTCACCACATACAACTCCCCTATATATATATGTTATGAGTATGTGGTCTTGTTAGCAATTTTTTGTCTATCTTCACAGTTTCACCAGTTTAAAGCTCACTTTTCCCTTCTGTTTAATGCTTCCTGCACAAAACGTGTATTTCTATTCCTTCCTTTTTTTTAAAAAAGTACTACAGGATGCTACAGAAATGGTTCAAAACACTACCTGCGGAGCCTGAGGGCTATTGCTGGAGATTACCATGGCACTTTTTCTTAATAAAGTCCCCCAGTCTCCACAGTTTACATTCCCAGACTGATTTGTGTCATAAAAACATAGAAACTCAGGATTAACCATACCAAATGAGATAATAGGACCCTCATTTCTGTTATTCTGCTTCTGGCAGTGTCCAGTTCCTGATTCTTCAAACAATGGTGAAAATATCCCATAATGTTTCTGGCCAGCTGTACATTACTCATTCCAGGGGGGGAAGAAGATTGCTTCCCAGCCTCAGTGAAGATTAGTTTATGCCCTGCAGCAAGAAATTTGATTATCCTCATATCAGCATGAATATAACTATAAATGGATATTCTTGGTAACAAAATTATCCAGCCCTTTTTAAATGCAGCCACAGTATTTGACTCCATGACCTGTGCTGCAGCAAATTCCATGGACTGCCTGCCTTCTCTGAAGAAATATTTCCTATATATTCTAAATTTACCAACCATTAATTTCATTTATTGACCTATTCCTCTTATTTTTTATGGGAGTGGGTAAAAAGATATGACTAATCAGTTTTTACTATAAAATTATATAGGGCAAGTACCTCTATCAATTTTTCCATGATTCATCTCTAGCCCAGGCTGAACAATTATACTTTCTGAGGGCAGAATAATTTATCTGGCAGAATCTTTATTACAGATAATGATGAACCAAAAAAAAAAAAAAAAACCTTGACTTTGAGATCACTGATTATGTCTGCAGTTAGAAAAAATATGCAATTTGTAAGGTGAGCAAATTTGCGCTAGAATCATTGAGACAATAAACAAGCAGCTCATAAAGTTATTTATAGAGTCACATTTCTGAATAGTACAAAACTTTGTGATGAACACTCATTTTTAGAATCCCATTTCATCTCCCTGACCCTTCTATTTGTATGGGATCTTCTTTATATCCTTCAGGTATGTAGCCTGATCAAATTCTTAAAACATGTTTTGAAAACACATGAAAAACTCTTTAGTGGAGGTGCATTAATGAACATTTCAGCTACCGCACTATATGTACCTCCTGTTTTGTGTAAAGTTGAGCAGTAATATCCTAGATATGTGACAAGAGTATGCCAAAAAGAAGAGTAGTTTCCTGGTTACTGAAGTCCTGAATTATTGCTTCACTGTGTTACTCCAGTTTTATGCCAGTGTAATTTCACTGAAATCAGTCTGATGTCCCTACACTATGCTTCAGGCAATAAAATATGGCAGAAAGCAATTACTATGCACCTTGGATCATCCTGAGTGTCAAACACCAGGAAAAAAGTAATCTTGGCAAAGATGGGTTGATAGCGAGCAGGAATAGATCATTTGGAGGACCATACTTAAACAGGCATACCATGTCCTTGACCCACTATGACCCTTCATGTCTCAATGTGCAGACAACCCAAGAAGGGGCTAAGTAGAGAGTGTCAGTTCTGCAATATTTGAAAGATCCAAACTGCAACAAATTGCACCTTGCAATTTTCCTCATGGCCATAGCTTTTAGGGCATTCATGTACGCATAGCTGGAAGCAGGGCCAGTGCAGCCACTAGGCAAACTTGCGACAAAATTTGGTGGGTAGCAAAAAACTGAATGAACTATTCATGAAACTACATAAGTAAACAAACAGGCTTCAGCAGTGGGAAAGAAAGGACAATGAGAATGTATAATCAGTATTATAATATTCTCTTTTTTCATGTAAAATAAATCTGTAATTATAAATGCAGATTTTTTATTCATACTAATGCACAATATTTATTTTCAAAAGTTAATGGGGGGGAGGGCACGGAAGGCTGAAGGTTTGCCTAGGATGCCTAATACTCTTGCACCAGCTCTGGCTGGAATACAGTACCTGGTCCATTAAGTGATGTTCTTAGAGTCAAATCCAACCCCTCCACTGCCACATGAGGGAGGGTAGCAGAGGGACAGGACCTGAGAAGCCTTTACAGGGGCACTGCACCCCATTTGTGTGTCATTGCAGAGCAAGGTTTGGAGGTGTAGGCCAAGTTACAGTAGGGGAAGAATGGATGGATCCATCAACTATTCTCCTCCATTGAGTAAGGAGAAAAGAGTGAAATGAGATACTGCGGGGCTACTGTAAGAGCCAGAGTAGTTCCAATGCCACTTTTTGCCCTGGAGCGATTCCTTCCACCACCACCACTGGCATCTGTCTTTTTCCAAGTCTGGCTACTTAAGCTTGGCATAGAGACAGGATTTAGCTCTGAGGCAGGAGGCCAAAGGTTGAGGGGATTCAACCACTTGAGGTGCAATAAATTCATAGAAATAAGAGGGAAGACTGGATAATTGCATAAAACGGGAAGTAACATTTCTGCCACATCAGTCCTGGAAAAGGAAAATTAAAAATCTCTTCGTATTTTAAGATTACGTTTTTCTCTGCTTTGCAGGAAGTAAGCTACAATGGAGCACAGCTGTCTCGATGGTGATATTTGTGTGGGTGTTCTCTGCATTTTGGTCTGTGATGCCACTGTTGGGGTGGGGTGAATATGACTATGAGCCCCTAAGAACCTGCTGCACATTGGATTACACCAAAGGAGACAGGTGAGAAGGTCCATAGTACTATTCTCTTAGCTTTTTGTGAAATGGGGGATCAGACCAGCAGTAAGTGAATTTTACAGCAAACACTTATCTTGCAGGGCTGACACTAGACATCTTATTGCTATAGATGCCCCATCTTTTCTGGGAGAGAGAAACTGGGTGATGTACACTGGTGGGTTGCTCCTGGCGTCCAGCCATGGATACTGCTGTGTGAGGTATCTCAGCAAATCTTTGCTGGGGACACCTGGGCCAGGGACCCACTCATATGGCAGATCCCACTCATTGCTGATGTCATGAAGGCTGTGGCACCTTTAAAAGAGCTAGATCCAAAGCTGCATTGGTACAGCTCACAGTGTGAGGGCAACTGGGTCAGACGCAGCCCTCAAAGTCAAAATCCTAGGCAGCTGCTATGCAATCTATGCTGAATACTGACCCTGTTCCTTCTCATGTTACGATGTCCTCCATTCTCATTTGTCTGTTTATCCACCTATTGCATCTTGTCATGATCTTTGATTCTGAACACTCTGGCAGGGACAATTTGTTTTACTCAAGTAAAACGCCCTGATTCTTGACTGAGGACTCTAAGTAATATCACAATAATAATTCATTACATTATTATTATCTTTATGTAATACCATCCATTTGCTGACATCAGATGAAACTCTTCAGCCAACAGTCCCTACAGCTAAACGAGGAGGAGGCTGATGGTAGGGTGTTTTCAGTGAGGCACTCTTCTTACCAGAACCCACTCCCATTGCTGATGCATCAGAGTGCAACTTTAGTGATCTTCACAACATGCCGCAAAGCCTGTCTGCTGCACTTAAACCATATGTCCTGTTCAGCATGTTTACAAATCTAAATATATAAATACTTACAGGCTTTTGCCTGAGAAGAGATTACAAGAGATCTTTTCTTTTCTATGAAGTCTTTCATTGGTAGTAAGGTAATATTTAAAATTGTGGTTCATTTGTGTTTCAAATACTGCAGGAGTGCTGGAGCACACGCTGATTAGTGCTTTTTATAAACAACAAACACCACATCAAAAAAGAATTAATGGGGGGCTGTTTTCCTCTATCCTCCAGGAATTATGTCACATTCCTTTTTGCACTGGCCATTTTCAATTTTGTGATCCCAGTCTTCATCATGCTGACAGCTTACCAATCTATAGAGCAGAAGTTCAAGAAAAGTGGACAATTCAAGGTAAGAAAGCTTCCCCAAGTTCCCCCACAACAAGATCACCTATATGAGGTATAAATTCCTGAACACACACACTCCCTCCCCGCCCTCATTGTCCTTGACCAAGATTTTTGAAACAACCCTTGCCCCCCTATAGAATCCTTGCCAGGTTATACACTAAAACCAGTGCATACTGAGATAGGATATAGGGAGTTTTTGTTCATTTTATATAGCTAACCATCCAGAGTAGCTTTGCTCATGAAACTTCTTTGTTACTTACTTAACTAAGTCTTAGCACATCAGTACAAAGCGCCCACAGACCAACAGCACTGCAAAGGAAATGTTGTGAGGACTCAGTTTCTAAGTGAGAGGCTGAAGGGAGGCTGGCTTCACAATTGTGACTTGCTTACACTTGGCGTGGGTAAATCAGAAATCTTTCTGAAGTGGAAACAAAGGAATTGTTTCTTCAGAAATGTTCTGGAGCACTGGGTTTATGATGATGTAATGTGGTGATTATGTAACTTGTTTTCTTAGGCACATGTTGTACAGTCAGTGGGCTTTGCACTTGACTGGCTAGCTCACACAGAACTCCCTCAGTTATCAAATTCATTCTCATGACCTCCTTACAAAAAGGAACAGAGTTAGTTTTTTAGGCAAAGATTTGTCCTAGCAGACTAGCGCGTCAGATACAAAGTGTGTACACAAGCCATATATTTCTTTAACAACGTTCAAAAAAATATTTGCAGTGAGTTTATTAAAGAGTCTGACAGCTTGTATCTTTGTCTAGGATGGTGTACAACAGTGCCTGGTATTATGTAGTCCTAGTTATGATGCAGAAAATGTACAGGCTTTAAAAAACTACAGTTCAGTACACACACACACAAATATGTGAGGTACTCCTACACTATGGCCATGAGAATTACAGAAAAGCCTATAAAATATAGAGACAATGGCAACACTGTTTTGACTAGATATCGATGAAATCTCATTTAATTTTTTGTATTATTTGTAATATTTGCTTTGTCCTGTTTATAATACCCTCTTAGATGCTTACAAAATCACATTCTGTCACTGATTTGTCCATTTTGCAAGCTTTCCGTTGCCCCCTGCTGTTTTCAGTGGAAATGAAATTAACATGGCTGCTTACTTAGCATTCCTGCTGATTTCAAGGGACACTGTGTACTTCACTCGGTTATATCACCACATGATCTCTGTCAGCTCTCTAGGAATAGCACTCACATGCAAACAGTTACTACTCTCCCAGCACCAAACATTAGGAGACACATCCACACCATTCTATCCAAACACCATCAATAGGAAAGGTGAAAGCACGAGGACGGTCTCTAACACGTATTTTTCTATTTAAAAATCTTTTACTGGTTTTGAACAAGGAATAGTAGGTTACTATATCTGTGCAACATATAGCTATGTAACAGAATGAGTGTGTGGTTTTGGTTTTTTCAGTTTAATACGAGTTTGCCAGTAAAGACACTGGTCATTTGCTGGGGCCCCTACTCTCTTTTATGCTTCTATGCTGCAGTTGAAAACGTGACGTTCATCTCACCAAAACTCCGAATGGTATGTTAAAAAAACACCACATTGACTTTGCTTTTTTCTGACTTACTTCTACAGCATAATATCAATTCACTAATCAATAGCTTGAAACAAAATATATAAAACAGTAAATGGTTTCTACATAGTGTATTATTCATGTACCATCTTTAAAGAAAAGCTGCTAAGTATAGTAATTACTATAATTAAAAATTATATTCGTCAGATCACCATAAGTGACTGCAAACAATTTAATTACCTTCACTTGTTGCTTTATCAGTTGATTTTGGATCTGGATCTATAGCCTGAGTATTATTTAGTTGTTCATTTTTTCATCTAACAAGTTCAAGTGGTATTACTCTAAAGTGCTGCTTTGGGCTCATTGTTTTCCAGCGTGGTGCATTCATTTCTTAAGTGAACCTTTAATTAGCAAAACCATTCTTAACAAAATGCTGTTTTACTTTTCCCACTGGACTCCTCCCCTCACCGAATAAAATCTTTTCTGAAAATGAATCTTTTGTTTAGGTTCTCTGTGTTCTATATTTGTGGAAACAAGAAGGGAATGCTAAGACTGCATATAAAAAGGGTGGGAGTTTAACGTATGTGCATGAAGTATAATTCCATTCTATTTCAAAATCAAAATAACTAGTCTCGGGGAACTGACTGGCTCAGGGGTTCAGTAACAACATATGAAGCCTGTCACGTGTAGCTCTGGTTAAAATCTACTCTCAGTTACAGGTAGTCAAAAGTCATTACCATATATTAGGTGTTCAGTACCCTATCTAAAATGAGTTAGTGATCTCAGTTGACTTCACAATGGATAAATGCTACCACAAACTGTGCATTTGTTTTCAGTCTCACCTGAATCTCCAGGGTACAGACATTGAACTGATTTCTCATTTTGGAGGTGGTCCCCTCCTAGTCAGGGAACATTGGCTGGGTAGTTTGGAGATGCTTCTGTTGTCTGTTCTTTACCTGTCATATGGGTAAAGGACTTATCTTCAGTTGACCCAACACTCATCACAAGCACCAAATTCACTTTTAAAAAATAATCCAGCAAAACACTGAAATGAAGTACTTTGGTAAGGGGTAAACCATGCATTTCTCAAGGCTAGACTGAAGTGATGCTACACAAGCCCATTGGATCCTCACTGCAATTTTTGCTGAAACTTACATATGCACAGAGAGACCGATTTTAATTTCCTGTTAAAAATGTTGTATCTTATAACAGATTCCCGCCATTATTGCCAAGACTGTGCCAATAGTGGATGCCTTTGTCTATGCCCTGGGGAATGAGAACTACAGAGGAGGAATATGGCAGTTCCTTACAGGACAGAAGATTGAGAAAGCAGAGGTTGATAACAAAACTAAGTAACAAATTATGGCTTTAAACTAAATTAATGCAGACACATAACTGAAAGCAAAACCAGCAGAGGAAACCATGTACATAAGCTAACTTTAATTAAAGGGGGTTCCACATTGGAAAGGTTCTGCATTGTCTACAAGCAATGAAATATTGAAAGAAAGTTATGCGGATAACTGTTGTTTCTCTTTCAATCTATCATGTGCTGCTTGTCAAACAAGCTGCCTTAACCTGTGTTGTTGTCGGTCTCATTTTATACGTCATTGCAAATAAACTGTGTGCTGTGAAGCATTTTTTTTCTGCTAGACTACGATCAAAGTGTAGAAAATGAACATGGATATTAGGTTATCCAGTAAGGTCTACCAGTATTAATATGTGCTTGGTTTGTCCGAATGGTATGTCTGGGTAATCAAAAGATTAAAGCAATATCCAGAATTATACCATATGATTGTGTCGATGGCTTATTCATCTGCATTTTTTAATTTCACATAAAATGGAAGTTCGCATATTTAGGGCCTGAATCTACCATCCTTAGTTTGTCAGAATTTCCAATCACTTCACTAGGTTCTTTGGTCTGCAAAAAGAGTACTGGATTGTATCCTACTCAGTTTAACCAAACCAAACTACTGTACATCATTCAGTTTCCTATTTAACTTTACTTTTACTACTCATGATGACAATCAGTCAAGGACTCTCTTATTACTCCATTACATTTTTTCAGATTTTATCAAACACTGAACAAAGACTGGATGCACATATAGGCCAAAATCTGTTCTGAAATCGGAGTGTAAATCTGAAGTAACTCCCCTACTGTCACTGAAATCCCCTGACTTCAGTGGAGTTATACCAGTATAAACACTGAATAACTGAGAGCAGACACTGGCCCAATTGTGAGTAATCAAGAATCAGATTTTTGAGCAGATAAATAGCAACTTAATCCCAAAATTATGGCTATTAAAATGTATTGTGAGTGATCAGTACTGTGCATTTAAGACTTCTGTATTCAATCACGTTTATGATGCCTGTATAACTGAAAACTGGCAGTTGGATGTTGCTTGTTATTACAAGATGTGTCTCTGCATGACCTATTTACAAAAATAGGTTACATGACACATTAGATTGAGAGATTGTGTGTACAGAGACCCAAATCCAGCTGGTTCTTAGAGAGAGCTCATGGTTAGTTCACAAACACTGAAACTAACAGAGTTTTGAATCCAAGTAAAGAAAAAAGTCTTATGAGTCAGGATCACCATTTCCAACACAATTTATTGGAGGGGAGAGAGTTTTGAGTAATGGAATACAGAAAGGTAGAATGGTGCAATACTAGACCATACTAAACCATTAGAGAAAGCTGTGTATTTTCTCGAGAGTTCGCTCTTTGGAAACCTTTTTCTTACCTATTTCCATCCTGGAACACAAAGATTTATTTTATTTGTTTAAGACCAGGCAAATTCACATTACTGAGGCAAGTTCCTTTTGAAGCCAAAGACCAAGATTTGGCTCTCAGTGCATTTTAAACATAATTTTGTGTCTTATATTGTAATCATTTTTGGGTTGATACTTGACAAGTGGTGGAGCTTATCAGTGTTCTTTACCTCCCTACCTGGTTACAAGTGTCAAAGTGCCTACAGCTATTACTTTAGTTTTTATGTATCCCTTTTTTAGTATTTGATTTTTTAAAACAATGATGGGTGAACCTTAAAATTGTTATTGATTGTGTGGAAGGTTGCTCAAAGCTCTATAAGCCTCTAGAAGAATGCTATCCCGGCTCTGAACAGCTAACACAAAAGAGTCACACACCATATCTGCAAAAAAAGCGTGAAGTGATATGGAATTTCAAAAGGTTTGGAGTTTGGTGTTAGTTTAGGTAAATATACAAACTATTGAGTGCTTATGCAAATTATCTGCAGTGTTTAAGTCCGCAAAATTTGGCTAGAAATCTCCCACGTACAGGTTCATTCATGAAACTTCTTCATTTCATGCTTCACATCATACCAAAAATATTGTGAGAAAACACAAGTCTCTTTCATGCTACCTCAGCACTTTCCAGTTTGGTCCAACCCAGCTCCTGAAAATACAAAGGTCATTTGACAAAAGGAGAGGGAGAACTGTGGAAAAATACTCAAATCTTTCAGACTTATATAGAGGGCCCAAGACCTAGAATTCAGACCTAGACTGAGATGTGAACCAGAATCTTTGCAAAGTACATGGTTGTTCTGATTTAGGATTCTGTTCATTCTCCTAAATTCTGATCCAGTTCTGGATCTAGATCTAAACCTCCATAAAATTCAAGGGAGTGGATAAGTTAATGTTAATTAGCTTGGATTCATTTCTAGGATTGGGCAAAAGAAAGGGTTGTCATTTTTTTTCCAAGGCAGTTTGGCCTCCTAAAAACCAAGGATTCCTCTCATCGATGTGCCATTGCAACTGAGGAGACACACTAAGCAACCCTTGGATTCTTATAATGCTGGTGTAATAGTGTTTGTGAATGAGGAAACCACCAATTTATTTATTTATTTAATGCTAACAAAAAAGGCACAAGTCAAGAAAAATCATAGGTAATTAATTGTGTTTCAACATTCTCACCCCTCAGCCAAATAGCAGGTCTATGTCCAGGACCCTCAAACCTGAACATTTTCCATTACACCTGAACACATTTTACATGGGAAATTGTTACTTGTATTAGGGAAAATTTTCTTTTACACAGACCTAAGCTCTATCCTTTAGCTGTCGTCACCTCATGCACAGATATCACAATAGGAAAGCAGAATATAAATCAAAGACTGCCCAATAGATTTGAATGGCTTTTCCCTTAGAATATATAAATGAAGAAAATTATATACAGAATTGTAGCTTTTCACTCTTAAATAATTCCTTTTTCCTGTCATAGTTCTCTTTCATCTTGTACACCCTAAATTTGATACAGTCTATTTAAACTATTGTTTGGACTTAAGAGTGTCCTCAGTAACTTTTTCAGTTCATCACACATTGGCTCATGACTTTCTAGTGAAGAAAGCAGGAAACCAGCCAGCTTGAGACTTCTGCAGAAGTTTGAATTTACCAGGCTGTCAAAAATTGGATTCTCTCTTTTAAAAACAAACCAAAAAAGGAAAAGAAAAAAACCCAAGAGCCAAACATACAGAAAACATCTGGGAACTTGACACTGGACCAAAAGGCTCTCTGCTACTGATTCAACCATATAACATTCCCAAAAGCATTCTAATTGTAAAAAGTAGGGACTGCTGATATCCATTAAAAGTGTATTTCATTTTTTCCCCCCCTCTTAGGAAAAAGTATGTAGTAGTGTAGTGTTAAGAAACTGCACCACTGTTTTTATAGTTACCCTTAGCACAATACATCTTCACTTATATAGCATTGCATCAGTGACCAGTAGTACTACTGATGGTCATGGTTTCCCTTACAAAACCTGTCTCTTTACTGATAAATCATACCAGACTAAAATCCATACATGGATTTAAATGGAGTTATCTGGAAACAAGTTTCATAATATTCATACAAAGGGAAGCCTCACAGCCAAATTGGGGCCACAAATTTCTACAGTGCAGACCATATCTCTTAGTCTTTAAAAATAGTGCTGAAACTCAAGGCTACTTAAGCTTCCAGGACCACTCAGCTCAAGGTGGCATGATGGATACTGGGAACTGCAGCCCATTGATCTGCACCTCTTTATTAAAGATGAGAGTGGCTACAATCTGCTCTTTTATACACTAGGTGTAGTCCTTGTACTACTGGGGAATTTTCTGTTGCTGCCTTCAGTTGGATAGGGCTTGGCAACTGCCCTTGAATGAACACAACATAAGAAAAAAAGTGTTCAACTTCTCAAGGTTATATTGCTTGATTCAGTACCCAATAATTCTATTAATGCTTTAGAATATACAGTATTCTAACTCTGCCAACAATAAGAGACACCCCTGTTAATTCTCAGGGCATTTATGCTTATTATTCCCATTAGTGTCAGTGGGATTTACCTTTATAATTCTCTGATGCATTGATGAAAAAGAGACCTTTAAGGAAAGAGGAGGGAAATTCTCCTCCTTATCCCTAGATAAAAACAACATAATTTCCTCAGGTTTTCTTCCAGCGGACCAACTCCTAACATTTAATCTCTTGCAGTCTGATTTTCTGGAGGTGCCAAGCACTCACAACTCCAACTGAAGTCCTCAGTAAATCTGAAAATCAGGCTCTTGCTGACAATCTTCCAGAATCACCTATACCCACATAAAAAAACCCCACATCTAGATAAAAAGTTATTCAGATTTTCTGAGAGTTTCTCCTCACTGCTCATCTTTATGCATTTTTCCTAGGAAATATAGGATTTTTTCTCATGACACAGAAAACTGATTTAGGAACTGGATTAAGGGTCAGGCAAAGACTTTGCAGTATCCCCTTGTCCACCATTATGCTATGCTGCACCTCCAGAGCAACATATAAGTGACCTGATTGTGCCAGCACCCAAAAGGAGAAAGAGGTGGGTATGGATTCAGTAAATATGGACCTAAAAAAGGCCAAGAAGCTCAGTCCTAATAGTGCTTTATAGTGATAGACTCAAAACAGCTCATGCTGTTTAACTTAACAATGAGAAAGTTAAGGAATGACATGATCACGGTCTGCAAGTACTGTAATACTCAGAATCACAGAGATTTCTTGGAACACTGCAAGTATCAGCTCCAATACACACAAGTAACTTCTTGCTAACCCCCCAAGTCAAATCAACAGCACAACATACAAGACAATTTAACACTAAAATAAGGATATAGCACCATCTACTGATGGAGGTGCTAAATATTACACTAAATATTACAACCCTTCACCCCCACCTCCAATTAAAGAAGAATTTGAATAGCAGCTCCTAAAAATCCAGGTACTCTGCCATCCACACAGACTTCCATGGGCATCTATCCACTCGAGTCCTATATTCAGACATGCATACCTCACTCATAGTTGGATTCAGATTATCAGTGAGAGAGTTCATGTCCTCTAGGTCAGTCCTATCTGTTGTGGACAGACTGTTGAAGACATCACTATGTTGAGGTCCTCAGAACACACCGGCAATCCTCCTCCACAACTGATTCATGTTACAAGCCATAGGAACCTGCTGGGGTATCTCCAAATTCATTTCTGCTCTTCATTCTTGTTGAGCATCCTCAGTATTTGCCCTCTTTCTTTCAATGAATCTGTGCAGCAGTTCTCAATGCACTACAAAGGAGCGAGTTCCTGCTTTTTGTATCAGCAAAGATAAGTTGTTTCATTTCTTAATCACTGTGTGAGGTCCCCTCCAAAACAGAGTCAAGTTTGGGATTATTTTCCAGGATGCTTTTTTCCAGATGCATAGCCACACCTTCTTTCTTGGATGAGCACATTATTTTCCTTTTTCCTGACATCTTGTGCCTGGTGCTCACTTCTGGCTCATCTATTCTCCACCTTCCGGAATGCAATCCTTGTGTCACTGATATCCAGCTGTTGAGGTGCATGGGGTCTTCATAGGGTTGCCAATTTGGTTGGATGTATTCCTGAAGGTTTCAACACATGACAAACTTCGATTAAAGATTAATCATTAATTCCTGGAGACTTACCCAGATGAACGCATCAGCATTTTGCTTTCCAGGTTTATTGTGAACTGTGAATGCATATTTAGACGGTTTATGAATCCATCTCCACAAGTGTCTCTCTCAGTTGTGTTTCTTAAGGAACCACTGCAGGGCACTACAGTCTGTGTACACTGTGAATTCCATGCTTATTTAATAGGCATGATAGGCCTTGAGGGCCTCCACAATAGCCAGACACTCCGCTGTGTAACTGAATACTTGGTTTCCCTCTCATTTAACTTGTGACCTCCATACACCTCCAGCTACTGAGCTCATCTATTTGCTCAAGTGCAAATCTGATAGAAACCTTTGCAGCATCTCAGGTAACCATGAGTGGACAAGATACATCTGGGAATTTAAGCACAGCATGGGTTAGAAATCCTTCCTTCAGTGACTCAAACGCTCTTTGGTGTTCTTCCATCCAGACAAAGTTGCTCTTACTTAGCTGGTATAATGGCGCTGCCCGCTCTGTGACATTTAAAAAAAAAAAAAAAAAAATCTATTGTGGAATCCACAGAGGTCTGCAAACAGCTGTACCACCTCCATATTTGTGGGAACCTTCCAATCCTTGATAACATTCAGTTTCTGGGGTTGGGGCTCAAATCCATTCTCACTGATTACATGTGCCAGGAAGGTGATGTGACTCCACACATACTAACATTTATTTCCTGCAAGTTTAAACCCTGACTCCTTAAAAAGAGACTCCTTCCACTCCTATCAAATGTTCCTCCCATGTTTTATGGAAATAAATGATGTCATGTAAGTATTTGAGAATGTCTTCTGTTCTCAAAACTTGGGTTAAATCATTTGCTACCCTCTGAAACGTCCTTGGTGCATTCATGAGCCCAAAAGGCATTCTGCTGAATTTTTAACAGTGAGGGTAATTAACCACTGGAACAATTTACCAAGGGTTCTAGTGGATTCTCCATCACCGGAAATTTTTAAATAAAGACTGCATGTTTTTGTAAGAGATATACTCTAGTTCAAACAAGATTTAATTCAGGGAAATCCATTGGCCTGTGTTATACAGGAGGTCAGATTAGAAAATCACAATGATTCCTTCTGATTTTATAATTTATGAATAATCTCTTAATCTAATTATGAGTTTGATTCAACCACCTGGAATATAAAGAAAATTTTAGTTTAAAATCCTGGTTATTGGTCACAAGTACACATGTTTTCAATAATATCCCATTAAATCTATTATATTGTATTATATCTGGAGATGGTTGACTGAAAATGCACACCTTAGTCTATTCTATAGTAAACTTGCATTTTGAAATTACAATGCAAAAATGCATGTCGAAATTCACATATAAAGAGTATATAAATTCACAGATAGAGAGAATATATATCATATGGAACATTCTATGTTCTTCATAAATCTATATGGATAGTCTGGTAAATATGAGGTGTATTTTGCTATGAAAATGTGCATTTCCCTCTCCAAACAAAGTGCATTTTAATAAAACAATATGGTGCATTTGCATGCGTGCACAAATAGTTTAAATGTTGTGTGGAAATTCAGTCTTGTGAGATAATACACAAGAGTTTATTGGAAAACCAAAAGTCTATGAATACCAGAAATTAAATACACAAATGTATAAGAAATTCCCAAAACTGATGAAAGTTGAATACTTAAATAGAATTAAAACTGCATGTACAAAGACTAATAGCAAACAACACCTTCCTTATCTTTTCTATACTTGAAGCCCCTTAGATAGCCACAGAGAGTATTATGGGTGCTTGTTCTCTCTAGTGGGCAGTATATTAAGTTACTCAATATACATACGGAATGTGGTTTTATTAAAATACAACCTCACATTATAGTGGATATAGCAAAACAGGAAAGCAGGGACTTGCTAGCACTGGACCTGGATCTAGATTTGCCTTCATATCAGATATACTAGCTGATAGGTTGCACTGGAGATTAAGATTTTAGAGAGCTAGGCCTTGATCCAAGCAAATCATTTAAGCATTTACTTAGCTTCATGTATGTGAGCAGTTTGATCAAAGCCAATAGGAGTTAAGCACACCACTTAATTGTTCTGCTCGATCATGGTCCTAGTGATTAACTTTTAGTTACATAGAACTTTTTTCAAGATTTCTTCAGCAGTAATACTTAATAATAGAATTGGAAATGTGGGACCTGATTCTCCATTCCCTTTTACTTTGTATAGTCATTTAAATATGTGTAAAGTAATTGCAAATTGACAATAAATGGATCCAGATCAGAATGACAATGTTTAGCTACCAAGAGGCCAAGAAATCACACTCAGAGGCCTGGTCTACACTGGCGGCTTATGTCAAATTAAAGTCCCTTAATTTGAATTAATTACTCCCACATCTACACTTGCACCTTGTTAATTCGAATTAAGGAGCCTTTAAATTCGAATTAATAAGACCACCTCTGCAAGTGGCTTAGTGCCTAAATTTGAATTTGTTAATTCGAATTAGTGTAAGTGTGGAAACAATGGGACTTGATTCGAATTACTTGGTCTCTGAAATGTATCCCATGATGCCCCATTTCAGATTACCCTCCCCCAAAGCAGCTCCGGGAAGATTTGAATCTTCATTTCCTGTGCTTGCTGCCAGCGAGGAGAGCGCTTTCCCATTGTTCTCAGCATGGCTACTGCAAAGCCCAAATGTGCTCCAGCATGGAGCAGACCAGAAGTCTTAGACCTTATCAGGCTGTGGGGCAAGGAGTCTATTCTGTCTCAGCTAAGATCCAGCAAAAGGAATCTGGACATTTATGGGAAGATATCCCAGGGCATGCTGGACAAGGGACACAAAAGGGATGCTCATCAATGCAGAGTGAAGATAAAGGACTTCGGCAGACTTATCAGAAAGCCAGGGAAGTGAACAGCTGCTCTGGGTCCTCTCCCAAAACATGCAGGTTCTATGATGAGGTGCATGCTATTCTTGGGGGCGATCCCACCACCATGCCCCCATATAGCATCAATACCTCCCCTGCTTCTCAGTCCATGAAGAATGAGGATAAATCCCTTGAAGAGGAGGAGGAAAGTTTGGAAAGCAGGGAGCATGAGAGCGGGGTGTCCATTCTCCCAAACACAGAAGTTATTCCTGACCCCCGAGCAGTCCACCAGCACACAGGACAGCACAAATGATCCCAGGGAAGGCACATCTGGTGAGTTTTCTTTCTTATTAGCATTTCTGTCCTTGTACATTAGGTGTGGGGGGCACGAGGGGGATCTCAGGCGTTTCGTTGACTGTACTGGGTGGTAACCCAGGGCTCAGTTATTTTATGTGTTGAGAAACACTACGTGTAATATCACTTGTTATAACATGGAAAATGTAACATATGTAATTTGTTATCCCTCCCTTGATTTTCTCTGCAAAAAAGGAAGCCAGAATCATGGCTTCCTGCATTTTAAGCATTGTTCCCCCACACCACCACGCAGGGTTTGAAATCCAAGCCTTTCTCCCTCTGCCCCCCCTCTTCCCCCAGCAAGCTGTGAGTGCTTGCTCAACGGGTTTGAAATCCAAGTCTTGCTTTCCCAAAAAGCCCACAGCAACCCACCAGCAGATGATCTCTGTAGGGGCTTGTAATACAAGCTGAGAGAGGACATCATCTCCTAGATACATTGTTTCATGGACCACTTTGTTTCATTGGCTACATATTTAAATTATATCTAGCAAATGATTTAGTGTAACATTTGGAGCACTTTATTCAGTCAGTATGCTACTTGTGGCAACATTGTTTCATTGAGTCCTTTTTCAAATAGTTACATTTCTATCACTGTATTCACTATGCTAACTATGTGTCCCCTGTTATTTTTCTTTCATTCTGTAGACACCTCTGCACTGGACCGACCCTTAAGAAATGCAGCGGACAGACTACCTCATATTAGAAAAAGGGAAAGAAAAAAAAAAAAACCATAGATGATGTTTTCTGAGCTCATGACTGCCTCAACATCAGCAGAGACAGAGCAAAGAGCATGGAAACTGACCTTGACCCAGAGCATGGACAGAGTCATGGAGACTTGTAGACAAATGCTGGAGAGTGATCACACACCACGGCAGAGGTGCTGAAAGTCCTGTGGTACCAGTCAAACATGCTCGGGCATCTTGTGGCTCTTCATGAGCGGAGGCAGGGCACAATCCCGCTGCAACCCTCCCACAATGCTCCTGAACCGAGGGCTATGCTGCCCTCCACCTCCCCCGCCACCACAAGCTCTCATGGGAGATTGTCCAGGATGCAGCCCCTGCTCTCCTCCACCTCAGCAAGCTGCCACCCTACCCCTGGAGACAGTGAATGAACCCTCATCTCCCCCCTGCCCGCCCCCATCCCACCATGATTTGAATGTAAAGAAATAAAGTTTTCAGTATTCAAAAACGTTTTTAAATTAAAAATTCACATATTCAGGGAGGTATTCGTCAGGCACAGCTATCAAAGGGGCATTGGGTGGGTGGGGAACATCAAAGGCAAACAACATACATGAACAGAAATCAGTTCTGCATCTCATTGCAGAACCTGGTTTTCAAAAGCTTCCCTAATGCAAAGTGCTCCATGGTTTGCTCTACGTGTAGTGCTGGCATCTGGCTGCTCAAAATTGGCAGCCAGTCTTTCCGCCTCCACAGCCCAATCCTGGGGGAATGTTTCCCCCTTTTCTTCATAATGTGTGCGAAGCTCACAGCAAGCAGATATCACAGAAAGGAGGTACTTCTCACTATGTCCAGCCTAGTGAGGAGACTCCTCCATCTACCCTTTAAACACGCAAAGGCACTTACTACAACTATTCTGCAACTGCTTAACCTCTTATTAAAACACTCCTTGTCACTGTCCCAGTGACCGGTGTATCGCTTCATTAGCCAATGGCGCAAGGGGTAAGCAGGATCCCCCAGGATCACTACTGGCATTTCCACACCCCTGATGTCAATTTTTTGGTCAGGGAAGAAAGTGTCCACCTGCATCTTAGAGAACAGCCCCGAGTTACGAAATACACGAGTATTATGCACCTTCCCAGACCACCCCACATTGATGTCTGTGAAACGACCCCTGTGATCCACAAGCGCCTGCAGGACCATAGAAAAGTACCCCTTGCGGTTTATGTACTCTGTCGCCAGGTGTGCAGGCACCAAGATGAGGATGTGAGTCCCATCAATGGTCCGTCCCCCCCCAGTTTGGGAACCCCATCGTGGCAAACCCCTCCATTATGTGCTGCATGCTTCCCAAAGTCACTAGCCTTCTTAGCAGAAGTCTATTGATGGCACTACGTACTTGAATCACGGCAGATCCCACTGTAGATTTACCAACTCCAAATTGATTCCCAACTGAGCAGTAACAGTCAGGGATTGCCAGCTTCCAGAGAGCGATGGCGACTCTCTTCTCCATCGTCATAGCTTGTCTAAAGTGAGTAGTCACGTGCTTCAGGGATGGTGACAGCTCTGAACACAGTCCAAGGAAAGTTGCCTTTCACATACTAAAGTTTTGCAGCTACTGATCATCATCCCACAGCTGCATAATGATGTAGTCCCACCAGTCTGTGCTCGTTTCCCTGCATCAGAACCTGTGGTCCACAGACTGCAGATGAAACATTACAGCCTGCAGCAATCAGGAATTGTTCTGATCTATTGCCTGTAGCAGGGCAGCCACGGTGGCAGAGGTGTAATACCTGTTTTGCCTTCTTCCTCCATTTCTAAAGTAATCCAGGATAAGCTGCATTGTATTTTTCACGATCAGAATCACAGTGCAGAGTTCAGCTGTCTCCATGTCTCTAGAGCAATGGCGATCGTGGTGGCATGAAAAAATGGTGCGAAAATCCTTTTCCTGTTTCTTTGGGGGTGGGGGAGGGAGGAAGGGTAGGGGAAGCAGCGTTGCATCCTGGGACCAAGACAGTATTCCAAATAGCCACCGTGACTAGTTGCAATATGGGATAGCTACCCATATTGCACTGCTTTTTAATTCACATTAAGGCTGGCCAGTGTGGACGCAAGAAACCAGCACAAACACTGTAGTGTGGACAGTCTGCTGCGATTTCTATAAATCAGTTTCTGAAAGTCGAATTAAGCTAATTCGAATTAGCGCTGCAGTGTAGACATAGCCAGAAATGGTCCCTGATGTTGAGGATGAGTCATGTTGATGGGACAACACAAGAAAAGCTCGCAGACTGCAGTGTTGCTGTGCATGCTTTACCTGTTCCGTGAATATATATGCAACTCTTCAGTTTCCAGTGCTGTTAGTAAGACATCTTTTAGGACAGGTGAAATTTGTTTAAAAATTCAAAAAGAAAAAAAAATACCTATTATATGAACAAAAATTCAGGGAGGACAGATTTCAATCAAGTCTTGTTTCCTTTTCTACTTTTTCTGATACTGTTTACTCAGATCACAAGTCCTGGTCTGTGACTAGGATCCATGGACATTAATACTTTTTAACAAAACTTGCTCCAAGTTCTTTCTGTCTCGCTATCTTCCAGACACAGCTTTTCATTCTTTTCACAGTTCAGTGGAGCAGAAGGAATAGGAGTAACAAGTTGCATTCTAGGAGCCAGACCTCAATTAATCAGGTGTAAACCAGAAGTAATCCTATCTAAATGAATGTAGTTACTCCCAGGCTAATTAATGTATGAGAGATCAGAATTTGGCCATATATATTTCTTAACACAGTATGATTGCTTTTCTATGAATTCCTTCTTCATTACCTTCTCTGATTTACCTTTCTAGGAGGTCAACCAACCCTGACATTATTCTATGTTTCGGGAGGCACTCATTTGATATAATGTAATCCATTGCTAGTGGACAGGCCAGGAAATGCAGCAGCAGCATGGCCATTAATAACTCTAGGTTTGATGGATGAAGCTTTTGATGACAGCTGGTATCAAACTGGACCAAGATTTTAAAAAAATAGAAGCCTAAAGTTTGGCTCATAAATGGGAGTTGCTGGGTGCTAGGCACTTTTGAAGATAAATTCATTTACTTAGAAGACCAAAATTTAGGCTTTAAAAAGCTTGGCCATAGAACCTTCAGAAACTAGGACCTGTGAAACAAAATTCAGACCCGATCCAACTCCGATGGTTAGTGATTATCTTTATAAACAAAACCACAATATGAACACACTAAACCCCTGGAAAAGTTTGAATCCACAGTGGAGCTGAAATTTGGGATTA
This sequence comes from Emydura macquarii macquarii, assembly GCF_026122565.2. Taxonomy (NCBI): domain Eukaryota; kingdom Metazoa; phylum Chordata; order Testudines; family Chelidae; genus Emydura; species Emydura macquarii. Next base: position 2,640,144 of record NW_027131527.1, read on the forward strand.
GGGGCCATCTCAAATTTTAACAGTTTAATAAAGAAGTGAAATGGTTTTGCACAACTTTGTTGACCAAACAGAGGGAAGCTGACTATGAATAAGTGAAATCAAATGAGTGCCAAAGTATCTTCAATGTAGACCATGCTAGGTTTCTACAGCAAGTAATCTGAATCTGTCCCCATTCCTTCTTCCTGCCCTTCTCTGATTTACATTGTATACGTTCAAGTAAATTATATGTATTTTCCAGTATAGCCATAGGAAGGATCATACCTGTCTTATTACTATAACAAGGTCTATATCATCTGAACAGACTGAATTCCTTTGGCTATGGCAAGAAATTAAACTTTTTTGTTTTTACAGATTCAGATTTGTTGTGTAACTTGAAAACAGAACTTAGCCACAGATTGCCTGAATCCCAGAGGAGTTTAAGAAACAATAATGAACTTTCCAGAAAGATACTGGGAGGATTAGCATATACATTACAGGCGTTTCAGTGGAGATGTTTGCTTTTTGGTGGAAAAATGTAACGCGTCCTTTCAGTCTGAATAACACTATATAGTTCAAGGGAAACAATATAACGAGAATGAATAAAAGTAAAGTCTCTGTGAGAGAGCACATTATGTGTGTGTATCTCCTCTAACTCAATAACTCTTCCTCTCAGACACAAACAACAGAGTCCTTAGAGATCTAAAGATGATGTACACAGAAATCAAAGGCATATAGAAGTTATACAGCTAAATACAATGCATGAAGCAGCATCGATTTTAGCCCTGACCCTATAATGGAAAAATCTCATGGTGCTCAATTCCAAAATTAAAAAACTAGTCAGTAATTTAAATTAGAAGCCTTAATTCTATAGAATCTCTTGAAAGTGAAGTACATACCCAGGGTCTCTGACAGGATTGTACTCAAGTGGCTATGCCCACGTTCCCATGGCTACATTGCTTTCTTTAGCATGCCAGATCTATCGAGGCTAGCGCATGTACGTCTGCCCAACCTGGAATTTATACTCCAGTGCCCCTCTCTGTCAGTGCACGGATCTGTATGACTAGCACTTGTAGCCTGATTTTAATTGTATCAATATTGAATAGGGTTATAGGTTTGCCAATTGATCTGATTAGAGGATCATGAGGTTCGTGTCCTAACCAGGCTCCAGAAGAATGTATAAGGACTCTTGGGGGTACCACAGGAATATTTCAATGATAACCAAATTTGTATAATTTTATAATTTATTAAGATAGCATAAAATGATAAACAAATGACTGATATAAAGTAAATGAACAATCAAATGAATAATGGATAAGACAATCTTAATTATAGAGACATATAATATATATCTATGATATTCTTTAGCCTAATATACTTACACCTTCCCTGATGACCTGGTTGAGAGATGTCTCACCTCCGGAGGGGAAAGGGGTGGAGTAGGCAATGCGGAGAGCTAAGAGTAAAGAAGCTTCAAGCAGGAATAGATGACAATCGCACCAAATAGCATGATCTTTCCATTCTTATACTCTGAGAATATGGGTCCTCCTTCTAAGTCCATACTTAGATTCCTACCCCAGAATAGTGGGGTACCCACATGTCATAGGCTGGCAGGTTCATGTATATTAATGAGATATCCTCATCACTTATCAGAAGTTTCCATGATCTCACCTTTGCCTTTTTGACCCTCTGTGGGTTTTGTGGTATATTTGTTTTTCTGACAGGAAAAGGGTCCCGAGTCTTATGATGTATTGGTTAATACCTGACATCACCCCTTTCAACATCTAGGTCAAAAGGTCTGCGGAAATCTAGTTATCTTGCTTAATTATTTATACCATATATGTCTTGTTTTTGCTATACTTTCAACACTTATTCCCGAATGTGTGTATGATGATTACGTAGCTGTTACACAGGATATGGCCTGTATGTTACCTTGCGTTACAACACAAATAAAATATATCACTCTATTATAATCACATAATCATACTTAAATCTTATAAGAAAAGATATATCCCTATAGAATCCCTATAGAATGCAAGCAAGAAGGATAGTTTTATAGGCTACGCACTGGCTGAACTTCAATAGATTTGGAATTTGGATTTGTCTCAGATAAGTACCAAAACCTTAGGAGGTTTATTCAAAGCTATTTGAACTCTCCAAATCATTGCATGCCTGCATTCTCCATCAAGTGATGGGCTCCACTCACCATACTGTTGCCTCTTGCTGGCAGTCATGGGGATTAGCTCTGCAGATCAGTACACCATCTCCTGACAGTGCCTTGCTCAGCATCACGTCTGCTCTCTGACCTGCATCACTCCAGGGACCAAAGTGCCCTCTTCATGACATGGTCCTTCAGCCATGTCACCATCTGTGCTCTCCCCTTCCAAGGGTTAATACTGTAGTCCAACTGTCAGTCATTTCCCCAATGGCAAGTGGCAGGGTTCCATGACCTCCCACTACTCCAGGTCCCAGCCTAGGGACCCTCTGAACTGCTATCACTTACTACATTCCTTTGCCTCAACTACCTCTGCATTTCCCTGAGCCACTTCCCCGCAGCCACAACACCCTACTCAGTCCCAGCAGCCCGTCTAAAGCTCCTTCACTACTCCCTGGGGCCCTGCCTGCCTGCCTGCACTGCTCTATTCAAGGTGCTACAGGGTTGCAGCCAACTAGAGACACAATTTTCCCTCCTTGAGCTCCCAGCAGCCACTGACCCTGCTCTGTCCTGCAGGTCTTCTTATATGGATCTGCTGAGCCCAGATTGGCTGCTCTTCACAGCCTCTCTCCTATTGGTTGTTTCTCTGCACAGCCTCCCTAGAACTTTTTTAACAGCTTACATGCCAGCGTGGGATAGATGCCCCATCACAGCTCCCACACAAGAAATGAGTAAATTACATTGACTTTCCAGTGTCACGCCCTTGGGAAAGAGATAAGTAAAGTATTATCCCATGTGAAAATGATTTTGCATTTTGTGAAAATGAGCAAGCACTCACACAGCTGTTTCAAATGATGCATTTTGTTTTTCCTGTTGGAAAAAATGTCTCTAGACAGAGACAAGTGACAGAACTGAAAATGGAGATTCATCTTAGGGTGAAATTGGTTGCAACATAGGTACACAGATCCTGTTAAGAGGGTTTTATTGTTATGTAAAGTCTCATTAAAGTCACTATAGTCAAACAGGAATAAAAAGGGGCTTATTTCAAGTATTCTTTAAATGCCCCATTTCAATGCATTTGCGCCCAGTCTTACACTTTTCCAGCTCAGTAAATGTTTGGGTTACACAAAATATGCAAGAGCTTTGCCTGCTACTATATAAGACTCAAGCTAGTTACAGTAAAGGGTACAACTACTTTATTTGTAAGTGAACACTGGTGATCCAGTGGCATGTACTGACCCTTTAAAAGGTCACTGTCACATTCACAGTACTTCCCACTGCCCCTTTTTGTTCCCAAAGAAATACCCACAGTTCTAAGTAACAGAATACCGTTTCATGGCTCGATTCTCCACCGCCTAGCACCGTATGTAGTCCTTAACACCTGGGCAAAGTGTGTTAATTTTATAGTCCTTGACAAAGATGCAAATTACCAAATAAAAATATAATGCAGTGGGGAATCAAAATTGCACAATATTCCCTTATGTTTCAAATGCCAACCCCTATTCAATAACATTGACTTGTTTATTTGAGGTAGCTAGTAACTTGGTAATGCACCAAGAGGATTTGACCAGTTTAGAAACTGATCATACCTTATTTTAGAAATCACCTTGCTCCTGCCAGACTGGGAAGACTGTGACTTATGAGCCTTTGATGTTAATATGCCTAATTATTTTTAAGGTGTTGAAAATGAAATAAACTGGAAGATCCTTTCTGGGGCGGGTTACCCTACAATAATCTATGACGGGCACAGCTCCCAAGGAAAGGGCAACTAAGTGTTTGTGTTACCCAGCAGCACCTCTAGCTTTGCTTCTTCTGCAAGAATCATGATTGAAATCTTATAGGAATAGGTACATCGTTTGTGAAGAACTGCCATTGGCAATCATAAAACAGACCCAAAGTGGTCACATAGCCTGCTTGTTAAACTTCAACTTGCGGTAGCCTTTAAGCAGAAAGAAACTGACTTCTTGAAATGTATTCTTGTTATTTCATAAGAGACATAACAAAAAGGCTCTGGTTTGATTTTATTTGTTCATTATGTGAAGGCAATATGTAATCTATAGTCAAAAGCTTTGGTTGAAATTTTGACCATAAAAGTTTGAATGGGCCTGAGACTACATGAGTCACCATATCTGAGAAATCTAAATAGCTACCTTGTAGCTGCAATGGGGTTCTCTTGTTGTTAGCACCCTAAAATTAGAATTTTAATCTCAGATTGGCACTCCATTCTCCGCCACTCATGACTTGCTAAACAGTGATCTGATTATGGACACTTATGTAGTATTTATTTTCATATAATCCTTTTAGCACCATAAATGCTAAATATACTGTGCGGTTTAAATACAACGCTAACAGCCAAATGACCATTTAAGAAAGCCACAAGTGATTTCCAGATTTATGTGGAAAAACAGCATTTATATTGTTTGGTTTAATGAATAAATCGGCTCCAGCAGACAGTGCTGAATATTTTAACAACTTTGTGCCGAATATGCTAACAACTTTTGTTAACAACTTCCTAGCTGTTATGACCTGGATCTTCTTGTGATAGTGGGGAGAGAAATCAAAGTCTCCTCCTCAGAAAGAACAAGCCCATACCATGTGAGCTATGATCAATTATATATAGTCTCCATTATATGTTAGCAATATGGAGCCCATGACACACAGGGGGTACATCAACTCATCTAGATATTTGCCTAGTTTTACAACAAGCTACATGAAAAGCACTAGTGAATCAGTACAAACTAAAATTTCATACAGACAATGACTTGTTTATACTGCTCTATTCACTATATCAGTGTTTCTCAACATGAGGGTTGTGATTTATTTTATAATTCTGTGGTAAAATTGAGAAAGTAAGCAATTGTTCAGTAATAGTGAGCTGTGGCGCTTTTGTATTTTTAGGTCTCATTTTATAAGCAAGTAGTTTTTAAGTGAGGTGTAACTTGGGATACGCAAGGCAAATCAGCCTCCTGAAAGGGGTATAGAAGTCTTGAAAGATTGAGAACCACTGACAAACTATGGGAATAGCACCACTAGAGTCATGAAAAGTCACTACACTGCAGAGAGACAAGAAGGTTTGAAACATAGAAATTACTTTAGTGAAAAAACTGAAAGTGAATACTGTACTTGAATATAGCTTCAAGGGAAACTTATGTTTTCAACACCAAAATACTAGTGTCATGGAAGTTTTGTCTGAGCACAAAGATAGCTATGAATTAGCAAATCAGTGTTAAAACTCGGTTCTTGAGCTGAGCATAGCCATGTTCAGAAGATGAACCCTTCCCCTTTTCTCCAAAATCCACAGTATTCGGAGTCAGGTTTGCAACTGAGGATGCGTTCCAGTGTTAGGCTGGTGCCAACATTAAGCCTGTGTGTCTTAACATGTACCTCATAATCCATGTGCACCCTTTCCACTGTGTTCCCTGCTGCTGCACCAATAGCGGTGCAGGCAATTACCCAGGCATCCTGACCAATTAGCATATGATTTTTCAGCATTTTTGTGCATATTCTGAGGGAACAACAAAGAGGCTCAAAGAATTTGGATCACAATTATGTAAATAAAAATTAGGAGCAACATTCATGAATTTTATAGGTTTGTCTTGAAGGATTAGTATTGAACTTAAGCTGCAAATTCAACGGCATCTTATTTTGCACTTTGTACGCATCACATAGACATAAAGCAAGCTATCCTTGACAAACTTGGCTTTCATACCCCACAGAGAGGATTACCTCTAAACGCTGGTCCCGAATGGGAAGGGAAAAGAGATTGTGCAGAGACTGCAAATAAAAGTACATTTGATTGTGTTTGCCTGCCCATTTTTCTTCAACTTGTTGGAAACAATTCAACTGCTACCTAAAGCTGGGCAAAAACATGAGTAACAAATAACATAGTCGAAGTTAGCCTCTTTTTCCATTTGATAATTGTCTGTTCATAGATGGCTATTTTCTCAAATATATTAATTATTCAAACAAAACCATTTGCTAAATAATTTCTAAGAGTAACTCACTCACTCACTCGGAGTTTGTTCCAAATGTTCAATACTGGAAATTTGACCCATTTTCATTAGACACACAAGTTAGCATATCTGTTTCTGTTCCCTGATTGGATGAGCATAACTGTTAAAATTGGATTACCCATGTAAATAATAATTTGAAATTCACCTACAATAATTGCTTTAAAACTTACTCTTTCCACATTCTTGCCAGTAAACTAATTCACTAGAACATTAGTGGAACCCAAAACACAAGAAGGCAAACATAGTATTTCCTTCAAAAGTCAAATAATTATTCACAGACAGATGTTTGCAGGATTTGCCTAATTCTCATGCTGCTGGCTTTACTTATCAAAGGAAATCATCATTTGTAATAGATAGCTCTTCAATGTGGCCTTTTTGCAGCAAAGCCCTAGAGTATGTGCTTAACTTTAAGTATGTGAATAATCCCATTTACTTCAAGGTCTATGTGCCCAATGCTCCTGTTTGCCTTCTTCTATATTTAATTCCAAGTCTTTCGGGGAGCAAATGAAGCAGATATTCCATCTACATGTCTTTCCCCCTCCTCCCCATGTGTTGGTCTTTTATCTATTTATATTGTAAGCTGTTTGAGGCAGGGATTGTCTCTTATATGGTTTTACAGTCCCCAGCACAATAGGGTTCTCAGACTCTAAAATAAAATAAAGAACAAGAAGGTAGCAAGTGAGCTTCTATCACAGCAAACTAGATTCTACTTTCACTTACACTGGTGTGAATTGGGAATAACCCCACTGACTTCTTTGGAATGAACACTGGACCCTCTTGCTCCAAAAACTCAAACTTGAACATATCTTTGTGCCAACTCTTTGCTTAATGACATATTTCTTAAGTGCTGATTTCTGAGGAACTTCAGATTCAGCTCATTTTAAACCAGGTTAACTGAGCAAACAATATTCTACTTCTGTCTTAGCATTTGGAACACATAAATCATAAGGATTATAAATAATTGAGAATTAACTTCTCAATCACAGGTAATAATTACATTTCCTTTTACTGCTCTTTACCACACAGATGAAATGTAAGTCCACAGAAAAGAAATTGCACTTATCACACTAAAGACAGTTGTAATTATATTAAATATATCCCTAGTATTAAGTTTCCCTGGTCTACGCTTACCTGGCGATTCGGCGGCAGTCGACGGGAGTTACGCAAACTACACAGAGTAGCTTGCGTAACTCCCGTCGACTGCTGTGTTTCCCTTCTGCACGCCGTCTTCACTGCACCGAAGGGAACCGCAGTCCCATCGACGCACCGCTACACCACTTGAGGGGTGGATTACCAGTGTTGACTTCTGGATCAATTGTGTGGGTTTTCACTGACGGCTCAATCAATCCAGAAAGGTCAATCTGATGGCGGCAACTTTGCCGCAGTCAGTATAGACATATGTAAGCCATTCTGATAGTTGCCACCGAGATGTTATGCGATTATGAATGGGAGGGGAAGTAGGACTGGGTGAAGGAGGATATCCATCAAAAGACCTCTCTAAAGAGTATCATCCATATAACTGAAATATTTTGAGAACCCTAATCTAGATATTTCAGTTACAAAGTCCTAGTAAAATAAATAAATGAACAAACAAAACAATAGCACTGCAGTTCCAAATTATAAGTAGAATTATGTTGGTTATAAAAGTAAACTAAAGAGCTCCTCATGATGAGCATAGCCTCTTAAGCTACTTCTAGAACTTTATTGATCTGATAATAGACTACTTTCAAGTTTCCTCAATAGGGAGCATGGTAGGAACATGATGAAAACTTTTTGACTGTGGCAAGATATCAAAAAGTAGGCAAGGAAGTGATTGAGAGAGCAGAGATCAGGCAGAAACTCAAGTCCTTTTATTTATTAATTTATTTTTAACATCCAAAAATGTGCTGAGCACTTCACAAAGTGAGTGAATACTGAATCTTTCCAGAAACTTCAATGGGCAATGGATCAAACCTTAAGGGTCTAATCCCACGCAATTTTTAAGCCAATAGCAAAATTCCAGTTTACTTCAATGGGAACAGGATCAGGCTCCTAACTCTCCTTTTTAATGGCTGTTCCAAAAATGCTGCTATGTTTAATGGATAACTATATCCATTTAGTAAAGGGATCTGCAGCTACAGGATTCTCAAATACACAGTGCAGAGGAACTTTATCATTGACATCATTGCCCGCTCTCCTAGTTAAACATTCTGGCTTATAGCATGTTGCTCTAAAATATATTTTGAGTCCTTGGGATAGTGAAAAAAAACACTGTGTTCAATAGGGAATGTATTCCAGTGCTATCATTTTAAATAGTCAGAATCACCTGCATTACTACAAGATTTCTGGTCACAGTGTGGTATTTCTTGAAAGCAAATGGCTGGACTTTGTTCCCTGAAGTACTTGTCTTGCTGCTCAAAAAAGCACTGGAGCATCAGCTGTCTCATACTAAATCTCTTATAAGTAGCAAACAATGTTAAAACAGGCATTTTAGAAAATTAAATAATCTAGGTTTCATTCAGTGTATTCCAGAAATACCCGGTTCTTATATTTACTTTCATTCTGTAGATTTTTTTTAAATATTTTTTTAAAATTTGTTTCTTGATGTTTTTCAAGAGATTAGCCAGTTAAGCAGTTATCTATGCTCTAATTTCCTCAGGAAATACAGGTTAATTTAATCTTTTTTTTTTTTAGTGACGGTATAGAATATGGCTACAGTTTTAAATACTACCTGATTCTAACCAGGTTCAAGAGGCTCAGAAATTTGCTCTAAATTTTTGAAGACTGACTTCTTATGTTATTTTGATCCTAAAGTTAAAGTTTCTATAAATTGCATCAATGACATCAGGGGACACTTCCACTAACCAAAAACAAAAAAACAAAACAAAAAAAAAGAGAAAAAGGGGACAGCCCTTGGACTAATCCTAGGAAATAGTATAACTTTATTATGTGCTTAGGGACACTCTCTATAAGGCAAACAATCTTTCAGCTGCTGTATGACCTTTACAAACCTGTAAAGATCATGCAGTGTGTATTATATACATTTCTATATGTAACACACACACACACACACACACACACACACACACACACACACACACACACACACACACCCCTCTCTATATATATATTACAATTACAGGTAGTGCTTGCCAGATGCAGCTCTAATAGAGAAATAAAGCGGAATATGTAATACCTTTAAGAGTTACCACCACCAAAACAATAATTATGGTACTTGAAACAATTTCCTTTGCAGTAATTCTCTGGATTTTATCTAATGTTCTTCCTTTCCTGCCAACTTGATCAGGTCTTCTCTTTTCTTGCATCTTCGCACTAGCTCCTCTCTTCTTCTACATTAAGTTCAGGTTTCCCCATGACTCGCTCTCTGTCCTTCTCCCCTTTTACAGCCCTTAGGTATGCTCTGACCAAGATTCACTTCTGAGCACTTCTTTGTTCTCCTTTGCCCACTCCCAACTTTACATTCCTTTCTGCCAGTGTTCCTGCTGGTATTGTCTATACTTAGAACACCCATCTAAATAATGTACATTAAGCTGCCTCCCTCTCCACTTTTAAAAACATTCAGAAACCTGCTTATTCCATGAAGTTATAATGGCACAGTTCACTCTGTATTTGCACTGTGTTATATTCCCTGATGTGTTTAAATTGCAAGCTCTTTTGGGAAAGGAATTGTTATTGGTTTGGCATAATTCAGCTATCACCACAAACACTTAGAGAAATATAAATAATCCAAACTAATAATAATTTGTGTGCAACTAAATGCTTTTCTCCCTAGCAACCTGTAGTAGACGTGAGAGACGTGTAGTAGACATGAGGCCTGAAGCCTAGCATAACAGGCCAAGACATAAGGCTTAAGCTAAAAGAATGGTCAAGTCTGTTATAAAGCCAAGGTAGCAGGAGTTAGGCTGTGAACTTACAACCTCACAGAAACTGGCAAGGAGAAAAATGATACTGCAAACACATTTCCAAAACTTTACTAAAGTCTAAAAATACATATCAGAGGCAGAAGGTACCAGGACATCCTAACACCAAAGAGATAACAAGTGCCACCTGACCCCCTGAAATGACACTTTAATGGATAGAAATGTCTTATTATATGACAAATAGAGGTGTTTTGCCCGAACCATCCAGTGTAAGGTAAGGGGTGGTATCAGACTACGTCAAGAGGGTGGTAATTCCCTACATCAAAGGGGCAGAACTAAACTTGTCTGTAACAGTGTATTAAAGAGGGTATCAGAGGGAATGACATTGTCCAGCCTAGGAGATAACGGAGAGTCCCGCCATTAATTGTGCCATTCCCTTGTAACGGAGCGCTCGTATTTGAAGTGTGTTTGTCCGCTATAGGTCACTTCTCATTGTGCTAACTGTAATAAACCTGGCCGGGTGCCTTTGTTGCTCAGCAGATCCATGGTCGCGTCGATTCATTCAATTGTCAGTGCCATCTCGGTGACCTGCGCAGAGCTGGGACAGCACCTACATGGGGGGGCACACGCACACAGCCAACAACTGACAAGCACAACACAACTGACAACACAACCCAAATTCTCCTTCTGCTTGATCCTACAGTGCAATCACAACAGCCAGCCAGTTGCACAGAAATAGCTATATCATATCACAAATCCAGGCCATATCTTCACTACAGAGGCAAAAAGGAGGAAAATGGTCTGGGAAAGAGAATCCCTTGTATCAATTAACCACATGCTACCTCTAAGCTTTTATACATAGGAACTGTGAAGCTCCACAGAATAGCATGTACCTGATATGGTAGCAATGAACTGCCATCAATTAAGGAATAACCTTTATGGGCCTCAAAGGAACTCTGATGGTATGTCTTCACTCACAGTGGCACATTTGGCACCGCAGGATTGATTCTTCTAGATCAATTGAGCGCAAGCGGAGACCCGCTCAATCCATCTGGAAGTTGACTCAATAAATCCACACACACACCCCCACAAAAAGATTAATGCTGCATCAACCAGAGGGCATTTCCCATCAGTGCAGCACAGTGGGGATGCTGCGTTAATTAGAATTTAGGAAGTCGACTAAGAAAGCTACTCTATGTAGCTTGCATATCTCCCGTTGACTGCCGCCAAATTTTGCCATGAGTGTAAACCAGGACCCATTCAGTCTCCTTTAGCTGGAAGGATTGAACTATAATGTGAAAATCTAAAGGGCTGAAGATTTACTCCCAGCCTGTTTTAAAATTCTAAGTCACTCCCTCCCTCAAGCCAATGACACAAGCATTTCCTACTGATAAAGCTAATATTCTCGTTTCCCTAAGTGGGGCAATGATGTGCTGTGTCTTGAGTCCTGTATGCAAGAGACCTGGAAATAGCTAGAGAAAGATAATCCCAGCTGTTCCTTTGAAAATTTATGAGAGAAGCAATTTTTTCACTAGCTCTCTCCCATCCCTTCCCAAACCAGGAATTGGGGCTGAAATGAAGTCACGTTCTGGGTTTTTGAACAAAAATGTTTAAACAAACAATTGTTCTTAAATTTTAAAGGAAAACAGAACTGACAAAGGAATTCCTCTCTATCTAGAGACTGAGCCCACTGGCGGGTTCTAAGTATTTTACCTTGCGTTTCACTGTCAGCAAGAGATCAGGACTAGGCATTGGACCCAGATCTGGTTGGGCTGAACACCACAGCCAGCCCAGCAGCAATGCTATGCTTTGAAAAGCAGGTCTTCTGTGATTCCACCATTTCCTCTCCTTCACTCTCTCCTTCCCAAAAGCACAACAGCCCAGATTCTTTCCCCTTGGTCAGAGAACATCAACATCATACACTGTAAGGAACAGTCTGAAGAGCAACGTGGAGTATTCCCACCCTTGCTAGTCGGGGGAAAAAATGCAAGTTTTAACACAATGCTGTGTGTGTGTGAGAATTACAAGGAATATAACAGACTTCAACCTATTCATAAAGAGTGAAACTCACTCTTGAATAAAGGGCCCACCTAGGTCTTTTTATGACATTAAAATTAGAACAGGGAGCAAAGTCTAATGATTAAATGCACAGGTCTGGGCGTTGGATCCAGGTCTGTTGCCAGCTATGGACTGTCTTGGTGTGTGATTTTGAGGAAGTCACTGGAACTTCTCTGTGCTTCATTTTCTCCATCTGGAAGCAGCCACACAACACCATAATCTCTCACATGAGGTTGAACTCAATATCTGTACAGCATTTGAGACCTGTATATGTAAGGCACTGCAGAAGTATTATTATGTGCTCACTCCTTAGGAAATGTATGGCACATGTTTCCCACATGCTGTTTCCACTGCTGTTATTTTATTAAGCACAACTTGCTGAGCAACGTTAACTGTATATACCAAAGGAACAAGAACCCCTGCCACTGTGACAAAAACGGGGAACTGTGATCAGCTTTTTTGTTTGCTGTTGTTTTTAAAGGTTGCTCCTAATTCCAGCAGATAAAGTCATCCAGTGATTTAAACTAAAGAAAGGAAGTCACACATGTGCAGATACCAAGTTCTCTAAGCACTTATTTACTTTTCTAGAAAGCAATAATTAGTTGTTGTGTCAGTCTTCACAACCCTTTCACCTACCATCCCATACCAGAATCCATAAGGGAATCATTCAACAATTACAACCCATACTCAATGTGGACCACACCCTGAAAGAAATCTCTCTTGAACCCGCTCTTCTGGCCTTCAAACATCTCCCCAACCTCATCATCAGAAGCCAGCTGCCCACAGATCAGGACATGCCAACTCAAAGTGGCACCAGACCCTGCCATAACAACAGATGCAAAGCCTGCAGACATATCTCCACTGCTATGATGAACGGTGTGTTGTGGGGCAGTGTTGATCAAAATCTATGGGTCCCACACATTTATCACAACATGTGATGTACTTCCTCCAGGTCACTAAATGCCCCAATAACAATTGTGTGGGTAAAACAGACAGACAATCATTACGCTCTCAAATGAACTCACACACATACAAAAATGATAAAAGACAAAAACACCATATCACCCATGGGCAAATACTTTTCACAAAATGATCACTCCATATCTGACCGCTCAGTCCTCATCCTCAAAAAAAACCTGCACAATGACTTCAAACAACGAGCCTGAGAACTCAAATTTCGTAACTTTGCTAGACACTAAAAACCGTGGATTTAATAAAGACACTGGATTTATGTCTTATTACAACAATCTATAACTTTGCCCACATCCCCTTTTTTATTTGTCCTATGATTGAATAAGTGTCAACAGGCCACTTCACCTTGAGTGGTCTCTTAGAATGTGTGAATTACTTATGCTAAACAATCTCTTCCTCCTTGTACTTAGCTGTGACAGTTTGAGTAAATTTCCCAGTCTGGAAGAGCTCTGTGTAGCTTGAAATCTGGTCTCTTTCACCACAGAAGTTGGTGCAATAAAAGATATTAACTCACTCATCCTGTCCCTCTATTATCCTGAGACAAACACAATAACAACAACACTTCAGTCACCTGTAACAATCAGATTAAATCATCCAGCACTGGAGTTTCATCTAACCACACCCAGCCCCCAGAAAATAAGTCCAAGCAACTGCCCTTCTGTCTCGAGTGGCCTAAAATGTTCATTTGTATGTTAAAAATTCCCTAGGGATTGTCTTGTTTTCCATCAGGATTGAAGTAATTTCTCCCGATTCCCTGGGCTCTTGCACCTACAAAATTCTGGCTAGCAAATGCTGAGCAGTGCTGTGAGGAAGGTCACTAAATTCCTTGCTGACAGGACAGAACTCCTTTGTCCTGACTATTCAGAGCTCCATCTAACAGAGAGCTGCCTGTTTCCATTTATTGAAATTTATTTGGGATATGAATGTTTAATCTACAGTGTATGCTAAAACCAATGTCCACTAAAGCAGATTATGTGATTTTTAATCTATCTTTAGTTTGTGGAATGACCATTCTGAAGAAAATTATACAATGAACTGTGGCAAAAGCTCCAGTGAAATTGAATGCAAACTAGGTGTCCTAGCCACAACATGTAAACTTTTTGGTCATGACAGATGGATTCCTGGCACATCCATTAACAGTTTAAATACTGTTAAAAACAATGGAGCATTTCTACAGGCCACCTGATTAGCAGTGCACACAAGCTTTGTGACCAGATCTCGCAGACATCACCTGAATAGTTCGCATTTTACAAAATTAGTTTCGTTGACTGAACTAGAAACTAAAGGTCTCAAATGAATTCTCCAGCTGACTGCTATTCATGTGGGAGAAAGGAACTCATCTATTTACAAGAAAACACAGCAATACAGCTAATTCCCCCATCACCTTTATCTAGCAGTATGATCACAGTGAACTAGAACAAAGTTGGTGCAGGTGGGGTCTGCACCTTGAAAAACAGTTTCCAAAGCCTGGCCCAAAATGCTAACATTGGCTCTCATAACAATTATTTTATAGCTATAGGTCTCACTGCTTTTATATTCTCTCTTATTTACATAGCAGAGTTCCCTTTGTGCCTCAGTTTCCCCATCTGTAAAATGGGGATGTGATACTTACCTCCTTTGTAAAGCACTTTGAGATCTATTGATTATTATAGATAGTAGAAGGAGTATTATATACACACACACATATATTCCCTTTCTGTGAGCCATATCATACTCCAGCAGGGAATCTGAGATGTCACACAAAGAAGAAAGATAGCAAGTTATAGTATCACCCTCTGACAGATTCAGGCAGCCCACATTGTACTAGAGCATGACCAAAATAGTTGATTGAAAAAGCAAAACACTGTGAAAAGTGTAACAGTAGCCACTGGATTTAGTGGATACTAACCCCTGGCATGTGACAGTATTAACCTTCTAATGGATTTTTTAGATCCTTTTGGCCATAACTCATATCCCTGCTTTCCTGCCATACAGTGAAAAAGAAGGGAATACATGATCCTATGTATCTACAATATATACCTCATGGTTCATTCATGATCCCTATATTAGACATTGTTATGGATTTTAAAATATAATCAATAAAATATGTAAATACCATTAAAGTGGTATTCTCTAAGCAATCAATTAGTGACCAAAAACATAAATATATAAAAACAGGACAGGATGGAATAAATAACAAAAATAAAAATGAATGACATCGTTAATAATAGTTGCCTTTCATTTCTTGTAGAATGACATACAGTTAGTGTGACTCAAAGTGAAATGTCAGCTGCCATCATCCTGTCACAGCAGGGTTAAAAAAAAAAAAAAAAAAAAATCACCTTTGGATAATCTCCTCCTGGAGAGAATCATTTTAGCTCAGCCTGACAGACAATGTCAATTTGAGGAGAAGTAGGAAATCGTTTGCTCATGACGGGGCAGGTTTGACTGTACGAAAGCTGGACTCACCTGTCAGAGACCACAACTAGTCCCAAAGCAGAAGCTTGCCACCCCTTCAAATATCAGTGCCTTTCTCGGCATTTTGAAATGCCCCATTCTAATGGCATGCCAGAGCCTGGTCCTGGATTTGCAACTTTCAAAAATAGAAAAGAAAATGGTGTGATCTATTTCAACAAATGGACATAATAAGCAGTGGACTTCTGGGTGATTATCACACACCTCAGAAATGCCAAGAGATTCTAATAATCTGAGAAGTGCAATAATCTCTCAGCAATCATGGTTTATCACAGCTAGGAATGGCAATACATAATGTGGTACAGCAACCCCCCTTTGGTCTCACCTATTGGCCACAGTCTCCTTTGGCAGCGGGGCCTGTGGTAACTCTGCCCCAACCTGGACAGGTCCTTTGGCTCTTCCCCTCAGCACCTCCCTCAAGGAGCATTTGGTGCAGGCCTTATTTCAGGCCTGGGGGGAGTCCTTCAAGCCCACAGGGGAGGGGCGGGTAGTCCCAATCAGCGTATATGCCCCAGGGCCCAGGGAGGTACCTTTCTGTGATTCCTTCTCAGGGCTGTAGAGGTGGTGGTAGAGCCCTGAAGGGTTCAAGACACTGGTCCTTCCTGCAGGGTGGGGCTGGGGTTTTTCCTCTCTCTGCTTCTCTGGCTGAAGAGAAGCACTATCTCCTGGTCTGGGAGAGTCTCTCCTCCAGCCACCTTTCTGGCAGCTGCTTTCTCTCCTTCTCCTTTGTTCCTTCATCCCCCCCCCCTTTAGGGAAGGCCGGGTTTAAGTACACCTGGAGTAGCCCTTAATTGGGTCCAGGTGTCTCTAATTGATCTGCAGTAACCTCTCCTCTGCCTGTCTGATTTATCCAGAGGGTCCCTGGGATTCAAAGTGGGGGCATGGAGGACTCTCAGCCACAGAAAATGTTCATTGTGAAAAGGCCAGAGGCAGCTAGTTTTCTCAACACACTGACTATACATCACCACTATGTCTGTTTTTAATAGAAACAAACTGTGTTAAAGAGGAATTTACAAATATATCTCACTAAAGATCTAAAATCGTGCTTAGTGGCCATCAAACCTATCATTTAAATAAGGACAGTCTTCCATCTTATCACAAAAAATTCTTCAGTAAAATCATAAGGCTGCATTTGTGACATCACAATAGACAAAATGATAATAGATTATAACATAAATACAATTACATCTTCACTAACGGATCAAACAGGGAGGAAACCTTTATGAAAAAGGTATTTTCAATAATAGCAATGGGAACACAGAAAACTACTTCCTACACCCCAACCCTGCAGTCCTTTCTCAGACAGAATGGACTCCTATGTGAGAAAAAAAATTACAGGATTGGGCCTAACGTTTTAATCAAGTGAAATACACAAAAATACCAGAATTTCAAAAGGAATTTGTTTTTGTGATTTAAAAAATGCTGTTCCTTTTTATTTAGTGTTTCAAATGATTTTACTCCACAATTTATCATTACCATAGCATCTAGTGAGAATGATTAACATTATAGGAATAACTAATTGTTGCAACTATATATCTCCCATCACAATCACAAGCCTTAGAGGTGTTTAATTTAACAGTTCTGTTCGGTCCAGAGTTTTATGTCAGGATAGAAGAGGCCAGGAAAATATCTACAAAGCAGTAAGAGCATGTATCATACCAGCACTGTCACTAAATGGAGAGGAGCATGAACTGCAAAATATACATTCAAATATCAAATACCCACTAATTAAGAGGTGTCCAGGTCAGAGGGGTTTTGGTTTATTCAATAACGGAAGAGTGAAATTAGGATCAAGATCACAGAATTCACCCAGCCACAAACCTGGAATTGGATCTGGGATTTTGGTCCAGGCCCATTGACTTTCAATACATGTAAGTGACAATGTTAAAATGTCCAAACCATATCAATCAGAAGGGCAATCTATCTTTCCCATGTGTCACAATAATCAAACTCCTACTCACTTCAGCAAATAAATTTTTATAGGGCCTCTAAAAAGTGGCATCAGATTGTTTATGCCAATGAAAAGAAACCAGCATCTCTTCAGCAATCCACATCAAAGAAATAAAATATACTTTTACAATAAAAAGATGTTTAACAATTATTTATCTTCAATAACAATAAAATGGGCTTGAAGTAAACAGAAAAAGCCTAGTTTTCCACTGGTTTGAACCTTCCATAGTAATTGATATCTGTGCAAAGTGAGTGTGAAATACTATCAAATCAGAATGCTCAGTTCACTTACACCAGTGGTAGCAGTTTATAATCACAGTGCACTCATTTTGCATTCAGGTAAATACTACACCAGATGTAAGGCAGTAGAGAATCAGACTTGGAGCGTTCAGAAGAAAAACAGCACAATCCTCCTCTCACCTTTCCCTCCGCCCGCAACGAATAATACATTTGCACCCCCTACTGGGGGAAAAACCATGAGCAAATACCAAGAGAATCCTATCCACATCCAATGCCTCTTTTCTTTCTAACCTGAATATTTAACTATCAGATTTGTATTTTATTTCAAACATTCTGACTAGAAGATATTTTAAATAAATCAGTTCTGTTTTAACTAAACTTGCAATTGCCCTTAATCTTTATTGATAAACAGTCTATTCAGTAGATTAATAAATAATGGAAAGAAACTACATATGAAGTCCTTATTTTCTGAACTGATCACATCTTGTAAGGTCAACAAAACTGTATTATTGCTCTTTAGGACGGGTGCTTCAGCTATTTTAATATGAAACCAAAACTAAATTTTAATATACAGTTAAACTCATGTACCTAGGGAACAAATAGCATTAATCCATTGGGATGCACTGGTTTGACAGATCCAATTTACTGACAGCTTTCTGCAGGAAGGATCCAAAGCTGAATTCTATAAACTTTACTCTATCCATTCAGATCATTAGCAAATTTTTTAAGCTGATTTTTTAAGACAATATACAGTGGCAGATGAATTGGTTGTGTTATGGAAAGTGTGTTAAAAAAGAAACCTATTTATGGAAGCAAATTATTGACATAGCTCTATATTTGATTGATCCTGTTTAGTTAGTAATAAAAGTGTCCACACCAAAACAAAAAACAAAAAAAAACCACTCTTTTAAAGAGTAATTCTGTTGTTATATTTTTAAACCAGAAGGTGGCATTAAATTGCCACAAATCAGTTCTATGCTCTCTTTAATGAGCTGTCCACCACCTTGTAGTACTGAATAGTCACCAATGCTTTGAACCATGCCAGATCTGGCAGTTAGATGAAATCAGTGGTTCCCATATTACACAGGAGGGCCACATAAACCTAAGCAGAACCTTGTGTGTGGACTAAACAGATTTAAACTCATCAGTATTGATTTATATTTTAAGTTCAGCTGCTTTCTATGTATTTAGACATGGTGTTTCAATGTACAGGATTGTCTGTTTACACACTTGTGGAAACTAAAATTATGTAAACATGATGACAAAATGCTAATTAATTGGTTGTTAGTATATTGTGTTGAAGAGGGCCACAGGCCTTATGAAATGCTCTGGTGGGTCATGTATGGCCCATGGGCTGTAGTTTGGGCACCCTTGGACTAACTAATTTGAAAAGGAGCAATAAATTTAACAAATGGCTGATGTTGGGCTAGAAAAAAAAGTTGCCTGCACCTTCCTTCAAGTCTACCTCCCATTCATAGTTAGCTCCAGCCACTGACTTTCCAGCGGTGATGTTTGAATTTACTGTACTCTCAGATCCACCACATATCACTATTTATAAGATACATTCCTGTTGGTGGGATTGCATTCATCTCCAGCTATACATCTGCCTTCTGCACACTCCACACTCCTTCAGTACAGTGAGGAACCACTGGGTACCTTGTAAACTCGCTCCAGCCTGCACCTGGATCCAACAGAGCCATGTCAGCAGCAGCAGATGCTACACCACAGTATGACACACTGCAAAGAAACCAGTTATTTGGAAATAATGATTCCAAGCAGAGGCAGCAGCTGTCAAGCATGTAGGATTACATTCATGGCAGATGTAAGGATCTTCTAATAATGTAATGTGTAAATTATCTAAAGCCTCAGTGAATATTTTTTTTAAGTTTTAAAATTTTCTACATTTTTTTTAAAATAGGGTGAAATCCTAGACGCATTAGAATCAGACACAAAAATCCCTTTGACTTTAAAGAGGCCAGGATTTCACCCTTAGGCTGTGCACCATCATACTGCAGTAAGGTATGGATCAGCAACATGGCATCTAGATGACTGAAGGTAGTTTCAATGGGATATTTCTCTGTGCCTTCCACCCTGATGTACACAGTCCTGAATTATACTGTCCAGGATCATGCATTGGAAGGATATAGTGTGGGAAAATTTGCATTGCTGTTTCCTTTGCTCCACCTGTTCTGGTAATCAAGACAAGATTTTGTTTGCAGAGCTGTCAATCTGGTGCCTCACACCAGCATTAGTTCAATTTAAAAAAGAAAGATTGTGTGCCAGATTTTCTCTTCTAACCCCCTTTAACCAGAGCATGTATAATTCAGCCATTAAATATTGCTTCTGAAACTTGCTCTACAATCTGCCATACGTTCTGCAATTCATATTGTTAAAGATGTACATTGCACTACACAAGAGTCCTAAATAACATTAAATGCTAACTTTTAAAATTATTTAACCTCTTTTAGATTTATAAGAGAAAAAATGTATCATCATGAAACACGTTTGCACAGCCAGCACTCATGGATGACTTTTTTAAATGAAGTTTTACACAACACTCCTAAGAAAGAAATATGAAATAATTTTGGGTTTTTAATGCCAGTTGGAAATCCAGATCTAGTGTAAGATGTTGGGGTGTGGGTGGCCTAGGATGGGATAGGGTAGGAGGGAGAAGAAGGGTATGGTGGAACAGGGCAGGGGTAGGGGACAGTGTGGAGAGGAAAGGAGATGGGGTGGGGAAGGAGGCAGAGGGAAGGGGATGACAGTGCTGCCACAGGAGGAGCACTGCATCCTCACTTCTCAGGGTCCATGCCAGAGGCATCTGGAAAAATGGGGGGGGCACGGGCCCCTCCTCCTGCCACAGCTGTGTGTCACCTTTGGAGCACAGTGAGCATGTTCCAGGCTGCAGTGTGCCCTGGACTGTCTGCAGCAGGCAGCACCCACCTGCCCATCCCCTGCTGGCCATGTCTGGACTTGGAGCTCACAGCCAGAGCAGGAGGTTGCCCTGTAAGTCCTGTCTCTGTGGGGGGAGAGCTGGTGAGGGGTGGAAAATTGTCCCATGGCCAGCTTCCCAGCTGGGATCCCCAATGGCTTGGTGAGTGTGATCACCCCTACCCCAAACTGTCTGGAAGCAGGTATCAAAGAACATGTGCCAGACCAGGCAGCCACAGCAGGCAGGATGGTATAGATATTGCACAGGTGCAGCCCATATAACACAAAGAGCTGCATGTGCGGCCCACAGTGGTAAATAGATTGAGACCCATGCTGTGAGAAGGTGGATGATGGAATATCTTTTATTGAACCAACTTTTACTGGTGAAAGAAACAAGCTTTTGAGCTATGCAGACCTCTTCTTCAGCTCTGTGTAGCCTGAAAGATTATTTCTTTCACTAACAGAAGTTGGTCCAATAAAAGGTTTATTTGGTGACAGTTTGTAGTCTTTTAGTTCAAGTTAATTAACTGCCAATAAACTAGGACTTTATCTAAAGTAAACCACAACTATTTGTGGAGTGTCTAAGCTACTGTTTACTGTCAGGTTTGTGCTAGTAGTTGGCAATTTTAGTCAAGTTCAATGAAGATCACAAACTGTAGTGCAGACATACCCTGAAAGACAAGTTTTATAGGCTTCAGTATCATAGCAAGGGTCACTACAACAGAGACCCTTTGAGGGATGGGACATCTTAAAATCACACACAAGGGAACAAAGCCACAAACCTTACTCTGAATTAAGGAACTTCCCGCAATGCAAGCAAATGTTGTCCAACTACTTACAACAGCACGCTAGAGGGGATAAAGTTGCGGATAACTGTGGTGGGTCATTGTTCATGTTCTCATACCAGGATGCTCTTCCACAGGTTATTTTGTTTCCCTGCACCAATGCCCTCCTCTGCTCAAATATCTCTTTAGCACATATTGTGAAAATATATCTAAATTCAGTACATACAAAAATTAAATACAATCCGTATGTATTAACATGCAATAGATTCCATTATCTTCAGTGTTGTAACTTTATGCTCTGGTAATCAGGTTCACCCACAACATACCCTGTTGCTTATTCTCTACCCCTTCCTTTTTTGTCCTGTGGAGTTCCCAATTCCTCTGCCCTCAGTGAGGTTCCCCTTACATTTCTACCCTGTCACTTCCTATCTGCCTCCTCCAAATGAACTGAGCTGAAGCTGATTCTACTAGTGACTGACTCTCTGTCTGAGGAAGTTGCCAGAGTTAGATGGGAAGAAAACCAGTGGCCACCCCAGCAGCAACAGGAGTATTAGTAAACACAGGAAAGAATTTAAACCAATTTTTTTTCAGTCTCAGCTACTGTTACTGACTTGGGACAGAGGTCAGTAACCTCAGACTGTCTTGGACAAAATGGGATTATTGGCAATCCTGTAATCCTGTGTTGGAGTAATTCTCCAAAGCCCAAACTTTCTTGTTTAGTAACATAGAAGAGAAGAAACCTTCTTCTGAGAACCAAGTATATATCCACAGTGATAGGAGTGCCCATTTACACAAGTTGTCAATCCCCTAGGTTATTATGCATTTGTTTGGAGCATATAGGTCAACTAAAAGGATTTCTGATTATCCAAAAATTTCAGTGTAGAGCATGATTTTCTTTTGGTTTCCCTTAGCATGATACAATTAATTGTATCACAGAGAAAAAGGAGTTAATATTGTATCCAATGCTATTGCTTTTGTTACATTGCTTTTCAAATTATGAGATGGCCTCCCTGAGGAAATTTTGGTACCTTCCAGGGAAAGCTGAAGCACACCCAAAGAAAATGGGAAGGACTGATAATTTTTTCTTTCTTCTATAGGACTTGGCTAAACCCAAACCAGATAATAATTGCTGGATGCTGAAGGAAAAACTCATCTCTCAGATGTGCATGTGCAGCTCTCTGATTTCACCAAGAGACCCTGGTACACATTTCAGGGCTATAAATATTCAACAGACATCTTCATTTTGACCCTAATGTTCCAAAAGGAATGATGCTGTAACAAAATAGGGGAAACCCTGCTCTAGTATCATTGTAACCTCATCTTTTGGGAGAGTTTTTCCATCATGGGTCCAACAATATTATATATATAGCATATGAAGTCTTCCAAATTATACCTTCAATTGGTAACAGTCCCATATAGTTAGATTTAGGCAACCCATTAAAGCATATAAACAATACTGCAACTCAACCTTCTTGCATCAATGGTTAAGAAAAACTGCCTAGCTGGAAAGTATTAAATCATTAGCGTAGATCAGTCCTACTGCCTCTGCTCTGATTTTATTGAAAAGGATACACAGCATTAGACAGAAAGATCTACACACACATACACATGTGAATGCATTCACACAAAGATGATTTCCACCTTGGAGCAATAAAAATTAATAACAAAAATAATTAAACTGTTGCAGCCTCCAAGCACTTGGAAGTCCCAGAGGCCCAGTGTCAGATGCTGTTGAGAGATTTGGGTTTGGAACTATCCAAGTGCACTGCTCACAACACTAAGTGATAGATTATACAATTGTATCGACCCTCCACTTCCCTGGGTTAATTCTTTTGTCTCTGCACATCTTTTCCCATTAGGCTGATATAACTTGTTTAAGTATACAAGAATTGATTTATGACAGCACTAGGGATGTTAATCAGACTCCGGGTATCCAATTAATGCAGTCTCTGTAAGAGATATCAGACAAAAGTCTCCTGAACAGAAGTACCAAATTTTGGTATTGAAGTCAAAGGAATATCCACAGGAAGAGCAGATACCAAGATTGTGCAAAGCTGAGAGAATAATTTAACCCTAGCAATACATGGTGGAAAGGCAAAATCACTGCCTCCTCTCTTAATTCTCAAGTGCCATCTTCAGAAAGTGGTAGAGACATTTTTAAATGGATCAGAGAAACGGAAAGAATTCATTAAAAGTTCACTGTACAGAGGAGATGAAAACCTACTGGATCTCATTACTGTCCTTCATCTCACCAGGGGGCCAGGGCGTCCATTAGCACAGATCTCTATTTGTCTCTATTTAAAAGGAGGCATCCATTACACCATATGTTCAACATCAATGTTAAGATCCCTGCAATTCTATTGTAATCTATATACTACAATGATAAGCATGGCAGGAATCCTCACTGAAACAACACCTTTTAAGGAAATAATAAGAAACTAGTCCTAAATAGTGAACTTTTAATTTGTAAACACAAGTCAGAAATCTAATTGTAAAACAATGTTCTTTCAGACAGGAAACAGAAACAATATAAGGCCTGTGTCGAATCAAAGCTAGTCAATGCAGTACATAATTCAAATTTCAGATATTGAATATTTGCAACAAACTGTTCATGAACAATCAACAGACCAAGAATGATTCGCACAATTCTCAAATACCAAATAAATGTGAGACAATTGTAAAGCATTCTCTGACCATTCATGAGCAGAGAAAGACAACAAATTCATCTAATGTATTATTAATCATGAATTATTCACTCAACATTATTCAACAATATCAAAGGCTGCTTTGATAGATCTAAAAGAACCAGCATGAACACCTGACCTTTGTACATCACTAGGAAGGGCTCATCAACCATTGAGAACTGCATATTCTCTATACCATATGCCAATCTGAAGCAGGATTGACAGTTAGAAAACACTTAATCAAGACACTTGAAATTAAAAAGAGCATAATGAAAAATGCTCATCTCACTCTTTTTATCTTATCCAGGGTTATTCAAGCAAATAAAAGGGAAGCTAAATTTAGAACAAATAAAACGAAAAGCTTTTGCCCGTACCATATAGTCAAGCTGTGAATTTCTCAGCTATAGGAGGTCATGAAGTCAAATACTATGCCCAAATTTTTAAAAAAGAATGATAGCAGGGCGGTTTGATTTAAATAAAAGTGATTAACATCATTTATTTAAATCAAGGTTTCTGCTTGCTGATTTAAGCCATGATTAAAATTGGTGATTTAAATCTTGTTTCTCATTTGTACGTTGTATATATTTTGCTAAAGAAAAGTTAATTCCACCCTGGTTGGTAACCATTAAAACATGTAGATCTGCAACTAAATATAGCTTTTATTTATTTTGTACTATTTTTTGCTAATCAGGAGGATACACTATGTCTATACACATTTATTGAAGCACTCAAATAGCTGAACAGACATTTATTCAGATTCTTAATTTCTACATTTTTACTATGTTAGACAATGGTGAATGATGCATTTCTTATTTACTAGCTGATGATTAACTTTTTACTTATGATTAATGTCAAACTCTGGATGGAAAAAATTGGAATTCAATTAAAAATGCACAAAAACAGATTTTACTTTTTTATTAGTTAAATAAAACTACCTTAAATGTACTGGATAGACAAGGAAAATAAAAGTTTTGTATTTAAAACTAACTGATTTAATAAACAAAGGAAGATTATTTGTAGTTAGTGAATCAAAGTGATTGTTTCTGATCACCATGTCCTTCAAGATTTTAGAACCAGTAGATTTCATCCTCTCACATTTAGTTTTTATTCAGAGATTGGATGAGGCAAGCAAACTTTTTTCAACTCCCAATCAGTTTCTGAGCTTCAAATGAACTAATCATTGAACTGAACTAATTGAATAGACTGAAATGAAGATGATATTTTCTCTACACCATCAGAAGAAGCTCCTGCTGTCAAACTATGGACTTAGCACTTCCAATTGAGCTTAGCTAATGACTTCCATCAATTCAGTGGGGTTTAGCTTTCTTTAAAACTTTGGCAGCAAACATTTATTGATTACAATTTGTTTTTTGATTTAATATAAATGATTTTCATAGATTATAATACATTTAGGCCTTAACATGGGTTGTCATATTTCAAATTTAATTTTAAATAGGTTCACCTTTAAAAGAAAAATGTATTTAATTTAAATTTAAAATATCCAATTAAATAAAAAAATCTGTTTTTTTAAAAGAAATCATTGATTTTTATCCACTCTGAATGCTAGTAACATTTTTATGGAGTGCAAGCTAAAATGAGGGACAATAAATCTCATGCTTATGGACATAATATGATCACTTAAACGGTCAGGAAGTCATGCACAATTCACTTGCCCCAAGTGCTCCTACTTGCTGCATTCTATTCTGTCACCCATCTTGTTTGGTGAGTATGTGGAGCAACTAGGGGTGATGATAAGACTGTTTGAACTGTAGCTCCGCCACTGGACTGATTGCATTCATCTGTTTCTGTTGTATCGGACCTAAACTATGTGATTGATCGACTTTCCTAGTGTCATGCCAAGGTTGGGGCTTGGAAGAGAATTATCTAGCTGAAGCTTAACCTGCATAACACAATAGTAATTCTGATAGGGCAGGGGAAAAAACGGAAGAAAATGGTGGATTTTACCCCACAGACTCAGAATCTTTTCCCTAACTTGCATTCAATTTTTAGATTCTTAAGCAGTCCAAATAGCAGCAGTGATCAAGAGTATTATTTTCCACTTCCCTTTTGCTACAAGTCTGTGACCACTCTCTTTGGATACTGTCTTCACCATAGTAACTAGTGCCTTTGCCATCTCCAGATGGGACTACTGCGATGTGCTCCATTTGGTGCAATATTTGAAGAACATCCACAAATTCCAGTTTATGCAAATTGCAACAGCCTAGTTACTTAGAGGAGCTTTTCACAGGGAGCAAGTTTGGGGCCGTTAGGCTGGGGGGTTTTCAGTGAGGAGCAAACAACCCAGAGATTCATTCATCTTTTGGTGCAGCAGAGTCTGCGTTTGCTGACCTTCGGTCATATTGCAAAGCATGTCTGTTTACCCAGGCTCTTACTGAGGGGATGGTTTAAGAAAGTTTGTGGGGTTTTGATGGGGGAGATATTTCAATGTGTTAATTAATATAATCATTTAGATGCCATACAAAGATGCTTGTTTATAAAGCAAAAATTCCTACAGGTTGTGTAATAGGCACGTTTAATACATAGGAAAAGATACTTGATCAATACCTTAATAGCCTGAACACAGAATAAAGCAGAGATATTTGTTTTGCACCAAAGCTAAAGCTGGCCCCATGTTACGCTAGACAAGATTCACACACTTTCCCAATGCCTAACCTAACCCAAGTCCAAGATCCTTGAAATGGCCCCAGTACTTATCCTCACCCAAGTACCCCAACCATAGCACCATAGGATCCTAGTCCTCTCTTACAAACGATTACTAAACCTAAACTCAGCCTGGATTCATTAACTGCCTCCGCCCCCTGTCCTAAGACAGCCCCAAACTGACTATATGCTATGTTTGGCCTAATGCCAGACCCCACCCTAATCTTAGGCCAGGCCCACAATCTGGCCCTGATCTTCTACCTAGCCCAGGAGTTTGAAATGGATCTAAGCCCATATCTAATGTTAAACCCTTAAACTGCCACAACCCTGAATCCTAGTTTGTGCCCAGATTGAGATGGTTTTATTCAGAGTGGGAAAAGGTAACCCTATCCCACTCTCCACATTCTTGATTGTTTGACTCAAACGTGTCATACACAAAACAACTATCCTGAAGCAGAGACCAGCTATGGAAAATTTCACTCAAAGGTGAACATTTCAGAATGACGAGTTACTGTAAATAGGGGATTATAATGAAAATAGGTGGGCAACAGCACCTATAGCTTCTGTCACAGCATTAGCTACTAATAGCATATGCACATACATAACACACACACACATAATGCATGCACACAGGTATGCATACATGTTCATGGATATGTATAATTATTTCTTGATGATCTAAGTTTTACCTTGCGTTTTCTGACCACTGAGAAGTCATATAGGAAAGCATTTTTGTCACTGTAAAGATGCAAAACAAGATCGTTCTGTTTGTCCCCAGGGACATCAGGGCCCATCTGTTTGTGTTTTATTCATAACTGTCTTTTTTAATTGTAATTTTGTAGTAGGGCATTATAAAATCACTGTAGATGAAGCTTTCTTGGCAAAAAAGGAAGCTTCATTTTAACAACTTGAACAGAAGGTGACTGGAGCTCTGCACACTAGAATATATTGCATGCAGTATATTCTGCAAACACAGGAATGCTGTTCATTTCCCTTTCTAGGACATTTGCCTTTCAGTTTGGGAGGGCTTACAATTCACATCAAAATTCTTCTCCATGAGACAATGTTGATCACTTTACAGATTACCTAATGTGACATTCCAGATAGCTTTGTCTAGATACTCTTCTTATGCAGAAAGTATAGTGAGAACGCCCAGCATACTGAAAATTTTCAGATAAAATGCCAGCAAAACTGATTGTCGACATGCTAAATACAATTTGTAAAACAAAAACACTCCTGACATTACCAGAATATACCCAGGCAAGCACGCGTGTGTGTGTAAATGATACATATCCATGTTCTTTAGCACTGAGAGGCCAAGTGAAGTGAGAAAGCCACTGAATGAGGAAGAAAGAGTCCTAATAAGAAGGAATTTAATCAGAGTGGGAGTAAGGTACTAAGACATTAACAAAGTTGAGCATCCAGCAGAGATGAGAGCTAGAAACAATGCCATCAAAACATTTGCAGTCTTCCTGTTCACCCAATTTTTCCAATAAAATCTGTCAGATCTGATCACATTCCCCCTCCTGGATACTCAACAGATTGTGAGGGGATGCAAACATTGAATCTCACGTGCCCTTCGCTTGCTAGGGCTGGGCAGCATTTAGACTCTGTCTCTCTGGCTTTGGGCCACTAGGAATGCACTCCAAATGCAGGCCTCATGCCTGACACTCCTCTGAGCAGGGAGTATCCCACAGTCCAATTACCTAGGCCCAGAGCCAATGCTGTCTCCCCAAGTCTCCGAGGCAGTTCTTGGATGCTCCCCAGTATCCTACTGAGGTGTGAGCCTTCTGGTTTACTATGTAGCTCTTCTGGATCAGGTGAGAGCGAAAGCAAATACACAGCCTAGCAAAAGATTTCTAAATCATTTCCTCTTTATTCAGTTCCCAATGCACCCCCCACCCCCTTCTCCATAGGAGTCACATAATAGCCCGTCCCCACAATTCCCACCGGTCCGGGGAAGAAAGAGACTCACCAAAGGGAGTGGGAAGCTCATGTTTGGGTCGGTAGCAGGACCCAGCTGGCTCCAACGCCAGATGGCAGTGTGGAGTGAACCAGGGCTCCTCACTCATTCCCCTGCCCAGAGCCACTTGTTCCCACAGGCTCTGGGGGGTTTAGAATATGCAGGGCTGCAGCCAGCTGGGTGTCTGGTCCAGGGCAGGGCAGCAGCAGGGAGAGTGTGCAGGGAGAACCCAGCAGTCACACAGGGAGGCGAGGAAAATGAGAGCAACAGGCTGCTGCCTGGGCAGGATGGGGCTGCACTCCCTGCCCCTGAACACTGAGGACTCCCTGCGTGTTCTCCCTGTGTCTTCTCTCTCCAATGCTGGCCCGGACACCCAGCCAGCCACAGCCTCACACCCCACCTCATGCCCCCAATATCTCTATGCACCCCCAAGAAGTGTGCCCCACAGTTTGAAAAAAAACCAATGATGTAGAAAAGAACACCACCCCTCTCACTGTAGGTCACCCTTCCCTTGAGTGTCTATCTGTGTTCATCAGGTAGTTAGGGTTTCCCTGCCTCTGCATCACACTCTTGCAGCAGTTTTCCTCTGAAAAAGGCCAAAAGACCCACCAGAGGAGCGGAGCTGCTCCTGCCCTTTTATAACCTTCCAGTCTCCTCTGTCATGGGACCTCCTGATCATCCTCAACAGGTGACCTCAGGCCCCTGCTAGGTGACTTCACTGCCAGGCAACCTCTCCCAATAAACCAATTCCTGGGCAGGAGCCAGTCTTTAGCCTAGAGTGCTTCTGTTTGAATCGAGGACCATCCTGATTTAATGATCCTCTAGTGTTAGCCCTGTGTCACTGCCCCTTGGAATTCCAGTCCAACATGGAGAGCTCTCAAAGGCAAACAAATCCCGTGTTCAAAATGGAGTCTGCAGTCTGACACAGATATATATATATAGAGTATCCAATATCTACTAGAATCAATAAGTTGTACGTAGACAGAGTTCCCAAATCATCACACCATCAGAACATTTTTGGTACTCCTGTTCACCCAACTCCTGTTTACTCCACTCTGTTCAGCTGATGGCCTCTTACTCCTACTCCAGATTAAATTCCTTCTTATTAGGACTCTTTTTCTTCTTCATTCTGTGGCTGTCTCAATTCACTTGGCCTCTCAAAGCTAAAGAACTTAGATAAGTATCTTCTATACACACACACCTCCTGTACGCATTCTTAAAATGTCAGGAGAGTTTTCTGTTATCTAATTAAATGACAGGTGAGTTCTTTGGTGAATTATTCTTGAGAGTTTATATAACAAGGATAAGATTCTGTATTTTTTGCACTGAATGGCTGAAAAAAAGGCAGCTTGGTGAGACTTATGTTTTTAGAGCTGGTTAGGGATCTCTTTAACAAGTTTTGTCAGTGAAGTGAAGTGAGATTTGATAGGATCAGGATAACGGTGGGGCCTAGAAAAAGACCTGATGGTGAGGATGAGCAGATGATCTCCTTGAAGACTTTTCTGATGCGATGTGTAGCTCAAGGAAAGACAAGACTGATACAGGAGATCAATCAATGGATGGTTTGCAATTGACAGAGCAAGTATTTAAAGGATGTAAAAATCCAAGCAGGAAAGGAGATTGTTTAAGGTGCTCCAGTGGACTAGAGCTAATGGGATAAAATTGAGCAAAGGAAGTTTAAGGTTGAATATTAGATTGTGGAGTTTTCTCCCAAGAAGTGGTGCAATCCCCATTGCTTGAGCTGTTTAAACGAATGTGAAAACACTCAAGAATATATTATACAGAATAATCCTACAGTTGCAGGTGAACAACATAATCTAATAGCTCTCTTCCAGTTTCAACTGTGATTGTATTACCCACAAGTATTAACAAGAACATCAACTGTAACTAAGCTAAGACAAGCTTATGGATAGTTTATAAACCTGGAGTTTCTGATTGCCTGCTGTCTCCTTCTCTTTGTCATTTGTTTTACTGTCTCCCAAAACACTATTTGTAAAAGATTCAGGAAGCATGACAGCAGTTTTCAAACTATATGAAGTATGCAATATAAACAAATTGCTGATTTACTACTGTCAACAACTAAGCAATAACAACAGTTTCAGAGAATTTAAGCACTGGTTTTATGCAAATACTAAATATGCTATAGTGTAAAGCCTATATCCCTGGTTATCTCTGTATTTTACCTGAAAATTATCAGGGAATTAAAGTAATCAATTCCATAAAACAATCCAAAAGGGTGGGTGGGAAATGCTGATGCTGACAAAGTCAATGGCAAAACCACTATTGACTTGAGTGGGATCAGGATGACACCTTACATATATCAAGGTATCAGTGATGCAAGGGAAAAAATATCATTGGATGATGCAAAATATTTGCATTTGCTCTTAAATTCTGCATACAAAAATAATATAAATCCTCTTTTTTACTTCCATTGTTTACCATTCAAAGGGATATTTGAAATTGAGTTTACTGAAAATTAACTTCAAATCTCCTCCCCTTTCATCCTACACAGTATTTGTCTAAATAGGTGAGGTTTCTCTATTTGAGAAATAGACACACAGATCTTTGTGAGAAATTATCTAGAAAAGGAAACACATCATTTGTTCAGTGATGGATGCCAAAATGTATTGCCAGATCCTTAAGAGAATGAGCTCTTGATTACAAACATTAAGTAGTAGGGCTATTAAGGGGATTAGTCTTTTGAAAATGCGAAATGGTCCAACCTTCTGAATCATTGCCTTTAGTCTCTTTATACCAAGAAGTTTTTCTGTTGTGCAAGACAGATTCCTAAGCACCTTATAACTATCTCAAATGCATTCTTTACAATATTGTCTTATCAAAAGCGACTTCTCTTTCTACTTATAAAATTGCACTACTATTACCTTTAATGCAACTCTTAACCCAAAATATAAGTGTTTTCTTTGAGTCACAAGTAATTCAGTGAGGGGAATGCAGATTTTGCAAGGTCATTGCCTCTGTTTTCCTATTAGAATATTTATATTGGTGTTAGAATAGAAGCATTTTTCTGAGAAATTCCTAGAATTTTCACTTTTTACTCTTACCGAAGTGAGCATTAAAAACCTGTGGGCTCTGCTACAAGTCTCTCCCAATCAGTCAAATTCAGCTTGTATTATAGCTTTTTACATGTTTATTGATTTGAATGTGTTAAATTCTCTTCCCTGTGGAAATCTGATTATCCTAAACATCACTTCCATCGATTGTTATGATTTTTTAAAATCATAACATTGTCTTACAGGTTTTGGATTGGATTATCCCAAAAAAAGTGCATCAGTGAGATAGAAACAATTTTCTGATTTTGAGTATCTGGAACCTGAAAAGCCCATGAGGACTGGAGGCTATGAGGGCTGAAAAACTCATTAGACATAGAAAATATAGATGATGAAAAGTCATGTGTTTTCCTGATTCTCACCCTTCATATGTGCTAAGGTTGATGGCGATGAATAAAATTATGATAAAACCAATATAAAGACTCTGCAACAAAAGCAGACTCTTTCCATGTTCCTTCAATGTCAGTTTGCCATTAAATTCACAAGTAGGACAAGATGATAATGACAGGCTTCCCTTCCCTTTATCTACAACCTTTAGAGCAAAGGAGGTAACTACTTCTAGACCATACGATTTTATTTCTTTTATAGACATAGAATCTTCTTACTCGCCTTGATGTCCATAGTAGGTTTCCAAAGAGCTAATGTACTGCAATGTAGGACCAGTGAAGGACATCTGCTCCTCAGCATTTTCCCCTTCAACCCAAAGTGAGTGTATCTGTAGTGTCTTTTTGGGCTTTCAGAAAAACAGAACATAAGGACAAAGTGCTTTCACCTTACCTTACCCTAGAGTCCTATTTTAGTGTATTATTAGTTTCTAAACTGACCTTGTGGTGATGCTTTTTACTTCAGTTCGCTGTAGCTCCATCAATTTCGACCATGTTTGAAGGTACATTCTCTCCCTATTAGTTCTGTCTAGTCAATGAAGTTCACGTAGCTATGACGCATCTGTCGTAGATAAATGAATCAACTGATTTGATTTACTATGAAGGCTAAATTTATTATGTGACATTTTACAAGTATAATTCAACTTACCCTTGATGGTAATAAATGAGATATCAGCTCCCCTGAGACAAGAGAACCAGTCCCTGTATTTTCCAGGCATGCCCCCTGCCAGATTACCTTTTAGAGACGGGAAATGGCCATATCTTTTATTAAAAGGGAAACTTTAATCAAATAAAGTGCCTCATTAAGCAAGAGCCAAGATTCCAATACTCTTGACTACAGCACAGCAATAATCCAAAATCAAATCCGCACCACACACACACACAATCCATTACCACTTGCTGTAAACGTGACATCCATCACAAGTAGGGAGAATGTCCTTCAGCATTTTTATTCTTAACCCTAGATTCATTTTCTCTCCCCTCCCCTCCTCTCCATCCATCCCAGTTATGCTCTTTATACATTTTTTAAATCCTCCTCCTCAGCCTGATCCCTCTGAGCATTTCTGTGGAAGCTCCAGTCTAAGTTCTTTGTCGGAAGGGCAATGCTTCCAAAAGGGAACAACTGAGCTGGTCTGTGCATCCAGCAGTAACTACAATGACTTTTAATTAACGCAATACCAACTATCTTTCCTCCTGGCTTCTTTCTTTTCAGTCTGGGAAAATAGTCATTTGACTAATGTTACATCATCTTCACGATCTCAGTTTGGGATCTTTGTCCCTAATGTTACTGTTATTGGATAAAATAAAATAAATAATAGATAATTAATAACTACAACAACAGTGAGGGAATATCATTTTACATTTCTTTTACTTCTCCATTTCTGTAAATGCACAATCGCATCTGTATACCTCTCTATGCAGGCACTCATCTTAAGAGTCTTTCTGATCATCTAGACTGTTTTGTTTCAATAGTGCAAGACACAGCTACTGACAAAATGAATGACTTTATCTTTGGCCTCAGAAGCCCAGCAGAGTGCAATGCAAGCAAATGAAGGAGCCCTGAACTCCACATCAGTGAAGAAACCATCTTTCATTCAATTGAGAGGTCTAATTATTTTAAACAGCATTTGCAGAACTATCTCCTCGGATTAGTCTACACATAACTCTGCTATATGGAATATTTATTTATTTATTTCTTGTATACCAAGAATATGCTCCAAACTCCACAGAGCACAATGGGGGGGGGGGCAGATCTCTGCTACAAAGAGCTTATACCTAAATTAGTCATTTTTATTGTATTTGTTTTAAAACCTAGTCTAAAATGTTTGAAATCCCTATCAGAATATATTATATCTTTCTAAATATTTATCAAACTGGTAATGTGCTATATACAACATTTAAAAGACTTTGCTGCCTTAGTATCTCCACCTTCATTGATTAAAAGTGCAGGAAATGTACACGTTTTATTAATTTTCCTCATTTATCTGTTGGGTTAGTGTTTGCATCTCTTTCATCTAGGTGTCAAAACAAGCTAGTCGGTTTCATACTGCTGTATGGTCAACTTCACTTCCAGGTTCTTCTAAACTAGCACAATGCTGCAGTGTTTATGCTGTAAACACTGCAGGAGAAGGTTTACAATCCCAACGAAAATCTTTTCTCTGACGTTTAAAATCGTCATGAAAACGTTTCCCTTGGCACTAGTTTTCTAAAACGGCCTTGTTATCAAAACCTAAACTCAAACTATTCCTGACAGTGTCCCTTCCAGGGATGGGCTCCCAGAGAGTTGCCTGTTTTAAGGACTGCGGGGTTGTGCTCTATTTCAGTTATTTTCTTCTATCATTCAGTCCAGATTTAATGAAATGTGAAACAAATTTTTAATATAGAAAATTAATCCGTTTTTAATTATTATTTGAAGGGAGAGTATTTCTATGTTTTTCATTTCAGCAGAACTACATTGCTCAGACAAAGGACAATCTAATAAAAACTAGTGGCAAATGGAGTTACAAAGCGTGGCACAAATGGTCTAGAAAGTGCCTCCCAAATGCCCCTCCGTGCCTAAATTGGAGATGGGGACCTATGATTAATTTATAACCATATTTAGCCATTCTGGGTTACACTAAAATGAGTATCAAGAGAAGGCAGAGCCTGTATGAAGCATTTCCAGAGGTATCATTCATTCCTATTTGAAAAGGTAGAGTCAAGACAAGCTCCTTAGGCATGTCGGAGTGGGTGTGAAGATATAGAAACGGTGTCTGTGGATGTACCAATTCTCGATCGCCAGTGCCCGTTCCTGTAAAGAGTCGTAAATTACACAAGCATCTGGCTCCTCGGAGAGAAGTTATTTCTTCCGGGAAAAGGACAACCAAAATCACAGCGATCTCACAGCCGGCCCAAAGTTGGGAAGAAAAGCGTTTTACAGAGGAACCAGAGCCGTGGCCAAAGAGTTAATCAATCCCCCGCTGCCTAGCGCCGCGTCTAAAAACCCAAAGGAATCAACGCTGTTGGAGACTGGAGTGAGCCCGAGAGCATCTCTCCTAAGCACAGGCAGTTGCAATCTGGCCATATGAGCATTTCACCTGCTACCCCTCTGGGGAAGTAGCACTCATTCAAACTCCATGAACAAAAGTAAGCCCTGTTTGGACAACGTGCGACTGGCAGACAAAGGCTGCGAGCGGACGTTTTAGGGACAGGATCAGTGAAGTCTTAGGTTCTGCTTCTTCCTTTATGCGCCGTCTTCTGCGCCTCAAGCCCAGAGGACACTGCCACATAAGTGAGACGGGAAACGGGCTGAGTTAGATCAGCGAAATGCAAGCAAAGGGAAGGAATCGGTGTCAGCCCTGCCCAGCTCTCCCCGCTCTGCCCAAATGCTGGCGTTTAGGGTGGGGGATTTAGCGGGGGCGCTTTGAAAGTATCCAATGCGCTCTCCACGGGGGCGGATACAACAAAGATTCTGTTCTGCTCCACAAAGTCTGCGCCGTTTGCTGCTTTCCCTTGCGGGTCACAGCCCACCTACATCACCTAGGGGGGGGTTGGGGTTTTTTGTTTGTTTGTTTTTTGTTTTTTTGGCGACCCGCCTCCCCTCTTTCTTCCTTTGGGCTCGGAATAAAGTGACGAATCCTTCATTTAAATTGCCCAAGCAGCGCCCCGGCAATGTCTAGCTCGCGGAGCGAAGTGAATGAAGGATCCGATCTAGCCACACTCGCTTACACCACTTCCACGTCCCTTCTCAGGTCTGCTTCGCCTTACAACTGGGCTAGTGCCGCGCCTTGCACGTCCCCGTCATGTTTGTGCACGAACGCTCCTCTGGCGGAGTCTGTGGCTGCCTTAAATTTCCCTCTTGCTGTCTGTCTCCCTCTCCCATCACCAGTGGGCTAGTCCCTGGGAGATGCAGAAACCTTCATTCCGAGGGGCTGAGCGCAGGGCCAGTCTGGGCTCTCTCCTTAGTAATTGGCTAAGGCTCCTCCATGTGTTACATTAGCATAAGGAGACGCAGCTGGCAAAGTAACCACTTGGGGGCCAGAGCTAACTGTGCGTCACAGCCCTGGATGGGGAGGGGAAACGGGGGTTGGGGAGAGGGGGGGCGGGTTAAAGAAGAAAAAAAATAAGAGTAAGAACCAAAGCAGCATGCAACTCAATGTGCGCCGGGGGCCACACCAGCCGGAATGCCACTGCCTTCGCGGGGCTGAGCGTAGAGCTGCCGCCGCCTGGCTCACGGGCGATGGAGCCGAGAGCCGGAGGCGCCCGGCTCCCCGAGGCCTTCTGAGCGGTGGGGGTCCGGGGGGTGGCTAGCGCTGTCGTTATTGATGGCCAGCCCTTCTGATCCGCCTCACCGCCTCGGCAGCGATGGGCGCCGCAGACGGGCAGTGAGCTCCCGGCCAAGGCAAGCGAAGTGAGCGGGCTCGCTCCTTGGCAGCCCCGGCCCTCAAGCGGCGGCCAGGCAAAGGGGCCGCCGCTGTCGAGGCGCATCGGGACGCTTTGCCGCAGCCTCCCCGTCCGGTCCGGGCCTGCGCGCCTCCTTTCAAGACATGAAAGCCGTGCTGGGGATGTGAGGAGCCGGCGAGCAACTGCCTCGGCGGAGCGACAGCCGGGGGAGAGAGGAAGGAGGACGGGACCGGAGCAGGTGTCTCTGGAAGAAGGAGGAACAGGGGCGTATCGCCAAAGAGAGGTGGGGGGGGGTGGAGAAAAGGACCGGCGCCGGAGGGATTGCCAGCCTCAGTTTTCTGGGTCCTCAGAGTGCCTCTCCCCACGCTGCCCCCCATGCCCAGATAGCGACGCATCCGCTGAGCTGAGAGGCTGAAGTTTCAGGAGGGCAGCGCAGCTGTGTGGCTGGGCGCAGAAAGGGCTGTGCGTCCCGTCCCCCGTCTCCCGGACCCGAGCGATGGCGACCGAGGGGCGCGCCGGGCTGGCCAAGTCCGCCGTGGAGAAGCTCTCCGACGCCATGGGCGAGAAGACCAAGCAGCTGGGCACGGCCATGCAGGACGTGCACCGGCAGCGGCGGCTGATCCTGGTCATCGTCTGCGTGGCTCTCTTGCTGGATAACATGCTCTACATGGTGATCGTGCCCATCATCCCGGGCTACATCGACACGCTGCGCTCCGGGGAGGCCGAGCCGCGTGCCCGGGAGAGCAACGCCAGCGGGGCCAACGCCAGCCGGCCCCAGTCGGTGCTGGGGCCCCGCTACCCCACGGAGAACGAGGACATCAAGATCGGGGTGCTGTTCGCCTCCAAGGCCATACTGCAGCTGCTGGTCAACCCGCTGAGCGGCACCTTCATCGACCGCGTGGGCTACGACATCCCGCTGCTGATCGGCCTCACCGTCATGTTCCTCTCCACCATCATCTTCGCCCTGGCCGAGAACTACGCCACCCTCTTCATCGCCCGCAGCCTGCAGGGGCTGGGCTCGGCCTTCGCCGACACCTCGGGCATCGCCATGATCGCCGACAAGTACACCGAGGAGTCGGAGCGCAGCCGGGCCCTGGGCATCGCCCTGGCCTTCATCTCCTTCGGCAGCCTGGTGGCGCCCCCCTTCGGCGGCGTCCTCTACCAGTTCGCCGGCAAGCGGGTGCCCTTCCTGGTGCTGGCCTGCGTCTGCCTGCTGGACGGCCTGCTGCTGCTCACCGTCATCAAGCCCTTCAGCAACCGGGCCCGGGAGAACATGCCCGTGGGCACCCCCATCCACAGGCTCATGTTCGACCCCTACATCGCCGTGGTGGCCGGCGCCCTCACCACGTGCAACATCCCCCTGGCCTTCCTGGAGCCCACCATCGCCACCTGGATGAAGAAGACCATGCAGGCCTCGGAGTGGGAGATGGGGCTCACGTGGCTCCCCGCCTTCTTCCCCCACGTGCTGGGCGTCTACATCACCGTCAAACTGGCCGCCAAGTACCCGCACCTGCAGTGGTTCTATGGGGCCCTGGGCATGGCCATCATCGGGGCCAGCTCCTGCACGGTGCCCGCCTGCCGGAACTTCGGCCAGCTCATCGTCCCGCTGTGCGGCATCTGCTTTGGGATTGCCCTGGTGGACACCGCCCTGCTGCCTACCCTGGCCTTCCTCGTGGACGTGCGCCACGTGTCGGTCTACGGCAGCGTCTATGCTATCGCTGATATCTCCTACTCCGTGGCGTACGCCCTGGGGCCCATAGTGGCCAGCCAGATTGTGCACTCCCTGGGCTTTGTGCAGCTGAACCTGGGCATGGGCCTTGCCAACGTGCTTTACGCCCCCGTCCTCCTTTTCCTCAAAAACGTCTGCCAAATGAAAGCCTCTCACTCGGAGAGGAACATCCTCCTGGAAGAAGGACCCAAAGGGCTCTATGACACCATCAAAATGGAGGAGCGCAAAGGCAAGGGGAAAAACCTTCAGGCCGCAGGGGGGGTGGAAGGAAACAGCGTGGACTCTTACCACAGAGACCTGACAGGGGCCTCGGAGGAGGACTCTTCAGACTATGAATATAGTTAGGCTACATGGAGCTGGCAGAACAAGGGTTAAGAGGGGGAGGGGAAGTGAAAGCATTATTGCCATATGTTTATGTACCAATGTGCAATATATACACTAACCTTTGTCACGATGTAATGGCTTTCTTCTTCTTCTAGACTTATTTTAAGTTGGCATTTCCTTAAACATTGGCCAGGAAAAATCCTGAAGAAGACTAATTGAACGATGCATTTACATAAATCTGTGCTGGTTCTTCCAAAAACTTTTAGCTGGGGTCTCTTGTGCAAAAGTTTTCTCGAATTGAAACTGTGCGTGACATACTGTATAACTCTGTAAAAAAAAAGGGGGTGGGGGGGGAGTCTAATAAAATTCAGATTGCATATTCAGAGATTTAAGTTTACTAAATCTTGTATATAGGTATTGACATCTTCATTTGGTTTCATACTTAACAGCAACAAACAATCATATCGTATTATTTCTTCTTTGGGAATCAGCTGAAGCGTTGTAATCATTTTTCTGTTTGTGCTACTACCTGGTAAATGCATTTGCTGTATCATGTGCAAGTCCAAAACTACAAGGATAATATGATCTGAATAAATGAAGTTTGAGGGAATCCACTGCGTGTGTTTCAGTGTTTGTTTTTGAGATCAAGGCTGTTTCTTTAACAAATGTCAAGAAGTTCCCTATAACATCCACGTCCTTTATTTCTAAGACCGATTCAATACATCGCCCAAGATAAAACCCTGGGGGAGGGAACCTCCCTCATTCTTCGAATTCTATGTCAAAATGTTCCGACAGAAAAGAATTGCAAACACGGCATTAAACACCACTGCATACAGCGTCCTGATATGATATTAAGGTTTTTTAAAACACAGCACCTTTCCAATAAAGACTTTACATACTCAAATGCTTCCGAATTTTGCATTTCCAACAGCAAGGAAAAATTAGTACTTTGTCCGGACTGCAGTCCCATCTATATCTCATAACTGTAACCTATGGCATAAAATAAAATAAACAATACTACAGAGCTCTTATATAACGCTTTTCATAGATCTCAAAGCGCTTCACAAAGGCTGTCAGTATCGTGGGCTATGATGATTTATTCAAACGAATCCAAAAGGTAGCGCCTTTGGTTCAAACGCAAACATAGAACCGAAGCTCATTTTTGTCCTGTAAGATTATTCCTGGTTTATAGATCAATATAATGCAACGTTTATTTAAATGTGCATCCATCTATTAGACAAAACAAACGACTCGTTTTCTTAAAAATAAAGATTCCCCTATTGGCGTGTATATTAACCGATCTAGCTCCTTCTAGCTTCCTAGAAAAATGGGTACTGCAAAGAAGAAACGCAGCAAACCATTCATCAATTTCACTTGATCATCAAGGTCTCTGATTGACCTAGGGCGCAGTGGTAGCAGTTTTCGGGGCATCAGCGTTCCTGCTCAGAAAAACAAACAAGAATGAAAACGCATTTCGGTTTTGGTAACAATTAATCAATAACCATCGTAGGACCAAGTTGAGTCCCACTTTTATGAAATTAAGCTCATCTGTTTGCAATTGCCACGAAGAATATTTAAGGATGTAACAAATCTTTTCTCTCCGAGTCAGATAACTCGGATTTCCCTGGCATCCTTCCCTAGGCGACTGGTAATAGGAACAATCTGTCATGACTTTTAGTTAATGTCACTGAAAACTTATCTTCTTTTCAGTGTGACTAGATTCAAATGACCGTTTTCTTTTGTGTTTGTTGGTAAGGAGGTTCAACCAGTGTAGCAATATTTATAAACTCAGGGACTGCCCACTCATTAGACACCTACATTTTGATTTCATTTTAAACCAGACGGAAAAGAAATAGCAAATTCTATTCCCTGACAAAGGTAAACAAAGGAGCAGCTTTGAGTTGCTGCCTTGTTCAGCTGTGACTCAAGGGGACCAAATAATTTCTTTACAGAACTCGGATTCTTATTGCTCAGAACCCTTCGGTTAACCGTCTTCGTCAATAGATTAGTACTACTTTAAAGAGTGGGTGCAGAGGGTATTTAATAAGCTCTTTCGAAATGCACTTCCAATTCCAACCCGCTTCCCTAGAGGGCTAGAGATTTAGAAATAAAATATGCCTTCAGTCTAACGAACCCAGGGGATAAAGACCTGATTTGGTCAACGGAGAAACTGCTATTGTTTAAAGGGGGGGGGGGGGACGACGACACGAGACGAACTTGCCTTACCACTGAATTAAAGACAGAAAAACATGGGGAATTGAATGTGTCCTTCGAGTCCGAGCTGTTTATTCCCTTCACTACTGTCCTCTCCCAGCAACACCGTTAATCATATCATGAAAGCCCAGGAAAGCGTTAATGAAAGCTTGGGAACTGTTGAGCAATACTCAAGAGGGGCGCTCTCATTCAGCCCGGACTTTTAAGGGTTGGAGAGTATTAAGGGTTCCCAATGGGACGGAGAAGCAGATCCGGAATCCCAGATCCGTGGAGCGGTCAGTGTACGTGTACATTGCATGCCCACGGCGTGTCTGGCTGTTCTGGAAGGGATATCAGGGCCCTTTTCCCTTCGTCAGA
This sequence comes from Emydura macquarii macquarii, assembly GCF_026122565.2. Classification (NCBI taxonomy): domain Eukaryota; kingdom Metazoa; phylum Chordata; order Testudines; family Chelidae; genus Emydura; species Emydura macquarii. The sequence continues at coordinate 2,681,304 of NW_027131527.1, forward strand.
CAGCTGCACATGGCAGGGCTCAACTGTGATTCCAGCAACGAAGTACAGGAAGAAAATGAGGCTTGATCGAAGCCAGCGCAGAAGGGGCACCCACCCTTTCCCGCACCAGCTTTCCACTCTCAGAGAGGCGCCTTCGATTTAAAACACGCCCTGGGTTGGTGCCCAGTGAGGACAACGCCCTCCCGGGCACTAGTCGATGAGAGAGGCAGCGTTAGAGCCACGTTGCTTTTAAATGCCCCGTCTGCTGCTGGGACAGTGATTGCGAAGTCCCCCCCCCAAGTGTCCCCCGAGGGGAGGCTGCTCTTCTCTCTCGCCTGGAGGAAAGCTCTGGAAGATGACTTGAGGTCGGGTTGGGTTGGGTTGCTTTATGGGAAGCCGCTCGGACTGCACGAATAGGAAGAAAGGGAGGGAGGAGTTAGGCAGCCAGACACGGGGAGGTGGAAGGAAGAGGTTCTCCAAACGCCAGTTCATGTGTCCAGAAGGAAGCGCACCAGGAAAGGGAGCCATGAAGGTACCTTGGACAGAGCAAAACCAGGCTCCAAAGCCTCCACCTTCCCCAGAGCGCGTCTGAGCCGGCAGGGAGCGTGCTGCAGCCTGACATCCCGGTCCCCACGCTTCCCTCCGCCCGGGAGATTTGCGTTTGAAACTTTGGCTTCGATCAGTTCGGTGGAGCAGGTAAGGAGCAGCCTCTTTACGCGGCTCTCGGGCACCGGTGCAGCCTGGAAGCTGTGCGCACTAAGGGGAAAGGGCTGCGTTTCCAATGCCCTTTAGCCGTGCCTTTTCCTCCCTTTGTCCGAGCCGGACGCGCCTTTCCCTAGCAAGGGCGTGCGCGCCTTTTTCATAATTTCGCCGCGGATGTTTTCCTTGCTAACTGCACCCCGCGAACAAAACGAACCTCCAGTCCTCGCAGGGTGTCCAGCGACTCGGCTGAGCGGTTAAAAACATCTCAGGCAGCTCATTCATTTAGCTGGGAGGCGACTACACTAAGATTTGGGGCTGGAAGGAGGGGAAACGTTTACATCTATGGTTACCTGTTGTAGCTGGCACCGGTTTGTAATCCGGTTAGCACCCCAAACGCAGAGCAGCAGCAACGGGGAGACTGACTTTTATTGCTGCTATTAATTTGCTCTGCTGCTAAGCCTTTCCGGTGTTGACTTAGCTGGCAAAGTCCATTAATCCCTGCCTATTCCAGCGCTTTAAATCACCTCCTCAAAGGGGCTGGTTGCAGGCAGTATCTGCGCGGTCCTTTTACATGTTTACACACGTAGCCTCATCCCATCAGAGCCTGGCAGACCGGGACAGCCATTGCCCTGTCCGTCGAGGTGTTACCCTGTGTGCGAGCCAGCGCTGCTTCTATAACTCAGTGCTCCGGCCTTTCCGAGCGCGTCTTTTGGGACACCTGGATCTTTTCGGACGGGTTTGGGACAGACGCGTGTCCCAAATCCGCCGCCAAATGGTGCCCACCCCAGAGGTGGCTGCATCGCGGGCGAAGAGGAAACGCTGGCAGCGGGGATGGATGATTGTCCGGGTTCTGACCCCAAAGCGGAAGAGGGAATCACGCTGGCAAACTGGCTCCCAAGGACTCGGTGCACGTAGGAGTTTGCCTAGTTCCGTGGCAATTCCGGACTGTGTCTAGCGGCGGGCTCCCCGCACTCACAGCACCGTAGGCCAGTTACTGTCACCCCACGGGGAGCCTAACAACTCCTTGTTCAGAGCAGAAACTCACCGAGGGTCTCCCCCCCCCCCCCTCCGGCCGCAGCGCAAAGCCTACGGTTTATCGCCCGCTTTTATTTTTGATCGCTGCCTCCCGTTGCTATTGCCTCACCCAGAATCGACTAGGAGGTACCTGGGGAGGGACTAACCCAAAAGCCGGGGAGAGCAGAACCCCTCGGCATGGAAAGAAAGGGGGACGAGCCAGGGCTAGGGCCGCAGAGGCTCCCTCCAGCTGCCCAGCGAGGCAGGATGGGAAGCGGGGAGGAGATGGGCAGGGCAGGGGCAGAGAAGCCGTGCGAAGAAGGAAGCGCTCACCGTCATGACTAGACGGCGGCGGGCAAAGCGAAAGTTCAGCGTAAACCAGTGGCGTGGGAAGCAGCGAGAGATCCAGGCTGCGGGGGCTCAGAGCCCAGCAGAGAGAGCTGGGGATCCGCCCTGTGACACGGAGCTGCCACCCGCTCCCCGCTGCAGCTCTTGGGCTGGAGGGGGGCCTTCCAGTGTCCCCACACCACCGCCCCGGGAACCCGACACAGGGCTCGGAAGCCCAGCACAGCGGACGCAGCCCTCTGCTTCCGCTAGACACGGAGCTCTCGGCCCTATGCTGTCCCTGGCATTGGAGCGGAGACCTTGCAATGCCCCCTGTGCATGGGTATGAGCCCAGCCCATTTGCCAGTATTCCCTCGGGCCCGCTCGCTGCGGTGCAGCGGGAACTTTGCTGCTTGCCCCGCTGCCCTCCCCAGTCCAGCGGTGGCTGCCCCTCAGTCGCGCTGGGTAGCTTGTCAGGATCCCCACTCACCCCTGCCGGAGGGGAAGGTGAGATGTTGGTTTTAGTAGCTCTCGTTCTGTCTGGGGAATGTATTGCCCCACGGGAGTCTTCTTTCCCCACCGCAGCTGGCTTTGCGGGTCCTTGAGTCGTTCATCTCGCCTACTCGGTGTCCGGCTGGGCAAAGCCTGGCTAGCACCCAAAAAGACAGTCCCGTGAGGTGCCGAGGATCTCCCACAAAGTGCTGAAAGTCCTCAATCCTCACTGAGATCAATGGGAGTGATCAGGACCTTGTAGGCGGCACTTGGCATGTAGAGGGATCAGTGCCATGCTCATTGAGACACACTGCAAAAGATCTCCTGGGTCACTTGATCGATCTCATAGCTAATACAGGATTGTTCCCTGCTTTGCCTACTAGTTCCTGCAAAGTGGCTTTAAATGGCCCAAGCGATGAAAGCTTAATTGACTTCACCCTCCAGTTTCTCCTAACATTCGGCCTATATTTTCCCTTTCATAATTGCATCCCAGTACTTATATTCCCTGGCATCCCATGAAACAGTTAAAAAAAAAAGTCTTAGTATGAAAAAGAAGAGCAAAAGATTTAATTGTGATTTCCCAATAGACATTTATCAAATAACTGCCATGTGACTGGCTGAGACTTATATTAGGCATTAAATATCCCTGACTTCAGTCCTTTCAAATATTTTACAAACCATAGTAATACATAGCTCAAAGTGCATACTCTTGATAACAAAGAGAATAAGAATGAGTGGTTGTGAGCTGTTAGGTAAAACTACCATTACAGTATAAATTGCAAGAAGTAATTTTAACTGATAGCTAAATCCTATCTATTGACTTCAATAATGAGTTGGAAACGAACCTAAATAAGTGGATTAGATCAGTCAGTCCTTCTCTGTTATCTGCTAAAGAAGAGATCAGTTTCCTGTGTTGTGGATTTTTGCTGTTGCTTGAAGTATGGTGAACACTACATGGTTCCTGCAGCATCCTGCTGAAAAACATGTAGTTAACTGAAAGAACTGGGTGAATGTCCTTAACTTCAGCCCCCCATAATCAAAGACATTACAATTAATTTTTGGCCCAATAACTTTGACAATGTCCCTTTCAATCAGCAGAGTGAGTAACTATAAAGTCATCTTGCATGTCTTCCATCATTAGGAGCAACATGATACCCTTGTACAACATTTAAGTGAATTTAGGATTTGTCAGAGATGCTAGATTGAAAGTAGCTGTGACTGAAAGTCAGACTATCTATGCACAGAAGGGCACGTCCAGCTTTTAGTCAGGGTTATTCACCTCTCACTTTCATACACAAAAAATTATCCTACCAATTGTGTTAAACCCCCATTGTAGCTATAATACCACTACCGTGCCTTTGTACAGTCACAAGTATTTCATAGACATTGAAAGAAGTAAGGTTCTGTAAATACTTGATCAGCAAGTATTTATTTCACCTGTGGGGGTGGCATCAGTGCATAGGCAGCTTTGCAAATGCTGACTGGCAGAAATTTAGGTGCCTAGGGGACTTAGGTGCCTACTGGGTTGGACAGCTGCTTAGCAGTAGCTTTGAAAATGTCAGTGACACCTGAATTGAGAGGCAGAGAGGTGCCTAAGTACCTTTTAGCATCTGGGCCTGTCTGCACACAAAAGTTGTACTACCTTAACTATACCAGTTTAGCTAAAGCAGCACAACCCCCTGGTGTGGATGCAGTTCTACAATACGTCTGCTTATACTGGTATAGTTTATTCCTAAATGGGAAGGAGAACAAGCTATACTGCTATAAGGCAACATCATAGGTGAAAAAAAAAGATGGTCCGATGGTTAGGGCACTCACCTCGGGCTCAAGGAGATTCAATTCCCTGTTCTGACACAGACTTCCTCTGTAACCTTAGGCAAGTCACTCAGCACTTCCTTACCTCACAGCAGTGTTGTGAGAAAAAAAAATACATTTCCACAGTATTGGAGCATCTCACACTTTTAATGGGGGCCCTGGAAGTACCTTAGATCAAATATACCGGAACAACAGTAGGGGCTGTACTGGTATAACTATGTCAGCAAAAAGTCACATCCCTAACTGACATAGTTATACTACTAGAAAAGCTGTTTGCAGACCAGACCTTACTCTCAGATGGCGGGACATACTGTAAGATAAATGAGACTGACAAAATAAAGTGTGTCAAAACTGGCAAAACAGAATCCTTTATGTGCATGGGATCTTTCTATAGAAATTAATTTATAGTGAAATGCAACAAATTGAATGACAAATAATATTCAAAGGATTCGATTTCAGTTTACTTTAGATATTGGAATTCTGTTTCTCTTCAGTTTTGCATTCTTAAGCTTCAGTGTATGTTTGCACAAGGAACACTATATACTGTGCACATTTTGGTAATAAATAACAGTTACTGACTTGGCTTTAAATCTTTTTTATTTCCAGAACTGAGGTGTGCAGCTCTGTAAGTGCCCCCAAGTGGCTTCAGTTTCTGGCCTCAATAAAAGATATCAAAAGAAATGCAAGAATGCCTATCTTAGAGAAACCCACACAGAAGAAGGAGAAAGACACATGCAGCAAAGATGAGACAGTAAGTGACTGTTTCTGGAAAAAAGTAAAACCAAACCCCAGAGTTGGATTAAAAAGAGATGATTTTTAATGACTAATCAATAGAAGCAGTGTTATAAATGAAACCCAGTGGTAAATACAAGCACTATTTCTGACCTCATTTTTTATTTTTGGAAAACAATGGTCATTTGCAACCGTCCAGTATCAGAACCTTTAAACTAGTACTAGCACTTTTCAAAATACCAACAATTCATCCTCACAACGCCGCTGTGAGCATTACTAAGTAGTTATGCATTATTGTCCACATTCTACAGATTAAGAAACAGAGACCAAAAAAAAAAGCAGATTCCTTAGTTACAACAGAGTTTGAAATGGCAAATATTCATTTCTTACTAGTACAAGCCTATCAGTTTCTCACTTACAACTCATTTGTGAGACAGCTGAGTAAAAGTGTTAAAAAGAATTAATACGCTGATTTAGAGCTTAGGTCAGAAATTTCAGAGGAGTATGCCTAAAATTAGTTACCTAAATCCATCAAGTTTGAAACTTTTGGCCTTAGTAAAGATGTGGAACTAACAGCAATGTTACTTGGACAAAACATGGTGGAACCAGAGTATCTGACATCACCAGGAGATACAATTATGCATGCCCATTACCACTGAACTGCTCAAATGAATTCCAAAGGAAGTTGTGTGCCTGTATTGTGCACCAAATGGACAAAAATAATAATGAGACCACTTATTTACTTATGATGTACATAGATGCATTACAGGCTAAACTGGCCCTACATCCTCATTAACATTAATTAATTCATCCCATCACACTCTCCATAAGTAACTAAGTATTATCCCTATTTTACAGATGGGGAAACTGAGGCAAAGTGATGCCTTTCTCTACAGCTTTCGGTGGCAGTGGTAGAGCTGGGATTTTAACTCAGAGGTCCCTGTTCCCCAGTTCTTGGCTTAGAGCACAGCTCGCTCTCACCCATACAATCTCTCTGATAAAGGAACAAACCTGTTAAAAATGAATTTCTAGTACATCAAAAGGGGAAAAGCAATCTAAAGAGTGCCTGTTTATAAAACATATGAAAGCCAAAACAAAAGAATGATTATCTATTAAAAAACAGATCCACACAAACATCCCATTTTATGATAAATACTAATGGATGGGAACGGATGGCTCCAATAGGTGAAAGTCAATTCCAGGACTCTGAAGCAGCCTTATAGATCTCTGATGACTACATTTGTGATTTCTGGTAGACTCAGAATTTCTCACATTTTTTTAATCCTTCCATGGATCTCTTTGTTTGCCCCCTCCACTAGACTTCTCTCCCCTTTTTATATTTAATGAAAGCTCAAATTTGTTTGGCTTAATTCCAAATGATAAAACAAGGTCCAAAAAGTAATGCATGGTAACACGAAGGAATGCTATTTGAGAGCAACCATTGATTCATTATTGCATAGACAACTAACCATGCTCTTCACCAGATAGTTTACATCCAAGTTATCTTGGGTCAACATCATCACCGATCCAACTCCACTGAAGTGACACAGTTACACCCACAATGTTCAAAACCACAACTGCTAAGAGACACCACTAATTTAAAATAGACATTGGAATTCATTGATGCTGCCCTGGGTATGCAAATGGATTGGAAAGATGAGCCAGACCTAGACAATAGCTAAAGGAATCTCCTCAGGAGAATTAAAGGTGTCCAAAAGGGAAGTTTTCCTAAAAAGGCTGAAACCTTTTCTAAAGGAAGAGGTCATGTGGTCCTCCATATTTCCCTTTTATTCATCCTCAAATAAAGCTCTGTGTATCTATCCCTAAAAATCAATCTGCATGTGGAGGGCAGCAGCACCAACTAATTTTTAAAGGAATCATTGCATATTTTATGTTAAACTTGGTAAGATTCCAGCATCATCAGGAAGGGTTCCCTTAAGGAGAACTTTGACTCTTCCTAGGAGATTTATTTAACCTTCATCTGGCTCATCTTTCTAATACAAAGAAGAAAAATCATTTTCATGCTATTTCTAGAGCAATTAGTGCAAAAAAGTCTATGTGACAGAAACGACATTCAGGCAAAGCCAGGAGTATGAGCCAGTCTCAGATAATAACATCTCAAAACCAAGATCCCATCTGAACCTATATATTGCTCTAAAATATTCACATCATCTATTGTAACTCAACCAAAAACAAATAAATACTATGAATGCTTAAAATTACTTACCACTCCATCCTTTTAGACACTGCCGAAGCTTCCAGTCCCACCACTGCAACAGACCTTGCATATGTACCTACAATGCATGAAACACTTGGTGCCAGAGGAGCAATTTAGGAAGACCAAGGCCATAGTGGAACAATTTGGAGCTGCAGGAGGCCTAGGAGAATCCTTACAGCAAAAACTTCTTGATAAAAGGGAGAAGACTGGAAACTGGGTAAGTAAATGCACATTAGAAAAAGAATGGCATGTGTCTGAGGATGCTCATTTAGACGTTATTTCTGATGTTTTTCATGTGAACAGAGATTTATGTGAAAAACCTACAGATTACTATAAATCAGGTCACTTTTTGGGTGTCCAGGAGTCAAACTAGATTAAGAAATGCTGGTGCTCTTTCTCAGCTTCCACCCACAATCCCAGAAGGGTAGACTGGAATGTTTCTAAAATGACTAGCCACTGACATTGTTAAAAATGTAGATATTTACAGTGCCATCATTAGGCTTTAGGGTCAACAACTCAGTAGAATGAGTCATCTCTCAGAGCCATGGTTTTAAACTATTTGTATACTTATGCAGAGAAAGAGTTACATCTCATCTCTTTTGGAAGGCTCTCTTTGCAACCTTGAGAGCTAGAAATTTTTTATTTAAAAAAAGGTTAAAATTCTGCACGAACTGATGGGGCTACAAAATAAATGTGGGCATGGTGTACTATTCGGTACCAATTCCGTCTAATCTCTGACCAAGTCAGATTATTCTGGGCTGTGTACATGAGGAACATGATTTTAAAATAAGACTATTATTTGCCTTTCTGTATAATATATCTGAAGCTTTCCCTAAAATACCTTCTTTGCAGAAAAAAAATATTGCATGGTCCATGCTGAAGACTTCAATCTTTAAACAATCCAGGTTTCCACTCCCTAAAGCAGGATTCAATAAGTTATAGGAAAAATGTATTTGATCTTTGCAGAGAGTTACAGGCCATCCATTTTGAAGCTGTCTCTATTCAATCTGGAAAATGGCAGTAGTGACAGCATATTGGGTAATGAATGATAGACAGAAATTGTATCTAAACTAGAAAAATGGTCTGTATTAAAGTTTATCCATCTCATCTAGGAAGAAAGATACTCAGTGGGTGAAATCCTGGCCCCACTGCAATCAATGGAAGTTTTGCCCTTTACCTCAGTGAGGCCAGAATTTCCCCCCAGCTTTAGTGATATGATCCACAAGAACCCTTGAACAATTAAAGTATTCCTATATTCAGACCAAGATTGTAATGATGGCATGACACGTGGATTTAAAAAGCCAACACATTCCAAGTAAAACATTTTCTCCCTGCTACATGGATGTCATCTGCAAGGTGCACTGAGTGTGGTCAAATCTCTTTTTGTTATTCTGTTCCTAAAATAATAATTTGTCTTCTTTGTTGGAGTAAAAATACATTTATTAATTTTTTTAAAAAGTTTCTGATAACTATTTAAGGAAAGAGCTGATCATTCAAATAAGAAATGTGACCCCCCTACAGGGCACAAGAATTATAGATGAGCCACATACAAGGCTTTTCTGAAATATCAAAACATTCAGTCTGGGTATTAAAAGTAAGCATTCGATTGTGAGGCAAACTAGAAATATTTTAATTTGGAATTTAACTTCCCAGGAATACAGCTATGGCCTATTCTCCTGAAGGGCCTCTTCTCCTGAAAACTCCAGGGAATGTGGGGGAAGGAGTTCTTTTCAACATCTGTTCCCATATCGTTGAAAAAAAAATCTCAGAGGAAATCTTTTTCAGCAGATGCATAAATTCATAATTATTTTTGCATAATTTCTCTGTTTATATTTACTGTACTCAAAGTGTATCTGCTAAATTCAGACAGACAATTTGATTTTCCAAACAACTGTCTGTCTTCCAAATGATGGTGATCAGCAACAACATGAAACAGTGGCTGGGGATATGAGAATGTCTTTATTGTACTTTCAATTTTTCTACAAAAATTAGAGGTCATTACTTGTGCTTGTGTGGCTCAAATACTGATGACAAACATACTCTGACATGCCAGCAGTTGATGTGCTTCTCTCCCCACCTCTCAGTGGCATAATTTGTTAATTCCCACCTACAAATTTGTTAAATTAAAAAACAAACAAGCACCCAATATTGGAACTGCTTTGATTTTTTGACCTTCACATGGTCACCTGGGCCTAAATTTTCAAACAACTGGTATTTTAGATGCCCCAGTTCCGGAGTTCCCCCACTTCAAGTGGTCTCATGATCAGAGAATGCTAAGCTAAGCACCAGCCCCCTCTTAAAAATCAGCCCCTTGGAGGTTTCTCAAGTTGGGCATCCAAAAATGGAGGTACCCAGAATCACTTGTCAATTTTGAAAACTCAGGCTCTGGTGTGGCTCGTTTTTAACTATATTGTCTAATTTGGGCCCCAATCTTGCATCTGATGGCATGTAAATACACTGTTGCATGTGCACGAAGCCCCATTGACTATTATGGGGTTTTGTACAGGCTCAGGATCAGGGCTTAGATTGTTAAGTTCTTTGGGTCTAGGTATATCTGTATGTATTGCAAAGCAGTAGCACACGGAAGGTGTTTGATAGATAATAAAAATAGCATCCAAGCAATAGCAACCAACATTTGTAGCAACTATCTCCACAAGGGAAGTCTACACTGGTTAAACTCTCCCCGTCTCTTGAACATACAGTGGATGCCATTCAGAAACAAACACTTACCATGGTGTCTTGAAAAAAATGCTTTGCTGTGAAGAAAAAGCAGGTAATAAAATGACATACTTGTTTACTTTTTTATGGTGCACACTGTAAATTACCATAAATTGGCTGATAGGATAATGGATTTGTGGCTGATTTAGAGTGAGCAGAGACCACTAAGGCCAGACTGAAAATGATCAATGGTCCCATTAATCAAAGCCCACATTTGATGCCTAGTGCCACCAAACACCTCCATCCACACAGACACACATACTGCTTATTTTACTTAGCTGTATGATGTTTTGTCCCCTTCCCTTAGGTGTTTAACTACTGGTTGGATGACATGTACCTCAACAACCGGTTGGCTCTTCCAGTCAATTCCAGCCCTGCAATTATCTTTGCTCGTCAACATTTCAAGGATATGAACGACCAGCTGAGGTAACGTACTAAAGACCACAGCTTTTGCCTCTGGAAAAAAAAACCCAAAACCCTTTAAAAACGCTACTCTGGGAAACAGACAACTAGCTTGTTTGAATGAATGAGGGTGGCAGCCATTAAACCGTTTCCTACTGTACATACTGTCTATAGGCACTTCTAATTTCACTCATGCAGAAACCTTAAGTCGAGAATTATACTTCTAATATAAAATTTTGCCATCACATTTACCATTTTAGACAAAATATAGTGTGGAACTTTTAAAACTAGGGATATTTATGAAGCATCTTAAACTGCTGATTAGATAGCTCCCCAAACAAGAGCTCTTTGCTGGGAAAAGAAATCCTGACTCCATGCATGCTGCTCAGAGTGGAACAGTCTCCAATATGCAACAATTACAACTCAGCAAGCTGTAGCAGAGCCCAACATGTCAGCCACCCTAATGTGAGATCTTTGTGCCATGTAGGAAAACATTTGTGCTCAGTTTAGCATTTCTTGGGGACTGATGAGTAGGAAAAGTTAGCATGCTGCCCACTCTCCCATCATGTACCCAAAAGCCGCACTAGTGCTGGAAAGTGGGCACTATCTTTACTAGTGTCAAAACAACCCGATGTTTCCATTGCACTAACTGGGATACCAAGGACTAGTATTGAGAAATCAACACCCTCTGACAATATGATAAAGTCCATTCTAAAACAAGAGTGAGTGCTTTGTTGTCATTGATCAGGATAACAGATTAATGCAGAAGACTGCTGCAAAGCCCAAAGAAAAGAACTAGGAAATACAATATTTAAACATGAGCCAGGAGAAAATCATTTGCGAGGCTCGTGAAAAATTAGGCTATGTACAACAGCAGAGCAGATTGAAGGATAAGAACTCAGGGTGGGGATGAGGGGAAGAAAGGTCCCTTGAACAGATAGTGTTTTCAAAAATTATTTTATATCAAAAAGTAGTTGCATTACTCCTGATTGTACCTGCTGCTGCACGTATAACCAATGAATTCTGGAGCCCTGTTGTTTCTAAAATCAACAGTCTCCAAAGAACAATTTGTGTGTTGACCATTTCCCTATATGGATGTTAGGGTGGCTAAATTTATTTTTAAAAGTGAAAATGTAGAACATAAACAACATTTATACAAGCTAAGTGCACAATATACATCCTCAGATGCTATTCAAAAAGTAAGTTTCCAATTCTCAACCTTTGCCAAATAATTTCCCCCTTTTAAACAGCAATTCAGAGCAAATCTTCTTTCAAATATTGCAGATTTCCCCTTTGCTTTTAGCACTTTCCAGCAGTACATTATTGAGAGAGTAAATTGCATATGAATTTATGCTATTATAAATTTTAAAAACCAGCCAGAACCTTGAAGCTGATCTGTATTATTTTAACATTTTGCATAGACAGAGCACCGTCTCTTTTTAAACCTACTCTAAACATTATAATAACTGTGCTTCCTCTTGTTACTGAATAGATTCACTGTGCACATTGTTTTTTTATGAAACTACGTTTTGCATTTCTCTAATGCATATGACCTGTAACAAGCCAACACTTTTAGCATAGAGGATCCCATTCAGAAACATAGTAAATGGGCGGTCTGAGGAAATAATAGTGCCTGCCCTACAGCCATTGAGCAATATATATTTCAGGGCAGCAAGTACTTCAATACACCAGGTAGTACTTAAGCATTTATATTGCTGAGAATCCTATCAAGTATGCAGTCCCCCTCCCAATCTGTAAACAACTACTTCCCAGTATCCTCTTGCAATAGCCAGTGTAATTTTGTTTAATTGTTAAGCAAGGATCATCACTACATGACTGTAAACTCTTTGGGGCAGGGACTGTCGTTTTTTCTGTGTTTGTATAGCACCTATCACAATGGGGCCCTGGTCCAGGACTAAGGCTCTTAGGCATTACATACATACAACCTATACATAACAATAACACACACTAGTCAATTGTTCCTTCCTCTGCATACGTATGTTAAAATTAATCAGAGTTGTTTTTTCTGCTCTTGCCATGAGACAGACTCTCTCACGCTGTAGAAAATAATTGAACTTTATGAGCCTTCTCAGTCTCAAGCTGAACTCCCAGAAATGGCACAATGTTGCCGCATGGCAAGAGTGATGCTATTTCTATTTTTTACTTACAGGTTTGCTGCCAATCTCATTTCAGGAGTGCTCAGCTATAAAGCTTTACTGGATGCGTAAGTATTTTGGAACTAGAGTCACAGATTGACTACAAACATGAAAAGCTCTGCTTTGGAATGGTGGGAGGTGCCCAAAGTCAGGCTGCATTGGGCAATAATTCACTGGACCTCTCTAATGTTAGGAACTGAAATGATTTGGGTATGGTAGCTTTGGCAACATTTTACACGCTTCTTCTTTATTACTACAATACGAGGTGCCTGATGAGGATTCTTCATAGTTCATGTCAGTCATCTGTCAGATACATAGTACAATCTACAGTTCAACATAAAATCTGATTAATGTGACTGTTTCAGACCTACCCAAGAAGTCCATCCTCTCCAACCACAGATCAATGAATGGCAGTGTAGTAGCAAAGTTTGCCAACATCCTTATGTATTATTTGAGAACTTCCAGTATAGTAAACTCCTTTACATGTATATCTACAATTTCCCATATTTCTGTTATTAGCCTTCCTCCATGGTTAACTTAAGGAGATGTTCCCTACCCCAACCCAGAAAATAAACCCCAGAAGAGGAAGCCTAATTCATTCTAAATAATTTCACAAACTACATTCCAGTGGTACTACTGAAATGCATCCATCCAAAGAGTGGAATGCCGAAGACGATCGATGTACAGCACACTGCATCACAGTGGGGGGAGGAAACATTTTAGATCATGAAGTAATGAAAGGCCCCTGGTCACGCATCCTGACCAGCTTTCATTTGGGTCAGGGGAAGGCAAAGCCCACATTTAAACCTCTGAGGTCTCACCACCTCTGAACTGACTATAAAAAAAGAAATTGAAGAAGTTGTTTGATTTTTCCCTTCAAAGTCTGAAATTATTCAGAAATTTACCATCTTTGGTTACTCAGGAACATGTGCTTTTGTGTAAAATAAACTATGGAACTGTAGGTCATATCTGCATATCTAAAAATACAGATGTTGACATGTTATAAAGTACTTTTTCATACTAATTTAGTTCACCACATCTTTAAAGGACAGCATGGTATGCCTCTGTGACGAGCTAGGAATACATATTGCTTAGCAAAAATGTAACATTTTATCTTTAATATTTTGACCTGGTTTCCCTTGATCTAAATAAGATTTGTCTCAGTATTCCTTGCCTCACGTTAATAATTCTCCCTTGTCTATGATGTTTTACAGCTGTTGCTAACCTTTGGGTACCAACACTAATATTTCCTGATTATAATCATTAACATTCCAATATCCCTTGTTGCCCTGTTACAATCTTAGGATAGTCAATGTAGTCCTAGTATCTTTTGGATCACTACATCAGCAAGCGCAGTAGGCACAAACCTAGTATGAAAAAGCAGTTCATAACTTTCCAAACTATGTGGTTTTAGCTATGTAAATAACCCAGTTGCCCAGGCAAAGTATTTCAAACAAAACATAACTTAGACATTCAAAATATTATAACACAAGAACATTTCTTAACATCTATTAAATCATTACAAGTTTTGTTGTCAGAATAATACAGCATAAAGTCCCCTTCCTAAAATCATGATAATCCCAGGCTCTTTTATCTTAATTTATCGTTATTTACTATTCTTGTAAAAATAGGCCCAAAATGAGATTGGGACTCCATTGGGCTTTGCACTATATCAGTACACAAGAGACTGTCTCTGACCTAAAGAGCTGACAATTTAAATAGACAAGGTAAAGGTGGGAGGTGGAAAGAAAGGAGGTATTATCATCTCCATTTTACAGATGAGGATCTGAGAGACTAAGTGACTTGTCCAAGGAAGTAAATCCCATAGGAACTCTATGGCAGACCTAGGAATTAGACAACTTTCTCCTAGGCTACCATAAGACCAACAATTTCCCTGTGGCCCTTCCCCAGAATGACAATTACATTAGTTTCTACTACATTGCCATACAACATCCTAAAATCCATAACCAAAGAAGAAAAACAAATATTCCATGGCAAAGTAACCAGATTTTGTCCTGGTCACTAAAGAGATACTTTAGTGAGTATTGCTGTCAGACTCCTAGCAATAAAAAAAAGATATAGCTGCTAAATTTCAGCATTTACTTCCCCTACGTGTCACACTAAGGAGAGTTGTTTGGCAGGGTTACGTTGACCCCCTCACAGTCCAGATGATTCCCCTCCATCCTGCACGTTCTACTGATTTCCAGACATGGAGATGTTTCTCTTAGGCATTCTAAACTACTCTGACCTGGGCTTCCAGCAGAAATCACACATTGCCTTCTAGGGTGCATGTCAGCTTCAGATGTTCAGCTGAATTTCATTAATCCCATAGAATTTTGAGGGTCCCTTTTAGGCAGGCTCCCTACTCCTACCCCAGGATTCTTGGAGGAAGACAGACAATCTTTTGGAAAGGCAGGGGCTACATATGTAAAGATTTTACACTGGATGATGAAAAGTGCAAGTATACTGTATATCCACAGATGATGAATATATGTTGTAGTTACTGATTTGCATGCCCTGCTATTGTTTGAATCTCCAAATATATTCATTGAATGCAAATGCAATTGCTTAATGAATATGCATGAATCTGCCAGGAGTGATGTATTTAACTTTGGTATGGGAATTCATCTATTTCCTTACACTGTAATCTTGTTTTTATTATTCCATTTGTATTGTACCTAATCTAACTGTAACAGAAAAAAGGAAAAATTAGATTTCTTTTTCTTTCTGTCTCTCTCTGGCTCTGTTTCTCTCCTCTCTCTCTCCAGCCATGCTATACCTGTTGATTTTGCTCGTGGACAGCTGTCTGGTCATCCTCTCTGTATGAAGCAATACTATGGACTCTTTTCTTCCTATCGTCTTCCAGGCCATACCAAAGATACTCTGGTGGCCCAGAAAAGCAGCATAATGCCAGAACCAGAGCATATCGTTGTTGCTTGTAACAATCAGGTGAGTAGACATTAGGTTTTAGACCTTTTTCCTCTTTCCTGCAGAAATCTGGTATGCATAAATTTGCTTGATTATCATGTAATACAATCACTGGTCCAGGAACTCAACGAATGTACAATAGATGATGGCACTGGAATCAGTCCTGAAGCCCATACTCCGTTCTTATCAGTGATATGCTGCTAACATTTTAACAGGAAGCTCCCACTGTCCTTTTACCTTTTGTAGCCCAGCTTACATTCTGAGTACACTGCTGCAGAGAGGAGAGATGTGGGGCTGGAGAAAATGCTAATTTGGTTCCTATGCAAATAAAAATATTTATCAAGCAGGGAAGCAATGTCACTGGACAAACAAATTTGTGTGAAGTGCATTTGCTGAAACATTTATATTTTGACCCTTAAAACTATAGTGGGTATATTGGCATATAGCACAGTGTTCAGCCTGTATAATTTTAAGTGAGGGTGCGGGGAGAATAGACCTTGTACAGTACCCCTCCCATACAGAATTTTGTTTCCAAATCCCTGGCATTTAGTATGTTTATGGTGTATTCCAAAGGCAAAGACTTTGCTTTTAATTGTATTGTAAAGAGCAGAGCTGGTCAGAAAATAGGATTTGTGTTCCACAGGAAATTCTGACATTTTGAAATTTGTTTTCTTTCTGAATCGGGATGAGAAACCAAAGTTTCAGAATTGTTGGCGATGTCATGAGAAATTCTGTACTCATGAAATTTGCTGGATGGATTAAGGCAGCATCCTTGGAATCCCTGCTTGCCAGCCTGTGCAGGCCTAACAGAGCATGAGCCAATGAAGAGTAATAATGGGAGGGCAGAAGATTAAGAAACCTATGGGTGGTGAGAAAAGTAAGGAATGACATGTGTTACGGGGTCCACTCACCACAATGGAGCTGCCTGCTAGACGTCCTGGGGATTAGCTCTGCCAATTGGTACGCCCTCTCCAGATGATGCCTCTCCCATTATCCTCACACCTCGCAGGCCCAACTCACTCCAGGAACCACAGCACCTTCTTCATGACTCAGTCCTCCAGCCAGGTCACCATCTGTGTTTCTCCCACCCAGAGTTATCCAAAGTCCTTCTACGCAAACAGTCCCAGGCAGTCTTCTCCTGTGCTGCCCTGATGATGCCACTTCCTAAGTGGCCAGTAGCGGAACCCAGGCCCACCCCTACTCCAGGTTCCAGTCCAGGGACCCTCAACTGACCGTCAACCTAGTTGTTCTGGGCTCTACCTTCTCAGCCCTCACTGCTCCTTCCCTGGACTGCTTCCTACTCTTCCTGGTTCCTCTCCCTTATCTGGGAGTACCAGTTCCAAACCAATTCCCTCTTCTCAGGGAGTGACTGCCGCCTGCCTTCCAGCAGCTTTCCTAGCAGCCCCCTCCAGCTCTCAGCTCCTGGGCTTTATAGGCCCCACCTATTCCTACCCAGCTAAACCTCATTTAATCCCTCCCTGGCTCCTCCTCCAGGTGAAGCCTGGGCAGCTAATTGGTCTATCTGACCTCCTAAACCCTTTCTAATCCTTTGTGGGGTGAACACCCCATCATAACATGTCTATAGGGAAGGAACTAGCAGGGAAAGTCTATTTGTGGGAGCTGAAGAAGAATGATCAGAGTGAGGAATCGGGGGGGGGAAATCTAGGAAGTCTTTTTTTGTGGTTTGGTGTTTTTTGTTGTTGATTGGTTGGTTTTGTTTGTTGTTTTTTTTTGGCAGGAGGGAAAGTTTTGGTAGAACTAGGTCCCAACTGGTCTTAATCTGACCCTGTCAGTTTCTCTATCAAGGTGGTTTGGATGAATCTGGAAAAGCATCCAGACTCCTGGTTGCTTATCCATCCACAACAGGTCTCTGAATCTTCTGCAGTTTACTTATTGCTACTTGTCATCTTTGGAATGCAGGCAAACTTTAAATAGCAAGCAGAACACATCAACACATAACAAGAGGTTATAAAAAGGTCTGAGAGTTCCACATATAACAGTATCATATATCCCTGTGCTTTTTTAAAAGAGCTGGATCATGGAAATTATTAACATGTTTCCTGGTTTTAATTCCTCCGGTGTTTTTAATTTTATTCGAACAAAGTAAGCCTTATTCTGCTCTCACTCCAGTGAGAATCAGGAGCAACCCCACTGAGGTCCTGGGAGTTACATTTGGTATCAAACCCAAAACAGGTAAGAGCACAATATCAGGCTACAAAGATTTACCACTCCACTTCCCTCAGCCATGTAATTCTCACTGTGCAGAGCTGCAGCATCTCTCCAGGCCATCCCAAATTCAGTAAGATGTTTTCTTACAGACGTCAGTATAATCTGTCTGTGACCTTTCTGACTTTTATCATTTCCCTGCAGTTCTTTGTTTTGGATGTTGTCATTAATTTCCGCCGTCTCAGTGAAGGGGATCTGTTCACTCAGTTAAGAAAGATAGCCAAAATGGCAGAGAACGAAGAAGAGAGGCTGCCTCCAATTGGTCTACTGACATCTGATGGAAGAACCGAGTGGGCAGAGGCCAGGACAGTCCTCATGAAAGGTTAGAAGCAGCAATCCCAACCTTTTCTTCTTCATCCTCCTCCTCATCCTCATCATCATCATCACTTGTCCTTGATGGATGGTGATCCGTAAAGCAAATAGATGGCTAAAATCTCAGCCCAACTGTTGAATTCCTCTAGCATGAGGAAGCTCAATTCTTGTAAGCATTCAGAGGTATCATCATATAGTGGAACAGAAAGTATGGTTTTGAGCCTTCAGCTGTGTAACTTCAGAGACTATGCCATGTAGATAAATTTCATCCCATGCTTTGTCTTTCATCCAATCAATTTTGAACATTCCATCAGATTTTGTGATTTGTCTATTTCTTCATGATCAAATGGTGATGATGAGTACAATGCATCTTCACAGGCTTTAGCAAGTGTTGGATATTCTAGCACATTATGTTTTACACAGTGTTCAAACTGAAGCCAGGTGAGGGAAATTTTCCTTTTTATCTTTCTCGCTGGACCATGTTGGAGTTCATCTTTCTCTCTGAAAAATGCTAAATCATCCCTTTATCTCTTGCTCAGTTACTAGGAAGAATATTATTTGTACTTTAGAAATGCACCAGAGTTTTCCAAACAGAATATCATTTCAAAATATTTCCCCAGAGGAGGATGCCCATTTCCCTTTGCAAATTATTGATAATGGGTCTTCACACAACCCACCTACCCCCAATCCTCTTTACAACCAAAGAAGAAAAATGGAATTTAAGCATTAACTTTTCTATAGGAATGCACAGTACAGAAATGATACATTTCTGGAGACCTTCCACCTATAAATTACAGTGTTAAATATAGATGGGAAAATTCTCTATCTTTCTTAAAATCAACATTATTGAAGAATTTAGTGTTTGCTTCGCATTCAACCAGATCTGGTGTGATCACTGTAACTCCATTGATTTAAAAGGAAACTAAGCCAATTTTCAACAGCTAAGGGTCTGACTCATTGTGTTTTCATCCACTCAGGATCCCAAGAAACATTACCTTTGTAAGAGAGTTGTCTCTGCAGCATCCTGCAGCCTACCCTCTGTTACAGCAGTGGCATCCGTTCTGTGGACAGAGAATGTCCGTATCCAGGAAGTGCCAATCTCATACCATTCTCCTACACTAAAATTCACTTGTGTTTAGGAATGTCATCTTCTGCAAATCCTACTGGGTCGGAAATGTACCAGTTTACTGGAATACCCAAAGAGCTAATATTCTTGGCTCTGATTCAATCCTCGGCTATTCTGATTTTCCTTTCAAGTCTGCAAACATTGTTTACTCAATGGCTCAAACTTTTTGGCTAAGTGTTTAATTGTCTTTATCATTGAGTCTTGTTTGCAGCACTCTTTCACTCTCTGAGCTCCACTCCTCCAAATCCATGAGCAGCAAGCAAAAGTTTTCTTGAAGTGTAAATAATCACTATGTAAACGCAGAAACTCCAGTGAATTTCTAAGAGAATTCTCTGGTCTAGATACAAGCAAAGACAGAGAAGCCACGTAAGCTGACATAGGGCATCTAGGTGGAAAAGAGTGAATATAGTACATATTATTTAAAGACCAGATTCTGAAAGAAGGCTTCAGACCTCAGAGGTTTCCATCACCTCACCATCACAGCTGAGTGATGGAATGTATATGAGCAAAAACAGACTGTTTCTGTGTGCGTAACTGTTTCTGTGCTCATGCAAACATTTTTCAAGTACTGATACCTACTTGTTCAGGTGAGACATTTGAGCATCTGCATGTAGAGGCCTGGAAATGAAAAACAGATTTTGCACAAGTAAATGCCATCACCTGTGCATGTCATGGCTATGAAAGTTTGGTCCCAAAAAAATCAAACCTATCTTCTTTATTCTTCCCTATTGGATTGATAGTCTATTGCTATTTTTTAATTAAGATTATTGTGGATTACATTGGGAAAAATTGTTTTCTTAATTATGTTTACCACAGTATTTCTGGTATTTCCCTTTCTACATGCAGGAAACTTTGTAAATATCCTTTTTGTCACTAATTGTAACCTGCATCAGCCATCAAAACACAAAGTGCACGCATCATTTCAGATGCCCCTCTGCTGAGACAAAAGATGGTAAGCACTTTTTAGATGGAAAAAATAGTAATTAAGGACCTGATTCACAGCCCATTGAAATCTCGTTGGCTTCCACGGGCTTTTGTTCAGGCCTTTAGCAAAATATCAGAACACCTGGGAATACAAGTTTACATACAATAAAATGGTGGACATTTTATATAATCTCATAGAAAAAAACATTTTCTTTAAAAATTGCTACTTTTTTCCTTCTGTTTCCATAGTTTCTTTAAATCCATTTTTCATTCTACTTTGCAAATGGTCTGCTACTTGCCATGCACTTTGAGCCTGTGCTAGAAGGAAATACATATTTTACTCCTGCAGGTATGCAAGGAATAGAAATACACATATTTCATAACCTCTTATTGCTCCCTACTCAAAGCAAATAGATCAGAGTGTACTTCTAATAAGGAAAAAAAAAGTTTATCTAGTGTTTATGAAGGATACCAGAGTCACAGCATTGGAAACTGAAGTCCACAGATCAGAGGCAACATAAGATATGCCAATAACTTTCTGATCAACCCATACCACATTCATATCAGTAACCTTGACATGAAAAGTTTTCTATCCCAACACCAATTATCTGAGTCTGTCAGTCTCATAGATCTCAATGTTCTAAAAACAAATAAAATATCAACATAGCCATGGCACTCTCATGCTGTTGAAGTTCAGCTAGACTTTCAGGAAATGCCTTTCCTCCAGGTGAGTCAAAGCAGATGTTGAGATATAATTGCATTAAAATATGCTTCAGATTTGACTATGGACATCTCGCAGTTTTATTTACACTGGTGGATGGAGATCCATAGCTGTACTGATGTTATGGTAGAAAAAGAATTAAAGGGACATAAAGATTAATAGTTGGATTAAAAAAACAGCTACTGAATTAGTGAATTTTAGCAAAAGAGGAAAGAAACATCAACCAGCTGAGTTGCTCCAAACATTTGCAGGAAGAGCCAGTATCGCTTACTCTGACTTTGTTATTTTAAAAGCAATTATTCCCAATTTCTGGACAATAACAAACACAGTACTGCCAATCCCAAGCATTTAAAAAAAAAAAAAACCCATGCCAGTCTTCAAAAAAATCATGAGGTTTTTTAAAAAATAATTCTTTGCCTTCTGGTTTCTGAGTCTGTAGGGTACACTCTACCACTTTTTCAAGTTTTTCTCTGCAACCATGAGGGCAGAACTTTTTTTTAAATGAAGCGGAGATGGTCAGCTAATTATCTGTTTCCAGGTGCTGTTGTTCTACGTAATAATATATTAATACCTAACAAACACTTATATAGAGCTTTTCATCTGAAAGCACATGACAATCATTAATGCATTTATCCTCACACCACCCCTGTGAAGTAGGGAAGGGCTACTAATGTGATATGTCATTGCTATAGACGGAAAACTGAGGTATGGGAAATGTTTTTACAATTGGGGAACTCAGGCACAGAAAGGCTAAGTGACTTGCCCAAGGTCACACAGGAAGTCTGTGACAGAGCAGGGAATTGAAACCAGGTCTTTCAAGCCCTAGCCTAGTACCAGTGCTTAATTTGTGCCAGGGCTAGGCTTGGCAGTTCATAGCCCTGGAATCTCTAATTGCTGTGTCAGTTATGAATGTAAAAAAAAATTTGCTTGAGCCCGGTGCCTCTTTCATTACAAATTAAACACTGCCTAGTACCCTAACCATACTGCAAGACTTGCTCTAAAAACACAGGAGTTGGCCAAAAAAGAAAAAACACAACAGAACTACTACACTCCAGTGTTTCCTGGCTCTTTACCAAAGAGATCTCTGGAAACACCACTGACACTTATTTCCAAAGAGATTGCTTTGAATGATATGAACTCACATAAATAGCAAATAATTTAGAGCACAAGGACTGTAGCTGTGTATCGGTGAAGGGCATAAACTTCATTGACAAACACCAAGCATAAATAAAACAAATACACGGGAAAAGAGAATTCAACAGTTCATTGTGAGGGATGTAATATGAGAACTGGAACAGAACAGCATAGAATGGAAACTACTTTAAGATCAACTCACATACCATAGAGATTTACATCAGTTTGTGACACCTAAGAAAAGACAATCAGTAAAGTGGCTTTAAAGCAAAGTTAAAAATGAAATAGAAATATTTAATGCAATAGATCAGCCTAAAATATACTCGAGTTTCCAATTATTATAAACATTCTTCCTTAACCTGTGGTGAAATGTTGCTGGTAATGGCAACTCATCTAGGCCGAGGTGATGGCCTACAATGGCTGATGGAACTGACTGAAAGAGTCAGTAGGTGGCAGTTCTTCATTGGGGGGAGAAGGAGTGGTGCAACAGGAATGGGTTTTCTACACTGGGAAGGGGATATTGTGAGGATAAACACATTTGAGATGGTGAGGAATGGGGCCCGTGCAAGTATGGTTACACAGACAGACAAGAAAGAACTGGTTTTTAAGAGGGCGAGGGTGCGAAGGAGCTATATGGTGTCATGCTTGGACATCAGTCACCATTATTACACACACACACACACACACACACACACACACACACACACACACACACACACACACACACACACACACACACACACACACACACACACACACACACACACACACACACACACACACACACACACAGAGTCATTAACTGTGAGTTCATACTGCAAAACTAATCCAATTCAGAGGTCTAAATTTGGATCTGGTGTAAGCAAGTGCCAATCTACTAAAGTCTTTGGAGTTGCAGTCTCATCTACAGAGTCTAAATTTGGCCCATATGATTCCCTTCCCATCTTTTCTTATTAAAAAAAATAGGAATCTTCTAGGAAGATTGATTTACCATATTAAATGCAAGTGTGTGTGTTAGATGAGGGGGTAAAAAGACAAAATGTTCATGCAGTTTTTATTGTCTGCTAGCCCCTTGTTTTCATTCCTTCTAGAATTTTTCCCCATCCCAAGTCATGGTACACGAGTTCTTGTTCAGTTCATTTTCTGCTTACATGATCAACTTGTCAGTGTTTGACTGATTGGTTCTCTGAACAGGTTCTGGTTCATTTGTAAGAGCATTTTTCCCATTGCTTTCCTGTTTCTAGCATGAGAGTCTCATTTTATTCACTAGGCTATCGCAGCCCTGAATCCACATGTCAGAGAGAAAGCCGCTGATAGTAGGCAGCAGCTGTAATAAAATGTGTAAGCCTGTGAGGTAACATAAGTAAAACACTGAACAAAGAGTAAGCAAACACGGATGGTAGTTTTGTAACTCACAATCCAACCAGTTTTTGCTTCCATAATATTAGGAGGCTTCTGTATACAAACAACATTAATCGTTTATATACCATCTTCCATCCTAAAGAATGCTAATAGGACTTAACAATAATGCACACATTGCGCCAGTGAAATATAGCCATCTCGGGACACCTCAGAATGGCACGTACTGGGGAAAGAAGAGATGTATAGGTAAGGACACTGGGGCAAGACTACTCTTATTTAAAAAAAAAATGCTATGGTAGCTTTAAAGCCAATGCACAGGGAAGATCAGACTTTACATTCCTAATATTTCTGAGTTAAAAGCCGTACAGAAAAACAAACAAACAAACCATTCATGCCTTTATCCATCACAGACAAAAAAGGGAGCACAAGCCCAACTGTTGAAAAATTTTATACACATCACCTTTAGGAGAGAGGGGAAGACAGGATGAGGAAAGAAGCATGGACTGGAAACCAAAATAGGTGCATTTTGTTCAAAGGAGGTCAGTGACAGAAAGGGATGGAGGAGAAGTGAAGTGTGGATTACACAATAAAGTATTCATGACAACCCCACAATCTTAACTTCATATTTTTACCATTTTCAAATTACAATAATACCTAGCTTTTATATGGCATTTTTTAATCAGTAAACCTCAAAGGGGATGAGTATCATTATCCCTATTTTACAATTGAGGAAATAGGGGCACAGGGCAGTGATGACTAACCCAGTAGCAGAACTGGGACTAGACCCCAAGTCTCCCAAGTACCAATCCAGTGCTCTGACCTCTAGACAATGAACTGAGAGTAGCTTAGCATGCCATTGTGATATCTTCTTCATTGACTTCAAGGAACTTAACTACTGACAAAAAGCTGGCAAAGTTGGAGACCTTTTTCTTTCTTTACATGAAATTGTGAGTTTACTCAGACAGATTTTCTTCAGTGCTACCAAGTTGAGAATTTTCAGGCTAAATAAGAGAACAAATAAATGTTTGTTTGTTCCAAAAGGATATTTACTGTGAAAACAATATAATGAAAAAGGATGATGCTGAAGAGGTCCGGTTATTTCATCATGCAATGTTTGTCAAGCAACACCTCCAGGGTCGCACCTGCTTTGGTAAAAATCTAGGTGCACGTACCTCTTCTGGAGCTTTTATCAAGCAAAATCTCAGTCTCATATTACACATGAGAAGTGGAGTGAAGAAGCACAAAAATGGAAATTCATGCAATATGTATTAGTAGGGACTAAATATTTCTTATGAAAAGCAGGTGATGGGAGTAAACCTAACAGATGGCATTTTACTGCCCAAACATGATGTGATGAAAAGTCCATGGTGAAGTGAAGTGAAACAAATTTCCTACATAGTTACTTCAGAAAAACCAAAGGCCTGATTTTGCCTCATGTGCTATGGTAAGGTAGGTAATCTTTGTAGGCTGATACTATTGAACTACTGTAAAAGAAAGAGTTATATTGCAAAACTAACACAAAAGTGAATTCTTTGGAGCAGGGATTGTCCTACTCTATAGCTTTGATTCTTCAACGAGCTCTGATGGCAACAGGGCTCTGCAGGACAGAGAAGCCCTTCTGCCTGGAGCTCACTGCAGGATTGTGGTCTGTGTTTTCACACTACCTCATTCCATGGGGCACTCTAGGTGCTACAGTATTCCAAATAATAAGAAGCAGTTATAAACGTCTCAATGTTTTATCCACAGACTCTACTAACCGAGACTCCCTGGATATGATTGAACGATGTATATGCCTGGTGTGTTTGGATGGCCTAAGTGGGATGGAAATCAATGACACAAATATGGCTTTGCAACTTCTACATGGGGGAGGCTATGATAAAAATGGTGCCAATCGCTGGTATGACAAACCCATGCAGGTAAAAATCTTACTGTACTCTGACATGTAATTGCTCTGATACACACTAAAGATGGCATACTGAAGTCTCATGCATCAGGGCTGATCACCACCGGGTCAGGATGGATACCCCATCTGGATACCACAGTGGGCCAAGCACATTACAGTAGGTTGTCATTTCCTTTAGCGTATCAGGCATAGACCATGAGCAAAGGCAGGATATTCAGACTGGGAATCAGCAGAGTAAGGAGGGGAGGTCATAGCAGCATGTCAAGCTATAGGCTGGGAAGGACTGGCATGGAAACCAGACTGGCTTCCTGCCCATGAGAGAAGACAGACAGGGAAAGCAAGACCATTGACCTACTTGGGGAATGGGAGGTGTTGCAGTGCATTTATTGTGTGCCCTTTTTAATGCATAATCACTTGCATAACATATAATGCTACTCTTTATCCATGCAGCTGAGGAGACATATCTCCTCTACATTCCCGAAAATATCTTTATACTAGACTAAATGAAAGAGAAAGGTTAAATTAGGAAATCTAGAACAAGAAAAAGGATGAGAGCAGCTGATATTTCCTCTTCTTTCCAAGTCTTTCACTGTAAAGCTAAAGCTCCCCAACTCTGGTCCTAGTGGACCTTTAGAGGGGCAGATTCCAGACGTGTGCAAATAACAAAGAAATCACAATGTCCTGCTATTTTCTTATCAAAAGCACACATTCAGTACATTATCCAATGCTTGTTATTTATGTCATGGCATTTCCCTTGGTAGTTTGTTGTGGGAAGAGATGGAGTCTGTGGTACTGTGTGCGAACACTCCCCTTTTGATGGGATCGTCCTGGTACAGTGCACCGAACATTTGCTCAAGCACATGTGAGTCCTCTCATTATTAACATAGTAGGACAGCGTCCAGGTGGTTTTCTGCTCAAGTGTATTCATTTAGCCTCCTAAGTGTTAAAAGAAAAGAATGTGCCTGAAAAGAAAATACACAGTATCTGCTGTAAACATCCTGGGATCTTCCTTCAGAATGAAATTCACCCCTATGGCTTTAGCCCCACTTCAACCCTATTTTGAAATGCACAGTGAAGTCATGTTTGGGGGGGGGAGGAGGGGGAAAACAACTTCACATTCTGGGTTATGGTCCTTTATAACTGGAATTTCACATTATAAAGCACTGAAACAATTCAGGACTTTCATTTTTCTCCACTTTTGTTCAATGGACCAAATCCTAGTTGCCTTGATATTGGTTGGGACTAGGCTTTGTCCCAACAAGCAGAGATTGCCCCAAATAAAAACCATGGGTCTAAAGACTACCCAAACTGATTGGCTCTTTGGAGTTACTCTTTATTTACAGTGGTATAAGTGACATCAGAATTAGGCCAATTGCATTTGTGCTTTTCCCAGCAAAAAAGAACATCCAAAATATCAGAGCTCACTCTGGTTTGTCCAACATGTCAGGAACTAATTATTTACCAAGAAAACTACTATAACACCATTCAGAAGAAATAGGTTGTTACCATGTTCCTAATGTTTTTTCTCTAACATTTACAGGAAAGAAAACTCTAAGAAATTAGTCAGAGCTGATTCAGTGAGTGAGCTTCCTACTCCAAGAAGACTGAGATGGAAATGTTCTCCAGAAATTCAGGGACACTTAGCATCATCAGCAGAAAAACTTCAAAGGTACTGCAGATTCCTTGACTTTTCTGAACAACTGCTTCAAGTTGTGAGCCATCTGACAAACAACTAATTTATTATAGGGCCCGATCCCACCCAGTGCTGATCACCCTCAAGTCCCATGAAAGCTTAAGGTGTTCAGTGCCTCACAGGATCAGGCCTTTAAGGCTGTAGGGTTAATACAATGCACTCAGGAAATGCACTATCATTACACTCCTTTCATGTAAATACAGGAGAAGCTAATGATAACTACAAATACCACTGGAAATAAATTTGATACAGC
The DNA here is from genome assembly GCF_026122565.2 of Emydura macquarii macquarii. Taxonomy (NCBI): domain Eukaryota; kingdom Metazoa; phylum Chordata; order Testudines; family Chelidae; genus Emydura; species Emydura macquarii. Next base: position 2,708,438 of record NW_027131527.1, read on the forward strand.
ATTCATTATTTACATAAAATGCAAACAGTACCCTCTATTTTACAGGCATATGGTTTGATGACCAACACATAGCCAAGCCTGTGGAGGAAATGTATTCAGGGGAATTGTAAACAACTGGTTTGAATAGACAATTTGAATTCAAGCATTTAATTTGCTTGTATCTACACTGCTACTACAAAGGCCGGTTCTTTGGAGCTGGATTTTCTAGATCACAATGGATATGCATGGAATTTTTCTCCATGACTTTGAAAGACAAATATTTTTTGAAAGATTCAGGCTTATTGTCTAATTTTCCACCAAAAATTAACATAATGTACACATGGCCAATTTTAAATCTTTGCCTATTGTGATCCCATTAGTTAAGGCAACACTGATAATGAAGTGTTTAAAATCTAAGATCTAATACAAGAGGTATTAGATCATACCCGATACCAAAAACAAATTTGTTTTGTTTTGTTTCTAAATAAACAAAACAGTGGCATTTTTAAAAATGGGAATCCATAATAAAATCAGGGCCTGCATTAGACTTTTTAATCTCTCCATTATTTAAATATGGGTGCTTCACTGACATGTAATCTAGAATAAGGAAGAAGAACATGTTTAGCCTTCAGGAGTAGAATCACTGGAAAAAAGTGTTTAACTCACAGCTCATAAGCAGTGCTGAAGATTAAATTTGTAAGTTAAATAGTGCTTGATTAGAAATTGTTAGTTGAGAACAATTTACTGGTTGCCAAGTGCCAGATATTAGATTGAACTGTGTGCACAATAGGTGCTAGTTGAGATATGTAGTGAACGGTACACAGGAAAAATATTTTCTAAATATTGCTTGCAAACCAAAATCTTACATGCAAATCTTGCATTTTCCTTTACAACAAATGCCCCTGCTTGTTTTCTAGGATAGCAAACAATCTAGATTTTATTGCTTACAAATTTGAAAATTATGGAAAAGAGTTTATCAAGAAACAAAAGACTAGCCCAGATGCCTACATTCAAGTAGCCCTTCAGCTGGCCTTTTACAGGTATGTTAATCAAATCATGGGAATAGTATCTTGTGAGCACGGATTTGCAATTCATCAGTAAGACAAAGGGCTCAGTCCTGCACCCAGACCAACTCTCACTGGTATCCAAGGGAGTTAGGTCTGCTGGATGGGGTCTTTAAAATGCAAGGTGGAAACTCACAATAGCAGTCACTTTGTTCTGACATATAGCACCCCCCTCATGTGATATGTTTTACAATTATAATCGAACTATTTAAATCAGCTAGACAAGTAAGCAAAACATTCACAGTTACTGCAAAGCTACAGATCCTATAGCTTCAGAAGCTGAAGAGAACATTCACAAATAAATCAGAGAATGGTCACAGCCTCTTGTCTGGCTATTATAATCCAAGTTGTAGCTCAGATTCAGCATGTAAAACATTCTGGGCTTCTCTAATAATGGTGTGTAATCCCTTCACGCAAAAGCTTGAAATGAGTAAGCACATGACTGAGTAGACTCTTAGCCTAAAGGAAGTCCTGGGGCAAGAGTACCACCTGTCTAAATTGGCATAGGCAGGCTGCAGCTGCTAATACATGAACAAATGATACAGCCCATGGCAGGAGTAGTAGACCCAGCTGCTGCTCCCCTCCCTATTGGGGTTCGGGCCTAGAGGGTCTGTGTACTGCACACCAAGATCACTTCTAATGTATTTTTCTGTGTAAGGAATCCATGACTAACTGAGTCACAGTTAAAACCCATGAGCACAATCTATTCCCCTCCCATGTCCTCACCTCTCCATCTTATTCTACTACTCCCTCTCCCGTCATTCACCCCATACCCCCCATTCATTACCACTGCCTCTCCACCACTCATATTCTCCCTTTCACGCTGTCTCTCTCATCCTCACTCTCCATTTCGCTTTGCCCACCTTCTCACCCACCCCTTCCTCTGCCTGTCCCACACAACCTCCCTTTCACTTTCAGTGTGTCGGGGGGCAGGGAGGAGGGTGGGCATGGTGGGAGCCAACCCCATTCATGGCACCAGAAGTGGCCAACAGAAGGAAAAGCCCCAGACCCCTGATGGAAAGCAACTCCCCTGTGCAGTAAGCACTTATGTGTCAAGGTATCTACCAGTATGGAGTGCAGCTCGAAGAGAACTCTGGCACACACCCACAATGCACACTGCACACCCTGCCATAATGCCCTCAGTTCCCCATCCACAGGGAACAGAGACCTTCTGAAGATATCTCAGCAGCATATAGAGTTGGAGCACCACTGCAGGGTGGTAACTACTGCTGACTGACTCTGTACTGCTGACATAAGCTGTTGTTGGGTTTCCCACAGGCACATTGGGCACCCCAGGGTTTTGACACTAAGAGTTGACGTTGCTTGCTCTTTTTACTCTACTAATCTCCATAACATTCCCATTGTCACAGGCTCTCTTAGGGACCGTCAGGACAATTAATATCCCAAGGTAATGACCAGTTGTGGGGTTTCTTATAGTTACACCAACAATTCCTAAACTTATCAAATTAAATTCTGGAATGGTCTTGCACGTGACCAGATGCTAAGCTTGTTTCACCCACTTTGTTAGCTGAAATCCAATATTGCCAACAATGGACTGTCCATAGCTTGGTTATGAAAGCACAGTGGGTCCCCTCTCGACTAAAAATTTCAACTGTGCTGCAGACGGGAAAGGGGACCAGTGACCTATTAATGAGGACCCCAATTCAACTGTTGTGTGGACAAGCCAAAATAATTTGTACGTTATTTTCATTGAGGATATCAGTAAGGCAACTGGTTGCAAAAGCAGTGGACAAAGGATTGAAAACAGATGGTAACATGCCAATTTCCATGTACAGTTCCGCTTGTAACCTGGGTTTTCACCTTTGGCTCTAAATCTGCAATAGCATTCTATTCCTCTTTTAATTTTCTGTGACACACACACACAACATTCAATGCATTTTTCTTTCTGGTTTTAAATAAAACATGATTCGGTTCTCTACGTAAATGATTAATCACACAATTATTTTATCATGGCACTCGTATCACTCCTTGAGATATTTCAGTAAATTCTAGTTTTATTAGCCTTGTATTCACACATCAAGTACTTTTTTACTACCATTCCATAACTAAAATATATTCAACTGTTCAGAGCTGTTTGTATTAAAAGGGCCATAGTATCCATCTTTTGGAAATTTCTTATATCATTCTATGAACATTAAAATGAAATACTACACAAAAATAAAATCAACCTTGTAAAAATAAAACCTACTGAGCCTATTTTTCTTTCTGCTTTTATAATTCCCTGACACAATTATTTTCTTATTTTCATATTTCATTCTCTCAGATGCCACAGGAGACTTGTTCCTACCTATGAAAGTGCTTCCATACGCCGATTTGAAGAGGGAAGAGTTGACAATATCAGGTCTGCAACTCCAGAAGCTTTAGCCTTTGTAAAATCAATGATTGATGACAAGTCATCTCTATCGGTACGTTAATCTCTCTCTTTCACTTTTATTTAAAACGGGGAGGAGAATCATGTTTTTCAATCTACTGGGTGCTATCAACTAGATGTTAAATAAGACCATAAAAATATAGATAAGGGTGACAAAAATGTAGGCCTCATAGACTGTATTGAGATAGGACTTCATTTCTGTGAGAACCAGAGCTTTATGCTAATTATGAGTGTATTCGCTTTATTATTTGAGCACCCAAAATCATGATCAGATAATTAAACCATGAGAAACAGAATCTCTGTCTAAACTTACTTAATAGAATCTTTTGTAATTTACACCCACAGAGCCAAATTCTGCTCTTTGGAGAATAACATAATTTCACACTGAATTTGAAAGTTCAGAACCATACACTGCATACATGATGCTAGCTGGCCTGTTTGATTCTAGAGCCACACTTCTGCCAAACATAGTTACTGTTTATCTAGTATGCCCAGTCAGGTGAAAACTTCATGAGATTAGGTGTTTAAGTCTCGGTCATGCTAAGGAAACAGCTTTCCAAAATGCACGGACATCCACTTTCTGGAACTGCACTATTCAGCTGCCTCATGTGCACACACATACACACACACACACACACTCCATCCACCTACCAGGAATATGAATAATTTGCACAGGGCGGTGGGTGGGTGGACATATGCAATTGCCAAATCAAGGAGTGTACATGCACAAACATGCTTACCCTAATTTTTGTCCCAGGCTCTTCCCTTTGCAGTCGGCAGGAAAACTGCTCTGTACATCTATCCGCAGGTTTTGTAGGGGAGACTTCCACCTCTGCTGTGCACAAAATTTTTCTCTGTGTAATGCCTTGCCAGAATTTGGACCTATTTGTACAGAGCCTCTTCTAACAGGGTAGCTGCTTCCATGCATCTACCACAACTTTAACAGAAACATTGCAGTGCAATGAGGAATGGTGATCTAAGAAGTCTTAGTGTAATGCTGACCTGTGTACAAACTTCCAGAGGCTGCATGAGAATTGTAAAACAAGGTGACAGTTTCCATTCCCCTACCACATCTTCCACTTCCATAAGTCTGTCCAGTCCAAAATCCATTTTGTGCTGAACAGGGTCTCAGAAGCTCCATGTTAAAAATCCATTTGCAACATGAAGGAAAAGCTGAGGTGATCCTTGAACAGGACATAACTGTGTGATAACTCTAGGTAAATGAAGGCTTCTTAATGGTAACCACTGTACTTTGGTCTGAGCCCTCTTCCAACCTGGCCAACCCATCCTCACACAGGACTCACTATCATGCTGAAAATGGCCTCTCCTTGCCAATAACTTTTCTGGTGATGCAGTGCTCCTGTCAACAATATAGCTTGCCTGGGAAGATGAAGTTTGTCCAGAGTGGGAAAACCCTGAGGTACTTTCCCAGAACAGTCCCTCCTCTTTACCCTTGGGCAGCATGCAGTGCCTGGGCACCACACCAGTGCATGCTCTCGCTTTCAGAAACACTAGCAGAAGACAGATGCCCTAATCAGATCTTACCTCCAAGTTCTCTTTCCTCTTTGAACCATTGCCTCTTATCCCTCCTTCTGACTACTCAGACCCAACTACCTGGCTTCTCCAGCACTTGCAAAGCATCATTATTTCCCAGTTCTTCACTCTGAAAAAGCGTACACACCAATGATATCCTAAGGGAGTTTCATCACGTGAGTGAGCAAGGGAATGTCATATGTGACCACACAGTCCTCATTTCTTTAGAAATTTCTCATTTCTGCAGCTTTACCAGCCTGTACCTCATTTTGTGTGCTCTGACCTGCCAAATCTTTATTTTGCCCCCAAGGCAACAATAAATATAGATGATGTATTTATTCCATCTAAAGAATCCTGTAAAACATTGTGAGTAGTAGTACAAAGGGCCTACCTTCAATCAAACGTCCACATGACCGTAAGCCCCGCCCTACCCGCCTCTATCACCGGAAGTCCCACACCATCTGGTCACCTGACATCCGGTCCCTCCTCAGGTTATGACTTCCTGGTAAAGATGGGGCACCTGACTGGAAGCGGATGGTGCGACCGCCCTCCGAGAACGCCCCCCGCTCGCTCCCCACCAATGGGAGAGGGTGTCACCCCGACAGCAGGATTGGATCCCAGATGGTCACATGACCGGAAGGGGTCGGTGCGACCCCTCCGCCAATCAGTGAGTGTTTCACGCCAAGAGCTGGGATTGGCCCAGCAAGGGTTTTTGAATTTGTGCCAAGAGCTGGGATTAGCCCATCGAGGGTATGGGGAGGAGCGGGGCGCCCCCACCCCCAAGCAGAGTGGGCTTAGGCCATCCCAGAAGGGAAAGGTGCACCAATGGGGATGTTTGGGCGGTGGCGGCGCAGCCCCCCAGAAGTTTTGGGGCCTTTTAAAGCGTCTCGTTTTCGAGACCGCATGGTTCACAGCTCGTGGAAAAACGCTGAGAGGGGAACATGGACGCCTTACCACCCCCGTGAGGCCTTTGAAATTTGTTTTGGCTCCTAAGTTCTTGGCCCCCTGGTGTAGAAAGTGTTAAATTAGCAACAGTTCCGAGGAGGACACCCCTTTAGCCCAGCCTTTGTTTGACACGCCAGAGCCCGAAACCCGAGCGCCTGACGAGCCTCACGCTGTCCGTGACCGTGGAGGAGGGCGGGTCGCCGGCGGGACAGGCCGAAGGAAGAAACGGGTCACAGGTAAAGGAACGAGCATGATTCCAAAATCGGAATAGAAGACATAGAAACTGAAACCTCAATGTAAAAGTTAAGGCTGAAGGAAATGTCATATGCAGTTTGTACCTCGGGACAACCTGGTCAGCAAGAAGATTCAGACGAATAATGTTTTCAAGCGTTGTAAGCAACAATCTTACATAGTTAAATGAACACAAAGTAGACAAAAAAAAACACAAGACAAATAAATGTTAAATTTGCATCTTCTCCAATATTTTTTAATCGTTATCTTTCTAAGAAATGTGAAGATAGCTGGAAATTCCATTGATAACCTAAACGTCTCATTAGAGTTCGCATCTGTGCTAAATGAAAATAAACATGACAACTGACAACTCAATCTGTTACAACAATACTGACATTAAGTGTTACTATGCAATTACGTACACTTTGATTCTGGTCCCTGGATTAATAGGGAACGTTTTAGCTCTGAGTGTCTTTTTATGGCTACATGAAAGAAGCTAAAAGGGCTGTGATATTTATGATCAATCTAGCCATTGCTGATTTAGCACAAGGTTTATCCCTGCCTCTAAGGATTTTCTATTACGTGTCTAGAACATGGCCCTTGGAGGAGGTGTCTGCATATTTTGTTTCTACCTTAAGTATGTAAATATGTATGCAAGCATCTACTTCTTCGTTTGCATCAGCGTAAGATGATTTTTGTTTCTTATGTACCCCTTCAAGTTCAGTGACTGCAAACGCATATATGATGTGTACATCAGTATTGCTCGGTGGATTGTAGTCTGCATTGGCCGTTTGCCTTTTCCTCTTCTACGATTTAACTATAGTGAGATGAATATCAATAATAAGTGCTTTGCAGACCTCCCCATAAATGATATTAAACTTTCCAACTCCATTGTGATGATGACCATAGGTGAGCTGATTGGGTTTGTAACCCCTCTGCTGATAATTCTGTATTGCTCTTGGAAGACTATCCTATCATTAAAAGAAAAGAATTCCATTTCCCATGACTTTGGAGAGGAAAAAAAAAGGCTTTAAAGATGATCCTCACCTGTGCTGTGGTATTTCTGATTTGCTTTGCACCTTATCATATCAGTTTTTCTTTAGATTTCCTTGTTAAATCACATCAGATAAAAAAATCCACATGCCCGAAATGTTATTTCAATATTTCATGCAGTGGCTTTGTGTCTTGCCAGTTTGAACTCCTGTGTAGACCCAGTCATATACTACTTTACTACAGATGGATTCAGAAGACGACTTTCAAGACAAGATTTGCAAGACGGTATTCAGTTACACAACAGAAGTTATGCGAAAAAGCATTCCAGAACTGTGTAATAAGGTAAAGTGGTAGGATATTATTTAGCTGAGGTGAGTCCTGCTTTGAGCAGGGGGTTAGACTAGATGACCTCCTGAGATCCCTTCCAACTCTATGATTCTATGATATTAACATTGCACTTTCTGAAATGATTGAAAGAATGTCAGTGTTCAACATCATATTCATGTGGCCCAGCTTATTGGGGAAAATTCTGAGGTCCTTTATCAGGCAAACATCTGTTGATTTCAATGATCATTTGACTGATTAAAAAACTGACAAAGGACTTGAGGCTTTCACCTTTTTCTTGCAAAATTTTTGTGAATATTGAATTTAAACAACGTATTATGTGTATTATAAAAAGAATTGATATGGTGCCCAATCCTGAACTGGCCAAGCCAGAATAAAATAGCTTTGTTTATGTGAAACTGATGAGTTTAAGCTTGGGATTTCACTTGTTGAATAGAGCTCAGGCCAGAGTACTAATTCTGCATCCAGCTATTGCTGTGTGCAGGACAGGGAGCGTAAAGGATGTGACCTGCCACGACCTTCCTGTATCAGCTTTCAACCACATGATGCGCAACGTATCAGACAAAGTGTGTGTAGTAAAAACCTGTGGGGGGAAAAATGTGTTTTAAAAACAAAACAAAACAAAGAAAACCAGGAATGTTTGAGGCAAGGGTCTGACTTACCAACACCCACCCCACAGAATTCCAAGAAGCCAGCCAGGGGCTAGAGTTATCGGGAAATAGGTCTGTGGCGGTCTCACTTACAGTAAGAATCAGGCTTGTTAGCTGTAAAGAAAAGTATTGAAAAGGGGCTTTGTGACTATCTGTGTTTCTTTAAGACGGCCTGTGTGGGCCTTATATATATATATATATATATATATGATATATATATATATATATATATATGATAAATGTTTCAAGGTGGCTGCATGTCTTAAATAAAAAACGTGAGAACTCAGCTATTGTGTCTTTGTGTATTTACAGCAAAAAAAGCTGAAATGTGTGTAGCAGAAGAAAACAAACCAAAAACAAAAAAAAAACCCCAGGAATGCTTGAGACATGGGCCTGACTCACCAAACCTTTGTTTTCACTAGGGTTAGAGTTATCAGGTAATAGGTTTGCAGGGCCTTACTTACAGTAAGGTGGGTGGGGAAGGGATGGGGGTAACTGAATGCTATTGGACAGTTTTAAAATAAAGCCTCAGGAATTGGTGAGTCATGACAGTTTTAAAATAGTATATTAACCATAACCAAAATAAAAATCACACACCTTTCATATTTTTAAAAAGCATTTGTTGTAATAACAACCAATGTTATTTGTAGAGTGTGTGCTGTGGTTGTGGTACAAACATTTTTATTTTAAGCATTAAAAGAAACCCAAGCCATTCATTGATGTTTGCAAAGGAGTATTATCTATTTTCCCATCACTGGCAGGCCTTTATTTTAAACAATGTTAGTGAAAAATTTATAGGTGTTAGGGTGACTGGTAATCCTTTAAGCAACAAACAGTGGGAAGGTATAATTGTATGCATTATGTAGTTGTTAATATTCATTTTATAGGTGTTATGTAACCAAATAAGGGTCTATGGGGTGCTGTTGGAAATGTATACATTTACATACTGTTATGGATAAAAGAATTATAAAGTAACCCCATGTGGAAACATGAAGTTTGTCACAAAGACAGTTTGAGCATGCAGCTGAAGGCTAAAAGGCAGTTAGAATGTGCTAACAGATCAGCATGGTCAGCTAGGCGTGGACAAAAAGTTCTCTCTGAAGCTAAAATCAAGATAGCAAACTGCCCCTACTGTCTCTTTTCTTTTGACTGAAGTTGTATTTTTCCATTTTAACAATGAGTTAGTCTGTGTTTTCTTCTACACCCACCACTCTCCTTGCATACTCCCGGCCTGGAGGTGGAAAGAGCAGGCAATCCGCCACAGGGGTAGCATGTTTGATTATTTTTAACATATATTATATAATGTGTGTTTTATTTTTAATGTTTGATGGCTTGTTTTTAAAGTTGTGCAAAAGTATTTTGATGGCTAAAAAAAACTGTAGCATGTTTGATTATTTTTAACATATATTATATAATGTTACTTTTTTGTTCATGCTATTCTTACTAAGAATGACACAATATAAAAATAAAAAATAAAAACACAATAAAAGTAAAACACACATTCGAAAACCAGTTGCAAATATTTACCTTCCACCACAGGATACAAACAAGCTGTCACAAGTGTATCTGCATCTTTTAAATGAAAGACAAGCATAATTTGAGTTAGTATGACACCCTGCAAACTCTTAAACCCCAACTATATAGTTAAATAGGGGGCTTTACCTTGCCCTGATGAAAGGCTGCTTGAAGGGTTGGATTCCATAATCAATAAATCACACTGCAATAAAAACACCTATCATTCTTAGTAAGAATAGCATGGAACAAAAAAAGTAACATTATATAATATATGTTAAAAATAATCAAACATGCTACCCCTGTAGCGGATTGCCTGCTCTTTCCACCTCCAGGCCGGGAGTCACATCCTTTACGCTCCCTGTCCTGCACACAGCAATAGCTGGATGCAGAATTAGTACTCTGGCCTGAGCTCTATTCAACAAGTGAAATCCCAAGCTTAAACTCATCAGTTTCACATAAACAAAGCTATTTTATTCTGGCTTGGCCAGTTCAGGATTGGGCACCATATCAATTCTTTTTATAATACACATAATACGTTGTTTAAATTCAATATTCACAAAAATTTTGCAAGAAAAAGGTGAAAGCCTCAAGTCCTTTGTCAGTTTTTTAATCAGTCAAATGATCATTGAAATCAACAGATGTTTGCCTGATAAAGGACCTCAGAATTTTCCCCAATAAGCTGGGCCACATGAATATGATGTTGAACACTGACATTCTTTCAATCATTTCAGAAAGTGCAATGTTAATATCATAGAATCATAGAGTTGGAAGGGATCTCAGGAGGTCATCTAGTCCAACCCCCTGCTCAAAGCAGGACTCACCTCAGCTAAATAATATCCTACCACTTTACCTTATTACACAGTTCTGGAATGCTTTTTCGCATAACTTCTGTTGTGTAACTGAATACCGTCTTGCAAATCTTGTCTTGAAAGTCGTCTTCTGAATCCATCTGAAGTAAAGTAGTATATGACTGGGTCTACACAGGAGTTCAAACTGGCAAGACACAAAGCCACTGCATGAAATATTGAAATAACATTTTGGGCATGTGGATTTTTTTATCTGATGTGATTTAACAAGGAAATCTAAAGAAAAACTGATATGATAAGGTGCAAAGCAAATCAGAAATACCACAGCACAGGTGAGGATCATCTTTAAAGCCTTTTTTTTTCCTCTCCAAAGTCATGGGAAATGGAATTCTTTTCTTTTAATGATAGGATAGTCTTCCAAGAGCAATACAGAATTATCAGCAGAGGGGTTACAAACCCAATCAGCTCACCTATGGTCATCATCACAATGGAGTTGGAAAGTTTAATATCATTTATGGGGAGGTCTGCAAAGCACTTATTATTGATATTCATCTCACTATAGTTAAATCGTAGAAGAGGAAAAGGCAAACGGCCAATGCAGACTACAATCCACCGAGCAATACTGATGTACACATCATATATGCGTTTGCAGTCACTGAACTTGAAGGGGTACATAAGAAACAAAAATCATCTTACGCTGATGCAAACGAAGAAGTAGATGCTTGCATACATATTTACATACTTAAGGTAGAAACAAAATATGCAGACACCTCCTCCAAGGGCCATGTTCTAGACACGTAATAGAAAATCCTTACAGGCTGGGATAAACCTTGTGCTAAATCAGCAATGGCTAGATTGATCATAAATATCACAGCCCTTTTAGCTTCTTTCATGTAGCCATAAAAAGACACTCAGAGCTAAAACGTTCCCTATTAATCCAGGGACCAGAATCAAAGTGTATGTAATTGCATAGTAACACTTAACGTCAGTATTGTTGTAACAGATTGAGTTGTCATGTTTATTTTCATTTAGCACAGATGCGAACTCTAATGAGACGTTTAGGTTATCAATGGAATTTCCAGCCACCTTCACATTTCTTAGAAAGATAACGATTAAAAAATATTGGAGAAGATGCAAATTTAACATTTATTTGTCTTGCTTCTTTGCATCCCTTACTTTCCTGTCCAGCATTATTTTGCTCTTCACAGTGTGTTTTTTTTTTTGTCTACTTTGTGTTCATTTAACTATGTAAGATTGTTGCTTATAAGGCTTGAAAACATTATTCATCTGAATCTTCTTGCTGACCAGGTTGTCTCGAGGTACAAACTGCATATGACATTTCCTTCAGCCTTAACTTTTACGTTGAGGTTTCAGTTTCTATGTCTTCTATTCCGATTTTGGAATCGTGCTCGTTCCTTTACCTGTGTCCCACTTCTTCCTTCGGCCTGTCCCGCTGGCGACCCGCCCTCCTCCACGGTCACGGACAGCGTGAGGCTCGTCGGGCGCTTGGGTTTCGGGCTCCGGTGTGTCGAACAAAGGCTGGGCTAAAGGCGTGTCCTCCTCAGTTCTGAGGGTACTAATGTAACACTTTCTACGCCAGGGGGCCAAGAACTTAGGAGCCAAAACAAATTTCAAAGGCCTCACGGGGGTGGTAAGGCGTCCATGTTCCCCTCTCAGCGTTTTTCCACGAGCTGTGAACCATGCGGTCTCGAAAACGAGACGCTTTAAAAGGCCCCAAAAGTTCTGGGGGGCTGCGCCGCCACCGCTCAAACATCCCCATTGGTGCACCTTTCCCTTCTGGGATGGCCTAAGCCCGCTCTGCTTGGGGGTGGGGGAGCCCCGCTCCTCCCTGTACCCTCGCTGGGCCAATCCCAGCTCTTGGCACAAATTCAAAAACCCTTGCTGGTCCAATCCCAGCTCTTGGCGTGAAACACCCGCCGATTGGCGGAGGGGTCGCACCGACTGCTTCCGGTCATGTGACCATCTGGGGTCCAATCCCGCTGTCGGGGCGAAACCCTCTCCCGTTGGTGGGGAGCGAGCAGGGGGCGTTCTCGGAGGACGTTTGATTGAAGGTAGGCCCTTTGTACTACTATTGTGCAGTTTTGCCCCATGGAATTATGGTTTTCCTGGAGATAATAAAGTATGCATATTTTGTTAGACTATCCATTTGGAAAGGTGCTGGGCATCTGATTTGCCCTGTGGATTTTTCACCCATAATTTTGGAATACAATTATTTGTTCAGATTTCACCGTTCTTTTTCAGTAAAGAACCATATATACTATAGTTACAAAATGAACTAGAAACAGGATTCCCTTAACTGAAGTACTTCCACTAGCTGAATTTTTCAGACCCACACTCCTATGGAAGTGAAAAGGCAACATTTTTTGTTGGACTAAAAGACATGTTTTTTTATTTAAGTAGCCTTTAATTCTCTGAAGTATTGTTTGTTAGTAGCCATTAGTCCAAATCAAACCAGAAAATATTTTGTTTCTGATACCAAAGAAAGTGATTTTCAAATGATAGCTTGAACAGTCACCAAAGATTGAGTCTGAGTCAGATTGATTTTCTAACACAGGAGATATATCTCATGCACTTGACACCATCTTCACAGGAAGGAACATCTGACATTGCAGAGATTGCTTGAGAAACTGTAAATTAATCAGACTTAAAGACTGCATTTTGTAATTGAATCCATATAAAGGACCTGGGGCCTGGCTCTATCTCATGAAGAGACATCAGCTTCTGTGCTGTGAAGGTCTCTGATGATGGCCTTGGATTGCTTCTAAAATGAATTCTTTATTCAAGAGATCACTCATTGCCCAGGCAAACTGAAGCTTTCCTGTTCATTTAGAACTACACAAAAGGAGTCAGTAACTTTTGGCTGTTTCAAGATCTCACTAATCTGCAACATCTGGCTTGATATACCGTAGCAGCTCTCCATAGGATTGATTCTATGACTGAAAGTCTGATACTTGGCGGATTTACAATTCTGTAACCAGAGATGTGAAGTACTGTAAACATTAAAGCAGCCTCGGAAATCTAGTTTCCCATTCACTCAGGGGAGTGATTTTCTTGACCAGCTGGTAAAATATCAATACTTTTTTCCCCCACTAACATCACTGTCATTGTTGACATGATAAAGGATGGTCAATAGATTTAGTGTCTAGTCTGGTAAATTTCCATGATGGCTTTTCAAGGCTGAGTTAACTATGTAATTATTGTGCCTTTTAAAATTTAATTAGTCACACCTTCATCTGTTGAAAACTTTACTGACCCTGCAGTGACCTACACTATATACAGTTACCCTATATACCGTATGTACAGATACTGAGAATTTTCTTCACCAGTTATCTTATCTGTACTGATCATATTTTAGTATCAATAAACTGGTTCTGTTCACTAATACAATACATGTAATGGTACAATTCATTCTGCTTTGAATTTATTAAGTGACATTTGATGCCACATATATAAGAGTATGGTTAAAAAAAATATATTAGACGTTATGTTGACTATGGATCTGATACAAACTCCATTAAGGCAAGACTTCCATGGACTTTAGATCAGGTCCTATGACCTATTTGAGCCACACAAAATAAAGCAATACTAGTGAGTATAACTTTGAACCATAGTGGCCTTCCATTCATTCTGAGTGCCCACAACAAAGAAGGTATTTTGGGGTAACCGGGGACATTTGAGTGTACGGACTATTATTTGTTAGCTCATTGCCAGTAGAAGCTATTTCATGGAGAGATTTTCAGTAATAGTTATGTTTCTACTCCACCAACAGGAATCTGAGAAGATGCAACGATTTAAAGATGCAATCACAGCCCAAACTAATTATACTATTTTGGTGAGTAAGACGTTGTTCTGCCTTGATGAAAAACCAGTCAGTTTTATAAAAAAAAAACAAAAAAACCCACAAAGACATAATCACTACATACATGAGCTTCAAATATTTTAGGTACCTCTGAATACAGAGGAAGCCAGTGTCTCACACTATCTTGTTGACTATCTGACCTACCATCCAAACCACCATATGGTTCCATCTTCTATGATCTCACTTTCCAGAAACTGATATTGTAAAGTTAAATGTCTGAATATGACAGTGGTCATTAGCTTATATGATAACCTTTGGACATGACACTCTTGGCCATAACCTTTCCAAATATGATAGTTCTTATATAGTGTTGTCACAGAAGATGCCTTGTGTAGTTGATCTCTCCACATGGACACTAGATATTTGTGTGACACTTATTAATATTATTATTTGTATTGTAGTTGCACTTAGAAGCCCCAATACTGGACCCTGTTATGCTAGGCAGTGTACGCACACAGAACAAAAAGACATTCCCTGCTCCAAGGGGCTTACAATAGGTATAAGACAAGAAGCAACAGGTAGATTCAGACAGTCAGGCAGATGCAGGACCACAATGAGAGACCCACCTGTATTTCTTTTTTTTAAATTCAGCACAGTATTTAGTCTAGTGTCCAAAAACTCTATGAGAAGATCTGTGCGCTTTTAAATCTTTAGACCATAGGAAACCAAGCGATAGATTTTGCTAACTTCTCCTTGTGATCACCAAAAACCATTAACCAGGCCGACAACTGGGGAATGGTAGAGGGAGGGGGAGGAAATGGGGCATACTAAGGCTACATCTATATTGGAGCTAGAGGTGCTAATTCTCAGCTCACACAAACATATTTGCAGTAGCTCTCATCCAGCTAGAGACCTAAAAAACAGTAGTGTAGCTGCAGTTACACGGGCAGCGGCGACGTGAACTAGCCGCCCCAAGTATGAACCCACAGAGTCCGAGGGGGCTGTACTCAGGATGGCTAGCCCATGCTGCTGCTTGTGCTACCATGGTTAGCATTCTATTTTTAGTGTGCTATCCTGATAAGAACTAGTGCAAGTCTGTCTACATGAGCTGGGAAGCATACCCCCAGCTCCAAGTATAGACATAGCTTAAGATAATGTGATGAGTGAACGTTAAAGGGTCTTGTAGGGAATAGAAGCAAGCATGCATAAAAGTAACCAGCAAAACCTTTCAGTAGCCCTCCCATCTACATACATACACACACACACACACACACACACAGAGATGGAACTGCAAAAATCAGAGCTCTCCCATGGTTTACAGAGATTTAGATCCAATATTTTTGTTTAAGAAGGTCTCTGCTATACAAGGGTTTACTTTTCTAAAGCTGGCTACTGACATATTTTTATATTTATATTAACCTTCAGGGGAAGCAGCTAGGCCTTTAGAGCCCAGTCCTCCATTGAGTAAACGAGCAAAGCTCTAATGACATCAATGGAGTGGCATCCAGGTACCCCAGCTGAGAATCTGGTTCTCCGAATGAAACGTATTCCAAAAAAAATGACCTAGAACTTGCATTTTAAAATCATGGTTATTAACAGCAAATGAATGATTGTATGATACCCCCTTTTAAAAAGACTGTTGAATGTACTCTATAATAAAACAAGGGGATCCCCTTGGTGAAAAAATCACTTTACTAGTAAAACAACCCATTTTCTGTTGATTAAAAGAGAAGCAGCTCAGTCTTGGTAACACTTCACAACCTGCTGTGTCAAGACAAAGTGCTGACTTACAATAGTAATAACTTACTCAAATCACTCATGATGTTAATAATTGTTAATAAACAGTTTTGTTAGAGAATTTACCACCTTTGGTTTTGCCGCAGTCCAATGCCTAACAAATTCACTGTAAACTGCTGGGCATAATCGTTGCCGGTTACTGCTTAAACAGTAGTAATAGTCAAGAAAGCATTCTCCACTAATCGTTATCCCAAAGGCATGTGCAGAGTGTGAGGGGGAAGTGTAAAAGGAGGCATTCTTCAGACTGTGGAATGAAGAAAGGGATGAGGAATGATGGTTTGTGGGGAAGGTGCTGCACTGGGACACTGGAGGATCAGATCCTGATTCTACCACAGATTTTTTTCTATTCCTTAGTCCTCCATCTGTCAAAAGGGACTATTAATACTTCTCTTTTCACACATCCTGGGTCTGTCTTTGTTTATGTAGATTTTAAGCTCTTCAGGGCAGGGACTGTTTCTCACTGTGTGCATGTACAGTTCCTAGCATAAAGGGGACCTACTCTCACTGAGCTCTCTGGGCACTACCTTAATACAAATAAGAGTGCCTCCTTTCCCCAAGATTACCAAAAAATATGCAGTACTTCATTTTCAGTCTGACAAACAAAAAATGTTACAAATATTAGACCTTTGTGCAACTCATGGGACAGAGCTAAAATTGCTTTGGGAACTTTAATTCTGGGTTTCCTAACTTCTACGGAATTTAAAATCTCAACCTTAATATTTCATTAGCTCCCGCTCTCTCTCTTTTTTTTTTTTTTTTACTTTTTCTTCTGCCCCGCCCCTTGTTTTTTTTTTTGTTTTTTTTTTTGAGGAAGGCATATTATCATCATGCACTTGAAGAGATAATGGAATTCAATTTTAGATGTAGAAGGACTCCACCCACTTTTGATCATTGGGCATTCCCTCATTCTCATAAGAACACCATTTAACAGATGTGCCTTAGGACTATGGGAACATTCAAGTGAAGATTTACACAATCTGACTAAATTGTATATGTTACAGACTGAAACATACCAGCCCTGAAGAAAATCAAACATCCACCTCATAACATAAACAGCAGTTTAGTGTGATTTTATTTTCCCTTGCTGGGGCTTTCTAGCAACATTGCTATCTTAAAATTGGAGCCTTAAAATTCAATTTAGCACAATTTTTTCCTATGTGTTGACTCACAGTTTATTTCGTTAGCCTGTCTCTGTCTCTTTTCAGACATGGTATTGATCTATGTTGCAAAAATGTCATTGCTAAGAGTCTTATAAATCTTGGGTGATAGCAAAATATTTCCTTTGATCACCAAGTCAATTTCCCTCGATGGGAAAAACCAAGGTAACCACTGTTATGTTGCACAATCATTTCTCCAGTGTCTCTGAACCATGTGCGCTGATGGGCGTACAGACCATTGATCAAAGGTATGTTTTCCTTCATAAGCCAGACAAGGTTATTTATTCCCTGCCCCTTGCATTGTTCATCTACTTAGACATTAGGACAATTCTTTCCTTGACAGAAAAAACAAATTGCTGCCTTCTTTGAGTCCTACCTTTCTCCTTTTTTTAAGGAAATCTTGTCTTCCCTACCCTTAGGTTTCTGTGCCCCTTTAGCCATCAATTCTGCTTTAATTGTTGTTTGAACTTTCTTGTTCTGCATATAAATGATCTGCCCTGCTCAAATGATTTCACCAGTGATGAGCTCTAGCTTTCGGTCCTGGATGAAGTCTATACATTCACCAACTGATTCACCAGGAACTTGAATATGTACCAAAAAGGTATTTGACAGCATCCATGGCTGGCAGCTGTGGTAAATAAACTGAAGGAAAAAGTTAGATTTAAATGTGTCTGTTCTTCTGGAGTGACCCAGTTCAGAACAGCCAAAACCTAGCCTGCTGTAGCCAATTTTTTTTTAAATTCTCAGTTAATTCAATTCTAGTCTCCCAAAGCACAGGAAGGTTGTAACAAGTAAGTGGTGATGATGTCATAAGGATGTCATGGTTATCTCTTTCACATTCCTGATAAGGATTTTAGAACAATCAGAGGATAGCTGGCCCTAGGAGATAATGCCACTGTATGGCGGGATAGGATTTGGAAGTTAAGTCAGTGGTAGCGTCAACAGAGGGAATCCCCACTTCCTGACCCCTTCTTCTCTAGTGATTGGGAACCGTAGATAACTCTGTGGATCTAAATTCTGTTGGACTCTAAGCCCCTTATCAACCAAGACCCAATCCACACAACAGTGAAATTTCTGAGAATATTCTTGCTACCTTTTGGAGAGGTTTTGGAGCTCCCTGGAAAATTTCCTTGAAACCAGTACAAACACTGAAGTAAGATTTTCGTAAGTGCCTAAAGGAGTTAGGCACCCAATTACCATTGAGTTTTACTGGAAATTGAATGTCTAACTCCCTTTGGCTCTTTTGAAAATCCCACCCATGATACTTACTGATTTTAAGAGATAATGAGCACCCATAATTCCAAATAACTTCAGTAGGCCTTGTGGGTGCTCAACACTTCTCAGGATCAGGCTCTTACATAGCACTTACATTTTCAAAGTACTCTGAACTTTTACTATTGATTATCCACAATGTACATTTAAATGTCATTTTAAAATACAGTTAGGGCATTATTCCACACAAACCAAGTCCCCTGAGTCTAACCAAGGGAAATGACAGCAATACTTGGGAGTTCTGTAGTTCTGCACCTTGTCAATTAAACTGCCTGTTTTCTATTATATTTTCCTAGGCCATTACTGGAATGGCAATAGACAATCACTTGCTAGGGCTGAGAGAGACAGCACGGGAGCACTGCAAGGAACTGCCAGAGATATTTACAGATGAAACATATTTGACAAGCAGTCGATTTATCCTCTCAACCAGCCAGGTTAGTGTTTCAAATTCATGGGTTTTGTTATAGCACGACTCTAAGTCTAAGACAGAACTAATTCATTCCTATTCAGCTGATTCTATGGTTCACAACAAGAATGGTGGCTTTGAAATATTGTGACAGCGACACCAACAGCCATGCAAAATTCCCCTGATTTTCATTCCACAGTCTTTTTCCATAGTCAAAATGCATATAACAAAAATTGGCTGAAGCCATAACTTCCCTTCTCTATACAAAGCTCTACCCCAACTGACAGACAAACATTGTGAAGCCTAGTCTTGAACACAAAATCAAACAAAACTTGCATGAGAACCTTGTGCTTCCTTCCCTTCCACTTCAGAAGGGGGATCGAAAGGCACCAACTCCTGTAATAATTGTTTTCCAGTGACAGCACAGCCACCATGGCAAACATGCTGCCATGGTGGGGAGAGAGACCAAGAAGCATGAACAAATATTTATTTCTAAAAGCAACTGTGTTTAAAATCTCAGGCTAGTGGTAGCCTAGGTTCTGCAAGGACTTATGCACTTTACTAAGTAGTACAAGGCCTCGCGCAGCCTTTCCTCATCTGCCAATGCTCCCACCTCAGCACACGTAAAACAATGCTGACTGGCTGTTACATGGCTGTGGCACACTGCCTGTACACCGGGTTGCAAGGCTTTAGTCTGAAGTATCTGCTACAGACCAGATGGGAAGTTCTACTAAACAGTAAATTAGGAAGAAGGCAGCAGCAGAGAAACACATCCAAGAGCTTTAATCAGAAGATGAGATGAAAACTGGATAAGACGACAACTAGAAATGAGATTGTGCTATTCAGACCCTATGACTGGTGGACTGGCTATGTGTGGATCCCCAAGGCAGCCTCACAGCTGGCACAGACCTAAGACCATCACTGGCTCAGCCTATCCAACAGTAGGGGAATAACAACATGAAATGTAGAGCGTAAATATCCTAACTATAGGCTTATTCATCCTTTGGATAGTCACAAAAATTGCCAGCACTGCAACCCCTGATCTGCAAATGCGTGTTTACATTTACGGATGGTATATGCTGGTAACAAAATGATCAGTCACACCAATATTTCCTAGATTCAACATTTTTAACAATAATTTAATATGTATAGGGGGCACCAAAACTTAAAAATTAAATGTTTGTCTACATTCAGTGGCAGGCTTGGTGAAAAAAGAAATCACATAGTAATTCATTTACTGAAACTCCACCTCAACTATATAGGACTGCAGTAAAGAGGAAGATAATATTGTGCTGAAGCATAAAAACCTTAATAAGTAATTTGATCTTGTCATAATGTTTGTGGGCTTTCAGACATGAGTGAATGTAGCCAGAATACCACTACATAAATTCTCCAAGAAACCATCCATGAGCAAAAAGTGCTTCTGAATAGCTTGATGGCCTTCGGCTGTTGCACAGCAAATTTATCTGACAATTCTATGACTCTATTAGCAGGACTAATGGCTTGTTCTACACCATTAAAAAGCCAAAAGTCACTTTTGAAGGCTCATGTACACAAAGTCTGAAATGTATAGATTTCTAACAACCCTTAAATTTCCTTCAGTAGGAAATGTTTTATTCCAGCATTGCCACAATTACATTTGAATTGTAACAGAAAAATTGTTTCAACTAATAGCTGAATGCATTAAAATACACTGTTTTTTCATGGCTTCCTTATTATAAATGTTAAGAGCTGCACAAGTATTACATTCCATAACTAATTAAACTTTTCACATTACAAGTTTAAATTAACATTGAGATAAGATGAGTGAAATCTTAGGGAAATTTTAGGCAGTATAATTGTTGATACGCAGTCTTGGTTATTCTGTAGAAATCAGTATGCAAAGCTAATAGCCATGAAAAGTCTATTTACAATGATAGAATAAGTGAAATATATGCAAATGAGCTGGGTTTTCAAACATAGGCAACTAAATAAAACATCCAAGTTCTGCATTTGGACACTCAGATCAGTGTTTAGAGACATACATCGCTGTTTTGTGTGTCAAAGTGCTGATTTTGGTATCCAGACTTCTTATTAAGGCAACCTTATTTGGTAAAGAGATCCTCTATGTTTAAAATGTTTGGGTCTTTTTTTTTTTTTTTTGGAATAATTTTTTTAATCTTAACTAGATTAATCAGTGGCACTGAAATAAACTTGAAATCATTCTTTCCCCTCTTCCCACTATCAGGTTCCAACTACCATGGAAATGTTCTGCTGTTATGGGCCTGTGATCCCCAATGGTTATGGTGCATGTTATAACCCACAGCCAGAGCATATATTATTCTGCATCTCAAGCTTTAAAGACTGTAAAGAGACCTCCTCAGTCATGTTTGCTAAAGCTGTGGAAGAAAGTCTCATGGAAATGAGAGATTTGTGCAGCAAATGCAATTCTACTATGACAAAATCACTGGCTAAACAAGAAACAGCTGTAAAATCTCAAAATAGACGCAAGTTCTAACTGTCTGTGTGACATTTTCCTGCACCCTTTCCTTTCCCCCACCCTGCAACTCCTTATGAAGAAACAATGATACAACTGTTCAGAGGCAAGGTATAATGAGAAACATTTTACTGTAGAACAAAAACGCAGCTCGTTTTAGGTAAGAGTACTATTTAATCAAGATGAAAGCTAGAATGCTATAACATTGAAGTTTTTGGTTTTTGCTCTATAGTCAGCAGTAACGATTGGTCTGGTCAGTTGAACTGAAGATGGCAATAATATGGATACATATTGTATCACCACTCCGATCAATATTTAGTTTTAAAATATCCCACTGCAAAAGCGGTTTTAACATCCATCCATCTGACCTTGATTAGCTCCATGCACACATGCATTCCTAGTAAAAGCAAGAATAATCTACATGGGGTCTTTGCATCAGGAGTTCTGTGTTTGTAGCAGTACATCAGAGTCAAGATACATAAGATGAAGCAGAGAGAATTTTGCCCTAAATTAATTCACATACCTATTTCCTCCTCATACAAGGTGAAATCCATCTCTTCACAGAGGCCCAGCGTGAGGCCTATGCACCAGTTCCCCTTAAATCCTTTTGTCAGCCCTCTGCACAGGAATGAATTTCAGTCACATGACTAACAGTAGATTTGCAGCAATCATAAGAAATTAAAGAGTTACAAATACCTGGAGTAGAGAGGCAGGCACTCAGATATGCTCTGCAAAATGCACAAGTCCCCACTGTAGAAGTTACAGACATGATCCATTTTTAAGAATACTTTTCACTTATTCTAACTTCTGATCATTCCATCTGTTGGTGTTTGTTTTTGTGTTTAGATACAGAAAGTGCTGATTCATACATAGTAGATTAAGCATTTTAGTCTTACATTGAGTATGTGTCTTTAAACAAGCCATTTGCTTCAGTATTGTTTAATATAGTTAACTAAATGGTAAGAACAATATACCAAGGGTACAACTTTTGTAACAAATCTATTTTGGGAGTGGGGCAACCTGAGGCACCCCCCATTACCCACTTTACTCCCGACCTCTGTTTCTGTGATTTTCTCTCTGACTGAAAGACACAGCTAGCTCTGTCTAGAGATCTTCCATCCTGATTCCTATCCAACTTTCATGATAATCAATAAAAAGACTCTTATTAATTAAATTAGGAGCAGGAGAAGACCCATAGCCAGTCAGCAAGGTCACTCTCGACAGTTTAGCGGGGGTTGTTTAGTTGGACATAGTGGAGTGGAGATCTGTGCTTTCTCCTCCCATTGGGCTGAATGTCTGTCCTCATCATTCAGAGCCCTAAGTGCATGGGACCGAATATGATCCACTACACTAGACTAACTGCATAGCTGTAAGGATACTTATAATTTATTAAATTAAATTAATTTAGGAACCGACCCAGTAAAGTATATATGAACATGCTTAGCTTTAAGCGCTAGCTGTCTCATTGACTTCATTGGGACTATTCACGTACTTCCAGTTAAGAACATGCTGAGGTACTCTGCTGCAAGAGGGCTATACAGGGTCGCCTGTCATATTTGAGCACCCTGGGTCTAATCCTCAATTTGTGTAATTCAGCTATGTTAATTTACACTGGCTGAAGATATGGTCCCATATTTTTAATGTGTGTTCACTGCTTTGAAAAAACGTGGTTTCGTTACGGCACAGAACTGCATTCAGTCAATAGTAAAAAAGGGAAAGAATTTTTTAAAGTATTAAATAATGCTATGGTATGATGTTTTTCCAAAATTAATATAACAAAGAATTACATTAAAATAAGTAGCATGTATGCTATCTGGCAATTAACCATTTTTAATTCTTTTTTTTTAATTTGCTGTTTAAAATGTGACTTAGCATTTTGTTTTTATACTGCTGCTATGAGAATTACCATACAACATTCTCAATATGATCTTGCTTGTTTAATTAAGGCAATCTGCACTTTTAATACAAACTTGTCACCAAAATATCTTGATTTTTTTTTTCAATCACAGAATTGTGACTGAGCTTTTTGAAACTAGGACAATTTTGAGTTTGCTAATTTATAGAAAATATGATGTATGGTTATGGTTTTTCTAATTAGATATATTTAAGACTGGAAAAAAATGATTTTACATGTTGACAGATGTCAATGTTTATTTCAAAGTATAACTTGCATTTTTATCACCTTTTTTGGCACAAGCACATGCCACAAAATAGCTCAGATTAATTATTATGTACTCAGCACACAACTGTATGCATTGAAATTCAGACTGGATTAAAAAAAATCATAGTATTTTATAATATTAATTTACTATTAATTGGCAGGCAGAAAAACTGACCACAAAAGGGTGCAGCACTCATGCAGATGATTTTATTTTCCTCACTGCAAACTGATTAACAATGGAAGGTTTTGTCATCATTCTTTCATTTGAATAAGATATCAACCACCATTAATCCTTCCTGATTACCAGCAATTACTTAATAATTCCAGAAATATTGACCTGTTTTTCCTATTCATCTGTTTTTCACATCACCATATCCTTATAGGCCACAATGGCAAACTGGATGATGCAGCAGAGCACGTAAGCACATGCTTAATGTTAACTACTCATATGCTTAAAGTTAAGCATGTTGATGTACCTTCCTGAATCAGGGTGCCTGTGCACAAGAAATGCAGTCATCCCAGCTGTGGCTAAATTTTACTTAAGGATAATGATACTTAATGTATGCAAGTTGGATAAAACTCATAGCAAATGTGATTCCAGAAAGTGTTCTCAATTTATCAGTTACGGTCCAGTCTCTCAGTTAACTGAATCACATACAACCATGTTATATGAAACTGTGTTGCAGTGGAATATTCTGTGGCTTTTAGGAAATGGTTAGTTTTTTGTGAATGTATTTAAAATCAGTTGTTTTAAACCAGTAGAATACAGTTTTGTTCAGCAGCTTTAAAACACTTTGTTTCGGCATATGCATCTATGCAAAGCTAACAGAAAACTATTAAATATTGTTCAACTACAAAGCTGTGAATAGATCACTCATACTAAGTGCTTTGAGAATGTTGTAATTATATTGAATTCATCCTGCCAAACATTAATATAACAAGTGACAATGATTTATCACAAATATGTTGGTGACACTTGAAATCTAACTATTAACTGCAAAATGGTTCAGGAAGGTAAAGTTTCATGCAATATATGTACACACAAACATACAGGCTTGGCAGAATTTTTTTAAAAATAATTGAGATAATATCTGTTTATTTTTCATTTTTTATTGATTTAAAATTTTCACAGTTGCACAAAATTATGAGAAGCATTTTTTTAAATTTTTATCTATTTAAATTTTCACAGGTGCAGGAAAACGTGGGGGGTCAGACAATAATTATTTAATGACAGTATATGCTGAGATTCAAAAAGTAAAAGCTTTATAACCATTAAAACATAAACTGTCAACATCACGTCAACATATACAAAGTAAATATCCATAAATCAAACTCTAACAAATTCTCAAACAGCATTTTTCTTCCTTTGCCTATCTATACATTTTCATTCTTATTAATGGAAATATTTTTCATCCGTTTGCGTGGGTAAGGTGAAATCAACATTTACTGACATTTACCAATAAAAATCTAATCCTTCCAAGCCTGCCCACCCTCCCACCCAATGCTGGGCTTTGCCCAAAGGTATTTATAGATTGATGTCTCACTTAAAAAGGAGATTCTCATGAATCTCAAAAATCACAGTGAACGGACAGAAGTGGGAGAAATCTTATTTCCTAATGGTGACGCATATTAAGGGATAAATACTTACGCCTGTGAGTAGTCTCAGTGGCACTATGCTTGTAAGTTCTGCAGGAAATGGCTATAACAATGTATCTGAACCTTTTATTGTATGTGAATCACCAGAATACAAAATCAATATTTTAGTGACATTTTTATTTTTATAACATAGTATAGATTTATGGCAAATGTAAATGTATTTATAGCATCTTAATTTTGTTTCTGTTCTAAGTTTTATGCTTTAAAGAAACAAATAGCTATAGCTATATTATATAACTGAAATAAACTGTATATTGGTACTGTGAATTCAGAGTATTTAAAGAGTAAAATCTGTATCCAATAAAAAGTATTGCAAGAAAAGCCCCGATTGCTTTTATTTAAATCATACAGACAGCAGTTATTTTAGCCTCATTTCTTAAGCAAATATGTTGAAACGAGATATGCTACGATGTCTTCTTCTGTTCCACCTGACATACATACAAGGCTGCCAAGATATGTGCACTATCAGACCTCTTCTACGTTAGTCCCAGAAAGTATTACTGGTGTTTCTTGTTGTGTTTTGATTCTCTGGTTCCAGGTTCCTCGGTGTCGATTTTCAACCCTACTAGCCATGCTTAGGCCTAGAAAGCCTTTGTTTTGGCTTGCATGTCTCTATGGGTATGGCACAGCTAACTGATGTAACCTGCCAAGTCAAGGTTGGCAGGAATCAGAGCTTGCCACCGAGTTTGGGACCAGCTGAACACCCTAACAGACCAAACCCCCTGGTTGGCTGAGAGCAGTCACCAGGCCTGCTCTTAAGCCCAGAAATAACAGCACCAGGAAAGCAGCTGCTCAACGCTTATGCCTGCCATTGCATCACTCCTATGCTTGCCTTGTTCCTGCTCTGCTCAGTTTCTAGCTCTGATCTGACCCTTGGCTTTGACTCCTGGATCCTGACTCTGGCTCTGATTCTCGGCACTGTTCCTGGCCTCTGCCTCCAATTCCAAACACTAGCTTTGCCACACACACACCTGTCTGTAACAAAAGTCTAACTTCTATGTGCAAGTCAATTGTATGCACCTCACTTATTCTATGGTTCCTCTCATAACCCATCTACTACCAGTTTAAAAAAAAAAAAAAAAACCAAATATGGGTGACATAAGACATTCTTGTCTTAACGATGGTAGTAACTTTTAATGGCTTAATCAGCTGACTTAGTTATTACTTGGTGTGTCATATTTTCATAGAAGCTCTGAATTATGTTCACAAATTTCTGATGGATTCCATAGTGACTTAACCTCCATAAAATGGTTCTATCCACTGTATCAAAGGTTTTTGGAAATCTATAAAATTCAGGTAAAGCGGCAACTGCAATTCGATTGACAGTTCTGTTTGATAGATAGTATTATTATTTGATCTATACATGATGAAGACATTAAAACCAGAACAGTGAAAGCCAGACATGCCTTCTTAACTCTAAAGTGGATTTGGAAAAAAACAGACCCTTGCCCTCTACACAAAAAGCTTTGAATATTTAACACCATTCTAAAGTTGGTCTTACTATATGGCACTGAAACTTGGAGACTTAAGACCTTATTATCTAAGCTCCCAGTTTCCATAAACAACTACCTTAGACAAATTTTCAATATTGGATGGCCAAAAAAAATCACAAGTGAAGAATTCTGGAGGAGCAAAACCTATGGGACAGGAAATTACAGAACAAAAATGGAAATGGCTAGGACATATATGAAGAAAAGACTGGAACATCATAATGCAGGCATTGGACTGGAATCCACAAGGTAAGAGGCAACAAGGTAGACCATGGATAACATGGAAATGCACAACTGAAGCAGAAGTGAAAGCTATCAAATTGACATGGGAAGAAGCTAAGATTGCATCAAGAGACTTTCAAAGATGGAAGGCAGTGATGGCCCTCTGTTCTGTATGGAATGGAGAAGCGTCAGTCAGTCAGATATGCTATTAAGAAGTGTCAGCTTAAAAAGGCTTCCTTGCTAGTGGACCTCTGCATATATGTAGCTGGGAGAAAGAACATAACAAACCCTTGCTGTCATCTGAAGATAATCCATTTTTCTAGATATCATCTACATTTTCTTTGACAAGATAGGAATCATTAAAAAGGTTTCCAGTCTATTTTTACACTCTCTGGAATACTTCTTCATTCATGATGGGCCATGTCATTGATGCTAGCAGTTCACTATCCTCTTTTTATGGATGGTCATGCTTCCATAGTGCTTTCTATGGAATTTTTACAAACACTGGTGGTATTATACCAATTTACAGAAGCGTCAAGTGAAGCAGAAAGGTTAAGTGACTTGTCCAAGGTCATCTCCCCATATAAGTAGCAGAACCAGAAACAAAACTTGGAAGTGCACATTCTAACCGCTACATAGTACACCTTGCCTTTGAGATTTCAATCCTACTACTACAATTCTAACAATACCAGTTTAAAATACCTAAAATATGAGTTATAGTTGAGAAAGTATTTCCACTGGAAACCCTTGTTTTTAAATTCTTATTAACTGTCAAAGAATTTTTAGGCAACTACTAGAATTCAACTACTATCCCAGATCTTTCTTTCCTTTAATAATGACTCAAAACAAAATAACCTTTATGGTCACCAACATTATTCAGTAAGGAGGACTGTCTACTGCTCTGTGTTTGCCCAGGGTCTAGCACAATGGGCCCATTCTTGGTCCACCGCTAGGCACTACTATAATCAGCATGATTAATGCTTAAATTAACACATTTGATCAATCCAAAAGCCTGTTTCAGAAATAACATTTTAGCCTTTGGTGTCAAGGGGCAATGCCTTGCACCGGCACACCTGTCGTGTATTCAGTAGCTGTTTTCAAGGAGGATGGCTCCAGCTGGTTGAGTAGGGCACACATTCATGTTTGTTACAAAACGGGAAATTACTGCAAAATACACAATGGCAGGAGGGAAACCCCCTTTTCAAAGGACAGTAAAACCTGGCGGCGGTGCTGGGAGCGGGAGAGTGTCCCACAAACCGAGCCAGCCAGGCTGTGCGTCTGTTTCGGAGCCCGTGACCCACAGGCTGTGCCGGGCGGTGTGTGGAGGTGTGACTCTCTGTGACGCACCAACCCTGCCTGGGTGCGTGCGCGCTTTGCAGGTGGGTGGGGTGTGACCCGCAGACCGAGCCTAGCCCAACCCACCCACGTGACCCGCCGTTTCCCCTAGCAACCACACGGCGCGGCAGCTCGCGGCTGTAGCCGGGGCCCGGATTCCAAGCGCCAGCCATGCCCGCGCGCGCGCTCGTGACGCTCCGGTTTGGCCCCTACCGGAGTTGCGGCGTGTTGCAGCACAGGTCATTCCGCCTGCAGGGCCTGCAAGGTGCGCGGGGGGGGGGGGAGCGACGAACGTCCATCCCGGGCTCCCACCGAACCTCTGCGAGGCCTGCCCGCCACCCGCTCCTCACCCCACCCTTGGCGGGCGGCTGGGGCCCGACTTCGTTTCAAGTCGCTGCGGCTGCTTTAGCCAGTGTACGGGTCTCAGCGCGCCCCTAGGCGGGACTGGAGATGGGATGAGGACACGGAGCGGCCGCACAGCGTGTCCCGTCCGGGGGAGGAGGGGAAGAATAAGCCCTGCGGGAGGCCAAGTGAAATGCAGTTAGTTAAAGAAAAGAAAAGTTGAACGGAGTTAGGGAGGAGCCGGGGCTGAAGCCCCCGCCCACTTTCTGAGGTTTCACCTCACCTCTTCAAAAATGTTTGGTCTGGGCTGTTCCTAGGAGAGAGGCTCAGGCAAGTAACAGAGGAAACTGACTACAACCTTGATCCTGTCACCACTCTCCCTCTTAACTAACCCTGAGCACACCTCCTACATTCCTGCATCACCTCACCTAAATTAGCCTAGTGGTTGCAGAACTGGGGCCCAGTTGACTATCCACAAGGCCCCGTCCCCGCACAAGAAAAGTTAGACAAATAATTTTCAGGGTTTTTAGAGCTTTCAATTATAGTTAGGTGTTCTTCACAACCCTAGATAAACGATGTTCGCATGGAAGTGTGTCTTAAGTTAACCGTACCTCAGTAACTGTTCAACAATATTAAATACCCACCTTCCACCTCTCCCCTCCACACAACTTGAAAGTGGCAATGGCCATTATAGTTTGGCACTCACTTGAGTACAAACATCTGCAAATTACAAGTATACAGTACATATATGAATCAGATCTAGAGTCAATATTCCTCTCACCTCATTAATAAAATACAGCAGCAGCATTTACATTTTTAGCTTGTAAACACTCAGGATAGTTATGTTTCTATATAGGTGAAGGGGAAACATTCTGTTTTTCCTTTACAGTTCTTTACAATGCAAATGGTTTGCAAACTCTGTCTCATTCCAATCATTTAGTTTTTCAGAGAAGTTTGGATAATAGCTCAGTAATATTATAACATCTATGACAATTGTCTGTCAAGAACAAATCATTTTCTGCTTTGTTTTATTCAGTGCATTTATCAGTTGATCTACCCATACAGATTTTATTTTCACACACACACACACACACACACACACACCACACACACACACTCAAAAATATAACACCTCAATTCAGCTAATACACACATTTTGACCCAATCCATCTCTCAAGTAACTATTGAAATCAATGCAATTATGCATGCAATTTCCATGAACGGGAGTTAGATATGTGTTAGAGGAAGAACACAGTAGATCCTTAAGTCTGACTTAATAAGAATGAGTACTTAAATCCTTTCTAGCTCATTAAAAAAAAAAAGCTTACTTTATTTCCTTGTAGTTTTCCAATTACACAAAATCCATTAAAAAGCTTTGCTAAGCCTGAAATAAACTTAAATTTTATGTATTTTCAGAGTTTACATAAATTCATAAGATCAATGTATAAGATCGGTACTTAGAAACCAACACAGTAACTTTATTTAGTCTTTCTTTTAACAGATCATTGATAACTCACAGCAACTAATAGAAAGTAGACAGACGGGTACCTTGAGCCTAAGGGTGAAATTTGGTCCCATTGAAGTCAATGGAAAACTCCCATTAACTTCAGTGGAGCCAGGATTTCACCCTCAGTACATAGCTGAGACATCTGAACTGGGAACTGAGCTGGAGGTGCACAATATATTTATGCTTGAGGTGTAAACAGTATAAAGGTAACAAAATAAGCCTTTAACCCTTTAGTGCAGTGCTGGGAGACGTAAAGTAGAGTTGTCTATGGGTAGAAGAGTTTAATGATGATATGCATAGCTGTGGAAAAATATATTCAGTTCAGTGTACCAAACACAAAAGAGAAAAATTGTCATTAAAATTATTTATATTATAGCTGTAAAACTCTTTTTTAATGTACATGAAGGAAGATCTTCTGTAGTCTAATTTCCATTTATTAAGGAATATTTTTCCCACTTTAATTATATTGTTCATTTCCATCTACAATAGCTCATACATAAAAAAATCTCTGCCTATCCACACCTAGAAATGCACCTACAGTGAGTTGTCATATAAATTTGTTCTAAAGCATTATCTTTATTAAAAGAAAAGAAAAAAAGAAACAAAGGGTCTGATTCTGGAAACTCTTACTTGTGCATGTTGTGTTTACTAATGAGTGGAGTTCCACTGAAGTCAATGGAACATGTAAGAAACACACATGGATAAGGATTTTGCAGAATCAGATCCTAAATTAGTGAAATTGTTTGAGTAAGTCCCCCATTGAGCTATCCTTTTCAGAAATTAATTTAGAGGACATTAGTTAAATGGTAGAGTGGACAGTACAGAAATGGAATACCACCTACTGCAGGTAGTTTATATTTTGTAAATGTGAACTTTATAGAGCTAATTATCACAGATGCCCATTAAAACTCTCCAGAAAGCATTCAAAAGTATCTAATGAAGCCTGTCCCAAACTGTCAAACTGCTGGAAGCTCAAGGAGCACTACCTTATTAAGTGGACTCCTTGCTGAGCACACTGTCTGTAGTTTCTCAAGAAGTTAAATTAAAATTCTGTAATCATATTTTTCACAGTTGGCTCTAGTAAACCGATTAAACAATGAAGTGGACACATGCCAACACTTAAGTCATAACTGTAATAGTTACTAGATGCAAAAAGTTTATACTTCTGTCTACATTTCTGAAAGAAACTGATTGGAACACTGAGCTGAAAAGGACTGTTTTGCATTGGTCAGTACGGTTGTTTAGAGATCTACAGTAGATGCATGTTCCCTGATCAGTGTGTTAAATGAAAAGAATTGATCTTAATATTAGCCCACACCCTTGTAGTTTTGTACTGATAAGTACTTAATGGAATTAATTAATTGTACAGCTTGGACTGCCATAAAAAGCCACCCACCCACCCTCCCATGCAGAGAGAGTAAGATGCCATTTACAAATAATTTGAAAGTTCAAATCAGAATACACTAATCATGTATTGTTAGAACTGTATTAATAACCAATCCTCCTATTTCCTCAGGTTTGCTGAATTTAAGACAGCACTGTATAATGTGCTGCAATAAGCAAATTCCCTTCTAGCTTGTGAAAGCAGGTGGCTAACATAGGTCAATCTGTTCAGAATGGATCTCAAATCAAGTTCTGGAAAAACATACATGGAGAATCTGACCAGAGATATCCTGACTACTTTAGAGCATCTCAAAAATATTAAATTATACTGAAGAATAATTCTCTAAGCAACCTTTCAGAAACAAGATGCATTATATGTGCCAGTCAACAGTACAGTTGAAGCTTGCCTGCTGTTCCAGTTGCACAATAGCATTGTCTTAATGTTTTATTAGAGATTTCTTTTGAAACTACCTATAAGTTAATTGTCTTCCTCATGGAGGGTTCCTCATGCCAATGTTATGTCAATTAATAGCATGTTTAAGTGCATAGTCAGTTTTTTGCCTCTCTTAATGCAAGACTATAATTGAGAAAGAGTGGAGTTTTTCATCTAACACAGGCCCATTACTGTAATAATAGTGAAGCTGCAAATTAGAATTGGTAGAATTTTGTGAATAATCTTGCACAGTGCTTGCCTGCACTGTGCCTTATTATTGGATCCTTGTTCTCATGAGTACCAGACTTTAGAAACACTAAAAGCTTATGAAAAACCAAGCAAATGACAGTTACCGCATGCTGCTTTTCTGCTCTTTTTGTAGCTGTGTTGCAAGCAGATGGACACCAACTTATTCTAGAAGAGATACCAGATTGGAATAATGTAGAACTCATAGTGAATGGAGAGACTGTTTTCCAGTGCAACATTAATGACCTGGACTTTGGTAAGTACAGGAGTTTCTACACTGTATCTCCTCTTTAAAAGCTATTTAATTTTGAAGGAATAGTGCTTCCTACGACAGTCAAATTTCTGTCAGTTTTAACATTAATACTTAGCAGTTCTAAAATGCCTTATACACGAGGCATCTTAAAGTGCCCAGTAAGAGGAAGGATGGCCCAGTGGCTAGGGCACTAGTTTGGGGTTTGGAAGACACAGGTTCATTTCTCTGCTCCACCACATGCTTGCTGTTTGACCTTGATCAAGTGATTTAGTCTGCATGTGTTAGTTCCCCATCTGTGAAATTAGGATAAAAAAGTTCTTCCCTACATCACAGGGTGTTTGAAAAAGAACTCTGTGTAAACTTGAAGCTTGTTTCTCTCATCAACAGAAGATGGTCCAATAAAAGATTTTACCCCACACACCTTCTCTCTCTACATTAAGGATTGTGAGGCACTCAGTCAACAGTAATGGGGCCATATAAGTATGATACATAGATAATTTAGCCTCACAGTTATGTGAGGTAGGTAAGATTATATACAAAGGGGTCATTTCAGTGTAACTGAAGTAAAGCCACATTTGGGACGGGGCACAGCAGGCTAGGACAGAAGGCAAGTGTCTCAACTGAAACAGCAGGGGGAGTTCAGTATAACTGGGTCTAATAACCTACACAGGAATTTGGCCAGAACTGTAATTAATATTAGAGCTGGTTGGGAGTTTTCAGCACAATGATTTTCTGACAGACACTGCCCTTTTTTGCAAAATTGAAATGTTCCCTAGGAAAATTTCAATTTTGTCAAAATGACACCTTCTTGGTTGCTCACCTGGAAGGCTCTTGCCAATTTCACTTTCTGCCTGCAGGGAGAAAGTGAAATTGGCAATAGACTTCCTAGGACAGTTTAACTTTTTTCATCTCAATTTGGGACTTTTTCCCCCCAAAAACCCATGAATTTTTTTTTCTATAAGGAATTTCCATTTTCCAGCCAGCTCAAATTAATACCTCTACCAGTTCAGAAATGTCATAGAATCACTATGACTACATGTGGCAAGGACTTCAGTTTTGTTACCTGAAAGATGTCACTTAGATAGCACCTAATTCCATGCTGGGGCATTGATTAAATACTGGCTTATATAGAGGAGTGCCATCTATCTACCGAATCAACGACAGTGCACATCCATTGCCTGCAATATTTCTGTATTCTTTGAAGTTCTCCACTCCAAATACTGACCCAGACTGAATCAGTCTCATCAACTTATTTAACTAAGCAAAATCAGTCCTGGTTGTTAGTTGGATAAGGTCCAGGGAGAACCAGATACTACCATAATTCCATGACATCAGGATTTACAATGGTCTGATGATGTAACCACTTTTTTGGGAATCCTGTCAGAGGTCTCACAAGAGGCAGGGTTTAGCTGGGTTCCAGCACTTGAATGGGAGAACTCAAAGGAACGTATGAATGCTACGATAAGGAGTAGTAGGCAAGATGAAAGTCTATTTACTCTACAGATCCTTTGTAAGTGTTATCTTTCTCTGTTAGGAGGTGATGGCAAATTGGATCCACTATGTGAAGAAGCCAGAATAGCAGTGCTAAATGCCTATTGATTAGCAGGCACATGTTCTCTCTTACACTGGTTTACTATAGACCAAGCAATTATATTACAATGGCATCAGAAATACCAGGATAAAGGTAATTCTGTACATTTTCTCATCTCTTAGTATTTCTCTGCATAATTTTGGTAAAATATGGTCGTGTTAAATAAACAAGAATATAACCTTTGTACAGAATCAACTATATATTAATTTAATCTTAAATATATTACAGATTGATATGTAATTTCTATATGGTTCTAATAATTTCTTTAAAATTACAACATTGGTATTCTAGAGTTTAGGTTCAAGCCATCTCTTTCAAAATATTACATCATTACTGTGTGTAACTATTTCTGCCATGAAAAAAATCTAGGGAAAAGCTTTTAAAGTTAAGACTACCAGTACAGTTAAGGTTAATTATAAAAGAAACAAAAACATCTGACAGTACGGAAATTTGCTTAAAACACCTAAATGATGATATCTCAGAGCCATAACGCTTTTCTAAGAAAAACCCGAATCTCTTAGACAACTTTAGCCATCCATACTAAATGGTTATTTTATCAGTGACCACAAAACTAGGATCCCATACTCTTAATACAGAAGTTGTGCTAATTCTAGCTTCCTTTGGGCAGAAATATCCCATAGAACAAAAATGTACTTTGGAAGAAAATAATTTCCTACTAATCATTAGAATGGACCACAGATTATGCTTGTAAGAACATAACGACAATCATCATGGGTCAGACCAATGGTCCATCTAGCCCAGTATCCTGTCTTCCGACAGTGGCCAATGTCAAATGCTTCAGAGGGAGTGAACAGAACAGGGCAATTGGTGAGTGCTCCATCCCATCATCCAGTCCCTGTATGTGGCAGTCAGAAGCTTAGGAACATCCAGAGCATGGGGTTGCATCCTGACCATCTTGGCTAATAGCCACTGATGGACCTATCATCCATGAATTTATCTAATTTATTTTTAAATCCAGTTATAGTTTTGGTCTTTACAGCATCCCCTGGCAACGAATTCCACAGGTTGATTGTGTGTAGTAGTACTTCCTTTGGTTTATTTTAAAGCTGCAGCCTATTAATTTCTTTGGGTGACTCTTAGTTATTGTGTTATGTGAAGGGATAAATGATACTTCCTTATTCACTTTCTCCACACCATTCATGATTTTATATACCTCTATCATACCCCCCTTAGTTGTCTTTTTTCCAAGCTGAACAGTCCCAGCCTTATTAATCTCTCCTCATATGGAAGCTGTTCCATACTCCTAATCATTTTTGTTGCCCGTCTCTGTAATTAGACACAGAGCGAGAGCATTTAGCAAGTCTCTAGAGGGAAGGAAGATGGGAGAATGTCATTATTATGAGGTCAGGGTTAATGTTGTTTGGGCAACCTTAACTGCTTATGAGCTTTTAAAATGTTTGTGTTTCTTTTAAGTTCAACTTTAATTCTGAATTTTCTGGCTCTCTAATGCTCAAACTGTAGTGGGAGGGTGGGGGGGGGGGTTATCCTTAAGTTATTGATACCTACTGTCAACATTAAGGGAGACAACGTGGGTGAAGCAATATCTTTTATTAGACCAACTTCTGTCCAAAGGTGAAGTGGCTTTAAAATACGTGTTAACGACTTATGCTCAAGAATCTGTTCCACCTTTTATATAGCTGTGACACTGAATAACTTTTCCAGACCTGAAGAAGAGCTCTGTGTAGCTTGAAAGTTGGTCTGTTTCACCAACAGAAGTTGGTCCAATAAAAGGTATTACTTCACCCACCTTGTCTCCGTAAGATGCTGGGACCAACATGGCTACAACAACACTGCAAACAACTGTCAACCTTAACTCCACCTTAACAATATTTTTGCCCAGGTTAATGCATTTTCAAATTATCTACCATTTGCAAATGATCATTTTGCCAGAATGCTGGCATTTTTGATCGTTTATTCAGTTCAGGTCCTGGATACATTATTTAAAAATGATAAACGGATTACTTCCCTCCTGTGAAACAACAACATACTCCTTGTGTCAGTTTTTGCACTCTGGTGCAACTATTTGAACAAAGGAGCACAGTGATAGTTGCCCAAAAGTATTATTAGGCGGTACAACCACATTTTCTAACATGTCTAGAGGAAGACAAAAGCTCACAGCACAAGAGATAATCAAATGCTACCCCCTACATCATCTCCTAACAACCTTAACCTGCAGGGACATTGGTCATTTGTAATTGAACCCAACTGCATTTACTGCAGAATGGATCTGAAGAAAAATAATGAAACATTGTCAAAGTAATACCATCACCATGCCCTGCTATGGTTCCTTACTAATAACCCAAGGATGCCAGAGGCATTTAAGAACCCATCTTCAATACGTGGGAAGAACTAAGCATACCAGTAGCTAAAATTGTATGAAGCAGGAACTATATTGACCTTTCAGAAGACTGAAACAAAACAATAACTTGTTTGCTTCCTACATATGTGATGCTTCCTGACCTCTACTCTGAGAGTAGAAGAGGGAACAGAAATAGCGTAAATATTACAAAGGGGTTCTGCCACTGGGTCAGCAGGGCTCCAGCCACAACACGCTGACACTGGTGTGACCACAAGCTCAGCCAAACTGCAGTCGGCTGCCTCTGGGCTACTTCCTCCCACCCTGAACCCAGGTACCTGGAGCCAGGGAGACACTGGGATAGACGGCTATTGGGAGTCCCACTAGTCCCTCACCATCAACTGGCAGCAGGTCCGGGAACTCCTTGGAGCCATCAGTGGATGGCAGCTCCTCCAGGTCACAGGGTCCTGGTGGGTCCTCTGGCCCCCAGGACTCAGGCAGCTCCTTTAGACAGGGCCAGCCTCAGGGGGCCTCTCCCAGTCAGCAGCCTCTGATAGCTCTTCCCCCTCACTAGGGCCCAGCAGTCCTGGCAGGCCCTGGAGACTCTGGTCCATGGAGGGCTTGCTCAGCACTGCAGTGGGGCCTGGGTCAGGCCCAGACCGCAGCCTTGGGAAAGGCACATACTTCTCTGCCAGTAACTTCCTCCTGACTGAGTTGCGAGGCCGGCCTTTTATACCTCCCCTTCCTGTCCTGGCCCTGCCCCTCTGCTCCCAGGGTATTTGGCCTGCAGGGTCCTGATCTGCCCACCAGAGATGTCACGGCCCTTCCTCGGGCCCAGGCTCTGAGGAAGGCCACAGCACCTTCCTACAACGAGTAAGACAAAAACTAAATCCATCAAACTCTTAGCCAGCCTTGTTAGAACTTGTAACATTGTAGGCCCGGTTTGCTGAGCTTTTACCCAGCATGTACGATGTCTCCTCTATTGTTTTATTTTTACAAAAAGAAAAATAATTTTAAAAATACAAATTTAAGTACTACTTTGAGGGTTACAACCCCTCCATCCAAAGGTTAGTGGCAATTAGTTGCCATGGTGTCTGTAAGTGGTGGATAGCCTATTGGACTGCTATAGCCATTGGAACAAAGAGATTTAGTGTTTTTAAAAGTTATACAGAGACTACTGTACTTTCAAATCTTCATTTTTGGCATGTCTTACAGTTAGAGCCATGTGGGGATGATTGAACAAGGAAATCTTACTTGTGGATTCTCTCTACAGTGACTTCCATATAGTCTATTGTGAAAGTCAAATCATGAAGAACACAGAAACACTACATTGTGCCAGTAGGAGCCCAAACTAAATTGCTATGTGGCCTTTATGTCTTGACTAATTGTCTCATTAAGACACATTTCTGATCACTGAAATGGATCTCAAGTATTCTTAATCACTGAAGAAATTGTGCCATTAAGTGCCTTTCTACCGTCTGTCCTCAATACTATTTACAATGGAAAACACACAAAGATCCTTGTTGATTGCAGCCCCTCCGTTGCACAGTTGGCAGTCAAGTGGTACTAATGGCAGAATAACACAATATAACTAAAATAGTTTGCCTATTAGAGTAATAATCTTGTATAAGATGATTATGCTGTATTGCATGATTTTCTTTGTTTTACACGTGCTTCCAAAAATCTGACTTTTTCCAGTAATCTCTCTAAACAAGGGGAGAGGAGGGAACAACCAAACTGCCAGTTTTCACATATTTGTAGTTCTGAAAGTACTTAAAGACATTGCATAAGTTCTTAACATTTGGTAAATAAAGGATTAAAACAACTGCAGCAAGCATAGGTTGCAGTAGAGTTATGGTTATGTGGTGCCCATGTCACTCCCTTTGCAGAATTGGACACTAGGAGAGCAAATAAACTGAGCCTTTTATTTCTCTGATGAGTGTGGGATGTTTTTATCTACAGAGCATTACATAGAACTTGCACCTGAGCTCTCATTTTAAAAAAGTATAATCTAGTGTCACATAACATGCAGGTCACACACCATTTGCACTGTTAGGTCACATTCCTGGCCATTATTTCCAGTGGCAGTTTGAACCTTGCATTGATAAACACATTTATTTGCAAGATCTAAGAACAGCCATTAGCAGTTTTAGTGCATGTATGACAGGATAAAAGAGAGAGAGCAGACGTGCTGCAGAAGAGTGGAAAACCAAGTGGCCAAATGGATAAAGCACTGGAGACCTAAATTCTATTTCTGGCTCTGCCCCTAGCTTGCTATGAGACTTGGGCAAGTCACTTCACCTCTCTATGTCTCAGTTTCACCATCTGTAAAATAGGCATAATGTCACTGCCCTCCTTTGTAAAGTGCTTTGAGATCTACTGATGAGCTAGGTATCACTATTGTTATTTCACTTCATGTTTTCAGGCAGTGAATTCTCAGGACTCTATCACAACCATAGCAAGAATAACCACTGGTAAAAGAGTATAATTTAATGAAAATCAATTAAATGCAGAGGACTAGCAAAAGTCACATCCAACATTTCATTGAGACTTAAGCAATGCATAGGCCTTGTGAAATGAGGTAAATTTCTCTCCACATTGATAAGCAGAATATATATTGTTTGCTCACAGGCCTCTTCTACTTATTTGACACATTAAAGTTACAGCGCCTCCCATGATAATCACTCATTTCTCATAGGTGCCAGAGTCAGTTATTTACTTGGAATATTATTAATAATAATAATATTAAAAAAGCTGATGTCAGCACAGGTCTGGGAATAGTGTTTAATCAATCAAAGATCCATCAATGGCTATTAGCCAGGATGGGCAGGATGCAACACCATGCCCTGAGCGTCCCTAGCTTCTATTTGTCAGAAGCTGGGAGTGGACAACAGGGAATGAATCACTTGATGAGTGCCTGTTCTGTTCATTCCCTCTGAAACACCTGGCATTGGCCACTGTTGGAAGACAGAATACTGAGCTAGATGGACCATTGGTCTGACCCAGTAGGGGCATTCTTATGTTCTTAGAGGGAGACAGGATGTTTTATTTTTCAAATGGACTTTATCTGTTACTAACAACCCCTAACATTATTAAAATCCAAAATAGTAAGAAGTCTCATTTACTTTTCACCATGTATGTTGATTGAATATTTTCTTTTTGTGCTAGCTAGGCAGTGAAACTAGACAAGGCTGAATGTCAGTTTTATTCTTTTGTTTCACATGCACCAAGCGTTACTCCTAGCTCTGTTACATACTTCATATGTGATCTTGTGCAAGTCACTAAACCTCTCTCTCTTTCTGTCTGTGGCCTCATCTGAATTGGAGAGATTAGTTGCCTTCATCACAGGGCTGTTGTGAAACTTAATTCCTTAATGTTGTAAAGTGTTTTGAGATTCTCTGATAAAAGGTGCTATGTAAACACTTATGCTACATTGCTGCAATAATCTGGATGCAAATACTGCAGGGGAATATTTAAATAGAAAAAATACAATTTAGTTTCAAGGTTTTAACCAATGAAGAAATGTAAGATTTTTGTCCTTTAACTACTGAATTTGAAGTGTCTCTGTAGTTGCTAATAATGGTTTGGGTTATTCTGATATGCTATATTTAGAATATTGAGAGCATTCCCTACCAAATTTTATTTTATATATATTTTACTGGAAAATAATATAATATACAAGTGATTTTTCTGTTCTGGCTAGGAATATATGATTCAAGCTAGCTATTCACTCCAAATAGGCTCATGCAAGCAAATGGTGAGCTACATTACCAACTTAAGACTTATTTGAGAACTGGTCACCTGCCAACTGAATGAAAAAATGTTTAACTTTGGTATATCTTGTGAGGCAGCATGATAAAGGTAAGGAATTATTGCTCATTCACACATGCATGTATGCACAGAGGCACTAAACATATACGATGTTATACACATATACATCTGAATATTGCTGGCAAGGAAATTTAAAGTTTAGTTTGAAGTATCATGAATTTGTAAATTTGGTCATTTGCTTATGGATTAATCATAGGGCATAGAACATATCAGAGAAAGCTCAGTTTGCTCTCTCCTGGGTTTCATAACAAAGACAGATACCATAAAGTTACTACAGTTCTCTGCATAAATATATTTACTGAGCTCATGAACTTTCTAGTAGTAGGTTCACTATAACAAACAGCATTGTACTAGTATATCTAATGAGGGATTTGAATGGTATTTGAAACAAGACCTAAAAATAACCACCCTTAGTTTGGAATTTCCATCTCTTTTCTTCTTATACAAATGAAGATCACAATAGTGGCACCCAAGAGAAGAGGAAATATCAGAACCATTTGATGATAGTCTCTGCAGGAACAGTTTTATTTAATACAGGACCATATCCTGATGTCCACACTCAGGTAGATCTTTCACTGAAGCCAGTGGAAGTTTTGCTTGAGCAAGAGCTTCAGAATTTGGCCTATTATTAACAAAAGAAATCTCTTCCCATTATAAAATCTCAGTATATTTTGGTATAAAGATTCTGGATCACTGTTAAATAAGGAATGATGGTCAAAAAAATGAGCAAAGATTTTTTTTTTCAAACAACAGTATCCACATTGTAACAGAAGTGCACAGGAGTCTATGAGCCTGTTTAGAACCACAAAAATTTAAACAGCTTTAAAACTCCACTCCCTCCATTTGATGAGTCAGTACACTATTATCAGAGAAAAAATAATCTGGTTTAGAAGAGTCACAAGGCAACACACAGCTTCAGCTTTGAATTACCTCAAACCAGAAATAGAATTATATCAACAATCATTTGAGATTTTTAACAGTATATGTTATGCAAAAATTTCTATGAAATGCTATTTGATTAGTAAAGTTGGAAAATATTTATGGCTTCTTTGGTACCTGAAGTTGCAGAAGAAGGAAATACAAACATGGTCTAAGGCTATTACACATACATGTATTTGTCAGGTATATTGCACTAAAAAAAACCCAGTCAAATTCACTCAAAGACTGCTTTACAATTGGTTGTTAGAATCAGTTATTCTGCAGAAACAGAAGTTATTCTCCTTCAGTCCAGATGCCAAATTGCTGATCTGATGCCAGCATCTATGCCATGAAACTCAAGAACAACTGTTAAATGTTCACAGTGCAATGCCACAGACTCAACATTGTAAATATTGTTTACTTAAAATGGGACTGAATGGAAGTTACATTATTTTAGCACCAAGAACCATGGACAAAGGAAGGTTTAACTGCATAAAAATCCAAAAGGGATCAGCCTGCTTCCCCTTCTCCCATTTAAAAAAAAAAAGTTATTCAAGGACTTCTGTAAATCCTTAATTAATGTATAGTAATAAATATTGCCTCTCTAAAATGCCTATTGGGAGCAGTTTGTTAAACATTTCTTTCCATTCACAGTGGATTATGTACCACCATTTTACCCAGTTACATTCATTATATTGTTTCAAGAAAGCACATTATTTTATTTCATCCTTCTGAATAATATCAACAGAAGTGAAGCTACTCATTTGAGGAATAAGTATAATATAGACTAGAAATTAATGTTTAAAATTACTGTTTTACTAATTGAGTTTCCTTGTAAAGGTCTGGCTGATCTACAATAAAATTATACATGTACTTGACTGCGAATTAAGATAATGAATTGACTTACCATACCTAAAGTATCAGAGACATTGTTGCAAATAAAGTGGATATTACCTTTGCAATGACTTACAATATAATCTTCCAAATCCTGATGGTATATGAGTTTGTATCTGACTTCATTCTGAACTCTGAAGTTATAGATGAGTGATCAATATTTATCTATTGACACTACATATAATCAACAGAAATAGGCCCCAGACTGCCATTCTTTCCCCATGAATAGTTATCACAACATGTATGCAAGATGAAGAACTTATTTTATGTTGAAGGAGGGCTTAATAAGGACTTTGTGGACATCTGAAATCCACCGTCTCCTCTTTATTTGTGTGGTTTGCTTGGGGAAATGAGCACTGTGGAAATAAATGGTTTGGGTGTTGTACATAGTATCTATAATAAATCCTTGCCTTGCAATAAAACAAACAAGTAACTTATTGCACTGTTGAGGGTGCAGGCTTAAAATGCAGAGTTACAAAATGAAAAAGTTGAGGTTCCTACAGAAATGGTAACTCAGCCACACTGCATACATATAGTATTGCATGTAGTATTGCTACTATTCCTGGTATTTACTTAAATGTGCATCATATACTAAAGGACATGGGTGATAAATCAGGAATGTCCCGTCCCCCAACTTGCTGACAATATGGAACATAAAAGCCCTGTGCTTACCTCAAACAAAGTCAAGTTGCTCTGCTGAACCTGAGGAAACCAAGTCCTTCGTTGGGGTGTGGTTTGCCTTTTGCATTGGAGGCAGGTGTTTTATCACTTCCTGTTTACGGAGAGGCATGTTTGGGGTGGAACTGGAGGTATTACCTAAACACACCTACTACTTGGGATAAAAGGCCAGTTCCTTTAAAAAAAAAAAGTTTGGTCTTTTCATGTGAGTTTCTGGATAAAGCAGACCTAAGGAGACTGGTAAGTCTTCTGTATGGAGAGAGGTGAGGATAACTAACATTTCTTGGCCTCCCTAGTAGGATGAAAGGCTGTGCTGTCAGCATGTTGCTATTTTTTTGTTTCAGTAACCAGCAGACAACATTTAAAATTAAATACATAGCAGTTATAGGTGCTAACGTTGGACTCAAACAATCCCGTCCCTCAAACCTCACAATGGAGGATCCCAGTCCAGGCTACAAATTGCTGTAGGAACTTGACCATTTGCACTTTGACTTTTTGATTTTGACTGTAGAACTGTAATGTTTTTTGAAGTGAAACTTTTTCAGTTCATACATATTTCATTCCTATATAATTCACAGGTCCAATTACTATGTAACTTAATGAAGATGGGGCTAGGGATGGTGTGCACCATTTATTTCCAAATCTATGTATTTAAGATGCAGCAACATTTGGAGTGTGTATATTGTGCCTTGTAATAGTAGAAGGGCCTTGATGGTCTTTTAATTAAGGTTTTTATATCTCTAGTCACTCACAAAATAATTCAGTTGAAAGAATGAGTACACTCAGGAGTGGAGTCAAGGTTAAACTTAAACTATTACAAATATACTTATAACTTTACTGCCACCCAATCAGCTTTAATTGCCCACATGTATCACCCCCCCTGTGAATAGTGGAAATGTGCTTGAACAGACTCTGAGGGGGTGTGTATGCCACACCAGCCCAGATCAGGTTAACGAGGGCCTGAGAGGCCAATTAGGTCACCCTGTCAAGCATCACCTGACAGATGGAGGGCCAGGGTTAATTGAGAGTGAAGCCCAGTTGGGGAAGGGCTGGGACAGCACTGTAAAGCCAGCAAGCTGAGAGCAGAAGTGGGGTGCAGGGGAGGGTCTGCAGTCACAAGGGGGAAACCCAGAGGAAGAGTAAGCCCTGGAACCTGTCCTGGAGTAAGGAGTCTGGCAAGAAGCTAAAAGGGGGTGAAGAGTAGGCTCCCATGACAAACCCAGAACTAGGCAAGTGAAGATAGAGGCTGGGTAGGAAGGAGACCAGAGAAACAAGGACAGGGCCTGAGGACCTGGATTGCTAGTTACAGAGTCCCTAGGCTGGAACCCAGTGTGTCAGGTGGGCCTGGGTTCCCCTGCCAGCCACTGGTAGAGTGGCATATAGCCTTGAGCAGAGGTTAAACACTGTCTGGAAATGGCATTTGGACAGTTTTCCTGTTAGCTTTTGTAACCCTGGGAAGGGTGGACTAAATGGTGATGTGGCCAGATGACGACATTACCAGAAGAAAGACTATTGCTGCACAAGCAAAGAGCAACAAGGGAGTACCTGATGCAGCGAGTTCTATGTTCCCAGAGCACGACGCATGGAAGTAGGCTAACAGTGAGTGGGAACTTCATTACAAAGACAAAGCAATTTTATACCTAACATTTACCAATTAAAACAGAAAAACGTACCCTGAAAATTTCAGTCTTGTGTTCTAGAGTCAGCTCAGAAAGTGAAGGAAAAACACCAAAGTAGAGTGTACAGACCCATCTACATCTAACCATCTTTGCAACGGCATGTAACATCTGTTGTGAAATACTACTTAAACTCTACTGTAACCAAATGGAGTTCCAACAGGGTTTGAGCACAGCCAAAATAATGCTTGCCTGTTATACCCAGTGCTTTTTATCCCGAGGGCTCAAAGAAAGGTGGGTAGCCCTACTTTACAAGGGGGGAAACCAAAGCAGAGAGATATTAAGTAATATGGTCAGGGTCACAAAGGGAATCAGTGGGAGAGCCAGGTTTCATGTCTAGTGCTTGACCTGCATCACACAGCCTCCCATGCTGTTTTAGAAGAGTGATCCAACACCATTCCCTAACCTACCCAGGCTATGGCATGTTTCTCCACTTGGTCCTGATCACTTAAACTGTGCTTGACCCCATTCAGCTCCACCAGTGCATGTTAAACCCTTTTTTAAATTGTTACAATAGTGAGCATTGTGCCTTAGAACTTGAATGTGTGATCAGTTCACAGT
This sequence comes from Emydura macquarii macquarii, assembly GCF_026122565.2. Classification (NCBI taxonomy): domain Eukaryota; kingdom Metazoa; phylum Chordata; order Testudines; family Chelidae; genus Emydura; species Emydura macquarii. The sequence goes on from NW_027131527.1 coordinate 2,753,313, forward strand.
AAGAGAGGAGGGGAAGAGTATACATAATCTCGCCTTGTCTAAATATTAGGTTGGTACTATGTACTGGCATCTGAGGTGTGGTAGCTCGGGGTCCTCTTCAGAAGGTCAGGTCCTTTTTTTGAAGTTGAAGCGCGTCCTTTATGTTAGCATTTGGCTGAGCAACTTTAGACTGGAAATCCGCATTAGTCAGATGCTTCAGCTCAGTCTCTAAGCAGCAGATGCTTGAAGCAGGTACGTGATAGCATATACCTATTTGGAGTTTAGCGTCCAGAGTGGCTTAACTATCTGCAATGACAGAAGGTTGCTGTCCACTACTCATGATGTTAACCTACCTTTTAGGTGTCACGGATTTTACATTTTGGATGATTATCCTGTTTGTTCTGCAGCACCGTCAGGCAATGTTCTGTGGACAACAGTACATTTAAAATCTCCCCTCTAGGCTATCCTGTAGCTTAAGAGGAAGGTCCAAGACCCATATGTTCTTAGCTCATCTCTTTCATACTGACTGTTTAATTTTGATGCACTTCACAAGCCTGGCTACTGAGAATATCCTCATATCTCTACCTTATGAGAGAGGCAAGCTGCATTCTCCCCATTTTTCAAATAAGTTAAGAGGCTGCACAAGCTCACTTCTGACAGAACTCAAGTCTCTACTAAGGCACACCCAAGTTTCACCCACAGTGCCTCTCAGCCAGAGTACGCCAAACGTATGTACATATAAAACTGTTCTAACCACTAGCTTCCCTTAGGGTCAGAAACCACCCACCACACTTCCCTCAGGGCCAGGAACAGAACCCAGGAATACTGATCCTCAACAGCCTATTACTCTTTAGCAAATAGTTGTATAACATACTGGCAAAATGTGTCGCATCCCTGTGGCTTATCCACACAGAGGCGAACATCCTAGTAGCTCAAGCAAAAGAGGCTTACAATGTGGAAATCTGAGCATCCACACTACTGGTGACCTGCTGGCAGGGAGAGGAGAGGGGGGCAACTTATGTTTGCAGATGATGGGATGTTTGGTTTTCCCCTTTTTAAACAACTGATTTATTTAATTCACAAAGTGAGAAAAACAAAGTTAAAGCTCCTTAATCTGGCAGGTGTTGCATAAATCAGTCATTTGAAACAGGTATCTATTGCTTTGGTCACAGATGGGCAGGTTAAAAGGTAAGACAGCAATTCCTATAGGTTCTGCTAGTTATTCCTACATTCATAGGAGTCTGGAAAGTGCCCTCTTTCTGTGGAGGAAGAGAATGCTAATCTGCTAGGAGCAAGATTAGTGGAACACAAATTTCTCCTATGCCTGATCATGGGTACAGGGAATCAAGATATTTATTAGCCACCTAATAGGATGCAGAACCAACAGTACCCCTATAACAGAAATTCTGTTTGTGTTTCATTTGAGAAGGCATCTTCGATGATTAAAGGTGGTCCAGTCCCTCCCACCACACCACCAAAGAAACTAGATCTTAATTTACCATCAATGATTGCATCACTTTTTAATTGCTCACAATGCAATTGACTGATGCACTTTATCAATAATTAAACGGCTTTAGAGAAATTCTGCAAAACATTTTCAATGCAAATCAACAAACCCCAAACATTTTCCTTTCCTGTACAGATTTCTCCACTGTCTCCCTCCCCCGCTTCAGTTTTTTCATCTTTTAGATAATTAACCACATTTTTAAATAATGGAACAACAAGAATTAAAGCTTCATCTGTGCTAAGTGTCAGGAAGCGTTTAAAATTTGAAAAGGTTAAAATAAGAAACGGGGAAACTAACGTACAGCTGTGTCAGTATGAGAAAAAGCTTCTCTTCGCTCGTTGCAGACAAATGTATTCAGTTTGTATTTCGGTCGGCAACTGATTTCCTATCATTTTTTCTGATGACTAAGGAAATTTAATCATGGAGTCTGTGTCCTTTATCTTTAATGTTACCTTGTTTTTTAGCCCAAGAATCAGCCTTACATAATCCATGGGCTCCATCAAATCAAGATCCCTGTTGCAACACAACACTCTACATGCTGAAATACTAAATGACTGAGACAGACAAAATAACACTGAAGACCTTTGATTAAAGTGGGTAGAGATCTCTAGGGTTTCAGGCATTGTAAAACACTTGTAATTTCTCTCCTGAATTGGCCTTTGCTACCAATGAACCTAAAGATGTGTCACAACAGGAAACAAGATACGTGAGGCCCAGACTCAGCTGCAAAGGTTTCACTAGTCTGGCTTTGGAATGAATTTAGTGCTCATGAAAAGGCACTGGATCAAGAGTCCAGGACCTGCAGACCAGGTCTACAGAATATATGCAGCAAAGAAAGCAACAGTGCAATCTTCCCTTCCCTGGCCTGCTGACATGCCTCATATCTCTTAGGGACCACTTCAAGGGATGGGAGAAGAATGGTTGTTCTTAGCCCCTGCCAACAGAGAAGCCACTGGGGATAGTGGATTTTTAATAGAGCAAAGAATTTTGCACTTCCATAAAACCTAAGGATCTGAAACACTCTACAAAGGAACCTCAGCACACTCATGTGAAGTAGGTAGATAGCACTATTTTACAATGGGAAAACTGGAACACAGAGATGTCTTCTGCATGGCCACACAGGAAGCTGGTGAAAAAGCGATAAATAAAACCTGAGTGATGAAATCATTTGAGCTTCATGTGGGTGAAGCAATCTGAAGTACAGCTCAGATCTCAGAATTGAGGCCCAAGTATTACTAGACTCATGTGGAAGGAGCCCTTGCATCTAAAATTTCCAATAATAAAACAGTCTTCTAAATACTTGAGGTAAATTCAGTCCTGGCATAAATGGGTGTAATGTCACTGACTTTGCTGCCAGAGTTTGGCCCTTAGACTTGCTTTCTACTGTCTCTAAAGGACTTGGTTTCCATCCCTCTTCTAGAAACAAAGCAACAGGAGTAGAAATCATTTGAAGGCTTGTTAAGTAAGGACTACATGTGATTTTGACATTCACAATGAGCTTTACTCATCATGTAGGATTGACGTATTGGAAAAGTATTTTAAGGAAATATCACAAAAATGGTCTCAGATATAGGCGATTAGGATACCTTTGGCTAAAATATCCAGCCACTAGCCAATGAAGTACTACATTGTCATGGCCACTAATTGGTCAGCTTCTCTAGGATCATTCATTTGGGATTACAGGCGCCAAGCCTATGAAGTGCTGAGTGACCTGTACCCCAGTTGAAGTCAATGTGTGTTGAATGAGCCCAGCACTGCACTCATTGTAACAAACACATGAGATTTTAAAAGGCATCCACTCTATTTAGATGTTGTCTGTGCAGTGGCTGCAGCTGTGTTGTTTCACATTGTGCATACTTGTTCATGAGTACAGAATAGGAATAAATGAACTAGTTTTTTTAAACATGGGTAATAAGAACACAGTCAATAACTGGACAAGGTTTGTGATTCATAGCTGGAGACCTAAAACATTTTATGAATTACTGAGTCAGAGCTTTCCCCCTCCTCTGCCCAGGCTTTAAAATTATTGCATGTTCATTCCTGCCCTATCCAAAAGGAAGACAAAGTGAAGTAGCCCTCTTTAACAGCATTTGTAAAGGCTGCAGTATGCTTCCCCCCCCCCCCCCCCAATGCTGAGCTTTGTGCCTTATTTTTGTCTTCCAGTGAACTCCAAGAATAAGTGTGTGTTAATATACTAAATTCTGAAGCCATTAGTGTTGTAATGAACCATAGTATGTTGAGCTGTGCGAATAAGTGATTTTCCGGCTCAGCAGCTGAGCCCCAAAATGGGGGGGAGGAGGAGGAGAAATGGTTTGTTACCCAAAATGATTTTTTTTTTTCCCCCACTGAGTTAAAAGGTGGGGAAAAAATTCAGTTCAGGTCAAACAAAACATTTTGGTTTTAGATATTTTTACCTTTTTTAAAAAAAAATAAAATTAAAGTAAGATTCAATTGAAGTCATTTTGAGTTGAAACACTGAAATATTTAAAAAATACCAAAACTAAACATTTTAGACTTTTGGGGGTTTTTTCACCCCAGCCGAAACAACTCAGTGAATTGACACAAATTCACAGAATGTTTCAATTAACTTGTATCTGCTTCTTTCCCCTCATCCCCCCAACCAAAAAAAACATGTAATGCCAAAGCAGGGTGCTGTTATAGTGAAGATTACCAACATGCTTGCAATATCAATCAAATGAATCAAGTTTACAGTACACAAGTCTACAGGAAGCCTTTTCTTCCTCCAGTTATTTGAGACACAAGGTGGGTGAGGTAATATCTTTAAAAGAGCTCTGTGTAAGTTTGACTCTCTCACCAACAGAAGTTGGTCCAATAAAAGATATTACCCCACCTACCTTGTCTCTCTAATATCCTGGGACCAACATGGCTACACTATCATTACAGACCTGCTATTCCTACAATGGAATCTCTGTCCTCTTCTCAGGATTAATGTATATATAAGATTCAGGATATCTTCAGGATTTCTTGTGTATATATAGCCTCACAGTAGGTTTGCTATTTGATTACATTCCAGTGAAGTGTGCCAGTAACAAGTTGCAAAAATTAGGGACTTTTAGTTTACTGAATTACACGTGGATATCATTAGTGTTTATGAAAGCAAAGTAAAAGTTGTTGGGTTTTATGTAGATTCTCTCTCCTGGGTAGTTCTTAAAATTAAAATAAAGATTTTTAGAGGGTGGGTTGTGTATTTATTTTATTAAAATAGATAATCAGTGAACAAGCTCTGACATTTCTTCTCCAGTCATAGATGTTACCTTGCATTGCTTTAGTATGAGTGTAAAGAAAGTGGTTTTCCTTTGTTATGGCAGATTGCTGATGGTGACAACAGAGAAGGCAGAGCAGTAAGGGCTCTTCCAGCTAATACTGTTAAAAATAATCAATTAAATTCTTAATTTTCTTTATTACAGACCAGAAACAAAAAAGCCACATCACAAGCTATTCACCCTCGCAATCTGCTATGGATACACATGGTGTGAGATCTCACTGGTAAATATGACAAACTGGATGTTCTTTTACTGTGATGCTTGCATTTTCCTTCTTAAATGAATGAAGAAACATGTCAATTAATTACTCGGGTTTCACATGCAGAAGATTTGCAGGACGGGACCTATAATACTTGACCTTATTCCAAGCACTGTAGAAATATTTAACTACTTCTGTTTTACATAACAGATAAACTAGCCCAAATGCTGCATGTGCTAAAAGCCTTCCATTTCAAAATGTTCAGAGACTAACTTATTTCGTTTGTTCAAAAAAGAAAGCCAGAGACATGGCATTTCTCTCTCAGTGGAAACTTTGAGTTTGGAATTGATGCACAAGCACTCATTTTCAGAAGCCTTCATTCAAGGTCCACAAATGTACTTTTATTCAGAAATCATGTTCCAGCACAGCAACAGGATCATACATTAATGAAACAAATACACAGCTCGTGCATTATTGGCAGGATTTTGGCTATTCATCATCATGCTTTATTGCAAATTATGAATCTCAGTTTAGAATTTCGAAAGCTTACTGTCCAGTGAGCGGAGCCAACAGGAAAAGCCCAAGCAGTAGAAATTCGTTAAATAACCTTTTTGCACCAAAATGCTACTCCCATGAGGCCTCTCTCAAACAGCTGTTTAAGAAGACTCTGATATTTTGTAAATCTGCTTTGAACTGGCATGGAGAAAGGTAACCGATTTAACTGCTCTAGTTTTTTTTATTAGGTCAATATTTGATTTTATTTTAATGTAAACCTCAGTGCCATGAAATTATTTTTAATCAGATTGTTCAAAGCCATCTACTGCTCTACTTTTTTCCTACCCTATCAAATAGCCCAATTCCTTCCCTTTTACTAAACTGAAATGACCTCCACTGAGGTAGAAAACAGACAGAGAAAGCAGGAAAAAAAATGAGAGATGCCAGCACTTTTATGAACAGGATGCTAATACCAATCCTCAAAGGAAAAACTGTCAAAAACCAGCCATCAGAGAATTTAGTTCTTTTTTTACATTCTTGGAGGGGTTCTTTTTTTAAAACCATAATGCCACCATCTGACACACAATGAAAATGGAAGCCTGTCATTCACCACTTTTATTTCTATGTTAATTTTGTTTTTTGCTTTTGTGAATACAGAGCCATGCGTACATCTATCATAGAAATGAAGACTGAAATATTTCATGTTGTGCTGAGATGGCACACAGGGTACAATAAATAGTCCCACCATTATTTAGCTGCACCCAATTCTTGCCACTGAAATGTGCATTTATAACAACATTGAAATACTTTAGATTGTGGCCACTGACTTAAGACTCATGTTCTCAGCTACAGGAATGAAAGGAGACAAATCCTACTGATCTAGACTTCCAGTAATTTCCCAGTATCTACAAAGATTGTTAAACTTCAAAGACTGAATCAACTATAATGGTTCATAGGTGAGAGAAGAACATAAGACAAGCAGCCCAATATAAAGGGACACTAGTAAGGCTCTTGAATGTACTAAGCTTGGTTTTGGATCCCAGGGGCAGGTGAGCACCTCACCACATTGTCCATCTGCTCTAGCAGAGGGATCATTCCACTCTCCTGCTGTCTCGCAGGCAGAGGGAGCCGACAGTAGGACATATGCACCCATCTGTGAACCTGAAGAAAGTTGGTGTCCTGGTTGTGTTCTTGGCTGAAACTCACAGCTACAAATTTAAATTTTAACAGGGCTATTGACTGCTCACTCTGAGGAGATGATGGACTTTGAGATCTAGAGGACAGTTAAAAGTCACAGGCAAAATGGCGATGGCAGCAGCAGAGGGGCAGACCTTACTACCCAGGATCAAGCACACTCTAGCCCCTCTGTACACAAAGGCTGAGGAAGCATGCTTTGGGCAGGGAATCCAAGATGGGCTGAGGAAAGAATTACTTCAACTGGTTTCCCAGTGGCTTAACATGTGTGACTGAATTGCTGCTTGGCGACCACCAGTGCAGCCCGTGGGCTGTAGCAGCAACAAGGGGCTGTAGTCTTGTGGTGGAATCACTAGCCACTCTTCCCATAGTATATAGCGGCTGTGAAGTACCCCCATACAGCCTGTGGCTTCCCACCCCTGCACAGCTTACTATGGTGTTTCTGCAGCAGTCTGCACTTGCAGGAGGAGAGGACCTCATGTGGCCCAAGGAAGGGAAGATTCTTTGCCACTGCAAGACCTGTAGAGCTGGAAGATAACAGCTAGAGTCCAGCAGAAACCCACAGCCACAGGGACAAGCCAGCCACAGTTGCCAGAGAAGAGGATGAGTTGTGGTGTTCCTAGGGAGATCAACGGCTTTCACTATAAAATCCTGCATGTGAAACTGGCTCACCTGAGGTTAGTCTGCCTGCTCCAATAACCCATTCTGAAACCATCTGTAGGCCTCCTTAGAACTGCTGGCCCAAGGAAGGACATAAGGTAGAGGAAACCTGGCTTCTGATTGCACTCAATCCTATGCTCTAAGAGAACGGGAAAAGGAACAAGACATGACAAAGCAGGGGATCAAATGTATAGTCAGTAGCACTCTGGCAAATGGTCTAACATGCAATCTCTTTGTAGTAAAACTAGTCCCTGTTTCCCCAGAGATGCTCCCCAGGGTCTGACTCTGGCCTGCTAGGCTGGTGCTTGGTCCTCAGTTAAGTTAAAAGCAGCATTAGACTAAGATAGTATAGTTTACTAGTTTCGAGCAATGGGGTATGAACATGAGCCCATTGTCTGCTTAAATTGCATAACGTGCTGACATTAGCATGCAATTCCATTTGCAAGTTGAATCAAATTAAAAATGTCTGCAAGGAAAAAAAGATCCTGTTTTTAAAGTAACAATGACATTTTATGACAGTTTTGGCTAATTGGATCATTTCCTCAGAAAACCACAATCAAACTGACAGCAATGTTTTCAAACTTCAATGCAAATATTTTAAACAGTCCCAGTTTTCACTCTTCGGTACTTGTAATAAGTTCAGGTACCTGCAGAAATCTAGAAGTATCACACATTAAAAACATAAGGTTCTACCTGGCAGCATGTTTTAATCACATTATCTCAGCTTCTATTCTTCTGAGCCTGAAATCATGCTGTATGTTAGCTATTTTAACAGAAGATCAGCCTGGCTGTTGGAAATAACATTCATATTTCAGATTCCAAGGTAGTCAGTATCGGAGGAGGGTTAAGAAAATGAAACAATTTACAGGTCAATAAAAACTCAAATGCCTTGGGTCAGTGAGCAACAGCAAAACAACCAAACTTCAAAAAACAAGAGGCTCAATTCCCTTCTCTTAACAGTGTAAATGAAGAGTAACTCCACTGCTGTCAATAGAGTTACTCCAGTTTAAGTGAAGAAAATCAGGCTGGAGACTTAGCATCGGACAGAACAGGGAACTATACTGACAAAACTGACTTTCCATCAAAAGTGAGTAAAAGGCCAAATTTTACCCCTTACCCTTGCTTACATGAAAGCACCTAGGACATGGAAAAGCCACATTCCAGCTGTAAAGTGGAAGAATGGGCTTGTCCAGAAACAGAAAACCTGCACAGAAAGACTTTCCTATTTTGTCTGCCATGATCCTTAGACTTGTGGGCAGCCCAGGGAGTGGAAATCCATACATCACCAGCTGATTTCCTTCAAAGTCCCTCACCCTCTTTTGCTTCACTGCCTTGTGCTCTCCTAGGACGCTCCAGCTGCTCTGTCAACTATCCCTTTGTGCAGACTTCCTTCTCCTCTTCCATTGTCAGCATCCGTCAATGTTCTTTTCCTGGTCCCTTTATTTCCCACAGCTACCCCTTATGCTCATGTGACCCTCCCCACAAAGCTTCCACTCTATCAGTGATTCCCACTCTACCTCCCCATCCCGGACTTCTCCTGTTCTATCCAGGATAACCAACCCCAATTTAACATAGAAAAATTGAGTTAATCTTTCTGCCTAAACCCCTTCCCCTCTTTCTCCCTGCTTCGCTGCTGTTAAGGGCACCCCCATCCACACAACCTTGGAGTCAAAACTAGACTCCTCTCTCCAGAGGCGCTCACCAAAATCTAGCTGGTTCTCTCTCTGCATCATCTAAAAAACCCTCAAGCCAATTGCTACAGTTAACACAGTTATCCACCTTATCCAACCTTCCATCTATGACTTTGCTATGCCCCTCCTGACCGCCCTCCAATGGATCCAAATGGCCACTGCTAAAATCATCTTCCTTGTGTGCCAATAGGATCATATCATTCCCCTCCAAGTGCTTCCTCTTGCCACCACATTCAAGCTTCTTGTCCTCAGCTTCAAGGCTCTGCATGATTCCACCTGTGCCCACATCCCCGCTCTAATTATGTATTATATACCATAGCAGCGCTTATCGACCCCAACCGAGATGAGGCCCCATTGTGCTAGGCACCGTAGATACACATGAAAAGAGACCATTCCTGCCCCAAAGAGCTCACACTCTAAGTAGACAAGATGGACAAAAAGGTGGGAGACATTATTCCCATTTTACAGAAGGGAAACTGAGGTGCAGAACAGTAAGTGACTTGACCTAAGGTCACACAAGTTGTATATAGCAGAGCTGAGAACTGAACCAACACATTTCTAAACCCAGTTTTGCAGCTTAGCCACAAGCCCTCATCTATTCTTATTTTCTTCACTCCACCCTTCCAGCCTCACATTTCCTTCTGGTCCCAGGCTTGTCTTGGGTTTTTCATGCTGCTGCGTGAGTCTGAAGCTTCCTCACTTCCCCTCCCTCTTCATTTAGATCTTTGAAACTCATTTCTTCCACAAATTCTTTCAACATAATGCTACCACACTCCTGTCACTATACAAACTAAATCCTGCATGCTACATGACAGACTCAACCTGCTGGCCATCTGGCATTTCTTGTCTGAATAACCTTTTATCTATTGAGACTATAAACTCTTTAGGTTGGGGATCATGTCTCCCAAGTGCCAAGCACACTGTTAGTGCCTATATAACAGCTATGTCGAGTCAGTCAAGTTAATTATGTTGCCTAGAGAAGGAATTGCATCAATGCAACTTAAGGTGGGAATTGAGTGTCCTGTGGCACTAAGGGGCTAATATATTTCCCCCTAATTCCTCACTCTTTAGTTTTTTCCATTGTTTTGGTCTTATTACCCTCAGAGCAGCCCTATACTTGGGGTTATCTTTCAGACATTTGTAAAGGCTTTACTCCTTCATTCATTCCCCAGTTTGCCTACAGTGCTTTAGAGGGGAAGATCTACTCACAGCCTTTTATCTTAGAAAGCCAAAAACCAAAATCCTCAATAGTTTTCCCCATATGCTTTTATTTATTCCTTTGGAATTGGTGTTTTATAATGTTGCTGCATGGAGATGGTGGGCTGTCGTCTCAGCGTCAGAACATCTTTCCCTCAAAGGCCTCCAGGTTGAAAACCATGTCCAGGAATCTCCTGAGCGACACCAAGTGAGCATTCTTGTTACCTGTGGCTGGAGCAGCAGCTGGTTCTCGGCCAACATACCTTTGTAACACAAGAGACAATTGGGTAGGCAACAAGCAAGGAGAGGAGAGAGAGAACACTAATGATAGGTCTACAATGCCGGCTCCACAGTGATCGATGCAGCAGGTCATGGAGACCTGCTCAAATGATCCCAGAAAGGAGTAAGGTTGCGTTGATGGGAGGGTGTGTCTAGTTGACACAGCACCATAAGGACGCCGTGGTATGGCAATGTAAGTATATCGACAGGAGATACGTAAGCTACATTATGTAGCTTGCATATCTCCCATTGACGGCAGTGGAGACCAGGCCTCAAACTAGCAAGGATGGGTACATATAACGTAGACAGAATACACTGCTGAACAACAGCTTTAGAAAACACTTGAAGTGTAAGACAGGAGAAGTCTCCTGTCTTTTGTCCACAAGAGATTTGCTCTCATGCCTCCAGTTCTAGCTCCACTGGAGATTCAAAGCAATATAGCAATTTTCCGGTTATAGACCAGAACTTCAGTTGTTGTAGATCAGCATAGATGCACTGGCTTCAACAGAGCTATGACAATTTTACCAGCTGAGGACCTGGTCCAACAGATCCATTTGATGTCTGGGTCAGCTTTCACTAATAAGATAGGCTGATACTGGTGAGGAAGGGATCAGAATCTGGGTCATTCCTGTACCAATCTCCCTACAGTGATTCAGGAGCAAACAGGCTGGAAAAATAATTGTGAAGGAAGCTTGCAATGGCTCAGATATTGTTCCATTCAGTGGCTGTCTCCTCCAGAGAGGCACAATTTAGAATGGGATTTTTAGAAGGGAAAAGTAGTCCATTCAGAAGTAAAAATGATAAACATAAGGCATGAAAGTGCAATAGGACCAAGCAGTATAGAAAGTGGTGGTGAAGAGGGTGTTGGCTTGTTAAATAAAAATCAAAAGCAGTTTAACTAAAAATGAAGTCACCTATTAGAGAGAGTGGTTTGGGATAATCATCAGGCTCTCACTATTTAGGATGGCAGGCATGCTTAGAACACCAACCCATGACAGCAGGTGAGCAATGCAAGTGCAGACCAACCAGAACAAGGGAGTACGATGTGGACCACACATTGGGGACATAAAGGCCAGGCTGAAACAGAAGGAGAGAGATGAAAACCTCTAAACCCTAAACTCAGGCCTCTCAAGGTCTGTAGAGTTTGAAGCTTCCATGCATGTGTGATCCATCTCAAAAGTAACAAATCAGTACAAAGCCTGGAAGGCAGATCGTGCCTGTGATGCAAAGGAAACACAGAAGTAAGTCTCATACCATATGGGCCGAGTGTGATTCACAATAGTGCGAAAACGAGGTTTGACGTAGTCATAGTATCCAATGTTTTTGTGCTCTTCTTGACACCACACTAGATCAGCTCCAGGATATTTCCCAAGCTCTTCCTTTACCAGATCAAAAGGGAATGGAGAGATCTGAAAAGAGATAATACACTGAAAATAAATGGCAATGCTTTCTTTTACATAGTTGGATATCACCTACAGCAAAGTTGTACCTGGCAAATATTGTGCACTGCTACCAAACTACCTAGTACCTGTATGTTCTTGTACATTATTGCACTTAATTTTAGCAGAGTAAATATAAATAACTACAATATCACCTCCACTCTAAATTAAAAAGACAAATAACCACATGTGCATTCTGCATATCATGGTATTCAGTACCAGTGGGAACAGCAAAAATGCTAGCACACTTTTCTGTAGCATAGTTGTTATGCATCGTGCTACAGGGAAAATGTCTTCTGTAGTGCTGAATCCTTTGCCAAAGATGCTTTGGGACCACTGGAGGGCTGTACCATTTGACCATTCTTGACATACATGACTATTTTCAAGACACACTTTGATCTAGCAGACTAGGAGCTACCAAATTCTAATCCCGGCTCTGCCACCGATTGGCTATACAGCCTTGGGGAAGGCATTTAGCTTCTCTGCATCTCATTATCCCCACAATATAAATCCCAGCTCACAAGAGGCTTTTGAGGATTAATTGATGTCTTGGAAGATGTAATGTGCTATACAAATGCTAAGCATCATCATCATGCCTTGCAACCACTAACAATTTAAACAACCCTTAGCTGAGACTCTTCCTGAAGTCTGTATTTTCAATGAGGTTCAGGGCACTCACCTGCTCCAGCCTAGTTATAGCCACTTGTTTCTCCAAATCTTGATTCTTTCTCTCTTTAACCAGATCATAGTATACCTTTCCTGTGCAGAAAATCACCCGCTTCACCTCGTTCGGTGTCTGCACTGCAGCCCCATCCTCAGGAATCACACGCCTGAAACTGGTACCTAGTCACACCAAAAGTTAAAATAAAAGTGCATTTCCCTAGTGATAGTCACGTTCAGTCAAGAAATTCTACTGAACTGGCTCTATCATGAGCTGCAGAGTAATTGTCATAATGCTCTGTACCCAAGAGACTGTATCACCCCATCCTCTGTATTCCTAGATCTTTTCAGACTCCAGGTTCTGATGTGGGATATTTAAATACACTCCAAGTCTGGAAGGGAGCCCTTAAAAAGAGTTTCTGATAAACAGCTCTTCACAACTTAACTGGACAGAGGACTTCAAGACTGGTATCGTTCTTGTCATGGCCAGGTATTGGGCTTACACTGCACCTGTATTTCTCTTCAGTGGTCCAGCCAGGGCACCCACTCTCAGGCTTCTGGCTCCCCAGCCATTGCCTCCAGACCCTCATCTCTCCCCCTTCTGACCAGGGTACTTGCAGGCTGCATAGTTCCCTGCCTTCACTGCGTTATTCCCAGCAGTGACAGGCTGCCAAGCACTTCTGCTTGCTTTTTCTTAGAGACAGTTAACAGTGGGACAGCCCACAGTTACAGAGAGCACACAACTCTTCCTATGTGAGCCTATTTTATTCTTGAGGTAAAAACACTTCAGAGAAAACATTTTAAAAACAATAACAGAACCTATCCACATGCTAATAAGACTACCTGAGATCACCATCTCACTCTAAGTGTTCTGGTTGGTGATTAGTCCTTCCGACCCTTCCCTAAGGATTGGGGCCCTCCATGGACCAGAAGTCCTGTCCATTTACTGGATCAGAAAGGATGCCTTGAGCCAGTTTAAAACCAGGCTATTTATCCTAAAATCCTTTGTCTGTTGGTCCCTGGAGATTCCAGTCTGAACTAGCATATGCAGATCTCTCCAGGAGATAGAGTTTCTCTGGGTATTTTATAACCTGAGTGAATTTGCCTGATCACCCCCTGCTATTCTCCTATTTGCCCTTCCAAGGGAAATACACAAACCCTCAATAACACATCGATGTTGCATTTTTAATACCATGGACTCCAAAGATATTAAAAACTCAATTTAACAAGGTTTAACTCAATTCAATAAGGTTCGTTCAAGATATTACAGGATATTGTTAGCTTGTTTCATATGTCACCTATTTATAACCTGTGTTTTTGGTGCTGAGGAGCTAGTTTAATAGCCCAGCGTTGCTGACTTGAGTTTTATTTTTAACAACTAAACACGCCACCTAAAAAACCCCTATTATTTCTAAGACAATCATAACTACAGAATTAAGGAAATACCTTCTAGAAAGTCTGCAAATATGCTTGGTATGTGCTGTAACTTTACTTTTCATTCCAGTAAAATATGTTTTAAAAAGATGTGTTTGTATATTTATTACAAGGCTGTGCACCAGCAAAAACCTTCAGGTAGCAAGAACTGATAGTTATAATGGAGCTCCTACTATATAAGCAAGTACATAACTAGCATCTTTGTTATACTGTGTGATCAAGACTTTCTGTTTGAGACATTAAAGTGGGTTTATCTGAGAAGAATTAATATGGCACTCAGCTGTACAGCATGGAGTACGGGGATATAATTTAGGCTGCATATCCTGACAGTGGTACATATTTTCCCTGAGGACACATAATACTAGAATGTACAGTAGGGAGTAATCCTAGATCGTCTAATAGGTCTCATCCATCGCTCCCTTCTATGATTGATATAGAAATAGTTTTAATCAACCAACTGCGAGGTTGCAAATAGCAGCATGACCTCCAAGTCTGAACCAACACAACACACCCACTCACCAGGAGAATAAGATACTGTTTGTATCATTCATCCTAGGAGAAAAACAGGCATAAATGCATGAAAGAAAAACTCATTTATGTCTGAATTATCTAGTCTGGCTGAACGCCAGAGTTCATCACTAAAGACTCTGGATCAATGCTTTCTTGGGTCAGCTGGAGTTAGACTCCTCAGCCTTCATAGATCTAAAAGGAAGCCATCTACAGCAGTAGCACAAATACATCTGAATGAGCAATTAAGTAGGAGTTTTGGCCACTATTGTGGGCTAATGTAAAATAGACAAGGAACCCAGGACATAAACTAAGAGTGACAGCATGTAGGAACCAGACCGCAATCATTAATGAATTCTGAATTTCATTAACCTGGGGTTTCCAGACTGACTAATTCTATGGGCAACAATACAGTCAAATCCAGGAAAATCCCCTTGATGACCAGCAATGCATTCAAATAAGGACACATTGTATTTTCCTAGTAACAATCTCCTTAGGAAGAAGAGAATGGAACAAAGATGAAACAAAGCAAATTCTAAGTGGCAACAAATGCTTCATTAATTACTGTGGAGGCTGGTGCAAATGACAAAAGTTACAAATCTGAATTCTTAGGACATGAAAATCTGACCATAATTTTTCCTTTAAACACAATGCTAGAATACTAATGCATCCAAGGACTCCGCCTTAGGCTGAGAGCCCAGCTCTTTCGTTTATACTTCTTGATCACTCAAGACGAAATGGGTTTCTGCCCACGAAAGCTTATGCCCAAATAAATGTGTTAGTCTTTAAAAGTGTCACAGGACTCTCGCTGTTTTGCTAAAAACAGACTAACATGGCTACCCCTCTGGAACTTGATCATTCAGCAGTTCTGCACCTGTCCCTGCATGTGCCACACTGGCTGGCAAGCTTACACCCTCTCTCCTTTTTTCCTGACTGCATGGAGATGGCGGGTTTGCCACCACTGCTTTCTGTGGCTGTCCGGCACAAAGAGCAAAGTTTCAGACTACCAAGCGCTGACTTAACTCCTCACTTTTACTGCTTAGGATCTTGCTTTAGGTTAACAGTGGGATACAGCAGGCCCAGGACTGGAAGGAAGTGACAAGTCAGTAGAATCAGAACCACTCCTGGGAAGGGAAGCAATGCGGAATGATTTAAAGCCATGGAATTATCAAAAGCAGCACAAAGAACATTTCAACTTTTCAAATGAAGACAAGCAATGAAGACGGATCCCTAAAAGCTTATGAGGATGCAAAGATCTCTGCAGAGAGATGAATGCCATCCCCTCACTAAGATACCGTTAGCTATGAGAAAGACTTCAGTTTCACTATATAGTGGCAAAGAACTCTCATTATTTGGATGCAGATAATTTTGGTACAGGAACTAGGTCAGGCAGGTCTCTCCCCCCTTGCACACAGCAGCTCCTCAGGAAGTCAATCAATGAGAGGTGCATGTGAGCTCCCCAAGGTGAAGTTAGTTCCCTGTCTGGAATGGATACTCAACATTCTGAATTCATAGTTTGGCACTCTGGCTGCATATGATGCTTGTGCGTTCACAACATTTGTAACTTGACCTACCAGATACCATTTCGTCAAAACTGGATTTAGCTTCAGGATGTCTCAGCAGTGACTTGGGTGTAAAGATAATAAGCTGTAAAATACAGATGGTTACAATTCTCAGAGGCTGCTACTTGGTCCACTGCCTGTTGTACATACACAGTATTATTCTTGACACACAAATGGAGACTGCCTATGATACTCTATCACAGGTTTTTAAGGGACAGGGTACATGGGAATACACTAAAACAGTGAAAAATTATTATTTTAAACTCTTCTTATACACTAGGAGACTTGAAGGCTTGGAATTTTCAAAGAGCCCCAGAGCAATTAGGCACCCAACTCCTACTGAATTTCACTTAACTCCTGAGGGGCCTTTGAAAGTCCCAGCCTACATAACGATTGCCCTCTGAGGACACACAAAATTAGTGTGAATTACACATTTTTGAGTTGGACTAAGATAGAGAACTATCAGAAAAATCTCTTGCACTTTTGTTTAATGATAAACATCCAACTATTGTATTTTAGTTTACAAATTGTATAGAATCCAAATTGCTTCAGAAACTTACACTGAGTTTCCTTAAAAACACTTGCGCTATTCAATGGTAATGGGATGGCACTGAACAAAGCTTAAGTCACACTAGGCTCTGGTGTAACTCAAGGCAATTGCCCTTGGTAAGGGTCTCATTCTTATCACAAATCTTCCCAGAGTGGAGAAGCAATTACAGAGGTTGCTAAGTAGGCCTTAAACCTGAATTAGGCTTAGTCTATACTTACGGTGAAATTCAGCGGCAGTCGACGGGAGTTACGCAAGCTACGTAGAGTAGTTTGCATTACTTACATCAACTTCCTAAATCCTCTTCTGCATGCCATCTCCACTGCACTCTGCCAACAGGAAATGCATACCCGTAGATGCGGCACTACGCTTTTTGGGGAGGTGGTTTTAGTAAATCGACTTCCGGATCGATTGAGCAGGTCTTCACTTCTGCTCAATCAATCTGGATAAATCGATCTGACAGCGGCGAATTTGCCACCATCAGTGTGTACATATCCCTAGAGGATGAGAATCTCAAACTGAATGAATGCTTAGACAAACCCTTTGTCAACTGGACCATAAGGGCATCAAAACTTAATTATATAGAGATCAAGTTCAACTTCATCTTTAATGCCTCGTCTACGTTATGGTTTTAGCCACCAGTGTAGCTACACGAAAGCAAATCCCTAGTGAAGATGCAATGCAAAGATATGAATAGTGACTTATAAGAGGCAGTTTATTCCAGCTGAAATGTGGACTAACCTGCACCAGAAAAAGTCATGATTTACATCAGAGCAACATGTTTGCTCTATGTTTCTGTAAGTGACAAAAAATGAGCACATCATTGCAAATAAGGCTAATAAGAGTCTGTTTTGCAGAAGGAGGCCTCCTTTTGTGCACACAAAAATGTCCACTTTTCAAGTCCATCTACAAGTGGTAGAATTTACAAAACCCATTTGAGCAATACCCAGGCATTAGTGCTAAAAAAGCATGTAGGTGGGCACCTGCATGGACAAAAGGAAACTAAGCTGAAAACCAGGCCTTAAAATTCTACAAAGCAAAAGCTGAGATTTCATTAATCAGGTTATCAGTCTCCAACTTGAGCTTCAGTGAGAAATACTAAAATACACACATCTTCCATTCAGCTGTATGTTACGTACCAACAAAACCGTAAATGCAAGTGGTTCAGTAGTACAATTAGAAAACAATACCCATTAAGCTACTTACTGGTTTTCTGAATGGCAGCAAAATCTGTCTTCTGAGGACATGAAAGTAATTGGCTGGAGTTGAACAATTCACCACAATCCAGTTGCATTCATAGAGCTGGGAAACTTCAAAATCTGCACTAAACTCCTAAGAAAGATATTAAAAGGCATCAGAAAAGCTGCCTCCTTTCTCTTCCTCCCGACCCTGCCCCCATTCATTTTTTAGGCTCCAATATGTTATGCATTTTGGTGCATAAGATAGTAGGCTTGGATGCACTTATCACTACCAGTGAGTAAAAATGCAGACTCTTCATACTTACACTCCAACATTTGTCTCCCACACTTACCTAATCAAGAGCTCACTGAAGTCAATGGAAAGACCCCCACTGACTCAGCAGGCTTTGGATCATCATAATCACTATGTACACATAACCCTAAAGACAAGAAAATCAGCATGCTCCCTAATCAGTAGATCGTTTTACTGCTGTTTTGCTGTTATACAGATAAGTGTCCAAGCAATTCAATCTCATCTCCTTCTGAAGTCAAATTTTCTCCCAAACTTTACTTCACCCTATAATATATCTTTAAAGGGACAGTGAACTAGGAAAACAAAATCACACTTGGAGCTGAAAATGTTGGACCTATTATTGTTACAAATCATGCTTAAGATTACTCAGAAAGACTAGAGTGTATAAAAACCTACCTCTGCCATGATGCCTACAGAAATCTGCTAAGAATGTCTAGACAGGTGAGGAGCTGTGATCATGGAGATTACAAATAGTCATCTTATTTCATCTACCAATTGTGCACACAGGTAGTCTATGATAAAACATCCTATTACAGGTGTGGCTGGAAGTGCCATCTATTATTAAGGTTGCCCATAACTTCTTATAAGACTATATTTTCAGTTGTTTATAATTTTTGCCAAAAACGTTACCAGTTTGTGCTGCATTTTTCCATGCTGGGTGTCTCCTCTGGCTGATTTATTTATTTTATTTATTGTAATTTCAGCCAAAACAGTTGAGCCATTTCTGGGAAAGAAGCTAGGGAAAAATATTTTCCTCCATGTTAAAAAATGCTGGCAACCTTTCCTCTGAACAGCTCAAGTGCACCTATGCTGTGCAGTGGCGATTTGGTAGGAGAGTGACCTTTGTTTAAGAGATGCCATCCCTGTTAAAAATCAGCCAAATTTGCCAATATACAAACCTTTGAAAAATCAGTTTACACATGCTCATCTAAGAATTTAGCAGCCAAAATATCAGAGGATTCCATCCTCACTGAGCATGCTCCAGTCCCTCACAGCTCCTTACCTGACCAGACTGTACATGCGCCATCCCCACATAACGACTGAGCATGCTCTACCCCTGGGCCACCAGGATAAAGCCCGCTTTTCCCTATAATTGCTGCTCCTAGCACAGGTGGGGCTGAGCACTGGAAAAAGTGGTTACCAACCTTTCCATAACTGCTGTTCTTCAAGATGTTTTGCACACGTCTATTCCACTGTTGGAGTGTGCACACCTCAGGCACAGTTGTTGTAAATTTTCCCCCCAACAGTACCTATCGAAGCAGCATGAGTGACCCTCCGGTGCCTTGCACCACTGCGTGCAGGTATAAAGGGCTGCGCTGCCTCTGATCCCCCTCAGTTCCTTCCTACCAGAAAGGCCCAGGGAGGGGAAAGAGGGTGGATCATGGAATGCACATGTGAACACATCTCAAAGAACAGTTACAGAAAGGCTGGTAACCGTTTTTTCTTTGTGATTGTACATGTTCATTCCACTATAGGTGCCTCATAAGCCATTTGAGCTGTAGGTGGGCTCAGAGTCTACTCGAACAGTGGTTGTAGAACCACCCGCCCAAAACTGGCATCATCTCTAAATTGATAAGAGATGGCATAACGAGAGGCAAACGTATGGAGCGATGACCACCACAAATGGTCAGTACGGGTACATAAACCAAAGTTGCCTGAAACCTGAGTGAGTGAGTCACCACTTTACTTGGAGATGAGATATCCGCCAATTGGTAACACATGAATACAGCTGGAAATCCGGGCAGAGATCCTCTGGGTGCACAGTGGGTGGTCCTTCACTCTGTCTGAAACTGCAACGAAAACCTGAATGGTCTTGTCTGATCCAGGGAAAAAAGTCAAAAGCTTTTCTAACATCTAGCGTTACTAGAATAGGGCTTTGAAAAGAAAGTCTGTAAATAAATCACTTGGTTAACGTGAACATGAGACGCCACTTTAGGCAAGAATTTAGGGTGAAGTCAGAGGAAAACCTTGTCCCGAAATAAAATTGTGTACGGAGGCTCGGATACCAAAGCTTGCAATGGGGTAGGCAATGGGCAAAAGTTGGGGTGGGGAAAGATGACAGACTGGTCTCAACCAATAGATCAAAATGAATGCTTAGAGGACCCAGTTTGCCTAGAAGAACTGGTGCTGCAGAAGAGATGGGAGGAGAAGGACCCTGGTAACTTCTGCGCCTCTTTTTGGAACCATCCTGGCCAACAGGAAGAAGGGCTGAAATGGCTGGGACTGCTGTGGGCATAACCGTTTTCTTTTTGCCACCAGTGTATAAATCTCCAGACTTAAGGGTCCCCCTTGAATCCTTAAGACTATGAAGCGTCTCATCTGTCTGATCAGAAAACAGGGAGAGGCCTTCATATGGGAGGTCTTGAATGGTTTGTTGCACATCCAGGGGAAGACCTAATGACTGCAACCAAGATGCACACTGTATAGAGATGAATGAAGCCATAGTTCAAGCCATGGAGTCTGCTGCATCCAAGCTTGTTTGCAATGCTGTTTTGGCAACTAATTTGTCCTCACTCCAGTGAACTCCTGCTTTGCCTCATCAGGAAGCTTGTCTTTGAACTTCAGGACATTATTCCACAGGCTGAAATCATAGCGACCCAGCTGAGTTTGCTGGTTCACAATACTGAACTGTAATCCTCCTGTGGAATAAATTTCCCTGCTAAATAGGTCTAGCTTTTTTGTTTCTTTCTCTTTCGGAGTAGAAGTCCGGTGGCCCTGTCTCTCTTTTTCATTAGCTGCAGGGATTAGGAGGGAGCCTTGAGGAGGGTGGTTACAGAAGGATGGTTACAAATAAATCCCTGTGAAGGGACATATCTTTTCTCCACCCTATTAACAGTGGAAGGAAGAGAAGATGGGATCTGCCATAAAACCGTGATTGGTTCCAGGATAGGCTCATTAATAGAGAGAGCTACCCTACAGGGTCCTGCAGAGGCTAAAATGTTTATGAGCCTGGGAGGTCCTTTCCAGCACCTCTTCTGGTTGGATATCCAGAGCTGCAGCATCCCCTCCTCAACAAGTCTGGATTCTGAAATCATTGGGGGTGGGGAGAGAGAGTAGTCTGAGTCACTACCACCTCATCAGGTGACAAAGCAGCAGTAGCTAAGGGTTGTTAAGGAGGTTCCTCCTCCAATTCCTCCACATAAGAGTCCAGATCACAGTTTCCCCTGCACAGTACTGGTACTGGAGAGAGGGCAAATGGTGACCTTGCTGCAGATGATCCCAGCACCTAGCCAATGTAGAAGGGCAGGAAGGGAGTGAAGAGATTCTCAAATGTGGAGGGAAACCCCAAGAGGTCAAAAAGGGCCACTGATATGGAGGTGAGACCTTACTACATGAAGGCCATTGGCCCAGAGTACGGAGGCTGTGGCTGGTACCATTGTGGGCAGGCATCCCACTGGGGCTGCTGGGAATGCTCAGGTGGAGACAAAAAATGATCCCATGTTGGAGCCCACTTCCTCAGACTACTGGAAGCTGACCTCATCGGTACCAGGGAGACCAGCTCAGAGTCTGAGATGGGGATACTGGCGAGATCACCTCTGGCTCCCCTCTGGCTGGAACCCTATGGAAGAGATGCCACAACTGTAGAAGACACAAACCATGCTCTGGGACTGGAATCAGGACTGTGGGAGCATGCCCTTCCAATACTGGTAGCAGGAGGACTCCTGAACAGTGGGGGAAGCCAGGACTGATGGGCTAAGCAACCCTCTGGCAAGCCTCGAAAGCCTCAGATTTAGACAGCACCAGAAACAGCTCCTTAGTCTGTGGTACTGAAAGGTGCACTGATCCTTCAGGGACTGGTCTCAATGGACCCTTCCTGTGCTCTGGAGTCAGCAATCCCTCCTGGCTTATGGACTGACTTTGGAGGTGTGTTTTCTTTGAATGCATCTTGCCTCTGCTCAGTGCCCTCACCGCAGACTTTGAAGGCCCCAGTACTGAGTCCTTGGGAGATTTACATTGTTTATTCTTAGGTACTGACAACGAAGATCTGCCTCTTGACTCAGTCAGAACAGTGGAGCACGCCTAACTGACTTGGATGTGCTAAGTAATGTTCCAAGGGAGAAGTTCCAACAGCAGGCAAAGTGCAGACTCCATAAGCAGATACTAGAGTCTGGCAACCCTGTGTGCCTTTTCAGATCAGGGTTTGAACCCTCTATAAATGTGATGCTTGTCACTCACATGCACTCTCCAAGACACTAAAGGCAGCTGGCGCTTGGGTCATGTTACATGAGCGACCGGCCTTGAAGCCAGGAAAATGAGAGTCTGATACCAAGCCCAGTAACTTACTGGAAACTGGGAGCTTTACCCTAGGGAAATACTATTCTAAACTTATTCTTATATCTACCTATGTACAAATATATTTCACTAGACCAGTGTTTCTCAACCTTTTTGATACCAGGGACCAGCTTCCCATACTGTATCAGGGAGATCTCACGGGCCAGTTGTTGAGAAGCCATGGACCGGTCGTTGAGAAACACTGCACTAGACTAAAAACTAAAACTAAAAACACTGCAGGTTCTATATATTCTAAAAGAGGAAAGACTAGCATATACGAAGAGTGCAGCTCCAGCAGCAATCACTGGCAGCAGGAAGGAACTGAGGGGATCGGGGCAGCGTGGCTCTTTGTGCCCACGTGCAGCGTTGTGAGGGCGCTCACACTGCCCCAATGGGTACTGCTGAGGGAAAAGTCTCCGACGACTGTGCACAAGCGCACCCCCTCCCCCGAAGTGGAGTAGATGTGCAATCACTCAAAAAAGAGCTGGAAGTAGGAAGACTGACCTGTGCTTTCAATGATGCCCCCCCCCCAGGTCAGCTGAGGTAGACAGAGGAAACTAACTTCAATACAGAGAGAGAGAAGAGCCATACTGTGGGGGATAGAAAAGATCTGACAGGGAACCTAGTGAAACTGGGATTATGGGGATGGGGAAGACACACTCAAATTGATTGATTGGGACTAGGAGCTGGAATTGGGGGATAGGCTGGGATTAACTGGACAAGGAGACTGGGACTGGCTGAGGAGGACACTGGGACTGAGAACTAGAAGAGATGGGAAGGCAGGAGATTGGGCATGGGAGCCAGGTGGAGAGACTGAAACAGCTTAGGCGAGGAGACTAACTGGGAGCCAGTGAGGAAAACAAGGGGGCAATGGAATGACCCTGACTTTGGCTCGGGAACTGGAGGGCTGGAAAGACTGTATCATAATGCATGTTCTGGCATTTCCTAACTTCTGAGTGCTTGACTTTGCAACCTTAATGTTCCTTTAACATAGGTTTTTTGTGAGTAGTTATTTTTAACTCATCCTAACACTCCCTGCCCATATTTTTTGTCATCTACCTGTTATTTTATTTAGATAGTATGCTCTTTGGAATAGGAGCTGATCATGTACTGTTTGTACAGCACCTAGCACAATGATGTCCTAGTCTATAACTGTGGCTCCTGAGCCCTACAGGATTACAAATAATAATAAATAATAATAATAATAATTTTGTTTGCTTACTATGTATATTTGGAGTGCTAAGTATATAGTCAGTCCATTTCCCCTGTTTGTGTGGGTTTTTCCACACACAAAAGCAGAGACAATAACCATTAAAAATAAAGACAATGGGGCTGTAAAACCATAGAAACTGGAAGGGGACTGGGTGGCAGTTGTAGCTAGCATCCAAGACTACTTTAACTTTTTTTTTTTTTTTTTTTTTTTTTTTTTTTTAAATTGGCTGGATTTTAAGTCTATATTTAGTAGTCTACCTTGGAGAAGGGGAATATCTAATTGACCGTCAGAATGATAGCTTAGCTAAAAAAAAGTCTTGATCAACCTTTAAAGCATTTAGATGATTCAACTATAGTACTAAAATAAATATATAGGATTAAAAAACACTGAGAATTGGTCACCTAAACATAACATCACATTCTCTTGGTCCAGATATTTTTACACTGCATCTGCATTCTGAAACTCCCAGCTGGACAGTTAGCTCTGTTACAAGAACACTGTTTTTAATGCCATCTGATCTTCCTTAGAAATGTGTTACGGAGACCTGCTTATGGTACATCCAGCTTTATAAAATGGAAGAGTTACTGTCCCCTAGGAACAGCCATAAAGAGATAATACTGCCAAAGACAAATTACATCTGACCTCAGCTTTCAAATGAAGTGCAGACAGACTAGGCGCCTTTATTATTTTTATCAAAATGAGCTGAAGTTAAAACAAATATCTGAGCTAAACATTAAAATACACCAACTAGCTGTCCTAAAAAGATGACTTTCAACCCTGTAGGAAAAAATTCAAGCGGTTGGGGAAAACAAGTGCTGTTTGGTGGCAATAAATTGATTTCTCAAGTAATAAACCCAACAAAACCTGGTTTAAAATAAATCTCTGAAAAGCTAAGAGCAGGAGAAAGGACATTGCTGTTGACAAATCTACTTACTGGATAAGCATCGGAATCATCATTTCTCATCTGTAGAAACCTCTCAGGCCTGGCTGAAGAATGCTCTGGGCCCTGGTAATCACATAATTTAAAACAAAACCAACAATAATTTAGATGTCTTTCTAGATTACTCACTGCACAAGTGCTTCCTGTCAGCCTAATCATCATGGAGCAGCATTGATATTGGCTGCTCACCCCACCCTTACAGCAGTTCTCCTCTGGCTGGAACAATGACAAGCAGAGAAGAGGGAGGGCTTTGAAGAAGGTAACATGGTGGTGCCCTGAATAAAAGGAGCTGTGATCCTGAGTACCTTGTCTAAGTTAGTCCCAGATCGCATGGAGATGCGTTACATAGAGCTCAGATGTAACTACCATTAATTAAAGGTTAATTAGTCAATGTGGTTGTGCAAGGTGCAGCAAGAGACAGAGTGCCTGGGACACTTATGACATGAGAACCATCCCACCAATCCAGGACAGAACGATGCAAGAAGAGCATAGGTGGTATGGCACAAATCTGTGATGCTTTAAAAACAAGCAGCATACGTTCACAAGCCAGAAGGTCTCGCATGCTTGGGACACAGAGCACCTGCTAAGGCAGAAGCTGGATACCCCACTTAGCTACGTCTTGAGCACTACGCTGCAACCCTATCCTACAGCAGCGTGACTGTGCATAGGGGAGAATGGAACCGCTCTCTTCCCCCACCAGCACACCAGTTTGACATAAGACAGGATGCTCTAGATGGGTCTATGTACTCTGGACAATTCCCTGCAAAATCAATGTTCGGTTGAGTAAAGTTTAACTGGCATAGCTAAGCCAATAACTCCTTAAATCCTTCTTAGATATTTTAACTATAGCATAATGCAAAATTCCTATATCACTCAGGTAGTGTTTTTCACTAAATCTCAAGGCACTTCACTGAAGGGGTGAGCATAATTAGCCCCATTTTACAATGGGGAAACAGGAACACAGGTCACAGAGTACGTCGGTGATAGGGAATGCAACAGAACCCATTTTCTTTGCACTCCCACTCTTCTCCCTTGTTAACGCTGGAGAGAATTCGTTGCAATCGACAAAAGGATATGGTGTATGGTTTTATTTATTTCTGATGCTGGGTTTCATGGTTTGTAAGGGTGACATATTTATGATTAAGAAGCTCTTTCATACCAGAGAAAACCCTGGAGTTACCTTTAAGTTGAAAGACCCTATTTAACCTTTCAGCTGTTTCTCACAGTTAATTCCACTTACAAACAAGGGCTCACTCCCTTATGCACCACCCTCTTCTCTTTGTTACTGCATTGAGGTCACAATGCAAAATCCCTGACAACACCACAGTGATTTCTAACGCAAGTAACTTAGAAACTGTTGCTAAAAGAAGATGGGAAAGTGATGTGTACTGCATGACTCCTCCCTATGGTATGGACAGGGACCCCTAACAAAATACACTCAATATCTTCATTAGTCACAAAAGGAACATGAAGATGGAACAGCCAGCATGTCGGTTTCTTGTATAAATGTTCTCTTGCAAAATGGCCTCAATTTTGCGGTGCAAATTTGTCTTCTCATGAGTGGTAGGGGCATGAGAACCACAAAGCAAAGTATCTACAAAGAAAGGTAGCTACAAAACAGATACAGAGGAGACAGCAAAAATGCTAGCTTTCCCCTAACTCCCCCCCCCCTCCACACACACACACACACACACACACACACACACAAATAATCCTCAACCCAGACCCCGCTCACTGCCCATGGCTACATTTAATTATGTTGCTGAGACAGCTAACAGACTGCCAGTTACCACCAAGCCTGATGGTGAGGTGGTTTTGTGGACCCCGTCTAATAGGGCCTGTACGGAATCCATTATTTAGTTGCACATGAGCCAACAAGGAGCTATCAGGCAGCAAAGTCTTTCAGTCACAACCAACCTGGCTGTATGTTAGCCAGCGACCTAGAGGTGAAAGGATCCACATCCTATTACCAATACCTCCCCCAGCCATTCTGTCCCAAACATTGTATTTTAGAGAGAGAATAAGTCTCCTACAACAAAAAGCTCCTCTGGGAGGAGAACTAATCTCAACAGCAGCTAGTCAAGATTCTCCTATAATCAGCACTGCTGCCACTTGTAGCAAAATAGGAGCATTTCAGAACCATCGCAAATTCTGGATTTCGAGTGGCTGCTGAGGAAGAAGATTTATAGCAATTAAAATATTGGCATGCAAATTCTCTCTAGTTACATGAATGCTTTGCTGTTCAGAACCAGATTTCATGCTGGGATTTTTTTTTTTTTTTTTTTTTTTGGGGGGGGGGAAGAGTCCTAAGGATCCATCTTGGGCCTGATCTTGCAGTCCTTACTCAAACAAAGCTGAATTCACTGGGACATTTGTCAGCAAGATTGCACTCTTGTATAAACATCCATACAGAAAATCACCCACTGGGTACAAATGAACAGCAGTGTGTCAGGAGAGGTTATAACTGCATAGAATTAAATGTATAGAAACAGAATGGGAACAAGAAGTGCTTTTATGTCTGCTTAAAGTGAAGGAAATAGAACATTTATAACTATGGCAAGTGCATCAGTATCATGGTAACGTATTTGTTAATAGAAATACTCTAAACATACATCAACACTGAGTGTCAGTGAATTCTGAAAGGAAATAACTATTTCAAATAGCACAGGGCACAATGCTTATGTCACTTTTAAAAATAAATTTAAAAGATGCCTAGAATGATTCTATTGCTAACTCCAGCTTCAGAACAGAAGAAAAAGAGTTACATGTAGATTTTATACAGATCTGGTCCCAGACCTTTTGTGGCTAGCTATCCCACTAGGAATTACTGAGAAGAGGAGCGAGCAGCCATTCAAAGCCTAAAAAAAGCAGGATTTCTTCTTCCCCCCCAAATTACCCAAACCATCATAATTTTTTTTAAAAGAAAATATTTGTTGGGAAGCTGCATAGAAACCCGTTGGGACAAAGTTCTAACTTCAAAGTAAAGTTTATACAGGTAAAACATGTATCTGAGGGTTGTTTCATGTCATCATAAAAAAAGAGAAACAAGTGTTATAAAAACACTATTGAAAATTGTACCTGAGACTCCCAAGCTGCTTCCTTTATACTTTGCTCTTTCTAGAATCTTTGCATTTTAAGTTTAATTTTTCAGAACCATACCAAGCTCTAATGAAGAAATAATACATTTTTTGCATTGATACACACCTTGTATTGATCACATCTTTCAAAGAGTAGGGGAACAATGGCAGCCACCACTGCAAAATACCCACTCGGAGGAGGGCACAAGGAGAGGGCGACTGAATGTTCAGAAATATATCAATGCTATTTTCCTTTTGTTCTCATTTGCAGCCAATTGTCAAGACTGGTCACTGCAAGCACATTTATTTTTGTGATAGAGGAACAGTCTAACACATCAGCAATACACTCTTTTTCATAAAAGTTATCCTAAAATCCTGCAACTGCATTTGTATGCTGCAAAGAGGGGACAATAAAAGGTTCTGTAGTTTATATTCTACTACTTTATGCCAAAGCACATTTATTGTTCCAATCAGTGAAATCCTTACCATCCCCTCCATTCCATGTGGCAAAAGCAGCACAATCCCATTGTGACGAACCCACTTAGCCTGTCCTGAGCTGATAAACTGGTCTATTATGCACTGTGCAGTGTTGTGGAAGTCACCAAACTGCGCTTCCCAGCACACCAGAGCATTGGGACTTGCCATGGCAAAGCCAAGTTCAAAACCTAAAAACAAATAGGTAGAAAGAAAAAGGAAAAGATCCTGATTAGAATTACAGTTGGTTTTCCGTAATCAAGCCAGCACCTTTCTATTGCAACTAATTAAACAAAAGACAGAGCAGAATATGCATCGAGAATGTTTACTTATGAAGTGCAACACTGTTTTCAATAGTACCATTTCTGCTAGAAGGATTAGCAGACTTTTTTTTTTTTTTTATACATATAGGATCCAATACTGCAAACTCTTCATTACGTTAGTAGTCCTGGTCAACATCATCATGTGGAAACTTCAGCTTCCATGAAAAAGTTAAAATGTTAACTAATACCATTGGTTTTGGTTTTTTTCCTCCTGGTAGTAAAAAACATTTTCTACACGAATCTAGGTAGATGCCACCATTTAAAAAAAAACCTAAATATATATTTAATATTTAGGGTTCAGTTAAATAAACTATTTGTCAACCTGCTGCATTACACCAGCCTGCACAATGCTACGAACGTGCTTGAATATTTATACAGGCACTGGATGGAATAATTTGCTGTGGATGGTCTTTTACAGATATAAATTGAATTTTTCAAGGATTTTTTTTTTTAAATATAAGTTTTATTCACCAAATGGCGACTGGATACTGTGGTGAAGGACACTTTGAAAATGCTTTTTCAGTAAATAAGCATTTGGCTGTTATCAATCATTTCCTGTTTCCTTTCCTTAGTTAAGGAACCCTACATGTTCTTGTCCTATGTAACTAAGCTAGTGCCTAAATTTTCAGAACATTACAAGAGATTCTAAAGATGTGATTTTTATTACAAAAAGTCAACAGGATCTGCAAATCCATGGATCATTCCTTAGATATGCAAAACTGAGCAAAGGGAAGAAACAGGGAACCCAATAAAGGCAAAGTTTCAGAAAAGTTACTGGAGACAATGCAGCTAAAGTGCTCCCTCCTCAGAACCAAGGGGCTAAAACCTCCCTCAAGAGTCAAGGCACTATGCATTCTTCACTGACATCTGTCCCAATACTGTAGTGAGGGGAGCAGGCCTGGGCAGCACTTCTACTGTGGGGAGGATGTCTCTGATTAAGATAATGCAAACAGGAAAATCACTGTAGGTTTTCAGGAGGAGCAGCAGGAGAGAGCAGATCTTTTCCTAGCTCCTCCCAAAGCCAGAACTCCACAGGGTCCATGGGATTGGGATAAGCAAAAGAGGGAATGTGTTGCAGAGTCACTGCTTTCCTCTTTTTTGGACATCTCAGCCCAGATCCACATAATCTGGGACATTTCCAACCATTTTCCCCTCTGCTGTACTGTAGTCCAAGGTAGGCAGATGCTATTCTCATCCTGCACTGGGAACACTGATTTACACAGAGGTCACATGACTTTGCCATCAGGTCAGCAAGTCAGTAAGAGCTGAGACTGCAGCCCAGGTTTCCCTAGCTTCATTCTATACCCACTAGACAACTCTGCCTCTCTAGCCTCAAACAAATGTAACTATGGATTCTGAATATGGGCCCCAGGGCTGAATTTGTCCCATGTATTCAGAAAGATCATAGTTAAATATAGTGGGAAGCAGGCAGACTGACAGCAGTCTGATTTTCAATATAAATCACGTTTTGCAAACTCTGGAATGCAACAGGCCAGAATGATTGTTGCCTGTTCCTATAACCTGTCAGGCTCCAAACACAACAGTAGCCTCACAACAGGCTATATGGGCATCACTTAGACGCAGAACAAATGCCTGCTCTAGTTGGAAGAGATCTGTGGCAATGGTGTAAAGCCCGAATTCTACTGCAGGGACTGGGGTGATAATGACTGGCAATGGCGAACAACGAACAAAACGTTATTAGAATACAAACCAGCTACCATAATTCATGCTCAGCAGCTGTGCTGAGGCACATTAATTGCAATCTGCTGAAGTATTTACATCTGCTACACAGCTTTGTTGTGCAGCTTTAAAATGCAAGATTTCAAGCAGAGTCAGAGTTCATGAAAACACGGTTAAATATAAGGCATGTAATAATCATCTCATTTTAATGACTTATCTTAACTTCAAGTTATTTTTCTTTACTTATGTCCTATAGTTAATAGCCTATTTGTGAAAATCCACCCCCATCCATCCCAGTGCTCCCACTTACATGGGCCACGAGACTAGAGAGAGCACAAACATTCCTATAGCAATGGAGAATGAAGCCAGATGGGGCTAAATCGCAATACAAGGTGGAGAGTGTGCTTATGGCAGGCAGACCATTCTGCTTAGTCAAAGGGTAAAATTGCACATTTAAGGCACAGCTCCACAGTATGGAGGGTATGATGTTGCAGTGCCCCAGAGGGAGCTCCTGGAAACACTGGACCACAGCTTCTTCAGAGGCTCCGGAGACTGACTCCTGCTGCATCCTTTGATGGGGGCAGTGTGTGCTCTAGCTTGGGTAGGCCCAGCTCTATTCATGGTGTGAAGAGGTAGAAAGCCAATGGCCCTTCTGTATCCCTGTTCTCTTTAAGCAGGCTAACATCATAGGCAGTGCTAGCTCGAGAGTGCAAGCAATAGGATGTGTCGGTGGCCTGCAGAGGGCCTCAAGGCTCTTTGTGCGCTCTGCTCCCACTCACACCTGCAGACAGGCCAGGCACATCTTGACTCAAAGTTATTTTCAACAATTTCACATTTAACTGTACCTGTGTAGCACTTCCTGCCCATGGAAGTGTCACTGACAGCCAACCATGAAAACCAACTACTGCTTAAAATACTAACCACCTACAGTTTTAAACAAGTAAAAACAAGAGGTTAAATTCTGTGCTCTGTTCGCCCCCCCCCTCCCCCGCAAAGTTGGGCCACTCTAGTGAGGCTACTATGGATGTACAGGGCCGTGACTGACGGAGAATGTGGTTCACTATCTTTAGAGAGGACATCTGTAAGAACGGTTTGTTTATGCTGAAGTCACAAGTTTAATTTAAACCAAGAGTCTAAGCATTTATCTTCAAATAATGGTAGTGTATTATGTAAGAGCCATCCCATCTCATACATACCCAATAGAGCAGCAGATTGGTGTAGTCTCTGCTGTGCTAAGATTTTATTACAAAATTTTCTGGACATGTACACTTACCATTGCTCAGAAACAAAGACCTGAGGGGAAAAAAACAATGGAAAATATGACAGCTTCATGTGAATTCTGTTCCTTGTACAGACTTTCTCTCTGCCATCTAAATTACATTCAGGAAAGAAGGTGGGTGAGGTCTTTTATTGGAGCAACTTGTGTTGGAAAGAGAGACAAGCTTTCGAGTCACGCAGAGCTCTTCTTCAGGTCACTGACCTAAGGAAGAGCTCTGTGTAGTTTGAAAGCTTGTCTCTCTCATCAACAGAAATTGGTCCAATACAAGATATTACCTCACCCACCTTCTCTCTCTCTAATATCCTGGAACCAACACAGCTACAACTAAACTGCATACCTAATTACATAGTGAGATTTGAAAAGTGAGAGTGTGTCTTTTTCCTGTGAGATGTGTCTACACTCATCTCTGCTTTCTTGTTCCTTTAATTAGTAAAAAATACCGCACCCCCACCCCCCTTTTCTGAATCATTTCATCCCCTTTGTCTTTTCCTGAGTTTGCTGCATGTTACACGGAGACCAACACAAAGGTTATTCTTCAGTGTAGCCTGAATGCATCCAACAGAAAGCAAGCACATCCACTCAAGTCACAGAAAACCAAAATTCATTCCCAAAATCTGGATCTTCCCTACTGCCACCAGCTTCTGCCATGTTACTAGTGCACAATACATTAAAAAACCACAGATGGGTCTGAGACAGATATTTCAGATGCAAAACCAAATGGACTCACATTTGGAGGTTGGGTGTGAGCATCTAAATCTGGCGTGTTAGTTTGGGCCTCTCCCTGCTTAGAGTTGATCTATGAAATATTGGACAGGTGGCACTGAATCAGTATAACCTAAAACTTATGGGTGAGATTTTCAAAGGCACAAAAGGCAGTTCAGTGCCTAACTCCTGTTGACCGTCAATGGGTGCCTAACTGCCTTTTGGCCGCTGAAAAATTTTCCCCTAACACAGTGCATGGATAAAATCCAGGAGCAATTTTTCCTTTTTCTTTAACAAATATTTGCCAAGCAAGAGTGTGACCTACAGGGAAGACAGAATAAACACAGAAAGAAATCTTTGGAATCAGGATTTCTGGCTGTGATCAAACTTCTTAAATTAGAAAAGTTTTAGGAACTCTGCAACTCATGCAGACCAACTTGGCATCTTGATATTCTCTGCACACAGTAGGCTACTGCTTGAAACCCACCCGCAAGTGCTCAGTGGCAGGTTTCATGTACTTGTCATTTGTGATTTACACCATGGTGACTGGAGGTCAGAAGCCCTCCAGGAGCATTTCTCCTATGGGAATTTATTGGATATGCAGATTGCTTCATAGGAGTTCTATGATATATAAAAAAGCTTGCAAAGCATAGCTACGCCACTGGGGGAGGAAAAAGGGTTTTAGCAGCACTAAAATGTTGCGTCTAATACTCTTGTGTGTCAAGAACTAGATTAGGACTTAAAAATAAAAAGAAACTGAAAACACTGCAAAAATACATTAAGAACCAGATGACAGCAGCACGTTGAACTTCCCATGTAGGACTATTTCATTTTTAAAGTCATCAGCAGCTGGTTATGGACTAGGTCAAGTAGGACCAATACACGATTAACTTCCACTGAAACAAACCCTTTCCCTTTGTTTAGCTTTTAATCTGTTTTTTAATTTAACCACTTACATTACTCTGTCAATTTTCTGCTAATCTCTTTTTAGATCATGAAGTCCTACAGAAACAAAGGGACTGCAAGAATACACTAATGAAATTACAGAAGCACCTAGATGCTCAAAAAGAAGTTTGAGGTCCCAATGTGCAAGGTGCTGTACATACACATAAAAAGAGACAGTTCTTTCATGAAAGAGTTTATAATCTAAATGGACAAGGCTGACAAAGGGTGGAAGGAAATCTCCACTTTATCGATTGAGAACTGAGATTACCATTGGTAAAAGATTATGAGACTTGTCCAAGGTCACACAGGAAGTTTGTACAGAGCTGGGATTTGAACCTAGATCGTTTGAGTCCCAGTGCAGTGCTTTAACCACAAGAACATCCTCTTGCAACATTTCACTTGATTTTTTTAAAGTTACAGTTAGTATAAACTAAAGATATTTACTCCTAAACTTTGAAAGGACACTGCTGCAGTCTGCAAGTCTGTCCTTCCTCCTGGGAGGATCAGTATATACACTCCTGGTGAATGCATAGAACAACTTGAATGTGTTTATTGGGGGAGAAGAGGGAGATCCTAAAAATTTATTCTTTTATACATGAGTATATACTTTTTGTATCCACTTTTGTAGAGTGACTTTTTATGCACAGTTCCTATAGAAATTCTATTCCAGATGTTTGGACCCATCTTGATGAAAGAAAGTTGGTGAACCACTACATCCCTGTGGTGCTGAACTCTGAACGGCCCATCCATGACTCCAGCAGATGCTCTTGTTCTCTTCTTGCCAAAAAAAGGCTGAAGGCTCAGAAGGATTGGCTTTTTGCTCCAACTCCATGTGCTTGGATAATCCTAGTTGCCCCCAACAATTTTATCTTCCAAAAGACATTTTAAACCTCAGCTCCCCTTTTCTCTAGGATATTGTTGTCTCCAAGACCATTCAAAGAGCGTAACGCCTGTATAACTTCTTCACTGCAAGTTCCCAAAGGTATTTACAAAATAGATTTCCCCAGATAGGTTTGAATCCCATTCTAATTTTAAACAAACATTAAGAGACTATTTCTGCTGATTGGGTGACATGGTTGAGAACATACGCAATATGGCTAATTTGTTCAAGGCTTATTTGCACATATGCTGCACTCTGCTAGGACAGGGGTAGTCTAACTTTCAGTTGAGACATAAAACTGAGGTCCTGACCACTTGTGGTCATCAACCAATAGAGGACACTTCTAATAACCATAGGGAGCTTAACCCTGTCCCCTGGCCAAAATTTTGA
The DNA here is from genome assembly GCF_026122565.2 of Emydura macquarii macquarii. Lineage (NCBI taxonomy): Eukaryota > Metazoa > Chordata > Testudines > Chelidae > Emydura > Emydura macquarii. The sequence goes on from NW_027131527.1 coordinate 2,787,613, forward strand.
ACCAGGTAATTATGGTCTGCATACCAATATTATCCTTTAATTTCAAATGAATATGGCACCGTTCTTTACATGCTGTCCTAAACTGTTATTTAATGTAGCTGTGCACCACTAAACACATTGTATTGTACCCCAGAAAGAGCTGTGTGAAGGGATGGATCAAGTGATCCCAACACATCTCCTTTACCAGGCTCTCAGGGGCACTGGGTGAGGCTTATTCATTTTAGTGATTGTAAAGGGGTTTGAGATCCTCAGATGAAAGGCAAGTTAGAATTGCAAGTTATTAGTTCTGTTCCTGCTGTGTGTGCTCTATCAATCTTTCTTTTGTCAGTATGGCAGTGATAGGGGGTAGTGTTAAGCAAAGTGTCAACTTGCACAACCCATTCTGTATTCCCCCCCACAGCAGTTTGCATGACTGCCACAAGAACTGGTGTCTTTCAAGTAACAAAAATAAGGCTCCAGCTTAATTCAATATGATTTTCAAGTGTCTTAAGGCATGAAAATTAAAATAATCTAGCCAGTGTTTTTGAGATGGCCACACATGATTTATTAGTCTGATGTCAGTTAGAGGAAATCCATAAGGAAAGGCTTGCTGCTATATTTTAAAGAAATGTAACCCTGGGGACTGGGATTGGGATACACAAGCTCTCTTTTAAATCATTAACTTGAATACAGCCCACAGAGCCAGTGAAATCATTAACATCTCTTGGTTTCCGAGTCATGGAAATGCTGATGACCAAGAAGTGGGGGAATCCTCCTTATGCCCTCCATCAGCCCCACTATATGACCCTGTAAGAACCTGGCCTTCACTTTTTACATTGTCTATCTAATTTCTTGCTGCAGTTTTAGTTGGATAATGATACTTGCTACCTCTTCATCTACAAAAAATGGTGTAGTGCTGCCCTGGTAACACCACTGCCATAATTCCAGCTCAGAGATGTCTCCATATTAGTGGTAAGATCATTATTATTACATAAATACAATCTTTACTTAGAGATCATTCATGATGAAAAGCACTGTGGACTTTTAGAATATTACTGTTGAAAGGATTTTTAATTGTTCACTAGGAACTAGGGCTGTCAATCGCAGTTAATTCAAGTGATTAATTCAAAACAAATTAACTCGATTAAAAAATTAATCGTGATTAATCGCAGTTTTAATTGCACTGTTAAACAATAATAGAATACCAATTCAAATTTATTATAAATATTTGTTTTTCTACATTTTAAAATATATTGATATCAGTTACAACACAGAATACGAAGTGTATAGTGCTCATTTTATATTGTTTTTTATTACAAATATTTGCACTGTAAAAAAGATAATAAAATAGTATTTTTCAGTTCACCTCATACAAGTACTCTCTTTATCGTGAAATTGTAACTTATAAATGTAGATTTTTTTTTGCGCTACATAATTGCACTCAAACAAAACAATGTAAAACTTTAGAACTTACAAGTCCAGTCAGCCCTACTTCTTGTTCAGCCAATCACTAAGACAAACAAGTTTGTTTGCATTTACAGGAGATATTGCTGCCCGCTTCTTATTTACAATGTCACCTGAAAATGAGAACAGGCATTCACATGGCACTTTTGTAGTCGGCATTGCAAGATATTTACATACCAGATATGCTAAACATCTGTATGCCCCTTCATACTTTGACCATTCCAGAGGACATGCTTCCATGCTGATGATAGGTTCTGCTCAATAATGATAAAAAGCAGTGCGGACTGATGCACATTTATTTTCATCATCTGAGTCAGATGCCATCAACAGAAAGTTGATTTCTTTTTTGGTGGCTCGGGTGCTGTAGTTTCCTCATTGGATTGTTTTTCTTTTAAGACTTCTGACAGCATGTTCCACACCCTCTCAGATCCCTCATTCCTCTCAGATTTTGGAAGGCACTTCAGATTCTTAAACCTTGGGTCGAGTGCTGTAGCTATCTTTAGAAATCTCACATTAGTACCTTCTTTGTGTTTTGTCAAATCTGCGTGAAAGTGTTCTTAAATCGAACAACATGTGCTGGGTTGTCATCCGAGACTGCCATTTAACACAAAATGTATGACTGAAGGCAGGTAAAACCATGGAACAGGAGACATACAATTCTCCCCCAAGGAGTTCAGTCACAAATTTAATTTTTTTTAAGTGTCATCAGCATGGAAGAATGTCCTCTGGAATGGTGGTTGAAGCATGAAGGGGCATATGAATGTTTAGCATATCAGGCACATAAATATCTTGCAATATCAGCTACAGAAGTGCAATGCGAACGTCTGCTCTCACTTTTAGGTGACATTGTAAATAAGAAGCAGGCAGCATTATCTCCCCTAAATGCAAACAAACTTGTTTATCTTAGTGATTGGCTGAACAAGAAGTAGGACTGAATGGACTTGTAGGCTCTAAAGTTTTACATTGTTTTATTTTTGAGTGCAGTTCTGTAAAAAAAATAATTCTACATTTGTAAGTTGCACTTTCATGATAAAGAGATTCCATTACTTGTATGAGGTGAACTGAAAAATACTATTTCTTTTATTTATTTTTTACAGTGCAAATATTTGTAATAAAAAATATAAAATGAGCACTGTATACTTTGTATTCTGTGTTGTAATTGAAATCAATATATTAGAAAATGTAGAAAACATCCAAAAATATTTAAATAAATGGTATTCTATTATTGTTTAACAGTGCCATTAAAACTGTGATTAATCACAATTATTTTTTTATCTCACGATTAATCGTGATTGATTTTTTTAATAATTTAACAGCCCTACTACGAACAAAATAGTTCAGAAAGCCTAACCACCAGCATTATTCCAAATCACAAGATGAATTCAAACCTTTAAAACTTCCAAAAAAGTTTAAAATCAACAGATATATATTTTTCCTTTCTTCCTCACCTTTCCCAGTCAACCATAAAACCATGCTCAACTCCACCTCCAGGCCTAAGAAGGTCCAGTAGTCTCTGCTGGTCCATCCGTTATCTTCAAATCACATGTGTCTGGGAGTTCCCTGTTTTCCCAACGTAAGGCAACAATCTACTCAGCATTGGTGAGGCCTGAGCTGGAGCATCATGTACAGTTCTGGACACCACACTTCAGTAAAGATGGAACAAATCAGAGCAAGTCCAGAGGAGAGCAACAAAAAGTTTTAGAAAACTTGACCGATGAGGAAAGATTAAACTGGGCATATTTAATCTTGAGAAAAGACGATTGGGGAGAGATTTGATAAGTCTTCAAATATATTAAGGGCTGTTATAAAAAGAGGATGGTGACTGATTGCTCTCCATGTCCACTGAAGGTAGGACAAGAAGTAATTAGCTTAATCTGAAGCAAAGGAGATTTTGGTTAGATATTAGGAAAAACTTTCAAACTATAAGGATAGCTAAGCAATGGAACAGGCTTTGAAGGGAGCTTGTGGAATCCTTGTCCTTGGAGGTTTTAAGAACACCTTAGACAAACATCTGTCAGGGATGGTCTGAGTGTGCTGGCCCTGCCTCAGTGGAGGGGACTGGACTACATAAGACCTCTGAAGGTCTCTTCCAGCCCTGCATTTCTAGGATTCTGTGACTCGGAGGCACCTGAGATCTTGGGAAAGTCCTAGAATTCATGAAGTCAGTATCCAGTCAGAGCTCAACAAAGAGAGCCGCACACCCCTAAGGAGATTATTATCAATAGAACGCCTGTCGGAGGTTCAAGAGAAAGAAGAAAGATGGGAGTTTACAAAATAACATTTAAAGTAATAAATTAATATGTATTAGTAGGCTGAGTGGGTATAAGGGACATGTAAATTACATCTGCTCTCTTCCTCCATTAAGATGTCCAGATAAACTGGTGAAACTACATTCTGGCTTTCTGCTCAATACCTTCACAGAGCAACTCAGTTATGCTTCCAGACTTCCCTATTGCTGCAGATTATTCAGTTTCAGCTAACACACTATTTTTATGAGACTAAGTGAATTGCAATAGTCCAGCTGTAACTAAAACAATACACCCAGGTTAATATAATAGTAATGACTAGCTCTTGTATGTGCTTTTCATCTTTAGACCTCAAAGTGCTTTAAAAAGAAGGTTACCATTATCATCATATTATTACCATAAACTGACAGAGCCAGACGGGTACCCAGAAGTCACCTACTACAGGACAGACCCAACAAAGAAAACAACAGAACACCACTGGCCATCCCCTACAGTCCCCAGCTAAAAATCTCTACTACACCTCATTAAGGATCTACAACCTATCCTAGCAGATGATCCTTCACTTGATCAAGCTGTGGGAGGCAGACGTATCCTTGCTTACAGACAGCCCCCCAAACAAACACTCACCAGCAACCATACACCATACAAAAAGAACACTAACCCAGGTACATACCCCTGCAACAAACCCCATTGCCAGCTCTGCCCCACATCGACTCCAGTGACACCATCACAGGCCCTAACCACATCAGCCACCCCATCAGGAGCTCATTCACCTGCACATCTACTAATGTAATATATGCCATCATGTGCCAGCAATGCCCCTCTGCCATGTACATTGGTCAAACCAGACTGTCACTATGCAAAAGAATAAATGGACACAAATCAGACAAAAAATAATAACATTCATAAACCAGTCGGAGAGCATGTCTATCTTCCAGGACACTCTGTAGCTGACTTGAAAGTTGCCATACTTCTACAAAAAACTTCAAAAACACTTCAGTGAGAAACTGCAGAGCTGGAACTCATATGCAAACTCAACACAATCAGACTGGGTCTGAATAGGGGCTTGTAATGGCTATCTCATTACAAGAAGTAATTGTCACTGTTCACACATTCTCACCTTCTAATCAATGGTTGTGAATAGGCCTCAACTACTTCCCCATTGTTGTTTAACCTTGGATATGTATATATAACCTGCCTTTTGATTCCTATTTCTTGCATCTGAAGAAGTGGGTTACAGCCCATGAAAACTTATGCCTACAAAAATTAAATTTGTTAGTCTTTAAAGTGCTACCGGACTCTTGGATTTTTTTTTTTTTTGTGGGTTTTTTTTTTTTATTATCTCAGTTTTACAGATGGGGACATGAGGCACTGGGAGGGACGTTACTTGCCCAAGCTCAAGTAGCAAACTAGTGGCAGAGCCAGGAATTGAACCCACATACCTCCAAAACTCACCTATCCACCAGGCTATTCTGTAACAAACAAAACATAAGAACAGTAGTACAGCATGCAACCCCTAAACATACACACCGCTCAGGTTGCATGTGAAAACAAATATTTTTTTAAAATGCAAGGTAACTAGACTGCTCTGGTTTTATCATTGAGGCAAATCAATCTCATCAGAGTATCATTTTATTGGAACGATTATACCCCAGGTGCTCGTAACAGGCACAGCAATAACTTGGTGCAGAGCTCATAGCTCTGAACAGGTGCCAGCTCTTTGCTTCTTCACCTGACAGGGAAACAATCTGTGGTTTTGTCATGCAGGGCTATTTCAATCCATTCTTACTTAATGAGGTCTAATCCACAGAAGCTAAGGGAATTCCTAAAATGATTCTGAGTTACTGCATGTTTACGCAGTCACAAATTAAATTCATAATCTTAACTTCTTTTCCATTCATAGCCACACTGCAATATTAGAAACTTCCAGGACCACCACTCCAAAACTTCTTGAACAGTGTTGTGTGTGTAGTAAGGATAACAGGAGAACAAAAAAAAATTCTGCTCCTCTTTTCACTGTCTGCTCTTGAAGTGGCAAACCCTCAGATTGGGAAGGTTTGCATTTCTCCCCACCATCTCTGTATTCAAAACATGACAGTCCAGAAAGGAGAAGTCACTTACTACTCTGCATAGAAGCCCTCTTTCCCACCATTTTCCAATAATCAAACAAAAATACTGCAGAAACAACTGACACCCAAACCAGCAGCCTGCATGAGTTACACCAAAATAAGTTTCCACTTAATAATTTGTATCAGTTTAACACACCGATTTAAATTGGGGCAACTTTCCCATATAGACAAGGCCTTAGTTTGGGGGCACAAATACGATGATGATGAGCAAGATACAATATATCTGTCTTGATAGATACTTCTCAAGTTGCAGTAGGACTGAGTAAATAAGTACTGGGTAGATATTGTATATGGTAAATAGATAGACTAGAATATTTAATCCTGTGTCTGTGCAATTTGTTGTTGTTGAGTTTTTCGGTTTTTGTCCCCACACTGTCTTTGACTGTTGATGTTTATTTTTTTAAATGGTACAAAAAAAGTTTCATTTGAATATTAACCTTTGAAACAGGCTCTTTAAAGTTTCAAAAACACATACGATTAACACGGAAAGGTTCCTATTTCTAGCCCTATACAACTATGTAGATATAAACTGGAACTAGGTGTTGCTTTCTCTCTTGAGAAAGAATCTATTCCTTGTGTACAAAGCTTCCTGACCTCTTGAAAGTTATGACATTGTGTTCATAAACTATCCATTCAAAAAAAAAATCCCTTAAAAATGTTACTGGCAAAATGGATTATAATGATAATAAATTATGTTTGATCAAAGTTCTTAATAAAAGAGGTAAACATCCATTTGGAGCTCTCTCATTTAAGAACACTCTCTCAACAAACACAATTTGCAAAGGTAAACATTTCCAATAGCCATGATACATGGTAAATGTTAACAAAATTCAAGTCATTACAGCTAAAAGAAAGAGGGTGAGGACTTCATTATATTAAAATTTTAAACCCACTTCACATAGAAGGTGGTATTTTTAATTTAAAAAAGATTAGAAAATCTGGTTTGTCACACTCATCCACTGTAAATTATTCTGTCCATTTTGTTTCATTTATTGCCTGAGAATGCCACAGCTGTGGATTTTTAAAATTATGTTATTTGAAAATATTAACAATATTAATCTGTACCTATATAGTACCCTTCATCTATATATATTTAAGAGGACTGTGGAGAAAAATTAGAAAAGGAGCCCCATAATTGTTTCCTTGCTGCATTTACACTCTGGAAATATCAGATTTGAATGGTTACATCATACAAGGCTGTACTCAGACTCTCTCAGCCTAGATGAGGGAAGAAGCCATGCCAATTAAAAAAAATATTGCTTTGGGTGCCCCCCCCTTTTTTTTATTTTTTTTATGTGGTATAAAACAACATCAAGAGGCCAGGGGGATAAAAATGTTGGGACCAACTTTATGTTTCATAAAGGATCAGGATAGGCAATATCATTTTCCAATTTTACTTCATAATGCTTTACAAATTCAATTTAAGGCTCACAATGTCCTGCCAGATATATTTAAGCATTAGAGCTGAGCCAAATTTCAGAAGCAGACATTTGGCTAAGTATTTGTGAATTTATTTTAAAAATACCATGAACACTTACCTAGCTGCAGAATTTAAATTAGTGCACTGATTTAAAACACACGCAGGATTTAAAAAGAGAGAGACACCAAAAAAAAAAAAAAAAACCAAAGGGAATTGCAAAACAGTTTATCCCATATGAAATTCTACGCTCTTGTCCACCTCAAGTAAGTATCAATATACCCATTTTACAGAGGGACAAACTGAGGCACAGAATGAAGAAGTGTCCCGTACTTGCTCATACACCAAGTCAGGTGAAGAACATAGAAGACCCAAGGAACCCCAACTCCTAGGTCTAGGCTCTGACCATACTGCCTCGCTCCATCTGAATTTAACACTGTCAACAGTACAACCTAAATGACATACATATATTAAAATTCAATCCTCTAGATGTTTATACAGCTAAATAGCCATATAACAGGATACTAATCTTATTGCAAGCCACTGTAATCTATTAACTTTTCATTTTTTCCCTTTTGCTTTCATTTGAGTTGTAAAATGGATATGTAATAGTTCTTCATTATTTATCCCGAGAGTCAATGAAACTTCTTGATATCTTATTAAACATATCAGTTTTATTTTGTGCACCACATATCCTCTTGCCACCCATAGCTTGTCTGAGTGAGGTCATCCATTCACCCCCAGCTGAAGGTGACATCTGTCCAGTGCCAAAGTATAATTTGATTCCCTATGATTAATGCCATTTCTAACAGATTTGTGATCTCAATATATGTAGTGCATTTGGAATAGCACTCAATACACACAAGATTGGAACAGGTTTTCATACCTGTATTCCAAGGCATCCTTGATTTTACTCCTAGCACTACCTCTCATCCTACTTGTTAATAAATTTGCAAAGCCACATTATATAGCTAAAGTCCCTCTTTAGCAAGTGTATAATGTCAATAGAACTCCACAGCTCTATGATGTAGAGATGGTGTATTTTCAAAGGTGCCAGTATAGGAGACGGAACATTCTAAACCATTTTAATGTTCATTTTGAATCTGTTCCACAGGGGTAGCCATGTTAGTCTGTATACAGCAAAAACAACGAGAATCCTGTAGCACTTTAAAGACTAACAAATTTCTGCAGTCTTTAAAGTGCTACAGGACTCTCGTTATTTTGAATCTGATTACTTTACAAATCTTTTCCTCGTAACCTTTGCTGATGAATTTCTGCATGTGCTGCCCCACATCCTTCTCCTAAAATAGATTTTAAATATAATGACTTTCAGCCATTACCATTAGTATTTAACAGGAAATTGTATAAGACAGGTGCCGGTATGTTTCAGCTCTATGCTTTAGTGTTCAACGTAAACTACTCTCCAGTAGGATTTCTGAATTTGCACCCCATTTCTCCTCCTCCCTCCCCCCACCATCCACAATTAGGTTTTAAACAGCTGACAGGAACAGTGGTGGGGAGGAAGGGGGAAGGAAGCATTTTTACAGTAGGTGTGTAATGATGCTCCAGTTTGAGCAGATCTGTATGCATGATATGTAGGCATGGTCATCATATTCTCAAAACTGGGAGGAAAAAATAAAAATAAAAGGTGAATCTTTTCCAGTCCATTTTACATATTTTAGTGTCTTTTGTTTAAAAGGACAACAGACCAAATCACGGTCTATTACCGAAGGGCAGAATTTGGCTTAGGATCTATATAATAAGATTCCAGGATTGTCATTCTGTTATTCTGAAGCCTAGAAGGTCTGTTGAGTCAGTGTTAATTGATGAAAATAGCTACAAGCATGGTTGAGATCTCTATGTTTAGAATACAACCAGGTCCAATAATCACTGGATTTCACAGTCTGTTACTGTCCAGTTTATAAATTCTCTGCCATTTTGACTTTACCAATTATATCCATGAGGTGTACAGCTACAGCAAGCTCTATGCTGTGCCAAGAGACCTAGACCACCGTGATATCAGCGATAACTCAACCAATCACCACCCTTATGCTGCAGCTAATTTGCATGCAACAACTGCATTGGCTGAGAGAGAGAGAGAGACAGCACAGATGGTGGATTACTAGGCCCTCTCCCACACCAGTCCAATAGCAACTCAGCTATTAGTAGCTCAGCTACTAGTTGTAACAATAATTTTAAAATCCCACTTTAATCACAGAAGGACAAATTTTAATAAAATTACTAAGGTATTTTCGACAAACAACATTTTTCAGGGAGTTCAATAAAAAGAAAAAACTGATTACCAGTCATAAAATTTCATTTTCATGCCCTCACCCTGCACTTTTTGGTTCCCACTAGAATGGAAGCAGAAGTGCTAAGATACAACAAAAACAGCTTTTCATTGTATTTCCAGCCTGACCAGCTGCAGGCAGTGCCAGAAATCTGAGGGAAGAGCTAAGAGGCTTGTATAACTCAGATAAGATTCTGAGATCTCATCGGAACAGAACCTCTCAATATGTGCAGGTTCAATCTAAATTTACAATCTAAACAAAACTGCTCCTAATTAGCAGTCATCAATTACCAGATCTCATTTGAGACCTCTTACTGCATAAGAAAACTTCCCAGGTGTTTTCTCAGACTTACCTAAAACGCCATACTCTGAAAGGGAGCTATTGCACACAGTGTAGGGGGCTTGCTGCTCCCAGAGATGATTCATGGGAACACATGTCCTCTTGTCAACTTCTTGATCATGGAGTACATGGTGGCGATGGCTACAAAGAGATGTAGATACAAATGATTATTTATCTATGTTTTTTCATATGTTCCCATATATTATCTTAAACCTTAGAAACTATGTCCTGGGAACTGTGAAACTACCCCTTTTATACACCATTGTAACTCCCGTCTGAATTCCAGAAGTACCACTATACAAAAGGACAAAGTACTGTGTTCACATGAAAATGAATGTTCTTTCACTGGCTATTCAGAGTTGGTTCTATTACACCCAAGGGATTAAGAAGTTGTGAAAATACATCAGCATTACTGCAGTTTTTGCTAAAAATATTTGTAAATGTAGTAAAAATGTAAGATCTTTTACAGTTAATACTCAGTTTTTAAAATAGTATTATGCCTTCTCGATCAGATAGAATACTGTAGTTTTGTTGCTGGGCAATGTAGAGGTTAGATTGGTATATATTTCTGCATGCCACACAATACAAAAGATGGAAACCATTGCACAAAGGGTAGCCATTTAACAAATTACAGTCAGCTGTGAAATTCTATTACTCCTCTCCCTAAGATGACAGTGGTTTGTCTTTTTACAGCAAAATTTTACCTATTGAGTATTTTTAAGGACCAAGACTTAGAACAGTTGCATCCTCTTCCTCACTTTCCACTATCATTCCCACCTTTTACAGCTCTCCAGAACTTCATTAATCAGCATTAGAATGGTGCACTAAGGAACATTATCAAAACAGAGATGACTGAAGTAATTACTGTAATCCATTAACTCCCTGAGCAAGACTAACTGAGTGAATCACACCAATATGTTCAGCTCTACAACCACTAAGGTAAGGAAGGCTGTTACACTGATAATAGCTATTATGTGCTGTGTAGCTGATGATGCTGAACAAATTAGGGACAGACTTTTTCTGTAGTCCCCTCTGTTCTAATGCATCTTAGCAAAACAGCTCTCAAATCTATATAGAAATTAATTAATAGCATAAGATCAGGGATAGGCAGGATTATTGAAGAGCAACAGTAAAAACGGGGGGAGGGGAGAGAAGGAGGGCGGGGGGAAAAGGAGGAGGGGATAGCTCTGAGGCAGAACTCCTTTCTTGATGCTACCTCCCCTCCACATCCCTCAAATCCACAAGGGGAAAATAAAACTAAAACATGGTCCACTTTTGGGAAGACAGTTAAGTTCCCCAGTAGATGTTGGCTAGAGTAAGCATAGTTGGAGAGCCACCTCATCAGAATTATACACACACACACACACACACACAAAATCACATCTTGATGTGGCACTGACCCACACACACACACAAAATCACATCTTGATGTGGCACCCCCACACACACACACACACACAATCACATCTTGATGTGGCACTGACCCTTGGCAGTCTCTCTGTGACTCATCGTGCTGATGCAGATTCAGGTTTCCCCTCACCTCACCCTGTTCTCCCCCCATTCCTAGGTGCTGGAAGAGAAAGGGACTGCACTTGTTCCTGTAGCAATATCCAGCTGCCTTTCTACTGCTAATTATAAATAATATGGAGTGCTGAGGTGGGAAGTAAAAGACTCATCATAAATTCCAATCTCAGAGGATAGAATAGCTGATCTGCGTTTTTACTAGCGAAAGAACTAATGGGATAGTGTCTCCAGAGAAGAAACAAGACTCTTAAAATTAACATAATGGGGATCCTTCGTGGAGGCTTCTGGATACGGAACAGCACCCTGTATCTTGCTCCAGTTCCCTGACTAGTCTCTGCTGCCCAGTGTCACCACAAAGATCTGTCTGAGTCCTGGTGTGAACCAAACGAACAGTCATGGAAAGTACTGCAGACTACACTACAGCTAACATTTTAGGAGACTACATGATAGCAAAGATTATAGTAAACAACTGCCCTAATGTTCTCATTACAGTAGCACAGTACTTCTAGCACTTCTAAAATACTAATTGCTTATCCCTTTCAAATTTGAAACACTGGATTTTTAGGTTGAAGCAAGGGTACAGGAGATATAATGCTCATTCCTCAGTCTCTTGTAGAGGGGCTTGTTCCAATATCAGTGCATGGGAATTCTGAGAAATTCTGTTAATGATTATGTGTGTTACACACATTTATTATTACACATCAGGTTCCATAATTTTCACTCAACAGCAGACAATATTTATTTAAAAACTACAGTCTTTTAGATGTGCCTCCATCCTGAGCAAATGTTTCTGCCTCATTCCCTTTCTGAAATCAGTCTGAATATTACATGTTAAGCCTTACAAATTTCTACAGGGATTTTTTTTTCTACTTTTAAAATACCATTGTTTGATATACTATGGCCTACCCTGATTTTTTAGAGCACTTTCCAATTTCATTCCTTGTTGTCCAGCTGGTTCCTAACCAATTAAAATTGAGATATATAGTCATTCGACTCTAGCAAAAGCACTTGGCAGATCCTTCAGACTGCTGCAAGCAAACATGAACTTAACAATAAAGCAAGAGCAGGATACTATAAATCAAACAGTTATGATTATGGAAGGCTTCAGTTCAACTCCACAAGCATTTATCTTATTCCATTTTTACTCATTTTCCAAAAGGCTGATCAATTTAGGTGATCAATAAATTCCAGAGCTATAATCAGACAGCATAGGAACCTCTTGTTAACCTAGCTAGTTTAAATGGCTTCTCTTCAGTGGCATGTGGTTTTGTGTGTTCCCTATAGCTATGTCTACACTGCAGCTAGAAGTGTGGCTCCCAGTGCAGGTGCACAGACTCATGCTAGCTCAGGAATTGCAGTTGGATCCATGGGATCAGGTGAGCTTGGACTCAGGTGGCTAGCCCAAACTGCTGCCCATGATACGACATCAATATTGCTACTTTTAGCTCACTACCCGAGTCTGTCTACTCCACACTGAGAATCGCACCAGACAGCTACAAAGTAGACATATATCCTATATAGCCATGCAGCCACTAAGTTATTTACTTCCTTACACCTACATTGAAATCAGGCTGTTTGCTCTAAAAATAAAACTTGAAAAGAAAATTCTCCCAAAAGCCATATGAGAGAATCAAGATTTTGAGGAAACTGTGTTGCCTCATTGCAGGTCTATGGAAGAATGCTACTATATTAATCAATCCTTACTTTAGGAGAATGGACTAATGGCTCGATTCTATGAAGTCCAGAGCATCCTTAACTCCTACCTGAATTTAATGAGAGCTGAGGATGCTGAGCATCTCCCAGGATGTGCTGAGCAGCATACAGCAAAAGACTCTAACACGGAAGCTAAGAAGAAAAAAATCTACTGAAAGTATCTCTTCTTTTAAAATGCTTGTCCCAATGATTCTGCTAAAATGGCAATAAAAGATGAAGGGGGAGAAGAAAGCCTCAAAGGTTTGATACTAAATGAAGTTAAGCAGAAACTTGGAGCTTCATGCCAGAAGGAAACGGGCTAACAGACCAAATTGGTTCATCATGAGCTACTATAGGCAATTACAATGAAACATAGGGCAGCTGCTAGTTCATCCACTACCAGCAATGGGCTTCGCATCAAAGGATTCAATTAAATACATCATTAAGATTTTACTTCACTGAGAGTCAGGTCGGGATAGGGGCACCACTTATATTTTGTCAAGCGATCAAATTCTGTATTCGTTCATGTTTAAGGCCTTGTATAAAACATGGTTTCACAGACTGCATAGAAATACCTAAGTTAGCCCAATACCGTGATCATTCCAACAGTAGGGAGGCATTAGTGGTAATACCCACTTCTGTCTTCTCGTTGTTGGGAAAAAAAATCATAGTATTGAGCTAATTCAACTGATTGTGGGTATCACTACTTGCCATCATCCATCTGGCTCAGCTTCAGCCTACATCACTGCTTCCTGTCCATTCGGATGGTCAGTGGGGAGAGAGGGGAGGCCATGACAACAGGTAGTGATTAGGAGCTGCACCCCAGCTTGCCCTACAGCAGCTCCCAGCAGGCATGGGAGAGACAGCACTTGAACCATAAGAATGATCTTGCTCCCTCTTGTCTAATGACATAGTGCAGAGCTACAGTATTGTCTGTCTGCATTTGTGTTGTGGATCCCTGAAGAGGAGGCAGGAATTCTGTGTGTGCCAGGTGGATGGCTCAGAGCTTTAAAACTGTTGTATGAAGGTGAGCTTCCCGAGAGGACCACAAGCCTGAATTGGAAGCTCATATAACGCCCCACTTCTGAGTGGAGACCTCTGTCACCGGAGTCTTGGCAGGTAGAGATACTAAGAAGGGTACTGTATTGCACATCTGAGGAGATTCTTCCACCAGTTTAAATGAGGAAAGGGTTCCTTGGAGATCATGACCACCAAATGCATGTGGTGTTTCTTGGGTAGGTACAGATTTCAACCACCCTTGTCTCCAGAGAGTAGGTGAAGTCTGACATGCTGTGTAAAAAGTGCATGAGGTCACAGAAATATAAGGTATCTTTTCACTGATGTTCGTGGGTGGGCTTGGTGTGGGTTGACGAGACTTACTCTGGTATGAAATCTCTGCTGTGGGAGATAAGCTTTGCTGTCCTGGAGCCTAACCCCACTCCTATGAGCTACACTCTGAATCTGAGTCTGTGTCGATTTCTCTCTCTTCACTTAAGGGTACGCTTGGATCCCTTGTCTCTTTAGATGAACTACCAGAACTGCTGAATTCTCTTGATGCTGTGGAAAAAGACCAAAGAGTAGGACCCTGTACTGGTAGAGAGATGTGCCTACCAGGAATCTGAGGTATTTGCTATGGGACAGATGGATTGATATAAGGAAATAAGCCTCTTGCAGCAAGCCAGCCCTGAAGATCCAAAAAGGGGATTACAGAGCCTAGAGTCACCATCCTGACGTGGAAATGTCGAATGAGTATGTTGAGATGTCAAAGGTCCAGGATGGGCTGCAAATCCCCTTTCTCCTTTTGAATAAGAAAAAAAAATAGGACTAAAAGTCTCTACTCCAACGTTCCATTGCTCCAATTTGTAGAAGGGATCTACTTGTTTTAACAGTCATAAGAAGGGCACCCAAAAAGGGATACAGAAAGTAGGGAAGGGGTGGGAAGGCAATGGAACTGAATAGGATCTCTCTTGCTTATGATCTTCAGGATCCACCAGTCTGAGGTAATCCTAGCCCAACCTTTCTGATAATTAAATACAGCTGTCCAGGGGTGGAGGAAGTGGTGTAAGAATGCAAAAAATTCTCTGATGTTTCTATCAAGTTCTTGATGATGATATCAAACCTGCTGCCAGGTGGAAGCCCCAAACTGTGAGGCAGCGGAAAAGACAGACGAGGGTTCTTCATGATGAAATATCTGTCTCTTCCTCAGTGGCTCTGAGGTCCTCTGTAGCTGGTGGTAACAACAGATATAGAAGTATTGTCTAAAGAGACTTCTGCTGGGGTAATCACTTACTCCTTGGGGTTGGGACACAGAGATCCTGTAACAAGGTGCTTGGAGGGCCAGGAGGCCTACTTGGTGCACATGACCTAAGGGCGAGGTGCCTCAGTCTTTTAGGTGGTGGAGCAGGGTGACCAATTCCCTCCCTCTCCACTGTGTCCCAGCCCAGGACCCCGTGTGAGTCAACCCTTCATATGGAGGCTAGCAGATGAATGCACACTGTGCCAAGAGATCCAATGTTGTTAGGTTCTTCTCTTGGTATGGACTTTGGAGGTCCCTGGTGTCTTGATCACTCCTGCACAACAGCCACTGTGTTTGAAGTGATAGACTGAGCTATACTCCAGGATGTGTCCCTTTCCCATGCAGTGGAGGCATCAGGAATGTTCATTGTTAATAAGTATAGAAGCATCATGTGCGGGGGAGGTCTCAAATCCTGGAGATTTAGCCTCTGCCATGTTGCCAACCCCTCCCTACCTCAGTACAAGGGGAAACGATTTAGCCTAACTGAAGGTTATCTAAGGAAAAATGATCTATTTTATATATATTTTTGCTAATGGATGACTAACTATATAAACCACCTACTTACCTAACTATATAACTATAGTTCTGACTAACACTAGCAAAGTACACAGAGAAAGAGTGGACACCACAGAGGTTCCGCCATGCTGCTATGGGCAGTAAGGAGGAATTGAGGGACAATTGAGCATGCTCTGCCCTTTATGCCCTTGAGGAGGGCAACTACCATCATGTCAAGGACTCCCCGATCTACTTTTCCATTTTCCCGGCCTCTCCCCCTCGACCAAATTGCAAATCTCAGCCTGGATCTCCAACATCCCCACCTAGATGTCATGCCATCAACTTAAACTCCTTTTACCCCATACTATCCAGGCTGTGTCCAAAACTTACGATTTCTGCCTTCAAAAAATTTCTGTGATGCATCCTATTCTTTCTAATTAGAAAGACAAAACTCAAAGCCTCATTACTTCTCATTTTAATTACTGAAACCACTCTCTCTCTCTCCAGTCTCCCTAGCTACTCTCTCCAAACCATTCAAAATATAGCCGTTAAAATCACTTTCCTCACCCCACTGCTCCAACTATGCCACACTCAAGTCACCTGTCCTCAGGTACAAACCCATTCGTAACTCCGCCCCTCCCTGCTTTTCCATTAGTTTCTTATTGCATAGCTTCCTCTGTCAGTTTGTCCCATAACTATCTGCGTCTCCTTCCACAATGTCTTAATGCACAAACACCCTCCCACACCACAGCCACCACCTTCTCCACAGTCAAACCCCATTTTACTATTCACTTCTGCTATGACACCTGTAAGAAATTAAGCAAGTTATCAATGGTTAATTTGGGGGTGGGAGCATGCAAGGATAGTGGACATTCCTTTAGTGAGAAAAATGCAAATCCATATAAAAGTTGTATACATTGGATTGTACCCATTGCACTCCCCTCGCCCGTAGTATGGAACTTGTCTTTTCAGTTAGCATATGGCTTATGCACCTGTTTTCCACAGGGAAGATCTTGTAATTTTTTCAGTCTCTAAATTGCATGGAAATTTACATGCAGTTTTTCATCCACTAGTATTTGGCAGCAGCCAAAGTGGTACTCACCTAAAAGTGCCTCTTTCCACATCCTGCCCACTCAGTCTGACATGGATCCCTTCTTTCAGCAAAGATCCAAAAGCCATGTATTCTGCCAAGGCCCAGTCTACAACTCTGTTCTTGGTCATTTCCAATCGGCCTTTCAAGATCCGAGAAAGCCCTATATTGGGGTAACAGTTGGGAATTGGTGAGGCTAGTTGACAAAGGTTTCACAGCCACCTCTTATTATATCTTATGATTCTCTCTCTGCCTTGAGAATACAGAGGATAAACCAGGAAAATGTGTCAAGGTTGAATAGTTACTCCCACAGTTAGGTGCTGACCCACTGTTCTTGGCAAATCTAGACCAGCAGCAGCACAAATTAAAAAACACACAGATCCTAATACATCCAAGAACACACAAATATACTTAAAATACAGCTCAAAGAGAGGGGAATAGAAATAGCTAGCTTCTCAGACAACATCTGACAGAATCAAGACTTGATAATATTAAACTACAACAGTTATTTATATCATGATTTAGCAACAGGAAATAAGGTCAGATACAGAGTTTGCCATGAAGATCATTGTGCAGCAATACAAACAACTTTTAAAAATATATTTGGTACTATTTTGCGGAAGACTGAAATTAAGAGACTGGAGTTGGTTGGTTCTGTTTTTAGATTTTACACTAGTAGGCTTGTCTCCATACCAACTTTTGTTTACTTTGAAATGGATATGGATACTCAGTTAGCCTATGGTTTATGCACCAGCTGCTTTCCACAGGGAAGATCTTGTTATTTCTTCAGTCTTTACAATTGCATGGAAATTTTAAATAAAAAAAGAGCACAAGGTGCAACATCAGGGACTTTCACAGAAAACAAAACTGAAAACTCCATATATCAGTGTACATCAAATTATGAGAATACAAGCCTTGCAAACAGAGCGTCACCCTGCCTCCATACTGATGCTGTTGCTAAATCCTGCCATTTGCCCCCTTTACAACACCTCCAAAATCCCTCCTCTGCCTCTCCCCATTCCTAGCACAAAAAACCCTTGACAAAGGTACCTCACATTTCAATTATTACAACTTTCTCATTTCCACAATCCCTTGATTCTTTCCTCTTTAGCCTGCCTTGAATCTGTCCAAAATGTTCAATAAAATCATCTACCTTGTCCATTTATCCAACCTTTTCCAGCCCCACTTCAGATTCCTTCACTAGCTTCCCAACACTCATCCTCATCATCTAAGTTGTGTACATTTAGCTGCCACTTCCACTCCACACTAGTCTCTCTTCATTTGACCCTTGCCTCTGCCCAGGTTACCTAACTAACTACTCCTTTCACCACCACCACCTCACTCCAACTTGTCCTTCATGAAGCCGCATTCACCTGAAACCGCCTTTACAGACTCAGTCGACCAGTTTTCAATTCACTCTTCCTTCAAACCACAGCTTTTCCAAATGTCAATATCCTCCCTAACAAACAAGTGTTCCCTACTCCAGATGATCAAGTGCTCTATTTCACCACTCACAATTATATACCTTTTTCTCACTTTCCAGCCCATGCCACTAATTAGTACACTGTTTCTTTACGCTCCCATCTCTTTGCAGAGGGTTCTTGTCTTTAGACATCTCTAAAGCACAATATTGATGCTGTACAAATAAACATAACATGCCTTCTCACCAAGAGAGACCCAAATTGTACTGATATAGATTTTACAAGAAATCTGTATGTTAAACATCGCAAACGATTATTGCAGATGTATCTGAGGACTGACTGCTACACTGTGTGCAATAGGAGTATCCTTCCTGATTGGTAATTGTAGTTAGATTTAGACAAATTATTTACGTTAATTAAATGCCACTTGAACACAAACACTGAAAATGTTTAATTGAAAGCATAGCCATAACATCATCTTCTGAATTTTAATCACATAAAACACACCCAGCCAATAAACTCAAGATTCAGTCACCAAAAATTACTTCAAATCTTAAACAGCTCATCTGGTGGTTTACGATTAGTGCACTATAATGGGGCACTTGGGATTCAGGTTCAGGAATGAACCTCCCCAAATCAGAGACTTGCACAATAAAGTTCTATCAATCTGTGCAAGGCAGAACCACAACCTGGCCACTTGCTACAACCACAGCTACTGCCAGACAATCTGAGCAGTGGCATTTCTCTGGAAAAAGAGGAAGGTATTCACTGTTGCTTTTGTTCCAGAGATAAAACATGGACACGTACCTTCATGGAGCGCCTCCCGTTTTAACTCCCTAAGCCCTCTCCTTCTCCATCTGTTCTGGTGGCCTTTTGAATCACCTGAAAGAGTTCTGTGGACCATAGTTTGGGCACTGCTGCCTACAGCTCTATCCACACTAAGAGTTATGGGTATACAAGCAGAGGAATCACACCCCTAGCTTGTAGTATCCACAGCTTTAGAGGAATACCATCCCATAGAAAAATAGAAAGCTATGTTACGGTTTGATACATGTCACTTAGAGATGTCAAGGATTGATCAGGTTATTGAAAGAGGCATGTCCTTCATTTTTATTAGACTGTGTACAATCAACACCTAAAATTAATCTTCCAGTAATGTTAATTTAAAACTAATCAAAGTGTCACAGCAATTCAGAGCCTCTTGCATAAATGCACACCAAACTTTTCAAGATAATACAGTGATTGCTGCAATAAACATGCTAATAATAATTAGGGATCCCCTTACCACCACTTGTTACATTTAATACTCCTGAAGGAAAATGGATACATCGAAGGTCCTATGCAGTTGCTGATATTGAGTGGTTGCAGGATGGATATTGACATTTCATTTTTTTAAAGGGTGGGTATAGAGGGGAAGAAGATTTTCTAGGGAGGATCCTATGCTGAAAACAGCCCTCTCACTCAGGTGAACTCCCTTCACCTGATATGGACCAGGTGAATGAGGGTTACTGTGTCAGGTGGTTCCATTTTTCCCCACAGACTGAGTATACTGCCTCTCTAGTGCCTTCAGATTCCAACAGCCCAGGAAGAAAGAAATTATGCTCAGAACTTTGGAGTGCTAGCACAGACCACTATCCATTGAGCTAGTCATATGTTTAACTTTTAATGGTTATAGTTACCAGTTCAGAATTAAGCCCCTTGATGCCCAGGGTTAAGATATTTTTCACAAAGCACTTGACTCTCAGTAGCAGGACTTATGTAATCACTGGACTACAAAGTGTGATTGTCTGCCCACAAGCTGAAAGAAAGTCTGACCAAACTTCCCCACACTAAGCAGAATACAATTATATGCCATTTAGTTGTACTAGAAATATGCTTTGAAACAAGCAGTATTGTCTGACTGGCCTGAGCTAAGACCTTGTATGAAGACAAAGTTATTTACCCACAACAAAAGCATCATAAGGCATGGTCTCCACAATCATAACTGTGCCTTTACTATTATAAAAACATGCTGGGATCTAGAACACTCATTTCAGGAAGGAAGTTAGATTTGTACTTGTAGTACAGACATCTTTTTATAGTATGCATTAAAGAATACAAGCACGTGTCCACCTGCACAACTGAAGACACACATACATTGCACAGCCAGAAAAGAACAGTTGCCTAGATTAGTCTGGGTAGTTACAGTCTTACCCTCTTCGTTAAGAAACATTTAACCAGCTGCATGTTACATGTTTTCACCTCCCTCCATATTACAAGACCACAGAGAAAAGGAATTTACTTTAATGAGGTAAGGAGAGAGTGCTATGATAACAAATTAATACTAATTCTTGATGGAGAATATGTGAACTGTGAAGACAGGTCATCAGTTCCTTCCTCCCCTTTATCAATACACCTCAGAAGAGCAACCACCCAGCAACTGAGGTGTGGAAACAAACAAAGCAATGACAAAGAAAGCAATGTCTGAACTTTCAAAAATAACAGAGAATCCAGCTGACCTCCATGTATTTTGAAACCCTCAAGGGGCACAGAGCTAGCTCCATTGCCAATATGGTTCAGCATGTCTTCTGGGATGCCGGTTGGAGGACAAGTCATGCTCTTTGGTTCTCCATCCAAATTAAAGAACCCTGGAAGGAGAAATTTTTATAAGACATTGTGGATGAATGGAGGCTCCTAATTATTAAGAGAACTTCTACATTATCTGCAATAAAAATAAAAACAAGAATTTTACTGTTAAAAGAAACTCTTAAAATGTCCTAATGTTTTCAACAGTCAAAAGTCATTTCCACACCTTTAAATTAGGAAATTGATTATTTTCAGGCCCTATACGAAACAATACTTGATCTCATGTGCACATGATGGCTCTTTAGTTTGCTGTTTTACTTTCACGCACTGAGAGTGAAATTCAACCATTTGCAGAGAGTTAGCCAGCATAAGGCACGTGCACCATTTCAGACCTTCTTAAGCCCTCAAAATAAAGGTGCACAGAGTTGGAATTTCCTCCTGAAGGAATAAAGGCAGGTAACATTACAGATAAATCATTTCTCTGTTAATAGCAGACTGAAAATGAGCTGTTTTCAAAGTGATAAAGTGTTGCTTTTGACACATCCATTTCTAAAGATGTACGACAACTGCACCTCTGCCAAACTGCTTCGGCATCCTGTCATTCTGCTAGTACATACAAACCAAGGACCAAATCCTTCACTTCAAAAGGATGTGTTGTCTGATAAAGGGCTCAATAAAGGTGCCAGGATTGTGGTTCAAAAGGAAAGCACAAATGGCACCAACCAGTCTCACTGGCACTAGGGTAATTGAAAGGACACTTACCAGGCCAAGGTGAATCAAGCCAGTGCTTAATGTGTAGAATTTTCTTATCCTTAGACCTAGTATAAGCTTCTTCACAGATTTTATCATACTTGGCAATTTCTTCCTACAGAACAACAACAAGTCTCCATATAAAGAAGTTAGAGATAAAAAACAAAAAAAAAAAAAACACTGCTTATAGAAAGTGCATACCATTTCAAAACGAACATCCACATAAGAATATGCAAAATTCCAGTTTTTTATTTTAGTTATGCTAATATAAACCCAGAGTAACGCCATTGATTTTAATGGAGTTTAACTCAGCTCAAAAACTCTTAAAAACACATTTGTCCCTACCACAAAACTACCCTGCTATTAGGTTCTTTGAGCAGATTCTGTAGATGAAAGGTCCAATACTAGAATAGCTGGTGGTATTCCACGTCATGATAGAATGAAAGCATCAGAGCAGCACATACAGTTTGTTTTCTTACGTATGAAGATTAAGGTTATTCAGCTGGCTATTAGTATCACCACAGGGATCAGGAAGGAATTCCCTCAGACTGGCTCAGATCCACAAAGATCTTTAGGCTCTTAAATTCCACTGAAATCAATGGAAGTAGAAGCCTAAACACCTTAGCTGATCTGGGCTATTTCATTAAGTATTCGGTACAGACTAAGTGATCTTTGATTCAATCTAGAATCCTACATTCCTAAAAAGTTGGAATACAGTCTCCCCATGCAATACCTTGTTTTACAGTGCCATTAATACTTCTACTACTACATGCACTTCCAAAAGTATAAAAAGTACACTATAAAAGATTTAGCCAGTGTAATATGAATAGCTAATATAAGAAAATATTCAGATTTAATCTTTTATAGGGTAGTTCAGATATATCTTTTTTGAACTCAGAGCAACAGATCCAATACAAGTTGAGGCACAAAACTAACAAGTTTGTTATCCCACTCTGAGTAAACATCAGCATACTGCATACCGTTGCCAGTTATACAAGATGCTCCAATAAGACGCTCCTATGATTAGAGATTGCTGTGAATATAATCGTGACTATTCAAAGACACCTTTGAATCGCTGTGCGCACAGATCCAAGGCAGGGAGGTGAACTCTGATTCCCTGCATCTCCCCGCACTTAAACTGTTTATCATACTAATTCGCAATTATCAGAGGCTCCTGAGGCACTAACATAGCCAATGTTAATAGCCTTAACAACCCTACCTTATCACGGTATCAGTCGAAGAATTGAGGAGAACATGTTTTTCCAGGTACCATGTATTATTTTAAGTACTACACAGCATTTTCAGTCCTCCTGGGTTGACAGTAGTTACGTACATAGTAGATCTCAAGACAAATGACTCAGTTTCACCACTTAGAGATAAACCTCCATTTTTCTCCATCTTTAAGCCTTAATTTTATCAGGTAAGTAATGGAAATTAAGCTAAGCTCCTTCCACACATTTCTCCAGGAGTACAATTTTCTATTTTATGTGAAACAAAACAAGACTAGGTAAGAAAAAGGCATAGAATCAAGGCAACGAAGTAGTGAAGCAAAAAGTAGTTAGGGAAACAGCATGCAGTCATTTCCTTCTGCAAACAGCATCACAAACAGCCTTCTACTCTGCTGACATACTGTACCTCAAACTCCTGCAGTGTTACAGTCCCATCTGCAATCAGATTGTCCGCATACTTCTTCAGCACTGGCACCTGCTTGTGAATCTGCTTGTACATCAGGGGCTGGGTGAACATAGGTTCATCCATTTCATTGTGGCCTCTCCTTCGGTAACAAACCTGCACAGGGAAGATTCATTTCTGTCAATAACGAGGGACATGAAACTAATCTCTTACCCTTTCCTGCTTTCTAGGGAGTTATGGGGCTTAAGGCATTACATTTCTTGCTTTTACAGAAGCTAAGAGACATCAGCATAAGTATTTTTGGGGCAAGGGCTGTCTCTTACTATGTGTACAGCACCTAGCACAAAGGGGGCCCGGCCTTGGTTCAGTTCTCTAGGCAGTACTACAATTCAAGCAATAATGTAAAGATGGATAAAACTGCTTAATGGTAGCATTCAAGCCAATAAAAAACAGGACAAGCTCAGTAATGTATTGGACACTCAGCAACATATTTGACATTACTGACTTATTTTAAAAGACTAGCATAAAATAAGCAAAGTGAAGAGTTAAGATCACTCCACTACTTACTAAATCTACAACCACATCTTTATTGAATGTGTTTCTCCATTCTGCAGCTACACTGCACACATACATCACTGCTTCAGGGTCATCAGCATTCACATGGAATATGGGAGCATTGACCACACGGGCAACATCTGTCGGGTAAGGAGATGAGCGGGCCATTCGGGGATCTGTGGTGAAACCAATCTAAGAAACAACAAGCTTCTGTTAATATGAGGGAGAACGGAGGGCAGAGGGTTGATTTTATTTTCAATGCCTGAAGTCCTAGTTTAATACATAATTAGTTACATGGCAGTAATTATAGGGTTTTCAATTTGGAAGATAAGTTTCTTCTTTAACTCATCTAACATAATGTGACATTTTTAATACACTTATTTGGTTCCCACAAAATTCATGTCTCCTACACTGAGCACAGCCAGATGTACTGACCGTTTTCAGGGTATGATCATTCTAGTCCATGAAAGAGGGCTGGTATACACAATCTATCAGGACAAGAATAAAACAAAGGAATATCTGGGGAGCCATTAATTAGACCCAAATTGCTTAAGAAATTCTGTTTTTCACCTGGTTATTGACCACAACATGAATAGTGCCATTTGTGGTATATGACGGGAGGTCACTGAGATGAAAAGTTTCATAAACCACTCCCTGTCCAGCAAAGGCAGCATCTCCGTGTAGTAGTATGGACATGACCTAAGATGAGGGAGGAATTAAAAAAAAAAAAAAAAAAAAAGTATTAGGTAACAAGATGTGTAATTGTAAGTTCCTTTTAGTGATGTATTTTTACAATTGCTCGCACCATAGTCGCTGGTCTATGACTGGGATTCCTAGAAATTATCACAATTGAAATAAAAAACAATAAGAAATCATAAACATGCCTGTCTGCACTCTGACTACTTTGCTGGATTCCCAATTCTGTGAAAGGTTCAACCTATCTGACGTTTCCAAGTTCAGGAACTAAATTCATCAACGTAGTAATCAGTCAGAGAACTAGGAAGCTTTACCCTGATCTAATTTAGAAGTATTAGTTTAGTTCCAAGGCCAACATATACAATTATACATAGAAAAGTTTCAGTGTTTTGAAGTATCTCCCACTTCTGCAGCTCAAAACGTTTGTAAATTGGTCTATTACAAACAAAACACACACTAGCAAAAGTTAAATTATTAAAGCTAATATTTGTACCTTTTTCCCCTCTGCATCCCCTCTGTAAAACTGCTCTGCTTTGGTCTTCCCCTGAACAACAGGGTCTACTGCTTCCAGATGAGATGGGTTAGCCACAAGCGACAGAGTGATGTTCTTATTTGTTGCTCGGTTGATCCTCTCATGGTACATTCCCAAATGATATTTTACATCCCCAGACCCCTAACACAGAAGAGATAGTCAAGATCAACATCCACCAACCATATAAATTATTTGCAATTCAATGTTTAAAATCTCCACTTCATACTGAAAATTGATTCTGTTTAGTTATGTGTCATTCTGCATGGAATTCTTTTTTTTTTTTTTAATAATTTAAAATTTTAATCATTTGCTTCTGTTTTAATATCTCAGTGTCAGACCCCAACACTTAATATTAACTAAGCACTGAGAACATGCTTGTCTCTGTTCAAAAGAGAGGAAGATGGTTGGAGCTAACATGCGATGTTAGAGAGAGATGCTGTGATTTGAGTACCCATGACTACTGTTTAGAGTTAATGACTAGAAATCTTTCTGCATTTACAAGATATGCCATAGCGTTTTGTAAAGAATAAAGTTACCAACGAACCTCACTGATTCTGATCACAAACTAGAAACCAAAACAAAACTAAGCACATGAATAGCTCCTAATAAGGCGTATTTACTTGGAGCATCCAGAACAATTCAATACTTATCCTCTATCAGTAATAAAGTTGCATATTACCTCATCAGCTGCTTCAAGTTTTGGATCAAACTGACAGAAGATCTGCTCCAATTCCTTTCGGATGACATTGGCCAGTACATTCAACCTACCTCTAAGAAACAACAGAAAGTTCTTTGATAAAAACTTACCATACAATATTGGAAATTACAAAAAAAAAAAAAAAGATTTTAAACATCTAAAATACTGTTCTTTAAACCTACAACCACTCCCTCCAGCCCTGCCCACACACCAAGGTGTCCCTACTGCATCTCCATTAGCACTCCATAATCACAAGCTATGGCTTTTTTTCTTTTGTGGGTTTCTATAACAACCCTAACATGCCATCAATGGATTGCTATTATCCAGACCAGTTACTTAGTAATTATCACAGGTGAGAGAGAGTTTTACTTAGTTTGACTATTTGGGGGGAAATAAGGGGGTACCATATTTTGCCTTTGGATACACATGCACAGCTACTCTCATTCACACCCATGTGCAGGTAGGATATGGCTCTTTGAAAATACATTTAATTAATGGTTATAAGCAATAAGTCACAGCAGGTTGTGCATTAGTTGAATATTGCGACTTGCTTCAGTCATGTTGTGAGGCAGAAGGCCAAAAAAATGCACCAATAGCCAACTAACAATCCCTGGAGTGGCTTACTGCTATCACAGGACAGCTCCTTCATTTTACATTTTTTGATTTTTGTATTTAAGTTTAAAAACACACACACAATTTTATGACATCTATGTAACATTTGAGAGTATGAAAATTAGCTCCTAGTAAAAGTTTATGAGAAAATACCCTTATAAACCCTTTTTCCCCTACTATGATGGAGATATATGTATATATTGTTTGCTAATTTTTCCTACCCAGTCTTTTAAAGCTCCCTGAATTACATGGACCATTTCTCCCACCTACTAGAAAGCTGACTACCCTTTCAAAAAGAATCTGTGGCTCAGCAGCCATGTTCCAAATACTAAAGTGTTTTAAAAGTTGATTATATTGACAACTGTAGCATAGATGCAGCTGATTCAGACCTGGGAACAAAACAAATTCCACAAGCAAATGTGCATCTCACTTGTTAAATAAAAGGAGATTTAATTCCCCTTTTTAAAATGATTCTGCTCCTTCCTGTTTAAGATCTTCTTCATCAACAGAGTGCCCCCATTCCTGGCACTGCCTTTCAGAGTATGGATTGGTACATCCTATTTCACCCATCTTCTCAATTCCAAGCTCTCCTCAGTGGGGACTAAAGTAAAATGCCTGCCAGACTCACTTGCTATTTCAAAGCAGATCTTGACTGGTCTCCAGTTGAGAAAGCTTTGGCCCCTCACTAAAAGACAGCTCCCCTAGGACTCTGTGCTATTTATACAATCTTTTAGCTGGAATAATTAAACGGTTTTACCCCAGCCTCTCTAATCACATTATATTCCCAGTCTCTAACAGGGGGCTTGCAATCTAAAGCAGCCTCTGTCACACTTGTGCAAATGAGTGCTTTCTTAATTGCCTTTATTTTAAATGAACGGTTTTACCTGTGAGGCATCCCCATGATTACATATTCAATCCCCATTTCACTGGATTTGTCAATGATGGTTTTAAGAGCAGGAATCATTACTTCACATCCTTCCAAACCAAAACGCTTCTCCGAAGACCACTTGCGGGCAAGGAAGTCTTCAAATCTTGCCAAAAGAGGGAGAGAAAAGCAATAAGTTAAGGAAATGCAGCAGATGATGATTTAAAAAAAAAAAATCAACTGAAGGGCATTTCCAAAAGTAACACAAGATGCCCACTGAAGGTTTAGAGAAGACTTCTCAATACACATTCATATTTCTCAGAGCATGAATTTTAGTGGGGGTAAATAAGTCTATAAAAGAGGAGGGATTTCTCCCTCTCTCTGTCTCTTCCCCCTACCCTCCCTGCCCACCTTTAAAAGTTTTCACCAGCATTTTGTGAATTGATCTTGAGACTTTGAAAATATTATGAAGAACAAAACCAAAGCACAAAAAGAAGAGTTACCTCCTTATGGCAAAATTTCCTTCGGTCAGATATTGACTTTTCTACTCTGCTTTCCCTACATGTGTGAAGTTCCCCACTGACTGCAATGGGGAAAGCCTCACATGCAGGGAAAACAGAATGTCAGAAGAGTAAGCCACCCTGCAGATCCAAGAGGAGACAGCAGAAAGTCCCATATCCTCTGGAAGTAACAATGAGTAAACAATTAAAGGAAATGGCTGCAAAAAAATTTGCAGCAGAAAACATGTAATTCCAGGGGAAATCTTGGAAACCCTATTCAATGGCACAGTTTTTCAGACTAAGTGATGTAACAGTTGGTAATTTGCCAAGAGCCACTACACTGGAATCTATGCCTCAGGAATCTGTAACTACAGACATAAAATCTGTCCTTTACTGACAGTTCTATGTTGTTCCATCCTTTAATGGGTTTGGGCCAGAAGCGCTGCACACAGTTAAAGTGGCTTTTAACAAATGCTGAAAGGGTCATTTATAAAGCCTAAAGATATGGAATACAAAGAAAAATAAATCTTCATGAAATAACATTAGTGGTTACATCATCAGTGTAATGCAAAGCTTGATAATGTCCCTTAATACTCAGCTTACTCACCAAGTATAATGCTGAAGGTTACCTCTGACTTAAAACTTAAAAGCCAAAACAGCAGTGAAATGGAACATTTCCAGAAAACTCTTAGTTCACCCAACAGCTTAGATCGAAGGTAGTGTGGAACCTTAAGAACAATGGCCAGATCCCTCAGCTGATGTAAATTTGATAGCACCATTGAAATCAATGGAACCACGTCGATTTACAAACAGCTCAGGGATTGGCTCCCTCAGATCATAAGCCCTCTGGACAATGGGGTCAATCAAAATGGCAGATGTATCAGCGATTTTCCTTTCTTTTGGGGCTTGGCGTTAACCCAGTTGTGCACAGCTTAACTTTTTTGTTGGTTTGTTTTTCCAGTTAGCAAGTGTATTTATCAGAGCATGTTGCCACTGACTTTGACAGCATTTTTAACACTTAAAAGTGACATCTTGCAAGTCGTCATTCTGGGCTGCTGCAATTTTCAGTGTTATTGTGCAACGCCTTATCCGCTGGCATATCATGTACGAAGCAATCAAAAGAGGCCAGTTAGGCATCTCTTTTGGGAAAGCCTGGGGGAGGGGCAAGGGCAGAGGGATTTTGATTACACATGTTTAGAAATAGCTGGTTATCCTACTGTCCTCCAGAAAAGTATGTCAGAAATGTTCACAAGCAGGCAGGCCATAGATGGACAAAGCCGATAAGTTGTGCTCGTCATGTATTAAAGCCTTTGATGTGATAGAGTCACAAATTGATAACATTAAAAGGCTCTCTCCTCACAACGTCCCATCCTTCCTGCCTCCCTCCATCCACACGTGGGAATATAAAAAACAAAAAAGTTTCTCCTCCTTCCTTGTGTAACATTTGGGTCCTAAAATAGCATTTGGAAAACCAAAGCCTTTCTGGTGTTCAGAGAGCAATATGCTCATACGTGGAGAGTGAAGAGGTATCAGTGCACCTTACCTAAAAGGCTGCCTATAACATCTAAAGAAAAATAGGACTTGGTTACCACAACTAGAAGGGATTTTTATGGCTTTATTAGTATTTTGATCAAATTCTGACAAGTCTATCATTCTAAAGAAGAGAAATGTACATGCAACCTCCAGGTCAACAAGATATTTAAACCAGCCAAGTCAGAAACCCACTAAACAATCCAGGCTTAATTTAGTAGTCCCATCACACTCTTCAAGGGACAATGACAGCTAATTCAGGCCAAATTTAGGTTGCTAAGTTAAAGTCCACCCCCCCAAAAAAAAAAAAAAAAAAAAAAGGGACAAAGGATAGGTATGCAAAACAAACTTGAATAATCTAAATTTTCCCTGAACTAGCTGAAATTTAGGTTGTTAAACTTTCACAAAAAATATATTTCACACACCACCACCCCCCCCCCCCCCCCACACACACACACCTTGTTTTAAAGTAGCAGCTTTTGTCAGATTTAAACATCCTCCCTGCCAGACTGTGAAACTAAACACCATGGGGACTTGTACATGAGAAGGAGAGAGGGACAGAGACAGGCATGTCTAGAAAGACCTCGATCCCGCCAGCTCGTGTGCAGCCATTAGAATCTGGACACATGAATCAGACTGCAAAATCAGGGCCTAACATTGCCTGTGTTTAAAAAGTGCATCTCCAGAAATATGCAATGGACATGTTTTCTAAAATAAAAAAATGACTCGGATGCGATTTCTAAATCTGCCATAAACAAACAGCACAAATGAGAAGTTAAATGATTAAAACTGAATTTAAAAATTTAAAGGGATATTATAAACATGGGAAGGATTCTTAGTGAGACAATGCCCCATGAACTACAAGGTGGCAAATCCAGAGAGTATGAAGCAGATTTTGCACATTTGGTAAGGTGTTTGGCCCTTTCACCTGCTGATCAAAAACTCAGGTCCCTCCACAGGCAGAAGGAATGCAAATTCCTGCATCGGGAAGATAAATGAGGAAACCTCACACAGTCAGGTTGTTTAACAACCTGTCCTTCAAATGCCACGTTCACCTGACTATTCAGTGTCTGACTAAAATTCCTTTCTGTGTCCTTAAAATTGGATAGGAATGATGTTCTGTTGTCTCCCCAACCTACAACATTGCTGAACACCACACACAGTGACAATAACTTTAGTAGATTTTATTGGAACTTCATTTGTAACAGCTTTCTGCAGCCTCTCTCTCTCTTTTTTTGCGGTGTGGGGGGAACTCTAGTAAAGAAACATATTCCCATTAATCACTCTCTAAATTAGAGTCACTAACTTGTGCTCACTGCAGTGTTTGTCAAAGGTGCCAGATCGACAGCGCTGAGGAATGAAGCCCTGTCCTGTGGATAACCATGTAGAGAACAGGCAGCAAGCCTCACTCCACATGCAAGAGTTTAGCTCAGCCTTCATGCTCCACAACCTCGCCACAGAGACAGTCAACATGGGTACCAATGATGGGAGTGACTCGTAAGATGTGGAATTCAGTCTACTGGGAACTAGACAGATTTCCAACTTGTTTAAAATACAGGTCACTAAACAGACAGGGGAAGAAAAAAGCCTGTGGGTCAGGCAGAGTGCCACGGTAGAGCTGCATTTGGCATAGCTCAGAAGAGGGGGAACAGACATGGCTTTGTGTCACCTTTATGCTTCCAAATCCTGTTCTCTCCTGGCACAGCTTTCTGAAGCCTGGGAAGTGTGCTAAATTATGTCTAGTTGTCCTGGCCCCAAGAGGCTATTCCAGCAGTAGAGCAACTGTTGGTTGCAGGGATGCCCTCGCCGTGCCACCTATGCCCAACATAGGGTGAGCACATCTACTCTATACACCACCTAGGGATTCTCCTTACACCAGGAAAATTCTGAGAGGGACAGTTAAAAGGGTTTTTTGCTTTTGTGGCACCAGAGTGGGGCAAAGTAGAAAGAATATAGTGGACAATCAGGTACCTTAGAAGAGAAGACTGGCAGGGAAAGCTCAGCTACAGCATTCAAAGCTACTCTTTAGAATTATTTTCAGACAGCAACTATGAACTACTTACTTGGATTGGTTTGTTAAAACATTCTCCCAAACCTCCAATACAAACCAGTGAATCTTCTGCTAACTGTGTCACAAAAGCCATGGAAATACCAAAGAATGTGACCTATTCTTTCCTCTCCCCAAAAGAAACAGAGAAGAAAATGTTGCTGGACAAACCCTAACACACCTCATGGAGCGCACCAGCCTCGCCAACAATGTCCGTTTTTCCTCATTTGTAAATTTCATGACACCAGGAGTTTCAAACTTCTGCCGAATCCACTGGCACTGCTCCACGTCATTGATGAACATGAATTCCAGTCCAATGTGCTGACAGTATGTACTCTAAGGTAAAACACAAAGTCCAGAAACTTACAACTTTGGGAGTTAATGGATTGGGAGAAGCAGGACAGATATTTTAAAATTAAAGCAAATAGTTTCTTTCAATTATCACTCCCACCACCTCCCTGTATTACAATGCGATTTCCCCCCACTCTTGTATTAATTCTTTCTAGGGGATTGTAAGCAATTCAGTTCTTTTGCTAAATCCTGAATTTGCTTGACCCCAACACCCCCAAACTTTCACCACAAAAACTAGTTTCAGACACCTGGAATCTGGAAGATTCTTCCCACCTGGTAATAACCATTTAAAAGCAGGTCAGTATACATGCCCTAAACTAATTGAATAAGTTTATCTAACTGACAAAAAGATTTCTGTAGACAGTCATTGCTTTGGATGCTCCCAGAAAAACTTCAAATTGCTTATCAAAATTTATCCCAAGAGCCTTTTTTTTTTTTTTTTTTTTTAATGTCACCTGAAATCAAGTAATAAAGATAGTGAAAAGATATTTATGAAGACTCATGCAAATTGTTTGATAGCTGTCAATTTTCAAAAGAATAGGAATTACTTTTAGATTTCCAACTAAACAGAGGGCAGGGGAAGAAAAAAATAGTAACCTAATTTTGTCTTTGATAAGGGCAAAAATCAACATATTTTGGAAGTAACTCCTTAGTTTGTCATTATGGGTATTTAAAAGTTTCTATCATTTATTTAGAGGAAATTTTTACTGGAAAGGTATATCATACATAAAAGAGGAAGTTAATAGGAGCACCAAATTCTGAGATTCTTATAGGAAAAAAAGCACCAAATCCAATTATACAAAAGTCTGATTGTGATAACATTGAGAAAGCCAACCCAAACTTCTGCAATTAAATGAATTTTCAGTTTTTTTCCTGTATAGCATATTTTCATGATTATGCAATGTGCAAATAGATTAGAAAAAGCCTGGTGCTTTTAAAATTGCCACACAAATAGCAGGGGGATAAGACAAACAGGCACAAAACAAACTTAAAAGATACACTCTACAGTCTGCAATATAGAAAATGACCATGGATCCCCTCCAGTGCCCCAGTACATGCGCTGAGTCCAATCCCGCAAGGTGATGAAGCCAATAGTTGAAAGCATTCAGTACTTCGAAAGGAGCATCCAGCAAGATCAGGTACTGTGATTCATTTCCAATATAATCTGCTATCTCATTTTTGGTTCTCCCCACATTATTCTGTTAAATGTTTCCAGTTTCACAGAATTCATATGGCATAATTACATCAGCTATTGGGGAACAAATACAACTATGCAAGAGGGAGGAAAAGCCACTATCCCACAAGCCATTTCCAATCTGTAATGGGGTTGTCGTGAGTTTAGGGTCCAGCCCCAAAGTAATTACTCAGGAAAGAGTCTCACTGATGTCAAGGCTGCAGGATAGAACTCACAATGCATCCTGGAGAAATGCATGGAATGGAAGCTAGTGACTGTAGGCCGCGGAAGATATTTGTGATGCGTTGGACAGAGATAGGGGCTTGACGGGCCTGGTCAGAACTGGTTTGATAAGAGGCACTGCTCAGCTTGCTAAACAGGCTGTGCAAGGCCGTGTGAATTTGTCTGTGGTGCCAAAAGAGGAGGAAAGTGAGGAAGCAAGGTCAGGTGCTGTAAATTAGCCAATGCTTGCTATTCCCTACAGAATGCTGTATAAAAGCTTGCAATGCAAATTGTGGCCTACAAGGGATGTGTCTGTGACGGACCCAAAGAAAAACACAAAGGAATGTTTTAGGGGCCCTTATCCTGCAAAGCAATCTGCCAGCATGATCCTTCTACAGGATGAGGGCTTAAATTAGTATTGTGCTGAAAGGCCCACCACGAGAGTGACCAGACAGCAAATGTGAAAAATCTGACAGAGGGTGGGGGGGTAATAGGAGCTATATAAGAATTAGCCCCGAATATCGGGACTGTCCCTATAAAAATCAGAACATCTGGTCACCGTACCCACCACCACCTCCCCTCCTCCTCCTCCACTGCTCTGGTTATTTGGGGCATTTGATAGATGACACTGAAGCTTCTACCTTTATAAAACCTCTCAGGTCACCTTTAATGCCATTCGAAGTTCCGTTCTGTGTCCTATTAGCAGCTGAAGTGGAATGGACCAATTTCATAATATAGAAACTGGCACCAGCAGCCCACTTCCATTTGGATGAAAGCAGTTACACAAGATAAATTGCCACACTGACCTCCAGCCGCTTGATGATCTCTCGTAAAGAAAGAGCAGTCTCATTTCCTCCTATGAAGGTGGTTGTAGGCAACCGAAAAACCTTGTCCAAGTCAGATTCATGCAAACCATAAAACCCTACAGCGTGTCAATTGATGAGAAAGGGGTGGAGAGACAAAAAGCACAAAATAAAGAGGCAGTATGTCCTGGTCAAGACAACACACAGTGAAAGTTTAAGCAGGCTGTATTAGAAATATAAAGAAACACATCTTAACCTTGGGGAAAAGGGGGCAAATAATATTCGGAATTGCCAGATTCTAATGCACATCATACTCATCACTACTTGGAGAAATGCATTATAAACTGAGTGCAAGCACATTGGCAGAGTTTTCAAGATGTTAATTAGATGAAGGAGCAAATTTCATTTATTAGATTGGTATCTGCTATGCAAGCAAGTGGTGCAATATTCCAGTGGAAGGCTGTATGTGACAGAAAACCTTCAACATGGGGAATAACATGGCACCTTCACTATGTTCCACGTTCCCATTACTTTAGCCTTTATTTATTTATTTATTTCACCTTAACTCATTTCTGCCATGAAATGTGGCAATACAAGAAAAAAAAAAAAACCCAAACATTTTGAACAGAATCAAAATGAGTACATGAATTAACCCATCACACCTTCCCCCATTTTTAATTTTTGAACCTCATTTATGTAATTTCTAAGTTTAAACTATAAGCTTTTTAAGGAAGGGACTTGCAAAAACAAGTAAGGGAATCATCATCATGCCCAATGCATTTTTGGGAACACAAAAATACATAACATAGTTGAGTTCATTCCAGCTACTTCTGGTAACTCCCCTCTGATAATCTCTCTTTACAGACCAATCTGTTTTCAAAAGAATATAAAATTGTATTCTCTGAAACTCTTCCTACTACCTAAAAGTGTAAATACTATAAAGTCCATAAGTAACATGATGGCAAATAAAATAATTAGCAGCCTTTTAGCCAATAGAATGCTTTTATACAACCACTGAGTAATACAATAAATTACTGTAAGCATTACCTAAAAATAGCAGCAGCAAAATCAGAAGTAATAAAACAGACTGAAGAAAATCCAGACTGAAGAAGTGATATACTTGTTTATCAGAGATGCAACAGAAGTAGGGCTATAATTGCACTGCACACACATTCAGTCCTTGGCTTTTGAGACTGCCAACAAGAGTGCCAGCTAGTTTTGCAGTCTGGGGACATTCACTGACATTATCAATTTATTTTACACATGCCATCAAACAGTCACCATATTGTAACTTTCTGCCACTATTTATCTGTGTTACATTTGAACTGGAAACCCACAGGGGAAAAATATCAGGGTCTCATTTTAATGTTAGGAGGTGAAATTGACCCTGTCTTTGCCATTAGTAACTGAAGTCCTACCCATAACTTCAGATTTGAACTAGATGGTTTACAAATCAGTTTCTCTCATGGCCACATACTGTGAAAAGAATGTATTATCTCTGCCCTTGATTTAGGGATCTCTGGACCTTGCCAAGGCCAAGAAATCAGTTTCAACCAATTTTTAACCTCACTATCTTTTACAGTTTCAAGAAATGAGGTATGAACAAGACCGACAAGCACCACAACATTGCTCATAGTACATGATGACGTTTCCGCATGAGGAAACTTAATGTTAACCCACTGGAAACTCTGAACACATACCGTAAGCAAGTACTGTAGCATTCATTGACTGACAGCCTGAATACTACCCAGAAATCTAAGAGTTAACGAGAGAAAAAAGGATCAATGTTCAAATTCTAGAAGGGAAAGAGCAGTAAGCAACTTAAAGATCAAACCAATATGGAACTTAGTGTACTCACTATGGAACTAAGTAGTTCCATCAGCTTTACCATTCAAGACAGTCAGTTCATTGACATTGTTATTACTAATATGCAATCTTTGCATTTACATGCAAATAATGAAACATGTAATAGAAGTGATTTGGGCACAAATAGAACAGCTGTGCCTTTTACCTCAGCACTGCATATTTACTAGAGCATCATTTCAGGTTTAAAGGGATAAGGATCTTTGAGCTTACACCTCACTGAAGATCTTTTTAGGCACTAGTATTTTGCAAAATGTGTTCTCATAACTAGTTATATTGTAAATAGAACTCCTAAAGGCAACTGATACATTGGACACTACATACAGGTAATGAATATCTGAATATCATGGCCAGCAATACATAAGTATCCTGTGTGGTTATTAGAGGCTCTTCACAAGTTTCTTTATTGGTCTATCACAAGTTATTGAGGAACAGTTAGCACTGAACTTGGGAGTCCCATCATCCACACTCCAACTTCCTTCTTTCTTACTTTGCTCACATACTCATATCACACATTCCACCAGACACACACTTACATGCCACCCTCACTTCTAACCATATCATCCCTTCCTGTTTCACAGTGCATGCATCTTTTTCATGTGATGTCATATTCCTGACAGTTCTTCAAGATGCCCAGGATTTCATGTAGCATTATTTCTGAGGTTCAGAGAAGCCATGTCAATGCAAACCATTGAACTTGTACTTAAAGTCATGATAAGGTTGAAATATACTCTGGATACCCTGAAGGACTTTTGTGCTCTCTCTCTCTCTCTGCCTTCTCTCTTCCCAGCAGGCTGAGATTGAGAACATAACTAATCTGTCTCATGCAATGCATGAGTCTGGAAGCCAAACTCAACAGGGTTCCAATGGTGCCCCATTTTGGAGAAAGTAAGACCTCTCACTTTAATCAAAAGTGCAGACAATTGTTCACAGTGAAGGTAATACAGCTGGGATCCTGAGTGCTTGATGCTTTCCTTTCACAGAAAACAAACAACAAAGAAGAGAAATGAAATCATCTCAAGAGGGGAAAAACCCTGCACTCTCTTCAAGGCAACATGTGCGGCACTTTATTGAGAAGGAATCACAGAATGGCTCTTTGACCTGCATAAGGCAAGCTACTAGCAGCCTTGAAGCCCCTCCTAACCTGTGCCACTGCCAATGCGTGTAGTGCATCTTCTTCACCTTGCCCAAGTGGTGAGCTCTCATATAAAGCCACCAAAGGCTGGTCAGGCAAGTCTCCTTTACCATCATCTAGTCTGTGATCAGCATGACAAAAGCTTTAGACACCACCACCGCAGTAGGTCAAAATTGCATGTCCCAAACATGAATATAAGAGTGTGACATACTAAGTATTTCTGCCACCACTGTTCTGGATTGGAACCCTCTTTTCCCACAATCCCTGTGACACCACACCTTCCCCATCTACTGCTGCTTTTTGTGCCTCGCATTTCTAATAGATACCATGATCAGCAGTTGCAGACTGCACATAGCATGAGGTGATCCAAGTGTTTTAATTTTAAAATTACCTATATTTGTTCATTTTCAGTTAATTTAAGAATACAGCTATTATTACTTCTCAACCCATAGTATATCATAATTCTTTTGCTTATACCAGAGAGCAGGCTCAGGTAAGGGAGCTTACGCAGTGACTAAGAAAGGGTTTTTCTTCAGCTCTTCCTACTCTAGCAGAAACCCTACTCCCTCTGCAGAAGCTTGACAAAAACTCCCTTGCAGGGCTGCAGTTATTTTGGCATCCCCCATGCTTAGGCAGAACTGGTGGGGTAACCCAAGACTTTTTAAGAAAGTGATTATACAGCCAACTTCTGGAATTCCCTTATAAAAGGAACAGGGGCCTAGATGAGTCCAAACTAAAGAAAACACAAAAAACCACAAATCCTTTGGCCAAGTTAATCTGACCAACTGAATCACCTTAAAGATGATGATGATCAAATGAGGAAAAACAAAATGAGCCAAATTCACTGAAGTTATGGAGCTCCGCCAGGAATTGGAGATTATACACACACTTGCCATATGAGGCAGTCAGAGTCATGCAATAAACTGCATTTAACATGCAGCTTTGACTCCCTCATCTGCACTCTGCCCATTAATCCATCCCCTTAGGACTTGTTCTAACACTCCAAACCTCGAAGCAAAATCAAACAACTGCCATTTTTTAAAAAGTGTAGTGAAATGTTTCCTGTTCTGATCCAGTATATGGAATTTATACCCACAAATTACAACTGGCCTGAGGCCCAGGATGGACAAGATCCAACTCTGGACCAGTAATTGGCTTAAAATCCAATAATCTCATGGCCCAGGAGGGATGAAGATAGCTAGATTGAAAGAAACAGGAAAAGGGCTTTCTACACTATGTAGCTTCCACCCAGACCCTTTAACTGTAGGATTTATTTTTCATTTATAGTGTCACAAGAATGAATAAAGAAAACATACTGCAAATATTTTTTCCATTAAGGTTAAGGTCATATCCTATTCTTTCTCCAGATAGTCACTTACACCGCTAGGGTAGCATCAGTCATGGCTTTGGTGGGAGGAAGTGGAACTTGAGTTTTCTGCGACACTAATTCCCACAGGATGGATCCATCGCACCAGGTTTCTTCCTGGATTTCAGCAAGACATGATTTCTGGCCCTCCCACTCTCATTTTTAATTTTTCACTATTAAAGGTAGACCCTTTTTAAATAGATCAGCACCTGTTTCTTTCCCTGTCCTGAAAAGGGATTGAGGAAGGAAAGGCTCTCACCCATACATCATAATCATATCCAGAAACCTAGGAGTCTCTCTGTTCTGAGGAGTCATCTCAGTTAGCTTTACATATTACAAAACTTCCTGGTTTTTAAACTCAACCCAGTTCTGCTTCCTCACAGAGCTTTCGTGTCAGTGCACAGCAAAGCTCTGTGCGGGGCAGGTGCAGGCCTTTATAAAGTGTCCTCAAGCCTTTTGCTGCCATCCTGGGGTGCAGAAAGGACTACAGAAGAGAAAACCAGGACAGCTTCCTGTCTCAATAACACATACACACACACCCAAAAACTTCAAAGAGGGAAGCAAAGGTAAAGTCAGGTCAAATAATGCATCTGCTAGAGAAAATAGAAATCCTTGGACAGTTTAGGCTCCTAGCTTTACGCTAATGACTCAGCACATGACAAAGGTTCGGCCACTCCAGAATGAATCATTAATTACACTGTTTCATGCGTGACTAACAAAGCTAGAGCTGGGTTTATTCTTCAGCTATTTCTTATTAGAACTACACTACGTTTGGCCTCTTTAGCCTGGAATCCTACAGAGTTTTATCTAACTGGCCTTTGGAGTGCAGAGCTACAGAATATCACTGGCTAGCAGCATTCCTCCGGCACACCACTCTAACCAAATTAACACCATCTGCTGGTGTACATTGTAAACAGAGGATACATGGAATGGGGATATGCACTGCAGAGCTCTTTTTCAGAAGTTTTGTGGCCAGGCTAATGGTGGCCAGCTCTCCTCACACACTCAAAGACAGCAGAATTGTGCAGCTCCACTCTGCTCCCAAGAGATGGTGGGCTAGAGGAGGAAATTCTGCTATCAACTCCCTTTCCCAAAATTGAGGAAATGAGGGCCGCTCCCAACATACATACACACACACACATGCACACAAAAGCATGGTCCCATTTGAGGGAGAGTCTCCTTTGCCAAAACAGCAGCTCCTCATTTGGGGAAAGAACAATGCTGAGGCACTGAATACTCACCTTAAAACAGACACAGAAGCCTTGAGTGAAGCTGACTGGTTTATCTGCGACAGTATAAGAAGCTAGGAAGGATTTTTATTACAGACAGTGCTCGTGACACTAGAGAAAGAACTAACCACCAAAGTACTGAAGGGTAGGTGGCAAGGGGGATTTTATAACATGCAATTTCAAGTTTCATCCGTCTCACCAGGTTGATTTACATATTATTTCTATCTTGTTTAACTCACAAAGATTTAATTCATCAAACCTATTTGCAGGATGTCCGTATTTGAAAATAAAATTACTGAAAGCACGTTAAAAATCAGTAAGTGTCCATTGGGTTTTCTAGTTGACATTTCATTCAAATTAAGGAGGGCCTTATTCCAAAAGGGGGGAGCCAGAGAGAATCAATGCTCTGTGTAAATGTCTCCTTAGTTTATAGGCTTGAGAGCGGCATTGATTTTATATCACAGAAGGAAGCCCAGAGTCTCATCTCTCTGGATCACCAGATCTGGGAAAGGCAGTAGGGCCAAGAGGATTACAGATGTAAAATAAGTAGATATTTCTTAGAATGCTGCTATCCACTCTTTCCACCATATTTTTGATCTCCTGATCAAAGAAAGATCAGAAATTCAATCCAATTTACCTACCTGCCTTTAAAACAACTAAGGTGATAAATTTTAGGTTCCAATGCAAGTTGATCTTTTTTAGCAGGTGCTGTTTATTCTAACTTTTCTCTACATTTTCAAAACATTGGGAATCACATAATCATGTTGCTTCATCTCTGAAACAAATGTCATCTAAGGAAGCTAAAGCAATTCCTGGAGAACCAGGACACACTACATTATTTCTCTAAGACAGCGTTAAGAGAACTTCAAGACAAAGATTTACGGTCAATGTTCAAAATCCTGCAATCTTTTTTTTTTCCTCCCTCATAAGATACAGTTCAGGCATACTTCAAATTAAGCAAAGCAGATGGGATGTATATTGAGAAGACTAAGACACTAGTGTGGGCATCTCTTCATTTAGTCAGAAAACTTACATAAAAAGTATTTTAAAAAAATATGTAGCTCCTGCATCATCCACAAAAAGATTCATTCATAGCAATCTATACTGTCTGCTATTCCACAGAACTAATTAAGGAATAACTATCAACCACTGAACTATTGTATTAAGATTTTTTAGCATGTTTATAATATCACTCTCTAAAAAAAACTATGGGCCAGTATGGTTTTTGGAGTATATCTTTAAGTCATAACAATAAGGCCATATGACTATGATAATTATTAGAAACTAGGCTTTATGGAACTATGTATTGGATGCATTTTGAATTTGATTCAGTTGACAGTTAAGATCTCTGCTACATAGCACTCAAACTATAGTGATGTGCAGTTATAGAAATGTCTATATCTATTAGTCGCCTTAGATGTAGTCCAAACCATGTACTGCATATGATCGTCTCCTATCGCTCAGTCTTGCTCTTATGGTGGGCTAGAGCGGCTCCTCCTGGCTAGGGCACTGGGCCCACATCACGTGGGAGAGGGGTGGGGCCGGGAGGGGGGGGCGGACTCAGCAGGCCGGCCAAAATGTCAGCAGGCCGGATGCAGCCCGTGGGCCATAGTTTGGGGACCCCAGCCCATGGTGCCTTATTACAGTAACTGTTAATTTACTATGCACTTATTCTTAATTCTACTGTCCTAAGTTTGCCCCCATACCCTCCCAGAATAAAAGTTCCAACAACATATCATGCAGTGGCAACCAGCTAAGAAGGGAGAAGCTTCACTGGAATGATTTAGCCAACCTCTTACAACTGTGCAAATTACCAAATCCACATTTTATATTACCATCTCATCAGCCAATCTGCACTTGATTCCCTAACGTTTTAAAAGCGTGCTTGATCTCTTCAACTTTGGAA
Source organism: Emydura macquarii macquarii (assembly GCF_026122565.2). Classification (NCBI taxonomy): domain Eukaryota; kingdom Metazoa; phylum Chordata; order Testudines; family Chelidae; genus Emydura; species Emydura macquarii. The sequence goes on from NW_027131527.1 coordinate 2,829,026, forward strand.
CAAGCGCACTAATGAGCTCCGGCTGCTTCTACAAATAAATCAACTCATGTAAAAGTAGGTAGTGCAAGAATGAGGGAACGTTCTATTTTCAGATTTCCTGAGAAGTGGTCTCTGGTTAGATTCACATAAAATGTTCCACAATCTAAGCAAAGCCACAGTGATTTATCATAAAATAATACACAGGGTTAGACTAACATTTCACTAATTAATAGTTGTCCTACTTAAGAAAAACAAAACACTCAGTTGTAGTTACCTTGTCTATTGATTCTCACTCGAGGACACAATGTGCCACAAGACATGCCTCTGGCCAAATATATTGATTTACATAAGTAGTTTGAAGTTCTCACCCAGTTTATCAATTGTAGTGATCAAGTCAGATGGAACGAATGAATCCAAGTCTGCGTCCAAGATTCCTAGAGGATCCAGCTGAGCCACATGGTGTCCACGGATCTGAATGGGTGCAATTAGATAGGAAGGGGAAAGAGGAAGGAAATGCCAAGAAAAAAAAATCATGATAAACTAAATCAGTCAAAAGGGAAAACACACAAATCACTCATGGAATCATCATAAACAAACGTGAACAGCCACGCTGGGCCAGACCAATGGTCCAACCCAGTAGTAGTCAGCAACCCTTTGGAGTTCAAGGATGACTGTCTTCCATAAAATGATAGCCAGTTATTGCAGGTGGCTCTGCAGGTGGCTAATAAAACTAATCTGGGATCCACAGATCTTGTCACAGTTGGGGCAGACATTTCCCAACAAAGGAGGCAGATGAGAGTCAGGCTTCCGCAGGTTTCATCCTTTCCTATTGACAGTGGCCAGGACAGACGTTTCTGGCAATTGGGGCCACAGAATGGGGTTGCGAACCTGACCATCTTGGCTAATAACCATTGATGGATCTATCCTCCATGAACTTATCTAATTCTTTTTTTAACCCACTTATACTTTTGGCCTTCACAACATTCCATGGCTATTAGTTCCACAAACTGACTGTGTGAAGTACTTCCTTATGTTTGTTTTAAACTCTGCTGTCTATTAATTTCATCAGGGACCCCTACTTCTTGTGTTATGTGAAGGTGGTAAATAACACTTATCTATTCACTTTCTGCATACCATTCATGATTTTATAGACCTCTCTCATAGCCACCTTAGTCATCTTTTTTCCAAGCTGAACAATCCCAGTATTTGCCTCTCTCCTTGTATGGAAGTTGTTCCATACCCCTAGGCATTTTTGTTGCCCTGCTCTACACCTTTTCCAATTTTAATAAATCTTCTTTGAGATAAGGTGACCAGAATTGCATACAATATGCAAGGTGTGGGTGTACCATGGATTTATATAGCAGCGTTATGATATTTTCTGTCTTACTACCTATCCCTGCCCTAATGGTTCCTAACATTGTTAGCTTTTTTGATTGCTGCTGCACATTGAGCAAACGTTTTCATGGAACCACTCAAGAAAGATCATGGAATTAACAGGTAATTTAGACCCCATCATTTTCTATGTATAGTTGAGATTATTTTTTCCAATGTGCATTACTATACACTTAATGAATTCATCTGCTATTTTGTTACCCATTCACTCTGTTTATTAAGATCCTTTTGTAACTTATTGCAGTCAGCTTTTGACTTAAGTCTTGAGAAACTTTGGTGTTTTTGGCCACTTCACTGTTCAACATTATTCATAAATGATCTGGAAAAAGGGGTGAACAGCACAGGCCACAGCAGGGGACCCCACTGTTTACCTCTCTCCACGTGAAAACTGATCAATTATTCCTACCCTTTATTTCTTATCTTTTACCCAGTTACTACTGAGCCAGAAGAGGACCTTCCCTCTTATCACATGACCTTACTCTACTTAAGAGCCTTTGGTGAGGGACTTGTTGAAGGCTTTCTAAAAGTCCAAATACACTAGATCAACTGGATTTCCCTTGCGCGCCTGCTTGACGACACCCTCAAAGAATTCTAATAGATTGGTGAGGCATGATTTCTGTTTACCAAAGCTGTGTTGACTCTTCCCAAATGTGTTGTGTTCACCTATGGGTCTGATACTTTTGTTCTTTACTTGTTTCAACCAATCTGCCTAGTACTGACATTAGGTCTACTAACCTAAAATGCCAGGATTGCCTCTGGAGTGGTTTTTAAAAATAGGTGTTATATTAGCTACCCTTCAGTCATCTGCTACACAGGCTGATTTAAGCAATGGATAACATACAACAGTTGTTAGTTCTGCAATTTCATATTTGAGTTCCTTCAGAATTCTTGGGAGAATACCATGTGGTCCTGGTGATTTACTACTGTTTATTTTATCAATTTGCTCCAAAATACTCCCTACTGATACCTCAATCTAGGGCAGTTCCTCTGATTTGTCACCTAAAAAGAGTGACTCGGTATGGGGATCTTCCTCATCTCCTCTGCAGTGAAGCCCTATGCAAAGAATTCATTTTGCTTCCCCCCAGTGACCTTGTCTTACTTGAGTTTGCTCTGGAGTATTAACAGAAGTAGTAAAAGTAACTCATTTGGGGTACTAGCATCAACAGCTATAATTCTGGGAAAAAGCAGATCTGTCAAATGATCTGTAAAATGGTGCTATTTTATATACAGCTTTTTAGCATAAAACTAGTTTAAAAAATAACTCCATATTCCAGAAAGGAAAATTCAGCATTTCATTTCTGCAGCAGTTATATGCATACACATAAAGTGCCCGGTACTCATAAGTCTATTTGATGATCACATGGTTCATACACAGCATAAATGGTAACATTGGCTATTACAATATAAAATGCTAGATATAGCATATACATTTTTTCTTCAGTTGCTACTTCACATTGATTTCATTTACAAGATACAAATGGGGGGAATCAGGTTCAATGCTGTAGCAGTGTAGGCTTTTCTTTTCTTTTTTTTTTTTTTTTTTAAATTAAGTCTGCTTTCCAGCTCAACCATCTTCCTTAAGAAAAAGCCAGATAATAGAAAAAACCATGTTTTGATTCCAGAATATTAATTATTTCCCAGGATGAATGAAGCCAAAAGGAATACAAATTGACCCCATATGACAGGTTGGACCATTCATGGCTGAAAGCTTCAAGACTGTGTTTAATTTTTAAAATTAAAATTTGACAAGTCACGAAAGTCTGGAAACTGCCATGTGAAAGATCCATCATTTGCAAGCAAACCTGGGATTCTTGCTCATAGGTTCGGCATAAGTCAGGCATATTATAGAGATGATAAACACGATACCAAAGTGCCAGGTTAGAGACCATCTTATTTATGAGACTCAGATCTAGAGCTGTAAAATTTCCCCTTGTCCTGCAAAAGAAGGTCCCACTCTCCAGGGCTAGTTCCATGGAACACCACAGTTCCCATGCATCTACATCTATATTAATATTATTTATTGCAACTGTTTTTATCAATGTTTAACATACACACACGTCCTTGCTGCAAAATAAGTGGGATTTTAAGGTTCCTAAACACTACTCTCTGCATACAAATTCATGGAAATGACATGCAATAGGAGTTGGGGGGAGGGGAGTTGCACAAAAGAATGGTGTGGACTTTCAGCTGAGAGAGTCTGAAACTAGAGCCATTGACAACTGGCAACTGCTAACCACCCTCCTTCCCCCGCCCCAATTTTGGGGAAGAGGTAGTGGTGCTGGGATGCTGTCACTAGGAAAGTGATGCAGGAGTCATTTAATGTATTAAAAGCTTACATAACTTATGCTCATGCAGTCTCCCTGTACTCATTGGACTACATGGGAAGTTCATGAATTTGCTACTGCCTTTGGGCTAACAGAGCCTTTTAGCTCAGGCAGTAGAGGTTCATGCTTTTATGAACAGAGGACCCAGGTTCAATCTCTGCTACTGATGACCCAGCCAGGATGCCATGATACACTAACTTGCTTATTATTCTGGTAGAAAAAAAAGCTTTCAAGACAGGGAATGCATTAAGTGCAGCAGAGCCGCAGTCTTTAAAAGCTTTAAAGTAGAAAACTAAACAAGAAGGTAAAAGTCCATTGTACCGTTTCTAAACAGGGACACTGCTGACTAGGAACTCCTGCTAATAAAACAAGAAAGATATATATTTTTAGATTGTACAAGAAGATTTTTTTTGCTGTGTGTTTTTAATTCTCCCCAGAACCATTTACAAGTAAATTAAGAGAAATCCTCTTGTACATCAGCCAAAATGGTGCAAAAAAGCAAGCGCGCCCTTTTGTGCCCAGTTTTCTTGAGAGTGTCTGGACACAAACTGAAAATTTCAGCTTCTGCTACCCCTCTTCCTGCCCTTTGAGTCTGACTTCCTAAAGCAAGAAGATGCCAGCTTTCAGCAGGATCCATTAGAGGGATATAGCAATTTCCTAGCTCAACAGTGCTTCCTCCCCTTCTTCACCACAGAGTACATCCATCCTCCACTGGGCTAGGATTACATTTCCAAAAAGTCATGCTGGTATCTCACATGGTAAGATAACATTTTTTAAGCCATTCCCAGGTACTGAAAAGTAATATTCTAAAGGCCAAATCCTGATCTAACTGAAGTAGCAAAATTCACTGATTAAGACTAGGATTTCATCTTCAGGACCCAATCCAGCAAACACTTCTGACCAAACCTAGTGCTTACTACTGCGAATAATCTCATCAGAACTCAGCATAGTAAGCAATAGGCCCTGTAGGTAGAGCTTGCAAAATTGAGCCTCTGAACATGTTTCCACTGGATATTACTTTTATTTTCTACCATTTAAAGGTTTTATCCTGATCAACTGCATAAAATTCAGGAAAGAGGGAAGTAATAAAGGCAAAGGGAAACAGCAAATTCTTTATGGATATTAACATTTTAATTATCTTGTTAATTAATATTTGTAACATAACTATTCCAAGACAGCATAACATAAATCATGTTAGGTGTAACAGTAAAAATATCACAAAAAGCCATCTGGCTAAAAACATTTAATTGTTACATGCAGTGACAGTAGATGTCAAAAGAGATTTAAAGTACTTCTGCACCACACTTTGATTATCTTTTGAATAGTATTTGCCAGTCTCGGCAAAACAGTTTCAAGACACGTTATTTTTAGGGACGCATGTGAATCACAAGTCTGATGGTATTCCTGGTTTGCAAGATTAATATTAAAAATAAGAAAAATTATTGATATGGACAAAAAATGGTTAGAGTGCTGTGTGAAGAGCAATAATGCATACAAATTCACAGTGTGTTCTGAAATGAGTTAATACTTTACATACCAGTGCACGGGTGAATGCACAGAAGGCAATTCTTTTCAAAGGTGTTTTAATGTTATCAGATGGAATTTTCCTTTAACAGGGTGACGAGGAAACCTATAACAACTCCAAGCAACCAATTTAAGCTCCATTGCTTCTATGCCTTCAAAATCAGGTGGCTCCCCCAATTGTTCTATTCTACAGACCATTAGGAAGGGCTGCTTCAGCCATTCCACCCAACATAGTTTGAAAACCGCAGTTTGAAATAGTAAGATACAACAGAAGATGACATGGAAGCAGTCTGTTTCTTCTATTTTATTATTCTCTGCATACATCTTTTTTTAAAGTAAAGAACCCAAATGATTTCTTGAGAACACACCGAAGTTCAGCCTGTGTTTAGAATCAGCTCTTACTCACTGCTGTGTCAGTGAGGGCAAAACTCAAACCCAGGGTAACCCGATGCAATTGTTTTCGGGAAATCATGCTGGGAACGGTCTGTACAAAAGCATATTTTAGAGAGTCATTCAAAGTTACAGGGAAAGAAAGAAAAAGTGATGAGGCATTTCCATGAACTACATTAAAATTAACGGTTAATATAGCATTGTAATTTAGTAAATATTAAGTAAGGTTCTATAATTAATCACAATATAAGGCATTTTAATCAATCATTTTAATGGAATTGTGTGTCACCCACAAAGAACTAATACCCTGCACTAATACAGAAGGGCAAAACACAAAAGCCTCAAATATGAGCCCTTCAAATTGCCTGCGGCAGGAACACTTCAATTCAAAACTCAGGATCAAAACCCACTTTATAATTTTGCACTGGATTCCAAAATTTGAACAATCTGATATTTTTCAGTTCACATATGGGTGAAATTCTTGCAATAATATTTCTTGCAAGATTTCAGTCAAAGATGGTAAAAATCTCCTACTTAACTGTTCTTGAGAGATTTCTACTATTTTTGCCCAAAATTTCACGCAAACAATAAGATTTGGGAGTAATTGAAACAGAACATAAATACTAGCTCTAATTCATCTTCACACCTAAACATAATCCCAATCAAGATCTTAAAACAGTTCCCCCTTTCAGCCTCTCACTTGAATTTAGGCATAAATACTCATGACAGAGCAGTTGCACGGAGGAGGGGGGCCAGCGGCTGAGACGAGAAAGAGGATGAAGTTTAATGTGATCACAACAAAGATCCAAAACTTTCTCCTCCTCCCCACATTGGTTTCAGAGTGTGGCAACAACAAAATAAGAACATATTAATACAGAAATCATCCTTGTCAACATCCAGGTATGTTAGTAGTTTGCATAAATTCAAGTACAGACTATCAGAAGCACACGCCTTAGATTTATGCTTTATGGAAAGATAAGGACACTTATATCTGATAATTATATTATGAGAGAAATCATGAAGTTTACCTGGAAACATTTTAGTGGGTTTTTTGGGGGGGAGTGAGGGAGGAGGGAGACGGATTCTTCTTCTTAACCTAAATTACTCTCTGATTTTGTATTAAGTCCTCCTTCACAGAATCCAGAGCTCAATATTAGAAAAAGCAGTGCATTGATTGGACTTACCAATAGAAGGGCCACAAAGCAGTCTACTGCAAAAAAGCACAAAACTGGCAAGTCCAAGAAATCAAAGTTTTATATTGTTCTCCATTATATTTCATAATCTGACAAAGAGGCATTTACAAATTGATAGCATCCCTTCAACACAATTTATAAAAAGGATTAGATACATTTAAAAATCACCTAGATGCCTTAAATAATCCCTTTTTCATTATTTTTTCATGGAGATGTAGATGCTTACAACATGCAAAAACATCTCTAAGTCCATCAATTAAGTCAGAGAATACATAGTCCCAAATAAAGGGAAGTTGTGTTCTCTGGGTTATTTTGCTTCCAATGGCTTGCCTCCCCCCCACACACACTTTTTTTTTTTTAAGCAAAACATCAAAGCAGCCAAATATTCTGTAATTCTTGCTGTTACTTCAACAAAATTATCTTATAGATTTCACACAACAAGTGATGGAACAACAGGCTGGTGTGGAAATGGCCACGTTTTCTGCATAGATTATTTCTTTTAAAGTGACTTCCATCACATGACTATTTACATAGGTCTTTTCACCTATTTATCATACTGCAGTATGCGTTAATTTAAAAAGACTTGGACTGGATCATATTTAGCATCGGGACAAGGATGCTACTATACAACCAAATGACACCATAGCATGAACTGAAAGGGAAATAACCTAAAGAAGTCACAAAACTATTTTCTCCAACTTTTGTGTTCACAGGTGATTAGGATTCACAATTTGCTTGGTCATCCAAAGTCATTTCCATTTCTAGAATTCAGAGCTTCTAGAAAGTAAAACTGACAGATCACAGTGGCTTTCCCTTGTCTGAAAACAGATTTCAACAAAGAAAAGCAGATTGTGGAGGACAAGGAGGAATTTCCTTTCACTGCACATACCTTCATGAAATATTAAGACATTCATTAAACTGCAGATTAGGCTACTGCACAACACGCAACTGTTTTACAATGGATTGTATTATCACTTGTTACCCAGGAAAAAATCAGCTCCAGTGAAACAAATGGATTTGAGAACATTTCTTTATTCTTACTCAGTTCTCCATCTAGATCAACTGAAATGCACAGAAGTGGTCAGCTGGTTTGCTTAATTTAACAGGGCCCAAATACCCTTCTCCTCTTAACACAGTCAAATAGCCAACTGAAGAACAACAGCTCCACATCTGGCCTCCTAACCTGACATAAATGCCACATGATTGGGAATCCATGCCTCCAGTCAGATGAGCAGGTATAACTGAAGATCAGCTGTTTTATGTAGCATGGTTTCCTTGATGAAAAGGCAAAACACTAAAGTGCTACATTTCCACAGTGCTGAGTGAAATAAAAGAACCAAGATTAATTAAATTGTTCCTGCTCTGATATTGACACCCATTGCAGTACTGTCACTTAACTTCTATGGGTCCCAGTCTGGACAGCTGGGATAAACTTATCTGTCTCTTAAAAGTGTTAAGGGGATCAATCATATATTGCAGTATCCTTAGGGACTCCATTATAGACCTGAACCTCCCTGAACCACACATTGTACAAACAGTGCAAAAAGAATGACTGCACCAAAGAGCTTACAGTCAAGACATAAAAAACAACAAATGGAATCAGAAAGACTGGGGAAGCACAAGAAAACAATCAGTTAATATGTGCAAAGTACTTCTAAAAGGAAACTCCCTCCCCTATATAATGCTATGTAGCAATAGTACACTTACTTGATATGCTCTGATCAATGACTGCACAGCCAGGTGGTCCTCAACCAGTTTTTCAGCTTTACCTGGTGTCTTTACCAATCCATGGCTCTGAAACAATAGTGCTCTGCTTTTTGAAAGGTCCTGTAAATGTTTCTGGCAAACTTGTCCAGGAGGACCCCCAGCGCTGGCATTTCGGAAAAATAAATCCCAAGACTGGACAAGGTTGCAGAGAAGAGGGATGAAGAGAAAAAGGGAGGGAAGAAAGAAAATCGCTTTATTAGACCAAATAAAATCCATGATTCAAAAAGTAGTAACTTTGCATGTGACAATGAATATGGCAACATAAGAATGGCAATATTGGGTTAGACCAATGGTCCATCTAACCTAGTATCTTGTCTTTCGACAGTGACCAATGCCAGATGCTTCAGAGGGAATGAAGAGAACAGGGGTAATTATGAAGCAATCCATCCCAGGTCATCCAGTCCCAGCATCTGGCAGTCAAAGGCTTAGGGACACCCAGAACATGGGGTGCATCCCTGACCATCTTGGCTAATAGCCATTGATTGACCCTCCATGAGTTTATTTCATTCTTTTTTTAACCCAATCATAACTTTGGCTTTCACAATATCCCCTGGAAATAAATCCCACAGGTTTGTTGTGTGAAGTACTTCCTTTTGTTTTAACCTGCTGCCTATTAATTTCATTGATTGACCCCCTAGTTCTTGCGTTATGCGAAGAGATAAATAACTTTCTCCACACCATTCATGATTTTAGAGACTTCTATCACATCCCCTCTAAGTTGTCTTTTTCCTAATGTGACAAGTCCCAGTCTTAATCCCTCCTCATGGGGAAGTTGTTCCATACCCTTAATCATTCTTGTTGCCCTTCCCTTTCCATTTCTAATACATCTTTTTTGAGATGGGACGACAAGAACAGCACACAGTATTCCTAGCATGGGTGTACCATGATTTTATACAGTGGCATTATCATATTTACTGTCTTGTTATCTCTCTTTTCCTAATGGTTCCTAACATTATTAGCTTTTGTGACTGCTGCTGCACCTTGAGAGGATGTTTTTCAGAGAACTAGCCACAATGACTCCAAAATCTCTTTCTTGAGTGGTAACTGATACTTTAGATACCATATTTTGTATGTACAGTTGAGATTATGTTTTCCAGTATGCAATACTTTGCTTTTGTCAAACACTGAATTTCATCTGCCATTTAGTTGCCCAGTCACCCAGTTTTGTGAGATCCTTCTGTGACATCTTTGGCTGCCACATGCATTTCAGATAAGATTACATATACATTGCTGTGTATCCCCTTCCTCCCGCTCCGCTCAAGTTCTGTGGCAACTCCATGACACTGGCTAAATGTAAACTATTATTGCTCTTTGATTTCTAAGATCTTGATTTCTGCCATGTTATAGACCTTTCCATTACTTTCTGAAGAATGAAATACAAATGTCATGGTGCTAATCTTAAAAATAAAGATGACCTGTCATGACCTTCCTCAATCAGATGGGCATTTCAAAATGAAAAATAATCGTTTTTTTGGGGGGTGAAGATGCGTTGGCTGCCTATTTTAGCGAAATCTAAAAAGTAGAACATTGCTAAGAGTATAACATTATCCATTCAGTCCATTTACCTATGATGTTAATGCAGGCAAACATTCACAGATATATAACCAGGAAAGTTCTATTATGGCATATATAAGCTCTATATCTGAAAGCCTTGATTAATAAAATAGGTAGATTTCTTTAATTATATTACTGTATAATCCTTCAACTGTTCACTCAAGCAGGTCTTATCAACTACCATTAGAGTTTTGTCTGAATGAGAACAGGATTGGGCTCTTTTCTCAGCATCTCAAGATATTACACAGGCAACTGGACTTCAGAGCTGTGATTTCAGGGTAATCTAAATGGCTGTGGGGCATATTTTATGAGGATACTCGTTTCAAAAGTCAAAATGTCACAAACAAAAGATCCACCTATTTGCATCAATTAGTCCTATTCAAATAATAGAATCATAGGACTGGAAGGGACCTCAAGAGGTCTTCTAGTCCAATCCCTTCCAAATTAATCATAACCATTTGAACTTAATTATAGGGGGAATTGGTTATTATGACTTAACAAGTTTGGAGCTAATCCCTTCTCTGATATTATCTTTATTTCCTCAGGCAAGACATACACACTCCTTGAGGTACAAACACAAATGTTGACTTAAATGTAATAATGCAGTGAATAAGAAACAAAAAACAACAATCGCCTTCTTCTCTTTCCATTACCACCTAAGTTCCTGAGCTGTACCCTTTCGGAGGAAAGAGTATTGCTCTTCTAGTTTAAGCAAGTATGTTGGCACACATCATTAAATGCTTTGATGACGACAGAAGTGGATAGCAGAATAACAGGATAAAATTTGAATATTATGCGAAAAGAAAAGAAAAGAAAAGAAAAGAAAAGAAAAGAAAAGAAAAGAAAAGAAAAGAAAAGAAAAGAAAAGAAAAGAAAAGAAAAAGAATCCTGCATCAAAAGAGCAATCCTGCATCATCAGGGGTCTGCCTAGTAAGTCTGTTTCACCTCTGATTTCCATCACCGGACTGAAAAAAAGTGTTAATACTTCCCCTCTCTCTCCTGAGTTAGCCAGACTCGGGAAATTCTATGGCAAGATTTTTGTTTTAAAAGTCTAAAACAAAAATGAATTTAATTAAACAAAAATGCCTGATCTAGTGTCCTGGATATTAGAGCCTGATTATTTAAAAAATAAAATCCATCATCAGAAAAACCACCCTGCTGCACTGAAGCCTTACAGCAAAGTATCACATCAGCCATCACATTTAAACCCTTTGCCAAATACAGAACTACCACACAACTTGTCCTCATTGTTGAAATAGGAAGATGATGCAACTACATTACTGGAAACCAAAATAGTCAATTGTGATTGTTTTCAAATAGATGGTATTTTTAGAAAGTAAATGCCATGATGTGGAATTTAATTGCAATACAGTCTCACAAGGCCAACTATTAATCTCTATTTAAAGAAAAACCCTGAAAAGTTAGAAAGGCTTCATTTTTCCCTAGTGGAACCAGAGCCCAAACAGATGGGCTACAGAAAGTCAGAACAATATTGACCAAGTGGGAGGCAGAATTCTCTAAACTGTTTTACAGCTAACAGATTTGATTGTCCATGTAACCAATGGTGTAGTAACCAGAGTTAGAAAGTCTGTGCATTGGGCCATGCCAGTCCCAAAAGTGGGCCATGCCGACAGGAGAGAGGACAGGATGCACTGACTAGGCATATCCCAAGCTAGCCTCAGCCCACAATGCTCCAAGAGGCTCCAAATGCAAGTTACAGCTACTCTCTTCTCACAGTGCCTCTGGAGTGGAAGGGAGGCCCTACTGGTGCAAACACACACACAACAGTAACTAAGTTCCGTCCCTATGTATAGCAGCCCAGGCAAGCCCATGTGTCAAAAGGGTTCCATTCCTGGGTCTAACATAGACTTCGGTAACCCAGACAATCCCTCTGTGCCTGAGCATTCCTGTCTGTAAAATGGGGATACTGCACCCCACATCACTGGGGTTTAGTAATATTCAATATTTGTGAAACACTGAAATCCTAGGGCCAGGTGTTATCAATTTAGTGGCTGGAGCCGACACAAAGTGTTATTTGCTGTTTAGACTGGGTGTTTTAAGAGCCTCTGGGCTCTACAGCCTCTAATGTTCTTTGTAAATCAAAGCAACTTGTTAGTGCAACAAACTGTTCTCTTCCCTCCCTCTCTCCCTCATCTACACCCATTAAATTTGATGAAGCAAAACAACACTTCTCTAATTCCTTAGAATGCTTTGTTTCATCTCCAGCCACCCAACATGTTTTAAACGCACCATTTTGGCTAGGCATAAAACAGGATGGATATGTTTTTCCAAAATATGATTTTTTCTTGAAGCTCTTATTTGCCATTCATGCAATTTATAAGCTAGCGGCAACTGCCCACTACTTTTAGAAGCTTATTCATTCACAAGAGGAATTCAGTTTGTAGACTTAACATTAACTTTTCTTGAGTACACAGTTGCACTGTTCCTTCACTCCTTTTTACTCTGCTCTCCCCTTTACTCATCCCATTTCTCTTTCTCAGTCTTTTTACAGATTCATATTTTGTCAACTCACTCAGTAGTTTGGGGGAGTTCATTATTAAAATTTCCTTCCCGAAATGCATAGGATTTAGGGAAACCAGAGAAAATGAGCTCATCTTTCAACCAGATGTCACTGACCATAGGAGTTCTGCCCATCAGGCTACTTGTATCCAGGGGACTACTACCATTACCACACCCGCCACCTGTTTGGCATCTGTCCCTTTAAAAATGGTGCCAGGCAAAGACCGTCACCACTTTTTAATCCAAGATTTACATTTAGTCCATTATGAGTTTTTTCATCTGATGCTCATTGATGCTGCAGGTTATGTAGAAGCTCCTCCTTTATGACACAGCCTCCCATGCAACATCCACCTCATTTGGAGGGGGTCAGATGGGAAGAAACATTTTAGTGGGAATTCAGTTTCCAGTCATCTCCCCTTTCCCCCTCCCCAACACACATTTTTCCTGCATAAGAGAATATCTGAACCCAAGCGATGGAAATCCTTTCAATTCTCAAAAACTATTCTGAAGTTACTGAAAAAGGTCCTGTGCCTCCCCATCAGTTAGACATGGGCACAAAGAGGCAGGCTGAAGGTCTGCATTCAACCCTGGAACACTGGGCCTGCACTATCTGTCCTAGGATAAGTATTAGGCAGACCAAAGCTGTATGACTACTCCAGTCAAGTACTGGAGTCACATTTAACTAATAAGCTTAAGTAAGTTATTCTGACTCTAGCATAGGAAATCTGAGAAGGCTGACCGACTTGAATCCCAGCAGTGCATGTCTCTGGAATGATACCACATACATCAGAGTAGAAGGTTGTTTCTATAATCCATGGGTTACTAACAATTTGAAATCTAAACTCCCTACTAAATGATTCCACATCAACAGTCTTAAAGACCTGATCCTGCAAACACTTATGTACATACTTAACTTCACTAAGTCCCATTGATTAGTTAGCAACCAATCCCATTTGATTAATCTCCTCCTAACTAAAATCTACCCAAACTATTTAAAAAACAAAATCCAGACTGATAACTATTTGTTTTTTTTAAACTTTAAAAACAAAGTTAGCAACGTAAGAAAAGCATTATCACATCATTAATTGCTTTAAATCAGACAAGACATCCAATTTGAATTTGTGATGACAATCACTTTAAGAAAGTTTCAGCAGGTACCAAAATTAGATCTTCAGGTTACATAGTTGTTAGATTCTAGATGATTGGAGTGCAGCTTTAATTATAAAAACCCTGGGATTAGCCCGACATCTCACAGGGCAGAGCTGGTCAAGCAACAGCTAAAGGATCAGAGCACACACCAACCAACCACCCCCCGCCCGCCCCCCTTCAAGTTCCAGCTGTGGATCACTCCATGTCACTTTGCTGCTGTGCTTTTTGTTTTCCCTATTCCACAATGCACTGCTCTCAGCTCCCACAATGCTTCAGACTGACTGCTCATCCCAAGTACTGTCAACAGTAATCTGTTCAGTAATCACACTTGTAATAAGAAAGGTTTCCTGGAAGAGTACTTCCATATAGTTACACAGAAAGGAACATTAAAGATTCACACATTTGAGAACATTGAAAGTTAGTCTTTAAGTTTCAGGTAGTGAGAATAAGGTACCTAAATACAGCATTTATTAGGGTCCTTTCAGAATGGTCATTAAAATTAAGAAGTTTCAAACAGCTTATTAGTTCACATTTCTAATTTTCACAACATATTTGACATTTGATATTCATAAATTCAAAGTTACAGTCATGGAGGGGACAAATGTAACTTTTTCTGTCATGTCTCCCAGAAGTTTTACATTTAGATATATAAAAAGAGAGTAAATTATAGGGCAGACCTACAAGCAATGGAATAACATGCCTCGAAACAAATGGCCTTTGAGGCTGTTGGCGAGCAAGTCTATTCAGATATTATAAGTTAACTGTTTTTGCGGTTTATAACCCCAGGCCTTGTTCCTGCTATGCAAATTCAATAAGCCAAAAGACTTCAGATATAGCTTCAGAATGGTTACATCTGAAGATGCAGGTAGATGAGGGACAAAGGGAAGAAGTGGGGGGGGGGGGGTAGTTCACTTTTGCTATTGATGTTCTTGACTGTAGCGATTTGCTGAGCAGGTTTGACATTTCATCAGCAGAGAGGGAAAACATACCATTTAGCTAAAGAAAATTAGTTTTCCCCTAGACACACATCCATCAAGACATTCATAAACTTGTATGGTATCAATCTTGAAAGACATCAGAATGCAGTCTTCTGGAGCTCTTGCGTATCAGTGTCTGTCTCTACCAATAGAGCTTATTATGCAACTGAATGGACTGAGACCCACCTAGTTCCATAGCCTCTCTCAATTGAATGAGTAAAATTCTTTAAGATAAAAGTATCACCACAAATCTGATTTAAGTTATAGCAATAGGAAGAAAAGACTATCAATGGAATGGTCATATTAAACGTAGCTATTAAAAAAAGGAATTAAACCTTTTATTCAGTTTTGTGATGCCCTACATTTGCAGTGAGCTTCACCATACTTTTTCCAAAAGCAGCAAGTCTAGTAAATAAATTTGTGCTCTTACTTTCAAACAAATATAAACACAACTCAAATGAGTCAATGACTGTGTTTTGTTACCACATACTGTAAAGCAGTACATATCTACATACATAAAGAGAGGTTAGTTGCTATTTTATATTCTAGCATCACTCCAGAAAATCTAAAGTAGTTTTATTCTAAAAGTCTTTTTCCACGTTCTGCTAAAAGGTAGGCACAATAAAGCTTTAGAACATGCTAAAAGACAAGTTCAGGGTATCACATTTATATAGCACAGCCTCTCTTTTATAAAGACTGATTTCCAAACATACAATATAAGGAAGCAATTACACACTCACGGTAGACTGGCTGCATACAGGAAAACATGGTAACCATTATGTACTCAATATCAAACCATGGAGTTCTGTAATTAATCTTGTAATAGTAATAACTGAGCCTTGACAAGCCCCCTCCTTATGATATACTGCCCTGACACCATTCTATGAGCAGAAATAATGACACCTTGTTCAGAGCTCATGTCATTTTATGACCATAGTTGTTTTAGATACTAGATACTACTTTCAGGAAGAGAAAGATGAATGCAGAAGAATACAAAAGCAACTCAGAAAAGGATCAACTAGCGGGGAAGGGGGTGAGGTGTGAAATAGTTTCCAAGAGAAATTCCATCCCATCTTCCCCTTCACACCCCCCCTGGAAAGATCTTTATTCTCTCTTCGATCTTGTAAAAAGTTCCTAACAGTCTGCATATTCAAAAGTGAAATGTATAAGTGCCAACACTGATTACGAGAGAGTGTGAAACAAACTGACAACATTACAAAGAGAAGGGTTTTTTTTTTTAAATTACACATATACACACACACACCCTTAAGATTAGCCACACCTTCTACTGTCCTTCTGAGAAAAATAATGCAGAGAGCTGTGATTAATAGGAGTTTCCAGGAAGAAGTGAGTGGAATCGTCTTAAAATCTTTCCACCTCCCAGAATCAAAAAGAGAAAACTACACCTCAGCAGAGGGAGTCAAAACTAAGGAAAATGAATATTTTGGGTACTGTACCAAGGGGTTAGAGATTCACTTGCTTTTATAACAGTCATAAGCCTGATGCAAAACCAGGCCTTTGTAAATTATGCTGGACATAGTAGTATATAGTGCTGCATCATTCAATGTGTGGAGGAGATATTCAAGGTCCTAACTGGTGTAACACAATACTTTATATCAATAAAATATTAACATCTTAAACCTACTACTAGCAAGTCTTTCTTGCTTTAGGAGGAGTTCTTTGACCCCTATTAACAGTCTGATTAATTTGTAAATTCATCTGGATTCACGGAGTGATGAGAAAAAAAAATCTTCTGTGCACTTGTCTCTTTAAAGAGCTAATGACTGAAATCTAGTCAATTTTTAAGAGCATGCTAAATATAATCTTAGATATTATACTTGTTCCAGAACCTCCTTACAACTTTCTGTGGTTTCTCTCCCTTTCCTCTCCCCTGCATCCCTCCCACAAATTAAAGACAGACAAAAGTCTTTCTTCCCCTTGCTGTTGTGTGAAAAAGCCCCAAAAACAATAGGTGGTATTGACTGGGGGAGGAAGGGGAGGGAAGGGAGTGAAATTGGCTATAAGCAAGTTGATGACAAGTGCAGAAAGAAAACACATTGAAAAAAATATTTATTTTTCAACTAGTATCTTTTGTTTACAGAACTCTCACTAGTGCTACTTGTAACACCTAAATAAAAATGTTCAAAAAGAGTAACTTTTTAAGTTGACTGTGTCCCTTTAAGCATTCACAATGGATGGTCTAAATATGCACAACAGGAGTCTTTTAAAGTTCGCTCACACCCAGAATTGAGTTAAAGAGGGAGCAAATTAAAAGCCTCTCAACCCAGGAATACAGCAACCTACGTTTACAAAGGCCGACTTTCCCTTTGGCATGTGCAGAAAGCCAGCTAAAACTTTATCTCAGAGAGTATAATGCAATAGATTAAAAGAGTTACCATGCTCTGATAAGATTTTTTGTATTTAAAAAAAAAAAAAAAAAAGAATCGTATCCAATGTTCACTAGAACTCCTTACAACTATTGGACTTCAAATGCAAGATCAATCAATCAATCTAGTATTCTGGGATTGCCGAACAAGTGGCGGGAAAAGCCCCGACTCTGGAAGCAGAATATAGTTTCCAATCTTCTTTGGGAGAGGAGATAATTTAGCAGGTATCAGAGTTAATGCAAAGGGTAGAAGGAATATGAAGACATTTTTTTAATTTAAGGGGCTGGCCAGGAAATCAACGCTGCAGTCAAAAATGGCCCAAAATTTAGATTTGATTAAAAATTTTTACAAAAATCTAAGACCAATAAAACCATTTACATGACATTTTTTTAAAAATCCAGTAAAATGTTTTGTCTGTTAAACAGTCCAAACAATGCAGCAATGAGTTTGTGTGCCAGAAGCTAAAAGTTACATTCATTAAACAAAAGCAAAACTGCCTAGTGCATTTGTCACTGCCCAGACTGGGAAAACTGCAAAAAGTAAACACACAGCATAACAAGAGAAAAGTAGATTTGTTAAATCTCTTAATTTTAATCATCCAGGTTGTCGACAGTAATTAAATTAGAACACTTGTTTCCTTTTTTAATTATGATTTTAATCTGATCATGTCCCTTTGAACTTCATAAGTGACACAAAACAGATTAAATTATAACATCTGAGGCACTGTTAGGCTGTTTTTACCTACAAGAGACTGAATACCCACATGTTCTTAAAATTGCAAAGCAGTCTTCTAAAGAATCAATTAGATATCAGCTAATTCCAGAAATGAAGTGAAGTCAAGAGATCTGCAGGCAGGCGGTTTTGTCAATGACCAGGATAACAATCTCTGTTTATTTTGATTACTTTAGGGCTTGGACCCCAACTGCTAGGCACTATTTATTTAGGGTTAAGATGCCCATCCAAGATTGTTGGTCAGCATATAAACTTCTCATCCTGCTCAACATTTCTCATTTATTCAATAGCTTAATGATTTCAAATATGTGTACTTACTGTTTAAAAATATCACAAAATAAAAATGTTCAAAAACAGATAAAGTTGTTTGATTTTGTTTTTCCTCTTAAAAAACCACAATGGTTGCAATTACGACTTCGTGATTCTCAAAGTCCAATGGATAGGGCACTGGATGGAGACCCAAGAAACCAGAGTTCTGTTTCTAGCTCTACCAACATGGGCAGTTAATTCCACCTTTCCATGCCTCTATTTTCTCTCCCATCTTTTGTGTCTCTTTTCCACTTACCTAATAAGGTCATGATGACAGGGATTGTCTCTTATGATGCATTTTTACAGGACATAGCACATGGGGCACCAATCTTAACCAGAGTGTCCAAGTGCTAGTATAATACAATAATAAAGAAACCAACACCAAAATTATCACAAAACATGATAGTTTCCTTCCACCCAAGCTGGTAGCTTTGCTGAAGTCACATTCTTCTGACTGTGTTGCCATATACAATTAAAAACAGTCAACATCTCCAAGCACAATAGATCCCCCATTGACCTTTAAAATCCTGTTGAACTCCACAATCAGCAATCAAAAGTGTATTGTAACAGGTGAATCTTATTTCCTTTTTGATTTTATCATCATCATTGTGCAGAATTTAATCTGTGTTGAGGACATAGTCAAATAACAAACACTAGACGGACAAAATTTTTCAACGTTACATGGATTTCCAGCCATGCAAATCCCATCAAAGTCAATGGGACATGCAATGCTAAAATGCTGTGCAACACCTGAAAAAGTGTATTATCGTTATGCAAAGATGTACGACTCCATGACATTATGCAAACAGAGTAAGATGTATTCTGTCCTGATGATCTTAAAGTCTAAAGATATGATCCTGAAACGCTTTAAGAGAATAGTCTTTACCCATGTGAGGATGACTCATGTAAGGAAAGGGTTACATGATCAGACAGAAGAGACAAAGACAGGTTGCTGCAAAATTTACTCCAAGAAATGTACACTCCATCCATTATCATCTTCACTCCCTAACATATATCAAAAAATGGCTCCCAAATTACTACTGGCAAAAAGATATATATCTATATGAAAGGCCACACTATCAATTTACTGTGTTGAATGTTGTGGTACATATTCCTTTTGATTAATTGAACACCAACACACAGAAAACCCCATTTGTCAAATTAAGTTTTGTTTTCAGCCTAATTAAGACAAGAATAAGAAATGAGTAAGTTCCATAGCTGCATTGTGCGTTCAGGCATGGAGAGTAAATACTTTCCCTTCTTTCTTAAAAAAAGATGCTAAGAACCACCACAAGCCCCAGCAATCTAGAGGAGGAAAAATTAATACCCTTTCAGTACCTTAAAAATTGCCAATGTCATTAGTAACTAAAAATTGTCCCCATATCAGAAGCGAATTACGTACGTGAAAAAAGGAGATGGTCTCAGGATTACACACCCACACCTCTATGCAACACTCGCTGGTAACTTTGCTGGCAGTTTCATCATAGGAACCAAAGCCTATGGAAACTGAACTACCTTTCTCACCCCTAAAGATGGGCCCTCCAGCTCAGAAGATAAATAAAATAGAGAAGCTCGCACTGTCTCTGCTACACTTGTTCTGTGAAGAAACAGAAGGCTTCAGTCACCAGTGCTGTCAATGTGTCACCACAACTAAATTCACAGAGAAAAATCAAAAGAACAATCATGTCATTGCTAATTTTGGCCTTCCTTTTAATTACTTGTATGCCTCATTTTACTCATTTCTAGACAAATTATCAGAATTAAACCACCAAGTTCTAAATATCACATTTATAAAAATGTGTCTTGAGCACAGAACACAGCAGCAACGTTTCACCAAACACTTTATAACCAGTTTGCACAATTACTAACAGAGAAAAACAAGAGTAATTTTCTATAATTAAATAAGTTATCATTAAGATTCCAATCCATGAAAAAAATTAATGCATAAAAGCAAAATATTTGTAAGTGAATTAGCATCATTATACAAACAAAAGTGTCTTGAAAATTGACAGAAAACTTAATAGTGTAGGAAAAAAACATTTCATAAACAAGAATACAAAGAATGGGGTAACAATTAAGAAATAGCTATCAGATGTCTGAAGCTTAGAGATGTGTACAGAGTGAAATATTTTCCAAACTGTAAGCAGAAACTTAAATTAGGTAGTTTTCAAAACATTTAAGGTTGGGATTTCCAAAGCCAGCAAGGAGAACTGAGCACTCAACTCTCTCAGGCGGCTATAAAATACTACTCTAGATGTTTATGACTTAAATACAGCAGGGGACACATTGTGACCCTATTAATAATATTAGAAGCTTGAAACTTCTGTAAATCATAACTATTTTCCTCCAATAAACTCATTAAATAATTGTATTGCAACAAAAAACCCTGAAAATTAGATGCCTGCTTTGGTTAACCTTGAACAATCAACAATCTTGAAACAATCAATGTATAAAAGATTAGATTCATATTTTTAATTTAATAAAAGATGTTTTACTGGGAGACCCTACAAAATAAAAGTACAAAAATTGGTTAATAGTATTATTTTCAGTTAACATTTAGACTTACCTTATGCACGCTTTTAGGGTTTTCAAGCCATGTGTAGTACATTTCCTCTACATAATTTGAATTACTTCCACTCAGGAATGGTTCTGTGCCTCCTGATGAAACACATCGTTGGCTCTGTGGAAATACTTTTCTGGCTACATCTTGCTTTACCAAAAATTGAATGCCATGAGGTTTCAATGTAGCTGCAAGAAACCTCAAGTGACTCATATTTGTTCATTAGGTAGAAGATCCAAGTCTATTAAAAAGACAAAATAAACAATCAGCATTATTGTCCAATGCACTATGGATAACTTACCATGGAAAGTATGGCATAAGGCTAGATTTCCTCTTTAACAAAGTTCAAGCCCACTGATCAGTTACGAGGTCTATGCTCTGATATCCCTGCTGTCTACAACTGTGAAGGTGCCCATTACTATTTCCCACAGAATCTAGAACTGTGGACACCATGAGGGCTTCTATGGCTCTAAACAAGAAAGTGCTTGGGCTTTGTACCCCTGTCTCCTGGATGCATGAAGGGCATATGAGACTCACTAGTTCACTCACACCTCATAGTGCTATTGGCAGCTGTTGCTGATGCCACATCATCCTTCAAGGAGAGACATTTAAGAGCAATCCCCCTGGGAGATTTCCTGGAGGGCTTCTTCCCACATCTTGGCCTGAGAGGGGAAGAGGGGGTAGCTGGTCCCAAATTCATAGTTCTGTGTGTGGTGGAGGGGAGGATATGGAACACGGAGAGGGGCTTGAATAAGTGTTCATATCGGCTTTAGTTTTAAATAAGACAAGGTTACTGTAAGGGGTGTCTTGTCTATGCCCACCAGGGTAATTCTTTTAAGCAGTCTGTAATTTTTGTAAATGAGCACTCCTGAATAGTGAAGAAGGTGCACTGCTATTCCCAGTGACCCAAAGAGAATCACACACACCCTTTCTCCTCCCAAAAAAGAGTTGCAACTTCTTTTGAGAAATTCTGGGCATCAGCAACTTCCTGTGACACCAGTGGGAGTTGAAGGTACACAGCCCTCTCTTACAATTAGAGTTCTAAATGTAAATTAGTTTGAAACCTAGACAAGTATTCAACTGCACTGCTAGAGAAATCAAAATTGCCAAAAGAAGAAGATTAGTATTAGGAGAAGATGATAATTTTGTTTTCACTTTAAAACACCCGAAAAACTATAAAAACATAAGGATATGATATAAAGCAAAAATATTAAAAGTTAACCCTGACATTTCATCGCTAACTTGTGCTATTGTCAGGTATTGCAAATGGGATAATCAAAGCACAGTAATCAGCTACATTAATCCATACAAAGACCAGGTCAGAGTACATATGGCCTGCACTTTTTTATTATTTATGACTTCATCTTTTATTATACTGAAACATATTGTTTGCTAGCACCAAGCTTATCAAGAGATCCAAATGGCTCTGTATCAGTGAGCTGTCCTCTTCATTACTTACCACTGCCCCAATATCTGTCTCACGTGCATACTATCAGTAAAGATTTTGTGTTTTCTTTCAGGTCATTAATAAAAATGTTCAATAGCCAAGAACTGACCCAAGGAACACAATTAGAAAAACACACCATCATGGGCGGCTCGTGAACCGCCTGTTTGGGAAGGTTAGTCCTCTCTCCCCCACCCCCCAAAACCCCCGCCCCTTCCACCCCCTCTCCTGCCGCCTGAGCACCAGCCAGACCGGCCAGGTGATCCCCCCAGTGCTGGAGCACCCCAGCGGGGAGCGGCCCAAATGCCCCAGCACTGCCCTACCCCAACCCACCCCAGCCACAGCCCAGCTGGTCCACCCTAGCCCCCGGAGTGCCGCCAGCCCATGCTGCGCCATGCCACAGCACCAGCCTTCCTCTGGGCTAGCCCTGGCCAGTCCACCCAGACCCCCGGAGCACTGCCTGCCCAAGTGCCTCAGCCACCAGAGCGCTGCCGGCCTGACCTAGCAACACCCGCCACCCCCAGCCTAGCTTGTGGCCACAGCTGGCCCACCGACCCACTCCAGCTCCAGGCTGGCCAGTCCACCCCAACCCTCAGAGCGCCACAAGCCCAAGACGCATCACGACCCAACAACCCCAGGCTGGCTGGGGGGTGACCTGGCCCCACTGCTGAAAGAGCTGCCAACCCACCATGGAGAGGCCAGAGCCAGGCCGGCTAAGGCTGCCTACCGCCACCAAGTCCAAGTGAAACAACAGGAGGGGCAGAATGGGGCTAAGCCTTCCCTGGCCTTACATACCGGGCGCCCGTGCACACCATCTTTGATGATGATTAGGGACCTACCGAATTCCCAGTCCATTTTTGCTAATTTAGAGTCATAGCACTTCTAAAATATTGAATTTCATGGTTTCAGATATTTAAATCTTAAATTTCATGGTGGTGTAACAAAGCATGAATATATATTTAAAAACAGCAAAATATAAACATGTGAAGTCCTTAAGTAAATGTTTCTCAAACTGAGGTTCTGACCCAATACCATTCCATGCCACCTTTACTTCTGTGCTGTTGCTGCTGGTGGCACTGCCTTCAGCACTGGGTGCCCGGCTAGCAGCCACTGCTCTCCAGCCATCCAGTGCTGAAGTAAGTGCAGAAGTAAGGGTGGCAATATTGCAACCCTTTACAACAGGCCTGCAATCTCCTTTTGGGTCGGGACAGCCAGTTTGAAAAATTCTGGTCTCCCCCATTAAATGTGTATAGTATAAAGTAAAAGTATTACAAAAGATCAGATTTCACCTGAGGAAATAGATTTCATGGTCCATGATGAATTTTTCATGGCTGTGAATTTGGTAGGGCCCTGATGATGATGATTCCCCATATATAGTTACATTTTGAGAGCTATCAGCCAGTTTTTAATCATTTAAATCATCCTGCTTTTTCTCCAAATACAGAGCAGAAATACATTAAATAGTTTTGCCTTCTACATCATTATAGACAATTCCATTTCTATCTACTAATGAACCAATACTTTGCTAGGATTCCTTTTATTCCTCCTTGTGGTCCTTAACTCTGCTATCCATTAGGATTTTATTTACTCCTTGTTGACCTTAACTCTGCTAGCCATTGATTTCTCCTTGTGTCCTTTCGCTTGCTTTACTGGTTTTCTACAATTCCTAGCTTCTAATTTATATTCAACTTCCCCTTTTTTCCACTGCTGTCACTTCATCCAGAAACAGGTTGATTTATTTTTTTAAAACCAGTCTAGTCTCTCTCTGTTCTGGAGTTTTGAGCATTAAGTAAAATAGCCTTTAAAAGTTCCCAGTTATCACTCATTTCCCTCTTGACAACTACCACCAGAGCAACACCAAAAGAAAGGAAAGACATAACAGTGCACTTCAGTCAGCCCTGCCTCACTGTTGCCTCACTTCATTATCAGGCAAACATATATTTAAAAACAAACACAAAAAAGACATGGAGCATTTTAGTTCAGTGTGCATTCCACACCATCTTTTTCCTTTTATTGTAACAGATCTCACTGTTCTGAGATACTGCCACCTCACACATGGAGGGCAGCAGGCAACTGGGATAGTTGTCTGTCCACAGAAACTGTGTATGTTACACAGTTTCACCATCTCCACATTAAAGAATAAGCCTAAGTGTAAAGAAGTACGTATTTCAGACCGATATGATCACACAGAAGGAAATCCCCATTACCATTCTGGAGGGATACCTTGCATAGGTTGCAGAAGGGATACTCCTGCTGAAAGACTTTCCCAGATTAGGAAGCAGGGGGGAAAAAACCTCAAGATGACATGTTTAGCGAACTAATGAATGCCTCCAAGGGTGCTGACAGAGCTCAGCGCCTGGAGGATGTCCTTGTCTGAAAAACTAGACAGGGATATGCAACACAGAAGATCAGCATAGCAGCAGGAGCGTGATATGCAACAGGATATGTTGCATATTATGAGGGATCAGTCCGACATGCTGAGGCATCTGGTAGAGCTCCAGGAAGAGCAGCGGCAGGACAGACTCCTTCTACAGCCTCTCCAAAACGCTCCACCGCCTACCACTTTGTTATCAGCCCCCACCCCCAAGCGCTCTAGGAGGAGGCTGAGCAGGGTGAAGTATGTGCTACACTCCACACCGGTGGAGGTGAGCAGAAAGACATGATGGCCCCTTTAAAAACTTCAATTGCTTGCACAGTGACACTTTCCAATGTTAACTTATCCTCCTTTCCCCGCATTGAAATGGGTCACAAATACATTTTTGTGGCTTTAAAAAACATCTGTCTTTATTCATTCATAGCTTGGGCAGGGAAAGAAAAGGATGGGGCTGCTGATGTGGTGATGGGTAAGAGAAAGGCAGAGCAGACATACATTACTGCGGTTCATTGAAAAACTGATTTTTCAATGCTTTCCATAGGCGAAACACTCCATCATCGGCTCTGAGCATAGCGCTGGAATCTGGCTGCTCAAAATTTGCAGCCAGCCTATCAGCCTCCACAGCCTAACCCTGGGGGAATTTTTCACCCTTTGTTTCACACAAATTATGGAGCACACGGCATGCAGATGTAACTGATGGGATGTTCTTTTCACTGATGTCAAGCCTAATGAATAGACATCTCCATCTGGCCTTTAAATGCCCAAAGGCACATTCCACCATCATTCTGTACTTGCTGAGCCTGTTATTGAAATGCTCTTTCTCGCTGTCCAGGTGCCTGGTGTAGGGCTTCATTAGCCAACGGAGCAAGGGGTAGGCAGGATCCCCAAGGATCACTATTGGCATTTCAACATCCCCAATATTTATTTTTTGGTCAGGGAAGGAAGTGCCCGCTAGCATCTTATTGAACAGACCAGAGTTCCTAAAGATATGCGTGTCATGCATCTTTCCTGACCACCCCACACTTACGCTGATGAAATGGCCTGCAACACCATTGAGAAATATCCCTTCTGGTTTATGTACTCTGTGCCAAGGTGGTCAGGTGCTAGGATAGGGATATGCGTGCCAACCATTCCCCCCCCCCCCCCCCATAGTTTGGAAACCCTATTTCGGCAAACCCATCCATTATGTCCTGCACATTTCCCAAAGTCACTACCCTGTGTAGCAGAAGTCTATTAATGGCCCTGCACACTTGCATCACAGCAGCTCCACCAGTTGATTTACCAACTTCAAATTGATTCCCAACTGACTGGTAGCAGTCTGGGGCTGCCAACTTCCACAGAGCGATGGCCACTCACTTTTCCAGTTGGTCTCAAGCGAGTACTCACGCGCTTCAGGGCTGGGGACAGCTCCATGGAAAGTTCAAAGAAAGTGGCCTTTCACATACAAAAGTTCTGCAGCCACTGATCATCATCCCACACCTTCATAACGATGTGATCTCACCAGTCTGTGCTTGTTTCCCCGGGACCAGAACCAGCGCTCCATGAACTGAAGATGATGAGTGACAGCCTGCAGCAAACGAGAATTGTTTTGCTCTATGGCTTGTAGCAGGGTGGCCTCTGTAACATCACTATTTTCCATACTGCGGCTCCTGTCTCGCCTTTGAAAATACTGCAGGATAAGCCGTGAGGTATTTGTGACGCTCACAATCACAGTGCAGAGCTGAGCGGGCTCCATACCTCTCCAGCAACAGCATGCGTGCGGCATAGAAAAATGGCACAAAAAAGTGTTTGAAGTTTGTTTGGGACAAGAAGGGAAGGGGAGGAAACATGTTTGGGAGGACAAGCTTCCCAAAAGCCTCTGCAGGCAGTTGCACTGTAGGATAGCTACCCACGGTGCACCGCTTTGAACATCAACCCAAGCGTGGCAAGTGGGGATACAAGAGCCAGACGCAAGGAGCATGGTGTGATCACACTCCTGCGACTTCTACAGTTCGGCGGGTGAAAGTCGATTGAAAGTAAATTGACCTCACTCTGCAGTGTAGACATACCCGCAGGGTATGCCTGCACTGCAGCTAGGAAGCGCGATTCCCAGTGCAGGTAGACAGATTCATGCTGGCTCTGCTCAACATAGCTCATTTTAGTTATCCAAGTCCACGCCCGCCTGGCACCCTGCAACATCCACACTGCTACTTTAGCATGATAACTCGAGCTGAGCTAGTGTATCAGTCCACCCACACTGGGAATCACACCTCTCAACTTCAGTGTAGACATCCCCTTCATGGCCTATCACCTATCATTCACTATCAAGATGTTAACTCAGATATGCCCATAATGCCAACCTCTGCACCAGCTTGTCACATCTTCAAACAAGCACCTTCATGCTTTTTCCCAGGCTATCCCTCACGCTTGGAAAGAGCTCCTCAAAAACATCTGTAAAACTAACACATTATCCTCTTTCATATCCTTCCTTAAAATTCCTTCTCCCTGATGCCTACAAAAAATTTAAGTTATGCCCTGGTGTGTTGAGACTATTAGCTATCAAGCTGACTAAAACTGCCTCAGTTTCCATGTACTCTCAGCAGTCTGTTTCCATCTTGTAATATACTTTGATTATAAAGCTCTTTGGGAAAGGAACTGTCTTTTTGTTCTGTGTTTGTACAGCACCTAGCACAACAGAGTCCTGATCACGATGAGAGCTCCTAGGTGCTACGGTAATACGAATAAATAATAAATATTTTGGAACCAGCTGATAAAGTTATACAAAAATCTAAAGCCATTTGGAATGACATTAGCAGAGTTAAGAGGTCTAAAAATATACTCTAAGTGAATGGCATTAAAAGCAATTATGTGCCTATGCTATGATCCACAGCATAATGTAAAAGTCCTCTATTTCTGATGTCAGTGTTTTATCAAGGAAAGAACTGAGATATCACAATGAGGCATGACTTCACAGCAGGAACAGGCAAGCCAAGAGGGAAGTGGGTAAAAATCTTTGCTTATAAAACAACACTTTGCTTATTGGCAAAATAAATAAAATAAATAAATAAAGCCTGAAAAGATATGGGGATGCCAGGCATGAATACTGAATTCATTTCTAAAGAGTCACTGTCAACTTAAAACCATACTTATGTTGGGAGATGTTTCACCTACTATTGCTACAAGTATTGGTAATATTATTATAGCAAAGAGCTGAGAGGGGAAAAAACCCTCAGTTTATTTTGTGCATTAGACAACTTTTTATGTACAAGTAGTTTCACATTTTCTCCTGTATAGTCAGTGTAAGGGGTTCCTCTGCCGCAGCCTCTCTGCTTCAGTTCCCTTCCGGCCAACAAAGGGCACAAAGACCCTTCGTATCCTTTGTTGGCCAGAGGGGAACCGAAGCACAGGGGCTGCAGCAGAGGAACCTCTTACACATGGGGGCTTGTCCAGGATATGGTTCCAGCCTGCTCGAGAGATGGTGAGCCTGCAATGGTTGGTAGAGCAGCAGGAGGCGATGGGGAAGGCTGTGCAAAGCCTTCATGAGTCTCACCCATTGGAAAGGCAGGCCTTGCTTACCTGACAGGCTGATTAGCAAAATCTCTCTGCAGGACTTTATAAAGGAGTAAGCCAATGTCCAGCAGCAGCTCCTGCAAAACTGGTGAGTCCCACAATGGGGGAGAGCACACGAGCACGGAGCTTCGAACTTTGTAAGATGGGCCCGGCGGACAATCCGGACACATTCCTGGAGCGGATAGGCATGGGGGCAGGATGGAACAAGGCAACATGGGTCCTGCGACTGGCACCCGACCTGATGGGTGAGGCCCAGGCAGCCTACATGGCCCTGAGCGATGGACAGCCCCCAGATTATGAGGTGGTAAAGTCTGCCATCCTGGAACGAGTCAGGCTGGCCACAGAGTGATACCACCAGAAATTTCAGGCAGCGAGGTGGACAGGGAGTCTGCAGCCCTGAGTCTTTGCCCAAAGACTGGGATATTGGGCCACCCGGTGGTTGTGACCCACCACCCAGACAGTGGAGGAGATTTTTACAGGGACTCCCTGAAAATGTATGGGTCTGGGTAAGGCGACACTGATGGGACCCCAAGGGGGAGTGCCCCAGGCCTTGCCTTGTGGGCTTGAGGTCCCGAAAGCCCAGGGTGCCCTTGAGGAAGTGGAGGTCACACAGGAGTCCCAGCCAGGAAGCTTGGGGGAGCATGACGAGGGGCAGCCACGGGGCTGCGACTGGTGCAAAGACCTGCGGGTGGAGTTAGAGCTATGGGGGCACCCACCACGCACAGAATGTAGTTTCTGTGGGTGGGGGAGTGAGTGAACCCCACATGAGGGAAGCTGAGGGTCCCCCTGAAAAAGGAAGAGGGACCCCCCCATAGGGCCCCTCTGAGGTCACCCTGGCCAGCCCTCTGTCAACCCAGCCTTTAAAGCTGTCACCCCCCAGCATCCAGGTAGTCAGTTTCCCTGTTTATGAGAGTTTTTTCATATACCAACTACAGAAGAGAAACATTTTAAAAACAAGGAAGTGATGGTAAAAGCACAAAATTCAGCCAGGGATATTTAGGGCAGATATAACACCCACAGCTACTTTTAGCTCACTTTTTAAAAACATGGACTAGATCTCAAGTTGACTGTTACCTTAAAAATTCCAGCAGGGAAAAAAAACAAACAAACAAACAAACAAAAAACAAAGCAAGGCGTCTACAAGTGATTCCAGCCATCTTCCTCTTGTTCTGCTTAAATTTCATGAGTCAGTGCTCCATTTTAAGGGATAATCCAATTATTAAATACATATATCACAAAGTCAAAGACAGATTAATTGTCTCCTATGAAGGCACAAATATTATTGCTGAGGCAAACTGATACCAGACCTATTATCCCTAACAAAAAAGGGATACCTCATTTTACACAGATATGAAACAGAAGTAGACAAAGCTATTTCTGATATAACTCCAAAATCAACAGATTTACATTAAGGATTAATATTTGCTCAATAAATCTGACCTCCATCTGGTTTTTCCCTTGTGCTTGACACCCTCCAGCACAGACATCAGTTTTCGACATCAACACTTAGCAAATCAGAGACCAGCAGTGTGATCACAACGCATTTTGGCATTCTCAGCCCTGAGCCCATCACTCAAAAAAACAGCACAAAGGGCAACATACAGAATCAAGAAGCAGTTATGATTATTCCATTGCACAATGTCTCCTAAATCAATCCTGAAATGAAAACAGTGATTGACAAGGGAGCATGCTGAGTTACAAGCAACTGAAAGGAAAATATTAATTAAATCTCTACCGGGGTTGAAATGTGAGGAGGGAGTACTGAACTGGAAGGAAAAGCAAACTTGATATTTTTTAAACAAAATACACAAATCCAACATTACAATAATGGAGAAAAACAAATAGCCCTAGTGGATTTAAGTCTGAAAGCCTACGTGCCTGTACTGTAATACAGTTTAAGAGATACTTAACACTCAAACTAGTTTTCAACCCTTGCACAAGAAAGTATCTTTTAACATTGACACGATTGTCAATTAACACAGCCCTGCATCTAATCTTCCTTTTAGGGGAAATGGGGGTGGAAGGGAAAGGTTGTGGCACAGTAGGTCTGGTATCAATGGTAATCTTCTGATATAGCTGACTCTTTTCATTGCTCATTAGACTTAAGTATGGTATGGAGACTGTACTGGTCTCATGGATCAACAACCTTTTCCTAGAATGCCAGGTGTGTATGGCAGTTCTTTTAGATCTCTGTGAAGAAGTAATACTTCTTCACAGGAAGAGCATTAACAATCTGGCCTAAGCTTCAGAAAAAACATCTGTCCCTTAACATGGCTAATTTTCAAAATGCATTCCATGCAACTCCCCCTTCAGAGTTTCCTCAACAACAAAATTCTCTATAAGGTATGGTTGGTGTTGAAGAATGAATAAAGGTAGAAAAACCTTACAGAAGCTGGTGCCTTATGGATATTTGAACTGAAGAAGACAGATATGAAATAAGTAGCCTTGGATCACAGAAGCAGACAGTGGCAAGGAAGGAGGATAGAAAAATGCTCAAACATCACCACAAATTAAATCCTTGTTTTTTCTGCATAGAGGAACTGTGCTAAATGTAGAAATACATTCCCCTTAATGGCTTTCTTTTGGGTTGGTTGATTGGTTTGTTTGTTTTGGTGGGTTGTGGTTTTTTTGGGTTTTTTTTTAATCTTTTGGGTAGCCAAACAATTTATTCACACACAATAAATCTTTAAAGTCATCTATATGTAAGCAAAACCCAACTAACAGACGGTGAGGGAAAAAACAAAAACCAGGAATGGACATACAACTCTTTTACAAACAAACATAAAACCCAGTTGGTATGCTTTAGTGGACAATAAAGTTGGTAGCATCACTTTCACAGTCTCCTGGAGTACTTAGGACAAGTAGTTGAAAGACAGGAGAAGGAAAGTCACTTTTGTTCTTCAGTCTCCTGCGTGAAATTTAAGTGCCTCAACCTACTATGACTACAGAACACAACATTGTCTTTTCAGTCTGTTGTTCACATTGCCCAAGATGGAACAATTACAGCTAATCAGTTTGTCAAAATATTCATAGTGATGTATCAGACCTTAGCATAACAATGAAAGCCAGGCAGACTTCTTATTGTTTCAGCCACACAGGCCTCTTACCCAAAGGCCCTAGCTTTGGAAAGCTAATAATCAAATTAGGACCAACATTACCATTTTCTTTTGCTTATCTGTATAACTCCTGGGTGAATAAGAGAAGGGGGAAACTATGAATTAAAGACTTTCCTTTACATTTTCAGGATTAAGTGAACCACAAGTGCATAATTAAAACATATATTTCCATTCCAAGTGCCAGATCATAAATACCTAGCTCTTATATAGAGCTTTTCATCAGTGGATATCATTATTTCCATTTTGCAGATGAGAAACTGAGCACAGGAAAGTGAAGTCACTTGCCAAAGATCAGCCAACAGACCAAGCTGAGACTAGAATCCAGGTCTTCTGAGGCCCAATTCTGTGCTCTATCCACTAGACCACACTACCTCCAATAGAAGTATGTGGTAGATGATGGAATATGTAATTACATAACAATCATGAATGCAAAATAATGCTTTTTTTTGGTTGAACTTTAGAGAAGGACTTGAATCACCATCTAATTCTCCATCTTTTTGCAAACTAAAATGATTTTATGTAAACACTATTACATTTCACATTTGTGCTGCTGCAACCCATAGGGAGGTCACGCAATGCAGAGCAAGGCAGAGTAGTCAAGGTTTACTTCGATATACAGTAGTAGCCACATTACATTAGTCCAGAACATGTGTGTCCTATAAAGCAGAGGTGACCCTATCAATTTGGGTTAGGTGCCTGGCTTCACTACAGCAACTGTAGTGACCATAACAAACACCCAGCTTAGCCA
The DNA here is from genome assembly GCF_026122565.2 of Emydura macquarii macquarii. Lineage (NCBI taxonomy): Eukaryota > Metazoa > Chordata > Testudines > Chelidae > Emydura > Emydura macquarii. The sequence continues at coordinate 2,861,014 of NW_027131527.1, forward strand.
CCATGATTCAGAAGCAGCTTAGGCAAGAAATCAGCTGGGCTTGGCAATGGCACTACAGCAACATTAACCAACAGCTGCTTATCCCTAAAAGGCCAGATTTGTTAGCCACGGAATTCCGAGGATTGTTGTTCTTCAGCCAGCCTTTTCCCACCCCAAGGGCAAACCGGCAGGCCCCACCTCTGCCCAGTGACCGGCTCCCGAGGAACCCAGGCCTTGCCCACCAAAAATCAAGGGCTTTACAAAAATATCGGGCACATCCTCCTCCTCCTCCAGCCAGGAGCAGTTAACAGCCTCCTCTCTAACGTGCAATGCCTCAGCTGATCCCCCCACGCCAGGCCCCCTGCCCCCTCTGAGTGCACAGCCTAGACGGACTCCGCTTTAGCGCAGGACAATCACCTGCCCGCTCCGGGGGGCGGGGGAGGGGGTGAGGAACACACCTGTGCGCGGGGCGGGGAGGGTCCGGGAGGTGACGCTGCGCAGCCCCCCAACGGCCCGGACCGCCCGCTACTGAAGACCCGACGCAGCGGGGTGGACGGAGATGGAGGAACAGTGACTCCAGTCTGCGGGGGGAGGAGAGCAGGAGAATTACCTGTCACGTGGGAGAACGACGGCCGCGCGCTTGGAATCTGTACTCGGCGTTGTTCGATGGGCGTGGTGAGGTCACAATACGATGGGTGGGAGGGGCCACGTGGGGAGCGAGCGAGCGTGCGAGCGTCTGGCCGGGCGCTGTCCGCAGGGCGGTGCTGGAGAGAGAGAGAGAGAGAGAGAGAGAGAGAGGGAGAGGGAAGGCGGCTGGGAGCGTCACTTCCCCCCCCCCCCCCGGGACTCCCCCCCACAGCCCAACCGCCACCTACCCTCCGCCCTCCGGGACTCCCCCCCATACCTGCCCTCCGCCTCGCGGGACTGCCCCCGAACCGCCTCCCCCTCCGCCCCCCGGGACTCCCCAAACCCCAACCGCCACCTGCCCTCCGCCTCCCGGGAATCCCCCCACACACCCTAACCGCCTCCCCTTCCGCCCCCCGGGACTCCCAGCACCCACTAACCGCCTCCCCCTCCGCCCCCAGGACTCTCTTCCCCATTAACTCTTCTGCCCACGGGACCCCCCATCAACAACAGCTACTCCCCATGCACTCATGATCATCCCGGGTGTCTGGTTTATTTGCACCTCAGAGGTGGCAACCCTAACAACTCCTCCTGCCTTGTGGGACCCCCTCCCCCTCACAACTTCCCCTCTGGCCCAGGGGACACCTCGTTCCCTCTTCTGCTTCTCTTCATCAGCCCTCTTCTCCCAGCTGTTCCCTCTTCCCTTTCTGATGCCTTCTTCCCCCAGCTCCCTCCATCTCCCCCTGTCTACCTCATCTCACTGTATTTCTCAGTCTACTTGCTTTGTCTTCCCCCTCCACCCTAGGGCAGGGCCTTCACTCCTTTCTCCACCGTTTTCTCCACAAGGTCCCCTATAAACACCCCCTCCTCACCCACACAGCCATGGCAGAACTTTGCTCCACAGCCTGTGGGGTGGGGGAAACTTCACAAACATTAGGGTGTTGTTCACTAACATCCATCAAACTAGTAATAATATTACAGTGCATTGTTGAGCCCTTTTCATCAAAGGATCCCACAAAGGTTTAAGCCTTACCACATCCCCTGGAAGGGAGGTAAGTACCCACATCACTGATAATCAACCATGCCAATTCTTCACCAGGTCCATTTGCTTGTATGTTTCATCCCCTATCCTTTGTCCATTTGTAGCTTTAGATTGTAAGACCTTCAAGGCAGGGACTGTCTCTTTTCTGTATTTGTATAGTACCCAGCACAAAGGGGTCCTAATGGGGCACTACCATAATATAAGTATTTACTACTGGTAATGAGATAATTGACCTGAAGCACAAAAGGCTTGGTTGTGCCAGTGTGCAGTTCTGATCACACCAGTGTAATTCTACTGCAGTGGTCCAGATTCTCTGATGTGTCTAGTTTTTGCTGGGCAGTTCAGAGCGAGGTGAGCCGACAAGGGAGCCGGTTGTGCACTTTGCTTCTCAAGCTAGCTCTACAACAGCACAGTTTATAGAAGTAATCAGCTATGCCAGCTATTGACAGCCCTCAAATTGGCATCCACTAATTCAGGATTACCAGAGTACGGCATGCTTCAGTTACATCCCATCTTCCCTCCTGGCTTGCACTTATGCTGGGGATTGCATATGGGGTGGTGTAAGAGCAAGCTCTACACTGGCTGGGGATTCCCCTACAGTGGCCTCAACTATGAAGATCCAGCAGTTTCATTGGTCCCTTTACTCCCCTACAGCAGCACAAAGAAGCAGGGGCAGGCCAAATAATTTGTCTCAATATGATTGATTCTAATCTCATCCAGTTGTAAATCAGGACTATCTCCTTTGGAATTAATGGAATTATGCCACTGTAATAAACAGTATAAGGAAGATCAGAATCAGGCCCACATACTTCAGTAGAGCAAATCAAAATTTACAGTGAGGTGATCAAGAGCAGCATCTATTCCAGAAAGGTTAATTGCCCACCTCATCCAGCATGTCAATTTCAGGGCTTGGAGTAAAATGTCTAACCAGCAGTCCTATATTCCTGTATTTAATGTGTCTAGTTGAAAACTTATTAAGGAGATGTTACTTAAGTATTATGCTTTGCTGTCATTGTCTGGTACAGCCATTGCACTAATTTCATGTGACCTTGTTCACACAACATTGGAATGTAGATTTCAAAGGCTTCCAGGCTAGTCAGATCTGGTATGGAGGATGCATTCCTTCTCACAGTGACATCAAAGAGTTTCTTGGGGAAGTCTGTATTCTATGTCCAAAGCATTGTGCAGATGCACCAGTGAGTTCTACAGCACAGATTGTACTCCAGACTTGAAAGATCCAGCAGAACATGAGCCTGATAGACTGATGAGCCCATCTGTAATTCACATACATACAGGGTCAGTGGTAGACATAGGAATGTTCCAACGTCAACAGGTTGGCACCCCAGCTGCTTCGCCCAGCTTCAGCTTCCCCTAAAATGTGTAAAGAACAAACAACATGGTTGTATTATATGTGAACAAGTAAGAAGAAACTAGAAGCAGAGCCCTAAGGAAGGAGCCCCAACTGTTCAATTGGATATAACAAAACATAAAATCAATACATGTAGTCCAAATCAAAGGGTCTCTAAGTAGAAGAAATTACTAGGTAAATGGTAAAACATAAACTAGGGAGAATTTAGTTTCAACCTGGTGATTTTCAGGTGGTTAGCAAGGAAGATGGGATTATTAGAAATGGACCTGTTTGCATCCGCATAGAACAACAAGGTCAGAAAATACTTCTTGAGGCAGTGAAATCCTAGGGACACAAGGACTGTCCTAACCATGAAGTTGCCATTATATGCCTTCTTAATAACACCAGTTAGCTTCAGAACTCATGGCAAGAGCCAAATATATAATTTGGGCTTAGTCCTCATTCAAAATACAAAACACTGTTAAACTAACAGATGGCATAGAAAGATCCTTTGATTCTTACCCAACAATATTTAATTAAAGATAGAATACAAGTGTATGGGCGACTAATGACTAGATGAAGAAATATGACTGGAAAATGGGAGGAAAGCAGGAAGATTTAAAATACAAGGTCTTTACTGGAATAGTGGGAGTGAATTACCAAACGTTACATAAAAGAGATATATTATGTTTTGAGGCCTTTTGTTCTTTTATATGAAATATTAGTGTGGGAAATAGACTGAAATTAGACAGTCTGGACCTTGACAAAATGATTGAAAACACATCTAAGCCCTTGTAATTATATCATTACCCCTGTTTTATGTGCCTGAATATACTGTACCAGGATAGGATGGCAGCAAGATTTTGATTTTTCCTCCTGCTTTCATTATTTTTAGCAATATATTCCAGGCTTCTTCTCCCCTGGATTTCTTCAAGATACAAATATTTATGTACTTGTCTTGATTATGGATAAAGTTGTATTTTTGTTATTATTTCAACTGCCCTTGATAAAACTACAAAATAACACGCAACCAATATCAATCATCTATAGAGCCAGCTAAAATTGTTACCTCAGCTTAGAATTGCCACCATGCCATAAATATCAACATGCTTCATAATTTTCTGGGGCAGACTGAGGTACGATGAAATAATGGAAAACTTCATACCTGAACTAGAAGGGAAGGAGGAAGGTGAAGGGGTCATAATTTATTCTATGCAAAGGGAGTGTTACAAAAATGATTTAATCAGGGTCAATTTGACTGCAGTAATAAGCAAAATCTCAGACAGGAAGGAGTACTGACAGGTTTTCCATGAGTATCTCTACTGTAATGTATTTTAAATGATCCCAGAATCAGATTAGGCCCCTTGGTTATCACAGCAATTGATAGCTCACTCTAATTTTGCTGATTAGAATACAGGAACATATTTTTTCTTTGAGATAAAAAATTCTTGGTCCTCATCATCAGCTAAATTAGATAAATTAGAAATCTTCATTATCATCTTACTAGTTCTTTCTACCAACCATATGAATATTCTTCAAGCAATTGTCATATTTTGAAGAATTATTAATATAATTAATTTAAGTTAAAATGCTCTTGTGAAATGATCATTAGATTTGGGGTAGAGTGCCCAGAGCACACAGAGCAGCTCATGAAGTGATGTACTCAATTATATCCTGCCACACAGATCTGGGAGGAAAGAGGACCAGCCAAACTGGTTAGAGGAACCTGTCCTCACTGCAAAACAAAAAGTTTGTTAAACCAGTTACATGAAAACAGCCACATGACTGTCTAGCCTGCTTGCAATGAATGAAACACTGTTAGCTGCCATAGTTACTAACCAAGTTTTAATCTTATTGTGAGCAGACACAAACCTTGTTTAGAGGCAATCATGCCATACTAACTGATTATAAACTCAATTAAAAGATGTAGTGTCATCAAAGTCTTGCAGAACTCCCATTGATTTCAGATGAAAGTAGGTATGCCCAATAAACATTTAGATACCATAGTGATGAGCATGATGTTTATGCTTAGATAAGCATACCATCCTCATCATCTTAGTATCCAAGGCCCAGATCCACAAAGGTATTTAGGCTCCTAACTTCCATTGATTGCAGTGGAAATTGGGAGTCTAAATACCTTTGTGGATCTGGGCCAAAGTGCTTATTCTGCTCTCTGAACGCTGCACAATTTTTGCAGCAAATTTTCTTTTTTATGAGTTTTTAAGTGGAAAGGATGATTTGGCCCTGTGTTATAAAAGCAGGTCTCTACATTTAATTGTTTTCGCCTTGGGGCACCTAACAACCTGTTTGTACTTATTGTAGTTATTTGCTTCCCCCTCCTCTTCTTTATAGCTCTCTCCTTGTAGGCAACTGTTTCTTTCATTGCCTACCTCTACCCCATACACACATTGTCTTGAAGTTTTGGGGAATTGCCTGCAGCCATTTTTTTCCTATATCTTTTTGTCTTGTATTACAGGTCCACCAATCTGGTCTTTCATGTGCCTGTAATGTTGTTACTGATCCCATGCTCTCTAATGTATTCCTGTGAAGTCCTTTTGGCTATTTTCTTGTGATTCAAAATCTGTGCAACCATTGACCTACTTCATCATACATCCCAATTGCCCCCTGAATAGGAGTCATATTTTTCTTCCTTTGATTTCTTTATAAAGCTCCAGCTGACTTGAATGGAGGTTCCACATGCAGAATGATAGCACACAAAAATCCCAAGTGTCAGAAGCCAATTCACAGGTGGTGTAAGTCCTTTGAAGTCACCCAGTTTCAACTCCATACTGAAGTAAATGAAGTTACACTGGGAATGAGTTTTGCCCATGGACATTAAAAAAAGCAGCATCATATGACAGCCATGACAAACGGTCATTGTTCATGATAACAGTCTAACATTTGTAACTGCCTGCTGTGTAGGCTGTAAGTGAAAGATATTCAGCCCAAACGTTTCATTTTTCTTAAGACCAATAATCTCTGGTGGGGGGCAGAGAGGGGGAGTTTCTAACTGTAAGTTGATGTGCTTTCTAATGAATAGTTATCCATTTATTTTCCCCATATGTGCCCAATTCAGTTCCATTGGCTAACCAAACCAGACTCAAATTCTGTCTTTGGATATGCACCGTAGTTCCCATCAACTTCACTAGGAGCTGTGGTTGTCTAATGGAAGGTTGAATTCAGCTGTTCGTTTGTTTCACTATATACTATTCATTGACTACTGGTAGAAGTGCCACCTGGTAGCTGGCATTATTACAATTACGCAGAGCAATTCAGTGGTCTGTTGATGGCACCTCCTTTAACTATAAAAGCAGGCTCAAAACATGTGATGCACATTTCTGCTGAATATCTTTCATAGAATACAAGCTACTATATTCCTCACAACTATTCTTACTTGTTTTCTTGTATCAGTTCTGCCTGCCAAATTGACAACTACTTGCGGTCACCATTGCAGTTGAAGTAGCTAATTGCCTCACACAACTCTTTTTTTTAAACACAGCATGACTTCTCAGTATGCTTGAATCTTCAAAGGATAGTCTCATTAGAGATAGGGGAGATACAGACTCCTCTGAGAAGGACAATCTCATTAATAACTTCCCCTCCTGAAAGATGGATATTTATTTTCTGAGACAGTTCATTGTTTTCCACTACAAAGTTTGACAGGGTTTCCTGGACTCCAGCATAGAAATTCCATTTTTAATTTTAAAAAATGTTTATTTCTCAATTTGTTTTTTACATGTTATTGCATTATGAATACAATCTAAAGTTGAATATTCACACTCATTTAAAGCAAGTTACATCTCCAAATGGGAACTGCAAAACACACCACAGCCTAATAATAACTTTGTAAATATCCCAACTGGCCATGAGGAGGAGGCTGGTTTAGAGATCTAAGCTACAGGTTGAAGAAGAGCAGGTTCAAAGTCCTTAATAGGAAATTCTTTTGAATTCCATGCCGTTTACTCAGGATAGATCTTTAGAATAAGAACTAAAGACCTGTCTCATCTGTATGAATTTTAAAGAATCCATGGCAGTTTTCCTAAGAGCTGGGGTTTGTGCCAATAGTCTTGGCCAATATTTCTCCTCCTTGGCTACTGCCCTTCCAGACAATCCAGTTGGAACATAATGAAATCAGAAACTGAAGGACAAATCCCTCACCTGCCAAAGTCTCTTTCCACACAGGCCTTAATGCAGGTGGGACAGGATACTTTAGACATTCACACACACACACACACACACACCAGATGCAGTCTCAAATCCTCACACACTCCTACATTTCTCAACCAGCTCACACAGAAAGCTGACCTTCATCCCTCTTCAAACCCCAAACAAATCACCACAGAAACCTTTATTTTTTCATCGGCCATCTTAATGTCACACTTTCTGCTGTCATCACATTCTACACTGTGTTGCTACAACAGCCAACAGTCTCCCTGTACTAAGAGCCTTGGAGTGTCACAATTCCATTTATGTGCATTAGGGTGAGCAGATATTGACTGTACACATACTTATCACCCTGTTATTCATACCATCATCTTGCAAAGAACCAAATTATGTTGGACAGCAACTAACAGGTTCTTAGTGAGAGCAAGTGATGTCTATGAAAAATACTCAATCCTAAATTCTTTATTTTTTCTCTACAGCTTTTATTTTTATTCTAACAGACATATCTATATATTCAGTGTTTCCACTGTGCAGCCAACACATCGCCTTCTTATGTCTAGTAAATTTGAGTGTTCCTAGAGTGGAATCACTTTAGGATACAAGCAATTTGGAAATATACAGCCAACTTCAGTCCTTACCACAGAAAAGTCAGTGGACAAATTCCCATTGACTTAGTGAGCTCAGGATTTCACCTAATATTCTTTGTTTGTTCTGGGTTGCTGGTTTTATAGGTTGTCAAGTTCCAATAGAAGTAAGGAGCCTAAATACTTTTGAGGAGCTGAGCCAATATTCCTGTAATCATCTCTATTATTTGAGATAATTAAGGAAATACAATGAGTTTCATAAATTGGTTACTTTTATTATCCATATGTTTGATTACATTGAATCCTTCCATCCTGACTTTGTCTGTCATACAGATAATAAAATATCTGACTTTCTAGAATTTACTTTCTTTTTTAAAGGCTAATTTCTCCAGGAGATCAGGTTTCCTGGGTGTCTGAAAATCCCCAACAAAAATCATTCCAGACACTTTACTGCTTACAATGTGGCTCTTATGCAAATTTGACAATGATGGTGGAGTGTGAGAGACTTACTTCTCAAATGTGTGGTCATTTCTCAGCCACTAGCTAGACTCATATCTGTGGCTAGATTTAAATGTGTTGATTCTTCAAGGTATCTTTTTCCAGTCACCAAAAAGAAAGTTGCTTACTTGTTTTCTATCCTGAATTTGCAGACTGTACCACTCCAGCTGAAAACACCATCATAAGACATACATTTGTGTTTGTACTGGAAGATGAAGATCACAACTCTGAAAAATTCCCCCTTAATGAATTATTGTAAAAATCAGGTTACTTATCCAGCAAGCATTGTTCTGCCAATGTGCTTCTTATGCAGAGCCACACTGTAGGCATCATGACTCTGGTCATTAATCCATTTACAGGAGAAAAGCCAAGACATGTATATCCCTAAAATGGAACATTCTACCCTGCTTAATCAAGGCTGCCGCAGTGGCCTAGCCCAACAGCTCTGCAAGAACAATAACAATTTTAACCAGAATAACTGCAAAAACCAGCTGCACTACAACTGACTAACTATTTTTAAAATGTAAATACAAAACTACTCAGAAAAGGAGAGGGGCAATTCCATCTAATGGATAGAGATGCACTGAGGGACTGTTGCAGAGGACAAGGTGGTCACACATACACACCCCTTTGGTGCGTGACTTGTGACAGGCAAAGTACACACATACACACCCTTGATGGTCTTACTGCTCTAAATATTCTGTGGCCAGGCATGCCACTCTCACAGCATGGTGCTGTGAAAGCAATATCATGAAAAAAATAATATTTTCTAGATGTGCCACACATTAAAAATGCAATGCTTGTGCTTGTCCTTCTATCAGGTTTTGGTTACTATTTGTCATTAAGGATTAAACTCCAAAAGCACAGGTATAGATTGCAGCATTTTGTGATGTGCATGCCACTGAGATTAAAAGCTTGTCACATGTTTGCATTTTTTACTCTGGTAACCCTTATCTTATTAAGTAACTTGGTCCAAAATTTGACTTCTTCTATAATAACTATAGTCTGATGGGGAATGTCCTCCATCTCCCAAATAACTACTTCTCTTAAAACTCACTGGTTTATGATTGAGAAGTTAAAGCAAACACAGTAACCAACAGTTTACTCAAAGTCAGCCAACAGAAGAGATGTAAGTTAGCAAACCCTCTTCCTAGAAATATGCTGACATAATTGAAGACATCTGCAATTATGTAATAGGCAGAATCAGGCTGGTTTTTGCTCCGTAAAAAACAGCAAAAACTTTTTTTTATATATAATGGTAGGGAATAAATGTTTTAAAAATTTGCAAGTGTATCATGAACAATTGATAGTAAAAAACTGGAAATACATGCAGCCTTCTTTTTAACTAGAAATTCTGTAGTTGAAATTCTGATTGCAGGAGTAGAGAAAGGTTTTTGGCCTAAACAGTTTACTTACTGGGTGTAGTTATTGGGTGCTTCTGTTTGTGGGGGCAAGTGTGTCTAATCCTGGTGCCATTCACAACAGTTCCTTATTCCTTATGAAACTCTCGGGATGCAAGACTTTAGAACGTGTGCATTTTTACTCATATGAGTAGTCCTATAGTGTTCAGTGGGCCTACTCATGAGTAAAGTTATGTACACACATCCTTAAATGTTTTAAGATTGGGACCTAAGAAAGACAAAGTTGCTATTAATCAGCAAAACCTAATAAAAACATGGAATTATCTCATTTGTCACTGAGTGTTTCTCCAGTATTCCCCTAAACAATGTCTAAAAGAACCTTCATCTTTCAGATTGTATAGCTTTTCTTTTAAATGACTATAAAACATCAATGCAGCTCCACACATTCAGAAAGATTTTTTGCCTTTTTATTCCATATCACATGCTGCATTTATTTTCAGGATTCAGGAATGGGCCATTATGATTTTTTATTCTTCATGAATGTGTGTAATTATATGCCTACATTTTTAATTTAAAGCAGATAACCATGTACAAATAATCACATGCAAAAAAAGTTCTTGAGCAGTTTAACTTCTTTGGTATTTGAGATTTTTAGCTCGCTTTGGGAGAGGGTTTTTTTAATGAAGCTTTTGAAGCCCCAGTGGCAATGTCTGATTGTAATTGCTGAAAGGTGCCTCTCTTAGAGGTTTATTTGCACTAATCAACACCATGTTGTGCCTCAAAGCCAAAGTTCTCTTAGATGCATTGCTCCTACTGGGTTATTCTGCAATAACTAAACAGCTTCTTCTGTTTACTTTTGTTCTGGCCCCATATCTATTTTTAATGGAATCTTTGAAGCCATTCTCCAAACTTCTTGTACAGCAGAAGGTTTATAATTTCTTTTTAACACGTTCCTCCTACGTTCGCTTCTTTCTCCTCAGCCCCCTACAAAACAAACCTTTAGCAAAAGCATTAATGTAAAATATCGAAGGTCTTACAACAGCTTTAAAAACCACATGGTGCTTAGGTATTGAATCCATTAAGATGACAGATTGACTGGCTATAGGGGTCATTTATAATAACAAACTGAGTAACAATCAATTCTTATTTTCTTGGTAGTGGCTATTTGAAAACATTGCATCCACAATGCTGAAGAAGTGCATGAGACTATTAGCTGGTGATTCTTGGTCACAGTCTATGTGGCTCTGTACCTCTCCTAAACATTGTCTGGATTTTGCTATTACAATTCCTCAGGCTGGTAGAAAAGGGATCAGGGGTTTAATTCTGAGAGTTTAAATGATCAAGGGGAACAAGGCAGGTTTCCAATTTATTGTTCACCTTAACCATTGATCCATCAGCAGCCAAAAATTCTATTAGATAATTTTCAAGGAAATTAACTTTGGGGATTTGGAAAGAGGGTAAACAGTTGATCTGAGACTCTGACCAGCTGTCTTGCTCTTGTTCTCACTCTACCATCACCATCCATGTTGTGGTACGTGCCCCAGTTCAGGCCTGTGCTTATTATACAAGTTCCCCCATTTTCCTAAGTCCCCTCCCTTCCAGACTCTGCAGAGTGTGTCATTCAAATAAGGCGGGGTGATGTGGTGTGGTGGACACAGCAGTGGACTAGAAGTCAGAAGATCTGGGTTCTTTTCTGGCCCTACTATTGACTCTGTGTCCTGGGTGTCCCCATCTGTAAAATGAGGATAATGCTACATACCCTCCCCCTTGTAAAGTGCTTTGAGATCCTTGCATGAAGAGCTCTATAAGTGATAAACAGTAGTATTAAATATCATCTCAATATGCAGCTATATAAATGAGGAAGGAAGGTGGAGACCATCAGAGGGAATTTTGTCTGTTTAACACCAATTGTAGAACAGTTTCTAAGGTAATTACACACCCTACTTGGTATAATGATAGATTTTCTGCATATGTCTTAGTGCTCATGGAGTTGCAGGCTGTTTGTCATACTGTCACTGTTGGTACTTGAAAAACATCTGTCTGAGACTATTTGAGAAAGTTTGGAAAACTGTGAAATTTACTCCTGACAAATCCTGATCATAGGTGCCACAGATGGGAGGGGAAAGGCAATTGTCCCCTTCCCTCCTCACACACACACACTCTTTTTAAATAGAGGGGCCTATTGTCACTGGATGCAGCTCTCATTGCTAGACTGATGCCTCCTTCTGGTTGCTCTGGGGATTAACTCAAGGCTAACACCCCTGATCCTGCACACCATCCCTCTGTCTTTGCTCCCACGTACAGCTCCTCGCTCAACTTCTGGAACCACTGCGTCCTCTTCACAACTCAGTCCTCTGGCTAGGTCACCCTCCATATGTCCCCCTTCCAGGGAATGCATATCACAGTCTTATTTTCCAGCCATTTCCCCAATGACAAGCAGGGGATATCCAGGCCCATCCACTACTCTAGATCCCAACACAGGGACCATGTAAATAGCAACTGCCTGCTGCATCTCTTTAACTTCTGTCTATTCTGCTATAATCCCCTAGGCCATTTCCTCATGATCCCAGCACCTTTTTTGCCTTCAACTCAGGGCACCCAGCTGCTCAGTCCCACAGCCAACCAGGAACACCCTCTTATTCCCCCAGTCCCTGCTAGCAACTGCTTTGTCCAAAGCGCTTGCATCCCTCCACCTACTAAGAACCCAGTCCTACCCCTCTTAAGCTCTAAGAACCTTTGCCCCTATAGCCCTTTTAATGTGAGCCTGGAGGGGCCTGATTGGCTGCTTCTTGCAGTCTCTCGCCTATTGGCTGCTTCTCACACAGCCTCCCAAAGGCTTTATTATCCCCCTTTATGCCCGTGTGGGAATAAACACCCCATCACACCATGCCCCCCACTTTTGAGACCTTGAACTTGGCAGGGGTGCAGTGGTGCGGTAGAAGCCCAAGCCCCCCACTTGGCCTGACCAGAGCTGTGTGGAGTAATGGCAGAGCTCCTTCCCTGTGGCATGACCAGAAGGCATCTAGGGCACGTTTGAATATGTGGCATTGTTAGCAGGTGCATGCCCCCCCCACACACACACTTTTGCAGTCCCTCTTGTGCCCCTGATCCTGCTGTACTCCCATTGCTCTGTGTTGGATGTTGTCGTAAGAGGAGATTTGGCTCAGAGCAGAAAGCATTCTATAGGCCGTTTTGGGCCTATGGATCATGATCAGCCTACATCCTAAATAAAATGAGTTTGAAGCTGACAGTTCATTCAATATTATAAAGCCACCAAGCATAACTGGTACAGTCTATCACTACTGGCAGCCTCCATGTTTTAGAGGCTTAAACCTAAACTAATAGGGAAACTGAATTATGACTCTCCATCCAGACAGGGTGAGCCTTTCAGGACAGAGCTGAGATCACTGACTAGACAGAGCTGAAGTGCCTGAGCAGTGATGAGGCCATTATACCAGAGTGCAGATATATAAAAAGAGAGCTTATAAAGATATTTTTAAAGAGAAATTAACACTTTCATGAGCACAGGACAAAACACAAACCTAGGTTTTATGGGACGGCTTCAGTTTTGTGGTTGCAGGAGTTCTACCTTTAGAAGAAAAAGGCACTGCACATGTTGTAGGTTTTCACTGAACTTGGCTAAGTGGTCAGGTCGGGCCCTGGGAGCCAGACTGCTTGGGGTTCTATTCCCAGTGGACATTGATTCATTGTGTGAGCTCAGACAAGTCATTTAACCCATAGGTATCTCTATCTGTACAATTCAAATCATGACACCTCACAGGTGTTTTGAATAGTAATTGTATTTGTAAATGCTTGTAACATGAGAACCATTGTATTCCTTGCCTGCTAGTGTGTCCCTGAGCCTGAGGGAAATTATAAGGTATTTGAAAGCATTTGAAGTCAAGTCTGTTTAGAGATGCAGTTCTGCATCATCCACACAACATCCAACAAAGAATTGGATCAACTTTATTAGAGCTCGAACTCAGAGACAGGTTTAAGACTATTTTAAAAATCTTAGTCGAGAAACCCCACTGCCTTTTCAGGAAAGCAGAGCACTCTGCCATCAATGCCTTGGTACATAAATATTTAGCTGTAGTCATGGACTGTGGCTTTTCATTGGTACAATTTTACATTGACCTGTCAAAAGCTTTTGCTACAGGACCACGGAGGCCAATTAAGTTTCAATTTATTACTTAATGATTTGAAGCTGTCTACAGCAAATAGGTATATGTAATGCTCCAGGCTTATTCAGCTTTGAGGAAAACAAAGATGGGGGCTCTTGATGAAAGGAAACAGAATTTGAGCACTATGGAATGGGAAGTGCTGGAAACAAAGGCCTGCATCCCATTAGCAGCCATTGGAGGGTCCTGCTGTTAATCATAATGGAAAACTTCCAAGAACAGACAGTTATAGTGCTAGATAATCTGATTGTTTCTAAAGATCACATGTGAGGGGCTGGTGGAGGGGCATCTCAGTGTTACCCTTGACTTTATCATAAGTCTCATGCTTTTTAGTGGGGGGGTTTAAACCTCAGGTCCTGAAGTCCATTGATTACCCAAGGATTAGCCCTGATGATTGCAGGAGAAAACATGAAAATATGAATCCTACATGCTCAAAGCCTAGGAGGCAAATAAAAAGAATCCCAACTGTATTATATTTTTAGATCTCATGATTTTTAATCCAATCTAATGCTATTTTAGGGCTTGACTCATAATTTTGGGGCTGGCACGATTAAGGAATGACAGCTGCCATGAAGCAAGTGAAATGGGACTACCAGTTATTATTACTGGATTGCAATAGGGCACCCTACACATACTTAACCTCAAACATCCTAGAATGTTAGCATGTGGTGGGACAACACATGGAGACAATGAGCAAAACAGGAGGGAAGTGGACTGTGACATTCCTCAGTGTACAATCTGGACAGTTGAACAATTCTGTTCCCTAAACTCTCCAACTGAGGTGACTTTTACACTGCTTCACTGAGAGAGGAACCACTCCTGGTCTGTTCCCATACAGGCTATAGCATGAAAAAACACTTCCAGCTGAATTATATCAGTGCTTCTAGCCTGCCATTCCTGAATTATAGTGCAGAATGACACCAGGACTCAGTCCCACACTTGTCCCCAGAAATGGCCAAGTTGTAATGCCCAGCTCTTTCCTTCTGGACAATACAAGCTTGCAGAAAGTCCGTCATTTCATGAAGTGAAAATGATATGCACGAATCCTGTTATTTCAAATGGAGGTTCATGAACACTTCAATCCAAAAACGCTGGCTTAGATGAAATAATAAAACAAATTTATTAACTACAGATAGATTTTAAGTGATTACAAGTAATGAGGCATAAAAGTCAGAATTAGTTACAAAGAACTAAAAGGTAAAGTGCAAACTAATACCTAATTTAACAAGCTAAGTGAACTTAAAGCAAAAGCAAAATTTCTCTCACTATATGTTCACATCAGTCTGGCTGGATTCCTTCAGCCAGGACCACTCTCCCAGTTCACTGGTGCTTCTTTTGTCTTTCAAACGTTGTTCATGCCATGAGTAGAGATGAAGGGAGAGAGGTGATTTGGGGCCCCTGTTCTTCATTTTTATATCTCTCCTTCTCCTTGAGAATCATCTCCAGCTGGGGCTCAGACCACTGCAACTCTATTGGTTTGCCAACATGTAAATTTTTTGCTCATACCTTTCTTTGTGCCAAAGAATCACCACTTAACCAGATTATAGTTCATTTGATTATATTGACATGAGGCTAAGGTGTTGGCTAGCCTTTTGTCTCTGGGGAACTGGTGTGAAGCTGTTTCTCCAGACTTGGAACATGCCATATACAATAGAATTTCATAACTGTACATAAAATATTGCCACACATTTTACCAGGACAGTAATGATCAGAAAATGTTGAGTTTTCAAATGGTACCTCAGTGGGCATATTTTGTACAAGATTTATCATAATTTTGTAAAAAGCATGAACATGAGGGTACAGACTGTCACATGGACAAAGTAGCAGGGAAACAAATTATGTTTTGTATAATGGACAGCTGTAAAAGCTACCACAAGTCATTCATCAGTACTTTGAATTGAAAATATTGGCCTAATAATGCAAATCACTTTGACAACTTGCTTGCCTCTTGGGTTCTGCTCTCAAGGTCCTGTATCCATACATATTTTTCCATTCCCTCACCTCCAGTTATGCCCTCCTCCTCCCACCCCCATACTCATCCCTTGCTGCCTCTACTGCCAGGCATATAATTGATATCACTATAAAAATTCACACCCTGCTGGCAGCAAAAAAATCAACTCCCCGAGACAGATAATAGGTAAGGATGTATAATACAGGAAGAGGGACGGACAGTAGCCTATATACTATTTCTTTAAAACTCTAGCAGGAAGCCAGGCAGGATGGGGCTGGGGAAGTTTCTAGGCAGCAGCTATACAGTGAAGCAGAGTGGGGATGGAAGGAGTAGTTTAAGAAAAGCAGTATCATCCCCCTAAGTCCAATAAAGATCCTTCTTCTGGATTAGAAGAAAAGCACACTGATTCCTTACCAGTCTGTGTCTGTTATGGGACGTGAACAGATCAAATTGCACCTCTATTGGGGAATGCTAACTTAAAAAGAAATCAGAAAGCTATATATGATATCCAGTTGTATAAGCATTAAAGACATCCTTGCTTCTTTGGTTCATGTTGAAAAGCAGCACAAGGCACATGTTTTCCAGGTTGACAGCGGCTGCATTAGAAACACAACAAAATACAGTGTTTGCCAAAGCCTAAGTGAATCTTTCACTCGAGATTTTTTTTTTCAAACTCCCAGTAGAATATTGCAAAGAACCCCCAGATTCACAGCACCTCCTTGCATTTCACTTTTGTTTCACAATTTGCCAGCAGCGTGAAAGACACCAGACTGGCCTGTTTGTTCTTCTGAACTAGTAGAGTTGAAAGTCTTTCCAAATTACCTTGCTAGAGAAACCCATTTTCAATACAATTGAAGGGGAGAAAGAGCTGCAAAAATATCCTGTTACTATCCTTTGGACATTCCAACTAAGAGGGCAGCGGGGAGGGAAGGTGAGTGGCTGTAGAATTCTCCAGACCCAACAAAACAAAACACAGTGGGGCTGGGTGTTCAGCCATGCATGAGGATGCACTCCAATAATAAGGTACTCTTTAAAGGACTGCAAAAATACTTAAACATTCATTAATAAACTCTCAGCTCTAAGCCCTCTATGAGGGCAAGTAAGTTAGAAGCAGAAATGTACAGGAACAGAACCCAAAATATTTATTCTGTCCCCATGTCTAACCTTTGGACAGCACTCCCTTCCCTCTCATTAAAATAAGTAGAGAGCTAATGTTTCCATGAGCAATTTCCACTGTAAGCTTTGAAGACTCTGTGGACTCCTCTGCTGAGACCTTCTGAGTGGGAAAATAATTAGCAGATGCCTTTTTGATCACAAAGTTTGGGATGCATGATTCTTAGTGCATGTTGAATTCTCAGTGCATGCTGGATTTAAAATTTTCCATTTAAGTTGAACATAAAATCAAAACTCCCTCATTCTTGACCCAGATCTGCAGAAGGTCAAGTAATTATGAATGAAAATGCCATTTTGTTTATATGCATTTTGTTTTATGACAGAGATGAAGTTAAAAAATTCTTACTCCTGGCATCTTATTAATACTGTTCGTCTGTAAAATTCCCCAGGCAACTGCAGAAATAATGACTTAAAACTTCAACAGGATAATTACTTACAATGTAGGCATTTCTAAAATAGAGTTAGCACAGGATTTGAAAATACAATTTGTTCAGGCCCTTGTCCTTTTTACAAAACAATGGGAAACATACACAATTACACTAATTTATTTCAATGACATTTTGGTTTAAACTCAATCAATTCTTAGTACAATAAGGAAAATTGTGTCATTTAATTACAGAATTCAGCCATTCAAATCAGTTTTCTCACCATTTAATTTTGGAAATGTAAGTCTAAAAATCTTTTCCAGAACAATATTAGCAGAATTAGAATTGGTCAAACATGGGCTTTATAGTAAATTTGTATTTGTATCTGGTGTGTCAGGATAGCCTGATGATTCAAATAAATTGATGTATTGCAGCACTGCACTGCAACTTTCTGCTTCAAGTGTAGTTTTAATCTGAAAAGAAACTATGTGAAAATAACAGTTTTTTACTCAAACAGATTTGCTCCCTGATCAGAATCTGGCCAGCTGACTCCAGAGGGAAAAAATGTGCATGCTGCTTTTTACTCTTACTAGCCCTGCAGAGCCAATACAGGTAGGAGGGAATAATTTGGTTTCTGATCCAGTTAGTGCCTCAGCAGAATTGTTTACCTATATCTCTGCAAAGCTATTAAAAACAGCAAGAGTTAGACAAGTGTTACTGATGGCCTAATCCAGCCCGAGGAACCTCTCTTACTGGTGAAGATGTAAAAAGTAAAAAGAACTCCCACTAGCAGCCGGTGCCACTCAAGTAAGGCAAAGCAGCCCTAATAGGGAACCTGGAGGAATCCTAGTGTGGCTTAAAGTAGCCATAGCTGGCTCAGAGACACCTCACACTTGTGATGGGGCCAAACCATCCTCCAGTAGTTTCAGGAGTAGGGAGGCATTAAAGTGACTTGCAACAACCTTTATCCCCTCAGGTCCTGAAATGAGCATATCCAGGCCACAGCCCAAGTTTGTGTTTGTAGAAGAAACAATTAGAAAACGGCCATATTTTTAACCTGTAAACTGAGCCATTTTGATGCAAGAACTGAAAGCCATTTGAGAGTAGACATGTCTGTTAATCTCAAGGGTGCTCATACAAACACTTTAAAAGCCTACTTGACATCAAGACCACCTTGTGGAGAAGAAGGGATAGCTTAGCAAGTAGGCAACAATGCGAAAAAAGCTTGACTAAACTGGACTCCCCGCTAACAGGGTGGTCTGCCCCAGGAGCCTCCCTCCCCCGCCAGTTCAGAGATGGACCCCCTTTAAGAACAACTATTTGGGCCTGCTAGAGGGGGTTATAACCCAGCTGGGAAGGGATTAGGTGATTTCTATAAAGAGCTGAAAGAACTCAGTTGAAGGGAGACCTTTGTGGGAAGGCAGACCGTGGAGCAGTGGGGAAAGATGTAAGGGGAAAGGCCTCTAAGTCCCTGCCACTGGCTTTAGTCAGGGCAATAGCTTTGTTTGTGTTACTCTTTGAGTTTTGTTTTGAAGAATAAACTGTGCCTTGAAAGAAAGGCCTGAACAGACTTTGGGATTGGCATTAAATCCTTCCTTAGGGGTGGGTGAGAGAGAGGCCAGCAACACATCAACTTCATTCTGCAAAGATCTGAATGTTAGACAATATGGGAGAGGGTGCTCTGGAAATAAACCAGATGATGGTAGTGACTGATGAGAAATCTAAACATACATACACAGAGAATACAGCTATAGTAAATTCCCATGCTAAAATCTAGACATATTGATGGTGTCACTGATTCATACCTCTACACTCACTTCATTACTGCAACATAGGAAAACCTCTTTATTGTATTATTAATAATTTGACAATTTTTTTAAAAAAGACAAGAAATCTAAATAATTTTCTAGGCCCAGGAAAGGAGTGGAAAAGAAAAGTGACTATGTATTTGGAACCTACCGAGAAGATTCAAAACTTTCCCTTTTCCACTTCCTTGGTAAGACCCTGTCTTGGAGGTAATGATGCTGGGTGGACAACTGTGTCTGGATGGCCAGATGCTGCTTCTCTCATGCAAGGACACAACCTTGATTTAGGGGTGGTTTC
This sequence comes from Emydura macquarii macquarii, assembly GCF_026122565.2. NCBI lineage: Eukaryota > Metazoa > Chordata > Testudines > Chelidae > Emydura > Emydura macquarii. The sequence goes on from NW_027131527.1 coordinate 2,880,387, forward strand.
GATTTCTCACCCCTAATTCTGATGTAAAGCAATTGATCCTTGTGTGAATCAGAATTCCCGGTGGGCTTAATGGGTTAATGGATAGCAAGTATTAGACTACTAAGGTATGTCCACATCTCAGCTTGGAGATGTAATTCCCAGGTTGGGCAACTATACACACATTAACTCTGCTCAAGCTACTGTGTTAAAACTAGCAGTCTGGCCACAGCAACACAGGTGGCAGCTCTGCTAGGCACCTGAGTACAATCCCACCCAACCCTTTGGGTATTTAATTAAGCACCTAGCCAGAGCTGCCATCAGTGTTGCTGTGAGCACACTGCTGTTTTTAGTGTTCTAGCTCCAAGAGAGCTAGTGCATGTATGTCTACCCATGCTGGGAATTACACCTCTCAACTGTTGTGCAGACATACCCTTAGACAAAAATTTGCCTGCTACACTCAGGCAACACATTAAAAAAGGTAACACTTTAAGGGAATATTAAAACAGAGTGATTCGTTATAACACCCTAGCTACAAAGTCTTTAGAACTGCAGTGGCCAATATTTGTCTAACTATTACATGATTACCAGTTTGTCCCGGTTTTTAATATCGTGAAAAATGGCAGGATCTCAGATGCCTCGGTGTGCTGACTCATGGTAAATGTGGACTTTTTGACAACCACTTTATCTGTCTCTATTTCACTGTCGCCAGCCAGTGAACGGGGTTTTTGTCTCTCTCAGTGAAGGATGCCATTTTGGTGATCCATCTCTATTTAGTAACGGGCTATAATGCTAATAAGTTTCAAACAGTAGATGGCACCTCTTCAGTTGTAGTAAACAGAGAACAAGATAGAGAAAGTCACCACTGAAAATACAAATAAGTCTACAAGGTGGCTTTGTGGACATCTCTCCGTGTTCTCCAAACACTGCAGATGAGACATATAAGCTTTAGTGGATGCCAGCTGTGGCAGAAGGGTGCCAATGAATTGTGGTGCCTGAGTCATCTCTGTCATTCAGGCCCTTATTTTCTATTTTGTACATAGTTATGGAAGCCCTCCTTTGTGGTTTCACTGCTCTAAAAACCCACTGTTGGCATGGTGAGCATGAAAGGAGACAAATCAGTAGATAACAAATCTCTCTTACTTTACAGTCCAGTTTTCCCTTTCATTTGGTCCATCCACAGTAGGAACCATATTGTGGCAGGGGTTTTGTAGATTAGACCAGCTTCATAGTTAATTTTCATAACCCATTTTTAAATGAAATCCCTTGTTTGTTTGGTAGGTAGGATGGGTGGGATTTCTAAAATGCATAGTAAGATTTAGAGAATACAGATTTAGAGAATAAAACTTTAAAGAGAGCCAGGCAGTAAATTCAGGTCAGCAAAAGATACTGCAATGAAATGGTTCTTGTATATAGGTACCACTGCACTCTACTAGATGGAATTATAACTGATCTACTGTAGATCACGTACCCTGTACTGCTAACAGCTTGTGGTAATTCTCTTTTAGAATATATCTATCCCCACTGCCACCAACCAGGCATAGTGTGCAGCCATGGATGTTAGTAAGCATTATGTGTTCAAGGAACTGTCACAATACCATAGCAAGTATGCTTAGATTTTAGAACATAATGTGGCTTCTTTTGACCGTGTACCAAAAGTGTCACTTATCAGAGCCACATAGTTTTGTATCTGTAGCTGACAGCTCAGTTAACCAGAAAATTGATGGTGTTGCTGTAATGGAGTTATCAGTGAGACACCTCCTACATAGCTTCCAGGTTACACTCACTTAACCAATGATAAATGAGCATGAAATACAGTTAATCACAAAACAAGACCATAAATATACAGTTTTTAATTTACTAATCTTCAGACAGCTACAGCATCTGATAGCCTTCTAAGGTTTTATGGATGTTTTTAATCCTGTTAAAACATGCCAAATAGGACTGGGTGGAAAATGCCGTTGCAGACATTTTAAAAACATTTTAGTACAGGCACTGCTTGCCTGTTTTGGGGAGATAAAAACATTAAGCAGGTAAACATGAAAGTGTTTACCACAGCTTGTTGGTATCCCAAAGACCTGCATAACTCCATCCTTAACTCCACTCCAAGGACCAAGCAAAGATCTGTGACGTGGAAAAATACTTGGAATGTAAATGTTGGCAGTTGTGAAACCTGTTTACCTGAGGTTCCTATGAATAAGGACAGACACATTGACTGGGAAACGGAAGGCTTGAATTTAAGGAAGAACCATAATCTGATCTACTCCATGGGAAAGCAGACCTTACAACTCAGGTTGGTCCCCAGCTTTATGTACATAAATTCTTTTCTTGGGATCTTAATTTCCATTTAGAATTAGCTGACCTTATTTCCCAAGGCTGCTGCCCCAGGGTACCACAGCATTACACCAGTTTGTGACAGGGAGTGGTGGCTACTTTAGGTCTTAAGATGTCACAGGAGCAGAGTGGAAGAGTTCCTTCTCTCATTCCTACATGTCCTTCTAAATTTCTCCCATCTAGTCATGGACTATCTAGGGTCCATGGGGCTGTGGCAGCTATCAATCTAGTAATCCATGCTGCTTTTTAGTTGGCTGGTCCAGACCAATCAGCTCCTGGTGATTTCCACCAGCAAGCTGCAGTTAAAAAACTGGAGTAAATGACACTTAACATTTGCATGCAAGAATATGCTATAGTGGCCATTTGCAGAAAAAAATTAAAACCAGGAATGATTTCTGTGTCATGAGTATGGAGGAATTGACACAAGTGATAACTGGGTGAGAGGATGGAGTGCTGCCACTTGGGCACCGTGCATGGTCATGTATAGGCTTTTTTTAAAAACCAGTGCACCCAAAGAAAAGTAAAACAAGATTTCAACTACCAGTGGATTTTCCATGTTAATGTTTGCCACTGCAGGTTATCTGTGTCATGCAAACAGTTCTACCATCAGAGAGAGCAGATGTTTCACTCTTTCATTAATCATATTTTTATTAAAGGAATTTCTTTGAGTTACATTGCCCGGACTATGACATTTACTTTTTAAAAAAGATCATAATAAAGCAAGGAAGTAGAGGGCAATTCTAGAGAGGAGCAACCACTGATAGCATCCTGCCAATGTAGGAGCTGCTCTGAGGGGCAGCCACTTCAACCTGCCTTTGATGTTATCTTGTTTTAAAAGATCAACTGTGCAAGAATATTTACATATGCAAAACAGGAATTTAAGTTCATACATGACAGGCTGAAGGCAAGCTAAAGCAAAATATTTTATCATTCAATTAAAAGGTAAATTGTCATTCACTTTCAACAAGCTTAATCTTTGATTCCTCATCCCCAAGATAAGCAAACAATTTTCCAGATGCTGTGGTTTGCTGGCTGTTTCCTACTTTAATTTGGAAGCACATTCCCATGTCTACCATAGCACTTCTTAATAGCAAGCAATAAAAACTGTAAGATTCCATTGCTATAGCTACAAGGAAATAACTTCTCTATATGTACTGGACCTCATTCCAGACTGATTCATCGGGGTAGCACTTGTATTAGTATTACATGTAGCTGTTCATCTATTTGGGCTTCATTGATGCAGATCTTAAAACAATTTCTAGATAGACAGACAGACAGTCAGACAGACATAAGCTCTGCAGGGATTGCTAGAGTCTAAACCATTTTATATCAAACACTAAGCCTTGATGATAATTTGTATTTATATACATACATTTTTATATATCTTATACCCAATGAGTGATTACCCTATTGTACCTTTCTGTAATGAAGAAAATTGATTTTAAAATTCATTTAAGAAAAGACTACAATAATCATATAGTTCTCACAGCTTTCATGTAGTGGGAATGTCAAAGTGCTTTTACAAATTGATTGGGTAAACATATGACACACAACATTTGCTATTTAAATTTTTTTTGTTTTTTTTAATTGTTACTGTTGTATTTCCTACACTCAGTATATAGTGAATATCATAATACTGTGAATTGCTTGCCAATGGAAATTAAATAATTTTATAACCACTGAATGTGCACGTGCACACTAACACACGCTTTATTCAGTCACAGATACCTATAAAAATCACTTAGCTCATCCTTTAAATTTAGTGTAATCAACTTTTTTAAAAAATGCAGCAATTGATCAACACTGCTTAGCAACAGACACAACAGGAAAGAAGATTTAGGTAGACTATTCTTTGCTAGAATGTATTTTAATTGTTACACTAAATGGTAAATAGTTCCACATAGCCAATATTATACGGTGTAAACATACTGGAAACCTGAATCCATCTCAAATTTACCTCACATGATACATTAAGACAATAAATAATGAAGAGGACAAAGTTATGATCATCAGAATTGTTTTTATATTTTATTCCTACAAAAATCATGTACACAAGCATCCAGATCCAAAAAAAAAAAAAAAAAAAAAAAGTTGCATAAATTGCAAGTTTAAGAATGGGTCAATAATACTTCAATAATGTGGAAATTAGTATATTCAGCTATAGATACACAACTGGATAAATGCACCTCCTGACTGAGGAATTTAGGTACAAGAGTGGTAAATCGAACAGAGGCACTCTGTCCCCAACCTGATAATAAGATCACATTCCAATCTAATAGACTTCCCACCACTGTTACATATGAATCATTCTGGTTTGCAACTAAAACACAGTATAAAACAATTGTTGTGGTAGGAAGTTTATTTTTTTTTTTATTTGAACACCCCTATAAGAATTAAGAGAATAGGCTCAGCATTCCACAAACAGGTTACTATGAGTAAAATTCTAGCTTCCCAGACTGCATGATTAGTCCACCAGCACTCTCCATTTCTCAATATTCTGAGTACAGCACTGGAAGCTCCTCTGGCTAGCTAGAGTGCTCCAAAGAGTTCAGAAGTGAATGAGGCCGATTGGGTGGGAAAGAAATTAAGATGTAGAGCAAATATTACACTGACCCAAAGTTACCCTTTTGTCTTTGATGGAGCATCCTGGGCAGTTTAGTTTTCTCTCACATTAGAACGATGCTGGGAATATAATGCTCTTATTAACCCTGTGCTATGTTACTTCAAATCTTTACAACTGAATATAATCTTATGCTGAACTCAACATTACATTCAAGTGCCCTCACAGTATTCCCCCTTCAAAGACCAAGGATGGAAGGATACAGGAGATATTACTTCAAATTTATCAGGTGACTATATATAAGTTAAACAAATTCTGTATAGACAGGTGAAAGAGCACACAATAGTTTATTAACGGCATTTCAAAAAAAATATATGGAGGAACATACATTCTGATCTTGAATAGGTTGCTTTCTCTGGTCTACCATTATTTAAAACTCAGGGATTGAAGTAGTAGTATAATAACTGCAATCACTTGGATTATCCTGAAAGTTCTTGACACTACAGACATCTTAGTCTCTGAATTGAATACACTATGGTTCAGTCAGAAAACGAACTTGAGAGAATCTTCAGATAGTTAGAAATATTCTCCATTTCCATGGCCGAAGTAAGCTTTCATGTCATGTCACTGGTGGAGTTTGATCTACAAAACTGATTCCCCCCACCCTCAAAGATGAATATGCTTGTTTTCATTACGACTTATTTGTTTTTAAAAAAGGGGAAGTTATGCCCAATTATAAGACTTGCTGCTATCTTTTCTTCTAGTTGTTTAGGGCCAAATCCTGTTCACCTTTGCTATAAGTAATCCCAAATAGTAAAGTGAACAGGATTTGACACTTAGTTTCAATCTTCTGTACATATGTATGATCATGGTGTGTTTATTATTAGCAAAGCATTTGGACTCAAATCCAATCCTAAAACATGATCCCTAGATTTAAATGCCTGGTATAGAAGAGTTCACTATGAGCATTAACATCTCAGAGTCAGAATCTGAGCAATTCCTGGAACAGAAACATTCCCCTTAGTTCTAAAGTCACATGTAGAAACAAAATAAAAGGTGCTGAAATGCTATTCCAAGTCACTTGACCAAGATTTCTTTTTCAATTTGCTTTTCAATGGATTTGGGTGGACAGAAAGAACAACAGTTGGGAACTGTAGGGTTAAATCACGTGTGCCATAATGTATCAAAATACAAGAAATGCTGATGTTTTCTAATTGAACTATTAGCATAACTGTGAAGACATTTTACACAGCATCTGTAGTACTATTTTTTAAAATCCCAAATTTCCCACTAGTTCAGCTCCAACAGTATGAGCAGCAGTGGGAGTTTTAACGTAGGCTGGACTCTGAATGTGCACCAGTATTTTAAGCACCATGTTGTCTAAGCCTGTTCAGAGGAGGTCTACCAGACCTCACGCTGAAAATGTTGGTGGCCAGAAGTGCTTAACTGGTAGCAGCAGCAGCAATGAGAGTGGACAAAAAAGATTAATGTAGAGAAGGACATACTTTCCAACTTGGGACTAAGTTGTAGAATGCTTACCAGAAGCAAAACTTCCACTGAAATCAAACGATTTTGGCCAGTATATATTCTTGGGATATTGTGCTACAGTTACACTCCTGAAGTTCCTTGAAACTCATTCATGTATTTCTTTAATGTACAGCAGCATTCATTTTGGACTCATGGAGATGGTAATAGCACAATTTCTACACTACTTCTTATGACATACCTCCATTGTCATCTTTTTTATACTTCCAAAGGCGCACGCGGCGTGCACACACACCAGCTCCTACTAACAGTTGCTGTTTTAATTTGATTTCTTTTTTGTAGGATGACACCTGCCCACTGATGCTTAAGTAATTATAATGTCCTAATTTAATTTCTGTTGTGTGCACCTCTATAGACACCTAAATGTGTATCTGCATATATTCTAGGTATGGCATAAACAATATATGGTAATTGAGATATAGCTGTAAATCTAATGAACAGATGAATTCTAGCAATATCACAAATCACTGCAGCAAACCTTGAGTAATTTTAAGACACATCATCATGTTTAAGATGTTTAATGTTGTTTCTCTTTTTTCCTTATAGCCCAGCCCCCCCTTTTTCTCTTTCCCAGTTTAACTTCCTGTTATCCTGCTCTCCTCCTCAGAGTTCCAACAGCAGAAGAGTAGTTGTGGGTGCTGCTTTCATTTTTGCTTCCCCATAATCCTTGCAGTTTTTAAACTTTTACTTTTTATTTAATAATATTTAAAATTGGGAAGTTTTTAAAGCTGCAGAAATTAAAAAGTGGAAATTAAAGGCAAAAGTTCCATGGCTGTCCCAGGGATGGGCTGGAACTGTTATAATTTCCAATAAAATGGATAATTAGTAGGCTCTCCTAACATCACCCCATGAGTTACATGGCTGTGGATTTACTAGTAATCACTTTATACCAGAAATCTGTATATTTGATAGCATCTCTTAAAAAGAAAATTTTCACATGTAGACCAAAATCTGCTGAAAAACAAGACAACATGCAAATGCAAACAAGATTTACAAAACAAACCCTTTGTATATGTGGATGAATGGGGTTTATGTTGTATAAACAGAAAATCTCATCTCTGAAAGTTTGGTTTTAGATTGGGATACTTTATAGGATTACAAATGCAGCACTATATACACACTGATATTAAGTTAAGCTGGTCCATATATTATACCAGCAATTCACACAATGTATTAGAAGGAGAAGGGAAAAAATCCTCATCATACATTTTTATTTTAGTCATCAAAGTACAATCCTTTCTCATCTTCATCAGTGGAATCTGCATAGGATTCAAGGGTATTGTATATGAAAGGGTAAAGCTTCACATCTGGTCCTGGAGTAGAACAGCTTCTGCATTCCTCATTATAATATCTGAGCAACAGCCTGTAAACATCCCCTTGAAAATGAAAAGAAATAAAACCAATGCATTTTTCTAAAATTACTGCATCATACTATACGTATGTATATATTCACAACCAACAACTGTATACTAGCTACAGGCCAGAGTATCTGCATTTACATGGACTTCATGGCCAGGAGGAAGTGTTTAGGGGAAGTGAAGGGGCAGCAGCTCCTATTTCAGTGTGTGGGCTGGAACTTCAGTTCAAGAGGGGCTGTGCCATAGCCCTGCGATTTGCTAGCTAGTTGAAGACAAGGCTTTGGGTCCCCCTCAACTTCTCCATTCCTTGCACAAAACACATTGCTTGCACAACTCCTTGCACAAAATTACCTGAGCTCTGTGCAAGGAGCTAGGAATTTCATGGTAAAAGAACATGTATATACACATTAAAATTATAGAACAACAAAACTATTACAAAATGGAAAGACCTAAATTCAGAGTTCTGTTTCCCACAAAGAAATTAAAGACACCACTATCAGCTGTAAGCAGGGCAATGAAGGCAGCTTCTCCTGTACTGCCATTGGGACCCAATGACTTCAAATCTGGTATCAGGGCTTGTAGGATCAGGGCCATAATGCCATAACAGAATAGTACAAAAAACCAAAATGTGGGTCCTATTTGTTTTTGTTTTTAAAGACAAAAGCATTTCAAATTTTATTTAGAGCTTTGGCAGGCCTTCAGTTACCATAAACTAACTTATATGATGGCACATGTTTATTACACACCATTTTTGCAGTAATAGTTTCTTGTATAGGCCTACAATGTTGAGATTCCCTTTACTTGAGTTCAGCACTTTATGATGCTAGTGACTACATTTCTTACTATACAACAGTCACACTGGAAATAGATTTATCCCTCTTCGTGTTTCACAGTGGAGAGGCATTGTTTTATGCTTACCAACAGTTTGGCCCTTCTCAGTGAGAAAGGTGTGCATACTGTAAATCTCTCTCATCAGCTCAGCATCTCCAAAGGTAAAATAAACCACATCTCGTCCAGCCTCAGCAGCTGCCAATATTTGTATTAAGGCTGCCAAAAAAAGAGGGAAGGGGGGCAGAGAATATAGAACACAGGTAAATATAGAATAAGACAATTTACTATAGAAGTAGAATAATTTGTGGCCTAAATTTAAGGTTGGGAGCTTTCACAACTGGTAGCTACACTGCCTACCATTCCCCATCTGGAGATCTTAAAGCCTACTTTTTGCAAAATTGCAAATATCATCCCACTTCAAACAAACCAACCAACCAACCCAAAAACGAAACTGAGGCTCAGGGCAGTTAAGAATTTTTCCAAAGACACATTAGGCCAGATTCTGCTCTCTTGCATCAAGTTGTATCTTGATGTACAAGTAATTCTCTTGAAGTAAATGGGCCTATTCAAGTAGGGCTCAATTATGAGCTGACTACTGTGCCTGCATTGTGGATTAAGAGAATACAGGGTATCTCCTCACTCCTCTGTGTGAGCTGCCGGCATTGCGGGTCACAAAGCCAGAGGGCTGCAAAGCAACCACCACTGAGCAAATATACCCACTCCCATACAGGTGGGCAGGGAGTGGGTGAAGCCCTCACTCCTCCCCAATGTATCAGCTGGCACGTCTGAGTATAAACAATGCCAGGAAAAGGGTTAGCATAGCTTCCTTCCCCCAGGAGCATGGGGGAAGCAGGGACCAAACTGTGAATCCCTCAACTACTGCAGCTACACACTGTCCTTTACTCAGTGCAGCTTGCCAATCTAGCCTGTAGTAAACTACTGCTCAGCATGAATGAAGGGGGCTCATCTGATCCCTAGAGAGTCCGTGGGAGAGCATGGAATGTAATCCAGGTTGCCAAACTCCCAGTTTTATACTTTACCTACTGGACTTCACTGCCTCCCAAGCTTTGACACCAGGTCTCTCTATGAGCTTGGGTACATTCTACTACTTAGCCTCCCTGTCTCAGTTTTTTTTCATATGGAAAACAGGGAGACTATTTCCTTTTGTAGAGTAAAATTTGTAAGTATTCATGTTAAGAAACTGTGATCGGCACCTTATGTATTATTTAATCACATGTTTAGCTCAATCTGCCTTATGTTCCAAACAATGAATCTCTATCAACTATTGAATCTATGGAGAGTTACCATTATTTCTCATCTCTGGACATATACTTGTGTGAGTATTAATCTTTCCATTCACAATGTCCATCATGGATTTTAATCGACTCTATACTTACCAGGTGGAAGGTGACAAAGAATTTTATTTTAAACAAATTAGGACTTATGGCATTGTCTTTGTATTGATAGTGGGTGGTGCAAAGCACACTAGAAAGGTATTCATTGTTCAGCTTTAAGGAGGAATCTTTCCCATTTTATTTAATGAGATTTAACATACTATGTGCTTTAATCAAAGAGCCCATGTAAACCCCTAACTAAATTATTAATTACGCTCATCACATACACAATCAATCTCAATTTGGGGATGATATTTTAATTAAAATACTAAACCAGCAGCCTATAGATTTGGTAACACTTCAGTAGTTCAGTTTTATAAAGGGCCCAATCTAACGAATCTTCACATTTAAGCCAAACATACAGTGCAACTGCAGAGAATTGCTTTCTGCTCTTGTTTTTGCTTTTAATTGCTAAAAAAGCAAATTTGGCACTCATGAATGCGAGAGACAAAGGAGCAGTGGCTTTAGTTAGACTTCACACAGGCTTTTCATTGTGCAAGTCTCCCCTTTCTCTTCTTTTATCTCTACTAGGACCTGATCCAATGCCCTTTGAAGCCAATGGGAAAAAACCTCCCTTGGGTTTCTCACTTTACTTTTTTTTTAAAACAGATTTTTCCAGGTTAGTGAAGTTTTTAAGAACACTGATCTGGGTAACTGAGAAGTATCTTGCCTCTCATGTAATTACAAATGACATACAAAATTAAAATACATTGACACAATACTATGAAGGTAATGAACATTTACCATTTATTTTAATTACCTCAGACCTTGCTCTTCACATTTAACTGAAACATACTGGGCTAGTATTTTAAAACTATCAAGAAAGAATTATTTTCAATACAAGAAGCCTCACTTCAGATTTTCCCCCCCAAATATCACAATGGAACCATGAACCTTAACAGGAGAATTTCAACAGTAATGAAATATACGATTATGATAGGTTATCAGATTTTGCTAAAGAAAAAACTAAGTCAGCCTGGATAAAAGTGTTCCAACAGGAATCCATGGAATTAATGGCAGAGCTACTTCCTGGAACTGTATGAGAGAGTGTAGATGCCAAAAAGCTCTTATGCAAAGAACATGGGACATGGACATGGGAACAATGCTGATGACAATGGCTGGTAGACTACAGCAAGTCAGAGATCCACAGGATAACTGTATGCATATCCTTAATCCTTTCCAGTACATACAGTATATAAAATGCACACATGACAATTAGGGAATAGAAGCATGCAAATCCTCTATAAAAAGGAGCTTAGCATTAAATGCTACACAGTGCAGTTCAGAAAGATAAACAAACAAAGCCCTCTCCATAATATTAAAGCAGAATTTTTTGAAAGAGGCAAAAAAAGTGCATTGTTATGAGCTGCCAATTCTGTGGTGATCTTAAATCAGTTATAGCATCACCTCATGCTAATCACATTTAATACAAAGTAGAAATTAATCCAAATCAACACCTTGCCTCCAAACATGCCAATCTTTGGGAAAGTTTAGATGTGGATCCAAACTTTGTAGCTCAGTTGTATCTCTAGCTGAGAGACAGACACACATTATCATCAGGTGATAAACTCACCTTTTAAGTATTCAAAATATCTGCACTCACATCTGAAGATCATTGAAATAAAGTCATAAACTAGCTGAAATCTACTTCAAAAAGTCTTATTTAACATAGCATTCCTCTATTTATAATCAGGAATAATTCTGTTTCTTTAGACTTCAGCATTGCATTGACAAGGAATTCACTGAGACCTTGATTCAGACTGTATTTTATAGCTTTTCTTTAATGCAGGACACAATCATATTGGAGTGTGATCGCTTTTGAAACAAATGTACAATTTTGTTTATTTAAAAAAATTTAAAAAAAAAAATTAAGCTGTCCAGAAACTTCTGCAGAATCTCTTGCTAGAATGTTTGGAGACAAAGGCGGCCATTTTGCGTTTCTAATCATCTATGAAAATGAATTCATATCTCAGACATGAATCTTTGCATTTCTGAACACACCTACAAACACTGGTCAACACCACACCAAAAAGAGCTACAGAAATATATCCAAAAATGTCTCATCAATACACAAGTTTCTAATTTCTAAAGTTGCTTTTTCATTGCCATATATTGTCAGATTTAAGCCAGGCTGTAAAGTCTACAATATCAGTTTCTTTTAGTTCATAAAAAAGATAGATGACTGATAATCTTACATTTATATAATCCCTTCCATTATGAAGGATCCTAAAGCTCTTTACAAACTTAAACCAATAAACTTTTCCTCATCACTAAAAATTCAGCCACCACTAGGATTAAACCATTCCCAAATTTCATAGTGCAAACAATGGTACATAATGTTTTAGGACAGGATGGGAAATTATCTTTTGCACTTGAAATCATATAGGGAATTTGCATGGGAGAATGTTATAAGCAGTTTGCTTTCCTGAGAATCGAAGTGGTAATCGCTGGCTAAAATCAATCATTGGATTTTAAATGATCACAAAGTGGTCAAGTTCTTAGTTTTGTCCCATGTTTTATTCAAAAAGGCTGTTTTAACTCTCCAAGTACGAGATCAGCACTGACTCAGAAAAAAATGTCACACAGTGAATCATACCACCTCTTGTGCAGCACCTAGCCATTTCCTAATTCTACCAACCAAGTACTGACCTAACCAAACCCAGCTTAGAGCCTGATCCAACTCTAATTGATGTCTTCCCACCAATTTCAATGGATCAGCCCCAAAGTTTATAATTGCTCACGGAAGCATGGCATAAAGTTAGAGGGTGTACATGTATATATTCTGATCTAGACTCTCAACACATAGCAGCAGCAAAACCTGCTTTCAAGTGGTACTAAATTGAGAATCTCAGTTCTGAAAAATCATTGATACAGAAAGTAAGGCAAATTCCACCAACAGTTAGAGAAAATGGCTTGTTTTCTCTTGCCAGACCAGAGATGGTTATAGCACTTAGCTTAGTGGAGATCAGTTTATAAACATTTTCAAATATCCACAGACCACAACAATAGTGAACAAAACCAAAATACACTATATGCACATACATGTAATTTTAACTGAAAAAGCTTATTTATTCTTCATAATTATTTATATTTGTTCACACACACACACACACACACACACACACACACACACACACACACACACACTTATCATGCTCTTATATTCTCACTCTCTCTGACATTCTTCTGTAATTTTCATATATTAAGCACTGCATTGGTGTGGGTTTTTTTTTTTTTTTAAAAGGCAATGCCTCTCTCCTTCTGGGCCACCCTAACAAATCTGTTGGGACGGTCCTGCTAGCTCTCCCTAGACTAGACCTCTGGGTGATTGGAAGAATGGTATTTTCAATGAAGAACCATCAATTGTAAAATTCAGGTCCACTGTTGGTCCAATCATGCCTTAGTCAAGTGTTCATTATTTCTAGCAAAATCCCATACATTTGGGTTACACTGGGATATTGCATTTCAGACTAAGAAGAGTTCTTATGCAAATTAAAACATTTATTAAAACTCCCTAACTTGAACTGTCCCTCAAATATGATCACAGACTGCAGCAGATTTGGCTTTGTATTGATGGCTTGAATTTGGTAATCTATTTTATTTAATGGAAAACACAAAAACAGCTGTCACAAAATCAATGAACGCAGAGTGAAGAATAGGCTGTCGCTGAGTAACACACATCTGGAAAGAAAACTAATGAAGCTGGCAGCTTGAAGATCATGATGCTTACATTTAGTTTCTAACATGACCACCTAAAATATTCAGTAGGCCATAGTTATATGTCAATTTCTGTTAAGATTTAAAATGATGTTAAATGATAACTATACAGAACTAGATTCGGGATTTACTAATCCAGAATCCAAACAAGTACTTGTTTTGCAGGTATGCACAAAGTGGGGAGCAGTTCCAAATTAATCCAGGACATTGGGGTCTGCTGCTATCTGAATGCCTTGTTTAAGGACAGGGCAAGAGAAATTGAGGGATTTTGTTGCAAGGAAGGAGAAAGACTGGGGGTCCCAAAAATACACTTTGCCTTTTAGAATGCAGAGATTAAAAGGCATTTATAGAGGCTTCAAAGGAAGCTATATGTCCTGTCCTTTCCTTATGAGGATGTCAGTTATGTTGCACTGACAATTGGTGCCCACAAAGTGGTAGGGGAGAAAATGGGGCATAAATTCTCATAGAATGCAACTCATTCTTATCAACAATCTCCAATATCATACTTAACATTTTAGATCTTCAGAGGGCTACACAGACATAACTCATTAACCCTCATGTGGGTTAGATTAGCAGGTTTCAACCCCATTTTGCTCATATTAGGTATCTGATTATGGCAAGAGCCTCTAATGCTTTTTCTGTAAAATCATTGCCAACATACACTGGATAAATAAGAAAACAATGAGAATAACATTTTAACAGATGGAAAAAACAAAGAGCAAGGCAAACTCTAGCTGCAAACTGTGCTTGAAAATTATTGCAGGCACTATTTGGCAACAAAAATTATTTGCATTTTAGGTCATTTAGGTATCTAAGCACGGTACCTGATTTGTGAGTACAACTAGGTATTTAAGACAGCTTTGAGAGTCCATAAACAGAGGTCCACTTAAGGTTAGGCTGAAAGTTTCACCCACAAAGGTTTGGCCCAAAGCGATCATGTGCCAGTGGTGGCAACAGGTTTAAAAGTCAAATACTTGGCTCCCATTCCCATGCTCAGTCCATTTGATCTTGCCTATCAAAATAGTATTAACTCCTCTTCCCACTATAATGTGCAAAATACTAAGAACAAGCACATTCCTTTTTGGATTAGTACTATAGATGGTTTTAGTTCTACTCCAACCCTTGACAAGCAGCTTGCTATGAAAACTCATTTCAATTTTTGGGATTCTTAAAGAGGGAGGAATAAAATCTTATTTCCTTGAAAACCAAAATGTCCAAGCATCTAAAACACAAAGCTTACTTCTGCTTGACATTTGAGTCTTTCTATTGCTATTATTTACCTTTCAATCTGGAATCGCCTCCAAAGGCACCACATCCCCAGTTTCCTGTGGCTACTGCTGAAAGATGCTGAGGGGAAACAGCAGGTCGAGCAAAGCCACAGTATGCCTGCAAGCAGACAAGAGGCACATCAGCAGAGGAAATTTTGACAATAGTTCTAATGTATATCTAAGCTTGGTGTTCAGCATTTTCATTCTACTGTTTTCTGGTAACCTAAAATTCAATATAGCTTCAGGCTGGCTTAAAAACGAAAGTTAACACATTAGCTTGTTAGCAAATTAGCAATGATAAGCAATGGAAACATTTAAAATGAAAGTTAGATAGGAAAACAAAATCCTAGCTATTTCTCCCATGTCCTATGCAGAATCCCAAGAATATCTGTAAAACAATGTCTCATTCCATAAGATCCCAAGACACTTTACACATTTAAACTTAATGTGTACTCTATATTTAGCAAAAGGCCACTTGGCCCACCACTGAAATCTTTCTGGTGAAATGTGGATAGTTAACACATAAGCTACACTATGCTACAGTTTCTCACAGAAAGAGGATACCTGTATTCAGCTGAAACTGGAGAGAGCATTTAGGTAAATGGGAAGTAATTTCTTAAACAGAATGTGGCTGAGGCACTGGGATTAACCCTACTTGTATGGAAAGTGTCATGATCTCTTTAAATTACCACAGTGGTCAAGGCCTAGCTTTTCTGTCTCATCTGAAATCACTTCCAGTAGTACAGTATCAGGACCCAGCATGCTGAGACTTCAGTTCACTATCTACTCAGAAGGAAGAGTACCACTTCCGGAACCACATTCTGCAGGTTTCTTAGAGGGCTTACATCCAAGCACAGGTATTCAAAGCTTTTCTGCATAATCGCCTTTACCTTATGCACCTCCTGCTGCGTTGGGCCCTGCATAATTGTCACCTTTCAAGAACAAGGAAGTATTTCATTTCTGGCTTTCAGAAAACTAAAGGTTAGATTATTTATAGGTTTAAAATAGAGGAATCTTTTATTACTGTGCCTTTTTCATATACCAGTACTATAAGGTTAATAAAAATTGTGCTGTTTTTTAAAGTTTTTATTTCTTTGTTTGTTTTTTGTTTTGGTCTTTTGATCACCCAGTTGTTTCTCATAAAGGTGTAAAATCTCTTCTCACCAGTTAGCCAATCAGAATTTAGAGATGATGACACAGAAAGGAACAATTTGTGATTTACCACCTACTACAGCAATCAAAAAGACAAATGAAACTCTTCTGAGCCAAGTAAGCAAAATGACCTTACAAGAAAAGGAGACAAAATTTTCCCAGCACTAAGTTAAATGTAATGAGGCATTTTTGTGATTGCTTGTGAACTGAAAACTTGAAAGGCCTATTACTGATCTACACATGAAATATTCTGAGACCATTACAGTAGGTTAAACCACTATGTAACAGCAGGAGAAATCTATCCCATGTTCTTTAAAGCCCTCAAATTAAGAATAAAATACACAAAAGTTACCTTAAAATACTGGTCTCGTATGATATGAAGTAAGGAATGGGGAGAAAAATCTGACAGTCATTCACAAAACTTGGATAAAGAAAGATGCTTCTACAAAAGACCCATGTAGAAAAAGGGCAACTCTCTACATGAAATTTGTACAAATGTATAAAAATGTATTGACCACATCTGATACGGATTAGTAAACCTGTTTTTTACCACCATATAGTCTGTAAATTCTGACAGATATTAGTTATAATTTGACAGTACACGATTATTCAAGGTTTACAACAGAGAGCTTACACAAGAGTTCACAAATTACCTGTTCCATCAGATGCATGTGGCTTTTTATAGTCTCTCTCAAGTCAGAAATATTGGTATACTCAATGACTGGAGCAAGTTTGTGAAAAATGATATCACCTAGCAAACCATTACATAGCTGTGAGGAAAATAAACTTCACCAGATGAAAGAACTGCATCTGTATTGGAACAAGACAACCTTTTTGTTCCTATGTTTGTTTATTTGTGGGAAAGAGTGAGACATGTATACAGAGAAAATACATGGAGAACATGGAAACTGCCTTTACATTTTCTCTCGCTGTCCTATCTAACAACAGATGGAAGAGCGCCAGAAGTAGCGAGTTGAGTGCCTGAATGGAGTACGTGACACTGCTCCACAATGACCCATATAGCCAATATAAGGGTGGAACTGTCTTGATCATAAATTATGTCAAATTTCTAAACAATAAGTGATGCTCTGCGGGAAATTACAAATATCAACTTACATCTTGATAATTTAGCTAATAAGTATCACCAGGGACAGACTATTATTAACTAGCACTATTCTAAAGGGAATCATGAGGATAATACAGTAGCCATGTGTACTGACTATCTTACTATTCCATTCCTTGCATTGTGTATTTGAAAATCTTAATATTGAACTCAGGCACAATGGATGCCTTAGAATTCTAAATAGCTGATCTTTGACATTAATCAACTTTTTTCAGGGATAGGTTAAACTGAGTGTTCAGACAGTTATGAAACCAAAGAATTAAAGTTATCTTAAGTTTGGTTTAAAAAAATTATATATTTGCTTTACAGTTTGTGGCTAGTAAGCAGAAAAAGACCCTAATCAGCAAATAAAGGAAGGCTGTCAGAATAATTAGTAGTATTACTTGTAGGGTAGGAAGGATATAGGGTTCAAATAACAACTAAAAATAAAAAGCTGCAGTAACAAGACAAAGAAAAACTGTCTTAAAACCAGGTCTTTTTAAAAGAAACAAGCTCAAACCTTCCCACTGTTCTGCTAGTAAGCAAAGAGATGGGGAGGAGACAATAAAGGAAGGAAAGAGGCAAAGACAGACTGCTTCAAACTGGGTTTTTGCTACAGCTAGCAAGTTAGCTGAAGGGTATAAAGAGAGCCATGAATCTGAAAGTCCTTTTTCAAACCCTACCTGATCATTCTGGAGCTTGCCAGGATGTTTTTTCCCTTAGGTCTGGCCTATTTGTAAATATACTGATCACATGTTTGTGAATACTTTGTTACTCTATTGGGTGTAGTGACTGCTCATCTTTAGGCTATAAGCATGTTTAGAGTAATTGTATAAAATACAATTTAGCTTTTGGACTTAATAAAGAAATATATGGTTAAATTAGTGTTTGGTGGTCTCCCATATTAATATTAATAATTTCAAATATTAATAATTCCAACACCAGGAATAGGTCTCAGCCCCAATCAGCTGCCTCTTGCGAAAACTAACTGACTGACAATTAACATCTGGCCCCACTTGAAGTAAGTGGAGCTTAAAAAAGGAGATACAATACCAACTTATAAACTAGGATCCTTTTAAAAAATAAAGTCACTCCATTAAATGTATCTTTCAATTATTTTCTAATGCTTAATAAGAGAACAGAGGTATATCAGAACAACTGAAGACAATGGATATTGTCTATCATTTGATGGGGTGCCAGTCTTGTATAAACAGATATTTGATGGCCTAAATACATACATTGTGTTTATGAATAAATGGTCTAATTAATTAAATCATAATACATGTTAGATGAGAAGAAATTGTAACACTTTTTGTTTGTTTCCACACCATGCAAAATTACCTCTCTTGGTTTAGATAAACTGACTGAAAACAAATGCAGAAAACTATTGCAATATACACTAGCAATATATTGTCTTCAAAAGGTATGGAGATTTCTAGTATGATTTAGTATAGAATTCCTCCTTAAATTTAAGTTTACCTTACTTAATGAAATGTAAAATCTATTCCACTCAGCAGTTGGCTTAGCTTTTTCCTCAAATATGATCAGCCAATCTGTGTTGAACTATTATTGCCTAACAGGAGTTCTAAACAGAAGAAAATGCATAAATCTACCCTAATATATGAAAGGATTTACACCTATCAATATGATTGATAACTTTAGTGCAACATCAAATGCATTGGGGTGGGCAATTTAGTTTTCCAATTAAACTGTCACTGAAGTTTACTAAATTCATTAATGTCTTTTTCAGGGCTTATTCCATTACCATCAGTGATGGAATGATATGATGAATGTTACTTTATACAGGGAACATAGGTTTTTAAACTAAATTAGTCTTGATCAGTGTACATCATTTTTTGAAAAGATTACCTTAAAAGTGGCATTTCCTTTTTTAGCTGGAAGATGAATGAAAAGCTTGCCTATACTTGCTTGAATTTACTTACATATATACAGTAGGACCTGATCCGGAAAGGTGCTGAATGCTTCAATTGCCACTTACGTAAAACAGAAAGTCAGGTTTCCCAGTGCCTTTCACAGTTGGACCTATACAGTACATATGCACACCTGCTAAAGGTTAATTCCATGGCACAGAAATTAATGAAAAACCTGCTTTTATTTATTTTTTTTTTTTAAAGTTGCAGCTAAAGATACCTGTAGCTGGATAGAATGTACAGTATTATCAGAATTCAATCAATGTAAACTTGGTTTCTAGATGGGATTGGGATCGGACCCATAATGAAGCAAGAGAATTCCTTCTCCAGTGTCTGACCAAAAATAGAGGCTTAAGTTGGATACTCAGTTAGCAGAGAAAAAATTAGTCCAGAATTCGGTCATGAATTAGAAAATGCGGGAGGCAGGAGGAGGGACGGGGATGGAGAAGCAAACGTCAGTATTGTTAACCATCAACTCTATAGAAACATGAAGCATTTGTACTTTGTTGTTTTTTTAAATTCTAGGGTAGACTAGATTCATTAGAGCTAAATCAATCAAATACAAATGGCAGGAAATATTGGTGGTAACTTTTTAGTTCTTGCCTTAGACTCTTTGAAAAACATTATTGGGATGATTTGGACAGAACTATTTGTTTCTACTTAGAAAATTAAAGAATGTATGCCAAGAGAGAAACCATTTACCAAAAAGCATTCCATCTGGCATGCTTAGATTTTAATCTTACTATTGCAAAATATCAAGTACGACTATTATGAAACGATACTGCAATTAGACAAGATGTCCCCTTGAAAGGAATTGTTGACGCTGCAAGAACTATTGGAAAGCATAACTCCAACATTAATGAAATGGCTGTAAATAATGGGTCTTAGAAGTTACTGGCCTTGTTGAGTTCTCTTCTAATTTTCTCAGGAACAAACTGATCAAGGAAACGTCTGAAGTGAAATGCATCGATAGCAACAATTTCAGTGCAGCGCCTCTGCCATTCATCCCTACATTGGGAAAAGGAGGACAGCAAAATTATGTTTTATATTGTTTGTATGAAGAAGATCAAAAATGAGTTACTCTCCAGGGTTTCTCCAATGGTAAAAAAAGTACAGAAATAATGTCAGAAAAGGTGATGGTATAGTATATATGATGGAGAACTCTAGTGAAATCAGGGGAGAGGGGAAGGGAAAGAGACATGAGGTCTCCCTATAGAAATCATTCATTACAATCTGAATGTCAGAACCTAAATGTTAAATAAACAATGTACTTTAATTATATTGACTGTACAGATGCAGTGTAAGGGCAAGAAAAAAGTGATTTAATTTTCTGTATTACTATATTACAGACACATCATGTCTGCTTCAAGAAGAGTTTACTTCTCCTAACTTGTCTTTGTCTTGTATTGAAGTCGTATTTTTGTGTATTCAATAATGTATTGTCAAAGAAACCATTCCAAGAATTGATGTGTGACTCAAAACTTTATAACTGATACAACAGGTTAACTCTTTCAGTAGGCTAAGCTACAATTACCTGTTTTGAAACACAAACATAACATCACCTTACTTCCCGGTGATGTGAAAATAAATTAATGTCTGTGAAACACTGATATTATGGTGATGAGGGTCATAAATAAAAATCCCTTTTAGTGTGTTACAGATTTTTGTACTGAAGACTCATAACTGCAGTGTAAAAGTTATGAAAGTGTAAAACTTTCATAGATATATATAGCTCAGGCTTTTGGCATGTAGCAAAGTAATGATCAGCAGTGAAACAGTACATGTTGATAAACTCATTAGATTTCAGATTTAGCACCCTTTCTGAACAGAGGCAATTTATGCCTCTCTGAGCTACTGTTGCAAGCTGTACAGTCCCAGGAAGACAATAGTGTAACAGTTTACACTTGGTTCCTCTTTGAAAGGTTTTCTTTGGAACCGTAACTGCTAGAGGCATTTTTTAAATTAATGCATAATTACCTCAAATTAGCCTGTTGCAAAGAATGGCCCTCCCATAGAATATTGCCCTCCCATAGAATATATTGGTCTTATCTATAGCAAAGCATCTGTGTGTTTTGTAGCAGTTATTCAAAACCCAATTGGTCAGTTCTGTAAAAGAAAAGCTAAAAAGGTGTCATTGAGAGCTGGAGTTCAAAGTTCATGATAGTTTCTTTACTCTTTTTTCAGAAATAAAGGCTAAACTTTAATTGTAAAAATGATCTCAGCTACACAACAATGAATGTATTACCTTGGGGTATCATCTTCATGGCTTCTTGCCCATCGGTATGTTTCTGCATAGCCTGTATATTCACTGTATTGCTCAGTACCTGAAATAAATCATTTGTCAGATTATACACGTAATTTACAGATGTTTCTCTTCTTAATACATTGCAGCCCTCCAAGGAGTCTTCAATCCTCTGAATATATGTGCAACTTACTTTAATACTAACGGGAGCTACATATGAACATTAAAGGGCAAACTGACCCCCATATAATCAGTTTGAGTCTCTTTTCCACATGGGATAGTAAGTATCCAACATAGGCAATCACAACTGCAGGTCTCTCTTACTGATGTCCACAAGTCCTAACATACATTTAATTAAATGTAGTTCTCAATCTCCCCAGTCCAGAGTGAAACTCACCAGGAAAGACAGCAGGTTGAGGGCTGGGGATGCAGAGCTTGGGAGTAACAAGTTAATTTTTGGCAGGGAGTGGGGTTGGCATTGGGGGAGGACAAGGGTTAACCCAACACATAATTTTTCCAATAAACTGCCATTTTTACTTTAAGTTTTTACTGGGAAATGTCTAATTAACGAAAAGACTAGCTGTCTTAGCCACAGGGTTTTGTTTGTTTGTTTGAGACCCAAGTAAAGAAAACTAGTTTGTAAAATTTAGTAGAGAGAAAAGCCTGAGAAAAGTGTCTGGTTAACATAATTGTGATGCACTGACAGCCTTATTGTAATGGAGGGAAGCTGTCATGCTTGATCAACACAGAAGACCAAAAAAAGGTTGCATCGTCTCTGTCACTTTTCCCTGTGATGGGCACAGAACAATCAATGGTTCTTTCATATAAGCAAGAATATTTCAATTTTAATAATCGGACAATGATTTCTAATCTAGATTGTTGCAAGTTCAGAAATTCCACTCTAAACATTCTTTAAGAAGGGTAAAATTATTAACTGTAGGAGTTTCTCTTTCAACAGGCAATTCAGTTAGGGCATTTTTTAAATACCAGGAGTCAGCAGAGCAAGAGAAAAGGAGGGAAGAAAATCATAATATAATGACAGGGTTTAACAGATTATTAGAACCCATTAGTACGTAATTCAGTTCCTTAACATGACATGAATTATTTATTCATTCAAACCAGGAGCTACATGAGCAGTAGGTTCACAGGGGCATAGATATTGAAACAAGTACATATTACAATGACAATAAAATACTCCACTATTCACAATGCAATTACACTGTATTAACCACCATTCACTGAAAGACTGGAATGATAACCCTACGGAAGGAAACACAATAAGACGAGGGAAATGGGATCTTAGAGAATAGTATATTTTCATTGGGCAATTTAAATTTCTCTGAAATAAAGTCTAGAAAATACATGAAGGTGTAAGGGCCAGTAGTTATTAATGACCTGTGACAGGAGCCCTGGGCATCCAGTCTGCACACCTTAAAAATAAGTACCTCTGGTCTAGGGCTGTCTTACACGGGATGATTGTCATCTTGGACCTCAGACTCCTCACTGCCACTTTCACTATGCCTGTACCCCCACCTGCATTCCACAGTTCATCACCTGTCAATTCAGTTGTGGATTGTTAAGGGAGTGTATAATCTGTGTCCCTGATGCCTCACTCAAAGTTCTGATTGCCCCAGGTCACGCTCCTCTTCACCTCCAGTAATGCCCTCTCTTCAGCTGTACTACTCTGGTTCACCAGCTGATACACTTGTTCTAATGAACCATAGATTCTTTTTGCTTGACTGAGGGACAATACAATTGGCTGACTCACCACTTCAGTGTAGACAAGACCTTAAATTATTCATCTCACCATCTTTTCCTTCATCTGTTATTTAACTTCTCATAAAATAGCCTAATTCCCTCCACCCGCTTTGAACTGCAGCATTTTACATTTTGAACTTAGTAAGTCACAATACATGCCAAAAAAAAACTATGTTAAAAGACCATTACTAAGGTTGCTAAGTCAAGCATTCAAAAGCTAGGAAATGCCAGAATTAAGGTGCTTTCTGTTAATTTGTTTGTGTGTATGCATTATAATACTGTCTAATTATATGCTCATTGTGTCACTTTGGGGTACACCCAGACCATTAAGTTGTGTCATTGTTTTCCCTATAACCCTGGGTGCTTCTGTGCCATGCAGCTCTGGCTTAGAGTGCTGACACCAGCTGCCTGCTTATGGAACAATGACCTCACCCTGGCTTCCATCAGCATGGTTACTCCTAGAGGGCGATACCAACAGCCCTTCCAACATCAAGTGTCCCTTAAACCATCTCTTCTGCAGTGGTCAGCCCCTCTTCTCACTGTAGAGCTCTTTAAAAAAAAGCTTTATCAAGTTCAGTGCTCCTTTAACAGACAGTACATAGCACGAGCCAATTAATTTGGCTGAGACTCTTACCCTTCAGTTTGACACACTGCACTGAGATGTAATCTTGTTTTATTACACAACCATTTATTATCGAAGAACATATATTTAAGTTTTACCAAGTAAAAGGAATTGAGATTGAAATGGTTACAAACAAACAAAAGTAAAAATATACTTCTAAGACTAAAAAACCTAACTTAAACTAGAATCTTTTATTCAAAGTAAGTTTTGCACAACAGCTGTTTTTCAAGCATGGCTTGCTAGTTTCGAGCCAGGATCTAACACAGAATGCAAAGAGCTTTGTTTCTTTGACTCTTCAGGTAAAGGATGCCAAAATGGCGCGCTCTCTTGGTCTCTGATTGTATCTTCCAAAGTTCAATGACTTTGCTTCAGGAGGCAGGAAGGTTTCCTGGAGCTGCAGCTTCCATCCCCCACTGAGTGTGTTAAGTGGTCATCCCACACACTGGTTTGCCTGATGGCTTTGTCTACCTTGCATATAAATGTAATTTAATTGTCTCTCCTTGCTCAACTTACTTTGGAGACACATTTAGGCACTAGGAACCACATTCCTTTGTCTAGGAAAGGGTGACTTAAGCCCTTCCTACCAAACACCTTTTAAGAATGTATTTCCAGCACATATTTATAATCTTTCATCTATGACCTGTACATTCACCACCCAATAATATTAATCACCAGTGTGTCACCAGTTCATATATGATGCCTCACATGCCACTTTTTAGATACCCATTATGACAGTGAGTTGGGGTACACAGAGCTGGTCTGGCCAACTGAGGCTAACTGCTACATACCAAGGAGCTCATTGCTCTCTGGTATTGGGGTGCTCTCAGGGTCACAATCATGTACTATATTTTTCCAACAGCACCCCTTTATCATTCAGCACACAGGATGGACAGTGCTCAAACTAATGAGCAGCTATTCATTGTTTTCTGCTCAATGTGTGACCCTCCACCTCATTTACTGCACTACTGAAACCCTGCTCTAAAGACAGAATTATACATCTCCTCATGGGCTTTGCTATGGCAATCATCAGTATAGTATCCGAGTGTTTTAGAAACCTACTTTATTTTCACAACATGCCTGAGAAGTGAGGGGGTGACACTATCCCCATTTTACAGATGAGGAGGTGAGGCACAGCGATATTAAGATTAAAAGCATCTATTGTCGGATGCCTGATTTGATATGCTTACAAGTTGCTTTTTCAGAGTATTGGTATTACACAGTACTTTATATGTTCAAACCACATCTCCCATTGACCAAAGCTGCAGCTGTGAATGCTCAGCAATTCTGGAAATCAGGTCCAGGGTCTCAAAATGGGCACCCAGAACATGAGGAACACACAATTAGTGACCACCTCTGAAAAGTCTGATTTAAGTGATTAACTTGGCATCACAGAAAAACAATAAGGCCAGGTCTACACTCAAAAGTTAAGTCAAGCCAGCTAGGTCATTCAGGGGTGTGAAAAATCCACGCCCCTGGAGCAACTTAGTTAAAGTAAAGTAATCGCTGATGTAGACAGTGCTAGGTTGACAGAAGAATTCTTCCATTGACCTAGCTACAGACTCCCGGGGAGATGGATTACCTAGGCTGACGGGAGAATCCCTCCCATCACTGTAGCGAGCACTAGAAGCACTAGAGCAGCATAACTGCAGCTTCTCTGCTGTAACGTTTCAAGTGTAACCAGCCCTATGGCAGAGATAGGGATAGAATCCAGTTTTCCAGGGTAGCTTTCAAGTATCTTAACCACAAGACCCTCTTTTTTTCTCCCTCCCTCTGCCTCTTTACTATACACCTTCCAACTTTGCAACAAATGAGGCAGGCATGCTGCAGACAACAGCCTCCTTCACGACACAACCTTTATTCATCCCCAAAGCAAGTTCAACCTGTGCACTGGATTTCCCCAAATTTGATCCCTTCTGCGCAATCCTAGTCCTGCCTCTTTCCCATCCCTGGATCCTTGTCCCAGTCCCACTATCCTATTCTACCCATCCCAATTCCCATTCTTCAGGCTTCTCATGACCGTCGCAGTCTCCTTGCACAGCTACTACTAGTCTTCCCCTCTAAGCTCCTTTCCAAGTCCCAATCTCTCCTCACGACTCCCAGCTATTTCCTCCTTCCCACTTCCTGTCCCAATCCTCCTGCCACCCCAACTCCTGCAGCTGTGGTAGGTGCCCTTTCTCGATGAATGTCCTGATTCAGCAGCTCCTCGCTGTCATAGCTCCATTCATGGGGAAATGGCTCATCTCTGGCTTCACAAAGATTGTGAGGAGCACAGCAAGCCACAGTAATGAGGACAGCACTGATGACACTGGCATCCAAAACAATCTGTAGACATCTCCAATGGGATTTTAATCTGCCAAATACACATTCAACACCATTCTACACCTGCTGAGAGTGTAATTAAACTGCCTTTTGTCAGGGCCTCTGAAATTAGGATACCCTTTCATAAGCCAAGGCAAAAGAGGATACATGAGGTCCCCCAGAATAACAGGGGGACATTAACCCCATTTATGACAATGTCATTTGGTGGAAATGGTGTCCCAAACTGTCCATCGATGTAGGCTTCCAATTGGCGAAAAACTTTGGCATCATGACCATTTCCAGTACACCCATGTTGACACTCATAAATCAGCCTTTGTGGTCTACTAGTGTCTGCCTAACAATGGAGTAGTCCCCTCTGTGGTTTATGTATTCATGTGCTGCTCCTTGATGAGCACAAACTATGGGCATTGAGTCCCATCAACAGCCCCAGCACATTCAGGAAACCTCCTTCTTTCAAAGCTAGCAATTGCCACAGAAGTATCTTTAATGCCTGCCTCCTTGGGGTAAGCCACACATCTAATTGCCTCAGAAACCTCTGCCACCACTGTATCCACAGTCAATTTTCCAACACCAAACTGATTGGCAACAGATCTATAGCAGTCTGGGGTAGCCAGCTTCCAGACAGTTATAGTGACATGCTGCTGAACTGGTCAGGGTGACCTCACGTGTGTCTTTATGCTGGAGAGTCAGGGTAAGCTGCTCACAAAGCTCCAGAAATATTGCTTTCTTCATGTGAAAATTCTGGAGCCACTGCTGTTCATCCCAGGTCTGCATGATAATCTGATCCCTACAGTCTGTGCTTATGGCCCTGCGCCAGAAGCATCAGTCTACATAGGGGGAATCAGCGGCTATGCGAAGTGTATTCAAGCTGCATCAGCCAGTGCGAATCTGCCATGCCAGGGTACTCCACCTCCTCCTGCTCCATCATGAAATCTGTCAGGTGCCTTTAGTGGATCAGAAAATGCCATTGAAATGTCCACAAGCACCTTACGGAAGCTTTGCCCATTTCCTTATACATGACTGAAAGCGCAAGCGAGAGAAGTTCTTCAAAAGGCACCTCCTCCATGTTGCTGTCTCTTATCTGGAGGCACACAGACCAAAATGACTCCTTAGCAGGTTGTGCTGACAGGAAGTTCAAACGTAATGTGCAGGGTTAGCTGTAAAGTTTTCCCATAGCACATCATGGTCAAAAGGCTAGAGTGGCCACATTTCAAGAGGGGCACTCTGGGATATTATTGGGATATATGCTGCAGTATAGATGCCAGATCCCCAGGTTCAAATGCAGCTTAGAAAGGCTTAACACTCAGGGTTAAGAATCAGTGTAGACACTCAGGCCCCAGGTTTTCTCGTGTGGGTCAGTGGAGTTCTCCCACTAACCCTAGGCTTCCATTACCATGTAGACATATCCTAAGAGTACACTTTCCATTATAAATACCAAGAGTCACAAATGAAAGGGGATTGGCACAGAGAGAGCATTCAGCCATTCAAAAATACACAAATGCACACAGAAAAGATATAGTTGTGTATGGCTTTTAAAATATTAAATATAAAAGACAAACCTTATTTTGAAACATACAGCTTTTCAATATATGCTGTTCTTGACTTGCTTAAAATGTATATTTATTGATATGTCTGCACAAACAATGAGAAAAGCAAATGAGAGCTGACAACTCTCTCTTAGGACAGCCTAGGAAACTTCAACTTTGAGAAGAAAATATTTCCTTCAAGTATAGCAGTTAGGAGGAAAGCATGGGTTATCAGGAATAAGAGACTGTACCATATTAGGATAGTTTAATGAATGTAGAAGTATTAGTTTTTATTTTTTGTAAAGGGTCGTTTTCATTTGCCTTTAAGAATGCAACTTCTGTTGACTAGAGCATGAAGAGGTGAATTAATCATTAAGAGGCTCACAGAAATCATATAAAGTCTAAACTCGTGTCCCAGAAATCCACCATTAATAAAAACCATTTCTCAGACTCTTCTGCAAATTTGAATAGCACAGTTACATCCATTAGGCCACTGTGTCAAGATGCATCATAGAAAGAATGTAATTTATCAGGAAGATAGTGGCATATAGTGGAGACTTGCCTAAGAACCAAGATGGAAGAAAGCCAGGGATCAAATGAGGAAGAGGATAGATCAGACCCTCTAAGGGAGGAAAGTTAGTACCACTGGCACCCAGTGAAGCAGTAGAATAAGCAGCCTACTTTTACGTTGATTGAACATACATGGTCCCAAATGATAAAAAGGCTGAATTCAGAGTATCAAGACTTGTTCACAATGCCAGTAGAAACCAGTTTATCAGCAGCAATCATGGTACCGAATCTAAACAAGAAAATATAGTAGGAGCGCATCACT
Source organism: Emydura macquarii macquarii (assembly GCF_026122565.2). NCBI lineage: Eukaryota > Metazoa > Chordata > Testudines > Chelidae > Emydura > Emydura macquarii. The sequence continues at coordinate 2,908,854 of NW_027131527.1, forward strand.
GGAATCTTTAAGCATTCTCTAACATTTCTGTAGGCAGACAATGCTGTAGTCTGTTTGCATGACCAGTTTCATATTCATTACAGTGATGATCTCAACCAGATGTTGCACAATCAGAACAAATTTAATTTCTTTCCAATTTCTCAGACTCTTCTGCAAATTTGAGTAGCACAGTTACATCCATTAGGCCACTGTGTCAAGATGCATCATAGAAAGAATGTAATTTATCAGGAAGATAGTGGCATATAGTGGAGACTTGCCTAAGAACCAAGATGGAAGAAAGCCAGGGATCAAATGAGGATGATGAAATGGTCATTTCCATTAAGGGAACAGAACATCACATCACAGATATTAATTAGAAGGCACTATAATAAAGTAAAGTGGATTGAAAAAAAACTGGGAGAATACTGGCTGAGTGAAAAAGTCACGTTTGTTTGACCCTGGCAACAAATGCTTGCATTTTTGAAGGTGTATAGTTAGCAGCTCTGAAAACTTTGTTTACTCTATCCACAGATGCAGACTTCTATTGCAGGACTCTTTCTTTACAAGCCCTTTTAGTAATCATAACCTGGAAGAACTAATCCTTTCCAGTGGCAGAGTAATTCAGTTCTTTAATCTTATTAGTGCCTTACACAAGGCATTTGACTGAGAATCTCAAACTCATCTCACCTTACAGCAAACATGTAATGGCACATGAACGATACTGCTGAAGATATTTACCTATTGACAAAACTCTATAAACAATATAATCAAATAGAAAATGAGTAACAAAACAAAGCTGCAGAGTACAACAGAACCTGAAAAATTGATATTGTACTAAACTGTATCTTTTGTACAAGTACATTCTTTAATTAAGTATTCATTTAGAGGGTTTAATCAAATATGTGTTTAGATGTATTCATAAACAGATAAAACAATTTTGTATCACCATTTACCCTCTGGTCTGAATTAAAATTAAAGGGAAGCTGGGTCCTATCACACCCACTTTAATTTCTTCTCTGCCTAAAAGAGATTCTTCCTTCCTTCCCCATCCCCAGATCCCTGACAGAATCATCATCTTCTCCTGAACTCTCAGTCTACACCTTTCCAGTGATGCAGTTCACCCAAGCAGTCAGCTGAGCACACCATTACAGTGGGTAACCCTACTTAGCCCAAAGCCGCAGCTTGGCCTCCCTTCAACTGTGTGGGGCTCAGAAACCTGATTTAATCCATCCTGGTGCTCGACAATGTATTAACATGGTTAACAGGAAATTCTAAATTGTAAGATAAAGAAAAAAGAAAAACTTTCTGTGAAGCACTGAGCAGATTGCACGTTTCTGATCATATTGTCTAAATAACTTGCAAAATCAACAGTCTTGAGAGGAACTTGTTGGATTGCTGTGCCTTGTTTTTCTGTTGATTGATTTGGGGGGGGCGGGGGAGGAACGGACGGGACAGGACGGACGACTGTAAGGCCTGGTCTACACTAGAGATTTTGTCAACTGAAGTCAGCTTTTTGCACCAAAACAGTGGTGATGTACACACTGCAATCAGCACATTGCTCCCCTCCCCCCCCCCCAGCTCCCCTGATTTTGCAACAAAATTAAACCACCTTGATGAGAGGCATAGATTTTTTTGCGCCAAACTTTTAGCGACAAAGCATCAGTGTAGACACTGTGCTTGGTTATGTCGCGGTAAATGGCCTCCAGGAAATGTCCCACAATGCCCATCCTGACAGCTCTGGTTATCAGTTTGAACTGCACTGCCCTGAAGCCATCCGCCTCACCCTCCTTAAAGTCCCAGGAATTTTTTTAATTCCACTTCCTGCTTGGTTGGCGTGGAGAGCTCACATCTCATCTTTCCAGCTGACTATGGCAGCTCCACACACCAAAGGCTCTGCTGCTTGGAGCACACCAGAGTTTCTGGATCTATTCAGCATTTGGAGAGAGGAGGCTATGTAGTCCCAGCTCCGCTCCAACCAAAGGAACTTGGATACATACGGTCATATTTGTCATTTCATTGCGGAGAAGGGCTCTGAATGGGACATGCTGCAGTGCCATGCAAAAATCAAGGAGCTGCAGCAGGGATACCAAAAGGCTAGGGAGTCAAACTGTCGCTCTGGTGCAAAGGCAAAGACCTGCTGCTTCTATAAAGGAGCTGGAAGCCATCCCCTGAGGCACCCCCACCTCCACAGCCAACAGACTCATCGATACTTCCTCGGGCTCAGAGGCAGCGGAAACCGGAGTCAACCCCACCGAAGAAGTCATGGATGAGGAGGCTGAGTTAGAGGACAATACAGAGCAGGGGACCAGGTCATTTGTTGACATGGGGAGTCAGGACCTCTTCTCTACTCAGAAGGGTTTGAGCTCTGGCATACAGGAGAGGGGAGCTCAGGTAAGTGATTTTTTTTAACTGATGCTGCTCAGTTTCATGAGGTATAGCTATCATTTGCTTCATTGCATTATACAGTTGGTTGAAGGGATAGAAACGCATAAGAACAGCTATGTTTGCATGTGCTTCCCATTCCCTTATTCAGCTAGGTAGTGTGGTGGAAAAGTGTGTTAATGCACAACGAGATTTCACAGGAATCCTCCAGAGAGATCTCTAGGAAACTTTCCCGGAGGTACTCGCCAATCCTCTGCTGGAGATACCTAGGCAGAGCTGCTTTGTTTCTTTCCGTTATAGGAAACTTTTTCATGCCAATCAGCAATCATTTGTGCAGGGACCAAAGCGGCACACAGGTGAGCAGCATAGGGACCCGTTTTGAAGCTGCTCGCATGGAGGAGATGCACCCTAGCATCCCTGCTTACTCTTAGGAGTGAGATATCACCTTCTATTACTCCTGCCTGTGGAAAATGGCTGTACAATTTGAAATTTTGTTCCTATCTACCTGCATCAAAAACCCAAACGACCACCCAGAACCTTTTCCCCAGCTTGAGTGTCCTCTCCCTCCCGGGAACAACTCACCATGCCCTGGTTGATTGTCGAGCTGTGTGCTTGCCAGGGGGCACTGAGAAAGAGGTGTACTTCACAGTAATGCATCAGTGCTGTTATTGCACTAAAAATCATGCTTCTGTTCATTGTTTATTGTGCTTCTACAGACGTGGCCTTGAGGGGAAACCCCTCCACACCAGCCAAGCACCTGTGGCTGATATATCATGCACCTTCCCCAACCAACCAGCGTTGATGTCAGTGAAATGCCCGTGGTGATCCACAGGCGCCTGCAGTACCATAGAGAAGTACCCTTTTTCTATTGATGTACTCTGTCACAAGATGGTCTGGGGCCAAAATTGGGATATGCGTGCCATCTATCACCCTCCCACAGTCAGAGAATCCTATTACTGCAAAGTCTTCCACTATTTCACGCACATTTCCAAAACTCACAGTCCTTCATAGCAGAATGCAATTAATGACCCTGAAGATTTGCGATAACAGCTCCAATGGCGGATTTCCCAACTCCAAACTGATTAGCAACCGACTGGTAGCAGTCTGAAATTGCCAGCTTCCACGTGGCAATTGCCGTGCCTTTCTCCACCAAGAGGGCAGCTCTCATTTGGGTGACCTTGCGTAGCAGTGAAGGGGCGAGCTCCGCACAGAAATCCATGAAGGTGGCTTTGCATATTTGCAAGTTCTCCAGCCATTGCTCGTCAGCCCAAACTTGCATAAAAATGCAATCCTACCACTCAACGCTTGTTCCATGTGCCCAAAAGTGGCTGTGCACCATGTGCAGATGCTTTGTGAATGCAAACAATAATCTCGCGTTGTTTATTTGAATGGCACACAGCACGTCAGTTGCCTTGGATTCCTGTTCCAACTGGGAGCTCATGATATGGTGCATGACTAGCTGTGATGTGTTCAGAACACTGACAACAACAGTGGACAGCAGTGCAGGATCCATCCTTTCATATAGAGATGGACAGTGTGCAGGAAACTGAGGCCATTGAAAAATGCTGTGAAATGCAGCAGGAAACCCATGGAATGACAGGACTGAAATCACTGCATCATGGAACATTGAGCCCACACCCATGATGCACTGTGATCCACTCCACCTTCCCATAACTCCTAGCAGCACAAGGTGGGAGTTGCACAGTGGGATAGCTGCCCACAGTGCACTGCTCTCACTGTCGATGCTAGAGCTCCAACTGTGGACGTGCTTCGGCGACACGATGAGTGCTGTGTGGACAGGCACAAGCACTGTAATTATAGCGCTTTTGGATCAGCGCTGTAACGTGCGTTGACAAAACTTTCCAGTGTAGTCAAGGCCTCAACCAGTTTCTTTATCCAGACTGAGTTTTCAATCTCCCACTTCAATCAGGTTAAATGTAGATGATTCCAGGAAGTAATTCAAAGACCATTTTTTGTCAAAATAGAAGTATCTGCTAATGTGACTGATTGTGGCTTTTACTAACTGACTTCTTTGACGCACTCTTTAGTTTAATATTAAAAATAGCAGTGGAGACTGTTTAGGAGTCTCCAGAGACCTGTGTGTAACAAATGAGCTCTATTAATCTTTTCTGCTGCTGTTAGCCACTTTTTCAGTAGCTCATTCACAAAAATATACTATGATATATACTGGCCTTTTTCTTTAGAAATCTAGATTCATAGTTAAATGGACAATTTGGGTTTTTTTTTGTTTTTGTTTTTTTTTAAACACACATTCACTATGGTACCATTTTTAAATTTCAACTTGAAATATAAGCCTAAGTGAAATATTTTCAAATCCACATTCAAACTTAAAAAAAATTAAAAACATTGAAAACTATTAGCTCATTTTGTTTCCACTGCTCTTTGTCTCATGGTGAGAGATGAAGGAATCTGAGATTAGGCCACAGACAAAGAAATAGTAGTAGGGAAAAATATTCCAGGTTGTCAATAGCTTGGTCTTTCCTACCAATAATTATGAAGATCCATTGTATTTATTCCATGTCTAAAGGCCTGGTTCATGTCCACAGACTTCAGTGAGAGCCGAGACCCTAAATTAATAAACTTAAGTATAAATATTCTGCTTTTATCCCTGATGTTTTGACAAATATAAATTTGGGAAACTATATTTCTGTGTAGTTTCTATTTATGTATTCATATTGAGTACTTCACAGGTATATTTAATCCAGAAAAACATTTAACTCTTGAAGTCTTTTCCTAAATTATTGCATACATTGTTATGTGCTAGTAAAACATCACTGCAAACATTATAACAGCTGTCATTTTCCATCCAGATGTGGCAGCACTTCGAAGAAATGCTTCAAACTCACTTCAAAGAGAATGGAGTGCTTTTAAAGAAAGTGAAGTGCTTTGGACTCCTTCAGGATGAACATCACAATTTTACTATAAATATAAAGACTTAATTTGCAAAACACACAGGTTTTTAATGATCTGCATATCAGTTAAATCTATGCATCTCCTAGCCATGCTAATAATGGAACCATCCTGATAAGAGCCACTCTTTACTTTTGACCACAACACTAACATAATCAAAAAAAGAGTACCTCCAAAAGAAGCCATTCCAGGTTTTAAACTGGGCTCACGACTAGTAAAATGGAACTTTTTGAGCATAGTGAATATTCTGTATGTAACTGTGCAGAATATACATCTTCGATAAACTTCAAAACTACTAACTTCAATATAAAATGTTAGTCTTTTAGTTCAAGAAACCCACAGTAAACCGAGACATTATGTAGACTGAGTGTATTAATGTAGGTATTGCAGCCAAGTTACAACAGACCCTAAGTAGAATTCACAATCATACCATTATAGTAAAAGAAAACCTCTTGAGTCTAAAGCCTGTTCCTGAGCAATTTGAAGTCAGTGGGATTTTTAGCATCAACTCACAGTGGACCAAAATTAGATCATTAAACTCTTATCACAATATTCACTTATTTGAGAACTGCATAGGAAGAGAAATAGCAACAAACAATACTGCAGTGAGTGTGAACACTAGGAGACAGGTACACAGGACACTTAAAATTTGTTTAGCAAAACAGATTCTGCAAGTAATGAGCTAAGAGACATTTGCAATATTTTTCATCTTAGCTTTGGGATCTAAACGAAAAACGGCATGAATAAATCCATGTATGTACATGACTACTGACAGTGGCTTGAGCCCCTGTGACAGAGATGTCAATTGAAATCTCTTGGCATCACAGTGATTCCACATATAGTAGGAAGATAAGTATTTGAAATACTCTACACAAAAAGTTAACACAGACTAACCTGTGATTATAAGACATTCATTGTGGTCCAGGACTTCAGTGATGAGCCGAGATACTATCAGTTCTGGATTGATTAAAAAACGAATTTCTTCTTGTACCAATCCTGCACCAGTGACACCACCTCCAATAAAACGATTTGCAAAATCAACCTAGTAGAAAAAATGTCCTAGATGATTACAGAATAGGCAAACATCTTTACATCCTTTCTTTAATGAGGTAAATAAGTGCTATGTGAGATTCATCTTTCATCTTTCCGTTCAGTGTTTGTTTACCCACATGCATTTAGAAATGCAACTAGCAGGACTGAGTCACCTTGCCCTCACTGCATATTAAGTGGTGGGGCCCTTTGTCTGGTTTGTCAAAGAAGGTGAGTTGCTCCCGTTTAATTGTAAGGGTGGTGTGTCCAGCAGGCTGATAGGAAAGGAGTTGTTGCCCACTTCAAGACCCCTTCACCCCCTTATCTTCTCTATCTAAGAAGCAGGAAGCAGTTGGTGGACCATGTGGAGGGGAGGAGGAGGGAAGAGGCAGGTATTTATTCCCAAGGCTGGGTCAGGAAATTCTCTATTACCTGGACTGGGCAAGTATATGGAAAGAATTAAAGAATTATCTGCACTGTACAATTTTATTTGCTTGGTATTCCCAGATATTTAAGAATGAAGTTGCGGCCTAATTAAAACATCCAGTGTCTCCTGTCCTTCTTCTAGCACAGCCAGGAAACACCTCCACTGCGATAAATCAAACTTCCTTATTTTTTCCTCTGTAGTTCTGAGCTGAGTTAACCTGGCTACATATTTTGAGGAGTGTAAACTTGAGAAGTTAAAGACTGAAATTTATCTTAAAGCAACATATGTTTCATTACTTCACAAAATGCTCTCAACCCAAGATCCTTAGAAGTAACACTATTTACAAACATTTGAGTAAAATATAGTTGTTGGTTACATTTTTACCTCCCTTTACAATTTCCCCATTCCATATTTTATAGGAATTTGAAAAATTACACTTTACTAAATACTTGGCCATCAGATGCATGCCCTAAACCATTTTTAGCTTGGTAATGCAATTGTACCAGCAGATCTCTACCTAGTAAGATTCACTGTGAACTGTGGCTGAGGACACCTGCCTGGGATGAGACTTTTTGTTCAAAATAGACAGACACATTGTTTGAGTAGACAAGCTTTAAGCTCTTTCTTGTTTTTTTGCAAGAGCAGCATGTATTTCACTTTAAAAAAGCCTCTGTCTACAGAAATAAAGGTAAAACTGGCACAGAAGCATTGTATATTAATGATGAGGTAGACAGTAAGGAAATTAGAAGTGATGGAATGGATAAAACAGTCTGTTTGGGTCAAAATCACTTTGGGGAAAAAGTTATTAGAGGTTCCTCTGGAACAGAGCTCGGGGTATGCTACAGACCCCCAGGTTCTGATCTGGATATGGATAGAGACCTCTTTATTATTTTTAATTAAATAAATACTACTGGGAATTGTGAGATTATGGGATACTTTAATTTCCGAGATATAGATTGGACTAGGGCTACTAATAATGATTGGGCTCAGATTTTCCTGGATGTGATAGCTGACCGGTTTCTCCACCAAACAGTCACCAAACAAACAACAGGCAATGCCACTTTAGATTTAGTATTGGTGAATAGACAGGAGCTCATAAAAGAACTGGTTGTAGGGGACAACCTTGGGGCAAGTGATCATGAGCTAATTCAGTTTAAACTAAATGGAAGGATAAACAAAAATAGATATACAACTAGGATCCTTGATTTCAAAAGAGCAAACTTAAAAAAATTAAGGGAATTAATTAGGGAAGTGGACTGGAATGAAGAACTCAAGGATGTGAATGTGGAGGAGGCTCGGAATTACTTTAAGTCAAGGTTTCAGAATCTATCTGAAGTCTGCATCCCAAGCAAGGGAAAAAATTCATAGGAAAGGGTGGCAGATCAAACTGGATGAGCAAGCATCTCAACAGGTTATTAAGATAAAGCAGAAAGCCGACAAGGAATGGAAGATGGAGGTCAGAAAATGTAGGGGGGAAAGTGAGACGAGCAGAGTTGGACCTCTCAAAGGAAATTAAAACCAATAGTAAAAGGTTCTATAGCCATATAAATAAAAAGAAAACAAGGAAAGAAGTGGGACTGCAAAGCACTGAGGATATGGTGAAGACTAAAGATAATCTAGGCATGGTCCAACACCTAACCGAACACTTTACCTCAGTTTTTAATAAGGGTAATGAGGAGTTTAGGGGTATTGGCAGGATGGGTAATAGAAATGTGGATTTGGAAGTAGAATTTACCACATCCAAAGTGGAAGTCAAATTTAGACAACATAATGGGACCAAATCAGGGGGCCCATATAATCTCCATCCAAGAATATTAAAGGAACTGGCACAAACTGCAAGTCCACTTGCAGGGATTTTTGATGAATCCGTGAACTTGGGGGTCATGCCCTATGACTGGAAAATTGGTAATATAGTACCTATTTTTAAGAAATGGCAAAAGGATGATCTGGGAAACTACAGGCCTGTTAGTTGTCCTCAGTTGTATGCAAGGTCTTGAAACAAAATTTGGAAGAGAAAATAGTTAAGGACACAGAGGTGAACAATAACTGGGATAAAATACAACATGGCTTACAAATGGTAGATCAACCTGATCTCTTTCTTTGAGAAGATAACTGATTTTTTAGAAAAAGGAAATTCAATATATCTAATCTACTTTGATTTCAGTAAGGCATTTGATACAGTTCCATAGGGGAAATTAGTGAAATTGGATAAAATGGGGATTAATATGAGAACTGAAAGATAGATAAGGAACTGGTTAAAGGGGAGAAAGACTACAAGGGGTCATACTGAAAGGCTTGAGGGAGGTTTCTAGTTGAGTTTCTCAGAGATCAGTCTTGGGATCAATTTTATTTAATATTTTCATTAAAGACCTTGGCACAAAAAGTGGGAGAGTGATAATAAAATCTGCAGATGGCACAAATTTGGGAGGTATTGCCAATACAAGATGAGACTCAGGGAGTTTGGCTTGGTTGGCTTAACCAAACGAAGGCTGAAGGGAGATATGATGTCTCTCTATAAATACACCAGGGAAGGAAAGGAGTTATTTAAGAGCCAATGCTGGCACAAGAACAAATAGATATAAACTGGTCATCGAGAAGTTTAGGCTTGAAATTAGACGAGGTTTCTAATCATCAGAGGAGTGAAGTTCTGGAACAGCCTTCCAAGGGGAACAGTGGGGGAAAAAATCCAAACTGGCTTCAAGACTGACCTTGATAAGTTTATGATGGGGATGGTATGATGAGGCTGCTTACAATGGCATGTGGCCCATCTGCAACTGATAATAGCAAAATATCCCCAAAGGCCAGAGATGGGACATTAAATGGGGAGGGCTCTTAGTTACTACAAAGAATTCTTTCCCAGGTGTCTGGCTGATGCGTTTGCCAACATGTTTAGGGTCCAACTGACTGCCATACTTGGAGTCAGAAAGGAATTTTCCCCCCAGGTCAGATTGGCAGAGAACCTGGAGTTTTTTACCTTCCTCTGCAGCATGGGGCCCAGTTCACTTGCATGTTTAAACTAGAGTACATGGTGGATTCTCTGTAACTTGAAGTCTTTAAATCATGATTTGAGGACTTCAGTAACTCAGCCTGAGGTAATGGGTCTATTACAGATTTGGGTGGATGAGGTTCTCTGGCCTGCAGTGTACAGGAGATCAGACTGGATGATCATGATGGTCCCTCTGGGACTTATAGTCTATGAGTCTACATTATAAATTAGTGACCAACATACATTTTTTTAAAAAGGAAGCTATTTCATCCTAAGCTTTCAAATGCTATTATATTTTTCCACATCTCTCCTAAAATAACTGAATTCATAATAAAGAGAGTTCAACCAAAACACGGGGGAACTAAACCCTCTTGGACCACTAACTGGTATAAAGTGTCAAGGTCAAAGTCTAAAATGATTTTTAACCTCTTAGTGACATGGCTCTGAAACAAATTTCCAATGAAACTTATGATGGAAAGGTTGACAAACACTTAGCAGTGGAAGTGTTGCTAAAAGCGACTGGGGTACATAAAACTAAGATGAAAATTCTCCAAAATGTTTTGTCAGAGTTCTTAATCCAAGCAGAAGGATTCATGGGAGATTTGTTCTGTTTATTCAGACTTAAAAAGCTAAGTAGCTAGAAAAAGGGAATATCACCACCCCTCAGGGTGTATTTGTTTTTGGCTGAGTTTAATGTAAATTTATACAATACATAAAAAGCATTATAAAAATATCAGCATAATTTCCTCTTCCCTCTTGGGGTTACAGGATGGGTGGCTAAGGAGAAGGAAGAAAAAATAATATTTCTGTGTAGTTTTTAAGTTTATCATTTCCATGCAGATTCTGACTGCTCGTATTTAGTAAGGCTACAAAGTGCTTCAAGGAGAAAAATGTTCCTCTTGTTAAAATATCAGCAATCTACTTGTGCTGATGCTCTCACTTGAGACTAACGGTATGTCTATATTGACAGCGGCAAAGTCGCTGCTTCAGATCGATCTTTCTGGATCGATTGAGCGGTCAGTGTAGACCCGCTCAATCTATCAGGAAGTCGATGCAGTAAATCCACCCTCTCAAGTGGCATAGTGTGGCATCTACAGGAACACAGTTCCCATCGGTGCAGTGCAGTGAAGACGGCACGCAGAAGGGAAGCACAGCAGTCAACGGGAATTACGCAAACTACTCTGTGTAGCTTGCGTAACTCCCATTGACTGCCGCTGAATTTCCAGGTAAGTGTAGACCAGGACATAGGATATTCCATGCTGGGTCACATCATTGGGTCCTTCAAGTGCAGAATCTTGTGTCTGCTTGTGGCTAATCTTTAAGCAGCACTAATGCCTACCGGGCAATATTTTAGAGCCGCATGGAAATACTGTGGCAGCACCCAAAGACAGGATCAGAGACCCACTGTCCTAGCTGCTGTACAAGCAAAATGGTAGAAAATGGTCCCTCCCTACTCTGAAGGGCCTAGCAGTTTAAATTCAAGACAAGACACAACATAAAGGAGAGAGGTGGGGAGGGATATGGGGCAACACTAATAAGTTCATAAGACTACAACACATGGAATTTGTAGGAGAATACATGTTTGGGAACCATCATATTGTGCATATGTTAACCTATCAAATCATATCTTCTGAGGGCTCTTAACATTTGCTGTCCCACTGAAGGAGTAACCCTGGGCACATTCCTTTTTATATTTGTGTGTTTCATCTTCCCCCCTTTACTCTGCATTATTGGTTCCTGTTTAATATTATTCTATATTATTATTATATGTATATATGTACGCACAAGTTTTTTGTATATTAAACAGCGTATACACACACACACACATACAGTTTTCATAATGCCCTCACACTATAGATGTAAGTCCCCTTCCTCCCGGGAGGCCACTGGGGTCCTGCAGGTTCCTTACACTCTGTGGGAATGGATCACTGCAGATGTGAGTCAGAATAGAACAGTTGACATCCCTGGAGCCTCTGATGAGATAAAGGCACCACCTCCCTAGTATTACTCCACAGGAGCAGGACAGACTTTCCAAACTCTGTCTGGCCACTAGTACAGGTAAGCAGGAGATTCTGGGGCCTTTATAAAAGGTCACTCCCCATGGAAAGTTCTGCGGAGGACTCCAAACCACATGGATCTCCCCCCTTTACATATGTATTCCTAGATATTATCCAGCACCCTTGTAGTTCCAGCTACAGACTTCTCCCACAGGCAAGGACTCTTTCAAGTGGGACTGCAAAAACTATAAGCAACTTCAAATGACAGGTTAACGGAAGTTGATAAAAGGTACGGACCCCGAAGATTTATACTGAACTCTAAAAGCTAAACTTGTCACTCCTTCAAACAAAATAAAAGTGTTCCTTTATGGATATGGAGGAGACGTTCTCTTTATCAATCTGTTTTAGCTGACTGGCTTTCAGACCAAAACAACTGTGTTGGCAGCAGAAAGAACCTCTTGAACTATTGAACTGGTCACCAGATGGGGCACTGCTTTTAAAAAAATAAACCAAAAACTGTGACAACCTGTCAAGATCATACCCTGGAAACTCTTCTCCTGTCAATCTTCAATCCATGTCTGAACTGAAGGACCTGAAGCTGCCCAGGTCTTGTGATTTTCTGTCAAATGGTTTTGGAAATAGGCACATATGTGAAAAACAAGGTGAGCTGGGGAATATTGACACTACTGCAGCTGTCAAAATGATCAGTTTTGTTGTTTCTTTTATACTGTATAATGTCTCACTATTTCAAAAAACAAAAACAAAAACAAAACAAAAAACGAGGTACATGAATAACTTTGCTGCCCAGTCATCAAAAGTGTGCCAAAAGCACAGCATAACCCCAATACTTTTGTTGTTATATACTTACCTGTAGCATACCACGTCCATTGCTTTCTATAGTGCCCTCATATGTGACATACAACCTGGTCAGTTTTTTATGAGATCTATAATTTTAAAAACATATATAGATACAGTGTTACTTTAAAGAGAGACAATTAACTCTATAACTAAATGTAAAAGTTTCCATTATAAAAATCTGCAAAAAAAAAAAAAAAAAAAAGAAATGAACAAAATTCTGTTCTCTGATACATGAGTGTAAATCCAAAGTAACTCCATTGACTTTCATGAAATCTTTGTTTACCTTCCAAAGGGAGATATATAGATATACAGCTAAGACCAGAAAAACTTAGAGCAGGATTTGACACAATGCGACAAAAGTCAGATATGAGTTAGGGAAGTGGGAGGTGAAGAAAACGAATACTTTGCATTTACATACTACTTTCCATCCGATGATCTCCACTCCCTATGAACACATTAGTCAATCCTCACTATTAACTGGTGAATTAGGTTTTATTATTCCCATTTTTTTAGATGGTGGAAGCCAAGGCCACAGAACAAGTGAACAGCAGAACTGGGCCTAGAATTCTGATATTCCTGGATGTAGCTGGGTGCAGAGCTATAATCAGGTATGCTAGAAAGACATGAGAGGAATGCCTGTCAAAAGGCAGGATTCCACACCCAGGTACTGAGGCTATGACCACCCACAGAGTTTACAGAGGCTGCTGTTAGCTCTCTGTGTAGCCACTCTAAGCCAAATGAGAGAGCTCTCCCAACAACTTCATTACTCCAGCCCCCATGAGCAGTGACAGCAGTTCTCCCACCAACAGCGCTGTCCACACCGGCACTTAAATCGGCATAAATTATGTTGCCCAAAGAAGAGGCTAATTCATACCCCTAAGTGACATAATTTATGTTGACTCAAGCTGTAGTGTAGCCATAGCCTAAGTGAACCCCACCTTGGGGTATCTTTATGTTGTTATTTTTGTTTATGATAACTTATTCTGATCTATGCTGATAAATATTTGCTGCTGCTGAAATATCCTGTTGCTCAGTGCCATTTTATTTCTGCTGAACCAAACCCTCCAGCCCCCAGCTACTTTGCCCTCCTCTTTGCGTCTTCACAAAATAGGCCTTATTTTGATTAAAATGATTGTATTTTATCATTAATTTCCATACAGAATTGTAAAATTAAAATAATCACTTAATTTTATGGGTTCATCATCAGTGTTGCAAGACAGAATATTCTCATCTACCATATACTTTTGTTAATAATGGTGTTAAATCTTTTGCCTGACTTATTGCCTATATTTCATCGAGAAAGAACAGTTACTTCCACACTTTGTAAAGAACAAAGTCATTGATATACTTAATCATAACACAGTAGAATTAAAAAAAAGGGGGGGAGAGGTTTAAATTAAGCTGCATTAGTTACATCATCCATTGATTTATGTCTCCTATAAATCTATACTGATGCCCTCTACTTGAGCACGATATTAAGAAATAGGGAAACTGAATATTCTCTATGAAAAGCCAATACATAGACTCAAGTACATTCATATTAGCGATTATTTACATTCTTCACTTCAGTAAACAAGAAAATGTTGTTTTACCTTTCAGTTTTTAAAAAAATTAGCCACTCACCTCCCATTGAGGTTAATAGGAAACATTTATATATCCTCTATCACCAACTTTAAAACCGTTTATAGCATACAATTATGTATTTCATATCACTAAATAGTAGTTGAACATACTACGGAGGTAGGGAAAAAAAGCACTATGTTTATATGACAAATCATCTCACAGAACATTTGGTCAGATTTTGAAAAGTAATTTGGTGTCAGATCCTCAGTGAGTATACTGGCAAAGCATCATGGAAGTCAATGGAGGTAAGCTGATTTACAGCAGCTGAAGATCGGCCCTCAACATATACAATTGTAAGGGTGTGCAGCTTACTGGAGGACAAGGAGAAGCATGTGTACTCTATTACTATACATTCATGAATTTATGTACTATGTGACTTACGGTAATAGATTTTTAAAAAAAATATGTTTTGGACCCAAAATGATAGCATCTTTTCTGATCAGCACATATATACCTCTATTTACTTCTGCATATTCAAGGGTTGATAGACACATTGTAGAAAGAAAGGTCTGATACTGTATCCTACAAATATAGCATCTTGGATTTCTTTTTGTTTTACTAGTTTTCAAATATGCTCTAGTTAGTACATAATAAATGGATACCCAGGCTTTAAAGTGCATGCAACAAAAGTTATTTTAGAAGGTAATCCTATTGAAAGTATTTATGCAGGTGGGAGCTGACATTGCATTCCCTTGACACTCCTGCTTGAGTAATTTTGTACTGCCCCTTGCAAAGAGATTGATTCCTGGAGGTGATGGTGGCATAGTGAATTGTAAGGAAAAAAGCACTCAGCTTAGTGCAGTTTCAGGATAAATATACAATGATTACAGAGAGAGACTTTGAGGTATGGCAGAGGAGAATTAAGCTACCATTTAAAAAAATCTTTGACTGTGGGATACAGTTATCAGACTTTTTTTTCTACAATGTGTCTAACAAGTTTTTTAGATTTGTTACTATGCATTGGATAGCAAGTAAATCAAAAGGGAATGTACACATTGGAGTTATTTTAGCACATTTTAAGGGTAGTAACTATTATAACTACTGCAGTTATAAGATTTTCTTTTTTAATAAACACCAAGTATTAAAATAAGTTTTTTAAAAAAGAAAGCATGGAATAGCCAGTAAACTTACACTGTGTTATTTAGAGTTTTGGATACAAATTTAACCCATAATATTAAATCTTAACTAGTATTTGTATCTATGATATTAAAACTACAGATTCTGATTTTAGGGTTACATATCCAATTTCTTCCCTCCCTTCTGCCCCAAAACTCCAACATCTGAAAACTTGGCTTAAACCTAAAAACTCCACATTTCCACATAAGCAGCCACCATCTTACTTGGACTGTTTGCTAATGACATGACACTAGCCAATGAAAAAGGTGACAAATCAAATTTTTCATACTGGCTGTCAGCCGTGGGCAGCGCACATAAGAGGCTGGGGGAGGCTAAGCCACCCCAAAAAAGGCTGGCCCTGCTGGAGAGCAAATGTTGCAAATGCGGCATGGATAACCTCCCTTTGGAGAAGCACTAGCCCATCACCTTTGGCGTGCCGGAAGCGAAGTTTCCTAGAAATGGAGGGCCACCGGCACCTGGACTTTGGCCCCGCCTGCACTTCGCCCTGAGACCCCGCCCCTGCTCGGACTCTTCCCCCTTGGCTCCCCCCATCCCTCTCTGCCATGGAGAGGAGCAAGCAGGTGGGCCTCGGGGGAAGAGGCGGAGAGAAGCAAGCAGCGGGAAGGTGTGGGCCTTGGGGGAGAGAGGAGTGAGGTGGGAGAAATCAAAAGAGGGGGCAGAGAAGGGGCGGGAAAAGGTGGAGTGACAACAGGGCCTTGGGGGCAGAGGGAGGGCAGGGTCACAGTCCAGGCGCCAGTAGCCCCCCACTTCTAGGGAGCTTTCGATGCTCACATTTAAGCCTCCCAAAATGGAAGACTCACGTGCTGCCTATGCTGTTGGCCATATTACATTAGAGTTCCTGTCACTGCTGCTTGAGATGAACCTCACACCCAGGCCTCTCTCATCCCCACATACACCCCTGCAAATTTTCCTGGAAACGTCACTGTTTCAATATTAATTTAAACCATGAACAAACAAAATGAAGTGATGTAACTGAAGCACATAAATTAGCTCAAGTTAGACATTTATTTTACAAAATTTTAGCACTTAACAAAATTATAATTTTTTACAGAAGACTGAAACACCCCCCCAACCAAAGAGAAACAACCCCCCAAATTGCCTTTGCATCAGTTCAACTGATTCCCCCCACCCCCTCAAACTTGATTAATAAAAATAACAAATAAAGATCCATATAAAATATTGTCCCTTGTAACAATTAAGAGCCTGACCCAGCTCCCAATGAAGTCATTGGGAGTCTATGACTAATGGGAATAGCACAAGGCCCTAAGTCATCACAACCAAGTAAAACAATTTCTCACACAGAGATGTGTTTAAACTCACCTTTCCCAGTCTGGTAGTTCTTGAAGACTTTGTCTTGTAAATGTCACCAATCCAGTGGGTTCTATTTAAAAAAAACAAAAACAAAAAAACCATCATCTGTATGTTTCAAGTTTTACAAGCTTACAACTTAAAATCATTCAGAGACTATGGCTATAATGTGATTCTTCTCAGAAATATTAAAAAAATAATGTAAACAATGTGAAATAAAAATGCTAGTTAAAATAAATGTTTGTTTCTCCTCAAAGAAAAACTGAGGTTTGATTCACTCACTGATGCTTCCAGGATTCAAATTGAAGGAAAAATATGTGATGATCAAACTTTCACCACCCTGCCCCCACTTCCTTTTACATCTATTTTTCTTTTTTTCAGCCAGCAAAAGTGAAGTGGGGGTATGACATATACCATAAGTAGGGAGTATGATTTATGTCCCTTCCCAATTTGAGCAGTTGATAGTATTTCTTTTCAATATCAGACCAAGAAAAGAAAGCATGTTGTTTCTCAAATATTTCACTTAAGCTTTAAACATCATCAGACTGGCTTGGTTGCTTAGTTG
This sequence comes from Emydura macquarii macquarii, assembly GCF_026122565.2. NCBI lineage: Eukaryota > Metazoa > Chordata > Testudines > Chelidae > Emydura > Emydura macquarii. The sequence continues at coordinate 2,926,076 of NW_027131527.1, forward strand.
AGAGCAGAATATGTTGCCATATGCAAAAATCAGATTTCAGATCCTGAGCGTGATCCAGTAAGTATGTCATGAAGTAATACATGCCAGTGGTAAGGCAGCATCTTATGTTTTCAACCAAGGACCATGGCAGATTAAGATGAAGGACTGATGGATTCCATAAGAAGGAAATTCATTATCTCTTGTAACATTTGAGAGAGGAAATGGGAAGATTCCTGGAGGACTCCAACCCCCCAAACAGAAAAAAAGATGCTTCACTAATAGGCGCATATTATAAGAGATGACCTCTTATTTATGTGACTTCCTTTTATTTCACTTAAAATAAGTTTTAGTTGCAGCAATAAAAATCAGTTTTTGAATATTCCAAAGGAACATTTTTTTATTCAGTCTGTTCTTTGTCCAGAAAGCAATTCCCTTTCTTCTGTGGGAAAGCTTTCTTAGGCTATGTACACACTGATGGAGGCAAATTCGCCACCGTCAGATCAATTTTTCTGGTTCAATTGAGTGGCAGTAAAGACACACTCAGTCGATTCAGAAGTCAATCTAATAAAACCACCTCCCCAAAAAGCACATCGCTGCGTTGAGGGGAACACATTTCCTGTCGGTGCAGCACAATGAAGATGGCACACTAAAGGGAAGTTACGAAGTCGATGGGAGTTACACAAGCTACTCTGTGAAGCTTGTGTAACTCCTGTCAACTGCCGCTGAATTTTGCCAGCAGTGTAGATCTGCCCTTAGGAGTGAGAGACATTAGAGAAAACAGTGGTGTCATCACAATAAAAACATATTTTAAAGACTTATATTCTTTAGGAAATCTCTCCTTGTTGCAAAACATATTATGCAAAATATTGTTGCAAAACACAAACATATTCTTCAGAAAGTGTTAAATATTCCTGTAACACTCTTAGAAATTTTATGTGGCTATTAAGGAGTTTAGAAAAAAGGTTAGCTTACTTTTTTAAAGGAAGGTTTTGTATTAATCAAGTGTTTCCTCACAAGGGGATGTGGTATTATGGAGGTGATGTTTTGAGTACCAAGCTTTGGTTTACACATGCTCCAATATATTCTGTTACAAGGAACTCAATTACTATTTGTAATAAAAGGGATGGGGAATTAAACATTTAATTTCCACTCATTTCCAGGGGTAAATTATTTCAGTCTTAATTCATTATAAAGAATACAAAACAAGGGACAGGGTCTGTTTGACAGTGCACCACAAGTTACTTATTCAAGGAAGAGTATTTGAGAATCTCATTAAATATTATTTGGAATTATAGTGTAAAGAATTCCAATTCACAAATTACATAGAGCATAAATGCCAACTGATTCCAAGTACATAGAGAGGTGGGGGGGGGGGGAGGGAGGGGGCTGTATAACTTAGAAGTAGGAGGTTCCTGTAATTCAGTTTGCATGTAAACATCTTTTCACTCACATGTTAAAATGCAAGATGCTATATATGAAGTCACATGCACAAGTCACATTCTACTCTTGACCTTTTTGAATAACATCTATTTGAAATCAATGAGACCTTGGATAGAATGTGGTTTTACTAGTTTATACGGTGGAAGTATAAGTTCTCAAGTCAAAAAAAAAGGCTAAGTCAGATAAGATGAGAATCCTTTTTTTGTCCCAACCATTGGAGTATTTTTTAAAATGCCATTTTGCACCTGAATACCTCAAAAATGTCTTTTAAAAAACAAAAACTGACTTTGTATGGAGTCAGTAATGAGGGAAAATTAGCAATTTTTACAGGTTAGAAAAAATGATTTTCTAAAATAAAGTTTTAAGAGTAGAAAACATCATGATGTACACATGGAGTATGCTATCAAAAAAATTTTACCACCACACCGAGATATGATACGTCAGATATATATATATGAATGATTATGCATATAATTAGAGCATCACAGGTATACGTTTATTGCGATGAGTACTCAACCCCATACATGTATTTTTACAAGGTTATGGGAATGTGCAATCCCATGACAACGTGAGAAGCTTTAATTAAGCACACTTGGTACATTAACTTAAATCTCAGATAGCATATATAAAAGTTTATTGGAATGTCCAGTTACACATATGCATTCTGAGCACCACCCAGACGGTGGGCTGACTGCCCTAATATCCAGTTATGTTCCATGGGAGTTGAGGGTGCCCAACATCTTGCTCGGTTACTCATTTGGTGCATTTATTTTAAATGCAGGTCAAGTACTCTCATGAGCTTTTTGGGGGAAAGGAGATAGAAGGGGTTGGGGGAAAAATGAAAAAAAGCTGCATTATTGCAATATTAGAGCTGAGATTTTGGATACATGTAAGCCAGTAAATTTCAAAGTTACAGCTCCCTGGAAACCATGATTTTGACATTGAGTGTATTTATATGCTGATAATTGCTGCCACGTGTGTGAGTGCTCTCTCTCTTTCTCTCTTTATGGGCAAGAAAGAGAGAATGGCAGCGAGCATCAAATGGAAAATTAAGATAATATATATATTTTAATGACAGAATATTCTGCTATTTCTCTAATATGCAAGAGTATGGCAAAGTGGGTGACATAACATCTTTTATTAGACTTCTGCTGGTGAGAAAGACAAGCTTTTGAGCCACACAGAGCTCATCTTCAGGTCTGGGAAAGGTACGCCCAGCTGAAGAAAAGCTCATGTGGCTCAAAGTTTCTCTCACCAACAAAAGTTGGTCCAACAAAAGTTATTACCTCACCCACCTTGTCTCTCTAATATCCTGGGACTGACATGGCTACAACTACACTGCATACACATATATACACACATGAAGTGTTAAAATGTGTCTGTATGTGTGTGTGAGACACAGATAGAATGTGTGCATGTGCATGGCAGTTAGCACCGTACATAATAATTCAACATTTTATATATTTTGTGTGCAAAGCTACAGTTCCCTTGGGAATCTTTATTTTATTTTCAGTTTCCTGACTTTTGCTCAAAACCTCCGCCACAATATTGCATTGCCATAGATTTTTCCATTTATTATACATTCTTCATGTGTTTGCTTTGCAACTCAGACTAAGTGACATTTTTCACAGCATTTAAAAGAAATGAACTAATGAATTAATAAAAGGATATACTTTTTTCTGTGACTCTTCTAAAGTAGCAGAAAAGGGTTTTAAGCTTCTCAGGCTTCCTTGGTGACCGTCCTTCAAACAATCTGAATAAAAAGAAAGATATAAAAGCGACTGAATTAGTTTCAATGGCACACAGAGAAATAATTAAACTGTTTAATAAGTGATCTGATTGGATTATGAAAGTATAATTAGGATAAACTTCAAGAGACTTCTCTTAAGATAAAAGCGTCAAACTTATTTAAATTGAAAAAGAACATAGAAAACAAATGTGATTTCTCTATTCAAAGAGAGTTGTAAATCAGAGGCTAGTTACATAATTTTCCTTCTTTGTCAATTAGTAGTACTTACACACTAGTTGAAATCCACTTCACCTGCATAAAGCCCAAATACTTTAGCTTTAAGCAGATGAAGTAGAGAGACTGAGAAGGAAAAAAAATCCACCTAGCAACCAAGTGTCAGGTTCTAAGGCTGCAAAAAGCCCTCCAGAGCCCCTATTCCAATCTGTAGGCTGGAAACCACAGCCCTTCCACACCATTTGTATGGGGTGTGGTCCAGTGGGTTGCATAAATGTAGATATACAGCCCACCCCTGGCCTGACCTCAGTGTGCATTTACGTTCTGGTCTATGCAGGTCGAGTGCCAAGACTTTTTCAGCAGCACTTTGGGGCATGACGCATACCTGCAAAGCTGCTCAGCAAGTGGACAGCCATGTGGAACCTCTATGAGAGTTTAAATGATGCAGATAGCCTTGCACTGGCTCTCCAGATAGGAGTTAATTTAATCCCACTAGTACTAAGTGACTCAAAAAAACCAAATTATTTTGGTTGATTAATTAAATGCAGGAATACTCCCATCCATATTTTAAAGGGGAAAATGCCTTAATGAGATAATGGTACACAACTAAAACTTCAGATCCCCATATAATCTTCAATTCTCCAAGACACTAAAACTTTTGATATGTTATCATTTTCCTTATAAATAGGTGCCCTTAAAACTAGAAGTTCAGAGAAATCTGTTTAAAAACTTAAACATTTTCCTGTTTTCCCCTAATTATCCTCCACTACATTATTATTTATATTGCAATAGCACTCAAAATATACCAGGAGCTGCAAAGACATACAGGAAGACACAGTCCCTATCCCAAACAGTTTACAGTGTAAGGGACTGATCCTGGAAACACCAGTTTAATTTTTCTCACAGAAGTAACCGCCATAGATTTCAACATGACATTTCAGGTGAGAAAAGTTACGTTTGTTTGCAGGATTGGGTCCTAAAAGGACAAAAGGCAGATGAGGGAAAGACATACAAAATACAAAGTGGTCAATGTGATAAAGGGCCTATCTTTCACTAGTTCTTTTTAATTCTATTTGGTTTGTAATATACAGGTCATCTCCAACAGTCCTTCAACCTAGCTATGGTTAGTTATTTAAAAAGCAATATAGTACACAAACTATCCCCAATTGCTAGCTAACCATTATTAAATTTATAACAACAGCTTGAAAGGGGACAATTGTGGATAACAACAGCTTATATGATCATAAATAAAAAATAAGTTATCCTCAACAGCCAAACTGGCTACCTATTTTGTGCATGACTCACTCATTCCCTAAAGTGGGTTAATTAGAACCACTTGTCCCACTGCCTTCCCATTCCTCAAATATCCGCTGGTGGTACCGTGGACCACAAAATGAAAGAAAGGATTGAAATAAACTTCTCATTTGCTTCTAGCAACTAGAATCTACCATCTCCACGTTTCTCTGCTACTAACTTAAAAACTGGCACCGAGACCAATGTTTGTTCCCCAAAAAATTGGTAAAGCATTTGTTGGGCAACAACCTCATCGCTACATGACTAAATACACCACTTAATAAAGAGACAGCCAATGGCACAGTAACAAAATACTGTTCTCTGTAATTTTGCAGATCTGAGCTCATGTACATCTACAAATACTACTAGACATCACCTTAAAATAATTCAGAAAATGGCATACAAACTCAATATTTGAAATTAGAGATGAATGAACTCATCAAAATATTTTTAAAAACCATAATGTTAGGGAAATTTTTTCCCCCGAGAACTGAAAATACTCAAGTTTGCAATATAAGGCCTGGATTCTGATTCTGCAACTGGAATCATGTGGCTGGACACTGGAACTTGTGCAGAATCCCACTGCAGTCAATCTGATTCCACACGAACACAAGGGTCTACCCGTGCAAATCCAACTGCAGGACAGGGACCAATATTAGCACATACTTTGTTTCTTGCACTTAAAATGCAGAATTTAAAAGCAGTACAAATTATGGAGTCTACCGTTTTCCCTCCAAATTCAGGGTTGAGGCATTCTGGTGGGAAAGTGTGGGAGAAGTTTACACTGACATTGTTTTTGTTATACTTGTTAATTTCAAAATTCTTTCATGAACTTTATGCTCATGAAAGGTACCAGACTGACACACATGGAAAAAAAGACATTACCTACCTGTAACTGGTGTTCTTCGAGAAGTGTTGCTCATGTCCATTCCAAGCATGCTGGGTGCACAGTTTGCTGGAAAGTTTTCCATCAGAAATAGCCTCAGGGTTGGCTCCAGTGCCCCTGGAGTCGCATCTCCATGGTGCTCTATATAGGGGTCTGCCAATTATCTGCCTCCTCAGTTTCTTTCCTTGGCTCCAACAGAGGGGTAGGCGGGTGGGTCTTGGAATGGACATGAACAACACATCTCAAAGAACACCAGTTACAGGTAGGTAATCTCTTTTTCTTCGAGTGCGTGCTCATATCAATTCTACGTAGGTGATTCCCCTAGCCAAACCAAGGAAGTGGGGTCGGAGCCCAGCGAACTACAGACTGGAGTACAGCTCTGCTGAATGCAGCATCATCTCTGGCCTGCTGAGTGATCCCATAATGAGCGGTGAAAGTATGGATGGTGGACCACGTGGCTGTTCTGCGGATGTCCTGAACTCGAATCTGGGCCAGAGAGGCTGCTGAAGAGGCCTGAGCCCTAGTCAAATGGGCCATAATCTTAAGGGCCAGCACTTTTGCCAAGTCATAGCAGGTCCTGATGCATGAGGGTAATCCATGAAGAAATTATCTGAGAAGAAACTGGAAGACCCTTCATCCTCTCCACCAGCACCACAAAGAGCTGAGTGGTTTCCTGAACGGCTTAGTTCTTGCTATGTAGAAGGTCAATGCTCGTCTAACGTCCAGTGAATGTAGCCTGTGTTTCTGAGCGCTGGCATGCAGCTTTGGGTAGAAGACTGGAAGGAAGATGTCCTGGTTTATGTGAAACTGGGACACCACCTTCAGTAGAAACACAGGGTGGGAATGGAGTTGAACCTTATCCTTAAAGAACACAATGTATGGTGGCTCTGACGTGAGCGCCCTGAGATCAGAGAGACTTCTAGCTGAGGTGATGACTACTAGAAACACCACCTTCCAAGATAAGTAGAACATGGAACACGTCACAAAAGGTTCAAACAGTGGGCCCATCAGCTCTGAGAGAACAAGATTGAGATCCCATGCAGGTACCGGCTGATGAGCAGGAGGATACAGTCTGTCCAAACCCTCAAGGAACTGTGACATCAGTGCATTAGTAAAAACAGAGCGACCTGCCTCCCCTGGAAGGCTGAAATCGCTGCCAGGTGAACCCTGATGGATGCCTGTGAAAGGCCCTGATGTTTCAGATGTAATAAGTAATCAAGGATTGTGGGGATTGGAGCCAACTGAGCCTGGATGCCCTTTTGGGTGACCCAGGCTGAGAATCTTTTCCACTTGGCCAGATAGGTAGCTTTTGTGGAGGGCTTCCTATTACCCAAAAATACCTCCCACACAGGTTCCAAGCATGTCAGCTCCAGGGGATTCAACCACGGAGCTTCCAGGCTGTGAAGTGAAGGGAATCAAAGTTGGAGTGGAGAAGTGTTCCGTGATCCTGCGTAATGAGACCTGGAAGGGTGAATGGAGTGTCTATTGAGAGCTTGCGCAGCATGGTGTACCAGTGTTGCTGAGGCCAGGCTGGGGCTATAAAGATCACTGATGCTCTGCCTGCTTAATCTTTCGCAAAACCCAGAGAATGAGCGAGGTAGGTGGGAAAGCATAAAACAGCCGCCTGGTCCATGGGATGAGAAAAGCATCCACTATCGAATTGGGACTGTGCCTCTGAAATGAGCAAAACTGAAGGCACTTCCTGTTGGATCTTGTGGCAAACAAGTCTATTTGGGGAATTCCCCACCTCTGGGAGATGGTGTTCAACACGTCTGGATGGATGGACCATTCATACGTGAGAAAAGACCTGATAAGAGTGTTGGCCAACATGTTCTGAGCCCCTGGTAGGTACGATGCCTCCAGGTGTATCAATTGAGTGATGCAGAAGTGCCAAAGTTTGAGGGCTTCTCGACACAGGGGAGAGGAGCAAGCGCCACCTTGTCTGTTTATATAAAACATTGCTGTTGTATTGTCTGTAAGTACTGATACCACCTTGCCTTCCAGATCCTCTCGGAAGGCTTGACAGGGTAGACGCACTGCACTCAGCTCCCTCATGTTGATATGAAATAAGAGTTCCGACTTGGACGAGAGACCTTGCATTCTTAAGTCTTCCAAGTGGGCTCCCCAACCCATTGCCAATGCATCTGTCACAAGGCATACTGATAGTTGAAGTGCCGAAAAGGGGACCTCTGCACATACATTGCTCCGGTCGGACCACCAGGTTAGGGACTCCAGCACTGAGGGATGGGGATAAACTATTCTCTCTATGCTGTGACAAGCTGGGCGGTACATCGTAGCTACCAAACTTTGCAGGGGCCTGAGGTGCAGCATTGCATATGATACCACAGAGGTGCATGCCGCCATGTGCCCTAACAATCTCAGGCAGTTCTGACCCATCGTGTGTGGATATCGTCTCAGGATCTCTATGAGGTCCCGCAGTGCATGGAAGCGAGACTCTGGGAGGGAGGCTCTGGCTAGCTCTGCATCCAGCACCACCCCCAATAAATTCTGTCTGGTGGGGATCAAGGTCGTCTTTTGGACATTGAGGATCAGGCCCAGTCCCTCGAATGTGTCCCTGATGAACCTTACGTCTGATTCCACTTGAGCCCTGGTTTGACCTTTGACTAACCAGTCATTGAGGTAGGGAAACACCTGTACTCTTATTCTCCTCGAGAATGCCGCTACTACTGCCATACATTTGGTGAAGACACGGGGAGCCATTGAGAGGCCAAATGGCAGGACCGTGAATTGGTAATGTATTTGGCTGACCATAAAGTGAAGGAACCCCCTGTGGCCCAGGAAGATGACCACGTGGAAATATGCATCCTTTAAATCAGAGGGCGGCATATCAATCTCCCAAGTCTAGAGAAGGGATAATCGAGGTCAGGGTAATCATATGAAATCTCAAATTCTTCATGTATTTGTTGAGGTTTTGAAGGTCGAGGATAGGGCAGAGCTGCTCCTTGGCTTTCAGGATTAGGAAATACTGGGAGTAAAACCCCTTTCCCCTTTGATCCCGAGGGACCTCCTCCACCACTCCGACTTATAAGAGCACCTACACCTCTTTTTGAAGAAGCTGCTCGTGAGAGGGGTCCCTGAAGAGGGACAGGAAAAGGGACATGAAGAAAGCTGGAGAAAAATATCCCAGTTTCACAGTGCGAAGAACCCACTGGTCCACGCACCGTGAAAATGGGATTAAAAACGGTGTGAAAATAATAGGGTTGGATCCAGGGAACTGTAATGCTGTCCTCAGACATATCCTCAAAAGTTCTGTTTGCCCCCCGAGGGCTGTCTCAGTTGACCAAAGCTCCTGCTGGAAGAGGTATTTTGGGGACTTTGTCTATTACTGCTTCTACCCCTTCGGCGATTCAAGTCCTGTCTGGACAAACCCTGGTAGAAACGGGGCATGGATTGTGGTCTGAATGGTCTCCTCTGCGGGGCTGGCATATGAAGCCCCAAGGACTTTAGAGTAGTCCGGGAGTCCTTTAGACTGTGCAGCTTTTCATCAGTCTCAGAGGAAAAAAGGGCTGGCCCCTTGAATAGGAGGTCCTGAATGGTGACCTGCACTTCGTGCGGGAGACCCAGAGCTTGGACCCAAGAGCTCTGTCACATCGTCACCCCCGATGACATCGCTTTTGCGGCCGCATCAGCACTGTCCAGAGCCACCTGCTTTTGACACTGCTTTACCCTCTTTAACATGTCCCACAAACTCTGTCTTGGAGTCAATAGGCAGTGAGTCTGCAAACTTTTCTATAGATAGCCATGAGTTGACAGTTTATCTACTTAGGATAGCCTGCAGATTAGCTATCTGAAGTTGGAGCCTTCCACTGGAATATACTTTCCTCCGAAGATGTCCAATTTCTTAGCTTCCTTTGCCTTCGGGGTGGGAGCCTGTTACCTCTGGTGTTCCCCCTCGTTAGTGGCCACTACTATGAGTGACACCAGGAGCGGGTGCGTATAAAAGTGCTCATGCCCCTTTGAGGGAAGAAAGTATTTCCTCTCCACTGTTTTGGCCGTTGGGGCCAAAGAGGCGGGTGTTTGCCACAAGGCAGCAGTGTAGTCCTTGATGGTCTTAATTAGAGGGAGTGCTACCCTAGAAGGACCTTCAGGTGTTAATATGTCCACCATAGGTACCCCTCCCTCAACAACCTCCTCAGCCTGCGGCCCATGTTCTGCACGACACCACAGAGTAGCTCCTGGTGCTCTCTGCTGTCATCCAGAACTGAGGCAGGCAGGGCTCCCGCCACCAACTCGTCTGGTGATGATGAGGATGACTCTCTGGCCCCTGGATCCTGTGCTCCTGACAGATCGCTTGGTACTGGCTCTTCATCCTGGGTGCCGGGATAGTGTATGCTGTTGGCCCTGGTGCCGAGGTCCAAGCTTTCAACAGTGCCGTGCGGAGCACTTGCTGCCGAACGGAAGGTCATTCTCTTGCCCCCCAATGACAGCAATTGGGATCTCTCTGATGGAGACCCCTGGGCCTGATGGTATGCCCACAGGGTCCAAAAAGGCCACCAAGATGGCATCTGCCACTGAGAAGCCCAAGGTACTGCAAAGGGCTGAGTCTCCCATCTGCGCTGCCTGTTAGGGTGCTGGCTCCCCCATGATGTGTAAGAATCCATCTTGAAAACCAAAGAGAGTTGTTCACTCCTCAGCGACCACAGGGGAGGAGTGGGAGGGGGGTGCCAGAGAGCGGTGCTGGGGGGACCTCAACCTAGCCATAGGTCTCTTTGGCACCAGATCACGATCTCGTGAGTGGCTAGGTGGTGGAGGAGCAGTCTCTTCGATAAGTTCCCTGAATGTCTCTGAAGTGGAGGGGAGCTGGATATCCTCCTCCTCTCTCTCCCTATGTGGGGAGTCCACTGGTACCGGACTCAATAAGGCTCTTCTTTGACCCAGAGTCAACGGTACCAGGGCTGAGGGCTGGGGCTCAAGTGGCCTAGCATGGGTTGCATCTTGCTAGCCTCCACAGGTTTAGATTTAGGTGTCGAAGAGCTGCCTCTGTCCCTGCTTTTCTCTTCTGTGGCACCAGGGAATGGGAACGGTGCCGTTGTCCCGATCGCGCTAGGTCCTTTGGTGCCAAGGAGGCTTGTCAGTGCCAAGGCTCCTTCAGTTCTGTTTCTTTCCTCACCACTGGTTCCTTCACAACAGCCGGGGCACATCACACCAACGCCGATGAGCATGGTCTCTGCTCCACAGGTTAAAGGATAGTTTCCATTAAATCCTGCAGATTTTACGCTTTACTCTTAAATGAGACTCCCCAAGGCACCTCAGACAGGCCAAGGACGGGTTGTCTCTTGGCATAGGCTTCAAGCAGGACTCACAGGACGTGAACCCAAGCATATCCCATCCCCAGAGGGAAGGGCAGGGTAACAACTCAATAAGCGGTACTTAGCTACACTAACTACAACTATCTAAATTAGCTATTTACAGTACTTAAGCTATAAAGACAACGAGGGAAGCACTTGCTAGGCAAGAGCAGCAATATTCCAGCAACCGTCACAGGTGGTGAGAAGGAACTGAGGAGGCGGAGGGTCGGCAGGCCCCTATATAGAGCATCATGGATGTGGGACTCCAGGGGGACCAAGGGCCGACCCTATAGGGTAATTCTGAGGGAAAACTTTCCGGCAAACTGTGCATGCACTGCATGCACACCTACATGGAATTGACATGAGCAAGCACTTGAAGAAGAACTAGAATCTATCCACAGAACAGCTACAGCACAGGCAGCAGGAATGCAAGCTTCTCTATGTTACACCACTAATACTTTTCAGCTTTGAATTGTACAGATCACCTCTGGGGTGAAAAATTAATTCACTTGCTGTGTCTATTTCATGCTTGGTCTCTCTGATCAGACTGCCAACAAGAACACCAAATAGTTCTATTTACAGGGATTTTGTAATGTAAAAAAAAAGAAAAAAAAAGAAATAAAAAAGATACCTGTCCTCTGGGAATTGCAGCTGAAACTACTAACTCAAGACACACAGGCTGCCTGAACTAGCAGATATTAAAGAGGGTTTGTTATTGTTTTGTTACTGATCTGGGCTGGACTGGACTGGCACCAGGAACCAAGAGGTGAAAAGCTGAAAATCCAATTCCCAATATCCTAAGCCATCCAACTCCTCCAGACAAAACACTTTATCTACTTACACTTCAATGATCATGTTAGGAAAGAAAATAATGTAACATTGTCCTTCAGAAATTTCATTGCACAGGGAAGACAATGCCAGCTACTTTTTCCTCAAGATTAAAAAATGAAACAAAATAAGAAAAGATCTACTTTAAATTACCTAGAGGGCTACTACTGACATATAGAAATCCATTTATGAAAATCTAAGTAATAGTAAGAAACTTCCCTACTTTTAGACATTAAGTGAATACGTTCTTTCAGTGTTAACCAAAATACTATTTTTACTGCATCATCTAGCTTCCAATAACCCGCACTTGTATTGCTTAATTTAGTTTCCTACAAAATGACATGGCATTGTTATTGGCAACACATAATGCAATTTGTCTGCAGGGAAGAACATTGGGGGCTTTGGAAGCAATATGCCTTGAGTAACAAGTTCACAAAACGATGTCTGATACAGTAGAAACCCTTGGGGCTTAAGCTCTCATTTTTAAAAACCATTCTTAAAGTATAGCAAAGTTGGCTAGGAATGGGAATGCGAAGTGACACAATGTTATTCATCTGCTTTCATTTAGCACAAAGACAAACCTGCTTCAAAAACAGGACACTTTAGGTGAAGTCAACCTTCTAGTATGGAAATGGATTAGATTGTTCATATTTAGAAAAGACAACTTACATAAGAACTATGTGAAAAAGGAATATTCAATGTGAACAGATTCATTTTACTAGGAAGTTATTATTCAGTAAAATAAATTAACTGGGGTAGGGAGAGCAGGGAGAAGAGAAAGGAAGGTTAGTGTCTGATCTTGGTTTCACTAATCTTAGGGGGAAAAACTGCAAACAAGGACTTCAGGAAAACAATGTATTCGTGTACACCCCATTTTAAAATGGTGTTAATTTCAGGCAATAACAAAGTACATTGCTCGTAGTTCTGAGGAGGCAAGTTGAATCAGCATATTAAATAAAAATATATTGGGTATGTGTTAAAAGTTTATCTCTGAAAACACATTACTTGTGACTTTGTATTTTAACGTGCCCTTTATCTGAGTCAGTTTATACACAGAACTAATAATACTCACTCTAGGCTTTTGTCTCTTCAATTTCAATTGAAATAATGCTTAGAATGCAAATAAATGTTAATCTCAACCAAATTTTCAGTGGATGGCCATCCACATCCCAAAGCCAACAAATGATTCAGCATAATAGACAGCTTCTGTTCAGAAAAAGCCCAGAACTAGAATGGCAAGGATGGAATAAGTCAAGTGCAAAGGCAAAGCAGACATGAAGCTGTTCTAGCCAAAAGCAATCAGTCTCTCCTACTTAGAAAAGCCACCTAGAGTACTTTTGAAAAGGTGCTCTGGGTTGGCCTCAACCCCACTGCACTGAAATCAATTATAAAAATCCTATTTACTTCAATAGGGAAGTTAGGCCAACAAAGATGAAATTAGACAAATTCAGACTGGAAATAACATATACATTTCTAATCGTAAGAGTAATTAACAAGTGGAACAACTTACCAAGGGTTGTGGTGGATTCTCCAACATCATTGATAATTTTAAAATCATTATTGGATGTTTTTCTAAAATATATGCTCCAGAAATTATTTTGAGGAAGCTTTCTGGCTCCTGGCATACAGAGATCAGACTACATAATCATCAGATGGTCTCTTTTGGCCTTAGAATCTATTAATTGATTTCTAATTTTCTTCTTCCTGTTCCAGTATTTTTTTTTAATTCTTAAAGAAATGGAGAGTTATATTTATAATCAAGAGCTTAGTCTACTTATAGGAAAAATTTGCAACAAGACAAGACAGGAAACTTCTGTTGATCTCAGGCTCATACACACTTCTAGAAGTTCCCTATCAACACTTAGGACCTGATTCATAGGCCAATGAAAGTCAATGGAAAGGTTCCCACTTATTACAGAGGTCTTCGGATCAGGCTGTAAACCCTTCCATTTTTCAGTTTATGAAAACACATTCAAATGTAATCTCAGTATGGAGTTTAGTTCATATAATCTTTTTTTCAATGTCCAAATAGATTAAATGATCAATTCAGAAAACTTCCAAACTGTATTAAAGGTGACCTGCAAGCAAAAGAGAAGAGGGGAGGGAGGAAGGTGTTCTATGCCTTTTTGGAGGGGCTACGTTGTGATAAATGAAGACCCGAAAGATTGTTGGGGTTTTAAAGTGTTTCACATTTAAAAATAAATTACATCGTCTTTATTTTTGCTGGAGGGCTCCTTGAATGACTACAGAAGTAGCTGAATTGTAACATTAAAAGCAAGCATAAATCTTGAGAATCCCCAAACAAACGTACAAACAAACTTTCAAGCCTTCCTTATAAATTACAAAGTAGCAGGTCATCTTTATGGCAGTAAGCTTACCACCACAGTAATAGAGGGCGAGGATTTCAACAGCACATACCATTGCCCTAACCAAGCTCCCACTAAATTTGGTGGGAGTTTTACATTGAACTTCAGTGGGAGCAGAATTAGGACAATGATAAATGCTTTTGAAAATCCCATTCAAAAAATTATTAATAGAATCATAGAAAATTAGGTTGAAAGAGACCTCAGGAGGTCATCTAGTCCAAACCCCTGCTCAAAGCAGGACCAACCCCAACTAAATCATCCCAGCCAGGGCTTTGTCAAGCCACACTTAAAAACCTCTAAGGATGGAGATTCCACCACCTGCCTAGGTAACCCATTCCAGTACTTCACCGCCTTCCTGGACAAAAAGTTCCTAATATCCAACCTAGACCTCCCCCACTGCAACTTGAGACCATTGCTTCTAGTTCTGTCATCTACTACTACTACTAGAACAGCCTAGCCATATCCTCCCTGCAACCCACTTTCAGGTAGTTAAAGGCTGCTATCAAATCCCCCTTCATTCTTGTCTTCTGCAGACTAAACAAGCCTCATTCCCTCAGTCTCTCCTCATAAGTCATGTGCTCCAGCCCCCTAATCATTTTTGTTGCCCTTCGCTGGACTCTCTCCAATTTGTCCACATCCTTTGTGTGTGTGTGGAGGGGGGGGCGCGGCAGGGTGGCAGCAAAACTGGACACAATACTCCAAAATATGGCAGCACCAGTGCTGAATAGAGGGGAATAATCACTTCCCTCAATCTGCTGGCAATGCTCCTATTAATGCAGACCAATATGCTGTTAGCCTTCTTGGCAATAAGGGCATATTGTTGACTCATATCCAGCTTCTTGTTGGAGAGCTATGTCTCAAATTACATATATATTAATATATACACCCAAATCTTAACATACACTAAACAGTCTCAGTTTATTAGTATTCAAAAACTCACTTTAAATCAACCTACTTTTTCTTCCCACATCAGACGAGTCTGCAAAGCGCTCAGAAGGGCTCTAAGGTCAGCTGCCTTCCGCATGTGACAACCAAGTTACAGAGGTGCAAAGGTCCACTATTTCCCCTTGATTGCAATCAGAGGTTTAGGTGCTCAGAACCTCTGAAAAAAATAATCAGACCCTAGACTTCTATTCTCTTTCTGAACCTATTCTCGAGCTAAGTTTCCAAACGGAAGAGCAGAGCTATTTTTTCTGAAGGCAGGGGATAGGAGATAAATATTTTGTATGTGGTTTTTAGTCTATCTAAATAAATATAACATGCTCTACAAAGAAAACACCCAAACAATACACGAACAAATCACGTCTCAAATGTATATGCACTATACAATTAAGTGTTTTTCAAATCTCCAACATGGAAACAAAACTAGAAATTGCTAGCACCCTGGGAAAACATTAATAGACATACATACAAACAACCTTGGGTATTAACTGTCTCTACATAAAACCAGCAAGATCAGACATTAAGATAATGTGAGGTCTCATTAATACCTGTACTTGCTATCATGAAACTTAAAGTGAATTGTCAATTATGCAACGTTATGAAAATGTTTATTTCAAGTACAAAGTTTATAGTTTTTAAAAGAATAGGCTGAGTGAGGGCATGATGCATATTAACTGGAATTTTTCTTGAGCTCTGTATGACAGGATCTCAAAAAAGCAATTCCCTGAGTGGAATGTAGATTATCAATTTACCAATATAAGAATCCAAGGCAAAAAGCCATTAATACAAATTTTAAGAATTCATCCAACTAAACGGCCCTGTAAATCAAACTCAAAAGCACTGCAAGCCCTTTTAAATTGAAGTAATTGATAAATTACTTGCAACCGCATATTTTCATCCCACAAGCCACTTTTGCTTTGTGCAAGATGTTCTGTCAAACTGCCACACAGTTACTTCAATTTAGTAGAAAGACAGATGCAAAAAGTCTGCAGAGCTGACCAGTGAGGCAACCTACGATTTATCTTTGACCTTCTAGCTTCTAAGCAAATGCAGCAGCAATGATAATCAAATTGGAGCCCTTTATATAGATATTTAGGTATTCTGAGGAACCAAGGGACAGGCAGAAGTGAAGGTCAATGATAAAAGTAAGCAGACTTGTGGGAGCAATACAACAAGACATTCAGTTAACATTAGCAGACAAACAAAATGTTCTTTCTGATTTAATCTTCAACTGTTTCCAGTGTTTATGCTCTGAATATAAATCTCACACTTGACACAGAAAAATCATAAAAAATACAGTGGTTATGTTCCAATATATTAGTGTGCCACAAAATATGCAATATGACAGAGTATGTGGAGGGATAGTGATAGTGGTGGGGAGTACTTAAAAAAATAAGTTTCAATATTAAATGGTTAGTAACAAAGAATATATTGTGAAATTCGTCTTTAACTTTACATTTTGCTTAAAATTGTGCTTCTACTCTGAAAATTTTTTAAAATGGCAATACATGTTTCCATGTTTATTGTGTCAATTATGTCTACATAAAATTTACTAATTTTACAAGTAAACTTCCTCCACATCCCAAAAGTTAGTGAAAGTACTTAAGAATGTGCTAAATGGGTTTTCTGAAGGCCTCACTCAGTTTGGGCTGTGTTCTTTATGGTTCCTTCACTATCACTAGCAAGAGAGATTCTGTAACTGGAAACAAACTTGATAACCCAATAATTAAAGAAAACCAGCTCTCCAACTCACTGATACATTACAGGAGTAAACTTGTTTACATTTCTGATAAATGTATACATCTATAACTTGTACACAGGGATTAGATTAACTGCATATCACAGTGCCAGGTTCACACAGTAAATTTCCTGATACATATTTTATAGACATTTCATGGCAAAACTACAAGGTAAAAAAATTTCAAATATACTGGGTCATCGTGTCATTATAAGTATATTAATGCTGTAAAGATTATTTCCTACAAAAACTGACGGCATGGATTTTGGCTGAATTTTTTAAGTAAATGGTTCTGAAAAGGTCTTCTGTTTTATCAAATCAGAACAAAGTCATCTACTTTTGAAAGCTGGAATTCAGGCAACTCCATTATCCCATTTTCAAAAAATGGGTCTCAATTCATAGATTTTTAAGGCTAGAAAGGACTACTATGATCATCTAGTCTGTCCTCCTACATAACAAAGGTCATAGAATGTCATTCAGTAATCTCTACATGAATCTTATATCTTGTGGCTAATCTACAGTGTATTTTTTAGAAAGGCATCCAATACTGATGTAAGTGATGCAGATTCCATCATATCCCCCTTGGTAAATTGTTTCAGTGGCTAATTACCCTCAGGGTTAAAGATTTGCATATTATGGCAAGCATGGCTCAAACTTCAAATCATAATATAAATTTCTCATTCACAGATACATGGCATTGACGGTATTTCAAGGAGATTTACATGTATGCAAATAATAATTATGGATGGTTCCCAGAACTACCTAGATCCATCTGTAAAGTTATCAGACAGTGCAATGTAAATTCTGCAGTCAACCTTATTCATCAAGAAAAAATTGATCTCTGCTGATGCAACTGAACATGAAATCAGATTACTCATGCTGTTTCCTGGATTTTAACATGTTCTCACATTGATGATGATATTCACTCTTGTGCAAATGGCCAACACATTGGGTATGTACCACCAAAGTCCCACTTAAACCCTTAAAATAGTTTTAAATGAGATTTAAAATATAGGATTTAAATGGAGCTGGCCATTTGCACAAAGATCATTTTCATCCTTTGAGAATAATGTTATTGGGACAAAGAAAACAGCAATGCAAATAAGGAATATTCACTTTTCCATTTCAAAAACAGCAAAAGGACACAACACATCTTTAAGCAAAATTTAATTCTAATGCCATAGGCTGACAAAATACTTGAAGCCAAAAGAATAAGCTATAAGTTTTCATAGTCCATTTTATTGGGTGGATCTGCTAGGAGGTGAACTGTTATGCTTGTATGCACTTTTTGAAGGCGGATTTAAGTCTACATAGAGAGACAAGGTGGGTGAGGTAATATCTTTACCATTAAAGACTTGTTAGACTTCAATTTGCATTGCTATAAACATTTGCCTGAAATCTTTCAATAAGTATTGTCACATCAACAGCATTATCTAACCTTTTCACTCAATTATACTCCACGCAACTTTAATCACATGCATCTCTAAGACCACATACAGTTGTAAGGTTTTTGTATCAGATGTTTGGGAAAGTCACGGGAATCTCTCTACAGAGCATTTGCAGATGCAATGATTCTTTATATAAATGCAACAACGACCTTTGAAAAGTTTCCAGCTAACATAACAAGCAGTTGATTAGTATTATCATTCTAGTCACTCTTATACAATATATTTTTTTTTAAAACAAATATTTTCTGTTTACATTTTAACACATTTTGTATTCCATCACAGATATTGATCAAATTCTGTAAGATGAAATTGTGCTGGAATCAGTTATTGGTCAAAACCATCATGAAGAACAAACAGCTACAATAAGTGTTTGCTACTGTTATTTATATCCCCATCATCAAGCGAAATGATCTCCACAATGTCCCACTTGTGGTTTTGTGGACAACAGTACCTTGGACAGCTTGAAGAAGTTCAGTGTCAACTACAGAGCATAGGATGGCAGCCTATAAAGATCTTTACATTTCTAAAGAAATTTAGAATTGGAAATTCTAATCTCCAATAAAAAAAAAAGATAAAACACAGCCACACTTGGTATCACATATATATAAGACCTAGTGCCACAGTAAACACTTTAAAGATGGTAACTACAAAATAATGTTGCTGAGTAAAATATTTTTAAAAAGAATCCAAGTAACTTGGGAACCTAAGTTTCATTGAAAAATCAGACTCCTAAGTTTCTTTAACACTAGTGAAAATTTTACTATATGTATAAACTGATACAGATGTTAGTAAATCACTAATACATGGGTTTTGTGGTAAAACACAGGTCTCTCAAATGGATTAATGATGACAATGTTATTTTACAGTGTGAAAATTTTACCCAACTAATTGATGATCTCCAAGACCCAAAGCTGAATAATCCAGGTGATAATTCTGAGAAAACTGGTCATAATGGATATCAAGCAAACTGAAAATTATCAATCTTGTGGTAATGCAAGAGGAAATGCAATTATTTAACCAGCTATTATGTTTTGTAGTGGGGAAAACCTCAGAGCAGACTTATACAAGTCAAACACACAAGGCACTGTGAAATAAATAGGTTTGGTGCTGCTGTATGTCTTTTCAAGTTAATTAAGTAAATCTCACCTTTCTACATTAAACCTGTCTTCTATTTCTCTATTTACATAGAAAGTATCTTAGAGGTTTGGGATTCTCTTGGCCTCAAAGAAAATAAACACACTTTACTTCAACCATTTAACCTCACAGGCAATTTATTCTCTTATTTACTGAAGACTGTTAACCTGTCACAGGTGTAATATTATGTCAACACAACAAAACTTAGACAAAAAAACAAAACAAAACACTGAACAACCTGCTGCTTAATTAGAAATTTACCTTTAAAACTAGATTTTTTTCACTAAGGGTTGTAGGAACATACATATGTTGAGCAATGTAATTTTTGTTGAGCAGTCCAATTGCAAACACTGTCCTCCTTTACCACACGCACAAAGAATGGGTCCAAATTCATAGATTTTTATGGACCATTATGATCATCTAGTCTGTCCTCCTACATAAAAAGGCCCATGTTTGATAAGTAAACTGGATCAAAGAATACATCAATCAAATTTTTTTTTTTTTTTTTTTTTTTTTTTTTTTTTTTAAAGTTCCAGGTGATCTTTTTAAGTCTTAAGTACCTCAAATTTACACTAAGGACTAAAACCTGCCCTTGCTGAAGTCAGAGGGAACTGTGGGAGCTCAATAACTGAAAATTAGGCCCTAGGTCGTAAGTCAGGCAACTGAAAATTGAGACTTTCAAAATTAGTAATTACTTGAAATATTCTGGACTAAGGGTATGTCTATACAGCAAAGAAAAACCAAGTTCTGGGACCCTCCCACCCGGCAGGGTCGTAGGGCCTAGGGCTTCAGACTGAGCCCGGAAGTCTACACAGCAATGAAACACTCCTGCAGCCCAACTGACCTGAGCCCGAGTCAGCTAGCAAAGGTGTCTAGTTGCTGTGTAGACATACTCTCAGCGATTTACCCTTGGTCATACAGTGAGTTAATCGGAGAACCAGGAATAGAACCCAGAACTCAGTTTTTAGGCTTTAAGCATTAAACCAAACTTCTATTATTAGAGTTTGCTCTATTGATCATGCTAAGAATAAGCCTTTTCATTTTGCAATTTAAAGCACATTTTATAACTCAAATTCACATGTATATTTGTAAATTGTACAGATTATACACTTAAACTAAACATTTCCATCTACAGAGAAGATTAATAGAATACACCACCACATTCTAAGGGGCGGGGAGGGGGGAGGAGGAGGACACACTACTTAAAGGCAATAGTCAGATCTTTGCAATGATATGTTTATGGTGAGGAGGTAACTGGAGCCACTTTTTATAGAAACAATATATATTCCTATTCCCTAACCAGATCACCTCAAACACACTGGATAATTTACTCCACAGAGAATACTCAATGCTATGAAATTGATGTTGTTTATGGTAAGAGGCAATTGCATTATTGCTAAATCAAATTTCAGTTCCCCTGTATAAGTGTCCTGTACAGTTTGTCCATTTCCTTTTCTATATTAAAAAAATCCATAAAAGATGCATATATCTTAACTAGTGTAAATTTTTTCCTACTTCCATTCACTAAAATAATTAGCTTAAAGATCCTGTTTGACAAGGCTGGAGTTAAATTTAAGGTACATACTGATGGTGTCAGTATTTTATATGATCAATATTGCAGAAATATGCCATAGTTCAGATGTCTTTTTTATATAATTTCATTTTGCCCTCTAACCGGTCTGTCAAAAAAATCTCTGGGTTTATGCTGATGTGCATACTACTTTAAAATATGAAATTGAACCCTATGATCTGAGCTAAGCCTATTCCGGATTGGGAGCCATGTACTTCTGTCGTGCTTAGTCTCTTGTAGCAGCATACCACAGTTAAGAGTCAACAACTGCTGGCAGATCAGAGCCACAGAAGTAAAGTGTATGAGCTCTTGACAAGCCACTCGACCTCTCTTATAGTTAGCTGAAAAACTAATTTGAGAAGAAAGTATATTTTACCCTCATAACCTGCTGCTAACTCCATCATACTTTGACAGTTTTTAAATAAAATTAAGGGGCTTCCCAAAGAATTAGAATTTAAGAGACAAGTCCAAGGATTCTCAAAAGGAACAACAGGCACACCCAACAGCATCAGAATCAGCACAAACCCTCGTGACAGAGAACTCTCTGACCTGTAATCCCCACACAGAAGTAGTGAAATTAAGAACAAAGATTCAGCCATAAATGTTTTATTTCTTTATTTTACAAGGAATGTAATGAGAAGGAATATTGTGTTTCCAAAAAGGTGCTAGACTGACAAATCCCTGAAACAACTCAGATTCTCTGTCTATTCACAGAACAGATACTCCATAAGCAGAAGCAGTGTAAGTTTCTTCAACTACCCCAACAATGTGCCTCAATATGTTCTGGAGAATTCACCTCGACAATGGAAAAACATAGTTCATTCTCTAAGCACAGTAGACACTTGACATCTCTGTCTAGCAACAAGGGTGTCGCACAATAACAAATTTAATATTTATTTATTTTGCAATGGAGATACCATACCACAAACTGGATTGGCATTTCAACCATAATGCCTAAATTCCCAGATTCTCTCTCTAATTCAGACTCATGTTAAAACGTATCTTTTCCATGTCAATATCTTTTCTCCCTCTCAAAATACTGCTTACCATATTTTTATTCACATTAAATGTTTTGAAAGGAAGAAGTTTTCATCATGATTTTGCTGCAGCATATAATACTCATGAAAAGCATAGACATAGTCCTAATTACAATTCTAAGGCAACATTTTAGCACCCTAACCCTAAAAGACAGTTTTAGATATAATCTTAGAGACAAAAATGTTTAATTCCATTTTATCAGATATACTTCTAGTTTATATATTATGCTATTAATGCTTTTAAAAACCCACAAAGACACATCCTTGGAAAGTTTAAAAGGGATGTATTTAATCACATTGGCAAGTATTATTTTATTACTTTATTATATTATTACTTAATGGCCTTTCAGTTTGTAGGAGGAAGCACAATCTAAATTTACACGGAAAGCTTGCAATGTACTATAAAATTAAGCACTACAAAGTCAAAGATGTACGGATATTTATTTATTTATTTAAGGTGACAATAGCAAGAGTTGGATGGGAAAGTGCAAAGTGTAAAATGGCTTATGTTATGCTGACGTATAAGCATTCTCCCTTCCAGATGACAATGAAGTTTGTCAGCATGCAGAAGAGAACTCTGGAATCTTGCCTTCATCAGCACAGTAACAAGCAGTGGCACATTTGAGATGGTTTACGGGAAATAAAACAAATGGTATGTTCTCAATATCTTGTACCAAGTATGGGTTGTTTTATAAAACAGATTG
This sequence comes from Emydura macquarii macquarii, assembly GCF_026122565.2. Taxonomy (NCBI): domain Eukaryota; kingdom Metazoa; phylum Chordata; order Testudines; family Chelidae; genus Emydura; species Emydura macquarii. The sequence goes on from NW_027131527.1 coordinate 2,948,713, forward strand.
ATAGCCTTGTCAAATCACAGTAGGCAAACAGTGACAATTTTTACTTAAACAGGTCCATATCAAGTGTACCATTTCATTTTATCATCTGAAATGGCCAAGCCCTAGAGTGGAAAAGAGAGGACATTTTCTGACAGCAGATTTAAAGTGTTTTAAATTAGTCTTAAGACCTCTCTCAGTTTAACAGTCTATGAAGCACCAATTTTTAAATGTGTTTTAAAATGAATAGAGGTGAAAGGGGCATGGTTCATTCTGCAATTTGACGTAAGAGCCAAATCTACACAACTATGAGTAAATAGATCATTTTCACTTTGCAACAAAAGGCCATCAGTTTTAACAATGAGGGATGGATACTGTGAGGTGTAGAGCACCATCACCTGCCAAAGACTCCAATGAGATACATGAGTGAATAGCAGATAAGAGCATCAGGCCCTAAATTAAAAGGGTTGAAGACTATCTATATTTGACCCATAATTCTATGGTTTTCCAAAATAATCACTGAGTATGTGCATACTAGTCATTCCTTGGTAGAATAAAACCATAAATTAATAATAAAAGATTAACTTCATACAGCAGTCATGTTCCTAAAGACAAAACTTGATTAATAAATTGCTTATGCACATGTATTGTTTACATAAACAAGAAGAAAATTTTATTATTTAAAGATTTGATTGTAAGAAAAATGTGTATTATGTAAATTCTGGGAAGGTGGAAAGACAGTTTAATTATGGAATAATGCATTTGTCTGCAGAAGAAAAGAATGATGGGGGATTTGATAGCAGCCTTTAACTACCTGAAAGGAGGTTCCAGGGAGAATGGAATTAGGCTGTTCTCAGGGTAGTAGATGACAGAACTAGAAGCAATGGTCTCAGGTTGCAGTGGGGGAGGTCTAGATTGGATATTAGGAAAAAAACTTTTTCACTAGGAGGATGGTGAAGTACTGGAATGGGTTACCTAAGCAGGTGGTGGAATCTCCATCCTTAAAGGTTTATAAAGTGTGGTTTGACAAAAGTCCTGGCTGGGATGATTTAGTTGGGGTTGGTCCTGCTTCGAGCAGGGGATTGGACTAGATGATCTCCTGAGGTCCCTTTCAACCCTAATCTTTTATGATTCTATGACCTATGATTGTTAAAGAAAAAAAAAAAAAAATCACAAAAAACAGCTAATATGCACACAGTTATTCTGCTACGTTAAAGGAGTGCACTACATGAAGTTCTACACCCAATAGAACTAAGTAATTCATATAGAACTAAGTAATTCATACAGTTATACAGAAGATAAAATGTAAACATTTCAATATAATTTAAGTCTGGATACCATAGCATATTGCTTTGGGGAAGCAGGATTGCTCAGCAGAACAACTTCTAATATATCCTTCCCTAACCACGGTGGGAGAAAAGCCCCTGATATTCCTTAAATGTGTAGTGCATTGTTATAACAGTCACAAATTATGATTTCAGACATTGCCTAGTACATTTTGTACATACGCTGCTAGTTTATGAATGCTAGCTTGTATTTTCAAGTCTTATAGAATGCAATGGGACAAATTCCATCCTCTCTAAGCATACACCACTACTAATGGATGAGGACATTTATTTTATTGTCCTTCCCTTACTATCGAGGTGCCCACCTTCAAACTGAAAAACCAGGAAATGGGAAGAGAAGATGGCATTGGCATTGAGGGTAAGAAGAAAATGGTGCAGACTTTACCCTTTCCTTCTCCCCCTTTTCAAAATACTAACAGGGCCATGTTACATTAAAAGCTGAGGTAGAAAACAATGTTACTCCTCTGGGTCATTTATTGTTGTATGCCTCCATCCTTCAATCTATTTTTTGTGGCTTTCCTCCGCAGCTCTTACCTTAGTAGTCCTTCCTTATCTCTGTGACATTTACTCACTCTCCCCATCTTATTCTTTGTCCCTCCACACTAGGTGCCCTTCCCCAATCTGCTCATTACTGGTGCAAGGGAGATAGGGAGAAGAGTTCATGGTGGCCCAGGTTATTTGCTGCAAGCAAATGGCTGCAGTACAGCCAATCTTTCTGTAGACATGCCACTCACAGCACTGTTAGAGTAGAAGTGAATTGAACTCTAATGCAATGAAGTGGTAGCCCAAGGACTAATTGGAGATTGCATATCCATGGTTCCACTATGACAGAACTAGTGGGATTGGGGATACCTGTTCAACCAGCCTGATGTCAATTTCACCAGACTGAGTGGCCAAAATTCACAAGGGTTTACAAAAACCATGACAAAATATGATTTTTGTAAAAATCAACAGGGACACTGATAAGCCTGGAGAACAAAGATTGTTCCACTTTCCAGGGACACTGTACTTTCTTTTCCTTTCCCCAGCTTGTATGCATGCAAAGAAGGGCAACATTCTGCCCTGTGTAAATAAACAGATGTGTTTGTCTTTGTGTATGCTCTGAGCAGGAGGTTTGAGATACTTTAATTTAAAAAGTAGTAATGAAAATATAGGAATTTATACTGGTTCATAGTGTAGAGAGTTTAAAGAGAGCAAAGAGGGACAGGCAGGCATTAGAGGCAGACACCATTACACAGACCAATATAATATCTAAGCGTGATCTATCAAAATGGTTATCTATTGCTTTAGCAGTAGGTTTTTTAACCTATCACAGGTGTTCAAAGAAGTTTTATTTTCAACTATTAAAAATATTCTGTTAGCCATTAGTATTATATTGCTGTCCTTATACAATGCTCAGAGAAAAGGAGAGGACATAAATTCACTTTGGTAGTATGACTTGTATTTCAGCATTGTCTTCTGTTCTTGATGCAGTCTAATTTAACTGTTTAGTTTATATTATGCTTTTAAGTAATGAAAATTTTCCCCCAGTTTGAATTCCACAACAAAATTTTCAGACACAAGTGCACAGCTAAATAAACTCAAATGAGGCAGACTTTGTTGCTAATCCCGACTGCTGCCAATTATAATATAAATCTTGTAGAATGAATGGGTCTCTACTGTTAAATTTATTAATGTTTATGGATCAGTCTTAATTTCCACTTGGAAATCTGCTGGACTGGTAGAATGGCATGCCTGTGTCCCAGCCCACTCCAGCCCTGAAACCATCAGGGTAAGAACATGAAGCTTTTTCAGAAACTTCTTTCTGGTGTCTCTCTCCCTCTCTCTGTGCTGACGCTGAGTCTGCAGCCCTAATAAACGAAGGACTAGTCTACACATAAACTTGCACTGCCAAGACCAAATCAGTCATAATTCTTACCTTTTGTTATTTCAGTGCAAGTCTTTGTATGGTATAAAAGTGTCCTATTTCAATTTTGCTTAATTCACTTTAACAATGAAAGATGTGAATTAAAATCAATTTAATTATTTCAATGCAAGTTTGAGCCCATGGATGGGAAGAATAAAGGCTTGTCTACACTCAGAGTTCCACTGGTTTTAGTTTAAGATGCAATTTTATCTGATTTAGTTAAACCAGTGCACAAAAGGCTGTGTAGATATACTCAGTTTAAGTCAAATTTATTTCAGTTTCACTTAAGTCTACTAGGAACAGGCTGAAACTAAAATGAAGTAAGACACTTTTTAAAAAGAATAATTATACATAGCTCTTATACAGTACTTTTAATTGTTTATAAACATTCATAAATGGAAATAAGAGTGTCCACACTGGGGTTTTCACTCATTTAATTAAACCAGTGCAAGTTTGTGAGTAGAGTATGGTAGATCAACCTTGTTATCAAGCATTTATTTTTCATCCACAGGACCCCTTATTTCCCAGAGATACTGTGATTAAATAATTTCCTGTTTTTTCTTTATAATTTTAGAGGCAAGAAACCTAACTACTGAATTGGTGTTAATTGGCTTCTAATGATGTGAAAGAAAAAACAGGCTTCTTCCCTAAGTGACTACAATATTTCCCTTGAAAGGTCATCTGCTCCATTTATTCAAGAATGCCATACCTGTTGAAGTTAATGTCTGGATAACTAGAATATTCAGACTTCATCTTGGCATTGCGTCGTGGAAAAGTGCAGAAAAAAGCATTGGCTAGAAAACTAGCGATCTGCTCCTGTGACATTGTGATGGAGTGATTCATCTTTTGTTTCAGTAAAGGTATTGGCTACCAGAAGAGAATGAACAAACAAAGAGAGAGAGAGAGAGAAAAATAATTAGTTTAGCAATTCAAAAAAACAGGAGCACAAAATTACATTTACTAAATTAGAGCAAGAGTAATTTAGGGCCATTGGTTGGTCCTTAAATCAGCAGCACCATTAAAGTCAAGGGCTGTTAAACTAAGATGATTGGGAACAAGCTTGTTTGATAAATTGCAGATTTCTAATCAGTAACAATAAGGCCAACAAAGCATTACTTATCCGAGAAAAAACAAGCTCCAGAAGTGGAAACAAACAGAATGTAGTAATGACCGGGCAATCTTAAAATCAAGAAAGATATAATATATTTTCTTTATACCTGCAGCTGGATTCTAAAGTTATGCCTATGACACAGAGGCATGCTGGTGGTTCACTAATGTTTGAGCAACTCTTTTCAGGCCTGACTTACTCTCTGTACCTCACACACTGGTGACATGATTTGTATTTAAAAGGCGTCATGTAAGCCGGATATCTATACAAACTGGTAACATACTGGTCCTAAAAATCATTGCATGGTGTATGTAAGGGGTTTATAAAAAGGGTTATAATTATGTTCAAGAATTATGTTCTTAAAATGTATTTGGCAAGCAGTGCTTAAGCCACATCTGTTCTAGACAAAGGAATATGATTTAGCTTGCTTGAATGTCTCCTTGGCAAGGTGTGACCAAAGCCAAAGAAAAGCACATTTACATGCAGAGATGACTATTTAACAATCTCAATGGAGATTTTACCCCAAGAAGCCTTCCAGCCTATTGAAGCAGAGTCAATGAAATTTGGGAAGATATAAGCAGTAAGAAAAAAGCCATTTTGGCATCCTTTACTTGAAGGGACAAAGGAACTGAGCACTTTGAGATCTGCGAAGGATCCTGGCTTGAGAGTCTTGTCAGCCATGCTGGAAAAGAGACTTGAGGAACACCTCTTTGAACAAGAGAGAATCTATTTTGTTGAATCAGGTTTTAGTATTAAAAGCATATTTTTACTTTTGTTTGCTTGTAACCTTTCTATCCTTATTCCTTAACATTGTCATTCCTTGTCATTGTCATTCCTTGTCATTCGATCCTATGTTCTTTTGTTAAATAAATTTGCTTTAGTTTTACTATAAACCAATTCAGTGCACTGTTTGAAGGGAAGGGTGTGTTAACCCTGCTTAAGTTAACAGGCTGCAGTGTACTGTCTCTTTAAAGAAGCAACAAATTTACTGCAGAGATGTTTCAGGGGAACTAGGGAGTTGGGGTTTACTATTTGTTACCTGCAAGGCAAGGTTTGGCTGGCAGACTCCTGAAGAGTTTAGCGGCAAAGTAGACAAGCTGGTGTGTCAGGGAGTTAGCAAAACTCTAAATAGCAAAACCGCTAAGGCTGAGAGGGGTAACACAGTAACTCTCAATTTTGGGACCCCAGCATATTGTCACAATGCTGTCAGGCAGTTTAAAGAAAATGCATGATTACAGCACTCATCTTTTATAGTACTCAAGAACAAAAGACAGCAAGCATCATTATTACTACACATTTATTTTATGACTGGCTTATCAATTTCTTTCTTCTCACCCTATAAAACATGTGCAGTGTATAAACTAGAAATTCTGTTCCTTTATAATATGCCAAAGGAGGAAGATGCTGGGTGGAGTGGAGGAGTTGGGAGAGAATTTAGTTCACTATTCTCTCTCCTGTGAGGAATCAATGTTGGAATCTTATTTGATCACAAGTGAAAACCAATTTGCAGAATTTCATTGTGTGTTCTAGTGGACACCTGTCACCAACACAAAAATTGGCACAACTAGCAGTCCATGGGCCCAAGAATGCAATACATTTACAGGATTGAACTCTACTTGTATTCTATCCATCTTAATATCACAATTCCATGCAACATCCCCAGACTGATGATGCCTCTTACCAAAGAATTTACAAGTCTACATAATGAACATTATGAAGACTAGGACACCATAATTAAAGATTTAGAACTTCAAGGGAAGAATAATTAGCCAGACTGGAACAGTTACTGTTTTGTTTTTAAATTAAAATACCCTTAATGAGACCAAAACAAAACAAAAAAGTTTGGGGAACAGAAAGTGAAAAATACTGAATACAAGTCACAAACTTTCAAAGATACCCATGAAAAAACCAGAAAGTCTTAAGTAAAGAATAATTAAACAACAGTGTCTTACAAATAATGTTTTTGTTTCCCTATCTATAAGCTACCCTCCCGCAGACAGTAGCAACAGATTTACAGTATGTCTACACTGGCGAGCATACATATCCAAACTAGTTTTAATCTAGCTAGCTTGGGTCCTGGAGCAATGAAGCCATGACAGCACATGCTTCAGCATGAGCTGTATGAGCCCAAAAACCTGGGGTAATTACTCACAGGCTTAGCCTGCAATGAAGTGCATACTGCCATGGCTTCACTATTCCAGGACCCAAGATAGATAGATTAAAGTTAGCTTGGGTATGTCTACTTGAGCTGCCAGCACACCCAGTAGTTGCAGGACAACATACACTTTCAGAGATGCTTACATTAAGTATCTTCTTTCCCACCCCCCACAAGTAGCACACCTACAGTGAGAGGGAGGTAGCTGGAAATGTGAGGGGTAGCAAGTGCAGGAAGCTGGTCTTCAGCCCAGCTGGCAGATACACATAACAGCCACTTTACTGGTAGGGCTGTAGGAATTCTACAAGGCTTGAGTGTGTAAAAGGAGAGAACTAGAGTAAGCATATTGGAGCCACTGCAGAAACTGAAGGATAGAGAGATTTATATCAGCTCCCTCTCCCTAAACTCTTTAGCAACATGGAGCTGCAATAAGTGGAAGGGGGGTTGTCTGGGGGGGTTGGTGGTTGCCCTTCTGTGGTAGTCTGATCTCTCCTCTGGATAAGTAAGCCTGCTGCAAACCCAGCATCCAGTTTGCACAGTTCAATTATAAGTTTACACAAAGCTCAAAGGTGGACTATGGCACTTATATAAAAACTGAGCTTCCAGTGAAAAAATATGCTTTCCATAAGAACCACCCTATTTCTGCTTTGTGTTTCTTCCTTCCCTATTTTCTTCTATTTTTTCCTCTTTTCTTCAATGCACATTTCCCTCCTTGTATTAATTTCCTGTTCCCATCCCCCATAAGCTTCACTCCCAACCCTTCCCCATTCGGGCCACCAAAATGACCAGCAGTTAAGTACTTAATGTTGACATTTAGAGCATCATCATGGTATTATCATTGATCATTATCATGATTACTCATAATCTGTACTGGAGTTGACCAACCAATTAGAAGGGGTGAGGGAGTTCACACTTCTTCAAGCTATTGTTTCAAGTTCTGTGCAGACAAAGTAATCCATGTTTTCAATGTCTGTTTTCTAACAATGAGAAACCGATTTTCCTCTCCCCCAATGAAATCTTAGATTGTGCTGGATGTGAAAATACCATCTGTCTGTCACACATACCCCCTCCCCCTCCCAATTAGGAAGGCTAAATCTGGCCCGGGGCTGTGTGTTTGACCTTTCTGATTTAGAGTAACTATTCAGCATTAACAAGGAAAAACTGCTGCATAGGTATAAAAAAGAAGTCTTAAAACGTTTTGTTAAAGTGAAACTGTGTATTGGCAGAATAAAAATGTTAGAATAGGAAGTATCAGAGATACATCGCTTTACAGAACACAAGAAAAAGCAAACGCTCAGACGTATGCAGCATTTTCACTAATGTATTAGCAGATCAGTAATCTCAGAATTAAGTCCTCGGCTATCATTCTTAGTTTTTAAAGAGACCTAGAAAAAGGGGCACAGATTTCAAATTCACCTCTATTAAATTGACCATTCTGTGTTCTTACTAACCTACTGGCATATCTGCTATAAGATTAGGACACCAAAGTGGCCCTCATCTACCATTTTGGTTTGGTAACTTGACTTTAGGAGATACAGATTTTGCAAAGCCACATTTTCATAACAGCAAAAGCAATTAACACATCTGAAAATTAACAATGAAATGAATGCTTTTTAGATTTTAGAAACTGAAAGTAAACTAGCAGACCCTGCTATCCTTTAATCATAGTTGACAGCATGAAAAACGTAACTGTACATTAAAAGAAGTCTGAAAAATTTCCTTTATAGAGTTTTTCCCAGAACACTCAAGGGATTTTATTTTAAGAACCATTTTTATAGCTGATACAATATTACTTAAAAAAATAATTCTGATTTTGTTTTGTAACAGGCTAGTAGCTATTGTAATAGTCATTTTTTAAAAAATAATCTAATGAAAATACATTTCTTCATCCCTTCTTCAAGCCCCCTCCAATTAAACAACTGCCATCTTTGCTTCTGGTTCTCCACAAATGCAACAAGCAGAGCTTCAGTGGAACTGGGTCATTATATTTTAGCACTTCTAGTTCTAAAGAGAGATCTCCTAAGTGAACAGGTGCAATAACTAGAATTATTGAATATATATCTTTAAAAGACATGCAATAAATGAAAGCTTCAATAAGAATATTTTGATATATTTTTATAAAGTATGAAGTTGTTATATTTATATTCACTGAATTTTGATATCTCCTTTGGCCATATGTTTTTCTTTCTCTGTATACCAGGGGTAGCCCAACTGTGGCTAGTGAGCTGCATGCAGCTAATTTACAGTTAAAATGCAGCTCATGGATCCCCCTATGGCCCCTTCCCCCCATTCTCAGGATACCAAACGGGGGTAGGAAGCTTGAAGCTTCTGCCCTGCAGCAGAGTGGCGGGTCAAGAGGATTTTTCCCAGCAGGTACGGGGGTTTCAGGTGGCCAGAGAGTCTGGCCACCCTTGCTATATAGTCATCTATCAATCTATATCAGGGCTTTGTAAGACTGCATTATGAGATCAGAATTAAAAATGGAAGAAAAAGATTGAAAAATCCTGTTCTAGAGAACTCAGTTTATCTAGCCAAACTATACTACTATTGTAGATTAAGTCATTTCAGTGCATAAAATAGATTTCACTAGTGCATCTTAAATTCAGCTACATCTAAACTCAAAGAATGACTCAGAGATAAGTTGTTGACTGTTTTATACTATCTCTCAAATAGAAATGTTGCATGGAAGTAAAACTCCTTTAAAATATCCATCATTTAATCATCCTGTAGTCCCGTGCATGCTGTAACCACTTTTAAAAGCTTTGTAGCTGCCAAAAAAGCTCTTCCACAACTGAATGACTAGTAAAAAGATCAAAAAATATTCCAATTTTCTGGATTTGTGTCCTCTGTAAACATCCTCTTTAGCATAACTAAGCAGAGCAATGCTTTTCTATTCTAAAACTAACCCCTTATTTCTGAAAAAACCTATTTAAAAAGTTGAGATAGTGGTGCTTACAAATTAGGGGTACTGTCCCGCAAATGCTTACTCATCCAAAAAGTCTTTACTCAGATGAACAGTCCTGAGTTTGATGGGACTATTCCCAGCAGTAAGCATTATACCAGCTAATAAATGCCTGCAGGATTGGGCCCTATTACAATAAGGTAAAAGTTTATGATAATTATTGAGAGCAGTATATTCACAGTTTCTCCGGAGGCGTAAATATAATCACATTTTTTAAGTAAAAAAAGAAAGCCTTATCAGAAGCATTAGTCACATGATTAAAATAGCTTTAAAAATGGTTTCAAAGCCAAAAGAGTTTAAATCCACTAAAATATTTTGAACAGTGAAAATTTTTTCAAAGTTTAAACATTTCATGGTCATTTCATAAGAAAGAACAAGACATGCCAGTGTACATAGAATTTTGACAGATGACAAATTAAGGTTTAGAACTGAGACAGTGAGTTTTTAATGTACTTTAGTACCATTATGGATGTGTGTTGTCCTCCCTATTCCTGAGGCCTCAACTAAATATGACAGAAGTACCATAGCTTTCAATAAGAAACATAAGATGGCCATGGCATTTTGAACCCAGCCATTAGTTATCGTTTACAGAAAATTAATCTGCTACTGGGGATGTACCTAACTACGTTTACTTACCTGGGTGCAGATACTAGGAAGACAAAGTGCTAGCTTCACCATATCAGGCAAGATGGACTGGAACAAATGCTGAGACTCTGCATCTTCAAGAACCTAAAAGAAGAAAGATTACTTTTACACCAAAAATGTGACTGATATTAACAAGACTGCACAGGTCCAATTTTTACACTGGAAAATAAATACTGGACATTTTAAAATTTATTTTGTTTAATAATCTCTGCATTCCTATAGCACCTTTGTTTGTAAAGTTAATTGAAAACTTTGGATGAAATTATGTTTCTCAAAGTACAGAGTAGATAAGCAAAATTGGGGGGAGGGAGGGGTGGAAGGAAGCAAATGTCCTCCCAGCCCCTCCACTGGGTGCAAGGAAGGAGCCACAGTGACCCCAGCTATGCAGGGGCCAGGGAGCCAAAGGTGGGGCTCTGGGGCGGAGCCTGTCACATCACACACACATACACCCCGTCATTCCTGCTCCCCGCCACCCCTGCAGTGGGGTGGGGGAGAGTGGGAAATGGGCTCACAGACACTCCCTCTGGTGGGGCTCTGCTGCCGCTGATGGGAACACAAATGTAAGTATTGGCCTCCGGGTGCCGGAGACCTACAATACGCCACTGGATGTTTCTAACTAATTTAAAATGAAATGAAGAACTGCTGATGGAGAGAGAAACAGGAAGGATATTCCCAGACCTCCCAAGAGTCCTGGGTTTCACTGGACTGTCCTGCTTTGATCCTCACAAACCCTCTGTCCTGGGTGAAGTGAATATTTCCTCCATTCAGGGCTTTTCCTGGAAGTGGAGTTTGCCCTGGACCCTGCGTTCGAGAGGGCCCAAACCCAGTGGTGGTGTGACCTGGCACAGAGGGTGGCAGCACCACTCGTATTTGACCTGGCTGCTTCTCTGTCACCCTGGGGTGGACAGTCCAAATGCGATTGGTGCTGCAACCTAGCACACGGTGTTGCAATACTGATAAAATCTGGCCAGTCTGCCCCTCCGTCTCTGCCTATAGGAGGGTGTATGGACCAGACCAGAATGCTGCTACATCCCACTTTAGCCACCTCAAGTGCTGGGAGGGATTTGTCCCAGAAGGCAAAAGCTGCAGTAGAGAAAAGCTAACATTGGCTAGACTGTGTGGAAACATAGAAAAGAAGGCCAGGGAAATCCCAGGGAACTTCTCCTCAACATAATGAGCCAATTCCTCAGGTGGTATAGCTCAACTGAAGTCAACTAATTTACAGCAGCTGAAGATGTGGCCTATAATCTTTGAGGGGAAAGAGGCAGGCCTGAATACACAGGATAGTTTTCTGCTTTTTTTGGCCAGCGAATGTTCTCCTTAATAATCATTTTCTCCCTGCTCTTATTTGATGTCACTCCATTTGTGTACATTTTTAATCTAGTTTAATACAAGGTGCTGCAGGAATCTGAAGAGTAACACGGTTGAGTCCACTCCAACAGGCAACAATCTTGGAATCTTATTATAAGACGTTCATGAAAAACAAACTATGAATGTAAAGTTTTAAATTTTCATTTAACACCCTGAATTAAAACTCTTGCTTTGCAAAGAAAGTAGCAAGTCTGAGAAATCTGAAGGAAGTCTGGATGCAATGTAGGAACTGAATCCAAGCTATACATCATAATCCATTAACAATATAGTATATTTTCAGAAACGGGACATCTTTTAATACAAACTGATAAGGCACTTATTTCACTGCAGTGGCTGGCTGTTGGCTTCAAGTACATTTGCATTTTTGTATAGCAAGAAACATGGATATCAAAGAGAACATCTAAAATCTAGTAGCCTCAATTTTAGCAGATTTTCAAGATGTTGGCTTGTTCTCCCACAGCACAAACACCCCCCAATAATGAGATAAACAAAAATGTTGCAAGCCTGGAATTGCAGACTTCAAGCCATAAAATAAAATAAATACATGTATAAATTAAATCTATTCAAAAGAAAACACATAATCTTAAGTGTCTATCAGGCTGTCAAATTCTGATATTTTCTCTCCTTTGGGTAACGCTTCCTGTCTTTTAAAACTGACACATGAATAGTGGCCACCATGCTTTGCTGACTGCCACAAGCTATACAGTATCACTTATCTGGTGACACGCTACAGTACTGAACTTTGTCACAGCTGTCAACACTTCAACCTTTTGTTTATGCTCCTTTGCAAAAACATGCAAAGATAGTATGACATACATCCTTCCCAAAACAGAACCAAGGCCAGCAACTTCACAAGTCAGATGCAAATGCACAATTAAATGTATAGAAGTGCACATTTTAAACTCTGAAGTCTGTTTCCCTCTCCTCCCCCCCAAATGTCCCTACAACAATATCTTCCTCTATCTCTCTTACCTTCCTATTAGCTTGATTAAGAATCTTCCCTTTACAAATCATGGGGCAAAGTAAGGCCCCAAACTTGCAGACGTTTATGCCCAGGAGTACTTCCACTGGGACTATTCATGTGCATGAAGTTGAGCATCTGGATAAGTGTTACCAGAATCAGGGTCCAAAAGCCCAGTCCTGCAGCACCTACACAGGTGAATAATCCCATTGATTATTTTAATGGAACTTACTTACCTGAGGAAGGGCTACAGGACTGGTTGCTAAATCCACAAAGATGTCAAGAATCTCCCACCTTTTTCTCTAAGGATCATCATTGCTTTAAACCCTCTCCTTTTTACAAGGCAGAGTTCCCTAAATACTTTTCAGTATGATTTCACAGTGTTCTTCAACTAGCAAAGGCAGAGAAGGCAGGGATGGGGAGGGGGGGAAATAAGACAGGATACTGGGCTGGATGGACCATGGTCTGACCAATATGGCCATTCTTACGTTCTTATCAAGGTTTGAACCTGAGTGGCTGACTAAATGACTATGACTTAATGATGCAAATGGTTCAATGAGTTGTAGCAGAGGTAAGAGCTCCTGACAAGCATATTTGACTTGACTTAGCAAAAATGAACATTTATACTGCAGTAAAAGAAGCTTGATTAAACACTGCCATTAGTAATGACCGCTTGTCAATGTAAACTGGTCCTCCAAATATAATGAACGAACGTGCCTGGCAGCCCAAATGAGAAGAAACTGAGGTAGCACGTGATGGTAGGGAGTTTAAATCTAAACCTGACAGCCCATCAAACCAAACAAACTAAACATACGAAACACTCACTTGGACAGCTCTATCTATCACATAAGAAGGTAGAATAATCAAGCCAAAAAGGCAAAACAGCATGCACAGACAGCAGTGGCTTAGCATTTTCTACTTGTTTGTTTTCTCTTCCCCTTATTAACTAGATGTGACAGAATGCTGACTGACTGAACCACATTGCAGTAACAAAATGAATGCTTCCTTCAGACCTTATGAAATTTGTGTTTCCCAAATGTAATGCATTTTGGCCATTTTATTCCTTTCTGCTCTTCAAATTGCAGTGGGATTGTTTTCAAGAAAACATTTTTCCTTTTTTAAACCATCTCGTCTCAGATTCAGAATCTGAGATGCAATACAGATGTAGATGCAATACAGATGGAGCCACTTGACAACTAAAAAAAATATTGTCAATCTTATGAGACATGTTAATATCATGTCTACTGCATTCAATTTAAGGAGTTTATATTTAAATTTAGAAGACTACAATATTGCCCCCAACACAAAATACGCTCAGTCTTCCTTACCATAGAATTATATTGGCTAATAAGATCAATACAATGTTTATTTCTGGATTTTACATCTCTAAAAAAAGAAAATAAAAGCACACACTCAACAGCACAGTCATTCAAAAGCCAGCATCAGTGAGATTTTGAATCCATAATGCAGTTCCACAAATGAACAAAATATATGAATGAAGCAGATTTTATTCTTGTATTTACAAGGTAAGAGCAGATTGAAATTCTGGGTTAAAAAGGAGTTTAATAAGAATTTTACCCACATAAGAGAAAGCTCAGAGAGGTCATTTGAATATTAAGTCACATTCATAAAATTCAGTCCATTTTTGTGTATTATAAAGGGTTATGAACATGGAAAAGAAAATAAAGCAGAGCAATAATAATGAAAAGTAATGCACATTTTTTCCATTTTGGAGGACGGGACAATAGGATTTACTATATCCATTTACAGATTTTAATTTGTTTGGTTTCTTTACCAAAGTAAATCTTGTGACTGCTTATATCCATTCAAAATGGTGCTGCAAAGGTCATTTTCCTACCTCATCGCTTTGACCATTTCACCCCCTTCATGAGTTCCCCTTTCTCCATCAAATCAAATATAAGCATAAGCTACTTGTCTTCATTTTCAAGACCTTCAAGGCCCATTCCCAAAAAGTTACCCATCATGTCTCACACTAATGAGAGGTTGAGTCTCACCTCCCACCAGCCAATGATGACAGCTTTCAATATGCATTCGTTAAGCTTTCAAAAGAGCACCTTCATGCTTTCTTGTGCTTTGGAAGAGCTCCTTGTATACATCTGTAAATCATTCTCCTTGTCCTCCTTCAAATCCCTCCTTAAAACTATCCTTTGCAGTGGTGCCTACAAAAAAAACTTCACAATGGTAAGGCACAGCTGGTGTCCTGTAACAACTGCCCATCACATTGACCAATACCGTCTCATTGTTTCCTGGTGCTTCCCCCATGTTGTCTTATACTTGGACTGTAAGCCCTTTGTTGTGTGTTTGTACAGCACCTTGCACAGTTGGGTATGACAGACTCCTAGGTGCTACCACGATATGAACAAAACAACTATTTTCTTTCATACATAAATATTTTACCAGAATGAAGAATAACCTCATCAATAGCCATTCATGACTCCCCAAGAGGTGTATGACAAATGTTAAAACAAAAGCGATTCAAAATACTGGGGACTCCTAAAAGTACTTTTGCCTATGAGTTTATTTGCAAGAACTAAAAAACATCTCTCAAACTCTCCTCAGATAAACTGTTAATAACTATATATTGATCTAATCCAGACATCCCCAAACTGTGGGGCAGGCTCCCCCAGGAAGCTGCAGAGGAATATTTGGGGGTAAGGGGAGCACAGAGGGCCTGGTCCAGACCACAGAGGGCTGGGGGGATGGGGAAGGACCACCACTCAGCCTCACTCTGCCCCCAAACTCGTCATGGCCCCGCCACCAGATGCAGCCCCAAGCCACAGCCCCACACCCACCTCCAGCTGAGGCTGCAGTCTGGGCTCCTGGCACCCGGCTTGACCATGCCTCCTGACCCCAACCACGGCCCCACTTCCAGGAATGCCCCAGCCTCAGCTCCAGCCCCTCGGGGGATTATGGGAGGGAGCATGGACAAGGGCAAAGGGGTGGGTGCAACGTAAAAAGTTTGGGTATTGCTGATCTAATCTGTTCCTGGTTTGACTGAGAAGAGATCCTCAGCACACTTTATAAACAGTGATTTAACTCAAACTGCTGCCAGTATTACATGACCCTGTGATTCCACTTTGACTTCATTGCCCCAGCACACACCTATGCATTTTATCAATGGTTTGTGTCAGCAACTGATACACAGATATGGGGGTGCAGTTCTCCAATAAGAATAAATATATTTTCTTGTATCATGTAAAACAAACTATTAATCATTGCCTTTATCCAAAACATTGTAGAAAACATGACAAGAAAGCTTAAAGCCTGGCAGCAATAAACAGTAAGTATTTAGGCTTTTATTTTTATTCTTACTCTAAGAGTTGTTAATGAATTTCCAATACTAAAGGAAAACAAAACAAAAACAAAAAGCAGCCCACAAATGAACTCCCTCCTCTCTCTTTTTAAGTTACCACATGAAACTAATTCAGTAGGAAACACTCGGCTGTCAAATCCATCCTATTTCTCAGATGCTTTTCCGACTAGAAACCATAGGGAAGAACAAAGTAATCTTTGGAGGGACGAGAAAAACCACAATACAGGATTATGGAGAGAAGAACCTTATTTGAGAAAGAGAGAAACGTTTATGACATTTATCAAAATCACAAACTGACACTTTGAAAAGAAATAGGAAGACAGCTTACAAGAGAGGAGTTAATTCATTTGTTTAATTTTTTTCAAGACTCATATGTCTCCTGCCAACTGAACCCTGAAATGATCTCTGAGGTGTATCACCCTTGACAACTGCAGCTTCATTTTTGCAGTTTTTCAAAATTTTAAATAAAGTCCAAATGGTTTATGAGAAATAATAATAAAAAGTGTATTAAATTTATGACTCATTTTAATGTACTTTTAGAAAAAGCAGTTCATATTTCAGCACAGTATCGGAAAGATAACATTTTCCTCATGGCTATGAATAGATTCATCATCAACCTGGCCTAGTGATTGGGAATGACTTATTATACTTTTTACATCTCAGTTACTGGTCTACACCAGTAATGATTGAAAGTCATTGACAACTGAAGCCACTTATGTGAAATGAGTGGCCATCTCCCTAGCTATGAAGGATTGTTCACATCAGTACTTTCCTTAATGTTTTGTTCAAGTGATGGGGCTTCCAATACTTACTTTGAGACTAGTTCAAAGCCTAGCAGATTTCATCATCAGGCACTCTGATACTCAGTCTACATTTTCCCCACTGATATTGGTTCCATTATCCCTAAAATGTTTTGTGATGTCTTTCTTTAATATATGGCCCATGAGTGGATACTAAATTTACTCAAGAGGCTCTTCTGTCATTATGAATTGTGAGTAGAGCTCAATCATTTTATGAGCAGCAACAGAGCCCTATGAGTGAAGGCTAAGTAATTATGTACTACCGTTGAAAGATACACAGATTGAAGTCATGGAGTCTGAAGTCATTATCAGAAAATAGTTACAGCATGGGCAGCAGCAGCAATGCCAGTTTCCTGACACTGACCAACCAATGTGCTCCAACCCTCAACGGAGTCGACCATCTCTCTGAGTCAGCTTCCATGACTACTTAAATCTTTGATGTGTACTGCTCAAACTGCCAAAAAAGCTCAGAGATATCCTCTTCCACTGGAAGGAATACTAGGTTCCACCTATTACCCCCTTTGATTGTAGAATGTCCTCAACAATATTGGCTACCAGATAAGCATGGGCCAGTTTAGCTAGAAATATTAAATTCTATTTCTTCT
Source organism: Emydura macquarii macquarii (assembly GCF_026122565.2). Lineage (NCBI taxonomy): Eukaryota > Metazoa > Chordata > Testudines > Chelidae > Emydura > Emydura macquarii. The sequence goes on from NW_027131527.1 coordinate 2,965,882, forward strand.
CACATACTGATGCTGTACTTCAGGTCAACCCATTGTTGAAAATCCAAAAAGAAACCATTAATGAAAAGAGTGGATGGATCAGGGGATAATTTGGGTATCTCAACTGATCTCAGACATCAGTTTCTCCCATTCCAAGAACTCAAAACAGTGAAATCTACTTGCTCCAGCTCCATGATGTTATCTGCAGCTTAAGCATTTCCTGAAGGACATGTTTCATCCTAATGCACTGGGAGGACTAGATACTTCAGAATTGTTGTTGATGTGGCGAGAGTTTCATAGGTTCACCCAACCAGTGGTAGCCCATTATGACTTTTAGGCCCAAAAGACCCTCCCCCTAATAACTGCCTGCACTAGACCAGGAACAAAGATTTATTTATATCCTTGAACACTAGCCAACAGGAAAGTGCCTTGCAAAACATTAAAAACTCTACTATCCAGCAGAGAATTATATTTCATTGACACTGGTCAGCATATAGATTACAGTGCACAGGCTTTGCCAAAAGAGGCTTCTGCTGGAGATGTGGGTTTCCTGCAGCCATACATTGCTCCTTTTAGCTAGAAGGAGCTAGCAGGTTTAACATAACAGATATCTCCTTAAAAATTACTTCCCAGCACAATGTTGTGATATATCTCTTCATCTTGGAACATCTCCATCTTACAGAAAACTTGGTTCTCCAGAGCACTGCTTGAAGCCAAATGACTACCGCACACCTCTGATACATTTGAAAAGATTTACTCTAACTTTTTAGAATCTTTGATTAATTCCTATAGAATAGAAACTGAAATGTCACTTTTTTCACTTCCCTTCCTCCCTTTCCTTTGCCTCCCTTAGCCTTCTTTTAATGTTTTGTTCTTTTGTCTTTATTCTCTGTTCTCTCATTTTGGGGGGGAAGATGAGGGAGAACAGAGGGAATTCCTGATAAAATAATTTGTTTTAAAAGGGTGTTAGAAAAGCATTGGAATGGTGTAATTTTTCCATAAGTCTAACAAGAACAAGCTTAACACCACAAACTTGATTTGTGGATGCCATGAAAGAGGCAACCTAGATTAACAAATTTCATTCACTACTGACATGCTCCATTTTTTAAATCAATGTTCCCAACTGCCAGCACTGCACACCTAACATGACCGAAAGCCCTTCTTGAACAACATCTCCAGTAACGAAGGTTATGCCTAAATTAGAACCTCAGTAACAGCTGGTGCAAACTCACTGCCTCCAGTAAGTAGACAGTTCTTGGTAAGCAATTCTGTTGATGAGGCACTATAAGAAAGAGAATCCAACTCACTTTTTTGGATGAGACAGTGGAAGTAAAAAGCAGTAAGAAACTTTTAGTCACTAGAATAAGCAGATAGAACTTTAAATACAGGCTGGAAACATTTGCAAACCGCAGTGCCATTTTTCCACAGCCACTTTTCAGGTAGCACTACACTTCAAAATTTTGAAAGATTTTACCTTTGGAAGTTTTTCAGTGACACTATTCCTGACACCCAATATCTGGGGACACAATGAAATAAAGTAAGGAGAGGAACGGTCTGATGAAAAGCATGTGGTTCACTCTTTTATGACAAGGAATTGTTGTGCATACTGGCATAGTTCTCATATAATCTAATGACTACAGTAAAATCTGCCTAAAGCAACCACTCAAAGGGGCTGACAAAAATCTGACTGATTAGCAGAGGTGGCTTTCAAATGAAAGTGGCACATATCGGTACCTTCACATTAATTAGATGTCAAATAGAAGCGGTCTCTTCCGTAGTTTCATTGTATTATTAAAATCTAAAACACACCTTTCCACATGGCTCATGCATATGTACAAATTTTAAGCACACATAACATAATTATAACACCACATCTGTTACAAGTGAATAGCCTAATTTCCTCCTCACTCCACCTCCGGCAAATCTGTTTCTATACCACGCTCATCACTGTGGTGCCTGCGTATGCCATTTTTCAATAATCACTAACAGATATGGTTAGATATGGAAAATCACCTATATGCTGTAATTCAATCCTTACTGCTATTGTCTAAAGAGGTTAGCCTCTACATTTAAAATCTACATTTTCAGATAAATGCACTTCCACTATTTGAAGCATCTTTTTTCAGTTCTTCACGTAGAGAAGTTTATATTTTGTTCAATATGGGGAAAAATTCCTTTCTGCTACTCTGAACAGAAAACCCTCCACTGCACATTCACAAGACCATTTCAGTTTAGATTACTCTTTTTTAATCTGAGGTAATGAAATTTTTTGAAAACATCTGGACTAAAATGAAATCTAGCATGGAGCAATGGATAGGTTATTTCAGGCCTTAGGACATTTTGTTTCTTGCTTAAAAAGCCTCCATTCATAGTGCTGACCTCTCTCGACAATGCTTACTTCTGTTAGCACTGTCCAGCCAATTATAAAGATAACTTATCAAAAAACCAGTCATCAGTACAAGCCTGTACTTCAGATTTTCCTTTATTCTGGTTTCATTGATTACAGCTATCATTTATTCAACCAGTTGGTTCAAACAATAAACGTATCAAGGACTATTCCAGTCTTCCCTACATGAAGGCCTGTAGTTATACAGAAAAGGAACATCATGAGCTATACATACACTCTAGTAAATAGACACTTAAATCATCCTTGCAAAATAGAAGTACCCAATATTGGTTAGGTGCCTAAGACGAACATCTTTCAAAACTAGAGTACAGTCTCTAGAGAATGGGATTACAGCCAGATGTTCTAGATTCTAACCAGACTCTGATACTAAACAACCATGTGACCTTTAGGCTTGTTGTTTAACTTGCGTCTCCATTTCATCATCTGTAAAGTGAGGAATTTAATGCTTGCATATGGATAGATAAGTTTGGGGATAGGGTGATTAACTATTTAAGATTTGTGAAGCTTTTAGTAATCATCCAATAAAAGACTACATAAGTATTTTTACTACCTTGACAGGACCTTATTAATTTCATCCATATAAAAGAGGAAGCAGCCCACTGATACTTATGACCAGACCATTCCTCTTACAGAAGAGCCATGCTAATCTGACCTTTGCTAGTCTGCACACCATCGTCATTTGCACACAAGATTTGCTCCTTACATCTCAAATAATTGATAGAGTAATGGTGTAGTTGTTCAAGTTCTGCTACTTAAACATCAACACTTTTACAAAATATACTGTCACATGTACATGTACGCTAGTACATTATGTAGTGGTATAAATCAAATGAAACTATCCTTTATCGAATAAATGAACAAAGTAAATTTTGTAATGCATTATCTGGGATATGTGTGTTTTTTACAGTCACTAAAATTAGCCAACTCAGTAAAAGGTTTCCCAGAAAGTGTGAATTAGCTACTACTATTAACTACTTCAACAGTAAAATAATGCCATTTTTTACACTTATAAAAAATTCTGGAGTGCAAAATGTTAACTAATGGAATCAACAGAGACTCACTGCAGTGGGTTCCACCACAATGAACTTACGGTATATGGAGTCTACACACAACACTAAACAAAATCTTTTTATAAGCTTGTTATAAACAAGTACTTTCTGCACATACCTGTGTAAGAAATGTCAAGTCAAAATTTAGATATTGAGATATGCTAAATATGAAAATGCTAAGTGTTTGCTAGTATGATACAACATATGCTATAATTAAAATTGCTAATAATAAAGTATAAAGAAAAACTGTTAATGAAGAAAACACAATATGTATTTGCAATAAAACAATTAATTTTCATTCTTGAAAATAGGATCTACACAATGAGGTTCTAGTGAAGATTCACAAATACAGTTCTGCCTGTAAAGAAAAAAAACAAGAAACATTACACCATAACAGATACACACTTTTGACAGGGATCAGTAACCAGAAATAAAAGATGAGCAGGTGAGGATTAAAAGAATAAAGCATTAATTCTTTTTTCAGTCTGAACGACCAACCGGACAGATCATTTGCTTCTGCTGCTGTAACTACTTACAGACTTACCTGTTTCTGTGAACCTTTGAAAAATTATGCCATATTGTTTTAGTCTGACAGCTGACACACTATTTTCTATAAAATACTGCCATATATATCGATTTTACCAGAAATTATTGGTGCAGACCTTGACTAATCCTGAAAATAAATTAATAAGAACAGCAGATTTTAGAGGCTTATGGCCAAAAATAGTGGATCTGAGCTGGACTGGGCCAGGAAAGAAGGAGCACTGGTTTTATGGCATGATCCTCCTTTCTCTGGACTCCAAAGATTAGGCTTTGCAGCTAGGAAGGGATGGACCAGACAGTTAGCCCATTTCTGAGGCAATGTCACCTTTCCCAGACTCATAAGGAATACCCAAGTAAATGGTGAATAAGTCAGCATTCATTCATGCAGCTTCCTCCACACAAAAAAGGGAAACCCTATAAAAGAAGAACCATAGCATGCTTTCTAAAGGAACTGTTTAAGTGGAAACTGAGAGCAAGCAGTGAGGCACCTAGTCGCAAACAAATTTCCTGAGACTCTAGGTGTCAGATTCAGAAATCCTTCCTTCCTACTCTACATAGCCAAATCCAGGGCTTGGAAGCAGCTGATGTGTGCCCATACCCATACGCTGTTACTCTCGTTTTTCAGAACCTCAGCTTTATTTTAAGGTTTCTAGCTATTATAGTTGCTAAGAACTACGGTTGCTCAGTTTTATACAGAGGCCAGAAGCCTCTGAGCGTCACACAACTCACCTGCACAATCAGTGTAACAAGAAGTTACAACAAACTCTGTGCGAATTCCTCTGTTGAGTATTCTGGCAGAGTTCCAATGATTTTACTGAAGATTGGGTTCTTCAACTGGAGAAAAAGCCTCCCTTCTATGAAATCAACGCAGCTCCAATTTGGTCCTACTTACTTAAATCTCTGCTACATTCTATATAACCAAAACTAAATTTGCAAGCTGGATTTTGTTTTTGAAACACGGGTCACTCCAACAGTTTGTGTAATGTTGCCATGTCTATTAAAAATCCAAAAGCTTCTCCAACCCTTCAAATAACGGAGCAGCCACAGACCACAAGAGAGCAGTTCACAAAGCAGCATCGGCAGCATGCTCAAGCTCAAATATTTTAAAAATTATAGGAAGTAATAAAGGACATCTAACAGTTGACAAATTTAGAGGATATAACCCTTTGTCCTTGGAAATAACTTCCTGAGACAAAGCGGCAGCAGTTGGAGTCTTTCACACAGCATGGGATTTGGCTCAGGAAATCCCTTGCCCACTCAGTGAATGAAAATTTGAAGTGGGATGGTAAATATACACAATAGGAAAAGAAAAGAAAGTTACAATAATAAACATAGCACTGTTTATAGGGGACTATTTAATAAAACCCACTGATCTGTCATCATACTCAAGCCACACCACCACTAGGTTACCATCATCTCACCTTGGGACTGAAACAGTAATCATCCCAGCAACATCCTCTCCCCCACCTCTTCACCCTTGCTTTCATTGCCTATTCTTTCCTATCACTTCAGAACTTTTCCATTTCTATTCTTTGCCATCTGATTAGAGCCCAGCATGATTTTCAAGCAGCAAGAATTTTATGATCTAGATGTCATTATTAGCAATGGCATGCAAAAAAGAAAATCACAACCACAGTTATCGGCTACTGTTAGAAAACAAGAGAAAACAGTGTATCAGTTCCATACACGGCAACAGAATTGTCCACATGCCAGATATTGATCCCAAGTAGCATCCATTAGGGACAAGCGAGCCATCCTGACTTAGCAAGAATTCTGCACAGTACTGCTTACTTGCATTTTAAAATGTAAACTTTTAATTTTAATTCTTACAAAATGTTTTTAAATTCCATAATGTTCCTTATTTTTTTAAATGTGAATTTTTGCATTCACCTCTTAGAACAGTGTATGAGCTCCCTCTTGTGTTGGAAAAAACCACTAGATCTGATTGGATCGTTTTGTCAAAACTGAAATGTTTCACAGAGACATGCGGTGGGTGAGATGATGGTGATATCTTTTATTGGACCAATTTCTATTGGTGAGAGAATCTTTTGAGATTACACAGAGCTCTTCTTCAGGTCATATTGTCTCACCCACTTTGTCTCTCTAATATCTGGGGACCAACATGGCTACAACAATCACAGAGAGATATCAGTTTCAACAAAGTTTTTGTTGGGAAGGTTGAAAGAGAGAAAGAGCGAGACTGACACTTGTAGCCTGGTGGGTAGGGCACTGGCTGAGATGTGGGAAACCCCAAACCAACAACTCTGCTCTGAATCAGGCAAAAAAGCAACTTGAACTTGAGTCTCCCACATCCCAGGCCAGTTCCCTAATTACCAGCCCTCTCTTCCCCACACACTTCCAAATCCAAAACCTCAGGTTTTGAGCCAAAAGTGGAAATTTCAGCACAATTCCATTTTTGTGGGGGAAAAAAAAAAAAAAAACCCACTGAAAAGGCTTTATTTTGATGTGGACCAAAATAAAATTTCAAAGCTTGAAAGTTGCCACAAAATGGAATAGCCATTCTCTGACCAGCTCTAGAAAACACTCAGCAACAAAAAACAGTATCATTTTGAACACCTGCAGACACTCAATATGCAATTTACTGGATTCAAACAAGCTTTTTTGGATTCAAACAAATTTTTCTGCAAAAATCCACAACCTATGCCCCTGAATTTAAGAGCTGTACATGACAAAACTGAAGTAACTGCATGTCAGTTATTTTTTGGTGGCTAGAAAATACAAAATATTCATGTTTGTTTTGTCTTAGCTGTAGTTCAAAGCTGCTGTAGGAGGTTAAACTGTAAATGTAAACTGTAAGGATCAAGTTGGTAAATAATGTGATCAATGTGGACAAAGCAAAATAGTTTGCATTATATAAAGCTAATGGAACATGCTCAGTGTGTATTAAAGCATGGCAGCATATTAAAAACAGACAGTGAATAAACTGCCAAGGAAGGCTGTGGAATTACTATCATTGGGGATAATCAAAACTAGACTGTACGTTACCCATCCATCAGGATAGTTAAGGGATAATTAAATTGATCCTGCCATGATGCAGGAGAATGATTCTATGAGAAATGGCTAATACAAATTGTCTGATGTGCATAGGGATGTGTTTAATTAATATTAAGGAAGAGGATGTTTGTTTCTACTAGTTGATATATTTTCCAGTTGAATGTCATGGGTTCAGTGACAGAGTTCACAGGTAAAGGCTGGTCTGGGCTAGAAGAGTACTGTCTGGTATCTTAAAGCTCTTACTTCTAAAGTTCTGTATTTAAACTGTTCAAATGAAACACACCACTGGGCAGAAGGTACATACCTATTCGGCTTTCCACAAAGCAAAAATATTTTGGTACATAGGCAAGACAAGTGGCGTGGTGGGGATGGCCACACAGACTGAATTCTGTGCTGACTCCAAACAGACTAATATGGCATTGAGCAATCAGGAAATAGGCCATAGAAAGGGATCACTAGACTTCACTTTTGAGGAGTCAGTGGCTGTAAGACCCTGGATTCCTAACACAGGAATATGGAGGGACAACAGTTTTTATTCCATCCTCCAGGCTGGAGCAGGGACGCCACAGGAACAGTTTCCAGGTTGAACCACCATCCCCAAATAAAATAAACCAACATTGGTTAGTTCCCCCACAGGGCCAATAGGTTTAATAGTGACAATCAAACAGTGATAAGAAAAATAGTGAAGATTACTGTAACACACACACACACACACACACACACACACACACACACACACTGTAAATGTCATGCTTCATTAGGTCTAGCTCATCTTATCTAATGGCTCTGATTAGCTCCCTCGTGGTTTAAACAGTCCTTAATTAAATTAGACTGAGCTGTAAAATAATGCAGGCTGTACTGATTAAAAAGCCCTATGATTCATGCTGGGAAGGAGTCCAGAAAGAGTGAGAATTTCCATTAAATTTTAAATCTGAGATTCCAAAGCACAGAGGCATAACAAACGTCAGGTGGAATCTTGTAAGTATGTAATATATTTGCAGTACTAACTACATTCAAAATATCTGGTTTGCAGTCATCCCTGAGGATGTAACAAGTATAAGAGACTACAACATTTTCAGAACACACACCTGAAGAAAAGCCACCTTTCAAGAGATACAAAAAAAAAAACCAAAAAAAACAAAAAAAACCAAACAAACAAAAAAACCAACCTTAAGCAGGATTATAAATCATACAAGACTGATATCTGATAACTTGCTTCCACAGCTTTACTCACAAACAATATAAACAGCGTTCCAAACATACATGTAAACATTTATTCTTTTCTATTAGCAAATCTGTACTGTAGATCAGTTAGCTGCCAGACATATATAATGCATAAAATAGTATTCTGTAGCCCCAATCCTGCTATTCTATAGTCCCAGTCAGTCCATAAAGTCACTGGGATTCTTCCCACACTGGCACTTGCAGATCCTTCTGCAGGATTAAGGTCTCAGAATGTTGCATAGGCTTTGTCGGTGTGTGCTGATTGACTGGTCTGCAGTCCTCGTCTTAGGCTTTGTGACATGCATTTCATCCTGATAACTGAGAAAATAGTCTTTCAAAGAAAAGAAAAAAAAAAACAGAACACTTTTTGCACTTAACTATTAATGAAATAAAGAACTTTAAGAGAAAATTAAACATGAATTTTAATGCCAATAATTAGCTCTTATACTGTGCACTTAACACTTCCAGAAGTGTTATGAAAACATTACTTACATCTGTCCTTCTGGGAAAGTGAAATAACTTAAACAGTTAACAATAGATCAGATTTCCTCTGGGCTTGAAATCCAGGTCTTAGCTGAGTTTATTTAAATTTATAAAATGTTTCCATAGGTGCCTTTTGCATAAATATACAGAATACCAATAAAATGATAGTAGGAATGGACTGCTCATCCCACCTCAACAGAAATTGGGGATGATAAAATAACCCTTAACTACACAAACACTTGATGGTGAAAAGGTGGACTTTGCAGCATGCCCAGAAAGTTAATACATTTGGGCTGGCTTCAGAGAATGACCTTGTAGCTGGCTGTAGCAATCTCCCAAAGGGCCATCCTGAAGAGTCCCCAGACAGAACCCCCCTCCCACTTACAGTAAGGATTACCTCTAGTACTGGTTTTAACTGTGATAGGATAGTACAGGGAGAGAAGCATCAAACAGGGACGTGGGCATGAAATCTGAGAAATGTTCAACTGTCATCACAAGAGAGACACACCAAGCACATTTATCTAAGCAAAATAGTGAAACAGTGATTAGGTATGTCAAAATATTGCACTGATTAATTATATAGTGCACTTTTTAGGCCTAAAAGATAAGTTAGCACACTTTAATTCTCTAAAGTTGACTATGAGGTTTATAAGCAGCTTAATCACACATTCATTATCTTATAAACAATAGTACCTAGGTGCTATTAAATGGTTGCATTAAAAAAAAATCATACAACCCATATAAAAATCAAATTTTACAATGTCCAATTTATTAAAAAACAAAATAAATCACCTAACCTAAAACATCCAACAAAACAAAAAACAGATGTCCTGATGGCTTTACCTGGGGAAAATAAACATTGGATCCCCCCAGTGACATATGAAAGGCAGCATTCGTTATCTCCTTCAAGTGCATATAGGTTAATTCAGCATTACATTGTTCTCTCTGCCATTCCTACTCATTGTCAAGAGATATGTGCAAAAGTATATGCATATGAAAATGTACTTTTGTTTCTGTTCTCAAATCATATTTCTCACAGCTTTAGATACGGCTACAAGTTGTAAAATCATCTGCCATTAAGAGAAATAAATAAGCTAGAAATAATCAGGAAGTCATACCACACAAACCTCTGTGTGTGTCTTTTAAAATTAATTAGCCAGGGCTTTTATAAAATAATCTGAAAAATAGAGTAGAAAAATTAAGGCACCTTTATTCTTGCTGGGTTGAAAAAACATCTTACCTACTAACTTTTCCAGATGGTCATATACTACCAGCCATAACATGACAGATGTTTTATGCTTCAGTCCAATGCAATTAAAGAGACAAATCTACATAACTTCTGTTGTTAGTATTTTAGCCTTTTATGCTTACATGTGCAATCAGTGCTGTGCCTCTCAAAAGCATTTTTGACTTCTTACAAAAAATATGAGTAAAAAAATCATTTTAATTTCACCTTCAACATTTCACTATTTATGACTTGCTTTCTACCTTGCACTGTCTTCTTTTTATTTACCCTCAGTCTATTGCTTCTTTTAGCTGCAAGATACAGCAAACAATTCCACTAGACAGACATTAGCCTCCCTTGTGGATCAGCCAGGACATAAAGGAAATGTAATTCCTACCATACTACTTTCTCCCCAGACCAAATATATCATTTAACCATGGGTTCTACTTCCCCTAACCTCAAACCACAAAAATTTATTTTAGAACTGCAGCCTCACAAAAAGACTCCAATACATGGATTAAGAAAAGTGTTTTATGCTCAAGATTTGCTTTAAATGTTTAAGATACATCCAAAATAAAATGTAATGTATCTTAGAAATCCAAACCAACAAGGTAGATCCAGGAATGCTGTGAAGAAGAAAATCCTCTATTTGGAATCAGACAATGTTAATTCAGGTTAACTTTTTTTAAAAAGCTATCTCACATAGAACATTATTTCAACAATGTAAATTTCACTTTCACATGTACTAGGCATGAATAAGTAGAAAAATCAAAGATCTGTCTTAAAACACAAGCTTCCAAAAGCAACCTGAATGCATTAGCACAGGCGACCTTCATTCTGTAATGTACTGTCACGTATTTCTGTGAAAAATTGCCACATTAAGTGTATTGATTCATTGAGAATATAAGTTATTAGGCAAGTGTTTTGGATTTAATTTAGTGGAACGCTACACAGGAGAGCCATAAAACAAAGCATATTAGTTTCTGCTGTTTCCAGCAGCTGGCGGAGAGGAAGACCAACATTAGCACTTAAAATGCAAAAAACCACTAAATATTGCCAATTCAGCTCAGCACCATTTTCAATTTTCTAATCACAAATAAAATGATAAATTGCAGTTAATATGTTCACCTTTACTTTATACTGATAGAAATATGCTTAAATCCATTACAACACAGTCATTGTTTATCTAGATAAATACTTTCTCCCCCAACTCCATTTTCACTTGCTAATGACACATGGGATTTCAACTTACAACACTTTATAGGACTTGGAAGGCAGGGGGGTGCATGTTTACTTTTTAAATTCACCCACCCCTCCCTAGAAAGACATCTATATTTATAATATTAATCTGGCTGTAAGAATCAGATAATAAGCCTACTATACTGATCCTCCACCACAGACCGGGATACAGAACAGCTCAGTTGCCACACAAGCCACACTGAACCACAAAGAAAACTGCTGTTTATGTAGAATAAAATAGCTATTTTATATCCTCAAGACTGATTTATGCCTGTAAGGAGGTAATTTTGGGAGTTACCCAACTGCACATCACTAGTTCTAGTTATAGGAGGCTTACTTCCTGTAAACTTCCTTGTTTTTCTGCATTTAAGCAAGTCCCTCATACTGTTGGTTGCCAGGATTTTTAAATAATGTAGATTTTTTTTGTTTTGTTACTGGTTTTACAGCTGTGTAACAAATGTATAAAGTACAAATCACTTCCTATCCTGAAGAATTTAAATTATACTGTAAGTCAAGTCCCACAAGTGTAACTGAGGAAGTATGAGGGTAAAATGCAATATCTAGTCTATGTAAGCATGTGTTCCTACATCCACAACTATATAATTTCAACTTTTCTGCTTTAAAAAAATACCAATACTTGGTAATATTCTTTACCACCTGTTAAGAAGAATCCTTCTATCCAAACAGATGTTAGCAAAAGAATACTCAAAATTCAAAAAGGAAAAGCAAGTAAGGCTAGGTGAATATAGCAGAAGAAACTATTCTATCAAAGATGGATTCAATTAAAAAAAATCACATTCCCTAGTTAGAACGTTTTTTAAAAAATGGGGGGTGTGTGTGTGTGTGTGTGTGTGTGTGTGTGTGTGTGTGTGTGTGTGTGTGTGTGCGCGCGCGCGCACGCCTTGCTAACAGCTAAATATGTTCAGCAATGCCAAGCTAAACAATAATATTTCATTACCTCAGTTGTCAATGGCCTAAATGCCAGAATTAAGGTTGCCTGTGCAAACAAACTACCTCCATTGTATGTATTATAAAGTCAAATTATAATTTGTTTTACAGGGCCCAATTTATTCAGTGAAAAGAAAGGACAGTGAATGAGGCAGATGATTTCAAGTATAGAAAAAGATGTTCTCTTGTGTTTAAGGCACTGGATGGGGATACAGCAGAACTGGGACTCTGTTACTTCTGTCAGACTTCCTATATGATGTTGGCTCTGTCTATAAAAATTAATACATACAATGGGGCCAATTTAAGGTTATACAAGGAACCTTAGTTCTGTCATTTCCTAACTGTCAAGTGCTTGACATTCTTATAAAGGTATTTTATATACTCTCACTGAAGGCAAATGCATATCTGGCAGAATCATGTCCACCTGCTTAGGGTCACCGAGTCATAAGCTCTTGCTTCTATCCAAGGACCACAACCAGACTGTGGAATTTAGGTAAGAGACCAAAATAGTCAATTAAAAAATACTTAGGTATTTTTGAGGTAGGCACCACCAAGACACACAGACCTGATCACAAACACATTTCAGGCTACTTATTACACCCCAATGCGCTTTTCTACTAAGAAACCATCATGACCATCTTTAACTGTTATTTAATTGCAACAAATGGTCTTCAAAAATTAAGTAGCTGTATACAGATTGAGCTGACAGAATTACATTATCTTGTACATTATCTTTCTGACAGCCAACAGGGGAAGTCCCTTTAGCTTTGACCTTGCCCTCCAGATGTCACTCAGCCTTTTGGTATTAGCAACACTTTTCACAAACAAGAACTTTGAAACTTCCCCACTTGAGAATGATAGAAACACTGAGTCATGTAAAATAATCTGTTTCTCAACCAGTTTAAAAAGCCAAAAGGGCTTTAATATTTAAAAAAAAGACACTCACCCAAAGGTTTAGCAACTGTCCTAATAATTATTGCTATTACAAGGAAAATTAATTTAGATTTTACATTTAAAAATTTAAAGAATGACCCTGTATTTTGGACAGTATAACTCAATTAAGAAAATCACAAGCAGAGGCACAAGATGAGAATTTGCTAATATGATAACATGAAACAAACCAATGGGTAAGTTGCATCTAGCATATAGATGACACATGAGGAGACTAATTCCAATAAAGCATTCTTTGGAATATCATTGTTAAATATTTGTTCAGTACACATATGCTTTAAAAGTTACATCCATATGCAATGGGCCCCAATGTGCCATTACAGCAGATAGGAATATTGTGAGCACAATAATGGAATACAGTTAGAATTGTGTGGGTTCAGCTCCTCTGCAAATCAGACTATAAGTGACTTGGTTAAGAAGACACAGGAAGTAAATAAGTAAGTAAGTGAATGAAAGCAGAGGTTCTTCTCTCAGTCTAGTTCGAACAACAAAATCACAATTTTATACTTTTTTGGGGCCATTGTTCAGCAAATTATTTCTTCTCTGTCAAGTGACTCGTCATTCTCTGGACTCTTATGACTACAGCCAGTTTTGCTTTCATCCCACCTTCTCAAATGGACTTAGTAATTAGGAAATGGCATTAGTCATCAGTAAACCTGTAAGTGCTAGCTCCCAAAGTCAATAGATTCAAACTCTGCTTTACTCCAGTTGCCATGTTTATGTCAATCATCTCCACTGAGTGCCCACAGAAGCACAGCTTTTCATTTCAATAGCTCATGTGCTCTGGTACTGCAAAGTAAGCAAAAGAAGAGGTTTTGATAATTTAAAGAGCCTTTCAAAGGTTTATGTTCCATATTCCAAAATTAATTTAAAAGAATTTCTTTATCTAAAAATATATCTTTTTTTGTCTGCAGTGCTGTTGTAGCTATGTTGGTCCCCAGAACGAGACAAAGTGGATGAGGTAATATATTTTACACTGGCTCACCTTCTCATGGTGAAAGAGACAAGCTTTTGGGCTTACAAGTTTGAAGAAGAGTTCTGTTTAAGCTTGAAAGTATGTCTCTTTCAAGCTTACACAAAGCTCTTCTCAGACTATGTTTATATTGATGGCGGCAAAGTCGCCGCCATCAGATCCGTCTTTCTGGATCGATTGAGCGGTCAGCATAGACCCGCTCACTCGATCAGGAAGTCAACGCAGTAAATCCACCCCCTCAAGTAGTGCTGCATCAACAGCACAGTGCAGCGAAGACAGCGTGCAGAAGGGAAGCACAGCAGTCGACAGGAGTTACGCAAGCTACTCAGACTACTCTGTGTAACTTGCATAACTCCTGTCGACTGCTGACGAATTTCCAGGTAAGTGTAGACCAGGACTCAGACTTGTACGCTCAAAAGCTTGTCTCTTCCACCAACAGAAATTGGTCCAGTAAAAGATATTATCTCACCCACCCTGTGTCTCTGATAGTTTTTGGGCATTCAACTATTTAACATGATGAATGCATTAATTTCCATGCAGTGATATAGTTATTAAGGGAATGGGGAAGTTAGAAAGTTTGGAGAGGGAGATTTCCCTGTTCCCCAGCTCTAGACTTTTAATTTCTGAACCAGAGTATGGATTTATTCCCTTATTCTAGAGCTTCCGTAATTTTCATTATTCTCTGTTTAATATACCAACGCACACTATTCAAGCTTAGTCTGCAGCTCAGACTTCGGTATAGCTTTCCTCAGTTCCTCTGGGAATCTCACAAATAAATCACTTTTACTGTGTGACAGTAACTGCCTCCACACTTTTGGACGGATTGATGCCCACTGTAGTTTATTTCTCTATTGTTCCTATCTTCTCCAGTAGCATCTGATATTACTTATTGTCTCTGGCTGATGATCTCTCAATCTGATTATCCAGTTTTGAATTCCCACAGCATCACTTGCATGCATTAGGACAAGCTCAGACACATTTGTAGATGTGCCACATCAGTTTCAAACATTTGCATGTATTCTTCAGTAGTACTTATGATAGAAAATATTGGGGGTTGTCACAGGGTGACAGTGGCTCTTTAAAAGGGAAGAGGCCAGTGTACCTGTGACTGGTCTGTTGACCCCCAATTGGACTTAAAGTAAGGTACCTGGGCCATATATCTGAGGAGAGACAGAGTGGAGGAATCAGTCAGAAAATGTCCAGGTGAGAGCTTCCTGGAAATGAGACCTGCCAGAGATCACTGGCAGAACCTCCTTGAAGGATGGGGTAGGTGGTTTCTGGGGAAAGGCTGATGACAGGAGAGAAGTAAAAGGGGTTTGACAACTGACCACTAAGACGGAGAGTCTGGGCTAAAGGCTAAGGGCAGGAGACAGAGTTGCCTGCTCACTTCCAAGCAGGAGAGGCAGAGCCCAGGGCTAGAGAGAGATGAATGCAAGCAAGCAGCAGAAGGGTTTGCCAGCTGACCTCCCCAAGCCACAGAGCCTGGGCCAGAGGGCTGGAGAGAGATAAAGACTGGAAAAACAGCAGGGGGCGTCGCCAGCTGACTTCCAAGCTGGAGTCCAGAGCCAGAGAGGGCTGATGGGAGGGGAGCAGCAGACGGGCTTACCAGCTGCCTTGTCTGAAGTGAGAGGTTAGTAGAACAGAGGGAGTCAAAGATACTTCCTGGATAAGGATGAACTCCCAGCAGAGGGGCTTTGGTGGGGGATAGGGTGTGTATTCCTCACTAGGAAGAACAGTGTTGCATTTCTGGGGTAGCTGTCCTGGTAGAAAGTCAATAGACCAATGAAAAGCCCAGGTATGATAGAAAACACTGGAGTGTGGTATGTGCTAAGTGAATGGACAGAAGTCATGAGATTTTTAAAGGACTATATACACTGTGGGTAATTAATAGATGTTTTAGGCCTTTTGTCATGGACTAAATTGCACTAGATTTGGTAATAAACTGGCTTCAGAGAGAATATTAGTGAGTAAAGAAAGCTTCTACAGAGTGACAGGGGACTCTAAAGGAGGAAAATAACTCAGGCCAGTAGGCCTGCTGCTGGAGGGTAGCCCAAGCAGGATCACCCTGTGATGGGTGTTTTCCCACCACTTTTTTATAAGTTGTTTTATTAATTGAAATATTATAATGTTTGATAATATTACAGGGAGCAACCTCAACAGGCCAGATTAATTTCTAGTGGTGCAACCAAGGTTGCAAGTCCTGAGTGGTGGAAAGCCCACCAGGAGCAAGAATGCAAAAAGATACCCATAACCATTGCTATGATAGAGGCGTGAAGCTAGCCAATGCAGTTCCAAAAGCAGATGAGCCAAGACTAGGAGGGGCAGCACCAGAGAGACCTGAAGACAGGCTAATTCAGCACCTCTCCCAGACAACCTGGATTAAGAGGGCTCCTATGAAACCATGAGCAGTTTTTATAGCTGCCTTCCTGCAACAGTGCCACCACCATAACTCACTCTAATCCAGGTGTCCCTATATGCATAAGAGATGTATTGCAAAGAGCAGCCTGATTTCCCACATGGATCAAGTTGACCAAATGTTTTTATATATACATATTTTACAAACTTACAAAAAAGCAAAGCCATGAATTATGAGGAAAAACTACTGAACACCAATTGTTTAAATGTACAGCTACTTTTGAATATTTATTGTTACTCCTATGAAATTTTTGCTTGTGGAAAAATTTGTCAACAAAAGAAGAAAATACATTTTCTTCTATATTTTATGGTAAAGCAAGCATTTCGAATTTTCTGGCCTATCTTTGTAATGACTACCAAAAATGTCTAAATGAATCCATGCCATATTCAAAATTCTTCTTTGTAACTTTTATTTTGACTGTAAAATTCAAAACAAATCAAATTCCGTTTTAACCATACTTGAGTTACCTACTGGAGAACTTCCTAGCTGGAGACTCATCCATTATCTTTAATCACCAAAACAAAGAACTCAGGTAGTCTTGTGTATTTTCCAAATACATTTCTTTCTCTCCTTCCAACTCAGAATGTGTGTCTTTTTTGGAGCTCAAACTAAAGATATAACACTTTCTATTGTATTCTATTTAAGTTCTTATACTGCCTTCATCAACATGGTATCTGAGAACCTCGCTGAAGTGCATTAAGCAATGTTACTAGCATGTGTCATCTGCAGCTCTCTTCCCCGATCCTCTTGCCAGGCAGAAAACTTGAAAATGGAGCACTTATCCCCTTCTTCACAAGGGTTTGACTGAAATTTGAACTCAAGACCTCTCATACCATAAGGGAAGAGACTTACAACCATGCTAGACTTACAACCACTCTATATGACAGGGAAATAAAGATGGATGAATGAAACTGGAGAGAAACATAAAAGTAATATTTCTTTTTCTGAATAAACATATTAAAAACACCATAGAGTTTACTAACAAATCTGGCAGCCTAGCAGGATGATCACAGAATAAAGCAGCTTTTTGACTGGAAGTAAAAGGTCCAGGGATGCTCTAAAACTTTTGAACTAGTCATGTAAAATCTAGATTGAAGCAAATGCCCAGTGTGCATTAACCATTACAGCTACCATTCCAAATCAAAGTATTACATTAGGGCTGGTTATAGAAATGTGAAGCTGGTGACTCTTGACAGAAGGGAAAATGAAACAAAAAGTGTTAAAATATATAGTAAATATCGTCAGAATTCATTAAATTATCTTTTATATGTTCTGTTTTTAAGTAAACTTCCTTTACCTTATCACAGAAGTCAGTAAGAGCAGTAAAGTCCCATTTCTTGGCATAGGCAACATTATATCTCAATATAGCCTCCTATGGAAGAAAAACAGTAAACAAAAAACACCTAAGGAACACACATACTGAAATAAAAAATACAAATCCTTGGTTGGCATATGCCAATTCACTGAAGTTTATCTTTTTGAAGAAACAGCACCATCTACTGGCAGAAAGCTATCTTAGTACACAACATTTGCTACCTTGATGACTGACCTACAGGCTTTATATAGGCAAAAAACTCCCCTTGTAGTTGAAAGAAGTTTTGACTCTGTAGGGGACTGGAGAATCAGAACCATGGCAAAGTTAAGAACAATTAAAGACAGAGAAACAAGGACCAGGCCTAAACATTCTTACCTAAAAATAATTGCAAGGAAAACTGCTTAGTTCTTAATTTACAATATTTTGTGTGTATTTGGCTCTCTAAACTTCCTTTTTGTCTAATCTAACTCACATTTTGCAAAGAAAAAAGTTTTAAAATATCAATTTTACACTGCTTCAAGAAATTTGTCAACCTCAAAACACAAGCTAGGAATTGTTTAAAAAAAAGAATTCATTAGTTGCTGTGTCATCATGAAATATCATGAAAAAGAGCGTTTTCTTTAGTCGGCATCGAAGCTTTGTTTTAAAAAAAGGTTTAAATGCATTCCCAGTGGCCTGAATTCTTGTGAATTTAATATTATATATTTCATAAAGGGCATGTGTGTCAAGCTCAGGACCTGTAGCAAGAATTTATTTTCACTCCCATTTCTTGACTTAAGCAACGTGGTATCTCAGTATATATATAGGCTTTTCACTTACCCATAGCACAGGTTGTTAGCTAGTACTAGAAATACCTGGAGAAAATGGGTTCAGACAGACTCACTCAGTGTAATTTAAATCAACACTATCAAAGAAGTTCAAAATAAAGGTTAAGCCATTCTGAATGCCAGGCTATGTTGCCTAAGCATTATTGTCACAGAAAACTTATTTTATATACTAAACATGCTGCTCTAATGAGTTGAAAAAGGAGACTGGCTAATAAAGACACCTGCCCACACAGGCAACAGAAAATCCTCAGTAAAATTTTTTTTCTCACCACACCAGGTTATATTGGGACTTTGTGTGGAATAGAGAGATCAACAATTATACCTCGGCACTGACTTGATATCACGCTAAAGTTTGAGCAAGAAGAGGTTAATTAATTTGTGCAGTAACTGTAGTTCTTCAAGATGTGCCCCCCATGGGTGCCCCACTTCAGGTGAACATGCACCTCTCAGTCCTTTCATCAGAGATGCAGTAGCAGTGCCCCTTCAGTGCACCCTACGCCTCCTTGTGCCAGACACCGAGGCTACATAGGGAAGCACTGATGAACTGCCCTCAGTTCCTTCTCCACCCAAACATCTCCACAGAGAACAGTCTGAAGCAGAGAAGGAAGGGTAGGTAGTGGAACACCGTAAGGGGACAGATCTCGAAGAACTGCAGTTACCACCCAAGATGAGTAACCTCTTCTTCTTGAATAGTATCCCTACGGGTTCTCCACTTCAGGTGTCTTCTGAGCAGTTTCCCAACTGAGTCCAGAGCTGAAGATAGTGCTGCAGTACCCAGAGCCGCATCAGATCAGACAGCATGGATCAAAGTGCAGTGCTCCGAAAATGTACATGCTGAAGCCCATGTAGCGGCCTTACATATCACACCAGTATATTCTTAAGCAATGCTGTGGATCTTGCTTGTGAGTTAGCAGAACGTGCTGTCACCCTCTGACCACCATCCCTGTGGTCTCTTAACAAGTGACAATACATCCAGATTTCCAACTCAACCATCTCTGAGCAGAAACTGTGGATCCTTTTGATTTGTCTGCAAAGGAGATGAACAGGCTGGGTGACCTTTGAAATTACTTCGTCCTATCGAAGTAGAAGGCCAGAACCCTTCTCATACACAGGGTATGAAAACAGGACTCCTACAGAAAGTGATGAGGCTTCAGGGGGAGAAAAAAAAAAACAAAAAACCAACCACTGGTTGATGAATAGATTGGTTAAGGGAGAATTCAGAGAACTTTAAGAATTTAGAACATGGGCGCAAAGAAACCTTAGAGCAGGTCTAAACTACTGCTTAAGTCGATCTAATTTACGTCGCTCAGGGGGACGAAAAAGACATCCGCTCTCAAAAGCAACTGCGCAGATCTCGCACTTCTACTGTAAACCTGCCCTTATTCTTGAATACTACAAAAGGTGGTGGGGGAAAAGGGGTTTGCCATCAAGGCACCAATTTCCCCAACTCTACAGTTCGACATGCTGGTTACCAAAAAGGCCATCTTTATAGATAAATGGAATAGAGCAGTGTTTCCCAACCGGCGTGCTGTGGCACACTGATGTGCCATCAGGCCTGAGTAGGTGTGCCATGGAATTTTTTGAAAGCCTACTTGAAGAGTTCTGAATTGGCTCATGAATATTCATGAGTTCATTTGGAGACTATATGGCCGTGTGCCTCAAAATAATTAAAGGTATTAAGGTGTGCCATGGCAGTGAAAAGTTTGGAAATCACTGGCATAGAGAACAGATTACCATAGCTTTGAATGGATGTTTCATATGGTAACTGAGCTGCAGGTTGAGGTCCTAGGTTAGGGTGCAGTCTCTAGTCTGGAAGTAGAGATTCCCCACTTGTTAAACCTAGATGATACAGGATGAACAAATATTGAAAACCCCTCTATAGTTGGAAGAATGGAAGCAGTATCATCCTAATGGTCCTTAATTTAGCTAATTGATAATGCCAGTTTCTTCTGATCCAGCAGATAATCCAGGATGACTGAAAGAGGCAGGAAACTGCAATGACAGTACCAATGGGAGAATCGCTTCCATTTCTGCAGATAAGTAGCATGGGTTGACCGCTACACTCCCTAGCTTAAGGGACAGCATCATTTAAAAAAATAAATAAATAAAAATAAAATTATCACATTTCTGCCAGTTATTTTTCTTTATACTAATGTTATCACACACACCTCAGGTAACAAAGGTGACTAGAGAAAAAAATATCTATTTTTCTGTATCTTTACTTTGTGCATTTGACAGCACACTTTGAAGAATGAGTTTTACATTTCCCCCTGTATGGTCAGTTTCTTCAGTTGTTTGTGAGAGTCCATCCCTCAGCAGAGAAATTTTTCTTTTTACATATAGAAAACCAGGATTGTAAAACCAGACAGATTGACAAGGGCACACCTAGACAGGTATAGATATAGACAGATATAGAACAGACAGATATAGAACCTGATACTACTTTTAACTCATGTTTAAATTGATTTGATTTCAAACTGATGGCCTTACCTTCAAATCATGTGAGCTGGTGAATTTATTAAGTAATGTAGTCTGGATTAGTTCCCATCGGCTTCCAGCAGTCCTATCACCATTCTTTAAAAAATAAAATAAAAATAAAATAAATGAACAAAAACAAAGAAAGATGAAAACTCTTCAGCTAATAAAATTGTATTCAACCCTCCAGCCAAAAAGCATGTAGCATTCTGTGCCATCAACTGTATACCACAGTACAATTGTAAAGGGGAGAAAAGGAAAAGGGCTTCTCTATTTGCCTATTTTTAGAAAGAACTATGCTTTGAGTGATTATGTAATTTGCTAATTATGTCTCAAATCATACTGCATTTTGCTTTAAAAAGTTATTTTTCTTTTTAAATTGGGACATTTGGGAAACAATATACAAAGAGCTTTCCTTCATGCTGACCGCACTCTTTCCTATACTGCCCCATCAACGATAAATAATGCCCTCATGGTCCATAATACAATTCACAAAAACAGAGATATTCTACGCTCATTATACCAAGCAAGGAAAAGTGGTATGATCAAAGCAGAAGGACAGAAAATTGGTAGAGAAGATCTGGACCAACTGGAAAGGAAGGTGAGAAGTGGAAGGGTTATAATTAGCAAGTAGAGTGAGATGACCAAGACTTGAACAAGGATTTTAGCAGGAAGGATAAAGTGAATTTTTGATGATGACATAATATGCCAGAATTCTAAAATCCACAAAAGTCTCCTCTCACAAAAACTCTCCTCTTAACAATTCATGTTTCCAAAGCAGTCATTTTATTTTACTCTAGATAGGGAGATTAAGGTACATAAAGTCTGGCTCATTCTTCCCCATACTCAAATTAAGGTCATATATCTAAAGAGATATTGGGGAAAACTCTAGTGCTTACTCTGTAGAAACAGGCAATTTTTCATGAAGCTGATATGAGGAGCTTGGACAAGTTAGTTTACCTCTTCAGAGTCATGCTAATAGTCTTGTCTAAGTAGCGCCATAGGGTTTTCATGAATTCTTTTCCTATGAACCACCAACTCAGTTTTTTTTTTTAATTAGTTTTGTAGCTGCATCAAAAATACCACACAACTGAGAAAGTCAAAAAGCTTTTAAGCTATAAAGGTGTGTGTCAGCTGTCAGAAGGCAATACAATACAGGCTCCACAACTGGACAGAGGTCCATATCCAAAAATTTGTTGACCTATAACTAAGGGATCACAAGACTCCCAAGTGGTAATAAGATACTCCTATATAAAACTTTTAAACTAGCAAGACTAGGCCATTTCTGGTTTAGCCAGTAACATAATAAAGGAAAATAAGATACACTTGAAACCTTTGAAGACTATGAATACATGAGCACTGAATGACAAACTATAACTGAACCGTTCCAATTCTTCAAGGTATAATGGTCACCCGCAATAGGATCTGGGGACGAAAAAGGTCTCTTTTCTTTCATGACCAACCTGCCCTCTCAGCCTTTCCCCCTACTATATATAGTATTCATCACATTAGATGGCTACATGAATTATTGGCCGACAGAAGAATTCTTTTCTTCAGTCTGAAGCATCGGGTACCAGACACAGTTTAATTACCAGACCAGAGTTCTGATACAGTATGGCAAACTGTGCGTTCCCAAACTGAACATCTAAAATTATACTAAAAGGTGGGGTCACAAAATAAAAGTGCTTTATTGCATTTTATTGCCCAAACTTTCATTCATATATGTAAGGAAGTACATTTTTTCTTACCTCATCCTCTACAGGGTATAAGTTTTGTTCTGAACAGGGCATTTTTACATGTTTATTGTCCCACAAATCTTTATAATGAGTTGGAAAAGGTTTGGGCACCTCTCCTTCCCGCAATAGATCTACCTGCAAAATAGAAATGAAAGAAAATTCATGCTGTGCAAAGTGCTTGTGCAACCTACATGAACAATAAGAAATCAAAATCCTCCCAAAAAGTGAGTGCACAGCCAAATTTTGGCCACCAATCCTTTTCTACACATTCCATCAATTTTAATATCAACTATTAAACACCAAACACCTAAGAACAGACATTGGTCCATATTATAAAGTCTTTGGCATAACTCAGACACATACATGCTTGTGTAACAATGTTCCTGACTGGGCTGTTTGTGAGGATTAAACCCAGGATCTCTGGATCTAAAAATCAAGTGCCGCTACTGCCTGAGCTAAAGCACCCTGTCAATTAGGTCAGCGACAGTTGTGGACTCAAACCTGCATGCAGTCTAGCCACCAGAAAGGGACAAAAGAGCCACTCTGTGCTGGTGTTGGTTATACTTGTTTTCAGTCTAAGATACTACAATATTATAGTAACAAAACGATTGTTTTGGTGGAGAAGATCAAGTTGGAATGAAAGTGTCATTTGCAGGTATTTATAGAATATTTTCTGAAAATGTTTCTTTTTGGGGCATGTGAAGGCATGTACTCCCCCTTTTAAGGACAGCCCGGAGCCTACAACCAAGACAGCCTAGATGTAATAAAGAAGCCCCCTGCCCACCTTAGGGAGTGGTAATTTAAACTCGAACAGGAAGCTGAGCAGGAGGAATGGCACTAGAAGCTATTCAGGCTGCAAAGGACAGTGGTCTCTCCCTCATGCTCCTGGGGACTAGCCTAACCAGGCCAGAGGATTTATTTATGGACTTGTAGTTGGGGAATTCTGAAATAGGGTCTTCAGGTAAGGGCCTATGAACAGTTGCTAGAAATGCTCCTTCCCAGAGACCTTATTAAAGAGGATATACTTATGTTGTTTCAGCATCCCCCTGCCCGGATCCTTTACAGTGAACTTACTGACTGAGGCTATGTCTACACTGACGGTAGCAAAGTCGCCGCCATCAGATTGACTTATCTGGATCGACTGAGTGGTCAGTGAAAACCCGCTCAGTTGATCCAGAAGTCAACATACTAAAACCACTTCAAGTGGCGTAGCGCTGCATCAACGGGAACTGGCGAAGTGCAGTGAAGACGGCATGCAGAAGAGAAACACAGAAGTCAATGGGAGTTACGCGAGTTCTTTGCATACTTTACATAACTCCCGTCGACTGCCGCCAAATCGCTGAGGTAAGCGTAGACCAAGCCTGAGTTGAGGATATTAAGGCAAGGTGTATCTGCTGCATGTACGAAGCCACAAGGAACACAGAGGGGCAGCACACACCTTTTACAAGCAGAAAGCTATTCATTTTTAAACCCAGCCCATAAGTGGATTTTTTTGAGCTATTAGAACGCTGAAAATTATTTATTCTTGCTTTTACAAAATGGATTATATGATGTTCTGCTTTCTAATAATTCAAACATAGATAGATTAAAAACTCCAGACATAGCACGTTTGTAATTCTCAAAGCAGAAATTACTGGGTGAGGTTCTGTGGTCGGTCTATATTATGCAGGAGGTCAGACTATATGATTGTAATGGCCCCTTCTAGCATAAAATTCTATGAAAATAAAGTGTGATCATGTGAACTTTTAGTGCATTTTGAAATAAATGCAATATATGCAATTATTCCAATGTCTGATCACCTGCTAGGGTTTTTTTCCTCTAAAAATAACAAATACTGAAAGCTATTCTAAGCAAATATGGCTGTAAATTTACATGCACAAAAGTCAGACAACTTTGGTTCCAAATGTAGACATAATTATGTACATGAATAATACTCTATTATTGCACATGGTGATAACTAGTGGTGGATACAATGGGAACCGTATATACCTTTAAAATTCCTTTTCTGATAGTAAATTCTATTTATAACATTGCATTAACAGGTTAACCTTATGCACCACATGCTCTTTAAACAATACCTAAGTCAAATAAATGTCAGTTTATTGGGAATGAACGTGATTTTCTTTAGCTGTAATTTTGTGACATGCTGCCAGTTGTTTGATCATATGTTTCACTTTAACAATTATTTTACTGTACATGATTTCAGAGAGGTAGGCATATGTGCCGAGTTTAGTATGGGATGCAAGGTTAAGATTCCTTCAGACTCCTCTCCACTAATTCCCTTTCATCTTTTACACTTTGAATTCAAATGAAGAAGTTCTGAAAACAGAAAATATTAAGGACCAATTCTGGCCACAGATATAGATGCTGCAACTCCCACAACTTGGAAGTCAAACTGGAAGCACAAACCTATCTAAATGAAAAGTTTGTCCCCTAAGGGCCATAGTCAAAATCAATCATATTTCTGCAGTCTGGACCCTACTCAACCAAACTGCAAGGCCTCTGTATCACAGAAGGTAGGTCATCTTTAAGCATATTAGCTACTCTAGCTAGCTTCCCATGAGCTAGCTTCCCATGTCAAAAGCTTCCACAACCAGCTAAAGCTGCAAAATTATGCAAAAAAAAAAAAAAAAAAAAAAAAAAAAGCAGGATATCAGTCTTATGCCATCTAACAATCAATTTAATAAGAAGGTTGTATTTTCACATAATATTTTGAATTATCATACTCTGATGGTCACTGTATGATTGGTTGATGGTCTCAAATGAGGAAGACGAGCCCCACACATAGGCATTCTCCTCATCTCTTCAATAGGTGTCCCAAACCATTTCTTATTAGCTGGAAGTGAAGGTGGGGTATATTTAGGAATCTTCCTTCCCAGCCTTTGGTGTTTGAATTCACATTGTTCTTTCCTGCTGTTAAAATAAAAGTAATACATTGAAGCACATTTTATTTACAATGAAAAACTCTACCGCTCAACGTATGTATTAACATTAGGTTTCAAACTAAATTTATGCCACTTAAGCAGTTACTTTTCTAAAATCCTTTTCAACTGCATCCAAAAAGCAGCAAAAGTTGAATCAGAAACATGCACCGTTTTCATGGTGTTTAGTTGCAGACTCAGCAGCAGAAAAGCCATTCTCAAAACTGCTCCAAGTATTGTAAACTTTATAGAATAGAACACAAACCTTAGTGAGAGGCATTGGTCCCCTTATGGTCCCCATTAACAGGAGGCACCAAATATCAGTTTAATCAGTAACTTTACATGTTTAATACAATATGCTATTTATACAAGGTAAGAAGCGCTTTTACCGTATGACCCATTAAGACACTATATTGCACAACTCCTTTCTCAAGATGACATTTACTGTACCACCAGCTCTCCAGACATTCATGGGGTATGGAGTATATTGACTCCTAGTCACTAATTCAAACAGCCTTATGTTTATCCTCCAACTGCAACAAAGCAGTTCCAGTGTACTCCACAGTGCAGTAAGACTCAAGCAGACATGGTAGAGACCTTGCACAAGTCACCATAAGTAGAACCTCAGAGTGATTATAGATCTCACTTTAAATTTACAAGCAACATCCTGCCAGAACACCTAAAAAAAAATTCATTTATAAAGGCAGAGGCCCTGACTGAGTGTTCAATCAGAAGTAGAGTCGGATATTCAGAAGTGCTTGAATATTCATAGCTGACATTAAAGTTAACTGGAGCTGCAAATGCTCTTATGCATTTCAAAATCCAGCTTTGCCTTTCACCTTATATAGTCATTTACAAGTAGTGATTTACACCCACTTTGCACATGCATAAGTGACTACACAAGATGTAGGGCAATGGTAAATTGGGCTTAATATACAAAGAAAATTTACAGAAACAAGCCCAAATTTTGTTCTGTTACCTGTGTCAGCCTAACGTAATACTAGTGTAACTTAGACCAGTAATTTGACTCACAATTTCTTGAAGCCGTCTGTGACTAAACTAACCAAAGCCTTGCCACAGAAACAAGACTGATTTTAGTGAACACTTAATTATTTATTATTCAGTGCCCAGAAGTCTGTTCAGTGCCCAACAGACAAAGAGTTAAGTGTCCTGAAGCTTTGTTTGAAACTAGATTTACTAACATAACTATAATACATATATACTATATACACACTAACTTGTGAGGAAATTCCCATTGTACAAGACCCATTTGTTAGGGTAAGGTGAGCACTCTAACAGATTATAAATTGAAATACACACTATTCAGAGGTCTTTGCTAGCATATTTCATTTAAAACTAAAAGTTGTAATGGACTGTCTGGCAGTCGAGTCCATGTTCTCAATAATATGGAATCTCAAAATCTGGTGTTCTCATTCATTATCAGCCACTGACTCCAAGAAAAATCCCAATTTGAATTCTTTCTTCAGAGGTCAAAAGATCATAAGGGTAACAATTATGACAAAATTACATTACTAATTTCTTCTGTTAGATTAGATCTTCAAGAAATTAACTAGTTCTGTTTATAAGATTTTAGCCAAGGAATTTGTCAAAGATAAGCAAATGCCACCTGAAGAATGGATTTCTATTGACTAGTAACTTGGATCAAAGACTAAGCACAGAAAATATCACAAGTTTGAGAATGCCCTGAAAATTAAGAACATGTTTACACTGAGAGGTAGAGTAAAAGCGAAACTGGGACTCAACCTTAAGTACAATATGTACCGTGAAATAGTGACACTATAATAAAAGTGTGCATACAGTTGTTAGATACATACTAAAGAGCCAATGCAGAAAGAAAAGTCTTAAATTATAGTATTAGTCAGTAACGAAGTCAGAAGATGCCAACTATTCTGTTTCCACACAACAGGTATAGCATGCAATACTCTAGTGAAGCAAGGCTGCTGATGCTTAAAAAAATTAAGAGCAACTTCATTAAAAACTTAAATTTCTATTTGCACAAGTGATTTCTACCAATTGCTGCTCTTTGCTTTTGAGAACTGATGCAATGCAATATCCAGCAATAACTGAATGTCACATAATCAAGCATCTTATGCAAAAAACACTTCTCTGAACACAAATTGCTAGTTTGTCCTCTGTGTTTCAGTGGAATTATTCAAAATTTACACCGGTGAAACTGAAATTGGAATTGGAATTTGGCCCAAACTCACTCACTGTCCTCTATGATCTAATTTAACCAAAAGATTTTGTACGTGGCGTTAAAAGGGATCTATCTATCTGTTCTTCCCTCAACTCACATTAATTCTGATGCAAGTTTCCTGGACTTGTTAAGGAGGAAAAGACCACTTTGAAGTTCAGCATTTTCAATCACATCCTACCTTTCAAGTCTGTTACAAGCTGCACATAGGAATTAACAACACATTTACGACAAACCCCTGCACAATGCAAATTCATAGACCAATTGTTTACTTTGTTTCCATTTCCTTCTTATTTTTTAAATTCTATAAGTAATAAAAAATTAGATCCATATGATGGAATAATTATGACAATACACAAACATCTCTGTACTGCAAGTTCTTAGTATTCATTTGCACATCTTGAGGATAGCTAAAAACCCAATTCCTATAGCCCTGCACTAAAGAGTGATGAGCAATAAATGGGCATGCTATTAAAATTTTTAAAAAACTATAGCGCTTTGGGAAACATATGAAAAAATACAATTCATTGTTTAAAGTAGAAACCAGATACAGTAAGAAAGATATGCTGCAATTCCAGTTAGATGGAATTGATGAATAGCAAGCTCCAATAAGTCTCTCTCTCTCTAATTTACTAATGCAGTTCACCCTAAAGGTTTGAAAAATAGCTATACAAATATTCACTTCTCCAGTCTGTGTGTCTGCAGGAGATCCATTCGCCTTCACAGCCTATTGCTACTTCTCCAAATGTTATTCTATGAACCATAAAACTTCAAGTAGGCAGCTATTTCTGAAGAAGAAACTGCTTTATGGCCAGAATACCCATGACTCTCGTATGCATTTTCTCTGTTGACTAGACAAAAATATTGATCGAAGATCATTTTATACAACATTGCTCAAGATTTCAGCTCTCCCATATTTTTAACTGCAGCATCATACCAGAGTGCTGCATTCTTCAAGTACTCTTCTAAAAGAGTGTAAATGGGTAGAATCAGACTAAAACAGGAAAAAAACAAGTTAAGAATTACTTAGGGCTTGTCTAAACTTACTGTGCTGCACTGTTGCAGCTGCACCACTATAGGGCTTAGTGAAGTCACTACCTATGTTGACTAGAGAGCATCTCACATCGGCATACGTACTCCACTTCCCTGAGAGGCGGTAGCTATATCAACTGAAGCCCTCTCATTGACACAGCACTGTCTACACCAAGAGTTCAGTAGATATGATTGTGTGATTAGCGATGTAGTTATACCAACACAAGTTTGTAGCGTAGCCCAGGGCTTAGACAAGTTAGATGTCTTCAAGTTGGCTGGGCCTGATGTAATACATCCTAGAATACTTAAGGAACTGACTGAAGAGATCTCGGAGACATTAGCTATTATCTTTGAGAATTTGTGGAGGACAGGAGAGATACTGGAGGACTGGAAAAGGGCAAATACAGTATCTATAAAAAAGGGAATAAGGACAACCCAGAGAAGTAGTCAGCTTAACTTGAGTGCCCAGAAAGACAATGGAGCAAATTAAAAAAGCAATTTGTAAGCACCTAGAACAGGGGTGGGGAACCTCCGGCCCACGGGCCGGATTCAGCCCGCGAAAGAATTTGATCTGGCCCGCGGGCGGGCGGGAAGTGCGCGCCGCCGAAACCCTGCCGCCGTCTGCCCATTTTCGGCGGCGGGTGGAGTTCGGAGGCGGTTACTGCCCCACGGAACCCTTCGGACACTGCAAAACCGCGCCGCCGAAAAGGCGGAAACAGCGGCAGCATTTCGGCGGCGGGCACCGCCCCACACGTAACTGTGCCGCCGCCGAATCCCCCCCCCGCCGAATCCCCGCCCACCGCCAGGGCCCCCATCAGGCCCGTGGCAACAAAAAGGTTCACCATCAGGCCCTTGGCAACAAAAAGGTTCCCCACCCCTGACCTAGAAGAAAATCAGGAAATAAGTAAGTAACAGTCAACATGGATTTGTCAAGAACAAATCATGTCAAACCAACCTAACATTCTTCTGAAAGGGTAATAAGCCTTGTGGATGGGGGGGAAGCAGTAGGAGGTCATACATCTTGACTTTACTAAGGCTTTTGATACTGTTTCACATGACCAACTCACAAACAAACTAGAGAAATATAGCGTAGATGAACCTACTATAACGTATATGCACAACAGGCTGGAAAAACTGTATTCAGAGTAGTTATCAATGGGTTACAATAGAGCTGGAAGGGTATATCAAGTGGGGTCCCTCAGGGATCGGTACTGGGTACGGTTCTATTCAGTATCTTCATAAATGATTTGGCATAGAGAGTACACTTGTAAAGTTTGCACTACAGACAATACCAAGCAGAGAGGGGTTGTAAGCACTTTGGAGGACAGAATTAAAATTAAAAATGATCTTGATAAACTGGAGAAATGATTTGAATTAAACAGGATGAAATTCAATACGAACAAGTGCAAAGCACTACACTTAGGAAAGGAACAATGAATTGCACAAATTCAAAATGGGAAATGACTGCGTAGGAAGGAGTACTGCAGAAAAGGATGTGGGGGTTATAACTGATCACAAACTACATATGGATCAACAATGTAATATGGTCACAAAAAAAGCTAACATACATCTGGGATGTATTAGCAGGAGTGTTGTAAGCAAGACACGAGTAGAAATTCTTCCACTTTATGCAGCACTGGTAAAGTACTGTGTCCAGGTCTAGGCACATCGGGAAAGATGTGGTAAAACTTGAGAACATCCAGAAGAGAACAACAAAAATGATTAAAGATCCAGAAAACATGACCTACGAGAAAAGATTGAAAAAATTGATTTGTTTAGTCTGGAGAAGACAAGATTGTGTGGGGTTGGGGGGAAAACAAACAGTCTTCAAGTACATAAAAGGTTCTTATAAAGATCAGGGTGACAAATTGTTCTCCTTAGCCACTGAGGACAGGACAAAAAGTAATAGCTTTAAACTGCAGCAAGGGAGATTTAGGTTAGACATTAGGAAAAACTTCCTAACTCTAAGGGTAGTTAAATCACTGGAACAAATTACTTACGGAGATTGTGGAGTCTCCGTCATTGAAGGTTTTTAAGAACAGGTTAGACAACCAACCACCTGTCAGGGATGGTCTAATACTTAGACCTGCAGGGGACTGGACTAGATGACCTATTAAGGTCCCTTCCATTCCTACATTTCTATGATTCTTCACCCCTGTGCCACAGAAAAATAATAAATCTAAGGAAGATTATTAAAAAATGATAAGGGAGGAATGTGGATTTTGCATAATTTTGTAGTTAAGGAGGCATAAGTATATTATTAAAAATGACTATGTTTAAGCTTTCTGAAAGTTTATGGTTTTTGTATTTTGGTACAAATTCCATTTACCAGGTCAATGCATTTCAGTATTTTTAGCAGCTACCACTCTGGAAACACACTTGAGAAATGGAAATACTTTTTAAAAATGGATTTTGTGATTCCGAAGATCATACCACACAGCTGCAATTTTAAAATGCTCTACATTTGGTAACTTTGTTTCAAAATTGTATAATCAAATTACACAGTCAATTCTAAGATAAGTAACTAGTAAAATATTTATCGTATTCAGAAAAAAAAAAAAACAAGTAAAAAAACCCTAAAAAGGAAGAACCAGAAGCTATTGTAGCAGAATACAGAAATGAAAGCGGAAACAGCAGATGGGGAGGGTTTACAAGCAGTCAGGTCGATTGGAGATTCTTAAAAACCCAAACCACCACATTCAAGGGGAGTAAAACGTCAAAACAGACATGCTTTTTTGAAAACAAAGATCAACAAATTACAAACCCTAAATGAAACAGGCATCTTTTTCTTAGGAGGAGGTTACATTCTTCAGGTATACAATAGTACTTTACTGGGCAACTAATAAAATCAACTTTATACTGATGTTTCCCATTCCCCTTGTTAACAGTTTAAGATCAGAAATTATAAATGCAAAGGTATTCTCCTGTTACATTCATATTTTTGTAGTTACCAGAAGGATGCTATTAGTTTATGGAGTGTTACATTTGCAGACCACTTCACTCAGCAGTGAAAATCCCTTAAATATACTTTCTAAAACAAAAAATCATGCCCTACCCTAAATGGTCATGAAGAAGCACATATTATGATCATCATCCAGACACCTGAACACAGAAGAGAAATTATCTGTCATGTGTAACTTGGGCTACCATCGCTCCCAAAATATTTCTCTCCATCCAGGATGGGATGCAGAAATAAAATTTATAGATACCATTAATGACTGCTTCTTGGAACAGAGTCCTGGCACCCACAAGGAAAGAGGCAATTCTCAATTTAGTTCTAAGTGGAGCACAGGATCTGGTCCTAGAGGTGGATATAGATGAAATGCTCAGTAATAGTGACCAGAATGTAATTAAGTTTAACATCTTTGTTGGGGGAAGGGGAAGGAATACCAAAGAAGCCCACCACAGTAGCATTTAACTTCAAGAAAGGGAACTATACAAAAATGAGGAAGCTAGTTACATGGAAATTAAAAGGAGTAGTTACAAGGATGAAATGCCTGCAAGCTGCATGGAAACTATTTAAAAAGACCATAACAGAGGCTCAAACTAAAATGTATACTGCAAATAAATAATAATAAAAAAATAGTAAGAGGACTAAAGAAATGCCACTGTAGCTATACAGTAAAGTAAAACAGGGGGTTAGAGGCAAAAAGGCATCCATTGCAAATTGGAAGTCAAATCCTACTGAGGAGAACAGAAAAGAGCATAAACTCTGGCAAGTCAAGTGTAAAAGTGAAATTAGGCAGGCCAGAAGAGAATTTTAACATCTAGAAAAAGACATAAAAACTAAGCAATTTTTTAAAGTACATCAGAAACAGGAAGTCTGCTAAACAAACAGTGGGACCACTGGATGATTGATGTGCTAAAGGAGCATGCAAGGAAGACAAGACCGTTACAGAGAAGCTAAACAAATTGTTTGCACTGGTCTTCTTTGCAGAAGATGTGAGGGAGATTCCCACACCTGAACCATTCTTTTTAGGTGACATATCTGAGGAACTGTCCCAGATTGATGTGTAAATAGAGCAGGTTTTGGAACAATTCAACAGTAATAAGTCACTAGAAGCAGATGGTATTCACCCAAGAGTCCTGAAGGAATTCAAATATGAAGCTGCAGAACTGCTAATTGTGGAATGCAACCTATTGCTTAAATCAGCTTCTGTACCAGATGACTGGAAAATAGCTGATGTAATAGCTAATTTTTAAAAATGGCTCCAGAGGCAATCCTGGCAATTACAGGCTGGTAAGACTAACTTCAGTACCAGACAAATTGGTTGATGCTGTAGTGAAGAACAAAATTATCAGACACATAGATGAGCATGATTTGTTGGGGAAGAGTCAACATGGCTTTTGTACAGAAAAATCATACCGAACCAATAAATTAGAATTCTTTGAGGGGGATCAACAAGCCTTTGGACAACAGTGATCCAGTGGATATAGTGTGCTTGGGACTTCAGAGCGCCTTTGACAAGGTCCCTCACCAAAGGTTCTTAAGCAAAAGTAAGCAGTCATGGGATAAGAGGGAAGGTCCTCTCATGGATCCATAATGGGATAAAAAACAGGAAACAAAGAATAGGAATAAATGGTGAGTTTTCAGAATGGAGAGAGGCAAACAGCGGGGTCCCCCAGGGATCTGTACTGGGACCAGTGCTGTTCAACATATTCAAAAATGATCTGGAAAAAAGGGTGAACAATGAGGTGGCAAAGTTTGCAGATGATACAAAATTACTCAAGATAGTTAAGTCAAAAGCAGAGTGGAACAGCTATAAAATGATCTCACAAGGTGACTGGGCAACAAAATGGAAGTTGAATTTCAATATTGACAAATGCAGAGCCATGCACATTGGAAAACATAATCCCAACTATATGTAGGATTTAAATTAGCTGTTACCACTCAAAGATTTTGGAGTCATCTTGGATAGTTCTCTGAAAACATTTGCTTAATATGCAGCAGCAGTCAAAAAAAGCCTAACAGAATGTTAGGTGCCATTAGGAAAGGGATAGATAAAACAGAAAAGATCATAATACCACTATATAAATACATGGTATGCCCACACCTGGAATACTGCGTGGAGTTCTGGTCACCCGATCTCAAAAAAGATATATTAGAAATGGAAAAGGTACAGAGAAGAGCAACAAAAACGATGAGGGGTATGGAACAACTTCCATATAAGGAGAGAGTAAATGACTAGGACTGTTCAGGTCGGGAAAGAGATGACTACGCAAGGAGGACATGTTAGATGTCTATAAAATCATGAATGATGTGGAGAAAGTGAATAAGGAAATGTGAAAGAGTAAGTAACACAAACACAAGAACCACTAGGTCACAATTAAATTAACAGGCAGCAGGTTTAAATCCAACATGAGAAAGTATTTCTTCACGCAATACATAGTCAACCTGTAGAACTACTTACCAGGGGATATTGTGAAGGGCAAAACTATAACTGGGTTTAAAACAAAAAATTAGACGAGTTCATGGAGGATAGGTCTATCAATGGCTATTAACTAAGATGGTCAGGGATGCAACCCCATGCTCTGCGTGTCCTTATGCCTCTGACTGCCACATGCTGGGACTGGACAGGGGATTGATCACTCAATAATTGCCCTGTTCTGTTCATTCTCTTTAAATCACCTCGCACTGGCCACTGTCAGAAGATAGGATACTGAGCTAGATGGATCATTGGTTTGATCCAGCACGGCCATTCTTATGTTCTTCATCTGCCTTTCAGTAGTAAGACAGATATGGCAGTTTCCTGAAAATGTGCAGGTGCTCATTTGATCAAGAAACTCACCAGCCATTTCAAGACTATGTGGGAATAGGGTACTATGCCCCAGAAGTATAAGGATGCTTTCATAGTCCATCTATACAAAAGGGAGCAAAGCATATTTAGCTGTGAAAACCATCCCACAATCTCACTTTTGTGTATAGCAGGGAAGATCCTTGCACAATCCTTGAAGATCCTCAACAGCCTTGTCTCTCACCTAGTGGACTCGGTGTATCCAGAATCACAGTGTGGCTTTTGTACTGGGCATGGCACCATGGACATGATTTTTGCAGCCCGACAAATACAAGAGAACATTCATGAACAGAAAAAGGACCTGTATAGAATACTTATTGACCTGACCCAGGCTTTCGACACAACGAGGGCCTATGGAAGCTCCTTAATAAATTTGGCTGCCCAAAGATGATGACTGCCACTTATTTTACAATGGCATGATTGCGGGGTGAAGGAGTTTGGTGACTCATCAGAAGTCTTCCCTGTCACCAACAGCACCACACAAGGATGCATAATAGCTCCAGTCATCTTTGCCGTTGCCTTTTCAGCCATGCTCATTTGCATTACAAGACTTTGACAGATGAGTACACATCCAATTTAGATTAGATGGGAGTCTACTCAATCTGCAGAGACTCAGGGCCCACACCAAGGTAATCGAACAGCTATTAAGACAGCTCCTGTTTGCTGACAACTGTGCCCTCACTGCACACACACTTGAGGACATAAAACTTATTGTGGACTGCTTTGCCTCTAAATGCTTTGGTTTTACGATCAGCCTGAAAAAGATGGAGATCATATACCATCCAGCACCAGGCCACCATTGTTGTTGTTTTGACATGTTTTCTCTGTAATGTTTTACTTTAAGAATAAATGTGCTTGCTTGGAAGTAGTTGTGTGGTATTTTATAACTGCAGCCAACACACAGGTCATAGCCTTTGGAGAGAAATCAAAGTGCAGGTGCTGGTCTGTTTAGTCTAACTTGTGAGGGATATTCCAGTATAATCCAGGGAGCTGTTCAGCCTTAAAACTCTGGTCAGGAAGGAGTGAAACACAGGTCTTTGCCCAAGAGAGATGACAGCTGGGGGAGAGGAACCTAAAAGTGTACAACTTTGGTGGTCCATAGAGAAAGAATACAGGTGCAGTTGCCCTGTGACAAGTAGGAAGGGTAGACCTCTTTCTAAAGAGTAAATCAACACTCAGTACTTTGAAAACCAAGAAGAAGAAAGAAGAACACAGGACTGTATCTAAATAGTGTATTTAAAACAATAACCAACAAACAGAAAAAGTGTAAGTTACAAAGTCAGTCTTAACTAACTCTTTTGTAATGGGAAACATCTCACTGATTAATTTATTTCAGAAATATTGTAAGAATGTTTTTAATTTTAATTTTTCAAAATGACTCATAAAACAGAAATAAAGATTTTTAAGAGTGTAAAGTGCCTGGCACAATTCCTGGGGCTTCGAGATGCTGCCACAACACAAAAAATAATAAAATCCCAAAAGTAAATGAAGATTTTTCAAGTGGCAACAGGCATTAGGTTTACTGATGAACTCTTAGGAGCAGCTCCTAAAATAATGTAAATTGAAATCAGCTGCGCCAATTTACACCAACTGAGGATTTCCCCCATCATGTCTGCATTCACACCCATGGGTGTGCCGTTTACCAAGTTGCACCTACTTAAACAGATTACAAAGCTTCTATAAATTAAAACAAAAACAAGTTTCAAAACCTAATCAGTAACT
This sequence comes from Emydura macquarii macquarii, assembly GCF_026122565.2. Taxonomy (NCBI): domain Eukaryota; kingdom Metazoa; phylum Chordata; order Testudines; family Chelidae; genus Emydura; species Emydura macquarii. Next base: position 3,002,372 of record NW_027131527.1, read on the forward strand.
CTGAATATATCTACAAGTTACAAACAGACATTTTGAAGTAAAATAGTTGAGAATCGGTTCTCACTTTTACCGTACCTGGCAAAAGAAGAATTCAAGTTTTAGCATTTGACCTGAACAGCCAATAACCAATCTTTACTTAAAAAACAAAACAAAAAAAGGTACAAGAATTCCTAACATTCCACTTCCAAAATAACTATAACAATGGTCACTACACAGGGCCTGCTACGGTTAAGGCAGAATTCCAACTCCCACTATAACCACAAATAGAAATTAAACTCCCATTTCTAGGCTGACAACTCTCAGGTCTACCTCTCTACTTCAGACCTGTCTCTCTATGTCCAACTAAAATCTCAGCCTCTCTCTCTCCAACATCTCCCTATGAATGTCTAGCCATCAGCTCAAGCTCCAACTAGATAAAAAAAAGCTCTTAATCTTCTCCTCCACACCTCCTTTCCTTGATATTGAACACCACACCTTGCCAGTCAGGCCCATAACCTGGGTGTTACCTTCAACTCAGACCTCTCATTGGATCCTCACATACAAGCTATATCTAAATCTTGCAGGTTTTTTCTGCATACTCTCTCTAATATATGGCCCTTCCTATCAATCCACACAACTAAAATTTTCTTCCAGGCTCTCATCATTTTGTATCTCCATTACTTCAACAAAATCCTTTTTTCTGGCCTTGACAAATGCAATCTTGCCCCACTCACATCCATACAGAATGCTGCTGCAGAGATAATTTTTCTACCCCGATGCTTTGACCAGGTCACCCTCTTTTTGCGTGTCTTCACTGGCTCCCCCTTCTCTAACGCAAGGTACTGGTCTTCAATTCAAGACCCTTCACTATCTGGCTTCATCCTATCTTTCATCTCTCATTCAGCATTGAGATGTTGACTTCCACCTCTGATAGGTCAATGATGCCAGCCTCCATCCCCCACCAGTTAAATTTTCAAACAAGTACCCTTCATGCTTTCCCTCATGCTGTCCTTCATGCCTGGGAAAAGCTCCCTGTAAATAACTGCATAGCTACCTTATTATCTTCTTTCAAAACCCTCCTTTTCCATGATGCATACAAAAAACCTGACCAGGGTTAAACTGCTCGTGTGCTGAGATTGCTGCATAACATGCCGATCAATACCATCTCATTGTTTCCTTGTACTCCCGTCTGTCTCCATCCATTATCTTTTGTTTATATTTAGATTGTAATTTCTGTGGGGCAGCTTGTTTTTGCTGTATTTGTATAGCACTTAGCACAGTGGGGTCCTGGTCCATTACTAGGGTTTTTATGCTTTATGGTAATACAGATAAACCAAAACCAAACAAACAGCAACCACCTCCATCGCCCTGTTTATGAATATCTTTCTCAGTGTTTTCTGGGCTCAATTTTTCCACGTTGGTCTCAGCCCAAAGGTGGATATTTTGGCAAGTTTGAGCAAAACTAAATCAGGTTTGTTCTTTTAATTGAGTAATGTAAACATTGGGGGGAAAAAACAAAAAAAAAACAAAAAACCAAAAAGCCTCTTTTCCCCATCTATTCTGATTCAATTTTATAGCTTCTGCCTTCTTTGCATCAGATGAATGCACATACAAAAATCTAACAGTTCGTTTAATACTGATCACTGACAAAGGAAAAACAATTGAAGTTTGAAGGAAATCATCTTGATCAGTGGCTTAAATTCATAAACTATTTTTGAGGCTTTCTAGGAAATCAGTGTATTTAGGGATTAGTCCACTCAATCTCTTTAAAAGTGGATAAAAGCTACTAAATTGTATTAGATTTTATCATACATAGATCAGTAGGCCAGGTTCATCCTAGGTATAAACTCTATTGATTTCAATAAAATTACACTAGGAATTTAATTTGGTCCTATGATCATACTAATGTTTGAGAAAGAAAAATTCATTTGTATTCAAGCTCATATATGAAACATTTAGAAGTAATTCCACAATTCACAGTACTAGTTTGCCAAGAGATATCAAAAGAAAATACTTACCTCTTTATTTTGAGAAGACCCTGCTATTACAGTTTACAAAAAATGAATAATAAAGCTATTCTTTGTCAAAGCTGTCCTGTGTTATCATTTGTTTCCATGTATTAAAATCCAATTATCCTAAACAATTTCTTTGACAAGCTATACAGAGAAGCACTTAACTTTGCTCTGGCTTTAGAAGGTCAGTTCATCCCTGACTTTAATATTTCTTCTGTGTTCTAGAGATGGCACAAGACAAGCTGTTATTTTGTAACCTTGAAAGAAGGTTATATACACATTTTTTAATTCATCTGCTGTTTTTAAACCATAGGTTTCTCTACTTTATGTACAACTGCACAAAACTGCTTAGCGATAATAAAACATCCACTGCGCTATTACTGAAAAGAAATATATTTAAGAGGGAAAGAAGGAAGAAGAGGACAAACGAAAATTACCTTTTCTCCTCTGTTCTGGGTAGCCTCATGAAATGGGCAGTGATTTTAGAGTCCTTCTTCCCACACTGTTTTGCACCTTTGCATTCTGAGGACTGAGCAGGAGAGATTGCAGATGACTTTGTCTGTAATTCATCCTCTTTGACAGAGTCATCCCTCCCCTCAAAATGGAAGTTATATCGAGCACCTTCACAACACTTGGAAGAAAATGGTGACCTTCTCAACTCCAGTTCAGCATTCCCCCGCTGAAACCTGGAAGATTTGCTTGCAGCTTTTGACGTGTCAACATCCTCTTGCTCATCGAGAAATGGACTTATTTCTTCATCAGCCTCTGAGCCCTGGCAGCTATTCTTGGAATTATCTACATCCATTGGTGACTCAGGTTCACTTTCTTTCTCAAAAGCATGTGAATCCTCTGAACTACTTTGATATTTGTTCAGTTTTCCTGAACCTCCAAGGTCAGATACACAGGCATCACTGCAAGCATCTGAAAGTGGGCTTTCTGGAACTACATCCACCTCATCTTGCTCACTAGTTACACAGACTACATGGACAGGATTGCAGCTCTTTAGCTGCTGTGGACTACATGAAGTCACCTTTCCTTCCGTTTCACTGTCTTTTGATGCATGTTTTGTATTTGCCATCTTCACAGACATGCCTGGTGATAATTTCCTGTGAGTCCAATTGTCACTATTTTCTTCACAACCTCTGTGAACCTGCTTGCCAGTTTTGTGCATTTGATCAATGTTGGCATTTTTAAACTGATCTCCAGACCAGGTCCCTTTAACAGGCTCGGTTTCTGATGGCTGATCTCTACACATCCCCTCAGCCTCCCATTTACACAGGTTGCCAGTCTGAGGCAGATTTACGTGTTTTGTACTCGTTTCCACAGATATTCTTGAATAGCTTTGTGGACAAATATTTTCTAGCTTTTTAACATCATGATCACAAAAGTTATCCTTTTTAACAGAAGTCATCTTGGGATCTGCTCCTGTGTTATTAGTTTTGCCTTGCAAACTGTGGAAGAAAAGATATAAAAAGCTGGGTTTAATGGTTTCTCTCCAAATGAAATTCTTATTTGTAGATTTAAAGGCCAGAGGGACTATACAACCATCTAAAATAGACCACAGATTTTCATCCAATAGCACCAGCAGTAAAACCCAATCACTTATATCAAGCCCAATAACTTACAGCTGAACTATATATTTTAGAAAGACAACATGTCTCTCTTTAAAGGCTCCAAGTGAGATGATGAATTAGTCACTTCTTTCAGTCATCTGTTCCAGGGTTTGATTATCCTCACAGTTAAAAAGTCACACCTTACTTCCAATTCAAATTTTTCTATCTTCACTTTCTAGCTACTGAATCTTGTTATGTCTTTGTCTGCTATCTTAGTATAGTTAATTCAAGACATGATAAAACAACTCACTTCTTAACCTTGTCTTTGATAATCTAAATACAATACGATACGATTTAACTAGCTCAATTTAAGCTATGTTTCCCATACCTCAAATCATTTTTTAGGCTTTTCTTTGAACACTCAGCCATTTCTCAACATACTTTTAAAAATGTGGACACCAGAACTGAAAATAATAATCCAGCAGTTGTCTCACCAATGTTGTATACACACTCTACTCCTATTCAACACACTTCCTATTTATATATTTATGTACAATAATTTTTGATGCAGTGGTCCTAAACAGGCTACAGTTTAACAAAAAGTGATATTTACAAAATCCATTATTATTTTACAGCTAAAAGTACCTCAAGTCAGTTCTCGACTAAACATTACACTAAAAGTAAACATGATCTACTGGTTAAATAACAGGCCTGTGAGTCAAAAGATCTGGCTTATATTTCCAGCATCCACTCAAGCAGCATTGGACAAGTCACTTCAGCTGTCTATGCCTACATGTGCACATCCATAATTCTGTATAAAAATACACACCTATAGCAAAAGGACATTGTGGAACTAAATCAATGTTTACAAAGCACTTTAAGATCTTCAGATAGAATGTACTATTGAAGCATTATTATAGAATTGTCTATAAGTAACATAGATCAAATCATTGATGGGTCATTCCCTAACCTTTCATCATCTAAAGATAAGTAAGGAAAATTACTGATTATTACAGTTTATAAAGTCTATGACTAAGCACATTATGATGAGCTACTGAAAGTCAGCAGTCCCATCAATAAATGATAATATTCTGCTGCTCTTTGATGATACTATGGATAAATAAATTGATTACTTATTCTGTACTATGAACAAAGGAATCCAAATAAACAGGATAAGTGGGCCACTGCTCCTGACCTGACACTGAAAGCACAAAAGCTACAAGAATGCTAGTTATAACTAAAGAGAATTTGATGGCTTTCATCTTACAATATTTGCTTCCATTAATCTGTATACTTAGATTGATTTCTCTGCTCATTGATATTTCTGATTATACTACTGTCTACTTCTCAATAAATGGCTACTCAAAATAACTTAAAATATTGAAATGACACTGCCAACTTCAAAAAAAAAACCCAAAAATTTCAGTTTGAATTTTGTTTTAACAGACTACAGATGTTACTTGTAACTGACTATAGTTGAAAGAGATTAGAGGGAAGAAAGCTTTTTGTTTGTTTATTTTGTATATTTGATGGCATTTATATATAGCAAATGTCACAGTTTCGCCTGCAGAGAACATCAGGACCCAATCCTGTAAGCTGTTCCACGTGGGCACAGAAGTCCACCTGGGTGGAGCAGCTTGCAGAAACTCAATTTTCCCTGTTTGTTCAAGTCTTTAAAATAGCAACAGAAGTCAGAACATTAAAAAAAGGAACATCTGATTATATAGTCATAAAAATTGTCAGAACGACTATAAGACAGGTGTAGTACCACACACTTTTTCATTCTTTTTTAAACTGACTAGGTTTGAGGTTGATATGTCCCTTTAAAGGCCTCACATTAGAGCCACAGCTAAAAATGGAATTTGGAATAAATACTCCTATTCCATCCTTAATTCACCTTTTTCTACTAAGTATTTCACCACATACGTTCATGTGCATGACATTACAGAGCAAACTGAGGCCCTGTAATACCCATGCACAAAGGGCGTCACTTAATTAGTCACTTTAATAGAATTTCCTGGCTTTTGCTAGTTATTTCATCATGACTGTAAATTTTCTTTTCCAATTTTTTTTTTTGTTGTTATTGTGAAAAATAATCCTGTTGACATGATAATAATGGGAATTGAAAGTTATTATTTTCTACTGAAAAGACATTGCCTGATATTAATTTATACCAGACACTACATAAATTAAACCTTTGAGGGTTTAGTTATGTTTTAGGTAGTATTCTTAATAACTTGTACCAGCATAATGATGCAGATTGTACATCAAGTTTACCTTTATTTAACACAATTGTAATAGTGATACTGTCATGTCAGCCTATGAATAAGATTATGAATGCAAGATTGGGCATTCATACTCCGCTAGGAAAGTATGCTCCAAACTAAACCCTGATGTGAGCAGATACAACTCCATCAGAGTCAGTTGCAGTCAGATGTCAGAGTCAGATGCACCACCTTAAATCAGAACTGAATATGATCCTACAAATTGTGCAAGCAGCAAAACTGTTTGCTGAAGACAGTATGATGTCAAGAACTTTGACTTATTAATGCTCTATATTAAATCAAAATTAAAGCAGAACCATATCTACAATAGCTCTACTTCTAGTCCAGAATAAAATGATTGTGTTAGTAAGTTATAATAAACCTTCTGACCCAAATCCACTTTAGTGATAGTTAAAATAACCATTCCATTTAAAAAAAAAAAATCAATCTTTCAGGTAGTTTATATTATAGCTTTTACCTCTTTAACTCTATTGTCTTGGGTCCTTTATTCTCCATCCAAGTGGTAATTGTCTTTTGTCTGTAAACTGAAAGACAATGATACATATATTATGACACAAACTGCAATATTACCAAAAGCTATGAAGTTTACATTTTGTATTAGCTACAAGTAAAACATCTAAATTAAGTTGTCATTACCATAACTGCTATAGGTATCATCCAAACTAATGATGTAATATTACATCAGATGTAGATTAAACCTCTATAATTAGCTCTTGTGTTCCCTGTGATCTCCAGGCTCACTTTTTGGATACAGTCACAGGTTTCTTTCCTCCCCTTCCTAGGATCATCTGCAAATCAGGATAAGTGCACTGGCTACTTAATATTCAAAATGAACACAAAATAACTAGCTGGATTCAATGGAATGGGTTGGAGAATTGCCTTACCCATTCTGCTGCTCAACATAGTTACTTCTCATACCTGAAAATTAGACACTTCTGTATCTTTAGCGATTGGTACCAATATATGCCTTTAGTATATGGGAAAAAGACATGGATCTTTACATGGAAAAATGAAGCTAATCAATCTCGCTTCTCTACTACTATCACTGCTCCAAATAAAACTGTATTGATCAATGGCTAGGTTTAGTCTACACTTGAAAGTTATATTGGCATAGCTTTGTTGCTCCATGGTTTAAAATCCCCCCACATATTTATGATGTAGAAAATGACATAGCTATGCTGACATAACCCAAAGCAGACACAGCTACATTGACAGAAGAATGTTTCTGTCAACCTAGCTAATATTGTTGAGAGAGAGAGTATTCCTATAGCAACAGGAAAACACAGTGCAGATTGCATCTACTGTATGGGGCTATGCTGATACAGTCTAAGTAGCATACATATACCCACAGGCAGGGAACACTGACAGACACATTCTAGCCACTGAACTTTTAGAGTGTGGGGTGCAGGGGGAGGTGGTAAGAGGGATGGAACATAAACACCCCACTGTGCAGAACTTCCCTTGCTCTTCATACAATTAGTATCATAGTATACCTGACAGGCAAAGTCAATTTGTGTTCAGCGTACAATGGTACACGGGCCTTGTAATGCTGAAAGTATTAAAACTGATCAAGAGCAGCTTCAGTTCATGCACTCAGTTGTTCCAAAGTTCAAAGAAAGAACACATGTAACTTGCTCATTTGGGTTAATCTATTCCTTTTTTCTTTTGTGAATGTGCAAACCACCCATCCTTTCATTCCAGGCAAATTTCTTGAAATGTAATTCTGGTTTTAGGAGGGACAGAATTTATCATTTGTTTTATTCAAGAGTATGTAACTAAATGCTACCATTTCCTTAGAATTATGCAGGAAACGTAACACATAAGGAAAGGTAAAAAAAGACTCATTATCCAAAATCTTCCAATAAAAAATATTCTATTTCAGAATTAGAAATCAGAAAGTTCAATATATTCAGGTAATAGACAAATCTACATATTTGTCATAATTGAACTGCCTTCAGAAAAGCCCCCAAATATGATGGTACAACCAAGCAAGACTTAAACCTTCAGTTTTCATTCAATCCACTACATAAGCATTTAGCTGGAGCCTTTTAATAAGCTTAGACACCCCAGTAAACAATCTGAAGCTTTGGTGTAATTAAAATCAGCTGAGCAGTCAAGAAACTCAGCAAGATGCAAGTCAAGTTGTCCTGAATTTGTTGCAGTGCAGTACTCTCCCTCCTGTGGCTTCATTTCCTTTTGGTTGTTGTGGAAGTGAATGAAAAGAAAACCTTATCACTGCACTGGCCTCCAATTTTGGGGTCCTCCTCCTTCATGAACAATTCATAACCTGCCTGGGCTGCTGCTCATTTGTTTCCCTAATAGCTGTGGTAATAACATGGAACTGACATAATTCTTGTCAGTTTCAAAGCGGCCTAAAAAGGACTTGAATAGCAGTAATGAAAGTGATGAAAGTCTTGTTAATTCCATGCTGTTTCCACAACTTGGCAAGCTTTGAGCAGAAGCTCACGAATTAGTTATCTTCAAACTCAGGAAAACAACACTGTATCATCTTATATTCAGTTGACATTTCCAAGGTAATCATTACCATAAGAGCTTTTTATTTTTTTTTAATAATGGGCATAGCTAGGGGTGGGCCTGAGTGGGCCATAACCCACCCACTTTGAAAGCAGGCCCAATCAATTGGTTGCTTCTGCTGCCAATGCTCCACTTAACTTGCTACCTTGGCAACTGGAGTGTCAGGCAGCTTAATCTCGGCTGGTCCGCTCCACTTTCCTGAACTTCTGGCTTCCAGTCACATGACCAAAAGTGCTTGTTTTTCCTGCCAGGCCCACCCAAGTCAGCCGCAGGCCCTGCCAAAAAATAAGTCCTGGCTACACCCCGGATAAAAACATTGTGTAGAAGTTGATGGCTTAGTTCCCCTTCCTCCCACATGCTATGAAGTTCTCTACTTGCCACTGGAAATTGGAAAAGTTAACCTTTTAATCTCTGCCAACTGTTATGGTAGTTTTGGACTACTGAACCAAGACACCAGACAGCCATCAGAGCTATAGCTAGGTTCTTATGTTGCATCGATCACAACTTTCAGTCACTGTTCACTTGAAGTGAATTTCACCCACATACCTAGTAGCAACAGGATCAATATCTTATCACCAACTTACAGGTTCTCCAACTTTTTTTATGGTATGGACTACAACATAATAGAGAGTCTTTTATGAACACTTCCCTTCCTTTCAGCACCATGTCCTCGGCCACTGGTGATCAAATAACATCCCTGTCGTAACTACAGCAGTTTCTTACATGGAAAAGTAATAGTAGAAAAGTAATGCATTTTAGGGACTTCTGATGTAAAGCAGAAACGAGGAGAGTTAGCACCAGGTGACCAGCCAGATTTTCATGGACCACAACCAAGTGTTCTGTATTTAGAAGCTACTGAACTCAGTCTCAACAACTGCTTGATTCCACCTCCACATAGCAAAAATAATTAACCTTTGATTCATTTCACTAAGTCAAAGCACAATCAAAAGGATAACCAAGGGTCCAAATGCTATTTCTAAAATATCTAAAACATGTTTTTCTTTATTTTAAAATCAATTTTCCCTTTTGTATTTAATCTAATGCAGTTATACTTTTTTTTTTTTTTTTTTTTTTTTTTTTAAACCTTAGGTAGTTTCAGTGTATCAAACAAAACAGAAAAAGTCAGACTTGTTCCAACATGTGTTGGATACACTTTTCTAAAGCCAGCAGCTCACCTCTTGAGAAACACTTGTGCTAACAAAGGAACAGTTTTCAGCTGATAAAATACAGGGAAGAAAGACAGTAGCTACCTCATAATGGAATACAAGGGCCCCAGACCAGAGCCAGTCATATTTGGATAGCTCTCTCTAGCCAGAGGCACCATGATGTACTACCATGCTTTTCTGTTACTACTGTAAGTGATAAAAGCCTACTGCAGATAAAGGGGGTGAAAAGGAGATATTACTTACCCAGCACTGAATATGTACATAAGAAAAAAGCTTTAAAATATAATGAAATTGAAAGCTCTACGCTTACACTGAAGGCTCCACTCACTTCTAAGAAACATGCAGTTCTGTATAACTACCCCAAAGCAGACTAGCTGGATTATTAGAAGACTCTTATTATTCTGAAAAGATATTTGCATCAATAACCAACTTTCCTTCAAAGCATCCCCCTAACTTCCCCCCGAATCAGAGCGGTCTTTCTTGGTACTACCTGTTGCTGAAAGAGTTACATCCCTCTCAAAAGGTCTGTAGTCGGATGTACATGATATACCTGAAGGATTTGATTTTCTTTCCTTATGCCCCTTTTCTTAAATATACGCTTTATTTTATTCATGGAAGTTTTAGACTAAGAACACTAGCTCCAGACAGAAGTAACATTGGCAGGGCACGTACAAGTTTTTTTTCCAGTTTTGTAACATGTAACACCACCATGATAGTCCTCTACTCTAGATGCCTAAATGAGGCAAACCAGAAAATGTGACAATTTTGACATTTGACACTGTTAAATTATGCCTGTTGGGACTCAGTACTATATACAACAGCAGACATATTTAGAAAATATTTATCCCTAATACAGGCTATATATTTTACACACCACCTGGACTACAGCAGCACAATTAATCTGCAGAGAAACATGCATGCTGTTACCATCTCCAACTCCATTGAACATGCTGAAAAAGAAACATCATGTCTTTTAATGCCTAGGTACAACAGGTGTGGACAGAAAATGGACACTGCAGCCTCCAGTAGACTCCTCTCCTTCCCCCAGGCAAACTGACAACCTCGGACTTAACATTTTAACCTAGTTCATCATTATGTTAAAATGTTTAAATCTGATGTTCATCCATTAGGATTACAGGAAGTAATGAGTATAAGAAACTTTTGGCTATTGAAATAGGTGAATTATAAATTAACAAACAATTCCCTCCATTAAATTCATCCTGCAGCCAAACAGCACTTTAAATACTTGAAAAGTAAGTAGTCAGTTTTCTAGCTAGGTTAACTGATGCTCTCAATATACATCTAGCAAAACTATCTTATGTGAGGATTAGAAAAGGTATCAAATCTTAACAGGTCTAACAAAAAAAGGGGGTACTTAACAGTTTCTACAGGCAATATGGTGACAAGTAAGAAGCAGTTAGTGAAGATACCATTTGCCCGGTTTATTAAAAGTCCATAAAAGCGAACAAAACAACCAGAAGACTGAACAACATACTTGTCTCTGTGCACTTAGTACAATCTTGGCTTCTCCGATGGACATGGGGGTGGGGAGGGAGAATCAGAGTTACACACACACATACAGGGAAAGGCTCCCCCACCAACACCACACAGCAAGTCAGATAGGCGACACAAAGCAGCAACAAAGACACATAGAGGAAGGTTAAAAGGAGGCGGGTGGCACAAACCTTTGTTCCCCACCGTGGCTGCCAGACTTCGGCTGCTACCGCTGCTTCTGGGCCTTGGTTCCCGGGAGGAAGGGGGAGAAGGCGACGGCTGAGGCTGCAGTGTCCCTTTTCTGTCCAAGGAAGGAGGCTGCTCTTCCTCCGAGCTGCGGCTGCCGCTAGGGGAGGCGGGGGGGCCCAACCTGACTCTCTTCCTGGGGGTTTCACACTCAGCCCCTGCACTCATGCTTAGGAGACACCCTGCCCCCCGCTCCGCGCTTCCCCAAACGCGCTGCGGAGCTGGGCTCAGCAGGGAGGAGGAGAGGCAGCCCCCAAAGGAGAGAAGGAGGCAGGGGCCCTCCCCCTCCACATCTTCCTGCTGCCGAAAAGGGGGGCTCGGGAGCAACGCGCCCGGCGCTCCCGCACCCCAAACCTTCCGTGGGCCAAAGAGCGGGCCGGGATAAGCAGCGGGGCCGGAGAGGCCAGGGCACTCCGCCAGGGGCTGGACTCAGGCCAACGGGGGGGCGGGAGTAGTGGCCACACGGCTCAAAATGTCTCCCCCTCTCTCCATAGCAACAGCTCCTCCCCCCTCCCCGCCTCTTTGGGCCGGAAAGCAACGTACCCCCGGGCCGTCGTAAAGCGGAACAGGAGCCGTGAAAGCTGCGGCGCTCGCAGGGCTCGCTTTTACGGCAGGAGCCGTAGCTGGCGAGGCGAAAGCGAAGCCGCGGACAGGGCGCGAGGTTGTTCGCTCGTTCGCTGGCAGGCCGGGCAGGGGGAGGCCCTGTCCAGAGGCGGCTGCATGGAGAGTGGCGGCAACTCGAAGGGCTCAGGCCTCGGTGGCCTGTTCGGTGCTGGAGGAGCAGCGGGCCCGGGCTATTCCCACGCGGACCTGGCCGGGGTGCCTTGTGAGTATCCGCCGGCCGGGCCCGGGCCGGGCTCTCACCCCCACGCTCGGTCGGGAGGCTCGCCCAGCGCGGGGCCCCCCTGGGGGTGAACGCCTGGGGCTCGCTCGGCCCGGCTGCTCTTATATCCCCGGGGGCGGGCGGAGCTGGAGGGGGGAGAACAGGCGAGTAGCTGTTGTGGGGGCGGAGGGAACTTGGAGCTGGAGGAGCCGTTCGCTGACACTGACTCGAGCCCCGGCCGGCCATCTTCATGGCAGGGGAGAAAGCAGCCAGCACACGAGCGTTGCACGGGCAGCGCGATGCGGAGAGCTCCTGCTGCAGCGGGCGGGGTGCGAGCCTCCCTGGTGCAGTCGCAGAGGGGCCACTGCCCGGGGGCCGCGGGAAGAGCCTGCACCCATACCGCGGTCTTCAGCGCAGCACTAATCGAGGTGTGAGGCTTAGGGATAAAGATCCAGCGGTGGGCATTTGGTCTTTTAGCGTTGGTGGTGCTGGTAGTAGCGTGGTGCCGGAGAGCGTGGCCAGCATTTATTCATACAGGCTGCTGTTGGCACAAAGACATGAAAATGGTCACATCTTTGGTCGGGGGGCGATAAACAGATACGAGGACCGTGCTGCTTAGTTTAAGAAAAACTTCAGTTTGAGCTGACACTGACAAGACTTCATATATAGTTGAATTGATTTGACAGCGAAGTATAACCTAAGCAGTTGGATCTATAATAAACATTTAATTACTTGCCAGTTATGTAGTTCTGTTATAGGGAGTCAGAAGGTTGGTTTTGGATAAAATGAATGCCATCTGGCTCATCTCAGACTTAAAAAGAAATAAAAGAAAGGTGTAACTTTTGAATCTAGGAATAATAATTCATAGAATTTTGAAAAATCTCAGTCTATAGATAAATTGATTTTCAAAGATGTTTGCAAAGGTAAGTAAGTATCATCATCCCATTTCACAGATGGGGAAGTGGAGGTAGAAGTTAAGTGACTTTCTAAGGCCACAGCAAGTCACGGGAGGAATAGGGACTAGAACCTAGAACCTGATCATGCTGTTTGTCTCTGTGTTTTGCAATATATTACTATAGAAATGTGTAGGTACCAGAAGTATTAAGTATTAGTTATCTGACAGTGTTAATGAGCTGTATAATGGATTAAAAATGACATCAGAATTCTGATTACCCTCTTTCCTTAACCATCTTTCCATCATCCATTCTGCCTCAATTTTTAGTGCTATTGCTCATACTGATTTCAATAACAGTGTTTTTTCTTCCTCATTCAGTAACTGGAATGAGTCCTCTGTCTCCTTATTTAAGTGTGGATCCCAGATACCTAATACAGGTAAGAAGCAATTTTCTATTTTGACTGTATTAAGCCAGTTATTTTAAATGAGTCGCTGTCTCCCTTGTGGAAAGCTGCTTTTCCTAAAGTAAAGAGGTCTGATTTCTCTCCCCTATATTATCAGCAACAAATTGAAGTATGCAGAAAGCTTAAAATTTGGATGGACCCATATACTAAGTAATTAAGTTTTATACTATTGATCACTTGAAGTCTGAGGACTGAGTTTTAGCACAGTTCTTAATGTCATAATGCCTGGGAGGAGAAATCCAGATTAGGGATAGAGAGTGAATTAGTCCAGATTAGAAATGGAACTTTTAGAATCTTAAATCGTGCTTCCTGCCAGGTCAAGATTTAATACCCCACAAGAGGACATACCAGTTGTGAAACTGATAAAACACTTAATTATTGTCCTTTGTTAGGTCCTACACCCAAGAGGAGAGATCACCTACTTCAGAATTAGTTTAGTTTAAAGGTATCCCTTATAAAAATAACTCACAGCTGATTTATAAAACACCGTTTAATAAATATAGGGAATATCCAAATATTTTACTGTACAAAGGCAACGTAGATTAAATGTCAGCCCAAAATGCACAGAGTACAACATACTTCTCAATTAAAAACACAAATATTACTAAATAAATGTAGCTTTAAGAAAATCTTACAAAATAATCCTGCTAAAAATTGTCTGCAAAATTAAAATTGCAGAAAGTTATTACATTTAATCTGCCTGCAATCTAAATAATACACAAATTATGTAGACCATTAGAAGATAAAATCAAACTCAACAATTACAGAAATCTTCATAATTTGCTTGCCAGTTTCATCCAGTTATATTAAATATGGCAAAAAATATCCTTAATGGGACAATCAAAGCAGCAGCTTTGTTCCCAATTTTGAACAGCTGTTTAGTGCAAATAGCTTCTATTATGATCTTAATAAAGACACTGTCACATCTAAAATAGCTAGGAGTCTTGCTGGGTGAGGGGATGGAAATGTTATGTAGGGAAATCTAATGTGTGTCCTTATTTTGGTCTGGTTAAACCAATATAGTAGTATGTGTTACTCTTCTGATCTTGCACCAGTCATTTATTCTGCATGAGTGTTAACATATGTTCACTCAAGATAGCAAAAGTGACAACTCTCCTTCAAAAGAGCTTCCATTCAGAGTGAGTTTTGGAATTACAGGAGTTTCAGGAGGCACCCAGTAAATGTTCTGTAACCTCAGTGGTGAATCAAACGTAAGCCGTGTCTACATTAGAAAGTTTTGTAGATGCAAGTTACAGTGATGATCAAAAAGCGCTATAATTACAACGCTTGTGCCTGTCCACACAGCACTCGTTATGTCACCAAAGCACATCCACAGTTGGTGCACTATGGGCACCATCCCATTGTGTGACTTACCATCTTGTGCTGCTAGCTGTTGTGGGAAGGTGAAGAGAATCGCAGTGCATCATGGGTGCAGGCTCAACATCCCATGCCACAATGATTTCGGTCCCGTCATTCCATGGGTTTCCAACTGTGTTTCGTGGCATTTTTAACAGCCCCAGTTTCCTGAGCGCCTGAAAGGATGGTCCTGCACTGTTCTCCACTGTCATTGTCAGTATTCCGAACATATCGTGGCTGGTCATGCAGTATATCATGAGCTCCCATTCGGAACAGGAATCCGAGGAGCCTCATCTGCTGTGTGCCATGCAAACAAACTACTTTGGATTACTGTTTGCATTCTCAGAGCATCTGCACATAGTTCACCACCACTTTTGGCCATGTGAAATAAGCACTGAGTGGTGGGATCGCATCATTATGCAAGTCTGGGATGACGATCAGTGGCTGCAGAACTTTTGAATGCACAAAGCCACCTTCATGGACCTCTGTACAGAACTCAACCCTGCCCTGCTGCGCAAGGACATCCAAATGAAAGTTGCTTTCTTGGTGGAGAAGCACATGGCGATCACTGTGTGGAAGCTCACAACTCCAGACTGCTACCAGTCAGTCGCTAATCAGTTTGGAGTGGGGAAATCCACAGTTAGAGCTGTGTTGTCAAAAGTGTGCAGGGCCATTAATCACATTCTGCTACGAAGGACTGAGTCTTGGAAGTGTGCGTGAAATAGTGGATGGCTTTGCAGTGATGGGATTCCCTAATTGTTGTGGAGTGATGGATGGCACGCATATCCCAGTTTTGGCCCCGGACCATCTTGCGATGGAGTACATCAATAGAAAGGGATACTTCTCTATGGTACTGCAAGCACTTGTGGACCACCATGGGCATTTCACTGATATCAACACAGGTTGGTCAGGGAAGGTGCATCATGTGTGCATTTTCAGGAACAGTGGCCTGTACAGAAAGCTGCAAGCAGGGATTTTCTTTTCAAACCAAAAGATTCCACTGGGGGATGTTGAGGCAGCCTTTCTGAAATACCGCCAGCATCAATTAATTTAATGAATACAGTCTGATCTGAGGTTGTAGAAAACCTAAACAATATGCTTCTTTTACAAACTATAAAAATAGTTAAATATGGGAATAGACTCAAGGGAAAACTCAATATTTATGTCAACACTTGTTTAAAGATGTGAAATAATCATAGTATTAAAGTATTGTGTAACTTACCAAAGCAATTCTAAAAATACCTTTTCCAATAACACTAGACACTAATGGAGTACTCTATCTTTTTAATGTTTTCCTACTTTAGCTGTTGGGCATTAGTAGGTACATCAATATAACAAGCCACCTAAGACCCCTTGTTCAAGATTTTAAAATATAAAAGCCTAAAGCTAGCCTCATAAATCCTGTTTTAGGATCCTAAGTAAGTGAGCTTGTATGAAGAGTGCCTAATACCCATTCATTTCTATGGGAGTGTCTGGGAGGTTAGGACTTCTGAAGATCAGCACCACTCATTTAGGAGCTTACTGTTAGGCTTCTAAATATTTTAAAATCTTGGCTCTTATCTTCATGATGAGTGCCAAGATATTGTTTACCTTTTCTTCAAACCCGTCTTCTTAATTTAGCCACAAACTGATGCAGCTTGCTGCCACACCGATGTCCTCTTCATTCAAATTATAATATAAAAACCATTAGCCTGGGCCTAGCCTCTGCCCTTATAGGTTAGGCTTATTAAAGCCAAATTTCCAGATCATGGGTTAAATATTCTACAATAACCATTATTAACTTACCATACTAACATGCTAATCGCTTAGGAAAACAGAGCATACAGACAATGTAACTACTGCTTAGAAATTAGTAGGGAAAAATTAATTTGCTGGCCCTGTAAACACACTTATGCTATTTAGGCATCTTGGTATGTGTATGGGGCTACCTTTCATTTTGTAATTCACAGTGCACTCCAGAAAATTACTGAAAGAATTTCTAGCAATATCCCCAACAATTTTAGGGAACAGTGGAGCTAAATTGTTTGGATCCCAACAGAACAGATAGGGGAAAGAGAGATGGTAGTTAAGAATCTGACAACTTTTTTTTATGTTGCTCTCTGACACAAACTTTAGCAGAGACAGGGCTAATTTATACAGAGAAGTTGCACTGGTTTAATTAAATTAATGTCACAGCTCTAGTTAAACTAGTGCAATTTTTCAGTATAAATTAGCCCTGTCTCTGCTAAAGTTTGTGTGGACACTTAGTGTCTGGTTTATCTGTTTAGTTCGCACTTTAGCATTTCAGGTGCAAACTAGATAGATGTAAGACAAGTTTAAATCAGTGCAATAGTATCCAATCACAAAATTGCACTGGTTTAACTAAATCAGTTTAATGTCACACCGTTAGTTGAACTGATGTAACTTTGTGTGTGGACCAGGCCTAAAATCTGTGCTTTTTGCCAAGTCTACCCATTCTGAACAAACTGTAAAATTACTAACCTTCTGGAGTACAGATATCTTTGAACCAAGCAAGACATTTCTTTCTGAGAAGTCATAATGTTGGAAAAGGACAAAATAAAATTTCCATCAATTTTATACAACCAGTACATTTAATATCAAAAGCTACAGTCACACTGTTAGTGAATACTGTAAATTTCAAACCAGAATCACATTGTGGTCTGTCTTTGGCAAAGGATGAGTTTGCTAGAAAAAATATGCAGACACTGATTGCTTTACTCCCCCAAATTTGACTTGTGGGAAGTAAAAGTGGAAGCTATGGTGGTGAACAGCTAACCATTAAGCACACACAATTCATGTGTGTACCACATTAGAAACAGGAAACTATTCCAACAAGTTCAACGTGACAAAGTAAAAATCTGAACAGTCCGGTACAACATTAAAGTCAGATGCTACATCTACTGTCTAGAGCGAAGAAGGAAACTTATTATGCACCTTGAAGAAAATCTCTCCACAGAAAATACAAATTATCATCAAGGAAGATGTGCTATTGATTCAGAAAAACTGTAATTTTTCTTTTTCAATCATTAATTGGCATAAAGGGTACATATTGTGCTAGGCACGTAAAGTGCATAACGTAAATTATAAAGACATCTTACTTCTGCTATTTTTTTTATTGCAATAGTAATAGAAGATCCCTAAGAAGCAGTTGTCATGTTGCTTTCTTCTTCCCTCACATCTCACCTGTGCAGTGTCTGCATGATAAAACCAAACAAACACTGTAATTGACCTACCACCACTCACATTTTGGCATTACAATTGGTTGCTGTTGATGTACAGCAGATTCATCTGGAAAGATAGTCAAGAACACAAACCTAAAGACTTTTGGATTTCTTTGTGCATCACTCTTCCTAGACATTAACTTTGCACATTTTTAATGCTAACCACCAATAGTTTTGTATTCCTTGCCCTTTAGTGTCCTTAGAATATGTCTGTTGTACTGCTCTAAGGAATTATTTTTAGTTACTATAAAAGTGGCAGTAAAGGAAAATGAATGCAGCATTGTTGGTATGCAGCAGCATTTAGTCAGAGAATGCATAGGGGCTTTCAGAGGCTAGACATTGGATTGCCTCCTATGAGGCATAAGTCATAATAAACATTGAGCGAATGATTAATAAATGCATACTGAGTTCCTTGGCTTTTTCACTTCATATTGAGTTAGCTGGAAATACAGGCCTAGGAAAAGGATTTCTCATCCACATGCATGTTTAAAATATCTCCCTTTTTTAGATTTTCTAGCTAATCCATTCCATCTGAATATTTTGCTGTGATAATTAGTGAGAAATAGACTGTGTTACTGATTATCCCCCCATCTATGGTGTTCTTCAACATTTATGTGGAAATGTTTGTTATGATTTCTAATCTTAATATGCTTAAGCCAACAAAGAGAATCAGAGATGTGTCTGAAATCATGCCTATTTGGAAAGTACAAATATATAACACTTAATTTTTCTGTTTCAGGATACAGATGAGTTTATCTTACCTACAGGAGCTAACAAAACTCGGGGGAGGTTTGAGCTGGCCTTTTTTACCATTGGAGGGTGTTGTATGACAGGTATGTGAAACTATTTACTGATACCATAACGTAAGATTGATGTTACTGTATTACATCAAGTACAAGAAACTCAGAATAAAACTGAAGAGATGCTGTACTATGTTTTTTCCTGCAGACTGTATGTATTTACACATGCAATGGCTACATGACTCCTCGCTGTAGTCTTACAAGATTGGGAATGAATGTGTTTGTCTCATTTACTGTATTCTTTATAAAGTAACGGCTAGTGTTATGATTCACTAGGGGCTGCAGTTGGTGCACTGAATGGCCTACGGCTGGGATTGAAGGAGACACAAAGCATGGCCTGGTCCAGACCTAGAAATGTACAGTAAGTATGTAAATGTATACGTTTCCCCTATCATTATTAGAATGGCTCAAAGCTAACATTGATATATTACAATAAGATAAAGTACATTTGCCTCTTCTGCAGGACAAGCTATATGAATAATAAATATGGTATTAGGTGATTTGAGTTGTGAAATATCTTGATTAATCCATTAAGTTTTGATTTTGAATCTCACAACTTTTCAGATGAGTTTTGGTGGTGATATTGACCCTTTTCAAAGGGGTATGGAGAGAGAATAAATGAAACGCTAATCCTCTGGATGCTTGTTGGAAACATCTTGCATCAAGACTATATTTCTATAGTTTGAAGTACTCCCAAAGTACTCCCAAGTTGTCTTGAGGCACTTTTTTGTTTTCCCTTACCTGAAACTGAGTACTCTTTCTTCAGTGTTCCCAGCCTTTGTAGGGGATAGACAGAGATAAACATAGGGTATGTCCACCCTACAGTGACTATGTTAGCATAGCTGTGCTGGCATAGCCTCCTAGTGTAAACACAGCCTATGCCAACAGAAGGAGTTTTTCTGCTGGCGTTGGAACACCACCACTCCAAGTGACATTAGCTATGTTCATAAAAATGCTCTTCAGTCAGCATAATTGCATCTACACAGTGTTTTATTGGCATAGTTATTTTGGTCAGATGTGTTTTCTCAGGGCTGGTCTACACTAGAGAGTTCTGTAAACAAAAATCAGTTTTTGTTGAAAAAACAGTGGAGATGTATAGACTAATATGCTCCTCCCACTGATGTAACTCCCTTGCTATGCCGACGACATAAAATCACCTCAATAAGAGGTGTAGGTCTTATGTCCCCTTAGCTAGGGCAACACAGTGTCAATGTAGACACTGCTTTCCTTACATCAGCTGTGGGGCTGTCATTCTTGTCAATTTCACTGTTCTGCAAAATTGAGAAGAAAGCCCCCTAAGAGCTGAACAGCTGGCCCCTGCTCCTGGCTGTGAGAAGTCCAGGTGGCTGGACCCCGCTCCCCAGGGGCAAGGAGCCCCGGGCAGCTTTCCCCAACTCCAGGCAGGGAACGGGGAGCGGAGAAGCCCCAGACTGGCTCACGGCAGGGAAATGGGGGCTCTCAGCTCCCCACACTGACCCTCTTAGGTCAGTAGAAGTGCTCCTGATGAGGATGCCCTCCATGACCCAAGGAGGGGATTGTGGACATTAGCCACTGCAGTAGTGGTGTAGATAAGTGTAGTGTAGAAAAGGCCTCACACACTCCTGACAAACATAGCTGTGCTGATACAAGTTTTAAGTGTAGGCCGACCCTTAGAATAGAATTGGTCTCCATCATGTCAGCACAGAAAGCAAACAGCTGGTCCACCTGAATCTTTTTCTGTGGGGGAGCGCGGAGGCAAGAGAAAGTTCCACTGTGGGAAAGTCCAAGGCACAAAATTTGTTCTAGAGTGCTATTACTCCTGAGATCCCTGGCACTCTTCTCACCTTACACTCTTGCACATGCTATATTCTTTCCAAATCCCTGGGTCAAACTCCAGAAATAGGGTGAGCTGATGGTACGACAAATGGGTGTCATATATTGCTTCCTCCCCTCCTTAAAGAATGATTTTGTTGGGGAGACACCCATTACTGGATTAGCATAACTATTAGAAAAACATCATTTTAAGTTGGCTATAGTACCTCTTCTTGGAGGAATAAGTCATCTGGTTGGGGAAATTAGCACTTGCTAGTGATTTTTTTGATTGACTGTTAATGTTTGAGCATTGTTTGTGTATTCTTTTCCTTCCTCCTTCACCAGTGTATAAAATTTAAAAAAATGTAAAATAAATATCATACAGTATAAATCTAAAGTTATTTCAGTAATGTTTTAGGAAAGTCTAAATTTATCTAAATGGTTGATTTTCTTAACAATTCTTATGTTATAGATTTTGGGGGGAGGGGCACTACAGCAAGCAAACTGAGGCAAGAAAATGAACTATTTACTTCTATTGATTGAGACTCTTATGAAAAACTTTGACCCATTTGAGCCAGCAGATGGCAGTAGACACACATTAAACTCCCACTACATTAGTCATTTTATGCAAGTCCAATGAAATGTATTGAAGGTCACCACCTTGAAATAGTGCACTCAGTTCTACCCTTTCACATTGAGTTGCAAGGGTAGATGCTGGTCACGTCTCTTTTATAAGCCAAAACTTTAGTTTCATTTTGTTATAGCCCCTTCAAACTACATTTTATATTAAATAATCACCATCACAAACAACATGAACAGACTTTTGAAAGATGGAAGAAATATCTTCTATTAGCATGCCAGGAGCTTCTGTCTGTTCTTCAGACAGCACAGTCCTCCCCCACTGAAGTTGATGGAAGTTTTGACACTGGTGTCATTACGAGCAGGACCAAGCCTGAGGCATCTAATAAATACTGAAAGGTCTTTGCTTAATTTAATCTTGTCACTAGCAGATTTAAATTGAATTGCTGCCAGTAACTGATGTTTGAATGAACTACAAAGGCTTTTTTATAAACTTCTGTTCTTTACCTGTAGTTTATTAATCTGTCTCTTTATAGTGATATCTGGTTAAAACATGGACTTAAATCAAACCATACATTATTTATGAAAGCAAGATGACCAGTAATGGCTCCAGGCATGGTCAGTACAGACTAGTGCTGTCCAGTCATATTTAGTTGTGTGTGCAATCAATAAGGACAGTTTATTACAAAAAACAAAACACCACCAAAAAAAAACTTGCAATCTACATTTTTAACTTTAAATTTACATTTATGTAAACATTAAAAAAATTAACTCAGACAGCAGTGCAGCTAGAGGCTTAATTTAACATTGCAGTTATTAAAACATGTATGCAATGTGTTCCA
Source organism: Emydura macquarii macquarii (assembly GCF_026122565.2). Classification (NCBI taxonomy): domain Eukaryota; kingdom Metazoa; phylum Chordata; order Testudines; family Chelidae; genus Emydura; species Emydura macquarii. Next base: position 3,024,413 of record NW_027131527.1, read on the forward strand.
GTTAACATTGCTATTCTTGTTGAATACCTGACTGTTTAAATTCTTAAACTTGATGTAAAACTGATAATGGGACAATGTTTTCATAGTTTGACACTGAATTCCAGTGGCAATAAGCTGTCTAGCACAGTGCTATGCCTGTGACAGTGCTACACTGCTGGGAGATAAAAATATTGGCCATTTAAATCTGGGTGCCATCACTCTGCTGGAGGTAGCTGCCACCAGTGCTGTGCTTCCTTGAGAGTGTGCTAACTTTTCGCTTGTAGCATTCAAGGTAGAACTGGCACATCAAGAAGAACATTTATTGGCTTCCTTGTCTAATCCCCTCCTCTGATTCCCACTTCTTAAGTCATTAGGGGAGTCTAATATATCTCATGTGACTAGAAAATTATTGCTATGGTGTCATTTGGAGGCACTGTTTAAACTTGAGGCTGGCTTGTAGGAATTCGTGTATCTCTATAAAAACCAAACGTTTTAAAAATACATGATCTCCTCTGCTTTTTATTAGGTCCTACCTTATGCTATGGTTATTACCATATTAAATATATAGAATTAAATGTGTATTCCACAGTGCTTAGTAACGTGTCCTCATTTTCATCGGGGCCTATAGGCACCCGATTAAGAAATAAGGTATAAGTTTTATTAAACAATGTCTTTTTTTTTTTTTTTTTTTTAATCTTTAGAATTTTAAATATGGTGACAAGGCAAGGAGCTTTATGGGCCAACACTCTGGGATCCTTGGGTAAGTCACACTGTTCTCTCAAACTATACATTGTGGAAAGTGTTTTAATTAGCTTCAAACCCCCTTGAAATAACCCTTTTGGTTTCTTGGCATTCTAAATGAGTTGATGTATTCACCTATGGCTTAAATTTTCAATTGCAGCTAGTGATTTTGGGTCCCAACTTTGACATCTAAAAGAGGTGCAGTTTTTCAGAGGGTGGTGCTGCACTGTCTGAAAACTAGGCTCCTTTCAGATGTCTGAAGTTGGGCACCCAAATCTCTAGTAATCTGATCAGAGAGGTGTTTGTAGAATTAAGTTGACCTTACTCTCTCAGCCTTTCATTTGTATTATGACAATTGCTTAGTCGTTAGTCGCTTTTTTTTTGTCTTGGAGACATACAGCAAGCATTAAGTACTCAAATTTGAAAGTCCAAAATGGATTTGGAAGACCAAATAGCGAAAAGGTGTAAAAATAACCAACTAAAAGGTTTTTCAGTATATCAGAAGTCAAAGGACACTGAAAAAATCAGTGGGTCTGCTTGATCAACAAGGATTAATGGGAGCAATTAAGGACAATATTGACAGCCTAAAATTACTTCTTTATATCTAGCTCGCCAACATTATAGATTGCAAATGAAATAAGTGTTTCTATGTGCAAAATAATGTACACTGGAGGGATATATGTAAATTAGTTGTGCATCATTAACTGTCTCAGCTCAAGGAAGGGATCTGGGTTGTGTTGTAGGAAGCACAATGAAGACCTCTGCTTCATGGGCAGTTGCAGTTAAGAAAGCTAAGATGATGTTAGTTTGCATAAGGAATGGGATGGTGAATAATACAAAGATTATTTTAATGCCTTTCTATAAATCAATGGTGCACCCTCATCTGCAATACTGTGTACAGGTTTGGCCACCCAGTCTCTTCGGGTATGTCTGCACTGCAGCTTGGAGCAGTCTGGGTAGATAGATCCTTGCAGTCACGCTAGCTCGGGCTGCAGCTCATCCTCTCACGCCCACACGACCCCCTAAACTTGAAAGCCTGAGATGTATTGTCCACATTGCTATTTTTAGCTTTGCTAGCTTGAGCCCTGCTATCACAAGGCTGTCTATGCAGTCTTAGGAGGCTTATTCCTTGCTGCAGCGTAGATATGCCCTAAAAGGATATTGCAGAACTAAAGGGCCTTCAGAGGAGAGCAACAAGAATGATCTGAAGAGAGATTGAAAAGATTGGGGTTGTTTACCCTAAAAAGAAGACTAATTAATTGGGACATGATAAAAGTAGATAAAATGAATGGTCTAGAAAGGGTAGACTGGGAACTTCTGTTCTTCCTGTTTCACACAATAACAAGGGGGTATTCAATGATATTGAAAGATGGGAAATTCAAAAAATTGATAAGGGATTACTTTTAGAGTGTAATTAAACTAGGAATTGCCACAGGAAGTTGATGCCAAGAACTCAAAATACTAAAAGGGACTGGATAATTATATAGATAAAGATATCCAGAGTTATAATTAATTCTCTTCCAAAAATTGGTGTAATGTTGAACCTTGTGCTTCAGAACTTAAGCCAGTCTGTAAGTATTGGAGATATTTATGGAACAATGTGAGGAGCAGATTATCCCACATCTGCTGCTGCAGGATTCTTGTGCCTTCCTCTAAAGATTTTGAGAACTAGCTTGCATCAAGTTCAAGATTGTAGTAAAACCTCTTGGTTGAGACAGGGTCAGAGCCTATGAGAAACAAAGGGTCTCAGTGACTAATCAGGAGTGAGTGAGAGTGCTCATTGTTATTGCTCTGACCAGGAGAATCTGTCGGAATTGTTGGTTTCAATAAAAGCTCATCTTGCTTTCTGTTTAGTGTACTGCCACTTTTGGTTGTAAACTGCAATTAAAGTTCCCTTTCTTAGAAGAAAAAAAAAAAGTATCTTGTACTGGCTTCTGTCAGACAGATACTGGACTAGATAAACCATGGGTCTGATCCATTAGGACAGTTCTCTTTTAGGTTTACCTATTACCTGAATTCTTCATTATCAAGCTGGAAAACAATATAGCTAAAACAACTCTGAGAAAGGTGCTGCATGTTGCAGTTCAAGGTTCTGGTGTGATGAGTGATACATTAACAGATGGTTTGCAGCTGTGTTTGTGTTCTTGAGTAATCTTCCTCCTTCAGTGTTTGCCTTAGTCAGTTATATTGGCATGCATTCCAGTGGCCTATTAGTGTGCAAATTTCATATAAAACATGACATTTCTAGTCAGCATATTATAGCCCTTAGGAGTGCCAGGCATGACATGAGAGTTGGTTCTGGCTTCTCCTATGCTAGGTATTGTAGAAGTGCCATGCTTTTCCTCAGGATGGAGTGCTTTGCATATGTCTTACAAATAAGGAGCAGCCTTCTCCCCCTCCCCCCTTGCTGATTGTGTTTGTTTTCAAGAGTCTGTGCTAAGCAGAGATGGTTCTGTAATGTTGTACTTGTTCATTTATGGAGTGATCTGTTTTGAAAGATTCCAGTGAACAAGATTTTATTTCCTGCAACACTGCATACTTAGGGCCATATCAATATCCTTGCTCATATTAAGTAGCATTTTTAGTGGGGCTGTTTTGGAGGAACAAAGTACTATTTTTAATGTGACTAAAGGTATCAATCTGACTTTTAGAGTAGCAAGGCTAACCAGTAATCTGTTGTTTTGAGTGATACTTCACTAGTCTTTGTCCTATGTGAAGATTCTAGATACGGTTACATTATACCAAAGATTAGTTTGTTTGCTGGCTTGGGCTCGTGCATCCATATTAGGGGTTCATAGATTCCCTTTTGCCACAGAGGCAGTCCCTCAGATTGATGCTTTCCTGTTCACTGAGTAGATAAGGTGACACAGCTGTTCAGGTATGGGGACAAGTTGTTTATATGACAGAAATGAAGAGCACATAGTGCAGTTGAAAATTCTGAGAAACCCAATACCCTAATTTAAAAGGAAGAGACAGATTTCCTTCTTATAGAAAAGAAATGATGTAATGTTGAAGACAGAAAATGCCAAACATGTAGCCTTAAGGCATTAATAGGAGCAGTAAAGGCAAGTTGTAAAGACCCCACCAGAAATGAAAAATATAAATGGTGAGCTCAGGAGGGATAGCTTGGAAAGCTGTACTGAGACCTGGGTAATCTTATCTCTTCTAGAACATGGATGGCAAGCTAATTTGGTGCAAATGTTTTGATATTTTACCAATAACTTTAATTCTTCTCCCAGCATTGCTTTACAGCGCATTTGGAGTCATTATAGAGAAAACACGAGGTGCAGAAGATGATCTGAACACAGTAGCTGCTGGGACCATGACAGGAATGCTATACAAATGTGCAGGTAGACTGGCAAAAATATTAATGCTTTACATGTCTTTGAGAATGATCTCAATCTTTGAGCAGATAAAATAAAATCAAGTGCATAAAGTGCAGTTCTGCTCTGAAAAGTGACTATATAAAAAGAGAGATTCTTACTCAACAGAATTGCTTCCTCAGGTATAAACTCTGAACACATGCAGGAAGTTAGTGTCAAACAACACAGCACAGAATGTGGGCTGGGTTTCATTCTTTCATGTATATCAACAGATTTATTAGTTAAAAGCCTTCTAAGATAATGGGATTATGCAGATAGTGTAATTATAGTTTGGCTTGCAGGATCTATTAATGCTGATGTGTGAGAATGAGAAGCCATATGGAGTTTGTAAGGCTGGAAAATTGGTTATTTAAACTGGGTAAATTTAACTTGGAAATCTCTTAAACAAACATGAGTCTCCACAGTGCTGTTTCTACAGTCACTTTTCAGAGTAAATCTATACTTAAGAAATAGGGCATGATTAACATTAACCACAAACGTTCCTACACTTTTTAAAAGAATATTCTCTGTGATACAGTAGATGGGCAATAACTACTTAATTACATGTACTGTTATAGCAATAACCCTAAAACCCCTGGTGTCTGTTAAGGCAAAATGAGGCCAAAGACTGCATGTATCCTCAGCCACCTGAGAAGTAAAGATTGTTTAAGGGAACAGTGTCTGGGGGTTCTGACCTATAAAATCCTATAAGATGTACTTAAGTTCTGATAGTTGCACTATTATATGCCTTGTTGTGGATTCCATCTTCATAAAAAAAGATGACTCCTTGAAAATCAAATGTGTCACTGCACTCAAGCTATTATCAGGTACTCATTTGCTTCTTGGGGGGACCATAGATAGGCCAAACATAAGGTGAAGCAGACTGCTCTCTCTTATTTACTCTGGATCCAGGCAGATGAAGTATATATTGGTATAATTTAACATCTTAAAACTGAACTGAAATAAATTATTTGCTTAAGAACATAAGAACAGTCATACTGGATCAGGCCAGTGGTCCATCTAGCCCAGTATCCTGTCTTCCAATAGTGGTCAATGCCAGGTGCTTCAGACGGAATGAACAGAACAGGGAATCATCAAGTGATCCATCCCCTCTCGCCCATTCCCCGCTTCTGGCAAACAGAGGCTACGGACATTTCAGAGCATGGTTTCATATCCCTGTACATCCTAGCTAACAGCCACTGATAGACCTATCCTCTATGAACTTACCTAGTTCTTTTTTGAACACTGTTATAATCTTGGCCTGCACAACATCCTCTGGCAAAGAGTTCCACAGGTTGACCGTGCATTGTGTGAAGAAATTCTTCCTTTTATTTGTTTTAAATCTGCTGCCTGTTAATTTCATTTGGTGACCCCTAATTCCTGTGTTCTGAGGAGAACTAAATAACATCTCCTTGTTTACTTTCTCCACACCAGTCATGATTTTATAGATCTGTCATCTCTCCCCTTAGTCTCTTTTCCAAACTGAAAAGTCCCAATCTTATTACTCACTCTCCTCCTGTGGAAGCTGTTCCATACCCCTCATCCTTTGTGTTGCCCTTTTCTGTACTTTTTCCAATTCCATTATATTTTTTTTGTGATGGAGCGATCAGATCTGCATGCAGTACTCAAGATGTGTGTGTACCATGGATTTATACAGAGGCAATACGATATTTTCTGTCTTATTATGTCCCTTTCCTAACAATTCTCAACATTGTTAGCTTTTTTTGTCTGCACATTGAGAGGATGTTTTCAGAGAACTATCCACAGATCTCTTTCTTGAGTGATAACAGCTAATTTAATTATTTTACAATTAAAACTGTAAGAATGACCATAGTGGGTCAGACCAGTTGTCCATCTAGCCCAGTATCCTGTCTTCTGACAGTGGCCAATGCCAGATGCTTCAAAGGGAATGAACAGAGCAAGGCAATTATGAAGGAATCCATCCCGTGTCATCCAGTCCCAGCATTTGGCAGTCAGAGGTTTAGGGACGCCTAGAGCATGGGGTGGCACCCCTACCATCTCAGCTAATAGCCATTGATGGACCTGTCCTCTGTGAATTTATCTAATCCTTTTTCGAGTCCACTTATACTTTCGGCTTTTACAACATTCCTTGGCAATGAGTTCCACAGGTTGAGTGTGCACTGTGTGAAGTACTTTGGTTTGGTTTGTTTTAAACCTACCTATTAATTTCATTGAGTTATGTGAAGGGATAAATAACGCTTTCTTATTCACTTTCTCCACACCATTCATGATTTTATAAACCTCTCTCCATAGATCCCCTCAGTCATCTCAGGGACAGTGCATTGCATTAATCCAATCTTGGGGTGACTCAAGCATGGATAACTTGTCACCTAGCCTATCCCCTGCAATACAGAATTGTTCCTGCAATGTATTTCCAGTGCATTATTCAGTGTACTGATTTCCTCAAAAAAAAAATGTAACAAAAAACCAATAGAAGAAAACAGAAATAGGAAGAAGGGTCTTATTTCTTATATCCAAAACTACTGAGCCAATGGCAACATAGATAATGGTTTGCCTATGTTCAAAGCACTGTATGTACCAATAAATCACTTGAGGCAATTTTTCTATACCTTGTTACATATGAAATGCCACATGCAAAAACTCCTAACAACAATTGAGATATTAAACTCCACAAAGAAACAAAGATTATACTATAGATGTGATTGAAACTTTCCAAGATTTATGATAAGTTTTGATTCCTAAAGTGAGACTATCAGAGATGATATTCACATTTGTTGAAGGGAATGAATTCCATCTTCACTTTCTAGGTTCTACACAGCTCTGAGTCTTCTGCGCATGCACACACACAAATACACACACCCCTCCACCATTCTTGAGTTTTGTTCTCTTTTATTCCCATTTCTTTCCAGGCTCTCTACATACCCTTTGTGCATGAATGCCTCTGTACTTTCTGCCCTGCTGCCCCTATGCCAGTAATGTCCTTCCTGAATACATTATAGTCACCATCTCAAATCCACTTTTCATTCCCACATTCTCTCCAGCCTAATGCAATCTAATTGTAATAAATCAAAATGGCTTACATGTGTACCAGGCAGAAACAAGCCATTATTTCACTGAGTCATATCAGTTATGTCATGTATCTTACCTAGATTAAGCTCCTCAGAGTGGGGACCATGATTTAGCTTGTAAGGAGCCCAGGCACTGTATTCCATTGTTAATGGATAATATCTACAGGAGAGGTTTACATGTTCATTGTGAATCCTCTCCAATCCCTTTTACTGGCAGCTGGAAAAGCAGGATAATGATTTCAAAGTTAACTCCATTCCATAATCCAGAAAGGGTGGGTACATTTGTGTTGGAGACAGTGCTGTTGTGGTGCACAGTTCTCATACTGTCGCCCTCTGTTCAAAAATGAGTTCATGGACACAATTTATAGGGTATATATACAATAATGTAACATGTTAGGCATTAGTTTTGCTAGCAATGCATGGTCTCAGCCCTGTGACTCAGTATCAGTTGTAGTTTTGCGAGATTGAAAATTTCTCTGTCTGCACTACAAAGTTTGTTTATTGATCAGATTTTTAAAACGGCATCTGAGTTTTTAATGAGGGGAAAGGTGGTCAGAAATAGCTCATGGAAAGACCATTGTTGGAGTTCAGCACATTATGCTGCTACGTGCAAAACTGATGCCCCAAACTAACCCTTGTCCTCCCATTTTGCCCTTGTGAGGGTTTTAAATGCACCATTAAAAATATACAAAAGTCACAAGACTAAAATAGGGAACTATGTTGCAATAAAATCATTTGCAGAATTTAGCTATCCCACAAGGTCTAGATTAGCCAATGTTTAGAAAAGACTCTAAGCAACAAAACAAGTTGACGAACTTTGGAACCATACACTGATCATTCTGGACAAAATTATCTAAGCTTTTGTGTTTATGCTGTGATATGAAGTTTAAGTGTTGTGATTAGTGACTTTTGAGAACTGTAGCTAGTTAAGTACAATATTAATTAATATTATGCTACCCTTGAGGCTTCTTGGAACATTCAGTGTAAATTGTGATCTTAAAATATGTCCCAAGTAGATGTGGTACCCTGGTGTGTCTGGTGAGGCTCCGTTTAGGGAAGCCAGGGAGGCACTGGCCACCCTGAGTTACATGTCAGTCCCAGGCGCTAACTCCCCCAATATGTCAGCATGTGGCCAGTCGCTCTGCTAGCCCTCTCCCTTCACCCTGCACTAATTGCCCACAGCCCCTCAGAATTTTGTGGTCTGGTCAAAAGCCTCTGGCAGTCTGAATTTCACTCACAGTCTGCCTATTGACTACCCCTACAAATGGCCCTGGATATATTACAAAGCATTGCACGTGTTTATTGAATGGGGACACTTGCAATGTGAAAAATGTTTCTCTGAAGTCCAAATCTTGACCAAGAAATCTGGGCCTTGACAAAATATAGACTACCCCTGCTCAAGCTTAGATTAAACCCATATGTGTGGGGCCTCATTCATTCAGCAACCTTTCTTCTGCTTCAAAACAAGCGTCACTGAAAACTTAAAGCTTAAAACAAGTTTGGCAGTTTTCAACTTAATTGTTTGGCTATAAAATCAAAGCTCTGGACAGTGAATTGAGTGAGCAGGAAACTTAATCTTTATCTTTTATATAAAGCATGAGTCCAGTTTGTAGATGGCTTACCTTTTCCCTCCTTATGGCTTAGTGCATTTAGCTTTTCCTTTTGAGGAGGCAGCAGGGGGACAACTAACATTTGGGGAAGGGATGTTTTCATGTAAGTGTACAGCATCTAGTACAATGGGGCCCTAATCCTGATTCAAGTCTCTGGATCTCTAAAGTCTATTGCAATAATGATCAATGGACCAATCAGCATTTTAGAAATACAGGACACAACCCTAAAAGTCAACAAATTTTAAAATAATTAAAATAGGACTAATCACTTTTATTGCTAATACCAGTACAAAGTCTGACCAGGCCAGATCTAGAAACTAATTTGGTGTAGCTCCAGTTTGGGTAGAAGTTCTGGAAATAGTCTATCTGTAAAAGAAGCTACAAAGTCTTACCCACACAACAGCTAACCCTGCAAACTGGGACCAAATTTGTTCTAGTCAGGATTTCCTGTTTCCTTCTTCCAAGTCTTAAAATAAAAAATGTCTCTACTAGGAAGTAGAGTTTCTCTTGTTTAATCCCTTCATGTTTCTTCAGAGACAGACCCTTGAATTGTTTTGTGGCCTGCTGCAGATACAGGCTCTGTGATACCGTGTTTGTCTTCAGAATCTACTGGGGTGACCAGATATCCTGACTTTATATAGGACAGATATTTGGGGCTTTTTCTTATATAGGTGCCTATTATCCCACTCCCCGTCCCAATTTTTCACACTTGCTAGCTGGTCACCCTAGAATCTACATAAAATTATTTGTTGAAGATTTTGTTTCTTAGCTGTAAATTGAAATCCATTCAGATAATTTAGAAACATAATGAACAACCAGTGTGGTCTGCCTTCCTTATAGCATCTTAGATGCTACCTGAACAGAAGTTCTAAATCATAGTTTCTTCAACCTGTGGTATGCGTATCCCTGGGGCTACGTGAGACACTGGCAGGGGCTACCAGGGAAAAACAGAGTGAAGGGGAGGTGGGTGGCAGTTCCTGGCTCCTGGGGGAGGTGGGTGGCAGCCCCTGCTTCCCGCACTGTCACAGCTCCCAGCTGGGAGGCAGGCGGCAGCTGCTCGCTTCCCACACTGTCAACTCCCACCTGGGAGGCAGGCCTTAACTGCTAGCTTCTGGGGGAGGCAGGCAGCAACCTCCCACTTCCCCCCCCCCCCGGGTCCCAGTTCCTAGCTGGTAGCTCCTAGCTGGGAGGCAGCCCCCTGCAACTTGCCCAGATGGCAGCCTCCCTCCCTGGCTCAAAGCCCAGTGCCCAGAAAACTTGTCAATTTCACTGCTCTAGCTATGGCAGCCCCAGATTTTACCTGTTACCCTCTTTTCCTGTCTCTCTCTCTCTCTCTCTCTCTCGCCCTCTTTCCCTGTCCCTCTCTCATTCCTTCCTCCTCTCAAATCTATGGCAAAAAATTTGGCATGGCGCTTTATGTTCCCCAGCATTGGCATGCTGCTCAAAGCCTCCTAGCCCAGGTACATACATCACCTCTAACCCAGATACATACTTGAGTTGTGCACCCCTGGTGCAAAGGTGGTAACCCTACCCACACTAGATCTGACATCTGTCATATCATGGCCTTATGTACTCTGCCCTTCTTCCAACATATAGCTCACATTAGTCTGTAAACATAAAATCCTGTGGAAAATTGAGAGTTGGGGTACTTCTGAAAATTTTAATAAGTTAGGGGTACTTGCTACTTAAAAGGTTGAGAAACACTGTTCTGAATGAATAAACTCAAGTGAATTAGGTTGTGGACAGATTCACTCTTAATCATGCTCTGATCCAACAGATGTTTGTTCCAAATCTGGTACAAGAAGGGAATCCTATCTTAAACAAATAAACTGGTATGTTACAGATAATGATGGGCAATAACACTTGGTTTTCAATCACAAGGGAGGATGATCACATATAACCCATTTGGGGGGTTTTATTCTGCCACTCAGGGGTTAAACAGTTATCTTTGTCTTGTTCTTAGTTTTCTCAAGTAGTAGCAGCCATGTAAAACAGACTACCTGCCCAGTTTCGTTGCTGCTTGCAGGGTTCTGAATATCACCAGTGACAGTAACCACGGTTCTGTCTTGTCTGTCATTGTGCTGCTACTTGACAACACTATAAGCAGGAGCTCAGGAAGATAACACTGCATTGGTTAATATATAGGAGGTGATGTTAATCATTAAGAAGCTGCAAAGGTTTAATGACATTTTAGTTTCCTCAGAAACTGATCTCAGCCTCCCTGTCACCACTACCAGCCAGGGAAAGTTTCCTAGTTTCAAGCCCTACAGCACTGCAGCCGTGCTACTTAAGTGTATATGCTTCCTAGACTGACAGAAGAGCGTTTTCTGTTGATGTAAGTGATCCACCTCTCTGAGAGACAGTAGCTAAGTCGACAGAAGAATTCTTCTGTCGACTTAGCTGCAGCTACAGCAGTGGTCCCAAACTTTTGGGGCTGTGCACCCCACTTACCTGGTCCGCACCCCCCAGGAGCCACAATCAGGAGCTGGGGCCAGGCCAAAGCTGTGGTTGTACAGTTTGGGGACCTCTGAGCTACAGTGAGAAGGGAGGGATGAGAGGTTAGGATGACCTAACTGCATTGCACAGGCTGTGAAATTGTTCACAGCCTTGAGACATGAAACTAGGTCAGCCTAAGTTTTAAATATAGACCAGGCCTTCGCATCTTCCTACAGCAGCCTGAAATCAGAGCCATTTCTCTAGAACAGTGTTCTCAACCCCACAGCTGAAGGTCATTGGATGGATTGGGGTGGGGTGGGAGGTTGCAAATACAGGGCCAGCATTAGGGAGTGACAAACAGGGCAATTCCCTGGTGCCCTAAGCCACAGGGAGCCCTGTGAAGTTAAAGTACATGTTTCAGCCCAGTGGGCCCTGCTTGCCACCATCTAAGGCCAGCCCTGAGTATTATTTGTAATTTACTTAATGATATGTAAGGTAGGAGGTTGCAATTTTTTCAAGTCTTAGTAGAGGGGTCACTTTTTTTTTTTTTTTTTTTAAAGTCCAGTGGGTTGCCAGCACAAAAAGGTTGAGAAACACTGCTCTAGAACATGTTTCATTTCTTCAGCTCAGTTTTCCCTCAGTAATTTCCACGTCAGTGGGCCTTTCCTACCATGGAAACTTTCAAAAACTCTCCAAAGGGCAGTGGTGGTGAACTTTTAGAAAATTTCCCTGGTATGCACGTACACTCAATTACACAAGTGTAGTTAAAAACAAAACAAAAAATAACCCCAAAACTGTGGGTCTGTTTCAGAGATGCTGATTAACTACAGCTTCATTTTAGGTCAGTGGGAGTTGAAAGTGCTCATCACCTCTGAAAATCAGGCCCTTTGAAGCTATTTCTTCTACAGGCTGCAAAAGAAGAGAGTTTCTTATTCTAAATTCTTGGGAGGCAGATGTTGGCAGCCATGAAATGTTTACCTTTAACTAGCTGCCTTGTTCTACTTGGCATATTTTGTAAGTCTAGATTTCTGGCTTTGTATTTCTAATGTCTACCTATTAAGGTAACAAGCAGCAGTTATCAATGCTGGCATTTTCTTCTCTTCAGCTCCTGACACATAGTCTCTCCCCCCCCCCCCCTTTTTTTTTTTTTAACTTTCAGGAAATGCAGAGGAAATAATATAGCCTGAAAACTCTAAATATATTTGAGTCAGTGAAAACTAAAGGCTAAAAATGTGTCTGTTCAACTCTTTCAGCTTGTGCACATAATTCCCCCTATTCTCTGTCAGCTCCAGTTTTCTGAAGAGGCAATTAATTGAAGTGGTATGAGAGTTCTGCTCTTTGAATGCTGCAAGTATGCTGTACAATTAAATTTAAAACTAGAGCTGGGACAGAATGAATATGCGTGCTACCTGATATGGGTAGGAAGACAGGACCCTTCGATAAGATATCAGCTAAATGTATATATCAGTGTTTCTCAATTGGTGTTCCGCGGAACCCTGGGATTCCACGGGAACACTGTTGGGGTTCCAAGAGCAGCTGTTCTCCACACTGCCGAGAGCAGCTGTTCTCTGCGCCGCCGAAAAAGGGAAGATGTCCCGGATTTTTCGGCGGAGGGTATCGAGTGTACGTATAATTTAATTGAGAAACGCTGACCTAGTTGTTTGTATATAATTTTGCTTATTCCGACATTTTTTTTGGCCCCATATGTAAAAATACTGTTAAGAGTTTGGGGGGTTCCGCAATGATTTATCGAGTTCAAAAGGGTTCCGTGGCCAAATTTAATTGAGAAACACTGGTATATATCAAACAGCTCTAATTTAAGGTATGGAAAATGTATCTCTTATCAACTTTGGCAATTTCCTTAAATTACTTTTTGTTACATGCTAACTTAAAAATCTGGTTTCATATTGGGATCTATCAGCTTAAGTCCCTTTTTGACTATTTTAGCCTCACCTTGTGCATGTCAAAGTGAGATAATGGCATAACTATGTATGTCTGCTAGAATGTGCCAAAACAACTTGCTATCTAGACCAGCAGAATATGATTGTAGGGGAGGAATGGGAATTCAGCCTATCACTTAGTTTACACTCCCGGGATGGGCGTGGGTTGATTCCTAAAAAAGGTCATTAGGTCAGAACTCTTAGCATTTCCTGCCCACCTACTTAGTTTTGTTTGGTAAAACTGCTGTTTGCTGGCTAGAACAGAGTTGGTGGAAGAGTTTAACATCTTACTCAAATATAAGTCGATCTGCTACGGGGGAATGGGAGAATACCCCCTTTTAACATGGCAGTGCTCTTTGTGTGAATGTTTTGGAGAGCAGAGGCAAATTGCACCAAACAAGTTGAGTGGAATTGTGGAACTTAGTAGTCGTGGTAGGGAGCTTAAAAGTACGTGTTAGGGCCCAGTTCCTATGTGCTTTCCAGGTACCAGGAAGGCTCACTGTACAAATCATATGCATCCTTTTCATTACATGAAACAAGCCATTCTGAAATGTACTCTAAATCTTTCAGCAAGGTACAAGGAGGGACACTAAGCTGCCTACAATACACAGAGGCTACTCTGCACTGAAGCATATGGGGGTTGGTGGGTTGTAAAAGCTTGTGTGAGGCTTCATTACTCATCCCTTTGACCTAACCAGGAGAAAACTTTGGCTCTGCCTGTGGTGTTCTAAGCAGTACATTGCCATTAGTGCTGAAGGGTCCAAACTTGCAAAAAAAAAAAAAAAAAAAAAAATAGCTAGACATGGCAAATGACTCATTGCAACAGAAACTTTTTATTTGGTTATCTTTAAATAAATAGCTTCCTAGTGTCTGAAATCAGCTCAGACCTGCTTGCAGCCTCCCTCTTCTGTGGGTGAATGGAATTTTTAGAAAGAAGGGCTACATTGTGGTTTAGCTTTTGTAGCTGTTTTCATTCTGAGAATAGATTAAACCTTGCAAATTCCTTTCATCTGCCTTTACACCTAACTAGTTAAAAACTTCCCTTAGTTATTCTCGGTTGCAAATCCTTTCCCACAACTGAAGTCTTAAGTTTTGTTTGGATTTTTTTTCCTAGCATTGGGAGTTGTGGCGAGAGAGGAGTTTGTTATCCTTTCCCTGAGATGATACTTACACTTTTTGCACAAATGTCCTTTCAACTCTTTACCTCTTCTTGTGCTACGTACTCAAGAGACATTTTTAAAAAATTGGAGCCACCCCTAAACCTTGTTTTAGGTACCTAAATAAGGAGAACTTTCAACATTGCTGAGCATCCACCTCTCATAGACTTAGTACTTCTGAGAATCAACCCACTTATTTAGAAGCCTAACTTTAGGCTCCTACTTTTGAAAATGTTGGCCCTAGATCAGGTGTTGGCTAGATTTTGACTCTCAGATGCCTAGAACTGAGTTCTTGATTCACTTACAAATGAGATCTTAGCTAAGTAAGCACAACTAGTCTGACTTCAAAGCTGTAGAATGTAGGATGGGAAGTGATTTTGGGTCATCAAGTCCAACTTGTTATCCCCTCTGCTGATTCCTGGTTTTATTACATGCTTAGGCTAATGTAAATAAATCTAAGATTTAGCAGCTCTGGAGAATTCCACTTAGTCTTAAAGCTCAACTAATGCCTCAGTCTAGATGAAACTAACAATTTGTCCACTAAAAGTGACCTACAAACTCTTAAGCAGTTTAGGGGGAGACAACTAATGACCTAAGAGGAACTGATTAATAGATACAGATTACCATGACACTCATTCCTTTTTCTGTTTAAGGCTGAAGAATTTGTGAAATTCCCTTGGTACTTCTGTGAATTCCCAGTCTAGCAGGCAGTTCATATCTAGCTCTAAAACTGAAAATGATCTATTTCTACATGTTTTTATACTTCGTCTTTCACTTGGCTTGGTCCTGGTAAATAGTGAAGCATCCAGAAATCTTAGTGACATTTTCTTTACTGTTTAGGATCATGCTTCCCAATACCACTACATGTACAGTGTGTTCCTGGAAGTATCCCAGGAAGCTTTAAGGTGTTAAATATTGGAAACTGCAGCAATCTCTATTTTACCATTAGAATTCAGTTTTCATCCACCTGACGGTGATTAACAGAGCACATTAAATAGGGCATAAAACTGACATGCGAACTTTCAAATGACTAAATACTTCATCTCATTATGACCATTGAGTAGCCAAACTCACATTTTATTTGACCATTAATAGAATAAATTTTTAAAAATAAACTTGCTATAGGAGAGCAATTTAAAATGGTTTTATTGTATCTCTGTGTGACCATGTGGTACCTGGATAAATTGTTTTTCTATTGCTTTTTCTGTGACCTCAACTGCCTGATACTAGTGAGTGAAGTAATTAATTCAGTGATCCCCTCATAAATCTTGGATGACTGATCCTATTCCCCCCATTTATTCCAGATTACTAAAATTAGCTAAATTAAACACCTAGAAGCAGTTCTGTTTAACTCTCATAATTTCTAATTAAAGGACTGGAAGTTATGTTTCAAAAGTTTACATCTGTTTCTGCTGCTGTTTGCTTATCCCCTCACCTCTTCCCCATTAGTTATTTTATTTAACAAACAGGATTAGGATTTCAGGTGACCTATAGTAAACATGAGATTAATTTTAAAGCAGCAAAGGTCTTGTCAGCATATAAACATCCATGGTCATAAGGCCAAGAGAAATGCATAGAAGATATGACCTATGGAGAGTTTTGTTTGCTTCAAAAGCTCTTTAGCATTCATTTAAAATAAGTAAAGCTAATAACAATTGCACAGGCAGAATTAAAGTTAGAATCAGGAAAGATCCATTACATTATCTAGTCTGGTAACATTAAGTACTGTATTTGGAACAGCTTTGCTATCATGAATAATCTTCGACTTAAAGGGGGGAAAGATGCAGTCAAGTAGAGTGTGTTGTATTTGAGATCCTCTTAGATTAAATGACCCCTAGCCAATTGCCCTAACTAAATACTTTCCCTAGATGATATTTAATGCTATTTATTTTTCTTTTCCAGGTGGAGTGCGTGGAATAGCACGAGGAGGCATTGCAGGCTTCATACTTACTGGCCTCTATGCTCTCTATAACAATTGGGAGCACATGAAGGGCTCAGTACAACGACAGTCCCTCTGAGCAGAGTCATGAGGACTGAATACAAGACATTTATGTAATTCACCAATCAAATTGATTGCAAAATCTGTCTGGTGATGTCCCTTCATATTTTATCTACAATTAGTGTAAAACTGAATGGAAGCTATTGTAGTGTGAGGATGTTACTTGACACCATTTACCAGGACTGGCCCATCCCTTCTAGCCAGCATACTACTATTAGGGGCAGCAATACCTGTGGGGGGTCTGCAAGTAAGTCATCTGGCCATTAATTTCTCCTCCAAAGGCAAAGATAGTGAGATGTTATGAAGACATTCTACAAGCCCTGAACATGAGCTCCGAGATCTGGTCCCCCCTAACTCGGCTCATGTAGTTGACTATGCTATCCTGTTGGGTTCATTCGGTTATTTGTGTGCTATGATTGCACTGCTTTATAGCCAATAAAGTTTGTCGCCCTAGAGCTAACCACTGCAGTTCTAACAAATACGAATCGTTTTGTAAGCTAGTGTTAGTTAAGCTGGAGCAAGTTGGAGTCTGTCAGTAGTAGTTAGCACAAGACAAGACTTGTGTTAATGGTAAAGGCACAGTGGAAGCTGTAAATAGGTATGTCAAGCAGTAAATAGGACTGTGGTATTAATGCGCTGCTTTTTTTTAAGCTGATACCTTTTATCCTGATAAGGCAAAGAAAAATGCAGAATCCAGGAGTTTTCATTTGACTGATTAATAATTTTGTTTGAAGGAACCATGTGATTAGGTCACAGAAGGACAATGTGTAGGAATCAGTGGAATAGAAAAGCCATGGACCAACTAGCTCCTGCTGCTAGATAAATGATATAGTGATAATTCTAAAGAGGGAGTAGTTGACTGAAAGTGTTCTGTATGTTTCTGTGATTGAAAAATAGAATCATTTCTTCATGCAGGCTGTGGCTGGGATGGACTGAGATCTGGGTTGTTGCAGAATAGTTTCTCACTATTAAAACAGATTTGAGTGTTCCAGAATTAAGATAATGTTGAGAAAACTGGTCTGATCAGTAAACAGAATGGCACTGTTCAGAAAGCAGTTTCTGTTAAACCACGCATTTCAGTCTGGTGAAAACTTCTCTCTGAAGTCAAACAGGTTAATTTTTATGCTTTGTGGAGAAATCTGAAACCTTCATTCACAGTAAAGGACAGTTTCTCCCAGAACCATCTTCGTTACACTCACTCTGAGAAGAGTGGGCCTGATTCTCTTTCAGCTACACTAAAGTAAATCAAGAGTAACTCCCCTGAAGTCAACAGAGTAACACGGTTGTTAAAAGGTGGATAGGGGAGAGGAAAATCATCCCTAGTGTGGGCAGAACTGTAAGTAGGGTAGGGGACTCCTTAAGTGTGTATAATACATCTACTGGTTAAAAAAATATTATGGGAGCACCTGCAGCATGCACTTAACATCAGCAGCCTACAATTGAGTACATGCCTCAGTAAGCAACACTACAGAACTGCATAGTGATCCAGGGCTTTTACTAATCCCAATATAGGATGTGGATTTTATTCCAGCTCCTTCTTTTCATAGGTAACCCCTTTGCTTTCTGTTAGCCCCATCCTTGGGCTGTTGATACAGCTTGTCTACAGGAAACCTCTTTACCACACTGCTGCTCTTGCATGGTGCCAGGAAGATCTTACAACACAGAGAGTTAGCTGTCGGTGGAAGGTGTCGGAGAATGTTCACTGCAGGCAGTACTCCTTTTCTAGTTCTTCCTTCCCGTGATTCTCCTGCATCTAGTAGGTGACTTTGCTGTAGCCTCACTGGAATTGTAGCTATTCCCTGGTTCATAGCCATCTGGGACCTGTCAATTTCCTCAGGATTAAAACAAAACTATCTATGCTATGCAGTAAGCCAAGATGAAAGAGGTACAGTAAAGGGTGACTAGGAGTTTATTGTATTGTAGCTCACTCTTGTTTTGTTTTTTTAAAGTCTGAATTAGTAAACAACCCCTTTTACTGTTGGAAAACAGGGCAAGGGAATCTCACTACTCTTGCAACATCTTCACTTATACAACCTTTCTGAAAGAGGTAGCTTTTTAAAAAAAAATACTTCCAATTGAAACAACAGTTCTCCTGTATCAGTGCAAGGAGATCAATAAAAGCAGGAAATAGCCTCTGCAGGGTTGACCTTTACCTTATCTTCTTTCTACAAGAGAAGATGCGAGGCTGTGGCTTTTCACAGGAGTTTCTTCCCTCAGAAAGAGAGCCTCACTTTACCCTCATAGCAACAAGCTAGAGCCAGCTTTTATCTATATAACTAACAAGCCTTTATAATTGAGGTCAATTAACCTGAAAATCAGTGAGTCAGAGGAGAGTAAGAAGCAGGTATTTAATACCACTATAACTGGACCTAGGTGAGAGCAGCTGAGCTGTAATTGGAGCTACTCAAAACTAGATTTTGTGTCTTTCCTTCTTGATAAGCACACAGTAGTGTGAGGAGGAAGAGTAGCTGCTGCTTCCTAATCACTGCTTGTCCTCCATTCTAGCTTCTGGGCTTACATATCACACCATCCCATTGAAAGGGCATGATCTATAGAGTTAGAAGGCCCGTATCATCATCTCTGCATCCTTTGTGGCCACAGGATGATATGCCCATCACATCTGAAATGCATGTGGCCCCCTTTAAGAACTCTCTCTATTCTCCCACCACCTTCATTTTTTCTCCTTTATAGGTTACCTTTAATGTGTGTGTTTTTTTGCTTCTTTATGATGGAAGGAAATGGAAGGTATAAAGGAAGTCTGAAATGGGGGTGAGTGACTGATGTACGTCAAGTTTCATTTTCCTATTTTGCTGGAGACTTTTTCATGAGGACTGAAATACAGCCTGAGCTCAGATCTTAACTAAGAGGGGAGGCAAAGCTTTAACAAACAGCTTGACTCTTCCTCCCACACAGGGACGTGCAAGTTAAATAGCTGAAAACAAAAGTTTTGAAATAAGTTAAAATAGTTCAATTAGTTTTCAGCTGCATGATGTGATGTCAACTCTAAGT
Source organism: Emydura macquarii macquarii (assembly GCF_026122565.2). NCBI lineage: Eukaryota > Metazoa > Chordata > Testudines > Chelidae > Emydura > Emydura macquarii. Next base: position 3,043,696 of record NW_027131527.1, read on the forward strand.
CTCTATTCACTTAATTGAAATTCTCTACCTCAAAAAAAGACCTGAATTTCTAATGGGAAAAAAAAATGTAAGGACATGCCCTCTTTTCTCTTGTGCAGGTCACCTTTAATTCATTAGATGCAAAACTAGTAACTAGCCTATATGTTCAAATTCAAGTTGAGACCGTATCTAAAGGCTATATTGGTGTAGTTACAAGCATAGGAAATCTCTCCTGAAAAAGTCTCAAACTGCCTTGAAGTGGTGTCCCCATTAAAACAAAATAGGCTTGTATCAATAGAAATGGAGTTTAATGTATTTTACTGAAGTCAACTTTACTTTTAAAGCCTTGGTTCATGATAGTTTCAGTCACGTCTGCCTACAGTCCAGTTTCATTTAAAGATAAAACTTTAGCTGTTCTGCACTTTGTATGTCAGTTAGGAGATGGACGCTAATCTTTAATCCTCCCTTGGCTTTTGTAACCAAGAATGAATGAATGAATGATAGCATGAAACACCCCAGAGAGGTGAAGGTTTAGAATAAAATACAAGGTCTGGGACTTGCCAAGTAGCAGAGAGCATGGAGAAAGAGTAATTTCAGTGCAGAGTCTGGAAACCAGATAACATCAAGATGAATAATTCAAGGCAATAGTTTTAAACTGCTCACATGAGTTTGAAGATTAAAGAAAGGAGGTAGATGAATGGTAGGTAAGGGGAAAGGCAGGTGGGAGAAAGCTATTTGTTTATAATGATTGGAAAGGAAAAAGCCTAAAATGAGAGAGCAGGCACATGAGAACCTTTGTGAAAGAGGGTTATGACAATTCTTGTTTATCTTCTCTTTGCCAAAGCTGTTTTGTCCTTTTTTTGGAAGAAGCTAATGATGCTGTCTACTTTTCCTCTTCATTGTAACTGGGAATGTGCAGAGCTGCCACCATAAAAGCCAGCTCTCCATATTTCACTAATCAGTTTTAAAACATCTACTCTAAGCAACCTGGCAAGATCTTGCTATTTCAGGTGTGAAGAAAAGCTTTTTCAGATTTGTAAGGCTGTCTTCATACATTCTAAAGGAGCAGCTAAAGAAACTTTTTGCTTTTCACATGCCCTCCCTTTCCAGCCACACTTGTCAAAGTACCTTTCATCAGATTACATTTGGAATTCCCAGTACCATAGTTCCTGGGTGAGGCAGAGATTATTTTTCTAAACTATAGGGGTATATACATTAAACAGCCCCAGCCTTCAGGCACTGGTAACTGGCAGCCTAGCTTCTTCCTGAGCTAAAATGAGAGACGTGCAGAATGATATCCCTTTTCAAAGCCCAGGTCCTAGCAAAAGATTGGACTGTGGTTTGCAGCTTCTCTGGTCAAAGAGAAAGGAATTCTCCCTTCACTCTATTCTGGGGGGGAGGGTTTTAAAAGCTTTGTACTTTACAGAAGTGGAGTATAGTACACATATACACATGAAATTTCTCAATCAGATATGCCTTTTAAACTAATGGGTTTCTAAGGTCTTGTCTACAGTGAAGATTTGCCAATTTGAGGCAAGAAGGGCTGACTATACCAGTAAAAGTTGCAGCTTAGAGCATTTACCCTGTTTACACTATGGCTTTTCACCACTGCATTTATTCCAAAAGCTAGAATTCCATGTAAGCAAGGCCTCAGTAACTTCCTTCGCTGCAGCACTGTTCTGCATTCCATGAACCTTAGCTGATTCTTTCATGAACTATAGCTTACTTACCAGCAGTTGTTTAGAGTGGGTGGCCAGTAGATAGATATATCTATGTAGGATAGCCATTCTTTTCCAAACAACTGATAAAAGTGGCAGAGAGGTGAGCACCCTCTGAAATGCATTTGTAAAAGATGAAAAAAACAGCAACAAAAGAGATAAGCTTGCAAAGGTGGGAGCAGATACTAAGGAAGCTTCTACTTAAGTCTGGCCTTAAGCTTTGCCCTGCCCAAGCTGCCAGAATTTGGGAATTGAGGAGAAAAAGCTAAAGCCAGGAATTGCTTCTTCAGGTTTCATTATCAGACAGGGGAAGAGGTTTGATAGTGAGGTGTTGTCCTCTCCCCCATGCCAAGTTGCTGTCCAAGAGGACCAGCACCTACAAGTTATAATGCCTGCATTAAATAAAGGATCTTGAAGTGGCCAGTTGCTCTGATTAGGGCTATCCTTTTCATCTTCCCCTCTGCAAGGACCTAAAACAAACACCTTCCAGCACGTAGAAAGGGCCTTATAGTATTCCTGAGGAGGCATTTGTGGCTATTCCCCTTGCTGTGCCTCTTCTGAGTAGCTTCAGTACTAAAGAGCACCCATGCAGCCTATTGGACAGTCCCATAATCAGCCATAGGACGACATGCAAATATGTCAAATGTTTGTGGTTAGAGCCACAAATGATGACGGTGGAGGTTATAGGGAACAGTACAATTACAGAAAGCTGTAAAGAAAATTACAGAAAACTGAGGAAACAGTTTTAAAAAATCCCCCAAATACACTTTTTCCACACAGAAAAAAACCACACTCACTTTTGGCTGCAATATTTTTTAATGGAAAAGACTCAACGTTGTATATATTTATTAGCATTAACTAAATTGGGATTGTGTGAAAAGCAAATGAATACACACCAACAATTTTAAAATGAAGTAAATATGAAATTAGCACTCTGATTAAAGTTAAAAGGATTATAAAGGTAGGTTGTACATCAGACATCATTAAGTTCAATTGCTAATCAAAACAGGCTATCACTGGAGTTATTCAGTGTAGTCTTTCCATGCAGCAACAGGGGATATTGTCAGGTAAAAAGTTCAAAAACACTTTCTATTTTCAGTAAAAGGCTCAACCTATTCAAAAAAACACATCTTAAGTGGTCCGTTAATCTAAAGCCCTTATGGAGTTTTATTTTCAGTGTGCAAAGGGCCAAGATTTTTTAAAACATTAATGCACAGGTTATCAGAACATAGTGATACCACACACTTTCATACTGTGTAGCATTAGGCAAGTGGTATTAAGTTTCAGTCCTTAAAAGATTTCCTTTCTGCACTGAAAAGCTGAGGCCATTTTTACTCCAGACAAGCTTTAAGAATATGTATTTTCTAAAAATCAGAAAAAAGTTAATACAACTGAACAGGAAATTAATTTAGAGATTAAATAATTGCTACTTTTTCATGCAAACTAGCAAACGTATTCCCCATTAGCTCCTTGTACACCAATAGCTTTAGACAAGTTGTGCACTGTTCCATAAGGGCTTAATAAAATGTGATCAAAATTAATCTGACCACTTCCCAACACTTTGATACTAAGGTGATAGTTACCTTAAATATCTAAAACAGGTTGAAAAAGTGGTGGAATCCATGCAGGTCAGCAGCTGGAAAACACACTGCACAGGATTACACCCTATTAGAAGGCTTTCAAGCATCCAAACTTCCATTTTTGTTAAGTATTCTGAGATGTTTCCATTTCTAACTGTATTTGTCTATGTCCAAGAAACACGACTACCAGCAGTTTATTCAATATGTTAATTCTCTAAAAACAGAAATCTTTGGGTCACTATTACTTTTTTTTGGGGGGTACACCAATTCGTTTCAGTAAAATTCCAATTGTTACATCATCACATGCTGGGCACATACTAGCTTCAGAATTATTGATTCACAAAGATTAAGCACTGAAAAGTCTTGTCAGTTCAAATGCAATTTTAAACAGATTGGGCAACTGTTTCACTTCTCAGCAGCTGAAGATCTTGTTCACAAGAAAAAGCTGACCCGAAGGTCGGTCTTTAAAAACACATCTAACAGTTCTCTCATCGTGTGTCGGGGGTCAGAAAAAGTGTATTTCTTTCAAAACTTAGAATACATTTAACAGCCTTGGGCTGAGTTGTACATAGGATGCAAACAATAATTGCCATCCTTCAAAGGTTCACAAAAAATTGTTTCCAATTACGGAATAAGCTATCTAAAAAAGATAGAACCTTTCTCAAGATGAAGTTTTAGAATATTAACGGCAACCTTTTGAGTAAGGAAACTGCAACCCTATAGAGTACAGTCCAAACACCAGGGATGTAGGTTTGAAAGCACCAAGACATTTCATTTTACAATTGCTCTGGGCTTCAATATGCTTTAAGTGACAACCCATAAAAGAAGCGTCACATAGGCCCACAAAACACACAATCTTACTAATGCCTGTTAGGTCAATGTGCTTATATTCACTGGGCCTGCACTCGAATCAGTTGTAACACGAAGTTTTACCATAACTCAGTTACATATGAATATAGTTTGTCTTTTAGTTCAAAGTTTGTAAGAAAAATAAAGCAGATTAGTCAGACACAAACACAATGATTCAGCAGACTATAATCACACAACATGGATGTGTGGTGATCAGCAGGAAGATGACTTGGTTCTAATGCTTCAGGTTCCTCACTTCTACAACAAAATTCAGAATGCACAGTTATTTTCTTTTGTTCTTTGGTAAAAAAGAAAGTAATATTCTGTGAGAGACAAGTGTACAAAAGGGACATTGGAAATGCTTCGCATGAAGATACTACTTCTGGGGCTGAGTTTCTTGGAATTGATGGGTTTCTTTCCAGGAAGTTAAAAACCCAAATATAAGGACTCTGCCTTAAACTATATGACAGATACCCAAAATGAGATGCATAAAAATTAAGAAATCAATTCCAAAGTAAAGTGTAATTTACCATAGGACATACAAAGATTTAATATCAATTTACTTAACAATGGGAATGATTCCTTCAACATCCCATGAGGGGAAAAACAGTGGAGGACAGGAGGAAGTGGGTGGGAATGGAGAAGAGGGAATAAGATGAGCTGCTAAAAGGCAGATACAAGAAGGAAAATCATATGTTGCTTTTAACATTTAAATTTAGATATCTTCAAGAATTAAACAACGCACAACTGTGTTTATTAGCAATGAATTTTTAATTGATAAATCTTACCTCTTAAGGAGTCTGGTACAGCCACTTTTCTCTATCTCCATTCAGTTTCATACAGGCAAAAAGATCACAAACTGTAGGAAGGCCATAGTCCTGAAAAAGGGAATGTCCTTAATTATGTCCTAAATGTTTTATGTCCTAAAAAGTTAGCTTTCCTGTGTGTCTGCAATCTTTTAAAGGGGTCATATCAAAGAAAGTTAATACTTCTTTTGACATGAATCTTGGCTACATTAGCTTTACAAAGTTAGCTAGATTTTCAATACTGAGAGCTGTTTTATTTCAGCACTCTTAAAATAGTGGTTGAGCACTGAGGAAACAAGATTTTTTTAGAAAAAGCATGAGTTTGGTGTACGCACAGGGCAAGAAATAACTGTTTAAGCCAGTATAATTACCAGTGTATCTAGGAACAAACATTTAAAACTATGCTCACTTGTGCTTTCTTGCGCAGCAGCCATTTATCTTCCACTGAAGCCTGGCTGACATTTTCTATATTCTTTGAAGACAACACCCAACTGTTGACGTTCAGAGGAAGGTGAAATGGGGCCAGGAGGTCTAGAAAAGGACTCTTGAAGCTAACTTCTGCTTTCTCCTGGTTTGTCTTTTCTTCTGTGTTTGCTGCTTTGTGCTCTGCTTTGGCTAGCCAGGTTGTCAAAGGATTCTCAAGCAATGCTTTCAGAGGTTCTGCAACCTTCATTGAACTATCCAGTTTTACTGTGGTAGCTGGCTCCTCAGGAAGCTGCCTGGAGGGATGAAGCCAGATATTGACAGCAGATTTAGGTGTCTCAGGCTCCGGGTTCAACACAGGTGTCTGGTCCACTGGCATGCCATTTTTATCCTTGCCCTCTTTCTTCAGGAGCCACTTGCACAGAGCTTCCTTTTCACAGCTTTCATCACATATACACTCTGAAAAGCTAGTGCATGGCTCATTAGCTTTGCACACATCTTCCACTTTAAATGGGGCCTGGGTGTGCTGTAGAAGCCAGACACTGCTGGTGGATACTGCCGGTGATTTCTTCACATCTAGATGCTCATTCAGGCACTTAAGATTTCCAAGATTTTCTATCTCCACACTTTTCGCCTGGCTGCCACGACAATTTGTGCAGGAATCAGCTTTGGGAAGCCAATCATTTATGTTATATTCCTCCCTAAAAGATTTAAACATACATTTCTGTTTCTCTTCTGAAGCACTACTTTCATTTTCTGTGTTAGAAGGAGTAAGCAGCCAGTCAGAAATGTCCATGTCTTCTTGCTCAAGAAACTCTAATTCATCAATCTTTTCAGTGGAAAAGGAGGAGCGGATAGTGGAACTGGAGCTGTTGTGCTTATGGGAATCTGTTTTTTCAGACACTTCTTCTCTTTGATGATTCTGCAGGAGCCAATTTTTCAAATCTTTCAGATTTCCCCAGACTTCCTCAAAATAACAGACTTTGGATGAGTTTAAATCCTGAGAGGGTGGGGAAAAAATTTAGGTCCATTTAGTAACAATGAATATTCTGTGTTCAGTTACTGTTTGTACAGTAACAGTTCATAATATTTTGAGAATCAAGCATGATGTAACAAGGGTAAGGCAGACATACAAGAAAAGTATAATGGATACACTTCCCACTCTCAGTTGCAGCAGGATACTACACAGTTCCCTTTAATATATCTCATTTAGTATATGAAGAGCATACCTGGCTGGTCTCTGGCACATGCTTTTTCAAAAGCCAGTCATCGGGGTTGGTGCTGGGAACATATGGAGCATGGCAAATGGTAGCAGATTTGCTTCCAAGCAGCCAGTCACTGAGTGGGGAACCCAATGTTCCAGACAATAGTTTCTGCTAAAAAAGAATTTCACTGTAGAGGCAGACAATCTAGAGAGAATCTTAGAATGTACAGTATAACCAATGTATACCAATATTTATTAACCAAAAGAAGAACCACAGAAGTCCCTTCTCACATCATCATAAAAACATCTTCAGTCATCTATGTGGCAGAAAGCCAGCTTACTGCTGCGTAGTTTGTTTTTCCAATTGTTTCTAATAATTTAGAAACTGGACTGAAAACAGTTCTGTGTGTATACTTAATTTGTATGACCCACAGTAGTTCTGAAACTTATGACCCAATCACTGCAATCCTTTTAACATGAAAAATACCTTGAACTTTGATGCATCTCTGTGCAGGTGCCTGCATGGTACCTCCCAGCTGAACTGTTGCTATACTACTGGAATGGTTCCAAAATCCTAGTCTGGCAAATTCAGGACTCCATTTATCATCTACCATTTGGATTACAAGAGTCAAGCTGGAGCTGTCCCCCAATGTGCAAATTAACTCAAATTCATTTTTAAGGAGCTGATGTAAGGGAAGGTGGCAAAAGCAAACTAGAACATTCATCCAACAAGCCTTTTGTTTTAAAATACACCTTGCCAGGTTATTACTGGCTATTCATTCTGCAATTCGTTAACAGCCATAAAAGTTACTAGTTAGAAAAGCTGATAGTATTAACATAATCTTGCTATCTATCTTTAGTCAAATCATTTTTGCAGAAGACAAATATTCATTTTACCTGTTCATGTTGGGCCAGCATGCAGTTCTGCACCAACATCCAAGGGGAACTATTTTCTCTCTCAGGAGTTTGCTATTAAAAAAAATATATATGAACGATAACCATTTTCCTCACTTTTAAAACTCAACTTTATTAAAAAACCAAATGTTTAAACATTAAGGCTATAATGAAGCAGCATTAAAAGCACAGTTACAACTGGCAAATTCCTTTTGTACCCTGGTAACGTCAAGGTTACCGAACATTGTTTTTAAAAAGGGAAAGGGAAAAGCCTTCAAAATAAAGATATTATAGCAAATTTCAGTCTAGAGCAATTAAAGCAGAATTATTTCCGTATTTATAAAGGTAAATGCTCCCAGGGGCTTGGGCATGTACCTTTTTAAAAGCCATCACCAGTATTACCTACAACTGGCATCCTTGAAAGAAAATCCCCACACTAAATTCCAACTGCTACAACAAAACACTCCCACTATCACCGCTACTCCCACTCCCTTAGAGCTAGGCACCCTAATCTCCCAATCAACCTCTACCAAAACCATATTTGTATGTTAATTAAATGCTGTTATATTTTAGGAGGGGCTGCTGCACAAAACTTGACATATATAGACTGGCTGCAGATATAACTGAGGAGATACTTTTGAAATGGACTTCTTGACAAACCACGAATAGCTGGGGTTTTGTTATTATATAAATATCACATCCCACCCATGTGATCATGATCCTACCTGTCTGTTCAAGGAATTCTAGATTTTTTTGAAGTTGAAAATAAGAGTTGCCATATGCAATGGTTATTAAGTCACTGAAAGTATAAATTATATTACTAAAGCTATATTATAACATACACAAATACTTTATTTCAACTACAGCTTTAAAATGAACCCACTTGAATAAATGACTTGACGGTTCTGCAGACACTCTCTCCCCTTAAAAATATCTGAACCAAGTATTTTCTACAGTGATCCTACTGGGAAAGCCTTAGTACTCACCATTGTTTTAATTGAGCCAAATGATGTGATGGCCTGGCGAAGGAAAGATGCATCAGCTTCAAAGTTCAGGTTGGAAGACTCTTCTGGTTTGAGGGTCAGACTGCCCAGTCTGAAAGAATTAAGCAGATCTTTAATAAAAATCAAAGTTTGCCCATAAATTTAGTTAAATCCTACACTAGTTTTAACCTTATAAAACAGACAATATTTGTATAAAAGGTTTTAATTGGCTGTGCTGCAATCAGCCAAAAAAGATGAACTAAGTTGAATTATTTATTTAGCTTTCTATGTAAAAATAAAAACATGTCCATCCAAGGCTCTACGCAGGAGAAAAAGAGAAATATCGAGCAGAACACAAAACTCCTCTCCCCACTCACCCTTCTTCCCAGATCAACTGACATCAAACCTTAACCTCTGCAATAACCTGTACAAATAGGTGTGCTTGCATTACCATTTATGATATCCTAACTTTTCTGTAAAGGATCAATTTAAAAATCTTACACTGAGATTTTCAAAAGCAGTCCTGGGTAGTTAGCCGCACTTATCGTCTATCCTAGACTGTTTGAAAATCTCACCATTGCTAAAAAAGCAATTACTGAAAATAGCAAATAGTAAAGTATTATAAAAACATTTAAGATAACTATGTAGAAGAGATGGACTACCGACATTATGACCAAAAAGCAGTTTAAATTCAATGTAGTCAAAATGAATAGCAGTCTCATTTATTCATAACATGTAATATTTTTACCTCTCCAGGCACACTGAAATCTGATTGACTAGGTCATTACTATGGGGATGTTCCAGTTGGTGGATAAGACAATTGAACTGTCCCAGCAACTATATGAAAAACAAAACAATATTATTGCCTTGGCTCCAGTAAAGGCATCACATATTCAAATTCATACTCTTACACAGGATGAAATGCATACACAACACAGGATATACCTGTTCATGACTAATTTGTACTTTAACATGAGTATATACGAGCAAGGTCAAAGTTAATTAAGGGCAATATATAGCTAAACTGAGTTCAACACACAAATCTTACCCAGTAGAGTTGGTGTGCTTGCTGTTGCAAGGTCTCTTCTTTGAGCTGCTGAATGAGATCTACCTGTTCAAGCAGCCAAACTTCACGACTGCGCAGACATTCCATATGACGACTTATGCAGCTATGAATCTGAGCTTTGACCTGCAAGATAAATACCACCTCCATTTAATATTTCTGGAATGTCTGCTGAATAGTTCAAATCAGAGAAAATGTGGCTACCCAATTCCACAGTAAGATGATATTAAATAGTAATATTTGTCATTTTTATATTCATATCACATTAACACTTAGTCACCCAAAGTCCCTAATCAGAATGAGGGCACCACTATGTATCACAGGCAAGCAGAGGCAGCAGGATGGGGAAGATGGGAGGGGAAATGTATTGACACACAAACAGACATTAGCCTCCACCACCTTCATTTTACCCAATAAAGCACATTTAATGTACAAATACAAACCATTTGCAAATCCATGTCATTACAAGTTTATTCATCAAAGACATGGGCTTTTACCCAACATACTTACCAGTTACCTCACTGCATTCCCATTGAAGGAGTACCCAAATACAAAGGATAATCAGTTTATTAATGCAGCTGTACCACTACATATCGTTTGTAGCACCTTTATATCTTACAGTTTAACAAAGAGTTATTTCCAGTGGCATAAATAGTGAATCACTAAAGAAATCCCATTACAAATAAGAAACTATTAATAAAACCCAGAGACCAACATAAAACATATTCTAGTCAGATCATGCAGTTTCTCAGCATCCACTTAATTTTGCCTGGTAAGGTTAGCAGTGCTCAAATGCTTATGTCTTGTAAAGAGTATAGTTGATTAACAGTGAGATAACGGTGCTTCTATGATAGATTTCAGCTTACTGTCTCAGGACCCCATGTATGTTCCAGAAATACCAATCAAAACTATGGTCATAGACTGACAAAATGTTAAGACTTTTTAAAAGTACATTTTAAATACCTCTCTCCAGTTGTCTTTAATTTGTTGTTCAGCCTTGACAATTCCAGCAATAGCTGACTCCAAGTCTTTCTTAGCTTGAAGGCACTTCACAAGAGGCTCCTTACTGCAGGAGCTTCCACTCCTGTCCTGTGGTGGGCTCATTCTTGACAGTATTCCTAAACCACAAGGAAATTTTGTTTTAACAACAGTGAAATGTAAATATTTCCAAAAGTCCCTGAAAGGATAAGAATGAGATGGGCTGTTCTGAACAGCCATCTGCATCTACTATCTCAGTCAGATTAATTTATTATTGAAAACACATTTGAAGTGGAACTTTTCTGAAGGTCAAAAGACCTAATACTAAAATGACTAATAATAAAATAAGACACTAATGTCCGGTAACTTGTACAACTCTATGGACAGCATATCTGAATATACCAGTCTTCGGCTTGGTTGTCTTCTCTGTTTAGATATTGCAAACTGCTGTGTATCAAATGTAATGTGCTACGGAAAACACTTTGGGTGTTTAACCAAGTTGCCTGGAAAAATATTCATGAGGTGTTCACATCAAGGTTTTGAGATTCTTCAGGGTAATTTTTCAGCATAGTAATTTACCCACACTAACAATATTAAAAGATGTACTGTGCTGCTAAATATTAATATGCTGAAAACTTCCCAATTAGATTTCTGTTTTCCAATGCTTTTAAACTTTTTTCTAGCTAAGGAAGACATTCCTCATGGAGGATGGATGAGGTCCCAGATGACTGTAGCAGGGCAAATATACTACCTATTTTTTAAAAGGGGAAAAAAAAAAAAAAATGAGGACCTGGGCGGGATTACAGACCTGTCAGCCTAACTTTGATACCTGGAAAAATACTCTAAAAAATTATTAAATAATTAATTTGTAATCACCTAGAGGATAATAGCGTTATAAGGAATAGCCAGCATGGAATTGTCAAGAACAAATCATGCCATATTAACCTAATTTCCTTCTTTGACAGGGTTATTAGCCCAACAGATGGGGGAAAGCTGTAGATATGATAAAGCCTGACTGTAGTAAGGCTTTTGACACAGTCCCACATGACAGTCTCGTAAACTAACTAGAGAAATATGGTCTAGATTAAATTACTATATGATGGGTGCATAACTAATTGAAAGATCATACTCAAAGAATAAATTATCAATGGTTCAATGTAAAACTGGGAGAACATATCCATTAGGGACCCACAAGGTTATATCCTTGGTCTATTCAATACTTTCATTAACAATTTGGATAATGGAGTGGAGAGCATGTTTTTAAAATTTACAGATGACACCAAAGTGGAAGGGGTCACAAGCATTTTGGAAGACCAGAATTTGAAAGGACCTTGACAATCTGGAGAATTAGTCTGAAATTAACTAGATGAAATTGAATAAATTCAAAGTACTACACTTAGGAAGGAAAAATCAAATGCACAGATACAAAATGGGGAATGACTGGCTAGGCAGCATTCAGCTAGTACTGGTGAAAAGGTTCTGGGGGACACACAGGATGACAAGTTAAATATGAGCCAACAATGTGAAAAAGCAAATGTAACTCTGGAGGGTATTAACAGGATTATCGTATGTAAGACACAGAAGGTAACTGTCCACTCTACTTGGTACACGTGAGGCTTCAACTGGACTAATGTGTCCAGTTCCGAGCAACACATTTTAGGAAAGATGTGGACAAACTGGAGAGAACCTACAGGAGAGCTACAAAAACTAAGTTTTAGAAAATATGACCTATGAGGAAAGGTTAAAAAACTGGGCAAATTTGCTCGAGAAAACAAGATTGAGGGGATTTGATAACAGTCTTCAATAGCTATTATACAAGCTATTAGTAAGAGGACAGTGATTGATGGTTCTACATGTCTGCTGACAGTAGGACAAGAATTAATCATTAATCTGCAGCAAAGGAGTTTTAGGTTAGATATTAGGAAAAGCTTTCTGACTATAAGGATAATTAAAAACTGGACTACCCTTCCAAAAGAGGTGGTGCCAATCCCCCATCATCAGATGTTTTTAAGAACAGGTTAGACAAACACCTGTCAGAGATGGTTTGGCTACCTATCCTTAGGTCCTACCTCAGGATAAGGAGCTAGACTAGACAACCTCTCGAGGTCTCTTCTAGCCCTACACTTCTATTATTCTATCTTTGCTAATATCAGCCACCAATATGCAAATCGCCACTTGCCAAGTTACCTAGTCATTTCAGTCATACACAATAATTTGTTAGTTCAAATTTCCTTTAACCAGTCATTAATTTGAGACTTGCCTAAATAACCTCTGATTTTATTATATCAGCCTACAGAGCTCTATCCATCCAAGAATGTTTTAGAAAGTTTCCCCTGGTTGTAACAGCAGTTTAGATCTACTGGGGTTTACACAAGGGTACACAACATTTCTGTCACTGGTGGAGCTGAACCTACTTTCGCAGCATTAGGAAATGTTTAGAAAATGCTGATGCGGTATTCTGAGAGGCCTAATTAAGAACAAGAGCTAACAGATTCTTCGGAGCTGTGCTATAAAACATGAGATTCACTTAAAAAGACTATCAGGAAAGTGCAGTATCTATGGCCTTCTCTTAACTACGGAAAAGGGTAGTTTAGACTGAGTTTAAGTAGCAAATGTTAGCTAAGCCCAATGTACATCCCACCCTTTTCCTAGTCAGGACAAACCCTATTCTAAAAGCTGTGATTTTTTTTTTTTTTTTAAACTCACAGCAGTTACAGAGTGAGAGTTTTGTTGAAAGACTGAACTACACTGCTTCCAATACATGTTTTTAAAAAAGACTAATTACCTCATCCTATCCCCAAAAACACCAAGGGTCTTACAAAGATGTCAATAAGCAAACTAAGACCTTTACATCAATGCAAATTTTCTTATAATACATAAACAGCAATATAATCTAGCAATACATTTTCTTTCAGACTTCTTAACGTGTAAGTCACACCATCAGATTCTCTTTGATAAGATGATGTAAATATAAATGAAGTCTCACCACCAAAAGGTCTGAATAAGTCAGGTTACACAACCTCAGACTCATTACTGAATTTGACCCAAAACTTTTAGAAATCACCCACCAACTGTGTGTGTACAAACTGCTCAGTTTCAACATATCCTGAAGTGAAAAGAGCTGAGATACAGTATTTCTGCAGAAAGTTCTGTACATAAGCATTTTATAAACAAGGCAAAAGGTTAATGTGGTTAGAATTCTGCAATGCATGAAGATCTATACCACATTTATAGATACCATATCACTATTTTTTCCCTAATGTGGAAGGGCACTTGTTCCATGGAAAGGGACAGAAGTAACATTTTGTATGTAATATCAAAGATCACACCAGGGGTTGTAAAATAGTTATTTCATCCAATATCTCCTCCTCTTGAGAAACATACAATCATATTCAAGCAAAAACTGTAAGAGTACTTTAATTCCTTTTTTAAATTTACCTAAGTCTGCACCAAATTATTCAGGATGCAGAGGGCCAAGCTACCTTTTGCTTTCACTTGAATAATAGATATTTAATTCTAATATTAACACAATTCATTTACATTTTCAATTTATAAAACTTTTGTGATCCTTCTTCTTGCTAGTGATTTTCAGTCCAAGAGAAGCCTAAGTGCATCATTTCTGTTTAATTTTAATGTTCAGAGGACACTGCTAACTTAATTTATTTTTTTAACTAATTTTTTAAAAAAATTCTGATGCAGCCTCCTCTGAATATGTCTTGAGTTCTCTTTTTAAGTTTTTTTTTTTTTTTTTTTAAAGGAGTTTTCAGCTCCCCTGCTAATATTAAGCAGCATCTTTTGGGTGAGCCAAAAGCAAACTAATATGTTGGTTCTCTTCCCTTTACTTTCTTGAATGACCCTGCCTGCTACGCTGCTATGGTAAACTCCCTTTTGCGTAGCCTGGAGAAGAGTGTGAATGTGAGCCCATCCCCCAACCATTACATAAAACCAATGGTGCTACTGAGTAAGATGGAAGTGCAACTGCCCAACAAAACAAAGAAATTGGATATATATTAAGTGCTATTAAATGCACCTAATTAAATTGAACTGACCTTTCAATTACAGTAATCTTACCTACCAATTGTGACAATAGTAGTCAATTTTTTTCAGAAGATGTGATTTTGTTCAAGTTAACTTTGCAGTATATAGTTTCTATAAATAGTGAGCTTGAAGAGGTTTTGTGAAAATTATACTGGTTTTACACATTTATTGAATGCAAAACCAGAACAAGTTTCAATATTTTGCAACTTACACATTTTAAAAGAGTAAAATTGACAATGGTCAATTTCAATTTTGCTAGACCTTTTAGGGAAAAAACAGCAATAGCATGGATAGGGTTATAAGTAAACCACTGATCTCCCATAATCACCAACTAGATTTCTTATTGCTGACTGGTTTAGCACTCTGTACAGAACATTTTGTAAGCACCACATATAGCATCTTTCAAGATACTTTAAAACTAAACTACACATACACAGTACTGATGAAATGCAACCACCTCTGGAGTGAGGTGCAACCATCAAGGATGCATCTACTTCAGCAAATTTTGTAGCCGTAATTCACCACCCTTCGACTATCATTACCAGTGGTGGACCTGAAAGCTGTAGAATAGACAGGCCTCATGTATTTTACTACCTTTTCATCCAATTCATCTCTATTCTTCAGAACTACCAACCATCAGAACAGCCCTATTGGTATATTACAAACTGTTTGTGCAGGCAAGACCCAACTAGTTTTCCAAAAATGTAGAGTTGTAGGCAATTTCTGACCAAGGCCATTCACAATGCATGCCACTTGATCTTTAACACCCTCTTTTTGCAGAAAAAGAGACTCAGTTTTTAAGGTCAGACACAATAACTAAAGAATGAAGGGCCGAATTTGAGGGCTTGTCTACATGGGACACTCAGGAAAGTTAAACCAAAGTAACTAAAAGTGTGAAGGTAATGCACATAAAGCATATTATCAGCCACTACCCCAATGCTCTCATTCAAAAGTCAAGTGCCTTAGTTAACTAATTTAAGCTCTTTCTGCTCCAAGTAGCTGTTAAAGATCCAATGGCAGCCTTCAAGAATGTTCTTAGCCAAAATTGCCTAGCTTAAGCTACACTGAATGAACTAAGGCCACTTATGCTGAAGGTACTTGCCTTGCCACTGTCTCAATTATGTCTCATTGGTACAAAGCCACTGAGATGTCATGCACCCTAAATCACATGCAGAACAGCAAAATTGAGCTGTTTCAGACATTTTATACTTCAAATCTTTCTAAATTAAAAATGCTAATTGCAATGTCTTTAAATATAGGTATAGCATATTGGTGATGTGATACTGCAAATGTTCAGGGAAAAGGCTGCCTGTACATCTTACAACTTGTAGGATGAAAGTTCCTACATTAGCTGAAACTGCACTTCCATCCAGCATTTCTATTCAATGATGGAAATAATTCAGCAGTGACTCTGGTTATTATCAAGCTTTTAGTATTTTCTCTTTCCATATTCTCGTTAGAAACATTGATTCATACAGCTTTCTACGATTCACCAAAACCCTCTTTTAAACAAAACTGCAATTTTGTTCCAAACACATCTCTCTTCAGGAATGCACGCAAGTTTATAGTACAGAGGCAGGAGCACATGAATCCTTCATACAAAGCAATGCAATTGGATTTTCTGCTAAAAATGTCTGGAAATCAGCAACTTCGCTCGTTGTCTAAGTGACTGGTCCCAAAGATGTTTAACCTGTTCTCATTATTGTTCTATTCTGAATATAACACACAATATACTAACAGAAAATTCATGCAATCACAAGTCCTTATGGTAAATATTTTATACAGATTTTAAACCACACACTCATCCCGTTGTCTTTATGTCATATCCCTGCAGCAAAAGGCCAAGCCGCCCTGCTTACCTACCTGTTTACTGTTCGTCTTCCTTGCTGTGCGCAGTCAGGTCTAATGGCCCTTCTGTAACTCCTGCAAGTTTATCAGCTGTGAGCAGGCTTGGAATCTGCCAGCACAGCCTACTTTCTAAACCCACCCCTCGAGGCCCACGTGGCCAGGGCAGCCACAGCTGATACTCAGTCTTGCACGTATGCACAGAGAGGTGGGGTTTACGGGTGAACAGAGAACTGCCTGAAAACAACTGTGGTTGCAGAGCTGTGAGAGGACAGCCCGGAATGCCTCATGCACATAAAGCTGAGGGAGGAACAGAATTAACTGAATCGCTGCAGCACAAAGCAAGGAGAAGGGGCCGGATTGCTAATACAGAGACAGCAGAGGAGGGCTTGCTATACAGAAAGAACACAGCACAGGAGGATGTCCCCCTCCCCTTAGAGGCACACCTTACCCATATATGGACTTCTACCCTCTGTCCAATAGGACAATACAAAACGGGAAAGGCCACATTAGGGATCTTCAAAAACTGCAAGTATAGCACATGTCGTTCTCCAAACAATGTCCTTTCGGAAATTAAAAGATGGAATTTTGTTTGCCAAACCTGTTTGCTATTAGTTACTCCAGGCCGAGCATGCAATCTGTGTGGCTAACAAATATGGATCCATTTTCTCAGAAAGATCTGTAGTTTAGCCATTGAACCAAATCCTCCACAGTACGTGTAATAGAGACAATCTGTCCACATCGAAATCTTAGTATTTTATTCAGCAAGGTCAAAAATAATTGGATTGAGATGGGAGAACCGTATGCCCTTTCTAAAACAGACAGCTATTACTCTCATACCGTTCTTGTACAATTCCAATGACAACCCCCCACCGCCACTCTCAATAGCAAACCCATGAAGTAAGTTCCTCCAAGGACAATTTTGCTTGTAGGATACTATGCACTAGTTAATGCTGCACACACCGTACTAAGATACCTATAGGCACAGGATGCACAAGACTCAGGGTCCAATTATTTTAATATGTGCCTAGTTTACAATGATTCTTTTAAAATAAGTGAAGTAGCTGATGACAGCTCAACAGGCTTAATGTTTTAGGATGTTTTGGTATTATCCTTGCTCGTTTCAGGGAGTAGGTGTAAAATGCATAATTAGGAAATTCTTTATGGCAAATCCAGTTAATTGATACATGAAAGACACTCCCAATAATTCAGTACAGCTTTTTTACAAAATGGGTTGGAAGTGCTTTCTTGAGTGCAGTTCCTTAGACAATTTTATAAACACCTAATATACACACAGCTAATTAGCATTAGCCAGAAAGCTACATATCTAAGCTATGAAAATATTTTCTCTCTCTCATTATTTCTTACAGTAATGATTCCTCTGGACAAACTCAGTAAATGTCAACAATTATTTAGAAAACAAATGATTAATGCTTTCAGGATATCAATATAGGACTAAAAGATACATCCAGGAGACAGAGAGAGAGGTATCTTTTGATCCAGAATTTTAAATGTATGGGTAAATCTCTACTTCACCCGTCCAAGTGAATAATTCAAAATGTAACATCTATTTTTCTATCATTAGTTCTCAGATAGATTTGAGGTACGCTAAATAAAGATTTTTCCAAACAGTGAACAAATCTCAAAATAAACTATGCTCTTCTTGTATTAAAGACATCTGAAGTTCTCCAAATATTGCTCCAGGACCAGATCTTTTGGGATTAAAAAAAAAAAAAGTTATCTGAGCAACAAGTTCAGTTAGGAATGTACTGGTACTGACTGCCTCAGAGTAATACCCACTTGACAACACTGCACCACTGTAATTGCTCCTGCTTAGATACAAATAATACCTAAATCTTGTATAGTGCTTTTCATCAACAAATCTGAATGTGCGTCACAGTCTAATGTACTTATCCTCACAACATCACCGTGAAATAGAGAAGTATTATAAATTATTATCCCCAAAAAGGACCAAATAAAGAAAATCAAATTCCTATTAAGGGCCAATGTCACAGAAAGTGGTAAAATTATTACAATTCTACTGCATGTTTTGACAGGAATTCATTCTTATATCAACTGATTAAAATTTCCTGTTGTTATAGGGAGTGCTCAAAAACTACCATAGATCATTTTAAAAGCCCTCCACATTAGCTAGGAAAGTATCTTAAATGCTTATATCCAGGCTCTACCCAGCAATACAGGTGGTCAATTAGCTCATTCCAGGCTTAGTATGATTCTTTCCTAGCATATGCATTCTAGTATCCATCCATGTGTCAGTTTAAACCACAAAACCAGAAACTCACTTTTTTCCCCACACATCCAGTCACTGGATGCAGTAATGCATGTTACATACTAAAATGATACATACAATATACTCAGTGAACATGTGGTCAGCCTGTTTTACTTGTTAGGAGGCAAGGAATAAAGGCTGTGAACCAGATGCAATAGTCACAAGCTTTTCACTACTGTTGGTTTTCATTATGGAATCTTGGTCTTTCACACAGCAAGCGGTCAGAGAAAAAAAATTAACAGGAAAATATGCCACAAAAATTGGCAAGGGAGGATTGGGGGCAGATACTTCGTGTTAACATCAATTTACAGAAAGAGTCACAGGCATTGTAATTCTTTGTCTCCCAGTTTCAAAACACTCTGCTAAAGGCTTCAGAAAAGGAGTGTTTTACTCCTCTTCATGACTAACCAGCAGTGAAAGCTCCTCAGCTACAAAATGAAGACCATTATGCATAGCCTCAAGGTGATAGAAGTCAGAATTTTCAGTGCTCAAACTGAGACCTTTTTCCCAGGACCCTAAAGGATTATTTTCCATATTTCTCAGTTCTTGCATTTTTATGTTTTGATCCAACGATCAGGGACCAAGGAATAACTTTTGGTTTAATGAAAAGATCACATGGTTGGGGGGTTTTCCCTTACTGCACAGACAATCGGCAAACTGAACAGAAAACTCGTTGTACCAGCTTTTCATCTACCACACCATCATTTGAATTATTACTTATATAGATTGGTTTCAGAGATTTCAAATGCAGATTGGGCCAGAAACACCCATTAAACTGGTAATTTCTCAACATTACTTACCACGCTAAGAGAATTTTTGGACACGAACAACTTATTCTTCACAGAATCCATCTATACTAGTAAAATGACTTGTTGACTATGGTTGTCAGTAACTGCTCTCCGCAATGATCCCAAATAAGACAGTGTTGAAAACAGTTTAGGTTGCTAATGCTTGTCTATATTAAAACTGAGCTGTCTCCCATTATAATACCAATGAATTGTGGTTCTCCTGAAGTACCCTTCCAGAATGCAGCTCCCACAAACCCATTTAACAGATAAAGTGCTGTAGCAAAATGTAAAGTGTAATCCCTATTATTAGCATTTTTTCAATCTAAAATGGCATGTATTTTATAAAACATGGGTGTCAGCATTCTCCCTCTCCAAAAGAGAGGTCTAAAAGTCTTTGTTGTATGCTGTATCTTATAAAACAGAAGCCACACAGAGTTACAGAAGCTGCAGTAGGCTCAAAACAAGAGAGGAATCTGAAATCACCTTAATGAACAACACCACTTCACATAATGTCTTTGCAAAACTGGAAACTATATATGTTCTTTATCTACCCATGCCTTTTTGGAATAGTATCAAGTGAATTTATGTAGCTCCAATTCCATCCACACTAACATTGGAATGGTTCAGACTGAATGAGTTATAAGATTTGCTCAGAGTTAATGCAGTAATATCAATACACACTTGCGAAACATTACAAACACTACTGTGGAAACGTGTTCCAGATGTTTGAAATGGTTCTGTTAAGCGTTCAAAGTCTTTAATGTAGTTTGGACACAAATGGTCAGCACCCTTCTGAAAGCCTGATTGTGATTTTATTGCATCTGCATTAAAAGTAAATCTTTTTCAGTATCAGTGTGGGGTAGACCTGTTGCTGACCCCATTATTAGTAGGCAGAGATATTTTAACTGCGTCTGCCCCAGTATATTATAGAGACAAGGTGGGAGAGGTAATATTGTTTACTGGACCAACTTCTGTTGGTGAGAGAGACAGAGAGCTCTTCTTCAGGTCTGGGAAATGTACTCACGTCTGGTCTACATTACAGACCTACACTAGTATAACTACGTCACTCAATGGTATGAAATATCCACACACCTGAGCAACAGTTATACCGACCTAACCCCCCATATAGACAGCACTGTCAGCAGAAGAGCATCTCCCACCGACATAGCTAACACCTATCCATTTGACTGATTCTGTAGCTTTATTTGAGCTGTTTGTTCACAGAGACCTAAATGGAGACCAGTTTCCCTTTAGTGTGATTTGCAAATGTAATTTTAATTCTATCTCCTGGAGCAGTGTGATTGCCCCTCAATAACTAAGTTAAATGAAAAAAATGTCATGTTAAATGAAAGCTCTTTATGGAGTCCCCATGTCCATCCCTGTTATAGCAGTTCTTGTTCCAACATGATGTCCACCACAAACCATTCCATTACTTCAAGGCAATTCTGCAACCTCAATGAACGCAGGAATCAGTGAGCAGGATGTGAGGCACATTCCCTTGAAAAAAGTCATACAATATATTACAGTTGTCTACCTTTTTTTACTTTTAGAATATAACAGAGAGGCTTTCAGAGTAAAAAATGTCTGGTATGTCAAAAGAAATAACTTAAAGGAGTTCCACAACATGGTACATGGTGGGTTGTCACAATGCAGGGGATGATGTGACAAGAATGGACACAATAGTACCTGAAATAAAACTAATGTTTTAGGTGATAGGTAGTGCATAACCCTCAGCATGGTTACAGGGAGAGGCATTCAAGATATAATTAAAATTATTGGAATTTAACATATTACCATGGTAAATGACCTTACAAGGAAAATCCAAATACACATCTCTTTAAGACTGCTTCCATATACATCTTCCTTTCCACCTACTCCAGCCCTGTTCTGCCAATTCTGCTTCTCTTGGTACTATTCTTCTGTAAGCACCTCTCTGCCTTCTCCCATGCTACCCCTTTCAAAAACCACCTTAGACAGCTATTTATTTTGACCCTCCCTTCAAAACTAAGCATTTCTGTAACCTACCTGCAATTTTAAAAGAATTCTTCCATACTTTGTCTTACCTAACCTAGATTTAAACTCTTTGCAGAACACTATGCCCACCTATGGCACTGTATTAAAAAGCAAAGTTATAATCACTACAGATAAAAATTTCAAAAATGCTTAAGTCCGAGTGATTCAGGCTTGGCCTACACCTAAAAGTTAGGTAAAAATAACTGTCAGGGGTCTGAAAAAACCACATCCCTAACCACATAGCTATGCTGTCATAACCCCAGTGTAGAAAGCTATGTCAACAGAAATCCATGGACATAGTCACCATCTTTTGAGAAGGCTACACCAACAGAAAACCCCTTCGGTCAGCATAGCATGCATCTATACTACACTACAAGACTGTGATGTTATACTTACACTGACACAGCCTTAGGTTCTTTTGAAAAATTTGCCCTAGATCTAAGTGCCAAAAGTAAGACAAAAAAGTTTTTTTATCATGCCAATATATTTATCCAGAACACTTGATAAAGAATGCCCCTATGTTTATGTCTGATTGTGTAGGTTAGGATGCAGGAAATATTTCACCATTTTAATACAATGAAAATAGAATTTTCAAAATTGTTTAATGCAATTAGGTTCAGTGCCACGCACAATAAAATGTAAGATAAATTAATTACAAAACCAACAGGGCTGCTGAGTCTTAATTTTTAAAATAATTTTTTCCATTTACTGTGCAGCTCAGAGTAAACACACCTGTGCACCTGTCACTTTTTTTAGGGCATCAGCCCGCAGAGAATTGTTTTGTTTTTGCAATGCAAAAGCTCCCTTTTAAAAGAAGAGTCATGTTTGCAGTCACTGGACTTTTACATTTGCAATGACGTGCATACAAAACTGACAGGCTCCTAGTGTTATATAGATTGTGGCAGCCCCCCACCACCCCACCATGTGCTGTTCAAACAGAGGAAGTGTCTAGGACTGCCCTAAGATCCTCGCCAAGTCCCGCACGCTCTGCCTACGCTCCCCACCCTCACCCCAACCCAGCCCATTCACTGCCCCGGCGGGCACTGCCCGTCCCCTCCCCGCTGACGGACAGGGCAGGCAGCAGCGTCTATTCATCTCCGTCCGCCCGCACCACGTCTCCGCGCCCGCACTCCCAGCTACCCGCCCCCGTGCGTTACCCCGCAAGGCCTGAGGCCCCGGCCGGGGGGGGAGGGAGGGGGCCCAGGGCAGCGACGCCGAGCGGCCTGCTCCCGCCCGTCAGTTACCGGCACGAAGGGCGGGGGAGAGCCCCGAGGGCGGAGCGGCGGCGGAGCCCGGCCGGGACGCGGATCCTAGGCTCTGGGCGAGCACGAGCCGGCGGGGTTTCCCCAGCGAGTGAGCACAGCCCGAGCCGGCGGCCACCTGCCCCCAGGGCGCTCGCGCGGTCAGGGCTGCCGTCGTGTCCCGGCGGGCTCGGGCTCCGCACTTACCGGGCGGGGTCTCAGAGTCTCAGCGGTTGTTTGACCTCACGGGCCGGCGGGCAGCTTAGCGGAAAGGGAGACGAGGTGAGCGGCTGCTCTCGCGAGAACTCTGCCTCTCGTGAGACTTCGCGCCGCGGAGCCGTGGTCGGGTGCTGCCCACTGGCGCCAGTGAGGCGCCTCTACACGCCCTTCGCTCGCTGGCGGGCGGAGCTGCGCCTGCGCCTGCCCCCGCTGCGCCGGCGCGTTACCAGCCCGCGTTCCCCGCCGCGCTGGAAGTGAACTGGGAGTCTGGGGCTGCGCATGCTCAAAAGCCCTGCCCTCGACTCGTGACGCGCTGCGCTGGTGCCTTTCTTCCTGACCCGGCCGCCTCACGGGGCGGGGGAGGGACAGGCCGAGGAGAGAGGCGGGCTCAGAGTGGGGAGGGGGAAGGCTGCCAGCGCGGGGTGCGGCTGAGGGTCCCGGGCCGGGGTCTGGCTCGCAGGAGCTCCCAGGCTTGGGGAAGGCAGCGCCTGTCAACCCGGAGCGCTAAGCCCACGGCCTCTTCCTCACGAACATTGCTTTTGCTAAAGGAGGGGCTGTCGGGCGGCACAGATCTCCTTTAACTGCCCCATCCTGCCTGCATCTCAGACAGGATCTCGTCCGGCTGAGTTGTGGGCGAGAGCTCTCCAGCCGTTGGAGATTGCTTTTGTGGGTAGTGTCTGACTCAGCCTCCCTGTCTGAGGGAGACAGACCTGATAAGGGATGGGGTATGCTGCAATGAGTGTGGGGGGCAGGTGGCTCAGCCAGCTCCCAAACCACAGCAAGTTTGGTCAAAGGCAGAGCCCTAAGGCTGCCTCACAGGAAGCCCTAGCTTGAAGCAGAGAATTCTGTCCACTTCTGTCAGTGCCAGCCTCCCCAGCTACCCATCAGCACCAAGCCAAGCCTCCCATTCACCCTCCAACCACCCACTCACCCACAAGCACCCAGCTTTGCTGCCACCCCTCCTGCCCTCCATCATCCAGACTGCTTTACCTCATTTTTCTATCCCCCGCCCACATGGCCCTGCCCACCCTGCTTTTCAGTCCCCTTCACAATCCCCTAACACCCCTGCGACAACTGCAGCACATACTTAGGCCTGGTCTACACTAGAGTTTTTTCAACAAAAGTCACATTTTGTCAACAAAACGGTCCTGGTGTACACACTGCAATGACTTTTTGTCGACAAAACCACCTAGATGAGGGGCGTAGTGCCTTTTTCGGCAAACTTTTAGCGAAAAAGCATGAGTGTAGATACTGTCCTGAGGTTATATCGCTGAAAATAGCCTCCCAATTATCCCAGAATGCCATCCTGAGTGCTGCTCTGGTAAGCAGTTTGAACGCTGCAGCCATCTGCCCCTCCCCTTTCAAAAGCCAGGAAGTTTTCAAGTTAAGTCACAGTGGAGAGAGCTCACTCCACAGCAGCAGCAAATGTCTCTGTATGTATGTGTGTCTCTCTCTCATACATACACACACTCCCTCCCTCCCTGTCACACACTTTCTTTTTTACCCCTTCCCCCTGCTTCTGAGGGCTTGTGTTTGTGTTCAGCAGAGTCAATTTGGCTGACGGCAGTTTAAAAGCAGCTGTCAAACTAGTAGGATGACCAAGGAATGGGATTCAGAAACTTTCATCATGTGGTACTGTGTCTGTCCCGTGAGACATTGCAAACCCTTCCCACAGCACCTTGCGTGCAGTTGCACAGTGGGATAGCTACCCACAGTGCATTGCTCCATGTCAACAAAAGAGTTGATAGTGTGAATGCCCTCCTCTGATAGAAGGAGACAGTGAAAACACACAACAGCGATTTAATTACAGCGGTGGCCGTATACCGGCAAAACTTTTGTCGACAAAACTTTCTAGTGTAGACAAGGGCTAGATAGAAAAGTCCCTTATTCAGAAAATTTTCACTAGCACATAGGTAGCTCCAATTCCTGAGGGAAACTCCCCAGTCTTCTCTGTCCACTAGTGGAGGAAGTTTCCTCATACTTGTTTCAAACTAATTTTTCAGGCCTTCAGGCAAGGAACCAAGGGGATAAGCCTGGATGCCTAGAGAAGGCCCTTTGGCTCACCAACTTTCTGTGTCCCACAGTTCGAGAGAACTACTAATGATTTAAAGAATAGATGCAGAGGTAGGGGTGACAGAGCAGTTCCACCTCCCAAAGGAAACCCATCTCTCCAAAAACAACAGCAGAAACAAAGGTGTGAACAATACCTCACCACTCCCTTTTCATTGCAGTGAGGTGTTAATTTACATCTATAAAAGTTAATGTTTTAAAAGAGAAGAAGTCAAAGAGATCAAGCACTTTGTAGAAATTACTCCATTGTCTTTTTGCTTTCTTCCAAACCTCCAAAATCCCCCACTGCCTCTTCCCACCCTTTAATTATTTTAGAAGGAGCTCTCTCTCTCCAAAGCAACTTCAAGCCTATGCCCCATCTATTACAGAAGGAGAAAAGCTTTAAGTTTCTTAATAAAAAAATTGCAATATGGTAGCTCATCAAATCCCTATAATAGACACAGGGTTCCTTTACTTAATCACTAAATAAATCACCTGGCAACGGATGCTGAACTTTTAAGTATCCTGAATTTCTTTTTTAAGGATGTCCCATAATTGGTTGTTCCTTCATGCCTAGTGCCACCTTCAGTATTGTCTGATGTACATCCTATTACTTTTGATTAGTAGTTCACTTCCAGACGAAAGCAGATGAATGGAGAAGAGTTCTCCCTGCACTGTGGAAGCAGAAGGGAGAGTTTGGGATCTAAGAAGAAAAAATGGCAGAAAGCACATGGGGGACTGAGAAAGGAAAGAAACAACAAGAGTAAGGAAAGGGTCTGTGAAAGCTAGCTCTAACTGAACCGTACCCATCCCTGAAAATTTAACCTTGTGATCTGGTACTCAGGAAAGGGGAAACAAGTGGAGGCTACAGCAGATTCATTTAGCTTGCCCTCTGCACAGGGCCCAATTAACTCAAAAGTTGGAGATAAACAAAAAAATATTTATTTAAAGATTTTTATTTTTTTCCACTTAAGCTGCATTTCATGTCTTTACAAAAAAAAGTCCCGGATTCTGGTTGCTTCAATCCAGGAAACGTAAGCAGAAGTCCTGGTAAAGACGCTGGGTTTGTTCTCCACTTTGCATCCAACAGGTCCAAAGCTAACTATGCCATGCACTTCCCACTTTTCTCTTCTTATCTGGCAAACTAGTGGTCCACCTGAATCTCCCTGAAAGAAACAACCATTAGATGGGACTTAGAATTGCAAGAGATTGCTATCTATGCCAATGACTTGGTGCTCTTTAACAGCTCTATCTACAGAACAAATCAGACTTTTTGCATGAGACATAATGCACAAAACACTACCAGATCTTCTTTTAACCAGTGTCATTAGGGTATAGAAGCAGCTGTAGAGCTGCACTGGAGTTCTTAGCTCTGAGATATCTTGAGGCAAGGCTTGCCACTTACAAGTGAGGAAAACACCATGTTTTAGCAGGATAATCTTGATGAGATTGAGCTGTCAAGTGGGAATCCTCTTTAGGATTCAAAAACACATGGGCCGCATGCACATCATTTTCTGCCAAACACATAAGGATATTAGATACAAACTAAGTCAGCTCATTGTTCTTTAAAGCTCCCTAATCATGTATTGGATTAAGAATGTTGATGATTCAAAGACATAATAATAGTATACAGAGTGTTTCATCTTTTAAATCAGAGGTCTGAATCAAGGCTAGGTTGGTCATTACTACCATCTGATGTGTGTTCAGTGGCTCATGAACTGAATAAGTCATCTTGATCCAATTTCTACTAAACAAATGTACAGCTCACAAAAACCACTTCAACCAGCACTAATGTGCACTGTGGTTGGGCAGTCATAACAGAGAGGTCAACGACTGAGTAGGCTAATGAACCAATTACTTTCATAATTCTTGAGGGGATGCATCCAGAGTGGATAAAAGGGCATGTTGACAGGACTGTGTAGGGAAGTTTGCACTACAGCTGCTTGTACTGTAGCTGATCTATAGAAAGTACAGAGAACTTCAGTATCCAGAACTACCAATTAGTCACTTTTCACAAGCATAAAAAATTAACACTCCCCTCATCTTCTTCCCACAACCAAATATAAAATAATTGATTAATTCCCCTAAATAATGCCTGACCAAAAATATCATCATACAAATAATATGCACCTAGAAATTGCCTTGGTATTGGTACACATCTTTCCCTCATTATAATACAAAGAGATTGAAAAGTGAAATACCTTTAATTAGAATAAGTGAATAAGTAAGTGACAATACCCAAGCTTTTGACAAGAGATTCCTTTACAATAGTTATGGACATTTTTAGCAACCTTTTCTCTAAGGACATATACAGCTCTGAACATTTTTCCATATATAGTTGAACTGCAATGGCTTTAAAATAATTTCTTCCTGATTCTCACCCATACTTCTTACCCTCCCCCCAAATTTCTTTCTATTATTGAAATCAGGATACAGAAGTAATGCCGAAAACTAATGTCAAAAACTCTTTCCTGTAATTTGAGGCCTCTGACAATCCTAATCTATGCCACTGCTTTAAAACTATTTCTCTCCAATTGCATCAAGGATGTCCAAACTTTGTCCTACCAAGTACCACATTTAATTATCTTATTTGCTTTTAACAGAGAAGTTTGCAGCAGCCTTTATCCTAAACATGGGAGTATGCCACTTGTACACTACATATCCCAGCATGCAGTGTGGACCACTGCATATTGAAATATATAATCTTCATGGGCCACACACACACTTAGCTTTAAAGATAGGGGCAGCATTTTTTAGAAAGCATTTTTTAGAAATCCACAAACTACATGTTAGCTACCCTTGTGCTGAACAGTCTGATGTTTTCATTCATAGTCTGAATTAACAGCTAATTTTTGTACCTGACAGGCAGCAGAAGGTTCCCCAGTGTCCCTGAATCCAGCACAAAGCATTGACTGTCGAACTCTGTCTCCCCAGTACTTCTTTAGGCGACATGTACCAAAATCTATGATTGGCAACTTGGCCTGGTTCAAAACCTCAGACAAAGCCAGGTTTTCTTTCCCACCTTAAATAGATAAAACAGACGAGAAAAGGGAACATGAAGAACATTTCCGTTCTAACTATGAACGTTCCAGGTGACATGGAATGCAGTATTCATGTACAAATGTTCAAGATTTTAGTCTTTGTTTCAGATTTGCAGATTCCGCCATTCATTTTTTGTTTCGGATTTGTTAATTCTGATTTTTTGTTTTTTTTAAATAATAGTGTGTGTGTGTGTGTCTATTCCACAAATACAGTCAATTATGAAACTGCATTTCCCCACAATCTATCATCACAGTTTGCAGCTCGGAAAAAGGATCCACCTATTCATTCATCCCTGGGCAGGGTCATGGTATGTTGGCAGGCAGTAGAGGTAGGTTTGTACTGCTGCTGTCTATGTTTTCTCTCTTCTGCAGATAAGGAGACTTCAGTCTTCAGGACTAAACAGTCTGGCACTTTTCATGGGCATTAGTTAGAATATAAGATCTTTGGGGTAGGGAGTGTACCACAGATGTTTGTAGAGTGCTTTAAACAATGGGGCTGTGATCCTGATCGGAACCTCAAATGTGCTACCCAAATATAAAATAAATATATACATACATTAACATGAGCACAGGGAAGAACCTCAGAAGAAATATCTCAGTGGTTGTTGAAAGATTTAGCTGTGCAAGTATTCGGGCATTTGTTAGTTTCATTAATTGTTATCAAAATGCAGGGACTGTTCTGTGTTTATACAGCACCGAGCACAACGGGGTCCTTGTCAATGAGAAGGACTCCTAGGTGCTATGGTTATACAAGTATAACAGTATAACAGTAACATCATTTAAGAAAACAAGTCAGTTATCTACTTCAAGAAGTGCTGTTATACTAGGTACTTGCACTTCAGAAGCAATGGAAGCTATTTGGCTTTCTTGTACCTCAGCACTTAGGAAGGCATCCTGCCTATATTGCTATGTGCTATAAAAAGAATCATCCTCTGTATCATTGAAATTTCAAAGACTAACTGGCTAAAGTGGGTCTCTAAGAGACATGCACCTGCCACAGACAGGTGAAGTCTAACCTCTAAACGCATGCTACGAGAAGCACTCAGAAGTACCTCTTGTGTTCCCCCATCCAGTCACCCAACAGAATTGTCCTGGACGAAGAATGCTGTCTCTCTTAGGCAGGCAGGCATAGTGAATAAAATGGTTGGTCATAATGTCTTCTACAGACTTCACCAAGGCAATGTCATAATCCAGCTCATTTAGGTGAGGGTACCGGAAACACTCATGCCGATAAACTCGCTTCACATGGTAGACTCGCTCTGTGGATTCAGTATGGTTAAGGTTATGCTTGCCCAGGAGAATTCGCCAGTTGGCTGTATCTTCTGCCTTTCCCCTACAAAATTAAAACAACATAGGGTCTCATTATATTGAACCTACTGCCCTATTTTTAATGGGTACTTTCCATCTGATTATTTGCAATAGGTGCTACTCCCTACATTCACATAGTTTGCAGAAGGATGTTTACCCCAAACTTGCATGACAGTTATATCAAACGTTGTGACTTTAAATGACATTGTTTAGAAGTGCAAAATGGTAGTTTGCTGAAATAGGTGAAGGTGTATTTTTGATGAACAGTGAGATCCTGCCACAAAAGTAGATTAGAAATTAGTTAAGATTAGAAATTAGTTAGGGGTTCTGCTGACACCATAAACTCAAAGAGCAGCTTGCCTAATATTTAACAACAGCAAAAATACAGCTTGATTCTTCACTGCAGGAGGAAACAATGCATCATTATTATTTACAGCAGGCCTCCATATACTGTGGGAATAGATACATATTATAGATGCTTAGGGGGTATCTATAAAATATAACATTAAAAAGCAGGTTTAGATTTATGCACTTGTCTTTCACTTTTGGACATTGCACATGAATGTATAATGAGGTTCTGCATTAAAGATTCAGCACCATGTCTAGCTGACTGGGGAAAAGGAATGAATTTTATGCATTCCTTTAGGGTAAAATGCATTTCTCCTGAGTAAATGTGCTTTATACGAGGAACTTCAGCTCTGATTCAGCAAAGTATTTATTGGGTCTACTCATGTGCTTAAAGATAGGCACATACTTCAGTACCTCGCTGAGTTGAGGCCTAAGTGAGGATTAGGGGAATGGAATTCATCCCCTCACTGCTCTAACTGTGGGCAGGACATAGGACTTGCAGCTGTACATGGGGTTTCTAGCTACTGAATCTGTCACGCTTTGCCACTGTGCAGCTTATGTGGCATGACGGGCATTAGGCAGGGTCTTTGCAGTGGGGTGAATTTCAATCTTACACCACAATACACACTGGCATGGAGGTTGTCCAGATATTTTCAGAAAGTTTAAAGTCTTCCTAGTTAGACTGTAATTTATTGACTAGCTGGAAATACTTCTTGTTGACCAAGATCAGTTGCAATAGTTTCTATTGTTATCTGTTTGTAATATAATCTTTTACACTGTACTTCACTTGCATTTCTCCTTACTGTACAAACAAACTACATTACAAGTATTTTAAAAGGAGAGTTACAAAATATATGACACATGCACAGATGATCATCATGCCTGGTACAGGAAAAGGAATACTGAATACAAAGAAAGTTTACTAGGTACAGAAAATAATTGCTTGCTATATCATCATGAAAGAATAATAGTGGTTTTTTGTTTGTTCAAAAACCAGTGAGGACAAGCAAGACATTTTAACAACTGAGTAAACCCATATTTGCTTGGTTTTATTCCTTCCTGTGATGGTACCATATTTCTCAATCCAAGTAACAAAACTAGCAGTTCTTTTACCTCATTCATATGCTCTCTTTCAATATATTTTCCTAAGTAATACCCCATGGTTGTCATCTTTTGCATTTTGATGGATTTTTCTTTTGCTATTAACACCATAATTTCTAGGTTATGTTCCCCAGTTTAAGAACCCCCTAGAGGCATGCACAATTTTCCTTGATCAATTTCTATCAGTCTTTCTGAGTATCTCTTTTCATGGTCTCTCTGAGTCACAATGGCTGAAGTACAGAACATATCTAATTCTGCACTTACTTCTCCTTTTAGTGGTAATAAGTTTACAAAATATATTCCATAACCTCCAAGAACTCAAGCAAAAACTGCAAATGCAAAACTTACTTCTGAAAGCAGTGGGAAGCAGTGAGAACCCAGCTTTTGTGAATGAGAGTCCCTCCACACACATGAATGAATTTGCTATTTGTTCTAGTCCGAATCTAGAAAGAAAAATAAAGTTAGAAACTAATAGAACTTTATGTCAGAAGAGATTTCATTCTTGGGCACATTAAAGGAATGGATGAACTAATGATTGTGTAACAGTGCCCTCCATTGAGC
Source organism: Emydura macquarii macquarii (assembly GCF_026122565.2). Lineage (NCBI taxonomy): Eukaryota > Metazoa > Chordata > Testudines > Chelidae > Emydura > Emydura macquarii. The sequence continues at coordinate 3,075,015 of NW_027131527.1, forward strand.
AATATGTGTTACTAGCAGTTGTGGAAGGAACCCATGTACCTCAGCATTCTTTTTTGTGTGTGTAAAATGATGCTAAGGTAGAATTGTTAAGAAAGACCGGTGAGCTGTCATTGTGGAATGGAAAATGGGGTAGTGAAAAACCACTGTTAACTAATAAGCAATAATTATGGCGATATTTGTCGGTCCAGACCGTCAAGGCTCTCGTTCAAGCCCTCATTATTATGTTTTACTACTGTAATTTGGTCTCTAGCATTGAGGCCAGTCATATTGCCCTCTCAAGTCCATTCAAAGCATTACTGCAAGGATCATTTTTCTTGTTTGTTGTTCTGGTCACATCATCTCCCTCTTCGTATCCTCCATTGGTTCCTCTTCCAACATTAGGGCAAACGTAAGTTTCTTGTCTTTGCCTTTAAGGAACTTCACTGTTTATCCCCACTCGATCAGATCCATTCATTTTGCAAGTTGTTGAGTCTGCCTTCACTCTGCTTTGCCCACAAGCAAGGTGCTTTCTCCCATATTGCCCCATACTTGTACAAAAAAAATTCTGTCAAAATTCATCAAGCCACAATCATATCCTCTTTTAAATACCTCCTTAGCATCCACCTCTGCTGTGCTGATATCATTCTTATCTGGCATTGATTAAGCAAAAGGCAAGCTGTGACCTCTGCTTTTCTACTAAACTCTGTTTTATAATATCTTCCTCCCACCCCTCTCTTGTATGTCTGATTTGTCCACCTGTTACATCCTGTCTCCCATATAGTTCTATGGGACAGGGAAGGTCATCTTAGTTATTGTGCCAATCATAATAGGTCAATTCTAGGTTAGTGTTCCCTAAACTAGTGGCTCTCAACCTTTCCAGACTACTGTGCCCCTTTCAGGAGTCTGATTTGTTTTTGCGTACCCCAAGTTTCACCTCATTTAAAAACTACTTGCTTACAAAATCAGACTTAAAAATACAAAAGTGTCCCGGCACACTACTACTGAAAAATTGCTTACTTTCTCATTTTTACCATATAATTGTAAAATAAATCAATTGGAATATAAATATTGTACATTTCAGTGTATAATATATAAAGTAAGAAATGATGTAAGAAATGTTGGTTTGTGCTAACTTCGCTAGTGCTTTTTATGTAGCCTATTATAGCTAGGCAAATATCTAGACGAATTGATGTACCCCCCGGAAGAAATCTGCGTACCTCCAGTGATACACATACCCCTGCGTTAGAACCACTGCCCTAGACACTACCATAATACAAATTAATAATAATAGTTGGAAATCATTTACCTCTTTTTTTAGCTGATTGACTCACACAGATCTAAGAAAAATAGTTGCTCATTAGCTAATTTCAAATGTACTCAATATATACAGTACTGGGAAATTTAATCCTTTTGGTGTGAGACAACCCACTTCCAGCAACTGACCTTTCTAATCATGCAATGCTGTTGTTAAGCTTCTCTTGTATGGATTCTCATAGCAAATGATACTAAATTATCAGCAGCACAATCCACTATGAAACATATCCAGAGTTTAAGCTATAAAAGTGAGTGTGAATTTTTATGATTTCCCTTTTATTTGAAGTTTCATGACCCTTTGACTTTATGAAAAGCAACATTTTTTCCCCACCAAGATTTTCCTCTAACCACCCCATCCTTGCACATATGTGGTGCTTTCTTCAGCTGTGAGAAGAAAATCTTTCACCTGCATTATTATGGTTTGGAATAATCTCTGTGGGAATGAGTCACAGGGCAGAACTGTCCTGATTTTTGATCATGGATCCTGCTGGCTACACCTAGAACTGTCACACAAAATGCAAGAAAAGGGGGTTAAAAATTAGATTTGGTGTTCTTTATGCTCACGTCTGTAGATTGTTCATAGCAGTACAAGATATCCTACGTGGAAAGTGTGTCCTTTCTGAAATATACCTGGCCACCTTGCATGGCCCTATTACATTCCCTAACCCAGATAGAGGAGTCTAAACAAACAATAATATGCCACCTTCACTTTGAGGCATTCATTAGATTGCTTTCAGGGTATCACACCCTACACCCTGGTTGTGGGTGAGCACAGAACAGGAATTCATTTGATCCTTTCCATGGCTGTGTATGCTGAATTGCATGTCAGCAGCAGTCCTCAGCATGCCCAACTAGCAGTCTATGCCACTTAGGCAGCCCTGACTAAAACTCTGAAATTTAGCTCCACTGTCCCAACTGGAAGGTAACAACATTAATATATGAAAGGGAGGGATGAAAGAATCTTGCACGGAAGAATCCTTTGTGTTTTGTTTGTGAATCCTAACACAGCCCATCATCTCCCATTTTATCTAAACCGCAGGATATTATAAATTGTTTTTTTAACTTCAATTTCCCTTGCATGTTATCTATTTTCACTTCCAAATTCTCAGATCTCAGCCACACTTCAGTTATTGATTCCTTATATATACATCCCATTCTCTTCCCTGACCCATCTTTCTCCTGCAGAAATATAATCTTCTTGGAGGGCCAAGAAAATGTATCAGTGGTGGAAAGCATCAACAACTCTAAGAGTAGAGGACTATCTGAGCAAGAGGCTCTGGAGAAACCAGTTTATAAAAGACTCTTACTGGATGAATGAGAACCTGGGCTCCGTTTTTTAACTTGGTAGAATAATTCAGTCACATACCAATCTACTTTGTTTGGATACAAAAAACAGATGACATTACTAATGGTGAAAATGTATTGCTGTCTCAAAGTTCTGTATTTTCATCCATGTCATACAGAGACACTAGAGTGACCAGATAGCAAGTGTGAAAAATCGGGATAGAGAATGGAGGGTAATAGGCACATATATAAGAAAAAGCCCCAAATATTGGGACTGTCCCTCTTCTTTCTATTGCATTCTTTTTGCCTGCTCTGTAGCCAAGTCTTCATTATTCTTTAAGGAGTTATTTTCCCATGAAACTGCTGTATAAGTCTTGGTTTTAAAATTTATTTTGAAAGTCACGAGTCATCCTATTAATATACAGAGCAGTTAAAGAAAGAAAAGGAAATTTTGCTAGTTGGTTTGAGGAGGGTTAAGTAGGTAAAGCCTAAATTAAATGTGCTTCCACCAACTTTTTGGAAAGTATACTTTAATTCAGGTTAGATGGCTACATACTGTAGCTCACAAATAGTTTACAACCGTAAGAAACTCTTTCTATTATATATAAAATTATATAAATAGTTCTTAGACTGCAATCCCTTTATTTAAAGCTTTGTGAAAAGCATTCTTTATCTGTACATACTTTTACCATTGACTTCAGTAGGAGAAGCATTTGACCCAATGCAGAGACACAAGTCACATTAACTTGCTTGGTTGCCCACACACACTCTTAATAACTGTATTATTGATGTCAATAAAAATGTTGTACGGATGAAAGACAGCAAGATTTGTTCCTCTAACTAACAGTCATTGTTACCTGTAATGAGACTTGCCAAGGCCAAGAATGTGGTCTTACTTCATCGCCTGATATAATCCTCCCCACTGTGTTTGGCTGAAAATACGGAACCCCGCAGTTTGTTGGCCAATCTAAAATACACAGATAAATAAATGAACTCCCCTAGATCATGTTCTAACTGTGGCAGGTTGATTCTGCAATGATGGAGCATGCAACCCAAACAGGCAGAGAATTTGGAAAAATGGGGTAAAAGACAATCATGACTAATGTACTGTATTCACCAGCCTTTTATTCATATTACTCTTTTTTGTACAATTATGCATGCATGTACAGAGATATTAAAAGGGTTAGTGGATTTTAAAATATCAAATAGACCAATAAATACATGGAAGAGTTTTTTGTATGAGCATATTTTATACACTCACACCTGCTATTTTCAAGTGTCTATGATTAGTTTGCCTTTGGGACAGAATTTCTTTTGCTTCTCAATTTACATATGATTGTTTCTCTGGAATGCATGATCACTTTCTATTTGGCTACTTCGGAGATATCTGATTGTGAAGATTTTCAGGTGTTTTACTGGTTTTGCATTACATACCAGGTAACTGGACACAGTCTTTTGTATTTACGCTTAGATTCCTTAAATGGCATCTTTCTGAAATTTCATATTTACCATGGATGCACTTAGTGATAGAGACAAATGCCCATGACAGGTTTGAAGAAATGTGACTTCAAGGTAGGAAAGGTAGGAAGCTGGGTGTTTAAAAATAGCCGACCCTATATTAGAAGCCTGATCCTGCAATCTCTAGTCACACAATTGGTTCTATTCACTACCCTACGCTTGTGAGAATAAAGTTAATGAACTACAGAGGATATTATTAGGAAACTTTAGCAACAAGTAGTTTATATCAGTTGAGGGCCAAATTATTTGCTGTAAGAGCAACAGGTTATAATGCTCGTGATATAAAAAGACCGCAATAAAAGCAGCAATTTATTTCAAATTAAGGGGTTCTGCACCCAAGTACAGAGGAACAACACAAAACTGAATGCAGAAAGCTACACTAGTGCAGTGTTCTGTTTAAGAGAAAGTGCAAAAAAGCCTGGAGAGTCAACATGATGGCTCATACAGTAACCATAATAACTCAGTCACATTGCGCACACTGACCATATCAAGGCATTACAATTAACAGTATTTGTATGTAGTGATGCACATGCAACCAGGGGACTGAGTTAGAGCTGTACTGGGGACCATGCTTGTTTACCTTTCACTCAGGAAGGTGCTCAGATATCACAGTGATGGGTGTGGGGTAAGATCCTAACGGAACAAGTTGGAATTTCCTGACATTTGTGCCTGTAAAAATTTTAAAAATACAGTTTCAATTTTTTAAAAAAGGGTCTCAGTTACTAGACTGTCACCCACCTGTCCAAGAGGAGCTATGAGCCATCTCAGCCAATTCACTTTAAGGGGGTTGCAAGCACTTCTACACATGCATAAATATGCAGTAGTGCAGATAAAAAAAGGAGAGGGGTGGGAAAATTAGAAAAAGAACACTTACCCAGTGTTTGATTTTCCTTTCCTTTCAACTATTCTGCCACTTCTTTATGTTGCTATTCCAAGTGGCAGGCAAATTGTTGCTTTAAATCACAACACCACTACAGATTTCATTCTGCCAACAGGTCCAGACTACTGTTGACCTTGGTTTCAGCCATGTGCCATAACTCTGTATTCACGTCTCCTCCAGGAAGAACAGCTTGAGTGATTAGGCATAGAGATCTAAAAACCTGCTATAGTCTGTCTGCAACATGTAGCTTTGTCTCTCTTCCCTTCCTAGCTTAGGGCTAGTGATCCAGCTGGGTGGTCTTATCTGTCAATAGTAGCAATACTATTTTCTTAAATTTATACAGAATATTTAATACAAAGGAGTTTTACAAGCTGTATTACATATTACCAGGGTTATTCTATATACTACCCAAGATCCACAAACCTGGGAATCCTGGACCCCCTATCATCTCAGGCATTAGCACTCTCACAGCAGGACTGTCAGGCTATATGGACTCTCTCCTCAGGCCCTATGCCACCAGCACTCCTAGCTCTCTTCGTGATACCACTGACTTCCTGAGAAAACTACAATCCATCGGTGACCTCCCAGATAATACCATCCTAGCCACTATGGATGTAGAAGCTCTCTACACCAACATTCCACACAAAGATGGACTACAAGCCATCAAGAACATTTTCCCTGATGACGATATGTCACACCTAACAGCTGAACTTTGTGACTTTGTCCTGACCCACAACTACTTCAGATTTGGAACCAATCTATACCTCCACGTCAGTGGCACAGCTATGGGCACCTGCATGGCCCCACAGTATGCCAACATTTTTATGGCTGACCTAGAATAACGCTTCCTCAAAACTTGTCCCCAAACACCTCTTCTTTACCTACGCTACATTGATGACATTTTCATCATCTGGACCCACGGGAAAGAGTCCCTCGAAGAATTTCACCGGGATTTCAATAATTTCCATCCCACTATCAACCTCAGCCTGGACCAGTCCACACAAGAAATCCACTTCCTGGACACTACAATACAAAATAAAGGATGGTCACATTAATACCACCCAATATCGAAAACCAACTGACCGCAATATGTATCTTCATGCCTCCAGCTTTCACCCTGGACACACTACACGATCCATTGTCTACAGCCAAGCCTTAAGATACAACCGGATTTGCTCCAATCCCTCAGACAGAGACAAACACCTACAGGATCTCTATGAAACATTCTTAAAACTTCAATACCCGTCTGGAGAATTGAAGAAACAAATTGACAGAGCCAGACGGGTACCCAGAAATCACCTACTACAGAACAGACCCAACAAAGAAAACAACAGAACACCACTGGCCATCACCTACAGTCCCCAGCTAAAATCTCTCCAACACATCATTAAAGATCTACAACCTATCCTAGCAGATGATCCATCTCTTGCTCAGGCAGTGGGCGGCAGACCCATCCTGGCTTACAGACAGCCCCCCAACCTGAAGCAAATACTCACCAGCAACCATACACCCTACAAAAAGTCCAACCCAGGAACCTATCCCTGCAACAAACCCCGTTGCCAGCTCTGCCCACACATCGACTCTAGTGACAGCATCACTGGTCCTAACCACATCTATCACACCATAAGGGACTCATTCACCTGCACATCCACTAATGTTATATATGCCATCATGTTCCAGCAGTGCCCCTCTGCCATGTATATTGGCCAAACTGGACTATCACTACGCACAAGGATAAATGGACACAAATCAGTCATAAAAATAACAACATCCATAAACCAGTCGGAGAACACTTCAATCTCCCAGGACACTCTATCTCTGACCTGAGTGTTGCTATCCTATCACAAAAAAACTTCAAAAACAGACTTCAAAGAGAAACTGCTGAGTTAGAAATTATCTGCAAACTTGACACATTCAAACTGGGTTTAAACAGAGATTTGGAATGGCTATCTCACTACAAGAAGTTGCTCTGATCACCCATTCTCACCTTCTACTCAATGGTTGTCATTAGGCCTCAAGTACCCAGCTTTCATCCACCTACCCCATTGTTGTCTATGCCTTTGGATATGTATATGTTGCCTGTATTTGCTATATTATTTCTACCAACTGCATTTGAGGAAGTGGGGTGCAACCCACGAAAGCTTATGCCTACTGAAATTAAAATTTTTAGTCTTTAAAGTGCTACAGAACTCTCCTTACATTTATACATACATACACACCTTCACCAGTGAGGGTCAGCCATCCCTGGAGCAAGCAGCAGCACCCACCATGTGAACAACTCGGGTGGGAAAGCTTTGATTAAGAAAAGTGAAGCATACTCCCACTCTGACAGTAAGTGCAATGGGCTCTTTAATAGCCACAGAGATACCAATTTTTAAGGTTGCAACCTAATGATCTTCACTGAGCTTAATTTATTTACCATAGAAGAATGAAGGGCTGAGTTGACTGTCAGGAACTTAACCTATGATTCTAAAGCCAATGGAGTTGTACCTGCTTCTAATGGGTTTGAATATGATGCCCCTTCAGCCATCATATTATTCTCTACAATTTAACACACAGCTGCTTTCCTGATTCAGAAAACATTTAAAAAATACAGATGACCAAAAAGGTATATTTATACATATTTCCCCCCTATTAAGGGATATTCCTAGCTATGCCACTACTCTTATCAAGAGTGTCACATGTTAGGTGCCAGAGATAAAAGGCAGCAAAGATAAAAGGCACTGCTGCTTTAAAGACATACCAGCAACACTTGCTCTGATTGTTGAATCATGGAAGTACAACCATTGGCATAAGTTGTTTTCTGTTTGTTGCCTCCACCATCCTCACAACTGTGCATTGTAACTATTAGAACAGACTACCCTTGTTTTATATCTTTCGGCAGAGGGCCTAATCATTTTTAAGCAGCCAAACATTGACTAAGCATAGAAAATGGTTTATGTCCTCATGCCCAGATGTTGACTACGTGTGATTACACTAGGAGAATTTGTTAATTAATTTTTTCCTGCACAAGTGCAGCTCCACTTGTTGTGACAGTGGAAGCTGTACAATAGACTGGGAGCAGGCTCTCTGAACTGGGGATGAGTACATGAGTGTTTCTTTCATCATATCACATAATTATATGCAAATTCTTGAGACTTTTGAATGCACCCTGATGGGCTGACTTCTAAACAAATATATTGTCATTCACATGTCTCTCGATTCATGCACCATTTTACATTTTTCATGCACATTCACAGATATTTTCATCACTTGCACACTCACTCACGTTCAGGCAAAGAGTTGGGGTGAATGAAACATGTTCATCTTCAGCATGAACAGGAATAACTATCAGAGAGGTAGACATCTGTGCCCTGACTGCACTACAGCTTCTATTGCCATCACCAGTGGCACTTGTGAATTCTCCTAGTAGAGACAATAACTCTGGGTCAATGTTTAAGCACAGTAAGACGGGAGCTGGTTGAGACTGCTTGCACCAAGATGGAGTGATTTAAATCAATGTAATTTAAATCAATGGTTTAAATCACCTGATTTTTAAAAATTGATTAGAACAGGCTATGATTTTGTAAAACTGATTTGAAAAATTGTGCTATTGCAAATGTGGATTAAAACTTATGATGAACTGAATTATAAATGCAGTTTTTAAAAAAAACTTTTTAAAATGCCACTATTGATAGGGTCTCTTATTTGTGTATTACAGAATTTTTATAGGCAAAAAAACAAAATACTGGAAGTTATGGGCCAAATACTTAAGCAGGTACATAAGTTTACTTCTATGAATAGACTTCAATGAAACTATTAAGGTAAACTTGTGCATATGCAGCACATCAGGCTAAAACTGTATTCTTATTAAAAACCTATCTAAGTAGCACAAAGTGTCACATTGAAATAAAATTAAGAGAAGATTACTTACCTTGTTACAGTAAAGGAGGTTCTTCGAGATGATGTCCTGTGGGTGCTCCACTTCAGGTGATGGTGTCTCTCTCCGCTGTGGATCAGAGAATTTCAACAACAATGGTTGTCTGGGTCATACATGCACTCTCCCCATCTTGCACTGTTATTGTCACCTATTTAGTGCTGGCCAACCAGACCCCCTTCAGTTCCTTCTCTACCATGGAGTCCATAGATAGAACTCCAAAGTAGAGGGGGAGGAGGGAGGGTAGTGGAGTACCCACTAGACGCCATTTAAAGAACCTCTGTTACTGCACAGGGTGAGTAACCTTTCTTCTTCTTGGGAGCTTCGCTGTGGGTGCACCACTTCAGGTGACTCTTGAGCGGTGCCCCTCAGTGGACGGAAGGGGCTCCAGAGTTGTGTGGGTAATTGATGATAATACATTAAGTCCTACGAATGTGTCTGATCTTGAGCTCTGAACTATCGCATAGTGGTTTGTAAACGTGTGCGCAGATGACCAGGGGACACTTTACATATGTCCATGGTCAGTATGTTATTGAGGAAGGCTGCTGAGGTTGATAAGGACCTGGTAGAATGGGTTCGGATCCTCAGTGGGGGTTGTATATTCTGCTGTTGGTAGCAAAGTTGGATGCATCCTAAAAATCCATGTAGACAGTCTCTGCTTGGAAATGGCAGAATCATTAGATTGTTCCGAAGTTGAAATAAAAAGTTATTGTGACTTTCTGAAGGTCTTGGTTCTCTCAAGGTAGAATGCTAGTGCTCATCTGACATCCAGAGTGTGTAATATTGAGTCCCATTTGCTCTTATGAGGTTTAGGAAAGAACAAGGGAAGATGGATTAGTTGGTTCAGGTGGAAAGAGGAGGGTATTTTGGGTAAAAATTTAGGATAAGGTCGTAGGGTGACCTTGTCCTTGAAAAAGATGGTATATGGTGGGTGCACCATGAGGGCCCCTAATTCTCCCACTCATCAGGCAGACATGATAGCGACTAAGAATGCCACCTTCATCAACAGATGTTTTAGAGAGCATGTTGCCAATGGTTTGAATGGGGCCCTGGGAAGACAGCATAGTACCAAGTTCAAGTCCCATGGCAGGGTAGGTACTTGTATTTCAGACATTCCCGATAACCCTAAGAAAGTGTTTGGTGATAAGATGGGCAAATATTGATATCCCATCCACCTTGTTGTGAATAGTGGTGAGGTTACCCTAAGCAAACTAAGGGATAGCCCGGAGTTAATTTAGTTCTAGCATGTATTCTAAAATTATTGGTAAGGGGGCGGTAACAGGCCGAGCTAGTTTGTTTTGGCACCTGATGGAGAATCTCTTCCATTTATGCAGGAAAGTATTACATGTGGTTATTCTTCTACTGTTCAATAATATGTCTTTCACCTGTTCCAAGCAGGTCAGTTTGTCATGATGGACCCATGTATGAGCCATGCTCTCAGGTGAAGCCCTCTCCAGGATTGGGTGGTAACCCTGTCCGGCATCCTGCGATAGAATCTTCAGCAAAGGTGGAAGAATGAGTGGTGCACATATCGCCATCCTCAACAGGTAGGAGTATCAAGTTTATCTGGGCCATGTGGGGGCTTTCAGGATGACTTTGGTCTGGTTGTCTTTTATTTTGTGTATTACCCTCAATAGCAGGGATATAGGGGGAAATGTGTATAGCAGAGGAGTATCCCATTTGAGGAGAAAGGCATCGCCCAGGTGTCAGAAGCCCAACCCTGCTCTTGAGCAGAATTGTGGTCATTTGTAATTCTGGGATGTTGCAAAGAGTCTATGGATTGGTGACCCCAGTGTTTGAATATGCTCTGTAGGACTATGTTGTTTAGCTCCCACTCGTGGTCCTGAAAGAATTCTCTGCTGAACGTATCCACTGTAGTGTTTTGACATCGTGGGAGATACGAGGCTGATATGTTGACATTGTGTCAGATACACCAGTTTCATGGCTTCGGTGCATAGGGAGAATGACCTTGCCCCTCTCTGTCTGTTTATATAAAACATGCAGGCCATGTTGTCCGTCATTACCCATCTAGTTTCATTCCTGATCAATGGTAGGAAGTGTGAGCATGCATTGTGAACTGTGTGCAGTTCCAGGAGATTTATCTGTAACAGTGTCTCGGAGGGAGACCACCTGTCCTGAATTGTGTGGAGTTGTAGATGGGCTCCCCAGCCTATCAAGAAGGCATCGGTTGTGAGAATCATTGAAGGTGGAGTCTGTGAGAAAGGGATTTCCACACACACATTGTTGGGCTGCGTCCACCAGTGTGGAGTCTCTCTGATTTTGGGCGGCATTGTGAGACATCTGTTTAGGCTGTGTTTGTGTGGTATGTAGATGGTTTTTAGCCAAACCTGAAGGCAGCACATGTGAAGACACGTGTGTTGCACCACAAATGTAGTTGCTGTCATGTGGCCTAATAGTTGGTGACAAATCCATGCTGATATCTGTGTCTGTTCAGTACTGTGGCGAGGAATCTGGTTGGTGGCAGTGATGCTTTGGCTTCTAGAGTGTTGCGATGGGCCCCGATGAAATCCAGTTTCTGCATGGGTGTTAATGTTGACTTTTGTATGTTTATTTGTAATCTCAGCCATGAGAAGAGGATTGTTCTGTGTGTACTGACTATGGCATCTGTCCAGGTTGATGCTTTTAACAGGCAATTGTCCAGATAAGGAAAAACTGTCACTCCCTGCTTGCGGAGCAGTGCTGCCACGATCATGAGAATTTTGCAAGGCACCTGGGATGCTGTCAAAAGACAGAACTTTGCACTGATAATGTTCTGTCCCCAGATTTAACCTGTGGAACCTCCTGTGCATGAAATGTTTTCTTTTTGGTGCAGGTGTGTATATAGCCAGGGAGCAAAGCATTGCCTGAGTGTCCTTCAGAGTATGAAGGGACTCATTGGTTTTTGTCACAGCTTCTGGCCATCAAAAGGGAGGTCCTCCACCATGGATTGTAGCTCCTTTGGGAAGTCGGACAGGTGGAACCACAAAGCCCAGCACATAATGGCACTGGCTGTGGAGTGTGCTGCTTTGTCAGCCGCATCTAAAGACGCCTGTAAGGTGGTTCTGGCTAGGAGTTGGCCCTCCAAAATGATGGATTTAAATTGGGATAATTTCCTCTGGGATAATGTCAATAAATTCTGTGAGTTTGGAATAATTTTTGTGGTTGTATTTTGTCATTAGAGCAGCATAACTGCCAATCTGGAATTGAAGAATGGGTGATGAATAGGCCTTGCGGCCAAAGAGATCTAACCGTTTCCACTCTTTGTTATATGGGGTGGCTCTGGGTTGTTGTTGACTGCCTCTTTGTTTGACAGCATTGACCACTAAGGAGTTTGGTGTGGGGTGTGAAAATTAGAAGTTCAGTCCTTTTGAGGGGACGTAGTACTTTTTATCCGCTCTCTTGCAGGTGGGCAGTATCGTAGCCGGTGTCTGCCATATGTTTTTAGCCGGCTCCATGAGTGGGTCATTTATTGGAAGCACAATTTTCAATAAGGAGCCTGGAGAATGTCCAGCAATTTGCGTTGGGAATCTGGACCTCCTCCATAGGGATCTCTAGAGAATCTGCGATTCTTTTAAAAAGTGTTTGGAAATGTCTAAAATCATCCACAGCTCTAGGCGGCAGTGGCATTATGGGTTCATCCAGGCAAGAGGAGGAAATGTTGTTTGCTGGTGTCATGTCTTGTTCCAGAGTCTCTTCCTGGTCTTCATAGCTTTCTTCAGGGGGCTCCGAAGGTGCAGTCCGTGAGGGTGGTGGGGGAGATCTAATCCTCTCCTTGTATGGGCTTGAAGGTCTGGGGTACTGTCTCTGGTATGCCCCCCAGTTCCAATAGGGTCACTGAGTAGGGAATGGCAAAGGTGGTGGCATCCATGGAGGGGCATACCAGGTCTGGGTGTCAGCCTTGTGATGAGCTTTAGGACCGAATGCTGTGGTAGATTGGATGGTAGAGGAGTGGTGTGATGAAAAAGCAACCTCCTCCTCAGTATCTTCCTACTCACTAAAGAATGAAGGGGCCAGAGGTGAAGTGGGTTGGCACAGTGCCGTGCATGTCGGAGAAACATAGGTGCCGAAGAGAGGTGATCCTGGTGTCAATGAAACAAGCAGGTCTGCCTGGTGTAGGAAAAGGCGCAGTGCCAATGGTTTTAGTACAGAGGTGGTTGATGCTAAAGATGTTGTAGTCGTGGCTGTTGATGCTGACATCTGAGCACTCTGCATAATTGGGACAGGAGGTGGCGCTACAGCCTGTGTGGAGCATCTCAGTGCCGTATCTTTAAGCAGCTCTGTCGATGTCGTAATGGAGAAGGTAGGATTTTGTTTGTCCCTTAACTCCAAGCCTCCTACTTCTGGTCACTGGCTTTCATGAAATGTGTGGTACTGGAGGATCCAAGTACCTCAGAAGTACTCAGCCACGTGGTGTGGTTGGTACTGAGGATATAGAGCGGGCCAGAAACTGCTTCTTTTTTGGCAGCTCCTTGAGAGGGGAAGTTGATGCTTTTTCCTCGCTAACTTTTTGGAGGAGTGAGCCTTCTGCTGTGAGGTGGGTGAAGTCGTCGGTGACTGTTGGCCAGAGGGGACCTGTGGACCAGGATCAGATGCAAGGCACAAAGACTTCTCCATTAATAAAAGTTTGAGATGTAGGTCTCCATCCTTCATGGTGTGAGGGTTTAAGTTGGTGCAGTGGAAGCACTTTTGTAGGATGTGTCTCCCTTAGGTGCCGGACGTACTGAGAGTGTCTATCTGAGTCTGGGATTGTTTCCCGGCAGGAAAGGCAGCACTTGACGCCTGGTGAACTTGGCCTGGCTCAAATATAGTGGTGAACATTAACTGTGCTAACTATGCTAAGGGGTATTCAAATTTAGAATAAAAAGGGGAAAAGGAAAAAATAATTTTTTGGGTTCTTTAAAGAAAATAAACAGGGAGAAAGGGATAAGTAAACCTAACTAGGGTACTAGGTTACCTAAAGGCTACTCTAAACCATTTGAAACACCAAGAATAGCTATCAGTCTTAACACTGCAGGGAGCTCCATCTCAGGCTGAGGACGGTTGAGAAGGAACTGAGGCGGGTTTGGTTGCGGGGTGCTAGATAGGCGCCAACAACAGCACAAGACGGGGAAAGCTCACGTGTGACCCAGATGACCACTGCTGCTGAAATTCTCCGATCAAAAGTGCAGGGACACACCATCACCTGAAGTGGAGCACCCCCTGGGACACGCCTCAAAGAAGAATGAAAAGTTATTAGACTTTCAGTATATTAAAATTATTGTGAACTTTTTCATATAGGCAGGCCAACATTTTTAAAAATAGGAGCCTATGGTTGAGCACCCAAACCCATATTTAGGCACTTAGGGGTGGGATTTTGAAAAGCACATACACAACTTGCGAGCACAAGTCCTATTGACATCAAACTGCAAAAGTTGATGGAGGAGTAACTGAGCTTTCTTGACTTCAGAAGTTCATTATATCTGAAGGTGGTGTTGAATGCAAAGCTAGGATGGGCTATTTGCTCAATTTCGTGTCTAGTTTATATTGATCTCACAGAAATGGTGTTATTGAGGGCCTGGGCTTCTCTTTGTTGGCATAGTTGAACATTTGTGAAACTTCTTAGTGGAAAAATGTCTCTATGTAAAACCTGAAATTCCATTACAATTAAGAGATCAGTTAAAGAAACAAACACAAACCATCCATATTCGCAAGTCGCAGTTTAAGATGTCTGCTTCTGACGCTGTTCTAATTGTGTGGATAAATAGAAGGTGGCTGTCTCCAAAGTTGTCAGACTGGTACCTTTTACAAGCTCTAAATTTGCACTAAAAACAGTTTTAAAATGTACTTTCTAATAAATAAACCATGGAAATACATATGGAAGCAAATCATGTGATTCTAGCAAAACATTTTCAAAAGCGCTTAAAATTGCTAAAATCCCAAATTTTACCCTCTGTGCATTTATGTTGCAAGTTAGGTAAATCAGGTGCAGCTCTAAGGCAATTTTGCCAGGTGTCAGTGCAGCCATTGGAGGCTTCAAGACTTTCCTTTTAAAAATGGGGCTTTCAAAATATTAACAGTATTGGGAACTTCTGATCTGGGAGCAGAAGAAAATGACTTATTTGGGCTATTAGGTCGGGTTGCTGAGCATTTGACTAAAGAAAGAAATCCCAGTGGAACCCAAATAACTGCTTCTAATTTGGCCCAAGGTGCCCCTTTTCCACTTCACAGTATTAATATCATCATCTGGTTTTTTGCCAGTTTCTAGAAAGCAGCCATTAGGATTTGGTATCATAACAGCCAGCAGTGTTATTGCACTAATTGAGTCATGTTTATAGTAGACATCTTGCAGATGCAGAGAAGGGGGAACATTCAGCAAAAGAGAGCACTGTTAAGCAGGGAAGGAATGCCCTTATCAAACAAGTTTAAATGTGTGCCCAGAATCAGCTGAATTAAAATCCACTGGCTAATGGCATTAGCCTGTTTAATAGAGTTTTCAAAAAACAGAGATCATGTAGCGTCAACTTACCTATATTCAGGAATTTGGGATGATGTGCATTCTGCGGTGAAGAAGCTTGTGCTAAAGAAAGCACTAACAGCAGCACAAGCAAACTGTCTACAACCATAGTCAAGAACTTGATCAGACGAGAAAAGGAGACTGAATTTTTGTACTGCAGCACAGGTGTCACTGAACATGACATGGGGGAGGAGGGACCATAAACACCACTGACTGTTGTTACTTCACAATAAATAGAGTAAAACAATGCAGAGCAGATCAAAACACCCAGGCCTGGATGGTTCTGCCTGTGCTTAGCATTCTTGTTATGACTGGCTGTGGGAGCATGGTTCTCATCAGCAGTTTTACACTGAGCGGCACAAACAAAATGGGCATTTGTGCAAGGTGCTGTTATGCGTTTAGGGACTTTTGGCCCCACAGCCACTTTATGATTAGTGATTTATAAGCTCAAATGAAGGAAGCCATTGAATTTTTATGACTTGATAAAAAACGATGGGGTGGATCCACCCACTGAGCACTAGGTGGAGCTAGGGAGCCTATTTTCTATGAAGTAACATGAATGCACTTTAATTTATTGGAAGCTCTTGACCCAGATTAATTAAATTACGCTACCTTTAATCACATGGGGGACAAAATCTCTTCTTATGTGGATGAACTGCTTGCAACACCATGTAGTTAATTGTTGCTGAGGGTGGCTTTTTTGCCAGTAAGTAAACAGTATACGATTGTAAGAGGGTTAAGATTTGTTGGCATCATTTCCTCATTTGTGTTTATTCACTTCCTTTTTAAAATGTCCTTGAGCTGTTGTTTGAGCAATGTATTCTGTAATATATGAAAGGCTGATAAGATAGATGGCATCTGTTTAAGTCGCATATTAGTTGGGATTAATGCTTCTAAAGACTTGCAGACTGCAGTTTAGAACTCTGCAATCTGAATGCATTGTCCTTTCTGCAGGTGATGACTGTAAGCTCGAGACTCAGCATTTCTAGAGGGTAGGGAAGCAGAAACTGTACATTTGAACAAGTGCAACAAAGCCTGTGGGTATGTTTCGTGATCTGATATAGTCAAGAGTTAAATGTCTGAACAGATGGGACATCCAGCACTTCCCCTAGGAGACACTTGGACATGCTGAGCCTGGGCCCAAGCCTGACGCCAGGACAGGACACAGACTGGCCAGCACAGGGAGAGGGACCGTGCAGCCCTATGGGCCACCAGCGCCTCTGCTTCCTGTGGAAAGCCTCAGCATCCGGGCAGCAGTCCCCCTTCCCCACTGCTACCCTACCCACAGCCTACTCTGAGGGCCAGGCTCCAAGCAACCCAGTGCTTCGTTCCCTGGCTGCAGTCCTGCAAAACCTGCTTGTGGTTTTCCCCATGGAGTGGGGGAACTAGGGGCTTGTGGGGCAGCAGCAAAAAAAGTTGTCAAGAGCCGGCATGCCTGGTGCCAGTATCCAGACCAATTAACATTGTGATCAACTGGATAGTATTGGTTCCAGGCAAAATGTTTCCATTATCTGCATTGTGATTAAGCAGGTTCTACTGTATTTAAGATCTCGGTCATGGGACCATGTTCAGTCTTGAGTTATAGATGTGCAATCACAATTAAGCAGTAGCAAACTTATTTCGGGGCAGAGTTTGATCCATTGTTACTTCTTTTTAATCTAGGCTTTGAGTCTCTTTTAAAATTGAATTCATTGCCAGGAGGGTTTTTCTACTATTTGTAATGTGCAACTAGTAACAGGAAGGTATTGGTAGGTGTGCATGAACACTGTATTCCTATTCACCTGCCTATTCACCCTTGGGATTGTCACAAGCACCTGTTAAAATACCTGGGGCTACAGATTTTCCATGTGAGCTCAACTATGAAAATGGGCACAAGTTCACAGAAAGTCACAATAACCTATAACAATAAATGTTGGTGGACAAAGCTGCAAAAGGAAAACAAAGATTGAATTAGTCTGAACAAAAAAGCCTACTAATATAACTCAAGGACTGTGTTAAGATCATTCCTGGTAAGCACAAGAAGTGTGGGACTGGAAATGAATGAACCAAAATCAATGTGCCAGAAGTTGAACCTAACTGATGAACAAAATAATGAGGGGATGACCTATTCTGCTCTTCACTCCCCTTTTGGGGTCCTTAAAAAGAAAAGACTTTGCGGGGGGAACATGGCTAGAAGCTGGCTGCCAACAACTATTGACTGAAGGAAAGAGAACAGGAAAGCTTTACCAGCATGGCTGTCACCTGCATCATCTCATAGGAACCTGGGATCTATAGTGACACCATTGGGCCTTCATTATCCTAATCCTTAAATGTCCTGACCAGACCAGGCCAGAGAGAGAGGGACAGAGATGACACCCACATCTCCACCTCTACTGGCTCTGGCTAATTCCCAACCACCCTCCTTGGATATGAGATTGTGAGACACTCCCACCCCCATCTTATTTCTTCGCTTTCCTATTTCTCTCCTTTTTCCATCCATCTAATAAGAGTCCAGCTTAGTCAGCCAACACTATATTTTGCAACACTGCTGCAAGCCTGTGATCAGAGTAGATAAAATCAATGTCCTAAATAGCCTGATGCTGATACAAATTTACCAGGTCTTGGAGTGGCAAATAAGACAATGTGCCAGGCTGTGTTTCTCCAACAGTAAGGTTGCAAGTGAGTCAACATCAAAGACAGAAGCTGTATTTTCTCTTTGTTGCATTTTTCTCTCCTCTGCATAGGTTTGTCTTCTTTTGGTCTTTTAGGAAATAGGATCAGACTTTACCAACAACAGCAGCAGCTCCAGCACATTTCAACTAGACTAAGTTCTCTTTTGCCCTCAAAAGACAGTTATCTTTAATACCATCTACAAACTGTCAGATGGGTTCTTTCTAAAATCTTGCCCCACCTAGGGGGAAAGAGAACAAGGAATGCTGTTACAATGAAAACCTTCCTTAATGCTTTACTTTTCAGATGCTTTAACTGTTTTTCCTACTTTTCTATATCTTTAATAAAAGGTTAAAAAAAAGCTATGAGTGTGTTTACCATGGTACTAAGCAGGCCGTGGTCTCTGTATACCAAACCCTGAACCTTATTTAACACTGTTTAATGTTGAACCATGACAAGATCACGTTAACACCTTTGATTTTTTGGGCCAATTTATTCCATCAAAGATTAATGCCACACACCTAGGGGAGTTAGGTGCCCAACTCCCATTAAATCCTACCCTATGACTCAATCCTACATTAATGCACAATAGAGTATAATTCCACCACAGGCACAAAAGTGTGTAGTAGTTGATTACACAGGTTACACGGCCAGTTGCATTCTTTCACGTGAAGGCAAGTGGAGCTTCTGGGGATGGAAATTCTCATCTTGGAATCCTGGAAGTTACACATGCAGATCCTGGTGCACCATGCTCAGAGTATATGGTTTATAATCAAAAGGCCAGATTAAAAAGATTAATAGGTATGTTTTTTATTTTCATGTTTTTAATAAGTTTTGGTGCTATTTATTGTCTCTCAAAAAACCGGCACCTGATGAGTGAATGTCTTGGAGATCAAAGAATTCCAACCAAGAACAGGTACAGCACAGATGGTTATTTTGCAAGTTTCTTCTTCACTGCCCAGCCCAATGCATCTCTAATATGATCTCGAGGGGACACTTTCAATAGGTGAGAGAGGGGCTAATTCAGTTCTTGGCCTGTTCTCCAGGATTGGGAACAGCAGATTTTATGATATTGACACTTGTTTATTGGTTGGTAACTGGACTAAGATAGTTTGTTTGAAGTGAGTTATCTAATAAACACCCACATCAGGTATTATCTATTTTCAGTCAACACCAATTTCTGCTAGATCTGAACAGTGACCTAGAAGGGAAGAGATTTGTAATTTAACATTTTAAGCAAGCCATGAGTTATCCAGAATCCATGTTTCCAGATATTAGCTTGCCCTTCTAGTGCTAAATTACCATCCTCTAGAACTTATTAATTAGCAACTATTATTTTGTGACTAGGTGCTATCTTGAGAGTTTCAACATGCCCTTCTCCCCAGCATCTGGTTGGGACCAATACCAATTGGTATCCAGAGTGGCATGTTCTGATTTTTGGAACACAAATCTGGTGCCATTAAAATGTATATGCAGACAAGCCTGAATCTGTGGCATTCCAAGTAATTAGAACTCAAAAGTCAAGAACCACAGTTCTGTCTCTGATAAATCTAACCCCAATTCTATGAACATTCACAACAATAATTTTGAACAGTGGTCTAAAACTGAAAAGATCCAATTAACATGTAACCTGACAGGCATTTAGAGTCAAAATGCCAGAAGTAACTTTCCAAAGACCCCATCCAAAGCGAACCCAAAATTCTCTGCTAGGAGTCCCTTTAAAAAAAATTAAAAGAGGCAGTTTACATATTTCATCCACATAGTTAATATTCAGATGAATATTCTGCTTATTCTAAATCCCCATTAAAAATCCTTTGTATTTTAATCCTTTCCAAAAGCAAAGGAAATCCACAGATGCGCACACACTATATTTGTTAGAAAGCCACAGTGACTCAATTAGAAGCCTAAAGACCTGAAATGCCCAAAATAAGGGAGCATCTGGTTTTTTTGATTAGCAAGACAGTGACCCGATTACCTTGCTGTTCTTCCTCTTCATTTGCTGTTTTGCAGTGATAATCAGATATTGGTATTGTAGTAGCAAATCTGTGCCAGCACAGTACTGTAGGTTTATTCACTGCAGAGCTTTATATAACCTAGTAGTTGTACTAGCTTCTATACTGGTATAACAGCCTACCATTGTTTAAGAGACATTGTGCCTAATGGGTCTCTTCTTCTGCTTACAATTTCCTTCTAATAAATACCTATACTATTTTAGGATTTATTACAATTATTTTGAAAAAAATTACAATGATCAGAACTATCCCATTATTTTCAAATGACTCAAAACCACATTGCTTTACACACACACACATTCTGGGAGGAAGAGATCCTACAGTTCACATGGGCAAATCAGTCAGCTTGAACTGTTAACTTTACAGTTTAAGTTGCATTACATTAAATGCAAATCAACAGCAACCTAACTTTAGGAATATGTTTCACTCCAGCCAAATGAGGACACAAGGTTGGTGGAAGGCAAGTTGCTCAGGGTGGTCCCTGCCCCTAGCATACTGTACACATCTAAATGGGCATCCCTCCTTGTGACTATATATTTATCATTTATCATAATTCAATATAGATGCACATTCAGAAATCACTAAAAATTACATTTAATGTCAGGAAACCAAACTGACCACTTATAATTTGAGATATAAACACAGTAAAACAGAATAACCTGAGATACAAACACATGAAACAAAAAATGTAAGAAACAGTTATCCAGGATAAAATTCACATTACACAAGTCATTAATGATTCATTAGGTATCTTTGGTAATATTGTACATTTATTTATGTCTTACTTACACTGAAAACATTAATTCCTTTGGGTACTTATAGTAGTGTCTTCTATCTATACATTGTCTGTGACATATATGGTGTATAGAATGAAGTCAGACTAGCAGAACTGAAGTTACTCTGCACATTTATGTTACAGATCACTCTTACTCATTAACAATATAGCAATTACAGTGTAATTAATGTTATGCCCTTTATATATTACTAAAATGGTATTTATGGCTCTGTAAGGTCTAAAATGCAATTAAGTTATAGTTTTTAAAAACAACATACTACTTCCCAAAACAGTTTCAATGTAATAGGGTTTAGGTTTAAGGATTTTCATTAAAGAATGTAAGTTGTTATATTTTTAAAATTTTTTCCTAACTATAAATTATTAAAGTACAAAGTACAATAACATGACCTTAAAAAGATCTGTCTTTTAGAAAAAAAGTATCATTGGTTGTAACGTTAGTCACGTCTAACAAACAAAGAAAAGGAGTACTACATTAAACAAAAAAGCAAAGGAACTACAAACATACAATCCTCCTGCTTTCTCAGGTAATAGATCTCCCTGGAGTTTCTTGTGGAGTTCTATTATATGTCAACTCAAAGTTTCCCACCCTATTCTGACTGGATTTGACTGCCCTAGTTGTGTTACATTCTTAAGATGCAATGTTTATTTACAAATCAATTTAAATGTTGCAGTCCCGTAGCTATGTTCACTCCACTGCAGTACTGGAATGGGCACAGCAGCTTGGGTGTCTCAGAGAGTGCATCATAGTTCTAAATGGCCTTTTCTTGGCTTCTTTAACTGGAGGTGACTCCTCAGTATTTTCCCTAGAAAGTTCTATAGGTTCTGTCTGGAATTGTTCGATTTGAATTTCAAGATGTTTTTGAATGGCTAGTCCAAGAACTTCTGGGTCCACGGCTGCCCCATACACTTCCCATGTCATCCCTTCATCATCCCATCTCACTTCACGAACTGGAGACTTTGGGCCCTCTTGGTCATGTTCTAAATTAACCTCTGGGAACACATGAGGGTGATCTTCAGCTACAACAGATGGGCTTGTGGCCACAGACTTGCATTCCATTGTTGGAATGGTTTGTACCTCTGCATCCTTACACTCAAGAGGAGATTTCAGTCCTTTGGTTAAGTCATTCATAGAAGTCATAGTCCATGTGTCTTTAGTCTTCATTATCATGTCTGCACATTGGTGGTTATGGAATACGATGTAAGCAGCCTTCGATTCCTGTTGTGTTCTGCTCTGTTGAACACAGTTCTGAGCATGTGAAAGATGCTCCCCTGGAACACTACAGCATTTCAGGATTTGTTTGGCATCCAGACCTGATTCACTAACAGATGACACCAGTTTAGGAAAGGTCAACATATCTGA
This sequence comes from Emydura macquarii macquarii, assembly GCF_026122565.2. Lineage (NCBI taxonomy): Eukaryota > Metazoa > Chordata > Testudines > Chelidae > Emydura > Emydura macquarii. The sequence continues at coordinate 3,097,216 of NW_027131527.1, forward strand.
AGTAGGCAAGGACTGACAATATCCAGGAGTTACCTGTTCTCTTCCTGATTCACTAGCTGAGCACATCAACCGTGGAACAAGTTGAATAGATGATATTGGCAAAGAATGGCAATAGGCAGGAACAGTGCCATCTATCTTCACAGCACACTCCTGCCTTGCGCTATAGGGAAGGGCAGTGCTGTTGTGAATTGTCATCACTGTGGGAGAGTATATAGCGCTTGATACATTATTGTACGTCATGCCACCTTGACTAAGCCCAGTTGATTGACTGCACATTGTCCTGTTTGAGAAACCACTTCCAGGCATGTGTGGGCCTAGAACAGCAGTGTGAAATGTTCCAGGATCCGTATAAATTGTAGTGTTATGTGTTATACCACCACTGTCAAAGCTGTTTGTGGGAACCTTTTGATCTCTAGATGAAGTGGGAATCTGAGTGACACGGTTTTGATAATTAGGAGTATTTTCAGATGTTCCTGAGCCATCCCTCTGTGTTTGGAAAGACATGTCATGCACTGATGTATCATAACTACTGCTAATAGAACTTAAAATGGAATGTGTGGCACTGGTTTCCATGCAGGTGACAGAATTCTGCTGCTTGCAGCTGCATGTTAAGTCAGAATGGCTTCTTTGAACTGCAGCTCCCAGTCCTTCCATTCTATTCCCACTCTGCTGGTGTGTACCACAGACTGAAGAAATGTTCTCAACAGTGCTACTCTTGACATGCATCTTAGTGTCCTTTCCTGCCAGGGATGTTGGAGTCTGGTCAACAGTCAGGAAGCAGTTCGTAGTCTTGGCTCTGTTCTGCACATTATCACCTGGTGACTGATCACCTGTGCTTCTGACAGCTGGCGCACTTTCCACCATTCCGGACTGTGTGGAAGACCATTCAGAATGAAGTGTACTTCCAACATCATTCCCGCTCACCTGTGTTTGGCAGACAGTGCTACTGAGGCTCTTCTTGAGATCTTGTTTGTGGCTCTGTCTTTCATCAGAACTTACTTGCCCAATGCATGCCAGACTTGAGGAACTCTTAGACAGAGGGGGATGATGGCACACAGAATTTAGTGTTTCCTGATGCGAATGGGTGTGGACCTGATGGCTGTTGGCTGCCATGGCAAATAAGAGACCTGCAGGAAGGAAGAGAGATTTTAAAAAACAATTCAAGAAGGAACATGTAATTAGAGATACTCAAGGTCAGGAAATATTCATCATCTCCATGGATCCACTGCTTAGGCTTCCCGTGCTTTTTATAATCAAGAGCATGTGCCTCCAGAGATCAAAGTACAACATCTTTCTTTATCCTCAAGTGGATCAGCTTGTATACACTATTAAGATTGTTATACAAAGGATTATTTTCCCCAAATTGGGTTTGTGCTTCTTCATGATACATAATGATTTTTTTTCCTGTTTGGTTTTTACACATTATAAGCATCACCAATGTCAAGTCTCCCCTGGATTTACTGAGACACTTCTTACAGTGTCAGAGATTTGCACTGTGACCGCTCAGAACTTAATTGAAGGGAAGGCACATTTTTAAACAAATATATCTTTTCTCCAGAGTGTTCATTAGGAACCTAAGTTAAACGGGTATTGTCAAAAACAAAAAACAAAAGTATTTTCAACAGTCTGACTAAAAACCCTTTCCTCTCTCAGCTGTTCAAATTTTCGTTTCTTGTGATGTCGTAATTTTCACAAATTATCCAGTCATCAAGTCTTCAAGCATAAACAGGATTTAAGTTTCTAATTGAAAAAAAAAACAAAACTAACTTTCTTCCTCCAAACAAACAGAAAATCCTTTCAAGCCTTATTCATATATTTTTAAAACAACGAGGACACTAGTCAGGTGGCTTTCCTGCCCTGCTGCTAGCAGTACACACAAACATACTGCATGTAGTCTAAATTTACCCCTTTCCTGGCAGTTACCTTAACACACCTACATCCACCCACGACAATTCAAACTGTTCCTGGGCTATCTATTCTACCTCAGAGAGGCAGTCAAGGCTATTTATACTTCAGGGTTGCAGTTATAGGATCCACCAGGTCTGGTTATCAGAGTGAGTTAGCAAAAGAGCTCTGCATCTCAGGACTGGGTTCTGGACACCAGACAATTTATTTCCTTTTGCAACTTGCCTTTAAGAACCCAAAAGTTCATATTAATTGTTGACGCTAACATCCAGCAGCAAGGTGAAAAGCACATTTTCCAATGAAATATTACAACTCTTCTGTCTTTCACAAGAGAACTAGCCAACATACTTGCATCTACTGGCTGATATGGCATTCTTTATCTTTATCACCCTTACAATTGTTTATATTTATGTTAATATTTCCACATTTAAGAGAAACTGTAATAGTAACAGTTTTGTTTTTAAATGAGATTTAACAGGTCCCTAAATAGCTTCTTCCAATGGTTTTCTTTTTAATGTCATTTATTCTATTCTCCTGCTGTTTGTTACAAAATCTTGCATTGACTAGGTGGCCTATTCACTTTCCTTCTTCTCACCAGACACTTTGATGTATAATTGAAGTGAAATTATTTGAACAGCTTTCTGCAATAAATAAAATGTATTCAAAAGAACACACTCCATTTTTCTTTTTTTTAATTCTTCTGCCCAACACACAAGGAAGCCAACCTCACATCTGTGGTTATTTCACGCTATGGATAGCAAGTTAATTATACTGACTTAGCATTCTAACTTTGGTTATTGATTGTTCAGATACGTGTATATTCGATTCGGATATAGAATAACTATTACCCTTGGTACCCAGGACCACAGGACCTCAGAATAATGGAAAAAATTATTGTTCCTCAAATAAACATTTAAAAAACGATTATACACAAAGGGAAATTCCTTAACAATAACTTTAAGATAGAGTTAAGGATGGTAAAAGATATACGTTCTAATAAGATGAACAAAGAAGACTCTATTCGAACAATATACTTTACAAACATGTTTCCCCTGAACCAATATCAGGAAATTCAAAGTAAGTTTCCATAAACAGCCTCATCTTTTCTCCCCCACTTCCATGCCCTCTTTCTATCTCTAGGTCCTATTCTCCTCGGTCTATGTAATAACCCAGGAACCCTCACCATCCACCAAATACTGGCCATAATCCTGATTCTCTTTCAGTCCATACACTCTATCTGAGCCAGAATTAAGATTATACATGTAGGAGTTGATAATTAATACTTAGCTCTCAAAAGGTACTTTCATCCACAGATCTCAAAGCACCTTACAAAAGAGAAGGAACAACATTACTTCCATTTGTAAAATGAGGAACTGAGGACCCGTGATGTGTAAAGACTTTCCCAAGGTCACATGGCAGGTCAACAGTACATTGTTGTGTTACTTACACTATGATATACCTTTATGCCTAGATGGGGGCAAGGGATGCTCACTCATAAGAATGGCCATACTGGGTCAGACCAATTGTCCATCCAGCCCAATATCCTGTCTTCTGACAGTGCCCAATGCCAGGTGCTTCAGAGGGAATGAATAGAACAGGTAATCACCAAGTGATCCATCCCATCAGCCATTCCAGTCAGTCACTCCCACTTTCATTCTCCAGCTTTCCTTCTAACAATCAGACCTATCAACACTTTGGGGTTTCTGACCCTCCTGTGGATGTGTGGAGTAATTCCAATCATTGTACAGAGAAATCACATGTTGATTTGCTGCACTCTCAGTAAGCAGGATAATGAGCCAGTCAGTGCTACTGCATATGCTGAGGAGCTGCCTCCTCCTTCCCTCTGTCACTAACCCATACACAAAAGGCTGGGAGAACCGCTGAAGTACTCATCCCTTTCATCTCAGAGCCCCCTGAAGTGCATCGATGGGGCAGGGTGGTGGGTACAAAACTAAAAAAACGCTGCTCATGGGGGTGGATCTGCCATGCCATCAGGCAGTACTTTATGCAAACTTAAAATGAAGTGGCTTTGCATCACAAGGTGTTGGCAGGTATGTAATACAGATCTCACACACACACCCTCCCTCCAAACGCTACATTCTAGCTACTAGCCTACAAAATGCTGCAGACTTGATCCTCCGAAGTCCAGAAAAACCCGTCATCTCCCCAAACACCGTGTCCCTACGACACTCAATATATCATTCACTATTCCAATATACACCCAAGAGATTCTCTTCCACATACTGGGTTACGTGCAGTGCATCTACAAATTTTCCTTCTAAAGAGGGGAAAGGAGTGGGCACACATCCCAGGAATTACACAAAACGTGTCTCTTCACAAAAGCCAGTCTGGGGTCGGGGGAATGGTGTGTATAAAAAATGTGGATGACCGCTAATGTAATTTACATAGTCAATGGCACACATTTACATTCTGTGAAGTAGCAGATCAGAAACGCAGATACATATGTAGAGCATGGATAGGGATAAAGGTAGAGTTAAAGCTGTGGAACCTGAAGATCTGAAGTTATTTGCTTTGAGTGTGTGGGGTGAGGGGATTGCTTTCTTTTCTTTTCTTTATTCAACAAAACATACCAGTGAGGTTAATTCTATTGAAAGATACCTATTGTTTACATTGATTTTTATGTGAAAGATTTTAGTTCAGGAATCTGAAGATATCTGTACTTGGATACATGAACAAGAAAGCATGCCATTTGAGGTAGATATGTTATGAGTATATACAAAATTGTTAGACAAGCACAGAAAGGATTAGGATAGAAATGGAATTAACGTCCACTATTTTTGGCTTAGCTTCAGATGGCTGCATGAGGGGATCTAGGATGCTTTCACTAATTCCACTGAACTACTTTACTTGAAAGCAACAAATTTGTGTGTTTTGCTAGGACTTATGATTAAAGTTGTGACCTATTTAATGCATTAGTAAATTTGGTATAAGAATATTAAATTTTGTGCATTTACTAGCTGAGATTAACTGACAAATTCCTATGCCTAAATGAATGCCTCAATTTTTTTAAAATATTTCATGCATATGCTTTCAATTACAATTTTGAAAACAGAAAGTAAATGGATAAAATGCAAAACAATCCATAAAACCATGTTGGCGTTTGGAACAAGTTTTCAAAGCAAGTGGCATTACATATGTACAATACCAACAGTAATCTTTTTACATAGACTTTTTAGTACTATTCATTTTGCAAATGATAATTTTGATGAAGACAAAACTTTGTTTTTCTTCCCTGGTTTGAATCATTTACCTGACACCTACTAGCCCCAGGACTAATCCTATTAGGCAAAGTACAAAATGCCTGCCTCCCCATGCACCTCAAAGCCATGTGCATCCGTAATTTAAATCAATCAAAAATGTGCATAACATTTTCTGTTGTGCTTAACTGTAACCCTGCTAATCAATTGTCAGTTTAATTTTTTAAAACTGAATTTATCACTAGGGCTAATCAAATAACAGTAAATTATTATTTCTCAATGAGTTTTCACATGCATGTGTTAAATAGTATATTCACCAAGAACTATTTGAACAATTACAAAGCTGGATGAATACCAATGAAATCCATTAAAGAATGCCACTCGCTCACATCAACAGGTGGGGAAAATTGAGGAGGCCGAAGGTGAAAGGGGGACAGGCCCAGTAGCAAGGAAGGGAGGCACTTGCCAAGGGACAACATGTAGTTCCTCCCAGGGGAGTCTCTGGCACCCATGGGCCAGCTGGGGGAGAGGGGTGCTAACTGGTCAGCATTCCCAATCTCCCAGGATTTAGCCCAGCTCAGGAGGTATGGGGAGCTTCTTTCAGCTCCGTTCCAGCAGCCCACCCTAGCCACCCAAACTAGGAAGGGAACCGGCCTGACAGGTCTGCGGGTCTAGCCAATTGCCTTTTTAGTGGGTCGAGAAGGAATTCTCTCTCCCATGGGCCAAACTGGCAGAGGACCAAGGAGATTTTTGCTTTCCTCATAGCACCTGCAAGCCACAGGAGGTTAAGTAAGAACATACATACTGGGGTGGTGTTGCTTACTCTTCGCAACTTGTGGTCTGTTTCCAGTGTGGTTAAGAGAATAAAATGAACGGAGCCCAAAGGTAAAAGAGCTGGGATGTTGTTGATGGGCCTTGGGCTCATAAGATAGGGTTAGACCTTGTAGGCTGAGGTCCCCACCTTGCTGCACCTTTGTCCCCCTCGTGGAGGAGAGGGTACTAAGATTCAGAGAGAGCGGAGTCCTGTGGGGTAGGCTGACAAGAGCCTGCCTCACATTATGGGTTATATGGTAAGGAGTCCTGTAACCTGGTACCAGTTATATGGTAAGCCCCTACCTTATGCTACAAGTTTAATAAAAGTTGCAGACTGCCACTTAATTCCATGCGTGTATCTATCCTCATTTTGCCAGTTTCCACATCAATTCTCTCAATACTATTCACCAGTCCTACTTACTACCACTCCTCAATTGCTTTTGTTATATCTCCACTCCTTTCCTGGCTTCACTACACATTTTCTTTTCCATAACAGATACAAGTGTATCTTTTCCTTCTCCCTCTCTTATAGGTCCACTGTCCAGGGTCAATACTCACTTGAGAAACAAACAAGTGCCCCAAGCTGATGGGGATGAGGAAGAGATTCCAACCATGGTACTATTCTTTCCCTGTTTTCTTACCCAGTGCTTCTTTCAGTTTTCACAAGCAGTAGTAATATGAAACTGATCTGATTCTTGTCAGTTTTTCTGCCTCCCACAGGGGGTTCTAGTAGTAGGAGTGAAAATTGGTAAGAGCAGTTTTCACTTTGCTATTTTGGAAAGCTATGAGCAGCAGCGGTGGTGCTGTTTATCTGCAAATCTGGGAAGACAACACTACATCAGTGGGTCCCAACTCTGCATTCCTTGCACATGCCCAACTTCAAAGTCAATAAAGAGAAAATATATGACATACAATATTTGCCAATCTACAAGATTGGGACCTAAAATAAAATTTACTTTCCCTAATGCTAAATTCATGATTTAGAAAGCCCACCCAAAATCTGACTTACCCTATAAATTGTTTCATCCACTTATTGCCATGACACTTTTAAGAAAGTGACACTGTTTGGTTAAAAGCTGAACTAATAATAGATTTGTGTGTGCCACTTTACATCATTAAAAGTGAAAAAACCACTGATGCTGTTTATTTTTGCATTTTACTCAATTTGTACAATTAAAGAGACTTATTTTCATTTTCGTTGGTTCTCATGAAGTAGCACTAGGTTGCATTATTTGAATGCTTAAATGCTTCAGGAGAACATTTTGGTCCAGTCAAAATAAAACCAATTTTACGGAATATATTTTTAAACAAGGGAAATTATTCTTTTAAAAATACATTCTAGATTTTGGGCTTTAAGTCAACCAAACAGCATCCTTCTAACTAACTGAATATGTACACAATACATCTACTGCTCTGTATAGTACATACACAGGATTTGTTACAATAGCTGATTACAGGTCTGAATTTGATTTGATTTTAGAACATAACCCTGAAAAAATAATCTTCAGCCCAAAAAACAATGACTACTTTCAGTTATTTGGCTTCACGTCCCATCATTCCTGTATCGTGTCTGTGCAACAGCCTCAATTGGTGTGAAACCTCACATGACATGAATTAAATAAATAATCTCTTACACCTGTGAAAAGGAATTAGAAAAATTTGAATGATTACCTGAGTCACTGAATTCTGCAGGACTTTCCATGAAACGGAATTCTATTACCCTCTGTGAAAATGCACTGTCTACCATTTCCCGCTACAAAAATGGGTGAGACACAATTCTCACCAGATGGCAGTAATCTTGAAAGAATTCTCCAGAGATGTAGCACTTTTGATCCATGTTTTCTGCATTTCACACTGAAACATTTGATTATGGGGATCCAAACATTTTGGACTACATTTCTAAACTGTATTTAGACTGAATATATATATTGCTCTCTCTACACATGCTACATCTATAGCATTCTAAGCTTCTAACAATTTTTTTTAAAGTCTGCCCCTAAAACTTTTTCTTTTCATTGTCTCCTCCCCTACCAAAATACATATTTATTCCTCCAAATTACATGGATACTAAACAAGTCAAATTCAGTCCTAGAGTAAGGGTTTAAAATGCAATTCTACTGTAAAGAATGACTCTGTATTAATGCACCATCTTACTTAAAAAATCTGACTCCAAAAACACACAGCTCATGTGTTGAGCGACAACTGTTTTTCGGCATTGCAGAGCCAACACAGCTAAGAGAACTAAAGATTTTTTTTGCATTTAAAAGATCAACAGTATTGTTTACTAAGTTATAATCAGTTACACGTAAGAAACCTTACTGAATTCAGTAGGGCTGCATCAGTGTTACTAAACATTTAATTTGATCGCAGCACCTTTATTACAGTGCTAATACACTAGATACAAAAAAAAGTGTTTTGATTCTGAGCCCAAGTACCGATGCTATGTAGGGGGCCAGTGCTAGAAACAGGAACTTTTCACCAACAGAAAGCCAAGTATCTTTCTATTCTAATAGAATGAGATTTGTTTGGGGTCCTGGGAAGAAACACACATAAGAGACTGAACTTTTTAGACAACATACATAGAAAAGCTATTTGAGATATTTTCTAAGATGTATTTATTGCATTTTGGGATGGGAGTTTTGGTTTTGGTCTAACTCTGCTACCACTGAAGTGGAGATTTTTACCACAGCTTCAAGTAAGAGGTAGGTCAACACTGAGCACTTTTGAAATTCCCTCCCATTGTTATTCCAAGATACCATACAGTTGGATATATGATACTAAGAGAGCCTCACTTTATGGGTGGAGGGATATGATAAATGGGACAGAAATGGAAAAAAATCTTTTTTTTTTGTACATTGTGACTTATACAGAACACATGGTGCGATATTAAGGTTTGATACTACTATATATGGAAAGGGTATGCTGACTAGGAATACGTGGATGCTTGCATTTTCTCCAATAGGAGGAGAAGGCCTTGCAAAACAAATGAAAGTGCCATAAAATTTATATATCTGATTGTGTTTTAATCTTAGGGCAGAATCAATCGGTTATTTTACAACACTATCATGTAGAAATCTGGAGCAGCTTTATTTAGCAAGTTATGTCATGCTGCTAGTGACTGATAGCTAGCTGTGCTCATTTTTAAACTCATTGTTGCTCTGTAAATTGGAAAAGTGTGGCGCTAACATTCAGTTCTTAAAAACTGATTAAACAGATACATTATGAATTCTCTGCAGAATCTGGCAAAGGGCAAAGATAGAGTGCATTAGATATTCAACACAATCTCATAAAAATGCCTGCACATTTCCAGGAGCCCTAGTGATTACTTCCCATATTCTATATCAATAATGTTTTATGGATTATTTTTTCTGCATAAGTTTAATGCTCAACACACAAACTGGCTATCATGCACATAATTAGAAAAAGAATAATGACGGCAGAGCAGCAATCCTACTATAACAAATCCAGACAGTATTGGTTGTGGGCATATGTTTGTAATGCACGCTCCTCTCCTCCATCTGTTCTTACAATCAGGCAGGAAAATGGTATTTTATGAAGACCTTACAGCAAAGGATTCTTGTAAAATTTTGCTCCATGCCTTCAGAATCAGCATCTGATTACAGAGTAAATCTGTTAAAATTAGAACCAGCCTAGCATCAAATGGAGAATATAGACCTGTGAAATGAGAAGGAAGAGTTCTATAATAGATCTAAGCCAAGATTTTCAAAATGAGTAATGTTGGGTCCCCAATTGGAAACCATTTAAAGAGGCCTGATTTTTAGAGGTTGTGTGCTTAGGAATTTCTGAAAATCAGGTGCTTTTAAAGCTGTCTCAAATTGGGCATCTAAAAATTACTAGTCAGTTTATAAAATGGGAAGCGCTGCTGGAGTATGAGATTCTGGTACCACTGCTGCATGCTATCCGATCCCTCTATTCCCAGAGCAAGAGATGTGTCTGTATTCTTTGCATTAGGTCAAGTTTGTTCAAGGTGAGCGCTGGATTCCGCCACAGGTAGGTCCTGTCCCTACTCCTGTTTGTGACCTTCTTGGATAGGATATCAAGGCACAGCTGAGTTGGGAAATGTATCTGGTAAGAGGACTTGGAGTTGGCATCTCTTGATGATGTTTTTGCTTCTTCAGACTGATTTCCAACACGCATTCAAACGCTTCGCTGCTGAGTGTGAAGCGGCTGGGACAAGAACCAGCACCTCTAAATCAGAGGTCATGGTTCTTTCCCAGGTGAAGGGGGAGCAGCTGCCTTTAGTGGAAGAGTTTAAGTATCTACGGGTCTTGTTCACGATGGTAAGCGGGAGCATGAGATTAGTGTGGCGGCAGCAGTGATGCGGGCACTGTACCAATCTGTGGTGGTGAAGTGGTAGCTACGTTTTTGGATGAAGCTCTCAGTTTACCAGTCAATCTATGCCCCCCTCCACACCTATGGTCAAGAACTTTGGGTAATGACCAAAAGGATGAGTTCACAGGTACAAGAGGCAGAAATGAGGTTTCTCTGCAGGGTGGCTGGGCTGACTCTCTCAGATAGGGTGAGGAGCTTGGCTATTCGGGAGAGCCTCGGAGTAGAGCCGCTACTCCTCCGAATTGAGAGGGGCCAGCTGAAGTGGTTTGGGCACTTGAGAAGAATGACCCCGGTAAGATTCCTTTGGAACTATACCAAGCACATCCCACTGGGAGGATGCCCTGAGGCCAACCCAGGACACGTTGGAGGGATTATATCTCCTAACTCGCTTGGGAACCCCCCTGGAGGAGCTGGAACTGTTGCAGAAGAAAGGGAGGTCTGGTCCTCCCTACTCTCTATGCTGCTGCCGCAACCCTGACCAGGAAAAGCAGCATAAAGGAAAAGGAGGAGGAGGAGTATATAAAATATTGACTTTTTGGGTCAGCATTTATTAAAATATATTATGAAAGGCTTCATAAGACCTGTCAGTAGAACATGTACAGAACTACTGCTTCAGGGAACTGAACTCTTCTTTAACACTGGGACAGATGTATGTATTCCAAGAGGGGAGTGTGATTTTAATTTACTTATAAGATTTATGCCAGTAAAAGGCTGCTATATCTAGGTTCTTAACTCTATTTAAGCCTATTACAGACACCCTGACTATAACCTGCAAATTCCCTGACATACTGCTCAGGAAGAATTGCCTGAGAGAGACTACAATTGTTATTAATGATATTATATGGCAAACATTCAAGAACTTTCATTGCAATCCAAGTGGCAGCGGTTGTGATCAGTTACAGATTGCTTGCTGATGTATGAATACCATACATCAATATTAGAAGTGCGAAGTGCATCTTCATTACAAAGTTCTGTTGTAGTCACCCATGATAGAAAACTACTATACTTAAACAGCTAGAGAGATTCCCTTTTTCAAATATCTTGCATTCACTTATTTTGCAGCTGGGCGGATTATGCCATTAAAATAAGGAGGTAAAGAAAATACATTCATATGAATTGATTTATCGTATCCTGAAATCATACAATAAAAGTTTGCCCAATTTTAACCATACCAATATTCACAGGTACCTTACACAAGATATGGAGGATCCATTTCACATTTATCTGAGGATTTACATTCTAATATTACAAGGACTGGTGGCAACATCCTCTCTCAAAAGAAACTGGTCATTAGCTGTAATGATTAGCATCCATTACTGCCAGGGGGTCAAGTCCCTTGAAAGACATTGACAAAATAGGATTAACTATAGTAAAAAGCTTAGAGGCTCAGGTGTCTGGGACAAAGGCCTCTTGGGTGGCAGAAATTCAAGAGAGGAGACAATGGTGAAGAATTTAAGGAGAGTCTGGATCACTCAAACTATAATTTTCTTTGACAAGCCTTTCCCAAATTCAATAAGCAACTGGGCCATATATGTACCTGAGAAGGCTGCTGAACTGAGCTAAAGACCCCCATTTTTAAATAGTTAACAACCTTTAAAAACAATAATAATTTAGGCTTTTGCATACTATATGGCACTTTGCACTGACTGTGCCTCGCCACAGCTATCGGCTGGTAGTCCCTCTCTTTTAAACACTTTGGTTCTTCTTAATAGTACCCCTGATTATCAGAAAAAGTTATCAGCTAAAACTAAGGTGGAGTGGACAAACACTATCCCATGCATGCAACGAACACATACTGAGTATGCACGTGAATAAGTAGGATTATTTTCAGATATGATAATTTGTAATAGGAGTTCATCATTCTCAGTTATCTCAACTATCATTTTGCCCTGTAGCTCTGCAGAATGAGTGTGTGGCGAATTCCGCAACTGATGGTCACTGAATAACTAAGAAACTAAAAGAAGTAACCCACAAAACAAGAGTTTTGGAAGGACAGAAAACCCTTTATGCTTTAAGGCATAAGCCAGCCTCTAACGACAGTTAGGAAGAAATGTTCCCTGTGCACAGATTATTCCATAGCTACCTATCCCAGGGTTTCTTGCACCTTCCTCCAACACAGCTAGTACTTGCCATCATCTGAGGTAGGATAACAGGCTAGATAGACCAATTGGTATGATCTGGTACAACATTTACTATGTTCCTGTCCATTTTGACTGTTTTTCCTTTGTGATCATTTTGGAGTGCAAAAAAAAAAACAAACAAGTGTGACCCACATTAGAGCTCTTTGCACATAGCAAGAATGTTACAAAGGCACTCGACAAGTGCAGTACAAAAGCCTAGATAGTATGCACTACATACACATAAAAGTAAGCTGGCCAGCTGAATTTGTTACTCCTTATCAATTATACAACAGTTAACTCCAAGCAAGCTTAGTGTGATTTCCAACACTAGCCTACTGCTCCTTAGCATGGCTGAGGTGTCGAATGTTGGACAAACATCTTGCTCACCCACTGAGTCTACACTATAGAGTTTTGCGAGAAAAATAATCTTTTGTCAACAAAACAATCCTGGTGTACACACTGCAATGACCCTTTTGTCGACAAAACTGCCCTGTTTTGTCGACAAATTAAAACCACCTCGACAAGAGCTTTTGCGATAAACTTTTAGTGACAAATCGTCAGTGCAGACACTACTGTACTTTTGTCGTGGTAATCGGCCTCCGGAAATGTCCCACAATGCTGATCATGACCACTTTGGACATCGTTTGCACTCTGATGCTCTGCAGCCACCCGCCCCTCACCCTTTGCAGTAGTGGTAAGTTTGATATTTTTATTCCACTTCCTGCTTGGTCAGAGTGGAGAGCTTGCATCTCATCTCCCAGCCAACCATGCCAGCTCCACGCAGCAAACACTCTCCTGCTTGGAGCACACTGGAGCTGCTGGACCTGATCAGCATTTGGGGGAGTCTACGGTGCAGTCCCAGCTCCACTCTAGCTGAAGGAACTTGAATACCTACAGCCAGATTTCTCATGCCATGGTGGAGAAGGGCTATGAGTGGGATGTGCTGCAGTGCCAAGTTAAAATCAAGGAGCTGCGGCAGAGATACCACAAGGCCAGGGAGGCAAACCGTCACTCTGGTGCAGAGCCAATGAGCTGCCGCTTCTACAAAGAGCTAGAATCCATCCTCAGCAGCGACCCCACATCCATCCCCATGACTCCTGAAGATATCTCCGTGGCCCCAGGGCCACTGGATACTGGACTGAACCCCAACAAAGAGATCATTGATGAGGAAGAGGAGCTGGAGGATGACCCAGAGCCAGGAAACAGTTCAGTTGCTGAGGTTGGGAGTCAGGAGCTGTTCTCTACCCCAGAAGGCTACAGTCAGCCCCAGGCCTTCAGCTCAGGTGCTCAGAATTCAGGAGAGGGGAGCTCTGGTAAGTGTTTGGAAGCTGATGATGGTTGTGAACTGGAGGCATGGGGGTCCTTAGCTTGGCTAAAACATACAGGTGCTTGAAGGGATAGAAATGCGCAGGAGTAGCTGTGTTTACATGTGCTTTCCTGTTCCCTTGAGCATCTAGGCAGTACGGCTGAGAAGCATGTTAATACACACTGAGATTTCACGGGTATCCTCCGCTGTGACTTCTAGGAAACTTTCTTGGAGGTACTCCCCGATTCTCGGCCTCAGATTCCCGGGCAGAGCACCTGTGTTTCTGCCCCCGTTGTAGGTCACTTTCCCACACCAATTGGCAATCACTTGAGCGGGGACTAAAGCAGTGCACCCGGGACCTGGTTTGAATCTGCTTGCATGGATGATATGCATCCTAGCATCCTTGCTGACTCTAAGTAGCGAGATATCTGTTTCTATGGCCCCTGGAGAATGGCCAGAAGTAGCGGTTCACTGTGTGCAGATGCTCTGTGAATGACAACAGTAATACGGTGCTGTTTGTCTGCATGTCACTCAGCAGGTCAGGCTTCTCGGATTCCTGTTCCTATTCGGAGCTCATGATGTACTGCACGACCAGCCGTGATGTGTTCAGAACACTGAATGCAACAGTGGAGAGTACTGCGGGATCCATCTTTTCAGATAGAGATGGCAGGCACGCAGTAAACAGCGGGAAGTCGTTGAAAAAATGGCGCCAGCAACACAATGAATGATGGCACGGAAACGCAATGCACCAAGCACTGAGTGGTCAGATTGCATCGTTCGGCAGGTCTGGAATGATGAGCAGTGGCTACAGAACTTTCGAATGTGCAAAGCCACCTTCATGGAACTCTGTGCAGAGCTGGCCCCTGCCCTGCAGCACAAGGACACCAGAATGAAAGCTGCCCTCTTGGTGAAGAAGCACATGGCAATTGCTGTGTGGAAGCTGCAACTCCAGACTGCTACTTTTCAGTCACTAACCAGTTTGGAGTCAGCAAGTCCACCATTGGAGCTGTGTTATCGCAAGTGTGCAGGGCCATTAATTGCATTCTGCTGCGAAGAACCATGACTCTGGGCAATGTGCGTGAAATAGTGGATGGCTTTGCAGCAATGGGATTCCCTAACTGTGGCGGGGCAATATAAAGCACACATATACCAATTTTGGCACCGGACCATCTTGTGATGGAGTACATCAATAGGAGGGGTACTTCTTTATGGTACTCCAGGCGCTTGTGGATCACTGTGGGCATTTCAGTGACATCAATGCGGGTTGGTTGGGAAAGGTGCATGATGCTTGTATCTTCAGGAACACTGACCTGTACTGGAAACTACAAGCAGGGACTTTTTTTTTCCAGACGAAAAGATTCCAATAGGGGATATTGAGATGCCCATAGTGATCCTGGGAGACCCAGCCTACCCACTAATAATGCCATGGCTCATGAAGCCTTACACAGGCAACCTGGACAGCAGCAAGGAGCGCTTCAATAACAGGCTGAGCAGGTGCCGAATGACTGTTGAATATGTGTTTGGCAGGTTAAAGGTGCACTGGAGATGTCTTTATGGCAGGCTGAACTTAAATGAGGACAATATTCCTATGGCTATAGCCGCGTGCTGGGTGCTCCATAATTTATGTGAAGCTAGGGGCGAGAAGTTTGCCCCTGGGTGGACTGCAGAAGTGAATTGCCTTGCATCTGAATATGAGCAGCCAGATGCCAGGGGCACAATGGGGGGCCATACACATAAGGCAGGCATTGAGGGCCCATTTTGACCATGAGAACCCATCAGGTGTTTTCTGAAACGGCGCTGTGACATTCTATGACCGCTACACAGCTGTACGTGTGTGTCGGTGGTAGGTGCACATATCATGTTCAAAACATAAATAAAGAGTGCTTCTTGTTTTGAGAGCTTACTTCTATTATTAAACATAAAACAGCACACAACACAAAGAAATCCTGGAGGGGAGAAAATAATGGGGGGCAGTGCCAGCTATGACAGCTGTGTGCAAGTCCAGCTGTCATTCTCATCGCTGTCTGAGGGGGTGGAATGAAGGGGGCAGCAAGAAGAGTTAGTAAAATATACAATCAAATCAGTAATATCCACGTGGCAAATTAGCATATGGACATTTGACCAACTTGCCTGACTTCTGCTCATGAATCCATCTCCTCTAAGGATGGACTGCAATACTCACGTGGAGGTTTACATTCTGTCCTTTATGCCTCACCACCACATGTGCGCGCGCGCGCGCGCGCACGCACGCACACACACACACACACACACACACACACACACACACACGGTACAACACCTTACCTTGCAGCACTGCCAATCCTATGTGTTCAAAAATCATGAATCGGGTCTCAAAAAATCATGATATATTTTAAATATGATTATGCTGAAATCTAATAAAAGCTGCATTATTTTTATTTGCCTCCTGACTTTAGAGCAGAGCTTCTCAACCTTTTTCTTTCTGAGACCCCTCCAACATGCTATAAAAACTCCAGTCCCCAGCAGGGGGAGATGTGGCTCAGGGCTTCAGCTGGGGGAGTAGAAGGATTCGGGAATCCAGATTTCAGCTGCCAGGGGGAGGAGCTTCTGCCCCCTGAGTGGGGGGGCCTCGGACTCTAGGCTTCAGCCATGGGGCACTGGTGCTCAAGGCTTCTGCCCTGCGGGGTGTCAGGGCTCCCAGGTTCAGCTGCAGGGCACCAGGGCTCGGGGATCAGAGCTTTCTGCACTGAGCCCCAGCCAGTCTAATGCCAGCCCTGCTTTGCAGACCCCCTGAAACCAGCTTGTGACCGCCCCCCCCCCCTGAAGGGCTGCAGACCCCTAGTTGAGAACCACTGCTTTAGAGCATTTAGGGTTCATGTTCTCAAGCTTTTCTCCGCAACCATGAAGGCTAAAAACTTGGTTTTTAAATGAAAGCTAGATGCTCATGAAATAAGCTCATTTCAGTAGATGAGGCTTTAAGAAAACCATCAAATATTGTGAGTGAATGATCTAGTACTATACTCACAGTGAAAGCCCTAATGTCTATAGAATTTACATAATAACATACAGTCCCTCGCCTGTCTAAACAATAAACTAGAGTTACACAAAGCAGACTTAATCTAATTGCCACATTTATTTATGTAGGAATATATTGCTACTGATATCCAATTAAATGTCAGCACACAATAGCCCTTGCAGGTATAGCATTTTCCTGGTTTTTAAGGACTTCAAATCTTTAATGTACAAATATTGACAGTGACCAATACCTGCCTTTCCAACCACACTGCAGAATGATTCAAACAAAAAATAAATTACAACTCCTTAACACTGGATGCTACTACTTCAAAGTCAGCCATAAAAAATAAAGCACAATAAAAATGTACAGTATTTGCAAATCAAAAATGAAAGGGATCAACAAAGCCTGTAACCCTTGCCTGCCCTCCTCCCCCATTTCTGGCTGACCTAGTTGTAAATTTCGGTGCAAACCAGAATTCAACACTCTGACTCAGTGAGCTCCACCTGGATAAACCTCATTGCAAAGTCAAGGTCAAAAAGAGAGCCACACAGGTCAACCCCTGCCCCCACTGACTTCACCTGAACTCTGCACAGACACCGAGATCCACCCATCTTGGTCTGCAGAACTGGGGACTTCATTTGCAAATTCTGAGTCAGGGACCTATGTTTTGAGATTGTCTGCAATGCTGCTTCATGCATACAGAAAACCATATAAAAACAAACAATAATAAGAATACAAGAATGGCCATACTGGGTCAGACCAATAGTCCATTTAGCCCAGTATACTGTCTTCCAACAGTGGCCAATACCAGGTGCTTAGAGGCAATGAACAGAACAGGGAATCATCAAGTGATCCATCCTGTTGGCCATTCCAAGCCTCTGGCAAACAGCAATCCTATCCTGGCTAATAGCCACTGATGGACCTATCCTCCATAAACTTATCTAGTTCTTTTTTGAACCCTGTTATAGTCTTGGCCTTCACAACATTCTTTGGCAAGGAGTTGCACAGGTTGACTGTGTGCTGTGTGAAGAAATACTTCCTTTTGTTCATTTTAAACCTGATGCCTATTAATTTCAACTGGTGAGCCCTAGTTTTTGTGGTATGAGAAGGAATAAATAACACTTCCTTATTTACTTTCTCCATCTCAGTCATGATTTTATAGACCTCTACCATATCCCTTCTTAGTCATCTCTTTTCCAAGCTGAAGAGTCCCAGTCTTATTAATCTCTCCTCATATGGAAGTTTTCCCATACCCCTAATCATTTTAGTTGTCTTTTCTGTACTTATTCCAATGTATCTTTTCTGAGAAGGAGTAACCAGATCTGCATGCAGCACACAAGACGTGGACGTACCATGGATTTCTAAAGAGACAATACAATATTTTCTGTCTTATTATCTATCACTTTCCTAATTGTGTTAGCGTTTTTGACTGCTGCTGCACACTGAATGGATGTTTTCAGAGAACTATCCACAGTGACCCCAAGATCTCTTTCTTGAGTGGTATCATTTTATATGTATAGTTGGGATTATGTTTTCCAATGTACGTTACTTTGCATTTATCTACATTGAATTTCATCTGCCTTTTGTTGCCCAGTTGCCCAGTTTTGTGAGATCCCTTTGTAACTCTTCGCAGTCTGCTTTGGACTCAACTATCTGGAGTAGTTTTGTATTAGCTGCAAATTTTGCCACCTCACTGTTTACCCTCTTTTTCAGATCATTTATGAATATTTTGAACAGTACTGGTCCCACTATAGACCCGTGGTGGACACCACTATTTACCTCTCTCCATTCTGAAAACTGACCATTTATGCCTATCTTTTGTTTCCAATCTTTTAACCAGCTACTGATCCAGGAGAGGATCTTCCCTCTTCTCCCATGACAGCTAACTTTGCTTAAGAGCCTTTGGTGACAGACCTTGTCAAAGACTCCCTGAAAATCTAAGTACACTATATCCACTGGATCACCTTTGTCCACATGCTTATTGACCCCCTGAAAGAATTCTAGTGGATTGGTGAGGCACGATTTTCCTTTACAAAAACCATGTTGACTCATCCCCAATAAATCGTATTCATCTATGTGTTTGATAATTCTGTTCTTTATTATAGTCTCAATCATTTTGGCTGGTATTGAAGTTAGGCTTACTAGCCTGTAATTGTCAGGAACGCCTCTGGAGTCTTTTTTTAAAATTGGTGTCATATTAGCTATCCTCCAGTCATCTGGGACAAAAGCTGATTTAAATGATAGGTTACATGCCACATTTAATAGTTTTGCTATTTCAATTTTGAGTTCCTTCAGAACTCTTGGCTGAATACCATCTGGTCCTGGTGACTTATTACTGTTTAATTTATCAATTTGTTCAATTAAAGTCATGACTTGCTGCTGATGGTTTAAATGAAGAAAGCAGTCAGCCAAACTAATATAATGTTTACAGAAAGCTGTATACAAGCACTCCATGTCTTGCATATCTAACAAGCTCCACTCCAAGAGGCTAGATATCTGAAACATTTAGATGCACTTGTAAATTAATATTATGCTTACTTAAAATACTCTGATAACCTTGCGGGGGGGAGAGGGGGATTTGTTGCAGTTTGTTTTGTTTTGCTGCTAGCTTGAAAGTTTAACAGCAACAGTTAAAATGGAAATAAATAAATTTGATCTGGCCTAATGTCATGATCTATCGAAGTACCAACTTTAATATTAAACTTCAGGACTAGCATTTCTTTGGCTAGTTAAGCTTGAACATGACAATGATAAGGTGTCAAACTCTAAGGGACGAGAGTGTCCCTGGCATTCTATGTATGTAGAGCTCTTTGTCACACAATCCAATGACAGTAGCCCTCAGAGATGCTCGTATGATATCATCCTGGGCAGAAGGATGGCAGTCGTTTTTATAAATTGCAATTGGTAGGGGCAGCCATGACACTGGAAATATAAAGGAAAAGGTTAGGTGGTGACTCCAGAAGCTCACCAGAGAAGCCAGTGCTCACATGCTTGAAAGATGCCCCACCAAATAGGTCAGTGAATAAGCTTTGTTTACCCTCTTAAGGATGAAGAGAATTCTCTCTCTCACAAACCCAGTGTCATCAGTATTATAGGTGGCAGAGGACTAGATACCACAATAGGTTCTCTCTCTCTAGCTCTCATATTTTCCCTCTTTACATCCTACACCACAGTCTTTAACAGTTTTCAAAAAATAATAAGAGGATACGCTAGGTTTCCAGCATTCATGAACAAGCCTCTGACAACAAATAACTGTGCATAGTGAGAAAGATTCAGGGAGGCAACCCATTTAGACTTTGAGATTCCAAAAGTTACTTAAAGTTACTCTAAGCAGCAATATAGAGCAAAAAAGAAAATAGCTTTTAAAATTATGAAAAGGGATGAGCATTGTTCAATTATTAGAGAAAGGAAATGGGAGTCAGGACTACTGGTTTCTGTGTCAGCATCATTGGCTCACAGCGTGACCTTGGGCCAATAACCCACTCTCTGTGAGACTTAGTTTACCCATCTGTAACATGGGGACAGGATAAATACATAAGAGGGATTTTGCAAGGCTTAATTTATGCTTGTAAAGCACTTCAAAATCATTGGATGAAGGTGTTCGAAGAAAAGTATTTTTATCTTTAAAAAAAAAAAAATCTGGCTTGAAATAATTCAGTAGTTTCTTCCTTATAATGAACATTCTGCCACATTCACAGAAAGCTGTCATAAATGGTTAAATTCTACTCACTCCTTATTAGCATCAGTGCAAACCATCCCCTTCCTCAGACTCCGACTGTTAGGTCAGGGTGGTTAATCCTAAGGATTTTGAATATGTAAAGCAAGGATTAATTTAACAGTGGTGTTGTTTCATCATAGATGATAATTTCTCAAATAAGAAAGTGCCAGTATAAAAAAAGGTTGTCTTCAAATGGCTTTCACATAAGTGCTTTACTTACTGCTGGGACTGATTTAAAAAAAAAAAAAACAAACTTTTAGCTGTACTGGATTAATCTTATTTCAGCAAATAAACCTGAGGTAGTATGTCAGCACTAGGCTGGATTCCAGCTGTCAGTGTCCCAGAATTGCCCCACTTGCCACTTTAGTTGGTGAAAGCATTCCTGGTGAGGATGCACATTGCTGACAGAAGGAGCATGTGTGGACATAAACCACTGCTGTACTTGCACTGTATGTCAACTTAAGTTGATTTAATTTTGTAGCGTAGACAAGCTTTAAGGCTCATTAGAGCTCCTAAGAACATAAAGGTTTTACTCTTTGGCTTCACTCAACTATAACGACAACAATTTGACCCCATCAGGTGGGGTACATATCCAAACAGAGTAAGTATTTTATACCTTACCATGATTAATCTGAATTGTTGTACTTTGACTTATTCAGGCAGTTGGACCATTTTCAGAGACAAGAAAAATGAATCTGTTCTCCAGGGACAGAAAAGAAGGGATGAAAAAATGTCTGTACTGGAGCATTTATCTGAAGCAGTGGGAGGGAAGAATGTCCATTCTCAAAAAAATCCTTCAAAAGACTGCAATCAATAAAGAGCATTGAAAAAGCCTGAACCACAAGGTGTGGCAGGAACTGGAGACCATAATTTGCAAACATGATATCAGCACTGTTCATGGGATGTCTAAGAAATTCTGAAGAGAAACTACTGCTTTTTCAGGAATAAATATATCTCCTGTTCTGTGGGAACAGGTGTGCTTCCCCACTGCTTGGCTGGTCTGAAGACAACAGCTTACCTCAGCTGTTCTGATTCAGTTACAGAATTCTCCACTTCTTTATTACCATCCGTTATTAACATCAGAAAAGCAAATTATGAAGCATAATGACAGAAAGTGGTATGACCCCTAAAGAAATTCATTTCAGATCATGAAGATTTAACATTTCAAAATTAACATCAGCTTGGGAAAAGGAGGTTTCTTGCCCACCTTCATGACATCAAATAACTATAGGTGACCATCTGAAGCGTCTGCTATTAAGCACTGCTGGAGACAAGATACTGTTCCAGAGGATCACTGGTCTATTTCACTATCACAATTCTTTGGTTTTTAAGATATTTGCACTAGTATTTTCTTGTCTCCTTAATTTTGCCTTTGTTTGCCATTCATGATTTCACATTGCTTCTTACCGCAATCCCAAAATGGGATAAATCTATACATGGGTTATTAACATTTTGTATCATTAACCAATTTTTTTGTTTGTTGCTAGAACCTGCAGCACTTGTTGAAAAGTGTTAAGACAACTAATAGATAGTGAATCAACAAGAGGAATTCCCCCCTACATTAAGAGCATTGTCAATGCATACAAAACAGTAAAGTGTAAGCATTTCTTCCCAAACTGTCAGTAACACCCAAAATTATATAATTTGTTACTTCCATTATATTATGGACTTCAGTGTGAGCATAGTCCAAATCATTTAGCAAGACAATTTTCAGGATACCACAAGATATCAAAACTTCTCTTTGAAATCAAGTGATTTAAAAACTAAAGAACAGGGAGAAGGCCATATGTAGGAAGCATCTTTTCCTCTGGCAGAATTTTAAAAAAATACATTAAAAATACAGTACATTAACCTTATTCTAGTTAGAAATAGTAACAAACCTGGTTTGCAGAAAGTGATGATCAAAGATATATTTTAGAATAGAATGTCATTTTAAAAGTAACAAAAAATGTCTTGGTGGGGTTGCACATTTATCATCTCTGATTTCCAGGTCAAAATTTGCTCATCTGCTAAGTAAAAAGATGTGATCCCTATCAATTTAACATGGACACATGAGGTTCTTTCACTCCCATGCATTGCCGATAGTAAAAGATTCTGCAGGCCAAATTAAGGCCTTAGTTACATCCATTCAACCTGATTCTGTTCAGTTGATTACACAGGTGTACCCTGACTGGAGTTTAATTAGTAAACATTTTTCACAAGAAGAAATAAAATCCAGCTCATTCCTCTATGCTGTTAACACAGCACAAATAGGAGTAAAGCCATCTGTCTGAGCAGATATGACTTTAAATACACACAAAGGAACATACTGGTTGAGTAAGAAGGTGCTATTTTTACAGTCTCTTTTCAATGCAGAACTGTACTTTCAACCAAAGCACTAATAGTTAAGAGTGTGCCCATAGCATTACTCAGGCTGAGATATCTGCTGGTGTCAACCTCATTTACACTTAGCCTGTCCCTATTCCCATTTACTAATTGAGTAAGGAATTATTTAGACAGGTTCACAACATGGCTTCTGTTTAATTAATAGATGTTTTTGTTGCTGAAGGAGTTCTTTCTGAATGGAATTTTTCTAAAATATACCCATTTAAAAATAAATTGGAAACATTCTTTCTAGGTAATTCTTAGCTTACAGCTGCAGTGTTTCTAATATCAGGTTAATTTAGTGGTTTTAATTCATCCATAAGAATTATGGCATCAAAGGTCTCAGCCAGAGAGTAGTTTAACATCTTTCCACTCCAGTGCCCCCTTCATCATATCCCTCTCTCAGTTCACAAAATAGTTGTGGTCACAGAAGTTGTAAAATAAATGGCTGTTGGTTTTAAGACATTTTTCCTGTTAAAAATATATCTTGTCACTGAATTGTCTCTTATAAAAAACAAAACTCATATTTAGAGTTCATTGGGGATTCAAACCTTTCAGAATTTGCAAATTAAACAAAACAGCTGAGCTACCAGGAAAAAACAAAAGGCCCATTCACAACTGGTGCAAGTTTGCTGTAATGGATTCAAGATTTATACATACACCTTTACAGATAATAGTTTCAAAAGAACCAGCAGCATACACTGTGAATCTACATTAGGACTACTACATGAGATTAGTGACATGTTTTAATCTATTATATACCAAAATATTAAACCCCAATTTCCATGATCACATGCAACTACTCCATATACATTCAATATCTAACTTAAAGGGAAACTGTCCACATGAACACAATCAATTTAAAAAATGTGACACTAAAAGCAGTTTTTGGCATTATGTATTACCATATGGTTTTCTAGAATGGTCATCAGCATAATATTTAACTCCACATTTCTATCCTTGCAAAGTCCACCTGCCAATTTTCGTGGTTTTACAATCGCCTTTTTTCTATTCTAGTGTCCCTTACTGCTATGCAAACCACCTACACAAACTAGGAAATGGACTGTATGGGAAAAGAGTGAAACTGACCATATGCGTACTGTGGTCAAATGCACAAAGCAAACTGAAGAAGAGAAATAGTTTTTCCTCTGATTTCTTACAATCACACTGGTCTTATGACAATACATTAAAAAACCATAAAAACAAACCACAAATAAAAATACAATTTTGAATTCAAAATGTTTCCCTTTAAACCAATAAAAACCAGGTGAAAACAAAACATATATTGTTACCCATGTAATATCCAAGCACAAGAAAGTGGCCTCAGGTTGAAGTTTTAGCTTTATCTCTGGAATTTCCCTGCTGTAGTAGATTTAAGGATATTTTTCATGTTGTGACTGTAAGATCTTTTGTTTTTAAGATTCTAACTACAAGGAATGGTACTGGAGAATGCAACCTGTTTAGGTTAGGGAAAAAAAGGGAGTTATCAGAAAGGGAAAGAGGAGGAAACCCTTTGCTGTTCTGCACAGAACTAACCCAACATGCAGACAGGTCATCATCTCATTAAAGCTCCAAATGCCTCTGCCCATCTGGACATTTTAAAGCTACACCTGACTTGTGCTATTTTATCATAGCTGTTGACAGAGACAAAATTAAAACTTTAAACTGTACGGAGTGATAAAGAAGATGATTTATATTGCCTGCTTTGCCCTCCATGTTATTATTTTTCAAATTGATTTTGATTTTTGAAAATGAAAACCTAGTTTACTATAAAAAGAGTAAATATGGTTCTGATGCTTTAACCTGGTGCTATCTAATGAGTGAATACGCTTATTAATAAGCACAAACAGAAAGCTCAACAACACTACAAGTTGCTCTTAATGTTTAAGCATCTGTATGCAATTATCAGATAAGAAATTAAACCTTAGCTACAGTTCCCCTTAGAATAGTAACAAAATACATCTTGATGAAGAGAACATACAAAGTACTATGGATTAAAGTCAACAAAAGTCTAAACTTAAAAATATAAATGAAAAAGACACTTCTGAAATCTTACTGTTTTATTGAAGAGGTCTTTGACCATTAGGCAAACTGTTGCCCTAATCCTGAAAATGTTTACACACATGATTAACTTCCACTGGGATTACACAAGTGTTTAAAGCTAAATTTATGCATAAGTGTTCACATGATCAGGTAGGCACAACATAGCAACTGATGTTTTGCAACAAATGATTACTTTGTTTAATACATAGATTATTGACAAATAGATTTTTGACGCTTATATGGTCTGGCTTGTTTGTTTATCTCCCCATACTCTAAAAAAATAAATTCTTATACAATGACTTTCTCTTCCCAGTCAATATTTCATGTGTACTGTCCTCTAAACAAAAATAATCTGCCTGTTTTTCTTAATCTCTTTCCATAAAATGCACCGAGTGCAAGTTTTTAATATTAACATGGGAATTTATGAGCTAGGTGGTGCACACAAAACAAAATTCCCTATTGCAGTCTCTGATTTCAACACAGCAAAATAATTGCCCCCCATCTGAGTTTTGTTAAATCAATTTGTACTGAGACTGAGACATTTGTAAAGCAGATTACAGCTCAGTGCAAATTTTTAGTCAGTCATTCTCAATGGCTGAAGACAAAAGATACTCCTGAAGCTGTGATGAATCCTTGATGTAGGGCAGAAATGGAGAAAATAAAGCCAATCGTATCATTTAGAAAGGATATTATCCACGTGTAGCACAGTGATTTTTTTCAGGTTGCATTTGCTGTTGTGTGCTAATTTGCTGAGAGCTTCAAAAATGTATGCAATGACCACATGGAACAGTGCTGAGAATGCTGCTCTCTGATGGAATATCGCAGCAAAGAGCACAAGAATATACAACTCATCTCCTCTTCCTTTTAGCAAAGTATTTTTGGTACCAAAAAAGCAAAACACAAACAACACTCTTGGATACAGAGGCTGCACATCCCTACAACCCAAGAGGGTCAGGGGAGGAGGCGGGGAGAAACACCTAATGTATTTATTTTCTTATAAAAATCTCTAAAAATACCCTAGAACACACAGAGATTAAAGGACAAACAGATGCACATTTTAATAAAACCTTTCAAGCATTTGGCATGGAAAGAGAATCACCTTTTGCCCAGCTGGATTAGTACTGTTTAAAACTCAAAACAAATGCCACCTTTGAGAGGTCCTCTCTTAAAAGACAAAAAAAAAACTCTTCAAATTAATTATTATTTCCGATTTTAATCACTGGATTTTAGGTCCCCCTCTGAGAGTCCAACTATCAGCCCCCAGGACAATACTCACAGAACTCTGGATCTGTCTCTCTGCAGCTACTCTCAATTCCATATGATTTGCTTTGTTATTTTCAGAGACAGGCTTTTAAAATGAAAAGATCTCATTGTAATTGAAGAAGATAAGATAATATGTACCTCCCCTGGTCCTTACCTTCTTCCTACTCAGAGAAGTTTCACATCTAGCCTGCCAGTCCAGGTTACCTGGAGATTTCAAAAGATGCTCAGTAATTAAATGAGAAAACCAAAGCAACAAGAGTTTAGATTTTCTCTGGAAACTCAGATTGCTCCTCCTCCTGCTGGTAACAAGGTGTGTGTGAGGGAGAGAGGCGTGGGGAGTGAAAACCATCAAAACAAATGGAGAAGGGATTAAGGGATGCAGTTTCCTTTGCCTCTACAGGTGACGCCCCTTCCTGCCTCCTCCCCCCGCCAGACTAAAGAAGAAACAAAATGGAGCCTCGGAGGGAGGGACAGAGATAATCCTGCTGCTTCATCTGATTAGAGAGACTGGGCCTGTACGGAGCTAGCAACTCAGCAAAGAATAAGGAAGCATGGGGAGGGGAAAGAGAGAGGGGCAGAAGGAGGAGCAGATGGTGGGGGGTGTTGGTTAGAACAGAGGAGGAGCAGAGGGAAGAAAGAAGAATAAAGTGGGAGGAGAAGGAGTGACTGAAGTGATGGTGTCGTGAGGAGTGGGTGTCTGGGAACACAGGGGCTGTTAATTTGGGCTCCCTATTCTCACACAGGCTGGAGAATAACAGTGGGAAACATCTCCTGTTTCCATATCTCTAAAGACTGTAAAGGAGGAAATACACAGCAGCTTTGCATGCATGGATTAGAAACAGGAATGTCCTGGTAAATTCAGAGGAGCAGCATCTGTTTGGGTTGAATAGAAAAAAGAGGAAAAAAGATGCCTAGCTGGCCCAGTGGACGTTCTGGCTAATGCTTTACAATTTCTTCCAAGGCTAATTCCCCCAGGAAGCTGGGGGGAAGGAGGTCTGCTGAATTTTACTTTAATTTGAACCTAATAATTATCAGGGCCTCAAAAAGAACTATAGAAATAGAGCCCAACCATGGTCAATACAGAGACTAAGCTAGTTGGCAATAGACAGAATGGGCACAACTCAAAATGATTTTGCTATTACAAGTTATTTTCTACAGGTCATTTTCATTTAGTGGAAAAATCTTCATTGAACCAAAGTGGTTTAAAAGTAGAAGTTTATCAGCATTGGAACTGCCAAAATATAGCAAGGCACATGAAGTGTAGCCTCTAGCTTACAAGAATCCATAAGAAAATGCACAGAAACCAGCCTTTGATATTGCAAAAACACATAAGTGAACAATATCCAATCATCCCGTCATTACATTGTCAATATTCATATAAGAAAATGCACAAAACCCAGATTCAACATTGCAAAAATACATATGGTATGAGAACACATAAAACCTAGCTCATACTGGAAAAGTGCATACAAAAGCCACACCAAATCAGCCTCTGCACTGTAAAATTACACACAAGAACACACATCCCAGCTTCAACATTGCAAATTCCCATAAAGACATGCAATCCAAGAGTTTTGGGGGATGTTTTGGATAAACATGCAGAAACTGAGATACTTAGCCACACTTGAGTTCTCTCTCATTCTCCCTTCTTCACAAAGGCCCCCACGCCCGCAAAAGACTTCCTGAAGCTATTTTTTGACACAGGTCAAACGCTGTTCCCTCTGGTGATTTCAGAAGACAGCCATCAGGCTTGCTGCTCTCTTTGTTGTTTAGACTCTAGGTGATGGAGACCTGTGCCAAACCCACTACTAAGAAGCACCAGTAAATAAAGAGAAAATCAGGATAGCCTGGTGGAAATCTGCAGTGTTGGAGGAGGGGTGTCCTGGCAGTAGGTTGGGTAGGGGCAAGAAGGGAGACAGCAGGAAAAATGAGAATTAATACAGTGAATGGGTCTCTTACAGCCAGTTGGGCTGAGTAATAATGAGGCAGTAGGAAGGGAGCACTCTGATGGGGAAGAAAGAAAACAGAAAGCAAGAGAAGTAGGTGGAAGATGTCTCTGGCAAGGGAACTTGAAGCAGTGGCAGGGGTAGGGAAGGGAAGGAGGCTGTGTAAGGACTCTGTGAGAAGAGGGGAAGGTGGTGTATCTCTAGGAGAAACAAGATAGTGCAAGAAATGGACATCATCCAGATTTTTTTGCCTGGTATCCTCCCAGTGACCTTTTACTGTTCATCCAACACGAGTCCTGTCCCTGCATTTTTTTTATTTTCCCTATGTAATTAGTCGGCTTCTATTTCGTTATGGCCCATTCCCCTTCCCTCAAGTCCTACCCTCACCCCCTACAGAGACTGTCTGGATATGTGGTATAAACTGTAAAGGAAGGGGCAGCAGGAAGAAAAGCAGAGAGGTTTGTGGTGGAGGGAAATTGAGGGAGCAGGTGGAGAAAGCAGGTGGAACGGGGAGAAAGAAATCAAGTCTCACAACAGCAAAAACAAAACTTCCAAAACCCCCTTCATGGCCTGTTTAGTTTGTCCTGGTCACGAATGTGTTAATTTCTTGCCTATTTAAATATTGACATCATAAGCTCTCTTTATACCTAAGCTCTCATATAAAACCCTCATCCCCACTCTTAGCTCAGTCTGGTTGGGAGAGGGGGGAGCAGATTCAGCTTCTGATGTCTCCCCTTCCCTGGAAAGAAATGTATGGGGGAGGTCTCTCTGAGCCTTCACAGCTTGGCTTTACTGTGAAAATAAGGTGATTATCTGTGTCCTTCCAGGCAAATTCTCTCTCCCCACACATAGAAATTAGACCTCAGGCTGTGAAGCTGTAGGGCAGTAGCCGCTGTTGTGCTGGTCTTCGGGGATTAATAATCTTGCTTTATTATGCAATAGCTTTTTGGATTCTGTAAGGCATTTTTTAGTCTTTACACCTTAGGGATGTGATGAGGCAAGAGGCGGAAGGTCACCAAAGCAGCATGGTCCAGAATGTCCACTTCAGCGTGCCCTGAAGCATGCTCTGTGGGCAGTTCTTCCCCTGTCCGTGGGGGATGGGACATGCCACTTCCACTGTACTATATTTACCCTTCACTCCCTGCTCACAGCAAGACACCCTCAGCTGAGGTGCTAAAGGGGCAGAGGTGGAGAGGCTGTACTCAAAGGCACTGACTGTTCCTAGGTAACTCAGCACCATTCCATGGGTGCTACAGGGCAGCTATAGGGGAATTCAGTCAGTGACACCCTGGCTTCTGCAAGCCATGCTTCCACAAGACTCTTTTGGCCCCCACTCTCCATGCTCTGTGAGGCTGGGAAAAAACAACCCTTCCAAATTCTAAAACCTTGCAAAATTTACAGGGAACAACATACAGAAAACTCTGTGAGGTGTATCTTAAAGCATTTCTTTCCTCTCAGGCCCTCTGCAGGAGTGGGTATCTGGCCTTCTAGCTTTTGTTTTGAATTTGCTCAGGAACACTGATACCCAAAATTGTTGACTGTTTGCATTCAAAGTAGCAAAATACAGATTATTTTGGGTACTAGAGGACTCTGGTGACATCTGACTTTTAAAAAAAAAATCATATTTCCATGAGTGTCAAAATTCTCTCTCCCACCTTAGTCTCCACGGTCCTCAGACAACCAGCAACAGAAAAAATGTGATGGAAGATCTCTCTGGTTGATGGCGGGAAGTATATTCTGAGAAGGAGAGACCCAAATACAAAAAATATCCCTGATCCTATGTCACTGCAATAATCTCTCTGGGGGTTTCTGGTTTATTTTTACAGAGTTTTTGTGAAATAAAATTCTTTCACTGCTGCCAGCTCTCAGGCTATTTGGAGTTTTAATTAGAGCTCAAGTTTCTGCAACCATTTTATGACATAACAATCTCAGCAGTATTGCTTGGTTTGGTTTTTTGCCCTTATTGCTGTGAACAAAAGCTTCAAAATATAACTCCTAAAATTTCAGATGCCAGAAGGTAAAAAGAACCCTATATGTATTATTTCAAAAATCTGATTTAAAATCACTCTTGTCATTTTGGGGGGCCTGACTCATGCTGTTCGAACACATGTGGATGGCAATACTGAAAACAGCTAAAATCCTTAAACTCCAAATCCAGAACTATCTGTAAACACAAAACCAATATAAACAAACAGAGCAGCTTTTCTGATTCTAGAACATCCCAATCCTGGCTTCTAGCCAATACCTCCGACCTCCCCAGCCAAACTAGGCTCAGCTGGAAGTGCCTCTCTCAGCTGACTGGAAAACTCAGCTTGGATTTCACTCACAAAAGCCCCAACCCTGCTGTGCAGCAAGGCTAGTATATCATGGCTGCAGGCTCTGCTAAAGAGAGTAGAGAAAGGCCTTTACTCACCATCACATGATTCTATTCCATTTAAACCACTGAAGTTGCATCTGCAACCTGGTTGCCTGCAGCCAGCACCAAGAGGCTTACTTTACCCTAATGTATTTTTACAATCTGTTGAATTCTATGAAAATAATGTAGCCCTCCAGGAAGATATGCCATTTTGTGAGTTACATAGCTCATTTCCTTGAATTCCATCTGCCATAGTCAATTTGGATCAAATCCAAGGTGTCAATATTGAAGATTTTATTTTGTAAGTTTTTAAAGGGTTAGATTGCTTTAGACTTCTTCATAGCACAACCTCAGCCTTCATGACACAATTTAACCCAACACAACCTGATTCATCTCTACATTACAAAACCAAAGTAAAATGTTATTACACTAAACACTAGTTAGAAGCTCTCCTATCTGAACATTGGCTCCTAGTCAAACTTGACATACTTTATTTATGAACATATGAGCTATTTATAGCCCAGATTTGCAAAGTTTGGCTCATGCAGTTGTTTGCAAACAATCTGTGCATGCAAAAATAGCCTCCATATGTAAAAAATCAGGTATTTGTCTGCCTAAGTTAGCATGTGCAAATAATTGTGCATGCCTAACTTTGAAAATTTGGGACCTCAAATATGACATATAAAATACTTATGTTTAAAGAAACTTTTTTTACATAGAAATTTTACAAATAAACCTATTCAATTTGTCAGATAAACAATGTTACAAACAACTTCATGCTTAATTTTTAATTCAATTACAAGACTATGTTGCGTGCTTAGCCATAATGTTAATGGTAGAATTCATTTGATTTTATATTAATTTTCTACTTATGGAGGTGGTGGCCACTTTTAGACAAGAATGATTAATTAGGAAGATGTAAATAGGCCAACTATGATTGTACTGTAAGTCTATCCATTGTATGACTCTGATTGTGATCCTAAAAACACCCCAGTGCCAGATGGTATAGAGCAGTGTTTCTCAACCTTTTAAGTAGCAAGTACCCCCTAACTTCTGAAAATTTTAATAAGTATCCCAACACTCAATTTTCCACTCTGAGAAATACAATCTTTTCCCCCTTTACTGCTGAATGACTGTATTTCTCATAAAGCAGGAGAGTTCTGAGTTCTGCAATGCTGTGTGGCTATGGCAGATCACAAAACCCCCTGCTGTTTCTCCCCGCCTTCCTCCTCCCCTCCTCCACATAGGAGCAAAGGTCAATGCCAGCCACTCACTATGGCCTGATGGCAGGGTCACGTGGTGTTCTCACACAGGCAGGAACTTGTGAGGGATAAGCAGGCACAAGTGGCCTACAAGAGTGGATAGCAGCGCTCCCCATGGACATGCCTAGGGGGGTGCAGGCCTGGGGCAAATCACACTGTGTGGGCCGCCTGTCTTCCAGCTGGGAGCTGGGACCAGGCAGGAAGCAGGAAGCTGCCACCTGGCTTCCCCAGAAGTCGGGGACTGTCGCTCGCCTCTCTTCATTGGGTTTTTTGCTGGGTACCCCCTGCCTGTCTCTCGTGTACCCTCAGGGGTACGCGTACCACAGGTTGAGAAACTATGGCATAGAGGTCCCTGCTATGTAGCAGCGAGTCTCAGGTGGCCTGACCAGCTCAGTGCACACACTGTTGCCATAATATTTATCCAAAAGATGGCATGTAATATAGCATTGGAAAACTAATAACTCACTTATCATTAATATTCTTGTGTGATGTAGTTAGTTAATCTACAAAGAATTATATAGATGTGCTTGCCCTATGAGACCAAAATGTGTTTAAACCAGGCATCTCAGGGGAAGCTGATAAATAGGTTTTTCCAGACAAAGGAAAGCGACTGTCACCTCAAGCCAGCTGCAGCCAAGGACAGTGCACTATTCATTTGTACTGGAAACTTCAGGAAGATCATCATTTGCTCTGTAAAAATCACAAGCATGTGAGAAACCTTATGGTGCTACACTCACGAGGGGAAAGGAACTTTATCTGGGGATACACTTCAGAAGAATAAATTTCAAAGGTTTACTGGACTATAAAGAGAGGAGAGAATCCGTAAGCTATCCTTTACCAAGCGTTTTGAACTCTGTGTTTGGATCCTGGCTAAGAACTAGCCAGCCATGCTGGAAGAATGACTATAATTAAAAAACTTTAAACAAAGGACTCTACTTTGTTGAGTTTCAGTCTTACTGCGGTATTTTCTTTGTTGGTAACTATTTCTATCCTTATTACTTCTGCTTGTTATCACTTGTTATGTCCTTTTGTTAATACACTTCTTTTATTTTCACTATAATCCAACTCAGTGCCGTGATTGAAGGAAAGGGTGTGTTAACCCTAGTTAAGTTAACAGGCTGCTTTGTGCTGTCTCTTTAAAGGAGTAACAAACATGATAATGTTTTGTGACTGCTACAGTGAGAAGGTTTGTACACCACAGAAAGATATCTTTTGGGGAGAACTTGGGGCTAAGAAGGGTTGTTGAAGTCCCCACTGCAAAGAGTAACTGGGCAGGTAAAGTCAGGGTGTAACCTGTGTGTTTGTACCTGACTGTTGGTGTCAGAGCTGTGAGCCACAGTGGTGTACCCTTCTTGGCACACAACGTTGCAAGGCAAGTGTTGACTGAACCCCTTAATGGCCTGGCTGAACCCCAAAGCATCACACTGATATGTCAAAACCTAACAATAGAATTTTAGCCATAGAAGCATCCCCCAGCCCATGAACTGCCCAGTATAATATACAATACTTAATTTTAAAACAAATCTGCAGCTGTTGACAACTTTCTCATATCCAGGAGTTCCCTGAGTCCTGTTTTAATTTTCAGACTTCCCAGCAGGGATGCACTAAGCCTATAAAGACCTGAGGTGGATCATTTGCATCACAGCATCATTATGATGATGTGGTGTCATGACGTTATGACGTATGACAGAACAGCTGTGCTCCAAAGTCTTGAGTCAGTGCACTGGGCCTGGACTACGTGGCATCCACACCAAACTCCCTACTACTCACAGCGTTATGTTCCTTTAATAATTTGAGGAGCTGTGGGTTTCTCTCTTTTCAGCACATCTGACATTTTAGAGCAGAGATGCACTTGATCAGTAAAATAGTAAATAGCTTTAGAACATGGAATAAAATTGGAGCTTTCTGACTTGATGCCAGTAATTTCACACTCATGTTTAGAAGATCTAGAAGAAAATATTCAGTTGTGACCCCTCTCCTCATTTCTATGTGGTATTTTCATTTATAACCAACAGGAGCTCTTGGAAGAACATTTCGAGATGGTATTTGCATTCTTGGGATGGTTAAAATCATCCAAGCTATCAGTACCTTGGTTATAAAAGTACCTGATTTATATTGTAATGACCCAAGACTGCAAAGACTTACATGTCTTATTGCTTGAATTTGTCTGATTATAATACACATGAACAATTATGACCTGTAATCACTCTGTGGTGGAAAAGCAGTAACAGCTTTCTCCATATCCAGTATAAGGAAGGTCAATAAAAGAATAAAACTTGTAATTTGTGCTGTGCCAAGATTTTTTTGCATGTATGCCTTGCGAGATGTAGCGCATTTAGTTCTGAAGTGTGATAGTCCAGAAGAGTTTGTCAGACTCGTTTTGGGCTTTATCACCTAGTAAGCAGTATCACAGTTACTTATTCATTTCTTCCTTCTGGGAGGAGAAGTATGCTGGTTAGATGGCCTAATTGTTTCAAGTACAGTCTATGAACTAAGCCACTATTCTCTAGTTTTATTTTTCTGTGAACAAAGAAGGAAGATGTCTCGTGGGTCTTTTCTCATCTATTGGTTCCATAAAATCATTACTGAATTCTAGCAGGCTTTATAGTTCAGCTTCCCTGGGAATAATGCTATAATAGTATTATCATCACTTCTTTCCAGGAGCAGCATGGGTGTGGTGTTCTTTTCTTTGGGGAATTAATCTTTTTGAAAGCCTACAGGCTTTTTAGTGCTATGAAAATTGGTATTTTTGAGCTATGTCACCTCCTTCCTCTGTCACCCTGGATTTAAAAGCAGCTTTTCCAGCTAAGCAGACCAGTTCTTCTGCTTCTATTCAGCCTATGCAGTTTGCAGTGGGGCTGCTGATTCAGTTAATCTTTTAGGGTAACATTTCAAAGATTTAGCAAATTACAAGGCAGCGCCACTGAT
This sequence comes from Emydura macquarii macquarii, assembly GCF_026122565.2. NCBI lineage: Eukaryota > Metazoa > Chordata > Testudines > Chelidae > Emydura > Emydura macquarii. Next base: position 3,131,806 of record NW_027131527.1, read on the forward strand.
TTTTCACCAAGCAAATGGGAAAATGGTTGATTACAAAGTGTTCTTGTTTATCTTTTCTTTTTAATCGAGTTTTTGCATAAAACAAATTTTTCATAGCATGAAGCACATCTTAATCAAGAGATTGTCTCATGGCCATCTCCCCTCTTATTTCACCTTCACCCAGATCTCCTCCCCTCCCATGAACCATCGCCAGACTGTCTGCTCTCCCATCCACAATTGCATAATGTTCCTGTGGCAAACACGGCAATAGTTTGCATGGAAAAATATTAGGACAGTATTATAGTATTTCAATGTTTTTAAGCTGCCTTTAGTACAACACGTGTTTTGTCCTTTTTGAGAAGTTAATCACATTGTCTACTTTTACTCTTCATTTCAGTGCCCCTCCTTCCATCTGTTCAGTTTCTCTCAAGTGGAAACCACATTAGCCAGCACTATGTGACCATGAGAATAAAATAAAAATGACACACCTCAAGGTCATCTTAAAAATTCTGCATTGTTTACTTCTTGCACACCAAGACATTCCTGCAAAACAGGGATTGGGCTTCTTTCAAGAACACACATTAATACACATCATAAACCTCTAATTTCTTTTCTTAAACTTGTGATTCAGGATTTTTTTTTTTTTTTTTTTGGTTTCTAGACAGTAAATAGTTATAACAATAATAATTAAAGAGCTGTTAAATGATGATTTTGGAGGTAACAGTAAGGGGTATATTCCCCATCATATTCACAGTGTGTGTTAGAAAGACAGTGGCTCTAGAGACCTACTCCTGATCTCAGTGGCAAAATGGCAAAACTCCCACTGACTTCAATAGGAATAGGAAAAGGTTGTGCAGTGATGCTGCTGTCACAAGCAATGAGATAGGGACATGGAAAGCAATACTAAATGCTCTGTGAGTAAAATGGGCATGGCTGACTGAAATCAAACACCCATGTCTACATGCATGGTCTTCATTTTTCTCTTTCAACCACACATAGCCAGATTCTACCCATGTATGTGCAAACATGGTTCACCCTGAAGTCAATGAGAGCTCTATGTATGTGATCAAGAACTAAATTTGGCTCATAATATAGGCAGCACTCCTAGCAATACTTCTAGTTAAGGTTGCCTAACACTTTTCATGATAAGGCCCTGTTTTTAATTATTTATAGCTTTGCCAAATTTTAACTGTTCAGGCTGAAATATGCCATGCTCAGTGTTTGGCTCAGGCTCTTTATATTATTAAGTTTCAGCAAACACAATTCAGCCATTTTCTAGAAAAAGGTTAGGGGAAAATACATTGTTTTGCCATGTTAAAATAATTTGCATTTGTACAACTGTTTCATTGAGAAGCTCTAGCGCCTCCATGTTTTGGAGCAGGGACATGAAATATGACTGGGAGGCAGGGTTACCCTGCTGTCAGAAATGCTGTTCCTGTGAAATTCCACCCAAAGCTTGGCCACATTACAGGCGTCTGAAAAATCATAGTTTATACATGCTCAGTAGGGGTTTATTATAAAGACTGAGAACATTATTTTCCAAAAATTCCATATGCACTGAGCATGCTCTATTTCCACACAGTTCCTATGTACTAATTAGGCTACACATGTTCCATCCATGCACTTCATACCTCAAGACATTTTGATTAAAAATCTAGAATGCTACAAAATTTACATGCCACACATTAAATGGATTTAAAACTAGCTAACTGATAACTCTCAAAATGTACTTATAGATAGGGAATCACCATCCAACAGGTGTGTTTCTAGTGGGGATCTGCAGGAATCAGTTCTTGGCCTTTTACTAGTTAGCATTTTTATTAATGACTTGGAAGAAAAGCTAAAATCATCACTGATAAAGTTTGCAGATGACACAAAGATTAGGGGAGTGGTAAATCATGAAAACAGGTCACTGATACACAGTGATCTGGATCACCTGGTAATTGGATACAAGCAAGCAATATGTATAGTGTGGCCTAATCTAAAATTATACACCTAAGGATAAAGAATGTAGGCCATATTTACAGAATGAGGGACTCTAATCTGGGAAGCAGGGACTCTGATAAAGACTTGGGGATCCAGATGGAGAAACAGCTGAACATGAGCTCCTACTGTGACCCGGTAGCCAAATGAGTGAATGGAATCCTGGAATATATAAAGAGGCAAATCTTAAGTAGGGGTAAAAAGATAATATTACTTCTGTATTTAGCACTACTGCCATTGCTACTGGAATAGTATGTCCAGTTCTAGTGTTCACAATTAAAGAAAGAGGTTGACAAATTGGAGCAAGTTCAGAGAAGACCCACAAGAATGATTAAAGGATTAGAAAACATGGTTTATATTGATATACTCAAGAAGCTCAATCTACTTAGTTTAACAAAGAGAAGGGTAAGGGGTGATTTGATCACAGTATATAATTACATACGTGGGAAACAATATTTGATAATAGTCTCTTCAGTTTACCAGACAAAAGGAGAACGTAGTCCAATGGCTGGAAGATGAAGCTAGGCAAATTCAGACTGGAAATAAGCTGCAAATTTTTAACAGTGAGAGTAATTAACCATTGGAACAACTTACTAAAGGTCTTGGCAGATTCTCCATCACTATCAAGACTAGATGTGTTTCTAAAAGATCTGCTCTAGTTCAAACAGGAATTAATTCAGGGAAGTCCTACAGCCTTTGTTATACAGGAGGTCAGATTAGGTGATCACAGTGGTCCCTTCTAGGCTTGGAACCTATGAATACCAGTACAAGTCACTGACTATACTCTATTCTGGGGATGCAGCATCTGAAGAGAACTTTCCCTGCATTTTCCATGTGCTGCTGTGCACCAGAATTGATTAGGGAGTCTGTCTCCTGTGCTCTCGGTGCTCCCCTTGCTGGTATCTAAGCAGCATGGAGGAGAAGGATGATGCAGTCTGACTTAAATAGAGAGGGATGAGAAATAGTTGGGGGACAAGAATATGCTGGCAGCAACAGGAGCAGATAGCAACAGGTACAGGAGCTGGAGGTGATGGATAGCATCTGAGGGGAACAGGACAGTAGTGGGTGGGGATAGGAGCAGAGTGGGACGGGACAGAAAGGTCTATAATCATTAGAGAACACTCTCTTCCAGAACCTAGAATTGAAACCAAGATTCCTGAGTCCCAGCATTCCTCTGCTGTCTAGTAATTAGCTGTGAAACCCACAGGCAAAGTGTATATATGTCTCATCCTCTCCTGTAGTGGCTGCTCCACACAGAAGACAGAAGCCTACTATTGCCACCAGTTTCTGAGTTAGCTCACACGATAGAGGTCTATGCTGTGGCGCTAAAGCTGCAAACGCTCCTGATGACCCAAGATGGACTTTAGTTTGGTTCCAACATGGATGGAATTTTGTTTTTTTCAGTTTGTCTTTTTCAAAAACATAGGAAATGACATTAAAAAATCCTATCAAAAATTAAAAAATAAAAAAGATTGTGAAATCAAGCATAAAAATAAAGACATGCCAAAATTAAGGTTGCCTGTGCAACCTTAATTCAGCCCCCATGCCCCTATCCACTATTATATAGTCTTTTGTTACATGACCACAAACTATTTTTCCACCAGACCCTGGTTTTATTTAGTCAACAGTTTGGATGGGAACCAATCAAAGTTGCATAATATATGACGCTATTATCTGGAGGACCCTGCCTTGTTTGTTGCAGAAGTTAGAGTGAGGCAGGGGACTGAAGAAAGAAAAAAGGATAGTCTCCTGGTTAGGAAGTTGACTGCCATTCTGGAGCATCATATTCTATTCTGGTCTCTTCCACAAAGTTCCTGTATAATGCTGGGGAAGCCAATTAAACCAGACCTTTCACAGGTGGTCACTAACTGTGTTCTTCATTTTTCTGCATGCCCAACTGGAGACACTGGGACATGAGTTGCAGACGCATTGAGCATTCACAACTGCGATTGAAGTCAATTGGAGTTATGCTCTGAACATATAAAGTGCTATAAATATGGTAAGTACTCTGAAATATCAGGCCTTAGGCACAGGACTGGTCTAGGAGTGGGTGATCAGGGCAGTTGCCAAATCACTCTGCCAGGTTTTTTGTTTGTTTTTAAATGACTGCATGTAGGGCACCAAAAATATTTTCCACCCTGGGAGGAAAACAGCTCAGGTCCCATGTTCTTCAGCTCTAAAAAAACAGAATAAAATTCTCCTCTCAGCTACACTGATGCAACTCAATTGAATTCAATGAGGTTGCTCAATGTAAATGAGAAGATAATGTGACCCTCAATGTTACTCTGGGAAGTGGATACTTGACTATTTTGGGCTTAGTCTTTTGGTGCCTCAGAACCCAACTGTAAAATGGGGGACAATGATTCAAAAAAGAAGTATGGGTCTAGTTAACCTTAACTTGGTGTAAACACTGCAGCCTAGAAGCACAATTTATTATGAGGGTGTGCTTTGAACAATATATATGTGCAGTCCTAAAGAGAGTTCTGTTTACTTATTTGACTTGGATAATTTCCAAATAATTTAACCTCCTACAATAAATTTAGAGGAATGGCCCCCACTTGGATGAAATACAGAATAAATGCTATATAGCCAGTATGTCTGGGCAGCAGTTCACACTTACAAAGGCAGTGTAACGGTTACTGTATGTTAAATATAAGATGCAGAAATGAGAGCTATAAAATAATACAGATGTTTTGAACAAAAAATGCAGCAAGGAATATAGTTACACATCAAGTGTATCCAATGCCAAAGATAGTTCAGCAGGATGGAATCTGAGCTCCATGCTGGCTCTGTCTGCAATAATCTCCAGAGTTGACTCTGTGACAGACTGAAGTCCAATAACGGTGTTTATGCAACTAAATCTTGTTCTAATCTATCAGGTTTATGTAACCTCCACTCATGGACATAATGACTCAGATTTCAGAAGCCTAAAAAAATCTTTTTTTTCTCTCCTTTGCCAAATAAACTAAATAGATGGCATCATCAGATCATGCAGGGGAGGCTCTAGTCCTTCCACCTTGGAAAAAAATAGGTTTGAAGAAAAAAAAATGTAATGATCCAAGTAACAGAAACAGTCTGTTTCTCATGTAACCAAAGTTATAAAATTGACAGGATAGTGCTGATCAGGTGGAGTTGAGGATAGCATTCTGCATTCCTATAGCATAGGATTTGAGCCCCAATCTGTGATACCCTGAGAAAGTACTAGGAATACTGTGCTGAGCTCCTGGGAAGAAAAGGGTGCTTTAGGGCCCTGCGCTGTTACCTTTCTCATGAAAGTGAGGTGATGATGCACATCAAAGGGAGTCTCATCCATTTCTGATCTTGGGGGATGTAGAGTAGCCTTTCCATTGTTTTTTTTCCCACATTTGATTATCAACATATACAGCTTCAAGTGCAGAATAAGCAGCAGGAGCAGATGAATTTACAGCATGACAGTTCCTGTGCAGGTGACTGCTCTCTGCTATGTGTTTAAGTCAATCTCTCTCTAGGCTGAGCTCGTAGAGCTGCTCCATTGGTTTACTGCTTCTCAGTGTAAGATTCAGGGCCACATTCTCTTCTCATTTACTTTGGAGAAACTTCACTGAATTCAATGGAGTGCATCAGTGTAGCTGAGAAAAGAATTTGATCTTGTGTTTTTGGAGCTGAAGAATATGGATCTAATTCCATTCTCAGCTACACACATGCACCCCTACAAAGTCCCTTGGGTAGAACTGAGGTAACAGAGTGGAATTTGGGCACATGAGATCTATTTCCTGCTATACCAGTTGCATTCAGTTAGCTGATAGGGTCTGTGGATTCCAATAAGGTATTTTAAATAAAAGGTAATATTTGCAATGTCCCAAATAATAAGAAAAACAGTAGAAGAGGAAGAAAGATGGAAAATGTTATCTAATTAAAATGCTTTAAAACACTTTTAATGAGATATCTGTGAATACTTCATTCAGTGGGAACTGTAGACCAAATTCTTTCATTAGCTGACTCTTTGCAAACCCACTGGATTCAGCGGAGCAGAATTTTAGTCCATGATCTTAATCAATCCAGTACATTTTTTGAAGTTACTTTAGTACTCATGAAAAATTACATGAAAAATTCATAGATTTAATGTCAGGTCTCCACCTTACCCACTGAACAGGTTCTGTACAGACCAGCAAGTGTCAATACAAACTTCTCCACACTGCCTTGCCAACATGACTCAGCCCCAGTGTATTCTGCATTTGGTAACAGATTGTCTAAATTTGTTTGGAAAGATTCCTCTGTGCCCTGTTTGCAATCTCAAATTCCCATTTTTCAAATACAAGCTTGATCCAGCTCCAGCTAAGGACAGAATATTAGGGCTTTCGTGACAGAGTATATGCTGGGTTCAGTTAGTGTTTCTTTATCCCATCATGGCCGAACCCCAAATTTCAGTTCCTGAAGTTCCTTTCTCCTCAGTGTTTATGTATTAACCTCCTATGTACCTGTACCTCTGGGGAAGGGCCTATATGATAAGATGAAATTGTATGACATCAGATATTGCTTTAGGATAAGTGTTAAGCAAAATTGTATGTTGGGATATGTCGTTGAAGGAAGGCCAAAAGAACACATGCCGCTGGGTGTACGGAGACACACAAACTTTGACTCCTGAATGGAAGTTCCACCCAGACAGCTTGTTTGGAATTGGGGGTGGGGGTTGAATCCGAAGGGTCATCAGTTGGTTCCAAAGGAGAGAGGTAGCATGATCACACAGAGGTTCAGAGAGCTAAACTGTGATCAGGCAGGGGAGCACTGCCAGGCTCTTACAAAAATTAGGCTTTCCCTCCACCAGTAAGAAGTAAAAGGGTTATTGAATTCTGTTGTTAAGTTTACTCTGGTTAAATGGAAGTTTAGTGTTTTGTCAAACCCAGAAGTCAGTGGCATGGCATAGTCAATCAATGGATTTTGAAGAGTTCTTTCTGCAGGGCCCCTGAAACAGAGTTGGGAAAAGCAGCCAGGATATTCAAAGGCCAGAGTCCTGAGAGGAAGGTTCTAGGGGGAAGACTGGCTGTACTAACAACCAGAGACAGCAGTGCTGAACAAGGTGGGTGCCTGGGAAGGGGCAGATAGTGACAGTACAATTGTCCATTTTTTGAGGTGCCCAGCCACTGAGACACACAACTTATTGGCTTCCGTACAACTTCCTCTACAAGGAAAACTTTTCATTGCTACCTTTTATATCAATGAAAAGAAAAAGGACTTCCCTATGCAAAATTTGGTAATGAAGAGTCCCCAAAATGTTAATTATAAAAGAATCATAGTTGTAAAAAATTTCTATGAAGGAAGGGTCCAATTACATTGAAACAATTAAAAGTACCCAACAACTATTCTTAACATACTCTCAATTAGAAATATATTTATGGCAGTAAAATTACACGAGGTTTCAGTCTGTTAACAAAGCAACTATCACTTTCTATCTGCCTGTTGATTGAGCTTTAGGATTAGGTAACATTAACACAAATTGGGGAGAAGGGAGTTTCCAGGATAAACACATTAAAGATCTTGAGGCACTCAGATACCATAAAAGAGAAATGTGGCAGCTGAGAAGGGAAAACTGAAGATCAGCCCTATAATGGTGAAGAATGTATTGCTTATATTTGTAACCAAAAGGGTATATATATTAGCTATAGTGAAACCAGGAATGCCCAGGGAGCAGTAAATTAATATTAAAGTTGTGCCCTGAATGTTATTTCTGTCTAATCAGCATAGAACCCTTTTGCCTCAGAGTTCTGATGTGTGCTTGCGAACATACACACCGTTAAAATTATTTCAGTGCTTTTTTTGTTTCAAATGTAAAAGATCAAATTTTGAAATATCTTTTGACAACTCACCTGTTTTGTGAAGGTTGCCAGTGATAATGCGCACACTCTCCGGCTGTCATCTGTACTGTTTGTATTTGATTTAGTTTGCAAACTCCTTAGATTAGGGATTTAGGGCTCAGTCCAAAACCCACTGAAATCAGTGAAAGTCTTTCCATTGATTTCAGCATACTTTGGATCAGGTCCTTAGTTATTCAGGTTTGGTTTAATATATCTCACCTACTAAATAGCATCATGTACATTTAGAGTATTGTAGAAATATATATAATAAATGTCATCTATCCATGATGTCTTTACACTTTGCTGCCAGTCTGAGAATTGGCCTGTTTACAATGTTCTTTTGCACATTCATTTTGTCTTCTGCCAGATTATATGGTTTTATTGGATCATTTATTCTGGCAGAGATGATAAATGGGCACAGCAAATTAGTCATTTCCCAACACTGAGACAATACAGCAAATTGCAAAAGCCAAAATCCAGCAGAGGGAGCCAGAGAATTGCAACTGGCCTGTAATCACACAGCAGTTTCACAAAGGGACAGAAATCATCCTCTCAAATGAAAAATATTTGGATATATGAAGAGTATTTTGACTTCCAGGGTTTGATTTTCATAGATTTTAGGCCTCAGATCCACAAGCATTTTTGTCTGGATAATTACACTTCTACTTTCTACACAAATGTGTGCAACTGCATGTGCAAATCTGCAAGTTGTGCACACAGAAGGGCATTTTGATCCATGTGCAGTAGAAGTAATGCATGAATATAGTAGATGCACAAATACATGTGCATCTCAGTCTTCAGACTGATGAAAATCAGTCCCTCAGCATCTTATTTTGATTGTATATGTTCCCAGTAACAAAGACTCACTGGGCTGAATTCTGCCCTCACTTATACATGTGCAGCCACAGTGATTCCCAGGGAGTTGCACCAGTGTAAATTATGGGTATAACTGGGAAGAACTTGGCTCACTGCGTGTGTTAGTATTTGGCCTTCTTACACATAGTACATTTAATTATGATGTTGAACTTTCCCAGTACCACCTTCACCCAAATCCCTTGAGGCACACCGGGTTATAGATACACAGAATGAAAAGTCATGGCCGCTAAGCAATCCCATACCATGTGCTTCACAGCACTGATACGTTGTCCATACTATGTTCATCCTAAATCCATCCACCACTCCAAGAAGGGAGTGAGTGTGGGAAAACCTTATGTAAAAGAAAAAATTGACTTCTGATTCCTTCTCTCTCTCTCGAAAGACCTGGGATAGGTCCAGCCACTCCTCTGGGACTGAATCCCAGGTCCTCCTGACTGGCTCTTTTTTTCTCTTTCTCCTCCATCTCGCATGAAATCCATGTGCTCTTTTCACAAAGGGAGGGAGAAGGCCAGACCTCATGGAGTACATGATTCTCAGGCTGTCCCTTTGCAGCCTCTAACCCCAGTCCTATCATGCCTGGATGTCAAAGGGACTCCAACTGAGATCTTATATAGAATCATAAAAATAGGGCTGGCAGGGACCTTGGGAAGTCATCCAGCCCCCTGCACTGAGGCAGGACCAAGTAAACCTAGACTATCCCTGACAGCGGTGGTGTGCCATGACATTTTTAGTAAATGTAGGCCGGTGGTCCTGTCTGGCCTAGTCATTGCGGCCCTTCCTCGGGCCCAGGCTCAAAGGAAGGCCACTGCACCTTCCCAAAATGGAAATGTGTTAGCGTCCCTGCACGAGTCTTAGCCCCGGCCCTCAGGCAGGGCGGGCCGACAAGTAGCCTATCGCCTCTGGCCCTTGGGCAGGGCAAGGCAGGCAAGCAGGTAGTCTAGGGGTCTCCAACCCTTAGGCAGGGTGAGACCAGCCGGCATGTAGTCCAGGGGTCTCCAAACCCTAGGTAGGGTGAGACCGATGAGCAGTCTGTGCCTCAGGCCCTCAGACCAGGGAGGCAGGTAGCAGTCTAGGGTCTCCAACCCTTCAGGTGAGACCGGTGAGTAGTTTGTAGCCTCTGGCCCTCAGGCAGGGCAAGGCAGGCAGTGGGTCTGCTGTCTGTAGCAGCAGGGGAGAGTACATTCTCCTGGAGTGTCTAGGGAAGGAGGGAGGGAGACACAGGCCCACCCATCTCCACTGTGTCCCAGCCCAGGGCCCTAGCAGTGGCAAAGACATTTGCCACTGAGTCGGCGGGGCTCCCACCGCAACACGCTGACGGAGTCTTGCCCCTGATTCAGCCACTAGCTATGGCTGTCCCTGGGCCACTTCCTCCCCTTGTCCCCAGGCACCTGTATCCTCCAGGTCCTTGGGGTCGCTGGGGTACTCAGCCCATGGCAGGCTCACCAATCCCTCCTCATCAACCGGCAGAAAGTCAGGGAGCTCCTCTGCGGAGGACAGCAACTCCAGGTCACAGGGTTCCTGGGGTTCCCCTGCCAAGGGCAATTCCTCCAGGTTACAGGGCTCCGGGGGTTCGGCGTCAGGCAGCTCCCCCAGGTCAGGGCTGGCCTCCCAGGGTATCTCCCACCCCTGAGCCTCAGGGGGCTTGGTCCAGTCGCTGGGGCCCGAAGGCCCTATCCAGTCCTTGGGGCCTGGTAGGCTGGGCCGTTCCTGGCGCCTCTGCTCCGGGAGGCACTAGCTCGGGGCGGCGGCCCAGTGGGGGGTCAGGCCTACACTGCAGCTAGCAGGACGGCAGGTCTGCCTCCGGCGGCAGCCTGTCTCCAACTGAGCTGCAGGGCCTGCCTTTTATACTTCGTGCCCCAGCGGAAGCTCCGCCCCCTGTTGCCAGGCTGGCTGGTTTGCCGGACCTATCCCTGTCCGGCCTAGTTGTTGTGGCCCTTCCTCGGGCCCAGGCTCTGAGGAAGGCCACTGCACCTTCCTACAGTAAGTCATGCAATTCCACGCTTGCATGCAAGGTATGACTTTGCACATGTGGTGCATTTAAGGTCACGCTGTGTGTAGGACACCATGTTGGCAAAATGGAATCCTCCATGGAGTTCAGGGGCCAGACAGAATCATCCTGCAGGCACAGCTGTCAGAAAGTCACATTCAAGGGGATTGATTCCACAACCTCCTTTGAAAGCCTATTCCTTTCAGTCTTTTTTGCTCACGATTAAATGTGCCACAGGTCACGTTTTCTAAACCTTTTATCATTTTTGTTGCTCTCCTCTGGACTCTTTCCTAAAGTGTGGTGCCCAGAACTGAACACCGTACTCCAGTTGAGGCCTCATCAGTGCTGGGTAACATGGGACAATTACTTCCCATGTGTTATATACAACATTCCTGTTAATACATCGCAGAATAACACTAGCCTTTTTTGAAAGTGCATCCCGTTGTTGACATGTATTCAATTTGTAATCCACTATAACCCCCAGGTTCTTTTCAGCTGTACTACCAGCTAGCCAGTTATTACCTATTTTGTAGTTGTGCATTTGATTTTTCCTCCCTAAGTGTGTAGCACTTTGCACTTGTCTTCATTGAATTTCATCTTGTTGATTTCAAATCAATTCTCCAATTAGTCAAGGTCATTTTGAATTCTAATCCTGTCCTCCAAAGTGCTTGCAGCTCCTCCCAGGTTGGCGTCATCCACAAATTTTATAAGCAAACTCTTCACTCCATTATCCAAGTCATTAATGAAAATATTGTTGTGTAGTACCAGACACAGGACTGACCCCTGTGGGACCTCACTAGATACATTCTCACTGTTTGACAGTTACTCTTTGAGTATAGCAAAAACAATGAGAGTCCTGTAGCACTTTAAAGACTAACAAATTTAATTTCTGCAGGCATAAGCTTTCGTGGGCTGCAACCCACTTCGTCAGATGCAAGAAATAGAAATCAGATGGGGGTATATATATATATATATACATCCAAGGGTAAGGAACAACGATGGTGAGGGTAGGTGTTAGCAAAGTCCATTCAATTAGAGTAGATGAGGCCTATTCACAACCATTAATTAGAAGGTGAGAATGTGTGAACAGTGACAATTACTTCTTGTAATGAGTTAACCATTCCAAGTCCCTATTCAGACCTAGTTTGATTGTGTCAAGTTTGCATATGAGTTCCAGCTCTGCAGTTTCTCGCTGAAGTCTGTTTTTGAAGTTTTTTTGTAGAAGTATGGCAACTTTCAAGTCAGCTACAGAGTGTCCTGGAAGATTGAAGTGCTCGCCAACTGGTTTATGGATGTTACCATTTTTTATGTCTGATTTGTGTCCATTTATTCTTTTGCGTAGTGACAGTCCGGTCTGGCCAATGTACATGGCAGAGGGGCATTGTTGGCACATGATGGCATATATTACATTAGTAGATGTGCAGGTGAATGAGCTCCTTATGGTGTGGCTGATGTAGTCAGGACCTGTGATGGTGTCACTAGAGTCAATGTGCAGGCAGAGCTGGCAACAGGGTTTGTTGCAGGGATAGGTTCCTGGGTTAGTGTTCTTGTATGGTGTACTGTTGCTGGTGAATATTTGCTTCAGGTTGGGGGGCTGTCTGTAAGCAAGCATAGGTCTGCTTCCCACGGCTTGAGTGAGTGAGGGATCATCTGCTAGGATAGATTGTAGATCTTAATGATGTGTTGGAGAGATTTTAGCTGGGGGCTGTAGGTGATGGCCCGTGGTGTTCTGTTGTTTTCTTTGTTGGGTCTGTCCTGTAGTAGGCTACCCCTCTGAATCTTTGAGTATAGTCTTTCAACTAGTTGTGCACCCATCTTATCATAACTTCATCTAGACCACATTTCCCTAGTTTGATTATGAGAAATTCATGTATTACTCTATCAAAAGCCTTTCTAAAATCAAGATACATCATGTCTACCACTTCCCTCCATCCACTAGGCCAGTACCCCTGTCAAAGAAAGAAATTAGGTTGGTTTGGCATGATTTGTTCTTGACAAATCTATGCTGGCTATTTCTTATAACCCTTGGTGCTTACAAACTGATTGTTTAATAATTTATCCCATATCTTTCCTGGTATCAAGGTTAGGCTGACTGATCTATAATTCCCTGAGTCCTCTTTGTTCCCCTTTTTAAAGATAAGTACTATGTTTGCCCTTCTCCAGTCTTCTGGGACTTCACCCATCCTCCATAAATTCTCTAAAATAGTTACTAATGGTTCTGAGATGCTTCAGCTAGTTTAAGTATCCTAGATGAACCTCACCAGGCCCTGCTGACGTGAATGCATCTAACTTATCTAAATATTCGTTAGCTTGTTCTTTCCCTGTTTTGTCTTGTGCTCTTTCCCCGTTTTTGTTCATATTAATCGTGTTGAGTATCTGGTCAATCAATGTTATAAGTAAGCATACGTGGCTTTGGTTCACAATGGGAAAATCATGGCTCAACTGGTGTGTGATTTACATATACATAGGACAAAACTGATGACTTACGTCATTACAGATGTTTTAGAAGAATTCATTCCATGAAACCCATGGTGAAGATCACTGTATGGAAATTTTTTCAGATTTGTAAGTCATTCTTTTTACTGATGTTTTTTTAAAAACTAATGATTTAATAAGTAGTTTTGTACCACGACTAAATTTATCCAATCTTAATAAAATGAAATAAATGAGCTTCTGTGCCAAACTCAGTGCTTCCTTTATTTATTAATGAAGTCCCTAAATTCTGGGGAGGGCAAAAGCCCCTCCAAGCTCCTAGTTGTCTATGCCCATGCTCAGCCTGCATTTGCAAATATCTGCAACACTTGTGACACATCTTTCCTGAGTTTGGGGCTTGTAATTAAACACAGAGCTTTTTAAAAAACAATATTTTGCACACGTCAACCAAATATAGCAGCAATTTCTGGATTTCTTTAACATACAATCTAAACTGACCAGAGAAGCACCTGAATAACATGTTTCAACCCCAACAAATCCTCCAGCAAAACCAGCGTTGACAAACTTCCAATGTAAAAAACAAGAGAATTTCAAAAATTCTTTTCAGGTTTTCTTTATACATCATGCAAAGCAAAATAAAGGACATAGGCTTACGTTTTTATAAATATATTTTGGGTCATCTTCAAGAGAACTGTTTACTGCATTAATTCACACTGTTGAGCAATATTAGAGGCTGCCTCTAGGTGGTGCTGTTGCTCCTGTAAGTTTTATGATAACAAGGCTATATATAAGAAAGGCAAAGAGAGAAAAAAAATAGGGGTCAACAAGGAAAAGCTTCTGAAGTCAGCAGCAGCTATAACATATGGGCCTAACTCTGCTCTCACTTAAACCAACCTCTTCACTGAGTTACACTTTCATATCAGGAGGCACATTACCATTACACTGAAAAGGTTTGCAATAAACCCCTACAGGGATCTAATTAGAGAAAACAAATTAATTAGTGTCTGTCTGTGAGGGACTCAGAAGGGGGCATTCAAGTGTCTAGATAGAAATGAAATGGGTATGAAAAATCTATCCACTCTCTGTGCAACTGTGGCAGTATCTGTGCACTGCTGTAGAAGATTGACAGAAGATTGATATAGCCAAGTGCCAGGGTCTGTGCAGGTGGACAAAACATTCTACCTGCCAATCAGTGGAGAATCTTAAGTTTGGCTCTATGGACACAGTTAGCATCCATAGAGCCTGGGACAAGATGTCAAAGTAGGGCCTCAGGCCCTTGCCATCCTTCCTTTCATAGCCTCATGCTCTCCCCCTTCTCTCTCTTAATTCTTTCTCTGTAGGTTGTTCTTATATTGGTGTCCATCACTGAAGTATCAGACTGTTTTTCCTTTAATTCACCTTGTTCCTCCCTCCCTCTCCCCCTCTGTAACTGTTGGCAGGATTGTCCCTCTCTGTGTAATTTTGGTTGGAGAATGTTCTGGATTCAAATCTGAGAGGCCCTCTCTGCATAATTACAAGTACTCAGAGGTAACTCAAATCCAGTAATAAAACCCAAGAAAAGACAAGTCTGACATTTCCCTGCTCTTCCTGTTTATCAGCCTTCACTTTGAATTGTGAGGAGCTGGTGCCTCCTGGAATAAGTTCTACTGAGGAATATTTTGCAAATCTCTGTTTCAGATACACTTTTTTCCCCTAATAAATTCAAGTAAGAGAAGCCTAGTGAAATTAAGTCCTAAATGCCAATATAAGGCCAGTAGCAGGTTGAAATTCTTATCTCAGTTACACTACTGTAAAATTGAAGTAACTCCAATGGCAACCATTCTATAAAATAAAAATAACTATTTCACACTGCTCTTGTGAGGTTTAATTACAAGTAATTAATGTTGGTGCAATGCCTGGAAACTCTGGAATGAAGATACTGTAGAAACATGAAAGTGCTCATATTTTTTCACCCATTTATAATTACACTTAGGCCTTCTCTATTGGCGTAATTTATTTATTGTACTCAGAGTGCAAATCACTGTTCCACTCCTCCAGATCCTGTTAATTGGACAATTCTCTAGATAATTCACCAACTTCAACAGAATCTGTGTCTTAGTCAGTACTATTTTTAATTGGAAAATCTACCTATTTCACGAGCTCATTATTTTAGCTTGGTGTGCTAATTATGTCAAAGTCAAAACTCATCACCAGTGGGCGGTTGGGGAAGAGAGGAAGTATATTAAAATAATTTGCTATGTCAATAAGTCTTGTGATCTGTATTTATTCTCTGGCTGAAACCAGTTTTTACTGAGATTGGCATTTCTTGTAAAAGTGTCAGTAATACTTCTAAAATTATAAATGAAATATAGTAGGTGTTAGATTTTAGACGGAGACTGTCAACTTGAAAGCTAATCAATTAAAAGAGAGAAGCTATTTTCAGATACTACATGTGTCCTTTAGATGCTTCTACCAATTTTTGTGGTTTTACAACTATCTCTTTTAAAAATAGGTTTCTCTCTCCTATTGCTGTGATGACACAACAGGGGAAAGTGATTATACATAGGAAACAAAGAATCTGAATATAAACACAGTGTTGTCAAATACACAAAGCTGAACTGAAAGCTCAAACACGAAGCATGAACTGAAAAATAAAATAAAGACAAATATTTTCTCTTTCAGTTATAGTAATCTTTGGAGTAAATTGTAACCATAATATAGGTAAAGATATTCAGACAGAAGTGTATCTTAAGTTGATGGTGTCCCTTTACAGAGACATTGACAAGTTGAAGCGCCTTTTTTTTTTTTTTTTTTAACTGACTTGTTTAAGAAAACTCTATTTTTGGATAAGAGTGCCCTTTAAATAGGGATGTTCTGACTTAAAAAAAAAAGTCCTTAAAAATAATTCTAATCCTTTTCCAGCTCCCCTGTTGATGTTTAGAAAGATCTTTGGGGCAAGTCTGAGAGCAAGACCACCAAATATGTCCAAGTTCATGTCCATCACATTTCTCTGTGTACTTACCTGCCTTCTACCTATTCAGTTCCAGCCTGGCAGCGCCTGTTATGGGTGAGCCTTCGTCAGAGCAACATGAGAGTGATGTCATCATTCTAGTGCATGAGACAGGAAGAGCAAATCACCATCAACAAAACCCTGATACTGCCTACATATGAAGTAGCGTCAATTGCATAAAGTAAACTGCGTTGCCAATTCTCACAATTTTGTGAGATTTGTGGTATTTCCTCAGCTCGTGGTGTCATGTTATTTCATTAGAATCTCAACTATTATTTAAAAAAGTAGGGGAAGTTTCTAGCCTTCATTTTTGCAAAGAAAAACTTGAAAAAATGACCTGTGTGTGCCAGGAAGTTTCAAAAACCAGAAGGCAAAGAAAAAGAACCCAAAGTGCTTTGTTTTTAATCTTATAGTGTATGACATGATTTTTTATTGTTTAAGGTTGGTAATACCTTATACCTCCATCATGAAAAAATGGAGAAAATTTTGTTTCTTCCCCTCTATTCTCTGTAACAAAGTCATTTTAGTTGTTACCTTGAACAATAACAGTACGCACAGCCATTTGTATATAAAAATGAGATTTTCACATGGATGCTATCCCTTTTTAAACTCTTGGATTTTAGTATTAGAAAATAGACTTGATCTTTATAGTAGAAATATTATTTATTATTTTTATAGCACCTAATGATGTGCTAGGAATCCTACTAAATATCTACAAAACACTATCTCCGTCCCAAACAGCTTACAAGAACAAGCATTAAAATATAGTTTGCTCCCAATTTTTGTTTTAAGAGATAAATTTCCCTTTTGAAAAGTCTTTTATTTTCCCCCCCTACCATATCAGATCATCAATGAAAGTGAGGAATTTGGAAACAAAGAACATTGTCAACTTTATTCCTGATTCCTTTCCAGAAAAATCTTTGTTCAAATCAGCCAACTAGAGAGAAACAATGTGCCAAATTCTACCATTGACACACATGTATTACTCCAACTGAAATAAATGGGAGTTGTCTGCCTGTTTGAGAGGCGGAATTTAACCCTCTGTACTGAGCTTTCTTCAGAGGCATTTCCGTATCTGCTAACAGGATTTTGGTGCAAGCATGAAAGGGAGTGGATAGGCATTTTCCTGTGGTTAAACCCAAAGCTAGGCTTAAAGCAGATAGAAAAATAAATTCCAGATTCTAGGTGGAAGTAGCTAGGACTGCAGCCATAGAGGATGCAGGGGAGGGGGGGGGGGGTTAGAGAGTGACTCCTGAACATCTGCCCAATTCCCTCAGGGAGTAGCAGTGGGACCCTCTTCTGCCAGGAGATGGACATGGCCTGCAACACACCTCCAGATGCTTTTGACAGGCAGCATATGTGGTGGTTTGTTTAATTTAGCTTCTCCAAGATCAGTGAGGCCAATTGTTTTACTACGGGATATGTGAGGTTAAAGCAGGACTTTTGGGGGCAAATAGGGGCCATGAAGGAATTTGATTGTCACTGGGCCAGAGGGGACGGCAGAGAGGAATTTCTATGTGAGTGGAAACTGGGGGATAACTGTGCTCCAACTTTTGATATATTGCCTTTTTGCTGTTTATCTATTTGTGTTTTAGACTGTAAGGGGCATCAGGGCAGGAACCATCCTCTATTCTGTTTGTGTACAGTGCCTAGTGCAATGGGATCCTAACGGGACTCCCTGGGTGTTACCAGAATACAAATAAACAGAACATGTACACTTTTTCTCATTTAATCTTGAGAATTCACATTTTCTTGAAGGTCAAGAAAATTTCCCAGACAACCAAATTTTGGCCAAAATCTTATTTTGTCTTAACATCCTGGAGAAACATGGGACTATTTAAAATTCTCTGTATTGATTGGTTGAGGTTATCTGCTCATAACCTATAAGCTGCACATGTATAAACTATATGCTGTAACAGAAAAGCAAATTTATGATAAAATATTTTAGTGCTTTTCATTCTGAAGGTTGACAAAATGCTCACACACACACACACACACACACACACACACACACACACACACACACACACACATTCTCTCTCTCTGACATACAGCATATGTGGAGCTTTACACTTCATTGAAATGTGACTTCCTCAGAAGTGGATTTCAGTAGCTATTTAATGGTACAAAGTAATATCACAGGACGGATTAGAACAGGAACTGAAGAAAACTACTGTACCTAATTGAAACAACAGGGGCAATTAAAGGAAGCCGAGTGCAATTACCCAAATTGTAATTTGGCCAAGACAGAAGAGGGTTAACAATCTGTCTTTTACAAAAAGTTGCATAAGGCCTTTATAGTTTGCAAAGAAACACGTAAAGTTGTGAGTGTTGCAGAGTTCTGAAGTTTTTTGCAAATTTTTCTTGAAGCTTTAACCTTGGCAGATTGGAGTGTGTTTAGATGGCTTGGCTGGTTCAGAAGGTATGGTGAGGTGTCTCTCAACTTTTCTCACTACCCTGCCTTCACCTTGTAGTCCTGTAGTAAAGTTACATGTATACCAGGTGGGGTCTATAGAATCTTAAATTAGACATCATACTGATATATGGTATCTACAGAATTTAACTCAACTTTATCTATGGAGCTGTGCCAATGCATCCATAATTTATCTCAATGTTATAATTCATGTTAATTATAGAAGACATCACATTGAGAAGTGTTTAGAATAATTCCTTAGGATGAACTCATTCAAGGGATAACAGCTGATAGAGGTGAATGTGGTGATGTTTTCATGCATACCACAGATGGCACAGGAGCAACATAAGACTCAATCTCTGGCAGTTCAACATCATCTGTGTGGCTGTGACCACACCCCTTTCCTTCACAGATGGTATATGGATCTGGAGTCACTATAATTCTGCTTCTATATTTATGAAGTCTCTGAATGCTATTAAATGAGTGACCATATAGATCAGAACTACTGGTATGAAAAATAGCAGTCAACACCTTTTATTCTAAATACTTTAGATAAGATTTAATAGCACTATATTGATCCATAAGGAAGGGTGAGGTGAGGACAAAGATATGTTAAATTGCTTCCCAAAATGCAATTGTTGGCATAAATAGACTCCTTTCTGATAAAGATTGGATAAGGTGGCAAGGTTTTAAATAAGCTTATTCCCACAAGCGATTAGTTGTTTATATTGTTTGCCATAGTATTATAGCTTCATGGTAGACACCATAGTTAAGGCTGAAGTTAGGATGCATTTCCATTTTAAGCCTCTATTCAACCACTTGATTTTTTTTTTTTTTTTTTTTGGGGGGGGGGGGGGGAGGAGAATAATTACAGAACTGGGCCATCATCACTCCCTGTGCTATTCTGAATACACAAAGGGAGCAGATCTGCTGAGCGAGAAGAAACTTGATCTGCCTGCCTATCTATCTATGGTATTTATATGGCCCTATTACTGTAATATCTGAGCATTTTACAATCTTTAGTGTATTTATCCTCATAATCCCTGTGAGGAAGGGAAGTATTATTATTCCTATTTTACCGATGGGGAACTGAGGCACAGACTGAGTGACTTGCCCAGTGTCATACAGGAAATCTACAGTGGAACAGAGAACTGAACCTGGGTCTCCCAAACCCCAGGCTAGCATCCTAACCACCGGAACCCCTCCCACTGGTCTTTTTTTTCCTCTGATTCTCCACAGTGAGAGAGGAGTCATTCCTTCAAATGTGTTGCCCCATCCATCTGTGTCTTTCTCCCTCATTCCTAGCCACTTGCTCTCCTCAAAACTTTCTTTTTCTCTGCATCCTGTAAGCAAAAGCTTTCTCTGAAAAGCATTTTGTGATGTTGCATATCGAGGAGGATATAAGTGTACGGTAACTTAAGAACACCAAAATGTTCATAATGGGTCAGACCAATGGTCCATCTAGCCCAAAATCCTGTCTTCTGACAGTGGACAGTGCCAGATGCTTCAGAAAGAGTGAACAGAACAGGGCAATTATTGAATGATCTATCCCCTGTCACCTAGTCCCAGTCAGAGGTTTAGGGACACCCAGGGCATAGTGTTGCGTCCCTGACCATCTTGGCTATTAACCATTTATCCTCCATGAACTTTTCTAAATCTTTTTTGAACCCAGTTATACTTTTGGCCTTCACACAATGCACAATCAACCTATGGAACTCATCCATGGAAGATTGTAGCAGCCCAAGTTTCATTGGTTATCCCTAGTCCATGGAGGATTGTAACCAATAGTAACTCCTATGGATATCAGCTAATATTTCCTTTGGCTGAGGAGGGGATAGTGCCATGGAAAGCTGTCAGTCCTCTGCTCTCCCCACCCAATTCCAAATCTTGAGGAGTCTCAACCTCAAGCAGAGAAGCTTCTACAAGAGTACAAGAAAAGGGGCATGATACTGTGGTGATGGCATTCCACATCCCTATAGCCCAAATTCAGAATTATTATGAATCCACTGTAGAAATAAGTATAGCAAAAGCAACTGACAGAGAGAAAATCATTGTTGGAAAATAAATACATTCAGTAACTAGCAACATTTGAGATGGTGGAAAAGAAATATCCATGAGACACAAATAGCATTTCAGCATCTTTAAATATAAAACTATCTCCCTGCTGGAAAAGTCCTATGCAAATTAATAGAGAGTGTTAACCCAATCTAGCTAAAATTTATAGCAGGAAATTTTAAGTGTTATGAAGATGGATTCAAACATTCTAGAAAGGATTTAATGTTAATAAAGTCAAATAAGAGTTTAGAGTAAATTTTATAGAACCTGATTTAATTTCATTAGAACCCTATTGGTTTTACCCCCTATTAACTTCTATAAAGATTAAGAAGACAATTAAAAAAAAAAAAGGTATGAGAGCCCTAATTATGAACAGGAAACGTGAAAAGTACAAATACAGTCTAAAATTAAACTGAAAGTCTTGGTAGTTGCCATAGTCTGAGTTCAGATTTCTCCTAAACAGCTGATATCACTTAAACATATAAAAGAGCAGAGAGCTGCATTCCTTACAGTGCTTAAGGCTTTACTAGTAATGGCATTCACTACTGCAAGAGAAAGACAGAATCCTGAATTTCAAATCTTGGCAGGCAAGTGAAAGAAAAACTGAATTTGAACAATTTTGTTTTCAAATATATTCCTTTGTAATTTTTAAGACCACACACATTTTTTCTTAATGAGTTGGGGTCTACTTGTGTACATTTATTACACACAAAAATCAACATGAAAAGAACAGTATTAAGGTTGCAAAGTCAAGCCACACAAAAGTTAGGAAATCCCAGAGTTAAGGTTACCTGTGCTACTTAATTCGCCCGTGTGTGTATATGCACAATGATACAATCTTTAATTACATGATCGCATACTATTTTTTCCACAGGAATCTTCAGAGATTTTAGCTGCTAAAATCTAAGATTTTAGCTGCTAAAATTTAAGAAGTCTCTACTGAGCATGAACAATCTGCAATTTTACCAAGACTTGGTCAGATTTGAGTGGATTTTCAGAGATGGTAAAAGACCTGACAGAGTGTCCTCCCCCTGCTAAATTTCAAGTTCCTTTTCCAAAGCATGAGGACTAAAGCATTTCAAAAGAAAAGATTGCCAGAAGTTTCTGGCATGGCAAAACAATCTGTTTTCCCATAGCCTCATTATGAGAAACAGCTGGACCATTCTGACTGTGGCTGACACCTAGCCTGAAAAATTTCAGCCCAAATGATTAAAGATTGGCAAAGTGATAAACAACTGAAAACAGGGTCTTATAATGGGAAACCTTGATAACAGATGATCCTACCAGCTCTGCCTATAATTGTCATTGAAATTATAGTGGTGCCCAGAGACACCAGTCAGGGTTGCCTTCTTTACCACTCCCATTGTGCTAGTCACTGCACAAACAAATATGAAGCCATGGTGTGGGATTTCAAAAGTGCCTAAGTGAATTAGGAGCACAAGTCTGATTGACTTTCAGTGGGACTTGTACTCATTTAGGTTCTATTGAATATCCCACTGATATTCCCTGCCCTGAAGAGTTTACAATCTAAAACCCATTATACCTCACCTAGTAGTGTGGTTGAGGGTAAACGTGGGTAACAGAGTTTACCCACTTCTCCATTGGGGAATATAGAGTTTACCCATTTCTTTATTTTAATCACTACAGCCCTGAGTTCACCTTTAATGAGGAGATAGAAATTGCCAGTCCAAATCCAGTGTCAGTAGTAAGAATGCTCAGCTGTTTCATCTATGTGAAATTAATTGGTGGCCTTAGTCTAATCTGACAGCTACTACAGTCACACCTGGATTTCTTTCAGCCCTTGCTGCTTTCCACCTTTATCTCCCTCCACTGTGAATATCTGGGTTTCTGTTCTTTTCCTCTAGACTAGATGAGGTACTTCACTTTTTTCCAAGTTCCAACATGAATCCTATTTTTTAAAATTTATGTCCATGCTTCCAATCTCTCCCCTTTGTACTATTTCTCTGTCCCCAATGGCATTCAGAACTCCTCCAGATTTAGTATCAACTGTCAATTTCATTAATATGCAGTTTACTTTCTCTTCTAGCCCAGTGGCTCTCAACCAGGGGTACATGTACCCTTGGGAATAGGCAGGGGTACTCCAGGGGGTACATCAACTCATCTAGATATTTGCCTAGTTTTTACAACAGGCTACATAAAAAGCACTAGCGAAGTCAGTACAAACTAAAATATCATACAGACAATGACTTGTTTATACTGCTTTATATATTATACACAGAAATGTAAGTACAATATTTATATTCCAATTGATTTTATAATTATGATAAAAATGAGAAAGTAAGCAATTTTTCAGTGATAGTGTGCTGTGACACTTTTGTATTTTTATGTCTGATTTCATAAGCAAGTAGTTTTTAAGTTAAGTTTTTAACCTGGGGATACTCAAGACAAATCAGACTCAGACTCTAAGGTCAGAAGGGACCAATATGATCATCTAGTCTGACCTCCTGCACAACACAGGCCACAGGACCTCACCCACCCACTCCTGTAATAGACCCCTGACATATGACAGAGTTATTAAAGTCCTCAAATTTAAAAACTTTAAGGTACTGAAAATCCACCAGTAAGTGAGCTGTGCCCCATGCTACAGAGGAAGGTGAAAATCCCCCAGAGCCTTTGCCAATCTACCCTGGGGGAAAATTCCTTCCCGACCCCAAATATGGCGATCACTTAAACCCTGGGCATGTGAGCAAGACTCACCAGCCAGACACCCAACGAAGAATTCTCTGTAATAACTCAGAACCCACCCCGTCTAACATCCCTTCACAGGCCATTGGCCTATCTACCACCAGTAGTCAAAGATCAGTCAATTGCCAGACTAGGCTGTCCCATCATACCATCCCTTCCATAAATTTATCAAGCTCAGTTTTGAAGCCAGCTAGGTTTTTTGGCCCCCAGATTGCTGAAAGGGGTACAGTACTCTGGGAAGGTGGAGAGCTAGTATTTTAGCCCATTTATGAAGATGTTAAATGAGAACAGCTCAACAGCCTCTACTCTCAACAGCCTGCAGGGAGCTCTTTCAGGACATGAGGCTTATAAGTGGGGCATCTTGAGGAAGTTTGCTCTCCTGCTGCCTGTGCCATACCTGTCCTGTGGATGAGAAGACTTATTCACCCTTCAACTTTGTTAAATACACTACAATAAAACAATATATTCCTTTTTTTCTTTATGGGGGTTAAAACAACCGAACCAGTTTATCAAGGTTTGCAGTAAGAAATTAATAAGTAGTTGATAACTCTTGCATAGCATTTTGCACTTTTACAGCACTAAGACACAAGGATCTTAGAACACTTTGCAAAGAAGGGTAAGAATTATTAACCCCCATTTTAACAAGGAGGGAAATGAAGCAAAAGAGGTGAAGTGTCATGCCCTTGGCAAGTCAGTGGCAGAATCCAAGCCCCCCGCCTCTAAGGCTGGTGCTGTAAGCACAGCAGTCTGCCTCCCAGATAAAAACCTTGGCTTGAATGTCAGGCTTGCCACGGTCCTTGCCCTGAAGTTTGGTCCCTACTCAGCTAAGCTCAGTTTAGAATGAACACTTCAAGGTCTTTCACTGCCTCATGGCAGAGGGCATCTCGCTCCGTGCAGAAAACTCCTTTTTAATAATATGCTTTAACAACACTAGATACCTTTACATTTAAATACACACGACTGTTTTCTTAGCTGAACAAACATTGCTCTGATAAAGACTGCTGTGACTTTCCCAGCAGCAGGCAGGAACCTCCCCTTCCACCACCCCTCTATCCGAAGAGCACAGCTTTAAGGACCAGGAAGTGGCTTGGTGTTGGTGCTTTTATTCTAAGGATGCTATAAACCTCCTGCAGCAAAGACAGGTAGGGACTGGCTGCAAAGCTTGTTGGATTGTCCGTGCCCAGCCTCCAGGAGAAGGCAGGTCCCTGCAGCTCTTTAAATACTGAGGAGCTCATCTGTGGCGAGGAGGAGGAGCAAGCTGGACAGCATGAGCAAGGGAAACAGCTGCTAGTTAGCCAGGGACTTGCTGCCTCCCGCTCCCTAATCTCCAGCTGCAGGGAACACAAGATGCATATGGGAAAAAAGTCACCAGCTGGCACATGAATGACTTCAATCTGTGCTAGTGCCGCTGCAGGAGCGAGCTCAGGCAGCCCGCCGCCCACCCAAGGGCAGGGCCGACAAGGAGCTGATCACCCTGCTGCTGACGTACAGCCAGGGGAGATGGGGCTGAGCCTGTGAGCTCAGGGGACAGAGGATCCAGCCCAGCAGCTGAGGCTCCAGGACCCATGTCTGGTAAGTGCCAGGGCTAGCCTGAAGGAGCCCACGACATTGGCGGGCAAGGGGTATGTGGGACACAGGGTGCAATCCAAGGGGACCCAGAAGGTGTAACTCAGGGCACAGATCTCTGCCAGACCCACAATTTGGGCTGGGGCACTGGAATAATGTATTGAGTGGGGGTGCTGAAAGCCATTGAACAAAACTGTAAACCCTGCATATGATAGAAATCACTTCAAGTCAGGGGGTCTGACACATCCACAGCACCTCTAGTTCCAGCAGCCCTGCCTAGGGCCTCCCCCTCCCCGGCAAAGTCAGTGCTGATGCTTCACACTTAGCGCAGGTCACTGCTGCCCAAGTGCTGAGGACAGGGTGATGCTTGGTATGGGGGGGCTGGATACTGCCCCCCACTGCCCAAATGTCTCACAGGGTTGGATACCAAACCATTACCAGCTGTTCATCACCCAGGAGAGGGGGCACGTCAGTACCAGGGTAGGTCCCCACTAGCGCACTCACGCTTGCATCGATCTCATCCTTGCTCTTCTCAGACGTAGGTCCCTCTGAACCCAATCTGGGCTGAAATTTCCCTCCTTGGCAGAAATTCAGCCCCTGTCCACACTGCTCCTCTGGCAAACTATTTTCTAAACTTCCTGAGTTACTGAAATGTGCACATTGCTTCTGTGTTGGGTGAGTGCCCAGCTCCATCCTGGTAATATGCTTCTTAAATAAATAACAGAATAATAAACACTAGAAAGGGACTTGAGCCAAACCCCCCGATCAGAACACCCCCAAACTTTGGGAAAGTTTCGTTATGGATCCAAAGCAGAACTTTGCAGCTCCATTGAATCTCTAGTAATACTTATGAACATAAACCACTGAATGGCTATTCAGCTCTCCTTCAGAATCCCAACCGCATCCCTCTGACTCTCAGGTCTCCCACTGGGTTCTTTATTTTTATTATATGCCCTTAGTAATTGCTTTCCTATGAAATAATTGCATGGCTTCAGTTTCATATAATGCATGTAAGACAGAGAGAGAGCAAATAAGGAAATGTAAAAGCTGATAGATTTTTCAGAAAACATTCTGCACTTTTCTGTCATAAAAATGTGTTGAGATAAATATGTGAACTAGAATGTGAATGAAGAGAAAATATGTTGCAGATCTGAGACTTGTATATGAATTAAAATTTTTAAGGCAATGTTGCCTGACCATATAACCACAATAGAATTTATTTGGCATTGTGTCATTTCTCAGGCTGCAAATTTCCCAGAAAGAGGTGGAAAGGATGGAGAGTGGTGAGAGAAGAAAGCTAATATACACAATCACTTTTGCAAATAACAAACAAGAGACTATAAACCCGAGGGAGACACAATATTTTGGTGGGCGAATTTTCTATGTGCTAAAATCAAGGCTAATACCTTACACATCCTTGCAGGGCATGAGGTGGAGATTAACTCATTGTTCTAACTGGTCCTTTCTATCTCTAAATCTCTATATCACAGATACAGTACACCAATTACTCATCAAACTAGATAGTTATTTAAACAATCAGACAAATATTTTTCTTCTTATACACAATGAATCACACCTATTTTAATGGCTGCCTTTCTGATTTATGTGATACTGTATCTTCCTCATCTATTGGTTACTGATGTTGGTTTAATCAGATACAGCAAACTGCTTAAAAAGACAATAATCCAAATTCTGCTTTAGATACACGAGTGTGAATTCTGTTGAACTCAGTAAAATTCCTCTGGATTTACACAAATATGAATAAAAGATTAATTTGCTCTCAGTGGGTGGGACAAGTGGGTCAGAAATGTTTAATGATATGATTCAGCAGAGAACAAATTATTCACTGAATTTGCGCAAATATTAAGAGTTTATTCTCTTTGGATTTCCTCCAGTGCATTCCATGAATAGCTCTTGTAATTACACTACAACACCTCTTGGTTTATTGTCACTGATGGTTGTGTGGATAAGATTGCATTGGCAGACTCCATAAGCAGAACATAGGATGTTTGGAAAGGGTGTAAATGCTTGGGAATGAAGAGGAGGAAATATGGTTGAAAACAAAGAAATAAAAATGGAGATAAGTGGCTTAAGCTTTTATGGCCCTTGAGATGCTTGCCTTTCTTTAATACACATACATCAGAGGAGAAAATAAAATCATGAACCATACAAATATTTGCATTGCAGCTATTACACCGGCATGAAATAACCGATTTAAGTTTTCCAGTATTCATTTTATCATGGAATTTAGCTAAAAGGTTTGCCTTCATCGTCCAAAAGCAACGGATAATGATTTGTATACTTACCAATTTTTCTTATAGATATCTCTGAGTGTTTCAGTGGAAGATTATGAGTATAAGCTCTACGACTGACAGATAATGTGCATCTACAGAAGTTCTTTGCTCAAGAGTGAATTTCTGAGTTACCAGTTTCCCAAACATCAAACAGTTATGCAACAGTTAAGAAATTAGGATACACCAGTTGAGCATACCCAGACTTTTAAGAATAATTTTAATCCACAGCAAACAGGCAAATGAGTTTCCTGTTACCCACAACAATTATTGCAATTATAGTCTGGCTAGAAACCAAAACAATCAACCTATCTTCAGATGATAATAAAAAGAAAGAAAAATATGACATTTATTGCTCTGAAAGGTCCATATGTTGGTTGAGAGAAGGGGGAGATATAAAAGCAGACTAAAAAATAAAGAAACAAAAAAGGAGCATGATCATAACCTCTATTTAATTATACAGCGATCAGACTAGATGATCTAATGGTCCTTTCTGACCCTATAAATCCTCAAATGAATAGTTTTTGCTTGTATTGCTGATTAAATACAACTCCCCTACCATACCTCAGGAGGAGATAAAAAAGATCAGGGAATTTATAAATATCATGTATGTGTGAAGTATAATCAGTTATCTCTATCATATAACCATTTATACACTTCATACTATTTGGTCACTTAAAAATCTGAACAAATATTTTATCCAGTATTATTTACTGAAAGTGGACTGTGCTTGATGCTGTACAAATAAGACAGGATTCCCGTCTCTTCCTACAAAAAGTCTAGAATTTAGTTCAGAACTTCAGATACAGCTAGAACCAGAGAGAAGCCTGGTTTCAAATACCACCAAACTCTGGAAAAGTTCAGATCCAAATCTAGACTTTGTGGCTCTAGCTCATGGGATCCCAAAACATAGTATCACCAAAGGATGGCATGAACTTGAGGTAGGAAGAAATTTTGCAATTGTCAGCATTGAAACTCTGCAGAAAAAAATGCATTTTAAGGCAGGGTTAAAGCAGGAGAGGGAGGTTGTCTGGTTCTTTCAAAAGAAGAGAGAGTTCAAAGCCTAAGGGGAGGCTGGAGAAAGTAGAATGACACAACAGATACAGTTGGGAGGGAAGTGACTCCATGGGTGGAATTAATCACTTAAAAAAGTGAAGTATAAGAAAAGGAAAGGCAAGGAAGCCTTAGAGAAGACACCAAGCATATTCAGAACTCACTGCACCTTCAGCAATCGGAAGGAAATGCAGAATTATTGTGGCCATTCCCTCTTTTATAACCTTGGAATGCTATACAAGAGGAGTGATGAGTGCCCCATTAACCATGCTCTCTAAAAGATGGGGGGGAGGGAGGGGGAGAGTTCTTGTCCCTACATGTAAGACAGAGAGGCCACATTGAAGAAGTTAGCTTTGCACCTCCCTCCATTCTGGGACTGAGGGCTGACATTTTAATTCCCAGCTCAGGTTACAGCAGCCTGAGAGGTTACCTCACAATGCCCCCAATCCTCCTGGGCTGTTCCAGGAGCCAGGAATAGTCAGATATAGGAATTCATCCCTCCTCACTAGGAATGCACATAGCATGCTACTTGCACCAAAGACTCCTGCTTGGGGTGGCATAGCACTGGCTATGGTGAAGCTGATTTCCAGTGGAGTTCCTGGTCCAGAGGTGGGGGTGGGGAGGCTTATGGTCTCTTTATGGCTTCTATATTCCAGCGTAGATGGTGCACCAATGAATTGGGTCCATTATCAACATCCAACTTTTGTTCTTTACTGAATAACAGATCCTCATCAAGGAATCTCTGCATATTCATATTAAAATTAAAGGAATCTTTGATATTTTAATAAATCTTAATTTATGGTGGCTATAAAACTGCTTCCTCAGATTTTCATTTTTATTTTAAGAAATCAGGATTCAGGATACAATGTTTAGATTATGTGCCTGAGTTGATCTTTCCAGATCAGGAAACATACATATCCTCTAATTCTGTTTTGTTGTGTTTCTAAATTTCCTTTGTGCTAAAAGATTCTTTGCTTTGTTTCACTTTTAAACTTTTTGTTTTGTTTTTTCTTCATTTGGACACACTGTCTCAGCTGAACATAGAAGAAAAAGAAACAAATCAAAGTAACGGTATAGTGTGCTGCCTGGTATTTCACCCTCCACTGTCTGGCCTGTTTTTTCCTATAATGGGAGTAGTACAAAATCGCTCACAATTGGAATAAAAATAAGAAATCTTCTATGTTTACTTATATTCTATGCAGGTTCTTATTCCATGCTCATCACCATACTATCTGATCATCTTCTGGTAGAGTATTAAGAGATGTAACTAATATCTGTCATGTGTTTGGTTCTCCCATCCTCTACCAAGGGGGAGGAGTGTATGCAGTGGAGTGCTTTGTTCTGATAGTTTTTTAAAAAAATATGTTGCTATGTATTTATGTTAGAGAAGGAAGGTCAAAGAAATATGCCTTGCAGCTGGAGTGGAAGGTGATGAAGGTTTGTAATAGTCCTTAGTTCCTGGAGTAGTTCATTCTACAGTCTCTCACTGGCTCCCAAGAAAGCTCTTGAGGGTCAAATTCTATTTCCAAAGTTTCAGCAAATACAAGTCACAGTGAAATAAGCAAATCCACTCTCACCAAATCTTTCAGCAAACCCAGTAACTGAAAGTTCTTAGTCCTAGAAGTGTTTTCTTAAATTTCAATATTCCTGTCCAAAAAACCCAGATGCATTGAAGATCACACTATGTATGCTTTCCTACAATCAGAACAGGTAGCTGCTGTGGCTGGAGGTGTGATAGGAGGAATCCTTTTATTGCTCCTTATTGGAATAGCTGTGTACCTGCTTTGGAAGAAGATACGTCTCCTGTCTTCTTATGAGGAACTCACTAGTTCAGTCACACCAACACATCCAGATGCTAGTCTGCAGGATCAGACTTTAACCCAGCCATCTTCTGTAATTCAAACAAAAAGCATAAGGTAAATAGATCTCTCTTTCTTCTTATGGCTTACAGTTCATCAAGCTACATATTTCCCAACCTGCCACAGGCCCAAATATGGGACAGAACGTATGGCAGAAACCCAAAATGACAGGTGGGGAGGTGGGAACATGGGTAACTTTGTTGGTTCTCAAATGCTGATCCATGGACCAAAGCCCTTCCTGGTGGTCCTCAGAATGCAACATTTTAAGAACAAAGCAGTGGGAATTATTGACATGAGGGTGGGAGAGCTGATCAATGAGCTAGTAAAGCAGTCAACTGAAAGAGTTGGAGAAATACTGATTTGTTCAATCTCCATGTCTAAAACAAAAAAGTGCAATTGATACTTTTTTTCTTTGATGCATTAATTCTAGAGAAGGAAAGGGGAAAAGAAGAGGTGATCTGACTGAAAGTTTACTTGTGTGTAAGGTTCCTACCATAAATGAGGCCACAAATCCCTGGTTGGGACTCTCTAGGTGCTACCTCCATACAAATAAATAATTTTCTATGATTTTTGTATGGGCTAAACAAAGGGTATTGCATTATCTATCATGTCCACTTAAGGACTAATGCAGCTACAAACAGTTTCTGCAAAACTATGGAATTACAACAAGGCTAAATGTATTATTCTCAGATTGAGTTTGGTTTTCTTACTGGTAGAGTTGTTTTGTTCTGAGCAGAACTAGAAGTGTTCCGTTCATCATTCCACCAAAATTTCGTGGGCGAGACTGGATTAACCTGACAAACGGAGAGCAGGTTCAGGAGGACAATGAACCCTATGTGACCCCTGAGTCTGGGCCTCGATCTTCTTTTCACTCTTTGGGTATGGTGACATTGCAAAGGTGGGACAGATTATTGGAAAGGAAGCTTGAGTACTATGAAACACATTTGCTGTGCAAACATTTTACACCACCGTTGTCATCTGGCCATATAGATATAAAATCACAAAGTGCAGATGTACAATATTGTAAAGCAATAGCCCCAAACACTGTACTATATGTTTAGATAGGAATTGGGCCAGACTGGGGCCACCACTTACACAGCTGTACAAGGGAGAGGCTAGAGCACAAGAAGCAAGTCTCCCCTTGTATCTTCCATACAGGGACAACACAAGGGCTGCTTGGGGCTAGTGTCCTGTCAAGTGCTGGCCTCTATAGAGGGGCAGGCATGGCCAATTGCAGAAGGGAGCGTGTGCTGCACTTTTAAGGGTTGGAACAAACAGCAGCTACATTCCCCCAGTAGTTGACAAGGCAGAGTCACCACAGAAGCCTCTGTAATAAACTTAAGAAGAAGAAGAAAAGAGATGAGCCTAAGAAACTCTCCTTAAGCTTTGAGGGAAAAGGTATTAAATGCAGAATTTATACACAGAAATGTAAATAAAGAAGAGCTTTACATGGTTTCACTAAAGAGGCAGTAGCTGTAAGAAAAACTGCTGTAAGTCAGAGGTTAACTTGTTTGTTTCTGTTTTTTATTTTGCAAAGCTGGAGCTTATGTTGTAGGGTCTATCAACCCAGAACTATACAAGTTTTCTGAAGACAACAGTGAGACAGATTTCCCTGAGTGCAACACTGGCCGTCTTTGGTTCTCAGTGGAATATGAGCAAGAGGCTGAAAGGCTGCTCGTCTCCTTGATTAAAGCTAGAAAACTGCAGCCTCCTACAGATTCCTGCAGTCCCTTTGTGAAAATTTTTCTGCTGCCTGATGAAAGGCGTTATCTTCAGTCCAAAACCAAACGCAAAACACTCAACCCTCAGTTTGATGAAAATTTTGTTTTTCAGGTACTTTCCTTTTAACTGGAATGTTACATCTGATGTGTCACTCTGGGTGTCAAGGAAACAAGATCACTAAGCTACGTAGCCAAGAAGTCTGTCATCTCATGGCAGACCTTTTAGAGCACACACATTGTCGTGAGGCTCTCTGATTGTGTGGCATTTAATTATTATTTGCACTGAAGTTGTGCTTAGAGGACCAGTCAGAGGTCAGTGTCCTATTGTGTTAGGTACTGTAAAAACACAAAAAAGATGGTCCCATGCCCTAACAAGCTTACAAACGAAGTCAAAACAACTCTTATTTGATATTTCATCTCCGCCATTAGGTTTGCATCATTTAGTCCCAAGTAGCATAGATATCGGCATCTTAATTTCTGATTTTATAATATATTATGTTTATTTAAAAATGCAACCTCAAAAGCCAGAAGAAGCAGTGGACATATTGGGATGCAGATCACCATAGCTATTTTGCTAATAAGAAATATAAATATATATCCTATTTTAAGTACGGAACCTACATGCCCTAAAATATTTCACATGTATGGTAATGATAAGTTGCAGAGCTATGTAATAAATTACACTGTTATACTGAAATGTTCTACTTATTTTTGTACAGGTTTCCAGTAAGACATTGTATCAAAGGACTCTGAAGTTCTCAGTCTACCATGTCGATAAACAGAAAAAGCACCATCTCTTAGGTCAAGTGATTTTCCCTTTGAAAAATGAGATATTAGCTGGTGACAGCAAACTTGTAATTTGGAGAGATTTGGAAACCGAAAACCTGGAGGTAAGCAACTAATGAAAGGATACATTCATTAGGCCAATACCACTCTGTTTTGTATTTTTGAGCTTTCCCATAGTAATGGGCTTACCGGGGAGACTGCAGCACATAGAGTACTTGCACCTGGGCACAGATGGGACAGAAGAAGGCAAGATCAAATATAGGGTTGTCTTTGTTAAAAGCTAGGGAATTACAGTTTACCAGGGGTCCTAACACGCAGCCTAGGGGGTCACATGCAGCATTAACACTTCTAATGCTTCCCATCACAGTATTTAGCACTGGAATGGAAATGGCTGCTCATGCAGACAGCTATCTCCCCAACAGCTAGGATGCGGTGTAAGAGCCAAATATAAAAACACCTGCTGCTGTTTGCTTCTCTTACGAATTAATAGGGAAAGGCCCAGCACAAAGCTGTCTGAATGATGCTGTATCCCAAATTAGAAGTAGGGATAGGAATGCAGAAAAGCTGCTGGCAAGCCTTCAGGCAATCTTTTTTCATGTTAGTACTTTCACAACACAGCAAGAAGGTTTCACCAACATTTCAGAAAAGCCAGAAACTTGGTTAGTAACAATTCTAGGAATGCTTCAAACTGTTACAATGCAGGTTTACAGTTTTACTGCCACTGGTGCTGGGGGACTGGGAGGGGGAGAAGATGGTTGTCCTGCCTCTGGGGGCAGGAGGGAAAGAGAAAGTATAAAGGTGGGATGGTGGGAAATGACACCTTGATAGTGTTGGGTGGCTAGGAGGCACAATTGAGACTGGGATCTAGAAAGAAGGGTCACATCCTGTTCACTGGTGTAAATAACTATTTATGTGAATAAGGGCAAGCAGGATTTAGTGTGGGGGATAAAGCCAGAATCT
This sequence comes from Emydura macquarii macquarii, assembly GCF_026122565.2. Classification (NCBI taxonomy): domain Eukaryota; kingdom Metazoa; phylum Chordata; order Testudines; family Chelidae; genus Emydura; species Emydura macquarii. Next base: position 3,165,294 of record NW_027131527.1, read on the forward strand.
CCTGCAAAGAACCATAGAGCAATAAACACTGTATTACACTAGTGTCTGATTGTTCCTTTCAAATACCACTAGCAGTGAATTACAGAGATTCTAGAATTCATCTCCTGTTCCTAAAGCAGCAGAAATCACTGTTATTCAATATAACTGACTGAAAAGAAAGTCTTTTAGATGCATTTAACTAGTGACCTTCTGCTTCTGAAGCCTCCTTCAGAGTATGGCGATATCCAGTTTTCGCTCAGCTACAATGACTACCTGGGCCGTCTCACCGTAGTGGTGCTGAGAGCAAAGGGATTAAAATTCCAGGATGAGAGACATCCTGCCAGTGAGTAATATCTTCTTCTATTACTACTATTACAATTGAGAGAGTATGTCCAGGACAAACCCTGCATTTCTCAAATTGATGTTCAGCCCAGAAGCACATAATCTGGCAGAATCTGGCTGGGCCATTTTGGAGAAATCCCTGGGAATTCAGCATGTGGACTGAGGTCAGAATAGGGCTCAGAATGTGTAGGAAAATCTTCTGAATGTGTCCATTGTTCAAGACAAAGTTGATGGCAAGGAAGACGACAACAAGAGATGGAGGGGGCAGGAAACATGTGGCTTGACAATTACCACTTTCAAAGCATGAAAAATATATATGTTTAAAATGCATATTTCTGTAATAGCACTAATATAGCCCATTAATAGATGTTTTCTGATTAGGTAATAGCTAGCAAGACACTGAAATTTCCTTGGCTTTAGATCAGATCATAGCTATTCTTTTTAGTAATTTGAAATCTCCATGTGCTAAAAATCACAGAGGCTCTTTAATGAAAGAAGGCCATATGAGAGCACACAGTCAGACTTTTTTTCCAGTATGTAGATCTAATGTGAATCTGAGCTTCTGTTTGGCACATCTTGATAAATAGGGCCTATCTTGAAATAGGTCTCAATCTGGCCTATATTTTTGTGGAGCATAATATTATGTCTACAAATAAGTAGGCCTGCGGTATTCTGCCTGTAATTAACTGAGGATGCAAATGGCTTGTCCTTGTGTCCTGCGCCAAGCTTTGGTCTCCCTTCCATTTATGCAGTGAACATCAACTGGATGCTGCCCTCCAACCTGGGGGAAAAATAGGGAAGGGGCTGCATTTCAGAGGCAATGTACATAGAGATTGACCCAAACAAAACCCACAGATCCAAGCACCCTGCACTGGGGGAATATTCAAATACATCTCAGAATTCAACAATGAATCTTGAGGCCGTTTCTAGTGATTTGTCAAGTGACTGGGGATAAAAGGAGCCATATCTATGTAAAAGCTTTTGTCTTACAGTTGAGTACAGTTTAATTTTCTCTATAGAGACCTTCAGTAGCTGTAATTATAACGTGCTTAGAGTAACAATCTCATTGATGGACTGTTCTTTGTACGAGATATCTATAAACGTATAGGCAGTGGGACTGATGCTATTAACCCCAGAATGAATGGTGTCTGATTTTATACAACACATTACTAGAGATTAATTTGGCTTGCTTAGGTCAGGACTGTTGTAACAGGAGTTGTACAGTAGTAGCAATGAAAATACCCAGATTTCTAGTAAGGAAAGTCATGACCTAACAGGCCATGCCACTGCAGTAAGAAGTAAATAAGATAAGTATGTTCATACAACTGGGTTTCCAGGAGATGAAGGGCAAATGAGGTGGATGTAGGGTCCTGAGGTTGGAATAGGTTAAGGCAGTGATTCTGCAACATTCACATTCTGTTAACAACTTTGTGTGTATGAGAGTGAGAATGAGAGAGATTCTCTCACAGCTCATCTCTGCTCTGGCCCAAGGTGCAGGATTTTAAGTTTTGCAGCAGTGAAAGATTAAATTTGCTTTTTTCAACACATTGGCCACTGAGCTACTGTGTTAATTTGATGCCAGGCTCTTGCACATTATAGCAAGCAGTGCATTGACAGGAGCAGTGGAAGCTCTCCAGCAGGAAGGAAGGAAGGAAGTGCTGTCAATAAGCAATTTCCCAGGATAAATGACTAAAATTTAAAGAAATTAAAACAAACAGCCCTTATTTCCTTTGATAATACCCACTGCAACAGTTGACTTGGTGCCTGAAGATTCTTTGGCAAACCTTAAAGGGAAGAACTCGAACAAGAAGGTTCTTATGTTTATAGTTTATGTGCTCTGCTTCCATACAAGGCTAATGTTTATTATTATTGTGTGTATTACTATAGCATTTAGGATCCTCAATCATGGACCAGGACACCAGTTTGCTAGGCGCTGTACAAACACAGAACAAAAAGAGATGGTCTCTTGCCCAAAGAGCTGATCTTGGGAGCAAGGGGGTTTTGTATTCTATAGCAAGGTATAGGCTAATAAGAAAATGTTTGATTGATTGATTAAAACTTGAGTGAATTTAGTGCTTGTGAAAATGAGGAATGACTAGAGCCAGGCAGTTTATGTGTTAACTTTTTTAAGGCATACCACAATCAACATATCTCACTGTTTGTGTGAAAAGTCACCTACTCTGAAAAATCCACAGACTCTCTTGAACAGAAACTGCTGACTAACAAAGTGTGTGATGTCTGTGATGTGCATAAACCAAGACTAAAACTTCACTCCCCAAATTCCTGTTTAGACCCACTGATTTCCATGGATTTGAAAGGGCGCAGGATCAATGTCACCTGAGATTTGAGTTGAACTGAGGTCCCCATAGGTGAAAATCTAGTGCATTAGCCACAGAGCACCTATAACATCATCCGTAATTTACCTGAACTTCCAGATGTCTCTTCAAAAATTGGTTCTCTAGATATAAGGATAATCTACAATGATACCAAAACAATTGTTCTTCTGATCAAAGAACATTATTTATGCAAAACCAAGGTATGAGGTAAAAGGAACTGAGAAATTACATCAGTCAAAACCAATTTAACAAGATTAAAAAAGAGACTGGATATTTATATGGAAATCAAGAATATCCAATTATTATATATCCAGTTATAATTAATTATAACATTTTGGAAGGGATATTTAACCTCATGCTTCAGGGTTTAACCATAGAGAGCAGGAGGAGATCTATGTGGGGGCCAGATTATTCTACATTTTCTTATTGCTGGGTTCTTGCCCCTTCCTCAGGGACTGGATACTGGACTACACAGCCCTTGGGTCTGATCCAAAATGGCAATTCCTAGTGTATATCTTCAAAAACTACTAGTTGAGAGTGGGATTAAGTTCTTATTTTGAAGATGAATAGTCTTCCCATACTAGTCCCCAGTGTATCTGGGATAGTGCAGAACCAGCCCTGGCACATTTGTAATTAGTTTTGCAATAAAGACTGGAAATGATGGTGCGCCTGGACTTCTTCTCCCTTAAACTGAATGGCAGGGAGTAACAAACAGTTGCAGCAGGGGAGGTCTTATTTCTCCCTCAGGAAAACGTTACTGTTTAGCCACTAAGATCAAGCTTCTTCTTTGCTTGCCAGTGAATACCGAAGATGAAGAGAAAATATTGAATCATTTGAAGCTGCTTTGGATCTTATCACTTTCAAATGGCTGAACAACACTGAGGTGCAGGGCCAATCCAGATAGGAAGCAAGGAAGACTTTTTATTGCTGTTCTTCTCCCACCCCACCCTTCTTTTTCTATTTTGCAAGGTCTCTTAGAAGAAATAATCAACTAACCAACCAGTTTTAAACAGCCACCAGACACCTTTTGATACCCCAGCTGCCAATACCTTCTACAAACTTACCAGTCCACCCAAGGGAGACTCAAAAGTCAATGAGACTTAACCACCTGCTTAAGTGCTGTCTTGAACAGGGATGCTGTCTTCCTGAATGGGGGTCTAAATAGTTAGTGTACTCACTAGATGTCATTGCATATTGCTGCCTCTCTGCCTGTTTCTTTAGGCTTTCATCTAATTAGTTTTATGACCTAATTTGTTTTAAATATAGTTTCTGAAATCACAAAACTCTCTTTATCCTTTTCTCTCAAGTGCCCCTAATGTGTTGTTTTCTTCTCCTTGGATTTTTTTTATCTCAGGTGTGTATATCAAAGTGTCCCTAATGAACCACAATAAATTCATTAAATGTAAAAAGACGACAGCTGTTCTGGGATCGCCCAATCCAGTATATAATGAAACCTTCAGCTTCAAGGCAGACCAGATGGAGCTGGATACAGCAAGCCTGAGCCTGTCTGTGCTCCAGAGTGCTGAGGGAGACAGTAAGAAAAAGAATTTACTATATCTGAGCTATTCTAAAGGTCTTCCTAGGTTCTTTTCATTTGCAGCAAGGCTTACTCTTCATAAGTCTAAATGAAGGAGAGTCACAGTAACCTGCACTGCTAACCATCTGGAGGAGCTAATGGGGAGCCACTTATTTCAGAAGCTGTTGTTTAGATGACTAAACCACCAGAAGGCTTAGAAAAGCTGACATAAAAAAAAAAGTTGGTTTTAAATACAATTCACGTTAGATGTCAATCATTCCATAACATTCTCATTACGTAAATGTAAGGTCTCATGGTGAGGAAAATTGGCAACAATCATTGTAGAGCCATGCACTAGTCTGTTTTGGGATGTTTCTTACATATTCTTCAGAGATTGGATATATCTGGAATGTTCCTTGCTTGTGATATTAGAATGACATCTGGAAATTCTCCACATTCATACCCATAAATCCAATACTTGCTTTACAGCAACATCAGTAAGGAAGTAATCTAGCCTGTCATTTGAAATTAGGGGTGGGGAGGAGGGAACCTGTTCCAAAGGTTTGAGATTAACTGAAACTTTAAATCAGCACCAGAACTGCAGTAATCTAGTAAATTTCTGTATATTAGCAGCTGCATTCTCCACTTTCTCTAGCCCAAGCATGATTTCAGCATTAAAACACAAATAGCTTTTATGGGATTACTATATAAACTCCATGTAAAGTATTGCCCAAAGTTATATGATGTTTAGGTGAATGGACTGGCTCTGGGGGATTGGTAATGGCCTGCATTATAATTAAGATGTAAATGTATAACAATATTTATGAGAGATTCTTAAAGGGTTTTACAGTCAGTCATTAACAAATCTCTGTGAGACAGGTACAGATTATCATCCCAATTTTACATATGGCTAATTGAGCACAGAAGTTAAGTGATTTGCCCACTGCCAGAGTCACTGGCAAAGCCAGAAATAGAACCCTGATCTTCTGACTCTCAGTCAGATGCTCCATTAACTAAATATGCTTCCTCCATGACCCAAAAGCCTTTCACATTTCAGTCATCCGTCTGAATCCTAGCCAAGTTGGTGGTGACCACAGCAGGGCACATCTTTGAAATAAATCTCTAGGTGGAAGGGTTTGAGTGGATAAAGATCTGTCTGTCCAGAACAGTAGTTCTGATTGGCAGTACATTGTAAGTGATGGAACAGGCCAAAGCTCAATACCTGATCTGACTGGGTGTGCGCTGCTGCCTGCAATATCTCCCCATGGCTGAGTTACTGGTGAGAACTCTACAATTGTGGGGGTGGTCATCTTAATGTGTGTGTACTGAGAGAACATTATATCCCTATATCTACACTATATTACACACTTTGATTGGAAATTCTGATTTAAAAAAAAAGTTATCTCATACAGACAGTAAAAGAAGTGCTCTTGTTCTACTCTTAGGTAAGGCTCTAACCAGAACATTGTAAAGATGCTGGCCACTAACCACATTCTTTATATCTATTCAGAAACCCACCTGCTAGGACGTGTAGTGGTTGGGCCCTTCATGTACACCAGGGGCAAAGAGCTGGAACACTGGAATGAAATGATCAACAAGCCCAAGGAGTTGGTTAAACGATGGCATGCTCTCTGCCGAAACACCTAACTGAGCAGTGTATCACTCTCTCTGAAAGACAAAGACCTCCTTTAAAATGTGGAAGCTCTCATATTTTTTCTGGCTCCAAAGACATGCACACAGAATGTTTCCACCATTTAACCTCTGCAATCAGTCATCATTTATCCTCCACTAAACATATGGAAAACTTAGTCTCTCCTAGGCTAAAACAGAGTCTTCCCCCTCCCTCCAAAATGTTTTTCTAGTACTGTTTGGTCAACAGTAGATCACAGAAAGCAGAAAGACAGACATGAGTATCCTAATCCCAGGGCCAGTTATTTGAGCTACGCATCCTGACTCTTGGTCTCTTATTTCCTTATTTGGATTGAAGCCAAAAGAAGCTACAAATTGTCCATAGGGGATTTTGGGCCTGATTCCACACTACATTACTTCAGTTCTAGACTAGTGCAGCTTTATTGAAATTAATGGAGTACCATGGGCATAGAACTGGAGCAACACAGTGGGGTCAATCAGACCCAAAATGTGTCAGCTGAATACAGTAAGCACTGTAAATATTTGAATTATCCAGGACAACTGCTTTATATTTCAAATTTACTGTAAACCTGATTTATAATTACCCAGCAGCCATAAACATATTTTAGTGAATCTCAAAATACTACTACACTTATATCAACAGTTTAGTTGAATGTCTGCGACCAACTCCAAAATACGACACACCTTTTGAGGACATCGAAGGTAAGGTAAAAGTATTGAAAATGTTGGCCAAAATTCTGATCATATTACAGTCCCATTGTTAGCTTAATCTCTGGCAGAATGAAACTCTTGTAGTGGTGGTAATTCCTTCATTTCTTTATCAAGTAAAGTGGATCAATTATATTTTAATCAGAATAAAAGAAACAGGACATCTCTCTCTTCTTGATGGCTCACTGGGGATTTGAACACAGGACCTTTCACATCCTAACTTAGAATCAGAAACCAGGCCAACAAATTGCCTTTTAACCCAACATTTAGTACAATATGTTTCAATCAACATTGTAATCTTTGCAGTTGAAATAAAATAGGCTTCCTTTCAAACAGGATACACTGTTAATTAACCTAATACATCAAAAGTAGAGCTCTCTTGAGAAACCAGAGCACTTTTCCTTTTGAAAACATTGCTGCTGTCAGAAAGTGGTAGCATGAATTGGAATATGTCTGAAATGGACAATAGTACAGTCAGTTCTAATCCACCTGAGCTCCCAAGTGAGATGTTTTGGAGGCTTCAATCTAATTTGTAGAAGTCATGTGGGATCCTCAGATCACACAGTTTGTTATGAATGTTATGTGTACAAAGAGATCCAATATTAGTGACTCAGGGGTGAAGGCATATTTGACTAGTTATGTGAAGAAACTTGCAAAGTACATGAGCACACTATGTCTGCCTTGAATCAGTACTATTAAGTCCCCAAGACTTTGCATAAAAATTGGTTTCCCAATTTTATTTCCCAAAAGTTGTCTAAAAACAGTAATATACAGTTGGTCTGATTTGAGGAGAAAAACTACACATAAAAGTGTGCTAGCTATAGTAATGTTAAAATTGTAGTGGACACTAAAATTACTCTTTGTGCATCCCCCTTTAAGATTACAGATATATTAGTAAAAACTAACTAATTTGGTTGTAAATGAAGGTGAACAATAACGTGTTTCAGTTAGTTAGGTTTTACTAGAGGATGTGTATGTTTATATAGTTTAAATTTGTAATGTACTCTATCTGTTAATGCTGCTGGGCTAGGAAACAAAGGATTTTTGTTTCTTTGCTTGTACTTTTCAAGCTGACAGCACATCCATCTCTGTCCTGCTGCACGGTATCCTGTATGTAACAAAAACAATACATTGCACCAATACTGTCTCTTTTATTCATGCTTCTTGTACATTACAGAATGACAAGTACTGTGACAAATGTAAGGGTTGCTATTCACTGATTCTAAATAAAGTGATGGAGAAATGGATCTGTGGGGATTAAAGGATACTCATCAATAACCTTGCATTTGGCCTGTTGTCATGGGTGTTGGAATTGCTGTTCAAGGCTAATCTGAGTAACAGGAGTTGGAAAGGTTATGTCTGACTCCTCACTACAGAATGCTGTTGCTCTGATACAAAACCACTAAAAAGAGGCATGACAGAACTGGGGGCAGATCCTTAGCTCACGTAAAATGTCATAGCTTCACTGACTTGAAGTCAGTGGAGCCATGGCAAGTCACATCAGCTGAGGTTTAGCCCACTGGTCTTTTATTGTGCTTGAGAGATGTCTATGATGGAGTGAAGATGGGGAATGAACTTACCAGTCCCTCAAATACTTTCCTAGCTGGCATCTCCTCACTTCCTAAATATGGAGGGCACAGATATTCACAATTTAATGTAAGCGAATGAAACAATTAATCCAGATCCTAAAAGTGGACAGAAAAGAGGAAACAGAAGCCAAGGATTAAGTTTGTATATGATGCAACATCTTTTCACAGTATTTCCTTCACTAACTCCCTAAATGAGATTTGCTTATTCAACAGTTGTTCTGCTTGTTAGCATGCAGCGATCTGTACTTCCCTTTGTGTGATTCTCTAGCAATGTTAACACATCTCCACAATGCAAATTACATTTGTCATAGGGGGAGATGGCCTTTTAAGGGGTTTGGGGCTTACTCTCATCCATACCAGGTCTAAACTGCCTTTCCAGGTGATGAATTTTTAAGCTAGCCATTAGGTGTTTGCTTGGAGGTCACCTAGTCCTCAGATAAGAGGTGATGCTTCTTATAAGAAGAGCTTTCTCAATCAATGTACAAGAGACCTGCAATAAGCAGGAAGACTCCTGCGGTAGATGCAGGACTAGGAAGGCCTGGGATGGGTCTTTCCACACCAGCCAGAGGGAAAGACCTGGCTGGAGCTTCTTGCTTTGTGGGACAGGGAGAAAAGTCTTAAGAGGAAGTCTTAGATAGCAGGACCTGGGTTTTGGGGCAGGAACCACTAGCAGGGGACTTTAAGAATCATAGTGCTGAGGAAAGGTTGGTTTTGATTCAAATTTACATTGAACTGTTAATTTGTGTTAATTAACCCAGAACACAAAAAGGGATTTGACAATTGAGAGCCTAGGTGCAGTAACTGGGAAGTGTAAGAGGAAGAAACTGAGGCAGTGACGGGGCTCAAAGCCAGATTGGGGAAGACCCTCTGCAGCATTCACCTTGCAATGTTTTGAAGCATTGCCAAGAAGCATAGATTTTGATGGAAAGGACAGTCAGAGTTTTTGGAGTAAGAGATGTGTACCTATGAGTGCTCCATATGCCAGAGCTAAAACACACAGTAATTTCTCAGCAATTGTTTGTTTTGTAACAGTGAGTTATGGTGATTGTGTATGCAAATCTTAGACTAGTGCTATTTCACTTTTCTCCGGTGACCAATTGCTGTGAATGATATTATATTCTCATCTCAGTGCAAAAGGAAAAGACCTTGAAATTTGCTAATGTCTTAGTAGATACATATTCAGGGTTAATGAACAGAAGAGAGAGACAGAAACATATTTCAAATTTTATACAGCAAAAGGAAACAACAGCAAAACAAGTCTGAAAAGAACTCCATGTAAGGCTTTGCAGATAGACTGGTCCCATGGTCCCTGCGTAGTCTGAAGCTTCTTGTTCTACAACGACTGCCGGATTCTGATTTCAAAACTCTGTAAATGTGGATTAACTCCAATGCCTTAAGCATCACTCTTGAGTGTCACTTACCTTACAGAGACTGTGGATCTTAGAGATGGAGTAGGCGTGGATTCCACTGTAGGGGCAAACGAACCTCATGAGTGCAAGGCTGGAGGTTTCTTTAATAGTAGTGTCTCTGTCAGAGCTGCACATGCACTTTCTGCCTCCTCCATATGAAGGCACAAAACATAGGATATCCACAATCCTCCCTCAGTTTCCTTGCAATTCAAAGTCCATGTTGCTGAGGACTCCAAAAACGGGGACGGAAGATGGGTCACGAGATCAACATTGACTACAGCATCTTGAAGAACCACACTAATCATTCATTCTTCTTCGAGTACATGTCAGCGTGGAGCCCACTGTAGGTGACTAGCAAACTGCATCCTCCTTGGATGGGGGCCATGAGGCATTTCAGCAACATCAGTCGAACAATGACTGAAGTACTGCACTGTCTAATTTGGCATCTGACCAGGCTGCTGTGTCAAGTGCATAATGTTTAACAAAGGTCAGTGGGTTGCTTCATATAGTTGCCCTGCAGATCTCAGACACTGGCAGGTTTCTGAAGCAGGAAAGAATACTGCTTGTGTCCTTGTTGAGTGTGCCTTGACATTCAGAGGGAGAAGCTCACCAGCCATTTGACAGCAGGTAGAAATACACCGTGTGATCCACTGAGAGAGTCACTGCGATGAGAAACTTTGGCCTCTCGATGCACTGGATGTGGCCACAAGGAGGTGGGGAGACCGCCTAAAAGGCTTGGTCCTATTGAGGTAATAGGGTCAAACTCTGGAGATGTCCAAAGTATGCAGTTTCTTCTCTTCTGATGTCAAGCATGGCTTCAGGAAAAAGTCTGGTAAAGTAACTGATTGGTTTAAGTGGAATTCTGAGACCACCTTAGGAATGAACGTGGAGTGTGGTTTCACCACCAGTTTGTCCCTATGGAAGGATGTGTAAGGCAGTCCTGTCATAAAGGCTTGGAGTTCAAACTGAATCTCCATGCTGAGGTAATGGCCATGAAAAACAGCATTTTGATGGTAAGGTGGTGTATTGCACACTCCGACAGTGGAGAAAAGGGAGGCACCTTAAGCTTCAGGATGACAATGTTCAGGCCCCACATGGGAGTTGGGAAGGCAGTCTGAAGGAGGCTCTTGAGGAATTTTGGTACCATAGAGGCATGAGAATACTGAGTTTGATTGTACCAGAGTGTAACATGCAGATATCACAGCAAAGTGAACCATGAGACAGTTAAACGCTAAACCTTTGTGTTTCAGGAGTAGGATGCACTCCAGGATCTTCAGTATCAGAGCCTCCATTGGGTCAACATTATTCTGAGTTGCCTATATGAAGACTCTCTTCCATTTTGAGATGTTATCTTCCTGGTGGAAGTACTCCTGATTTGTATAATCCCCTGAATTTCTAGGGATCAGTTTTTGTCAGTAGTGCTCAACCAGCCAACATTTAAGCCGTCAAATGCAACAGCTGTGGTTCTAGGTGCGGTATCTGATCTTGATTCTGAGATATTATGTCTGGACAAGGCAGGAAATGAGTGGGAGGCCACCAAGACATAATAACAGTCACAAGCCTAAACTGTCTTGGCCAGGATGGGATTATCATGATGACTGAGGCCTTGTCCTGTCTGATCTTGGATATTATCCTGGGGATCTAGGGACTTGGGGGGAAAGGAGCCTTGAGATTATTGAAGGAAAAAGGTGTCTTTTAGGGAGCCCAGGTTCACTCCTCCTCTCGAATACAAGTGCAAACACTTGGTGTTGACCTCTGTAACAGCCAAGAAGAAGCTGTCTGAAAGACTCCAAGCACAATGAATAAGTTCAGGACTGGCATGTGACCACTTCTCACCACTGCCGGTAGGGCCAAAATCCCTAAGGATGTTCATTTGGAGATCAAAATCAGCCTGAAATATTATTAATAGCTGTGAATGACACTATTCAGGCAAATTTAAATATGAGGTCCTTACTGTGAGTCTTACAATCTAAAATTAGAGGAGAAAATATAATGAGAGGACACTGTGGACTCAACTGTGAATCCATAGTGAGGGTTTTATGAGTTTCCATGGTCAGCCTGGCTTTGACCCTTCTCTGACTTCTGGGCAGGGAAAAAAGAAAAGAAAGCCTGAGGTATTTCATTCTTACTATTTGACCGGAGGGTAACTGATGGGAAAGTTTGTGGCTAACTGGAAAACCATATTTGAGTTGAGTTGAGTTTGCAGAAAATAGCTTGGTCTAAAAACTTCAAATTTGCTTTTTATATTATTCCTTGAATAATGTTGCCTTACATGATACAAAATCTTTTTGGACACAAAAAGACTCTGCCTAACCCATACCCAGTTATATTGGTGGAAAGATGCTTTATACCAGTATACTTATTCCCATATGGGAAGAATAATAAGCTATATCCAGTATGAGTCACCTTTATACTGACAAAACTATGTCCACTAAGTGTTGTACTGATGTAGCTATCTTAGTAAGAAATCAGCCCCTAACGGAAATAGTTATACTGGTACAAATAGTGTGTGTAGATCAAGTCTAAGAATAATGAAGTTATAATACAACCATGTATATCTCATTCCAGTCTACATGTGAGACCTTTAGAGAATAAGAACATAAAATATCTCCCCCAACACTTAACATATACCATCCTGTGTTTTCTTAACTAATGATCTTCATTTAAATGCTAATTTGTTCTTCGTCAGTGGCACATGGCGACAAGTTCTGAACTGCCATGGAAAACTAACCCAAAACAAGATATGAGAAGCATGTACTGACAATACAAACCAGCAGATGTGATGTGCTCTCCCAAGAAACATGGCTTATGTTGCTTTATGTATCAGCTTAAGTTCAGCAGAAGGCTCTTAATTTTCTTTTGTTAAATGTTACAGTTTTAGGTTAACAATCTTTTTCCCCTTATTTTGTTAAAACAATATTACTTTCCAAGAAATACATACATGCTTTTGCTCTTGCCACTCTCAAGCATGTCCAGGAAGTAAGATAAAATTTCCAGTAAACTGGTACATATATATAGGTACGTGTCAAGGAATTTATTTGATTTCTGGTAATAGATGTTGAATTAGCAGTTCAACTAACTACGGCAAGCAGGTCTGTAAGCAGCAGATGAAGGGTCTTCAGAAAATGAATTATTAGAATTTCAATCTACCTTTGTATCATAAGATGCTTTACAGGTAAACTTTTCAAACTCAATATGAACAGGATAACACAAGGAGATAAGAACCTTGATATAAAGGGGAGATGGCTACAGATAGCAAAAGAAAGATGGAAAAGGTCTATACGTGGGTAAGATTGGAAAATGTCAGCAGCACTTCTTGCTCTCATAGTGGTTTACAAACATTAACTTATCTGACATTCCTGAGAGGTATTAACCCCATTTTAGAGTTGGAGGTACAAATAAGGTGGGAGGTTAAATGACTGGTCCAAGAAAACAGAAATAGTAAATGACAAAGCCAGGATTAGAACTCAGAAGTTGCTCATAACCAATCCTATTTCTCTTAAATACAAAACACGAACAAATTGCAGAGAACTGTCAAAACACACACTGGCCCTATCAGTCCCTCCAGCAGTGAAACTACAGACCAGATGGAAGGCAACTAACATTCTTAATATTCGCTACTCATTGGATTTAGGCCCAGTCTGTGTGCCAAGGTGCACCAATTTAACTGAAAATGTATTTTTAAATTCATTTAGTTAAATTGGTGCAAATCCCTGCATAGATACTGTTAATGTGATAGAAATCTGGCTTATATTGATTTGGCTTCAATCAATTTGTTGTCAATTTAAGTTAAATCAACATATACGATGGTTAAATCAATGTAAGAGGATCCACACAGCAGTTTGCACCAGTTTAACTGAACTGATATTAAAAACCTGTTTTAGTTAAACCAGTGTGGCTTGTGTGTAAAGACCAGTCCCTAGCTATACAATTTGTGTGGTGGGCTCAGAAATTACATTCTTGGGTGAAAAAGTGTTCTGGTGGCAGGGAGGCAAGATTATACTGCTGGGAGAAAATGAAAAAGATTCAGCTGTCCTTAGGAAAGAGGAGTGGAACCAGAGCAAGGACATAAGAAATAACCAAATCAGAGAATCTTACAAATAAGATCATACTACTGAATAATGGCTTCCCTCTCCTCTGCCAATGTTTATAAGACTTCACTGTCCAACGCCAGAGGACTTTTTTGGAGGGGCTGAGTAAAGTAGAAGAAGAGGAGGAAACATTGGGGAAATCCTTTTTTAAATAAAGATAAATGCAAAACCTTTAAGTACAGTATATAAAATTACTATACGACAATTCATAAAATACTGCATGAAGCAGTATATACAATGGGTGGATTTTTCATTTTTAGTCTTTTAGTTTTTGGTACAAATTAAAGATTAAAACCTTTTTCACTTTTTTTTTTTTTTTTTTTTTTTTTAAACAAACTTGCTTCCATGAGATAATTAATTTTTCTCCTCTTTTTTTGCAATCTGTTTGTTCACATGATCTCTGTTAATCAGTCACTGTGGAGGTCAGGGCTTCAGAGATCAGGATGAAAATCCAGCAGAAAAAAATCCTGTTGCAAAGGATAGCTGTTTTCATCCAGCACAAAATGGCTCCTAATGTCCAACAGATAGGATGCTTCAGTGTCTGCTATCAGTGAGTGACACAGGTCTGCCACGATCATGCCGTAGGTAGTATCTGAGGGAGGCACTGTAAAAGATAGGGAATCAAACAGTAATGCTTCATTGTTATCACGCTAACATCTACACCTAAATTTTCCCCTACAATCAAAGAGCTACCATTGTAGAGTCACATCCTCAGATTAGATCTCCTCTCTGGAAGGGATAAATTATAGGAAATGCAGCTCAGCATTTGAATGAATAACAAAGCTGAATAATTAACACTTACAATAATTATACTTTTTTAGTAATTAAAAAAATAGAACTTTCCTCAGAAGAGTTTTGAACACCTTCTGATTTGCTGAGCCCTTCATTCATAAACTAAACTACAATCCCTGTGACTGACCCTACAGCAGTTCCAAAGCAGGAGGTCTAGTTTGAGGATATGACAGCAACACGAGAATTCTCAGCAAGATACAACATCATTTGCAGTCATATACATTCTAAAACCATGGCACTTATTTCTAAAAATTGAAATGAAAATCCATTATATATGTGGACACAAACACATACTCCTAGGTAGTAACTGTATTGAGTTATGTAATGTTATAAATAATCATTTCAGAAACCTCCTGTAACCTGGGAAGTTCAGAATTTAGCTGTCTCACATTTGTCTTTTGTGACAACTACAACATTCTCCTTCAGGATTCTGAACAAGTGATCGATATTTATAAACTTAACTACAGATTAATAGTATTTGGGAATTAGGTATAAATATCAGACAAATCCACAGTGGAATATGTAACATATGCAATTCTTTTAAAGCTAAATGTTATATAAAATATCGAAAACATCATACCAAACTGGATCAATATCCTTCTCATCTAGCATCCTCTCTGGTGCGTGGGCAGTAACTCTAACTTTGTTTTAGTTTAGTGTTTCTGGTTGATGGTTCTTCTAATAAATTATGTCTGATACAGTACCTATGAATCTGTTCAGCCAGTCTGCAGGAATATTTAGGAAGATTTTCTCCATCAACTCTGACACCACTTGAATACAAATCTCACATCCCGTATTTTTTGCAGTCATCAGGGCTGGTCTAAATCAGAAAACAGATTCTCATAAAATGCTTGAATTTGAAATCAGAGACGACCCATGCCTGCTGATTGTAGGGGTACAGAGTGAGAACAGCCAGCTTCAGCAGTGTTACTGAACATGCTCAGTATGCAGCAGCAAATCTGGGGGGGGGGGCACGTGACCTCACATGCCCCCATACACATCACCTCTGTTTGAAATAGTTTTATTTTTGCAGCAGAAGCAAAATTTATGGTCAAGGTAATTAAATATAATATTGCCTTTATTTACCTAATATTATTGATCTGGTTAATCTCTTTTATGCTCTCAATTTCTGTCAACCTGCAGATCAGGAATCTGCACCTGATAGTCTAATTCAGATTCTCTAATGACTGCCATAGAACTATCAACCAAACTGTGATTTTGGAAAATAGGGATAGATTTATGCTTTTCATAATCTGTGCTTTAGTTTGAAACAAAATAAAAATTGCACCATATAACACTTTTAGGGCCAGATCCTCAGATGAAGTCTTAGAGCTAGGCTGATTTACACCAGGCTGAGCATCTGACACATTCTTCAAGCTCAAAACCTTAGTCCTGAGATTAAGATTCCTTAAGAAGATGCCAGGAGAACGGATAGTTCTGTGATTCAGTGGGAAATGACTATGTCCCTTCATCACTCAAAGAATGCACTACAGCCATTGGTATTTTAATTTTCAGATTAGATTCATGTATTAACATGCGTTATTCACTCTGGGCCAAAGTCTGCCATCTTTAGTAGGCACAACTGCCATTAAGTCAAGGAAATTTTTACCTTAGTAATGATAACATCTGGTCTGACCTCCACATACAGAAAGGGCACTTGTTTCCAAAGGAAGTTGGCAGAGATATAGTCTTAGAGAACAGTTTTCTTTAACTAAGTTTTCTGGAGGTTTAAAAAAAGGTGTAGGTATTTTAGTAGAGGGTGAAATGCTAAATTCTCTAATGCCAAGAATGAGCAGATCAAAGGTGTGTGTGTGTGTGTGTGTGTGAGTGTGTGTGTGTGTGAGTGTGAGAGAGAGAGAGAGAGAGAGAGCATAAGTGTACCCACCATTCTTGCCACATAATTTACAATTAAATTATAGCAAAAATAAATATACTCAAGTATCTAAAGCTATGGCATTTAAGGACTCAAGGACATTCCCTGCTTTTAACTCCAGACCCTTGGCCAGTGGTGCAGCCTAATCAGCGTACTCTCTGTATGCAAGCAATTAAGGCTCACAGAACCTGTTGGCAGCTTAGCAGTCGTTTCAGACCACCTGCTGAAATTTCTAATCAACTAAGAATAAATTGCAATATCAAAGAGAAAGAGTTATATGTCTCTATTTCAGAAATACATAAAAATCAATAAATAATGAAAATAGAACACTAATTTCTAATTTATACTTTTTATCAGTTTTTGATGATATTCTTGGAGCTAAAGAAAATTTAAAAATCTTGAAATATTATTTTTCTATTAACTTTCACAAACTAAATTATTTAAAGTAAATAACAGAATGTGAGCCACAGAAAACCTTATCAGATCTAAAAAACCAGAAAATAACAATCCCATATTTAGAGACTGATCCTCCCAATCAAACATATGACATACATTTTTCCACTTATCTAATATGTTTTAATTGCTCACATTTTGGATCTTTGTCCCATATCATGTCTCCTATTATGGTGATCACATCCTATTTGTGGTGTGTTTAGATGTTAGCACTATTTATATAATAATTGAGCAGGTAACATGATGAGAAAATGCAACAAACTGCATTAACTTTTATTGAGTATCGTTCAACATTTCTGTAGCAGATAAATGAATTGATTATGGCAATGTCATCTTCCTTATGGGTAAATTCTTTGACACATCATCTGCTATCCTAAACACTAAAATCATATCCATATTTCTTTGGATCAGATCTCATGATCTAAACATGGACAGTCCTAGTAAATAATTAAGATGGAGACCTCTAAGAAGTTATTAACAAGGAGTTGCATAAAGTAGTGCTGGTGATATTAGCCTTGTGCTGCTGGATCTAGAGAACACTTAGTTCTGCCACGAATGCAGGGGACTGGACTAGAAGACCTCTCGAGGTCCCTTCTAGTCCCATGATTCTATGATCTGTTGGATTACATAGATAAAAATAATCAAGGCCCTGACTACATATCATTAAAGATCTGATGGTACTTTTCATGAGAAAGTTAATAACCATAGTGTCCTGCCTAAATTCTAATTTGGATAATTCTATTCAGCTTACTTAAAATTCTCCCAGTAGTTTTAACTGGATGCTATATACTCGATTTCCTGAGCTGTAGTGAAGAATTGTTGTTGAACAGATGCAATGTTTTAATTCAGAAGAGGTGGCTGCATTTCAAAGTAGACAGTTTAGATCTCACTTTGTGATCCTTGGAGTGAAAGATACCAAATATAAATGCAGGTAATTATTAGTGGGTTCCAGAAATGCCACCCCCACAACCTGACTGCAATATAATTAACTTAGATATATTGCCTGGTGCTTCAGAAGGGGGATTTTTTTTTAAATGAGGAAGCTAGTTAAAATTGCCTGAATGGAAGAGTTAAGAAATCGTTCATATAATCAGCTAAAAGAAGGAAACATAGACTTTGTTAGGTAAAATGGAGATTAAGAAGAAATGTGAATAAATGCCTAGAGATATAAAGATAAACATCAAATATAAGCAGCCAGGATCTGTGGGGCCAATGAAATATGAGAGTATAAAGTGGTAAATCAAAGAAAGGGGTTCAGAAGACTGCAGAGAACCTAGCTGATTTCTTTCTAAATCACAAAAGATGAGAAAAACTTAGTCGGAGGATACTTTTTAAAGGTAATGAAAGTAAAGCACTGTCCAAAGTAAAAGTATCAAAAAAGAAGTGATTCTATTCTGCATCAGATTTAATCTAGGATTTTTAGTCTTTTATGAAATTTTGGGCATTCAACCAAAAATATGGAAATAAGGAATTGTCCACTGTATGTCCAAATAAATTCAAATTAATGTCCTGGAGAAACTGCTTAACTGCAAAAAAAAACCAAACAAACCAAAAAAAACCCTTCACATCAGAGATAAGGCAGAAATTATTTCATTTTAGACCTCTGAAATGCAAAATATGGTCTTTTGCGTGATATCTTTCTTACAAATTGTATCCTTAACATTTTGCAGGGGGTCAATCTTTCTGCCTCATTCTTTTGGGAATCTCACAGCAATTTAGGAAGATTTCTTTTTATACAGCCTCTGGACAAAAAACTTAAAATTATTGCAATCCACAGGCCAAAACAAATTGCAGAAAAAGCCTGTAGTGGATGAAATGGGGCATTTGGAAAAGATTTACATTTGCTTGGTTCTGCTTATTCTGGCATGCTGTCTCAGGTTCTTAATTCAGGCTGTGTTCCCAATGTCATCTAACTTCACTCAAAGGGGCTTACATGGTTTAATGAAAATCAACATCCTGTTGTAACATCTAGTAGTAATTTTTTCAGATATCTGTCACTCTTGGTTCAACATTCTGGTCGATACCTTACACAATGGCTATGTCTACACTATGAGCGTGATTCCCCTGCTCACATACACATACTTCAGAGAGTTCAATGAGAGCTTGCATGAGTATAAATAGCAATGTAGTCACAGTAGTATGGGTAACAGCAGTATAGGCCGCACTTAGCCACACCAAGTTCATACTACTAGTTTCCGGTGATTATGTACTCAGTATGACTAGCTCAATGAGAACAAGAGAAAGTATGTGTACATGAGCAGGGGAATCACATTCCTAGCTTATAGTGTAGATATAGCCTATGTCAGTTTTACTTATAGTTAACAAAGAAAATGCTGATCTGTAATTAATCTCTTATGCACACGAACTATATTTTCTAACATGGCTACTTTAAACCACTGCAAACCAGATATCCAGCTAGAATTTGGTGAACCTGGAGAGAATATACATAACCACCTCTGTCAAGTCGAACATGTTATTTAAAAATACCTTTAAAATTCACTAATGACACAGATAGGCAAGTACTGAGAAACTGAGTATTTTCATCCCATGTTACCAAAATATTCTCTAATCCTTAAATGCTGCCAGAAATCCAGCTCTCCCCAGCAATATATAACATTTGCTGCACCAAAACAGTCTGATGCTGTATGTACTCCTTTAAAGGAGTCATGAGGACTAAAGCATATATCCCTCTTGAACTAAAACAGGCATTATTGGGTGTAATTCCCTGTGCACTCTGGGAATCTGTTTGCTCATTATTATTGGCACTGCTGTGTTCCTTCTTTTTACTACCAAAGTGCTGTTAGCTGTAGGTAAAGAAAATACAGTTGTGTGTCACCTGAAGGAAACACTATTACAACAACATTCTGGATAAAGAAGGCAGTAAGTTCGAAAGGATAGACACCTGGGATAAAAACATGGAAAGGGGAAGATAAGGGAGCTTTGTGTCCTCTGAATCCAACAGAGTTATGATAGTATGAAAAGTTAACAATTCTTTCTAATCTCCTTTAGTTGACAATACTTTTTCTGGGCCATTGTAACCATGGCCCAGAAGGAATGTGATTTATTTTTATTATTTATGTATTTTAATTTTTAAATACAACTCTAGGCACCCATTGAGTGTTCTGGGCACCTAGTCCATAAATTAAAAATCTATCCATAAACAATATATATATAAACACAGCTATGTCCACCTCAGCCCATGCCATCAACAGCCTCAGAGAATACAGGGAAAATATGAGCTTTGTAGCACGCCTGGAAGGTTAACAAACAAGAGTTCACGCAGATCATGGTTGCGTTTCATAAAGAAAGATTAAACATTTAAATGGAAAAACAAAATCTGAGGCATTCAAAACATTTTATAATCCCAGAGATAACGATATATTTGTCAAGCTAAGTGTTTTAATATCTTATCAGCTGTAATTTTTTGTGCTGTTACTGAATCAAAATAAGATCCTATTTCAAGTTGGACATTTCCCATTGCTTTGAGAGAGACACAAAATATTGAGATATTACATTTATTCCTAATTGTACCCTAAAAATAAGTGAACGTGTTTAAGATTATGAATCTGAATTAGTTAAAAAGACACCTGTTTAAAAGTCACAGATGATCCATATTAGAACTATTCATGTTACAAAGTACAAACAACATGCAGATTATAAAAATTTGGCTCCTATAAAACATGCAAAGAGCAATTCTGTTTTTGGAATCACCAATCATGCTGAATTTACAATACTCTCATGGAAACAGCTTTAAATAACCTTTAGTCATGGGGAACATGATTCAGTGGACTAAGGAGAAAGAAATGTAATTTCATCTCCATCATTAATATTCACTATTTTAAATGCAAACCAATTTTGACATTTCATGCTCTTACACAAATAGGAAAATAGTATGAGAACAACATGTTTTTCTTAACAAATTGTATCTCATTTAGATGGCATGTCTCTGTGGTAAAGCAGGGGAAAGAAACTTTTCTTGTTAATATGCACTAAGCAGCGTTACAACACACAATTTGGAATTGCTATTAAGAGATGCATGACATTTTACTAGAACACCAAAAACCAAAATGTCCATGTAAAAAGCATTAGATATTCACTATCCTTTATAAAAGTTGTGGTTTTAAGATCCACATTAGGGTTCAGACTCATACTCAGGAACTAGTACTATAATGCAACTCTAGGCCATTGTCTCACTATCTTTTATGCCAGGCTTTAGGTGAGATTAAACAGGTGTCCTTTAGGCTCATTTTGAAAAGAGAAAGTAAAATTTCCATGGCAGAGGCTCCTTATTTATTTTATTTATATTATGCATCTATCATATTTATTTCATGCTCTTACAACAAAGTTGAAAAACAAATATAAAAAAAATTTCCTCTGATAAAATGTCAACATTAAAAGAAATCTCTCCTTGCTGAACACGACAAAACCCTTTTCCTTTAATTCATGCTCAGAGGAAAAGACTGAGAAACCAGATAAGCTTTGCAGTGTGCCCAGAAGGTCATAATAATTGGCCTGGGCTACAGCAAAAGTGGGAAGCAAATTCCAGAGTTATGGGTCTCTACTAAAAATCCCCTGCTAGCAATTCTCAAGTATACAAATTGAAGTACAGTCTAGGGAACTGTAAAAGAAGCAATCTCCTCCCACGTGCTCTAGACCTATTCTAGTAATAGTCATTTGCATACTTTTTTTCTTCTGTATCTATGGTAGACTTGGCTTTATCATAAAGTGAGTTGACTGGCTGATCACCACTTCATATATATTTTAACTTATGCATCTGATAATTTATGTATTTTTATCAAAGGTTTGGATTAGTTTGGGTTCGGTATTCTTGTTATGTCTTTTCTTAAAGAATAATGCCAAATCCTTACCTATGTTGCATAAAGGAAAGAAAGTACAGAGGACCTCTTACTACTGCAGCACCCAAGCAGCAGGTGCTGTCCTACCATTCTCTTAAGTACTGGCATACCACAGCTCTCGGGGGTACAGTCTGCCAGTTTGGGAGTGGTTAGACTCTTTGGCCCCCTTTAGCCATATGCTATGGTGTACAGTGTCTGTTCCCCACTTGTGTAGCTCACAGTAGTAAAGGAAGGACTTACTTATGTTTGTTCACAATGTATTGCCCCTGACTAATTCTGGTTGTATGCTTTCTTTGGGGAAGGGGATCATGTTGTCATCTATGATTATTTAATACAGTCCTAAGCACACTGTCAGCGCTCAGAAAATAATAAATAATAATTACAATCTCTAATCACACAAAAACTAATCCCCTGGCATTTTTGAGTAGGAGATAATTCCACAGACCAGGCCAATATTATCTTATTCAATAAAAGTGAGCCCTATATTAATGGCTGTGTGAGCCATTACTTAGTAAAAAATGACTGCTTCATACGCTGGTACTCAATCACCACACTCTCTGTTCTATCTCATTATAAAGCAAGTTAGAATAAATTAAGGAAGAAAGAAGTTATATGTAAAACTAAATTATATGCTAGATTTTTATGCTTATTGCCTCAGAAGCCACCTGTACTACATGCCTGTTATGCTTAATCCATTTTTCAAACAAGTTAAGTTTCAAAAGGTAAATATAAGCTTGAAATGATCATTTCCTTAAATAAACACCAACCTCTATGTTTAATAATAATGATGTTGTTAAATCAAATGCTGAGGCTTAAGTTTGCTTTAGCCTATTATAAACCCAAGTGTTTGCTCAGCCTGTCTCATGCTGCCATCTGCTGTTAATTATGATATGCCTGCTCGCTCCTATGCAATCTGTTGGAAAAATGCAAGGGTTTTTGCCTTTTGTTCCCCTTTGTTTAAATTAGACGGTGTACCTATTTTAGGATGAAGTTCTGTTTTCACCCAATTTCAAAGCTAGGCAGAGACATGACATGGTCAAATGGATTTCTTGGATCCTTTCTCATGTGAGAGCTAGAAGAAGGATCCTCCTTGATCCCAGTCCATTTTTATAGTAATCCTAAACATCACTACTATCTCCTCATTAAATTAAATGGGAGTCAACGAATTATAATGAATTATTTAAAGATAGAATATAACCTTTATGTAATGATAGAAATAATATAATACATAAGGATACTTTGCATTCTGTAAAGTTTTCCATCCAAAGCACCAGAAAATGCTATTTCTTAAAGAGCATACAGATAGTATAGTAAGGAATAAAACATATTCCCATTCACAATGTTAACGTATGTGAAGCCAAATTTACATGAAATTTATTATGGTTATTCAACCTATTTTAAATCTCTCTCTCCAATACTAAATGTTGTTTTACTGGTTTTAGTTTTCTTATTTAATTTACCTGTAGAACTTTCTCACTTTGTTAAATGGTAAGCAACTAAGGCACTGCTTGTAGATCTTGTTCTCATCTGTCTGTAGTTCCAACCCACATTTTGCACAACCTGAATAGATGATCATAGGAAGAGAAGCCAAAATGCATTCTAATGAAGTGTCAGCATCGAAGATGAGTTGCCTGTACTGGGCAGCAGCAACAGTAAACTTCAATTCTAAGACATGGGCTTTTAGTTGAATGACTCCTATAAAAACAAAGGATTAGATAAAATTGTGCCATCTTAGCATTTTATAATATCATAGAAAGCAGTAACCAGAAGATATAGCTCAGCTGATTCAAAATTCAAAATAGTTAGCATAACAACAGCCTAAAATTTACTTTTATCTTTTTGAAACTGTAAATTTATTTTCTTTACAACAGATTTTCTCAATAATTAAATCATTATGATAAAGAAAAATAAATCTGAATGTCATGACCTACGTGCTTAGATATTACTGCGATAGATGCCAATATTGAAAAAAAAGAAAAACTTAGAGATCAGATAGGAAATACAACATAATAGCTCAGATGTTCTCTGATTATGACAGTAGAAGGGATTATCAAACATTTCTCATACATAGGGTGTCTTTGTAGGTAAACGTGGAAACATAAAACTTTCTATGGCAAGTACAAAAACAGACAAGGGGAAACAGGATGTTATGATACAACGAAAGTTTATGGCACCCAAGGACAGTTTGATGGACGGGTGAAGCAGCAGCAGAATTTGTTTGATTTTTGTTCCACCTGGAGTTCTAGCTCAGTGTCTATCACATGGACACAATGCCTGAGACTCAGTAGAGCCTGGGAGCATGAGCAGTGCAGCTGGAACAATCAGAAAATAAAAGGACAAATGTTAAACAAGTCCTACTGTCTATCTGTAAATGGTGATTTTCCACAGCTTACAACTCAATTAAACCTGGACAGATTTTCATGGGTACAGCAAAAGACGTTTCCTTCAACTTCAGGACTAAGTCCCTGCCAAATTTTAAGTTTGTGATCAAAACTCCTAAGATATTAGATTAGTTCAAAATGTGATTGCAAAATATATATTGGCAAAACTACCTATTTACCATTAATCAAATTCCCATAAATGGTTGTACTGTTAAAATTGATCACAGTTATAAACAATGGAAACAGCTGGTTATTGATATGGATAAAAGAACTACTGAACAGGTGCATTGTCCATTCTGTGCACTGAACCAGGGAAGGGTCCTGTGGAAAACATAGCATGTAGCAATATAATTAAAAGCTTTATCAATATGCACATATACAAGGTTGCAAGGAAACTATAATTCTTTCATTTCTCATCTTTTGAATATTTAATTTTGCATCCTCAACAATGTTCTTCCAGCACAGTTTTGTTGAATGGATATATACAGACATAGGTATCCATTCTATGCTCTGAAAGACAATGTCTTTTTTGTTCTGTTCCAAGAGGTTTTCATAGCTTTTAAAGTGAAAGAGGACCATAATGATAATCTAGTCCAATCTTCTGCATAACGAAGGCCACAAAACCCACCTAGTAGTTCCTGCACCTATCCCAGTAATTTTTGGTTGAACTAGTGCACATTTACGACAGATTTCAAATCTTGATTTAAAGACTTCACGTAATGGAGAATTTGTGACATTCCTTTGTAAGCTACTCCAATGGTTAATTATCCTCATACTTAAAAATGTTAGGGTGGAGAGTAAATAGCGATATGGATTAAGTGTGTCAAAGCTGCCTTTATTCTGCTCCCCTCCAGAGGTCATCTCTGCGCCTTCCAAATGAAGGCTGCATTCACGCTTTGGCTGGGACACTGAGCAACTGCTTCCAAGACACACAATTTCAGGCCTACAGCCAGCTGCGTGTGTCTGATTTTTCTGAAAACTCCCTTTACTGTCATAAATATAGTCAGCTGTCCTGCTTAGCAATGTGCATCTCTCAGTTAAATAGGTAGTCAGCATGGAGTTATGGATTATAATCTCACCTGAACATTTCCCCTCCAAGTATGTTGACAGATTTGTCACTGTCATAACGGACTTTTCACTTTTTTTAAACTTCTCTTTAAATTCAACTGCCCTTTTATCATCATCAAACAGACACTCACAGGATGACCACGGAGTTGTGTGCAGTTCAAGGTCACCTGAAACAGAACTACATCGGGCAAGTAGATATTTAAATTCCCATATGTGATCTGAAAAATAAGCAACGAACAAATAAAGACCCAAGAAATTGAGTTAACTTCCATTCTACTGTTAATATCTGTAGAAAGTTGTAATAACATATGAGATTCCATAATAAAATAGTATCATGTGCTCAGTGCTGTTAACTATCACAATTTTATCATGTCTCATGATAGCTGGCATTTTTCTTAAAAACCCAGTTATTGGGGTCAATTGATTGCATGAGACTCTCAGGTTGCATTAAAAAATGTAAGCTTTTTAGTCTTCATGGTTACACAGAAAAACTTGAAAACATGATCCAAGCGTACCCAAAAAGCAAACTCCCAATTTATTCTTTTACAAAATCTCATGTTTTTTAAGGTAATCTAATAATTGGGGGAAGAGACTGGTGGCTGATGAATATTGAATGCTTGTGTTTGGCAATGCTGTGTGCTCTCTGACACAGGACAGTCACCAGACTATAAAACATTCTTGATTAATGCAGTGAAATAATACTGTAATAATTTCTTGCAAAATTTCTTTTTTTAAAACACCTTGTATTAGGAATATTACTATTCCTTAGGACTTACCTATAAAATAACTGAACATGTATTTTATATTTGTTTGTTATAAAAGACTCCTACCTGTCTTTGGATAATGTGCTAAATGTTGAAAGGTTTAGTTAGGAGAAAGATGACTTAAAAATACTAAGTTAAATTCTCCTCTCCAGTCCACAAAATGGGTCTCTTCAAAGCTATTCTGCTTTCTCTTTGTGCATGGAACTCCTATTCTGGAAGAGCAGAATAGCCATGAAGAATAGCAATCCTTAAACTTACTTTTACTAAAGTGACTGTTCAGAGATGGCTTTGCTTTCCCTGTCTGATTTGTAAAAAGGATCCAATTGTCAATATACACTACTAAATCCAACTGTTGGCCAGAACTAGTTTGTTGGCATGTGGTTATGGAGTCATTCTGGCACTGTTCAGACATTTGATCCATCTTCCCAAAACTCTGTACTTTGTTCAGGACATTTCATTATATTGATTTGAACAATTGCAGACCGCACATAATAAATGATGAAGACATTAAAATACAGAAATACTACACTATCTGCTTCAGGGGTTACTAAACCACATGCCTGTGCATATCCTTGAAACTCAGTCACATGAAGCTCCATTGCATAACTGAGAGGGTACTGAACTTCAATCCTAAGTGTTATGCTGCTTTTCAACCAACATTTAAAACAATGGAGTGATTGTCTTTTTGTGTAGATATTTCATTCAAATGGGGTTTAAATCTGCTCCTCTTGGAAAAAGGAGGAAAAGTGTTAATGTGGGGATTATAATTATAGGTGGCGCAGATAGTACCACCTATAGTTAAGATTGCAAACACTTTCTATCAGAAGACCCTGTTTTCAGTTACTCATAACTTTGCTAAACTTCAACCGTTCTGGCTAGTTCGTCCATGCCATGTATTTGCCTCGGGCTGAATTTCTTTTCTAAGCTTCAGCTAAAATGGTTCAGCCATTTCTGAACAAGATTAGGGAAATATATGTTGTTTTGCGTATGCTAAAATATTTTTACAACCCTTTTATTGAGAGGCTCTCGCACCTCCATACTTTGGAGCAAAAAATTAAAATTTGGCAGGGAGGTTTCCTGGTGTCAGAGATGTACCTTTTACTATCCCTGTGAAAATTTGCCTAAATTTGGGGACGTTATAAACTTCTGAAAAATCTGTTTGCACAAGCTCAATAGAGGCTTGTTGCTGTCTGGCAACTAAATTCTCTGAAGATTATCTGTGCTGAACATGCTCCATTCCTACAAACCTCCTACCTGTGACCAGACAATTCATTCACCATTTTCAAAGTGAGTGAGCATGCTCCATCCCATGACTGAAGAAACTAAGCAGGACTTTCCCTACAACTGCTGCGGCCCACTGTTATGCCAGGGACAGGAACTGAGAGCAGGGAGGAAGCAGCCTGACTCAAATGAAGCAGGGTGTGGAATCAGGCTGGGGGAAGAGGGAGAGCAAAGCAGGGAGTGAGATGTTAGAAGTAGCAGTGAGAGAGGTAGTGGGGAGAATGGGAAGAACAGGGCAAAAGTCAAGCAGGAGGGTCAAGAGTGGAGGGGCAGGAGTTGGGCAGAGGTGGGACAGGAGCTGATGGGGACACAGCAAGGCTGGGTGGAAAGGAGACGACAGGAGCGGAATTGTCTATAATTGCTACTAGAACATACTCTCCTACAGAACTTCAAACTAATCCCATTATTCTGAAGTCTTAATATTCCTTTGCTGTCTTGCAAATAGCTATGAAACCCAGGGGCAAAGTGTGTATCTACAACCCACTCTAATGACTGGTCTACACAGAAGATAACAGTCTCTACTGCTGCTCATTACACCATTAACTCAAGCAGTAGAGTACTGTGCTGTGGAACTAAAAGTCCCAACCCTGCTGATGACTCATGTGGGATGTCAGTATGATACTAAAGATGAGATTTTTGTTTTTTCAATTTTTAAGGCTTTTTTATTTAAATGAAGGAAATTACATTAAACAAAAAGACTAATCTTAAGGTTGTAAAGTCATGCAAAAAAGTTAGGAATGCCAATTAAGGTGCATGCTCACATAATCACATACTATTTAGTATGCAAAGAATATGTAGTCTCTCTTTTTGGAGGCAATAACATAAAAAGCTTGTGAGATGGCATACATACCTCAGACTAAAATAGACAATTAATTTGGAGGCTCATTAGATTACTTTGGAGGCTCATTAGAACAAGGATATTAAAAAAAAAAAAAAAAAAAAAAAGGCTGAGAAGGGCTCCTCTTAGCCCTATGAGGAAACAGGTTAAGAATTCCTAAGCCCCAGGCAAGGAACAAATCAAGGGGTAATTAAGAAACTGATCACCTTATTACTCAGAAAAACTATGCTGCCTAGAAGTGATGTTGTAAGGTAAAGACTCTGTTCCTCTGGCTGAAGCAAGCCATTTTTTGTTTGCCCTTTTGCTCTCTCTGGATCAAGCTGAAGAAAGTCCTGTTTTATCACTCTGTACTTTGGGTCAGAGCAGGTTTGTGAAGGTTTCACAGTTATACAGACTTTTGTACTTTAGATGTCTTGAAAAATATCAGGTGGATCCTTAACATGACTGTAATGGAATTAAATTATATGGCAGTGAATCGTCTCAAAAGCTGTTTCTAGAAAAAGCAATTTTCATGATGAAAATTTTTTAAATCACCTTAACATGGTTGAAAAAATACATCACAAGGAAAGGAGGAACTAGTAAAGCAGCAGCCTGAAAATGGCTCAACAAGCAGGGAAGATTCGAAGCCCATTAAAATTAATGAGAGACTTTCCACAGACTTCCATGGGCTTTGGATCAGATCCTCCAAACTCATTTCACCATTCCCTATGTGCTTGGTCATTCTAGCCTAGTCCATTCCAGCTCTTATAATATCTTTTAATCTATTTGCTTTTATGATCTCATCTCTCAACTTGCACAGTCCCCAATGCTACTACACTTTGGGGAAAAACATTTCTGTCAGTATTCCCAATGTTTAGATTGTTCTCTATGGTTTTTAATACTCCTCACTAGTGTGAGCATTAATCTTTTTCACATTTTCAAACTCTTTCATAATAATTTTCACTACTGCTTCAGTTAACCCACACCGGCTTTTCTCTAATGAGAGCTTTACTTTTCCTAAATGCTGGGATCATCCTAGTAGCTCCTGCTGAATTCTTTCCAGGGCAGTATACAAGTAATTGTTGCAATAACTATTACTTTCAGATATTAATTTTTCATGTCCTTCTTTAAAGCAAGGAAGACATTCATTTAACTTGACAGAGAAGACTAAACCACTTTTTACTTTATATCTATTTCTTGGCTTCACAAAAGCTTAATTTTTTATCAGCAGTAAATTCTCTACTTATGCTATGATTTTGACATAAGCTGCATATTGCTACAGGCAATACTACTTGGTCATGATTGCTTATATATATTAGGACTGCAATATTTTGACACTAACCTTATTTACTGTGCTCCAAAATTTCATTTTTTAGGAACATCAGCCATTTTTAGTTCTAAAATTTAAAATCTGCATGGGTGAAATCCTGACCTTCATGGGAGTTTTGCCTTCAATGGGTTCAGGATTCACTCCATGTTACTATGTGTGCTCTGTTCTCCAAAGGCTGTTGGTCTAGAGAAAAGTATTTTATTATTCAAACCATCATGTTTGGTAACCTCAGGCAGAGTAATACAGGTAACAGAGTCTCTACCACCTGATGCTATTACACAGAAAGTCTATAGAATTGGCACAGTTTTTAGTAGCAGAGGATGAGCATTTTCTTTACAGCTTGTGAGAGGTAAATATAACTGTACCTCTTTGTTAAAAAAAATTTGCTTTAAATGCTCCAAGATAGTTATTAATATCGCTAAATATCCTTCTGTCCTCCTAGGGAAGTATGAAAAAACCTGCAATTCCTCATTCCTACTTATCAAGACTACTATGTAAAATTTAACCTTCTAGTACAAATGGCCATCACATGCCTAACTGTTTATGTGTCCTAGCAAGAATGACCATCATGTGCTATCTTCCTGTGACCCAGTCATGCCAATTAATTGTTGTGACCTATACATCTGTTTGGCATGATGTGGACTTATCTTCTTGGCTGTCTTGTTGGGATCAAACGTTCATGGCTTGTCTATCAGTAATGGGTATTTGGACAGTTGAGAAATCAGTCTTTTATCTTGCATTTTAGATATAGTCTTTTAATTATTAAAATATATGAATTGCTAGATTCGTAGAACACTAACTGGAGAATAAGTTACAAGCTCTATGGCAAAGTTAAAACAATTATAATAATCCTATAAATATCTATATGTTCTTAAAAATTTCCTGTTGTCTTACATTTAAGGGTCCAAACAACAGTCTTCATTATAGTATAATGTCTTATGGCTTGATTATCCTATTGAACTTGCTGCAGCACATACAGTAGTATCAAGAAACTTTTCAATCATCTCCCATATTATTTAACAGTTAATACTTCACCTTTCTTAGTTGTATAAGGGAATTATGGTAGTTTTGCCATTGCCTTCAATGGGTCCAGGATTTCACCCATGTTAATAAGTTTCTTATTTCTCTTGGACAGTATTCACATTTCCTATTCCCTTCTTATTACAACATATCAAAAAATAAATACCATGAAGGTTTCATCAGCTTAATGCTCATCTTCTGCTGATAATCCACTCCCTTCCCATTTTCTTTTATGTCTTGCAGTAGCTACTTGATTTTTGAAAGTGTGTTTGTTTCTGCTCAGTTTAGAGGAGAAGTAGTAGTCAGAATTCCTCGGATCTATTTCCAGTTCTGCTATAAATTCACTATGTTACTTGGGCAAGTTATTTAACCTCTCTGTGTTTCAGTTTCCCCATTTGTAAAAAATGCACGTAATATTACATCTCAGTGAAGTGATGTCTAATTCAATTCATTAATATATGTAAAGTCCTATGAGACTCTGATATACGAAAACAGAGATAAATTATTAAATTACTGCAAAAAACCTTAAACAGCGATTTGAAACTCTCATTTGTGTTCCAGAATAAGTGGATGAAGCAAGCTGAAGTTTCTGAGCCAAACTACACAACAAAAGGTAGCCTATATTTGTGGGGGAGAGATTGCAGTCTGTTTAGGCCCCAACGGGAGCCACAAGCAAACACCTGAAGAGACCTATACTCTGAAGCAGCTAATTCAAAATGAAATTAGGGGAGGCAAGTGAGACAAATTGCTGCTATAGGAAAGAGGTTGAATTTAATATGGCTGGGAGTCTTAACTGTAAGAGGGAAACTGGAGTGGAAGGGGAAGGTTTTATAAATGTTGTTGCCTTATGATCATAAAATTCCTGAAGACTCTCTGAAAACTAAAAGAATTCTAACTTTTGTTACTGATGATTTCTTTCCAAATAAAAATAATTGTTAAAACACCTAAAAACCCCAAATATATTGTTATAGTAGGACCGAGGGACATTTACCTACTGAAAATTATTTACTAAATGAATGTTTTAACACAACAGCATTATGCAAAACATTCTCATGCTACCTTTTCTTACTCTTTTCCTTGACCTTTAAGATGACTGCAGATCACACATATTAATCATTCATGTAGATACTACAAAGGGTTTATTTATACTTACCCTTTTTCCTCTGAAGTTGAGGACACCATGCTGCACCTGCTCCCCATAATACCATCACATAGTGCTGATCGCTAATCTGTTCCACCGTTAGAATAATTTTTCTTTGCTTTTCTCCTTTGTAACTGTACACAGATTCTGAAGGTTTCAAACGATATCACTGTTATTTTATGGAAAAACTTACTTTAAATTTACATGAAAATACCTGTGAACCAGCAGTGCTAATTAGGGAGGAGTGTGGAGGAGGAAGCAAATGCTTTCCCCCCACTCTCATGTTTTTTGCACTTGCTCAAGTTCCATAGGTCACATAGCCACAGGGAAGCAAGGGGGCGGGTGAAGAGGAGGGGAGGCACAGCCTGTCCACTTTTATTGACCACTTTTAAGCAGGGGTCCCATACTATATCAGTACAGCTGTTGCCAGAGTGTCGCTCCAGCTTTGTGGTCACAATGGCACTGAAATTGGACCGAAGTCTGTACAGATGGAAGGGCAACTGGCCCAAATTTCAGTGAGTGGCATTGTGACCTGGTGCTCATGGTCACACCACCACTCAAATTTGGCCCAGCCAGGGCTCCCCACATGGGAGGGGGGGAAGGGTACACTTTACCAGGGCCCAGAGGCCCTGGGGGGACCTAGCCCAGGCTGCAACCCCAGTTAGCATGAGGAAAAAGTTTTCATAGCTCATGAGATTGTATGTATGGGATGAGGGATTGTGGTATGTGTGTGGGAGGGGGCCAGTGTTACAAATTTGTACTGGGCTCGAAAAAATCATGCTTGGGCCCTGGGCCCAGCCACCCCTCCATCCAGGTGGAGGGGCGGCTGGGCCAAGTGGTGTTGTGACATGGCACGCAGAGTTTGTTCCTGTGCAGTGCAGAGGAGTTTGCCGAGAACTCAACTCCAGGTAATACTGGTTCATGCACTCTGTGGGTAAGAGAAATAGCAGACTTCCATTAAGAACAACACATGAGATGCACTTTTGACAATAAAGCCACTATCTAGATGCCTTAATGGGAGGTGCTGAGTACTAAAACTTTTAAAAACCTTGCCCCAAAACATTTATGGGAATTATTTTGATAGGCACTGAGTACCCTCAGATTGACATCAATGGGAGAAGAGGGCATTCAGCATGTCTCAAAATCTAGCTCTGGGTCAAAGCTAGAAAACAATTCTGTAATAGTTAAGGCACTTTCTCAAAGAGAAAAAATTTTCTACTACTTTTTACTCAAAATGGGAATTATTGCTGCATGTACAAACAGACTAAAAGGAATAACACTGGTAAATCTTGAATTTATTAATTATGAGATTATGACTCAGTGACTCAAACAGTGAAGACATGAGTAACAAAGTTAAAAACTAAAAGGAATCACCAGATCATCTAATCTGGCCTGCTGTATATCACAGGTCATCAACACCTGAACATTAAACCCAATTATCAGAATATTACAGCTCACAGAAGACTAAACTATTATGTGCCACAGGGAGCGAACAGGAAAGACCACGTTGCACCAATGCCCAAGGCCGCTATGATGGCAGGGCGCTGATTAGGTGAAATACACCCAGATAATCCTGACAAGTGACCTGCACATACACAGTGCAGAGAAAGGCCAAAAAACCCCAAGGTCACTGTCAATCTGACCCAGGAGAAAATTCCTTCTCAACCCTATAGATGGTGATCAGTTAGATGGTGAGCATGTGAGCAAAAGCTGGGCATCCAAGCACCTAGGAGTGAGAATGTCTGGTGACACACATCAGACTACTGGTCCCACCCCATCCAGTGGCCTATTTCCAGCTGTGGCCATCTCTAATACTTCAGAGGAAGAACAAAATAAAACATCAAACTATACTGGAAGGTGGGAAAGGGGAGGAAGGGAGGTCCCTCCCTGATCCCTGCAGGTGGCTGGCTGAAGCCCTGAAATAGGAACCTAAGACAAAAAGTGGAAGTGAGCCCCAGGCTGTCGCTGCCCTCCTAACCATCACAAACAAACCCATCATACAATCTCTCATAAATTTGTCCAGCTCTCTCATAACTTAAGCTGCTTGCCCCCACAACTCCTATTGGGAGCCTCTTCCAGAACCTCACTCCTCTGATAGTTCTAATTCTCCAGACTGAATTTGTTCATAACCAGTTTATCCCATTTGTTCTTTTGCCAACATTGTCCTTTAGCATAAATAGATCTTCACCCTCCCTGATGTTTACTCCCCTAATGTATTTATAGAAAGCAATCATATCCCCTCTCTCAGCTTTCTTTTTGCTAGGCTAAATAAACCATACTCACCTAGCATCTTCTCATAAAATAGACTTGCTTTCCATTCCCCTAATCATCCTAGTAGCTCTTCTCTGCACTGTTCCAGTTTGAATTCATCTTTTTTGAACATGGGTGACCAGAATAGTACAGAGTATTCCAAACGAAATCTTACCAGTGCCTTATACAAAATGTTAATAATACTTCTCCCTACTGGAAACGACTTGCCTGATATATCCTAGGATTGTATTTGCCTTTTTTGCAGCCGTACCACATTGGTGGCTCATAGTCATTCTGTGATCAACCCATGCACACAGATCTCCCTTCTTCTTTGTCACTTCCAGATAAGGCCCTACTTGCAGCAGAAATTCTTATTATTAGACCCTAACTGCATGATGTTGCACTTTGTACCATTGAATTTCAACCCATTATGGCCACTCCAGTCTTCAAGGTCATCCAGATATTCCTGTATAATATTCTGATCATCCTCTGTATGGATGATGCCTCCCAACTTTGTATCATCAGCAGATTTCATTAGCAAACTCCTATTTTTTGTGCAAAGGTCACTGATAAAAAAAAATATTGAATAAGACTGGGTCCAAGACCGATCCTTGAGGAACTCTACTAGTAAACTCCTTCCAATCCAATAGTTCTCAAAGAAAGAACTCAGTTTCAGACATAATCTACCTTTGATAAACCCATATTGAATTACATCTCCTTTATGATTTACCTCAATACATTTAATTATCCTTTCTCCTCACAATTTGTTCTAAAGCCTGGTCTCTTGTGACTCCCAGGTGATGATGACAAATGACTTTCTATTTCTCCTTATATTTCTATGATCTCTAAAATTTACTGTCATTTGTTGGTTTGTGGAATAGGATTTAACTACCTTTTAGTATATTGGCAAGGTGTCTGGGTTTGCAACATAACCATGAACTTGTGTCACTCAGGGTCCAACAAGCCGCTTACCTGTTAGTACAGTGATGCTGACAAGTTTTAGTATTGAATGCACCAATGTATCTGGCTGAAGTTGGTCTAGCTGGACATGCTGTATACTATCCAACTTCTGCGGTTTTCTGTGTGGGAGATCTCTGAAGTAGGCAAATTTCGAAGACACATATGCCAATAAACCTTGGAGAACATCAACATCTACTACATGGGAAACTTTAAAAAAGAAAGAAAAGAAAAAGAAAAAGAAAACGAAAATCATCTCATGCTTTCTCCTTTTTTGGTCAAGAAATGTATTATAATCCAGTTTGAGAGTATTTGGATTGAAAAAATAATTCTGAATCAGGGCAGCACCTGGAAGTAGCATCAATTTCATCACTTGGTTCAGATTTAAAATTAAAACATTTTTATTGATCTGCCATTTCAAAAACCAAACAACTGACTATACTTTATTGTTTGATAACATTTCAGCACAAAATTTGTGTTGCTTTAAATGCACCCAAAATTGGTAAGAAAATAAATAGATCTTAAATTGTTACAGAATCATACAACATGGTCCCCGTTAAAAAGTCAGCATTTACTAAAGAGCTGTATCTGAAATATAGCAGTTATTTCTTATTTTAGTACAGGGAATTCAGATATTTCTGTAAGTGTTTGCTTTTTTAATGATGGAAACAATTTTGCTACACTGTCCATCTGGCTAACAGTTCAGGATTGCACTTGACAGGTCATTTTCTAGGGTTCTGCACACTTTAGATGTTTACACTGATTTATTTAGCAGGGAAAATCTAAACAACAATAAAAAAATTATTTTTTAAACAACCAATTTCCTTTTAAAATAAAGTCTGGAAAATAAGTGATTTAATCTGTAAATGATTGTTTTCTTTTAATTCGAATTTAATGAAGTTAAGAATTGGATAAAATATAAAGATTCTCTCATGCACATAGTTCAGTCTCACATTCTTTGGGATTGATAGCTGAGCTGCTCCCCAGATTAAATAACTGACTGGTAAATGTTGACTGCAGCATCATTTCTCCATACCAATGGTTCTCGTACACAGTGACGTCTGCAACAAAGAAAGCAGACATCAATCCACAGCACCTAATGATGTATACACAAGTCCTATTCCATTAATAGATATCTTTAAACTGACTTTAGCTCTGAATCTGAATTTGGAATCTTTTATGTCACTTCTCTAATGTTCAAGTTGCTCCATCTATTTCTTTGGTCTTTTCCAATACTACCTGCTGTTCCTGTTTTGCCAGTGGCCTTCTCCACTACTCAAGTAAGTTATTTTCTTTTTATGTGCTATCTAAACAATGATCTAGGCTGACCTGGAAAGAAGCACCCAAGCTATTACTGTGGCTTTAAATATCTTTCTAGGACCTGATCCTGTAAGTTGTTCCATATAGGCAGACACCTCTGCATATGCAGAACCCTATTTACTTCAGTTGAACTCTGCATAGCCCATGGAGAGCAGCTGGTAGGACTGGAGCACTAACTTGAGGCTGAAGAGTGTTTTTAGAAGAGGCTCTTTTTACATAACAGCTTACTTTTAAAACAAATAGATTTTCAGAATTCACAGACACCAATAAAAACATTGCTTTATCAAGTCTTCTCAATGGTAGTCATCCTCTATTGTATAATATTTAATTGTCCAACACCAACTACCTCAGAAAGACACACTGTGCAAGGATATTACATTTATCTAGTATAATTTCCAAACAGCAAGGGAAGGACACTAACAGTTTTTTATTGACTCATATAGCCTGTCTGAGGCAGCCTGGAATAAAAATACTTCTGATGGAGTCTGAGATAAGGTAAACAAACAGAGGAAAGGGGCAGGGGAGCTATCTTTACTTTCAGTTTTTCTGCAACATATAACACAACAGTATCTAAGCATTAGAAAAAAAGTTAAAACTATACAACAAACAGAATTTAAACATTCAAAAATTTGACTGAAAAAAGTCACAAGAAGCAAGAGGTAACAAACTATCAACATTAGAAACAATTCTGTGAAATATTAGGTAAAAAAAATTCACAATTATATCCCATGCTGAATTCTTGGAGGTTCAGATATAAGTCTTAGGTGCAGAGCAAGAGCCTACATAAGAGTACAGATAAACAGATACAAATAACCCAGAATTAGTGCTTGTGGGATTTGATAATAGGAATAATCCTATATCATCTTCAAGGAATAAATGGTCAGATTCTGAAACCTTATATAGCAGTGAGGATTTTGTTCACACGTTTGAAAATTCTGGATTATTTTCTGGTATAGAAACAGTTTAGGATTGCTATAGCACCATATGAAATGGGACAAGGCAAATTGATATAACATCTTGGAATCCCTTTTAAATGGATTGTGGAGTTGACTGGATGGAGAAAATGATAGTTCTGAAGTCCCACTCCCTCCTTCCCTTTTTGAGCTGGATGAACTGAAGAGAGTATTTTATGCCAATGCTCTGCAACCTACACTGGCTTCCCATCCACCAAATATCCAATTCAAGTTTCTAATACTGATCTACAAAGCCCTTAATGGCATAGGCCCAAGTTGACAAGAACAGCATCTCTTTCTGGGATGTGCCGTCTGGTACATGACTACCAGTGATAAAGAACTACAACAGAAGAAATCTAAATAAGGCTTTCAAAAGCAGAACTATTAAATCAAAATGCAAAAGAGTGAATACCTTGTTCCTTATGGACAGATCACAAAGTTTTCTATAATATATGTGCAGCAACTAGATACCACTGTAATAGCTGCTTTATAAATTCTCATTGGCTAGACAGATTACATACACAGAATATATTTGACTCTACCTACTGCAATATCTCAAGGTCAGTATATTGCTGTTCTTCATGGTGCATGCTTTAGATCAAAGAATCAATACATATTATATAATAATGTGAAGTTCCCTCTCCCTAAAATCACAATTTGTTGCTTTTTAGATGGCAGGATAATTCAGATAATTTTCAATGAATAAACTGTAATGATTGCAAGTCTATGTATAAATTGTTCTACATCAGATAAAGAAAACATTTTAAAAAGATAAATTTTTAAAAAGCAAAAACAATAAAAATGGAGCTTTTTTACCTGTGAGTAGTATAATATCTCCAGGAAACACTGTGAGTGACCAAAATGCAGCAGCCTCCCACAGCACAACCTTCCTCTCTATTTCTGACTGGTCGATAACTACAATAGTTGCTATTGGAACTTTAGAGGAAGATTTTGGTCTAGACTTCATTTGTATTTCTTTGATGTGACAAGGATGTACTACTGTGACCAAAACACTGTACTTCTGCCTCTTGCAGCAGCAGTTTTTAAGTAGTAATGGATTCTTCTGAAGTTTCCAAAGCTTTGACATCATCTTTTGATCCACTTTTGTTTCAGGACTGGTTTTAGAACAAATCAATTTAGCTCTCTTTGATTTCTGTTGGGTTTTAAGTGCAGAGTAAGAAATACTTAGGGTATCTTCAGATGTTCGGGCTCTTTTAGAAGAGACTTTACAATAATTACCTACTTGGGAGCACAATATTCCTGTGCTCAATGGCTCAATACAGATCTCATTCAGCAGTTGTTCATCAGCAACACTGACAAGTTCTTGAGAGTCCTCTGCATTTTCTTGAGAGCTTATTTTTCTTCCTGTAGACTCAAGACAGCTAGTTTTCCTATCACTCTCTGAACTGAAAAGTTCATGGGAGCTTGCCGACTCTTGTTGGTGGTCAGGCTCAGCCACATTAATGCATGCTCCAACAACCAAAGTAGCCTGGAAAGGTTCATCTAAAACTACTTCACTTTCTTCACGCTTTTTTACTACTTCTATTTCCATTAGTTTCATGGCTTCCTTCTGCATTTGATTCTGTTCTTTAAAGTGCTTTTGTGCAATAATGGCAACTTGACTAGATGTCATTATACTAAGAAATTCAGTGTCTGTTGATATTGCAAAGTCTGAGAAAGCACTCAGCGTTCTTTTTGTTTTTGACTTCTTTCCTCTTTTGGGAAAAAACATTTCCAGATACTGACTAAGATGTTCATGATGGACACTAAGATGGTCTGATGGAACATCTCTGCCCGTAGACTTTAAATGTATGCTAATCTGTTCAGTACTGGAAACCAAATCAGAAATATCACAGCTCTTATCTTCCAAATGTCTGACACCTTTTTCAGTGAGGTTTGAAAAACAGTCATTTGATGGTTTTCTATGCTGTCCATCTGTTTTTGTACATATATGAGGAAGCTGTTGAGATACAACTTGATTCATATTTTTGCATGTGTCTCTATCTCCAGATATTTGATAACCATAGCAAGTTACATCACTAGTCCTCTTCAATGTACTGCCATGCGTTTCCATGCCTCCTATTACAGATACACATGATGCCAAGTAATCTTCTGCCGCTCCAAACCTCCCCTGTTCAGAGTTCACAGAGAAATGATCTCTTGTGTGACCAGTTGGGTCTCTATGGTCTGGTGCCTGATGTGCCACATGATCCATGCTTTTGCATTTTCCAGCAAAAAGATGGAAGGCATGTTTGTCAGATGAAAGGTGGAGTTCTTTCCATGTTTCAGCAGTGGCTCCTGAAAAACTCTGTTCTTTTGATGTCTCCAGGGGGGTTTGAATGATGGGTGCTCCAAAAAAAATATGGATTTGGGGTCTTCCAGACATGCTTTTTTTTTTTTTTTTTGGAGAAAATATAGTTTTGTGCAATAAATATAGAATTTCAAATTTTAACATAAAATGTCACGAAACTGCATTAACTTATTTTCCTGGCTGTCATGTCAAATTTTTAAATAATCAATTCATAAAAATAAATATTGTTTCATAAATTAACTAGCTAAAATTAAAAATACAACCATTTTATAGGTTTGAAAAGTCACAAATTAATAATATAAAGAAACTGGAATGAGTTAATACAGAACTACAGTGATATATGATTAGGCTACATTTTTCATTCTGATACTTGTCACGATGAAACTTATGTACATTTGCATGGCAAATAAAGAAAAACTGAACAATCCTGAACAAAATTCCAGGAAGCTAAACTTCCTTTATTTCTATGAAGATTCAAATATCATCATCTATTACTTAAACAATTTAACAATAAACTGGTAATTTAAATTTTCATTTTATATTGGCAGAAATAAACACCTATTTCAGAGATTCTTTACAGCATGATTACCAGCTGATTTCATGCTATGGGGGGAAAAGATCTCAAATAAATACTAAGTAATTAAAAAGGTTAAATAGTTTAAAAATTACTTTCAAATTGAAAACCTTGTCAAAATACATTTTACATTAGTGCAAGCAAATACTGCTACTTTAACATAAAAATTACATATTGATATGACTATTTTATCACAGTAACTATTTGAAAGTGATGTTATTACAGAATTTCTAATTACTTTTCAAATACACACTAAAAAAAAAATCACACTGATATTGTTTCAGCAGCAGCTGTTATTCATGGAAGCAATAACACACTGTCTAGGAAGGCACCAGTGTCTTCTCCAAATTAACAACAGTGTGTCCAGCTTAATTTAACAATTTCAGATAAAGGACTCTCAAATTTCTCATCTATGCTATGAGTCTTTAAATTGAACTATATGTTGGAATACATCCTAATCCTGATACTGCCCAAACATAATTGCCTAAAAAGGAATTTCAGGAAAGTGCAGACATCTGCTTATTTCTATCTAAATGTTTTGGGAGAGATGGAAAAGTGAATCCTGGTTGAAACTGCAAGCATAAAATCACATGAAGGAAGTTCAGAAATTTGATCCAGCTGCAGATAGAAGAGAGAAAAACATTTAAACGCTGCAATGAATAAACACTTTTTTCTTTATGTTTCAT
Organism: Emydura macquarii macquarii; assembly: GCF_026122565.2. Lineage (NCBI taxonomy): Eukaryota > Metazoa > Chordata > Testudines > Chelidae > Emydura > Emydura macquarii. The sequence continues at coordinate 3,205,741 of NW_027131527.1, forward strand.
TTATTTAATACAGTCAGTTTCTTAAGTGCCACTAGGGGTCGCCAAACCCTATGACAAACTCCACATTCACAAAGCTTATAAAGAGAACTGTAGAAAGGCCATATAAGAGTGCTGTGACACAGAGACTTGGGCTATTATAGAAACTGGGGAAAAGTAGTATGTGATCATGTAGTTAAAGATTATTATAATGCATACACACAGAGAGGCTGCATTAAGGCTGCAAAGGCAACCTCAATTCTGGACTTTCCTAACTTTTGAGTGCTTGTCTTTGCATTTGTAATAATCGTTATTTTATCATAGTTTTTAATGTAATGTTATCTTAACTTGTGTGGAATTATGCTTTTAAATTCCTATGGATCAAAATGAGAATATAAACTCTTGAAGGTCAAATTCCATATTCGGGCAAACTTTCTAAATTATGCTTTGCTAAGTTTCTAACTCAAAAAAGCACTTAAGCACGTTCTGAAGTCCACTGACTTCAAGGAAGAAACAGAGCAGTAGAGAAATTATAAACGGAGATCATGAAAAGTGATGGGGGTAAAAAGAAAGGAATTAGGGATTGTCTAGACTCTATATAAACAGTCAGTGCATCATGGCAAGTTGGAGTGTAAATCTCCCTTGCAGTAGCTATGTTCTAACTGTCCATGTGGACCATGCTGCTGTGCACAAAAAGTTCTAATCTATTCTCTAATAATAAAATCTATAATCTAATCTATGCGATCTAATCTATTCTCATTTCAAAGTGGAGTAGAGCAAAGGGCACTAACGAACAGTTAGTGCACAGCAGGCTAATTAATGCATACGAGTTTTACAATTCAGATAGCCACACACCAACTGTCCGAATCGACAAGGCCAAGTGCTGTTGAAAGAACGATAATCAGAGAAATCTTAGAGGGCAGTGTTTGACACTGTCCAACTCACACCAAAGCTGAGTTATTCACGTAAAACCTTTGGAAGACTGGATAGAGCAAAAGAAAAAGACCAGCCACAATGATACTAATGAATGAAAGCTGAGAAAAGCTAACTGCTGTTAGAAATAGAACCTCCAGAGCAGAGATAAAAGGTTGCCTGATATTTTATGAAAAACAGGTTTAAAGTTTTAAGGCACTGATCCTATCAGAAAGTTGGAATTAGTTACCTCTAATATATATATATATATAAACTTAAAGTTTAAAAATTTAGTTTAAGTGATAAGAGCAACTGATTGATTTACAGTAATTTTTCTCTCCCTAAGTCTTCTTTGATCAAATGCTTTCCTGTGTATCAGCTGGTCTACCTAGTTTAGTTGTCTGCAATCTGAGATACCAGATCCCATCCTACAGGTCACGCACTGTGTATGCCGCGTGTGCACTCCCAATATAGATTCATGTGGCACTTGACTTGTTATTTTTCTCCTTGCTGACCCAAAATGTTTTACACGAATTATCAGCTTTAGGTCACCAGTTTCAGACCCAATCAGATTCTGTGCCTTCTCTGCTGTACTTGCTTTCTTTATATATGTCAGGATCTCTATCATCTTGTCTACCACTGAGGTTATTGGTTGACAATGTCCTAGCTCCTCCTTAGCCCCTTACTTAAAGATGGATTATGTCTTCACTTCATTCAATACCCCGAGGAGTCTTAAAATTATCTGATACTGGATGAAAAATCTCTTTAGAATTCCATTTTCTATGGTCTTTTCTAGTATTTAACCCATCTGGTCAAAGAGCTTTCAGTGATTTAAGACTCACACAAAAAAAAAATTTTATGTGATAGTTTCACTATCGTTTCCTGGAACTTTTATTTCCATTTAAGGTATCTTGGCTTAGTCTCCCTTATGAAAAAAATGAAGTAGTAATTTCATTTTTCAGCTCCTGTTTAGGATATTCCTGTGTTAAGCCCTAGAATTATTTTATTTTATGTATTACTTTATTGTTATAGGTGAGATGAATATTTTACAAAACACGAACTTAGATACGTTCTTTGCTTTGGGAGTTTTCAATCTAAATTGAACTGCTGCAATACAAACAATTAAAGGACAAGGCATGAGGGTGGTATAAAACACAGAGTTGATTGGTGATGGAAGAGAAAGCTAACAAAATGGATTTCAAAGGAATGACTGGAAGGAGAGAATGCTTGGTACATGGGACAAGGGAGGCTGTTCCCAGCATATGGGGCCTGAAAAAAAGACTTAAGTTAGGGCTTGGCTACATGGAGAAGTTTTTCCGGAATAACTATTATTAGCTTCTTCCACAAAAACTGTCTCATGTAGTCAAACCCTAAGTCTAGAGTGAAAGGGACTAAAGAAACATTAAGGAGATAAAAATGGATATCAGTTATCTTTTGATTATAACCTTATCTCTGGAGGGAGCATTAACTAGGATGACTTCTAAACACAGGGTGACTTCTAAATAGGCACAGATAGAAGGAAGGAAAGGCTGCGCTTCAAAAATGTATGTCCCCCAAGGGCAAAGCCTTTGAAATCTTGGTAAATTTTTATATGTAGAAATATGTAAACATGTTCCATGATCTATGGAAACTAAATTGTATACCTCTGGAAAGTTTGGTGAGAAGACCTATAGTTCCAATACTTCTATCTATCTCAAGACAAAAAGATTCAATTAAAATAAATATGAGTCAAAGTTATTTTATTCAGTTCTCTTACTTGTTTCACCATCCCTTGTGGTAAGCTTCTAGGAAAAAGGAGGCCAGTGGATTGTGATTTTGAGATGGTGTCCACAGAACAATTGCATACCCAGACTGGTTCAGTTCCTGGCAAATCTTGATGAGAACATCAGTGGGATAATCTGGTCACCGGAAAAATTGGATTATTAGATCAGGTAGTGTGCTTAGAGAATGATTGGTTTACAAATGAACACTGCAAGACACATCTCACCACAGATTCATATCTGAAGGTAAACTGGTATTTAAAAATTTTACCAATTTAAAGTCATCATAGTTAAAATGAAAACCCAGCTACTGTTTTCTGTAAATACTGCGTAGAGGTTCACATAACTGTCTAAAGCAGCTTCCTTCAGTGGTTAGCAGAGAAATAGAAAACAATCAATCATTTTAATTAATTTAATTAAAGGGCTAAATGCATAATTTTCAGCATTAATTTCAAGTATGAAAAAGAAATATCAGATCGTAGAAAGGTGGTGTTGTCTTACACTATTTCCATCAGTGTATTAAATACTGTGTTTCATACATACTCTGTCTGCAAGATTGTTTTTGAGCACAATCATCAGAGATCAACTAACTTTATTGAAGGAAAAACATTGGTGAAGAATTACATTCAAACATATGTAGTTCTTTTGTTTTGTAATTCTGGCTACTCCCTGTATGATTAAAAACATGGGAACTAGATTTGTTTTTTCTTCCCAGCCACTACTATCTTTAGTTTTTCCAGGAAAAACTGCATCAACATGTGAGAATAAAACTGCAAAAGGTAAACTGAAGAAGCCCAAAGTTGGTGCCTTTCTATTAATGCAAGTGAACATAAACTGTATTTATGCTGTTTATCCCAGTACATATTGGTATTTTAGATTAGACCAGTGATACTCAGACCTCAGTGGTTCAGGAGCCAAATCAGCAATCAACATTACCCAAAAGAGCCACAGCAGTGTAAATTCATCTACTATAGTACTATATATTCATATTTAAACAATATAACAGGGGAAATAGTTTGTGTGTGTATGCATGTATAAATTATTCTCACAACAAAATGACTAAGTATTATTATTTTATCAACTACAAATTGGTTAACAACACAGTAAAAGCATCCCGATTGGTAAATAATTAAATCACACAGCATTTTAATATCATCATGTGCTGGAAAGAGCCACAGGAGACACATTAAAGAACGACATGTGGCTCGAGAGCTTCAGTCTGAGTATCACTGGATTAGACATAAAACTGAGGTCCTGACAGATTTGTGGTCTTTAAAGATTCTGTAACGTGGATTTTGCTAGATTCCAACATAGGTAATTACATTCTACCTATATAAATTTCCCCTGAAGATTCAAATGGATGAAACATTCTCTCTTCATTTTATAGTGTCGTATGTGAGGATAAAATTATGTCATGGAGTTCACAGATTCCGTGACTTCCAGAGACCTCCAGGACATTTTCTGCTTCAACCCTGGGGAAGCAGGGCCAGAGCTGTCAGCCGGTGGGGGTCCACCACAGCTCCCAGCCACTGTGGGTGGCAGCGGGACCCCAGAACTCTGAGCCACCATGGGTGATGAGGGATCCTGCAAGCCTTCAATTCTCAACTGCTGGCCACAGAGCTCCCAGCTGCTGTGGGTGGTGGCAAGGGGCTGCAGAGCTGTCAGCTGCAGCGGGTGCTGGACCCTCTCCTCAGTGGGGCTTGGGCTCTCATCACCCTGTCAGCCCCATTTTGACACAGTTATTTTTAGTAAAAGTCAGAGAGAGGTCTGTGAATTTTTATTTTTTACCTGTGACCTCTCCCTGACTTTTACTAAAAATAACCGTGACAAAATCTTAACTTTGGTCATATGTGTTCATATAATTAGAGCGGGGGAAGGAGAGGAGACATGGTTCTTGTCCCCAAAATCTTACAATTTAAGTTTAGATATAACAAAACAAAAGATAAAAAGGGGGAAAAGGGAGGATAAGGGTTATAATATGATTATGTCGTGTTTTGGTTTGTCGTGGGTTAAATAGCTCTATTTTGGTTTAATCAATTTTGCTTGCTGTTTAAATTTGGGGGGCCGGGACAGGGGCTACATGAGATAAAGGTAGTGAAGTGTACATATGATAAAGGAAGTGGGGTATATCAGAGCACAGGAAGATGGAAAGACAGGTTGATAATAAAGGGAGTAAAAAGGGAATGTTGACATAGGTTAGGGGTTCTCAAACGGGGGTTGTGACTTTTCAGGGGATCATGACATCATTGGGGGGGTGCAAACTGTCAGCTACCATGCATGCCAGTAAGGGTGGCATGGCATGGGGGAGGTCATCACTTTTTTTGGGGTTGGGGGGTGTTGTCACAGCCTGAAATATTTGCAAAGGGGGTCCCAGCAAAAAAGTTTGAGAACTCCTGAATAGGTGAAGTGGGAACAGGCAAAACTGCAATCCATATAACTGGGGAGGTAAAGGGGAAAAAGTCATCGTACTTTATATTCTATCTAGTGACAGTCCTATCGAGGAATCAAGAATGCACAAAATGAGAATGAGGAAAACTACAGTACTTCATCCTGACCCATCAAGAGTGAAGCAGCATAACAGAACACACACATTTATATGTGGGGACAACAAAAGCATGAAGATGCTAAAAACAACAATGGAGAAGGCAAGTGCTATATCCTCTTCTGCCTCCTTTTCCTCAATCTCCTTGAAAATACATTTTCATGTACTTGAAGATCTTGGCATAATCCGTAGTGTTTTATGAGAAATCCAGCAGCTCTTGCATTACTCTATTCTGGAATCACAATATGGTAGGTAGATACTTGCTGTTTTAAACCATTGTACAGTGTTGCTGTGTACTTTTAAACAGTTGTTGCATTTCTGTGCATCGGGATCCATGTGGGGGGTGGGAGGGAGGGAGAAGCACTATGTAAATACATAACTACAGTATTTTCAAAGCCATTTTAACTTGATTTCTTTAGACAACTCTGTTTTTGCATTATTGCCCCAGTTATTACATGATCTAGCAACATACATATGCCTTATGTAAACAAAAAGGTATTAAATGGTAACTTGTTTACTAAAATACAAAATACTGTCAAGCACAGAAAGATCTGCCAGCTGTAGACGGGGAAATAAACAGGGAGTGTTGGCAGGATTAATACCATACATATACTGTACATGCCTGGAGGTACCTTGTGACATTACATGAAACATTTTCCCTGAAGTGGATTAAATGAGACTGCAGTGTGATGAGTTTGTCAACTTTTAATATAGATATAAAATGTCATCTGTATGAAGATGTCATTTGCTCTTCCAAATAATCTATTTTGAAACAATATTTGGTACATGAAAATATATTTAGAATAAATTATGCTATATACAGAAAAATACACAATATAAAATGTATAGCATTGCTTTAAAGATGTCTATTTTTATTAAATGATAGCACAGTTCTCAAAGTGTCAGAAATCTCCACTATGGGCTGGCAAACTTTCGGTTATAGAATGTTTTAGCAACTTCTCATTAAACTGTCATATTTCTTCTCCAGTTCTTTTTCTCTCATCTTTGCTGATAAAGTGAAATATTTGCATGTAAATTCAGGTATTCTTCTGTATGAAAGCATAATTTTATACCTTCAAATTTACATTAACATCTACCTCTATACTACACAAACCTTGTATCCTCACACTATTTCTGCTGTAAATAAATCACAACACAAACTTAGAACCAAGAAGTAAAGGTTACAGAAATTATTGTGTAAGGTAAAGAAATTAATTCCACCTCATTTCAAGCTTTCTGCACTGCAGTTCCTAAATTCTTTTGAACTTTGGAAGGTTAAGAGGAAGCATTATCAGCCTTTGCCTTCTCCCTGATTCATCTATCCATGCCACAGTAAACCAATATGCTTTTGCAATTACCAAGTGATTATCTAGGTCAAACGCACCGACCTGTGATAACACTCAATAATTCTTCATAATTAGTATTCCTATTGAAAAATATGAAATATTTTAGTATGATTTTGGAAAAATATCTCTGTAAATATGAGTGTGGTGATGGCCTCTTAAAACAACTCTCTTTGGTAGGTGGTTTTATCACTTATTTACTTCTATAAGTTTCACAATTGGGGTGCCTCCCTCTGCTTTTCCACATTTTGCACTCAAAGCACAAGTTTGACAAATCAAAATAGAATTTATTATGAAGACCTTTAAAAATGATCAAAAAGCCACCTGAGTACCTGCTGACATACCATTGCCACAGAAATAATGCCTATTTACAACACATTTTGGTCATGTGCAGATAGCCAAAAAGTTAATCACACTCAAGATAATAGGACTTGAAGCTCAGAGATACTAGTTGAACCCTGAATGCCCACATGCATTAATCCCGTTAATGATTACACCATTTCTCAATTTGCAGAAGGGTGCTGTATTCATAAAGACCAATGGAACCACAGCTTCTTATCTCTGAAGTGGTCAGAGTCTGATTGACGGGTCAATGATCTATTAAAACACAACTAACTGCATCAGCAAGTTTTGCATTTGCAATGTATTGAAACTATTAAAACTGCTATCCTATCAAATCTGGTAGAGCACATTAAACAGATTTTTCTCTAGCCCACGCAATAGGACAAATTCTCATTTTAACACAAATTTTGGAATCACTATGCCAATGTCGTTTATCAGCATTTGTAAGAATTTGTGACCTGCATAACATAATACTTAAAGCAGTTTAAATATCCTGGGGAAAAAACAGCTAGATGGTAAACATCATTAAATGAATTTACAAATCAATATGCATAACCTAATTATATATCTCTGTATCCACTAAATCTAATACATCAATCATTACACATAAGACTGGAATCTTCAAAGGGGTTTGGCTCAGGGTGAAATGTAAGGGGAGTTAGGTGCCCTTAAGCCCCTGGGGAAAAAAAACCACAGCGCCAGTATTGATTGAGAGGGATTATTTTCCCTATTTAGAAAAACACAAATTACTACAATTCCATTGCAGATAACAGTTTCAATATTATATCTCAACATTGAATGATATCTTCAATGGTAAATTAGAAAATTCTGGTGGAAATATATTGGAAGAAATAGGAATAGATTCATGTAGTGTATGAAACTTAATTGTTCTCATTCCATAAATTTTGTAAATATATCAGTATGTTGTTGCACTTGAACCTTTGATTTGGTGTTCTGTAATGGCAATGGGTAAGGGCCAGATTGTGAACCCTTTACTCAGGGCAAAATTTATTAACTTAAGTAGTTCCATTATATCCAAAAGGAACTATGCAGATTGAACCCATCTGAGGATTTGGCCCCGAATTACTCCTTATAAATAAATTAATAAATTAGGATTTCCCCTGTAGTTGTAAAGGGTGGCAGTGCTTTTTTTTTTTTTTTGTTTATTCCACTATTGCTTCCAGGCCTTTCCCATCTTCAATTTAAACAAAGATAAGGCCAAACTAAAGTTCCATTGGCCTTGCAGTGCAAACCCCCCCCCCCAAAAAACCCACAACTAAATGAGATGACTCCTATTAATCATCTTATTTAGTTTACTTTCAAGTTCAGTTCAAAGTAGGGTTTATAGTCTCTGATGAAAAAAATCTGTCCAGGTGGTAAAAGAACATAAGATTGGTCAGGTAATGTGTCAGCAACAAGGAAAATCACAGTGGGAATGAAGGGGTCAGAGATGACTATGGGATTTGTCTCGGTGGGACTAGGGCTCAGATTGCACTGGTACACAGCTGCATGGAATACTGGCATCTCTTTCACGTTCACCTTCTGTTCTGCAGAATCTAAACTTATTTCTTTAAAAAAAAAAAAAAAAAAAAAAGTCTTTAGCTCTTTTAACTGCTGAGATAGCCTGGAAAATGTGAAACAAATGTAACCTGTGCTTTGACTTTTCCCTGCATTTGTAGCACAGGAAACAAGGAGAGGTGCGATCTGTCTCATTCATTTCAATAAGTATTCAGATGCCCAATGATAATACTTTAAATATCGACATTGTTAACTCTGTCACCGCTCATGAATTCAAATAAAAAAATAGGGGGAGGATCATATTATGAAGATCTACAGTGACTGCTCATGCGGACATCACAAATGAGTGAGCAGATCAACACTTTTTGTCTCCCTCAAATCAATAAAAAGCCATGCCCAAGGAGCCTAGCAGAGTCCAGTGGGGACACTGAGCCATCCCATTGGAAAACATGCATACACAAAAATACCAATGGGGCACACAAGTATCAGCCAGGTGAAACCAGATACAGATCACGTACATGATCATATTTTGAACATCTGCACAATACACAGTAAAGTCATGTCACATACGGGCAAAGCTAGGAAGAGAACCCAGTCCAACCACTTAGTGGGGATGAGGAAAAAAAGATTTTGGACTGTTTGCTGGAGGAACAGCCTCTGTGAGAGATGTTCAGGAATAAAAAAGTGTGCATACACACACAAGAGAAATGCATGATTTTTTTTTAAAATCATCCTCATCTTCCCTTTTTCCTTATCCTCATACCATGGTTTGTAACCACCACACAATGCCTCTCCTCTAAACTTTAAATATTAGTCTTTGCACGGAGATTATGGCCTTAACTACCAAGCGAAATCAGATGGTAAAAGTTATTCCAGAGCAGCTATTACTCTAGAATACTGAATATGCTATTCTGGAATACAGGTGACTTTATTCCAAAACAATTACTCTGCTCACAAAGTTGAGTAATTACTCTGGATAGTGTGTCCACCTGAAGGACATTCTATATGGACAGCTATTGTGGAATGATTTATTTCTCAACAACCATGCCAGTCAACCTCCCTGCTTAGTTAATGCCTATTTCTTTATCATCTTCCTGTGAGGCACTTCTTATAGTAAGGATGAAATTGGCTCCATATAAATACTACTTACATTTTTCATTGAAATTCAAATCTACATTAATAATGAATGTGAAAGACATTTTATTTTTAATTATATTAAGTGCCCCTCCCCCAAAAAAGTTATCTACTTAGTATCTCATTCTTGACACTAGCTGATAAAAGCCATGGGGCTACAACTAATTTACAGCAGCATTAAAGGAATATCAGGCCTATGTAGCCATAAAGCAGTATATTTTACAACTGCTTTTCCTACTCTATTTTCAGCAAAGAAACACTTTATATGTGAACTATTTCCACACTCCCATAAAAGAACTTTATAGCACTCTTGCAGTACAAGCAGCAGGTTCAAGAGTTTAAACCAGACCCAGCCAGTGCCGTCAGTATGCGCTCTGAAGCTTGACACATTCTAAAAAGAACAGTCAATCAGAAAATAGAACCCAGAGTTTAAAGCTGACCTCAGCATGAGACACCCTTTTATTTCTTCTTCATAACTCCTTTGTATAGTGATTTTACCATTACAATAGTTTACTGAATGGGAAGTAGTCCAATGGGACTACTCAGGTGTTTGAAGTTAAGCACATATATAAAAGTGTTTGCAGGATCAGGACCTGGAGTTTCCGAAGTTCTGCTCTAATAGGATGCATTTTGTTTTTGTCTCTAATGTGTTAATTGATTTTGACTAGTTTTCCCTGGAAATAGAGTTTACATTTGGATATTTTTTGTTACTTTACTATAATAGATACATCAGTTATTCATTTAAAAGGCTATTTTATAGGTATAAGGCTACAAGTTTTGAATATTCAAATATCTGAATATTCTTTCTATTCAGACAACTAAGATGGTCGCTACAGCCTTTAAAAATTAGGAGAAAGGAGCAGTTACTTTGCCATCAGCTAAATAATACCTTTGCTGATTCCTGGAGTGTCGCTTGCATGATTTTTCTTTTTGAAAAGAAACAAACATTATTGATTTTTGTTTTGCAATACATATAGCACACATAATTAAAGAAACATGAGCATACAGCAACCATTACAAATAACTGAAGTTAAAAGTCCTTTAGAACAGTGACCTTTCAGAGAATGAGAGATAAAGGTAAAAAGTCAGGTTGAACAACTGAAACACACAAAAATGATGGAATATTAAATCCTTTAACTTTGCTTTGGTATCAGGTCTTCAGTAAAAAACATCAACTTTATTCTCCAACAGCAAGTGTACATTATGATGAAGCACCCAATTTTCCCAAACTTCAGTTTTAAGGAAAGGGGTTTTGGTGTCCTTCAGAATAGGAGGTACAAGTTCTGTCAACTGAGAACGTTTCTATCCTAGCAACTCACTGTCTTGCAGTGGTAGGGTGAACCATTGCCTCATCATGGCTTTCCAAAGAAAGGACTCTGGGAAAAATCCCATCCAGATTAGTATCAACAAGGAATAGAGTCCTATATGAATTCATTTTAGTATTAGGTCTTCTGATAATCTCTGTATGATCTTTTTAACCTGAGCCTAAGGTTCACCATGACAAGTGTATTTCTGAAAGTGCTAACTAAATTCTGTCTACACTAGGTACCGACATTTATTAGACACCACTTAACAACAAGGGGTTGTTAGCGGTGATGTTTTTCGAAAAAAAACAATTTTTTTCCTAATCTAGACAGGGCCTATGCTATTGTCTGAAGTTGAAGTTTTTGGAAAGAGAGAGGTAACAGAAGTGAGTTGCCAGATCTGAGCAACCAGAAGATGAATATATGGCCTAGGATTTCATGGGTTTCCTATACAGCTTCCTGCTCTGCCCCAAGAGTAAACACAATTCAGGTTAATGAAATAAAGTATCAGGATGACTCTCTGTATTTTATAGTATACATCAAGCAGAACACAAAAATAAGAAATAGATCCCACTGCAGAAATTCCAGAGCTTCTTGTTGTCACTAGTAATAGCATACAGTATTTGCCTTGCAAAGCACAAATTGTGATTGCATTTTGTGAAAAGGATTACAGAAATGGTTACTTAACACCTTGGATTAGTGAGTAGATTTGGCAAAAGGTCTTCATGGGGATGCATGCAGCTACTATAGTAGCTTCCCCTCTCTGGAGAGGCCAAAGTGAAGTTGCAGATTAAATGTAAAAACTAGAGAAATAAAATGTACTCATTAGTATTTTTAAATATTTTAGGTTCCACTATATACTGTAGGTATTTGCAATAGTCTGTATCAGATACAGCACACTGAATTCCTTTTTTAATCATACAAAATATAAAATCCATTCATTACTTTTTTTTCCCCCCATTTTTTTTTTTTTTTTTTTCTGTCCTAACATTTGGCCTCTCTGGGCATCCAATTTTCATTTCATACAATATAGTTGGCATACTTGTGATTCTAAAGATCCACAGCTTCATAGCAAACGATGTCACAGCATCCCCACCGCCTGCTGATATAAGAATGTCCACTTCTTTAAAGTATCCTCTATCATGGTCTATGAAGCTGTCCAAATATTTGCCACATGCCACTTGTTCAATGTCCCGCCCTGACAGATTAATACTGTGCTAATTGTAATTTGAAGCTTGAGCCTGCTTGATGGTAATGGCCAAGGACTTGGTTTTATCCAGATTAATAATGAGACCAGTGTGCGCTGCTTCTTGCCCGAATAGATCAACCATCAGCTGCAGCAACTGACCAAACAAAAGGTGATTACACAGCCTTCCCAAACTTCTGTGGTGGTAGGAAACCATGGCTTGTGTCTGCCATTGACTCAACACAGCTCTCTATTTTATTGCAGTTTTTCTGTCACTGACATTAACTTTCCTGCTAGCTGCTTTATATAACTGTATAAATAACAGCCATGAAAAAACCCTTTCACTTATATTACAAGTGAGGTACAAAGATGTTAATTTACTGGGGCAGTGGAAAAAAGAAAAAATTGAAGTTAGGCCACAAATACTTTGGAATGACTGAACAAGTGAAAACTGCAGCAAAATTTGGTGGGTCAGGAAATTAGTTTAAATTCCAATAGTATTGCCTTGCAAGAATATTTAATACACTATAAATTAAGGAAATGAATGTACTAATACACAAGCTTTTTCCTTTCAGTAGTATGGATATTAATTTGACAAACTAATTAAGCTTTAACGATGAAAGTCACCTGTTGGTGACTTGAGTAACCATGAACACAAATGATTGCGCCAAAGGTGATTTTTTTACATTTTAGATGTATTTGCCTCACCTCTTTTCCTCTTCTTCTACCTTTAAAACTAAACTGTGTGCTTTAAGGCAGAGACATATCTTGTTGAAAGAAATGAACTTAATTTTGTTTTCACAATGGGTTTGATTATATTTCTCTTTTAACCAAACAAGCTGTCTTATCAAGTTCACGAATTGCAGACTGCTCACATCTTTGACCTGGTCCACACTTAAGTTTTGCTGGCATAGCTATGAAAGTTAGGTGTGTGACAAAAATCACACTTCTAACAACAGTTATCCCAGCACAAGTCCTAGTATAGTCCAGTGATACTGGCAAAAACGTCCTTTTGCTGGCATAGCTTATTTTGTAGGAGAACTGAGTTACACTGACAAAATATATCTTTGGCTGGTAGAAGCTCTGTCAGAAGAGTTTGCTGGTATAGCTATACTACCAAACCCTTTCTAATGCAGACAAGACCTTTATCTGTTCTCTTCCTCTTGGTGCAGCTTCTGAAAGGCCTCAGAAGACCACAAAAGTCACCATGGCTCACCACCCTCTTCACAGGGCACAGGAGGTGTGAGCTAAGTCCCTCTCTATCTGTCCACTCCAAAGGGAATACTCGTGGTCACTTGGTAACTACAGAATCAGTGGACCCCAACTCCAGCTATCTACTCTTCCACCCTGGACAGCCTATAAAAACTCAATATATAAAAAAAAAAAATCTGATCTGTTATCTTACATTTGCCACTAACAGTACCTCTGAGGGACTGTCTTCTCCAATGTTCTATACAGTGCCAAGCATGATGTCAGCTTTCTATAAACGAATAATCTTGATACTTGGAAATCCCTGTTAACTAGAGGCTATGAATAGAACAAAAGCAACTTTCATGAAGATATACCAACATTTTACTTACAGCTGTAACCTGTTACAGTACCATGTGGATAAAATACATACATTTCAATTTTCTTTACTCACAGAAAATCATTACAATGATAAAATCTGTACCTAGTGTATAAAAAAAGTCACAAAAGGCTTCAGTGACAAAATGGAAACCCATCTTTACATAAACTTTTTCCAATAAAGTAATCTATTAACAATCTAGTACCCTCGGCAATACCCAGTTTGTAAATGTGTCTCCTATGCCATGCTGGTATGGTAGCGTAGCTGTGCTCTTTTGTTCAACGGCTTCCCCAGTGCAAAATTACCTTCATCTGTATTACTAACAGTCCCATCTAGTCCTCAGATATTTTTAAGTATATTTCTCGGGGGAAAAGAGAACAGACCTATTTTATCTTTCTTTGTTTCTAGCTCTCCCATCTACTGGACTTCAAAAGTGGCTATTTTGAAAAATCGTGTTTATTTAGTTCATCTCTTCTGCCATGATTCATGGACATGTCCTGCCTATTGTCTAACAAGTTTGAAAAAGAATCTTGCCAGGCACAACTAGGCTAACAAGATTTATTTACACAGAATGCCTACTTTCAGAATGAGCCATTTTCTTCAGAGAGAGAGAGAGGCACAGTACATGAAACACTACAAACATCCTTGAACCAAACCATCATGGTTGGGTAGGTGCCTTTTTGAGTCTGTGAGCACCGAGTGTGGCCCTATAACTAATCAACCTTATTCCCAGAGCTGTGCTGACAGCACCAAGAGTGAATCCAAAAGAATCTTAAGTTTCTTAATTTTGTGCTGCTTTTAGTTGCTTTATAAAATATTAAGATGGCTAGAAATATGAGATTTACATTTCTCTACTTTTTCTTTTCCCTTGAGCCAACCATCTTTGTAATAATAAATAAATAAATAAATAAATAATAAAATAATAATACATCTCTTATACAGCACTGTACACTTATTTAAACTGGCAACACACAAATACAAGGGGGGAAAAAGAATAATGTAGACATTAACACTGCTGTACAGGCCCTCTGAAAATGAATAGTACTATGAACCATATGGGTCAATGAGAGAGATTAACACATGAGGATTATTGGAGATTCATAAAGGGTTGACTACATAAAATTAAAATGCTCACATCACTGCGTTTTATATTAGGAGCTTAGCTGCAGTAGCCAATTTGGACAATCGAAACTTTGCACCAATTGCAATATAGTAAAAAGCACTTTCACAACAAAATTGGACAGATGATATATATATTTTTTTTACTAAAAAAAATATATATTGATATATATATCAATGTTCCAAAAGTTCTCTTTATTGTTCTTCCTTTTGCCATAATAAAACAAGAAATGCAAATTTGGATGCAAGCAAAGATTCTATTGAATAAGTAAATAGGATACATTAATTACATACCAATCAATCATTTAAATTCACCGACTTTCAACAAAAAGAATAAAAAAAGCTTGAAATACAGATGATGTTTTCACACAAAACAGCTTTGTGAAATGGACGGAGAAGCCACAGCAACATGAATGTGACAAAAGGGAACCTAATATTGTTGATAGCACATCTTCCAACTTTAATACATATAAAATTGTATTTCATCTCTACTTCTCCCATGTAAAAAATTCAGGCAAAATTCCTACACATAAATAGGCAATTTTTGGTTCAACTACAGCTTCACATATAGTGTATGAACACAATACAGAGCACTCCCAAGCCCTGAATCTCCTCAAGCAGGGTACAAGTAATTCCCATGGCTACAACAGAAATTACTTGTTGCTTGTGTGAGGAAAACTCAATTCCAGGGTTCTGTTCCCAGCTTGATCAGTGACTCATTGTACAGTTTGACTAAATCACTATCTTTGCACTTCATTCTCTCCATCTGTAAAATGCTTATAATAATAATTACTGTAAAGGAGTGTTTTAAGGAGCGAGAGAGAGGCGTGAAAAATAAAGTTCAGATCTGGCTCCAAATCCAAGCTTCTCCAAAATTCAGCAATGATCAATTCTTTTTGGTTTCACTCCATTCCTGATTGTGAGGCCAATATTTTTAAAGCATTTTTTAATTTACTGAGAAAAGGCAAAATAAGTAAAAATATTAACAGTACTAGGTAATGAATACTGTTCCGATGTCCGTTTCAGAGTCCATATACTTTCAGAGTCCAGTCTCCTTGTCATGTAGTACACAGCAGTGAAGTCTTTACTGCAACGCCCAGTCTGTGAGACGCCTTGAAGGTCCTTCACAGGAGTTCTCTGCAAAATGCCCACGGAAGCACTGACATGTAGCAGGAATGGCAGTGTGATTGTAGGAAGTACATAGTTTTTTTAAAATGGAATATTACACACCAGAGTAATATACCAATCACTTTGGTGTTCAAACGTATTATGGAATAGTTTTGCAATATTGTAATTGAAACTTTCTTTTATTCTCTGGGAGTGAAGTTCATCCCAGTGCAGAGGGCCAGCACTAAGTGGTGCTTAGACCTCGTGCTAGCTGCGCGCACATGGGTGAATTTCATCCTGAATGAGACAGCCATAGAGAGAATTCTGAGGAAAAGGACGGAGGGAAAGAAGAGAGGGGGAAATATTACTTGAAGCAGAAAACATTCTTACCACTTTTTATATATCAAACACTATTTGCCTGGCAGGTACCTAGATTTATTCTTTTGAATCAAGAAGCCCAAGCAATAGGAATAAAAGTCTGCTGTACTCTTGGGAACAACAATTAATGGGCAAGTACATTAAACAGTAGCAGGTTATTGTCCTCCCCATGAGTTTCCCAGTAATTAAAGAAACATTTTTGTATAAACATACCCTAAAAAGATTTGAAAAACTAATTGTTAAAACAGAAAGGCAAAAAATGGTATATGCTCTTACTACAGACACATGGCCCCAGAACCTCTGCTCATATAAAATGGTGAGTTTTAAACCTGTGTCCCTCTACAATAAAAATAGAAACCAACAAGAAATCCAGAACTTTTCATTCTTTTATCTTACGTAAGTTTACCTTACACAAATGTTTACAATATATGCAAATACAAGAAAGTACACAAATGCTTACAATTACATAGATAATGTAAATCTATGTCCTGAGGTTTAAAAAAGAATAGTCCATATTTTTCCCATCAGCAGTATTAATTGTAGTTTGTTATACGACTGGAAGCCATGAGTTAGATGTTCAAACTGATTAACATTCTTTGGAATAAGGCAGCATTTTGTGTGGTGTAATAGATTGAGTCACTAGAGCAGGAAATAAATAAATAAATGATTTAAAAATGAATCTGGCTTTATGCCAATTACTAAACAAAAATAATGGGGTATTTTTTAAAAACAGAAATAGGTGAACAATCACATCTTAGTTATCAAATATCCCAGAGGTAATCTAACATGCTGCTCAAAAACATTTATTTTATTATTAAAGGCACCCCCCACAAAAGAATAAAAGAGAATACGGATTGATTAACTACAAAGTACTGACTGACGAGTGAGCCAAAATACCAACTAATGGGTTAGCTAAAAGCTTCTTTCTAAATGAACTCATGTGGCATTTAAGTCTATTCTGAGCTACAACTGATTAGTGCTAGTAGGAAAAACCATGTAGAAAACTGAATGGACGGAGGGATCATAGCCGAGCGTGGCGAGGGGGAGGGGGAATCAAAGCAAGAAGGTATGGAGGCAAGGCTTAATGCATGGGAAAGAGTGTAGTCTTCATAAACTAAGAAATAGTGAGTATTTAATTTGATGGTTCTTAGAAAAAACTTCTAAGGTAGTGTCTCTTTCAGGAAGCATGCCAGGATACAAAAAATAATTCTTATGTGGAGGACATGGGGGAAGGAAGGGAAGAATACCATGATACATGAAAGAATCAAGAATAGTAGTCACATTACCCTTTGTGCTGAAATCCTTTTTTATTTTGCCCAAAAAGAGACATGTTAAGACTTTTTTGGCTGCCTATAGACTGTAGCACCCCCATTAGATTCATGCAGCTAGAATCTTGTGCCTGTATAGAGCCCCATTTACCTGGGAACCCCCGTCTTCCAGAAGTTTCATACATACATTTTCAGTTTAGGTGGCTTATGAAATATTAGGCACTGATCCTGCAAAACTAGTGTGTGTGGACAGACCCCTGCAACTGCACACCTTCCAAGTGTCATACAACTTGAGTGACATTCCACATCTGGCAGGTGTGACTGTACGCCTGCATCTCTAGTAAATTACGATGCTTTTTTTGGGGTGGGGAGGAGAAGAAGAGATCATGAGGGAGGAGAACCTCCCCCCAAAATATCCTTTAGCCTAGGACAGTGTGCAGTGTGGGTTCTGGCCACACTACTTCTACTGAATGCTATTAACAACATGCATTTCATCTGGCTTATTCCTGACTAAGGCCTGATGTCCCTACCTCAGGAGGCAAACAACTATGAATCAGAGTAGTAGAAGACCCCACCTGTATATGGTCCAAAAAGTTCATAATTTTATTTAATAAACTTATACTTCAAGACAACAAACCTCACTTTTGAATGTAATATTAGCACCTATAAGGCCTAATGTCTCAGAGCATTGGTAAAGATTAAAAGTTGTTTCCATCTAAAGGATGTTTGGTGAACTCTCCATAAGATGAGTTTGTTGAGTCTAGTTTAGCTCCCGTATCAGAAATTCAATATCACACTTTGCACTAACAGGCAGACTCAGCAGAGACACCAAACATTGATTGGGCCATCGAAACTGAACTAGCCCTGCTATCCCCCAGAGGAAGTTTCCCCCCTCACTCTCAGATCAAGGTTGAAGAATGCTGGCTGGGGACTGTGTGTGAAGCTTGCCTTATTTATGCCTTATAGGTAAACAGAGGACTTCATTCACCAGGGCTGTTAAAAACACCTTTCATTAGCAATAAATCCAGAGGTTTTTTTAAAGCTGAAATGTACTGTTCTATGCAAATTAGCTCATTAAATAATTTGCACAAAATGTCACATGGAACAACACACAGCTTGACAGCTATACACCTGTGCTACAACTTGCAGGATCATCACTTTAGACTTTTGAATTATCCATAGTCATCTCAGCACTCTCGTTGGGACCGTGACAAAACCCAGTCTTGAATGATGGAGCATCTTCTTAGTTTTACAGAGAGTATAATATTAAAGTATGGTTAGAAAGTCAGAGAAAATAATCCCATTTTACTTTCTATATCTGCTTCCTTTTTTCTCAAATCATTTCTGCTTAACTGGCTAAAAAAACCGAGAGAGAGAACGTGGGTGAAGTAATATCTTTTATTGGACCAACTTCTGAGACAAGCTTTCAAGCCACACAAAGAAAAGCTGTGTCTGGTTCAAAAACTTGTGTCTCTCACCCAGCTTGTCTTTCTAATATCCTGGGACCAACACGGCTACAACCACACTGCATACATATTAAAAAAGACACTGGTATTAGAACTAATTATAGCTACAGAGCAAATTGTATTGTATGTTTCCCCATACACCATCAAAATTGCAAACTATGCTCTGTTTCCAAAATTTTTCTTGCTGAATGGGTACAGCTTGGTTTTCAGATACCAGGCTAAGCATGCAGTGTTAGCAGCTAAATTTTTTGACTTGTAACAGTAAAATGTAATTCATGGAAGGAAAATGTATGTGAAATACAAGGATGTTAATTTTAGAATTACTCAGTCAAACCAACCCTTGGTAAAGCTTAATGATGTTTGTAAATCTCACAAAGAAGAACATCTCATGTTCATCTTTTCTTTTCTAGGGAACCTCTGGATTCTTTCAAGGATATTTAGCATCCCATCATCACCCATAGTAGTTTTTGCTTAGTATACTAGACAAAAACAGCTGACCTAGGCCAGGTCTACACTTACCTGAAAATTTGGCGGCAATTGACAGGACTTACACAGAGTAGCTTGCGTAACTCCTGTCCACTTCTTAACTTCCGTTGTGCGCAATGTCTTTGCTGTGTTGTGCCGATGGGAAATCGGTTCTTGTTGACCCAGTGCTACGCTACTGGAGAGGGTGGTTTTAGTGCATCAACTTCTGGATCGATTGAGCAGATCTTCACTGACCACTCAATCGACCAGCAAGATGGATCTGACGGCAGCAAATTTGCCGCTGTCAGTGTGTACATAGCCCTAGACTTCCACTAGAGTCGGTTTATGCAACTCCTAACTTGGAAGGTATCCCTTTTGGGATAGCAAGAGCACATCCAATGCTCATCTCCTTAAGGATCAAGCAATTAAGACAATGAATCATTGTTTTTCAAACTTAACAGTTTCCTCTGAGAGCATACATTAGTCTTAACTTTCTTGGTATATATGGAGTTTGGTGGGAGAGAAAAAAAAACAGCACATTTTGGCTGATTAGAGAAGCATTCTACAAATAAATTTTGATTCAACTTCATTTTAATGATGTGTTTGGAGTGGTGTTGTAACCATGTTGGTGCCAGGACATTAGATAGACAAAGTGGATGAGGAATATCTTTTATTGGACTAACTTCTGTTGGTGAAAGAGATGAGCTTTTGAGTTACAGAGCTCTTCTTCAGGTCTGAGAAGAACTCAGCGTGTCACAGCTAAATACAAGATGGAACAGATTGTTAAACATAAGTAGTTCATACATATTCTAAGGGACCATTCAAGGTGCAGTGGCCTGTTAACACCTCTATAGTCATAGGACAAAAAAAGGGTAGTTAGTGGGTTACAGATTTTTGTAATAAGCCATAAACCCAGTATCTTTATTAAGATCATGATTTTTACTGTCTAACAAAGTTATAAATTTACGCTCCCAGACCTAACGTTTGAAAGTGTTGTGTAGGTTTCCTTTGAGATTGAGGATTCAGAGGTCGGATATTGAGTGATTGTTTTGTGAGAAGTGTTGGCACACATGCAATATGGTGTTTTTGTCTTTTATCATTTTTTACGTGAGTTCATTCAAGAGCGTAGTGATTGCCTGCTTTCACCCACATAGCTGTTATTGGGGCACTTAGTGCACTGGATGAGGTACATCACATTAGTAACATTCACATTGTAATAGGTATGTATACGATCCATGAATCTTGAAAGGTGTGTTGTGGGGGGTATTCATCAATGAAGCAGTGGAGATATGTCTGCAGGTTTTGCCTCGTGTTCTAGCAGGATCTGTTGCTGCTTTGAGTTGGTGTGTTTTGGGTCTGTGGGGAGCTCACTTCTGAAGATGAGCTTGTAAACATTGAGGGGTTGTTTGAAGGTCAGAAGACGGAGCTCAGGTAAGATTTTTTTTAGGATGGGGTTCCCAGCAAGTATGGGTTATAGTTGTTTGATGATACCCCATATGGGTTCTAATGTGGGGTGGCAGGTGACAACTAGGGAGGCCAGAGGTTTATTTTTGTCTGTATTGAAGTGGGTTCTCTCAGGTTATTTGGTGGCCCATTCCAGGAGGTGATCTACTGCTCTGACTGAGTGTCCTTGTTTAGTGAAGGCAGTTTTAAGTGTGAAGGGATGAATCCAGAATTTTTTCTTCAGACCATATTCTGTGGCATCTGAGGGCCTGGCTGCAGAGAACAGATTTCTTGATGTGTTTGGGAGTATTACTGGATCTGTGAAAGTAAGTCTGGGGAGCTGTGTATTTCTTGTGTATAGTTGTCTGTAAGGTTCCCTTCCTCATTCAAGTGCCTTCATTCTCCTGTGAGGCTGACAAATGCTAAATCACATCAGTATAAAATGCTTTCATTACTCTAATTTAAAAGAAAAAAATAAAAATGAAATGATGCTCTAAGTTAACAGCAACACCAGTGCATTTCTGTAGGTTTCCACTTAGATTGTAAGTTATTTGGAAGAGGTATTGTCCTTTTTGCTTTGTACAACACCAAGCATGCTGTTAGTATTTAAATAATAATTTTCATTTTTGGAAGATTAGGAATTTGAAAATATGAACCTTGACACAATCCTCCTCCTCCTCCTGATTCTAAATTCCAAGTTTAAGTTCCCTACAAAAAGACAATGACACCACAATGCTGTGCTATATAAGATAACATTTTTCTTCTGGTTAATAGGTTCATTGACTTCCAAACACTGAAACTATAAAACAACCTTCGCTGTTTTAGCCATCTCATAAACAAGAATTAAATTTAATACTAAATAAAACTAAAAGACATCCATATAACATTTATTTACACAATACCCACATTAAAATATATCACACGCTTGAGACAGATGCGTCACCGTCTATGCTATGAAGGAGAAAGTTAATCTCTGTTCTGTATCAATAATTATGAACAATCCCAAAACACAAAATTTAATTACCCAGCTAATCGTCCCCTACAAAATGCAACCTCCTTATCTGAGATTAAAGCTATCTTTTTGTGTTGTCCTATTTAAGTCTTTTTAAGGATCTCATGACCATTCTTATAAACATACATAGCAGAAGTGTATCACTAACTATCTCCAAACAGACTAGATCAGTTAGTGATTTCCAATAATGATGCACTTAGGCCCCAATCTGCAAACACTTAAGCATATACATAATTTTAACCATGTGATAAATCCCACTGTATTCAAGAAAGGGACAGAGCTGTTGACAGACTGCAAGTGAGTAGTATTTGCAGGATTAAGGCCTCAGGTATGATTCAGAAAAATAAGAAACAATATGTGCACATATTGTTTAATTACTCTGATACCTACAGAAATGCAAGTCATTGCTCAGATTCCTTTGGGGGTAGAGGAAGAAGGAGGGGGAACAACAACATATGAGCACCTAAATAGAGCTCCCATAAATCTTTTAGGATAAATTTTGTTCTCAGTTACATCCATGCAATCCTATTGAAATAAGTGTGTTTTCCCAGATCTAAATGAGGCCTTCAATCAAGCATAATACAAATCATATTGTTTTACCAGATCATGGTGTACTCTGGATTACAAAATGGAAGCACGTCCTTTTTGTCTTACTTCACACTTTTTTTTACAAAGTAAAATGGTATTTTAAAAATTCATTTGTGGTGTGTTTAGTGCTTTAAGATTATTTTTTTTATAGAGAGTACAGCTACAGCATAGTCAGTAGCAGTGCAAGTTTTCCCAAGACTGCTCTGTTGTTGTCCCATGTGGATGGGCCATTTCTGGGTTGATAGGTCTATTTCAATCCTTGTACTTAACCGTCTATTTAATGCTTGGCCTCTCTGATGAAACTGCCCATGTCAGTTGTGCTGGTGATTTTCAAAGGCATAACTGTTCTCTAGGATCTGTAGAGCCCTGCAAATCCACAGATATCTCCTTTATATCCAGGGACCATTGTTTGCAGCTCGCGGATTGGATGCCGATCTCAAAAGGTGGGGAAGCAGCTAAGGATATGATTAGGTCAGCTGTTCGGGGGCCCCCAGGGCAGGGTGACAATCAGCTGTTCGGGGGGCCCCGGATGGGGAGGGGACTGGCCGCTAAACTGCTGATTGGCGGCCCCAGGGCTGCTACTGCAGGTGCGGATAAACACGAAAGAGTGTGTGGATCACGGATACAAGTTTATTCTGGCGGATGCAGATCAGATGTGGATCCACATTTTTGTATCTGCGCAGAGCTCTAAGGATCAGGACCACAAACACCAAGACATTCCAACAGGCCAGTAACAGCTGTAGCCTACTTTATATTGTTAGAAAGTTTTGGAAGGCTTAATGCAGAATTCAATAGCCAACATTTCTAAAAGTAAAAAGTGGATTTTTTTTTAAAAACAGCAGTGCAAACAAAAACAAGAAATAGCAACCACTAGTTAATTATTATAAGAACTTTGATGTTTAATATTTAAACAAAATGTACTATGTTTACTTGAACAAGTTCTTCTGAATGTTGAAATCATTATTAAAACAGGAGAAAACTGGTCTGCAGTCTTTGACAGTGGGCTCCCATAGTGCTGGTATTTCCAACACTATTTATCAGCAAGAAGACTGTTGCCAGTAGGAGACTCAGGAAATTTAAATTTCAGTTTAAAATAGTTATTTTCAAATACATTTTGCAGTTTATTCTTAGTGAGACATGCTCTCTCACAATGTGACCTTTCAAACTGCTGTGTTGCATTCATTTTGGACAGTTTCCTATCAAATATTACAGATAACTATGTTAGCTCCAGGAAATAAAATAGATGGCTAAAGTAGGTTTGTATTTTCAGACATCCCTCACTTTTTTTTTTATTTAAAGTTAGGAAAAGGCAAACAATAAATGTAAAGCCACCCATTGTGTTCTGCAAAGACCAAAAGCTGACACAGTCCATTTTCCTGCTTCACCCAATATGTCCAATAACCACTGCAGAAGCAGCTCACTGAGTCACTGAAGCAGGAAAAAGGAAGAGTCTTCTTGTTGCGCTGCATCAATCTCTCTGGGTTGGTGGGTGGCTGTTGCTGATACAATTTGATTCAAAGCCTACCGAAGCCAGTGGTAAGACTCCCATTGACTTAGATGGCCACGGGATCAGGCCCAAGAGAGCCCTCTCAAGTCCTGCTCATCTGAAAACAAGACTGGACTTGTAGGAATGTGTTTTGTGGTGTGTTTTGTTTCTCAAATGCATCAACTTGCAATGCCTATTAGTAACTTCAGAACAAGGTACCTAAACATATTTTAGAACACAGTTTTTGGATGTCTGCAGACTATCTAAACAAGAGATGAGGGTATTATCTGTTGTGCATATGAAGAGCTTTCATACCTGTTCTATCACAGAGATAAAGTAAACAGTTGGCAGTCTTAGTCATCATGAACAGCAACAATGCAAACGAAGATAGAAAACAAACATAAGCATTGCTGCTTCACAGTACAATCAAGATTATTTTTATGTATATGGAAGTTATCAGAATCTATTAATTATTATGGCTCCCACAGCAGAGTAAGTAACATTTTAAAAGCATGGGAAACTGCCCTCAGTGACATTTAATCAGAAACATATTGGCCAAAGATATGTACCAATAAAAGAACTGTTACAATTAGTGTAAAATTTTGTATGTCATATTACGGTCTTTTACAGAGGATATTAATTACCCCATGCAAATTGGCATCTTGAAAAACATGCTAATCATGCTCCTATTAAAGATGTAAAATAAGATGGATACTGTTTCAGATGCTTTGGAACAATCCAAAATTGGTGAATCGCTGGAATATGATTTTAGCTCACAATGCCAAAAACACCATCAGAATGGAATTCCTACATGTCCCAAAACTCTGTTTATTACACAATGTGAAAAATATGTTAAGATCCATACAATATTTCTTCATTCTCAATAGCAAAAAGAAAAACAAAGCTAACTGGAAACCCAAAACTTCACCAGACATCATGTACTGATTATGAGAATTAAAAAACAAAAACAAAACAAACTTATGTAAAGGAGGAGTTACAGAGTCCTGGAAAACTTGGCAGATTTTGCCTTCATTTGGAATTTCTTCCTTCGTTCAGTACAAACTGAATATAAATCTGGAACTGATCTTCATAATGGAATCAAAACTTTGAAAGAATAGCCATATCATGCCATTAGTTTATAAGCGTAACTCCTCACTGACTTAAATGGGGAATTTCTTTAAAAGTGATAGCACGATAAAGAGCGCAATCCTGCATCAGTACAGTCAATGGGAGTTTTATTAACTTTAATGAGCACTGAATGAGGTCCTTAACAGATACGGTTATATCTAATTATTTTCCACATTTCAATGTTCCTATGTAGTATAAATATTTAATGACACTACTGTCAGAATTTTTTATTTTTCTTTATTCTCCTTGCTGAATTTATCAGTGCTGTTGGCAGCAATATGTCAACTAACAAAAAGCAACTCTATTTGAAACTCCTATTGTCTGTTGCTTATGACCTTTCTGAAAAATGCCCGTTAAATTGAATGTGTGACATTTCAACCTAAGACCAAAAGTGATTTATTTTTAAGTTTGAGCAAAATCCATTCAGTTAATGTTCATTAAAATAATAATTTTTTCTGTTTTAAAATGCATTTATTTGGATTTAAATAACTAAAACCGGACACCTATCCAAGACTCTAGATACCTTAATACAACACTTAAAATACAATAAAATCCCAGCAGCTTTAAAATGATCAACTTCACGGAACTTCAGCCAGCCAACTACAACTACAACTGTTCAGTGTTAAGGAAAGTACATCTCAGTTCTCTTCCAAAGGCCAAATACATACAAGTCTTTTGCAGTGGGCCTGAACGGCCACCAACTTCTATTTCAGATTAGATATGGGGGGAAGAAAGCTCTGGAGCCATCACAGGAAATGTCCTGCTTGCCCCTGTCTTTTTTAATGAGAAGATTCCAGCTCAGGCACCTCTGGTGACTACAGCTGTGGCAGAAGGACATGGGGAGAAAAACAGGGTTACTTACCAGTAACTGTTGTTCTTTGAGATGTGTTGCTCATGTCCATTCCAATATAGGTGAGTGCACGCCACCGTGCACAGGTTCCTGGAACTTTTTTCCCCTTAGCAAGACCCCGTAGGGTCGGCTTAGGCGCCCCCTAGAGTACCGCGCTCATGCCGCAGTATGAGGCACCGCCGACCCTACGGGCCCTCAGTCCCTTCTTTCTGCTGACTCCGACAGTGGGGACAGAGGGTGGGTGTGGAATGGATATGAGCAACACATCTTGAAGAACAACATTTACTGGTAAGTAACCCTGTTTTCTACTTCAAGTGATTGCTCATAACCATTCCAATGTAGATGATTAAAAAGCCACACTTTGGAAGTGGGTAGGAGTTACCGGTGAGCTGCTCTCATCAGCATGGTTCTGCTGAATCCCGCATCCTCTCTCGCCTGCTGCACGATGGCCTAGTGGGACGTGAAGGTGTGCACCAACGACCAGGTGGCAGCTTTGCAGATGTCCTGCAGGGGCACCCTCTCCAGGAAGGCCACAGACGAGACCTGGGCTCTGGTTGAGTGCGCTGATACAGCCCCTGGAAGCGGTACGCTCGCCTGCTCGTAGCAGCACTTGATGCAGTCGGTGATCCATGCGGAGATGCACTGGGTGGAGACAGGTGAGCCTTTCATCCGGTTCGCCACTGCAATGAACAGCTGCATAGACTTCCGGAACGGCCGTGTCCTCTCGATGTAGTAGGCCAGGGCTCGTCTCACGTCTAGCGAGTGCAATCTCCGCTCCTCCTCCGACCCATGCAGTTTTGGAAAAAACATGGGGAGGAAGATATCTTGGTTATAGTGGAACTGGGAGACCACCTTAGGCAGGAAAGCTAGATGAGGTCTCAACCACACCTGGTCCTTACAAAACACGGTGTAGGGGGGCTCTGAGGTCAAAGCTCTTATCTTGGAAACCCTCCTAGCTGAGGTAATGGACACCAGGAATGCTACCTTCCAAGAGAGGACGAGCAGTGGACATGTAGCCATGGGTTCAAAGGGGGGCCCCGTTAATCTGGAGAGGACCAGGTTTAGATCCCAGGGAGGCACCGGCTCACGGACCTGCAGGTAAAGCCTCTCCACCCCCTTTGAGGAACCTGACTAACATGGGGTGGGAAAATAAGGATCTCCCCTCTAGCGGCTGGTGGAAAGCTGAGATAGCCGCCAGGTGGACTCTCAGGGAGGCTAGTGCCAAACCCTGGAGTTTCAGGTGGAGCAGACACTCCAGGATTGCCTGAATAGGCGAGCAGCTCAACGGGATGCCCCGGGACTCTGCCCAGCAGGTAAACCATTTCCACTTGGCCCGGTACACGACCTGTGTGGAAGGTTTTCTGCTGCCCAGCAGAATTTGTTGGACCTCCGCCAAGCAGGCTCTCCCCCTCAGTCAGCCACAGAGCTTCCAGGCCATCAGGTGGAAGGAGTCCAGGTCTGGATGGAGCAGGCGACCCTGGTCCTGGGAAAGCAGGTTGTAATGCCTCGAGAGCTCCATGGGTGGGGCGATGGAAAGGTCCAGCAGCATATTGAACCAATGCTGTCTTGGCCAGGCTGGGGCAATGAGTATCATGTCCGCTCTGTCCCTCTTGATTTTCAAGAGAACCTTGGGCAAGAGCGGAACGGGGGGAAAACGCGTACATGAGGGTCCCCTTCCACTTGATGAGGAATGCATCAGAAATGGAGCCTGGCTCGCGACCCCGGAGCGAGAAGAACCTCAGGCACCTCCTGTTCCAGGACAACGTGAACAGGTCCAGTTGGGGAACACCCCCCTTGCGGAAGATAAAAGTCACCACCTCCAGGTCCAGTGTCCAGTAGTGGCGGGGTAGAAATGACCTGCTGAGGTGGTCCACCTCATCATTCCTGACCCCTGGAAGGTGAGAGACAGATAAATGAAAGTTGTGCCTCACCACAAAGTCCCACAGTCGAATGGCCTCCTGGCAGAGAGCCGAGGAGCGTGCTCCCCCTTGCCTGTCCATGTAAAACATGGCCACTGTATTGTCCGTCAGGAACTGAACCACCCTACCCCTCAGGAATCTGAGGAACACCTTGCAGGCCAACCAGACCGCTCTGAGCTCCCGTACATTGATACGGAGGCTCTTCTCCTCTTCCGACCACAGCCCCTGGGTGCTCAGGTCGGTACTGATGTGGGTACCGTGACAAAGTCCACCACCTGGTCCTGGGGCAACCCCTCTGCGAACCGCCTCACGGATTCCCAGAGGTTAAGATTGTTCCTCCCTAGGAGGGCGTGGTGGTTCATAATGCGGAGCTGCAAAGCCCCGGTGGAGTATACTTTATGCCCAAACAAGTCAAGTTCCTTGTTATCCTTGTTCTTCGGCGTGGTGCCTGGGCCACCTTGCCTGTCCCTCTGGTTGGCCGCATCAACCACCAGAGTCCACAGGGCTGGGTGTGTATACAAAAATTCAAACCCCTCTGACGGGACATAGTATTTTTTCTCAGCGCCCTTGGATGTGGGTGCAACTGAGGCAGGGGTTTGCCAGAGGGCCCTGGCCAGCTTAAGAACCCTCTCGTGTACAGGTAGGACCACCCTTGATGGTCCTGCTGATCAACAACCCTGAAGAGAGGATCCTCCTCCTCCAGAGCTGCTAGGTAACAAAGAGTCCTTGAGTTCTAGGTTTAGGTTAGAAGCCACCCTTTTCCGGAGCTCCTGGTGCACCCTGAAGTCTGGGAGGGGCGCCCTGCAGTCTCTGGCAGCCACCTCATCTGGGGAAGAAGAGGAGGATTGTTGAGGGGGCCCTGTGGATGGTCCCTCCTCAGGATCTGATTCCTCCTCCGAGGAATGGCCCTTAGCCTGTTGGCTTGGTTGGTGGGGGAGAGGGGGGTGGGCGCACCGGCTGCGCCATGGAAAATGGGATTGACACAGTCCCCTGTCCCACCTGTGCCCCTCATGGGCCCCAATAAGGCCACTGCCAGGGCCCTTGCAGCCACCCCGGTGCCGGCATCAGTACCGGCTGTGGAGCGTCATGAGGGAGGCGGGTGCCCTTGTCTTTGTGGGACCCGAAGCTGCTGGACCCGTGCCGACGATGCCTGCGGCTTTTACTGGTCTTAGTCCGGGACCGGCCTCTCGATGACCTCAACGAAGTAAAAGAATATCGGTGCTGCCGTGAGGTGCCGATGGGAGCTGGACGACGCCCTCCGTCTCGGCACCAAGGACTTCTGGTGCCACTTGCCCTTCGGGGACTGGGAACAGTGCCAACCATGGTGTCTCAGTGCTGAGCCTGACCCCAAAGACCGAGATCTGCAACGGGTCAAGGTGGCCAGTCTTTCGGTGCTGGGCTCCGTGCCGGAGATCGGGTCCGGTGCCGTGGTGGCAAAGGGCTCGGTGCTGGGGTGTGGGAGCTGCGCGCACTGCATGAGGTGGACTTGGAGCAGTGCCGCCTCAAGCATGATGCCTCCGGTGCCGGGGACTGACCTCAGCGCCGCGGGGAGGATGAGCTTGACAACTCCAAGTCGGAGCTGTGAGGGGAGTTGCCGTGCTCTACCCTCCATGGCTGTCTGGTGGGAGGCTTCTCCCCTGATGGGGGTCTTGACCATCCACCTGGGGCACCTAGTGCGGGTTTACCCCAGGACACCAGTCCTCGCACCGTCGGCCGAGGGGGAGGGGGAGGGGGACGGAGGTGTGGGCATGGCTATGGCCATTAAGGACTGTGCCGCGTGGAAAGCCTCCGGTGTTGACGGTCCTTGCAGGGGAGCTCCCCCACCCCCAGGGGTCGGGGGAAGCTCCCTGCGTGGAAATGCAGGTCCTGGAGCAGGCTCAACGGGCTGTGGCTGGTGCATCTCTTCGCTCGACCCCGGCCGCGCAGGCGGTGTGGGGGAGCATGGGCACTCCGCGCCCTGGCACCGTTTATTCTTGGGTACCAGAAATGGGCAGCACTGAGTCAACTCTGGTGCCGGTGGAGCGCTCTGCACCGAGGAGACACTCAGTGCCAAGGTGGAACACGGCGGTTCGGAGGCCGATTGGAGTGCTGCCTCCATCAGAACAGCCTTCAGCCGAATATCCCGCTCCTTCTGAGTCCTCGGCTTGAAGGCTTTACAAATCTTGCACTTGTCCCTCCTATGCTGCTCTCCCAGGCACTTGAGGCAGCGATCATGAGGGTCACTCACGAGAAGAGGCTTGCCGCAAGCAGCGCAAGACTTGAAATCAGGTGAGCTGGGCATGGCCTGGCCCTAAGCCCCTAAGGGCGTCTACTCTAATGCTAACTAACTTAATACTAAACTATTCAAACAACAATTAACAGTCAGTAAGGGGATTGCTACTTGCGAAAGGCAAGAGGCAAGACGTTCCAGCAACTGTCACGGGCGGAAAGAAGGAACTGAGGGCCCATAGGGTCGGTGGTGCCTCATATACTGCGGCATGAGCGAGGTACTCCAGGGGGCGCCTAAGCCAACCCTACGGGGTCTGCTAAGGGGACAAAAGTTCCAGGAACCAGTGCACGGTGGCGTGCACTCACCTATATTGGAATGGATATGAGCAATCACTCAAAGTAGAATGATTCTTTAGGCAGGCTGGTCCTAGGCCATTTAGGGCTTTACGGATCATAAAAAAAAAAAATCTTTAAACTCCACCTGGAGACCAATGGGCAGTCAAAGCAGATCCCAGAGCAGTGGTGCCATATGTTCCCAGCATGATGCCTCCCTCAATAAGCAAAGCACTTCATTCTACACTAGCTTTAATCTGAACAGTTTTAAGGTACAGCCTTAAGTGAAGGTTTCCACAGTAATGTTAAATTGCCCATGCTGCATATAAAGAAATATCATAAACATAAACACACATTTCCCAAAGAAAAATTAACATCCTCAGAGGTGGCTCTAATTTATAGACTGCCTGTGATAGAGCCCTATGGAGACATTTGGGAGCCCAGAATAGCCAGAGCACTCCTCCTGTCCTAGACCTGCCCTATACTGGATTGGCATAAATGAGCCATAAAGCAGTCCAGAAATGTGGCTCTTAAATTCTGACTTGGCTGATGAATAGAAAGTTTTGATTTACTTTAAAATTGGGATGAAAATCACAATCAAAGCCAATGGCTTTAATATACAGAGAATGTTTTATATGTTTTTTTAATTGTGGCAAAATATTTTGGTACACTGTATATATGTTTGTTATATATTCTACTTTCCACAAATGGGAGGTTCCATATGGTACAACATATTGTACTGAAACTGAGAAAAAAAACCCACAAAAACTAACTGAAATTATACATGAAATCCTATCTTAATGCACTGCAAAGGTTAGGAATTGCAATGCACAAAACTCAGCAATACTTAAGGCTAAATGACTTTGACAGCACTGTTATCTTGACTGCTTTGCATATATTTAGTATTTCTGATTGTTTATGGCCATGATCCTGTGGGCCATTTCGTGTGGGCAGACCTTCGGGCTCATATGGAGACCCATGACCTCGTGTTCTGCATTTTTGCAGGACACGGACACCAGTCGCCTAGGGGAACATGCACTGGGCTTCAAACCAGAAGACCATGAGCACCACCCCCAGCTCCTCCACAGTTAGTATTCCTGCCCACTTCTTCATACTCCTTTGGTGGGATTCTGGAGAATATGCAAGAGCTGCTTGGGACAGAGGGCACTGTTTCAGGGCCTGATCAAGTGCAGGGTCCCCACTACCAAGATCAGGCCCAGATTAAAGAGTTTTGGGGCCTGGAAGTAGACCCTCTACTAACTTTCCTTAAAGTGCCCCTGCCCTTATGTACTCCATCCCACACAGATCCTAGAATGCCCCTCTCTCCACCCCCACATACACCCCTAAATGCCCCTCCCACCCCACATATATGCAAATAACTCTCCATCAATCCTCACTTACTCTGACAATCCTCACGTATATCCCAGCAGCCTTGACATACATCTGGTTCACTGCAGTCCCCCAGCACTTCAGTCGTACTGGCCACTGTCCCCCAACATCTTCTACTCATCCCCAACTGTCCCTACTCACCCCACAGCCCACAAACAACTCACTGCCAGCCTCTTACACACTACCCCTGGACCTTCCTGGCTGCTCATTAGCTCTGCTCCTGTCCCAGGCTACGATGGCTCTTTCCAATCCCGGACACCTAGCTCCACTCGCTCCCATTGCCCACCCCTCACTCTCACAGGCCTATGCCACTCAGGTTTGGCCTGGCTGCTCCTCTCACATGATGGAGAGACAGTTGGGCCAAACCTGAGAGAGAGGCATTGCAACCTGGTGCATGGGGCTACTTCACCACTCGATCTGTTTTGTTTTCTGGTGGTCGGGGGCCCCCCCGGAGGTGGGGGCCCTGTGCAAGTGCATCAAGAACACACTGGTTAACCCAGGCCTGAGCAAAAGGTATGTCAGATTCAAGGTCTGCACTAGGGTGTTTGCCTAGAAGCTAAAGCCAAGAAGAATGTCCAGCCCCAGCAAGTGAGGGCATATGGGATTCTGCATTTGGATCTCCTCACAGCAGTCTGGTGAGTGTCCAACAGTGGGGAGCTCAAACATATATCTGTGACACTGCCATTTTAGGGGAAGCAATTACCATTCATCCATTTCATAGATGACTGAGAAGTTGTGCAAGATTACTTCAGGAAGAGTTGGGAACAAAACTGAGGTCTCTAATAGGACAGATAACTGTTTCTGCTATATTACCATTCAGAACGAACATGTCAAATTATATCCTTGGCTATTGTCTCTAACCACTAGAACACAAACTGCTCCCAGAATCAGGAACAGAATTTGGGAATCCTGATCCCTCAAATTTCAGTGCTCTCTCATATATAATTATGTGATATACTGGCAAAATGTGTTTTGTGTCTCCTCTGTGGGTTCGCCCCCATCCAGGATAATAACCAGGGTGGATTAAAAAAAAATATATATATAAATAAATAAAATTTTTTAATTGAATTTTATTATTGAAATCAGATAAATATTTTTATTAAATGAACCTATTTTAAATCAATTTTGAAATTGACTACCTATGTTGAGGCCTAAACTTATTATCATCTATTAAAATAATTTAAATTAAATACAAAAAATGTTAAGCAATACATATTTGCTGCCAAGTTTTAAAGGAAGTCAAACCACTGAACTGGTGGAAGTTACTCGCTAAGCACCTGGAACACAGTTTGTTGACATGCTAAACCAGCTTTTGACAGCAGTAGCCTCTTCTCCAAGTGCAGAGAGAATATTTTCTTCTTTTCAGTTTATTGGGCTATTTCAATTCAATGACTAGTTCATACAAAGTTAAGAAGTCAATTGAGAGCTGTGAAAGCAGGAAAGCTTGTTTTCCTCTTTCACTCTAGGAATAAGTAGGTGGGAGGATAAAATCTAACCTTTCTAAAATCTCAAAGGACATGTTGACCAGAAACAATCAGTTCAATTTGCTAACTACAGATAATACTTTCTTTTTTAATAAATTGGTCAGATCAGTAAGACATGTTTGATAAATATTTTTTGTATGTATCCAGAACATTTAGGGTAGTTTTATTTAATAAAACAATTAAAATGGTGTTTTATTTGAATATCCATCCAAATAGACCTGGATATAAATTGCAAGTAAAAAAATTAATCATCTAGTAAATAAGAAATAGTCACCATTTTCTAACATAAGATACGTAAAAATTAAGAATCTGAATAAATGTAAAGCAAGCTACATAACTGCTTAAACAAATATGTATAGATATAGCATAGTCTCCTGGTGAACAAAAGGAGGCACCCACTTTAGTGTAAAGTCTATTTTTTGTTGCAAATCAACATGCTTTAATGGACACTAACCAATGAGAATTAACCTTTCTTTAGGAAAATAACTAAAAAGTACGACTGAAAAAACACAATTAAAATCAATTATTTAAATCAATATTTCTTTTTTGCTGATTTAAATCATTTTGATTTAAAAATCAATCCATCCTGATAATAAACTTGTTTCATCAACTACTCCTACAGCTCAAGTGGAAAAGGTTTGTATTACTGAGAGCAAGGTCCTGAGTTTAATCCCTGCTGACTATCCATATGGGAGAAAATACTATGCAATTCAATCTTAATGCCTACATACACAGGGCTGAATTGAGGCTGACATATTTCATGAGCACTAATTCTACAAATTGTTTAGGGCGAAGTCTATGCAAATTATTTGCAAATATGAAAATTAGTGAATTAAATAATTGGCATGTAATGTCAACGCATGAAGCTGCAAAAAAAAAAAAAAAAGGCAGCTATGTCTTTATACAATCCAATGTTATTTACTGTCATTTTAGTAAATATATTAATGGCTGTATCAAAAAGTATTAATTATTATTCCAAATGTTCACTTATCGGGAGCTATTACACTGAAAAGAGCAGTATTTGGACACCAATTCCCTTTGCAAAATATCACATGATGTAGAATTAGCTAATATTCAACAACTCACAGTAAAGCAAAAAATAAGAAATTCAGTTGATTTATAAGAAAGAGGGAAGAGAGAAAATGGGGAAAGAAAATCCTACAGAATAAACACACCATCAGAATACTGAGTGATAAGAACACCGAGTAGAGTGATCTTCTAGAACACTGAGCATTACTGATGAGAGAAAATGAATTCTTGGAGCTTATAAGGCTTAGTGGCTAATATGGGAACCAGTTGCAACATTCTATTAAACAAGTTGTTATTTTCTTACTCAACTGAGAAACTGGATCTTTACTTTAGACAGACTATAGTCAAGTAAAAAAAGCTGCCAGTTTATCTCATTTTATAATATAAAATTCAGAGATAGCAATCAGTATTTTTAGCTAAAAATTTAGGGAAAAGTGTTAAAAATAT
Source organism: Emydura macquarii macquarii (assembly GCF_026122565.2). NCBI lineage: Eukaryota > Metazoa > Chordata > Testudines > Chelidae > Emydura > Emydura macquarii. The sequence continues at coordinate 3,240,444 of NW_027131527.1, forward strand.
CTAAGTTTTCAATAATAGATTTGATTTTGTACTACATAGCCAATATATTTAGCTCAGATGCTTACTGGGTGACATTTCCTGTGACTGTTCTGCATGCCTAAGATGCCATTTGTTTTATACACTCAACCCCTGCCCCACAGAATCCTAAAACAATTTTTTGCCTTCTAGCCTCCTTTCTTCTTTTAAAAATAAAGAACACAGCAACTGAAGTTTAGGCTGCACTTTTCATCCCAAAGGATCTCAAAATGTGTAAGCTATCCACAAAATAGCTATCTTCAATACACACTGCAAATATCTTATCTACAGTTCAGAATATACCATTGAGATCTGCATTTGTTTCACACATTTGCTCCATACACAGAACTTCAAATCCCCACAAAACAGAATTTTGCACAAAGCAAAAGTGCTTTACAAACACATAGAAAAATCATTTTACTTATCACAAGGATTAAATGCATAAGTCAACTCCACACAACAGGTTAAGATAGGAAATAAAGAAAAATACCTTAACTGATTGAAATTGCAGCTTAATTTTAGGTAGTCACAATGTAATTACTCAACTGGGAATCTGGACAGGATACAAAGGTTAAAGGTGTAACATCCTACCGCTTGTTTAAAGTATCTATGAATTAATTACCACATTTGGCCAAGACCTCAGTTTTATATCTTGTTTGTATTGATTTAGAATTGACTTGGAGAAAAAACATCACTTAACAGATCACCAATACTATCTTCTGCTGTAGTTGGATTTTCTTTAGAGGTCTCCCATTTAAGTAAACACCAGACCCACCTCTATGCAGCCAATGTAAACTGCCAACAGTGGAGAATTCTGAGATTCCAAAAAGTGGCTTAAATTCAATATAAAATTCTCTGCAAAATGGAATTATTCTCCATCCAGTTCTATTTTCCACCCAGTTCTGGGAGAGTCTGCTTGGCAAGTTGCCACAGAACCAGGGACCACGGAAGTCCTGAGAGGTCTGCCTGATTAGTTCCAACTCTGAGATAGTTCACTTTGTGGGATTTCCTGCAGCCTGAAAGCCCTGGGAGCCAAGGCTGTTCAGAAGCAAGAGCCTGGGAGCTGGGGTCAGCCCTGGGCTGCTGAGGAGCCTGAATTCACCAGAAGCCTAGCAGATGGGCTGAAGAGGAATCAAGTTGGTGAACTGGCAGAAAATTGATGGAAACCCACCAGGCTTCTAAAGGAATTCTGTCAAAACTCACACAGTCCTGCAGAATGTTTTGATTTTAATGAATAAACAAATTCTGAAGAAAAAATATTTCTTCTAAATTTTTCTTACTAGTTCTAGTTCTTGCCTTGTAAAATTAGGGACTTATTTTCCTTCTAGGAGAGCTAATCACAGTTTCAGGAATAGCAAACAAGGATATCTAGTAGTTTCTCCTGTGTGTTTTCAGACAGTGGAATTACATAAACTTTTGAGTAATATTCTGTCAACAAAGCAAATGCAAAAGTATACTGGGTTCCCGGCTTTGAACTGATTTTCTTAGTACACCTTGAACAATAATTTTAGCCAATATATTTATTTGTAAGGATAAGATTGTGTCACAGAGGTCATAGAAGTCACGGAATCCGTAACTTCCTGTAACCTCCACGACATTTTCTGCTTCAGCTGGGTAGGTCAGGGCATGAGCTGTCAGCTAGTGGGGACCAGGCAGCTCCCTGCCCCTGTGGGCAGGGGGCAAAGGAAACCCAGAGCTTAGAGTCACAGCGAAGAGTCAGGAACCCCCAGAGCTCCCTGCCACTGCAGAAAGACAAGGAGGGGCAGTCCCTGGAGCTCCCTGCCGCTGTGGGTGGCCAAGGCCCCCACCTGCCGCTGGTGGCGGGGGGGGGAGGGGGGGTCCTGGAGCTCTACCCCACCATGACAGGCAGCAAAGAGCCCTGGAGACTGCGGGCAGTCAAGGGTAGGGGTCCCTGAAGCACTCTGCGACTGAAGGCAGCTGGGGACGGGGTCCCTGGAGCTCCCTGCCGCTTTGGTGGCCAAGGTTCCCACCTGCTGCTAGCAGTGGGGGTCTTGGAGCTCTGAGCTGCTGCAGATGGTAGGGGGGACTTTGGAACTCCCAGCCACTGCAGAGCGGGCGGGGGGGGGGGGGGGCACCTGCAGGTCTGAGCGGTCAGCTCTGAGCCGCTGCTGCCACCAGCATTGGGGAGCCGGCAGATCCAGAGCTACCAGCTTTGGCCCCAGCTTCCAGACTCTGCAAGCAGTGGGAGGGACCCTGCCTCGCTGCTCTCATCGCACACCCCAGTCAGCCCCATTTTGTCATAGTTATTTTTAGTAAGGGTCAGGAACAGGTCACAGCTTCTGTGAATTTTTGCTTATTGCCCATGACCTCTCCCTGACTTTTACTACAAGTAACTGTGACAAAATCTTAAACTTACTTATTTTTTTGTAATGAAATTAGCTAAAATAGCATGCACATCTTAAAACATGGATCTTTTCCATTCAGGTGAGCTCAACTTAAAACAAACTTTTCATATATTTCATATTATAGCTAAAATCAAATAATCAGTAATATTTAAAGTTAGATGTAAAAGCTATTTCAAAAATAATTAGCACAGGTAAAGTTCTCTGTTCTACTTTTTCCAAATTTAGAATGTTTTCCCAATTCCTAAGTTGTAATGAACAACTATATCACCATGTTCCATAAATAAGAGTTAAATAAGTCCATTGCCCGTGCAATGAGAATTACAATGATAAACAAGCATATGTACTGTAGGGAATTGTGTGTTTAAATTACAGAGAAAAATAATTAAATTTCAGTATGAAATTAACTGAAATTCACTGAAATTTCTAATTGCATACAAGAATATAAAAAGTACCTTTAAAACCATCCAAGTGATCTTTTACCACTTTAACTGAGTCTTCTAATGTCCTCCATGTGTTACCTTAAACAAAAAACATACAGTGCATCTTCCATTATTACAATTATTGATTTCATATCTACATGCCATGATAATCTATTAACTATAAACTATTAATATGCATATTTAGCAATGTTCTGAAGCCATGAAAAATAGCTCCCTTATTTACTGCTTACTACTTAATATAAGAAAGAAAGAGATTTGACTGGAACAGAGAGAAGAAATAGCTAATTGAAACCACAGGAATAGCTAATTGAAGACACAAGAACTCTTGAATTCTAATCTTAACTTTTGTTCAAGACGTGCTATGTGCCACTGAGCAAGTCATGTAACCTCTGCATCCACATCATAATCAACCTCATATGGGTGTAGTGGAAAACAATTATGCCAATGAAGAGAAGTGTTTATATATATTATACATACACACAATTATTATCCTTTCACCTGTGATTATTTTCAAACAATACAAAATTAAGAGAGAGTTTCTGATTTACTTTTTTAAAATAAGAGTTCAAAGTGTAACTTGTTGAATATTTTGTTGGAATTCAGTAACACTGGATTGTCACCTTTATCAAAGCAGAAGAAGGGCTTTGTTCATGCTGTTATTTCATAGAAAGACATACTACTGAATCGGGTGAAAAAGGATATTCATTTTCACTCTTGCACTGTTTTACCATTCTGAATCCCTACTATATAAAGTAATCATAAATATATCCTGGTCAATGCATGCAGCTAATAACTAGGTAAGGAACACTTTATGAGAGGTGTATTCTGAAGTGATCTGAGTAGTACAGGACTGCAAGCCAGAAACTTTACAGTTCTAACTCTGATCCAGATCTTTCTGTGCACTTTACCAAGTCATTTAATTGTCATGTTTTCCACTTAACCCTGGCCTCAGTTTCCCTATCTGTAATATAGGAATAGTATTACTTATATTTCAAGGGTGTATGAGAATTGGTTGATAAGCACTAAGTGCTAATTATTATTATTGTCCCTCTGCCTGCTCCTTTGTTCATATTCTTTTACACACACATTTAAACTCAGTGTTTCAGTGGTGGAGCTGCTATTGCTTCAATGTTTTATGAAAAATTAAATGTTTCCCCACTGAGACCACAGAAATGACGCTATCCTTTTGCATTTTCTCACTTCTCTGAAACTAGTATGAAAGTCATGCTAACTTGAGCTTTATTCAATACCCCTCGATGAACCAACCAGAGTTAAAAGCATACCCACACTCAAAATAAGTTGTGTGGCTGTGACTCAAATTAGGGGAAAAACTCAACTTAACTGCAAGGAGGAGAAGCCCTGGGGTATTTCCATCACAGACATCTACACAGCAGCTAGATGGTCTTCTCTCCACACATTTTGCAAAGCATTACTGCTTGGACTTGGCCTCAAGGAAAGAATCCTATTTCAGACTGTCCTGAAATTCGTTTCCAGTATAGGAGAAGTTATCTAGATAGATAGACTAATATACTGTACCTATCTGTCCTAGATAGACAGATGTCCCTGTTCCCACTGTTCAGAGGGCAAAATGTTTGCTTGGCAAGGCGATGGTATGCTCTGGCCAAAATGAGCCCGATTTGTACCAAACAGTACTTTTATCCATCTGTAACTAGAGAACAAGTTAAAAAGAAACCTATCTAGGTTAGAAAGTCTGAAATTGTATTCAACAATAAATATTTCCACTCATGCTTTCCCTCCTGCTCCTATTTAGGAAGGATATCTTCCCACAAAAAATTGAGTATTTCAGAAAATCAGGGGCATCATTTGCTATGGGCAAGAGGGACTGCTACCCCCTAAACTTCCTGAGGAAAGTTTTAACAGTTCTATATGCTCTACTTCCTTCCTACCACCCCAAGGCTTTGCAGAATACAATATAATCACACACTAGCACAATTCCTCCCACGATTTTTTTTCTGAAATGACACCCCTGAAGAACACATAACAAAACTACTATTGTCTAACTCCATCAAGGAAGTTGGGGCACTGTTTTTTCACCAGGATCAGATTCACATCCTCTATGGGTTGGGTGGGTCCAGAAGAGGACAACACACACTGATCAGTGCATTACACATGTGCCGGCCTCCTCGTCCTTGGCTATGCATATCTGCTCCAGTCTTGGCTCCCAATGGAAAGGTGCAAGAACGTTGCTCTGAGAGGGACACAGAACAGACCCCGGGCTCAGTGTCACCTGGTGACAAGACTAGAGCAGACGGGCAGAGCACGGAGCACTCAAAGGCTGGCACAGCTAAGGAAGATACCGGCGGTGTGTTGAGCCCTGGGCTCTATGGTTGGGTGTCCCTGTAACCCTACATAAGCGACGCAGCAGAGCCCATCAGCACTGCAGGCGACAACACCTGGGAGTGAGAACCGGCCAGCAGGCAGGCTCGCTTACACGCGATAGGCAATACGGCCATCGTCGCACGGAGAGCGGGCACTTGGGGAGGGCTGCCGGCAGACTGAAAGGGACAGGGTGCAGCGGGGGGTGTGGGCAGCCGCTCAGACAGCCTGCAGGGCCCGGAACGGGGGGAGCGAAAGGGGAGATCAAGTCAGGGCTCTGCCACTCCCGCTCCGCAACGCAGCGGACGGAAGAGGAGGGGCTCTTTCCTGGACTGTGTCCCCCTGCCCAGGAGCAGCCCCCTTGTCAGCCACTGACCTACCGCGGGGCTGCCCGCGCCTGCAGTCCGGAGAAGCGACCGCTACGCACGCACCCACCCGAGCCCCTTGTATAGGTGGAAACCGTTCAGCCTCGCGTTCCCTCAACACCTCAGCTCACGCCGGGCCCGGGACTGAGGCATCAGGGCTGGCCACGAGACCGATGGAAGGCCGCTGCCGCCTGCCTGGTTCCCCGCACATGCGCATTCACACACCCACCACAGGCCTTCCGGGAGAGACGGTCGGAGCGGCAGCACCGCACCCACCTAGCTCCAGTCCTCGCGGCGGAGCCAAGAGGGTTGAGGAATTCCGGACGAGGTGTGTGCGCAGGCGCAGCAGGGAGGCGTTGTATGAGTCGAGGCCCCCTACGGCCTCGCCCCCGGCCGGGGCTATTTAAAGGCAGCGGCGGGGGCAGGCTGCGTCTATTGGGCTATCGGGCTGCCCTAGGCTAGAGCTGTCACCCCCTAAGTCTACTCCTGGAGCGATTCCCTGAGCGCCAGCGCCTCCCATCCCTGCTCTAGCTGCCACCATGTACCGTTACCTGGGGGAACTGCTAGCGTGCCGCGCCGGGGCCGGCTTGGTGCTGGCGGGCGCGGAGCCCGGCGCGGCAGTGGGGGCAGCCCTGTGGGGCGGCGCCAGCGGGGGGCTCTCGCAGCGGCGGCGCTACAGCGAGGCGGAGCGGGAGGACGACCCCAACTTCTTCAAGATGGTGGAGGGATTTTTCGACCGCGGCGCCAGCATCGTGGAGGACAAGCTGGTGGAGGGGCTGCGCTCGCGGGAGAGCCCCGAGGAGCGGCGCCACCGCGTCCGCGGCATCCTGCGTATCATCAAGCCCTGCAACCACGTGCTCAGCGTCTCTTTCCCCATCAAACGCGACAACGGAGAGTGGGAGGTGATCGAGGGTTACCGGGCGCAGCACAGTCAACACCGCACCCCCTGCAAGGGAGGTGAGCTCCGCACCCCCGTGCGCGCACACAGCCAACTCCGCACCTCCTCCATGCACTCACGCAGCTAGCACCGCACCTCCTGCAAGGGAAGTGAGCCCCACACACACACACACCCCACCATACACACAATCGGCTCCGCACCCCTCCCCCCCATTCATGCAGCCAGCACTGCACCCTCTGCAAGGGAGGGGAGAGCCCCACCACCCTCGTATACAGATAGCTAGCAAGGCAAAACCCTGCAAGTTGGGACCCGGAGATCCACGCATAGACAGAGCCATACATACACTGGGCACCTTCTGCAAGGCTGAGGAGATCCCACTCGTGCAGAGCCACTACTGCATCCTGTAGAAAGTGGCCCAGCACTCCACTACCTGCAGGAAAGGGGACACCCCACCCCGCAGGATCGATAACATTTAATTCTCCATACAAATAAAGCTAATACCCCACCTTTTGCAAAGTAGGAGAGAGTCTCTTTATGTCCCGTTTATACACAGCCAACAGTGCACCCAAGTGACTAAAGTAGAGTGAAATAGAAGTGGGAGCTTTCACTGCCCCAGCTAAGGAGGGAAGGGCAGCTGTTGGGGATCACAGTTTATCCAGATCTGGAAATAGGGAGAGTTCCCATCTACTTTCATCAGAGGAGTGGGAGCTGTGATTCCCCTTTAATTATCATCTGCTTCAAACACAGCCAGTGTTATATCCATTGTAAGAGTGACAAGATCTCCTCTTACCCCTCACAGTTGGGACTGTACTTTGTGAAAGGAGTAGGAGAGAACCATTTTTCCATTCCTCAGCTAGTGTTGGCTCCCTGCCAAAGATAGGAAACACATAGGTAACCAACATTGCATTTCTAAAAGGGAGTCCCTGTTCCTAGTACTGCATGTCCAATAGTGCTAGCCCCACAGCCCCTCCAAGACTGGTGTGGAGCTCCTTGCAGCTTATCTCCCTAATCCATTCCTGCATCCTCTGCAAAAGAGGTCAACCCCCATCTCTGCTCCATTCTAGCACGCCTACCAAAACAAGCAGTAGAGTATAAATATATATGTATTTACATAAATTCAACTGCAAGTCATTTGAGGCACATACTTTAGTATTTTAAACTTACATTGTAACAAAACTGTGTGGAACAGGATGAACTTGTTTTACAACTGTGGGGCACTTAGCGCTTGACAGGCACCTTCTACAAGGGAAAATAATTTCAGTGCCATATTTCCAATATTTCTGTGCTTAGAAAAAAAAGTGAGAAGTAGAGGAATTTAAGTTCTTGTTAATATTTAAATTATCCCTTATCCCTAAAATGTCAGGCTGCTTTCAACAACTTTTCTAGTGCATTTAGTATAACTTTAGGATGTCACTATCAGATCTAATGTCAAGGATCCAAAACAGTGCAGCTTTGTCTTGCAAAGAATTACCATTTTGACCCCAGGGAATATCCTGAAAAATTCCACTTTAGCTAGAGAAGTTCTCAGCAAATATCAAACTTTAATAACGTGAAATCTGAGGAATTATGTACACTCACTTACATTGTGTAAATATGAATTGAGAAGTTGAGGAAAACAATATATGACTTGAAAATATTATAATTTAAGGGTTGTTTTAATACATATTTTGATTTAATACAAAATTCCTCTCCAGCCCAGAACAGGAAAAAAGCCAATTCATCAAGTTTCTAGGTAGATTCCAAAATCTAGTGGTCTTCCAGGAAATGCAGAGGCATGTGTGTGCAGCCAACATCATCCCTTTGTAAGGGAATTGAGAGGATTGTCCCATCCCAAGACCTAGTGCAGCCAACCATGCATCACATAACTCCAGGCTGTTTGCCTGGGAAGCAAGACCCCCTACCACCTTTTGTGGACTCAACCAGTGCTATATCTCCTTGAAAGATGAAGTTAGACGCCCTGGCTTCCAGCCTGGACCAGTCAGCACTGAGCACTCTGCAAGGTGCATAATCTTTCTGGACAGTTACTGTGAGATCATTACAGGAATGCATAGGATTTCAAACTAAATATCTTACCTTTGCCTGACATCTGAAATTGTAATTGTAGAAAACGTACCCTTGCATGTTGTAATGGGGCACCTCTTTATGGTTGCAAGAAAAAGACTGGTGGAACGTTAAGACATTAAGCATAGGTGCTCTGTAGGTATGACTATTGGAATTATGTTCAGGATTCTGATTCCTTAAGTGCCTCAGTCTTTCAAGAGGATGTTTTCTTCTGTTTTGTGGTACAGATAATCTTCTTCAGAGACTTTTTGCTTTACAAGTTGGACTGTTAGACAGAGTTAAAAACTATGCAATGCTTCAATTTAACATCTGCATGTCCGCTGACTTGAGCCTTGGGGTTCTTTAATTGCAATACGGACTTGAGGCTTGGGCTGGAACCCAGCGCCTTACACAAACATTTTATTCTTTAGAGCATTACCATTACTCCCAGTGGACCAGATAGTTCAAATTCCTCATTCCCCTCAGTGCAGTGAGACCAAGGGTCTTTCTCAGTCTTTTTCCTGGCTCCCTTGGTTTCTTCTTTTATGTTCTTCCTCCTTCCTTTCCCAACATTGTTGCTTTCACAGTTTCCCTAGCTTCCTGTGCATTTTGCCACCCCTCTTCTCCCCAGTAGGGGCAAGGGTCCTATTGCACTTTCTTTAGCTCCTTTCTTCAGTTGTCACTTCCAACTGCTGTGGAACTTTCAGGTTCCAACATTCCATCTCTTCTGGTGTCAGTGACTGAGTTCTGAACACGCTATTCACTGTTTGAACAATAGAATATGGGAGGAAGGAGGGAAAAGAGCTGTTACCTGAGGACTAATGTAATACAAATCTGATTTTATGCTGTATAGGATGTTTCATATTTGATCTAGGCTGAATACTGGTAATTTAGCTATTGGGAGACCAGATTAATAGCATATAGTAACTGGGAAGTGATAGTTCATCGGATGATTTCAAATACCTGAAATCATATTTAAACAGATGATAGAGATGGGACTTGTACACTTGCTTATGCATCAAATAGCTGGAGGACTAAACTAATTCTGTAGAGATAGCAATGAAAGACTAGGGTGGGGATCTGCAACAGCAAGGCCCAGAGGCAGAAAGAAACCCTGGTAAGAAATCCATTTCCTGGCAGCTGCAGGAAAGAAATGGAATGGTGCTGATATTTCTACATTGGTGCTACTCCATGACACTACTTTAAGTGCTTCAACTTTTTTGAGCCTCTGTGTGTATGTCTTAAACTTCAAGCTCCATCACTCTACTGCTCAGAAAGGTGAAACAGAAAATTCCTTCTCATTCAGTTTCTCTCAGAGCTGCCTTGCTGCTGTGAAGAGATGTTAGATTTTCTCTACTCCTAGCTTTGAGTCCTCCTCCAGTCTCTGCCTCTTTTGGCTTTCATATGCAGCAGTATAATAAAATGGACGTGATTCTTGGACTGTTTAAATGTTGCTCACAGCAGCAGTGAGTCTGAGTAGGAAGGAAGTGGGCTTTGCTCATATGTCCCTGCAGTATTTGCAACTCAAACACTAGTCTTTCACCCAAAAGTGAAACTGACTTTCAGTCTAATCAATGAAATGTAAGGAGTAAGCAGCATAAATCGTGAAATAAGTTTTAATACTTCTAGATTCAGTAGTCTAAGGTGTTGGTAATATACATAAGAACTTGTTTAGTGACTCTTTTTTTTTAAAAGGTTTAAAAACAAAAGTTGATCTGATCTATTTGAATACCAAAATTTACTACCAACAGCAGACTCTACACAATAATAGTTCAGGGAAGGAGCAGACACTTCATTTCAATGCTGGGTGAAGGAAAGTGTTTTGAGTCCCTTCAGGAAAACAGGCAATCAATAATTAAAAGGACTTGCCACCAGAAACAGTTAGAGAGCACCTGAAATGACATTTGCGCAAGCATTCATGGCACTTCCATTATAAGAGAGTAAGTAGTCAAGAAAGTACTATTTATATGTTTTGGGGGTTTAACACATGGAACCCAGCATGATAATTTAATGGCAGTTTAAGTGTTCATAGAGGAGAGGCACCAAAAGAGAGAGAAAAATTTATCACGTTAACTGTTCATTGAAATATTCTGCTTAAGATAGCCTAATAGATCAGGGTTCTCAAACTGGTGAGGTGTCACAAGGTGGTTGCATTGGGGATTGCGAGCTGTCAGCCCCCAGGCAGCAGGGGTGGGGCAGTTGGCCCCATGCACGGCAGGACTGATAGCCTTGCTGGTCAGAGGGTGAGGGGGGTCCACACTCAGAAGGTTGCTGTGTGAATGGGATCACCAATAGAAAATATTTGAGAACCACTGGCCTATATCATTCTCTTATAAATCTTACACATTCCAGTTTCTAGCAATTACCTTTTGGCAGAAAAGAAAGTTAAATGACCACAAGATAGAATAATAAGACTTCTACAAATTCTCAGATAAGTACGGTTCCTTTCTTTTTTGTGGTGTAACTTCTGGAGCTTATTATGTTGACTACTTGTTACCCAAAATTCATCTTTTTCTAAAGTTGGAGAGATACTTAGTGGTAGCTAAAATGCTACTAAGAATTATTTTCCTTTCCTTTGCTTCCATAGTGACATGTGCTAAGGGCTGGAGTTAACAGGAAACCACAGCTGTTGTTGCTCCTCATAGTGACAGCTGCCTAGAGAACTAAAACAATCCAAACAGGGTACAGGAAATGGGAGGCAGCAGAACACAACTGACTTTAAGGCAAAGTAGACTAGACTAGCTGTTTTCTAACTAAAATAATCCATAGTCTTACCTAACAGTCTAAAAATTGTTTAATTGATAGTATAACTGGGACAAAACTGTTAGTTAAGCTTTTTTCACGAGCCACTTGGAGAACAATTGTCAACAACAGGTCATTTTCCTAGAGTTAATGGAGCTTGAAAGCTTAGTCAGTGAAGGCACTCATATATATGCATATATTAATATCTGCTGTGGGGTTTTCAGCCACTTGATAGTAAGAATGGATTCACTGATGTTTGTAGTGTCCCATTTACAGCGGGGGTAAAATTATACACTATTTAAAAACTGCTTAAAACTTGTTCATGCTAACTGTTTAGGGGTCCACTGTCAATTCATCCAGATTGATCATATGTTCTGAAACAGCTTTGCTCCTGTTCACACGGGCCACCTTAAATAGTCTAAAACTGATGCAGCAAGCATGGTTTTTTAGTTCCAGTATAGATGAGACTAAGGGTTCTTGTTTCTATGTATATTTTGCATCTCTGGCTAAACCGTATACAGTCCTGTGATGTTAAGGGTTTTCAAAAACACTGTTGAAATGGAATGAGACAAGACAGTGGTCAAATACAAATTCATGTCCCACTCTTTATTCCTTATTTTAGAGGCAGATGACTGGCTTAAATTATTGCTCCTGCAACTTGCGGATGATGAATCTGCATTTCTTTGCAAAGCAGTTTGACTGACTGCCAAGGAGAACTTACTTCTGCTGAGAAACTTTATAATCTCTACCTCTTCTGTTTTCTGTTTCTGTTCTCCTCTGGCTAGTGGATTTTACCTTCTCTCCTGTCCTGTATCTGCTTATGAGTGGGTTTCTTACCATAATAACTTGGTACTCATTCCTCTATAGTTATCTTTCCCATTCTACTCTTATTCTCTTCCCCCAGCAGGACTTCTACCATTGGACACTAGATGGTTGCTAATATTGGCTCTCTGCTGCTGGCAGGGCTCTATTATATATATGCTTTATTTATACAAGGCTGATTTATCTAAATTGCAGATTTATACATTAAAGCACAGATTTAACAGTGAGGGTAATGAACCATTGGAACAACTTACCAAAGGTTCTCCATTATTGGCAGTTTTTAAATCAAGATAGGATGTTTTTCAAAGAGAGATGCTCTAGCTCAAACAGGAATTAATTTAGGGAAGTCTTATGGTGTACAGGAGGTTGGACTAGATAATCACAGTGGTCCCTTCTGGTCTTATTTATGAATCTATAAATACACCCATAGTACTATTTTAACTATACCCGTATGCAGGGCCGTATTATCCATTAGGTACAATAGGCACAGTGCCTAGGGCCTATGAAACTTTCAGGACCTATGAAAAAAAAATATATATAATTTTTTATTTTTATTTAAAAAACTATTTATTAATAGCTTAAAATCAAATTAGTTATTTCGGTTGGGGAGCCTACGAAGGCAAGTGTGCCTAGGGCCTACGAAGGTCTTAAAATGGCCCTGCCCATGTGGTTTGAGTGGTACAACTTCTCCCTCCCCACTCCCTGCCATCACCATTATACAGGTATAAAAAGTGCCTCTACCAATATATCTTTTTCTGGTATAAGAAGGGGAATAAGTTGTACTGATATAGGGCATCTTTATATCAGTAGAACTGTTCACTCAGAGGGCAGAAAAGGGTTGTACTGGTATAACTATTTTTTAAACTAAAACCCCAACTAAAAAGTTATATCAGTGCAAAAACTGTGTAGACCAGGCCTTAAAAAGTTATAGGGCCTTACCACAAGAATCTTAAAAGAAATTGTCAACCAGTTCTAGTGCAGTTAACACTACTAGCTGTCTCAGGGGGCCATACAACACTTGCAACCTAAAATTAACCCTGAAAGCAAATAAAATTTTAAAACACTGGACATTCTTATGGAAGACATTTATGGAAATGAGCTTTGTTATGGTGATACCGCTTTTAAGTTTGTGTGTATATTTTACATAACAGCTCCTTATTTTAGCATTACCATTTAGGTTTAGTATTCCCCTTTTGGTGAAACTAGGCATGCCACAACAGGTATAACTATGGATATACATTTAAATACCATATTTGAAGACCTACTTTTGACTTCTCTGCTTGCTGGTGGGTAAAAATTTATTTCATGTACTGTGCACTTAGACAAGCTTGTTAAAATGAATCTTCATAGGTCATTAATAAAGTCTTGTTTCACTGCTCTCCTGGAAAAATTAAGCCATCCAAAGAGGGAATGTATATGCAGATAAGTAGGTCTCAAGTAGTAGAGCTGTTTCTTCTAAGAACACAGGAATTGCCATAGTGAAACAGATGGTGGTCCGTCTAGTTGGTATCCTCTAACAATGACCTCTACTAAATATGTCAAAGTAAAATGGAAGAATCACTATAATGGACAACTATAGACTAATCTGCTCACAGAAAGGGGGCTTTTTCTTAACCCTTGGTAGTTCAGTGATTGGCTAATGCCTGGGAATATGAGGGGTTTTATTCCTTTTTTTAATCTCTGTTTCATGTAATTTACTCAGGTCTCTTTCCAGGGTGCTTAATTTAGAATCGAGGAATGAGTATGAGTGGTTCAATTTATTTATTCCAATGTAAATTATCTTGCATTTGTCAACAATGAATATTGTCCTGCATTGTATTACCCACTCATCTAGCTTTGTTAGGTTCCTCTAGCATGTCTCCTAGTCTTAAATAACCTATATTTTTTCCATCTGCAAGTTTGCCGCTTCACTATTCACCCCCTTTTCCAGTTGACTAATAAACATTAAACACAAGTCCCGGTATAGAACCCTGAGTGCACCTCCTGCTTAACTTTCACATGTTGAAAAACGACCACACATTCTGAAGGGGCCTGTGAATCATGTTGGAGCAGGCAGTTGAGTTCTATTCCTAGTGCCACATATGGTGTTGTGGTGCTTTTATGTGTACAATTGAATGTTAGTAAATACATAATATGGACTAATCCTTCAGTACAAAACCCAACTAACCTCTTCCCTTGTACTTTAAACTTAATCCATGAGAAAATGTTACCAGAAAACCACATATCTAAAAGAGTATCTATAGCAGAATTAATTTATATCAATGAAAGTTGATTTAAACTGGTCATTGCAGCATCAAAAGAGATGTTGCTAATGTGGGATTATAATTAATGTATGTTTGCTGTAGCTCCTGTAAGTTCCTGTGTGGTAGGTGCTGTGTAATCAGAGTAGGATAGTCCCTGCCCTGAAAAATCTTATATATTCTGATACATGTGCATTTTTCAAATAGAGATGCACAGAACAAGCCTGTACACATTTTTGTACATTTAAAAAAAAAGAGTGGGTAAAGATCTGATGCTTTTATCCCCTTCCAATCTTGATTTTTCTTTTGTGGGGTGTGTTTTTTTGGAAGAGATGAAATTCAAAGTAGACAACAAAACCCTAAACTTCATGTGAGTGGATTCAAACCAGCAGATGCAAGGACTCATCCAAGTTGTGATGAGCTCTTATTCAAAATTGCTGAGTTTTGGAAGAGGCTTAATTCAGTGGGAGTAGTGGACTGAGATGTTTTGCTCTGAAGTGTTACTATGGTAACTAGAGAGCCTTTATTTGCTCCTTAAATGGAAGGAATACTTTATATTCTGTAGATGTTAGAGTATTTAATGTTGAGATCCTGCTGTGGGGTAATTAAACTAAAAGGGCCTGGAAACATTCTGAATCTATCAACTTTCAAATGGGTATATTTTATTAAACATCTCTAGGTTCTCAATATGCCTGGAAATCTAATTTGTATTTTAATCTTATTTGGTTATCCTGTAGTGTTTAAAACTAACATACTGTCAGCTTCTTTTAGAAGCAAAGGCATGTTAATATGCCTAACATTAAAACTTGTATGCATTCAAGTCTTGGATTAGAAGCCAGATTGTTTTTATTTTTTCACTTAAAAAAAATCAAGGTCTTTCATGGGGTTTCTGCTTTATGAAAGTTCTCTGCAGTTCTGTAATTTCTATTTAAACTGGTTAGTATGCATAGTCGTGCTGTACATCTGGAGTATGATTTGTAGATAAGAGCACCATTGCAAACTCCATTGACAGTTATCCCATAGAATCCAAAAGACATTCTTATGCTGATAAGTAGCTTCTACTTTGACACGATTTTTAACAAAGATCTCATCTAAACTGATTCAGTACTTGTAAAGAGAAGAAATTCAGATCTAGAGTTTCTATCATCTTGCTATATCTGTTTATTGGTGTCCAAGCATTTTTTCTGGAAGCTATGCTTTAGTCAAACACAATCTTTTGGGTTTAGTACAGAGATAACTGGGTGAAATTTAATGGTCTGCAATCTAGAGGAGATCAGACTAAGTAATTTAATGATCCCTTGTGGCTTTAAAATCTTTGAATGAATCATCCAAAACTTGGGGAAAATTAACTACAGAGTTTTGTTCTACAAAAGTCAGCTTTTATCATCAAAACAGTGGAGGTGTACATGCTGAAATGCTCCTCCCACCGATGTAACTCCCCCGTTATGCTGACATAATAAAACCATCTCAATGAGAGGTGTAGGGCTTATATTGGTGTAGTTAGGGCAATGCAATGTCAGTGTAGACACTGTGTTCCTTATGTTGGCTGCCATTCTTGTCAATTTCACGGCTCAGAAAGCTGGGCAGCTAGAGTCCAGCTGCCCCTCTTTTAACCTGGAGAGCTGAGCAGCTGGACACCCCCTCACACACACTGGGAGCAGGGAGGGGAGGAGCCCTAGGGCATTTCCCCTGGCTCCCAGCAGGGGATGGGAGAAGCCCCAAGGGGCTTCTCCACCTGCTCCTCACCAGGAGCTAGGGCAGGCTTGTCAATTCCCTGGCTGAGCTTTGAAATTGACAAAGCTGTCCAGGGGATCCGGTGCAGGAGAAGCTGGACCCCACTGCTCGGGGGGGCGAAAAGCCCCGGGTGGCTTCCCTTGGCAGGAAATGGGATGGGGAGAAGCCCCGGGCGGCTTCCCCTGGCTCCAGGTGGGAAATGGGGAGTTTGGGGGGAGGGGAGACTGGCAGCCTGCCAGGAACCTGCCAGCTCCCTACACTGGCCCTTAGGTCGGTGGAAGTGCTTTTTGTGAGGACTCACACCACTGACCCAAGGATGGTAGTGTGGAAATCAGCCACTGCAGTAATGAATGCAATGGCTATAAGTCGACCTAACATAGGTTGACTTATCTTTGTAGTGTAGACAAAACCTTAGAATGTGATACTTGGGCACAGTTCTTTGAGAGATGTTGTGGAAATCTTTTGAAATCTGAGTTCGTCAAACATTAAAAATATGTTGCAGGGATCTGCTGAAGCATGATCAGATTTAGGCCTTAGTGTGTCCAATAGTGAAGGTTTCTCCGGCTTCCTCTTGTAAATACATGAGAAAAAAACCTACACTTACTCTTTCAGTTCCAAAAATTACTGAAGTTCTGTCTTGATATATGTTGGAGGGGTAATAGTTGAGTATACATTCAACTTTGGTGGCTTTAGAGGGTTAACTGTAGTGATATTACTCTTTTATATATTTTGTGGAATTCACTTATTGCACCAATATACTTAGCACTATTGAAACATCCTATTGAATTCTTCTATCTAAAAAAAAATCTACAATGGCAGACTGGTGAGGTAGGTGATGTTTTTAGTGCATTACTGTATTTGGCAACAGGCTACTTAAAATCTTTCTTATTTTTTCCTTTTTGTGTTAGGGGCTTTTCTGATGTATTATACAGTTAAATATTTCTGGTATGATCTAATCTTTAACATTTAACAATTCAGTTTAAAGGTGATTGTTGACTGGTTTGCCTCTGGCCTGTCTCTCTACACCACAGTCACATGTTGGGGGAATTTGTCCTCTATTATTTTAATGTACTACTGACCAGTAATGAAAATTGTATGCCTCCATGTTTAAAAGCTGAGACACTGCAATGTGAACATCTTTCCCTATTTTTCAGCAATGAAATAGAAAAATATGATGTTTAAATTGCTTCAAATTCCAATGTAGGGAAAAAGAACAAGAACTAATAACTTACTCAGTGTACTGTGGTTTTACTTACTTTTTTTTTTTTGGGTGTGGTAGGGAAAGAGAATCCTTCACTTATAAACAAGACTTTCTGGGTCTTTTCCAGTGGAAAGTATTTTCCATGGCAGTGAGTCATACTGTAACTTAAGGTTTTCATTACAAAAGATCACTTTGTTTAACTTTAAAAGTTACTGGTTCAAGAGAGCTTGTAAAATGTTGATTTTGGTGTACAGCTTGTTATAGTCCTCATGGTGTTTCTTAAAATCCTGGAATGCCATAAATTGTTGGATTGCTTGAAGCTTTGTTCTTTATTCTAATATGAAAAATGCACAAGTTCTCAGAGGTGGGAACACAGTGCAGAAGGGCTTTCCAGATGCATAGCAATATTGTTTCCCAATCTAATTGGGACTGAGTCTCCTCTTGTTAAATTAGGAAGTTGTCAAACTAGGTTTTATTCAAGTTCTTAGTATAGTAGAAATCAAGTCTTATCTTTGCACATCCTCTTGCAAAAGGCAGGCAGTTTTCCAAGAAAATCTAGTTTAGGACAGGACACTGGTAAATATTCACTTAAAGCCTGTTTAAACTGAGAAAAATAATTGCATCAGTGTCCAAGTTCAGCAAGCATCAAATGTATCTTTTCAATCTTTTGATACATCCATTTAAAAATGAGGAATAGGATGGTCTATCCATTACATCAAAATTGGTCTTCTCCTCTGTATTAGCAATACTTCCTGACTATCATCTGCTAAATTTTATTGGCACACTCCCACTTTTTGTGCCAAGGTAATCAATGAAAGTATTAAATTGGAATGGTCTCAAGACTGATCCTTGAGAAACTCCACTAGTAACCTCCCTTGAGCCTGAGAGTTCACTTTTCAGCTTGATGTTGTTGTCTCTCCTTTAATCAATTACTTACTGTGACAAAGTGCTGGGCAACAGCACCTATTGAACATCTGGGGGGGGAGTTGATCTTCTGCTGCAGCCAAGTGGACTCAGACTGGTATTCTGCAACACTGTAAAAATGTTGTTTGACATACAGTTATAACAGCTGCTGTGTAGACAGGAGTCAATCATGTTTGTAACTAAGTAAAATAAGCATATCATGACCTTTTTACAGGAAAGCTGGCTTCAACTTAGTGTAGATGGTACTTCAGCCACTCCTACTTTGACGCTGGGTGGCAGGTATGCCCCCAAAAGATGGGTGTGTCAGAAAAAATGAATGAAGATGGAATGTTTTACTCAGTCATAACAAGCTGTCTGGTATGTAGTGTACTTCCCAGATGAGATACTTTAAGGAAAGTTGTTAATTCCGCTTTCATATTAGAGCAAGAGTAGGGAGAACTAGTAAACTGCATTTCAGAGTTTAAACGTTACTATTCTAATGTTTTGCACCTTTTTTAAACTTAATTTCCTTTAACAGCTTGTGCTGTATCTTGTTTTAACACTAGCCATTGGATTTGCAATGAGAGTCTTTTTAATTCTCTGTCAGATAAATCATATGCCTGTACTGAGGGAAACATTCAGCCTTAACTCTTGTTGGACATATTGAGAAGTGTGTTCACATAGGAGGGCAGAAATTTGATCCTCAAACTTTTGAGCTGCATTCAGTTTCTTTGCAGACTTGGGATCATTTCCAGTGCATTCAGGAATGGCTTTCATAGGAATTCAGGGGTTTAGTTTGGATAACGTGCTAGCTTTTCACATCTGAAGACCTGGATTCGTGCTTTTGTTTGAATAATAGGAAATCTGTGGAGTCTTGTTCTAGTGTACACTCTGTCCCTGCTATAAACCCCCCACAGTTTGGCACAATATATGGCCTATGTTCCAGAGTCTTAGTACAGGGGTAGAGAATCATTGTAGGTTAGAATTTAGATTCTGTAGAGCTGTGAGAGAAGCTTGCATAGCAGCTAATTTTGGTTACAACCCTGTGCTGTTATCTCCTGGCTTTTGTGGGCACTAAATTCACATTCTAAACTGCAAGTCTGAGCATCTAGAGTTCTGTTTATATATCCAGCTAGGGTTGACTAAAAAAAAGTTAAATACCTACTTTTGCCGCTGCAACCACAAATTCAGTATGAAGCTGCAATGAAAACTAAGTATAAAAAGATTTAAAAACCAGTTTGACATTTGCCACACTGTTTACCACAAGAGTCTTAAGCTTCAGTAATCAGAAAAAGATGAAAGTTTAGACACAATTGACACTCCCAATCCTTGTGAAATTAGCTTCCACTTTGTTTTGAACTGCCTCTAAGTCAAAAAATTACAACATATAACAAGCCCTTCAAATGTTACAAAAGCTGTTTTGCATTACCCTACCTGCAAGATCACATTCAAGATCTTTTATAATAAAAGTCTCCAGGCCCAGTGACAAATCACTTCATTTTGTATAAAGTTAATGAGTTGCAAAAGTTCTGGGTAGAGGGATGCTGGCAAGCTTTAGCATTATGTTGCTGAATGATCATTCTGGAAGCTAGCAATTCTTAAATGGCAAGCTTTGTTAATAGAGTTAAGGTTGCCCAGTGATAGCTCATTTCCTTCCAGAATGTCAAGTTCAACAAAACTAAAGCTTCTGAACACCAGGAAGTATGGAGCAGGGTAAATGCTCATGCATCCTTATCTCTGCTCCCCACCTCCATCCCCTGCCTTCCCAGAGCTGGAAATAGCCACTGGAAATTATCTGCGTGCATTCTAGCTGCATTCACTGTCTTAGCTGTACAGAATGGTAGAGGAGTAAGTTGGAACAGCTTGGGAAGAGCTGTGATTGTGATATAAGGTGATCTGTGGATTAGTTTGAGGAGCATTGTAGAGCTGTGATGGTGGCTCAATGAAATCTGGATCTGATTTCCCTCATGTGCTTTATCAAAGGATAGAGGCGGTGGATGTGTACCGTGAGGTTCCAGGTTGCATCATGACAGTACAGAATTGTATAAGTTGTGTCAGTATAAGGGCACTGTGGGCTTCTTCCCCTGGGTGTATTTTCAGTCATGAGGTGGGATATGAGACCAGTTTCTGGATTTAATGATATGAGACCATGTGTTTTAGAGCACTTTCTCTGGTCTTGACCTTAACTTGAGCAGAGTTGTCCCTCTCCTATAATACCTCCTAATTGGCCCTCATTTCAAGGTACATCATTTGTCCCAAGTTACCTACATGTTGTACACTGAATGCCCCCCTCACTTCTAATATTGAAAACTGTCAGAAACAACTAACGTCAGGTTAATGATTTGCATTTTATTTCCTACATTGCTTTTGTTATTTTAAGGTTGTTGTATATCCCACTTTAATCTTCATAAGTTGAGAGAGAGAGCGAGAGCCAACTTGCATGTAGTGGGTTGGTGACAGAGTGACTGTTTGCAGTTTACAAATACTAATTGCAAACTTACTTCATTCTTGTTTGTTTTCCTGTATGTTTTTCAGGTATTCGTTACAGCACAGATGTTAGTGTGGATGAAGTGAAAGCTTTGGCCTCTCTAATGACATACAAATGTGCTGTGGTTGGTAAGTGATACTAGTCTGTCAAGTAAGGATACTAATTGTCATTTGAATTAGCACTGATTTAAGTCACAGTGAAATATCTGAAGGATTGAATTAGTTATTTTTAGATACTATAATCTCCTTTTACTAAAATCTGACCTGCTAAAATCTGTAACAAGTGATTTTTTAATACTTGCCCAGTAACTCTAGTACTGTGTTTCCTTTGCTGTTACTGAAGCTACATGTTCTTGAATAATACTATGTTCTCTGCATTCAGCTCTTCTACAGTACTTCATCTATCAGTAAAATGATCCCATGTTTAATATGTTAGTATCATTAATATGGAAACATGTCAGTTGAACATTAGGACTTATTTCAGGACTGAGTAGATGAGTCTATAAGGAAGGTCTAAGATTGTATTTTAACAAAAGTGTCCTTAATAAATAGCAAAACTATAAGGAAATAGATACAAGTAGATGTTAAGCTTCCTGAGTTTAGAAGACCTCTTCAAGCTGATCTGAAAAGAATGCCCCTTGTATGAACGGAATGTAGATTTTAGTGACCATATTAATGAAATTGTGCTGTGGATGTGGCAGTCAGCTTTGCAGTTGACAGTGAGGGTTTTTAGTGACAACTTTCAAATACTTACTTTTACACAAACTGATAGAAGCCACCCCTTTTTTTGTATAATTTAAAGATTGTCATTTCTATTCTACCTTTTTATTGAAAAGTGAAACTATTTTTCTTTACGTTTTTTTCAGATGTGCCATTTGGTGGTGCAAAGGCTGGTGTTAAGATCAATACTAAGAACTATACTGTAAGTCTAAATTATATACTTGTGTTGTGTTAACTGGAAGATGTAGGCTGACCAGTTCAAAGGCTCTTTTGTAGCACAGCATTGAAAGCTCAATAGAAATGCACCTACCATTTCTCATGCTGGAGAAATTAAATGAAGCCTCAGTGTGTACAACTGGCAGATAAAAATTTATCAAAAACAATTTGATATTTAAGAGCTCCCTGTATAAAAGGTCAAATACACTTATATCAGTTAATTTGCTACATCTTTTCCTGAAGCAAATGCAGTGCAACAAGTCTTCAGCCTAGAATATTTTCAAATATTATTCATGCAGAAAGCATTACCTTCTTCTCGGAATAATTTTGCACTTAGTGTACCATAAACGTTCTCTAGAAATAAACTTGACATTTTTAAAGTAAGTATTAAATGAATGTGGATGATTATCATATTATTTTTTAAAGTCTAAGCCAAGTGCAGCCATATTTTCCATAAATGTAATCAGATGTTAAACTAGAATATCCATTTGACATGAAATGTCAATTAATATTAATAAATTAATATTTTGATTAATTACTGAAGTTTTGCATTAACTATGCAATACTCAGAACTGATTGCTGTCAGCTACTGAATTTCATTTGACATTTATTTGCTAGGAAAATGGTTGTTTTACAAGTTTTGTCTTAAACACTGAAATTATATATGACCAAACAGTGTTCTTACCTGTGTTCCCCTCATGCATTCATGATTTCTTTTGAATAATCCAAAATATACATTTAAAAAAAGAGATCTTCCTAAGCAATTCACCTACAGTACTGGCCTTACAAAAAAGGGAGTTACTATATTTACTATATTTTCTTAATAGGATAATGAATTGGAAAAGATCACAAGAAGATTTACTATGGAGCTGGCAAAGAAGGGATTTATTGGTATGTAAGTACTCTGACTAATACTAGTAAACTTGTAATTTGGGTAACTAATTTCATGTGAGTTAGCACTATAGACTAGATAGTATCCTGTAAGCATGTGACTCACCAGTCAGCACACCCCTGGTGACTGGATGTAGCATAGCAGGCTCTCATCCTGCTAACAGCTGCTCCAGCTCTGTTGTGGTCGGCTTCTTGTGACTTGGCCCTTTGATGGGCTCAGATATAGTCCCCTTGCCTTCCAGGGTAAGACAATAGTCCATTGAACTCATTTTGGACCTTCAGTCTAACTCCAGACTTGTTAATATTTGCTCTGGGTATCAGAGGTTTTCAATAGTCCTTACCCCCTGTCCAGGGGTTTTCTGCTCCACCTTCCTCAGTGGGTGGGGGAAACTCCAGCCCTCCCTCTCCACTGGGTTCTAGTCCAGGGACCCTTTCAGTAGTCGTGGCCTGACTACACAGACCTCTTGCTGTCTTCTTGGACCATTTCCTATTTGCCCCGTTTTGGGTCTTTGCCATAGCCTCTTCCTGGGCTCATAGTGTATTAGTGCCTCTTTCTCTAAGCCTCTTCCATTGCCTTGCTGCAGAGTGTCTTAGTACTTTGTACCACCCACCTGGTTCTGCAACAGGAGTTTTCTCTGATCCCCTGACAGGGCAGTCCCTGACCTCGTAGGATTCTTCCTGCAGCCCTTTCCAAAGCACAGAGAATCCAAGGGGAACCCACGTGTTCCCACTTTCCTTCCCAACTGCCTGGAGCTCCCTGTTGCAGGCCTACCCTCAGAGAGGCTCTGCCTGCCAGCAGTCCAGTTCAATTCCCTCACTCCAGCCAAACTTCTCTCACTGAGTGAGAGCCAGCAATCTGCTCTTCTTCCTGGTCAGTTCCCAACTGAGCTAAGTCCAGCCCTTTTAACTCCTGCCTACATGCTTGACATCTTCTGCAGGTGTAGCAGGGTAAGGCAAATTGAGCCCACAGGGTCTCATTAACCCCTTCTGGCCCAATGTGAGGTTGGTACACATTATTTGAATTTCTGCTTTTAAGAAGGTATTTGGTATCCTTGGTATAAAGTCTGTATCCCAGAGCCTACATGCTTCATCTAATGTCAATTTGCCAAGTACCTAGCAATAAAGATTTATGCCAATTCTGCCTTGTCATTATCTTATGAATGAACATTTGTCATTTAGAAAGAGTTATGCTTCCTGCTCACTCTCAAGTTGTAGTAAATTTTCTATGAAAATTTGAAATAGTTTAGGTGGAAAGTGTAGCACTATGCTTATTTTATGGTTAGCTCCGAACACTTAATTTGTCACACTTGAAACATGGTTGGTTATGGATGGTCTTTTAGATTGAACTGTTCACTGCTACCCTCTTTCCTGTATTCTCAACATAAAGACTTTTGGATTATATCAGAGGAAGCAGAGGAAGGAAATGAAAGATCCACCCCATAGCAACCACAAAGATGGCTTCAAAAGAAACACAGGCAATGAAGTGAACTCATAGCCTGTGTGTGACATTTGTAGGTGACCAATTTCATTCAAACTCTTTGAACACCCACATCCTTCTAATATATACTTGAAAAGAGTTTCAAAGAGCTCTTGGTTTCATAGGAGCAGGAGAGGAATCAGGCAAGATTTTTTCTTTCATTCATGACCTCTTAAGAAAACAAAGTCCCTGTATATGTCCCTACAAGCATATTCATGTATCTTCCATTTTTTTGCTGTCTACAAGGGCAGAAGTATCTGTTTCCTAGGATGCATGAGAGTCTGTGAGCTTTCATACAAATATATTTATCAAAATGATAAAGGATTGTGTATTGTATGTAGTGGTAGCTAAGCTGCATTGACAACTGAAATGGCTAGATAGAATGTCTTTTCTTTTTTTTTTTTAATGAAATGCTGTGTAACATTTGAAATTATGGAAAATTAAAAGGGAGCTGGATTTGTTTAAATTCTTGCCAAGTATATGTAGATCTTGTTTATTTCAAATAGTTTGGCTTAGCACAGCCCTTAAGCGGTTATCCAGATGAGTACGTATAATTAATGTTAGGGTTGGTACATGGAGGTGTCTCAGGAATATCCTTTACGAAAGATGCCTTGCCTCTTCCATTCTTGAGGTTACCTCTGATACAATGAATAAGAAACGAGTAGAGGAAAAACTGTATCAATATACCAGACTCTAATATTTAGAATAGCCTATTAAATATTTGCAAGCAAGAAAATTTACCCAAACTCAGAACATTGATGTAAAGAAGAATGAAACTGAAGTATATAGTTTCTACATTTAAAACCAAGTGAAGTTATGCTAAGTATAAATCGTGTGTGTAGCTTTTTTTTCCTCCTTCCTTTCTATAATGGTCTACATGAAAGATATTAGATAAATAAAGCAAAAGTACAAACACGTTTGATGTGTTGTTTTATCACTAACTAAATATTTGATTGGCTAACTGAACCACATTTTATTTAATGATTTTGATCATTTAAAGGGGTATTACTAGGTTACTAAAACAAGAAATAGTGTCTGAAATCCACAGCTGTTAAAAGTATGGTCTGTTCCTTGAATAACTGTGGTTTAAATATGAAAGTAAGTATGAAAGTAGTACCAATCTCAGCTGTCACAGCAAGGGGAAGAGATAAATATTTTACGTATAATTCTTGAGACATGTTTCTACTCTTGCTAATAGGACCTGGTATTGATGTGCCTGCCCCTGATATGAGCACAGGTGAGAGGGAGATGTCCTGGATTGCAGACACGTACGCCAATACCATAGGACACTATGTAAGTTTTGAGCAAAGGCTTAGAAGTAGAAAAGCTTACTTGCTCTTTGCAGAAATCCAGCCATCATTATGCCACAGATGTATTGCCTTGCTGACTAATTCTCCAATTTCATTTAATTGTGTATGAAATTATAGCACTTTAATCATTGTGGGGTTTTTAGGTGATGTTATGAAAAAGCATGATGGCTTCCTCTTCAGACATCACCATTTAAAAGTTTAGTTGATATGACTAATTTCAAAAAACGAGAAGCCACTTCAGCAGTCATTTGACACATTTTCATGTGTTGCATATAATGGAACAAACAGTATGGTCATATTCAACTCTGTTAAACAGTTGACCTAATGTCCTCCTCTTTTCACAGCAGTTTTTAAAAATAAAGACCCACAAATAAGTTTTCAGCGAGATCTGTCATTAGCCCTTGGTAACTCTGACTGTGCTTGTTAATATTCTACATTATTCTAAAAAAATATGAAAACACAAGGTGGGTAATTAATGATGGACAAAATTCAGAATTGGCTTGCGTTTTAAAATCACACCTTTGGTCCTTTTTGACTATTTAGTTACACTAGTTGATTAGACTAACATTAATTTTTGTTATGTAGTGTATTAAATTAATACTGTATTGAATATTCCATCTCTGTAGAATAGATACAGATGGTGTTTCTATTCAAAGGCCATATATTTAGCTCTTTAAGGTCTTAATGAGGTTTTACCATTTATCAAATGTTTTAAAGCACTGTATCTCAGGTTTTTGCTTCAGTTATTGCAGTGATTTCTCTGAAATTGTTCAACCATCTATTGACATTTACAAATGGCTAATCTTAATTGTTAAAGTGCCTGAGTGTTTGAGACATTGCAGGGCCTGTTGAAATGACACTGTCAAGCTGGAGAAATACTGCGACAGTTGAATCGTGTATATTGTATTTAATACCCTATTGATCACACAGTTAATCCTCTGTATACCATAGCTGCTACATAAGCATCAAGAGGTTTTCAGATTATCAAGGAAAGAATTGATGTAAATTTCAAAACCAGACTTCAATTAGAATAGAGCAAGAGAACAATGATATGTTGAACACCCACAAAGGAAGAACTAAAAACTTGAATTTTATGCCTTCCAGTTATTATATCCCCCTTTTGATTGGGTAAGGCTGCTTTGTCCCTGTTAGATTTTAGTGACCAGCCTTGACTGTCTGAAAACATAATTGTTGGCTAGACATGTACTCAAATTAAATTTTCTGATATTTCAGTACCAGAGTATATAAGACACACATTGTTGGCTATTAAGTGTATCCTGTAAACAATCCAGCCAAAAAAAAAATTGTTTTTTTTTAAAAGGCTATACTGTCTATGCCCCCTGAGCTCTTGAGCTTCCCTTTGGGGGCATGCATCATTGGACGGCAAAGATTTTAAAGAGGTTCACAGTTCCACTGATGTGTTGCACATACTAATTATACTCTTGTGAAGCTATAGCAAAGAATGCCTAATGTGCTATCACATAACTAGCTCAACCTCTGCTACTTCTGAATGAAAAAATCTTGCTTTCTGCAGTCATTTCAAATAGTTATTTAGGGCATAGCTTATCATTTTTAATTGCATGGTTCCATTCATAATGCTATAAACTTAAAGCTTGTTCATCTGTGACACAGAATGCATGTTTAAGAGTTGACAGTGTTTTCCTGAGACAATGTGCCTCTTGCAAAAGCATTTACAACTTATTGCTGTAATCTTTGACATTGGGTGTGGTATTCTAGATCCAACAGGCCAACCTCTCAAATATCTTCAATTATTCACAGAAAAAATAAATGGCTTTGGGGAAGGCCTTTGAAATTTCATAAATCAGTCAAATAGGTTGCTCTTACACAGTACTCCACCTGTTTGAGTTAGTTATGGAAACAAGTGTTATGAACAACTTCCTACATTAAATTTACTTTATTGAAATCATAAAATCCAAAAGAATACTTGGGTTCAAAAACCAGTTCAATTTGTTAAGTGATACAATATTGCCCTCTTACAAGTTACAAAATCCAAGTCCTTAAGGAAGCAAATAGCTATACATTATACATTTTATACTGCCAGCATAGTAAAACATTCTTGAAGTACAAAAATACATATTTCATTATAACCCAACAACCTCTCTGTTATGTGCTACTGAGAATTCAAGGTAATAACTTAAGACTTGTGTGCTGTAAACATTTAAAGTTTTTTCTATGTATTTCAATATATCTGTCCATTTATGGCAATTTCTTACAGTATCTTCTTTGTAATTCTTAAATGGAAAACTAAACATTGATTGAAAAGAGCTGAAACCATAGCATAGGAAAATAGTAAACTGTAAAGCACTGGCATTTCCCTGCTTCCTTTTCCCACTCCATAAATCCAACTTGCTTTGCCAGTTCCTGCAGAGGGTGTAAGTTATACACAGACAAACTTTAGTAAGATGAATATAGAGTTGAAAGCAGAAGTCAGTAACTAAAAAATGTAGTTCTAAGCATATAACAATGGCACAGTCTTACTCAGACCTACTTTTCATTAAGTTTTGGCCACTAAAGTCAGAAGCTATGATTTTTTACTTTAGGGCTGTTTGAGTAGGATTCTGTTTCTTCTTCCTGTCAAGCGGAAGCTAGCTGAGAGAATTGGAGGATAGGGAAAAGCGAAACCTGCTTCAGAATTGACAGGAAGCAGCCACAAGAACAGGAGAGGCTTGGGAGAAGGGTTAAGAGGGAGGGAGGGCTTTATTTAATTTGGGACGTCTGGCAGGGCCCTTAAACAAGTTTTGAGATGACCAATTTTTTTTTTTTTTTTTTTTTTTTTTCTATAAAGCTTGAAAATGATTTATGGTCAGATTTAGAAAGAGGAAAGGAAATACTTAGCTAACTGACGTTTACATATACAATTCTTGCACTAATTTGTTTAAACAAACAGTGCTATTTTAATCTTTAGGAATCTCACTCAGCAGTTTCTACTGATAGTAAATATTGAAGCAGAGACTTAAACTACATTGCTATCTGAATGTGGATGGCTTTAAGAATAATGAGCCTTTCCTGCCAAACCAAATATGTGTTTAATGGGTACCATGTTAACTTGTTCAGGATACCCATAGTAAGTTTCTGGATCATTGAATTAAGTAATGTGACTGAACTTCTTGGCTCTGAAATTCTCAGTAGTGAGCTTGTACAACTCTTTGCTCTCTTTCCCCACTCCCTTGTATTTTCTAAGACATTGGCCTTTCTCATGGAGGGAATTGTGGCAAGAAGCTGTGTCTATCAGCTACGTGCTCATAAACTATTCATTCCTTCTGGGTGACTAGTTTAGATTTCTTTTAAAATGTAACTGAATGGAAAGTTGGTAATACTTTTATGTGAACTGGCCAAAACTGTAGTATTCCTGGTAAGTAGTTACTGCTGACTTATCACCAGAGAGAGCAGACTGCTTTCTGAATTTAGATTTTGGAATACACTTTTCTTAATAATCTGGACCTCACTGTTTGAAAATGAAGGATACTGAGACTCTTAAATATTAATCTTTGTCAGAGTTTTAAATAGTAGGATTTACTTTGGGTATCAAGCACATGTAAGGCAACTGGATAGAAGTTTTATTTAACTTGAGACAGCATAAAAGATGGGGGTTTGATGGTATGGGAGTGCCTTTCTAGGTAGGAAAAGATTATACTTACCTACTATTTTCCCACATGACTTTGAACTGTAGGCTGTCCCTTTGAGGTCAGATGGGGCCCCTCTGTTCATACAGTAGGAAAGACTGGTTCATAACGTGGGTAAAACCTGTGACTTGAGGGTAAACTTCCTATATTAGCATCTCAGCCAGATCAGTGTGTTCTTAAGTTGTTAGTACATATTTTCAAATAATTATATTATATTATATTTCAAGTTCCCTGTTGTCACTGTTTAAAGGTGATTAAACTGCTTTAGCTGTAAACTGCCCATAGATATGTCTAAGCTTTTTATGTTGTTTTAAGGAATTTATCAAGACAGTGATGGCTCACAATTGTAGAGCGATTACTTACCATTAGATGGCATACAACTCACCGCCTTTTGGTGGCTAGTCAGATGGCAGCTTCTCTCTGGGCCTCTCATCCTTATATCACTGTAAATATATCACTGTAAATTAATATAAGCATAGATCTGAGTACTGCAAATCACAACGCTTCAGAAAATGGCACAGTAACTCAAATACTGTGATTATGTAATTACACTGCATTGTATAGCAGGGTAAAATTTTTCTAGGATGCTTATGGTAAGCTGCACAAAGGAATTTGTAGAAGTAAGTTTTAAATGGTGGTTCATAATTCCATTATTGCTATCAGTAAAAGCTATAATGTAAGTACATCAGGGAAAGAAATCTGTTAATGTGTTTGAAGCTCACATACCTCAGCTGTTCTTTGACTGACCCTCTTCTTGGAAAGATTGGTGCAGTTCATAGAATTCTAAACTGTCTTGCAGGATATTAATGCCCATGCCTGTGTCACTGGGAAACCTATCAGCCAAGGTGGTATCCACGGACGTATCTCTGCCACTGGTCGTGGTCTCTTCCATGGAATTGAAAACTTCATCAATGAAGCCTCATATATGAGCCTTTTGGGAATGACTCCAGGGTTTGGGGATAAGACATTTGTGGTCCAGGTAATTTGTCTAGACATGTAATCATTTTGGTGAAGAAAGTTGGAAATGTAGCTGCTTTTAAAATCACTATTAGAGCGGTAGACCTGTTAACATTTTATAACTGTAGAGATTAATCTCTACAATCAGAAAACTTCAGAAACACTTTTCAGATAAGTCATCCTTTATTTTGCATTTTTTTTTTTAAATTATACACACATAGGCACACAGCCAAAACTCCAGCCATTTTCTAAGAACAATGTTGTAGTCAGATTAAAAATATATCTACACAGCAAAGAGATAACTATGGCTGGTCTGTGCCAGCCAACTCAGCCCTGGTCTATACTTACCTGGAGAGTCGACGGGAGTTAAGCAAACTACGCAGAGTAGCTTGCATAACTCACATCGACGGCTCTGCTTCCCTTCTGCGCGCTGTCTTCACTGCGTTGCGTTCCCGTCGACGCAGCACTATGCTACTTGAGGGGGTGGTTTTACTCAGTCGACTTCCTGATCAATTGAGCGGGTCTACACTGACTGCTCAATCGATCCAGAAAGATCGATCTGGTGGCAGCGACTTTGCCGCCATCAGTATAGACATACTGACAGATTCATGGGCCTTGGCTGTGTAGACTTCCAGGCTCAGGCTGGAGGGTGGGAGGGTCCCAGAGCTCAGGCTCCAGACTGAGCCTAAGCCCGGAAGTCTACACAGCAATGAAACAGCCCCCACGGCGCAAGCCCCGTGAGCCCAAGTTGGCTGGCACAGGCCCGCTGTGGGTTTTCTTGTCTGTAAAGCTGTAAGGGTTTGTTTATACAGCAATCATTTCCAAGTTCTTGGAAATTGTAAACTAAGGGACACATTTCATGTGTAATGTAACACAACTTTTTACAAAATTACATTCTGTAATTTCCAAATATAATTGAAACAAAGCCCTTTAATTACCTTATTTTTGGATCCTAAAGAAGAAAAATTCAAAGCTCAGAAAAATTTGAATGTGATCTGATCTATGGTATTATGAAATAAACAATGAGATATATTAGGGCCACATAATGACCTAGATTTTCAGTTTTAAGTTTGAATTTTTTGGCTTTTCTAAGACTTCAAAAGACCCTTAATTCAAACTGTGCTCCCCCATATCTTAGGAGATGAATATTGGGCAAGATTAAAAAGACTAAACTGAGAAATGGATTTCTAATACTCCTTAATATGCCTAATTATTTCCTTCAAGGGTTTTTTGAAATTTGTCATGTTCACCATAACACATAATTAGTGAGCTATTAAAATGCAGAATCTGGATAATGGGCCAGAATGCTTAATTTGGAGCTGTTCTCATATCAATGTGGTTATTGTTAGAAATGGCAGAGGAGTGATTACTACATTTTTAGTAATGAGTCTACATCACCACCTAATCGCAACCTACTGTCCTGTGTTGAACAGTGAACTGAGACAAACATTCTGTATTCTGGGTAGAAACACAATAGCACAGCAACATCCCCATCCTTTGAAATTCACATATTGGCAGCGCCTTAAATATGAGTCTAAAACTGAACAAGCAGACTGAAAACATGGCAAAATAGCTGAAAATTAATCAAGAAAAAATTAGGACAAAGCACCGAAGACTAACTTAATACATAAATAGAAGTTAATTTTTGTGTTAAAGCTTGCTTCTGATGTAGAAGGGGAACTATGCAAAATACTTTGAAAGCAGTAAATTGAGGAGTTTCATATTCAGCACTCTTCCCTAGAGTTAATCTTATTCCCAGCTCTGCAACCAACATCCTGTGTGACTTGGGGCAAGCCACTTTATCCCCACTTCCTTACCTGTAAAATAAGGAAACCTGCATAACATGCCAGGGAACTGAGACTTAATTCACATTTGAAAAGCAGTCTGATGTATGGTTAGAGGCTACTGTTGAAGTGCAGGTTGTGTAATTTAAAACTCTGGTCTTTCTGGAAGACTGCTTTGGAGACAATAAAATGGTTTATCAGAAGGACAGGACTCCATTAAAGAGTCAACATGAGAAAACAATTCAGTTGTCTTTTGTTTGTTAATTAATAGAAGTAACTTGAAACACTCTTTGAGGCTTTAAATGTTGCAGGCCTCCCATACCTGTAGCGATCATAAGAACACAACTGCCAAGCAAATCCCAGAACTGTCATTCAAAAGTCCACAGCATCCTATGCAACATTTAGTTATGTGCACATTCAGAAAATATGATTAAGGCAAATACATCTTTCAGAACAAGGTAATTATGAAATGTTGTAAACTGTTCATCTGTCCTCAAGAAAGAACTTAAAAGTTGCAATGTATATTAATGCAGTAAAAATTAATAGCAACTATTATGACAAATTTCAACTTAAGTTTTAGTCTTTGAAATTTTACTGTCCCCAAAATTATTATGAGCACTCCGCTACAGATGTTCAGGAGCTAGATGCAAAAAAGCATGGAAAAGCAGAGTTTAGGAATAGGAGAGGGCTTCATCTTGACTAGCTTTTCCTTCATGAAATAAATGCCTTCTTCATACCACTTAACTGGTAGCGTCCTTGCAAGTGCATGCAGCTTGAAAGAATCAGTGGAATCTTGCATACTACTTTTTAGAATAAAAATATTGGAATGATGTGCAAGTTCAGTCACTGATCTTGCAAAGTACAGTATTACCTTAATACTATCTATAGGACTTCAGGCCACTATAGTTAATGTATACAGATATGCCCCCAGCCCACATTGCGTCATGCCAACATATGACACAAAGGTGAAAAGGAGATATAGATGCTTGTAAGGACAGACTGTTAAGACTTACGGGCTCATTTCATATGATTTAAAAGTTAACTATTCTCCTTTCTACCCTCCCCATTTTTATTCACAGGGATTTGGTAATGTGGGCTTGCATTCTATGAGATATCTTCATCGTTTTGGTGCTAAGTGTGTTGGGGTTGGAGAGATTGATGGTAACATCTGGAATCCTGACGGGATTGACCCAAAAGAACTAGAAGATTACAAATTGGTATGAGACATAAATTGAGCAGAAATATTTAATTCCTTGCAAAGCCTTAATGTATTACTCCCTGTGTAAACTTTGCAGATACTGGAGATGACTAGAGACTGGTGTTAATAGTATGGAATAATTTGCAAGATATTCTGTGATCAGTAATGCTCTGTAAAAATTGCTTATCAGACAAGGCAACTGTTTTAGCTTTACACTTTTCACTAGCTTGAATGCAGACCAAACTGACTAATATTAATTGGTCCTGCAGCTTTCATAGCCTGAGCAGTGCTGGCTATCAAAGCTATAAGACCATACATTGCCCAAATAGGCACGTTTGTGGACCTGAGTCTATGCAAAAAGGCAAAGGATTGCATGGGAACAGACTAAATTACCCTGGGTTAGATAATTGAGTCTAACTGGAAGGATCATGATGGCTTCCCTCCCCCCCATATTGCTAAATGGGAGCAGTGTCCCAGCTGGATTACAAAGGTAGGAGGGAAAGGGTCCTGGTTTACAATAGGATGAAAATCATTCATTTAGATTGGTGTGTAGCACTACAAAAGAGCTTGTTTAGCTGCTGTCTCTGTGCCATCTGTTATATGGACAGATAAGATTTTCGAGCAACTTCCATGCTCAAGAAAGAAGATGAAGTTCATTTTGAGGAAATTGAATATGGTCTTGTAAATTGTGGCTTTAATTTGTTAGCTTCCAAATACTGCAATCTTGAGGAGATGCTTAAAAGGGCACTGTCTATGCATTTAAGCCTAAAATATTACCTCCTGTTTAAGTAAACGTCCTAAATTGCTTTTTTATTATAAAAAAAAAAAAAAAAAGACTAGAATCCTTGACATTGCACTTTTTTCTTTAGGTTTTTATCATGCTCCCAGGAAGAGGCTCTTGATTAGTCTCATTAGTACCCCTGGGGGAATTCTGCACCAAAAATTACATTCTGTGCACAATATTTTAAAATTCTACATATTTTGTCAAAATAACAATCATGCCAATTTCAATTTTGGTAATTTATTTAAAAATTCTTATCAGCAAGTATGTCTAATACAGACAATAAATACATTCAGGAAATGTTTGACAAATTTTTTACTAGGCATATTAATACTTTGAGTAATTCATTTAACTACAATACAAAAACACATTTCTCACACCCTTCAGAAGCAATGCAAAGGCTTGGGGGAAGTTGGAGGTAACAGAGGAGCTGAGGATGAGGGAAGTAATTGCTTGGAAGGAGCCAGGGAGTGAACCTGGTGGATTGTTGGGTGTGGGTGGGAGAAGTATGGAACAGATTTTGGGGAGGGGGTTGGGAGGATTGCTAGGGAGTTGGGGAACCTCCGTCATGCAGACCCTGGCTGACCCTTAGCCTCTTCTATTCAGTCAGGCACATCTGCCCCCATCCTGGTGTCTCTCTGCCCCCCTCCCCCCACTCTCCATTCAGCCCCTGGCTAAATGCTGTCACCCCACTAGCTCCTGTGCTTCTTCCCCAGTCTTGCCCCACCCCCTAGCCCTTCTGAAGCTGTCTGTGTCACACAACCCCAGCAGCTGCACGTGCCCAACTCTGTCCATCCCCTTTATATCCTGTGTCTCCTCATCTGGCCTTGCAGGCAGGGTGCTGTGAAGAGGGCAGACACTGTCCCCCACCCTCTCTGCAGTTGGCTGCTCTGGCCCTAAGCTGGCTGCCCTCTCTTCTGGCACCACAACAGCCCCTGATGAGCAAAAGGTGTAATTGCAGCACCTCCCTGGTAGAATCTATTCTCTGTGGAGAAGGAAAAAAAAAAAAATCTACAGAGGACATGAATTCTGCACATGCACAGTGGCACAGAATTCTCTCAGGAGTACATTAGATAAGTACGTCTGCATTTCTTGACTCTAACACAGAAAATGGAGAGGTACTTAACACAGAAAAGGCACTTGCACTTAATACAAAATAGTCATTTGTCCCCTGTGTACCGCAGCAGTGGACTATTTGTAGATTTTCTGATACACTTCAAATCTAACCTGATATTTTGAAAATCTATGTAAGGGTCTTCCATGGATGCTGCATGTGATTCACCTCAATTTTTAGGATGTTATTTTGAGCTTATAGTGAGCATATCCTTTAAATTTCCACTCTTATCCCACAGATCTACTGTAAGCAAGATTGTAGAATGTAACCAATACGAATGTATTTCAGGCATTTAAATTGATTGACAGATGCTGGCTGATCTTGAATTCATTTTAATGTGCATCAAGTCTCCGCTTTTTATCCAGCAGGCTTAGGGAGATAATCTTTGACTGCCTATGTAAATAGGAATGGCATTTTCGGTCTCTCTCTCTTTTTTAACGTTGTTTCTTAGTCTGTTTTACTAACTGAACTGGATTAGTACATGTTGGAACTGACATGGTTTTTAAAATTCAAGATTAGAGAACAAGAAAGGAAGCAGACCTTTTTTTTCCCCCCTCTTCTAGTACAGTAAACTTACATTTGGTTTCTCTACAGTGCAAGTAAACAGTCTTTCAGCTGTCTCCGATTTGTGTAAATTGCTGTATACAAACTTATTAAAATTGTACAGTGTCTGTTTTAGAAATATTTAAGGTTTACTGCAAAATTTGATGTTATTTGTAGATTTTCTTTAACGGCACTTGCTGTAGTAGTAATTACAGGGAGGGCACTTGTATTAATTTTAAACATTTATAGTGCAGTAGACATGCTGTGTTAGGTATTATACAGACATATGTGAAGACACTCTTCAAAGAAGGATGCATGGCTGTCAAAGCAACAGGCTTTCCCATTATAATGTAATTAGAGTAAGAGAAGATACTGTTGTGCAATAATGATACTCTTCTCCTCAAACAGCAACATGGAACAATTGTCGGCTTCCCCAAGGCACAGCCATATGATGGCAACATCTTGGAATCCGACTGTGACATTCTCATCCCTGCTGCCAGTGAGAAACAATTGACCAAATCCAATGCTCACAAGATCAAAGCAAAAGTAAGAAAAAGTATTAAACTATATATTAAAACAAGAAAAAACATGACAAATGCCTTTCTCCATATTTACTGTAGCTGTTGGTGTGAATATGAATATATGCCTCTGTGTCAGTAGTTACTGTGTTGTGATTCTTTCCCCAGATTATTGCTGAAGGTGCCAATGGACCTACAACCCCTGAGGCTGATAAAATCTTTTTGGAGAGGAATATCATGGTCATTCCTGTAAGATTCTTTTGTCAACACTAATGGAAAGTAGTCTGTCTGCAAATGCATTTTCTCCCCTGATCACAGGATCAACCTTAACATTAATATTCTTTAATATAAGAATCACTATTAAATGTTCAGAATAATTTTCTTATGAAAGCCATTCCTACGGTACCCTCCTTTTTGTGCCTCTCACCTTTAAAATGGATGTTCTAACTTCACTCAAGACTTGAGGTAACTATCCTCAAATCCCAGATCTCTCATTGCAGACATGTTCACTTACTTCAATTCATCTATTGCATGGGAGTGACATTTTCAAAAGAAAAACAATTTACAATTATTTCTATCAAATACTGACAAATACCTAAAACCTTGGTTTTCCTTTTTGGAAATTGATGCTTAGTTAACTGCCCAGATCCAGTGAGCAGAGTAGGGAGGGAGAGTCTAAACAGACTGGCCAAATTTTTCATGCTTGAATCTCTAACTTGTAGGCACCATATTGAAATCAGTGGGAGGATTTTTGAAAATCAGAGCTGCCTATTTGGGTGTCTAAAGTTAGGCAGCCAAGTGTGGAAAACTTTGGCCATTGTCTTTTGTGCTCTAGAAATAAACCTGAACATGGGTACTTTGATAGAGCTTTTTGCTACAGGTGAATCTGAAATGTATACCCATAACTAAAGGTTGCATGCTGCACTGATTACTTGAAAGAAACCTTATCTAGGATAGTGAGGTTCTTTTTGGGGAAGGAGAATGCTACTGCTAAAAGAAGTGACGTTGCTGCTAAGTAACTTATTTTAAATCTTGCTCATTGGGCTAGTTTGATGCACACTTTATTTTCTTGCCAAACACCTACTGGGGGGGAACGGCTAATCATGTGCAGTTGAATGAGGCTTTTTAAATTCATACATTTTAAATAAATAAAATTTATAATCCAGACTCCTGATAACTTCAGTGCTCTCCTGAGGGGAATTAATGACTGAATTAATCTTTGTGTTGCCTATTATGTTTAAACAGGATTTCCACATTTTTGCATTTTAATTTGTCTTCTAAAAATACAGCATATTAAGTTGTTTTATCATAGGTTTATCATTCAGAAAGCTTTTTTTAATATTTCTGTGCAGGATCTCTACTTAAATGCTGGTGGTGTAACTGTGTCTTACTTTGAATGGCTGAAAAACCTGAACCATGTCAGCTATGGCCGCTTGACTTTTAAATACGAAAGGGATTCAAACTACCACTTGCTGAGTAAGCGTTACTTCTACCTTTTATTAGCTCTTCAATAGATTAATTGAACTAATAAGGAACTCTAACCAACTATGCAGTAAATCAAGGTTACATTTGATATCTTCCAGTGCCAAAGATTAAAGAAGTCAAATACAAAGATGTTCTAAATTTAACTTCTCTTAAAACCTGCTTCTAGTGTATGCTGGGCAGTGGGAAAGCTTACAAATGCACTTAATGTGAAGAGTAATTTATGAATCTAGTAATCCTTGGAAAAATATTGTAGAAAACTAACAATGCCTTCATGAAGTGATACTTAGCTTTTGATATTGTCAAAATACCTTACAAATACTAATTCAAACCCCTTATGAAAAAATTATTCAGTTCTCTTCAGTGTAAAAACAAAAGGCAAAAGCCTTCAACTGTGTCCTTGGCTAATCTAATCAACAAGTTACAGCTTTGAAGATTGCATTATGACACTGAGCAGGTATACAGCAAAGTCGGATTTCTGTGAAGTGTAATATAATTGGTACAGATATTCTTGAAATATCTGTGGCTTGTGGCTCTTTGGCTCCACTTGGGAGTTATTGTTTGGGTTTCCAGTTGCCTGACCAGATTGCTGATCCTACGAAAAAAATAAGCTTAATGGAGTAGTAGAACTAAGATTTCTCACCAGGCTTAAATAACACTTCATCACAAAACTAAATAGCAGTCACAAATGCCTGAAATTAGTCTCAGAACTTAATGGAGTTGACAAAATTTAGAAGATGAACCTTTTTTTAAACATAGCCTCTTTACATAATTTACACCATCTGCTGTGGAATTGCTCAAGTAGTAGTATAGGGTCTTTCTTATCATTGAGAACGATACCTTAAAATTGCATTTATTTGAAACATGGTATACCAACCTATCAATATAAACGCAAAAACTTGCCTAAGAGATGGTTACCTATGTGCAGACATTTTAAATTCCTTTGGAACTTAGAAAGCTTTTAAAACTTCTTAGGCTTTATTTTTAGTAAGTACTGTCCTTCTTAAATATGAGCTGCAAAGGGGAAATGTTTGTTCATTTTACTCTGAAACAGTGCCTTAAATTTCTACATTAGAAGTATTGGTCTATACTCTTCAGGGCAGTAATTTATAGAGGACTGGGATGATGAGATCTGAGCTGGTTGAGTCTGGGCTGCAGCTCTACCACCTTCATCTCTATTTTACCATCCCAGTCTTCTAACTGTCTTGTAGCAGAGAAGGTACTTGGTACCTTGAGGTTTCTAATTTGAAGCCTTTGTACATTAAAGCAGTAGGACTCAAACTTTGTTGCAGTTCTTTAAAAGGTTACCTAGCACAGCTCAGTTTATGCTACTGGTTGAAGTAGTGAGTGCTGAATAACTTTCCAATGAAAACATTTTTTTAAATCTCTGCTGAAACTTAACTTGCCTTGTTTTCCTTCCCTTTCCAGTGTCTGTCCAGGAGAGCTTAGAAAGAAAGTTTGGGAAACATGGTGGAACTATTCCAGTTGTGCCTACTGCAGAATTCCAGGATAGGATATCAGTAAGTAACTGCTTGGCATGCTTTTAATCTTTGTTACTGCAGTTGTATTCCAGTATTATAATAGTAGATAAAATCCATTCTTTTGCAGTTGGGCACATGTTTTTGACATAAGGCAAACCATTAGTGTGTGGTTAGTTACATGATCAAACAGGTAAAATAAAGGAACAGGGTGAGCTGAAATGCCCAGTAGTATGGCAGGCAGGCTAGCTATGTCCGATTGGTCTCTTGTACCTGACTCCACAGAACATCTCCAGCTCTAATGTTCTTCTAAAACTGAAATTTAGTGTGTACACACAAGCCACTTAGCATTTTATTGTTGATCAGATGGTTGCTTTGTAATACTAGTAGTTGTTTAGATTGCAAAATTAGATAATTTTGCAAAGATATAAAATCTGAACTGTATTTAGCCTCTTCTACAGACGCTACATAAATATGTTGATTTACTGAATATATTTCTGTGCCTACCTCTTATACTTCAGTGATATGTTCTAAAAATATTACTCATAATTGTTGCCATCTGTATGAAGTGATGACCAACTCTGATATTCTGAATAACATCCTCATTTTCTTAAGTATACATAACTGTATGAACATGTAATTAAAACAATATTTGAGGGGGAAATGGAAAAATAATATGTCTTGATGTTTTGTACCATTTTGAAAGGAAGAGGAATTGTAAATAGTTACTTCAGAGGCAGAGAATTTCTCAATAATGAGGTATATACTCGTGAAAGGTTAGACTGAGTCAGAAGCCTCGTATATTGATTTCATAGACTAAGTTCACTGTGATGAACTGTTCTGACCACTTTCACAACACAGGCCATAGATCTTCACACAGTAATTGTTGTGTCAAGATCATAGATGCTCTATTTCAAACAGAAATTCTCTTAGAATGATATCCAGTCCTTCTTTACCAGTCTTGTGGCTGCCCTAGAAATAGGATTTTAAAGATTGAGGTTTGCATTAGTCATCTCATTCCAGGATTTAAGTATTCCTGTGTTCTGCATAAGAAATTTATTGAGAACCAGGGACCAAATAGCTTGTTTGTACTTGCAAAAGTCCTGACCAATTCTTTCAGTGATGCATGTCACTTTGAGATCTAAACCACTGTCATGAAGCAAAAATTTATCCTCAAAGTCTTTTGTAAAAAATATTCTGGAATAAGGAAGATTCTAGTTCTGTTACTTTTACAAATGTAAAAGTAAGTAATTGTAGTTCTCTGTAGAAACACTAAAGTTAGTGCTAGTATTGGGCATCTTATTCTTTGTGGACTTGATTTCTAGATTCTTCTATCTTCCCTTTTTATTGAACTTAAACATTTCACACACACAAAGTTCTAGCATATGGTAAGATCCCCAACTGAATTAGAAGTGTTCACA
Organism: Emydura macquarii macquarii; assembly: GCF_026122565.2. NCBI lineage: Eukaryota > Metazoa > Chordata > Testudines > Chelidae > Emydura > Emydura macquarii. Next base: position 3,280,568 of record NW_027131527.1, read on the forward strand.
TGTCTTAGTCTCCTTCTACCAGGTATTAAAAGAAATCTACAGGGAAAGCAGCCTACCAATTATGGGAATCCAGCATGTTACACGCTTCAGTCTGATGTACTAAGGGAAATATCAATAATATTACATATTCATTCATTTCATATTGACCCCTGATTGTACTCCCTTTAATTTCAGGGTGCATCTGAGAAAGACATTGTCCACTCTGGATTGGCCTACACCATGGAGCGTTCTGCCAGAGTAAGTATTGTATTAACATGTATAGTTGTAGCACGGGGAGGATAAATATAACTGCCACAAAAGCAAACAAAGTCAGCATGTACTGGTATCAGTGGACTGTGCTATTTCCTTACACTTAAAATAGGGGGCAGCTGTTGACATTAATGATAGTCACTGAACGTATGACACTCCTTTGAATAGATGTTTGAGTGGATAACTAATTGGATGTTGTAGGCCATCAGGAAACTGAAAACAAAGTTAAAGCCAGCTTGTGTGGATTTAGCAAGTATATTTTTTCTTAAAATGTTTAGCCATTGGAGAGCCCCATCATTTATCCTTTTATGTTCTAGAAATAATCTGAGGCAGAAATATTTTCAAAGCTATATTTAGTATTGCTACATATATGTAGGCTAGACTGTTCCTCTGATGAAAAATACTGCAGAAGGGGGCACAAAGTCCCCTGGACACTGAATACCTTTTGTGAAGATACTATGTACATCTATAAAGGTGAGGGAATAGCATCTTGGATGGTGAGAAGGGGCACCTTGGAAATCTAGGAAGGACATCAGCCTCAGGAGCTGGGCAGTAATCTGAATACTAGGACTGCTCTGTACTGAGCTTTAGCCCCTCTCTGAAATCCCTTGAAAATAGTGTATGTGGGAAGGCTTTTCAGGCAATTATAAATAACTTCTGCTTTCTTTCAATTCACTTTAGCAAATCATGCGCACTGCCATGAAGTACAACCTGGGTCTGGATCTGAGAACAGCTGCCTACGTCAATGCAATTGAGAAAGTCTTCAAGGTGTACAATGAGGCTGGTTTGACCTTCACATAAACGGGTCATTACCTCTCCTTATTGATACCTTACTCCTCCTGCCACTGTGTACCCTTTTTTTTGAGAAGCTTATCACAAGTTTACATGTAACCACAAAAATTCCTCTTTCCTCTGACATTATAGTGACATTATAGTACTATTGAGTTAGTTCAGTCCCAAACAAATCTTTTTTATAATAAAGAAAAATCCATGGATTAGGATATTGAATACCAATGTTATCTAAAAATAACCAGTTCATCTGCACTTGTGGGGGGCCATTCTGGGTATTTCACCTTTAAAATAAAAAGGTACACTTCGTGTATGGATCAGCAGTCATGCTACCTGGGCAACCTATCAAATTTAAGATCACATACTGTACTAGATGAGCAGTTAGTTCATTCTATTACTTCATGCACTTTTGTTTAATGATGTAAATTTGGCTTTGGCACTTTCAGTAAGGCCTTGTATGATCAATGCTGTTGTGGCATTGTCAAAGGCAGAATGAGCCTCCTGCAGGGAGTAACTTTGATAGGACTCTTAACTTTTACTTGCAGCAGAGCTCCAGGCCTGGGTTTTTTAGGCAATGTTCTTCTCTTTTATAAACTGTGCTGCTCCTATAGGACTGCCTTAAATCACTTATTCAACCTGAACTTGACTCAAGCACTATGAGATAAATTAGAGAGGTGACAGGAGCTAGAATTTTTATAAGCTGAAACAGTATCATTGTGTACAAACAGCCAGCAGAGAGAGAGCTGGTTATGTTTTAATCAAGTCATTCTACATAACCATTAAATTAGTTGGTTTTTTTTAAAAAGAGTATCTGAATTTGATACGTATAATCATACATATATGTAGTCCAGCGAACTCTAAACCTTTAACATTAATTCTTTTCAATCTTATTTCCAGAGGCTTTTTTCTGAACATTAAGTTGCCTCAATGAACAATTAGAAGTGGAGTCTAACCCTGAAACAGTTGGCTTAATTACAGAAGAGCTAGATTGCTGCTGTAGACCTTATGCAATGTCTTAACACACACTTTCTATTTTTTTCTTTATTTGGGAAGCTTGCATATTCTGAACTTACTCAATTTTAACAAAATGGACCTTGATACAATATTAGATCAAACATGGCTTTTTGAGTTTTTGTCAAGGCCTTTGTCAAGTGGAGTCCCATTGAAGTGCCAGATGTTATTTATGTAATGAATATGAATTTAAAAAACAAACTGGTCCCTCTGAGGAACTAATGCTTTTTCTAACTACTTTGTAACTGCATGACATGACATGACGAGAAAAGCAGTTATTAAAAAGTTGACCTTTCCAAACCTACTACACTGGTGTATTACTGTTTTCCACTATCACTTTACATGATAATAGCTTTATGTAATATTGTCTCACAGCATTCCATATTGATTCAACTCATCACTAATGATGAGACCCTAGTCATTCTGATTCCCAAGGACAAATAAAGAGAGATTTGTACACCTTCCCTTCCCTTCACACCCAAACAAATTACTTGTTTACCCAACATTTAATTTTTGAAACTTTGTTAATCATCAACCTTTAGTTCTCCATGTCTTCTAGAGTTCTGAGAAGAAATTAGCATTCTTCTTCCTCATAGAAATGAAGCAATAAACATGATGAAGTACTTGAGTAGTGCCTTATCCCTTTCATGTGTGGTGAGGCCAAAGGCCAGAATAGAGTTCTTTCAGCTATCCAAGAAGTGCAGTAATAGCTAAATCATGCACATGCTAGCACAGCTTATTGATATTGAATTGTGTTTTAAAAGTGCTTAGAGTGTTAATTTTTATTTCATTTTGAGACAAAGTAAAATTCTGTATTGCTATCTAAAATCTAGATCCCAAAACTAGAGAACAAGAACTTCTGGGAGGTTGCTTTTTATGTAAATCTAACCTGAGTTCTAAAATGAGACCTTACCTACAAGAGTCATCTACACCTGACAAATCTGAAGTGACATCAATCTCTATTGCCCAAACAAGTTTGCAACATCACTAATAGTAACCTTAGATTTATCAGTTCTGTTGAAAATGGGTGAATGTCGCTTTTTGTAACCTCGTCTATTCTAATTGTTCATCTGTTCTAATGGTTGTGGATTCAGAATCTTTAGTGACAGGGATAATGTAAAAAGAAGAACAGTAAGGATACTTGGGTACTTGTGCCAAAAATTCCTTGGTGCTGTCTTCCTTGCCTTCGTTATCCTCTCACTGCTGCTTTTGAAGATAGAGCCCAGAGCCTTGGTCCTGTGCTTCTTGCACTGTTGGAAGCCGTGCAAAAAGGAAATGGAAAGCTGGCTTAGGGTTTGTCTACACAGGGAAGCTATTGCAAAATAAACTAGGAATGAATTAAAAACAAAGTGCAGAATAGCTAAACCACTTCCAAAGTGGATTAAGCTAAATTCCCCCAAAGGCACTCTGAGTGTGGAATAACTGTCCACATGGGGAGTTACTGTGGAATAGCTATTCTGTACTATTCCCATGTATAGACAAAAGGATCTAGTTAGAGCAGTTGGGTTCAGTTGTAGCCGACGGTTAATATACTATGATTAACAATAGCATTTGGGTTGGAGGATTATATAAAATAGTAAGATATGCTAGAGTTAATTTTGACTAACATCTGTGACCATCTTTTTTGTGGTACATGTGCAAATTGAATTATGGTAGATGTGGAGAGGAAAAGAATGGCTATCACTTTCAGGATGTGGGTTTGTTTTGAAACTGAATCTAGTTGGTTTACAAAAGACTTGTGGGAGATAAATAGTTTGGGAGGAAGCTTCCTGTGATGTGATGCAGTTGGGCACGCTATTGTATGAATTTATTGGTGTGCTTAAGTTTAACCCAAGAGCATTTCTGGTCTCCAGAGCAAAAGGCAAGTCATTTACCTGTACTGTTCTAAGCAACAGTGAGTCCACACTGCCTCAGGCAGACTTATCAGTTGCTCAGGCACCCATCATTCTTTCCAGCTTACTGGATCAGGAGACGTTCGCCCCCAAGATGGTGTCAGTCCCAGTGCATAGACTGGCTGGGTTTTGAACTGCCATTATCAGCAGTTGTAGCTGAACTCACCTAATATCTGGTATTGGAGAATTGTGTAGCCAGCTTGGTCAAGGTGTTGTCCCTCCTCTTGAAGGTAGCATGCATTGGAAACTAGGCAGTAAGCTGTACTGAGATGCAGTCTGTTCCTTAAATTTCTCTACGCTGCTGTCAGCCACTTGCACTTTAGGTATAGGATGGTCTGGCTTTCATAGGTCACACCTAAACTATCAGTTCCATCATGTCAGTGGATTAGTTATCTAAATATAAAGCTAAGTTATATCAACTCTGTTCAGACTGATATACCTGGCCAGTATCACTGAGAACTTCAGAAAGAAAGACTCATTTACATTGTGTCAAACGTGTAGACGGAGTGTTTGAAGATGAGGCATTAGGGAGAAGCAGTTAAGCATAAGAACATGTTGAGGTAGAGGTGACTAAGGTAGCCACTGTTAGTCTTTCTGCACACAGAGAGCAGTCATTCCCATAGCCAAACAAATACTAACTTCTGCAAAAGTACCAGCTGGAATGTGTCTTGCAGGTAGGGCACTAGAGGGAGTTTTAAATCTTGATCTTCTAAAAAGGCTGGCATGTTACATGGACAGTCATTCAAAGGGCAGAATGACAGGCTGAAATATCCTTGTGAAAGATCCTGGAATGATAACCCTGCAGCTTGAAATGCTACTTGATCATGGCACAGAATATGCCCCACATTATGACACATGCAAGATTCCTCACAAAGATGTGCCTATCTTACCCTGCTGGGACCACATTATTCAGGCTGTTTCAATTCATGTCCTATAGCCTGAGCCTACTAATCAGTAATTTTTATAATGTTGGACACCTGTCTTCTGTGAAGTAGCCTGAGGCTACTTCTGTCATAGGCTATAATTTAGCTACCAGCACAGAGTGGGGTTGTCTGCAACATAAATGTGAGATGCCACCACTCAGCCCCTTAATATTAAATACACAAAACTACCCTGCTACAGTGCAGCACAGGTGCCCCAACTAGAATTGGGCCTCCTTGTCCCAGGTACTGTATCAAGACATCCGTCACCCAGAGGGTTTACGCCAAGGTTTTGTCTAATCCAAGCTACCTTCTACAGTTATTCTATAAATTCAGATTTATTAGACTAAGGGGCTACACAGTCATGTGCTTTAGGCAGATAGCTTTCTGTAATTCAAGGAGAGGTTAGGTATCTAATACTACTCTGGAGCTGATACTGCCACCATACGAAGTGAGCAGATTTAGGCTCAGAAGGGACCAATATGATCATCTAGTCTGACCTCCTACACAATGCAGGCCACAAAACCTCACCTACCCACTCCTGTAATAAATTTCTAACCTATGACTGAGTTATTAAAATCCTCAAATCATGGTTTAAAGACTTTTAGGTACAGAGAATCCACCAGCAAGTGAGCTGTGCCCCATACTATAGAGGATAGTGAAAACCCCCCAGAGCCTTTGCCAATCTGTCCTGGGACAAAATTTTCCCCACCCCAAATATGGCAATCGGTTAAACCGTGAGCATGTGGGCAAGACTCACCAGCCAGACAATGAAGAAAGAATTCTCTGTAATAACTCAGAACCCACCACATCTAACATCCCTTCACGGGCCATTGTTGGCATATCTACCACCAGTAATCAAAGAAAAGTCAATTGCCAAACTAGCCTGTCCCATCATACCATCCCCTCCATAATTTTATCAAGCTCAGGTTTGAAGCCAGCTAGGTTTTTTGCCCCCACTGCTCCCCTTGGAAGGCTATTCCAGAACTTCACTCCTCTGATGGTTAGAAACCGGCCTCTAATTTCAAGTCTAAACTTCCTGATGGCCTGTTTATAGCCATTAGTTCTTGTGTCCACATTGGTGCTGAATTTAAATAATTCCTCTCCCTCCCTAGTATTTATCCCTCTGATGTATTTACAGAGAGCAATCATCTCTCTCCTCAGCCTTCTTTTGATTAGGCTAAACACACTAACCTCTTTATGTCTCCTCTCATAAGATAGGTTTTCCATTCTGCAGATCATCCTAGTAGCCCTTCTCTGCACCTGTTCTAGTTTGAATTCATCTTCCTTAAACATGGGAGACCGAACTGCACACAGTATTCTAGATGAGGTCTCACCAGTGTCTTGTATAACAGTACTAACACCTCCCCATCTTTACTGGAAATATCTCGTCTGATGCATCCAAGGACTGCATTAGCTTTTTTCATGGCTACATCACATTGGCAGCTCATATTCATCCTGTGATCAAACAGTACACCTAGGTCCTTCTCTTTCTCTGTCACTTCCAACTGATGCGTCCCCAGCTTATAGCAGAAATTATTATTAGTCCCTAAATGCACGACCTTGCACTTTCCACTATTAAATTTCATCCTATTTCTATTACTCCAGTTTACAAGGTCATCCAGATCTTCCTGTATGGTATCCCGATCCTTCTCTGTATTGGCAATACCTCTAAACTTTGTGTCATCTTCAAACTTTATTAGCACATTCCCACTTTTTGTGCCAAGGTCAGTAATAAGGTTAAATAAAATTGGTCCCAAGACCGATCCCTGAAGAACTCCACTAGTAACCTCTCTCTCCAGCCTGACAGTTCACCTTTCAGTCTGCCCCGTTGTAGTCTCCCCTTTAACCAATTCTTTATCCATCTTTCAATTTTCATATTAATTCCCATCTTTTCCAATTTAACTAATATATTCCCCATGTGGAACCGTATCAAATGCCTTACTGAAATCTAGGTAAATTAGATCCATTGCATTCCTTCCCTTTGTCTAAAAAATCTTTTCTCAAAAAAGATCAGGTTGGTTTAGCACGATCTACCTTCTGTAAAGCCATGTTGTATTTTATCCCAATTACCGTTAATCTCTATGTCCTTAATTACTTTCTCTTTCAAAAATTTTTCCAAGACCTTGCATACTATTGAGGTCAAACTAACAGGCCTGTAGTTACCCGGATCACTATTTTTTCCCTTTCTTAAAAATAGGAAGTATGTTAGCAATTCTCCAGTCATATGGTACAGCCCCTGAGTTTAAAGATTCATTAAAAATCCTTGCTAATGGGTTTGCAATTTCATGTGCTAGTTCCTTTAATATTCCTGGATAGAAATTATCCAACCCCACCCCCCGATTTAGTCCCATTAAGCTATTCGAGTTTGGCTTCTACCTCGGATGTGGTAATTTCTACCTCCATATCCTCATTCCCATTAGCCACCCTACCACTATGCCCAAGCGCATCATTAGCCTCATTAAAAATGGAAGCAAAATATTAGTTTAGATATTTGGCCATGCCTAGATTATCCTTGACCTCCACCCAATCCTCAGTGCTTAGCGGTCCCACTTCTTTCTTGGTTTTCTTCCTATTTATATGGCTATAAAACCTTTTACTATTGGTTTTAATTCCCTTTGCAAGGTCCAACTCTAGTTGGCTTTTGGCATTTCTCACTTTATCTCTGCATGTTCTGACCTCCAAGAAGTAGCTTTTTCCTTGCTGAACCCTCCCATCTTCCACTCCTTGTAAGCTTTCTGCTTTCTCTTAATCTCCTGTCTGAGATGCTTACTTATCCAGCTTCGTCTACAACTCTTGCCTATGAATTTTTCCCCTTCCTTGGGATGCAGGCTTCTTTGACTTGAAGTAATTCCCAGCCTTCCCCACCTTTAGATCCATGAGTTCTTCAGTCCAGTCCACTTCCCCCAACTAATTCCCTTAATTTTTTTAAGTTAATCCTTTTGAAATCAAAGACCTTAGTCATAGATCTATTTTTGTTTATCCTTCCATTTAGTTTGAACTGAATTAGCTCATGGTCTCTTGAACCAAGGTTGCTCCCTAAAACAAGTTCTTCTATGAGATCCTCACTATTCACCAATACCAAATCTAAAATGATATCCCCTCTTGTTGGTTCAGCAACTATTTGGTGAAGGAATCTGTCAGCTATCACATCCAGGAAAATCTGGGCCCTATTATTACTACTAGCACTTGTCCTCCAGTCTATATCTGAGAAGTTAGTCTCCCATAATCACACAGTTCCCAGTAATATTTATTTCATTAAAAGACTTAAAGAGGTCTCTATCCATGTCCAAATCAGATCCCAGTGATCTATAGCACACCCCAAGCACTATCCCAGGGGAAACTCTAGTAGTTTTCTTCTCCTATGTGATTTTTACCCAGACAGACTCTCTGTCTTATCCATTGCATCACTTCTAATTTCTTTAGTCTACCTCATCACTGATATACAATGCTACTCCACCACCTTTGCCTTTATATCTGTCTTTATATCTTTATCTGTCTTTCCTTCAATACTTGTACACCAGCCGTGACTACTATTCCACCATGTTTCTGTTATTCCTATAATCATGGGCGGCTGGTACGTAACAGCCAGGCTGGCCCCGCCCACACGCCACCCCCTCCTGCCGCGTTGCATGGACTTGGAGGTTGCAGCAGAGGGCTGTCTTAGCTGGCCAAGCCCTGGCCTCTCTGCTGAAGCAGCATGGGCTGGCAGCCAGTCCAGCAGTGGGGCTGGGCCACCCACCGGCGAGCCTGCGGGGGGGGGAGGGAGCAGCGCTGTCACGGGCTTGTGGCACTCTGGGGGCTGAAGGCGAACTGGCCAGCCTGGGGCTAGGATAGGTCGGAGGGCCGGCTGGCCACAGGCCAGTCTAGAGATGGGGGGGCCGGTGCTCGGGTGGGCCGGCGTTGGGGTGTGGCGTGCGTTGGCAGCACTCCAGCGAGCTGGGGCGGACTGCCCAGCCTGGGGCCAGGCAGGCCAGGATGGTGTGGGCCAGGGACACTCTGGCGGCTGTGGTGGACTGGCCAGGGCCAGCTGGTGGTGTGGCATGGGCCGACAGCACACTGGGGGCGCTTGGGCTGGGGGCAGACTGGCCAGGGCCAGCCCTTTGGTGCGGTGTGGGCCGGCAGCACTCTGGGGGCTAGCAGCGGACTGGCAGCCTGGGGCCACAGTGGGTTAGCAGTCCAGTTGGCCATAAGCTAGCCTGGGGTGGGTTGGGGGGGCAGGGTTGGTGCATGGGCAGGCCCGCATAGTGCATGCTGGCAGCGTTCCGGCGGCTGAAGCACTTGATCCGGCAGCATTCTGGGGGGCTGGGGCAGACCGGCCAGGGCCAGCCCGGCGCTGTGGCGTGGCATGGGGTGGGTTGGAACAGGGCAGCGCTGGGGCATGGGCTCCAGGGGCACTCAGGATGCCTGCCCCTGGTGCTGGGGTACAGTCTGGTTGGTGCTCAGGTGGCCGCCTGCACCCTGGCCTGCAGCGGAGCTGTGACAGGAAAGGGGGTGGAAGGGAAGGGGTGGAGCCAGGGGGGGCTAGCCTCCCTGCATAGGTAGTTCACAAGCTGCCCATGCCTATGTCATCTGATTTCACTTCTTCTACTATTAGCTCTAGTTCCTCCATTTTGTTACCCAGGGTCCTTGCATTAGTATACAAACATCTTGATTTTTGCTGTTTGGCTTCGCTCACATTCCTTTCCTGATGTGGAACAATAATTCTACTGCCAATATCGCCTATTAGACTGGTATCTACACTACCCTTCTTCTTAATGTCCATTCTGCTCCCAATTGCTGTGTCCTTTCTTACCTCATTTTCCTCCCTCTCAATGCTAAAATCAGGCATGGAGATTACCTGGGCATCTCCCAACCATCTCTCCCCAACTCTCTAGTTTAAAGCTCTCAATCAGTTGTGCTAGCCTCCCTCTTAGAAGTGCATTTCCCTTCCTACTCAGGTGAAGTCCATCCCAAGAGAACAGTCCTCTGTCCATGAATGCCTCCCAGTGACCATACATCCCAAAGCCCTCCTTATAGCACCATACACAGTGAGTAGCTGTAAGAAGCTTACCAAAGACCAGCTGAGTGAATTCATGGAGGCTTGCTCCTGAGGCTCAGTCTTGGTTCTGAAGATGGTGACATGATGGTTTGATATAACTTCTCCAGCGTGACAAGTTTTGGTAAAACCTTTCTATGATAGACTGGAGTAGTAGTGTGGAGGTACTTGCACCATTCTTGGCTAAAATAAAGGATTACTTTTTTTAAAAGTTATCCTTTTATTTTAAGAGTAAAAACATCATGCATTCAAATGGTTGTCAAATCATAAAATCAGATTAAAACTCCCCTGAGGAAGGTGTAACCAGTAGATATGTTGATGCCTAGCAAGCACAGACAAAGGCTACGTCATGGATATTATCATTCATAGTTAATTGTTTTGATACGGAAATTAGATTTTAATTAAAGTGAAAGAGGAAAATGGTCCGTATTGCTACTCATTTGCACAGAAGCACTATACGCTCCCTATTTTATACACTTAAACATACTGTGAAGCATGCCTTTTTTTAGTTGCTGGCCTAATAAATAAGAGGCAGTTGCAGAATTACTGAATTTGTTTATAAGCACTGCAGACCTACTTCTACTTTGATTCAGTTTATTCTTCTAACCTGTCAGCCAACCAAACTGTAGCAATAAAGAAAAATCATGAGGATACAAATATTAAATCTGTTTACTTGCATGCAGTGAACACATTTCATTTGAAACTATTTGTCAAACTTTAAAATCAGTATTCTCACTTGAGTGCCCTCTCTGGCACACCACTTTTGTATCAATACTTTATTTTTATTTGAATTCTTTACACTGCACTAGACATTTTTAGTTAATTCTCCCACTTCTTCTTAATGCACTTAGGTGTGAATTTATCTTAAAGTGCAAAAAAATAACAGAGAGTGTCAAATTGTTGAGGCAAACTTCCTGCATAAACCTCATCTCTGTTCCTGAGATCATAGGCCTGTTTTGACTCATTCTTGTAATAATCAGATTTCTTCTCTCATTGTCAAAGCAACTTGAACTATCTTGTGCAGAGCTGAATAGATTGTATTTAAATAACTGTTTTGGGGGATAATGGGGTATTTTAAGGTTTAGCTTGTACTGGGGCTGCTTTCCATTGTAGCCTCTTCAGCAGAAGCAGTCAATGAGGTGAAATAGATTATTAAGGCCTGGAAGCAGGGTCCCCACAGTAAGTCAAATTGCTGCCACTAATGTTGCTTGCCCAAGTGTTTAGAGTAGGTGGTTTGGTTCTGTAAGGAGCCGCAAGCAATGCTTCTGCTGATCCAGCAGGGCATAAATATATTTGTGCTCTATACCCCACACTTGGGCACCTCTCTGTCCCAAGGAAGGTTAGAACTGGACTCTGGTTCCTTACACTATCCTGTCTCAGTAATGAGTACCACCACCTTTGAAAACAATAACCCCAGGAATGAACAACCACTGAGGCCCAATCAGCTTTCACTGCTGCCACTTCCAGAAGTACTGCTATGGAACAGTGATACTTCCTGGTGTGACCACATCCAGGATATCAATAAGCAATTAACAGCTGAATTTTGGGAGGGAGGCCAGCTATTGGTACCTTACTGCTAGTTAAGTGCTGTAACCACATCTTTCAAAATCTCAGATTTCTTTGACAGCCTTCATTGGCTTCTCTATAGGTTCAAGCAGCTCCTTCTCATGATTCAAAATTCTCTCCAAGGCAATAGACTAGCTAAATCTGTCTTCATTGTTCCTGCTCTCACCTAACTGCTTCCCACTTCTCATCTTCCCACTCTCCCTGTGTTTTAAGGGAACTGTACACATCTGGTAAAACTATAAATATGTAGATATTGGTATTCATGACCACTAGCCCCATCACCATGATATGAGTGCTTCATGATTTTTTTATATAGTTCTATCTTCATAACCCCTCTGGGGTAGGAAAGTAGTACTATCCACATTTCACAGACCAGAAACTGAGGCACAGAGAGGTTAGGTGACTTGCCCAAAAATCAGACAGGAACTCTGTGGTGGAGTAAGGAATTGAACCCAGGTCTCAAGTCCTAGGCTAGTGCCCTAAGCACTAGACCACACTTCCTCATATTTAGTCTAGTAACAGCTGACTCTTTCTATAAACACCAAAATATGTTTTTCATAGTTACTTTCTACTTTAACAGTGCAAAACAGTCAAACTGTTATAAAAGATGGCAATTTGTGAATTCATCTTTAATGGGAGTATAAGATCATAAATGTCTTACAAAATAAAACCAAAAGATCAGTACAATTGTCTAAATCTTGGGCACCTTATTTTTTAAAAGCATATAATAAAATCATCAGATTACAAAAGCAGTAGGGCTGGTACATTTTCTTATCTTCACTGTCCAAACCTTTCGCCCCAGGCAGATGCCTGATTTATTACACTTTGTAGAATCTTGTTGGCAGCTTTGCAGACTTCAACAGCTTTTAAAACAGGAGGGGGGGAAAAAGTAAATTTAGGGTGATGTGGGCAAATCAAATGTCTGTTACTTTTCTAGCTAGAGATAAGGGAAATCATAGGAGAAACTGAAGCCTGTAACCGCTATAATCATCTGATCCTGTCCAGTTTGCTCTAAAATGATAGCTACTTCATGTGTAACTTATGAAAGAAATACAAATTGGGGTAAATGTCATGGGAAGCCAATATTCACTATTGAGGCAAGATGAATAGGAAGATTCTTATCAAATCAGCCAGCTGAAAAGGGAAGACTTTACCATTTCAGAATCTTTCTTCAGAAGTCTACTGTGACTCGGTTATGTATTTTTATATCAATTCTCACTGCCTCCTTTATAATTGCTAGAAGAGCTCTATTGAAAACTAGTCCAACTGGAGTCCCAGAAGTAGTTAATCTATTTCACTAGTAAGGGCAATTTAAGAATAAATTTCAAGAAAGAAGACTAATTATTTAAAGTAGATGATGACACAACTAGGAGAGGAACAGTAACAAGAGTAGCAGAGTTGGGAATAAAACACAGATCTTCTGGGTCCCAGTGTTGTGCATTAGCTACAGGACCATCCTTGTGTTGCAACACAGTACCTGATATGTCCACCTCTCGCCCCCACCTAACCACCTGGTGCATCAGCAAAACCTCGACCTGACCTTATTAGGCCATTTCCTCGCCCCTCCTGAAACTGACCAGGTGACCGAGAGCAGCTGCCTCATCACTCAGCCAAAGGTTTGTCCTGGTTCAAATATCTCCCCTCCAATCCAGAGCAACCTCGGCTACCTGAAGCGCCTAGTATAAAACCGGGGCACGCCCCAGGCTCCGGTTGAGAGAGCTCACCGTCCGCCAGACTGATTATCTGGCCCGTCCCTATCTCTCCCGCTCCCGACTGACTCCGAGCGCCTATCAAATCGTACAAGCCGTCTTTCTGTGTTTCTACTGTTCAGCAAGCTTCTGGGTGTCATGTTGCAGCTCTTTCTGATGCTGGTAAGACGTTAACCCTTTCTCTCCTCTCTCCCTTTTAGCTTTCATTTAAAACTTGCTCTAAAAGTAACAGCCGTACCCCCCCCCCCCTCCATCCGTATAAGTAAAAGGTAATCTAGTTTTTATATTCCTGTTGTTTTAATAAACCCTTAATTTCCAACCGACTCATTATTGTCTCTCAGGGATCATTAACCTGTCGGCTCATGGCATCACGATCAGGATCCCTGAAAGACAGAGTGGGGGCATTGGAAAAGAAGAAATGTCCCTATGCTAGAAATAAGAAAGAAAGAAAGAAAAAAAAATTAGACAGGCTTTTGGCCATGCTATGTGGCATCACTGGCTGGCATTCAGTAAAAAATTGCTGCCAAAGGAAACTCTGATCCACTTTATTCAAGGGTCAGAGATCAGAACTGTTTGGGTTAACATCTGTAAGATCCCTGTTAATGTTTGTCTCTGTCTCTGTCTGTGTATGCCTGTCAGCATGTGTGAGTGTGAATGAAGATACCTGTGTCTCTGTAATTATTGTGTTAAGACTGTTTTCTTAAGTGTTACATTGGTAATACTGTTTCCCTAAGTAAAAAACTATATTGAGGTTGGTACAGTGTTAATACTTTCCCCATAAATACTATTTATTAAGTTTCTGTATTCCCAATAGAGGTGGCTTGTTGCCTCATCCCCTAGAAAAAGATCTTGTGATAGTTGCTATTTGGGTAACCTTAGAAATTCAAGGGGAGAACAGTAGGCATGCCATTGTTGTTGTGAATATCAGGGGTGCACACCCAAGGAAACTTTGTCAGTTTCAGCAGCAGTTTCAGCAGTGCAAGCAGGAGTGTTTGCCTGTTAAAATCCCCCATTCGTCAATTTCAATAGCAGAATGCAGGAGCCTGCCTGCCTAGTGTAGAACTCGAAATCAGGCTTGGTGGCTGTCCCAGCCAAAAGCACATTAGAAATCCACTGTGCAATTAACAAAGCACTTAAATGAGTTTGGGAAGCTGGGTGACAATGTAAAGGTTCAGAAACCTATGGTAAAAGGAATGGTCTGTAAATAAACCTAACTAAAATTAGTCAAATATGGGTGATTTAGTTTAAATCATTAACTGGGAAAAAGAAGGTTTCCATTGGAACTTAACTGCCTCCAAATGCATAAAAGGAAATGTAATTTGTGTACAGAAATGTGTATTCTAAGCAAGAATTTGCCACCCCCCCAAGGGGGTAGAAAAGTGTTTTTTTTATCTTTCAGGACTATAAAGAAAAAACTGGTACCAGTGAAACACCTAAAGGACAAAACCATGGAGCTATTGTTGCAACAAGTCTTGTGTTTTATGTTTTGTCTTGTTTACTAACATTGTTGTGTTGTGTTTTGTATTTTGTTACTGTTATTGTGTTTAGTATTGAAGGTACTGCATTAAGCAAAAAGGAACCAGGAAGTACTGTAAATCAATGAATTTGGTAAAAGGAATCCTAAAATTAGATGCTTTTGTAGTATTGTACCAATTAAAGAATGTGATTTTAAATTTCTAGTTCCTAAATTCACCAACAGCCTTGTTACCAAATTCTGATCAGGGCAGCACCACGCTCCACACTTCCTAATTGCAAAAGGAAGTGTTGGGTTTAAGTTGTGCAAAAGATCTGCAAGCAGTTTTTGCTGCAGTTTTGTGTCATCTCTAATAACTTATTAAAGATGATGTATTCCTTGTATTTTTCTGTAAAACCTGTACTGCTTGAAACAAATTTAACTGTTCTACTGTATATCACAAGTCCAAGCGTACAGTATGAGTTAAGCCCCGTTAAAGGGGAAGAAATCCCAAATTCTGTAAGTGTTACAGGCAGCAGTTTATCTGCTGTGGGGGAGGTGACCCCCTGTGTACTGTCTGTGAAGCAGGCAGAAAGCAAACACAAAAAAAAAGTTCCTAAGCCTGTGTCACTCAAGCATTGGTCACCTCCATGCAAGGATTAACCAATGCTGTCGGGTCACCTTGTAAACCAACCTTTAAATCAGAATTTAGAAACATGCACAAAACAAACAGGGAGAGTGTTATTCTTTACCTGTGCCCTGTACAGCACTTCCTGCCTGTTGTATTGCTACCTTCACAAGATTCTTTCCAATCCCAAACATGGTTGGTTGTGTGTGTTTTTCCTTCGTAAAAGGATGGGCAAGTGAAACCCTAAATTTGGTTCTGTTACACTATTCTCAGATATGCTGTTTTTTATTTTATTGGGGGGTGAGGGGGGTTGTTTTTTTTAATAGACAAAGCAGAGCTCTGCCAATAGCCACAGGGCAAACATGAGCCCCAAAACTTCACTGAATGCCTAATACCTAAGACATGAAAAGGGTGGAGGGATCTTTAGAATAATTGTTTTCCTCTCCGCAAGGAGCAGGTATGGGTTTTATTCTAGGCTAGAATAAAAGTTTTGCTTCACAGTGAGAAGACAGTAGACAAAATACATTCCACAGCTGTTCTTATAAAACATTTTCCAAGTGAGAGCCACTAGAGGAGCCTGAAGCAGCCTCAATGACTGTTGGGCTACACGGTAAAAGCAGAACATGCAAAAAAAAAAAGTCTCAAGAATATTGAACTAAAAAACTAGCTAAGTAAACACTGGCGCAACACTTAGACAGGTGCTTCACAGGCTGACTTGGAAAAGTGCTCACTTACAAAGAATTTTTCCCTGTCCAGCTAAGACATTATAAATATGACAAATTCAGTGCAAGAAAACATTAGAACCATAATGTTAGTAACCAAATGGTCAATACATAGATAATCTCATTTACAGACAGGATATATTCTGGAGCCAAGTAACAGTTCTATCATACTAATTTATTTAAACTATTAATTGGAATTTTTTTCACCCTTCTTGAGCTCTGGGCTCAGTTATGAGTTGCATCAAGCTCAGACTCTGCATAGCTCAAGGAGTGGTGGCGGGGGGAAAAACCAGGATGTGTGCACACAAAATGGTCTGTAGCATAAATTTAGAGCAGCCTAAAGGCTCCTTTAAGTATGACAGCTGTAGTGATCTCATAGAGACTGTTGCATCAGTCAAGGATTGAACAGAGTGCAGCGATCTCCAACCTGTCCCATGTTCATCCTTTATATGCTCCGGACACACCCCACCTGGGTCAGGATGAAGCATGGGTAGAAAGCTACACCAGCATTATGCCACCCAGGGATTCACCTACATAATGAGAGTCTTCAGCTGATCCTTTTGGGCACCTGTCCAGCTGTTTTGCCTGAGCAGCACAATGTGGCCATATCAAAGGCCAAGATTCTGGCTTTATAGGTAGGATGTAATTTGTCCTTTGTAAATGGACACATTTAATCCATCAATATCACTATATAGTAGATATTCTGTGCACTTTTCTATTCAATATTTATTTTACATACTGGGAATTTACAGATTTTGTTTTCTAATATTTTGATTACAAGTTTTTACCCAGCCAAAAAAACTTAAATCCAACCTTTCAAAGTTAGTTGTTTAATTAAAGGCTTAGGGTGAAATCATGCCCTTACTGGTTGGAGCTGTGCAGGGAAAGTGTGTGGAGCGGAACCAGCTGCGTGTATGGTCCAACAGCCTTTCTGCCAAAGCAGAACAGGATGGTTCGGGTGGAACCTAGAGAAACAATTTTCTCTTGCTGCTATGAAAAGGAACAGGATATGGCCCTGCCTACTGTATACTACCTACCGTATACTGCCAACACATATGAAGAAGTCCTACATAATTTAATAGGGATTGGGAGCCTGATCTAAAGCCCACTGAAATCAACTGAAAGATGGACATAGACTTTGGTTCAGGACCCAAACCAAAAGGTTTCCATATAATTATTCTAATAAAGAATGAGATTATTTCTGTTGCTTAACCACTTAACTGTATTTCTGTTGCTTAACTGTAGAATTCTGCATCAGGGATATCATTCTTTATTAAATTCTATGGGATAGTTCTCAAAATGTGTAGAAAGGTTATTTTCTATTAAATTCTATGGGACTCTCCACAGGGGAGCTGTGACCCTGGGAGCCCTCAGTACCAATTGGCAGAGGGACCTCCCCCCCCATATTGTAATTCACATCGAGCCTGACACTCACTGCTCCAACACACTGTTGTCAAAACATATACATCCCAAAAGGGTCATGTAAGGTATTATATGTAAACTAATGACACACTGGTCTCAAAAATCATTGTGTGATGCATGTATGGGCTGTGCGCAATGAGTTATAGATGTATGCTGGAAATATGTTTTTAAAATGTGGTTGAGGCACAGCGAAAAGTCAGTCTGCCTTACACAAAGGAATGTATTTATCTGCCTGACCGGTTTGGTTAAAGTCATAGAACAAAGAAAGTACATTTACATACAAGACAAAAAAAACCATCACACTAAATGAGCAGGGGAGAAGATCACTTAATGATCACTCTGGGGGACAGAATCCACAGAAAACCTTCCTGGCTCTTGAAACAGAGAAAATAGACTTTGGATAATATAAGGGGGGTGGGGAGTGAGGGGGGGGGGGGTGGAGAGACATTTTGGTTATCCATCATTGAGGGGGCAATAGGGTACAGCACCTTTCGAAAGTGGATCCTCTTGGCCTGGAAGGCAAGAGCTGCTGGAGACTTAATGTAAGTGAGAAACCTGCTTAGACAAAGACTGTAATTTCTTAAATTAATTTTAGTCAGTACAAGGCATGTTTGTAAACACACCAGCCTTGTACTCTTTCTTAGTATCACTTAAATCTCTGTTTTTTATTAATCAATTAATTCTTGTTTTATTACTCAACCATCTCTGTGCACTGTATTAACAGTGGAGGATGAATCCTCAGTTAACCTAATAGGCTGGTGTGTATATTGTCTCTTTGTAGGCAGCAAACTTAGTAACTTTTGTGAGAGGGACTGCACACTACAAGGAGACTCTCTGGGGAACTCAGGAATTGGGGTTCACTGATTGTTACCTGCAGGGCAAGGTTTGGATTGGTAGAGCCCTGAAGAGCTTGCTGACAAGGCACACAAGCTGTTGTGGCAGGGAACTAACACACACCTTAGGAGTAGCAAAGGTCACTCTAGCTGAGGCAGGGTGGTAACACAGTGTCTCAGAGTTCGAAGCGTCCTGAACAGGACATTACTGGAGCCAAGGTATATGCACTATCTGGATGGGGAGCTGACCACACCTCCAGACAGCAGATCATGCCTATTTCATGTCTTGAAGTACTAGCAGCCAGGGTAGCTAGCTATTTCCACCTTCTGCATTCACTGAAGTGCTAAGTATCCTCCACACTGCTATTGTAAAGATAGATTAGAGGAGGAAGAGGCTCCCTATGTCTCTCCCGACAAGCCCCCCCAAAATAAAGCCAAAACCAAACCAAAGACAAACATCGTGTCATTTGTCCCTTAAATCTCTTTTTTCTTTTCTTTTCTTTTCTTTCAGTCACTGAAGTTTGCCCTAATTTAAAAATATTTGTTTGTTATATTCCACACTAAATTACCTTCAACTCTCATCAGTGAATTCCTAAGGGAGGGCATACCACATTTAAATATCAAACCCTACTCAACACCATGTGTTAGGGTGTGGGGGGAATTGTCTGTTTTTCTCAAAACTAACATCTTGGTTGTTTTTCTTTACTTTAAACAAGACATATCTAGAATCAAGTCCATAAGAGGTTTAGTTTTTACAGTTAAAATAAACTACTCTGGTCTACTCCTCATTTACAGACTCAGGGCTAAATTTTGCCCTCAGTTACCTGTCCATTAACTATCGTGGAGTTAGCCTGTGTAGCCAAGGATAAAAGATATCAGGTAATATTTAGGACATAGAGGTAAAATATAAGTATTAATTCCTATTGTAACACATGGCCTACAGGCCTCAAGCTTGTAAAATATTTAGTTTAGCCAAATGAGGCCTTAGGAGTCAGGATAAGTTAGCTATGTTATAAAGATAAGTTAATAATAAACTTGCTGAGCTTTTGTCTATGTTTATTCTATGCTGATGTTTTGAAAATAACTATGGAGTTTGGATAATAATGTTGTGAGAGATCAGTAGACAACACAGGAGAACTGTTGGTGGCCAGAGTGTAATGTTAGAGCAGGGGTGGTCAACCAGTCAGAGACCAAGAGCCAAAAAATAGCTGTTGATAATGCTAAGAGCCACATTTTCCTTACCCTCCACCAACAATTCACCCGATCATTCATTTTCAGTGGCAGCTTGTCAATTTCACTTCTCAATTGACAAGGTCCCCTCCTCTCTTACCCTCCCACTACAATTTGACCGATTTCGGGGGCAGCTTGTGAATTTCACTTTCCCCTCCACAGACAATTGCCACTGATCTGTCAATTTTTGTCTTTCCCCTCCACAGCTGCTTGTCAATTTCAGAGCAAAGAGCCCCAAGGCTGGCTAGCCACATTCAGAGAGGCAAGGGGAACTAGCAAGTTAGCCTATGAAAAACAGAGCACCCCAAAAGCAGTAGGGTGTGGAAGTTCAAATAAGGAAAAGGGTTTTTTAAAGCCTTCATAAATACATATGAACGCCTGGGGACATCAGTATAACACATTATAAAAGCTGTATCCTAGACTGTGTGCCTTAGGAGAGATGCCAGGATGACGACCCCTGGTGATGATGATGATAGTCATCCTCCTCCTCACTAACACTTAAGGTTTTTCTGCATGCAAATATTGTAATGGTCTCTTTCTCTCCTTTACCAGACTGCAGTATGTGATTGTTGTATGGTTGGCTAATAAAAGTAATTTTTATAAAAAGAGCACTATTTCATCCCTGTTGTGCACTATGGGATCCCCTTTCTATTGATAATCTCTCTACAGTAGTCAATTTTACAGATTAAAATAGGTGTAAATCCTCACTTTGGGGTGGGTAATTGGTTAAAGTAACACAACTGCAGATAAGGCTACATCTAGATTTACTCTGGTATAACTAAGAGCACAATTTGACCCTTGTGGATTCAGTTCACACTAAGACAGTGGAAAAAATGTGTATATTGCTCCTTCCGAGGGTGCTGAGGGAGTTGGCTGATCCGATTGCAGAGCCATTGGCTATTATCTTTGAAAACTTGTGGCGATCAGTGGCGGTCCCGGACGATTGGATATGAGTCAACAGTGTGCCCTTGTTGCCAAGAAGGCTAACGGAATATTGAGTTGCATTAGTAGGAGCATTGCCAGCGATTGAGGCAAGTTAATTATTCCCCTCTGGCACTGGTGAGGCCACATTTGGAGTACTGTGTTCAGTTTTGGGCCCTCCACTACAAGAAGGAAATGGACAAATTTGAGAGTGTCCAGCAGAGGACAAGGAAAATGATTAGGGGGCTGGAGCACATGACTTATGAGGAGAGGCTGAGGGAACTAGGCTTGTTTAGTCTGCAGAAGAGAAGAGTGAGGGGGGATTTGATAGCAGCCTTCAACTACCTGAAGGGGGTTCCAAGAAGGATGTAGCTAGGTTGTTGTCAGTGGTGGCAGATGACAGAACAAGGAGCAATGGTCTCAAAGTTCAGGTGGGGAAGGTATAGGTTGGATATTAGGAAAAACTTTTTCACTAGGAGGGTGGTGAAATACTGGAATGGATAGTGGAATTTCCATCCTTAGAGATGGAGTGGAATCTCCATTAAAAAGTTAACAGATTACCCCTCTAGCAGTGACTAAGCGACTGGCGATAGGCCCAGATCCTCAAAGATATATAGGTGCCCAACTATTTATACACCTTTGAGGATCTGAACCTATATGTATATGGGATGACAGCAGGGTTTGTGTGGATTGGCACACTGCAAGTACATAAAGTATAAGGCCAAAGACAGATATGCCAATATGATACAGCATCTGCACACTGTGGAGGGTGTTATTACACTCACAAAACTGAGAATTTTAAACATTAAGAAAAATAACTAAGAAATTAAATAAAATCTAAGAGGCATAAGTGTATTTCTTAAAAATGTTTACTTTTAAAAATTGTTTTCCATTCAAAGTAGCCTATAAGCACCAGGATCCTTAAATCTCTATTATCAACTTAAACTAGTACTTGGCTGCAACCTATGCCATACCTTCTTCTGCTTTTAAAGCCCTAGCAGTTGAAGTTGTTCTGAAAAGGGAAAAAACATATTTTTTAAATCTTAGCTCCAAACTGAACTCTTAATAGCAGCAGATTATCTGTTTTATATATTATTTTTATAGCATATCTACTTCTAGGCCATTATATGAAGCAAAGGTCAAATGAGGGAAAAATAAGTGATACTATTCTGTGGTGTCTTTTGCTATTCACATAAGAAATATAATATGAAAGAATCATACAGGCATGGCAGGGCCCACCAAAAAACCATATTTATGTAATTTAGACATGCATGACCTAACTACTTATACGCACTCTTGCTCTGGTTGGGTTCTGACAGCTATTAAAACATAAAAGTCAGTGTGCCCTGTTAGAGATTTAAACAATTTAAAGCAATCCTACCCTGTTCCTGTACACTACATATTAATGATCCTAAACTCCATCCACAAACCAAGTTCTACCCACTGGAGATACCATAATAAGAATCCACAAGTCTCAGATAATTCCCACAAATCCCCAGTTAGCCACTTATTCCCTTTTCCCATTCTCCTCTGAACAGCTACTCAATCCTAAGGCTGGCTGAGATTGGTCAGAAGCTATTGAACAAATGAAACATTGAAGCTTTATTATTGGAAGAGTTCTGCTACCACCAAGCCAGGCCCACTTGCCAGTGAAGACGGTACGCAGAAGAGAAGTCGACGGGAGTTATGCAAGTTTTTTGCGTAGCTTGCGTAACTCCGGCCGACTGCCGCTGAATCTCGGAGGTAAGTGTAGACAAGTGAGCTAAGTGAGCCTGTTCATGTTGCTGTATTGTGGAAGCATGTTAGTAACTCCGTAGTGAAGGTTGTGTTAAGTTTTTGCATTTAATGGGATCTAAATACCTCCTTGTAATTCATGCTGACTAGTTTGTTTTAAAAACAGAAAGTGGAAGCTATTTTTTGAGGATTTGGATGAATTTTTAAAGCCATTCTGGGCAATGAGAAGTACTCCTTGGTTAAGATGTGCCAAACTCTCCCACTTCTGAAATTGAGCGAGATGTCTCTGACCTATTTTTTTATCTATTTTCTAAACAGAATTACTGTGCACATTCATCCCACACTTGAAATTGAATTGAAATTGAATTTGCATATGTAGTGCAAATGTGGCTATTTTCTCAACAGTTCAGTGAAACAACAAATTAAAAACATTTCTGGCATAACTCCAGAGAGCTAGGCCAAGAAGTGCTGGCAAAAATCTGGAGTTTCAGCACATACTTCTTCTCCTGCCCCATACCTGACCAATGTAGAGGAGAATGGCAGCGAGAGAGTGAGTCAACATGTGGAGGGAAGCAGAGAAACAGTTGCTGGTGTGGGAAGGCAAGGCACACAATCCCTCTCCCATTGCTTCCTGTTTTCATTGCCCCGTATGGTTGCAGAGGCCTCCCAGTAGCGCTCCAAGTTCAAACTTTCAAAGCGTATTGACGCAGATGGGCTTCTGTGAAAGCACTGGAAATGGTATGGCTGAAGGAGGCAGGGATATGACTTCAGACACCCCGTGATTACTCCAAATAGCAATCAGGGCAGAGTTAGACAATATAGGACTACACCTTCCTTTCTGTAATAGGATGATGTGGCAGTCCAAGTTTGTCCTATGCATCCTAAGTGCCAACCTCAAGAGATTAAAAATCATGAGTTGAGCCCTTTAAGTGATTAAAAATCATGAGTTGAGCCCTTTAAGTGATTAAAAATCATGAGTTGAGCCCTTTAAGTGATTAAAAATCATGAGGGTTTTTTTTAAGACTATACTGTGTGGTTTTTTTCAATGTTGTCTCCCTGTCCACCTTCAGGTGTGTGTGGCAATTAGCTTGCCCACATCCCCCAAATATATTGGGTAAGGTGATTGAGGCCTTTGCTGAAAAAGCAATGTGAAAGAAAGAGCAAAGAAAGAGCAAACCCTCACATGTGCCTACCCGCCCCCCTCAGTTCTGACCCTTCCCTCAGCGCCCACCCTGCTCACCTCTGCTTCTCCTGGGGCTCTTCATCCCCCTCCCAGATTTGAGAGGGCTGCAGCAAGGCTCTCTCTCCCTGGGGGAGGCGCTCCAAGGGCTCTCTTCACCCTCGCCCAGATCTAGTGTTGCGAGAGAGGGGCAGAGGGACCATCCCGGTTGCTCATTACAGGAGAGGAGGGAGCCCAGCAGCCTGGCTGGTTAGCGACGTCGTCGGCCGGAGGGATGGAAGGAGAGTTCTGCAGTTCTGACTGGTTATTCACCCCCGTCCCCCAACAGCAAGCGCGAGAACGAGCGAGGCGGGGGGAGAAGGGGGAGGTCAGCCAATCAGGAAGCTCAGATTCCAGAGGGAGCGGGAGCTTCTCACCTAACCCTGTGGAGACAGAGTACCTGCCGCCTTAGGTGTCCTACCAACGCCCACCACCCCCTTCCCTCCCGCTTCCCATCGCTGGAACAGCAGCAGGCCAGGCAGGCACGTGCAGAAGCGCGCGGGGGCGGGTGGTGGGCCGTCGCGGTGCGCTCCCGGCGTGGGCGGGCTCTCTCCCCGAGATAGGAGCGGGCATGGCTACTAGGGGAGACGCCTGGGTTTAGCTCCCGCCCGCTCGCGGCGCGGGCTGGCTGTAACGGGTGCTCGGCGCCCACTTAGTCCGTTATCCGGGCTGTGCTAACGATAGCTGTTGGAGTCTGCGCGCGCGACCGCCCCCTGCTGACGGCTCGTTGGGTTAGGTGTGAGAGCCTCGTGCTCGCCGGGCGGCGCTGCAGCCAGCTCCGCCGCCGCTGGAGCCTGGCCTCGCTTCCTTCCCCTCCCCTCCCGGCGTGCGGGCTTTGGGCCGGGAGCCCCGTGTCTGGCCTAGCGGGGAGGCGCAGTCTGCAGTACCTTTTCCTTCTCCTTCTCCTACCCGTTCGGAGACAGGGATGGTGGAGGAGAGAGAGAGAGAGAGAGAGAGAGAAAAGGGCCTGAGGGGAACGGCACGGCAGTTGGGAACCTTCGCAGGGGCCGGGGAAATCCTGTGGGGAGCCGTGAGGGGGAGAGAGCCCGCGACAGCCTGAGGAATGAACCTTGGGACAGCAGGTCCAGAGTGGGATGGGGGCAGCTAGGGAATAGGGAGTCTTGTAGGTGCAGCAGAGACCTGGTGTCACGTGGGTCACAGGGATTGGGGGAGGTGGGAGGAAAGGGCCTTACAGAGTGGGGGACAGGGATGAGGGAATATTGAGAGGAGGGTGGTGGAGCTTGGTGAGGGGAGATGGGGTGCACCTGGGGAAGGGGTACAGATATGGGGGTGGGGGAGCCTGGGAGAGGACAGACAGGATTTTGGGGAGGGGCCTTGTTTAGAAAGTATGGGGATAACTAGGATGAGGGACAGAAAGGCACCTAGGGGAGGGGAAAGTTTGGGGGACAAAAGAGGTGGGAGCTGGGAAGAGAGGGGGAGATGTGTGTGTGGTGGACTGATATGGGGGACTGTAGAAAGGGAGAGCAGGGAAGGATGAGACGGATGCAGAGTGGATTTAGGAAAGAATGGTGCAGAAGAGGGCTGATGGGGTAACAAATAAAGGGGGGGTTGAATGGGAGAGAAATGGTATTTTGGGGACAGCGATGGGGGTGTATCATTATGGATATATGTTTCTGAGAGCGGCACCTTGGAAAGGTGAATAGCTGAGGGGTGTAATGGCTAAGAGCTTTAAATAAGAGGAAAAAATGAAATGGGAGAGGAGAAAGAGAATTAGAAGCTTGGTGGCGAAAATAAGAGGAAGAGCCGTGTATGGGGAAAGGAGGGGAAATGTGCAGTCTGGGGGGAGAAGGAGAAATGAAGATTGAAGAGAGGGAAGGGGGAATGTGAATTTTGGAGATGGGGAACTTGTATTGTTGGAGCTTCATGGAATTGGGGGTCTTATGGTACCGGGCATGGGGAGAGGAGATGGAAGGCAAAGTTCACTACACATCACCAATAAGGATAAGGATGCAGGAGGAACTGCTGTGTTCTGGGTGGAAATGCACGAGCTGCAAATGACACAACAGGCTTTGCATCCCAAACAGAACTGCTGAAAAAGGTAACATTGATCAGAATATTTAACTGGATTGCAAACACTTTCCTACACCCTAGCAAAAGAAAACTAGTAATGGCTTCATTAAGCAAAGGCTCAGCTTTTAGCAGCGCTCTGATTGAATATGCTGCTGGAATTGATTTGCTGATTAAGAAGGTATCATTTTTACATTTTTCAGACTAGAACTTCACTTTAAGCCACAGTCTGCAGTAAGAGGTGATATAGCAACACAGAGGTGCACCAGGCCAGTGGAAATTTCAGTAGACATTGTGCTTCTGTCAGACAGAACACTTACTGGAGGGCAGGTGGAGTTTGTCTGCTGTGCCACCGTTAGAGAGGGTTTAATTTACACTTTCCCTTGCACTGACTTTCTGGCCACTGCAGAATGGATGGTGCTGTGGTGCCGCTCATTTCTCCTTAACCACTTTGAGGAGGCTAGTGTTGGCACCAGTGCTAGCTTTAGTGAGTGCACATGGGAGAAAGATTTTTTTACACCTTTGCCACCTCTTCCCCACCCATACAGAGTTCAGCACAATTGAGCTGTCAAGTGTAGAAGTATGGAGCCAAATTTACCATTGATGTAGGGAAGTGCAAATCCTTTTAAGTCAATGGAACTACACGCACTTACATTAGTGATGAATTTGTCTTATGGCTTGTGCTAGAAACAGGCAGAACATAAGATTATTGTCCTATTTGTCATGCTCAAATCTACTTATGCACAGAGAGATCATTTTGATAGCCTTTTCCTTTTGTCTCTTTTTTTCCCCCTATGATAGTTGTGTACCTGAGCATCCACTTAAAAATGCCTGTCCTGCCTAGTCCTTTAGTTTGAGTGATTGTTTAACTTCCTCAGGTACACAAGCCTGTGAAGAATCCTCTCAACCATATCCCAGGGTCTTTTATCCACACCATGGAACCTATCACCTCTGCTCCTCCAGCCAAAGATAAACAGCACATTGCTAGTAGAATCACTCTACACCGCAGAGAATGCACTCAACCTTAAATGCTACCCCTCCTCCACTGGTAGAAATGCCAGCTTTCCAGTACATCCTACAAATTCCATCCCCTGCTATGACCACAAAGAGACTGGACATCCCTTTCCACCATCCCTTCTGCATAGTTATGGGAAACAATGCTTTGGGGAAACAATATTTCCAACCCCAAGTAATCAAAAATCATGAGGTCAACCTCCCAAAATCAGGAGGGAAAAAAATGTGGTTTACTTGTCTTCTGGCTTTGCGCCTTTAAGGTTGCACTTGTTTCACATTTGGAAACTTTTCTCTGCACCCAAGAGGACTGAAAACTTACTTTAAATAAAAGAGAAAAAGTTGAGATTCCCTCATGCTATCATGATTTCAGCACTGGGACTTGAAATGAAACAAAAAATGTAAGACTCATGATAAAATTGCAAGAGTTACTAACACTTGGAAAACTTGGTTGGATGAAAACCCTGGTAATTATTTAATTGAGGGCAAAGGGTACATAAGACTGTGACCTCACCAAGACATGCCAATGCACATATACAACCACTCTCCACATGCTCACCAGGTATGTTTGGAGAAGTTTGCACATGCTCTGTAGTAAAAAGGGCACATTGAAACCTAGAACAAATTTTGTCATGGTATCCTGTCTTCTCTTAGCTCTGCATTAATAGGGGGTGTGGGTAGGAATAGTAGTTGAGAACAAAAGGCATGTGCCAATACAGTTTCCACACTGTGTGTTGGGGAAGAGGTGCATATGTACACACATGCTCACTCTGTTTAGACTGGCTATAGGTCTCTTTGGAGACATTTATTCCTTTCAGATACATTTATATCCTTGCTCCCACAGTGTGATGCAGTGTTACTTCACATGCCAAAAAAAAACCATTATGTTTTGTGATAAATTATAGTTAGAACTCTGTGAAATTCCTTTTTTAAAATAATTTTTTGTTTTGTTTTATGGGGAATGTCATGTTATTGTTTTATCCATTAAAATATTTTGTTTTTATTATATTTACATTAACAAAATTTCTCAAATGATCCTTTCCCATTGAACCTCAGTCTCTCCATTAGTCCCAGGGACCTCTCCCCTTGTATGCTACCCTTCCCCCACAGAACCCCAGCCACATACTAGCTTCTCTTCCCAGCTCTGGGTGATGGAGTCTGTGCCTGGCTGTCTAGCTCACTAGTTCATTCTCCTGCATCCCATTACCCACTTCTAGGCACAGCCACATGCTTCCATCCCACAATCATGTCACCATTCAGATAGAATGCATCTTCATTCTTCCCTCAATTGAGGGCCCAAGGGGACAAACTATTCCAGGCTGAGGGGACGCGGTGAAGGGGGATAAAGTGAGGAAGAATAGTAGCCAAGAGAGGGATTTTTTCATTCATTATGTTGTTTTTAATTTCATTTCATTTTATTTCATTTTCATTTTATTTTTGTTACTTTGTAAAAACAGGGTGTTATAATTATAAAGGAAACTTGAGTAACAGTTACCGACCATATAAATGAAGATAATGTTGTATTCACGGACATTTGCTCCACGCTGTGGCTGGACACAGAAACTACAAGAAAACAAATAATTGTGCCTAAAATGCTAGAATGCAACTTTGTGAGTTTGTTTTTGTTTTGAAGCTGGAAAGCTGTTTTAAAAAATAGATATATATTTTATTGCATAGAAAAAATACATTCTTTAATACTCTAAGCTTCCCTTACCTGACATGATGAGGTGACTTGAGGATAACTTTTTAGAAAGTGAGATACTAAAATAAACTGTTCAAACTCATGTCTTATACTTTGAAACTTAAAATTATGGGTGAAATCTTACTGCAGAGATTCATGCACAAAGGTGACTCTCCACTAGATCATGTGGAAAAGGGGGAATACCACCTCCATGGCATTTTCCCCACTTTTCCTTTTGTGAAGACTTTGCAGGGTAGGGACTGCATTAGGTTGGAAAAAGTAGGGCGAGCAGAGACAGACATGAGTTTGTTTTATCAGATCTCTCCCAAATTCACAGGGCAAACCAACTTAAGTTACTGCTTGCAGTAGGGGAAGGAACCTGTAAAGGGCTGACTGTTGTAGTCAAGAGTCAAAGAGTTTGGGGTCTAAGATAACTATGAATAAAACATTTATCACCATACATAGTCATGCAGAGCACTGGAGTCCAGGGTGAGAGGTACCCATTTAGTTCCACTCTGGTCTGGGATCAAGGTTTGGGGTTCCAGAGCTCGTAATGAGGCATGTGGTGAAGGATCTGAAATCTGTAGTGGTAATGCTTGGTGTACAAGGTGGGCTAAGTGGCAGTCCAGAGCACTAGTCCAGTGTGCATGGATGGTCGGTTAGCTGGGAGGTCAGCTGGTATCAGGATCAGTCCAAGGTAATGGTCAGAGTTCTTGTAGGTGTCAATAGCCGGAAGATCAAATCCAAAGGGCTGGGCCAGTGACTTAGGAGGTAAGGCGGCTTAGGCAGCAATCAGCAGGCAGTGGTCTGTTGCTCAGACAGCTTCCTCTTCCTGTTGGGATCTTTATATAATCCAGGTATCCATTGAAAGTGCTGCCTATCCATCCAATCAGGAGCCTGAGATGTGGCTGCTGTGGGTCGGTAGGCCTTTAGCATTAAAGCTGTTGGTAAGCGGACAGCAGTTGAGTGCCTAAATTCGTGCTGCCTACAGCAGTGGTGAGCTTGGCTTCAATATCGGGGTCCTGACAGTAGTCAGGGATCATTTTCATGTCTGTGATATGGGGATTGGGAGGCCAGGTTGGTGTTCCTGGGTCAGTTGAACAAAGGTACAACTCCTCTCCCTGCCTCCTTCTCAAATAGCTTTTATGCTTATGTGGCCATCCCATCCTCTCCCATATCCCTACCTTTGTGTCTCAGTTTTGTCCCGACAGGTTAGTGATCCCCCAGAGTCAATAATGAGTCAGGTAGGAAATAAATGAATTTTATTATGAAAACAGGAATAGTATAGATTTTCAACTAATTATACTTATCTAAATAAACAATTAACTATAAGACATAGACTAATATAATAGGATATGAAAAACAATGAACTATGAAACATAAATCAATATAAAAAGTATTAAACAGATAACTAACTATAAAAACCTAAACTAATGTTAAACAAAAAGTGACTCCCCATCAGGGAATCAAACCCTCCCACATAACAGGTGGGGACACATACCGCTATACTACACAGACAGTTAGTGAATTGCAGGACACAGAAGGGTGTTACACAGACAGTTAACTGCAAGACACAAACGGGCAGTAAACTGCAAGACAGAAAGATTTTGCACAGACACACAGGGATGGTAAAACAGACAGCTTAGCTGTAAAATACAGACTGATAGTTAACTCCTCACTATCCAGACTAGAACACACAGCATTACTCGATTCGACCGGCAAAAAGACGTTTCGCGCTCGGGGGGGACACGGGAGTGGGAGAGTCGGGACCAGTTGATCAGGCTGGTTGCGATGAGGCTCTCAGCGGGGGCTTGGGAAAGACCCCTTTTTATGGGCTATGGGCTACGTGCCAGCACCGGATTGGCCGGGGGACACTTGCAAGAAATTTAGTTTCCTGGTTGCTGGTAAGTTTCACAAGTGAATTTCTGAGCTAGGGAGCCATAAACAAACTGGGGAAAAAAGGGTTAATTTTTATATCTCACCACTGGTGGTAGTAGAAGGAATCGCAGCAGGACATGCACAGCTAACACAGGCTCGGATCGGCTTACACGGTTCGCGCTCAGACTAGGTACACGGGAGCGGGAGAGGCGGGGCGGACCAGGCTGGTAGACGCTCTCTCTTTGGAATAGGGGCGTACCCCTTTTATACTTAAGAGTGCGTCACTATTTTAGCGGCTGCGGATTGGGTACCAACGGTCAGTTACTGTGGTGGTCCCAGATTGGTGGAGGGATATATCAGTACGTGCCAAACCATGACGGTGCGTTTGGCCTTGGATGGAGCGGCCAAGGCACTGGGCACGTAGCCGCTTATCTGTGCAACACAGGCACTGGGCATGTAGGCGGTTTTCCCATGCTGGAGGGTAACAGTATGGTAACTGAGTGCCTGTTGGATAAACGACAGATATAGCCTAATAAGGTCAGGTCACAGGTTTACTGTTAGCACCGAGCGGGGGGGGGGGGAGGGGGGGGGCCGAGGGGTGGTCATGCTGGGAATTGTGCTGCAACAAGTTTCAGCTTGCTTGTTTTATCACAGAGAGCATTTAATGTGCCAAGCAGATAATTTGTTAATCGTTTCCCAGTCCCAGAGGTCTGGACAGCAACC
Source organism: Emydura macquarii macquarii (assembly GCF_026122565.2). NCBI lineage: Eukaryota > Metazoa > Chordata > Testudines > Chelidae > Emydura > Emydura macquarii. Next base: position 3,311,225 of record NW_027131527.1, read on the forward strand.
TACATGTCATAACGCTGGTTTGCTAAAAGCTCTCAACAGTGAGCCCACAGGTCTTCACCCTGGCTCACTGGACACCTCTGCCACTTTGACAATTTCCATACCCAGTTTTGCTGCTACCAGACATTATGGGCAAGCCCTTCTGTTGATGTAAATAGTTATAGCTCCATAGAAGTTCATGGAGTTATGCTGATTTAAACCAGCTGAGGATCCAGCCCCATCACTTTATACATCAGTCACAAACCTGAAACAAACTTGAAAAGAAGGCAGGTGAGACTTTGAAGATGTTGTCTGGAATTGTAATAAGATAACATAAAAATCCTGTACCCTGAACATGAAGGCAGTGTCTTTACTTAGAGCACAGCAGCAAGAATATCAACACTTATGTAAGATGATTATTGGCTGCAGCGGAGTAAAATACATCTATTCAGTCCCATTGTGAATGTGACTCCAGAAATACTTCATGGGGAATTCTATGTGAATGAGTACTGGCATACAGAACCACACCTGGTCCCAATATGGAGTCATAAATATGGTGACAGCAGTCCTCTAGAGTCCAAAATTTCAAGCTTCATGGATAAACTCTCTGGAGCTTTTACCATCAGGGAAGTAACCATGAAAAGTACTAAATAATTAAGCATTACTTTGTGTTGCCCAGTAACCAAGAGTGCAGTGGTGTAATGGTTTTTCTGTGAACTTGGCTTAGGTAAATATTTAGGCTTTGAAGCTTTAAGTAACAGTGGACATGGCAAGGTACTCTGTGCAATGCATTGTAATTCTTTTTTTATTCACAGACCATGTACTATACATGGTTCCCCAGGTGGGGCTCTTAAGGCATGTCTACACTGCAGTGTAAGCCCAGGGTTAATATAATTCAAGTTAGCAGACCCTGGGTTTATTAACAGAGAGCTTGAGCATCTACACTGATTTGTAACTGCAGTTTAGGAATTGTTGAACCCTGGGTCCCAGCCTGGGGCTCCACTGTCTACATTGCAACATACGGGCCCATGTCTATCCCAGACTTCCTAGCGCCATCCCCAAATGTGCCCACTCTAGCCCTTTGTTTATGGTGCAGTGTGAGAAAACTTGACTGTCCACCAAACTTCACTGTCCAGTGGACAAAGAAGGTCAGTTTATGGGATACTTTTGGCAGACTCCTGGAGCATGAGGTCAGTGGGATTGTGTCTACACTGCAGAGCAATAGAACTTGAATGTTGGGTCCTGGCTTGACTCAGGCTTGGACCCTCCATTCCTGTGGGGTACTGGAACCCTTGGTCCAAGCCTTGGATCAGTGCAACTTGTGTGTAGACAGAAGGGGGTTAGGCTTGAGCCTTTGTTCAAATCCTGGGTTTACAATGCTGTATAGATATACTCTTAATGCCTACAATCCTTGTGTAGTTTGTAGACAACAGCTTTCTCCAGGTTTCAGTAGTGAGTCACTGTCTTGAGATTCTGTTAACTGTTACTAATACAGATACAGCTTTCATAAAGATCTAGTCTGTCATGCCTCCTGGGCAGTAGGTGTGTGCCACTGGGGGAAATAGTGAGTCAGTCACTGCTGTGCCAACAGCTTCGTGCTGTTTCATCAGACCCAGATGCTATGGTCACTCAGCTTTCCCCATGTCTGGCCAGAACTAGGACTTGATTGAGTGCTGGCTGGTTGAGCCTTGAACTGGATACAATAGAGATGATGGTGGTGGTTGAGCAAATACCCATAAGGAGAAAGTAAGAGCATTTATTGGTCCCTTTTTATCATTTGTTGAAAAGGAGCACTAACCAGGATTTCTATTCCATTCCAGCCTGTTCCTGATTGTCCAGAAAGTAGCTGCAGACAACGGTGCTTTTATCGTCTATGTCTGCCAAGCGAGAAGATTGGATCTAAACATCATACCAGACACTCGTGCTTTTGTAACCTCCAGATTGGATTACTGTGATGTAGTGTATTCGGGCCTGCCCTGGAAGAAAATTCAGAAACTTCATCTCATGCAGAATGCAGGTGCCATCAAACAATGTTTCACGCATACAGCACGTTATGCTGGGGTGTATAGACTGCATTAGTTTCCAGTATATTTCAGGTGTCAGTTCAAGGTAATAATTTTAGCCTACAAAGTGCTTTAAGGTTTTGGTCAGGGTAACCTTGAAGATTGCATCTGTCTGCATGGTCTTGATCAACTATTGAAATCAGCAAAGATTTTCAAGCTGACATTTCCTAGATGTGTACATTAAATGGGTGAAGTTAGACTGGTGGAGGGCCCACAGCTTTAGAATTCACTTCCCCATGGTATAAGAGAGACTAAATTGGTTAGTTTTAAGGCATGTTTAAAAGGCAGTATATTTAGTCAGGCTTTTCCTGAGTGGGTACTTTAGGGATTGGCAGGTGGTGGAGGTTGAGAGTTTTTCCAGCCTTGCATCACAAGAACTGACTGTTGGTGTGTGTTTTTGAAGTTGTTATAGTAAGTATGCCTGGAGATAAGACCTGTGATCCTGCTCCCATTGAAGACAATGGGAGGTTAGCCATTAACTCCAATGGCAGTAGGACCAGGCCCTATGACAGCTGCACAATATAACAAATGAGGCAGGCAGTGTTAGAACAGAGAACTGGGTACAGAGGCTCTTGTATTCCATGCAAGAATCTTCCACTGAATTCCTGTTTGGCATTAGGCAATTTGGTCTTTGTGTGACTCAGTTATCCCATCTATAAAATGGGTCTAATACTTAGCCCGCTCAGTGGGTTTTGGATCAGGTTCATAGAGGTTTGTAAAACATTTTGAGATCGTTTAGTGGAGAGCTCTGTATAATTAACCAGTGTACTTACAAGTGATACGCTATTTTTCCTTTGGGAAAGAAATATTCTTATCATGCATTTTTCTTATTCCCTTATCCATTATTTTGAAATTTTAGAATACATGCCCATTTGGCTTGAAATGTAACAGCAATGAAATGTAACAGCAACATAGCTTTGGCTCCGGAAAAAAATAAAAATATCATAGTGTAAACCTTCTCTGTTTATTAATACTCCTGCTATCACACAGATAATAGTTTCATCATTTAAATTCTTAGGAACGTTGAATTAATGTAGCAACAACCTTTGTATTGCTGTATGAGACAGACAATACCTTAGTCACTGTTGGAAATTTTGTGATTTGTGTTGAATGGGAGATTATAAATAGATCATAGAAGATTTTTTTTAAACTATTGGATGGGTAAGCATTCTGCATGTGGCATTTTTGTATTAAAGCGAAGCATAGTAAATGGTCCAAATCTCAAACAGCTTTCATACTTCTACACAAGTGATTACTGAATTGCAGCACGAACATTGATTTTATAATATCTCACACTCTTTGCTTAAATTATCATTTCTTAAATCCACATTTTTTCCCAAGGCCAGACACTGCTTCTGATGCTTGTCCAGTTGCTTTTTCAACACCATCTTGAGCTGTCTTGCAAGCCTGGTCAATAGCTGAGAAAGATAGGGAAAAAGCTAACATAAATGCAAAGTCAGTACATTCAGATGTATGTGGTTTCATGCTTATGGTGGAATGAGGAAGTGAGAAACCCACTCAAATATTCCTATCATTGTTACACCAAACTATATGCATTACACTATCTGACTCACGTTCACTACATCAGATATGAGCTGCTTACGTTTCCTAAAGACTAACTTCTCTCTGCTAGTGCAGGTTGGTGTTTGGGTGATGGTGGGATATGTTAAAATGTTGGTAGATGGGTTGAGTTCTGCAAGGCAAGTGCATGTGGGTGTTGGGAGCTATTAGGTGGGATAATAGGGCATACTGGTTGGGAATGCTGGTGCTGGAACTGATGGATATTGGGGGCGCTGCTGGTTAAGAATGGTGGAGACGCTGACTGAATGAGTGGATGGATGCTATTTTGTGGGACAGTAGGTATTTCAGTGGCTGCTGCGGGTGGGGGTGGATATCGGGTACTGCTGGAGGGGAGAGTGGTGTTGATCGGGGGTAAGAAATGTGGGGAAGTGATTTGTCCTGGCCCCTCCCTTCCCTAGTTTGTATAAGGTTCAGGGGATTGCTGTTTCGTTATGCAAGGAGCTGCACGCTCTGAGAGGCTTCAAGAACAAAATAGCTGGTTTCTCACCATTTTTAAGCAGTATTTTCCTTGGAGCAGATCATGTTGTGGATAGTGAGGGAAAGAGGGAGGAATGGAAATGGAGCTGGAGTGGCGGTGGAGAGGATGGCAGTAGCAAGAGGAAACACAGCTTTTCCTTGTTTCCCCTTGGTTCTCTTGCCTGGGTCCTAGCAGCTACCATATTTTGGCAATTTTGCCACCACCCCACTACCTGGTGACCTTCATTGATCCAGTATGAGAGGCCCTGCTCTAGAGGGAGAAAACATGATATTACCATTAGCTTCTGCCTTTTAAATAAGTAGACATTTATACTCCAAAGTTGCTAATTCTTTCTTCATTCTTGGAATGATTTAATGAGTTTTTTGTTTTTATTCTGGCAATTCTCCTCACCAGAAAGGAAACACAGAACTCTCCTCACAAAAGTGATAGGGCTTTCACTGCCATTTAATGATTGACATCATTTTTGGCGCTCCAGCTCCTTGAGCTGCCATGTGCTGGAGCTTGCCATGTTCTGGAGTTGAGATCATTATGGACTCCTGCCCTTAGAGCTGAAGAAATCAAGATATATCACATGCTTATTTAGCATCTAGGAAAGAGGGACCAAGTATTGTCTGTACTACTTCCAGTGCCCTCACTGTGATCAATGATGAACTTTGAGCACAAGCTAAATGTACTGTATGAGCCATAGAAACAGAGAATCAATGGGAAATTGTAGTGAATCTGCTAGTAAATACACAGAGAGACAAAGTAGGTGACAAGGAATATCTCTTACTGGACCAATTTCTATTGGTGAGAGAGACAAGCTTTCACGCTTACACAGAGCTCTTTTTCAGGTCTCTCTCACCAATAGAAGTCGGTCCAATAGAAGATACTACCTTTTCCACCTTGTCTCTCTGATATCTTGGGACCAGCACAGCTACAACAATAGTAAATACATATACAGTCACTAACGGACAAATCCTGAAATTCTTACCCACATTATAGTAAATCCTTTTGTAAGGCCAAACTCTCCCTAAAATCAATGGAAGTTTTGCCCAAGAAAGCCCCGAGTAAGAACATTAGGATTTGGCCTTGGGTTCATTGTATTTTTTTTTTTAAAGCTGGCTACATCCTTAACTAGTTTTCCTTTCATGCCCAATTTTGCCTTCATTGAATGTAATATAATTTCTCTTACCTTTCTGACCCGCATCTGTAGCTTGGTTCACTACCTGCTGTGCAGACTTTCCAAGTGCATTTGCTGTAATTAGGAAAAACAATGCATTTAAACTGTTCAAAATTATGCTCTCTTCTTTTCTGTTCCTATAGCCTCCACATCTCAGCTCCCAGGAAGTGCTTACAATCGTTGGCTCTGTTATATGTTTAACAGCCTGAAACCATGGTGGGAGTATATTGGAAGATTATTAATATAGAATAGGCTGAGGCTATGCAGATTGTTGATGGGTATCCCTATGAGGTACATAAGCTGGCTGGCATCCTGCCAGAGAAGTTTGCTATGCAATTAACAAGGATACGATTTAGTCACAGTGATGTGGATTCCATGACTTTACTGGACCTCCATGACTTCTTCAACTGTCAGTGGCTGCAGCCAGGGCTGTGGCGGTGGGGCTTGGGCTGTCAGTCCCCTCCGCCATGGGGCTCCTGCTGTTATTCCTCTCTCCCCCTCAGCCCTTCCCCTGGATTTTTTAGTAGAAGTCACGGACAGGTCATGGGCTACTGTGAATTTTTGTTTATTGCCGGCGACCTGTCCGTGACTTTTACTAAAAATAACCATGACAAAATCTTAATCTTAGAAATTATATAGCATCAACAGTGTGCTGGGCATGTTAGTGATAAATAAGATGACAAAATGTGGGAAGAATGATAGGGTGATATGATTAGCAGCAGTGTTTAATTGCATATTGCTAATTCCATGATGCTTTTTTATTTAGGTATTTAAATTTCTTGTGTTAAAGATGTTTTGTCGTCTAGGTTGTTAACATTTCCTCAAAGGGTAAAATGGTCTTCGTAGGCTTTTTGGAATGAGTATGGTTTTAGGAAGGAAGGAAAGATGGAAACATGACAGACTGGAGCAGGAGAAGGGGTATTTTTACAAGGATCATCTAGAGAAACAGGAAGGAAAAACATAATGGATCAACTGCAGAACACCAAACACTAATTCTGTGGGAATGTCCCTCTAAAAGCCATTTCAAATAAAAGATTTAAGTAGTTTATGAAAACACAGTCTCAATTTCACAGCATCTGGATGACTAGCTATGATCTGCCATATAAATGACAAGAATTTACTGAAAATATGTGGCATTTTCTAGGTACATTTTATTTTCAAAAAGCTAAGTACTTTTTGTTACACAGTAAGAAGAGCTCATAAGACTCGCATTAAACGTTAACATTAAATTACATTTACTTCCTAATCTCTTATGAGCTCAACAGCAGTGGAAATCTCTATCTGTTGGCCAAAGTGACCTGCACCTCTGTCTGACCCACACTGATTTGGAGTTAATTGCATTGGAAAATTCTGGTCAATGTATCATGATACATAGATTTATGTTCATGTGCAAGAATCTCATGAAAGGACTCAAGTTTAAGCAGTAGCACTGTACTGGGCAGAATTTTCAAGACTTTATCAAATGGCATTGGGGCACCAAAAGCAGCCCCAACTCCTCACCAGTCACCTAAATACAGTTTTCAATAGGGGGAGCCAGAATGTTGTTTAGGATACCCAAATCGGAAAGTCAGAAACTCAGGCTGGGCTGGGCTGAGGTTGAAGTCCAGCACTCAAGTGTCTAAGGGCACGTCTACACACAGAAAAAGCTATTTGGAATACCTATTCTGTATTAGTTTCCTGTGTGGACACTCTTATTCCACACTAAATGTCTTTGTGCAGTTTGGGGTAATCCACTTTGGAAGTGGAATGAATAACCTAAACTACAAAAAGGCACTCTGCCTCTAAATTCACATCCTAACTATTTTGGACTAACTTCCCAGTGAATTCCTTGTGTAGACAAGCCCTAAATCCAATTTTCAGTCATCTGCAGATTTGGTCTAACAGTTGAACACAGACGGATGGAGTAAGGAAAGAAGGATGAGAGGAACAGTGCAAGAGAAAGTGTTTATACCCTGAAGAACAACTTCAGTTTATATAATCCGTTTCAGTACCTGTTTTCAAGTCATAAAAGGATTATCAAATATATTAAGAAAGAAACTGAGCATTACAGCCTAGAATGAATTTGGAAGTAATATTTGAACAATGGCTTAAACTGATGCTGTTTAACTGGATTGGTAGCAACTCAGCTTGGGCTATGTTAATTTTACACATTTTTCAGGTTGCAAACACACCCACCACAGGTTAAATCTAATTTCTTCTACAGAAGTAAGTTTAGACAGCAGTGTATGAAAAAGGTTACGCTGCTCTTGGGCAGTAACTATTTAAAAACAAACATTAAAATATTTGTAATGGTTCAGAATAAAAAGTCATTCATTGCTTACAAAATATGAAGTTTTAAAATAAGTTGTTGTTCAACAGGAATAAAGAGTGAGCCATCTTCTTAGGCCCCTACCCTGCAATAAATTCCATACTGGTTGGGGGGGAGGGGGCTATCCACCCGGAGCCCATTGCAGGGTCGGATTCTTAATCTTGAAGGTGGTGTTCTCCAAATCATAGCTAAGGCTCTTTCACAGAGAAGTTTGTCAAACTCGAGCTCATGAGTCTGATGCTGTGTTCACTGAAGTCAGTGGCAAAACCATTGACTTCAATGTGTCAGGATCAAACCCCGTGTTTCAGTTGTTCTGTCTGTGAACAGAAGACACGAGTCTCCTGTACTGTCAGTATGGGTCTTCTTGTGATTAGTAACATACTTTTAATCAGTATTTTTTTCCTTTAGAAGTGATAAAAAATTAGTCTCAAATAATAATGGACACTGATTGGCTAATGCCATCCAAGTCGTTGAAGTCTCACTGTACTATAAAATAAAACACCAAAATATTATGCTGTTGAGATTGACAAAATTACATAACTAGCCTTGGGACATACAGAAATAGATCCAGGACCATATTCTGTTCTCATTTAACCAGTTTAAATCCAAAGTAATTCCACTGAAGTCAGTGGAGTAACTTTAGATTTAGACTGGTGTAGTGAGCGCAGAAACTAGCTCTTGGTTTTTACAAAACAACAAACAGAGAAATTATATTTAATGTTTCTTACCAGCATCCTGGGCCTCCCCTTCTGCCTGTTGTTTGAGTCCCTGGAAGCCCTTACCAGACATGGTTGCTTTGAAAAGCTTTAAAAAATCTTCTGCTTCAGTTTTAAAAAAGCAAAGCAATTTACTATACGCTATGTTAGGACTGTTCTAACTTGTGTTGGTTTTATACATGTGCCAAGGCTCCTTCAAATGGCCACTGGGCAAATTGCTTCAATAGGTGGAGTTGCTGGAAGGCTTAGAGTTTGAGCCTAACGAATGAGAACTGACAGTGTGCAGTGAAATTGTGAATTATTTACTTTTCCCAAAGAGAGGGTGTATCCACCTAGGGTTTTCTGCATCAGAGGAATTAATCCTTTTATAATCTTTGTTTTTTATAAACATATTTCTAAACAAAAAAATTGAACTGCGTCAGGAAAACATAAAAGTGCAATGGAACGACATTGAAAACTACTGTAATAAGCTTTCGAATGGATTTTTGGAAGGCTGGATTTTTATTACAATGGTTTTCTTTTCTTTTCTTTCATCCTGTGGGTGCTGTGGTTAACTTTTACCTCTTTGGAGTAGGCTAAAAACACAAAGAAAATGTCCTTATAAGTGTTATTGAAGTTTTTAGCACTTTGTTACCTTAGTCCCATATTTGGCAGTTATAAATCCTTGGAATATGCTTACAAGAAGAGAGTTCTAATGGACATAGGCCCTAAAGTGAACCTAACAATCAGGTTGTGTGTCTACTTGGCTTTCAAAGGCAGAGTGCTAAAGGCAGTGTTTGCATCTTCTAAATATCCTCCCAATGACCATGGTTCTTCTTTGAGTGCTGGTCCCTATGTGTATTCCACTGTGGATGTGTGCTTGCGCTACATACTCCTAGAATTGGAGAGTTATTACAAGCAGGGTCCATTGGTCCTCGCATGCACTCTTGTCTTCCTTGTGCTTCCAACGAATGCATAAAGTGTGGTGTGAACTAACAATTCTCCAGTTCCTTCTTACTGCCACGTGGCCTGGATTAGAACTTCCAGTATCCAGAGCTTTCCTTCGATTTCTTTGATCTGTAAATATATCTAAGTTTGCCATGGTGCCTTTTGTATATAGTTTTGTATAGCTCTAGTAAGTTTTTAATAGTTTTATAGTTTTTAGCATCTGACTATCTCTACTGCACTGTCAACTCCAGCAAAAGTGGTACCAAGACCTTCTACGGTGATCATGCCTCCACGTGTTCCACACTACACCAACCAAGACAATGCCAAGCAAGTCAAGGTGGGAAACTGCAGCACTGGCTAATCAAACCACATTGGGACCGACAGCACCAAAGCAGAAGTCACTGCAACAACAACTGTTGGAAACCAAAGACATCGTAGTACCCTCGGCATCACACTTGCTGCTATTTGGCATCAGTGGTTCCCCAGAACACAGTGCTGGAGCAGTCACTATCACCCATTGATACTCCATTCTCAAGTAGTGATGATGATGACCAGGAAGAAAAGTGCCTTTTCATTGCACTACTCTTCCCCTTATCAGATGCAAGTCTGAATCAGGATACACAAAACCAAGACATCGATACGGCAGGGAGATGTAACAATGGTTCGGCCAACCGTGGCTATGTCCACCAATGCTATTCCCAATGCATTGGCCACCATGGGACCCAGGAGGGGCATACAGTAGTCAATTCAATTGTCTCACAACGCCACCCCATAGTGAATTAAGATCACCGCCACCATCACCCATGCCTGAAACTTCTGAAGCCCATGAAAAGACAATGGAGGAAATGGAAGAAAGGTCAGGAACAAGACACACACAATTTTTAGTCGTCACCTGACAAGACCATAATGCCAACGCCTCCCACCACAGCAGATGACTTTAAACAATTCCAAGAGCTCTTCAAGAGTGTAGCTCAGAGCCAGGTGATTCCCTCGAAGAAGTTTTAGAGAACCAGCATAAATTACTTCAGATATTCCAGACATCCTCCATATCAAAATACTCATTACCAATAAAGGATGCACTCATGGAGCCAGCAGAAGTTGTGTGGCAGACACCAGGCACTGCCCCACCAATGTGTAAAAGAGCCCATAGAAAATAATACGTTCCTACTAAAGGCATGGAATTTTTATTCACTCTCCTCCTTCAAACTCCCTGATGGTAGAGGCAGTGAATCAATGGGGAAAGCAAACCCAATATAAATCCACCCCTCATGATGAGTGGAAAAGGCTCTATTTATTTGGTTCCAAAGTGTACTCTTCTTCAAACTTGCAATTCAGGGTAGCGAACTACAGTGTGTTACTAGCAAAGTACAATTATGACAACTACAATAAGTTTGGTGAATTCATCAATGACCTTCCAGAGGACAGAAGGGAACAATTCAGAGCCATGATAACCAAGGGGCAACTTGTTCCCTGTATAGCTTTGCAAGCATCCCTCAATGTTGCTGACACAGCAGCATGAACAACTGCTACAGATGTAGTGATGTGCAGGCATCATGGCTGCAATCATTGAGAATACCAAAAGACCTATAAATGACAGTAGAAGACCTTCCTTTTAATAGGGAAAAGTATTCTCAGCTAAAACTGAGAAAGTCCTTGTGATGGAGTCCCACAGGGATCATGCCCTTGAACCACTCGGATTCTCAGGTTCACAACGTAGAAAGACTTTGCTAGCTATCAGCCTTAACTAAGAGTTACAGCAGCAACCACCTGGATATCCCCATTCTCGGGGCTCCCTCCACACCGGGCCCTCTCAGGGAACTGGCCTCTTTCCCCCAGCCACCCCAGACCCATCTTTTAGCCCCCCCCTAGTCCTTTGTCTCCTTCTCAGGCAAGGTGGCCACTCCTCTTGGTCACAACCTGTTGCAACTGGTTGGGCTGAGGCAGGGGGTCCTGGCCAGGTCTGCCTACATGTGGCTGGGAAAGGCCATCCACCCTCTAGTGGTCTCTGAAATGATCACACACCCGGGTCCCATCACCGAAATACATGAGTAACACATGAGGAGAAACTGAGGCACACAGAGTACTCAAAGAAAACCCGAAGAATATCTCCACTTCGTCACAGTCCTCCATTCCATGAAGGACTCTAGGGCAACCCTAAGAACCCTCAGCACATACACACCTGCGCACAAACCCAAGAAATATCAATCATACCAACGTAGGGAATCAGCATTCCCCTGCTGGCAGAGACATTTTGATACCTGCAGACAAAGGCAGAGGCCCCAAAAACAGAGACCACCATAGACACAGTCACCTTTGCAATTGACTGTCACGCTGGCTAGATTGGGGGCAGGGAGGGGGCATTTATTATATTATTTAACATCAGTATGTCAAAATCATAATAATTCATGTGAGATATGCCATGTCAGGTACTGTTAGAAAGGCGATAATGTGCTAAGTAAGATGTTAATGTTTATGTTCATGTGTTATATGTGTAATGGAAATTATGGATACGTTTGATATATCTGTATTGCAAATTGTGCTGTGTCTGGGCGACACCCCAAACAGGATGTCTGCAGCAATAGCCTGCTTAATGGCCCATTAAGAAATTCACAGGTACAAGGGGCCAGAAGGAGAAGCCAGGGATATACCTGATGAGTCACCAGACCTTACTCATATGACTCTGGACTCCATTTTATTCCTGTAAAATTCCACAAGAAGCATGGCAAAAGCCAAAGGACATAAAAGGCAGCTTCATGACATCCATTTTGTCTTTAGTCTCCAGCCTACCTCTGAACCAACTCATCTACAACTGAACTGAACTTAAGCTGTGAAACAATGGTCTGAGACCCATCCAGGTACTGGATGTATACCAGAGGGACTGTACAAGCCTGCAAACTCCACAATTCTACTAGAAACCTCATATATATGGACTTTCAAATCATTTGTATGTATCTGATTGCTTTAATCCTTTAACATTTCTCTTATAGTTTTTCTTTCTTTTTATAATAAACCTTTAGTTTTATTTACTAAAGGATTGGCTAGCAGTGTGGTATTTTGGGTAAGATCTAAACTTATATTGATCTGGTACTGTGGCTGACCCTTTGGGGTCAGGAGAAACCTTTTTGGTAAAGAGCATAGAGTTTTAAATAACTGATCTCTTTACTGGACCTAGTGGCTGATTGGGAGCCAGAGACTGAAATGCAGTAAATGGGGCTGTGTATATTTTTATTTTGACTTCTTGATAACCAGTGTGAGGAATCAGAAGCATTGTTTGTTGCTGGTTGGGACGTCTGACTTCAGTGTCACCCACCAGTGCTGAGAGAATCTGGTCTCCTTTTACAGCCTGCCCTGACCTTGGCATTTTCAGGTGGCTACCCTAGGCATGAACAGGTCACACTGACATCAGCGGAACAGTCATTTTGAAGTCTTGGTCGAGGGTCTGAAAGGCCTCCCCAACATTCCAACATCAATAGCCATCAACACACAAATCTTTGGACACTGCTTATGCCCTTTTTACAATATATGGGCATCAATTACCTCAGACAAATGGACGCTAGAAATCATACAAACGGTATGCTCCATTCCTTTCACATTGATTCTACCCACTGAACCTCCACCCCTCATCCCTCTTCAGGGACTCTTCTCATGAGCACCTTCGATGACAAGAAATACACAATCTTCTACAGCTAGGTGCAGTAGAACACATTCCTCTACAACACAGAGGGAAGGGATTCTATTCCCTCTACTTCTTAACACAGAAGAAAAGCGGAGGTTGGAGGCCCATTCTAGATCTTAGAAAACAAGAAATTTGTATGAATCCAAAGATTCAAGATGATCACATTAGCCACGATAATCCCAGTGTTGGAACAAAGGGACTGGTTCTCATCCCTCAACCTACAAGATGCATATTTTCACATCAGAATAAACCCAGCTCATAGACAACTTCTTTGTTTCATAGTTGGACCAGAACACTACCAATACAGAATACTACCATTCAGCTTATCCACAGCACCGCGAGTCTTCCCCAAAACCCTCGCAGTAGTAGCGGCACACTTACTCAAGCAAGAGATAATAACATTCCCATATCTCAACGACTGCCTACTGAGAAGTCCCACTCAATCAGAAGCAACAGACAATATTCAGAAGACCATCAACCTCTTTGGAAGCCCAGGGTTGCAGATAAACAAAAAGAAATCAACCCTAATTCCAGTCCAACAGCTGGAATTCATAGGAGCACATCTCCACTATAGAGATTTCAAATACTGACAAATCCATATATTGTAACACATACCTGCCTACCGCTATTAGTACATATTAGGACATATGGCGGCCACTACTTTCGTGATAAAATACATGCAGCTGCACATGCGCAGCCTACAAGGATTCTTCCTCAAATGGGAAGCAACATTACTATATGCATTCCCACCAATCCGGTTACTGTTAAGAGTGATACACAAGATACAACATAACAGGGCCAAAGTGATACTGATAGCTCCAACATGGTCCAGATAAACCTGATATTCTTACCTGATGAGAATGACGGTCTGCACCCCACAACAGCTCCCTCTTTGGAGGGACCTCCTCTCACAGAATGAGGGTTGGACTCTCCCACCCATTCTGGACAGACTTCACCTGAAAGCCTTGTTTCTGCATGGTTCCATCATGACAAATTAAACGGTTCAAAACAAGTTAAACAGGTATTACTTAACAGCAGGAAACCAAACACTCGTAAAACTTACCTACAGAAATGGAAGAGATTGTACATACAGTGCCAAAATAAACACACTTTCATCACCCTTTCTACTACTTCTGGACTACATCCTGGAACTAAAAATCTTGCCACTCTCCATGAGCTCCATCAGGATACATCTTGCAGCCATCAATGTGTTCCACCATAAAATCAAAGGGATGTCATTATTTATACATACCATTAACAAACGTTTCCTCACTGGTTTACAGAATATATACCCGGAAGTCCATGATCCCATGCCAACATGGAACTTAAACTAGGTACTAAAAACTCTCATGGGACCCCTGTTCAAACCATTGGCTACATGCTCATTACTACACCTATTGATGAAAGTGTTTTTGGTTGCTATCACCTCAGCAAGACAAGTAGGTGAAATAGGAGCCCTCATGGCTCTCTCTCCATATACCATATATTTTAGGGATAAAAATCACATTGAGACCTCACCCTAAATTTGTACTGAAAGTAACATAGTTCTTGTGACACCCAGTGTCTGAGAACAACACTCCAATAACCCCATATTCATCAATGTCATATAATTATGATATGTTTTGTACAAAGTATACCTTGTTTGGTATTATTCTAAGTCTTGTTAAGTATGTGTTATTATTGTGTGGGAAGATACAAAATATTTCTGTAAATGCTACTAGAACATGTTGTGAAGTGGGAAATGCTAAACCAGCTTTTCAGGTACAACAGTGAAGTGGCCAAACGTGCTAATGGGCCATCAAGGAAAGAATCCACTACCAGGAAACTTTTATAGTGAAGGCTTCACTGTAGGAAGCACTTTCGCAATGTGGCTTGACTGACCAATGAGGATCACCTCACAGGTCACAAGCCCTAATTGTTCCAGCTTGCTAGAACAGACTATAAAAGCGGGAGCATGACATTATCATGGGGCTCCACCACTCCCATACAACTCAACACCTGAACAGTCGTCTGGAAGACAAAAGGACTCTGAAAGGGGGGGAAGGGAGTCTCAGGCAGGGAAGTTTGCCCAACCTGCATTTAAGAAAATGCTTGTACCAGCTAACAAGGGTGAGACATTGCTAATTCAAATATTGTTAGTGTGTAGAATTTAGACTGCGATTTTATGTTTCTCTTTATACTTGCCACTTATAATCACTTAAAATCTATTTTTCTGTAGTTAATAAACTTTAATGTTTTATATTAACCAATGTGTTTTTGAGTGAAGTGTTTAGACAAACTCTGCTCAGTAACAAAAGCTGGTGCATGTTCCTTTCAGTTTGAGGGAAGGTTGGACTGGATAATAATTTTCACTGGTCAGGCTTTTTGACCAGGGTCAGACAGTATAGTCCTTGGGTCCTGAGCTGGAGAGCCAGCTGGGGCTTCACTATTGTTGGTTCCTGAATGGCTGGGGAAAGTGTTTATTGAACTAAGTAGGGGTGTCTGGTGCCACCTGCTGTCAGGTTGGGTGATAACAGGGTGTGGAGAGGCTGCTTGTGTGGTCACCAGCCAGAGTCTGGTGGAGAGCTCAACCCAAGCTAAATAGTTGATAAGGGTACCCAATGGTTCCACTGCTCCCAGGCCGTACCCCAGGGGTTCTGCATATTGTCACAATTGGTGCAATGAGCAGGGTGTACACAGGGGTGCTGCATACTATCACAGTCCTTTTGCATAAATCAATTGATCCATCTCCCTATGTTCTACCTCAAACCACATGTTAGCAAACAGGAGGCCAAGTGGCACACATTAGATGTCAGAAGAGCGATGGCATTCTACCTTGAGAGAACTAAGCCTTTCCGTAAATCCATAAGACTATTCATCTCTATGATGGAATGATCCAAAGGCTCCACTGTATCCATAGAGAGACTCTCCAAACGGATCTCTAACTGCATCCGCCTATGCTACAAGCAGAATAAAATAAAACCACCCTCGGGGATGGGAATCCACTCCAGTAGATCAATGGCAACGTCAGTCACTTTCCTGAATGATGTTTCACTTAGACGTTTGTAGAGCTGCAACCTCTGAACATGCATTCATAAAATATGCAATCATGCAGAGCTCGGATACTGACACACTGGCAGGCTGCAAAATGTTAACATTGGTCACGCAAACCACTCTGAAGTCCCCCTCATCCACAATGGGGCACTGCTCAACAGTCAACTGAAGTGGAGCACCCACAGGGACAGCACTGAAAGAAGAAGACAAGGTTACTCACCCTGTCCAGTTCTCACCCTGTCCAGTTACTCACCCTGTCCCTGTTCTTCAAGATGTTCCAATACTCCCCTTCCCTCTACTTTGGAGTTCGTTTAGGGACTCTACGATAGAGAAGGAATGGAAGGGTTGGGTCATGCGCATCGGAGTTGAAGTGCCACAACTACTGCACAACCTGGACGGGCACAGCTGCTAAAAATCTCTGATTGATGGTGCCAGGGCTCACCGACACATGAAGTGGAGCACCCACAGGGGGACACATCTCAAAGAACCTGTTACTGCACAGGGTGAGTAACCTTGTCTTCCAGGCTCTTATTGAAGAGGGTAAGCTGGAGGCCAGAACCTCATCTCAATCAGTGGTTGACGCATCTGATACATCATCTAGGTTGATGGCAATGATGTGCTTTGAGTCATCATTGCAGGCCTCTGTGTTTCCCAGAGAGGTCCAAAACACCACACAGGACTTACTTTTTGATGAAGCCCATCTCTTCAATGTAAAGATGGATGAGTCCTTACATACTTTAAAGGACTTCAGGGCCACCCTCCATTCCCTGGGAATATATACACCTGCCCCAAAAAGGAAGTATCACAGGCAACCTTACAAACTTAGACCAGCATCTCAACACTTTTATCACTTATGACTCTCCTTGTAAGAGACAGAGTATAGAAGTGTCTTTTCCCTGCACCTGCCACGCCTACAGCATCATCTCAATCCTGTTCCTTTGCAAAAATATTTTTTTTCAACGGGAGTTCATGAGCTGAAAACTGTTTATGATACCGCTACTACCCAACTTCTACATACGCTTACAAGGGTTATATAGCACTCTGTTACCACAATTGGAGAGCCATAAGAACAAACAAGTGGTATTTGATATCATTCATAACAGCTTTGTGATTGTTTACTTATCTATGTCCTTCAAAACCCCTAGCCCTAGCCCTCTTCAGAGACCAGGGGATTCTCTGACAGGAAGTAGAATCCCTCTTCCTGGAAGGAGCAATAGAGCGCATACCTCTTCAACATCAAGAGAAAAAGGTTTTTACTCTGTGTACTTCCTAGTTCCCAAAATGACAGGAGGTTAGATAGTGCCCCCAGGGTCTCGACCAAGACCTTTCTAGTAATAGGAGTTCATCTCAGACAGAACAGCTTCACTATTTTCCCATATCTTGATGATAGGCTTCTTGTTGCCAAGACACATCAGGAAGCCTGTGAGTTGACCTCATCAGTGCTTCAATTACTTTCTTCCCTAGAAGTGTATGTAATTGGAAAATTCTGTCCTCACTCCAATGCAAACTATAGACTTCATAAGGGCCGCCCCTAGATTCAGTCATAGTGAGGGCTTATCTAACAAGGGACAGGTTTCACATCATGGGTGCCCTAAGAGATCAGATTATATGCAACCCTGGAGCTCCAGACAGAAGTTATTTTTACCTTTGGGTGCACATGGCTTCATGTCGTTATGTTATCCCATTCACCAGACTCCATCTAACTGTATTTACAAACCAAACACAGCATGAATACCATGGTAGCAATTCATTCCAGAGTATCATCTTCCCTGATATGGTGGAAGGATCCTTTTTAGGTACGTGTAAGTGTCCCCTTCCTACTATTCTTGCCAGACACAATGATCATTATGGATGCTTCTCCTTTAGGCTGGGGAGCACATGTGGACAATCATATGGTGCAGGGCATTTAAACGCTCTGAGAGACCAGGGTACACATCAACCTTCTGGAATTCTGGGCAGTCCAAGAATCTTGCAAGATTTTTCTACAATTCATCTGGTCCCACCATGTCTGCATAACGTTATCCATCTTCAACATTACAACCATCTTTTATATCAACAAACTGGGAAGGATAAGATCAATCCCCCTGTGTGCAGAAGCAGTCATCCTGTGGAATCTGTGTATCAGGAATTGAATCACCCTGTCAACAACTTGTCTTCCAGGAACTCAGAAAGTGTTCGCAGACACCCTCAGCAGGCATTTTGCCAGTGATCACGAGTGCGACTTGCAATAGTCAGTAGTAAACATCATCTTCACTCAGTGGAGGACCCCCCAACCAGATCTGTTCTTCTCCTAAGCTAATAAGAAATGCAACATACTGCTCCAGAGGAGCACTCAGACTACATTCTCAAGGCGATGCTCTCCTCCTCCCCTGGTCAGACCAGCTGATCTATGCCTTTCCTCCCTTACCACTCCTACCTCAGGTCTCATGGAAAATTTGTCGGGACAGGGCACGTCATACTCATTGCTGCTAGTTGATCCAGACAGTTTTGGTTCCCAAATCTCCTGTGACTGCCATCTTGACCTCCAATCAGCATCCAGTCCTCTCCTGATCTCTTGACCCAGGGGACCGGCAAGGTCAAGCATCCCATCCCCAGAATGCTTCACCTCCTGACTTGGTTTTTGGATGGCCATCAACGTTAGGACATTCCTGCTCTGAAGGTGCACAGACCATTCTTCATAATAGCAGAAAGGATTCGACTAGGAAATGCATTCAGCCAAGTAGGACCGTTTTTCCATCTGCACAGCAGAAACATGTATCTCTTGTGTCAGCAGATATTCCCCTCATTTTGGACTTTCATCTTTCTCTCAAAACAGCTGGACTTTCCCTCAGTTCTATACGAGTCCACCTGGCAGCAATCAGTATGTGCCATCCACCATCAGATGGTTATTCAGTTTTCCCTCATCTATTGACAGGCAGATTCTTAAAGGGCTTAATCAGAACTTTCCCACCTGTAAGGAAACCTACTCCTCATTGGGACTTAAACCTTGTACTTTTAGCACTCTCTAAGCCTCCCTTCGAACCATTAGCTACATATTCCATGTCTCTCATATAAATGAAAGTTGCAATCCTTGTGGTCATCACCTCAACCAGAAGGGTGCCTGAGCTGGAAACTCTAATGGCAGAACCTCTATATGTTATATTCCATAAAAACAAAGCCTCTTTACAATTACATCCGAAATGGTCCCCCCAAAGTAGTTTCAGAATTTCTCATGAACCAAACAATTCAATTACCTGTGTTTTTTCTGAAACTGCATATTTCACTCCCTCAATATGACACACTTTTGCCTTCTACTTGCAAGGGACAAAACAAATTAAAAAATCACCTAGATTGTTTCTAGCTATAGCATAGTAAGTATGAGGTCAAGCAGTATTCTCCCAGAGGATCTTTAAGTAGATCTCCTGACTGCATCCTTCTCTGTTAGTAGCTGTTCCATCTTTCCTCCCTCTTCTAGGCTGAGGGCTTATTCTGCAAGAGCAAAAACATCTTGTTGCCAGATCTATGGCTTGTGTATTATATTGATTACTTAAGAGTTCCCAGTTATCACTCTGAGGTTTGATGGGTTCTTACCCCAGTGTTACGGGGTAGACACATCCCACCACAGGGTGTCAGGTCACATGCGACAAATAAGGGGTTACGGCGTACATGGCTCGAGTAGGTACTGTTGTCCACACCTATAAGGCCGGAGTTGAGGCTGCACTTGCTCTGAGGGTGGTGCAGCCTAGCGACCTGAGTCCTTGGGGCTGTCCTTGCTCTCAGGGCAGCGTGGCCTAGTGACCCGAGTCCTTGGGGCTGCACCCCCACCCTGCATTGGTGTGGGGTTAGGGTAGGGAGACCAGGGCCTACCCATCGCCACCAGGTTCTGACCCAGCACCCTGTGAAATCAGTAGTCCGTGGTTTGGGTTGGGTTCCTACTTTACCAGTCATATTCCCTGGGCCGCTTCCTAGCCTGCATTGCTGCTCTGACAGCTTTCCTGGGGATGTCGGTCTTCTGGTTCACCCTCCGCTCCAGGGTTCAGTGGAGGTTCTGTTGTTGATCTCCCTGGCTTGGCTTCCACAGTCTGCTCTTCTCCTGCTCCCTTTTATATCCTGTCTCCAGATTGAGCATGCCCAGCAGTGGCAGGTAGTTGTGGCCTCCTCAGATCAGAAGGTGTAGTTAATCCCACCCGGGTCACTGCGTGGTATGTACACCCTGTCACATCCAGTATTATTAAAATTACTGTTCTTTTGGAAACCCTGGTGTTCACTGTTGCAACACTCACACTTAGGAAAATTCTTCTGTGTTTGTAATAATTTTATTAATAGCGTTAGCAAAGTCACCTACCCTAACGCAGGTAGGTAGAGCTAATACAGACCGCACATTCGAGCATCCATATATTCACATCATCTTTACAGAACAACCTGAAATGTTAGCCATTATCTTCCTCA
Source organism: Emydura macquarii macquarii (assembly GCF_026122565.2). Lineage (NCBI taxonomy): Eukaryota > Metazoa > Chordata > Testudines > Chelidae > Emydura > Emydura macquarii. Next base: position 3,331,573 of record NW_027131527.1, read on the forward strand.
TCACCATTGTGAGTGCCTGTCATCCTGGCACCTCCCAAGGGCTACATCTCTCCCTTCCTAAGCACATAGGCTGGGATACAACTTTTATAATATGTTATGCTGACACCACTATGTGTAATGCATATTCAGTAGGGGTTTCTCCCCTCTTCCTTATTTGTATTTCCTCATCCTACTAATATTGGGTGCCCTTATCCTATAGGTTAGTGTATACTAATGATTTCAACTTATTATCATATACAAGTTTGTTGACATGGCACTTTTGTGGCCAGATGTTTGTGGATGTTCCTATTTTAAAATATACAAAAGCTGTTATCAGTTCTATGTTTTTGCTGTTATCTGGTATAATTTTTCCAGTTCCTAAAACTCGGGGTGACTGTTGGGCCATTTATCTGTGCCGAAGTTCACAGGACTTAAAGCCTTATGTTAACTGCTTAAGCCATTGTCTTAAGGTATGTAGGCTCATTGCTTTACTGCCTTAATTTATGCCTATGCCTTACTTAGCAAATACCTATAGGCTACAAACTTAGTGGCATCGCCTCAGGAGGTACCCTTACTTGACATTTGTAGAGCAGCTATGTGGCATCCATATATTCGTGAGACATTATGCTCTAGTGCACAACTCCACTGACTCTTCCTTTGGGAATGTGGTTCTCCAAATGGCACTGCCATCTGCATCCTCACACCCACCTTCTACTTGAGTACTGCTCGTCAGTCCTCCAGAGTGGAATGCACATAGGGGTCAGCACTTGAAGGAAAAAAAGGTTACTTACCTTACAGTAACTGGATGTTTGAGATGTGTGGGCTTTATCTGTATTCCACCGCCCACCCGCCTTCCCCTCTGCTTTGGATCTTTACTAGATCATGGTAGCAAAGGAAAAGGAAGTGGAGAGGCAATCATTCCATTCCGCCCTTTACACCTTTGGTTGGAAGCACGAGGAAGACAAGGACATGTGTGGCACAACGGACACCATTTGCAAGAATTTTCTGATTCTGGGCACATGGGAATACAGCTAGGGACTACACATCTCGAAGAACCTCCAGTTATTATAAATTAAGTAACCACCTCGTCATGATTTATCTAGGGCTTTGTATATCCTACTGTACTGGTTCCCAACCTTTTTGGCTCAAAGGCCACAGATATCGTTTATACAACCCTGAAGGACTACCAGTCTCCACCAGGAGCTCCCCCTTCCCCCCACTGATCTACCATCCCCCTGGCTGCATCAGGGAAACTGCACGCGTCCCATAGCCCTGTACGCTCCACCTGAGTTCTTAAGCAGTGGCTTCCTTCCGCGAACGGGGGACAGAAGATCAGTGGTCCCCTCTCTCTGCTCCACCAGGGACCCCAGTGCCAAAGGACCCAGGCAGAGTGCTTTGCTCTCTACTGGAGCTGGGGGAGGGGAGCGCTCATCTTCCCTCCCTTTGGCTCCAGCAGGGACCCAGTGCCTATGGACCCAGGAGGAGCACTTTGCCATGCTCCTTGCTACAGCCAGGGGGAGAGGAGTGCTGATCTCCCATCTCCTTGGCTGCAGCAAGGAGCCTGCACCCGTCTTCTAGACCCCGGAAATGTGCTCCGCCTGGTCCTTAAGCAGTGGTTCCCTTCTGCAGGCAGTGGGAGGGGAGCCACAGGCCATTTTTGGCCCCCAGGCCACAGGTTGGGAACCACTGCACTAGAAGATATATATTGAGTATGTATATATATATTCTCTCTCTCTCTCTCTCTCACACACACACACACTCTCTCTCTCTCTTTATATTGGCAAAAAGGTGCTTTTGCTGGTATAGATTATACCAGTTCTCTGAATGAAATAAACTATACTATTAAAAGCACTTTTGTCTGGTATAACTGCATCTAGACTTGGGTTTTTGTTGGTATAGAAATGTCATTAAAAACCCCCACACCCCTAGCTGACATTGCTATACAGGTAACAGATTCTCGTGTAGACTTGGCCTGAGTTTCATGGCTTTCTATTAGCCTTTAAAGTTTATGTTTCACACATCTTGTGTGCAGAGAACGTTTATACATATAAACTACTGTTTTCTTGGCAGCCTTAGGTATTGGTGGTCCATTTAGCATTGTAGAGCAAGGGGCCATCATCATCATTGTGCTTTCCATTTCACAGAACATGTTAGTCTAGATCGGATCAGCAACCTGTGGCACGCGTGATGATTTTGAGTGGCACGCCACGCCACTCCTGGCCTCAAAAAGGGCTGCGTGGTGGCCACTCCCCCCTTCCAGCCCCACCCTTCTCCCATGTGGGCCCAGCAGTGTGCTACCCTGGCCAGAGCCTGTGCAAAGCAGGGGAGGAAGGCTGCCTGGCCTCTTTGTGCCCAGGGTCCCGCGGTTCCCTAGATGCACCCAGCGTGTGGCCGGGAGGCTGAGGGGTTGGGTTGGTACACCACTGGCCCCGGCCAGGAGCCGCACGGCAGCTGCTCCCCCCTCCTCCCAGCTCCATCCAGGACACCATATGGGAGAGGGATAGGGCTGGAAGGGGGGAGCGGCCCTGCTTGAGGCTGGGAGCGGTGCGGCGTGCCACTCAAAATCATCATGCATGCCACCTTTGGCATGTGTGCCATAGGTTTCCGACCCCTGATCTAGATTTTGACACCCTTATGCACTTTGAGAGTAGGCCCACTTCGATCAGTGCATTCAGTGGCAGAGTAAGATTAATACTCAAGGTGATTAAGGGTTTCAGAATTAGGCCCTTAATGAAGATCAGTCTCCTTTTCAGTTTCCTTCAGCCTGCTTGGTCATTTCAAAGAATTTTTTTTGAACCTGTGAGCTCTTGGCAGCACTCATTTTCATTTCAAACAGCAGCCATCCTTTCTTCCAGACAGGGCTATTAGCATTTTAATTATTTTCTCCCCTATGTGGTTTTTCTAGTTTTGGCTGATTTTCTATTTTTCAATGATTTAGTTATTTGGATTTTTACAAACTACAATAAACGAGTACATATTGAATACTTAGTGTTCCTTGATAATATTTTTAAAAATACACTAATAAATAAACTGAACCATCAGTTACCATGATCAAATCAAATAACCCAGCAACAACTTAGAACAAGTAATCAACCTCCCTGTGCACTCCCCACTAGAGTCCCACACTGTCTCTTGGGTAAGGGAGAAAAGTGGGGCCTGGCATTTGGCCCCAGAAGCTAACAAACTCGGATTGTTCTAGACCTGGGGAAAAAATAAGTTTCAAAGGGTTGGAGCGCTAATGAACATCCTGCCAGCTGCTCCCTCTCATAGGAATGGGGCTTCGGCTCAGATGCCTTTGCTGATTGAGCTGTGGCAGTATGATCTCTGGTGGGTTGGTCCCAGGCCATTTAAGATTGATGGTGAGCTGTCAGTTTCCTTTAGACTGAATATTAAACACTCCACTTTTGATAATTATAATTTATAGAATATATAGATCTGTTTGTCACAAAAGCAACTATAATTCCAGCGGTGCTCTGTGGTATTTGGTGTCTTTATGACCACATAGATCATCCCTTGTCCGGGGTTGGGTTGAAATCTATGCTCGGGTTCTTCTAACCCCACCTGAGAAGCCTCTGTTTTATGTCAATGCTTATTTTAGCTTTAATGCACACCATTAAAATTATTGACTTTAGAAATTATGTTGCAAAGCTGTTGTATTATCCAGTGATGCGTGGTTTTCTCACAATGTAATGTAACACTGTCCCTGACATTAATGTAATTGTCTCTTGACTTTTAAAAAAAAAAAAAAAAGAAAAGAAAACTGCCATCTGTGACCAGCAAATAAACGTTGTTTGGTCTCTATAATACAATCTACAGTGGAAAAAGAACCCTTAGGGCAGCATATACATTTCTAGGTTGACATCAGTCAGCTTGATAAAACCCTAAAACACGCAGCAGGGAAAACAAATAGGATTCATTATGTGATTTTTGACTCACTGCCTGAAAAATTTTATCAAACCCCTTTAAAGACATTTAAAACTGACATTAGCTCTATAGCCACAGTAAAATGAGACACTTTCAGAAACAAAAAAGAATGGCTATCTGTAGATTTGTAGAAGCAAAACGTAGATCTGGATTTCAAACATCCTAACATTCATGGCTATTTGGGTAGGTGGTTTGGTTTGGCCTATTATATATATATATATGGGCTACTAGCAAAATGTAGATTGATACTGGATTTGCATTTTGAACGCTAACGAATTTTAGAGGTGTTTAGGTATGAGCTGATCTCCAAAGAGAAAAGCCCAGAAGAATAGATGCTGAAGGTTTCCTGAAAGAGATTGACTGAGGAGAAGAAAATTGAAATATTTAATTATACATTTAAAAAAAAAATGGGAAAAATGAGGCACAGAAAGATTAGGTGACTTGCCCCAATGACACAGAGAGTCTGTGACCAACCTTAGAATAGAACTCTGATCTTTGATACCCCAGTCTGATATCTTGAAACAAGGCCACTCTTTTTTCCCCCCGTGTGATTATTAATAGTGTGCATCTTGCATTTGTTGAGTTTGGTTTCTTTTTAACCCTTCTAGGACATAGTTAGGAGGAGAGATTCCTTGTCTAAGAGGTCCTGTTGTTGGCTCTGTACTGGTATTCTGGGACTGACCTTTCTTTACATTTTGCAAGCTCTCTCTTGGACTGTGTGAATGAAATATCAAAAATTCCCCAGTACATGCAGCAGCATTGGCTCAGGTGCCTGGTATGTCGTTTAGCCATGGGCCAGCACTGGCATGAAACACACCTTTCATTCTGCCACAGTCTACAGGTGGCATACAATGTGTGACAAAGATCTGAAATGTAGGACATTAATCAAGACATCCTCTTGTTTGAAAGCAAAAGCAAATGTTCTTAATACAGTATAGATAGGCAAATTAAGGAAAAGGATAAAAATTGCCCTAGAGCTTCCATTTTTATACAACAGATGGTAAAAAGAGGAAATTGTAGGCCATATACAGTTTTAAATTTATTTCATTGAAGTCCAAATAGCTTCATGAGCTTGGACACTACATCTGTTGCTTGTCAGAGCAGGATTAAGCAGTGCTGCAGGCCTGATAGCTGAAAAAGAAAAGGAAACGTAAGTGTTAAATGCAAAGTCAGTAAATTGGACCTTAAATTAATTAAATCATATTAATTAAACCACAGAGGAATTCATCCTTTGTTCTTTACTCAGGCAAAACTCCCACTGACATCAGTCAGAGCTTTGCCTGAGTAAGGAATGCAGAAACAAGCCCAGTTGCCTGTTGGTCCTAAACGAATATAATCTGATAATAATTTGCAGAAGAAGATAAGTGCTGGTATAAGACTGAAGCATTGAGCAAGTTCTCAGTATGGGAGGGGGATAAAGAGCTATGTTGTGTGCTGTCCTAATCTTCACAAACCCTGCAAAAACTCCTCCATGCAAACAATGATGGCAGCACTTTGTGCCTGATGCAAAGCTCCTTGAAGTGAACTATTATCTTTCCATTGATTTTAATGGGCTTTGAATCAGGCTCTATCAGTTAATTATCTGTCTTTGGTACTTGTATAGCCCCTGTTACGATATACTCTGAATGCCTTACGATTTTCAATGTATTTATCCTCACAACACCCCTGTCAATTAGGGAAGTGCTATTGTCCTCATTTTACAGGTAAAGAACTGAGGCACAGAGAAACTGTTTGACTTGCCCAAGGTCACACAGCAAGTTTGTGACAGAACAAGGAATTGAACCCAGGTCATCGTCTTTGAATGATGTCCCCATGGGTGTTCCAGTGTAGGTGCGGCAGTGCCTTTGCACCTGGAGTTGGAGAGCTTCATTAGCAGTGCCCGCTGAGCTGCACATGCGTAACTGCCCTGCCTCACGCATTGCCTGGAAAGTATAAATAATGCTGTGCAGTCCGGCCACCCTCAATTCCTTCTCTACCACCTGCTGTCTGGAACAGAACCTTAAGCAGAGCCTGTTTCTTTCTCCTTCTCATACTCTAATGCTTACCTTTACCTTAGATAGCTAGTTCTTTGTTTTCTTTTCTTCTCCCCCCCGCACCCCCCCAAAAGAAATCTCTCTCTCAACTACTCGGCTTTCCACTACTACAGTTGTTAGTTTAGAGTAGCATTTTTGTTTTCCTGCTTCCCCCCTTCCCTATAGGGAAGCTAACCCCTCACCCTTATGCCCAGCTCCCCCAGGTTTAAGAGGTGCTTATCTTCCCTATAGGGAAGCTAAACCCTCACACTTATGCCTGACTTCCCCGGGTTTAAGAGGTGCTTATCGTGCAGGGCCGCCTTTTCGTTAACGGATGGCTACACACACACTATATCCATTGCCTGGGGGAGGGACACATTCCCCATTAATGCTCTCACTGCTTTAGCCTCAAACCAAGGGCGAGGAAAGACAGAGACATTAGGCTAAAACGTATCCTAATTGAAAAGTCTCTTAGACTAGCATCGGACTTGGGTTCTCAGTCCTCCCTGGAAAGACATTTATGGTTGGCAAGATCATCTGTCGACCCCCTTGCTTCACACCCAACCAAGAGAAAGGCATCCTCCAACCAGGCTGAGGGCATGAAGAGAGCCACTGCCCCCTCAGCTTCTGAGGTGCAAACCTCCAGAATACCGGCCCGGCTAAATCCATGGTGTCAACGGCTTCTGATAAGGGTCATGGGTACACTAAGAGACCTGCTCCCTCAGTCTCTAATGGAAGATTTGGGGAACACACTAGTGCCGACCGCCAACATCAGCACCACCCTCTATCTGTGGTGACCAAGTGGAGCCCTCTGTTTCATCTGCAGGCCTGATACCATCCTGGCCCCAAAGAAACCGTTGGCACCAATATCAACACCAACAAAATTGTCGACTGCAAAGATGTCAGCACCGACGAAAGCCTCAGCACTGAAAACCTTGGCACCAACAAAAGCCTTGACACCCACATCCTCGGTATTGACAGACATCGGTGTCGGCATCGGCCGGACTAACAGCTCCAAACAGACCCTTGGCGCCATCTGTTGGCCATATTCTTCTGCACCATAGATGCCCTATGGGCCACAAGAATTCAGATACACCTCGGATTTAAGAGTATCTGATACCACAGAATCTCCACTCCTGAGACATACCTTACCACAAGTCTCACCATCTCCCGAGTCCAGCCACGCTTCGTTCTCGCCTGCAGGGACTGCTCCTACATTCCCTAGTGATGCTGAGGAGGAAGAGGAGGAATATGCTGAGTCCATAGCGTCATCAGCCTCAGGCCAATTGCCACCTGCCTCACCTGCTTTCAACATCTAAGGGAGCCCAATCTTGGCAGGGTCCTCCTTCCATGCAGCCTCACATTCCCCTCCCACCAAACTGGCCCTGTTGCGACTGATGGGCTATGTATAGAGCTCAGTTCAGCAACTCCCCACCACAGCAGTACAGCGCCCACCGGTCATCCTATCCTCATCTCTCTCCAGACCTTCACATATACAAATTCCACAAACACTACAGGAGGAAGAACTGCTGGAGGAACAGGATGGTGAACAAGACCAAGAAGTATCACCTATCCTACACTTTTCATCATCCCCGCCGGATGAGGCCATCATGCCACTCCTCCTCTTCTCTCCCACCCCCCATATGGCAGCCAACAACTTTAAACACTTCCAGGAATTATTCTGCAGGGTTGCCGACAACCTACATATACAACTAGAGGATGTCGAAGAACAACAACACAAACTTATTGACATCCTCTACGCCTCACCTACATCGAAAATCGCACTATCCATCAATGGAACACTCCTGGAACCAGCCAACCTTCTATGGGAGACTCCAGCTTCTATCCCGCTCACAAGCAAACATGCAGATAGAAAATATGTGCCAGCAAAAAATGCGGAGTTTTTGTTTTCCCACCCTACTCCAAACGCCCTAGTGGTGAATGCTGTGTACGAGAACAATCGCCCATACCAACCCTGATCTTCTCATTCTGATCGAGACCTATTCAAAAGGTCCCACTTTTCTGCAACACTCCAGTTTAAGATCTTCAACTACAAGGCCATCATGGTCAAATATAACCATAAGAATTACTTGAAACTGGAGGAGTTATGCCACTACCTCCCACAGGCCAGAAAAGAAAAAATTTTGCTCTGGTATCAGACGGCTATGTCATAGCCCACACAGTTCTACAGCCCTCCCTGGATTTAGCCGATACGGTAGCTAGATCCATCACTACTGTTGTCGTTGTTATGAGACATGCATCCTAGTTACACCTCTCTGGATTCCCAAGGGAGGTACAGACGATGGTTGAGGATCTATCGTTCGAAGGGCAAAAAAACTTTTTTTTGGCGTGCATGGATAACTCTTTACATTCTCTGAAGGACTCAAGTGCCACATTAAGGTCTTTGGGCACCCCACAGGTATACACCCCACAATCAAAGAGGAGATCAGCTTCCTCTGAAATCCAGACCTCAACCATACAATCCACACAGGCAATTTGACAACCAGCGCCACTGTCAATGTCCTTTAACAACCACAACAACCTTAGAGAGCTCGCCGCACAAGGGGCTACATCTCATGCACCTTCTAACAAACAGTTTTGAAGGTGTGGTTGAGGGCCCAAGAACCCTTCTCTGTTCCACCAGTTCCCACCACAAACAGACCATCAGTTTGGCAACTGATAAGCTCCATTCCTAACATCTTGGAAGCTTATCACTTCGGACTGATGGGTCCTGGAAATAATCAAGGAAGGATATTCCATCCCCTTCCTAACTATACCATCCTGCCACCTCCCCACATCCCTGTCCCTCTTCAGGGACCCCTCTCATGAGACAATTCTCAGGATGGAATTAAATCATCTTCTGCAACTGGGATCCATAGAACCAGTCCCTGCACAACACAGGGGCTGAGGATTCTACTCTCACTACTTCTTGGTTTAGAAGAAATCTGGTGGGTGGCACCCTATCCTAGACCTTTGCAACCTAAACAAGTTTGTCAAATTGCAACGCTTCACGATGGTTACCTTAAGCACTATCATACCAGCACTGGAATAGGGAGACTGGTTCTTGACCTACAGGAAGCCTACTTCCACATCGCCATACGTTCTGCCCACAGACGCTTCCTACAATTCAATGTCAGCAATGACCATTTTCAATACAAGGTTCTATCTTTAGGTCTATCAACTGCACCACGAGTTTTCTTAAAGAAACTGGCAGTGGTAGCAGCCCATCTAAGAAAGACAGGAATTACCATCTTCCGTACTTAGATGACTGCCTTTTCAAAGCTCCATCTGAGGCTGAAGTGCTCTGAGTGGTTCACACAACCATGAATACTTTCAACACTTGGGCCTTCTTGTCAATCTAGAAAAATCCACCCTCAGGCCCATTCAATCACTGGAATTCATTGGTGCTCAATTCGATTCAATACAGACAAGAGCTTTTCTACCACCTCACAGATTCACAGCTATAATGGATCTAATTTTGTACGTCCTCGTCTGCCCACGGATATCAGTACACACGTCTTCAGCTCTTGGGACATATGGCAGCAGCCATGTTCATAGTAAGACATGCGAGGCTACATATGCGCTATCTCCAAGGCTGGCTCTGCACAGTATACCTCCCTCACAAACACAACATCCAGAAACCATTGTCCGTGTCGAGACAAGTCAAAGACTCCTTACTCTGGTGGATGCATCCCAACAATGTTCATGCAGGAGTTTCCTTCCTTCAGCCCTCGCCAGCCACGATTTTAACCACCAACGCCTCTCTCATTGGCTGGGGAGCGCATCTACTGGAATGCAAAATTCAAGGCAGATGGACACCCACCAAATCCACTCTACATATTAACCTTTTACAGCTGAGAGCTGTTCACAATGCCTGCCGACATTTCCTAGCACTGCTCAAACACCAAATAGTAAGGGTGATGACGGACAATCTCGCCTGCATTTATTATAGCAACAGACGGGGAGGAGTGAGATCTCATTCTCTATGTCCCGAAGCAATCAAGCTATTGAAGTTTTGTATCCGCAACAACATTTCCATTTCAGCTGCATTCCTCCCCAGATAGAACACCCCCACTGTGGACACACTAAGCAGAACATTTTGCCAAGAACACGAATGGGAACTGGACATGAGAGCATTACGTCCCATATTCCGCCAATGGAGCCATCCCACATAGACTTATTCGCCACTCCACTGAATTCTTGCTGCCCCCAATTTTGCTCCAGAGCAGAACTGGGACGATCAATGGGGATGCGTTCCTCATAACTTAGAGTAGAACGTTGCTTTATGCATTTCCCCTCTTCCCCCCACAGTTCCGAGTTTTATGCAAAATACAAGAGGACTAATCTCACATCATATTAATAACCCCAACTTGGCCCCGACAAGCGTGGTACACTTACCTTCTACAGATACTCCTATGCTGACCCATCAACCTTCCTTCAGCATTGTGGGTCTTTTCACAGGACAATGGGCATATCCGTCACCCCAATCCACAGACACTTCCCCTGAAGGAATGGCTCCTTCTTGGTTCCAGGGTCTGGAAATAGACTGCTCTGATCAAGTAAAATTTGTCTTACTACATAGCAGATGAGACACCATCAGACGCACATATACTCCAGAAATGGAACAGATTCCAGCACTGGTGTGCCCCAAAACATACAGGTAGTTAAGGCCCCTTTGTCCCTCATTCTAGACTACTTTCTCCAACTCAAACAGAGTGGACTGTCTAACAATTCTGTTAAAGTGCACTTGGCAGCCATCACTGCCTTCCACCATCCTATTCCGATGTTCCGTATTCACTCATTAAACGCTTTCTAAAAGGCATTCAGAATCTCTACCCACATATATGAACTCCCACTCCTAGCTGGGACCCTACCTAGTCCTACGATCACTAATGAAGCCCCCTTTTGAGCCAATGGCATCATGCTCACTTCTACACCTGACTATGAAAACCGCTTTCCTCGTTGTCATTACCTCAGCCTGAAGGGTGGGAGAAATCTCAGCCCTTATGGCTCACACGCCATATACCATGTTTTACAGACACAAAGTCACATTTCGTCCATATCCCAAATTCCTACCCAAGGTTATAACTTCTTTTCATTTGAACCAATCCATACATTTCCCCACCTTTTTCCCCAAACCACATAGTAATTCACAGGAAGCAGCTTTCCATACTCTGGATGTGAGGCGTGCATTATTGTTCTACCTTGACAGGACACGACCATTCAGAAAGTCATGTGCCTCTTCGTCTCCACTACTGAGAAGTCCAAAGGCGATGCTATATCAAAACAACATCTTCCAAATGGATCTCACAATTCATTCGCATATCCTAACAATACACAGGTTCCTACCTCAGTTAGAACATACTGCACATGTGGAGTATCAACATCCATCGCTTTTTTGAACAATGTTTCTATTGATGACGTATGTAAGGCAGCCACATGGGCATCCTCAGATACCTTTGCTCAACATTACACCATTATGCAGGACTCCTCTGCAGACACTATCTTTGGCCACACAGAATTGTCCACCACTTGATGAGCTGCTTTGAATCCTCAACCTTCCAACTAGGGGCACTGCTTCGTAGTCACCTATAGTGGAGCACCCATGGGGACATCACTTGAAGAAGAAGAGAGGGTTACTCACCTTGTGAAGTAACTGAGGTTCTTTGAGATGTGTCCCCCCATGGGTGCTCCACTACCTTCCCTCCTCCCCTCTACTTTAAAGCTTAACTGATGGCTCTGTGTCAGAGAAGGAACTGAGGGTGGCCAGATCACACAGTGCTATTTATACTTCCCATGCGATGTGTGAGGCAGGGGAGGTGTTCATGTGCAGCCCGGTGGGCACTGCTATTGAAGGTCTCCGACTCCGGACGCGAAGATGCTGCCACACCTACAGTGGAGCATCCATGGGAACACGCATCTCGAGCCTCATTTACTGCAAAAGGTGAGTAACCCTATGTTCCAAATCTCAAATTAGCACCCTAACCAGTGGGCCATCTTTCTTGTCTGCATAACACATAGCTAAAGTAAGTCTTTGAGTAACTTGTTACCCTGATTTTTTTAAAATAGGTAATTAACATGTTTCCATAAGAATCCTTCTATATAATGGCTATTCATTTCATATAACATTTTCACCAACCAGATTTTTTAATCTGTTCCAGAGTCTGTTGTTCATCTTTTACTGCTGAAGGTGCTGAAATTATGAAACCAAAAATACCAATTATAAAAGCATTTTTTTCTTTGAGTGCTTGCTCATGTCCATTCCACTATAGGTGTGTGCACGCGTCCGTGCACGGTTCCTGGAACTTTTTTTCCCCTTAGCAGATCCTGTCGGGCCGGCTCCGGTGCCCCCTGGAGCCCCGCACACATGCCACGGTATATGAGGTGCTTCCAGCCCTACGCCCCCTCGGTTCCTTCTTTCCGCCTGTGACGGTTGCTGGAACTAGCCTTGCTTGCAGCAAGTACTATTCCCCTTGTTTGAACTTGTTTGATATTCTAAGTTAGTTTTAGTTAGTTAAGTAGTTGTTAAGTGTTGTTAAGTGTATTTAGATAAGGCAAGTCCCTGTGGGGACTTAGAGCGGCCGGGCCATGCCCCAATCACCGGGCTTCAAGCCGTGTGCCTCCTGCGGGAAGGCCTTCCTGCTCAGCGACCGCCGTGACTGCTGTCTTCAGTGCTTGGGGAAGCCCACAGGAAAGAGAAATGTAAGATCTGCAGGGCTTTTAAACCGAGGACTCAGAAGGACCGAGAGATCCGGTTGAAAGCCCTGCTGATGGAGGCAGTGCTCCGCCTGGCATCCAAGCTGGCTCGGTGCAGAGCGCACCACTGGCACCAGTCTTGACTCGGCACTGCGTAAAATCGCCGGCACCAAAGAGGAAGAAGCAGCGTGCAGAGCGCAGACACTCCCCTGTGCCATTGGTATGGGCAGGGTTGAGTACGGAGATGCACTGGACCTGGCCCGATGAGTCTTCTCCGGTGCCTGCATCTCTGGTCAGGGAGCCTCCCCCGACTCCTGGGAGTGGGAGAGTGCCCCTGCCGATGCCGTCGACACTGGAGGCTTTTCAGGCAGCAAGAGCCTTGTTGGCCTTGCCTACGCCACCTCTGCCCGCCCTCCCCCAGCCGAGGGAGAAGGGGCTGGTGTCACAGGGGAAACCTGTGTTGGGTCACCCTGAATGGTGTTGGAGATCTCTGGTACGGAGAGGAAGATCTCCTGCCGGACAGCCTCCGAGGATAGAGCAGAGCTGCTCCCCCAGCAGTCGCTCAAGGTCGGCATCATCGAGCTGACCTGCTCCAGCACAGGACGTGGAGTCTCTCTCTTGGCGCCGACGTCGATCCCTGGCACCGGAGGCAGCGCATGCCAGGAGGCGGCACCAGTCGAGGTCTGCCAGACGGCGCTTGGACAGCTCCTATTCCAGATCACCGGCACTGGGGAGTTCGCCCATACCCAGATGGCACAGAACCCGGTCGCCATCGGAGGACCCGGCACTGAGGAGTTCTCCTGCAGCGAGGGAGCGCAGAACCCGGCCGCCATCGGAGGACCTGGCACCGCAGTGCAGGATTGCCAACCATCAGGCCCCCCTGGGTAGATATAATTTCAACCTGTGGGACTCCCTCAGATGGTTTGCTGAGGCCCTGCCCCAGGACCAGGCTGCAGACTTTAGCACCATTGTAGAGGAAGGAACCACGGTAGCTAGGGCAGCGCTCCAGACGTCCTGTGACGCTGCTGACTTGGTGGGCAGGGCCATAGCTTCCGCCATCTGCATTAGAAGGTGCTCGTGGCTGCAATCCTCGAGCCTGTCCCAGGAGATGCAGCAGTCTATTCAGGACCTCCCCTTTGATGGGTCGGCCCTGTTCTCTTACCAGACGGATGCGAAGTTGCACAGTCTGAAGGACTCCAGGGCCACACTTTGCTCCCTGGGTCTGTACACACCCCAGTTTTCCAGGTGTCAGTCACAGCCCCAGGCACAGCAGCAGCCAAGGCCTCCACCCAGGCCTTTTCAACCCTATAGGAATAGGGGGCTTAGAAGGAGAAATCAGCCCCCCAGCTTGTCCTCAGCTCCCCAGCAGGGGCCCCCCAGGAGGTCGGGCAACCAAAGGAGTCAATTTTGATGATGCACCCGAGGGTGGCTCCCTGACTGCTCTCCTGGATCCACCCCGCCCCTTCCTAAACAGGTTAAGACCCTTCTATCCTGAATGGGCAAAGATCACTTCGGACCATTGGGTCCTTGGAATAGTCTCAGGGGGCTGTGCCCTACAGTTTACAGCCACCCCCCAACAACCCTCCCCCTCCGTCCCTCTTCAGGGACCCCTCTCACAAGCAACTCCTTTTACAGGAGGTGGACACCCTCCTCAACATAGGAGTGGTGGAAATGGTACCTCAAGGCAGAAGGGGGAAGGAGTTTTACTCGAGGTACTTCCTCATCCCCAGGGCCAAAGGGGGTCTGAGACCCATATTAGACCTGCGTCATCTAAACAGTTATGTCAAATGACTGCCCACCTGAGACGAAAGGGAGTGCAAATTTTCCGTACCTAGACGATTGGCTGATATGGGGCAGGTCCAGGTCTCCAGTGCAGGAGAGCGTGACCCTCACTTGCTCCACATGCAGCAGGCTGGGACTGCTCATAAACAAGCAGAAATCCACACTAACCCTAGTGCAATGCATAGAATTCATTGGAGCCACCCTGGATGCTTCCTAGGCCAGAGCCTTCCTGCCTCAGCCACGTTTCAATGGTCTCTGTCATCTCCCAGCTGCACCGATGTCCCATGATAACAGCCAGGCACTGCCTACAACTGTTAGGCCACATGGCGGCCTGCACGTACGTAGTGAGACTAGCTCGCCTGAGGCTCAGACCACTTCAGGCATGGTTGGCCTTGGTATATGTGCTGAGCAGACACCCATTGGACTGGGTGGTCACAGTTCCCCCACCTGTCTTAGCCTTCCTAAACTGGTGGTGGATGCCCAGGGCAGTGATGAAGGGCGTTCCGTTCAGGGAACTGGTCCCATCAGTCACCCTAATTTCCGATGCTTTGGATGTAGGATAGGGAGCCCACATCAGCGCCAACCTAGGCACTCAGAGGCTCTGGTTGGGGGAGGAGAGGTGCCTGCACATCAACGTGAAGGAGCTGAGGGCCATTCGCCTAGCGTGCAAGGTGTTCCTCCGATTCCTGACAGGCAGAGTGGTACTGGTGCTGATGGACAACACCGCAGCCATGCTTTACATAAACAGGCAGGGGGGAGCGCGCTCCTCGGCTCTCTGCGAGGAAGCTATCTATCTGTGGGACTTTGCCGATTTCCACTTGACTGCCTCTTGCCTCAGCAGGTTGTTTCTACCCCACCACGACTGGTCGTTGCACCCAGAGGTGGTGGCTATGATCTTCCAGAAGTGGAGCATTCCCCAACTGGACCTATTCGCGTCGACCTGGAATACGAAGTGCCCAAGGTTCTGCTTGCTCCAGGGTCACGAGACTGGGTCGATTTCCAATGCGTTCCTTATGGACTGGACGGGGACCCTCATGTACGTGTTTCCGCCCATTCCGCTCCTGCCCAAGGTCCTGCTGAAAATAAAGAGGGACAGGGCAGACGTTATACTCATCGCTCCAGTCTGGCCCAGACAGCACTGGTTCAGCATGCTGCTGGACCTTTCGATCACCCCACCCCTGGAGCCCCCAGGTGACATGACCTTCTCTCCCAGGACCATGGTCACCTGTTGCTCCCGGACCTTCACTCCCTACACCTCACGGCCTGGAGGCTCTGTGGCTGACGGAGGGAGAGAGAGCCTGCTCGGTGCAGGTCCAACAAGTCCTGCTTGGCAGCAGGAAACTTTCTACACAGGTCATGTATCAGGCTAAGTGGAAATGGTTTACCTCTTGGGCGGAGTCCCAGGGCATGTCCCTGTACAGGCGATCCTGGAGTACCTGCTCCAAGTAAAGCTCCAGAGTCTGATCCTGGCCTCGCTGAAGGTTTACCTGGCAGCCATTTCGGCTTTCCATCAGCCGCTAGAGGGGAGATTGCTGTGTTCTCATCCCAAGTTGGTCAGGTTCCTCAAGGGGGTGGAGAGACTTTATTCGCAGGTCCGTGACCTGGTGCCTCCCTGGGATCTCAACCTGGTCCTCTCAAGACTCACGGGCCCCCCCCTTTGAACCCATGGCTTCATGCCCCCTGCTCATCCTTTCATGGAAGGTAGCCTTTCTGGTGGCCATTACCTTAGCTAGGAGGGTCTCTGAGGTTAGGGCCTTGATCTCGGAGCCCCCTTATACAGTATTCTATAAGGATAAGGTGCAGTTGAGGCTGCATCCAGCCTTCCTGCCCAAAGTGATTTCCCAATTTCATTGGAATCAAGATATTTTTCTTCCCGTTTTTTTCCCCAATCCGCACGGTTCAGAGGAGGAGAGGAGATGGCATTCGCTGGACATGAGACAAGCCCAGGCCTTCTACATCGAGCGTACAAAGCCATTCCGGAAATTGACGCAGCTCTTCGTTGCAGTGGCTGACCGGATGAAAGGCTCAACTGACTCCACCGAGTGCATCTCCTCGTGGATTACATCATGCATCAAGTTCTGCTATGAGCAGGCGAGGGTGCTGCTTCTGGGAACCATCACAGAGCACTCAACCAGAGCTCAAGCCTCGTCTACAGCCTTCCTGGAAAGACTGTCCCTGCAGGGCATCTGCAAAGATGCCACCTGGCCGTCGGTGCATACCTTCACGTCCCACTATGCCATCATCCAGCAGGCAAGAGAGGACGCGGGATTCGGCAGAGCAGTGCAGAGGGCAGCTCACCGGTAACTCTGATTCACCTCCAAAGGTATTGCTTGTTAGTCACCTATAGTGGAATGGATATGAGGAAGCACTCTAAGAAGAAAATAAGGTTACTTACCAGTGACTGATGTTCTTTGAGATGTGTTGCTCATGTCCATTCCACAACCCACCCCCCCGTCCCCGCTTCCGGAGTTGGCAGAAAGAAGGGACTGAGGGGGCATAGGGCCAGCAGCGCCTCATATACTGCAGCATGTGCGTGGGGCTCCAGAGGGCACCAGAGCCAGCCCTAAGGGATCTGTGAAGAGGGGAAAAATGTTCCAGGAACGGTGCACGGAGACGCGCACACACCTATAGTGGAATGGACATGAGCAACACATCTTGAAGAACATCAGTTAGAATCATAGAATTGGAAGGGACCTCAGGAGGTCATCTAGTCCAACCCCCTGCTCAAAGCAAGACTAACCTCAGCTAAATAATCTCAGCGAGGGTTTTGTCAAGCTGCAGCTTAAAAACCTCTAAAGATGGAGATTCCACCACCTCCCTAGGTAACCCATTCCAGTGCTTCACCACTCTCCTAGTGAAAAACTTTTTCCTAATGTCCAACCTAGACCTCCTTGACTGCAACTTGAGACCGTTGCTTCTTCTTCTGTCATCTGCCACCACTGAGAACAGCCTAGCTCCTAGCTGGTAAGTAATCTTGTTTTCTGCATGTTCACCTGCATTCTTCTGCATATCAGGCCCTCACTGGGTGCTGAGTGACATCTTCTGAAAACCTCAGTTCCTCACAGGATTTGGCCTTCAGTTTGTTACTTCTGCAACTCTTTTTCATAGTCTGCTGCCTGTGTGAGAGATGACCCATTCAATTCATTGGTAGAAGTGTCCCTCAAGTTATGTAGGTTTATTTGTTTTTCTATTGTCAGTACTATATGTAATCCTGTTTTTTGATTAGAAGAAATATTTATGATGGGTCAGACTTTGCTAAATACATTCAAGGCCAGGACAGCTTGGAGCTCTATATCCAGTATGCTCCCAGTCTCTATCTTGCTCTGAAGTGTTATACAGAAACTCCAGGCTTCTTAGTCAGTTATGTCTAAACTTCTCCACTCTACTCCCTTGCACACCGCCTCCTTTTCAATGAATTTCTAATATTTTATTGTAACTTTTACTGGGCATTATCCCGACATTAAGCGACCAGTTGGGCAAGAGACTAGTTTGGACTAGCCATTCAGCCCTTGGCCTCTCTGCTGAAACTATTGAAAGGTTAGCACCATTTGTACTGGTGGCTGAAGGCAAATGTATACTATGCTCTAGGAACTGGACTGAGATCCCAAACACATTTCAAATAGGTCACCAACAGCTATCACATGATACCTTTGTTCTGACCTAGCGAGAACTGAAATATGAAAAGGCTCCATACCTCCTCACCAATCCCTGATCTGTCTGCCCGTACCCACTCCCTTAGTGTTACTTAATGTAGGTGAAAAGTATTTCTTATATGATTGCTGTGCCACTCTCACAGCCTTTTCTTTTGCATCCTACAGTTTCCCATTTCAGCCAGATATAGTTTTCTTAAGTAGTCATCAGTAATATTTTATTTCTGTGAAGACAACAGGGAACTAGTGTGATTCTCTAAGCTCAGACAGCATCATTATCACAGAAGTTTGTTATACATGAGCCACAGCTCCAGCTCATGCCCACTAGGCAAATCTAATCAGATTGCCCGTCTGGCTTTGCCCTAATAACTGAGACCCAAAGTGTTGCAGGGCAACTTTTGATTTTAGAACTTCACTCCTAGTATAGAATCAGAATGGTAGGACTGGAAGGGACCTTGAGAGATCATCTAGTCCAGTCCCCTACACTTATGGCAGGACCAAGCATTATCTAGACCATCCCTGACAGGTGTTTGTTTAAACTGCTCTTAAAAATCTCCGATGATGAGGATTCCATAACCTCCCTAGGCAAATTATTCCAGTTCTTAACTACCCTGACAGGAAGTTTTCCTAATGTCCAATCTAAACTGCCCTTGCTGCAATTTAAGCCCACTTCTTCTTGTCCTAGCCTCAGAGGGTAAAGAGAACAATTTTTCTTCCTCCTCTTTGTAACAGCCTTTCATGTTCTTGGAACTGTTATGTCCCCCCTTTTGACCTTGTGTCTCTTACCAACAGAAGTTTGTCCAATAAAAGACCACATAAAATAAACCCACTTTGTCTCTCTAATATCTTGGAACCAACATGGCTACAACTACACTGCATCGTAAAGCTATAATAATTATAAAAACATTCATGGTTAGTCATTTAAAAGGTCAAGATAAGACATAATGAGGGCTAATTTTGCTTCTTCTACAGTTCAGAAATGTGTATTTGGGAGACAAAGTAGGATTAATTGTGTCTTAGTTTACTAAGACAAGTATTTCCAATCCCAATTGTTCAAAAATCATCTCAGCTGCCTCCTCCCAAATCATGAGATACAATGAACCCCACATTTATTTATTTATATGTGCCTTTAGTTTGTGAGCATTTAGGGTGCTCTGTTCAGGCTTCTCTCTGCAACAATGAAAGCTAAACTGAGATTTTCATGCAATCTTGTGATTCCATCTCTTGCGTCATTAAGAACTATTGCAAGACTCCAGATAAAATTGAAAAAACCTCATGAATATAATGGAACCATTAGAATTGGCATAGTATCAAGTTTAAGTGCAGCTCTT
Organism: Emydura macquarii macquarii; assembly: GCF_026122565.2. Taxonomy (NCBI): domain Eukaryota; kingdom Metazoa; phylum Chordata; order Testudines; family Chelidae; genus Emydura; species Emydura macquarii. The sequence goes on from NW_027131527.1 coordinate 3,350,947, forward strand.
TATAGTTTTTAATAATTCAATATGTTTTGTTGCTTCAGTGGGAACAAAAATAATTTTCAGCCTTTTGTTGGCCATTTGCATTGCTGTGATGAGACAACATTTGAAAATTATTGTTTCCATGTGTATTAGGGTGGGTGAATGGACAAAAAAAGAGAAATAGTTTCTGGAACTTGAATGGAGCGGACAGTGGCCTCAGTTTCCCCTCGAACTGAATGTAGTACAGAACTGGTCACAATGCACTGCATTAAAAGGACAATTGCTCTACTTAGTTAGATTAAATAGATACCACACATAGAGAGGCCGTTTGAATAATTCATAAAGTTAAACATGTAAAAAAGCCTCTCAAATCATCTAGATCACCCCCTGCTAGTGAAGGATTATTGAATATGTTGTCTAGTGCTCTGTCTAGTCTAGTTTTACATGTTTCAAGCAATGGGGCTCCCTCCATTTTCCTTGGGGGAAAGTATTTTGGTTTAACAATACATCTGCTCATTAGGATGTTCACTGACCTACTTGCCCTACAATTTCCTTTTTTAAATTTCATCCCAATACTGGTTGTTACACCTGTTTTAAGTACTTGTTAAGTGTATAGCAACATGTATTCCATGTACCAAACCAAATACAGAAATACAGTGACGTTCTGATGAGTAAATACCAAATCTTTTGGCTACTTTATGAAAAAAGACACTGCTTTTGCAATGGAAAGAACGTTTCACCTTTGCTACCTACATGGCCTATTGCGGTTGTAATCTCACATTCTTTATTGTAAACAACTGTTATACTGCAGCTATTAAAGAACTAGAATTGTTTCTTTTACATGAAAAACACAAGACAAGATGCTCCTTCTTAAATAGCCACTCATGGGAGCTTCCCTCTCATCATTCCATCAAGAGAAAGGTTTATAGGAGGACTCAGGAGAGAGGAATATTTGTAAATAATTAAAACATATTTCACTCATCAGTATCATGTACTATCCTTCATAGATATATAAAACACCAGGAAAACTGCAAGGAAAGTTACTCTTCTATCTTAAGATTCTCATGAGACCCCAGATCACTCATACTTCACTCTTCTGCTAACTATTGTCATTGCCTCGGAGGTCTCAGTCCTGCCCCTCTCTCCCCCCTCCACTGCAGGCAATGCCAAAATGCCTTTGAGATACATGCATTGCCTTAGCGTGACAGCTGCCTAGTCCTGCAGTGTTTATATAAAACCACCCAACAAGGCCTAAAGTGTTTGTTTTTCAGAGTTTGAATTGGGGGGGAAGTGCATGAAATAAATACTTCTGAGGTGTGGTCTGCATAGAAATGAAGCTTGCAAACCTGTAATAAAAAACATACCGGTGTTGTACAGTACTACTCAAAACCATGGACTTATCATAGAATCATAGAATATTAGAGTTGGAAGGGACCTCAGGAGGTCATCTAGTCCAACCCCCTGCTCAAAGCAGGACTAACCTCAGCTTTGCTTTGGTAAGATGTAGCATTCTGATTCATTATTGGAGTATGTTGTAAGTTTTTATAAAATAAACTTGGATTCTTAACCCAGTAGACAGTGTCTTCCCAAATTAAAGTTTTCCTGCATCAGGGCCAAAGCCTGCTGCCCGCTAGGGCAGGATTGCATGAGGTGGCCTGCAGAATGTGTTGGATTACAGAGTATGCCCCAGCTAGCATGTGCCTCTAACTTGTTTATGTGCTACCTAGGTGAGGAGCTGGACACTTCCCCACCAGCTGGCAGACCCTCCAAAGATGCAGAATGAGTGCTGGTCCCTCCATCCCACGCTCTTGAGAACTAAGAAAAGAGTCTTATTTGCTGCTGGATTGGACAAGGGAGGTAAGAGGTCCATATTTCCCTCCCCACACCATCTGTTATATCGCATAACTGGCAGCGCTCTGCAGCTGTGGAAGATCAAGCCAGAGTGTACTGGGAAATAACTGTTCCCCTGGAAGTATGCTGTTATTTCTAGCCACATACATCCCATATTTTATAACTGCTGGGAACTTTAGAGGGCAAAGCCTTGTGTGTTTTTTATGGTATGAGAGCAACTGAGAACACACAGGCTAGTCATTTTCACTTTTTAGTTATTCTTTAACACTTTCAGCAGTCATCTGTATGACGTTTGGCAGAGATCAATAGCCTGATTTTTCAAATAGTTTTAAGCACCTACAGCGCCCACAGACTTCATTGGGTTTTGTGGGTGTTCAAGATGTAATTGAATGGAAAACACCATTTCAGGTGACATAACATATACTAGGGTGAGGAACCCAATAGGACTTTTGATTCTTCCTTGTTTACAATATTGACCTTCTAATATAATCCCACATGTGAATGCCCTTTAACAATCAAGAATTTTGCAATCATTCTGTGTGTGTGAAGGCACAAGGACTCTTGCTCCCTTTTACCGTTTTCACTTGACAGCATTTGCTATCTAGTGACTGAATTTCTGTTCACACTTGTCCATATGTTCTCATTACACTAGTAAATAATGTGTTTGATGTTCCTCTGACATTTATTATGAGGATGACTTACAATAATCCTGCCTGTTTATAACAGCAGAGCAGTTTTTAATGCAGTGGGTTGGTGCCTGTCACAATTACTTCATTGTATTTTAACTATTCGTTATATACAGACAAACCCATTAGATGAAGCTGAAATTTTCAGGTTATATTGGTGGTGGAGTAAATAAAGGGCCTGAATACAGCAGTAGGCCCAACATGCTTTTTGCTTTTCCCTTCTGAACCCTCTCTCTCCTCCAGTAGGTCTTACCTGCAATCACATTAAGCTGTAGCAAGGGTACATTCACAAGGGCAAATCCCAGCCTATGTCTGTGATTACCCACAAGGAGGAGGTTGAGCCATTTTTCATTAGTGTAGCAACTGCTCGATGTAATGTTAGGCCATTACAGTTTTTGTGGCTACTGAGGGTGGTGCTGGATGGCAACAATAGTTCAGCCACAAAGATAGGCTAGACCAGAATGATTCCAAAGGATAAGTTGGTTAAAAAATATGATAAATGCAGAGCTATACTGTTAAATAGTAACAGCTCAAGATGCTATAGGCTATGTGGAGTAAATAGCTTACATTTCCAGAGTTAGCATGTATCTCAGCATCATTCCAGTAGAAATCAAGTATCCAAATATTATTTGACTGGATACGTGGAAATATTATACCTATAAAAGAATGCCTACTGCATCCATGTGCTGTGTTTATCTGTAGTTACTTTTGTTATATTTTGGGATTATCAGAGAGAGTTTCAGAAACCTTTACCCTACCCTCTCGGGGTTTTGGACCCTATGTTACTGACCTCCTTTGTAAAACTCTGAGATCTACAGATGAAAAGCTCTATCTAAGAGCTAGGTATTTTATTAATTATTCTAGACGGAAACCCCTCTGAAATTTTCAATACTCCCCATCCTCTGTTTCCAGAGGAATTTTCCCCTGAAAATTTCAGACCACACGGACCCAGATTTCAAGATACGATTCCAGCTGAGGAGCTCAAGCGTTCTTCTTCTTTCCCATTTGAAGGGGTTTTCCCCTTGAGGATTTCAGTCCTCTTACCCTTGCCCATTTTAGGGGCACTTTCCCTAAGGATTTCAGACCCTCTCCCTCATTTCATTGCTGAGATGTGGAACAGAGTACTTCATTATTTCTCCTTTTGATAAGTAATTCTTAGAGCATCAAGTGCACACTTCTGGAGATGTTTTCAGCTTTGAAACCCAGCTTGAGATCATTAATGCTTAAAAACACTTTTACATATAAAAGAGACTAACAAGGCAAAGAAAAACATAGTTCACACTTTTATTTTGTAGTTAAAAAAAATCATTTTCATCATACCTAGAGATTCCAAGTGCTGATGCAAATGGACATAAGAGACTGACCAGTGATTTTAACCACAATATGTTATTTGCTAACAACCAGGCAATAGGAAGACTCAAAGATGGGAAGATGGGGAAAAAAAGCCACAAAGGAGAGAGAGATGGTTAGAGAGAGACAGACTGCAGTGAACAGTTGCCGTATATATACAATCAAGAGTCTGACATACATATAATGTTTGATATGTTAATGAGGCAAGTGGAAGACTATAGTGCTGAAAGTAGTTAGCCTATGGGGAGGATGATTTCCCTACTATAGTGTCTACTAACGTTTCAGTATGTACTCCTGCAATTTTCACATTCATGCTAGTAGTCCTGCAATGGATTAATTGCCTTCATTTTCACTCTGCAGGAAAAGCAAGACAAGAAAATGGAGTAATATTTCAAATAGAATGTATATAACAGGAAAACACAGATTACCAAATTTGATCCTTGCATTAAAAATTTATAAAGAAGTCACAAGAGGATAGGGACTGTAGATGATACAGAAGGTTAGTGAGTTATCCTTTCCCCTTTGAGAATAATACACATTCCTATTCTAGCTCAAGTGCTTAGTGAAAATTAATTTGGTGATTCTTAGCCTAATCTCCATTTAAGTGTGTCATAAAAACAACTGAATCATGCAGCATAGAGCCAGAAAGACTCAGGACTAAAGTCGAGAGCCCTTTGTGCAGCATCACTGAGGTGCACTGACAGAATGGTGAGTGTGGGGAAGATCCATAAATGGAACTCCTAGGATGGTGCAGCTAAGATTTGAGATGCAGTAAGAGACTTTTTTTAAGGAGGCTTTCACATCATTTGCCCACCTAAAGACTATGTTAGTCTTTCATTTTCATGAGAATGAAAAGGTACCTACAATGTACATATGATAGATCCTGAGAAAAATCTTGGACCAGCTAAGGATAGCTGGTTTGTGTCTGGACTTTACCTCTCCAGGGGTTTTTATAACTTCAGCTGGGGGCTCTTCTTCTGCAGCAACTGGTTCAGCAGGGTGCTCTACTAACTCCTCCTGTAGGATATACACAATACATTTACCTTTATTGCAGCATGGCCTATCAGCCACTTAATTTTAAAGAGGCTACTCAAACAGACTTTGCAAAATGGAGTCAAATATAGAAAATATCTGGTTTGACCTCTGGCATATACAGCTTTGATTTAGTGTTCTGTATTCACGCCTTTAAGTGAAAAAGTCTACCTGCCTGAGCTGTGCAGAGCTGCGAAATGATTTGAACTAGAAGTTCTTATAGAGTGAGAGGTGGAGACTGTTTGTGTTCTTTCTTCTTAAGCTGTTTTCTTTAATTTAAAATAAATACCACCAAAATGGAACATTGGCTCTTTGTATGTGGGAAACCTAGGAGGAACAGATAAATTTCATTTTCACTTGAATTAAGGGAGATTTTGCATAATTTTCCCCAGATTATCTACCTCACATTAGCTACTCATTCCACGGGGAAGATAATGTTACTCTGATAACAGCTCCCAAAAAGCTCAAGTGGCTTCATATGAAGAAATTCACATCTATGTATCTCTTTGGCAAAGGATTAAGTATTATCCCTATTTTACTGCCAGAAAAGTTGGTGCAAGGCTCTGGTGAGGAAATGGAAAACCAAGGTATAAGGCTCACTCCTCCTTTATGCTCATCCTTTAGGGGGTAGCATTCTCACTGCAGAATGTGAGTAACTCCTATTAATGGGGGTGTGAGGTAAAAGAATGTGTCAAGGGAGGAACAGACCCCCCCATTTTTTTTTTAACCACCAGTTTAAAAAAAAAAAGCTACCAACAATAACATTCTGGACTCGAGTGATGGCTGTAGTAAACTAGCACAAGCAGAAGCTTTAGGTTCCATGAAAAAGGAAAGCTTTTAGGATCAATATCTAGTGATGAACACCTTCCTGTTGCAATTATCTGGGAAATGAAGCAGAGAAATCCTAGGCTGCTAATGGATTTGTCACTTGCTCAGTCAATAATATTTCTCAGCTCTTCAGCTCCTGAGGCTCAGTTTAAAAAAAAATATTCTAGACAGGAGAGCTAGACAAATATAAACCTTTGTGATGTAATTAAAAAAATAGGGATGGGATTTAGCATCCTGATAGGATAAATGAAAGACCTATGGGTGGCAGCAGCAGTTTTTGGGGTTGAGTGACGATGTTAGAATATATCAGGAGTTGGGTGCATGATTCTAAACAGATGAGGGAAAATTTCACTGGAAGATTGTCAGATGCAACAGATTTGTAATGGGTTTGTTGTTTGTCTCAAATTAAATGTAACAACCAAATGACAACCCTTCCCTTTTGACAGAAGCCAGAATGTTTTCATGAGCACCATGGGTGAACGCCTGCCTTTGGGAAGGTTGGACGGGGAGGCCCCAGCACTCGGACTGTGGCCTCTGCTCCTCCCATTCCCCAAGGCCCCACCCACATGCCACCCCTGCTCCCACTCAGCCTCCTCCCCCGATGTGCCCCCCCACCCTTGAGGAAGAAGAGTGAACAGTGGGCAAGGAAGGGGGGGCAAAGCGGCGTGAGCGATGGGCGGGGAAAGGCCCATCCACTCATCTAGAAATGCTTTCCATGTTCTTTTGTGCTGACATGCAGCATTGAAAGGGTCTCACAAAGAAACTTTTGGAACGTGTACTGTAGGAAAGCCTTGTTATTTTCCATTTCAGTGGCTTTCTACACATGTACTTGGTTTCTTATCCAATTAACATTGTTCTTACCAATAGAACTGAAAAATTGCTGGTGTGATTACCTTTCATACTGAATTAGAGAAGAAGAGATGACTTGAGAACAACAGGAGAAAGCTGTACAGCCTGAATGCATAAAAGGAGTTAGGCATCTAAGTCCCTTTTTTAGACATCTAAGTCCCAGTTTTTGGACTAATGAGATACAAAAAAGCTCCCACTGAAGCCTGCAAGGGCCTCAACTCACTTTACACCTAAGCTTTTGAAGTAGAAGTTCCCATAGCACCTATTCTGCCTTTGAACATGTTCACTGCTCCCTCACTCTAGGCAGCCGGACATAAAACCCTAGAGCAGTTCACAAACCAGGGGAAGATAAGCATTTCTCTGCTTAAGTTACATGAGGGGCTCTTTTTTAATAGGCATGCTCAGAGGGTGCCTACCAGATCAGGCTCCTCAGGCAAGTTCACAAACAGCCAGGTGAAGGGAGAAGGAAGGAACTCCCTTGTAACTTTTAGCTCAGTGGTTAGTTACTTACCTGAGATGTGGGAAACCCCCAATTCATGTCCTCCTTTCTCCTGAGCAGGAGAAGGAAGTTGAACAGGGATCTCCCACCTCTCAGGTGAATGCTCTAATCATTGGGCTATGGGATATTCTGATGTGGGGCTCCCATCAGTCTCTCCTGTTGAAGATGTTCCATTCTGGATAAATAATTAGAGTCACTGGAGCAGGGGGACTGAATCCTGGGTCCTCCCAGGTGAGTGCTCTAACCACCAGGCAATAGAGTCATTCGCATGCTTGTGTGATCTCTCTCTCCCTCTCACACTTGTACACATACAAGAACACACTTCAGTCAGAGATACATAGCAACAGGTATGTTGTTAAAAAAAAGAAAAAGACACTTCCAAAACAAGACACTCCAGTTCACACGCTTCTCCCTCTGGGGAGAGGATGAGGAGCAAACAACATGTGACAGTTGAAGAGTCACATTGCTTAATGCACTACTTGAAAGTGCTCAGATACTATGGTGATGAGCACAGTATAAAAACCTGTATGGAATAGAATTGAGAGGTGGCAGCCCTGCAGCCTATTTCTCCTCCATTGGTTAGGCTGCTATCCTGGTGAGTTAGGGTGAAATTTCTCACAGTAACATCAGAGTTGCCAGAATGGATCAGCCCATTATGAAATAAGTGTGGTCCAAGTATAGGACTAAACCAGGACTATGAACTCCTAGCCACTATTCTCAGTTTCAATAACGTTTCCCGCTATAGCCATTTACCTCTCTGCACATCTGTAAAACAAGGATTATAATACTTAACCGTGTCACAAATATGGGCATTCTTGTTGGGAGACTTAATTAGATCATATATGTAAAGTGCTAAATATTGAAATCATATAGTCCTCTGACATCTGCACTAAGATATGTCCATGACTTACTAAAACATTTTGCAATCTAAAAAGCATGGTGATAACTTTTCCTACAACATTTGCTTGTAATCTGTATTGCATTAGCTGGAATGATTACTGCTTATTAAATTGAACTGTGCTGATTAGGCCCAGCATTCTAATAGCATCACACTATGCAGAAGATGGAGTTCAATTTTTAGTTTAAAACTCCGTCAACTGGCAGGGGCTGGGAGAGGTAGGAAGGTGGCATTGCTCTGTCCATATCACTCAACAGCAGCCTTTCCTAGCTGAGTAAGCAATGATATTGTCAGCAAATAACAAAAGGAAAGGGGAATCCCATCCAGTCTCAGCTATTAGGAGACTGTCCACTGCCATTACTCTTGAGACTAGGAAAAGTACTTAAATAAAAGAGCCCCATTGTGTTTCCCTGCATTAATAAACTGGACATCCAAAAAGGCAAGTGAAGCATAATAGATAATAAATATATAAATATAATAATGATAATTAATAGACTCATGATCAAGGAATTGGCACTGTTATGCATCTCTCCCAATCAAAAGAGGACAATTAAAAAAAACCTAGAAATTTTTGTGCTAGATGCTTAGCTTATTTAAAATGATATAGTTCAACTGACTTTTATGGAATTACAGCAGTTTACATCAGCTGAGGATCTGACCTTCTGTGTTTGTAAAGTGTCAGATAAAGGCCAAATTTATGACCCAATCCAGCAATTGGATGCACACAGGCAGATCTGACTGCAGGATTGGGGTCTCCGTTTATAATGCAATTTGCATGCATTTGGCACCATATAAAAATAAACAGCAACATATTTATAACTAAACAATGGGTCAAAACGCCTGAAACTGGATTTTCAAAGTATTTCATACTATTTTAAAACTGATTAGGACCAGCATTTTCTTTTCTTTCTTGCCTATTTTTAGATGCATCATGTGCCTTGCTTAATTCATGCAGCTTTTTACTTTCTTTTTATTACACAAAATCCATTGCAGTAGGTTAAGCAATAGTCAGGGTTCCCATGTGTGTCCTCCAATGGGTTAATAGAATACATGCTGATTTGTGGAGGTGAAATAATGGCTCTGGAGACAGCCCAGAAGTTAAACCTACTACCTAGCATCAGAGAGACAAACTAGGAGGCCATTTGTGTGTGTGTGAGAGAGAGAGAACACAAGTAAAAAGGGCAGCTTACTGCAGTCAAAAACCTCTCTTGTAGGTACTCAGGCTGCCTGCTCTTCTCACAAAGAGGGCTGTAGCTTTTTTGACTCTACAAATAATGTAAAGAAAATAGGATTTCTGCCTAGGAGTCATTCGTAGGAAACAGTGTCTGAGTGTGACAGGTGGGTGTAAGAATCCACATTCATCTGTTGTATTGGTTACTGCTCCTTTAAAATGTACTTTTAGCCGTGACTCCACTAAAGAGTAATGTAACTGCCTCATCAATCTGTTTTTAGAACGGACGGGAAACAAGTGTCCTGAGAATTTTTCTAAACTGACGTGGCAGGAACCAGCACAATTACAGGATGAAGAAGTGTCAGGTTGTGTTAAGGTTTTCACCTCACAGTCTTTTTCCCACTTACTTCCCTCCAGTTTGCCTGTCCAGAATAGTGAACATTGGATGAGATAGGGCTGCAGTCTGCAATCTGGCATTTGTTGACTGGGAGTTAAGGCTACTAGTTGATAAACCTAATTTAAGTCTCTTAAGTAGGTAGTATGATCTCCAGAGGTCTGCATTCAGGACAAAGAACTAGCAACTGCTGGATACCAATCCCAACTGTACCATGGGCTTGCTATGTGACACTGGGCAAGATGCGGAAAATAAAATCCTGCCCCTGTTAAAGTCAATGAGAGTTTTACCTCTAATTTCAGTGCAGCCATGATTTCACATTGTATTAAATGGGGATAATAATATATCCTTACTGCACAGTGGTGTTCCAATTATTAATTAGCTAATGTTTGTACAGCACTTTATCTTAAATGCTAAGCAGAGGGGGGTTTTAAGCATATTTTAAATTATCAGTTGTATACATTGTACTTACATGCAACTTCCATCTCTAGATTTCAAAGCCCTTTATAAATATTAACAAAATAAATCTCACTCTTGTGACATAAGAAGTGGGAAAACTGAGACACACAGACTTGTGCAAGGTCAGAGAGCAAGTCTGTGGATGATTTGGAAAAAGAACCAAGATCTCCCAACTCTCAGTACTCAGTTTTTTGGCCAAAAGACTCTTCTTTCCCTCATACTATGTGTGTGTATATATATATGTTTTACAGTTACTCTCTCTTATTCTCTTGAGAGAGAATATATCTCTCAGAGGACAGGGACAATTGGATAAAGGGCTTGCAGCTCTAAATTGGCTCCAATACCCTCAATAGGCCTTTCACCTCTACATCTCTGGCTCCCTGACAGCGCAGCACCAATGGAGTCAAGATGCAAGGATTTTCCCTGCTGGCTCTGGGACCTCCCAAAAAGAAGGGATTCCACAACATGGAGGAGACTCCACAGAGAAGTTAGTGCAACCTCTGTGTCCCTTAGGCATATTCCCCAAGGGATGTTTGAAAGGAAAATGTATATCACTTGCTCCTTGCCTAGGGACATTTTCAGGTTTTTGCATTAATTGAATCATCAGTTTGACTCAACGGGCAAAGAATAAAATCCAAAGCTTTTTTCTTTGTGTTCCCGTTTCTCAAGAGAAGTAACAAAACGTTTGCATTCATTTTTAATGGAGGTTGTCTCTTCTATTTTAAAGTTTGTCATTTTTATTTGTGGCATTTATTTTATAGGTGAGTTTAATGTTACTTATTTTGTGCTTAGAATATTATGTAGCAGAGCTCTTTGTATTAGTGCCTGTGCCCTAGAGCAGTGAGATCTGTGCTGCGCTACAGGTTATAAGTAAAATAATGAAGGCACAGAAGGTTTATGCTACCTTATAATGGCTTTGAATGGTAGGTGGAGGACTTGATGGCTTTTGAATCAAATTCCTTTGGTCAATTCACTTCAAATAGGGAAAAGAGCTGCTTTTTAACTGCCTGGGCCCATAGCTGGTGTAATTCAGGGGATATGGATTTTCAAACAGTATCTACTGAATATTCTTAAGATCTCAGATTGCATATTCAAGCATTAGAGGCACACCCCTGTCATTTTGATGTATGTCAAATGTCCTTTGGACAGCAAAGGGGATGAAGTCTGTATAGTATGACTCATATACAATTAGAATTTCCTGCTGTCTTTATGGTTTGCTTCACTATGGGTCCAATCCTGTGAGGTGCTGAGCCTTTTGAAATCCCTCTGAAGTCAGTGGCAGTTGAAAGTACTTACCACACAGTATATGAGGCATTCAGTAGTTTAGGCTGAGTACACAAAATGCCCTTTGATTCAAGTGGCAATACTACAGTATCAGTACATTTGGTTGTCATATTCTAGGGCCATGTGGTATAGTAGCTGGAATCCCAGAATCTAATTCCTATTGAATCACTCACTGGCAAATTGCAGGGGAACTTCTATGCCTCTTTTTGCTAAAAATTGAGTAAAACACAGGATTATTGAGATGCATTTGAGCTTAACTTTCTTGGGAAAAATAAACTGCAGAGTAAAGTCCCAATCCAGAAATCCCTCCTCAGGCAAAACTCCAACTGTATTCAATGGAACTCTGCCTGAGAAAGTGATGACTTAAAATAGATACTTTAATTTTAAATTACCATTTAAATACCCCTTTTCTAACCTCAAAATTTGCCCTAAAATTCTCCTCTGGCTAAAAATTACTCATACAAAATAGAATATGTTGGAATTGGAGAAAATTTGGGTTTTTAATGCAAAATTAGTTAAAATCTTTAAAATGGCAGTACTATACCTCCATAATACCAGACACTGTTCTGAGCCTTAAAAATAAATGATACATTGCTTTCTATAGCTGGAAAGGCAGTATATTCAGTGGAAAGCAGGATTATTTTGTTTTTGTTTACAGCTGTGTACCTGAAGAGGTGCATTGGGGACCTGGTCTGCTACAAGTTTAATAACCAATAAGGGTACACCAACTTGCGGGTGAGGAGGGGGCTTGGAGAGACTTAGCTCATTATGCAGTTAATGGCCTCAGATTCTGAAGCACGGGTAATACTCCTTGGTGATAACTCCAAACCACTCCCTGACAAGAGAATAGCTTATCTGGCGGGTTTAGAAGTTAGACATGTTGACAGATTCTGCTGACTTGTTCAGGTGGAAAGGTTCAGGTTGAATGCACCCTAAACGATTTCTGACTAAAAGAGCAATCAGTGCCAGGAATGAGCAGAAAACACCTGCATATGGCACCCAGATTATAGTGCATGATATACATTAATATATTAAACCAGACATGTAATAAGAATGAGACATAGAAAATACCACATATGTGCAATGTCTCCCAATTAAATATGCTTTTACTTTGAGTAGAATCTTAATTCTCCATGCTGTATTGAGAAATAGCACCAGATCAAGTCTTTAGACTATCATGAAGCATATATACAAAGGGGAAGAATTCCAGTTGTGTATTCAGTCTAATTCTGATGTATTTAAGCTTCTGAGTTCCCTATCCCACCCCCACAACACTCCCTTGGTTTAGAATCTCAGCAGTTCTGCCACATCAGGGGCCTTTTATAGATTCTTATATGCTTTTATGATGGTTGAATTTCACCCTAACTGAATACACTTAACGAACAGATATTTGGTCAAATTCTGCTCTTAATTCTTCCAGTGCAACGCCATTAATAACAATGAGAGGTGTTTTGGAGAGCAGAATTTAGCCCATTTCTCTGAAGTATTTCTGATTCTCCTCCCTATTCATTTTCAAAATGTGCAACCTTTAAGAAAGGAAAAGCCTAATGTATCAATAGATTACAGGTGTGTTAGATCAAACAGATAAAACGATTATGGGATCCAACGTAAGTTAAATGCACACAGAATGGTTGCAAATAACTGAAAATTACCAGAATAACTTGTGAACTAACATAAAAGAGGGGCAAGACCACTTTAAAATCAGAGCCACAAGCTGACAATTAGACCATATTACACCTGACAAGAAAAATGGATGTAAGGGGGAGAGAACAATTGTAGTGAAATATTAGCTACTGGAAAGTTCTTCTAGGCCCTGAGGGACATTTAACAAATATGCGGGGGGGGGGTGGGGGGGTTGTACGCTTACTTGCTTCTGATCACATGGTGACTGTCTGCAATGCAGCAAGTTTTGTGCAGAGTCATGCAGATGAAAAGTTCATTATTGCTGTCAGACAAGGATATTTAATGGAGGTCAACTTTCTAAAAAGCTCGAAATCTACCCAAGGGAGTGATGAGGGCAGTAGGAATGTACAATATTAATAAGCCTCATTCACAAAACCTTTGGATGACCTGTGCACCAAAAATAATGCCTTTTTTTTTTAAACTTTGTACATAAAAAAGCTCCTGAATAATACAGAAAAATAAGAGCTTTAATGAACCTTACTTAGTGAAGACCAAGCAAAGGAAAGCAAAGTGATGAAAAGACTGACTCGGTGACATCAATGGTAATTGAGTGTATTTGGCAACACCCAGGAAGTGGCTCAGTAACTCTGATAGGGTCTGAAGTTATTTCTGTTACATTTTCTTCTGTGCAGTACTGAGTGCCTCAGCACCTATCGAGGACGGTGGAAATAGAAGCAGCTCTGCACATTTTGGGATATGGTCCTTTGTTTGTTAGTAGCTATAAAGTTAATAAGACCGCTCAGTACAGCAGGTGGAACAAACTGCTAACGGGCAAATGGTATGCTTAGCTCCACTTATACAACCTTTCACAGGAGCAGAATTTAGCCCTACTCATTCAGAGTTCTGTGCTAGGTGTTTGTTGTGCATTTCCCATTGAAGCTAGTTGGGAGCACATAGTTTAAATGCCAACATAATCTCTGCGGTTGATAACATTAACGATAATAGACAGAACACCAAGAGGACAATATGTCCCACAGAGAGAGATCTGAACTGATACAGAGTAATACTTCCCAAATTCAATAGCACTGTAGAACCTTCACCACATGAGAAGAAAATGTGTGACAGATGTTAGTCATGTTGCTTAATCATACACTACCAGCATGTGCTTGGACCCTTCAGTGATAAGCATAATATAAATGCCTACGCCAGGTGTAGTCAATTATTTTTTGTCAAGGTCCAAATTTCTTGGTCAAGGTATAGTCAAGGTCCAGAATCCAAAGAAAATAATAAAAAAATAATAATAAATAAAAATATTTCAGAGTCCATTCAGAAGCATTTGGCGGTCTGGATTTGTCCTGTAGTCCGCCTATTGACTACCCCAATCTACACAGAGTAGAACCAAACCAAATCCTGGAATTTCACAATTCCTTGCCCAGAACATCACTGAGTAGGAGCCTTGCATAGACTCCAGCATGCTAAAGGTAGATAAACAGGGTTTATGCCTAGCACTCATTGTTTTATCCTTTTAAAACACCACATAGATTACAGAACTACTTGTTCTATGTATTGATATTTGGATGGTCTTGCTCTTTCCTTTAAAATGCTGCCAGACAGGCTCTATTTAAAAATTCACTGCATGTCAGTTAGAGCTAAATACTTTTCTCATTTATATTTGTGCCAATCCCACTGAAGTCAGGAGAGTTATGGGGATGTAATGGACAACAGAATCAGGACTTCATACTCTAAGACTTAAAAGGGAGAGGGAAGGGATGGAGCAAGACTGCCCAGATCAACTCCCTCAAACTTCAGGGGTTCAGGTGCTTGTTGACAATTTCAGGATTGAAGGATCATCAGGCAGTCCATTTAACTTCAACATTGATATGCTATATGTTTGTCCCTCTGTTTCTCCAACATATTTTTCAATACATTGCAGCTCATATTGTTGCTGTTGGTAGCATCTATTTTACACATTAGTTACTCTGCTGATGACATTTCTTTTGAATGTCTCTACTGCTGGCTCTTTTTTGTTTCACTTATGCCTTCCTGTTTTCTGTCTGTCTTTCTACCTACATTATTTTGGAGGTACCCATTCCCACAGTATTTGAACCAAGTTACTCTCCTGAATAGTTTACTGGTTCCCTCATTCAGTGTGTCTTCTACACCTCAGTTACGTTCTGTCTTGATCAACTGCCTATTTTCTTTAATTTGAAATGAACTGACATTGATGAAAGATGCCAGAAAGATATCCTTGGAGATATAGTTCTCTAATAACCAGAGAACTGGAAGCTTCCTCATAGTGCTCTGCCAGTGTTCCTCAGCTATGACCTAGAGAGACCACTACTAGGATGAGGATGTTCATTTTCTATGTCTGTTCAGTGCTTAGCATCTCTGCAGGTTCCATCCCTCCTGACAAAGGAAAATGCAATTCATAACTCCTCAATCCAGCTGCCCTTCCCCATGTCAGCAGAGATTAATCTGATCCCACGGGCTCAAATTACTTCCTAGTTCTTTCCTTTGTACCTGGGTTCCAAGATCTTTGCACACACAGCTTGTAGCTGCTATTCTTCTCCTTTGCTGAACATCTCTGAATACCAAGAATACCAAGTTTGTGTGTTATACAGAAGCTTAGTTTCACATAATATTGTGTTTGTTAGGTCAGGAAATCCAGAAACTAAGGGCTAGGTCTACAAAGAGATGTAGGTGTTACAAAACCTAACTTTTAAGTGCCTTGCTGCTAGAGGAATCCACAGCCCTGGGTTAGGTACCCAGGTTTTCTGTGCAAAGTATGGGTACTGTTATGCGCCTAAGAATTGGGTTCACAAAAGCTGGCAAGCTGAGAGTATGTTTACACAGCAGCTGGGAGGTGATTCCTTACTCAGGTATCCATACACACACTAGCTCTGATCAAGCCAGTGCACTAAAAATAGCCGTGTGGCTACGGTGGCATGGACAGTGACTTAGGTTAGTTGCCCAAGTATGTACCTGGGACCTCAGATGGGTTTGTCCTTGGGCAACTAGTCTGAGCTGTTGCCTGTGCTGCTGCAGGCACACTGTTACTTTTAGCTCATTAGCTTGATCAGAGCTAGTGCGTCTGTCTGCCCAACCTCAGAATCTCAACTCCCCGCTGCTGAATAGACCTACCCTGCCTGGGGAGTTGTCTAAGCTGGCCAGTAGGAGGAAATTCCAATAAGGGGGGTGAAGCTTAAGCTATAGGTCCAGAGAGAATGGGAGAATGACTCTATTGCCTACTGGTTAGCACACTCACCTGAGAATCCTGAGTCCCACTCTTCCTACTCAGTGAATATTTACATACCGTACAAAGTGGAGGTGAAATTGAGAGAGACCCACCCCAGAATACTATGGCCTACTGATTAGAGATGGTGCTGGGAAGTGGGAGACCTACAGTAGTTTCAAATCCCTGCTGCAAATCAGGCAGAAGATTTGAACCAGGTCTCTCACATCCCAAGTGAGTGCTCTAACTGCTGGTCTGTTGCATCAAAAGGGGAGACAGCACCACCATCTCCTCCTCAGCTGTTTTTTATGCAGGTTAGTTGTGCTCTGAGCATACCTAACAGACAAGACCTAGCAGGCTAGATATGCAGGGAACGCCTAGTTTGAGAATGCCGCTGGGCTTAGGTGTGAGCTGAGTGCCTAGCTGCTAAGTGGCATCAGGATTTAGGCAGTGGGTACATGCACACCAGCAGAAATTTAAGAATGTAGGGGAAGTTAGACACTTACAGAGTTAGGTGGTAGCTGATGAGTGTGAGTTCTGAGGATTCAGTAGTGCATAAATATTGGACTTAAGCACCTAAATCCCTTTGTGGCTCTAGCCCTATATGTCTGACAAAGTTAGAATAATTTTGTCTGGTCTCACTTGGTTTTAATTCTATTTTATTGTAACTAGTTAATTTATCTGTCTAGTTTGAGTAACTATTGACTCAGTAGCTCACTAAGGAGTGAGAACAAAGAAAGCTACGGAGTTTACCAAAGAACTCCCAAATATTAGGTTCCATGTGGCTACAGTACAGCAATATGGTTGCTGTTTGCTTTCACATGGTGAAAGCACCTTGACTAATGAACAATTTTTCCGTCCTGACAGCAGTTTTTCTGTTCCTCCACATGCTCATTATTCAGTAATTTCAACCAACTAAACTAAGCTTCCACATTGTATCTGAGAACAGAAGCTTCCTTGTTTAAACCTGTCTTAATCAATGCAAAATGTGGGTCATATTTAAAGTCCATGGCCCTCATTAACAGATGCTTAGTTGTTGTCAAAAGTGTCATAAAATTGGACAATAAGGGGAAGATTTTCTTGTGTCACTTAAGGGTCATATATTTCTTGAGCCTGTACTCAGAATTGGTCTGAATTAACACTGTCCTCTAGCGTTGACAAATAACTATTGTCCCAGTTAAGATGTACACATGTTTTCTTTCTTGGGTTGACTTAATTATATGTTTTTTGAGAGGCACATGAAGTAGAAGGTGATCTGCAAGAATCTTAAAATCTTAATCTTAATCTTTTCACAGTTCTACAGTAGAGATTTGGCTTTCAAAGAGAATGAAATCCATAATGAGGTGCAAATAACTGTATAACAGTAACAGTCCTACATTTTTGTTAAGATCCAGTGCCTTCCACTACACCTAGACTCAGTTTGCTTCCATTGGAGTCCATGGGAATTTTACATTTGGATTTATTGGGAGTAGGGGCATGCCCAGTATTTTTATAAAAAAACATACCTCCATCTTAGAAAGTTGTTCAAGGCAAAATGGATAGATCCCAGAAATAAGGAAGCAAATCTTAAAATTGTTTTGGTATATTATCTTACTACATTTAATCTTAAAATAAACAGCAATCGCTCGCTTTCCTATCAACTAATAGAATAATTTCCCCCACATTTAACCTAGAAAGAGGGACACGCTTTTTACTGTCTCTGTAGCACTTGTGTCAATGAACATATGTCAACTCTCAATCATTGAAGGTATGACTATAAATAGAAAAATACAAAATCAGTTTATATGATAATGACATTTTTGTACTATTGAAGAATCTATCCTCATCAATCCCATCATTATTGAACGTATTTGATATTTTTTGAAAGATCGCTGGGTTTTGCATTAACGGGAATAAAATCACAAGCAACAAGTATATCCAAAAGACCAGATTCTTCTCAGTTTCATCATTTTCCATTTCAAATATGCAAGGAAATATCTTATTTGGGTGTTAAAAATCTGTCCTAGTCTTCTCAAAATTGTCTCTATAAATATGGACTATATATTAAAAGAAATTTCCAAGCCTGTAGAGAGGTGGTGTCTCCTTCCTTTATCCTTACTAGAGAGAATAGAAAGAGCCAAAATGGATGTCTGCCCAAGATTGACGTATATCATTAGACTTTCTAGGTCTCTCCCTTGCTTTTTGCTCAAATAAACATGCTTATGACAAGCAAGGCTGTTTTTTATCCCATATAAATAGGAAATTGTGAGTGTGCGTGCGTGCAAATATATTCATGCAATTTATATGGGATAAAAAATAGTCTTGCTTGTCACACAAGACTCTTAAAAAATCCTGGGAAATGTATGTGATTGCCAGATTTGTATTTATCTAGCATCCCAAACGTGTTCTATTGTAAGGTGGTTCCCCTTCAGTAGCTTTGTATACACACTGGCCTGGTTTGAGATAAAAAAAAATGTAGCAATGTCATTTAGTTCCCTCACTTTTATATACTTTAAAAGACTACCCACACCATTAAGAAAAAAGCCAGTTTTTGCATGTACATGTGGCATCCTGTAACATGATAAAAGGATTACAACATCTGATTTTACTAATTCTCTTCTTGTACCATTATGGGATAACCCATGCCTCAGGATCAAGGCCAACTCCATGCTTAAGACAATTTGGATAGAAAAAGAATTAACAAAAATTGAAGACACAATACAAAGATGGTAGACTGACTGGTCTCCTTCCATTACTTATGTAACAAATATCAGCTACCTCTGTCTCACAGTTCCTTCTTTCAGTGATTATATTCAAGGATTCATGCAAGGACAGGGGACAGTTTGTCTGTTTCAACTTTTTCACCTCTAGAACACTTTAAGAAATATGGAAACGAAAGTCACTTTGTAGGAATTACTTACAGGGGGCTTAATGCTTTGCATTACCCTCTCAATCTCAGTCTCAAAGAAAAATGGGAAAAATAATTTAGCCTTACTGTCACAACAGAAACCTGGGAGGATATCAGGCTTAATGTGAAAGATACTTCACGTTCTTTATCCTGTGATTCTTCCAGAACAAAATATTAAACAGGCACTCTGGACTCCAGAACTTTTGGTTACAGCGAGATTGGCAACACACAATGAATGTTAGAGATGCAAACAGTTATGTGCCAACTTTTCATGCATCATCTATACCTGGAAAAAAATGCATGTGATCTGGAACACCATATTCAGTGCTCTCAAAAACCTTTAAGTGTTGCTATTTTTCCTTCTCCAAGCTTTTGTATTTTAGGGGTGAGTTGGTATTAACAGTTAACATTAAGAAATAGATTGCAGTAACTATTTTAGTGGCCAAAAGAGTTATATTGAGAAATTGGAAATCTGCAATTCCTTCCTCATACACAGACTAGCTTAGTGAGTTCTCTAGTAGTACATTAATGGAAAAAACATCTCTATCTAATAGAAACGTTTGGAAAAAATATGAAGATGTCTGATCACGCAGGAAACTATTGCATACTTTTGTAATTTAGTGTATGTATATAAGTCCTCAATACTCCTAGGTTATGTTCTCACTTATTTATTTATTTAGTCATTTTAATTACTCATGTCCTACATGACCTCTACGTGTTCAGGTTTTTTGTTTGTTTTTGTTTTGTTTTTCCCCCAGGTTTTACAAATAATGAATGTTGAATTTTGTTGTTTATATGGTATTTCCATCTTGTGATGTGTATATATATATATATATATATATATATATATATATATATATATGTTTTGTTTCATTGTGTGTTTATATTTTATATAAAAATAATAAAGTTTTTAAAAAAAAACTGCGATACCAGGGAAGAGTCTGAACTAAAGCCTTAGATGAAGGATGCCTCCTCCAAATTCTGTAGAAACTTGAGATGTGAGTTCAGATATGGGTATGAATATTGTAGCTGATTCTTATCTCTATAGCTTGTTGAGCCATAACTCTAGATCAGAATATCCACAACCTTTGGGGTGGTTCAGATTTGAATCTGAACTCTATGACTTGATGCAATCTCTAATCAGTATAGAACAAACTTTTGGGCATTGCAAGATTCTAAAACCTGTAGCAGTTTGGAGCATAGTGAACATTTAGTTCCAAGGCCTGTGCTTTTTACAAACATGAACTGACTCATTCTCAAAACATTGTTGTGACATTGGAAAATATTAGTAGGCCTACTGTTAAAAAAAGGAAAACTAATGCAGGGAGGTTGTTTGGTTTGCATTAATCCCTAACAGGAACAGATATCACACCTGTGGAGTTCCTGGCTCCCAATCCTGTGATCAGAACTTTAGCCCACAGCTTCCTCTTTAAAGAAGTGTAGATAGTTTTGTAGGAAAGTGGATACCTTATGCTGGAGGGTGATATGCCTAAGTATTGATTATCTAAAATCTCTAGATATATGGGTGAAAATTTTCAAAAGCGATTAATGACTTTGGCTGCCTCCATCTTTGGAGACCCAATTTAAGACACTTAAAAGGGTCCCACTTTGTGAAAATGAAGCCTCTTTAAAGTATGTCAAGTCAAAAATTGAGGGAGCCAAAGTCTCTAGTCACTTCTGAAAATCTTGATCATGGTGCCTAGAATATATATAAGGCCTCTGAGCAATATGCAGATGAACATATGTGCCTGTACTAACCTGTATTACACAGAAAAACATGAAGAGGTATTAACTCATTATACAGCTATTAAAAATCATCACATTAAACATAGCATTATTTCTGATATCACAGCAGGTTTTTCTGAGTAAATATGTAGGTGATCTGAACTGTAAACAACTAACTGTGAGCCTCAGAAACCTTCCCAGGTGCTCGAAGAAGTATAATGCAAAACAAGCCTCTTCTTTACTGCAGGTCACTGAAAAAACAAACATACCTTTTTTACAATCCCAGTAGTGGTTACAATGTTCTCTGCTCCTTCTACAGTCTTGGTTGCCACTGTGTTCACACTGGCCACAACAACTTCACCCACCACATTGGCCTGCTCTTTGGTTTTCTCAGCAACTAGGGATTCAAGAAAAAGTAGAGGCAGTGAATCACGTTAAAAATCAGTCTTTGTTTAACTGGATAACATAAATGACAGTCTACTAAACTAGCTGGGCCACTGAAATGGATGTGGTTGATGGTTACACCAGGATAACAGAGCAGTATTTAGTCCCCTGCTATCCATTATTTGAACTTTCTGTATCCAGGCTACATGAAAACAGTTTAATTTTAAAGTACTTGGGTCTAATTCTCGCACATGCTGCTTCCTCAAGAATAGATGGATATTGCAACCTAGCAACCTTTAGGGGAAGGGCAGATTGCAAAACAACCCTATACCAAGAAGCAGTAGCACAAAGAAAGAAAAGAAAAGTCATTTTGCCCATTGTAGACTGTCATACTGGACCTCCCTGATGCAACCACTTTCCATCTAGCTAAACCCTCCCAATAAGCCCCTTCTAGATGATTAATAGATCTGGCTGGAGAAAGGTTCAATTTCACAGATGATTTCAATATTTCAAAATTTGGTTTTGTTCCAAATCAGAATGAAAACCAAAAACTTCCAAATTCTCAATGAAAGCAAATAGAACCCTCTCCAGGGCAGTCATCTGTTCAGCAGCCCCAGAGCCAGGGACCCTGGAAGTCATGGTGTCCCAAACGCCTAAGAAAAGCCTGCCAGCCAAGGTGCCAAGGAGCTGGGCAGCTGAGCTGGCACAAAACCAGGCAGGTTTCCAAATTAACTTTGTCAAAATTGAACTTTCTTCACAAAATGTTTTGATTTCAATGAATCTGCAAAGTCTGTTGCAAAAATGTTTTGTCAGAATTTTTCTGACCAGCTCTACTGATTAAACCCTTTTGGCTGGCTTCCAGCATTGAAAAGTGCCACAAACTAGAACATTGCCCAATGACAAGCATCCCTCTTACTTTCTGACATGCTGAACAGACTATCGAAGCCTCCATGATGCCTTTCCTATGTTACTTGGTTTAAGAGTCCCAAAATACATAGCATTTCTATCACCAATGAATCATTCTGGGAACCATGGTACCACGGCTTCTAAAGTGTAAAAGAAAACTCCTCTTGCTTTAATATTGGTAGGAATTATATTCTTATCTATATGTACAACTATGCGCCATGAATTTTCACAAATACGTAGGGACTGCGCTCTTACCTGAACTCACACTGTGCACGACCCCCTCCTTGGTTTTGGCACCTGCAAAAGGAAACATAGGCTCCATCAACATCATCCTCTATGGAAGACCTCTCTGGTTTCTGCAGGCTGACCACTTTCAGTTCCGATAGGGTGTGTTTCTAAGCTGCAGGGCCTTTGAGTAGTTCTCAGTAAGGGCCAAGTCCTACTCCCACTGAAGTCCATGGGACCCTTTCTGCTGGGTGTTTGATAGCTCCAATTAGTTTTACTGGCATGTGTATTATCTGGAGGTTTCAAGACAATTAACCATGGCCTTTTACACACTTAAGTAAGGAACAACATCTCTGTGATATTTTTAAATGAAAGATTGGTTGATTTAACAGTGCAGTTAAACCCATGTTAGATGAACCAATTATTTAAAAGAAACCAAAAAAAGAACTTACCTTATAGAAACTTCAAAAGTCTCTGCTTTTTTCATGCTTTCAAACACTGAGCTACATTTCCTGTCTCTTCCCCTGCTTCCCAGGAGGAGGTCCAAGCTCAGCACTTGCTTAGGGCCTGATTTCCTACAGTCAGTGGAAGTTTTTGTCATGTAAGAAGTACAGAATTGGGCTGAGAGAGAGACAGGCTACTGGTCACTGTCATGGTGATGATAACGGCAGGTATTTCTAAATACTGTTGTGAAAATAACTATTTAAGAATATATAATGTATTTTGCAGCCCAACCCAGTGAGGTGCTGATGTCAATGGAAGTTGTGGGGACTCAGCACCACAGAACTGGCTCCTAAGGAATAACAATGAATCATTGGGGTTTTCCTTTAAGCCTGAAACTACTTGCTCAAAAGACCTCAGTTTACTGCAAAATGCACAGTATATCAGATCACAGCTGGGAGTGTCTCTCTTACCCTGGGTAGACAAACACGCTACCTCTGTTCAAGCTAGTGCACTAAAAATAGCAGTGTGGCCATTGCAGCATAGGCAGTCACACTGGTTAAACCTGTGTGCAAGCCTGCCCAACCCCCTGGGTATGAACTCAGGATGCTAGCCAGATCTGTTGCCTGTGCAGCAATGTCCAGATTCCTATTTTTAGTGTGCTAGCTTGAGCAGAGCTAGCATATATGTCTGTCTACCTGGGCTGGGAAGCAAGCTCCCAACTGCGGTGTAGATATCCTCCAGTGCAGTGGTTTTCAACCTTTTTTTCATTTGTGGACGCCTAAAAAATTTCAAATGCAGGATCCACAGGAGTCCGCAGACCACAGGTTGAAAACCATGGCCCCAGTGGTTGGAAGTCCCTGGTCTCCCTGCAATAGCTAGATTCAGTTTCATTTAAGAAACCATCCCTATTGTAACTCCATTGACTTTAATAATGAATTTTCCCTAAAAACCTGTTTTCATTGTTTCCATCTTATTGAGCTTTTAAGAATCATTTAAACCCACAAAGCTTCTCTTTACCTTTTCACACTCATGTCATAAAAAGGGACAGTTTTTATGGCCAAGTTACAAAACACTGTAAATAGAAGACCCAGGCCTTTAGCTACAGTAGCACTGATTCAATAATTATGTGTGGGTGTGGTGGCGAAAATTAGATGCAGACCATACCCAACACTCATTACAAGCCTGGAAGGAAGGCAGAACAAGTGTACGGCAGTGATAACAACTAACCAAGCCCAGTTCTGACCTTTCTGATTGAAATTTATAATGTACTGGTAAACATAACAGAGCTCCGTGTAGCTCAAAAGCTTGCCTCACCAACAGACGTTGGTCCAGCGTAAGATATTACCTCACCCACCTTGTCTCTCTTATATCCTGGGACCGACCTGGTTAAAGCACTGCATACAAACATAACACAAGTCTTTTTTTATGGTTGTTAAGGTCATCTAGACTTGAGTATAAGGAAGATGTTCTATTACTTAACAACCTAACATTCTACTCCACCCTTAAAAGGACTGTACAGTCATGTAGGGGAGATAAAATCTTTGATTAGTGTAGCAAAATGGATTAACGGTGCTACACTTGATATATTAGAGTATCTGAAAGCCAGGGAATATTGCATTATTGTTGTAATGCTCTCTATAATCATGTAACAGCAAACAGCAGTGGGGAGAGCAGGTCTGCATTGCATAAATTCCCACAATAATAAATGAGGTCCCAGTATGTGCCCAGTGCACCAAGTTCTATTCTAATATAACCTTGCTTTAATGTTCATTATTCCTACAGGTGCCCAATGCATCAGGCTGTATCATTCCAAAAGAGCCCTTCCTTAATGCTTATTTATTCTACAATGCATCAGGCACAGCCATTCAAATGTAGCTCTGCTTTAATGGTTATACAAATGTAACTTCTTAAATATTCAAAAATCAAGGAAATTAGCTGGTTTAATTAGCTAAGCTTCATTCATGTATATGTTATCTTTGCATTACTTCAGTGAACACACAAACCAGAACAAGAATTGTAATGAATTTTTCTTATCTCAGTCATTACATGTTTGTTTCAGGACTCTTTACAAATAGCTATGATTTTTTTTCTTGTTTTCTAATGGAAAATAACACTTAAGAAGAGGGAACCTGGCAAAACAAAAATAGCTAAATGTAGTTAAAGACCAAAGCAGAAGCAACAGCAGCAAGAAGCCTCATGCGTTTACACAGCTTGTTTGGTTCTTTTCAGTTTTTTAAAATGCTCTCAGGACCACACCCAGTGACTCAGACTTGAGCTTTCATAATGAAAATCTAACCTTCTGGCACATACCCTTGCTAGCAAGGGACATCTGTTGAACTGAAAAGCATTCAGTTGACATTGTTAAGGTGCATTGTTACTTTTTAACCTTTACCTCCAGCTTGTGTGCATAGAGTTACAGGTTTATATCTTTTCTTTATATCTTTATATCTACATAAGGGAATAAGAAATGTATGCTATATAGAAAATCTACCAGTGGGAAATGAGACAGCAGTAAGAATTTTTGTGTTTTAAATAGGTATACTATAGTGATAGTGAAGCACTGAGGACAGGTATGCATTCAGAAAGGAATATTACATGACAGGGTATGGTACAGGTCCTATATGAGGTACTGGATGTGGTCCTTTCATCTGTAAAGGTCAATGCTTTGTGTGTCTTGTGATAAGCATGAGGCCAGGTGTTTGGGGCATGCCAGAACTGCATTCCTATTGAGAGCTCCTGGATTGGATTACCTAGTATTTCTAGTATTTATCTGATACGAAATATAATTTTGTGATTATGATTGTGATCCTTCCATATTGCTTGTTATGTCTCTTACAATTCAATATTGCATCAGATTCCCTGCTAGTGTAAATTGGTGTAGCTCCATTGATTTCACTGGAGTTTATGCCTATTTACACCAACTAAGAATTTGGCCAAGTGTTGTTATTGGTCATGCAGTAACTGCAGGAACCCACGGCAGCCATTATGTTCTCAGAGACAGCAGCAGCATAGACAGGATAACTTGTTTTATTGAGTGGGGACATTGGTCATGGTACTGGGGTGGGGCTTCTTTTCAAAAGTGCCATGAGATCTTTCTTTCCCACCTGGATAGCCACATCAGTAGGCAGAAAGGACCCCATTTTAATGATTCTTCGTAATGGCAGCACCTCTTACCAATGCAGCCCTCACAACCACAAACTGCATTGCAGTGTTAGCACAGGATGGTGAACCCATCCATCCCCCTCCTCCAGGCATTAGCATGGGTTGTGAATTGAAACTTTGTGGCCCAGAGATCAGAGTGAAGATACCACCTGAACTGTGACCACCGTGTAGACTTCAGGAACCTGTTTACTGCAATAAATGTCACAGAATTAGCCATTTTGTCTCAAGCTGCCATGACTCATCAATATTGGTACTGAATCCTCAAGGGGACTCAGAGATGCCATTAGTGCAGTGAAATGCTGACTTTTAATTCATTAGCACAGAGTTGACTCAAAACAAGGCACCCCACTCACCACTATCCTTTTTTCTGACATTCAGTGGTTCCAACTACATAGCAGCTTCCTTCATTCAAATTCAGAGTTCAGATTCCTTCATGCAGTGTCTTAAAAGCAGCCTAACTGTAATAGGTTATATAAGGAGGGAAAGAGCACTGAAAGAGCATTTTAATTTAGTTGGGCATTTTGGTTAAGCCTTTTATGGGCATACAAATAGGGAGGGTAGCATGGCAAACAGATTTTGGCCACTGCAACGATAATGAGTGGTAGACACGAATATAACTGGCATCCACCTCTTTTGCTCATTTAAACCAAATCCTGAAAGATACTTATTATCTGGCTTTTAGTATCCCCGTTCTGTGAAATCCTGGGCACCCTGAAAAGGGCTAAGCATGCTCTAGCATGCAGTATTCACTCACCACCATGCAGGATCAGGCCTGTAATAAGCAAAGCATCACACAATGCATTATAAACAAGATGGAGAACATTTTATAATGCATTGTGTGATGCTTTGCTGATTAAAATGTTTAAATGCCTGATGTAGTTAAAAAATAATCCATGCTCTTCAAAGTCTGTCTCTAACGTACTAGTCATTCAGCTACTTAGGTTTAAAAGAAGATTTTCACAAAGTTTTTGAAATGGTTAAATGCGTAAGATCATGTCAGAACACTGCACGTAGTCTCATGACTGCAACATAAAAAGCAAGTCAAAGGCCTCGGAAGATATTTGGGGAATTATTTATAAAAATGCTAAACATTCTGGTCTGGCCTTGCTCTGATTACCTGTGAAGAAGGAATGGGGTACAATAGCAATCCCTGCATTTGACAGCTGGATGTGAGACTGCACAAACTCATGTTGTATTTATCACTTTTTATTTACTTATTTTTAGAGATGCTATAATTTTAAACTTGGCTTGTGGTTCAGCTTCAGATTAAAAAGTGAATTGGTGATATGTTGATAGATATGGCAGGATCAGCCATACCACATCAGTAATTGTCTAAATCTGGGGTTGAAAGTTTGCGACAAATGGGGTTTCTGTTTCTACTGAATTTTGAAACTGCAGATCTAAGCTACAGTAGTGTTTTTAAAGTGGTGATATTGTGTGTATAAGGCATTGTTAATGGCTTCAAGAGCCTTTTCTATTTAAAAATCACAGCTCGTCCACAGCCAGCAGATACAATAGCAACCCTCCCTTCTGAGAATAACAGGGGACAGGAATCTAAGACTATAAATACAAGTTATACCAGCCCACTGTTTTTGTCCAGCAGTATCAGACATGCACCTCCATCAGAAAGTGCAGATGCCAGGTTTCGAGGAGCAGCTTTCAAATGATCACTGTAGGGTTAATGGAAATGGAGAGCATTCATTATACAATAGATGTTTCCAGGAAGGGCACAACTCATGTCATGATCCAGCACCTAGCCAATGGACAAGATTAATTTATATGAGTCAATGTACTGTCTCTTTGCAAAGAAAGTAATGGATTTTTGCACAGAGAATGTAATGGGTATAGAGTATAAGGAGGAGGATCTCAGAATAAAATGGCACAGGGGTGGGAAAATGGGTGATTCCTATCAGCCTAACTTAATAAGCGGAATCACTGTTTCTGTCCTTAATAACCTCAGTCACTGAACCTTTGGCAGGTTGGAGGTGAAGGAGAGATTGCCAGTACTTAAACGTTTGATGAGTGAGGGGTCCATCCTGAAAGCAAAGAGTGAATAATAATTGTGATATGCACCTTTCAAAGTGCTGTCTGAACATTACATTCATTCATACATAGCAATACAGCCCCCTGCCCTGGCAAGTAGGTAAATATCACTATCTCTGTTTTATAGATGGGGAAACAGAGACATGGAAGGTTTTGACACACAAAAGTTGCATAGTAAGACTGTTCAGAGCTGGGGGTGGCAGATCTCATGCCTTTCATTCCCCCGTTTTAACCACTATCCAGTACTTCCATGCTTTCTGGAAGATAATCTATGTCACATTTCATGTTCAATTGTGTATTAAAAATAGTTGTCTCTTACCTACGTACATCACACCCTCTTTGGTCTTTTCTGCCGCCTCAGTCACTCCCTGTTTAGTCTTTTCTGCAGCAGCCACCACACCTTCTTTAGCAATGGAGAAACCTTTCTTAAAGACATCCATTCTTGTTTGCTTGCTTTTGTACTAGCTGCAGGATCTGATTCAAGGTGATGGTGAAAAGCACCTCAAGGCACAGTGACTGCACAATGCAATCTTACCCGTCTGTGGCTGTTCAGTGTCTCTGTGCGTCTTAGTCTCGTTATCTTTTGCTTTTATTCCCTGCTGGATGAAGGCAGTGTTGTGAACTACACAGCCTTTGCCAGCTCTTATTGATGAAGTACACTGCAATGTAACCAATGCCTGTGAATAGATGATGCTGAAATATTAATGACATAGATCTGCATGGCAAGGTTTAGGATGGGGAAGAAAGGTGGGAGGGAGAAGAAGGAGATCGGTTGAGGGACTTTTTGGAAAATGTCCAGATGATTAAAGCTTTTAAGATCTGCTGCAGTGCTCTCACTCAAGGACACTCTGCGGATGCTCTCATCTGGAGAGGGAAGTTTTTAGCAGCCAAGCTCTAGGGAACTGGGGTTTTAAAAGCATAAATCTCTGAGGAAATGGTGGAGAGAGCAAATGGGAACTACTTCAGGTTCCTCAAAGCTGGAAAATAGGTACAGCAGGTATTCCTAACAAAACAAACAAAGTCATGTTTCTTTTGCTGGCAGTTACCAGAACTCATCCCTAATAAAGGGGTATTACAAACATCCCTACGTAGTCAACACTAGCAGAAAGAGGGAATAAAAACCATTAACTAAAGTTTAATTCACAGTTAAAAAGAAGCTGAATGTCTACAGATTGTATTTGTGGAGTTTAAAGTTAGCCCCCCAAAGCATGGAATATGATTTATGTTTGGCTGCACATCATGTTACAATTATTCACTTCTGAAAACTCATATACACTTGTTCAGAGGTGGGGAAGGAAATTCCATTTCCTATTCACCTCTTTGTGTTGCTATAGACGCAGCTCAGCTGAGCTGCTGCAGAATGATGCAACATTTTTACACAGGCATCATCACTCACCTCAAGTGTTTGTGTAGTGAGGACTGTTGGGGGAAATCAAACCTTTGATCTGACATTGAATTATGGAAAATCTTTTAGGCTACTTATAAAGCCCTTCTAGAATTAAGACTCAGTTCAGCAAAACACTAAAGCATGTGCTTGATTTTAAGAGTGTGAGTAATCCCATTGATTTGAAATGGGGCTACTCGTGCTTAAAATTAGGTACATGTTTAAGTGCTTTGCTGAATTGGACTTTAAATGCTTTGTGACCCAAGTTATCTTTTGTCTCGCTGACAAATCATAATTCAAAGAAACTAGATTTGACGGCAACTGTTACATCATTTTCTAGCACAATAAACAGTGGTGAGCAGTTGGTCTTATGAAAGCTGTGTACCAAAAACATTTTTATTATTCTACTATTATGTTACACTGGAAATAAAATACTATTCCCTGAATATTAGAGTGCTGCTGGCTATGTCTGCTTTTCAAAATCAGACAAAGTGAATGCTAAATTGAGAGGCCTAACTATGTTAAGGAAAGAGAATACACTGGAATCTTATGAGTTGTAATGATCCATGAGTCACTCATGCCATAGTCTCAATGTTGAAGGTTTAGATATAGAATGATTGTGGAGCGACTTTCTAGCTAAATCTTAGAGATGTGAAATTGCACACAAACTCATGGATAATTCTCTCTTACAGCTAAAATGCTACATTCCCCCCCCCCCCTTCACAAGGAAGAGGTTGAAAGGAATATTGATCTAGAAAACAATACACAAGCACTTTAATCTTGCCCTCCCATGTGGTTCTTGATGATGATACATGAAATAATTTCCATTTGTATTCATAAGATTCGAACCTTTGATAGATTGTGAATTTATGAATAATCAAACTCTTGCTCAATTAAAAAAAAGGTGTGTGGGGAGGAGAACAGACACTCAAAAGGAGGCTGGCCCAAATCACTGATTCCAGCTTGGAGAGAGATATTAGGGGTGGAAATGTATACACTACTGACACAGATCTTACTGAAGCTTTTATTAATGTGGACACCAATGCCACAGATCAAAGAGAATATAGACTCTTCTTCAAACTTTCAGAATCATCTTTGACTGACCATAGCCCAGAGTTATTAGCATGTGTCCAATCCCTTCAACATTCTGAGTCTGCACTTCTGGAAGTGCCTGAAATAAGGATCTCTAGTGAAAAATCACTTCAACCTAGTAAGGGCTCCAGTTGTTAGAGAAGCAAAGGATGGTGGGGGGAGGGGATCATTCTTCTTTATAAAGTAATATGTGGATTAGAGAGTATGCTTATAAAATTTGCAGATGATACTAAGCTGGGAGGGTTGCTGACACTTTGGAGGCTGGGCTTAGAATTCAAAATGACTGACAAATTGAAGAATTTGTCTGAATTCAAAAAGATGAAATTCAGTAAAGACCAGTGCAAAGTACTTCACTTAGGAAGAAAAAAAATACACAACTACAAATGGGGAATAACTGGCTAGGCAGAAGTACTTCAGAAAAGAATCGGGGGTTATAGTAGATCACAAACTGAGCATGAACCAACGATATGATGCAGTTTCAAAAAAGGCTAATATGTTCTAGGGTGTATTAACAGGAGTGTTGTATGTAAGATATGGGAGATAATTGTCCCACTCTGTTCAGCACTGGTGATGCCTCATCTAGAGTACTGTGTCCAGTTCTGGGTGCCACACTTTAAGAAAGAAGTGGAAAAACCAGAGAGTCTAGAGAAGAGTAACAAAAATGATAAAAGGTTTAGAAAACCTGACCAATGAGGAAGGGTGTAAAAAACTGGACATGTTTAGTCTTAAGAAAAGAACGTTGAGGAAGGACTTCAAATAATCTTCAAATATGTTAAGGACTGTTATAAAGAGGATGGTGATCAATGATTCTCCATGCCCACTGAGGATAGGACAAGGAGTACTTGGCTTAATCTGCAGCAAGGGAGATTTAGGTTAGATATTAGGAAATTTTTTCTTCCAATTATAAGGATAGTTAAGCACTGGAATAGGTTATCTCTGGAAGTTGTGGAATCACTGTCATTGGAGGTTTTTAAGAACAGGTTAGACAGAGCTATCAGGGATGGTCTATATAGTCTTGGTCTTGCCTTATCACAGAGGCCTGGACTATATGACCTCCCTTCAAACCTTACATTTCTATGATTCTATATTTCATACAGAAAAAAGACAGAAAGGATACGGAGCTCCTTGTTTCAAGATTAGTACTTGAGCTTTGTGCCCGGCAGCAGCACATAGTTGGAAACCCTCAATTTTGAGTAGAGAAACCTACTCAAAGTGGGCAGTAGATGTGAAGCTTGTTGAAAACTCTTACTGATGGATAAGGTGAGGACTGAGCCATTTGAACTGTATGCTGTAAGACTAAAATTCAAGGAGGGATTAAGTTTAGAAAGACTGTAAAGATGGCTCCTTGCTGATGCCTGTATTTGCTCCCAATGTGCCCTTTAAATCAGAATTCTATGTGTTTCATTTTCACATAAAACTAAAGGCCCAATCCAGTTGCCCATGAAGTCAGAGGCAAAATTCCCATTGACATCAGTGGGAGCAGGACTGGGCTCAACATTTTTACTACATTTGGTAGTCAGGCAGAGTCATTGTAGCATCAGAAGAGCAAGATATGTTCCAGCCTGAACAGGGCACTGGCAACAAAATTACCAGCTAAATTCGGATTCTAAAATCTTTATTATGAATAATGACAATTAGGCCCCAATTCAGAAAGGTACTAAACCATGGGCCTCTCTTTTAAGCATGGATAGTCCTACCAACTTAATATGCTTAAAGTTAGACATATGTAAAGTATATGTAATGAATCAGAGCCTGAGGCAGAATGAACTGGAAAGAAGAGAAATCCGATTAACGTCTTCCCAAAAGAGATATTTGCTGGTCACACGTTGTTAAAGTTCCATTTATAAATGGCTTACAAAGGGTTAATAAATAATGCGTAGATGTTAGAAGCATGTTACAGACATGAATGGCATGTGTGTATGATCATATGGAGCACATCAGTAGAAGGTGCAGAGCAACCTTTCGACTTGTTGGACCTTATAGCAATTTATTAGCCGCTTAGTAAAACATCTATTACTAATTTACTAACTTTATAAATGGTGCCTTAATATAAATTATGACTGATTTTTTCTTGCCAGAGAACATTTTTCATGATATGTGGAGCATCTTACAGCTAGCATGTTACAGACATGCTTTGGTTACCAGTTTGCTTCTAGACAGACTTTAAGATTGATTTTGAGCAGGAAACCCGAAATAGTCTGGGACAGGTCTCTTTTCAGACACACTGACTGCAGCTGTGGTCAGCAGAGATGCTTTTGTTAGATCTCCGTTGCTAGGTTTAGTAGAGAGGAGGTTGATGGCAGAGTGCTTTGTATAGGGGCCCCTAGCGCTGTGGAGTGCTGTTACTCCAGTCTCAAATACCCTGGATTTGACAACCTTTAGGGAAAGCTGCAGGGGTCGTTTTCCCACCAGGCCTTTGAGGAGTATTAGGGAGGGTGACGTACTTTTCAGTGTATTGGAGTGCTAGTGTTTTTCATGAAGAGTTGCTGCTTTGTAGAAGGAGTGAGGCTGCATGAGATATAGGATTACCATATGTGCCGGTTTTCCCAGACATGAACGCTTTTTTGGTAGTTCCTGATTTGGGTAGATTTTTGAAATAAGAGTCAAAGTCAGGGTTTTTTGCAGAGCAGATGCTGCAGCTCAGAAAGAGCCCTGATTGGTCCCTCGCCTGCATCCACAACTGGTTGGTTCATTCCCTTGCAGCCCCAGTTCCCAACCCTTGGAGAGGGTCCCAAAGGGAGGCACTGGCTGACAGCTGGTGGTGGGTGCTGGGCTTGCGTCGGCCGCCCTGCCACTGTGACAGGGAACGACACTGCTGTCCACCTCCATTGAGTACCCCCATTGCAAGTATCCCCTCCAGCACCCCCAGGTACCCCTCCCAGTACATACACACACACCCCTCCAGCACCCCCAACTGTACCGCCTCCTAGCTCCTCCGTTTCCTTCCCCAGCTCCCCCCTGCCCTCTCTGTCCTCTTTTGGGGAATATGAAAAATGGTAACCCTGAGTGAGAAGTGTGTTTTGATTTTGTAATTTTAAATAATTGGCAGGCCCTGTGTTAATTGCATATTGCTAAAAATCAAATAAATAAAACATTGACTCACACTGGAATTAATAATGAAATTCAGTAGTCACCAGATTTCAACTGGCCTTTGCTTTAAAAGGGATATTTCATTTCCTGCACTTTGCTCTCCAGATGATCTTCAGAGGGAACTCAGCAGAGGCATTTACATTCTGCTGGATCACCTCCAAGATTGTAAACTCCTCACTTTGGTGGTGTTTTACTCTAAAAGGGTTTTAGTGTAAAACACCACCAAAGGTTCTGGCCCCAGTACAGCATCCCAGTTCTAATAGGTGAGCTATACAACTAACTCCTCAGCCTAATAACGTTCATGTGACATACTTAGGTTTCTGTAAAGCAATTGATTTGGCCCTGACAACATTTTGATTAAAAAACTTGTATGATACACAATCAACATGGCACACATTAAATGGATTGAAAACTGATAGGTCTCAAAATGTAATCACAAATGGGGAATCATTTTTGAGTGAGTGTGTTTCTAGTGGGGCCCCCGAAGGGATTGGCTCTTGGTCCCATGCTATTTAGCATTTTATTAATGACTTGGAAGAAAACATAAAATCACTGATAAATATTCAGATGACAAAAGTTGGGGGTGTGGTAAATAATGAAGAGGACAGGTCACTGATACAAAGTGATCGGGGTTGTTTGGTAATCTGGACACAAGCAACAAAATATGTCTTAATACAGCTAAATGTAAAGTTTAGGAAAAGTTTAGGAAAAGCAAACAGGCTTTACTTACTCTATTGTAAGCAATGACTTTGAAAAATACTTGGTGGTCATGGTGGATAGTCAGCTGAACATGGGAGCCCAGTGTGATGCTGTGGCCAAATGGGCTAATCTGATCCTTGATGCATAAACAGTGCAATCTTGAGTAGTAGTAGAGAGGTTATATTACATTTGTATTTGGCACTGATGCAATTGCCTCTGAAACTCTGTGTCCAATCCTGGTGTCCACAATTCAACGAAGTTGACAAATTGGAGAGGGTTAAAAAAAGAGCCACAACATCAATTAAAAGGTTGGAAAACATGCCCCATAGTGATAGATTAAAAGAGCTTAGCCTCTATAGTTTAAGAAAGAGAAAGTTAAGCGATAACATGATCCCAATCTGAAAGTACCAACATGGGGAACAAATATTTGATAATGGGTTCTTCAGTCTAGCAAACAAAGGTGTAACAAGTTCTAATGGCTGGAAGTTGAAACTAGCCATTAGATCTTCAGGCTGGAATGAGTGAATTTTTAACACTGAGATTAATCAATCATTGGAACAATTTACCAAGGTTTGTTGTGGATTCTTCATCACTGGCAATTTTTAAAATCAAGATTTAAATTTTTTAGTGTATTCTAAAAGATATGCACTAATTCAAACAGGAATTATTTCAGGGAAGTTTTATGTATCCTGTGATATTTAGGAGGCTAGACTAGACCAGTGGTTCTGAAACTTATTTGATTGCGCCCCCCCTTCTTTGTGTCTGTAGAGTAATTTACCCTCCTGCCCCCTCCTCCCCCTGGGCACCTGGCCAGCATCCGAGGCATAGCAGAGAGCAGTGGCTTCTAGCCAGGTGCTGAGCTCTGAAAGCAGCGCCTCCACCAGCAACAGCACATAAATAAGTGTGGCAATACCATACTGCTGCTGCTGGTAGCAGCACTGCCTTCAGAGCTGGGTGCCTGGCCAACAGCTGCTGCTCTCCAGCCACCCAGCTCTGAATGCACGCAGTAAAGTTTTTTCCATAAAGCTTCTCATGCTCCTCCCCCACCCCCTGAATACATTCCATGCCCCCCAGCTTGAGAATCTCTGAAGTAGATGATCACAGTGGTCCTTTCTGGACTCAATCTATGAACATATGACCACAGCAATTGTGGTACTATGTTTTCTATTCTAAGCACAGGGAAATATTGCAGTACCTGGGACAGTTAGAATTTAAATGCCCATGTTTTAGGATATGCCAAATTGGCTTGAGCTAGCGTGCTAAAAATTGCAGTGTGGTCATTGCAGATGGACTGAGCAGAGCTTCTTCACTGACCGTGAATGGGAAATGCACAACCCAGTTCTAATCAATGTCTTTGCACAGTGGGGTACTCCCCCATGGGACCTCTTTGCATCTCAGACAGATAGCTTCCTATGTCTCCAGGAGAGCCATAGGCAGAGACACGCAGAGTGATTATCTTCTACTTCCCTGAAGGGATGGCCTCAGATATGCCTTTCCTCCTGTTCCCCTCATACCACAGGTTATATGGAAAGTCCACTGTGACAGAGCCACCATCCTCCTCCTAGCATCCTCCTGACCCAGACAGTTCTGGTTCACGAACTTCCTAAGGATGTCTGCTCGCCTGCCCATCAGGATCCTACCGTTTCCAGATCTCTTAACCCGAGACAGCAGGAAACTCAAAGCACCACGTCTTGGGCTCATTCCACCTCACGGCCTGATATCCGGATGGACATCGAAGATAGAATGCTCATGCTCTGCCTCTGTCCAGAAAATCCTCAGTCAAAGTAGGAAATATTGTACGGAAGCCTGCTGCTAGACTAAATGGCAGTGCTTTTCAGCCTGGGCGCAAAGCCACCAACATTCCCTCGACACAGTGGGCATTCGGGTTATACTCGACTACCTCCTTACCTTAAAGAAGTGAGGTCTAGCTCTTAGTTCGCTGCGAGAACACCGACCATCAATTAGCGCGTTCCTTCCTCAGATGGAGTGGTGGCTATGGTGTGATTTATGAAAGGCTTGATTAGGACCTTCCCACCAGTCATCGGACTGCACCTCAGTGGGACTTTATTTGTCCTGTCACCACTCATGGGACCATTCTTTGAACCTATGGCAACATGTGCCATAACCTACCTCTTCATGAAAGTGCTATTCTTAGTGGCCACCACTTCAGCCAGAAAGGTCAGTGAGAGATCTGCCATAATGGCAGATGCTGTTTACCCAGTATTCCACAAGAAGGTCTCCCTTCAGTTACACCCCAAATTCCTTCCCAAGATTGACATGGAATTCTGAAACAATCAATCAATTAATCCACTTACCTATATTTTTTCCAAAACCTCACACTTCTCCTGAAGACAAGGTACTGCACTCTCTTGACAACAGACGTGCCTTGGCATTCTATCTGCACAGAACCAAACCCATCAGGAAATCTCTGAGACTCTGTCACCATAATAGAAAGGGCATGGGGACAAACCTTATCCTCACCGAAAATTTCTAAGTGGGTCTTGGGATGCATATTAGAATGTTATAAAAGAGCAAAGCTTCCCTTCTTGGAGGTGCCACAGCCCACTCCACACAAGCGCAAGCAGCCTTCATGGTATCCTTATTGGATAGCTCGTTGCAGGACATTTTGCAAAGTGGCAACTTGGCACCCTGTCTACACATTTATGGCACACTACACCCTGACTCAAGTGGCAGATGCAGCAGTGAGAACAGCAGTATAACAAGCACTGCTGCCAACTTCCTTGCACCCTCCTCCAGACTGAACACTGTTTGCGAGTCACCCACATGTGGAATACACAGGAGGACCAGCACTCAAAGAAGAAATGAAGGTTACTTACCGTAACCGGAGGTTCTTCGAGATATGTGGTCCCTATCTGTATTCCACTACCCGCCCTCCTTCCCCTCTGCTTTGGACCCTATTGCTTTGTGGTAAGAGGAGGAACTGGAGAGTCATTGACCCACTCTGCCCCTTATAACCTTGGATGGAAGCACAAAGGAAAATATTGCACATGTATGGATTAATGGACACTGCTTGGAAGAATTTCTGGACTTCGGTGCATGGAACTTATGTATATCTACGTGTAGAATACAGATAGGGACCACACATCTCGAAGAACCTCCATGTACACAAAAGTAACCTCCATTCCTGTCTGGCTCTTCTGTGGTTGAAAGGTGCATTGAGTGACAGAGAATCAACAACAGGATGGGATTTTAGCGTGAAATCTCTTTTATCACAATTTGTCTAAATAGTTCAGTGGCTTGTGACATTTTGTTTGGAGGATGGGCATGGAAAGAGAATCACATGCCTTTGTGGCTGACAAATGTCATTTGGCCAGGAGGCTTTTTGGATACAGAATATAGATTTTTGTTGTACTGGATCACACCATAGGTCTGTATAAGCTGAGATCCAGTCTCTGCTGCAGCCAATTCTATATACTTCAGAGAAAAAGTGGGAAAGAGCTCCATAATGCTCACATCTTCAGGGGAAAGAATTTTATCGGACTTCTTAACAATTAGTTTAAGATTTGATGTGCCTTATCTAAATTTGCATAACTAATGAGTTATCAGTTCTTCTGCCCCATGCAATGAATAATACAAGGTCCGGCTACTATGTATATGTATAGGGCATATTATATATATAGGGCATACGTACAAGAAGTGACATATGGTTAGTGCAACATTCCGTGATCTTCGTGCTACCTTTCCTCCAAAATTTGTAAGAGAAATTCAGCAATAAAACCAAAGTGAGAAGGCAGCTTCAAGAATTTGCAGATTTCCTGTGCTTCAAGTCTTGCTGGAAGAATATGTCCCCGCCTCTGACCAGCAAAGAAGTTCCACTCCTCCTACTATTCTCTGTGTATGTGCACTGGCACAGCTTAAGAGTTTACTCATTCCCAGCAATCGTTGCATCGAGAGTGCATGCGGTGTGTGCGCGCACGTGTTGATGGCCATGTGACAGAGAATGAAGGCAGTGTTTTCCAGGCTTGGAAATCAATACCTAATGAATATTTATTCCGTTAATATCCCATTCCTCCCCATGAACATAAAATCCAGAACACAAAATCCTCTTCAATTATTCAGTCTCTCTGCAGACATCTAAAGCCAGAACACAGGTTTCTGCAGCAACGAATGTTCTCTAAAACCATTAGTTTCTCAGTTTTTTAAAAAGGCTATCCCTTTTTTATGTTCAAAGCATTCATGTTTATAACCACAATTTATCAAGCAGACTATACTGAATTTGAGACATAAATGGATTCATTAATATGCAAGTATTTTTGAAAATCAGTTTTCTTGTTTTCTTGCACAAGGCAAAGAAGGGGAAATTATACAATGAAGATTTCATTTCTAAGGACTTTTCTACATAGGGAAATTGCCCAGAATAGCTCCCTATGTGGATGCTTTATTCTGGAATAAAAGTCACTTTATTGTGGAATAAGTGCATTTTGTGAGCACACTGATTATTCTGGAATAAAGTGACTTTTCCAGAACTGAGTGTCTCCATATGGCAGTATGGAGAGCTAATATGGAACAGCCTATTCCACAATAGCTACTCTGATCAATTTTCATGTAGACAAGCTCTTAGGCAGAGGTCCTATTTGCCATTGTTTGTGGTGTAGTTTCATACCTCATATTGGCCTGTGGTGTTAGGTTTCCCAGTCCGAGGAGTAAAATGTGGTCAAACTGAGATGTTTTATTACAGATTTTACCCAGTTCCACGGGTATTCCAAACCAATGTTCTGGGTTATGCCTGATGCCTATGAACCAGTCAAGTACTTCTGATATGATTGTGGTATCACAAATGGAACATTATGTTCTCACCACAGGTGTAAAATAATCTGGGAGGCAGGAAGATCTTGGATAAACACAAATAGATGAAGTAATTAGAAAGTATGGTAAGAGCAATTATGAAAGCTATGTTCTGAATGAATGTATAATTAAGTGTGGTGTAGCTGTATGTGCAAGTTGTTCCTAACCTGAAATTCCATCTTGATTGAAGAATTTGGGATGGTAAGAGCAGAGGAAATGTTGCTAATGATCAGGACCAAACAGGGAAGAGCAAACATTGGTCACCAACTAAAAGTCAGCTCCTGAAAAGGAGGTGCCATTCCAGTGAAACTATGGTGGAGAGGCTCATCTGAGAAGTACCAATGCAGTTAACCGATTGATTAGTTGCTAGAAATAGGGAGTAGCAGGTGAGTATGTTATTTAAAGGCCAAAAATCAGGACAGCCAGTACTAAGACAGGGTTAATATTAAGTTTTGTTTAGTAAGATGCATCTTTTAATACTTTATACATACCTTTTATACATTGCAGTTGTCCTGTCTGTGCCAGGCCCATATATAGAAGATTGCAGTCTTCAGGACAGTCAATATTTTAGCGTCTTTCATACATATTACAAAAATGTGTTTCATTATTAATGCGCAAATGGCAGAGTAATCTGTATATTTTTGCTGCTTCTTTTCTAAGTAGCATATCTTAAAAGATGCATAAAACAAATCCTAATACCCAAAAGAGAAGAGGTGAGGACTAGAAACTCCAAAACAGCCATAGGACATAGAAATTTTGCCATATACTCTATGTGTGTTATGTCTAATCTGATTGAGGATAAGAA
This sequence comes from Emydura macquarii macquarii, assembly GCF_026122565.2. Taxonomy (NCBI): domain Eukaryota; kingdom Metazoa; phylum Chordata; order Testudines; family Chelidae; genus Emydura; species Emydura macquarii. The sequence goes on from NW_027131527.1 coordinate 3,390,731, forward strand.
TTGAATAGATGAGTTAAGATTGAATAGAAAGATATGTGATGAAAGATAAGATTAATAGGATTTGGAAGTAGGTACTGAGTGGAACAGTAATTATTAGCTGTAACCCACAATTCCTACTTTACAACCCACATAATTATAGCAATTTTTTTTTTTTTTATAAAGACTTCATGTTTGGTTCAGTTTTTTTTTTTTTTATCAGTGAAGGGATTCAGCTGATACACAAACATAATACATAAGTCACCAGTGTAAAAAGTAACTTGACCATTAACAGCTACTTGTAATGCAAGTGTATTTATATTTGGATCATATCTCATGGAATAGTCACACAATGACAATAACATATCATAATGGGATGCACTCAAACATGAAATACAACAAAAAAAAGACAGGAAGGAAACAGAGGGAAGATGTTCATTACTTTCAGAGTTGCAGATCCAGAACTTTATCTTGTGGTTTCAAGTTTCTGGAGAGGTGACTATAGAGGGCACGTATTCTCTCCCCAGAGATATATTTTCTCAAGTCTGTTTTGCACCACTTCTGGTTGCTCAGTTGCTGTTGGCTGGATGTAGTGCTTAAGTCTACTGTAGATTCAGAAGGCTGATGTTAGGCAAAAACAGGTACTCCTCATCTGGTTACTGTTGTCAAGTAGAAAGGGAGAAAGTCAAAGAGAGAGGCTCAAATTCAGCCCTAGTATAAGTGGCTGCAAATCCACTAATTTAATATTGGACTCTTCCAATGTCATCAGAAAGGTGGGGGTACAGTTAGGATTCTTCACTCTCCCTACCTTTAAGCTGCTTTGGAATAGTTCAAACAGGTTCACATTTCACACTCTGAAGGATATGCAGAATTCTTGTATGTGTATTCCCATTTACGCATCATATGAATTCAATGTATGACCTAACAACTCTGCATCCAAATACGTATCAGAGCACCAATCCCTTTTCATTTATGTAGCATCTCTCCTACAAATTCTATCCTGAGACACTTTAGAGAGCTACATATTACAAGACAGTAGGGCAAGTGAGGCACCCTATAGAGTAGCAGCAGAAACCATACAGTGATTACTGAGACCCGGCCGTGCCAAGGGTAACCACCTGAAAACATCCAAGTCAGGGCAGGCTGTAAAAGGAGACCAGATTCTCTCAGCACTGGTGGGTGACACTGAAGTCAGACTTCCCAACCAGCCACAAACAGTGCTTCTGATTCCCCACACTGGTTATCAAGAAGCCAAAATAAAAATATACACAGCCCCCGTTATTGCATTTCAGTCTCCGGCTCCCAATCAATCAACCACTAGGTCCAGTAAAGAGATGAGTTATTTTAAACTCTATGCTCTTTACCAAAAAAGTTTCTCCTTACCCCAAAGGGTCAGCCACAGTACCAGATCAATATAAGTTTAGATCTTACCCAAAATACCATGCTGCTAGCCAATCCTTTAGTAAATAAAACTAAAGGTTTATTATAAAAAGAAAAACAAATTATAAGAGAAATGTTAAAGGATTAAAGCAATCAGATACATACAAATGATTTGAAAGTCCATATATATTAGGTTTCTAGTAGGATTGTGGAGTTTGCAGGCTTGTATAATCCCTCTGGTGTACATCCAGTCCTTTGTTTCACCGCCTCAGTTCAGTTCAGTTGTAGATGATCCAGAGGTAGGCTGGAGACTAAAGACAGAGACTGAAAAACAAAATGGATCTCAGGCAGCTGCCTTTTATGTCCTTTGGTCTTTGCCATGCTTCTTGTGGAATTTTACAGGAACAAGATGGAGTCCAGAATCACATGAATAAGTCCTGGTGACTCATCAGGTATATCACTGGCTTCTCCCCTTGGGCCCATTGTACCTGTGAATTTCTTTAATGGGCCATTAAGCAGGCTAGTGCTGCAGCCATCCTGACAGCACAATTTGAAATACAGATATATCAAACATATCCATAACTTTCATTACATATATAACACATGAACATAAACATCATCATCTTACTTAGCACATTATAGCCTTTCTACCAGTACCTGACATGGCATATCTCATATGAATTATTATGATTTTGACATATTGATGTTAAATAATATAATGAATGCTTCCTTCCCCGCCCTTCTAGTCAGCATGACAATTACCATTAAAATCAACATTTGCCAACAGTTATGATGCAGTGGTATGCCAGATGCCACAGCTGTTTCCTTTTTTAAGTAGGGTGAAATATGGCAGGATCTGTGTGGTAGCTGTTGGCAAATACTGGTATTTTATTACATAGCAGCATATCATAGGAAGTGGAAAGAAAGGGTACCAAGACTGGGTTTTTCAAAACTGTTCAACATTAGCATAACTGTGGTGTAAAATGCTTATTGACTTCAGTGGGAACAGAGTTAGACTAACACTGAATATTTTTGAAAACTTCATCCAAAGTATGGAAAGAAATCTCAGCAAATCCTTTAACATCTATTTACCCAGGTCCCAGGCTCTCCCATCAGTGCACTCAGAGTACTACCCAGCCCATGGGTGGGTACAGTAGTAGCTTGTAATATGTACTAAAATAATAACCAGTGCCTCCTATCCTTTAAATCATAGCAGTAATGTGTGATCAGATGCTACAGCAGGTTGGTTTGTGACATGTTCTCTGGCTTGAGAACACCACAATGGAAATTGTTACATCACTCAATATTTTTCTTTCTTTCTTTTCTTTTCCTTTCCTTTAAAGCTAACATCCTTTTCCTGTGCCCCAGGGAGAAGGCAGCTTATGAAGACTAAATTCCTGTTCACAGATAAGTTTAGAAGGCAGCCAAAATCAGAAGTTTCTTGAATAAACCATGACCCTTCCCCCACTTCTTTTCTCCCCTCAGAGTCTTTTGAGCCCCCCACAGGAACCCAGCCTCACATTGTTTGATGGTCTCTGACATTTCCCCAGTCACTGGGATGATTGAAAGCTTTTTCCGCTCTTTGTTACAAGACTTTGTTTTTCCTCTTCCAAGTTTTAACTTAAAAAAATATTGCAGGAGGCATTACAGGAGTAATTCAGTCTGAGCTTCAGGGAGGAGAATGAGAGGCAGGTGTGGCTGGTTAGGAAAAGCCATAATGATAATGAAGCTTTTGCTCCTCTGTGTCTCAGTAGGGCTAGTGGAGCAGGTCACACATTCAAGAAATCATGGATATGAAGATGGTTCTTTCCACAACTCAAAGCCACCAATTTATGGGACATCTACATATCCTCAATGGTCCCCCATATCACAGGAGGACTGGGAGACGGAGAAGTTCAAGCAGGAGACCCCAGACCATCTTTCAAGTGCCATAACTTCACATCAAGGAACGCGAGATGATTCAAAAGCTGGAACCCAACAACCCAGAAATGGGTAAGAAAGATATTTATTCCTGTGTATAATGGCACTGGGATCCTGCTTGGAAGAGAGAGGCTCCCATAAAGAAAGGATCAGATTCTCAGATTATACCATATCTGAACAGGTGGGGTTTAGATGTTATAGCTACAGAATGAAAAGCAAAATAAATAGTCTGTATACGATGAAACCATGGAAGATCTAGGCTCTGTTCCTCATCCCAAAATAGGAGGACCGAGTCTTTATGTACAGAACTTAGCACAATGGTGTTCTGATATTGGTTTGGGCCTCAAGGTGCTACTCTAATACAGACAAATAGATAATGAAAGTAATAATAGTAAAGTAAAGATGGTTGGATTCAGTAAACTCATTAATTTAGCCCTTTTTTTCCTCTTCCCAATCCAATCCTGATTTATGCATGTGCATTTATTTGTTGTATGCAAGTATTCACTGAATAGTTTGTACAGACAGATTTCAGCTATGTTGTGGGTACAAAATGTTCATTTGACTATGCAGTCTTCATTGTCTGTGGTGTGTGATTGGTCACCTAAATCATATGGTATTGTTTCTGCTCCCTGACTAAGGAACACATTTTAAAAAGAGGAGAGGAAACAGCAATTAATAAATAGAGAATAATGAACAATGCCTAATTCTGTTCATGCAGAAAATGTCCTTGTTCACATGTGGATACAGGTATTGGTACAAACAGCCATTCTTCAGGCATTGGTGTGAACAAAAATATGTCCATGTAAATGATTTGCAGATAGACCCCTTTTTAGGAAGGTACATAAGCACATGCCTCAATTTAAGAATGTACTTAAGTATCTTGCTGAATCAGGGCCATAGTGAATACTAAGAGATCTGAATGAGATGAAACGAAGCAGTGTTTCAGAATCTGAATGAATGGTTCTGCAGCATTTGATCAGGTGTGCTCTAGGGGGATCCTATCCCAAGTGATCAGAATATTGGTGGCTGTAATTTATGTTCTTGAGAATGGATAGAGGCAGGGGCCCCACATGGGAGGGGAAAAGGATACACTTTACCGGGGCCTGGAGGCCCTGGGGAGCCCAGCCCAGGTTGCAACCCTCATGGGTATGTATGTGGGAGGGGGCCCGTGTTACAAGTTTGTACTGGAAAAAAATTATGCTTTGGCCCTGGAGAGAGGGTAACAGAATCATTGGGATGTCACCAGAAAGCAAGAACTAGGACATTGGATAATAAATAAGCATCAAGAGGAAATGAACCAAAAACCACCACCATCTGTAGGTAAATATTGTTTGTGATAATATACAAGGGAAGGAAAGCCAATCTGTGTGTGAGAAGTATGTGTTTTGGCAGAACTGTGTTCAAGCAGAGTATTTTTCAAAAAATGTTTTCCAGGGCATGTAAGTAGGTCGCTGATTCAAAAACAGAAGTCTAGGTATGAGATTGAATGAATTTTTGATAGCACTGACTGGCATTGTAGAGCCTGATCACAATGAGTGCCGTTCATAGCTCCATGTTTAGGATGTACTGACAAGATTTTTTTTTTTTTCTTTCTTTGAACGTCCTGGTGGAAAGGAAAATAGCCCGCCCCCCCAAAAAAAGCACACTAACCTACACACCAAGCAAACAAAAATAAAATATTGCTAATGTTATGCTTCCCTTTCACAAAAACGAACAAAAATCAGAAATTGACTTGTTTCAAAGCCTTACCTAGATGCATAGTTAAGTCCTTTTCCCCCTGCCTGTCACAGCCATTATTTTTCAGTCTTTCTTTGGAGCTTGCTGGTGTCAATCCTTTATTGTTCAGAAGAGGTACTGCTGAATAATGAGAGGTGCCATCAGTCCAACCTGTCCTAAATACTTAGCATGATGCCTTTAAAACAATCCCAGACCCATTCTAGAATAGGGAAACAAGCTAAACAGGGCACCTTTTCTTTCACGTAATAGTGCAAGGCACTACCCACTGGACTGTAAAGTTGGACAGTGGTGAAATCATATTTTGAAAATATTTCAGCCTTCTTGATAAGGACTGAAGGTGAACAAGAGATTTGCAGCCAGAAAGATCTACCACTATAAAATTACTGGTATAATGGGATTTTTTCCTTTCTTCCTGTGTAACTATTTGTGTAGCACCAGCCATTCCTCATTTTCAGCTTCCTTCTGGGAAATGCTTTTTCAAGATCTTCAAGAATGAGGTTTCATGCTGAGTTGAGTCATAGTGCTAGTCCTGCTCTCCCACATAATACAGCAAGTGCACTGATGTTTATAGGCTGATGGCATCTCTAATACATGGACTCCGGGGAAGGAGACATCTCTGAGATATATGCAAAGATATATGCTCTGCTTGGAGAAGACCATTTCCAAAGCTGGCCGAGGAGGGTGGAAATCACACTGTGGAGGGAGACAGTAGTTGTTTATGCTGTTCTCCATTCATGAAATTTACAACCCAACTTGTAAATTCTGGCCCAGATGATCAAAGTAAGGAATCTACACAGGCACATGTACCATAAACATGCGGATACCCAAAGTGCACATACAAATCTTGCATTCACATGCTCAGGTATTCAGTTAAGCATGCACACAAATTGCAGGCAACAAATTAAACATTTGTAAATGTCTGTGACCTGTAGACCATATTTAACTTTGAAAAGTTGGGCTTCTACATCCAGCAGAGTATGAATAGTATTAAGCATTAGGGGGTGAATAAGTGGTAAAATGGAGATAAAACACTGTACAAGTAGCTACAGTGAATGAGGTAAAACATGGCTCATTACCAGGTTCTTGTCCATCAGATTTAGGTTTGCCCTTGAAATGAGAGTACACTGTCATTTCAAAATCCTGCTAAGGAAACAGAAGGAAACACTGTAGAATCTAGGTATTATTATCCTCTCAACCCTACCAAAATGAGTATCCCCCACACCCTGCTATTTTCCAATGCATATTTAACAGGCAGCCAGCATTGCAAAACAAGCAAGAAGTCCCCTTAAAACAAAATATGAGCATTATTTTGTTCACATATCTGTTTGAATTTCACCAGATACCATGGTGACTGATAAGTTAAAATGCCTAACATAATCAGATAGAGAGAACAGATGCTTGGTGATGGCTACACTCCTAATATGAGGTGTGTCATTACAGCTCATCAGATACATGGATGTGTCACCTCAGCAATGAGCCACCCTCAAAATAACAAGACTATTTTAACAAAGAGTTCAAGAAGAATAGAAGTCATAAAAGTTAGTGCTCAGCCTTTGGATCAGGTTCTTGTGATCAGACTCTTTTGCGGATAACTAATGGGTAAATGAAGCGGCAGAATAGAGTAAAAAGTGGGTAGTAACAGATTATCATTTCTATGGGTGCACATATAATTTATCAATGCACTTCAGAAAGCCGGTGGTTTTTAATCCTCTTGGTTTGCAAGTCACTTTGTGTGTGCAAGTAACTTGTTTTGTTGGATTAGTGGCTGTATGAGCACAGAAAACTGATTGAATGATACTATAGTTGTTGCCTCTCACAAGGAATGCTATCTCTGTGAGATGGCCAACAATTTTATGAAAAATGTCAATACTCTAAAATTATTTTAACTGTGAACCCATTTTAATATCTTTTAAATGTTTTGCTTATTTTTTAATTTTAAATATTATATTTTTATTTCTTATTTTTCATTTTCTCTTTTCTTCGCTCCTCCCCAGTCATTTTGAAAAGAAAAAAAAAATCAGTTTTCCAAAATTACTGAGGAGGGGAAGAGGAAAACAAGGAGAAAATGAGAAAGAAAAAAAAAAAAAAAAAAGAGGACAGAAAAAAAGGAAAAGGAAAACATGAAAAATATTTTATAAAATAAAAATATGAAAAAAATTTCAAAGTGGGCAACTTTCACAAAAAAAATTTCAACAACCAAAAAAGGCCATTTTCCCAAGAAAATCATTTATTTTGAAACATTTTGAGCAGCTCTGCTCTCTGTGAACTGGACAATCACAGAGAACCCTTCTTGGTTGTGAGACCCAAAAATCTCCTAAATAGCTGACTTAGGTGTATCATATTTGCCCATTTTCCTAGCAGGAGAAAAGGAGAGGACAGGGGTGCTAAGGGAGTTAAACTGATAGTCCCTTGAGTCTGTCCCCATCAGCCTTCATCAAGTTAGATGTGGGTGTGAGAGCAGGATAGAAAAAAAAACATTCTAGATTACACCTATATCCAACAAACAAATAAAAACTATCATTGGTTATTTTCCCATAATAGATCATAGGAATGTTTGCATAATTCACTTTAACTTTACAACAGATGGCCTAATATAGGGCTGATGAGAAAGAGTCTGCTACTTCAATCAGCTTCTTGCCATGCCTCTTGAGATGGTCAGCTAAAGTGAGTCTTAGAGGGCATCCTGAGGACATGATTTGATACCAGGAAGCTCCAAAAGTAGCCCAGCATTAGAGCTGAAATCAGAAGGGCTTTTAAGGTTACACTGTCAGCACCCATAGTGGTAGCTACTCTTGATTATACCCAGCTGGCCTTCTCAAATCAAAGCCTAATGAAAAGGCCAAGACATCTGGCAGATAGTGTGCCACCACTGCTATCATATCAGCCACTACAGGGCTGACACATTCTGTGGACTGTTAAACCCAAGCTTAAACAAACAAGCCCCCTTGGAGGAGTCTTTTATCTAATTTGGAACAACTTCCAACAGAGGGCTAGACTGCAGCATGTACAAGCCTGTACAGGGTATGGTGCTGAGTTGCACCATCCTGTGGAGAGCTCAGGAAGGGTTTGTGCTGTGTGATGTGCAGGAGTGTGCATGCTTGCACTGTCCTCTAGGCTGAACCATCCAAACAGGCAGGGATAACATGATTTGTATGCTCTTCTCCGCACATCTAAGGGCCAGTGTGATCCAGCATTTGAAAAGAAAAGCAGATATCTTTGCCCCTGTAGGATTTCTAGATCCTTGCCAAGGATTTCTCTTACTCTGAAAGATCTATCTGAAGAGCAAATGCTGTGTCTTTATAATACATTCTGTTTTAACAAGCACATAGCATATAGCTTCAGCATATTTTCACTGGGTAGAGCTACCATGCAACACTTACAAAGAAATTATTCCTCAAATCAATCATGGTTTAAAATCACTAGCCTACACATCCACTCCCTTGAATGTTCAAAGGATTGAGCAGAACTATAGCTACAAATCCCACTGGTCTTCATGGAGCTAAAACTCACAGAGAAGTAAAGCTGCCCAGTCAGATTCCATTTGGTTTAGTGTCAGTGAGTGATCTGTTCTCGTTTTGATTTAAAAACAAATCAAGCATTTAAATGAAAGTTCAAAGAGCCAGTTGCTGCAGAAGCTGTAATTGGTTCAATTATAGGTAAGATCTGGCTACTATTCTGGAAATATCGAGTCTTCAGCCAGGTACAGGAGAATTGTTTGCCCATATCGCGCGCACGCTCTCTCTCTCTCACACACACACACACACACACACACACACACACACACACACACACCTATTGCAGTTTTCTACATAGTGAAAATGTATTCACTAAAATAAAAACAACACTTCCTAAAATATAGCAAAAGCAAAAAACTGGGAAAATACCAATTCTTAGCTCAAATTGTTTGATAATTGCAGTAACACATTAGGGCCTAGACATATCATTTTTAGATATCACCTTTTCTCGACTATATGAAGGCTTCCTAAAACCACCCCAGGTGTGTCCTTATCTCACAATAGTACACGCTCTGTCCTTCCTTTAATGCTGAACTTAAGTCTGGTGTGAGGAAGGTCAAAAGCCAGCAGCTCTGTATTCTGATTACTCTGTTTGAACAATAAAATAAGGGTGCAGTGACTCTCTGAAGTGTTGGAAGCAGATAAAAACAAATCAAAATCCCCATCACCCTTTCAAGGGGAAGTCAGAACAATGCTCTCTCTCAATAATTTAATTGCCTTGTTTGCTTTTACAGGAAAACACCCACTGATTTAATCAAGCCCGGTTTCATTGTTGACTAGTTTATTGCTATAAAGTAAAACAGGGACTTTCTTAGGAAACTGGCTGACCATTGAAAACTCCTGTCCCAGCTTTTTATATGTGGAGGGTTCACATTGAGTGTAGACATCTGCTTGAAATAAAATTAGCTTGGATGAAATACAATTAGGTATTATATGATGCTCAAGTGCTGAGAAGCTGGTATGGCAGTGACTGTGCAAACAAGTGGTGCAATCACTGTGTGCTCAGCAACAGTTTATGCAGACTGAAGGACATTAAAGGGGGAGATTTTCATAGATCATTTAGTCCCCAACTTCCAGAGTTAGGCAGCTAACTCCCTTTATGCCTTTAAGAATCTCCCCCTAAAACAAACAGCTCTTTTGACTGACACAGGGAATGTTGACCAAGACACTGGCATTGTTCCCTTCTCTTTGAAAAATGCCCCCTGATCTTTAACTTTCCTGTAGAAAGCCTTCAGCTACAGGCAGAAAGGTTGACCTTGGTTTGGCATCTCATCTGAATGACGTGTTGACTTCAGAGAAGCTGCAGCTTCACTACATGCACCAACTGGTGAATGAGTATGTTGCATACCTCTCTCTGCCTGATCCACAGAGGATATGAACTATAGCTCAGATGGCAGCAATTCATGCTGTTAGCTGTGGAGATTGCTCATTCCATTCCTGACATGTCAACCAGGATGCAGATGTAACATACCTGGTTGTCATTTGAACATGGGAAAGTTTTATTTGCTTCAGTGCACCTACTGACATAATCATGTGCTTAAGTGCTCTGTGGAACTGAGGTTAAACTAACAGGAGATGCCATTAAGATTCCAGTGCTGCAAGATGCCAAGTGCCTGCTGTGAGTTTAACACTTAGATGACAGTGATGAGTGAAATGGGATTTGGTTCAGGGAGCCAGTCCATACCAGTCAGGGGTTGTGCCACCACCTGTCCTGCAGCCTTGGTGCCTTATAGTAACTTTACTGCTCTAGCTCCCAGCCCAGTTCTTCCAATCCTTCCTGAAAGATTGTGGCCCTCCATGGACCAGGGGTCCTGTCCATTGCTGGATCAGGAAGAAGGCCTGAGCTTGTTTAAAATCAGACTATCTGTTCAAAAATCCTTTCTTCATCTCTTGGTCCCTAGGGAATCTAATTTAAACTAGCATATGCTGGCCTCTCCAAGGGATGACTTAAAAGGTTTGATAACCCCAGGAAGTACATTAGTATCCCTCTCCTCCTAGAGGAATTACATACAATTCGACAACAACACATGTATAGTTGCATTTTTAACACAATGGACCCCAAAGGTATTAAACCTAATTCAATAAGGTTTAACTTAATTCAGTAAAGTTCTTAATTCCATAAGGTTTGTCCAGAATATTGTCAGTTTGTCACAAGTATTATACCAATTTTGTAGATAAGTAAACTGAGACAGAGAATTTCTATCAACCACAGGAAATTGGCCCCCCTTGCTGAAAACAATGGACAGCATGAGCGCCCTTGAATTGGTGCTGAAAATGGTTTAAGTGCAAGAGCTGACAGGTCAAACCATTGTCAGCACCATTATCAAAATTAACCTGAAGCTCTTTCTGCACTCGAAAATAGCCCTGATTTAGCATTCAGTGGCTAACAATCAGTGTAGCTGCATTGGTGCTCACCTCAAAATGCAGATACGGGCAAACCTCAGTGTGCATGATCTTATAAGCTAGGAGGAACCTTGATTAGCTCAATCAGTGCAAACCCTAAGTTGCCCTCATCTACACTTCAACACCAGTGCAGCTACACTGACTGCCAGCCACCAATTGCTATTCTCAAATGTAGACAAGCCCTGAGATTCAAGCACTGACTTTACTCCAGAGATGAGTTTGTCCCATAATTTCTAAAGATGAAACCCAAATTATTTAGCCTTTGAAGTGGCTGGATCATTTGCTTTGCAGTGAAGATAGCGTGAATTAGGAAATAATGAACGTGGACACTTTGTGAAGAAATAAAAACCTCATGTAATTTGGTCTCTGAAGAACACTGTTTCAACAAAAGGCTTAGTTTTTTTCAGAATAAAACAGTCTAATTTGCCTTCTGTGCTGAACTGTTTAAAATAAAGCTTTTTAATTCAAGTATTGAATTGGCCAAGCCTTTCACATGGGGCTGGTTCACAAACAGCTCTAACCACAGATTAGTGGTTAAGACACTCCTTGAATGAGCATTCTTTCCTTCTGCTAACTTTTCAGTTACACGTCCAAAGGGCAGGAAGATTAATTAATGTGCTAACAGAGCACATGGTATTTGCATGCTAATTACTGCTTAGAAGAAAAATCAGTATTCATCATGAGAAGCCATTCCTTCCTAAAATACTATGCCTCTTCTTAAAAAGTTCATAGCACTTTACTTTCTGCAGTGCTGAGACATGAAAAAAATGTGCGTTATATAAACAGACATGGTTTCTCCTTGCTTGTATGAATTTAATGCAATATTCTACCTTCATTCTGCTCACAGATATCCTATTCATGTCAATGGAGTTTTTGCACAAAGACCAAAGACATAATACTACATTCATTTTTTTTTGGTATGGTCTGGGGCTGATTCTCCAGTCACTTACACTGGTGTAAACTAGGAGTAATTCCATTTAAATCAATGGAGCTCCACTGGTGTAAATCAGACAGGAATCAAGCCCCCTCTTTTTCACATGACAGGGGCAATGATTATGCAGCTGCTTTCTTTTGTGCTCTTGTGGAAAAAGGAAAATGTTAAGAGTCTGACAAATTCTCTATTTTGCAGGGATAGGGAACACTGGAGTTTGCAAAATAATTACCGAAATGGACTCTGGTGAGAATACAGATATTAAGAAACAGGTGTGAATGGGCAACTCAGCAAAACCTGTGCACACAAAGGCATAATAAAATGCATGGGAAAGGCAATTTAGGGTTCAGTTCTGCAGGCTTTGTTCAGGCAAAAAACCTCTCATTGATTTAAATGAGACTTTTTCTTAAGAAAGGATATCAAACTCTAAAGTAACGACTCTAAAACCCCAATCCTGCAACCACTTATGCTTTGGTAATTTTACACAAGTAGTCCCACTGCACTCAACAGGATTATTCACATGTGTAAAGTTACTTATAGCATTGGATCCTACATGTTGCTTGTGTGTGTAAGGCTGTTTTCACTGGCCAAAAAAAAAAAAAAAAAAAAAAAAAGTGTTTTTACAATGAGATAATCAATGCACATTCACTGTTTTACTGTAAAATCCTGGCGGAGATAACTGGACAAGGTCAAGCTGGAGCGTGAGGTATAGTGATGACTTTCCCTAGCTACACGGCAGTAAAAACTGCCTGTGCATTCTACATAGGATTACATGGCAGGATAGCTAATGCGATAAAAAAACCTATAGCTAGATGGACTGGTAGAAACAGTATAACACAGGAATGCTCTCACTTAAAAACTATACTTTACTTAGTCTCAAGCCTACACACATCTGCAACAGGTTAATAAAACACACCCAACCCTCAATAGTTACTGAAGTTTGAAGTGTCTCTTAACAGTATAGCGGCAGCTTTCCGATTGGCCGGTTCTTCCAGCTGCCATTGGGATACCCCAAAATCTGTGTCCAAGAAGAGAGTCCCAAAGAGTCCAAACCTCTCCCCGTTTTATCCTTGTTAGTAGACTAACATGTCAAGAAAAAAACCTGTTAGGAAAGCAGTTTCAAAAGCTAATCAAGTGGTCGCCTCAAAGTATTAATTAAATAGATGTGTACCTGCAGAATCTGCATGTCTTGAGGCCCTGACAAGTATCTCCGAGTCCTAAAGGGCATGCATAGATAAAAATGTTTAAAAAAAAGACTCCCCTCCCCTCCCCACTCCTGGCTTAGTCATGCCAAGGCTGCACAAGCCTGCAGAAAAAAAGCCTACCAATTTCGGCTACTGTTAGTAACAAGTATGATAATCAGTCTTACACTATCAGGTGGTCCCTGGCCTTTTTACTGATCTATCAAAATCTCCCCATACAGTCCCTATGTGTATTCAACACATGGGTGTGCATTTAAGCCATGTGCCTGAGTCCGGAAATTCCAACAGTGTCCACTGATCACACATGTACAGTAGTCCTCGTGCTCCAGACTAAAGGCATCAGAGGCAGTGCAGGCCAATACCTCTCTAGTTCCTTCTTGCCACTGCATGGCTTGAGTTGGATCCTTCTGTCCACAGATTTCTCCAGTTTTTCTCTTTTGAAAACCTGTAAATAGTATCGTAAATAGTTTTAGAGTTATATGTTAGTATAGTTAGACTTTTATAGTATAATTTATATAGCTTGAGTTTTTCCCTTACTGGGACTCCCTCTCTGCAGTCTGAGTCCCAGGGTTCAAGAACTCTCTCTCCTGTCCTCGTTCCTTCTCTGTGAGCAATGATCACCAGTGTTGTCTCTACTGCTTGGGTGAGTTGCATATTTCTGCAAAGTGCAACATCTGTCACTCATTTCCATTGCAAACACACAAAGTATGTGAGCTTTGATTAAGGAAACACCTTATGAAGAAGACTATGAGACCGCACTGTTGTTTGCGCCAGGGAGACCTCCCTGTACATTGGCTCCAACAGACAAGTAGCACCTCTCCAAGTACGCGCTTACAAACAAAGTCTACTGCTGCTAAAAGCCCATGGAATCTTCTTCCAGGGCTTTTATGAGAGTAGGGGCACGCTAGCCTCCAAGCTGGAGGATGAAGCATGCAAAAAAAAAAAAAAAAAAAAAAAAAAAATAATTAATTTGTTAATTCAGTGGCACCAACACCGAAGCAAAAGGACCGACATCCGCCAACTTCATCCAGGAATGCTGGACCTGAGTCTTTGCTGGGACTGGCCCATCTTTCAGAGGACCAACCAACTACAGCCTCCTGGGACACATTGGAACCATTGGAACTCTCGAAACACCCCAAACACTGGGACATACAGACACTTACATTACACTGGAGAATATCTTTTTCCTTACCCTCAGTCTCGTCTCCTTTCCACGCTGGTCCTCCTGAGGGATTTTGCCACACTGAAGGATGCAACTACTTAGGTGGCACAGGAACCATCCCCTATCCAACTCTCAGGCAGAAGTGTCCACCCTCCAGTACCATCACCCCCTCAATGAAGAGAGAGAACTTCTCAGGCTCAAAGGAGTTGGACACACCAGTCGTTCTATCATCTCCTGGTAGGAAGCTGAGTCCTGACAGACAGAGGAGATCTGGATGCCTTCCTACCAGATATATCTTCCCCAGGACTGCTGCTATCTGATGCCCTGGGCCTCTCCCATAACCCGTTGTTTCCCCTCCTGCCCCAGCTGGTTGATCCCTCCTTTTGGCCTTATTGGAAGTGGGTGTCCCATGACAGACACTCCAGATCCACCCAGAAGTCAGACCACACCTCTTCTACTTGGCATCCACTGGATCCATTGGAGGATGAAGGGGTAGACATTGATCTGGATTCACAGGTACCAATGGGAAATTTCATCCTCATCTCTGGAAGAAGCCATGACTCCATCCTTACCACCTCTGCCGGACAACAATAGGCATTACCAGGAGCTACTGCAGAGGATAGCCAGTGACCTTCAGATACCAATGGAGAAGGTCCAGAGCTCACAACACTGGTGTTTGGATATTCTGCAGCTTACAGGTCCAAGCAAGGTGGCAATCCTGTTTAATGAGACCATCATGGAGCCAGCCAGAGTGGTCTGGCACACCTCAGCCTTACAGGCCTACCCACCTAGGAGGGCTGAGAGACACTATTTCATCCCCACCAGAGGGGCTGAATTTCTTTTCTCCCACCCACTGCCTGACTCACTAATGGTACAGGCAGCCATGGAGAGAGCAAGATCACAACATCCCAAGTCCACCCTGGGTGACAAGGACTAAAAGAGGTTGGATCTCTTGGGAAGAAAGAACTTTTCCTCTACAAGCCTGCAATTCTGTATTGCTAGCTATCAGGCCTTGTTAACGAAATATAATTTTAACAATTACTCCAAGCCAGTTGACTTTGAAGATAAGTTTTCCCCTGAGAATAGAGCCCACTTTCAGTCATGCATAGAAGAACGCAAGTTAGTGGCAAATAAATTCCTTCCAGCTGCAATGGATGCAGCGGACACAGCATTCCAAGTCTTGGCCACTGGCATAGTTATGAAGTGGGAGTCTTGGCTTTACTCTTTGAGGCTCCTCAGGGAGATCCAGAACACCATCCAGGACCTACCTTTCAATGAGTTGAAATTGTATAACAAGAAAACAGATGAATCCCTACACTCATTGAAAGACTTGAGGTTGACTGTACACTTTTTGGGAATGTATACCCTGGCCTGAGGAGAAAGCTCCAGAAGCAGGTATGTAGGTTGAGACTACAGTGAGGGTGTGCCTCTCTTTTCTAAGCCATCTGGTCTCGTGCACTTATGAGACACCATTTGCCAACCTTCATCTATGGTGCCTATGGGTCTGACTCCAGTTGGTCTACTCACCACATAGGAATCACATCAACACCAGCGTGACCATTCCCCCCAGGGTCATCACCTCTCTAATCTGATGGTGGAATCTGGAATGAGTGAGAGTGGGCATCCATTCAAAACTCCCACCTCAGTGGCACCATCATAACAGATGCATCCTTTTTGTGGTGGGGTGCTGACCTGAACAACCACACTGTACAAGGTACCTGGACCCCATGGGAGGACAAACTTCACATCAATTTACTGGAGTTGAGGGCAGTTCTCCTGGCATGCAGGGCTTTTCTTTTATATATTCACGCCATATGCAAGGAATGTCAAACAATATCGCTGTACATATTCATTTACATAAACAGGGTGGAGCAAATCTCTTCCCCTTTGTCTGGAAGCAGTCAGGCTTTGGAACTGGAACTGCATCAGAAACTGCGTAATTATCCAAGCTGTATACCTTTCAGGTGCTCAAAACTCTTTAGCACACAACCTTAGCAAACACCTCTTTACAGACCACTAGTGGGAGATACACAGCTCTGTCCTGAGCAAGATATTTGCTCAGTGGGGAACACCTCAGTGGGATCTCCTTGTGTTCCAAACAACTTCCCATGTGTTGTTCCAGAGAAGCTATGGGTCACAGTTCCCGGGGTCATGCTCTCCTGTTGGCATGGACAGACCAACTCAGGTATGCCTTTCCTCCAATTCCTCTATTACCACAAGTCTTGAGAAAGAACCACCATGACAGGACCTTTCTCTTAGTACCCAACTGGCCCAGACAGTTTTGGTTTCCGGAGCTTCTGAGAACGTCGGTCCATCTTCTTATCATGATTCCCCCTTTCTCAGGTCTCCTTAGGAAGGGGGCAAAATCAGACATCCCTATTCAGATCCACTCCATCTCATGATCTGGTGTTGGGATAGGCATCCAAACTAGAATGCTGTTGTTTGGCACCCATCCACACTATTCTTACTCAAAATAGGAAAGACTCAAGTAGGACCTACTATCTAGCTAAATGGAGTTGTTTCTCTATCTGGGCTCAGCATAATCAGTCTTCTCCAGGCTTTGCATGTATCCCAATAGTTTTAGATTATATCATCATTAAAAAACTCAGTCTTTCAATTAACTCCCTGTGGGTCCATCTTGCAGTGATCAATGCCTTCCTTCCTCTCAATAGACAGACAATTCCATTTTCACTCACCCAACAGTGAGATTCATGAAAGGCTTAGTCAGAACTTTCTGCCAGTGGACTAACCTACACCTCAATGGGATCTCAATCTTGTCTTGTCAGTACTCACCAAACTACCATTTGAATCCTTAGCAACATATTCCATGTCCCACTTGTTCATGAAAGTTGCATTTTTAGTTACTATTACTTCCTCCAGAAGGGTAAGAGAGATGGCCGCCCTCATAGCAGATCCACCATATGTTATTTTCACAAGGAAAAAGTCTGCTTTTGACTCCACCCTCAATCCCTCCCCAAGGTTATTTCTGAATTAATTCTATATTAGCCAAACTATCCACTTCCGTTTTCTTCACAAAACCCCATGCTTCTGCCAGAAAAAAAAGAATTCATTCTCTCAATGTCAGATGTGCGTTGGTGTTCTATCTGTAAAGACCACATTTATCAGAATATCACCAAGGATATTTCTTGTCATAGCAGAAGGGTCGTGAGGACAAGCATTATCCTGACAAACAATCTTTAAATGGATTTCTGGGTGCATCATCACATGCTGCCAATTAGCACATATCCATTCACTTGACAGCATCAGGACACATTCCATAAGAGCACAAGCTGCCTCTACAGCAGCGGTTCTCAACCGGTGGTACGTGTACCACCAGTGGTACACGGAAGACGGCTCGGTGGTACGCGAGGCAAACCTCGCCGCCGATTCCGCTGCTGAATCCCTCCCTCACCGCCGCCGATAAACCCTGCCGCCGCCAAATCCCCCCCCCTCGCCGCCGCCGATAAACCCTGCTGCCACCGAATTCTTTCCCCCCTCACCGCTGCCGATAAACCCTGCCGCCACCGAATCCCCCCCTTGCTGCCACCGAAAAACTCGCCGCCGCCGAAAGTCCCATCCTCCCTGCCGCCGAAAACGGTCAAACGGCGGCAGGGCTTCGGCGGAGGGCATCGATCCCTGCACGCAACCCCGCCAATTTACCGAGTTCTACTCGGGCCAGTACAGTCAGGTGAAGCGGTACTTGACCTGACTGTACCTGATCTGAGTGGTACTCTGTAAAAAAAGGTTGAGAACCGCTGCTCTACAGCATCCCTGGAGGAAGTACCAATACTGGACATATGCAGAGTGACTACCTGGAGTTCCATTCACATATTCACAAAACACTATTCAAGCCTCTGCTGCAGATGCAGCAGTGGAAACCACAGTACTTCAAGCATCTTTGCTGCCAGCCTCAGACCCCTCTCCACTCTGAATACTGCTTGTCAGTCACCCACATGTGGAATACACGTAGGGATCAGTATGTGAAGAAGAAATGAAAGTTACTTACCTGTAAGTGGAAGTCCTCCACTATCTGCCCTCCTCTCCTCAGTTTGAATCCTATTGGATTTGCGGTAAGAAGAGGAACTGGAGAAGTGTTGGTTCATGCTGCTTCTTATGCCCTCTGTCTAGAGCACAAGAACTACTGAGCATGTGTGGGCCAATGGAATTTCTGGGCTTGGGCACATGGCTCACATGCGTGCCCACATGTGGAATACAGATAAGAGACCAATCTCAAAGAACTTCCAGTTACAGGTAAGTAACTTCCATTCTTCAGATGTGTTAGCAGGTCAAGTTAAAAACTACAGGAGAGACAAATGTTTACTTTAATCTGTTAAAGTGGAGTTACACCAGGGATTAATTTGGCCCAATGCATAGGTTCAGCATAGATTGTAAAACATGAAAAACAACTAAAATATCCAACTATTTGTAGAATTGGGTTGCTGCTGAGTGCTAAAGGTAATGCCTTAGCCTGCAGAAGTGATCCAAACATTGCTTTCCTCCATGCTGGAGAGAAGCCTTTTCAATTTATCCCATCAACAAAAAGTTTGTCTTATTCCTGCCCATTTGCCAGGCAGTGACTTGAATCAAAGTGAAATTGTAAAAGAAGGAATAAAAAGCAGAGGACATTAGACCAGCCATAAAATTAATATATCCAATGAAAAAACCTAAACACAGTTTCAGAGGCAGCCCTGGGGAAAAAATATAAATGTAGAACACAAGGTTTTCGTGAGCCCAGAAACAAGCTGAATAAGGACACAATCTGACTCACTTTGAGAGCTATTCTTGAAACTTTTAGGACCCAATCCATAGCCAGTGAAGTCAACGGAACGACTCCCATTGTCTTTCTCTGAGTTTTGGCTCAGGCACTTATAGACCTATAAATTGCTCCTTTAATATCAGAAATAGACGCTTTTCTTGATCCTAATCGAAGGTGGGAATTTTTCTTAACAGATATCATACTATGAAAGGAAACTGTTGAAAAGAGATGGCCAAAATAATTGCAATAAAAGGCTAAACTACTTGCTCATTTTCTAAGCTATGTATGTTGCGCTTCAATACCAACTTGAAAAAATGACCCTCTTTGTTAAAAGATTACACTTTTTGTAAACTTTATAGAACAGGACAACATGAAAAGATACGGTGATTAAATACAAAACATGACACTCTTGGAACCTTCTGGTTCCACTGGTAAGCACTTGGAAAACAGGAACTACCTAAATTAAGGTTAACTCCAAAGAATGGAGATGTGAACAGAAAAGGGTGTGAACAGTCAAAGGGAAACTTTAGTTAGCAGCTGCCAAACTATTTGCAAGTATTATAATCCCTATTTACCCAGCTTTAATGCTAATAATTGTCAAAATAAGCAACAGGCCTCACCAGTTACTGAACCCAAATCTCCTTTACTGCACTTGAGCAGTTTAAAGTAGGTTTAAAGCCTTCTGGCCAGATTGAAGGAGGGGAGCAACCAGCAAGGGTCAAGGCTGTAGGGCACTGAGCACTGTTTCTACTTTGCTGGTCTAATAGTTCATAGAGGGCCACTGCAGAGTCTGACTTAAAGAAGCCCTGGTGATTTGGAACTGTCTACTCATCAGGTCTGTGGTCTGTTTATTCGGGTTTCAGGCTGATACCTGGAATACCTACTGAATCTGGACTGTTCTGAATATGAATTAGGATTTCACTCCTGTGTGTGTAAATGCAATATATAAAAATATACATGCAGTCAGCTACTCTCATACTGCACACCCCCCCCCAATACTTACACACATGCATGCATTGTTTTAGATTAATTACTCATACGGAACTTGTTGTTTTGGAGCAGTATCTGGGAGGGGTAAACAGATCAGCACAGAATGACTCATGGGATGTGGATTGTTTTCACTGGGGAAGAACAAAAACACTAGAGCAAAAGAGTCCTATTTTAAATGGAGGTTTCCACACTGATTGCAGACTCTTGCCTAAAACCGGCAGACTTCCCACAGAACAGATCCAAGATACTACCCTTAGGTTACAGCTACACTAGTGCTCTAGTCTAACATAACCGCTGTAAGCCTATGGGAAAGAGGTCTCCCATCAGCTTAACTACTCCAGCCCTGTGAGCAGCAGTAGCTATGTCTGCAGGAGAAGCTCTGTCTTAAGTCAGTATAACTTACGTCGCTCAGGGGGATGGCTTTTTCACACCCTGGGAAACAAGTTATACCACACTAAGTGTTAGTGTAGACATAGCCCTAGAAACAATATCAGTTAAAGCTGGCAGTCAAGCCAAGTTGCATTACAAGCTCAGAAGAATGTAGCGAGGCTCTGAGTGGGAAAAGCCTCTCCTAGTTCTGACTTGCAAAGCACACAGCTTTCAGCTCTGATTTCAGCAGTAAGGCCCAGATTTTCAAAGGTATTTAGGTGCCCAGTTCCCATTGATTTTCAGTGGGAGTTAGGCATCTTAATAGCTTTGAGTTTCAAGTCTCAAATAGCTGTGAGCTCAAAGATCATTGTGGGCATTCACATTATGCAAATGAATCCTCACTCAGTTTTTATGCAGCCTTTATCGGGCAAAACTCTTAGAGCCAGATCCCCAGCTGGAGTAAATTGGCATCACTCTTGACTTCAGCTGAACCACCTTGACTGACACTAGCTGAGAATCTGACCTTTAGTGAGGAAGGACTGGATAAAGACTTCAGGATTTGGTTCATGGTGTAGTCCAATGAAAAGTGACGTTTCTAGGACCTGGTCTACACTTGGAAATTATATCTGTAAAACTTTGTCACTCAGAGGTCTGAAAAATCCATACTCCTGAGTGATGCAGTTAAACCAACCTAACCCCCAGTGTAGACTGCATTGGTCAACAGGAGAATTCTCCCATCGACCTAGCTACTGCCTCTTGGGGAGGTGGAGAACCTATGCTGATGGGAGAAGCCCTCCTGTTGCTATAGCTAGTATCTTCACCGAAGTGCTACAGCAGTGCAGCTGTGCCATTGCAGCATTTTAAGTGTAGACAGACCCTAGGTCCTGTAAATCTCCCTCCCAACCTGCAGGGTCCTAGAGCCCGGGCACCAGCCCAAGCCTGGAAGTCTACACAAGTAATGAAACAGGCCTGCAGCCTGAGCCCTATGAGCCCAAATCAGCTGGCATGGGCCAGCTATGGGTTTTTCTTTGGTGTAGACAGACTCTCTCTCCACATAGCTTCCAGAGCACTGCAGGGTTCCTCAAATTTGAGGGCCTGCTGGAATATGTTGATTTCCAAGAAAAAAGAATTTTGTTTAGCAAAAGTCTCAAAAGCAATCACATTTCTTTCTAAGAGTGTCAGGTAACAGAAAATGCTCCTCAGACCCCAACAAACCCAAGGGCTGTGGCTTGGTGAATTTTGTAAACAGTGCAGTCTAAATCTTTTGCATTCAGCTGTATTCCCCATGCCATTTCCAGCTCTGTCCTGGCTTCTTCTCCTTCCACCGATTGCTAAGCTGCTCTCCTCACTGGTAATGTCAGAGTCTGCTTTAGCACTTGATCTGGTTCCCCATTGTTTCTGCAGTTCAGTCTTTCAGGCAAACTTTTCCCATATATGCCGATTATCAAAGCTTTAGTTCCTGTGTTCCCACTTAAAAATATACTCTATAAAGTTTTGCTGTTTTTTTAATCAGACACAATGTGCCCTTTTAAAGCAAGCAATTTTAAAATAATGGAGTATAAGCGTCTCTTGACCTTTCCAAACATCCCATGACGTTTACCACATTGTATGGGGTTTTATTTTATTTTTGTTTTTAGCAACTAGTTCGTTTTTTATGGGAAAGTAGTTTTTATATTAAAACACCACACTGTATGAAGTGAACAGTAGCACTTTCCCAGGCTTAAGATAAGCTGTGGTGCCACAATTAGAGGGTCCTATCCTACACACACTAACTCACATGAGCTAAGTGTTGCATCCAACGCAGGGGAATTCTCTATTGACCTCAGCATGACATATAAAGAGGAACTTATTGCAGAACTAAAATTTAATTGTAATTTAGATACAAGTGGTCATGACTTGATCACATTTATAAAGTGCAAACAAAATGAAGTCCAGACCAGTGATATACATATATGTATTGTGGCAAGGTGGGCCTGTTTTGCCCCGTGGGTCTGCGCTCCTTATGGCTATGCCGGTGGTGTGGCTGGGTGGGAGCGGGGGCGCGCCGATCCCGCCCTCTACCCCGGGTCCCGACCCAGGGACCCTGCAAGGAGTAGCCTCAAATAGCTTAGTCCAAGGGGCTACTACCTTCCCTGGGTCGCTCTTCTGTAGCCCCCCCCTGGCTTGTGGCTCTCCTTCAGGCTCTTTGGGGCCGGCGTCCTCTGGTCTTGGTTGCACAGGCTCCTTCTTACCTCCCGTGGCTGGGTGCTCTCACCACACCCACACTAGCTCCTCCACCGGCTCCACACCTTGCAGCAGCTCAGCTCCGCTCCGCTCCTCTACTGACTCCACACCTTGTAGCAGCTCTACACAACTCCCTCTCAGCTGCCCCCATCTGCCTGACTAGGAGGCTTTTAACTGCTGGGGCAAGTTCCTTGATTGGCCCCAGCTGGCCTGATTGGCCTAATTGCCCTGGAGTGGCCGCAGCTGGATCACCCAGGGAACAAAGATTTGCTAAGCCTGGGGCTGATATATATGCCTTCCAGCACCCTCCTATAGCCGTCAGGGCTGGCCCCATCACAGTACTTAGTGCATTAAAAGGGCCAATTTAAAAAAGCTGAAAACAATTATGAGCCAGATCACCGGGGAGGAAGAATTTAATCAGAAAAATCAGAGTAATAACTGGGAATTGTTTAAGAACATTTTACTAGATGCCTAAAAAACCGCAGTCCCATCAACAAAGGCGGCGGCCATAGTGGTTAAAAAACAGCCTGGTTTAGAGGGGAAGTGAAAGCAGTTATAAAAAAGTTAAAAAATATATAATAAATGGAAAAAAGGGGAAGTTGATAGTAATGAATATAAATCAGAAGTTAGGAAATGTACAAAATCGATAAGGGAAGCAAAGGGACACAAGGAGAAATCTTCAGCCAGTAGAGTTAAGGAAAATAAGGAGTTTTTTGTTTTTTTGGTTTTTTTTAAAAGTATATTAGGAACAAAAAGAATCCTAACAATGGCATTGGTAATAGTAGAATCATCAGTACTAATGCAGAAATGGCAGAAGTGATCAATAAATTTTTCTGTTCTGTATTTGGGAAAAAGACAGATGATGTAGTTGTATCATATGACACACTCATTCCACTAGTATCTCAGGAAGATATTAAACAGCAGCTTCTAAAGTCAGACATTTTTAAATCAGCAGCTCTGGATAACTTGCCTTCAAAAGTTTTAAAAGAGCTGGCTGAGGAGCTTGTTGGACTATTAACGTTGACTTTCAATAAGTCATGGAATACCAGGGAAGTTCCAGAAGATGGGAAGAAAGCTAATATTGTGCCAATATTTGAAAAGGGTCAATGGATTGTCCCGAGTAATTATAGGCCTGTCAATCTGACATTGATCTCGGGCAAGATAATGGAGCATCTGATATAGGACTCAAAGAATTAAAGGAGGGTAGTATAATTAAATCTAATCAACATGGGTTTATGGAAAATAGATCCTGTCAAACTAATTTGATTTTTTTTTTTTTAATGACATGACAAGTTTGGTTGATAAAGGTAATAGTGTTGATGTAATATAGTTGGACTTCTGTAAGGCATTTGACTAGGTACCACATGACATTTTGATTAAACTAGAATGATAGCTTGATTAGCTGGGTGCAAACAAACAATATGTTGTAATATGACTAAGTGTAAATGTATATATCTAGAAACAAAAAATGTAGGCCATAGTTACACAGTGGGAGACTCTATCCTGGAAAGCAATGACTCTGAAAAAGATTTGCGGGCCCTGGTGGATAGTCAGCTGAATACGAGCTCCCAGTGCAACGCTGAGGCCAAAAAGGCTAATGTGATCCTTGGATGCAGAAACGGGAATCTCAGGTAGGAGTAGAGAGGCTATATTACCTCTGTATTTAGTACTGATATGACCGCTGCTGGTATACAGTGTCCATTTCTGGTGTACACAATTCAAGAAGAATGTTGATAAATTGGAGAAGGCTCAAAAAAGAGCCATGTCATTGATTAAAGTATAAGAAAAATTGCCTTATAGTGACAGACTCAAGGAGCTCAATCTGTTTAGTTTAACAAAGAAAATGGAAAGGAGTGACTTGATTACAGCCTAAGTACTTATATGGGGAACAAATATTTGGAATGGGCTCTTCAGAGAAAATATAACATGATCCAATGGCTGGAAGTTGAAGCTAGACAAATTCAGATTTGAAATAAGACTAACTAAAATAACTAGAAATACATTTTTAATTGTGAGCGTAATTAACCATTGGAATAACTTAACAAGGGTCCTGGTGGGTTCTTCACCATGGACAATTTTTAAATCAAGATGGGATGTTCTTCTTAAAGATATACTCTAGGAATTTTAGGGAAGGTGTATGGCCTGTGTTATACAGAAGGTCAGACTAAATGATCATAATGGCCCCTTCTGGCCTTGGATTCTATTCATCTATTAAAAGTGTTGGCAGCATCAGGCATATAATATGGCAGTGAACAGTGCTACTTTGTATGATATCAGATGCCAGAGGATAAGATAATAAATTCAACACCAAATCCCAGGAGATAGTAAAACAGGGTTGAAGTACAGATTAAGACCAAAAAATGTGACTGTAAAAATGGCACCTTCTTACTCAATGGACCCGCTCCCTTTGCCTGTTCAGAGTCCAGTCTGCTCTGATACACCATAGAAAGTGCCACCCCAGATCAGACGAGAGTCTCTCCAATCCAGTGTGCTGTCTCTGATAGTGGCCAGTACCATGTATTCCATGAGTTACAAGAAACACTACAGTGGACCATTTTTTGCTCTATAATGTATCTTACTCTGATCTGGAGTGGTTGGGAAACTGGCAGACCAGGTGCCAGCTTATGCCAAGGCCCTTAGGCCTCACTAAACACTAACAAATGCATAGCTAGAAACCAGTCTCTCCCCCTGTGTGTAGTATTGTTAATGTCAGATAAATGTGTATAGTGTTCAGATTTTACAAAATGCTTGTAAATTGCTGCAAGCATTAATTTCACTTACAACCGCTATATCCCATGCTATAAGGTAATATTTAAGTGCTTGGTCTATAGCTGTAAAATGTTTATTCTGAAGCTTTGTAACTCACCAAACAAGACAAAATAACTTCACTTAATACAAAATGGGGAATTCCTACAGAAGATGTTATTTCCTGCCCATCAGGAAGGACTACTGAATCCAAATGGGCCATTGTGAAACAGACTGTCGATTGCTCCTCCCACCCACCCATGAAGAGGTTACATGCAGAGGCATTCATCCCATAGGTTTGAATTCTGGGAGAAGGAAATAAAAATTCCTGTTAAGGAGAAATTATTATTCCTTTGCTGCCTGGACTCTGAGGAATAAGGATTTCTAAGCATGAACAAGGAGTCTCCAACAGTTTAACTTGGGTTAGCCCTAACAGACACAAAGTTTGCTTATTATAAAAGTTTCTATTATCTTTTAGAACCTAAGGCTGTAACTCATTTGTGTGTATATGTTGCCTGTTTTAACCTTGTAAATAACTCATTTATTTTTCCTCCTTAATAAATCCTTAGTTAGTTACTATAGCATTGGCTGCAAGCATTATCTTTGGTGTGAGATGTAGAGTGCAAATAGACATGGGGTACTGGTCCTTTGGGACTGAGAGTAACCCGAATATTTTGTGATCTTTGGTGTAAAGTGACCATCTATCACAGTCAGGCTGCCTTGGTGGCAAGGTAGATTGGAATGCCCAAAGGGACTCTCTGTAGTTTATGTTGAAGCTGTATAGTGCCTGAAGACTTTACCCTTGTTACTTGGTTGGTGAAATCTAAGTATACAACTCACAACCAGTTTGAGGTTTATTCCCTGCTTCTTAATAGTCTGCCCTGAGGTTGGTATTCTTGCTTATGAGCCACTCCAGTGTGACAGTGGTCACCTCTAAAAGAACAGGGTATTCAGGCTCCATGGCTTATTCGATCCTTGGCCCAAGCCCGCAAATTAAATGTCAGTCATAGAGGTGTTTTTTCTGATGGGAATACTTGTCCACTAAGAAATGATGAAAACTACAAATCAGTTTGACACTGATCTAACAACCTTAATCTCCAGAAGGCAATGCTGTGAATAACAATGTGTGGTGTTTGTTTCAATGGAATTGTTACAGTTCTGCCCCTGTGGGTGTAAAGTTTCATTTGGAGCTGTTATGGATTAAGAGGCAGAGTTCAAAGTACTGCCTATTGGGAGATAGGTTACTTCATAGATTTTAAGATGACATGGGACCATTGGGATCATGTAGACTTCTTGTGTAACACATGTACATAGAATTTCACCAGAGTGATTCCTGTGTCACAGATGAGTTTTGTGAGACAACGTACCACAGTGCATCCCCCAAAACAGTGTATCTTAGATTGAAAGGTCTGATTAAAAAAGCCCCCTATGGGGCATTATTCATTATGTTATTGAGACAGTAGCCTCTTATGGTTCCTCAGCTTTCTAGCCTGTCTGGTTAATGGACACAGAGATACTAGTCTTTGTGGGTCAGTTCTTGTGGAGTTAACATTCCCACGTGTAAAATTCATACGTTATTTTTGGTGAAAAATTGGCATTGGACATGTGAAGTAGCCACTCTGATGGACACCTGTGTTAATTATACAAGAGGCAGTAGATTGTCTTATAGATATATGGTCTGTAGAAAGTTACAGCTGGTTCAATAGACTCTTCCCTCTGGAAATTATTACAGCTAGAATGCTAGGCAGGAAGTCCAGTTTTCTTGCCATTTGGGACCCACTTATCTCACTCTTGCTCCTTTTTCCAAGCAACAAACTGACACAGTCCCTTTTCTGTTCATTACTGAATTGGTGGTGTTGTTGCTTGATTCCCTTATTGTTTCAATAATTGCTGAACCTTCTTGCATAAACACACTGTCTGAACGAGGATGTTGAACATGTTTCTATTTTAACAACACTAATTACAAGCTGATATTCCCAGAACGTTTTGTTTGTTTGATCTCTTATTACATGTGTAAACTGATTCCTTTTCCTTCCCCCCCTCACCCTCTCACCCCTCCATTTTTGTTAATACATTTAGTCCTGGGCCTCACCTATCAAATTTTCATTTCATGTCCATGGGTGGGTTATAAACCCTTGGAAATAGAGACATGCTGTAACTAGTGGATTCCAGTGTAATTCAGTCTTTAAAAATTATCATGAGAATTTACCAGCCCCAAACCAAAATCTACTTGTTTGTCCTTAGCATGAACATGAGAATGAAAAAACAAATGATACTGTACTCACTTTTCTCAGATGATTTTCCCTTGTTGAGAAGATTTTTTTTCAAGGCTGCTATAATTAATATGAAACAAGGTCAGTATCACCTTAAAGAAAGTAACTGCCTAGGAACAGTCTTTCTGATAATGGAGTTTATAGTTATATAGGGACTTAGAGTTTCAGAAGCAGTCTCCCATTGTTTATCCAAAATTCATGCTATTTAGATGCCTAGCTATCTGATTTGACATGCCAGTTAAGTAATTTGATGTCTAAATGACTTCAATCAGCAAATTAACTATTTACAGGTGAAGCTTTGAGACTGCAAACTGCATCCAAAATTGAGAAGGTCATAAACATAGTTGTAGGTTATGATAATGTCTCAAAGTTCAGAGAATATTTCTTTGTACTGAACACCAATAAACATTACCAGACAAAAGCAAATTAACTACAAGAAAAGCTTTGGCAAAGGTTTCCATTTTCCTTTGTCATCATTCAGTTTGAAAAAGAGGCCCCTCTGAATGGCAGACCTCCCTTGCTTTGCTCTACAGGGATTTTAAAAATCTTTCATTTCAAGTTCCTTCCCCATGCTTTCCCCTCCCAGGAATTGGTGTTCCTTCATGAAGTCCCAACTGGTCACGTACACAGTTGCCTGCAAGAAAGAGAAGTATGTGATTAAATCACAGCAGCCTTGTTCAAATGGAGCTCCCGCAGACTGCCAGAAAATCATGTAAGTCTCCTCGGTGGTGGTGGTATTTGTATTACAGTAGTGCCCAGGAATCAGACCCTGTTATGCTAGGCACTGTACAAACAGAACAAAAAGATGGTCCCTGTCCAAACGAGCTTACAATCTAAGTATTAGCCAAGAGGCAACAAATTGGTATAGACAGATGGAAGAGTTTAAGTAAACAATGAGCGGTATGGGCCGGCATGGTAGGTAGTGGTCTCTGCACACCAGCAGTCTAGTCATTGCCAAGTTATTTATAGGTATCACAGAAATGAGAGTTTTGAGGAGGGATTTGAAGGAGGACCATGAGGCTGTTTTGCTGATGTTTACAGGGAATGCCTCACAACCATTAGAGGCTGCACAGGAGAAAGCATGAAGGTGTTTGAATTTTTTTTAAAAATGTCATCATAGGCCAATTGGAGGTCAGCATAAACAGTTAATAGGTAAGGTGGGGTTTGATTGTGAAGGGCCTTGAAAGTGAATAAAAGTGGTTTATGTTGATGTGGTAGAAAAGGGGGAAGCCGGTGAAGGGATCAAAGAGAAGGGTGACATGGTCAAGGTGATGGGCTAGGAAAATGTGTAACAGTAAAATAAAACAAGCAGCCCTAACATCCTGCCTCTTTACATACCTCATAAAATTAGAGAACCCAAGGAATGTGTGTTTAATTTTTCCATTATCTGCTTCTTTGATGGCTTCAGTAAAACCAATGAAGGCAGCTGAACCTTTTCAAAAGTTCCTAAGCAACTCAGTGTATGTATTCACTGCAAAAGAAAGTGTGTTCTTAACTTGGGTTAGCTAATGTGTGTTAAAATAACAATGAAGGCGTGGCAACTAAGCATTTAACTCAGGTTAGCAGCTTGAGTTCAACCCCAGGCTTCTCTAAAGGCTTTAGCTCAAGCTGTGTTCACTGAAATTGAAAGCCAAACTGTCTTGTGTTCACGGCTATTTCAACCTGTGTTAGCTAACAAAGGTTAAGAAAACACTTTTTTTTTCTGTGAAGACATACCCTTAGAAACACAAGTCCCATTCAAAGCTAGTGGAGACTTGTACTATGTCACTTATATGCTTTTTAAAATCCCAAAACTTAGCTTAGGCATCTTTAACGGAGGGAGTCCTTACATGTGATGTCTTTATTAAGGGAGTCACTAACTGAACTGAGGCATTCCTTACTGATCTGTGCTTAAACACACTAAAAGAGAGGCTGAGTCAGAAATCATTAAGACCCTGATCCTTAATGGTAAACCCTTACACATGCTTATTTCTATGCAATGTGTCTGACTCTAATGGGACTACTTATAATGCATAAAATTAAGCACACTGTAACTGCAGGCTTAGGGCCTAAGATTGCATTGGGTACTATTCCCTTAGAAGATAATGGCTGTGCAAGAAACAGTGGCAAGAGCTTAAGGTACCAGTACTGGTACATTTGATAGTGGTTGGAAAACACTTGCTGAAAGGGAGACTTTCTAGTGAAAAATAATATATTTAATAGCCACCCACACATTCTTACCCAGGTTATTAATTTATTATTAAATCTAGTTTTTTGAAAAATCTTATTTATAAACAATTTATAATGCATTAATTATTATTAAATTAATGAATTTTTCCACTGCCCTGAACACTACAAGTAGACTGTCTAGTTTCATGTTTGTGTCTAACCATTTTAAAATTTTCTCTGGTACCAGCACTATGTTGCAAGCTGCAATAGAATGTCTGTTTAAAAATAAACAGTTTCAATTAGAATTTTTTTTAAAGTCACAAAAAATATTCGTCAGCATTTGGATTTTGAGAGAAATTTGACCTGAACATATAATCTTTCTGTGGTGTTTCTGATAGTTACACCAAAAACAAAACTGTAATAATGTGTTCCTTTAAGGCCACCATATAATAGCAGGAGACCCCAACACTTTTGTAATTCAATCCAACTCCAGCACTTGTGGAAGCATTTATTTACAGTGTGGAATAAATTCTGGAGCACTGCTAATTAAAAAATGGTAACCTATACCTCTGAATGTAAGTGGATTTACATCTGCAAAACACTGCAGAAACTAGCATTCGGTTGCTAACATTGGATTCCTTTATTGACATTTTCATAACGATACTGCTTTTCTGAAAGAGGCCTGTAGCAAGGGAGCCACTCAAAAATTAGTATGAAAACAAATCACAGTTTATTTAGATGGAAAAGAGTGCTCTCACTACATAGGAAGTCAGAATGCTCCGTTGAGCAGCCTAGATGCATGGATTATTATGATTTCTTAGTCACAAACTGCTTTCTGTACTAGCCATCTAGGACAGTATTAGGACTAGATTACATTGATTTATACCAACTGAGGATCAGGTCCTTAATCTCCAACTGTTTTTCATTTTCCAGGTACAGGGCAACTTTGAAGCCAGTGTATCGCGTGAAACAGAAGGTTTTAAAATCTTTGTACTGGAAATGCTGCTCTGGTTTTATTGGCGAGAACTGTGAACACCGTGGTAAGGAAAGTTAGAGAGTGAATGTGAGAATTAAGATTAGACATCAGTTATGGCGGTTTTGATGGGGGACAGGGAGAACTACAAGGTAGGTGGAACATATAGTCCCTTCACACCACAGAATAGGGGAAACTGACAGCTGCCTGGCTGACACAGTAATGCATGTATTAGGTAATATTACCTCATCCACCTTGTCCCACTAATATCCTGGGACCAACACGGCTACACCACTGCATACAAAAATGCATGTTGATCATGATCATAAGAGGAGCAAGAAGCCCAAACTGCAACATTGTTATTAGACAACTTCACTTTTTAATTAAGAGGACACAGTGAGAACAAGTCAAGGAAGGTTTTTCACTGAATTCTAATCTCACTCACCTGCCCATATAAATGCTGTAATTAAAAAGCGAGTTTCTCGGTCTACTTTTGCGGGTTTGGCTCTCTTTTTGGAGGGCAGATTTAGCCCTTTTTAAAGCAATGCGTATTTTGGAACGTATACTACTACCGGCCATTCTTTCATTTATACTATTAAAAGAATATTATCAAATGTAGTGCATTTTATTTGGTAAATGAGTAGAGACTAAACACAGCTACTCTAATTCCCCATTTGCACAATAGCATTATGGCTGATAGGCACAATGTGCAGGAATTTTTAGTTAACTGTAGAGCCAGAAAAAGAACTTTGCAGAGATTTTGGTGGGAGCCACAAAAATACTAGTAATTTGTAGGCATTTTTAAATTTTAAACATACAAAGAGAACACACAAACATTCCCATCCAAATTTTTAAAATGTGTAATGTAGGTCCAATTTTCAACCTAAGCTTTTAAATTAAATGTTAAACACCAGTGTACAGTCCTTCCTAGCTCATTTCTTAAAGGACAATAAATCAGCATGAATAGAAGACCTACTGAGGCTTTAGTATTGGTTAAGCAGTGATGTAAGTGTGTGGTATTGTAAAATAGGTAACTGTTCTAATCCAGGAAAAGATTCACTGCCTGGAAGAACTCATAATCCAAAGATCTGACCTTGGAGTCCTTACTCATATGGGTGTGGTAGGACTGGGCTTAAATGTACAAGCAATTAAAATGCGATCCAGACTGTCATGTGATACTGCAATGATGAGTGCAGTAACTGGGCAAGTGGGTAAACCAAGTGGTTTAATATCTGGAATGCTTCATGATACAGGTGGAATTTAATGAAAATAGACAAGAAGTGGCAGGTACTTTACTGACATAAATTAACACAACTTCATTGCCTTCAGTGATGCTGTCACAATTTACACCAGTTGAGGATCATTATCTATCTATATAAAATGATAAGAGATCACTTCCATTCTGATCACTTCCAGTTGACTTGTGTGAAACAATTCACAGAAGAGGGGAAAGCAAGGCAGTGTCATTAATATGCAATTTATCAAATCTCTATTGCAGATCCCAATTTTGTTCCGGTGCCAGATAATCATACAGAAGGACTGGAAGATGGGGAAGAGTTCTCAAACCAAAGTATGTTCTTGAACTTAACTCACTGCTTCACTTCTCTTTAACCTCATAAAACACAGATATGAATACGAGAGGAAGGATTTTTCAGCTCCAGTATATATCCTCTACAACATAGACAATAACTGTCTATAAAAATTTGCTTGCTTTGGGAAGGCCTTTTTGGTGAGAAGTTTTTAAAGTGTGTACATCCTGTTTGTGTTAATGGGAGATCCCTGTATAACATTTCCACAACTTATGATGGAAGAAGAGACCCTTTATTTAGTGTAAGATGCTCCTCAACCCTTCTGTGTAAGGGAATCACTATTTGTGAGCCTGTAAGTTTGACGCAGGATCTTGCCAAGCTTGAGACAAAGTGGCCAAGATTTTTAAAATTGGGTATTTAGACTCCTTTGCTCATAGACAGGCACCTAAATAAGTGACCTGATTTTTTAAAAAAAGTACTGAGCACTGAGGTACTGTCATGGACTTCAAAGCTGTACAAAATACATATGGTCGTGATGCACTTCCTGTGTTTGTGGTCTCTGGTTGTCCTGGACTGACTTGTAATACAGTAGCAGCCAGGGAAATTAAAGTAACCACTCTACAACTTTATATCAAACAGGCTCTTAACAAGAGTTTAGTGAAAATACCAACTAATATAAAGAGTTAACTGTTTCACTGTTTTGGAGGTTTCAACAAGGAAATTACTCATTCTCCAAGGTGAATTGTACCATTGTCAAGAAGAGGAAACCTATCACTCAGAATGCTTCTTTGAGTACTTGTTCATGTCCATTCCCAATTAGGCATGTGTGCCACATGCACTGGTGTTGGACATTTTTCCCTTAGTGGTACCTGTAGGGTTGGCTCTAGCGCCCGCTGCAATGGTGTGCGTATGTGCCCATATATAGCATGCTGCCAGCCCCCCCTTCCTCTCAGTTTCTTCTTACCACCTGTGACAGTGCTGGAACATTGCCTTGCTTCTGCAAGTTCTTCTTCAACTTAGTGGTTTTTCATTGTTCTAAGTGTATATAGTTAGTTTATTGGTTGCTAAGTATTAGTTCATAGAGGTAGCTTTAGGTTAGCAATCAACCCTGGGATGGGGCATGCCCTGGTCCCTGGGTTTTAAACTCTGCTTTGTGTAAGAAGCTATGCCCGTTAACAACCTACACCAGAGCTGCTTAAAGTGCTTAGGAAAGGCTCACATGCAGGAGATGTGCAAAATCTGTAAAAGTTTCTGGCCTCCTACCAAGAAGGATCAAGACATTAGCTTAAGAGCCCTCTTGATGGAGTTGGGACCCACGCTGGTGTCAGAGCCGGGTCGATTGGACTAGGCACCGAATACATCGGCTTCGGCACAGAACGCTTCCTCCGTGCCGTCGGCTTCCTGACATTGATCACCATCTCCGATGCCAAAGAAAAGACACAGAACAAAGTTGCTCACCAACTCCTAAGAGAGACAAGAAGGGCTCAAGAGAGCAGACAAGACTGTATCAGGCCACCCATCTCCACAAGCCCTAGGGAGATAATCGAACACCCAGGTTTCGAGCCCCATCCCAGATCTGCCACGCGACTCCTGGCAGTGGCACTGTGGCAGACCCTAGCCTTCCTGCCTCCCATTTCTAAGTGGACGGAAAGAAAATACTATGTGCCCACCAAAAGGTTTGAATACCTTTACACCCAACCCCTCCCCAGGATCATTGATAGTTACAGTGGCCAACAAAAAAAGAAAGGGAAGGCCAAATGAGTTTCACCCCAAAGAATAAAGAGGCCAAGAAGCACCTGTTTGGGCAAAAGGTTTATTCAAAGGCAAGCCTGCGACTACACATATCCAACCAATAAGCCATGTTGAGAAGATACCACTTTAACATCCGGCAGTCATTAGACAAGTTCTCTGACTCCCTGCTACAGACCTCCAAATAAGAGTTCAAAGCAATTCTGGAGGAGGAGACGGCATGTCAGAGCTCATAGCCTGAGTGTTAGCCCACCCTCTCACCACAGCAAGGGTATGCCTCAGGATACTGGTTTACATGATGACCTGCACTTACATAATCCAGCACACCAGGCTACACCTCAGGTCTGCAAATGTGGCTGGCGACATTCCCCATCCCGACACCACCTGGACATAATCCTCATGGTTCCCCCACCAATACTTAACTCTGTATCGTGATGGATAAAAATGCATCATGTCCTTTTTGCAGCCCCGCAACCGATGTTATTGTTGGTTTCAGATGCCTTGGAGCTAGGATGGGGAGCCCACCTCAGTACCTTCAGGATGCAAGGAAACCTTCCACCTTCATACCTGCCCAAGTGGAAGAGCTTCACCTACTGGGCAGCGCACTGCAATATCTCCTTGACTAAATCACCTCTCCAGGCTCTCTTGGACTACTTGCTCCATCTAAACCAGGAATGTTTGGCCTTCTCGTCAATTAAAATACATCTGGTGGCCATATCGGCCTTTCATCCCCTTGTACAAGGAACGATGGTCTTCTTGCACGAGATTACAGCCAGATTCCTCAGAAGCCTGGAAAGGCTCTTTCCGGTGGTGTGGGACCCAATCCCTCAATGGGATACCTTGTCCTCTCCCGGTTCATTGGGCCACCCTTTCAGCCCTTAGCTTCCTGCTGTCTTACGCACCTATCCTGGAAGGTCACATTCCTAGTGGCAATCCTGTCAGCGAGGCATGGGATCAGGGACCTGACCTATGAGCCCCCTTACAGAATCTTCTACAAGGACATTCTACAACCCACCCCCCCTTCCCTTCAGTCGGAGTTCCAATAAGAAGGAACTGAGAGGGAGGCCAGCAGTGCCCTATATACGGGGCACATAAACATGCTGCTGTAGAGGGTGCTAGACTACTAGAGGAAAAGTTTCCGGCACCAGTGCATGTGTCGCACATACACCTAATTGGGAATGGACATGAGCAGCACATCTTGAAGAACAACAGTTATGAAGGTAAATAACCATTCTTTCTTATCAGAAAAGCAGCCCACTGAAAATGGTATTTTAGAGTCATTAATAAAATAGGCCTGCCCAAGGCTCAGATGGCACTACTGAGCTTAAGTGCTGTAGATCCATACCTCAGCATTCTGTAAGTGCCATTAATTATTTCCTAACAGCTGGCTTTAGGGTCATATTACAGCCTTGGAAGAGACTGTCCCCTTTCAGACACAGAGCTCAGATTGCATAAAGAGCTGCTGCAAGGGGAGTTCAGAGTGTAAAAGATTTTGAATGAAGCTGCAGGCAAAGAGAGCTGGGTAGGAAATATTTTTTCCCATCCCATGAACATTTTCAAGGTTTTTAAAAAGTTCCTGTTCTGCATTGGGATGAAACCAAAGACCTTAAGATATTTTTGAAAAAAAGACCTCAGCACCACCCCAGAATAGCCAGTAGCCTAATGGTTAGGATACTCAACTACAATGTGGGAAACTCAGGTTCAAATCCATGGCCTAGTGGCTATTCTACTCTCTTATCGTCACCCACCTCCAGTTTTGACCAGAAATTCTGTCCTGGACCTAAGACACACTCATGATGAAAAACTATTTTGTCAAAAAATCCCCAACAAGCTCTACAAGCAAATGGTGTGTGATCGTAGCTAGACCAACTTTATTCTCCTTTTAGGGTATATAGCTGGCACTGCAGCTAGATGGTGTAATTCCCAGCACGGATAGACTTACATGTATTAGCCCTGCTTCAACAGCATGGCTATGACAGCGTGGATGACTTGGTTGAGCTACCGCCTGTGAAGCCACGGCCAAACTGTTATTTTAGTGTGCTGAGTGAAACAACACATGTATGTCTGCCCGAACTGGGAATCACATCTTCCACTTGCAGTAGAGATGTAGCCTTAGCCAACTGACTTGAAAGCTCTCGTTGGTGTGGAGGAAGGCTGTCTCCAAAATACTTCCATTGAAATTACTGGGACTACACTAGTTTATGGGAGCTTATATGTCCCCAAAGCTGGAAGCCGTTTGTTAATATACAAATACTGATCTTATAGTCATTGAAAGACGCAAGGATGAATTAAGTCTTTACTGAGTGAGGAAGGAATACAAGATTTGGTTCAGAGCCTGCACTATTTTGTGGTGCATCTTTCATACTGTCAGTGATGTGCACAGGGGGGGACAAGCAGGGGCATGGGTCCCCCAATCGGCAGGGCCACAGAACTCCTCCAGGGCCAGGAGAGTGAGCTTCTCCTGCTCCAAGCCGGCACAGGAAATGACAGCTCCTCCGGACCCAGGACTGTGGGGGACAGCCAGCTCCACTGGCCGCAGGGGGACGGAGGGGAAGAGCCAGCTCCTCCAGCCATAGGGGCACAGAAAGTGCACCTCCAAAAGAGGCCAGATTTTTATTCCTGTGCACGCCCCTGCACACAGTTGATTGCTGAATATTGTGTGGCTGATCACTTTCTTTCATTTTGCAATTAGTGTCAACCTCACTGCAGGCAGAAGAAATTATGAAAACTATTCAGAATCGTAAGGCACTCCTGGAAGATCTTCAGAATGATATTCATCAGTCAGCCGGAGATTTACAGAGACTACTTGAAAACAACATTACCACCATGACATCAAAAATGAACCAAAGTAAATCTGGTGAGTGGATTGGCATAAAAACATCAGTACTCAAGATGGCACTGTAGATTCATATATACCAGAAAGAAAATCTAGAAATTAGAACCTGGTATTCTGTAGGGTTTTACTTCAATTCTTAGGGTATATTTACACTGCAGAAGTATGATTGCAGCAGGTGGAGACATACTTTAGTTAGCTTTGATTGAACTATCTTGAACAATAGCAGTGAAGCTTTGACAGCACAGACTAGATGCACAGACTCAAGGTCCCAGGCAAGCTTGTCTGTGCTACCAGTTTCATTGTTATTGGTACTTGTGCTAGCTAGATCAAAGCTCACTAACGTATATCTACATATGCTGCAATCACACCTGATTAAAATGCTGACACACTTAAAATGGGCCAAATCCAAACATGGCGTAAACGAATGCAACTCCAATGGACATCGCTGAGCCAAATTGAAGTGTGATATAAATTGGGGTGTAAGATGAGTGTAAATCATAGTGAAGTTTAATTTGAATTTATTTGGCATTCATCTAGTGCACAACTTAATTCAATTAACATGCCATAAGGGCAGAAGAATGGGGTATCAGGAAAAGCAATTCATCATATAGGAGAAAACATGCTCCTTACATTTACTTGTTAATTTCTTTTCCCACTGCACCCTTCACCTTCTTCCCTTTACTTTGTAAATTTTTGCACACTCGTGCACACACTGAATTCCAAATTGGTGGAAGTTACATAATTCACACGCTCCCAGTCTTCTCTAAACCAGCCTATACTTCACACATACCTTTCGCTGCCACATCTGGCCTACTAGTGAGCCATGGAGTTTTAGAACCTGCTTCTTTACTCAGAAAGATCAGTGTTTGAGTTGATTACCATCAAGTACAGAAAGGATATCACATACCATTATGGTTACTTTGCAGATGCTGTCCAGGTCCAGTGGGTCTTCCAAGTCTGAGTATTCATTGTGTTTGTTATTGAAGTTATTTTACATTTATGCTGTCCTGAAATTTTCAGATTTCAGTGTGTTGTATAATTTTGTATTTGATACATATAGTTGCATGGTAGGTGTTAATGCCTTCCTCTAAACTGGATTGTGGGATACACACATAACTAGTGGGCGGTGTTGCTAAAATGACCAGTTGAGAAATTATCGTCATAAGAGTTCAGAGTTAACATGCTTCTTAGATGAAGGGGGGCACTTCACAACTCTCAGAGCTATTGTTTCAAACTATATTGACTCAGTTTAAATTAAGATTATTTTTGAAACCATAAGAATTAGAATTAATTCCCTTTTAAAGGAAAGTTTAGATTTTGTGGAATATTGTGGCAGTCACCACAGAAAAGAACTTAGTCAGGGACTTGGAGAGGATATGTCCAAATCCATTCCTAGCCTGGAAAAAATTATTTTCCCAAAATGTCATTTAAATTTCCCTTTTAGTTTTACAGGAATCTTTTTCTTAAATTGTGTGTTGTACAATTTAATTTTGTGTTACAGAACTGCATGAAAGGCTTCTTCAGCAAATGCTGTTTCCTCATGTGGAGAGTTTCCTGAGGGAACATTTTAACCCAATGTGGGCAACCTTCAATAAAAGTTTACAGAACCTCTCCAGCATGGTGAGAAATCTGTCCAAGGATGTGGAGGCCAACAAAAAAAGCATAGAGAGATTCCAAGAAAGCACCGTGCCCAAGAAGGAATTCCAGGAGCTAGGAACTAAGTTTGAATCAAAAGTTCAAGAAAAAGTAGTGAGAGTGGACCAGCTGAAAAGGGAAATAGAAAACCATCTAGACATGCAGCAGGCTACCATTCACTACAATCTCACCATGATCAAGGCAGATACTGACATGAAGCTCAAGAGATACCATAAGATACAGCAGTCCCATTTGTTAGCTTTGAACACTAGCATGTCAGACATGAAACAAGAACAAGAAAACCTTGAAGATGAACTTGAGACTCTGAACAGAAACTTAACAGAACTCTCTTTATTCTGTGGCAACAAAGATGAAGCTACCTGGCTATCCATTAGGCAACTCAATGAGACCCTTACAGGGCATGCAAAGAAGCTTAAAGAACTGCACATGGAGTCAGATGTGGCCTTTGAGGATATTACTGTTTTAGATAAATGGGTTAAGGAATTAAAAGCCAAGTCAAAGCGTGAATCAGAGGAGTTTAGAGTAGCCTTAATGGAGAAATCACTTATTATAGAAGAGAACAAAGAAGCTCTGGAAAGGCAGATATTGGAGCTCAACTATACTCTCTCAAATCTTCAAGTAAGCCACTGGGATCTACTGAATTACATGAGAGAGTGCAATTGCGAGAAAGTATCTTCTGACATTGACATAATGGAAGAAGATCAAAAGAATATCACCCATACCCTAGAAGATACTCAGCGAAATGTAAAGGAAGTGCAACACCTAGAGACATCTTTCAAGGCTCTCTTGAGTGAAATTGAAGAGCTGTCCACGGCTTTTCATCCTATCCATCAATCTCTTGGTTACCAACAAGAACAAAGCAGACAATTGATGGACAGCATGTCTCATCTTAAATCACAGATTAAGATTTTGTCAGAAGATATTGGTTTCCTGAAGAAGAAAGATGAGGAAATTCATGGCCACATCAAGTATCTCAAAAGTTCTTTCAGTTCTCTTTTGGAAGATGCAATGCGGCATGAAACAGCACTAGAGGCCTTGTTGGGAGCAGAAATTATGGAGGTCTTGTCTGAAGAAAATCCTAGTACCCTTATATCATCAATAGCTCAATTGCAAGAAGCTCTCAGACACACCTCAAATAAGCTGAAAGAGCAAAACATGACTTTAGAATCCCTTACAAAGAGATTTCATTTCTTGGAGATGGGTCGAGAGAGTAACCATGATGCTCACAACTTCCCTAAACATCCTGAGCATAAAAAACAACCAAAAAATACTCTGGAGGAAGTCACCAGCCCACACAGCAATGTAGAACATATGGAGCCTAACCATGAGGCTTTCAGGGAGGACACAGTGGATAATCCAGCATATAATGATATCATGACTCTAAAAAGAGAGATCAAACATCTAAGTATGGATATCAAGAGGCATCAGTCATGGAGGGATGATAGGAATCACTGCTGCAATCATACTGTAGTAAATCTAGTAGAACCATTCAGCGTTTCAGTGGAGATTTTGAGGGCAGATTTAGCAACCACCAAGCAGAATTTAGAGGACCATCTGCAGATTTTTCAGAAACTGTTTGGAACTAATGAAGAATTAGTTGCCTCAAATATAAGTCTGGACATTACAAAGATTCAGTCAATGATGACCAAAAAGATGAGGAGGCAGCAAAAAGGTCACGAGAAGCAAAAAAGAGATGAAAAACAGATGGATGAGAACAGAGAACATATGCGAACTATAAATGGAAAAAATAAAATAGATGCTGAGCTTTCGGATGAAGGTAGGCTCCCTCTCATCCCCTCCCCATGCTGGAGCTTGTTTCTTGGCCTCACAGCTTGCTTCAGGTGCATGGTATATAATACAGTGTGAGAGCTGGTGGGTGGCTCAGTGGAATCAAAAATTTGACATTGCATTTTGCATAGTGCTTCAATCTGAACTATTGCTCTAAAGCCAGCTGGTAAAATGGCGCAGCTCTATTGATGTCAATGGAGTTACAGATTTACACAGCTGGGTAAACTGGCCTTTAACATTCAAAGTTCCATGTTTTGTTTGCAATTGCTTGTGTTGAATTAATGATTTTCTGTTCTGAATCAGGATGATGCTGCTGGGCCTCCAAGTATCAGCTCAATCTCTCCCATTATTTGAGTCTGGGAGGAACAGAAAGAGCCAAATCCAAATCCTGTTCACCTTGCTAACAGGAACAGGCATGTTAACTTAATTGGGATAACTTGAATGAGAAAAGTGGAAAAACTTGGGTCCTTCTTCACAGTAGAGATTCATACACAGGTTTCTACCTAGCTCTTCATTGTAGATTGCCAATTCCTCTTCTGCAACAAACGTGCTTCTTCATCATTAACCATGTATCCCCAAAGCCTGCTCCTTGGGGCACTGCAAGAATGCCACCTACTATTCCTACCTGCCAGAGCTGATGAGTGTTGCTTGTGTGATGATCCCAGCCCAAGATATGAGATTGCCAAAGTCACAGCACAAGCCAGACCTTCAGGCCAGCCCAGTGAGAAAGGAAAAATGTAGTTAGACTGAATAAGCAGAGAGGTTATATGGCTCAATAATCAATTTCAGGTGAATTTAATGTTCAGCAACAAGACAAAGGGAGACGCAGCACTTTTCTTATCTGTAGAATAACTCACACTGGTGCTGTTCCTCCTTGCTGTCCGTGTCATAACTTTCCAAGGTTAGTTATTTATTAATAATTATAGTCATTACAAATGATAGATAAGATAAAATAAATAAAAATAAAATTAAAGATCTTACCTAACTCACCTGTCTCTCTAATATCCTGGGAATGACATGGCTACAACTACACTGTATACAACAAAATTATATTTGTCTTTTATCTACACTGTTCCATTTTTTACCCGTTACACTTTTGTTCTTACATTTTAGCTACATTATCTACCTTGCTCACACTCCTGCAATGTGTTACTCTGAATAAGATATGTAACTGAACAGTTCTTCACATGCAGCAGGAAGCATCATTTAATAGAAGTCTAATTTTTCCACTGAGAACCTCAGCTGACTAATAAAGTACATGTTTTTACTATTTCTTTTTTTAATTTCAAGAATGGGAGCAACTCAGTAAGCCTGTTCTGTTCTGTAATATCTCACTGAAAGATCTCATCCTTACTCAGGAAAGCAATTAGGACTGTCAGACAGGGGACACTCAGGAAAGTTAAGGTGAATCAACTAAGTAAAGTGGCTTTAGTTTACTGTAACTAATCCTTCAAAGATTTAGTGAATTAAAGCCACTTTACTCTTGAGAGCATCTGTACAGGAGTTTATGCTGTAATTATGTGCATTAACTTCACACCTTTAATTCACCAAAACTTTCCTGTTTCCACCCATGTAGATAAGCTCCGAATGGGACCTAAGATTCTCAACACTTAAAATGTATTATTTACTGACTGCTTTTGACACGGATTCTGTAGGTTACTTTCTATCTTGTTGCACTGCAGTACCCTCTGCTGGTAAGAAGAATTTCATTATAGATTCATAGACTGAGCCCAATAAGGGACCACTTCTGATAATTTAGTCTGATCTCTTGCATAACCGACCATGGAATTTCACCCAGTAACTCATACATCAAGCCCAATAACTTCTGGTTGAACTACAGCGTATCCTTTAAAAAAAATCCAAATCTTGATGGAGAGTCCATCACATCCCTAGGTAAATTGTTCTAATGATTAATTACGCTCACTGTATCTTATTTCCAGTCTGAATTCGGCTTCCATACATCTTGTTATTCCTTTATCTGCTAAACTAAAGATCACTATCAGAAATTTTCTCCGTTTATGTACTCAGACCATGGACAAGTCATTTCTTAACCTTCTTTTTGATAAATTACATAGACTGTGCTTCTGATGTCTTTTACCGAAAAGCATGTTTTCCAGACCTCAGATTATTCTGGTCTTTTCTAAAAGTTTTTCAATTTTTAAACATCCCTTTTTAAAGTGTGGACACCAGAACTGGAGATTATTCCAGAAATGGTCTCACCACTGTCATATACAAAGGTAATACAAACTCCCTGCTCTCATTAGATACCCCTTTATAATAAAATAAGGCACTACTTTCAAATATATGTGTTCCTCAAAAGGCATTATTTTATCTAGAACTGTAATCACCTATTGCATGTTCATTTTGTGAACCTTGCTGGTGGGGTTCTGGTCCATGATGAATTGCTAGGTACTATAAATTACTAACTAACCAACCCTTTAACATAAGCTGAAGGCTAGTCATTTAATAGCTATGTGTACCAATGATGAGCCAGTTAATCCTTTAAACAGGTTTTATAATTTAGTGTTTTTATGTGACATCTGATTCTTCTCCACAACAAAGAATGAAAATTTGAGCAGTCTAGTAACATTACATACAGAACAAGAGGCATTTAGTATTTGTACAAATATTTCTCTTTCATACTGTTGTTAGTGTGGAACAATTTCAATAAATGTATGTTGTTTGGGTGAACCTGTTGTACCATAAAAAACAGCCCAACCATTCAAAGCAACTATCCTAGCCGGTAGTTGGCCAAACAACCTACTGGACTTTGTCCAAGTAGTAGTGATATCTGCATTTGCAATTCATTTTTTAAAATGTATATGATATGGTCTATCCTAGAGAGACCATGCTATTCCTATTTATTCTGTCAATTACTTTCAGATCTGATTAGATTGCTTTGCAAGTCAAGACACAATTTTTCTGTCAGCACTGAATTTTTTAATGAATTTTTCATTCAACACAGGATATGAAACAAGCAAGCTTTCTCTCTGCTTCATATATTAATGACTAACCATAAAGAGCATGGAATGAGAATTTTACTAGCAGTTTTGTTGATTATGAGGCAGAATGGACTATAGCTTGCTCTTTTGTAGCTAGATCGGCTCAACAATGCTCATGGTAGCAAAATACTTATTTGTATTACAAAGTACCTAGAAGCCTCAAACAAGATTAGGGCCCCTCTGTGCTACAGGCACTAATCAGACATATGGTGGGAAATAGTGCCTGACCCAATGAGCGCACAATCTAAACAGAGTAGGAGCGGAAGCCAAGGCACAGAGAGAGGTAAAGTGACTTGCTCAAAATCACACTGCAGAGGCCAGCAATATAACCTAGGTCTTATGACCCACTAGTCCAGTGCCCTACCCACTAGACCATACCACCCCATTAAATCAAACAGGTGATTCCGAAGACCCAAAGGAAGCAGATACAGGTGTATCATTTCTGAGCCATTTTGAGTCCCATTGTGAGCACAATCTCATTTTAAATATTTACATT
Source organism: Emydura macquarii macquarii (assembly GCF_026122565.2). Taxonomy (NCBI): domain Eukaryota; kingdom Metazoa; phylum Chordata; order Testudines; family Chelidae; genus Emydura; species Emydura macquarii. The sequence continues at coordinate 3,434,490 of NW_027131527.1, forward strand.
TAATAAGGTAAGATAATGCAAATATGTATGTGACAATCAAAATTACAAGCCTTACTCCACTACCTACCTCTGGGGAGCAAGTGCAGAAAAGTGCTGTATTTTTAAAACTGTGTTCCTCTCCTCTGTTGTTCTAGATTCATCAGTGGCATTCTACGCTGGATTCTCTGAAGAATGGGATGAAGTAAAAACATTGAAGTTTAATGAAACATACCTTAATTATGGAAACAGCTATTTCCCTGAACAGGGCTACTTTAAAGCACCTCATAATGGTGTCTACATGTTTGTCATCAATGTGGAGTTTAGCCCAGGACCTGCACTAGGGCAGCTGGTTTTTAGCAATGGGAACAGAATGACTCTGTCAAGTAGTCAGAAGAAAAAGGCAACTGGAAGCTCTGTGACCACTTTTGCCATGGCAGACCTGAAGAAGGGGGAGAGTGTGTGGTTTGAACTGCTGCAGGGCTCTATAGCGAAACGGAGCCCACCTGGAACAACCATGGGTGGATTTCTAATATTTAAAACTTGACTTGTGCCATTAGTCATTCGTCAACATCTTTCCTTAGATGTAGTGGATCAATCAATTACTGTCTGATCTGCGATTTGTTTGTATGTAAATTCTATTATGTGAGTTTAACATAGTACAGTCTTAGATTTACCTCCGTGTTCCTTTATAGATGTATTTGGTTTGTGATTACTTAAGCATCATATAGAATTCAGAGAAATGGGATTTTATTAATTTTCTTCCGTGTGATTAATTAATTATTTGAACGCAATATCTCAGCCCAGGTGTTCCCAAACATTTTCACTGTGTGGATCACATCTTAAGAGAAATGTCTCATGCACCAGTCTCCCCTCTTAGCCATGATAGCATTGGCCACCTCCCCACTGAATATACTCCCTGCAGCAACTCTATCAATTAATTGCATTGGAAAGTCATATTAGTAAAGAATATAGTTTTAGCTACTTTTGATGAAGTTTAACAACTGGAAATGAGAAGCTTAAACCATCTAATCTGACTGCTCTCTGCAGGCCACTAGTGAGCCAAAGACAATAGTTTGGGAACTACCGAACCCAATCCAGCAAAGCTCTTAAGCATACACTTACATTTAAGAATGTGAAGAGCCCCAATGAATGCAATGGGATGTCTCCTATACTTTAAGTTATACACACAAGTAAATATTTACAGGTTCAGTGCTGTCTCACTTTTCTAGGCATCTAACTGATGTGATGTTAATTTTAATGTGATGTTACCATTTTGATATATGCCCAAATTTATGTTTTAGGGAAAAAACAAGTTAAGTGATATACTAACAGTGTAAAAATGTCAATGAAAACAGGTTTTTTTTTGTTTTTTTAAATTAAAATCATGCTTTGGCTGTGTTTGAAACCCAGACATTTCAGCACTCTGGCTAATGGCACAGAACAGAAATTAAAACTAATTAGTCTTGAATGGACTACAAACAGTAAGATAGAGGTAGAACTGAGGGAAATTCTGAGATTTCAAAATTTAGTTTCACCCTGAATTGGGATGAAAAGTCAAAATCTCTGAATTTTACATGAAATAAAATATTTCTAAATTTTTCATTTTGATAAGGTCAAACTGTTTTGGCTTTTATATTGTAAGTTACAAATATAATATTTAAGTCAAAATGATAGACATCAAAGTGCAACGTTTCAAACTTATAAAAACATGTTTCAATAACTTCCTGTTGAAAATTCTGACAAGATGGATACATCTCCTCAAAACGCAGATTTAGTCAAATCAGCATTTTCTGACGATAAACATTCCGTTGGAAAAATTTTGACCAGATCTAGCTATAAGCATTAAAAACAGGTCAATACATTTGTTCTTCAAACTTCAATTCTATAGCTGACAGTGCCTCTGCAGCAAAGACTGCATGTACAGTACGTAACGTGCATAATAATCCCATGAAAGCGCTCCTTTGCACAGTTGCCTCTGCAGTGTCTCTTGGAACATGGAAGCCAGAAAGTTAGCAGCTTTAACTGTTTATAAATTAACTCACTGGTAGGACTGTAAGCAACTCTCTGTATTGCTGTCTCCAATACAATGAAGACTGAAAATACAACATTTATTCTGCACCTTTACCAAAGTAATCTCATCTTTGTGTTCAGCACTGCTTGAATATTTTGGGGCGGGAGGAGGGAAGAGTACCAGAAAACTCAAGAGGGGGTGAGAAAGTGCAAAGGGAGACAAAAGCATGAATGACAGGGCTGGCATCTTTCAGTAAATCCACTAAAGTGAGGTGACCCAGACACTTTCAGTGAGGTAGATCCGAGTCCTCTTTTTATCCCACTCATCTCCAGTAGTGATATGACTTAGAGAAATCAGCTCTATGCATGTTGGACTGGAGGCAGAGTTGTGAGAGGCAGTGACTAACACAGTTCACTTGAACATACACAGCACCTCCTCTCCCTTTTTGACAAGCAGCTTCCACTGTTTGGTGCAGCCCGTACTGCAGTTGTAGACTAGTGCAAGCAGGTGCATAAATATATACGAGAAATCTATCTGACCTTATTTAGCTTTGACAGGAACTTCAGCAGCAGTGAAGTAAATAAAATACTGTATGCTGAGGAGGAATTCAGTAGTGGAAGCATGGAAAAAAGCAGAAATGATCAAGGAATCAACATTTAAGGAGTGAGAGTGCAACGGGGAACAGATGCCACCAGACCGCAGTGCAACCCCTTCCTTTCTCCACCAGGTATTTCTACTACCATTCCTTCACTATAACCACTAACCTATGAATACAGGATTACAGAGATCTCTCTCCAGTCAAGATGTGGTGGCTTCTGATTCCCATAGCTCTCCCAAATCAGGACTTCTGAAGTTTTGGTGCCTTCAGCCTCACTACACCCCCTGCTTTCCTGGTGGGAGGTAGGGCAGGCAGGGTTAAAGGCAATGGCAGCAAAGTCCATTAATTCCAGAGTAAAGGAGACATTCACAGAAAGGTACACTGATGTTCCCAAAGATGGCAAGAGTGAAAACACCCACTCAGGTTAGACACGTGTAAAAAGAAGCAAAATTGAGATAAGGAATGGAACGATTTCTGTCGTCACCCTAATCTTCATACTACATTAACTTTAACATGCTGGTTTCCCATTGAGGGCAACTGATCAAATGATTTGGCGCTTTGAAGTAAAAGTAATTTTTTTTTAAAAAAAGAAATCACTAATTTTTGTTTACATTAGTCCCCAGTGGAAAGGATGTACCAGAATATACTTATTTAAATTGATTCCTTACGCCTTTTTTTTCACACTGGTCCTACACCCAGCCTTCACTTTACACTTCTCTTAGAATATATACTTCAGAGAAACAGTGTCAATGAATGGACTGGAAGTCTAGATTGGGTTGTGCAGCATGGAAAAACTGCCACAAAACTAGAGTTTACAGCTTGGTATTTGTTGGACAAAAACTAAAACCATTATTTATAACATTGCCAATAGCATTTAGAACTTTGGTACAAAGGTTTCAGCAGTGATTCTTTTTTCAAGAAGACTATATAATTTATACAATTAAAGCCCTGGACACTGGTGGGTTTAGGGGATTAATAGAGGGCTACTTCAAAACAGAGGATAACAACTCGTATCTGACCAGGTCAAGAGTGAATGAAAGCTTTTGCCTATACTGACTATTAGGTAATCTCAGTCTAGCTCCTGGTGGACTACCTCAGATGTGGTACCCTTGCTGGCAGTTTCCGTATTAAGTATAGGGACTGATGTAAGTATCCTTCTCTCCAGACTACTCCGCTCCAAGTCAGGATTGAGGCACATCCTTGCAACTATGGGGGAAAAGCTTGCAGTGCCACTTGGATTACTGCCAATCTGGAAACTTTCATGAACATTGCATTCATTTTAAAAGACTAAATTGGACCTCAACATTCCCTGATATTTCTAGAATAACTTATAAATGCCATAGAACATTATTGTAACTGGAGGTTCTTCAAGATGTGTGGTCCCTATCTGGATACCATAGATGGATGCGCATGCCGGCCATACGCTGGAACTGTTTATAGTAGCATCGGCCACGTGTGTCCGTCTGAGATCTTACACGGCTGCATGGGTCGACTCGCCTCCAGGTCCCTCTTACTGACAGACACATAGCCTATAACAGAAGGGATGGGGGGAGGGACTGGAATCCAGATAGCAACCAAACATCTCAAAGAACCTCAGTTACAGTAAGTAACCTCCATTTCTTCTTCAAGTGCTGGTTCCTATGTGAATTCCATATGTAGGTAGCATAGCTTGCAGTATTCAGCATGGAAACAGAAGCGAGGACTTGCTGGAAGTGAGTATGTAGGACTGTGCAACCAACTGACGCATCTGCTGCTAGTGCGATGGCATAGTGAGCGGTGAAAGTGTGGACGGAAGACCATGTACCATGTGGCCGCCCTACAAATGTCCTGCCATGGGATATTGGCTAGAAAGGCGGATGTGGAGGCTTGCGCTTGTGTAGAGTGGGGAGTGATGCCAAGTGGCAGAAAGATGTGGGAAACGGAGTAGCACTCCGTCATGCAACAAGAAATCCATTTAGAGAGGCGATGAGATGAAAGAGCACCGCCTCAGCAATGCTCCACAATGGTGAGGAAAAGTTGAGGTGAGGCTCAGAAAAGCGTGGGTGCATTGGAAATAGGTCAGTGCATGGCGGACATTGAGGGAATGTAATGTGCGAGCCCTGGGGGAGGTGTGGAGTTTGGGATAGAAGGTTGGGAGATGACCTGACTGGTTGAGGTGGAAAAGACATACCATGTTGGGGAGAAACTTAAGATGAAGTCTAAGGGTGACCTTGTCCTTGTGGAACACAGTAAATGGCATCATAGCCGTCAATTTGCTGACCGGTTGAGCCAAGGTGATGGCCACCAATGCGATTACCTTCATGGAGAGGTGGATGAAAGAAAAGGTTGTTAAAAGCTCAAAGGGTGATTTAGTGAGGGCAGAGAGAACAAGGTTAAAGTCCCATGGAGAAGTGGGTTGGCAGACTGGGGGAAAGGTGTTGAGGAGACCACAAAGGAAGCATGTAGTGGTCGGGTAGCTAAGGACCAAGAAGCAGTCTATAGGCAGGTGGAAGGCACTGACCGCCGTGAGATGGAAGAGTGGGTGAGACTGAAGGTGGAGAAGGTAGTTGAGGAGAGTATAACGGACACAGTCCAAGGAACAGTGCTGGCTGGATGCCCATGCAGTGAAATGTCTCCTCTTGGCCTAGTAGCATGCTCTAGTAGATGGCCATCTGCTATGTGAGATGATGTTGCGCACAGGTGTGGAGTACATGTTATCTATGCATGAGATCAATTCAAATACCAGGCCGTGAGGTGAAGCGCATCTGGACTGAGGTGTAGGATCTGACCATGCGCTTGTGTGAAGACATCCGGAAGAGAGGGAAGGCGGATCAGAGGCCCAGCGTCCGGGGGGGGAGGACTGCATCTCCCTGAAAGCTGGGTCCAAAAGCACCTCTGGAGCAGAAGAGGGGAAGCTTGTAGTTCACCATGGTTGCAAAAAGGTCCCATTGCAGCATCCAATTGTGGCATGGAAGATGGAGGGGAGAGTGGAGTTGTGAAGGTCCCACTGGTGGTTGCTGTGAAATGAGCAGCTGAGTGTGTCCGCAAGGGAATTACTAGTCCCGAAATATGGATGGCATGTAAGTGTGATTCCATGTCAGAGGCCCCAGTTCCAGAGGTGTAATTGCCTCCACACAAAGGGACAAAGACTCAGCGCCACCCAGTTAGTTGATATAGACGACTGTCATGTTGTCTGAAAGGAGTTGCACATGGCAGGTGTGGAGGAATGGTAGAAACAGTTGGCAGGTGCAGTGGACAGTCCATAGCTTCAGGATGTTGATGTGCATCCTCACCTCTCTGGGGGGCCAGAGGCTCTAGGCCGTGCAGCCTTCCAGATGGGCTCCCCAGCCCATGAGTGAGGCATCCATGGTGAAAGTGGTGCAAGGCGTGGGAGGTTTGAAAGGAATACCAGCCATGACCTTGGTTGGATTGCACCACCATGACAGGGAAGCCAGAACTGATGTGGGGATGTGAATTCACTTGCCGAGGTAGTCTATCTGTGGGTCGTAGAAAGAGTGGAGCCATAGCTGAACGGATTGCATGTGCAGGCAGCCATACGATGTGATGAAGGTGCAAGCCATCATATGTCCATGAAGAGAGAGACATTGGCGAATTCGTGTGCGGGGATCACGGCGCAAGCTTGCTGTAAGTGAGGTGAGGGTGGTGAATCAGTATGATAAAAGAAAGGCTCACCTGCAAGGGAGTCCAACTGAGTTCCTATGAAGATGAGCCAACGGGTGGGCACAAGGGTCGACTTATCCTCATTGATACAGATTCCCAAGCTGGCGAGGTGGCTTAATAGGGTACTGATGGTGACAAACAGGCAATTGCGGGACAAAGCAACCAGGAGCCAGTCGTCCGGGTATGGGAACAAAGAGTGGCCAAGACATCACATATATGCGACAACTACTGCAAAGACTTCTTGTTGTGGGGAGTGGTGGTGATACGGAAGGGAAAGACCCAGAATTGATACTGAGAATGTCCCACCGTGAAGTGAAGGAATTTGCGATGGGTGGGATGGATGTCCACATGGAAGTATGCATCCTTCGTATCAAGAGCTGAAAACCCGGCTCCAGGAGGAAGGGAAGGAATGATCAAGGGAAAGGTGACCATCCAGAAGTGAAACTTGCAGATAAATCAGTTCAGTGCTCATAGGTCTAAAATAGGGACAATACCGAAGAATGGGGGTGGTATAAGAAAACTGGGAGAGTAGAACCCACGCCCATAAAAGCGACATGGGACAGATTCTATGGCGCCCTTCCGGAGGAGGGTGTGTGTATCCTCTCGGTGATTATGTTGGGACAGATCCTCTGGGCCACCAAGGGGTGGGAAGGAGAGGAACTTTACAAGATATTCCCAGTGAATTATGTCCAGTACCCAACCATTGGTGGTAATTTTGCCCCAACTGAGAGCAAAGGCGGCAAAATAGCCCTCGAACACAACTGGAAGGACTGCAGAGGAGGTGGAGGAAGGTTCGCGGGTCTAGAGGGAAGAGTAAAAAGATATACTTGGAAGGCCTCTGTGGGAATGGATATGGTAGCAGAGGAATAGTGGGGTCGTTGGGACTACTGATGGCAGCAGGCTGTTCTAGTTGTTGCGGAGGGTAAGGCCGATAAGTGGAGCAGGCAGAGTAGCCAGGGCAGAAGGAAAGTTGGTGCTGTTGACGAGTCAGGGCCAGAGTGTATAGGCCCAGGGACCAGAGTGTGGCTCAAGAGCCCTTGAGTAAATGGAGGAACTCATCAGTTTTATCATTAAATAGTTTTGGACTGTCAAACAGTGTGCTTTGGATCTCTTTAGGGAAGCTGGAGGATTGGAGCCAAGAGTTGCGACAAAGCACCACACCACATGCGATGGAGCAAGATGCTTGAAGGGCAACCTTAGCTACCAGTTTACCTTCATCAATGAAGAATTTAAACTCAGCCTTGTCCTCTAGAAGGGATGTCTGAAACTCCACCAGTTTGGAGTACAAGACAGTCGTACTTTGTCAGTATGGCTTGATAACTGGCAATGCAGAATTGTAGTTCCGCAGAGATGTAGACCTTGCACCCAAGCAGGTCAAGTTTTTTGGCAGCTCAATCTGGAGGAATGGCTTTGAGGTGTTGTTAGTGGAGATGCCATCTGCACCACTAGAGAATTTTGGGGGGATGGGAGAACAAGAAATCTGTGTTCTTAGCAGGAACAAAGTAGCATCACTCTGCCCTCTTTGGTGTGGGAGCACAAGAAGCTGGGGTGTGCCAGATGGCCTCTGCTGGTAGCAGAAGTGTGCTCTGGATGGTAAGCCCCAATCGTTATGGGCCAGTTGATTGCAAAATGTCCAGGAATTGGTCCTGGTGGGGGGGTCTTGCATGTCTTCCACCAGAAGGTTGAGAGCCCCAGCCATATGATGAAGCAAGTCCTGATATTAGTTGTGGTCATCAGGGGTGAAAGGGAAGATGTTATTAGTGCCTCATCTGGCAATGATGAGGTGCCAGTCAGGACCAGCAGTTCTGACGGTGCCGGTGGTGTCCCAAGATTCCTCATAGACTGAGGGAGGGACTGTGTGAATAGGCAAAGATTGGCGGTAAGGGGGTGGTGGTCCGCAGTGGCTGCAGTAGGGGTCCCAAGCATGCCAGGCACAAGGATCCAGAGGAAATGGGGGTCCGCAAAGGTAACAGAACCATGCCTCCACATGGGGTTCACACACTAGTGCGTAGGTCAGGGCTAAATGATTGCACTGGAGAAAATGTAGAGTCCAGTTCTGAAGACCATTCGAAGTCAGACGGTTGGTCTGGGAAAGGCAGAGCCAGTGACAGCATAGGTGTGTGAAGCAAATCTGGTTATCAGCAGAGCAGATGGGAGCAGAGTGGTATGCTGCTTGAGTAAGGCTAAGTTACTTACTGTAACTGATGGTTCTTCGAGATGTGTAGTCCTTATCTGGATTCCACTGTGGGGTGCATATGCACGCCATGCAACAGAGCCGAAACTGTTGAGAGCACACCTCTTGTATCCATGTGGTCTGCTCAAGGGTTCCTGTGGCTCCGCAGGATGACACCCTCTCCATTTCCCCTTACTAACAGGCATCAAGCTTTAGGCAGAGGGGACCGGGGGGAGGAGGAGAGGGGCGCGCAGGGGAATTGGAATCCAGATAGGAACCACACATCTCGAAGAACCAACCATCGATTAAAGTAAGTAACCTCCCCTTCTTCTTTGAGTGATGGTTCCTATGTGGATTCCATCATGGGAAGCATAGCAAGCAGTAATCAGTATGGAGGTAGAGGTAGGAGTGGGACTCCGTGGATGCCAAAGTTAGTCAGACTGCATTGCCCACTGGTGCATTGATGGAGGCAGTGTTAGCCAAGGCATAATGAGCAGTGAACGTATGTACTGAGGCCCAAGTTGGGGCTCTGCAAATGTCCTGCCACGGAACATCAGCAAGGAAGGCCACTGTAATCATCTGCACCCTTGTGGAGTGCGCTCTGACACTTGGTGGGAGCTGGACTTGGCAGAGGAAGTAGCACTCTGTGATGCAGCAAATGATCCAGTGAGAAAGACACTAGGAAAATAGCAGATTGCTGCAAGAGGCATGCACTATTGCAACAGTCTTGGAGAGAGTCCAGAAGGGGCAGGTGTGTTGGAGATAGAAGACCAGTGCACATCTGATGTCAAGGGAACGTAGAGTTCTCTCCTGTTGGAAGAGAGAGACTTAGGGGTGAAGACGGGGAGGTGAAAGACCTGGTTAAGATGGAACTGGGGTTGAAACATAGGAGACTTTGTCCTTGTAGAAGATAGTAAAAGGGGTGGGGGATCTATAATCATAGCTGCCAGTCTGGCTAATCTGTCAAGCTGAGGTAATAGCCACTACGAAGATTATTTTCACAGACAGGTAGATAAGGGAGCAGGAGGAAAGGGATTTGAAGGGTGGCATGTAAGTGCTGAGAAGACTAGGTTGAGGTCCCATGTTGGAGTGGGGTTCCTGACAGTTCTGAACGAATTGAGAAGACGCCTGAGGAATCTAGTGGAGGTTGAGTGACTAAAGATGGAAGAGCGATCGATCGGTGGAAGGAAGGTGCTAATGGCCGCTAGATAAACTTTTATGGAGGAATGGGCAGAGTCTGATCGTCTAAGATGGAAGAGGTAGACCAGGACAGTTGGTACGGACATGGTTGATAATGAATGATGGTTGTCTGAAGCCCACTGAGAAAGTGTCGCCATTTGGCTTGGAAGCAAGCTCTGGTTGCAGGACATTGACTGTGAGAGTATCTCTCGCACTGGGGAGGAGTAGGCATTGTCTACTTGCGAGCCCCATCCAAATACCATGCTGTGAGGTGGAGTGGTTGTGGATTGGGGTGCTGGATGTAGTCTTGTTGTTGAGCGAGTAGGTTTGGGTGGAGGAGGGAGAGGGTTTGGAGGATGGATCGACAGGTGCAGGAGGTCAGAGAACCAATACTGTCTGGGCCTGGATGGGGCTATGAGTATAACTTGTGCTGGTCCTATTTCAGCTTGCTGAATACCTGGGTAATAATTGGAACAGACAGAAAGGCATACTGGATGCCTGGCATCCACTGGATGAGGAAGGCATCCTTTTGTGATCCCCCTAATGCTCCCCTGGCTCCAACTGTTGAAAAAGGGAGCAAGTCAGCCTCCAAATCAAATGGGGCCGGGGGGGCCCAAAGTTGGGGTGGGAAGGGGTTCGCAGTTCTCTAGTTGAAAGTCAAAAGTGTTGTCGCAGGCACTGGTGAGGGGTAGAGGTAATAGAGGTTGTGGCAGCGGAGTGTCGGGGGCATTGTGATCGCTGCCAACAGCAGTGTTGCTCCTGTGGACACGGAGGGTACGGCTGATAGGCTTGGTAAGTGGGTCAGGGTTGGTACCAAGATCAATATGCCTGTCAATGTTGGAATCTCGTGGCGGCTGGAGTATAAAGGCACAATGACCACAGTGTGGCCCTGGAGACCTTCAAGAAATGAAGTCCATTTTGTTGCTGAATAACTTTTGGTTGTCAAACGGCAGATCTTCTAGGGTTGTCTGGACTTCTTTGGGGAATCCAGAAGTTTGTAGCCATGAGCCTTGTCTCAGTATAAGTCCAGATGCTAAGGAGCGAGCTGCTGCATCCACTGTCGCTTGAAGGGAGACTTTAGAGACCAGTTTGCTTCCTGGATTAAGGCTTGGAACGCCACTCATTTATCTTCTGGTAGGGAGGCTTGGAATTCCGCTAGCTTGGAGTAAGACTGAAAGTCATATTTTGCTAGTATGGCCTGATATTGAAAGCTGGCTGATGAATATACCTTGCGGCTGACAAGATCTAGCTTCTTTGCGGCCTGGTCTGGGGGGGATGGGTGATGTCTCTGGGGTGCTGATGCACTCATTACACAGTGGCTTGGACCACTAGTGAGTTGGCCATGATCATTCAGCGGAGATGTGGATGGCGAGACGATGGACTTGTCTGGCAATGATAATGCTCCTGTAGGAAGTAGTAGATCCGTTGGTTCCGGCAATACTTCAGTACTCCACTGTTCCTCAGATATTGATAGAATGGTATATACTGATGGGGAATAAGAGATTGTTTCCTAGTCATAGTACAGGTCCCATCCCTGCCAATAAGGCCCTTGGTCCATCTTATTGGTGGGCCTTGTGGGTAATCTGAACCACTGCTGTTTTGGTGGCACTAGTAGTGGCTCATAAGAGTTCTGCTGCGGGCTGCGTGTGTGCTCCAGGGAGAAGTGTGGTTCCAGTTCGAAGGACCAGTCAGAGTCCAATAGCTCTGGCAGTGGCAGAGCTGGTGGTGTAAGTGAGGCCGTCGGAGGCTGCGGGGCTAACGGTACCGTTAGAGCAGGGAAGTCGTGTGGTACCGGTTGGTGGCGTAGCAAAGCAACAGCAATTCATCAGCTGGAGACCGGAGCCATCTAGGACTCTGTATCTCACTATGTGAGGGGCCTTCCATTGGCCATAGGAGTTAGCGGCAATATGCAGCCCGGTGTGCATGGTACCGGGTCTGGTGGGGTCAGCGACTGTCTGTAGTCTGTGTGGATTCTAGTGGCAGTCGGATTAGCAAATTTATCAATGTTTTGACTTTTTATCCGCTTTTGCCCTTTTGGGCACCAGAGTCGCCGAGTCTGCATGTGACTTCTCACCTAGCTGATCTTGGCTTGGGGAGGGAACGTGTTGTTTAGAGGTGGTCCCCCCCCTTGTGTCCGTGGCCATGTTTCTTCCAATGTATTTTGGCTGGTGTCACTGCGGCTGGTGATGCAGGATCGCCGGTGCTGTTGGGGCACCATGTCAGGTCCACTGGTGCCACCTCCATGCGGATGCATTGCTTCTTCCATTAAGAATTGCCAAAGCCAGAATTCTCTCACCTCTCAGGTTCTCAAAGGAAAGGAGCGACAGTTGTAGCATCATGAGACTATGTGGGTCTCACCCAAACAGTGTAAGACAGCATTGGTGCTTGTCACTCACCGAGAATGACTGAGGGCATATGGCGCAGTTCTTAAAACCAACTTGCCTTGGCATACTCCCTCACAAAGGGAGTGGGTGAGAAGGTGAGGACTTGGATAACTAACTAATTTTTTTTTTTTTTAAGAGTATATTTCTAGTTAGAAGTTTAACTACTAAAAAATTGTTTCTTTTCTATTCTTTTCTTACTACGCAGGTTCAAAGGAGGAAGAGAGAGACATTCTGACTCTAGCCATGCAGAGGTAAGAGGAAAGTGAGGAGGCATCGACATGCACAGCCACAGAAAGCCTCAAGCGCACAGGAGGCGCACGAGTCAACGGTTCCGGCTCTGGTGCATGGCGCACATGTGCACCCCACGATGGAATCCACATAGGGACCATCACTCAAAGAAGAACAGTGGGTCGTCTGCAGGTGACAGGAGCTCCAGTGGCTCATCTGCAGGGAATGGGAGCTCCAGTGGTGCTGGCAAGCCAGGATGCAGCCAGGAGCCAGCATATGGCATCAAGAGTTTGGTCATTGGCATAAGTGGGGACAAGCGGCCAGGTAGGACCAGGTGCAAAAGACCAGACTGTCCCAGGGGTGTGGACAGCGCCGGGGTGAAGATGGAGGTCCGGTCACAGGTGCCGAAGATGAGACAGGCCAGTCTTTATGATGTTTAGATCCATGTTCCGTTTTGGTTTTCTTTGGTGGTGGAACAGCAGTATGACGCATGACTTCTCATCTGACCTGGCGCGGCTCAGGGAGGCAACACTGCATTTTGGGGCAGTCCCTGTTGAAGAGCCGTCCTTATGCTTGTGATTGTACTTCTATAAGCACAGTGAACCTTTGTCAATGGTGCTGTCATGCCTCTCAGGAGGAAGCACTCACTCATGGTGAAGCGCAGTACTCCAGAGGATCCATCGGTCCTGGATATGACTGTGCATGTGTGCACATGGCCTCCTTCATAAGGTGTTTCTGGAGGCAAAGTTCTCTAACCTTGCGAATCTGCAGAGGAAAGGAGTGGCAAACAGAGCAGCAGGCAACAACATGAGCCTCTCCGGAGCAGTACAAACACTGTTGGTGCTTGTCACTCATGGAGAATGAGCATGGACACGATGTACAGCTTTTAAAGCCAGCATGCTGGAGCAGAGGCCCCTGGAAGGGGTGGGACATCCTACAAGGGAAACTAACTCACTCTACAACTATAAGAACAATATACACAACAACTATAAAACAGCCTTTTGATGAAAAGGGCTTTTTGGCAAGCTAAGAGCAAGGAGGAAGAGGCGTTCCAACTCTGGCCATGCGGCAGTCAGAAGGAATTGGAGGGGTGTCAACCCAGGCAGTCTCATAAGACCTCAGATGCACCACATGGCCAATGCATGATGCATACATGGGTCAACGGACACTACTACAAACAGTTCTGATGCATGGCACACGTGCACCCACATATGGCATCCAGATAGGGAACGGCACTCGAAGAATTCATCTTTATTGATTTCTAAACCAAAATCACTAAACCGTACTAAAAACTGAAAACTTGTACCTCTTATACAAAATGCAGCCTCTTCTAGTGTCTCAATTAAATAATCCATTTTCTGATATTACTGATACATCATTGCTTCCTGCATGTCAATAAGATCGCACGGTGCTTTATATTCCTTATATGTCTAGGTTAATACATTCTATTCTTGATTTACTTTTTCCTTTTCTGTGTCTATGGTGTACTCCTCTGGAGACTTACCTTAGCAGGTATGTATACACATATATAATTTACTATATACATGTACACTAATGCACCAAAACTGCAATCTGATCCATAGAGGACCATCTTACAGCCACAGCAAATCTCACTGAATTTAACATGTTTTGACAGTTGTTATGGAAGTCTATTTGGATGGATTGATTGCACAACCAGTGTCTACAGAGTTTATTCAACTGTCCTCAAAGAAGAAGAATTAATTGGGAATTTGGAGGAGGAGGAGGAGGAATTAAATGGCATTATGGGTAAATTCATGACCTCACTGAACTCAATGGGAGCTTTTGTCAGTGACTTTAGTGGGGTCACAATTTCACATGAGTTATTCAAAATGTATTTCTCCACATGTACAATACATTTTTCAGTGACATTATTGTCTATGATTGCCCAGCTTCACAGTGCCCCAAATGCCTTTTTAAAATTCTTAAGTATTAAGGCAAATTTTTGCTGTCAGTAAAACGTTTAATTACCTTAAAGTTCTAAGGGTGCCCAAAAAGCTTATACCAAAAATATGAGTTCTATAACTATTACTGGCAAGCGATAATAGTAAGGGGAGAAATTAACATTTATTGGGTTATATCAGTTATGGAGAAAACCAAAAGGAATCTCAAAGCTTTAAAATACAGTACCACCGTGTGGCCAAAAGGCCAATTACCAATCCTTGATTAAAAAAAACAAAATTAAAAGAACTCATGAAAAATTTCACTGAAACACAGCATCTTCATCATGCCTTCCCATACTATTCACAAACAAAACAAAACACAATCTCACCCTAGCCAACATTAATGCCACATGGTAAAACACAGAACAGTTTAAGTATCAACCACAGTATAGTAGCTGCAGCTCATTAAAAATCAAAGATATTGGCAACCAATCTAGGCCCTTTCAAGCCTCACATTTCGATGATTCTATATTTCAAGACATCATAAATATTGGCTGTTTAGAAGGACAATTCTATTTGGGATATAAACTGTTATTCCTTGGATTGATGAAAATATCCTGTGGGACTTATCTTTAAGCATTATATCTCACTGGCCACTTTTGGAACCCACAGGGCAAGAGTTTACTAATACAAATTTCACGTAAGTAACAAACACAAAATTATATTTGGCTTTCTAAAAAGAGTATTATTTGTACTGGCAATAAAAGTTTGTTTGAATTCAAATGTCAAATAGATCTTTACCTTCATAGGCAACGTATGTATAAAAGGTCTATCTCCAAACACAAAAAAAGATCAAATGATCAAGCAAAACAATTTATTGAAAGCTGCCTTTGTTTTTCTTTCAATATGAACCAAGGAAAAAAATTATAAAATTAATTTAGTATTGTGCCCAAATTTAAGGCACTGGATGATTAACGGTATTCCACCAAACAACTTTGAGCATCACTAATGAAGATTATTATAGCAATTAATAACCATTTTTAAATGATTTAGAGACTGAACCAAATACAGTATTTTAAAAGTAGAGAAGTACTTTGTTACGCATTAACAGTTTCCAAGTATTACATGCTCATGAAGTCTTATAGTAATACAAAACACATTACTAATATGTACTAAAATAAGGTTATTTACTTAAAAATGATACATTGGACATAATCTGTGTACAGAAAAAAGCAATTCATGGTAAACTTAATAAGGCACCTTTTAAATCAGATGCTGTACAAAATACATTAGTGTGTTACATTTTAAAAGATTATTCTACACTTTTGGCATATAACAAACACAAGAGTGTAATCATTCTGCCTTTACCCTTCTTTCACTTTTATTTACATCTTCTCTAAGCTAACCACAATGTTATTTTTGTATACAATATAATACATTTCATGTTCAGCATGGGTAGGTCAGAGCACAAACACCACTATAGTATGTGAGCTTCTATAATTGCATTCAAGGTAATATAGAATACATCAGATTTGTTGAACAAAGGAAGTAAAATAGTGATCGCTCCACCTTTCTCATGAGTATTAAACTATGGCTACTATACTGTGAACTCCATAAAGCTCTGTATTACATACCACTATGTCATCCCTAATGGAGTACACCACAGCGAAAGCAGGATTGGGTCCTCTGACTTCTTACAGAAGCACTGTCACAACAATGGAGAACTGCTAAATCATTTCCTATCTAACCAAAACAAAAGATAAATATTACTTCCCTTTAAACATTATTACAGTAACTAAAAAGGTTTTTAATTTTAAACTCAAGTGACATTTTTACTCTTCAAATGGTTTTAGTTTGTTAAAATAACTTAATTTAAAATATAGTCTGTGAAGACAATACAGCTGATTTGTATCCAAAGAATTAATCTTATAGCACATTCAGTGGTCAT
The DNA here is from genome assembly GCF_026122565.2 of Emydura macquarii macquarii. Classification (NCBI taxonomy): domain Eukaryota; kingdom Metazoa; phylum Chordata; order Testudines; family Chelidae; genus Emydura; species Emydura macquarii. The sequence continues at coordinate 3,450,551 of NW_027131527.1, forward strand.
TTAGATGAATTCTAAAATTTGATTCTAGGCTTACTGAGGAGGTAATAGCTAAAGATTCATTTTGCATTTTAATAACAACATTTCAAGATAATATAGTTAAAAATGTACATGATATAATTAAGGAAAATATGGTACATACAAATGAAACTGCCAATTTTCCAAGATTTCAAAGTCTCATACTTTCAAAAATGTCTACCTTGAAAGCTGATTAGAGGCCTATGGATGTTGTGGAATATCACTCATCTAATTTGGGTTTTCCAGATACTCATTATTAAAAGTAAAATTCTAAGATAAGCAAATGGTAAAAACCCAAAGCTCAAGTCTGTATTCATTCCTAGAAACATCATATTCCTTTAGGAATTTACAAATTAACTAGGGAATGTAAATGTTTCTTTACTCTCATTGAATATAACGGCCTGAATTATCTCAAAGATGCAAGATATTTTCCGTCCAACTAAAGTCAGACTGAAGCTACCAGACAATACAAATCTCCATATGCAACTGCTTAATGGGTTCCAAGGCAAAGAAAATATTCACAAGACATATTCCACGATACATTTAAAAAATATTTGCCGGGCATTCTCTCTCTCTCAAAAAATACTGGTTGACAAAAAATTACTGAAATCAGTTTGACCAACAAAATGAGATGATCATACACTTAGGAAAAGGAGTCTGATACATCTTTAAAAGGCTCTGAAATCCTTACACTATTGAATAAAGCAACACAACTTGACTTAAGTTCACATTAAATATACCTTCAAATATTTATAATTAATAGATTTGTTAAGATTAACGTCAAGATTTTAAGAAACGGATGTCGAAGGCCTAAGATCATATATAGGCCCTGATCCTGCAAGTTATTTCACATGGGACTTAGGCATGTGCTTAAGTGCTTTCCAGAATCAAGGCCTTAGTTAACTGATTTTCAGAAGTACTGAGCACCTAGCGGTTTTCAATTGAGCCAATGAAAGTTGCAGTATGCTCAGGACTTGAAAATATCAGGCCATTTACTGAGGTGCCTAAAAACATATTTTGGAGCCCAACTAGGCAGTCACTTCTTCGAATCCTGGTCCAAGACGCCTCCTCCCCCCACAACGCCCCCCAAAAACCCCCCAGAAAACCAAGCTCAGTGGATTCACTTTATGTAGAGAGTTTTTTGTAAAGCCTTTTAAAGTGTTACAGTATTTATTCAGGGTATATCTAAACTGCAATTAAAAACCCCTGGCTGGCCTATGCCAGCTGACTCGGGCTATGGGACTATTTAATTGCAGCATAGACCTTCAGGCTCAGGATGGTGCCCAGGCTCTAGGACCCTGTGAGGTTGGAGGGTCCCTGAGCTCAGGCTGCAGCCCCAGCCCAAACATGTACACCACAAATAAAAAGCACCTTAACCCAAGCTCTGTGAGGCCAACTCACTTGGCACAGGCCAGCCACAGATGTCTCACTGCAGTGTAGACATACCCTCAGTATCACAGATATTTAGCCTTGCAAAAACATAGGCAATAAATATTGGGGGAAGGGGAAATCAATGAATAATTGGAAATGTTTCATTTTTACATTTCTGTTGCTTTACTTAGACTATCAGCAACTGTTTTCATTCAAGGCTTCAGAAAAAACAAGTCAAGATTAAAAGTCAGCAAACAAATCATAGCTAATAAAGATGTCCAATTCACATGGCACTTTATGAGATGTATACAAATATTCCAATATAGAAATGGATTACATTTTTTAAAAAATCCTCCGTATTCTGAAGAGCAAGCTGATGGGACATAAACATTTTCCTTTTTATTGTTAAAAACCCAGTGCGGGTGGTGGGAGTGGGAAGGAAGCAGCATATTCTAGACTAATGATTTTATGGCTCATGCCAAATATTTTCCAACTACCTGTGCAAACTAATGAACAAATACATGCTTAATAACTTCAACCTTATCTTCCTTGGCAATGGACGGGAAAAAAAAAGCCCTTTTTTATTAGAATTGTGGCACATTATTGTCTATCACTGTCTTCAAATAAGTGAAAATCATGCTTGATGCACCCATAAATAGTTCAACCAGAATACATATTAATACTTAAAGGCTTTACTGAACAAAAGTAATGACTTTATTTTAAAAAAGAAATATCCCTTGAGATAACTAGTTTTCTATAAAATATGTAGCATCGTTAAATAAAGTTTGTACATCACAACAGAAAATAAAAAATACCGCAGTCTTTTGCCTGACCACTTAATTTTTTGCAAACTATGGAACAGAAGTGGAAAAAAACAATGTTAGTTATTTGCAGCTGTTCACAAATGTATACTGGAACTTCATTAAGCTAAGTTTTCTAGTAATGTTATTTTAAAGGGACATTTAAACACAATTTTGAAGCAGTCTCCATGTACACATTTTAAGACAGATAATTTATCAAAAAATTAATGTGAAATTTCTACGTCTGATCAATTTCAACATTATTCCTAATTTATTTTTTTCTCAAAATCTGGGCTATGGCAGGTATGTGCACACACCTGTACCTACAATCAGGTGTTTTAAAATAAAGCACATTATACACTATATAAATAACTTCCCTTTTTAAAGTAATCTAGAACAAGGTTTACAGTACAAAGTTAGAGGCACTTAAATTATTACCAAATGCGTTTAACTGAATTGTTCCAATACTGTGTTTTTAGTCTTCAGCAGATTCACAGCACTGGGAGGTTAAACTTGAGCTATGGTGTTTTTTCTGATTTCAAACTAACGGTGACAAAATAAACAGTATATAACTAATGACCCAACTTTACAGTAACCATTTTAGTTTTTTTGGCCTTTTATACCAACCTGTCTTGGTCAACAAAGAAAAGAGCAGAAATTTGATCTCCTGTGCAAGCTTTCATGTAATTAGCCAATTGCTGCAGTACAGAATAAGCACAGCCCTGTGCATTATGCGGCAACACCTCACCAAATTCTGCAGCAAGGTTAATTTACTGTACCTCCATTAAGACATGTTTCATTCCCATTCCAACCACACCCAAAAACCACACATCTGATTCAACTGAAAATACTCATTAATTTACAATTTGTCAGTGATGACTTTCAGCAATGGTAGTTAGTATCTGATTATGTTTTATCAACATGTCCTCTAGATGGCCCAGCTCTACCGTCTTCAGCAGTAACATCCAGCTCAGAATCTCCTTTGCCTGCCTCATGCATGCCAGTCAGATTCAGAGGTTTATCTCTGTTCCCCAGGCCTTGGATGCCACTGTTTTCTCTCAGCTTCATAGGCTGCACTTCTGGCTTCCCCCACTTCCTAATTGCAAACTAGACTCCAGTTCTGGCTCTCAGACATACCTTCCTGCCTGGTTCTATAGAATAGTGAAAGGAGCATGAAGTCAATCCATTTAATTCCCTCTTATGTGGAAAGATGCAGAGCATGAGGCAGCTGCAGACAGGTCCCAGTGGGGCAGAGAGGCAAAAAAGAATGCCATGGGTTCTGGCTACAGCAAAATGGTGAATTTTACAGCTAATGTGCTGAGTTATGTGATATCTTGATAAAAGCTATATTCCATAGTTGCACAATAATGGAGCACAATGGGCCCCAAGTGAGATGAGTGAGGCAGATCACACTTCTCAAAGACACTTTCAGGCTCTGTGCAGACTTAGGGTTTGTCTCCACAGCATGGTAATGTGCACTAGAGAGGTGCGATTTCTAAAGCGCACCCATGTGCTGCACACTTACTGACCTGCAAAGACCCTCCTGGCATGCACTAAAAAATTCCCTAGTGCACATGAACAAAGAGCATTATGCTTACATTAAGCATCCTAGGGAACTTTTAATGTGTGCCAGCAGAGTCAACACAGGCCAATTAATATACTTTAAAAATCACACCCCTCTAGTGCGCATTGCTGCGCCATGCAGACAAGCCCTCATACAGGCATTAGTTTACACCGTTCACATTTCTGAGGTTCTCTTTGCAACCAAAACAGCACAGAAATGTAAACATTTCAAAATGAAAATTCAGATTCTGGAGCACAATTCTGTGGTAAATATTGTAATTGTGGAATTATGGAACATATGGGACTCTGACTATAAATATTTCTGTGAATTTAAATGATCATCTATCCCAAATGGCAGCCAAAGAATCCTGGCACACACACACACAAAAGACCCATAAAAGGCATAAGGAACTGTTAATCTGAACAGTATCCCAAACAGATTCCTAACCTACTGGCTGTTTCAAAAAGACTTGGTATGAACCAACTAGGTTTTATCAGGTGGAAGGCAAAGAGCTTATATTTCTCCATCTCTGTTGAATCCATTTAGCTTCTTAAGGCTTTCATAGAAAGCACTGTACTCTGAACATGCAATTCAGTACCCAGAGTTTTACTGGAGACTCACTAAGTGTGACTGAAGTCTCAATGCAGCTCAAACCAAAAATGATATGCATATTTAAAACAAGGCTGTCCATATATGTAGCATGTAGTGTACAGAGACTCTCAGCATTATATTCTACAAAGTAGTGAAAGATTTAATATTAGCAGCCTGTAAAAGTGTGGTGAGGAAGTGGACTGAATCTCAGCTGCTCCCTCTTCCCACTTAGATTCACCCTTGTCAGGGTGAAAAGTTCTAGGAGTCCAACTCTGCTCCTCAGTACTATATTAATCTGTCAAATCTTTACATCTTGTGATTCCACCATCTTGGCAAGTGTCTTCTTGATCCTCAAGGCTGTAAGTCTAGAGGCAGGATTGTGAGCCCAGCATTCAGACATTAACTTCAACACCGCTCTTAAACACTGAAAATTAAAAAACAAAAGGATATTACTGTAAACAAGTAATGACTGAAAATGTACAGCTTTGCTTGACAGTTAAAATGGTTCAAGTTTAAGGAGGACACTGGTGAAACTAGTAGGCCAAAAAGTTTAACTATTTTTTAATATTCTACTGATTTATTTACAATATCCTTTAACAATTATTTCCCCTGAATAAAGCAGCATTGGTATCTGCAACACTGATTTAATTCAGAAAGTGTGCCTTATTACAACACACTCATGCTCTCTCTTTTGCTTTATAAGAGCTTAGGATTTTTTTACATTTCAATATACGGCCTGAATTAAAAAATGGAAGATGACTATAAAGTTTCAGTGGGTCAAGCTAACATCCCATAGCAGAGCAATGAGATTTCATGCTGTGTACCCAGTGTTTCTCACCAGAGGGAAAGTTGGCATGACAAGAGGTCTCAAAGTAGGTGACAAGTGAAATGGGAGAAATTAGGACATTACCAAAAGAAATGGACAATCTATGGCAAAGTAGGAAAGGAAGTAATATGGCATATAGCTGCTATTTGAAATAGGGAGATCATACTGCTGATCTACCAGTCTCAATAATATCCATTTAAAGACCAAATATTCATGTTCGACCCACAGTTACACAGAATGATAAAAACCCTGCGCCTCTGGAAGAATGTTTATTCCACAATAAGGGTGAATTGGCAAAAAAATGTATATATTTTCTAGACAACAACAAGATCGGAGGGTAAATTAATTCACATCTATATTTGGGAGAATGTGTGAAGAGAGAAATAAACATTTGAAGACTGCTAACATTCTTTGTAACCCTACTTTAAAAGTTTACTCAATTTCAAGCACACTGCAAGTGCATGCAAAATTTGAACATTAAGTTTTGTTTGTGCCTCTTAAACAGCAAATTAATACAATGTTGTGGCTAGCTAGTTCTGAAACACACCTATATATACAGATTATTTTAGCCTATATTACTCCCTTGTTTGTCATCAGTTGACTGAAATACAATGGCCTGTTCTTAACCCAGATGAGTATTGTTCTAACAAGATGGACAAAAATCAGATTGCGAAACTCTGGACACACACAAACTCGATCACCTCACTGTACCTCTGCAGGCCATCATTATCTTTTGGAAGGTCCTCTAGTCTACTATCTTTAACAGTTGTGGTGGAACTAAATATGTCTGCTGGATCTTGGCATATTAATTTCCAATTTTTCTCCCTACTTTTCTCCTAAGTATTCTTAGCTGTTCAAGCGCCCTATATGATGCAAATTCATGGTCTCAGTCTAGTGCCTAAGGACAGATCTTCATATCAAAAGAATCAACATCAATATGAGAAAGCCAAGTTGGGTGAGGTAATATCTCTTATTTGACCGACTTCTATTGGTAAGAGAAATGACCTTACACAGAGCTCTTCTTCTGGTCTTGGGATCAACTTGGTGACAATAACACTGCACACAACTTCAATATTGACATCTTTGTTGGCTCTCTCTGAAATAATGCTATGAAGCTATTTAATATGCCTGAAAACTGAATGATCTCACCCACCCTAGAAGTTGGGCCTATGTTGATGCCGACACATAGGAAAGGGACAGTTGAAAGGATATTTGAATTCCCCCTACAAGTGCTATATATGTTTTGTGGGTAAAACAGAAGACTTTAGTCTTCAGGAGCATCAACCCAGCACCTTTCACTATCAGCATCATATGAACTTAAAAAACCCAAAAACCTCAGACCACAATATATTGTAGCACATCTGAGCTAGCACTCCCTTCAAACTAAACATTGGAAATTATGCAGCATGAGTTACCACTACCCTTAATAAAATGGGTATTTTAATCTAAGTATTATTTCACCTTCTCCTGGGCTACTGAACTTACAATATCTATTTATTTATTTATATGTAAATAAATGTCTCTGCAACTCTCCTAATGACCTCAGGTACACATTGAAAACAAGAACAACAATGAAATGCAAAAAAATGATGCGTTATATGAGATCTCCGAGTAAAAAGGAAAATGAAGGTTACTTACCTGTATCTGGAGTTCTTCAAGATGGACTATACATATTCCCACTCATGGGATGCCCTGACCAGCACAGCCTGAATGTGCATAGCTAGCACATTGTTCACTGGAGAATTCATGCCCCTCCCCATAGTGAACATTAAACATTCCAACGTGAGGGTATAAAAAGGTCATGGTGGCCAGCTGCCTCAGGTCTTTTTTCCCATGGCCCCAAGTTCTCTGAAAAGTAGGACTCCAAGACAGAGGGCAAAAGTGGGCAAAGAGCTGAACATGAGTCTATCTAAAACAACTCTGGATACAGGTAAGTAACCTTCATTTTCCTTTTTACTCAGACATCTCATATGGAGTATCACTTCTTCTTCAACTATCCTCTGCATTTTCCCACTCACAGAACAGACTAATAAGCTGTAACTCTGATCCAGGATGGTGGGAACACAGAGTCCTAGTTAAATAAGAATTGCCTTGCCACATTTTGCATCTGATCTAGATTTTAAGTCTAATGAGTAGCGTAGATTGTACTCCACATTCTTACTCTGTATATTTCTATTACTGGAATATGTCTAGTGAATGCCACAGAAACTGCTTCTGATCTAGTAGAATGAGCTCCAATTCCTTCAGGAAGAAGGGAATCCATCATCTTATAAACTTCAATACATAGTGTAACCCATCTTGCAAGAGTTTGCACAGTGACCACTCTCCTGTTACTTCTCTTTTTGTAAGAAATTGGGAAATTGTTGAAAATGCTTAAGTCTATCTAAATAGAAAGCTAAAGCCCTTCTAACATCTAGCACATGTAATCCAGCTTCCTCATCTTCAATGTGAGTTTTGGGGAAAAGAGAGACCAACTCTTGAGATATAACGAGCACTCCAACATGTAGCTAATCAGAGCTATATATGGATCTACATCATACATGGAAACCCACAGTAAAAACATTTTCCATTTATAATCGTAATATTTTTGTGTGGCCTGTTTCCTTGAATTCATCAGTTCATTTTGTACTTCTAATGAACAAAACTGCTCTAACACTACCAGAGTCTCATCCCCGAAGCAGTTTAGGTGAAGAGACTGAAGATCCAGCTAATTCACCATCGCATGTTGTTGTATCAACAAGTCCAGTATTAACAGCAAAGGTCTGCCTTTTTGGATACATGAATGAAGTACAGATATCACTATGACCTGGCCCACATAGGCACTATCAAAATTACTCTTGCCTGATCTTGTTTTATATTGTTTAACACTCTCTGAATGAGGAGAAATGGGGGAAACGCATAATGATCCTTTGATCTCAATTTATCCAAAATGCATCTGATACTGAATTCTTGTCTCTAGAGCTGCTCATGAGCAGAGTCTATGACACTTCTTGTTCCTCTGGATGCCAAAATATTTATTACAGGGGTCCCCCCACAAGCTGATCAGATAAGTTGCCACTTCCTCTGTCAGCAACCACTCATGCATCTGAGATATTGACCTACTCAGATGATCTGCCAGGATATTTAGTTCCTCTGATACATGAATTGGTGTTGGGTGAATCTCGTGCCTTATACATCAATCTAATGCTGGCCTAATGTTTGCTGGAAGCTTGCTGTGTCTCAGTTCCAGGAGACTTTGCTGATAGGTTGAGTAATTTGAAGGTGAATGTCCTTCACCAAACATGATAAATACCTTGCATTTGCACTGGACACTGGAAACACAGCTGGGCATGAGAAATACCTCTTAAGTCCAGGCTTTCTAGTGTTTCACTTTGCCATCCTGGCACTGAAGAACTTATTTACTACGTGAAATCTAACACTGTACTAACACAAACTAACTAAACGAACTATAACTAACTAATTATATAGTAAGCATATGGATCTGGTACAATTCCAGAGCAATTCTACCTTTGGTTCAGCTGTTCACAGGTAGAAGGAACTGAAGAAGATGGAATGCCATACCCCTTTTATACCCTAGCCCTGGGACATTTTGACATTCACTGAGGGGAGGGATGAGGGAGGTACATGAGCATGCTAATGAACATTGCTAGCTAGAGTTCTACCATTCAGGCTGCACTGGTTCACGCATCCCATGAGTGAGAACATGCAGAGGACACCTGAAAAATTGTGCAGTACTACCAATTAGACTTCTCCATGACAAAGGAACAGGGCCACTAATGATTAAGGTTAAGATTCTGTCACGGTTATTTTTAGTAACAGTTGGTGACAGGTTGCAGGCAGCAAACAAAAATTCATGGAATACTAAAAATTTGCTAAAATTTGGGGGAGGAGGAGACAACAGAGCTGGTTGGGCTTCCAGCTGCTCCAGCCCTGCTGCTCAGCTGTTGAGCGGTGGGCTCTGGGCTGACAGCTGCTCCAGTCCTGCCCCAGAAGTCCTGGAATCTGTGACCTCCATGACCAAATCTTATCCTTACTAATGATCAACCCCATTCTCACCTCTACAAATACACCAGAATCACCTCAGATTCCACGGTGTTGAAAATGTCGGATATATTCAGTATGACAGAAAAAGATATACTGAGGTTAAGGCTGATAAATTACATTAAAATGACATGTTAAAATTGTTGTTTCTATTCAAGAACACAGGAAAATACTAAACTCTAGATGGCTTTGGGGATGAGAATGTGACCATGCAGTTAATTGCTGGTGAGGTGCTTCTCCTTCCCATCCAAACAGGTATATAAAAAAGAGCAGACATGTAAAAGCTCTACCAGCTGATCTCACACATTAGTATTTTTGTTGTGGTCAGGGGAATCTCAAAACATTAGAAGGTCTGATGTTGTTGCCTACTCTACTCCAGTTTCAGAAAACTTTTGGGAAAGACTAAAATACCATTACTATATATTAGAGGCTAAAGCTTAACTCCTCCCATTTTTCTCTTTCACTGTACTTACTTCATCACTATTCCATCTGTTAGATACCACTGGGCGCAGGCGCTTGACACACACCACCTCTCTCATATCTTCATAGGATGGATCATTCGGCACCATGTCATAATATGGCAACTGGTACTCTTCAACAATACCTGAAATGTGTATGAAAGATCAGGTTAAATATATAAAACAACAAACCAAACTCATAAATCTGCTTTCTTAACTTCTAACCAACTTGCAGAAACACAAATTAACACAAGATCCTCGTCAGCAACTTAAACTCATCAATGGTTGAAAACAAAAAGGTAGCAATTGTGCATATTATCACTTGCTGAAAATTTACAACTGATGGTGGACATTTAGGACTAAATGCTGACTTAATTACTTGTAGTCCCACTGAATTTTAACTGAAGTACAAACTTTGGCCCTATCTATCCTATTACATATTACAGAGGTACTCCCTGCAACAGAATAGAGCATATATGTATATCTTCCACTTTATTCTGAGACTCCCTGTCATCTTCCTATTTCTACCTAGTTTACAAATCCCAACAAGCGTATCTTACTGAACATACAAAGACAAATCCCTGCCCCAAGAAGATGCAATCTAAATTAGGATCTTACAAATCACTGAAGAGAGAGACTGAGGCCCGGTCTACACTATACGGTTAGGGCCATGTAAGACAGCTAATGTCGAACTAATTATGTCAGTGTACACACTACAGCCATGTCCCACTGATGTAAGTTAGTGCTTTAGTACACCGACACTATAACTCCACCTCCATGAGAAGCGTAGGGCTTATGTTGGTGTAGTTAGAGTGACGCAGTGTCTGTGCAGACACTGCGTTACATGCACTGGCTGTTGGCTGTCTTGTCAATTTCATGGCTCCAGCATGGAAATTGATAAGAAAGCCAGGCAGCTAGAGCCTGGCTGCCCCCGGCTCCAAGCTGGGCTCCAGCCTGGAGGCTCCCTGCTTAAGGAGCCAAGAAGCCTTAACAGCTGCCCACCCGAGTGTATAGCTGGGCTCCCGGTGGGGAGCTCGGCAGAGGGCTCTCAGCCCCCCCTCACTACTCCTCTTCAATCACTGGAAGCACTCCTGATGAGGACACGCACTACCAACAGGAGGGTAGTGTGGACATCATAGGTCAACTTAGGGCTGTAGTGTAGACATGCCCTGAGAATTTGGGAAGAGAGAAAATATGGGATGGAGATAGAGAACACAATGTTGGGAAAGAGATAGGTAAGGAAGGAGGCACAGGTATAAGACAAAAAAAAGAAGAGGAAATAGATACTGAAAACAATACAGTAAAAAAGATATACATTAATCTATCATAGGAAAGAGGAAAAATGGAGTGAAACCAGGCACAGAATGAAGGTATAACAAAAGCGAGAGATAGTAAGTTACATTATAAAAAAAGTAATAAGAAGAAAGTTGATTGACAGTGTTACAATTAAGTGAATCACACAACTATTTTGTTCTTTTAACATGCAAGGTGCCTACGCTTGAGACACAGGGCAAGTGGTGAGACTCAAGTATTTTTCATCCTGTCCAGAAGCTTTAGTTGCGTAAATTCTTTTGAAGCCTTAGTTTTATAAATACATTTTGAAACATGACATTTAAAGATTTACCTCCTGTGACACAACGCCGAGCCATTTCCCAAATGATCAAGCCAAAACTGTAGATGTCAGCCATGATATATGGCTGGAAATTATTTTTATTTAGGCTTTCATCCAGGACTTCTGGGGCCATGTAACGTTTTGTTCCCACTCTAGTATTCAAAGGGACATCAACTTCATTCGTATCACTAAATGTAAATAATAAAGGTTAATTGAATTGTGGAGCAGTACATATAAACTGAAGTCATGCAGAAAGCAGCAATTATTATTGTAAAAAGTAAAGTTACAAATTATAACTAAAACCAATCGCTCTCAAATCCTCCTTCCAATATTAGAGTATTACAACATAGTACGCTTCCTTTAGATAAATTAAATAGAAAATGGTTAATATACCCAACATGAAGGTTTACGTGATTGCTTTGCAAAAAAAACTTCACACATGACTAAGCAGACAGAAGCAGACTATTCCAAATATTCACAACTCAAAACATATTACTAATATCCACAATTCCATCAGTATTCATGTGGAAGTTTGCTTGAGTTCTAGGATTTGATACTCACTTGAAAACATTGGTAGCCCATGCATTTCACTATATGCTTTACATGTACAGTTTTCACCAATATCTTAGATCTAAAATAACCTTATTTCTAATAGGAGCATTTTGAGCACATTGAGCATGTTACAATGAGCTTTGTAAAAAAAAAAAAATATATAGTATTTCTACAGAATTACCTGCATTTGTAATATACTACCACCATACTATCCATACACCCACTAAAAACTATACTAGAAACCACCATATCCAGACTCCAATTCTTGGACAAGGCTTTGCAGTTTCTCTGACAGTGTGGCAGAGTGAAATTTTGTGGCTGCTTCAGACATTAGCAATTGTTTTTGTAATAATTTTTTGTTTTTTTAAAGTAATTACAGTCAAGACAGTATTCTGCAGGTAATTTATTTTACTATTCAATTCACTTTATGTTGCCCAAATTTTAGCGAGTCACAGATTTTAAACTGAAAATACATGAAAGCATTATAGAGATTCCCCAAGGGAAAGATGAAATTTTAGACTCTGGGCAGTGGATTTGTTTCCTTTTCTCTCCTCCTTGTGGAGAGGGGAACAAGTGATGTGAAATTTTGTAGAGCCTTGAACTCTTAGCTCCCCATCCTAACAACATCTGAGAGCAATCTGTACTCTCACCTCAATATCCACCCCACATCCAAAGTAAAGAAGAGCATTTGAGTCTCAAAACAATATATACCCTACAATTTTATTGTTCAACTGTGAAACAATCAATCAGTGAATTAACACTCATTTCAACTGGATCTCTGGTGCCTGTCCAAAACACATGCAAAAAACACTGTTAATTTATAGGCTTTGATCATCTACCTGTTAAATTTGACTGCAAGTCCCAGGTCTGCAATACAGCAGCTTCCATTTTTCTTAATCAGGATATTTTTACTCTTCAGGTCCCTGTGTGCAATAGCAGGCTTGCCTTGTGTCCCATAAATTTCAGTGTGCAGATGGCACAGACCACATGCAGCAGAATAAGCCAGTTTGAGCAAAGCCCGGTTGTCAAGTGTGGCACATTTCAGGAAATCATACAAGGATCCATTTTCATGGTAATCTGTAATCAAGTAAAGTTGTGTCCAGGAGCCTGTGCCTTTAATATCAGCTGCTATAAAACCTGTCAAATGCATAAACCAAGTTAGTATTTAGTGTTACATAAAAATCACAATTCATTACATGGAAGACTTCAGGAAGTCACATTTTAAAGTAAGACAACAGCCCCTTACACACACAATTCCTTATTTGGGGACTAGGAGTGCTACAGTTTAAGTTTCAACTTCATAGGATGTCACCATGCTGGTCCTCAAGCAGAAAGAAGAAAAGTCAGGGTCTCCTATTTGTAACATTAAAAATAAACAAGATACCTAGAATCTGCATAAAAATATAGCATTTTATTATTATATGCTATGCTATATCCCTCCAGTCATTTCATAAAGGAAGTTCTCCATCCTCTTCATGAAACGACTACAATTCTTTGAAATACAAGTCCTTCACTAACCGTTCAAATTACAAAATGCTTACTTACCAAGTATGTTTTCATGACGCATTAGAACAGTCTGATAAATCTCAGTTTCTCTGAACCAACTGGCTTCCTCGGTGGTAAAAAATACTTTGACTGCCACTTTTTCACCCCGCCATTTACCCATCCACACCTCACCATATCGCCCTTTCCCAACCTGCCGCACCATCTGAATCTGTTTGGCAATAGTGCGCTGAACCTAAACAAGAAAAAAAAAAAAAGTTATTATAGGAACACAGTCAAGATGATTGTCAGGCTTAAAATTTGCCTGTCTCAAATCGTGGTCCCATTTGAAAGATCTATTCTAGATTCTTTTCAGCTACTCCTTTTTCAAACTAATTATTGCTGCCTTGGATGGGGACAGAGTATGTTTATACAAATGTATAACTAAAATACTCAGAGAAGAAAATACTGTAGTCTTATTTTATTTTAAGTGAATTTTGTAATGTTGTATTACACCATTTTGGGTTCCACTATACAGTGTCTACAGTTTCAAGCTTAATAGAGTGAAAGTCACCTCTCCTACTTGCTTCAAATTTAGAATCTCTAGGAACACAAAGACCAAGGATAGTGACCACACATACATTCACAAGTACCAGATCTACTCTGTTTTACAAGTTTTATTAAAACTACAATTAAAGTTATGATTACCCATGCATACAGAAATTCTATAGAGACCTATGCACAAGTTACAAATATACAGTCATACTCACATCCGTAACGATAATCTTAAGGTCTGATGGCTGCCTTGACAATTGATCATCAGTAGAGGAATGGCTCCTGCTGGAGTCTTCCCATAGGGAACTCATTTTTTCCAATGTGGGCACCCTTTTTTTATAATGTGATTCTGCCTATATATGAAAGTGTCAACCCTCTTTTTTTCATACTGATCTGGTGTCCCCAAGTAACTTGAGGTACCCCGTTTCTTATAGGTTGTGTATAAATTCCTTTTAGTCTCATTAGCATTAACGTACAACCTGTATCCTGAGGTTAAGGCAAATGTTAGAGACAAATGTGCCTCTAAAGAATGTTTATGATTTAGAATTAATCTTCCAGGCAAATTTTCACAATTTACCCCTTGATACATCTTCTCCCATAATCTTACGGCATCGGGTTATTCTTTGGTTACTTACTTAGGTCAGCATTTCTTATCTCTAAGGCCTAAAACAGCTAAACTAAAATCTTTCAGGCCTCAGCTTATAGGCCTTGCATTTCAGTTTCCCTTACTTAGATACCTAATACATAATTATCACTTCTAAATACTGATCTATCTTGTACTTCTATAATCCTACAATTTAACTTTAATTAGCATACCATGATTATATATGACATGACATGTTAATCATAACATCATACAATAAATGAAGGATAAAGTAAAACCATTGGCTAAAATACATTTGATTTGTGTTTAAATTAGACTGAACTGAATATTTCTAATTTATATATGATTATAGCCACCTGTGTCACTGGCGAAGCTTTTTTGCTGAACTATTATAATAATTCAACTAAAATGCATGTCTCAATACAATCGCTGAATCAACATGTTTCTGCAGTTATTACAGTTGTTCATGACCAGTATACAGTATGCCAGCCTATTTTATTGAGCATCATGAATAAAACTGAAGAGAAAAATTTTACAGCTGGAATGGTATTATCCAAGTCTTAGATACTTTATCTGAAGGCCTGCTGGAGGACAGAACACTTCTTTATATTTCACTGGCCTCAATTGGTTTAATGAATATATAGGCATGAAAGAATCCCTCTTCTCACGCTCTCTAGTTCTGGTTCATTATATGTAAGAGGAAGACTGACTCTTTTACATTTGCATGTGCATGTTTGTATAGTGTCTTTCATACTAATTGCAGCTCAAAAAAGTTTATGGAATTAAATATCTACACAGATAAATAGCATAGTTCAGAATTTAAGAGGTATACACATAGGCAAAGGAAGAAAGATGTGTTTTCAGATGAGATAATAAATGAAATGGATAACTGATGAGTCTGAAAAAATACAAAGACAACAGCTCTTGCACCAACCTATGGCCTGTGACTGTGTAGCAGTAACAGAAAGGAGAATAATACTAGATAAAAGGAGAAAGAAGAATAACTTTCCTTACAGTAACTGTGGTTCTTCAAGACATCAATCAGCTGGGATCCCACTGTAAGTGTGCATGCACCCCATGCATGTGAGATTGGATATTATATTTTAATAACAGCATTCATCAGGGTTGCACATGTGTTTTGTGCCTCCTTGTACTCCCAATGCAAGGGAATAAAGGCTGGAGTGACCGTGACCAATTCCCTTGCAATTGGAGTCCATGGAAGTAGAGGACTCCGAAAAGCAGGAATGGAATTATCGGATCCATATTGATCACATATTGAAGAACCACACAGTTACCGTAAGGTAAATAACCATTCTTTCTTAAAGTATGTGTCAGTATGGATCTCACTGTAGGTGACTGGCAAGGAGTATTCCCTCTAGCTGGTGGGAATGAAGTGTTCCAGATGCATCAGCTGAACAGTAATTGTAGTACTACTTTCCCAAACTTGGCACCTGATATAGTTGCTTGTTGTGAAGAGATGGCTTTGACCATTAGGTCACCTGGCTATAGATAAGACAGGGTGAAAGCCTGAATGGTGGTTCTGTGCACATAATAAAACAGTCCTGGAAACTGTTAGCATGTGTAATTTCTTTTCTCCCATAGTTTTGGGAAGACAGGTAGATTGACTCATTTAGATGAAAATCTGAGACCACTTTAGGAATGAACTTTGAGTGAGGTTTGAGCGCCACCATGTCCCCATGAAATGTCACATAGGTGGCTTCAGCCATGACAGCTTGAAGCTCGCTCACTCTTCTGACTGAGGCAACAACCACCAGGAAGGCCTTTAGAGCGAGGTAGCCGAAGGAATATGCATGAAGAGGCTTGAATAGAGGCTCTGTGAACCACAGGACCAAATTCAGGACCCAGGCAGGAGTAAGTTCCTTGACAGGTGGGTAAACATGTAATTGCCCTTTGAGCAACTTTGATACCACAGAGTGAGAAAAGACCAAGCGCAACTGTAGAGGCAGGTGGCAAGCTGAGATTGCTGTGAGATGAACCTTAACAGAGCTGAATAACAGGACAACCTGTTTTGAGTGTTTAATATAGGTGAGGATCTTTTTCCTGAAGCCTGGACCAAGTCTAGATAGCACTTGGTCAACCATATCAAGAATCTCTTCCATTTAGATATGTACATACTTCTGGTAGATGTTTTCCTGCTCTACTTCAGGACCTGTAGGGCACAGTTTCTATCTGTGGTACTTAATCCACCAACAGTCAATGCCACAAGGTGCAGTAACTCTAGGTCTGGGTAAAGTATTTGGTCATGCTGCACAGAGATGGGATCCAGATGATATGAGAGTTGGTTCGGTGGCTGAATGGGCATCTGCAGCAGCTTTATGGGCCAGTATGACGTGTCAAGAATGATAATGGCTTTGTCTCCTTTGATCTTATAATTTACCCTGGGAATCAGGGAAATAGGTGGAAAGGTAAAGAGTAGGCCTTAGTTTTACTGCAGGAGGAAGTCATCAGATAATCTTGGACTCAGGCCTCCTCTGGAGGAGTAGTTCTGATACTTGGTGTTATCCGTGGTGCCAAATAAGTGTACTCCAACAATGAAATATCAGTCCTATGATAAACCTAAGCAAGGACTATTTGTGATTGTTCACTGATTGCCTGCTCAGGGAAGTCTGCTGAGCTGTTGCAGGCTCCTGGGAGATGGAAGATCAACAGAGTAAGCCCATTCTGATAGCACCAAGTCCATAATTTGATGGCCTCTAGACAGATGATTGAGCAGTGGGTGCCCTGTGGTTTACACAGCACACAGCTATCATGTTGTCTGTGATGATTTGCAACACCTAGGTTCAGAGAACAGGCAGGAATGTTACATATGCCAGTCTGACGGCTGGCTACGAGCCATTCACATGTAACCCCATGTCTTTCTGGGAACCAAGATCCTTGAATTTGTAGGTGGTCCAGATGAGCTCACAATCCTCTTCCCGACATCTATAAAAAGTGCTTTTGTTTTGGGGAACAAAGAGAAGGGTATCTACCCTTTCCTATGCATTTGTGGGATCCAGCCACCAACTCAGTTCTGCAGTGACATGATGTGATACTGGGATCTTCCTGAAAAATAGACCAACTTGTGCCAGAGTATCGGGGTCAGGATGTGGATGGCCTGTGTGCATGGGTCTGCTACTAAATTGCAGTCATGAGACAAGCAGTGGAGTCAGGGTCCAGGCTGGTCAGGATGCCATGAAGTCAGGGTCAGGTGCCAAGTTACAGACAGGGAGGCAAGCAGCAGAGTTGGGGTCCAGCCAGGGTCAGGAGACAGAGTCTGTGGTTCACAGCCAGGCAAGGGTCTGGAGTGGAAGCAAGCAGGTGGTCTGCACTGTTGCTCAGACAGTTCCCTGTGATGACTTCCTGGTTTATATACTGGCATTGGGCCAATCAGTTAGCTTCGGGGGCTGCCACTCAGTCCGCACTAGTCGGGATTTCCTGAAGTATCTAGCTTGAAAGGATCCTTCAGCTGAAACCCAACCTGAGATTCCAGTGACAATGAGGAATTGTTGGCGGCCTGGAACCACCCTGGTTTTAAGTTCTAGTTCCACAGATTCTTACACCACCTCCATCTTCAGGTCCCCCCATCCCCCGAGTGCTGGTCCAGGCTTGTCAGGGTTGAATTTTATGGAACACTCTCACCAGGACAAAGACATGGACATGGGAAGCAGATTCCCAGGTGCACTCTTTGTAGCTGTAGGCTTCCCAGTCCATGAGACAGTACAGGTGGCTACGCAGCCATTGACAACTGAGAAAGGCATGCACTTCCTACTTCTCAGGACCCTGGATTTCAACTGATAGAGGAGAGGGTGTGGTTTGGTCAGCCAAGGGTTTTCAGTATAGGGCTTCAGAAGGGAAACATGAAAAACTGGGTGTATTTTGAGGGACTCGGGAAATTGCAGTTTACAGCTAACTAGGTTGATTTGCTGGCACAGTTGGTGGTCCAGTTTCTAGAAGGATCGATTGGTCTGGAGATGCTTTAACGGTGAGCTATACCTTCTAGCCTACTGTGTATACCAGAGTTTCCTGTTGTCAATTTTCTGCATGCCTCTTGTAAGCCTTTTTCACCTCTTCCAAGTTGTTCCTGAGCTCCTCCTGGATGAGATGGCTCTGTTGGACCAAGACAGCAGTGACTGGATTCGGGGAGATTGCTAGTACCACTGGGTAAAAATGAGGGTGAAATCCGTAATTCGTGAAGAAGGGGTTTTAACATGTAAAGCTACGGTTGGTGTTGTTATATGTAAACTGCCTATAGCAGGAGAACAGACCAGATATCCTGGAGATAGTTCACAAAACATCTCAAATATTGTTACAGTACTTGGCTCACCCTTTTAGTTTTTCTATCTATTTGGGGGTGATATGCAGTGGAGATGGACACACAGACATCCAGTAATCAGAACACTTCATACCCAAGGGAAAAGGTAAATTGTGGACCTCAGTCTGAAACTATATGGTCTGGAAGTCCATGAAGTTGAACCACAGTATGCAGGAGTTGGGCAGTGGTCTTGGCAGAGGGCAGGTGATTGCAGGGGACGAAGTGGACCAGTTTATTCAAATTGTCCATTACCATTAAGATTACTGTGTGGCCATCGGACATTAGAGTTCCACAAGACTTCATGGGGACACAGTGCCAAAGGGTCTAGTTCAGAGCATCTTGGTACATATACAGCACTCGCAGGAGTCCATCAAAGCTTGGATTTGGCCCACACATGGGACCACCAGAAAAAATAGGCAACTGTGAAGGTCTTAAGGTGGCCAAAATGACCCACCAACGGATAATCAAGGTACGGTCATAGTGCTTCTAGTTGGGGTGACCCGCAGGGGACACATCTGCACTAGTCCAAGTATGTTATCACATCTCACATGGAGCTGTAAATCTTAGTCCCTAATGGTATAGACTGCGTTCCTTAGATGAGTGGTTCACCCTTTTGAGGTGAAAGAGGTCTTGCTGAATTGCAGTACTGACACAGTTATTAGGCTTGAGGAGGTAGGGGGTTCGGAGGTAGGTTTCTTGTTTTCCCGATAGTACTCCCTTTTTGTAATAGAGCTTTCCCATTTCAAGAGTTCCAGAGGGGTAGTTGTGTTAGTCTGCATACAGCAAAAACAACAAGAGTTCTGTAGCACTTTAAAGACTAACAAATTTAATTTCTTCAGGCATAAGCTTTCGTGGGCTCCAGCCCACTTCCTCAGATGCAAGTGATAGAGATATACAGTTGCCTCCTGTATATCTCTATCACTTGCATCTGAGGAAGTGGGCTGGAGCCCACGAAAGCTTATGCCTGCAGAAATTAAATTTGTTAGTCTTTAAAGTGCTACAGAACTCTCGTTTTTCCCATTTCAGTTTCCTAAGTGGTAGGTGATTATAAGCTTGAACTGAAAGAACAACAAAACTCATCTCAACTGCCACTGGTTCAAAGCTCAGATCTTGAGGAAGTTCTCAAAGTTCTTATGGTCAGTAAAAACCTGTATTGGGTGTCAAGCACTCTCAAGATGGTAATGCCATTCTTCAAAAGCAGTTTTGATTGTGAGCAGCTCTTTGTCCAGTATTTCATAGTTCACTTCTGTGGGAGTAAGATTTTGGGAGTAACATGCACACAGGTGCAGAGCTGTGAGAGTACCCATCCCGAGGGCTGGACGCATCTGCTTCCACTATAAATGGGTGAGCTGGGTCTGGGTGTGCTAGGGTTGGTTGATTGTTTGCAGGCAAGCTTTCTGGCAGTATAGGGAGGGGAAGCTAATGTTCCTCTCTCACCAGGAGATACACAGCTCATGCTGCCCCAACAAAGACATGTCAAGACTTAATGGAAAGAATGGAGAGCAGATCACATCTAAACATATTATTTCCCAGTGTTACTCTGTTACGGCCTGTAGGGGGACAGTCTCTTGGATCACTGATCCTGATTATAGAAGCAACCCATAAATCATCTCCACCAGGTCTGGTGTAGATTTTGGCTGGAAAGGGACCTGGAGTGTTTGGGGTGCCTTAACGTCTATAAACTTTGCAGCATGCCCAAAGTCTATCAGTATCAGTAGCAGGGAAATCTGCCTCACCCAATCCCAAGCCCCTCAATCTGGTGGCAACTGGAAACGTGGGGAGATCCCATTGTTCCCAGGTTCTATTTGGGGATGGTTCCAGAGCATAGTAATATGGTGATGCCCAAGCTGTATCCCCCTACTGGGCCTGGGCTGGTTCATTTCCAAAGATGGACAAGAGGCAAGGGTATGGCACCTCACAGTAAAAGCAGATTCAACTGCCATTAATGTTCTTTCTCCTCCAAGGTCAGGCACTGGTGACCCAGGTCAACTGTATGGGTTCAGAATTCAGTTCTACAGGCTCTGGCACAGCAGACAGATATGGGGGCATCAAGCGGCCCTTCTTTCCTCCTTCCACTTGCGCAGCCAAGAGCAGATGCACAGGGTGAGATCAATAAAGGCCTCTATGTGGGTGGGGTTTTCAACATGGGCTAGCTCATTTTTTACCACCTCACTGACTCCCCTCACCATGGGAACTGGTGTAGTTGGGCTGCCTCATTCCATTCAACATCAGCTGAAAGCTGTCGGAAGCAACTGGCGATGGCCAGCCCCTACCCCGACAAAGCTTCTGGAGGGCGGTATCTATAGAGCAGACGTAAAGTGGGATATCAACGATGGTCAAAAAGGCTTGCAGGAAGACATCCCAGTGGGACAGTACTGTGCTGTTCTGCTCCAACCCAGGGGAAGCCCAATCAAGTACGTCGCCAGTGAGAATGCTGACTGCTATCTAGTCTGTGGGGTACATTCGGAAAAGGAGCAAAAAGAGCAGCCTGCATTGGTTCAGGAACCCCGGAATTTCTGATGGTTTCCATCTAACTGATCAGGCAGTGGCACTGAAGAGGCCTGTTCCAGCAGTGAGAGGTCTGCTCACGCATGTAGTATAGCTGCTTGCATGATGTCTATGATTTGGCAGCAAGCTGCTTCTCCTGGCCTTAGTGACTGTGCTAACTGCTCAGGTAAGGTCTGTGCCTCGGTTACAAAATGCCTCGGTTGGGTCTGTAGTGCAAGGTTCTCCACCTGCAGATAGGTGACTTGGTCCTGAAGGTCGTGGATCCTCAGGAATCCACTGGTCAAAGGGTGGCCCATTCTTCTTATCTTCAGTAGGGTTGAATGGGGGCAAAAGTGGTCTCAGAAAACTGTCAGGGCCATGGGCGGCCTGTGTGCACATGTCAGTTACCAACCTGTGGTCAGGAAATGAGTAGTGGAGTCAGGATTGAGCCACGGTCAGGAGCCAGATTCTGGGGTTCACAGCAAGGAAAGGTCTGAGGGGAAGCAAGCAGGCTATTTGTGTTATTACTCAGACAGCTCCCTTTGATGGCTTCCTGGTTTATATAACAGCACTGGCCAATTAGTGGACTTTGGGGAGCAGCCACTCAGCGCCCACTGGACAGTACTTCCTACAGTGGCTAGTTTCACAGGATTTCCCAGCGGAAACCCAGCCTGAACTTCCAGTGGCGATGTGGAAGAGTTGGCGGCCTGAAACCCCTTGGTGCCAGGTTCTAGTCTTGCAGATTCTTACACAGACGTGGAGGGGCAACAGGTAATGTCTATCAAGCAGTTTTATGTTCACTGACTCCTGCCGTGATCTGTGTCTGAACGATCAGCCAGGGATAAGGGTAAGGAGAGACATGAAAGTCTTGCATTCTCAGGTGGGCCAATGCTGTGGAGAGCCTGAATAGCAATAACTTGTAAAGGTAATGATTTGGTTCCATTGTGAATCTAGAGTACTTCCTGGGAGCTGGGTGTATTGATATATGGAGGTACACATCTTGCAATCTGAGAGCCACAAACCAGACTTAAGCATGAAGAAATGGAACAACAGAGGCAAACGGTAACATCCATCTTGAATCTGAGGCATCCCAGACTACCTATGGGCTGCACTGGCAAACATTTGGCCTTATTTGAGGTCTATATACTCCCTGGAGTCCCGCAGTACTTTCACTAGGAAGGGAACCAACCCTTTCCCACATCAGGAAATTATATCTGGTGAAAGTCTGGTAGTTTGCCAGCTGGAGTTACAATGGAGTTAGCGTTCTGCCTGCCTTCTGTTGATTTTGACTTTTCCTGAATCAACTACAAATGATTCTGGGTTTGGATGGAAGTAAAAGTATTTGAATTTTTACAGGCACTTCATAGTCCCACAGTTCACCTGTTTTGCCTGGATGGTACTCGGGGTTTGCCAGACACCCTTGGCTGGCTATAGCATGCCCATATTTATAGGGAGTGCCAGATCTGATGCAGTCAAAATGTCAAAGAGTTGACAGGATTTCTTGCATGACTGTCATTTTAATATCCAGAGACTCTACCAAAGGAAGTCGGAGATGCTGAAAAGCTTTAAAGTCATCAACTGCTGAGACAGGGCTGGTGTGACTACCTCATCAGGTGAAGATGACTACTCTTTTGGAGGAGACTTAGCATGTGGTTATTGCACAGCTCACAGCTCTTGGGTACTGGGATCAGGCTCTGGTGCCTGTGGTTTGGGCAGTGATGCCACCAGAGAACCCAAATCTCCTCTTCCTGAACCTCCTAGGGAGTGAGGATGCTGAAAAGGCAGTCCCATTAGGGCCAGTAAGGCTAAAATGGCATGGAATAAGAGTACTGGCCCACTTGCAGCTGGTTAGCCCAATGCCACTCGTATCTCTTTTGTGGTATTTCGCCCTGTGAGACGGATCTCTGTTAGGAGCTCTAGGATTGCTCTCAGGAGGTAGAGAAAAGGCATTGCTGCTCAACATTGAGGAGAAATTGGGCGATGGGCAAGGAAAGAAATATTCTTCAAATGAGGGTGCCATGGGGTAATGTCTCAACCCCAGTGCTATGTGGGCACAACTGAGGTCCCCAGAGAGGATCCTGACTGCTCAGTAAGGGCAGGTGTTAGTCCTGAAATTGGTGCAGATACCAGCTTACTTTGTGCTACTCCCTCAGCAGAAGACTTGGACATGCTATCTGTGGAGGAGTGATGTCTTGTCATATCTCCCTGGGTGATACTTCTCAGTGTTTGATCTCCACTTGACTTGCCTTATGGTTTCGCCTTCTGTTGGCGTGACATTATCAGTGCCAGAGGCAGTGGTGCCAAACATACTGGTATTTTAGCCAAAACAGCTATTGGTTCTGGTAGCATCAGCTGGTGCCAAAGGTTCCAAAGTTGGGGCAACAGGTCCATTATCACAGTGTTATTTTTTTTTCTTTTGCGGCTGGTCACCGAGTTGTGGAGTTTCCTCTGGTGGGCATATGCTGAGGATGCCTCCTTTGGAGAAGGATGTCTTGTCTGGATCTGAGATGATGCTCATTAATTGCTTGAGAAGGTGTTGTTTCAGCAGTGTGTTCTTGAGAAGGTCATGCACACTAAAAACTTTTCAGTGATGGGACTCTCTGAGACACGAAAGGAAGCTGCTATGTTCATCAACCAAGGCAATGAGTCCATCACAGGTAGGGCAGGATTTAAACCATGAGGGTTCAGAGCCTGCCATGGTGGTTGGCGTAAGTTATCTCACCCCTCTGTACAATAGAAGGTGTGGGTTTGTTATACTTTTTAGGAACATCCAAATTAAAAAATTAAATGAAGATGAGGGTGAAGATAGATTTCTTCATACAAGTAGTCAGGAAGATGAGTTTGAAGATCATTAAAAAATGCGGACTGAACACTTGATAGGGTTCTGTCTTGCTGCCATGGATGGCAAGAGGGAAATGAGGGAGGGTTGCAGCATCTTTGCCCTCTATACCCTTGCAGGGGAATATGAGGAGGTACATGCAGCATGTGCAGCCTGAATGAACATGGCTATTAAAAAACAAAAATCTAATCTCACATGCATGGGGCACATGCATACCTACACTGAGAACCACACTGCCACATACTTATAGGAAGAAAAGATCTATGAAGTTCACTGTTTGACCATGGAGACTTTTAAAAAAACCTGAGGGCAATTCTAGAATTGGATCCTAAAATAAAAGAGAAGTTAGTAAGATTTGTGAATGGGGTGATGGTATGTGTCTCCGTATATGGCTGAAAGCAGACAGGAGCTTTCTGCACATGCTGGAAAACTGGGATGTCTGCGATAGAGAATGGGTAAAAAGCAAAGACCAAGGTCTTCAGAGGTAAAGTTGAGTGAAATGCATATACAGTCACTGTAGTGATGACACATGGATTTACAAAGATGTATCAACAGAAAGATATGGATAACAGAAAGATTTCAGGCATTTCAGAAAAAAGGGAGGATGGAGAACTGGTATACTGAATTAGTCAAAGATGTAACTTCTGAAAGATTAATTTATAAAACCACAGATTTAGCTAACAGAGTACAATGCAGTTGTGGAAATTTCTTGGGTTGCGAGAGAGATAAACATGTCTTATCTGTATAAGACAACTTGTTTAAAAACAAAAAAAAAAAGTTTCTTAGCTGTATATTCTTCATTACTCCACATAAGACTGAAAAATTGAAACGTACTCAGATTTATTCTCTTTATCCTAGTCATGTATTATAATTCTAATAGGTAGCAGTGTACGGTGGTTAAAACATACATTTGTGTGTGTGTGTGTGTTTCTTAACTGTGCTAATGTAGATTTTTAATATACTTCAATAATAAAAATATGTTTATAAGTAGTTTTACTATTTTGGCATTAAGGAGAACAGTTTTAAAAAAAAAAAGTTTGGCTTACCAATAAAGGTAGTCCTGATCCACTGCCAGAACTCTGTGACTGGTCAATAAGATCCTTTAATGACTCCCCGACTGGAATAAATGCTTCATCTTGTTCCAGATCACGATTATAACAACGTCTCTTTGCCACCCATTTACAGTAATGTCTGCAAAAGAAAAAAAAAACTACGTTATACTTATAAACATAATTTTACAGTTTATTAAACATCTTGACCTAGGGAAAAAAGCTAAATATACATATTTTTAAAAAATAAGCAATATTTATTGCATGTTCACTTTCAGATGATAGATTGAAGAACATTTAAATTTTTGTACAAAAGACACTTGAGACTTATGTAGACATACAAATGTATAATAAGTGGTCATATAACGTTTTCAAGATTTCTAATTCAAGATTGTACCAGTCAGTAATTGCTACGCTAAAGTCAACATTTCCATTGGGGCTATAATAACTTCAACCAGAGCAAATTAGGATTTTCTATCAACTTTTGTAGTATTTTTGCCAATAAGATTACAGAATACAAGTGAACTCAGTTTATCTGGGTAATAGTTGAGATATCTTTTGGTCACTGATGTCAGAGCTGAGAGCTGCAAATGGCTGTTTTGTAATAATAGTTTAAAAATACCTATAATTTTCTCTTATTTTTCTTTTTTTCTTTCTAACAAATATAATAAAAAGCACAAACAGGAAAACAGAGGCATATTTTGTACATAATTATAATGAAACCATGATTTTTTATATAAACTCCTCTGCTGTGTCAATGCCTTCAATTATGACCACTTGGCTAATGAACTCAACTCCAGCTGGGTACACAATAAATATTGTTCCTGGAAGCACACATGTTGAATCTGAATATTACAGTCTGTTCTTGTTCTGTTCTGCTCTCTGCTGATTCCACTCCTGGAATTCAGATTGAAAGAAAAGTGTCCTAAGCATTTAAGATTTTGTCTATTTCACTAATTTCCAACTGGGCAAAACAACAGAGAAACGGAGTGAAGCTACTTGCACCCAGATTCCATTTGGTCCCTGTGACACATTGTACCTCAAAGCAGCATCCTGTAGCCCCTATATTAATTATTCATACATGCTTGTGATATTTTCATACAAAGTATGACTGTAGCAAGGCGCTGTGGCCTTCCTCAAAGCCTGAGCCTGAGGAAGGGTGGTGATGCCGCTGCTAGGCAGCACAAGGCCCTGCAGGCTGAGCACCCTGGGAGCAGAGGGGCGGAGCCAGGACAGGAAGGGGAAGCTTAAAAGGCCGGCCCCACAGCTCTGTCAGGGGAAAGCTGCTGCCGGAGGCAGACGTGTCTTCCCAGAGGCTGCAGTCTGGACCTTACTCAGGCCCCATGGCTGTTTGGAGCAACCGCCCTATCGACCGGAGCCTCCAAGGCCCGCTCAGGCCGCTGGGCCCGACTGACTGGAGTGGGCCACCGAGCCCTACTAGCTGGGAAGAGCCATCCCGAGACCTCTGAGTGGGAAAAATCCTGAGGCTGGTCCTGCCCTGGAGGAGCTGCCCGATGTCAGGGACCCACTGGAGCGGCCTGAGCCTGGGGTATCGAAGGACCCCCTGGGACCTGGAGGAGCTTCCCTCCACTGACAACCCTGAGGAGTTTCTGGACCTGCCACTGGTCGATGGTGGGGGACTCGTGGGGCTCCTGTTTGCCGTCTACCCCAGCGACCTGGAGGGAGACAACTGCTGCAGGTGCCCAGGGACAGCCGACTAGACAGTGGCTGACTCTGTGGCTAAACCAGTCAGCGTGTTACAGCTGGATCCCCGCTGACTCAGTGGCAAAGTGGTTTGCACCACCCGAGGATACCGAGCTTTACTAGCCCCATATGCCTGCAAGGCCAGGGGCTCTAGACTATTTCACTTGCCCCGCCCGCTGGAGGGCTGGGGGCTACTGACTGGCTCACCAGCCCTGCCCGGCTTGTGGGCTGGGGGGGGAGGGGCTGTAAACGGCTTGCCTGCCCCGCCCTGCCTGAGAGCCAGGGGCACCAGACTGCTTGCTAGCCCTGCCTCTTGGAAGGCCGGAAGCTACAGACTCCTTAGCCTGCCCTGCTTTGTCTGAGGGCCAGGGGCACCAGGCTGCTCAACAGCCCGCCTGTTGGAAGACCGGGGCTATAGACTCCTTACCAGCCCTGCCCTATGTGAGCGTCAGGGGGCTACAGACTGTTAGGGAAGCCTCCCCTGCCGGTGGCCAGGGCTAAAAACTTGCAATCTGCAAAGCTTATTCCCCTTGACCAAGGCACTGTGGCCTTCCTTGGAGCCACCAGCCTACAATGACCCAGATGTCTTAAGAAAGGTCATCATCTGCTGAAACCACTGTTCCGCCAAAATGTGTGTGTCGTTAGTGTGTATCAAGTTATGAGATTTTGTTGTATGGTAGTTAATGAAATATGTTTTGAGAGTCTCTTCTACCAGGAGGGTGTTAAGCAATCATTAGCTAGCAGGAGAGTTGTAATCAAGGAATTTACAATTCAATGGCAGTTGTGCAAGCACCACATAATGGGGATTGCTCAACCCTGTGACTCAGCAAAGCCCCCCAAGACATGTCTGGGTTACTGTCTTCCAGGCACATGGACTAAAGATATAAAACAGAGGTTAGTGGCATCATGCTTTTGCCCTTCTCCTCCTCCACCTACACTCAAAGCAACAATTATGCTGGAAAGTCAAAGACTTCAACTGAGGAGACTGGTCCTAGGCTTGAGGGAAAGCCTGTGTATTAAGAACTGTGACATCCAGTGGGGTGAGGTAACTGCTCCATATAAATACTGTCTAGTGTAATGAGGTTTAGGATTTAGATTATGCATTTATCTTTTATTTTCTTTGTTAACCATCTCTGGCCTTTTGTGCCTATCACTAATAATCACTTAAAATCTCTTTCTGTAGTTAATAAATCTGTTTTATATTTTACCTAAAACTGTTTGTTTTGGATGAAGTCCTTGGAAAATCTCAGCTCAGGTTACAAAGGCTAGAGTGTGTCCTCTCCACACTGAGGGAAGAACAGACTAGGTAATAAACTTACACTGGTCAGGCTTCTGACCAGGGCAAGATGGTGTGGTTCTGAGTGCAAGGCTGGGAGTTGAGTGGCTTAAGGAGCATTCATGCAATCTAGCTGGATGTGGGGCTCCACATACTGTTGTCCTAGGTGACAACAGCGCCGAGAGGGAATTGCTGCTTCTCACTAGCAAAGCATTGTGACAGAGAGCTCAGGTGGGAGAGTTAAGGGGGCACAGCAGTACCCAGTTCAGGTTGCATCCTAGGGATCCTGACACAGTCCTACCGCAGTATTATTAAAATCCCCACTTTATCCCCAAGATAATTTCTAGGCCAACGGCAGAGAGGAAGCATTATGAGCTCTAATTCCTATTCATGTCTATTCAGGTTCCAAGGTTACATCCACCATTGTGGTGCTGGAGCACATCCTGAGCAAATCTTCTAAAGAAAACAGGGAGGGTGTAATCTTGAAAATTCATGTACAAGCAACTTTTTAAAGATACAGTTAAGGTTGCTGCCCCTTAACAGTACTTTCCATTCACTACATGCTTCCAAAACATAGGACTGCAAACCCCAAAGTTAAGTGTCAGAAAACGCTCAGTTAAGATCTCCTCACATATTTCCCACCTCCCTTACAACACCTTTAAAATGTTTGTGTTGCAGGGAAAAAAACCCAGAAACTTACAAAAACTGGTAAATGCACAGGTAAAATGCAGCTTCACACGCAGTACACCCAGCCAATCTAACTGCTTTTTACTGCTGGTACGAGCACTGCATCATTCAATAGATGCATCATATATGCCTTCAAATATCATATAATCAACTTCACAAATCATGTTCCATCATGCTGCACTGTTTGCCAGAAAACAGCAGAAAAACCAATCCTGCACAATTTTGAGCACTGAATGGTGCAGGACTTCTAACTGAGCCCTGCTTCTTTCAATATATATACACATTTATAGATCACATTTTGCATGGAATTTTGTAGAAAACATAATTTACTAAGTCTGTGAAGTGCTTTGAGACTCCAGGTGACAAAGAATACTATAAATGTAAAACATGTTTTCTTCTGGTTGTGGCTATTTTACCAAAACTCATACCTATTCTTTACTATCAATAGGATTTAATACTCCTGTCCAGGTTTAATTTTGACAGAAACACTAATAACCAAATATCATGAAAATATTAACAAAACCTTCCCCCAGAATTCCTGCACCATATAAATATATCGTAGGTATGAGATATAAATACTAGAATGTTTCCACTATCAGAGCTTTGTTAAGTTTCTAGGAAATTTGATTAAATTTATGATTTAGGGTTAAAGAATATTAGAGTCAACAATGTATCTCTGTGACAATAAAAATACAAAAAATATAGCTCCTACTTAAAGAAAGCAGAAAAACTGTAGAATATTTTATTCCTGTGGTTTGCATTACTGTTTGACTCTTTAGTATGTTCCTAAGAAAGAATAATGCACAAGATAAAACTCAGAAGCAGCACAAAAATAAAAACAGGAGTGGCTGAATATCCAACTAGGCAGAAGTGTTAACATATCCTCGTTTACGGAATTCTATAGTGACAAAATCATCCATTCTTCTGAAAATATGTATAGTTTTCACACTGTGCTGGAATAAGACATCATATTTTATGAAATCCCATACAACATGTTATTGTCCACATTTTTACCTAAGAACACTACGAACTACCATCCATATAGATGTACAGTTGGTTTCCTCTTGGATCCATTTTAAAAATCTCTCTCTCTCTAATTAAACACATCTCTAGAATAAGTCATTTTGTGTATCATCATGTAGGGAAAAATATTAATGCAGAAGAAAGTATTTCTCCTTACTTGTAACAAAAGCAGCTAAATAAGATGATCATAACGATGATGCAGACTGCCATAGAAATCAGCACTGCCATCCAACGAACACTGCCATCAAAAAGTCCATCTGTTTAAAAAAATAAAAGTTACAATTCAGTTACAACTCCTAAAAAGTTCCCAGTAATTATATTCTAGTGTAAATAAAATATTCTATTTATCAGTGACTTTTCCATAGATTATGTATTTTGTAGTTGTCCATTTTGAACAGCCTCTTCCCCATGAAATATTATTTTTCATTTTGAGCTTCAGCTACATTCAGCAATGTCATGGATCCTGCCAAAATGAGCACTAGGGGTAAAAAACTGCAATTAACAAGCTTTTACTTTTTGTAGCAACACTGACAATACTGTTGATATGGCACACGTTTTTATACATACATACCGTATATAAAATTCCTCGCCATCTTAATATTGCCTACAATGCTGATAACTCACTCCAATGCTCCTTAAGGCTTTTGCTTCCAACAGATACCTAAAAGCAATATATACCCCAGCTTCAAAGAACTCTCATGATAATGCAAAACCTGACACGAAACCTCACATATTCTTGTATCAACAGCTCTGGACATCTGACTGTCCAACATTCCATGCATTAGGTAAATTACTCTCCCTTAGCACCTCTGAACTTGCTGTAAAGGATTTAACGTACTGTTAGAGTAGCCGCATTTCAGAGGAGACATGAGACTGAAGTACTTTCTATCTATCTTCAGTGGCTGCAGAAATAGAATTTGAAGTTCTTGTAGCACTTTTTATAAACAATGAGGGATAATTCCATAACCATGCCAATATACCCAGTTTCTCCTATGAGACTAGCTGAAAATTGATAATAGGATATAGTGACTTTTACTTCTAGGTTATTTATTTAAATCTAGTCCAGGTTGATAGCTATCAAATGTTCCCACCTGATGGCAATTGGGTGGTCTACGTAACACAGTTTGGTAGCCTCAGAACAGCTCCTACTAGTACCATGCCTATACCTCAAGAGCACCCAACACAATCCTTGAAGGCTGTCTTACTAGTGGAACTGAACTACAGTAACATCCGTATAGTTCCCTTTCAGTTCCACTGACAGAACAGTGGGGGGAAAACTTCCACAGTTGCTACTGATGTTACATTTGTTCTGTGTATAAACAGAAGAACACACTTTCCAGAACTGTCTAATCCAGCACCTTTCCGAACTCTAAATTCACTAAAATAGAAAATATAAACAGGAGCTAATGTCTAAGGCTATATATGAGAGTTCAAAAACTTAACAGATCATATGACCTTCAGGGCACTCTACGACTCACCTGTTTTCCCAAGCTATCTCAAATGGCAGTAAGGTGATTAAATAAAATTGGAGAGGAAGGGGAGGGAGGAATGTGATACATTTTAAAGGACTCTATGGTCCATCTATGATCATTGTCTTGTTGACTTTATGAACATATATAATTCCTGTTTTGTCTCTTTAGTACAGATAAGTGCTTTTATAAAAATGGATAAACCAATAAATAATTGCTGTTCCATTTACCAACAAGCTATTTCACTGACTAGATGATATACCTTTCTCCCTCATGACGGGGAAAATTCCAGGGGGAAAATGGGTCAGAAATGCTTACTACAGAAGGGTTTAGGCACACTTCAGTTCCTGAAGTCCCAGTGTCACTATTAATCATATGGCAGCAAGGACTGAAGCTGGGTACTTTTGGAATGGAGGGGAAACTATGCCAAATTCTAAAAAAACAAAACAAAAAACCCTGCAACAAAACAAAAAACACATGACAGCCCGCTAGGGTACAGAACTATCTGTGAAATGGCAATGAGGAGCTCAAGCCACAACTGAGGCTCTTTGCATCAAGGCACTATTATACAAAGTCTAGGATAGTTATTAAATATTTATGTAAGTAAAAACTGGGGTTCCTGAGGTGGACAAAAGCTGAGAGAACTTGGAGCTAGACACAGTTGTATACATAATCCAAAGACAAAGTGATTACTGGAGTAGGAGAGTTTTTGATTAATCCTGTCAATTATGGCTTTAAAAATTTAGAAATACCTAGGGCAGTGAAAGACTGAAGAGTTTGAGCAAAGAGTCTAAGATGGAAAAGAGTTTCTGGAATTGAAGAAATGAATAAAGATATAACAGTTCAGTTATGAGCAGAGCAGGAGGTAGAAATTTACAGTAGAGGCAGTTGGGCAAGGTCATGAGACTCCTTTCAGAGATGATCAGCACAGCAACAGTAGCAGCAGAAATTATGGAGAAAAATAGGCTGCAGACTGATGATAGGATAAAACGATGCATGAAGTAAGTGAAGTGTGGCACAAAAGAGATAATGACCACAGAGTCAGAGTAAGGCAGGCAGGAATGAGGAGGCAGCAAAAGGTACTGTAGGCAGCAGATGCTCTGAAAATTCTGGAATAGGTATGAGTGAAAGAAAATGGAATATTCCTATTCTGTAATGCAGAAGTTGTTAAAATTAAAACAATGATTACTGGGCAGAGGAACATTTGAAATGGAGAAGTTTGAAAAATGAAAATGCTTTGTAAAAGGCCAGGTCAAGGGAGAGAGAGCTGGTAAGTATATGATTTAGCACAGACCTTCAGACCAAAAGAGGTAGTTAGGAAAGAAACAGAAGCAAGTTCTACACTTTCTCCTAATATTACATTAATTGGTCAGAGGAATAAAATCCATTCAATGTTAGTCTGTATAAACTGATAAAAACAGCAGCTTACCTGTACTACCAAGTGGGGGTAGGGTGGGCTGTAGATCCCGATTGCAGAAGTCAGTTCGACAGCATTCAATTGTCCGACGAAGCTGCGCTTTTGGTGAATCCTATAAAAGGAGAACAGAATAAATAACCCAAAAGTTTTGAAAAGGCCAAATGAGAATGGATTTCAGATAGTATAGATGTACAGTACTATGAAGATTACATAGCTAAGGCTGAGTTCTGTTTTGTACATAAAACAGGGATTCAGCCTGTTGGTTACATATATAAAAATATAGAGTGTATCCATCCCCAAATTTATGGCATACAGTCTGACTACAGAATTAATTTCTGATTATTAGGAAGTAAATCCATTATTTCATTGTGTAAGTTAAAATTTATCTTAAAATGGGTTTTTAATACATTTAGTACCTATGTCAATGTTCTTTGTCCTAAATGATGTTAGTAATGAAATAATAATTTTTACCTATACAGAAGGTTTGAAAGTCTAGCTGAAATCTTGTGCATGGCCTACATTTAAGAAATTAAGTAGTAATTTAGTTAAATTATTAATGATTATTTTATCTGATTTTTGTGATTATATAGGATACAGACACGGAGAGATCACCAGCTCAGTTAACATTTAGTTGGGCCACTATGACATCAGAGGTAACATAACCAATTGTCATTCTTCCTGTACAGCTAATTTGCATGCAACAGTTACTTTGGCTGCAATTAGTTTAGAGTATGAGGGAGATTGGACACATATCAAAACTTCGCCCTGGTAGATAACTGGGCACAACTCTCACTGTTCTTTAGATATTCATATTTTACACACATGTGCGCACATATATATATATATTTTTATATCCACTAATTAGTTGCATAATAAGAAATTTAATATAAATATCACATATTTAAAAATAAATAGTTGAGTGTCCAAGGAATTGTCTTCAGACCCAGTACAGCATTAATATGGCAGAAGTTGGCCTTTCAAAATGTATATGTAAATTATATATTATGCACCACAATTAATATCTTCAAGAGACTAGTGAGTTGTGTGCCCAATCTGAGACGCCTAAGAGTCATTTTCAGAACGTGGGTGCGCAGCACTTTCTGGAAATTCAGACCCCTTTAAAGGTATCTCAAGTTGGACACTTAGAAATAAGAGGCGCCCAAAAATACCAGTCACCTTTGAAAATATTGGCCCACGCACTGTGTTCCTTTTTCACCCCTGTGGACAGAACAACATTTTCAGTTCAGCTCTCCTCTCTTCTGTCCCCTTTGAATGTGTTTTTCACATGCTTACTTTGCCACCAATCCTGAAACTGATACCATGTGTATGTGCAGTCAAGTGCAGGACTGGGATCATGATTTGTCAATAGCATAGCATCATCCAGTATAGTAAAGGGCAACATGCAAAGTCCCTACCGTAGTGGTTGTGATTTACATAGATTTAACTGCTCACAGGTATCCTGTATAATCTCTACTATATTCCCTTTTGGGGCAATTTAAAAAATAAATGAACTTGTACCTTGCACTGAAAATCTGAACCTTCATACTTCATGCAACCTGAAGCAAGCATGGGTTCTCCATGTTCATCTTCTTCAACGATGGCAAAGCAATGACCATTAGTTCTGGAAAAACACATCATTTCAATTCACCAACTGCTGTGCAAAGGTCACTGGCAATCAACCTAATTATGAAAATTAGTATGTTTCTCTTCCTAATATAAAGTGATCACCAGACAGAATTTGTGTGAGGCTAAAGGAAAT
The DNA here is from genome assembly GCF_026122565.2 of Emydura macquarii macquarii. NCBI lineage: Eukaryota > Metazoa > Chordata > Testudines > Chelidae > Emydura > Emydura macquarii. The sequence goes on from NW_027131527.1 coordinate 3,485,044, forward strand.
GAGACACACAAAGTTGTTTTTTTCTTGTCTAAACTAAAATCAGTTGGTACTAACAGGAATACTGGTGGAAGTATATATTTTTTCCTATAAACCTCAAATTTAGAAGCTGGTAAAAGGCTTCTATCCTTCAACAGTAAAAACAGAACAATAAGAATAATGCATAATTTTCCAAGAGGATACATCCTTTTTAAAAAAAGATCAGATTGTTCAGATTACCAAGTAGTCTGAAAGTTTAAGTATTCTGAGATATAACGATACTAAGATTTTCCTAGTACGTCTACCATAGGACTGTGACATGCTTGATCGCATTTGAGAGCCCCTTATTGTAGGAAAAGATTCACTTTACTCTTTGTTTGGGCTAATGTTAAATCACCTTTGCCAGAAACGACTTATCCCTAAAGATTGAGAGGTTATTCACCTTGTACAGTGACTGAAGTTCTTCAAGATGTGTTTCCCTGTGGGTGCTCCACTTCAGGTGCCCCTGTACCCTGCGCCTTTGATCAGAGATTTTTTAGTGCCTGTTTGGCCCACAAATAGATATCCTCATGTCCAATGCTGAGGTTATCTGGGGTTGTGCAGGTGCATCATCCTCAGTTCCAAGGGAGAATCCGAAGCAGAGGGGGAGGAAAGCAGGTATTGGAATACCCACAGGGGGACAAGCTTGAAGAACTCATCAGCGCACAAGGTGACTAATTTTTTCTCCTTCTTCGAGTAGTGTCCCTGTGGGTTGTCCATTTCAAATGACTCCCAAACGATACTCTCCTAAGGACTCTGAGCAGAATCCATCCAATACAAAAGAGAACTGCACTGCCTACAACAGCCTCTGATCTTGCCGTTGGCACCAAGGCATAATGTTTAGAAGTAGTATGAACAGAGGACCAAGTTTCTGCTCTACAGATGTCTACAACGATCCTTAATCAGGCTATAGATGTAGATAGTACTGTTTTGAATGTGTTATCACTCTCGAAGGAGGTTAAAGATGAGATCTGTCATGATTCATCTTAATACAACTGAAGACCCACTTTGATAATCTGTATTTAGAAATTACCAAACCCTTGTTTCTGTCCACAATAGATAGGACAAAACCATTTAGAAGATCTCCTAGACTATTTCTATCTAAGGAAATGCTAATGCCCTCTTGACATGGTAGGATATAGAATATGGGTTCATGACTAGACCAATGTGGTTTTAGGGAAACAAAAAACAAAAAAACAGGAGATGAATGGGTTGATTAATATGAAATTCTGAGAACACCTTATATAAAAATCTTGGATGCACATTCTCTCTGTTGTGAATACTGTAAAGGGGGGGGAGGGTGTAATCAGCCATTAAAGCCCCCAATTCTCCAACCCTTCAGGCAGAAATTGAGGTTGCTTACCTGTAACTGGAGGTTCTTCAGGGTATGTGGTCACTATTTTTATTCCACACGTGATATGCATGTGCACCATCGTAGCTCTCCCCATGCTCTAAAATGAGGGCATAAAAGGTCATTTGGGCTGATGCCTCTCCGGTTGCTTATTCGGATCACAGAACAAATGATCTGCAGCATAGGGGAAGGAGGTTGGGTACTGGAATACAAATAGAGACTACACATATCAAAGAACCTCCAGATACAGGTAAGGAACCTCCATTTCTTCTTCAAGTGATGGTTCCTATGTGTATTCCACACATGGGAGATTAACAAGCACTAGTCAGACAGGGGGTGGATGCTGGGATGCAGAAGTGATAGCTTACTGTAGTACTGCTGTTCCCGCAGCAGACGACTGGACCAGAGCGTAATGTCTCATGAAGGTTTGCAAAGAGCTCCAACTAGCTGCCCTACATATCTGTAGAAGGGGTACATCTCTCAGAGATGCAGCCAAAGTAGCTTGCTTTTGGTGGAATAAACCCACGCCTTCCACCAGAGGGGAAACGAGCTAATTGGTAACAAATGGTAACATAACCGGAGATTCCTTTTGAACATCTCCGAGCCGATATAGCTTAATCCCTTATCACTCTGCTATGGAAAGAAATATTTTAGGTGTCCTTCTGATGTCCTTCGTTCTTCGCAGATAAAAGGCCAAAGCCCTTTGGATGTCCAGAGAACACAGCCATCTCTCTCCATTTGAGGCATATTGTTTTGGAAAAAAATAAGGGTAAGTGAACTCAAAAGCTACTTTAGGCATGAACTTGGAGTGAGAACGTAACAAAACCTTTTCTTTGCAGAAGGTAGTATATGATGCATCTGCCATAACTACTGCCAGCTCATAGACTCTTCTGCCTCATATTATATCTATTAGAAAGGCCATTTTCATGGAGAGAGGGACTACAGAACATTTGGCTAAAGGCTCAAAGGGGAGGGCAGTTAGTGAGAGACAACAGAATAAAACTGCTTCCACTGAGATGCCAACTTCACCACTGGTGTAAAAGGGCTGAGAATCCACTTCAGAAATCTAGTAGTGACAAGATGAGTGAAGATCATATGGTTATCCACTGGAGGATGGAAACTGCTGATCACTGCTAAAGGCACTCACAGAGAACTGAGCACAGGACCCAAAGACTTAAAGGTAAGCAGACACTCTAAGACAGCAGGGATCCCGGCAGATTCTGGAGACAAGTTGCACTGGTGAATCATGAAGGGAAATGCTTCCATTTTGCTGAGTAACATCTCCTTTTCTGGTTTGGTTAAGGATGCAATGCATCCTTTAGAAATGCGAGAACTCTATTTCTGATGCCCATCCAAATACCAGGCTCTGAGTTGCAGTGAGTCCTGGCTTCGGGTGCTTGAATCTGCCCCTCTGCTGAAGGTCTCCTGACCTGACAGTCTGGCGATGTGGGGATGTTCATGGGTGATTGAACAGAGAATGCCAACAGATCCATAAACGAGAACTGTCTCAGCCAGTTAGGCACAATAAGGATGACTTGAACTCTGTCTTTCTGCATCTTCCATAGAACACTTAGTGTCAATGTAATGGGAATGAAGGCATACCCCCAGGTGACCCTCCCATGACACCATTAGGGCATCTCCCATCAAGCCCTTGCCCAAGGCTGCCCTAGAGCCATTCCAAGGAAACTTCGTGTTCGCCCACGAGGCAAAAAGGTCCCAGGTTGGCATTCCCTATTGGGCAAACAAGTCATGGAGAACTCAATTGTGAATCTCCCATTCATGATTCACAGAAATGTGTGCAAGCAGTCTTCTAGGGCCTTTTGAACTCCTGGTGAATATGCTGCTGATAGGGTTATGGAGATGGCTGATATACCAATTCCAAAGGATGACTGTCTCTCTGTGCATAGAGAGAGAGAGAGAGAGATCACCACCCAAACTCCCCGTTTATATAAAATAACATTGTCGTGTTGTCTGACACTATTTGGATATGTTTGGATCAGATGAGTGGAAGGAAGGTGTTGCAGCCTAGATGGACCACCCTGAGTTTTAGTACGTTGATATGCATTCTAGAGTCTCATAGCATCCAGATGCCTTATGCCACCTGATTGCGCATGTGAGCACCCCAACCTGCAACCTGCAGCTCCAGCAGAGGAAAGCTGAAGAAAAGGCAGAATTTCTCCCATTGTCAACTGCCAAAAGGTCCCTTCCTGAGGGAAGAGAGGACCTGCTAAAGAGACAACCTGAGAGGAAAGCCTTCCTCTCTCCCTCTCATATGGACTCTTGAGTTTTGTTAATTCCTCTTTACTTTGTTTGGACTACCTCAGCAAGGGAAAGCACTAGGACTGATCTGGCCTAGGAGGGTAGGCAATACCGCAGAAGGAGGCAGTTGCCGCCTGAGGGAGGAAGAGAGCTACCATGCTACACACAGCCAACAGAAGCCACTCTTCATACCGTCTTAACCCAGACAGTGACTTTGGTACAATTGCAGCGGGGTAACAGGAAGTGGTCCAGAAAGGGCAACTTTAAGCAGCCCATGGCTGTCAGAGTACTGATAACCCTTAAAGGGCCCTTGACTGGAGTCTGGTGGAGTGGGAAGGCCCGGGCTCCCCTATCAACAACTCCCCTGCAAGTCACAGGCCTAAGCTCTGACCACTAGGCGATAATATCCTACGAACCAACTCCTGAGCAAGGACTGTCACAAGATGGTGTTGCCCTATGCCTTATCTATGGTGTTTTCTCTCAGGGGCAGACGTATAAGTGCCCCATGAGCAAAAGCCCTAGAGTCTTTGAGGTAGTGGAGAGACTCATCCATCTTCTCATGGAATAGGTTGATAGCATCAAAGGGCAGATCTTTGAAGGTACTCTGCACCTCTCTAGAGAAACTTGAGGACTGCAACCACGAATCTATCCTCATAACAATGGCCATAGTCAGTCCCACAGAGTATCTGCTGCACCTACTGTGGCTTGGAGGAAAGTTTTGGCCATCAACCTGCCCTCATCCACTAAGTCCTGGAAGCAGACTCGATTCTCATTCAATAGCTTATCCTTAAATTCCATAAACTAGGTATATTAGTAAAATCATATTTGACAAGGACAGCCTGATAATCTGAGATCCTCAACTGGAGGGAGGTGGAAGAGAAGACCTTTCTCCCTAGAAGGTCAAGTTGCTTGTATCCCTTAACAGAGGAATTAGCCTTTGGGTGTTGTTGCTTGGATTGCTTTGCAGTAGGGATGTAAAAATTAGTTTAATAAAAAAATCTAGTTAAACGCTTGGAGGAAGGGGTAGCCGCGGCTGGACAGTTCTTGCTAGCGGGGAAGCACGGAGCCCAGTGGGGGGCAGGGCACTACCCCAGCACTGGGCTCCACGCCTCCCCCCGCTCATGGGGAGCCAGACCAACAGCGGCTATACCCCTCCCTCAGTGCTGGGCTCCGCAAGCCAGCCCAGCTTTGGCTACCCCAGCATTGAGCTCTGCACCTCACCCCCCCTCCTCTGATCACGGGGAGCCAACCCAGCAGCGGCTCCTCTCCTTCCCCTGGTGCTGGACTCCACGCTTCCCCACCAGCAAGAGCCACCCAGCTGACCTCGCTGGTGGGGATCCAGTCCAGCTGCCGTTTCCCTCTGCCACCCAGTTTAAACGGTAATGTTTAAACAGCTGATTACCCTTTAAACGTTTAAACAGTTAACTTTTACATCCCTACTCTGTAGCTACCTGGACCACCAAAGACTTAGTGCGTGAGAAGACAAAACTCCCTCTCTTTGCGCAGAACAAAGGAACACTTCTCAGCCATCTTAGAAGTGGAAGCACAAGAAGCAGGAGTGTGCCAAGCCATCTTCACTGGGTCCACAAGGACCTCATTGATGGGGAGGGCCACTCAACTAGGATTGGAAGGCTGATGAATGTCTAGTAAACTGTGCTGTGGCTCCTGGACATTCTCAAGCTGAATCTGTAGCTCTGCAGTCACCCTGTGCATGAGCACTTGAGATTGCTTAATGTGATGTGGTAGAGATGAAGAAGATGGAGTAACCAAATCATCCCAGGAAGATGATGAAATTACTTCTACAACAGTTGGGACTGGTGAATATGGCTCATCTTTCCCATCTGAATATTCTGATGGGACTGTCTGAATGATGGCAAATGGGACTCCTGCATTCATCCTGAATGTCATCTAAGATAGGGCTCCCACAGTCCCCAGTATTGCCAGTTGGATGAATGAACTGGTAGAGGTGGATCCCGTGGTATAGAACACCACCTGTGTCTTGGCCAATGGTGTTTGGTTGGAGGCCAAAACTCTGATCTTCTGGGATTCCTATCCATGCCACCTCTGCCCAATACCGCAGAGACACTTGCAAGACCTCTGACTCAGCTGAGGAAAAAGCTAGATCCCACATCTCCAACGGAACCAACAATAACAATGGTTGTATCTTAAGTCAAACAGGTGGGATGGAAGAATGACTCTGCTTTCTCTCTTCCTCTGGTGTAACAATGTCACAAAATAGAGACAGTCCTGATAGGAGGGGTGAATGCAGACTGGGAAGAGCAAAGATATCCTCAGGAGAGATGTCTGACTCAGATCGCCTAAGGTACCAGGAGAGTCCATTAGAGGAGCCATCGGAACAGTCACTGCAGCAGCCTACTCACTTTGGGACCATATCACTACTGGTACTGCATCAGCTCTAGAAATGGATAGGAGCACCAGAAGCTGCTTATCACAAGCATTATCATCAGATCTGTATCCATGTGTACCTCCTTCTCCCATTGAGAAGATTTACTCAGGCTCAAGGCTTTAATGCCCATGTGTGCTGGCTTTCCCAACTTTGCTGGGGTTGGGAAGGGATCCTCTCTCTTCAGGGCAGTTTTAAACAAAGATTCTTTGTGTCTATGAAAGTGCCCCTTGCTTTCATGTGAAGCCTTCTCCTTACGCTTAATAGACTTAGCCTCAGTTCTCAAGGGAGGGGCTGTGTCTGCTTAGTGATGCAAAGATCTTGTTGCAAATTGTTGATGATAGAATACCCATAGGTCTCAGCAATGCCACTGAGAAGGCCCAAATAGCATATTTGGAGGCATCCATCTGTGTCCCTGCCATGTGGGTGTCGTTTGAGGTCTGTCCTCATGAAATACATTAGTCTAGGCAGAACAGTGATGTGTCCTACAATAGACAGGGGAACCCTGTACTGATATTTGAATCGGAGTCCTCTTCCACATACTTCAAGGTGGTTGATAGCTGTTACGCTTACCAAGAAAGATGAGTGCAAGTATGGTAGTTTAAGTGACAAAGGTGATTGAAAGAATCTTGATGGTGACAAACCTCCAGAACTCATCAACAGAGGAGAATCCAGCTCCAGAGAGGATATCATATCCTAAAGGTATGTAAATACTTGCAGTACCGATGGTATCAAAGTTGGGGTCGAGTGAACCTATGGAAGATGGCTTTGGTACCAATGTAGTTTGTACCACATGGTTGGCATGACAGTGAGTTGGCTCTGACTCCATCGGTAATGTAGATAGATGAGGAGTCTTTGGTACCACTGACTTTTGTGTTACCGGTACTGAGTAACTCTTCTCAACAGTGTCTCCAGACATTCTGCATATGGGTACCCAAACGCAATACCAAGTTTGTCTTAGATGACAGACTCGTCTTTGATGCTGGTATTGAAAATGCACTCAGAGCCTGTATGAAACTCCCTTTGAGAGGCCTGAAGTATCCCTAGTCTTCCTGTGTGTCAGTGACCAAAATCATCTTGGAAATTTACTCCTTACCTCCTTCTGCTTAGAGGCAGATGTCGATAAGAACTGTGGTACAGTAGATGTATTCAATGCCATGGTACTGTATACATCTCCAATACTCTCCAGTGACCAAGATCTTGATGTAGATAAGGCATTCAAGGTACAGGGAGGCCTATGTACAGGGGGTTCTCTGCTCCAGAATCCAAAGCTGGCAGTAAAGCTTGCTCCATCTCTAGGAGTTTTAATTTGATCTCCCTATTTTTCCATGATCTACCCTTGAAGGAAGTGCAGATCTTGCATTTAGTGGGGACATGAGTATCTCCCAAACAGTGCAGGCACGGGGAATGCCCATCACTGATTGGAATAGCCTCATGGCAGTAGAGGCACCTCTTGAATCCCAGGGATCCTGCATTCCAAAGTAAAACAACAAAAATAACTCTTAGAGGGAGAAGCTCTTAAATATCTAACTGTATCTATTAATACATTTATTTATTTATTTAGGAAGGAAATAAAGGGAACAACTGCCCCAATAACTATAAACACAATAGGGTAAATAACTAACTAAATGCTAACTAATTGCTGAACCGTTAGAAAAAAATAGGCACAGAGAGACTCTGCCCCTTTGTTAGGTAATGGCAACACACCACAGGCCTAGTTGCTTAGTCATTTCTGATGAAAATGAAAACACTCAGGCTAAGTCATGTAACACAGATGAAAATTAGGGGCCACTTGAATAGTGTAGTCACATCTGCTGTTGAAAGTGAAATGATAGGGAAATTAAGTTAATGTACCCTGCAGCTCTCCCATCCAAAGTTGAGCAGCTGCTGTAAGGCTTTTTCCACACTAGCTCTTCACAAACACTTAGTTTTTAAAAGCCTTGAAAAGTTACACAATTTTTTTTTTTAAAGTGTCATGGTACAGGCTTAAATTACAATATTTCAGAACTAATATGTGATAGATCATTTCTCCATTTATTTACCTAGAAAGACCCAAATTCAGGGCTATCTGTTTATGCAGAAGCTGACAAAAATCACTAACGTATAATGCCTAAAGACTCCAAAGGGAGCTCTATGCACAGCATTGCTATGTGATCTGGCTTTTATGAAGCACACGGAAAATAGCTCCCTCAATACAGGTCTCAACAGGCAGAAAAAAAAATTTCTGTTCACTTTTTAAAAGTATTTGCAATTTAAGTGTATTTACTGCATTGGTAGCTTTGACTTTCAGTAGTTTATGCTTTAACAAAAAACAAATCACATTTAAATATTATAAACTTGCTTGTGCATACTGGGGATAGAAGGCAGCATTTATGTATTTTTGAAGTGTTCTACCATAAACAAATTACTCACATATAATGCATAAGTGTTGTTAAATTCTCCAGTAGTAGCAATAGTATAAGATAATAGCTTCATATGCACTGGTTATATATACATCAGTGAAGGAAAACTGCTTTACTAATTGCAAGAATTATATTAAAAAACACCACCAGAGGGAGATAAAGAGCAACAACATTTATCATAGCATAAAGGAATTTAAAGACAAAATCTTAATCCTTACCTCTAGTATAGTATCTTCTAAATTTAAAAAAAACAAAAGTGCTAGTTATAAAACTAAAAGTTGTGTATCACTTGTTCTAAAGCAGAGGTTTTCAACCAGGGGTACGCATACTCCTAGAGGTATTTCAGAGTACCATAGGGGGCACGCAACAGGATCAGGCAGCTGCAGCCCGCCTCTCGTCCAGAAGCAGGAACTAGGCGAGAGATGGGTGGCTGCAGCCTGCCTCCCGGCTGCGCACCAGACTGGGAAGGAGGTGGGCAGTCACCTACCGAGGGGGCTTCTAGGCGCTGGCCTGCAGAGGGTGTCGGGTCATGATACGCAACGGGGACAGGTGGTGCAGGAGGCTCCCAGCCGGGCACCCCCCAGGTTGGGGGGTGAGGCCGCCCTGTCTGAGCCAATGCTGGGCTGTGGGACTGGAACAGGACAGTCAGGCACCGCGCGGCAGCTAAATGCAGAGGGTGGGGGCGGTGTGTAAGTGCAAAGGGTGGGGGTGATGGGCAAGTGCAGGGGGGCAGCGGAGCCCAGCCTAAACCGAGGGGGCAGGTAAGCGCAGGGGGGGGCGGCGGATGAGTGCAGGGGGCTCGATGGGTAAGTGCGGGGCAGGGAGTGGCGGAGCCCGGCCAGAGCCGGGTGCTGCGTGGCTGGTAAGCGCAGGGGTGAGGCGTAAGTGCGGGGGAGAGCAGGTAAGTTCAAGGGAGTTGGAGGGTAAGTGCGGGGGCAGGGGGCAGCGCTCCTAATTTAGATGGACATAAAGTAACGTGATAAACATTTACAGCTGGTTTCACAGACTCTGATTAGTTCTACTCTTGGACTTCCTTAGCTGAAGTAAGATTGAGTAGTCCAAGATTAGTAATAATAAGGGACTGTGAAACCAGCCAATACAGTGCAGAATATTTGTGCATCCGTGCATCCGAAGTTCTAATTAAGAGCTTTAAGAACTACTGTTTGGAATTATGTCCTAACTTAAGAGTGTCAGTTCTGTTGTGATGTATTAAATACACAAAGAAAATGTGTTAATTTTAGGCTATTATGCCTTTTATTGTAACCGTGGTAACATCAGGTAGAGTGAAAACCATGAAGGGGTACTTCAGGTGAAACCCTGAGACCGTAAGGGCACAGTTTCTAAAAAAGGTTGAAAACCTCTCTTCTAAAAATATGAAACAACTCAGAGAGCTAGATAAACTGTTTTACATACAAGAGGCTGTAGCTGTAAGGACACTTTCCTTAATGTTTATAACTTACTTCTCCTTCACTAGACCATATTCCTATGCATATTCCTGTGTGTTAAATACATTTAAGAACACACTGATGACTAATAATACTTTGCAGTTTCTGTGTAAGGCCCTCAAGGCATTTTACAAACAATTATTTTAACATCACAACTCCTAGATAAAATAGACGAGGATTATTCTTCCCATTTTACAAGTAAGGACAGTGAGTGTCAGAAAAGGTAAGTTACTTGCCCAATGAGACAAAGAAATGCTGTGGCAAAGTAAGGAATATTATCTAGATTCTCCTAACCACTGTATTCCTGGCTGACTTGTTAGTACATGGTGACTTTCTAATACCTGGGAAGCCTGTGTCACATTTATAAAAATGGGTGTATACACCTTTTAATATCTGTGTCAAAATGAAGGGACTAACTGTATAAAAAAGTAGTATTTATAAATATTCATTGTTCTGTATCTCTGGAGTGTAATGTAAAATGATTCCAAAATTCCAACTATCAAGAGAGAAGGGAGTGAGAGAGAAAAGGGCCTTAATGTGTGGGCAGGAGAGGAGGTGCTAAGGAGAATAGCCATGAATGGCATGAGGAAGACTGAAAGAGAGGGAAAGAAAAGGAAGATGAGAAACCGCAAAACAGTTTTTAAATCATTACTCAAAATCACCACAAAAATCTAAGTTAACTTAAGGCTTCAATTCCATCTTGGGGCTCTGGTGACATGAACAACTCTACTCAAGCTTTGCTCTTGTGGTTTGTCATCACCAGGCTTCTTCCATGCAATTTGAGATATATTTTAACAGTTGGGGCTAGGGTTACTAGCCATCCGGTTTTTACCCAGACTGTCCGTTTTTTGGCTTCTGTATCTGGGTGCCATTTAGCGTTGCCAGATGCTTGGTTTTCAGGGACTGGCAACCATAATTGGCACTCAAACCAGAAGTCTGATTTCTGCGGGGCGGAAACAGACACCGGGTCATTAACCTGCTTCAGCCCCTGCTCAGCCAGGACCACCCTCCTACTTGCAAGCAGGCTCCTTGAGACAATACAGCGAGTGACACAGGGAGGGAAGGAAAGGAGCAAGCAAAGCGGGCGGGGCTTTGGGAAAGAGGTAGAGAATGGGCAGAGCCTCAGGGGTCCAATTACCAGCAATAAGAATGATGGCAACCCTACAGGGAGCCCTGGGCCAATTCCTGGGGCCATTATGCCACTGTATGTGCATAAGAAGAGCAAAGTGTCCTTAAGCTGGCTGGAGATCGCTCATGGAGAATTCTCCTGCTACATAGGAACTCTACACTAGCAGAAAGCTAGAGGAGGCACTTTCTGTGCCAGACTTCCCACTCAATGTAAGTGGATGGAAGGAACATGCTTGGTTGGTAGGGCATGAGTAGAAGCAAGAGGGGAATAACATCTCTGTTACAGCCAGTTCTTCACTGTCATGTCAGTAGCTTAAATTAGGGCTGCTGCTGTTCAGTCTAACCTGCAAAAAGGCCAAGTGGCCCTGAAAAAAGGAACTGCAGCCTAACACCTTCTGACATCACTTCATTCAAGCAAGAATCAAAGCCATTATTACCATTATTAACATTCAGTATTTATATGTTATATTCTGTTTACTAAAACCTTTTTCTCAATTTATCAGGTGTGTAATCACTGCAAAAAACTTAATGAAACTTAAACCTACTGAATTTAAAAGGTTATCTCTGTTCTTCCTCACAAAATCTTCTAGACACTTGATTCAGAGGTTCTCCTTGGATTCTTTCCTTACTAATATATCCTTATCTCTGCTACTGATGCATATGTAATATGTAATTACTAAATTAAAGTTTTTTCATAACAGTGGGTAATGTGACATTTTGAGCATTAGTTTTTATCAACATACAAGTGAGTTTACATGAAACGTTATTGAGAGATTTACATTTTGGCCACTTATTACCTATTACAGCTTCAACTGGATAAGTTTTTGGGTTTTTTTTAAAATAACTTTGCCCGAAAGATAGTGTTGTTGGGATGAGGATTGGTTGTTACGACTCCCAAAATGGTTCCATTTCTGTAGTGGGAGAAATCACACATGCGCATACAATCCTTAGAGCTGTTTTATATCCTTCCAAGGAAAAGATTCAATAGAAACAAGCAAATCTAATCAAATAGCTTGACAAAACCCTAAAAATAGCATTACAGTGAGATACTTAACTGTCTATGAGCAAAAACGTTTGCCCAGTTTCTATATATTGTGTGCACTACTTACATGCATGTGTTATTAATAGCATCATCGGGACAGTGTCCTGAACAGTGGCACTGTAGAAAAGGTAAGGTGTCCTCAGGAGCCAATGTTACTCCATTTGTCTGCTTCTTCTGGTCAGGATTTGTCTTCATTCCTGTGCCATGGAGCACGGTATCTAGATTTTGCCCTGTGTAAGAACACAAAAGTATTTTTTCCACATATGCTCTTCTTTTGCAAGTTGTTGAAGACATTAATTTACAGTGAAATCCAAAGTACTAATAAATGGAACTACAAACTGGTTTGAGGATTACATACACTACACAGAACTTTTTTTTTATTATTATTATTTTGACTGGAATTGTGAGTTAGCTACATATTTCTGAGATAAAATAATTATTAGCCAAATTCTGGAAATATCCAGAACGTAGAATCCAGAAGTTAGCAGATCTTATTAATGGTGTGTATATTTTGCGGCATTTACAATCAATGTAAATAGAAGGAGGATACTTTCATTTGTAAAAACTTGTGAATGTAAGAGTGAAAACATATTAATTCTTCCACTCTCTTACTAAAGCAAGCCCCTTTTATTCACATATGTTTCTAGAACCAACATACTACAGGCTTGAGAACCACACCAAGGCAGTTGCTTTGTGGGGGAGCCGAAGGTATTTAACCTGTAATTTTTTTTCTTCTCTTTAGTCATTTCACTGGATTTCCACATCCGAGTCTTGATCTTCTGGTACCAAAGCAGTGGAACTCCGATAGCTTTTACAGTTTATGGACCACTGAAGGCTTGTCTAAACTAGAGAATTCTGAAGGACTAAAATACCTTTGTTCTCAATCAACTGAAATGCAACTTGCACATCCACACACTACAGTGCTTTAATGTATTGTCAGTGGGGGTAAATAATGTTCCAAGTAATCCTCAACTTCTCAGGACTAAAAATGACCAAACATCTGTTGTTCCAGGATGAGGTCACTGGAATGCCACTCTGAATGGTAGAGGTGGCACAAACAGTTCAAGTTGACCTCCCACCACGGTGGAACATTGAGGACTGGAGCTACCAGCTCCATTCCTCTAGGAGCTATCTCAAAAGGCAAATCTCTTGTGCTTCACTGGTTGACAGCCTCTCTCTACTTTCCATCCATTCCCCCACAACAATGCTACCCACATTGATGTCTCCATTAGGAAATATCCCTATCCACACAAAAGGGCCAATGTGATCTTTGGCTGTATGAACAAGGGAATCTTGAGTAAGAGAGAGATTCTACTACCCCTTTATTTGGTAGTGGTGTGACTGCTACTGGAATACTTTGTGGTGCCCACAAATCAAGAAGGATGTTGATAAAATTCAAGAGGCTTCAGAGAAGAACCACAAAAATGATTAAAGGATTGGAAAATATTATTTAAAGTGAAAGACTCAAGGAGCTCAATCTGTTTAGTTTAATCTTTTTTTTTTTTAAAGGGTAATTTGATCATAGTCTGTAACTACACCTATCTGGGGAACAAATATTTGATAACAGGCTCCTCAATCTAACAGACAAAGATATAACAAAGTCCAAAGGGTAATTATAGCCAAAGGTTGTGGAGGATTCTCCATCACTGGCCGTGTTAAAATCAAGATTCGACATTTTTATCAAAAGTATTCTGTAGTTCAAACAGGAATTAATTCAGAAAAGTTCTACATCTCTGTATTATACAGATCACAGAGATGATCGTAGTGAACCCATCTGGCTTTATAATTTATTAATACCTCACCTTCTGCTAATGTTCATGTCTCACATATCCTCAGAGGGCAAACAGATTTGTAGACATCAAGTCCTGATCTGGTGAAACCCCACTTGAGCTGTGGGAGTTGGCAACAGTCTTGCATTGAAAGCTTAAGATGCTGGACAGGGAATCCAGCATATATAGTTGCGACTGAATGCACCCCTGTGTTCACACCCTACAGACCACTATAATCTTTGCATAACACGTGCCTTATAAGGTATAATTTGAAAATTATAACTTGCAGGTCAATAAATCATGGTGAAATGTATGTAGCAACATTATATATAAAGTTATGAACATAAATTGAAATCATGACTGAAGTGTGTTTACCAGAAAAGTCTGGGGAGTAGGTAAATCTATTTTTCAAAGACAAAGGACAAACTGATACCTCTAGCCAGGTGTCATCAAAGCTGATGGGCAACCACTTGTCAATTAGCCATTCTTTTGCAAGAAAGCGAGGTAGTAACAAAGTTATCTACATATTAACACTCAACTGCATGGAATCTCTTACCACCAGACTCCTCATCGCCATCTTCACAGCAGGAATGAACTTTATCAAGGGGCAACCCTTAGGAAAATGCATTTCAAAGGTGGACTGAACTATAAAAGTGAGGGGGCAAAAACATTCCAAAGTATCACTCCCTATCCATCTCTCTTTTTCACATAAGAGGACAAAAGAAAGAAACCCTTTGGACTTTGGGAGGAAAACCTGGCCTCATAATTTGGTCAGCAATTTTATTGCAAGTAGGTGGTAAGAAACTTCATCTTGAAGCAAGTATAGCCCTGGTCCACACTCACCTGGCGATTCAGTGGCAGACGGGAATTATGCAAAATACGCAGAGTAGCTTGCGTAACTCACGTCGACTGCTGTGCTTCCCTTCTGCGCGCAGTCTACACTGAGCTGCGCCGACAGGAACAGTGTTTCCATCAACGCAGCGCTATGCTACTTGACGAGGTGGTTTTACTCAGTCGACTTCCTGAGTCTACACTGACCACTCAATCAATCTAGAAAGATCAATCTGGCGGCGGCGAATTATATAGACATGGCCATGGTTTGTTAAGTTTTAGTACTAGGAAGCATTTTATCTTTATTTCTCCTGTAACTATTTCTGACTTTAATACCTTTTATTTGTACTTACTTAAAACCTCTCTCTTCATAGTTAAATGAACTCATTTTATTCTTTAATCAAAACAAACAGTTCACAGCACTGGATGTTAGTAACTTAATTTAGGGTAGCAAACTTTGTACACTGATCCTCAGAGGGGAAACAGACCTAATGCCTAGACTCTCTAGAGTCCTTCCAGTGCAGTGCACATATTTTGGGGGAAAATCCAGGACTGTAAATGTGTTGGCGTCACCCTGCAAGTGGTAACAAGGTCGATGGAAACCAGTGTGTGTGACTAGAGTGTGCTGGCATGCTGCAGGTATACACAGACACTCAGGGTGTGACCCACATGCTCTTTGGCTATTTTTGAGGGGCCCAGGTTGGGAGCCACCGAAGCAAAGCATTGTGAGGAACCCAGGTTGCAGGGCAAGGGTAACAGCCCCTCACTGGTATGGACTGCACCCCAGAATGTCATAATTGTATTTTTAGAAAAATCCAATTATAACTCAGTGGACAGAAATATTTCTTCTCAGAAAGCAAGTATGGCTTTTACTACACTGCATGCATTCATTTTCCCTTCAAATGCCCAAGTCTTGAACAGAAAAGTCAGTTAAAATGGCCTATTTGACAGATTGATATGGCTCCCTATCAAATCCACCAAGAACTAATTTTAGAGAAATAAGGACATTGTTCTAATATTATATTTCATTTTCTTAAAAAAAAGGTATGCTAGATGAGCCCTTATACTTTACACAACCAAATGTGAGATGAAATACTTGTGAAACCTGATCTCACTTCTCTCATCAACACACAGACTTGCAGACTTCACCACCAGATTAGTACAGCATATTGAGTGTATTTTCCAGCTGCAACTATTTCCTTTCAGATAATTAAAGAAAATGTGTCTAGTTCAGACATGACTAATAAAAAACACACCCCAAAAACCATAGCAAAATTTACAGCAAAACTTTATATTACTAATATTCAACTAGTCTCATCAACGTTCTTGTTAGCAATATTTTTATTTGAAATATTTCTAAAATAGGTATATGTAAATATAAATGATCGTTATGTTTACGACTCAGTATGCTATGTGGCATGTTAGACCTAATTGTACACAACATACCCTGATTTATGTGGCAAGTATCCGGAATGTATTCAGCACTGACTCCTCCAATCTCTTTCCCTTCTATTTAACTGTGCTGTAGTTCCTTTCTCAACAAAGTCTGAAATGTCATATAATACCAGATTGCTGCTGATATCATAAGTACTTCTTGTTTCCACGTTAAAGAGGCACTACATAGGTCTGATGAATTTAGAGAAAAGACTATATGTAAGCTCTTCGTTTTAGTCTCCACTGAAAGAGGAAACCTCAGCTGAGGTATAAATCCTAGCTTTGTTTCCAGCTTTGCAGAACTAAGAAGTTCTACAGAACTAAAAAAAATTTGTTACTGATTATTAAGTGATACAAACCTTTTTCGGTCCAGTATCCTGAGACCGGCTAGGACTGGAAACACTTAGTGGTTCCCAACCTTTTTGGCTCAAGGGCCACAGATATCATTTTTACAACCCTGAAGGACCACCAGTCTCCGCCAGCAGCCTTCCGTCTCCCACCGCTGCAGCCAGATGGAAGGAGTTCAGCGAAGAGGCTGCCTCCTTGCTAATCTACCATCCTCCTGGATGCAGCAGGGAACCGCATGGATCCTGTAGCCCTGTGCACTCCACCTAACTCCTTTCTGTAGCCAGAAGAACAGGAGATCAGTGCTCTCTGCTGGAGCCAGGGGAGGGGAGCATTTATTTCCCATCCCTTTGACTCCAGCAGGGACCGCAGTACCTATGGACTCAGGTGGAGCGCTTTGCCATGCTCCCTGCTATAGCACCCAAGTCAGCTTAGCCCAAGTACGAGCGTCCCTACTGAGCAAACCCACTGCAAAGCCACAACCATGTTAGTGCACTCAGTAACATGTGTCTGTGTCATAGTTCCTCGTGTTCAGATGCTCTGATTCTCAGTCAGTTGTGGGAGGACTTGTCTGTTTTTCAGGAGGAAACTGGAGGAAGACACTGAACTGGGTTAGCCTGAGTCCTCACTGCAAAATGCAGATTCCAGCCATTGTTAAAATGGAGCTTGGGTTATAACCTATATCCCAGCTGGGTAAGCTTGCTTGGACTTAGTGTTCCCAAACACAAGCAAAAGGTTTGTGTATGGCCAGTAAGGGTACTCAGGTTAAAACCAGGAAAAGAGCCTGGTTAACTCTGCAGTGAAGACAGACCCTTATATGGATTAATATAAACACTTTCATGACCAACCCATTCCAACAGCTGGTTCTGGATCAAATAAAAATGCTATTCCTAAATAAATAAATTGCTGTCTGCCTACCTTTGAGAAGCCTTCAGCAATGGTTTGGTGTTCTTAGTTCCCACATAAACTACCATCATAAATGGTATCTTTGATGGCAATCTCAGTAGGAGGACCAAAGACTGACAGGGAACCGAGGCTATTTGGAATTACACATGCACAGAGCACAGGATTAAAAAAAATACATCAACTTTCAAATGTATTAAGACACATGCAAAAGGTATCCATGACTCTTCCCTGTAACTTAGTATTATTTGGTCCTTTTCTTCACACAATGGTACCTGCATGGGACAGTATTCCAGAAAAAAAGAAGATTACAGCATTCTTTATCACTCACTGTACATCAACCATCATTTTCACTGCCTGCCTTGACAGAGACTAGAGAGCCGTTTCCCTCAAGATTGCCAGTCAGGAAATTCCCCAGAATAGAACATCTAAATCCCATTTTACATTAGATAAAACCAACAGCAGTTTTGTAAATTTAGACAACTACAAGTAAAATAATATATTAAAAAACCTTCTGGAAGTTACTTACTTACAGAAATATAAACTTCTAGAATAAAAACTGAAAGTGTGATTTTAAATAAATTTAGTTAAATTAGTGCAAGAGGCAACGTGCACTCACTTTTACTTAAATGAAACTGAATTAAGCCTACTTTAAGGTAAATCACACTTTAAAAAGGAAAAATAAGAGCGTCCACACAGACTTTTCCCCTGGTTTGACTTAAAACTAATGCTACTTTCTCATGCATGCATTGTCTTACAACAAGAACACTTACCTCATCTTATAATCTTTACTTCTCTTCTCCTGGTCCAAACAATAACATGCAATATTTTCCTTGGAATAATGCCCTTCCCCTTTTACTGTCATTTTTACTGGATCTGCTGGTGGAATGTAGAGGCCTAAAGCCAAGCACAAAGGCAGACATCCACTGTGGAGGAAATGACTAGCTCCCCACATCACTCGTTCATAGGTTGCTCACTTATAACGTTAAGCCAGGTCCACATACTCAAACTAACTTCTAAAGCCCCTGGCATTTGTCCCGAGAGATGGGCTCAACCAAGCAAATATCCTTTTTCCAAAGTTCAACCTGCTCTTTAGCCAAAAAGGCCTGGTAATTCATTACATGAAATTTGCAGGTGCAGACTGCTAAACCCCCTAACTAAATGAATCATAGAACCATAGACAAATAGGACTGGAAGGGACTTCAATCATCTAAACCAGTCCCCTGCTTCCTGTTCTCTCTGGTCACGAAGAGGTCCACGCGGGGAACTCTCCACCTTCAGAAGATGCAGTTGGCCATCTTCGGGTGGAGTAACCATTTGTGGTGAGAGCAAAAGGATCTGCTTAGGTAATCTACCAATGCATTCTTGACTCCAGGATGATGAGTCGCCTCCAGCTGAATGTTGTGGATCATGCAGAGATCCCACCAATATAAGGCTCCCTGACAAAGGACTGAGGACCTGGCACCTTGCCTGTTAATGTAATACCATATTGTCCACGAGAATCCACACAACCTTGTTGGAAAGGTGCGGCAAGAACACCTCACAAGGCCAGTTGGGTAGCTCTGAGTTCCCTGACATTGATATGTAGAACTAGCTCGCCCTTGGTCCAAAGGCCCTGTGTCTGTAGTACACCGACGTGGGCTCCCCATCCTAATTCCGAGGCATCTGAGACCAGTGACAATGTTTGCCAAAGGGCCACAAATAGTACTCTGGTCAGTACGTGCCATGGTTTTGTCCACCATGACAGAAAGGTAAATATGAGAGGGGGAACGGTGGTATCCTGTACATAGAGTGCCTGGATGGAGAGTATACCATTACCAGCTGCATCTGCAATGGTCTGAGGCACAGCCCGGTATAACGTACCACATAAGTACAGGCTGCCATATAGCCCAGAAGGCTGAGACATACCCTTGCTGTGGTGATGGTGTGGGCAGATAATCGGGCTATGAGCTCTGACATTACAAGGAACCTGGCCTTGGGCAGGAGAGCTCTGGCATGTGTAGAGTGTAGGACTGCTCCAATGAACTCTATCCTTTGAACCGGTGTAAGTGTAAACTTCTGTTTGTTTATTAGCAGCTCAGCAACCTGAAAGTGTCTTACGACGTTGATGCCACATTGGACTTGTGCTATTGACCAACCCCAGATGAGCCAGTCATCCAGGTAAGGAGTGACTTGCATACCTCTGTGCCTGAGGTGGCCCTCCACCACCGCTTTTCCTTGGTGCATACTCACAATGCAATCAATAGGCTGAATGGAAGAACTGCAAATTGATAGTGTGGAAATTTAAAACTACCTGAAAGTGTCCTTTAAGTTACCATATCGTTATACAAGATCTGATGTTCTGAATGACAGTGAAATGACACTGATTCACTAAAAATTTCACACACCTAAGGACTAATCAACAATATTATTCCAGTTAAGTTCTTCCAGGCTGCATGGGTGGTTTAGAATGTTGTTTTGAACTGGATAAAAGTAAAAAAGATTTCTGTAAGCAGTAATTGAACTTTTTAGTGAAGTGTAAAATGAAAAACAAGAGTACTGTTATTTATCTTAGATAAATATAAAAACCAAATGATAGTGAAAATTCCATACAGAACTGCATGCCCATGTCACTAGAAACTGTGTAAGAATCTGAAATCCCTGCAATACATCAAGTTAACAGATGTCATGCTAAATTCAAATTTTGTTTTTGCATATTTGTGTAACCAAACTGGAATTAGTAAGTAATTTTTCCCCAGAATAAAACTATTTTTATTTCAGAAAAGTGTGTGCATACATGGAGTTATATCAGTGTAAGTATGGTGGAATAATTATTCTGATGTATGCTGGTCAATTTTCCCATGCAGACAAACACTTACAATCCAATAATTTAACTACTAAGAATAAAAAAGATCCTTTTCTCGTTGTTTTTTCCTCACTTGTTGCTCAGAGCAGGAATGATAGTCTGGGAAAACCTTCCTGCAGTTTAAAGAGTCAATTCCTACTGGCTAGCTGGATCTTCAGGAGGTGTGGCAACTCCCAGCCTGCCTTGATTGACAGGTTTGGTTTCTGTCTTCAAAGAGCTGCAAGTAGGAATAAGATCTGTGGACCTTCCCTGTGAAGAACAGCTATACTGAATTCTTTATGAAATTACTTTCATTTGAAGATTATTTATATATGTTGGGACACAGACTCTGAAAAGCATCTGCTATAACAAAAGTGAAATCTGTCAGCTTTCTGCCTAATACCAAGGTTGAGGACAGCAATGACTTAACGTACATCATGTGGATTTTGTTTTAGAATATTTTAGGTAACATGCTTATATGTCAACATTTCCCCTTTTAAAAACATCTTTAGCTTCTTTGAGTGCAAAAAAATGTGTCTTAATCACGTCACTGCTTTCTCAAGCCCAACAAATTTAACTTAACATCCTCCCTCCAGTGCCATCTCATGTACCAGGTATGTAATCACTGAAGACATTCATATGGATAGCTACCCTGTTCTTTTGGAGTAAGGATCAGCAGCTAAGAGTTAAACTTTACACTTATTTATTATGTTCTGTTTTAAAATTTAAGTAGACAAAAACAAGGTTACTTGTTGCTCATGTCCACTCCACTATAGGTGTGTGCATGCCTCCGTGCATGGTTACCCGAAGCTTTTCCCCCTTAGCAGATCCCGTAGGGCCGGCTTCGGCGCCCCCTGGAGCCCCGCACACATGTTGCGGTATAGAGGCGCTGCCGGCCCTAAGCCCCCTCAATCATTTCTTTCTGCCAACTCCGGAAGCGAGGACCGGGGTGGGGTGGGGTGTTGGTTGTGGAATGGACATGAGCAACACATCTCGAAGAACATCAGTTACTGGTAAGTAACCTTGTTTTCTTCTTCGAGTGACTGCTCATGTCCATTCCACTATAGGTGACTAACGAGCAATACCTTTGGAGGTGGGTGGGAGTTACCAGTGAGCTGCCCTCAGCATTGCTCTGCCGAATCCCATGTTCTCTCTTGCATGCTGGACGATGGCGTAGTGGGACGTGAAGGTATGCACCGATGATCAGGTGATGGCTTTGTAGATGTCCTGCAGGGGCACTCTCTCCAGGAAGACTGTAGATGAGGCTCGAGTTCTGGTTGAGTGCGCTGTGATGGTTCCCGGAAGCGGCACCCTTGCCTGCTCGTAGCAGAACTTGATGCATGATGTAATCCACGAGGAGATGCGCTCAGTGGAGACAGGTGAGCCTTTCATCCAGTCAGCCACTGCGACGAAGCGCTGCGTCAATTTCCGTAACAGCGTTATACGCTCGATGTAGAAGGCCAAGGCTCGTCTCACGTCCAGTGAATGCCATCTCCTGTCCTCCTCCGAACCGTGCGGTTTGGGAAAAAACATGGAGAGAAAAATATCTTGATTACAATGAAACTGGGAAACCACCTTGGGCAGGAAGGCTGAATGCGGCCTCAACTGCACCTTATCCTTATAGAATACTGTATAAGGGGGCTCCGAGGTCAAGGCCCTAATCTTGGAGACCCTCCTAGCTGAGGTAATGGCCACCAAGAAGGCTACCTTCCATGAAAGCATGAGCAGAGGGCCTGAAGCCATGGGTTCAAAGGGGGGCCCCCGTGAGTCTCGAGAGGACCAGGTTGACATCCCAGGGAGGCACCGGGTCATGGACCTGCGGATAAAGCCTCTCCACCCCCTTGAGGAACCTGGCCGACATGGGATGGGGGAACACCCATCTCCCCTCAAACAGCTAATGGAAGGCCAAAATGGCCACAAGGTATACCTTCAGTGACGTCAGCACCAGACCCTGGAGCTTTAGTTGGAGCAGGTACTCCAGGAACGCCTGTATAGGTGAGAGGCTGGGCGGAATACCCCAGGACTCCGCTCAACAGGTAAACCGTCTCCACTTAGCCCAATACACGATCTGTGTGGAAGGCTTCCTGCTGCCAAGCAGGACTTGCTGGAACTGTACCAAACAGGCTCTCTCTCCCTCCATCAGCCACAGAGCCTCTAGGCCGTGAGGTTCAGGGAGTCCAGGTCCAGGTGCAAGAGGAGACCGTGATCCTGGAATAGAAGGTCATGCTGCCTCGGGAGTTCCAGGGGCTATCAAAAGGTCCAGCAGCATGCTGAACCACTGCTGCTTGGCCAGGCCAGACCGATGAATATAATCTTCGCTCTATCCCTCTTTATTTTCAACAGGACCTTAGGTAGGAGCAAAATGGGCAGAAACGCATACATTAGAGTACCCCTCCAGTCCATGAGGAATGCATCGGAAATCGAACCAGTCTCGCAATCCCGGAGTGAGCAGAACCTCGGATGCGTCGTGTTCCAGGCTGATGCAAGTAAGCCCAGTTGGGGAACACCCCACTTCTGGAAGATCATAGCCACCACCTCTGGGTACAATGACCAGACATGTTGGGGCAGAAATGACCTGCTAAGGCGATCCACCTCGTCGTTCCTCACTCCCGGGAGGTGAAAGGCAGTCAAGTGGAAATCGTACCTCAAGGCCAAGTCCCACAAACAGATAGCTTCCTCGCAGAGGGCCACTGAGCAGGCTCCCCTCTGCCTGCTTATGCAAAACATGGCTGTGGTGTCCGTCAGCACCTGCACCTCTCTGCCTGTCAGGAATTGGAGGAACATGTTGCACGCTAGGCGAATGGCCCTCAGCTCCTTCATGTTAATGTACCTCTCCTCCTCCGATCAGAGCCCCTGAGTGACTAGGTTGGTGTTGATGTGGGCTCCCCATCCTACATCCAAAGCATCGGAAATTAGGGTGACCGACGGGACCAGTTCCCTGAACGGAACGCCCTTCATCACTGCCCTGGGAGTCCGCCACCAGTTTAGGGAGGCTAAGATGGGCGGGGGAACTGTGACCACCCGGTCCAATGGGTGTCTGCTTGGAACATATACCGAGGCCAACCATGCCTGAAACAGTCTGAGTCTCAGCCAACCTAGTCTCACTATGTACATGCAGGCCGCCATGTGGCCTAACAGCTGTACGCAGTGCCTGGCTGTTGTCATGGAGCATTGGTGGAGCTGGGCGATGATAGAGACCATTGTCTCGAAACATGGCTGAGACAGCCCCAATGAACTCTATTCATTGCACTAGGGTTAGTGTGGACTTCTGTTCGTTTATTTGCTCCTGCTGCACATGGAGCAAACGAGGGTCACGCTTTCCTGCACTTGGGACCTGGACCTGTCCCTGGATCAGCCAATCATCTAGGGAAGGAAAAATGTGCACACCCTTTCATCTCAGGGGGGCAGCCACTACCGCCATGCACTTGGTAAACATCCTTGGAGCTAAAGATAGGCCAAAGGGTAGGGCTGTAAACTGGTAGTGGGAGCCAGCCACCGTGAAACAGAGAAAACACCTGTGGCTGAGGAGGATAGACACATGAAAGTATGCGTCCTTGAGATCGAGGGCGGCATACCAGTCTCCTGGATCCAGGGAAGGGATTATAGAAGCTAGGGAGACCACATGAAACCTGAGTCGTTTAACAAATTTGTTTAAACGACGCAGGTCTAATATGGGTCTCAGACCCCTCTTCGCCTTGGGGATGAGGAAGTACCTCGAATAGAAACCCTTTCCCCTTTCTGCCTTGAGGAACCATTTCCACCACTCCCAGGTTGAGGAGGATGTCCACCTCCTGTAAGAAGAGTTGCCCGTGAGAGGGGTCCCTGAAGAGGGACGGAGGGGAGAGTTGCTGGGGGGGGGGAGGAGGAGGTAGATGTAAACTGTAGGGCATAGCCCCCAGAGACTATCCCAAGGACCCAACAGTCTGAAGTGATTTTTGCCCATTAGGGATAGAAGAACCTTAACCTGTCTAGGAAGGGGCGGGGCGGATCCAGGAGAGTAGTCAGGGCGCCACCCTTGGGTGCACCATCAAAATTATCTCCTTTGGTTGCCCGACCTCCTGGGGCCCCTGCTGGGGAGCTGAGGATGAGCTAGGGGGCTGATCTCTACTTCTGAACCCCCTATTCCTATAGGGTTGGAAAGGAATGGGCGGAGGCCTTGGCTGCTGCTGCACCTGGGGCCATGACTGATGCCTGGAAAACTGGGGTGTGTAAAGGCCCAGGGAATGAAGTGTGGCCCTGGAGTCCTTCAGACCATGCCGCTTCGCATCGGTCTGGTCCGAGAATAGGTCTAAGCCTTCAAAGGGGAGATCCTGAATAGCCTGCTGCACCTCCAGAAACAGACCCAAGGACTGTAGCCACAAGCACCTTCTCATATGGATGGCAGAAGCTATGGGCCTGCCCGCCGAGTCAGCAGCGTCACAGGACATCTGGAGTGCTGCCCTAGTTACCGCGGTTCCTTCCTCCACAATAGCACTAATGTCTGCAGCTTGGTCCTGGGGGAGGGCCTCAGCGAACCACCTGAGGGAGTCCCACAGGTTGAAATTATATCTACCCAGGAGGGCTTGATGGTTGGCAATCCTGAACTGCAGGCTTGCCATAGAATAAATCTTTCTCCCAAACACGTCCAGCTTCTTACTGTCCTTGTTCTTGGGAGCTGACCCTGGCTGACCTTGCCTGTCTCTCTGGTTCGCCACGTCTACTACCAGGGTTCCCGGGGCGGGGTGTGTGAACAAATACTCAAAACCCTCGGCCAGGACATAATATTTCTTCTCAGACACCTTTGATGTAAGGGTGACCGAGAAAGGGGCTTGCCACAGGGCCTTTACAATCTTAAGGAACCTTTCATGGACTGGGAGGGCCACTCCTGCTGCCAGCACATTAAAGAGGCTATCTTTGGCCTCTTCTAATGCCTTCACCTCCAGCCCCAAGTTGGAGGCCACCCTCTTGAGCAGCTCCTGGTGCGCCCTGAAATCCTCCAGTGGCGCCAAGTGGTCCCAGAAGACTGCCTAGTCCGGTGAGGAGGAAGAGGACTGCAGATCTGCAGCCTGCAGGTGTGCCCCCTCCTGGCGAAGGGTTGAACCCACTGAGGTTCCTTGCAGGGGGTCCGACTCCTCATCCAAGGAGTGGTGCCTATGGGCCTTCTCTTGTGCCAGAGGCACGGACTGCACCCCTGATGACATAATGGATTGGGGCCTCAGCCTCACCTGGATACCATATGGGGCCCAACAAGGCCATTGTTGCGGCCACTGTCCCTGGGGCCAACCCGAGGCTGACTGCGCCACAGGCTGTGATGCTTTGTGGGGGCGTCGGCCCGCCCAACGACTGTCCCCCCATGGGAGACCGAGTCATCGTCATGGTCCGAGGCTCTGGACCGGTTGTGCTGTGTTCTCCCTCAGTCCCAGACACCCTTCCGTGCTGGGGACCGCCCTCTCGACACCTCTGACCTGGAGGACGATGAGGACTGCCTCCATCGCCACGAGCGGTGCCGACGAGCAAGGGTGCGCTCCGAGGAGCTAGAGGTACCAAAGCATCATCTCAGTACCGATGATTTTCACTGCTGCTTGCCTTGCGGTCCTGCAGACACCTTTGGTGACCGAGGTTGGCGCCACCCCGAACTCCTCAATGCCGAGGCGGACTCCGGCAACTGGGTTCCGGGCCGCCTCGGTGCAGCTGAACTCCTCGATGCTGGGGATCTGGAAGAGAAGCTGTCCGAGCGCCACCTGGCAGACCTTGACCGGTGCCACCTCCTGGCATGCGCTGCATCCGGTGCTGGGGAGCAACGTCGGTGCCGAGAGGGAGACTCCACATCCTGTGCTGGGGCAGGTCAGCTCAACACCACTGACCTGGAGCGACTACTGGGGGAGCAGCTCTGCTCTACCCTCTGAGACCATCCGGTGGGAGATCTTCCTCCCCGTACTGGGGATCTCCTCCACCATTCAGGGGGACCCAACGCGGGTTCCCCCTGTGACACCGGCCACTTCTCACTCGGTGGAGGTGAGGGAGAGGTGGCACAGCCAAGGCCAACAATGCTCTTGTCACCTGAAAAGCCTCCCAGGAGTCAGGGGAGGCTCCCTGAATACAGATGCAGGCACTGGAGAAGTCTCGACGGGCCGGGTCCGGTGCATTTCCGTACTCAAACCTGCCCGTTCCGTTGGCGCAGGGGAGCGTCCGCGCTCCATGCGCTGCTTCTTCCTCTTCAGTGCCAGCAATGTTGTGCAGTGCCGAGTCAAGGGCGGTTCCGACCGTGCGCTCTGTACCAAGGCGGAGCACTGCTTCCATCAGCAGGGCTTTCAACCGGATTTCTCAGTCTTTTTGAGTCCTCGGTTTGAAAGCCCTGCAGATCTTGCACTTCTCTTTCCTGTGGGCTTCCCCCAAGCACTTAAGGCAGCAGTCATGGGGGCTGCTGAATGGGAAGGCCTTCCCACAGAAGGCACATGGCTTGAAGCCCAGTGACCGGGGCATGGCCCGGCCACTCAAAGTCCCCACAGGGACTTGCCTTATCTCTAACTACTCTTAACAACTACTTAACTAACTAAAACTAACTTAGAATATCAAACAAGTCCAAAGAAGGGTAATAGTACTTGCTGAGAGCAAGGCTAGGTCCAGCAACCATCCCGGGCAGAAAGAAGGAACCGAGGAGGCTTAGGGCTGGGCAGCACACATATACCGTGTCATGTGCGCGAGGCTTCAGGGGGTGCCAGCGCTGGCCCTACGGGATCTGCTAAGGGGAAAAAGTTCCAGGTAACCGTGCAGGGAGGTGCGCACACACCTATAGTGGAATGGACATGAACAAGCACTCAAATAACTTATTTTTTTAATAAGGGAATAAAAAGAGAACCATGTTCTTTCATGAAACCTTTCAGCAGAGATCACATTTCTATGTCCTGTCATAACCATGGGAGAATGACAAAATACCACAGCACCGGTTCTAAAATTTTCTGACTCTGCACTGTGAAATTGTGGAACTAGGATTCCATTTCTTTGATAGTAAAGCTGTTCTAATTAAGCCATACAGGAAACAGTTAATGTGCAAAAAAGGATGTCTGCTTTTAACAATCACATCAACGACTTCCTCTTTGGGGTTTCTTTATTTTAAACAGCACTGTAGGCTGAACTCTGCCGTAGTCAAATTCTGCAGATAAATTCTACACTAGTTATTAAAATATCCCAAACATTTGCAATGACATCCAATTGATTGGGAAAAAGCGGTCTTAAAATACAAGATGGATTTAACAAGATTTACTGAAATAGTGGAAGGAACAATATGTCAAAGGAATGCAGAAATTTTGAAATGTACTCCACAAATAAAAAAAAAAAAGTCAAAGGATACTTTAAAACAGTCAAAAATGTCTTTCCATTAATTATTGTATGCAGTGTAGTTGTAGCAACGTCAGTCCCAGGATATTAAAGAGAAGGCGAGTGAAGTAATATCTTTTATTGTACCAACTTCTGTTGGTGAGAGAGACAAGTTTTCCAACCACACAGAGCTCCTAATCAGATCTGAGAAGGGTACTCCCAGTATCACAGCACAGTGCAAGGTAGAACAGATTGTTTAGCATAAGTCAGTGGTTTTCAACCTCTGGTCCACAGATCCCTAGGAGTCCACAGACAATGTTTAAGACTTCCAAAGGGGTCCTCACATTTATTCGAAATTATTTAGGGGTCCACGAATGAAAACCACTGGCGTAAGTAGTAGCACCTATTGTAAAAAACCACTCAAGGTAGTGTGGCTCATTATCACCCCTGCAGTCACAGGTGAAAAAGAGGGGGTTAGTGGGTTACAGACTATTGTAATAAACCATAAACAAAGTTCTCTGTTCGGTCCATGATTTTTAGTATCTATCAGAGTAATGAATTTAAGCTCCTGAGCTCTGTGTTGTACAAGTTTCCTTTGAGGATGAGGACAGAGGTCAGATATAGAGTGTTTGCTCTGTGAAAATAGTTCACCCATGGGTGGTGTGTTGTTTTTGTCTTATTGTTTTCCTGTGTGAGTTTCTTCCAGAGCACAGTGATTGTCTGGTTTCAACCACATAATTGTTATTGGGACATTGAGTGCACTGGATGAGGTATATCACATGATGTGATCTCCTGCAGGTGTTCTTGTTTTCTCATCCTTCATGGTGCATAATGAGAGGGTGTTCCAGCTGCCTCTCTTGAGTAGCTCCATGTGGTTTTATAGGGGAAGGAGATCTAAGTGGGTGGAGTGGAGGTGATACAGGCAGGCTTCCTAGCTGGTTTTATACTCCAAGGGGCCGAGCTGGCATATTGTAGGAACAAAAGGCTGGAGGTGGATACCAACATGAGTGCTATCTCCAAGAACCCATGTGTTTACTTTTATAGTGGCAACTGTTGGATTCCCTAGTCTAGTCAGATTAGCAAGGAGTGATGAATGAAAACAAGGTGCACACCTTCCTACTGATTTCTGAAGAGGAGAAAGAAAATGAGTACTACTATATTGATGGGTCTTCCCTATCTAGAATTCTAGGGTGAACTTGAGTCTCCTCTACCTCTGGAGCTGAAGAACTGACAGTCACCATAGCTCTACTGGTAGTCAGTACCAAGCTATGGAGCACTCCAATGGCTGATGAGAGTAACCATGACTGCAAAATTACCATAAGATCACTCAATACCAAAAATAACTTTGGCACAGAGAAAGTTGGTGCTGGGAGTACCGCCACTGCAGGGTTTTTCACTGGAGTCATGGACGCCAGGGTCATCAGTACTGGGTCATGGGTATAATGTGGACCACCTCTGTCTCAGTAATGTGTGTATTTGGTGACCAGATTTTGCAGCTATGTCTACATGGCCAATTTGAGTAAGATCTACACCTCCTGGGAAGGGTGACCTAGACCTTACTATGGGAATGTTGTTCCTTCCTACACCTTTCAGGTGACTGGGTGGAGGACTCAGTTCTCCTTGATGCTAAGGCTAAACTTTGAGCTTCTGGGCTCTTCAAAGGAATCAAAACCTTCACTGACAAAGACTGGCAGAGCAGCTAAGGAAGCCTGTTCAGGCCTGGTAGAACCTTTTTTCTCTGGTTCTGAAGAAGCTTTTATATTGAGCATTCCAGGAGAGAGAAAGAGTTAAAGAGAGATCTCTTGCCTTTGGTGTCCTCTTGGAGAAGGAGCAACAGATTGAGCATCTTTCAGGGACGTGTCATTGTCCTAGGCAAAAAAGGCACTTCTAAGTGCCCACTAAGTAGGAGAGCTGCCCCACAGGAGGAGGAAATTTTGAACTCCAGGGGATTTGGTTCAGCCACAGCAGCTAAATTCTGGTACCAAGGAAGATCCTACCACTAATTAAAAAAAAAAAAAAAAAAAAAGGAAAAAAACATATTAATCTAACTATAAACAAAAGTAGCAAAGTCACAGTGCAGAGAATCAGACAAGAATCTGTCCACCATGGGCAGTAAGAAGAAACTGAGGGACAGCTGAGACCTCTTTGCTCTTGATGCCCTCAGGTGGGAAGGCACTAGGGCGTTCAAGGCGCAGACATAGCCTTAACCAACGCTGATGGCCAAAAGAGTGCAATCATGCACACAGGGGACATATGCACACCAGAAGTGGAATATATAAGGCCCATCACTTGAATTAAAAATAAATAATTTTCCCTTTACATAATTCCATCTCACTCTTGAAAAATAAGTAGCTCAAGTGATATCTAAAAATAAAACTGAGCAATCCATATTGCATCAGACAGTGATTGATATGTGACTGGTAAGAAGCCGCAAATCTGTTCATATACAAACACTAAATAATAGTCAAATTGTCTAGAGTCTTGTTCACAGCACAGCTGTTGGGCAAAATTATGATCAATGCAGAGGTACTGGAGCTGTCTATAGATATAAGAAAACAACTTTATTCTGATATACATTATGCATGTTTGTGAACTCCTCTGCAACCATAAGACTAGAATTTTTCAGGTTTTGGTTTTGAATGAGAGCTCAGATTCTGAATAATCTGATGAAATAGGTCTCCTCCTCTCACCAGGAAAAAGATTTCTCCTTGCCCAGGACTGGATGCATATACAGCACATCTTATCTTAGGTTCACTCTTAAACGCAATAGAAACACTGATGCGTATGGATAGTACTTGATTTTCAAAGGCTGACAGCTTGCACAAATGAAAACCAGTTTCCCCTGCTATAAGGAGGCCATGAATATTTCTATGCTAAATTGCAACTCCCAGACTTCAGCCATCAAGGTTGTAGTAACAGGAAGAACACTCCAAATAAGGCTTGTGATGTGCTGAGAATTTTAAAAAGCCAGTCAATAGATGCAGCCCTTCTAGTTCCCAGTCCTTTACACATTCTCTTAGGCTAGGGAGCTTTTTTGCAAGGAAAGCATCAGGAAGATCCTGTTCACCAACCCTCGTTTCCCAAAACACCTGAAAGCGCTAATTTGGAGCTTTTTGGGGGAGTAGTAATGCAAAGCAAAGTACAGTGATGTACATACTTAATGAACTTAGCAAAAAAACTACGACATATTCCAAACATGATTTTCACACTTTCATAATTCATAGTTTGGATAGTCACCTGCAGTTTTGGGTATTTCTTTGGACAGTTTGAGGCTGACTGACCACTTGTTCATAGTAACATCTACACATGCCTATGATATCAGACCCAAAGAACATATAGAAAATACAAAGTTATCCACATTTACATAAGAAATTATAAATAAACTCATTCTTTTTATGCAGACATGATACTAATCACCATTAGTGAGACCCACACATGTACACTGAGGAAGATAGACTGATTTCAATGTTAGATCTTTTCTATTTATATATACTTGTCACTAAATTTACTCCCTCACAATCTAACTCTCAGATGTGCAACTGATTAACCACCCAAATGTTATTCTTTTACAAGAACAGTACTGTACATTCAGATTTTTTAACAGGACTCATATGATAAAACCACTGGAATTTATAGGCCCTCCAAATTAAATATTATTAAAAACAATGACATTATTTAAATTATTATGAATTTACCTTGAACACAAGGAATGATGAACAGATAGGCTCCCAGTAACCTGATGTAAACATTCAGTTGAGTCATTGTTCACTTTTAATCCTTCCTTTGCACTGTCACCCTTAGCAACTGGTCCTGCTGTTTGACGAATTTTAAATTTGGTTTGTTCAGTGAAGCCTGATGAAATTTGGTGGCTGAGAGTAGTGATGATTTAATAATTATTCCAACTTGCCTCCTGAAAGATAAAATGAAATTAGGTTGTGACGCTATCTGGATTAGGGGTGACCATTTATAATACTGTTGATAGCAATATTGCAAAATTACAACAAATCTTGCAAAATATGCCATGTAGGGTATCCTTGGAAAAATTATGATTTACTGCATATGATAAGCTCATCTATATATGTGTATCATCTTTGTATTGTAAACTAAGAATGTGTTGGTATTTCTGTATTTAAAACTGTGCTGTGCTACTGGGTGACACCCCCAACAGATTAGCCACAGCAATGTCCAGACTGATTGAGGGCCAATCAAGGACCATCAGCTATACAATGAGCCCAAGAAAAAAAGACAGGGGCTATGCCTGAGAGTCATCAGGACATGTAGAGGCATGCCTGTGAGCAGGGAACTCCAAGTGCTCTTCCATGCACACATGCTGTGGGCTTGTTTTTGAAACAGGCCACATGGCAAAAGGACATAAAAGGCAGCTGGCACCATCTCCATCTTGTCTTCATCATTCCTGCTTCCTACCCCTGGATACACTATTCTCATCTGAAGCTGTGAAACAAAGGACTGAGACTCATCCAGGTACTGGATGTACTCTGGAGGAATTGTACAAGTCTGTAAACTCCAATACTGCTAAGATTCTGATATATATGAACTTTGAAGTCAATTGCATATAACTGATTACTTTGATCTTTTATCTTGTTTGTTTCTTTCCTTTTATAATTAACCTTTACTATTAGATAATAAAGGATTGGCTGGCAGCGTGATATTTTGGGTAAGATCCAAATTAATATTGATCTGTAATGTGACCAATCCTTTGGAGATCAGGAAAACATTTTGATGAAGTATAGAGTTTTTTAAATAACTTGTTTCTTTACTACAATGTTTCTCAGCCTATTAAGTAGCAAGTACCCCCTAACTTCTGAAAATTTTAATAAGTACCCCCAACACTCAATTTTCCATTGGATTTTATATTTACAGACTAATGTGAGCCATATGTTGGAAGAAGGGCTGCATATATAAGGCTGTGATATGACAGATGTCAGATCTAATGTGGGTAGGGTTACCACTGTTACAACAGGGGTGCACAACTCAAGTATGTACCTGGGATAGAGGTGATGCTGGCCAAAGCCAGGAGGCTTTGAGCAGCATGCCAATGCTGGGGAACAAAGTGCCACACCAAATTTTTTGCCATAGATTTGAGAGGAGAAAGGGGCAAGAGAGAGACTGGAAGGAGGGCGGGAGGAAGAGAGAGAGGAAAAGAGGATAACTGGTAAAATCTGGGGCTGTCAGTTGTCATTTTCACTGTTCAGCTAGAGCAATGAAAATGACATGTTTTCTGGGCACTGGGCTTTGAGCCAGGGAGGGGGGCTGCCATCTAGGCAAGCTGCAGGCAGCTGCTGCCTGGCTGCCAGCCCAGGATGTGGGCGACTGCCACCCAATCCGAGCTGGGGAAGAGGAGGCTTCCGCACCAGCTGGGACCCAGGAATGTGAGCAGGCCGCTGCTGCCTGTCTTCAAGCAGGGGCACCGAAGGCTGTCCCTTGGCTCGGAGCTGGGGCACGGGTGGCTGTCACAAGCTGCGAGCCCAGCTCACGAGACACAGGAGGGCTGCCACCAGGCTCCACCCTGGGGGCTGGGACCCAGCAGGAAGCAGGGGGCTGCTGCCCCCATCCCCCAGAAGCTAGTGGATGCTGCCTGCCTTCCAGCTGGGAGCTGTAACTGGGCGGGAAGCAGGGGGCTGCGGCGCGCCTTCCCCAGAAGTCGGCAGCTGCCACCCACCTCCCCTTCACTCTGTTTTTCCCTGGGTTCCCCCTGCCTGTGTCTTGCATACCCCCAGGGGCACGCGTACCACAGGTTGAGAAACTATGCTTTACTAGACCTTTGCTGACTGGGAGCCAGAGACTGAAATGCAATAAAGGGGGCTGTGCATTTGTTTTTTTGGAGATTCTTGATAACCAGTGTGGGAAATCAGTAACACTGTTTGTGACTGCTAGGTGAATCTAGCTTCAGTGTTTGCCAGCAGTGCTAGGAAAATCTGCTCTCCTTTTGCAGCCTGCCCTGACCTTGGCATTTTCATGTTGGCTACCCTAGGCATGTATGGGTCACAAGGGCGTTAAGCAAATGCTTAAAATTCCTCCAAGTCTTCTGAAACATATTAAAGAATGAGAAAGTAATGTAAGTGTCCTCCTGCAAAAACTGAATACATTTTCGCCACAACATAAATGCTAGTTATAATTATCATAAGATTTACTATTCAAACTATGTAACAAAGTACTTGGGAACACACCTTGTGGTTCAAAATAACAACCTAAAATTGTATATCAAGATTGTTAGACCACAACAGATGACTATGTAATCCAGGCTCATATATAAGTACCATTATGTTGTTGAATACATTAGTGTGTAAAGTCTGTTTAAAAAATTGTTATATCTATTACAATTTTTTCCTATTATTCTACTAAACATTGAGCAAGAACTTTTATCTATCACTTTCCAGGTCTCTTCTGCAACAAGCTCACATTGCATTCTGCCACCACACCTCAGAAAAAACTTGAAGAATAGCCACCATGTCAGTGAAAAAATGGTCTCAATGCAAGGAAGTCAAATTAATCTTTTTTTTTTTTAAACTATTATAACAAGCTGGGTGTACTGTACAATATTACTTAAATTAATCTTAAAATATATTTAGTGGGTCTAATTTTACATTCAGTCTCTAAGAAACATCTAACAACGTATGTCAGATGTTTCTATTTGAGAGTCAATGCATTATAAAACTTTCTGAAAAAGATGCTGCATGCTGGAATGCAGTACCAGTGAAATAAATTATTAATATGCCTTCTAGTCCCATTTTACAACATTAATATCTTCTTGGCTTCCCAGGGGCAGTTTTGTGCAGACAACAAGCCTCCACAGAAAAACCATGGCTGCTACATAGACAGGCATTTGGCTACAAAGTTTAAAAAAATTATCATCTGCTCATTCACTGAAAAGGAATAGGCAAAACAGACAAAATGAAAAATCACCTTTTCAGGAGTCCCTCAGTTGCCAAGTATTATGGTTAAATTAAAATGCAGCAGTTGTAGTAACATTCTCCCTAATGAACTTTTTTACAGTGATTAATAAAAAGCAGCATAATTAGGTCTCAAAGGACAAAAAAGCAACACAGACACCTAAACAGTTAATCGAGACAAGGCAGATTTTGTATTAAGATGAACAGAACACTGATTTTGCCTTTCTTTGGCCTCTTATTTCAGTGGGCTTGACCCCCATAACCCCTGCCAGCCTGGTGCTATTCCTGAAGGAAAAATTTGTATTTGTTCAAATATGTGCTGCAATTACTGTTGGTGCCGCTTCCACCATAAATAACTCAATCTGTCTGTTGGTAGGACCCAAGAACTTTTCATTTTAATTAATGCCTGAGACACATTTAACATGGAGGCAAATTAGTGGCAGAGCAGAGTGGTGTCTGTCACTTTCAATTTGTGCAGCTGGAGGGCATGCAGCCTTCGACCTGTGGCCTACTTTTCACACATCTGTGACTTCTTATGAAGTAACAAAGAGGCTTCATCTCAAGAAAGAGACAATTGCTGCAGAAGAAGAATATATCTGTGGATAATGAGCCACAAAGTCATAAAACACTGGGCAAGTTATTACTAAAGCTTCATAGGAAACACTTGTGTAATGACAGAAATGTTGGTGTCTATACTTTACCCAATACATTATGCAAACATCCTGAAAACAAACTATAAAACATTTTAATTACTATCTTTAGTGAAAGTTTTAAGCAACATAAAAACAAAAATATTCATTCTTTGAAAGATTTCATTTTTAAATTAAACATTAGTAAGTCTGGGGATCAGTAAAGAAACAACTTTATAATTATGAAACATCAATACAGCAGTATTAAATAATGAATGTCATCGCTTACTACATTATTACATTTTCAGGAGAAAGAAGGAGAAGTCTAGAAATTTCACCTCTTAATAAAATACTTAAAAACGGAAAGGGTTGGCTAAGTTTCTATTTAATGCAGAAGGGTAAAAAGAGCCATGATTTCTTCTCCAGTTCTAATAAGCAGGATGACCTGATATGTATTCAGTTTAATTTTTTTTAAAGCGTTATTTCTTCATGGAGATTTGCAAGGTATAATAAATACAGTAGGATCTTACTATTCTGCTCTCTAACTAACCCAACAGTGTTGTAATTTGCACACAAAAAATGTGGTTTCACTCCACCTCTCAGCAAAGATTTAATAGAAGAGTGCAGAAGTCAGGTATCATGAAAATTACCATATTTTGTAAAAACATACCAACACCACATCTACTAGTATTCTATCTTAAATAAGTAGCTTAAATAACACTAAACTACAACTGAGAATATGAAGTCATTTTAGTGATCCATTGGTGTCAATGGGGCTTCACATGGCTCTTGTGTCGTTCTCACTGCTGGAACAGACCCAACAGAGGCGCCACATCACATGGACTATACTTCAGAAGCAGAGGGATGTTGGTCAGTGGCACTCTTCCCTTCCAACTTGCCAGAGCCTCCCAGGGAAGGGGGGAGCAGCTACAATGGTGTCCCTCAGCAAGTGTGTCCCTCCCTCGTTGCTGGGTTTGTTCCCCTTTGCTGTTGGCCCCATCAAGTTCCCCCACCCATTGAGGCAGGTTGGTGACATATTGTGCAAGTTCACTTACTGTATAAATAGCACAATTCATTACTTCAAAACGGATCTCTAATGCAGACTTAAAAAAAGCTTCCGCATGATGTTTCATCTAGATATATGTTTAATTTTATCCCTATATTGAACACAGTTTATATATTCTAATCATTAAAAAATATCATTCATGCAAACAGGAAATCACCCACCACTCTAAAATTTTGTTATAATTTACTTTCGACTTATTTTCTCTCTGAACTTGCTCAACATGGAAAATTATAACATCTAAAGTCTAGTACTGTTTATTTCTAATTTTGGGGTGCTGTTTTCATTATGAAAGGGAGATATCCTTATAAAATTTTCAAAATCTATTCTTACCTTCCCTTTCCTAAATATTTGTGTATTTCTGTTATTAATATAGCACTAAAAATACTTTGCAGTCGGATCATTTCGGTCTTAAATGTTTTTAAATAAATCTGTATGCAAGGGGATATTTAAAAGCAAGCTGTGAAATTATTCCAGAACTTCTGAAATTATTCTGATGTGACATGCACAGTACCAAGATGCATCTCAAAAATGACATGCTAATAAAATGTGTGTGTGTGTGTGTGTGTGATGTATACGTTAAGTTCTTAAATTTGTTACTTCTTAATTCCAGTTGTTGGGAAATGTTAATATTAAATCTGGTCTTCCTAGGTTTTCCTGAGAACTAGTTAGGTCATAGATGAGACTTGACAGTTTTATAATCCTTCATTTGAACTTGTCTTCCTATGTATACATCAGGTCTGAGTTAAAATAGCTGTCAAGACTACCTGTTCTCCACTTGTCCACACAGTACTTTTCCAGATTAGGAAAACGGGTGTGCTTGAAAAAGTGCTGACACTATCTTAAACACAATCTTGCGTCTAGTGTAGACATAGTTCAACTCCTTTAAAAACACATTAAATTAGCCATGTTTGATCCCTACAAAAAGCTGGAGAAACAGACATCTCCCCTGATCGCCTCTCCCCTCTCTTTTTGTTTTATTTTGCAGATCCCTAATAAAGGTGCATTGCACTGTCAAAATTAATATAAGTATATGGTTAGTCAAACATGAGATTTTTCCAGTAAATGTCTCATTTCAGACTATGACACACAACCCAACAACTGAAATTCAATCTTCTAATCTGTTAAAACACAAATTGGTTCATGAATGTTGGTCTGGCCACAACTCCTAATGATTTTTAAAAAAAACACTGAACTCAACAAACCAAGAAGTTCAGTTTTCCACAAAGTGCTCCAGAATTCTTCCTTTCTTCTCCAGCAAATAGCCTAGGTGGCAACCATTCTCGACTTGATTTGACTAATAGAAAGGAACTGGTTGTGAACCTGAATGTGGAAAGCAACTTGGGTCTAAAACACTTCAAAAAACAGACTCCAGCGAGAAACTGCAGAGCTGGAACTCATATGCAAACTTGACACAATCAGACTGGGTCTGAATAGGGACTTGGAATGGTTCTCTCATTACAAGAAGTAATTGTCACTGTTCACACATTCTCACCCTCTAATCAACGGTTGTGAATAGGCCTCATCTACTCTAACTGAACTGACTTTGTTAGCACTTGCTCTCCCCATTATTAAGTTTCTTAACCTTGGATGTATATATATATATATACACACACACCTCCTATCTGTGATTTCCATTTCGTGCATCTGATGAAGTAGGTTGCAGCACATGAAAGCTTATGCCTGCAGAAATTTGTTAGTGTTTAAGGTGCTACAGGACTCTCGTTGTTTTTGGGTTTAAGTGATCATGAAATGATAGATTTCATGATTTTAAGAAAAAGAAGGAGTGAGAGCAGCAGATAAGGACAACAGATTTAAAAATAAAAGCAGACAAACGCAGAGAACTGGTAGGTAAAGTCCCATGGGAAGAAAATCTAAGGGAAAAAGTAGTTCAGGAGTGTTGGTAGTTTCTCAAAGAGACACTATCGAAGGCACAACAGCAAACTATCCCGATCCCAAGGGAAGATACGACATATAGTAAGAAATCAATATGGCTGCATCAGGAGCATTTTAATGACCTGAAAGTCCAAAAGAAACCATACAAAAATTGGGAAAATGGACAATTTGCTAAAGGTGAGTATCAAAGAATAGCACCAACAGGTAGGGACAAAATCAGAAAGGCTAAAGCACAAAATAAGCTACCCCAGGAAAGGACATAAAAGGCAATAAGGAAAGGTTCTATAAATACATTAGAAGCAAAAAAAAAGAAAAGGAAAGTGTAGGTCCATCACTTAGCTGAGCTGATAAAGGACAAGAAAGTTGAGGTGTGGAATGCCTATTCTGCTTCAGTCTTCACTAAAAAGGTTAACTATAACCAGTCATTAACACAACTAATATTAACAAGGGTGGAGGAAGGCAAGCTAAATGGGGAAAGAACAAGTTAAAAATATTTAGACATATTCCAGTCACCAGAGCCTGACAAAATTCACCTTGGGGTATACTTAAGGAATCAGCTGAAGCAGTCTCAGAACCATCAGTGATTACCTTTGCGAACTCATGGAAGACAGGTAAAGAGTAAACACAGTATATATAGATCTTTTAAAACGGGGAAAAGGAGGACCCAGGAAATTATAGAGTTAGCCTAACATTGATACCTGGAAAGATACTGGAAAATATTATTAAACAATCAATTTGTAAGCACCTTGAGAATTTATAGCATTATCAGAATAGCAAACATGGAGTTGTCAAGAACAAATCATGCCAAACCAACCTAATTTTCTTCTTTGATGGGGTTACTGGCCAGGTGGACAGGAGGAAGCAGCAGAAGTGATATACCTTGATTTTATTATGGCTTTTGACAGTCTCACAAGACATTCTTGTAAACTAAAGAAATGTGGTTTAGATTAAATTACTACAAGATGGGTGCCCAACTGGTTGAAAAACCATACTCAGAGTGCAGTTATCAATGGCTTGCTATCCAACTGGAAGAATGTATCATGGTGGGGTCTTGCAGAGGTCTGTCCTAGGCCCAGTTCTATTCAGCATTTTCATTAAGGAGTTGGATAATGGCATACTTGGAGAGCATGCTTATAAAATTCATGGATGACACCAAGCTGGGAGGGACTGCATGCATTGAGGAGGACAGGACTACAATCCAAAAGGACCATGACAAATCAGAGTTATAGTGTATCATAAACTGAACAGGAGCCAATAGTGTCATGCAGCTGTGAAAAAGGCTAATATCGTTTTGGGTGTCATATGTATGTAAGGGAGGTAACGGTCTTATTCTCCTTAGCACTAGTAAGGCCTCAGCTAGAGTACTGTGTGTCTAGGAAAAATGTGGACAAACTGGTGAGAGTCCAAAAGACAGCAAAATGATAAGTTTAGAAAATCTGAGGAAAGGATAAAAAATGACTTGTTTAGTTTTGAGAAAAGACAACTAAAGGAGGATCCAATATCAGTCTTCAAATATGTTGAAGTCTGTTATAAAGAATGATTGTTTTCCATGTCTGCTGAAAGCAGAACAAGAAATAACCTGCTTAATCTGCTGCAAGGGAGATATAGTTAGGTTTTAGGAAAAACTTTAACTCTAAGGATAGGTAGGTACTTTAGTAACTTAACAAGAGAGATTGTGGGATTCCAATCACTGGAGGTTTTTAAGAATGGGTTAGACAAACACTCGTCAGATGATCCAGATATAATTGGTCTTGCCTTGGTGCAGGGTACTGAACTAGGTGACTTCTCAAGGTCCCTTCCAGCCCTACATTTCTATGATTCTATATTGTGGTATTCTCAACTAAAATGTTTCAAGATATTAACATTTTATTCATATATTTTATATGCCAATTTCTCTATAGTGCAATATATAATCTTTACTGAACTAAAGGTGTTTCACTCAAAATATGATAAATTTCATAGATCTAGATTGCTTTAAAGTGTTTTTTTTCTAAGCTAAAACTCAGCTAAGAAGTTTCATTGACTAAAATGGGAGTCCCCTCCTACATCACCAACAGTGCACATAAAATGTTCGGCTCACCTCATATATATGCCAAAGTCACTAGTTGAAATCAGGGAACACTGGGTGGGAAATGTTCTTGGACACTGATTTATCATGGAATAATTATTTCGTTCTTGTATTTTAATATTTATAGGGGCACTGTCAACATCAAATCTAGTCAATATTTAAAGTCAGTTTAAGAATCTACAGCTGCAGAATTCCACTGTAAAACTTTGTGATTTTACAGTCCTGCCCCCATTCCATCCCTGATTTTATTTGTTTATTGGAGCAGGGAGGGATCGATTTCTCTCCCTTGATTGTAAGAAAAACTCCACACAATAAGAAAAAGATGCACCATGCTGAAACAATTAAACTAACTTCACTTAAATTCTGTCAAATGTACAAAATAACAGTAGCAGATAAAAATATTCAGGCAAGTGAGATTTTTAAGTGAATTGTCACTTTATGGTATCAGTAAATGAGCCTCAATAAACTGGCACAACAATTTACAAATCTGACAAAGCTAAAATCTATGGGCCAGATTCTCAGCTTATGTAAATAAGCTTTGGTCCAATGAAGTCAATAAGAACTAAAGCAATTTATGTCTGCTCAGAATGAGACTTCATTTGTTAACATGACCTGAGCAGAATAAATCAAAATTATTTGAACTGGTTTTGCTACTTCAATTTAATATTCCTAAAATTAGTATAGCCTTAGATTTTTAAGAGCAAAGTTACTGACAGACATAATAATATTAATGCTTCATCACTGCAAACTCCTCTTAACATCTGAAATGTTAGATTCAGTGTGTATGTGTTTACATATTGCATGTACAGTGTGTTATAGTTGTGTTGGTTCCCAGGATATTAGAGAAACAAGGTGGGTGAGGTAATACATTTTATTGAACCAACTTCTGTTGGTGAAAGAGACAAGCTTCCAATCTCTACATAACTCTTCTGCAGGTCTATGTGCAGCATGTAAGCTTGTCTCTTTCATCAACAAAAATTGGTCCAATAAAAGATAATACCTCACCCACCCTGTTTCTCTTCATGTTGCATTGTCAGCCACAGGACAGGAAACAAAAATAAGGTCACAGTCTTATTTGTGGGGATGTTTATAAACACTTGTATCTCACTTTTAGAGTAATAAGCAACATATCCTCTTCCAGGCATTGCAACAGCATTTCAACTCATACAGAAGAGTAAGTGCCTGACAATTCTAACTCCTGTAGCAGCAGAGTTTACAATCACTGGGAAAGACTTCAGATTTCTTATTTTTAAATAGCTGGAGGGAAAGGCACCCAACAGTATCTTGCATATTTTAACCACAATTAATTATCAGAATTTTGTTCCACCCAAGAAAACATTTTACAACTGAAGAGATTTTGGGTTTTTTTTTTCTTCCTACAGAGTTCTTAAAAAAGAATAACAACAGAGCTGGCTGTTTCACACCTGATATTACTATCATAAAGAAATTACAGTGTAGTTGCTTTACAATGTGTCCTGCACAATTCTGTTAGCTGGGGACTCCACTCTCATTTTATTCCTGCATTCAGATCTGACTGTTTTTGAGAAATTCCAATAAAGTAATTGCCACAGAATTTTTGAGAAAATATTACAGTAGTGAAATTAAGCAAAATGTTTTCCCAATGCCATGAGGTATTATTTATGCATATCCTAGTGTGCTAAAGGCATCACATGTTTTCTAATTTGAATAATAACCCTCATTTACTATACAACGTTTATTCATCTTGACCTATAATTCTCCTTCTTTTAACTCTATTATTGGTTCCCATTAGGGCAGCATCTTTCACTAGCTAGGATAATAGGTGAGCTGACATCCATACTCCTTCCTAGCATAACTAACAGCAATTCCTCCTAGCCTAACTAGTAAGGAATATTAAAGACCAGACAGTACCTAAACTATCATCTCTACAACATGCTTAAACAGTTTTTTGCTGGTTTCCTAATGTCAAACAACTCAGTGGATGTGAATGTCAATAAAATACACACATTTCCCCAGATTTAACACAAATCCAAACTGAAAATACAATTTAAATGGTGCAAACTAAACTAGAACAAATATTAATGTAACAGAATGTCATTCATCTACTTTTATTTTGCTCCCATTCACAGGTAAGAAAATGAGAAACTATTTAAATGTAAATAAATTTCATTCAAATGTCATCACTATTTTGGTAAATGTGCATCACCGTAATTTGGCCATATGATATTGTCCACTAGAATTTAGATTTTTCACATTTTTTTATCTGAGTAACTAACAGGCATACCAACATACACTGAGGAAGAGAACTAAGGCCTTGATGCACAGACTTACTTACCTTTATGTACATAAGCAGCCTCCATTCAAGTCAGAACAGGGATTTTAAAAATTATACATGACTGATACAGCCATAAAATACTCACAAAACACAAAAAATTCAGATAAGTATTTTTGCCTTCAAAGTAGATAGCACTATATAAATCCAGCATTTCACAGAGCATTTCAGAAATTTCTCTCTTTAATCAATTTTCTGTTTGGCTGTTATTGTCCATATATTTCACTTCATGATGAATACAGGGAAATAAAATTAATGTTTTTGAATGTTGAGTTTAATTAGGAAAAGAAATAAGGGTTGTCTCACACATTTTTTTAAAAGTCATGTAACTAAATCAAAACTGCTTTTCAGCTGCAAACTAGTTTTCTTATATTAACATTTTTCCCAAATGAGGGTAGTATAACTTAACTTGCAACTAGAAAGGGCAAATGTGTTAAAATCTACATAATTTCTAGTGGATGTGCCTTTTAAAGTAAGTATAGTTACTATTTAAAAAAAAAAAAAAAAAAACTAATTTCAAATTTGGCATCAATGAAGAGAAAAATATTCAACAGCAGAACCACAGCCAAATCAACGTTTTTAATATAAATGATGGAAAATAGACTACAGGCACTCTCTCTCTGTCTCATCTCATCTCCCATCTTAATTTTTGTTTTCTATGTAGTAAGGTTTTTCTACTCTTCTGGCCAGCTGCCAGTTCTATAAAATAACTTAGAGTAAAGCTCTCCCCTTTTCTTGGGCCCCTCCCCCTAAGCAGCCCCAGGCGCCCTGTCTGGCATGCTTTTCAAGGCGTGCTAGACTACATAGCAGACTTTCTGGCTCCACTTCCATTGTTTGCATGGCTGCTCTGCTCCTTATCCAGAGCTTGGATTAGCATAAGAATACTGCCTTCCCCTTCAGCAAGCTATCTCCCCCTCCAGAACACCTTACACCTCTGAAAGAAAACAAAAGGATTTTATTTTCACAAACCCCCACCCCACCTCGCAAATATACACACAGACTTAAATAACCTTTTTCTATTCAAGGTCTTTAAAAAAAAATTTAAAATCTTAATAAATAACTGAAGCTGACCAGGATCAGAAATACTTGTTTGCATGTACTAGTAACTGCCAATAGGCTAAGAGTGTCAACTTGATATTGCTGTTACAGAGTTTCATTCTTCATGCTCAGCTACCTAGCACGTTTTTACTTACTGTTGTATTACAAAAATATACTTTCAAAGCAGATACCATTGCACATTCAACACAGGAACAGAAATAATTTCTGGAGGAAGGTGTGGGGGAAGATACCCTATACAGTTCTAATCCATCTGCCCTCTGGAAAAAAAGTGAGTACTCTCAAATAAAATTACTGTTACTCAAAGTAAACACAGTAAACATCCTAAGAGTTATTATTTTGCCCAACCCCCCGCCCCCCAAAAAAACAAAATAAAAAAACCTGCTAGCAAATGCCTGTGCCAACAGGTTAAAAGTGGGAGTCTCTCGCCTGGTTATCTGACAACATATTCTCTTCCTCCAGTGTCCAACTAATGATGCCTAAGGCCCTTTTTTCCTCTGTGCCAAATTCCATCAATAGTATTAACAAAGGGCTTACTATTAAGAGGGGCATGGCAAGGTACTTCATAAAGAATAAGAGCCAAGTAACTTGTTCTTGACAGTTTAAAACAATCAAAATCAATGTAGATGTTCATCATTGCTGAACCTATTGTGACTTGGTTCTAGTTAATTAATCAAACCTAACGTTTTGTAAAACAAGATGATCTCATCCCTGTGAGCTACACCTAGTAAAATTAACAACTATTTACTTTGGTGTTATTCAGCACTTCCCACTTTCAATGGTGCACCTGGAAATCTAGTTACTTTTCTGCATATGTATCAAGCAAATGCTATCAACATAAGTAAAACCAAAATCTTAGGTTGATTCATTTGATGACAGTGCAAAATGATGCCAAATTGGGAGAAGGGCAGGTATTGTCAGAATTAGGAGCCTACACTTGATCCTTTGCTCCCCAGGCCAGCATAAACTAAGAGTCTCATGGAAATACTATGCTCAGCCTCTGGAGAAGGAATAACTTATTGTCACTCTTGAGTTTTTATGATCAGCTGACAAAATAGAGTTGGATGGTCTCTGGACTGAGATGCCTCCAATATTCCCTTGCATAAAAGCACCGGTAGCTCAAAGTAGCCTTTGAGAGCAAACAGGCAGAGTAAAGGAAAAACTAGGAGCTTCCCTCTTAGTCACACTTAAAAAGAAAAAAAGTTATATCTGAACGTTAACTGTGAATGACATAATTACAGATAAAATATATTTCTTACATACTTCTATCCAATAGGTGTTTGAATCAACAGGTTATCTTTATACATGCAGAAATTTCATGAAAGAACTTTTAAACTACAATTAATCTGATTTTCCTAGAATTACTCATCACTCGCCTCATCTTAAAAAAAAAAAAAAAAAAAAAATCACATTTTCATCATATGTCTCTGGATACGGTTAATACCTTATGTACAGCCTCACAACTAAACTTTTGTAGTCTTTGGTGTA
Organism: Emydura macquarii macquarii; assembly: GCF_026122565.2. NCBI lineage: Eukaryota > Metazoa > Chordata > Testudines > Chelidae > Emydura > Emydura macquarii. The sequence goes on from NW_027131527.1 coordinate 3,529,914, forward strand.
TACAAGTAGGTTGATTAGGCTTTATAAGCACAAGCAGAACGAAGAGGCAAGGTAGGATGTAAAACAGCATTCTGGCTAACAAAAATACCTTATAATTAGCAAGGTCCAATGTCTGATACTAACTTGTAAACTATTTTGGTATTCTCAATATCAAACAGTGATCATCATCACTATTGTAGCACGTGACAAGGTAATGTGTGCAATTATTTTCACAAGTAGTTGGTTACTAAATCAGAAAAGTATACGAACACTGCTTCCATAATTAATAACTAATGTGGAGAATTTAACATTCATTCTACACTAAATAAAAGTATCAAGGCGAAAAAGAGTGGAATTTATTCTTAATTGCAAAGAATGTAACAGAACTGTATACATTAAAACTATGGAAACAAGGCTCAAGGTTTTATATGTGCTAGTCTGTACTCACAGTTAGTCTGTCAGTGTTCCAAAACTTATTTAACAGCACTGTTGACTTCAAAATGAAGTTTAATGCTCACAAAGTTAAACATGGAACTCCTACATTTTAAGAGTATTGTAAATCTGTTTCGTTAAACAATTGTAGAAACAAGAGTCACAGAAAATAATATACTTCCTAAGTTCAAACAATGTAGTTTCAACAAATACGGCCTCAAAGCAGTTTCGAAACATAACAATAATCTTTCAGTTAAGTAGACAAAAGGCAGGCAGGGTTCAAAGGTAATGTTTACATTTCAACAGTAACAGTCTCCTGTCCTTGTATAAAAGTGTTAAAGTAAGATTGTTAAACCACTCACACACAAAAACAACCAGACACAAATGAAGAGCAATGTCTTGAGACACAATATATTGAGATTAAAGTAGTATATATTCATATAAAGATTTAGCCATTTAAAAAAATTATACCATATATTTCTTCTATTAAGAATTCAAGCAAACAAATTGTTACTTTCACCAGAACTATGAAATAAAAAATGAGAAATGAAATGACAAAAAAGTATATTTTCTAAAATAATAACTGAAGTAAAATAAAAAGGGGCACAGATCAACCAGCAATCTAGTCAATTTTAAAAACTGAAATTTTCAATTACTATACATGCCCCTGCCATTTTGTGATTTTACATTCACATTTTCTTGTTTTGTTTTGTTTTATTTTTTTGGTTTTTTTCCCATTGCTGATGTGAAAAAACAGAAATAGCTGGGAAGCCTGAATACTTGAAGTAGGTACACAGGGTATACAAAAAACTGCTGTCCAAAGACTAAAACAAACAAACAAAGAAAATCCAATTTTATAGCCTCATGTATTAGTAAAAATGGAAGTATGATTATTAAGTTCACAGTATCCCTTTAACAAACACTTTATCTGAAAATGGATGCCAATGGAATGCACCCTGATTTGTGCGCACCAGCACAGGCACATCACCAAGACTTCATCATCCAAGCCATAGGAGACTGGAGCATCTCACTTATTTTCCTTGAGTTCTCTGTAGCCTATGACAGTTGACAGCCCATTTCTCTAGAAGCTCTCCTCAAGATTACATGAGTTATTTTCCTGCTGTTCTGCTTTCACACTTGTCCTTCAGTGACCTCACCTACTCTCACAGTGTCATTTCTATGTCAACAATTCAAATGCAACTCTCTGCCAATAACATCTCCCCATCATCCATCAGAGCTTGCAAGACCTTCCTGCCTTGGCTCTCCTCTCACTGATAGCCCACAAGTTCCTTAAACTGAACATAGCAAAAATTAAATTTATCCTGCCTTCTAAACCTCTTCACCATTAGCAACTCCTTTATTTCCTCAATCACTCAAGATTGCATCCTTGTGATAATCTGACTCCTTCCTTTCCTCTCTTCATATTAAGGCTCTCAACAGATCTAAAATCATGATGCTTTCTCTCCATCTCCACTATTTAAACCCCAGTTGTTCACTCAATGATTCTCTTACCAAACTCTCAATTCTCCCTTATTCATACCAACTTTCAGTAGCTAAAGTCTTCTTGTTTCAAGAAGCAGCCTTGTATAACTCCATGATGGGAAAAAGAGGTAAAGGCATATTGTTGCAGTTGCACTGGAATTTGTAAAGTGCTGGCTATACACCCACCAAGTCATAAATAAGTAGTCATCGCTTAATTTAGGCACCTTTATGCTTTAAGACTGAACCATGGATTTACCCACAATAAGACAAAACAATTAGAAGATTTACTAATTTGTTTGGTCATAGTCAGACATAAGGACTGTTTTAATCTTTACTGTGTAAGAAATGTCAGCCTGGCTTCCCTGAGTGAGAAAGATGGAAGAAAGAACAGAGATTTACGACACTAGACACTGCCTTAGTCAAGAATTTCAGAAGAGGACATAGGATCATTTATTTCCCTGGAACACTTTTTATGGGGAGTCAACCATTAGTGAGCTTAGATCTCACTAACTCTCTGTACTGACAGACAATAAAGCTATGAGGAATGTAATATTTCACAGAAGATGATAAAAACAGTATGTTAAAAAGGATCCACGCCCGAGCAACTATACAGACTATATGGTAGCCTTCAGCCACTTTTGGGCTGTAGACTGTGAAAAAAACCATTGATCACTGTGTATTTATATAGAAGATACTCCACGTGGGCTTTGAGCTGGATCTGAAACTGAATCTCCCAATAGAAGATCTGGGGCACTAAAGGTAGAAGTTTCTTCAGTAGAGCACCAAAGAAGAAGAAATGAACTGATTCATGGCGATGATGGTTTGACTGTCACCAGCACCCGATCACACAAATTCCAACACAAAAACCTCCATATACCAATAGATTGTTCATGCTGACTTGATTGATACTATGCCTTCCTGCCTTTGTCAGCACAAAGAAAGATTAAGGAAATCTTTCAGTACAACATTATTGTGACAGTCTGAACTTCTATGTTCACCCCTTATACATGAGTATGACAAATTTTGTACAAAACATACTGTGTAAGGTATCAGTTGAAAACTCAGGATTTGCTGATCATTATTGCTCTGGTAAAATATGTGTAACAACACTGTACGTAAAGTTATTATATTCCGCTCTATGATATTACTCAGGACATGTTCCAACCTGTTCTGGAAGGCAGTAACAAACAAGTTCCCCAGAAACAAAAGGCTAGCCACTGCCTCAGCCAGGTGTCAAAAAGATCAAACAGGCCACCAGCTGATTAAGAGGCCACTCTTCGGCAGAAGAGAGGGTGTGGGGCAAAAGATCTACATTTTGACAAAGCAGCAGCTTAAGGTTCCTGGTGACACAATTTAGGTCTCCTGAACATCAGCTGGAGATTTTTATTGTGCAAGAGAAAGGGCTATAAGAGAAGAGGGCAGACACCCCAAATCATCTCCCCCTACTCTCTACCCATGGCAATATCAACCCTAGAACAACAAAGAAAGCAGCAATGGAATGGGGAGGGAGATCCTGACTGAATGAGGTTCAGCCAGTAAGACTGCTGGAACATGTGGTGAGACAGACCTTTGCTTTGTATTCACTTAGCTTGTTAAATTTGTTCCTTGTAACCAATCCTGACTTGTATGCCTCATTACTTGTAGTCACTTAAAATCTATTTTTTGGTAGTTAATAAATTTGTTCTGTTTTATCTAAACCAGCGTATTTAGGAAACCCCATTTGGGATACCAATATCTGTGCACATCACTTTCTATTAATGAAATGACGGACCTTATATGAGCTTGTATTGTCCAGGAGGGTGCTGGGCACTACAAGATGCACATTTCTGGGGGAAAGGCTGGGATTGGGAGTTTGCTGGTGTTGCACTGAAGTGTAATTATTGAGTGGCTGGCTACAGAACTCAGGGTATAACTGGAAGCAACTTACAAGCTGGAGGCTGTGTGAGAGTAGACCAGGAAAGGTTGCTCTTAGGCAAAGCAGTATAAAACGCTCCCCAGGTTGAAGAATTGAGGGAACACAGCTGTCTATAATTGAGGAGACAGAGCTGTCCACACATTGTACCTTGGGTAATGTCACAATCACCTTTTCCTCTTCTTATCTGGACTGTCTTCCACTAACACAGTTGGGACCACTAGTCAAGATTCAGCACAGATGATTTACTGGCACCGACTTCATCGTCCAGCTTTGACCTGGCAGTGATGTGGATATTCAGTACAATTATGCTGAGCCTGAGGAACCCACTTTTGGTGAAAGGGTCAAAGAGCTTTTTGATACCAACAGTACCGGGCATTGAGCAACAAATTTGGTCAAGTGCTTCCTCCTTTAGAAAGAGTGCGAAGGAACAAAAGAAAGAACCAAAACAATCCTTGGGAACAGTCTCCTTTTATTCCTTCCAATTTCAGCATGAGTGAGGGTGCATGTGTAGCCACCAAAAGCACTACTGTTTAAAAGATTTTGAGCTCAAAGAAATGTCCCAAGAAGAGGGAGTCATAAGGCAAATCTCACAAGAAGTTATAATTCTCTTCCCATGTTATATAACTCAATATTAATCCTCACACCTTTCTTTCCTTAAATGTCCCCTACCCCCTTTTTCTTCAGGTTCTATGTTTGCTGATTTATATGGTAAGTTCTTTGATGCAATGCCGCATCTACCTTACCTCTGAACCATACCGCTGAGTTACAGTGCTAAATATTTATTAGTACAGTAATGTTAATTGCCCATGCACTGATCAGGAGGCCGATGAGCACTTTGCCTTCTGTTCTAAAAGGAACAATATTTGATAGGTGGATGTTATAGTGAAACAGAAAGTTCAATTCTCAGCCTTAAAAATACAGTTGTAAGAATACAGATAGCATTTTCAAGGTAGAGGCAAATGGACATCAAAGAACTCCACTCTAATAACTTCACTTTGGCTCAGAAAAAAAACAAATTGAATGGGATGTGGGCAAAGTATTCTCCAAAATCCATGTAGCACAGACTGATCCACCACTTGAAGAAGACTTAGTGACAATAGTTCAATAGATGCCTATCTGGAGCCTTCGAGGACAAAAACCCACCAAAATATTCCTGCAGCTTCTCATCTCAAGCCCTTATTTGGAAATTTTACATTAGCAGTGTCCATTTGGCCTGTGCACACACTTTATACAACCTCGCGCCACACAATAAGGATATACTGAGATGCATGGGCAAGACACCCTCAGATTCTTCTCTATCTGATCATCCAACAAAGGACAGTCCAAAGTAGAGGGGAAGAAGAGAGGGTATGGAGCACACATGACGACACACATCTCGAAGAATCAGTTACTGCACAAGGTGAGTAACCTCTTCTTCGAGTAGTATCCCTATGGATGCTCCACTTCAGGTGAATTCCGAGCAATATCCCCACAGGAAGAAGGGAGCCTCAGAATTGAGTCTAAGGCTGAAGACAGTACAGCAGTACCAAGCCCTGCATCTGATCTGACAGCATGGACCAAGGCATAATGTTTAGAAAAAGCATGCACTGACGCCCAAATAGCAGTTCTGCATATCTCAGACGCTGGAATGTTCTTGACTAAAATTGTGGAAGTTGCATGAGAGTAAGTCTTGCGGACAAAAAAATCTAACCACTTTCTGGTCCTTATCATAGGGGGTAGACCTAGAGTAATGTTTCTCCAAAGTGCTCCATGATCTTCTGACTCAGCCTATACCAGAAAAAGCGTCCTTCACCTCCACAGTGTCAAACCAGGAGGTCAAGGCCTCCAACACAGTGTGTGACCATCACTGACTAGGACAGCCTCCCAACAGACAGCATTTGAAACTGTGAGAGCCAGACATGGCCAACCAGACCTAATAAGCTCTCAGGAGGAATAAAAAGAAGAGGGGGGGGAAAAAGCAAACATCTCACTCCTACCTAACTAATACTATACTAACAACAACGAACACTAACAAGAAACACTACACTAACTAAGAGAACAACTAGAACACCCTGAGATATGCACACGCCACACACACTATAGCTCTGTCTCAGTACAACATGGTAAAGAAGGAACTGAGGACTGTTGCTCTCACAGCTCTGTATACCCTTGGTATTTGGCACAAGGTTGTATATAACACATGCACAGAACAAATGGAAGCTGCTAAAGGAAAACTTCTGATCAAGGGATTGAGGCGCATGCACATGTGAAGTGGAGTATTCATAGGTACGCTATTTGAAGAAGAATCTTAATTCTACTTCCAAGACAATCCATCTAGGAGTCAAAGTTGAACTGATACTAAGAAAAATTTTCTTTTCTGTAGAAAAATTTCAGATGGTTGGGGAATCTACAGAGTACTGGATAAGAAACAAGAGCAATGTGTCAGTTAAAGCATATTGTTGATTGTTGGGTGTGTGTCTCATTCATAGTTTTGTACCATGGACTAGATTAGAATACTTGAACATTGCCTAAAGATTTCTTCACACCACCAGATTACTAGTAATTGTTTTCTAAAGATTTGACTGCAATGGACCCACATGGTTGGGACTACCTTTCTAATACATGATCAGGCAGGAATTATAGTTTTTATAGTTCTGAGGCACATCAACAGGTTTTATATTCTACTACTATATCCCTACTAGTACGATGCTGTAGCACCTACTACCTTGGTCTCCACCACATCGAAGAAGTTAAATTACTAAGTTCTATGAGAAACTTACATTGTAAATTGGCATGGGACAGTTTGAATGGGAAACAGGACTAGAGAAGAGTCAGAGTGTCAGGACAAAGGGAAGGGAATAAACTAGGTAAGGGTCAAGTAAACTCAGAGTTTGTTATTTAGTTAATCCAACTAAAAGCCAAAACTGGGGCTGATGATTAGAACCAATCTGTGAATGTAAGACTGAGGAATACATGAAAATCATGGGATGGAATCTGCAGAAGAGGTAGGGAGAGAAAATCTCATAAGACTAAAGGCTCCAGGGAAAAGTGAAACCATACAGAAACCCCACACTCCCACCAAACTACTTTTAAACATCAGAACAACAGGGAATAGGAAGGAGAAGAAGAAAAGAAAATGGTGGAAATGGGGGAAAAGAAAAGGGGAGAAGAGAAAAACAAAAAACTAACTACAGAAATAATGGATCCAACAAAACATGCCGATCATGTCACCTGTCTGCTCCTCTTTTTGCCTTGTCTTTTAGAGTGCAAGATGTTTGGGATTGTGTGTGTGTGTAATAGGTAACTCATTCAAAGTGTTCAGACTAGTATAGAAGATTAGTGAGAGAAAGATATTAAGAAGTTACATTTTTATTCAAATATTCCAAATTAACCAAACAAAATAATGGAACTTGGTACATTAACAACACTAGCTGTAAAATAATATCTGCAGGGAGAGGCTATCAATTGGCTGAACCAAATCACACATCCTATTTCAACCAGTTTTCTTTGTGCTTTGCATTCCAAACTGTAGAATCCTTTCCCTGATCTTTATCAGCACTTCTCTCCTTTTTGCTTTGAGACTTATTTACTAGGCTGTCCTACCCATAGGTAGACCTGCCTTCTCTTGAAAGCTGCTGCTACAGCTAGAACTCAGTTTCTCAGTAAGCCACAGCAACTGACACCTAATTTTCAGAAGCCACTTTACCAACAGTACGTCTGGACAAGAGTCAGAGATACCAACAGAGCTGTGAAGATGCTGAAACAGATTGTGTTTCTTATGAAACATTACATTTATCAGATACAAAGACTGTAGCTGATACTGGCAGCTCAAAAGCATTAATACATACAGTTGCTCACTGACAATACTATCGTGGGCACTCTGTGCCTTGAAGCAGCACCCTGGAACCCCATATTCACCATTGTCATATAATTACGATATGTTTTGTACAAAGTATGCCTTATGAAGTATCATTTTAAAAGTTTTTATCTTTTGAACATTAATATTCTGTTGGATTTTATGTTCTATCATTGTATATGAAGTTTTGCTATGTGTGTGTTATTGAAACATCTTGTGAGGCTGGGAACACCGACAACTAGCCTTTCATGTACAACAATGGAGCAGCCGGACAGCGTTAATGGCTCATCAAACCCATCAAGGAAAGAATCCACTAGCCAGGAACAGTATACAATGGAGCCTTCACAGACAGCACGTAGACAATGGATGCTGCTTGACCAACGGGGGCAGTCCACACATATCACACCATAGATCTTTCCCGCAAGCTGGAAGAAGCTATAAGTGAGGGGAGGTGACAATTACTTGGCTTCACTCCCCCCACAATTCGACAATGGAAAACACATCTGAAGAAAAAGACTTTGAATTGAGGAGGGGGTCCCATGCTGGAGGAGAATTAGCAAAGAATGTTCCTTACTTTACAGAAGCTGTGATTATTCAAGACTTTCTGTACATGGGGATAACACTCAGTGTGCATACATCATATGGTTAGGAGAGATCAGAATCTAACCAGCAGAGTCTACTAGGGTCACATATGCAACCTACATGCCCCTCATGAATTCATGATTAAAAAATTCCAGAGCTATGGAGAAGGAGAGTGAGTTATAGGATCCATGTGCATAGAACAACTTGAAGAATCAGATCCTGTAAGGGAAGTAACTTTTTTTTTTTTTTTTTTTTTTTTTTTAAATAAAGTATCTGCACATGTGGATCCCTCTCTTGCTTATTAGCCTTGGGGAGGTGAAAACTAAAAGATTTATCTAAATAACTACTAACAGCTGACTCAACCAAACTGAGCATCAGATCTAGAAGGTAACAGCAGGAAACAGTAATTGGTGAATGTATGAACCAAGCTTCACATACATGCTCTGCAAATCTCAGGTACAGGCACACCACTGAGGTGGTTTGAACTCTGGTACCAGGCTCTAAACTATAGAATTGGAGAAGTCAACTTGTTAATATCATAAGGCATACTGAAGCAGTTCAAGATTCATTTAGAAAACCTTTGTTCTGGAGCTATTTGATCTTTCGATTTGCTTCTGAAGGCTCCTAAAACGCTAGGAGATTTAAAAGACTCTTTTGTTCTATGCAAATAAGACAACGTTAACATCCAGAGCATTGAGTCTTTTCTCCCCTGAAGATGAACTAGGCTTAGGGAAAAATACTATTATTTGTATCAGGAAGTTCAAGCGACAGTTTAGGTATAAATTTGAGGTGCAGTCTCTAAAAGTCATTCTGTCTATATGAAATATGGTTTATGGAGGTCCAGTGATCAAAGCCTGAATCTTGCTTGCTCTCCAAACTGAAGTGATTGCTACTAAGAATGCAGTCTTGATTGATAGGTGATAAAAGACTAACACAGGGCTGGTTCACACTTACTACGCGATTCGGCAGCAGTCTACAGGAGTTACACAAACTACAGAGAGTAGTTTGCGTAACTCACGTCGATTGCTCTGCTTCCCTTCTGCGCAAAGTTTACATTACGTTCCCATCGGCTCAGCGCTATGCTACTTGAGGGGGTGGACTTACTCAGTCGACTTCCTGATCGATTGAGCAGGTCTCACTGACCGCTCAAATCGATCCAGAAAGATTAATATGGCGGCTGTCACGCGGGCTGGCTTGAGTGGGGGGGCATTTAGTATATTGGGTGACATCAGTATGGCAGAATCATAATAATCCATGTGGGATAGGCCATGTCAGGTGTGGTTAGGGAAGTTATGATATGCTAAGTAAGAGAATAATACTTATGTTCATGTATAATATGTGAAATGGAAATAATAGATGTATTTGAGATATCTGTGTTTCAAATTGTGCTGTCGGGGCAACACCCCAGATAGGATGGCTGCAGAACAATGGCCAGCGTAATGGCCCATTAAGGCCTTCGCAGGTGCAAGGGGCCCAGAGAGAGAAGCCAGCATCACTAATGAGTCACCAGAACCTGCTTACGTGACTGGACCCCAGGCACACCTGAAGAGTCACCAGGATTGGCCCATGTGACTATGGACTCCATTTTGGGTCTTGTGACTGCCCACAGGCCGCATGGCCGGAGGAGGGGGTTTAAGATCAAGCCAGAGAAACCATTTTGTCTTTGTTCCTGTCCAGTCTGCAGACATACACCTATCTCTGGATCAATTCATCTTGCAACTGAACGGACTTAGACCCATCCAGGTACTGGATGTGAACCAGAGAGAACTACAGAAGCCTGCAAATTCACATTTCTTCCAGAAACCTGAAGTATATGGACTTTTAATCATTTGTATATCTGTGATTTATTTTAACCCTTTAACATTTCTCTCATGGTTTATTTCTTTCCTTTTACAATAAACCTTTAGTTTAGATACTAAAGGATTGGCTGTTAGCATGATATTTTAGGTAAGATCCAAGCTTATATTGATCTGGTGCTGTGGCTGACCCCTTGGGGTCAGAGAGAACCTTTTTAGCAAAGAGCAGAGAGTTTAAGTAACTGGTCTCTTTGCTGGACCTGGTGCTGATTTGGGAGCCTGGAGCTGAAATGCAGTGAAGGGGGCTGTGGGCATTTGTGGACTGACTTCGTGATATCCAGGGTGGGGTAATCAGAAGCAGTTCGTGGCTGGTTGGGAAGCTGGGCTTCAGTGTCACCCACCAGCGTGGGGAGAATCTGCTCTCCTTTTGCAGCCTGCCCTGACCTTGGCATTATCAGTTGGCTACCCTGGGCATGGGTTGTATCACTGCGGCAGCGAATTCGCTGCCGTCAGTATAAATGTAGTCAGAGGTTCAAATGGCGGACACATGAAAATATGGATTAAGTTCAAATCCCAAGAAACAAGATTTTTCTAACTGGCAGAAACAAATGTAATAACCCTTTAAGGAATTTGTGAATAGTAGGAAACGTGAGAAGACTATGCAATTTTGAATTGGTGGGCAACAGGCACATATTCCTTCAAAATGAACTTTTACTAAACTAATGGAAAAACCAGATTTAAAGGTAAGTAAACTGAAGTAGCCAGAGGACAAATATGATGTTGAATAGCTCAAGTGGAACATTGCCACTTAGCATTATATATCCATCTAGTGTATAGTTTTCTACTTTGAATGAGAATATCCTGGACTTCTATTGAATTACTTCTATCCACAATCAATTAACTAGTACCCATGCTGTTAGATATGGAGATGAAGGGCCTGGATGAAGAACTAGTTCGTGTTTCTCTGAAATTATATCCATAAGAGTTGGAAATATGATAAATGGATGACTCAATTGATGTTGTACATCCAAGAAACAAGACAGACATGACCACACTGAAGTGATGAAAATCCATCCATGCTCTGTCTTGCCTCACCTTCTGAAGGACACTGGGAATGACAAGAAATGGTGGGAAAGCATACATCAGATGTCCACTCCATCGAATTAGGAAAGCACGGGATATGGATCCTAGATTCACAACTCAAAGAACAAAACTTGAGATACTTCCTTTTCTCGTTGTTTGCAAAGACATCTGCATGGAGAACCCCCCTCCCATTTTAGAAATATCTGAGTTACGACTGTCTCTTTCAGAATTCATTCACATGGTGAAGTGTTTCTTCTTCTTAGGTGGTCTGCTAAGACCACTGTGTTCTCTTGCAGATACAGAGGTATCAGGTTGACATGATTCTGAATACACCACTCCCACAAAAGACCTACGTCCTGAAAAAGGGCATTTGTTCTTGCTCCTACTTGTCTGTTATACATAATACAATATTGTAGTTCTGTCCATTAGGATTTGAGTGATTGCACCCCATAGGAGAGGTAGGAATAAGCTGCACACCAGAGAGATCACTCTGAGTTCCAGCACATTTATATGGAATTGGGAGTCTGCAGGGGACCATAGTCTATGGCTATGTCTACACTGCAAGCTAGGGGTGTGATTTCCCCTGCTTGTGTAGACATACTCTCATTCAGCTAGCTGAACATAAATAGCAGTGTAGTCATGATAACACTGGTATCAGGAGCAGAGGCACAGCTGAGCTGTGCTGAGTACATACCCACTCATTTCGGAAGGGTATGTACTTGGCACAGCTCAGATGTACGTATGCAAGCAGAGGAATCATACCTCTAGCTTGCAGTGCAGACATAGCCCATGAGTCTGATAGTGTTTCAGATGCTTCCCTCTTGATTAGTCCTAAGTGAGGCACACAATCTGATCCAAGAGGTGAATATAGCTGAACCATTTGGTTATAGTGACAATAACATATTTAAATTAAATATAAGGAAAGAGAAACCCACCACCGTAGAATTTAACTACACACAAATAAGGAAGCTAGCTAAATGAAAATTAAAAGGAACTTTCACAAGGGTGAAATGCCTGCAAACTGCATGGAAACTATTTAAAAACATCATAATAGAGACTTAAACTAAATGTATAGCCCAAATAAAAAAAAAAAGAGTCAGAGAACAAAAATAAAATTAAAAAAAATGCCATCATGGCTAAATGGCAGAGTAAAAGAGGTGGTTTACAAGCATAAATGCAGCCTTTAAAAACTAGAAGTCAAATCCGGCTGAGGAAAATAGAAAGGAGCATAAACACTGGCAAGTCAAGCATGAAAGTATAATTAGGCAGGCCAAGAAGGAATTTGAAAAGCAGATGGCTAAAGTTAAAAAAAATTGCTGTTAGTTTTTGTAAGTACATCTGGAGCAGAAAGCCTGCCATACAATCTGTGGAGCCACCAAATGATCAAGGAACTAAAGGAGTAATCAAAGGAGAATGAGCCACTGTGGAGAAGCTCAAAGACTTCTCTGCATCCGTATTCACTGCAAAGGACATGAGGGAGACCTCTAAACCTCAGCCATTCTTTTTAAGTGACAAATTTGAGGAACTGCCACAGATTGAGGTGTCAACAGAGAAGGTTTTGGAACAAACTGATTAATCAAACAGTAATAAATCACCTGGACCAGATGGTGTTCACCCAAGAGTTCTGAAGGAATTCAAAGAAGAAACCGCAGAATTACGAACTGTTCTATATAATCTATTGCTTAATTCAGCCCCCGTGCCAGATGACTGGAGGATATCTCATGTAATGCCGGTTTTTAAAAAAGGCTCCAGAGGCAACCCTGGCAACTACAGGTGAGTAAGCCTAACTTCAGTACCTGGCAAACTGGTTGAAACCATAGTGAACAGAATGATCAGATACATAGATGAACGTAGTTTACTGAAGAAAAATCAACACAGCTTTTGTAAAGGGAAATTATACCTCACCAACCTATTAATATTCTTTGAGGGTGTCAAAAAGCATGTGGACAAGAGTGATCCAGTTTGATATAGTGTATTTGGACATACATAAAGTCTCTGACAAAGTTCCTCACCAAAGAATCTTAAGCAAAGTAAGCAATCATGGATTAAGAAGGAAGGTCCTGTCATGGAACAGTAACTAGGTAAAGCAATTAGGAGCTGCGGCTCTCTGCCCTCCCTTTACGCAGCCCAGATGGGGAAAGCAACCAGGATGCAGGGAGCCCTGACATTGCTCCTCACTCCCCCCATCTCACAGCCCCATAAGGGTGCATGGAAGAGCAGTGTTCAACAGGGGGCTTTGCTCCGTGTATGCAGGTCAATTTCCCCAGATGGGTGCAGGAAGGGGGATGCAGGGATTGGGGCAAAGGGGGGGAGGGAGGAGTGCAGAGATCCAGGGGTGAATTGGAGAACAACCAGAGGTTAGGGGGTCACATTCAAAGGCTTGCTGCCTGGAAGGGGTCACTAATACAAAAGATTTGAGAACCACTGAGTTAAACAGATAGGAAACAAAGGCTAGGAATAAATTGTCAGTTTTCATGATAGAGAGAGGTAAAAACAGCACGGTCCCCCAAAGATTTGTACTGGTACCCATGCTGTTCAACATATCCATAACTGATCCAGAAAGGGGGCTGAAGAGTGACGTGTTCAAGGTCTACAGTTGATACTAAATTACTCAAGATAACTAAGGCCAAAGCTGACTGAGAAGAGTTACAAAAGGATCTCAAAAATGGGTGACTAGGCAACAAAATAGCCGATGAAATTCAATGTTGATAAATGCAAAGTAGCACACAGTGGAAAACATAATCCCAACTCTATATACAAAATGATGGGATCTAAATTAGCTGTTACCACACAAGATAGATCTTGGAGTCATTATGGATAGTCCTCTGAACACCCGCTCAATGTGCGGCAGCGGTCAAAAAAACTAAGACGACATTAGAAACCATTAGGAAAGACAGATAATAATACAGAAAATATCAAAGTCACTATATAAATCCAATGGTATGCCCACATTTTCACTACTGCATGCAATTCTGGTTCCCCCATCTCAGAAAAAATATATTAGAATTTGAGAAGGTGCACAGAAGGGCAATAAAAATTATCAGGGGTATGGAAAAGCTTCCATGTGAGGAGATTAAAAAGACTGGAGGAAAAAAATGAAAAAAAGACTGGGGAGCAAATGATAGAAATTTATAAAATCATGAACAGTATGGAAAAAGTGAATATGGGAAAATTATTTACCCCTTCACAAAACACAAGTACCAGGGGTCATCCAATGAAATTAAGAGGCAGCAGGTTTAAAACAAACAAAATAAAGTAGTTCTTCACACAACACACAGTCAACTTGTGGAATTCATTGGCATGAGATGTTGTGAAAGCCAAAAGTATAACTGGGTTAAAAAAAGAATTAGAAAAATGTATGGAGGATAGGTCCATCAATAGCAATTAGCCAAAATGATCAGGGATGCAACCTCATGCTCCAGATGTTCCTAACCTCCAACTGTCTGAAGCTGGGACTGGACAATAGAGATGGATCGCTCCAAATCGCCCTGTTCATTCCCTTTGAAGCAGCTGTCATTGGCCACTCTCAGAAGACAGGATATATTGGGCTAGATGGACCATTGGCCTGACCTAGTATGGCTTTTCCTATGTTCTAAATCTGACCAATTTACAAACTAGTCAGAGAATAAATTTTTATACAGATTTTGAAGAGCTCCTTGTCTTTGGGTAGAACTTGATGGACCAAATTGTCTTGATTTTTTCACTGACAGCCATCGCAACTAGTGATTCCGGAGTAAGAAGAGAATAAAAACCAAGTACTCAGATTCCTTCACTATGACTTGCTATTTCAGCCCACTTGTTTGGATAATTGCAGAGATGGATGCAGGGATACTGCAGAGATCTTTGAACAGGTCTAAAAGATCCATATTTATACAAATTGCTACATGACCTTGCATAACAGGATGTAGAATGACAAACAGTATATATGATTTTTTTAGTGTACAAGAGCTTAAGCCATCTGCTCGAGGAAGTATTGACATCCATCTTTTGTAACAGGGATTGATGGGATGACTACGCCATCTAGTGAAGATGAAGAAAAGGGTAAGAGTGCTGAAGGATCCTCCCAGTGCTAAAAATTGTCAACTCTGTCACTCAGCAATTTTGGCTCTTCTGCTGTGACTTCTCTGAGATGAATGTGTCACCTCCCTGAGGTTCCACTGATGGCGAAGATTTGTCCTTGGATCTGGGCTGATGAATATTAAACTAAACACAAGATTGAGACTGCAAGTTCCATGATGTAAGGCCATGACTAAAAATCATAATGCCACGGAGGTGATCTCCACAACACTTAGGCTGAATCCAAAAATTATTTTTATAATGAGAAGAATGAGATGCACTTCTCTTATGATATTTTCATTCTCTTGAAATATCAGGTGAAAACAATGCCAGTCTTAGGGAGAGATTTTTACTAGATGCAAAGATTCCAACAAATAAATCCCTCAATAGAAGGTGGTGTTGCCTTTGGAGTGACTGGAACCTGAGGAGAACTCACGACTATCTTTGTGTCATAGGAGGATGCAAGGAAATTTTCATGGGATCTGATACCAAATCAGACTTTGAAGCCACTGACAAAGGAGCCATCTATAAAGGGGAGATTCAGGTTCCAGTGTGGTTTTGAGATGTTCTGAAGTTGTACATGTATGTCACAGTACAAGATATTGGTACTGGTATAGCACCACCAAATGTTCACTTTACTACTCACCCTTTTTTGCAGACCATTAATAAATTAAACATTAGCAGGAATCCTAGAAATTCGTTTGCCACAGCAAAATGCAGAAAAACACAGAATTTGTATTTTTTCAGAGAATCTTTAGTTTTTAATTTTGTGAAAAAATAAAAACATTAACAATTAACTAAATTTTACTGAAAGTACCAATGTCACTTACTCAATGTGCGCAACCTCCCCGCTCTTGTGATTGATTTTTGAATGCACTTTAAATTTACATTGTTAAAGATACTCCAATAAACTGCTTCTGGAGTACAGAGGTTACTCAACAGCCTACAGAGATTCTGTTTTAATGCATCTCAAATTTCACTTCAGCCTCCAGATGCGAGTAATTTAAAGTCATGAGAAGATGTCGAAAACTTTAAAAATCACCCCTAAAGACCATGTCACTGAGTTTGACAAAGACAAATTTCACATTGATGGTACTGTGCTGTTGTTCTGTACTGTATGCAGCAAGTCTGTAGATTATGTTTGAAGGCAGACAATTGTAGAACACATGAAAAGCATTAAACATATATTGAATTAAAAGAAACAAAAACAAGAGGCTGAAACAGCAGGGCCATTGACAACTATAAGAAACAATGCACTGTGACTGGATCGTTCTATTAATTTTATTTTATTATAATGATTAACGGCACTGGTAGGCTTCGAACTTGCTTAAAAATTGTAAATATATCAATAAAATACTGTGTTCAACTGATACCGCTATATATTGTGGCTAGTAAAACTGAAGTTCAGTGCTTCATTTTAACCGTGGAAAAACACGTATTTTAAAGTTTTTTTAATCAATCAGACAATTTTGTTTCATCACAGAAAACTAGGATCCCTGAACATTAATTAAACAATGCCAGTTTTAGCACAGAACCTCATGCAACCCACTATTTACCTATTGTCATACGGAAAACCTACCATTTATTCCCACTGTTTTGTTTCTTAGCCAGTTTCTAACCCATAACCGTACTTACCTCTCACCATGCCTATCATCCATTAGATCTTCTTGTGAAGTACTCTGTGGAGTTTAAATTCCGAACTCATTTGGGGAATTTCATTATGACTTGGCCAACATATTTCCACATAATTTATGACACTTCAATTCTCTCTTTTCCCCACACTAAATTATTAGACAGTTTATAGCTGTATTATATAAAAGTTTACCATTTTAAAACATGACTAGCACTCCCATCCCATCAAACCAGTTGGTAACAAAAACATGAAACAAACATTTTCAGTAACACAATACATTTTTTTATCTGATTGATTAATAGATTGGCAGACTCAAAAGACAAAAAAGGTCCAACTGCAAGTGTTCTCTAAGCTTAAGTAAATACATAAAAACCTGTCTAAGCCTCAGAAGACAGAAGTAAAGATGTGACAAGCTTTTCTATGGATGTAATAATGAATTAGGTAGTTATTATTATGCAGTTCTACACCCCCTGGAATCTTGAGGCTCTTCTGTACTTGGACTCTATATTGCCAACCAACAAATCATAACTATTTTATTTGGTTATTACTGTTGCCTACTCATTTTTAATACCTTTTCCTTTTTCTAACAGTGTGTATTTTATTTTTACATTGATTTTCAATGTAAAATTATTTGAGCATAAAAAGGGATGAGGAGAAAAACTTAATGTATTTAAAGTAAACTGAAATTCTTTTAAAAAAGCAAATTAATATTCAAGATCCTATATATATAAGTCCTTGAATACATGTGCAGACGCACAATCACAAATACATACATCCAGCCAAAATATATTTTACTTGCCAAAACCTGGTTAAAGTTTCTGTGTTTTTTCATCTAAGCTGATGACATCACATACATTTGATGCTGAGATGGGGGAAAAAAATCCTTAAATTGCTTTAAGTGTGATTATGATGGCAATTAACTCCTGTAGGAGAAACAGAGAATCCTGATCTTAGGCCACAATAACTATCAAATATCTTATATTACAATGCATTTATTTTTAAGTTTTAAAATATTGTATATACAGCTATGTATTCTGCTTAGTGACACAAACCAGTATTTTTAAAAAAATTCAGTTCACTTTTAACCAATTCATCATTTGCTTATAATCTCTTTGGGACAGGGACAGCCTTTTGTGTTTGTAATGTTCCTAGTTCAGTGAGGTTCCGGTCGATAACTGGGGCTCCAAGGTACTACATAAATGACAAGTATCAGTAAAAATAACTTTTTGCCTCTTACTTGTTTTCTTTTAGGTCACAAAAGCCTGTGTTTGAATGAAAAGAACATTTTACCTTATATTAAAACGGTACAATGTTTAATACACAACCACAATTCCACCATTCTTCAGCTAACAGCGTATGACAAAATACATAAAGTAATTCCATATATTTCAAATGTCCACATCCTAGTTATTTCGCACTTTAACTATGATCATCTCCTCACAATGCATCATTCCAGACAACACAGCACACTGCCACTAATATAACAATCCTCACCCTCATTTTGAATGTGTCCCCTGCACACAAATATCCTACTTAAGATCCTATGCTGGTTTTCAAACTCCGGCGCTAAATTCTATTTTCACTATCAAAAATCTGTATGAGAGTGCCCCTGCTATCATTTGCATTTTGTCTCAGAACAAAAATATCAAGAAACCTAGAATATTCCAAATTAAGATTACACGTAAAAACAAGGTTACTTACCACTAACTGCTGTTCTTTGAGATGTGTTGCTCAAGGCCGATCCACTATAGGTACGTGCACACCTCCATGCATGGCTACTGGAACTTTTTTCCCCTTAGCAGATCCTGTAGGGCAGGCTCCAGCGCCCCCTGAAGCCCCACGCACATGCCGCGGTATATGAGCCACTGCTGGCCCTACGCCCCCTCAGTCCCTTCTTTCCACCAACTCTGGCAGCAGGGACGGGGGGGTGGGTTGCGGAATGGACATGAGCAATACATCTAGAAGAACATCAGTTACTGGTAAGTAACCTTGTTTTCTTCTTCAAGTGCTTGCTCATGCCCATTCCACTATACGTGACTCACAAGAAGAACCTTGGAGGTGGGCCAGAGTTAGCGGTGAGCTGCCTACAGCACAGCTCTGCTGAAACCCACATCTTCCCGCACCCATTAGACAGAGGCATGGTGGGACGTGAAGGTATGTGCCACCAGCCTGGCAGCTGCTCTACAGATGCCCCGTACTGGCACTTCCGCTAGGAAGGCTGTAGATGGAGCTTGAACTCTGTTGAGTGAGCTGTGGTGGCACCCAGAAGTGGCACCTTCACATGCTCGTAGCTGAACTCAATGCAGGAAGATATTCACAATGAAAATGCGTCCGGCGAAAACCAGTGAAACTTTCATCTGGTCAGCTGCTGCAACGAAGAGCTGCATCACTCTCCGGAACTGCCTCATATCTGATGTAGAAGCCAGGGCCCCTCTCATGTTTAGCTACTGCCGCCTTCTCTTCTGTGGTTCGGAGAAAAACATAGGGAGAATATATGTTGGTCACAATGAAACTGGAAAACCACCTTAGGTTGGAAGGTCAGGTGCAGCCTCAACAGAACTGTATCTTCATAGAATATAGTATGGGGGGGGAGGGGCTCCAAGGTCAGTGCCCTGATCCTGGAGACCCTCCTTTCCAAGGTAAACACCCCCAGGAAGGCCACCTTCCCGGAAGACAGGAGTAGAAGGCATGACGCCGTGGATACCAAGGTGGGGCCCCGTGGCCTATGAAAGGACCAGGTTGAGATCCCAGGGAGGCACCAGGTCGCAGACCTACGGATAGAGCTTCCCACCCCCTTCAGGAACCTAACTGACATCGGATGGGAGAACCGCAATCCCCCCTCCAGTGACTAATGGAAAGCTGACATGGCTGCTAGGTGGGCCTTCAGGGAGGCCACAGCCAGTCCCTGGAGCTTTAACTGTGGCAAGTACTCCAGGATCACCTGCACTGATGAGAGACTGGGTGGAATACCCCAGGACTCTGCCTGGCAGGCAACAGCCACTTCCACTTAACCCGGTACACAACCTGTGTGGAGGGCTTCCTGCTACTCAGCAGGACTCACTGGACTTGCGTCGATCGGCTCGCTTGTCATCCCTCGGCCACCAATCCACCACTCCACGAGGTGTCGAGGGTCCAGGTCTGGACACCGCAGGTTTCTGTAATCCTGGGATGGCGCTATCTCAGAGGCTCCTGAGGCGGGTGATCGAGAAGTCCAGCAGTATGCTGAACCCGTGCTGGCATGGCCAGGCCGGAACAATCGAGATGGCATCTGTTGAACCCCTCCTCATCTTTAGCAGGATTATATGCAGGAGGGGTAAGGTGGGAAAATGAGCATGAAGTTCTCTGATCGCTACAGATGGACGGCGTTGGCGATCACCCCACCCTTTGACCACTTGGAGAGAGCAGCCCCTCCAGATGGTTGTAGACGCCCTTTGTGGGAACAGCAATTCATCGTGGTAAGGAAGACCAACCCCTTGATGTGATCTGCCTTGTCGTTCCTCGCCCCCGGGAGGTGATTGCCGCCAGGTCCTAAGGACCGATATCTTCCCTTCATAAGGCTGACGAATGGGCTCCCTCCCGCCTGTCGATGCAGTACATGGTTGCTGTACTGCCTGTCAGCACCTGTACCACCTTGCCCTCAATAAAGCAGAGGAACATTCTGCAAGCCCTGTGAACGTTTCTCAGATCTTTACATTGGTGTGCCAGCACCTCTCCTCTATTGGCCAGATGCTTGGTAAGCCAAGGTCAGCACTGATATGGCACTTCACCCTCTGCCTGAGGCATCTGATATCAGGGTAAATGAAGGAGCCAGCTCCATGAACGGAACGCCCCTTCACACATCCCGAGGAGTTGTACACTAGTCTAGGGAGGCTAGGGCTTGCTGCTCTCTCCCCCTTTTTCTTTTCTTTTCTTTTTTTTTTTTTTTTTTGGGGGGGGGGGGGGGGGGGAGGCGGGGCCATAGCCTCTTGGTGTAGAAGTTACCTGCTTGGACTGTACACCGAGGCTAGCCGTGACTGAAGTGGCCTAAGCGTCAGGCTAGCTAGCCTCACCACATAGGTGCAGGCTTCCCTGTGACCTACTGTCGGCAACGTTTGGCTGTTGTCCCAGGGCATTTGTGCAGGTGGGCCATCCTGAGGGACACTGTCTCACAGCGCAAGAAGGCCTGGCCTGGGAAGCAACCGGTCATGCCGATGCATTCCATAGGCTGCACCTCAATTAACATGAACTTTTGTTTATTTTGTTTGTTTACCAGCAGGACCCATCAGCCCGGCTGCTCTGCCTATCCCTGTGGTTGGTGGCAACCACCACCAGGGACCTGGGGCTAGATGGTAAACAAGTATTTAAACCCCTTGGCTGGGCATAATACTTTTCTTGTCTCATTTAGGCATTGGGCTACGAAGGAGGGGGTTTGCCACGAGGCCCTCACTATCTTGAGCACCCCTTCACAGACCGGGAGGGCTACCCACACTGTGGGGGCCCACCGCTAGCACGTTAAAGAAGCTGTCTGACGCCCCTTTAGCTCCTTCGCCTCCAGCCCCAAGGTGGAGACCACCTCTTGAGCAGCTCCCAGTGTGCCCTAGAATCAACCAGGGCCTGGGAGTGTGCTTCATCCAGAGGGGGAGGGGGGGAAATGGTGGCCCTCTCCCTATCCCCGAGATACTGACTGCACCCCCGAGGGGTTGACGGACCATGGTCCGGTCCTGTCCCCCCCCCGGGAAACCCCATAGGCCTCCATACAACCATTGGGATTGATCACTGTCTCTGAGGCCACCCGGGGCTACCTGCGCCTGGAGCTCTGGCACCTTTCGTTGGTGGTCGCTCACCCAGACCACGGTGGGGCTGCCCCAAAGGTTCTCACTGTGCAGTACCGAGCCCCGGGGGGCAGGGGAGGAGGAGGAGGAGGCGGCAGTGCCCCGATCCACAGGTGCTCCGTCACTCCAGAGAGCATCCCCTCAACGTTGACAACTTTGACTACCAGGTTCGATGTGGGTGCCGCGGCTGGAGCAGGCGTGGGGACAACACTCCGGTGAGCTGGACTGACCAGAATGTCATCCCGGTACCGAGGACTTTGCGTTCTGCATGCATCTCAGCACTGAGTCAAACTCCGGCGACTGGGTTCTATGCAGCCTCCGTGCAGGGCGAACTCCGCGGTGCCGAGTGTCTCCAGCAACTGAGTTCGAAGGCACCTAGGTGAGGGGCAAATCCTCAGTACCGAGTCTGTCTCCGGTAACCGAGTTTGGCGCAGCCTCGGTGCCGGGTAAATGCCTCAATGCTGAGGCTGTCTCCGGCATCCGGATTCAGCACTGCCTCGACGCAGGGGGCAAACTCCTTGGTACCGAGACTGTCTCCAGTGACCAGGATCAACGCCGCATCATTGCGGGCGAACTCTTCGTTACCAGAGAGCAGGAATGGAGAGTTCCATCCAGGGAACGGCGCCCGTCAGGTGACCGTGAATGGTGCTGCCTGCTGGGGTGGACCTCACCTGGTGCTGGGGG
Source organism: Emydura macquarii macquarii (assembly GCF_026122565.2). Taxonomy (NCBI): domain Eukaryota; kingdom Metazoa; phylum Chordata; order Testudines; family Chelidae; genus Emydura; species Emydura macquarii. Next base: position 3,552,202 of record NW_027131527.1, read on the forward strand.
GGAGGGAAGAAAGCGAGACCAGTATCGGGCGGGGGACTTCTCTCTCCGCCTCAATGCAGATCGGTCCAGCAACAGCAACCTGGGCTAACTTCTAGGGAAGCAGTTCTGCTCTATCCTAGGGAACTGGGGGTCTGCAGATCTTCCTCCCCATACCAGGGATCTCCTGAGCCACTCAGGGGGTCCTAACACAGGCTTCCCCCATAATACCGGCCCCTTCTCTCTCGTGGAGGTATGGGCGGCGGCATATGCAAGGTCAACAAGGCTCTTGCCGGCCAACAAGGCTCTTGCCGGCCAACGGCCTCCGAAGCGGACGGTGCCTGTAGGTGCCGAGGGGCTTCCCCACTCCCAAGAGTCGGGAGAGACTCCCTGACTGGACACGCTGGCTCAGGCAGTGGGTCTCCATGATTCGACCTCGGTACAGATCGGTGCTCCACCCCGCCTGCTTAGACGGTGCGGGGGAGTGTCCATGCTCTGAGCGCTGATTCAGTGTCTTCGCGGTGCCGAGTTGGGTCAGTGCCGATGGTGCCCTCTGCACCGACGGCACACTGGGTACCGCAGCAGAGCAGGTTGGCTCGGAGCCGGTCGGGGGTTCCATGAGCAAGGCTTTCAGGCAGATTTTCTGGAGGTCTGAAAGCCTTCCAGATCCATTCTTCTCCTTACGAAGGGCTTCCCCACCACACTTCAGGCAGTGGGGGTCACTTAGCGGGAAGCCTGCCTGCAAGAAGCACATGGCTTGAAGCCATGAGACCAGAGCATACCCGCTTCTGGTAAAGTCTCAGCCAGACTCTCTCAAAGTCTCTAACTACCACTAACAACAGTTATTAAGCTAACTAACTAACACAACAAATCATGCTTAAAGTTCAAAACATGGGGAAATAAGCACTTGCAATTCCAGTAACCGTCATGGGCGGAAAGAAGGAACTGAGGGGGCATAGGGCTGGCAGCACTTCATATATTGCGGCATGTGTGCAGGGCTCCATGAGCAAGCACTCGAAGAAGAAAAGACATACTAGAAATACAGTTATATTCAATCAAACAACCTAAACTCAGTCTCTCTCCTGGCTGACTTTCACCATTGCGCATCTTTTCTAGCTCATATAAAATGGAAACAATCTGATGATTAAGGAAGGTTCTTGTGGTTTTTTTATTTAATTAAATAATGACTCCAAGTATTCTTAGACAACTTATACAGCGTGAATGTATGTAGTTTCAAGTAATCTGTTTTGGTTTCTCAGTGGAGTCATATACATAGCTATAAAATTTTGAAAATACTGAAATACCATCGCTGATATTTAAGTTATTACCCTGATATAATGCAACCTCAGTTTGTACACAGTCCTAATTTGTGGATTTAACTCCTCACAAGTTCACAACCAAAGAAATGGCAGCAATAGGTCAATGCCAGGTCTCACAGGTGGATCACACATTTCAAAATCCTGTGTATTATTGGGAAACTGTCCTAAACAGTATCCAAATATCAGTTGTGGTGGATAAATAAAGCAGCCAGTATTTCTTGCAATGATATTTTCTTAACACAAATACTTTACTGTAATAATGAACAGCCAGATGTACTTTGATCTAAATATTACACTGATGTGCAGTCAGTCTGGAAGAGTAAAGTTCTATCATTCCACAATTTTTAGTCAATGATACAATTTGCATTTTTGAAGACAAGGTTATTTCCTGGTTTTCAGAAATTTTCTTTTTAAGCAGAGATCGAGCCTACTTGGGTGGGGGGTTCCAAACCAGTGGGCTGTAATCTGGTTTTGGTCACCACCTTGTTTCTAAGTGAGACAAACCACTGGGTATATTTTAGAGTTTAATATAAACATGTTATATAAGAAAATGTGTTTTCAATCACCAAGTTTAGACTTAAATAGCATGAAAAAAAAAATATACTGCCCAAAAATCTTCCTACTAAGGGAAGAAACTACATGGTACTGTTGAGTTGCACAAGTAATAGAAGAAAGATGATCAAGCCTAGAGAGAAAACAATGCTGCTTAATTGTAATACGTAGGCCATATTCTCCTCCCAGTTACATCACTGCAACTCTATTGACTTGTTTTTGTTGCAGCACTGTGAATCTATTGAAGAGAATTTGGCCTATTATTTTAAGTTAGTATTAGCTTTGCTTTGGCCTGAGTCACCTTATTTCTGTTCTTTTCCCCTGAAACCTGCTCTACATGATCTCTCCCTAATGACAAAACTAAAAGTGCCTCAGGCAAAGAGACAGCATGCAGAGTACATAAAGGAAAAAGTTCTCACAGTCATTATTTTAAAATTTAGCAACAGTATTTCTCTAAGATGGGTCTTTATTCCTCTCTTCTCCACTCCCACTGACCAGCTGATGCCCAAACCCATAACCCACTGGTTAGAATAAGGCAAGGTTCATCTTGTCCCCCTAACAATGAAATCTGGTCGAAGGAGTTTTATGGGTGGTTGTTATGAAGTACGTATAAAGGGACTGATTTAAATATAGTGAAAGTATTAAACACAAGAAAATAATAACAGAATGAGAGTGCTAATGCCATTGACTCCAAAAACATGACAAAGGAAGATAAATCAGTAAAATGCAAAATATTTCTTGAAAAAAGTGCATCTACATAATCTCAAATATGGGTTTATAGAAATGGAAGAGACTGAATCCAGGCACTAGTGCATAATTTGCAGAGAAGATCTGACATGAGTATGAAACCATCAAAACTGGAAAGACACTCAGAAAGTAAACATAATAAAGATGAAACAGATCTGTAGCCAGGAGGTGTGGCTTCCCTCCAAGATTGACGCTGAGGGAGGGCCATCCACCCTCTGATGGGCAGAACCCAGAAGTCCACACCCACCAGATCAGAAGCAGAGGGGCAGGATAGGATAGGAACCGGAAGTATAAGAGGCAAACCCAGAACCTCATTTGGGAAGCAGAAACCGAGAGAGACAGACACCTCTCCGTCATGCTGCTGGCCTCTGAGTCCACCAGGGACACCTGCCATTCCAGCAATGACCCCAATCTACCAAAATTGCTGGAGATGCCCAACAATGAGGAACCGCTGGGATTATCACTGGCTGTGTATTCCAAGGAGGCAGAGGACGACACTGGGACTCAGGTACATCTTGGGATGGAGTAGGAAGTAGCCCAGGGATAGCCAACCACAGTCCAGTTGTGCTCGTCTTGGAGAACCAGTTGCCACGTTTCAGGTGGAGCCCCGCCGACTCAGTGGTGAAGCACTCCACCACTGGTAGGACCCTGGGCTGGGATGCAGTGGAGTCGGGTGGGCCTGCATCCCCCCGCCACCTCTGGTGCAGTAGACTCCCCCACTTGGCCAGGAGGCCTGTATCCCCATTCATCCCCTGTGCTAGGGGCTATAAAATATTGACCTGCACTGCCTGAGGCCAGGGACTCTAGACCTTGCTCCCTCCGCCCTGCCTGAGGATTGGGGCCCCTAGACTCCTTGCTTGCTCCGCCCTGCCTGAGGGCCAGAGGCTACAGGCTGCTTATTTGCCTCCCCTTCCCCCTCCCCCCTCCTAAAGGTCAGGGCTCACGACTTTGGGACTACCATACTTGGTCAGGGAGTCCCAAGAGCTGCTAATTTCTGAGAAGTTGTTCCCGCAGGATGTAGCAGCCAGGAGATGTAGCCTCCCTCCAAGATAGACAGTGAGGGAGGATACTACCTCCCCCCCCCGTCCACACTGAAGTTCGCCTACAAAACCGAATTAAAATGTTTAGAGAAACTATTTTCAGATAAACTATTGATCAGTGTGCAAAACAGAAGCTGGCATCTGCCAAAGGGTATTAACGAGGCTTAATTAATGGGAAGGACAACCCTTCCCAGGAGGAGTCTACAGGATATTTCAATAGTTTTGTGTAGATTGTCTTGCACAAGTCTCTCCTGTGCTTCTGAAGTAGCCACTCTTCTCATGAAGTCCTGAAAGACATTAAAGTCTTTATGAGGAAGTGATGTTGACTCAGGTGTAATGGAGAAGAGGAAGATCTGAAGAGAGGATATCTAAGGTTTCCTCCCTTGAGTCCTCCTGCCCTGTGGGCTCCAAAAAGGAGGAACACCATTGTTTTAAAGGGGAATCCTCACTAGTAGCTACAGGTGCTGGAGAAGGTGACTTCCTTCTGGACTGTGTAGCTAGCAGAAGTCCAGAAGGCTTTGGAGTAGTCCAAGAAGGTAGTCCTGATATTGAACCACTCATAGTGGTGGGCACCATACAGAGGCATCTTTTTAAGAACACTGATCTTGCTCCATGGTTTGAGTATATCCAGAGAATGATTTATATGGATACCTAAAGGACCTTGGAGATATAAAAGTCCATCATGATCAGAGTCTGAAGAAGAGGAAATATAATGATCCTCAGTGAATGCGGGAGCAAATCCAGTGGGTGTTGATGGAGGTCTCAGCATTGGTGTCACACAATGTTGCTTCAAAGTTAGAGACGTCTATGAGGTATCTGATGGAGCTGGTAGAAGCAGACGAGATAGATGGAATACCAAAACATGAGTCACCATTGACGATACCAGCTGATCCACTGTGGGCTGGAAGAACTATGGTGCCTTGGTGCTGATGTAGTTGAGATAACTGTGATTGGAGTTGGACACAGAAGCAATGGTGAGCTCAGCAGACACACACATAACAGGTCTTTTGCTGTGAGAAAAGCTTGCAACGTGGATGGCTCTGATGGTGAAGATAAAAGCACAGCCATGAGACTGGTACTGGACACGAAGATGTCAGGTTCGAAGCTTTCTCCAATAAAGATGAAGGCACCAGTCTTGATGGCTTCACTGGAGCTGAAGAGAATAGTGCTGTCACAGATGAGTGTTGGTGCTTATGACTGAACCTCAACAGGATCACTTTAACGCCTTTTTGGGGAACAAGGAGTGAGAGTTGGATGGTCTTGAGATGGTTTTGAGCACTTCAAAGAGACTGCTGCAGGAGAGCATGGTGAACAATGTTTCTCACCCAAATCTGATTTTGGAGCCAGGGAGGCTGGAGGGGGGTCTCCTGGTGGAGCAATTCTCTGCTCTCTTGTGCCCAGGATCAGACTGAGGAAGGACACACTGGTGGTTTTTTTTTTTTGTTTTGGTTTGTTGTTTTGAGAAAATGAACTTTGAGGAAATCCCTCTGTTTCTTTGTCCTAATCAGAAATCAGATACATCCCTCACATGTCCCTAGACTAAGCTATCTAGGCAACTTTTGTGCCTATCATTGAAAGGGATAACTGGCCTACATGTGACACATTGTTTAAATCCTGGGGATTTCTGAATGCCAACTCCCCCCAGAAACAGCTAGTAACTAACACTACAGTGAACTAAAACTATATACAATAGGATAAACTCTCTTTCCTAAAGATGGCTAACCAAGGCTCAAGAGCAACAGGAAGCAACAACTTGCCACAGATAATAAAAGGAATGGAGAAGGAGATAGCAGCCATACCCCTTGTTCATGGAACCAGCATTATAAAGGATGGCAGGGACACAAATGTGCCTACTCATACTGCCGGCAAAAGTCTCCAACTTGAGCATGCTGTGAGCACACAGACTTACAGTGAAATGTATATGTGCACAATCAAACAATTTGTGGATTTTTTTGTCTGAGGCCTTGAATATTTAAGTCTCCCAGGACAACGTGTAGGGCATGATCTCTGACAAGGTGTCCATGATCTCCTTTATGAACTGTTTAGTCTTTGGTAGTCTGTAAATGAACATGAAATTTACGTTAGCTTTGGCTCTGGTTTCAACTGCAAGATGGATTAATTCAAGTAACCTTGTATTATCCAAGATATTTTTTTTCTCTAATTTTAAAACTAGAAATTTAAGTAGTGCCCACTTGCCTTCCTGTCCTGTGTGGATCTGTGATGAGCTCAATAACATGATGAGATGGGCTAACATTTAGCTCGTGGTGTCACCCAGGCAGGTCCTTGGTGATGGTGGCTATATCAGGAACTTCCTTCCTGATTAAATACTGTTTGCTAGTTGTTGACCACAGAGCTTGCACTAACCAGCACAAGCTTCAGTCTCTGTGGCTTCCTTGCAACCGTTTCTCATTGGGGAAAGGTCCTGGTTTTGAGTAGTGAATCAGCTGAAGGTATCTTATATCAGGCTTTCCAGATCTGTGCTGACCTCCCTTTCAGTGATTTATTTTGATCTGAACTACATGACAAAATAGGTTTTAAAGTGTATTTCTTTGAGTGGGAGGTGGGTTGTACCAGTTGCCATGATGTGACAAGTCTGTTTGATCCCATCTGGTACTGGTGTCAGTGTTGGTAATGGAAGCAGATGCTGCACTGTGGCCCTGTGTTGATAATGGAAGCAGATGCTGCACTGTGGCCCTGTGTTGGTAATGGAAGCAGATGCTGCACTGTGGCCCTGAAGTAGTGGAGGGTGTGTTGCTAGAAAGGAGACATACCCTAGTGCCCTGGCATATTGATTGTTTGTGAGAGGAATGAGATCAGAAATTTGAAAGGTGGGGAAGTCTGATGTCATGAATATCTGAAGGGAGCCCTGATCACTGCTGTTCCTGTTGGGATGGGAAGAGAGAAAGGGCCACGGTGCCCTGAGAGCATCTTCTAAAAGCACAAGCACCTAGGCACTGCATCAGCTCTTGCCAATACTGACTTATTTAATAACAATAAAGCTATCATAAGCCCATAAAAGCATGAAGTAGGGTCAATACTAAAAAAAGGACCTTAATACTTTAGGATAGATTCTGAAACATACCAAGATGTTAGGCTATTTCCCCCTGAACTACTGTTCAAAATCAAAAAAGGGATTCATCACTTATAAACTTTTTCTTCCTGGAAGGTATCATTTGATTAGATTCCCATTCTTGGCTATATTTCAATGTTATATAAAAACATTGTATTATATTTTTGGATCTCAACGTTCTAGCCAAAAGACATGTTGGAACTCCAGCTCAAAGATGTTTGGCCATGAGGCCCATTCCTAGCCTCACTATCAGGTGTCACTAGAGCCACCAGAGTGGCTGGAACCTGCTGCTTGGCTAGAGTAGCTGTCAGCTTTCAATAAAATATTCCCATGAAAGCATCGTAAGTTCCCTCAGTGAGAAAAACCAAGGGGCAGGAAATACTAAATATAGAACTATTCTTTTCATGTGTATTTTTTTCTTCCCTCAGCTCTGTAACATGGACAAGTTTATCCTTTCAACAAAAAAAACTGCTCCTGTCAACTTTTTTTTTTTGGGGGGGGAGGGGAGGGGGGGGCACAATATCAACTAATGATATTTTTACTTATCAATTGTAGTAAACATGAGCAAGAACATTTTGCACCAAAACTAGTAAATTTCGTAATTACAGGAACACCACACATAATATTGGTTTATAATGTTGTGATTATTGTATACATGATCTATCACAGCTAGTCAATTAGGTGACAATTTCAGATGAAGTTCCATGAAAATAATTCAGAAGGAAGGCCAGTTCAATGAAAACATCTACTCAATGTCCAGCACTGGTAAAAAAAACTAAATAGAAAGTTGTATTTTATTAAGAAAGAAACTTAAAACGTTATATTGTCACTAAATAAATCCTTAGTCCACCCTGACCTTGAACCAAAATTGTGTCAATACTAGTCACTTCATCTCACAAATTATATAGCAGCAACAGGAAAAGGGCTAGACAGAGCAACAGAAATGACAGACTTGTAAAAAGTTCCGAACAGTGGAAAAAATAAGAAAATTTGGACTCTCTAGGTTTATTGAGAAGATGCATAAGAGGTGAAATGATAGAAGTATAGAAAGTAACAGAACAGAGGTGGATGCTTCTGCTTATCCCCTTAAAATACAATAAAAAAAGAAAAGCCAATGTGATCAAAAAGCAGCATATTTGAAACTGAGAAAAGGAAAAAATACTATTTACAGCATGCATAATTAACCTGTGGAACTCAATGATTCACGGTGTTACTGTGGCAAAAAGCTAAGTAGGATTCAAAAAAGATTAGACACTTAAGCTAGTAAGAATAACTACAATACCACCAAACTTTTGTAAGTTGCAAGTTTTATAACATTTCATGCAAATCATGAATCCTCTGCATAATGAATAGGATAGGAAGAAACTTGTCTCACTGACATGTTATCCTACAGTGTTATAGATGCTGCACACCCTCTCCTGAGGCATCTGGTACTGATCATCATCAGAGATACCAGACTAGATGGACTTTTGGTCTGAGGTGATAAGGCAATTCTTTATTTCCAATGAAGGAAAACTGTGTAAGTGGATTCATATTTTTGAATTTGGTTAATTTTTCTAAGTTGGAAATGCAGCACAGAAGGAAAGTGTTTTAAGTACTCAAGATCCAATATTATATTTGAAGAAAACCTGGCACAGATTCAGAGAATAGGGATTGTGTGAAAATGTTTATGTTCCTTATTTTTTTTTTAAAAAAAAAGTCTAAGTTGTTTAACAATGCACTTAACTCTTAAAACTCCTAAGCAGGTTAGGGATTTTTTGGTTTTACCTTACCTCAGTGGGGTAGCTGGATAAACACTATATTTTATTTCAAATTTTCTTCAGACGATTTTCATCTGTATTTCCACTTCATTAATTCCAATATGATCTTATAGCAATGCATATTTCTATTAATCTGTAAGACAGGAAGAGGATTTGGCTTTGAGTAGAGAGCGATACTTTGTCAGTGCCTGTAAGAGAAATTACTGAAATGGTTTACAAGACATAATGTGAACTGATTACTACAGATTTATGTACAATTTCAGCGCTCAACTGCTCTCTACTACTGGTTGCTGTCCATTGCTTTCCAGAGAAAAACTCTAGAGCTGCCATATTTCCAATATTCTACACTTTTACAGATTTAATATATTAATAAATAACATATTACGGATACTCCAAAAGCATCTGGAATTTGTATTCTATTCAAATTAAACCTTTACAAAGAAAAATATTAACAACTTAGCTGATTCATAAAGAATAATATTTTATTCTCTAAGGAATTACTCCGTCTTGGGCAAAAAAAATTATTTTAAAAAAATAATGCACTGCTAAATAACTGAGGGGCAATTATTTTTTCTCTGAGCTTTTAATGTGCAATTAAACACTAATTTTAATGTATGTTCTTTCAGAAAACCAGACTCTGAAAAACAACTAACAAGTTTATTGGAGATGAACACAGACATGATTGCTTCCGAGACAGAAAAGCAAGTAGAGGAACTGACAGAGTGCATAAGAACTGGAAGAAGTTTACCGGCACCTCTCTGAGGGCTTGTCTACCCGTGCTGCAAGCCAGGATGTGAATCTACAGCACACTAGCTTGTTGCACAGCAACTTGCATGGACCCTGCTACAGTGCAGTGAAAGCCCCAGACTGAATGTGGCTTAGCATACTGCTATGTAGCTTGCTAAGCTACACTCGCAGACTCTGACTGCACTGTAGCAGTATCCACATGAAACATTACTCTACGGCAAGCTGATTCACTGTATATTCACACAATGGATTGCCAAGAAGTAATTTGCTGTGTGACCAAGCACCACATACTAGAGGAGAATAATGGAACCAAAGGAGACTCAAAACCCATCATCTCAGCTATATACCTGTATCAAGAAGGTTCACTCACAAAAATATATTGGATTCAAATAATCCAATATTCAGTTTCATCAACATAGGGCAGAGATTCAGGAAATCCCTGTTCAAGAATAATTTAAAGACATGCTAACTTTAAGCATGTGTTCAAATACTGTCCTCAATCATGGAGTGTTACCAACTCTGGCAATTTTATTACAAGTTTTGACACTATTTCTGGAAACATGAGAAACTCAGCTTTCATTTAAAATGTCTAGCCCTTATGGAGAAAGGCTTGAAAATATGACATGAGTGTCTTCTAAAGGACCAAACAACAGTAGGCAAATAAAAAGAACCTAACATTTATCATTATTTTTAAAGATGATACTCTAGTCCATCTCATGATTTTTGAAGCCTGATTCATTTTTGAATGCTTGAGCTTCGCAACACTACAATAGGGATGTACCAAAGCATGTGGTTTCCTTAGAAAGGCAAAGCTTCTATTGTCTGCTTTTCTTCCCTCTTCCTCCCCTAACACTCACAAGAACTTCTCCCATTACAAGGTCAAAAAAATAAATAAAAAAAAAATCCATCCTCAAGTCCATTTATAAGTGTTGTTTTTATCACAGTGAGGTTTAATAGTCTTGGGAATAAATAATAAATTTGTGTATAACAGGCAACCTGAAACTGTCCTGAATATCAGATAGCACCAGTTCATAAAGACAACTGTCTGATGAGCAGACAGGCGGACACTGGACTCTGTTAAATCTTCCATGGTTGAAATGAAGAAAAACTGACCCTTCCTCTGCGTTTAGCAAACCTTTGATTTCTTTACAAGCTTATAAAATCTACCAAGTGAACTCAAGTCTCCTTTCCCTATTCCTGACACATTATCAGTATCTATATTGCTGTAGTACTCCACAACAAGCTACTGTAAACAGAAAGGAGATGCTGTGGTTTTCTTGCTATCCTACTGCAACAGCAATAAATCTTAGATGTCAGGTCCCATTTATCCAATACTCAAGTTCATGCTATAGACTTAAAAAAGGTCACTGTTGAAAGGAAAAATATACAGGGATTTTGAACAAAGTTAGTGCTGCTTATGAGGTACTCTTGGTATTTTCCCAGTTTCTTGAAGCATTTATTAATTTTGTAAAAAAAGTTTACTTGCATTTCCTGGATCACATGCCCAACAATCCCACAACAAGTATATATCAACCACACAGTTCACCCAAATGAATCCTCAATTAAAACCAAATTATTCTCCTGTCTTAGACAACTCTACCTCTTCCATTACTCACTAAGCCATAGGCCGAATTCCACAATCCCACTTTTTAGACAACCTTCTGCAAAACCTCCTGGCTCTCTGGAGAACGAGCCAGTGTTTCAACTTAACGGTTTATTATTATGAGTACGCTGCCTGTATTACACACCAGCTTTTATTTCTTCTTTTTTCCAATCAGCTTCTAAGAAGTGCCATTGATTGACCTAGATTTAATTTGTTATAAAAATAATTTCAATTGATAAGAGTTTATTTCCATTTTAAGTATGAACACTAGGAATTCTAATAATTAATAATGGATTCCTTTTTTCTCCCCTCCTAAAATGCTGAAAGACTACCAATGGTGCTCAGATAACACAAATAGAACATGGATAAACATGAATTTTATGTGGGTAGTTATCTGCAAGCAGGAGAAAACAAAAAAGTTAAAGATCTCACTGATGATGTAACACCGAAGGAAACAAACTTAAATGTGACATACCAATTTGTAAGTGGGTAGGGGAAAAATGGGTGAAATTCTGGACAAACCAAGAATTTGGCACCATCCTTTTAAACGCGAAGCAATTATCAAAATAAAAATAATTTTGACGCTTCCATTCTCCTCCACTTTGTAACCATATATTCATCTAACAAGGAAATTAATCATTACAAAGTGAAGGGCTTAAAAACTCAACATACACAACTTGGAAAAACAATTGAAATACCAAAACAAAAGAAAACAGGAGGTAGGGGGCTCAAAAATTAAATTAGTTGAAATCAAAGTATCTTAACAAGCCTGTAAATCAGAAGGATTTACCAGAAGATCTCACTTCATTCAGCAACTGGATAATTCAGTGAACCCTGAACAAAATCTAATGAAATCAAAGTGCATTATCAGGCATAACTCATTAAGAACAGAGTGAAGGTCAACAAAGTTCACATTCACTGAACAGCTACATTACAAAACACTACACGGGAAAAGCAAAAGAAATGTCACAAAGCTGCTACAAGTTTAATATCATAAAACAGACAGCTCTTTCCATTCAATGACCATGTGATCTTTTTTGGTAAGATTAGATTAAATTTGAGGTTATTTAAATAAACAAGATTTTATTCGACTTCTGATAAGATTGCCAAATACAACACAAAGCCCAAATGTACTTCTATTTGTTCAGAATTGGATTCAGGATTTGGTAAAGATGGCAAACTAGACTCTGCTTCATTACTAAAAGGTAAACATCTGGAAATCAAATAAATCATTATTTGACCACGGCATTGCAAAATATCTAGTAACATTGTTTTACACAAGTTACATAAGTAAATTCCTAGATAAAAATCTAGATTAAACTTGCATTAAAATGGGAGTATATATTAGTAATATATGGATAAAAATTCAGTAATGTGGTAATTATCCCAAAAATATGCATTACTAACCAAGGAAATTCAGAGTTAAGTTGAAAAACTAAAGAAATCCAAACATATTAAGGTATGGAAATGTACAGTTATGAAACCCAAACAATCTTAAATCTGCCATGCAATTTCCATACAATACTGATGTGTGTTAATGTTCATAGAGCCAGGAAAAAGAAAATTATTTTTTAAGACATTAGATCCCCACTCCATCCCTTCAAAAAAATAAAAATAAAAAAAAGTCATTAGTAGCCAGAGTTAAGGCTGAATGGCTTAACTGTACCATTTCCAACCTTAGCATATTTGAATTTCTTTTAAATTGAATGCTAACCACAAATGTCCTGAATTTGTAACACTGACACACTGCACCCCCATGTACACTCTTATGGTGTGATTGTGTAACGTTCATGTTCACCTATACAGTGTAATTGTGTATTGTTTAATGCAAAGATGTCACGTAAGATTTTTTGGAATGCTCTTGGCATAATAAACATTATTGTTATAGTAGTATGTTTGTTGCAATGTCATGTGTATGGTTATGAGGCTTCGCTATGTAATATTCCCAACTACGTGTCTCGTGGCTTTAGACAGATCTAGGCAAAACTCTACAGAGCTGAAGGGCGGTTCACACCTCATTCGGACTTGTATAGCACAACCCACCTTAGCATTCCAGGAACAAAGAGCTGGCCCAGACGTCAACAAATCCACAAAAAAATCACAGTGACCCATGGCTTGGAGGGAACCAAGCACAGATACTCTTTGTCACCTGACCCTGAAAGGGGTGGGGGTGGGAGAGGCGAGGCCTCAAAGGGGGGCGAAGGAACATGTTAAAAAGGAGAGACATTTTGCAATTTCTCTCTCTCTTCCATCTCTATCTAAAAACACCACAAAGCAACTGAAATGCTGACCCAGGGGAGAGCTTGGCTGGACACACACCAGCCTGCCTGTGGTGAGAATCATCTAAGACTGTAAAGTTGCTGAAAACGTCACTCTTAATTTATGAAGTGATTTGCCTTTTATTTACTTGATTTACTCTGACTTATAATCACTTAAAATCTTTCTGTACTTAATAAATTTGTTTGTTTTATCTAAAGCAGTGCATATGGTTTAAGATGTGTTAAGACTCCATTTGAAGTGACAAAGCTGGTGCATATCAATTTCTTTGATAAACTGACAAACCAATAAGATTGCAGTGTACAGTGGGCAGCACTGAACACTGTAAGACAGCACTTTCCAAGGCTGCATCTGAGACTGGCGGTGGTGGCCGGAGTCACAGTAGTGCATTATCACAAGAGTGGCTGGCCAGAAGCACTCACTCATTTAATTGAGAGCAGCTTGCTTGCTATAGGCTGTATGTGGGCTGACCCAGGAGTGGGGTTTCACACAGTGGGGCAAGGTAAAACGGGCTCCAGGAATGAGGGATTGTGGTGACACAGCAAAACACCAATCCAGATTGTAGAGGGGAACGTCACAAACACCTATTATGGAGATTACTACAACATTCCTGAAATATTTTTTACCTTTAAATTACTCATATGTACCCAACCTCAACTCTAGTTTAATGTCGTTTTTAATCTAGGAATTACCTTTTTCCCCAAATTAAATATGAACACTAAAAATAAACCAATAAATAATGTTAGGAAATATTTCTAGTGATTTTTTTTTTTGCAATTAAAAGAACGCTTTTTTAAACACTTGTGGTTTCCTATTGTACCCAATGGGAATTAAGTTGATCTGCTCAGGCAAAATATTGCCCTGCTAAGGGCAGTTTGACTTAAGGCCACTAGCAACAGTTGGAAGTAGTAACCATTATTAAAAAGGTCATCTGAACTGAGGACATTTCCAGTCTCATTCTCATTGAGAATAGGGGATGGCAGACATTTTAAAACAGGGCAGTTTGTGACGCTGTGTAGATTGAGGTGACCATTTATAATATTTATATCAATATTGCAAAATTAAAATAATTCGTACAAGTACATGTCAGGTACCATATAATTCACTAAAAACTGAAAAACACATTTATATGTATGTGTAAATTTTGTATTACAAGTTCTAAATACATATGGAATATTTGTATTTCAACTTGTGCTGTGTTTCTGGGTGTCACCTCAGACAGGATGGCAGCAACACTCAGGCCTGGTCTACACTGACGACAGAGGTCGACGTAATGTCACTTATATTGAACTACTAAAGCATGCATCTACACTGGCACGTTAGTTCCATCGACTTAAAGAGTGGTAAAAGTCGACCTAATAAAACCACCTCCGCAAGTGGTGTAGCACGTAACTAGAATTTCATGGGTCCAATTTGCAGAGCGTAACGTAATTAGATGTTAATGGCCTCCGGGACCTATCCCATAATGCCCCGTTGTGACTGCTCTGGACATTTTTGCTCTGATGTTACGTGGCAGCTCCTCGCCAAAAACACGCCGCTTCTACGAGGAGCTGCATGCAATTCTTGGTGGTGATCCCACCACAGTGCCGCCACTCAGCATCGATACCTTTGCTGGATCCCAGTCCAGGGAGAATGATGAGGATTCTGTGATCAAGGAGGAGGAGAAGAGCAGGGTGCAGGAGAGCAGAGTGTCCATTCTCCAAGACAGCCAGGAACTATTCCTGAACCCAGAGCAATCCAGCCACACACAGGACAGCAATAATGATCCCAGGGAAGGCACATCTGGTGAGGTTTTTTGTTTTTTTTTCCTTCTTCTTAGCAGTTACGTCCTTGATACAATGTCTGAAATGGCCTTTTTAATGAGGGAAGGGGATTTCCGAGTCTTAGCGGACTTTCCTGGAGGGTTACTCCCGGAACAGATTATTTATGTGCAGTGGTATGCTCCGAGAATCATCCGCTGATATCTCAAGGAAACTTTCACGTAGGTAATCTGTTACCTTTTGCACAAGGTTTCGGGGGAGGACAGCCTTGTTTCTTCTGCCACGGTAGGATACTTTACCGCGCCACACTGCAATCAAATGAGCCGGAATCATGGCGGAACACAGCATAGCAGCATAAGGGCCAGGCCTGTACCCCACTACGTGCAGCAAATCTTCCCTTTCCTCCTGCATTACCCTCAGGAGACAGATATCACTTACAGTCACCTAGGGAAGACGACGCATGTTTAAAGTATACAAGCTATACAACTGATACCCTATACTTCTCTAGTCCCCTTTCTATGGTCATACTGACTCAGCTCAATAATTGTCCAGATATCGGACAATACAATTTACCCGCAGTGTCGTCAGATCAAGTGTGCCCACTTCATCCCAAAATGGTCCCCTTAATAAAACCGTGGCGCCCTGTCACTCCTCTCATACTGGACTTTTGAACTGAGCTTTTTAGAGATAAAAAGGGCCTCTCTATAGCAGAGTAAAGTGCTCCTGGCTTACCATCTCTGTAACAGCAGAGCAAACCTTCTGAGATGCTCAGAATGGAATGCTTGTCTGGCTGAGCCTTATGCACACTAAAGGGGAGTATTTTTTACATTGTTGCAGTTGCTTCAGTTTTCTAGGTCTGCTAACGATGGCAACGTTGCACATTTCTTTTCTTTCTGTAGACACCTCGGTCTTGGCCCCCTCAAGAAGTGCTGCAGAAAGACTTTCGCAGATTAGAAAGAGGGGGGGAAAAAAATCACAGGATGACATGCTTGGCGAGTTCATGAACGCCTCTGTGGCCTCAGAGACAGAGCTCCGAGCGTGGAGGATGTCCTTCTCCCAGAACCTGGACATGGACAAACAGAATCGAAGATCTCTAAAGGAGCAGGATCGCAGTACACAGCAGGAGATGCTACAAATCATGTGGGATCAGGCAGACATGCTCAGGCTGTAGAGCTACAGGAAAAGTGGCAGCAGGACAGAGTCCTTCTGCAGACCCTCCAGAATGCTCCTCCGCCTATCAGTTTGCTGCCCTCCCCCACGCCCAAGCAGTCTCAGAAGAGATTGGCCAAACTGCAGTATGTGGTGCACTCCATCCCCATGGAGGCAAGCAGAAAGACATGGTGGCCCCGCTGAGAACTTTACTGCAAGCAACCACACTACCCCTTTCAACTGTGAATTAACACTCACCCTCGCCCCCACCAACTGGAATATTCATAAATAAAATTTTTTAGCGTTTCAGTACACGTCTCTATTAATTCATAGCTTGTTTGGGGAGGGATTTGGAGAGTACGGATATCGATGGCAAGGGGGATGGTAAGGAGAGGCACAAAACATACAGAATACATTACTGAGTGTCATTGCAGAACCTGTTTTTCAATGCTTTCCGAAACCGAATCACTCCACGGTTGGCTCTGAGCGCATTGCTGCCATCTGGCTGCTCAAAATTGGCAGCCAGTCTTTCTGCCTCCACAGCCCAACCCTGGGGAAACCTTTCCCCCTTCGCTTCACACACATTATAAAGAACACAGCATGCATATATAACTAACGGGATTGTTTTTCATTCATGTCCAGCCTAGTAAGGAGACCCCTCCATCTGGCCTTTAAACGCCGAAATGCACATTTCACCACCATTCTGCAAGTGCTCAGCCTGTTATTAAAACACTCCTTCTCGCTGTCAAGGTGGCCAGTGTACGGCTTCATTAGCCAACAGAGCAAGGGGGTAAGCAGGATCCCCCAGGATCACTATTGGCACTTCCACATTCCCGATATTAATTTTTCAGTCAGGGAAGAAAGTGCCTGCCTGCATGTTCGAGAACAGATCCGAGTTCCTAAATATGCACGCGTAATGCACCTTTCCAGACCACCCCATGCAGATGTCAGTGAAACGACCCCTGTGATCCACAAGGGCCTGCAACGTCATTGAAAAGTACCCCTTGCGGTTTACGCATTCTATTGCAAGGTGGTCAGGCGCTAAGATAGGGATGTGTGTGCCATCAATAACCCCCCCCCCCCCCAGTTTGGGAAACTGATCACAGCAGACCCATCCACTATGTCCTGCATGTTTCCCAAAGTCACTACCCATCATAGCAGAAGTCTATTGTTGACCCTGCACACTTGAATCATGGCAGCTCCCACTGTAGATTTACCTAGTAGTAGTAATAGTCAGGGGTTGCCAGCTTCCACAGAGCAATGGCCACTCGCTTCTCCACCATCAGAGCTGGTCTCAAGCGAGTATTCACGCACTTCAGGGCTGGGGACAGCTCCGTGCAAAGTTCAAGGAAAGTGGCCTTTCGCATATGAAAGTTCTGCAGCCACTGATCATCATCTTACAGCTGCATAATGATGCAGTCCCACCAGTCTGTGCAGAACCGGCGCTCCACCAACTGCAGATGATGCGTAACAGCCTGCAGCGATGGGGAATTGTTCTGCTCAGTGGCTTGTAGCAGGGTTGTTTCTGTGATATTGCTGTTGTCTGTGTTTCGGGTTCTCACTCGCTTTGAAAATAATCCAGGATAAGCCGTGAGGTATTTGTGATGCTCACAATAATAGTGCAGAGCTGAGTTTGCTCCATGTCTCTGCAGCAATGGCGAGCGCGCGACGTAATCAAATGGTGCGAAAACTGGTTTCCTGTTTGTTTGGGGCAAGAAGGGAGGGGGAAGGAGCAATGCATTACAGGATAATGAAAATCTTCCCCACAGCCCCTGCGGCTAGTTGCACTGTGGGATAGCCACCCACAGTGCACTACTTTGAATGTCGACCTAAGCGTGGCGAGTGTGGATGCACAAGTCCAGTGCAAGGAGCATGGTGTGGACACGCTCTTGCGACTTCTAAAAATCGGCGAGTGAAAGTCAAAGTCGACTACACTCTGCAGTGTAGACATACCCTAAGCCTGTTTAATGGCACATCAAGGGAACTCAAAGGTAGTAAGAATCCAGTGAAAGAACTCAGGGGCTGCAACTTATGAGTCACCAGGACATGTAACAACATGTCCTAGGACAGGGGACTCTGGGGCTTTTCCATTCCATGTGTTGTGTGGTTGTGTTTGGAGCAAGCCACATGGCAAAGTGACATAAAAGGCAGCTGCACCATCCCCATGTTGTCTTCATTCCTGCTTCCTACCTCTGGATCAACTCATCTACAACTGAAGCTGTGAAACAAAGGACTGAAACCTATCCAGGTACTAGATGTACACCAGAGGGACTATACAAGCCTGAAAACTCCATAATTCTACTCAGAATCTGATACATATTGACTTTACAGTCATTTGTATGTATCTGAGTGCTTTGACCATTTAATATTTCTTTTATTGTTTGTTTCTTTCCTTTTATACTAAACCTTCAGTTCAGTTACTGAAGGATTGGCTGGCACCATGCTATTATGGGTAAAATCCAAACATATTGATCTGGCAACATGGCTGACCCTTTGGGAGTCAACAGAACTTTTTGGCAAAGGGAACAGAATCTAAAATAACATATCTCTTTATTGGACCTAGGTGCTAACTGGGGGCCAGAAACTGAAATTCAATAAAAGGGGCTGTGTTACTTCTTTTTATTTCTTGATAGGCAGTGTGGGAATCAGAGGCACTGTTTGCAGCGGGATGGTGAATCTAATTGCAGCGTTAGCCACCAGTTTCGGAGAATCTGCTCTCCTTTTGCAGCTGATCCTGACCTTGGCATTTTCAGGTGGACTGGGCTCAGACGGGTCTCACGGTTCTTCATGGAATTCTTTGTTGAATAATACTTCGTAGTCCCATTCAGTTCAAAGGGGCTGATCTGTGAAGTAGTGTGCTAATCAGATTGATCAAAAATAAGAATATAGTCCTTGAATATCCACATTCCCCGTTCAAGAAGGGTGGAAATCAATTTGGGATAGGGATTAAATTGGTTTACTGAATATATTTCTGCTAAACTGATAAGTGAAAAAGTTCTGCTAATATTTAAATTGTCTTCTTTAGGTATTAATATCTCATTGAAATGAAAGGGTTCATTTGCACAAAGGGCATATTTTTTATCATGGTTGTGACTGTGCTTGAGCTTTTGATAAATGGTCACAAAGTTACTTTGGTTAGATACTTGGATATGACAATAGATGGTATGAAGTTGAGCTGAGCTGTCAGGATCTTCTTTCACATCTCATCTTTAACGATTTGGCCTTTTGTCAGATCTGGTCAGGAGGTGTCTTGTTCTCAGTTTAAGATGCTGCTGTTTTCTTCTTTCCTCTCAAGTAGTTATGTGCAGTCTGGATCTAACTGAATTCACTAACTGGTGTACAAGTAACTATGTCCTTTTATTCTGGAAGTAAACTCTACATTTTCCCATGTGAATAGCTGTGAGCTTTCCTTAGTTTTGAGTCATTGTTGAAATTAAGCTTACTTTTCATTTACTTTTTTTATATTCAACTTATTTTTCACTTTTAATATACATTCCGGTTTTTTCTGATTCTTTAGTACTATTTCCAAGATATGTTAATGATTTCATCCACTTAACCCTGATCTCCATAGTTCAGATCAAGTAGTACCTACATTGTTACATTTGAATTAAAGTAGAACAAAGAATACCACAGAAAATACTTGAAACAAGGGAGTCAATGGTTTTGACTCACAAACAGAAATGGATAGCATGTATTTATCAATAGTTCAGGGAAGCAATGTTGACACGTTTCTTATTATCTTTTCCACAGTTCTAAGAAGATAGTTTAGAAAATGCAGCAAAAATATTAAGCCATCTTTTTAAAAATTACAGTCCTTTACATTCCAATTGTTACAAGAGCCAAGAATATTGTTTCTTGAAAGATGAAAGATCCTTACTATCTGTAAACTGCTTAAAACAGTAATTCAACTGTTAAGAATAATTTTATTCTTAATATTTAAGCAAGGCAAAAGCTTAATACACTGAAGAAATATTTACCTTTTTGACTTATTCCTCCCCGCGCCACAGATATCCGTTTAGAAAAAGATAACATACTAATTTCTATTAACAATTTCATTGGCTGACCTAAAATGTTGGCTGATAAATATTGTTAGTTCTACAGTGACCAAAGCATTCTGGGAAAGACTGACAGAAAGAAAGAAAAATCAAGCAGTGTTAAGAGAGTAGTGAGACCTGAATGTTTGAACTGATTTTCATGTAGCAATCCTAAAGATTTCAGATATAGTCATACTGTAAACACAGGCTTCTGAGACTGCCATACCTGTAGTTGAGTAAGTCCTGTGATGTTCAGTCCCACAGTTAGTGCATAACATAACCATCTTATGCAGTAAGTGTTTACCATCATGTAGGATTGGCCCTTTTATGATTGGATTTTAGTTTACCTTATTTAAAAAAATACAAAATATTGTTTTACTGTCACAAATCTTTCCACTTCAATAGAATACAGGTCAAGTCTTTTAATTCATTGTCAAGACTTGAGTTTAGACTCTTGGACTACCTGTGTTTCTCCTGCTAAAGCCAGTATGCCTAAAGTAGTTTAAGGCAACTCCTACTCTGCTTTAGCTTTCTGTGAAGACATCGACAAATGGAGTAACATAAAACTCGAGAGCCAGAAATTAGGTCTTGGCAGGAAAGACGACTGCATTCATCTTTAAGTTCTTTTTTGACCAATAAAAATTGTAGACACTACATGATTTTTATTGGAATCAAACTCTTCATGGCATTAGAGGTAAACAATATTCTTGTTTATTAAAATCTGCTTTAAAATTGTACTGTCTATAGACAAGTTCTATTTATCTTTAAATTATCAGGTTTCAAAAAAATTGCTGTTAGTTCCACTACTGGGAAATTGAAACAAGAATCTCAAACTATTAAACTGACAAATCCTCCAAAAGCAAATCAAATACATTTTATGGAAGCGTGGCTCATATGTGCTGATTATCTGGGAAATGAACAACAGCACTTACATTTGCTTAATCAACATGAGTCCTAGTTTTCTGAGGATTTAATTCACAGTGATATACAGAGTCTTGTACCATGAAAAGAAGAACATCTAGAGGCAACCACTGAACAAGAACTGCCTTTTGTAGAGAATTTGTTTACACACATCTTAATTGTGTACAATTATTGGATCATACTTTGAACAAAATTAATTTTTCTAGAAATTCGCACTTTCTATATAGCATTTCTGCTTGGCAAGGTTTTCTTTCCAGTATTTAAAAACCTTTGCTAAACTTTGATTTACAAAAATTGCTTTTACAGAGAATTCTGGGCATGAAAAGTACATTTTGATAGGAAACATTTTAGGAAGTTTATTATTCTGCAAAAGATACTTGCAATTTGTAGTCAACTTGCACAACCTTTGTCTTGCCAGCAACAGATCACTCCACTCATCAGGATAAACAAAATTCTGTCTCTATTCTCCAGCAGCTCCCCCATCTCCAACAGAATATATCCTTAGAATTAAAAAGTGAACACAAATCTGGAGAACTACAGAGTAATTCCAGGGTGGCCCTCCAAGCCAGGAGCCCTTTGGAGAACAACAGATTTTAAATAAAAGACAAAATACGTATTTCTATTCCAGACAAATGTGTAGACAGAAGTTCTGGTGTCAGTGAGAGAGCTCTTCTACCGTGACAGACTCAAATTAATCTAAGATGATGTGCCATCCTCCTGGCTCAATGCATGCTAACACCCTATGGGCAGGCGTAGTTATCCACTATGTATGCCTCCCATAGCAGTATAGACACCCTAAAACTTTTATTGGACATTAAAACAAGATGAATAAAATCAGATTTCCTAAAACTTAGCTCCTGTATAAAGATATCTGACCTCAATCTCCCCTAAAAAATACAGGACTCTAAATGCTCTGATTAGGACAGAATGAGAAAAGGTAGATGGCCTGATTCCTAGGCAAAATGAAGATTAAAATTAGGGATAGTTTCAAGGGAAATTCACTACTGTAAAATTAATAAGGAGAACGTAAATGGCAAAGCCTAATTTATCTGTGAGCCTGCCAGTTACAATACCCTGAAGTGAATGAGATACCCCTCCATCCACTCCAATGAAGTCACCACTCCTCTGGCTAATGTATTGTATCTCTCCCTGCTTATTGACAGAAAGGACAGCAGTTGAATTGTGAATCATGGCAGATCATCATGTGAGTTCAGAAGTGCAACAAATGCTGTCTTGAGCTTGAAAGGTTGATGTGCGGCTTCTCCTGTTTTTTTGGTCAAAACATTAAAAGACAATCACTGTTGAGACTAGTGATGTTCCACCATATTCTTAAACAGAATTCCTTTTCAGAGTTTAATGGATTACCTCCATAACTAGAGTTATTTGATAGGTTCAAAGAAGTACTGAACTACTGAAATTACCATTTTTGAGAAGTCAGGTCTGCAGAAGGGAGGGGGGCGGAGATCTAGAGGACTTTCTGACCCAGGAAACTAAGCTGCAGTAAGTAGATTATCACTCATACTAAGGGCTAGTCTACATTAGAGAGTTTTTTAGACAAAAGTCCGCTTTTCTCAACTAAACAGTGGAGGTGTACAGACTAAAATGCTCCTCCCACTGATGTAACTCCCCTGCTATGCTGACATAATAAAACCACCTCAACAAAAGATGTAGAGCTTATGTCCGCTTACTTAGGGCAACACAGTGTCAATGTAGACACTGCGTCCCTTACATCCACTGTAGGGCTGTCATTCTTGTCAATTCCACCACTCTGCTGGAGCAGTGAAACTCCCCCGCTCCGAGAGTTGAGTAACTGGTCTCTGCTCCTGGATGTGTGCAGGGTAGAGAAGCCTGGGCACTCCTCCACCTGCAAGCCTGGCAGCCTTGTCAATTTCACAACTGAGCTGTGAAACTGACATGGTTGCCTGGTTCCTGGAACAGGGAGGGGAGAAGGCTGCCAGGCTCCTGGTGGGGAGGGGAGAGGGTGTTCAGAAGCCATGACAGCTGGACCCCATTCTCCAGGGGCAAGAATCCCTGGGTGGCTTCCCCCTGGGAATGGGGGAGCCTCAGGTGGCTTCCCCCAGCTCCCGGCAGGGAACAGGAAACATTGGGGGGGGGGGCGGGGGAAAGAGGATAGAGACAGCCAACCAGGTGCCCGTGAGGTTCCCAGTAGGGAGCCGAGAGACCAGACTCTCAGTTCCCCACGCTGCTCTTTAGATCAGTGGAAGTGCTTCTGGTGAGGACACACTCCACTGACCCCAAGGAGGGTAGTGTGGACATCACTACGTTAGGTTGACTTATTTTTCTAGTATAGACAAGACCTTAGTGAAGGACTTCTGTGGCACCTGGAGAGTGAATTTGTTAAGACTATGATGAAAGTGTAGCGGTTATCTGTTCCTCTGAATAGGGAATGGTGTCTGGGTGGGTATCAAAGAAGGTACCCAAAGGTCAATCAGTCTATAGAAGCAAGAGTTTGTATTATTGTTCACTGAACCTCTTCTGAGAGAGCAGATACACACAGTCCTGAACCACATCAACAATCTTCTAACAGGACTTTCACCAGCTAGTTGCCCAGACAAGGCTCAAACAGAGGAGTGGCGGGAAAGAGATAAAAGTGATTTTCTCCTAAATTCTACCTACAAACTAAAATGCAAATGACAGTAGACTGTGCAGATCGTAATATGCGCATCCCTATTTCATGCATGCTGTGAACAGTAGATAATGTTTAAAATCACTGAAGCCTTGTCTACACTAAAATAATAAGTCAACGTGACCTATAGCCACCACTATAATTACAGCAGTGGCAGATGTCCACACTGCTCTCCTGGGGTCAGTGTACTGCGTCCTCACCAGCGGCACTTCAACCAACCTACGGGGCAGTGTGGGGAGTTCAAACCCCCATTTCTTGGCTCCCTGATGGGAGCCCACAGGCTCCCGGGATCCCTATGGCTGCCCCCCCCACTCTCCGGTCCCAGTCAGGAACAACCACGCAGGGACTTCTCCCCTCCAGGTCCCAGCCGGGAGTCGGGCAGCAGCTGCCTGCATCCTGGCCCGCAGCAGGGAGCCTGGCTCGCAACAGCCCGCATCCTGCCCAGTCCCAGCTCGCAGCCAGGAGCTGGAAACCAGCCGCCCTAGCTTTCTTATCAATTTCATTGCTCCAGTGGAGCAGTGAAATTGACAAGAATGACAGCCCCTCCACTGCTGTAAGGGGACACAGCATCTACACTGACACTATCACCTTAGCGATGCCGACAAAAACCCTATACCTCTCTTCGGGTGGTTTTATTTTGTTGAAAAAACGGCAGTTTTGTCGGTGGGGGGTGATTGCAGTGTGTACATCAGCACCGTTTTGTCGACAAAAGCTGACTTTTGTTGACAAAACTCTAATGTAGACCAGGCCTGAGCTTCAGAGTCAACATCCGGACTGAGATAAATAGGAGAATTTCATGCCTCCCTCAGCTATTGTTTCAGGCTGTTTGCAGAGGCAGACACACTATTGTATTGGTGTAGCTGCCGTAGATTTTGAAGTTTATCTTCATAATCTTATGGGGAAGTGATTTTCTCCCCACAGAAGAAATCTTGGACTCTGGAGCACAAAACAGCAGCCTATAGAAAATGTACAACATCGGAGTCTCTACAACCAAACAATTTAAGCTGTGTACACGTATGGACCACAAAAAGGTTTAAAGGTTTGCTAGCTTTCTGCTACTTACTCAGAGCGAACAGACCCAAGTCTCCTGAGTCAAGCAACTGAGGCTCACTGTTTTAGATAGAGAAGTCTTGAGCTCTATCCCTGCTGAAGATGGCACACCCCAGAATGTCATGTTATAGAAAAACAGGAACCTTTCCGGAGTGAGGAGCAGCTGCAACTCTTGAGACTCAGAGAGCCCTCTGGGTGTGGAGAAAATGCTAAATTGTAGTGTTGTGTACTGCAGTTAGAAGGTGACTCAGAGGTAAATAGAAACACCATTTGGTTTAATGGGATGCAGTGGATATAAGCCTTCAGATTCTACCCTGGCGATTAAATATCAGGTAGATTATCCTGAAGTGATGATTATGTCAGATCAAAAAACTGGGTTTCCTCAATCATTTCAGCAATGGGAATATTAATAAGTAGACTCCAGATTTTTTTTTTTGGTGCAGTTTTGATATTTGATTTGATATTTGGATGATGACGTTTTTGACTGTCAACTCTCCCCATCTGCTCGTTTGAAGAAGAAGCAATGAGAGGAAGTAAGCCTTCCTCTTGCAGAGAAAAATCTTTTTAACATTTTGTAGAGATTGACAGAATCCAACCAGTCAATTTTTCCCCACAGGAAAAACAGAAAAGAAGCAGCCTATTTCCCAGTGGAAGAGGAGATTTTAGATCATGAAATAAAAGTATTTTGCTGGTTTGGAAAATCTGCACTATGATGTCTTGCTGATTAGTAACTAATAATCTTCAAGTACCTTTTTTTTAAATTATTATTTAAATAACCAATGGAAAACAAACTTAAAATGTGAGTATAGTTTTTCTTACTGGATCACGTGGTCTATCTCTTCAGATAGAATATTTCGAGAATTTAATAGTAACAAATATGTCTTCAATGGTGTTAGCCTAACTATGCAATTATCACCTCCTTTTACACAATTTCTTGTCAAAAATTTAAAAATTAAAAAAAAAAAATGGGTGTTTTCCCCTAATCCAGGTAGTTTATCTTCTTTCCAAGTAACTGAACACGCTCATGTTGTAACTAGGGAAAAATCCAAGAAGAATCCAAACCCACAGCTACCCTCTGCCCCATTCCACATTGAAAAACATCTGGATTCTATTAAACTGTTAAGCAAGTAACATGGTGAATAGAGGAAAGTAATACAAGAAAAAGGAATCAGCACAAATTTTCCACACTGTTCAGTTTTTAACAGTTTTCAGCATAGTCTATGAAGTTTGTATGACACACTGTTTTTAAACTAATCTTTGCAGTTATTTAGGCAGATCAGTTTCCTCCCTCCAATACCACACTCTATTGAAAAAAAATCCTCCTTTCCCTAGAATATCACACTTCTGATGGTTAAGACAGATGTGCCAGATGGAATAATCGAATGATGGGGTTAGACGGGATCGCAAGAGTCACCCCTTGGGCACCCATGGGTTTGCATGGATTGATTTAGGAGAACATACAAACACAACAGAAAAAATGGTTACTTACCTGAACAGTAACTATTCTTCCAGATATGTTGTGTTATGTTGCAAATATATATATTCCACAATAGGCCCAATACACTCAATGTGGAGACTTTTGCTAGTATTACCACTAGGCAGCACATGCACCTGTCATTGTTGTGCAGGAGCTGAGGGCATAAAACGGGCATATCCGCCTCCTCCCCTCTCCATTCCGCCACACCGCTATGTATCTAATATCTGAAGCACTGGGAAAGGTGGGATGGCGCAAAATATATCCCAAAGAACTACAATTAGTTACTTACCTGTACACTAGCTTTGTTCCTTTGAGTAATTATGCACATATATATTCCACTGTGGGTGGCTCACCAACAGTTTCCTTACAGGTGATGAGACTTCAGACTTGACAAAAGATTAACGCCAATTTACTGAAATTAATGTCAGCTCATAATGTCCGGAAAAGTTGTATACAAATGTTTCTCAAGAAAGCAGATGAAGTGGACTGAACCCTGTTGGCTATTACACTTAGTGGAGAAGAGACTTTAGCAAGGTCATAGCACAGCTCAATGCAATCAGAAAACCAGTGTGCAATGCACTGAGTTGTTACTGGTTGACCTTTAATTCTCTCAGCATAGGCTACAAAGGGTCTGGGAGAGGATTTTAAGAACTTTGTGTGGTCCAGATAAAATGCCAAAGCTCTGCTAACATCTAAGGCATGAAATTTTTCTTTAGCTTTGGAAGAGTGGGGTTTTGGGAAAAATACTGGAAGGTAAATGGTTTGAGTCAGGAAGAAAGCTGACATTACCTTTGGCATAAACTTAGGGTGCAGTCTGAGCGAAACTTTGTTTTTATGGAAGAAAAGGAAGGTTTGCTAGAAAAGCCTGAAGCTCCAAAATGTTCCTTGCCAAAATGACCGACTAAGAACACTGTCTTTACAGATAGTAGTGGCAGAGAAGGTGTTGTCTGACATTCAAAGAGGTAACCCATTAATCTAGATAGGATGAGATTTAGCCACAGTTTACACTTACCTGTAAATTCAGCAGCAGTCGATGGGAGTTATGCAAGCTACGCAAAGTAGCTTGTGTCAACTGCTGTGCTTCCCTTCTGCGTGCCGTCTTCACGGCACTGCGCCGATGGGAACCGTAATTCCTGTCGACGCAGCGCTATGCCACTTGAGGGGGTGGATTTACTGCATCGACTTCCTTATCGATTGAGCGGGTCTACACTGATCCCTCAATTGACCCAGAAAGATCGATCTGATGGCAGCAACTTTGCTGCCGTCAGTATAGACGTACTCTTAGATCCCATGAAGTGTGGACATTATCGACCAACTTTAGGAATCTGGAAACAGCATAGCGAAAAAAGATAGAAAAGCCATTAACTGGTGGATGTACTGCAGAGATGGAAGCCAAGTGGACTCACTGAAGCAACTGAAATGTGTGAGAATTTCAGATGCAATAAGCAGTCCAGTAGGTTTCTAAATTCCATGTAATTTGGTGATAGTTGATACGGTTCTCAAATCTGGGTGGAATCTTTTCAATTTTTCTCCATATGTGGTTCTGGTGGAATCCTGTCCACTGCTTCCCAAGATGGCTTGAAGATCACTTCAGAACAATTTCTCGTGAGTACTCGACCAAAGATCTTCCATGTGGTGAGATGGAGAACTTGGAGGTTGGGATGCACAGACTTGCCATGGTTTTGAGACAGGAGATATCCTCAACTAGGTATAAAGTTATGGGTGACTGGATGAAAAGTTGATATACGTTCTTGAACCAATACTGTCTTGGCCAAGCCGGCACCATAATGATTCAGGTTGCCTTCTCTCTTTTCAGTTTCCTGAGCACTCTTGAAATTAGAGGGATTGGAGGGAACGCACAGAGCAGATGATTTGAACAGAGAAAAAAGAAAGGAATTGGTTATGAAACCTGGCTTGTGACCAGGCCTGGAACAAAACCTCCTGCATTTGTTGTTCAGGTTGGTTGCAGATAAGTGGGATTCCCCCACTGATGAATATCTGGAAGAGAAGACCCTTCCTGATTGACCTGCTCATGCTAGTCCAAGGGTTTTCAAAGTAGAGGTTCTGACCCATCAAGAGGTCGTGAGGTTATTGGGAGGGTGGGGGCGGGTGTCGGTCGCAAACTGTCAGCCCCTGTACATGCTAGTAAGGATGGCATGGAATGAAGGGATCATCAGAGTCTGAAACATTTTCAAAGGGGGTCCCAGCAAAAAAAAGTTTGAGAACCCCTGCGCTAGTCTATAGAGTTGCCACTGAGGGAATCTGCCATGGTGTTCCTCATCTCTGGAAGGTGAAAAGTTTTTAGCAAGTCATTGTTTCTTATACAGAGATTTCCCAAGTGATCGCTTTTTGTCACAGCTGAAACAATCTTCCTCTTGCACATTCAGATAAAACAGCAGTGGTTTTGTCTGTGAGAACTGAACCACTTGGTTCCTTATGGTGGACATGAATATCTCGCAAGCCCAGTAAAACAATTCAAAGCTCCAAAACATCTATGTGAAACAAGACCTCCTGAGGTGACCAAAGAGCTTGCACCCAAAGTTGACCGAGATTGGCTCCCAAGCCTTTAATAGATGTTTCTATTACAAGCTTCATATCTGGTTCTGCGACAGTAAGTGAACCCTTTTGCATACATTCAGAGGGGTCCAACCTCCAGTCCACGGACTGAAGCATTCTTTCAAATACACAAATCAGCACGGGCAGTCAATATACCGAGTAGAGCCAGGCCTGCAGACAGCAGAGCTGAATTGTGTGGCATGTGGAGTCACATATGCACGCAAAGCCATGTGACCCAGTACTTGTAAACAGGAACAAACTGTTGTCCTTTAGGTTGGATTTGAGGCTTTTGGATAGACACACCTTGGACTGACATACATGTCTGCAGGGAGATTAGTTGTGGCATTGATGTTTACTCCTATGAAGGTTATTCATTGTCAGTTTTAACTTTGAACTGGTCCTATTTAGTTTCAGTCCTAGACAAGTGATGAGCTGTCTAATGACAAAGATACTCTTTTGGACTTGGATGCTTGATTTTCCCCGAACTAGCCAATCATCCAGGTAAGGAAATATCTGGATGCTATCCCAGCACAAATGTGCTGCTACTATGAACGTGTACTTGGTGAATGCACTCCGGGCTGATGATAATCCCAAGGGAAGCAATGTGCATTGGTGTGGCTGATGCCCACTATGAATTGAAGGTACTTCCTGTGGCCAGGAAGTCTTGCCATGTGAAAGTAAATATCCTGAATATGAAGGGTGACATACCAATCTCCAGGGAAGGGATAATAGAAACAAGGGGACCAGCCTGAACTTCATTTTCTTAATATATCATTTTAGTTTTCTGAGGTCTAGAATGGGACCAAGACCACCAGTCTCTTAGGGAAACAGGATATACTGGGAATAGAAACCTTTTCCCTTTGTGTTGGTAGGAAAATGCCTCTATTGCTGCCAATTCTAAGAGACTCATTTCCTAAAACAACACAGTCTCATGATAGGGGTCACTGAAAAGGGAAAGGGAAGGTAGGATGGGGAAGGGGAGGGAGACAAACTATATGACACATCCCTCTCCTTTACAGTGCTGAGTACCCATTTTGTCCATTAAAAACTCTCATTGTAAGAGAGATAGGCACTTCTCAAAAGGAGGAAGGTGAGATGTGGTCAGAGTGCTGTCGTCAACTGAACAGTCAAAATGGGTGCTTTGAAGCTGAAGAGGTCTGGTGAGAATAGCCTGCTGTGGATGATACCAACTGGTGATGTCTAGGAAGCTTAGATCTTCTTTGGCAGTGTCCAGAGACTTCTGATGAGAAGTTCTGTAGTGCGATTGGGGTTTAAACTGTCTCCCCTTTTTTACTGAGGGGTAGACTCCCAGTGAACAGTGAGTCACATAGGAGTCTTTTAAAGTGTGCATGGCATCACCTATTTTCTGAGGAAACAGTCTGGACCCCCCTAAGAGTCTACACTTACTGGAAATTCAGCGGCAGTCAACAGGAGTTACGCAAGCTATGCAGAGTAGCTTGCGTAACTCCTGTCGACTGCTGTGCTTCCCTTCTGTACACCACCTTCACTGCACTGCACAGACAGGAACTGTGTTCCCATCGACACAGTGCTACGCCACTTGAGGGGGTGGTTCACCAGCATCGACTTCCTGATCGATTGAGTGGGTCTACACTGACCGCTCAATCAATCCAGAAATATCTGACAGCAACGACTTTGCCGCCATCACTAGAGACATACCCTTAATCTTCAGTTGTGTTCTGTAGCTCCTGCAGGATGCCCAAGGTTTGCAGCAAATAAGAGCTTTCCAGAGAGATGGCAATAACTATGGAGTGTGACGCCATACCAATGGCATCGCCAGCCACTCAGACTGATGCTTGAGCACTGAGGCATTCTTCAGAAACTATTGCTAAAAACTATTCTCTGTACTCTTAAGGCAATTGTATGGGCAAATTTGGAAATTGCTGCCCAACTAATAAAAGTGTATTTAGACAACACTGCCTCATAATTAGCCATCCTCATGTGAAGGTTAGCAGTGGAATAGGCCTTCCAGGCAGATAAATCCAATCTCTGAAACTCATTGTCCTCTGGAGTAGTTATAGGGTGAGACTGCCCAAAACCAAAACACTCATTAGCAGCCATAACCACCAGGGAATCCAGAATCAGCTGGGTACAGAAACAGTTGAAATTTTGCTGAGGCATGTGGTAGCATCTGTATGCCCATTTTTCAGTATGTGGAATGGAGGTTGGGGTCTGCCAGAAGACATTGGCTAGTTCCAGCAAAGCTTCATTACTAGGAAAGGCAACCCTTTCCCGGAAGGGATGTCTGTATGTCTATACGCTATCCAAAAGCTCGTGTGAGTTATCTTCTAAAAGCACTGCCTGCACTCGTAGGGAGGTGGCCACCCTTTTAATAAGATATTGGAAGACTTGAAAGTCTTCTGAAGAGGGAGAGGTTGATTCCAGGATGATGGCCTTATCCAGAAAAACTGAGGAAGTACATCTAGGAGTTCCTCTCCATTATCTACCCTACTTTAATAGGTTCCAAGGGAGGAGGCTGAGGGATGGGAAAAGGGACTTCTCTGGTGGTTTATGGTACGGAGGAAGGGACCCTTCTCCTAGAATTGCATTTCAATAGAGATTTAGACACCCTTAGAGCAGTCCAACATGCCCAGTAGTCTAGTCTTTGAAGTGCCCATGGTAGTGGGCACCATACTGAAGCATCCTTATAAGAAGGCCAATCTTGACTCTTAGGTTTACTATCTCTAGAATGAAATCTATAAGGTGACCTTGACCCAAAAGATCTCAGTGGACATACTGATCTTTTGTTATCCAAATCCAAAGAAGAGTCGTAGCTCTCTTTGGTAAAAGGAGGGGCAGTCCCCATCGGTGTTCAAGGAAGTCTCGGTATTAGAGATGCCTACTGTTGACCTAATGGCACCAACAGAGCAGCAGCACTGAAAGGGACCGATTTAGGCACGTGAGGTACTCAGAGCACCGAAGAGTAGATCAGATCCAACGAAGCCATTATTGTGGGCAGAAACAAATAAGTCAGAGAAAGAAATGGAACCACACCAATAAATGACAAACGATACTGGCAGTGCAGACCCTGGACCGTATAACAGTGGAGAGTTCACTTATGGTAGGCACAGGAGGTCCTGTGCTGCAAGGAAGGCCTGCAGCTGATGGCACCGAAATTGGAGGTAAATGTTCAACTGTCTGAGCTGGCAGTGCCAATGGTGCCAGAGTCGATGATGCCAGAGAAGAGGATCCCAGTAAGAGTGAATACACTGATCTTGATGGTCCAGAAAGAGTCCGAGTCAACAGTGTTGCCTCAGACAGTTCCAGTGAGTATCCATGCATGGGACTAAACCTTGACACAGCACCAGAGAACTTTCTAGAAGTTTTCTTATGAGATGAAGATTGGAATATTGACCACCAGTCAGGAGTCAGATGAACACTGAGTAAACCACCAGGGACAATCTATGTCGTTTTTCTCCAGATTTGTGATTAGAATCTGGAGCAATCAGACAGACACTCCTCACTGATACAGAATCAGTCCTCTCATAATCGGGGTCCAGTTCCAAAGAGGGACCCATTGTCTCCTCCACAGTGTGGACCTGGAGGCAGAAATCCCTGTTTCTTAGCTCTGATAGGGAAGGAGGTATAAATGGGACATTTGTTCCTCACATGTCCCTCAACAAGAAAATTTAAGCAACTTTAATGCCTATCTGTGACAGAGATGATAATGACCCTGCACATGCACAGTTCTTAAACCCTGGGGATTTTTCATCCTAAATACCCCAATTTCTTGAAATTATAGAACCTAAACTAACAACACTAACTTACACTAACACTAAACTAACTACAGTAGAACCTCAGAGTTATAAACGCCTTGGGAATGGAGATTGTTCATAACTCTTAAATGCTTGTAACTTAACAAAACATTACGGTTGTTCTTTCAAAAGTTTACAACTGAACATGGACTTAATGCAGCTTTGAAACTTTACTATGCAGAAGAAAACTGCTGCTTTTAACCATCTTAATTTAAATGAAAAAAGCACAGAAACAGTTTCCTTACCGTGTAAAAATTTGTTCTAAACTTTCCCTTTAATTTTTTAGTAGTTTACATTTAACACAGTAGTGTACTATATTTACTTTTTTCTTTAGTCTCTGCTGCTGCCTGATTGTGTACTTCCGGTTCCAAATGAGGTGTGGATTGACCGGTCAGTTTGTAACTCTGAGGTTCAACTGTATATACAATTACACCACATTTTTTGAAAAGATGGCAAACCGAGGCTAAAAAAGTGACAGCAAGCCCCAATTCTTGCCAGGGACATTGAGAAGGAACTGAGAAGAAAGTGGCAGACATACCCTTTTAATGCCTCCATGAGTACAGCAGGAGCGCATACACCACTTACAGGTACTGCTGGCAGAAGTCTCCAACTTGAGGGCACTGGGCACCCATACATTGCCAGCGAAATATTTATATGCACGATCACTCAAAGGAGAATAGCAAATGTAAAAAATATTTTCTACATAAATGCCTCACCTCCACAAGTGCTAATCCACTGCTAAGATTTAACACTGTTCTCTCCAGAACAACTTATTCCCAAACTATTGATCAGATAACAATTAAATATACACAGGAGGAGACAACACAGGGACTTCCAGGTAAATCTTGCAGTCTTCATATATTCAGATTTACTGGTTACACAAAATGAATTTTCTGCTTTAGTCTACCACAAAATAGTGTATGTATAGCAGTACTCAAACATTTAGACAGAATGGGGCAAAACACTTTTTAAAAAAAAAAAAAAATCAGTCCTGGCATACTCTGTGACCAATTGCAGCTTTTTAAGGGCTCACCTGCATTTAAATACTCTGTATTGACAAGTGAACATTTTTCAGATGGCTAGATGACAAATCTCTCTGTCTGTTCCTTGGGGCAAATTGCTGCCATGATTTAAACTTTTAATACCCTAAAGTTAAGAGTGACCCTGCACCAAGTAGGCCTCTTTGACGTATAAGCATGTCATATCCACTTCACTATCATAGAATGGAAAGCCATCCAACTTTCCTTGGGTTCCTGTGGAGGCAAGAATGTAAGGGTCTTGATAACATACAGGAAGCGTCAAGTTCTCCAGCTGAAGAGTGATTTGGGACAAAAGATGGTCAGTAAGTGGTCAAACTCCTGTGAAAGAAATTTAATCTTATGAACAGATTTCAAATCCACCTTGCACCTGTGGAAAATGAAGGAGAATCCAGACGACAGGGCAGTAACCTCACTGATTCTAGGAGTAGAGGTTAAGGCCATAAACAAGTGCCTTGAAAGTTAACCAGCAAAAAGGAGGAAAATTAAGTTTTTCTTTTATAAAACATTAGAAATTAAAGCCTACCCTCCCTGTTCTTCTTCTAAAACACTATGGACATAATGTAAGCTTCCAAGGCCAAAGATGCCACACAGTTAAACATGACTGAGAAGGCAAATAATTTTATTCAGAAGGTTCTAATGTCTGCCTTTTGCTTATTTATACTTCTAACTTAAAATCCTATAAGCAGTTGGGAGAAGGCAGGGAGTTAAAGGCTGAGAAATCTCATAACTAGAGCTGGTGGGGAATTTTCCATGCAGTCTACACCAACGCAGTGGTTTTTCCATAGATGTAGGATTTGTTGAAAATGAAACTGTTAGATACATCCTTGGATTGACGAATGTTTAATCAAGAAATGTTCTTCAGGTCCAGGAAGGAATTTCTGGTCAAAACAAGAATTCCAGAAACAGCCAATAGCTGGGTATTTAGAGCACTCACCTGGAAGGCTGGACACGGATTCAAATTCATGGTCTGCTCAATTTGGAGCAAGCACCTGAACCCAGATCTCTTACATTCCAGGTGAGTAACCCCATTGCTGGGCTACTGGCTATTCCTCCCTCTGTGGTTTTCAACAAAAACACCATGCAACAACTTTGAACGGAACAGGAAATTTTACAGGACAGGAAAACCTTTTCCCACTCAGCATTATTCATCATACAAGACACCAAAATTCCCCCAACAAAGCCAAGAAAGAGTAACCATGATATTCCTGATAGTAAGGTTAAAAAAAACAAAGAGGAGAAGGTAAATTCTTATTGGCTCTTCCTAATATATCATAAAGGGGCGGAAAGAAGGAACTGGGGACCCGCGGGGTCGGCGGCGCCATATATACCGCGACATGAGCGCAGCACTCCAGGGGGCGCCAGAGCCGACCCTGCAGGGGTTGCTAGGGCAAAAAAGCTTCCGGAGACTCGTGCACGGGGCACGCACTCACCTATGTTGGAATGCATATGAGCAATCACTCGAAGAGAGAACTGCCAATACCCTCTCCCCTATTTTCAGGTCACTTTTAAAGTGACTATAGAGTTCCATATTTATTGGCTTGCAATTAATACACAAAGTGTACTCTGTTACAAGAAAAATAGACTTTTTTTTTTATACCTGCCAACTCTGCAAACTCAACCCTGGGTAAGAAAGTCAAGATGGGTTACTGTCTTGTACATCATCACCAGTAATTAAGTCTCCAAGAGAGTTTATGTTTCCACTTACACTGATGCAGTCCTACTACCTTCAGAGTGTTTGCAGAAGTGTAAAAGATTTGAACATAAGGAACATTTTTTTTTTTTTTTTTTTTTTTAACGTACAAGGAATAGAATCTAGCTGCTCATAGCTATGCTGACTACAGAAGCCAAAGTGTTTTTAAAAAATTAAAACAAGAAATGACTGAATATGCTCAAGCAGCACATCTGCTGAATAAAACTAAGTCATTTTTATGCAGTCACTTTTCACAGTAGAACCACACTTAAGTGAAAAACCTAGAGTAATACAGAATGGAGAGACTCAAAGGGAGCAAACCTAAGCAGAACTCAAAATAGGTTTATGTCTAATATTTGGGGGTTGTTTTTTTAAACAACCTGAAAAAAACCCCAGAAAACCAGACCTTAGCAGTCCCTAGGGCAGATGTCTGCCATTAAAGTACTAAGAGCTTGATCATAATCTAATCAATCAATCAATCTTTATTTAGAAGAAACAGCATACATGTGAAGCAGCAAAAACCTGATGCTTTCTGGAAGAACTAGAGAAGAAGGAAGTCCTAGATATTATAAAATGACCTGCTTATAGAGATGGGCCTGGATTTCAGGTAGGACCCAATAACTCTACTAGGTTCCGTAATACCTCAGTGAGGTATTACAGCTCACTGTCATAAACCAGTACTATATGTGAAAATTAGATGAGGCACCATTTTAAACCCTACAATAGGGTTTTCTCACATTGATGGAATGTCTAGCTGTGCCATGAAACAACTTCTCATCCTGTCAAATTACCACAAGCTCCCAGCCAGCTGGTGTGACAAGGACCAGGGAAGCTCCATCCATATGGTCAGTCCTTCACAAAACCCAGAAGGTATAAGGGAGATGGAGAAATTCACTTACAAAAAGGTCCTTTTCAGGGATTATTCTGTCAGAAAAAGGGTGGATAAACTCACCATGCGGCTTTTACAGCAATATAAATTTCAGTAATAGGTTGTTTTTGCCCAGTTCAACAGAAATTCTTCACAAGCCAGAAACTTGCTTCTGGTTTCTCCTTACCTGTTGTACAGCAAGGATTAACTACATTATCTGAAGGGGAGATATTCAGACACTGACAAATCAATGGGAGTTGGTTGCTAATACCCATTATGTGCCTTTGAAAATTTCCTCCTGAGCATCTGACAACTGGAAGATTGAGAAGATACTCTTGGAAAGCTAGAATCATTAAACCTACGACGTGCAAAGTACTCAAAGTACTCCTAGGGGAATTCTGCACCACTGCACAATGCAGAATTTGCACAGAATTCATGTTCTATGCAGAATTTCCTTTCTCCCTGAAGAATTGGTGCTGTAGAGCTGCGGGCCACCACTACAGGTCACTGGACCCAGCAGAGCCAACCTTCCCAGCTCACAAATAGAAGACACTGCGTGGGGAGGAGTATGGAGCTGGAGGGTTCTGGCAGCTGCAGTTTCTGGTACACCCTGAAGGAGGTGGTGTGCAGGAAACTCCATACAAGCCCAGGACCCAGCATCAGGCTATTTCTTCCTCTGGATCCTTGGGCTTGGGGGAGGCGGGGGTGTGTGCAAGTCCCTCGGGAGGAGGAGGTGCGGGTGTCTGGGATGAGGAGGTCCTGTGGCTGGGATCGGAGGGGGGGAGGTATCAGTGAAACAGGAACTGGGCTTTCATAGTGGTTTCTTTAACTCTATTCCTGGGGGAATCTTTTTTGTTCTTTGTATTGCTAAATATATTTGCCGTCAGGTATTTTGAAATAAATTTCCAAAATAATTGAAACTGGAGAGATTATATAGTGTTATTTTGACAAACATAATATGCAGAATTTGCACAATTTTAAAACATTGTGTGCAGAATTTTCAGGCGCAGAATTCCCCCAGAAGTATAAAAGATTAATGTGACTTCCTTTTTCCTGTCTGACCAGATTCCCTGAGCAGACAGGTTGAGGACTGCTCTGAGCCCAGACAAAGGACAAGAGGAAAACCAAAGATTTCTTCCGTCAGGGCCTTAGGCTAGAAAAGGAGAAATTCTCAGCAGGAGAGAACTGGTTTCGATAACTCTTCACTGCTAGACAAAGCGTACACAATTAGAGAGTAGAACTTAATTTCTGGTCTACACCAGGATGAGCATATTGGTGCTGAAACTCTTCAGTCCAGTCTCCATATTTTAGATACAAGTGCTTCAAACATAGCAACGGCATCCTGAATAGCAGATGGCCTATTATATGATACATAGAAAAGTAACTGCAAAGAACAACTTTACTGTTGTTCAAATTTACTTTCCTCTAGTATTCTAGCAGCTCCACATTTCTCCGTGCCATCATTTTACAAATACCCATATTTCTAGAAAGAATTTAAGACTTGTTCCAATTAAATAATTTTAAATCACTCGCTAGGTAGCTGACACTGTTTTTAATTTGTTGTTGAACATTAAGGGCCAGCTGTGTTGGAAATAGAAAGTAATTTACATACATCAATCATTTGAACTCTAACCTTATTCAAAAATTGGAGATAACTCATGATTTATAAAGAATTATTTCCATGCAGAGTTCTAAAAGGAAATGGACATTCCCAATTCAGATATGCTTTCTGATCTCTTCTTTATTTTCTTAATATTTAAGAATTGTCTGGTATTTCATTTTTGGGATCAGTTCTTCGTGCCAGCCTCTATTATTATTTATACAGCACTGTCAGCATACTGAGCTGTCTTACAAAGGCAGATGCAAATGCTTTCCAAGCCACTGGAAATGACTGTGATGCTCGGGTAGTCTGTGGAGAATCCAGACATTATTGGAAACAAAGATTTTTGTTCCTATATATTATGTACCACTCACACAGAAAAGGCAGCAGGAATACACTTAGAACCTCAAATCTTTCTTGATCACTATGCCTGTGCATTATCTGCTTAATGAATCCTCTCCTTCATACAACACAGTATAATCCAGTGGCCCCAAACTGTGGGAAGGGACCCCCCACGGGGGTGCGGCAGAATGTTCAGGAGGCACAGCAGGACCCGCGCCATTCCTCATGGGGTGAAGGAAGGGAGCACCACCCAGCCCTGCTCTTCACTCCTGTCCCTAGTCCTGGCCTTGGCCCCCAGGGGGGCACAGACCAGCTAAGGGAGGAGCGCAGAGCAAAAAGGTTTGGGGACCACTTGTGTAAACATTACTGAGTGCAAATTCTAATCACAATTTTTATATCAGTGTGTGCAGCAACAAATTTTTATGGAAGAATGATACAAAGGAGGAGAGGGGGAGGAAAAGCACTTCTCAGATTTTTATAAACTTTTACCCTCTGCAACAATACATTTATTTTTCAGACAGTATTAAAACCCAGATTTACATGGCAAAAGAAGAAGGTATTTGAACTTTGGGTAAGTTAATTGCAATTAACTTTGGCCTACTCCTTTATCAAAAAGGAAAGGAGTATTAAACTAATTTATATATCAGATTAAATCAGGAAAAAAAATTGACAACCACAATTGCACTTGGCTGCTATGTTCCTGGCTCTTTTCTTTAATAAGGCTGTAGTTACATGTGAGGAAGAACTTCCTACCTCACAGCTCAGCTTTATTTCTGCTTGATTGCAAAGTTGAAGCGACATTGTATGCTCCACTCCATTTTTTTTATTTTTATTTTACAAAACTAGTTTTAAAGTACTTAACTTCCAGAGCACTCCCAGAACATTTTTTGTTGCTTTAAAGTTTCACAATTTAAAAAGTTCTCTCTTCTCATGTGTGTGTGGGGAAAAAAAAAAACAGGAGAATCTAAGGGAATATAATAAAAGATGTACACAAAGACGACCTCATTTAAGTAAAATCAGCCTTGATATTTAGAAAATAAGGCAAGCAATGGGTAAAATATTAATGTTAAGTGGATTTATGTTTTGAGTCTAGGATATCTGGAGTCTTCCCAAGTGCGATAACTCTGCTTTTGAGGTTGTTTCTCTGCCAAGTACAGCTTTAGTTTTTTAAATATGAATGGAAAATCTGCTGGATTTCAACATTTAAAATAATATTTATTTTAATTAATTTGTTTTGGTATGAGGTTGAGTGAAAATATTCAATACATTTATCTTGGGTAACAGATCCAAGACACTCCAACTGAAACAATAATCCCTTCTGTAATAAATTATCCATACAGCACTTGGAGACATCCAGGACACCCATTCAGAACCTGCTACAATTTCCTAACTATTATTATAGGAGTGTTATAATTGTTTCTTTTCTCAGATAAAAAAACCAAGCATGCATAGACCTATCATCTTCAAAAATCTTCCTGTTAGTTTTAAATTCTTTCAATTATGCACTTAGAAATAATTGCTCACTGGTAACTAGTTCAACAAATAATGGTTTCAAATTTTGTCTCCCAAAATGCAGGAAAAAAATCCACAGGCAGTTTACTTAATTAGAAGTTAAACAGCTTTTGCTATTTTAAGTCCACTGAAGGATTTACCCATTTACAGAAAAATCATATCACTTCTGAATTACACAAAATACATTAAAAATTGCTACTTTCCTGGCAAATTGTTTCCCATGTTTTTGAACCATTGCTAAATCTAGCATGACAGAACAAACGATTAAGAGCGTTAACATTTTTTAAAGAGTCTCTCCATTGTTCCATTGCACTCTATATTACACATTCAACATTTTTCATACTGTTTTCTTTTCCAGTTAAAATACTGACATTTCTGTTACTATGTAACTTAAAATTATATAGTACAAGACAACGTAAGAGAAAAATCAGTTTGTTAAAAGTAACTGTGAGAGCAGAACTAATGATTTAAAATAAAAAAGAAAGCTAAAGTAGGTTCATTCATCCATATTTAGACAACTAAATAAGTGGCCAGATTTTCAAAAGAGCTAAGCAACATCTCCAACAGCTCTCAAAGACACCAAAGTTCAGAAGGAGATTTGAGGATAGCCTGTAGCAGTGAACTGTTCTACTGCTCTCCTGACAGGGTGGTTCTCTGCAAGAACAGCTTTAAGGAACCAGGACAAAGAAAATGCAGCAAAAGTGGTGGTAGTGGCAGGAAAAGAACACACAGTTCTTAGCACCCTGATGTGGACCTTCAGGAAGCTAGAACTCAGGCCATATTACAGTCAATCAAGACTAACATATCCCTAGCTATGAGCGTCCCCTCGAGTGCTTCATGTTTCAGAAATGGATATAAATTGACCGGCTATTTCTACACTCTCTCTAAAGAGAAATCTACCTTTAAAAGAAAAAGTGGCCTCAATCTGACTTCAAAGTACTGATAAGCCAGTCACTATTCCAAACACAGCATCTCCTACCCAACATTTTCCAAAGCATAGGGCATACTCCACTGGAGAGTCACAAAATGCTAGCTGGAGGAGAAGAGGTGTGCAGGTGGAGTGGATAAAAATCAATTATTTTTTAAAAATTAAAAGAAACATTTTTATTTAAATCAGATACTTCATTTAAATTAAAAGGTTTCATTGTTAAAAAAAGCTTTTACAAATTAAGTTTGCAACTGACAAACCTCTGTTAAATCCTAAAATGTATTGTAATCTATTAATTCCTTTAAAGACAAAAACTAATACTATGCAGTACATATTTCCTGCCAAGTTTTAAAGAAAGTCAAAATGTTGAACTGACAGAAGGCACTGGGTAAGCACCTGGAGTTTCCTGAAGTGCTAAACCAGCTTTTGACAGCAGCAGTCTCTCTTCTGTAAAAGCAGAGAGAATATTTTCTTCATTTCAGTTTATTCAACTAGTTCAGTTCAATGACTAGTTCATTCAAAGGTAAAAAACTACCTAGGATTTGAAAAAAAAAGCTAGAAAGCTTGTTTTCCTCTTCCAATCTATGAATAAAAACCATATGGGAGAGGATGAGAACTACTAGTTCTAAAATTCTGAAGGGAATAGTGACAGAAATAATCAACTCATTAACTACAGATAATCTTCCTTTGTTTAATAAATCAGTTTTAAATGCAAAACATGTTTTGAATTAAAAAAAGGTTAGCAAAAAATTTCTTATGAATTCAGCATATTTTGGTAATTTTACTTAATAAAAAAATTAAAATGCTGTT
Source organism: Emydura macquarii macquarii (assembly GCF_026122565.2). Lineage (NCBI taxonomy): Eukaryota > Metazoa > Chordata > Testudines > Chelidae > Emydura > Emydura macquarii. The sequence continues at coordinate 3,593,450 of NW_027131527.1, forward strand.
TTTTGTATTTTAAATTGAATTTAAATTTCTGTCAGAATACAGCTTGACACAAATCACAATTAAAAAATTAATGTAGTAAATAAAAGAGCTCACCATTTCTAGTTTCATAAAAAAATGTAAAAATTAAGAATCTGCATAAATGTAAATGAAGCTATTTAACTGCTTAAATCAGTGTTCTTCATTGCAAGGCCCCCGAGTGAGTGGTGGCTCCCCATCTACCCTAAGTGCACCTCCCTCACTAAACTGACTAACTCCCCACCACCACCATCTGGACAGTTGGAGCGAGAAGGAATGGAGCTATGCAGGGCGAGTAGGGGCTCTTGATGCGGGAAGCGCAGCCCACCAATCCAGGGAGATGGGGAAAAGCCACTCCCCTCCGCTCTCCTGGCCAGGGCTCTCTGAGACAGTGACTGACACCAGGCAGGTACTGCGTGGGGTAGGAGGGAGCCAAAGCCAGAAGCTGAGTTACTGCTGGGAGCAGCGGCCACAGGAGCAGGATAGGTACTGAAGGAAATGCTCAACGCCGGCCAGTGCCTCTTTGCCTCAGGTGATTTGGCGGGAGCAGCAGGGCTGCAGCCGCCCCCCACCCCAGCAGTGGTGTTGCCTTTTGAAGGTGTTGCCACCTCCCCCTGCCTCCTGCTCACGCTTCTTTACGGTGGGGATTTCAGCAGAGGGGGCAAAACCACCAGAAGGCAACACCGCTGCAGGGGGGTGTAGCGGCTGCAGTCTACCTGCTTTCCAAGTCACCTGGAGGCAGAGGTAAGCGCTTCCTTTGGCATCCCTCCCACTCCTGTGGCTGCTGCTCACAGCGGTAATTCAGCTGCTGGCTTCAGCTCCTCTGCCCCACACGGTGCTGACATGCTGGTGAGTGACTCACTCACCACCTCGCAGGGTCCCAGGAGTGCGGATCTTGCAGTACAAATACTGCATGAACAAAGTGAAGGAGCAACAGGCACTTTCGCTCATCCAGTTTTTAAAGTAAGCTTTGCATTATTCTGCTCTTAAAAAGTTTACTCAGATATATGGAATTAAAAAGGCACCTATTTTCCTGTTTTGTTTTTTTTATAAAAGGGGTATCATTTTATTGTATAAGCAGACTTTGTTTCAGTTACACGAGTCGTTCTATAACATTACATCATTATGGAGTAGCAAGCAATGTGTTAATTTAGTAGTTGATGTGGCTCTCACATTGAAGGTTTTTTGCCAAAGTGGCTCCCGCTTGAAAAACTGAAGATATTGGCTTAAAATAAATACATATAGATGTTGTGCAGCCTCCCAAATAGCAAAAAGAATCACCAAATTTAGTGTAAAGGTGGTGTTTAGTTGCAAATAAACATGTTTTAATGGTTACCAGCTACTGAGACCCAACATTTCTTGAGAAGAATAAAGTATAAATACGAAACACAATTAAAATTGATGGTTTAACTCAAGGTTTCATGTGTGCGGATTTAAACCATGATTAAAAATTGGTGATTTAAATCACTCAGCTTTCAATCAAATCATCCTGGCAGGTAAACTCCAAAGTTATTCTCTCAATTCTCCACTTTCATTTTTAAATTCTGTCTGTCTGTCTGTTATGGTTGAAAAAAAGGAAAACCTTCAAACAATCAGCATGGATTCATCAAGTTCAAGTCATACCTGACCAACCTGATTGCCTTCTATGATGAAATGAATGGCTCTGTGGAAAGGGATGGACGTGATATATCTAGATTTTAGCAAAGCTTTTGATATGGTCTCCCACAGTATTCTTGCCAGCAAGTTAAAGAATTATGGGTTCAATGAATGGACTGTAAGGTGGCTAGAAAGCTGGCTAGATCTTCGGACTCAATGGCTAGTGATCAGTGGCTCAATGTCTAGTTGGCAGTCGGTAACAAGCAGAGTGCCCCAGGGGTCAGTACTGGAGCCAGTTTTGTTCAACATCTTCATTAATGATTTGGAGTATGGGGTGGATTGTACCCTCAGCAAGTGTACGGATGACATTAGGCTGGAGGGAGTGGTAGATATGGTGGAGGGCAGGGATACGATACAGAGTGACCTAGACAAATTGGAGGACTGAGCCAAAAGAAATCTGATGAGGTTCAACAAGGACAAGTGCAGAGTCCTGTACTTAGAATACAAAAATCCAATGTGCTGCTACAGACTGGGAACAGACTGGCTAGGCAGCACTTCTGCAGAAAAGGATCTGAGGGTTAGTGGACAAGAAGCTGGATACGAGTCAACAGTGTGCCATTACTGCCAAGAAGGTTAACGGCATATTGGGCTGCATTGGGAGGAGCATTGCCAGCAGATCGAGAGAAGTGATTATTCCCCTCTATTCAGCACTGGTGAGGCCACATTTGGAGTATTATGTCTAGTTTTGGGCCTCCCATGACAGAAAGGATGTGGACAAATTGGAGAGAGTCCAACAGAGGGCAACAAAAATAATTAGGGGGCTAGAGCACATGACTTATGAGGAGAGTCTGAGGGAACTAAACTTGTTTAGTCTGCAGAATAGAAGAATATGGGGGGATTTGATAGCTGCCTTCAACTACCTGAAGGGTAGTTCCAGGGAGGATGGAACTAGGCTGTTTTCAGTGAGGGCAGATGACAGAACAAGGAGCAATAGTCTCAAGTTGAAGTGGTGAAGCTCTAGGCTGGATATTAGGAAAAAAGCTTTTTCACCAAAAGGGTGATGAAGCACTGAAATGGATTACCTAGGAAGGTGGTGGAATCTCCATCCTTAGAGTTTTTAAGGACCAGCTTGACAAAGCCCTGGCTAGGATGATTTCATTGGAGTTGGTCCTGCTTTGAGCAGGAGATTGGACTAGATAACCTCCTGATAATCCTAATCTTCTATGATTCTATGAAAATGTGAAGTGAGTAACCAATGCTGAGATTCATTTGCAGACAGCCTGAATAGCAGCTCCAACGTGTCAACTGCCCCATTCGTTTCTATGGGTGCATCTACACTTAACACACTGCCGCAGAGCTACTGGGCGCTTCAATGAAGACGCTACCTATGCTGACAGGAGGGCTTCTCCAACTGGTGTAGTTAATCAACTTCCATGAGAAGCAGTAGCTAGGTTGACAGAATTCTCCTGTTGAGAATTTTGTGCATTTTTCACACCCCTGAGCGAGTTTGTTATACGACCTAATTTCCTCATGTAGACCAGGCCTATGGGTGTTATTTTAATGTAAACATTGTTCACTATTTCATTGCTCAACATTGCACTTAAAGAAGAACATGTCATAAGAGAGGGTTACTCACCTTGTGCAGTTCCAGAGGGGTAGCCGTATTAGTCTGTTTTTAGCAAAACAGTGAGAATCCTGTGGCATCTTAAAGACAAATAAATTTATTTGGGCATAAAGCTTTTGTGGGTCCATGAAAGCTTATGCCCAAATAAATTTATTCGTCTTTAAGGTGTCACAGGACTCTCACTGTTTCACCTTGTGCGGTAACTGAGGTTCTTCGAGATGTGTCACCCTATAGGTGCACCACTTTAGTTGTCATGGTATCCTCCATCCTTGATCGGAGATTTTTACAGCAGTACTCATCCGGGCCATGCATGAGCAGCTCCTATCTTGCGGCACTGTTGGCACCTTTCCTGGCACATGCGACCCAACCCCCCTCTGTTCCTTCTCTACTGTAGAGTCCCGTGTTTGAACTCCGAAGTAGAAGGGAGGAGGGTGGGTAGTGGAGCACCCACAGCGACACCATCTTGAAGAACCTCAGTTACTGCACAAGTTACTGCACTTCTTCCTCGAGTGATGTCCCTGTGACTTCAGGTGACTAGAGTAATGCCCCTCCTTTGGTGGAAGAGACTTCAGATTCAGTTGTCTGGACAGATGAAAGTACTGTTATTCCTAATGCAGCATCCCTACTGGACGCGCGATCAACTGCGTAATGTTTTGTGAAAATATGTGTGGAGGGCCATGTAGCTGCTTACATAGGTCTGTGATGGGAACATTGTTAAGGAATGCTATAGAAGTGGACATTACTCTGGTTGAGTGGGTTCTGGTTCCTGGGAGAGCTTGTAAATTCTTTTGTTTATAACATAAATGGATACATCCTGCTATCCACTTTGATAACCTCTAAGTAGATACAGCTTTGCCTTTCATGCATTCTGCCATTGATACAAAAAGTTAATCTGATTTTCTAAAAGCTTTCCTTCTCTTTAGGTAAAAGGCTACTGCCCGTCTGACACCCAAAGCATGGAGTGCAGCTTCCTGTGCATTATTATGCAGTTTAGGATAAAAGGTAGTAAGTGAAAAGGTTGGTTCATATGGAAGTCTGATACTATTTTTGGTAAAAACTTTGGTTGTGACCTGAGAGTGATCTTAGCTTTGTGAAAAATAATGTAAGGTGGTGTGCCCCCGCTATGCGGCGGGCCAATGTGATGGCTACTAGAAAGGACACTTTCATAGACATGAAAAAGTGAACGCGTTGCTAAGGGTTTGAATAGTGTCCTAGTAAGGGCCTTTAGTACTAGATTTAGGTCCCATGGTGTTGTGGGGGTACATATGACTGGGAATACCCTTTGCAGCTTCGCCATGAACCATTTTACCATTGGGTGAGTGAATATGGTTGGGTCATTGATCTTGTCATGGAAGACAATAATTGCTGATAGATGCACCTTTAAGGAGCTAATTGATTAACCTGATTTTTTTTAGTGCTAGGATATATTCCAGGATAGCAGGAATGGATGAAGATGACGCAAGGATTTGTCTATCTTTGCACTATGACTCGAATATACCATTTCTGCAAGTAACTTTTTCTTGTTGTCCGTTTTCTATTTATTAATATGTATTTAACTTGTTCCAAGCATTCTAGCTCCTCTGGGCAGAACCAGTTAGGAACCATGCTGTTAGATGGAGCTTATATAGCTCGGGATGAAAAAAATTGGGCCACAGTCCTAGGATAGGACATAATACCGTAGAGGGAGAGTGATCAGTTTGTATGTTGAATCTGCAGTAGGTTGGAGTACCATGTCTGTCTGGACCATTCGGGTGCTATGATTATCACTGTTGCTCTGTCGGCTCTTGTTTTATGGATGGTTCTGGGTATCATCGGGATGGATGGAAATGCATATAGGAGTTTTGTTCCAGTTGAGGAGAAAGGCACCCCCGCATCAAACCTGGTCCTAGTCTCACCCTTGAACAAAAATGATGGCATTTGCAGTTTTCTGTTGTGGCAAAGAGGTAGAGAACTGGATAACCCCACTGTCAAAAAATGCTTTTCAGGACATCGTTGTTCAGTTCCCACTCGTGATTCTGGCCAACGTATTTGCTGAGGGTGTCTGAAGGAGTGTTCTGGCATCCAGGTAAGTATGCCGCTGATTTGTTGATGTTGTGTCCCATGCACCAGCTCCAGAGTTTCACTGATTTGGTGCATAGAGAGTGGGATCTTGCTCCTCCCTGTCTATTGATAGAAAACATGCATGCAATGTTATCTGTCATTATCTTTATTGTCTTGTTTTTTATGAATGGTAAAATGATAGATGTTGCGAACTACTTGGAGTTCTAAAAGGTTTATGTGCAGACTGATTTCGGTTTTTGACCATCGACCCTGTATTGTATGGTTGTGTAAATGTGCTCCCCATCCTACGAGTGATGCATCTGTGGTAACCATGAGCGATGGTGGCTGTTGTGAAAATTGGATTCCTGTCATCATGTTGCTCTTCTGGGTCCACGACAGTAGGGAACCTTTCACGTTGTTTGACATCGTCAGTATTCTGTTTAAATTGTGTCTGTGTGGTCTGTAGACCGAAGCGAGCTACCCATGAAGGCAGCACATATGTAGTTAGACGTACTGGACCACAAATGTAGTGGCCACTGTGTCTCCTAGGAGTTGCAAAGCAATGCTTGCGATTACTATTCAACTGTTTCTCACTAGAAGTATTAGGTCTATTATAGCCCTGAAACTGGGTGCAAGTAATGATGCCCTGGCTATTATTGAGTTCAGGTCTGCTCCTATGAATTCCAACCGCTATGTTGGGTTCAAAAGTGGACTTCTCATTGTTTATCTTCAGTTCTAGTTTTTGAAACAATGCTATGGTTTGACAAGTAGTTTGTCTGGCCAATATTTGGCTGGGTGCCTTTAATAGGAAGTCATTAGGTATGGGAAGATTGTGATCCCTTCTCTCCGCAGATGTGCTGCAACTACGGCAAGCACCTTGGAGAAAACCTTGGTGCCGTAAAAAGGCCAAATGGTAAGACCTTGTATTGGTAATGATGCCCAGTCACTGTAAATCTGAGAACTGTCTGTCTGAGGGGTGGATAGTGATATGGAAGTAGGCATCCTGACAGTCGAGGGCTGAGAACCAATCCCTTCTTTGCAGTGCCAGTATTAAGGTGGATAATGTGATCATCTTGAATTTTCGTCACCTTACGACCTTAGATCTAATATGGGTCTCCATCCTCCACTCTTTTTCTGGATCACAAAATAATGGGAATAAAACCCCTTCCCTGTGTGTTGTTGCGGGATGTGCTCTATTACCCTATTTGTAGGAGATGTTTTATTTCTTGTTGAAGTATTTGCACATGAAATGGGTCCCTGAAAAGGGAAGGGGAAGGGGCTGGGTAAAAGGAATGAATGCAAACTGGATTGTGTATCCCGACTCGATCTCTAATACCCATTTGTCTGAAGTGACTGCTGCTCACTTGTGATGGAAATTTCGCAGGCAGAACTTGACCAACTTGAATTGGGTGGTCAATGACAATTGGTGAGGGAGGTCCTTCAGACCCTCGACCTAAATTTCAGAGCTATTGCTTAGTCCATGTTACTTGAGAGGTCAAAGATGTTTGTTGCAGTTGTCTGCAACTTTGTTTGTCTGTGGCTCGTATTGTCTATGATGTGAATAGAACGAATATCTATGAGCATGTGGTTGAAATGTGTTGTTTTCTCCTCATTGCAGGTGTGTAAATTCTGAGGGTTCATAGTATCGCTCCTGAGTCCTTCATCAAATTAAGTACCTTATTAGTCTGTTCCCCCAAAAGCAGAACTTTGACAAATGGGAGATCTTCTATTTTTGTACGTAATTCTCTAGGTAGGCCAGCAGAGTGAAGCCACGAGGCTTTGCGCATAACAACTGTCATGGCTATCGTTCTGGCCATAGTATCAGCTAGCAAAGCCTAGATGTTTTAGCAATGAATTATCCTTCATTATTAAGTGATCTGAATTGATCCCTCTTGTTATCAGGGATGTCATCATATATTCTGAAATCATCTCATATGTGTTGTGGTCATAATTGGGAAGTAAACCTGCATAATTGGCTACTCTCATTTGTAGTGTTGATAATGAATATACTTTTCTGCTTAACAAGTCCAATCTTTTCCAGACTATCGTGGGGTGTTGAGTTTAAGCTGGTCTGTTTACCCCAATGGTTTGCTGCCTCGATGACAAGGGTGTTCGGGGGGAGAGGGACATCAGTAAACAGAAATTCCATCCCTTCAGTAGGAACATATCATTCCTTTTACTGGTAGGTGGGATGGTAGCCGGAGTCTGCCAGATGTTATTAGCTGGCTCTATAAGTCCTTCATCCATGGACAGTGAAAGATGATGTAGTTATGAAGGCTCTTCAACAGCTTATTATGGGTTTCAGCAGTCTCCTCAAGGGGGATTTCCAGGTTTTCTGCCACTCTCTTGAACAGGTCATGGAACTGTTTGGAGTCATCCACAGCTGTGGGAGAGGTGGGGGAGATTACCACTTCATCTGGTGAGGATGAAGAGTTGGTGCCTAGAAGAAGACTTCTTGATCAGTGCTTGCCTCTGTCACCTGTGTGTTTTCTGAAGCGAGTTCAGATGCTGATGGAGCTGAGCGTGTAGATCTCATTGTGTTTTATGTGGGCTGAGTGGTCTGCTATAAGCTCTGGAATAGCTTGACCACACATCTCAGTTCTGCCATTGAATGGGACATGGTATGGATGGTCCGAACCACAGCAGCCCATACCAGGGATATGCATTGGTTCCCTTCCAAGGTGTATACCTGGGCGCCTCTGAAGGTGATCAGATGGAATTTTCATCAGAGCATTTCTCTATCTCCTCTGCCTCACTATCTTCCCCACTTGCAAAGGGTACTGGGGAGAGAGCTTCATCATGTGCAAAGTGCAATGGGGAGTTGATCATCTCTAATGTCAGCGACTGTGGAGATGATATTACTACCATCTCCTTTTGGTGACAGTGGTGATGCTTGTCCTTTTTCTTTCAAGACAGTGCTGATAATGGTGCTGTGTTGTGTTGTGTTGGTGCTGTGATCATGTTAGGTGCTATCGTCGGCACCTTGCCAGTTGTTGGTGTTTGTGTTATCTCTGGTGCTGAAATCAGTGCCGGGACATTTGTTGGCGCCATGATCGTTGTTGGTGCTGTACTGAGCGATTGGACTGTAATCAGTGCCATGGTATCTGAGGGTCCCATGGCTGAGACGGTTGACCATTGATGGGTCAATCTCTGCTCCATCTCTTTCATCGGTGCTGTGATGGAGGAGGACGGTTTGTCTTTGGTCTCTCGACTCTGCACCAGGGTGTTTTGAATCCATGGGTGCCATGGCCCGAGTCGTACCTGAGGAACCTGTTGCCTCATAGGTACTAAGTCTTGGAACTGTTAGCCCTTTGGGTGAACTCCTTTTCTTTGCTGTTCTCCTGCTTGGAGACATTGAGGCTCTTTTCCTGGGAGTTCTTTCAGGTTGTTCTGCTTTGTTTTTTTGAAGAGATTCTCTGGTCCTGGGTCAGAGGAGGGTCTGAGGGATTTCTCCAAGACAAGCTTCAACCTCAGATCCCTCTTCTGTCTCTGGTCTTAAGATTTTTACAGTGCATGCACTTTTGCAACAAGTTTTTCCCCCAGGCAACGGACGCATTGAGAATGGCCATCAGATACTGGAATAGCATCCCTACATGAGGTACACCTTTTAAATCCTGGTGAATAAGGCATGGTGTAGTAGCCTAGATTTTGGAATTATTCTATTCTATCTAAGTGGGGTAATCAGGAAGAGGGAAAGAGGAGAGAAAAACAACCAAAGATGGTTTGTGGGTTTTTTTGTTTTAAATAGGAAGATAGGTAAGGTAAGCTACTGATTAAACTAAAGTAATTATTGACTAAACGCAACTATTTCTAAAGATATTCATAGTAGGACAAGTTAAATCTGTAGTTGCTGGGACGCAACTAAAATAGAACAAGCCACAGGGGACATCACTCAAAGAAGAACATGAAGATCTATGCAAGTGTTGCCCCGCGCGGGGGGAAGGGAGGAAGAGAAGAACTAGGTGAGCTGAAGATGTATAAATTGTGTAGGTCTTTAACAACGTATGGTAAGAAGTGATTAGTTTCATTTTCCTGAAGGAGGGACTCAGCTTTCAAAAGTTTGGGAAACACTATTCTGTAGACACAGCACTTGGGAGGCTCTGGCTAGGGATGTGATCTAGATCATTGTAGTTGGCAGAAAATCACATATCAGGGCATGCCTACACTACAGCTGCAACAGCAGCATAGCTATGGTGATGCTGCTGTGCCACTGTAGCATCATACGTACATATTTCCTAAATCAACGGAAGGAGTTTTTTCCACTGATGCAGATAACCCATCTCTCTGAGAGGCAGTAGCTAGGTGATGGAAGAACTGTTTACACCGAGCCTCAGGTTAACCTCACTACACTTCTTAAGGTGCCAATTTTTCACAGCCCTGAGCAACCTAGCTAGGTCAATCTAATTTTTAAGTGTAGACCACGCCCCAGAAGAGGGGTCAGTCCTTGGATATAAAAACTTAATGGAGGCCATCTACCAGCTCCTTGGGAAGCAGGCTGGACAAACTGAGGTTTGCAGCAAAAATTTCAAGAATTCAAAGGATCTTTTCTGGTATTCCTCAACCTTACTATCTCTGGGGTCCTTCAAAGCTGCTGCTCCTCCTACTAAAATCATTCTTTGGCAGTATCTCCTTTAAGGCTCTCCATAAGGATCAGACGCTCTGACAGGGTTAAGAGCTTTAATGCCTCTATTGGGGTTGTCTTTTTTTCTGGAAACCTGCTACTAGTGGTGGTCTGGGAGCCTACTGTTGCTGCTAACATAAACTGACTTATTTAAGGAACAAGGGGTCCAGTATTAATTTTGGGGATGGAAGAGGATCAGGATAAGCTGATTTATAGAGGAGTTGCCTTTCATTATGTGCTGTGGGGAATCAGCATGACTGGCTGTGTTTTGTGGGGGCAGAATTGACTAATTTGTTGTTTTGGTAGGTGTGCAGGAATTAATGAGGTTGTACAGTTCGGCCTGTGGGAGACAACAGTTTTTGAGTCCAAGTGGTTCTGGGTATCCAACAACAAGGAAGCCAGCCAAAAGGGGATAAGGCTGAGGCATCAGTCTAATTTGAAGTGAATAGTCAGGTTAGTTCTTAGTTCTCACTGGTAGAAGTGTTTTTTCCCCCCCGACCCTGATCCCATGCTGAAGAAGTCACTGATTTGAACTGCACTGAAAAACTGTGGTGCATCAAAAGACCTATGTGGATGAGCAGAAACTAACAAATAAAAGTTATCCTTCCACCTCACTTTCCTTTTAATCATCACTGAATGGCAGCTACATCTCATGCTGCATTTCAGAACACACACACATAACCAGACTTGTCCACTTTTTTAAATGCAGTATGGAGTGCAACTGACTGTGCAAAGAGAAAAGGAATTTAGTCAACTTGCAGGCAAGGCGAGCAAGTCATGCATTTATTCTACTATTCAGGGTCCTTTACAAAGAAAAGGAGATAGAAAGCCAGTGTTCATTTGCAGCCTCAGGTCAGACATGCTGATCGCTGAGTATACCTACGAAATTTAAGTGTGGATTTGCAACTGATGCAGTGAACAGTAAGAAATTAGATGTCTATTTGTCCATACTAGCTTTTTGGTTATTTATGATGATGCAGTGTGCAATGATGTTTTGCTGTATGGAAGGAGGTAGGAAGACAAAGAAGAGTAACAACTTGATTCAGTGGATTAGTAGCAGTAAATCAGTTTGGTCCCTTGGAACTGGATGCATCTCATGGATTAAGCATTAGCAACTCCTGGGAAGAGCCAGTCTCCTCCAAAAAAGTATTCTCTGGTAATCACCTCTCAGTAATTGAAGTAATAATTGTAGAGTAAATTGCTATCAATCACTGGGATAAAGTAATTTCAGCACTTCTTCTACAAAATCATACACCATGAACTTTAAAAAAATTCCACTGTCTAAAAATTGTGCCTACTATACAAATAATTAAAAGAACTGTAACAGACTGATTCGAAATAATCAGTATTTTCTCAGTTGGTTCACTTCGTGAATTTTACTGCACTTTGTATACATTCTGTCATTTAGACTATAGCTCAGTCATGAGATCCATTAAAAAGGACTAGTGTGTCCATGCAGAGTCCTATAAGGTTCAATGGGACACCAGAGAAATACATGGGTGCATGACAGCAGACCCTGATGCAGGGCAGGGTGCATAATACACCTTGGTTTTGTGGGTCTCATACAACAGCAAGGTAAAGACAGCTTAAAAGAAAGGAAAATGTGATTTGTAGGGTGACTCAGAAGCATGTGCTCTACCTAGAATTACTTTTAACTTTTTTTTTTTTTTTTAATGGAGTAGGTTTCAAATTAATGGTTTCCCCTTAAGACCAGGACCCTGCAAATTCTCATGCATGTAAGCAGTCCAATTGAAAATTAACGGGATTACTTATGTTGGTAAATGTATGCTGCTGTTTAAGAGTTTCGATGATCAGGGCCTAAATTACTATTTCCGTACAGCATAGTGTACCCAAGTCAACTTGAGCCTTCCTCAAGCACACACATAAGAAATCTTATCGATATATTCTTGCATATAGACTGTTGAGGTAGAGACTGTCTTTTTGACATACAGGCATATAGTTTGTAGCTGACCCAGACACTATTGCAATGCAAATATTAAATGATATAACGTTAAAATAATACATTTTCAAGTCTGTTATATTTCTAATTGTTATTTGTGACAAGAATCAGAAAAACACAAAGTAGCACAATATATTTTATATATACAAACGCATACTATGTCAAGGAATAACTACTGAAAGAAGTAACAAATGCTAATAATTTAAGTAACTTTGCCTAATTATTAAGTGTATTATAGTGATTTATAAAAAGGAACTGAGGATAGGGAAATAAACACATACACTGGAGTTAATGAAATGTATAACTCCACAAAAAATACATTATTTCTGACAAAAATCTTGTACTTTTCGAACTAAACAAAAAATTAAATACCACGAAGACTGATGAGAGATGGAAGCGCTATTTTGGCATATAAAAAAATGTATTTCAAGAACAAGCTCCTTACCAAATAGTAAGGAAGCCTTCTTTTTAATCTTACTTGGAGTAAAAAGCAATCAGCCAACGTAACTTAATATCCAAATAAGGTAAAACTTTTCAGATAAATTACAAAAAGTTGAATTTTTGTTACATCTACAGGGGTTATATGGTAGGAATAGTCATAATGTCAAGTAACTGTGCTTAAAAATATCTGGGAAAAAGAAAACTGTTTCCCCCTTTTCAGGCCCCTTTTAAAGAAAATCTCTTTTGGTCTCTCTCCTCTAAGTGGGGGCAGGGCTAAAGACTAGCAATTGCGTATTCTAGCCTCGCCAGCATGTCTCCAGCCCTCAAGTGTAGTGGTAGGCTCTGGAATGCAGAATGAGTAACTTGATCTCTTCCCCTGCCTCCTTCTTCACAGCAACATTTAGAAAGTAATTTAACCTCTTAAAATGGCATTGCAGCAGTGGTTAGCAGGGAGCATATTTATCTATGTGTTCTTCTTAAATAAGAAAAAAAACCCTTTTTTTTTTATCTGTTTGTTTAAAGATTCTGTCAGTTAATTCACAGGAATTAAGTCCACATTATATTTGGATTTTGGTATGTCATTTATAGCTGTACATCTAATTATTTACTATTAACATGTCTACTTAAAGAATAAAAGCAACTGGTTCTAAGAACAATTAGTTTTACTACAGCCATGAAAGCCTCACTAGTTTGATTCACCTCCACACTGAATTATAACCTATATAAAACTTTTACTAATCTTAGAGACTAAGACTACAGAAGTTTCTTAGAAATGTGCAATAAAGGGTGAAGACAATGTTTCTTTTACATTTAAAAATGTAAATTTCAGACCCCAAGGGTTATGAAATCAAGTTACAAATCTGTTAACCTTATCAATGCCATGTTATTTATTCAAGTTAAGGTAACGATATAGTTATAAATCTGACCAAATTTTCAAGTGATAAGCACATAATTTATGATACCAGTATTTTATGTAGTATGGGTTTCAAACCTTAAGTACACACGTGCACAAAAAAATACCCACCGAAGAACAAAAATTAAAGGGCAGCTTAGATTTATATCAATCTTATAAAAATTACACAAACTAAAAGCTTTGTCAATATAACTTTTTTTTCCATTAAAGGCTGTTACCTCAAACTGATTTTAGGCAAAAATCTGTTTTTGGAATGTCAGAATTCAAAATAAATCTGCTTGTATGTAGTGGAATACTTCAAGAGGCCTAATATCTTTACAATACTAAACACAAGTTTCAGTTATTAAGCAAACACTATCCAGTTTTGAGACTTCAAAATTTAAAAGCATCAGCCAGTGATCATTCTGATGTTAGAAGGTAGTGTAATTTACAAAAAACAAAAACAATACTTTCTGGAAAAATCTTTTCTTATAATTCATTTAGAACAACTTTTGCATTATTAGTTATGAGGCTGACTGAAATAAAATTATCAAACTACCATACTGGCACAGATCAGTGGTCTATCTAGTCCAGTATCATGTCTGTTATGTTATTTATTCACTACACAAAACTGTGTTAGGTTCAGAGAATAAGGGTGGGCCAGTGCTTAAGACACTAGCCTGGAACTCAGGAACCTCAGGTTCAATTCCCTGTTCCTGTGTGATCTTTAGTTACAGTGGTGGCCCAAGTTCTGTGAGCCTCCCTTTGCCCCCCCCCCCCCCCCCCCCCCAACAGGGTCTGTGATCCTGAGTCAGCTCAGCTGGGTCATAGGCACAGACATACCTTTTGTCTCTCTGTGCATCATTTCCCCATCTATGACTACCTGACACCTATTCAATGACTTGGGTAAAGTGAGTTCATGGTGTCAGTTCTCTTTGTTTGGAGGTGCTCACAACACAATTTTTACAGCTTTGGCAAAGGCCAAAGATTAAACTAACAAAGAACCTCAACCATTCTCTCATTCCTATATGTAGTCTCCTGGCCCTAGGGTTCAAGATCTTTGCTGGAGTAGTGCACAACACTTCCTTACATGTATCTGCTCTTTGGATAGGCAAGAGAGTCTCAATGATTCTCAATCTAACATCCTTCACAATACATTAACTTTAATAATTCAAGAAAGCACAAACACATTGGCAGAGAGATATGAAAAGCGCATGGAGGCTTCAACCAACTCACCACTCTGCCATACATAAAACAATCTACAGACAATTTATAGAAGGTTCTCTACTGATGCCCTTCTTTTTTCAAAGCAGCAGTAAGCAAATATGGCTGTAACGCTTCATAAAATATTCAAGGCGGCCTTTTGCTGCTTCAGTGACAATACATGTTTCATGCCAACTATTACATTAAATCACTGCAATACAACTACAGCATGGTCTCAGAAGCAGCATTACAAAGGTAGAGTTGGAGAAGCACAATGAAGAGGCTCACTATGGAGTGTATTTGTCAGATTTTATTCTAGAAGCACTATCAATGTTAAATTGAACTGCCCCGATCTGGTAGCTCACTTGGGTATTTCCACATTTTTCACAGTGACATCAATTTAAAATTAATTTCAACAAATTATTTAAAAGTGGTGTCCAGTACTATACATGACCAAAATGCTTTGTTTGCAGAAAAACCCTTGGCAATTTGTTGCTGTTTTACCTTTGTAGCTTCCTTTGCTCACTTGCTGCACTAAAACAAATGGGAAACTGAATGACTAGTTGCACACAGGGAACAGTGACACTATTATATACAGTACTGTAAAACACAGTAATTTAAAAACTGAAAAAATATTTTCCTCTACTTTCAGTTATAGTAGTCTTAGGTGCTTTGTTATGCTAATAGCTAAACAAATGTCAGACAGATGTGATTTTAACTTAACAGTGTCCCTTTGAAAATGCCTCTGTTTGAGGGGAAAATATTCAGGAGTTGTATAGCTGTAAAAAGTCTAAATGAGTACAATTTTAGGTCCTGATCCTTTAAACAATATGCACAATTATTTGCATTGAACTATAACTGAACTTAGTGGGAGTGCTCACATGCATAATTACTCATGTGCGTAAGTGTTTGCACGATGCAGGCACTAATGGACAGTAAAATCCACTTAAATATATATATACTTTAAAACTATTTTAACTGGTCTATATTATAAAGGTGGAAAAAAGGTAACATAGAATTCCATCAGTATTTGCATACACTGGCAAATGGATTACCACAAAATTCAAATGTTTTCCTCCTCTCCAAGAGGCAATTCTGGATAATATCAAACTAATATCCCTCTGAAATAATGATTCTATGCAAAAAGGTGGTGTTCTGCAGATGCAGTGAATTCCTGAGAATGCTCCTGGAAGTACCATTTGTAACAAGCACTTTATACAGAATCTGTTTTCCATTATTATTGAAGTGGTCTGTAAGAAGTTACACACACATGCAAACATGTGGCTTCATCATTGTTCCTCTGACGCTGCCACACATTTCAGCATTGTATTTTTAGATTACTCCTCACACCATTATACTGCTAAACTTGCATTTAATTCCACATGCCCAGCTGCAGCAAAAACAATCCTCTACATCTTAACTGATCTAATCTTTTGATTTAGTGTAGGGGAGAAGAGGCATTAAATGACATTTCTTCTCAAAATATCTATTTTCTTTAAATACCAATCCCCCAATTCTGTGTAATGCACAAAGTCAGCATCCCATTCTTCCATTGCAAAAGATTTCTGGATAACGTCAAGATCCTTTCATCAGGCTGGGGTAGTCTTCTGTTCCCAAATCCAAGCAATTTTGAAGTTATTTTATCAATCTCTGTCCCCAAGTCACAATAGAAGTGTTATGATAGTGTCTTTTGACACAGTGTCTGAATATTGGTAAGAAGTCATCATCTACGGAAACTATAATAAAAACAACTTTAATCAGTCCATTCTATCAAAGCAGGAATGTTGAAAAATCACCTATTTGTGGACCTCATTCGATTCTCTCATCTCAAATGTTCTCTTTATAGAGCGAACAAGTTTCACCACACACTTAAAGAACCCTCTCTCCATCAACCTCTTCATCAGCAACTGTTCAGGTTTTTTTGTTGGTTTTTTTTAACTCCAACTCATCCCTTTTAGGCCAAGTAAGCACACTGCCAGTCAAAACTTGTCGTCAGTTGAACTGCACTTATCATGGGAGGAACTCTTCATGTTCCAGGGTTACTGAATGCTTCTGATCAGAACATCCCTCACTTTTGAGACACAGTCATATTGCAGAATCCTCTGCCACTTACTACAATGTCTTCTTTGAAGATGTGTAGCAGCCAGATACAGGCCTTACTGAAGCCTTCGATAAACACCATGTTTTAGATCATGTCTACAGTGAGCCTCAGTTTGGACTACCGGGGTGCAAATAGCAGTGCATATCAAAGTGCTGTGCTGTAACTCCTCCTCGAGGACACTGGAGATGTGAACTAAATGCTCGTTAGTTCACATTAATTTAATTATGTCTGAAAAGGATTACATTAATGAAAACTTGAACCTTTTAGTTCACACCCACAGCATCCACACAGGTGAGTTACAGCACAGCACTTTTGTACAGATGGCTATTTGCACACCCAAAGTCTGAAATGCAGGGCAGTATAGGCAAGCCCTTAGACTGTAGCTGCTATAATTCAGCTGAAAAACTTAATGGAACTCTTAGAGATGAAGAATAGGTTTTCCAAGATTTTAGCCTGCTTCAAAACAAAAATATCATAGGAAAAAAGGGTTGCTGTTCACGTCCTCCATTTTGAGAGGATACTTAATGCAGACTAGCACTATATGTTATATTGAAATAACTATTCAGCAATTTTTAAAAAGTCCTTAAATGGGCAATATCTCCCTCATCCTGTAGCTTTGGCCTTAGTCTGCTGATCACTTTTTCAGCTTGTAGGTTTTATATTATAGCCCTCAACGACAGTCAACATAGACTGCAAGCTTAGGAAGTGATTTTATGAGTGCTCCCATGCTAAGGAGACTAAAATTGAGTCTGTATTTGAATGAGAATCCTCCAAGAAAAACCAGAATTCTGCAGCAAGTGTTATCTGATTTAGTAGGTGGCACTGTTCTCTCTGCAGTATTACTAAACCAAAGCCCCAGAAGGACTATTAAGGAGCAGTATGGAGCTCAAAGTGTAACCTTTAAGATGAGATACAAAAATCAAAGTCCATCTGCAGTAATTAAAGATCCCACAGAAATTTTAAGAGTGAGGGTGTTTCATCTGCCTTGATAGCTGTGAGGAAAGAGGGCAAGAGTGTTGTTGCTAACACACTGGAATGCAAGTCAGATGGAGTTCATTCATGATGCCGTACAGACTTCTTAAGTCACAAGAGGGCAAACTGTTTAATTTTACTGCCTGTTTCTTCATCTGTAAAATAGGGGTAATATTATTTCACTCTTTCACAAGGGTGATGAAAGGCCAACTCCATGGATGTTTACATCACTATGAGCTCCCTGGATCGAAGGCAGCATAACTGAAGAGCATTATTACGCTTTATCTTTCAATTTCTCCCATTTCACTAGACACAGTCTTCACATAACATCTTAAATGCTCTAAAATTGTTGCTACATTTCAGTGTGAAGTGATACAACCAACAGCTGGATCTGAAAACTCCATCACAGCAAATAAGAAACTTTCCCAGATGAATACCATCAAGTTTGGTAGAATCGAAGCTTTCAATTTTTATGATTATGGTTTTATGACTTATGGTTTCAAAGATAACACTAAAAACATAAACCAAGTCTAACAAGTACATACGGTCTTCCTAAGTCTCCAAAAAGAGCTCCTCAGAGCCTCCACTATTGCTCACTGCTTTGCCAAACTCCAGCAGAATGCAAACTAACTGTCTTGACTGTTTTCATAGTTACTATTAAGAGCTTTGTAGACCTCAGCAAAAAAGATAATCATGCCAGTTTCATTCTACTGCTACTTTGCTGGCACTGCTTGTGGCTGACACTGGG
Organism: Emydura macquarii macquarii; assembly: GCF_026122565.2. Taxonomy (NCBI): domain Eukaryota; kingdom Metazoa; phylum Chordata; order Testudines; family Chelidae; genus Emydura; species Emydura macquarii. Next base: position 3,611,663 of record NW_027131527.1, read on the forward strand.
GTTATTTATTAAGTAGAATGATTAAAATGGAGGATAAGGAAAGAGAGAAATGAAAACCCCCCACATCAGCTAGAAAACTAGGGAATGGGGGACTAGGTTGGGAGAATGTAAGTAATAGACATAACCAGGAGTCTGCAATCAGATGGCTTGGAACTGGGAAAGAAGGAGAGAGATTCTTGCTCTCTTCCAGCAGTCTATCAGATTTTTAAATTTGGAGCAGGGGGAAAGCTGATCCAAAAGATGGAGTCCCTAGATCCAAGAATACTAATGTGACAAGAATCCACACTTTCTCCTCTTTTCTAGAAGTTGGGGGTGGAGTTACTTCATATTTGGGAGTTTCCCTTGGGCAGTAGGAGGAATACCATTTGTTATATGTAGTTCTGGCTAATATATTTAGTCCTCTATTAACAACCTAGCCAAAAACATTTTTTGTTTTTGTAAACCCTATGAGGAAGGAGGGGGTATGAGGGAGGATGAGAGAGAGACTGACAAGTCAAACTGGAAAAGAATAAAGTATTTTGAAAAACAGATTTGGAAAGGAGATGTGAGGAAAGGCCAAAGATGTAGGAGAGAATCAATATAGGGAGAAATATCTGTGGGTTTGCCTAGATTAGGAAAAGTGGATGCAGCTCAGTTGATATTAGTAACAACACGTTGACTAATCCCAACTTTTTCCCTACCACAGAGTTGATGTCCAACAGCTACACTGAAGTAAAAGGTGTTTACATGAGTCTACATTAGCTAAACCGGCCTTGAAATCCTTTCCTAAGCTAGACAAATCAAAGGGGGTGTGGGAGAGTGCAGACAATGTAAGAAAAGATTCATCATCAACTGTTAAAAGAAGGGAAACTGAGTAAAACTAGGTGCCTGGTAGTAAAGAATGTATACAGACAAAAGATGTAGTAAATTTTATTTCAAAAATTAAAAGTTGATTGCAACATATGTTACAATTAACTACAATGCACAACTGGTTCAGTCCTTAAATCGAAGGGAGTAAGATAGCACAGGCACTTTTAACCCTTTCAAGCAAGTGTCACTTAAGTTTTTCAAGCCCTATCTACTGATTTATAAAGGATCCTGGGATCTTTCTGAAAAAAGAGATAGTGAATAACAGCATACAATTTCAAAACAGAACTAATCAAATATAACTTACGTACAATTTCAATATGCATACCCCTTTAGCATTTGCTTTGAAAATATTTAATAAATGAAAAATTTAATAAAGCATCATTTTAAAACTATTGACAATAAGGGGCAATTTCATATAGGTAAGCATTAATTATTCCCCAGTGTTTGAAAGTACTTTGAAAACATATTTCCTACCTGATTGTGTCCTCCCGCTTTTGGCAATCCCGGATTTATTAAATTCTTGTTAGCTTTCATGATACCTGAAGATGCTCAGTGCCTCTGAAACCAGGCCCCTTATTTAGTTACCTACCCGTAACCTCACAAGTATAAAAATGATGCCTAAATTTTTGAAGCAGGAATTGTCTTCGATTGTATGTCTTTTATAGAACTAAGCACATCACTGGCTCTTAATATTAACTGATGCACTATTACCAATGCAAATCAACTAAAATGGTGCTAAAAATGATCTTGCAGTTATACATTTGATTATGATGATGATGATCTGTCCTATATTACAAGTCTCAGAGATAAACAATAAGTTCATTAGAAAGATAAAAAAGTCTATTGGGAAAGGCAAGTGGAAATTAGATCTTTTCTGTGTCTCCCAATTTTTTAATTTCAATTGTTGACAAGATTTTATTCACTAGTCTTCAAAGAACTTTTAATAAGTTAAAAATAAAATTCTTGAAGATTTTAAAGTACTAAAGTGAATTTGGAAATTATTGGCATTATTTTGCTTTGTGTTAATTCTGGGATGAAGAATTATTTAAAATACTGCGTCATATTCTATTTCTATTACTGTGATGATTTTATAAAAGTTAGCATGAGATACATCTGTAGTATGATGATTCGTTACATATTATAGTTACACAAAAAGAATCTGGGGCTAGCTACTATTGGAGACAATACTGGAGTATGTGGAGCATTAGTCTGATCCAGCATGACAAATTCCTTTATTTCTAACGATCAGTTTATTCCATGTATTTCTATTTTTATTTATTTAAATATGAAACCTCATCCCCCAAATTAAAAAAATAAAAGTAAATGAAAGGAAACCAAAGGGGAATAAAGTAACAGAATTATATAATTATATTAAAATATGTCAGAGGGGATGTCAGTCACTTGTGGATGACTGAGGGGGGGGAAATTCAGATCTCACCTTAATTCCCCTCCCCCATGCAGATTATAAGTAATATGTAGTATCATTGTAAATAATAGGTTTCCTATATCATTAGTAAACCATCTTCTCAAAGTTTCAAATGCTATTTCTGTAGCAGAAACTCTGGATAAGGAATGCACAGCTGCTGAGCAGATGTATAATTTCAGTATTTAGATTCCATTATTCTAGTTTCTTTTTACTAGATGTTTTCAGATTTTCTATTTCCATCTTTTTTTTTTTTTTTTTTTTTTGGACCACTCTCAGTTTTCCCCCTTGTTTTAGCTCATTATGCCAAAATAATTCTCTAAATTAAAGACATCTTTACATTTGAAAAAGATGTACTTTTTTAAGAGAGTTGGGAGAGTGTAGCACTTCCAGGGGCAAAACAAAAATCAGACAGTGCAACCAAGGCTCAGGTCTGAGCAAAAACTGAACTGTCTGGGTAAAGTTTTATTTCAGGGTTCTTGGTTCAACCTGAATTGGCAAGTCTCTAACTGCATTCCTTCCATGCAGTTTTAAGAGCAGTAAACTCAAAAATACAAACCAGAAGGGACTGCTCCTATGTTTCACCAGAGCGCTCAGCCCTAGCTTCTGGGTAGCACTTTATCTTCATCTATGGCCTTGTCTACACACAAACTTTCATTGGTTTAACTAAAGATGTGTTTTTAGTTGAACTGGTGCAAACTCATGTGTTGACACTTTCAGATTAATTTAAGATGGTGATTTATATTGATTAACATAATTCAATAAAATCTATTCAAGATATATTAACAGATTAAATCAGTGGTTCCCAACCTTTAGGTTCAATGGCACAGATATCACTGAAGGGCACCAGTCTCCATCAGCAGCCCTCCTACTGTTCCACTACTGCAGCCAGACAGAAGGAGTTCAATGAGGAGGCTGCCTCCCTCATCACTGATCTCCCATCCCCCCTGGCTGCAGCAGGGAAACCGCATACGTCCTGTAGCCCGGTGCGCTCCACCTGGGTCCCTAGGCAGTGACTCCCTTCTGCAGCCAGGGGACAGGAGATTAGTGCTCCCCTCCCTCTAGCTCCAGTAGGGATACCAGCGCCTAGGGACCCAGACAGAACGCTTTGCTGTGCTCCCTGCTACAGCCAGGGGGAGGGGAGAGCTGATCTCCCATCCCCTTGGCTGCAGCAAGGAGCCTGCACCAGTCTTTTAGCCCCACGGCAATACACTCCTCCTGGGTCCTTCGGCAGTGGCTCCCTTCTGCAGCCAGTGGGAGAGGTGTGGCAGGCCACAGGTTGGGAACCACTGGAGTAGACAATGTTCACACAAGTGTTCTGCATCAATCTAACAGTTTTTAAACTGGTGCAGCTGTGTATAGACAAGGCCCATCTACTCTCAAGTACTGTCCTCATTAGGTGATTTTAGAAAAGAATTCTCACCCGTACTATTGCTTGTTCAGCTCCATCAGAAAAAGTCCCCAGCCTAGACAAGACTTGGGAGCTTTCAGCCTTTTTTTTTTTTTTAAAAAGGCACCATGACAATTAAACCTGCTGAGAGAAAACATGAATGTGACCTTCGAATTGAGTAAAACTGTAAAATTCAGAAAAATCTTATTCATTTTTTTTTTTAAACTGGAAAAAAATTTGTTTTACTGAAGAATTTACATTTTACTGAACCAGTAAATATATACAATTTAAAATTAAAGTATGTCACTAAAATCTCAACAAATGTGAACACAAAAGCAAAACTAACAAGAATCTTTTTCCATTCTTATTTACTCACATTTCTGTTATGTCTCCAGCAGGAGAGAGACAATCAAACAAGATTTTAGAAGTTTAATTGACCTACTGGTTAAGAATGCAGGTAATCAACAAAGTCTTACCTATAGTAGGGCTTCTATCTGTGCACCTAATCACAATGCTTAGGAGGTTTTTTGCTCAATTTGCCTAGTCTGAGTGTAACACTTTTTTTTTAATAAATTTATAACATTTTTTATAAATGTGTTGAGCCTAACTATGCTGACTACACCCTGTCAGTATCCTGTTGAGCTCCCAATTAACCCTCAAATCCCTAGGCCATGCCCAGGCTCTGTGGGGTACAACAAGGCTTTGGGGTCCCCATCCAAGGAGTGTCAGAAGACCCATACTTTCCATTAAAGGGAGAAAAAGGATACCTTTGAGTGAACTGAGAACATCTTTTTCATCACTTTCTATTCCTTTCTTCATGTCCCTAACCATACATACACCATTCATTTCCATCGCTCTCCACTTCTCCCTTATTTCAGTTTCTCTTACATTTATTGTTATGTATTTGGAGAGAAAGGGTACAATATTTAACATTTTCACTTTTACTTCCTTCTTTCCACCCCAAAAGTCCCTACTGCTTTAAAATAATTTTTCACATATCTTTTTGAAGCCTCTATTCTTTCTCATCAGCAGGCAGAATCACTACGGAGCATGAGAGGTGCTCTCTACCTCACAGATATCTTGCCCATACACACAACAGAACAGGACAGTGCCTGCATATCTGCAGCACCTGCCTATTCTGAGTTCCCAGCAGAGTAAAAACAACAAAGAAAGAGGTCGGTTTGCAAAGACCTATTGACAGCAGTGTAAGTGCTAAACTGTGACATTATCCCAAATTAAAGTCTCAAGAATATAACAAGGAAGAGAACAGTGGCATGGGAAAATATAAACTACACACTACAACAAATTTTAACCCCTGAAGGCATCGTCTTCCTCCTCGGTCACAAGAAAACAGATAGTTATCCAAAACCCACTGAAACCTAAGAGTCCATTCACTGACTTCAAGAGGTTTTGGATCAGATCCTTAAACAGCAGAACTCTCAGCCTCTGAAGAGAGCCTGAAATAGTTATTTTCTACACGAAAAATAGTGGGTCATGATTCAGAACCATATAGGTTATGGGTGTAATATGAGAAATAAAATTATCTCAGCTCTGATGGACATGAAGTACACATCAAGAGGGAAAAAAGCCAACATTGACACGTGTTATTTAGGTTTGTACTTTGCTACATTTTGTAGTGTCATTTGTTTTTTTCTACTATACTCATGCTAAAATAATGCTTGCACTTTATCAGTCACAATATAATAGAGTTATCACGTTTTCAAAAAGGTGATGAGCTGTGGGAGTAGATATATGAATAGTAGCTGGAACTACCTCTATCTTCTATACCAGTGTTTTTTAGTGAAGCTTTGGCAAGGATTTTAAAATATTTTAAAAGACATCTAGAGATTATTACACCTGAAAATTATCTGAGTACATACAGAGACATTTTTAAATGGCCTCTACTTAATTTTATATATTTTCTGTTGGGCAACCATCTGACTGTCTCTAAGTTGTTATAAGGCATGTACTTGAATGCACAAATTGACAAGCTACAGTACTGTAGCGCGGAAGGAACAACATTACGTTCTTTTTTTCTTCTTTCTAAAGCAGAGCTTGAACCAGCTGGTGGCATATTACAATTGAATTTAAAAGGTATTACTTCCCTCTCCACAACAGGAAAAACATTGGTAGGCTTAGGCAAGAAAGAGTATCAGAGGATGCAGTTATGTAGCACTGAAGTACATTATACAAATTATTCCTTTTCCTTTCTAGGTTTTTTTTAATTGTTTTTAGTGGTTCTTGGCTGACAGGACTATTTCCCCTGTATGATATTCATGTAAATATATATTTTATTATTTATCCGTTTTGTTGGGTTTTTTTAAAAGCGTACAAACACCACTGAAGCTAATACATGCATATTCAGACCCAGCTATATACATTTATAAAATTACAAAAAGCTTAGAGATTGGAACTGTGTATCCCACAGTGTGGCTCTCATCAGGTTTGGTGCATCTTGCAACTAGAGTTAGGTTTGGAAGGATTAGATCAAGGGTTCTCAAACTGGGGGTCACGACCCCTCAGTGAGTCACAAGGTTATTATAGGGGAGGAGTCACGAGCTGTCAGCCCACATGCATGTTGGTAAGGATGGCATGGAATTGGGGGGTGGGGGCATCACAGCCTGAAATATTTTCAAATGGGGTCCCAGCAAAAAAGTTTGAGAACCTGAGGATTAGATTTGTATTGGTAAATGTCAGCAAATGTTGATTTCACCATACACAAATATAAACCACCAAAAAAAAGTATTTTCATCAGTAATATCAATTTACAGATAGGCAAATTAAGAAAAATGTTGGTTGAGAAATTATTAGTTTATCGATATTTACTTTGTATATTTTGACACAGGGTGTTGGCAATTTGTGCTAACTCTTGTAACACTTAACTTTTTGAATCTCAACATTACTGCCATGAAATAATTTGTCTGACCCTGCCATAATTTCCCACAACTGTGAAAATTTAAATAGATACAAATAAAAAAAGCTTAAAAATAAACATATTGGTCAGAATTAAAAAATAAAAATTGAATTCTGACAAGCCAAACTATAGTAATGTAAGTATCAATTAATGAGATCCCCAATCTTCTCACAACATTAACCACTATGAACTATACAAATTCCCAATATCATGCCTGTAGTCCAATGAGCCTCAGTACATGCCAGTCTCTTGAATTCCAGTTTATCAAACTGTTCAAGAGGCAAGAGAGGGAGACGGAGGAGGTAACCTCCTAGTACCTCAATATCAGTAATGAGGGAGCCTTTCACAAAAATCAGGAATCTAAGAATCACCCCTGCCACATATAAAGGTTTTCCAGTTTCCAGATACAGTCCCTCTCTCTTTTGATCGGCAGCGGTCCAGCTCCAGTAATGGAGTCAATCTTTCAAACTGTGAGGCCCCAATAAGGAAGAAAGATAAACCCAGTATGATGCTTGGAAATTCATTTGCAAGAGACGTCCACATTCTGTCAGGCTGGCAACCAGCTCCTTCATTTTCTTCCTGGTCTGTGGCAGGCCAACTATTTCTTTGTTTAAGTTAAAGCTGAGGAGGGGAAAGCATTTGTCGCATAGAACATAAAATAATTATTGCTGTATTGGGTCCTTAATAGGAATATATAACTTATATTTAGCCATTTACTAAGAATGAGATGCTGTTCCTAAATTTTACAGAATTGCCATGAAACACTAAACAATTGTTTTACATTCCTAAACATGCTCAATTTTTCCCCACTGGAAATTAACTAACTCAATTCAGTATTTCAATTCATTTCCTTCTCTCTCACCCCAATATTAATTTTCATTTTAAATCTGATTAATACCTATCAGATTCAGTACGTCTCAATTTTTGTGTGATTCATGTTTGAAATTAAATATCTTTTCCAGAAGTAATATAATTTAGATGTTCAAATTCAAATTATTTTAATCACTTTTGGGAAGACTAACAGCTCTGCAGATTTTAACTTAGCTTCTAAGCAAAACAAAATGGAACAAAAAGTTACACAATCATTTCTTTCAAGTCCCTAGCGCAACAATGAAACACTGTAGAGGAAACACAGAAACCTAACGTCAATGGCCAGTAGTGCAGATATTAGTAAGGTAACTGAAGAAGAAACAATCAAGATTTTATGGAGATAATCTGCTAGGTAAAAAAAAAAAAACTCCATGTTATCAGCCCATGGAAGATTTGTAGCCATAGGGACAAGCACTTTTTTCTTACAATGCTCAGCAATTTAAGCCAGTCTATTTACCATACATAGTATCCCACCTTTTAGCAATCTTCCAGACAGTCTTGTGTAAAGTTGCCGATAGGGAGTTCTCCCTTACTATTCATCTCTGGGAATGCCCCCCACCAGCTCCCAATCCCATGAAGACATTCTTTGATAAAGTGGGACTCAATCTTCAAGACAGAGGAAGTGGAGGCTCTGAACATACTCTCAAAGTACAAATCGTCTACCATGGAGCATGCTACCCATCTGCACCACTAAAAAAAAAAAAAGTCAAGAGATCTGGCTTGATGTTACTGAGTTCTTCTTCACTATTGCTTATTTTCAGAGGACAGACAGGTAAAGGAAGAAAGGTCCTCTGACTTGAAGATTAAGTCCCATTTTATTAAAGGAGCTAGGAGATGATAGGAGGCATTCCCAGAGATAAACAGTAAAGGAGAACTCCCCATCTGCAACTTTACACAAGAAGGCCTGGAAGATTTATATATTTTTAAAAATCCCTGCCTTATCTGTCCCTTTCAGTGAGCCACACCATAAGGGTACTGTATTCAGCCCTGCAGCTGGATTGACTCATAGTTGGTTATCTGCTATTGGGAAAAGAGATCGTTGTGTCCATCGAAGATACCAGCCATGAAGAGAAATGAGGCTGAGGTTGGAATTTTTTCACAAGGGGGCAGGGGAAGTAGGGTCTGTTTCTCTGGACAGAAATGGAATTGGCATATGCAGTGGAAAAATACCCCTGGGATTCTGTCTTCTGCCCCTTTCATGCAGGAGAACTGCACCACTTCCTCTTGTTGTGGAGCCAACATCTCTGGCCTTCTGCAGTTAGAAAAGCCATAGAAATTTTCAGCTATCAAGCCAAAAGATATATGAAGGGTAAAACTGAAGCTCACTAAATCTACCATGGGGTAATGTCAGTAACAGTTCGTTGTGGTGTTTTTTTTTTGTTTGTTTGGTTGGTTTTTTTTTTTTTTTTTTTTTTTAAGTTTTTTAAAAGAAAAATGGAGTATTTGTGATCTACACTAAGTTTCTAAATTTTTTTTAAAATAGACGTTAATATCCATGCTTAATATATCCTTCACTGAACACATTTTAACACTATATGCCTGCACAGCCTTTTTATCTGACTTTGCAAAGAACCAATATTAGAGATATAACTGGAAAGGGGTTTTTTTTATATTAAATAAACCCAAAGCAGTATTTTTCAGACCACTCCAGAGAGAGCTCACCTCAGAAACTCTAGCATTGAAGTAATCCTCCAGTAGGCAGGCCTTTAGTCTCCTGCCTATTCAAAAGCCTCTTTACATGCACTCCCCAACATTTAAGCAGTAGCAACATTCATCTATGGTGGACATTTTACTGGGGCAATTAAAAAAAAAATAAAAAACCCACATACACCTCTTCTCATTGCCATGGCCAAGAACAAAACCTCACCGCAACTCAGATCAAATCTGACAAAACATTTGCACTAACTAGCCAAAAAGAATGCTGTGACAACTAAGAATCACAAAGCCTAAACCTAACAAAATTGTTTAACAGTTTGTTCCATATCCATACCAACTGGAGGAAAAAGAAGAACCAAGAGAACATTAGAGTACATACATTGTTAATACTCTTGATTCCAGTATACTGGAACCAAGGAATAAGCACACGTGTCCCATGAAGATTTTACTTCATTCAGTATTTCTGTGGTTCATGTAGCTATATCTTTGGGGGCAATGTCAGGAAGATTAAAATTCTGTTTTATATAGGAACTTTTAATGCAAAATCATTTGAAATATCTTGTAGTTATAGTTAAAATACAATCACGTAGTTCTATCAGTGAATTTCAACCTAAATATTAAACAATTATTTTTAGGGTCATGATTTATAAAACAGTAAGACGGTAAGGAGGGGGGTTTCCTTTTGAAAGTCATAGGACTCTAGCTTTACCAAATACATTCCTCTTCTATGTTAAATGAGTGTCAAATAGCATCTGCTAAGATCTACACCCACAGGTGCAAGTTCTTACTTTTAGTGCAGTACCACTTCACAGCTGCTAAACAAAAACCCTCAACCCCTACTTGTAGATCTTACATATTTGTAATATAAAATATGCATCTGTTAAACAACTATGTCAAAAATGTTACCTTGATAACAAAAGGTGAACGTATTTCCACCAAGTTTTAATCACAGAATTAGAAGTGCAACAACATACTTTGGCCATTAACTGTATTAATAAATCTCTGAATATGCAGCACTGTTGTGCAGTGCTATATCTAATGATAATCCTTATCAGTAAGTTTCTTTCTTGACCCAGAAGCTTCCCCATTCCTACATACAACAGGCCTTGGCTGATCATGAGAATTTATCAGCTGGAATACACATTCTCAAAACAGAATTTTTCCCCTTCTATACAAAACCAATATAAAAAGATGATCAACCTCTCACTTGCAGAACAGGTAGAACTGTTGGGTTTAGATCCTGCAATATTATTTCTTTGTGCAGAATCTACTCTAAACTCCGCAGATTTTAAGGATTCTGGAATGCAATTGTTTAGCCAAACCCTTTCTACTAAAATTTGTAGTGTTAGACAGCCATACATCATAAAACCTAACAGATCATTTTCCTGAAGTACAGAAGCCATTAGGTGTTTAATGTTTAGTTGTTGAAGTATCACAAGTGTAACAAAAACGATGGAATATAACGTTGTTTAAAAAGACACACACAAGTCAAAATTAAGGGCCCTTCACGAAAGCCCTTCCTAACCTAAGTAGTGCCATTGATTACAATGAGACTCCTCTCGTACCAGTATGCACTCGATAGCACCCAACCTGATATTACACCACCAAAAGGGGGGGGGGGGGAAGAGAGGGAAAGGCACTGTAGCAGAGAAACATTTAAAACTCCAATCTTGCAAGTGGCTTCGCACCGGCCGACCCCTGTGCCCACACAGAGACCCACTGACTTCCATAGGCCTCTGCGTCACTCGAAGGGCCCTCCCACAATGCGTGCACTTGCAAGGCTGGGGCCTGCCTGGGCCAGCAGCCCCCCGGGGAGCAAAGGAGTGTTGAGAATAACCTTACTGTCGGGAGTCACGTTAGCCCGCTCAGGCAACGCTGGGGGCAGCGAGGACTAGCGCTGCCAAGCCTGTCCCCGCAGCACAAGTGGGGCGCGACGCTCAGGGCTCGGGCGGCAGAGGAAGCTACGGCCGTGAAGCGCGAGCAGGGCCCAGCCCCGCAGCGCACCCCCAGTAGGACGGGCGTCCCGGCTACGGCTAGCGACCCGCGCACGGTCCTCCCGCCAGCCCGACGAGGCACACCCCGGCGTGCACCCGGCAGCCACAGACTGCGGGAGCTCGGCGGGGGGAGCCGGCCCCGAGAAAGCGCGCTGGGCCTCCCAGCCCCTGGGACCTCCCCGCACTCACCCGTCGCGGGGATCCCTCATTCTCCTCGCGGGGGCTCGTTCCCTGTGTCACCCTGCGAGCGGCTCCTGGCTTCGACTCCGGCTAGACGGCGGGGGGGGGCGGGGGAGGTGATGGGGGAGGGGAGGCGCAAGGAGACGGGGACACGGCGCAGGCTCGGCCGCCACCCGCTCGCTCGACGCTCGGCCCGAGCCCTGGCTCCGAGTCTGTCTGAGGAGGGAGAGCAGAATTCTAATCACTGCAGCCAGCAACACCAACCAGCACCACGCAGGGGAAAGGCGGAGCGCGTAACTGCCGCTGCCAGACGGGCCGGGCTCACTCACTCGGGGCTAGTGCCCCTAGCACACCACCGCCCTCACGCGCCGCCAACCTCTAATTGCTACCGAGGGGAGCCGAGCGCTCGGCGGAGATTGCCGAAGGCTTCCCGCCCGCCCCCTTACATGCGGCGCGAGCGGGACAAGCGTTCGGAGGAGCTTGCCAGCGTCCCCTCCCCCCGACCGGAGCCCGCCACGGGTGCCGCCGGGAGATCACCAATGCCCCGGGTGTTCAGAGATCCCCAACCGCCGCGCCCCCCTCCCCCGAACGCTCGGAGATTCCTAACCGCGACCCCCCGAACCCGAGCGCTCGGAGATTCCTAACCGCCCCCCGAACCCGAGCGCTCGGAGATCCCCAACCGTCCCCCCGAACCCGAGCGCTCGGAGATCCCCAACCCTCCAAACCCCAGCGCTTGGAGATCCCCAACCACCCCACCCAGAACCCGAGGCTCCGGAGATCCCCAGCCGCCCCCCCCTAAACCCGAGTGCTTGGAGATCACTAACTTCTTCCTGCTGTGGTGCTTCCTCTGTGTTGCCCCCACTACTCTGCCACTTCCCTCACTCCCATGGTTACTAACAGGGCCTGTTGGTATTACTGGATGCTACAAACACTCATAAAGACGCACCTATTTTAAATGAATCACTTCAGCTCTCCGCAGTTGCCCAACCCAGCACCGATTAGGGTGATCTCTTGTGGTGCGCCAGGGAAGAGAGGCCAGGTGGCCTTGCGGATTGCAGATCAGTACAGGAGGGTGTTCCAGCAAGGGGAAGTGGCCAAATGCTTGCCTGTGAGGCCAACATCCTTGGCAGAGCAGAGAGAGTGGCATGTTGGGAGGTGAGAGCAGTCTTAGAAAAATTGTCAGGGGCTTTGAAGGCAAGGCGAATAAGCTTGTACTTGATGTGGTGGAAAACAGGGAGTCAATGGAAGGATTAAGAGAAGGGGACATAGTCAGAGCTTTGTAGATTATGTTACCAACTGTGCTTTGGATAGATTGAAAGGGAGTAAGATGCATGTCAGACTGGCCAAGAGGAGATGGTCATAGTAGCAAGATGGGAGATGGGGAGGAGTTTTAGCTGTGTAGTAAGGAAAGTCTGAATTTTGGAAAACATACAACAGAAGTAGCAGGATATGGTTGTAATGTGTAGGATGAAGGAGAACAACTTTTATCACAGCCCACATAATTCTCCAAATAATTAAGCCAACTAAGACTGTGACACCTTACATCCCTTCACCTCTCTACTGAGATGCTTTGTTTAATGGTGAATTTTCCAAAAGGCATGGTTTGAATTGGTTTTCTCAGTTCCTCGTTATTAGCAAGGTGCTGTCTGTCTTCAGTCAGTGCTTCCCAACCACTGGTAAAACAACTCAGAAGGAGCCTTGATGGTGTTGCAATCTGTGACATGTAGAGGGGTAAAATGCCTACCTGGATTCTAGGCATTCTATGCTGCACACCCCAGAACTACACCAGTTCCACTCTGGCAGGGCCTTGTGCACTTGCAGAGAAGGACTAGGATTTGCCCCTTAAAGCTGCAGAGCAATGGTCACTAGAAGTATTCAGTTTCTGTTTATGTCAAGAGCATTACGTGCATAGCTTACTGCAGGGGAAAATTAAAATTGTACAGACATACTCAGTTTCCCTTGGCAGCTGAACAGAGCACTGCTTAGGACACAGCATTTGTTGCTGGCAGGATGCCTACCCAGACAAACTCCTTCCAGCAACCATCTGATTGGGAAGTGTGGTGAAGACATTTCTGGGTGGCAGATGGCCTCACATAAACAGTTTGTAGGAAACATTGGCATGTATGGTGGGATTTCCACTTCATAGTCTAGCTCTATTCCATTCAGTTGGTATTAGACAAAATTTATATACCTTCTGCACTCCAGCTTGTAACTACTACTATGGATCTGAGATAATAGTTCAAGCTTTACAACACATTTCATGTACATTTTAGACCCTGCTTGCATCAGAACTGTGGGGTGAGTGCGTGTATCATGTTAGCCTATTATAGAAAGCAAAGAGGAAGGTATAATTTTAAACTGAACACCTTGGCAGCCTTTCTTTACATGAACACAATTAAATCCACACTTTTAAAAATGTCTAGGTGCCTAAATAGTGTGGTGATAGGCATGTTTGAAATGCCTTGTTTTCTTAGATTTTCAGAAAAATCCTTCCTTGTGTCCCTGAGCCAGAAAAATTTGTCAGCACCCAAAACAAGAACAGCCTGCAACACAGACAAAATCACACCTTCTACACTGGGCAGTATAGAACCCAGAGAAAACCAGACTCCTTTTTTCTTTAAAATTATTGACACATGCATACTGTTCCTCCACTCTGCCTTTCTGCTCAGAACAACAAACTAGACAGCAGAGAACAAAGTGACATTCGCATGTTCTCACAACCCAAATCAAAAGTGCTAGATCTAACTTCAAGGCTGCAGGCTTAACAATACCTCTTTTAAGTAATAAACTGTGAGGTAATGTGATACTGAGCTTTTCATGTGTAGGTTATTGATTCAAATCCAATATGGGTTACTAATGACCAAAAGCTGCTGACATTGAACATGTTTGATTCTGTGTGTGAAAAGTATAACTGGTTTTCATCCAGTTCTTGGTACACAGATTTATACATAACAAAAACTGCCATTGCAATGGACATTTTTTAGGATGCTCATTGGAATAGTCATGCATTGAATATGCCTGGAGTGGTCCCTTTCACTCAAGACTGAGGCTCGGGTTTGTTATGTTGTGGATGAAGCTTGTGTTGTCATTGCCCATATTGTACCTGTTCTCTAGATAAATTGAAGGCTTCAGGTAATGCAGCATCTTTCATAAATACTAAATTTAATAATAAAATGTAACACACTAAAAGAAAACAACATTAAAATAATGTCACACCTGCAAGAGATGGAGGTAAATCTGGGTCTAAAATGAATGACAGACACCTTTGCACAGAAAGGTATTCAAATGGCTTGGTTTGTGATGGATCAGGTGGAAAGCAAAGAATTGGAAAGATTCAGAACAATGGAAGATTCAATAGGCATGATTCTGATTTCACTCTGGTGTAAATCAGGAATAACACCATTGAAGGTACTGGAGGTATAGCTGCGGTAAACCTATGTAAGTGACATCAGAATCAGGCCCATTATTTACAGTCTCACAGTAGCATGTTTAAAAAGAGGGTTTGGATGTAGACCGGAGTTAATTGCAATTCAAAAGGAGCAGGATGTAGTAAATATAAGGTGAGAAATATCAGAACTGTCACTTACAAATATTTTCATTATGTACTGCATAAAAGGCCCAGTCTTGCAATCATTGCCCAAGCTAAATTTGGGAGATTATCTTGTGGGCTTTGCCTGAGTGAGGAGTGAAGAATCAGGTCTGAAATGGGATATTTTTGCACATTTCTGTTCAGGGCAGAATGTTAGTATGTGTCAAGTCTGGCTGAGGATGAACTATCTGTTCAAACCAGGCACTTCATGGATGAGCACCATGAGTAGTTTCTGGTCAATGAGGCATATATGCATTCAGCCCACCAGTTATCAATAACATAAGTTCACCTTGCCAGTGGCTCAAGACTGTAGGAGTCTGCAAAGACTGGGACACACCCGTTTTATAAAATGGGTATTTATTGTGGTAACAGAATCTCAGAAACACTGAGGCAGGCTCTGTGAGCAGGAACAGTCACCCTGTACTTTGTCCTGAAGGAATGTGTGAGGGGACCTGATGTGAAATACAGTAGGACCAGCTCATAGTATAAAGATTAAGAGAGCTGTGTAGAAAATGTTAGTTTTTCACATGGGTGTAATTTGGGGGGAGATGAAAGGGCACTGTGTGGAATTTGCCCCTCCATGCGTGGCCCTGTTGGCCTGGCTGGAGCTCCTCCCTTCCCCAAATATAGAAGTCAAACTATGCCTATGGTTTTCAATACAGTTATAGACTAGATAAATGTCCAGATATTTTCTCTGTCATTTCCTCTCCAGGAATTTCCTGTTAGTTCTTGGAATCACTTTGGGACCTGAAAATCTTAAATATGAGAACATCTTCAAGAAAGAGAAATATATATTGAGAGATAAGGTCAACTGTATGATCAGACTATATTCTGTATATCCTCCTTCCCTTCATACTTCCAAACTGTGCAGCATGGTACAGAGTCCAGACACTCTTTGAAACTGGTTTAGGGAGACCTGTTGCCAACAACCATGGTGACCAACAGGTGACTTAGCTAGCATAGAAAGGTTTAAGAATATGAAGGCTTACTTTAAAGAGGCAATTTTATTGCATGCTTGTTGGAGTGAAACAGATCAGAGTTCTATAGAGATGAAACACAGAATTTTTAATGAATAAAGCCCTTAAATTTTATTTGGCTTTTATCATTGCAAACATACATTTGTTACCAACATAAATATCCCATGTTCCATCTTAACATTACCCCACACTCAGGTGTTTTTCTACTTAAAAATGACATTAAATTGGCCTTGTCTAGTAATCTCTTTTACTGAATTATTTTATTTGAAAGCATACTGTCTCGATTATAAATTAATTGTATTTATCCACTACTTAGAACTACCAGTGATTAGATTAAATATTGTTATGGGAGCTGTATAATTAATTCAAGAAACCAGGCTGAAATTCATGAGTACAGGTGCTTTTCAAAGGTTACTGGTATTGAAATATGACTAATAAAAAAGCAAGCCTATTCATAGGGTAAGAAGTTTCTGAAACAGCACTATCAGCACTGGCCAAGCTTCATTCCAGACAAGTCTTCAACGGAACTAAGTGCAACAGAGGTGGAGAAGACTAGGAAGAAACGTCATGAGTAATAACAGCCTGGTGTGTTTAGCGTAGGGAGGATGAAAGGGAAAGACATCTTTGAAATTCCACTTCCTGTTTGGTTAGAGTAGAGAGATTCACATCACATCTTCCCAGCTGACCATGGTGGCTCTTCCACTTGGAGCATATTGGAGCCTCTGGATCTGATCAGCATTTGGGGGGAGTAGGCTGTGCAGTCCCAGCTCCGCTCTACCTTGAAGGAACTATGATACCTACGATCAGATTTCTCGTACCGTGGTGGAGAAGGGCTATGAATGGGACACGATGCAGTGCCATGCAAAAATCAAGGAGCTGCGGCAGGAGTGCCAAAAGGCTAGGGAGTCAAACCGTCTCTCTGATGCAGTTCCAAAGACCTGCCACTTCTCTACCTCTGAGAGCCCAGAGACAGCAGACACTGGACTCAACCCCAACAAAGAAGTCATAGACAAGGAGGTTGAGTTAGAGGACAATGCAGGGGACTGGGTCATTTAGTGATGTGGAGAATCAGAACCTCTTCTTCACACTGGAGTGTTCGAGCTAGTCCCACCCCTCCATCTCTGGCATGCAGGAGAGGGGAGATCTGGCAAGTGATTATTTTGAGCAGATCCTGCTCGGTTTCGAGAGGTACAACTGTCCTTTGCTTTGTTGCATTATACTGCTGGTTGAAGAGGTAGAAATGCACAAGAGTAGCTGTATTTGCATGTGCTTTCCATTCCCCTGTGGAGCTAGTCAATGTGGTGGGAAGATGTGTTAATATACACCGAGATTTCACAAGAATCCTACAGGGAGATCTTTAGAAAACTTTCCTGGAAGTACTTGCCAATCCTCTGCCAGAGATTCCTCAGCAGAGGTGCTTTGTTTTGTCCCATTGTGGGAAACTTTCCCACATCAATCGGCAATCACTTGTGCAGGGACCAAAGCAGCACACAGGTGAGCAGCATAGCGACCCCAAAACTGCTGTCATGGAGGAGATGCACCCTAGCCTCCCTGCTTACTTTCAGGAGTGAGATATCAACTTCTGTGGGTTCCACTTGTGGAAAATGGTGGCACAATTTGAAATTTTGTCCCTACCTACTTGCATCAATACCCCCAAAAAACCACCCAGAACCTTTTCCCCAGCTTGAGTGCTCACTATCCCCAGGCACAACTCCTAGCGGCACAAGGTGGCAAGTTGCACAGTGGGATAGCTGCCCATAGTGCACTGATCTCACTGTCGATGCTAGAGCACCAACTGTGGATGCGCTTCAGTGACACAGTGAGTGCTGTGTGAACAGGCACAAACATTGTAATTACAGCACTTCTGGATCATCACTGTTACTTGCATCAACAACACTCTCTAGTGTAGACAAGGCCTAAGTTAGCAGGTGTGTCGACATGTTACTTCACTGATATATTAGTTTTCATGGGCCAGACCCTTCCTGGTCCTTGCACAAAGGACATATGGAGCATTTTCTCTACTTGCATGCCCTACTAAAAGCCAGGCAGAATTGCAGCCCCTGCACTCCATGGAGTGGAGAAACCACTTCCTTCCCACTGTGGGATGGGAACTGGAGGGAGACAGGAGCATTTTTTTTTTACCCAGCTATGCACCAACAGAACTTGCTGGCCAGGTAGTGGAGTAAGCTGCATCCCACAAAAAAGTAGAGTAGTGAGAGCACTACCCTTGTGTGCCCAAGGATTCTGTAGCAGAATATCTCCCATTACTATCCCTTAAGTGAGTGTAGCTCCATGCTGTCCCTTGCTATGAGTTATGCCCAGCTGGCTCCACCTAGTCCTATTTGGTTCTGTTCTTATGCACTTTAAATGTACAGAAGTCATATTCAACTTTTTTCAGTGTGCCGAAGTAAACCCCAAAACATATTTCCTTATACATACAAGCAACACTAAAAGATTTCTACTTTTCTTGACTCTGCCTCCACATAAGTCACATAATCAGATGTATTATAGGTAAGGAAAAGCATTTATGAAACCAGCTGATATTAAGGCTTCACTTGTATATTCATCTCGGACCAACAGTTGTTAGTTTCAGGTTCATGGTATTAGTGGTTGTGGTGGTATGCAGAATCCTTGGGATACTGCCTGGTAGCTGGGATACCACTGAGCCATCTGTCTAACCAACTCGGGGTCCCTTTCACACTGTGATGCTGTAACAGGCCACAAACCCATTGCATGTATTGCATTTACACAGCTCTTCACAGGCAGGGACTACACCCATCTTAGTTCAATGAGTGCTTTTCAGCCACTCACAAACCAACTATAGAGAAACTCCAGTGGTTCTTCAGCCCAGGACTACACTGTCTACCCTGGTCAAAAAGCCTGACCAATGGAAATTATTATCCAGTCCACTCTTCCCTCAAAGTGGAAGGAATGTGCACCAGCTTTTGTTACTGAGTAGTTTGTTTAGACACTTCACTCAAAGACACACTGGTTACAATAAAACATTAAACAAGTTTATTAACTACAAAAAATAGATTTTAAGTGATTATAAGTGGTAAGTGTAGAGATTAAAAGTAGTTACCAAATGAAATAAACATAAGATTACAGTCTAATTCCCATTGGTCAAGCAACCCCATTGTGAAGGTGTGTCCTATAGGGAAGCCTTCACTGTAAGCAATTCCTGGTAGTGAATTCTTCCCTTGATGGCCCATTAGCACATCTGGCCACTTCATTGTCGTACTTGAAAAGCTGGTTTAGGTGGTTCCCACCTCACAATATGTTCTAGTAGCATTTACAACCATATCTTATAACTTCACATACTATGGTAGCACATACAATCCAACAGGATATTAATATTTAGCAGATCAAGACTTTTAAAATAATATCAAATAAGACATACTTTGTACAGAACATAAAATTATATGACATTGGTGAATATGGGGTTTTTGGGGTGGTATTTTCAGACACAGGTGTCACGGTGGTATGTTCTCCCCTCAATGCATACAAATAAAATGCAGTTGCATTATTGTAGATTCTTTGTATGCACTGTGGGGAGAATAAACTCTTTGCAGATGGACACTAGCACAAATTTTAAAGTAAGTAGTCTTCTGAATGATCACTACTTTATAAAGAAGATACTCTACAAGTCTATTTAATTGTTAGATCCTTTTTCTGGTGAAAAAAATAGGTAAGGGGTTGTGATAGCTGTGTAGCAAGTGCAGTTATGCTTAGTGCTATTTTTGCTATGTGTAGTATTTCTAAATAACTTGAACAAAAGCTGCTTCTTTTAAACAAATATTGTCTTGCAAATGGCACCTTTTTGTTAATGTAATATGCAGGCACAATTTTTGAGGAAAATATGTTTGCCTATCAAGTGAGTCAATAAAATTTAAAGACTGAGTTATAGTAATTCCAAATGTATAGAAATGGTTATCTGTATCACCCACTGATATATAGAAAAACACTACACATAATAATGGTAATAAGCATGTAGTTACCATACAGCACTGTGTTAAATCCAAAGTAACTCCTTTGAACTCAATGGCAATTGTTCTGGGTTTACAATCAGGAAAAACCTGAGCAAAATTTGACCCAGAACAAGTAAACTTTTAACTGACTTAAGATCTATTTCTTGAATGTATATTCAATTTATCTCTTGTTATGTAAGGTACCTATACGTCTCTTGTATAAGGTTGCATATTCCTTGAGTCCACCAGCAATATATATTAATGTCCCATCTACTATTGCTGACAATAGTAAACCTTCATTCATTTAAGCCTCTTTTACATCAAGAAAGTCACTCATTGCTGACTATGTTTGTCAGTAACAGGTTTCCCTGAGCCAAAGTTAAAAATGGCTTAACTGCTACTGTAGAACAGATAGAACAATTTTTCAGCACCGTTACAAAAAGTGTGGTTACTGTCATATATATGCTGAAAATGGCTTTTTCCTCAATTGCTCTAGCAGTAAAACTGTTTTTAACTCTGGTTCTGGGTGATCTGTTGCTGATGACCATGGTGAGCAACAGATGAGTTCCCTAGTGTAGAAAGATTTAAGAAGATGAGGCTTACTACACTGAAAAGATGTAAACTTCAAGCAGGCAATTTGTTGCAGGTTTGTTGGAATGAAACAGATCAGAGTCCTGTACAGATGAAGCACAGAATTTTTAATGAATCAAGCCCTTACATTTTATTTGATCTTTATCATTGTAAACATATGCTTAACCGCAAATGTATTACTACAGTTATATATGCACAAATGCACCTAAGTGATCTGACCATTTCTTCGTTCATATATGTAGAAGTACAGTACATAGTGCATGCAAATCCTCTGCAAATTCCAAGAGACTTAAAGTTCTTCATAAATTGCCCTCTCTAGTGTTGGGAAACCATTTGCAGTCATGAATTCTACAGCATGCACTCTATAATATTACCAAAAATAGAACACGCAAAATGGTATAGCTCAACTGCATAAAAAAAGAAAAGTGACAATGCTTGTGGTTCAGCCAAGTAATTTTTAGGAGAAATACAATAGTCATGTTGTGTGTGAAATAAAAAAGTATTGAAGGCAAAGAAATATAACCTTATTTTCTCAGGCTCTCAATCCAACACATGCACCTGCACACACCTGGAAATGAAATGTGAACAAGTTCAAAAGACACATAACTAAGAGCCAAAGCTTGCAATCCTTACTTGGGACCAAATCCTGACTGATGGTGCGACTTCCACTGCCTTCAACTAGAGTTGGCAGGTTCTCAGCATCTCTCAGGATTTGGCCTTTAGTCCTTACTAAGGTAAAATTCCCACTGAAGTTCAGAGAAGTTTTGCCTGATTAAAGAATGCAGGATTTGGCCCTACAAGAATAGTATTAACAATGTTAGCAATAGTATTAACATTCCATAACAAATTCAAAAGTTTATACTGGAAATTAAAATCAGAGAATAACAAAAAATTCAAGGCAGTTGAACAATTTTCAACACACATTCTCAGAACCTTAAACAACAGTGGCTGTTGCAAGTATGGCCATCAGGAAACACAGCTGTGCTTCTTTCTGTTACAATTAATTACTTCCGCTGTATATAAAATTGAAAGTATTGGGTCCTCTGGTGCGGAAAAAGGATATCCTGATACACTGCTCCTATTTCCTTACCAAAGGCTTTTGCTGAACCTTTCACCATTAATTCATTTACAGTGAATTATCCTGTGATAAAAAAGGAAAAGCCAAAATAGATGGCTAACTATCATCTCAAGAAGCTATTTTCTTTTGCATTTTCACTCTCTCGTATTTATATTTTATTTGACTGTTTTCCCAGCATACCCTCTCTGATGCCAAATATTCAGTTTTAAGTTCCTGGGGTTTCATCAATTAGAAGTCTTAAATAAAAATATCTTTCACCGTCTTTTGGTTCAAGTGTTGTCCTCATCTGTGAAATTCTAAGATAACCCCCCCCCCTGCTTTTTTAAGAAAACAAGGTGGAAATTTTTATGTGAAGTATTTAAGGCCAGATTTACACCTCCCAGCACCAGCAAATCCTCACTATATTTGGAAGGGGCCATTCATTCAGAGAGAGCTAGCTCCCCAACCTCCCTCAGGGGAGGGCATCATTCATTTCTGTTGGGAGCTCCACAGGAGCATAAATGGTGACGGTTACTGAGGGAATGCACTTAATCGGTGCAAATCTGTCTACAACAGCATTACACCTTTTCTAGACAGCATTGCCCAGTTTTTAAATTGCATTTGTTTCCAAGTCTAGACAGCCTTCTGAACAGAGAGCAGCTTCTGTGAGTGCATTGCCTAGGAAGCTGATGGAGTATGCAGTAGCCAAAAGCCCCACAATTTTGAGGAGCTGGCTAGTGCCCTTGGTATTTGCCACAAAGAATGTAATCATTCAGGAAGCTCTTCCTACCCTAGAAGTCCATGGATGTGCGCACAGCTGTAATTAAGACCACCGGGCTGTTTACAGTCCAATATAAAAAATGTAACACAAGGCTGAGTGGTTCAGGAGCAAATTGGAGCCCTTCCTTAGCAGCTCAAATTGAATCTGCCAAATGAATGAAAACTTTGGAAGTTTGGGCTCAGCCTAGTTGGTGTTATGACATCATAATGTAAAAATGCCAGCCCAGAAAAATTCCCATTCCAGAAACTAGTTCCCATAATATACGTGGCCAGAAAGTGTCACCTACATAAAAAGAGCCATCTCTTTCTTCCCTTTGCTCCAGCAACAGGCTTCTGGAATAGGGGCTTCTCTTCTAGGCTAGTATCCTTATATTATCATCTTGTTGCAACACAGATCAAGGTTCAGGTTTGCCATACTCTGTAGCTAAAACTTGAACCTCTCCACATTTGCCTATCTTGTAGCTTTTATTATATTGTACTTTTTACACTGAATTATCTCCATGTCAGTAAGTATTCAGAGAAATTGCAACAAGTACACATTATCCATGAGATAATTTATAATATTGTGCATCACCTATTCACACACAAAGTATCAAAGAGTTATTTTCCATTGTAACTTACAGAGGAACAGCAGTGTTCTTCTAAGGTTAGGTCTGCACTTAAAATGCTGCAGCAGCAAAGAGTATCTACAGTGATGCTCCATTGCCTTGCATTCATTATGCCTAGTGAAGGTCAGTGTTCCAAAGAAACACTGCCACTTAGGCTGGGTCTACACTACAAACTTATATCAGTATAACTGCATCACACGGGTTTGAAAAACAGACATCCCTAAGTGGCGCAGTTATACTGACCTAACCCCAGTGTTGACAGCACTACGTCAACGGGAGGGCTTCTCCCGTTGACATAGCTACTGCCTCTCACGGAGTTGGATTAACTATGCCAAAGGGAGTTCTCCCATTGGCATAGCAGCATCTTGTCTAAAGTGCTACAGCAGTGCAGCTGCACTAGTCTTTTGTTATTATAACAAAGCTATTTTTTTATTCCTGAGGTAATATTTTACATATAGAGCCACATTTTTAAAAGTATGCACTTCCTTTTGCTCCTACAATTATGTTGCAGTCACAAACGTACAAAAAGTCACTATATCATAAACCACAAATCTCTACCTATCAGATGGCAGATACCATCAAGATAGTTAAAGGTTTGTGTTCTCAGATTTGCACATGTAATTAATTTTGAGCACAAAAATGCAGGCTCAAATTTTGCATGCATAAACTGCATAGCCCATAAAGGTGTGCAGGCCACAATTCTGAATATTTCTCCTGTAGTACACATATGCCTACCATACATATATATGCATGTGCTCATTTTACATTAAACAAATAACATCTCCTTTAACTAAATCTTAATCACAAAGAGTATTATTTTCCAATTAACATATGTTCAGACAATAATATTGCTGAAGCCCACTAAATAATCTTTTCCCTCTTATATCCATTCTTGGCTCTTCTGAACTGTAATTTTTTCAACTGCCTTGGAAGTCACAAATACTGCATTTTGCATGCTTTCTCCACCTCATTCTTTTTTTAAAAAACAACTTTCTTCATTCTTAAAAATCCAAAATATGCTATTTAATACACTGCAACAACCAAAATCTTTCAAAAGAACACCCAATTGCACGGACTTTTTATAACAAGCAATATTCATTCCACATATGTCCTTGGATGAATCATCACCTTTGTTCAAACTGACTTTTTTCTATCCCCCAGCTCCTTAAAAAAGTAGTTATCAATTTAACTAAACAAACTCAATTGTTTGTTTTCCAGTGGCTTCCACAAAAGCATAGCACTTAGTAAAAGAAAAAATGATTCCATACTTTCTTTTTCATTAATGGAAACAATCTGAATTTTGAAAGTGAGTGAGCTTTTTAAAGTAATTCAACTGGAAAATGTTTTTCTTTGTGGGAGAAAAATATGGTAGAGTTATAGGTCAAATATTTAATTTCAAATTAATAATGATCTTTTGTTCTGCAGATGAATCACTTCCCCCTGAAAGTTAAAATTTGTGGAAATTTGGAAGTATCTTTTCCTCTTATGAAAGCATTTTTTATTTCTGGTTGTCATTACTACCTAGAAAAATCTCCAGACCAATCTGAAAGTCATTACTTGGGCAAAACTACTATGGATATTAAGGAGAGTTTTGTAAGAGGAAGGACTGAGGGCCACATTCTTTCCTCGGTAAGACAGTATAGAGGGAAGCAAAATGCCCTAGAGAAGACCCCAAAAGGGTAATGGTGGCATAGCAATGGCTCTCTTGCATGTTTCCCTGGTCTCTCTCTCTCACACCATAGAGGACCCCACCCCTTCACAAAGGCTGCAGGGCCCTGAGGTTCATATAATATGAAGAGTTAGGGAGCAGCCACTCTTTGCACCATGCTTTCCTTGGGTCTAGCCAAATGTCTAATCAGAGCACTATACCTGGAAAATCTAGTAGAGAAAGATTGTGGAGCATGGTCTGACACCACAGCTCCTTCTGTAACATATACTGTAGCTCCATACTTAGAATCCTGTCCTGTGTGTCCTGAGATCCTTCCCGCTTATTGGACATACACTCCTTTTATGCAGCTAAACCCATTCTGAAGGATGAGGAATCCCTCTGTCAACAAAATAGCAAGGAAATCTTAAGGATAGAGCACTATATGTGACATTATTACTACAAAAAGTTGGGGAAAAATATCATTAGAATTCTTCACAATTTAATCTGTAATGCAACCAGTTAGTTTATCTAACATTTTCTCTCAGTCTGACCTTCCTCAGAGCAGCAAGGACTGCACCTTTTTTAATGTGTCTAAAAACATGCTTTATAGGTTTCAGGCAGGGAATTTCTGCCTAACTCTAATCTCAATCTCAGCCATAGTTCTCTGATTTGGCCAGGAGAACAAAGCATTTCATTGTGTATCCAAGGGTGGCCGGCTGCAATTTTTTCACGGCTTCTCTTTTTCTTTCTGAGTTAGTCAGCAGTGACTCTGGTTGACTTTAAGATTTATGATTTACAAAGAAAAAACCCAGACTTGAAACTATAGACCATCTTTAGTGGAGACAAGGCACAATTTCTCTTCCATTAAGAATCTCTTAATGCAAAGGATAAAAGGTCAAGATAGAAATAATTAGACAGTGATTTAGATATAAAGGTGAATTGTGTAACTTTGCTCATTCTATAGACTCATTTTCCCAATACATTTTAATCTCAGTTTAACTAGCTCTAATTTTTTTTTCACACATAAATTGTAAACAGTGATGGCTGTAAAATAAAATCGAAGTGCATGGAAATTCACTTCCTGGTGTGAAACTCATTAATGTCATTTAAAACGGTCTGTCCCTTTACTGTTTTATATATATATGTTTTAATCAAGTTTAATGATTAGCTATAGCTATGTCTTTTAAAAAACTGCATTTTTAGGGGGGGAAGAAGGGGAGTTAAGACTGTGCAAAAAAGCCTGTTTTAATAAACCACAGTATTATCTGAAATGTTTTTCTTATTTGCCAGTCTATCATGGCAGTAGAGTTAAATCAGGAGGGTTAGACCTTTTTTGAATATTCTTAAAATCATTTTTGGTTAGAAACAGAAGAATAAAAACCTGACCAGTTGGGGCCAAACTTTGCCCTCAATTTCACCAATGTAAATCAGTTTAGAGACCTTTGTAACTGAGGACAAAATTTGCCTCTTGCTTATCAGGTTATTTTAAGTAACATTTGTTGACACAATAAGGCCTGTAAATTTACAAGTCTTGCCAAGTTACAACTTCTAGGCACTACATCTTTTGAATGTACTCACACTTGTTTGCTTAAACAGTGCAATTTACTTACCACCATGTTCTATGTTGCTATACAGCAATGGAAGGCTGAAACAGTTCCATTTTTTTAATCTTAAGGCTCTGACATAACGAATATAAATTTGCCTATGCCTCCTAACTAGCATTTCTTGGCTGAAAGCTGTCAACTGCTGATAAACCATATTAATAAATATGCCCAAAACATAAAGCTCTAAATGTATTTGCACATCCCTTTTATTGCTAGAATATTGGCACAGGTAATCCATGCAACATATGTTCACTCACACCTCAAAAGCCACACTACATTTTGTTTCTGAACTAATAACTAGAAACTTTTTAAAAAAATCTAAAACCAAGGGCACCTGTGGTGTAAAGTCAACATTTCAGTATATTATAAAAGCTAGACTCCTAGCATGATCACTACAGGCATTAAATCACTCAGTTGCAAATGTAACCATTTATAAATACTAAACAAGTTAGTGTCTACTACCAGGAGACAAGTATTGCAAATAAACATTATACTGTCCAGCATTAGACACTAATAAGTGTGTTTAGTGCTGTAGACATTCACATTATTAAATATAAAAAGAAATAACCTTAAATAAAACATTTCACCTATGTTACTGACCGCTGAAGGACCAAACTCAAACAATTTTGCTTATTTTGGTTGAATTTCACTTTTTTGCATGTGTGTGTGTGTGTGATTCTGATGTACCAAAAAACTATCGATTTTTTAAAGGAGAAATTTTCAACAGACAGTTACAATGAAGTTTCTTTCTGAAGTGCTTAACTTATTTTCTGTGCTGCAAATAGAAAAAGAAAAAACAATATAAAAAGTAAAGCTTATTTTTTGAATTTTTAGCAGCATAGAGATTGAAGACTAATTTTAATGATGGAAGATGGGTTATTTTGTAAATCCTTTGATAAAAACCCTAATTCTTATATAGTTTTATCATTTGGCCATTCAGAGGTACAGCATTTTTGTCTTCTAAGTAAAATTCTCCACGTGAATTAGAATGAAAAGATTACTTTAGGAAGTCTTATGACTTTAACCTCAGGTAATTGTTACAAGATATAAAAAAAATAATACATTATTCAACCTGAAAATTATCTTTTTGTGCCGCAGATACATTAGTGATATATAATGTAAGGGTCCTATTCTAAGTTATGCATGTGTATCTTATTTGTCTTAGGAGTGTGTTCTGCCTGGCAGAACAGTTGTGGTGATTACATAGTATTCTACCCAAAAGAGATTCAAAATAGTATACTACCATGCACCAGATTCTGGTTTAGATTTGTGCTAAAAGAGTGTCTAAATATAGATGTCAAGTGTGGATAACTTAATTCCTTATTTTTGGATCAAATTAGGAAGCAATGTAGGTCAAAATAGGAAATTTATTGTATGCAACTACTTAGGCTGGTCTCCACATAAAACGTAGTTTGATCTAGCTGTATCACTCAGGGCTGTGAAAAATTTTACGCCTTGTGTGATGTTAGGTCAACCTAACCCTCACTGTAGCTGCAGCTAGGTCAATGGAAAGATTCTTCTGTTGACCTAACTACCACTACTTGAAGGGTGGATTTACTACAGCGATGGAAAAACTCCTTCCGTTATTGTAGCAAATGTATATACTACAGCATTATAGCTACAGCACTGTAGCCGTGTTGCTAAAGCGCTTGTAATATAGACATAACCCTAGAGGCTCCCCCTCCCAGTGGGCAATACACAAAAACCATCTGACAGAGCAGCTGCAATGTTGTCTGTCCATGGTATACCACAGATCCTGATCCTATTGCTAATTGATAAAGAGTGATAATACTATAATTTGTTGAGTGGCACTAGAATCTTGAAAGGAAATTTTCAAAAAGAAACAGTAGATACATCACTGCCTAGGGAAGGCATTAACAGAAATCAGGTATGAATGGAAAATGAGTTTTTCCTTGCATTGATTGTAACTTACCCTGTTGGAGAATACAATGAGCCAGATCCTTGGTTGGAGTAATCAGTGGAGTCTAAATGCTGATTTACACCACCTGAGGATCTGGCCCATAAATGGAGAAAGAAGACTTGCCAACTATAGAAAAAAATGTTTGTACCTAATACGCTAGAGAAATTGTTTAAGAATAAACCATCCATGTAAAATTCTGATCCTTGTGAGAGTGCTAAATCTGTGAAAACAAGATGCTCTACTGTATAAATGCAAGTCACACAAGTCAGAACAGCCAGAGGACAAGTTTAACTTAGGCACTATTTTTTTTCAAGATATATGTGGTTAGTTAGTAAAGACAATATGAAAATTGCACATTAGAGATAAGAATTCCTTTTATATTGACCTTCCTACCACCTACTGGATATGCTCTTCATCCTCTAAGGAAATAAGCTTTCCATCCCCTAAGAAAATATGGCATGTTTCCTAAAATGGACATAGAATTTTAGGAGGGAAAAAGGAAGCCACTAAATGATTCACTTTTATATTTATACTGTGCAAAAATCCAAGACACAGTGGGTTGCAGGTGGGATCAGAATAAGGCCCATACATTACATACTTAGGTAGCTGGAGCCTGAGAAATATTGACTTAACGTTGTCAATACTGCATGCTGTCAATCACTATACAATCATAATGCTCACTCAAAATAAATAGCTAAAAACTTGAAGAGTGATGAAGCTTTCTGTCCTTAAGTATGGTTATTTTTCTCAGCTGAGTAGCAATAAACCACTGTCTCACATACAAAACTATCGCTGATATTTAAATTTTAAAATCCAAAGCTATTGTCAATACGATAAATAGTTGCTGCTTTTCACAACAATATATAAGCTTTTATAAATACTTGTAAGAACGTGTCAGATGATTTTAAAATGTTAGAACAGGTGATCTATTAACTACCTTATGTGGGTGGGCTTATATCTTCTTACAGCAGCAACCACAACCACCCTTGGGATGTGTTATATTTAAAGAAACTAATCACAGTAATAAGAGCATGTGCCTGTGGTTTGGTGCTGCCTTATTAAGTGTTTTATTATTCTTCACTGAAATTAATAGGAAGAAAAAAGGATGCCCCTTTTCCAAGGATTTGGGATTGAGTTGAGAACCTTCCCAGGGCTATTTCCCATTCCTACCCTTCCTAGTTGTGCTAAATGGAGGCTTGGTCTGCAGTGCTAAACAAGTAATAACTAGATATTTTCCATTCACAGGACAAATGAAAAGATGAATCAGCTTTGACTAGAAACGCAACATGGATCTTCTCCAACCACATGCCTGCCCATTCCATATAAGAGCAAATTAGAGAAAGCCAGTTCCCCTTTTCCACTCTGATTAGAAAATGAGGTAATCCATTGTGCATGCACAAGGCCACGTGCACTGATCAATACAAAACTGAAACACTTTCTTGTCTCAGTCCTGTTGGGGGTGGGTGGAAGGATTTAATGTCCTCTTAATTTTATTCTGATTCCCAAACTTTTGAGTCATCCATTATCTTCTTAGCACTGCAGTTCTATTTGGATTCAAGACAAACTCATTTGGGAAAGCCTATGGGATGTCTCTAGTTCATTGAAAGTCTAAAAAATTTGATCCTCGGAGGTAGCACCATGACATAAATAATGGCATAGCATTTCCTTTTTGCTGAGGAAATTCTGATCTACCTATCTTAATTTTACAGCTATCAGCCATGATTCTATAAATTATTTTTTACTTAATATTTTGGTACATAATATTTTCTTGTAACAAATACCATGAATTATTTTCAATTGTTTTTAAACACTAGTGTATGGTCTCAGCTCTAAGGCTGCTATGGGTACTTTTAAAAAAATGTTTTGTGTAAAATGAAATAATAAATTAATTTAATGTCTTTAATTTTTGTTCTAGCTTTCGCAGTAACATTTTACTCAGATTGATTAATTGTGAACGTTCAATCAGCTTTTTGTATGAAACATGCAAAAGTATGCTCTGCAAATATAAAAGTTACTAAAATATATTTCAGATGTGTTCAGTAGCTTCCTAGCCTCTTCCCCCCTTTTTGCAATTTCTCAGTTAGTTGCCATTTTTCTCCCAGTGTCACTGCCTTCCAGCTCTTCTTTTAGACATTGATGGCATGAGCATGTTTCTTGCACAGTGGCTTATCCTTCTTGGAGTAAAATGGCTGACCTTCCAAATTCACATGGCACACCTAAAATTAAAGATTTAACACAATTAGGAATCACAAAGAGAAATGTAGCTATTAGTAACAGTTTTATTGCTCCTTAGTCTTTAAGGACTAGATTCTGATACTCTGACTCACAATGAGTAGCTCCATACTTCATGAGAGTCCCATAGATTTCATTAGGACCACTTAAGGAGTTTGGTCATAATCAGTATAAGTCAGGGTATCAGAATCTAGCCTTAAGAATGAGTTGTGAGTAGCTGATCTCACTGACTGCTCTCTTTTGACCCTATGCCTTAGGAAGGCTCTGGAATAATGGAAAGCAGTGCACATTAATAATACTGGGATGAGCACATTAGAAATGCATAGATAGATTGATATGCATTTTTCTGTTTGGCTTTATATGCTACTAAAACCATTAGGATGAACTGGTATGGGACAGCTGTGAAAAATTACATTAACAGAAACAAAGGGATAGTATCACCTTTACAAACATATCCAGTCTTGCCAACTAAAATAAATGGGTGAGAAACTACTTAAAAGTACAAATGGATCAGAATAGGAAATATTCAGAGAAGGTGTCTTTTATAAGTGTTTAAATATATTTTTATGACAAATACTGAGGTTGAACCAAAAGAAAATAGATACTGGATTGTGCAAGCAACAGCCAGTGTCCTAACGCAAATGTAAGTATCAACTTCAGACAATCCCAATTTCAGAGAAGTCGCATATTATAACACTGAAGAAAATGTCTCATGGAGAGGACAGCAGCCAGTAGGTTAATTTAACATTAGACACAATCAATCAATTATATACTTCCTAAAGTTCAGTAGAGAGGTGCATGGCCCCAAAGGAATCAGTGAGGCTGTTACTATTCTTCCTGACCACATCAGTCTACTGTTTGTAGCTGACAAGAGACTTGGAGTATTACTAATAGTTCTAGGGGAAATGGGTTAGGGAATGAGTGCAGGTGGAGCAGTCATGGGTGATAAGTGCTAACTATCACCACCACTTATTTGTGTGCGTATATATCTATTATACATATATACATGCACAAAAGCAGACAAAATGATGAATCTGACTAACATTGGTATTATTTGTTCTTTCTGAACTGAGTCCTTTCTGCAAATTCCCACATGTATTCTGTGTGAAAATGCAAATTGCACAATTATATAAATAGAACTTTTGGTCATCAGGAAGGAATATATTATATTTCACACTATTCAATTTGGTAGTAATATCAGTCTGAGATCCATTTTAAATCCTGATTTACCTTTATTTGCAAATATAATTAATTTAATACCAAGCACTGCTCTCCAACACAGTTTGTATAGACTCTGCCAAAAAGCACAATATTATTGTACTGTTTCTGAGCAATGTTGATCAAATTTAGTTATTCCGATGAAAATTGGAAAAAAGGGAAAACAACCCCACATCTGCAATCAACCGCTTCCCACCCCCAGAAATACTTAACTGAATTCTTCCAGTGTAATTTCACAAATTCTAATAAGATTATACAATAATATTTTAGATGTTAATGTAGATACCTACAGCACAAATAAAGCAGGTATCATGCCAAGTGTGTCCCAGGGCTTCAATGAATTTATCTCCTGCTTCAACAGGAAAATCACAGCCATGGCATTTTGTGCTGAACAAAGCAATGTAATCTAAAATAAAACAAAAGAAAACTTAGAACAAACTCTGAACACAATCATATTGTACCCAAAAGAAACAGAGATGTGCCTAGGATTATTTTTGCTTAGGATTCTTTCCTACATCCCACTGAAATTCTCCAAAGGTGAATATTTTTGAGCAGCTCTCTCCCCCTCCTTCCTTTTCTTTTTTAAACACAGAAATTCAATGCAAAAGCCCACTTTAATGCAATGTTATGATTGTGAATATAAATCACACACAATTCAGGAAATTCAAAGTTATTTTTCCGATAGGACTTGGAAATTAGCCATAGATAGATTGAGTTATAATCACACACACTATCTATCTACAAAAAAATCATAAGCACAAAATAAAGTTATACGGCATACTACAGAAGGACAAGGGGGATGACGTGATAAGCACTGTGTAAGCACCACTTAGATTTCCCTGTGTGGTGTGCATTTATAATCTCAGTTTTAATGTTGGAATAACATAATTTTTGCATGAAATAAAAAATATTATAACACTGTATACCTTCGGTAATACATCCTAACTTTGAATACTGACTTCAATCTAGAGTTATTGTATCTCAAAAAAGATACAGCAGAAAATAGACAAGTTGCAAAAGAGTAAAAAAAAATAAAATAAATTTTTTTTTTAAAAAATGTCAGGTTATAAATGTGGTGGAAAGCTCCAATTCTAAAAGAGTACATGCTAGAGCCCCCAATCTAAACCACGTTAGATTTGTCCCCCCTTAAATCCAGGGCCTGGGAGGTATCCTTTGACCCCTAAGGTTTCCATTTCTCACTTCCAGAGAAAGCTGAGGCCAGTGATGCAGTAGGGAGCAGAGAAAGGAGGGAACGAGCACTTCATAATTTAGTCTAGACTTGTATCCTGTCTCAAAGCTCATTTACCTAGCTAGCTCCATTTATTTATCCATATGCCCCCTTTACCATAGCATCCAAGAGTTTGGGCCCATCCCTTCTCAGCTGTCAAGAAACAATTGCACTTGAAAGCTGATTGCCAGTTTCAGAATGCAGGCAGTACCAGCAGCCAGAGAACAGAAATGCTGGAGTTGCCCCTTGTTGCTTATCCCAGGAGAGCTTTCCCTTTAACTGTATTGTCCAGTCATGGGCAAATAAGTACCATCTAACTTGTGGGCATGCTGTGCCATTTAGGTCATGTGAGGTCATGACGCAAGTGAATTAATTGAGGAAGGAGTGATTTAGGCAGCAGCCATCCCGGAGTGGCATTGTGAAGCTCCTAACGGACGTCCCTCCCTCCCAAACCAACGAAGGTAGCTGCCTGGTGAGGGGCAGGCCACCAGGGAAGGAAATAAAAAATCACCCTAATTTGAAAAAACAAGACAAAACACAGAGCCAATAATGGATAAGGGAGAGAAGAGAGACAGAAGTGTGCTGAGAGGAGCTGTGAATCAGGAAGGGCACATCCATATGCCAGTCCATCACAAGTAGAGTGGACACTTGCACATTTCCAGAACACCAGGCATTCCGGCACTTTTGGAATAGTCTGGTTTTGCCCCGCCAGCATGACTCCAGTCCTGCAAGCATAATCTCACATGCATGGTGTGTGCAAGGTGATGCCACATAGAGGGTGCCATTTTAGAGAGCACACCCCCTTCCCCAGGGTACATGAGGTCACTCTGACAGGGGTGACCTGGCGCGTTCTTCATTATGGGTTCCCTGTCTGATACTGGACAAAACCATGTCCAGTTTTGTCTCAGTACCGGATGGGGACAAATACTACAAAAGCAGGACTGTCCAGTTTAACACCAGACAAACAGCCTGCCTAATCACAAGTAGGCAAGGGAAGCTGTGGGAAAATATAGATTGGGAAACACTTGATGCTTGTTGTATAGCTTGATGTCAGAGACAAGACACCAGACTAGATGGGCTAATGGCCTCATTTTGTCTGACAATTGCCCTATTTCCATGTTGCTGCCAGATAACAGGAAGGACACTAATACTGTACTGAGCAGAACTGTCTGGTAGGATACAGTGGTTCTACTGCGTGTCATACCTTTCTCACAGTATGGCTCCCCATCCTCCATGTGGAATAGGCTATTCCCAAATGGTTTCCTACAGGCAGCACAGACAAAGCAAGTTGTGTGCCAAGTCTGTCTTAGAGCATGCATCACTTCCTGAAAAACAAAAACAGCAAAATACCATATGCACTAAACCCACCTACAGAAAAATAAATACAAGGCTGAGGTACCCTGAGCTTCTCATTTTAAAACCAGCCAATTCTTGTGCACAAGATATAACATAACAGCTCAAGGAATTTTTAAAAAGAGGAAATACAAACGTCAGTAGTAATGTTTACTCCTATGGGAAATCTCTGCCTCCATTCAGCGCACTGGACCTCCTAATATGATTTATTGTCAAAACAAAATCCCAAACATCTAACAAACAACAGCTCAATTCAGCCAGTTGAGTGCATCAACACATCTGATGGCTCTGAGCTCCCTGGGAGATCTAGCACAAAAAATAAAATTTAAATTTCTTTCTTGTTTTGTGTGTGCACATGTGCAACAAAGAGACTGTAAGAAGGAAACTTTTTACAGAAAGAGGGGGAACAATTTACTAATCTGTATCACTGAAAGGATTTTCTTACACAAATCCTGCACCCCCTTGAAATTCCAGGTAAGAGTTTTGCAAGGCTATACAGCTGTTCTTTTGACAAAGAAAACATTGATATAAAACCAAAAAATGTAAATAGGGGCTAAGCGTTGTTGAAGGCTGGGATTTTAAATGAGTTTGCTGAAATCCCACTTACTTTCTCCCATAGGCTCCTTTGACAATCCCAATGTTAATTTTTAAATCTCTGGAGACCTGGACTCAGATTTTAGTTTAGCTGACAAGTGAAAATGAGTTTGCTGGTCTAATCCTAGGCTATAGTGGATACGTGTTCACCTCACAAAAAACACTGCAGCCTTTACTTTAATTCTGCATGGTCAATATTCTCCCAACAAGAGAGATTTAGGACTAGTCTGGAACTGCGTTTGACAAACAGTCATGGTGAGCCGCATTAGGTCGCATCTTGGGTGCTTATCTGAAACCATGGGTCACTTCTTTTCCTCCAACCAAGCCCTCATGGCCCCTTCTTTAGTCCTCCCCCACAGCACTCTCCTTTCCAACTGAAACTCCTAATATGATCCAGACCCTCCTCCCACCCTTTACACAGTCTTCAATGACTACTGCTGCTTCCCCCCTCCTACCTTTTAAGACTGAGGTTCTGCAGGTCTAAAAGCATCTCTGCTGAGCTCTGATGCATAGTGACAAACTGCTCATTTGTTATTCTTTCTTGTGCCCCAGAGAGTACAGTATGTTTTTGACAGGGAGCCCAAAAAACAAAGGCCAGATATTCAGCAGATGCAAGGCAGCCTAGCTTTATTAACTTCAGTAAAGCCACACTGATTTACACCAGCTGAGGATCTGGCCCAAAGTAGTTACCCAGCAGACTGCCTGATTTGTGACTTTTTAAATGTAGCTTATTTCCTGTTTTATGGGGCATCTGATTCCAAGTGAGTTTCTTGCAGTTTACTCTTTTTTTCTTCTCTACTGACAGAGGCACAAGGGAATGAAACTAGCTGCCAGGCTTTCAGTCCATTTGTCTAACTTGCTAGACAACACAGCCTCATTTTTATTTGCCATACATCTCATTACAGAATCACCAATGAGATTTATTAACTTCTGTTACTGTTTGCAAAACAATTATAGCTGACAAATAGGCTTGGATCTATTTATGAACCTCACAGTGCTACGAAGCAAAAGACAGATTGAGAAATCTTATAAATGTAAACAGAGGCAACTGGCAGCTTTGCTATGTTATTGATGGAAATCCACAGAGGTGCGCTGCCTCATTCTTCCATGCTTAGATAAGTTAAGTAAGTATTTCAGTGGCAGTGGCGTACTGAGGAGGGGGCAGGGAGAGGGCCAGGCCCCCAGGCACCAGCCTACGGAGGGGGTTCCAGGCTGGCCCTTCATGATGTGCAGGGGATGGGGGGTGCCGGCTCCCCCAGCACCCCCACGCCCCTTGCATTTCGTGAAGGGCCGGCCCGGCGATCCCAGGCCAGGGGATGAGGTTGCCCCATCTGAGCTTGCGCTTGGCTGCGGGGCTGAAACTGGAGAACTGGGTGCCACGTGGCAGGTATGTGTGGGAGGGGGGTTGGCAGAGCCAAACCTGCATTTACGCCCCTTGAGGTCCCATGCCCACCCCCACCGGAACAGCTCCCCGCTCCTCGGGCAGCTGGGGGGCAGTGCCAGGACCCCTCCTGCCCTGCATGGGGGAGAGCGTAAGGCGCGGGGGGGTGTGCAAATGCAGGCTTGTCCCTGGGTGCCGGAGACCCATTGTACGCCACTGTTCAGGTGGCTTTGCTTTAACAATCCCCTACAGCTCCCTTATGCAGGGCTTCATTGGAGCTAGGACTTCACCTCAAGTGTCTGACAATGAACTCCTTAGCCTGGAGCAAAGCACAGATTTCCTCAACATTGAGACAGATGTCAGGAATGAAAGCAGAGTGGTGAAAATTAACACTGAACTCTTCATTTGCCAAAGCGGAAGAACTGTGAGAGATGCTTGGTCGCATCTTTGGCATCCCTGCACTTCTTCCTTCTCAATTTTGTACACAGTTCACCACTAAGGTTATCATCATCTGCTGTTGCTCCAACCACCTCATCAGCTTGTTAAGGTATTTATAGGGTGCCAGTCTACACAGTATCTAGGCACAAAAACATAGTGGGAGTGTATAAGACAAACAAAAGTGGGCTCTGCTCTCACCTTTCTGGGGTTCAGATGCCTGTATTTTATTCTAAAAATCTAATCATCATGATTAAGGTTAAGATCTTGTCATGGTAATTTTTAGTGAAAGTCAGGGACAGGTCACGGGCAATAAACAGAAATTCACAGAAGCCCGTGACCAGACACTGACTTTTACTAAAAGTAACTGTGACAAAATGGAGCTGATGGGGGATGAGAGCCTGAGCTTCGCTGCAGGAGAGGAGTGAAGGGAGTGGGGTCCAGCACCCGTCACCACAGTGGCTGACAGCTCCAGGGTCCCCCCACTGTCCATGGCAGC
The DNA here is from genome assembly GCF_026122565.2 of Emydura macquarii macquarii. Lineage (NCBI taxonomy): Eukaryota > Metazoa > Chordata > Testudines > Chelidae > Emydura > Emydura macquarii. Next base: position 3,648,622 of record NW_027131527.1, read on the forward strand.
TCAGAGTTCTGTAGTCCTGACGCCACCCTTGGTCCTTCCGCTGCCCACGGTGGCGCAAAACTCTGGAGTCCCCCTGCAGCCCACAGCAGCTGGGAGCTCCAGGGCTGGCAGTTGGGAGTTGCAGGGACCCGCTCCCTGAAGCAGCTGGGAGCTGTCATGGTTCAGAGCTCCAGGGCCTGTGGCTGGGAGCTGCAGGACTCCCCACCGCCCATGGTTGCTCAGAGTGCCGGGGTCCCCCAAATGCCCGGGGCCAATCAGAGTTCAGGGCTCCCCTCGCTGCCCATGGTAGCTCCGTTCAGTCACCTATGGTGGCTGGGAGCTCCAGGGCCAGCGGCTCAGACCTCTGGGTCCCTCCACTGCCCACAGCAACAGCTGAGAACTTCAAGGCTCCCGCTGCCCGGGGGAACCTGCCACCCGCAGTGGCTTAGAGCTCCAGGGCACCCACCAGCTGACAGTTCCAGGCCCGCCACCCCAGGGCTGAAGAAGAAAATGTCACAGAGGTCTCTGGAAGTCACAGAATTTGTGACTGCTGAGACCTCTGTGACATAATCTTATCCTTAATCATAATACCTCTAGAGCAAGAGTCTTGCTATTCATACAGAGATGCACTGATAGCTGTGCAGGCCTGATCAAAGTACATAGACTTCAGCTGGTCAGTGGACTTCCTGGATTAAGCCCCGTTTGAAGAAGATTGCATCGCATCTACCCACATTTTGCCAAACTTTAGCAAGAGGAGCATGAGAGCAATAAATTGATCACACTTTAGGAGGTCACCAAAGCAAGAGCAGAAAAGACTGAAAAATAAACTAAATAAAAATTTAAAAGAGTTATTCATATTACAAGGTTCCTCTATATAGGCTGATAAGTACAGTATAATAATGTCCAAATCTCCAGACAGTATACAATCAGAGTTCTGCAAGCCAATATGTGTCTTATTCTGAGATAATTAATAGGTTAGGAAATTACTGTTGAAGAAAGCAGAAAAATTTCATACTTTAATTAGTTGCCTATAATCAAAAGTATTCCATTTCTAATTTCAATGGAGTGAGAACTTATACACGAGGCTATGCTGTTCTTCTGACTTACCCCCATGATCTTGGTGTGGCATCTGGCACAGGTTGGTGCAAAGAACTGCTCATAACAGCGCTCACAGTACACGCTGTTCTGCTCTTCCACAAAGCACACATCTGCCAAAGATGTCTTGCAGTAAGCACAGTTGAACTCCTCTGGGTGCCAGGAACGACCCATGGCTACCAGGAAAGGACCCCTGCGAAACATTATAATTATAATATTTGTACTGCAGAAGCATCTAACGGCACTGATCGGGGGCCCACTGTGCTAAGTGCTGAATGCACAAATAACCTCAATGAACAATACTAACGAGGGTACATTTTAAAATAAGACTCTACAACCTGCTGACAAGAGGTCTCTTTTCAAGATTTCTAAAGGAAAATTTCAGGAATTAGTTATAATAATTTTTGATAGTTTAAAATATTAACTGAATTTTCAAAATAACTGCCATGGTTTCCAGATCTCCGTAACTGTAAATGGTCTTTGTGAGAACTATCATATTTCTGATTCTTCCAATCAGCACTTGTAAACTGCTTGTGTGGAGTAGGACACTGAAAATGTAGTCTTTAAAAACTAACCAACCAACCAAAACCACAAATCACCAAAAGTTCAGATGTGTCAAATATAAAACAAGAGGTAGGGGAATCAAATGGGAAGCTTTCCTCATTCTAATGAGTATGACACAAAGCAGAGAATTATCATTTGAAAACATAAAAAAGCAGGAGATTTTCCAAAGTTGATGAAAAGTATAATACACATATACTTTACACTAGCTTTGAAAGTCCCGTTTTCTTGTGCATTTAAATGAAAGTTGCATTCCCTCTATTCTAAATTACATCAGATTGTCAAAATAGAAACTTGCTCTTTGATTATCTACTGCCACATTAAAATGTTTTGGTGATTTACTGTTAACTGTAATTAGATGTACTGATTAGAATATTGTTTGTATTACTGGAGTATTCCTATATGGGAAGATAGGAGAGTGATAATCAGTAGCTTTACCACAATGAACCAGTTCCTTTTAGTAGATGAACTGTCATTAAAAATACACTGATTACTTGAAATCAGCCAGCAAACAACAGGGTAACAATAGCACCAGTCCCGCAGAGTGAACTGGGGGAGGAGAAAAAGAGATGCATGCAGTCAATCACTGGCAATAGAGTGTATGCATTGTCTTTCTCCAGACACAAAAGCAGCAATTGCATTTGTCTCTAAACTGATGTCTCACCCCCACAACCCAATATAGTTTTACACAGTGTCCTTCCAGTTTTATTTCTTAGATACCTTGGGGACCAGAAATTTGTAAGAAAAAGGCAGTATTTGTGGTAGAAGATGCCCAAAACAATGATCTTGTATAATTTTGCAGTGATAAAAAATGAACCACATGATGACAAAGATGAGCTCTGGAAATGCTAAATTAATCAAGCAGAGAACAGACATCCCCTCTGGGTTATTTAACTGTGTTTCAGGGTCTGAGATTGTATAATAAAATGCAATAATCAGTTGCTCTGTGATACTTTCTCTCCTGCCCCATCCCTCTCCTCAGAGTTTCATGACCTTACCGAATTATGCTGTTACAGTGTCCGCAGAGAGGAGTTCGGTTGCTGGCTGGGAAACGTTCAGCCCTTTGAATTGTTCCCCGGGTTACAGCAGGAGCCTGGGAAGAGGCTGGTATTGAAGGAGATGTGTAAGAAGAAGTTGAGGCAGGAGATGGTGCTGGAGCACCCCGTGGCAGAATATGTTTGGTAACAGAAGTGGTGGTTTTTCCAGGTGTGAATTTCTGGGAAAAGGAGTCATCTGTTACCCAGGGAGGGCGGCATGCAGGATCAGTCTTGCCTGGTGTGTAAGAATGCACTGGTGCTCGTGCTGGTGTCGGTGCTATTATAAACATCCAAAAAAAAAACCAAAAAAACCCACTTTAAGTTCTTTTCTTTTTAGATTGCAAATAACAACATTTAGCACAATGTACTTCAGACCATAAACAAACAGAAGATGTGGATGATGCTAACTGTAATCTGTCCCATTATCACAGATCAAAGCTGGAATGGGTCCCAGGATATCACCACAATCCTCGACTTTATATCCAAATAAATCATAGAAGCCATTACCTACTGGTTTTCACTGCATTTATTAAGATCACTTACAAGAACATTGCAATATTAGATTTTATTTAGTGGGAGTACATATACACAAATGGTTGTGATTACTGCCCTCTGACCTGTAGTAACCTAGGTTCAGAATACAGTGGCAAGCTAGATTCAAAGGGCTAGATCAAGCCATCAGCTTTTAGGCAGAACTACCCATGATTTTAATAGTAAGTTCTGCTTAAGTATTGGTGTCACGAGATTGCCCAAGATGTGGATTTTTACACAGATGCTCACTCTTGTCTGTAATTTGTAGAAGTTTTACACTTGGGTAAGTGAGGAAAATAGCTTCACTTGCGGAACACTGAGGCTGAAAGAGAACAATAAAAGCAACGCTGAGGACACAAATGCTAGATTACTTAATTTGCAAAAAATGAAGCTGAATGCAGGTTAAATTGAACAAGTGGAACTTTATTAAACCTTGTGCACTGCTCTATCCAGTTAGTTGCTTTCAGCCTAACTCAAACTGTTCCCTGTTCCCCTAGTATCAACCTCAATAATAGCCCCTCCAAGGAACAAGGGCACTCAGACTCCATTTCCATCGATTGTGATACTCAGATCACACAGCCAGCAAGGCAAAATCAACAGCAACAAGAGGAAGAGTGTCTCTGTGATTGAGGTACTGGAATCACAATTCAGTTCCTGACTCTGCCATGGACTTCCTGTGTGACTTTGAGCAAGTCATAATCTCTCTGTGTATCAGCTCCTGCCTGTAAAATGGAGAAAAATGATACTTCCTTTCTCCCATCTTTTGTCTGTTTTGTCTATTTAGATTGTAAGATTGTTAAGGTATGGACAGACAATTACTTCCTTTTTGTATAGTGCCTAGGACAATGGGGTGCTAATCTTTGGTGGGGCCTTAATACAAATTATCACCTGAATCTAGAGTCTGTAACTCACTGGAAAGCCTGCCCTCCCATTATCTTTTAAAAACTATAAATCTAAGGCTCAGAAATCTACGTACGACTCAAGATTTCACCTGAGAAACTGCCACATCTCCCAATCACAGTGTAGAAAGAACAAATATATTCTTTCCTTTGGAAAGGAAAAAAAGGAAGCAAAAAAATCTATTGGTATGTTTAGTCACAGTCAAAAGGAAAAAAAGAGCAGGAAAACAAGGAAAGAGACATGATCATAAGCCAGTGATCAAGTACAAGAATACAGTGCAGACCTCCAGAGCCTTGATAAAAATACCCTCTTTTCAAGACTTTTTAAAAATAATTTTTATTTTAAGATCGTAACATTTTAATTTATTGTTATCATTAAAGAAATTACAGTCTATATTATAGCTACTTTGAGATGTTTACATATATCATATTTGTGTTGATTCTCGTGGAACTATGTGTTGTACATAATTGCATAAAAGATGTTTTGAATGTGCTGCATAAGGTAATTATTAATTATCTTATGGCTTGAGGCTAACTGCTGAGCGAAAATTATTAATTATATGTTAAAATGATCCATGTGGCACCTTATTTACACACACTGATAACTTTTTCCAAATAGTTTTATTTTGGGCTGAACATTTTTATGCTTGAAGTCTGCCGAAAAGTGATTTTTTCTTTTGAGTTGGTGTGAGCAAAATTCCTCATCTGTTGGAGGTCAGCAATTGTGAAACAGATCATTTCCCTGTTTTTTAAGGATTCCAGACAGCGTTTGGCTGCTGCAGAAAAAATGTGTGACATTTGAAATACACCATAGGATCCTTTTCGAGGAATAGTGCCTTTGCTTGCTTTTGTTTTTTTAAAAACAGTGCCTTTGCTTACTTTACCACAGTTATAACAGTATGAGCATGTTCAGGTTAAAAAAAAATAAGTCTGTAGGTGCACACAGAGGGTCCAATCCTTACCCCAGTGAAGTCAGTGAAAAAGTTCTTGATGACTTTAATGGGACCAGGATTTGGCCCTGAAAAGGAGACAGAGTGTGCATCTGTGAATTAGCTAGGTGCACAATTTTAAAAAATGTTTTGCTGACTTAAAATATCCGTAACTTTTAAACAATTCAACCAATTTACTATAAACACTTCCTGTTTCATACAGCTCACTAAAAACCTCAATATGAAGCCAAGTTTGAGGAAAATTAGTAGTTATGATCATTTACATTTGGCCAGTGCTAGGACCATCTTAACTCACAAGATGTGTATTATGGGAACATTGTTAGTAAATTTGTGTAGGTCAACCTAATTGCCTTTTTAAAAAAATATCACACCAGAATGTGGTAAATACTAATTGAAGTGTATGTGAATTTTGGAAGGTATTGAATTGACAAGTGCTTCTGGGATACTACGTTAATGTTAAAAAATCACTCAAGAAATTTGACCCAATGTGTGTCACCCTTTTTTTGCATCCCTGTTACAGACTAGCCACTGCACATATATATACCAAACTTGCTACAACAGATAACAGCTTCATATGTAGGATCAGATGCCACCAAAGTTCCATTAATTTTGCAGAGGAGATAAGTCATTTTCACCATAACCAAATGCTAAATCAAGAATATCCAACTGAACACTCCAGCTTTGTCACCCACTTTCCTGTTTTCAATGCTTCCCCTCACCTTCCTCATCTTCCTGCCTGTGCTGGGCTCAGCACAGAGCCCTGGTGAGCTAAGGAAGAAAAACTGAACAGCGGACGAGTTTGTGGGCTTCGTGGCCATCTTTAGAGGGGAGTGAGTAGTTATCAGGAGCATACAGCGTTTCTGGGTTGGAGCAAGCAGGGGAAAGTCAGACCTGAGGAACAGAGAAAAAGAACACTTCCACATGCTCACGGCCCCCATGCTGCCCTCCCAGTAGAGGACATACATCCTTCTCCTCAAGACCAGCAGTCCCAGTCTGAGAAGCTTTCCACAAAGATGGCAAGGGGACAGGAAGAAATGGGAAAGGACATAACCCTGAAGCTGGCTCAGGCGCCAAGCTATGAGCCCCTCTCTTCAGAAAGCTTCCTCTAAAACAAATCTCTTGTTTTTCACTAACAGGGAAGTGTCATTTCTGAGGGAGGGCATGTCCTGTGTGGGTAAGGTAAGCCCCTCCTGATTTCCCCTCTATTACTCAGGAACATTAATAGAACAGGGATGTTAGGGGTGGAGATAGAGAACAGAAATGAAAGAAAAAGAGAGCAAGTGGGGCTCCAACAAGGGTGAAACTAAGGGAGAGTTGAGTTTCACTAAGACAGCAGTAAAAAAGCCAGAAGCTGCTGGAGCCCTATCTAGGCTGGGGCTCCCAGCAGTTACCGGTGCAATATTTTTGGGTTTCCCCACCAAGGATAAAATGCAAGAGACTAGTGTATTAGCCCTGCGGATCTCAGTGCCATAATCAGATAAACATGTAATATCTACTCTCATTCTTTATGAAAAGTGATATAGCACAATAAAAATATTCCTTATTTGTTTATTTATTTTTTTTTGCTTCAACAAAACCTTGAATTTTCAAAAGAAAACTTGTCAGGGCAAAGTCCACATCCTTCAACAAGCAAGGCCTGCAGCTCTAATACAGTGCATTGTGTGCCTTTGAGAGCAGAGGCTGCAGGGGGCTCACTGTCTCGAATGGGAAGTATTTCACCTCCTTAGTCATGCTGCTTACTGGCTCCCATTTTATGTCCCTATTATTAAAAGCTTTGGAGCTTGCTTAGCTTTCTGAAACACCCCTTCCTCTGACTAGTTTCTGGTTCTTCTCCAAGTCATCTTATTCTTCTAATGAATTATTTAGATCTGATCTGCTAGCAGTAATGAAACCCCCTATTACTCGTTGACAGACCAACTGTGGGTATTGTATATGCTGGCTTCCTGACCTCTCCCTATTCTTTACTGATCCACAGGGCCGTTATATGTTCTTCACTTAAATTCAACTGCTTTTGGAGACTGTCACCATTGTGCAGATTCTTGATACTGTATTCAGACAGCCATGGTATTTTGATGCTTTGATAGCCTCTATGATGGGAGTAAAATAGTCATCAATAATGATAATTTTCCCCACAAAAATAAGGACCTTAAACAAACTAGATTCTCCTTCTCCCAGTCTTTCTTTTGTTCATTGACAATATCAGTGCAAACAGTTTTCTTTAACAATACCATCTAGATCAATGTTTTCCCCCTTCGTTCTCTTATTTTATTGACTTTCTGGTAACTTAAGGCACACCACCCCCTGGTGAATGAAATTATAACTTGAGAAACCAATGAATATAGCTAACATTAGCCACATGGATCCTTGAAACAGAGCAGACAAACAAAATATTTTATTGCACAGGCAGCCTTAATACTGACATTTCCTAACTTTTGCATGCTTGGCTTTGCAAACTTGATGTTTTTCTACTGTAGCTTTTTCCCTGTAATTTCTTAGGTTTTTAAAAAACAAACTAAAAAACCTAGAAATTCCATGATGTGCAGCTATACTGACTGCCATGTGATTCATCAGCAGGTTTAGAACCTTTAGATCCAAGTACAGAACTCTGCTTCTTCAGCTAACAAAATAACTGATAGCCCATAGTAGGCTGTCATTTTGCTTGAGGGCTAGCCGTTAGAGGGAGAAGAGTCAAACATTTTACTAGTGGATTTCATAAGTATTTGCTGACTGCAGAGGAATACACTCAATAATCCTGGATTCTATTACAGTGTACTCTAGTGGTTAGAGTCCATTCTGCCTCTGTCTTCACTCCCAAAGACTCAGCCCTTCTGTCCTCGGTCCCTCCAGCCTATCCTTGTCCCAGTCCTAGTCTCCCGAGGCCCTGCATCTGCCCTCCGCTGCTTGACCTAGTCACAGTCTACCTCCCACTCCCATGTCCAGATTCCTTCCCCTCCTCAGCACCTTGTCTTGGTCTCTCCTCACTTACAGCTGTAATGGTGGAATCAGTATCCTTAAGTGAAGTCAGCTGCTATGCTAATAGGAGCTATGCAGACTCACTTAGACTTCTGATTTGTGGATGGGTGTGTGTTTTAAATAAGACTAACCAAAGATTTTCTAGAAGTGCCTGCAAGGGTAATGAGAATCCTAGCCTCTCACTCTGGCAGGGCTAAGGTCTCTGGAGAGGTGGCAAGCTTTACTTTTGAAGAAGAGAAAGTGCCTTCTGTTACTGAAGAGTAACCAAGTAGCAGTAGCTCCAAAGTAAGCTCCAGTCCTCAGGAAAATATTAGCCATGACAAAGCATAGAGCCTTGAGAATGTGCTAACATAAAATAATAGTAATATTAATTAGCTCTTATACAATGCTTTTCATCAGTGGATCTCAAAGAGCTTTACAAAGGAGATCAGTAGAGTTATACCCATTTTACAGATGGGGAAACTGAGGCACAGAGCAGTGAAGTGACTCACCCAAGGTCACTCAGTAGGCCAGTGCAGAGCAGGGAATAGAGCAGAGGCCTGCTGATTCCCAGTCCAGTGCTCTGTACTTTAGGCCACACTGTCTATAAGATAATGTTGTAGAGAAGAGGGGGCTCAAGACTCTCAGAGGAATGCAGAATACCCTAGAGTAGTGCAGACTAGGGGGAACAGTACCTCAACTGAGGCAGGAAGAAGATTGGACTACAATACAGATCTCTACAGAAAATAAAGTTTTGAGATGATTATGTACTGCTTAACACTTCTCCCTTTGCCAACACCCTGCCATGTCTAAGAAAAGTATATTTCTGACACTCACTGGTTATTGGGAATTACAAGTGCTTGAACGGCATGTATATCAATCTATTGAGATCACACTAATGATATCTTTTTTTTCTTTTTTTACTGAGTTCAAACAGGACTCTAAGACACTTCCTCTAAAAAGCTTTCCTATACCACAGCATCAGCCATTTCATTGCTTCATAATCATGCATCCCACCTTAGCTTTAGGCTTTTTTTCCATCTTGGAACGGTAAATGGTGTTTAAAGATCTCAGAACAAGGTCTATATTCAATCTCTTTAAGCTCTGGGGCTGTTGTTATTTACATATTATGGTATTAAGCAGTTAAAATTAGAAGACAATATTTAATCTCTAAATTGAATCTGATAAATTGAAAAGGCTCCCACTTATGGGGCTCTGTAATAAACTGATTTCTAGCTCACTCAGTTTTATGGATGAATTTTTCCTCCCAAAAGTCAGTGTTTATTCATGCAAGCATAACAGACCAATGTATGCCACAGAAGATCTGATAATATCATCTCAAGTTTCACAGATATTCAGACAGTAAGCTCCTGTAGCATCCTTTATTAAACTTTTTTCAGTCACAGAACAAACAGTGCCCCAGTGAGCACTGTAAGTACTACTTTTAGGTTGACGCTAGCTAAAATGATCAAGATTAATATCTTTCTAGGCTCAGAGACACTAAGATTACCAGCCCAACTCACTGCATTTTAACTGGGGAGTATTTAGCCAGTTTCCTCTTTGTAGACAAGGATGCTGCATGTACTTTTCATCCTCACTCTTAAATTGTACTAGGATCGTTGCATTTCAACAGCTTTCTTATCTCCAGACCACACATGTGTGTAACTGTGACATAACTGACTGTAGATCTTGTATGAGGAAGAAATTAAAAATACCCTTGTTAAGGTGGGTTAAGTGTAGGAGTAGATAGATGGTGATAAGTAATAGTTATAATGCTCTCTTTTTAACCTCTAGGATATGGATTCACTTCTTGCCAGGGTCTCTTCTGTAAAATGAGCTCTGGAATGAGGAGGGGTCTCGCATTCTGGATTTTCCATTCCACTTGCCATTAAAAAATAAAGTAACAAAGTGAATCATATTATCACCACTGAAATACATAGATTGGAAAACTGGTGCAAAATTACATCCAGGAGTGTCCATAACCTGCTTTGTGTTCTTGCTAGATAATTATAACTTTTCATTCATTCATCATTTTATCTTGAAAATCAGGATTCAGTACAAAATATTTCCCCCCAGATGAACAAGGTGGGCTTATCCTAATTGTTTTAACTTTTAGCAGCGTGTCATCACTATCTACTAGGAATGATTTCACCAACCTTGGAATTCCAGCTATTCTGGTCAGGAAGGAATAGTATATAGACCTTATAAATAGTTTTCAAACATCTTCCTGGGCTCACCTGGAATGTTACTCTGACCTTTGTTACTCTACACATACAAATTCACCTTTGATTTTTATTTATTTCCAGATCTCCAACTCTAGGTGCTATTACAAGAAGTACTAGGTTGAACATATAAAATGTAAAATTCACAAAATGTGCCAAATTGTCCCAACTAATCCAGATCCTGTTAAAAAACAACTCTTATAATGACGCAATCACTCAACTTTTAAATACCCTGTGCCCCCTCTAATAGCACAAAAGAAAGGCTAGGCTTTGTTATTATCTCTGATGTATGGATATGGGGAAACTACTCAGATAACCACTATTGTGGGAAGTTGAGTCCTTGCCTCCACAGGATTTAGCCAGTTCTCACCTTTCTACTTACCTTTAGCATCCCAGTTAGGCCCAAGAAACAATTTTTTCAGAAAAAAGACTAGCTTCCAAAATAGCAGAGCATAGCTTCGCTTATTTAGACTCAGATATTTTTACTGTTTTAGAGCCTATATTGGTCTGTGCACTGACCTATGAACTTGTTCTGTACATTCTGAATTTACAATGCCACTGGAAAGAAACTAACAAATGCAATTACCACCCTGAGGTTTTTTTTGGTCTGATACATCATTGTTATTTGTTGTAGTAGTTGTCTAGTGGCAAACATAATTTATTATTAGTTGTAACCATTTATACTATGCTAGCGCCTAGAGGCCGCATGCAGGTCAGGGCCCCATTGTCTTAGGTACTGTACAAACATTGAGTAAATGAGAAAGCCTGTTCCAAAAAGCTTACTTAACACTGTCCTCACACTTACACACAGGAAGATACAGTTCCTGCCATGGAGCCTTAGGCCTCGATCCTGCAAACATTTACACATCTGAGTAATTTTACATGAGAGGAGTCCTATTTGATCAAAGAAGTTAAAAGGAAAGATCTGCTTTATCTTTTACAGTTCTCAATTATCTTGCTGCTTTGTGGAATAAAAGAGCAGCCTGCAGATTGCGCTAATACACACAGGCACTGTCCTAGTCTAGAAAATCACAGATAAAAGAGAAAGAGCTAGGTATTTCCTGCCACCTAGTGGCTTTCATAAAGAAGAACAATCTTCACTTGTCAAGAGGGGTTATAATATTTGAAAAAATTATTTCTGTTCAACATCAGGAGGTGTTCAAAGACTGCTTTCCCAGGGGCACTAAACAAGGCAAACATATAGCAGCATAATAGTCTTTTGAGGAATTAGCATGAATTAGCATAAATTAGTGGCAACCCCTCTGGTTTGAACTATAGCCTCTTATTAGTAATGGCATACATGAGCCAGATCCTCAGCTGATGTAAATTGGTGTAGTTCCATTGAAATCAATGTCAATTTAGAGAAGCTGAGAATCTAAGCCACAGGCCTTCATTCTGAAAAATAGACCGTCATCTTGCACAACCATGCTGATGGCAGGCTTGTACAAACCTTCGTGAGTACCATTTTCTAGGAAGAGATTACATATACTGTAATACTGTGGGTATTTTGATCTGACGGTAACTGCAGATAACAGACTCTTAGGCCCTGATTCAGCAAAGTATATAAGCACATGCCTAACTATAAGTAACTGTATCTAAGCTTCATTCTTCAGCAGTAAAAGCCTTTTGATTTACAGAGCTACACTCTCATCTTAGCAACTTGTTTCTCTTACTTAATTTTCTACAGTCCATCACATGCAGAGGGTAATACAGTGGAGACTATTAGCAGGATTTGCAGCACACTGAGGCATTGGGAGATGCCAGTGCCTTGAGGGAGGTTAGGTGTTTGGAGGGAGTTATTTGTTCATTCATGCCCATCAGCCACCTTTTAGCTGGCCCCACAGTATTCCAAATCTCACCCTTACCATAGGTTTCTTCTGCAGAAAAAAAGCAACAAACCACGTGCAGCAATATTTCCCCTCAGCTGCAGTGGTTGAGACTCCAGAATAGTGATTCTCAACCCATGGCCCGCAGACCACTTGTGACCCAATCAGCACACACCTGTGACCCATGTGACATCCTCAGGGCCACACAAATAGTATATATATTGTGTGGATGCAGACCACATAACACATAGGGAGCTGCATATGCAGCCCACAATGATAAATAGTTTGAAAATCTCTGCTCTAAAATAAAGAAAACTAGAGTTAATTGGCATTCTGAGGACAGACAGTGGGATGCTAGGCAAACCCAGATTGTAACTGTCACATTGAGACATCTGTCTATTTTGCTTCAAGTAATTTATATTACTGTAGAGCCAAAAGCCAGTACAGATTTTTTTCCTATGTGGAAGGACCTTCTGATATTAGTCCAGTTCTTAGGCGACAGAAATATAAGTTGTCAAAATCATCAGCGCAGTTATCTAATTAGCAGCTATAGATTGAATAGACAGACATCAAGTCTGAACTATTCTTTGTCCTGTAAAAGTGGTCTGACAAGAAAGAGTTACATTGGTGGTGTGAGGAAGCTTGCACTACCAGCTTCCAGTATTAAGGATAAATACAAGAATAAATACGAGTTCATCTTGAGTTGTCAAGCATGTGAATAATGCATTTGAAATCAATGGGCTTTTACCGTTGAAGAATGAAGCTCAGATTCAGATTTTTAGATTACACGAAAGAAATGGATTTAGTGATCTCAAGTCTGGTCCTTGAATAGCTGTCCATATCTCTCAAAAATAGAATAGCAATACATGCTGCAGGCTAGATATGCACTGGCAAAGTTGTGATGAGAAACTTCCAATATGCCTAATAGCACTATATAGCAGCTGGCTTTAAATCAGGACTGTCGATCCCTCACTTTCATAAACAGCACAGAGCTGTTTCCTCTATGCCCATTCTAAGAAATAAATTCCTTGTTGCACAGTTCAGGTTTCCTGCCTGTAGAGCCAATTTATATCAAGAAATCCAGTCTCCAGTTGCCACTGCATTAAGTAGCAGCAATATCTTGCGGAGTGACTAAAATAAATTGCCTTTGTTCTAAACTCTTTCTATTCTTTTCTAACACACGTTAAATATAATCTCTTTTGCACCTGAAACCATTTTTGGAGGTTGATTCATAAAATACTAAAATATCTTCTTGTGACTGTTCTCAAGCTCCTACCAGTGGAGTGTCTTATAGTTCAGTGGTTCTCAACCTGGGATACACGTACCCCTAGGAGTACGCAGAGGTCTTTCAGGGGGTATATCAACCTATCTAGACATTTGCCTAGTTTTAGAACAGGCTACATAAAAAGCACTATCAAAGTCAACGTAAACTAAAATTTCATACAGACAATGACTTGTTTATACTGCTTTATATGCTATACACTGAAATGTAAGTACAACATTTATATTTCAATTGATTTATTTTATAATTATATTGTAAAAATGAGAAAGTAAGCAATTTTTCAGTAATAGTGTGCTGTGACACTTTTGTATTTTTATGTCTGATTTTTTAAGCAAGTAATTTTTAAGTGAGGTGAAACTTGGGGGTACGCAAGACTAATCAGACTCCTGAAAGGGGTAGAATAGTCTGGAAAGGTTGAGAGCCACTGTTATAGTTCCTCTTCCTGCTGAGGCTAACACAATTTGCATTTTCCTCTTTTTCTCTCTAATGTATTTAGTTACGCTTTGCTCTCAATATCTCCTGCCCTCTGAGGGTCACCATGCTCCTGTAGTATGCATGGAATAATATATGCACATGAGATGAAGATTTGAGTGCACAATGAGTGCATTGTGTCCAGAGACACTTTAAGGGCCTGATTTTCAAAGTGTGCATTTTAGGGGAAATGGTGCACCAAGACAGCAATCTGCAGAATTGCAAAAGAAGTACCCAGGACAATGGAAAAAAAGACAGTTACTCACATTGTAACTGTTGTTCTTCGAGATGTGTTACTCATGTCCATTCCATTCTAGGTGTGTGTGCGCCTCCATCCATCGTTACCAGATGGACAACCGACAGCTCCAGTAGCGCTGTGAACCAATACTGCCAGGTCCACACGGGTGGTATGAGGAAGACATTCGCCTTGTCCCTTTTGATTTTTAACAGGACCCTGTGACTCAGCGGAATGGGTGGGAAGACGTACATAAGCTGCCCCAACCATGGAAGCGTCTGACAGCGCTCCTTTGTTGAGTCCATGATTGGAGCAAAACTGATGGCACTTCTTGTTGAACTTGGAGGGAAAGAGGTCTACTTGGGGAAAACTCCACTTCCAGAAGATCATGTCAGCTACCGACGGGTGGAGAGACCACTCATGGTGAAGTAAGAAGGACCTGCTGAGTATGTCTGCTGTGGTGTTCTTCATACCCGGGAGGTGTGAAGCCACAAGGTGAATATCGTGACCTATTGCTAGATCCCACAGATACACTGCCTTCTGACACAGGTCTAGGGAGCGGGCCTCGCCCTGCTTGTTGATATAATACATCACAGCAGTGCTGTCCATCAGGACCTGGTCTACCTTGCCTCTCAAGAAGGGAAGGACCACCCTGCATTCCAAGTGAATTGCCCTGAGCTACCTGATATTTATGTGCAGTCCGCGGTCCTCCTTCAACCAGGTCCCTTGGGTACTGTGGCTGGAGTTGATATGCATCCCCCACCCCAGGTCCGAAGCTTCCAATACCAGGGTAACCTAGATCTGCAAAGGGCATCCCTTCTGTCATCAATGGGGGGTCTGACTACCAACTCAGGGAGGCTAGGACTTGAGGAGGAACGGTGACTACCCTGTCCAAGGAGTGTCTGTTTGGGGCGTATGCAGAGGCCAGCCATAGCTGGAGCGGCCTAAATCTCAGATGTGCATGATGCAGCATGTAGGTGCATGATGCCATATGACCAAGTAACTGCAGGCAGGTTTGTGCCATCGTAAGGGGACAGGCATGTAGGTTCGTGATAAGGTTCGACATGACCTCGAACCGAGCCTATGGTAGGAAAGCCCTGGTCTGTGCAGAGTCGAGAATGGCCCCAATGAATTCTATTCTCTGCACCGATGTTAATGTGGACTTTTGTTCATTTACCTGCAGGCCCAGGCGGTGACAGGTGGCCCGAACTAAGTCAAGACTGGTTTGGAACTGAGTCTGAGACCTGCCCCTGATCAGCCAGTCATCCAAATATGGGTAAATCTGTACCCCTTGACACCTGAGATACGTGGCCACAACTGCCATGCATTTTGTAAATACCCTTTGGGTGAAAGACAGGCCAAAGGGAAGGCCCGTAAACTGGTAGTGGGAACAACCCACAACAAACTGGAGGAAACGCCTGTGGCCGGGGAATATCACAATATGGAAATATGCGTCCTTCAGGTCGAGGATGGCATACCAGTGTCCTGGATCCAAGGAGGGGATGATGGAGGCTAGGGAGACCATGTGAAACTTCAGTCTTCTGACGTACTTGTTTAGCCCCTGCAGGTCCAAAATGGGCCTGAGGCCTCCTTTCGCCTTGGGAATGAGGAAATAACTGGAATAGAAACCTCTTCCTCTCATGTCCATGGAACTTCCTCCACGGCCCCCTCTGCAAGAAGGCTCTCTACTTCCTGCACAAGGAGTTGCTCGTGAGAAGAGTCCCTGAAGAGGGACGGGGGCAGGGGAGTATGTGGAGGGGGGGAAGAAAATTGCAGGGTATAACCTGCTGCAATGGTACCAAGGACCCAACAATCTGATATTATATGTGCCCATGTCAGGAGGAAGGGGGCGAGGCAGTTTAGGAATCTTGGGGAAGTAGGATCCTGGTGCGAAACAGAAAGGCCGTCCTCAGGTGCACCATTAAAACAATTGGCGCTGCCTGCCAGAGTGTCGGGAAGGGGCCGGCTGGTTGGCCGAGGAGGAGGACGGGTTTAGTCAATGCTGCCTAAAACTTCAGTCTCTGTCCCTCCTTCTGTAGGTCCCGAAGTGCTGGGCCTGATACCTAGGCTGCTGTTGCTGCTGCTGGGGGTGGAACTGCCTCCTCAAGGCCTAGGGTGTGTAAAGGCCCAACAAGCACAAATTGGCCCTTGAGTCCTTCAACCGATGGAGCCTGATGTTGGTCTCGTCCAAGAAGAGTGTACTTCCATCGAACAGAAAGTCCTGCTAGCCGGAGGTCCATAAGGGGACTAAACCTTAACTACTAAACTATTTACAATTACTGACTAACAAAACACACTAACTACTCAATTAACAACTACTTAAGGGAACACTTAAACACTAAATGTTAAGAGGCACTTGCAGTAGCAAGCAAAATGCAGTTCCAGTAACTATCAGTGGCGGAAAGAAGGAACTGAGGGGACACAGAGACAGCGGCATCTAATATACTGCAGCATGTGCAAGGGACTCCAAGGAGCACCGGAGCCGGTCCTACGGATCCTGCTAAAGGGAAAAAAATTCCAGTAACCATGCACGGAGGCGCGCACACACCTAGAATGGAATCGACATGAGCCAGCACTCGAAGAAGAATAAAGGCCCAACTGTACACCTAATTTAGGGCCCAATCCTGCAAGTAATGACTTCTGAAACTCATTTACTTTAATGGGAGTTCTGAGTGCTGAGGGGTTGCAGGATTAGGTCCAACTGAACCCCAGTCTATCATCAGATTTCCCAGAGATGTTTTAGGTATCATTTTATCTGTGCTCTGCTCTGTATTATAGGAAAAATGCGTTGGTTTTTTAAATAAACGATGGGTATCCCTGTTCTCTCTGCGCAGGGCAGGAGTAACTCCCATTGGCTTCAATGGGAGTTATTCCTATCCTATGGTGAGAGAACATGGACTGGCATAAGTAATCAAAAGCAAAATGAATAGAAATTAAAGGTTTTATTGTTAATGATGTTGAGGTCAATGATGAAATATTTCTTCTAAATAGCCTAAAATATGGCAGATATTAGTTGGGTTATGTCATATCTATACCTCTGATATATTCACTGCTCCCCATGAGAGCTTTTTGCCTCTCTTTCATCTTAATTTAAAACACCTTCTCTTCTCTCCTGGAACTTTACAATGAATGAGGACACTGGATTTGGGATTTATTGGCAGATTTGGCAGATTTTGGACTGCAAGAGGTAAATTATCCTTGAAGCTCTCATACCAAGAGTACAGTAAGTTATTTGTTAACTGAATTAAGTATATATTAAGAGGTTGGATATGGATAAGATTTTTATTGGTAATTATGTTTAGATTTTTATGTCTTTTATTGTTTAATTTGTACAATCTGGGATACATATATTCGCTCATGGTTGGTTTTGGAGGTTTGTGGTCGATTTGCTCCATTTGTAGAACTTTAATACAAATTAAAAAAAAAAAAAATCACTAACACATTTTCTAAATAAATTATACTCCCTTGCTAATCGGATTTGCAGGGAATGGAGAGCAAAGCATTGCAAACAAAGTGCTTTTCAATAATACATCATTCCTTATGCATGGAACTAAGTTTGAGAAGCTTGATTTATGGCCTTATCGTTTTGCAAATATAGTCACACTCTTAAATAGAGTGTGATGCCCTAAGCCATATTCATTTGTTTCACTTATGCATTTAGGTGCACAGAAGGTCTAGCATTCTTAAACCCTATTATCAATGTGCAAGTGCACATAAGTTCCCTTGAGATCCTTATTGGATGCACAGCTCATGGTTTGCACATGCATTTCAGATGCATCTCATTGGAAAATTTAGATCACACTCTGTTTTCTTTTTAACCACCTCTCTGCTCCTTTCTCCTTTCCTAAATCATTTCCCACTGACAGTCTCTTCAAAGCAGAAAACAAACCCAACATAATTCAGAAGCCACAACATTAGAGTGGGTTTGAAATTAGGCAGAACAAGTTCACTCACTTTTAGCATGGCCAGCAGAATTTGGTCCTTTCTTTGTAAAAAGGCCTTACATTTTCTTAATAAAAAGCTACTGGACATTGAAGTATAGATTCTTTCACCTCTTTGAAATCACCTTACCTGGCTGGTAGACAGAGGGCCTTATGCTAGCAGTAGTGACAACTCTTGGTTTTGGAGTAGGAACTGGACTTTCACTGTAGCCTGAGGAAGGAGCGGTACCCTGGGAAACCGGTGTTGATGTATAGGACTGGCTCGTACCTCTAAAAGCAAAGCAAAGCTGTGAGCAATATTACAGACATCAAGAGCGGCAGATTAAGAAATCAAGAGATTTGTCAGCTTCCGTACTACCCATGGGATACTTCCTTAAAACCACAGAGAGAAGACTGTGAGATTCATTATCCTTTGCAGTCACTACAGGTGATGAAGGGAGCCAGTGAAGCTCCTACCACTGGCATTTTAATGACTGCTTTAAAAAGAGAAATTTAATAAGGAAGAAAGAGCCTGCTGTCTGTGTGTTTTTAACATTGGCACCGATACAAAATCAATGCCTTTGGTTGGGAAAACTAGCCAAACAGAAGTGCTAATCAATCTCTAGTTATGAGTCTGACCCACTGAAGGAAAATCCCATTTAGCAGAGGTTGATCATTTCAGCTATCAGGGCCAGGCATCTGAAAATGAGATTCTTGGTTCATTTGCCTAGTGCCTACAAAGAGGATTATCCTGGTCTCATTGAAATCAGTGGGCGTTTTGCTACTGATTTAAATGGGAGCAGAATCAGAAACAAAATTTAGTGATTTATACTAGCGCTATGAGAACTGGTCATCCACCTCTTTTTAGTAAGACTAAAGACTTGGTCTTTAGAAAGCAGTGGAAAAATATATCTTATCTCTGAAACTGGCCCCTTTCCAAGTCTAGATTGAGGTAATAATCTAATCATTTATTTTCCTAATATTCAAGTTCAGAGGATCCCAAAAGCCTTTGATTTGAAATTACACAATGTCTCCCCTATGCTCCTGGATTGAGAAACTCTTTCAAGGATTCCAAATAGCAGCAGTAAGGAATTCCAATGAGGAAAATCACCTGAAGGGTCTCTCCACAATTCCTTATGGCTCAAGTGATGACTCTGAGTTTGACTACAATAAGCCACAGAATTATTTGCAGCATGAATTTACTGGTCTGCACACTTGCAAACTTTTTACATTATTTCAAAGATATTACTGTTTTTACACATTCCTGAGTGTCATACCTATGCCAACAGAACTTTTAATTGTAAACGTGGCCTGAATTTGGTTTCATCATGCCATAGAGAATATGATGTGTTGATTTTGACAAAGTATTCTGATGAGTTTGTGTCTACTGCGGACTCTGCTGTATTGTGCCATAATTTTATAACTATGAAAGATACTATCAACATAACAGAATCAAAATTAACGAAACTGTTCATATTTACAGTTAATTTCTGTTGCTGTCCCTTCTGCAGTGTCTTACGCATATAGCTGCCAGTTGCATGGGACTTCAATTGGAGAACAGTGAGAACTCACACAGAATCATTGCTCTTTTCTGTATTCCAGACAGAATGACTAAAAAACCCCAACCTATATACCTTATGATTGTATCCATTTAATTCAATACTGACACCAATGTTTTGAAATGTAAGAGCTTATGGGACTCTGTTTCAATGGCATCCTGATATTATTGGAAACAACTTTGAGAGGTAGATTTGGCCTTATGTGATGATTTCAAAAAGTGATTGGCTAAAATATAACTTTCTGAAGATTTTCCATTATTTCAAGCCTTATTGTTCAAAGGGAAAACAGTTACACAAGAAACCAGTGCAACATACTTACTTTTAAAGCATCTCTGATCAAACTTGCTGTGTAAAGTAAGAGGTTATAAATTACATTTATAAAACATATTTGAAATTGTAGAGTATCTGCCATTGTTGAGTATGTTCTAGTCCCAAACACCTGGGTTCATTGGTACAAAGACCCTTTAATAGGACCCTGAATTTGCAAAATGCATTAGGAAATCTGAGTCAACTTACTCATGTTCAGACCATGATGCAGAAAAATAACTGCTTGTTTGTTACTCATGTAATTTTCAATGTCTGTAGCACTTTAAAACACTGCCCTAGATTTCCTTGTACTTCTAGGAAACTGGTGTGTGCTAGAGAGAAATCTCAGCTGGAGTAAATAAAAAAATTGTCATATTAGATTTAGCAATGGAGAGGAAAAGACTCCTGTAAGAGAGAAATAAAACATTGAGCTACACAACTAAGGATTTTAGTGAAGCGAAATCAGCTTTGGAAAGATTTATCAGCTGTAATTTCTGCTGCAGAAAGTAAATAGTGGTTAAGCTGGTGACAAAAGATATCATGGAACAATAAAATGATAACATCTCAGAAAGGCAGTGAAAGTGCCCAATCTTAACCGAATGGATCTGTAACAGACAACAGCATGTGAGAGGCAGCAAATTAAATACATTTGAAAACTATTAGTCATCAGGAAAAGAAGAGAGGAAACATTTTTAATAAGATCACTTTTAGGTTAATAGTTCACTAGAAGTCTGCTAGTAGCATTAAAGTGGTGTGTAAGTGCTTTTAATGTGTAGTAGCTGCAAAAGATAATATTTTATACCTCTTTTTTGACTGGTAGCTGATGGAGGTGGAAGAATGCCGATCAAAGCTAAAATAAGACAAAAGTTTGTATTTTTATGCAAAAGAAAATGTCATTTGAAATCGAGAGCCAAATATTTCATGATAATTAGAGCATCTTATCCTACAATGAGTTTCCTTATGAAAAGGAAGTACATACTATATTCAATAAGCAGTATGTTGAGGCACACTACAGTACATGACATGCACTACTTGTCACATGGGTTACAAAAACAATGTTTAACTGATGTTGAGACAAATCCTGTTTATCTTAGTCAGGCTAGAAATCACACTAAAGACTGAATAAAATTAGCATAATTTGATTCATTGACTAAAATACCCCATGAATCACGAATACATTGGTGCTAATTCTTTAGTTGTAGGATTTTAGTTCTGCAATTAAAGAGACAGTTTCTTTGGCATTCACTAAACACTAATGCAAAGAAAAAAAGATACATTTGCTTTGTTTCAGTGTCCACAAATCCAGATACTCCTAAGTAAGTTGCACAGAACTGTTTTAAAGTGAACCTTGAATGGAAACTTAATTTCTTAACTTGGGAGCTTAGCGCCACCTTAATTGTGATGAAGCAAACAGCTGTCCCATAATAAAGACAAGTGGAGATATAAATAAAACCACAGCATCAAGCTACTATCCCCAACTTTTCCCTCATTATTTTCAACCCTGCTCTAATGTACACGCGCTAAACAGAATTGTTAAGTGGGCAGACAGCTTTTTTCTGCTGGGTGAAACCGCCGAGATAAAAACCCAGGGATCAGCCTACAGAGAGAACACTTAAAAGTCTACATAAGATTTGATCTTGTTAAATGATGGATGTATTTTTATAAATGTTAAAAAATAAATGACACAGAATTGTCCATATGATTGATATCAGAGCCAAGCTATACATTACAGATGAAATCCTGAGTCTGTTATAATCAATAGAAGTTTTACCATTGTCTTTAGTGGGACCAGGATTTCACCCGATATGTCTAAAATGTTATTGAACTAGGTGTTTAGTCAATTATGTTTTAAACTTTGTGAGATAGACTGTGAAAGATTCAGGTTAACATTGCAGGCTTTAAAATATGGGGAAAATATGATCAATCAAGGACTAATGGCAGGCTCAAAAAATAATTCAGTAATCCTTTCCCCTGAAAATACTTCTTGGGGAAAAGATTTCAGCAGCGAGACACTATGTTTTCACTGAAACAAAGTAATTAAAAAAAACTGACCTACCTCACTTAGAAATCAGATTCCATTAGTTAGGAAAATTGATTAAGAAGTTCCATGCTGCCACACATATATCGTGGGCGGATTGTTTTAGGTATCCAGGGAAAATCCATTGGACTGGACTGGGCAATATGGAGAAACCTCACTCCCAGTGTAACTGAGTAATTTTGTGCAGGACACGGAGACAGACGGCTCTTCTAAGAGAAACTAGGCCTGTCCCACATTTAAGACTGGATTGAAAAAGTCTATTAACTGGTGGAATGGACTAGATTGTCCCACAATGGTAGCAGCAAAGGTATTTCAGCTGGCAACTTTTTTCCTCTGAAGTTTAGGGCAAAGATTTTTTAAAATGGGTGCCTAAAGTTGGTTTCCTATGTTCATATGTTAGCACCTAAATAAACGGCTTGGTTTCTAAATGGGAGCTGCTGGGCGTTCAGTATTTTGAAATACCAGGCCACTTATTTAGTTGCCAAAATATGGAACTAGGAGTCCAATTACAGGCACACATATTAAAAAAATCTTTGGCATGCTCCTAGTGGAAAGTTTATAACAAAAGAAACAAGAAGGTTTCTATGTAAAGAGAAAGAATCCAATTCCCACTATAATAGTCCTCTGTCCACTGGCATGGAGCTCTACCCCTTCAGAGTCCTCTCTTATCTGTAACTATCAGGAAACTAATTTTATACAGTTCATCTGAGGTCCCAACTAGCTCTTCAGTGTCCAGTCCTGCTGCATTATTGCACCTTGTACATCTATGGGAGATCTGACCTGGGAGTGAACCTCTTGCCTGCTGATAACAATATGAGGCCTTAGAATCTTGTCACTTCTTGCTATTCCATTCTGAGTGCAAATTAAGATTTCAGGGTACTAATATATCCAACTTCTTAGTGTAGCCTTCTTTCGGTCCCCTGGCTTGGGCTCAGATAATTGATTGCGGCAAGCTGCAATTTGGAGTATGCTAATTTAAATATAATTATTATTTTCAAAATGTTCAATTGTGTTTGAAATGGGGTGAGGAGAGAGTATCATGGTCCATGATACTACTGAGAAACAGACAGATGTAGTTAAGCGGTAAGGGAGTTTATACATGCTCAAGACAAACTCTTGCTCTAATTTACTGATTAAGTTCCCAACCTTCAAGCTGCTACATGCACTGGCAGACACTTTTGCCTATGTAGAAGTCAGTGGGGCGACACATGAGTACCTGTGCATATCTATTTAGAGGACCAGGGATTAAGAGTGCTTCCTTAATCTAAATGAAAAATATGTGGATAAAAGGGAAATGGAAAAAGGATCAAATAAAGCACACTTTCAATTCATACTTCAAGGCTGAAGTAGCCGTGCAATTAATGTGATCACGATGGTATCTAGATCTTTAATTACTATTTAGTTGTTGATATGTATATTATATTGAAATCATATGTAGTCAGCATGCGATTTGTAGTTTTGAGAGTGGTTAACTATCATTTAAAGGGCACAAATGGACACAATTAATTTTAGAACAGAATATATTAATCAAAAAATTAATTGTGCAACTAAAGATTACAGAAATTAGAATGGCAAGTGGATGACATCTAACAGTTACCAATCTGTCAGAGTAATTGTTACACAGATATTCATGACAGAAAAAAATCAATTACCAAGCATCTTTGCTGGGATTTACAAAATGTTAGTCTTATTTCAGGGATCTACACAAAGGAGCAATTACAGTTTCTCAATAATTTACCTTTTAAAAAGTCTATACACATAATCAGCTAAAAAGCCATTATATGAAAACCCACCTTACCTTCATTCTTACAAAATAATCTATAAATTCAATGTTCTGTTTTTCAAAAGTTCCTAAAGAGCTATTATTTAGATAATCCTCTATTTTAAAACCCCGTTAGTGCATATGTACATGATAGGAAGTAATGCAGAAGAGCTAACACTGCTGCCTTCATAGTTTTTTGGAGGATAATTTTCTTTTATCATTTAGCTTTTATTAGCCTGATTTATTTTTTTAACACTACACTTTAAACATTCTTCTACACACAAGTCAATGAGAGATTTGTCTAAGTAAGGATGGCAAGATCACACCCAAGGAATTTAACACACTAACACTGTTGTATTTAGATTCCAAAATCTGAAAACAACAAAAACAAACAAAACAAAAAGCTGAAAACTACCACTACTGTCCCTGAACCTGTACAGTGAAATAGTATGGGTCTTAGAGGTGTGTGTTCTCACTAGGATGTATGCTGATGCATTGCCAAAACTCAATGACCCAAGTTAAAGACAATGTGTCATCCTTTAATATTTTGATCTCTGACACAAGTTATCATTATGTACACAAAATGGGCCTGATTCTCCTCTCACATACACCAGTAACTGTAACTCCACTGGACGTCAATGGACTTACTGCTGGTTTGCATCAGTGTGAGAGGTCCCAGGTGCTTTGGATTTGTTTTGTTTGGTTTGTTGAGTGCCAATACTGACTGTGAAATTGGTTCCAAAACACTATCAGATAAGCAATGTGGATAAATTAAAAAGCAAAATAACAAAATAATGCAACATAATGATAACAAGCAGACTGTCACTCTATATTTCTACACGTTTAGCATTAATGCAATAAAATGTAAAAAGAAAGGAAAAGCAACAGTTAGTCAATGACATCTCAAGAGGAACTATCACATTTTGATTTGGGAATTTCTCAGCAAATTGTGTAATGCTAACTGAGGCCAAGAGTTTACAGCTTTCTGATTTACCCTGCACTTTCACTCCAGGGTGTGATACTGTTTAGGAGTATAACTTTATTGGATTGACTGTTATTTAAAAACAAATCAGGAAGATGGCAAAATAATAAAACATTCATAGAAAAAAATGGAAGTAATAAGAGATAATCGTTTGCAGTGCAACTACTCCCGCCCTGTACAGAGTCAGTTAGTGGTCCTTGTTGACTAAGGCAGGCAGTTTCATAATCATAAAAACAAACTCATAAGTGATTTAACTACTTCCTTAAACTAGAGAACTGACAGTTTTAGAGTTAGTGTTATCTTTCTCTTTCCCTTCCCTACATAAAAAAACCTAGAAATAGAAATCAACAAATCTGTCTTTTAGCCCATTGACCAGTAGACGTGCATTTCTTACCTATCGCTAGGCAATAAAAACAAACCTGTGACTATGTTGCAAAATGAGCCCAGAAAAAGAAACATGAAAAGTATTTGTCATTTTATTTTTCTCCCTTCCCCCCAATGTTGTTCGTTTCCATCTAGATGAGATTCCTTTCATTATTTTTCTTGGAGGAAAACTGCTGGCACTAGTTTGCACGGAACCTATGGTTGGCTTCATGAGCAGATTATATACTGTGGAAGTCACAGGAAATTAGTAGCCTTACTAGGACTGTGTATGTACATAGACCAATTCTGCCCTCAGTTACACCAGGCTAAGTCCAATGTGGTTACATGGGTGTAAATGAGAGAATTTGGACCAGTCAAGAAAACACATCATATAATTTCTGTGTGTCAGGATTTTAAATTCAGATGACGCTTTCTTAATTTTATTCATGAAGTGCTCTGATAATTGGCCTATCCAACTAATTCTGATTGAAGAGCTCAGTGCTGTGATTTTATCAACAATGGACTTTGAACTTGCATTGCTTTCCAATGAATGAATCCTTCAGTTGGAAGAAACAATTAAGAGGGAACCTTGGGAACTGAATTCTCCTATAACTCCTGCTTGGATCAATCCATCCTTTTCCACCCCATCCCTACTTCAGTAGATACTGTGCCTGAAACAGGACTGTAGCATCAGGCTGTGTGGGTAGTTTTCAGAAATCACTGCTCTGCTACAAAAAATAGTTATAACAAAGCTTCTCTTAAGCCATCACATTTTTTCTGTTTCTTTTCCTCTCATTTCTGATGGATTTACCAGTGAGTGTAAACACAAACAGAAGTTTTATATCCTACCTTCCTCTTGCTGCTGAGTGATGCCTCACAGTCCAGCGGTTGTGACAACATAATGACTTTGGCAGTTAAATGTCAATGTCAGAAGCACTGGATTGTGGCATCGCTGAACAAATCAGACAGCAGGGAGTAGGTGAGTATAAAAGAGACAGCTTCAGTTTATGATCAAACAATTTTAATAATCAGCTGTGTTAATAAAATAAATGTTCCTAGGAATAACCTGAAATTTGCATTATAAAATTTTAGAAAGTTACTACACTGGTGCTAAATGTTGGCATCATCAGGTTCTAACACCACAAATATTTGGAACCAGACCAATGTATTTTGCTCTTTGAATGGAACAGAAAATATCAAAATAGTGGGACTGGTGTAATCCCTGCTTTAAATCGAGTAACTTCAATAGGATGAACATGGCCTAATGTATATAAAACAATTAGATGAAGCAAATTTTCAGAACGCGATACATGGATGTAGCCTCACAACTGCCTAGTACTGCTGGAGTTAAATCCATGCTCAGGACATGGAGAAAAATGAATCCCTAAATCTCCAGGTGAGTAGTCTGCAAAAGGAAAAATGCACTGATAGTTTTGCTGTATACTGTGTTGAGTCCCTATCCTGGAATGATTTGTTGAAAGCCTTAGGTATTGTCTGAAAAATTGTAAAAATAAACTCAAAGGAAAATTCTTTGGAGCCAATGTGCAGTTTCCACTTCAATTACCTCTGCTGTGGACTAACAACAAGCAACTGTCTAAAATGGTATATTTGCTATTTGCTGCAAGTAGGTTCTCAACATCTATTATTCCATACAATTGCTATTCTAATCCGTTTCTGCTTTCTTTGCCTTATTATGGGAAACTGAATGGACTTGCACATTTAGGAGTCTGTTCTTTTATCCATGTCCAAGTGATTTTACATCTATAACTCCCATTGGAGCTAAGGGGAATCACCCATGCAAATCCCTTTTGCAGCCATGTTAAAAGAGATCCCCATAGTAGCAATCTGGAAGGCCTGCAGACTGACAACATTTTGATGCAAATTCCCTGGCCTGCAACAGTAGGTGCCAGGACTTACATTTGTTTACAATTTTTGTTCTAATCTATGGATAAGTTTTAAGCATAAACAGAGAGAAATACTTCCTATGAGTTTACATGGCAATTTAGGACCATGTTCTCAAAAGGAATAGCTTTCATGTGCCAACAATCATGCCTAGCTATATGTAGTTTTTTTCCCCCCTGACCAAGTAAGAGATCTTTGGTAATTAATAAAAAAAAAAAAAAAAAAATCAATCTCAATGGTCCCGGACCTGATTCTCAAATAAATAAATGCTAGTTAAAATCAAAGAGATTTGGGTGGGGCAGGGCAGGGCAGGGCAGGGGAGTGTTCAATTGCACAAGATACCCCAGCAACATTTATAAATCTAAGCAAGCACAAAGTCAGATGCAAATACAGTAACAGAATTCTTCTGGAAAACACTGAGCACCCCTGTTTGAAAATAAGACCTCTTTAAGATGTCTCAAGTTACACTCTCAAAAGTAATGAAGGCATCCAAAATCACTGTTCACTTTTTAAAATATCTTGGCTATACATAGAGAAAGCTAAAAAACAACACATCATAATACTTGTAAAACTGTTTAGTGAAGTGGTGCAGTGTCAATAAGAGACCCCCTTCCCAGATATTAAAGGACTTAATGGCATGATTTTCCACTCATGGCAACAACTGTCTTCTCAGTAAATTTCCCAAGCAATTATTTAGCTGTATTTCATCATATATATCTTAAATTAATCCAGTGCCCCATTTACTTCATGTAAAGTGAAAATGTATGTACAGCATTAACACATCAATCAGTTCTTTACTTCTCCATATGATCCTTGAGTTCTTACAGCTGTGGTTGGCTTTTTTTTTTTTTTTTTTGCAATGGCCATAGTTGCAGATTTGACTTAGAATCTTACTCAGGTTTCAGAAGTTAATGGGACAAATCAGAAGTCAGTTGTAGTGCTCAATGAGACAAATTTATCTCTGGGGTATTTTCTGTGGAAATTACACCAAGTCAGTGGAATTACACCAAGAATGAATTTGGTCTAGCTGTGCTGAATATGGGGATTATAGAATTAGATGGAGTGCTTAGTGCACATATTTACATTCCAGAACCAATAACGATTTTCCATCCCATAGCTCTTTCAATTCTGCATTGTTGCTGAAGCAATGAGAATGTATTTAAAGGTTTGAGATATGCCTGTGTGGTCACTGATATTTTCTATTTTGTTTCCAGATTTTTAGATATAGAATTTCCCCAGATTTAGCTTCCAAACCTGTGTGGTCTTTTCTATAATTATTACCTTAACTGCATTACTGACTGACCCATTCTCTCTCTCTCTCATTATTTATTATTATTTAATTATGCTCAAATAATAAATTTTAAAAACCCATTGCCTTCTCTACTATTAAGCTTGATTAAATGTAAATGCTCCATGCCAACTGGGAAGGCCTTGCAGAAAGCATTATGGCAATATTTTTTGTTTCTAGTGATAACTACTTCTAACCATACCCTACTAGTGATCTGTCATTCGTTAATCATGATTTAAAACCCAATAAAAATAGATCTGATAAACCTTTGAAAATGGGTCAGCTGGTCACATTACGATCAAAATTTTTCACCAAGTAAAACTCAGTTTTGGGTTGCCACCTCCCTTAATTAGACAAACAGTACATAAACAAATCAACTTGAATCTGACATACAATAGCTGTCTGAACTCTGAGAACATTTTTGATTGTATACTTTAAACCTAATACTTGAAAGATTAAGGGTTTCTTTTAGCTTTGTTTTAATTCAGACAAGATCAAAAAAACAGGCTGTTCCATGCAGTAAATTTTACACTTCTCAATGTTCTCTTCCAAGCCAATATTTAAGACGTTGGAAACCTCAAACTGCAGTGAACAATGAAGAATGAAAACAATCTAACTAAAAAGAAAAAGAGATGTTTGCAAATATACCTAGACTGAGCAGAGATAGCAGATGAAACAGTGGAAGCTGCTAATGACATGTTCTTGGACCCAGGAAAAGGTTTAGGCTGTGACAGAGAGCTGGGGCCTGCAAGCACTCTGCAGAGGACATAGTAGAAGCATGAAAGCATGTACAAAAGAATTTTACAAGGACAACAATAGTGACATCTCAGAATTGAGCTTTGTATGAGTTCAGGTATAAGAAGACCACTCTATAGTTACCAGCAACAAATGTATTTTCTGTGGAATACATCTGTAGACTTACAGTATAGCACAACCAAGCACATTCCTAAAGAACACAAGACAAAATGCACAAGTTACAGAAAAAATATTAAAACAAGGCTCTCTGGATAGCTAAGAAAGTTGGGAGTTCAGACAAGTATCTTTTGTGAACTATACTGTTTAACCCTGCAAGGACCAAGATGTTTGACTCAGAAGTCAAGAAAAACATTTAAATATCCATCTAATGCCAGATTAAAGAGCAAAAGGGTCTTATGGTCAGTATTTTTGTGATCAACCCCAAAAAGTTATTTATATTCTTACCTATATGGAGTAGGGATTTAGTTTTTCAAGAATATATTATACACTCCATTTTCTTCATGCAGCAGTTTAAATAAACTGAGGGCTAAAATTATTTAAACCATTATTGCTTGTTAAAGCTTCTCAAACAATGATGTTATCAATATCATTCTGAAAATAGGGTGTAGTACTTTGCTTGGTCTCCCTTTGCTAGCTGGATGTCTGGCTCTATAGCATCAGAACAAAAATATAAAGTCAAAGAGTAGTCAGAAAGAAATTTGAGATATTAGCAGCTAAAAAAGTCAGTATTCATAAATATTTTTAAAGTATCTTGGTGAGAGAATAACAGGTCAAAACAAACAAACAAAAAAGGCATTAGAACAGAAAGAACATTTCCTACCAAATTATGCAATTTTAAGATACTGTAGGTCACATTTTGAGTTCTAATATTTGAGAGTAGTTCATATTATTTTTTGTTCCTGGCCATTTAAAGTGGGCTAAAATGTGCAAGGTAAACAATTTTCAAAGCTTTTAGGAGCAAAAACTGTAAAAGAGAAAAGAAAAAAGGTACTACATGAATTCATTCTTATTCTTCTGACAATTATTATGTAAATAGCAACGTTGTAAATTTCACCTGTTTTCCCCACAGTCTGAGAAGTCTATTCCCCCTAGATATACATGTATAATTCCCAGTATTATACAGCAATTATGAATGCTTAGTGAAGTACAAAGAGAATCTGAATCAGTCTTTGTTCCTTTTAAAATCCTATATTAATTGTATAGTTAAATCTCATTAGAAAAAAACCCAGTTAAATAGAAATGAATTGACTTAGTGCATTTATAGAGAAATCAACCATCAAATGAATGGATCTACTGATGTCTTGTTTATTGCATATCCCATACTATACAGGTCTGTCACACTATAGTAAATATCAAAGATCTCATATACACGGTGTGTTATCATTCAAAGGGTTAAAACTGCATTTCGAATTTTTCTCTTTGAACTGTTAAGGACTGTTGTCACTATTCAGGTATATTAAAATCCAGATGGATCTTTACTAGCTTGCCCTAATTTGTTAATCTGTTTATTTCTTGATAATTTTCACATTACCATAATGCAGTGTAAAGGACTTTTACTCGCTATTTTAATTATTATGAAAATTTGGTTTATGAATTTAATTATTATGAAAATTTACTACTTGGGACAAAAAGTTCTGTTTTTAACATCAGACTTTGCTGTTTAAAAATGTAAAGTATATTCCTCACTTACAAGAATATTTGATTAATTTTGTCTGAGCAATTAGTCTGCATCTTGCAATATCCTTGAAAACAAAAATTCAACACTCCAACAACAAACTCAACTTGCAAAATACATTAAACTAAGATCTTTTTCTGATAATCTGCAAAACTTGGATAGTTCTCTTCTCTCTCTGTGCACACACACACACACACAGCACTTCTAACACCAACAGGGAGATATTTGCAAAAAGACAGTGCAAAAAGCATTACCTTTGGAAAGAGGAAGAAAAGGAATCTTGTACTACAGAGATGGGAGTGGCTGATGGTGGTGTCATCTGATTGGATGTGTTTTGAGCAGCAGTGGCAGGCTGATTGGATGAAGCAGCTGGCACAGGAGCAGAGGCAGAGCTGGTAGACACTGGCGCATGCTCAACAGGGGTACTAATTAGAGTTAAATTAAATAAAACAAGAAGCATCTTAAAAAGGTGTATATTTACTGTGTAATGGCACAAAACCCACTGTGTTTGGGCCAAAAAGCTGTAAACAGAGAGGCAAGCTGTATTATTGGGAGAAAAGCACAGATATGGAAGGTCAGAAGCATATTTGTTAAGCTTTTTTTTTCTTAAGATGAGTTCAGATTAAAACAAGGTTTAATGCTCAGTTAAAAAATGTTCTCATTTTGGTGAAATTCATTCCTCAGCATATAAGGCCTTACTGCCCAATCCTTCTCCCACTGAAGTTAATGGCAAAAAGTATGTGAAACTTAGGTTGTTGTGTAGAGACCTTCAAGAACCCTTGGTGCTGGGGTTACTTTCACCCCCTTCTGCATAATGTTAACTTCTGGATCAGAATTACCATTAGGTGGAAGCATTAAAAAGATTAGACTTACGAAAGGAAATGATATTGTCATAGGCTTGAATAAACAGAATTGCTGCAAGTTAGTGCTGTTCTGGATGCTAGTGAGCAGGATCTATCGGGGTGTAATCTGTTCAGTGCAACATGTCTGGTGGAGCGGTGCTAGGGAGCTGATTATGGCTCAATCATTCTCTGCTTAGCACTTTCTTCATTCCACTAAAGATTTGAGCAGCAAGCTATGCCCCTCCCCACCCCCAACATCAGGGCTGAAAGAAGGGATGGGGCAGCATATGAGTTTGCTATACCAGTCCTAAGCCTGCTTGGGAGATGTAGATAGTTTCTGCTCTCTTTGTCACACAAGTGGAGCAGGAGCAGATCAGAACAACATACCCAGCCTTCTCTGATGACAAAGTAGGCTTATTGAAACCAAAACTATATCTAGTCTTCCTGAGTACAAAATCTTGATTGTAACACTACATTTAGGTACTTATATGTCCCTCAGCACCATGATATCTCAGCACCTCACAGCTGTTAATGGATTTTATCCTCACAAAAACTCTGTGAAGTGAAGAAGTGTTTTCCCCATTTTACAGATGGGAAATTGAAGCACAGTGTAGATTAACTGACTTGCACAAGGTTACACAGGAAGTCTGTGGTTTGGGTGGGAATTGAACACAAGTCTTCTATGTCCCAAGCCATGTCCTATCCATTAGACCATAGCCCCTACCTGGCATACCCACTACATGTTACATTCAGGAGGAAATCTCCCAAGTTCCAAGTCCTGCATGAAATGTTTTAATGACACTGATGTAAAAAACAGAAGGCAAATAGTGAAATTTCTAGTCAGTTTTCAGCAAATGAAATAAACACGTCAATCATTTTGAACTATTCCATTTGAAAAGGCAACAAACAAAATTAAAATGGAAAGAAATGGGGAAAGGAAACAATTTTATATTTATAAAAAAATCCCAATCTCTTTCTCTTTATATATTGTATCCATCATTATCTACAGAATGAATAAACTACTGTAAATATCTACCACATCTACAATTTGGGTTTTCAAATTATTAAAAATAAATTTCCACAGAAATTTTTCAACCTTCATACACATATGCAAAACTCAGATCTAATCCTCATTGTTCTTGATAACATACTATGGATTCATTTGCCTCAGCCACTATCCCAATACATTATGTATTATTTATAGTACGTAACACCGGAGCTGTACAATGCCCTGGCTTCAAAACTGTGAATGCAATAACATGTTTACAGATAAAAGAACATACAATGTATTTGACTGTGTTTCTGCAAGCAGTGTGATAATCACATTTCCTCTTTTTGGAATGGATATCACACTGAAGTGGAGATACTCTAAATTTTATACTTATGTCTTAGGTTTGGCAAATTTGCATGGACTGAAACCAGGCCTCAAACAAAATGGGATTTACTGTATGTTTTTTCTTAAGAGGATACACAAACCAGCAAGACAAAAATAAAGGGTGAAATTCTGGTCCCACTAAAGTTAATGGGAATTTTGACACAGGCTTTACCAGGGTCAGGATTTCACTTCATGAGCATAAGCATATGGTAGGGTTATTCAAATTTTGTATTGAATCTTTTAAATGTGAGCTGAAACACATATCCAATAATTAATCAAAGGAATGCTAAGAACTTGTGTGAACATGTACCTGTGAGAGGGTAGGTTTGAGGTGGATGGACATGTTATTGCAGATATAATAAAACTGAACGGAAGCACACTAAAATACATTATAAAGACATCGAACAATAATGTTACATGTTTTTAAGGTTTCTTTACTTAGACACTTGTAATCTAAAAGTTACAGAGGCCTGAATCCCTCTCCTGCAACTGCAGATCACTAGTATATATATTCATTATTCCAGAGAATAAAAAAATAGTTACACAAAGCATATATAAATAGCAAAGATGGCAAAGTGATCTTGCTACCTTTAACTTCTACACTTTGGGTCTAATACTCCTTTTACTTTAACCAGTAACTCCACTGTCTTTAATGGAATCACTCCAGATTTAAAAAAGTATAATGACAACAAAAATTGGTTATATGAATGCTTGTAGTTCTGTTGAACAATCAGTTTTTGTACTAACCCTGTAAAACCTTAGACTGAAAATACTGTCCCAACTAAAGACAATGGGTGCTTTGCCATTGACATCAGCAGAGCCAGGATTTTACCCTTTATATGTGCAGGAGGTACATTCCATACACATAAAAGAATAAGCTGTACAAATGCGTGGTGGTTTAGCAAATCCTTCTCTCCCTCTCTCGCTCTCTTTTTTTTTTTTTTGTAGAAATAATAAT
Organism: Emydura macquarii macquarii; assembly: GCF_026122565.2. NCBI lineage: Eukaryota > Metazoa > Chordata > Testudines > Chelidae > Emydura > Emydura macquarii. The sequence goes on from NW_027131527.1 coordinate 3,682,388, forward strand.
ACTAAGCACTTATACAATGTCTACAGCTTGAAAACTCTTTATAAACATTAACTCTGGGAATTCTTCTTTTTAGAATGGAAAAAAGTCCAAAGGACTAAATTCTGCCCACAGTTAACATGTGCAACCCACTGAATGGGTGTAACTTTGAATTCTGCCCCGAGTTACTAAAGACCACCATGAGAATCAGTGGCTGAGCCAGGAGGTTCCTTACACACAATTCCGACAACCGTGCAAAACGGAACTTTTCCCATTATTTTTAACTCCTCAGATGTCTGCTGATTGACTAAGGATGAAGTCATGGTTTATAAAATGAAATAGCTACCATATATCATAGTGTGAATAACAACTTTATGATTAAGTACCTTAAAATGATTTATTATTGTTGTTTTCCTACTGGTTCTTCTCCACTTCACAGTTAACCAACCACCCCATTCCATCAGTCTTTACAGTATTTTATATTTTAAGGGGATAATCAGAGGAAATGTAAGTTCTTAAATAACTTAATATCTTTATTAAACTATAATATGAAATGTACAACATGGTAAAGTTATGTGGATGAATACACACACACACGTATATTTTGTTACCAATGGATGTTTACTCATAAGAAGGAACAGTTCAGCAGAGGTTAAGCAGATGATAATGGTTAACATAATTAATAAATAATAAAACCATAATAAAACACACACAGCACACTTGAAAATAAGCACAGATTATACTCTTTATCTGAGAAGAGTCCTTGCACTATGAAATTCTGGGTCCAAGAGTCTTGCAATAGTAACTAAAGAGCAGATTATTAAAGCAGTAGTTAGTCTCTTTTAAGCAATGCACGAAGTCTTTTTTGTTTCAGGTGCTCCAAAGAAATCTCTGGTAGGGTAAAGGATTGAAATTGTAGGGAAGATAAATCAAAATGAGCAGTCAAAGAAATAATCTCTTCTATTGTAGCATATATTAATGATGGAAATGCTGGAGATTGCATGTAGAGCAGAACACAACATGGATATGATTTGGACTTGCATTAGTAGAAAGAAGAGCTCTATTCAAATGCCAGCTGAGCATCCATTCAATAGAATGGGCTGCTGTTTCTCTGGAGATGTGTCTATATGGTGTCACCTGCCTAGTAGTAGAGGAAGCCATTAAGAAAGTCACTTAGAACAGGAAGCTCATGAACTAAAAGCTGGTGGAATTTATAGTATTAGATATTTGCCTTTTAGGCAATGGGATTTTTCGTTAGAAAATGTTATTACACCACCATACCAAAGCCACAAACCAGGTCAGTTATGGAGTTAGGTGTTGCAGTGTACCTTTGATTACTGGATGAAGTAAGAGGGGCTTTCTGGCCAGTCCTGATGTAACTGGCTTCCCTTTGACTTGTACCCGTTCCATACCTCACGGAACCCTTGGAGGCCACTGGCTTAGCTTTGTCAATGTTGGCATCCATGGTGCATGACTTAGGAGGATGCCAAACACTTGAGGTCACATACTGTGCCACATGAGTAGAACCTGTAGGGCTGGGTAACAAAAATTAAAAGGGTGTATGTGCAGGAGATATATTTTAACCACATTACCAGTTGCTTAAATAGTAGATCTTTGAGAGAGAGGAACAGTTCCAGCTAAAAAGGTAGCCAGTGCCTTTAAGTGAGAGTGTTTTATTTGTTCCAGTTAGTTTTCTGAGATCCACATGCTTACCATGTAATCTAATAAATGGGGCAGCATTTCAGAACACTTGTGTCTACCCCGCTGATGTAGGACTTAGTATTTCAATGCACAGGGAAAGGTATTAAGGAAAAGAGTGAGAAACTGCTTAACCTCAACATTAAAAAAGCCAAGTTAGCTCTTGGTTTGATAAAGAAGGCTTCAGTTTTCTGACTGACATATTATTTGAGAAGAGATTTACATCAGCAAATTTCCAACGTCCTCTTATTTTATCCCCAAGTCCCTTTTGATACCATTGCAGAGTCACATGTGAAATCATGCCAATCTTCAATTGTGTATTAAACACTATGGCCAGGAGTTGTTCTGAGATAGAGATCTACAGGTTCATTACAGTCTTCTTTATCCTTCAGCTAAAACTGGAGACCACATTAGTGACATCATAGTATCAAAACTGATAGTTAGCAGAAATGAGATACTGGAGACAATGGAGATGAAGACATGTTACCACACAACCAACCATAAGTGACTCAGTAGATATAATGTGACACCAAAACCAGTCAGATATCTGAAATTGTTCAAGATAGTCCAACGAAGAGAGATTTGCAGTTAAGTTTCAATGACGCAACAGTGTAATACTGTGGCCAATGTTACAAAAGCAATAGTGTTAGTTAGATACCACCCTTCATTCCCTGCCTCTGTTATTTAATGTAGATGTGATTGCTAGTTATTTAATGAATCAACTCCCTTTTCCTCTGTTCCATCTTACTGGTATGACCTAGTAAACTATTCATTTTTTTTCTTTATTGTTGGAATGCCAGTCATGATTGGTCATGTTGTTAGTGGTGACAAACTTTGCCCTTATTCTGATTTTAATTCTCTGTAATACGTATTAAAAATGAGTTATCTTAAAAGCAGACATAAAATCTTGTTGAATGAGCAGTAATCAATGTATCAGAGGAAGGCACTATCTTTAATCTTTTTTCTTGGCACAAACTATTATGAAGAATTGCTATGGTCTGACAAATAATGGCAGTGCTTCACCCTAGAAGTAGCTGCATTTCAATGGTTGGTGCTGAAATTATTTTTATCTACATCTACATAAATGTATATAATATAGCTATATGCATAGACAGATATATTATTAATTTTGTAAGTGCATTGGGATCTTTTGGGAGAAAAATCACTATATAATGCAAGAAATCACTATATATAGGAAGAAACTTTGGAATCTGATTAAAAATGGAAAGAGTTCTTGAACTTCTGGACTCTTTACCTCTGCTGAACAGCTACAATATTGAATTTGAATAATCTTGAATAATCATTATAATTATTCCGTTCACAGAGTGCATACCTATGATGTATTTTTAGGTAAAAACTTTGTGTGGAAAGTCTGAGGGAATTATCAAACAGAAAAGAAACAGAATACACAGCAAACGTTACCTGTTTTCAGCGGCTGCAGCAACCTTTTCCTTGCCACTGTGAAAGGAGGGGATACAGTGTGAATAAAGCAAATGCAAGTACCAGTGGTGGGGAAAGAAGGAAGAATAGCAGTAAAAGAAGACTAGGTGAGGAAAGATTTTTGGTTACCAAAAGCTTTTTAGAGTTGTATTCTAGTTATTTATGACTATTATAGTCATGAGAAATATACTAGAATCTTTTTTTTTCTTTTAAAGAACTAAACAGAAAATGTGCCAGAACCCCAATGAGTAATTTTTACAAGCTTTTTCTTCATTAATTGTAGACATCTCTAAATCATTGTTAAAGTAAAATGGAGGCTCAGTGACACAGTTACAAATCAGCCACTCTGTGTATGTACAATAAAATAGAACCTCAGAGTTATGAACACCTCGGGAATGGAGCTTGTTCGTAACTCTGAAATGTTCGTAACTCTGAACAAAACATTATGGTTGTTCTTTCAAAAGTTTACAACTGAACATTGACTTTAATACAGCTTTGAAACTTTACTATGCAGAAGAAAAATACTGCTTTTTACCATCCTAATTTAAATGAAACAAGAACAGAACGATTTCCTTGCCTTGTCAACATTTTTTAAAACTTTTCCTTTATTATTTTAGTAGTTTATATTTAACACAGTACTGTACTGTAGTTGCCTTTTTCTCTTTTTTAGTCTGCTGCTGCCTGATTGCGTACTTCCAGTTCCAAATGAGGTGTGTGGGTGACCGGTCAGTTTGTAACTCTGGTGTTTGTAACTCTGAAGTTCTACTGTATATCGTTTCATGTATAGCTTTGGCTTTAATAATGGCCCTGTTTAAAAAATAACTCTTTAGAATCCCAGTAAGACATATTCTTGTGCCAACTCCAGTTTGTAAAGACAGAGTCCGAGTTGGTTTGTCTTTGGGTATCCAGTGTTCTGAAGTAGTAACCAATTTTAGAGAAGATGTGCACCATTAATATGTGCTCAATGTGAAGTTTTTGTTTTTTAATGGCTAACAGAGACTCCTATGAGATGGGCTACATTACATGTCTGTGCTTGCTTAAGAATGCATAAGAGGGATTCATCCTGCCTGGATAGGCACTCAGCGACAAAGCCTAGGACTGCGCCTCTGCCGTGTGGAGCACAAGAGGAGGTACACTGAGTTGCACCTGTTAAGGATCTAGCTCAGTGTTTTTATATATAACATGCATACAGAGCATTTATATTAGCCCAACTTATGGAAAGAAGGGAATTGGCTCTTCTCTCCCTACTATGTTACCCACCTTCCCTTTCGCAAAAAAAACCCCAAAAAACAAACCAAAACTCCCCCACACAGAACCCAACAACAACTAAGGAGCTCAAGTGGATGGCACGCAACAGAGACCCTAGTCAGATTCCTCTTCTCCCCTCCCTACCAAGCATTTACTTCCCTCTTTCCCCAAAGAGTAACAACCTCATTTTGGGGGACAAAGAAGGGAAGTGAAGGCATCTAGGGCATTCCACTCCAGCTCTGCTTTTCCCTCCATGGTCGTAGTGCTGGGGAAAGAGACAGGAGGAGGCACAGAGGGCCACTTGGAGAGTGGAGCTGGCAAGTGCCTTATGAGATGCCATTTTGAACTTGTAATACATATAAGACTCCCATTGACTTTAATGTGAGTCACACAGGAGCTGAAGGACTAGACAATAAAGCCCCAATCTAACATTTATTTAAGTCAAATGAAGGATTCCCATTGAAATCAATGGCAAGACACCCACAGATTTCAATGGTATAGAATTAGGCTTTGGTCCTGCAAACACTTATATATGTACTTAACTATAAGCTTCAGACGAGTTTCAGGACAGTCAATGGGACTATTAATATGAATAAAGTTAAGCATGTGTATAATTGTTTGACGGATTGGGGTCTTTAGCTTTTAATCCTCCAGTTTACAATTTTGGAACATAATTTTTCAACTAATTAAAATCTTTTAGGACCTGATTCAGGAAAGCACTTCAGAACAACATTTTGTCAATCCCGATTTAGGACACAGATTTAATTGAAACTTAAGCATATGCTTAAATGTCATCTTGAATAGGGATGCTTGTCCTGGCATCTAAGAGTAAAAAAAGATGCAATATAAATTTTAAATCTGCTAATTTGTTAGGCTAAGTCATTTTTCTATTTTGCTTATGGTATTTAAAAACAGTTTCACTGAGTATTTCTGTATATTATATTTATTACCATTGATTATATACTGTTTGTTTCTAATCTGGATACATTACGAAGCCATTTGCTTTCAAAGCTACTAAGTAAAAAGATAAAGTAAGATGCCTCTTAAAGCCATAGTGAGCCAGTTCTGATTGCATCCCTCAGGAAAACAGAAATCCCTGATAGCAGCAACTGAATTTTAATTTTCTGAGGGGGAAGTGTGCTAGTGAAGGAGGTTTCCTCTCTAGGAGGTGGTGTGTATGTGTTGGTTATTGTTGGTTCTGGGTTGTTGTTTCTTTTTTTGCGAAAGAGAAGGTGGGTAGCATAGTAGGGAGAGAAGAGCCAATTCTTGTCTTTCCAAAAGTTGGGCTAGTATAAGTTGGTGTTCTGGATGCATATTATATATAAAAATACTGAGCTAAATCCTTAGCAGGTGCAACTCAGTGTAGCTCCATCGAAGTCATATGAGCAACTTTAATCTACTGTAGCTGTGGGTCTGACTCATTCTATTTGTGTTTTCTCTTGCTTTCTCCTTCTCACAATCTTTCCTAAGTGAGAGGCAAACCCAAAAGTGTATGAGTCTAAGGGAAACTTTCAAACCCATGCCAGAAATTAAGCAGAAAAAGTTTGTCTGCTTTTAGAAAGGATGTTATAGGTGTCAGAATGGGAGATACTGGCTTAAAACTGAATCCCCAAGAAATGGGAAGCTGGATCAGTTCACCTAGAGTGACGACAAATCAAACACTAGCTCTATAGAGTTGATATATTACATTCCAATGAAGCAGACATCCTGAAATAAGGGGGGGATATATTAGAAATTATAGTCTGTGAAAAGAAAAGAAGTGTTAAAATAATATACCAAGAACCAAAGTCATGCAAGAACATTAAAAAAAACCACACTCACAGCCAGAAAATCCTGAAGCATGATTTATTTCCAATATAGCAAAATGGGTTATGGAAAAATACATAGTCCAGAACAAAAGACAAGCAGTTGGGATAAGGCTTCTAGTAGCATTAGGCCATTGCAGTTATAGTTAACCTGACTCACCTTCTCCTGATATAGTAGATGAAATCCTGGCTGAATTGAAGCCAATGGCAAAACTCCCAATGACTTCACTAGGCTCAGCATTTCACCCTTTCACTGACTGTGCAAGTGTAGGGCACTGCTGAGTGAGGGTGGCAGGGGAGTTGTGAATGTTAAAGGAGAGAGAGGAATGGAACAATTATAATAAACACAATCTCACAGAACAAAGCAGGGGAAAAAGGAACTGATTCAGAACAGAAAGAAAAGGGAAAAGACAAACTCAAAAGTACACACACTTTTTTTTTTTAAATCAGGGATTCTTTTCTCTGTGAATGAGAACAACTCCTGTAGTGCTAAGAATCAGCTGAACTGGAATTTGTATTTGGCTACTGGTACTGATAGAGGGTTTTGAAGACCCAACTGATCAAATCATAACCCTTTCCACCATGGGAATGCTGAATTTAATTTTCTTTCTAAAACCACTGTACTTATTGCATTTAAAGGATCAAATTCATCCCTAGTGCATGCTCAGAGAAGTTAATGGAACTACATCATGGAAAAATTTGATCCAATGAGATTTAAACAATTTTTGTATTCTCATTATACAGGCTGATCACACAAATAGGATGATAGAGGTGGAGAGTAGTTTTGGGTTATCAAGGAAAGATTCAAACCTGGGCCTTCCTCAGTCCCTGTTGTCCCCTCCCATGGGTGAACCAGCTTTAGATATTAGGGCCTTATATAATGGCCCTTCTAGCAAAATGGTGGCAGCTCCCACAGATTTCACTAGGAACTGTATATGTGCAACAGCAAACATGTATTTGTCCATTCTATTGTTAGTATCAGTTACACAGTGCACTATAATTGGAATTAGGGGATGTTTGATAATACGATGCATGAAATGATCAAGACGACAGACTGAGTGAACTGAATTAAGACTTTGAAAACCCACCCACTGAACTATAAAGCTTAAGAATTTTATAAATTAGGCAACAAAATGCAATAAACATTTGCAATACACATTTACAAAACACACCTGTTACTTTCTGTTGAATGCCAAAGGGCTCTGAACTTCAGAGAGCTTTAATAAAGGATTTTAGAGAATATGAACAGCTTAAGTACATTTTACTATTGTGTTTTTCACTTAGAAACCAAATGTAAAAGATTGTTGAACCAGCACTCAAATTAAGTTCATGAGAACTCAGAGCAGTCACATTTTCCACTCACCCCTAGAAAGAGTATTCTAGACTTTCTGCAGAATTAACAAAAATAATTCCTAACTGTTCCTCTAAAATCATGCAGATACAGAGAGGATACATAAGAAAGTAAAAAAAATAAACTTTGGAATAAAGAAAAAAATTGTGGATTGGAGCTATTCTGCGGTGCTCACTCCTGCTTTGCTATCTTTTTTCTGGGCTCCGCTACCTAGCTCAGAACTCACCTATGCTGTTGTATAAGAGGGGTTCCTCTAAGGGCTAGTCCACACTTATACAGCAGCACAGCAGCTGTATAGGTACAACTCTGCCACTATAAGAGCGCTTGTGTAGCTGTGTTACATCTATGGGAGAAAGCTCTCTCGCCGACATAATAAAACCACCTGAACGAGCAGTGGTAGCTATGTTGCTCCCGCTGACATAGCGCTATCCACACAAGCGTGTATGCTGGTAAAACTTATGTCACTTGGGGTGTGTTTTTTCACATCCCCGAGCGACAAAAGTTTTGCCAGAATAAGTGCTAGTCTAGACAAGGCTTAATTTTGCCTTCCTGCACTTTGAGATGTAGGATGAGTCTTGGTCTACATTAGCAACTTACGTTAGTATAACTACATCAGTTAGGGATGTGGAAAATCCACACCCCTGAGTGATGCAGCTATATTGACCTAACTCCTGGTGTAGACAGTGCTATGTCGATGGGAGGGTCTCTCCCATCGACACAGCTACTGCTTTCAGGGAAGTGGATTACCTACATCGACAAGAGAAACCCTCCAGTTGGCATAGGTAACATCTTCACTTATGTGCTACAGTGGCACTGCTGCAGCTTGTAAATGCAGAAAAGCCCTAAGTCATAACAAATTCAGAGTAAGATTTAAGACATGCTCAGCATTGGCGTAACTCTGCTTTAATTGAAGTAATTGGTAAAAGTCTCATTTACGTCAGTGGGATCAGAGTTAAGTCGGTACTGAATTCTTCTGAATATCCCACCTTTAGAATACAAATTATCCAGGTCATAATGCATAATGACGTAATGCACTGTCATTATAGTATTTCATACAGTTGCTACATGGACAATCTGATTGTGTGTTTGTGTTTTTGGTGGTATCTTTGCAGTTCTATAGTACCTGTCTTGAATTTATAAGGTCTGTCATTTTAAAACAGAGCCAAATCCTGAACTCACCACGTTAACTGCAAAACTCCCACTGAATTCTGCTGGATCTGGATTTGGCCCACAGATAGATCATCGAGACCCAAAATGCACATTTAGGGAATTTTTTAAAATACGATTTTACAAAATTTGAGACTAAGAAACTTCCCTTGGCTTCAATGGGAGCAAGAGTGGGCTTATTACAGATTTTTTTTTAAATCCAGTGAAAAGTTCTTTTGAAACCTAAAAAGGTCTGGATTTAAACTTTCCCCTGCAATGTTTACAATTGGAACTCCGTGCTACAGTATGAGAAACTACCAGTGAAAGAGAAACTGACTAGTCCATTTCCATCATTCAAGTTAAATGAAGTGCAAAAGGTCCACAAACCCAATATAGTAAATGGTGAGAAGTGAATTAGGATTTTTTAAAGTCTTTCATTTGTAATAATCTAAAGTAGTATAAGCAACTCAAGTGAAGACATTCCTTTTAAAAACATTATTTTAAATCTGATAATGTTCCTTTAAATATTCAAGCACCATTTAATTCAATATAGTATGTGATTCAGTGAATATTTTTTCTTATCCAGGCATTTTAAATTCATTCAGCTGAAGGGCTTTTCCCCTCATTGTCACAAGCTCAAAGATAGGGCACCTTATACACAATAAATACATGATCATGCAAGGTGCTGAAGGCTTCCTAGGAGGCCTTCGTGTTTTCTCTCTGTAGGTACTTTAGGATGCTATCACTGTAATATCTGAGTGCTACATAAGCATTACTGAATTTATCCTCAGCATTCCTATGCAGTAGGGAAGTATTACTGCTGTATAACAGATCAAAAATTGAGGTAGAAATAGATTAAGGACCCCAATGTTCAGAAGTGCTGAGTACCTGCATCTCCCATGGACTCTAACTAGAGGTATCGATGCTCAGCACCTCTGAAAATTAGGTCTTGAGTCACTTGCTTGTGGTCACACAGAAAGTCTGTGGCAAGGCTAAGAACTGAACCAAGCTGTCCTGAATCCCACTACAGTATCTTAAACATCAACCTTTCCTCTCTCATCTTTGAAGTCAATGGGGATTGAGGATACTCAACAGCACCTTGTGTGACTGGACCCTAAACACAAATATGGGAAAGGGGTGAGATGAGAGGGCTATAGCTAGCCCCATTTATCAGTACTCTGCTCTATTGACCACTAACTAGTCTTCTGTCCAACCTGCCAGAGCACAGACTGAGGTGCATGCTGGCCTGCTTTGAAGATAAAACAACTGAAAAGTACAATTTATGGATTACCAGGTTCTACATTTCTATCAATTAAAGGTTCTATCTTCCCATTGATACATAGGGTATTATGGGCATTATATACATAAATCCCATGTCAATAAAGGGAAAAACAGAGTATGCTAGAAGTTTGCTGAAAATCTGGTCATTACTAAATTTCCTATGTTTTTCCCTGATATAATTTATTCATCCTTTATAGTTTTTTTTATTTTATCATAAATATATTTGTAGGCAAGTTAGATTTCCTTGTCAGAAGTAACAAAACAAGGAGAATTGTCTGTGAATATTTAATGGAGGTTAGAAAGAAACTTTCCCTGCGGCCAAGTTATTTCATCATTGCCTACCATAGGGTTTCTGGTACCTTCCTCCAAAGTATCTGGTACATAGCACTGTCAGGGACAGACTACTAGACTAGATTGGACCTCTTTTCTGATCTAACTTGGTCGTTCCTATGTCTGAGTAGGGATTGTTCCATGACACCATGAGCACAAAACCACAAAGAATGGAAAATGTTTATCCCTGATTTTCTTGAAGTTGTATTTTTGTAACTGTAACTATATATTAACTTGATAACAAAGACAGCACAAAACATGAAGGAAAAAACAGTTAACGGGAGAGGACAAAAGGCTGAAAGTTACAGTGATTAACATGCTGGTTTAGTTTATGACTTTAGTGATCAGAAAAGGGGGAAGGAGGAAAGCTAATGTCTTTTTCTCAGGCACTGCAATTAAGAAAATGGAGCAACCCACTTTAAAACTAATTGCAGTTTATCCTGCCAATAAGTCTGCTTGCAAGTCTACCTTAAGGAAATATTGTTCTTTTAGAAGGTATCCTGGTTAGCGCAGACAGAGCCAACACAGAAGAGGAAAAAATTACTATATATTAGGTTAAGAATATAGCAAACAATTCTGTATTTGCTTAACAGTCAGTACTGAAATAAATAAAAGCAACTACCTGTCGTGTGTTTTCAGTGGCATTCATAAATATGCTGTAGTGCTAGAACACAGCCATGTGGAAGATCTGGAATTGTTGCAGGAGATGAGATTGTATAGTAAGTGTAAGATACAGCCTTAAATTTATATATACATATTCTGTGGGCAAGTATTTATATTTGAAAGCATTTGCTATCAGGCAGATTTCTGAGCACTAATTCAGTATATTTTATCAGGTCACTCTAGTAAGCAGTCATGCTTGCAAAAGTATGAGTAAGAGGAGGAGTTTGAAATATGCCCAGAATGCATTTCAGAGAAGCAAACAAATTCATTTCAGATAGCTCTCCTCTTTATCCTCCTATCTGATACAGAAGAAGTATTAGGCCCCAGTCCTGCAACTGGATCCACTTGAGTGGCTACTTCCAACCGCGGGCGAGCCACAGAGATCTGCTATTATGGATCCAATTGCAGGATCAGGACCTTAGTTTTACATCTGTGATAGCTAGTTGCAGATGAACAAGAGACAAGGTTCAAATCTAGAGACTGCATAATGGGACCCAATTCCCCTCTCACCACCATGACTTCATTGACTCCTGATTTACAGCAGTGTAAGTGGGGAAAAAATCAGTTCCAATAAGTCTTAGTGATGGGTAAAAATTCTTTAGAATTTTTTTATTCATGCCCATTTATTTTTAAAGTTCTTTATACTCTCTCTGCTCAATATTGCCCTAAATGTAATGCTCTGCCTGAGATAATTTTTAATTTCCCCAATTTCTAAGCCAAAAACTAAATTGTATGGATTAGAGCAGGGGTTTTCCAATTCTTTCATAGCACTGATCACATTTAATATACAGATTGTCTTGTGAATTCTCTTACTTTTCCTCCCTTCTATTTGTGATTGCATGATATTCCTGTGCAACTACACAATCACTTACATGGAAAAATATTAAGAAAGTATTTAGTACATTTTTAGCTATCTTTAATGCAATTTAGCAGCTGGGAGTAATGAAGAGGAGCCCACACTATGTGATCAGCCAGCTCTCCATTCACTACTAGCCATTGCTCTGTGAAGCACCAATTGTCCACAGAGTACTGTTTAAAAACTTCTGGATTAGACATCCCTGATAGAACACTTAGTACATGCATGAAGCAGTTCTATACTAAGGACAACACAAGGATGCAGACAATCCACAGAGAAATATAGTATTGCTACAGTGAGATCTTCATTAGCTACCAACATAATGGAAGCACATATACATGCACCCACACACAAAAGACTTGCACTTGAGAGATGAATGAAAATGAAACAAAAACTACAGCTCATGCAGGAAGGGTCAGTGGTAAACAGCAGAATGCAAAGACAAGGACAGGTGACGAACAGATATTACACTGGAAGGGACCATTTTCTTTTCCCCTGAAGTTCAATCCACAGACAGTAATGATGGATCTACAGTTGTGTTGAGATCTGTTGGCTTACATGTGCTCCCCTTTACGTTTTGAGGATGGGTTCACTCTTTTTGTTAATCTTACTTGGATTCTTCATTTTAAATGAATATTAATTGGACAGATTACAAATACTCATCATCATTGTCATGGATCATGTCATCTTTTCAGAAGGGGTGGTGTGGAAACAAGCGGCCCTAAATTCATTGTTCCCTCAAAACTGCAAGACAGTTTGTGGTGCCACCCGCTTTCGTCAAGTTTCCTTCTCTGACATCAACCAGGTTTCCACATTAACCAGAAACAATCAAGGTTATTCCCTATTTTTAGGTAATTGAAAGTTACGTGTCAGAGGGTGAGAGGGGGATGGCAAGAGATAAAACTGATAAAGTTCTCATTATTTCCTGATTCTACTTAGATCCCCTGCATGATGAAGTTAGTTACACAGCTGGCTTTGTTTTTGTGAGATCCTCTGTGAAATAAGACATGGATCCACCACAGGATTTCAGTAGTCTACAAAGCATATTCATGGATGGGAAGATTTAGTAACTGGGCAGGGTCAGAAGTTCTAACATTTGGAGATTTTAGCAAATAAGGAAAGGTCTTGTCTTGATTTGGGTGCGTCAAAAAGCTCTTACCAGTCAAGTGGGGCACAGGTTCTTAGAACTGGGAGTGGGATTTGGATATATTCGTTTTCAAGATTAGGATTGGAGATTGTGATAGAACATTGAGAAAGGGAGGTTCTGAGTGCCTGACCAATGAGAGCACAACATAGCCAGATATTCAATATATTCATAGAGTTAGTACTGGCTGTTATCACACCAAATTCTAGCTTGTCACATTTACAAGCAAAATTGTGTGCAAGACACCCAGGTAGTTCCTGAAACCACAGTGACAGGTCCCAGTCATGAGACTGGTGGAAGATATTGTATCAAAGAAGCTCCAAAATCAAATCAATCTCTTGTGGGAACCCAAGTGTGAGTATGCTATAGCAATGTCTCACCTCTGCTGTCTTTGCAAGAAGGGTTCAGATGCAATTCTAATACAGAACTATTTGAATTTCCAGCAGTGCTAAAATGGTCCCTACATACTCATCCCTTTATACTGAACAAATATAATCCCTTGTCTCACACACAATGCCTGAGAAACCATGTTTTAGAAAAAGTGACCTCTTCACTGATTCACTATATAGCAAAAGCTTAAAATCCTACCCACGCAGGTAGGGGGTGAGAAGGGACAAGTAAGGAAAGTAGCCCCAGAGCCTCTCCTCTCTTGCCATCCCTTCATGCAGGAAGCATGAGAGGTCAGGCTTTTAAGTCTGCTTTCTCACAAACACATACTTGCCATGTCCCAGCATGCACTGCATGCAGTCAGTATTCCTGCTGCAAGTCTAGTCACTGGAAGAGGTAAGAGAGAGAGAGCATTTGAGTAGAGGGCAAGGCAAGAGTATGTAGAAAACAGGTTAGTTGGGATCAAACGGGCTTAGACCACAGCAGAAAATGAGCATTTCCCTGTGTCATAACCAGACAAGCAGATTTACCTGGAAAGCCTTTTGGTTTTGATTTCCTAGTGGCACCATCTTGGCTGTATCTTCATTAAATGTTTATAAACACTGGGCTTTTTTTTGGCAAGATTGCTGGGATGGTATCGTTGCCCACATGCTACATTTTTTCTTCTTATTTTGGTTGGGGGCTCTTTATAAAACAACCCTTTGAATCTACCCTCCTGCATTGTCACTAACATTCCTCCACTGAACAAAACAATCATGTTTCAGAACATACCCGACAGACAGACAGATACATCTGCCAACCACAAATGTCACTCCTAACAGTTAGACCTTCTCACAGGGTCCTGAAAAATAAACTCTACTCTTAATGTTATACCTCTCCGTGCTCTCTCTCCTTAACTCAGGCTTGCTATCTTAGGACAAAACAAAAGGCTCTTGAATATGGTACTGTGGTTGAGAAAGATAGAGGACAGCTCTGGCAATACAGTGGCAAGATATGGTGAACTAAGAACATTTATATCAGTTAATGATGGAGCCCACCCGAGCTGACCTTAATCACAAACAAGGCTAGTGAATTCATAGTAGTACTTCCTGCAAATTCTCATCAGTTCTTGGTTCATTACTCTCTCTACCAGTGGGACTGAATAAGAAGGCAACTCCTGGCCTAAATTCTCCACTTCACAGTAGAATCCTAATTCCCAGTCACAAGAAAAAACACGAAGATCTGTTAATGACATAGAACATATTTAGCTTGATTTTTTTGGGTTTTGATAGTTTGTGACACAATCTTAACATCAATTGATGTGAAGATTTTTATTTTTTTGGTAAGAAATTTCCTTTTTAAAAACAAATTGGTAAAAGAAAAGATACAGAAATAAGTTTATTTATTTGGTTTCTTAATGGTTTCATGAACATGACCATCCTTTAGGTCTGTTAAAATGAGACTGAACAAAGCATTAGAAAATGTGCTGTAAGAAACAATTTTGCATTAGCAGTGGAGGATGGATTATCTTCAGTAATAGGTCTTTATCATCTCTGATTTCTAGGATTGTATTTTAAATTTTTGAGGAGTTACATTTTTCTACAAAATTTTATAGGAGCTTATACATACAAGTAAAGAATTAAATGCCTGGTAAATTTAGAATTTATTTAGTTTATGTTTTCTACATGTTTCCAGAGAAGAGGAGAACAACTATTTCTAGTGCCCCCCGATTCACTAGCTCGTTTCATGTGTTGCATCCCCTGCATCTGGCTCTGGTAATGAAGCAGTTCTTATGTGCATTTAAGAAGAGCTAAGGAAGACCAATTTCTTCTTTAAGTTACTTTTGTGTTACATTATAAGTCTAATTTTTCTGATTATATAAAAATCTATAAAGACTGGGAATTATGTTCAGATGTAAAGCACTTAAACTCTGGACATTATCCCTGTCATTATTAATGGCACCCACCAATACTAATAAATCAAATACAGGTGTGAATTTCCATAAATTAAAATTATTAATAAACATTTATATTATGGCTTAATTTGTAATTGGACTGCCATGGTGATTATTTAAAAAATAGTTATGGCACTTTAAAAAGCAACTGATTACCACACACTCTAAGCACTCTTCCTAAGGATATTTAATACAGTTAGATTTTTTGAAACTATTCCATGTTGTGGAAGCCCATGTAAAGCTCTCCAAATGAGACAGCAGTACATGTGTTGCTACAGCACAGAAGACAGATGGGAGATTTGGAGAATGCAGCTCTGTCATGAAAAGTAGGATATCAGAATAAGAAGGCTGGAAACTAGCAAAAGTACAAGAAGAATTTTAATGTAACTCAGTGACTTAGTATTTGATCCACAACTATTGCTAATGGCTAAAGTCCTCCTTCAAAGTTCACAGAAGTCAATGGACAAACTGCAGTAGGCTTTGGATAATGTTCCAACAGAGATAACCTTCAGTGCAAGTGGCAGAGACCTGTGCTTTAGTGCTGATGGTCCTTACTTCAATCTCTGCTGATGACTCATGGTGTGAATTGTTATAGTAACACCAGCTATCTCCATGGAAACCAGGAACACACTGTAATTTAATCTACATTCTTTTTAATTGACCAAGAGAGCATTAACTATATAGGAAAGAGCAATGGGAGCTCTCTTGATACTATTAGCAGAGAATAAGGATATTTATTTATGAACCTGTCTCTTAGACCTGCCTGATTTCAGATGATATATTTTAATATAAAAGTATTGTTGTAATGTTTGCAAGATACTTGTTGAAACAAAGTTATCTCATCCTAACCCCCAGCAATGACCCAAATACCAGCACAAGTATGTACCCAATCAATATTAGCAACGCATCAGAGAATGCAGACTACCAAAAAAATTTGTGCAATTATTATAATTCTCCTTCCAAAATCTACAAAGATATGTTTTATTTTGTTAGTCAGAATTTTCTTTTGTAACTCAGTTCTATTCTTGTCCTTTTATAAGATACACCAGGCCATCTAATTCATATAATTTTGAGATCTGGAAGAATTATGGCTAATTGGGAAAAGTTTATTGACAAAGTTCTCTATTATAGAAAGAAAATATCCTCTCCTTCTGATAGTTGTTTAAGGTTTTCTTTATTTTCCAGAGCAAAGTACTTGTGTAAAACAGGCACATCATTACTTTAGTTTTAAAATCCTTTTATTTCAGATAAAGCATGCTGCTATATACAGGAAAAACATGAGGGAACAAAGCAAGAGCAATACAGAATGAGCAGCACTTTGCCTGAAACGTACAACATCCTTTTAAAAACTCAGTACATGAATTGTGTCATATTTTCTTTTTGCTTCTAAATCACCTCTAACAAAATGTAAACTAGTCCACTTTCCTTCATAGTCCCACAGCAGCCACACCTCTGCCCACATTGCACCTCTATCTTTCTCCCCTAGACAAATTCTGGTTTCAAATGGAAAACTATAAGCAATGTTGCCAGCAGTGACTCTTAACAATATAGCACATTCAAAATAAACTTATCACATCTAAGGTCTTATCTGAAACATTTTTTAACTGTCAAAACTAAAAGGACTATCTATTTAGTGTCTTTCAGCTAGGCTCAGTAAATTTTTCTTTAAAATTCTCTAGCTCCAATTTAATTTTCTTACAACAGTAACACTCTCTGGAAAAGTATAATTCCTCCTTCTCCGCCCACCCCCAAAGAAAATCTGACAATATTTCTGTCTTGTTTCTTTGTATTTAAAGAAAGTACAATGGCTACATCTTTCCCACATCAATACTTTAAAGTTATATTTTATCAGAAGGCAAAAAAGAAATCCATTTTACAATGAAAATCATTTGTAGGACTTTTCTTTTTCTTTTCTTTTTTTTTTTTGTGATAGCAGAAAGATATCAGGCTAGCAACAGACAACAATAAAGGCAGCACTCAGAGAAAACCCCCTATGGTATGTCTTTACTGTATATATATATGATAGTCTTAGGTTCTAACTCAGTAAAGCAGTTAATTCTTTAGTGTAATTTTATATCTTGCACATTTGTTTGTTACACAAGGGGTTTTAACTTTTAACATTAAGGAGTTGCGCCGATAGGCCGTGATGCCAGTTGCGCAATTTGGCAAAGCGTGGGCTGTTACGTTCCGTTTCAAACCTTTCCCTGTGGCATGAAGAAAGAGAGAGAGAAAGAAAGAAAAAGAGAGAGAAAGGAGGAAGAAAGAAAGGGGTTAGGGAATGTGGCCACCACTCCCCTGCTTTATAACTAGGGCAATAGCAATTTATTTGGATTTACCTCCTAAATTAATGCAAACTAGGCTGGGTGACCTTTTTCCAGAGAAGTGAAGGAAGGCTGTTTGGATTTGTATTTTTGAGCTGTAATTTAACACAAATTTGTATTCCTGGGTTTTGGTTTTGTTTGACAGGGCTGCTTTTGCTAGAAGTTCTGAGCATAATCCTATTGTTTTCCTGCCAGCAGACTCTCAGCTTTTTTTTTTAGTTGAGCAGGCAGCGAAAGTCAACTTTGTACAAGACAAAATCAATGCAAACATTTTCCATCCTGTAATATCTAGGTCAACCTAAATACTGTCTCATAAGGACCATCAGCTGCAAATGATTCTTCATGCCTTTTATGCTTTTGTTACAGATTAGGTATAGAGAATCTGAAAATCCTGCAAATATCAGCATTTAAATAAATATCTCCAGTCATTTGAGTTAAAAACAGAACAACAGAAAGGCACAATCCTGTGTGCTGTTGATCACTTCCTTCCAATATCTGAGCATTCTCAACTCCCACCATCTTCAAAAGGAGATGATGACTTCAGCACCTCACAGATGGTGTTCTGCATCTCTCAGGATTTTACCTTTTCTGGATGCTGTCCCCTGGTTAGGCCCCAGGTTTTATAAGTTAAAAAGATAAATATAGGGGGAGTGGAGGAGCAGGCAAGAGAACTTTACAAAGCTTAATTGAAATTAAAATGTTCACATGATTTGTGCATGTGTTTGTTTCACAACAAACAAGTTAATTTCTCCTGCAGAGCTGATACCCAAACACAAAACCACTGTATTAATGGAGAGCCAGAGAGTGAAACTGACTAGAGAAACAGAAAATAAACAGACCTGGGTAGTTTCACTCTTCAAGCTGAACAAAACACTGAGTAAATGGTGACAAGCACTTTAATTTTTTGAAATCTTCATTTTCTAACAGCATAAGATGATACAAATAACAGACCCAAGGGACTGCCCCTTTATGCTTATAAAATAAAATTGTTCAGAATACCCTTAGCTGAGATGCTGCAACTTTGGGCAGGTATTTTTTCAAAGCATCGTGTAGGATGTTAGCTGTGCAGCTTCAATAGGATTTAACAGGAACCCTCTATCTCCATGTACGGAAGGGTATTAATTCAAGAGATGTCTGTTTTACTGACGATAGACAAATTACTTATCAAATTTTCAACAAAACATTCTTAACAATCACAATGCAAAGGAAAATTTTCATAACAAATGGTAATCTTACATCAAAAGTACCTCAAAGGGCCTTTCACCCACTGCCACGTGTCTGCTTGGCTGCCAGAATAATTTGAACAAAAGAGCCATAAAACACACTCATTATCAAGTGAAACAGGCATTCTGCCATCTGAAAATTCCTGCACATTGCGGGCTCTGTTCAAAGTAAATGCCAATGTGCAGGAAGATAGGCACCAAATATAGGGGTGAAAACATGCAATAAAAAAGGTCCCCCAAACAGGAAAGTTACTTCTGTTTTCCTTCTTTGAAAGTTTCAAAAAGAAAAAGTAGACATGAAAATCAGAGCTGCACTAAGTGTAACTCAACCCTTATTATTGTTCGCACTGAACAAAGTTGAAACAAAGAGAAGAGAGGAAAAGCATGAGTGAGAAGAGATTACTCTTGGCATGATTTTAACCATGATTTCTCCATTACATGAGAATTCTTTCAGTTTAATTTGTGTGTACATGAAACTTTTCCATCAACGGCAAGGACTCCTGCAAGATTTGTAGTTCCTTTGGATCCCCTTGACTTTGGCTGTCACAGGAACCCCCACTGGTGGGTTTCAGACCATGAAAGGGTGACAGTGTACAATTCTGCATGCCTCTATCTACAGTAATTTATGCTACTAGGATCTTGGAGGTGGAGCTTAGCTTAATGCATACCCATACCTTCTGAGCTTTTGTAACTAGGACCCTGCGGAGGAGTTTCTGCTGTACTGGGTAAGAGAGTGGAAGAAGAGGCGAGCATGCTGTGGATAAGTCACTCCCTCCTTCCATGCCTTCCAAAACCAGATCTAGGGGTACAGGTTGCAGAGAGAAGCATGGGGAAAAATAGGAAGAACGTGGGCGTAACTGCCCAAATTACATTCCCTTCAGCATTAGTTATAAAAGAAGCACAATAGCACCTTTAAAAGTCTATGGATAATGCTCCCCAGTGACTGAGTATATTCAGTATCCTTAATACTTGTTATTAAAAAAGATAATGCATAATGATACATCAAAAGTGCACAACGCTGGCAACATAAAATTCACAAAGGATAATCTCATATACTTTAAATTACATCAAATAAATATGTGCAATTTACACTACAGGCATTTATGTGTTACTAACCCATTTTTCTTTTTAAAATCTATCCAATTCCAAGGGTTATTTTCAACACCCAGGCCTTTCTAAATCCATCTTCTATTTAGCTAAACTCTTGAAGGGCTAAATTCTGTCCCCAAATGCATGCATGGGAACCAGGCACTTGCATCAGCAGGCAAAATTTAGTTTTAGTGAAGGTCCTTCCTATGCATAGTGTCTCTTTGGATACTGCAGTATTTTCTTTAAGTTCCACTGAAGTTAACAGGACTTCAGTACACACTTGCTGAACTGAGACCTATAATGCACAATAAAATCAACAGGAATTCTGTTTACACATTTGAGGACAGAATTTAGTACAAGGGTGGCATAATCTTAAACTGATGTGGAAGCATCTAGCTATGCAACTTTCATGAACTGTAGTGGAACCTAAGAACATAAGAATAAAAAAAGGGCTAAACTAGGTCAGACCAATGGTCCACCTAGCCCAATATCCTGTCATCCAACAGTGGCCAATGCCAGGTGTTTCAGAGGGAATGAACATAACAGGTAATCACCAAGTGATCCATCCTGTCACCCATTCCCAGCTTCTGGCAAACAACAATCCCTGCCTGGATGGAACATACATACAGTTGAGAATATATCCCTTGGATTTGTATTTTCATATTATAAGTGGAAAGGTAGGTGTTTTGCTCATCGACCCATATTTATAACGTACACTAAGGTGCAGAGGGATCAAAAGTCCAAAACCTTGCATAGAAGCCATTTTATAACAACACAATTTAAACATCGGGTGGGCAGAATATCAGACATATCACAAACCAAACAAGTTGCTTAAAATATCTTTGGCAAGATAGGGATGTGGAATACGTATATAGAATAGACCAGGCTAAAACCCCAGATGCGCTAGTTCAGTATTTGTTAAATGACCAGTCCATGAACTGGCACTGGTCCCAGAGATCTCCCTGACGCAATTTAGGAAGACAGCAAGCTGGTCCCTTGTATAAAAAAGGTTAAGAAACACTGCTTTAATACAATCACAAGTTGCTGAACTAGATGCAGAAATCTCTGGGTAAAATCTTTGGCTTGTAGTATGCAGAAGTCAGACTAGATCATCAGAACAGCCTTATAATTTATGAGACTATGAATGTGTAAAATCCTTACTGGCAGAACATTTGAAAATGGATATGTACTTTTCTCCAGTAGCAAAAGCAGTCCTGTATCCTCATACTTGCATTATCTAAGAAAAGAATCCTTTTTTTTTTTTCTGTTTCACATAAAACATACTCAGGTGATGATTATTCCATATATATAGTTGGAAACAACTACTTTACCATATCATATCAGCTGAATCAAATGCCAATCACAGGATCATCCAAATAAATTGCTCATTAAATTTCAACACTACCACAACATCATATATTTTCATCCAGTTACAGAATTGAATGCAGTCACATAGGGTCTGGTTCTATGAGCCCAGCACACACAGCACTCCCAGTGAAGTCAATGGGAATTCCATGTGCAAAGAGCTTGCAGGATTGAATACTCACTCCAGGATTTTGTACAGTTATCACACCTAACTATTTGGCACATTGTTACCCTTTCAATCAAGCACATATTGCCGATTTCTAAGCCAACAGCATTTTGATTTTAGTGATCTTTGAGTAAATGTGTTAGAATATTTAAGACAAAAAATCTAGTTTTGTATTTTCATATTAATGCCATTTTAGAGCTTTAGGTATTGGTTATCAGAAAGAAGAGGGCCATAATGCCTGCTGCTAGTTGCCTACCTTGATCTCCTCAGGGCTTCTTCATCCGGGTCTTGCACTGCAGATGAGAAAATGATTAAATTAAAAAAGCCTAACAGATGAGGCCCACAATTCAACCACAGGTTACCAGAAAAGCATCAGAGAAAATACAATCTAAGAGGATGAGCACGGCAACTTTCTACCAATAGGTCACACAGCAATACAGAATAGGAGCAATTCTGGCTTTAGTGGCATTTCTTGGCTTAGAGAGTGGGACAGAGGCTGCAACTGTACTACTTTCTCAGCCATCTACTAGCAGCTGATTCACATTTAGTCTTGGCTATACACAAGGACAGAGTGGGCCCTCCATTCCTTTGGAAAGAGCCTAGGAAAGGGGCAGCATCACACGTAGAGTACATGGAGGGGGGGGGGAGTGAGGGACTGAGTAAATGGTGCCTGCCTCCCAATGATGGAATAAGGGTAGTCATGAAGCACCCCATACTTCTGCTATCCATATTAGGAGTAAAATGTGAAGTTGGTGCCTGATGGTCAGAAAAAGAATTCCACGGGCAATAAACACAGAAGCTCTGTCATTTGGTCGAGGATCTAGTGTCTAGGTAGCATGGCTGCTAGAAATCACAGGTACAGTGCAAATGAGGTTCCATTTTCTGTTTTCAGGATGCCCATTGCGTAAAAGTATATTGCAACACATGCTAAAATGATCACTGCCTTTCAAATGAATTAGCAGTTTTGTAAACTTAGCCCCCTGGGAAGTGAGAATTCCTGCTTAATTACACCAATTATATTAGTTTGTTGGGAAGGATCCTATACTATACTATACTGCCTATACTAGCCCAAGATACACTAGGATCTTGTTTAGTTAATGATTATTAGCAGCACTCACCACAAAAAATAAGAATAGGACTCATGGATGATAAAAAGGTTTCCTTTATAGAAAACAATGTGACAATTAGCATTTAGGTTTGCTAATTCCCCTTTGAATTAGATTCAGAGCTCTGTGATGTTAACCCACACTGGGGATATTTACTGCAGGAAGTGAGTCATTGTTGAGATTCAACAGCTAGTGTATGAAAGCGGAAAGAAAAATAAAATTAATCTAAAATAAATTTGGGGCTTCACTGCTTGACTTACTGTACTCCGTTCCTGTCATCTGGGCGAGGATGCGGAAAGACTTGGACTGAAGATTGGCAGAACGGCGAGTCCAGTCGTCAAGCTCATCCTCAGCCTTGTTCTGAGTTTTAAGCACAGCCTGATACACTGGAGAGGCACTGTCTATGTGAGGATCTTTAACAGGAAGGCTACTGCAATGCAGAAAAGGGTGCATTATAAAACAGCACACGCTGGGTTTGCTCCCCCTCTCCCCCTCATGTTGCAGTTGCTCCTCCAAAACAAACAACAACAACAAAAACCAAAAACACTCTTTTGGAAAATACCCATTTTCCCAAGAAATAAACAAACTACAATAGATCAAAAACATGTGAATCAAGAACATTTCAGCTAACTCTGTCTTTAACATTACCTATTATTATTACTATTCAAATCAATATGTTTGCCTTCTAGACAAGGGAAGTAGTAAGAAAGGTCTGTTCATGATCCCTATGCCAACACAAGATTATGGCAGTAATACATCAGTATAAAAAAATAAAGGATAGTCAATGAGTCAAGAGTACTGGACTAGCTGAGTATTCTTTCCTCTATAATTTTGCTTAGTGAGTGCCTCATGTTGTGGAGCTAATTACTCGACAACAGAGTCTATTACTGCAGTTCTGGAACTGGACCAATTTAAGGTTACAAAGGAGAAAATCTATTTTGATTATAAAAAGTTAATTTAGTACAGGTTTTTTAATTCTTTCCAGAGATAGGCTGGTACCAAAACTCTGAATTCAAACACTTCAGAACATTAGGAAAATCTGGATTCGAACTGTGGAGGCTCAGATACTTCTCTAGTTATTTCATATTTCAAACCTTCATTATTAAACTATACATAGTGTTTTATGATCTCTCTAATGACCTTCCACAAACTGTCTAGAAAGAACCATTCAGTTTTGCATTCCTAGAGCCCAAACTACAAATTTTCATGAGACACCCTATAACACCAATTCAGTTAACCTCTAATTTGATTTATGATGCAAGTTGGAAGTAGACATGGCCATTTAATAGTTTTTTTCCCACAAAAATAACTTTTGCATAGTGTGCACTTAAATTCAATATTAATAGAGCTGCAGACACATACACTGATGGTGATTTGCACAGTCACGTCATACTTGGCTCCATGACTCTAAATACAAGATTATTTTTGATGTGAGTGATTTATTGTAACTACATTGTAACCGAATGATCTATGCCTTACAGAGCTTTGGAAGTGGCATGCTTGACTGCATGAAAATTGAGAAACAGCTCTTTTAAAAAGTAAGAGCCATAAGGTCCAATGAGCTCCCTGCTGTACACAGAAGGGAATCACAGCAGCCACATGCTACAAAACCTTCCTATAAAGCCCGGGCAGTTGCCTAAACTTCCTACTTGGCAAGATATGATTCTCTAGAGAAGACCCACAGAAAAGCAAAAATGGGAGTGAGGTTTGAAAATGTGAGAAGTGTCAGGGAAAAGCCAAAATAACTAATATGAGACTGTGCAACCAATAATATAATTTGCCACAGGAAAAAGCACCGTCAACTATTGGCACGCTGAGCAGTAGTACTTTACTGGCAGACATTCTCCTTCAGCATAGCATAATATATGATGTCTCAATGGATTTGCATCTGCAAATGGCATGGGGATGTGTGTGTTTCGTGACAGAATACTGTACAGAACACTGTACTTAAATATGCCATGACTCTTATTCCATATATAGGCAAGTCTGAAAGAGCATTATAGTGCATATCATCCTCTATAGACCCCTCTCTAAAGGGGGTATTTGCAGTTGTTCCTTTCCCCTCTCCCAACATGTGCTACCTTCTGTCTTTCCTGGGGATCCAAGAGGATGCTAGGAAGCAGCACACTAAGCTTACATTTCCTATTCTTTTGCACTTTTTACACAAAAGGGGAACATTCTTAACAAAATGGACAATTTTTCACTGTTGGACCATAAATTAGATTAAGCCCATAAGATGGCGTCTACCAAGATAAACCCCGCCACAGGGCTCAGAGGTGAGATGGAAAGTCTGACCAGTTGGAAGAGTGCAGGAACAGAAAGAAGCTGTATCCTCACTTTCTCTTTCTAACTTGTGTCTTTCTATAGTTTCCATCACCATGGTATCTAAGTGGTGACAAGTGAGGAACACTGGGGGACTAGCTCATCTTGCCAGGGAGCACTGAGTCTGGGCCTTCCCTCAGTAGTCTCCACCAGCAGAGTTCTTGTGTGGCCTCAGCTGTAAACTAAAGCTGTATCCCTCCCTCATCCCTGTCTCCCTTGAGGGAAGATAGGGGAGGGATAGCATCAGCCTGCCTAGCAGTATCTTTTGCTTTTTACTGTAATAGATGACTGGCTGCCTATTACCGGCTAATAGTTGATAAACTTTATATCCCCAGACTTATATTTTGATTCTACTGGAGCTTAAAACTGTGCTGTGTTTGATGGCAAATTTCACAGCTGCAGGACGATGGATACTGGATAATAAACCCAGTGGATGGATAGTAATGCTAATTCAACGATGCGTTATTGTGGCAGCACTAGTATTTGGGTCATGGACAGATAGCCAGGTTCATTTTGCTAAATCCTACCCTACACTGCTTTGTTCTAGTATTGTGATGGATTTACACACACACACACACACACACACACACACACACACACACACACACACACACACACACACACACACACACACACACACACACACACACACACACACACACACACACACACACACACACACACACACAGAGAGAGAGAGAGAGAGAGAGAGAGAGAGAGAGAGAGAGAGAATGGAGAAATGTCCATTAGCTCAGATGCGGCTGTGTAGCTATAGAGATTGGGTCAGAGATTTCAGAATGTACCAGGTTATATTAATATCTTTATGGCAGACAATAAAGACAGGAAATAGGTGAATTAACCTTTTCTCACTGAATGAAGTGTCTCACTCTAAGTAAAACTAGGTTATCTAGTTGAGCATAATATATTATTACTTTAATACAACAGGCCTTTATCTTTGTTGGAATCATAATTATGCCACAAACAACTATTGGGATATATGAACCAGTAGGAATGGCAGTGTAGAAAACAGAGCAACACTGTGGCTGGTTATAGTCTTTTCGTAAGTTTAGATGGGGCACCTGACTCTTCCAGAAAACTTGATATTGGAAATAAAACAAAGACATAGTCACTACTATGCCCTTTCTTCATTTTAAAATTTGTTTTCCTTGTGTGTGTGTGTGTGCGCGCATGCGCGCGCGCACACACAAAATACTCAAGTAATTTAGGACATTTTTCTAGATTGAATAGAAAATTATACTTTTGTTCACATCATTAGCATGCATTCACAGCAAAATTAATTTGCAACAAAATAAGATCTATAGACAATCAAACCTCTTTGAATAAGGAGTAAAGTGTCTATGACTTTCTATTCATTATAAGCTATGGTTCAACAAACGGACCACATTCTGAAGTCTTTTCTTAATTTTAACTCAGTTCTTACTCAGATAACAAAAGGTTGAGTAAAAGCTAAATAAGGGCTTTAGGATTTAGCCCTCGATGTAAAAATACAGTTGAATTTCTACAAAGGAGGATATTCGATCCATATAAGTAAGTACTGAATGGATGGCACCTTGATTCCAATTAGTAACAAAAGCGATTACAGAAATCATGAATGACTTATCAGAAATTGTAAAGCAGCCAACCATTTTTGTTCTTTATAAAGAAAATCTGGAGTCTGTTTAGGTTGCTTAATTCAATTTACACACTCAAAGGGTTAATTTCAACTGCTGGTTTTAGCTGGGTGCAGCTCTGCTGAAGTCACTAAAACTACACCTGCTTACATCTGGACTGAATTTGGCCAAAAATGTTTAATGACTTTTGAAAAAGGTTTAACTGAAATGTACATGAAACACATGAGTACATGATCTTATGAGCACCGACTCTTGGTTCTTGGTATAGTATAATGAATTACAATATGACAGGAATGATGAAAAAAGGGCACAAAGACAGGACATTCTCATTCTGCAACCTTTAAGTCCTGGCATGAGGGTTTGAATAATTGCAGTAGAAATAAATTGATCCAGTATGTTTGGATGATTTTCTTACTTCAAACAACATGGGCCTGATGCTGACCTCACTTACCCCAGCTTGAATATCATTGACTGAAATGACTAGATCAGAAATTGGCCCCAGACACGACTACGTTTTTTTTTTATTCATTGCTACAAAAATGTACGCAGTGCTTCAAGGACTTCACGTAACAGAAATCGCCCATTGTATTATTTCTCAAACTGAATCTACACTCTTGAGATCTGAAGTCTGCATCTTCTTACTCTTTTACATACATGGGGCCAAATTCTCTGCAGAGAACTGAATCTAAAGGAGAACTAAAGGAGTTAGGTCAGTAGAGAATTTGGCTAACTATATAAGACTACTGCTTATACAGTTATTTTCATATTTAGCAGCAAAATGCTTATTCTAAGCTTGAGCAAGGAGGGTGATGAATATCCTCAACTCCACTGTAGTAAGATGGAGTTCAGAATAGTCAGCATATCATAAAAAGCACAAGCAGCACCCTGAAGGATCAAGCCAATGGTATGATCAAATGACTGTAGTCCAATCACTGGTCAGACCTTTACTTTTGAGATGGTCTGATAAGAGAGAAGAGTAGAAGGCTTGCTTTAATGTCTACATTTAAAAGCACAACATATAATCTACTGGGCAGAACCTAACATTCACTATGTAAGAAGTTAGGAAGTTGATAAAAAGAAAGCTGTGCCAACAGGCTGTAGCACTGAGCCAAACACATTTGAAGAGGTGAGTCTGGGAATTCATAGGATAGAAACACTACTCTGATCTGGATGAAGTCCAGCTCTCACTTGAATATTAGACTGAGAGGTTGTCTACATAGCATGGTAATGTGCTCTATATGGGTGCAATTTGTAAAGCACCTACATGCCTCGTGTAGTGTTGCTGGAGTGCTCTCAGGCTATGTCCACACTGCAATTAAAAACCTGCAGCTGGCCCATGCCAGCTGACTCAGGCTCATGGGGCTTGGGCTGGTGGGACTGTTTAATTGCTGTGTAGACATTCAGGCTCTGGTTGCAACCCAGGATCTAGGACCTTCAAGGTGGGAGGGTCCCAGAGCTCAGGCTGCAGCCAAAGCTCGAATGTGTACATCACAATGAAACCACCCCTTAACCTGAGTGACCTGGTACAGGCTAGCCAAGGATGTCTAATTGCAGGGCAGACATAGCCTAAGGCTACATCTACAATATGAGTTAGGGGTGTGTGTCCCCTGCTCATATACATATACTCTTACTCTCTCATTGAGCTAGCAAAGAATAAACAGCAGTGTAGCCATGCTAGTACGAGTAGCGGCAGTGGAGGTACATCTTAGCCATGCAGAGTACATACCCACTGGTTTCAGGTGGGTTTGTATTCAGCACAGCTAAACTGTGCCTTTGCTGCTGTTGCCCATATTAACATGGTTCCACTATTTGATGAAAACTAGTGCATGAGAGCAGGGAACTACCATGCCTAATTGGTAGTGTAGATGCAACCTAAAAGGTACCTAGTTTGTATTAACATAGGCTTGAAATAGGATTATGTTAACACAAACTAGGTACCTTTTAGAGCACACAAGCAGGGTTTATACAGGGCAGTTAGAGCATAACATGGTGGAACGCTTTATAAAATATCCTCTGTAGAGCACTTTGCCTTGCTGTGTAGACAAGCCCTCAGAAATCACCCCCCAAAGACAAAGGAAATGCTTCAACACTAGTTCATATAGTGTAGCTTCCAGATTAGCTTTCTATTTAAGGTCACAGAGGAGGACTATTTCATGGGCATATCTCAAAGAGGAACAGATCACTAAAACTGCCTGACACCCAAAGATAAATGTCAGTAACTATTTCATTTCTAAACATCCTTTAAAATGTAATACGTAAAATGGAAAAAAAATTCACCAATGCTATGTCTTCTGTAAAACAACAGAAGAGTTGACTCTTGGCTTTTATCTAGATATGTTTATTTCCTTTTGTTTCCTTTCCCATTAAACCACTATATTTACTTTTATTCTAGTGTTCATCATTTGTGCCTTTACCATTATTCAGAGTGCCCATGTCAGAATTCTTTAACACTAAAGAATATTTAAATAAGTAATAACATTTTTTCTCCCATTAGAAAACACACTGAATTCCCATTTCCATCTACACTTAGTGGAATTTTTTTGTCTTATCTTTTTCTGGATTTTTCTGGATTTTCTGGAAGGGGCAATCTTTCCTTTTTGTGCAGCATTGGGAATAGGCCTTATAGAGGAGGGACACGATATACCAGTGGTCTGATCCAATATAGCAAATTCTTGGTTCTGAACTGTACTTGACAGATCTCATTTAATTGCCATCTGTAAAGTTACCAGCACTTCACATGCTCAACAGTGAAACTTTGTAACCATGAGACCATTTCAATGGCAATTTTAAAGCTTTCTGATTTGTACTGCAGGACTTTGCATCATTTTGTATGAAGTGCCAATATATAATAAAATGCTTCTAAAATCCAGAACTATGAAAGCACACACACACACACTGCACCTCTTTCATTGTGCTTTGCTATTTGGAAATATGGATCTACTTACGCCAGTGGAGATTCACTGAAAGCCATATGGTCAAACCCCACAAAACGCATTGTATGGAATCCATCATTATGGAGAATTGGGACGTGCACAACCGAGAAATGTTAGTATCATAAATTAGTGGAAAAAGGATTGAGAAAAAAAGAAAAGAAAAGATCAATAAAAGGAAGCACAAGGAGATACATAAAACATTAGCACTTTGAATAAAGCTCACTGATTATCACCTCAATATAGACTATGCAGACTATGTTAAAGTTATAACACACATTTCTCCTCCCCATATCCATGAAAAGATTATAAGTTTTCTATTCCAGATAGACAGATGTGGGCCACGTGCATCCCAGGTCTAACTCCAATAAAGGCAGTGGATTTATATCATAAATGAATTTGTTTGATTATATTTAAGGATGCCCACAAGGAATACAAATGATCCATCAAGACCAAAGCCCCAATCCTGCAACCTTCATGGGCAGACACCCAAACCCTTACAAATCTACTACACTGACTTCCATGGAAGACAGCACAGTCATAAGGTTTAGGACCTTAATTTATTCTGGTCTCCATGATGCATTCTCCCTCCCTATCCCCATCTTCCATATTAGCAGTTGTCACAAGTCCTGCTGTATTTAAAAAAAAATTGGGCCCTGATTTGCTTCCCACTTAGCGTGGCTTCACACTAGAATGAATCTATTGGTATGGATCCAATCATACAATGGTTTCTTCATTTACTCCAGTGTGAGAGAGAAATGAGAAGGTTATAAACAAAACAGCCTATTAGTTAACAGTTTATAAGTATACCATTTAAAAGGAACATATTTCATCCAGTAAATCAGCATGTTTCTTTTGGGGCTCTGATGGCTGTTTACGCATATTGGCAAGTATAAAACATGGTTACTAACTTTTCTGTAACTGTTGTTCTTTGAGATGTGTTGCACATGTCCATTCCTATGCAGGTGTGCACATGCCCCGAACACAGACACCGGAAACTTTTCCCTCAGTGGTATCCGTTGGGTCAGCTCTGTCGCCCTCTGGTGCTGCATGTCCCTAGCGCCGGTATAAAGGGCCTTGCAGACCCCACGTTCCCTAAGTTCCTTCTTTCTGGCCAACTCCAATCAGAGGAGTAGGAGGGCAGGTTTTGGAATGGACATGTACAATACATCTCAAAGAACAACAGTTACAGAAAGGTTAGTAACCATTTTATCTTCTTGGAGTGCTTGCACATGTCTATTCCAATGCAGGTGACTCTCAAGCAGTTGTATAGGTGGTGGGCTCAGAGTTCACAGACATGCTGAGTGCAACACAGCTTGGCCAAATCTGACATCATCCCTGACCTGCTGAGTGATGGCATAGTGAGGAAAAAAATGTGTGCACCAATGACCAAGTCGCTGCTCTACAATGTCCTGAATAGGAGCCTGTGCTAGAAACGCCATTGAAGAAGCTTGTACCCTCAAGGAATGAGCAGTTAAGATACGGGGGTGGAACGCGCACCAGTTTGTCATATATGTGGATACACACTGTGATCCATGATGAAATTCTCTGAGCCAAGACGAGGAGACCTTTCATCCTCTCTGCAAATGCTATAAACTGCTGGGTGGATTTCTGGAACAGTCTGGTCCTTTCTATGTACAAAGCTAGCGCATGCCTAACATCCAACGAGTGGAGTCTCTGCATCTCCTTATTCGCATAAGGTATGGGATAGAAAACAGACAGGAAGATTGCGTGATTGCTATGAAACTGGGAGACCACCTTCAGAAGGAAAGGAGGGTGAGTACATAACTGCACTTTATCCTTAAAGAACACAGTATATGGCAGCTCCGAAGTGAGAGCATGGTTCTCCGAGACACTTTTGGACAAAATAATGGCCACTAAAAAGACCACCTCCCAGAGGCTTGAATGGGAGGCTGGTAAGTCTTGATCAGACCAGATTGAGATCCCATGGGACTACAAGTTCTTGCACCTGGGGGGGTACAACCTCTCTAGGCCCTTGAGGAAATAGATAGACATATTGATTGAAAAGATGGATCAGCTGTCCACCCAAGGATGAAAAGCTGAGATAGCAGCCACGTGAACTTTAATCAATGAAACAGGTAGGCCCTGATATTTCCGGTACAGCAAGTACTCTAGAATGAACAGCAGCAACAACTGCAGAGGTGAAACATCTCACTGGGATGACCAGATAGAGGAACCACTTCCATTTTGAAAGGTATGAGGCCTGGGTGGTGGGCTTTCTGCTTCCTAACAGGACATCAAGGACTTGCTTGGAGCAGGCTAGTTCTCCAGGGTTCAGCCACGTAGCTTCCAGGCTGTCTGGTGGAGGGAGCCGAGGTTCACATGGAGCACACAACTGTGGTCCTGAGAGATCAGGTCTGGATGTAGAGGGAGTGGGATCAGGGATACCACAGAGAGGTCCAGGAGGGTGGTGAACCAATGTTGGCAGGGCAACGCCGGAGCAATTAGAATGACCCGTACTTGGTCCCTCTTGATCTTCAACAGGACTTTGTGCACAAGTGAAATAGGAGGGAATGTATAATACAGGTGACCTGTCCACAGGAAAAGAAAGGCGTCCGTGAGGGACCCGGGTTGTGACCCTGAAAGGAGCAAAACTGGAGACACTTCCTGTTGTCACAAACAGGTCTACCTGGAAAGTCCCCCACTGCTGGAAAATGAGCTTTGCAATGTCTGGGTGAAGGGACCACTTGTGGTGATTGGAGAAGGATCTGCTGAAGTGACTGCCAGCTTGTTTTGAGTTCCTGGCAGGTAAGAGGCCTCGAGTGAATCAAGTGGGCTATACAAAACTCCCAGAACTGAACTGCTTCCTGACACGGGGGGGAAAAGCAAGCTCCTCTTTGCCTGTTGAAATAGAACATGGCTGCCGTGTTATCTGTGAGGACCAAACAGTTTTTTGCCAGCAATATGGGGCAGGAACACCTGACAAGCCAGGCAGACTGCCCTGTGTTCTCTGATGTTGATGTGCAGAGAAAACTCTTCTGGAGTCCAAAGGTCTTGAGTTTTGTGGGGCCCCAGGTGAGTGCCCCAGCCCAGTGCTGATGCATCTGAGACCAGTGACAGCATTGGCTGGGGCTGTGAGAACAGGATGCCCATGCAAATTGCCAGTGGGTCCACTCAGAAGAGGCAAGAACTAGGAGAGGTACTGTGAGGACCAAATCCAGATGGTGGTGATTTGGCAAGTACATCGAGGCCAGTCACGCCTGGAGGGATTTAAGGCTTAGACTTGCGTACTGCATTACCTAAGCACATGAGACTATGTAACCGAAGAACCTTAAGCAACTCCTGGCTGTTGTAAGGAGGTGATCTTTGAAGCGCATTCTAAGCCCTGTGATTGCCTGGAAACTCCCCGCTGGGACAAAGACCCTGGCCTGGACAGAGTCGAGCAGAGCTCCGATAAACTCTATTCTCTGTACTGGAGTGAGGGTGGATTTCTGTGCATTTATCAGTAGGACTAGGTCCCAAAAAGTTGACTGAATGAGGAGAATGCTGAACTCTACTTAAGCCCTGGTCTGGCCTCTGACCAGCCAATCACCCAGGGAGAAGTACACTTGCACTTCCCACCTCCTCAAGAAGGCCGCTATGACTGTCATGTACATCATAAACTCTTTTGGGGCTGCCAACAAGCTGAACAGGAGAACAGCAAATTGGTAGTGCATTTGGCTCACCAAAAAACAAGGAACTTTGTGTCCCTGAAAGATCAAAATGTGAAAATAGGCGTCTCTCAAATCAAGGGTACCATACCAGTATCCTGGATCCACAGAGGGTATGATGGAAGCCAATGAGACCATGCAAAACTTCAGCTTCTTGAAGTAACTGTTGAGCTGGTGCAGGTCTAGGATAGGTCTGAGACTCCCTTTGGCGTTCAGGATTAGGAATGAGAGTAGAACCCCCTAACCCTTTACATTCTATGGAACCTCTTCCACAGCTCCCACTGTAGCAACGACTGCACCTCCTGGACCAAAAGTTGCTCCTGAGAGGGGACCCTGAAGAGGGACAGGGTAATCGGGTGAGTCGGAGGGGTAGAAATGAACTGAAGGGTATATCCCACTTCTACCATGCTCAGTACCAAATGGTCCATAGTAACACGGGACCAAGTCTGGAGGAAGTAGGAAATGGTCCACAAATAAAAGGGAAACCAGATCCAGAGACTGACTGGTATGGTGTCCTTGAGCAGCCCATCAAAATGCCTGCTTAGAATCTACCACGTCTGGGAGGGGCAAGCATTGACAATGAGGAGGATGGCATACCTGTCCTAAGCCCCAGCTATTCTTCCTCTGAGAGTCCTGCTGGGCTGCCTGAGTAAAGTACTGGGAGGACTGCTGGGGCCTAAAGTGCTTTCTAGAAGTCACTGGGATGTACAAACCCAGAGACTTAAGGATTGCTCTAGAATCTTTCAGGCCATGGAGCTTGGCATCTGTTTTCTCTGAGAAGAGGAAAGTGCCCTCAAAGGGAAGGTCCTGGAGAGTTTGCTGGACCTACTGCAGGAGGTATGAGGATTAGAGCCAGGAACTCCTATGCATGACCACTGTGGAGGTCATGGATTTGGCTGCTGAATCCACTGTATCCAGGGCTGCTTGCAGGGAAGCTCTTCCTACAGCCTTCACTTCCTCAACCAGTGATGAAAACTCCAGCCTGGTCTCTTGAGATAGCAAGTCCTTAAACTTCAGCATGGAGTCCCATGTGTTGAAGTCATATCTGCTCAGGAGCACTTGCTCATTAGCACTCCTGAGCTGCAGGCCTCCAGTCAAGGAGACCTTTCTCCCAAATGGGTCCAACTTTTTCAAATCTTTTGTTTTGGGGGTTGCCCCAGCCAACACCTGCCACTCTCACTCAAGGTCTGCTGAGACCACCAGAAATCCTGGGGGAGGATGGGTAAACAGGAACTCATGTCCTTGAGCCAGGATGAAGTACTTCTTTTCAGCCTCCCTGGCTGTGAGATGTAGGAACGCAAGGGAATCCCACAGGGCTTTTATGGGGTTCATGATGGTCTCATTGAGAGGTACAGCCAGGCCCGCTGAGGTCAGGATGTCCACCAAGGAGTGGGAGGACTCCTTAACCATCTTCACCTGTAAACCCAGATTTTGGGCCACACTTTTAAGCAGCTCCTGGTGGCCTTTATAGTCACTGTGGGAGGGCGACCCACCTGCTCCTGCCTCAGCTTCTTCAGGAGAGGAGTCCTGTACTGGCAGAAGTCACTCCTCCTCACCTTTGCCACTGCACAGGTTCCACAGCACAGACTGCTGGTACTCAGCACTGGCCTTGCTACGGGACTGGGCACTGCCTGCAATAGTGGCAGAACTCTTCCTTCAGAGGTGACCAAATAGGAGCACCTTGACTGAGGTCTCTGCATTGGGAGGAAATGCCCACAGGTTGGTCTCTGCATTGGGGGAAATGGCCACTGCATGGGTGCCGGCCAATGACCAGGCTCAGGAGACCAACCATCCGATGGTATTTGGGTCCACCACCAGGCAGTGTCGACTTGAGACATGCCAGGGTCGACTCCTGGAACAGGCGGAGTACGATGCCACCTCCGACTCTGAGGATGAATGGCGACCATGGCGGAGTAGTTCCCACTAGTGCTGGCAACCTTTGCTGGGGTGGGAGAGCCCAGGACTAGGCCAACATGACCCGTTTCACTTTAGACGGCACTAAGGGCTCCAGTACCAAACAGTAACTGGTGGCCACATGCTTCCTTCTGTCTGTCAGCACCAACACCACTGACTCTTGAACTGCCGGTGATGCTGGTACTGACAGTGAGAGCAAGTCTCTGGCCACAGCGAAAGCCACCAGTGTGGATGGCATCACAATAGCACTGGCACTTCCAGTGCCAACAGTTTGTCCAATACCAGACTCAACAGAACCCACGTAGGGGCCGGAGTCAACAGCATCAACTGGGCTGTCTGAGCTGAGGAATGGCCTGACTTAGGTTGCACTCCGCTACGGTCTCCATGTCTGGCCATTGTTGGGGTCAGAGAATATCCTCTCGGACAGCAGCTTCCTCTGTTTCTTCTTTGGTACTGGGGATGGTGAGCGGTGCCAAAACTCCCAGACCAGGGAAGGAGCACTCCTCACTGACACTAAGGTATATGGTGCTGAGTCCAAATGGCATGGCTCTGAGGAGGGTCTCAATGATGCTTCTGTTAGTAGGGACTTCAGCCTAGCCTCCCGGTCCTTTTTGGTATGGGGTTTAAAGTCTGCAAATTTTGAGCAGTCTCCAATATGAGCTTCATCCAAGCATTTCAGACAACTGGTACGTGGATCGCTCAGAAGCAAGAAGTCTGGCGGCTGAGACAGAAAACTGTCTGAACTAACTAACTATTAACAACAAACACCGAGAACTATGTACAAAATACAAAGAAGACAAAGTCCATTGAGACCCGACCTGACGCATACTACTGAGGGAAAAAATTCTGGCATCTGTGCTCCAGGCACACACACACGCATATGTATCGGAGTGGACATGTGCAAGCTCTCAAAGAAGAATACATGTTCTTACGGAGAGTATTTACAGAATATTTTAGGCTGAATCTTGCAATCCTGGCTCAGGCAAGACTTGAAACTGCCAGAATGAGGACTGCAGGGCCAGGCCCATGGAGAATAAGCTTTAGGAGGTTTTTTTCACAATATCAGGATGTATTACATATCCATTATAATAAAGACTAAGCGCTTGTCAACTGAATATAGGTAATTTACAATTGGTTTTGAGTCATGCCTACAAACGTTCCTTAAACCAGAAAACTATATAATATTATCGTTTCCCTAAAAATGGCAAAAGAGGTTCGTTAAAAAAACTCTAGTTGAATCTGGAATTCAAATTTTTTACATGACAAAACTAAGAAGTTATTTTATTTTAATTTATTTTGAGTTCAGTCTGAAATAAGAACAATGACCATGAAAAATGAAAAAAATTGCATTTCTCTTTGGGAATAATTTAGAATTCTGAGATGCACAGAAACACAAATTGGAAGAAAACAGAATTATTAAGTGCTATTGATAAAGCTAAGGATTCTGAAATAGCTCAAAGTGTCCTTGATTAAATCAGATTTAATATAGTTCTGTAACATATTTGTATAAAATACATGCATGTTTAGTTCCTTCATGTTGGATTACATCCCAGTCTTTTTAGAGAGGCTATTTATATATTTCATTTACTGCTTGTCACACAATCATGAACCTTCTTGGGCTGAAAAGCAGTTATACTATACAGCACTACAAAAGTGAAGTGTGTATTCGGATCAATAGAGTATCCTGCTATCTTGTCTGTCTTCCCTTTATATACTTTCTTTATATACAAACATCTACCTGAATACTAAAGACAACAAAAGACAGAGGTTATATTCACCCCAGTCTGGTTGAAATCAGTGGTTTTTAGTGATGCATACAGTATTGCAGAAACATAATTTTTAGCTTAAATATCTTCTCAACTATGAAATATACAAGCTCCCTTTTATCCTAAGTAAGAGGTTTCAATTAAATAGCATTAGTGCTAAATATAAATCCTCAAGAGGGGGTAACATAATATAGGACTTCATTCTGAAAAAAATCAAACAATAACCAGTAATAAA
This sequence comes from Emydura macquarii macquarii, assembly GCF_026122565.2. Classification (NCBI taxonomy): domain Eukaryota; kingdom Metazoa; phylum Chordata; order Testudines; family Chelidae; genus Emydura; species Emydura macquarii. The sequence continues at coordinate 3,719,385 of NW_027131527.1, forward strand.
TATGCATCTTACATTCTTTCCCTACCAATGACAAATGCTCCTCCCTTTTCCAAGCCTGTTGTGCTATGTAATCAATGCAGTTATTAGACTAAAGTATGGTTGTTATAATAGGCAACGTTAAGATAATAACGATCCATATTTTCAACTCCATCCAACTTTTTTCCAGGTGAAACCTACCAAGTTGCTCTTTATTAACTTCTGATAGCAATATTCTACTTGAGTAACCTCAGCCTTATGCTTTGGCAGCAATCTGTTTCTCTGAGCTGGATATAATAAAAAATTAAACAAAACCTACAATCTGCTGTAAGTTATAACAATGTAAAACCAGGAGAACTTTACTGAAGTCAGTGGAATTACTCTGGATTTACACCCATGTAGCTGAGAACAATATTCAAATCACAGAGATTACCTTAAGAGTTTGCACATCTACTTACACTGCTGCCCATTTCCTTACTAATAATATTTTACTATCCATTTTTGTAACACCATATTAGAAGCTTAAAAGTATTTCTTTTCCTACTAAGTTTGCACACTTTCCATTTTCTAAATGCTGAAAAGTGAAGTATATTTAGTTCCCATTCCATGTGTGGAACTCACCATCATATCAATGGGAAGTGAACTGACAGGCTAAAGGCAAAATACACCCCCAGCAATTTCTAACAAGTTTTCCATAGGTTAAATTTGGTGCTTAATTTACCTGACAATGCACTCCTCACCAAGGGTGACCATGGAACAGATTGAGAAATTTCAAAATTACTTTCCTATTTTGCTTCAAGTACCATATATAAAATGGCCTGATTCCATCACCATTACTCACACTGAACAGTGCCTTAGTCTGCGAGTAGTCCCATTTACTCAAATGGTCCTACTTGTGGAGTAAAGATCCTACCTAGTGTGAGTTAACAGTGGCAGAATCTGGCCTTAAGTGAAAAAGCCACCCAAGCAACGGGGGTATTCGGAAATATCTAACTAGAAGGATTTTTGGGTTTGTTTTTTTATGATTACAGCTCTCCTCCCCTCCTCCTCCGCACAAAATACTCAAAAAAGGAGGGGGGGGAAAGGGTGTGAGGAAGGAGTCATATGTCATGCAGAGAGGGACCGTTTTACACGAAAAAAAAACCTTACCCAGCAAGTTCACCACCTTGGGCCTGTGCCTGGCCTGCAATGGCATCCATGATAGCATCCTGGGAATACATGCTGATTGGGGTGTTATACTGGGCGTGAATTATAGTGGCCTTGCCACCTGGGCCTTTCACCTCAATGGGTTTGTGTGTAGACAAGGCAGAGTCCTTCAGGACATTGGGATTGAAGCGTTCCACATACTCCGTGCTGGGGTTATGTAAGAGTGATGTTTGGAGAAGGGAACAAGAGAGAAGGAAAAGAAAATAAGGACAAACAGATGATAATTAAGAAAAGAAAAAAACATCAGCAGAGGAATGGGTGCATGTGCCTAAGACATCTCAACATAAAAGCGTCTGTTCAGACTACTGGAGAGAAAACATGCAGTGTAATGGATAACACTTAACAAGGAAAATGGTCAGGGGCTAAGACTATAGAAGGAGGTTTTTGTGTTGGCTGATCATTTTGTAAACAGAACAAAACTTGAGACAGTTGCAACCAAAACTAAAAATTATGGGAAATACAGCTGTTATATATTCATATGTAGGTACACATCTTCCCACACAAAGAGCTCCCCATGTATCCCTCTATCTTTTTATAAAGATCTAAGATACTAGAAATTTAATGAGTTGAAATATAGAGTTACATCTTTTTCTATATGGATAATTCATCATGGTGATATTTAGCACTCATGATTTTCATCTTCAGAGATATTAACAATTTAATCCTTACAACACCTCTGTGAGGGAATGCAGAGGTTACCAAAATATGTAACCACTCCAGCATAAATTTATTTCAAGGTCAGTCCTAAATCTGTCTACATCACAATCCACTCACAGGATTTATCCTGGGATAGTTGTCAATTGTGATCTTCATGGGGATAAGGATTTTTATTAGGGAAAATGAGGCACAGGCAGTTTAAGTGACATACATCATAGAGGGAATCAGTGTCAAAGCTAAGATCTGAACTCAAGGGTTTCTCACTACTGGTCCTAAACTTAGATCATTAGTCCATGCCTCTCAGTATCATGGTGGAGAGTGTTAGACTCCTAGAGTTTACCTTAAATTTTTCCATGTAACATTTTAGACTCAGATCTTCAGTCTATTAACTAACTGCTCTTGGCTACCATATAGCTCTTGGGACACGTAGGTTAAATTCTCATCTGTCAACCACAACTTCTCCCCCCTTAGCCCCACCAAGAAAAGGAGGTTTTCTGAGTGCTGCAGACACTATACACTCATCCCTAAATGGAAGGGATTGCTTCACAGTGCTCAGTAACTCTTCAGTTTATTAAGCAACAATGAAGAAAAGAAGTTTGCACTAATCAGGTCAGGACAGAAGGATAGGGCCACAATATGGGGCTTTTTAGAGTGTTTGTTAACAGAAGATGCCTCCCTCAATCATGAAAGGAGGGAGAATAAAATCAAGAGGGAAAAAAACCCTCTTCCCACAAATTGTGGAGACTCCCAGAAGACAACTGACTGGAGACATGCACTGATTATCACAGGTGATCTGGTCTCCCAGGCAATGGATTCCACTTATTGTAACAGGCTTTTGTTTGGTGAGATGCCTTTACTAAGGACAACAAGAGAGATACAGTTGTGCACTATTGGAAGAATATTTGAGAGGAGCACTGACAGCAGCATGCAGCGGACAGGTGCATATGTATGTACACATACCTTATTGCAAACAGAGCCCTGCAATACATGCACAGACATTAAGAAGCTGCTTTTTGCATTCAGTACAAATGAAAAACATGCATTTACTTGAACATTTTCACCACTTTAAATTTGAATTTAATAACCATGATAACATTATTCTATTGCTACCACCTTTATAGGGTAACTCACAAAGAAAGAGAGGCTGCACATTATGCCTACTACTGGCTTCCCAAAATCCCCATGCCTTGTTATAGAGGTGGCTTCTCTGATCCCCACAATGCATCAAGCCATCGGAGAGCAGTTCAGAATTTGTAGACCCTAAAGATCATGAATTCATTTTTCTCCCTCTTGTCCATTAATAAGAGAATTATCAGAGTTTCCACATCTGACAGCCAGAGAAGACTAAGTGAAGGCATCAGTGTACCTAAACTGAAGCTTCTATCTTTATGAAAACACATGAAAACACAGCCAAAGGCAATTGGCTTCAACAAATCAATCCAAAAAAGGGCTAGAAGTCCCAGGGATGCTTAGGTTCCCATAAAAATTAATGATTTAGGTGTTGGAATGTGAACTGAAGCAATTTCACTGCTTTCTTAACAGGATGGGGTCAAACCTACAATCCTTAGCAAGGCAAAAGTTCCATTGAAATCAACAGAGATTTCCATAGAAAGAACCAGAAAAGGTCACTTTTAACTGCAGAGTTTTAACTGCAATGTCTTGTTAGGAGAGGAGGAGATGTTAATGCTAATACAGGATGCTCACTGCAGGACCTTCATCAGAAGTGAGGAGCCAGTTCTAGCAGGAACAGGAGACTAAGAGCTACAAACCTGGGGACTCTGCATAAGATAAGGCTGGCAGAGCATTCAGCAGGTGAGCAAAATTAGTACAATTTATACATGTTGGGGGCAGAACTCTGGCTGTAAGCAAGACATGTAACTAAAAGAAGAGTGTAAGATAAAATAGAGCCCCATACTTTGACTTCTGCTACATTTGCCCTACAACTCCAGAGAAAAATTCAGTCCTAGTGTAAGAGGGCAATGGCTCCTTTGACTTCAATGGGAATTGTACCCATTTGCGCCAAGCTACATCAAGGACTTAGTGTGGTCACCACACACTGCCAAATCAGTGTAAATTACACTTATGTTGATCACCCTCTAAATGTCAATTCAAGTTGAACTAATCTGTCACTTCCACCCATCTTCTTACCAGTTAAACTTGACCTTTAACTTGCTTCATCATTTATTTCACTGCTGAATTTAGTCCAATCTGGAGTTCATATCAATTTCTGGACCTCCAGGATGTTACATGGGCAACGGGAACTTCCAATCCAGAGAAGTCAAGCAGAAATTCATAAGGGATCTGTCTGTTCTCTCCTCAGAATTGAAGGTCAAAGCTGAAGGGCAGTTGGGGGAATTTCCCTGACTAAACCTGATCTCAAGTCCATACTAACTCCTTATTCAGGCAGAATCCTGCTGAAGAAAAGTACTTTTAAAAGATAGGTTTTAAAACCTAATAGCTAAATGTTGAAGTCAATGGGAATTTGGCTGGAATTTGACTTCAAGATTTGGATCTATCTCTTGAAGCTAAAAATACATTGGTTATTACATAATAAAAAACCTGTATCCAAGGCGCACAAAATCCTGAGGACATAAAGAGTTATCTTATCTGAAGAGTTAAGAAGAAATGCATGTATGACTGCAGGGAATTAAAAAGATATGAAAAGCCCTTCAAAAGTTGAGCAAGTTTCAATCCAAGCTACATTTGCCGAGTTAGGATATCAACATAAATGCTGAATGAGTAGGGTTGTTTCAGAGATACTGTTAGAATAGAATCACTTCTGGATATAGTAGCCATGTATGATGCCACATCAATCAGGTTTTTTTCAATTATTTCCCCTTGCAAACAGACACAGCAAGAACACATGAGCTCATGCTATCCCAGAAAAAATCCCCAAACATACAGCATAACACACACAAACTATTTGATACTAACTTGGCAGCAGTGTTGGCTATGACCTAAGGGAAGAGAGAAAGAACAAACAAACAAAAGGAACAATAGTTTTAGAGCATCAAGGGCAGAACATATTAACAAGGGGCTTATAAAGCTTTATCAAACCATCTACAAATAGGAACAGAAAGCAACTGTAGGCCTAAAAAACCACAATGTGATTGAGAGGAAAAAATTTAGGGATTTTGCAAAGACTTACTAGGGTACCAAGGCATTTTGGCTGATCTTGGACAACATGTTTTTATTACTATGCATCACTGGAGGTATTGTTAATGAGGGTTACAGAAGAAAGAAAGCAGAAATATTTGCAGAATGTATACTCAACTTGAAATAGCATGAATGGGAGACATTATGTCCTCCTCCCCAGACACTAAATATTCAAGAATGTAATGCAAGTCCCTTCAGCCTACCTTCGTATAGACAATCCTGTGAGCAGGATCTGCTGGAGAATATCCGAAGAAAATATCAACTAATATTTGAAGGGAAAAGCTCCTCTATTTAAAAACGTTATTGACCTGAATCCAATCTCACTTATATTGGTTTTACAGTGGTGTATATTGATTGATTTTAGTAGTCACTCCTGATTTACACCAGACAAAGTGAAAAGTGAATTAGGCATCTGGTGGAATCAGTTGTCTCCCATGCAATCCCCTATGGCCTCGGGAGCCCTTGTGATGCCCTCCTAACAATTTCTCCCTGAAAGGGCTTTTTAAACTCCACACAACCTTCTCTTGTCCATTCTGCACCCCTTCTTGAGGGTTTAATCACATAAATTAAGCTCCAAAGTAAAATTCAGTCCATCAGTTTTACCTTCTTATCAGGTCACTTCCAGGCTTTTCCTGCCTGTAGTCTCAGTATTTAAACCCCACGTCCCTAGTCTTTCTGCTGGAGCCTGCTCACTGACAGCAGTCTACAATTCACTGTACTCCCAGACCTTCTTGACTGAGGCCTCTCCCGTCTTTGCAAGCCACTCCCAGGTCCTCCCTGCCTGAAGCCTCAGGTTTCTGGCTCGGGGCTGGAGCCACAGATTTCTACTTTGACTTCCAACTTCCCTGGCATCAGGGTCGTCCTTGCAGAAGCCTTTTTTATTTCCTGAGCCTCACCCTTCACTGCAGGCATCTGCTGCCCTTTATAAGGAATTACTGGAACCGACCTCTTTGGTAATCATGGTTGGCTAGCCCAAGGCCCTCCTGCCCTTAAGGGACAAGCCACTCTGTTACAAGGCTTGAGAGCATTAATTTTGTACCATTAATAGGGTGGTTTTTTGAGATCAGTAATAGGACATAATGCAGGAGAAAACAATATTCATGTGGCATTGTTCTCCACTGCATTGTTGTATAACTGGTTGTAGCCAGCCCAACACATGAAAAGCAGCACAACACTAGGGATCAGAATTTGGGTTTCAGGCAGGCAGACCTTGGTAAGGCAAAGCTCCTTATATCATTCTCCAATGACCTCTGCTAATGGATGCAGAGAGTGGAACTGATGGGCTCTAAATGTTCATTTTCACGTAGTCTCTCTCAAAGCCTTGAAAACACCCATCTTTGCCCTCCTTCTTGCCCCATTTCTCTGGATCATGGATAGGAGATCATGTCTGTGACCAACCAAAGGATGAAGCCAAATAGATAAGATTCTATGCAGAGATAGTCAATTGTCTTAATTGACTACATAAGACATTTTTGACAGATCTGGGCATCACCATCTTCCCAGTTCCTTCTGCAACATTTCCAGCCTTGGAAGTGAATCTGTGTCTTCCACATAGACTACTGAGCAGAATTACCACTGGACTGGGCCTACAAGTTTGGTTTGGTTCCCCCTGCTGTCATCTCAGTGACTCTTTGAAGTGGCTTCTTCTTTACATACTTTCTGCAGCTTGGTCACCCAAGTTTATTTTTAAATTAACAAAAAACAGTGCAGCAAGCCAAAGTTGCAGCATGGGGCTCTGTGCTGTTGCATTTGTCTGGACATACAGTCACAAAATGCCTTTTTTCAGTTTCCGCTCCTCAGATTCTCAGGTTCGAGAATATTCTGCCAGCTCTGTAAACCTTGTAATGAGTCAAATATATCTGTCTTTTACAGGAACCAGTAGAGATATATTAGGAACAAGTTGTATCCTGTAAGCAGATCAGTGATTCTATATCCATTTTAGGTATCTGCAAGACAGCTGAGCAACCGATTACAGTGAAACATGGTGTAACAGTATCATTTTCCGAAATGAACTCTGATGGCTATTATAATCCTCTCCATCATGTCCGTGCATACAAAACAGTATTTTAAAGGTAGAACTGGAGTTTGTAAAATATCCCTTAAAAGAGAGAGCAACCAATTGTCTGATGGTGGAGTATGAAGAACATGCACATGTAAACTATATGTTTCATAGACAAAAAAATACTGTGCACACACCAGTCTTCTGAGAAGTGGTCAACAGCTTCAAAACTCATGAAAGACTTTTCAGACCTACACAGATTACACACAGCAAAATTTACCCTCTCTTGATATGCTGGGTTGAGATGATAAATTTTTTTCCAGTTCAGTCCCACACATCATTTTACTTTATTTCTAAATATGGGCAGATACCAAAATACACAACCTGTTCACTCAAAGATGCCACAGAGTAACAAGCTAGTAATCATATTCCCTGACACACAAAAATATGTGGGACAGGTATTTACTGCCCTAGCCAAATACATGCAGAATAACACAAGTTGAAATGAAAAATAACCATGCATGAGAATCTATGACTTATTCTCAATCTTTGTTAATGTTCCCCTTTGCAGAACCTTTACTCCATTAAGATCTGCTGCTGATATTGTAATAGGCACTCCTGCAAAAAATGTTCATCCTTCCCATGATAAGACTTTAATTCCAGAAGTGCATCAGAGGAGTAAGGGACTGGGAACTCGGTAAGAGGCAAAGAAATCATTCCAACCTTCCTTTGAGTTTGCTGACAGAATTTTAACAAGGGGCTCCCAAGAGTCCCCTCCAGCACATCACTGGATCTGTTTAGATGTTTAGGCTCTGACCTTGCAGAACCTGTTTTGCTTATTCACATTGTGGCAAGCCATCGGCTCCCTTCCAGTGGGTCCCACGCTTTTACTGTCTGTAGTGGGCCAGGGCGTCTCCAGTCACCCCGTCTTCCCTAAGGAGGGGGGTAGGGACCCGGGCCCACCCGCTCCTCTGGGTCCCAGCCCAGGGGCCCTATGAGAGGCAGCTATGTGCTGCTGGCACCATGTTCCCAGCTGCACTGTCTTCCCCTGGGCTAATTTTCCCCCTCCTTCTGGCTCCTCGAGCTGGATACCTCCGTTTGTCCACAAGACTCTGCACTCTGATCTGCTCCTCCACTTCAATCAGCACTCCTATCCACTCCACAGCACGTCACGCCTACCCCTCTAGCCCACGCCCTGACTGTTTGGGCCAGAGGGCTTTTATGAAGAACCTGGCTGGTCCTTCATTGGTTCCAGCTGCTCCTAATTGCCCCCTAATGGCTCTTAGTCAGTCAGCTGGGAACAGAGCCCTGCACATTCTCTGCTCACATACCTCCCTTCCACCACTCTCCTACTGTCCTCTGCCCTAGCTATAATCACACCATGTACTGCTTTTTATACATGTACAAACCCAGAAAAATAGAGTACTATGGATAACGTAATGACTAAACCTCTAGCAGGTCCGAAGAAACCAGTATTCCTTTATAGATTATATACAGTCCACAGAGCCCTGAACCTCCCACTTCCTGGACAACATCCAAGTGGGAGGGGGGAACCATTGAACACTGAATTTTTACAGCATGCTACCATTACAGAGATACTTGTGCTGAGTAATTTCAGGCTGTTTGGACTTTGCTGAGTGCTTAACAACTATCAATACAGCTCTTTCTTTCTCAGGGAGGGGTCCATTAACTGTACATGATTTTTCATATTTCCCTGTTTGTGCATTTATATTTAAAACAAGGAGGCAGAATTGGTTATAACATGAATTTGTTACAGCTACTCATACAAAAGCACCCAAAAACCATAATAAAATTCAGAGTGAAATCTCAGGTGAGTGGACCATGATAAAAGCTTTAGCTTTGTTATTGGGAGTCTTATACTTAAGTTTGGAAAGATTCAATTTTTATTGGTAAACGTCAGTAAGTGTTGATTTTCTGTACACATGCACTCTGATGAAAAAATATTTCCATCAGTAATAATCCAAATTTACATCTTAGCAATGTAAGAAAGAAAAATGTGGCTTGAGAACTTACTAGAGTTTGATTTAAGAATATTTCCTTTGTATATTTTCACATGTGATATTGACAGTTTGTATTTTAATGGTTATAAGGCTTAAAAAATTTTAATCTCGATGTCGATTGTCATTAAATAACTATTGTCTGACCTCACATAATTTCCTACAATTTTGCACAATGGGGAAACTATAAAGTGGGAAAAAAAATTAAAATGCTTAAAAATGAATATTATTATCCATTCGAATTATAAAAAAATAAAAATCAAATTCTGCCAACCCTACTTATGCTAAGTCTCGGTACATTACCAGCAGGGCCCAGATGTACACCAAAGAGGAGCTTAAATTATTTTGTGGGTGTGCTCGCGTATATGCTTGGGAGGAAGTGACACACATAGAAAGGCAGTGCTATGAGGTAGGGGGATTACTGTGGCACCAGTTCAGTGTCTATATTTTGTTTGCCTCCTTAAGCACAAATGCTTATATTATGTGGCCTGATCCAATGCCTATTGAAATCAATGGAAAGGCTCCTACTGATGTCAATGAGTGGCAGATGTAGCCCTATGGTGTGTATTTTTTGTCATAGTACACAGTAGGAAAACTCAGACAGTTCATCTATCCAAAATGTATCTAAAGGAAAATACAAGGTGAAAAGTTAACAAGGGAGGCCAAGACAAGGATGGTAAGATGTGCTACTGAGGAGATCTGAGTGCTAAAGCGGTTGAAAAATGATATTTTTCTCATGAAAAATGTAAATGAAAACAACTTTTTTTGTTTGTTTAAATTGCTGAAAAAATTATTTGAATTTAGCTTCCTTATAACCAAATGTAGACAACATTTTTAATTTACAGCTCTAGGGCCTGATTCCTCCCTGCTTACATCTTGTGTAGTCATTTACACTGATGTAAACTGAGTGCATACTAGATGTAAAACACTATTAACTCAGAATAATAGCATTTTACACCCACTTTGCTCTCATGTAAGTGGCTATGCAAGGTACTGAGCAAAGGAGAATTAGGCCCTGTTGTATTTTTCTCCTCTTGTTCTCAACCCCTCATTTTGTATGTTATACTGACTGAGCCAAAGGAAAGCTTTGGTGACTAAATTGTGTCCCCGGGGAAGTTTTCCATTTACCTGCCAGTTACTACACTTCTGCATCATCATTTAAAATATTCTTTTCCTTAATCAGACCTTAATTATCTAAACAGAAAGGAGGATACAGGATTTATTCAGAAATATGTGCTTGTTTTGAAAATACCCTTGTTTTTCCTAAAACACATTGGGAAACATGACTTCAATTCTGATAAAGACAGCTTTGGGATAATTGAGTTAGAGAGGTTTGCTTGTAAATTAATAAATTATAAATAAAAGTAGAACCATTAGAAAGTACGTGTTAGTCTCCCATGGCCCTCATTCATTTCAACATATCTGTAATGTAGTACAAGCTATATGCATCAGCCACTTGCAGCAAAAATACCTGCTCTACAAACAGAGTACAGCACTGAACAACTTCATATTCTGAAGCTAAACTAGGTGGGATCATCTCTCTATCTTACCAGGTGGATGATAACTACTGATTACTTCTTTCCACACACAAGTGGATAACAAAGCTAATAATACTTAGATTTAAGCTGGATGACATTCAAACCAAGGGATTGAACTCATCACAATTCAATCTCAATTTGCACAGGAAAATGACTACATTAAGGAAGAAGTTATAAAAGTTCACTGCAATAGATTAAGACTGTAATTTTAGTTGATCCTGGCAATTTCTCTTTAGGAAAGAGGAGGAAAGAGTACTGGCCTGTAGCTGATATTCAGGTCAACCACATTAAGCACAGTGAATTAAACTGGAAAATACCAACATGGTGCTACAGTTGTTTCTCCTCATGCCAGGGTACCTAGTACCCAATCTGTAATACAATTTAGGATACCAAAAACCAAGAGTGATTATGAAATAGTATCATGTGTCTTTTTTTGGGTGGGGAAAGTTTTAATGACAATTTTTCAGGACATCATTAATGATAATTACCAAACAAATTCACAGTGCGGTAACTGCCATAACACTTCATTATTCAGCTAATTATTTGTTTATTGAAACATTGAATATATTACCATGTTACCTACCCTCTAGGAAGTCCACCTTCTGAAGCCCTTCGTTTGAGACTTAATTTATGCATCTCAGCCATTTCCTTTAAAGTTTCTGCTGAGTAAAGGCCAATGGGGTTGTTATATTGCCTTGCAGGGCTCAGTTGGTGTTTAGGACTACTGCCATCAGTGAACACAGGGCTTAGTTTTGAACCTAGATTACTCTTTGCAGGTGAAATGTCAGGTGTCACAGGCAGAGAGGCCATGGAAGTTCTAACTGCAGTAGTCTTTAAGAAGGATGAGCTATTTGAACAGCTGATCTCTTGCTTGCTGAGGTAGCCTGAAAATGTTCCATTGGTTGCTAAAATACTACCCAAAGGCCCAGTCGCTGTGCTAGTTAGAGGACTGAAGGTTGTTCTGTTGCCATTGATTTCCAAAGCAGGGTCCTGTAGCAGCAAACATGCAGGTCAAGAAAAGAAAAAAATAAGAACAATCATAGAACACATGCAAAAAGAATACATCTATATCTATTCATTTCCGTATATATTCATACACTTGAGGCAAACAGATTATTGGCCAAGATAGCAAACCTTTCAACAAAGCAGAACATTCAGTTCATCTTCTTCTGATAGGGTGGGGCTACAAACACAGACATTTATTTTTTAGTTGAAACATAAAAGTTAAAATTTAATGTAAAAAGAGCTTCTTCTATTAGTTGAAGAGATAATTAGATATCATTTGATAATCAGATAATATCTTCCATTCATTCCTGTGATAATTAAGGAAATCTGAGTGTTTTGAGGTCACTCCCATTTGAGGCAATAATATGCAAGTACAAAAATCTATACTATTAGCTAGAAATGTAAGACCTAATGTTTCTGAAATCACAGCATTAAGTTTCTCACAAACAGTCCTAAAATTAATGAAGACCATATACTGTATTGCTCTCATAGGCTCCATGGCATGCTATTAAGGCCATGCAACACGATTAGCAAGCGGGCTAAAAGAACTCAAGAAGGTGTATTAACCAACAGGCATAGTTTATCTTTTATGCATGTGCATATTTTCCATTTGAATGAATGGAAGTTACAAAGGCATACAGCATGAAATTGCACTCTTGGTGCATAATCCTACATCTGTGACCTGGCTATTTTTCCTAGTTAGAACACTATGGAATATTGTCTTTGTGAGGGTCTCAAGAAGCCCTCCCAATATCAGACATAAGCAAGACCTCCTGCTGGTGCTTTACATTAGAAGCATATTGTAACTCTCAAAACCCCACCCTGGAATACAATGGGAAATTACACTTCTCAGTAAATATAATTTCAATAAATGGTTTCCTACTAATGCTGCAAAGTGCAGATTAAATAAGGTTAATACTGAAAACGGGAAATAATGACATTTTCAGTAACATGTTCCACAAAAAAAGAAAAAGATCAGATCACAAGAGAATTAGAACATAAACTAGGAAAAACAAACAGCTCACCTCCTCTTTCTGGTCCCTCCAATTCAAAAGTTTTGAGCTGGTGCTTGCTATAATCTAGATCATTTCCTTGTGCCCATTCAGTGCAAACCCCCCCCCCCCCCCCCCCCCGGGTATAATGCCACATAAATCAGTGGGAGTTGAGGGCAGCCAGCATTTCCCAGGACATACAGAGCACCTGGTAGTACTGGACCTTTAGATCCAATTGAATTACCTTTATTTCCATCAATGTAAATCATTTGCTCACTGTGGTGTATAGTAAGTAACTAGCATACAGTTTTTTGTATTTTCTTTAAGAAGTCATTTTGTCTGCTAGAGGGAAAGGCTGCAATAAGATTAAAGATGAAGGATCTTACAGAGCAAGAGAGAGATGCTCTGTTTTCATGGGCATTTTAAATTTATGTAGTTTCTTTGTTTGCTCCTTAATTTGAAATAAAAGACCATCTAGATCTTAAGAACGTTTTCCTTTTGTGTTTGGAAAATCTAACTCATAAATCCACCACACCAGTGCTCAACATATCCTTGTTTTCATAATGTCCAACTTTTTGTGCCCCTGATTTGCTATTAAACCAAAGCTAGTGCCAATGTGTCCATTCCCTTTCATCTTTTAGCTTAGTCTGAGTCTCAGCTCAATAGTTCAAACTCTCTTCATGGAAGATATCTTTGTAAAACCTTTTTCAATGTTGTGTTTTGGCAGCTCACTTGATAATAGAGTATCAAGGAGCAATCAACATAATTACTATTTATTATTTTATTATTATAACACCTCGGAGCCCTAGGCATGGACCAAAACCCAATTGTGTTAGGCACACAGACCAAAAAGATGGCCTCTGCCCCAAAAGAGCTTACAAGCTTAAGTGCACAGTCCTCTTGTAAAATCCTTTTATTGTACTTAGATGGTCTAAGATTTTTGGTCTAATTTTTTCCTTCTGTTTGTTTACATGATTTGGATGAAACAGGACAGCAGAAAACATTTTCAAGCATTGTTTTATCTGTTGCACGCTGGTGTATACTGAGGCACTAGATGAAGCATTTGAATGAAAGGGGAATTTGTGGATTTCTTAGCGTATATGTGATACCAACTTGCAACTTATCTCAGAAATTTAGAGTCCTGACTTAGAGCTAATTTATGCAGCCCCTATTTCTGTGCAGTAGAGGGGGCACTTTTTCTCCACCCCTGTGCTCGTAGGCACATAGAAGCCATAATTAATAACCAAATGCTTGGAAGCACAAAATTGGGATGCCAGTCAGGGTTCACGCCAGGACTCACATCCCAGGGGAGCATATCTAAAAAGAGACGTAGCCCCGAACCTCTGCACAAGCAAAGGCCAAGAACACTGCACCAGTTTGGAGTGAAGGCTAAACCTTTCAAAGGTCTTGAAGGAACTGTTAATCAGCGTAACTCTTTCAGTAACCCGTGGGGGCACTGTGCCCCATACAGGGATATAATGGCTTGCAGGGTCATATATGGACATCCCAAATGTGAAACCACACTGATTTCTACAGGGTTGCAGAGGGTGTAAACTTGAGCATAATTTGGCCTTCAGACTGCATTTACTGAGTGTATAACAATATCAGTATTGATTAATATTAGTGACTTGCAGTGGGTCTAATTATTGACTGTTATGTTGGCTTTCAATAGTGTGATGCCATTGATTTCAATCACTAATTTTAATGTTACATGTTCTTTGGAAAGATACACCTTTTATATCTTCCTTCACCAGGATATTTGCTATATCACATGTTTAAGTTAAATAAAGATTATTTTAAAAACATTAATAAAGCAAAATAATCTGACTTGGTCAATTATTATTTGTAAAGAAACAGTTTTAGGGTGGGGCGGGAACAACTAAATCTTACATTGTTAAACTACAATTTGAGGGAGGCATTTGAACAAAAGGTACATTTTAAATCAGAAAAAATACAGAATAATGGGATTCCTTTGAATGGGGAAATTTTATCATAGCAATAAAAAAAATAGAGTAAGAAAATATAACTAGCATGAAGAGATATTTGAGGTTGTGGAAACTGATTATCTTAATAGCATATTTCAACCTACTGCTTTTTACTTTTTTGTCAACTTTTTATGAATGTATTTGTAAGTAATTACACACTTCAGTCATTATGTTCTGACATAAAAAACCCCCCTGCAAATAACCATCGGTAATTGGCCTATTACAGGCTTCTAAGTATTATTAAATAAATAAAAAAAACAGGATTTCCACCAAAAATATATATTTTAAAAGAGGGACAAATCCACAATCCTTTCTTAGATAATGAGTCACCAACTACATAGATGCTCTTCTTCTGAAAGCTTTCCATCCTGGCAGGCAGGAAAAATCAAGGTAAAACAAGTACAACAACAACAGAAGGAATAGACAACATCTGACGGAGCTAGATCTGAAGGTTAACTAGAGAAACATTTTAGTGTCAATGAAAATTTAATGCAGGACTCCTTCCCCTCACCTCTGATATAGGGAAGCGTACTGCGGGGGGAAATCTATTAGCTGGTGTTAGCATGAGCTCTAGAAGAGAGAGGAACATTTTTAATCACTAAAATGCAACCTAATAATATTAGGCAGTACTGTAGATTAAACAAAGGGAAGGTTATAGGAAAGGAAATATTGTGGGTAAGGGGACAGAAAATGAAAGCTGGTTGCCATCCTTTAGGCCTTTGGGGCACTTTGGTTATGCTTCTCAAATATTTTCTAGCTAGGTTTCTGAACTGCATATTGGTACTGATTTATTTTTATAGCTGACTATTGGCATAGAAAAATAGAACTATGTCCTTCAGTTTACACTGGGGGCCATTTTAGTTCTGGGGTGTTACCTGGGGGGGCATTTTAGCATTTGATGTTTTTAAGTTAAAACTGTGGGAATTTTGGGGTTGGGAGATGACATGAGCAGTTAATCGATATAGGGGAGGGATTGGAATATGGATTTTTAGCATCAGTGCAACTTCCTAGAAAGAACCAGTTTCCACTGATCAGCTTATTTGTTTTTTTCCTCTCATGACTGATACAATACCTGTTATTTCGTTCATTCCTAAGAGTATATTTTAGATTAAATTATTGTTTTATTTGTTTCAGTCTAGTGGCAAGAACAGACCAATGAAGGAAAACTTTATTTCACTTCTGAAATCTGAATGTCAGGCTTCTAGTAATGAACATCTCTTTGCATTATATGTAATGAAATTATAAGTAGTCAACAGTGACTAACATTTCCTTGTTCTCCATATTCTCCCCATTCCACTCCATCAAATTACCCCAATGGCTGAAAAAATGAGATAACATTTTCTTCTGTACAAGTCTGATGTTACACTTCAGCTGACCAGAAGAGGAGGCTCTAACACTGGGCATTGACTTCCTCTCTAGAGAAAGATGTTGTCACCTTGCTGAGATCTCCAGTTACATGGAGAAGTCAGTAAGTTGGATTCTAATTTCCCAAAGTAATAACGAGACACCACATCAGTGGGTGAGCTTAAAAATGATTATGTAGAGGAGAATACAGAACATTTGGGGATGGAAGGAGGTTATTATGAAGCATTAGCTCATTCTGTGTTTTCAGTAAGATCTTTTTCACTTACTAATATTCATCTAACTTCTCTAGGGCCAAATGCTCCCCTTCACCTGCAGGATGGGAAGGGAACCTCAACATGGGCATCACTGGCTTTCAAGCATGGGAGGTACCAAAACAGTGTACCTATTTGTCAGCTTCATCCCCTTTCATCCTCACCCCAAAGAAGCCCCTTTACAGGCACTGTGTGGGGTTACGGATCTGGGAGTGGGGAGGGAAGGACCAAGGTGAACAAGAGCTGACTGAATCAACATTAACTTGCTTGGATTCATTCCTTGGTGTGAATTCACACCTAGTACAGAGATTAGACTCAAGGGACATCTGTGGTCAGGGGACCTACAGCAGGGCACTGTGTTAATGCACTATTAAGATTGCACTGTTAAGCACTTAAGTCAGGAAGTATGAAAGGTAATGTTAACTCTGACCTAACTATGCAT
The DNA here is from genome assembly GCF_026122565.2 of Emydura macquarii macquarii. Classification (NCBI taxonomy): domain Eukaryota; kingdom Metazoa; phylum Chordata; order Testudines; family Chelidae; genus Emydura; species Emydura macquarii. The sequence continues at coordinate 3,735,975 of NW_027131527.1, forward strand.
TAGGATACAGTCTTCAATTAGAATGATTATACCAATTTTTTGCATGTCTACAAGAATGATTTCAAGTCTTTATAAACATTCATTAATTAGGTTAACCTTACAATAGCCATATGAAGAAGCCAGTTGTTACTATCACCACTTCTCAGACAGGTGAACTGAGGCACAGAGAAGTTAAGTGAGTTGCCCATGGTCAAACAGGCAGTCTGTGACACAGCCAAGAATAGAACCCAGCTCTCTTGTTCTGTGCCTTATTCAAGAAGATCCTCTTTCCTTCAACTATAATTGCTGGTTATTTTAGATACAAGTTCCTAGTGTAGAATACACTATTCCATAGTGTACAATACACAGAAGCCCAGATTCTCAATGGGATTGCTACCATAATTCACAAACTAATTAATAATTTTATATTGTCATATTTCATAAATAGTACAGAATGTGATCATATAAATAAATATTATATCATAATGTCTATGTGCAAAAGGACAGAATTAAGGCTGTGTGCTGAGCTTTACATTTCACACTTCCTCACTTGTAGATGCTTAACTATAAACTTTAATGTTGCATGAACACAGTTAGAACATTTATGAACCCTTAGTTCAAATCTCTGGAAGTGTCTCCTACTCTCCTTCCTCCATCTTGAATGACTTCTAATCATAAATGCTCTCAATCTGGGATATATCCTTCTATTCTTTCAAATACCTCACATTTAGAGATGTGCAAATAGCTTAATTTAACTTTAAACGATTAAACTTGTTTTGAGTTGCTGAAAAAAAGTTGAGTAGGACCTTGTTTACACTACACAATTAAGTCAACTTATGTTAGATCGACATACTACTACCACAGTAATTACTCTTGTTTTTCATGTCCACACTAGCCTCCTTCTGCTAGTGGTGTGCGTCCCCACCAGGAGCACTTGCACCGACTGAAGGGCAATGTGGGTGCAGCTCAGCGCCTGGCAGTATGGCTCCCAGCTGTCTACACAGACACTGCCCCACCCTAACTAGGTCAAACCTAAGCACTATGCTTCTCGTGAAGATGGAGTTATTAGGTTGGTGTAGTGAGGGACATACATCTGCAGGAGCAATGCTGCCTTACGTCAACTTAACTCTGTAGTGTAGACGTAGCCTGTGTCTTTCAATAGGCTGAGACTGCACCTAATGTGAGTTGTTATACTAAAATTCATTCAGCTGCTGACAGAAGTTGAAAAGAAATACATGCTTGCAAGTTAACAGAAATTACAATTGGATGAGCAGAAATAATGTACAGCAATGTGTCTGGTTTATATCAGCCACTGAACTTGTATGCACATGCAAGCGTCCCTTGCCGCATTCATTTATCCCTGACCTGGAAATACCATCCCTACAGGTGAGAGAACAGCTTGGTAATGATGGCTTTGTAATGTACCCACTTGCTCTCTGGGAACTGAAATGAAATCAAACTAATTTCATATGGGCCACTGCAGTAGCCATCAGATTCTAATACTAACCAATCTCAACTGGAACTAGAGACCTAGAAGTCAAAGGCTCTGATTATATCCCATTGACAATCCCCTAAACCACCTACTCACCCAGTGTTAGTCTATTCTAAGATTGTTTTCAAAAAGTAAGAAGCTTAATTTTAAACAACAAAACTTTATTTTAACAATAACATACCTTACCTCAACATACATGAAATCCTAGCTTACATCAGTAAGATCTTTTTAATACCATATTTGAGATCTCTGCTCCAATGATTCAAAACATTCATGATTCTACCATAATTCCCTCCCTAAACATGCTTAACTCCTTTCAGCTTCTGAACTCATTGACAATTTCCCTGTACATGTACCACACCTGACCTGCCATGCATCTACTGCAATCCTCCTAGTCCGACATGAGAGAAACTGAACTCTCTCTCAATTCCTGTATATACATCTGATCCCCAGTCACCTTGCTCCAAGACAGGCATCATCATTCCCATCCCAAGTGTCCAAGTCTCCCAGAATCCCCGGATAAGCACGCTAAGATGATTTCCAACTGCCAGTTTTTTCCAGTATCACTTTGGACGAATACCATGACCCACCTCTGAGGTATGAAATTCTTTTCAGTCCTGGCGGAAACGCTACCCCAACAACAACATTTTGTAGCTAGCTGATACTAACCTTACATCATAGTCCCAGATAAGGGATCTAGCCAACCTGACCCACAGCTTTGAGAACTCTCTTAGCACACTTGGAAATGAGATAGGACCCACATCCCCCTGCTTTTGGAAAAACCCTTAGCAAATACCAGAAATAATCCTACATCCAACCTACTCCCAGACTTTCAGAATGCTCAGTTTTAAGGTGACACACACCTAGACACTAAATATCTATGCTTTGGCAGTCTGAGACCTTTAATCTCTATAACACCATGAAGGGCTAAAACAGAAAATACAAGGTGAGCAGACACCCCAGCAACTATGCCAAAGATATCATTATGACTTTTTTAAACCAAAATTTTAAAGAACCTATCATATGCATTTAACCACCTCCTCCCTCTTCTTACATATTTACCAAATAAAAACAACTTTGGTAAGATAAGTGACTACTGAGGTTTTAAAATTTACATTTGCCAGACATGGAATGTAGTTAATTATGGAGTTATCAAAATGTGATGTCTTGAAATTATGATTTGCCTGTGAATGAGCAAGCTCTGGAGCTGCGCAGGTCTGTCACATCCATGCAGATGTCCCTGGGAGTCAGTGGGTCACGTAGAAGCCTTGGAGAAGTTTCAGTACATGGAGAGGCAAACAGTTTACTGCGTCACTCAGCCTGCTTTGGAGGCTAACAATACTCTGACAGTCTCCTTTCAGGAAAATGCAGAACAAAACACCCCGTCTTGTGCTGGTGAAGTGAGAGACAGTTCTAAACAGATGAATGAATGAATTTTCCATGAGAATTCATAGTGATATTCAGTATTTCCACTCCAATAACCTCCTGTCCCACAAAATAACAGTTTCAGTTGGTGAGCTCACAATATTCTAGTATGAGAGGAGGCAGACATTTCCATCCTCTCTCTGGATGAAGGAAATGGACATACACTTTGACTCCTCTTCCTTTCCCCCAGTGCCCTCTGTACTCTTCAGAAATAATGACAGAAAAGGGAACAACTCCCTGCAAGATAAATTTAGTATTTCTTCTTTCCCTGCCCTAATATTGTTTCTGACTTGACTCAAAAATGGCCAAGCAGCTTCTTTTCCAATTTGATAAATTAATAAATAAATAAAAGACAAACATTTTCTCCCCAAGCTGATATCTTGTATGCTAGTTTCATCATGTCAGAAGCTATTGCAGGGAAGAAATAAAACTCCTGAGCTCAGAATTTTGCATGCACAGTACTTATAAGAAATATTTGAAGTTGACGTGTATGCTATGTTACTGATTTGGGATCTGAAGTAGTTTGTCTTGTTTCTTATTTTATGTCTCTTCGGGGAGGCGGGGCAGTGAAATTAGCACTCACAGAATGGGTAGGATTGACAACAGTAGGGATTGCACCTCTCTGTTTATCCAGTCAATAGGAACAGTTGGGCACTGGTAGTCCAGATTTCTGCCATACTGCCCTGCCAATGCACTACATATAATCACAGAAGTATAGGACTGGAAGGGACCTCAATAGGTCAACTAGTCCAGTCCCCTGTACTCAAGGCAGGACTAAGTAATAACTATACCATTTCAGACAGGTGTTTGTCTAACCTATTCTTAAAAACCTCCAATGATGGAGATTCCACAATCTCCCAAGACAATATTTTCCAGTGCTTCACCACCATACCAGTGAAAAAGTTTTTCCTAATGTCCAACCTAAACCTGCCTTGCTGTATCATAGAATCATAGAAGATAAAGATTGGAAGGAACCACAGGAGGTCATCTAGTCCAACCTCTGCTCAAAGCAGGACCAACCGCAATTTAAAAACCTCTAAGAATGGAGATTCCACCACCACCCTAGGTAACCCATTCCAGTGCTTCACCACCATCCCAGTGAAAACGTTCTTCCTAATATCCAACCTAGACCTCCCTCACTGCAACTTGAGACCAGTACTCCTAGTTCTGCCATCTACTACCACTGAAAACAGCCTAGTTCCATCCTTCCTGGACCCCCTTTCAGGTAGTTAAAGACCACTATCAAATCCCCCCCCCCATTCTTCTCTTCTGCAGACTAAACAAGCCTAGTTCCCTCAGCCTCTCCTCATAAGTCATGTGCTCCAGCCCCCTAACTATTTTTGTTGCCTTCTGTTGGACTCTTTCCAATTTGTCCACATCATTTCTGTAGTGGGGGACCCAAAACTGGATAAAGTACTCCAAATGAGGCCTCTCCAGTGCCAAAAAAAAAAATCACTTCACTCGATTTGCTGGTAATGCTCCTACTAATGCAGCCCAATATGCCATTAGCCTTCTTGACAACAAGGGCACACTGTTGACTCATATCCAGCTTCCTGTCCACTGTAACCCCCAGGTCCTTTTCTGCAGAACTGCTGCCTAGCCAGTCGGTCCCCAGTCTGTAGAAGTGCATGGGATTCTTCCATCCTAAGTGCGGGACTCTGCACTTGTCCTTCTTGAACTTCATCAGATTTCTTTTGGCCCAATCCTCCAATTTGTCTAGGTCACTCTGTATCCTATCTACCATTCCCCCCAGCTTAGTGTCATCTGCAAACTTTCTGAGGGTGCAATCCACCCCATCCTCCAGATCATTAATGAAGATGTTGAACAAAACTGGCTCCAGCACCGACCTCTGGGGCACTTCACTTGTTTCCAGCTGCCAACTAGACATCAAACCATTGATCACTACCCATTAAGCCCAATGATCTAGCCAACTTTCTTATAGTCCACCTTACAGTCCGTTCATCGAGCCCATACTTCTTTAACTTGCTGATAAGAATACTTTGGGAGACCGTATCAAAGCTTTGCTAAAGTCAAGGTATATTACGTCCACAGCTTTCCCCACATCTACAGAGTCAGTCATATCATCAAAGAAGGCAATCAGGTTCGTCAGACATGACTTGCCCTTGGTGAATCCATGCTGACTGTTCCTGATCACCTTCCTCTCTTCCAAGTCCTCAAAATGGATTCCTTGAGGACCTGCTCCATGATTTTTCCAAGGACTGAGGTGAGGCTGACCGGTCTATAGTTCCCTGGATCTTCCTTCTTCCCTTTTTTGAATATGGGTGCTATATTTGCCTTTTCCCAATCATGAGGGACCTTCCCCAATCACCACGAGTTTTCAAAGATAATGGCCAATAGCTCTGCAATCACATCAGCCAACTCCCTCAGCACCTTCAGATGGACTTGTGCATGTCCAGCCTTTCTAAATAGTCCTGAACCTGTTCTTTGCTTTTTGTCCTATGCTCAGAGGCTAATGAGAACAATTTTTCACTCTCCTCCTTGTAACAATCTTTTATGTACTTGAAAACTGTTATCATGTCCCTCCATCCCCATCTCTGACCTGGAGGGATAACCTCTAGGGATAGGAAGATACACTCTTGCAACCATTCACAGTCTCTGGCAACCTACAGAGACTGCAAACCAAGCTGCTAACTAGAGTCAGTGAATGCTATCAGTGGTGATGGCTTTTGGACATCTATATCCTAGGAGATGAAGAACTTAATCCAGGGAACCTGAGCCATCCACTTCCCCCATCATTCACTGTTCATCTTTATATTAAGCTATTCTCTATTTTTGGTGTGTGGCTTATTTACTGACCTTATAAGAAGTCACAGTTACCAATATAGGTTGTAAAATGCCCTTATGTCATACAGTCTAGCCAAGTCAACACACTGTCAGTTCTAGCTAATTTTTAGCTGACCTGAGCCATATGCTAGTGGGGTTTTTCCTCGAGTGCTTTGGGAAATGACTGTATATTTTGGGAAGCTCTGATAGCTACCTGCAGCCTAGAAGAGAACAGAATAAAAAGTCAGGAATGCTCCAGGTGCTCAGAGAGGATTAGACCAGAAACCGAGCACAGAAGACTGGTTCCTCATGTTCTTCCAATTAACAATTAGTAAAAGTACAGATCATCATTGTATTACATTTGTATAGCACTTCTGATACTTGTTCATTCAATCAATATTTGCTGTTTGAAGAGCAAGCTATTTTCTGTGCTGCATTAGGTTGTTTATAAAAGTGTGCTAGTGATTTAGGTTAGAGCCAGATAACAATAAGCACTGAAGAGATAATGTGTTACGTACCTTCTGATGGGGAATCACAGGCCTGGGAGAGTCAACTTTAGGTGTAGCTATCGGAACTGGAGCTGGGCGTTTAGATCTGGGGATCAAAATATTTAAAAAAAGATTAATAATCAGAACAACCTCACCTCCTATATTTTTAGATCCTTTTCAAAGACCTCTTATATTGCACTGAAAAATGCTCCTTCATCCAGAGAACCATATGTAGAATCCAGCCTAGTCTTTTGTCAACAACTAAAATGCTGTCTCCATCAATAGCCAATGCCTTCCCTTCCACCTTTAGAGTAGGGTTGCCAATTCTGGTTGGACGTATTCCTGGAGGCTTCATCACACGACATAATCTTTAAAGATTAATCTTTAATTCCTGTAGACTCCAGGACAATCCTGGAGGGTTGGCAACCCTACTTTAGAGAGATCTTGGAAACATTTAAAACAAATGAAACATTTCATTTTTTAAAATGCTGACAGGCCAAAATTGTCATGAGAGATGATTTTGTTAAAAGCTTTAATTTCTGGGTGCCTAAATCTAGATATACTGAACCTGATTTTCATAGGTGCTGAGCATCAACAATCCCAGTTGAAGTCAATGTGATTTGCAAGTGCTCAGCACTTCTGAAAATCAGATCCCCGGTGTCTTAAGATGCACATTCTAAATTTGAGGCACCTCAAAATCAGAAGAAACTTCTGTAAATTTTGACCTTCAGCATCATTTACCTGTACAGATTTTTGTTATTGACAGTTTAAATTAATGTAGTGTTTCCATATAATAAATCCTCCCCTCTCCCTCTCCTCCCCAGAACAAGACTCTGGGCTTCATTTTGGACAGCTCACAGTTCCCACAGGAGCTAAGAACAATCACAAACCACACCACCTTCTGCTCTATCTGCAAGATCTGCCTTTTCTAACATAAACACATAGCATCTTGTACGTTTTAAAAATGACACCCTACAAAATAAAACTCTGCACTGCACACACATTCTCCCCCAGAAAGAGCAAGGAAGAGAAAACGAACCACACTTGACAGATATTAAGCATGCCACTTAATGAATTGCTTAAGGTGCTCAGACACTAGGGTAATGGGAGTGATATAAAGAATTCAGATAGACGGAATAGAATAGCTCAGTGAAATCTTCTGCTCAGTGAACAGTGGGCATTCAAAAATATGACAGAAAATACTAGGGTATGCCAAAGATGGAATAAAAAATAATATTGATAATACTGTACTGCCATTATATAGATCAATGTAATGTCCTCATGTGGAGTACTGTGCGCTCACTGTCCACTGAGTATCTTATCTGGTACAAATGTCTGGACCTTTCCTTTTGTTTCATACCCAGTGAGCAATGCAAATATTTTATGTCAGTTGCAGAGATACAACAAGCAGTCATAAGCCACATACACATCCCTTTGATGCGCCTCTGGAAAACATTTGTATTGAAGTAAAGGGATTCATTTATCAAACTGTACCATCACTTTCACTGTTTATTCTCTTTTAGTTTCCAAATTACTCCATAAAGGATGTCATTAACATGCTATATCATTTGTTCCACACATTACTGATATGCTGCATTTGTCATTTGTAATGCTGCCCAGCTGAGGCTTTTATTTCACATTATCTTTGCACAAGCTTTCAAAGGCACCAGCACCACTTTAAAATAAAAGAAGATACCTAGATAATTCGACACTCAGCAACTACAGACCTGACATTTATAACACAATACAAAGGCTTACTGGATTTAGCATAGCTTTGATTTGGAGGGAGGGCAAAAGAGGTGAAGTCCCGCAATGGAAATGAAAACACATGTGCTTGCAGAGCAAAGCAAGGATTTATGTAAAGGTCAATGTCCCTCCGGGGAATGTCTCTAAATTCAGGGCACTTTCTTCCTCAAACCCCTCTTGTTGGATTAGTCAAGTCCTATTAATTACATTCATTAGAGCTGTGCATGGGACAGAAGTCCAGTTTTGTAAATGACTGTTAAGGTTTTGAAAGCTGGCTTTATTTCAAATTGGAATGAAAACCAAAAATTTTGAAATTCTCCATGAAGGAAAATCCCCCAAAATAAATTGGATTCAAACTCAAAGGATTCATGTTGATAAAGCTATTTTGTTTCATTTTAAACTTTTTTGTTGTGCTTTGTATTATAATTAAAGGTGGCTGAATAAGTTATTTTTCAGTTTGCTGGCAGTTGGGAAAAAAAATTGGTTCAAACTGAACCGAATCTGAAATGTTTTGGAATTTTCAGTAAATTTAAAAAGTTGACAAAAATTCAGTTTTGGGTCAAATAAAATGTTTCATTCAACATGAGAGGTTTTGCTTCTGAGCATTTTTAAAGGGCTAGATTCACAAAACAGCCAGAAGACGAGGAGAATTACCTTCCTTATAATCTTTAGACCAGTTGTTTGGGCAGTCACTTATAAGTGGGGGGACCTGGCTTCAAATCCTGATCCCACATGCCCAGTGGGTCAAGGTTATAAGTGGGACACACCTCTTCCTCCTGTTGCCATTGTGTGAATGGCACCTTATCCCCCTTGTAAATCTAACCTGAACAAGGGCTTGGTTTTTTTGGCCTAAACTACTCTGCAAATTTATGTCAAATTCACAAATAGTTTTCCATTGATTGAAACTGCCTTTTTTGACAAATTAACTATTTGTCCAAACATTTTTTTCCCAGCTCTCATAATACAAAATAAAAAACTTTTTAAATTAAGAGTTATTTCAAAATATATATTTCAAAGCATTTAATTCAGAAAATATCAAAATGGGACATTTTGACATTATTGGAATTTCTCCCCCTGGTTTTCTTCCCAAACCAAATTCAGGCAAAATCGACTCGATTTCACAAAATGTTTTGATTTTGATAGAATGGCATTTTCTGGAATATGGTTCCTCCAGAGTTTCCCTGACTAGCTCTATTGCTTATATATTGCAAAGGAGGGAGGGGAGTTTAAAAAATAATTGCAGTAATTCATCTGTTGCCTAAAATCTGTAGCTGTGTGTGTAAATGTAAAGTCACACTCTTTTACCTGAGAACCACCAACACTACTGGCATAAAGTTTAGTGCACCAGATGTCAGCTGCTGCAGTTCTGCTACTAAACAGTATTAAATATTCACCTTCTTCAAAACAGTGCTGAAACCTATACTTATATAAATAATGGACTCCATGGGAACCAATTGCATTAGCAAAACCTACCAACATAAGAATGGGTTGCAAGACAGGGCTATAATATAGCGATCGTTTAATTTGTGTCCTTTGTAAAGGGAGCAAGATACTGTATTTGCAGAGTGATAACTTAATCTAATAGTGAGTAGCTCTTTTCAATTACCATGTACCATGATCCTTGCTGACCGACCTTTAAAAGGAAACGGTCTCTATATATTTCCGAATTTTGACAATCAGTGTCTGTGTTGCTTTTGTTTTGCTAACCTTTTGGAATGCTGAAACTGAAACCAGTTTTCTTTTAGAAGGTTTTTTTCCCTTCACTCCATTGTGTGAGAGCACTACTTTGTAAAGTGTTGGGGAATCTTTCTGCATAAGTAGGAGGTATTTATTATAACTTTACATTTCCTTACTGCGTGAGATATTAAGAGGATAGGCGCCGTAGAAATACTTCAGCTTAGAAAGCACTTTACAAATCATACATACAGCACTACTGAAATGCAACCACTGGCAGGATGCGAAATAGTGGAAAGAGCAGAATTGGACTTCTGACAGTCTCTGCTTTAAAACAAACGTATCATAAGAACAGCCATACTGGGTCAGATCAATGGTCCATCCAGCCCAGTATCCTGTCTTCCGACAGTGGACAATGGCAGGTACCCCAGAGGGAATTAACAGAACAGGTAATCATTAAGTGATCCATCCCCTGTTGCCATTCCCAGTTTCTGGTAAACAGAGGCTAGGGACACTTCAGTGCATAATTTTGCATTCCTGCCCATCCTGGCTAATAGCCACTGAGACCTATCCTCCATGAACTTACTAGTTCTTTTTTAAACCCCGTTACAGTCTTGGTCTCCACAACATCCTCTGGAAAAGAGTTCCACAGATTGACCGTGCATTGTGTGAAGAAATACTTCCTTTCATTTGTTTTAAACCTGCTGCCTATTAATTTCATTTGGTGACTCTAGTTCTTGTGTTATGAGAAGGGGTAAATAACACTTCCTTATTTACTTTCTCCGCACCAGTCATGATTTTATAGACCTCTATCATATCCTCCCTTAGTCATCTCTTTTCCAAGATGAAAAATCCAAATCTTATTAATCTCTCCTCATATGAACACTGTTCCACACTCCTAATAGTTTTTGCTGCCTTTTTCTGTATCTTTTCCAATTCAAATATATCTTTTTTGAGATGGGGCAACCAGATCTGCATATAGTATTCAAGAGGTGGGCATACCTCGGGTTTATATAGAGGCAATATGATATTTTCTGTCTTATTATCTATCCCTTTCCTAATGACTCCCAACATTCTCTTAGCTTTTTTGACTGCCACTGCACACTGAGGGGATGTATTCAGAGAACTATCCACAGTGAGTCCAAGATCTCTTTCTTGAGTGGTAACAGCTAATTTTGATACCATCATTTTATATGTATAGTTGGGATTATGTTTTCCAATGTGCATTACTTTGTATTTATCAACATTGAATTTCATCTCCAATTTTGTTGCCCAGTCATCCAGTTTTGTGAAATCCCTTTGTAAGTCTTCGCAGTCTGCTTTGGACTTAACTATCTTGAATAATTTTGTATTATCTGCAAATTTTGCCACCTCACTGTTTACCTTTTTTTCCTGATCATGTAAGAATATGTTGAACAGTACTAGTCCCAGTTCAGACCCCTGGGGGACACCACTATTTGCATCTCTACATTCTGAACACTGACCATTTATTTCTACCCTTTGTTTCCTATCTTTTAAGGACCTTCTCTCTTATCCCTTATCACTCATCTTATCAATGACTTTATCTGGGGAAAAACAAGAGAAAGAAGAAGAATGGATCAAAATTTGGACCTGGCGATTTCAACAGTCCCTTTTATAAATGCTAAAACCAATAATGTGTTAGCAGAGCCTTTAAGCTAACTAAGAGCTATATACTTACTTTGCCAAAAACAGAAACTTTGACTTGCTTTAAAGATTTATCATAAAGCTTAAGTTTTATTCTAGACACACTACAAGCACTACATGGAGTTTTAATGACAATAACTCCACTGACTTTAACAGGGGTCATAAAGGCAAATCCTTCCATATCTCTTTAAATATTTCACAGTAGATTATACATTATTTCAAACATAAGTGAGGTAAATTTTGAGCTAGGTCAATCCCAGTTTGTAGGTATCATCTATGCCTGCAATAAAAATACAAAACTCAACTCTTGCACCAACAATTTTGCACCTGCAGTTCATTGTGAATGCAAGTATTAGCATTTGGGTGGATAATTATCTAATTTGTAAATTATTGGTCTGTATCATGCTGTATTTGACTGGATTACAAATCAGGCAGTTATCCTTCCAAGTGTTAATGTTAATGTTTGCACCCACAGTGATATATGGGCACAAACTTTTAATGCGTAAACTATGCCCGCAAGACAGAGGCAGCCAAATAGAACTATATAAAAATGGACTCATTTTGGAGCATCTACTACAGCCTTATTTCAGAAGCAAGCAGGAGTGCTGGGGAAGCCAAAAACATCCAGGATGATGGGTGGAGATGTTGTAGGAATGAAGATGAATGGTAAGCTGTAGGGAGCTTGAGAAAGTCTGAGAGGGGAGGAGGTGCTAGGGTAAAATTGGGAGAAATTTGAGCAAGAGTACAGATCAGGAAATACTGAAGCAGCCTCCCCACCCACTCTGCCCTTGTTCCCATTATCCCTTCTCTTCCTTTTCCCAATCAGCCTATTGCATTGTTTGTCCCTCTTTAACTACTCCCCTCTCTTCTGCTACTTATGCATCCCCCAACCTCTCTTCTGTCTCTACCTAACTGCCCCATTCATTTGTCCCCTATCTTTAATTCTTCCATATGGCCTCCTCATCTTTCTTGGCAGCAAGATCCTGGTGCAACCAACTGTAACTGTTGCATCCTCCTCTTCCTAGCTGCTGTGTGCTGACTTGGATAAGAAGATGGGAGGCAGTTTAGCTACCTGAAATCCCTCCACTACAGCAAGAGGAGAAACTGCAGGGGAATCTCTGTAGCCCTGCTTGGATGCATGACATCACAGAAGGGCTGGATGGAGACATGCCAAGGCTGACAAATGCCAAAGGGTGTCACACAAGATACACTACACTTGGTATCCTTAGTCAAGAAGCCCCTGAGAGGCCTATCTTCCAGCTAAATGGTTCCCTTTCTTGCTCTCTTCTTATTCCTTTCTGTACCCTACTTTTTAAAAATCTCTTTCCAAACACTTCCTCTCTCCATCTCTATTGAAAATTAAAATAACCCCTGAAGAGACAGCATCATCTCAGAGACACTTCCAATAGTTAATGAACCACATTCACTTTTTTCATTTTGTAACTGTTAGGGACAGATCCTCAGCTGTCAGGTCCTCAGCTGAAGGACAGATCCTTCTTCATTGAAGCTACGTGAACGTATACTAGTTCTACATCTAGTTTTACAACAGGAATTAAGTAGATCACATTAGTTCTGAGATGAGCTACCTTTAACATTCAGTCACCATCTAGACTGTCAGTTGATACATGCATTTATTTACTAGTGTTACAAAACCTGGTGGCTTCACTACATTATCATACAAGCCTCTTCTGCTTTGGTTCACATTTCTTTGCTTTGCATTCAACTACCATGATTTATTTAGTTCCCAACCCAAAATGATACATCAACCATACATCAGTCCAGGTTTCCTTGAAACACTGTGATTGGACACCATTGTGAATCTGGTCTGAAGTTCAACTTTTAACTTAAATCCAAATTAACAGAGTTTCATCAGGCTTCTGGTTTTATTACAGAAGTTTTACATGGCTTTTCTGATTAGCTATGCTCATTTAATTTGAGTGGGATTTAGAAGTGAGTTACATTTTAACTACATTAAAAATGTGTGTCTTTGGGAGTGGGAATAGCAAATCTCTCTCCTTTGCTTTCTCCCACAAATAGACGTTTCTTTGCATAATTATTGATCATATGACAATGACATTTACCTCAATCCTCGCTTTCAAATACTAGCAGAAACATTAAGATGAATAAAATTCTGTTGGCTTCAGCACAATGCTGCAAGAATTCAGGGAAACAAACAGGGTACTGGCTATAAAATGGAGACAATTACACTTGCAATGGGTAATGAACAAGTAAGGATATATTTTGAATGCTGTGCAAAACTCTGTTCACCCTGCTATAGAAAAGGTTATTACAGAAATGAAGGTGGAACTGCAAAGGGCAACCACAATAATATAAGCATTCTAGAATCTCAGAACCTGATCCTGCCTGCCCTCCAAATGCAGAATCTCCAATGAAATCTTTGGTAGCTCAGCATACACGGGCTTGCTGAATTGACCCCCAAATTACTAAAAGAGATTAGAGAAATTACTTCTACATTCATTATTTATGATTATAAATGGATATTAAGAAGGTATCCAATAAAGTATACATAGGGTGGAAACAAAAAGAAGAGATGGTCATTTGGGGCAGTGCCATATGCAAGAACAATGAAACAAAAAATGTAAACTATGGAATGGTCACACTTTAAGGTGGGAGGAAAATATTCACCTCCCCTTTCCCCCACCCACCACAGTGACAGCAGTTAATAAAAGGACTAAGTTAGATCGTAAGCCCTTTTTGTCAGGGATCATCTTTTTGCTCAGTGTTTGTACAGCGCCTAGAGCAATGGGTCCTGGTCTATGACAGGCATTACTGTAATACAAATAAATAATAATAATGAGTAAAGGAAACAGATGTAATAAGCAGGAATGAGGATTTATAAGTATTTAAAGGAAAACATAGGGGTGAGAAACAGACAGATCCTCCCAGTTACCTAGCATAAGAAAATCCCCAGCAGACACAGAGCTAGTGCAGCTGGCTCCTACGCAATTTCCCTTGAAATTCCCTGCATAGGTGAGCAATTCCTGTCCGATAAATAGCCTTTTGGGGGCCAAAGCCATCAGAGATAGATTACAGCAAAGCCCCTGCTGATCTAAAATAAACTGGGGCCCTGCCTTCAGAATTGTGGGATTACAACCAAGCCTTAAAAGCAATAAGGATGAATCTAGTCTATTTCAAAAAAGTAACATAAGGCACAAGAGATCCAGCTGACACAGCCTTCTATTGTGTGCATAGAAGCTGTAATGCTGAAGCTCCAAAGGGATTTCTAATCATTGGCTAACAAAGATGGAATCCATTTATTCCCTTACCTCTGTCTGTATCTTGTTAATTGCAGGAGCAGTGGGTAGGGTGCTCCAAGCATCTTGACTACATATTACATTCTTCAATTTCCTGTGGCTTTTAACGCAGAATATTTATTTAGCTGGTTTCATTCCAATTTCTACTTGGAATGTGGATATTTCAATGTACTCTTTTAGAGAATTTATCCTTGGTGTATGTGGGGTGAAAATAAAAGCTAACTAATATAATTATATTATAGCTGCACTTCAGCTAATCTAGGTCCATTGAATTTTTTTCTGATTCCAAAACAGACAACATGTCAGAATGAGATCTTCATTGATTTCTTTCTTCATCAATTTTTCTAAATGTTCAAACAAGGGTGACTATTGTGTATTTTTCTGACAAAGCCAAACAGAGACTGGTATTATTCTACCAAAAGAATAATTATTAACTATTTTCATGACAAATTTTTAGTTTTCATGAAAGAGAAAGATAAATATTGGTAGCTGCTGCTAGAGGTAGTTATCATGCACACAGGCTCCGTGCCAATAAACTTGCATTGTATTTAACAATGCACCTTCATCCTACTAAGTATTGCAACACTCCCTGTGGTTCCAACCCTCAGCTGCTCTTTGCAGAGACTGGAGGTATTGTCACGTTCATCACCTTGAAACCAGCAGCCCATTTTTCACTCACGCTCCCTTTTAACTTACATCCCCACAGATGCAATACTAATAATTTTCAGGGCTGATTCTCCCAAACACTCAGCTGTTATGTCTTTCAGTGTGGATGCAAGAGTGTAACTGACAATGAGATTTGGCTCATTGTCTATAACACTTGCTGTATCCTCCAAGCCAACCAGCTCTTGATCTATAATACAACACATGTCTGATGCCCATATTTTTTAAATCTTATTCAGCTAGCTGGGTGGGAGGAATCTTATAGAAGGTTTTACTGAAATATCAGTTAAAAATGTATCACATCCAGTGCCTGGATCAATACTCTGCCATTCTACTTCTTTTACTCAGTAGCATTTAACTCAGTCTATTCTGGTTGACTATGCTGGCAAGTGCCTAGACTCCTATTTTCATCTAAATAATGAACCATTTCACCCCTAATACAGATCCCATTACTTTTTTTACTGGGTCAGAAGTCAAATATATCATTCTGTAGTTACTTTACAACAACACCAGGCTGGAATTTTAAGACAAACCTCATCTGATTCAAATGGCAGCGCACAGATTTTGCTCAACAACTGGAAGAAAACAGACAAGTATTTTCTCACCATTATTAAAAATCCACTCCTTTTATGGCTATGTTATCATCATTGGAGTGGACTGCAATAAGCTCCTCATGTTTGTTAGCCAAAGATGCAATTTGCACTTAACGGTCAATTTCTTAAGCTAATGAGCACCAATCAATGAGAAAAGGCTTTATCTTTAAAATGTTGTGACCATCTCATCTACAGCATTTTGGATAACATTAACTTCCTTGCTGCAGAATGCAAACAATAACTAACTGTTTGTGTGAAAGATTGTAACTGTCCTGTTTATTATGTTGTGTCAGCTCACCAACTCAAATGAGATGTACCAGTAATCCCATCAGGACCTTATCATGGTGAGTGCAATGTAATGCTGTAGAATAACTCACCTGGAGATTATCTTTAACCCATCCAGGGAATATTCTTCACAATTTATTTTAATCTTATTTCTAAAATGGCATTGGGGGGGGACACCAAAACCCCAAACACTCTGAGAAGTGATTTAATACCTAAGTGGGATCTTCTGTGTAATGAAGATTGCATTGCCCATTAAAGACAGGGCAGTTATCCACGGTTTCCAGGTTCTTCTCTGAAACTAATAAGAATATACTCTGTGCAGTCTGTATAAATAGCAGCCCACTCATCTAGTAATTGAATGTAATTGTTCATCTAAGGAAAATAAATATTCATTGCTTTGACTAGTGTTGATATTTTATTTCTTTTTCCATGGAAAAAGTGTTAATAAATTTTAACCTTGATGAATGTTACAATCCCAGGATGAAAACACATAACACTGCCCCGGCTATAGCCTGCCACCTAACTGAGAAGGGGAAATCCAATTGGGAAAAGACTGTCTTTTCTGCCTGTCAGAAACTAGTAAGGCATAGAAAAATTCTTAATCCATTAGCAGAGTCTGGGGGCTGGATGTGCTCTTTGTGCTTTCAGAAGAGCGCAACAGCAGACACTCAGAAGAAACTTGGTAGTGTCCCAGGCAAACAGCTCTCCAAAGTTCTAAAGTCAACTGTCAGTCTGTTCTGCGACTAAGCAGAATAAAGTATACAAGGTGGACTGATTTAAATTAAAGTGATTTAAATCAAATGTAATCATGATTTAAATAACGTATTTGAATTGTAATTTGCATTTGTAATTCTTAATTATTTATTTTCCTAAAGAAAAGTTAGTAACTATTAAAATATGTTAACTGTAACTTGTTGGGGTTCCCCCAAGACCTCTTCCACTTGGTTCCCCAAGAATTCAATTTGACTCCAACCTTGTCACTCAGGTTCCTTTATCTGGCAAGTGTAGGAGGTGGACACAGGATGTACTACACATCCAGAATTACACAGCAAACCTTTTCCTTTATATAGATTTACATATTCCATTGCATTTACTATACATTACATCATATGTTTTGGGATTTGCTTGGTTACTTTGTAGGAACCTGTACAGCAACCTCTGTCCATGCACAATTTACTTTTTACCTCATCTTTACATTCGTTACTTATCTTATCCACTGTTATCTTGTTGATTGTAAATGGTTCCCTGGGTGTTCCCCCTTATTTTACTAGTCCAGACATTGTGTTTCCAGCCTTCTGATCCAGTTACCTCGCTAATCCTGTCTTCCAAGAAATGAGGCCTCACCTATGTCCAATTTCTCATATCTAGTCAAGCCTACTGTCAATTCCATGGCTTTTGTTTTTCTTTTTTTATATTAGATTTTGTTTTATATTCTTGGGTTTTTCGGTGCTTTCTTTTTTAAGTTTACTACTTAGCAACACATTCCCAAGACCACAGTAGTTGTAATTATTTGAATTATTATTAATATAAGGCTAAAGGTACATACCAGGGGGTACAAGTTTCCCTTCTTTGATAATGCCCACCAGGGTGTAATTTACATTATAAAGCATTCTTTAGCAATTTTAACTTTGCATTTATTTTAACTACATTATAAAAATGTATAAAATATGAAAACATTTCTATTTATTACCACAGGAAATTTAGATGTGAAACAGAACATAGACCAATTAAAATAACATTTCCTGCATCCATACTAGAAGTGGTCCTCTTTAGCCAGCACACAACACTTGTTATTACTAGCATAAGGAGTTTTTACTTTACCAGCATCCCAGCATTTTAACCATACTGTGCAATTTGGAGACTGTTCCTCCAAAGTGAGCCCACATACCAGTAACTTTGACTGCAAAACATTACACCTGCACATGTAAGTGTCCTCCAGGTGCAAACAGCAGATTTATTAAACTAAGGAAGTATTATCTGTTGTTAGTGAATTTAACAGATAGTTTCTAGTCATTATGTCCTTCAAGATTTTAAAACTAGTACATCTCATCCTCTTAGATCTAGAGTTTATCCATAGATTGGAAAAGGAAAACAAGATTCCTGGTTTTTTCAGTTCCAAATTGGTTTCTTAACTTTGAATAAACAGTCATTGAATTGAACTAGTTGAATAAACTGAAATGAAGAAAATATTCTCTCTGCACCTGCAAAAGAGGCTCCATAACAGATCAGTAAAGAATTGTTTCATATACAATCTATATTTTCCTCTGTTATTTTATCAGTCCAGTTCTTAATTATTTCAGTGATGTAGATTCCACTGAGAGACCATCACATGGGAGATCTAATACTTATAACAGTTCACTCATTTCCCCTTCAATATACAGCCAAAATTTCCTTAATTTTATTTATTAACTTGTTGATGGCCATAATCTGCATGTTTAAATACAAATGTCTATTGAACTCTGAGGTGGACACATAGAGGAAGAAATTTCATTTTTTTAAAAAATATTTATATTTCATTTTTCTTAGATATCACACACATTATATCTTCTAAGGCATATTTCTATATAAATACAAAATTATATTAATATGCAGGATTCAAATAAATCTCTTAAGAACTACAACACATTCTAAATATTACAATAACCAGTGTATCATTACAGGTCAAATTCGATCAAACTTAAGTTGAAATATGGGCATCATAGCTTTATGAATGTCTCTGGATATTTTATGAACTGGTAAGTAATATGTTCTGAAAGGATACATGCCCTTACTCCAGTCTGACATTAAAGTTACATATTCTTTTGTCCAATTATTCAGAGAGCTCTCTATAACCTTGCCATGGATCCTCCTGTTTCCACTAATTTTTAAGTACCACCACTATGCTGGCTATTGATTACTGGACGGGGCACCCCAACCAGTGGCGAAGAATGCACTGTGGTGTGACATAAGATACTTCCCAACTTGCTCCTGTGCTTGAATTTACTGCAGCACTCTCAGTCTGGGTGGTAAGGGCCCGGGTTTGGGAATCACACCCACATTCTAGGGCAGTGGTGGGTAATCAGAGGGCAGTGAGAATCCAGAAGAAGTTAGGATGGAGTTCTGTCACTAAACACAAACTGATGAACACGTAGAACATAGAGCTTCTGTTTTTACTCTAAGGATGGGCTCCCAAGAGATGGGTTCTGACTGCTGAAGAAATTTCTTGATGTTCAGGTTCAGTTCAATAGATTTAACATGTCAGATTCAACTGGATTCATATTTCTGTCCCAACTTTTGATCCAGCCAGCCCTAGCATTAATCTGTTTTGTTCTACTAAAGTAGTACAGCCTTTTGGTAGGAATACAGAAGTGGAGCACAGGAGCTCTCAAGTACTAACATCATTTTTGATACTGACTCCCTCTGTGGCCTTGAGTAAATCAGCATCTCTCACAGCAAAGATGTGGTCTGACTTCCATTACTTTGCTTTGAGAGATATGCACTTGGACTAAAAATTACTGCCTCTGTTCTCCATCTGTAAAACGGCAAGAATGTTACTTACTTAACACCGATATGAGATAGTTTTGAGGATTAAAGTTTATGATACACTAGGAAAATGAGAAGTGCTATCTTTTATTATAACTTGAACATAATCAAACTCATGTCCCAAAAGGTCTCTTCAGCTTCAGGATAGCCATAAAAAAGGAATCTAGACATTGACCAAAGCTTGATGTTCCTAGGTGCTACTTGCCTTATGAATAGTTAGAGGTGAACCTGCTGGGATTATATATGGACCTCTAACAGAAATTTGTTTTCTATTAAAACCTCAATCATGTCTACAGCAGGGTCAGCTCACTGCTCTGAAGGACTTAGAGGCTTTTCATGTGCTTTACACAGAAAATTAAAAACAAAACTAATGAAAATGTTTTCCAGATGTCTTAATATTCCATTACAATACAATGATCGCAGTGGGGGGCTATAACCCCTGGGTTGGCAGAAGAGACTTACATGGCTTACAAAAGAAAAGAATTGCTAAAAGTATTAGCCTTATGATTGTAAATAATTCATTCTTCAAATAGGGAAAGCAATTTACCAGATTCTGTGTTTCTGCATCCTGTGAAGTTTGACCAAGCATTGCTTGCAACCCTCTGACAAGGGATGATTAGGAATTCCCCTGAATATCTTCCATCAAACTTGAAGAAAAGGTATCTGATTTTCCCATTTACAAGGTCAGATAACAATGCATCTGGAAAGTGATTGTGATGGAAAACTGGATAGCTCATGGAACTAGTAATGGGATACCAATCTTTCACAACCAGATCAATAGCCTGAACTCAGTCCAAAATGGTAGTAACAGGATCCTTATGACAGCTATTTGTTCATCTATGTGAAATTAGTTGCTGGTCTCAGTCCCATTCCAACTAGAAAGAAACTTCACAAGAACAAGTGATCTCACCAGAGTTCCATTATTTCAGATTGCAGTTTCAGGGAACTACTGGTCAGATTTCAGTGGTGTCAAATTAGTACACAGACCTTTGTTCTGAATCATGCTGAAAGTCAAACGCTAGCCTAAACTTAATCCAGGTCTGAAGAGTGTCTTTTCAGCCCATATAACAGGATGTTCTGGGTCAGAAGCTGATTCAGCACCCTGTCACTCAAATCCACGTCAGTATACATTAATTGTGACCTGACTGAAAGACAGTTAGCTGGCAGAGAATGCCAATTAATGAGTAGACATAGCTGAGGGGCTAATTGGGTGGAAGTAAACCCCAGCAGCTGGGACTACATAAGAAGACAGGAAGAAAGTGCTAAGAAGGAGAGTGGGGAGACTGAAGGAAAGCAGGACTGGCTGCTGTTAATACTATACTCTTCCCCAGAAACAAGAAGGGAAGCTGGCTACTGACTGTAAATAGCACTCCAGGCTGTGGCCTGCTGAAGGGATATAATAAAGCACATTGGGGTGTGTTAGGGCGCGCAAGACTTTGTAACGCGAAATAAGTATAGTTTGACAAGAGCAAGGCCCTAAATGCAATGCTAAGCCAGAAAAGCAAGAGTTAAGACCTTACTTAGGCAGAGGAGGAAGGCACTGAGACGACCACAGACATTTGCTAATGCTTGATAAGCTAAAATCTATTTTAGTAATAATAAAGGAGAAGTAAAACTATGGCTGAGCTCTCTTTGAAGTAAACAACCGTCACCTGATAACCTATCAATAGATATTATACAGGCAGGAACTGTTTGCTATTCATAGCTTCAGACAAGAGGAAGCAATACACAAGAACCACTGAATTATCCTTGCTTGCAATATGCTATCACCATATGCTTTATTTATATCTCAATCCTAAAGCAGACTGCAGGATAAGCCTGCTTTTAGTGCTGTACAAGACAAATATACTATTTAAAATTTACAATAAATATCCCAGATCTTAGTCTCCAGGACATTTCCCTTTCCTAGAGAAACTGGTTATTTAATTATTGATTTCCCAGCAAAAAGAGTTAATTCTGACTGAATGCTGATTTACAGATTCCAAGGCCAGAAGGGACCACTGTGATCATCCAGTCTAACTTCCTGTATAACACAGGTTATAGAATTTCCCCCAAAATAATTCCTAGATCTTATTGTTTAGAAAAACATCCAACCTTCATTTAAAAATTGTCAGTGATGGAGAAATCCACCATGATCCTTGGTAAATTGTTCCAGTGGTTAATTACCTTCTGTTGACAAATGTATATAGTCAATTGCTTGACCACACTTTGGTTTGTTATGAAATATATTTAAGAGACCAAATAATCAACGTCAGTTAGGGTTATTGCTATAAGCTGATAATAATATAGTATAGGAAAATGGTTCAGTAGGTACCATTCTCCACGAAGCCATCTCATGCAGCGTTTTTACATTCACCTTATGCTTAAGGTGTGCTCCTGAACTTACACATTTCAGCTGGTATTATTTATATGATGATTTTACAAGTCACATATTTCTGTACACATCACTAAAATTCAACTCATCAGTTTGTCCCAGTTCCCTAGCTTGTTCTGTTCCTTCCTTAACTTTATTTTGGATACTAGCATTCCAGGTACTGGTTCATGGAGGCATTCCCAGCTTCTACTAAGACACAGAACAATCACGTCTTGTCCTCTTCCTTTGGGACATTCCAGCACAGGCCTGTGAGAGTAAAACAGGGTTACTTACCAGTAACTGTTATTCTTCGAGATGTGTTGCTCATATCCATTCCAATATAGGTGAGTGTTTTCCCTTAGCAAGCCCCATAGGGTCGGCTCAGGGGCCCCCAGAGTGCCAGGCTCATGCTGCGGTACATAGGATGCTGCCGACCCTGCGGCCCCTCAGTCCCTTCTTTCTGCCGACTCCGACAGTGGGGACAGAGGGTGGGTGTGGAATGGATATGAGCAACACATCTCGAAGAACAACAGTTACTGGTAAGTAACCCTGTTTTCTCTCTTCGAGTGATTGCTCATATCCATTCTAATATAGATGATTAAATAGCCATACCTTGGAGGTGGGTAGGAGTTACCGGCGAGCTGCTCTCATCAGCACGGCCCTGCCGAAGCCCGCGTCCTCTCTCGCCTGCTGCACAATGGCGTAGTGGGAAGTGAAGGTGTGGACCGACGACCAGGTTGCTGCTCTGCAGATGTCCTGCAGGGGCACTCACTCCAGGAAGGCCGCGGATGAGGCCTGGACTCTGGTTGAGTGTGCTGTCACAGTTCCTGGAAGTGGCACCTTCGCCCACTCGTAGCAGGTCCTGATGCAGGTGGTGATCCAGGTGGAGATGCGTTGGATGGAGATGGGTGAGCCTTTCATCCGGTCCGCCACTGCCACGAACAGCTGCATTGACTTCCGGAATGGCCTGGTCCACTCTATGTAGAAGGCCAGGGCTCGTCTCACGTCCAGCGAGTGCCATCTCCGCTCCTCCTCCGACCCGTGCGGTTTAGGAAAGAACACGGGGAGGAAGATATCCTGGTTATAGTGAAACTGAGACACCACCTTAGGCAGGAACGCCAGGTGGGGTCTCAGTTGGACCTTATCCTTATAGAACACCGTGTAGGGGGGCTCTGAGGTCAATACTCTTATCTCAGAGACCCTCCTAGCCGACGTAATGGCCACCAGGAAGGCTACCTTGCAGGAGAGGACGTGCAGCGGGCATGTAGCCATGGGCTCGAAGGGGGGTCCTGTCAACCTGGCGAGGACCAGGTTCAAATCCCAGGGAGGCACCGGCTCACGGACCTGCGGGTACAGCCTCTCCACCCCCTTGAGGAACCTGACTGACATGGGGTGGGAGAAGAGAGATCGCCCTTCCATTCGCTGGTGGAAGGCCGAGATGGCCGCCAGGTGCACCTTCACGGAGGCCAGTGCTAGACCCTGGAGCTTCAGATGGAGCAGGTACTCCAAAATCGCCTGTATGGGCGAACAGCTCGGTGGGATACCCAGGGACTCCGCCCAACAGGTAAAACACTTCCACTTGGCCAGGTACACCACCTGAGTGAAAGGTTTCCTGCCGCCCAGCAGAACCTGCTGGACCTTTACCGAGCAGGCTCTCTCCCCCTCCGTCAGCACAGAGTCTCCATGCCATCAGATGGAGGGAGTCCGGGTCCGGGTGCAGCAGGCAACCCTGGTCCTGTGAGAGCAGGTCATAGTGCCTCGGGATCGCCATGTCGACAGACAGGTTGAGCAGCATGCTGTACAAGTGCTGCCTCGGCCACGCAGGTGCAATAAGTATGATGTCCGCTCTGTCCCTCTTGATTTTCAAGAGGACCTTGGGTAGGAGCAGGATGGGGGGAAACGCATACGTGAGGGTCCCCGTCCAGTCTAGAAGGAACGCATCGGAGAGGGAGCCCAGCTCACGACCTTGGAGCGAGCAGAACCTCGGGCACTTCTTGTTCCAGGACAATGCGAACAGGTCCAGCTGGGGAACCCCCCCCTTGTGGAAAATGGAAGTCACTACCTCCGGGTGCAGTGACCAGTCGTGGCAGGGTAAGAATGACCTGCTGAGGCGGTCCGCCTCGTTGTTCCTGACCCCCAGGAGGTCAGAGGCAGATATGTGGAAGTTGTGCCTCACGGCAAAGTCCCAAAGTCGAGTAGCCTCCTGGCAAAGAGCCGAGGAGCGCACTCCCCCCTGCCTGTTCATATAGAACATGGCCGCCGTGTTGTCCGTGAGGACCTGAACCATTCTGCCCCTCAGAAATCTGAGGAAGACCTTGCAGGCCAAGCAGACTGCTCTGAGCTCCCTGACATTGATATGGAGAGCCCTCTCGTCTGGTGACCAGAGCCCCTAGGTGCTCAGGTCTTTGCTGATGTGGGCCCCCCATCCCACGTCTGAGGCATCCGTCATCAGGGTCACTGAAGGAGCCAAGTCTCTGAAGGGGACACCCCTCAGAACCTCCCCCGGGTTCCTCCACCAATCCAGGGAGGACAGTACCTGGGTGGGAACAGTGACCATCCTGTTCAGTGAATGACTGGCTGGCACATACACCAAGGCCAATCACCCTTGGAGAGGCCTGAACTTGAGGCGAGCCAGCCTCACCACATACGTACATGCCGCCATATGTCCCAACAGCTGATGCAGTGCCTGGCTGTCGTCATGGGGGACCTGTGCAGATCGGCAATTATGGTGGCCATGGTCTCGAAACAAGGCCGTGGGAAGAAGGCTCTGGCCTGGGTGGCATCCAGGGTGGCCCCTATGAACTCTATGTGCTGCACCAGGGTGAGAGTGGACTTCTGCTCATTGAAGAGCAGCCCCAGTCTGGTGCATGTGGCACAGGTGAGTGCCAGGCTGTTCCTCACATGGGCCCTGGACCTGCCCCGGATCAGCCAATCATCCAGGTATGGGAATATCTGGACCCCTCTGCGGTGCAGATGGGCCGCTACCACCACCATGCATTTCATGAAGACCCTGGGGCGGACGAAAGGCCAAAGGGCAGGGCTGAAAACTGGTAGTGGCAGCCAGCTACCACAAACCTGAGGAACCTTCTGGGACTGGGGAGGATAGTAATATGAAAATACGCAACCTTGAGGTCGAGGGCAGCATACCAGTCCCCTGGATCTAGAGCGGGAAAGATGGAGGCTAGGGAAACCATGTGGAACCTGATGCATCTGATGAACCTGTTCAGACGGCGGAGGTCTAAAATCGGCCTCAGGCCCCCCTTGGCCTTGGGAATTAGGAAGTACCGTGAATAAAATCCCCTTCCCCGTTCCTGTGGAGGAACCTCTTCCACTGCTCCGAGCAGGAGGAGGGAGTTGACCTCCTGTATGAAGAGTTGTTCGTGAGAGGGGTCCCTGAAGAGGGACGGGGTAGGGGGAGAGTCCGGGGGGGGAAGGCGTAAATTGCAGGGCATAGCCCCTGAGGACTACGCCAAGGACCCAGCGGTCCGTGGTGATGGTTTCCTACTCGGCATAGTACAGCCAGAGCCTGTGGGCAAAGGGCCGGGAAAGATGCAGGAGGAAAGGAGAAGTGCCACCCTCGTGCGCACCGTCAAAACCTTTTATTGCCAGCATTGCCCTTGCTTGGGCCTTGCTGGGGCCCCGCAGAGGACCCCGGGTGATCATGGCGGCTAGGCGCCCGGTATCGATCCCGACCCCTCCTGGGCTGAGCAGGTCTTGGGGGGCAGCCTGGGTGGAGGCTGCGGCTGCCTCTGGGCCTGAGGCAGAGACTGGCGCCTCGAGGCCTGCGGAGTGTAGAGCCCGAGGGACCTTAGGTTGGCTCGCGAGTCCTTCAGGGCATGAAGCTTCTCGTCTGTTCTCTCTGAGAAGAGGCCAATGCCGTCAAATGGGATAGCTTGCTGGACCTCTTGGGACAAACCTGAAGCCAGGAGCAGCGGCGCATGGCGATGGCCGAAGCCATCGCCCTGCTAGCGATATCCACCGTGTCACTGGCAGATTGCAATGCCGCGTTTGCTACCGCCACGCCTTCCTGGGACAGTGGCGAAATCTGCGGCCTGGTCTGGGGGCAACACTGACAAACCTCTGCAGCTGGACCACAAATTTAGATTGTATCTCCCCAGGAGCGCTTGGTGATTAGTGACCCTCAGCTGCAGGGCTGCACTAGAATACATTTTGAGGCCAAACAGGTCTAACTTTTTGCTGTCTTTGTCCTTGGGGGTGTTGCCCTGGCCACCCTGGCGGTCCCGCTGGTTAGCAGCATCCACCACAAGTGTCCCTGGGGCAGGGTGGGTGTAAAGAAAATCAAACCCCTCCTTAGGAACATAGTATTTACGTTCAGCGCCCTTGGGGTGGGGACCACCGAGGATGGGGTTTGCCAGAGGGCCTTGGCTATTTTCATCACCCTCTCGTGAACCGGCAGGGCGACTCGTGATGGTCCTGCCGACTCGGATACCCCAGAGACAGGGTCCTCCTCCTCAGACATTTCTTTAAGTTCGAGGTTTAGATTGCCCGCCACCCTCTTCATGGGTGCAGGCTTTAAATCCAGTGGAGCCAGGCATGACTCAACTGTAGCCCCTAAGGGCACTATCTAACTTATTAACTTGAATTATGCACTTAACTATCCACAACTATCAACTGAACAATGAAACGCACTAGAATTGCTAAGGGAGGCTACTTGTGATATGCAAGAGGCAGACGTTCCAGCAACCATCACAGGTGGAAAGAAGGAACTGAGGGCCCGCAGCATGCGTGCAGCACTACAGGGCTTGCTAAGGGAAAAAAGTTCCGGGAATCTGTGCACGGGGAGCGCACACACCTATATTGGAATGGATATGAGCAATCACTAGAAGAGAGAACTCCTTTTCTGTTGCTATGGTAAAGCACTCATTTCTCCTGATCTTGACCGCTTCTCTATTTGCTCAAGCAAAACATTTACTTCAGTGAATGCAAGGGGTTGTTATGGGATACTTAGTATAAGTAAGTAGGGTTATATAAAAATCATAGACCAGTTTAGAATCTGTAAGAGCTATAATATTTGTGCTTAATGCGATTGGTGCTTAATGTATAAAAATATATATGATCTGGATAATTTATGATATATATATATATATATGTCAGCATATAGTCAGTATATATTAGTCAACACCCTCACTGTCAAATATATACACTTTATTTCCAGTCTGAATTTGTCTAGCTTCAATTTAACAGCCAGCACTGGAAAATGGAGTGTATCAGTATGTACATTGCACCAGAGCTGTTGTATCAACTTCGCTACATGCTTTGATCCGTAGGTAAGCATTTTACAAAGTGTCCTGAGAACTTCTGTGTCAGCAGAATAAAGTGATCTCATGTTACTGCTCCTTCCAAAACTAAACCTGAGCATTTGGTGAATCCATTCCAAAGCGGGTGATCCAATTCCTTGTGTGAAGAGCCAAGTCCTTGTGTAGACTCCCTGGAAAGTGCTTAGACAGATAATACTGCACTTTCATGCTCTGCATTTACTGGGAGTTGAAAAAGAGCCAGTTTATACTGAATGTAAATAGATTTTGCCCATGTTTATGTTTTTCATCTATATATGTCTGAGAAGAAAACCCCAGAAACTCCATATTCACCAAAGGCATCTAATTATGGTATGTTCTGTACAAAGTATGCCTTGTCTGGTATTATTTTAAAAATCTGGATCTGCTAAACCTTAATATCCTGGGTGGATTGTATGTGCTACCATAGTATGTGAAGTTATAAAATATTGTTGTAAATGCTACTAGAATATGTTGTGAGGTGGGAACCACCTAAACCAGCTTTTCAGGTACAACAATGAAGTGGCCAGACATGCTAACGGCTCATCAAGGAAAGATTCCATTACCGGGGATTGCTTATTGTGAGGTTTCACTGTAAGAGGCATATTTGCAATGGGATTGCTTGACCAATGGGAAGCAGCTGCCATGTCACATGCATGGACTGTTCTAGCAAGCTGCAACAGACTACAAAAGGGGTAGCGTGAAATAATCACTGCCTCCCCCATCCCCATCTGCAGCACTGAGTTCCAATGGTTAATTATACACTGTGTAAAAAGCTCTTTCTTTCCCCTCTCCTGCACACACACTCCCGCACTGACCTGTTTTCTGTACCACAAGAGAGAGCAGAGTTCAATTAGTAGACATAGTCTTTTGGTTCCTGAATTGGAAGAAGGTACAGGCATGGCTGGCCTACATTTTGGAAGATCACCTTACATAACTCATCCCACCTATGACCAGGGCTTTGCACTTCTGCATGCCACGAATACTGTACCTCAACTCCTGCCTCCTTGCAACCCCCTCAGACTTTGGTAACATAATTTGTACATGTGTTTGTGAGCTCCATGGCAGACTTGAAAGAATGGGAAACCAGAAAATGAAGCTGAGGCCTAAATTTTCATGGTAGAAATAGGGAAAGGAAAATTAGGGAACATAGTGTTCCAGTGCCAGTGAGAAAGGCCATGGACAGGTGGTCTGGCTGGTTGGATGGACATGCTGCATGTGGTGTGTGGCCCTACAAGGGTGCAAATAGCACTAGGAGTTTTTTCTCCTTATCAGGAGAAAAGTTGGGCAAGTAGATATTTCCCCCCATAGTAATTCTGCAACCCTGTTAGTATCATTTGTACCCATAGCTCTCACTGGATAGGAGTGCTGGGAAGAAAGCATAGCTGTGGGGACAATGGTGATTCTATGAGCAGTGTTGAAAGGCCATGAATAAACCTCATTGAGCCCTCCTAGGAGGCAGGAGTACAAGGCTAGGAGAACACGGATAAAAATTCTCAGGGGCCAAACCAAGAAAATAATGGTCCAACTTCCTTTTCATAACAGTATCACAGTTCCCTATGAAACATGATGATAATTAGGTATACTATAGATTTATTGGAGCTTTGCGCTCCTGTAATGTCTTTGTTATCTCATTGCTCCAGCTACATTGAGGAACTTGCCTCTTTTACCAACTATCAATATCTGGATATTATCATGAGAAACACAGACCAAAAAAAGACTGAAAACACCAATATTCTTTAATGATTATTGGGATGTCAGTGAAAGCAGTTGGAATCATACAAATGGAGCTCATTTGTGGTCAGGGTTGGCCCATCAAGTACCTTCTTGCAGTGCTTATATGACTGAACACTCAACAACTTAGGTTTTCTTTAGGTTAGGACAATCCTTCATTTATATGTATTTAGAGAGGAGGAACTCAGATTCACCTTGGTTTAGGTAGGCAATCTAAAGAGAAGGGCAGTGTGCTGCGTGAGGTTTGATGTTTGCAGTTTGGTTTGATGCTCTGCAAAACTGTTTCCAGAATGCACGGTTTTCTTAGATAATCAGGAAAAACCTGCCCACACTAAAAAACCATCAGACCTGTAAGTGTGGTAATAAAAGGAAGTGGCAGCACACTCCATGTGAGCTGCCATATTATAAACAACGCTCATAAAACCTTCAGGGCCAAGAAAATATAATTTCTCTTGGAGCCAGGAACACTTTAAAAAAATTGTTTGGGAATGAAAATATGTAGATTCACATCTCATTGCTTAAAAATGAGATGCCTCCCTTCTCTGATATTGTAGATAAAAGTGAGCAAGCTAGCTCCATTTGATCAACAGTGCTTGAACAGCAAAACAAAACTATTAATTTTCTGTCATAGGTTGGGAATTTCACTACCAGTGATCATTCTTTACAGAGTAGTGTTGGTACTCTGCACTACTGTCCTAAATCATCTCAATCTAGGGCCAGGGCCTTTTCACCCCACACCCTAAAAGGTGCTAGTCCCACCCTACTCTCATTCCATATGCAGATACTCCCTACCCCCACCTTTATTGTAATACAGGGCAACAACAAAATATACTATTTAAGCAGTAATTTTTAAAAAGAGATTTCCAAGATTTCTCACCTTTAATGCATTTATCAGATTTTTTTTGATGAGTCTCTATCCCCACTTTTCTTTAAAGCCTTGAGGGAAAACCTGATTTCCATTTCATAGGCACTGTAGTAAGATTTTCCACATTAGCCTCACTCCAAACAAGCCATGGCTAGAAGAGGGCTATGTGGAGGTATAGCCCTGGAAGTTTCAATTAACACAGGTCACTTTCCTGGCAGCTATGTCCAAGGGGGTTTTTCCTGTCTCCCTTTTGGTTCTTGATTGGATTGGAAAAAGACAGTTACTAATCTTCTGTAACTGTTGTTCTTTGAGATGTGTTGCTCATGTCCATTCCATTCTAGGTATGTGCGCGCCCACGTGCACGGTTGCCAGAATTTTTTTCCCTTAGCAGTATCCATATGGCCAGCATGCTCATGTTGTGGTATATGAGGTGCTGCTGGCCCTATGCCCTCTCAGTTCCTTCTTACCATCAACTCTGACGGCAGGGACGGAGGCAGGTCATGGAATGGACATGAGTAACACATCTTGAAGAACAACAGTTATAGAAGGTTAGTAACCATCTTTTCTTTTTCAAGTGCTTGCTCATGTCGATTCCATTCTAGGTGACTTACTAGCAGCACCCTTGGAAGTGGGTTTGGAGTTCCCAGATGTGCCATCTGAAGCACTGCCCTTCCGAAGCTAGCATGCCTGCTGAACGATGGCATAATGGGATGTAAAGATATGGACTGAGGCCCAGGTATCAGCTTTACAAATGTCCTGTATGGGACCTGTGCCAAGAATGCTGCTGATGAAGCTTGAGCTCTGGAGGAGTGTGCCATAATGATCTCCGGTGGAGGTAAGTTCGCCTGCTCATAGCAGAGCCTGATGCAGGAAGATATCCATAAGGAGATCCTCTGAGAGGAGATAGAATGGATGAAAGGAATACCTACCACTGCAACAAAGAGTTGTGCTGTCCTGCGAAAAGCTTTGGCCCTCTCAATGTAGAAGGTTAGCGCCCGCCTGACATTTAGGATATGCTATCTACGCTCCTCGCTGGAATTATGCAGGTTGGGCAGGAATACCAGATGAGGCCACAGCTGCACCTTATCCTTGTAGAATATTGTGTATGACAGACCCGTGGTGATCGCCTTTATCTCAAAGACTCTATGCGCCGACGTAATAGCCACCAGGAAAGCCACTTTCCATGAAAGGAATGATAAGGAGCAAGTCGTTAGGGGCTCAAAGGGGGACCCCAACAGTTTTGACAAAACTAGGTTTAGGTCCCAAGGAGGGACTGAGTGCCAGACTTGGAGGTAAGGTCTTTCCAGACCTTTAAGAAATCTGGCTGTCATATGGTGGGCCAACACTGACTTTCCTTGAATTGGTGAGTGAAAAGCTGAAATGGACGCAATGTGGACTCTTATTGATGAGAGTGCTAGACCCTGTCCCTTGAGGCATAATAAGTAGTCCAGAATAGATTGTATCGAGGCCTGCATGAGCGGGATATTCCGATCCACTGCCCAGCTAGAGAACCTGTTTCATTTAGCTGCGTAAGACATTCTGGTAGAGGGTCTCCTGCTGCCCATGAGAACCGGGTGGACCTGAGATGAGCAGGCCCGCTTGTCTGCATTTAGCCTCTATGCCATTAGGTGGAGGGATACCAAATCTGGGTATAGGAGCTGGACGTTGTTCTGTGATAACAGATATGGCCCATGGGGCAGTTTCAGCAGGAGTGCAGTTCAGAGTTCCAGCAACGTGCTGAACCACTGTTGTCTCAGCCAAGCAGGAGCTATCAAAATCATGTCTGTCTTGTCCTTCTTGATCTTCAGCAGGACTCTATGGATCAGAGGTGTTGGTGGGAAGGTGTTCATGAGCGACCCTTTCCATGAGAGGAGGAAAGCATCAGATAGCACCCCCTCAGTGGTCCTGTGAAGTGAGCACAACAGGTTGCATTTCTTGTTCCATCTGTAAGCAAAAAGATCCACTTGGGGAGTTCCCCACCTCTGGAAGATCATATTGGCCCCTGAGGATGGAGTGACCACTTGTGACAAGGTAAGAAGGATCTGCTGAGCCGATCCACAAGGGTGTTTCTGGCCCTTGGTAGGTGTGACGCCATGATGTGGAAGTTGTTATGAATGGCTAGGTCCCACAGAAGCATATCCTCCTGACAAATGTTCAACGAGTGTGCCCTTCCCTGCTTGTTAACGTAAAATATTGTGGTATTGTCTGTTAGAACCTGTACCACTTGCCCCTCCATGTAGGGGAGGACTATCTGGCAGTATCAAGGCTATCACCTTGAGCTCTTTGACATTTATATGGAGATGGCAGTCTGCCACCGACCAAGTCTCCTGCATGCTGAGGTTACAGTTGATGTGGGCACCCCATCCGAAGTCCCAGACATTGGACACCAGGGCATGAGGAGGATGATAATGGAGTGCAGTTACTGCCAGTGACTGCCAACAGGAAAGGATAATGCTCGAACAGTAACTTGAGCCCTGCCATTTTAGCATTTATCAATACCAGACTCCATCACCTTGCAGATCAATTCCTTCTTCTCTTAGGGAAGATGGGACAAAGCAACCATCAGCTTCTGTATTGAAATGGTAGCTTGGAGGGAAGGAAGTGAAATACAATCAAATATACTTCCCCTTACCTGTGTAAGATTCTACTCATTCAAAATGAGCACTTTTTTTCATAGGTGACTAAATATTGTAAGTTTTTCATCACCATCAATCATAATAGAGAGTGGGACAGTAGATTTGTACTTGGGCAAGTAAGTTTTCCATAATGTGAAGGCTGAGTAAACCTTATGCATTAACCTTTTTAACATCAGTTATGCATGTGCTCAACCTTCAACCTTGTAAGAAACAGGAAACTCCAAAACATGACCAGGCAGATTAGGGGATCAGGAATACATATGCAAGTCTTGAAAGACTCCACAGTCAATGGGATGAGATGCCATGATTAACAGGTTATTATTTGCTTTTATCCTGGATTGTCCAGAGTGAAAGCTTGTTGCTTTCCAACTTCTTAAGTATCCCTAAATCTGCTTAGTTACTAGATTCTACTATAAAAAGTTGATTTCACACTGTTTATTCATCATTTCTTTTTGTCTTATAGGGCTAACAAGGTTGAAGAAGCCACCACCTCACCAATGGCCAAAATCAAGAGGCAACAGTACAAAAGGAAAAAAGACAGTGATTCTGCCAATTTAGTGAAAAAATCATTCAGAACAAGAACATCTGTAAAAGGTCAAATTTTGTGAATACAGGAGCTACTAGAATTTTAGTGATTAATAAATATTCATTGCAACTTTAGCTCCTTTTCCTGTTCACAAACTGATCTTTATTAATATGAATATATTCAACTATGCAAACACATTTCAGTCTATAGAGTGCTCCAAAACTGCTTGCTTTGACTATTCACAGTAAGACACTGGTCATCTGAGTCTCATGATATTATTTTTTAACAATGAATGGATGAGTGAAACTTTTTAAAAATAGTGGAACAAATCATGAATAGCAATAAAATAATAGTGGTTTGAGAACATCACAGTTCTAAGTAAGAGTTTTCAGACAAATCTGTTTTTTATTAAAATATGTGAAGCCTTCAAGATTTCACAAGTATTTTAACCAACAGTGGCAGTTGCTTGAACTGTCAAAACGAGGAACAAGATGGCCTTATGAATAACAAACTTGCATGTATAGACACAAGATATTTAGTCACTATTTGTGTTCTTCAACAAATTATTGACAGTTTTGCATTGAAACATACATGATATTGGAGAACATATACTGCCAACATCATGTTCACAGCCATTATCTGATGTGTTTGTTTAAAATTATTGTTTTATTACTTATGAAAGTAAGCCGCATTTATGTCCCATTTAAACAAATTAGTTAGATCAGCTAGTTTTTGTTAGAAGGCAGCTTTGTTTCCATGTCCATTCAATCCTTCTTCTGCTAAGACTGCCAACAAGGGTGCTAGTTGTGTTGGTGGTTTGTGTTATAAAATAGTCTGAGACCATCTACTCCTTTCACAGAAACTAAAATATTTTTACATTTCCACACTAGTGAAATAATTTTTTAAAAAAGATTAGCACTTATTGTATTTTTCCCTGCTATTAAAAAGTAGGATAAAAAGTACTGTAGATGGTTGGGAAAAATACATGTACACAATAATGCCAAAAATAAGACAAGGAAACATTGCTTCTCCTGAATGAACCTGAGGCTTAAAAAAGGTGACTTCTATTCAAGGGATTTAAACCCTTAGCAAGAAACGTGAGAATCCAGTAGAAGAGAGACTTTTAATTGGAAGGATTTTTTTTCTTTCCCTCAAAAGGCAAAGAATAATTGAGAATAATCTAAATCCTATTCTAAAAAGCATAAAACAAATCTGTGTGAAATCTATTCACATCCACTAGTGAGGTACAATGAAATCCTAAATGGGTACAGGCTAGAAGTTGTACACGTGCACATGTATAGCATATGAGAAGACAAGGTGGGAACTTGCTTGCACAGATACAAGACCCTGACC
Source organism: Emydura macquarii macquarii (assembly GCF_026122565.2). Classification (NCBI taxonomy): domain Eukaryota; kingdom Metazoa; phylum Chordata; order Testudines; family Chelidae; genus Emydura; species Emydura macquarii. The sequence continues at coordinate 3,770,327 of NW_027131527.1, forward strand.
CATTTCCGGGATCTATTCTACAAGGTGTACCAACGGTTTTGAAGCCCTAGGGGCTGTGGATGAAATAAAATTGGTCTTGTCAATTTACTGGCTTGGGGCCTGACCCGAAGTCTACTGAAGTCAATGGGAGTCCATTAATTTCAGTGGACTTTGCATCAGGCCTTCAGTCAGGCCCTTTATTAATTTTGATTGAGCCCCCTTCCTGGGACCTTAGAGACACACATCATATTACATGAAATGATGGAAATAATTCTGTGAACCCCTCTACTTGGTATATTTAGATTTGGGGTGCAGAGAAATTAATTAAGACAGATGGACTGCAACCTATTTCAGATTTCCTTAGGCTTTTTTCATTATTAAATTTAACTCTCTTTCTTTTCAGTCCACATTTAATTCAGTGTAACTTGTAAAGAGCAACTGACATCACATGAAAACCAAAGACATATTCTATACATTAGGAGCTCTCTCTTAGTATTTTCTCTTTTCATTTATTTATTTTATACATTAACAGGAATATCTGCCTAAAAATAGGAGTTGCAGGGAATTTAGCCACACATCACTTATTAGAATCCCCTGCATTGCCTTGAAAGCCTCAACCCCGGATCTCTGTCCCTTAGCAGTTAGTCTGCTACTGGTGCTAATTGGCTCAGCTACGCAATAGCATAACAGAGCCTGTGTTATCTTCTCAGCAGACATGTTTACACATCGGAATCTGCCCAAGGATTGCTTCCTGTGCTTTGTACAAAGTATTCCCTCCAAGATGCAGTGCAATTAAGTAGCAGTTACTTTGCTTCCTATCATTACAGAGTTTGAAATATTAACTCAAGCGTTAAGCAAAAGTTTTCTAATTAAATCTAATCCAAATGTCAATGAAGGTTATTGCATTTTAGAACAAAGCTCTCAAAAATGAAATATTTCTTATGCAATGCAAGGAAGTAATGTCAGCATGGAGGAATCTGGAGATCTATCACGGGGAGTGATTCTGCTCTCTTTAGGGAAAGGAAGCTTCTTCCCCATCTCTGTGAGGGAGGTTTCCCTCCCCACAATTGTACTGACTCCCAGTTCTGTACTCAGACCATACCTTTCTCAGATGAAGCTAGACTTTACCCTCACCCATAATCCAGCTGCTACCAGCAGAAATACGGATCAGGCCACTAGTGGCCATCACTGAAGGGATCTACTGCAAATGCTGGGTGGGATTTTTCACCTTGTTCTTCATCTGAAGTCTGAATCCTCCATTTGAGGGGATCATTTCCATAGCAGACATTCATGATGTCAGCAAAACAGTTTGACATCAGCCAGAGAATAAGCAAGAACAAAATCAATTATAAGCAGAATTGTTTTGGAACAGGATGCTTTTAAATTTTTCCCAGGGGGCTGAGTAGGCATTAGCACACATTTATAATCAATGGGATAAATTCCATCCAGACTAGTACATTGTGCCACCCTCGTGACTTCAGTAAAGTGGCACATAGTGTAAATCAGGGCAGAATTTGGCCCTTCATCTCAATCTTACATCCAAATCTTCACAGATTCTTGAAGAAAACCTAACAGGCAAAACATTCATGTTTATCACTCCTTCAGTCTGCCACTTCCCCTAAACAGCTCTGAGGCTCATGCAGATATTAACTTATCTCAACATACTTCTGAAGGGTGAGGCTCAGGTTGTAGCTGGCTGATTTGATCTTGTTCTGGGCCTCTAAGTGGGTCATGCCATCTGTGTTGACTCCATCAATGGCTACCACAAGGTCCCCCTGGTTCATGTGTGACTGGGCTGCTTTGCTGCCAGGGGTGATCTGTGAGAGAGAAAAGAAAAAATAGACTATTCTTTGTGTGAAATGGTTTCAGAGAACAAGTCCAGTCCAGAATCATTATGGGAGGGGTTTGTTCTTCACCCTCCTTGATCTCTGCAAATAATGACACTAAAGAAAGCTAGACACACAGGATGAATTCACCCTTATTCAGAGACCCAACACAAGGTCTTTATGTCACTTAAACCCTATTTTGGGCTTAAGTGATTCATAAACATTGTGTTGGCCTCTTTAAACAGGGATAAACTTCACCCTCAATAAAGGCACTGTTGATCCCCCTACATTTTCTGTATATATTAAAAAGTCCCACTTAACCCAAGATGGATACTATTGAACAGGTTCATATAATTAACTGTCATGTTATTTATAAAATGTGGTCTAAAATACTCAATACTTTTAACACAAGCCTGAATTTTGTCCAAGCAAACTCAATGGAACTACATTGGTTTACACCTGCTAAAAGATCAGGTCCATTATAAATACACAGATTCAAAAGTAATTCTGACCATGGAAAGGCATGTTCTACCAGCTCTCTCATATGCCGAGAGCGCATCCGTTCACCTACTGTGTAATAACCATCAGAACTGAATTTGTTTCTACATGTTGCTTGAAAGTGCATTTATTTTCACATGCAAAGTTGCCCTACATTTTGTGGCTACTGGCCCTACTCAGGATCGAGCACCGCTATGCCTGGGACAGAACATTTTAACAAATTTGTTGCCATTCTTTCCCTTACCACTGAACTTTCTCAAAATCAATGTTATTGTTTTGAACTGGAAACCATGGAAACCTTTGGTTGAAAGTACACACTCATGATTGGTCAATTCCATCCACAGGTTAAGAACAATTTTGGATTCCTCACAGACACTCAGCTCTCCCACAGCAGCATCCACAAATAAAGATTTCTACCATCTTCAGTTGGCTAGGAGACTCCATCCCAACATGGCAGAAAGTGACCTGGCGTCAATTATACACACCTTTGTAACTTCTATCTGGACTACAGCACTGTAATATACCTAGGCATGAGGGCATCAGCCCTTTGGAAACTACAACTACTACAGAATGCTGTAGCACATCTCCTCGGCTATGCAGGCTACCAACTGTACATCAAATCTGTCTTCTGCTCTCTTCTCTGGCTTCCCATAGAATATTGAGTCAAGTTCAAGGTCTTAGAGGCAGATTTTTAAAGGTACCCAGTGAAATTTTCAAAAGCACCTAGGTGCCTGACTCCCATTTATTTTAATGTCAGACTACCAGATGCTTCTGAAAATACCATTAGGCACCTTTCTTTTAGGAACCTAAATAATTTTAAAAATCAGGCCCTTACTCCCTCTGTTCCAGGCAATCAATGACTTGGACCAAGCATAGCTTTAAAAAAAAAAAAAAACAAACAAAAAAAAAAAACACACACCTAGAACTCCATGATGAAGACTGTTATCAACAACTCTGCTCCTCAGCCACAATGGAACTTTCCATCACAAAGGTAGAAGACAAGCTTTTTCAAGGGGCACTCAGACTGAACTGAACTTTCCCAGGAACTAGGGTCGTCACAAGCCTAAACACCTTCTACATCAAGTACCAGGCACCCTTCTTCTACCTGCCTTCTCTAATATACACCAAGAGCAGCATTTAAATTTCAAAACCAACCAAACAAAACCCCCCAATACTGCACACACAATTTTCCCCTGAGCAGAAGAAGAGAGAGAGCTAAACCACATGTGACAGATGTTAAGTCACATTGCTTAGTGCACTGCTAAGATGTTCGGCTACTATGGTAATGAAAGCAGTGTAAGTGCACAAATAGAATAATAGAACAAACATCAACAATGGAAAGTTGTCTAGACTTTAATGGACTACAACACACCAAATGGGTGAAGGGTGGACTTGAGGGACAAAGTAATTTGCAAAACAGGCATTGTAAATAATATTTAACCAGAATAGACCTAACCAGAGTAGGAAGCATTTTTAGCTCCTTATCAGAGATAGCTTTTGATGCCCTTACAAGAATAGCTATGTGTACTCTGAATGAAAAAATAGCCAAGGACGTGTTAAAACTCTCTGCATGTAATTTAAGGATTTCATTAATAATATAGATCCAGTCTCTTTTGTACTTTTTTGCTTTCATGGAATAGGAAAATAGTTAAAGTCAATCTCTAGAGAAAATAGTCTTATCCTACACTTTTTATGCTTCGTTCACTCCCTGTTAAGTTCGGGGCATACAAGAAACACGCTGTCTCTTCTCTCTCCCCTCCTTTTTCCCCCCTCCTCCCCACTTTAAAGAATAAAAGATTATTTGAGTAATCAGACATACTTTCCCAAATAATCCAATTATTGAAAGACCTTCTCCTCTCAATTCCCAATATAGGTCAGCAAATATAAGAAGAAATAGAATAGAATGGAGATGAGATCAAATAACCAGCCAGTTCAATCAGAATCAAATAATCGAGCAGGATTCCTAAATACCAGATTGAACACCATGGCTTGAGTGATCTCTTTAACTTCTTTCTTCACAGAAAGGAGGAGAGTACTTGCCAAGTAGTCAGACACCAAGATGTGAGCCTGGCTGATAAAGGTTATTAAAAAAAAATCTCTAGCCATCTTTTCTGTAAGACACCACTCTCCCCGCCCACAGGAAACTTGCCTGTTCTTGTCATAAAAATGTTAACTGTACTGTGCTGCTGAAACCTCCACACTCCAGACAGCAGACTCCTAGTGATCTGCACACCTGCTCGTGCTTACCAAGAACAAAGATTCATTGATGAATATTAAGCCTCTTACTGAAAAAGCTAGCCTAACTTTGGCATTCCCATTTAACACATAAACCTCTCCACCATGTCCTCCCATCCACTTTATGAGCTAAATAAACCTATGGAACAAGACCTTAAATAGTATGGACAAAAAGAGCTAAACAGCACAGTAAAGAGAACTAAAATGGGCTGATGGGCTTCCTTTCATCCAGTCCCAAATAAAGGCCTTCACTTTTAAAATAAGCCCTGGTATAGAAGGGACAAATTCTCTGCTGGTGTAAATGTGTTAAATGCTGTTGATTTCAATGGAACTGCACTCATTTACACCAGCAGTGAAAGTCTAGAACACACTAACTAAATCAAATGCATTCACATCATAGGGATTTGTAACGCTAAGATTCCTGGATGAGTTTGTGTTGTGCTCTGTACAAATCTCTAATTATGGCCATCACAGTCATCTTGAGGCCAAGAGCCATAGTAGGACCATATTTTAAATGTAACACTGCTCTTTGGGGAAGGGGTCACATTTGTGGCCTGTCAGTCTTGACAGCATCCATTTTATTTGAAAGTTAATGTACTGTTTATAAAAGTGAAGGGAAACAAGGATAGTGAGGGCAGGTTCTGCGCAAGACTCCTCCATACAGCTTTGCAGTAAACTTTTGTGTTCCAGTCTTGGGGCCCTATACATCTTTGCTAATACACTCTTCACGTGGCCATCAACATCAGTTATTCTAGCCCTTTGACTCTTCTGAGCAGATACTGCCAATCATGTTGAACTCTCACAAGCCATGGGGCGTTTCTTTCTCTACTTGTTGCAGCAGAGGTAAAACAGCATGATGTTCAGAGACATTTCTAACCAGTCTGTCTCATTCATACATAATCACTATTCTTTAAATTGACTGAAGTCCATTTTAAAGGATTGCACAGCATTTCCAACACTTACAGAATCATTTTTCAGACACCCACTAAGCCTATAAATATAAAAATGTAATCTGAACTAATTTATTAGATCTGTAACTCAGAAGTGTAACTGGCTTCCCTGATAGACTTCCAAATGACCCAAGAACATGCAGTTAGGGCTAGCACTGAGAACATTCAATAATCATTGTGGAGCAAAGTTCCAGCATATTGATGGAGAAAGTGGAGCCAGAACTGAACTGTCAAGGCACATTTGGCACTATCCTGTTCCCATTCTTAAAAAACCAGCAGAAAGAAATGGAAAGCATTGCCTCTCTCTACTGGTGCCTTCCCTTGTTCTGAAAATTCAGTTCTGGTCTCCTATTAATTAATGAAATAACAATGAACAAAAACTATCACGAAGACAAAGCCAGAAGTCCTCAATACTACTTTTCCAGGTAATAAAAAATTAAAAGTTTGCTGATTTTTTAAAGTAAGTTCATTTAGACTAAGGGGAGAGGCCTAAATGAAAACTCCCAGCTCCTCCAGACGTCACAGGTGTTTTAGGTCTGAACTTAGATCCTAATTCTGCAAATGGACCCTTTCTTTACAATGGGGTTTAATTGTAACTCTGGTTCTTAAAGTCACAAGCTTTGAATCCGCCCACTGACTCTCACTGACCAATCAAATCTACCTTAAAGATCTTGTCCTGACTTTTCAGACTCTGCAAAACAAGATCCTGCCTAAAACTCTGCTTTTGTTTCTTATTTTATCCCATTTTGCCCATTCTTGCCACCAATAATGACAGCCTCACCTTTCCCTTAATTTTCTTCTCTCACTAGTCTGTGTCCGCTTCCCTGCCTCTCTCACTAGGCCAGGAAAAATCTCATTTCAGTGTCCCAGTCCAACTGCATCCAATTAAAACTTTCTTGACTTTGAGATGCTAAATGAGCACTCAAGGAAGATAAGGCTATTGTGGAAAAACTAAATGAATTTTTTGCATTGGTATTCATGGCTGAGAATGTGAAGGAGATTTCCAAACCTAAGCCATTCTTTTTAGGTAACAAATCTGAGGAGCTGTCCCAAATAGGTGTATTGTTAGAGGAAGTTTTGGAACAAATTGATAAATTAAACAATAATAAGTCACCAGGATCAGACTGTATTCATGCAAGAGTTCTGAAGGAACTCAAATGTGAAATTGTAGAACTACTAACTGTGGTATGTAATCTATCATTTAATTCTGCTTCTGTACCAAATGACTGAAGGATAGCTAATGTGATACCAATTTTTAAAAAAGGTTCCAGAGGCGATCCCAGCAATTACAAGCCGGTAAACTGAACTTCAGTACCAAGCAAATTGGTTGAAAGAACAGAATTATCAGCCACAGATTAACACAATTTGCTGGGGGAAGAGTCAACATGGTCTTTGTAAAGGGAAATCATGCCTCACCTATTTACTAGATTTCTTTGAGGGGATCAACAAGCGTGTGGACAAGGGTGATCCAGTGGATATAGTGTACTTGGATTTTCAGAAGCCTTTGACAAGGCCCTCGCCAAAGACTCTTAAGCAAAGTAAGCGGTAATGCAATCTATATACTGTATACTATACTATACACTAGAATACTTTTCCCTTAATCAAAATATTATTGGGCATGGTCTATATAAAGATACCTCAGAAAACCTCTGTAATAACTTCTTTAGCTCACACTGAATTATAGCACAGTTTTGGGCTGCTAATGGTTGCAAGAGTCTTTATTCAGGGCTTCAGTGAGCTGTTTGCCAGAGATTTACAGAAAACTAAAATGCTCAGTCCTTCACAGAGCACATATATTTTCTTATCTAGCTGTCCTCAGTATCTATCCTTCCATTCATTTTCTTATAACTGCACACATTATGGTCTCTGGCATCAGAGAACGTAAATCATATTTCCTATACCTTTGCTGCAATCCCAATTTTGTAGTATTTCAGATTATACACCGGATTTTTTTTTTTTTTTTAAATCCCAGATGTTTTGGGAAGAATTGCTTCTTGAATAGGAATTGTATCTATTAGATTTCTTATTCACAGGTATGTTACCTCATCTGTAATGCTAGTATTTCTTTGATTCTGTAAAGATGTCCCTACAAATTATCACTGCTTTGTGTGTTCTTGAATTCTATTTTGTGCAGTTTTTTGGTCCTGCCCCACCTCCTAATTCAGGAAAAAAATATCTTGCTTCCCACAACAAGCACAAGCAATAAACTGAGGACGGCATATCTTTTACTATTGGCTACTGTGCTAAGCCAATTTTAATTACTCTCTCTTTTCACACTACTCTTTCTAATGTATTTCACTGGAAGTAACTTAGATCTCAATACTGTAGTTTAACTTTGTATTTTTTTACCCATTCAGCAAAAATGAGCCTGAATGGTAGAGTTTTAATTTGGTATGTACTGACTCAGTGGCCTGAAACCATTTTTGATATTCAGCAACTTAAAATAGCTTTGACTTTGAATGTGTCCTGAAGTTACAGGAACAAATTTTACTCCCGTGTAAATGATTGGTCTTGTCCTATTATTCAGTTAACTAGAATGTTTATAGCTCCCTACAGCTCTGTATATGTATAATATAGGGTTTTTAAAGCTCATTTTTTCTTAAGCTACTCTGTATATTTCTTTTAATTCAGCAGGCTCTTTTCACTACCACCTACCAGTGGCGGAACCCCCTGCAATAAACAGCATAATGCTGGATATCAGTCTGATGCAGCAGGTGCAGTCTCGTCTCTGAACCAGAAATGGGAAACTTTCACTTCCAGACCATGCCCGCACCTGACATGGTAGTGTAGTGCTAAGACGGAGGTTAGAGGTGTCTAGCAGGAACTGCACTTTCAGAGGTGCTACCCTTCAGATGGAGACATTAAATCAGTGATACTCAGACCTCAGCGGTTCAGGACCAAATTAGTGATCAACATTACCCAAAAGAGCCACAGGAATATGAATTCATTGTTTCATTTACTATAATACTATTCATATTTAAACAGTATGACGGGAAATATTTAGTTTTTATATATATATATATATATATATATATATATATATATATATATATATAAACTTAGATTGGTTAATAATTAAGTCACATGGTGTTTTAATATCATGTGCTGCAAAAGAGCTGCAGGAGACACATTAAAGAGCCACTTGAGGCTCGTGAGCTGCAGTCTGAATATCACTGCATTAAACCAAAGGCCCTCCTTTCTGCCTCAGTGATCTGTACAGATGGAAGTTAAAGGTCTCAAAACACGTTTTGGGAAGAGCAAGAGATAACCTCAATGTCCTGGCCACTGTTCTCACGTTCAAGACTGTATATGAGCCACCTTGACCCTGAGAGAGCTCCATGTGGGATTGCACCTCATGGAGCTACCAGGGCATCAGGAATACTCCCAATATCCCCTAGGATAGTGTAAAGCATTTCCAATGTACTGTATTGGCTAGCTCTTCCCTACCCTCTGTGAGTAGAAAGAAGCAGATCCTACTGTCACCGAAGTATTTTCCAGTACTCAGAGGCTGCATGATTAATTTATAATTAAAAGAAACAAGAAAGAACAAATGTGAAGTGCCCATGAAAAAGCAAAGTGTGAGACATCTCTGTAACAGGCTGCATCATCTCTGCCTCACAAAATGGCACATAGCCCTGCATACATGCAGGGTGCTTGGAAATTTAAAGATGTAGCATGCAAACACCAATGTCATAACAGATACATACATCACCACTATGGTTCAGTAGACTGTAGTAGGGGGTTGTCACACTCAATCATCCAAAATGAAATTTCATGGTTTAAAAATGCTATTTTAATTCTGCTCTCAGGTGTATAGGTGCCACTTCCACTGTAACAGTGATGTAGTGGGAAGCCACAGAGAAGTATATCTCTGCAAAAGAGAAGAATGCAGGACCTCAAAAAACAGAAGAGAGGTGACTTGCCTCAGTAATACCTGAATTTGTTTTTATTCTGGACAGAGAAATCAAACAAAACAAAAAAAATTAAAAGCAAAACAATTTCAACTTAAAGAAAACTGTCTGGATAAAAGAGATGTTAGTCTCGACAAAGAAATGATGTTGCTTTATCTGTTCCCATAGTCCCGAATAACAAGTAGTATAGGTATTGCTGAGGCTACTATTCACTTTTTACAGTGTTGCTGCTGCTGCTATTGTTGTTGGCTATAGTCTAAAATAGAGAGAGAGAGAGATTGTTTCAGAAAATATCAGAGACACAAGGTGGGTGAGGGAATACCTTTGGGGAAAAAAACGGTTATTAACCTTCCATAACTATTGTTCTTCGAGATGTGTTGCTCATGTTCATTCCATGCTTGGTGTGTGTGCACCACGTGCATAGTTGCTGAATATTTTTCCCTCAATGCTATCCATTGTGCTGGCTCTAGCGTCCTCTGGAGTCACATGCCAATGTGCCAGTATAAGAGATGCCACCGGCCCCACACCTTCTTAGTTCCTTCTTGCTGGTAACTCCAGCAGAGGGGTAAGAGGGTGTGTCATGGAATGGACATAAGCAATAAATCTTGAAGAACAGTTATGGAAGGTTAGTAACTGTTTTTTCTTTTTCGAGTGCTTGCTCATGTCCATTCCATGCTAGGTAACTCACAAGCAGTACCCTCAGAGGTGGGCTCTGAGTTCATGGACGTGCTGACTGTAACACTGCTCTTCCAAAACTGGTGTCATCTCATGCCTGTTGAATGATTGCGTAGTGGGACATGAAGGTGCACCAACAGCCAGGTTGTGGCGCTGCAGAAGTCTTGGATCAGTACCTGTGCAAGAAACACAGCTGACGAAGCCTGGATTCTTGTGGAATGAGCAGTCATGACAGCCAGAGGCGGAATCTTCGCCTGCTTGTAGCAAGCTCAGATACGGGCAGTTATGCAGGACAAGATTCTTTGGGATGACACAGATAGCCCTCTCATCCTTTCCGCTACTGTTGCAAAGAGTTGCATGGACTTGTAGAAGGGCTTAGTTCTCTCAATATAAAAGGCCAGGGCCCCATCTAACATCCAATGTATGACGTCAACGTTCCTCAGAGGTCTTGTGAGGTTTTGGGAAGAAGACCGGTAGAAAAATGTCCTGGTTGTAGTGGAATTGTGACACCACCTTTGGTAGGAAGGCCAGATGGGGGCGCAGCTGAATCTTGCCCTTGAAAAAGACTGTATAAGGGAGTTCAGACGTAAGGACTTTGATCTGAGAGACTCTTCTGGCCAACGTGATTGCTGCCAGTAAAATGACCTTCCAAGAGAGAAGCAGCTGAGAGCATGATGCTAACAACTTGAAGGGAAGCCCCATGAGCCTCAAAAGGACCAGGTTTAAGTCCCATGGGGGAGATAGGTTCGCGAACCTAAGGGTAGAATCTTTCCAGCCCTTGAGAAACCTGACCATCATCTTTGGGAACACCACCAATCTGCCATTCACTGGAAGGGGAAGGCTGAGATGGCTACCAGGTGAACCTTAATAGATGAGAGAGAGACCCTGATGCTTTAGGTGGAGCAGATAGTCCAAGATAGATTGCAGAGAAGATTGGGATGGAGAGAGATTCTATTCGGAGGCTCAACAAGTGAAACATTTCCACTTGGCCAGGTAAGTAGCCCCGGTGAAAAGTTTTCTATTATCTAGCAAGACCTGTAGAACCTGATCTGAGCAGGCCTGCTCTTCAGGGTTCAGCCATGAAGCACCCATGCTGTCGGGTGCAGGGAGGTGAGATTCAGGTGAATCAACTGGCCATGGTCTTGTGAGATCAAGTCCCGGCAGAGTGGGAGCATGAGTGGAGCTACCACTGAGAAGTCCAGAAGTGTGCCGAACCAATGCTGGCATGGCCACGCTGGTGCTATCATGATAACCCATGCCTTGTCCCGTTTGATCTTTAGGAGGATCTTGTGAACCAACAGGATTGGTGGGAAGGCGTACAGTAGGTGCTCTGCCCATGAAAGCAGGAAGGCATCGGAGAGGGAGCCCAAGCTGTGCCTTTGCAGCAAACAGAATTGATGGCATTTCCTGTTTTGTCTGGTGGCAAACAGGCTCACCCGGGGAGTCCCTCACTTCTGGAAGATGATATTGACAACCTCCGCATGAAAAGACCACTTGTGGGGAGGGGAAAAAAATGTGCTGAGGTGATCTGCCAGTGCATTTGGGCTCCCAGGAAACATGACACCTCAAGATGAATGGCATGTTTCATGCAGGAGTCCCACAGCCAGAAGGCCTCCTGGCACAGGGCTGAAGATTGAGCACTTCCCTGCTTGTTGATGTAAAACACTGATGCAGTATTGTCCATTAGGACCTGCACCATTTTGCCTGAGATCTGGGGAAGGAGCCCCTAGCAAGCTAAGTTCCCTGACATTTATATGCAGGGAGAGTTCTTCCTGGAACCAGAGGCCCTGGGTCCTGAGACTGCTAAGGTGGGCTCCGCACCCCAGGTCTGTTGCTTCTGGGGGATGGATCTGGAGTCGAGACTGGTGTATTTTTGGTTGTACTTTCAAAAGACCTGCCTGGCCGTGCTGGGATATCTATGAGAGCCCAACTGGGAGGCTGAGGTAGGAGGGAAGGGTTGGCATCGCTTATAACCCTTCTTTTTTATTTTGTCAAGTTCCTGGGTGGCTGCTGGGGCTAAAATGCATCCTGGAAGCTGGAGGGGTGTAAAGGCTCAAGAAGCAAAGGGTAGCCCTTGAGTCCTTGAAGCCATGAAGCTTTGAGTCCACCTGTTCAGAGAGGAGAGGAGAGGAGAGGAGAGGAGAGGAGAGGAGAGGAGAGGAGAGGAGAGAAGAGAAGAGAAGGTCCTGAACGGACGGCTGAACTTTGTGAGGGAGGCCAGAGGATTGGAGCCACAAACGGCACCTCATGGTGATTGGTGATGCCATAGTTCTCGCTGCTGAGCTGGCGCATCCAGAGCTGCCTGGAGGGAGGTCCTGGGCAGTCTTGCCAGGCCATGAATTCCTGCCTTGACTCCTGTGGCAGGGAGTCCTTAAATTTGGACAATCAGATTCACAGATTAAAATCATACCTCCCCAGCAGGGCCTGCTGATTGGAGACAGGTAACTGGAGACTGCTCATCAAATAAACCTTACATCCAAATAGGTCCAGTTTCTTGACCTTTTTATTCTTGGGAGTGGCACTCAGCTGTCCCGTCAGTCCACTCATTCTCTGCCTACACTACCAGGGATCCGGGGAGGGTTGTGAGAAAAGATGCTCAAACGCACTGGCTGGGCCATAGTATTTCTTCTCTGCCCTTTTAGAGATGGGAACGAAGAAGAAGGAGTCGGCCACAGTGTTCTGACAGCACCCATCACTGCTTCGTTAACAGGCAAGGCCACTCTGGATGTCGATCAGGCTGTGTGCTGACTCCTTAAGCTCCTTAACTTCCAGACCCATGTTCACAGCCGTTTTTCAGGAGCTTGTGGTGAGCCCTGAAGTCATCCTGCGGAAGCCCGTTACTAGGACTGGCGACTGCCTCATCTGGCGATGATGAGAAGGCGGCGGCCTGTGCTGGAGGTGGGGCTCCCTCCTACTCCTCTTCTATTTCCATCACGTCCATTGGAGTAATTTCCTGGACGTCGGCACCAGGGTTAGTACTGGATTCACGGTCCAGTGCTGGACAAGAAAAGGCAGTAGCCTGCCTTTCTGACACCGAGTATGAGCAGTGAGATGGGGGGCCTGGTATCAGGGAAATCGCCAAGAATTCCAGTACTGCCACTGCAGTGGCCTGGTGGTCGGGTGTTGGCAGGAAGGCTGGTGCTGAAGTCTGGTGTATATGCTGGGTACCAGTAGGTTCTGAGTGGAGCAAAGAATTCCCCTTTTGACTCCAAAGAGAATTCTTCCCCTGGAGACTATGGTGATGTAGAACCCGCTTCTGCCTTCAGCGGTGCCAGGGAAGAGGAGACCAGCAGCGAGTCAGTGACTGCTGTATTGAGGCCATGGAGGGCTTGCATTTGGATGGTGCTGCAGTGGCGGTCACTGCATCTTGCTCCTTTCTGTCCCTGGTTACCTTGGCTGATGAGGGACCTTAAGGGGTTGGAGGGATTGGGAGGGACAGCAGGTCCTTGGCCGCTTGAAAAGCCTCCAGGATTTAAGGGCCAACAGATGCCTGACTTCATGGCTGCTCCCAGGAGTCAGTGGCAGATCCCGTACAAGACTCAGAGCTCTATGTGGAGTCAGCTGTGCCATCAGAGACTCAGGGGAGGACACATGACCCAACACAGGTCTCACTACACTAGTCACTTCCCTCTTGTCCCTCTTTTGCACAGGAGAACGCCCTCTTTCAGTGCATTGTTTCTTTTGCCTCTTCCTTGGTGGGGGATGGAGAGTGGTTCTGGGAAGAGCATGGTACTAGGGAGCGGTCCACACAGATGTCGAGTTGCTCAGGGCCAATTTGGAGCAGCTCAGCTCTAAAGCTGGTGTGAGGGCTGTCTCCATGAGAACGGCCTTCAGCCAAATGTCTCTATCCTTTCTCGTGCGAGGTCTGAAGTCACTGCAGCTCTGGCACTTCTCTTTAATGTCAGACTTCACCAGACACTTTAGAAAGCTAGAGTGCGGGTCACTCACTGGCATCAGCTTGCTGCATGAGGCACATGACTTGAAGCCTGGGGACCGGGACATGTCCAGCCCCTGGGGCAAAAAGTCCCCCAACAATACGAGCAACTACTCACACTACTATATACACTAACTCTAACTTAGAACTATATACACTAACTACAATAACTATACAAATATGAACAGAGTAAGTCCAAACCACTGGGAAAGAAGCCCTGCTACAGCAAGAAGGGCCATTCCAACAATGATCACGGGTGATAAGAAGGAACTGAAAGAGCACGGGACTGGTAGCACCTCTTATCCCAGCACATATGCGCACGACTCCAGAGGGTGCCAGAGCCAGCCCAACAGATATCACCCAGGGAAAAATCTCCAGCAACTGTGCACGTGGCATGCACACACCTACCCTGGAATGGACACGAGCAAGCACTCGAAGAACTTCTGTTGGTGAGAGAGACAAGCCTTCAAGGTTATACAGATCTCGTCTTCATTTTAAATATGTCCATTACAAATCTGCCTTGACAATAACTTTGAATTTTCTCATTTATAATTTGATGTCTTATGAACTGATTTACCACAACAGGTAATGCTTGTTTGACAAAGTACAAGCAAATGACGTAGTTTTCTCAAGGTAAAAATTCTCACTTTCTCTAAGTGAGCTTGTTACATCTTATTTATCAGGTTACTATTCCATATTACACAAATAATGGGCCCAATCCTGCAAGTAGCTAACTACGTCCTGGGGAATGTTGAATGCCCTCACCTGTTCCTCAATGACTTCAGTGGGAATTGAGGACCCTAGGACCTTGCACAATTAGGCTCCAAATCTCCCCAAAATGCTGTGTGTTTTGGACCCAGAGCATCTCACTGCTACTAATGTATGCTGTACAGTATTCATTCTAATATGACTTAGGAAGGGTTTATAGCTTTCCAAGCCAAAAACAAAATAATACTTTGAAATCAGAAAGCACTTTAACACCAAGACTTAGGGGTGGGTAAACTAATCTAGATAAAATAAACCTACCATCTCACAAATGGATTTTCACATAGAGAGACCTCTTTGTGAGGCTCCAGAAAGCACTGATCACCTTTGTCATAATGCCACTTACTTTTGAGGCACCTCACTAAATCCAGGTTTTTGGCTGGGACGAGATTCAGATATTCCAAAATACCACACGACAAGCTGTTCTGGTGGATTCCATCCCAAAAAGAGTCAGAAGTCTGATCTCACAAGATATCCATCCTAGCTCAGAACCAAGGGGCTAAGCAGACCCAGTAATCTTTGGATAAACAGCCATTTTGGGTGCAAGAGAAAACTTATTCAAACTCCAAACCTTTGGAGATTCACCTGTAACTACACAGCCTGTGCAGCCAACAAGCTTGCTCAGTTAGCTGCCTATTTCTGTAGCTCTTTGTGGAAAAGAAATATTACTGTGTGCAATAGTTAAAACAGGAGAGGTGTGCTGATGCTATTGGTGAAGGAGCTTAGTTATTTTCATAGTTCTGCTCAAATTTGACACCACTGTAATGCTACTTAGCCAACATTTGTCCTCCGCTCGTCAAAGGCGGCACAGCACAGAATTCTCTGTCCCTGCTAGGCTGGACAGTCATCTCTGACAATACATTTTACATTCCATCAGAAAAATGTGAAATTTCTCCAAACCCAGGTAGCACAGGCTTTGCGCAACTAATGGATCAGAAAGAGACTCTGAGGAAAGCAAGAGAAATCTTGCTGTGGTCACTGAACTGTCACATACTGAGACACCTGCTTTTGCAATCAAAGGGAGAGGATAAGAGAGGCAAACAGATCCCATTTTCAAAAGTGACTTAGGCACTTCAATAGATTTCTTAAGTGCTTACATTGCTTTTGAAAATGACCTTGCACTCCTATATATATATATATATATATATATATATATATATATCTATTAGATTGCTTACTTCAACTCAGGTGGCTCTTATTACCTTCAGAAACATCTCACAGAAAAAGTACCACTTATTTATTTAAATTCATTGTTTCTTTTACAGGAGAAAAGTCAGAAAACCATGGAGGTTTGAGCACATACCTCTAGAGCTGGTCAACAAATATTAGCCTCATTTCTTTTCCCAATTGAAAAAAATTCCATTTCACAGAAATTCCATGTTTCACAGAATGGAACTGTTTTCTGGCCAGCTGTAGATACAACATTAATACGTGCACCCACCAAAGTAAAGTCTTCTTTCCACATCAGAGTGCAGATTTATCATTTCATTATGCTGTTTGGGAGAAACTAAAATAAATGCAAAGTAAGGTAAGCACTTCGGTCTCATCCAGACTGAATCAATGGTGCTCCAAGTAGGGAGTGAGATCTAACTTAGCTACATGCCTGGCAGACAGTCTCAGGAAACAATAGAAATTTTACAATTTTCAATTTAAAAACCTTACCTTTAAAAAGTAATAATCAAATATGTGCCTCAAAACCAGCTTAGTGTTGCACAGAGCTTTACAAGTGCTGTTCGGTTTATCATCACTTTTAATTATTTGTATTATGGTAGCACCTCCAGGCTGCAACCGAGACTCTGACCCCATTGCATTGGACTTTATGGACACAGAGAGGAAGGCTATGAAGGCCTTACAATGAAAACAGATACTGTCAAAGAGGTGAAAGGTAGCATTAGATCCATTTTACAGAACTGAGGCTCAAGGTGATTAAATGGGCTGGCTAAGATCATGCAGGAAGTCTACAGCAGAGCTAGAAACTGAATCTTGATTTCCAAACTCTGTCTAATGCCTTAATCACAAGATCATTCTTCCTCTCAGCTAACAGTACATTCTGATTTCTTAGGTAGTTTATAATTTTAATATACTCAGTATCTATAGAACAAGTGAAGCAGCAGATACTTGGGAAACTTCCAACACAACTTTGCTGTCCTTTTACAATGCAATATTATATATATATATATATATGCATTTCACTGAACAGTTCAGTCAAAATTGTAAAGGGCTGTGGTTTTGTACTGCACCTTCTATAGCACTGGAATCCGAAGAACTTTGCAACTCATATATATATGAGAGATATATATGACCCATTTATACTTTTATCTCTCATATATATAGAACTAGCCTGCTTGCTTGCATTATTATTAGAGATATTTTTCATATATATTTTGATATGATTGTATGATGAAATTAGTTTTATTCAGCTGTAATGCAAGGTACCTTCCAGGCCACATCCTGGATGACAGCTACTGTTAAGATATATATATATTCAACCTTTGGTTTAGATAGATGTAGAATAGGATAAGATATATATATATGGTCATAACCTTTACCCTAGACAGGTTACGTCAACCTTTGCTTTAGATAAGTATCAATG
Source organism: Emydura macquarii macquarii (assembly GCF_026122565.2). Lineage (NCBI taxonomy): Eukaryota > Metazoa > Chordata > Testudines > Chelidae > Emydura > Emydura macquarii. The sequence continues at coordinate 3,787,693 of NW_027131527.1, forward strand.
TAGGACAGGATAGGACTTATATGGTCATAACCTTTACCCTAGATAAGTCAAGAGACATTAAAAGGGGAAGGGGCTGTCCTGGTTACCAAGAAACTTTACAAGAACACCACAGAACCCACAATAAGCTAGAAATAACAAAGGTAAGATAAAAGACCACCTGAAGAAGGATGTGCATACGTCAATAATACGTACGAACCTAGTAGCCAATAGACAACATGCACCCCAAAAGTTTGAAGGTGGAAAAGCCAAGTATGGGCCCGGATGTAGGACACATATTCTTGGGGGGTATAAGTAAGATCAAATCCAGCTCATCGGGGCAGTCGACTGTCAGCTATCCTTGTTTGAAGTTTTATTTAGTGTTAAGATTTATTCTTTATTTTATATTCTTAAAGTTGTAATGTTAGTCTTAGTTTATAGCTCTTAGCTTTAAAGCAGCTCTTATTCCACTCAACTCCAACTTGAGGAATTAGACATCTCTTTCACCAAGTCCAGGAAGGGTGTGAGTATACTAGTATAAAGCATATCATAAATATATCTATCAAATAAGTCTTTACTTTTAAGATTGTATTAATCCATTATCAATTTGATTATTCATTTTATTTTCTCTATAGTAATCATTTGTTTATTATTTTTGTTGTTTTAATAAATTTATAAAATTATACAAATCCTGGTTATCACTGAAATTCTTCCTGTGTTGTACCCGGGGTCCTTATAAAACTTACCTGAAGCCTGATTTAGGACACGAACCTTAGGATCCTTTTAATTAAAGAAATTGGCAAACCTATTACCCTATTCAATAAATTAATAACTATAAAATCAGGCTACACTTCCATGACAACAACATGCATTTCTCTCTCAAACACCAAAAGCAGAGACAGTAATCAGCACAGCCATGTACTAGGGAACAGCAAGGGTTGCCATCAGTCCCTTACAAGGGACAGCCCTTATTTTTTCATCTCCGTACAATAAGATCAATAGTTGCTGAGTTGTACAAAAAAGCAGCAAGAAATACCCCTGATGAATGTAGATGATACTGATTTATTAATTATTATTATTATTAATATATTGATGAGAATAATGATGATGGTGTTAGTAGCAAATAATAAATACATTAATAATAATACTGGGAGAAGGTTTGGGGGAGGGGGGCACTAAGAAAACAGTCTTATTTTTTAAATACAATGTTGGAAACCGTAATACCACACAGAGCTTGTTAATTCAGGGTGTTTGACTTAGTAAGGTCCTTGGCTCAACATAGGAGGCAAATACATCAAAGGAGGATGACATTCTATCCATATATTTTGCGCCTTAATCCTTACATGAATGTGCCTGAATATCTTAATAAGCCAATGAAATCCATACAGTCAAGGACAGAATTTGGCCTCAATACTATTTTTAAAAGCTGTTCTTCTTGGCAGTATCAGCCATTCTAGTACATGCAAAAGGCTCATCAAAGGTACCTGGTCTGGAGGAACCACAGCAAGAAAACCGCTGTTCCACAGACAAAGCACTTCAAAAAGGATGAGGAAAGAGCTGTTAGTTTTTCTGTGGATGGCATTTTTCTTTTTTTTATCTGGCATTAAATGAATAACTGTAGAACAGTGAATAGAGCAGATGACTGAATCCAAGAAATTTACTTCAATTTGGGGTTTTTGATGCTTGCAAAATGAAATTCACAGGATTTTTTTTTTTTTAAAAGCCTGTGGGAAGTTAAGCAGAAAAATCAGTTAACCATCACCACTACTACATTCTCCAGTGAGTGCCTTGTGAAATTTCTTCATGACAATAAGTTTCATCCATTGCCTCCTGCAAACAAGAAACTCCAGAAGAAAGAGCTCCCTCATGATTCTAGGTAGTCTCAACACATGTGGTCAAACCCCACCCAACATATCTTCAACAGAAATCCCTGCTGCCCCACACAAATATATGATCTCATCATCTTGTATCAGAAAGCAGCAAGTCATATTTCATAGCAATCACAGAATATTAGGGTTGGAAGGGACCTCAGGAGGTCATCTAGTCCAACCACCTGCTCAAAGGATCAACCCTAACTAAATCATCCCAGCCAGGGCTTTGTCAAGCTGGGCCTTAACAAAAATTCTGTTATCTTAAAGCTATCCAAAATCAGAACTAGAAAGAGACTTCCAATGTACATTAGAAATGAGCTAATAAAGGGAAAGAGAGGAAGGATATCTAGTGGTTAGGGCATTCGTTTGGGACCTGGGAAGAGAGCTGAGTTCGGTTCCCCATTCTGTAACAGATTTTCTGTGCGACCTGGGGAAGTCACTTAATCTTTGTGTTTCAATTTCTAATGTGTAAAATGAAGATAAATATTCAAGACAAAAGAATTATGTTGTAAATTCTTTGAGGCAGAAATTGTCTATGTATAGTGCCTAACCCAGTGGGAACTAGATCTCATGTGGGCCTCCAGACATTTCTGTAATACAAATAATTAATTTAAAAAAACATAACGGGAATCCCAGTGCTTTACAGAGTGAAATATAAGACAGCGAGCAATATATCAAGATAAGCAATTGAAAACAGCGGTATAGAAAAGCCACATGGGTCGTAAGTCAAATGAATTTAGTCCAACAACAAAGAAAGAAGACATTGAGAGACTTAAGCAAAAGAGAAAAAAGTTGTTTTAAGACAAGATTTTAAATACGATGGAGATCAGGATACTAACTCTGATGTCCAATTTGAGGTGCTAATAAGCCTCAATTGACAGTGTTGATCTCAAAGCCAACAGTCTCAAAGTCAAAGGCATCAGTTTCAGACCCCGCTATGGTCCTCTGGCTTGTAGTATAAACTATAACCATATTCCTCTCCTCACAGTTGCCTCTATGTAAAGACCTGTTGGTTTAGGTGCCTGCACAGTGAAGGAATCAGAGAAAGTTAGAGGTCAAAGCTTTGCAGACAAAAAGATATTGGTCATGTCCCTTGGGAGGCTCTTTATCAGGCATGACCCTGTAAGAATGTGCAATGTGATAGTCCAGAGTGAAAAGGCACTGGGCTGTCAAGCTGGGCTTTTCCTGGACTGCCGCTGAGAAATGATAAAGAGCCATGCCTGTATTACGTAAAGGGAGATAAGAAGGTAATGCATTGTTTGTACTATATCAGCACGTAATTAGGCCCTGTGCTTATGCTAGCAGGTACTCTGATAATCAGTCACCATAAAAGACCAGAATGGAGAACTAAAAGTTAAATGTCAAAAGTGGTTAAATCCTTCCAGAGAAGACAAAATATAGGGTAATTCTGAGCTATGGATTTTGGAATAACTTGATTGCAAATACATTATCAAGTAGATTTTGAGTTAAAATGCCTGGGAAGATAGAAACTCGAGAAGGAAAAAAAATTCTCTCAGTGCAGGAAATAAACTCCTTCCTCCGGTACCCCAAATCTGACTTTGAGTACATGGATTTTTGTCTTTTTGGATGCTTTGCGTTTTTGGAAGCTTCAGGATTAAGAAACTTTACTGTAGCAAAAATTGCACAGACCTGAGTCTGCACCACTAGGTTATTATTAATTAATTATTATTATTCTGATTTGGTTGTGATTTACAATCACTTTGCATGAATATAAATAACTGCACAAACTGCAGGGCAATGGATAATCAATCTCTGTATCGGCAGTCTCCACCAATATATCAATAGTTCCTTTTCAAATAATATTTGGAAAGTGTGCTTTGGATTTACAATTTAGTGTTATCCTGGATTATAAAGGCTCCAATATCCCTGTTTGAAATGTTGGGCCTTGTCTGGTGAGTTTTAGAGTGTGTGGAAATGAGGGACTTAAAGCCCTGACTTGGACTAAACCCAAGGAGTCAAGGCAGCTATGGCAAATGTCCCCATACACCTGAGTCCTGTGGGGCAACACCCCAGCTATTCTAATCCCAAATTAAACAACTGGCATATTTTGCCATGGTTTTGAGACTGGAAAAAATGTACACTAAGGCTGAGGCCACAGGAAACTCATTTACCTCAAAAGAATTGGCTGGGTTGTATGCTATGCTGCAAGCACACAGCACAGAATGCAGACCTGCCCCTCACCGCATCTGCCACATTATCTGGTTACTTCTTCTATGCTTATTCCTGTGGCATTTGAGCACCTAGGCTGGGCTAGTCTACCTCTTATTTCTCTTTTGATTTAATTACATTCAAAACCTGATATCAAGAAATGAAATACTAAGGATAAAACTCAATTTAGCTCTTCATGCTAAAAAATGCAAGTTAATATACATTTAACACTGTTCTCAGATTTTATTTCCTAGATTTAGACTGCCCCAGATCATGCACTGATTCAGTTAAGCAAGCATATGGACAACCAGTTTGGCTAGAAGCAGTCCAGTGTATCTTTTTATTAAACCAGTTACATGAACATAACAAATGTCAAGTGTAAGTCCTCCACTGTAGCTTAATGGAACTGCAGAGAGGGTTTATAAAGGTCCTTGCCTTTCAGTACCAGTTGATGTACACAATATGAAAGGTAATTGCTAGCAAGGGATTGCTGTAAACAAAACAAAAACAAAAACAAAACAGTGGCCAACAATATACAAGGACAGACTTGGAGGGATGGGGAGTAGAAAAAGGACTATGGCAAACCCTGAGCAGTAAAGAGTTCTGAATATATTCAGAAGCATGTTTTCAGAAAAGTACAGATGAACTAGCTGGCAAGTATGCTGCTAGCAACAAGGCAGGAGAACTGTGCAGGGTGTCAGGGGAACAGACAACTCTAAACATCTGTTCAGAAACCCCTTAAACAAACCATGCAGGTATTATCACAGTTTGAAACTATGCAGTAACTACAACGAGAGTTCTGTAGCACTTTAAAAACTAACAAATTTAATTTCTGCAGGCATAAGCTTTCGTGGGCTGTAACCCATTTCATCAGATATAAGGAATAGAAATCACATAGGAGGTATATATATATATACACACACACATATCAAGGGAATTAACAACAATGGGGAAAATGGATGAAAGCAAAGTCCATTCAGTTAGAGTAGTTGAGGCCTATTCACAATCATTGATTAGGAGGTGAGAATGTGTTAAATGTGTTATCAGTGGCAATTACTTCTTGTAATGAGATAACCATTCCAAGTCCCGATTCAGACCCAGTTTGATTGTGTCGAGTTTGCAGATGATTTCAAGCTCAGCAATTTCTCTTTGAAGTCTGTTTTTGAAGTTTTTTTGTAGGAGTATGGCAACTTTCAAGTCAGTGACAGAGTGTCCTGGGAGACTGAAGTGTTCTCTAACTGGTTTATGGATGTTATTTTTTGTGTGTGTCAATTTATTCTTTTGTGTATTGAGAGTTTGGCCAATGTACATGACAGAGGGACATTGCTGGCACATGATGGCATATATTACATTAGTAGATGTGCAAGTGAATGAGCCCCTTATGGTATGGCTGATGTGGTTAGGACCAGTGATGGTGTCATTAGAGTCGATGTATGGACAGAGATACTGCAAAAGTGGGCAGAGCACTTTAACAACATCCTCAACCAACAATCATCTATTAGCAAGGAGGCAATTGATTGACTGCCCCAGATTCACAACAACATATCTCTGGCTGATTCCCCAAAAGCTGACTGAAACTGTGAGAGCAATTTACTTACTGTCAGATGGTAAAGCACCTGGAGCAGATGCTATACCAACATAAGTCTATAAAGCTGGATGCATGCACATGGCTTTGAAACTGACTGAATTTTTCCAGTCAATGTGGACGCAAGGAACTATACCCCAGGAGTACAAAGATGCATCCATCTTCACTTGTACAAGTGGAAAGGTAACAGACAATCTCGCAACAACTGTCGGGGCACCTCCTTGTCAATAGCTGGCAAAATTTTCACCAGAATTCTGCTGAATCGTCTTGTGTAGCACATTGAACAAGGGCTCTTGTCTAAGAGTCAGTGTGGCTTCAGGAATGGTCATGGGACAACAGACATGCTGTTTGCAGCTCATTAACTTCAGAAGAAATGCCTGCAAGAGAATTCCAACCAGTATATGACTTTCATTGACCTGACAAAAGCATTTGATACAGTCAGTCGGGAGGGCCTTTGGAAGATCATGGCAAAATTTGGTTGCCTGGAGAAATTCATCTAAATGATTTGGCAACTCCATGATGACATGCTCACTCGTGTAATGGATGACTGAGTCATCTGAACCATTCCCAGTTACTAGTGGAGTCAAGCAGGGTTGTGTGTTGTCCCCAACTTTCTTCAATACAATGTTTTCTGTCATGCTTACAGACACTTTTTGTGATTATGACACTGGGACTGGCATGAGATACTGGACTGATGGCAAGCTTTTCAACCTGAGGAAACTACAGGCAAAGACAAAGGTACAGGAAGTGACTGTTCATGATCTTGTGTTTGCTGATGACTGTTCCTGGAATGCCAAATCTGAGTCTGACATACAATGGAGCATGGACTACTTCTCTTCAGCTTGTGACAATTTTGGTCTCATAATCAACATAAAAAAGACAGAAGTGATGTACCAGCCTGCACTAAGGAAGCCTTATGTGGAGCCTACTATCACATTGAATGGCCATACCCTCCAGGCAGTGGACACGTCCACCTACCTCAGCAGTACACTGTCACATACAGTTCACATTAATGATGAATCCAATGCCAGAATTGACAAAACTAAGTGTGGCCTTTGGCAAACTAAGCGCAAATGTATGGGCGTGTATAGGCACTAGTCAACAAACAAAACTTTAAGTCTACAAAGCCATCGTTTTGCCAACTTTGATGTATTCATGCGAACCCTGGATGGTGTACAGATGCCATGTTATGAAGCTGAATCACTTTCACATGGGCTGTCTGGGGAAAGTGATGAGGATAAGACGGCAAGACAAGGTTCCAGATACTGAGGTTCTCATATGTGCAGGTATTCCAAGCATCCATACTCTGTTGATGAAATCACAGATGAGATGGGCAGGCTATGTCACCAGGTCAAATGACTGCCAAAGAAGATCTTTATGGTGAGCTAAAGGAAGGAAAGTGCTCTCAGGGAGGCCAGAAAAAACATTTAAAAGACTTCCTCAAGGATGAATAATAATAACAACAAAAGCAACAGCAAGAAAATACTCTCACACACACGATACCCCAAAACCACCATGATCATTGGCCACTATGGTCTTGACCTGTGCAAACAAGAAAAATGATTTCTGCCTCGAACAAAATCCTCTGAAGTACCAATTAATCTTCTCATTTCTTTGACCTTCGTATCACCCTGTCTCTTCAGTGCTCTTTGTTGCTCCTCTCCAAATGCTTGAACAATAATACAGCTCAATATAATTTTTTTTATTTCCACAAATTACTGATAACTTTCGTAAGTCATTTTACAGATCACTTTACTGCCATGCATGTGAATTAAAGTCATCAGTAACTAGTGGAAGTAAAGAGATACATCTCCCCAGCCCACTTGACAGACAATTATAGGCTTATCGTGTACCTAATGTGAGGGGAAAATGAATGATTTGTGAAAGATTATGGAGTTAACCCAAAACCTCTTTTGGGGGATCAGCCTAAACTGCCAAGCACAAAATTCAGGATATTCCCCTAAGTAATCTGTAAGGAATACATAAAGTAGAAAATAGCATGTTAAGAGTTCTAGCCCTATCCTTACCATATCTTGCTTCAAAAGTATGATACTCAGATGGTTTAAATCAGCATAGCTCCATTGTGTTCAATGGTACAAACCTTAAATGAAGCATAAACCATCTGAGGATAAGGCCCTTTAGTCCTGGATAATGTAATGCTCCTCTCACAAAAATAATTTTAACTAGACATGAAATATGACTTTCTTCATCCTCTATCTTTCTTCCCTAGTGACTGTGAAAAATAAGTTTGTCTCCCCATTCACGAGACTTCATGGACCAATTTTATTCTTTGGGTAAATCCACAGAGTCAGTGGACTTATAGCAGGAATGAATTTGGCCCAATATCTTCAACCACTCTCTATTTGGAAATGTTGTGCCTGACCTTCAGTGCAATGCTAAAAACAGATCTTGTCTGTCATCAAGAGCCAGTGAGATGTCAAATAAAACAGAAGTCACAGCTTCTGCAACGAAATTCCAGAACTGCCCATCAAAGGCTTGCCAGCAATAGCAGCATCCTCTAACTCACTGGAGTCAATGTTTTTGTACTTTGATAAAAGAAGAAGAGGAAAGTATATCAAGTTCTGTATGAGGGCTGTGACATTTGTGATATAGCATGTCAGGAAGATTTAGGGCCCAATCCTGAACCCTATAAAGCCAATGGGAGTGTTCCACTTGTATCTTGTTCTAAACTCACAGATCAATTCCACTGAAGCCAATTGTTTTGCAACCACTTAAATCAGGGATTAATTTGGCCCAAGTCTCAACTGATATACAATTTACCTGACCAAAATGTTACTCATAAAAGTAACTATTTAAAATGACATTTGGCTAAGTGTTTAAACATCAATTTCACTCTATGTCATTATGCAGATGTTGTGAGTGAGTAGTAAATGGGAAGAGAAGGCTGTTTTTCTTCACTTTTTCTATTTGTGTGTTTAAAATGAAATAGTGGATGAACTTGGTGTTTATTTTTTTAAAAAAGGATTTTTTCTGGTAGCTAGAACTAAGCAGACTTTAAACTTCCTCCATATGCTTCTATTATTGCCACATATTCCTGACTTGCAGTACTCCTCACTGTTTCAGACCTGGGTTCCTGCATGTTTATCAATGTACCTCAATCCTAATCTAAGCCTCCGCTAAATATTCCAGTCTTAACAGAAATGTTATGCTTTGATTGTGCCAAATATTGATGGTTTTATGAACATTAGGTTGTGGGGTAAGAATTATCAAGGTCATTTCCACTTACAAGCTAAGCTAGGATCTAAAATCAAGTCTCCATCAGTAAACAACTGGCTTGCTAACACGACCCCATCCCTGAATGCTTATTCCACTTCAAATGTTAATATTGTTTGCCGAAGCTTGATATCATTGCTCCCTAGGTGTGTCAGTACTTAATAGAATTCAGAAATTTCAAAGCTTGTGCAAATGGAAGAAGGCTGGCAGAACGTTAGAGCGAAAGCTCTAATTCAATCTTAACTATGGTGGACTCCTATGACAAATTTGGCAACATGTGCTTTAGCCCAAGGGCAAAGTACCTGTTCTTGTGGAGGAGATGATTTAATCTTGTGGCAAGGCACCTCCTTTGCCTGGCTGAGCTCAGGGCTTCCCCATCTGGTGGTGAGAGACTGGAGTAAACCAGTCCCCCTCTGGAGAGTTTTTATTCCTTACTTGGGTTTTATTTTTCAGTATTTTACAAGGTAGGCCTACCTCTAAGGAGTGCTCTTTCTGCCAAACCAAAGAAACAAATTCATAATACAAAAAGGGAATACCTTTCCCTGTTGCCTCTGTGGGGTGTTGCTTTGTTATGGTGGCTTCTGAGGGCCAGTCCTTCCCTAGTTGACCTGAGATAACATCTTTTCAGCTTATAGGGAAAAGGGCCTTTACCATTCTAGGGCTGATATACCTGCCTTCCACCATTTACGTCAACCTCTCCTAGCATTGGCCAAAGCAGTCATCTATAAAACCAGGAAGAGGATGTTGACTGAGGGACTGCTCTGCGACTGTGGGGTCTATTTCTGTTCCTCTGTTCATTCATGTATCTGGACAGAGTTCCTCTGGGCCACATCCGCTGGCTCCTTAGACACTTTTGAGGAGCAGTGGGTGCTATCCAGGGTTCTCTGCTTGGTTTCCCCTTCAGTTTCCCTACCTTTGACCTTCACACCTGTTCCTGGGTTTTTTTCCCATTTGTTGTCCCCCAGAATTAGTTGAATCTCGGGCTCGGCAGCAACTCCCCTTAGGCTGGGAAAAGGGCCTTCGGCGGCACAACCCAATATGACCACTTTCTTATAGCTGTCTGCTTTGACTTTGTCACAGTCTGTAATTAAACTGGCCCTAAAAGGGTGAAGATAGGAGTTTGAAGGCATGGGGGAAGGAGGAGAGGATAATTTTCAAATAAATCAGATATTACAGAAGGGCTAAATGGAAGTTAAGGCAATTTTAAGTGCCATTAACACACAGCTCTCCATAAACAGAGGGGCACTGGCACTCTCTCTTTTTTTTAATTTCACACCATTAAATTGAGAAGTGTCATGGCATAAACCATTTCGAATACAAAGCCATGCAAGGTACCAGAAGAATTCTCACAAAAAAGTTAAACTGTCAAGAGAGACTTATATTCATTTGAGAGTTATTTATTACTTGTATTATAGTAGTGTCTAAAAGTCTAATATGAGATTGGGACATCGTTGTGATAGGCATTATATGCATACTGTGAAAGACTACCCCTGTTCTGAAGTCCAAACAGACAAGAAAACAAACAGATGGGGAAAGAGACATAGAGATGAAGCAACCTGCTCAAAATCCGAGCAGGGATCAGCACCCAGGCCTCCAGAATCCCAGCCAAGCACCTTATCCACTAGCCCATCATTTGGCAGGATAGATGAACTGTTATCTATCTAAAACTATCCCACTGGAGCAGGCCAAATATTTTACTTATTCTTGACTGAAACAAAAGAAAGTAACAATACAGAGTAGTGTACAATGTGGCCAAAAATAAGAGAGAAGGATGTATATTTTAAATCAAAGGGCTGTATGACTCATATAGACATATCAGAGCAAGCTGGAGAGGTTTTTATGAACCACTTAAATCACAAGATAAAATTCAGTTACTGCACAATATATATTTAATTGGGGGGTGGGGGAGGGCGTGGAAGGGGCTATTTCTTGGGTGCCAACCAAAAATGTGAAACAAAAGCCAAAACAAAAATATACCAAAGACACCAAAAGTCAACACTATCCTCTGTATCATCCATTTATTCTAATGGTTTGCTGTCTTTCTAAATGAATGTGCTTTCATTTGATCTCCTATTTCCTAACTTTCATCTACAATAATAAATCTGGGGGCTTTGGAGGTTTAATATTTCAGTTTAAAAATAAATACATTAGAAAAGGTTTAGACCTCTAACTTTCACATTTTTAAGGTGGTCACCCTTACCCCTTAAAGCCACAATCAGTCAGAAAGATACACGTAAGTAACAAAAGCATAGAAATATACTAACTTTTACTGATTTTCACTTTAGCAACTAAGTATGTCAAGATAAGGGTACAGTAACAATTTCACAAGAGAACACATATCCTGCTCTTGTGCTTTTTGTCTAAAATGGCCCAGATGCACTCCTACAAATTCAGGAGTTTCTATTCCAATCCATGATTAACATAACGTTGTTGGGTTTTTTTGGTTAAAAAGTGTGGTTTACATGGAAAAAAATTATGCTGAAGAGGACTGTATCATTCTGTAGCTCGTTGAAAGATAAGGCAACCTTGGTCAGACCCATGGTCCATCTACTCCAGTATCCTGTTTCTGATAACAGCCAAAACCAGACGCTTCAGCAGGGTAAGGAAAGTTTCTTCCTACCCCCTAATTTATAAGTTGGTTTATATCCTAAGCATGAAGGTTTATAGCCCACTAATCTAAATTTTCTCATGAGACTAGGTTTAGACCTAAGGCTAAAATCTCCAAATTTGGGAGTCTAAACATGGATGTAGGTGTTTAAGTTTGAGAATGCCTATCTTGGGGCCCCAATCTAACGTCCTGCTGAGGACAATGAGAGCTGGATCAGGCCCTATTTTGACAAAAGTAATTTATTTCTTGACATTCCTCTTGCCTAAATTTCCTCAGATTAAAGTTAATTGGACTGTCTGTTTAATAAGAGACACACAACATATAGGGTTTTTTTTTTAATTAAATGATATTTAAAATGGTTTCTCTGCTTCAGTTTCCTCATATGCCCAAACATTTAAGGGTTTTATGAAGCAGACAAATACAGAAAAGTTACTAAAAACTCAGATTAAATATTTGAGTCAAACGTTCAAGTCAATGGAGAGAGAAGACACCTACATATCTCATAAAATAGCATGAGACTCAGATACGGCCTTGGTTTCCCTCACTATCATCTCCGACTTGTATGTGTCTATTCCATATATAAAAATGTAATACTGTACAAGGGAGTGTCCTGCCCCTTTCCAGGGCAAGCCTTTAGGACACACTAACCCTAGGGAATTGTGAGTGGAGGGGATGAAAGCTCACATTGCAGTTGCCTGCATTGCACCTGTTCAGGGGATAAATAAAGCATTTCAGTTCTAGTTTTGGTTTCATTCACTGCCAGCCCCTTGATATGTAGAGGAAATATATCCCATCTCCTCAGTTTGTCAATCAAATTAGAAATATGAATCTAGTACTGTGGGAATGATGATCTCTTTTTGCTCTGCCTTATGAACGCTCTCATGCAGAAACAACTACTGCTTACCCAAAACTTTACAAACGTTATAACAGACTAACAAAGCCTAACATAATGCTCTTCCATATTATTTGAACAACATGCATTGAACAAGGAAGTGTATTTATTGATTTCCAACTCCTTCCCATTTCTGCTATGAAAAAAGGGGTGAGAACCAGATCAAAAAAAGTAAGAACAATATCAAATGTAAAGGCTCTCATAAGTGTGCTTAACTTTTGTTTCCTTTTTGTTTTTTCATTTTACTGTGCCTCTGTGCTTCCCATACCATGAAACATTTCTTTGTGCAAACTACATAGAGGAAAATATGTTTGATATACTAGATTTATGCACGATCATCTAGAGCACAATCCAATGTTCATTTAAGTCAGTGGGAGTCTCTTCACTGACTTCATTGGGAGTTGGATCAGGACTGTATTGATTCACATGTGAATATGAAAATGATCATTTTCATTTATTTGTAATAAAATTTATATATACACATACACACCCACACCTAACCATTAACCCATTGTGTGTCTAGTGGTTGCACCTCCCTCCCCAATCTTCCTCGTCCTCTCCTTCTCTCTCAAAACTCTTCACCTTTATCCTGAAATCAACTGTAGTGCACAGCCCCAGCACAGTGAGTGAGATGGCCCACTCGGTTCTGCCCAAAATGAGAAGGAGCTGTGAAAAAGAGGTACCTGACCAGACAAACCAGATGATATCCCTGACCAGGAAGATGAGCTGGGGTCTAGAACAACAACTGTCATGGCTGACCTGCCAGCCCAAAGCATCTGTCCTTATGTGGTAAGACTCCCTGTATCCTGAGAACATCAATAAAAGCTCTATTTCCCTCTTCTTTACTATCCTCTTTTTTCTCTTCCTTCTTTATCTGTTTTATAGAAAGCAAGAAAGTGACCATCATTCCCAACACGGAATTGAACTACAGAACTAACTCCTTTCTTACCCACCAAGAAGAGAGACTGAAGAGAGATTTTAATCAATAGTCGTGTTAAAAAAAAGATTTTGATGGGTTTTGATTGTTTGTTTTGGATAATCAATTAAAGTTTCAATGCCCTTTATCTTGTTTTGATTCTTTCCTTGTGTGTTTCAATCAATAATTCCCTAGCTTTTGGCGTTAATTTTATAGTGTGTTTGCCTCAGTACTAAGCAGGGTGAGGTCTCTGTATACCAAACCTGAATCTTGTTTAACACTGTTTGATGCTGGACAGTGACTGGGTTATGTTAACACCTTTAAGTTTTTGGACTCATATTCCATCTAAGTTAACAGAACTGAAGTCATGGGGCTGTAGAATGGGTTGGGGTGAGGAGAAGGATATGGGGCTGGATTCTACAGGAGGCCTGAATTGGGGGGAATTAAGTGCTTCTTTGTTTGAGGCATCAACACGTGGTCTCTTCCCAGCTGGGAAGCCTGGTGTCTCTCTGTGGAGGTTTAAACTCATAAAGGGCTCCCTACAAAACTGCTACCCTGGCATGCTGGGAAATCTAGGCAAAAGCAGGGTGAGGCGCCTGTGATGCAGCAATGCTGCAGTGCAGGGATACTGTGCAGCCCACACAGCTGGATTCTCCTACCCCAGTTTCCCTGCTCAACCACATTCTTCCTCCACTCCTAGATCATCCAAGACCCCTATTGACTCCTTCCTCCACCACACAACTTCACTCCACCTCTCCAGCACTCCCAGTACACCAAATAGCAACACTACTTGGGGAAGTGAAGAGAATGAACAGCCATGTGGCGGGGGGAGGGGATTGAGTGGAGCTTGTTCTAGGAGAAGTCCTGAAGTTTGGAGAGGTTATTCCCTCTGCTTCTCCAATCCGCAAACCATTCTCAGCTTGAGCCTTATTCCTCTTCCACCCCCTTCATACATAGCCTTTAAACTTCATGGGCCCCCACTCCTGCTCCTCCTACAGTCCCAAGGACATACTTCCCCCAGATCTCTACTGAAAGCCACATTCTTGCCATTCTGCCTCCCACATATCAATTTATAAAAGTTGAACATTGGAAGGAAGTTGAGGGGCATGGTGGGGAATAGGGATGTGTGGATCAAGGCTAGAAGAGGCAGGCAGAGAGTGCAGCATGGATAAAACATGTTTCTATTGGTGGAAGCCTGAGTGGTGTAGGAAAGGGAGGGGTGCAGCTCTGCATGGAGCCAAAAGGAGGATATTGGGTATGGGGGTGAGGAAGGAGGTCAGCAGAAGGGAACTGCATGCAGGGTTCAGGAAAGAGGCCAATAAGTGACACCAGTGCTCTGCTAAAAAAAATTAAAAAATTAAAATAAAAAGCATATACACAGTAACATTGATATCAACACATAGTTATTTTAAAAATGAGAAACTTCCACCCAGAAAAACAAGACACAGAAACATAAGCAGTTGCTTTTGAGGTAAGGGTGCTAGACTGAATATTTCACCAGACACAAACTAAACATCAGGAAATAAGCACATGACTCATTCAAATGCCCTCCTCACTCCATTCATCAGTTCCCCTTCTCAACCTCAACTACTTCCTTCCCACCATCTACATATCTTCACTCTATCCTGGAGTTACCAACACACAGTTTTAACTATGGCCATAAATACAATACACTGACAAGGCATACATTTTAATTCTGTAAGTGGTACATAAAAAATTACGTTAACTTTAGAACAATCAATCACCATTCACATGGTTTCTTTAATGTTTAGGAAAGCATATCTTCCTGATGCCACTATTTACAGTATGATATAAAGTTCTCACTTTCTAAAGCATACCAATACAAAAAAATAAGGGAATATATACAGTAAAATTTATGGAAGCCACACCAGATCTACACTGTCATCAGAATACACAAAGGATAAACATGATCAGAGAGTCTCCCTCCATTTCCCCTGTGAACAACACATTTAGTTAGGTAAGAGATTTTGTCCCAAATAATTCTTGACACTATAAGTGGCATGGAGAAATTTGATTAATACTTCCATAGAGGGACACCACATTCAAACGCTAACAAAACAATCACCTCACAAAAAGGCTTTTGTAACAAAGGCAACTGACAAGGGAGCAGAAAGATGTTTGTCTCTTGCAACTTTTAACAAAGGTTCAGAAGAAGCATGTTAACTTGGTTTCTTAGTCCAGCCAAGTTCATCCAACTCTGATTAAAGATCGTCCCTTGGCTTAGCTGTCTTTTTTTTTTTTTAAATCACCCCCTTCAGAACCACCTGCTCGTCATCATTCTGGAACCAGCTGTGACTAGGCTAGAAGGGAATGCTGACATTCTCAGTTAAAGGACAACTCCAACTGACCCCCCAGGATGAAGGGAAGGCAGCCCAAATGAACCCTAATACCAAAGCATTCTAGATTTGGCACGATGTGCAAGAATCTGGGGTTACAAGATGTATTTTGGGAGTTCTGGATGCCCTATCCCAAACAAGCATTCCAGAGGTGTGAAGTAAATGGAGAATTAGCTCCAGTTCAAAATAGCTTCCTACACTACAGGATGCTTTAAATATAGAATGTCAGTCCCCATAAAGGCTTTAGAGGGGTGTACTTGTGGCCTGGGCCAGGTACAGGTTATATCACGCCTTACAGTTATTTGTCTCCATGCTGCACGAAGAGTAATTCTGACCAACACTGGCTGTACATCAATGAGCTATAGGTAGTTCATAATTAAGTTACAGCCTTGAGATGCTAATCTTTTAAGTGAAAAAGGTTTTGATCAGTATTAACAGCAAGGATGGCCAACCAACAGTAGCAGCGAGAGAGCCAAAATAGCCCAGCAACTGGCATTTGGACTCAGAGCAAGGCAGACAGGATGACGCAGTCCCAGTATCATGAAAGGCAGAATTCTTCCTAATCCATCAGCTGCCATTGCTACAAATCAATGTGTTTGGAATGATTTTGAACAAAGAACAAAACCTATTTATTCACAGTATTCAAGTACAGGCATCCTCTGATATAGATGCCACCAACCCTGGCTATGTGTGTGGGAGGTGCAGAAAGTAACTCCGTCCTTGACAAGGGATTTGCACAATTATGACAGCAGCACATTTGGCCTGTCAGGTTTTCCTGATGGGAGAAGGGCAAGATTTCATTGCTGCCATGGAAAAAATGACTACCTGCTACCCCGTCAGTGAAAAATAACAGGAGTCATTTTATATTAAACAATTCAAGACGCCATTTAGAGCTATTAGTTAATAGGTTGGTGGGTACTTATTTCCATGGTACTCAACCCTAGAGATAAGGATGGAGATTTTTACAGTTGCTTGCATGGAAGGAATGGGAGGGAGGGAAAAAAGGGGGATTTATTTTTTTTTAAGACATAAAAATGAACACACAGGAAGTGCCAACTATTTATGTTGCTTGGGGGGAAGCCTCCCAACAGAACATAGAAGTGGTTTTTTCTTTTCCGATAAGACCCAGAATCTACCGCAAGACTAAAAAGATCTTTTCTGGGGTCTTAAAACTGAATAACTTTTGAATGCAGTTCCCAAAGAATAGCAGTCTCTAGCAATGGACTGAGGGGGCAATGCTTAGAGGGTATATGACCTTGCTATTGTTTTACAAGAAGTTCTCATTTGATTTGGACTCTTAAGTTATGACAGTAACAATGGATAAAACATTTTTGTTTCAACATCTGCTTGAATATATCACTGTGTTTGTGTTGATTTGAGCTTTACAGCATTCAGTGTACTGAAATACAAACAATGTGATTGAACAGCATACCATAAACAGTCTAAAATTATCATCTGTGTACAGGCATTAATTCAGTTTCTTACTAAAACACTTATTGAAGATTACCAAGGTTTTCCATATTAAGCTCTAATTGAAGAATTTAAAAGATTGTATAAGATCAAATTTTTTATTTCTAGGGTAACCTTTTTAATATGCAGACTTTAATTATAATCCAAGTAAGAAGAAATTTTCCTTTCATGCACTGTCCTCCCCTTATGTACAAACCATCCATTTTCAGTTAGTATTATTCCTCCTAATTCATATTCATATAAAAAGGTGGCATCTCATTTTGTCACAAATTAAGCTTTTTAATGCCTCAAGGCTCGCAGAAGGCTATTTTCAGCATGTTAGGCAAGTTTCCCCCCGCCCCCAATTTTCTCATAATCTTTTAATGGGCATCAAAGGCTGCAGCGGAACACCAAACCTTGTGGACATTACTAGACTCGTATAGGGAAATGCCTAAAATGAATAAGATTATATTTGTGGTGAGTAGCTGAACAACATCTCTGTACAAAATTCCATTTGAGCAGGGTTTATTCCTTTTTGTTTCATCTGCGTTTCCTACATTGAGGTCATAATTACAGCTAGCTGGAAATTTTTCAACAAACAGTTTGTCTTCCCCAAAATGCCTATTTGAGGCTGAAACTGTTGGTAAAACAGGGTCCATTTCAATTACTCTTCAGACAAAAAATTTTTTGGAAAAAAGTTTTGTAATTGTCAAAATGACAGTTTTGAGCCAGAAAGTTTCAGTTTTTTGAGTCAAAATGACTTTTGATTAGAAATGTTAGTAAGTTTATACTAAAAAAGGTTAAAAAAGGTACAATGTTTTGAAAACAGCAAAACAAAACATTTTAATTGACACAAACTGAAATATTTTTTGTTTTGCCAATTTGTGAAATTTTTTTGCAATTTTTTACTTTGTCTGATATAGGAATGGAAGTTTTTTTGAAAAAAAGACTCACAGGATAGGAAAACCATTTCCTGCCTGATACTAGTCATAATGCTGTATTTGTGATTTTAATGTTTTTCTTATGGCATCAGATGATGTCACACACAGATTGATGATCCCAACCGAAGACAAGGACAAGTATCAAGGAAGAAACATTCATTCAAGACACAAAAAATAGCTGCAACATGCAGCTGAAACACACAGAAAAGACTGCTGGCACATAACCAGTATGATTATGCCAACCTGGGCTATGCTATAGACTTTTTTTATATACAGCCATGCAGCCACCATTTAGTCCAGGACCTCAGATATTATAACAGGTACTGGAAAGAGCGCCATTTGCTTTGACCTATATTTTAACAGTGCTAAATATGTCCCCTGAAACTAAAAACGTGCCCAGACCTGAGAAAGTGGGTGTTTAATTAAAAAAAAAAACATCTATTAAACACACAAAGAATGGATGCAGGATACATATTGTATACACATAGTTGTTGCTACATCTTTTACATACTGCTAACTTATGGCAACTGGCATAGAAGTGAACTGTAATGAACATGTACCTTGTACTTCAGCTCAAAACAGACAGGCAACTTGATCTAAAGGAGACTCCATTTAGCCAACTGTTGTAGTTGGTTCCATATCCAGTCAGCAGAGGGCAACGTCACTCACATGCAAAGCACACACAAAACCAGCATATTATACAATGCTGCTGGAAGGACTGAAATTCAAAGCACATAATGGATTCCAGAAATCTGTAGTCTAAGACCACGTAATATACATGTGTCCTTTTTTAGAAGGCTTCCCTCAAGAGAAGAAAACAGAACATTTCCTTTGTATACCATGGTATTGCAGCCTGGGGTGGGAAAAATCAGCTATTCAAAATGCTAGGTTCACTGTGCAGTTGAAAAAATCACCTACAATTAAAAAGACACAGGAGGGAGAAATGTAGGGAAACTATTTATCTAAGAGGACCCTACAGCATTGTATGAATAATTACTGGAGAAAGCTAAGGTGGAAAAGATGCTAGTTTGTGAGCCCTTGTGTACTGAGACACGCTAGATCGGGGTTCTCAAACTGGCGGTAGTGACCTCTCAGGGAGCTGAAAGGTTATTATGGGGGGGTGTCAGAAGCTGTCAGCCCCCACACAAGCCAGTAAGGGTAACATGGCATGGTGGAGTTCATCACTTTGGGGAGGGTGGGGGGCTCATCACAGCCTGAAAAACTTTTTTTTGCTGGGACCTCTTTGAAAATATGAGAACCCCTGCCCTACCTTTGTTTCCAGCTGTCCAAAATAATGATACATACACACAGTGTAAATACATGATTATGTGGCATAAAGGTGTTAGTGACATGACTTTGGGATGGCTTTGTTACTCACAAAGTCACCTGTGGCAGGTCATCCCGAAGGAGTTCTGATAAACCCTATATACACCACATTACATGCCAGCCATAGCATGAATCAGGAACACATACAGTTGTTATGTAAATAAATAGTTATACTTTGGAGTGTTTGATTGTTTGATATCTCTTATTCCTCCACCAGTAAAGCTGTTAACTGAAAGTTCAACTGTGGAGGGCTAGGAGAGAGAGAAATAAATTTAAAAGAAATGTAATACCCTATGGAAAAGAACCTACAATAACCTTTTTTAGCCAGGAAAATATCATGATATTAAAGTCCAATATCTTGGGCTTCCCAGAGCCTAATGCAAGGGCTCTTTGTCTCTTACGGGGAAAAAAGAGAAATCTCTGCTGACAAGTGATGTAAAGGTCCCATTTCCAACATGGGTAGATAGCAACATATCAGACCTTTAGCCTGTCTGTGGTCTAGAACTAGCTGTTCTCTCTCCTGGGCTCTGGGTTTAGGTATTGAAGAGGATTGTACATTTGGGGGAGAAGTGACGAGTCTTTTCTCTTAAAGTTTGATTTTTAAACATGACAGCATTTTAGAAGATTAGAAATAATCTTGGAAGAAATGGATCAGTGGGCAGAGACATAGAGAAGTGGTTAGAGATGGTCAAAAGTGCATGACAAATGTACTCTATCCATTTGTCATACTAATATCAGCTCCACATAGGGGATGCATACATGGCACATCTACAGATGATGTTGTGCAGCTTCATATAGAAATATATAAAATATTAAATGCATTTGGTAATTAGTTAGAGTAACCCAAGGGTATGAAATTTTATGCAGTTACTACTCAAACACACTTCTGCAAACCTGCTTAACTGACTACCCAGGTTAAACAACAGGAAAATCTGGTACACCTGCCAATAAAAAATATATCTATTCAGTGAGTGGTAGCTATAAGGAGCTGTGGGGGAGATGGGAAGAGCCTAGAATACAACGCTTAATGCTCTTAAATTTCATAAATATTATTTATTACTATTTAAGCAGTTTCTTTGGTCTAACTATAGTAAGTAAAAGGGGGAGAAGAGGAAATTTTTGATTGCTTCACCTTTGAAGAGGGAGAAAAGAAGAACAGACTGATAGGCCCTGGTGTGTCATGGAAACAGTACAGGAATTGCTGGAATGGGATTAACATATTCCATACCAAAAAAGGCCACGGTACCTTCATCCTTTCAAACATTGTATCTCCGCACTAGACAAGGCAGAGATAGAGGGTGAAGTCAGTGTTCTAAACAGAAAGTCAGATATCTGATGTCCATAAGATGCTTTGTTTTTATGCTAAGGCACCAGGGCAAATTCATCATTTATGCTATCATTCCCCCTTTCATGCTTCCAGTGAGTTCTGTACTCCTCTACAGAATTTTAGTGTTATCAATTTACTCTGGTACATTTTGTCCTTTTGAACGCAGTTCACATGTAATAGCACTCAGCTGTCGAGAGGATAAAATGAGAAATCACTCTGATGGTGGGGAAGAGATGATGTTTTAAAAGACGACCCAAAGCTTCACTGTCTTAAGTAGTGAAGAAAACTAAGGAGGGCTCCCATCATGCATCACTACTAAGTACACCATGAAAGGTGTGGAGTCTCTATGTACAGCAAGTTAAACTAGAGTGTTGGGGGAATTCTCTGACATCATTATAGTCCCTCAAACAGGAAATGCGCTCACATCTCCTCATGAAGGATGCTGTGTACCTCTGTGTGTTTGGCAGTAGCAAGTAGAAGAGGTAGAGAGGGAAGAATGCTGGTAAAAGAAGTCAGCCTAGCAAATATGATTAAAAAAGACCACTTTCCTATTCTTCCAATGCTATATAAAATGGTTCATTTAAGCAACACCAGACTGTTTTGCTTATTATCAGCATAAGTATACAAATTGATGAAGAGGTTCCATTTCTTCAGTTTCCTTCCTCACACTCTTCACCCATAATGCTCCTAATCTTGTTATACCTTCCATCGTCTTCAGTTAAAAACCCCAAACCCACATATGTCCTTTGCCATTTCTCCCAGCCCCAGAGTTTTAGCTTATGAGTTGGCACTGAAGGCAACACTTTACACAAAAAATATATATTTAAATTTTTTAAAGTGTCCAGCCAATGGTTGATGAATTAGAAATACCATACTGCAGATTGCTCAATCACATATGATTGCACTATTCATACATCACTAGGGCCATCTTAACGTGTCATTGAAACTATGGTTTCAGTAAGCCAATTCACATAGCTGTTTCTCTCTGGACTGTTGCTCGGCATCTTAGATTCTCTTCATGTTCCAGTGAAATGTATCTATCTTAGATTTTCATATAGCATTCATCAACCATGGTATCTAACCACTGGAATGATGATAGTCTATTAGGTAACATGGCAGACCAGCAGCAAAAGCATTAATTTACAAAGGCTGCCTTCTTACACAAAGCAGAATAGAGGATTAGGTGTGTCAAAGCAATTATTGTTTCACAGCATCCTCCTCACCATCAGACAGTCAATGGAGAGTATGGGCAGGCTTTAGAAGAAAGTGGATTACATCGGCATTAGGATTTTTGCTCCCCTCATCAACTTAGAAAAGGCCAGAGTTGCTCACACGATCAGGCATTTGGCGACAGCTTTCAGTGGAGCGGAGCACCTGCAATTCCCATTCACTTCAACAGGAGTGACAAGTATTCAGATCCAATGAAATCTAGAACAGAACAAAATGCTTCCCTAGACATTTGCCTATCCAACTGCATGGCAAATTTAGTCCTACAGGGAGTGAGAAGCTCTGAGGTGGGGCTGAAAAAGAATGTGAAACTACTAAGGCTTCACTTTTATTTGCTAATGAATTCTCCATTCCATAGTTCAAGGAATATGAAGCTGCAGGGTGACCTTAAATCTTACATGCTTACTTCCCCCCCCCCCCCCACCCCAATGCCGACACCCACAGGCATTTATTTTTAGATGAAGAACAGGGTATTAGGCACAATGCTCTATTTCATGGGAACACAAAGATATGTCTTCACCTGTCATTCAGTTGATTGACTGGGACTCCTGTGTCTCAAGCTGTTTAAGATTTGGCAGGGATTTGATCACCTGGACCTCCCGGAAGGGAACAAATGATAGTGCCTCAGAGAGCATTAAAAAATAAATCAGCCAGCAGAGAGCACATCAGACCATTTATTTTTGGCAAGGAACAATTCTGCTTCATTGCCCACTGTTTACAAAGTAATAGCTAGTCTTATGAAGGGAAATCATAAAAAAAAAGCTCTTGTATAATTTTCATTAGTGAGATCTCAAAGCACTTTAACAAAGGCAGTATCATTATCCCCATTTTACAGAAGGGAGATGGAAGCACAAAGAAGCGAAGTGACTTGGCCTCGGTCACCTAACAGCAAAGCTGGGAGTAGAACTCAGGACTCCTGAGTATCAATCTAAGGCTTTATCTATTCACGTACACTGCCTTGGGAAGAGTTGGAGGGTCCGATCCCATCACATGCTACTGTGGCTCAAAATTCTGTTATCCAATAAAATTCTGTTATCCAATAAACATCCAGTAATCTTCATTGACAGCATTTGGAAATTCATGCACTTCCCCGAGAACAGAATTTGGCTCATAATCAGTATTATTCCTGTGATAACTTTTTGTGTGTCTGCAATATGCCTGAGTTCACAGCTTGCCTCGCTTATGACTGCAAATTGCTGACAATGGGGTCTCATCCGTTTTGGGATATTTATATAGAAAACAGAGTTTATTAAGATATTATCACCAAAAGCTATAGGTTACACAATGTTCCAATTAAAACATAATGCAGCTTCCAAACATTATGCACCCTTTGGGAGGCGGGGGGGAAGGTGGTGTACATTTTCATGCTGTTACTTTAGATTAGATACAAAACTCAATTTCAGAGTAATATTCAGAACTAAGAACAATGTTCCACTGGGCAAGATTTCAAACAGCCTCTCATCATATTTGACATTATCACTGCAAGTGAAAGTTAGCCTCATGAAGGGCTCAAAGCTGCTGAGTCCCTTCAACTGCCAGAGAACTCCGAGAGAGCTCAGGCACTTTTTCGGACCTTGATCCTGCAAAGATTTATACACATTCCTCAGTTATATGCACTGAGCAGACCCACTGAAATCAGTGGAACTCTCACAGTCAGTAGCCTTTGCAGGATCAGGCCTTAGATTGTAAATTTTCAGGGCAACAACTGTCTTGTCATTTCTGTGTGTACACTGTATAATGTCAGCACAATGGAGCCTTTAATCCTTGATTGGTTGCCTCCAGGCATTACTGTATTACAAATAATGAGGACCTCACAATAAAGGGCACTAAAATGTCACAAGTATGTCTACATGATATTAGCAAATCTATCATAAGCACTCTATATCCTTACCTTCTGCAGGATAAGGGGAGACCAGTATCATCTACAGTTCTAAAATTAGCTTAAACTTGGGAAAGTACATTTTAATTTTTATAATGCTGACAACAGAGAAGCCTTCTTTAACAACAGTATGGAACAATGACACCTTTGCACATAGGATAGGGGTTCCTCCTCTCAGACAAGGGACAGCAAATAGGATATAGCTCTATAGCATAAATTTTAAAATGGATAGTTTCCCAGGATTTCAAAAGCTTGCTGAAGTCTTTGACTCATGACTGGTGCAAAGATAACCAGTTTTATTTGCAAAAGTCAATATAATAAATCTTGTATTAAAAATTTCAAATGCTGGAAGATCATATAAAGTTTAGCTTTCCAAATAAGTGTTGATAATATGCAGCACCCCAAAAGCTTTTATTTGCCATCTACTAGTTTATCTGAGTAGATCAGTTTGTTATTCCTTTTAACACTTTGTTAAATAAGTAACCTCTCTTGTTCCCATCCAAAAACTGGAACTCCTTCTGTGGCTAATTTTGTGAAGAAATCAGAATACATTTCTGTGTCTAAATATTCTCAAACATAACAGACTGTCTTCAAAAAAATCAAATAGGGAGCAAAGTTTCCAGCTGCCTAATCAGAACTGCTAAGTAACTACTTAGTTTCTGATTGGAGAAAAAAATCTTTACCCATGTACAAATTCAAAAGCAATCAGTACTGAGAGGTTTTGTAACACCTCTCGCCTTTTAGGAAACTAGCAAAATAGGTCAGGTGATAAGTAGAGCATGCCCCTGGATTGCCTTTAAAAAATTACTCTTAGAGGAAATAAAGAGGTAGAAGTGCAACCAATGGACTAATTTATACTCAATAACTGCACTGAGTAATGAATTATTACATCACTCACTGCTTTTCATCAGCAAATAGAAGGCCCCCGTATAATTTAAAACAATATTTTCCTCACTGTTGAGCCATCTGTTTCACTCTGTGTAATCTTAAGACCATTACAAACCTCAGCAAATTTACTTTAAATCTACAATTTAAAAAAAAAAAAAAAGCAACAAAAGCCCCAAATCTACCACCATGCTCTTCTCAAAAACAGGAGTTACTGAAATCATCTTTGGCATTAGTCTTATTAGTCTAATGTGGCTAAACTATTCTGTATGAAGTAAGAAAAAAAAAAAGTCACAGGTCCTAAAGCTTAATGGACCACAGACGAACAGCCTGGGGGGGGTGAGGGTGGGTGAATGTCAAAAACAAAAAAGCCACACAAAACCTAAACTATACACATTTATAGGCAGCTACGTGCTCATTTTCTGGAAACTTCATTTGATTTATTATCATCACTTCCTTTTCCTCCCCCCATCACCAAACCTCATTACAAACAAAGCAGATAAGGCCCCTGGGCTGCTGCAAATGGGCAACATTATGGAAAATAAAATTGCTTTATAGCATTACAGAAACATTAATTTAAAAGGAGGGGTTTGCTCTTATTGAGTAAAGATGCGGCTTCATCTTTCTTACACAGTCCATTTAGTATGTTGCTTCTTGGCATCATCAGCTATGCCAAATCATACCTTGAGTCAGCAAGTTTAAATGTGCTAAAAGAAAACATTCTATTCTGTTTAGCTCCTCTATAATGCTGTTTTTTCAGTCCCTCCTGCCTCTTGTATTTAAGCAAACTATCAAGCTCTTAATTGTGTCTAGGTTAGAGTGTGAAGTTAGCAACTCCTTTGCTGCTACTTTCCAACCTAAGCAAATGCAAGAAGGCTTTTTGTTCACTAGCACTTACTCTGGAGATGGTCAAGGGCATGTTGAAGTCCTTTCCCCCTTGCAGTCGGAAACCCCATGGTCCAGGTCCATTGAGAGTCACATTGTAAGACATTTTGTAACTCTTTTAGACAGGTCACCAAAAAGGCTCTATAAAAAAGGGGTGGGGGAAAGGGGGAAATAAAAGAAAATGTTTTAAAAAAGGAAAAAAGACATTTATAAATATTGAGAACACAATAATTGCCTCTTTTTTGCCTTGCCTGCTCAGTCCTGCTGCAGTGCCACCTAAGAATAGACAGGAGCTATAATGCAGATACTGATATCCCAACTGAGCTGGGGCCCATAAAAGGCTTGTAACCAAACACTTACTATGCAAGGACTCCATGACTCAGAGATCTAATATAGCCCCCTGGGAGGTTAGCAGATCTTTCTAGGCTCCCCAATTCCCTCTTCATGCTCAGAACTACTTTGTGGGGGAATATATACATATATAGATAGATTTTTTTTCTTTAAAAAAATATCATGAAAAAAACACCTCCATCACACCCGCACCCAACTTAGGTTTCACTAGAAGCCCAAATATTAATACTCTACTAACTTCAAAAATTTTGCTTTCCAAAACCACTTGTGACTGTTGCTCCAAAGAGCAAAAATTTAGATTTACTTCATTTTGAGATTTCGTATGCTACAAATCAAGTTCTTTTTATACTGACCCTTCCTGATAGCCCAAATATATTAACTGGAAAGCATAGGATGCATATGAATCCTCTCTCTGCACTGACCTGGTAAAATGGAAAATTTGCTGCAGCACTAGAATAATATCTGCCTCATAGACCCTCCCCCCCATTCATGAAAAGATGTTTACCCCTTGTTTATTCTGTTATCATGCGACAGAAGTCTGCTGCTAAAGCATTTTGATCATGCTACTGTCAGGTGATTTTATAAGGACTGTAAATTAAGAAAAGAGTAGCTAATTATGTCAGCATTATTAAATTAAATCTTTAAACCACCATTTGGTGTAGATAACTACTACCCCTATTTTTCTTTGAGGAACACTGACGTATAGAGAAGTTAAGTGAGTTACTCAAGGTAACAGAGGGGGTCATTGGTAGAGCTGGGAATAGAACACAGAATTTGAGTCCCAGTGCCAAGTTCTGACTCAGGTTTGAGCCCAAGCCCCACTTCCATCCACACACAAATCAGACATTTGTCTGGGTCAGACAGGACTCAGGTCCTAGGACTCTGCTGGGGGAAGTAGGTCAGACAGTGAATCCCATTATGACTTGGGTTCAAGCTCTGTCATTTTGCAGTGAGGACTCAAGACAAGTTGCAGACCAGAGTCAGAGGGTCCGCATAGTCCAGTATGGACATGTTAGCACAGCTGTGAGACTGGAGTCTAGCAACTGTAAACCCAGGTTTACGATGCAGTGAGGATGCTTCAGCACAGGCGGAATCACCTGATCAGCATCCTGTACAGCAAACAGGAAAAGATCAAAAAAGAACTCTCAATGCTGGATAATCTCATGAAAAGTCAAACTTCCACAGAAATTTCCACATGGCTGACCTTTACCAAAACAAGACGGTCCACTGACAACACATACTTTGTTTCTCTACAGAGGAAAAAGGACTTTAAACTATCTAAACTCCTACATACCACAAGAGACCACTAACTCTGCTACCAACAATATTGTAAATCTGTCCAGTTATACACTCAACCCAGCAGAAGAATCTGTCTTATCTCAGGGACTATCTTTCTGCCCTACCAACCCCACACACGATACAATTCTGCGGTGACCTGGAATCCTACTTTCGCCGTCTCCGATTCAAGGAATATTTCCACCACACCAATGAACACCACACTAACCCTCAGATCCCTTCCTACCAACGCTACAAGAAAAATAATTCTGCATGGACTCCTCCTGATGGCTCAAACAACAGACTAAACTTTTACATAGAGTGTTTCCACCGTCGTGCACAAACTGAGACTGTCAACAAACAACACCACTTATTCCATAACATCAGCCATGCTGAATGCAACGCTATCCACAGCCTCAATAACAACTCTGACATTGTAATCAAAGAGGCAGACAAAGGAGGCGCCGTTGTCATCATGAATGGATTGGATTACGAACAGGAGGCTGCCAAACAACTCTCAAACACCACATTCTACAAGCCACGACTGTCCGATCCCACTGAGGAATACCAAAAGATACTAAAACATCTACTCCAGAAATTCCCTAAAGAAACACAGGAACAAATCTACACAGACATACCCCTAAGCCCCGACAGGGTTATTCTATCTATTACCCAAGATCCAAAACGTGGGAATCCTGGACGCACTATCATCTCAGGCATTGGCACTCTCACAGCAGGACTGTCAGGCTATATGGACTCTCTCCTCAGGCCCTATGCCACCAGCACTCCTAGCTATCTTCGTGATACCACTGACTTCCTGGAAAACTACAATCCATCAGTGATCTCCCAGAAAATACCATCCTAGCCACTATGGATGTGGAAGCTCTCTACACCAATATTCCACACGAAGATGGACTTCGAGCCATCAAGAACATTTTTCCCGATGATCATACGTCACACCTGACAGCTGAACTTTGTGACTTTGTCCTGACTCACAACTATTTCAGATTTGGAGCCAATCTATACCTCCAAGTCAGTGGCACAGCTATGGGCACCCGCATGGCCCCACAGTATGCCAACATTTTTATGGCTGACCTAGAACAACGTTTCCTCAAAACTTGTCCCCTCACACCTCTTCTTTACCTACGTTACACTGATGACATTTTCATCATCTGGACCCACGGGAAAGAGCCCCTCAAAGAATTTCACCAGGATTTTAATAATTTCCATCCCACTATCAACCTCAGCCTGGACCAGTCCACACAAGAAATCCACTTCCTGGACACTACAATAAAGGATGTTCACATTAATATCACCCTATACCGAAAACCAACTGACCGCAATACGTATCTTCATGCCTCCAGCTTTCACCCTGGACACACTACACGATCCATTGTCTACAGCCAAGCCTTAAGATACAACGGGATTTGCTCCCATCCCTCAGACAGAGACAAACACCTACAGGATCTCTATGAAACATTTCTAAAACTACAATACCCGCCTGGAGAAGTGAAGAAACAAATTGACAGAGCCAGACGGGTACCCAGAAGTCACCTACTACAGGACAGACCCAACAAATAAAACAACAGAACACCACTGGCCATCACCTACAGTCCCCAGCTAAAATCTGTCCAACACATCATTAAAGATCTACAACCTATCCTAGCAGATGATCCGTCTCTCGCTCAGGCAGTGGGTGGCAGACCCATCCTGGCTTACAGACAGCCCCCCAACCTGAAGCAAATACTCACCAGCAACCACATACCCTACAAAAAGTCCAACCCAGGAACCTATCCCTGCAACAAACCCCGTTGCTAGCTCTGCCCACACATCGACTCTAGTGACAGCATCACTGGTCCTAACCACATCAATCACACCATAAGGGGCTCATTCACCTGCACATCCACTAATGTTATATATGTCATCATGCGCCAGCAATGCCCCTCTGCCATGTACATTGGCCAAACTGGACTATCACTACGCAAAAGGATAAATGGACACAAATCAGACATAAAAAATAATAACATCCATAAACCAGTTGGAGAACACTTCAATCTCCCAGGACACTCTATCTCTGACCTGAAGGTTGCTGTACTTCTCCAAAAAAACCTCCAAAAATACACTTCAAAGAGAAACTGCTGAGTTAGAAATTATCTGCAAACTTGACACATTTAAACTGGGTTTAAACAGAGATTTGGAATGGCTATCTCACTACAAGAAGTTGCTCTGATCACCCATTCTCACCTCCTACTCAATGGTTGTCATTAGACCTCAAGTACCCGGCTTTTATCCACCTACCCCATTGTTCTCTATGCACTTGTATATGTATATGATGCCTCCTAGGTTACCTATTTGCCGTAACATTTCTACCTACTGCATCTGAGGAAGTGAGCTGAGGCTCACGAAAGCTTATGCCTGCTGAAATTAAATTTGTTAGTCTTTAAAGTGCCACAGAACTCTCGTTGTTTTTTCCAGAACTCACAGACTCAGGTTTACTGTGCAGTGTAAACATACCCAAAGTCTTTGTAAGACGTGAAACAACCCTACTACTTAAGTCCCACCTCATTGCAGGGCTCACTTGTTGGTGCTTTAACAATTAAGTTGTTAACACCATCAGTTATGGTTGAGGTGGTTGTAAATTCAAACACCTTACTCTCTCATTTGGATTCATTTATCACTGTTGACAATGCAGTGCAATACTGTACAGGGGACTATAGTATTAGAGGGGCATTCTTCCCTCTGAGAAACTACTGAGACCATGTTGCTACAGGTACTACCTTTCAAATGAAACATAAAAATTGAGATTTTAATTAGTCCTGTTAATTGAAGAAAAGAAATCCCATAGCATTTTCTATAGGATTAAGGTTGTTATTCCCAAAATTCTGGCTGCATTCCAACTTGAGTAATAGCATTCTGCTTATCTATATTCCACATTAATTTCAAATGAGCGCTATATGTTATTCATTTGCTGCACCTCCTAAACAGCTATATAGTTCCTTCTTGTCATCCCAGATAGATGGATGAAATAATCCCTATTTGTGTTTTGGTGAAAAACAAACTAGAGACAATCAATGTTCTTATCTGAGGAAAACTAAGGTACATAATGAGCTAGAATCAGTTAAAAGTGTTGATGGGAGGTTAGTCTGTAGGTGGCATTACTGCTACAACAGAAATCCTAAAGAGATTACAGAGAGCTACCACCACCACCGTCTTATTTATTGTTTCTTGGGTAAAGACTAAGGTTTTAAACCCATGAGGAAATAAAGAAGGAAAGTATTCATGTTCAGGGCTTATTTTGACAGTTTTTCCGAAGAGCAATTTGTACAACAGGAATTAATCATGTACTGGCAAGGAGTTGGCTTTAATCACACCTCTACATTTCCTAGCAAAAGGTCCAAATGCTGCCCTGAGTTAAAAAGGTGCAGTTTCCACAAATTTTCACAGAAGTTGCACTTGGATAATAGAATTTACCCCAACCCAAATGCAAAGTAGATACCTCCAAAATATGCTGCAAAGGGCCCAAAATGTATTGCTCTGAGTTATGTATGATCGTAAGAGCTGCATACTGGGTCAGATCATGGTCCATCTTGCTCAGCATCCTGTCTCAGACATTGGTCTATACCAGAGTTTCAGGGGGAGTGTACAAAACAGTGCAATTATAAACCGTGTTTTCCACTCCTGGCTTTATATATACACATATAGGGTTAGGCATTTGAACAGTCCAAAACTAATTGATCAACTAATGGGTCAAATATTGCCAAATAATAGAAAAAATGGTCAAATACTTTAAAGCACTAATTTATTAGAACAGTAACAAAAAAGAGTGAGACTTTATGGTCTCCTCCTCCCTCTCCTCCTGTGAATTTGTGGCAAGTTTCAGAGCATGAAGCAGAAAGACTTTAAAGAAAGATCAGATGCTGTGTGTTTCATGTAGTGTGGAGAGTTCTGAAGAAGATAACATACTAGATCTCTTCCATTTCTAGCTGTTACAGTTCTAGGAAGGCAGTTACTTGTGCTTGGACCTTGTTCACAATGTCAGTGCAACACTAGGCCAGATGCATAGTAACTTAGTGTCCCACTACTATGATTCTCCAATATTTTCCATTCTGTGAACCACTATATGAGAGAGATCCTCTCCTGGACCACTGAGTCATTGACTCACTACTATGGATACTGCTATAGAAAAAGGAATTAAGATAATTAAATCAATGTTAAGTTTATGAAACAAAACTCTGAGGACTGCTGTAAAGTCTATACGATTTAATCAGAAAGGAAAGTAAATGATGTTTACAGAAATGGCTAAAAAGCAGTAGAGGAAAGGAAAATACCTCAGTAAAGTCCCTGAAATGCTAGCTCTGCTCAGATTACTGTTTGAGAAATAGAGACACCACTTATTCAGACAGTGTGTGCTTGTGTCAGATCTTCACATGTGTAACATGCTATTTGTTTTATAGTTTAGGATGTTTGGAACGGGCTATGGAATCCTGCAGGATGAGTGATACTACATGAAATTAAAGAAGTAATCTCATCAGAGGCGCGGTCTTTCAGATGTAATGTTAAACTGAAGTCACTTGTGCCTATTTCTTTGGTGGCTCTCCATCAATGTGAAAGTCCAAAATAGCTTGGCATGTTCAGAGAGGATATAGGGAACACCCCTGCTGTCCTGGCCAAAATTCTCTTTCAGTATAACAAGATCTAATGCCCAAGACAGCACCAACCAAGACAGTACAACAGCAGCATCAGAGAGAAGTGATTCTAGAACACTTTTTTAGTCCAGCCTCCTCAACACACACCCTCCCCCTCCTTTCCCTGCTCATCCTCTACTGTGTCCATTTTCCCTCCCCACTAACTCTGTCTCAGCTACCTCTCTTTCTTGTTCACTTCCCCTGCCTCTTCTCCATTAAGCCATGTGCCACACAGTAATTTACTTTGGCATCCAGAGCTCTTCATACTATTGTCATATCTCCAGGTTTGCTGTGAATTCCTGCAGAACAAGTGGTGCTTTGTTTTGTGCATGTTCATGCAACAGACAGCATCTGGAGCAGATAACTGGTGGTATGACAGCCAATTACATGCAGTCACAAGCATCACTCCAAATGAAATAAGCTACACTCCCCTCTGTACTGATCATATGGGGTCTGGTTTTCAAAGGTGCAGAGCACCTGCAACGACTGCTGGAGTCAATGGGAAATGCAGGAGCTCTACACTTCTAGGGGAATAGGGAAATCAGGCCCACCAAAACCATGAGGATAATCTGGGGCAAGAAGAGACAGGTTGCTGCAGTGGGTAACATCACAGCAGCAAGTCATTACCATTACTATGTAACTGTAATAGGATCCTTGGTGGGCCGAAAGGCCTAGTGGTTAGCAACCACTCAGTCATGGGGAACTGGTAAAGGAGCACAGGCCTACTCACTCCACCAGGCTCTGACCCAGGGTCCTAGGATGGACCAGAGGTCAAACACTACCAATCTTCCTAGGACTTCTGAGTTATCCTCCTTAGGTCACTTGCTACCATTGCTTCCCTCTGCTTCTGGTCCCATATAAGGAAAAAGAAAAGGAAACCAAACCATCAGCCCCAATCAGGCTCAGCACACAGTGCTGGTACTTCAGGGAGGCATCTCTAGCCCCTTTTGGCAGCAGCCTTCTGAGCTAAGCTGCTCCCATTTCAACCCTGTGTTCAGTTGGAGCATGCTCTGCAGGGTTGGAGGGGTGGGGCTAGTTAGGCCAAGTACTGTCCTTTAACCTCTTCCATCTCAGTGTGGGCTTTGTATACCCCATCATAATAACTCAGTGGTTACTTAGTAAAGTACTTTAGGGAACCTGATGAAATAAACTGTTCTACATAATACCCTGTCTTATTCCTGTCAAAAACTTCTGATGATTTCTAATTATAGCCTGTGTTTTAATTTCTTAATATTTCTGCCCTTCACTATAAAAAGCAACTGCCTCAAAGTCTTTTATTTTGCCCAAGAAGGTGGCATTTACTATCTTTTTTGGTGACCCCTTTCCCACATTCTTCAGCTTGGATTTCCCCTTAAAACAGAAGAGGTAGATAAAAACTAAGATAGTAACTACGTTTAGTCAGACGAGAAGATCACAGACTTGAGTAACAACATTTTAAAAAAATTTCAGGGAATAGGATGACATTTTCTCTTCCAATATCAAAATGAAAGATCATCCAGAGTTCCGCAAGTCCCACCTGTGTTGCCCAGCAGTTGATTGATAGAACCAGTCATGAATTAGTGTCATATCAAAAGAGATATAATGGTAACAATGGTACTCTAATGTGGACACTAACATAACTCACATGAAAGGGGGAGAAGGGCTACCGCAAAGTAATGACTCAGAATAGAACCAGGTCATGGTTTGACAACTAATGGCAGAATAATTAGAGTAGTAGAAACAATTTGCAAATGCCAAAATACTGCGCTGTTGTACTATAAAGGAAGAGCTTGACGAAAGCTATGACTGAACGCTTGGAAGTACATTACTATCAACTGGATGGAAAGACAAAAAGCTAGCATCAATTCAGAGTTAAGATTGAGGAAATAAGCACTAATCAAGCCAAGAAATTCCAAGTGATAAGCTTTTTATATGATTACATTAACTGGGCCATATTGCTCATCCTGTATATTTTATATGCAGTCGTGAATTGGTATTTAGACGGGCCCTTACTCTGAACATTACTGTGATAACAAAGTTGTAACATCTAAAAGATTAAGAATCTCCAAGATATTTCCAGAAAAGGTAGATTGGTTGACACTTGACTTAGGCTCTGATCCTTCAATGACCTCTGTGCATGTACAGAAGATAGTGTACATGGAGCATTTTATAAGATCATGGCTGCAGTAAGCTTTCATGTGGTCAACTTAAGAGAAGGTACTACCTGGGCTTCAAAGAAGCTACTGTTTCTATTTTGATAATAATAATCCCCTCAGTAAACTGATGAAATTGTCTTCTTCAAATTAAACCTTCAATATCTTTTTGCCTCAGTTTCCTCATCTGTCAAATGAGGACAATAATATTTAATACATCCAATCATTAAAGCAAGCAATTAGGTTAGTTGCACTAACCCGCATATCTATTTGGGGGAGTCAATCCAATACACTAATATTTTTATACTGTTTTAAGTATGATGTTCTGTTATGGTAATCCCAGATATTGCAAATTTTTCATTTAACCAAAGGTTAGCTATGTTTCCCACAGCTGCAATTAGTGCAGATCAGCTCCTTCCTGTAGGAGTGGTATTTCGGGCTACAGTGTTGCAGAACTCCTAAGTGAGGTTCAGGAACTCTACTGGAGCTTAGCATCTGCTCTGTGAAGTTTAGACACACATGAAGTCTCTTGAACTTCTATAAAGCTGAGATTTGCATATGTAATGCTAGATAATCAAATATGTAAGATTAAAATGCTTATAGTTGGGGCTCCAATTTTAAGAGAAGTGAAAAATGGTCCAGATAAAAATAATACTCATACCTTGTCACAAGAATCACAATAAAAATCTGAACCTCCTTGGAGATCCAGAAGAGTTATACAAATAAATAAGTTATATGAACTTCATGGTGATGAAAAGTGTTTGACTGACAGTCCTGGGGTCCCTTACTTATCCAGAGAATGTGTACAGTTTGGGCAGCAGTCATGTGAGTCTACCCACATGGCCCCACCAATATGCCTTGTTCTTCACCCAGATGGCCCACTAATATGAGTGACAGAGTAGTTAAATCACTCCTTGACTTCTGTTTTAAGATTGCCATCAAGCTAGCCAATTAGGGACAGCTGTAGATCCAGGACACAAAGCTTACTTCATATTCATACAAATCTCAGATGGTTCTTAATTTTGATTTCTATGCCTCTGGACACTTGCTAGTTTTGGGAGATTCTTGAAGTGGAAATGCTACATGAAAAGCTAACTACCTGGCTTTAAGTACTGTATCTTTTGTAAAATGTTTTACTAGGATTTATTCTTTCTAAAACATTCTAATAAAATGAGAATATGGGACCAGATCCTGGGTTTGAGCACCTTCAACTCCTATGGTTTTCAAAGCAAGGGGAATCAAAGGCACCTGAGCCATAACAAGATTGGTTTCATATCTAGAAAATCTCAAATTATTAGAATTAATACTCTTCAGTATATGTTCTGTTCTATTACTTGGACACATGAATTTTCCTGAAAAAAAATATTTTTTGTTTAAAAAAATGATTAACACAAGGAATCTTAAATAAAGGGGTCCTGATCCAAGATTCCTCAAAATCCCCACAGGACTTAAAAAAAATGTTGGGCTGTTTTATAAGAGTATAATCTGTATATTCATTTGCAATCATTCATAATGTATTACACTACAATTCAGTTCACAGACCTCATATCACTATTTCACTTTCAGAGGCAGATAAGATGAACAAATTTTATTTTGATGGCCAGATCCCAACAGAATCAATTCAAACCAACATTCGAACAACTTGCCTGCCAGCTTTTACATGCCCAACACCAAAGGCTTCTTCTCTTTTTTTGGTAATGCCTATCAATAAAGAAAAACATTTATAAAATATCCTTAGAAATTAAAGTGCATGGCAACCCACTTTATACACAACTCATTTACAAATGATATATGCTACTTGTTGTAGAGAGGGCAATGTCCTTCCACTGGCTAAGGTGTACCATACCCAATCTTTGGGCAGAGCTTGAGCATTCTTCCCCTTATGTTTTTCTATGATGTTCCAATTACTGTTTTTTTAATTTCTGAGGGTTTTTTGCAGAAAAAGGAAAACAGTTAGAAACTATAAGGCTTTACTCACAATAAAGTCCAGCCACAGTTACTTAAATAGTCAGCATTTTGGGATTGCTAAATTCAGCCTTATTAGTGTTATGACATTGCAATGCATTCTACTTGGTGCCAGCATAAATCCCTCATTAATTGGAGCTATAAGCTTTGTTAGACCTAATGCCTCAAAGAACATGAAAAGAGCAGATACATATCATAGAGAAACTATGTGTGCATAATCTGTGTGTATATTTATCTTCTTGCAGTCTTTAGCATTAGAAAATGGTTTGAAATAGTACTATCAGTTCAGGTCCTGGGTCCTCAGTATGTACATCCATCTACAATTCACATACCTATAGTTATATCATTTAGTCTATGAATATCATGCAATATAGAAGTTATACCATTTAGATGGTGCAGGTCTTCACAGAGGGATATATAGAAGTTATGCTGCTGCTGGAAATGCTTTAAAACAAACTGACTTTTAAACTCAGATTGGCACCCCAAATAATGTGGACAAAAGATTGCAAATTTTTGTTAATACAATTAAAAATCATGTGCATCAGCTTATTGCTTTCCTCAACAAAATCTGAAGATGGGTCATATAAACAGCTAACAGAATATATTTTGCTAGTTAGCTGTACAATACTGATTTATAAATCTTTTTTGAGACTAGATCAGAAGCAATATTTGGCTCCAAATTTAAAAAAAAGACGATAATTTGGCAAATACAAAGTTTATTCTAAGTATATCACAAACATTTCCTAGCATCAACTACTTAGAAAAATAAAATGATAAATGTAGCATGAGGCTTAAAAGTAGTTTTTGGCTTGTTGGGGGAAGGTTGGGGGAGGGGGGAGAGGAGGGGACGGAGAGAGGAATGAGGTGCTGGCTGCTTAGAGCCTCTGCTGAATGCTGGGTGACCAGTGCACTTGGGGGGGGGGGGGGGGAGGGAGGAAGAGAAAGAACCAAACAGCTGATCCTATGTGATTAGTGAACAAATGGTCTGAAGTAAATCCCAGCTAGCACATCAGACTGATTAATACCCCAACAGGCACAAGCATGAAATGCAAACATGACAGCAGCCTCAGTAAATAAAACTAGCGTGCTCCATTCTGAGAGGAAAAGGAAAAATTATCAGCAAGAGTTAGAAGCAACATGCAATAAGTATAAAGTAGTAAGGAAAAGCCCTTGGTTACTAGGAAAAGAATTAGTGTAGCTAGACAGATCGCAATGCTTAGCTAGAGACGTGCTGATCATCTCTACCTGGGCGTAGCTTTGCAGATGTCCTCTGGTACTCTTACAGATCTCTTGTTGCTCCAGCTGCACACTTATCTGATCCCTGCATCCCATGACGTAGTCCATTCAGGACAAAGAGGGGGAGGTGAGCTTGCTTAAGGTGGATTTCTTAAAGCTACAGTGCCCCATTTCTTTTTAAACGTTTTGAGAGTTTGATTACTTTAAACTTGGTTAGCTTTTAACTTTCGGCCACATACTAGCCAACATTCAAAATCTATAATTTGTGGGAGGAAAACTGGAACACACATTTGACTTTATTTAATTGGGAGAGCTTTTGGGGGAACAAAACAAATATTTCACTTAAAAATAAATAGGGTCAGTTGACTTGTATGAAAGTGGGTAGTCAGCAGGGGCTGATCCTATCACCCTTACTCATATAGACCCAAACAGCAACTATTATACATGTGACTAACCACTGGCTTAAATGTAACTACTCAGATGATAGGAATAGCCACATGGGGTCTTTGAATAGATGCACATGTGGAACAGTGGTTGTTTTCAGCTGATGAAATAAAATGTACCAACTCTATGTGGGTTTTGTGAGGGGAAAAGTGGAGGTACAAGCAGAAGGCATTTTCTGTCACTGACATGCAGAAATGGAATAGGACTGACACATCAATAGTTTTGGCTGAGAGGAAAATGCATGCCAACTATAAGCAAAGGTATATCCTACATACACAATCCAATTGTGAAATTAACTTCAATTTTCATTGTTAATCTTATTGATGGCATTTTTTTATTTCCACTAAGATTTTTTAGTGTATCATTCTCAGAGATCTGTGTAAAATGTTATAACAATTTTGGCATCATCACTTGAATGATTAGGAACATGTTAAGTGAGATTTTCAAAAGAGCTCAGTATTGGTCTAATTCTGTTCCCATGAAAGTCAACAGAAGCTTTTAACTTCAGTGGGAACAGAGGGAGGCCATTGTTGAGCGCTTTTGAAAATTCCACAGGTTTAGTTTAGATTTACTTCTCTTGAGGAGGGACAAGAAAAGTCCAAATAAAATAAGAATGGATCCAAATCTTTGCACATTTTTCAACTGAACCTATATTTGGGGTTTAAGAAGGTTCAGTTAATGTTAACCCATTTCCTTTGTGTGCAACCAAACTTCCCAACACTGGACAAGAGAAGAAGTGAAAATACTGTTAGAGAATTCCAGATAGCAGGGAAAAGTTTTCTGATCCAACAGAAACCAGAAAACTTGGGAAAGCTCACAAAAAAGTCTATATCCAACTTCCAAACCAATGTGGTTTGGCTAAGTTCAGATAAATATTAAAAGTAGTACTTTCCAGTGATTAGAACAGAATCCTGAGAGTGAGGAGATAAGGGTTGTAAGCCCAGTTCAACAAAGCACTTAAGCATGAGCTTTTCTAAATTGGAGCCTACATTCCTAGCCCTCTCTCTATTTCCCATTCTGTAAAAAGGAATAATTTTTATACACCTCACAGGCCTTATTCACTGTTATATCTAAAGCACTTTGAATTTTTCAGATTGAAGATGGTAAGAAGTAAAAAAAATAAATATGTGCAAAGTGCTTTAAGAGCCACAGGTGAAAGTCTTTACAGAAGTGGAACCTATTATTACGATCCTTAACTTAGATGCTTATCTAAATCAAATCCCCAAACCTTTACAAGGTCCCCCAACAATAATTAAATTGATGGAATATCACACAAATATATACATGTGTAACACTTCCAAAGCCGGAGAACAGGTAGATGCAAAATCTTTTTACAATTTATTCCTAGCTGATGTGCAATAATAGTTTTAAATTAATGAAATGAGGTTAAAATGGTAGCCTAAAAGGAGAGAAAGTGTTTTGC
The DNA here is from genome assembly GCF_026122565.2 of Emydura macquarii macquarii. NCBI lineage: Eukaryota > Metazoa > Chordata > Testudines > Chelidae > Emydura > Emydura macquarii. Next base: position 3,826,731 of record NW_027131527.1, read on the forward strand.
AGTAAATCAATTTTCAATTAAAAACAAAAAATCCTGAATTTAAAGGACTGACTTTATATCTTTCCTTGATTAATATTTTGTCTTTTATAACCTCATCTTCATTTCTAAGTTATGTCAAGAATCCTGTGATTATCACAAAAATATCATTCAAATATAGATACTACATGCATTCATTTTGCTTGGGGCAATACTCCATAAGCTTAGTTAAAAGGAAGTCTTCCCCATCACCAGTGTGGAAAGGTCCAAATACACCTGAACAGACCCTTTGTAATGGGATGTTCTCCCCACACAGGATTAGAAGGGGTTATAGTGGCCAGGTAGGCCAAATAACTGCCCAGGTTGCACCTGGAGGAGTAGCCAGGGAGCAGGGAGTTAACTAAAGGAGGCTCAGCTGGGCAGGAATAGGCGGGGCTTATAAAGCCCAGGAGCTGAGAATAGACTCGGGAGTGCTAGCAAAAGTTACAGAAAGGCTAGCAGCAATCACTTCCTGGGAAGAGGGAGCAGGAGCAGGAGCAGGAGGAGCAGGAGCAGGGAGAGAGTAGAGCCCACAACGGTTGAGGTGAGGGTCCCTGGATTGGAACGCGGAGTAGGGGTGGGTCTGGATTCTCTTACTGGCCACTGGGAGGTGGTATTATCAGAAGACTGCCTGGAACTGTTTACATAGAAAGACATTGGAGTAACTCCAGAAAGGGAAACACGGATGGCAACCCAGCTGGAAGGCTGAGTCATGAAGAAGATGCTGTGGTTTCTGGAGTGAGGTGGGCCTGCAGGGTGAGAGCAGGATGGGAGAGGCACCACTTGAATGGGGTGCACAAATTGGCAGAGCTAATCTCCAGGATGGCCAGCAGGTGGTGTCACTGTGTTGAATGAACCCTAAAACACCCTTGCACCCATATGTAGTGCATCAATCACTGGGCCTCTGTGCAGATGCAAGGGTCCACCTGTACAGAACCAGCTGTAGGACTGAAACCTAAAACAGGAGAAGTAATGTTAAACCTTACTCAGCTAGAATTCATATTTACATTTACATCTTGTATACTAGATGCACAGAGGGAAAGGATGCTTATTACTGACTATGGAAGACACACTTTGGAGGAGTTAAAGTATAAGGAAAACTTACAGTTTTAATGCCTTTTGAATAGAATGTACTGAATCCTCAAGACCCGGAGATGGTATTTTTGGCTCCTTCAGCACCAGGGCTATAAGAGGTTTTGAAGCCTGGATTTCTCATAAATAAAGACTGCTTTCTTTGATTTTAAAAGGGTAATGTCAAACAGCTTTCAGCATTATTTTGATAAGTATTTTCATAATTACATCATGTATCCATGGACTTTCAGCATAAGAAGACATTTACAGATAAATGGGAGCATGGAGTGATATGATTTCATTTGTGTCCTCCATATTCCCTCTTTACTCACTGAGTGCTCATGACTTTGCATTCTTCTAACAGTAGCTGAAGACCTTGCCATTGTGATGCATGCTTTTGTTACCTCCAAACTGGAATACATTCTGGACAAGATTATGTCCTCATTTGCACCCATGCCAGGCCATTCCAATTCCATTTCCTTCAATAGGATTGCATGGGAATAATCAGGGCAGAATCTGCCTCTTCATTTAGGTCTGATAATGACAGCTATCTGACTTAAAAACATAACCTTGGTGCTCTGCACTGGCTTCAGTTTCAGTGGTATACTGGTCCGAATCTTTAAAGTCCTCAACGGGTAGAAGTCTTTCCTGCTCTCTGTGATCCACCAGAACAGCTGTGATCACAGGGAATGTAATGGCTGATGAAGTTGACGATGAAATTGGCAGACCCTTTGCAATGGAATCCCATGCCAGTAAAGATGAGGATGAATACATGCTGTGTCAGCCCTAGAAGTCTATTTTTCCCCATCACGTCACACAAGTCCTTCCTCAATAGCAAAAGCTGCTCCTGGAGATATAGCAAGAACCGTCCATGTAAATGGTGAGTGGGCTGGAAAACATGGTCCTATCAGATTGAATTAAGTGTTTTTTAGTTATGAATATAGTACGCAGATAGCATGATGATAAGTGCATTGAAGATTAGATGTAGGGTCCCAAATGTAAAATTCTGCAACAAACTTTTAGCAACATGAAGTTCTGTGGCAGAGCTCATCATTGGTGGATCTTCAAGGACAGGTGGCTTCAAATTTACCCTGGCAGCCAGTCTTGAGGTGGACATTTTTGAGAAGTGGTCGGACTGTCTTACCCATCTGACTGTTCTTTATCCATAACTCATCTCTGACACTGTAAAATGCTCACTTGTATGTTTTGGATGATTCCTAGGATTAGTTTAATAGCATAGGAGCTGTGACAGGGTGCTGGGCAACAGAAAGCTGATCCAGCCCTCTGTCACGTGAGCCCTAATTAACGGAGAATTGGAGCTGAGTAAGCATGCACTTAGTGGGCCAATAGGGAGAGCTGCTGGGCTCGTTAGTCAGGGACTATAAAAGGCTCACAGGAAAGAAGTGAAGGGGGGAAAAAGCCAGAAAGGGAGAAATCTCTGAGTAGGGAAGAGAGTGAGCTCTCCTTGGTTGGTGGCTGAGACCGTGAGGCCTTTGAGGCCAGTAAGCTGGATTGTTTGTGCATAGACGATGGTGGGAAAGCAACTTCTAAATAAATCACACTGGTGGGAGCACGAAGCCAAGGTCTCTGAGTGGTCTGTGGGCGCAAAGGACCCGAGCAGCAGGAGGGCCCTGCACGAACATGCTACAGAGTTTTTGCTCACTGATTCAACTGAAGACAAGTTGAAAAATTCTCAAATATGTGAAATGACTTAGTGCAGTTCCTAGTGGGCAGGTGTTTGGATCACAAATTGCATCAGCTGGCACCTTAAAGAGACCAGGAACTGAATGGGCAACATTGATAGCAATCTACACTTACTCCTAGAGGTGGTCAGGTTTGAGATATATTGACAGAGAGGCATAAGGGAAACTTACATTGCCATTTGCCCATGCTATACTGGTTCTAATAAATTAAGCACTTCAGTCTCCAATGCTATCAATATGTCAGATTTCACAATAAGCATTGCATTCAATTTTTAGAAAGTACAAACAGGCTTGGCTTTTATCATGTGATCATGTACAGTGCTTAGCACTTTAATAATAAAAACATTGATTCCCAGTATCTTTTACTCAATACTAAGTTCAGAAATATAAGGTTCAATGGTGTGCTCTTCCCAATGATGATTAAACTGACTCGTAGACCAACTTCACTTCTCTATTGATTAAAGAACGCAACGATTTTCTTTAAAAACAGGACCACAGATGTGTCCAGGACACAAGCTGACTCAAATGAGGATATGGCATAGCTATTGAATAATGTCAATAGAATTTTACAAATGACTTTATTTTACTGAACAAGCCAAAGTTAAATGTAATGAGTGCAGCTCAGAGGATATTAATTTAATTTACATCAAGTCTGAAGAAATGCAGCACATCTACATTACTTTATATACTTTTACTGTAGGATTGCATCAGTTTTAGCAACAAACTTTCCTTACCTTACAATTTCTAAAAATATTGCCCATATGACAACTTAGCTTTTATACAGGAAATCAAGTAAAACATTATTACCTATTGACTTTTACAGTAGAGTTTTCCTCACAGATGAAAAAGCAGGAGGTCAAATACTGTAATCTTCATTGGAAATCTGTCAATTCACTGAGTTGCACCATTCACATAACATCCCAAGACTTGGTATGGCATCAAGACGCTGTTATTTAACTGACAGTCAAGGTGGATTCTTAGTAGAAATGAACCCAAGCACTGAAGTTCAGTTTACAACCCAAACTCCTCCTGGTTTCAGGCCAGTCTCTAAATGTCAGTGCGTTATCTATCAAATACACCACAATCCCGGTGCTCCAATTGCAGATGTAAACAGAAAACAGGAATTCACTGAAGTTTAATTTGGATACCCAGCTTCCCCAATAAATAGGGGCAGTAAATAGTCAGTGGCATATGTCTGCCATCTGTACGCAGTGACAGGCATTGTTCATCCCTTCCATTTCATCTCTCTCTAGAGACCTTACAATTCTCACATCACAGTTCATGGCTGATTAATCTGTAAATGTATCTTTATTAAGACAAAGACTGATTCATGTGTGTCAGGATAGGGGGAAGAAAACCTCTGAGAGGTAAACAATAGTATGCCTGTTTACAAATGAAGAAATTTAGGAAGAGAGGTGAAGTGATCTGCCCCAAGGTTGCAGAGCTGGGATTAGAACTTTCTATCTATTTTAGGCATTTCTATGAACCCTATTACCATAGTATCAAAGAGCCTCACAATTTTAAATGTATTTATCCACACAAGATAGCCAAACACTATTATCCCCATTTTATATATAGGGAACTGAGGCACAGAGAAACTAAGTGACTTTTCCAAGGACACACAAGACGTCTGTGGTGAAGCAAGAAATTGAACAAGAAGCGCCCATGTCTGAGGCTAGCACCTACCCTATGAATCATCTTGCCTTTTCATGTTTCCTATCTGGGAATTTCTGGCTTTAACACCTGCCCGCAGGCCACTAGATTACACCCCTCTCTTAAATAAAATACCTCCAAAGCCATATGAAAATTCTCTGGTGTTCTGTTGTCTCACAAGTGCCATCTCAGTGCAGGAAAATAACCAAACATGTATATGCACAACTATTAATAGACAGACATCTGTAGTTTTAACAAGGGATAGTTTGGTGGCCTTTCTGCATTTACTTGGACTCAGCCTGGCTTCCCATTGACAGGAGCACTTATCACACAAATCACACCACAATTGGCACTAATTGCCCCTCCTCCTCTTGTTGGCAGACTCAGCGGAGAGGTGAATGACTGAAAGGTCCTGAAGTGTAAACTATCCTCTTGTTCCAAGAGATCGATCTTGAACTGGAGGGACCAAGCACATCAATATTGCTTTGCTGCTGCCTATGCTGTACCTCTTCTGTGGAGAGAGGACTTCAGACACGAGCACTTTCCATGAACACTAAAATCATGTGTTCATTAAAAAAAAAAAATACCCAAGGGCTTTTAAAACATGCATTACAATATAATACCTTACAGAACCATAACACCATATGGTGGGCTCGTCTATACAGAGTGTGGCATGTGGCAAGTCAAGTGTGAATCTACAGTGCACTAACTAAACAGCAGTACAGCAAAGTGCACTATGGAATTTTAACTGTGTAGCAGAAGGGTCCATGAGACCACTTAGTGCATGGCAAGCTAATGTGGTATAGATTTATGCCCCCTGCTTGCTGCATACTAAGTCTCTGTGTAGCAAGCCCTTACTTTAAGAATCCAGAGTAAAGAAATATTTTGCTCTTTCATCAGTGCACTCACTGCGATAATCTACAGCAAACATTTTCCAGGGACGGGAGGAATGACCCAGACTTTTCCAAGAATTTTGGATCTCTTGTTGTAGATATGATATATGAACCAGGCTAAACTGCCTTTCTCACAGTGCCTGCAAAGTAACACTTGTGGTATGCAATAGTCAGGGATGGAAATGACGATTTAAAATAATAATGGCAAACACTGTAAAATGGTCACTGTTGTACTCTCTCATGGGATTTTTGTGTGGTAGCACCTGTCCCTCCCCCTCGTAATGCCACCAGGTTGGCAAATAACTGCAAGTCTGTTATATTTTGATTAACTTTACTGTTAAAAAGGGGAGGGGACAGATTTTCATGGCTAGACCAAAATCCAAGCCTGACAATTTGATCTAATACAGCTGCAGTAGTGATATGCCTCACCAACCTGACACAGAATACATACAAACTAACATTTGGCACCCAGCACCAATTAGAAGACTCTAGCAGAACTGCTCAGTCAAAGTTTGGTGTGGAAGGTGCTCTCAGAGTAAGAATGAGCCACTTAATGAATGGCTCAGAGCCTAATCCCCTCACTCTCCTCATCATTTGGAGAGATTCTTTCATTCCCTTTATCATGATATCTACTGTGCCGTGGCATGGGGAGAAATTAAACTACAAATAACTAATTACAGTGCAATAGACGGAAGTGGAGCTGCATGGATCACAGCTTGTTTGGTTTGCTGGTAATTCTGAAAAAAAAATCATTTTGGGTCAAACCAAAAATGACATTTTTCAAAGTTTTCAGTGAAAGTAAAAAAAAAAGAAAGAAAAAAGGAAAAATAGTTCCAGGGCAAAGAAAAGGTTGCATTTATATTCTGAGCATTTTTAACGTCTTAAATTTAAAAAAAATAAAATTAAGGAAATATTGAAACAAAAAGTTGTTTTGAATAAAAAAATCAGACTATTTAGTTTTAAAAATTGTACAAATGAAACTTTTGATTTTTTAAAAAGTTTTTCTACCAAAACCATTCAGAAGAAATTGATACAAATTCACAAAATATTTCAGTCACCGAATCTGCATTTTTTTGTTGAAAAATTTTCAGTCAAAAACCTTCATCCAGTTCTAGACAAAAGGCTAACCACAACACCACTCCACTGGAGTCAAAGGAGTTATACACCAGGAATGAATTTGTAAGCATTGTGAGACAATCTTCCCTACCCCCTTTGTATTGTTTCATTATTTCCAGCTATAGTTGTGGTTCATGACTATACTAGCAACAATTTTTAACTCCTGTGGTTCAAATCTTTACAGTTCATAATGGCTCCTGAACACCAGCTATGGAAATTAAAGTCCCAGAACGTGGCACTGAATTAAATCCTGCGGCAATCCAACAGTTTGAGATAGAGCTGCCTGAACAATTTACAGATAGAGGATATGTGTTGTAATAAATCCTTTTGGAACAGTTCCTGGAGGCATATGGCTAGATTAAAAGGTCTCAGAACTGTGTACAGACTGTCACAATCTAGTGTGAGCCCTAATGAACATTCTACAACTGATTTTTTGGACAATATGACAAATCAAATTGAAATAATTCATAGAGGTTTGAAATAATGGTGACATGACATTGATTTGTCTAGGGCTAATGGAAATGTGAGTGTATTATAGGACTTGTTGGTTGTGCCCACTTTAGTTAATGTTACAAAACAGTTTCCATTGTTAACCATTTTCACAGCTTCATAACATTCTAAAACATTTATCTTTGGTATTGAAATTTTCCATGCCATGTCTCTGCCCACTGCTGCTTTCTTTTACAATTTGGAAAAATCTTTTGAATTTTTCATTCATTTTAAAGCTAGAAGGGACCTACATAATGTAGGGACCTACATAATACAGGCCATAGAGTTTCACTCAGTGATTCCTGCATTCAGCCCAATAACTTGTCCATAAACTATAGTATATCTGTTAGAAAGACACCCAGTATTTATTTTAAAACTTCAGTGATGGAAAATCTATGACATTTTGTGGTAAACTGCTTGAACTAGAGTGTTCAGTTATGAAAAAGAGCAAAATAATAAGAAAACCCCAAGCAACCAATTTTCCTCAATATAAAAATTAAATTATTAATTCTTCCCCAAGACAAAAAACAGCTGAACCATCAAACTTAAAATGTCACACATGCATAATCCCTCAGTTATACATGCTCACAGAAGTTTGGGAAAAAATGGTTTTGAAATATGAAATCTACGAAATTTGAAAGCATGCCATAGCAACATGCAGTAAGAAACAACATTAACTTTCAAGCAAAAGTATGTATTGTGAAGTATGCATACATAGCTATTTAATTGCCTAGGAAAGTGCCTATTCAACTGAGCTGATCTAAACAAGAATAAGTGCAGGCCAGAAGCCTGAGAGTCCTAAATTCTGCTCCCATGTTTGTACAGTACTCTCCAAACATTATCCAATTATGTCTCACAAAACTCCTGTCTACTACATATTTATCATTAGCCCCATTTTACATAAGGGGAGAATGCATAAAAACCAATGGTTTTTTTTTTTTATTTATTAACAATTTTTTAAATGTAAATTTATTACATTTTTATTTAAAAAAATAAACCAATTAAATCTGAAATTATAAAAACCTGTGTTAAGGCCTAAACTTTTATAATCTATTAAATAATTTAAACTAAACACCAAAATAAAATAAAAATAAAATAAAAAGCAAGTAAGCAGTACGTGTTTGCTGCCAAACTTTTAAAGGAAGTTAAATCACTGAATTAGTCACTGGCTAAGCAATGAGAACCAAAGATTGTTGAAGGGCTAAAGCAGCTTTTGATAGCGGTAGCCTCTTCTACAAGTGCAGAGAGAATATTTTCTTCATTTCAGTTTATTCATCTAGTTCAGTTCAATGACTAGTTTATTTAAAGTTATAAAATTAATTCAGAGTTAATTCTATGAATAAAAATGAGATATGAGAGGATGAAATCTACTACTTCTAAACCCTGAAGTACATGGTGATCAAAAACAATCACTTCAATTAAGTAATTACATATAATAGTTCCTTTGCCTAATAACTCAGTTTTAAATGCAACATGTGCTTGATAAACTTTTTTGTCTTATTTATTTAAAAGGTAGTTTTATTTAACAAATTAAAAATTTTAAATACTGTTTTCGTGCTTTTTAAATTCAATTTCAATTTCCCTTCCTAATAGTTTGACACAAATAAAAAATTAATCATCATCTAGCAAATAAGAAATGTATCATTAACCATTTTCTAACATATTAAAAAAGTAAAAACTGAGACTGTGAATAAGCTATATAATTAATTAAATAAATACATATAAATATATAATATCTTCTTAGTTAACAAAAAAGTTTAAAATACAGGGTAAAAACTACACTTAGTTGCAAATCAATGTTTTAATGGTTACTAACCAACAGGAATAAACTTTTTTTAGGTAAATAACTAAAAAGTGCAAATGCAAAACAATATTAAAATTGATTATTTAAATCAAGATTTCCTGCTTGCTGCTTTAAATCAAGATTAAAATCAGTTATTTAAATTGCTTTTAATGTAAATCAGTCAACTTCGGGTGGAAACAGACTCCCAGAGGCATTTAGGGGTAGTGGAATAGATATGGACTTTTTAGTCATCATGTTAATCCTGGTTGAGATGCTAACATTCTGTGCAACTTTGGGCAAGTCACTTATCCTTTCTATGCCACTGAACAAGAGCAAAATCCCAGCTCAAAACCCAACCTCAGTTTTAGGATATTCAAAATCTGGTCCAAATTTTGTGGTTCTGTCCCATCACTATATAAAAGGCTACAAAATCTGATGGATCAATTGAGACAAACCTAAGTGATTAAAACCTCTGGCTCATCAAGTACAGGAACCATGCAATTTTCTCCAGCTCTTGAGGCCTAAAATACTGACAGCTTCAATACTTAAGTTAGCTTTGCTCTTCCAAGTGGTAATCTTTTCCAAGTCAAAAGGTGTGCAGGAAGATTGTTCCTCCTTTTGTGCAGCAGAGAGGAAAGAAGAATAGTGGTGTCTTCATGTTCAGATGAGAAATGTACAAATCATGTAAGAGCAAACAGGAATTAGTAAATTGCCCGTGTAATTTGCACTTTGCAATGTTTTTGTGCAGTGGGTGGAATGAAGGACAGAGTGAAAGGAACACCATTTAAGGAAAAGTCTGTCAAGTGCCCCAGTTCTATCATAGTAAGTAAAAGAAACTTACATGAATTTATTACACAGGTTTATTGGAGGCTTCAATAATACAAGCTTTTGCAGAGCCAGCTCAGCAACTGCGGGCTCTTCATGCCCATATAGGAAACCTAGGCTCAAAATTCTCAGGCAAGGAGGACATGGAAATGCTATAGTGGCAGCACACTCAGCCCAATGTCACTGAATAATCTACAGCAGAGGTTCTGAAACTTTTTCGGTGAGCACCTCTTCAGAAATTAATGTCCTATATGCGCTTCCCCATTCTAAGTGGGAGAGGGTTCCCAATACCCACAGTGGCCAGTAGCAGGAATGCCTGGTATCCATCAAGATGACTACTCACTATGTGGCAGCTGATGAAACCTTCTGCTCTCTGCACTGGTTGGGTGGTCTCGACTGCCAGGACCTGGCTCCCTGCCCATCTCGCTCCCCCCTACGCAGGGGAAGTGAGCAGTGCCGTGGTGAAGGATTAGGTGGGGAGCAGAAGACTATACCTCATAAGTACTGGCCCCCTGTCAGACAGAGACCCTTCCTGACCCTGACCTATCAGCACAGCCCCGACCATTTCCCTCGTGCAGACTCTGTCTGGGCAGGGGAAGCGGACGGGGCTCTATGCTTTGGAGCCATGCAGAAGAGCCAGGGACTGGGGGTCAGCAGGGGGCTCTGTCTGACTGGGGCATCAGTACTCACAGGGTGCAGTCTTCTGCTCCCCGATTGCAGTGAGCGTCCCAGCCTCCCCAGCAGAAAAGGTGAACTGCCAGTTGGTGGCTGTGCCAGTAGGGGAGCAAAACAGGTAGGGAGGCTGGTCCCAGCAGCTGATGGTCCCACCCTCATAGAGAACTGTCCACTTCCTCTGATGGACAGAGCCCCCGATAGCCCCCAGCACTTCAGCACAGACCTGTCAGGTCCTTGCACCCCCTCCCAATAACAATAATCACTGTGCCCCCCCCCCCGAGGGCCACACCCCACAATTTGGGAGCCTCTGTTCTACAGCCACCCATTAAACAGGTTCAGCAGGGATATGGGTTCTCATAGGAGTCCTGTGCAGAATTCCTCATCCTAAATGGAGGAGCAAATGGTGGTGGGAGACAAGAAAACAACATAGCTCAGAAAGGGCTTGGTCCTGCTCCCATTCAAGTAAAGGGAAAACCTCCGACGAATGTTGCAGAATGAAGCCACTAGGGAACACAACCTCCCAACCAAAAGGCAGCTTGATTTCTAACGCTCACATGTCCTCCCAATGTCCATCTTCCCGTCCCACTCCCACTGGGGCGCTGCAGCTATTGCTGACCTGTGGAACAAGGCCAGTTTGAGGAGGCCTGTGCAGGTGCAGAGAAAGGGGGAAGTGGGTGATTTATAGATAAACCCTCCCCACTTGGTTTCTTGTTCAATTAAAGGTGTGGGTGCTGCATGCTAAAGGAAAGGGTCTCCCTTCCTTGGTGCTTAGGGTGAAACTGAAAGGCAGGGACCTACCTTCTGGCACAGGGCCAGTGACGCTCTCTTCCAGGGCATGCCACCAGCCTCTGGCCTCTTCACGGTTTCTACTTCTAGCCAGGCCAGGCCAGTCTCCACCCCCACCAGGAACTCCCAAGGCCCCCCAGGGGGTGTACCCCCACTTCGGGTTTCCCAGCTCCAGGCTGAACCACGAGAAGGCAGCCTTTGGGGGGCCCTATCCCAAGGACCACAACAAATACGGCTACCAGCGACCTCTAACCACCCCTCCTGCCCCAAGCTTGGAGTCAGGGGTGGGGACAGAAGGAACCAGAAGCCCCCATTGGGGCCAATGAGGGAGCTGCTCTGTGGGCTAAAGGGGATGAGCAGTCGGCTCCACCAATGACAAGGCAGGGCTGCCCAGCCACAACCTCTTGACGAGAGAGGGGGCAGCCTGCAGAAAGAGGAGGCAGTTTGAAAGGAAAAACATTTAGGAGTGGCGAAGCGTAGCTCAGGGAGTTCCTACTGCAGCTCCTCCTCCCCCCGTAACCCCAGAAGGGAGTTCCTGCACTGCTCTGTGACTTCAACTGCATGGATTAGGCAGCTCCATCATTGCAGTGACTGGCAACCAGAGAAAAGGAGCCTTCATTTGGAAACTGAGACACACCCACCCACCTCAGCTCACCTCAGCTCAGCTCAGGGAGTCCCTGCTAAATTCCCCCAAAGTCGGGGGTTTGCAGGGCTCTGAGTCTCCAGCTGCATGGAGCAGCCATTCCAGCACTGCAGCAACCAGCATCTACAGGTAGAGAGAGCTGACCTGGCACTGGCTGCTGAGAACCAGGAGTATTGGAGACCAGGGAAACCAGGGAGCCTGCTTGGATTTGGCAGAGGTCTCTGCCCTATCAAAGAGGGAAGAAAAAGTAAAATTATTTTTGTTTAAACTGGCCCCAAGGCTGCAACCCTCCACCTCAAGACACGCAAACTCAGCTGTGTCATCTTTGTCATCTGCTTCGGGAAGATGCCAAGGAGGGAGCTGAAGTTTGGAAGCATTTGTGAATGTGAGGAGGTAGGGAATATATAAATTATTTTATAAATATTAATTGTAAATTAACCTTCAGCCCTTCCTTCCTCCAGTTCAGTTTTCCTGTTCCCAGTATATACAGTCCCAGCCCACACACATCTTGTCATACTATGTTTATACACCTTTGCTGGTGGTTTTTACTTTATTGTTCCCTGTCCTGGCTTTAACCTCCTTGTCTGTAGTAGTATCCTCATTGATTTTCTCAAGGGACAATGCCCCTGTGTATTTGGTTTAGTGAGGAGTCACTTTAGTGGAATCAGTTGCTAAGCTAGAACCCAGGACCAGACCCAGATGAGGAAGGAGAAAGGTGCTCCAAATATTGGTGATGCCAAGGATCTGGGAGAGAGAAAAGACTGAGGTGGTTACAGCTACATCTTGGGGGACAGGAGATGCAGGAGAAGCTTTGGCCTCCAAGGATGCAGGAATGTTACTGAGTTTGCCGCCTCTTCTGGAAGACTGCTTACCATTTTTCTTTAGGGGGATGGAATTGAGGCAGCTCACATCTCTGCTACGTGCAAGACCTAATATAATAATCAACTGCCATCTGTGCTATGTCCCAGCAGAAATAAAGCAGCTTCAGCTGTGGATGGGGTTGCTTTCCATTTCAGGGGGTGGTTGCACAAAAGAAAGATACCACGTGGCCTATTCTAACTCATGTTGTGGCTTCAGTAGGTGTCTCTGTGTAAACGACATGCCTTGGCCTTTTACACATGTGGAAAGTATTATGTGTCCCAGTAGAAGGGACTAGAAAAAACCAAGAAGGAAGTGGTAACTCTGAGATCCTTTGCTGATTACAGTCTATAACAGTGAAGGGAAGAGAGACTCATTTCTGGACATATTACTATTTATTTTCATATGCTTCAGAACTCCCTTGCTGGTTTGCAGACATTGTGCCATGGTGCAGTGTTTAGTGAATGTCCCAATTTGTAATGTTCCCCTTTCTTTCACCTGTCTGTGGTAACTCTTTAAAGTGACAGATATATGTGAAAGTAGAATTCAAGTGGGTGTAATTTACTGAAATGGAGTTTAAAATGTGAGTGCTTTCAATACATGAGATTGCCTTTCCATGTTTTTTAAATTCCTCCAATAGAAATGAATGGACAGTACAGTGCTCTTGAAGGAAAAAAATTTTGTAATCAAAACTGCAAGAATCTTATTTCTCATCTGACTGAACATAATCCAGAGCCTAAAAGTCAAGTGACTCTCTTTTTCTGGGGGGTGAGTTTGGGAGGGGAAATCTACACAATGAATATGAACAAACCACTGTGCTTTCGGATGCTACTGCTTTAGCATTGCATTTCATTGTGTCACAGGCAGCATCTTAACGACAACAGTGCCACTTCTGTCTCAGCTCACTGGCAGGTTTGTTTTTTTTTTTTATCTAGTGATTCAGGAACATCCCTCCCAGCCTGCTGATGTATCTGTAGACTCTAAAAAACATTGCTATGTACACTGTAACCCAAAGACTCCAGCAGCAGACAACAGCAAAGAGTTAATATTTTGTAAAAGCACTGTAAGGATGATTTCAAACCTGGCTTCCATACATTTACATGAAAAAAGGCATCCAAGTGTGACAACATGTGGGGGAAATGCTTGTATTCCTCAAACTTGAAAGCAAGTCAATTAAAACAAACAAACAAACAAAATTTTTTAATTGGCCATAGGTCACCTTTAAAAAAAAAAAAAACCACAAATCAAAAGGCCTCAATGTGTCTGTAATATGTACAAAATATAGGCTAATTCAGTGAAAAATATTACCAAAAACAATTAGATGCATCTCCTATATAAAGGGCTATACTTTATGGATCACTCTCTCTGTAAGTAATACGGGTTTTATACTAATACTTTGCACTTGCATAGCCCGTTTCTGGGAAGTAGATGTGTAATATGCAAGGCAAGCATCTTTAGTGTTATACGCATTTAACAGTTTGGGAAACAGTAGCACGCAAGTTAAAGGGCCCAGTCCAACTCCCCTTGCTTGCAGTGGGAGTTGGACTGAGCCCTAATTAACTTACCCAAAGTCACACACTGAGCTGTAGACAGATCCACTTATAGAATCAAGAACTCCTTAATGCTAAGCCTGTGTCCCCACCCACTAGAAAACACTGCCTCCTATTTATGCTCAACTGCTAACTAATTAAGCAGCATAGGTGCAGTGACTTTATTCTCAGACTGTTTTATCATAGTTTAACTACCTATATCTATATTTCAAATGATCCCATTCACAGGTATGGCGATAGGGTTTGCAAACTCCATAAAAGAAGTGTATGGGCTCTATTTTCACTGGAACGTTCCCCCCTAGGAATGTGGTGTTCAAAGTGCCAAATGTGGTAAAACTGCATTTAAAAAAACCCAACCGATCCCCTTCCAGGCTTGGCCCGGAAGCCACCATGGGAATGCTTAGGGTACATAACAATGGTGTTTAACCAGTCACAGGAGTCAAGTGACCTAAGGCCCTCCCCCCCTTTTTTTTTCTTGCCATCAAGGCCGGAGACTCCATAGCACACCCAACACCTGTCAGCCTCGAGACTAAATTCTGATTTCTGTAACCCCCTGTTGAAATCCACTGAATTTAGTGGAGTTACAACTTATATGGATGTACAGCAGAATAGGATTTGATTCTGTGAGTTAGAACACAAACCTAGGCAGGATCCTAGCATTTCATGGGATTTCTTTCCACAGCAGGGTCTATTTAAACTTTCTTCTGAATCTCTGGCTTGTAACCACGTTTGTGTTAGGATTATGAGGTTTCCTCCTTTTTTTGACTTTTGTGTGTGCAATACTGCTAAGTGTAGCACTTATTCCACAGATCCTGGATATTATAGCTGCCCTTCAAAAGCTATTGATTTCACGAATCACTGATCTGAGCGTTTCCCTCTTCCTTTTCTGGTTTATAGTCCTTGAATTGATAGGCAGTGCTGCTGTTTGTGATTGGCCTCTTCAGCCAAAAGAAGTAACTGTCTTATTTTTCTTACACATGATAGAATGATTAAAAAATCAGCAGGCTGAGCATTCCATTCTTCTCCCCAGTTACTATGATCACCTTCCTAAAAGCTGTTGCTTTATATTGCTGCTTCTGTCCTTTCCCTTGCTTTACCATTCTTGCTACTCCATTCTCTCTCCCTCCCTTCTATTCCTGGCTCTCAGTGTAATTGGAACAAAAAAACAAAAAAACCTCAACCCTTTCTGGCTAAATGAGTGTTAAATAAATGAATAGAGAAAGAACATGGCCCTCCCATGTACGTGCAGTTAAATCCACAGTCAGTCTAATGTAACATCATAGCAAGTCATTCTTTAAATAGATACAGGTCCTGGTCCTGAGCAACCACAATGTTTGTCGTATCTTCACTGAGAAAAGGCCAGTAATAGTTAAGCAGGCCGTCAGATGAACATTTACCTGCTCTCTAACATGGCTCCCACTTGTCTTTTTTAACTACTCCTTTCATGTTACTTTCTATTCACCCTAGTTCTGTTTCTGGCTTCATCCCCACTCAATTTTTGTTCTCTTTTACATACATGAAACAGACCAGCACTTCAATCGATATTTTTAATATAGTTTGTCCAATAAATACATTATACACAGGCCACTTCAAACAATGTACAGAATTATGATACAGTGTTAAACCACATTTTAGCATTGAAATGTTTTCTTCTATACACAACACATGCTAAAATACAGAGCATCTTGAGCTGATGACTTAAATCTTGACAGCCTTGCTTGAATTTCTCAGTCTGTGGGGAAAAAAGTTATTACACATCCCTTATTCATATACACTGGTTTTTGCAGTGTGTATAGGAAATGTTGATAACTAAACAATGAGCTAAGTTTCATTTCCATCAGAGGATCTTGGAAAGCTTGAATGTAGCATCACACCATCCTTGTGAAGTAGGTATTATTCCCATTTTAAAGATGGAAAAACTGAGGTGCAGCAAGGTGAAGTGATTTGCTCATGTCACATAAGAAGTCTGTGGCAAAGCCAGAAATAGAATCCAGACATCCTGACTCTCACTCTTGTATATTTACCATAAAATTATCTTTCCTTCTTGCATTAGATGCTTGTTACAGGCTTTCACTGAAGTGATTGTCATTGACAGTAAACAGGGTAGCATTTCTTTTTTTACAGTTCAGGCTGGAGCAAGAGACCTTATGCTTTTCATTTGAGCCTCTGTTTTGAAGGACATAATTTAAGGGGTAAGTAACCCCATGCTGCAGTTTTTCATCAGAAGCATTAGGCTAAGAATAAAAATTCACAAAATTAAAAAACCACATTGTATTGATGTTCTTGAGCTAAGAGAACAGGACCATAGTCCTGTACAACCATGCTTCGTAATGCTGTTGTAGGGCCGAATCATGCAAATATTCATGCATGTAGTTAGCTTTATGCACATGAGAAGCCTCACTGAAATCCATTGTTCTACTCACAGGCTTTGACATAGGTGCTTCTGCAAGCATTCACAGCACTGGGCTTTACTTTGTTTCACAGGAATTGCTGCCACACTAGATGCATAGACTCATGTCTCACCTTTTTAAGGCATGTTACCGCATGCACGGTTTGGATGGTCAGTTCACTCTAAACATTGACAAATATACAGTGATTGGAAAAAAATGTTTGAAACTACCCCATGACTAACCCTTGCTGTAATGAAATGTCCGTTATGAAGTTATGCATGATGGATTTTGTACTACACAATGATGCAGCGTCAAGTACCAAACAAAAATTCACATTTTTATATATCTTTTAAACTCCATCTGTTCTCTATCTCAGAACTAGGCAACGTTCATTTTGCACACAGAGTCCACAGCCTAGAATATATACTTAATGGATATAATTTTTCAGTACAGGTTCCTAACGACTTTTTACAATAACTTTGCATCATGTTTACAAATTTTATTAAGCAATTATATATACACACATAAATAATTACTGAAATCATGACAATCTTGATCATCAGCCAACAAATTACTTGTAGAAAGAAGCAAATTCACATAATAAAATTTGAATGAAAAAGACCTCATCATTGTGAAACAATCCCACAACTACTAGACAATTCCTGCTTCAGAATGAAACTTCCAGAACATAGGCATAAAGAAAAGCCTGGCTTAAATTGACCCAGTGGAAGCCTGTTTTGTAAAGTACTGGGAATTTCATTTGTAATTGTGAAGTTCCCATCTTACGCTGTGTGGGATTGCTTCACAATGTGAACTCTTCTCTTGTACTGAAGAAGTTTCTATGACATACTATGCTTTTGCAAGAGTCAGTGTTTTCCTTATGATAAACTGTAACAAACAGAAGATCACATATCAGTCCCTAACAAACAATGGTAGTAAGACACAACATGTAAGTAAAGCTGATATTAACTTTGTGTGAGATCCAGACTAAAGCAAGATTGTGAAAGTTAAAGCTGGGCCTAAGCTCACTCTGTTTGCTCAGGTTTTACAAGCACATTTAGTGCCTAATCCATAACCAAGTGAAGTCAACAGGAATCTTTCCATTGACTCCAACAGATTTTGGATCATAGACAGCATTTATTCTGCATCTTTTTATCCAATGATTACGTTGGACTTTATCTCTTCCCTTTCTATTGTCAGTTTCTGTGTCTGTCTGATCAAAGATTAGGTAGATTCTGACCAGCCACAGCACAGGTGCCCAATCAAGGGTAAGAGATAAGAAGGCATTCCCCACATCTTTCTTAAGGATTGTTCACAGCTGCCATCTTTGTGCTTCTCCCAAGAGCGAGCACAGAAATGTTCAACACTGAATATCTATGTGCTCTTTGCTTTAAAAACTGAAACAAAGTTTGGCCACAGTTGGGGGCCGAATTTCCCACCTCAGTCTCGACCACTAATGCACTGCCTGTGCAAGGGCAGAAATATCCCCAAAATACTGATGCCAAAATCATAGCCAATAAGTGGGTGAGGATCTGCACCCAATAATAATGCCAGCAGAGACAGCAAATATCATGGGAGCCTCACCTGTATATGCACAGCCAGGGAGCATCTACACTTGGAAGACATATGAGCCTTTCTGTGCAGCTGTGAGTGTTAGCACCTTCTTAAAGGACCTGATGCTAAGAAATCCTGCACTCTCTATACTACAACCCTCACCATTGGTAGAATTATTGGAGCTAAACTGTTGAAGAAAGATTTTCCTAGTGTAAACAAGGCACATCTGTGATTCTAACACAGCATATTGGAATCACAGGGACAAATTCATCCCAGAGAAGCTTCATTGATTAGATTGGCGTTACCTGTGATATATTTCATCCACAGTACATACAAGAATATAGATATGCTGACATAAAGCCTTTCATTAAGAGCTTCACATAGAAATAATAGAAAAATTAAGGGAATGAATATGTCTTGTTTTAAAATTTCTTTTATATAAGCCTATTTCTAACATGAGACTTCTAGTACTTGGATCCCTATTACACGGAAACCTTGCACTTGTTAAAGGACCATCACTGAGATTTTTATAGTCAGGCACCAAAATACCTCAGCTGATGTCCAGTGTTGGGTTGCAGCTGTGGGACCCTTCTTGGCTGAGCCCCTTGAAGGTGGTCTTTCCAGGACTAGTGTCATGCTGCCATCCAGACAGAATTACTGAGATGCCAACATCATTGCCTGAAGAACTGGATTTAGGGAAGGGAGGTGGCATCTCTTCGAATGACATGCACAAAAATGGCAACAACCACAGTGGGAAAAACAGAAGTGTGTGTGTGGCAGACTCTCAACCCCACCTAAAGATATTTAAACACCCACTCTAGTACTGGAAAGTGCCCATACTTTTTTGAACATCAATCCTTTTCTGCTAGCTTTACATGTAAATTCAAGACATCCCACTCTTGGCAGCCAAACAGTGGGAAGATTATTGTGATGGAATATAAAAATATCCTAGTGAAATTTACAATATAATTCATTTGGATTGAAGTCTCTGGGTGGCAGGGACTGTGTCTGGTTTATGGAGATGTGTAATAATTTGTTAATTATAGCCATTGCTGCAGCTCTCACAACAGTGTTGGGTGCTAAACAGTTTTTGTAATAATAATAGCTAGGTATTTTTCTTAAGGAAAGTGAGTTTGTAGCCTATGAGAGCAAGGTACTAAGAAGCTGAGCTACACCTGAGTACAATGTTCATTCGCTGCCTGTAAGCTTCTACACAGCTGTGCAAATGCACTTCAGTCCTAACTTCAGCCCTGACCTGCAACACGCTTCTGCTTTCCAGTCCTTAGTGGGAGCTGCCAATCATGAGGAACTGTAACAAATTGCATAGTGATTTTGTGCTGTGCATTAATAAAAGAGACCATCAAACACATTTTCACTTGTCACTCAAGCCAGAATTTGAACTCAACTCTCTGGAAGTGCAAAGCTCATGCAAGAATTAACTCTAACTCATAGTATCACCCAGATTCCCTTGTCAGTAGACTGGCCTGAGAACACTTGTTACAGCACAAAAGCCCAAAGGGAAGTGCCTCTACTTCATTATAGTTCTGTTTTACATCCCAGTCTCTGAAACACACACACACACGTGTAAAACAGGCCCACTTTTCCAGTGCAAAACACACTGTGCCTTCAACTTTCAGTGAAACACAGATCATCTCAGCCCTAAATCATTTTAATCCAATTGGGCATCCACTTTAAGGAGGTATAAAGAGACAGTAAAACAGGAAGAATGGCTGCCAGGCCAGAGATAAGGGACACAAATACAGCTGCTAAGGTGAGATGAAATGTGAACTAATTATTTATTTATTCAAAATGGAGGTGTGGGTTACAGCATTTTTGACTGGGGAAGATAGATGAAGTGAATTTACCAGACTTTGCTATGAATTATTTCCATATTTTTGGGAGTGATCGGGGAGCTGGGACTGGATTTCGCATACACAGAACTTTACAGGAGAGACTTAAAATGCTTCACTAATGTTTCAATCTTCACTCATTAATATACACATTTCAATATCTTTGTAAGCAGACAAGTACTAACAGCTGTAGTTTTTTTAATAGATGCCGAATAATCTCTGGTGCATATTGAGCAAAAGGAAACAGAGACGAACATGCTGTAGATTCAGAAGACTATCGCAGTCAGTGAGGTATTCTTTTATATATTCTATAAGTAAAGTCTGACCAGAGCTGCAGGGAATGCAGTACAGTGCAGAGTATTACCTCCAAGTATGCTACAGAGGAATAAAATAACTAGTGATGAGGATAGATTTAGTGACATAGTGCACTGTCATGCTTCTCATTAATACACAAGAGGATGTATCTGAGCTTTGAACAGTTTTCTTAATAGAATCTGTGCATGATTTCACCATTGCATTACATTGCACCTCGTTTAAGAAGTGGGTGCAAAACTCCCACTAGTGGGAGTGGAGCATAATCATTTGGTAGCATATGACACTTACTTTGTACAGATGTAAATGGCTACACAAATGGCAAGGCAGGAGTCAATTAGACCTATGTTTAAAATAATTTTTAAAGAGTAAACAGTAGCTCTTAAAGAACTGTTCATACTTGATGGAAATCTTCAAACACACCTTCTGTTAGGTTACAATATACTTTTTTCACCTTCTTTCCATGTTCTTTATTACTAACCGTATCTGTTCTATCAATTTAATATCTGTAATGTCTGTAATATTAATTAATTTAATTAATTAATTAATTAATTAATCAATTAATATCTGTAATGTGCTGGTGAATGGTGAAGGAGTTATGATAGATCTTTTCCATCTCTAATTTCCTTGATTTCATTTACATGAAAACATTTTGGTTTCTAAATAGTTTATTTTCTTTTACAGTTTGTTCCCTGCCTTAAATTCACAGTCCTATTTGTGATCGCTCACTTGGCTGCTGCAGAAGTTGTAGTCATGTTACATACGCAGGGTTATAATTTGAGAAGGGCAAATCTCAAAAAGTTTGTTTCAAATCAACATGTGAACTCCTAGAACCTGATTTTCATTTACATTAAGGCCTCTTTACACCACTCTGGAATCACAAAGGAAATTAGGTGTGAGTAAATTACATTTACACTCACTTTAAGGCCCTTTATGATACCAGAGTGGTGTAAAGAGGCTTAAAAGAAATAAGACCCACTTTGTTCCCCCCACACATGCTTAGAAGGGAACCAGCCCTCACAGATCCAGGCTTGGTGATGCTAAAAATATAATTATGGAATGCTTCCCCCTACCTAAGGCTATGTTTACACTACAAAGTTAAGTCAACTTAAGTGACATCAATGTACAGCCACCACTATAATTAAACTGCTGTTGCATGTCCACACTATGCTCTTTGTGTGGAGCAGAGCACATCCATAGAAGCAGCTCTTGCATCAGCGCAGAGAGCAGTGCACCATGGATAGCTATCCCATTGTGCAACTGACCGCAGAGTGTTTTGGGGTGACTTTGCAATTCCTCATGGAAGCAGGTTTCTCAATCCCATCATTCCATGGAGATCCAACTAGGTTTTCAGCTGCTTTTCAACTGCCCTGGTAACCTGCAAACCAGCCATCTGTATCAGAAAGCATGGATCCTGCACTGCTCTTCAGTACTGTGTTGTTGTGCGTTATGAACACAATGCTATGAGGAGCTCATTGGGGAGGAGGCTATTCACCATCACCCTGACCCCAGCCCCCTTCTTGTAAAAGGAGCATGTCTGCAGCTCCACACCAGAGGTGACTATTTGCCTCCCTTGCCTTCTGCTGTTCGTGCCACAGCTCTGAGTTTTACATGACACTGCTGCGTGTCCCTATCTTAGCCCTTCACCTCCATTCCCTGAGCAAGTTCCTGCGGCTGGAGTGAAGCTGTGCCCAAATACGCTGAGCTCTATAATTTACCTCCTAAAAGTGTAACAGCAGCTGAGATCTGGACACTAAACAAAGACCATTATCTGAATCTTAACCCCACAGAATAAAATCTTATCATGAAGCTTGAATATACTGTAGCTGTAGGTGGGTATTCAAGCAGTAGTTCCTAACTCCTTAACAGAGTGAAATACAAGTGAAAGGAATAATATCATTATCTGAATTGTGGAGAAATATACTTGTTCTAACACAAAAGCCAGAACAGGAAACAAACCACTGGAGAGAGCTCAGATACTGGTTCAGTTTCTTCTTTTTACCCTTGGCTTATTTTATATTGTGTTACTGTAGGACTAGTGGCTTTCCCTGGGTCAGGGCAGTTTTGGAAGGTCCTCTGTGCTCAGCTGAGCTCTGGTTTCTCCTGAGACACTGGCTAAGGCAACACCCTGGTACAGTCTGTCTGGTTGGCTACTGGAGTCCTTATCCTGGCTGTGGCTACTGTTCTTGGGAAACAGGAGTCCAGAGCTGTATCCAGAAGGCTGTTCTGTTCCCTGGACGTTGCTGTATGTTATTATAATGCTGGGTATCTGGGCTGTAGTTGGTTTACAATGAGAGTCTCTTTTTCGAAATCCAATGGCATTCAGAACCTCACCTGTCTTAAGCATGCAAGGATTTAAGAGAAATGTAAAACAGATGTCTGCAAGATGATCAAATTGCAACAGTCTGCTAAAAGGGAAAGTGACAAGCATTTTGACAAGCACTCTGACAATCTCTACTGCTAAACCAAAACAAATCTTATAAGAATGGGAAGGAATTTGACCTAGAAACTTTTTTGGTGTATCCCATGAGTCACTTCTGAGAAATATCTTACTAAACTAACTTATCAAAGCACAGAGCATACATTCCTTAACACTTTGATATTTTAAGCATAGTCTCCAGACTCTGATGAAGGTTCAGGTTAATAATAGCACATGCCTCTGTGAACAATAGTGCTAAGAAACCAGCATAAGGGTCTGGTAAAGCTAGAATTACCCATGAATTCAGAGAATAGATAGGTACTTCCTTACAGAAATCTAAACAAATCAGATGACAATTGATGAGGCTTTATCATGGTAAGAGATGATGGAAGATAGACCACAGCATAAAGGCTTTGAAATGTGGTGCCAAATGGTGAAGTAACTGAAGAGAGGAAACAGTGGAAAGGTGAAATGAATTAATTCAGCAATGGAAAATACTGAATGATACTAGTGAAGGACCAAGAAAAGGAATGTGTTAGGATGACACCTTCACCAAGCCGTAGATAGAATGATAAAATCTACTATTAACAATGAAAAGACCTACTTTAGGCACATGTTAGCTAGCATTCAAAATGGAGTGTAAAGATAACAGTTTTACACTCAAATGCTGATTTCAGCCAACAATTCTTCTCTCTTCCTCCCCCCACCTCCCTCCATCTAGCTGGATTTTGGGCAGATGGATTAGAGTTAATTGACTCATGGGATGTGTTAAAAAATTATCACTGTGACACTGCATTGTTACCAGATGAGAATATCTTAGTATGAGACTGCTCAAAAGGTTGCGGCTCCCCCAAGTTATAAAAGTTTTTTTTGTTTTTGTTTTTTTTTAAGTCACCCAAAAAACACTTACTTGTATTTCCTCAAGGCTATAGGATCTAGATGGCAGGACCTATGCAAATAAAGAGTAACAAAAGGTTCACAATTTTCTTTTAAACTTTCTATTAGGTGACTGTGGAAAATTGACTTGTTTGTAGGAAGAAACACCTTCTGACTGGTCCATACTCCAAAGCAAATCCTCTACAAGGCAAGAGTCAGGAATATTTTTTTCTTTCTTAATGGGGGTGGCAAAGAAGTGTCTGTTGTTAAAAGAAAAGGCATAATAGGGCTACTATGCTCTTATCTTAAATGCTCAAAAATAAATAAATCTCTTGCATCCCAGTTCCTTTCTCCCTCAAGATCCATCGTGGATAGGAAAAAAGATAAGCACCTGGTGTTTCAAAACTATCTTCGCTAAACCTGTCAACAGTATGCTACAGTTATGACCACAAATACTGTAGTAACTCTTGTAGGATATGATTTTCTTAAAAATCATAAATCTAAGAAGCAAACAAGGCTATATTTTCTAGAATTTTTATGAGTTCAGGATCCCTCCTTCCATTTTCCTTTTCACTCCTGCTGACACTTTACAGCTTGAACAGCAGTAAGGGCATAGTCAAGTTTTAGTGTCATGATTTCCACCGAAAGATCATCAGGAGAATTCTATTCACCCTCATTCACCTTACTTGTTTCAAGATACAAGTAATGCTTATACAGTATACTTTACTTTCAACTGATAGTCCAACAGCGATCCTGTTTTAACATCTAAAAAACAAAACATTTTTAATATTTAGCTTAGCTGTTTAGTATTTTAGACTAAGCTCTTTGGAGCAGGAACCTCATCTTACTAAAATATGTGTTCGCACAGAGCCTAGCACAAAGAGGATCCAATCCTGATCAGGGCTTCTAAACACTATTGTGGAGCCCAATGGGGCATCCAAACTTGCTGAATCCATCAAAACATTTGAACTCCAGCAACAGGAGGGCAAGCCTAAGGAGAGCTTAGTAACACATCTGAGCCCCATCAAGGAGGATTCAAGCATAAGAAGTCCAGCAGAGTACCTCAGCATTTATGATCATATCTTGCATAATCTACGGGGGGGGGGGGAGGCAGAGCTTAGTTTGCGCTCAGAGATTAGAAAAGAATTGCTGCTTTCTTTCCTTAATTCAGCCCTTGACAAATACTAAAATAATACTTACAGCAGGAGAGGAACTGCATTCTCTGACATTCAGCTCCACCATGGAAATGTTATCAACATCTTCAGATGTCTAAAAGATATACAAGAACAAAAAGCCCATGCATGACACACTGACATGTCACAATGCTCTGCATAAAGTGGCATGTGAAATGCAAGAAGAGAGGAGAAAAAAAAGTGGACACTGGAGGATTGAAATATTGTTAACTACAAAGCACAGTGTTATATCTTTCTAGCCACCATCTCAATGTTAATGTCTCCATCTCAACATCACAGTGTCAGTTAGTTACAGTATATGAATATAGAGATAAAAAGTGTGTTTACACTAAATCATTTGGATACTTCAGAACACATTATGAATAAGCAAGAAATGACACTCTAAAATAGAAATACAGGACAATCAGAAGCAAAGAACAAAACATCTTGCCACCTCTGCTCCTTCAAATGCAACAAAGACAACTGGAAAATGAACCAGTGCTCAAAATAGAAAGCCGAAGACCTTTTATAGCATGAAGGTCATTACTCACCACATTCATACCATTTCAAGCTGTAAAGTGTTTTAGCCACCTAAGGTTAACCCTGAGGGTTATTTCCCCCACTATGTAGGAACTCTTATTGCTGAAATAAACAAGATGATATTCAGAAAAGATAAGTGCAAAGCATTATATTTAGGAAGGAAAAAATTGAATGCACAACTACAAACTGAGGACTAACTAGCTAGGTGGTAGTAGTGCTAAAAAGGATCTGAAGGATCACAAATTGAATATGAATCAATAATGTGATGCAGTTGCAAAAAAAGGCTAATATGCTGGGGTGTATTACAGGATTGTCATATGCAAGACACGGAAGGTAACTGTCCTGCTCTACTAGGTACTTGTGAGGCCTCAACTGGAGTATTGTGTCCTATTCTGGGTGCCACACTGCAGGAAAGATGTGGACAAATTGGGGAGTCCAGAGGAGAGCGACAAAAATGATAAAAGATTTAGAAAACTTGTCCTATGAAGAAAGGTTAAAAAATTGGGGCATGTTTAATTGTGAGAAAAGAAGAGTGAAGGGGGAACCTGATAATCTTCAAATCCGTTAAGGGCTGTTATAAAGCGAATGGAATCAATTGTTTTCCATGTCCACTGAAGGTAGGACAAGAAGTAATGGGTTTAATCTGCAGCAAGGAAGATTTAGGTTAGATATTAGGAAAATCTTTCTAACTAAAAGAGTAATTTAGATCTGGAACAGGCAGCAAAAGGAAGTTGGAACATCCCCATCATTGGATGTTTAGGAAAAGGTTAGACAAATACCTGTGAGGGATGGTCTAGGTCACTTGGTCCTGCCTCAGCGCAGGGGGCTGGACTTGATCATTTCTTGAGGTTCCTTCCAGCCCTACATTTCTATGCCTCTATTCTAATTATGAAAATAAATATGCAGATTTGTTAACTCAGCTGTTTGAGGGCTTGGATGGTGCACGGCGCCTATTACCTTCTCAAAAATCCCAGAATCATGGCTTTTCAGTTTAGATTTGGCTTTTGTGTCACTGGTTTCAGCAGCATATTTGCCTGTTTCATAGGAAACCTGTTTACTGGCTTGTCTGGAGATCACACTAACGACATCACCTGCGGTATCAGTCCATCCCTGCAAGGAATACATCGGAAACAAGCACTTTAGGTTCTCTTTGGGTTCAGTCACTCTGGCCAATAACATGAAGTTAAGTTTTACATGAACATGATTCATAATGGGGAAAAGACAGTATGAAAGATATTTCAAAAGGAGATAGCTGATTATACACAACATGATACGCTCAAAAAGATTTAGAAATAGTGCAAGCACCGTGGTAAAGGTTGGAAAGCCTAAAACTTAATCTACATATTTTTCTAGGCCTGGTTGAAAAGTTTTGACCAAGTTTCCCTGTCAGATTTTTTTTTTAATTTCCATGGTGCACCAGAGTGACACTGCAGAAACATAGTATAGCCAGAAAGCAACACCCTCTGGGAAGAATGGGGTCATGACGGACCCAGAATTATAACTCCCAGAAGGCATTATGGCAGCTCAGGTGGAAGCAGAGATTAATGTCAATGAAAATGTTTTGATATTACATAATTGGAGAATATTTTGGAGCTTTTCATTCCATGAAAAGTTTTGACTTTTTTGATAAAATGTCAACATATCAGAACTTCCTCTGAGACAGAAATTCTGGTTTTCTAACAGCTCTAATTATTCCTTATATTTATAGACGAAGAAAGAGACAGAGAAATAGTGTATTTTAAGAAAACAAAGAAAAGTGTGCATAGCCCAGCATTCATAAGCAGTAAGTAGCCCTACAACAACAAACCAAATATTAATAAAGGGTAACACTAGTTAGGATACAAATTTCACTTCCAAACTCTAGGAAGTTGTTCTAAGCAATTGTGAGACAATAGATTTTAAAAATACCTTTACAATGTCCTTTTAAATTGGTACATGTTAGAATAAGAAAGAGTAGACACATAATTGACCTTTTCACAGGACCATTGCTCTAAATGCCATAAAGACCATGATCTAAGCTTTTATCAAAAGGATACAGACTCATCTAGAGGAAGGTCAGCCCTGAAATGATTCCATTGACTTTAAAAGAATTTGCATCTGCTTCTAACGGGTTTGAATTTGCTCCAATATCTTTTTGGATCTGTCACTGGTTTTGTTCTGTTTTTACCCTAATGGTGAAACATCACACATTCTATACTTCACATTTTACATATACAATGGATTTAATTATCACTACTTGCGTTGGATCAGTTGGCTATAAAATGAATACAGTTCTGTTTTGTAAGGCAAGTCTCTACTTGTACTGCTGTACTCGGCCACTTTCTACTGCACAAATTTTTTTTTAAATTATTTTCCTTGATTTTTCAAAGGCATGAAAAAAATTACACTCTTTTGAGTGCAGCTAACTTGTAGATAGAGAATTTAACAGTTTGTGGAAGTTGCAAATTAGAAACAATTATAAGTTGATTGACAAAGCTTGGCACAAAACATGTTTTTGCTCTGCCTTTTTTGCATTGCATATGTCTGGGGCGAGGACACTCCTAATGTCATGGATTTGCATGTGATAATCAAACATGTTAATCAAGGGAAAAGTTGTCAAAAACAATATTTAGCCAAATTCTCTACCTCAAACTCATAGTCTGCTTTTCCCTCTGCACTCCAGTATTTAGAGAAAGGTATGCATGACAAGCTTCAGCTTCTGACTAAATTGAGGATGTCCCTTCTTGACGAGCCAGAGTTCCTGATGAAATTGGGGCATGAGGTGTTCAACTTAACGATTTAAAGGACACAGCCGAGGGGAAGAAAAATCACATTTCTGCTTGAAAATTTGTATCTGCTAGCGTTCCAAAGCAGACCTAACGTTACTGATGTCTGACAGACATTAGGTAGGGGAAAAAAAATCAAAATGGTAAAATTACACTTTAAGAATTTGACAAAAATTTGTCAGTTTTATTGTTTTCCCTGTGTAGTCAGGCCTCAATTTGCATGACTGCAAGTGTCTGACTAGGCAAATCTGGTTGCAGATTGCAGAATGAGGGTCTTAGATGTCTCACTTGCTGAAAAACACTTATCAGCTGGGTAGTAGAAATGGAGGGAGGGAGAGTACTAATAGTCCTGAAGGATTATTTCTTTAAAAAAAAATTCAAGATAACATCATTTAAAGATGTTTTGTCAGAAACTGCTTAAGTCAGTGAATATCAAAGCATTTATGTTGAACAATGTCTTTTAGCCTGATGGGTTTAATTTTGATCGGCCTGATAAGTCAGAAGTACAACATTTTAAAAAAACTGTCAGAATTCAGAGCTTGACTGCATCAGCTGAAAGCATATTAGCTTGAAAACGTGAATGCTCACAGAGAACATAATAGTATTTTTCCATTTTAGGAATCGTATAAAAATGGTTGAAAATAGAACACTAATGTGCCATTAATAACCTAGAAAGAGATGTGCACTCCAGAAATCTGACCTGCTTCTGGCTACCAGGCAGAAACAACATTTGGCAATAATTAGTTTGGCAGCAGCAAGCTTTTGAGGTCTTCTGGAAAAATAGTTCTCCAATGGATTTTGTGGATCTGTCTAAATCTGCCAGTTAATCTGTTTCTAAATGCAGCCCATTTCACCTTCAGAAATCGCATTGGCTCTTTCTTTACAACCTTGCCTCCTTTCAAGCACTACTTATGGACCTGAAATTTTGCTTTTAAGTGTCCAAATTCCAGATCTGTGGTCACTGAAGCACCACCCTATAAATGTGCTCATTTTACCAATGATGCATTGATACTAAGCCCTGTTCATTTTTGTCTTCCTATTAGTGCATCTTTCCATTCTCCCATGAGTGTCACAAACCTGAAAGGATATCTACGGCATTTGCATCCTGCTTTTAAACTTTATCTTCCTTTTCTTTTATTCTGCTTTATCCCCATACAATTGCCCCCTCAGAGAACCTCTGTACCTAGCACCATAATGCATCTTTCCATCTACTCTACCTACCACTTTGAAGGATGCTATATAAAAATTATTTACTTTCTCTTGAAAAATACACATCTAAAGTGTTTTCCTTACTGATTCGCTGTCTGAGAGAGAGGATAGCCGTTTCTTTCCTCTCTGTAGTCCACTTATCTCAGAAGACTGGCTGGTAACAGTGGATCGTCTGGTTGAGAGATACCTGCTGCAAGACTTGGAGTCTTTACGAGAAACTCTCAGCAAGGGTCGAAGGCATGGCACATACTTTGCAATGGCCATTCTAGTGGATAAAAAATAGAACCAGTCAATTCTCTCTTTCTAAATAAATCTGCCAGCACAAAAAGCCACTCACCACAAACGCTGTATTTAGTCAGACAGCCTCTTGCTGCAGACTGAAAAGTTACTGGGTACAGTAGTTAAAGTTTCCCAGATTTCAGATATTGCTTTGTGGGCAACAGCTCTACAAGATAATTTTAAAGAAATCAGACATTAGTGATTTACAGCGTTCTGTTGAGTCAGAATTTACTACCAATATTGCTGGGCAGGAATAAGAATATTAAAATGTAATTTTTCCACTGAAACCAGCTATTGAAATGTTTTATCCGCTACAGATTAACGGGGACAAAAAGAAAGCCTCTGGCCCTTTAAACTGAACTGTGCAGAAGTACCACATAGTGAATTATTTTAATCTTTCCCTAAGTATCTAGTCTAACTTCCTCCTGCGCATCTGCTTGCGTGGTAGTACAACTCTAAAGCAAACTTCTTTCTAGATGCGGGTAAGGGATTATTTTTACTACACTGCTCTTCTACTCCATAGTCCCCAAAATATTTTTGAAACTGGAGAAGCAATATTGCATGACCTAGACATGTTTGCTCACATTACATGTCCCTCATCTTAACTTGACCTGCAGTTGACCCTGTATGTTACAACTAAAAAACAATTACTCAATGCTTGAACTATGGAAGCATGAAGGAGGAAAGGGAAGCCCACAACACAGGAATGAAATGGAGCCATTTACCAAACTCCGACTCTCACTGGCCTGGTTACATTAACAAACTCCTGTTTGTTACACTGACAAATGGGTAAATCTCCCAAGGAGATATTTCAAAGCAAAACACCATAAAACTTGTTTTTAGTCAGGAAAGGTCCCTATCCTTTATCAGAAGATCAATGAGTACAGATATCTCCCTTCCATAAATGTCTCTAGCTCCCATCTGCACAATAATTTGTTCTGAGTACAAACTCCACTGACATTTATAAAGCATTCAGAACTTCTTTTTCTGTTTTCTTTTTTGGCTTCATGCACGCTTGCAGAGGTAAAAAACAGCATAAAGGTAAAACAAGCAGATGAAGCAGAGGTCACGCACTTGCATGCAAGGGGATTTCAATGAATCAGTGAAAGTTTTATCAGAGACAGATTTGGTTTTCTTTGCTATGTTATTTGTGTTTGAAAAGAGCAACTTACCTGTATTTGGGATGAGTTATTGCATAAATAATGGGGTTGTGGATGGCAGAAGCTTTGGCAATCACAGCTGGTACAGTGTTCATAAAGGGTGTCAGAAGATGGGAATACCTAAAGAAATGCAAATTTATTATTTTTACTACCACTTACTGCATAGGCAACACACAGTAAAAACAAAAATTAATTACAGAGTTCAGGGACTGGTTTTTAACTGCTGACACTCCCCCACTCTTCTCCCAAGGGAGCAGGATGCAATAAGAGGGGCAAGAAGCAGGACCAACTTACCATCAAGGGACATTCTTTTTCAACTTAGTGCATGGGGCAGATTTCATACGCATTTTGTGCAAAAATCAGTGCCAGACTCCCTGTGCTTCAGAGAGGCACAACCTCTCTGGTGCTCCTGTAGCTGCATACCATACTTTACTCAGGGTTGTGGCTTAAGCATGCCACAAGCTAACCCCAAAATTGTTTATACCAGGGTAAAGACCATGGGACAAATGTAGCCTGGAATAAGCAAGTGCTGCTCCTTTGGAGTGTTCAGGCTAAATTCAGCAATGACCCAAATGGTGGTGTAAGTTGGTCAGAAAAGAGCTATAATGCTAAAGTAGCATAACCTGCACCAACATTTAAAAGGTATGCCGAATGAGGGGAGAGGGTGTTGCAGGAACAGCAGCTAACAAGAGTGTGCCAGATAAATCAGTTTCCTACCTGCACCTTGACTTTACCTACCCAAAGCAAATTTAAAGAATTATCATGTGGAGGTGGGTGGTTTTATGTTTTATTGAGAGTTTGCAGGATCTTCAACACATGACTTACACAGAGGAGATGGTGAAAGTTCTGACTGTGTGGTGCTGCTAG
Source organism: Emydura macquarii macquarii (assembly GCF_026122565.2). Lineage (NCBI taxonomy): Eukaryota > Metazoa > Chordata > Testudines > Chelidae > Emydura > Emydura macquarii. The sequence continues at coordinate 3,858,184 of NW_027131527.1, forward strand.
CTTGTACCACCCTTTTAACAGGCCCAGTCAAGTTGTCTTGATAAAAACAAAGTCAGTAGTGGAACACAGACTTAAATAGCAGTAATATTGCAGGGTCAACTTGCATCAGCCAGTGGGTCTTTCCTTCAGCAGCAGGAATAGCAGCACACTGTGTAGAACCATTTCCCTCTCTCCCAGGATAAGCTGTCTGTAGCCTTATATTGTGTCCCAAGGCTTTGCTTCACCAAGAAGGAAAAGGGCTGAAGAGTAAGATGGCAGCTCATCATCCTTAGAATGGAGTTTTCCATCACATTCAGCGAACAAAGAAGTGTGTGTTCTGTGATCAAATGGAATTGGGTCCTTAGCAGATAATACTGGAGTGTCTTCATGGAGCAGCTTTCTGAAGGCATTCCTCCTAGCACTTACCTAAGACTTGCTTCTAATGATAGTTTCCAGAGCACAGTGTGTTCTGTGTCCTACAGTTCTTGAGACAGGGTAGCCCCTACCCCTATCCCTAGGGCACTGATCTGGAGGATGAATTCCATGGAGAACATAGTACTTGCTGGTGACATAGGACGTCTTGGAAGGCTGTCTCCCATTTTAAGGTCCTGATAACCTTTCACAGGATGGATGGTTTGGTAAGATTAGTCAATGGTACAGTCCATGAGGCAGATGGTGACACAAACTTTTTGTCATCTTTGGCCAGACACAGGAAAGACAATACCTGTGTCATGATGGCTGGAGTGCAACGTTCTACTGAGCATGTACCAAGTCAGCTAAATATTCCCCTCCTACAACCTCTACTGTAGATATTAGGTTTCATTCTTTGCTATTGCGCATTTTTTTGGTCCAGCAGGCCAGTCATCCTCAGTGAGTTCAACACTATAGCCACAATATCTAGGTCTGTCTCTTAATCTACGCTGTATGTGGCAATGCTATCAAGGTGAATTTATCATAAGATCTCATGACTTGGTCTATTAATCCGTAAGAAGCCACGATGGCCCTTGGGGCACAAAAAGGCACAGCCCCAAAACTGAAAAAAGCTGAAGGAGGGGATAAGGGCAGTTTTCTGCTTCCTAGTGTCTGCAGTAACTCCTTCCTCAGTTCTCAGGTGCATGGGACCATAAACCCCATCACAGTCAGTTTTATCTTGTATTGGTTAAGTTTAAGACGCATTTCTCATCAGATGACTGGAAAATTATAATTGAGAGGCAGTGACGGGCTAGTGCAAGCATTAAATTTTATTTTGCACTTTTATTGGGTCTTTCACCTGAGGACTTCAAAGTGCTTTGCAAACAGTAATTAAGCCTTTGTGAGGCTGGTAAGTTATTAAATCTATTTAGAAATGGGTAGATGAAGGCACAGGATGGTTAAGTGACTTGTTCAGTGTCACACATTAAATCTAGGGGGAGAGCCTGGATAGAACCCAGGAGTCCTGACTTCTAATCCCTTGTTCTTAACCATTTCATATTAATGGATACTTTTTTGATGGACATGTCCTTATTGACAGTTAAATAAGTGGAAGAAATGCAATATACTTCAGGATTTTTTAAAATATATTTAAGATTAGAGCATCCATTGTTACTTTCCATGTGGCATTAAAAGGACTAAAGCCAGTAATGCCAGATATACGGTCTGATTTTGATCTCACACTGTTGTAAGTGAGGGGTAACTCCACTGTAGCCAATGGATTTATGATATGTTAGTGTAAGTGAGTGGATAATCAGGCCCAGAGAAAAAAAATCAAAACAAACTATGTATCTGTTTTTCAACCTGAAAGAGCCATATGGCCATGTTCAAATATTTTAGCATTGTGAAACTGTATTTTAGAATTAATTAGCATGATTTCATTGCCAACGATTAGCTTTTCTGTGCTGAAAAATCAAATTAAGAAAAAAATATAATCATTTATCAAATGTGTAACAAAGGATTAATCCTGAATATGTGAAGGTTTCCTATTCACTGTCAACCATTAGAATTGACAACTATCTGGCACTTCATAATTTACTTCTTTTGTGATTTCACACCTTCTGGGCTCACTGATTTTTTTCTTGATAATATATTCATAATTACCCAGCAAAAGCCACCAGAGCTACAATAGCATATGGTGACCAGGAAATGACGTAAAGCAAGATGACAATCAAGGCAATTTTGGCCATTTTCCATTCATTCTTCATCCTCTGATATTGTCTTTGGGATATTTTATTATCATCAGAGCCAATGTTCTGAACAGCCCTAGGGGAAATAAATCATTATTATAATACAAAATATATGAGGGAAATTGAGCAAACATCATAATAAATAGAACACAAGATTGGTCTTTAACCAGATCATGTCAACCTCCTCCAGCTCTCCAAGCTAACATACTATGATGTATGTAGATTATGTTGCTTCCCCGCAATAGAGGCCCTCTCATGCTCACAGTAATTAGTGGCAAAACTCCCAATGACTTCAGCAGGAGCAGGATGGATGCCTATGTCAGGAATATGTTTTCAAAATAGGGCTTCAGATTATTCAGGTATCTGGATTAATCTGCACGGTATCGCTAACTGTGGAAGGAGAAAAGTACTTCTTTACTTTCTCGGGCCGGATTTTGACACCCTTACTCACACTGTTACATGAGTAGATACATTGAAATCAATGGGACTGAATGTGTTGTAAGGTACTGCTCACTATGAGTAGGAATGGCAGAATTGGGACCTGGTTTGGTACTCCAGTAGTTCTTCTTTCACATATTCCTGATGCAAATTGTTGCACCTTGTTTAACACACTGCACCTTGCATCATTGCACTTCTTTAACACAGATTTCATAGCCAACTTCCACCTTTTCACTTGTGGACAGTTTACATCTTGCAGGGGAGCCCTCCACATCTTATCTTTTGACACAGGAATGGACATACCTGTGCAGAGCAGTGGATAGAACAGCTTTGCTTTCCATTCTCAAGGGAAATTCTTCACTGGATACCTCTATCTGTTTCAAGGCCACTTTGTGTCATGTACACAAGGCATAAGTGGCTGAAGGAAACCAAATAATCTGGTACTTAATATCATTTGCCTGTGTGCTGAACAGTTAGTTAGCTTTACTAGGCTTCTCTGAAGTTCTTCACACTTATCTCGACTTGACTAACCTAAATAGTTTTGTGTCATCTGCTAGATTTTCCACCTTGCTATTCACATCCTTTCCCAAACCATTAGTAAATATATTAAAAAATGCTGGGCCTAGTCCCGAACCTTAGAGAGCACTCCCCTCCACACACATTTAACCTTTTTGCCATGTTGAAAATGAATGTTCCCATTCTGTTTTGTCTCTTAGCCATTTATATAAATTATAGGAAAAAACTTGTTAAAATAGAGTTGTGAGATTTTTTTTTAATTATATATATAAAAACTAAGGCTCTCCCCTAAGCAAAGAAGGAAAACATAAACTATTGACAACTCACTTGTTGGCACTCTTGATAGCCTTGAAGATAAAGACATAACTATATATGATGGCAATCAGAGGAATGAAGAAAACAAAGCAGAAGAGGAGCATTGTATAGGCACGAACTGATGGGGTAAAGGTCACATAGTCCCAGGAACAGGAAGTCAACAAACCTTCAGGAACATAAGCACCTAGGAAGAGCGAGAGGAAAAAAAACATAAACCATGAAAAGATTTTTATTGAACATTCTGGTGGAGAAGCAAGTGGAGAAAGAATTCAATGCCACTTGCCATTACTGACTCCACCACCTTATAGACTCTTAAAATTTAATAGATCTAATGAATCAATCTTTAGACTAATAAAATGGTTATTTTCATTCCAGCCTTAAGACATGATCCAAAGCCCATTTTAATCAGTGGATCTCTTTCCATTAACTTCAGTGGGCTTTCGATCAGGCCCATGTTTCAAAGATCTTTAAAATGTCTCAATTTTTCTCTTACTTTATCACCTCTCTTGCTCGGGAGTGAAATGAAACTGACTACACTAACCTTCACTCTTTTAAATTCTGCAGAGAACAGAAGTTTACTGTGCAATTCCAATTAATTTTACCATGAAATAAATCTGAAAAACAGACATTTAATCCTATCTGAAATAAGAAATATTCTCCTTAGAGAAACTGTCAGACAGTTAAAGAATAAAGCAAACTCAACACCAAAGTATTTTTAATCATTAATTTAATTTCCAGCTAGCTTCTGTGGGACCAGATCTAAAAAATATTGCACCAGGTACTATGCTCAGATATGTCTAATTATTGTATGAGACTCAGCATTATGGATACTGCTGGAATCTAATTATAAGACAGCACTTAAAATACCTTTAAGTACTTATTCTGCCTTATCACATTAAGGTTCTCTCATCTAAGAGTATTTGTCATATTGCTCTCTGGAAAGCCTCTCATTAAGCTAAAAGCCATAATGTTAAACAGCAGGAATTTACCAGCTATGCATGCTACACATTTAGAGGAAGAAAAAAATCCAACAGCAAAAATAACAAAACAATATATGATTCTGTTTCAACAGCCTGATAGGCAAATGAGAAAGTGCTACTTTGTCACCTCAATTTAACCCTACCTCACTCCATCAACGGAGACCTGGCCTGGTCCAGGAGTGCGTAATATTGGGGCTTCGGCCATTAACTGGTAGGTTCAAGTTCGTCCTACTGTAGGTCAGTGGTAACCATAAACTGGCAGAGTGTGTTAAACAAGTTAATGGTATTAGTCTAGTTTCTAACAGAGAAACAGAACAACTACTATTTCAGTCAACAGGAAAGGCCAAATTTTCAATTTGTATGGATGTGAAATATGAACACATACAAATGTACAGACACAATATTAACGTTTTCAAGCGAATCAGCTACCTAATTACTACTAACTGTTATCCTTAGTTAAGATGTCAAGGGCTAAATGGGCAGAGAGTTAACAACCCTCTTACCTCTAGACTTGCTCCCTCCCAATCAGGTTAAGGCACATTGTAGGTGTGTGAAAAATTGCACTCTTACTGCCCATACTTACTGCTTTTAGATATAAATAGAGGAATTCAGGTTACCAAAGCTGTCAATATGGCACCTTTTCTGAGCACTGAAAATCATTTTGAAAAGTTAAAAACTGTGCTTACCTGTCCCCTTTACTTTTTATTGTTCAGTTCTGCTTGATTACAGAAGGTTATGCACTATTACCGAAGCCTGTTTTGCATTATTTTTGCCCTTTATTTTATGTTTTTTATACAACATGGTAATGAGATTCCCTGCAAAAATGTCAATGTAAGATAATTAAATGTGATACGTGCACTGCAATCTTTTCTGCTGGTTAAACTTCTTAAGACTCATTAGCTATAAGCAATCTCCTTCAGAGTGATTTCTTCGAACTTCAGCCTAAAATGTAAATTCTGTTTATTCATCCTTGTGTGTAACAGACCATTCTTTAATTCCCCGTTTTCTCATGGTATCAAACAATAGACTTGTATTCTATCCCACTTACTCCATCCAAAGAAGGGTGGAAGGCTCCAAGCCAAAGAGTACAACCAAATTCCTAACAGGATTATCAAAGCCTTCTTCTTGGACATCACCATAATGGAGGCCAGTGGTCGGGTGATCACAAAATATCTGTCCAAGGCGATGGCCATCAATGTGATCATGGATGTGATGCCAAAAAGGGCTCCGCAGAAGGCATACAGCTCACAACCTTTCAGTGGAGAGTACAACAGAGTTAACCAATAGATTGAACCATCCATGCTGGTTATACCAGTATTCCTGGGAGACCATTTATCCTGTGGCCTTAGGCTAGTTACAATTACCTAATTACTTTCAGAACTCTTAAGATAACAGAAATTTCACTTTTGGAGCAGCAATATACTTTCCAAGCTGTTGGCTGGTCTTGTTAATTATATTATCCTTGGAGGTAAACTTCAAAGATTTACTTGCTTGTATTGCTCAAGAAGTGACTATATTCATTTAACATAGTTCATTCTTCAATTTTTGAAGTTTCTAGAGCGTTTCAGAGATCCCATGGCAGCTCTTTTAGCTTTAATTTTATTCTATATCCCATGGAAAGACCTAGTTTAGTTAACAGTATTTTTTATAGTCACTCAGATACTGTGGAGCAATTCATATCCCAAGATGATGAGGTCAGCATAGTTTCAGTAAACAATTCAGACAATGGACTGTTTGTCAGCTGTTCACTTTAATATTTGCCATTTGTGGAACATGGTTGGTCACAGTTTATCTTACGCTGGTGGACGGAATGACAGAAACCTTTAAAATAGGAGAATGATGAATGGGAATTAAAATATGCAAATTCATTAAATGTTTGAGCTGCACCAACTTTTTCATTAATTTCAGCAGTTATACAAATAGTACAACACACATAGATCAAATATATATATTTTCAAAAGTCTGCTTTTATCTATTCAGCCAGCTCTAGTGATTAGACAGTTTTTTAAACTGTTTAAAAATGTATCAGTTATAGTCTTTTCAATTGTGTAGCATGAAGAACTACAGAAACAAGCTTTTGTTATTAGCTACCCAATTTAATGACCAAGTCAACAATAAACAACATTACAATACCATACCTCTTGTTCACCTCCCCTACCACATACATGCAAGATATAATGGCAGCAAGAGAAAGAGTAGTCCCTGCACGGAAAGAGTCAAATGGTGGGATTCACAAAGGTATTTAGGTGCCTAACTCTCACTGATTTCAATGGGAGATAGGCACTTAAATACCTTTGTGAATTCCACTCAAAGTGCCTTTCTTTCACAGATTTGGTTAGTCCCTATAACAGATGGGCCCCATCAGACCGGCTGTATGATCTGTATGACTTATACACAGAGGGTGAAATCCTGGCTCCACTGAACTAATTGGGAGTTTTGCCATTGATTTACAAGGAGCCAGAATTTCACCTTAAATCTGAATCCCTGGTGTGGGTAGACAGGGTGAAGGGAGAGCTCATCGAGGCAGCACATAGCTTTGAGCCTGTGGAGAATAAGTGAAAAGAACATTTTGACAAGGTTTAATACACAAGGATTATACACTGAAAATAGACAGTTTAAAATAAAAAGGGAATCGACAAGGATTAAAAAACAAGCAACATGGGGGGAGGGGGAGAAGCAATGGTGGATAGTTCATATGTATATTTAAATAAATTGAGTAACCGTGTCCCATTTCCTATCCTGATCACCTGCCTTGATATTGTATCCCTTTCACCCACCTTTTGTCTGCCTTTGTCTGTATAGATTGTAAGCTCTTTGGGGCAGGGACTGTGTTTTCTTGTATGCCTCTCCCTCCCCTAGCATATTTTGGGCACTGCTGTCACATAAACAACAACTCATGTTTGACATAGTATGTTTGGTAGTTTAGATCCAATGACTGAAATATAAAGCATGTTCACTGACCACACTGAGAATATTTGGTTTATATTTATATTGTAAAATCTTGCCTTTATTGTCCGGCTTTCTAGCAGCAGAAACATCCAGGTAAAAATTCCATATTCAAGTTAATTAACACCGGAGGTAGAGTGGTATGCTGAGAGCAGGAGCTCCTGAGCCTTATGCCTCTCTATTTTTAATTCAGGTGTGAAATGACTGCGAGTGAATGCGAACAGCGAGAGAGTATGTTCCTTTATCAAACATTAGAGAAGACCTTTTTCTGGCTCACTATTCTGGGAGTAATGGAATAGGCTTAGTGATTTAAATGTACTTAGTGCAAACAGAAACTGTGTTGGAAGAAAATTATTTAGGTTGCAAAGTCAAGCACTCAAAATTTAGGAACCAGATTTATGGTTGCCCATGCAACCTTGATTTATCCTCTTTTGCATCCAACCTTTGCATGAATGAGCAGAGGTCCAGGAGAAAAAAAATGGTATGCGATCATATAATTAAAATTGTGTCATAATGCACATGGCACAAAGGGATTGACTTAAGGTCACACAGTCAACCATAAATCTGACATTTTCTAACTTTGTAGTGCTTGACTTTACAACCTAAATACCCTTCTTTTAATGTAGTTTTTAGTGTGATTTCCTTGGGAGGCTTTAGAGGTCAAAGATAACAACAAATTCTGTTTTATGCATCTGTACCAACACCTCATCATACACCAGCCCAAAATTCAAAGCCACACTCATTGAAAACTGTCAGATTTCAGCTGATATCATATTTATGCCACTAAAATATAAATAACTCCAAGTTCTGTCCTGAATGCTCAACAGTACTTGAAACCAGGCAAGTTTTATGTGCTTTCAGCTTAAGTAACTATCGTTTTGCATAGCTTTGATACTTATACTGTCAATCATTAACTTGAGGTCATACGTGGCAACAAACTAAATTTGCTTTCAGAAGATATGTATACAAACCTTTTTTGCCAAAAATCCAGTGCTTGTGGAGACTGGTAGCGAAGAAAATTGGAGCTTGTGTGATGGACATTAGGAAGTCGCTAATAGCTAGATTGATGATGAACATGTTGGCTGGAGTTCGAAGGCTCTTACTCCTACAGAGGAGAGATCAGAAGGAACATTGCTAAGCACTAATCTGTGGATAATTATGCTATTACTCTTTGCTGTATGCAGTGTTGTTGTAGACATGATGGTCCCAGGAAATTAGAGAGACAAGGTCAGTGAGATAATATCTTTTATTGGCCCAACTTCTGTTGGTGAGAGAGAAAAGTTTTTGAGCTTACACAAGATCTGATCTTCAGATCATGAAGAAGAGCTCTACGTAAGTTCGAAAGCTTGTCTCTCTATGCAGTAGAAGTTAAAAGATATTGCCTCTCCTACTTTGTGTCTCTATTACTTTTTGGTGTTAGCATTGTCAGCTTCACAAATACGAAGGTGTAGACTATGTCAAACTACATCAAACTGTCTTCTGACTTTCCTGAAGAGAGAAGATAAGTGAGACACCATCATTTTAATAGCAAACTCCTTGCACTTCTTTGTGTCTTAGTAGAGGATATGGATTGGTTTTGATGACCAGCTCAGAAACAGAAATAGAATATATTGATCTCTGAATACTCTGACCCACTGCACCCTGTGTGCATGATTAACAGGAAATTAAAGTTGATGTACTCTATGGATTTTTTGGATCTGGGTCATGCAGAGCTGAGGGGACATTTTCCACTGCGGACAAGATTAACTGCAGCCTCCAAATATGGGGATTAAGGAAGCTGACTTTATACCACACGAAGCATTTAATTTTATCTCAACTGCTCTCCATGCAGTTCACTGGACCAGGCACTGAGTTTGAAAGGCCCTATTGCCAAACTTATTATATCCCCCACCTCCATAAATTATTCATACCAACATAGTTCAGTGTTCTATAGTGTATTTGTACAAACTCATTTGCTGTTGAGAGTTCTTAATATCAGTACTTTTGTATTCTGATTTGTTTTTGTTCTTTTGAATTGAGACACTTTATCTAATGTCTCTACAGCTGCTTTCCTGAGTTTTCAGTCTCAGACACAATTGGCTAGATAATGTGTTGCACCTCCTGAGAGCTGAAGACGCATTCCAACAGGCTGGATGTGTTGGGGAAATATTCTGTTTGGCCCCTAGTGTAACTCAGAGCAGCCCCAGGGGCACAGATCATTACAGACACTCCCCAGGAACCCCTGACATAACCTATGTGTGTTACAAAGCTGTCTCCAGATGTTCTGTTTTCCTAGAGAAACTGGCAGATGTTCCCCTCACCAACAAACAATCACCCACTTTAAAGCACCTTTCTGCAATTGCAGTTTTAGGGGCAGCAAAATACACAGTAGCTGTTTACAATCTAACTCTTTAGGCAGTTGGTGGTTTGTTATCATTATGCAAGTACTGATATAACACCATTTCTGGGTATGTGTGGTATCAGTGCACCCCCAGCTCTGCAGTTCTATTCCCATCTACCCTTCCACCCCAACATCTTTAAATAGCTCCAGGGAGAGACAGGCCAGACAGCCCCTCACCACTCTCCTACCACAGACACAGCTGTTGTTGCCAGATTTCCTGCTGAGCTGCCTCTTTCAAAGTGGGACACACTATAGTACTGTTCTAGTCTTCTCCCAGCTGCTGCTATCTTCTTCCCCCAGCCCGTTTAGTCTGTATGGTAACATCTTCCTGGGCGGGAAGGCCATGTCCCGAACACCACAGAATCTACTATAAATGCTCTCATTCAGCCTTCTGAACACAGTCAGTAGCATATCAGTCTCATAATTGAAGGTCCTGAGTTTTGTCCTCAGAGGAGGCAGACTAGGCTTTACAGGAGGTCAGACTAGAAGATCACAAAACGGTCCCTTCTTACCTTATAATCTATGAAATGTAACAAAAAATGTTGGATGGGAGGGGTTTCGTAGTTCAAGGCAAATGCACCTGTCTTCCCTTTCTATGGTCAATCAAGGGCACCCCGAGGCTTATGACTCCCTAGCCATCATGTCCTATGGATGGAGACCTGCATCTCTGTCCCATCTGACCAGAGTATTTCAAGGCTCACTGTGTTATTCCCACTAAAGGACAGGCAGTCTAAGCAGACCGGCTTTCTTTCTCTTCATAGACTAACAACAGTGTAATTGCCCACCATTATAAGTTACCACACAGCTCTTTCTGAGCAAGCACAGTTTATTCTTATGATAAAAGCATTATAGAGAAAACATATTAAAAACAATAAAGGAACTTACACACATGCTAACAAGTTTACCATCCAACATGGCCTGTGTCAGGAGCAGTCCTTCAATGCTCCACCCAAGGGTTTTGATGTGGTTTTTAGTTCAAAACTTCCTTTGCTCAAAATGAGATCCCTGTCTTATGGGGCCTTAGTAGGCCAAAGTCCTTCCAACCCTTCCCTATGGATTGTGGACCAGAATTCCTGTCCATTTGCTGGATCAAAACAAAAAGCCCTGATTCCGTTTACCACCAGGTTATTTATCCCAACATCCTTTCTTTCTCTGCTGGTCTCTAGAGAATCCAGTCTGAACCTTTGAAGAGACTGCAAATAGATAACTGGCCAGATGATGGGTACAGTCCCCAGGCTGAAGCTTCAAAGGGTTGATATCCAGAGGAATTACATTAGCATACACCCTCCTCCTAGAGAAGTTACATACAGTCTCACAATAACACATAAACAATTGTATTTTAAATACAATGGACCTCATTTAATTTAATTCAATAAGGTTTATTGAGGATATTGCATAACTATCCCAGGGAGTTGTAACAAAAATCTGTAAGATTGTTTGGGGATACTTGCACCATCAAAACCACTAGCAGCCAGTTATATCTCACCTTTCATTAAGGCCTCTTTTGTACACGAGATAAATACAAGGTCATGGATTTGGATTATTTTGAGGCAGAGTAGTTTGAATTAGTACAGTCGTGATGGTATTCCTGTACCATGTTTCTGTAACACAATCCCACCACTATTGAAGTCTACCACAGGAATTTAAAGCACACAGTACAAGTGAGATGTATTGGTACCTGCAGAAAGCATAGATGACCAGGAAGTTACCCACTGTTCCGGTGATCCCCACCACCAGAATGAGCGTTCCAATTGTATAGTGGGCATGGTCTGGAACATCCAGTGTGGGGAAGGCATGAGGAACATCTTGCACTGTCATTTCCTAGAGAATAAACAGGAATTCATAAATGCACAGTGGTATTCACTGAATGAGCTAGTATCTGCACTTCCTGTGGAAGATGAGATTGATAAAGGATGTCAAAAGCTGGATAAAAACAAACAAAAGTAAACTAATCCATTTCAAATTACATTTATTTTTATTCCTCTTTTGAAAACAAACACGCAAGGCATGCCTGTATCAGCAACACTTGAGTCAAGGGCCATTTTTTCTTTTTACTATCAATTTAGTGTTTTGGAGACAGGAAAACCTAAAGGAGCAAATAAAAACAAAACAAAATGTAAAACAGTTGACAGAAGTATACTGGGACTCTATTGCATCTGCCATCAAGGAATGCTGCAAACAACAAGTTTGTTCTTTGTAATTTTCATCCCATGAGAATTTTGATGCCTGTTGTAAAATTTGACTTCTATTATTTCCTCAGACCATTGGCTAGTTTTCCAGAAAAAAAAATTACACAGCTTAAGTAAAAATGGTAAGTTCAGTGGATAAACATTTTATTCAAGGCGTTAATACAGTTGATATCTAGTTTCTCACATGAGGCTATGTCTACACTGATAGCGGCAAATTTGTCACTGTCAGATCGATTTTTCCAGTTCGACTGAGTGGCAATGAAGACACACTCAATTGATCTGGAAGTCAATCTAATAAAATAACCTCCAAAAAAAGCTGCGTCGATGGGTATGTGTTTCCCAACTGTGCAGTTTAGTGGAGACTGCGCGCAAAACGGACGTTACGAAGTCAACGGGGGTTACTCAAGTTACTCTACATAGCTTAACTAACTCCTGTCGACTGCCGCCGAATTTGCCGGTCAGTGGAGACCAGGCCTGAATAATTAGTCTGAATTATTAATACCCACAAGACCTACTTACCAAGAACCTTGTGGTGTTGAACAGCACTGTTCCTTACAGATTATATTGAGATTGAAAACAAACATTTTTTTAAATATTTGTGTTAGGTACAAATTCTATTTTTACCATGGATTGAAATGGCTGAACAAAAGCCATTTTCTTTAGCCATTTTGGGGGACATAAGACTTACTTTCTGTATATTTTAATTTGCTTTCTGTGAAATCTGTGAGGAGAGAGTGGTAGACTAAAATGTTTATGATAGAGGGTTATGGCTTATTGCCTAATGGGTTATAGTCAAATTCACTTGTTGCAAATACACATACTGCGTTCGCTTAAATAGAAAAAAGATCCATTGTAAATGGTTGGGGCGAATGAGGACACAGTAGATTTTTTGGCCACATGGCTCTAGCTTTGTGACTAAAACAATAAGATAACAGCTACGAGTCCTGGTGACCTGATACTAGTGGAAGATGGTAGAGGACAGATGCCGAATCTGTCACTACTCTGCCCACTTTTGACATTCATACCCTGAACATTTAACTTTCTGTGGTCCTAATGGGTCAGCACAATTCAGAAGTGTAGGCAAGATACAGCCCCACAGCTAATGCACAAGAAAATCTCAAATTCTGCTACATGGAGACCTAACTTCTTTTACACATAAACAAATCACTGTCTAAATAACAGTGCTCTGGATCTCAGCATATGTGAGGTCAAGAGATCCATTCCCCTCCAATAATTATAATCCTCCCCAAAAAGAATGTAACTCTTGATGTCAGAACAAGCCACCACAGATGCCTGTAGCTTTGCCACCAATTCTCAGTCCCGTATGGTGTATCCACATTGAAAATTTTGGCTCCCAAGTCCAAAAGGTGAACATCACCTGATTAAAATTGCCCACAGCAATAATAGATAATGCCCTTGTGATTCAGAATCAGACTCCCAGAGAAGAAGCTAAAACTCTTCATCAGTCAGCTAATGTCTTTCTGTACCTGTTCCACTGCCACTGATCCACATGTGCCTTTGCAGTAGCTCAGACCACACTAATATGATCTCTGAAAAAAGTAAAGAGCAATCTTGTTTCACCTGGATTAACAGCTCAGTTCTCTTGTCTACATCCAAACTTTTCCCCCTCTGAGATACATAACAATAACTTTGGGGTGGGGGTTCTGTCACCACAGGTCATAATTCAAGAGAGTTAGGTGATGCCATCACATGCCATGATTACTCAGCTGCATGAATCACACCGGTGCTGAATAAAGCCCAGTTTCCATGATGAACTTATGGTTGAAGTTCTGGAGTGGGCCAACAAATAGGTCCAGTACTAAAGACAGAAGGACTTACAGCCAGGGGAAAGGCAGGATGACAGGCGAGAGGAAAGGCTCAGGCTGGCAGCACAGCTTGAGGACAGGGTTTTAACACAGGAGCAGGCACTTTTTTTTGAAGGAAGAGCAGCTAAGGGAGGGGAGGACGGAGCTCAGCAGTAAGCATTGTTTGAGTGGCTCATATCACTAAGGGCTGCAAGAGTATCAACTCACCCACATCACGGCCTGAGCGCCTCAGAGGTACCCTGTGTGTTTCTGGATGCAGCCCAGAAACAGTTTGGAAAACAAGTAGGGTGGCCCCTGCAGCTGCGTCTCATGAGTGTCTGGGCAGGGCAACTTTGCCCCATGTTCTCCTCCATGTTGACCCCCTTTCCTATGGATGCCTCCACCCTTTTTCCCCCACTGCCAATTGCATTACAAATGGGGAAACAAGGGAAAAGAGAATGCAGGGGACAGGCAGCAGTAAGGGGTTTCTATCTTGTCCATGGTTTCACTTTTTCATACATTTTTTTTCTTAAGGTTCTCTTGTTACTGGTATTTTAGTATGGTGACCGCAGCTGGCCTGCCTGGCAATGGATTAATGTTATTTCCTGGCATGAGATGAAAGCACAAACAAGAGAAATTCTTCAAAAGATGTCTCCTCCATGTTACTGGCTCTGGTAGCGGGAGCACACAGACCAAAAGGACTCCTCAGCAGGATGTGCTGGCAGGCTAGTCAAACTTCCTGTAATGTGCAGGATGGACAGTCAAGTTTTCCTACCATGCACCACAGTCAAAGGGCTACATGGCCACAGAAGGACACTAGGAGTCTGAGATGGTTGGTTTGACTCGGATAGGCAGCGTGGATTCCAGAGCCCGGAGTTCACAATCAGTGTAGATGCTCAAACACTTGGTTCTCTAACCCAGGGGAATCTGACTCAAGTTCCATTAACCCTGGGCTTACACTGCATTATAGACATATGGTATGTAATCTGTGAGCTGTAGTGGAAGCAGGTGCCAGTGCCCTTACATGTGCATGTCACAGTGGTTGCCAATTGCAGTGTGCTGGGACGGGGGTTCACTTGAAATTTATAAGTAATTTGAAAAAACCCTGCCACAGCAAATTAGGAGAAAAACTGGCCAGGTTGGTTAAAAAGAGACCAAGTGGCAACCTAAAATGCAGGCAGGTCCTCTGTAAGTGAGCAGTGACAATCACATTTAAAATTCCACAGCCACTCCTGCGGCCAGGTTTAACCGTCACTTTCACCAGTTTAAACCCAAAGTATCCCCATTAACACTAGCTAACCCAGCCAACCTCACAGGATTAATTGAGAGTAGAAGGTGGCCCCTATTATCTGAGAGTTTGCATGTCTTTCATTGCTGTGATGCTGCCCTTTAATATCAGTGACATCCCAGATATTTTGAAAAACTCTCAATTAAATCTGTGAAGTTGCTAATGTTAATGAGGATACTTTGGGTTTAAACTGGTGAAAGTGACAGCTAAACCTGGCCAAAGGAGTGGCTGTGGAATTTCAAATGTGATTATCACTGCTCACTTACAGAGGACCTGTCTGCAGCTAGACTAGTCAGTAAACCACATTCCTTGGTGTTTCTACATTAGTGGGCTTTAAACATATGGCAAGTTGTCTGAGGCCATGTCTATACTAACGGTGGCAAATTCGCCACCGCCAGTTGGATCTTTCTGGATCGATTGAGCGGTCAGTATAGACTCGCTCAATCAATCAGGAAGTCGACTGAGTAAATCCACCCCCTCAAGAAGCGTAGCACTGCGTCGACGGGAACGCTGTTCCCCTCGGCACAGCACAGTGTAGACAGTGTGCAGAAGGGAAGCAGAGCTGCTGCCGAGTCGCGAGGTAAGTGTAGACCAGCCCTGAGAAGGGAAATAGGAAGGGAATGGTTGTGGCATATTATATTTAGGGGAAAATGTTAATATTATATTAAGTTTGACATTTTAATTGCATAAGAGTTGAGAAATTCATATTTTAGGTTTCTACAGCAAGTATGACTTAGCCACATAGTACAGAAATATAAATGGGCATTTTGCCTGAGTAGGGATTGCATAATTTGGCCCTCAGACAGTAACACAAAATACGATATCAATAATAGGAGTCTGAGTTCAAATTACTTTAGGAGAAAAAACTGCTCAGTAAAACTGAGATTGGAACATTTTCAATTGTTGTAATACACAGGCTCGATTAAGACTTTTTCTATGAAAAACCATTTATCTGTTCTTCTGTGGTGTGTGCCTGTATTTGTTCATTTATACAGACCTTGGTCGCAATAACAGAAGTGCAACAGCGGAACTTGTCTTGGTCACGAAGAACAGATTGCAAAAATGCTTCTGATTTGAATTAAAATAATGAGTAACTAACTACAAGCAAAGATTAAATACAAAAACAATCATATACAATGAATAAGTAAAATCACATTAGAGGGAAAGGATATTTAAAGAATAACACAAGTTTTGAAACAAATCACTTAGGAAGGAAATCACTCAGGACCAAAAGTAAATGTCAAGGCTTTAAAAAAAAAGCATATGTGTTATAATCCTTGCAGAATTATTTGTGTCCAATTATTGCTCTTGTATATGTATGTATGTATGTGGTATATATACATACACCAGAGCAATAAATGGGCACAAATAATCTTGCAAGGATTATAATAATAAATGGCAAAAGAAAAAAACATTTTGTAGAGATGAATAAAAGATAGGCCCAAGTCACAACATTTGGATTTGCATTATAACCTGAATTTTCTCAGTGTTTGGGACTCAGATCCCATGATTTTATTTTTGCCATTCTCTATGCATATGATGCCTATTTTAAAAACATATTTCATTTAATAATTTTTCCTGAAAAGTATGGGTCTGATCTAAAGCGCCTCACAGACAGTGGAAAGGCTTTCATTGACTTAAAAGGCGTTGGATCAGAGCCTAAGTGTTCAAAATTCTGCACTAGGTTAACATATGTAGCTCTCATTGACATCAGTAGTGGGAACTAAACATGTGCATCACTGAGTGGGGTTTAGCTGTAGATTTTCTAAGTGGAAATATAGGTTAAAAGAAGTGGGAAGAGATGGGAGAAACCGCTTAAGGAAATCAGGTCAGTGGGACAATCAAGAAATAAGACAATTCATATCTCTTTTCTCTATTCTGTTTCCACGCACAATGGCCTCGTTTAGTCTCTTCCCCTTTGTCATCTGAAGGTATTAGTACTTAAAAAAGAATGCAGTTACCATTTTTCTGATCCATATCAAAACAAGGTTACAGCTATCTTGCCCTTTGATTGCAATAGGAAGTTCACTCTACATAACTCTGTGGGATCGTTTAGATTGTGTTTCTATATAGCACCATTCCCATATGTATTCTTCTATGGAACATTCCTTCACTATCCAACTTATATTGGAGGCAAGAAAAACAACAAAGCACACCACTTATTATTCCCTTTAAAAGAGACAATGCCATTTTTGTTTCATATAACATGGATTAAAACATCAAGTGCTTTATGGAAAAACTAAAACTGTGAACTGAAAGGTTAAGTGCTTCCTCTAAGTGAAGAATGTCCCTCAGCTTTCCTTGAGCCAACAAAGAGCAATGGAATAAAGACAGTTGCATCTGAGGCTTTGGACCACTGGGTGCCAGTATACCCCCAGGCTCATTGTGCTGAGGATGGGTTACCGTTACCATGGTACTTAACCTGCAAAAACAATTCACTGGGAAAAAAGCAGACTTCCTTCCTATTATATTAGATGATTAAATGTTACACGTCTTGCAGTGACACAAACTTTGATATTGTGAAAATCATGGAAGACATTGGGGAAATAGATTGGAGGGAGCCCACTCCATTACATAGGCTGGACCAAGGAAAGTGTTCTGGAACCTAATTTTCTAATTGTAGACTGCATTTCAGGAATGTGGGTAAACATGCAGGCTAGTTTTACATTAATACCCAGGTGTATATGAACACTTGGATGATAACACAGTAAGCAGTTTGTTCAGGGTTTTAAGCTCTGGCAGTCATGCCACATTTGGTGTGCAGGCTTTGTCAGATACCTTTAGCTTGCTATAGAACATAGAAAATGCCATACCAGATCAGATCAACGGCCACTGTCCTACCTCTGACAGTGGCTAATATCAGTTTCATAGAAAGGTGTAAGTTATGGAGGAAGTTTCCTTCTCACCCGAGGCAGTCAAAAGTTAGTTTATACCCTGAAGCTGGGGAAGGCTGTTATCTTTTATATAAGATAAAGGAAGATATTTTTATTATTCATATAAATGTGTGATCCTTTTTTAAATCTCACTATGCTCTCTGCCTCAGTAGAATCTCGTGGCAGGGAATTCCAGTTTCATCATGTTAACATACCTTTCTTTCCAGCAGTTTTAAGTGCGTAATTGTGGGAGCACTAGAAGAAAGGGACAAGTTTGGGTTTCCTGAACTCAATGCATACCCCAAATTCCTTGGATATTCAATCGTTTGTGACTTCCATGGAAGCTTGTGGTGTGCAAAGAATGCAGGATCAGGCCCACACTACATAAAATATAGAGTGAATAAATTGCAGTGAAGGCTGGTGTTTGGATGGTACTCTGTAGAAGACAAGGAGTGGAAAAAGGGAGAACAGCATTTTTTTTCTGATGGATGAACTTAATAGGTACCTGCCAGTTTCCTGTAACACAACATCTAAAACAGAAGTGAATATGTTTTTAGTTAACATGCAGTAAGCTTTTCTGAGGCTTGGGATACTTTTGGGGGTTGGGAGAAAAGGAAATGCTTGATTGCCAGTCAAGTTTGTCCAAATCTTAACTTCTCTAGACCTGATGCTGGGGGTCACCAAGATATAGAACCTTATTGTTCTGTATTAAATATCAGTGGCTCTAAATGGTTATAATGAAGGCAGAATTCCTCCAGGAACTCTTGAGGAATTAATGCAGTAGCAGGTCAGCTACCCTGAAATGGGGGCAATGTGTACATCCCTCCGTGCCTGGCCAGCTCTGCTGATTGGTGCGGGAGAAGAAGGGGGAGTAAACCTCTACCAGCCAGGGTAGCTACTATCCATCGTGGGTGCTAGGAAGGGAGGGGACCTTCACTCATGAAAGGGATCCTGTCCAGTCCCTATACATGGGCACAAGGTGGCAGAGAAGAAGATGGAAGGAGCCTTATCTGCACAAGACAAGGCACAACTGCGCCTTAAGTGTGTTCTCCCAGGTCATAGTAAGTGTCTTTGGGAGAGCCAGTATTAGACTTAGATGCCTGTTCCCTGCTCTAATCACTGTATGTACTATGTTTACATGTTTTTTTCTAATGAGATGGAATCTTAAACAGTTATTTTAAAGTTATTTTTAAAAAATTCAGTTAATCTTTAAATAAATTAATTTCATTGCACACATGAAAGGACACATACCCTTTTAAAGTCTGACTCTTCCCTCTGGTATTTCCCTCTCTGTGACACAGAAGGAAAAGTATATATGTACGGTACTTGAGCAATGGGGACTGTGTAGTGAATAAATTACAAACTATTTTCAGAAGAGAGAGTTCTATTTTTCCAACTCAGTAAACCAAAAAAATCTCATCCATTTAATAAGTCTTATCCTGGAGACGTTAGTTGTTAAAAAGTCCCACTGAAACTAGAATGAAGTATGCAGGAACAGACATATGCATGTAAATGTTTGTTCAAGAATTTATTTTCTATGTGTAAAGAAATGATATTCTACTTCTCACACTTTCCTAATAGTAGTAATATGATGCAAGATCTAATTTTCACTTACAGGGAAACAACGAATCTTTAGGACATTGTCCTGGGACTTGAGCATATTTCAGTATCTCTCTCTGCATCCATATTAAACTTAGTTCTGTGCACATAGCTTTATTTGAGAAGTATATCTTTTTTTTTTTTTTAAATGACAGCATTTTCTATTGAAGTGACCTGGTTTGTTCCACAGTATTTAGAGTGGATTACGCAGAGCTTTTGGAAAGGCTCTGTGAAGTAAACAGAATAGGATCAAGGATCAGGGCATTTTGCAAGTAGTCCTCTCGTAGGTACTGGAGGAATTTGGCATTTAATTTAGTGTGCATAATAAAATAATACAAGAAAAAAAAAAAGGAAACAGGAACGAAGATCTCACTGCCCTCATGAGGGTATAATTTAGCTTTCAAACTGAATTCACTAGTTCAGAGAAGTGCCTATTTTTAACAGAATACAGCCTGGTTCCAAGAAGATGACAGATTTTGGAAATAAGTTTCCATCACATAACTGGCATTTCTCTTGCTCCAGATTTGGTGCTGATACTAACAGAGGTAAGGGAGCTCCCTATGTCCATTGGATGGTTTAGGCATCCAACATTATTAAGTATTATGATTTTACACTGTGGCAAATTAAACATTCCAGAAAAATAAAGCAGAAATTCTGAAAGTCATCTAGCAGTTCTGCCATCCCTATAGGCCTCATATTGCTGATAAAACTTGTTACTCCTCATATCTCCCTGAACTGTTTTCAGAGCTTGCTTTCATAGGCATTTTCTTTGTGGTTAGGGGCAGAAGCAAAGAAAGTAATCCTACTGCAATTATGGTTCACCAGGGTGACGCCATCTGCTAATCCCCAATATCTAGTAGGCAGTAGGGTTCTCTGCTGTATGATTTTTGTCCTGTTGAGCAACAAGAGTTGCATCTCATATTCCCATCTAAATCCTGACAACCCTCTAGCATTCTGTTAAGCAGAATTGCTAAGCAGTTCTTTGTGCAAGTTACAAACTATTAGAAAGTTTAGAGATAAAGGAATATAATTTAAACAAAGTGGTTTGATTTCTAGAGGTCTTTCAGTACAGGAAGTCTGAAGTCTTTTGGGAAATCATGCCCTCACCAGAGCACTTTTTCCTTTTTCCCTTGTTTTCTTTCATTTTTCTTCACTCCCCCTGCTGTGGTCTGCTATCCTCTTTCATTATGTTATCCATCTAATTTAGTTTGTAAGCTCCTTGGCACAGGGAAGTTACCTAATCACTGGTCTCTAAAACATCACAGCACATCAGTGTTGTTACAGAAATAAGTAATAATCAAATTTTGCTCTTACTATACAAGTACATAAATAAGAAAATATTTTCTGCTCTATTAGAGATTGGACTAAACCAAAACACCTAATTCAATACCCTGTCCCCTCCCATGTGGTGTTTAAAACCTGAATACAGATTATGCAAATGGATCCTGTTTTATACTTGGCCAAACCAGGTATGAGTGCTCAAAATCTGTAACTGAATTTTGCAGCTTGAACCCATTTCCATTAATGTTTTTAAAATGGTCCAGATATATTGAGTACTTGTTGCTACTGAAGAGAGTGTCTTACTCTGCTGCTTATAACAGCGAATGGACAGAACTTTACATTCCTACTAGTGTTTGCAGACACATTTTCAAAATGTGAGCTACCAGAATGCTGGGCTGGACTGATGAAGGGCTTTTTTACTTTTTTATTGTTTTTTGGTTGTTGTAGAATTTTTAGAACACCTGAGGAAATTCTCATTTTATTAATTTCCATCAGTAAATAAACCGCAATGAAACCTCAGTGCAACAG
The DNA here is from genome assembly GCF_026122565.2 of Emydura macquarii macquarii. Classification (NCBI taxonomy): domain Eukaryota; kingdom Metazoa; phylum Chordata; order Testudines; family Chelidae; genus Emydura; species Emydura macquarii. Next base: position 3,879,460 of record NW_027131527.1, read on the forward strand.
ATCCTCCTCACCCTTATACTTTTAAAAAGCAGTTTCTATATAGAATTTAACAAATGTAAAAAAAAGGCGTTGATAGAACTTGTCATGGAACTCCCACAAGACTTTATTACAGGTGACCTAAAATAGCAGCTCTTGTAATTCAGGTACACTCTCTATTTGTACCCGGAGCCTGCTATAGAACTCTCCTGAGTTTTCCTCTCACAATTCTTACAGAAGAGGTGATTCGGTTTAAACTGCTAAGACAATCATTTCACGTTCACTATGTTTAATAGTTTTTCAACATAGTTTTCATACTTTAACATTAAACACTCCATTTCATCTTCTGCTCATGTAATCCTGCTGACAATCACAGCTTCTAAAATTGTTACAAGAATCTTAAAAAATGCCATTTCTTAAGTTTCCTTTTATGTTGTTTGTTAGGGCATTGCTATCTTTAAATGTGCGCAGGTTACACACACCTTAGAGGTTTATGTACAGTTCCCTTAATGGGAACTTTTGCCAGCAGAACTAATTGATACAACTTTTAGCCAGAGAAAAACAATTTAGTGCCACACTTACTGTTGGGGCTACAGGAGGCAGGTCCACCAGTTTGTAGGCATTAGCTTCTGTGTCATTCCAGACAACCTTGAGGGACTCCACAGTACTTGTGCAGTTGGGATCCTGAGGGGGGCAAGAGACGCCCCTTTGAATAGAGTGAACGTTCATGGGATGAAATAAAAGCAATTTCCAAAAGCAACAGATGTCACCAAAAAATCTCTGCCGTGAATTTTAAACACTAAGCCTAGTTTCCCTGGTTTTATTATGGAGCAGATTGTCAGATTTTCTGTCTGGAACTATGTGAGATGCAGGGTGTCTCAGTAGAGCCTCAGATTGCTTCTTTCCCTCTCCAGCTCAGCAAAAAGCAGTACCAGCAGCTTCCATTTAAATATAAAAGCTTGCAGGGTCTGCACATGCCCAGTTAGGACCTTGCCCCATTCAAATTAAGGCTTCTGTTTCATTACATTACAAAATTGGTGTCCACTCAGAAACAATGTTATCTTCTTGCTTTTGACAAATTTAAATCTGCGTTATAATATGAACGGAAAAAGAGAAGGCGGGGGAAGGTTGATTTTACTAGCTGACTTGAATAATAGTCGTAGTTGTTAATTTCTTCACTGTCTTGGTGAATTAATTTTTCATCCACTGCAATTAAGGAACGTGCAAACATACCATTATGCCAGAAATGTAAGGAATCAAATTAAATCAGATACGAAACAGTTTGTGTATACGTATAGGTTACGATCAGCTGCCAGTCTGCGTTTAAAAATAAAACAGGAAAAATACATGCTAAAACCAATTAAAGTCACCCTGAGCTCTACTTCCTTTTCTGCCTCTCAGTTTTGAAACCATTCATAGAGAAAGTGACAAATAACCACACGTTTCAGAAATTGTTAACCTTTGAAGTTTTTGGAAGGAAGAACATACAGGACCTAATTGTCATTTAAAGTACGGCCCTTTTACACTGTTGTGGCAGTGTCAAAAGTGTTTAAATGAACTGTATTTCCACTTGAATGCTCCTTTTACACTACTAGACTGATATAAAGGGGTCTTAATATAAATGAGAATCAGGCCCACATGGTGGAGGTCTGTCTTAGCAGATATTGGCTAGCCAAATATCACAGTGTCATAGTTTTTAGGCCTTGCAGCCACACTCAGTGCTGCTATGGGGGCTATTAGCTTCAGGACAACTAGTAATACAAAAATCAATGGCATGGGCTATTTCTGAAAGCCTTTATGAGAAGATTTTTTTATTGTAACAATGAAAATTGCATTCCCAGAGGCCCACTCGGAGATTCCAGTTCTCACACAGCTTTTCTTGAGCTAGACCTACAGTACCTAATTTGAATCAGGGCACCAGGGTGTGAATAACTGCAACTGCTCTCTGCACTGTTACTCCACGCAACCAACCTCTCTATCCTCAGTGCATGCATTCACATCGCCAGTCCTATACATTCACCTTCTTCTAATGGCCATATAAGAAAGTTGCCGCTCAGCATCCCAACCAGAAGGAGGGCTCTCCTAGGCTAAGGGTCCCCAAGTCCCCAAAGGGAATTACAACATGTATATCTAGTACATTTTGCCCTTTGTTGAGTGGAAAGAGATTCTCATAGGGAAAAAACAAGTGTGCGTGTAGGTGGCGGAGTGACATGAAAAGAGAATAGAGGGTTAGGGGAAAATGAGCTAAATAATTTCATCATACAGGGAACAAGATATTCTCTGAATACTGACTCCAAGGGCAATCCATCTAGCTTTTTGTTTGGGGTAGAAAATGCTAAAGCATGAGGAAAAATCCAAAGGCACCTACTTTCCATTCTGCGCTGCTTGTCTCTCTGAAAACCATCACGTTTCTCGTAAATAACTCAATAACCCAGCTGCTTCCATGGTGCAGAAGGCCTATGAATCGTGGATCCTGAATGGTGCCTGATTTTTAAACCATGTGGTTTTATGTACTACTGTTCTGTACATTATAGAGTAGAAATCGATACAGTAGAGACTGGGGAGAGGGAATTGTACAACGTTCATCTTTCTGTACAGGATCAAACTGATAAAACCTATAAACCAAAGCTTCAAACACAGCCACAAATCCCAAATCACCAGAGATGTTTTTTACTCCATTTTCTAATTTTCTTTACCCAAATCCTGTGAGTTCCCTCTTTTATGTTTTAGTCTCATATTAGTCTGCTTACAGACAACTTGTCTGTTATTCTTTCCTTTCCCCACTACACAAAGTCCATTTTTTATTTTGTTTCATCATAACTCCACCACCTGCAGTCAAAGCCCTAAGTGTTTTATTTCCACTTTGCTCCACTTGGCCTTTTATGCCAAGAAAACATCCACCTCTTTAGTCTCTATGGAGGAGCCCATAACCTGTCTGAGAAACATTAACTCTAGCATTTGATCATGTTGCAAAAGGTAAATCAGAAGGTGTTAGAAATCATGCATCTACTTGCTTCATTAGAGGTCGTGGTGTTGTACCATGCTTTTACAGACTGGAGAATTTGTCTAATTCAGAAGCTGACTTGATGAAATTATCAAAATATACATGGTTTAAGGAGAAAAAGAAAGTCACATACACAGGCGTTACTCAAAAGTGGCCTATAATTTCTGGTACACAACTTTAGATTCTTAGCACCCGATCTATAGAGATGCTAGGACCCAGAGCTTCATTAGAAGTCAATGAGTGCCTCAGTATCTCTGAAAAATCAAGCCCTAGCTGTCTAAAATTGGACATCCAAAAACTGAGGCACCCGGTTACTAGCCATTAAGAAACTGTCCCTAAGAGCTCATTCTGGTTTACAGTCAGTGATGCAAACATACCTTACATCACTCCTATAATGTACAGTTTTAAGTGAACTAATCTCAGAAACCAGATATTATAGCAATTTTCTTGTGTGTGACTAATGAGAATTTCCCAAAAGACTGCAAATTACTATTTTTAATCTTCACAGATTTGTATTATTCTATTTGACAATGCACAGAAGATTTCACATTTAGCACTTAAACTTTACATGTAGTTTGATATTTCACACAATCTTTCCCTTAGAGGTCCAGAGAATAAAGGTGGAAAAAGCCTCTTGGGTCTGTCATGCAGACCACATGGTGTATCCATAAGCATGCTCAAAGCTCGATCTTAAACACCAGCATTGCTAGGAAATACTTGTGAGCAGGAAGAACATTCTTCACTAAGGACATGCAAATCCAGACATAATCCCATGCCATCCTATGCTGTAAATTCCTGCCATCCAACACATTACCACAAGGAGTCACAGTAATAGGATCCTCTAATGTCAATCAGAAGGGGATGATTTTCTCCCTATATTGATCTTGAAACAGATTGGTCATTGAACTCTCAGTTTTTAGGATAAGAGAATATGAAAATATGGATTTATTCAACCATAAATCAGGTGTTGGCTCCTCGTTTGGGAGCTGACTGGTAGAGTAATAGATTTTAAGGCCAGAAAGGAACCCTGCAAAAATCTAGTCTGACCTCTTGTATAGACATAGGCCACAGAACCTTCCTGAATTAATTCCTGTTTGAACTAGAGTATCTCTTTTAGAAAAACATCCAATCTTGATTTTAAAATTGCCAGCAATGGAGAATCCACTACAACCATTGGAAAGGAAGCCTACGAGAAGGTAGAGGTAGGCAGGACGGGCTGCTTCTAGAGCAGTCCCATTCCGCAGCAGTAAGTGGGGAAGCGGATTTTAGAATGTAAATAATACTACAAGCTGTGCCCTGCTGACAGAACATAATAAAAGCACAGTGGTGGTGAAAGAACCCTGGAGTGTGTGTGGTCTGTGGTTAAGGCCTAAAAAGACACTCAGGTGGATGACCTTGTAACAAGGGGGTTTTGATGGCACTATTCTTTGGGGTATCTAATCCCTTTCCCATTAATAATTCCTTATAAATAGAAATTACAGGTATGGGAAATTAGGACAAACTTATTCTAATTTTTAGTACCTATAAAGTATGGGCTAAAAAGATTATGAACATATTTTACAGAAGAAAAAAATGCTAGAAACAGGAAAAACAGCTGGGAATAATTTATTGAACAAAGATAGTTTGGGTTCTTATCTAAGCCTATTCCTCTTAAAAGGATCATCAGGAGACCTCTCCCCTCTGTATTTGTTCTTTAATCCCTTATACTCATTTCTTTCTTGGCCCAGGTAGCTGTAAAAAGGGAATTTATCAGTTTATTACTCCAAATTTTATAGCCCAGGCTTGAACCTTCTTATATTACACCTTTCATTGATGTTACAAACTTCTGCTACTGCCTTTTAGCAACAGGAGGTTGAGAGGCTCAGAAAACAATGCACTCTTGAGAGACATCCATTCTCATGTGAAACAGAAAAATGTCACTAACTAGCATGCTGCAAGAAGAGTGAGAGAACCAAGCCAGAAGCAGAGATACATTTCCCAAGGCTAAAACTGACAGTTTACCTTCACTGGGGTTGGCATCATGATAGGCTAAAAAATTACAGCCGCGGAAAACTGAAAAGCTTTCAGGTGTAAAGCCTGTGTTCTGAGGACAGTGGTTGGAAAATACACTTTGGGGGGGGGATCCCTTTTCAAAATCTTTAAATAAAAAAAAGTCAGGTTTTCTAAGTATGCAATGTATTTGTAACCTTGTCAGTCCCTGGATATTAGAAAGACAATGTGGCTGAGGTCATATCTTCTGCTAGTGAGAGAGACAAGCTTTTGAGCCCCACTGAGCTCTTCTTCAGGTCTGAGAAAGGTACACTAAACATCACAGAAAAATGCAAGATGGAACAGGTTGTTTAATAGTTAACACATATTGTAGAAGATCATTCAAAGTAGAATGTCCTATTTACACCTCTGCAATCATAGGACAAAAGAGGAGGTTAGTGGGATACAGATTGTTGTAATAAGCCATAAATCCAGTGTCCATTTAGTCCATGGAAATTTGTGTAGAAAACTAAACACAATGTTCATTTCAGTACAATTCTTTGAAATTAAAATGTTAATGTAGGTTTGAAATGTTGAGATGAAACAAATGTGTTGTTTTATTTTTTTGGAAACCGAAAATAATTCAGTTTTCAATTTGTGTAATTTTTGTTCCTCTCCTCTTTATTTTGTTCTCCCTCTTTAGTCCCAAGAAGGCTGTATTATCTTTCAATGTGTATGCCAAAATAAAGGACTATCTTTGCCTTAAATTCTTTTATAATATTTGATGATCAGCACAAAGTGCACTGCAAAATAGGCAAAGGTATTGATCTGAACCCTTTTTCTGTGAAGGGCTTAACAGTGCTGAGGGTTGGATGGAAAAATAAGCATGGTCTTCTAATCTGTGTAGCCTCAGTGCCTTATCTTTGTGCACTGAAATGTCTGTGGTAGTAGCCTCCTTTGGACAGCTTTCCTCCAATTTCAGTGTGTGCTTGAAAGTGTAAAGGGAGCTAAAAGAAATCAGGGCATTGTCACTACAATAAACATGTCTGTCATGCAAGGGGTTTGGTTTTTGTAACCCTCACAGTGCCACCATCTTGAGCAGCAGGGGCGTGGGTCACAGTCCACCAGGGGGGATAGATAGCATCAAGTAGCATTGTATGGGGTGGGGCAAAGCAGGAGGGATGTGTATGTGGGAGAGGCACGGTCCACCAGGAGGGAGCATCAAGCAGCATGGGAACGGCTGGGGAGACATATTTGGTCCTGATTATGGGATTTGATATTTCAAGGGAACTGACAGTTTTTGTGTTTGACATTTGTGTGGATGTTGTCTTGAGAATGCTGAAGTGAGGGTGGGGGAGGGAGAGCAATAAAAACTAAGCAGGTGGAGAGAAGTTTACAGTGCATATCTACCCAGCCTTCCTATATAGTTGTATTGTAATGCTTACTGGTAGAGTTGCCCTCTGCAGCCCTGTCAGGTTGGCTATCCGCCTGGGTTTCAGAGACCATTTTGGGTGCCATCCTTGCCTGGGTCCCTGACTCAGGACTAGGCTTGTTGAAGAGATCTTGTTTGTCTGGGAGAACCTTTTCCTGGTTGTGGTCACATGTGTGCCTCCAGTGCTGTGGTCAAACTACTCCCTCTGTAGTCAAGTTTGGTGGTGGTCTCCCTGGCAAAACTACAGTCCAGCTCCTCATAGTATGGGCAGATACTAGGAACATTACTAGAGGTCTTGTTTGTGTTCTTGTAATGCTTTCAGAGCCCCTTTGCTTAGGTGTGGTACTGGTCTGCTCAGTGTATCCCTTGTCCTGCATTTGCTCTGCTAGCTGTTTATAGAGCTTCACAATGGGACTGAATATGTTCTTCTCCCCAGAGGACAAGGAAGTCCAGGACCTCTGGATGGGACCACAATGGAATCATGCAGCCTGGCTGCTACAATGGACTCCGGGTGGGTGAGCTTGCCAGAAGCTGGAAATGCAAAGTGGTGCGCCTGACTTTGTTCTAGCATTTAAACAGGGAGATGACATCTGCTCAAAATACTCCAGTGCAATAGAGGGCACACAGGTAAGCAGACAGGCTGGTTCAGGTGTGAAGCAACGCAGTATGGAATAGTACTGGGAAGACTGCTTGAAGCCATATGGTTAATCTGAAATAGGGATGTGTACATACAAACCTTATATGGGTATCACTCATTCTGGAGTAGAATTGTTGCTTCCAAAGTGGATTAATTAGAGTAGGATAAGGTGCCAGATAATATAAAATAAAATAAAAAATTTATACCTGGACACAAGACAGTTTGTGCTCAAAAACAAATTTACCTGTCTAGACAAGCCCAAATTCATCTTTAAGCTGCAGAAGGCCTTCTATCAGTGATCAATTGACATTACCTTCTCCAAAATGCTGTTCTGATGGAAACAGGTGCAGGGATGACCATGAAATTAAGCATGAACTCCATGGCTCTAAAGAACTCAGTATTTTTTTAGTTTTGTAGATCTTTAAATCACTTTAACTTCAGCAGACTTTCCCACTCTCACTCAATACTCCAGATAAGGAACTTTGACTGGCCTCACTTTGCATGGTTAGTAACCAACCTTTTGTGCCTTGTGGAGGATAGCTCTGATATACCATAAGCTTCTGGTAAATCCATGATACCTTCACAGAGTCAGATCACCCACCCTATGTAATGTCCTAAGGGATGGAGAACACTTTAACTGTGTCATGAGAAGACCTCTGTTTACTCCCCACAGCCAGCCCAGGGTGCTTTGCTTGTTAATAATGTCAATGGAGAGGAGATCTGACCTATTTTTTAGTAGTGATAACTCTTTGTCTTCAGTGTCCTTTTTAGGGTTAGTTGAAAGGGACAGTTTCCTCCAAATCTCTGGATGGGAATTCTCTTTGCTGGGATTAATTATCCCATTCAACCCATGACCCATTTCAGACTTGGTTGGGAAAAAAAAAAAAAACTAGCTCTGCTGCCTGGAGTTGGTATGGGAGAGAGGGACTATGGTCAGTAAGCTATACAGTCATTGCCCTGGGGCATATTTATATAAAAAAATGTTCATTTTTAATTAACTAATTCCTCCTCTAAAGGTGAGGCACAAGCTGAACCCTCCCCTTTCCTCATCAATTTATCTAACTGGGATGCAAATGCCATATAATTCTAATAATCTGTTTTCTTGGTGTGAAATAATTTTTCCCTAGATGCCTCTACTAGCTCTAGTCTCTTTATGTACTTTTTACGTTAGTCATACGACATGCAACAACATCCATCTGTGTACATGCTTTTAAAGTCTTTCCATTTGGGAAAGAGGCAGGAGACCACAGCTGTGCCCTGGAATCTATATATTTTTATTTCAAACACACAGACTGAGTCATCTTTATATTGTGGGAACAATTCAGAGTTAATCTGAGGAATATTTCACCTCCCCATTTATCAATGGGTCTTGGTATTGCTGCTGAGATCTCTGCATCCCATGATGACATTCCCTCTGCTGTGCCCATACCTTTGCATGACCCAGACGCATTTTTCCCTTCCCCTTGAAGTCCCCTCCTGTGTGGCTGTCACTTGCTTCCTCTGGTCATGGTCATCTCTGCCCTGGGCATGATACTTCATTAAGATGTTTTCCTCATTCCTCCTAATCACTGCTGCTTTCCCCACTACATCTTCTGCATCCTGCTTGCTTTCACTGTATTAGCTGGGTCCACTCTTTTGGTCTGTGACTTTTTTCCTCAGTCCTTGGTTTATTGTTCACTGGCACCAGCTGTGCCCTGTTAATCCATTCAGAAGGGGTTCCCATTCTCTGTTGCTGAACCTGCACCAATCTCCAGGGAGCCTCTGTGCTAGTGCTCCCAGATGCCCTTTGCTGAGATTTCTAGGATCAGTATTTCTGTCTCTGCAAGTTTCCTGTTTCTCATCCTTTTTAAGACTATGTCTACACTACAGCCTGTGTCAGCAAAACTTATGTTGCTCAGGAGTGTGAATATTCCACCCCCTGAGGGACATAAGTTACATCGACATAAGGGTTCATGTGTACAGTGCTATGTTCATGGGAGAGCTTCTCACACCAACATAGCTTCTGCAGCTCGCAGAGATGGTTTTATTATGCTGATGGGAGAACTCTCTCCCGTTGGCATAGAGCATCTTAACCAGACGCACTGCAGCGGTGCAGCTGGATTGGTATAGACATGGCCTTAGGCTGTTTTACATTTCTGCTGTCCTTGCCTTCTTTCTCACTATTCTACCCTGACTACCTTACAACCAAAAATAAACTACAGCCATTTCTCCCCTATGCTTTCTTTACCTTTTTAGGGTTGTCAGTTTCACTAACGGTTTGCTTCACGCACCAGTCCCAGTGCTGTGTCACCACTTGTCACTGCCTCCCGATGTCCATGAGGGCATCAATCATTGCTGTGTGCCAGGATGGATCCCTGTACACCATTCATAATACAAAGAGACCACTTGTATTAGCTGTTTTGTGAGACGAAAGAGTTTTTATCCACAAAGGAGAGGAACAAAGATGAGGATTCTCTGATCCTTCAGTGCTGAGGTCATAAACACATAAAGGGATGGATTGCCATCTGGGCTCCCAAAGGTACTAACAGCCGGTCACCACCTCTTGGGATGGTCTCTTAAAGGGCCTCAAGCTTCTCCTGATTGACCTTCCTTCGTTTGCTTTGTCAGGTCAGTTCCTGGACCTTCACTTTCAATTATGCCTGTCAGCCCTTCACTTTTTGGGCTTGCTGTCTTCTTAGAAGCAGGCTAAAACAGGACTGTCGTCATCATCTTACTCTCCCAGGCTTTTCTGCCTCATTTTCTTTCCCTGCACTCTCCCTTTTATAGCAGGCTCTGTTTCCTCTATTTGTTGCAGCTGTGGGTGTCTGCCTCCATGATTGGTAGTTGTGTGGGGTGTGTGATCAACCTGCTTGCTTGTAAGCAGGAGAGACTCTATTCTTCCTTTGTCTACATTCAGTATGGCGTTTGTAGATGCAGCTGTAGAGAGCTGAGCTGCTGCAAGTTGGAAATACTTAAGATACAGAAGTTGTTGGTAGCCAGCTGCTTATATACTGTGAGCAAAGGCTCAGTTCCTACTTGCTCTGTGGAACTGATAGCCTCCTTGTTTGGCCAAAAGTCACTGTCCTGCTTCCAGGAAAGGCTGTTCTTATCTTCAAGCCCAGCTCTTTGATACTTATTCAAAGGTCTCCTCCTAGGCAGCTGGCAGGGAGGCTTTAAATCAATCAATCTGCCCTCCAACCATGCTAGGCTTGGTTTGGCCCAGCCCTCCTCTCTTGTGAACTGGTGGATCCAGGACAGCCTTATAGATTATAAATTTGGAGTCCATAAATTTTCTGGAGCAGACTTTCAGATAGGCAATACTGTGCTATGAAACCTGAGTCAATTAGAGCCATCTACTACAGCCCCTAGTGTGTGGAACTTATTTTCCCTGGACATCGGGCGTAGTCCATTACTCATCAGATTTCAGTGATGACTTCTAAACCCACCCCTTTCTCAGAAGTGCTTTCAGTCTAGCCACTTTATACGACCTTGTCTTTACTGCTAAAAAGCTGCATTTTACCTCAGGATAACTAACATGCGTGAGCTATCCCAAGGTAAAAACACAGTGAAGACTGAGCACTGTGGTTTTACCAGGGGGCAAACTCACCAAAGTCAACCTCAGGCAGGGATATAGTGCTGACCTTCGCAAATTTAGCTCATGGTAAAACTAAAGTGCTCTGTCTTCACTGTGTTTTTACCTCAGCACACTTCGCTCACGTTAGTTACCCTGAGGTAAAAAAATGCAGCTCTTTTAACAGTGAAGACAAGCTCAAAGACCTGCTTGGCATTCAGCTGGATTGTGTTACAATATTCAAATTAGAGAAGTTCTCTCCCTACTGAACTGCGCACATCTGCCTGCTGAAATACACTTAATGATCCTGCAAATGGTTAAGCCACATCTGTCTCTTCAGTAGGTGCAGAAGGTCATATTATTGTACTGATATTCTTTTTCTCACAAACAGACAGCTCCAATACCGGCTGTAGCTCAGGATCCCGCAGCACAGTGGCCATTGCATATATCCTGTCATGACTATGATGGCCAGGCTGTTCAGCTGCACAAACTGTGCTTGGTGGGGTAGGAGAAGCTCACTCAAATATATGCTGAATTTTCAAAACTTTGTATGTAAATACTTTGAGAATGCAGCCCTTTGTGGGTAGATTCCCACCTATCTAATATGCATGGCACATTAAAATTACTGTAAGATACCAGAGATGCTCAGTGCATACGGGGAGGATTTTCAGTGACAAACTAAGCAATGTGAGGGACCCAGATATTAAAGAAAAAAAGTAGGGCAAGATTTTAAATATAGGAACTTCATGTTTGGCTTCTAAATTCTTATTTAGGATCCTAAATAAGTGGGCAGATTGTCAAAGATGCTGAACACCCAACAGCAGCCACTGAAGTCAGACTCAGGAACTATTCAGAATCAGGTCACTTACTGAGGTACCTCCTATTTTTTGAAAATCTTGGACAAGAGACTTAACTTGAGAGAGACTTTATTTTTAAACAATACCCATTATGTTAAATGAGAAAGAAACTAGAATTGAAACTGTGTTTTGGAACCTCTCATCCCTGGAACTTAGGTGATCCAAATAACGAGAGACCCAGAGCCAGACCGTCCCTGGTTTTGCAGAATTAAAAACTGACTGGCAAGGTTTTGAAAAAACCACACCCATTCCCAAGTACTCCCAAAATGCACATACATTAGTCCTGGATTACTGTCCTGACACTCTCTGATGAAAGGAACAAACTACTCATGTGTCATTGTTGGGATTTCTAAACTGAATTTCAGCCTTATGTACAATCAGGGATACGTTACATATTGAATCATAATCCTTATAATAGGACTCCTTTATTCCATTCAAAGTGCTGTTATCAGGAAACTGGAATTTAACACAGGCACAGGTGAAGACTGCTCACGTTTCATCTGTATTCTTAGAGCCCCATTAATATCATTAGCTCTTCTTTGAAGCTGCTGCTACATGATTAACACATGCAAAGCAGTTTTGTATTCTCTTGTTAAACTGAACAATGACAGCCATCCCTTGAATTCATGTGAGATGGCCCTGCGCTATTCCATGGAGAAAGAAATACCCACATCTGAGCCTGTGTTAATGTCTACAACTCAGATTGTGAGTCAGAAGTCACAAAACAGGGCAGGAAAAATTGTCTGTCTTGATACTTCTTGTGGAGAAATGCTTTTAGATCACCAGCACATGACTTAAAAATTAAAAATAAACTAAAGACACTCAGAGCTGGATTCTGAACCTAGGACCAGTCCAGCTTCCATTCAAATCCCTGAGAGTTTTGTCATAGAATAATCCGAGCAGAAGCAGTCCTGTGCTATAAACCGGTTAGGATTGCTCTTCATTGTAAGCTTGATCCCAAGAGTTGACGGACTTTTGTTGGTTTAGCACCTCTCAAATTCAGGTGCTGTGAGCCTAATCAGATCTGATTAAATTCATGCAGGCAAAACACCGTGAAAGCCAGATTTGTTGAAGAAAGATATCCAGGATAGCTTTTGAAGCCATAATTTAACAATTAAAATAGGAGCACTTTGCTTGGTATTGTATATATTAAAGATCTGAGTCTCAGTTACACTAGTCCCTTTTTACACCATTCTGATAGTGTAAAGGGGACTAAAAGTGGGTGTAAATGTAATGTAAGGCCTTGTTATATTGCCAGAGAGCTGTAAAGGGGATCTAGTGTAAATGAGAATCAGGCCTAAATGTAAAAAAGGAAAACTAATTTGGTGATTGGTTTGCAAATGTGAAGCCCAGAATGTCAGGAATTACAAAGAGAAAGGTCCCAACAGCAATATTGTTTTGGTCACAAACAAAAATTCACCTTTGGGCTGAACCCAAGCATGGAAATTTGAGACCTAAAGCAGTCCCTTTCGGAATGTGTTTGGTTATTCAAAACAGAGGTCAGAATAGAAACCAATTTCAACCTGTATTCCAGTGTTTGCCATCTGCATGTGCTCCAACTTCTCACAGCTGCCATGAAACCTAACCAGCCCAGACACAAAATCTATTCACCCATATCTTACCACAAGTGATGGGCAAGAAACACATTTATTCATGGAAGACAAGTAGAATTTGTGACTCAAATTTTCAAAATGGCCATTGATGCCAGTGGGTGCCTTGTTTTTTGGATATACAAGTTGAGTCAAAAAGGAGCCTGATTTTCAGAGGGTGGATGCTCAGGACTTTCTGAAATCCAGGGCTCTGAAAGCATCTTCACTGAAGCACCCAAAAACTGAGGCACCCCAAATCACTAATTGGAAATGTAGGCCTATATTTTGTAACTAGTGTACAAATTAAGATTAAACATTGAGAGGGTGAATAAAATTGGAGACCTAATATGGAAACAAAGCACTAGTACTCAGGGCTCTCTGTATCATGGTTTCACTGTATCATCAGGTACAGTACCTGCTTATTGCCCTGTTTCCCATGTTTTCCTGATTAAGTGTGTATGATTCAATTGAATTTCATTTCTCCAGACCCCTAGTACTTACTCGGATAAAAGGTTCTGTCAAGATTCAGCTATAACAGAAAAAATGTTGAAGGGAAGCTTTAGGGATAACTGCTGTTGTACATTCTTCTGCCACAGGCCATGCATGTTACAAGAATATCCACGAAAGCTCAATTGTCAAAACATGGTGCTGTAGTTGTTTCCTCTGCTTCTAGTTGCTATGTTTGGGTCACTGGGGAACTGTCCAGCAAAATATAGCAATGGATCAGTGCTAAGTCATAGCCCTAGAAAACAAGCTTATGCAAACCTCCAGGGAACCATTATAATTTCCTCATCATCCCTGAGTGAACCATTAATAGATTGTAATCTCTGGTAGCAACAACAAGAACTAAGAGTTAGTACAGGAAACCACAATTACTCAGCCTGCTCAGGTTACTATCAGCTTCACTGGGAGCAGAATTGTTCTGTCTTGTCCAATTCCGTATGTTCCTTGGGGCATTATTGTGGACTCTGGAGGGCATGGTTCCCTTGTGCATGAAAAGGAGGGGAAGAAACTATGGGGAGGAAAAAAATAGAGACTGGGGCTATTTTACCATGTTTGGCACTTGTAAAGATTCAGGAGCTCTTGAAATAGAATGAACTATGTGATCCTTTCATGCCTACGGTAGCCCACCTGAAAATGCCAAGGTCAGGGCAAGATTCAAAGGGAGAGCAGAATCTCCCAAACCGGTGGCTAACGCTGCAGTTAGATTCACCAACCAGTCACAAATAGTGCTTCTGCTCCCCACACTGGTTATCAAGAAGCAAAAAACAAGAAATTACACAGCCCCCTTTATTGCATTTCAGTCTTTGACTCCCAAGTAGCAACTAAGTCTAGTAAAGAGATAAGTTATTAAATTCTATTCCCTTTACCAAAAATGTTATTCTGATCCTCACAGGGTCAGACCGGTATAAGTTTGTATCTTGCCCAAAATACCATGGTGCCAGGCAATTCTTTGGTAATTAAACTAAAGGTTTATTATGAAAGGAAACAATGAATGAAAACAAATAAGAAGAGAGATGTTAAATGATCAAAGCAATCAGATACATACAAATAATTTTAAAGTCCATATATATCAGACTCTCAGCAGAATTGTGGAGTTTGCAGGCTTATACAGTTTCTCTGGTATACATCCAGTACCTGGATGGGTCTCAGTCCTTCGTTTCACAGCTTCTGTTATAGATCAGTTGATCCAGAAGTAGGAAGCAGGAATGGAGACAAGGTGGAGATGATGCAGCTGCATTTTATAGTTTCTGCCATGAGGCTTGTACTTCATTTGTCCCAAACATAGCCACACAGCACATGGCATGGAAAAGCCTCAGAGTTCCCTGTCCGTAGGCATGTTCTTATATGTCCTGGTGATTTCATAAGGTGTAGGCCTGGCTTCTCTCCCTGGGTTTATTGCTGACACTAATCTGCTGTGTGGAGAGGGAAGCCTGTAACCCAGTGGCACAGCACAAGTTATTGGATACAGATATATCACACATATTCATAACTTACAATACAAATATGACACATACACATAAACAATATTATTATACTTAGCAAATTATAACCTTTCCAATGGTACCAGATATGGCATATCTGGTAAGATTCATTGCAATTTTGTCATATTGGTATTAAATAATATTAATGGTCAGCCCTTAATCCAGACAGCATCACAAAATATACCTGATGTACTGTAACCTAAGGTTGAAATATATTACTCGTTTGTCAGTTGTTTAGTGAGTAGTCTTCAAACTCTAATTCCAGTCATCTAAATGCAATTCATGGAATCACCCCATTGGCGCTCAGGCCTGCCTGAGAAGAGAATGAGGCGGGGGAAGTTGCTTCCTCTTTCCTCAGTTAGGTGAGAAAGACTGACATTAAGTGTCACCTGTATTTGCACCAACCCTGAAACCAACAGATACGATGTAATTTCTCTTTGATGTTCACAAAACCAGAGCAATAGCACATGCTTAAAACATCTTTGCAAAAATCCCGCTATTAGAAAAAGTGTATCATGGCTACAAATAAAGAAAATTCATAATTTTTAATCAGTCCATCAGCTATCAATTGTAGCTGATTTTCTGTAGTGCCATCTTTTGTTAATCCTCCATTGACCTCAGATCATCTTCTACAAATGAGTATTAAACGCATTTCTAGGTCCTTAGTGTAACAAACAGGCCCAGTGCTAGCCAATTTATCCTTTGAGGAAAAACCCCAAACCCCCCCAAAAAACAAAAAGGGTCTTCTGTTAAACAAAATGGTTTAGATAAAAGAATGGGTAACAGGAAAGTAAGGCTGAAAAAACTCAGACAAAGGTTACAAAACGGAAAATAAAATCATTTAAAAAGTTCACATATTCTGCAGAAAGGGACTCTCTGGTAAATGGCATCCCATTTTTATTGTCTCTCCATGATTATAGATTAAATTTCTTCATTTTAGAAGTATAACAATATTTTGTTCTAAATTCAAATGAAATCTTGGATCAGACCATTTGGCTGGATTCTGTCAGGTTCATGTGTCATCACTAGTAATAATGGTTCTCTAATCATAATGTAGCTAACAATTCTTATGATGATGCAGAAACTGGAATTGAACCCAGCTAAATTTCACATAGCTGTGCAGGCTCTGGGTGCTCAAAGGACTTAAAAAATAAGCACTGTTAAAAAGTTATGGCTCTGAATATGGACGGAGAAAATCTGAGTAAAAGAGTATGCTTTTTACTTCATCTTATTTTCTAACTATAAATGTACTTGAACAAATGTCATAAAATAATTTTCAGATGACACACTACAGATTGGATAGGGCTGAGAATCAGCTAAAGACCAAGAACAGCCTGTGAACTTGGCTTCCGGTAGATGTGTAAGGAAGAGACAATTATGTTATAATGAAACCCTGCTTCAGCTCCTAAACATGAATACAGAAAAGGACTTTTTGTGTAGAGTGGTGCCATCAAATACCAGTAAGAAATAGAACAGGCTTTACAGTGATTTTATCTGATGTTGGGTACAGAGATATATTACAGAGGCTAATCCAAGACAAACAAGATCCTCTGTGAAGAATTCTGTTTCCCTCTGTTTACCGATTCAAGTCCTATTACACGGAACAGATATAAAGACCTAGCAGAGATCAAGAAATCTTGTGTGTGATAATGTGGAAAGAGCAGTCCTGTGCCTTAGCAAATTAAGGATGCAGCATAAGGAGAAAACAGACATTCCTAAGGAGAGGGGGGATCTGAAAAGTTGCTTTAGGATCATGTACACAACAGTGAGGACCAAAACACTGACATTGAGCAGCACAGCCATGGGGTATTTACTCACAGCCTGCTAAAGCTTTACTTTAATACCTTCAGTGCTCTGTAGGCTAGAGTTTTAAATGGTTTCTTCCTTTCATTTCCTGCCTCCTGTAACAGTGGATGGATGAACGCTAGCCTAGACAGAATACATCCAGCGTAACATGTCTTATTTGTGTGAAAACACAAATCTATCTAATTGACAAATTAGCAAAGAGCTGGATAAAGAAAATTATCAGTTTAATTTAGTTATCTACTTGTTCTGGTACTTGGAAGTCACAAAGGCTAGGACCTGCTTTCTTACACCTTTTCTTAATAATATCCTATTCCTAACTCAAGAGTATGATATATCTCCTTAAGATAAGATTTAGCTAACAGGAATCCTACAGAAATAATGTTTATGATTATCCTTAACACTTACAAAATTTTATCAAGATTGAATTTAGACTAGTTTCTTTATCTGCATTTTAATGTTATGCAGTAATCTCTCTCTCTCTCCCCAGTTATTTGGGAGATAGATGCATATATATCTTAGGTACTTATATGGCCCCTGTTACCATAGTATCTAATCTGTTGGGGATTTCTCCCGTTTTGGGAAATGCTTTGTCTTTCCTTTTTCTACCATCTTTCCTCTAGCTATCTATAAGTGTGTGCCATTTGTTGCTTCTAGTTACTATATTATTGGAAGAAAAGAGATTTTTTTAAAAGATTTAACATGAGAAAAAGTTGAAAAATGTGGCAAAATCACCTTCATCCATGGAGCTGAGTCTCAAGGCAACTCCAAATATATTTCTCTATCCAACACAGTGTGAAAGACTTAAGTGTGGCATAGATCTTCTAATATGCATAATATCTCAAAGGGGACTAAATGGTGGTCAGGCTGGAAATGTGTCTTATAATTCAGCTAATACTTATTAATGTGAAAGACAATCACACAATAAGCCACACCAGAGAGAGCTGCTTGTTTGTAACAGGGCTCAAATTATGTTCTAGAATGATTCTTAAGCAAATATAAACTCATGTTCTTTTAAAGAAGAGCGAAGTGCAACAGAGTTAGTGTGAAAATTTAGGACGTTTTGTTCTAATGTTCACTTCTCACCGTTAATAGATGGTGCTGAAGAGGAGATTTGCTTGTGGTTGGTGAAAATGTAACCTTTAATAATGGTTTAAGTGTTGGCGATGAGAGATGCTGTGGTATTCAAGGACAGAAAGATTCTGGACATGAGGAACTGAGACTGCAAAAGGAAAAAAATTAGAAGATGGGAACTGGAACATTTGTATGCTGGTTGTCATTAGGAAGTTAAGAGATTATTCTTATTAGAAATTCAGGGCTGGTTTACACCAAAACTGTCACCAAAATAGTGATATCAGTTTTAATTCACACCTTTTGTTGTTCTGGTGCAAAGTACGGACACTTATTTGATATTACACGTGTCCTTCTTTTATTTAAATTGGGAAAAAACTATTTTAAATAAATCAGTTTACGGTATTAATAACAACAAATAAGAATGTTCAAATATTGTGCCAGCATAACAGAAGGTGTGAATTAAAACCAGTGTCGTTATTCTGGTGGCAGTTTGTATACAAGACCTTAGATTTTGTCTAGAGTCTCACACTTAAATTGTTAGTGTGTTCACTGGGGGATTTTTATATCTGCCTATCCAAGGGCAGTATTTCAGCAGTACTTCAATGTTAATGGGGGAGAGGAACTCCAACCCTTATGCACCTTGGAGTGCCAGTCTCAGGCCCTGAAGTGGTCCAAGTTCACTTCCCAAACTCTCCTGCCTTTCCTAGACTACCTCTACCCCTGACCACCTATGGTCTCTGTCCTGTGAGATTGGGACCTGAGTAGAGCAAGTTTCTTCTTTCTACTCTCACTCTTCAGATCAGAGCGATCAACACCCCCCCCCCCCCCCCCCGTTGGATTCAGAACTCTTTCACATACATAGTTTAAGGCAGATAACTCTTTCTTTAACCTAGATTTATGATATTTAGATGGTCCCCAATTTTTTTGTTTCCAACAGATGCCTGTCATGTTTTACCAAACACTTACGAGGTTTCTCCGCTTTTCCATAGCATTCAGCAATTGACAGTACAAAAAGAAGGTATAGAAAAGCTGATATTTCCTCTAAGTGTGGTCTTCTTCAACAAAAGGGATGAAAAGAACGTTATTCACTGTTATAATGTGAAAGTTTTCTTTACCCATTACTGAAGCTTAAAAGAAATACGCTACACTGAAATTGAAGTGGGCTTCAGGTAAAGTCTCTTTTGTTTGAAAAATAGTAAAGCACTAAATACAAATTCAGAATAATATGGGAGATTTCAGCTTACACCACTATATAGGCAATTTCTTACCAAGCCTGGATGATTTATTTCCTGGTGCTATATTAAATTTAATTTCCAGTATTAAACAAAAGAAAAGGAAACTTGGGAAAATAAAATACATTAAACTGAAGAGCACACATGTCTGGCTTTGAAGTAGTCAAGGACAGATTTAAAGATTTTTTCCCCCTCTATGTCCCATTTATTTTTGTAACTTTCATATGATTGTCAGCATTTACAAATGTGGGAGCTTCTGTACGTTACATTATTTATGAGTGTTTAACATAACTGACTCTTGCAACAAAAGAAAGTAGTCTCTGCTAAATACAGCTGATTCATATTGTAAGCTTGTTTGGAGATGTTAATAAAAACTTATGTTCACCCGGCTCTTTTGAAATTCTTGTGTGGAATCATTTTGTATCCGGTTTACTTTCTATAGTAGATCTAGCCCCATATGGGCAGCCTATTTCTCCAGCAGCAGACAACAGACATTCTATAATCTGGTATTGATCTGCCTTTCTGGAGAGTCCCCACTGAAGGTTCCAGTAAACCCAGGTCTCCGTACCAGAATCCAGATGATGGTAACTTGCCCAATGGTAAATGGGTAGAAAGTGTTTGTAACTGAGTATTGGGCCTTGAGCATGTACACGCACATTCCAGTGCTCTCATTATGGCCCTTTGGCTTGTCGTGGAAAAGATCACACAGCTTCTCTTTTAGGGTTGGATCGAGCAGAACTTTAATTGTGACGTACACACAGGAAGCTATAGTTATAGGGAAACCCAGACAGCACATCCCTGTGCTGATCTCTGGAACTTTGCCTTGGTACAAAATACAGGTGGCTTATATAGCTTTTTAAGATTCCTTTTTACATATAGATCGTATAGTGGAGTTTCTGATACTTAACAGGTCATTTACCGCACATAGGGTACTTATAACACACAATGGGGGTCTCACGGTGCCAGCATGTCACGGTGATTCTTTTGGTGCCAGTGAGTCCCGAGTCACATATAGTCACTTGTTATCTATCTGACAGGGTATGGCTGGGTGCTGTTACAAAGGTAGTTAATGTCTTACAACATAGACCAACGATTTTGCATTTCTATTGTAGTTCTAAGACATCCTGCCCGAATTTAGCATTTCTATCACAGTTTCAGTCTAAGGCATCTTGTTTTCTATCACTGTTCCAGTCTAAGGCATCCTGGCTGAATTATTTTGATTCCACAGGCTCTTTACAGCAGGGAACTGTAGTTTGAAGGGCATATGATTGAGAGCAAGCATGTGATGTACAGGAAGCAAGATATAAGGCTTCCTGACTCCTAAGCACGGAGAGTAGAGACATATAGCTGGAGCAGCCTTAGTGAGTCTCTGCTTAGCAGCCAGGAAAGGCTTACCTACTGAGGAAGAATGCATGATCCTCCCACCCATCCGACTGCAACAAGTGGGAAATGTCTTTATAACTGAGTGTTTTGATTAATATGAATGTTGGCTTTTTGAACATCTTCTGTTTATGATTAAAAGTGGTCCTGAGGAAAGGGACTTGGAACTGAAATTGAGCGCTGAAGCATTACTTGGACAGCCCTAACTGATGAATCTGCCTCACTGGCTTATAGTATTATGGCATATACTGCTTTAATAATTAAAATTTAAACCATCAGGGAAGTTGCATGAGGATTTGCAGTCCCTGTTGTATTGAAATTTATTAGACAGATTCCTTTTTTAGGAAACAAAGTATTGGGATGAAACTTTGGGTTTTTATGTCATTCATTTTTTAGGTGCCTTGAATTTTGAAACACTTTGTGAAGTGACTATTGCCAAAAAAATAAGTTGTAAGGGTTTTATTTCAACAATATCAGGCTTGTTTTTGATGATTACCTGTTCTATTCATTCCCTTTGAAGCGCCTGACATTGGCCACAGTCAGAAGACAGGATACTGGGCTAGATAGACCATTGATCTGACCCATTATGATTGTTCTTATGTTCTTATATTAGTTATAATGACAGAAAAATCATGAGATTCACTTCATCTGCTCAAAAAGCATCCCTAAAAGAGAGCTTTAAAGCCTACAAGAATCTGGAAGCTTTAAAATAAAATTAAAAGCATTTTTTAATAATGTGGAAGCTGGTGGACTCACTTCCAAACAGTCTAAGTGAGTGATTTACAGGCAACATGACTCACCTATGCAAAGGGACCACTGCATTATTTTATACTTCATTTAAAAAAGATACTTACTTTTTACTTCATTTTTCATGAATGGGTAATGTCTTCTTTGGCTGGATCATGTGCAGGAATTGTACCTGAGAACTCTGGGTCTAAAAAGCATAAGCCAGTACTGTCTAAGCCAGTGAGCCAAGTCCATTAAGTTGGAGGTAAAAATCACTAGCCACTAGAGGGAGGCAAAGTGAAGTACTGTTAATGTGGGCTATACTTGGCAATGAAAGTTAGTTCAACCCCTGTACACATTTTTTAATAAACAAGTGCTAAGTACAACAAGGTCCTACTGTCCTTTACATTTTCATAACTGTACCCCAGGCTTTTAACTATATCTTTATATCTTCTATTCATGGCCAAAATTAGTCTTTCTGCACTTTGCAGGAGATCCTGGATGCAGGTGTGCATCTGTGCTGTAGTGGAGATTAGCAGAAGTATTTGAGCTGGAGCTTCCTTGGTTTAGGAAGGGAGTAGCTCACAAGCTGTTCTGCAGGAGGATCACTCGACTTTGGAATTTTCTCAGCCTCTCTCTGAAAGGGCCTGAAAATCCAAATCTCATTTACGTTAAGGCCCTTTTCCACTTCTCTGGCAATGTAAAGGTGTCAGACCACATAATGTAAATGAAAACTAAGCCCACTATCCATTAACCTTTCAGGCATACTTCAAAGGCCATCTCTTTGTGCAGGGACTTGGGGAGAATTGAGCCAATAGGGTGTTTGGGGAGGGAATTCAAAGGGTAAGGAGATCAGGGAGACAAGATGGGTGAGGTAATATCTTGTATTGGACCAATTTCTGTTGTTGAGAGAGACGAGCTTTATAGGCCTTGTCTACACTTGCAGTTATGCTGGCAAAACTTTGTTCGCTCAGTGATGTGAAAAAAACCACAGCCTCATTTAGATGGTTTTATTATGTTGGCAGGAGACGTGCTCTCCTGCTGACATAATGTGGCTACACTCGTGCTCATGCCGGCAAAACTTATTTCGCTCGGTGTGTGTGTTTTTTTCATACCCCTGAGCAACAAACTTTTGCCAGCATAACTGCGAATGTAGACAAGCCCCTAGCTTACAGAGAGCTCTTCAGGTCTGGCAACCTAAGTGTCACTGCTAAACACGAGATTTGAACAGATTGTTTAGCATAAGTAGTTAAAATATATTTCAAGCGACCATTCAGGGTGAAATGGCTCATTAACACCCCTCCAGTCACAGGGGGGAAAGGAAGGGCAAGAGAGGAGCAGTTGGGGAGAAGGTGGTTATTACAGGTTGTGGTAATAAGCCATAAATCCAATATCTCTATTCAGTCCATGATTTTTAGTGTCTAGCAAACTTACGCATTTAAGCTCCCAGGCTCATCTTTTGAAAGTGTTGTGCAGGTTTCCTTTGAGGATGAGGACTGATAGGTCAGTAGAGTGATCACTTTGTGAAAAGAGTTGACCCATGGGTGATATGATGTTCTTGTCTTTTATCATTTTCCGGTGTGAGTTCATTTGAGAGCATAGTGATTGTTTGGTTTCACCCGCATAGTTGCTGCTGGGGTATTTAGTGCACTGGATGAGGCATGTCACATGTTATGATAGGCATGTGTAGGACCCCTGAATCTTGAAAGGTGTGTTGTGGGGGCTGTTTATCATTGTAGGAATGGAGATACATTGGCAGGTTTTGCATCTGTTGTTCTGGCAGTGTCTGGTGCTGCTTTGAGTTGAAGGGTCCTGGTCTGTGGGGTGCTTGCTTCAGATGGTGAGGTTGGAGAGGTTGGGGGCTTGTTTGAAGGCCATAAGATGGGCTTCAGAAAAGGATTTCAGAATTGGGTCCCCATTGAACATGGGTATGGGTTGTAGTTTGATGATAGCCTGAATGGCTTCTAGTGACAAGTAGGGGCGTGTGGTCGGAGGGAGTTTTATTTCTGTATTGAAACAGGTTCTCTCAGAGTATTTGGATGGCCCATTTCATGAAACAATCTACTTCTCTGGTGGAATGTCCTTGTTCGGTGAAGGCGGTTTTGAGTGTCTTCAGGTTTATGTCCCGGACTTTCTTCTTGGAGAGTAAGGAGATATCAGTTTGCAATATGCTTGCTGACTGGTGGCTGGGAAGGGCAATGGAGGGACTGTGATACTGTTGTTTGGTGAGGGGTTGTTTTTAGATTGATGGCAAATCTCCAAAGCTGAGGACAGGCATAATTCTATGTTGCTTTATTCAGAGATGAAGATATTTTCCAGGTTCTATTACATATACAGTCATACTAATATGCATTTCTATATAAAACAGTGGTGTGTTTGTCTCTTGAAATCAAAGGAGTATTCTCAGTTGTCTGAGCATTCTTAATTATTACCCTTGAGCCCTAGGAAACGTCAAGTTTGTGAGGGAAGGGAAGAGTAGAAAACATCCCTGGAAAGAGAATCCACAGTGTTTTGGGAATCTAGCAGAGTCCCTGAGGTCTAAAACCTCTCAGCTAAAGGAAACCACATTTTAAGTCATACTTCCTGCATCTAGATGTATATTGCTTTGGTATATTATTTATATAGTGTGCTGGGTGGCTTATACACAGGTAAGTAGACAAAGTGGTATTAGGTGTCCAACCCTCATTGACTGTGAACGGAAGCTAGTGCCTGAGTGCCCTCCTTGCCTTTAAAAATCTCTCCTAAAATCCATGCCTTGAAGAGGCAACAGACAATAGTGGGGCAAGAGAGGCAAGGCTCTGTATGAGTGCTCCAGCTAGCTAGTTTTGCAACTCATGACAACCATCTCCCCCGCCCCCCAAGTGAACTGTAGAGTAGAAGGTCATCCCTGAAAATGCCCTTCATCCTGCAGATGTTCACCTCTAAGGACTACGAGCCAGGGTGATCTCAACCATCAACTGAGCTCAAGTATCATGATGGTACATCAGTAGAGAAGTAGTATCTCTGGTATCTAGAACACAAGTTCAACACCACCACCATCAAGGAGATAGCTCTGACATCATTGCTCAAGACAGAAAAGATAGTATTATCAGCAGACAGATAAATACCTACTGTAACTACTACTCTAACCCTTCTGATGTTGGCATGCCTTATAGGGCAACCTACTGTAATTAGAAAGGCAGTGGAGGCGAGTGAGACAATATTGATAGTGGGGGAGGGGGACACGAAATGAGTGAATTAGCATGGTGTTACAGACAGAGCCAGTAGGCTAAGAATATTTAAAAGCCAGTGTATATTTATAGCAAAAGAGAGAAAAAAAGGTGTCTAGAATTTATGTCTAATGCAATGTGGATGCTCAGCACACATATTCTAAAATTTCTTGACATTCAAGGTCAAGCAGAGCTAGAATCTTTCACCTTTCATACTGTCAGACTTTTTAGACAATAGATGGATATTATTGACCTGCATGTGAGATTAATTTAATTTTTCTTCCTTTATAAACAATATCAAGAAAGACTTAATGTTTAACTTAACCTTCATCACAGAGAGGGTCAGTACACTCTATTACACCAAGAGGCGCTTAAACCATAGTCCTCCCCACAGAGAAATGCTGGCTAATTAGATGACTGCAGAAATTAAAACCACACAAATTCTGAAACAGGATGCATTCATAACTTCACTATTTAATCACACTGCTCTTGGTTGCAACCTATCTGCATCTTTCATCTTTATATTAGCTCTTTAGGTGTTCTTTTGCTCAGTTGCAAGGCCTAAGTGACTTAGATGGCTAATTTCCGTTTTTCTAAAATGACTTAGGGGGCTAAGTCTCATTGAAAGTCAATAGGAGTTAGGTACTTAGGCACTTAAGGGGATTTTCAAAAGCACCTATCTGTGTCTTTCGGCACCTAAATATCTTTACAAATCCAGCCTTTAGGCCTTGCAACCTAAGTGGAGCAATGCCAAAATACCTTTAAAAATCTGGTCTTTACACTAGTGCAACTATGATTATGCCTACACTATGAGCTAGGAGTGTGATTTCCCTGCTTGTGTGCACATACTCACACCGGCTTTCATCAAGCGAGTGCAAGTATAAAGAGCACTGTAGCTGCGGTAGCATAGGTGGTGGCAGTGGAGCTCGCTGTGCCATGTCAAGTACATACCCGTTTCAGGCATGTATATACTCAGCAAGGCTAGCTTGATGAGAGCTAGTGTGAGTATGTGTATACAAGCAGGGGACTCACACTCCTAACTTGTAGTGTAAACAGCCTTCACTGATGTCGTTACACCAGTGTGAATTTTCTTAATATAGACATGGCCTGATGCATTTAAGGAAAAATTGATATTGGAAAAGACAGTAGTGGATAGAGGGGACAAGTGGGTAGAAGAGACAAGAATGGATAGAGAAAGAGACACACCAAGGGAAGTATGAGACTGGACTGGAGAGAAAAAGCAGGTTACACACCATTCAGTTAATGCACCAATTATTCTTACACACAATAATGAGTGCCAGTCACTGTATTCTGCAGATGCTGAACTGAAAACATTTACAGCCAGCAACCAATAATATTTTGCAGAATAATGGATTTGAAAAGTCATCAGCAGTTTGCAAGAAAGTTACTTTGGAAAAATAATACAAATTCCCTGAACATTAGACATTATCACCCAAATGTAGCACTGTGTGAGATGATTATTGATGAAATATAGAGGCTGCTAAGTGTTGTTAACTTTCTTCTTAGAAAGATGAAATGCTTACTGAGATTATTTGTTTCTTCTACAGAAGCGGAATGCTGTTTTGTTGCAGAAGCTTTTGGCTGAAGATGTAATCTTATCCTTAAAACAGGAGGTAAAAAATTCCTAGCACTCTGTGAATTATTTTTCTGCGATTTAAAAAAATTAAGTTGTAATTTTTTTTTAAAGTTCAGTTTGTTTCTAAGACACATCTGAAATATGGTGCACATATACCCTGGCCACAGTTGTATTGACTGGGTCAGTGATACTGACATAAGATTACAGCTGGGCAAATAATTGATTATTCAGTTTGGCAGTTCAAAAAAAAAAAAAATTGGTAAAGATCAAACCCAATCTAAAAGTGCCACAAATTTTTGGGAAATTCAAAGAGTCCATTTTGTGTTGAACAAAACTTGAAACATGTTTCCAGCTGAAAATATTTTGTTCTGGGTGTTTTTAAAGGGTCAACTTTGCAAGGCGGAGGGGGGAGGGTGAAGGTGCCAATCTTACATCTTTTAGTACAGTGCTTAGGGCACTACTTTAGATGTGGTAGGCCCAGGTTTAAAACCCCATTCTGGAGCAAAGATTTGAACACAGGTCTCCCTGCTCACCAGTGAATGCCTTAAGCAGCAAGCTAGAGGCATTTCTGTGCTGAATTTCAGCATATCCTTTGAAGGTTTTGCACTTTGTATAAGTAACTAAATAGTCATTGGAGCAGGGACTTATTTGAACTTGGGGTCGCCTACATCCCAAGTGAATGCCCTACCCACTGGGGTAAAAGTTATAAAACTGGATCTTCCTCGTGTGAATCTAGCCTTCAACTTTTTTTCTGGCTGAAATTATTCAGCAAATTTATGTCAGATTTGCAAACACTTTTGCGTTGACAACTGTATTTTTTGGCAAATAAACTGTCCAAAAATTTTCCCCCAGTACATTACATATGGGAAAAGCACCTTTCTGCAAAGCAAGTTTAGTGTTGCTCCACTGATCTGGCAAGAGGAGACTCACCAGGAACAACTACTGCTTTTAGACCAGAAAGCAGTATACTTGAGTATCACTGGTAAAGGGGATTAGATCATACCCAGAGCTCTCTTATCAGAGGCTAGCCACCAAATGGTAGACACAGCAGCACAGAAACAAAGAAACAAAACTTGTTCTTCTCATCTCTTCTACATCCACCGCCCCCACCCCACCCAGGCCAGTTTATATCATGCTCTTTGAAAACTAGTTTTCTGAAATACCTGGTCTTTGTGATGTTCTCTGGGACTTGATAGCACAAAACAGGGCTACAGAACGCAGCATACCCTGCTGTATAACCTTTTGACCCACCAGGAATATAAAGACAGTGGAAATTTAAGAATTCAGAAACTGATCACTTGTTGCTGAAAGACACCCATGATACTCCTTACTCTTAGTGGAAGACTGATAAATTCAATCATCTGTTTTCCCTCTGTTTTCCTTTCAGTCCCTCTCTTTCTTTTCCATACACTCTATGTATGAATGTTACTTCTTCCCTGCTACAGGGAACAGAAGAACTGAAAGTGTATTGTAAAAAAAAAATACAATAAAGCAAAATTCACTTGTGTAGTAAAGCAGTCATCAAGGAGTTAACTGCGTTAACTACTACACCACTCCTTTACTTCCTATTTAGTTAGTGGATATTTCAAGGCTCCTCTGCCCCTCCGGTAGTTAAATAAAGCAGCAAGCCCCTTCCCAGCCTAACTACTGTTCAATAGAGTATGTTTTTTGTGTACTGAGCACTGTGTTTATAAAACAGGCTTCTCAAAACCAAGCATGTTTCCAGAAGGGTTTATAAACATCATGGTGTAAAAATAATGCACAGTGTAGAGTGAGTGTGATCCTGAATGTAAGGGCTCAGCTGGAGCTGTGAAATTGACAAGAAAGTTGGGCAACTAAAGCCTTGGAGAGATGAGTGACTGGACCCCACTCCTAGTTAGAAGCCCGGGGGAGTGGCAAGGGGAGAAGTCTAGTGGCTTCCCCCGGCTCACAGTGGGAAATGAGGAGGGGATAAGCCCTGGGCAATTTTCCCTGGCTCCTGGCTGAGAATAGGAGGGGAGGGTAGCCCGCCAGGAGCCCAGGAGCCTGTGAGGCAGCCAGGCTCCCAGTGGGGAGTGGCTAGAGGAGCTGAGAGACGGGGTCTTAGGTCACTGGAAGTGCTCCTGGTGAGGATACACACGACCAACCCAAGGAGGGTAGCATGGATATCACCCACCACAGTAATTAATGTGTTGGCTGTAAGTCAGCCTAACATAGTTGATACGTCAATAACATAGGTTATCTTTGTAGTGTAGACAAGGCTTAGGATCCCAGTTCAGCAACATACTTAATCACAAGCTTACCTTAAAGAACATGCTAAAATTTACTGATTTCTGTGGGATTTATAGACATATTTAAGTGCTTCACTAAATCAGAGCTTAATCAAACCTCAGAAACATCTCCCTTGTAAGTAAAGTAAACATCAATGTGCTGATCACAGACAGTAAGTGATTTGCCAGAGTTTCACAGGGCATCCAGAACATGGAATAGAACCTAGGAGTCCTGATCCTCTGTCTTTGCTTTAATCAGTTGAAGCACATTGCTCCCCCACAGAAGAATGTACTTCAGTGGATGAATGTATTAAGTCCAGTAACTGTAGCCACTTTGTGTATTTGCACCTTGCTGTTCCTTCAGTGATCAGTATACATAAGGCATTTTACCTCCATAATATTATACACACCAAATCATTAGTTTAAAATGCATCATCCTTAAGCTTTTGGACAGAGGAGTCTTTTGAATGGAAATAACTATTGTCAGAGTTACAAGAGTGTATTGTGATGGTGGTGCTAGGGATATGTAGCTGAGTTTTCCTCCAAGAAGATCTTGATCTGTGGAGGTGATTAAGAGATTAAAATAGGACATACTTACCGGGTTTAGAATTTTCCTGTTATGCTATAATTAATAACCTATTAGTCATAAAATAACTTCACTCTTTGCACTTTCCTCTGTTCTTTTCTTATCTTTTTCACTGTTCTACTTAATTCTCTTCCTTTGTTAGTTGCCACTCCCCCATCCCCTTTCATTTTTTCTGCCTGCATCTATTAGGGCTTGTTTACACATGTTGAGCACTTAGTTCATGGCAAACTGGGGTGTAAACTGTGCTAACCTGTTGTACACTGAGGCCAGGTCTTCAGTACACACTTACTTCACTATAACTACGTCACTCAAGGGTGTGAAAGATCCCCACCTCTGAGCAACGAAGTTATACTAACCTTAACCTCCCTATGTAGACAAGGCTTCTCCCACCAACATAGCTACCACCTCTCACGGAGGTGGAGTTATTAAGCTGATGGGAGAGCTCTCTCCTGTCGTCTTAGAGTGTCTTTACCAGAAGTACTACAGTGGCGCAGGTGAGTTTCTAATATAGACCTGACCTAAGTGTCTGTGTGGACCCTGCTCTTGTACACTTAAAGTTCCCTAGTGTGCTTGATCTACTCCTGTTTCAAAGTAGGGTAGAACAAAGTGCTCCAGGGAATTTTTAGTGTGCAGCAGCAGGGTCCACATGGATACTTAGTGTACAGAAGGCTAGTGTGCTTTACAGCCCCGCTTGCTGCGAACTAAGTTGTCATGTAGATAAGGTACGCCTTTTTTCTTCCTTTCCTGTCTCTCACTCATACTATCCTTCATTTGTGCTCTCTCTGTCTCTATGGAAGAATACCTGATTTAACACTATAATAAGAGGGATTTTATATTTTTTCTTAGTAGTGAGGAAGAAAGTGGATCTGATCCGCAGAAGAATAATCTGTGGGAGTCAAACAACTACTGCATGGAGTGATTCAGATTTTTGCCCACCTCTAATTTTCTGTTCAAGAATTCTTAGCACACAGGCAGCTAACTAGAACACTAACTTTGTAACAAGCCTTTTTAAGCACCTTTCACTCTGTAGTATTTAGGCATGAACTTTGGCACTTGGTGTCAACTAATGAAGGAAATCTACATTTTGGTGCTTTACGTTACTTAAAAATTACAGTAAATGGAAATGGAGAATCATGACTTCCACAGAGTAAAATTACATGCTACCACATGATTTACTAGCTGAATCATAATCATCTTTGATGGAATACACTTACTTCCATTATGACTGACAAGATGAAAAAGAAAGGTATATGCCCAATAATAAAAAGACCAGAGTCACTGAGATAATACAGTATAGAAGACATTCCAGAAGTGTTTTACTAAATGTAATATGATGTGGTTATATACATATTTCCACAAAAAGATCAGTTTTTAAAGGTCATATCAGGAGAATGAAAGTATTTTCCTCTAACGGACAGCATTATGCTAAATGTATTAGTGATACACAGTAAGTTCACAGGATATTTAATATTGTAAACAACAGAGAAGGAACATTCTTTTGTTGCCTTCTTTCCACTGTGTTTGTATAGCAGGATAGCTAATCCACGTTATTTTATCCATGTTAAAAAAACCACATTTTTGTCAGTGAAGACATAGACACAACCAAGGTGCTCCGGTAGAAAGGTGTTCTGATATAGAATGAACTAAAATGCCTGTGTCCAAAACCTACTAGGAAACTTTGTGCGCTACAGAATCATTAAAAGGACATAGGGACTCTTGCCCCACTTTCATGTTTCTCTTGTTCTGTGTATTTTCTCCGGTATTCACTTTCACTTCCTCTTCTTTACCATTATCTTTGATTAAAGATGTACAAGAATCCTATAAACATATAAAGAAGCTAACACCTTCACTTTGGTCCTGTCTTTTTCTCTCAGAGAAATGGTGGAAGTCCATTTTGGTCTTGCCTCTCCCTTTTTGTTCCACAGGGAATGCATGGTATAAACTCCCTGGCCATGCACCTGAATGCTGAGCCACTGGCTGTTAAACTAGGTTGAAGAAGTGTATCCTGAGCAGTGGAAAAATACAGAATATTTCACAATGAAACACTTTGATCCGATATATAATAACATAATGCTTGCATTTTTAGTAGGTCTTATTACAAGGGAAGCATGTAGCTAGCGCTTTGTTTTGTTCCCCAAGAAGTAAACAGTTCTGAAGTTGAAAATATTCAGTCATTATGAAAAGATAACACAGATACATGCACATTTCCCCCAAAGTAGGTAACATCATTAATTCAAATAAATTTTATTTAACAAAGTAAATAGGAGCAGGCAGAATAATCTTTTACCACTCCAGTAGAAAGAGGTTGAATTTTCCAACAATCTCAGTGAAGAGAATTCCTGGGAAATGGGAGAAGAGGAGTTCAAAATACCCAAGAGCAAACATGGGGCAGCAGCTTATTCTCATTGCATGGGTTCTCAGCATGGGGAAAGGAGTTATGAAAATGTCCAGGACCCTCCCTTTCTTTATGGTTAGATGGGGGAAAGGTGTCAAAAAAAATTTCTGTTGTGGCATGGGATTAAGGTACAGAAGGGTTGAGAACCACTGATCCATTCCATAATCTGCATATACATTCTATACTAATCTCTTACCACTTACAGTAAAATCCTACAGTAATGACCAAATTAGCTTTTAAACTCTGTGGGACAGGGACAGTTACTTGTGTGTTTGTCTAGGACAATAGGGCCCTGTGATGGGGTGTACAAACTCCATGCTGCACAGGAGAGAGTTAATCAGCTGCCGTGTGCTTCCTCAGCACTGCTCCACTTCACCTGCAAGAGCTGTCAGGTTTTGAGGGGGCAGTTAAAAAGAGAGAGCCAGCTCACTTGAGAGAACACTTGGGGGAACAGCAGATTTCCTGGGCTGTGCTGAGGCTAGGAGTTGGATCCAACCAGAAACTGCTAGATGCCAGAGCCTTCTTGAGAGCAGGTAGGCCTATTGCAGGACTATTATGATCTTTTTTGACTTGGAGTATTGTATTTTCTGTTCTGCTTGGCACCTGCTTATGGTCTGAATAGGACTACTGCAGTCAGTGGGCCTCCCCTGAAGGAAAGGACCACTTCCAATAAACCTCTGTTGTTTTGCCCCCTACCAGAGTCCATACAGTGATTTGTCACAAGCCTTAAAGCACCCCAGTCACAGGCCTTGTCACAGGGCCAGGATTAGAACAACAATCAAGTGCGGAACATGCTACAGGAACATGCTCTATGGATCTGAAGTCAGAATGTGCCTTTAGCTATGAGAAATCAGTAACCGAATTGCATATATGGCCTAAATTAACACATGTTCAGCAATCTTTCTAAAACTTTCTGTGGCAATCACAGTCTGCAAAGAATCCTAGTGAGAGAGAGAAATATGATAACCAATTGCATTGTGTCATACTTCTATTTTTATATAGAGAAATCTGTGAACCAGTTGTGGCCCTGACTACATGAGAAAGCTATACTTATTTAACTAAATCCATTTAGAAATTTGGGGCTTGTCTACATGAGGAAGTCTCATCAATTTAACTTGAGGTGTGATTTTTAAAGTGGTGCAAAAAACTGCATGGACACTCTTATTTCCATTTAAGACTGGCTTCTTTTGGTGTAGCTGTTTTTTTGTTTGTTTTTGTTTTGTTTTTACCCTTTTGTTAGATTTGACATGTAAAAAATAAACAAAAATATAATAATACTAGAAACAGGAAATATGAAAATTATACTCTGGTTAAATAAAAGAGAACTACATTCCTAAATGTGTTTTCTGTTGCATTTAAGGTCATCCCATTTTTCCTACAATTTGATGCAATGAACAACAGTTAAGTGGTTTTCTACTTCTTTTATTTTCTGTAATTTGAAGTTTAACTGCTGCCAGATTGGATGAACACGCCACTGAATCTTTTCAGTTATTTTTATCAAACAAACCAGGAGTGCTCTGAAGCAGCTAAACATCAGAAACAGCAGGTGTGGTAATTCTGTGTTTTGTCTAGAGAGAAACAGACAGGGATAATGGCCAAGATTTCAAAAGTGACTCATGATTTTTGGGTGCCTCTGTTTTCGAGTGTTCAACTAGATGCCTTAATGATGTTTGGTTTGCGAAAGAATGGGTGTTCAGCATGTACAGCAAGGCACTCTGGGAAATTTTTCAGAACAGAAATCGGGAGGAAAGAGGACTGGCCAAAGTGGTTACACAAACATGGATAGGGGCTCCGGTCATCCTTCAAAAAAGTATACTGAACTGGCTTCAACCTATGATAGTGTCAGGGCAAAACATGTTTAACTGATCCAGTTATGAACTGAGTTTTAGCTATGTGCTCTGCCCTAGTTAGAGCCAGCTGTCTCAGTAAGTGCTTACAAACTCAGTTATAACAGTTGTAGTGTAGAAAGGACATAAGTAATTCTTATGAAGCATTTCTTTTATAAGTAAAGTAATTGATTTTGAACCAATATAGTGTTTTGGGGAATCCTGTGCAAAAATTCCATTGCATTTTGATGTCTATAATGAGAACAAGTTAACACGGAATAAATGAAATTTAATGGCCAGGGAATGCATTTGTATTGTCTTATGAATCCTCAGTTGTTACATTTTAGTTATGTGCAATGTATTATAAATAACTCTCCTTTTAATGTTACTGTTTGGTATGTGACTCACTTCACAAAGATTCCTGTGCTTATTGGTCTTCAAATGCTCTCCAGTTTAGCCCTCCGGTCAATGGCAGACTCAAAGGAGTCAGTGCTGCTCACACAAATGTTAATTTTCCTCTTGTCTTGGAAATGTTACTACACCCGCACTGAAAGAAAAAACAGCAGGTGGACTAAGCCAAAGCTGCCCTTGCTCCCCATGTCCCCTCCTACACTGAAAGAAAGTAAAAGCAACAACACAAGGTGCTTTTCTAAATACAGCTTTTTTGCAGAGAACAATAAAGTAGTAAAAACCCCTAATGTGGACCAAGTTATTTTTGAATAAAGGTGTTTATGATGTCTTAGGGGAACACTCTATGCCAATATAAGCACCTTTATACCTGTATAACTGCATCCAGACTAGGGCATTGTAATGATTATAGTTAAAATGATTCAAATAACTGTGTGTAGACCAAGCCCAAAGAATGAATGGGATGTCACCCTGTCCCACGTTATTAAACTGAGCTTGTCCCTCGACAAACAATTTTAACATGGAACAATCTTAAATACATGCGTTCACCTAGCAGATGTAGTTTGGTCAGTTTCTGGCTCCGGACAGAGCTCCTGCAGTGAAGTCACACTACAGACTCAAAGTTGGTGACATGGCAATCCACATGGAATCAGACTGCCATACAAAGGTGACTGCCATACAAAGCTGCCATACAAAGTTGGTGACATGACAATCCACATGGAATCAGACTGCCACACTGCAGCTGGGCATCTGCCTCCCAGCTGGGGTAGACAGGCATGCACTAGCTATGCTCAAGCCAGCATGCTAACAATAACAGTGGGCTGCCAAACTACTATTTTGAATGTGCTTGCTCAAGCAGAGCTAGCACATCTCTCTGCCTGGGCTTGGAGGCACTCCCAACTGCAGTGAAGACATTCCCTCAGCCATTGCTTCAAAATGAGGTAAGCAGGTGTCTGAGAAAGTGCAAGTTTGTCATGCAAACATTATGGGTCAGATTTTGCAACTCTTTCTCAAGCAACTAGTCCTACTGAAGTCAATGAGGCTATTGACATGAGTAAGTGCTGCTCACCATGAGACAGGAATGCAAAACTGCATGCTTTAGTAATGTAATGGAGTATGCAGAAAATCACCGGGATAATGTTTCTGATCTTCCTCCCTGAAAAAAACATTTGCCATGTGTGATGGGGCATCTGCCCCGCACTGGCACTTAAGGGGTTAAAAGCAGCCCTAGGGAGTCTGCATGGGAGGCAGCCAATAGGAGAGAGGCTGGAGGAGCAGCCAATCAAAGGTCAGCAGGCCCATATAAAAAGTGCTGCAGGCCAATGAAAAGCAGATATGGGTTGGAGCCTGAAAAGGAAAGGCTGTGCTTCCCACGGTCTGAGACATCTGAAATACCTGAGGCAAAGCTATGGCCAGGGAGCCAGTTGGGCTCATGGCAGGCTGTTGGAAGCGGATAGTGGCAGGTCCCGAGAGTGGGTGAAGAAGGTGCTGGGGAGACATGGCCCAGGGAGATAGCAGCAGGAAAAGGAACAGGGGGCACAGCAGAAGATTGCTATTCACAGGATCCCTGGGCTGGGACCTGCAGTAGTGGATAAGCCTAGGTCTCTCCCCCTCCCCCTACTTGCCACTGGGAAGTGACAGGATAAGTGACTGCAGAAGCCTCTGAGGAAGTGGTGGGATGAGAAACTATAGTGGTTACTGGGAAAGTGGCCAGACTACTGAGAAGCGAAAACCTCTGGAAGGGGGGAACACAGATTGTGACTTAGGCAGAGAGCTGAGTCAGAAAGCAGACGCTGCAGTTTTGGACAGCTACAGGAAGGGCTAAAGGCCAACTGCAGTGAGAGAGTGACAGTGCTGAGACTGTGGATGTGAGTGTTGGCCTGGACCTATTCCCCAGACAACCAGGAGGAAGCACCTGACTGGTAGTGAGTGGTGCGATCATGTCACACCCTGATATTAAAAGCCTCTTTAATGAAAGACTGTAAAGGAACAACAGGCAGCACTGTTGCATTATGGGATTATCAACATTCCATTGTGAATACCATCTGTGAGAAGGCTCTCACTTGGCTCTGCATCTCCTCTTTAACACAAGAAGTAACTATTGAAACTCTGGGAGGAGGAAATGTCTTTAAAGCAGCTCATTACAGGATGAGATCTACACTGATAGAAGATGACAATTTGTTTTTACTTGCTATTCAAAACAAAATATAAATTGTCTGTATGTTTGTTTATATATATGTATTATAGTAAGAGCTGAGAGCCACAATGTACAAAGAGAAAATTTTACAGTCCCTCTAAAGGACTTGCAATCTACATAAACAAGACAGACAAAAGATGGGAGAAAGGAAAGATTAATATTTCTGGGCTAGAGATGGGGAACTGAGGCACAAAGAGAATAAATGACTTGTCCAAGGTCACACAGAAAAGTCTGGGGTAGGGCTGGGAACAAAACCCAAGTCATGTGAATCCCAGGCCAGGGCTCTAACCATAAGGCTATCTTTTCTAATGTACCTTGAAGTCTCCTTTATTTGTACTGAAGAGGCAAGGTCTCTAGAAAGGAAAACAAAGACAAATCTATCAGCTGCTGAGAAGATCCGTGCTCTTCAGAAGCAGAGTAGATAGACTGTATGACATTAGTAATTAACTCAGCAGCATTAAATAATTATGCAAAACAGGCCAGATGCTGTTTATGACATACGGAAGTCCTTTACTAACTACATTCATGGAGATCCTAATGACAATAGTCCTTAGGCATAGTCATAGAAAGTATTTTAAATGATCTAATCAACCTGAACAGAATCTGGCAGACACACTGCAAAGAGAGGAAAGAGGAAGACTTTTCCTTTTATTTCCTTTGTCTTGTAGAGGGAGGGGCGTGCAGATACATGTATGAATCTGCTTTCAGTGTAGACTAAATTAACAGTTCAGACCATTTATATGCAGCATGAAGTATCTTGAAGAATGCAGGAGGTGGGGTAGCATAGTTATTTATGCATATTGGGCCAATGTTAATCCAATGTATATCAGTGTAACTCTGTTGACATCAGTGGGGTAACTCTTGCTTCTCACTAGTGTAAGAGTAGGGAGAATAAGGGCATTGTGTATGTGAGTGTGTGATATGCATATGTTTTTTCTCTCTCTTAAATTGTTATAAATCAGGAATAACTTTACTAAAGTCAGTGGAGTTAAACTAGTATAAAACTGGCATGAAATCAGAGTCTGATCCCTAGTGTACGATGTGGTTTCTATTGCCTAATAGTACAAAAGAATTTTAAAAAGAAAAGCTCAGAAAGAACAGAGCTGTGTGAAAAGTGTCACATAGAAGCAGCCTAGGGTTGCTGTCTGTAATTATTTATCCTGAAGGACTACTCATATGTCCTGATGTCATGACAATTATGTTGTAGTGGAGGTGTAAGCACTATCCCCTCATAACACTGATGTTGAGCAGGTCCCCAAAATCTGTTTGGGGCCTTTTCATGGGCTAGCATCCTTATCTAACTATGGTATGAGGTCTCTAAAATAATACACTACATTGCCATCTTCAGACTTTACATAATATAGTCTGGATTCCAACAGCCAGGTAGCAGTACACCTTAGGTCCTGGTCCTTGCAAACACACTTGAATACAGTAGCCACTTCACTTTTATTATCTTGAGTAGATTGATTTGCAGTGCTTGTAGGATCAAGGCTTTAGTTTTTCCTCACAGGCCTTTTAATTGCCCCTTGTTAGAAAGGATGTCCCTCAATTTAGATGCAAATTGACCTCTATCCCTTCGGGAGCTGCTGTTCTTTCACAATCCACTTTGTTTACATGAGAAATGCTAAATCATGAACCCAAGGTTAGAGGAAATGTTTATGCTAAGCAAACAAGTCACCAGTCATTTTATGCTTGCTGGGCTAATATTTTTCCTCTGCATTGTTGCCTGCAGGTAGTCCTTGCCATGTCCATTATCTTCTTTAGCTCTTTACTTCACATTCTAATACCTCAGGGCAGGTCTACACTAAAAGTGCTATATTGGCACAGCCGCACCCTTGTAGCACATCTGGTGAAGATACTGTATGCCAACAAGAGAGCACTCTCCCATCAGCATAATTAATCCACCTCCATGAGAGGCAGAGGCTGTGTCAGAGGAAGAGTGTATCCTGCTGACATAGCACCAGTATAGACAGCACTTGGGGTCGCTGTAACTTGTCACGTCTTTTTTTCACATTCCTGAGTGATGTAAGTTAGATCAACTTAAGTGGTAGGATAGACCTGCCCTAAATGTTAAAAGCTGCTTGAGATTTAATTATGGACTTTCTTGTACCTAGCCTCTTCCTTTAGGAACGCAACAGGGCAGTCATCAAATGAATCAATATTCATCCCAACACGCCTTTAAGAAAGTGAGCCTGTGGCAAATACAATGCTCTTCCTTGAACATAACTCACTAAGAATACATATTACCAACCCAAACAGCTTCTGGATAGCACTCTTGCTCCATATAAAGGAAATCTGCTTTAAAAATACCCACTGTATACTGAAGAAGGATTTTACCAAAAAATGTAGACTGACACTTCCAACCCTTACCGAGGATGAGCAACACATCCAGTTGCATGTGGTATCCTTGCACTGTGAGTTCCCCAGCATCTTTCATCTCTAGTCAAAGCACTGTAGAAGGTGATAATCTTTGTCAGTCTGTAACATGTTCCTTTGTTTTTGCTTAGCCTTCGTTAAAATCTCATCTGCTTCTTTACTTTTTCATTCTTTTCCTTTTTCCAACTTTTCTTTTCACTCTGAATTTCAAAGAGAACTTCCCTTTGGTTGTAAGCTCCTTGGGTCAGACACAGCATCTAATGGATGTTACAACCAAAACGTGGGCAGTCACTCTTAGTGGCAAGAGTTGGGAGTCAGGTACCAGGAGATCAGGAGCCTGAGATAGGCCCCAGGGCAAATAAAGAGTCAAGCATCAGGACGCAGGCAGAGTCAGGTTACTGGTAGGTTTGGGGTGGAGTGCCAGCTTACAGACAGCAATCAAATAGCAAAGTCAAGAACAAACCAGGTTCAGAAGGCAGAGCCTAGGGTCTACTGCCATAAAGGTTTAGAGCACAGACAGGCAGTCTGTATTGATGTTCAGACAGCTCCCCTTCATGGTTTCCTGGCTTAAATACTGGTACCAGCCAATCGGTGGACTATGAGGGACTGCCACTCAGGTCCTGCTGGATGGTACATTCTACTAAGCCCAGCCTCACAGGGTCACCCTGTGGAATCCTAGCCTAACCCTTCCATGGTGATGCAGATGCATCAGCAGTCCGAAATGCCCCAGGTCCCAGTCCTGCAGCATTTAACAATGTGGCCCTGATCCTTGACTAGTAGCCTCATAATGCTACTGAAATACAAATAAATAATAACAATGGTGAGATCTGTTTGACTGTGGAATAGACTTCCAAGGGAAGTGTTGGATGTCCTGTTGCCTAAACTTAACAGACACCCTAGGAAAGATATTGTTGCCCTTCTAACATCAGGGTCCCATTCTGACATCATTGTTGCCCGTCTGTCATGCGGTAGCAGATGTCCAGGTTCCCACAGGAGAAATCAGTGACAGTCTGTATATATTCCAAGGGCAACATTTTGTATTTCCACGTATATGCCAGTCGTGAAATGAGGCGGTCAAAAAGCATGCAGGGAAATCCCTTCTTCAAGGAACCACAGTTCAATGCCCATTCCCAGAGAGCAATTCTGCTTCCAGAACTGACTCTAATCAGAGCTCAAGGCAGATAGTAAATGCTCCTGCTGCTCGCAGGTTTCCCTGTTTCCCAAAGGTGCCTCTACCCAAACCTTACACAACCCCAATAAACCACCACACCCAACAATCAAAACCTGCTTGCATCCTAAGAAAAATAATTTGGAAGCCTGTGTTACAGCACCATCTGGTGACATCTGCCGTAACAATATGCTGGGGAACAATCCTGAACTGGCAGTGGAAAGGGTTAGAAAACACGTGAAGGTTTTTCCCTTTCTAAGATAGGGCTTTATTTAATATTTTGGGCTGTACTTTATTGAGCTGAATTTGTTTCTCTTTTGTATAAAAATGACAGACATGACTGCCCATGATGTTGCTTAAAAGTAAATAACCCCAAATCAGAAACCCTTTACCACATTCAGGGAACAAGATTCAAACAAACTAACTACTGAAGTAACTTCTTATAAAAACAGCACTATTCTTAATGTTGAAAATAGCACCCAAGAATTTCTTTATTCAATATTAATGAAGATAAAGTCTGTAGAGATCTGTGTTTAACACTCTGCATGGAGGATTCATCATGCCAGAAACCTTCTTTTAACTTGTGTTAAGGCCATTGCTTTCCAGTTGAGGAAAATGTATTGAGACTCCCTACAAAGCCCATCAGCATTGCCTTTTAGTCAGCTAGAAGCAGCTGCTATTGAGATGTGAGGCAATTCCTCCTCTTTCCAAAGGGAAAAGTGTGATGCTGCCATTGGATTCTCACCCCACTCACCCTGAGAGATGCAAAAGAGTATATGTTGGAATGGCACTATGATCTCTGTCAGCATGGTGTAAATACCATCACTGCCCTTACAGAATTCCTCAGATATACCACTCCTTGACCAGTGTTCTGCAGTGTTTAATTTGTAATGAAAGAGATGTTGGGGCTCAAGCAACTTTTTTATTTTCATAACTGATGCAAGAAGCCCAGAGGTGCTGGGGCTATGAAATGAAAAGCCTAGAGATGCCAAGGCTCATTCCTGGCAAGCCCTGGCACAAATTAAGCAAACTCAAACTGTGTCTTTGCTGGACTCATTTTTACTACTGTGTCAAGTAGGCCAGCTTTCAACAAGTTTAATTAGCATGGTAGTAGAAATGGATCCAGTTGTGTGGCCTTGTCTGCACTCTGGCTCTAGAGCTTTGTAGAAGGTGGAAGTTCCATTTTTGTGAAGGATTTCAAGATTTGGAAATTTGGCTTCATTCTGAATTGGAGCAAAACCTGAAAATTCTGAAATTCTCTGTGAAGGAAATTGTTTGTTTTTTTAAATTTGTTTTGGGTTGTTTAAACATCTTGTTTCAATTTCAACTATTTTTATTTTGTATTATATTATGCAATATACTACAACACAATTTTCAAAATTTCAAAACAAACGTTTTGTTCTGAGAATGAGCCTCTGCTTTGCAAAGACTATATGCCAGCACTTTACTGACAGCCAGCAAATGCTTGGTGGACCTGGGGTTACTGCTCTGACAGGATTATCTCTAGGCTTCTGTCACTTACAGTTTGGGAAATAGCTCTCCCCAGTTGTGCACAACTCTATCAAAGTTTTAGCCAGGAGAAAATCTAATCTCCAACCCTTTGCCAAATGGAAAAGCCTACTACCTCTTTGACAGCCCATCCTGTTTGCACTCCGTAAGTGTTGGAGGAGTTCCCCTGACCTCAGTGCTTACTATTACCAGTCCTTTGTGTACAGGGTGACTGTGAACCCTATGTTGCAAGACTTTAAATAATAAGTGTAAGAGACAAGACAATGCTTGTTTTGAAGGATGGCACCAAAATGTTCTACCCATGGTACAGAATCAGTTTTGTTTCACAGGGTATGGTCCTTTGCATGATCGAATGATCTTTTCTATCTGATCAAATGTTTATTTTCTCCATTTAGGATACAGACTGTGGGATATCAGACCTTAAAGGATGTTCCTTAAAACAGGATAGGTGGTCAGTCATCATATGCTACCTCTGTGCTTTCTGACCCTACTTACTTTCTTATTTCGCTTTGGTAGCATCTCCATTCCTATCACTGCTGTTGTGAGTTGAC
This sequence comes from Emydura macquarii macquarii, assembly GCF_026122565.2. Classification (NCBI taxonomy): domain Eukaryota; kingdom Metazoa; phylum Chordata; order Testudines; family Chelidae; genus Emydura; species Emydura macquarii. Next base: position 3,920,744 of record NW_027131527.1, read on the forward strand.
TGAACAACATGTTATAAATTAATTGGATTCCACCGTTTTGAGTGTGTGGTAGGCAAGTCCTACATTGGTGTAAACCAACAATGCCAGTACAACAATCCCCAATCAAGCTCTATTTGCAGTCCTTGCAAAGTGCTGCTGTTGCCTCAGTGGGATTCAATTTCCATTCTATTATTTTAACCTTTTTCTGAAGCTTGTAGTTAACATTACTTGACATGGTGAACTGAGAATCTTGATTTCCTAGTATGGCTAATTAATAAATACTAATTCATACACAGTCAGACTTTGTGCTAAATTGCATTGCACCACCACAGTTGACTTTACTTCTAAATCTAGTTCCTATTGATTACTTAAAATTTGCCTTGAAGAACAAGATGTCAGAGCCATGAGGTTTTTCCAAGATACAGGAGCACAATGGAACCAGTTTTTTTTTCTGAAAAAAAGAATGCAGAGAAATTGGCTACATGTGAGAATGTTCCTGTTAAGCTTTCAGTGCAATTGGGAGAGGGATTTCATATCAGCAAGTACTTCACTAATTTCCCAGTTAATGCTAAAATCATTCTACCATATCTCACTAGGTCGCCTTATGTTAATTTGGTCTCTGTTGCCTATTGTACCTTTCTGGCCTCAGGATAAACCTCATTTGGACAAAAAGGAACAAAGACTTAAAATGAAATGGAATTTACTGGCTATGCAACCTAGTTCAGGCAGAGCAAGAGTCCAGGTGCAAGTGGTCATCTTCTTATCTGACGCAGTAACATTAAAGGCTTCCTCATCATCTGCTAAACTAAACATGCATCCATCTGCTGAAGGGTAGTATATAATCCAACAAGCTGTTGTTGTCAGAAGAGTAACAGTATAAAAATGGTACCTTCTTGCTAAACAGATCTGTTTTCTGTTTTCTTCAGTGACTAAAAGAAGATTTGACTACATTTTTATTCTTGTTAACGCTGCAGAGTCGACACCAGGTATGAGAGGCTGAGCTAAAGTCTATGACTCTTGCATTTACAAACAGAATGTTAATGTCAACTGCAAAATGTTTATCACTGAGGACAATGACATATGAACCAGAGGGGAGGAAAACAGCTTGACTTTCAGATCCCAGACTGAGTTGGCAGGGCTGGCACTTAAAAAACATGTTAGTTGTAAACTGAGCAAATTTGGTCTGGAACCAATATAATCAATCTGGAATCACCATAACCATGGAACCTCCCATTATGATTTTCAGAGTCTTTTTTCAGGATAGAACTGTACTTCAAATCAACCATAAACAATAATAGAAATACCAACACTGAGGCCTGGTCTACACTGGTGACTTAGGTTGACTTAACATTACTTAAGTCGACTTAACACCCACGTCTACACTGGCACCACTCTTAATTCGAATTAAGGTGTCTGTAAAATCAACTTAATAAGACCACCTCTGCAAGTGGCATAGTGCCTAATTTGAATTTGTTAAGTTGACTTAGTGTCAGTGTAGATGCAAAGGAACTTAATTTGAATTAATTGACCTCCGGAATGTATCCCACAATGCCCCGTTTTGACCGCTCTGGACAGTCGTGCTGTGCTGCTCAGTGGTCACACTATCAGGAAAAGTCCCCTCCCCTCTAGCCCTGGGAAGATTTTAATTTTCATTTCCTGTGCTGCCAGCATGGAGAGAGCTTTGCCACTGACTGTTCTCCGCATGGCTACTACAAAGCCCAAATGCACTCAAGCATGGAGTCGACCAGCGGTCTTAGATCTCATCGAGCTGTGGGGCGAGGAGTCCATTCTGGCTCAGCTCAGAGCCAGCAAAAGGAATCTGGACATTTATGGGAAGATATCCAAGGGCATGCTAGAAAAGGGACACCAGAGGGACGTTCAGCAGTGCCGCGTGAAGATAAAGGAGCTGCGCCAGTCCTATCAGAAAGCGAGGGAAGCTAACAGCCGTTCTGGCTCATCACCCAAAAAATGCCGGTTCTATGATGAGGTGCATGCAATTCTAGGTGGGGATCCCACCACGGTGCCTCCCTGCAGCATCGATACCTCCGCTAGTTCACAGTCCATGTTCAATGATGAGGACTCCGTGGACGAGGAGGAAGAAGCTGAGGAGAGCAGGGTGCAGGAGAGCGGGGTGTCCGTTCTCCCTGAAAGTCAGGACTTATTCCTGACCCCAGAGCAGTCCAGCAGCACACAGGACAGCACAAACAATCCCGGGGAAGGCACATCTGGTGAGTTTTCTTTCTGATTAGCATTTCTGTCCTTGTACATTGGTTGGGGTGGGGGTGGGGGGAGCACGAAGGGGATCTCAGACGTTTTGGTGAATTATCTGGGGGGTTACCCAGGGATCAGGTTTTTTTATGTGATGAGAAATGTTACATTTATCATCAGTTGATATCTCATGTAAAATTTAATGTATGTAATCTGTTATCCCTCGAAAAACTTTTCAGGGGACGGCTGCCTTGTTCCTCCCTCCACGATAGGATTCTTCACTGCAATCAGGGTAGCCAGTATCATGGGGGAACACTGCTGGTACCCTGCTGCATCCAGCAAATCTATGTTTTAAGCATAGTTTCCCCCCTCCACGTTATCCGCAGTTCCTCTCTGTCTTGGGTTTAAAATACAAGTTAGAGATTGCCCCCCACACACCATGCTGTCCCTCTCTGTAAGGGTTTGAAATACAAGCAGAGATTTACCCCCCAACCCCCGCCTGCCACTATGCCATCCGCAGTTCCTCTCTGTAAGGGTTCGAACCAGCAGAGATTCCCCCCTGCACCATTCGCAGTTCCTCTCTGTAAGGGTTTAAAATACAAGCAGAGAGAGGAAATCCTTTGGTACATTGTATCATGGGATCATTATCTAAAGTGTTATGTTTGTATCATTTTCTTCACTATGCTAGCTGTGGCTACCTTGTTGTTTTTCTTTCATTCTGTAGACACCTGGGCAGTGGACCAACACTTAAGAAGTGCTGCAGACAGACTGTCTCAGATTAGAAAAAGGAAAAAAAATAGTAGAGATGACATGTTTGCGGAGCTCATGAACGCCTCAGCAGCCACAGAGACAGAGCAAAGAGCGAGGCGGCTGACCTTGTCCCAGAACATGGGACAAATGCAGGACCATGATCGCAGCACCACGCAGGAGATGCTGCAACTCCTGCAGGACCAGGCAGACATGCTCCAGTGTTTTGTGAACCTTCATGAGGAGCAAAGGCAGGACAGAGTCCCGCTGCAGCCCCTCCCTAATGCTCCTCAACCGAGGGCTATGCTGCCCTCCCCCGCCCCCAAGAGGTCTCGGAGGAGATAGGCCAGGATGCAGTATGTGCTGTCCTCCATGGCGGTGGAGGCGAGCAGAAAGCCATGGTGGCCACGCTGACTGCTAGCCAGCAAGCCACCACCCTACCCCTGGAGACAGTGAATGAACCCTCACCCCCTCCCCCTTCCCCCATGCCTTCAATGTTAAAAAATAAAGATTTGTATCATTCCAAAATGTTTCTTTATTAAATCATATCTTATTCAGGAGGGATTTGTTGGAGTGGTGTGGGGTGGGGAGGATCATCAAAGGCAAACAACATGATATGAACAGAAATCACTACTGCATCTCATTGCAGAACCTGGTTTTCAAAACTTCCCTAATGCAAAGTGCTCTGCGGTTAGCTCTCCGCATAGTGCTGGCACATGGCTGCTCATAGTTGGTGGCCAGTCTTTCTGCCTCCACAGCCCAACCCTGGGGGAACCTTTCCCCTTTGCTTCACACACATTATGAAGAACACAGCAAGCAGATATCACAGAAGGGAGGTTCTTTTCACTCATGTCCAGCCTAGTAAGGAGACTCCTCCATCTACCCTTTAAATGCCCAAAGGCACATTCTACACCATTCTGCAACTACTTAACCTCTTATTAAAACACTCCTTGTCACTGTCAAGGTGACCGCTGTACGGCTTCATTAGCCAAGGGAGCAAGGGGGAAGCAAGATCCCCCAGGATCACTATGGGCATTTCCACAACCCCGATGTGAATTTTTTGGTCAGGGAAGAAAATGCCCGCCTTCATCTTAGAGAACAGCCCTGAGTTACGAAATACACTAGCATCATGCACCTTCCCAGACCACCCCACACTGATGTCTGTGAAACGACCCCTGTGATCCACAAGCCCCTGCAGGACCATTGAAAAGTACCCATTGTGGTTTATGTACTTGGTTGCCAGGTGTGCAGGCACTAAGATGGGGATGTGCGTCCCATCAGTGGCTCCCCTGCAGTTTGGGAAGCCCATCATGGCAAACCCCTCTGTTATGTCCTGCACATTTCCCAAAGTCACTACCCTTCGTAGCAGAAGTCTATTTATGGCACTGTACACTTGATTCACGGCTATTCCCACTATGGATTTACTGACTCCAAATTGATTCCCAACCGAGCGGTAACAGTCAGGGGTTGCCAGCTTCCAGAGATCAATGGTGACCCTTCTCCACCATCATAGCTTGTCTCAAGCGAGTGTTCACGCGCTTCAGGGATGGTGCCAGCTCCGAGCACAGTCCAAGGAAAGTTGCCTTTCACATACGAAAGTTTTGCAGCCACTGATCATCATCCCACAGTTGCATAACGATGTAGTCCCACCAGTCTGTGCTTGTTTCCCTGCACCAGAACCTGCGCTCCACAGACTGCAGGTGACACGTTACAGCCTGCAGCAATCGGGAATAGTTCTGCTCGATGTCATGTAGCAGGGCAGCCTCAGTGGCATACGTGTAGTATCTGCTTTGCCTTCTTGCTCTATTTCCAAAGTACTCCGTGATAAGCCGCGATGTATTTGTCACGCTCACATAATGCAGAGTTGAGCTGGCTTCATGTCTCTGCAGCCATGGCGATCGTGGGGAGTAAAAAAACGGAGCGAAAATCCTTTTACTGTTTGTTTTGAGGGAGGGAAGAAGGAAGGGGGAAGCAGTGTTGCATCATGGGACGAAGACACTTGTCCCAACAGCCACCATAGGTAGTTTCACTGTGGGATAGCTACCCACATTGCACTGCTTTCTAATTCGAATTAAGGCTGGCCAGTGTGAACGCAAGAGACCAGCGCAAACAGCATAGTGTGTATACTCTGCTGCGATTTCTAAAAGTTGGCTGCTGAAAGTCGAATTAACGCAGCAGTGTAGACATAGCCTGAGAGTGTGCTCAGTGCCATACAGAACATAAAGAACAACACAGTCAATGCCCCATGGAGTTTAACATCTAAGTAGACAAAAATACAAATCAGTCACAAGATGCAGTAGGCAACCAGAAGGTGAGTTTAACATAGGATGGGGCATGGTAGGAATGGTGGGGGTTTTTGTTTTTAAATAGGAGTCTAGCAAAGCTTCTTGATTTAGTAGATTAAGCTGATAGGCTTCAGGGAAAAAGCCCCTCATCATAAAGCTCTGTCTTTATCCCACTCATATCTCTGCATGTTTAATCCTGATTATGATCATCCCATGTCATCCATTAAACAAGCTGCTAGCTAGCAAGCATAGCCTTCAGGACCACCGTAAGGAAAGCACAGTGGTTGCAATTTTTAATCAGTGGCAGGCCAAATGCATCTTGTGAAGGTCTGGATGCTACTAATGGGCACCCTTGTTTGTTTTTTACAGAAGTATGATTTACAGACTACAGGTCCCAGCATGCAATACTTCTTATTGATCTGAATACCCAGGAATTCAGTAATTTGTAATTTCTTAGCCACCACCTCCATGCTACAGAACAGGATATCTACAGTTTGTTCCTTTTTATGTAACCTGGGCGCATTACTATTATGTTTTTATGGTAGTGACTGGTTTCTTGGGCTCCAAGTTTAGTTTAGTTACTAATATTGGGTGGGATTATCAAAAGCACCTAAGTGATGCACAAGTCGTATTGAAACATAATGAGACTTGTGCTCCTAAGACTTTATAAATTAAAATTATTCTGAAATAAGATAAGGAATTAATTTAAAGCAGAATAGCTATTCCTGATTAACTCCATATGTGCACGCTTTATTCCAGAATAAGAGTGCCTTTTTCTGCTTTAGTTTAATCCACTTACAAAAACTATTCCAGAATAATTTCATGCATAGAAAAGTCCTACGTACTTTTTGAAAATCACACCCACAGTCATCAGCTTGGCAAAATGCATCACTATTGTTAACAGTTAAACGAACTGGCACAGGCCCAGTCTCCAGGTTACTGAAAAGGATAAAGGCTGTTTGTGTAATTTCAGTCTCTTTCAGATCGCTAAAATGTACGTAGCTCTAAATTTTCCATTGATTTGTTAAGGAGTGGATTAACCCTTTGACTGTCCTTCAAATGGGAGAAAGTTACACAAAAGGCTATGCAGTGAGATGAACTCCTCCTTGTCATGGTTTCAAATAACTGCTCCTTTGAAAGTTAAGATGGAAAACATCTTTGCTGATTGCTTAGGCTTTATCTCTCTTTGTACTTGCTCGTGTGGAGACTTTCAGAGGAACAAATGGAAGATGGAAACCTGTCTCTTTCTTCTGCCTTTGACCTCTGCTTTTCCTGCAAATTTTTGTGTGTAGTTAGTGCTTGTTATAGGTGCCAGATAAATGCCGCTGGAGCTCAAGGACTGGCCGTGTTTAGCCATGCACCAGGTAGAACATAGACAATGGCGCACATGCTTCCCCACACCACCATTCAACTTTGACTTTAAGTGGTTACTAAGTGTAGAGAGGTTATTTCAATCTCTATGCCCATTCAGTCCTCAGTGTCTCTGCTGAACTTTCCAATAAAGGGTGCTCAGTAGCATCAGTTGTAGTGGTAGATTTTGTGGCTGTACCTATTCACTAGAATAGGTATAGAATAGATTGAGACCAGCAGACTCATTTTCCCCCCGTGTATTCTGGGAGGGCTTTTTTATCTCCTTCCTCTGAAGCATCAGAGCTGACCATGGCTGGAGATTAGATATTGGGCAGGGAGGGGCAGGGGTTGGAGGTGGCACTGAGCATCATCCTCACAAGTGCCTGGCTGGCTGGTTCTTCTTCACATGCTCAGGATCTAACTGATCGCCATATGTAGGGTCAGGAAGGAATTTTACTTGAGTTCACACTGGCAGTGTCCATAGGTTTTTTCACTTTCTTCTGTAGTATGGGGTGCATGTCACTTGCCAAGATTATCTGGATAAATCTCCTTTAATCATTTCCTTGAGACTGCAGGTAGGGAGGCCACTTGATCTGTGTTAATCTGGTATACTCCTCTCTTTGAGAGGTTTATTTCCCATCTGGTACAAGACATTGTTTTGTCTGATATCATACAGGGGATGCCACTCTGCCCCTTATGGGTCTTAAAAATGGCACCCTCTGTGTGGCGTGATTGTGCACGCCTGGTAGATGTGAGGTCATGCTGGCGAGGGCACAGCAGCACGCTTTCAAAAATGCCCCCCTCCCCCCAATGCACTATGATCTTGCTGGCAGGGGTGGCAGATGTTATATTGCTATGTTGTCTGTGCAGTTAGAGGGGCTAGAACATATTGGGTAACTTTTCCATACCAGCAAAAGTACAAGGATCACATATGCATACTTAAGTGTCTTTAATTAGGCATGATCCTTGAATAACTGGTCTGTGTATGCCTTGAATGAGCCATGTGCTCTTGAGACTTTTTGGTTATATGAAGTAATGTAATGATCTGTGAGCGCAGCTGCTTGTAGATAAGGGACAGCAAGAAACACTGAGTGTAACACATTGGTCATTGAGTGTTGTTTTGTGGCCCTCTATCCGTGACCCACAGAGGATAAGGGTCTGGTACAGATTCTCGCTAGCAAGGCAGGCTCTTTAGCTCAAGCTGTAGACACTTGTTTCCTCTCTGAATTTCTCTGTGGTCAGCCATAATGGAGGCTGTTAAATGTGAAGACAGACTGCAAACCTGGACAAATACCTGCAGGAACAGCCTGTGTTTATAAAGGCTGTGCTGTAGGATGGGAGATAACCTTAATTTTTTGGGGACTTCCTTCCTTTTGGCACTTTCACTGCTGCCCGAAGGGTTCCTAATAACAGCACTGAAACTGAACATTGTTTGTTGACTTCATTGTGCTGCTAGGCAAATCTGTCTCTAAGTCTGCAGACTCAGGAACAGAGCACAGCATCAGTTCTCACAAGTGATTTTTGCAACCATAAAGGATTAACTTTTTTTTTTTAAATGAAAACTAGACAATTAATGGTTTCCACTCTACATACTCACTGGGGAAGCCTTCCCCCTCAGCCTCAGCAAAGGAGTGAATGGATACTTTGAGCCCCAGTTCACGAGAAATGATACTTCCCTTATAATCCACATTGTGAGAGATTAACATCTATTTTAGAGAATGTTTAATTTACCCAGCAGAGGAGTTATTTTACCAGGTGCATCCTAATTTAGCCACTCTGTGAATAAAAAAAGTGTCTCTTTGATAATATAGTCTGATTACTTTTTTTGTCTATATCCATTTGTCATCATGACAGCTTTGGCTGGCATACCCTCTGTAATTGTAACTTCTCTCAGGTGCAGTGCCCTGGCCTGATGCTGGAAATCACAACATAGCACCCAAGGAGATGGAGAATGGTTTTTATTTGATTTTCATGGTTTGTGAGGTGTTGCAGAACTGAAGCTACGTGCATGCAGACAATTCAATGGCAAAAAGTTACCACATGTCTTCTGTGACTGATTTTTAAGCATCAGCATATTGATATTTTCCCTTTGTAGTGTCATGCTAAATATCTAGAGCAATTATGCTGGGTTGTGAAGATTGTATTTAGCCACTGAGTGACAGATCACCTGAAATATGCCACTGTCTTCAATGCTTTTGAATAGATTTTTTTTTTCTGTTCTAGCTGTGCTTTTTGCTTTCACACACTGGAGATTTGGAATCAGCCTTCAGCTGGGAACATTTAACTAAAGAACTCTGCCCCTCTCCCCCCCCCCCATCCCCATTCCTTTACCCTTTTCTCTGCCTCTGTTAAAACACTGGCTGTACACCAACCTGCTGGATTTCCCCCCTCCCCACTCAGACCTAGTTGTTAATTATGTTAAGAAGGTGAACTGTTGTGTTCCTCTTAGTTTAAGCTGTTTTAGCTTGTTAACTTAATTCCCCCAGAAGTAATCATGTTGTTTTCTGCCTGGGGGGGGGGCATTTGCCACATTCATACATGACACTAAGGTGACTAGAATTTTTGTTCTTCAAAAGAAAAAGACAATTGTGGACTGCAAGCATTGACTTAAATAGACTCCCAGTACATTTCTGGGGGGTGGATTTCAGTTTCACTGTCACATGAAGGAACATTTTCACACCACAAGATGAAGGGCTGAAAACTTAATTCTCCAGTTTTTGGATTTGTTCTGCAGCATCTGAAAGTGCACCATTATTGGAGGAGGTAAACCTGAGAGGCATCTTTAGGTTGGCGGAAGGCAGTGAGGTTAAAGACCTTTTTAATGAAGTATGACTGGAAAAGAGCTCTAACAAAGTGCAGCTTATTGCCTGTCTGCTAAAGCAGAAGGCTCAGCCAGCAGACTCTGCTTTATAGCCATGCTGATTACCACCATTTGACAGTTCTGTCTATGTTATTTCCCCCTGCCCCTCAAAATGAAAGCATCCATTATATATTTTCTTGCACAAAAACATCCATGCCCATGTGATACACCATGTTAGGGCTGGGTCATGTCTCCCTCTACTAACTGGCCTCCCCAGTTCTAACGGCATGCTTCTTTCCCCTTTAGTGCAAGTGCTCGGGGCTTAAGATTTTGGTGCTGAAGATCCTATGTTTGATCCCAGCTGACAACCATAGCTGTACCTATGCTGTTTGTAACACTAGCACTCATGAATAGTCCTACAATAATAAAACAGTGTGTACAGCCTTGCATTCCTGAGTAAGGACCTGATCCAAAAACCACTGAAGTCAGCAGAAGTTTCCCATTTAACATGCTTTGGTTGAGGACCTTATTTTACAGTAATAATGTTTAAGAAACAAGTGCTCATGAGAGAAATTTAAAAATTTTCAGTAAATAAAGCTATAGATAGTGAAAAAAAGAATAGTAAATATTTGTCTTTCTAAACAGTGAGGAAAGTAATTTTTACTTGGAAGATGCAAACATAAAGGAAGGATTGTTTTCTGAACAAAATAAACAACCATCAGCAGTGCTTGCACAGTAAACACTAAGCCCAGAATACTTGAAAGTAAAACTGATTAGTTTGTGTTCATTATCTACGCAGAAGAACATGCAGAAAAGTAAATAAACAGAGTAGAGAGTGAAGTGCTTCCAATATATTAACAAGGAGCTTCCCACACTAATTTCTCTCCTTAGCTTGTGTGGGGGAGAACAACACTTCCTATGAGGGCTGTTTGCAGAGAGGAAAGATAAGGGGAGGCAAATCTATCCATTTGTTTTCCCATTTAAATAAAACATTCCATGAAAAAACTTAAAGAACATTAAAGTTGACCATTACAATTTGTGTTATCAGAGGGAAGATCTGGGATATAAGACCTTATGGAGATGAGGAATTCTTTCCAATGATCAGTATGGGGGAAATACTTCTCCTTTGGTAGAACCTGATCCATTCCCAACCACTTTCCTCCACCTAAAACAGTAACAACTCCCCTTTCTCACACATGCTCTTCTGAAGTATTTTTATGACCTGACGGATAAAGACATTTGTGGCAGGAATAATTCCGGAATTCCTGGAGAGGGGGCCAAGGAAATCATCACAACCTTTCCTTCAGTTTGGTGGGGAATTTTAATGACAGACTTCTTTCCAAGAGTCCCCTTCAGTGTCTCAATGAACATATATAAGAGAAAGTAAATGTAATGGTTTTGAGTTATTTCACTTGTGGATTCAACATGGGTAAAGAATTGTTGGAGGGTTTTTTTTGTTTTTTTAAATGGGGTCAGGTTCTTACCTGGAGGAAATCAGAAACCAAATGGAGCTACACCCGTTAATACCCACTGAAAATCTTGGCCAAAGATTTGTAACTTGATGAGAAATGTAGTTCAAATACACTTAACTGTCACATAGAGTCCACACCCTGTTTTGAAGAATAAATTCACAGATTCGCATTCAGTATAATCCAGGCTTGTAATATGATTTTCAACTTGAGTTGCCATAATATCTTAGTCAGTGAACCAAAGGGCAGCGACACATGAATTAAGGTCTCTACATTTTCAGAAAATGTCTGCTGTACTCCTTACTTACCACTAGCTGTCACTGCTGTCCTGAAAAGGATATTTTTACCAAAACACACAAATGTCAACCCTTTCTTTTGTAGGGAAATATCTGGGCAACTTTGTATATCCAGATACAGAAGATACACCAGAAAATATTAAGAACCAGAACCTCTGGCCTTCCAAATCATTGATTTTTAAAAAATTGTCTTTGTTTAGGAAGTTTTAACAGGTTTTCAAATCCTAACCATGTAAATATCAGAGATCATAGATTGCTTTTTATCACAGCTGTCGGGAACTGTTGCTAGATGGCTCAATAGACTGGGAATTGTATATAGAATCTGCTTCTTGTCCTTTGCATGTTTGAATCTGGTCCAAATTGGTAGCGATCAAATTCTTTAGTATCTGATGCCCCTGTGAAATGAGTTGATCTATCTAGTACATAATTGTCATGTGTTTACATATTTAAAAAAAAAAAAAAAAAAAAAGGCAAAACAAACTACACACCAAAACCTTCACGTCCATTGGTATCCTTGTTAAAAGTTTCAGCAGAGAGGCCAAGGATGGAGTGGAGCTGAGAGCTGCACTCTCACCCAGAGAGCTGATCACTGCAGGCCACAGATAAAACATGTTGGCAGTAAAGCTTCCACTCTTGGCATCTTTGCGTGCAGCTGATTCTGGGAATAAACAGAAAACTCTTATTTTCCAAAGATGTGAGGTGCTAACTTTCCCAAAGATTAGAAGTTGCTTATTTTTAAAAGAATAAAACTAAAATACCCTCAAAAGAAGAGCATGGAATGACCCACAATTGGAGAACTGAGGTGTACTTTTTTCATATATTTCTTTAATAAGGAGCTAGACATGTTTGATTAGTCTTCCAGCCTGGATCATATCTAGCAATAAAAAGGAGTACATTAAACCTAATTTGCTGAATACTATTGGGGCCTACAGTGAGGAAGAACATGGGGCAATACCCTTTTCCATGTTCAAATGAGTTAAGTTCCTTCACTGCCCTCTAGATGTTTAACTATTGTTATCAAAAGAGTGGCTATGACCCTGTGTTCCAATGATGTCACACAGGATTTTCAAACAGCAAGCACGAAGCAAGTTGTGTCATTCAAGGAAGTTTAACATACTGTCGGAGGACAGAAGAGAAAGGGAAGTTCAATATTCTAAACAGTTACTAGTACAGGTCTGATTATAATTCTTCAAACAAGATGAAAGGTCTATACTTTTTGAAGATCACAGTACATTTTCCCCCAGCCCTTTTCAAAATGTTTATGCAGACATAACTATAATGTGAAAAATATTTCGCTTCATTGTTGTAGGTCCACATGCGCCATGCATTCAAGATCACGGACACATTAGAAAAGATGAAGTGTGACTAGGCCATTGAAATATTTCAGGTGTACAGTATATCATTAGGATAACAATCACATGCATTGCCTGTTCTTTCCTCTCTGAAGGCAGCTTGCTCTAATAATGAATCGCTTGTTTGGTAACTCAAAGTAGCCAATCAATACATGGTGATCTCATCCTTTCAGATTGTTTTTTGACCTTCTGCTATCTTCTTCAAATATAATTCTGAATTATTCTGCCAGTATCCATTAGTAGATATTTATACTGCACACAATACAATGATCTTTGACTAATATATACAGTATTGGTAAGAGCATGCACAGTGAATCTTGTTAAATTCAGAGTGACTGCAGAATTTGCACCAACATGCTATGTTGAGCACAATAGGAACTTGTGCAATATGCAACACAGACAGCAGCTTTCTTGGTGGCACTGGCATAGTAATTAAAATAAAGGGTGAAGCAGCAGGATGCATAATTTGTTTAGGCCGATTTTTCTAGCTTGGCATTAATGAAGACACTGACTAATATTCATGCCCTATTCTGCTGCCTCTTCTCTCGTTACAGGAAAATTTTGATGCAATTATTTTTTAATTTTCATTTCATCAACTTAATTTGCTAATTGGTAGATTAATTTTGCCATGAGGCTGAGGCACATTCCCATCCAGCTACCCTCAACACTTCAAATTTCAACTGCTTGTGGACTGCTTTTCTAGCTTTAGTTTAAATCCCTGCCACTTGTCACTGCACACAAACCCCTGAAAGAGCAAATTAACTGCTCTAAAGGCAGTAGTTCTGTTGCACTACACCGAGTCAAGCAATGGTCTAGTCTTTTTCTAACTGCTGGGAGATGACTGTTCAGGCACTGGAAGTACACACTGTTTCTAGGAAAAAGCAAATAATGAAGAAATATTTTATAAAAAGCAGGAAAAAATTGACTGGATATGGCATGTATCTGTCTACATGTACATACATACGTAACCCATGCTAGCAGTAAAAGGGGACAAAGAGCTACCCTGTTTAGCATGTGCTACCCACATACACAGTAATTAAAAAGAAAAGGAAACACAGGGAATAAACACAGCAGTGTACAGTCAGTAGCATCATGTCTAGTCACCTCATTGCAGGAGGAGGAATGGAACAGGCCAGCTCAATACAAGAAAGAAGTTTAAAAAGCAAAAGCAATTGCGTATGCATCTGTGCTATATTGTTTCAAGCTTTATATGAATATATATCTCTCAGGCTTGCATTAAGGATTAACTCCCTAAAGACACCAAATTTCAGCGGTGCCAAAACCTGTTTCCCCCCTGCCCACCTACACACTTGTAGAGGAATACCAAGAGCTTTTAAGAGTAAATTTAGTTCTGGTGAACAGCAACAGATTATATCAGAGACCGTAGTCCTCTGTTAACTTCACAACACATACAGTGAAACTTCCCCTTTCACCCTGCTAAACAGCCTAAACCCTGACTTGGAAGGATCACACTTAAGGGAGGCTATTCTTCACTGCAAAAATAGATGTGATTTTTTTACCTCAAGGTAACTTGTAAAATCCTACTGGAGACATGGCACTGGTAGTTTTCAATCTCACTTCATCTAGTTGAGGTAAACCCCAGGAGGGAGTATAGTGTTGACCTCAATGAGACGTATCAAGTCAAAACTATAAATGCCTTCTCTGCACTAGGATTTTACACCTGGTTTTTCCAGTAGACTCGGTTACCTAGAAAAAGACTGTGCTGAACAAACCTCTGATGCCCAATAGGAATTTAGCCTTAGGTGTATGATTGCTGTTGGTTCATCTAATATAACCAGTATTTCCAGGGGCTCTTTAGTGGAGAGGATATTGCCATTGACACATTTTCAACCGATGAGTGTGCAGGCTGCAGAAAGAAGGAGGAGGAACACAATATTTCTCTCTGCTTGATGCCTGGATCTGACTCAGTAGTGCCATGATTTGAATCACTTATTTACCACAGCCATGTAGCCACATGCTGTGTTCCCTGTAACTCATGCTTCCAGTCAGTGATGCTTTATTTTAAGCATTACATTATTAAACTTTGATGTATTATGTTGTTAATGCCTCATGCCAGCTCTTTCACATGCTGAAGTAGCCACATCAGGATATACATGGTCAAACTATCAAGTTCTCCCTTTTCATACCCCAGTTAGTCCTTTTTCTTGGGGGTTAGTCAAAGGACATATGCAGAATTCTCCACAATATCACTGCTTTACTAAGGAAGTCTGTATCCTTCCCAGAAATCAAGCTTTTTCATATGTTGGGCTGCAGCATCCACAAATCATGCTATAATGTTCTGCTTTCCATTTAAATATCACTCTGCTTAACCCAGTTATTCTAGCTTGTTTTCAACCAGAATAACCAACACTTTATAAAGCGCTGCAGATAACAGGAAATAGAATTGTTGCTGAAAATGAGACGCACGCCCCAACTGTTTCAAAAGTTATTAATATGCTAGCATAGACAGGGCATCTCTATTTTAAACACTGCTTCAGAGACAGTGAGTCAATGGTAAAACTCTCACTGACTTCAAGGGGGCCAGGATTTCCCCTTGTTCTGGATTTTGCTTATCAGGAGAAGGGGTAGGATGCTAGAACTAGAGCTGGTCAAAATTAAATAATTTTTTTTTTTAAATAGAGAAAAATTTGTTACCTGTTTTTTCAGCTAGTTCTAATTGGACCCTGAAGGTTCCATGGCAGTTGGGAGTGAAGTGAGAGCAGCAGGACCTTCCAGCCCGCACCTCCCTCAATCCCTTTTGGGGAGAACACGGAGGGGAAGTTGATAGGAAACTGCAGACGGTATGAGAGATGAACAGTGGCCAGGGTGTGAGGCACAAAAGAGGAGAAAATGTAGAAAGGCGAGGGAGACTGAGGCTACAAGGTCTCTTGGAACCAAGGGAGGTTGACAGGTTTGACTGACTAGGGGTAATGAGAAAAGTCTCCTGAATAAATGTTTGTCCCTCACCACAGAGGTTATTTTGGGGGTGTGTATGTGGAGTTGTTCATATTACTAGTGCTGAGGTTTTATATAATATGGTGAGATTTCTGGGGTCACAATCAGCAAACTAGGGGACTTCTAGTTATCCAACACTAGTTAAATCTGCATTCTGATTACTAGCCAGAAAATTTAGGAGCAACTGTACACAGTCATCTGCTTTCCCCTAAATTGTGATTCCTATGAAGTAGTAGCTTCACTGCTTCACTGTCAGCTGTTATCTGTCACATGCTAGTTCTGACCACTAGGCACATCTACAAATGAGGTATCCAGGATGGCATCCAAAAGCATATTTGGTCTCCATCTTCCCCCCAAAACTCCTTGCTATTGTCTAGCAACAGAGCAGCATTGCATTAAGCAGGAAAGCTTAAACTGAAACAAGATAGCTTTTCAGCTTACGTTAAGGGCTCCATATTTGGAAGCAGCTGTATTTTATTTTTGTACAAACCATATTGCA
This sequence comes from Emydura macquarii macquarii, assembly GCF_026122565.2. Classification (NCBI taxonomy): domain Eukaryota; kingdom Metazoa; phylum Chordata; order Testudines; family Chelidae; genus Emydura; species Emydura macquarii. The sequence continues at coordinate 3,936,684 of NW_027131527.1, forward strand.
CCCCATGGCAAACATCTTGGCACAGAGTTTGAAGACCTTTGGAGAGTGCCAGGGTGAATTAGTCACATTTGAGCTCCTCCCTTCATTAGTTTCTGTCTTTATGATAACCAGTAGAGACACTAGCTCATCATTGGGGTGATACAGAGACCACCTGCTGGCCTTCCAACAAAAGCATCTGATCCTCTGAAGGAGGAAGAGCTCCCTCCCGCCCATCCGTTTCCTCTTAGAGTGGAAACTCAATGCCAAGATAAGATGTCTTGAAATACTGAGAAACAAGTACTGTCAGCTATGGAGTTCCACTGATTGCAGAAGGAATAAGATGCATGCTAAATTCTGGCCATTTTTTCCCCACTGCCAAAGAAAGTAGATATGATTTGGTTTATATTTGCTCTCTGCTGGTAGTCACCTATCTGAGACTAGTCAGATACAACACACACATTATGGGTTAGTATGTTACGTGCCAAGTTACTTTGGGTAAAATTTTCAGATGTGCCAGTCACCACATAACAGGTTTCAACATTACATCTTTGAGTTTTAATCAAATTAGTAGTTTGATACAAGATCACTAAGCAGAAAAATGACCATAACCTGTTTATTTAAATGATAATGATAAAGAGCTCAATCTATTTGGCTTAACAAAAAGAAGGTTAAGAGGTGATATGATTACAGTCTGTAAGCATATACATGGGGCAAAATATTTAATAATGGGCTCTTCAATCTAGCAGAGAAAGATATAACATGATCCAATGGCTGGAAGTTCAAGCTAGACAAACTCAGACTGGAAATAAGGTGTAATTTTTTTAATGGTGAGAGTAATTAACTATTGGATCAATGTATAAAGGGTTGTGATGGATTCTCTATCACTGACAATTTTTAAATCCAAATTTAAACTTCAATCTTTCCTTACTTCCTTCATATATAGAGCTTGATCTGGAAAACTCTTATTCAAGCCACTGAGGGTTTGCAGGATCAGGTACCTACATTATATATATATATATATAGTTCAAAGACTTTTTCTAAAGGGTTCTAGAAATTCACAAGTTAACAGCTTATGGCTGTAGATATTTTAAGTTTATAAAACCTACTCTAACAGTGCAGTGATATCCCTGTCATCTTTTCTTTTCCATTTTTGTCCTCTTTCGCATAAGAACTTTAGAAAACTGGTTTATAAAAACAGAAATCTTAAATTTGGAAACTGTTCTATGCTTGTACAGACTTGCATGTATGACAAGCTGTAAGCAAATGTGTTATCTCATTGAACTTTGCTCTACAGGGTTTTACTATCATGAATTAGTCCTGAGAGATACATATATGTCAATACCTTTGCTTTGTTTTTACTGGTAATAGTGGAATTAGTGGCCCAGGGAAATTTGATGAAGAACTTGCAGTGATGGCCTTTGTCATGCTCTTTGTCTAACTGGAACTTCTTGTAAAATGTTTCTTCTGTGGACTGTGTGTAGTTGTACATGCAGCTGAAGTTAGTGCGATCACTGTATGATTAAGAGTAAAGCATTGCAATATTCTAATTAATTAGATAAAATTGTTACGGATCAATAAGAGAGTCTCATTTATTCCTCAGGTCACCACTCTGGAGGCAGAGTTAAGGTTGTTTGGGTGCCTTAACTGCATTTCTACACTTTTAAAGATTGGGTTTCTTTTACGTTTAGTCTTAACTCTGAATATCTTGGGTTTTCCTTTCCCTCAAATACATGATCTCACATTGCTGCACATCTTGTAAATACAACTGTGCACACATTTAATATAGTGCACAGAGGTACATGGCTCAACTGTTCTAATTGATGCCATTAAGTTGTTTCTGCAACAGCTTGAGCAATGAAGAAAGATAGCACAAACTTTAAAATTTTATGTTTGTCAGTTTGTTACAGTCTTCAAGAGACACCATCAACTTGAAATATAGTTCCAGAGGGGTAGCCGTGTTAGTCTGTATACAGCAAAAACAACAAGAGTTCAGTAGCACTTTAAAGACTAACAAATTGGTCAAATTAGACTGCTGAAATTAAATTTGTTAGTCTTTAAAGTGCTACAGAACTCCCGTTGTTTTAACTTGAAATATAGTTGACTTCAGAATATTATTTAAAAATAGGCACTCAGAAATATCTGAGCCACTTTGAGTCTTCCTGCTAGCTGTTCATTTTGCAATTGCAATTTCTTATTTTTAAAAGTGATTTTTCTGTCCTTTTGCTGTGTGAAAGACGAATGCAAACAGTGGTAATTGACTAGAGCCGTAATTCTGCAGAAAGTTACTTCAGTGTTTAACTTTACTTTGTTTAGTTTTAATGACCAAAGGCAGTTTCACAAAATTCAGAAGAGGCAGTATGGCCAACTGGATAGAGTACTAGCCTTGGACTCTATTTCCAGCCGAGCCACTGGCCTGATGGGTAACCTTGGATAAATCACTTTACCTCCTTGTGCCTCAGTTTCTCCAGGTGTAAAATGGGGATAATACTTACCTCCTTTTAAAGCACTCTCAAATCTACTGATGAAAAGTGCCATCTCAGAGCTATGTATCATTACATACCTGTAGTCTAAATATATGATTTCTAACATGTCTAAGTCCCTTTATACTAAGTCAGTACAGCAGAGTAACACCAGAACTTGCTGCTTTGAATTTAGTGCAGTCACTTGAGCAGGATTGAGGGAGAGCATTAATAGGATGCTCCAAACCACTCAAAAGCCTTCAGAGAAGGAAGGAAGGAACGAACATGAGTTTCAATTATTGAATTCTTTATAGTGTAATTTTCTAATATTAACTAACTGCCATGGACAGACATTCATCTCCTACTGCATTGCACCTGAAAGCTGGATAAATCACTAGTAGGAAAGCCTCCCCAGAAACCCACCAACCAAAGGCTTGCTGGCAATGTCACTAGCCATCAATCAGCCCTGCAATGTCACGGCACTCTCCCACTTTCCTCCTTAGCTAGAGGCAATGCCCAGAGAGGTAGCACGCAACAGACGTGCTTGAGCACTTGGCAGCACTGAGAGGAGGATTTACATTCCTGCAGCTCACCCCCCACGCCAAAGGAAAAAGGCATTGGAGACTCGGGGGGAGGAGCGAGGAAATTCCCCCCCCCATTTTCTAAAACTACAGGTCCCATGATGCTCCGGGAACGCGTGCGCATTGACGTTCAAGCGCACTTTCGGGGCGCATGCGCTGCGGCGTGCGGGTCGGTTGAGTAAGGCGGGGTGCGATTGGCTGCGGGGAGGTGGCCGAGTGTGGGAAGCGCAGTGACGGAAGAAGTGGGGGGCAAATGGCGGAGAGATGGTCCAGGGCCCTGTTCAAAGAGCAGCGATAATCCTGGTGCGGAGAAAGCGGCGCCGTAGGAGGCGGCGCCGGGGGCCTTAGCGCCAGCGCCCACCCCCCACCCCGGCGAGGGAGGCTCCGCTGGGGGGAGGGACGCGGAGGAGTCGCGTTGGCGAGCGCGTCCGCAGGGCAGGCGAAGATTCGGGGCCGAGGAAGCCCAGGTAGCCGCGTTCTCGGGGGCGAGTTCAGAAAGTGTCGAGAGCAGGAGACAGGCCCCCCCCCGCCGCCTCCCTCCTCCCTGGGTGAGCTCGAGGTAGGTACCGAGCGGCAGCGAGAGACGGGGGTGGCTGCCCGGCTCCTCAGGCCTGCGAGGCCTCCAGCCCTAGGTGAAGGCCCCATTGCCCCTTGTACCGGGGCTACTCCCCTCCCCCCCCGTCTCCTGCTCTCCGTCGCGGGGGGGAGCTGTACCGCGAGGGGAGAGGGGGCTGGAGAGTCCGGGCCGCGGGGGAAGGGGCAACTTTCTTTCAACGCAACACCAGATCTCTGCGAGCCGGCCAGGCCCGGAAGTTGGCGGGGCGGGAGGTGGGGGGAAGTTGAGGGAACTTTCCCCACCTCCCCCAGCAACTTGGAGCCTGGCTTCTGGTGCTGCTGGCCGTGGTGTGCGGAGGAGCAGGTGGCGCTTAATCCGAGGTGGGTGGCGGAGCCTGCTGTTGCTGCTTCCTGTTCACTGGGTGGGGAGCCTCCTTCGTCACTAAATACTCTGGGCAGCTACTTTGGTTCCTACTGCTTGGAGGTGAAGAGGCCTGGGGTGCAAGGGCAGGGAAGGGAGGGGGCACCACATCTCCAATGGAGTCTGTGTGGAGGCGGGATGATGATGTCTCCCCAGCCCCTTTAAAGGAAAAAAAAAAGCCTCATGACATTTCATCAGCTTCATATGTCTGGTATTTAACCTATTTTTGTTTCCTTTGATTATGAAGGGAAATGATAGGCAAAAGAGTAGCAAATAAAGAGAAGTGGGCTACTTTCCTACTTTAAAATGCACAGTCAAGTCTGGTTGGGCCTCAGAATTAGATTTTCAGAAAACAGTATTTAAAAAACCACATAAGGAATAAGGTTCTTAAAATTGTTTTTAATTAACAGATTGCAATGGACAATTGCTTTGCATTTATATTGCCTGCATTATTTGTGGCCCCAACGTTGCACCATTGTGCTAGAGTAGGAGAGCTAGAAAGGGCTATAGCATAGAAATGAGAGAGTGAAGCTGGAAAATATATTGTTGAAGCTGAGTGAAAAGCAAGAAGAGAATCAGCATTAATAGATGAAAGTTAAATTAGTTTTTAAATATTTTGTATTAATGAACTAAACAGGTAAGGAAATGTTTTTGATGTATTTTATAAACTGATTCTGAACCTTAAAGATGGGCCTGGTATTTATAATGTAATGAAATATTCACTTAATACTCATCTGTTTACTTATTTATATTTAACTAATTGAGTAGCACAATGCAGAATTGCTGTATACTTGTTTAGTTTTATACATTTATTAGAATTTTCAGATAAGACAATTGAGCATATATGAAGCATAACAGTACATTTTATTATCAATATAAGGAGGATAGTCCACAGAGTAGGGTTTTATAGTCTGAAATTAAATGACTTGGTAATTTGCTGCTTTTTAATATTTTTGCAGTGTTAAAATGTAAAGTGCTATAAATCTTTTAATTAGGGTTTGACAGAACTTGTGTTGTTGGTAAATAAAAAAATATTTTTTCCTAAGTAGGAGCTTTGTAAGTTATCAATTTCTACAAAATTCAGTTTATTTAAATATTTTGTTTCTAGACCTTATGGTTGTAAAGATGGCATTTCAATTATGAACTGCTCCTGTACTGCCTTTTTGAGTCTTCAGACACAGATTAGTTGCCTCTCCTGTTACTCATTCGTGAGCAGCAACATAGTAAAACTAATAATTCTGGTAAGCTTTGCTGCTGTTGTTTTCAAACATGTGGAGCAATTAGTACTGAGGATCACCTCAGATTCACTCAGCTGCTTGAGGGGAAAATGGAACAGCAGAGGCAAATATTGAACTATTTACAGAGGAGACAAAAATGAGTTTTAGAGAGTGAAAGGAGAGTAGCTGCTGCTCAACAGCCAGGAGGTTCTAGATGGGTGTGAAGGGGGAGAGAGAATCACAGAGCACTCTAATTCTACCAGTAGCCAGAGGTGTCAGTTTCAAATTAATCCTGCACAATAGCAGAAGTGAAAGATGGAGCAAAGTTCAGGAGCAACATCTGTAAATCCTGTTATCATCCTCTGTATTAACTATTATAAAGATGGAATTTTCAAGAGGATGTTAAAATGATGTGACATTAACAGTTTGTAAACTTCTTGAATTCTAGCATGGTGTATTTTTAGTTGTTTTTGGCCAGGAACAAAGACTCTGTTTAATAGGTACAGGACAAACACAAAATGTTATCTATTACCTTTTCTGGCCATAAGTGGTATCTTTCAAATTATGGTAAAGGGTTTCAAATTTGTAACTATTAAGAAATGAGGACACTTCTCAAGGCAACTTAGGCCAATTTAGGATTTGTAGGAACAGATTTTTACCTAAAATCAATGGAAATTTCCCAAAGTTTAAAACAAAACAAAAAAATCAGCAAGCTGTTTAATCCTGTCCCCCATATCATTTGCAGAGCTGAAGAGCTGTGTTTGCAGAGCTGAAGATGGACTTAAGTTAAAATTTACTGTAACAAAATCTAACTCGATCTATTATCAGTGTCCACGCTGAGAAAATCAAAAAATTAACGTATATAAGGAAAATAAGTTTTGTATTTTTAATAATGTAACATATTTTTCAAAAAATAGACAAGGTATTTGTTTAATTTTTTTTACCTGTCTCCATCTTCAAATTAAAATATGGGCAGCAGTGAAGCAGAGGCAAGGAAACTGTTCAAATGTATTTTCCATTTAACCTGTTTTTATAACTTTGTTCACTGGCCATTGTGGATGTGGCTAAGTTGTTTCAGGTACACTCTTACATTTCTATAATGGCAAGAGCATTTAGGGCTGGAAGGACCTCGAGAGGTCATTTAGTTCATCTTTCTGTGCTGAGGCAGGACCAAGTGTACTTGGACTATACCTCTTAGGTATTTGTCCAACTTGTTCTTAAAAACCTCCAGTGATGAGGATTCCAAAACCTCCCCTGATAACTTATTCCAAAATTTAACTTTCCTTATGATTAGACAGTTTTCCTAATAGCTATCCTAAATCTCTCTTGCTGCAGATTAAGACCATTGATTCTTGTTCTCCATGTCCACTGAAGGTAGAACAACTATTCCCTATCCTTTTTATACCATATTTGAAACTATTATGATGTTCTCTCTCAGTCTTTCTCCAGTTTGTCCACATCTTTCTTAAAGTATAGCGACCGAAAGTGGACACAGTACTCAAGGGGAGGCCTCACCAGTGCCGAGTGGGACAATTACCTTCTGTGTCTTACATTTTACATTTCTATTAATGCAAATCAGAATATTAGCCTTTCTTGCAACTGCATCATGTTGTTGGCTCATGTTCAATTTATGATCCGGTATAACCACCAGATTCTTTTTAGCTGTACTATCAAATAGCCAGTTGTTCCCCATTTTGTATTTGTGCATTTGATTTTTTTCCCTTCCTGTAGGATTACTTTGCACTGTATTGAATTTACTGAATTTTATCATGTTGCATTCAGAGCAATTCTCCAATTTGTCAAGGTTGTTTTGAACTTTAATCCTGTCCTCCAGAATGCTTGTGACCTTTCTCAGTTTGGTGTCATCCTCAGATTTTATAAGCATACACTCTGAATATGCCATTATCCACGTAATTATTGAAAATATGAATATTATCAGAATCCAGGACAGATCCCTGTCAGACCCTACAAGATAGGTCTTCTGTGACAGCCCACCATTGATAACTACTGCTTTCAATCAGTTGTGCACCCACCTTAGAGTAATTTCATCTAACCCTCATTTCCCTAGTCTGCTTATGAGAATGTCCTGTGGTACTATGTCAGAAGCCTTACTAAATCCAAGTATGTCATGTCTGCTACTCTTCCCCCCATTCACCAGGCTAGTAACCCTGTCAAAGAAGGAAGTTAGCTTGGCTTGGCATGATTTGTTCTTGACAAATCCATACAGGCTAACACTTATAACCTTATTAACATCTAGGTGCATACAAATTGGTTGTTCAGTAACTTCTAATATCTTTCCAGGTTTAGAAGTTAGGCTGATTGGTCTATAATTTCCTGGATCCTCTATTTCCCCCTTTTTAAAGATAGGTACTATGTTTGACCTTCTCAAGTTATTTGGGACCTCATCTATCCTCCATGAGTTGTCAAAGATAATCTTTAATGGTTCTGAGATTTCTTCTGCTAGTTGTGTTAAGTACCCTAGGGAGAATTTTGTTAGGCCATGATGACTTGAATACATCTGATTTACCTAAACATTCTTTAACATGTTTTTTTCCTTATTCTGGCTTTTGTTCCTTCCCCCTTGTTAATATTAATTGTGTTAAGCATCTGATCACAATTCACCATTTTAGTGAGGTTTGGGTATCCTGAACAGTATTAGAAATGTATTCAGCTAGACTGGTATACTTTGTTCCTGGATCATGCAAAAGATTATTTACAAGCTATACTTTACATGTTTGGGGATTATGACAGTGGTCTTTTTCCAGTTAATAACAGTATTTGTCTTTACCTGCAAAGATAGGGCAAAACACATCATAGCACTATTGCTAACTAAGTCTTGCTTCAGTATTGTGAAATGAGCAGTAGAGTGAAGTTGTCAGGAAGGCAACTACAGAAATGTGAAATATTAACACTTTTCTTATACTACAAAAACTATCTTTTTAAAACCAGATAGAGAAGTTAGAATTAGTGTGTCTAACGTGAGCTGCACATATAAATGAAGAATGAAAGTTAGGGAAAATCCACTCAACCTCTCTAATTTTTCATAATAGTAATGCCCACAAAACTTGGAAGTAGAGGTATTATGTAGGAGTTATGATATGAGAATAGAGCAATACAAATATTTATTCATAGCACATAGTTTTTACAGGCTTGGGGTGGTGAATTTCTACTAAATACATGGGGACAAGTAACTGACATTTAAATTGATAGGCATGACACCTGTTGCAGAATTCACTTTAAACAATACACATGTACATGAAGTGAATTATGCTAGTCAAAAATAAATAGGCTGCTGTGTACTGTAATAACTTAAAAATTAAATTTTCTTGTGTGCGCTGATAGAGTGGAAAAATAATCACTTGTATTAAAAAGCAGCAACATATAAAAGCTAGTTCATCTTATTCTTTCTCTTCCCGCAGAGAATATGAAACAGTTGTCAAAATGACGTCCAGATTTGGAAAGACATACAGCAGGAAAGGGGGAAATGGCAACTCAAAGTTTGATGAAGTCTTTTCCAATAAACGGACCACCTTAAGCACAAAATGGGGAGAAACCACATTTATGGCCAAATTAGGACAGAAGAGGCCCAACATCAAACCAGATATTTCAGAAATTCCTAAAAAACCCAAAGTTGAAGATGAGGTAACAGAAGATCCATTTGGATTTGAGAGTGATGAAGAATCTCTGCCAGTGTCTTCAAAGAATGTGTCTCAGGCTAAAAGCTCCTCTCAGCTGGAACCCATTGAAGCTGCTCAGTCTGAGGACTTCACTTCTCTACTTGAAGCTAATAGCAGAATTAATCAGCCAATCAGCGGAGACAACATTGTGTCCAGCAAGAGCATATCTTTTGACAATACTGTTCATGGCTTAAAAGAAGAGAGCACAAACAGACACATAGAGGATGGGGAAAGCAAAAGCAGCAGAGTTAAACTCATAACAGGTAAATTTAGATGACAATGTAATAGTACTAATTCAAACATACTGTGATTTTTAGTAATCTGTGTACAACTTTTTTTTAAATTGCTGCATCTCCTGAGGTTTGGTTAAGTGTTCTAATCAAACTGAGGCCAAATACTCTTGCATGTTGAGAACAAAAGCTAACTATGGATACAGAGAGGCATAGTATTTTTTATGTATCAAGCATAAGTTAAAAAAGCACATGCTGTCTTGATAGTAATAATTTGGGTAAGGAAGCAGCTACCACTCTGTACAAAGACTAGCATTGCAAGCAGTTCTGAGGTTTATTCTTCCTTCAATATGCATGTATACTTTCACATAGCAGCTGCCTTCAAGTGCAGTTAGGAGTTGCTTTGCTTCTTGCATATGTGATATTATGAAGGCCATGTAATTCAAGGGATTGGTGACAATCTTTGTTTTTAGGTAGCCGGTTCAAATTTGGTGCAGACAGGTAGTGATAAGTTTTACATCTGTCTGGCAACTGACTTGTATGAAGAGTCAGTGCACTGAATTTCCTACTGCACAGATGTATACATCACAAAACCCTTCAGAATTGGCATATTAGTGTCAATGTGAGAATTAGAGACGTGTAGATTAAAGTTCCCTCTAACCTTTGGCCGTTTCAGCTCAGGATTCAGGTAGCATAGAGGATCTGGCATTGTTTTTGGCTGAATAGACATAATTCTTTGGAGCACAATTGATAAGCACTATATTCACTTTTAAAATGTTTCTTAAAATGATCTTTAGTCTCACTTCCATTTACTTTAGAGTTTTGACATAATTAGTTGATCAGATTACAACTACTAAATCTGCAACTTTCTTTTTACCAATTCAAGTTTTGGACAACTGTGATTCTTAAAATGTAATAGGCCATACTAGACCAAACCCTATCAAGGTGAAGCCTTGCTATATTATCTTTACTTGGAATATCTCAGTACCTTTCTGTAAAAATTTGAGCCCTGGTATGTAGTTAATTTTCATTTATTGTTAACTGACCAGAAAAATAAATGGACCCCAGTCTGTTTGCCATGCAGTAGACCAAGATGGTATTTAATGGCTTAAGATGAGTGTAGCTGAGGAGTTTGCAAGTGAGACACTAGTATTGATGGCAAGGTAGAAAAGAAACAAAATTAACATAGTATTGTCTTGTTGGGTTTTCTGCTGACAAATATCTATCATTTTCTGAGGGAGAAAACTACTTGGCAAGAAGCAGTAAACTTTCACTTAGATATACCGATTGCGTAATGCTAATTTATATTTGCGATGACCCAATACTAAAACATATTTAAAGTCTGGACTTACAATATGAGTTTACTACTGTAAGTTAATGAATGGATTTTTCCCTAATATTGACAAAACATTAGGACTGTGGATAAACTGAAAATTCTAAATATCTCATTTTATTGGCTATTGACTAAATTACAACAGACAATGCAGGCCCAATCAAACCAGTTGTTAATTATGTAAATATCCTAACCTGCTTCACACTTACTATCTGTATTTTTAGAAATGTAACTCAATAAAGTACGCACCTTAGCAAAATAACCTGTCATGGGGGTATTAAATAAGGTTGAGGAAACCAAGACAGCAGAAGCAATTTGACTTTCAGGGGTAGTGTTTATTTTGGCTAGTTACTGCAAATGAAACAGATAGTTGAGCAGCCATTATATTTGTATATGGGTTTATCCAAAGCAAAGAAAAGTGCACTATGCAAACATCAGCTAGAGCATTGAGCCAGTGTAGAGAGAGTGCAGACAGCCACTATAACTACTTTAGAGACTTGCTTGTTACATTGATTACTTAAGTAAGAAAACTTGAAGATATAAGGCTGCTTTTTGAGCCCAGAGAGCTTATTTTATTGATCTTGGGACACTGAAGCAAAGAAACTTGCTTTACTGTTGGTGACTAACCTGTAATCACACTTGAGACCTCATCTTAATGTGCAACAAAGGTGTTTTTCAGTCATGTTAGGATCAGAGTTTAGCACAACTGAAAAGCCCTCTTAATGCTTTTTGAGGCTTTGACTAGACTAGGATTTAAAGGTGTAAAGTTAGCATGTGTGAGCATCACACCTTTAAAATTTAGTCTAGATGACCTAAAATGCAGGCTACCACAGTAGACACCATGTTGTTTAATCTAAAACACTGTCAGCTAACTTGGCTTCAGATGTTACCCTTTCTTAATGAATGTTAAGAATCATACAAGAGAAGACTTCTAACATACTTGATTGAGCTAACATACTAAGGTGGAAAAGAGCATCATTTTTTGCTTGCTTTAAAGTTGTCTGTTTGCTCACAAATTTGTTGCATTGTAACTCATTTTTTACTTGTTATGACTTTAGTAACCTTCAGATAAAAAGGTTGTTGAGGGCTACTAATGTGGTAAATCCCCTTGTTATGATACATTGATGTAAAGATGGGATGACTTAATTCTGCTTTGAGGAATGTTCAGTAAGACTGCAGTATATTGAACTGTAATATAGGGATTCTAACAGAAAACTTATGGGTAAAAGTTGCTATTATGTAATAGATATAAGTTTTGTCAAAATATACTTATGCTTGAGAAGATCAGCTTTGGGTCTGTGTAGAAAAAGCTAATTTTAATTAGGGCTTTACTTTTTAAAGTAACGTGGTATAAAACACTAATCCATACTAAGGAAAAACCAGTTGCTTAATGATAGTCAGAAGGTAAACTTGTATTGGGATCAGATAAAATCCCATGGAGCAGTACTTACCTGGGTTCCTGACATACTTTATAGAATAACATGTAATCACCACCTTCTCTAGGGCACAAACCCAAAATAGGTATTGAACATAAAATGTACATTTATGTGGAATGTTAATATTAACGTTTTAAAACTTAATCTTTTGTCGCTGGAATGACCTTTTTTATTAAAGGTTGTACATGAGGCTCTTTGTTTTCTTTAATGTTGAAATATATTGGATTTTCAGATGCGATTTAAAATGAGATCCTGATTATTTGTTGTCAATAAATATTCTGTAGCACTTTTCGCAAGAGGTGATGGTATTTGTTAGTATGTTAGTCATGGGTAAATTCCAATTTGTGTAATTAAATTATACCTTCCTTAAATATCCCTGTAGCTTGAAATGAATGCAATATTACTTCCTCCCTTAAATTGTTGTGTAATGTTGTTTGGTAACTTCGCATTTCAAATCTGTGGTGGATGCACTTCACTAGTGGCTGAAGAGATTATTTTATAGTAAGTGTGACAGCTATGACAATATCCTGAACAAACCTTAAGGAATTAAGATATTCCTTATGGAATTAAACTTGATTTCAATAAGGTTTAATTTGAGTATTGAGGAAGTTCATTGTATTGAAAATGAAAATGTATGTGTGCTATTGTGAGATTGTACTTAAAGTAAGTTAAGAGGAAGGAAGAATTAATGGAATCTGTGGGAGATATTAGGAATTTCAGAGGATAGTTTAGGACAATAAATGTGAGGTAGATTTCCTAAGAAATAGCTGGAGGGTGAGGAGAATACAAATGACCCACCTGAAATCCATCATTTTGAAGCTGCATTTTGAGCAGAGATGCATTGTCTGGCTGTTTACCTATTCATGGTCTATTCAAAGAGCCAAACTGGATAAATGAGTGACTCTTACGCATGATTGTTCTTGTTCAGAGCAAAGGATGTAATGAATTGAAACTACAGGAAAACATGTGAGTCGGAGTTGAAGGTATGTATATTGCAGTTGGGATGGTCTCTGATGAGCTTGTTAGCATGCACATAGGTTCTTTTATTATTTTCTGTATTGCTTTTAATTTAAGAATAAAATATATTTGCTGAGAAAGAACTGTGGTAATTTTTATAACTGGGCAATTGCACTGTGTACCATGTCTGAGGAGAGAAGCAAAGCAGGCCGGCTTTGGGAGGGAATAGTGACGGCAGGGAACTGTTCAGACTGGAAATACATCACTCAGAAGACAGAGAGATTTCGGTCTCCATCCAAGAGAGGAGACAGCTGGGAAGCTGGAAGCCTAGAAGGGGTGCCCTTGCTGAACCATAGGGAAGTACAGGTGCAGTTGCCCTGAACTGTGACAGTAAGTAAATCTCTTTATAAAGCTTTTTTTCAGAAGTGGCTGATGCATATCGTCGTCTTTTAGTTACCCACTTCTGTAATGAGATCTTGCTCATTTTGATTACTCAGCATATAACTGGACCATTTCTTAAGGGATTCCATTGAGTTGTTGAGGGTGTCTTTTACAAAATATTGTGGCCAGCCAGCTTCCGTTTTAAGTTCTGTTTTAAATAAATAACTTTTTTGTAGTTGTAGCTGGAGTAAGATGCACTTCAAAATGAAAACTATACTTCTTCAAGCTGGTCAAGAGATTATTTAAAATGTGATAGAACAGTGTCTCTAGAATTTCTTACATTTGTCTCTGCAGACTATAATACTGAAGAGATCTTTGTTAACTTAGAGAAAAATCACACATCTGATTGTACATCAATTGTTTTGAAAATATTTCAAGTGAAGAACTCTTAATAGGACATAGGCCTAGTCTAGGTCTGTCTGATCTACTTTACAGCTAATTGGTTTAAAATCTTCCAGATTATAAAAATAGAAAAATAAGATGATAAAAGTAGTAATGTCTTCAGAATCTACAGAAATATAGTAATGCATAACTCCTCTACCTACCTTGCAATATTTAACTATTCCATCTCCTGGAGTTGTTGAAATAGAAGCTGTTGTCCAGGCAACGTCTTTTGATTGAGGTAGTTTGAGTATAGAGCAGTTGATGCATACACATGCAATATTTTTGAAATGTGTAGTAATATCTATTTTTCCATAAATTGTTTTCTTTATTAGATGTTCTGAAATGGGTTCCAGTTCTGTCAATATTTCCACTCCTGGTTGTGTAAGAAAATATTTTGCTGGTGGTGTGTAATCACTTGTAGCCCAGCAGATATTCTACCTGGAATATTCAACAATGAACAAACTGCTAAGAAATCTTAATTTTTGGGCAGTTATTTCTAACGTCCCCATTTATCAGTCAAGAATTATGCATTCCTGCCTACTGGCTCATTGCCTCCTTCCCTGCACTGCCTGTGCACACAAGCATAATGGCATAGCTGCACTTAACTGCTTTTGCACTTAGCTCTTATGCTCTTAATACACCTGTAGCTCAAAAAGAGTATTTGAGTTAATTTCAGTGGTGAATACTTCACAGAAAATGGGTGTAGCTCTGACGAGGAGGTAGTTGAAAGTCAAATCTGTTCCCTACTGGCTCCCTTGATACTGTGTGCACTTACCAGGGCACTGCCTTCTGCATTCTGTTTGTGTGGGTTGGGGAACTCCTGTCTTTGGTGTTCAAGTTTAAATTCAGCAGATGAAACTGAGTGCTATTTCATAACTCTCTTGGCAATAGAAGGTTTATTAGATTCTTATTTTTAAATTGCTTCATATCTTGAGTTTTTTGTTTTTAATTATGGCATGGGCACATAGGTTCATAAAAGTAAGTAATTAGACCTATTATATCATCTACTGCCATCACCCTGTTACTGGCATTGTTTGTTTGATATAGTTCACTTTCTAATGCTTTGTCCAATCTTTCTTTTAAATGTGTAGTGGAGAGGTGAAAACTGTTTAACTTAAGACACTATTGCATAGTGTAATAGATATCACTGTTGGGAAGGCTGAATACCTGGAGGGCCATCATTTTCTTATAATGTCATCTCATTAATCCTTATTTTTTATGGGCCTCTAAGATCTCTTCTCTTGAGAGTGGGGGCGATCTTTGTTTTAAGTGTATTCTTGGCCACCTAACTTTGTTACATAGCAGTTAACCTTACATTTTTCTACACTTCCTGAAATAAAAAAAAAAATCACACTAGCTGGAAGTATGGGGAAGGAAAAACAGAAGCAGAAATCTGAAGGATGTTGGCAGAGTGGGGTTGGCTGTTCAAATGATAGCTGGCAGCTGCCATGATTAAAGAAGGGAACTGCATCTATGCACTGGCTGGTACAAAGCATGAGGAAAGGTCCCCAGTGGGATGGGGAGAGAAGTGTGTTGAGAGGGAAGATTGCAGAGCTAGCCAGGTTATAGGCTCAAAGGATTTTGGGGCTCTGGGAATTGTTCCCAATACACCATTTTAGTCAGAACTAAGCAGTTAGATTGGTAGTACAATACACACTCTCTTCTGGAATTTTTTAAATCCCCTCCATTTGCTTTGTGGTGTTTTCCTTTTTTGTCCCCTCCACACCACTTTCCTCCCCAAGAACAGCCAAATTGAGGCTGCTATATTAGTATGAAACTGACTATTGTTCAGTTTCAATCTGATGCTCCTAAGATAATTCGCTTTGTAGGTTTTTCTTTCAAAAGTGTGCTGAGAATGGGTTAATGACTCTACTGAATTTTAAGCACCTGTTCCTAAAATTTAGTGTTATATTAACATAGGAAACAAATTTATCTACGTTTTAATAAATTGACATAACTATGGCAAGTATTTGTTCTGTACAATATATATCATGTAAACTACTTTATCAAATGTGGTTGCTTTGTTCATTGGCTTAAATTAATTTATGCTTAATGTTGCAGAAAATACTTCAACAAATTGCTGTTACTCCTCTGTTAGTCTAGAGCTCATTTAAGTTGTGAACACTTCATTATTTACCTAAGCTTTTTGTTTTTCTTTCTCTACTGGTATGGAGATTCTTTTCCTTTGTCAAAACCGGTATTGTAAAACCATTAATTTTAAGGGGCTTGTACTTAAGGGGCAGTTAAGTTTAGGAAGACTAAATATTTGACTGCTTCCTCGCTTCTTTTATATTTAAGAAGTTGATATGGCTTTGTTTCCAAAATAGTTATTCAGTGCTTCCAGAAAAATTAGTTCCATTAGCTGTACCTTACAATAACAGGTCAGTTTGTGCACATTAGAAGAAAAACAACTTGGTAAAAAAATCATTTCAGCTCCAAGTTGTCAGGATTTTTGTGTGAAAAATAGTGTGTTCTAAAATTCAGATTTCATTACTTCATGTGGCTATTGAAGACCATCTTTAAGTTTAAAACTTTCTAATATTGGAAAAAAGTTTTTTTTTTTTCTAAAATGCAGAAGCACAGGGATATAGTTCCCCAGCGCTATACAGTTAGCGGTTAGAATCATTCTACTTGTAAGTAGAACAAGTGGAACTTTTCCTTTGACTTATTAGGAATTTTCCTTATGTCATGTAATACATAGCAGCACTAGTGTCTTCATAACTCTTTCTGACAAGATGGCTTATGTTACATAAATCCATTAAAAAATGGCAGTTTTCTTGGCATGTTCCAGCTTCTCAGGTTGTCTCGTTGCCACTTTGCCTTGTGTTTTCTTCACAACAGGGGAGTCAGCTGGCTTCCTGGATCTCCTTCCTGCCACTGTGCTAGAAGACATTGGGGAATGTCCTTCTGATATTCAGAACAGCAGTGAAGACTAATATATCTGGCCGCACTAGATTTTTTCAGTGGGAGGTGGCTATGGGGCAAAATAAATTGGAGCCCCTAAATAGTTAAGCTAAACTTCTGTGGGATGTAGCAGCTCTGCCAAACAGCTGCTTTGCTTGCTGCTCATCTTCTAAGAGTCCTGCAAGGAGCCCTGTAGCTTAGGAAGTGGTTGCTCTTGCAAGATTTATATTTTGCTGTAATGCAAAATAGATTAGTTATTTCCACTTTTTGGGGTATTTTTTGTCAATAAAAGCAAAAGTTTTGGTTTATTTCATAGTTAATATTATTATGCAGTTTCCTTAGAAACTGGAATTGGGCACCTTTATTAATTTAGGGCTGATGTGCCACGTATTACTCTGGGCTTTATTACAGATGATAAAAAAAATGAGGGCCTGTATACTATATACTTTATATATGTTACGATGTTCTTAAAGTACAATGTGAGATGATAAATGCTGAGAGGATAAATAAGGAAGGTGAAGGCGATGGGTTAAACTAAACTAAATATCCTGTAGATGATATGATTAGTTAAATGTGCATTTTAATGTTTTGATGAATTAAAAAAAGTAAAATACTTATACAGGGAGATGAGAGGGGTAAATCTAGGATTTTAAGGCGTTCTAGAAGGTTTAAAGAGAGGATAGGAGAACAAGAGATGGAGGCATGACAGACAGGGTCACCCAATGTTCTAGGCATAGGTGAGGTGAAGACAAACCATGGGAGTGGGTAGGCATGCAGCATAGAGATAGTCAAGGGTAAAGTGTGCATGATCTTGTAAGGAGAGGGTTTTGAAGTTGGAAGATAAGAAGAAGCCAGTGAAGGAATCTGTAGAGGCTGGACGCTGCCGTTAGTACGCAAGTTAGGATCCTCTTTGCAGCTGTATTTTGGATGAGTAATTTTTGTCTTAATTCATTTGATTTTTGAGAAGATTTGTAGCAGTCTTATACTGCCTATGATAGCTAATCTTCATAAAGTAGCTCTTAGTCATATTTTTTTCAAATTTAATTGTGCACTGAAAAAAGCTGTGTTGTTCAGAGATTTTCATCATTCACCTAGTGCCAAGCTAAAAATGCATTTATACTTTGATAAGTGGAACGAGAAAAATGCAGTATTTTTTCAGTCAAAATAATCCTGACTTTTCTTCGTGTAGTGTTTCTCATTGAATGAGGGCATATAGTATTTATCAAGGATTTGAAAATTGAGCAGCTAATGGATTCACCAATACTAGCACAATGTCCAGCACCTCAGATCAATTTCAGGCATATGGAATGGAAATAAATGCTTATCATGGGTTTGGAACACTGCACAATCAAATTAAGACTGTATTATCACCCAACAACCAGTTAATGATCACTCCTAGTACTCTATTATATATCTAGAAGAAATGGTTGCATTGAGTTCAGAAATGGGCTCTTTAGAAGGATTACCGCATGATTTGGGGTGCGTCTTACACTGTTTGGTTAGCCTCATGACTATTTATGGAAAGTTGAGTACTGCCAATTAAATGGACTTAGATTCAGCTTAATTTGCAGCTTTTCTGTTTGGAAGGTTCAGCTAGATTGCTGAGGTTTGGAATAAGAGAGTGAAAGGAGAACTGAAGAGTCTGAAATCAGTTGTTTTTAAGTTCGGGGCAAGATAGAAAGGAGTTCAGTTTGGAAAGAAGTTAAATACATTTGAGGAAATCCTAAGACTTACAATGCAGTATGGAGCAGTGTTTAATAGCGTGTATAAACATGTTAATTGTGTCAGAGAACTCTTTGATAGAGTAAGTTTGGAAAATCTCAGTAAAAGTTGTTCACTCTCCTTGAATGGGACATCATTTTACATTTACATAGCATCTCTTATACCACAGACTGTGTAAGGATATGCTGGAATTGGAAGATACAG
Source organism: Emydura macquarii macquarii (assembly GCF_026122565.2). Lineage (NCBI taxonomy): Eukaryota > Metazoa > Chordata > Testudines > Chelidae > Emydura > Emydura macquarii. The sequence goes on from NW_027131527.1 coordinate 3,955,184, forward strand.
TAGGATTCAGGCTTTATTTCATATTCGATAAATCTTTCTAAACAGTGACTTTAGGCTTTTTTAAAATATAATTCCTTTAGAAGTACAGGTGTTTTTTTGAAACCTAGTAGTTGAACATACAAATCATTCTTACAAGAGGCTCATTTTAAAAAACTCCATGAAGAGTACAAATTTGAAATATGGTCACTTCAGAATTATCTACAGGACTCTTGTATGAAGCAAGACTCTTAGAAATTAAGAACTTCCTTTTGTGCAATATCAAACACTATCCTGTGCAGAGCTACATTACATGTAAACTTGAGGGGAATAATTTTAATAATAACTAGCTATTTTAAAAGCTTTAATCATAGCTATGTGGCTATCTTGTAATTAATGCTCCAGCTCAATGGTTCTCAACCTATTTACCACTGTTGTGTTATGTGGGCAGCATCCATAAAATATATAGTATATGCTACCTGTACATCACTTAACATCACTTAAGTCACTTCAAAACTAGCTCAATCTATTTATTGAAATAAAGGGTTTTTTCTGTTCACACATCGGTCTATACAGGTGAGGGCTGTCTGCGTGTGCATGTGTATGAGAATGAGCAAGTGTGTGTGTGAGAGCCAGGGTGTGAGTCATGGGAGACACACTACCAGGTGCCATGATATATAATACTTTGCGGTAGAGGTGAATCACTGGAGTGCTATCCAGACCAGAGAGGGTCCTGATTTGGAGGGCATTAGAACCCTGTAGCAGAGAATGCAGGGGAGTGGGAGAGGGCTCCTCCCCTCCCTGCCTGCTGTGGCTGCTCGGTTGGGCATATGTACCTCGATGTCTTCTCCCAGACAGTCTGGGGTAGGGATGATCCTACCCACCGAGTCATGGGGAACCCTAGCTGGGAAGCTGCCCATGGGACAATTTTCCATCCCTCACCAGCTACACTCCCACCTCCCCCTGCGAGACGGGACTTTCATGGCAGCCTCCTGCTCTAGCTGTGAGCTCTGGGTCTGGACATGACCAGCAGAGAATGGGTAAGTGAGTGCTGTCTGCTGCAGGCAGCCCAGGGCATGCTACAGCCTGCAAGATGCTCATCCCTCCTCCCACCCCTCCAGAGGCAACATGTAGCTCGGGGGAGGGAGGCACTTGTCCAGATGACTGTCACGGAAGCCCAGAAGCGAGAAGGAAGTGCAAGCACTCCCCTTGGTGGCAGTACTTCTCCTGTCATCCCCTTCTCTTTTCTCAGCCCCCTTCCCTTCCCCTTTCTGTCCTTGCCCCATACCCTCCACCCCACTTCCTCATTCCCTTCTCTTCCTGCTGCCCCATCCCCTCTCTCTTCCTTCCCCTTGTCCTGCATCCCCACAGGCACTCACCTTGTACAGGAACAGGATCCAGCACAGCTAGAAGAGGTCAAAGATGACAGTCACTAAGACACGAGGCAGTGTCCAGGAGCTGCCATCCTCATCTGGGAAGAGGGGCCAGGCGAGCCTCCACCCTCTCCCTCCCCCCACCCCCCGCCCCAACAGGCTAAGCAGCCTGCTGGCAGGGACGGCTCAATCAGGGCTGCACGGTGCGATTTCTCCCTCAGCCGGCCCTGCTGCCTTCCAGGATCTGGAAGCAGCAAACTTTTTAAAAATTTTTTTAGCAGACAGCTAATAATTGGGTCATGGGTTGAGAACCATTGCTTTAGTTATTATGAAATTTCAAGTAGGCCATAAGAGTAGTCTTGGTCTTTAGAATTAATCTTTTGAAGTTCTCAGGTGTTGTATGTATTTCTGCATTTTTACAGGCAGCCCTTCATCTCCTGATATTACAAGGGTTCAGTGGGCAACAGTCAAGAGAAGAGATGCGTGAAATTTGCTTGCTACTCAGAACATTAGAGGCTTGTGTTCTGTCAGTTTACTTCTCCAGGTTCCCTTGCTATACACTTCCAGCTATGGCTTGGGAAGTGAGGGAGACCTGGATATATGGGGTCCAGTTTATAGCCATGTCCATTCTCTTTACTACCAATATTAGATTGCCCTTGTTGCAGGAATGGAGTGGGAATGATGGAAACTACAGTGGGTTCCACCCCTTCCCTGGGAAAGAAGCCACTAATTTCCATAGTGGGAGAAGGAGCTGTTTCACTTACTCTTCTTCCTCCCCATCTCAGAAGTGGGTGTTCATCTTTTATTTATGCTATTCTCTTTTAGGAGTGAGCAGAACACATGCACCTAGTGAGACATCTCCTTGAGGATAAATCTTAATTGGCTTCTCCATAGTGGGTCTAGTACTTCGATTTTTTTCTCCTCTTTTGGCAATGTCACAGTGGCCATAATTTGCACTTCAGAGGATGTGTGATGGTACTGAGGAGCATGGACAGGGATGTAGAACAAGCCCAGGCCATTCAAGAACCACGGGCAGAGGAGTGCCATGATAACATACCTATACCTTATCTGAGTTATGTCCTATCGGGTCTCTTCTGGCATGCAGGCAACGAATAAATGGATGGAATGTCCTCGTAGTGTTGGGACTCTGCAAGTAGTGAGAGTCCCTCTATTGTACCTCCATTTACTTCAAGATCTCCTTTCTTTCATAAGAACGACATTGCCATTCCATGTGCTCTGGCTTCTGCCTCTGATCCTGAGCAAGTGGGAGAGAATAGAGTTTCCCTTTGAAAGAAAGGAGTGCTCTAAAAGAGGGACCAGCATAGGCCCTGATCCTTTGAAGACTTGGCACTTATGATTAACCTTGTGCATGTCACCTTGAAGTCTATAGGATTACTCACATGCTTAAGTCTTTGTAAGATCCAGGCCTCGCTCAGAAGATGGCCTTCCAGTGTATATTCAGTTATTATTTATGTTGCCTTTAGTATAAAAAGAAGACTTACTATTTGTTATGCTGTCAGTTGTGAAGAAACACAGGTGCATGAGTGAATTGGATTATTTTCTGGTTCACATCAACATAATTGACAAGTTCATTATAGGGCCATCTGTGTAACTACGATGTCTTTGTTTACACTCTGCAGAGAGCTATAGGTTTTCACAGGTATTACTTTGTATATACTTTGATGGCACATGTAAATGAAGGTGGTGTTTATAGAAAGTGATACCAAAAGCAAAGATAGACTTTGATCCAAAGTTGAGTTAGTGGTACTGATAGTTAATGTAGAAAAACCCTTTATTTGTAAACACAGTAAACTTGATGTGAAAACTGAACCCACATATACAGAATCCATAGTGCAACTCATAACAAATGTTCAGAGTAGAATTTCACTTGAAGACGTAAAATGTTTCAAACAGACCATAGTCTGTGCCCAGTATAATTTTTCCTAATAGCGAATGCTCATGGTACTATAAGAAAGATCTCTGTGGCTGAACCTAGAGCAGAGGCGTAGACTATTCGTGTTTAACTGCTTCTGTATATGTATAGCCCTGGCTATGAAGTGCCACTCTGACTTCGGGCAGTTGTAATTGATGTCTGTTTTTCAGACACTTACTATTAAGTCTAGTTCCCCAAGTGATTGTGTACATATACATTCCACTATAGGTGTATGTACACCCAGTACACTAGAGTCAGATTTGGGCCAGCAGTACCACTAACTGAGACCCTGCTCTCATGCCTAGCTAAGGGCATAAAAGGGGCATGACAGTGGCCTCCTCAGTTCCTCCCAGCTGCCTGTGGTAAGACTTGGGGCTCCCTGTTGCTGTTTAGCTTTGGTTCACGAGCCTCTGTAAAGAGAGCATCTCATTGTATATAGTGGTAGTTAGTATATGTGTTTCAAGACCTGATGGATTTAAAATAAAAAAAATCCCCAAGATTTAAACTGTGCCAGTTGCAGGGCTATGATAGCGGTCACAAATAGGCACAAATGCTGTTAGTTTAATTCCTTTAGATGAGAGACAAATGCTTGATTTGTACCTCCTTGTCTACCAGAACAAAGAAAACAGGGATTTCCACCTCAGAGTCCACCTTGTTCAATGTGTCCCTCTCTGGAATCGCACCCTACCACAAGAGGATGGACTCTTTGTCCACAAAGAGTGTCTGTCTAGTTTTAAGGCCTGAATTCAGGGAGAGATGCTGCTCCTCATCCCTAGTGGCCTCTTCAAAATGCTCCAAGCATTTATTGTCCAAGGCTGACAGACAGTCAAAGCCCTGCACTACGCCTCACAGAATAGTCTCTAGAAAATCACCTTGTGCTAAGTCGAGGTCTGGTCACAGGTTAGTTAGAGCTAGATATGAAACAAAAGGGGTGGGGAGGAGTAAGACACTCACCAGTGTTAACTCACAGACTGGGATCTGCTATTAGTGTGCTCAGGAATTGACACGACTCTCGTTCGATAATGACAGAAAGGCTTTAATTACTATACTTATAAACATATAAAATGAGCCCCCAAACCAAAAGTCCAGTATATTTTAGCTGCAAAAGCAATTATCCTCACCAGTGTAGGCAAGAGGCAGTGATGGTTTCTTAGCAGCTTCCCACCAGAGCCTGGATCCCTGGTCTCAGAAGACAGCTGGGCAAAATGGCAGGTCTTGTCAGTTTCTTGTCCAGAGTGACTCTTCACTCTTGAAGCTTGCTTGCCTTGCTTATTTCCATTGCATCTCTTATATTCTTAAATTCAATGTTTTTCAAAGCATTTTGGTAATTTACATGAGTAAACACAGGAATTCCTGAAAACAATACGAGAGAGAGACCCATATGTTTTACTTATTTAAAAGATGCTATCCACCTAGATTTGTTGTTTAGTTTCTGTGTTCCACCCTTCAAACAAAGGGATATTGGGGTTGTTGTGATTAAATTGAGCAATACCTGGGGTGGCATCCAGCCATGGGCTTTGATCACAAGGTATTTTGAGAGATCTGGATCCATGGAGGTCTAGCACGCCCTGCATTTAACACATTTCTGTTTACTGCATAGATCAGTTACTCCCAGAGGATAAGTTCATTAGAGAAGATGGCCTAGACAAGAGAGGCAATTAATAAGCAGTTATCTTAATGAAATACCAGGCATACTTTGAAAATGGAAAGACAGCATGGGTGTGTTGCAATGAGAAACAACCACCCCTTTTCAAAAAGGACTCCAGCTACCATTTCGCATACGCAATATGCAACTTAGTAGTATTTGGTAGCTTAATTTTATAAATAGGCCCAGCCTAGCTGAAAGTTCATGGTCTACACTAGTGAGGTCTGGAGGTGGTGTCCTAACATCTTATGTTCAAGGAAGAAGAATGCTAGGATTTCTTAAAGTGTGCTACCCATGACCTTGTTTGGGTTCCATCTTGTATATTATAATTTAAGTTGTAGGCATCTGGAACTTGAATCTAAATCCACTACTTGATACTGGAAAGAAGGAATACTGTCTTCTCAACTTCAGAGGCTTCACTGGTTTAAAGGGAGGGTCTCCATTGCTTTACTCCTCTCCCAGAGCCTCCATTGACTTCTGTGAGAAGTGAAAAGAAGAGATTTCTATTACTTTTCTCACCTCTCTCCCCCTGTCCATTTTTGGGTCTTTCTTCCCTGTGATTAACTCCTGTACTGTTGCTTGGAGGCCCTTCTAGAACAGAGATCATGATCACATTTAAGTTCACACAGTTGTAAATGCCACATAGGGTGAACCATGACCAGGAACCAATGTTTGTCCTAAGACAAATATTTGGAATGTTTATTTGTATTTGGCATGCTACAAACATTGGTTCCTCGTCATGGTTTACCCTCTGGTTGAATTTTCAGTTAACTTGATTTAATTAGCAAATGAGTAACTAGAGTTACAAGATGACAAATTCTAGGATAACAAAGCCATAGCTTGTCTAGCAGCAGTGAAATTAACACTTTTTTTTTTTGACAGTTTCGTTGTTGCACAAGAAGTTCCGTAGCAGCAATGAAACTATCCAAGCTAGTGTTAGGTTTGCTCTACCTCTGCTTGATAAAACTAAGGAGCTGTGGAGACTATCAGTGATCTAAAGGTTCAGTTCAGAGTGGGGTGGTGATATTTGGATAGATGAGGGCAAGAAATTTCATCCAAATGAAAGCTTAAATTCTGGCAGAACTGATTACCCCGTCATGGGGTGAGACTGGCCTGTTATACCACTTTCTGGCAAAGCATAGCACTTCAGCTACCCCCTGCTTCAGTTTCCCCTCCCCTGGGTTTTCTGTTGCTCCCAGGGATTCACATGGCACAGCGTTCCAGCTGTGTCACTTACTTCAATCCTCTTTTTGTGGGCAACACAAGTCCAAATAATCAAAACACTTTTGCTTTACTTGGGCTCCTCTTTAGCTTCCCCTCCTGCCTCAGTTCCCACTCCCTTTTATGGATTATCTTTCTGTCTCTGGCTTTGGGATAGAGTATTGACTCTCAGGCTACTTCTCTGGAGACTTCCTCCAGACTCTACTTCAGGGCCTTCCACAGGAGTCCAGATTTCTCACTGTGGTTCCTCCCCAGACTGAGTTTCCTTCTCTTTTGAGGCTCAAGTGTTTAGCAGGTTGTCACCTGAATCCAAGTAGTCCTGTCCTTAGGTTGTTAGGCAGTTAATTATGGTAGAAGTAGACTGATTAAACAGGACTGGCTAGCCCCAATCCTCCTATTCCTTATGAGACTGGCCCTCCTATTACACTCACTAGGGAAAGCATGCTGATTTTTCCCTGACTTGGGTAGTAGAGGAAATTACAATTTGCAATCAGGTGCAGTAGCAAAATATCTTACTTACTTCCAGGTTCTGGAGTGACTTGGGTCAGTCTCCTCTTGAGGCTTTAAGAACATTTGTAGGTCTGACCTCACTAAGTCTTCAAGTCAGACTCAAAATGCTGGTGGTGAATTTAAGAGCTTTTATAGCTGACAACACCCAAAATTGCCACAATTATTTAAAGACTTTGTACATGGCACAAGTGATTTCTTAGGCTGCCTGACTCCCACCACATTAGTCTGACTGTGATGGGAGTGACATCTGTACCTCATGTTCACCCCTTTTACAGTACTATGATAAACTTTGTACAAAATATGCCTTGTGAGGTAACATTTGAAAACTCATAATTTGCTGATCCATGTCCTGGTGAAATATGCAATGTTGTCACACGTAAAATTATAAGATTCCTTTGTATATTATTACTAAGACATGTTCCAAGTCTGGGGGAACAGCCACAAACCAGTTCCCCAGAGACAAAAGGCTAGTCAATGCCTCAGTCAGGTGTCAACAAAATCAAATGGACCATCATCTCGTTAAGTGGCCATTGTTTGGTGGAAAAGAGGATGTGGGCAAAAATCTACATCTTGACAAAGAAACAGCAGGAGGGAGGGAGGTTCCTGTCCACGCAGACTTTGTTTCCTGAACCCCGGCTGGAATAATTTTCAAAGAAGAGAAAGAGCTATAAGGAGGAGGAGCAGAAAACCAGATTGTCTCCCTTTCTCTTTACCCACCACATAGACAAAACTTGAAGAACAAAGGAAGCAGCATCGGTCGGGTGGGGGGTGATCTTGACTGAAAGAAATTCAGCCAGTAAGACTGCTGATATGTGATGAGAGAAACCTTTGCTCTGAATTCACTTGGTTTGTTAGCATTAGTTGTGTTTAATTTTATTTTCTTCTAACCGGTTCTGACTTTTATTCCTCATTAATTATAATAACTTAAAATCTTGTCTTTTTTAGTGAATAAACTTGTTTTATTGTTTTATCTACACCATTGTGTTTGGATTAAAATGTTTGGGAAACTCCACTTGGGATAACAGGATTTGTACATATCATTTTCTGTTAATAAAATGATGGACTTTATATGAGTTTGTATTGTCCAAGAGAGTGCTGGCAGTACAAGGTGTACATTTTTTGGAGTAAGTCTGGGATTGGGAAATTGCTGGTGTTGCTCTGCATTGTAATTCAAGAGTGGCTGGTTATAGCACTCACTCACTATAACTGGGAGTAACTTAGATGCTGAAGGCTGTGTGAGAGCAGACCTGGAGTGGTAGCTCTCAGAGCGAAGCAGTGTAAAAGGCTGGAGAACTGAGGGGATGCTGCTGTTCATCTATCCAGATTTTACCCTGGGTAATGTCACAGTGGGTTCTCTGTAACCTATAGCAGTCATGGGTCCTGCAGCTGTGGTGAGTAGGTCTTGGGAATCTGTTTACTTGCCATCCCTGTGGTCTGCCTTACTCTTCCAAACTGGTCATTGGATGCCATGGCTCATCACTTCTTCATGAGGTGTTGAAGGTGCTGGTATGGTTCTCATCTTCAAGACAAAAAGCAAGAGGGAAGTTGTGGTGGGTAAGTTATGAGATGCCTATGTTTTTTGGGTTCTAAAACAAATTGTTTTCCAAATGACTCCAAAGCAAAACCTTTTTCATCTCCATATTTCATCTCCAGTTGTACACAGACAGGACAAAAATTAACCAGAATTACAAGACTTGTAAATATAATTTGATAGTCAGAAACCAAAAGATGGTCTCTTAATGGTCTTTCCTTCAGCAGTTAAGATCATTCTCCAGCTCCCAGAGTACAAGAACTCCTTTAGAGATTTTCCCCATATTGGGAAAAAACCTGCATTAAGATCCATAGTTCTGTTTATATTGTACAGGTCAGCCTGCTTTGATTCCTGAAAGAGCTAATAAACTTTCATGTTCAGTCTTAAAACAGTAGCTTTAAGATTTGTAAGATAAATAAAATACAAATTTAGTAGCACATTGTAAGTTGTCGTCATACCTGACGTTAAAGCGTTGAGTGTCTCATTAACAACTGATCTGGTTTTCTTGCAACACCTGTACATCAATCTATACTATGGGTGACTGCAGGGAAAAATGTGTTTGTTGTTTTACGATATATAAAAACAGGGTTGAAAGGCATTAACAGCTTTTCTATATGTACCTTGCATTAGAAATTCTGGTTTTTGTGTATGCTGTCATCAGAGATAGCAAGTTCTTTAAGTCAGGGGCTGTTGAATGTTTGTATAGCACCTAGCATAACAAGGCTGTGATTGTTTGGGGCGTCTGGTTGCTACTAGAATAGAAATGAATGCTACTTTGGGGGAAGACTCTGGCCAACTGGAGAATTAATAGCACTGACTTTGGAATCTGATTAAAAGGGGAAATTTTATTTGGATTTAAGTAGATTTTTAAATCACTTAAACTTTAACATCTGAAACAGAATAAAGTATGTATTTGTTAGAGATTCAGCCACTCTTGCTCTAGTTGACGTCAGAGACATCCCAATTAATCTGAGTTAATACTCAAGTCCTGCAAAACCAGAGAAGACTGGCTCGACACTTCCGATAGTTCTAATGTAAACAACCAGAAAGCTTTCATTAAATATCAGGACTTTATCTTAAAGGACTAAAGTATAGCCCCACCTTTTTTCCGTTGCAGATCATCTTAGGTACAAATGAAAATACTCATATCAGGAAATGCATATGTTTGATTCCCATAGCTACATTACTGAAGCCAAAATTCTGTTGGGGTATTGCACTGGGCTTCAAAATTTGTGTTTCCTAATGGAAAAGGCCTTGAATCTGCAGTTGAGATTCACCACCCCAGTGTACATTGGCCTGACGTGACAAGGAGTGCACCTCCTGCCACGAGGCCTGAATCAGGAGCAAAGGTGTCTTCCCCCACAGATCCCTTGACACGGTCTTGTTGGGAAAGCAGGGAGCATTCTCATAAGCCTAAGTCTTCCTCCACATCCACTTCGAAGATTGGATCCAGCCCAAGAGACGGTAAGACATACTATGTCTCAGATGCATGGTAAGAGAGCCTGCAAATTTAGTGCTCTGTTGGCACCAGATTGCAGTCTGGTGTTACCAGTGCTTCTGGTACTTCTGAAACACAAACCCAGGATCTGCCATCACACATTAAGACCAATTGCCAAGAGCATTGGCCACCTGTGGTTCAGTCTTTGTCTCCAGTGGCTGTGATGCACATTCTCTCTACTCTGGCTCCAGCAGTTCAGGCAGACAGGACCACTATCACTCTGGGAAGAGCCAAGACCTACACTCCTCATAAGGACATCTTTGCTGTCCCAAACCCAGAGTCTCCTACTCCTTCTGGTCCCTCTCTTTGGAGTGGGGCTGACTCCATGATGAGAGCTGGCCTTTGGAAGGAGTTTGTCTCCCATTCCACCTTCAGGCTATGTTTTCCCTTCAGCAGCACTCTTTGTAATGCTGTTGGATCTGAAATATGTTTTCTTCTCAGGAGATTCTGAATGGCCCAGTGAAGTGTTATGCTCTCCTCCTACAACATGCATCTTTCCAGTCAGAAAACTTGGGCCAGCTTGTGACTAACAATTGTTGCCTCATCCACCTTGGAATCCTGTGCCTTTGGGACAACTACAAACCCCATTAATTCCTCATGTTCTGGGCTCTGGGATCAGTACCATTTCACAGAGTCTGTCTGGTCTGCTAGGGAGTTGCCTGTCTCTCCTTTTTGATGGGAGCTGACCCTGGATCGTACTGAGGAGTTACACGCTGGATCTGGTGGTTCTACTGGATCCAATAAGACTGCAGTCTTCATTGCCACATGAGATGGTGACTCTCCTCCTCTCCCCCTCCCTCCCTCCTCTTCCCCCCCCCCCCCCCCCCCCCCCGTTCATTGATGACTAAGTGGTTCTAGGAATTGATTTGCAGGAGAGTGGCACATTGCTCTTGAGAAGGTTTGGGATCCTCAACACAAGCTCCTGGACATCCTTCATTCCTCCAGCTCCAGTTGAATTAATCAAGCCATCCTGGAACCAGTTAGTGGTCTCACATACCACAACTCATACCTCACAGAGGATAGAGAAATGGTATTATATCCCAGCAAAGGGGGTGGAATTTGTTTTCTCACTGTTCGTAATTCTTTAGCTGTCTAAGCTGCTTCCAATTAGGCAGCGACATCCCCATCTATCCTGACTGATAAAAAGGGCAAGTGTCTCGACTTACTAAGAAGGAAGGTCGTCTTCTCGCCTCCAGTTCAGGATAGCCAATTATCAAGCACCACTGGCTATGTAAAACTTCTTTAACTGTTCAAAATTTGCAGACTTTATTGACGGTCACTGCCACAGCAGGACAGAACTTGTTTCCAGCTCTCATAGAAGAAGGCAAAATGGTTATCAGGACGGTTCTCCAATCAGCAGTAAGTGCAGCTGATACATCTTCCAGGGCAATGGCTACTGCCATGGTGATGCACAGGGAGTTGTGGCTCTGTTTTGGGATTTCCCAGAGAGGTCCAGAACACCATTGAGGACCTTCAGTTTGATACTCATTTGTTTAATCAGAAGAAGGATGAGTCCTTACTTTAAAGGACTTCAGGGGCACTGTCCACTCCATTGGAATATATACACCTGCTTAAAAGACAAAATTCCATTGGCAACAATACAAGCCTAGACCAGTGGCTCAACAGTTCTTCCACTGGAGATTTTATGAGCCACCCTTTAAAAGGCAGAGAGCTCAAAAGCCCCACTCTCCTCACTTTTGGGCAGGCTCTTAATTCCAATCCCAGCCCTCAGCTAAACATGACTTTTGACAGATGCTCAAATGCTGCAAACCACTCAGTCCAACACATCCCAGTTCCCATGCACCATTTAAAAAAAAAAAAAGGGGTGGTCAGTGTCATCCATTCCAGCTATCACTGTTTACGATCCTACCCCCTACTACACCTCCTCTTGGGGCCACTCTCCCAAGAACATTCTTAAGAAGTGGAATCTCTTAAATCAATGAGTGATAGAGCTGGTTCCTCTTCAGTACCAAGGGAGAAGTTTTTACTTTATTTCTTTAGTCTCCCAAAAGAAAGGCGGTTGGAGATCCATTCTTGACCTCTGCCATCTCAACTGCTTTATTCACAAACTTAAGTGTCATATGGTAACATTGCCATCTATTATTCCATCCCTGGAAAAAGACATAATTTACAGCTCTCGACATGGATACATATTTTCATGTGGACATTCACCCCACTCAGCGACATGTTCTCAGGCTCATACTTGGCTTTGACCACTTTCAGTACAGAGTACTCCCTTTTGCCATTGCTGCTGCCCCAGTGTCTTTATCAAGATGTTCTCTCTGATAGCAGCCTGGTTTTACAGTCTTTCCCCTATCTTGACAGTGATGCCAAGAGGCTCAGGTGTTGACTTTGACAGTACTACAACTGCTTTCTGGGGGATCAGCATGAACACTGAAAAATTCATTCTCACCCCTGCGCAGATTTTGGACTTCATTGGGGCATCTTTGAATTTAATTACAGCAAGGGCTTTCTTGCCGAAAGACAGGTTTCAGGCTATGAACATATCATAGATCAGATAATAACCAACCCCTGACTGCCTGTCAAGACTTACCTCTTTCTTCTAGGCCATATGGCCTCATGTAGTTATGCCATACCTTTTGCAAGACTCCAACTTTGTTGCTAACAAGTGTGGCTTCAAACTGTGTACATGCCAAACTGACAGGGCAATCAATGTTTTAGAACTATGAGGAGTTCAGAGGGCTTACAAAACCTTTCTCCTGTTCACTCAAGGTCACCTGCCCTCATAAAGTCAGACAACATTATGAATTTATTTTACATCAACAAATAGGGAAGAGCAAGCTCCATTTCCCTGTGTGCAGAAGCCGTCAGTTGGTGAACTGGTGCATTGGCAGTCAGATCATCCAGTCTATCCCTCAGGAAACCAGAATGTGCTAGTGAACTCTTTTAGCAGACACTTTGCAGTTGATCATTAGTGGGAACTTCATAACTTTGTGTTTAAACAGTATTTTTTGCTTTATGGGAGACTCCCACAGGGACCTGTTGGTCTCCCAAACAAATACTATTCCAGAGGAGCCCTGGGTTGCCCCACACAGGGGTGATGCTCTACTCATTATATGGTCAGATCATCTGAACTATTCCTTTCCTCCACTTACCACTCCTGCTTTAAATTTTGCACAAGATTCAGCAGGACAGGACACGAGTTATTCTTATTGCTCCAAACTGACCCAGACAATCTTGTTTCCTGACTCTCCTATGCATGTAATCTTGGGTACTGATTATTCCTACATTTCCTGATCTCCTCCTCACTCAGAGGAATGGCAAGATCAGGCATCCCAAGCCATAGCCACTTCATCTCAGAATCTGGTTTTTGTCCTTAGACCCGTCATGTTCTAATGTACAAAACACCGTTTCTAATAGTAGAAAGAATTCCACTAGGAAATGTTACCTAGTCAGGTGAAAACGTTTCTCTATCTGGGTACATTAAGACATATTTCTCCAGAAGCCAGACATTCACTTCGTTCTGGACTCCATTCTTTCCCTGAAGACGGCAGGTTTGCCTGTCAGTTCCTTTCAGGTCCCCTCAGCAGCAGTCAGTGCATACCATTCATCTTCACTGGGCTACTTGATCTTCCCACTCCCTCTGACTAGCCAGTTCTAGAATGGCCTAATCAAAACCTTTTTGTCTACTTTAAAAAAAGCAGCCTACTCTTCAATGAGACTGGAACCTTGTTTTCTCAGTAAACCTCCTTTTGAAACATTAGCTTCTTGGGAGAAAGTTTCATTACATTTACACCCTATATTCACCCACAAAAGTCTGAGGGTATGTCTTCACTCGTGGCGGCACTGTTAGTGCTGCCAGATTGATTCTTTCGGGATCAATTGAGAAGCAGTGGAGACTCACTCAATCGATCCGTAAGTCAACGACATTAATCCACCCCCACAAAAAGATTAACGCTGCATCTGATGGGAGGGCATTTAACATGAGCTTAGGAGGGAAGGCTATGAGAGTTAGAGGCACAGCAATAGTGACCCAAAGAATGGAGGAGCCCATGAAGATGACTGGATGCAGAGCCCAGGAGAATAGGAGATGACTCACAGAAGACTGCAAGTAAGAACAGAAATGTGAAGGCCTGAGAGTCATATCAGCACCTAGAAAAGGCAGATATATGTGACTGGGGCCTCGATATCCACAAAAGCAGTGTGAACAGGGCTCTTGAATTCTTGTGCCTTCTCAATAAACTAATGTGCTACAAAGATTTGCTCTGTCATAGAACAGCATGGAATAAGGCCAGCTTGTGGTGGTCTTCCCTTGCTCCTTAAAGTATCAGTGGTTCTAGCCAACAGTACAGAAGGAAAAACTTCCCCTGGGAAGGATAGAAAGGAAGTGCCATGATGATCTCATTTGCTGCCTTTACATTTCCAAAGTGGTAAAATAATGTTTTTCTCATTCAGCCGTGACCAATTCTGTTCTCCAGGTGATACCGAACAGCATGTGCAGCCATAAAAGAATATCTAATCCAATGTTTAATGGTTCTGTAGAAATTCCACAGCTTCCTGACACTTTACTTCTGTCGTGGAAAAGAATCACACTGCTACATTTTAGAGTTGGATCGGGTGCAGCTTTAATTGTGACACACACAATCACATAACCATAGCTATGGGGAATACTATAGCCATAGGGAAAACCCAGGTGGCTATAGGGAAGTCAAGCAGCATGTCTGGATGCTGGGCAAATGTACTTCACCTGGCTACCAGATACAAAAGACTTATATAGGGGTTGCTTAGGTTCATTTACACATTGATCATATAGTGGAATTTGATTAACAGTTTATACTTAACAGGAAAGACAATCACAATGCACAGTGGGGCACACCAGATGCCCTCACAGGAACGTCCAATGAGTCACTTGATTATACAATCAGGTTTTCAGGGACCCTGGCTAACACCCGAAGATGGGTGGTTACACAATACCTGTTCAAATGCTAATTTCTATGGAGTAAGTTTCTATGGGGCCAGTAAGACAAAGGGGGGCAGGTACTGGTACTTATCAAAACAGTTGAAGTCTGTTCAGACTTCAATAAGGCTTAAGGCTCATAACAGAGACTTGCCTCTCGGGTGTGGTTCAGAGACCTCTTGTGGGATTTTAACATCTTTATCCTAATTTCAGTTGAGGCATTCTGTTAATGGTTTAGCCTGGGGCTTCTATTTCAGTTTCAGGCTACAACTTCAGGCCAGGCCTTCTATGACCAGTTTCAGACCAGGCATTCTATTAATCAGTGTTATGATTAATTCTTTGATTCCACACTTCCCTTAAGCTTTTTTACATCTCTGTGGATTTTCATTCATAGTGAATTGGCCAGGAACATCTTGTGCAGAATGGGTCAATTTGGCAGCAGCCCGAAGAAGGTGAGGGTGCATTTAGCAGCTGGCTCAAAGGTTTACTCTAGTGTCCCATGCACTTTGCTTCTGTATTGATTAGCTGGCCAGAACTGGAGTAGACCACACTGAGTGAATTACGTTTCTTGTCAGTAATGTCACACAAGTGTTTTATGGAGGTGATGTCATTTCTTGCAAAAGGATCCATGAGTGCGGTGACTTTGGCTTCCGTAATAATTTGTGGTCAGTATTTATTGCTTTATTTACAGGTGCCATGTGGCTTACAATGTGTGACATCGCCTCTCAAATGAGCGGTGTGATGGTGAAGGCATTCATGGAGATTTGGGGATTCTTTGCTTTTCCTTTTTGACCAGGCATGATTGTAACACATTGATTATCTGGGATCTGAAGTCCATTCAGGCAGATTCAATGTTGTTACGCTCTGGCAGGCCCTCAGACCAGTTCAAGATCTCAACTGCAGAGCAATTTTTGAATGCTATCAATTTTTAGGATAATTACTTCAAAGTTTTGGTAACCCAATTGTTTTGCGTGCACTTTTCAATCTCGGAAATTTACAGAGATTAATTTATCGTTGGTGCTGCTTAGCTTGGCAGACCAATAAATTCTGCAGTAATTAATCTGTTTTTCTTTTCTGGCTCATAACTGAACAGCAATGGTTTACCATATTCTGTGACAATTGAGGGAGCTGGTTGGAGAACTGGAGGGACAGTGATGAAGGCAGTTGTTCTTGATGGACGGTCAGAATGACCGAGCTTGGGTTTTGTAGTTGCTTATGTGTTGGGTTGGGTTTAAAAAAAAAAAAAAAAAACAACAAAACAAGATTTATAAGTAGTGGAACATGCTGAATGTAAAATGTGCCACACCTCTCTCCATTGAAGAGAAATTGATGTAATGGAATCTGAACTGTTGCACAATCCTAAAATTGACCACTGTTTGTAAAATCCATGTTTTCAATTAAAATATGAAATAGTGTGTACTAAAATACTAATTATTTACTAATATATGTTTAGTATATTTATCTATATGGAAAGTAACTTTCTCTTCATTTCTAAAATACTACTGGAGAGTTTCACACTTGGTTGCATTTGCAGGTAGAGCTCATTTTACACACCAGAGGTTCCTTGGAGTCCTTTTTTTAGTCTGTGTTTATTATAGTAGTGCTGAAGGCCATCTGACAATGGGATCCCATTGTGCTAGGTGCAGTAAAATAGAGGCGCAGATGGTCCCTATCACTGAAGAGCTTATAATCTAAATAGACATGACAGACAAAGGTTGGGGGAATGGGTATAACGCAAGCAGAGTGAACAGTGTGATGGTAGCAGATGTCATGTTAGTTCTGTGATTCTTATTTTTTTTTCTGGGTGGTTTACTTAAGAGCAGTGTGCTAAATGGAAAGGAAAGGAAAGGGGGCAAAAGGGTTACGGCAAGGGAGAAGAGAGCAGGAGTGGTGGGTGTGGAGTGAAACTGTGATGAAGACTGAGGGGGAGAGCAGGATAATTGGAGCAAACAACCACTTAACAAAGCAGAGAAAAGCCAGTCACAGCTGTAGAAAGCTTTCCAGCTGGAGAGATCCAAAGGTCCTGCTTTGGCTACTGCCACCTTTATTGGCTGGACTCCAATGGTTGACTCCTCTCTGCAGCTCAGATGGTGGGTTAGTGTATGTGGTGGGGAGTAGCACACAAACTAGGTCTTATGTGCCAAGGATGAGAGGCTCTCCCTTGCAGTGTTCTGAGTCCAGGAGAGTTGTCAGGGCCACTCCCCATTTATACACCCCTTTCCCCACCCCCCAGTGCAGCAGTCCCTATTTTGGCTGCTTCTTTCTTTACTGGCTGGAGTCTCTGACTGGTTCCATTTCCCACCCAAGGTCTATGGGCCACTTTCCCATGCCCCTCTATTCCAGGGACTTCCTGCAACACTTCCACTCCTTTTTGCATGTGTTTCTCATTATTCCTCCCCTCCATGTCAGGGTCCTGCATTGTCCCCCATACAACAGGCTGTGTGTGGCGCCCTTCTTTCTTCTGCCATGTGCCTGGGCTCTATGTGCGCCCCTCCTTCCCCCCCTCCCCCATTCCTTTTCTCTCCTAGACAGAAAAGAAATGAGAAGGGGAAGAAGTTATTCAGGCCAGGTCTACACTACACACTTGTATCAGTATAACTTGGTCACTCGGGTGTGAAAAATCCACACCCCTGACTGATGGTTATATCAGCCTAACCCCTGGTGTAGACAGTGCTATGTGGATGGGAGGGCTTTTCCTGTCCACATAACTATTGCATCTCCCAGAGGTGGATTAGCAATGCCAATGGGAGAAGCTCTTCTGTTGGCCTAATAATGTTTTCACTAAAGCACTACAGCTGTGCAGCTGCACCAGTGCAACACTTCAAACAGTATAGGAAAAAAGAGTAGAATTGACAGGATGGGTATTGTTACGCTGGAAGATGTTAATGGCAGCCAACTGGTAGTTTTGTTATGTAGACAATTAACAGAGGTGGTTGAAGATGCCGGCTCTGCCAGTCAGATGCTATGGGCTGAGCATGTCCTATTTCCTCCTTTTGTTTTCTGATTTTTTCACAAAAATCAAGATGGTTCTGCCCACTGATGCCTAGAACATTACTTGAAACATTGGAATTGATTGTGTGGGGCATTCAAATTTATTGGGTTACAGACAAATGCTATCAAGTTGAGTTAAACCTCACTTCACTTAGCCAAAAAGAGAAAATGTTTTATCTGGCATTTATTTAGATTGGTTTTCTGGTTTCTTGCTAATTAAGTTTGAGAGTTAAACAGAGTAAGCAAAATAGTCTCACAGATGGATGCTGTAGGAGACATTATGGTTCTCAAGAAAATTGTGCTATACTGGACAGAATACTCTAGCAGATTACGTAATTATAAACTTATCAGTGATCTAAAATTACTTGGAAGACTTCATCTAATGTATGTGCCCTAAAAAAGCTTTAATTGCAGTTAAAATTGGGAGGAGAAATTACATAACTTTTTTTAAACTGCAGAATCTGCAATCATATTGTTCTGAATTTTTTTGTGCTTTCTGCTTCAGTAAGTAGAATGAAATAGTATATGTTTTGTAATGTCTCTTTAGCATCAGTTATAATTGTAAGTTCAGGCCGGATCATTTTAAAAAATATATAGTCTTGAGATCTGGATGCATTTGCGATTAATGATTTGACTAGTTGCTCACTACTCTATTCCTCAAATCTTGTGTTCTATGAACCCATAGTAAGGGCTCTGGACCACTTGTGGCAGAAGGCCACAGTTTGAGAACTGTTCTTTAATATCCAGATATTATTTATGGTGCTGCTGCTGCTTCTTCCATTCATGCACTGTAATAATTGGTTTAAATTAAAAGACGAATTTTCTAAGTTTTACAAAGGAAGTAAGTTTAATGGCAAATTATCTAGGAACCCTTCCGACCTAGAAATGACCAATGTCTTATGCTTTGTACTTCAGAACTCTTGGTAACAGTAGTATTGCTAGCATGTTACTATAACTTCCTTAAGGCATTTGCAGAGCAGAAGGAAGGCACAGGTTTAAAATTTTTAAATTGATTTTTTTGTGTGTCTAATAAGATTGAACAAGTGGCAGCAAATCCATGCTTTCCTGTTACTTCTGACTCTCATTGATCTCAAGGTAATTTAATTCAGTGTTTAAATTTACTGTTTTGTCATAAGCAAAGAACAAGCAAGAAAGTGGCAGGTTTTTAAACAAGATTTTGGGCCCATCAGACACCTGATGGGTACATTAGTCCTGATTCAGTAACAGGACAACTGAAACAATATTTTGATATTGAATATGCTATTAATGATGCATTTTTGACTGTTAGGATCACTTTTTGGAATTGCTTTGGACATTGCTTGTCTTTCTGATGAGGCATGCAGTCCACTTAATTCTCCTCCAAAGTTATCTTAAAATAAAGAATGCTCTGCAGCTTGTATTTGAAAAAGTAAAGAGAGAAACCACAAGAATCCCACAAAATAGGAAAATTCTAGGGAGAAAAAAGAATGTGGGAAGCCTTATGTAATAGTTGGAACATGGTTGATATATTCTCCTTAATATTTTAGACAAAAAGGAAAGAACTTCTTCTTTTCCAGACCTTCTTTTGCAGGTCACCTTTTTAAAAAAAAAAAAAAAAAAAAAAGTGTTTTTTTTCCTTCCATTTTGTTACTTATCTACATAATAGAGAAGGCTTCAGTAGCTTGTTCTTTTCTGCTTAGTTGGAGGATTTGTTAGATGTCTGAATGTTTCATGTGATCATTCATACTTTTATTGAAAGGCAACAGTTATTGAATCTTTTATTTTAAATAATCTTTCTATTCAGAATGGTAGTTAAATGTTAGTAAAACAAATTTTGGATTCTGCTCAGGTTTTTATACTGCACCTGTTGCTGTTTTATCTGAATGTTTAAACAGTGATTTAAAATCCCTTCTCATTTTTACAGTTTTCATTCTTGACTCATTATTTTAACATTTCACTGTCTTCTGGTTATCTTCTTCCAGGGAAGGCCAGACGTAACTTTCTAATGGCAGAGTCCATTGCCTTCATATAGGGATGTTAGTCTGGATCGAGACTCTGGGAAGTTTTTGACCCATCCACCACCCAGATATGACTACCCAGGGGACAGACTGATAGTACCCACTGCCTTGGGCTCATCTCCCATCCTGTTGATCCTTCATACTGGCCCTATTGGGACCCATAGGATCCCTATTCTGGGCACTCCAGTTCTCTGTGCAAGTTCCGCCAGCTCTCCCCTCCTAGCCAACACCAACTGGCACTGTCAGAGTTCCAGTGGAAGAAACTGAGCTAAGTCCACTGGTACCCAAGGGCATGTCATTCTCCTTACCCAGTGAGATAAATGCCCCAACCCTGCCTTATGACCACAGGCAATATCACGAGTTCTTGCTGAAGGTGGTCCAGGGGTCGGTCCTGGGCCTGGTTTTGTTCAACATCTTTGTCAGTGATCTGGAGGATGGGGTAGATTGCACCCTCAGCAAGTTTGCAGATGACACTAAGTTAGGGGGTGTGGTAGATACCCTGGAAGGTAGGGATAGGATACAGAAGGACCTAAACAAACTGGAGGATTGGGCCAAAAGAAATCTGAGGAGGTTCAACAAGGACAAGTGCAAAGTCCTGCACTTAGGACAGAAGAATCCCATGCACAGCTACAGACTGGGGACCGACGAGCTAGGCAGCAGTTCTGCAGAAAAGGACCTGGGGGTAACAGTGGATAAGAAGCTGGATATGAGTCAGCCGTGTGCCCTTATTGCCAAGAAGGCTAATAGCATATTGGGCTGCATTAGTAGGAGCATTGCCAGCAGATCACGGGAAGTGATTATTCCCCTCTATTCGGCATTGGTGAGGCCGCGTTTGGAGTATTGTGTCCAGTTTTGGGCCCCCCACTACAACAAGGATGTGGACAAGTTGGAGAGAGTCCAATGAAGGGCAACAAAAATGATTAGGGGGCTGGAGCACAGGACTTATGAGGAGAGGCTGAAGGAACTAGGCTTGTTTAGTCTACAGAAGAGACGAATGAGGGGGGATTTGATAGCAGCCTTTAACTACCTGAAAGGGGGTTCCAGGGAGGATGGAGCTAGGCTGTTCTCAATGGTGGCAGATGACAGAACAAGGAGCAACAGTCTCAAGTTGCAAGGGGGGGAGGTCTAGGTTGGCCATTAGGAAAAGGTTTTTCACTAGGAGTGTGGTGAAGCATTGGAATGGGTTACCTAGGGAGGTGGTGGAATCTCCATCTTCAGAGGTTTTTAAGCTGCGGCTTGACAAAACCCTCGCTGGGATTATTTAGCTGAGGTTAGTCTTGTTCTGAGCAGGGGGTTGGACTAGATGACCTCCTGAGGTCCCTTCCAACTCTGATTCTGTGATAGGCAGCATAGACTTTGGGACATCTGGCTCCAGTAATAGTCCACTGGCCCCAGTAAGCTGGCCTTTGCAGTAAGCAAGGCCATCATGGAACTAGCCAGAGCAGTTTGGCTTACTCCTGCTTCCAGCTGCCCCACTCTGAAAAGAGCTGAGAGGCAATATTTTGTAGTAGCTAAAGGACTGTTTGTCAGTCATCCTGCCCCAAACTCTTTAGTGCAAGCAATCCTTAGAGATCCAGCCTGCAGCACTCCCAAGGAAACTCCTGTGGGCAAGGAAGCTAACTACCTTTACCTTCTAAGGAAGAAGGTATTTTCATCCACAAGCCTTCAGTTTATAATTGCTAACTATCAGGCGCTGTTAGCAAAATATGATTTCACAAATGACTTCAAATTCTTGGAGTTCAAAGACCAACTCTCTCAAAAGGACAGGACCCATTTCCAAGCCCTCACTGAAGAAGGTGGACTGGTAGCTAAGACTTCTATTCAAGCGGCAGTGTATGTTGCTGATGCTACGTCTAGAGATACAGGTACAGAGATACAGGTGTCACAAGTAGGTCCAGAGTACTGTGGAGAACTTGCTCTTTGTCAAGTCTGAATTCTTCAACAAAGACTGAAGAGTCTGTATGCTCATTAAAAGACTCCAGGACAACCCTCTGCTCCATGGGCATTTATCCGTGGCCTGGAAGAGAGAAAATCACAAACAGGTGTATAAATCAAGATCCTTCCCTCAGCTGTTCTATCACTGGAATTTTTACAAACTGCCACACAAACATCAGAGGATACAAGGACACAGATATGCAGCTTCCTTCATCCCAATGGCAGCTACTGAGCCCCACTTACCAGTCTGGGGTTACTTTTGACAGGATGTTCAAGAACTGCATACCATTATTAAGGTTAAGATTTTTGTCAAGGTTATTTTGAGTAAAAGTCACAGACAGGTCATGGGCAATACACAAAAATTCACGGAAGCCATGACCTGTCCGTGACTTTTACTCAAAATAACAGGGCTCGGAGCTGCCCAGGGAGAGGAGGCGGCGCAGCTGGGAGCTAGGGAGCCAGCACAGGTCCAGTGGGTGGCAGCTGGGGGTCCAGGCTGGGGTCCTCTACAGTAGCTTGGGGTTGCAGGGTCCCCCAATTGCAGCTGGGAGCTCCAAGGACCCCTGTCCTCAGCCACCACGGGTTGGTGGGGACCCCAGAGTTCAGCTGCCGTGAGCAGTGGAGGGGCCCCGAGGCTCTGTCCCCCTGCTACCTGTGGCTCAGAGCTGCGGGACTGCTGCCTGCACCAACTTGGGGCTTTGGGCTCCAGGGTTTCCCCATGATGGTGCATTCCCCTGCCGCCCACTCCGGCTAGAAGCCATGGGGTCCCTGCCATCAACCCCACCCACCACCACCAGTGGCTCAGAGCCCCAGGGCCCCTGTTGTCCCTCTCCCGCCCCAGTGCCAAGCTCCAGGATCCCTGCCATCTGTCCTGGCTGATAGCATTCCTCGATCCTGGCTGGGGATCCCTGCAGCTGCTGAAAGTTGCTGCTGTTTGAGAGCTCCGCAGCCCCCAGAAACTGACGTCTTCCGCCCCACAGCCCAAGGTCACGGGGTGGAAGCTGAAAATCTCAGAGACCTCCATGAAATTAGCCTTTTCAGCATCCAACTCATGGTAGTCTTATCCCTAATTAACCAATTGAAAAACCAAAAATTGAAAAACCAAAAAATTGAAAAACCTTTTTTAACCAATTGAAAAAAGAGAACCTTTGGGGTTAGTGTCACCTTTTCGGTAAATAGCCATTCCATGTAATGTGACACTATCTACTTTTAAACTTCGATTCTTGTGTAATGTCTGATTTAAATTTTTTTGGAGGGAGAGGATTCCTGACTAATTTCTCTGCACCAGTACAGTTAGTTGTATGAAGGAGCTGTCCATTATCTAACATCTGTAATCACTTTGCACTGTATTGGTGTATCACTGTATTGGTGCCCCGAAGTCAGCCAAGTTACTCCCTTTTCCATCTCTTTAGTTCTTGTAAATACAGAGCAGCAGGATTAACCTGCTGTATGTGCTTCAGCTTACTTCTTTTACTGTGCTTCCCTTCCTGCCCCTCACTAATTCTTCTGATTTTGCTTCCAGCAGAGCAGCAATAGCAAGCAGAATATCTAGAAGACTAGAGCAAACTCTAGTTGCCTGTTGCACAGTACAGATAACATATCCAGTAGGGAACTGTGGTGCTGTACTATGGCTTCTGAATAGAGCATCACCTTTTGAGAAATCAAAGTATACATCAGGGTGGCCAAACTCTGGCTCGTGAGCCTCATGAAACTATTTTACAGTTGAAGTGCAGCTTTTGCAAAGCCTCCTGTGGTGGTTTCCCCTCTCCCCTTCCCCACCTACATCCTCCAGACTGGGGTGGAAACCTCAAAACTTCTGCTCTGTGGCAGTGTGGCTTAGAGGGAGGTTTTGAGTAAGTTTGGCCACCCTGGTATATATGAAACTGCAATTAATTCTCTTCTGGCCAGTGCCATTTGGGATGTGTCTGCAACCCAAGGGAGACAGTCTCCTAGTCTCCTGGGTCCCTAGAAGTGAAAAAAAAAAGGAGATAACTGAAGAAAAGATACAGGACCCTCATCCTAAGAACATCAGTTAGCTGGGTAAGGCAGAGCACTGTTTCCCAAAAGCGTTGGTCTTACTCAACCAGCTGTCTTGTTTACCTTTTGGATACTTTTCCCTGGCCTTGCTACTTCAGTACCCGTCTGTTCAGGGAAATTAGTTTGTCTCAACCATAGGGCATAGAGTTTTGGCACAAACTCTGCATGTATAAGAATCCCATTCAGCTGAAATTGTGGCAACTAGGCACATAGGGAGATTTTTCATATTTGATAATTTTGTGCTCCAGTTCTAGTACAATTCCCTTTCTTACAAATTACAGGATTGTGTGTTGTATTTCTTAGTCACTAGTAAGGTAGAGTTGAGTTTCAGTTCTGGAAGTCCTTGGTGGACTGGAGAGAAAAAGGATCCAAGGGTGTGACTTGCAGACAAAAGGCTGCCAAAATCTAGAGCTTCTGAGTGTTGGTTTGGCTATGTACCTTCTGGATGGAGAAAGGAATATGTTCTGTTGCCCATCTTTAAACATTATTTTTACTTGGTTTCTAATAAATTTAAATGGGTATGGCTGCTTATTTCCTTGTTTGTGCATCAGTGTCATAGTGGCAGGGTCTGACACAGTTTAAAGCAAAAATTATAGCAAATATTGTACTGTAATTTACATATTTACTAAAGAACTATATAAAAAGGAATTTAGGTCAATTTTTAAAGTCATTTTGTCTCTACTGAATGAGACTTTTCTCAGACTATGGCTGCCATTTTAATGTTACAGCATTGTTATTGCCCAGCAGGAGAGCCTTCCTTTCAGGCAGATAAGTATTGAGACCGTTTCAGGTATAACCAAAATCCATTTGAAATAAGTTTTAGTTATTAAGTAAATTCATCTTTAAAAAGATGTAACTGCATAAAAACAAACTGTTAGCCCCAAATTTAAACCAATTATGGAACTTAAAAAACAAAAAAACCTTGTGAAACTCTTTATTTCCAAAAACTAGAGTCCTGTAGCACTTTAAAGACTAACAAATTTCTGCAGGCATAAGCTTTCGTGGGCTGAAAACCACTTCGTCCGTCACATGCATCCCAGATGCAGACGAAAGCTTATGCCTGCAGAAATTTGTTAGTCTTTAAAGTGCTACAGGACTCTCGTTCTTTTTGCTGTATACAGACTAACATGGCTACCCCTCTGGATCTTTATTTCCATAACTTTCTAATGCGCCAGCGTTTTCAGGCCTAATCTCCTTTACAAAACTTTCAGAAAGGCAGCTTCTTGTTTGCTCCATTTATAATTTACACTTAAGAAATTGTATACGAATTTATTCTTAGTAATTAAAGGTAGAGATAGGTATAATTAACAGCTTTCCAGCAATGATGGGGATTTCACATTTCTTTTGCCTTTTCTTGTTATGGTGTATTTATAATTGTTAAATACAAATAAACATAAATATATACCCCCCCACCCCCAAAGTACTTTAGAGTGGCTTGTCCCTTTCCAGTTTAGTATTTTGCAATACCATTGTAGGTAGCATAGTTTTTGCTCCAGGAGTCCTCCTTTAAAACAATCAGAATCCTGCTGCTGCTTCCTCACTACAATGGATGTAGACGTGACTTGGGAACTTCGTGCTGCTCCTACGGTGGATGGATTTCTTTACTGAACAGAGCCAAATATAATGGGATATAGTTGATATCTTTTTAGAAACTGTGGAGATGGGGGATTTAATTTAAATGTTTGTGGTTATGAATAATACTATTAAAGCAGTAACTATTGGCAGCTGTATAGAATAGAAGCAATTGCAGTTTGGGACTGTAAAGAAAAAAATTTGGTGTAATTTTTTTCACATTGAATTTGAATTTTTAAAAACTCTCAAGTCTAGATTTAAAGCCACTTTACTACTACTAATTAATATCCAAATATTAGAAAAGAACTTGGTTTTCTACACCCTCAACAACTTGAATGGATGGAATGGTCCTTCATAGCAACATGCTTGCAATCTGGACAGCTACTTTAGGGGTCTTTCAGGGCCTCTTTCCTGTTAAGTTTCTTTACCAGGGTTCTTTCTTCCTCTCTTTATGAATGGTACTTTTCAAATAAATATATGAGGAAAGGATACTTACTCTCAGCCATGTCCCTGGGCTCAGAAAACAAACCTGTGAAATCTGAGGCCTATCTGAACTTATGTTTACCGTTTGGAAAGTTGGGGTTAAAAATTGTGTACTGTAGAAAACACTGCTTCTCTGGAGGAAGAGGAAATTTCACTCTCGTCCAATGGTGTAGCAGAACATCAAGTGGCAAGGAAATTTAAGGCAGAAGAGTTGCTCAGCCACTACTTTAAGTCCTGCATTTCTCTTCACATTCAAGAAAGCCTCAGAGTGATGACAGTGACCTGTAAAAGTTCTGCTGAAAACTAAAAACCCTTGTGTGTAAAATTCCCAAAGAAGGGAGGAAATGTAATTCGACCTAAAAATGGAGACAATAGCCAGTCAGCGATATCTTGTATAACACATGGCTTCCAGATTATTTCTGGATACAATTCAAAGTGTTAGTGATGATTGTTAACCAAGAACAAAACAGGGCTTTATCTGTGAGATTTTACTACTTGTAATAGGACAAGTAAAAGCAACCATAGAGCTCATACAGAGTGTCTCTAGTTCTGTATGGCTGGAGGAAAGGATGCTTTTGGTTGAGGATCCTCATCTTTAACTTCTGAATTCACTTCTGAAGTTTTATTCAAAACTTATTACAAATATGTAATCTAAGTAGTTCTGCCTCTTTTATGAGCCACCACTTTGTCTGCTTGTTATAAATATTTACTTTTCTAATTTACAAAGTGTGAATTTTTAACTTTACAAGACAACGTGTTTTAGACCATCTATGTAAGGAAGGCTTGCAGGTTTCACAGGAGGTTTTCTGTCACTGAGCAGTTATAACACTTAAAAGAAAAATGAAGTTCTCAAGCAACTTATTTAAAGCTGAAGTAAAGATTGACCAGATGTACTGCTTTCCTTCTTGGAGAAACATCTTGAAAAACTCAGCTTTGGAAAACCTGTAAAACCAAAGTTAAGGTTTCACTTCAAACAATCCTTCCCTCACCACAGAACAACCAGAAACTTTTGACAAATTTATCTGCCAGGAGCACAGAGATGAGGCTCATCAATGACCTAAGAATTAAGAAGAAATCTTATTAGAAAATACTTTATTCTTAATCTTACACTGCATGCTGGAAGTATCATTGAAACCATAAGAAATGAAAAAATATTTTTAAAGTTGACTATATTTTAAAAAGTGTAGGTATGAAGGGAAAGACAAGTTGAAGATGAGTGGTTGGAAGTAATGTGTGGAGATATGAGGTTGGCCTTACTTACACTACCTCTGTGTTTGTCATTAGAAAGCCTGAAGTCCAAAGAAAACTCCATATAAACTATAGATTTTTAATAAGGCATCTTTCGTTTGAGCAGATTTAATACTACCCTTTTTAGGAAAATCCGTTTACCTGATGTTTTGTAAAGGCATTTTTAAAGTTTGAATAACAACTTGGGAATTTTCTATAGGAATTAAAGTGGGTTTAGGGTAATCACATTCTAGGCTACTTTAGTCTTACGACATTGTGGTTAGTTAACGCTACTGTACAGTTCAGAGCCCTTTTCAAGTAGAAGACCTCATCCTAGTCAAAATCGAAAATATCGAACAGTGCACCCTAAATAGTTGACTAATTCAAAAGTAGGAAGTTGACAAAGGTTTTAAAAACCTGTTTTTATTCCCGTTCTGCACCTTGTATGTCTCCTTTCCTCTTGCTCTTTGCAGTATTCTCTCCCTTGCTTGCAACTGCCCAGGTTTACTCCTTTGGTCCCCATCCTTATTAATGGACATCATCCCACTTGAAGCAAAACCTTGTGTATCCACAATTTTCTCCCTGCATCTTCATCAGCTACTTAGGTTAATTTTGTATTAAAAGTAAGCAGAAATGAAAAGTTGGTTGAATAGTGAATTAATAGTGCAGTCACAGTTTTCTAAAGGTGACTGAAAGAACAGTGCAAATTTTCAGAAAACAGGGGTTTCAGTACATTGTGGACCTGCTCAGGAAACTCTCAAATACACACTTCAGTGTTCAGGGGCCTCTTGTTCTCATGTACAGTATTACTGTAGGAGACTCAGGTTTCAGTTTCATGGACTGTAAAATGGATACAGAGTCTTTCTCAGAGTGCTGAAACAAAATTATGAATATTCTATGTAACTTAAATCTATTAAATGCCTTTAGATTTTAAGTATCACTTCTATCAGAACTAGAATTAACTGCAGCTCAGTGAATGCTGTTGTACTGTAAAATGAAAGCTTGCATTTGATCAAACAGAGGAAGAGTAGAAGTAGAATATTAGGGTGTTTATGGCCACAGGAGCACTACTATGTTTTAAAGTTGTCAGTTCTTTAGTTGAAAGTATTTCAGAGGTTTTTTGTATCTTCCTTTCAACTCCCACTCCCTTACAATATCACTTGAAGGCTCCAGCCAAGATTGGGGCCTCATTGTGGTAGGCACTATCCATATATATGACTTGTCCACACTCATAGTGCATCTTGTTTATAATACATGCTAGCTAACACAAAATTAATCACCACTTAACATTCAGTGTAGACAAGGACTGTTGTATTTTTGAATGTCAGCTGGTTGATGTTGACCCTAGGATCTAATGTATCTTCTCACGTATTTTAAATTCTCTTCAAGATACCAAAGGATAAAGCGCATCCTATAATCAAAGTTTAAACTTCTGAAGAGCAAATTATGAAACTCCCCTTGTTTATCTTCAGGGAGCCTGACGAAGGTGGTTTTTTTGTGATCTGGTTAGAAACTCCTCTAGGATTGTTCCCTTCCTCCCTCACTCTTAAGCCCTTATCATTCATCTTCACAAGATATTTCAAAGGTGTATGCGTAGAGAAATTTTCACATGGAAAACTAAGTTGATGATAAATTAAATTCTGTTTCTATTGTTTGAACTTGATTTAATTTAAAACACTGAGATTATACATTCATTGTTAACTGTGTTTAACTGGATTTATTACTGATTTTCCTCCTCTTTCCTTTTAAGCCATATAAATGGTTGACTAGTTACAAAAAGAGGATTTTTAAACATTCTGGTTTAATGACAAGAACCTCATGCAGAGAGCTAACATTTAAGTTGGCAAAGTTATTCTTCTATTAGGAAATTACTCATTAGATCAGTGTCATGGGGAAAGAATTTTGCTATATAAAAAGGGAGAAGTTTGTATATATTTTGAAGATTGGAAATAAATAAATTTTTCTAAATCTTAAATTTGCTTTAACTTATTAAAAATCAGTAATTTTTGGATAATTTCATTGGGACTATGACTTCATTGTTTTTTATGCTACAGAGCGTTGAAACTTCCTTCTGTTACATTGAGATGAGTCACGGCTGTTCAGCTTTATGTATTGGAGTTGATGGTTATAATATGGCTCTATTTGTATTACTTGTATACTAATAATTTCCCTCCTTTTTTTGTAGATAAAATACAGATTTTTAGTGAAGATAATGAGAACAACAGTCACTTCATCTACAAGAATGCTGAAGATGGTGGTAAAACCAATGCTGAAACCACAGACATTTCTGGATACAACATAGAAACCAAGTACTCACATGACTCTTGGGACTCCTGTATTGGGAAAAGGTCAGACTCTCCATCAGAAATGTCTCAGACCAAGGGGCCATTAAGAACTCATTTGTATGACTGGGAGGATGAAGTTGAAGACTCCACAACTGGAGAGTATATGTTAGATTTTGATAGTGAACCTTTCTCAGAAATTAAGAACAAGGATGACGAGTTTGATAAAGAAGATATGGAAAATCCAAAGGAAGCCATTAGTGAAGAACTTGTGCAAACTGTTCTTAGGCCAAGCAACTGTAGGACATATTGTAGATCCAACAAAGCAAAACAAGGGGCAACAAATTTTGATAAGCTAATGGATGGCAGTAGCCAGTCTTTACCCAAAGCAAATAATGAATCAAATAATGATGGTCTGAACCCAGCAAGAAAAGCTGCTTTGAGTAGTGGGACCAGTTTTAGAGGGACAGTTGGGCGGACTAGAGACTACACGGTTCTCCATCCATCTTGCTTGTCAGTTTGTAATGTTACTATACAGGATACAATGGAACGTATTGATGAATTCACCACAGCAGCTCCGACTGACTTGGGAGAGGCTGGGCGTCTAAGAAAGAAAGCAGACATTGCTACTACCAAGACTACAACCAGGTTTCGACCTAGCAATACGAAATCCAAAAAGGATGTCAAACTGGAGTTTTTTGGGTTTGAAGACCATGATGAAGGTGGGGGAGATGAAGGAGGCTCCAAAAGCTCTGGGAGTTCCAATTATAAAATTAAATACTTTGGGTTTGATGATTTGAGTGAAAGTGAGGATGATGAAGATGACTGGCAGTTAGCAGAAAGGAAACCTAACAAAAAACGAAATAGAACAGCACCATCTTCCTCGTTTCAGTCAAGTTCTGATAACAATGAGAATTTTTCCCAAGACACCCAATTGAGCGCTAATGCAGGTAAGCAATATTCTTTGGGATTTGGTAACATTTTAAGGCTTAAATCTACTTAATTTTACATTGTTGTAACCTGTTTGTGATATCCTTAAGATTCGTAGTGTCTTGAATTACAGTACTCACTAGTTCAGAAATAGTAGGAGTTTAGCTCCTGTTTGTGTCTGTCATGGGTGCCTGCTTCTTCATAGTTATCACAAAAATGGTTTATCTTCCTTTTAATCTCATGCCAGAGGAAAAGATTATTCTTTTTCCTACAATCAGGTTCCACCTCCTAGCATATAAACTATACTGCAGCTATGTTACTTTCCTACAGTTCTGTCTCTATGCCTGGAAGGCAGAGGTCTTTCTACTAATGCCCAGGTTCAGCCACAAGAGTTATTGGGCTCAAGACAAAACGTTCTGTGTAAAATTTTGTGCCCTGTGCTACACAAGAGGTCCATTTAAATGATCACTTCTGGATTTAAAATTTATGAATCTAGGTTCACCTTTTGAACTCGGAACTTGTTAAGGGGGGGAGGGGAAAGCCGCCTGGATTTTCTTGCTGGTCCCTTCTACCAGACTGACACTACATTGAGGAAGAAGGGACAGAGATTTGAAGGAGCAGGAAAGGAAAGCTGTGGAGGTCCTTAGCATTAACAATCAGACCCCTCTACTGGAGATCAAGGGGTTAATGGCTTCTGTTCCCAGTTTCTGCACATGAGCTGGCATCTCCCTTTTTCTCACAAATACAAAAAATATATTTTCATTGTTTGGGTCAGGATTTGGAGAGCACTGGTGTCCGGTCATTTATTTATTTTTTTTATTTTATTTTTTTTAAACCAGGCTGTCTTTCTGATAGTCTATGGCCCCATCTGATGAACAAATTTAAACTTATCAAACTTAAAGCTTTTTGCTGATATGCTGAATCATTTTGAAGACAGGGACAATCATATATACCCTTACAGTTTAGACTGTCCTCTGCAAAGGAGGAATCATCCACAAAATATAATCAAGGCATATCATTTCATCTGTTAGCAATAAAATAGACACTGGACAGACTGAGAAGCACAGATGTGACGATTTGTTTCAGGAAGCTTGACATGCAGCAGACCCTAAGACACTACACGTTTTTCAGAGCTCAGAGCACTCAGATTTTTCCTTATTGAATCTTCAGGGTCATAATCTCCTAGAGATCTCAAACATTTTAGTAAGTGTGAATGGAAGTGGAGTATATCTTTCCCCTCCAACCTATAGCAGGAGACAACATAAGGATTTCAGAACAGTAGAATGTGGCTTAGTTTTTCCTTCAGACACTAAAAGTGTGAACTACATTGCTTAGCATTGTTGTCATCTCATAAAGGTATTAACTCTAAAGCTTAGTGGTACTTGGATGTGAGATTTACCTGTTCCATTGCTCATCATTTGAGCAGGGAGAAGCAGACGGGAGTGAATCTCAATGGGGTATGGACACTGAATATTGTTAGAGAATGAAATGCAGAAGAAAGAATGTAAGGGAGATAAACAGGAGGGTGAAAGAGGAAGAAAAAGATAGGACCACTGGTGTTTCTGCACTAAAAGTGAACATATTTTGCCACTGATATAGAACAAGATAAGGTACTGGGGGAAAAAATGCCCCATACTGCAGACAGACTATATTACACCCTGACTTGGTGCAAAGCTCCCATTGGCATCAGTGGGAGTTCGCTGTGAATTGAAGGCAGTATGTAATATTGAATTTTATACCCCAGTTAACAGCATATTTAAAAATTGAATTTGGCTCTCTACCGAACCCATGCAACACTTCTACCATGCTCCAGCTTGGTTCCTGATCTGTCTAAACATAAATGCCATTGGTTTTGTAAGACTTCAAACAAAAATCTGTGCCAAATTACACAACCCTAGAAAATATTCTTAGAATAACATTCCGACTAAGTGGAAATGCACTATTCCTTTCAATTAACGTTGACAGATGGAAGGAAAAAAAACTTACATGCAGTACTATAAACTTAAAGGTCTCTGGAGTTATTCCACTGGAAATAAGATTTAAGGTAGTACAAAAGACTATAAACAGGCAATATTAGTGCAAAAAGGATTCACAGTGAATCAGGATGTTTTCCTGAATCAAGTCCCTTCCAGTTATTACTCTTATTCACTTCTGTACCTGAAGAATTGGTCCACCTAAGGGCAAAAAACACTAATGGATAAATCTTCCAGGCTCCAAATTTCTTGTCCTTTCCGTAGAAACAATGTTTTCCAAACTCTGAGGCATTCTGGAGTTGCTTTAAGCCTGAGATCGAGTATCTCTGCTTTGACTTCCAGTTAAGAATTCCATCCTGTCCAGTTCTTCAGTTGCAGCCCAGGATGAGAGGCAGTCTAGCACCAGAATGGAGAAACCTGCTTTCACTCCCAGTTGTCCTACAAAATTGCAAAAGAAAGATGCTACCTGATTAACTTCACCAGCAAGAAAGTAAACAAATTGTTTGCTTTCACTAAACCCAAAAACCCATCATGTTAAAACAATGCCAATAATATTTCAATGGCCAAAGTACAATGTAACTTTATGAAGGCAGTGCACCTAAAATGCTGATTACCAGGACGGATTGGCTACACAGGTTGAAAATCAAAAGAAATGGTCTCTCAAGCAAGAGGAATTTTAGTTACTCACTAGGATAGGCAGGCCTTAATCAAGAGGAATTTCAGATTCTGAGATTAAGAGAAAAATGAAACTAAGCATGCTGTCTCACAACTATGGAATTAATGTCTATTCTTTTGTCCTTCCATAGATTCTACGAAAGAGAAATTCCTGAGTTTTGGAAATTCTAATACTGCTATAGGAGTATTATTCAGCTTTTATTTTCCATTTCACTTTGTAAGAGTGTCTCTTGAAGATTTTCTTTCTCTTCCCCATATTCCAGTTTCTCAGTTTGTTCTGGAATTTTGTGAATTGCAGTGGTCCTTCAGACCATACAGAGAAGTAAGAGAAACACTCATTTGGGATTAGGAGGATTCACATTTCCCAGGGACACTTTTCCAAAGATGTGTGAGAGAAACAGCCTATGAAAATAGACCTTACATAAAATTGAAATCATACATTATATATGTTTTTACTTGAGATGCTTTGAAGAAACTTTCTATCAAGATGAAACTTCAGGAGATAAGCTTTTTTGACTGATAGCCCAGTTCTAAATGTTACTGTAAACTTGTCATCTTCCTCAAAAACAGGAAAAGTTGTTTGTAAATTGGTTCAAATTCAAAAATGTTGTTTGCTTGCTGAGCGAGTATTGCTAAGAACTTTTAAAAAATACTGAACTTTCCATCAGTGGTGACTCATCGCCTCAAGCAAGATCTTTTACCATCATAACACTGTCAGCTTTCTCAGAGATTTTCATGTTTAGATTTTTGATATTTTGAGAGCAGGGAGTGTCATAGGTTTCAGTCTCTGGTATGTAAACTCCCAAATATTTTAAAAATCAATTAAATGAGACTTTTCCAGAATTGACTGGCTAAAGATGGCCTAACTTAAATTTCATTGGATGAAGTTGTGTGGTTCCAAGGTAGGCATTGTGCCTGATTTGTCTGAAGACCGAGGGAGAGCTGTGCTACTAAATAAACACAGTTTGTAAACTATAAGAATCAAGGGAAGAGCAGAGGAAGTTTTTGCCTTTTGATTTAAATGAGCTGTAGAAAGGCGAATGTTCCTTAAATCCTAAGCTTGGCCACCTTGGGGAGAGGAAGTAGAGACATCGACAAATGGGCTACTCCAGCCTTTGACCAGTCTCTCTGCATATGAAGCTGTTCCACTAGTGTGAAGTGCTGTGTCGGCAACATCATCTGGTTTCTGGACCATAGTCCTAACTTCTGCTCTGCAAGAGTCTAGAAGACTGCAAGAGCTGAGGAGTTTTATCTTAAGATGTCTTTCCCCTTTTTATTATGTAGGAGATTGTCCCCAGGTTTATTTTTTTAATTATTTAATTTTAAGATGAGGATGTGTGTGAGAGTACCTGTAAAATCCACCCAGGGAAGGGGCCAGAGAGAAAGTCCTTCCTCAAGTCTAAATAGCCCTGAAAATATCATTTAATGTAACTACTCCTTAATGTTTTGTATCCTAGAAGACCTAATTTCAGTAACTGAGAGTTGTCAAACTTCCCTTTATCAAAGGTGTTGTGTTAGTCAGAGATTACATCATCTCTTTTGGTGGGTAGATAATGGGAAGGACTAACCATCACAAGAGAAGGAGGCTTAATTGGTTTTGAGATTGTGGTTCTGATACTGATTTGGCCACAATACTGAGTTTTAACCTGCTCTAAGTCATACATTTTATTGACTTATATAGATTGTTTAGTCAGGAGTGACAGCTGATGGCAGCAATCTTGTTAGCTTTCTCTTTAGAATTTACAAAGATTGACTATTTCTAGAACTAATCTGCTGATTTAACTCACTTTGTGATTTAATTCTAGTCCAGTGCTGAGGCTAATTGGTAGACTTGACCTTGATTTCGTACTTAACCAACTAAACAACTAAACATAACTATGATTTTAACATTAATAACAACTTAGCTATGGTGAGATATTCCTTAAAATTTCTAAAAACATACTATCTCACTTATGTTAGTAAGCAACAACTAGTCATAAATCCTTGATGACCAGTGGATATTACATTTTCAACCTGAAAGTCCAACTAGTTTTACCCAATTATATATTCTTAACTGCAAAATATTGGTGATACTTTTGCACTGCATAACTGAAATAATCTGTAATTTAAGTCTGATTTGTGTAACAGACTGTATACCTGCACCTGTTTAGATATTGAATATAGATAGTAATGTCAAACATGTACAGTAACTTTTAGTAAACACATCAGAAAAAGTTTCCTTATTTGCTGACATTGACAGGCACTAGCTTGGTGGGCTCCTTGAATACTATCAACTGAAGTCATCTTGAAGAGTGAATGAAAACAATCACAAACTTCAAAATGCACTTAATGGAGCACCAGTAAAAAAAACCAAACAAACAAACTAGTATGTTGGATTTTTGATAAATGGATCAAGGAATATGAAATGCAGATGAGTTAGTTTTTCTTTGTCTAACTAAATGCAGTTTGAAATTGAGTTGGATCTCTTAAGATGACCTAATTAGGCAGTATTTGGCTTGCTTTTGATGTTTATCAGATTACCTAAGAAATTGACACCCTTTCAGATCCATTTACTGGTTATGTAGTTGCACAGAGAAGGTATGACAACGTGATCATAATCAATGCCATTAGAATACATCTGTTATCATGGAATCCTGCTGGTATGAAACTCAGTGCATGCTCAATAAGCCAGCCGCGGTAGCAGCACTGCAGGCTTAATGCTTGCTTTTTTTGCTTCTATTACTATAGCTATGATTGTATAATTGCCTACCAAGTGGCAAATCAGTTTTTTAATGGCACATTAGGCTCATTGATTCCCTTGGGCTAATGATGAATTTTAAGACTTTTGTATTATTATACCATAATGAAAAAATATTCATAGAATCGTAGGACAGGAAGGGAGTTTGACAGGTCTTCTAGTCCAGTCCCCTGCACTCAAGGCAGGACCAAGTATTATCTAAACCATCCATGACAGGTATCTGTCCAACCTACAATACTGTATTATTGAAGGACTTAGATCTCTAGTAGAGTGGAATTAGAATTGTTTCAAATAAGATTATATTTAAAGAAACTATTTTGCATGTATCAATTTAACAATTTTCAAAAAGCATCTGAAAATGTTACTGATCTCTACATGCATAGTGAGTTCAGATACATGTATCATGGAAAACATATTGCCTAGTGTTCAATACTTGGTGTGTGGGTGTGGAAAAGCAACAGTTGTTTAATAAAAGCAACTGATTCAGCATGTTTTACAGTTTATGTATTATAGTTCTAAAATATGGGTAGCTCACTAGGAATAAATCCATGATTAGTTGTTTTTATTGAAATTATATCAGTTTAATTTTGCTTTCTCTGTTCCTGCATCCCCTTCCTAAGTAAAGTCTGTGATAACATCTGGGTAGCACCAAATCAGAGAAGATGTAGACTAGTTTCCAAGCCTTTATGCTTAGGACACTACACCACAAGTGAAAATTCTTGACTCCTATAGACTCCAGCTTGGAGAGAAGGTCATATCAATTAATTTTGGAGGTCTTCAACTAAAACTTTGAGTAGCAGAGGGATCTGCACAGCAGAGACCAAGTGTACTGAAAAGAGAACCCTGGGACTACTGCCAACGGATTCCTTCCATCCACAGTGATGGCAGCACAATTTTTCTCACCTATTTTCAACAGGTTATATATTAAGAGGGAACACCACTAGAAATAGTTAAAACATTCAAAAGTACATCCACTATACTTCAGAGTAATATCTGCTTTCCTCTCAAAATTGAGGTATGAACATAAATTTGTATAAAAGGTGAATTTAAGTAAAGCAATTTTTTACAAAGCTTCAGATTAGTGACTAATTTAGAAACCTTGCACAAGAATATAAACTTGTATGGTCCTAAAGTGTGGAATTACTAATTCCCGCACTGAGTCTGTGCCAAAAAAACCTGTCGATATGAAAGACCAAAGTCAGTTTTGAGGTCTGGTATATGAATTCTGAAGTCACTCTTAATTGTTAGTTTTCCTGTAGTGTACGTTTGTTTCCAACCTTTGCCCATTGCAAGGTAATGTACTTTAAAAACATTGACTATCATCTTGATTTATTTCACTTCTTTTCCAGTATACCTTCCATTGATCTTGTGAAATATTAGCTTTATGAAGAACTTAATTTCTGCTATTCTAACAACCTGTTAGAAACAGTATAAATTCTTTCAAGATTGGTTAACCTTTTCAAATATAGGTCTTGGGACAGAGTTTGGGTAAAAATTTGAAATGAAAATTGTCTCATTCAATAACAATTATAAATTAAAACTCTTTCAATATGAGGTTTTTGGCAAATGTTTAAATATTGTATTGGGGTCTCAAGCAGTTTCAAAAATGAATATAAATTTGAGAATGATTAACTAATGTATAATTTCAGCACTTGTAAATGCAGCAGTCTAGGTACAAGAAACAAGATTTTGTCAAAAGTGGTTAACTGCTATAATATCTTTTCATTATATTTACCTTTACAGATCTATTGGATTTTTCAGAGGATTCATCTGGTATACCTGAAGGCAATAAGAAATCCGCAAGTAAACAAGGTGATAAATCTAAGGAAAACACCAGGAAGATTTTCAGTGGGCCAAAGAGGGTAAGTGGTATAATGAACTTAGGCACACTTTGTTTTGTTTTATTCATCACTGTGGTGTTAAGAGCCTCTTGTAGTATATGAATGGTAGGACTGGAAAGGGGCCCCAAGAGATCATCTAATCCAGTCCTTTCCATTTAAGGCAGGACAATGTATTATCTAGATTATCTCTGACAGGTTTTTGTCTAACCTGCTCTTAAAAATACCCAATGACTGAGATTCCACAACCTCCCTAGGCAATTTATTCCAGTGCTTAACTACCTTGACAGTTAAGAAGTTTTTCCTAATGTTCAACCTAAACCTTTATTGCTGTAATTTAAGCCCATTGCTTCTTGTCCTATCCTCAAATTGTTCTCCTTAATCTTTCTCCCTCCTCCTTATAACAACCTTTTATGTACTTGAAAACTGTTATGTTCAGTCTCCATCTTCTTTTTTCCAGACTAAACAAACCCAATTTTTTCAATCTTCCCTCATAGGTCATGTTTTCTAGACCTTTAGTAATTTTTGCTGCTCTTTTCTGGACTTTCTTCAAATCATCCACGTCTTTCCTGAAACGTGGTGCCCAGAACTGGACACAATAATTCATTTGAGGCCTAACCAGTGTGAAGTAGAGCTGAAGAATTAATTCTCGTGTCTTGCTTACAGCACTCCTGCTAATACATCCCAGAATGATGTTTGGTTTTTTTGCAACAGTGTTATGCTGTTGACTCCTATTCAGCTTGTGATCCACTATGACCTTTTGATCCCACAGTACTCCTTTCTAGGCAGTCATTTCTCATTTTGTATGTGTGCAATGGATTGTTCCTTCCTAAGTGGAATGCTTTGCATTTGTCCTTGTTGAATTTCATGCTATTTACTTCAGACCATTTCTCCAGTTAGTCCAGGTCATTTTGAATTTTAATCCTATCCTCAAAAGCACTTGCAACCCTTCCCAGTTTGTATCTCTAATCTTATCCCATTTGGTATCTTAACCTGGATGTGGACTTTGGATGCAATATTTAATGCATCTTAAAATTATTATAAAGCACCTAGGATTATTCAGTTATTAAACAATTTGATTACCTGTGTATTCTGGTATTCTTTTGAGGTCTTTTTTTTCTGGATTGATGTCACTGTGTTTTAAGGACCTATCTTTGACTTTAATATTACAGTACAAAACAGTTTCCATTATAATGCCCTTTTTCATGTACTCATGGCTTGAGATTTTTAATATTTGGGTGGCAATTTTTTGTGTGTTTGTTGCCTGAAGGTATTCTTCTGTTTCAGAAGGCTAAAGCAAAACCTCTTCAGTTATTGTGCTGAGTTTGGGGGAGTGGAGAAGAGACTACTTTCCCTGTTATGGTGCTTATTTATTAAAAAAAAATGTTTTTAGTCATGCTTTTCTGAGCAGGGCTATGGAAATAAAGATAGAAGCTTGAAATGTAGCATAGATTTTGTCCTCAGTTCTTCTTGTTTTGTTTGTGTGTCAAAATTACCAATTAAGTTTTTAATGAAAAAATCACTATTCAGAATGCTCAATAGGAATCTCTTTTAGCAGAATCTAATAAAACTCAACTTCTTTTGCAACACGGTGTACATTTTTCTTGTCCAGTTAGTTACTGTATTGAGTATTTTGGTTTCTGAAAATACACCTGGAAACGGGAGTTATCTGTATGAATAGATGAAACTTTAGAACAGTGAGAGTTAATAGCTTCTATTAATGAAGGTCCCATATCTCCTGACTTTCAAGATGTCTTTCTAAGGCCTCAATCCCTTGGCATATGCTCTTTTTCTCCTGAGGAGTTAATGTTATATTCATAGAATCCTAGAAATGTAGGGCTGAAAGGAACCTCAAGAGGTCATCTAGTCCATCTCCCTATTAAGGTGTAGGACCAAGTATATTTAGACCATCCTTACAGGTGTTTGTCTAACCTGTTGTTAAGTCTCCAGTGACTGGCATTCCACAACCTCCTATGGTAATCTAGTTCAGTACTTAACTATCCTTTATAGTTAAAAGTTTATTCTAATCCCTAACCTAAATCTTCCTAGCTGTAGATTAAGCCTATTACTACTTTTTTTTACCTTCAGTGGACATGGAGAACAATTGATGGCCATTTTCTTTATAACAGTCCTTAACATATTTGAAAACTGTTATCAGGTCCCCTCTGTCTCCTTTTTTCAAGACTAAACATTCACAGTTTTTTAACCTTTCTTCCAAGGTCAGATTTTTCTAAAACTTTTATCATATTTGTTGCTTTCCTTTGGACCTTTTTCTTAACTGCATCACACTGATGGTTTGTAGTGAATGTGTGATCAATTATAACCTCCAGATTCTTTTCTGCAATACTACTGCCTAGACAGTTATTCTCTATTTTCTACCTGTGCATTTGATTTTTCTTTCCTAAATGTATTGTGCACTTGTCTTCATTAGATTTTATCTTGTTGATTTCACGCCAGTTGTTGCAGTTTGTCACTGTCACTTTGCATTCTAATCTTGTCCCCCATGCACTTGCAACTTCTCCCATGTTGGTGTCATCTGCAGATTTTATAAGCATACACTTTCTCCATTATGAAAATATTGGATGGTACCAGACCCAGGCCAGATCGCTATGGACCCTATTTGATGCATTCCCCTTCCCTATCCCACTTGGTTGAACAGCAGACCATTGATAACTACAACTTGAGTATGAACTTTGAATTAGTTGTGTTCTCACTTTTATAGTAATTTTGTCTAGATGCCGTCATTTTCTCCAAAGTTTGGCCTTGTCTACACTAGCACTTATGTCCGCAAATCTTTTGTCGCTCAGACAGAAGACACCTGAGCAACGTAAGTTTTGCTGGCATGAGTGCTCATGCGTACAGCACTGTCTGTGGGAAATGCTCTTCTGCCAGCATAGGTAATGCCACTCATTGAGCTGGTTTTATTTATGTGGACGGGAGAGCTCTCTCCCATCAGCATAATGAGACTACATGAGTGCTTCTGTTGGCAAAACTTGCATGATTCAGTGGTGTTTTTTTCACAGCCTGAGTGACAAAACTTTTGCTGACATAAGTGCTAGTGTAGGCAGGTCCTTTTTATTTTTCAGATGACAAATTTATTAAATAACATACTTATCTTTGTGGACTATCCACTGCCCCAGATGTACTCAGTAAGGAGTATGGAAGACAGCACAACTG
Source organism: Emydura macquarii macquarii (assembly GCF_026122565.2). Classification (NCBI taxonomy): domain Eukaryota; kingdom Metazoa; phylum Chordata; order Testudines; family Chelidae; genus Emydura; species Emydura macquarii. Next base: position 3,995,643 of record NW_027131527.1, read on the forward strand.
GGAGGGAAGTACACTCATGGGAATGTAGAGGGCAAGAAGGAATGGAAAGCTGGAGTTATATGCACATCAACTTTGCACTGCTCCATAGTGGTAGAAAGCAGCTAGAGCATAGTGATGACTCTGACCCTAAAAGTTAAAATAAAAAACATTGTTTGATATTGCGTAACTTGATTAGAAATACTGCATGGTAACATTCCCGTGTTTGTGTTTACTGTTGATGTATGAAATTTTCAATTAAAAATAAAATGCTCAGCAAGTACATTGAATACATATCAGTAATTAAGGGTAGAATACCTTACAGTGATGTTGTAACTTTCTCTATGGTGTTATAAACCCAGGGAATTTAGAGTTAAAAATAAACTTAATAGAAATCCAAAAATTTAGAGTATGGAAACAACCAACAACTCCTCCTTCCATTGCCTCCCTGGTATCCTTATTCATAGACTTTTTAAGGTCAGAAGGAACCATCTGATCTCCTGTACATTGCAGGCCACAGAACCTCACCCACCCACTCCTGTAGTTAGAATGCAGAATTTACTAGTGCCATTCCATTGTAATACTTTGAGTAATGCTACCAATTTGGTTATTTGCATGGTTGCACTAAAAAGCTTCTAGTGCTTGTTTTGAGGACAATTACAATATCTATAATGTATTTTACCTTAAATTACTGAAATATATATAAAAAACAGTAAACTCAATTCTAATGTAACTTTTTTTTCTGGCAATATGAAGATGGTTGATCCTGAGTAACAAATTGATATATAAAGACCTGTAAAATTTCACCTGTGCTGTCAAGATTTATTTTGTGCTGGAATTGTGGAATGTCAAATACCAAAAATGATGATTTGTACAATAGAATGACACTTTAGAAGTGATTCTTTCCAGAAGACAAGTTTGTCTCTTCTCAGGTTTACAGCATTTACACCACTGCATGGTTTAGTTTTTTCAGCTTCAGTTAACATCTTAGGAAGTTGATGAGCAAAATTTGAGGGTGTTTTCCATGTATCCCTAGGCTTGCCATAAACATTAACCCTGTTTCAAATGGAAAACTATTGTAAAAATGAAACTTAGTGGTGATCCATGAAAATTGTTACGTTGAGTAGCTGTGCTTACCTTTTTACTGAATTTCAAAATTTGACTATATATCATCTGGTATCTAGGTAGTTATGTTCAGTGAAATCTGGCCATTGTATCTTGTCTGGAATACAGTAGCATTATAGGTACGTGCTATGCAGTTTACTAACAAGGCACACTTCTTGTACTTCAGTGCTGTCACAACATGACAGGGTGGTCGTGCATTAATTTAGGTAGAATGAGTCCAAAGAGTCAAAGATGTTAACATAACCTTGAAACTGTGTAACATTAAAGAGCTTTAAACAAGGTTTGTGGGTTGTCTTAGAGACTTCAGTTTGTGTAGTTCTCTGGCAAACATGCTAAAAATATATGCTAAAGTTTGAACATTTATTGACTATGATACACCAGAGAAAAGGGGCTAAACAAGTCATAAAGCACTAAAAAACTGAAATACATTTTGGCTAAGTTTTTGTTTTACATAATCTAACTCCCTTTTTAAAAGTGAGGATATCCACTAGGGACGTAAAGTATCAAACAGTTAAATGGTTAACTGGTAAGAATTTCAGGCTGTGAACCAAGAAGGATAGACAGTAGGCTCAAATTCCTTCTGATGGAAGAAGCACTTCGCCCAGTATTTGGCTGCCAAACTGAATCGGCACCATCCACAGCCTCAGCAAGAAGCACCCTGTCCTCAACCATGAAACTCCAGCACAGGTCAAGATTCCTGGCACTGGGACCCACTTGGCACCAACTTCCCTTGCCGCCACTGAGGAAATTAGCATTAGCAGAGCAGCACTGCTCAACATCCCTGGTGCCGTTAAAGAAGGCGGGGAAGACAGATGGGTCACTCCCTGTCTAAGAAAGCATGACAGGTGAGATCTGTGCCTCGGGGCCTTGCCATGGGCACCATTTACTCTGGCTCAGACTGAAGAGCCGTCGAGTCCGGTATGTCGGGACTCTTTCTGGGAGGGGGCCTTGTGGGGGACTCTACCCTTGTTCCCCCCACTACATCTGAGGCATTTGAGGCAGCAGAGAGCCTGATATCCCTCCCAACGCCTCTCCCTCCCTCCTCTCCCCCAACCCCCAGAACTGCTTACTGGGGGAACCGGCCCAGATGCCACAGAACCTTACAGGGTTGAGGCAAGGCCTAAGTATGGGGAAATAGTCTACCATGATGAGGAGATGATTCCCTTCATGGGAGACCTTTAGAAATGGTCCCTGACAACACTCAAGGTGTTGCTCTGGGTGCTCAGGGTCTAGGTGCCGGTCACAATCAAGACACCGTTTGAGCTCTTGGAGTTATCCCAGTCTTTGACCATGATCTTGGCACCGCTCAACTTCAGGGCCGTGCTCCACTGCTTGATACCTATCGGACTCATGATGCTGATCCATCTCTCAGCACCACTTTTCTTGATGCCACTCTCCATCGTGGTACCAAGACACATCATGACACTACTCTGCATCAGTTCAATGCAGATCGACATCTCAATGCCCCATAACACAACGGCACCATAAGGCACGGTGCCCCCATATTCTAGAAGCAGATCCTCACTCTGGGTTTATTGCAAGATCCTATGTATTGCGGAGAGAAAGGAGGCAGGCACTTATACCATCGTGGCTATCGCCTCAAAAGCAAGCCCCGTCACAGTGGCCAACTTAGGCCCAACAAGGCTCAATGAAAGGGCAATCTCAGTCAATGCCTCTGAGGGCAGAGCACCTCCACCATCACCCTCGGAAAGGAGCTCAGTGATGGAGGCAGAGGTGTTTGGTTCCCCATGTTGTACCGGTGGACAATACACCAGCCCAACAGGAGGTACAGGATTCTGAAGTACCCAGGGCCATATCCTCCTCCTCCCTGGATGAGGCTATATCGGGTACGACACTAGAGCCGATACAGGATAATTCTAAGTCACACTAAGAACTCCTATGGAGACTAGTTCAGGACCTCGGATTAAAAATTGAGGAGATAGAGGAGTCAACCTTGCTTCTAGTGGACAGCTTGGTGTCCTCAGGCCAGTCTAGGGTAGCCATACCACTAAATGAAGCCATTGCACAGCCCATCAAGGCGTTATGGCAAACGCCCGCTTTCCTCCAGCCCACTGGTAAGCGTGTTGAGAGGAAATACTTCGTACTTCCTAAGGGATACGAGTATCTATACACCCCCCACCACCAACTGCAGCCAACGAGAGGGAGAGGCAGGGACAAGAAGGTCCCTCACTGAAGGCGAAAAACGCCAAGAAATTAGACTTGCTGGGGAGGAAAATCTACTCCGGGGATGCCTGCAGTTAAGATTTGCAAATCACCAGGCCTTCATGAGTAGATACGATTTTAATTCTTGGCTCGCCATATCTAAGTTTAAAGAACTCTTGCCAGTGGTGTCCAGAGCTGAGTTCAGAGCACTGGTTGATGAGGTCAGCGCAATGGATGCAGCAGCCTGGGTGATTGCAACGGCAGTGGTCATGCACCCCAGTTCATGGCTTCAGTCTTCTGGTCTACCCCACGAAGTCCAGCAGACTGTGCAGGATCTCCCATTTAAAGGGCAGTTGTTCTTTTCTGAGCAAATGAACACATGCTTACATAGTCTAAAGGGCTCCCATGAGACACTGAAATCATTGGGGTTGCACAACCCAGCGCCCTCCAGAAAGCACTTCAGGCCCCAACCTCTGGGTAGCTTCTACCCACCTCACCAACATCACAAGTAGGACTCTAGAAGGAGAGGCAAGAAGGATTTTTGCAGGAGACCTCAAAACTCTGCAACCTCTTCCTTGGAGCCTGTGTGACAACAGGCAGGACAGAGGCAGAACTTTTGAGGGTGCATCTGAGTATAGCACACCAGTCAATACCCTGAATCCACTCTCCATGTTTGGGAACTGTTTTTATCCCCCTTTTACCATGTCTGGTCCAGTATTACATCAGACCAATGGGTACTCCGCACAATAAAGGTAGACTATACCATCCAATTCAATTCCTGTCCACCCCTCCCCTCCTGTTCCTCTTCAGGGACACTTCTCACGAGAGACTTATCACAAGAAGTGCAGTCCCTCCTAAAAGTAGGAGCGGTGGAGGCGGTCCTGACAACTATGTGACTGAACAAACTAGAATGAGCTTGCTATCTATCCTTATGGGGATTAAGAAGCAGTCATACAGGAGAGCGTACCTCACAAAGTGGAAAAGGTTTACGCTATGGGCAGTGTGAAAAGGTATCCCCCAGGCAAAATGCCTCCCCCTTATTCTGGTCTACCTACTTCATTTGAAAATGAAAGGCCTCGTGCTTTCATCCATAAAGGTCCACCTCACCATGATATCGGTCTTCCATCCACTGGTGGATGGTCGCTCGGTCTTTTTTAACCCGATCTGTTTGCGGGCTCTCAGCTCCCTTTTCTCCCTATTTTAAGTAGGTGGAGATGCTTGTGATGAGGATGCACTCTATTGACCCAAGGAGGACAGTGGCTGTAAGTCAGTCTGTTAGGTTGACTTATTTTTCTAGTGTAGACAAGGCCTTAGTGGGGAAAATCTGCAGATCCAGCCCACTCTGAACAAGGATTATTGTTCTGAAAGAGATTTCAAGTGTCATCTGTCATATGGTAGGTGGTGTGGAGTTTGAAGTTCCTCTGTAGGAGAAAGTGTTGATGAATCTCTTATTCTATCTAATTAGCTGTGAAGTAAACTTTTTTAAGGGTTTAGCTGTACTAAGTAACGTTAGAAGTGTTGAAGCTGGCTGGGTTTTTAGGGTTGTGGCCACGCCCAGCCTGCTATCTTGACAGGTCTGGTTTCTGTCTCCAAGGAACAAGACCCATTATGATTAAGGATACAATTCTGTCACGGAGGTCGTGAATTCTGTTTCCGTGACTACTTCAGAGGCAGGGCTGGAGCAGCAGCAGTCAGCCCCAGTAGAGGTTTGTTTGTCTACCTCTCTTACCTCTCCTACACTGCCCCAAAGTATTTTTAGTAAAAGTCAGGGACAGGTTACAGACTTCTGTGAATTTTAGTTTATTGCCCGTGACCTATCCCTGACTTTTACTAAAAATACCCGTGACAGAATCTTATTTTTAATTATAATTGATCTGCAGACTTTCTAACTACAAGAAAGCAAATTTTCAGGTAAGGCAAGATAAATTTTCCTTTTCTGCTTTTTGGTAGTGAAATATACTGAGGTTCATAACCATGACAACAGTTCAATAAGAAATGTTTTAGTTCTTTGAGTGCAATGATCAAGATGAGATGAAGTAAGGACAACATGCAATCTCCTTCTGGGGTATTCTCTCTCTAATTTGCTTAGTCAGATGTGAAATGTAAAAATAGATTCTGGTTAGTGATTTTAAGTTAAGGTATATTCCAGATCAACATTTTCAAAAGTTACTAATTATTTTGATTGTCTCAATTTCTGGTTGTCCAAACTGAGACACCTTAAAGAAGTCTTACTTCAGAAAATGCCAAGCACTTGCCCTCTGACAGTCCCTTTAAGAGGTTTTAAGTTGGGAGCTCAAAAGTCAGTCAGTTTTAGAAATCTTAGCCCTTATCACTAAAATGTGTTAATAAAGGCATGGTCTTATTTTGTCATGTTTATTTCATAATGCTTTCAATTAACATTAAGGCAGAATGTGTCTTAGTTTAAAAACTACCATTCCTTTGCACATGGAGCCTTTCATTAAGGATTTCAAAACATTTTAGTACATGCATGGTGCATCTGCAGCTGGGTGTATACATTGTCTTTCCCCGTATGAAGAGTGGTGAAAGGCTGTGTTCTCTCTCACACACGGGTTGCAGTAACGGTCACAGAACTTGTTACTATTCAGTGATCTGGAAGGAGTTTTGTTTTCCCTCAGGCCGCTTACTTGAGCTGAGCACTGTAACCAGGATTTTCTCCATAAAGCAAAGCACTTAATTAACTCTTTTCCCAGTGGTATTGATAAGTAGCTATTGATAAGTTATTTACTGTAGCACCCACAGGTCCAGATCAAAATGAGGACCGCATTGTGCATCTCTGTCATAAAACAGACAAAGCGGTCGGGGGGGAAGGGGAGGATAAGTATCCCATTTTTATAAACTGAGATACAAAGATTGATGGTTTGTTCCTGCAAAGACTTATGTGCATTTATTTGATTAAACAAGTAGTTCCATTAAAGTCAGTGGGGCTGCTCACAGGAATATCTTTAGTCACATTTGTAAGTCTTGCGTTGGGGCTTAAGTGACTTTCCCAAAATCACATATGAAGTCTGTGGCCAAGATGAGAGTTTAGCCCAGAGTTCTTGAATCCCAGCTCAGTGCCTTAACCACATAACCATTCTTCCTCGGGCTTTTCAAATACATTTAAATTTCGTATCCAAATGGTACAAAAACTTGCACATTTATAGAAAGTCTTGACTTAACTAACTTTTTGTGGGCCAGTTCTGTAGCTCATATTATGTCCCTAGCATGGTCCTTGGAGGGCTACTTGAAGACTGATCCAGCAATTTTACCCTATTTGTTTAAGTTGCCAAAGATATTTATTATCTGTAGATCTAATTACATAGTGTAAAAATAAATGTATTATTACCTCTGGATTGTCTTGTTGGTCATAGACTTTCATGAATTTGTAGTCTTGAGTTTGAGTCCTAGTATTAAGGTTTTTAGGCATGTAAACCTTTATTTCAAGGATTGAGATTTCAGAGGTATCATTCTGTTGCCACTAAGCAGATTTGCCATGACAAGAGTTCAGGTAACTTCTTTACATTAAGATTTGTAAATGTCATTTAATTCGGCAGTACTTCAAAAGGAATCCTAATTGGTGGAAAAGACACACTTCAAGTGTTATTTTTGTAAGTAGGTGTACCATTATGCAGGTGGCAAAGATTTTGTTCCTATTAATTCATTTCATTAATTCATTTCAGACTTTGAAATACTGTGTGTAGTCATTTGAAACGACACAATATATAGCTTCAGGTAAATGAGTTTGTGGTGCTATGGATATGTAAACAACTATATAAATGTAAAGTACAGCATGCATGCTGGCACATTTGTAGCTCAGCACTATTATTTAGTTCACCTGTTCAGAAAACTGAAAATACATTTTAAAAACTTTCACTACTGTTTTAAATTTTCTTGCAGACATACATTGGAGTGTTTATTGTTCACACACTTTCAAAGATGAGGTTGTAAGAAATTCAGACCTTTTGGCTCCTATTGTGATTTTGTCATTTAGGTCATAACTGTTAAGATATACATGAACAACATACGTAAAATAAACCCTCAGATGCTAGAGACCTACAAATGAGAAATTAAAGGATGCATTGTAAAATCCATAACTTTCTAATTGCTTTAATTGGTTACATTTTAAATTTTAAAGCATGATGTCTAATGTTTTTCCAATAATTTATTCTTTTTCAAGTGATATAGCACATTTTCATTCAATTCTTGGTGTGCGCATGCCCACACACAGTCACTGGAAATTTTTCCCTCCGTGGTACCTTTTGGGGTGGCTTGGGCGCCCTCTGCTGCTGTGTGCCACTAGTGCTGGTATAAAGCACACAGCTGACCCTGAAACCCCTCAGTTTCTTTGCTGGAACTGCTCTTGCCTTCCTAAGTTTTCTCAGTGCACTTTACTCTGTATATTGTAAGTAGTTTAGAGAACTTATTAGTTATCTCTGTTTATCACTTTTTTTGTCTGATGCCTGTTGCCGAGGGATGCCTCAGTCACTGTGCTTCAACTGAGTCTCCTGTACTAAGGCTATGCCCCTGAGTGACCTGCAGTCAAGGTTTTTGAGGTACTTGGGGGAAGTTCATACTGGGCACCATTGCCAGATCTGTAAGGACTTTAAGTCTCAAATGATGAAGAATGGGAAGGCCAGGCTAAAGTTCCTGCTCATGGAGGAGGCATTGAGATCTCCATCTGAGCCAGGCCAGTCAACAGATGCCTTCTTACTATCCTGGAGGGGACAGCTTTATTATTGCGCACCCTTCTCTCCCCAACCAAAATCCCACTTCATCACAGAGTGTTATTAAAGATAAAGTGGAACCACGCCTGCGTTAATTAATAGCCCCCAGCATGGTCCCATTCTGTGCTCTGCTAGACCTCTCAGTATTGACACCAGTCTTGCTCCCATTACATCTGGATCTGATCTCTCAGGACTACAGTCAGCTGCTCCACCCAAATCTAAGCTCTTCTCTTTTAAAGGCCTGGAATCTCTATGATTACGTACTAGAGAACAGGTTTGCTTAGAACAAGTTTGCCAGGTCTTACTAAGATGCCACCAGGGCCTCCTGCCTGTCAAAATGGAAGCAATTTTTGGTCTGGGCTTCACAAACCAGAGTCTTGCTGATGCAGTTATCTGTTAAAAATATACTCAACTATTTGTTACACCTGAAACAGCAAGGCTTAGCAATTTCTGCTATCAAGGTCCACCAGGCCCTCAGGTGGATAACTGGTCTGTTTTTTCAAAAGACAGTTGGACTCCTCAAAGACCTACAAAGATTGTAACCTCAAGTAAGGGAGCCTGTATCCGTCCCCTTCTTTCCCCTTTCCGTCTCGTCCATCCCGTCCCCCCACCCCCAGCCTATCCCCCACCAGACTTGAACGTGGTCTTGTCAAAACTTTTATGGGATCACCCTTTGAGTTGCTAGCAACATTCTCCTTACTATTCCTCACCTGGAAGGTGTCTTTTCTAATTGCCATCATTTTTGCCAGAAGAATCTCTGAACTCAGTGCCCTCCCATCGGAGCCACCATACACAGTCTTCTTTTTAAAGATAAGTTGTATTTATATCCTCTCCCCAAAACCTCATGCAAATAAGGATGAGCAACAACTCCATTCATCAGATGTTAGATGGCCTCTAGCATTCTATATAAAAAGGACTAAACCATTTTGGCAGTCCACTTAACTGTTTGTGGCTATAGCAGACAGAATGAGAGGTCTTCCAATCTCTTCACAAAGGATTTCATCCTGGGTAGCTTTGTGTGTTACGATCAGGCATGTGTTTTGCCACCAAGTAACCTGACTGCTCATTCCACAAGGTAACAAGCAACTTCCATGGCATTCTTGGTGCAAATCCCTATTCAGGACATTTATAAAGCAGCAACTTGGTCATCAGCAAACATGGTATCCCATTACACCATCACCAACTACCCTTGAGACTGCCAAATTTGCTTGGGCTGTGTTACGATCTGTGTGTACATGAACTTCAATCCCTCTGTCTATATCACTGCTTGGAAGTCACCAAGAGTGGAATGAACATGTGCAGTCACTCGAAGACAAAATAGTTACTGACATTTTGTAACTCTTCTTTGAGATGTGTTGCACATGTCCATTCCACGAGCTTCCCTCCTACCCCTCTACATCAGAGTTTCTGGAAAAAAGGATCTGAGGGGATGTGGGGCCTACTGATTGCTTTGTGCCAGTGCTAACAGCACGGGGCAGCAGAGGGTGCTTGAGGCACCCTGGTGAGTACCACTGAGGGAAAAGTTTCCAGCGTGGAATGGACATGTGAAACGTATCTCGAAGAACAACAGTTAAAAAGGTCCATAACCGTTCTTTTAATTTGCTTTAAATGGGACCAGCAAACCTTTTAAATAGTTTCAAATTGTCTGATGTTATGGTAACTCCTGTAAGTGATACTGTATCTTTCTCTTAAATGTGCAGCTTCTTAAAACCATATGCCAAGTCCGTAAGGGTATGTCTACACAGGGATAAAAAACCCACGGTTGACCCAGGCCAGCTGACTCGGGCTTGCGGGACTTAGGCTCCTTGGCTGAAAAATTGATATAAAGATGCTTGGGCTGGAGCCGTAGCTCTGGGATCCTGTGAGAGTGGAGGGTCTCCGAATGTCTACCATGTGACTTTTTTTTTTTTTTTTAAAAGCCCTGCAGCCTAGAGCCCTGCAAGCTTGAGTCAACTGACCCAGGCCAACTGTGGTCATGCTGCAGATCTTTTATCCCTGAGTAGACGTACCTTAATTTGTGTAACAGTCAGGAAAAGACCGTTCTATAATCCAAGGTAGTGTACAACTTTAACCCTTTTCTTTCTATACTATGTAGCTGGAATACTATATTTCAGACAATTGTTTTGTGGTACTTTAAAAAAATTACATTAAATTTTGATTGATGGGGAAGATTGCTGGTTGACTGCTGCTATTTTGACTCCAGTGAGGAATCAAGCTGGGTTCTGACAGGCAAAATGCTCTCTAAACTGTAAGCTCTTTATCTTTTTTGTTGCTGTAGCTCTTTATCTTTTTTGTTGCTGGAGGATGGCATTAAGCCAGCAGTGTACTTTATCAGCAGTCTCTGACAGTGAAAGAGAGAGACAAGATGGTGGTCAGAACTGGCAGTTGGTGACAGTGCACTGCTTGTTCTAAAGGACATCCCTTTCATGTCGTAGCTATGTTTCTGGCAAATGGTGTGGCCAACCATTAGATTGAGAGTTTTGGACATTTGTCTAGAAAGTATGTCAGGATTTGATTAGATGACTGGTAATATGTTTCTTGTAGCTAAACTATTGACCTGTGCCCTTCTGATTCAGTTCATATCCTACATAGCCTGTGTTCTTTAACGAGCATCTTTTCTATTGCCTGATTAAAAATGAAGGCTGTCTTTACAACGATTTGGTAAAACCACCGAATCATATTGACTTAACTATGAGTACAGGTGCCTCTGTAAGGAAACTCCATTACATGTATTACTAAAGGGTTGACTATTTGATCATTTGGTGATGGTTTTAATTATATAGGTATAAATGGACCCAAAGCAACCACAATAAGAATTAATCGCTAATTGGTTTTTAGAACTGGATTGAGCAGGATTGTATTCAGGATTGACTGAATTTTAAATTAACTATCTGATTGATGATTGTGTAATATGAAAGTAACCTCTGCACTTCTAATTTATGTAACTGGAGAGTAACAGCTACGAGCTGTCACCAAACAATAGTGGGGGCCAACAACTTTTGTCTATTAACAGGCTAGGTAGTGTTTTATTGGTTCCATACAGTAGGTTCTATTGTTTCCCAGTTCTTCTTATTAGGTTGGTGGTGAGCAGTGTCTGATGTGTTGCCATTTGTCCCACATTCCATCGGCTGAGTGGAGGCAGAGTTGAGATCCTCCTTGCTCTGTATGTTGAACTGGTTCCCTTCCACACCTTCCATAAGCAACTATTGCTCAGAGCTGCAGCAATGCTATGAGTAGCGTTGTCTTTGTACTCCCCCACTTGTGTAGACAAAAACATTATTAGCTGCAGCATTGCTTGGGTGTAAGGAGAAATGGGGCAGGGAAAGCCAACACATGGGTGACAAACAAAGATCACACATGGAGCAAGAGAGCAAAGATAATTAGATATGGACATCCTCTCATCCTTTCCCCTCCCCCGCAAACCCTGCAGGATAGGGGAAATATGGGGGTAAAGGAAAATGGAAAGTGCTTTAACTTGTGGTGAGAATTGTCTATCTTTGAGCTATTAATAAAATTAACCTTTTAGGATGAGTAGCTAAAAAACTCAATTTTTTTCCTATACATTTGAAAGTGGTTAGGAAAGGAGATGCCTCACCCCACACCTTCCAAAGACAAAATAAGATTAATGCCCTTGAATAGTGTCAATGTTTGTCATTTAGAAGAGAAGAAAATTAGTCTGGGGGAAAAAAATTAGTAAGATAGAAAATAAACTTCACATTCTTCAGTGAAATATGAGATTTGCCAGCTAGAGTAATTAAGAAAACACTGAACTACGTTAGGGCTTCTGTATTGAGAAGATAGTATTTCATTTTGAAAAGTGAGTGTTCTCAGTCCTAGTAACACTATTTAACAGTTTGATATTAGCAAAATCTTAAGTGCTTTAATTGGGTATCTCTAAAACGTATCTCCCAACACTTAAAGTAACTAAACTAGGATGGGTCCTGTGTGTGTGTTTCAGAGGGGTGTAGACCAAGACTGCAGCTGTGGCTCCTGTCCTGTGGGACTTGGCTCCCTACTCCAGGTGTTGCAGCCTGGTCCACGACACACAGGATTACAGCGCTGCTCAGGGTAGGCCTGCCCACCCTCTCCTCCCCTCGATACTAAGGCGGTGGGGGGTTGCTCAACAGCCAGGCCAGATTTTGAGTTAGCAGTGCTGCCATCCTGTCTGCAAGCGGCCCAGGTCATAGCACTTGGAGCAAGGAGCCAAGCCTAGCCAGCCCTGTGGGACAGGATTTACTTCAACTGGGACAGGAGTTTTTGTGGGTCAAAGCAGGGCAGCTGCAAAACGGAGGACTGTTTGGAGGTGTACTTAAAAACAAAAACAAAACACAAACTCCAAAACAAATCAGGAGCAAACTTAGTTTGTTTTTTCCATGATATCTATTAGATACATGGCAGGGAGGAAGATCTTAGCTGAATTCACTAGGAATCCTGAAAAAAATACAAGCTAACTTTTTGTTCCAGATAAAAATATTCTGCGCTCTTTCACAGAGGGAAAAGCAAACCACTTTTTACTTCCATTGGGCACTTTTCGGGTAGAACTGAATTTATGAAATACTACTACGTAACCTGTGTCAAAGCATAGGGTTGCTAGGTTCACTGTTTAAAAATAGTCTGAGGCAGTTTTTTCCCCAATTGGTGATATTTGGCTATAAATAGTGTAATATGTGGTAGTTAAGTGTAGGCACTTTCTTTGACTTCTTGAGTATAAATAAAAAATAATTTAAAGGTGACATACACAGGAGGGGGGTGAAGTGGTGACCTTCTTTTCCCAAATGCCTGGCACAGTTTGTCATGCAGTTGCCAGAGACTCATCACTGCAGGCTCTTCTCACTCATGTGACCAGACTTTCTGCTTTCTTAGAGAGGGAGTCAGCAGCTGATAACTTATAATGTGAATAGAAATATTACTTTTGTCTTATTATAAATTGTAGTCTGAGCTTGTGACTAGCAGTGCAAGATGCAGAGTTAAGTAATTTTGGGCAACATGAAGTTAACTGGGGAAAATGCTCCACTGCATTAGTCCTTCCTTAAATTGGGAATGCCAAAATGGCAAACCATCTAAGGAGAAAACAAAAAATGTCTTGCTGTACCCTTAACCAGTCTGTCTAGGCTTACTTAACGGAGCAGATGAATGTATAAAATTCACTACTTACAAACTAGTTAGATGTGTTTTCAGGACTCCAGAAAACCATCCATGGAGCACTTGGGCTCAATTATTGCTTAGTCTATAGCTTTTAGAATCACTCCATCTACTTCATCCTAACTGCAGTTGCCAAGAAATAATCCCTCAGTAAGGGAGTAAATCAGGATTGACTAAAAGAGCCAATGGGCTAAAAACTGGCAGGAATTCCTTCAAAAGTTATTAAAAGGGAGTGTTTGACAGTGAGGAATGAGGCCTACATTTAATGGGATTTCATGTCTCTTCTAGTTTAGTTCATAACCTTCACTGGGAAGTCAATCAGACCTGACCTTTCTTACTACTATTCTCCCTTGTCTTTGCAATTTCCAACAAAAGGAAGTATTTTCCAGTCCTTTGGAACATTTCTCATGTGGACTGAGCTTCTCTCGTATTAGCTGGGCTTCTCCCTAATACGCATTGTACAGACTGCTTCTCTTAGGCCTTGTCTAAACACTAACTTGCACTGGTTTAAATAGTGGTGTGTTTTTGTGTGTAAAGTAGACATGTGGAGGAGGCAAAGCAACAGGCAATGAACTAGTAGAAAAGACAGAGAAGATAGAATGTGGGGAGACGCATGGAGAGCAGATAGCCCCGCGGCTAGAGTCAGAGAGAAAGTGAGGGACAGCATTGGAGAAAGTTAGAGCAATAGTCAATAAAAAGAGAGAGTACACTCTGAACTAAGGATGGAATAGTGAGAGAACCTCAGAGTCTAGGAGATGGCACAGGAGTGTCCCTGCCACTGCCCTAAATCTTGCTGGAAGTGAGTCTGACTCCTCCCTCCTTAGTAAGTGGAATTTTCCCAATATGTTGCCTCTATATGGAGTTAACCCTTTCTCTCCCTCTTCACCCCACATTTCCCCATGTCTTCCTCATGTCTTTCTGTGTTTTTGTTTTTTCTTTTGCTCCAGACAAGTTGTGTGGAACAGGATTAATGCTTTCTGATCATTTTGTTTTCGTTCAAAAGCATGCATCTGTGGCATATCACTGGCTCTTCCTATTAACTGCTTTCACTGGTTCTGAGATCCACATGGTGAGGTGAATGCTAGTTACTGAGAAATACATTAGTTTTTCTTCCTTCATTGACTCAAATCTGTGTTCACTAGATTCTTTAATAACATTAGGTCTTCTTTACAGGTGTCATTGGTATTCATGGAACCAATATATGTAATGATACATACTTTCATTTAGTACAGGCTGCAGTTGTGAATAAAAGTTAAAGAAAAAAAGCACTCTCCTATTTTCACATTATTTTTCATATGGAAATATCATTAAAGCTCTGCCCCTTATCATTAATAGCAGGAATAAATAGATATTAGTGCAAAGTTTATATTTGGTCATTGGAGGAATTACCTGTAAGATCTGATAGTTTTAAATGTTTTAACTATTCTGACTCGGGAAAAACTGGTTTTGCTTGAGGAAATCTGAGTCCTGGTCTACACTGTGCGGCTCTGTCTATGCAAAGTACATCAATTACGTAACTGATCTGAACGTACCTTTCATCGAGCAGCTGCGCTGTCTTCACTATGTTGACAGGAGACGCTCTCCTGTCGATGTAGCATACGCTTCTTGTTCTGGTGGAATATCAGAGTCGACAGGAGAAGCACTTGACAATCGATTGTCTTCATTAGACCCGCTTGATGCCACTGCATCGATGGCTGCGGCGCTGACTGAGCTGCCTAGACATGCCTAGAAGATTGGTGTAGACTCTGTGATAGTAGTTGAGAAAGAGAGTGAACTTTGTTATGATGCTGGACTTCAGCCAAGGTGTGTACACTCAGCTATGTAGTGCTGGTCACTTCGAACATCACATCCCCTTAAGTTGAAGCATATACATTACTTTACCATTGTGAACAGAATTCCACGCTTATATGGTACTTTCAGGAAAACATCAATATTGGTTCAAAATATTAGTTTTCGTTACAAAGGTTTTATTCAAAGACTAATACATTAAAATTTACCTTGACACCTCTTTATTGGCCTTTTTTAAAATAAATACTGTGTTATAAATACTGTTTTTATAAATACTGTGTTATAAACCTCAAAAGAGGTACCTGCTATCAATTAGTAGTACCTGGCACCCAAAAAGTGACTTTGTTAAACATCATTCCTCTACTTGTATCCAAATAGTGAGATGAAATTCACGTTTTGACCTCTTGAGATCAGCAGTCAAACTTTGTTTTTATATCATTGCTGGTAGCTGCTAGCCTAAAAGAATTATGTCGGCTGAAGAATTCACAGTATATATTGCAGCCCAACTCTTCAGCCTATGCAGTGTCAGTGTTCTGTTTTCAGGTGGTTTGTTCTCTTAGCACTGAATAAATGTCTGTTCACTTCATAAGGAAAACTGTGCAGTGTGAGCAGGAAATGAGTTGTTTGCATATTGCTTAATATATTTGTGATTTTTTTTGTTGTCTGCAGGGTAGTGGATGCACACAAGATGACCTCATGTTTTAAAAAGAGAGAAAATAGACAATTATAAAATCCTAACTTAAATAATTTAGCATGTTAGCTTATGAAATGTCTTGTTTTGGATATTAAACATATAATTTTGATGAATGATTACTGTGTGGTCTTATCAAGTACTCTAACAGAAACCAAGCATTTATCAAGCTACATGTTTATTGTATACACAATGCAGTGGTTGTCTCCTGTATCTGGAACAGTGTTTTTGTTTGCCAATAGTTGCTACCTTTCTTTTTTTGCCAGCATTTTCAGCATGACTCATGCCACTGGTTTGTATTGTCTGCTGCTGTTACATAGTGAATGTCAGGCTATGCTTCACCAGGACGTGTAGAGTGCCAGCTCTTGAAATTTCTGTTCTGAAGCTTTTGAGGGTTAGGGATTAAGTATGACCTATAGTTTATGCCATTGGGAAATGATTTTTTCAAAATGACAGCCACAACTGCATGTTATGAAATCCTTGGTATTAGTTTTGCTTTTGCACGCCAACGCATCCAAAAAATCCAAACACACACAGCCCTAGAATAATATATTTTTCACATCCTCACTGAGACATTTATATAGGTTCAAGCAGCAATTTGTCTGAAAACAGTAGCTGTCTCTCTTATAAGCAAAGAGTTACACAATTTAATGGATGAAAAAGGAGAGAAGATCTCTCCACTCTGCTCTTGAGCAAAAGATACAGCTAATACATACAAGATTGCACAAATGACAATGCCCCTATTACACAACTGTAGGCTGGTGGCACAGTCCAGCTGGGGCGTCGCGACCCTTCCTCGGGTCCAAGCTCGGAGGAAAGCCACAGCGCCTTCCTTTAGGGAAATAAACAGTGCCTGTTTACAAGTCTTTAGCCCCAGCCCCCAGCGGGGTGGGCTAGCAAGCGGTCTGGTGCCCCCAACCCTCGGGCAGGGCAGGGCAGGCAAGTAGTCTATATCCCCCCAGCCTTCCCACAGGCAGGGCTGGTAAAGTGGTCTGGTGCCCCCGGCCCTCAGGCAGGGCAGGGCAGGCAAGCAGTCTATAGGGCCCGGCCCACAAGCGGGGCCGGGCTGTTTGGGCGGTCAACAGCCCCCAGCATTCCCACAGGCGGGGCTAGTAAAATAGTCTGGGGCCCCTGGCCTTGCAGGCAGGTGGGGCCAGTAGAACTCGGGATCCTCTGTCCCCCAAATGCAGAGTGTAGCACTCCCTCCTGGGTGGTTAGGGAAGGGGAATTCTGGCCCACCCGACTCCACTGCATCCCAGCCCAGGGCCCTATCAATGGCGGGGGTCCAGCTGCAACACACTGACAGGGTTTAGCCCCTGACTCAGCCACTTGCTAGTTGTGTGTCCCTGGGCCACTTCCTCCCACCCTGTCCCCAGGTACCTGCAGGAAGCAGTCTGCTTCCGAGTCGCTGGGGTAGAAGGCGAGCAGCAGTTCCACAAGTCCCTCACCGTAGACCAGCAGCAAGTCCGGGAACTCCTCTGTGGCGTCAGCAGAGGGCAGCTTCTCCGGGTCCCAGGGGTTCCTCTGATCCACCGGGTTCAGTCAGCTCCCGGGGGTCCCTGGTGTCAGGCAGCTCCTCCAGGTCAGGGCCAGCCTCGGGGTATTTCCCACCCAGGAGTCTCGGGTGCTTGTTCCAGCTACTAGGGCCTGGCGGCCCCATCCAATCACTAGGGCCCGGAATCCAGACAGGTTTTGGATGTGGGCTTGGTGGGGCAGTTGCTCCAAACAGCTGCCGGGTCTGCTTCAGGCCTAGGCCGCAGTCTCCAAGAAGACACTGCTGCCAGAGGCAGACACTTTTTCCCTACTGGGCTGCTAGGCTGGCCTTTTATAGTTCCCACTTCCTGCCTTGGCTCCGCCCCTTTGTTGCCAGGCAGTTTGGCCTGTAGAGCCCTGTTCTGCCCATCAGGGGCATCGCAACCCTTCCTCGGGCCCAGGCTCCATGAAAGGCCACAGCGCCTTGCTACAGCAACACTAAGATTTTTTTATAAATATCAGTGGAGATAATTACAGCACCCCAAAGTCCCAAACTAGTTTTTTATAGGTGAGACAAAATCAAGTATTAATGCAGATAGGACAAACATTACAATGCTGTCACTTTAAGTCATCTTAGATATCAGTAGATCTTGTAGTATCCTTCATGTAAGTAAACTGAAAAAATGGTGGGTTAATCACTTTGTAATCCTGTAATCCCTATGGATTTGTTATAAAGACTGTGTTCTATTTTGGGGAGAAATTAGAACAGGTTCACAAATTACCAGTGCAAATAAAGTCAGTGTTGTAACAAGACTTTTCTGAGGAATCTGGCATTTTGAACTGTTTCAACAGGTGAGGTTTTTTTCTTTTCCTTGATCAATCCCTTTTAAATAGGCTTGCCTTAGCAACATCACTTAAGTATAAGTGAGCTGTTTCTCAATTCTAGTTTTGCTGTATAGTAACCTGAGACAAATCTCCAAGATGAAAGTCAGTCTGGTTTTTATGGTCACTTGGTGATGGCTCATGACTTCTTTACAGCTGATTCTTGCTCTGTGTTGCAAGGAAGAGCCCGGATGCCTGTAGAAGCAGTGGTTAAGGGGGAGCAAATATGGTAGCTTCCACTAAGACGACTTCAGTTATAAAATGATGGAGAGGGTCCAAAGCACCAGCAGAACTGGAACCAACAGCTGACAAAAAGTATTTAATTGGAAAATGGTGCTCTGGAGAGGAGAGTTGGAGCTATGCAGGAGTGAATGTACCTGGATCTGTGTTTCTGCTGAGCTGTTTAGCGTTAACATGACACATAATAACCTGGACCAGGGACTGAAGGAATCTGGGGAGCTCATGGTGAAGAATTTAGTTTGATAAGTGTACATGTACAGATTAATGAAGTACTAGAGTTATCCCTGGGAAAGTATGGCATCATAAATGGGATTATTTAGAGGTTGAGATAGCAGGTAGTCTAAGAGGCATGAATGGTCCAAGATAGGAAAATTTGAATAACACATTTTTCAGTTCAGACTCCTGGCTGGGAGTACATTAAAATGAATATTTCCTTTTGCTTTAGAGTAGCCATTTTATAGTATTTCGTTAATCCATCTGTCTGTCCTTTCTATAATTCAAAACTATTGTCACTAAGTTTCATTAATGGAAAGGTATTAACAGGATTTTACACACACACTGGAAGAAACTTCATCTGGGGAATCAGTGTTTCTTAACATGTTTATGTGAAGTGCTATTTTCCTGTAAATTAAGACCAGTCTTGCAAAGTTATGTAGAATCATGGACTTCCTTTGCAATTCCAAGATAAAACTGACTCTAAATACATTCTGTACCAAAGTGCATGTTCACGCACACTCTTTTTAGAAGCAGGTCTGTAGATTTGAATCTAGGAAACTACATCTCACATGTCTTCAGTCACAAATGACAGTTTTTGCCATATTGTGGTTATCTGTGGACTACTTTACATCAAAGTTACCGCACCTTCCTGTCTTGATTAGTAAACCAAATTTCAGAAATGTAAAACTGGAAATACAGAAGGTTACATGTCAAGATTGAATTAGAGGTGAAGGAAAATCTGCCACATCTCCTGGCAAGCTTCAAATAATCCCTTATTTTTCATGAATACCCAGTTCACTTAAACTTTGAGAAAATAAAATGAATCTCCAGAAAATGTCCAATTTTTCAGAAAATTATTTACTTGAATTGGGCTACTTCTAACAAATGATTTTTTATTATGATCTTGAAAATGAGATGTGAAAATGTGAATGTATTTTATTGGTTTTACTAGTTTTGGTCAGTACAAAGCAGTACATGTACTGGGCTCCATTTTCTTAGATATTAAATCCCAGGCTTGTAAATTCATTTTACCAGTGTCTTATGAGTAGCTTTCATTGGAAAGAATGGAACTGCAAATCAGTTATCTGCAGCATGGGATTTCATTTTTTAAAACTCATGGTTACACAAATAGCTTCCCAAATATAAGCTGGTGCAGTGTTGTCTGAGGGTATGTCTGTATATTGACGGTGGCACTGTTGGTACCTCCAGCTTAATTCTGCGAGATCGATTAAGTGGCAGTGGAAACCCACTCAATCGATCTGGAAGTTGACGCTGTTAATTCACCCCAGCAAGAATATTAATGCTGTGTTGAAGGGAGGGCATTTCCTGTTGGTGCAGCGTAGTAGGGATGCCGCACTACATAGAAATTAGGAAGTGGATGGGAGATATGCAAGCTACTCTACGTAGCTTGCATATCACCGGTTGACTCCTGCTGAATTTTGCCGGCAGTGTGGACCAAGCCTGAGTCTGCAGACAGTTTTGGGTAAGTTCCCCATGGAGGAATAGAAAGGCTTTGCAGGAGGGAAAAGACGAAGCTCCTCCCTTCTGGGAAGTAGAGGAGTGAGGGTATGAAGCTTTATTTATCTCAGAGAGATTTCAGAGAAGATGGACCCACTAAGCAAATTCCTGGAACAATGCCCCCTCCCTCCCCTTTGCACCGCCCAACCAGCAGCTGGGCCAAGAGGGGATCAGGCTTCTCAAAAGGAAGTTGCTGCTGGATCTTGCTGGTTGAATACCTCTCACCCTCTTTTTCCATGTGTCTGATAAATAGATAATTTTCTTTCCATTCTCACTAAATTTATCTCTGCTGAGGAGCAAGTTTTTTTTTTCTGGAGCAACTTATGTGGCCATGTAAGGTTATGTCTACACTGCAATTAGACACTTGCAGCTGACTCGGGCTTCTGGGGCTCGGGCTGTGGAGTTGTTTAATTGTGGTGTAGACGTTTGTGTCCCAGAGCTCAGGCTACAACCTGAGCCAGAACATCTACGCTGCAATTAAACAGTCCTGCAACCCAGGCCCTGCAAGCCTGAGTCAGATGGCATGGGCCAACCATGCGTGTCTAATTGCAGTGTAGTCATACCCCTAATCGCATAAATGAAGCCCTAGTTTCAGCTATTGTTCTTCTTTTTTCAAATCCTTTCTTTTTCCTGTCTTATTGTGTTTGATTTCGACTGTAAGCTTTGTGGAGCAGGAGCCATCTTTCTCTTCTGTAAAAAGTGATGAAAAATTGTGGTGCTATACAAATTTCAATAGTAATATAGCTAATTGGTGTACATGCCACCTAATAAAAATTTCACTTCTGACATGAAATAAATTTGTTTCCAGTTAACATTGTTCCTAACCTCCCCAAAACTCCTTAAATTTGTGATAGTAGGAAACCTACCAATGTGTATAATGCCATGTTTACTGCAACTTCAAAGTGTGTGTGCATAGTCCAATAAGAACAGGGTTTTTAGGCATAAGATTACATTACTTTTTTGGTACAAGATTTTTTTTTCTTGTGCACGGCTTCCCTTTTGCTCACTTTTTAAATTCTAAAAATAGTTTTAATACAAGAGGGAAAAGCTACTTCACAAAAGAGGGGGCATATCTAAAGGGAAAAAAAGAACATACAGTTTACTGTTTGAATTTTATTTATGAAATCAAGTTTCCAGGCACATGTAAAAGAAAACATATTAGTATATTTATCTTTAGCTGCTTTTTCCTGTGTTAAGCTGTTTTCATTAAACTTCTGAGGAAAATTTTCATTTCATGTATCTTTTTTGGTTTGTCCTGATGTGTGTATGGGCAGCAATTGGAAATAGGTCTACTAACTTTATTAACACATGGTTGTGTCAATGGGATAAGGCATTTCATTTGAGAATTTCTATCAATTTAAGATAAATGACAAGATCCAAGTAAGTTGGTTTTACATTTTTAACCCAACCTTCAGTGTATATTTCTTCTGATAAGGTGGTGTATGTCCCTAAATCAGAAGGGAGGCTGAAAATTTTATTTTAATTAATAGAAGTTTTAATGTTGACACTCTCTTAAGAGGATATTTACTTTGAAGTATGTATTTATGTTCTTCAGAAATTCATGCTTTTACATCTAATAACATGAAATGAATGTTACCTGTCATTCTTAAAACTAGAATGGTCAGATGTCAAATCAAGTTAAAGCCATGTCAAGAAATTGGTATTGAAAGAGAAATTTTAATAAAGTAAAACTCCTGTGACATTGCAATGGGAACATGAGGAAAAGAGAGAAGTTTAATTTTGAAACACTTTTTTTTTTAAACTACATATTAATAACTATAAAATGTTAAGAAATTAGATTTCTTCTTGTTTTTAAAATATGCATTGATAAGTACTAGATTTCTACTAAAAAAATATAAAAAGCAATTATTTTGTTTTTCAGTCTCCAACAAAAGCTGTGTATAATGCTAGGCACTGGAACCAGCCAGAGTCAGAGGCTCTACCAGCACCACCAGTATTGAAAACTCCAGCCATCCCAGTGAGTAGGCTTTTTTTTCTCCAAAGCTTTATCAGTTCTCCCTAAACACTGACCAATATTTGGAAATGATCAAGACAGACTGGCAAGTATAGTAGTAACTCGGAATAAGTCTAGATGGTCATGTTAACCATTGGGTATAAGAGCCAAAAGAAATTGGATCAGAGAGGGAAGGGGATTCCTGTAGTAAATTCTAAAGGGAAAAACTTACTTTTCTCCTTTTTAATATGAAAATCAAGTATTATAAATTATCTATGTGAATTGTTCTAACCAGAGTTGTATAAAACAGATTTAAGAAACAAATTTTCTGCTCTGCTATCTAGGCTATATAGGCTGAACAAATCAGACATAACAAAAATGACCACAAAAATTGTTGATGAGTGGGGAGGGTGCTAAGTGCCATGAATCATTTTAAAAAAAAAAAATTCTGAATACAGTCTGTTCAAAAGTGTGCGGTGCTTTCCGACCAGGATTGTATCAGGGGATTGTGATTGAGAGAAACAAGAGGGCTGGACAGATTTGTCAATTTTCAGTGAAGAGAATTGTGTTGTTGCTAGATTGCATTTTAGTGACTGTGAGCGTGTCTACACTAAAAACTTACGTCTATCTGTTAGGTTGACTTACAGCCACTGCAGTTCATGTCCACACTACCCTTCTTCTATAGGTAGTGCGCATCCTCACCAGAAGCGCTTTCACTGACTTAAAAGAGGCATTGTAGGGGGCGGAGAGCCTGGGTGCTCAGCTCTGTGCAGAGCTACCTGCCAGGAGCTAGGCTGCCCCTGGGTGCTGCCCTGAGGCTCTTGGCTCCTCACCCCACACAGGGAGCATGGCTGCCTGCTGGGTGGCTGCCATGCTCCTGGGTGGTGAGCCAGGGGGTAGGGGGAAAGGAAGGGAGGGGCAGCTGTGTTTTTCACAGTGGGGCGGGGGCACCCAATGGGGTGCTGGGAGCACAGGAGGTTCAGCCCAACTCCAAGCAGGGAGACTGGGTAGATCCTGGCAGAGAGTCTCAGGGCAGCACCCAGGTTCTGGGTGGATCCCAGCAGGGAACCTTGGGGGGGAGGGATGGGACCAGTCTGGGAGCCAGGAGCTCCCCACCAGTCTGGCTTTCTTGTCAATTTCATGGCTTTAGCATACAGAAGTGAAATTGACAAGAATGACAGCCAATAGCGGATATAAGTAACCGAACAAGGCTGCATTGACCTAACTACACCAACATAAGCCCTCTTGTGGAGGTGGAGTTATTGTATTAGTGTAGCAGGGCACTTACATTGGTGAGAGCAAGGCTATAGGGTGTACACTGACACAATTAGGTCAACATAAGCTGCTTTATATTGACCTAACGCTGTAGTGTAGACCAAGCCTGTACCTTTGTTTCATGTTCCGGCAACTCAAGCAATCAAAGTGTAAATAATTTAATACTACTACCCCCCTCAGCATCCATTGTTTTCACTTATTTTCCACTTGAGCTTCTCTTTTTCCACCTTTCTATTTAGAGGTTGACAACTTTAGTCCATTGGATTTGGACTCCTTTTCATAATGGAGTCTCCCTCTAATGTTAACTACATTGCCTGGGAATTTTAAGTCACTCTTTAAAAGTAACTCTTAGTTATTAGCATTGTTGGGAAAAAGGAGAAGGTCTCAGAGCCATCATTCCTTCAACAAAAACTGTAGTGAGGCACAACATTCATAAATCTAAATTGAAGCTTATCCTTCACTGAATACACTGAAACTTTGTTTGCATAAATTAACAGAGTCAACCCTGAAGTCAGCTACTCATGTTGCAGCAAAACTGATTTCTTTGTTGTCCATAGCTCTTCATATATACAAAATCTTGGAGGCCTCCAAATCTTTCTATAGTTTTTAAAATAGAGGAGTAAATAATTAACATTTTTAATCTGTCCTCTCCAGATAAGGGACAGAGAGCTCAGTGTATGGGAAAGGCTTTTCATTTCCATCAAACTTTCACTTCATGTTTGGGATTCTGGCAATCAAAATATTACTTCAGCAATATGGTAGAGGTCTGATTAGTCTCAGTCCTTTAGAGGAATTTGTTGTTGGGACAAGAAAGTGAACAAGTCTTCCACGATCCTAAAGGTCTGTGTATATATTGAGTCACTAGATGAGAAAGTGTGCTCCCAAATGTGTTTTTAGTAGCCACATTATTGGCTTTATTTTTATAGCTTATATGGCCAAGGTTTAAGAATAGCCTCGGGATTCCCCTTTGGTCTAAAAGTTCATAAGTGATTTCTGGACTGCCTTCTTATTTTTGGCAGTTACCAGTTATATGGAATGCTACTATAGATTCCATAGAATGGTGGTGAGAAATGACAGCTTCTCCAAGTGCTTGTTCCTATGTATATTCCATATGTGGGTGCGCATGTGCCTGAGACTGGAAATTTTGTAGCAAGTTGTGTCAGTTGGATCATGCCTGTGCAGTTGCTTCCCTTGTGCTCTGAACTGAGGTTGCTCAGATTCTGAGTAGGACAGGAGCACTACCAGTTCAGAGTGCTCCTGTTCAGACTGGCAACAGCACCCAGGGTCTTCACAGTGGTCTTCTCAATGTTGGCAGCCCAGATGACATGAAATTGATACACTGTCTTTCCATATCTGGACAATTGGCTCCTGATAGGCAGATCCAGCCAGGAGGTCCAGTCAGTGATACTATTCTTGCTTCATTTTCTTTCATCCTTGGTGTGTGTCTGTGGAAACAATGAAAAGTTCACTTTGATACTCTCAAAAACCATAGACTTTTTATAGATGCAACCCTGAACTTGATGTCAGCGAAGGTCTACCTTCCTATGAACAGATTCCAGGCCACAAACAGCTTGATAAGGCAGCTGACCACAGATCGCCATCAGGGTCCATCTTTCCTAGTAGGGAAAGACACACGGCTGCATATATCTATGTAATGCCATTAGCCAGGATTCACCTCTGTTGCCTGCAGGCTTGGCTCTGATCGGTTTACTCACCAGTTAGACAATATGAATACCAAGGTGAAGATGGTGGACAAACCAGGATCATCAGGTGCATTTGGGAGTCTTTCCCTCCACCCACATGGGATGCAACCATAATCACAGGTGCATTTTCATAGGATGGGGAGCCTACATGGACAGTCGCACTACCCAAGGCACATGGTCTCCTCAGAATGCCAGCATGCATATTGACCACCTGGAGCTGAGAGCAGTTTGCCTAGTGTGCAGTGCGTTCCTTCCCACTTATATGGTTTTGTCACATCCTGATAATGTCAGATGACAAAGTGGAGGAAACAAGGTGGATCAAAATCATCTTCTTCTCTGTATAGAGGCAATCAGTTTATGGAACAGCAGCAGACCTACCAGGTGCACAGAATTCTCTGTCAGACAATCTCAGCAGGGAGTTTTCCACAGACCACAAGTAGGAGATACACAATTCCATCCTGAACTACATCTTTGCCCAGTGGGGAATGCCATCCTGGGACCTGTTCACCTCACAGATGGATAAGAAATTCTCAAGAGCAGCATAAGACTGGGATTCCAGGCACCCCTTCTATTATCCTGGGCAGAGACCAGCTGAAGTATGCCTTTCCACCCATCCCCTAGCTACCTCAGTGTGATAGTTTTGGGGATGCCCAGGGCTCCAAGTCACCTTGCTAACCTCCTGCCTCCAGCAAGAGAGAGGCTTGCTTATGCTTAACAGGATATCAGCTTCCTGACACTTCCATCTATTTAGCCACCCAAACAATCTCTTCTGGACTCTGTCAGCCTTTTCTTTGCCTTGCATGTTAACAGTAGTTACACTCCAGCCCCAGAGTGCCTTTGAAATGTTCCCCCTATAGTGTTCAGCCCATATCCACCATACACACTCAGTAATTTCAGGTCTGCTGTCCCCAAGGAGACAATTTACACACAAGCTTAAGTGGTCCAACTCAGTATCAGCATTTAATATCACAGCCCTGAGATATATTTATAGTGAAAACAATCATAAGTTTATTATTAAAGATTAAGATTTAAGAGTTAGTAAGGATAATAGAAACAAAAGGTTACATATAAAACAAAAATATGAAATGCTTTTTAGAGATTAAACTTAACTTTGATAAGCTAACCATCTCTCTGAAAGCTGTCGTACATACATGTCCTTTACAGTACTTCCAATAAGGGTGGGTTGGGATCCTGTTCTCATGAATGTAATCACAGTGCCTCGATTACTTCCTCAAGTGCAGGATAAAGAGGTGTCCCTTTGCCTTCTCCTTATATCCCCCAAAATTCAGTGTTTGTTCCGAATCAGGAAGCCCTCCTATGGCCTGTGCTCTGGTGTGCTGACTTCATATCCTTTCATTGACTTTGCATGTAAATGGAGTTTGCATTATGTTGGCTTACAATGCTTAATTTACCTGTAAACCAAGGTGAACAGGTCAATACACATACTTATCATTGTGATCTTGGCTCTTGTGTAAGACCTCACAGGATATTCTTTGTGGATAAATACTATGACAGCAGTGTGCTAGATGTAGTAAGTTTTCTAGGCCTGTCAGGTGTTGCCATTACAGAACAGTGAACCTTTTGCCAGCTGGCATTGAAGGATTCTTAGGGTCATGCTCAGGTTCTGCAAAATATTTGTTACAACAGGGTTGGGGGTCATTCTCATTGCATCCAATTGGCCCAGACAGTTCTAGTTTCAAGACCCTTCTCAGAGTGCTTAACCCATCATCCCATTGGACTCTTTCTGGACCTGTCAACTCAAGAGACCGGCAGGATCAGACATCCTACCGCAGACCCTTTTCACCTTACAAAGCCTGGTATTTGGATGAGTGTCAGATCTAGAGCTTTCTTGTTGAGAATAGGTTTGACCTATTCTAAATCCCAGCATAAAAGTCTCCACCAGAAAATGCTATTGCTAGCTAAATGGAGATGTTTCTCTACTTGAACACAAGAAGACCAGTTATACCTGCTATCTCCTATCTCTCAAGATGTCGACTTACCATTAGTTCATTGCAGGTTCACCCTCCCTACCACAGCTTTGATTCCTGAAAGGTCTTATGGACTTTTCCACCAGTGGTAAAACCCATACCTGTCTTTTTGGTTATGTCATAAGTCAAATCTAGGGTTAGGCCAACAGAAGCAGCCTGATGACAGGCTGGCATTGCTGCTTAAAGCAGCATTCTATTAAAATATACAGAGTAGGTGAGGAGGAAACCTGTAATACCATCCCAACGAGACAGCCAGGAGGCTGGGGATTTGCCAGATAGCTACAGTGAAACTGGCACTCCACTCCCCATTACTTTTAACAGTCGCACGCATGTACAGAGAGTAAGTTTTGTTATAGTTTTGCATGTTGTAAAATGTGTGTGCGTAAAATATAAATGTGAATAAATATAAAACCAGTGCAGGAAGAATAGCATTAATTTGCAAAAGCATCCTATATATATTGAAGCTTCCACAGTGCCCACAACACTTTCCCTCTACATTTTCTCTTGTGCTAGGGAAGAAGCTGGGAAACCTGCTACCTGCAGACAGGAAGCATTTTCTGGGGTCAAATGGCAGGAGAGAAATCTTCTGCTAGCAGCAGCCACAACCAGAACAGCAGCCTCTAGTAACTAGTGATGAGGATTGTAGGTAATATAATTTCCATCCCAGTCATGTTGGGACAGAGGTAAAAAATAATTGTCAAACCATAGATTAAGACTAGTTGAAAGTGTGCTAATAACTGAATATAGCAACCAGCTCAGTAATGCCTGGAGCCTCCAGGAATTAAGATGGTCAGTGCATGGTAAGAGGCAACCAAGATTTTTAATTATTTTGAAAAAACAAACTTGGTAATTTTACCTATCCTGATGATCAGCTAAAGTGAATCAGTGTGCAAAAGATTCCATCTCTTCTTTTAATTTTGAAATCCTACCAGACCATATCTTTTTTTCTTAAATGAAATGTTATGTTTAAAACAACATTTAAATTATCTGGCATATTCCAAACTTGAAGAATGGTGCAGTACACCTCGGGGGTCTCAGAAAACCCAATATTTTAATTTGACAAATGCACACACTGTTCTGTTTCCGTATGTATTTAGTGTATGTTTGTATGCTCAAAACATCTGCCCATTTTAGCACTTCCTTATTGATAGGTAAGGCTATCTTCAAAGGAAACCGTTCATAAAGATGATGGAGTTTTTAAGGCTCCTGCACCACCTCCCAAAGTGATAAAAACTGTGACAATACCAACTCAGCCCTATCAAGAGATAGTAACTGCATTGAAATGTAGGAAAGAAGACAAAGAAGTAAGTATTTTCAATACATTTTTCAGGTAATTATTGGTAATTCTTTTATATACTGAATGAACGGTGTCAAAGTGAAAGTTTAGCTTTCATCATTAAAGTTAATGGTTTTATGTCTAATTAATTGAATGACCTAAGTTGTCTTCAGTAAAATGTCATCAGTTAAAATCTGATTAGTTTTTTAAAGATAACATTAAGTGTTAATTTTATAATCCATTCTGACAGCAATTTATTGCGTTCAAAATATCTTTGTATCTTCCAGTTATACACTGTTGTTCAACATGTAAAGCACTTCAATGATGTAGTAGAATTTGGTGAAAATCAAGAGTTCACAGACGATATTGAGTACTTGTTAAGTGGACTGAAGAGCAATCAGCCCCTAAACACACGTTGCCTTAGGTGAGATATTTTAACATAAAAAACCTTGTATATGTTTCTTGTATTCAAAGGAACAGAGTGCATTAAATATATTTCTGTTAATATGTGATGTTAAAACATTAGTAGTTACCTGGTGTTTCTCTTGGCTGGAACAAAACAAATCTGAAAATATTGGAGATGACATGGACAGTGTATCATGAGTGTGAGTGTATAATGTGGGGAAGGATAAAAGAGTGCAGTAAAATTTTGTGCAGTAAAATTACATCCCCAAAGTTACTGTTATACTACTTGAATACAAATTTATTTATTGTAGTCTTTTTTTGTTTCGATATGATTGTAAGTGAGGAAGCATCTATGCACTGATCTTTAATAGAAAATTCAGTTTTTAAAGAATTATGTAGAAAGCATCCCCAGACACTGACTGTGATAATACATAATATCATGCTGAGGTTTCCTTCACTCTGCCAACTCTGTTCTTTATTTCCTGTTGAGAATACCATAGCCAACACTGGTGCTCCCTGCAGCTTTTGTAGGCCTGGGGTTAAGTAGCAATCCTTGTTAGGATTCTGGAGATGTAAAACATGAGCATTAGATTATAGTAATTCTTTTGTTAAATTTCGCCCATCTCTAGATTTGCATCTTGCATTGTGCATTTAAATCCTGTTCTGGATGAAAATGGAAATAGATATACGAATTCTCATTTTGAAAATGTTTTTTCATGCTCATTATTGTTTGTTTTCTATAGTTTTAGATCTAAAAAATATCAAGGAGAATGGTTCTATAGCCTTATCAAAATCCCTTTTATCTTCCATCCTTGTAAAATTCTTTTTTGTGTACAGCTGTGGCAAAACTACAATTATTGTAGAAGAAGAACTTGAACTGTAGATTTAGATTTAGGTGGCACAATCCCAATCCTAATTAGAGCTATGAAAAGCACTCTTTTTTTAAAGAAATTGTGTGTGGGGGTGGCGGGCAACAAAAAAACCCCAAATCCATGACTACCCATTCTAAGCAGGCATTTTGAACATTGAAGGGGGGAAGGCGAGATCTGAAGTAAGAGAGAGATGTGTATACCTGATGGTTTGATTGCCAAAGCAGAGCCCTTCTTTTCCTCTAGTTCAAAAATGACTTGTTGGGTTATTCCAAACTTTCCTCTCAAATCCTCCTCCTGGCTTCAGATTTGCTATGTAAAACTTCAGGCTAAAACTGATATTTCACAATATTGCCTGGGAAAGAGGGATTACAAAGAGGCATATAATGGAAGCAGTTTAACCTTAACTATGGTGTCTGTTTTCTTGGTCCTCTTCACCAAATTTGTATGTCTTACTAGTGAAGGTTTTTCTTTCAACTAAAAGTTGTTCCCAAAACACTTGATCTTATTCATTTGCAATCCTGTTGTAGCTGACGTTAAAAGAAGAAACCAGACTTAACCCAGCATGAGAAAGCAACACTAAAATAGAATGCTTCATATCTTTTCCATTTGAGATTGGAGGTAAACCTTACGAGAATATACAGAACAAGCCTTTTTATAAGCCCACCAGCAGTTGGACTTTCTGATATACACATTTATGTTTCTTAGACCTGTTTATTTAACTAGGCTTTTTCTTAAATAAATGTAGTCACTTTAAAACACACTAATGCCTGTTTGTTTTTTCCAGTGTTATTAGCTTGGCGACAAAGTGCGCCATGCCCAGTTTCCGAATGCACCTGAGAGCACATGGGATGGTAGCCATGGTCTTCAAAACACTGGATGATTCCCAACACCATCAGGTATTCAAATTTTGTGTATCATATGTAATTGGTTAGTTTCAGGTCACATTGGGATGGCGATACATAAATGACTGGAGATCATGGAAGTATAGAAATGCATATATTAGGTTTTTTAGGTTGATTATATTTTTTTAGTGTTTTTCTGGAAATAATGGCTTGACTTTAGAAGTCTACACAGAAACATAGCATGAGAAATTCAAGAGAATGAAGAGAATGTACATGATCTCTTGAATGCAATCAAAAGTGGCAGAAACTCTTGATTCTCCTCACGACACCTCTCCCCATACATTTTTGGGGCTTGATGAAGCTTATTTAAAATGCATAATCTTTTAAAAGCTTTTGTGCTGAGTTTAGGTTTGTGATTTCAAATCGTCTTTATACATTGAGTTTCATACTATTTTTATTCATCACATTTAGCTTAAAAGCAGTACTTAGAATATTATTAACTTTTCTAGTTTTCTTTCCAATTTCATTGTAATAAAAATAAAGAAGAACCTAGATATTTATCACCATACTTAAACTCTTTAGTATAAAACAGCTTAGATGTAGATGCTGTCCTTTTTCTTTATAATTGTCTATATTGTGTGCATCCTACACTGGTATTCTTAAGCAGTGCTGTAAGTTGTAGGATGGCACAACGTTAACTGTCAATGAAACATATTCTTGTAAGGGTGACCTGTTTACTTAAGATACACTAACCAGTGGGATGAAACTGAAGCTATATGAGTTTTCCTGTTACCCCAAACCTCACAAGTTGGGTTGAGCTTCAGTGGAAAACATTTCTAAGACTAGGGGCTGCCATTATTTTTTTCTCCCTAGACTTCTGTGGAGTATGCCATGAGGAGGGATGGTTACAGAAGCTGATTTTAGAAACATCCATTGGATCCTTTGTGTAGTTAATAAATCGCAAAATCCAACCATCTGTTTTTGATCTCTATTGTATTTTGTCAAGTCAACATGTGGGAACAGTGTTACATTTTCTGTCTTCCTGCAAGCTATCAAATAGTGATGATGAGTGGCATGGAAATGCTAATGAGTACATTTTAAAAGTAACAATCTCATACCTTTGTAGTCATGACACCAAGGCTAGCCAAACACAAGCCATTTCTGTGTTACAGGAAACTTTTTGAGGGAATCACTTGGAGCTCATTGTTTTGGCTGATGGGTGGTCCTCATATGCAATAATGTCTTGGGCTATGTTGTTTTTAATTGTTGCCATCGCTAGTTTATTTTCAGATGAACTAAAACACCAGTTTCAAAAGAGTACTTGCAATATTTGATTGCAGCAAAAAAACCATTCAAATTATTACTTTTTTCGAGAAATGTATTTGACCAATTCAACTTTCAATAAGTTGAAAAGAAAGTTAGGTTTTCATATGATGTCTTTTAAATGTATTTTAGATATAGGAACTACAATGTTCTGAACGGCTATATTCATATCACACAGAATAATTGACAAAGTCATTCTGTAACTAGAGATACATGCTTATACTTTAAATGAAATATCCCTCTGCATACTTTCTCACTGCTGTTGCATACCTTTACCATTAAACATTTGTGTTTCACTAACATTTTTAATTTTATTCAAATAATTAGAAATAGATTTTGTCCCTAAGTCTCAACACGAGTAACACAGATCTCAGGCCAGTCCAAAAGAAAATGGGGAAACAATTACTTCAAAATAAAAAAAATGAACTTACTCTTACCGTATGACCTGGTGTCCATTTGATGATCTGGGTAGTACTAGCTTCACTTGGATTTAGAAAGGTTTGAAAAAGGAAACTTGATATATGCACATTTTTGTAAATATTTTTAGTAAAATAGTTTGGGAAAGAGAGAAGCCTTTTCTCCAAATGACATCATAAATGGAAATAAATATGGTTGATCAATTACTTCCACTGCAACTATACTTTATTATGGATTTGAGATAATAAGATTGTTTGTTTACCTTATGAAGGTATGAAAC
The DNA here is from genome assembly GCF_026122565.2 of Emydura macquarii macquarii. Lineage (NCBI taxonomy): Eukaryota > Metazoa > Chordata > Testudines > Chelidae > Emydura > Emydura macquarii. The sequence goes on from NW_027131527.1 coordinate 4,027,916, forward strand.
AGTAGTTGCAATGAATAAATTATTTTGAACCCAGTAGGCACAATAAAATTACCACTTATCTGAGTTATCCCCAAATACAAACTTGCCATTTAAGTGGAATAAGTATTTTTCAAAGATGACCATTTGTATTTAAACTGCAGTTTCTTAATTAACTATCTTTTTCAGAATATGTTGTGAACGCTTCAGAGCACTAAATCAGTAATTTTAAAAACAAACGGTTTTTATGAAAATTGTCAGCAGTTGCGTACACAAGTGTGTTTCTAATCTTCAACATGTGACTAATTCAGAACTAGAGAATAAATTAAAATACAGTGCTGAACCTTTGAAAATAACTATCTGTTCCCACAAGCTGGAATATAAATAGAATGAGCAAGAGGAGACAAAGATCAAAATTATTCTGAGTGGGAGTAAGTGGCTGCAGTTTTTGGTGTGTATGTAACAAGAGCTGAAGACTTTTTTCCTGAATCCTGTTATGAAGGCATCAATTGCAATTCCATAATCAAGGTTGCCTTCAGATGTCTGTCATAAGCCCTATTTATTTTACCTATCTCACCATCTCTTCTCCTATTTCCCCTCCCCAATGTTTGTTAGGAGGAGTCTGAAAATCCTGCATTATTTAAGTAGCTTAAATCTAAAGAATATTTTCTGGGAAAACTTCATAGTCCAAAAATTCAAAATATATATATTGTGATGAATCCAAAAGTAGGATTTTATTAAATCTTGCACCAGTGACCCCCTTTCCGTACTCCCCAGCATCTCTTCTCAGCATAGGGTGGTGTTCAGAACTCTTAAACTGACACGGGTAGATTTCTGTGTGCATGTGCAGAATATTTTTCTGACATTGAGGCTGAATTTTTTAAACAAATCTTCAGTATGGACCAAATCCTGGTCAGGCAGGCCAGTGTATAAAGATGTACACATGATGTGACCGGGATCCATAATCTTTTTGAGGTATAAAATAGCTTTCCTTTATTAGCACGTAGTAGTTTAAGGAGGTTCCCATTACGGGGTTTTATTGTCCTAAGGTCCCCTGGCACCCATGTTATCTTTCTGCTTATTTCCCACATGGCCCCTGCCATCTCACCTACCTCTCTGCATTCCACATAGCTCCCAGCCTCTTTGCTTGCCTACTTTACTGAAGTCTTTTGGAGGCTTATCAGCTCCCTTTGCAGACTCATTAGCCTAAATAGGCTTTCTGTGTGCACATGCACAGAAACCTCCAGCTCTTCCATTGCCCTTTTCTCCTTGAACCCGCCCAACTCTACTTCCCTGTGCTGCTCAGTGACACCTCTCAACATATCTACTCTAATGCAGTCAATACCACCTCCCTTCCTTTACCCTCTTCCCCAACCCTCCAAGCTGTGTCCTTTGTTGTGGTTCAGTTTAAACATTTAAAACTGGACTGGGGAGCTGTAGAGAAAGGGCAGGAAATAGGGTGTGAGAATGGAGGGAGGGGACTGGTGCAGCATGGGTAGAGAACAAGCTGAATACTGGGAGTCCACTGGAGGGAATGGGCAGCAAAGGATGGCGGGTTTGCAAGAAGGCTTTTGAAGTTAGGGGTGACTAACCTCACAGAGACCTTAGCATGTCTGTAGATCAGTTGCCTTTAGGTGGTGGTGTAAAGGCAGTCACCCTGATCTTTTTAGGTCTGTATATGAACAACCAAGCCTTTAATTTCAACAAATACTTAATTCTCTATATTTCTGTTCCACCTGACCCAGCCCAATGTTGATCAGTTCCTTCCCCTTCAGATGTCAATAGAGTCAGCATCTTTTTTAAGGGTTTTTGGAAGGTGTCTGCCCAGCAGAGCTCTGAGCTCCATAAAAGGTTCTGCTTGTTGCTTGGAGTTCCACTGGAATGATGGACAACTAATTACAAACTCAAAAAAATGCTGACCTTGCATGATGAGAGGGCCAGGTGGGATTGGTAACCAATAGACTGACCTTTTTCATGTTTACTCTGTCCCTGCCTTCTATTCTTGGCACCCTGGCCCAAATCCACAACAATATTTAGGCTTCCAACTTCCACTGATTTCAGTGGGAGTTAGGAGCCTAAATATCTTTGCATCTGAGTCCTTGTGGCCTCCCTCTGCTTTTGAATCCCCATGAGGATTTACTCTTGTGGGGTTCTTGAGGACAGGTGAGGTGGTGTCCCTCTCTTTTCACCGAGGAGGAGCCATTGTTCACCCCCAGTTGTCCAGAAGGTGAAAACATTAGGGGAAAGACATTGGCTTTTTCTCACCTAGTGGAGGATGGGTTTTTGCCTGGCCTCTTATGGGCAAGATTGAGGAAGCTTTTACCCCAGTGGATAGGATAGGGTTTCCCTGGGTGTGAGGCTCTGTGCTAGGAAACCCCAACCATCTATAGACAGTGATTCCCTGCTCACTGGGGTGGTGTTTATATGACCCGAAGCTCATCCCTGCAGCTTCTTCCATTTTCATCTCTATCTCCTTTCTTGTATTCCTCCTAGCTAACCAAAATTTCACTCTCTGCCAGACAATATCCCCAGCACCCCTGCCGCCTCCCCTTCTTTCCTGTCCCTCCCATAATTCCCTTCCGCATTGCCACCTCCCTGTGAAGTTTCCACGTGCTATCTCTCTGCACCACTAACTGCTTTGGGGTACTTTCAAAGGCCTTGTTTCTCTAGCAGGATTTTGTAAAATGAATCATGTGATTTATGCTTTGCATACATTGGCCAGAGAAACTGTGTTAGTATCTCGCTAGAAAGAACAATATTCAGACACAGTTATAGTTATTAGCTTCAGTACTAGTTTAGGCAAAATCTGACCAATTTCTCCCCTAAATCACCAACTTTGTCTAATAAAAACTCTTCATGTTTAAGTGTTTGTGCATTCTTCATCTAGCACAGATGTTGCTACAATTTTATATTTGTCTTTTTGTTTTCAAGAATCTGTCACTTTGTACAGCGGCTCTTATGTACATCCTGAGTAGAGATCGTTTGAACATGGATCTAGACAGAGCTAGTCTAGATCTGATGATTCGACTTTTGGAGCTAGAGCAAGACGCTTCTTCTGCCAAGCTGCTTAATGAAAAAGACATGAACAAAATAAAGGAAAAAATCCGGAGACTCTGTGAAACTGTTCACAACAAGCATCTTGATCTAGAAAATATCACGGTAGGTTTCATGATTGGGTTTGAAGGATCTTTTTTAAAACTTATCCAAAGTGAAATACTTGGTAAATCGAAATTTATTAACAGCAACCATCTTTCAATTCCAGTCATAACTAAGTATTTACCTTGTGCTTTGTGATACTCTATAAGGATCCAAAAGTTGTCTGAAACTTCATATATTTTCTTTGTAGAATATCTTACGTGCAGTGCATGCTTTTTCATCCTTAAATTTTCAAATTCTTCTCTATTAAAGGGTACTCTAGTTTTGTATAGTAAACTACAATAGTTCAGCACTTGTCTGCAATTCACCAATTAATAGTCCTATCGTAGCTAGTAATAGATTAGTAATTTAATAAAAATAAATTAACATGAGTTTATAAAATTTTGATAACAGTATTTGGTTCCAGACTATTTGTGTCCCTGAGTTTTGATCTACTGTATACAATTAATATGTCATGTATCCAGATTAGGTAAAATCGGTAATGGTTGTGCTGTAGAAGGGGTAAAAATCACAATGAAAGCTGAAATTATTTTCAAGCTGCTCCAGGTGTGTTATCAAGTAGTTGGATAGCAATACTCAGGCATAATGTGATGAGGTAAAGATTTTGATTTCCCTTCTAAATATCTTTGCTTTTCTGGATCTTTTAAATTTCTTACAAAGAACTATCATCCCAGATCAGACCAGTGGTCCAAGTATTCCAAAGTCCTGCCTCCAATAGTGGCTAGTACCAGATTGTTCAGATGCTTTTTCCTTTGTTATGCAGTGGTGGTAGAAAGGCCAAAAAGATACTGAACAAGGAGGAAGGGGAAATTGTTTTGCTATTTGTATAGTGTCCAAATGTGTTTTGTCAATGGACTGACCAAGATTTAGCCAGCCCTTCTTGTACTTCTAATACACATTTCTAGCACTTTGAAGTGGAGAATATGTATAATTTTGATTTGATATAAAAACACGTGACCATCTTATACATCCTGTTTGATAGCACAGAATATACTGCAGTGTATTCATAAATTGTGTAGATATATAAATAGCACCTTACTTAGGTTTTTAGAAGATCTTTGATTACAACTGAACAAACTGATTTTTTTTTTTAAATTAAAATGATTAAAGCTGCTGGCTGACACTTCTCTTGCTAGTTTCACCCTAGAGCAAATAATAATGGATAGGTTATAAAGCTTTCAAAAATGTTAAGTTTAAAAGAATTGCGGACACACTGATTAGGACATTGGACTAGCTGGACCACTAGTCTGATCTGGGACAGTACAACTAATAGTATATTACCATTAGATGGTAAAACTAATATAGCCTGCATTTCAGTGTAACAATTGTTACTATAAGCTTTAGGTTTTTCTCAATGTTACATTGTGTAATGCATTCTCCTTAATGCTTTTTGAGTATTTTGTTTCTGAATTTTACTGCGGTTTTTATTAGTCTGATACTTCGTTTTTAATCAGTTTTTGTCAAAAATCTGTAGGTTGAAGTTTTTAGAGGCTTTATCTCCAGACATAATTTTTTGTAATATTGTCATCCTTCCACGCTGTTTCCTCAAACTTTCGTTTATGGAACAAATTGCTAAATTGACATTAGAAGACAGTATTCTATGTCAGTGAAAAGAGTTTGTTTTAAGGAAAATAATCTGACCATATAGCTGCAAGCTACAGTTAAGGGGTTTATGATGACATAACGCAATATGGTTGGCATTTTAATTTTAGGTTGATTAGAATTTCATAGGCTTTTATAGCACATGGTTATGGACTTTAGGAACATCTGAATACTGGAAAATTTTGAGTGAGGCTGAATTTGAGGTTGATTTTATTGTTTTAATTTGGCTGTTTATTTCACAGCAAAATTACCATCCTTAAGATATTGATGCTGAATAAATTGAATTTCCATAAACAACATCCAGTCCTGAAACGTCCAGCTACAAATTAGTGGCATGCTCAGAGACCTATTCCAGGTCTGCTCTGACACCAAGGAGGCTGATTTGGTTGACATAATTTTGCCAAAAAATAGTGCAAATTCTAATGGATTAAATTTTGCACTGAATATATGATGCCTTGTTTCAGGTGTCAGTATTTTGACTTAGAACTCAGTCTTTTAGGGCGAAGGAAACATTGATAAACATACCTTTGGAACACTTCCATCACAGCAATCTGCAGGACTGCTATCTGAAGTTCTCTTCAGAATTTTACACAGCATTACTCACTCCATTTGTTGTGGATTTGGCTTGCTTTGGAAGGGCAATTCTATATTCTTTGTTTAAATAGAACTCATTAATTCACCTTCCAAAATATTGTATTACTATCTTAACTCTCACCATTGAGACTATACGGAGGCAATGTCAAAGAAGAAAAGATGGTTATTTTGCCTGTAACTAGCTCTTCGGGAGGGGTGATTCTGTATATTCACACTAACCTACCTTCACCTCTTCCTTGAAGATCAACACTTAAAGAATGCTGGGCTTCAGTGGAAGCATCTAGGGACCCATAGGGTATGTCTGCACAGTGTTTTGGAGCCTGTGAAAGCCAAAGTCTTCCAGCCTGGGTTGACAGATTTGGGCTAGCGGGATTCACTCTCGCACTCCAAAATGCTGTGCACAGAATACCCCATGTAGCCCAAGATCATTCCACTGTAGAGTCCCTAGCAGTATCCATTCATTCATAGCTGCATAAACATCAACGTTTTAGCTCAGGCATGAAACTTAAAAGTGGAGTGGTCTGCAGTTATCTCCACTGAAAACTTCTCTTCTATCCTGCTCTTTTATTTGTTGTATTTATGTGGTATACATGAAATTATTAAATTGGTTTATGGCCTAGGGTTTGATTTACCTGCATCTTTAGTGTATGATGTAGATATCATTATTGTTTGTTGTCCAGTTCTGTGTAGCTTTAAATTATCTCTGCAAGATATGTAACCTGTCTTTGTTTCTGTTCATGGTTGCATTGACATTAGCCTTATTAAGGCAATCAGCAAAATAAAATCTAATATGGTTCAGCTCATGGATGCACAGGTTTTGGTAAGAACATGGCAGGAAGTTATTATTTGGTAAACTTAACATTTTTTTAATCTAAACTTTTTTATGGTAGGAATGAGGTATAGCGGTAACCCTCAAATTTTTCAGTGTTTGTGGCATTTCTGGTGTGTCCTAAGTATTCTTTAGTCTAACTATAGAAAATATTGTAAATGCTGGTCGGTTTTTCCCAGTGTGACTTTATTATAACTGGTGCCTGTCCTATTAATATTTTTTTGAATAGTGTAAAATCAAAATGCTTTCAGCAAGAGGGGAAAGCTAACATATCTGGAAAACAGAGAAGCAGTGTTTTCTGTGGCTTTTCTTATTTTCTGCTGCTGGCTGATTTGGCCATTTCCTTTTTCAGCTTGGTGTTTTGATAACAGGAAGTGCAACTGAAAGGAGACAGTTTGACTCTTCTAAAATACTGGCAAAATTAAGAAATATAAAAATGAAAGTGCAAAAGTATTTTTGCTCTTCCTTTGCCATTCAGTCAAGCTTCTTTTAAAGCCTTGCCAGTTTCTCTTGCTCCCTCTGGTGGCTGCTCTACACAGAAGAGAGAACTTTTCTTCAGTTAGGTCATGAGACTATAAACTTACAGTGAACTTATGGAGTTCTTTTAGTTAAACACTGAAATGACTTTATTTTGACAGTAGCCATGACTTTTTTCTTAAGTTCCCTGAAATATAGACTTTGAACTACAGGATTCACTCCGCACCTCTCTAGTTGTGATACTGTATTGATGGCTTCCAATAGACTTGTGGTGTGGATACCTTTGGGGGACAAGAGAGACGTTCATAACACTTGTCAAACTGTTGTTCACTCAGAAAACTATTTCCGTAGCTAAATAGTAGTACAATTTCTTCTTAACTCATGGATTCAGAATTATTGCATATTCTAAAGGCTCTAAGATTATTTTTATATAAGGTATTTTTCATGTGCTATGATGCAGTTGTCAATAGTTGTTGGTGATGGAATTACTTTACTAATTCTAATTTCTGATTTTTTCAGACTGGGCATTTGGCAATGGAGACATTACTGTCTCTCACCTCAAAACGAGCAGGGGACTGGTTTAAAGAAGAGCTGCGACTTCTGGGTGGTCTTGATCATATTGTAGATAAAGGTATATATTGGATATGTTTCTTTTTGACGCATTGAAAAGTATTAATGAATTAGACAGGGATGTATGAGGGGAAGATTTTTCTTTAAGTTGCCAGCTTTTCTGAATTTCTTTTATCTGGTGAGAGGAAAGAAAAAATGTATATCTTGTACTTAAACTATCAAAAAGTACTTAAAATTCCACATCAGATTGTTGTGAAAAATTAATGCCTCATTAAAGTATAGCATGTTGCATTGAAAACAGATTAATTACTAAATACATAATGGGTGTATGTTGTTATTTCAGCTGGATAATAGGATACAAGTGGGGTAACTTAGGAGTTTGGGTTTGGGGGCATTGTCTTTCTTATATACTGTGTATGGGTACTGGAATTCTGTTACTTCACAAGACACCAATGATACCCCCTTTTAGAATATTGTCCTATTCCAGGCTCATTTTCTTCTTCTTTGAGTGCTTGCTCATGTCTATTCCCAATTAGGTATATGTGTGCCACATGCACCAGTGCTGGAAATTTTTTCCCAATGGTAACCGTAGGTCAGGCTTTAGCACCCACTGCAGTGGCGTGTGTATGCATCAATATAGAGGGTGCTGCCAGCTCCCTTCCCTCTCAGTTCCTTTTTACTGCCTGTGACAGTGCTGGAACGTTCTCTTGCTGCGGCAAGTTCTTCCAACCTAGTTTTTCACTGTTCCTCGGTCTACATAGTTTAGTTTATTTGTTTAGTGTTCGTGTGTTAGTTTTAGTATAGTATTATACTATATATATAATATATATATATACTATATATAATACAATATAATACTATATATATATAATATTAGTTTTAAAGAAAATCAGCCCAGTGACGGGGCATGCCCTGGTGCAGGAGTGGTGCAGAATTTGTAAAGGCTTCAGGCCCTGCACTAAGAAGGATCGGGACATTAGATTATAGGCACTTCTAATGGAGTCGGCTTGGCACTTAGACCAGCATTGGAACTGTGCTGGTCAGACTCGGTGCTGAGTAAATCAGCTTCGGTGTGGAGCACCCCTCCCCGCCCCCAAAGCACTGTCTTGTTCCTGGCATGGATCACCATCCCCAGTGCCACAGAAAAGATCAAAGAAGCAATTGTCCTTGTGAACCCATGGCTGGATGGAATCCCCATGGGTTCTAAAACTGCCATGGCATGGGCCACTGCCCTTGTGGCCAGATTCCCATCGGGGGTGCCACGGGGAAGCCTGCAGCTGCAGTAAAAGACTGCCCCTTGTCCAAAGAAGATGCATAGTGAGTGGGGGCACTTGCCAGCACCAAAAAAGGATAAGAGAGGCACAGGAGACCATGTGAGACCTGCATCCGGCCACCAATCACTGCCGGTCCTTGGGCTGGGGGTGGGAGGGTGTCCTAACCCGTCTGGCCTTCAAGCCTTATCCCAGACCAACTGCCGACTCCTGGGAGAAGCAAGGGCCTTTGGTACCTTGCGGTGTCCACTACACTGGAGGCATTCCAGGCCGTAAAGGACCTTCTGGCAATTCCCATGCCCCCGACATCTTGGGAGGGGCAGCCTCCTCACTGGGACCAAACACCATCAACTGTGGGGCTATGCAGGGAAAAACCTGCAATGAGACCACCGCAATGATCCCTGACACCAAGGCATTGGTCTCTGACTTGCCAGTGGTCACCAGACCCGCAGCGCTGGTCCCCAGAACCACACTGTGGTTCTCACCACCAGTATCCGGACCTCCAGCACTGGTCTTCGGAGTGCCACTGGTCCCCGGAGCCCTGGCACGGGCTGAAGGACTCCAGGGCTACTTTGTGCTCCGTGAGTCTATACATCTTATCATCCGCCAGAAGACGCTTCAGGCCCCAGCAGCCGCAGAGGTTTGGGAGTCAGTTCCGAGGAGATCATACAAAAATAAAAACAAGTTATAAAAGGTACTAGGACAAATCCCCAGTTGCTGCTCCCAGTCAGGCTCGAGCAGTTACGCTAATGGGGGCAAACAGACCTTTTGAAGGTGCCCCTGAAGGCGAATTACCAGCCACTACCCAGGATCCAGTCTCCTGGATCTGTTCAGCCTAAAAAGATATCTCAAGAAGTTGAAGTTCCATATGGTCTCTCTAGCCTCTATAATTCCCTCTCAGGATCCGGGCAGCTGGTACGCTGCCCTCGACTTAAGATACCTACTTCCATATTTCCAGGCCACAGGAGGTTCCTCTGCTTCATGGTTGGAAAGCAGCACTATCAGTTTGCAGTGCTTCCCTTTGGCCTATCAACTGCACCGTGCGTGTTTACCAAATGAATGGCAGTTGTCACAGCCTACCTACAGGTTTTTCCTTACCTGGATGACTGGCTCATCAAGGGTTGCTCCAACACAGCATTGACATTGTTCCGATCACCTGCCAAGCACTGGGCCTGTTAATAAACAAAGAGGAATCAGTGATGATTCTGGTTCAGAAGATGGACTGCACCAATAAATTCTTAGACTCCACCCAAGCCAGAGTGTTCTTACCAGAAGCCAGATTCTTGGCCATATCGGAGCTCATAGCCCACCTGCTTACCACAGCGAGGGTGTGCCTCAGGCTGCTGGGTCACATGGCAGTTTGCACCTACATGGTCCAGTATGCCAGGCTGCACTTCAGATCTCTGCAGATGTGGCTGGCAACGATGCACACTTAATTTGGGAACCATCTGAACGTGGTCCTCATGGTCCCTCCACTGATACTTACCTCCCTATCATAGTGGACAAAGCCACAGCACATATGGGAGGTGTACCTTTTGTGGCTGCTTTTGGACATGTCAGATGTAGGCTGGAGGGCTCACCTTAATATCCTCAAGACCCAGGGTCCCTGGTCCACAGCGGAGCTAGTGTTGCATATAAACATCAGGGAGTTGAGGGTTATCCAACTGGCCTGTGAAGTGTTCCTTCCCCAACTGTCCGACCAGGTGGTTCAAATATTGATGAACAATACAGCCTCAGTGTATTATATCAACAGGCAAGGGGGAGGCAGGTCCCTGGCCCTTTGTCAGGAGGCCCTACGGCTGTGGAGCTTCTGCGTGGATCACCAAATCCACCTTGATGCTGTGGACCTTATGGGGGTCAGAAACACATTAGCAGATCACCTCAGCAGATCCTTTTTTTCTCACCACGAGCGGTCCTGGCACCTGGAAGTGGCCAACTTCATTTTCTAGAGACAGGGCACCCCCCGAGTGGACCTATTCACCACCAGGTAGAACAGGAATTGCAACCACCTCTGTTCCCTGCAGGGGCTCAACAATGGCTCGATGTCCAACTCCTTTCTCCTGATATGGTCGGGTGACCTCATATACACCTTCCCACCAATGCCACTGATCCACAAGGTCCTCATAAAGATCAGGAGGGACAAGGCACAGGTCATCCTAATAGCCCCTGGCATGGCCACATAGCACTGATTCAGGACGCTGCTTGATCTGTCCGTAGCCCGTCCTGGGCACTCCCATCTTGTTCAGACTTCCTCTCTCAGGACAACGGCCAGCTGCTTCATCTGAACCTAGTCTCTCTGCACCTGATGCTCCCTGGCTCTGCCAGGAAGAGCAGACTTGCTCCACATATGTCCAACAGGTCCTACTAGGTAGCAGAAAACCTTCCACTAGGTGTCATACCTGGCTAAGTGGAAACACTTCACCTGCTGGGGAACTTATTGCAATATCTCCCCATCTAAATCATCTATCCAAGCTACCTTGGACTAACTTGATCCATCTAAACCAAGAAGGTATGGTCTTGTTATCAATTGAAAAACACCTTGTGGCCATATCAGCTTTTCATCTCTCTGTACAGGGCAGAATGGTCTCCTCTCATGAGAGGACAGCCAGATTCCTCAGAGGCCTGGAGATGCTCTTTCCACCAGTGTGGGATCCAATCCCTCAATGGGACCTCAACCTAGTTCTTTCCAGGCTTCCTGGACCCCACTTTGAGCCCTTCGTAGCCTGCTATCATATGCACCTATCCTGGAAGGTTGCGTTCCTAGTGGCAATCACATCGGCGAGATGAGTCTTGAGACCAGGGCCCTGACCACTGAGCCCCCTTACATCGTGTTTTATAAGGTGTGCCCACAACTGGCATTCCTGCCAAAGGTAGATATCCCAATTCCATGTCAACCAGGCTATTTTTCTACCGGTCTTCTTTCCGAAGCCCCATAATTCCAGTGAGGAGAGGTGTCTCCATACACTCAACATCAGGAGAGCTCTGGCTTTCTACATCAATAGGACCAAGCCTTTCTTTAGATCCACGCAGCGCTTCGTTGCAGTTGCTGAATGGATGAAAGGGGTGTCATCCCAGAGAATTTCATCTTGGTTCACAGCTTGCACCCAAGCTTGCTACAAGCAGGTGGGAGTCATGCCTCCGGCTTCACTGATGGCCCACTCAACAAGAGCCCAGGCATCCTCAGCAGGTTTCCTGGCTCCGGTCGCAATACAGGACATCTGTAGAGCTGCAATCTTCAGTGATTCCTTCGCATCTCACTATGCCATTAAGCAGCAGGTCCGAGACGATGCTGGCTTTGGCAGAGCAGTATTACAGTCAGCATGCCAATGAATTCCTGCCCACCTCCGCAGATACTGCTGGTGAGTCACCTAATTGGGAATAGACATGAGCAAGCGCTTGAAAAAATAAAAACGGCTACTTACCTTCATAACTGTTTTGTTCTTCGAGATTGATGCTCATATCCATTCCACAACCCACCCTCCTTCCCCTCAGTCAAAAGGAACTGAGAAGGATGGGGGCTGGCAGTGCCTTATATACTGGCACATACACGCACTGCTGCAGAGGGTGCTAGAGCTGGTTCTACATATACCCCTAGGGGAAACATTCCCGGCATTGGTGCATGTGGTGCACATATACATAATTGGTAATGGATATGTTCTTTGATATGTTTTGCTCAACAGTTACGAAGGTAAATAACCGTTCTTTTTAAAGACAGCCCACAGAAAGCCAGCTCTTCAAGAAGACATGAATTTGAGCTCCTTTTAGATACCTGTTGGTTCACTTTGCTCAAAGTGTGGTGAAAATTTGGGAAGGAAGGCATTTGTTGAAACAAATGTCAATGAATTGAAGAAGGCTAGCTCTTGGAATTGAGTAAAAGAAAATAAAGCAATGAGGTGGTGCTGAGAGTTTAGAGATGCAAGCTTGCCAATTCTTTGTCTGTCTTTGGTTTCACTTCAAAGGTTTGTATTGTACATTGTTGGATATCTCTGCTTCTGTAATAATATAAAATGTGCTGAGTAATCTACAATTCTGTGCCGTGGGAGTTTGCTGCAGAATCTCTTCTTGGTCAATAAGAAAATAAACTTAGGTTTGTCATGAGGAAAGGGAAACCATCTAAAGTGTTTTCCACCTTTTAAGTAGTAGTATGGAAGAGTCTGTATTCACATCAGTGTTGTTGGGCAGTTGATGTTTTGTGCTACAGTGGCACACAACCATAAAATGTATGAGACCATATCAAAAGTGTTTCTTTAAAAAGACTTTAATCAGATAAATGAAACACTTTTTGAAATACTAATTCATTTGATGATCATGCTCCTGTTAATAAAGCATCTTTGTAAAGTGTGACAAATAGGGTTGATGAGGTATTGGGAGAATTGCCATTAGTGTCTGTATTGCTGTTTGTACTTTTCGAAGTAAAGGTTTTAGAAAGGACCTCTTTAATGCTGCTGATAGTGTAACAAAGCCTCTCTTTGTTACCTAGTCAAAGAATGTGTGGATCACCTAAGCAGTGATGAAAATGAAGAGAAATTGGTTGCTTCATTATGGGGAGCAGAAAGATGTTTACGGGTCTTAGAAAGTGTAAGTATGAACAGATATATACTGTCTTCCTGATGGGATAATGGATGATTTTTTTTCTGTTCCACTATGGCACAGAGCTGCTCTGTTTGATACCAGAGATGGACTTGTGTGAGAATTGGTCTTCAGCATGAGATGGTGGGGTTCTGAGATGGGCATTCTGTGGTGTTCTGTGGGCCAGATACAAGAAAAAACTTGGGACTACTGTCTCCAAAAAAAAAAAAGAAAATGCACTTGGAGCATGAGATCTTCAAATAGCAATTTCACTCTTGCCTTCTGACTGTAAGGTTTTTGTAAATACTGATGAGGAAATAAAGTAGTGAGTAAAGAAGAGAAATATTGCATGTTCACTCTTCCTTCCCCCTTCCAGCAAAAGGTTAGTCCTAATACTCTAATATTGTGTTTTTTTCCTTTGTAGGTAACAGTACATAACCCAGAGAATCAAAGCTATTTGATAGCATACAAAGACTCACAGCTCATAGTCTCATCAGCTAAGTAAGTTCTCATAAAAAGACATTTCAGGCATTCCTGTACATGGTATGACAAAAATAAATACAGGCCATGTCTACACTGTATACTTATTCTCCTAGAATTTCCCAGTATTGCCACAACCCATGGAACCGAAATGGTGATAGCAAAGTGAATATAGACAGAATACTAACAATTGCCTGGAACTCTCTCTACACTAATGCTTGGAGTGGTGGGAAATTGAAGGCGGGGAAGAGGGGGAACAGGCTAATGTAAACATAGCTTAAAAATACTAGTGTTTTACTATAATTTTGTTTAATAGTTTAGAATAAAACTATTATTGCTACTATTTCTCTTAATAACAGAAGTAGTAAATATTATGTGCCAAATTCCTTTCTGTGCCAAGACTTTATTTCTGAGCATATGTGGTATGGGGCTATTAGGAAGGCAGTTCCGGTTACCTGAATTGCAAGCTGCCTGGGTTCTGACATAAGTAAGAGCAGCTGGCTGTGTTCCACAGGAAATCACATACCAGCTTTACAACTGGCATAGTGGGATTCTGTTCTTCCCTACACTTTGCCATCTGTGGAATTGGGAGAAATTCTCAACTGGCCAGTTGCTGTTAGATTGCATCTCTTTCGTGCTACTCGGAGGGTGCAAAGCAAATAACTGGGCTGAGAATCTGGCTCTAACTTAGCCAATGGAAGCATGCTTTGATATTAGCATTTCAAGCATTGTTGGTAGGTGAATCAGATATCTTGAGTACTTTAAAAAAAAAAATCCACTATGTAGTGTTACATTTAGACCTTTGTGTATTTTTGATTGAGGCCCTGGTTTTCCACTGCATTTTCCCAGCTTTGTCTGTAACTCAACTGAAATAAGTGAAATTTTGTGTTATGCCAAAATGAACTTGATCTAATGAAGTAAAGAATTAAACTTATAGTCTAGGGCTATGTTCAGACTGACGGCGGCAAAATCGCCACCGCCAGATCGATCTTTCTTGATCGATTGAGCGGTCAGTGAGACCTGCTCAATCGATCAGGAAGTCGACTGAGTAAGTCCACCCCCTCAAGTAGCTTAGCGCAGTGAGAACAGCGCGCAGAAAGGAAGCAGAGCAGTTGATGTCAGTTATGCAAACTACTCTGCGATTAAGTGTATTGTATCCTGGTGGAAAGCCAGTTGGTATTTATTTCATTATTGTGAAATGGAGATAATTAATTCTGACAAATACAGAACAAAAGATTGATTTTAGTGTATGTTTAGATAATATAGAACACATTTTGCATATATTTCACACTTACACCATTTTCTTCATCATGCACATAGTGCTAGGGCATTTTACCTTTCCCAATGTTAGTTAGATATTTATGTCTTCTCTGCATTTTCCATCCTCAGGGCATTGCAGCATTGTGAGGAATTGATCCAGCGATATAACCGTGCTGAAGACAGCATCTGTTTACCAGACAATAAGCCTCTGCCTCACCAGAATGTAACTAACCATGTGGGTAAAGCAGTGGAAGATTGTATGAGGGCCATCATTGGTGTCTTGCTCAACTTAACAAATGATAATGGTAAGGGATCTTTCCATCGCTTGTACTTGTGTATCAAAATAGTATAAGATAGGCCATTCCTACCAACTGTGTTCAGCCGCCTAAGCTTTACAGTAATTTGCTCATGTATGATAGATCTTAGCAATGAAATAACCAGTAATCGTCACCAGGAATTGTTTGGGGACTGGGAAATAGAGTGTTATCCTTTGTTAAAGGGACTTCTCTTGTTGCCAGTTGATTTTTAGAAATGATTTGTTTTGTTAATGTTTGCATGATATTTAAAAAACAAAACCTTAAATTTGTTAAACTTAGAGACCTGACCACCTTACTTTTTTTTTTTGCCCCCACAGAGTGGGGCAGCACAAAAACGGGTGAACAAGATGGTCTGATAGGCACAGCTATGAATTGTGTGCTTCAGGTTCCGAAGTTCCTACCTCAAGAACAGAGATTTGATATTCGGGTGTTGGTAAGATAGCATTCTTTAAACAAAGAAAAAGCCTTTCTTTTTCATTAATATAAAGAATGTGTTTGCCCTAGTCCTATGTATATTGAATTACTTCAGTATTTCACGGTGAGGGCCGTATCCTAAAGTTTTCTTTACTGAGCCTTTACTCAAGAAAATGTTGCATGGACGTCAATAGAAGTATTACTTGTGTACAGTTTGAGCAAACACTGTTTAATGTCTTAAGCATTTGGTGCCTAAACATTACCCAAATTATGAAAAATAAGAATTTCAGAAGTAACCAACACTGCATTTGAAGGAATAAACTGCCGTTGTAAAAGGATTTTTAAGGTGCCCATTATGTGACTACAGTCTGTAACAAAGCTTTTACAAATTATTCAAATTCTATGTGCACAAAGAATGCCCAGCAACTTTTTTACAAATAGATGTTTGATGGTACAAAATGAGAATTTAGAATGAAATGGGAGCCCTGCAATACAAAATCTTCTACGTAATCCTTATCTGTTCAGTGTGATAGAAGTTCAGTTAATTGAGTCAACAAGAGACATCATCTTACTCATTTTCTAAGAAAATAGCTGTCTCGTTTCAGTGTCCATTCCAGTTTAAAAGTACAATATATGTAGTCAGTTTGGGACAGGTTTTGTTTGAGAAATCTGCTTTGCCTCTGTTTTCACAATACTGAAGGAAATCTACGTGACATAAACGGCAAAAGATAAAATGCATAGGCCAAGTTTTTTTAAAAACGTAAGCCAAACAGTAGGCTCCTAAATCTCTATTATAAATAAGGGGCCAGAGCTCCAGAAGTGCTGAGAGATGCTTTGTACTCAGCATTCTTGAAAATCTGGTCACTTATACAGGTGCCTAAATATGGATGTAGGAACTTAACTTCTGACTTTTTTTTTTTAAATTTGGCCCTATTCTGTACGTCACATCTTTTGATAAGAGTGCATGTACCTTGGTGAGCACCAAATAGTTAAAGTATAAAAATGATATTTATCATTATATGTGACACGTAAGATTCTTTTATTTGGATGCTTTTTTTTTCATTGTATGTAATCTTTTTTTACTTTGATTGTTCCAGGGCTTGGGTCTGCTGATCAATCTGGTAGAGTATAGTGCTCGGAATAGGCACTGTCTTGTCAATATGGAAACATCATGTTCTTTTGATTCATTCTGTTCAGGAGAGAAAGATGATAGCATAAAGATAACTGGGCAGATTGATGCTGTCCAGGCTTTAGTACAGGTAAGTAGCAATTTTAGTCACAAAACAGTTCTCTTCGTGTAATATTGAAGTTATTTGGTTATGAATCTTTCATGGAGGAAGTGTGAGTTAAGTGGTGGTGTCCTATCAAGGGTTTTTTTCCCTGTGAACATTACAAAATACTGAACATACTGTAGCTTTTCCCACAGCTTTCACTTTGTTACCCACTTACGATATTTTCTGTTTTTCATTGCCCTTTATTGCAGAAATAGTTTTTCATATAAAGGACAATAGTACCATTATTTCTTTCATTCACACTACTGCTTTTTTTAGTATCCAATTTATATCCAGTTTTGTTTAAACCAGTTGTAGTTCTCATAAAATATTGTGAGCTATGTTTGTCTTGCAGACCCCACTTCCATAAACGGCTTTTCAAAATTCTATCTTTATTGAATTTTAAGAAATTTATTTTGACATGTTATTTATCAGTATATAACACACATCACAGTAGCTTCAGAATATCAGTTTCAGTGCATCAAGATGTGCACATTACTCTGTTGCCGATCACATTGACTAAATCATAAAAACAAAAAACCCATGAAGAATTATTCTATCATGAAAGAGGCTCACACTGAATATTGGCTTATCAGACACACACTAGAGCTGAAGTAGCTAAATGGATTTTAATTCACACCTTTAATTATTTCAGTGGTAGTCTGTGTGTGGAAAGTTTAATAGGACACTCTTAATCTGAAATGTCTGTATACAGACTTCCTCTGAAATAACTAAAGGTGTGAATTAAAACCCATTTAGCTATTTCAGCTCCAGTTTGTGTATAAACAAGTCCTTAGGTCAGTATCTGTACAAAGTGAAGTGTATATGTTGCGATAATTTTGGAGGTCATTTTCAGATTTTTGCTGTTTCTTGCGGGTTGATATTTTCTCTCAGTTGTGAAATTGAAGTCAGTTTTGTTTTATTCAGAAACCTATAGTGTGTCATGTGGGTACAGTACAGATACAACAGCCATCAATTGTCAAGGTACTATACAGAGTAATAGAAAAGAAGAGTGCCTAAATTTACCTCTTTGCAAAAGGCTGCTCAAAAAGATGTCTTGTGCTATGATCTAGAACAGTGGTCCCCAAAGTTTTTAGGTCGTACACATCTCCTCCCTCTCCCCGGTGCACGTGCGCGTGCAGCTGGGGCCGGGAATGGGGCCATTATCGGTCACTGAGGCCGCAACCCTAGCTGGGCCATGGCTGTGGCCAGGTGCTGCAGGCCGGACACCAGGGGCTGTGGCAGCTGAGGCTGGGAGCGGGACCAGGGGCCAAGCCAGTGAACTGCAGCCGGCAGTCAGGTCAGGAGACGGGGCTGGGAGCTGAGGCTGGAGCCATGACTGGGGGTTGGGGCTGGAGCAGAGCTTGGGGCAGAGCAGAGTGGTGCTCCCTCCCCACCTCCTATGGGGGCTGGCCCAAGCCCTGGCATCCTCCCAGCCCCCAACATTTCTCTGCACCCCTCCAGGGGGGCCGGGCCCCACAGATTGAAGACCTTTGGTCTAGAGGTTAACAGACTTAGAATTCAAGTACAAACAGTGAGTTTACCACTTACCCAGTAGCCCCAGTACAGAACTTGTTAACTGCACTTCGCTGGTCTACTCATGCATGGAGTGGATCTTTTTGGAGAGCTGGAGCAAGCTGGGGGGAGGGCAAAAAACTGACATAAAAATAAACTAAAACAGGAATTAGGAGGGAACAAAAAGGAGAATTTACAGAAAAAGGTGATGATGTTCCTGGAAGTAAAAGGAAGGATGGGGGAGAACAGGAAAAGAAAGTCAGATGCAGAGATTCCTATAAGAGCAGTACCATGCTGAACATTTTACAAATTAAAAGTGCAATTTGGGTATTCTAGTGTGTCTCAGAAAAATTTGTGTTTGTTACTCAGGAAAAGGTTTGACTCAATTAACCTGTTAATATGTATTTTTACCCTTCAAAGTGGTGAATTGGGTTGCCTTTGATCTTTTCCATGGGGCATTTCACCCTGATTTTTCATGAATGTATATAATCCTGTATAAAAGAGGATAAAAATCATAAAAATGTGGGACTTGAGGGAACCTTGATAGATCATCTAGTGCAGTCCCCTGCACTGAGGCAGGACTAAACCACCCCTGACTAGACCACTATCTTAGACCACCCCTGACATGTCTCTGTCTAACCTGTTCTTAAAATCCTCCAATGATGTACATTCCACAACCTCCCTAGTAATTTTGTTCCAGTGTTTTTAACTACCCTTACAGTTAGGAAGTTTTTCCTAATGTCTAACATAAATCTCCCTTGCTGCAATTTAAGCCCATAGCTTCGTGTCCTGTCCTCACTGGCTATGGAGAATAGTTTGTCACCCTCCTTTTCATAACAACCTTTTATGTTCTTGGAGACTTATGTCCCCTCTCCATCTTCTCTTCTCCAGACTAAACAAACCCAATTTTTTCAATCTTTCCTCAGAGGCTATGTTTTCTCGAACTTAAATAATTTCTGTTCTCATCTGGACTTTCTCCCATTTCTTTCCCAAAATATGGTGCCCAGAACTTGACACTATGCTCCAGTTGAGGCTTTATCAGTGCTAAATGGAGTGTGAGAGTTACTTCTTGTGCCTTGCTTACACTTCTACTAAAAGATCCCTGAATGATATTTGCTTTTTTGCGACATTATTAGATTGTTGACCCATATTTAGTTTTTGATCCAGTATTCTACCCAGATACTTTTCTGCAGTACTCCTTCCTAGGTAGTCACTTCCCATTTTGTATTTGTGCAATTGAGTATTCCTTCCTAAGTGTAGTACTTTGCATTTGTCCTTATTGAATTTAATAATTTATACCACTTCTCCAGGCATCAAGATCGTTTTGAATTTTAGTCCTGTGCCCTAATGTCTTTAGTAAGACAAATATTGAAGAATAAAACCATGAGAGGCTTTAGGCATGTGAAGGGGAAATGACCTTTCAAAATATTAGCATATGGGTTGGCTTATAACTGAATATCTCCTCACATTTTCCTATTAGCTATTCCTTGAGCGTGAACGAGCAGCGCAGCTGGCAGAGAGCCAGACAGATGAGTTGATCAAAGAAGCTCCTACTGCGCAGCATGATAAGAGTGGAGAATGGCAAGAGACAAGTGGGGAGATTCAGTGGGTCTCCACAGAAAAGGCAGATAATACTGAAGAGAAAGATAAGAAGGAAGAGGATGATGAAGAACTTGACCTTAATAAAGGTGTGTCAGTTGGTTTCGGTCGGCTGAAGGGAGGGGAGGAGCAGCGTGATTGCAATATAGCTGCCTCTGTAGTGAAGATTGCATAAGAGTTTCCATTCCAATCTCCGCTTTCCAATGACATATAACCCCTTGGGCTGAAATTTCCTCAGATTGGTCTCTGCCCACCTGTGAAACTTTTCTGAAAAATTTGAACAAAAGCATTCAGTTGATGTGAAAAGTATGAGGAGTGAAGGAAGCAGTCGTACTTTGTTCACTTTGCTGGATCCTGATCTCAATTCAGATTCTTTTCTGAAGTCTTTGTTTCATTGACACATTAATTCAATAATATTTCCTGTGTAATGTTCTGGTGGCCCTTTGCATACTTGCCTGAACTATTGTTAAACTTGAAATTGGCCTTTCTTTCTCTTTTCCCTTTATTTAGTCTCACTTCCTTCTCGTTTCCGTTATTCTCTTTCCTTTTTGGTTTTCTCACTTCATGTAATTTTTCTGCTCATCTCTTTGCTTCTTCTTTATGTCCCATGTTTATTTCTCTTCCACTGTCTTGTATCTCCATTTCCCTTTTTCTCTATTCCTTTCTGTTCCCACAATATTGCTTTGGCCCTCAGAATCTTTCTCTCTCCCTACTCACTTTTTACAGCAGATCTCCTCTCTCCCTCATCCTCTCCCAATCCCCATCCATTTGCAGGTGCAGCAAGGATATGTATATGGAAGTGTTTTAAGGCCTGGTGCCCTCTGTCCTTGGGGAATGACTCCCAGGAGCTCTGGTATTTTCAGGACCAAATGGCCAACTACCTGCTTCATCTCTGAAGAATGAAGATCTTCATTCATTTGGCTATCCCCCACCCGCTCATTCCTCCCCCTCTGCCTGTCTTTTTTGTCTCACCTTCTACATTTCCTCCTTGTCCTCTTCTTCCCTTCCCCCAACTTCCAATTCTGTCTTCTAGTGCTTGGTCCAAGGTGTGTCCAAAAGTCTTCTGGGGTGTCTGGAAGACACTATATTAATTATATTAAAGAAAATTCATGAAGGATAATGACATTTAGATTAGTTGGGGGGCAGATGGTATATCCTTCCAGGTTTACATGTATTCCTATATTTGTATTGTGTTGTATTGTGTGTGTACCTTACTTGTATTATTATCAAGTTTATAATAACGATATTTAGAGAGCTTTTGAATAACCCTGATGTTTGGGCCAGTATTCTCCCTCGGTAATTAGTTCCAATATCCAAGGCCATGTGTGAAATTGCTGAGTATGTGCTGGATGCCATGTTTAAGTATATATTATATTTTTCATCTAACTTAGTTTTGTAAAGTCCTTTGAGATACCTGGTCTGTGGAAGGAATTTACTTTTGTTCTATAATAATTCTTTGAAATGACACTGAGCAATTTAGATATATTTCTAATAAGAAAAAAATTTGCTTTATGAACAGTATATACTGTCTAAGCAATTCTCTTACTTTTGCAGCCCTTCAACATGCTGGGAAGCACATGGAAGACTGCATTGTGGCCTCATACACAGCATTGCTTTTGGGCTGTCTCTGCCAGGAGAGTCCAGTAAGGAAATGAGTTGATAACTCATTCTAAAATGGTTGTAAATGTTCATTGAAGTAACCACTGGCAGTCATGAAGTGTTTTTGTTGAGAGGATTTTGGGGAAATTCACCACTGCAGTGGGAGGGTCATGTTGGTGCATATGTAGCTCAGTGAAAGGTTTGTGGAAGTATTCCATTCTAAACCAGTCTTCACTTACTATATACTTTTAGTTCAATAATAACTGATGATCATGTTGGGGGCTGACTTTCTTGTGATTTGTCTCAGTCGACAGGTGAATTTATTCAGGAAAATTAGAAGGAAATAAGCCAAGATGTTTATAATTATAAGCTTACTGTGTTTCAATATGAGTTAAATGTTAGAGCTTTTCATAGTGTGCTGTCATAGTGCAATGAATTTCATTTTTGCCAATGATTTTTAGAACACCAAATTGTACATGACCACATTCTTTGAGGATGATTACCTCTATCAGATTGGGAAAGAGTCTGCAGAGCTGAAATTTAAAATTTAGGAATTCAGAGACCTAAATATAAATTAAAATTGTATATAATTGTATATAATTATAAAATTATATTTAAATAATATTTAAATACTAATTAAATAGTAATATATTTATAAAAGTTATATTTTATAGTTATAAACATATTAAATGTTTAAATAATATTAATATACTAATAAATTAATATGCTCAGTTGTCAGTTGTGTTCAGAAAGAAAAGAAGTGAGTGACTTTTTGACTAGATACCAGATTTGTCAAGATATACAGTGAGATTAGATATGGTCTGAAGAGCACTGTTCTGCAGCTTCTTGCTGATTTATTACGTAATTATCAGTTCTGGAACAGTTCAGGTACAAGGGTTAGTATTTCTTAGCTCTTAAGAACGAGAAATGTTATACAATTGGAAAGGATGGTTCTCACCATGCCAGTAGGATACTTTTGTTTGTCTGTCTGTCTAGCCTTTGAAAATCCTGGGCAGTCTGGTTTGACTTAACTGTTAAATATAGAAAACTGTAGCAACTGCGGTTGGCTAACTTGGCCATGAAAAGTCATCCACTGCCAGTGGAGATTGTGAGCACATCTTATGTGTAGTGAGAGACTTCAAATATAGACATGACAGCAGTAAACAGCTGAGGAAAACGTGTGTGTGTAAGAGACAGAGAGACTATTATATCATGCATACCGACCACAAATGTTAACTTAAAATAAATGTTTGACTTCCTTAGATCAATGTGACTACTGTGAGGGAATACTTACCTGAAGGGGACTTCTCAATAATGACTGAAATGCTCAAAAAATTTCTCAGTTTCATGAATCTTACTGTAAGTAGTGCATATATTTAAAATTGCCAGTTGTAGTTACTTTTCTTACTTTAAACTGCTCTTTCATTTCCAATCTCATACACGTGTGATGATATTAATACTGATAAAAGCATTCTAGCACTTCTGCTAGTGAATTGGGGGAAAGAACAAGGTGATATCTCCATATTTAATACAGAATGTCCATTTGGCAACTTTTTATTTTGCTAGTAAATGGAAAGGAAACTAATTTCTTATTCCACTTTGAATGTGACCCCTCAGTGGAAAATATTTCAGAAGCAGAGCCTTAAGTACATTTTATTGTCTTACTAACGTGCATTCTAAAATGAGCATAGCTTTTTCAGATTTTTATAATGTGTTATATATGCTTTTTTGTTACTTTCTTCTGTTTTCTGTTACTTGTTTTCAGTGTGCTGTTGGAACAACAGGCCAGAAATCTATCTCTAGGGTGATTGAATACTTGGAACACTGCTAGATACTTAACTTCCGCTGCAGGCACTCTAATACTGGAGCTACCCTTAGACAAAAGAAGAAATCATGAAAGAAGTCCTTGAAGATACACCAAGACCATTCATCTGTGTCATTCGTGTTCGGATTTTTAAGGCTACCTGGTCTCTTAACCGTGCATTCAGCATTTTCTAAAAGACAGTTACTACATCAATCTGCAACTATCAAAAATGAGGGAAATGGGTTCTGAAGAAAATAAATATAGAATTGATGCAGTGCAGTATTTAAATATTTTTGGCAGGGTTTGCCCTTCCTTTTTTTTTTTTTCTTGCTTTGTTCCTGACAAGTTTAAAGGGGAAAAACTTGCTGCTGATAGTGCAACTGCTGTTTACTGTTGAGCCACTGTTTCATGCCAGCCAGGTGCAAAGGCAGCTTAGCTACTGAGGTATCAAACAAATGTTCTAATAAAGAAGTTCTGGACAGCAGTATCGCTCCTATTTGAGTTTAATTTGCTCTTGCTTTTTTGTTACGCGATTATTCCAAAATCATAAAATATAAATTTTTAAATACTTTTGTGATTTTAACTACTGTCTATATTTAAAATTGTTGGAATCCAAAGAGGCAAGGATTGGATTGTTTATATTTTTATACTGTTTTGATTGAAATTAGGTGGTTGAACTACTTCTCAGTTCTAAAACTGTCATGGCCCACATACTGTAAACTGATAGTCCATAACACTTCATAGTTCTAAAAGGCATACAAAAACATAAACCCATCAAGCAGTTTGAGGGTATATTATCAAAAAATGCAGTAACTGTAAAGAGTTGTGCCCTGTTAAAGGACATAGTGAAATAATGTTCAATCCCAGGGTAGTTTACACTTCATACTAAGCAAAAACTTTGAAATGCTGTTTTGATTTGTTTCAAGGGAGCATTTGAGATATATTTTATAATACTCAATACAAAGAAATTGGATGTTTTAGGGGCGACTCAATAAAGAAGCTAAAACACCAATGGGGATTAATGTTTCCAGCTGACATAATCTTTCTATTTCATTCTTCTGTAGTATGGCAAAGTTAAATGCATACAACACAAAGCCTTAAAATGCTGATATAGCTAAGATTTTGTTCAGGCTGAGGTCTAGTTCACAAAGCATTGTGTTTGAAGACTTTAGTGGAACAAAAAATCCCAGAAAATACATTTAGATGTTTTTTTTTAATATTAGTGTTTTTTCTTGCACTCATTATTCAGACCAACAAAATTGGTAATTATTTTTATTATGCTGGTCTTGAATATTTGCAGACTCTTCGGAGGTCTGCATCATCAACATTTTTAAATACCTGTTTAGGTAGTTACATCATGTTACTCCACTGAATTTGTAAAACTTGAAGCCATAAAAATACTAGCTCTATGTATAATGAGGGGGAAATAACAGGAAATCTAACCAGCTTTTAGATCTTGTGTTATTTTCATGTATAAAGTTAGAAACTCGTGCTTTTGTATCAGTGCCAGCTGTAAATTTTTTTTACATACAGTGGCTGCCTTCTATGTCTTCCTATTTTTGATAATGCAGATTGTTGGGAATTCTGTAAGGAAGTAACTGATTAGAGGCAAAAATCCTATGTTGGTCATAACTTTTTGCATTTTCTCTCATCACCTTCTGAAAATTTAGCATACCAGTGTAACTTAGAAGAGATTTTGAGGTTGTGTTTCCCTTTGGGTAAAATCTTCAGTATAGAAAGAGAAACATAGTAAAATGATATACGTAAATGATTTCTAACAGGATGAAATTATTGGATATGTTTTGTCCATTTAGTCTTATGATTTTAAATTAATGGGTTTTCATTTACAGTTAGAATTCAAAAAGATTAAACAGTTACGTTTCTGTGGATAATGGCAAAGGATAATAAAATGATAGATGTAATACAGAAAAAGTCAGGGGCGACTATGTTTCTCTGTTACACTGGTAATTATTTGAATGGGAAGTGGTTTACCTCAGTGTTTAACAGTTGTTTTTTTTAAAATAACTAATTGTCAAGCACTGACAAATGCAGATTTTTTTTGAGGGTGGGGGGAGAAATCACCCTGTGAACTGCAGTGCATTTTTGTGTGTTAAACCCTCAAATAACTCTGCATTAAAGGGTACTTGAGGCCAACTTGCAAATTAAAGTTTTAAAGTAACTTTTTTCCATTGTATATATTTGTGTAAATACTCTTAATTGGAAATTAGAACAGTAGAGTACTTTTCTGAATCCAATCCTATTTTTATTTTATACAGTATTTCTCAGCTGTGATCTTTGGAGCAAAAGCCAACGGCAGGAAAAATAGTTTGTACCAGTTTCATGAAGTATGTCTTTGGGTTTTTGTAAATAATTTTAACTCAAATAAAATTGCTACTTTCAATACATATGTTGTCTTTTAACATGTAATAAAACATATTATCTGCATGAGAAATTGCAAAAGGAGAAGAAGGGCTGTCTCAGGTGAACTGCATAAATGAATGTTGGTGATGAGGCCTGATGATAGTGCTCCATTCTGCATTGGCATGTGAGATAACATCATTCAGTTGACAGTCCCAGCCAATCATTACCCAAATCTGCAGGAATTGAAGTGCTCTGGAGACATCACGCTTGGTTTCGTAAATTATGGAGTTCCTCCCACAACTCAATAGCAACTTTGCAACTGATTGGGAAGCAGCACATTTGAGGGAGTTGTGACGAGAACAATGAAAACTCATTAAAGCATGGGGGAAAATAGGGCAGTCCTCACTATATCTTCATGGATTTTACTGACTTCCTCCTCTCTTTTCAGTGGGAAGTAGGGACATTAAAATCAATATTGCTGTATTTATTAATCTGAATTATGATATTCTGATTTGTTCAGGATGGATTTTCTCAAACACCTCTTCTGTTAACTGATGCAGCTAAATCATTTCTGTCATACAACTGCAAAGTGCAGTAAAAATGAAAAGCTTGAGAGAACGTGCGAATGGTGTTGTCATCTCATTACCACTCTATTCTATTAACTAACATCAGCATAATGACATTTTCTGTTTGTGCCATAAAGAGCTGTTAATAGAGTTCCAAGTGCTGGAGCCATCATTCATAGACAGTACTGTAAAAGGCAATCATATAGTTATATAGTCATAAACGTGTCTCTAGAAATTCTTAGAAGATTCACTAGGAGAAATATTTCCACTCTGGTTGCTTTATATTTAGATACGTGTAATGGGAGCAGTAGATTTCTGAAATAACCTTGAAGAGTTTTTTCCGAATTAATAGCGCAGTTGTGAGTATCTTATAGAAGAATAAGATGTAATAGCCTATCAAATAAATAGTTTCAAGATTGAGGTTGAGACAGCTTTGCAACTTTTGATTTATATCCTGAGAGCGTAATGTGGCGCACTGTGCATACTTAATATAACAAAGGTAACATAGGGATTAATCCATCTCATTTTAACCACATGACCTCAGCAGTCATGTATCTTCTTCTTGAGTCCTTGTTTGACTGTGAGGACTTCCTCCATCCTCTTCTTCTTTTGTATCAAGTAACTTTGCCTGTGCTGCTCTCACAGAAGATCAAGATTTTCTCCTGTACCTGTGAAGAGGTGAGAATATTCTTCTGACACTATTGTTCTCTCCCTCTCCTGACCAAAACTAGACTGCTTACTTTGGAGGGCATGGAGAGAACCATACCCCTGAGTGTATTTTAGACAGCTCTTCCGGATAGGGGGATCCTTGTCTTTGTTAGAGCACCAAGCACATGTTTGGTGCTAAACAATATACATTAATCCATACTAGGGTTTTCCCTCTATATCAAGGAAGAGGTTCCAGGAGTGGTAAATAGTAAGTATGGGTCTCTATTCATAAGGATAGTGAAATGAGTCCTTACTCAGATCCAGTATCAAACCCTCATCTTCTAAAAGTCATACACAAGGTATATGGACACTAATAACCACAAATGCTGGAGCTACCTACTGTATAGAAGAAGTCCAGAAGAACAGCTCTGGCCCCAGACATCGCAATTGAACTTCCAAACTAAAAGATGCATCAAACAATACTAAAGGTATGATGAAGTCTTGTAGCAGTATCACTCTATGGTGAAAACGAGAGTCCTGTAGCACTTTGAAGACTAACAAATTTAATTTCTGCAGGCATAAACTTTCATTGGCTGCAACCCACTTTGTCAGATGTAAGGACTAGAAATCAAATAGCAGGTGTATATATATATATATACACATATCCAAGACTAAGGAACAACAATGGGGAAGTAGTTGAGGCCTATTCATAACCATTGATTAGGAGGTGAGAATGTGTGAACAGTGACTATTACTACTTGTAATGAGAGAACCATTCCAGGTCCCTATTTAGACCCATTTGATTGTATCAAGTTTGCAGATCATTTCAAGCTCAGCACTTTCTCTTTTAAGTCTGTTTTTGAAGTTTTTTTGTAGAAGTATGGCAACTTTCAAGTCATTTATAGAATGTCCTGGGAGACTGAAGTATTCTCCGACTGGATTATATATGTTGTTGTTTTTTGTTTGATTTATGTCCATTTATTCTTTTGCATAGTGACAGGCCGGTTTGGCCAATGTACATGGCAGAGGGGCATTGCTGGCACATGATGGCATATATTACATTAGTAGATGTGCAGGTGAATGAGCTCTTTATAGTGTCTCACATTCTCATCTCCTAAGCAACGGTTAGGAATAGGCCTCAACTACTTCCCCATTGTTGTTCTTTAGTCTTGGATATGTGTATATATATACCTGCTATTTGATTTCTATTCCTTACATCTGACGAAGTGGGTTGCAGCCAATGAAAGCTTATGCCTGCAGAAATTAAATTTGTTTGTCTTTGAAGTGCTACAGGACTCTTTTGTATACAGACTAACACGACTACTCCTCTGGAACTCTATGGTGAAGGGCTGCTTTCCTCAGTAGAGGGAGTAATAGTTGGAGTCTTCACAGGGGCTTGGTATTAGGTCCAGCATTTTTTCTGTTGCTGAGAACTGCATTTCTCATTTTTTTTCTGTACCATGACTGCATATTACAAGAAAACTTTGGGGCACCCATGAAAAGGGGGGTGTATCATGATTCCTAGTTTAAGAATCTATGATTTAACATACTAATTAAGTATGAAGTTATCAGATTGAACTAGTACAAACTAGTAGAAAAACTGACCCAACAAACACTTAATAGGAAGGATTAATAGATATTAGGTGATTGACTCCACAGGGTCTCAAGATTCCTTTCCACACCATGTTCATATGTTCCCAGAGTATTTACCTTGGTAAATCCAGTATCTGCCCTTTTTCAAGTAGATAACAATGTAAGTGTCTTTACCTCTGAGAACAGAGGCTAAACAGCTGGATGGGAGGAAGCACTAATGGAGCAATACCCTGGAGTAAAAAAGTTTAGTGAAGGCTAGATCAAAAGTCACTTAGGGTAATATAATTTCAGTATGGGATAGCACCTTAAAAAGAAATGTTCTCTTTCTGTTACAGGATCAAACTTCTCTGAGATCCAGCTCTTTCAATAACAAGTTAAATTTGCTTGACATATTGATTGCTTTTTTCTGTTTTAACATCACCCATGGAAATTAATTAAACCCTATGAAACTTTAAACCCTGTGAAACTTAACAAGAGGTGGTAAGTTTTTCTGAAAAATTAGATATCGCAAATACCTTAATTACCTGATCATGACTTTTCAGCTGATAACTGGCAAAATTGAATGATTAACAAACTACTCTGTATGATTGGCGACAAGCATGACACTGTTATGCTGTAATTCTGCTGACAAATAGTGGGTGTAGCTCTCATTTGATTCCTTTTTGCATTCCAGCCCTATAGTTGGTAAGAAATCTGTTTAGCATGGCCAGCAAAGGAATGTAATTTAGGGATCAAGTAAACAAGCTTAAAAAACAATGCGTATTTGATCATTTATTACTATTTGAATGCTGTTATCAATGTACAATAAAACCATTCAATGGAAATTGAGGTGAAGTTCATTTGAGGGGTGGGAATGGGAGGGCAGGGGAAAAGTGGTTGACTTGTTTTTTTGCACAATTGATAGTTTTGAGCACAGTTGTGGGCCCATAGACATGTACCTCACATCCACTGGAAATAGTCTGCCTGCTGAGGTAGTTGGTTATCTTCTGTTTTGTTGATGTGATGCCACTGACATTTTGTCAAGTGTGTTTTGCTCTTCTAGGCAGTGAGACACAAATACACCCAGTAAAGTAACCGGTTTGTGCCATTTGTATTTCAATATGCTAATTTACTTTATAGTCTGTATCTGAGTGAATGGAATTTAAATACAAACCAGAAGGAAAAACTTATTGTAGGAAATAATTTGTGCTGTAACTTTCCTCCGTTTATATATCAAAGTTCCTAAATATTTGCCTTGAGCACACTGAGCCATAACTTACAGATAGTTTAGCAAGGCTTTTATATAACCTGTTACGTTAAAATCTGATGTCATTTTACTGCACTCAGCTCCCATTGTTTCTGTATTATTTTCTCCTGTGGGTTTCAGCCAGCATTTTGAGGCTGAGGCTATGGCTACACTGACAATGGCAAAGTCGCTGCTGTCAGATCGATTTCTCTGGATCGACTGAGCTGTCGGTGAAGACCTGCTCAGTCGATCCAGAAATCGACATACTAAGACCACCTTCAAAAGTGTCAGTGCTGCATCGACGGGAAGATGGTTCCCATCTGCGCAGTGCAGTGAAGACGGCGCGCAGAAGAGGAGCAGAGAAGTCAACGGGAGTTGCGCAAGTTTTTTGCGTAGCTTGCGTAACTCCCGTCGACTGCCGCTGAATCCTGGAGGTAAGTGTAGACAGGATCTGAGAATACCTGATCCAAAAGGAAAACACTAGTGTATATATATGTCCAGATAAAAAAAAGCTGTGGTGAAGTTATATTCAGATGGGTGGGGGGAAACAACTTCTAGACAAAACTGCCTTAATAAACCATTCAAAAAACTTCTGTATGAATGCCTTAGCTATTTATACATTTAAAACCTGGCAAATTTGTTTTTAAGATGAAAGGTTTGATGCTGCTATGAAACTCAAATTAGAATTCCTATATGTTGAAGAGGCCAATGAGGTTCTACAGCTGATCTTCAATTGGAGCCTGATGCTGCAGAGTAACCCTTAGCTATGGCACTAGTGCCACATACGATTGACTATAGTGGGATTTCTCGCAGGAGTAAGGGATACTATTAATGAGGGTTTGCAAGATCAGGTCCTTGGTTTGAGCCTAACCAAAATGCTACAGAATCTTTCCACCTATCCATTCACTGTAGGTTATGTTGAACAAAGAAATAGAAACTATAACAGAATTTAAAAGAACCCAAACAACTAGGTCCATTGCTGGACAATAGGTCCATCAATGGCTATTAGCCAGGATTGGCAGGGATGCAACATCATACTCTGAGAGTCTCTAGCTTCTGTTTGCCAGAAGCTGGGAGTGGAAAACGGGATGGATCACTTGATTGTTCTGTTCATGCCCTCTAAAGCATAGTTTCTCAACCTGTGATACGTGTACTCCTGAGCTTAGGTGAGACACAGCACGAAGTACTTGGGGGGTGGGGGCAGGGAGAGAAGGGGAGGCAGCCAGCACGTGCCGACTTCTGGGGAAGCCTGGCGGCAGCAGCCCACTTCCCACCAAGTCCCAGCTCCTAGCTGGGAGATGTGCGGCAGCCCCTGGCTTCTGGGGAAGGCAGGCGGCAGTCCCCCCACTTCCTGCCCAGTCACAGCTCCCAGCTGGGAGGCAGGCAGCAGCCACTACAGTCCCAGGCAGCTGGGCTGCAGCTGCCTGCTTCCCGCCCAGTCCCATCTGAGGACTGGTTTACACTGGTGGCTTAATTTGAATTGATTACTTCCGCATCTACACTTGTGCATTGTTAATTTGAATTAAGTAGCCTTTAAAATTGAATTAATAAAACCACCTCTGCAAGCGGATTAGCGCCTGAAGTGCATTAGTTAATTGGCATTAGTGTGTGTGGGGACGCAATGGGACTTAATTTGAATTAATTGGCCTCCAGACTGTATCCCATGATGCCCCATTTCAGTACCCTCCCCCAAAGCAGCCCCTGGAAGATTTAAATCTTCATTTCCTGAGGTGAATGGGTTTAAAATCCAAGCTGCGATCACCCCCCCCCCCCCCACACACACACACACAACAAGCCCTTTGCAGGGCTTTAAGGGTTTGAAAATTTCACACACACCCCCACCCCCCGCATGGTGAATGCGTTTTAACTGCCCAGCAAGCCCTTTGCAGTTTGTCCCTTTAAGATTTGTCCCTTTGAAAGTTTAGCCCTTTAAAATTTGTCCCTTTGAAAGATTTCACCACCCACCCCCCTCCCGGCGTGGTGAATGCGTTTTAAATGCTAGCAGTGAGAGGAAATTCTTTGCTACATTGTTTCAGTGGCCAATCATGGAAATTGATACTTTAAGGGTTTATTCACAGTGCTGCATGTGGATACATTATATCATGCTTTCCATCAGTGAAATGGAAACATTTGTATCACTGTATTAATATACTAACTGACTCCGTTGTTATTTATCTTACATTCTACAGACACCTGTAGAATCAAAATCAAAGGCAAGCAATATACAGGGGATGGTAGGGGGAGCATAAATGGCAAACAGCATACAGTCCTAAAGTAATCCAGGATAAGCTGCAATGTATTTGTCACAGTCAAAATGAGAGCATAGTTCAGCTGGCTCCATGCGTCTGCAGCAATGGCGATCGGGGGAGTAAAAATACAGCATGAAAATCCTTTTCCTGTTTGTTTGGGGGTGGGGGAAGAGGGTGGGGGAAGCAGCACTGCATCCTGGGATGATGACACTCGTCACAGCAGCCTCTATGGTTAGTTGCACTGTGGGATAGCAGTGCAATGTGGGAAGCTTTCTAATTCGAATTAAGGCTGGCCAGTGTGGACACAAGAAACCAGCACAAACACTGTAGTGGGGACAGTCTGCAGCGCTTTCTATAAATCGCTTTCTGTAATTCAAATTAAGCTAATTCGAATTAATGCTGCAGTGTAGACATAGCCTGAGAGGCAGGCGGCAGCCTCCGGCTTTTCAGGAAGGCACGCGGCAGCCCCCAGCTTCCCACCAGGTCACAGCTCCCAGCTGGGAGGCAGGCAGTAGCCACCAGCTTCTGGCGGAGGTGGGCAGCAGCCCCCTGCTTCCTGCCGGGTCCCAGCTCCCAGGTGGGAGGTGGGCGACAGCTGCAACAGTCCTGGAAAGCCAGGCTGCAGCTGCCTGCTTCCCGGCCACTCCCAGCTGGGAGGCAGGCGGCAGCTGCCAGTTTCCTGCCAGGTCTCAGTTCTGAGCTGGGAGTGGGCAGCAGCCCCACACTTCCCGCCTGGTTACAGCTCCCAGCTAGGAGGCAGGCAGCAGCCGCTCGTTCTGGGAGAGGCGGGCAACAGCCCCCCACTTTCTGCCAGGTCTCAGCTCCCAGGTGGGAGCCTAGTGGTAGCCTTCTGCATCTTGTCAGCTGGGCTCACAGCTGGGTGACAGCCACCCGAACCTCGGCTCCAAGCTGAGGGACAGCCTCCAGCATCCCAGCTTGAAGATGGGCAGCAGCCATCTACCCTTATCTCTGGGTCCCAGCCGGCGCAGAAGCCTCCTCTGCCCCAGCTTGGATTGGGTGGCAGTCGCCCACCTCCCAGGCTGGCAGCCAAGCAGCAGCCGCCTGCAACTTGCCCAGGGGGCGGCCCCTCCCCCTCCCAAAGCCCAGTGCCCAGAAAACTTGTCAATTTCACTGCTCTATGACAGCCCCAGATTTTACCAGTTGCCTCTTTTCCTGTGTGTCTCTCTCTCGCCTTCCTTCCCTGTTGCTCTCTCATCCCTTCCTCCTCTCAAATCTATGGCAAAAAACTTGGCACGGTGCTTTATATTCCCCAGCATTGGCATGCCGCTCAAAGCCTTGTAGCTGTGGCCAACATCACCTCTAGCCCAGGTACGTACTTGAGTTGTGCACCCCAGGTGTAAAGGTGGTAACTACCTACACTAGATCTGACATCTGTCATATCACGGCCTTATATACTCAGCCCTTCTTCCAACATATGGTTCACATTAGTCTGTAAATATAAAATCCCATGGAAAATTGAGTGTTGGGGTACTTACTAAAATTTTCAGAAGTTAGGGGGTACTTGCTTCTTAAAAGGTTGAGAAACACTGCTCTACAGCACCTTGCTTTAGCTACCGTTGGAAGACAGGGTATGGGACTAGGTGGATTGTTGGCCTGACCCAGTATGGCCGTTTTTGTGTTCTAATATATGGCTAAGACCTTGTAGACAAATGTGAGTATCATGAAGCATTCCCCTTATTATACCTGGACATTTTAGTAGAACACAATATAATATTTTTGGTATGGCCTCATTCTTTTAATGGAATATTCCAGAATCTTAGGCCAGAGGTGTCAAACTCATCCTGTGGAGAAGGCTAAATCTTATTTTTAATTACGATCTTTTGGGCAGGGTATAAATTTAGAAATATCTACTACTGTCAGTCTACAGAAGGATCTCCACAGAAGGTATACACAAGGATTAAATATGTCTTAACTTAAAATTGTATAGTATTATATTGTCGTATGCAATATCCCTTTAGAGAAAACTGGCTTATTTAGGGCCATCTCTATTTCTACTCATTTCTTCCTTCCCCATCCACTTTTCTGTGTGTGCCCCATCCTTTGGGTGTCTCCTTCTGCAGTTCCTTCCCTTCAGTAATATCTAATTCTCTTCCCTCATTTCCCTGGTGTAGGATTCGCTCCAGCCCTGTTCCTCATCCTATCTGCTAAAATGATCACCAATTAAATAGTTAATGCTTACTTGTCAAGTCACCATTAGACTTGAACATTCTCATGATGGAAGTTTAGTGGGACTGGAGGAGTTTGCTACTCTCTAACATAGTTTGAAGCTGCCTGCTGACTCAGCCAACGCTGCATTAGTTTATGCTCAGCTCATATTTGGAAGACTATTTTCACAACTATGAGGGCTAAACCCTTATGATGGAAACTTAAATTCTGCAATATTTATTTATACTCTGTGGGCCACATAAATATATCATAGAGGCACTGTTTTATGTTCTAATCTAGCATATAGGACTAACACAGCCCTATTATAGTTTTCCTTGAAGTCTGGAATTTTACTTATGTTTACCAGGACTACTGTATTCTGCACCTAGAACCTTTAACACCTCATCATAATTCAGTGCTTTAACATTCTGATCTACAAAATCCTGGTTCAACTGTACTACACAGAATTTGAACCTGATCAGTATTGCTCTTTAATCAACCTTTTGGTCACTGTATGTGCCTTGGCATAGATTAGGTGAGCAGAAGTGCTGGCACCATTTGTCTGGGTCAGTAGCTACTTGTACATTGTACTTCACAATTGTCAGTGACTGGTACTGAGCTGCCCAAAGTCATTCTGAAGATTTCCCAGATGAATCTCATGGTAATGATCTCCAACAAGGAGACAGCTCTAATGGGAAATGGCCCTCAAGATAATTATGCAGTCAGCAAGCCTATTGTCAATCACTAGCTCACCTAAAGGCACCTGTTTAGCAAATTTTGGAATTGTTTAAAAAAGCCAAGACATGGTGCCAGTTTCTTTAAAAATGGCACAGAGGCTCGGACGTGAAAATACGGGCACTACTGGATTTAAGCGAGAGAGGGTCATTTATATATGGTATTACAAAGCACTGTATGTATCATTAGAGAGATGGCCAGTAAGGACCACTTACTTAAATAAAATCTAGCATGCTACATTATACCTTGAACTGGAATGTTGAGTATTAGTTAGCTGTTTGTTACTGCTGATACAATAGAGGCATATCTGTAAACTTGCAATGAATCCCTATGGTTGTATTACTTGCCCACTTGTACAGCACATCTCAGTCAGGTCGACGGTTAGGATTAAAGTAGTCATTATACTTTAAGGTTTTTTTAACTCATAGTTTCTCAACCTATGGTCCGTGTACCCCTGGGGGTATGTGAGACACAAGCAGGGGGGTACATGGCAAAAAACCCAGTGAAGAGAGGTGGGTGGCAGCTGCCCACTTCTGGAGAAGCCAGGTGGCAGCTGCCCATTTCCCACCCAGTCCCACCTCCTCGCTGGAAGGTAGACGGCAGCTGCCACAGTCCTGGGAAGCGGGGTGGCAGCTGCCGGCTTCTTGGGACACCAGGTGGCAGCTGTCGGCTTGGGCAGCAGCTGCTGGCTTTTTGGGAAGCCGGGTGGCAGCCACCCATATCTTGCCCAGTCCTAGCTCCCAGGTGGGAGCCTGGCGGTAGCCTCCTGTGCCCTGTGATCTGGGCGACTGCCACCTGTGCCCCTACTCTGAGCCGAGAGACAGCCTCCCATGCCCTGGCTTGAAGATGGGCAGCAGCTGCCTGCCTTCTGCCCACATCCCCAAGTCCCAGCATGCGTGGAAGCCTCCACTGCCCCAGCTCGGATTGGGTGGCAGTCGCCCATCTCCCTGGCTGGCAGCCAGGCAGCAGCTGCCTGCAACTTGCCCAGGTTGCAGCTCCCCTTCCCGGCTCAAAGCCTGGTGCCCAAAAAGCCAAACAGAGAGCCCAGCAGCTTGCCCAGTCCTGGAGTCGGGCTCTACCCGCAGGCTTACTTGTCAATTTCACTGCTCTGACAGGCCCAGATTTTACCAGTATAAAAATCTTAAGAGGGGCCCACACCCCCCTGCTGATGGCATGGGGAGCGCTGCTATCCACTCTGGGCCGCTAGTGCCTGCTCATACCTCACAAATTTCCGCCTGTGTGAGGAGAACACCACGTGACCCTGCCATCAGGCCATAGTGATTGGCTGGCATTGACCTTTGCTTCTATGTGGAGGAAGAAGAATGGGAGAAACAGCAGAGGGTTTTGTGATCTGCCACAGTCACACAGCACTGCAGAACTCAGAACTCTCCTGCTTTACAAGAAATACAGTCGTCCAGCAGTAAAGGGGAAAAAGACTGTATTTCTCAGAGTGAAAAATTGAGTGTTGGGGTACTTCTTAAAATTTTCAGAAGTTAGGGGTACTTGTTACTTAAATGGTTGAGAAAGAACTATGATCTTTTTAAAGGTGCCAACACAAATAGAGCTATATGCAAAGTATTCTGTGACTATTCCCCCATTTCATAGTGAGCCATATTGTACTGAGCATGTGCTGTTTGTTCTCTTCACAGTGAATGGAAGCTGTAGGAATTCAACCCCTCTGAAATCCATCCATGAGCTTTGCTGTAACCTGAAACATGACATATAGGACCAATTTTATCCCGGCTATAAATCCATCAATCACTGAGTCACAGTAGGAAGGAAATTGTCCCACAGTAGCATGTCTCTATCCCCACAAAATTAAAAGTGTTCAATTGAGTCAGCAGTGTGCCCTGGTTGTCAAGAAGGCTAATAGCATATTGGGCTGCATTAGGAGGGGCATTGCCAGCAGGTCACGGGAAGTGATTATTCCCCTCTATTCGGCGTTGGTGAGGCCGCATTTAGAATATTGTGTCCAGTTTTGGGCCCCCCACTACAAAAAGGATGTGGACAAGTTGGAGAGAGTACAGCGGAGGGCAACAAAAATGATTAGGGGGCTGGACTACAGGACTTATGAGAGGCTGAGGGAACTGGGCTTGTTTAGTCTGCAAAAGAGAAGAGTGAGGGGGGATTTGATAGCAGCCTTTAACTACCTGAAAGGGGGTTCCACAGAGGATGGGGCTAGGCTGTTCTCGGTGGTGGCAGATGACAGAACAAGGAGCAACGGTCTCAAGTTACAGGCGGGAGGTCTAGGTTGGACATTAGGAAAAAGTTTTTTACTAGGAGGGTGGTGAAGCACTGGAATGGGTTACCTAGGGAGGTGGTAGAATCTCCATCCTTAGAGGTTTTTAAGCTGAGGCTTGACAAAGCCCTGGTTGGGATGATATAGTTGAGGTTAGTCCTGCTTTGAGCAGGGGGTTGGACTAGATGACCTCCTGAGGTCCCTTCCAACTCTAATATTCTATGATTCTATAAGTTAAAAGCAAAAATAATTGGCTGTGGGATATCCTCTAGCTATTTTGCTATTCAGAGTTTATTTGGTTTTTAAATGGAAAAAATTTGCATTGTATTCCTTTAAAGAAATGCAGTTTTTGCACAGATGTTAAGTTTCGTCAACAAAAAATTCAAAGGCCTTCTACATGCAGACGTGAAGTAAGTTTGACCAGCTATGATTCATCTGAGAGCAAGGTATTATGCCATCCTTATGTTGTGTTAGTCTCCTCTCCTCACCCAATCCTCTGCAGTACCTGCTTTTAGAGCTGTAATTGTAAGTCTGAAAGTCTCTTTAGGGCAGGGACTTTCTTCCTCTTTGGTAAGTGCTTAGTGCATTTTGGGTGTTACTGCAATAATAAGGGCTTGGTACTGATCTGTATTAGGTAGAGAACTCTTGCAGCAACAGAATTGTTAACTAAGTTACAATGGGTGAGATTCATGAAGGTACTTAGGGGCTGCTGTCCTATTTATAGGCACCACTGCTATCCACAGAACTCCTAGACACCTAAGTTTTTGCAGTAAAAGTTCCCTAAGCGCCTATGTTTCTACCTACATGCTGCCTTATTCTAGGTGCCCGTCTCCCACCTAAGTCCCAAAGCATTCCCCAAGGAATCAGGGAAAAGATGGGCACTTGAGTATCTAAGTCACACATGGGGCCCGGTCAGGTAGCTGTGCTCCAAGCCCTCCTAACTCCACTCAAGCTAGCAGCAGGTAATGGACCTTCCTTACCCCTTTATTTAGACCAGTGGTTAGGGTACTCACCTATGCCCTATATTGAAGTATCCCTCTGTGGGAAGTGAAGGGATTTGAACAGGGATCTGTCCCGTCTCAGGTGAGTGCCCTAACCACTAGGCTATGGAACATACTGGGTGAGTATCCCTCCATCTGTCCTATTGAAGTTGATCCACTTTAATTAAATATTAATTGGGCAAGAGAGAATTTGACTATGCAGCCTAGTGGTTAGTCACTCATCTGACAGGTGGCAGATCTTGGTTCAGCTCCCTTCTCATCAGACAGAAAGGGGATTTGAACCAGAGGTCTTCCACATTCTGGGTGAGTAATCTAACCCCGGGGCCTAACAGTTATAAGGGAAGGCTGCTTTGTGTCTCCCCTCCCCTGAGTGCTTTTGTGTGGGATTAGTGGCCTCTGAGCCTGGTTTGTGGATTGCTAGCAGAAGTAAGTGCCTCCCTGCAGCCCAGACTTTGGTCCTGAACTCTGCAAGAGGGTCAAGGCTCAGCATGCACCTGCCTTGCTAGTTCTCAGAGCAGGATTTTTTGGGGATGGAGAGAAAGTGTGTAGGTCAGTAAATTTGATCTAGAGTGTGATGAGGGATGGCCCCTTATTAAAACCAAGGGGTGGGATAGGATGATTTTCCTTTTTTTTGAGGGAGTTGGCTAAATTGTCCCTGACCATTTACTGTGGGTTCTGTGGTTTTCTGTGCTGTGTCAGAATTTGGGCTTATAAAAGTGCTGGGGAGGAGCAAATATTTTGCCTGTAGGATAAACCACATAGTATTAAGTGCCATGATTTTAAAAATTAATTATTGTTACAGGATCGGTTTAGATTTGCAAAAAGGTCTGTACTGGGCTCCTATCTCTGTATTTTAAATTCTCTCACTGAAACAGTGGACTATAGTTAGCCTGTTTTCAGGACCAGAGTGCAAACACTTTCACTAAAAGCACTTAAAAAACACTGGGGCAGGAGTGCCTCCTTCAGTTGTGAGATGAATTTTCCCTTTACATAGGGAAACAAAGTAAAAGAGCCTTTTCCAGCTCCACAGAGGAATGATAGTGCAAGGCTTATCCTGGGATTCATGCAGGAGACCCAAGTGCCTTCTCTGCCACTGAGTTCTTTATGATCTTGAGCAAGAATCTTAGTCCCTCTGTGTGTCCAATGCCCATCTGTAAAATGGTATGATCATACTTTTCTACCTCAACAGATGGTGGGAACATAAATGCATTAAAAGACTGTGAGGTGTTCAGAAACTATTGTAAAGGGAGACCTTCCCTCTCCCTTTCTCCCTAAGTGCACATTCACTCTTCCCCATAGGGTTTATCACAGCAGGAATGTGGGAGCCCCTCATTAAAGAAGAGGCATCACATAACTGAACTGTAAATATATGACAAATATACAACAGGCAACGCATCTAGATCCCTGTCAGTTCCATTTCAAGTCAAGGTTCACTGGAGAGCTGCCTTTTACTGCTGCTTGAAGATGAAAATGAACTGTGCTGCTTGTCATCACTTTAGTTTCTTTAGTCAATTCACCCTTCTTTGTGAACAATATATAAATTGTACCCTCCTGTGCCAGTCCACCATGGGGGACTTAATGTTGGAGAAGGGTAGGCTACATTTGCCCTGCTGCCATCCTTCAGCGTTTCGCATGGAAAGGGTGGCTTTAAAAGCGCTGCTAGTGGGGCCTACCTGGGACACATGCTGAATCAGTGCATACCTTTTGTTCCCTCCTCGGTGACTGTCACTCTTGCACAAGCTAGCTCCACTTGGGCTACACCGGCAATTACAGGCAGTGCACCACTGCAAATTCTTTCCAGATGACTTTCCTCAGGCCAGAGCTCCTGGAACCTGGATTCAACATGTGGAAGCTGATCCCACCCAGGGCTGAGTCTAGCCCATAGACAGCTCAATGAATACAGAAATGAAGATAAACCACACACAAGTAGGGTGAAGTAACATTTATTAAGTGTCGTGATTTTTGCCTGTTCTCTGCATTGTCTTCCTTCCAGTGCTGAACGTTACTGTTCACTGGTGGTAGGAGAACTGCCCTTGCATTTGTCAGAAGCCTTTCCTCATTAATGAGACGTGACAGTGCTTGAACCATGTTTGAATTCTACCTGGAGCTAATTGGAAACAAAACGTTTTCTCCCTCCTGCTGTGCCAAGTTACTGAATCTGTTAAAGGGAATTCTAAAGTGACAAGAGGAGGTGAAGGACAATTCTCTGGAGAAGCCTCTATGGAAGACAGCTGCATGTCTAATTAGAGGCTGCTGGGCTACTACTTCTAAAGGAATGTAAAAGTTACTCCATACCGCCAGAAAAGCAGCAAGAGTGTTTTTCTCCTGGAGAAACAACCCGACCGAACTGAAAACAGCAGTAAGTGTGTGTGTTTCCTTTCGGCCTGGCAAAACCATGCTCCAGCGCCCTCTCCACACTGGCCTAGTTTGTCTCCTACCTGGCTCGTTGGAATCAGCCAGCGCTCTGGACAGTGTCCGAGTTGTTGAGTTTTTCCTAGGGCTCTGCTCCGCAGTCCGTCCCGCTGGCGTGTGTCGGAGTCCGTCCCGCTGTCCCGCCACCTCACCTGTCCCGTCACTTTCTGCCGATGCGGCGGTAGCCCCGACTTCTTTATTCTTCCCGTTACTGACTTTCTCTGAACGTGCCTGAGGGTTTCGTCCTGGAAAGGCCTCGCGACGCTTCCTGCGGCCAGCTGGATCGCGGTAGCGGTGGGGGCGGACGGGGAAAGCTAAGCGCTATCTCTGAAGGCAAAGGAGGCTTGCGCTGCCTGGCCGGGTCTGTCTGGCCCGATCTCGCTGGTGTCAGGACAAGGCAGGCGGGCTCTCGGCTCCACTGCAGCAGGCCGGAGTCAATTAAGAGCCCGGCGGGAGTTCTCGGCTGCTGGAAGTACAGGGCAGGGCTGGTTTCTCTCGGCGCTGGGGGGCGCAACCGTGCCTGTGCGCTGGGTGCTTCCCCCCTTCTGCGCGCCCAGCCGCTCCCCAGCGCCCCGCGGGCCGCCCGGGCCCTCTGCCCCCTGCAGCAGCTCGCTCAGCATGCAGATGTAGATCTTGGCCATCTGCAGCGTCTCCGCTTTGGACAGTTTCTTTTCGTTACGCAGCGCTGGGATGACGCTCCGCAGACGATCAAAGGCCACGTTCAAAGCCAGCATCCGCCTCCGTTCCCGGGCATTGGCTGCCAGCCGCCGGCGCCGTCTGATCCATGCCCCAGCTAAAGAATCGTATCCGCGGTCGGCCCCGGTTCTCTTCCTCCGGAGCCCGGCCAGGCCCCACGCTGCATCGTTTCCCCAGTCGGGGGTGCGCAGTGCCAATCCCTCCGGAGTCAGGCTCACGGATCCCTGGGGAAACCGGCGGTCGGTCCGTTCCCAGAGTGCAAAACCGGGCTGGAAATCCCTTGCCTTTCCCTGGAAACCTCTCCCCGCCGCCGCCGCCCTTCGCACTCGGGCTTTGCAGTGACAGGGCAGCGCCGAGCAGCTGTAGCTCGTACAGCCACCCACCCTTACTGGCTCGTGACTGCAACGGGCTTTCATTTTAGTCCGGAGCGGTTGGAACAGAGAATTTAGATTTTCCCTCCTCCCCTCTCCTGTCTCGGAGACACGTGCAAGTGTATCCAGAAACCTTGCAGGCTGGATTTGTTTATATTGCAAATGGGACACGTGGAGCGGCGGAAAAGGGTCCCTCCCCGGGCGGGGAAAAGTAGCTTTAAACAAAGCTCGTGCTCAAAGCTCAACCGTGAATAATTTGTCATTTATAAAAGAAAGAAAGCCTATTAAATACATGCATTCAGTGCGGATTAGTTTCTCTCCAGTGATCCCTTGAAGTGTGACACCAGGAATCAAAGAGACGTTAATCCTGTAATCTAAAATGCAATTAGATCAGGGGGTATCTTTTCCACTTGAAAGGCGCGCACGGTTCAGGTCTGCGGTGCAACAATTTAAAAGTAGCCTTTCCTCTCCCCACCCTCGACAGGAACAAAATCAATATTGGCGTTAACACGCTAATGATCTCCCGATCTGCCTAAGAAGGCATCTGGAGTTCCCTGGAGGAGACTCGCTTTGGATGGGTCTGGAAAAGGATTAAATAGTTTCGTGTAGTTTTCAATAATCGCATGTTTGTTTGTTTTTTTTAAAAGAGCCTGCAAAGAGTTCTGAAGCAGTAAAACAATGCTGCGCATGGTAACAGCTTCTGAGACACGCAGCCTAATGGGTCTGATGGGACTTCTGTTGCCTGATAGCTGAGCGGCTCCATACAATTGCCTGGGAGTTTAATAACTGAAGTTCATATGGTACAATAGCGCAAAAATCAGTGAATGTGTAGCAGTTTGGTTGAACGTTTATCTTTTCAACGTTTCTTCCCCAAAGGGCTTTGTCTCCTACTGGTACAAAGATGAGATGTATTAGGACTGTGTTATACTAGCAAATAAACCCTGCTCCTCACCTACCATTTTTTTTGAGAATTTAGTGTGCATGAAAGGTCCCAGACTGAGAGCCCTGTAGACTGAAGTCCCTCTTTCGGCAGCTGGGGTATAGTTCAGGTGTGGCAGTGCAAGCTTCTCCCACATCATCCTGCTAGCAAACTCTAGAAGACAAAGGGCAATAACCTTCCTATGCCAGTTTAGTAGTGCTCCGTTAATGACCTTTAGGACACTCTGCAAAGCACATTTGTTTTGTGGGACCGAGAAAGACACGGAGAATTCTGGTGAGAGATCATCAGATATGTTTTTAGCTGCTAGATGATTTATGTGACTTACTGGGGGAAGAGGTACTCCTAGCATAGTCTATTTGTGTAACTATTTTTAAGGGATCTGAAGATGC
Source organism: Emydura macquarii macquarii (assembly GCF_026122565.2). Classification (NCBI taxonomy): domain Eukaryota; kingdom Metazoa; phylum Chordata; order Testudines; family Chelidae; genus Emydura; species Emydura macquarii. Next base: position 4,070,810 of record NW_027131527.1, read on the forward strand.
ACATAAAGCAAAAGATAGGCTCTCCTTTTGTGGAATGTGTGTCTTTGCTGTCATTTGTGCTGGCGTTTGCACTTGTCCACAGGGACCTGGACTAAGACTGGTCCCCCTAAGTCCATTGAATATCTATAGGTATTAACTTTTGGTCATGGATTTAGTAGTGAGAGACTTCACATCTTATTATTCATCCCCTGAGCCATCTAATACATATATGTGCAGTGTTACCAACTCCACATATTCAAAAATCATGAGCTGAGAAAAAAAATCTCGTGTGGTTTAAAAATCATGGGATTTTAAAATAATAAGTATTCAGTTCTTTTTATTTGCTTTATGGTGTTTGAGCCATTAGGGATCATGTTTTCAATCTTAAAAACATAAGAACGGCCATACTGGATCAGACCAATGGTCCATTTAGCCCAGTATTCTGTCTTCCGACAGTGGCTTGTGACAGATGATTCAGAGGGAATGAGCTGTATCGAGTGGTCCATTCCCTGTTGTCCAGTCCCAGTTTCTGTCAGTCAGAGGTTTAGGGACACCTAGGACATGGGGGGTTACGTCCCTGACCATCTTGTCTAATAGCCATTGATGAACCTATCTGCCATGAACTTTTCTAATTATTTTCTGAACCCAGTTATACTTTTGGCCTTCACAACATCCACTAGCAATGAGTTCCACAGATTGTGTGTTGTATGTATGAAGTACTTCTCATGTTTGTTTTAAACCTGCTGCCTATTAATTTCACCTGGGTGATGATGATGCTATCAGATGGCTCAGCACACTGTGTATATGCTGCGATTAATTTAATTGGTTGACCCCTGGTTCTTGTGTTATGTGAAGGGCTAAATAACACTTCCCTATTAATTTTCTCCTCACCATTCATGGTTTCGTAGACCTCTATCATATCCTGTCTTTGTCGTCTCTTTTCTAAACTGAACAGAACCCGTCTTTTTAATCTCTCCTCAAATGGAAGCTGTTCCACTCTCTAATTATTTTTGTTGCCCTTTTCTATACTTTTTCCACTTCTAATATATCTTTTTTGAGATAGGGAAACCAGAATTCATGGTGTACCATGGATTTATATAGTAGCACTATATTTTCTGAATTCCTATATCCCTTTCCTAATAGTTGCTGACATTCTGTTAGCTTTTTTGATTGCTGCTGCACATAGAACAGATGTTTTCAGAGAACTGTCCATGATGACTCCAAGATCTCTTTCTAGAATGGTGACACAGCTAATTTAGACCCCATCATTTTGTATATATAGTTGGGATTATGCTTTCTAATGTGCATTACTTTGCATTTATCAACATTTCTCTGCAACCACGAGACAGAGAAATTTATACTTCATTTTAAATTAAATCTGAGATTCTTATATAATAACGTGACTCAAAGAACTGGGACTTACCAAAAATTGCAAGACTTGTGATAAAATTGTGAGAGTTGGCAATACTGATTCATTTCTTTTCTTCTTTAAGGTGTTATCAGACATAAAAGACCAGCTGGACTGACTTTGTTCACCATTGCTGTTCACCGGATTCTCCATGTATCAAGATTTTCCATTGTAGACCTGGCACTTGTGGTATATTCATTAGAGCTGGTCAGAAATTTTTTAATGAAACATTTTTTGTTGTTAGAAAATGCCAATTCATTGAAACTCAAACTGTTCTTAGGGAAGGGTCAGTTTTCATGAATCTACCTGTCATTGGGCAGGCCTTCAGCTACACACCCACTTGTGGTTAGACATCTTTCTCTGCCTCAGTTTCCCCAGTCAAGGGGCTTCTTAAATAAACTACATCTAGGCTTTCAGGAGCCCAGGGGCAATAGCTCTCCTTAGGTTCTGGTTTATAAACTTAAAGTTCAGAAACAAACACAAAAGGCTTTTCCCCAGCCTTAAACTGGGCACAGCCCCAAACTCCACTGGTCTCAGGGTCTTTCTTGAAGGAGCTTTTCTCACTTTCTGCAGTTTTTCTACAGCTTTCTGAGCATCCCCCAGCACTGCCTCCCTGCTGCCTTTTGTAGGGAAATCAGGTGATCCCTGTTAAAATGTACCTCCTTAGTAACTAGGATTGGGTAGCCCCAAGCCTCTAGCACTTAAGAGGCAAGCACCATTTTCAAAATGCATTTTTTATTTTTGGTTTGAATTTCAGTATGAAATTTTAGTTAATTGATACTTTAAAAAAGACTTTAAAAGGGATAACAAAATAGAAAATGTCAATCAAAACAAAACGTTTAGATTGACTGATTTGAATTTTTTTTTAAATGATTGAGTTCATAAAAGTTTTCAAGATTTGGGCTTTTCATCCAAATGCAGGATGAATTTTGAAATCTTGAAAACTCATGCATTACGGAAAATCCTTACTGACCCATCGCTAATAGTACTTAATATTACCCTGAGGCCCTCAGCTCCTCCGTGTTCCACCTGGGAGGAGTGAGTTTCTGCAGCAGGTAGAACCTTTATCACGGAAAGCTTGAAACTAGGGTTCTTTCCCTCTCTGCATAGCACAGTTAATCTGTGGTATCCTTTGATGGCTAACACCAGGATTTTTTCTTTGATATATTGTCTGCCTGCTATAGGAGTTGAGTTGATGTGTGAAGAGTTTATGTGGGGCTCACACCTCCTTTTGGGGGCATGTTACTTGTAGTTACCTCTTGTGAAGGAATGCAGAGGTCCTTGGGTGCCAGCACATTCCAATGTAGTGGTATTAATATTACTTCTGTTATTCCTTTAGTCCTCTCCCCCCCACATCTACAGGTTCATCTTTCTCTCTAACATGCCTGTCGTCCGTGTCCCGTCCCCCCCCCCCCCCCCCCCCCCCCCCCCCCCCCCACACACACACACACACACACACACACAAAAAACTCCTGTATCCCATTCTTGGTTGATACCAGTAATCATCTCAACAGGAACTCAGCCAGCCTCCTACAGAAATTCCTTTCCTGGCATTGTAGGAAGCACATCCTTCACTATCTCCAAAAACACAATCAGTGTCTAGTGCAGACTGTCTAGAAGCTCATCAAATTTGGGCTATTTCAGACCAACGGGAGGGGAAGCAAGTTCCAGAGTCTCAAATCCCTCACAGCACACCCTACCAGCTAGCCCCTAGCTTTTGCAATGAGGGGATCTGGCTGGAGCACTGCTGCTGTGGCAGTCTGGCCTGGTGAGAGGTGATCCCTCGAGTGGATCTGTCCCAAGCTACTGAGTGATTTATAGGTCATAACCAATATCTTAAACTCTGTGCTGAGACCAATGGGCAGCCAGTGCAGATCCCGGAGCACTGGTGTCATATGCTCCCAGCAAGATGCCCCTCTTAGTAGGTGAGCTGCTGCCTTCTGCACCAGCTTCAGTCTCTGAACGGTTTGAAAGAGTTGTTCCATGGAGAGCACATTGCACTAGTATAATATTGAAGTAATAAGACTATGGATAATGGTGGCAAGGACTATACCTGAAAGGAAAAGTTGAAACCTCCTAGCCAAACACAGATGGTAAAAAACTGACTGGGTCACTGCAGTAATATGGTCATTCAGCAGTTGCTGACAGTCTAAAGTTACCCCCACGTTGCAAACCTGACTAGCTAATGGCAGATGTACTCCCTCAATCAAAGGGCTTTACGTGCAGTTCACCCGCCAAAACCAACCTACTACCCCGCCCTTCCATTAATGGCTTTCAGAACAAGTTCTGTCTCTTCTGTCTCAGAGTGTCTGTGTCTAGGAGTTCTGGGCAAGGAGCAGCTTGGAGGTAGCCAGGGGACTGGGAAGCCTGGACCATTGGTAGATTTGGGGAGCCAAGCCAGGGTACCAGGGAGAGCAGAGAGGGAGTTTGAATGCAGCAGCGTTGTGAATGTTTCTGAGCAGCTGGCGGCAATGGAGGGTCTGGGAAAAACTGGAGCCTTAGGTGTTGCAGGGAGCAGGAAGCTTCTTGGTGGCCTGAAGGTTCTGTGGTATGATTTGGGAAAGTGAGGGTCAGAGGAGAATAGATGCTTGAGCTAGTCCTCTGAACAGTGAGTGACCAACCATTGTCATCCTCCCTTCACCTCCCCTGTTTTGGGTGTTTGCTGCTGCCTGGAGGCCAGCAGGGATAACAGTGTAGGCAGGAGCAGAGGCAGCCAGGCTAACATAGACAGTCATCTCCACATTAGCCCTACGTGTCTGAGGGGAGGCATTGAGGGAAGCCCTGCAGCCTCTGTGTAGCAGGGCTGGCCGCCCTGTCTCCCTATTTCCCTGGGTTTCACCCTTTGCACCCTTTGTTGGTTTTTCTGGAGGGGATGTGTTTCCTTTCCCTCCTACAGTTACCCTCACAGCTCTTGCCTACTTGTAATTAAACATCTCTTGGGACTTTTTGCAAGAACAAAGGTACTAGCTGGCTATGGTGTCCTGGCCAAGTTCCTGAACAGGATCATTCCATTCTAACTACTTAAAATTTCCTCTGTAAATCAATAAGAGACATCCACTCCCCCTTCCTGCCCTACACTAAGGTGTCCTAAACAGTTGCCTTGTCTCACTTGAGGGTTGGACAAACTGATTCATATGCCTATGGCCTGTTTCTGCTCCCACTGGAATCAGTGGCAAAACTCCCCTTGACTTTAGTGGGGGCAGCATTTGGACTATAATTTGTAAACTATTTCAGATTCTTAAGGATGAAAGGCACAACATGCCATACGTATAAGATCACCCTAATCTATTTTGATTTTTATACAAATGAGCCTGCAAATGTTTATCCTTTTCTGAATCACAGTCACAGAGCCATGGAAGGGCAGAACAAAGAAAAGAGCAAAATTGTATTTTCTTTCTCATGCAGTTTGCTGAAATATTGTAACTACAGACTTAGGACTCTGCAGGAGTCTAAATTCACAGAAGGGGGGTCACGCTCATAACCTTATTTTGTATTAGCCACTTTTAGCTTTTGACGTTTAAACAGGTTTCACCCTCACTTGGGTCATTTTCTAATTTCTGTTATTAAATAAGTCAGTAGGATACATAACTTGGTTTGTTGCTATTTCCTCCATCATCTGGCATGTTGACTAGAGAATGAAAAGGACCTTGACTCTGGGTGAGTTGCTGCTAACATTTAGACATGCTTTTCTATTTTTAAACTAGAAGCGTGTTGGATTTTTTACACTATATTTCTGCTGACTTGGCTGCAGCTATTCATAGTTCTTCATCCTCTGCCCAGACTGCTTTTAACTCTAATGTTCTATTTTAAAGAAAACTATATCTAAGCAGAAATATGTTCCTAATTTAGTCTTTCTTTCAGTGAAGATGGAAATTAAAATTGGTCTTGATGAGGGCAAGCACCTAGACCAGAACAACTCAGTGGCATTATAGCCCTATAATTCACTGCTTCCTGTGTCTTTTTACAGAAGTCCAGGTTGTGACTGTAGTTCAGGTTGAAATTAATTTTTCCACTTAGGGATTTAACTTCTTTGTTTTGTATAAAGATATACAGTATTTTACCCAAGTTTACAGCACAGATTATATGAGTGAAGACTGAATTTTCTAAGGATTTTAAGGTAAATCTGTTAGTTCGTTAACAATAATTAAAAATAGAGGTTTTCTTTTTCTGGTGAATCTCACATTTTTCCTATGTATCTAGCTAACAAACAATTTGTTACTACCTCTTCACACTTTCCATATCATTAAATTAGTCTAAAATGATTTTTTTAAAATTAAAAGTAACAATTGAGAGAGCTCCATGAGAGAGCACAGAGTGCATTTAACCTTTGGAACAGTCTGCGGCTACTGTGATAACAAAATGGCTGTTATCTTCGCATGCAAGCAGAGTTGTTAGAAATGGAAAAGTTCACAGAAAACAAAGTCAGCATGTTTCATAGCTACATCCACCGCAGGGTCCTCTAGTAAAATAAAGGTACCCTTAGGGCAGATTGTAAATCTGCATTGAAGGCTGTACTTTGCGATTCTGCATTGCAGCCCACCCCTACAATTTTATGCAGTGTCTTACATGAAGACAAGTGCTTCATCAGTCTTGCAGCAGACATCAAAGATCCAACATTTGAGATTTCTTTGCAAGTGGTGGGGAATGGAGGAAGTAAATACTTCCCAAGAAAAGCTTTGCAATTGCTTTTGTGACATGTAGTGCACAGTAAAAAGAAGAAGCAGATGTTTTTGAATGATAGCCATAGATTCTGAAATGAAGCACAGCAGGAAGGAAAATTCTGCAGAACTTATGAAAGATATTATATCCATCCACTACAGCAAGGTTAGCAGGGGCTTTCTTAAGCCTTTCAGTGCCATCTCTTTACAACTTAAGTGTTATGACATACTGTAGCTGTTTAGGAGAGACATGTCTAGCAATATTTTCCAGTTCTGATGAGCTGAGATGCTGGTATACATCATTTTATTACAATACCGAGGCAGAATGCTGGAATAGGAAGCCATTATCTCAGGAGTCCCTGATTTCTGTGCACTTAGCTGAGAAATTTTTTAGGGATTTTTGTTTGTGTTAAAGTGACACTGCCAGAATTATTAGGCTCAACATGTGATTTGTTGTTGCCCCTCTTAAGCTGCTTTCCTTTCTGAAAATCTTGTTGCAGAATTCCTGTCAGTCTTTGGGCCAGATCCTCTGCAGGTGTAAATAGGTGTACTCCATTCATTGTGATTTACACCCATTGATGATCTGCTCTTATGTGTGTAGTTATTATGTTCAAAGCACATACTTCAAGTCTTATATAAATAAAATCAACATCCAGTGGGAGAAAGCAATCCTTCAGTAATAGTCTTTTCAGTGCAAGTGGACACTTGGACTAAGGACAAAGATTTCAGTGTTCAACTTCCAAGGTATTCGTATGAAGCAGTAAAATTATTATAAACAGTAAAATTTTGGGGGTCAGGGAATTAACACCCCTATAGATGTTTTAAACATTTCTGCAATTATATTGGACTGATGTTCACAGTCGTATTACAATTTCTAAAAATACAGTTATGGGATCAGAGTCGGTGTTTCTAACGTATCAATAGTGGAAAGTGGCTCTTGGGATTAAAATGTGGAGCAATGTCCACTTTCAGAGCAAGTTTACCGAGATGCCTCTCCCCAAACAAAGGCTTTTTTAAACATCATTACATATTATTCAAGGTAATTTCCTCCTTCCAGCTGCATGAAGAGACTCTTCCGCTGGCTAAGCTGAGTCACAGAGAGAAGTTGGACAGCTCCTTGCTGACTGTATCTGAGGTATTTACCTTCTTTATGTGGACCTGTTCCATGGCAGTCAATGGGAATTTTATTATTGATGTTGAGAAGAACAAAACTGGCCCATATGTGTGGATATATATATATATAGTATGGCTGTGTTTCTCTCCCCTCCTTTCCATCTCTCACTATCTCTCTCAGCTGCCAGCCCTGATCATCAAATTGAATGACATTTTGCAGAGAAAATAGATACAAAATGATGCTAAACTAACAAGCTGGTTGGTAACCTGCTTGTTTTGAGCAGACATTGAAAAACTAATTGGTGGAGAGGCATGAAGCAGAACTGGCTGCCAGAATGCCTTTCATCACCCTGCCCCATGGCCCTCTCTGCCTCACTTGGAAAAAGAATGGCAACTTGTATCCACAGCCTTCAAATTAATCCTATTAGACGCTCTCCAGGAAGAAAACAAGAGACAGCCAACATCCACTTTGATTAATCCAATGAAAATCAATTGTCAGGATACTCCCCCACCCCCTTCTGCTGGCTCACATTTCCACATGCTTTTGAATGGAAATGAGCACAAGGTGGGGGGAAGCCTGGTTTGTTTCAGAGGTGTGGAAAAGTGGGGTGGTGGGAGGGCGATGATAGCCCTAGCATGCTTTGCTTATTCAATTAATAGACTGTCCAGGGAAGGGGAACCTCCCAGGAGATCGAAAAGGAGCTGTCACTGGCCTCCTTGTCCCCTGGTGGGTGTAATGCTTGAGTAAGAATAAACTGTTCACTGCTGGAGGTGAGGAAAAGTCCCCCTTTCTGCTACTGAAACATCCCAGCTGCTGTCTGTCCAAGCCTGTCCTACTCCCCAAACACCAATGCCTTCCTCAAGCAGGTGATGGTCTTAGGGGGGTAGATACGTTGGTCAACACTGTCCTTAGGCACAAGCCTTGCAATTATCCAATTGCTGTCTTTCTATGTATTAAAATATAACAAGGCACTGTGAGATCTTTGGATGAGAGGCACTCCACAAGGGCCAGGTATTATTCTTCAGGCCCTATATGCTACATCCTTACATAATTGACAAGGAAGCCTGCATTCCACAGTCACATGGGACATGGCTGCCCAGAATGGATTCCCACAGGCATCAAGAATCCTGAATGGGGTTTGTCTGTAACTGTCATTGGCAAAGAATGCTTGCTATTGAAATCTTTGGTAGTTTGCAGGTGCCAGTGACTCAGGAATTAGAAAACCTTCTTTCACATATGGCTATGGCGGTGGAGCCCTAGAATATTCCTACCAGAAATGGGCTGTGGAAGAGGATGGAGGGTTCTGTGACAGCAATGAACAATAAGGGGAAATGAGGACTTCAGTGACTGATACTTTCTAAAGTCCTGAAAGAAACGCATTATTTGATCATGTAGCACTTTAATGCAGCTCTGCTAGTTTCAGAGGAGTGGAGGATGCTTTTTCTTTATGCATTTAACTGAAATAATAACAAGAGGGACCTCTACTGGATTTCTGTCACTGAAAATAGAACCTGGCTGTGTTCCTGCTGCACGTTTGTTGCTGGGACTGTAGAAATGGTAGGCCTTGAGATGCTTAGACTGAGTTAATGTTTACTAATGCCCTCTAGAAGATCTCCAAAACACCACACCAGCTTTTTAAATAAATCACAGAAATAGAAAAAATACAATATATCACATATGATATAAGAGTAAATTCTATACACAAGAAAATTGCAAAGATGCTCACAAGCCAGTGAGATTAATTTTTCATCTCTGAATGATACATTATCGCCTCTTTAGTGCTGAGTGCTAGAGTTGCATAAACAAAAAAGATATGCTAGAACAGTGTTTTAAATAAACACAAGATTGTTCTGATCTTTCATTCGCTATGTGTATCACTAGATTTGCCTTGTTTGCTTAGTGAGGATGGAATAAAAAACGTTTCTGTTCACATCACATCACAATATGGTGCTTCATTCATTTTTATTAAGCCCAGCTCTTGACATCTGCCAAGCAACATTATTTTAAAGTAAATTTAGACCCATTTCTGATGGGCTAGTACTGTCTATTTATATAGACTATAATATAATCTAATTTTGTTTTGAAATGAGGGCTGTAGGAGATCTGCAGAGCTGGAAGTCTGCAAAGCAGTTTGGGTATTGTGCACACAGACATTAAGGGCCTGCTCCAAAGTCCACAGAAGTTAGGAGAAGACATTTCTATTGACTTCAGTGGGCTTGGGATCAGCCTCTTGTACCTGTTATTGTTAATCCACTTTAGGACAAATGCTTCCCACAGCCTCCTGCATATTTGTGCGGAGTTTAGTATGCCCCTGTCAGTCAATTTGTAGAGATAAAGACCAGGCATGAATCTGGATGCTTTTGTATCCAGGGTTATGGGCTGGACCTGTCTTTCAGTATAAAAAGAGATTTTAAACCTAGGGTTAGTATGAAAGGAGAAGGTTATTAAATCTGGTTTACAGTGGTTTAGCTTGTCCCTGTTAAATAACAGATGTGACTGTGGTTGGGTGTACTCCCCACACTGGCCCTGAGAGAGGAAATTAGGCCCAATTAACCTGTAGGTGGCACCTGGAGGGCTTGATTAATCAGAAAAGAGGCTCAGCTGGACAGGAGCAGATGAGGCCTGTATAAAGCCAGGTAGCTGGCAACAGAAGGGAGCTGCAGGAAGGTAGGCTGCAGTCACTCCCTGGGAGGTGTGTTGGGATTATAGAGGGTAGTTCACAGCTCCTTCCTGAAAGGAGGGAGTTGAGAGGTTGGCAAACCTAAAGAGGGGGAAGCCAAGAAGTTAGAAGAAGGCTCAGGGGGATAGCAGCGCAAGCTTTGGCTGCTAACTAGAGGGTCTCTGAGGTAGGACCCAAAGTAGAGGGTGAGTCTGGGCTCTCCTGACAGCCACTGGAGATGCAGCACATACTATGCAGAGGACAGTGGACTGCCTGGGATCATTTCTTCTGGAAAAGACTCTGTTAACCACCCACACCCACCCCTCCGGAAGGGGGAGCTATGTAGTGACCTAGCTGGAACGCTGAGCCACAAAGAGGAAACTGCAGTTCCTGAAGTGAGAGGGGCTGCAGGGTGAGAGGAGGATGGGAGAGACAGCACCAGGGGAGGGTGCAATGCCTGGCTGGAGCTAATTCCCAGGATGGCCAGCAGGCGGTGCTGCCGGCAATGAGAGTACCTCATGACAGGAACTTACACCTTCTGGGCACTTCAGCATGGCATTTACACAAACTTGAATTCACAGGCCCCACTTAAATCCATGGCAAAGCTCCCCTTGATTTCAGTAATGCCAGGATTTTACCCACATTCCCTAAACCCCTCACCGAAGTGTAAGTTACACCGTTTTATGCATTGCCTCCCTGTCTGCCCACTGAGTCTAACCTGTAGTCAATCACAATGAGGAGAAGCCAGAAGGGAGGGTGAAACAGGATAATAAACTAAGAGTAGGCCCTAATAAGGATTATGTTGAAATGTGATGTGTCTGATAGCACAGGACATTCTATTGCTTATAACTCCCCAGAAGACCATTGAAAATCAACATTTTTGTTAATCAGGTCCAACATCTACCACATAGATTTATCCATATTATTCTACCTTTTGGACCTGAATAGCATGTCGTCTTTTCCCCAAAGGGCTTAGAAGTTAGCTGGCTGGTGGTTTCCTTTTCTCTATCATTTAGATGAGTAATGAAATCCTTATGTGTTTATTTTTAAAACTCTCCAAATACCATTGTTCTGTGTTTGTGTTTTTACAAAAGCTGCCTATTGGCATACAAAAAAGACAAAAAGTACAAGTGGAAATAACCATATCTATCATGTTGCATCATTAAGTGAACAGGCTGATAAAATGTGTCATTTGGATGCCTGACAATTATGTAGATAAATTGATGTTGACCTTGCATCACCTTCAGTGACTCATCCTTCTTTTTGGGAAAATGGGTAAGAGGAATTTTTCTTTCAAGAAAGATTTATTGTCGTGTAGACCACAGGCAGGGAAAATGAGAACTAGTCTATTGCTATTTATTCCCTGATCACTTTCAATCCTAAGGCCACTCTATAAAGGCTGCATTATCCCATTCTTGCCAGATATTCATTTTAGGGTTTTTTCAGTGTAATCTTCCCTGAAACAGTGAAAATGTATTTATTTTACTGACTCTGTGTTAACATTCACAGAACACACAGTTCCAGGGCTTGGTTTATTAATAATGGTGCTAATGTCAAATCTGGGAGGACCTAACAAAACAAATTAAGATTAGGATTGTATTTTGGAAGGTTGGATCATTACACTTTCCCCCCATGCATCCTAATGGGTAAATCTATCACAAAGAAACCTTTACATCTAAGTTATAGCTGTACCCTAGCCACTGTGAACAATATCAGTGATACAATTTAAACCAAAATAGCCTGTAGTATAAAGGCCCAAATCTCAGATGGCAGCTATGGTGACAGGCTTCCCAGCCATAATGTAGACTTGCCCCAATAAATTAACCAGTAAATTGAATTCTGGAATATACCTCAATTCCATCTCTTCTGGACTTCTTAATGGAACAGAATACAGACTTTAAAGAGATTGCTTTCCTGGGATAAATGAATCTCAGAATTTTGTTACATTTTGTTCTTTTAATATTTTTCTATCGACAACACTAATTTACCATATAGCACAAGGCACCCTCCTCTTCTATCTCCCCTCTGCAGTCAGAGAGATAATAACATAATTTGAAATGCTTTTCATTCTTTACCTCTCCCACAAGATGAAGGAGGATCAATGAAAAGATGTATAGCAGGCCCAGCTGGTTTTGTAGTCATAATGTCTACCGATTGAACCAGCTGAAATTAAATCACTGTAATCACTCATCAATCACAGTCTTTTTTAGGAGCCCTGCTTCACAAGACATTCTCCCACTTGAATGCATTTTAAAGCAAAGGCCACAAAGCACTTTGTGGCATACGATGAGTTTCTTTGGCACATGGATGACAGCTGATCGCCATAATGAAACATTCAATAACTGCATTGAATTGGATGAACCCTGATGGTCCCACTGGGATCAGTTACAGAATGCTAGTTATTTGCAGCCAAGTGGGTGAGTAAGTAGTTAATCAGGCATGTACACTAATAATAGGAGACCTCTGTGTCCAAGGGCATGTAGTGGGCCTTGTCCCACTTGAATGGCTCTTCTATTAAAACGGCTGTATTACAATTAAACTTTTCTGAGCTTGTTTTCTTTTACATCAATATCCATTGTGTTTCTCTTGTCCTTTAATGACCTTACAATTGATCTATTTCCTCTTTGATCATAGTGAGCTGACCAGGGGACGTTGGCATTCTGTTTCAGTCACTTACTTGTGTATTTCAATTGTTTCAACATTTCCTTGGGCCATTGTTACTAATTTCCCTGGATTTAGTTTAAATTAGCAGATCAGAGGCAAAATTGCATCTCAAATCCTTAGTGTTAATTAGGAGGAGGGAAAAAAGAAAAGCTTCTCATATGAGCTATAAAAAGCATTATACAAACGGTGATCCAAAATAATGAGTGATTTTTTTTAAACCTATCATAAATTGCTGAGATCATTTCAGACTTGTTTGTATTTTTGAAACAGATGGCTGAATTCGTTTTGCTGAATGCTCCTGGCTGCTGAATTAATTCTGTATTTCCTGTAGGAAACCACATTGAGACTATTACTAATTCGATCATATGGTTAATCACTCAAAGGTAGGAAATGCCAAAGGTAAGGCTGACCATGCATGAACTTAACTCTGTCCCTGTGCGTGTGTTCATTATTATACTCTTTATAATTATAGGCTCACATGCTGTTTCTCAAATGTTAAAATTGTATACGGTTTTTTCTACAACCTTATATACCTATGTGTAGCATCTTGTAATATCTTTTCTTTATGTATGCCTCATACAAATTTAATTGTATGGGCCAGTTTATTTTTAGTAACGCTTTTTATATGAATTCTAGTTTCTGTTGACTATGGCCCTGATTCAGCAGGGTACTTATGTGTGTGCCTAATTTTAAGCACATTAGTGGATCTTTTGACATCAAAGAGTCAGTGGGAATATTCATTTGCTTAAACATCTTGCTGAATGAGGGTTTATGAAGCTAAATTAGCTATGTATTTATGAGTAGTATTTTTCCCAGCAAATTTTCGCTAACGTGCTTAATATGTACATTTTGTTCTTGCATTTTATACACAATTTTCTTATGATGTCCATGGATTCTGGAGTGCACAGAATGGTGCACAGTGCTGTAAGATGCTCTGCATGTTCATGGAAAAAAACCGATCTGTTGTATTTGACAAATAGCATGGCATCATAATGGGCCAGATCCTCAGCTAGGCTAAATAAGCTTAACTCCATTGGCTTCAGTGGAACTATTCCAGTAAACACCAGCTGAGGATCTAGCCCATAGTTTGTACAAATAACTGACTTTGGCTTGAAAGCTCTCAGGCCAGCAATTAATTTTATTTTTGAAAGTGAGATGCAAAGAGGCCAAATATGGGGATAATAATACTTATCTCCTTTCCAATGATTTCAGATCTATGGATGAAAAGCACGATAGAAGATACTAAATAATAACTAATATTTTTGGGCTCTGAATATTTAACACGTTTGTTTCTTGTGTGAAGTGTAATAAAGATGTAACACGAAGCTGGCTGGCTTGAACCAGCTCTGAACATAGAAGCACGTTTTAAACCCAATGCCACTCTTGAATAGTTGAGCTAGGTGCTGGGGGAGAAGCAAGGTAAAAGGGTGGGGTTGCATAGTAACTCCAAGCACACAGAGTAACTCCTTTGCTACTTTGGCCACATGGCTAGAATAGCTTTGTGCACCCCCAGTGCAGCCCCCTTGTAGGCCCGAGGGTGGAGGAGGAGTGCAAGAAAAGATCAGTGGTAGATCCCCATGGTCCTTCTCCAACTCACTGATGATCCACCACCATCAGTCCTCTGCACAGCTGGGCTCTGCACTGTGCAAGGCATGATGAGCCCCATCCCTTACATACCTTGGTTCCATTGTCTGGGGACTGCTGCATTCATGGAGATGGGGGTGGGGGCTAGACCTGTCCCTCAGCTCACTGTAATTTGGTGGATATTTTAGGTGGGCATGAGTGTTACCTAAAATAATGGTTAAGAATCATTGTAGACTGTCGGGTTGTATGCAGGGAGAATCTAACACAAACTACAATATGGTCAAGTGAATGTTGCATTATCAGATGCCTAGAGATGTGCTGGCCAAGGGGGCAGCTTCAAAAGCAATGTACCAATCCCTGCCTTCCTGTGCCCATTGATAGGGGAAGATCCCCCAGTTCAGTGAGTTGGGGTTACTAGACATCAAAAACTGCTGTTCAACAAAGGATTGTTAGAATAGTGAATGACACACTGAGGGGTTTCTGGGTTCATCCATCTACAGAGCCTCGCACTCTTCCCCTTCTGCTACTAGGGTGGTCAAGAGGCAATCCCTGCTCCATCTGCTGAATCAGAACCTCCACTAGGAGTCCTAGCTAGGATTTGGAGCTGCCTTTTCCCACTGCTCCAGCATAGTGCCTCCACTGGCACAGGAGAGTATTAACTAGACCCTTCCTTTGCACCCACAAATGTGAATTTGGACAGCTGTGTGCTGCCCCCCCTTCTGAATGGAAGTGGATGAGTCATTTGTTTGATTTTGGTTCTTGATCAATTCCTGAACGTTCTGGTTACAGATCACAATTTTCTCAAATTTATAGGTAATTATTTAAAATTACCTGATGAATTATTTTGATCACTAAGTCCTGGCCTCCGGTGTGTTCATGATCAGTTTGTGGTGAGTACTCAAGAGGAGACATTCAAAGAGTTTTGACTGGATACTTACGTCACATGGTGTGTTTCAGCTCCTTGATTTGGAGGAGCATAACTTTTAGAATTGCTTCCAGTGTGAATCCTCACATTTAATAATTCAAAATTCAATGAATTCCATGAATATTCTCCACTATTGGTTAAAATATACAATTTCTGCAAATATTCTTGTTCTGTAGAATGACTGTGGAAAGTAAACATAATAGGGGCATGAACACAGTCAAAGCAGATCTATCTAATGAAAGCCTCGAGCGTTAGATTTTTCAAAAGCACATATGGAACTTAGGAGCACAAATATAATTGAGTCCATGCAACTTATGCTCCTAAATCTCATACATGCTTTTGAAAATCTCCTAAATGAATAATCATAAATCTGAGTATTCAGCCTGCTTTTTTCTTCAGAGTGATCTTTCAGTAACAAACCAATGTTCTGAGCAAACCTTTGATAACAAGCAGTCCTGAAGAAGTCTTGTAATAATAAATCAGTGTGCTCACCATGGAGGGAAAACAAGTTCCAGAAATAAATAGGTTTCTCTTTCAAGCTGACACAGGATGATTATAAACAGCAGGAAGAAAAAACTGTTTATGAAAAATACTTTTAATGACACCTTGTTGTAAACTTGTCCTTTATGATGGCTAAGGACCAAATTCATAAGATTAAAAAATAAAGGTTGGATTCTTTTTCTTTGCCTTCTGGTTTCTGAGCCTGCAGGGTGCACTTGCTTTACAATTTCAAGTTTTCATCCACAATCACGAGGACTAGAAATGTAGGGCACCAAGGGATTTAGGTGTATATTTTATTATTTATACACAGTAATGACAGATGGTCCAGTGTTCCCTTTCAAGACCCTTATAAAGACATAGCCTGCCCAAAAGGGCTGATACTCCAGAAGTTAGGTGCAGAGAAGACAATAGGCCTCTAGGAAACACTGAAGAAAGTATTAACTTTGCACAATTTCCTTTAGTTGCCTTGCTCTAAAATGATGAGGTACAAAGGGCAGGAGAATTAGACAGGGTAGTGTTTATGCTGAAGAAGTGAATTTTCTAGGAAGAACTGGAAAGAAGATAGGGTGGAAGGGCTTTTTTCACCAAGATTGGCAGATACTAACTGTGTCTGCTAATTCTTTAAGGCAGGCCACAGACCCAGTACAGCCTTGGTCTTAGTCCAGTCCACCACCAAGATGATGGTTGTACAAGGCGGTTGTAGTTCATAAAAGGATCATGAGAATGCTGGGAAAGGAGGCAGGGCTATAGATAAACTCCCTTTTGGGAGTGAGAGAGTGGGGAAAATGAAAACAATTTTGTGAACAAGATCGCTGTATCATTTTAGTATAAAGCACTTGGTGGATGCAGGAAAAGGCCTAAAAAGACAACCAGATGGCTAAATAAGGGAGCCTGATGGAGATGTTACTTTGGGTAGAGAGTCAGACAGTCAAACCTTGAGAGGGGAATTAAGAAATGGGCAGAGCAGAGGAAGTAGCATTGGGGAGAGCTGGTTGTCAGACCTGATGCCAGCTTCTCTTTTAGGGGCCCCCAGCACTGGAGCTTGTGTGCTCCCTTCTGATGTATAGGAACCAATAAGGGCTGCTATTGCTGTATCTCAGATGGGGGATAAATGAAGATTGGCCAACTCTCCAGGGAAAAGAGTGGGTGAAGATTTCAGACTCTATTAGACTAGTTTAGACTTTTGTTTACCCCAGAATGTGTGTAATTTTTATTGTTTAGCCAGAATAGGGAAATTAAGGCAGCAACTGCAGTCAGATGAGTAAGAGTAAGCAGACTGCTACTGAGGTCATGCTATGCATGTTCTACAATCCTTTATGTATCCCTTTATTGACATTTATTTAGAAAAACAGGTTACTTCTCAGGAGATATGAGTTTATAAATGCTCACTTTGCTGCAACAGGACTCTAATTCAAAGCAAAGAGACCAACAGAAGTGATCAATGTTTAAAGTGCACAGGAGCTAGAGACAGATCTGATCGAAAGAGCCAAATTCTGCACCCATGTGACTCAAAAACTGCAGTTACTAGAAAATGATGCATTTATGAAGTGGGCTTTGAAATGGGAAAAAAAGTATCTTTTAAATTTGTTTTCTTGTGAGAGGTGGTTAATTTGACAGCTCTGGAGCCTGAAATCATGTTTATGTATAGACCAAATCCAGCACAGCATGCAATAGCACAAACTTAACTGAATTAGTCTATGAATATGCCTTTATCCTAGTTTAGAAAGTAGGATCCTGGGTAGAGGTGAAAATGTAGTTTATCCTCAAGCCTACCCTGCCCTTGGCCAACAGGGCACCAACTAGTGCTACCTACAGCGGTGAAGTGAGACCAGGGTTGCTGATCTTGCATTTTAGTTTTTACTGACATGAAGATCTGAAGTTGATTTTTTTTACTGACATGGTAAACTTTTTACTGACATCACTAAAAATATCATAAACAATACAATAATGTCACAAAAGTGTATACTCACTTGTGATATTCTGTACACAGGAATTCAGAATTACGCAATTGTTTTAGCTGCCTTTAATTGATCAAT
Source organism: Emydura macquarii macquarii (assembly GCF_026122565.2). Taxonomy (NCBI): domain Eukaryota; kingdom Metazoa; phylum Chordata; order Testudines; family Chelidae; genus Emydura; species Emydura macquarii. Next base: position 4,088,338 of record NW_027131527.1, read on the forward strand.
CGGGTTCTTTGGGTGTGTGCAATAATAGAAAACAGGAAACTGATAAAGTCATGATCAGTAGATTTATAATACAAGAAGTGATTCTGAATGACGACAATCAATGTCAAAATAAAATATGTTTTATTTCTCCCCACTTTCATGGACATTTTCATTTATTTATGGGTTTATGGACAGTGTTAAAATTGTACATCTTTTTACTGACTGCCCATAAATTTACGGACGGTTGGCAACCCTGATCTGAGTTGCCATATATGTAAGAAGTACATGCAGGATTAAGGATAGGTAGAGGTACATGGGTATGTATATCAGAACTCTTACTCTCTATTCCTATCCATTTGCTACAGTCATGTTCACACCAATTATTTTTGTGTGAATTGTTGCTCAGCAAAATCAAAGCAGTTCCACCATAATTTGTGAAATTAGTTAAGAGGCCCTAGTCTGAGGCATCCAACACAAATATAAAGCTCCTGGCAAAAATTAAAGAGAAATGTAACCACTTTGTCCTCCTTAAATCTAAGGGAGGAAAATGCATGGAGAGTGGCTGTAAAATAAGCGGCTTTTTTAGAAGGTAAAAAAGCAGTAATATGACATTTTGGAGCTACAATTTTTTAAACAATGCAGTATTACTCTCAAGATCACTGAAGTTTGAAATGGAGAAAGCCTATTAATCAAGTCCCTTCCCCCGCATGTGATGGATATAATTACCTGATATAGGATACAAGATTTATTAGATTATAGCACACTTGACATTGGAATCAGACTTCTAATATTATTTATTTATTTTTTCTATTTCCATAGTGTTTAAAAGCCCTAGCCAGGGAGTAGATCTGTTGTGCTAGGATTAGAAAGCTGGAATAATAATGCTGTTTTTCCCTGAAGCAAGGCAATATTTACATGTTATGGAAGCTTGATGGTCATACCACAGACAAGTAAAAAGAACAGACCATTGAAATTAATGTTCGAAACAACATGTAGTGTGAAAAAGACATTTGAATGTAGTACCAATACCTAGCTGTTATGTAGATCACTGTAGATCTCTAAGTGCTTTGCAAAGGAAGTAAGCATCATTATCCCCATTTTACAGATAGAGACTGGCACAGAGAGGAAAAATGATTTGCCCAAGATCACCCAGTAGACCAGGAGCAGAGCTGGGAATAGAATCCAGGTCTGACACCCAGCCCAGTGCTCTATTCACTAGGCAACACTGCCTCCATGTAAAAATGCTGGGTTGATGCCCTGTACTATTGATTGAATCTGTTGGGGGAAATCTGGGTCTAGCTGTGTCAATTCACAGCTCTGCAGGAACTTTGAAAGACAGAAGTGAGGAATGGTTCAAAACCGGAATCTCCCATTAGAATTTCCTTCAAATAACTAGATGTAGCAAACAGTGAATCGAGCAGTTTAGAGAGTGTGTATGTGTTTTAAGAGGGAGGGATATAAAGGTAAGCTATAATAATTCATTTAAAATCACATTTATTTTAGTAACTGCTTCTGCTGACTTAAAAATTACTTTTACACTAATGCACTGCCTTCTTATTAAATGCAGAGATAGCTCTCTTTCCTTTAGCAGGGAACTTCTCTGACCCATATTCTGCTCTTGTTCTGGGACTGCAGCTCCCATGACAGCATTGGGAGTTGCACGTCACTGGGGCCAGAACCGGGAGGTCCAGGGGCCCATGGCATCCCACTTTTAAAAGTCCGAGGGCCATGTTCCTCCCACCCCCAACTTTTTAACAAAGAAACATAAGCGCAGAATTCATGTCTCCCACAGATTTTTTTTCCCCCAGCAGAATATTTTCTGCTGGGGAGGTGCTGCAATGACACCTTTCTCCCACCAGGGGCTGGTGTGGCACCAGACGAAAGGGTAGCTGGCTTAGCACTGGAGCAGCCAGCCGTGGAGAGGGAGGGGGCACTTTGGCCTTGGTCCTCCCACTTCTATAAACGTTCTGGTGCCCTTGGCACATGTACATCAAGGGCCAGCTATGGTTGTATCTATCCTACTGTTTCTCTCTTCTCTGCCCCTCAAACTTTCTATAGTTGCTATAGATGATCCAGTTTTCAACACATTTTTCCTGTCAAAAATCAAATTTAACAAAAAAATTCATCAAAAATTTGGAATTGGGAAAATTTTGACTAGCTTTAGATATATGTTTGTACAGTACCTAGCACAATGGGCTACTTGGCCATGGTTAGGGCTTCTAAGTGCTATGGTCATATAAATAATAATAGTCTAACACAGTTTTAAGTTGGGAGCCTACAATAGAAGGCATTCAAAATCACGAGTCACATTGGAAAATCTTGGCCTTAGTTTTTAAAGCCTGTTTCTTATTTTCACCCCTAAACACACATGCGCACAATCATGGGGATCTGAAACAGTTTTGTTTTGAAAGCTTTGCTGTTCACCTCTAAGAAAGTTAGTTATAGTCATTTTTCCCTTTTTTCCTCTTCCTAAAATAAAATCAAAAGGAAACATAGGTACACAGGCTGCCTGATGTAAGGTAGTTCACTAAGCTTCCTTTGGCCGAGCTGTATTTCTTTTAGAATTTTAATCTCTGTAGTATTTTGTGTGTGTGTGTAATATTCTGCAACAAAGAAGTGCTTCACTGGGGCCATTTATCATCCTTTGCCTGCAGCAAAGTCTATACCATTATCTTTGTGCTTGTGATACACTGTAAAGTTTTATAATCCTGATATCTGCAGGCTCCTGGAACATATGCTGTGCATAGCAGAGGAAGAAGTGTATTAGAGAAAATGCATCATTGCCTCTGAAAATCCATCCTCAGAAGTTTACTTCTCTTTTAAAAAGTAAATTGTTTGTAGCCATTCATACTCCCTGCTTTAGAGAACCACCGACAAGTTCCTTTAAAACTGCACATGCAGGCTCACACTCTCTGCTACCTGATCATTCCTTTGCTACTCTGAGTTAGAAGCTGACCGATTGGTGTTGTGTGAATAGAGCCAGCACTGGACTGAAATAGAGCGATAGTCATTGGCTAGATATTCAGAACACTGAAGTCAGATAGTTTCAGCTGACTGAGTCCAGAACACACTGGATGGAATTCATCGGGTAGGAGGGCTAGCATGAGGCCCCCAGTGTTATTTAAGCTGCACATTGCAAGGAGGGGGAAGCAGTGGACGGGAGCTTTAAAGGCACTGAGAGAGTGCTCTGTGCCAGTCCTGTATAGGTAATGCAAAGGGCAATGATGGAGAGAAGCCAGGGAACGGGTCCCAGGAGGTAATGTGGATGCATAGCTGCCTCATGCTCCACCAACTGGTACAGAGGAGCTGAGGCTACTAGGTTAGGGACCATGTATTTCACCCCTCACAAAGTCGTCAGCCACACAAATAAAGCCTGAGTATTTGTGTTTTATGTGAGTGAAGTGAATATCACCCTCTGAAATAGGTAGAACTAAACCTCATGCTTCAAAATTGACAGCAGATTGTCAGTGAGTTTTGGGAGATCCTTCTCAACAATATTGTGACTTGGCCTATGGCATTAAAGGTGGTGGAATGAACAGGGATGTTTGTTACAGTCTGGGGGGGGCCTGATCATAATGTTGGTTGAATGCATCTCACTTTAATTCACTTCAGTAATCAAGCCCTGTGTGCAAGTTGGGTCAATAATATTTTTCAAATTCCAAATGTTTGAGAATTTTTCTGTTAAATTACATTTGTTGTGGTGGGGGAAGCTCAGGTTTCTTTTCTTGGACAAAAGATGTGTTGAAAATGTGCAGGGGTAGACTTTTTCTAGTCATCCTAACAGAGGTCTATATAGCAAAGTGGTGTAAGGTGTATTGATTTGGCATTCAGTGGGAGTGTGAAATGAGCAGCCCATATTGACTGGGTATTCTGTGTGGCCATATTCAACTCTGGAGGAAGCTAGTGAAATTCCCATTTAACTCAGTGGCACCTGATTGCACCAATGCTTACATCAAAGCTGGCATTCACCCTACTTTATTTTTGACTTTCCTGTAAGATACTTTTCCTCCTCCATTCCTTCCCTCTGCACGTTTGACCCATTGTTTCAGTTTTTCTGATCTCAAGCTGGATCATATATAATAAAAATAAATAAATGCAATCAACAAACTTTTACAGTGCATGGTTCAGCACAGGAATTTTGACTATGCGATTTCAGATTTTCATTTAACTTATAAAAGATTAAGTGTTTTTTGTAGCTTGGCATAGCTGAGCCAGTTAGTGATATGGATTCACTTTATAGCTCCTAGAACTGATAGAATGTGGTCACAGCTGGCTATTGCAGCCATTATAGCAACAGAAAACCAATAGTGTGGAACTGCTGCTCTTTGTGTTATTATGTAAAAGTTGCTGTTGTGCTGGAGGAGGATGTTGTTTAAAGTGTTCTAAATTGTGAAACTTTTGCCATGACAAGATTGCTCCTGAGGTTTTGACTTATTGAATCTGAAACATCAGTTATGTCCTGTTTGTCATACATTTATCTAAAAGTTCTTCCCAAAGTCATCAGCTTGGTAACAGGACCATCATTCAAACCAAACAGTTGGCTAAATACCAGCATTGAACTGAAAGACAGGTCCCAGAATACTCCCTGCTGTACTATGATGCCACATCCAAAGTGTTGCATGAGGATGCAGCTTGAGTTGATATATCTATGGAACTAGAGACAGGCTTTGAAAATGGATCTTCTCCAAATACCTCCTTTTTCCTCTAGAAACGTGGATGTTGAAACCCCATCTATGCCACTTGTCTGATCAAAGAGGAAAGACTCTCCAGTGGTTAGGGCATTTAGCCTAGGACTTGAGAGACCTGAGTTTGACTTCTTTATACAAGTCAGCTGCCTCTTTGTCTCAGTTCACAAACTTTAAAATGGAGATAAGCGCACTTCCTGACCCCATAGGGTTTTGCAAGGATAAATACTTTAAAAATTGAGATGCTCAGATACTCATATATTGAGCCATATAAGATAGATCTCGGTTCTCACGGCAAGTACTATTCCCCTTGTTTGGACTGTTTGTATTCTGAATTTAGTTAGTTAAGTAGTTGTTAAGTATAGTTAGAGATAAGGCAGTCCCAGCTGGGACTTCGCGCGGCTGGGGCATGCCCTGGTCGCCGGGCTTCAAGCCGTGTGCCTCCTGTGGGAAGGCCTTCCTGCTCAGCGACCCCCACGACAGCTGTCTTAAGTTCCTGGGGGAAGCCCACAGAAAGGATAAGTGTAGAATCTGCAAGGCTTTCAAACCAAGGACTCCAAAGGATCAAGAAATCCGGTTGACAGCCCTGCTGATGGAGGCAGTGATCCGCTCGGCGTCTGAGCCAACCTTGGTACTGAGTGTGGCATCGGTACAGAGTGCCGTTGGCACCGTCTGCAACTTGGCACCGTGTAGTTTCACCGGTACCCAAGAAGAATAGGAAGCAGCGCGTAGAGCGCGGACACTCCCTTGCGCCGTCGGTACCGTCGGGTCAAGTATTGAGATGCACCAAACTTGACCCATCGAGACCCTTTCTCCAGTGCCTGCATCTCCGAGCAGGGAGCCTCACCTGACTCCTGGGAGTGGGAGAGTGCTGCTGCCGATGCCGTCGACACTGGAGGCTTTTCAGGGAGCAAGAGCCTTGTTGGCCTTGCCTCTGCCGCCTCCGCTGCCTCCGCCTCCCTCTCTGCCAAGGGAGAAGGGGCCGATGTCATAGGGGAAACCCATGTTGGGTCCCCCTGAATGGCGGGGGAGATCCCCAGTATGGGGAGGAAGATCTCCTGCTAGACGGTCACCTAGGGTAGAGCAGAGCCGCTCCCCCAGTAGTCGCTCCAGGTTGGTGTCATTGAGCTGACCTGCACCAACATGGGATGTGGAATCTCCCACTCGTTGCCAATGTCGATCCCCAGCACTGGAAGCAGCGCAAGCCAGGAGGCAGCACCGGTCAAGGTCTGACAGGTGGTGCTCGGACAGCTCCTGTTCCTGCTGTCCGGCACTGATGAGTTCGCTTGCATCCAGGTGGTGCAGAACCCGATTGTCGTCATTGGAGGACCTGGCATCGATGAGTTCGCCTGCGTGGAGGCGGTGCAGAACCTAGTTGCTGGAGTCTGGCTCAGTACTGAGGAGTTTGGGACAACGCCGACCTTGGTCACAGAAGGCTGTTACAGAGTCGCAAGGCAAGCAGTGCCGGAAATCATCGGTACTGAGGCGATGCTCTGGTACTTCGAGCTCTTCAGAGCGCGACCCCGCTTGTTGGCACTGCTTGCGGCAGCGGAGGCAGTCATCGTCTTCCAGGTCAGATGCATCTAGGGGGTGTTCCCCGGCATGGAGGGGTGCCTATGACCTGGGACAGACATGGTATCACAAGTCCAGGGCCTCTGCCTTTGATACTGCTTTGGGGTCTCCCGGGGGGGCAGTCATCCAGGCAGTCAACACCCACATAAGGTGCCAGAGCCCATGGCACAGTTAGCTCCCGGCTGGCCCCAAGGACAGTGGCTACCCCAATGGCCTTATTGGGCCCCATGGGGTCTCCAGGTGGAACCTGGGCCCATCCATTAAATCTTTGGCAGTGCAGTCTGTGCCTCCGGTGCCGGAAAAGGCCCATCGGCACCACTCCTCAGTTGAGGAGTCAGACCCCCAGGAGGGAACCTCAGCAGGTACAACTGTCCTCCAGGAGGGGCCACACCCACGGGCTGCACCACTGCAATCCTCCTCCTCCTCACCAGATGAGGCAGTCTCCCAGGATCACTCTGCTCCACTGGATGATTTCAGGGCGCACCAGGAGCTGCTCAAGAGGGTTGCCTCCAACTTGGGGCTGGAGGTGGAGGAACTAAAAGAGACCGCAGATAGCCTCTTTCATGTGCTGATGGCAGCTGCCCCAACTCAAGTGGACCTCCCAGTCCATGAAGGGATCCTTAAGATTGTGAAGGCCCTGTGGCAAACCCCTTCCTTGGTCGCCCCGATGTCAAAGGTGGCCAAAAAGGAATATTACATCCCGGACAAGGGGTTTGAGTATTTGTTCACCCACCCCGCTCCAGGAACCCTGGTAGTAGACGCTGGGAACCAGCGGGATAGGCAGGATCAACTCAGGTCGACTCCTAAGAACAAGGACAATAAGAAGCTAGACTTGTTTGGGAGAAAGATTTATTCAATGGCAAGCCTTCAGTTTAGGATTGCCAACCAATAGGCTCTCCTGGGCAGATATAATTTCAACCTGTGGGACTGTCTCAGATGGTTCGCTGAGGCCCTGCCCCAGGATCAGGCCACAGACTTTAATACTATCGTGGAGGAGGGTACCACGGTAGCTAGAGCAGCACTCCAGACGTCCTCAAATGCTGCTGACTCGGTGGGCAGGGCTATAGCCTCTGCCATTTCTATGCGAAGATGTTCATGGTTGCAATCCTTGGGGCTGTCCCAGGAGGTGCAGCAGTCCATCCAGGACCTCCCCTTTGATGGGTTGGCCTTATTTTCGGACCAGACTGATGCGAAGTTGCATGGTCTGAAGGACTCCAGGGCCACGCTTTGCTCCCTGGGCCTTTACATGCCCCAGTTTTCTAGGCGTCAGTCATGCCCCCAGGCGCACCAGCAGCCAACGTCTCAGCCCAGACCTTTCCAACCCTATAGACAACGGGACAGAAATAGGGGGTTTAGAAGAAGGAATCAGCCCCATAGCTCGTCCTCAGTCCCCCAGCAAAGGCTCCCCAGGAGGTCGGGCAACCAAAGTAGACAATTTTGATGGTGCGCCCGAGGGTGGCGCCCCAACTGCTTTCCTGGATCCATCCCACCCCTTCCTAAACAGGCTAAGACCCTTCTACCGTGAATGGGCCAAAATCACTTCAGACCATTGGGTCCTTGGGATAGTCTCGGGGGGCTATGCCCTGCAGTTTACATCTACCCCCCCAACAACCCTCCCTCTCTGTCCCTCTTCAGGGACCCCTCTCATGAGCAACTCCTCTTACAGGAGGTGGATACCCTCCTCAACATAGGAGCGATGGAAATGGTCCCTCAAGGCAGAAAGGGGAAAGGTTTCTCTTCGAGGTACTTCCTCATCGCCAAGACGAAGAGGAGTCTGAAACCCATATTAGACCTGCGTTATCTAAACAAATATGTCAAAAGACTCAGATTTTGCATGGTCTCCCTGGCTTCTATAATCCCTTCCCTGGATCCAGGAGACTGGTATGCCATCCTTGATCTCAAGGACGCATACTTTCATGTGTCCATCCTCCCCAGCCACAGATGCTTTCTTCGCTTCATGGTGGCTGGCTCCCACTACCAGTTTACAGCCTTGCCCTTTGGCCTATCTTTGGCTCCGAGGGTGTTCATCAAGTGCATGGCGGTAGTGGCTGCCCACCAGAGATGAAAAGGTGTGCAAATTTTTCCTTACTTGGATGATTGGCTGATCAGAGGCATGTCCAGGGCCCAAGTGCAGGACAGTGTGACCCTCACTTGCTCCATGTGCTGTAGAATGAGGCTACTCATAAATGAACAGAAGTCCACATTAACCCCCAGTGCAATGAATAGAGTTCATTGGGGCTACCCTGGACGCTTCCCAGGCCAGAGCCTTCCTGCCTCAGCCATGTTTTGAGGCGATGGTCTCTATCATCGCCCAGCTGCACCGATGCCCCACGACAAGAGCCAGGCACTGCCTACAGCTGTTAGGCCACATGGCAGCCTGCACGTATGTAGTGAGACTCGCTTGCCTGAGACTCCCCTCTATTCGGCATTGGTGAGGCCGCATTTAGAATATTGTGTCCAGTTTTGGGCCCCCCACTACAAAAAGGATGTGGACAAGTTGGAGAGAGTACAGCGGAGGGCAACAAAAATGATTAGGGGGCTGGACCACAGGACTTATGAGGAGAGGCTGAGGGAACTGGGCTTGTTTAGTCTGCAAAAGAGAAGAGTGAGGGGGGATTTGATAGCGGCCTTTAACTACCTGAAAGGGGGTTCCAGGGAGGATGGGGCTAGGCTGTTCTTGGTGGTGGCAGATGACAGAACAAGGAGCAACGGTCTCAAGTTGCAGGGCGGGAGGTCTAGGTTGGACATTAGGAAAAGGTTTTTCACTAGGAGGGTGGTGAAGCACTGGAATGGGTTACCTAGGGAGATGGTGGAATCTCCATCCTTAGAGGTTTTTAAGCTGAGGCTTGACAAAGCCCTGGCTGGGATGTTATAGCTGAGGTTAGTCCTGCTTTGAGCAGGGGGTTGGACAAGATGGCCTCCTGTGGCCCCTTCCAACTCTAATATTCTATGATTCTATGAGACTCAGACCACTTCAGGCTTAGTTAGCCTCGGTATATGTTCTAAGCAGACACCCACTGGACTGGGTGGTCACAGTATCCCTGCCCGTCTTAGCCTCCCTAGACTGGTGGCAGACTCCCTGGGCAGTGTTGAAGGGCATTCCGTTTGAGAAACTGGTCCTGTCGGTCACCCTAATTTCTGACGCTTCAGATGAAGGTTAGGGGTGCCAACATCAACGCCAACCTAGGCACTCAGGGGTCTGGTCGAGAGAGGAGAGGCATCTGCACATGAATGTGAAGAAGCTGAGTGCCATTCGCCTAGTGGGCAAGGTGTTCCTCCGATTCCTGACAGTCAGGATGGTGCAGGTGCTGACGGACAACACCGCAGCCATGTTTTACATAAACAGGCAAGGTAGGAGTGCGTTCCTCAGCCCTCTGTGAGGACGCTATCCATCTGTGGGACTTTGCCATGAGGCACGATTTCCACTTGACTGCTTCTCACCACCTGGGAGTGAGGAACGATGAGGCGGATCACCTCAGCAGGTTGTTTCTACCCCGCCATGACTGGTCGCTACACCCAAAGGTGGCATCTATGATCTTCCGGAAGTGGGGTGTTTCCCCAAGTGGACTTGTTTGTGTCGGCCTGAAACAAGAAGTGTCCAAGGTTCTGCTCTCCCTGGGGTCGAGAGACCAGGTCGATTTCCGACGCGTTCCTCATGGACTAGATGGGGAACCTCATGTACGCGTTCCCACCCATTCCTCTCCTGCTTAGGGTCCTGCTGAAAATAGAGGGATGGAGCAGACATTATACTGATCGCTACAGCCTGGCCGAGGCAGCACTGGTTCAGCATGCTGCTGGATCTTTCGATCGCCCCACTCCTGGAGCTCCCAAGGCGGTACGACCTTCTATCCTAGGACCATGGTTGCCTGTTGCACCCGGACCTAGACTCCCTGAACCTCACGGCCTGGGGGCTCTGTGGCTGACGGAGGGAGAGAGAGCCTGCTTGGCAGCAGGAAGCCTTCTACATAGGTTGTGTATCAGGCTAAGTGGCGACGATTTACCTGTTGCGCGGAGTCCTGGGGTATCCCGCCTAGCCTCTCACCTATACAGGCGATCCTGGAGTACCTGCTCCAACTAAAGCTCCAGGGTCTGGTGCTGGCATCACTGAAGGTTCACCTGGCAGCCATTTCGTCCTTCCATCAGCTGCTAGAGGGGAGATCACTGTTCTCCCATCCCATGTCAGTCAGGTTCTTCAAGGGGGTGGAGAGGCTTTATCTGCAGGTCCGTAACCCAGTGCCTCCCTGGGATCTCAATCTGGTCCCCTCAAGACTCACGGGCCCCCCCTTCGAACCCATGGCTTCACGCCCTCTGCTTCTGCTTTCATGGAAGGTAGCCTTCCTGGTGGCCATTACCTCAGCTAGGAGGGTCTCTGAGGTTAGGGCCCTGACCTCGGGGCCCCCTTATATGATGTTCTATAAGGACAAGGTTCAGTTGAGGCCGCATCTGGCTTTCCTGCCCAAGGTGGTTTCCCAATTTCATTATAAACAAGATATTTTTCTCCCTGTGTGTTTTCCCAAACCTCACGGTTCGGAGGAGGAGAGGAGATGGCACTTGCTGGACATGAGAAGAGCCCTGGCCTTCTACATTGAGTGTACAAAGCCGTTCCAGAAATTGACACAGCTCTTCGTCGCAGTGGCTGATTGGATGAAAGGCTCACCTGTCTCCACCCAGTGCATCTCCTCATGGATTACATCATGCATCAAGTTCTGCTATGAGCAGGCGAGGGTGCCGCTTCCGGGAACCATCACAGCGCACTCAACCAGAGCTCAAGCCTCATCTACAGTCCACCTGGTCATCGGTGCATACCTTCATGTTCCACTATGCCATCATCCACCAGATGAGAGAGGAGGCGGGATTTGTGTTGAGTGCTGAGGGCAGCTCACCGGTAACTCCGACCCACCTCCGAAGGTATTTCTTGGTAGTCACCTATAGTGGAATGGACATGAGCAATCACTCAAAGAGGAAAACAAGGTTACTTACCAGTAACTGATGTTCTTTGAGATGTGTTGCTCATGTTCATTCCACAACCCACCCCCAGTCCCTGCCGCCAGAGTTGGCAGAAAGAAGGGACTGAGGGGTGTAGGGCCGGCAGCGCCTCATATACTGCGGCATGTGCACGGGACTCCAGGGGGCACTGGAGCCGGCCCTACGGGATCTGCTAAGGAGAAAAAAGTTCTGGGTAGCCATGCACGGAGGCATTCACACACCTGTAGTGTAATGGACATGAGCAATACATCTCGAAGAATAGCAGTTACTGGTAAGTAACCTTGTTTTTCTCGATACTTATCAAACAATGCACGTGTTCTGGAATGCCGTATTCAAATCCCTCTCAAAAACTTGGTGTTGCTATCTTTTCTTCTCCAAACTTGTGTATTTGAAGGGTGCTGGGTGAATTGGTATTTCCAGTGAACATTAAGAAATAGATTGCAGTTAGGATTTTAGTGGCCAAAAGTTATTTTGAGAAAGTGGAAATCTGCAATTCCTGACTTATACACAGACTGGCTTAGTGAGTTCTCCACTACTGCATTAACGGAAAAAATTACTCGGTCTAATAGAAATGCTTGGGGAAAAATATGAGAGTGTCTGGTTACCCATGAAACAATTATTTCATACTTTTGCAATTTAGTATATATTTGTCACCTATACTCAGAGGTGATGTTCTCACTTATTTATCTAATTAGTCGTTTTAATAATTTATGCTACCCTGCATGACCTCTATGGGTTCAGGTTTTTTGTTTTTCTTTTTTGTTTTGTTTTTGTTTTAGATTTTACTAATAAAGTGCTTTGAATTTTGTTATCTATATGCTATTTCCATCTTGTGCATGTATTTATATAGGTATGGTTCATTATGTGTTTATATTTTATATAAAAACAATAAAAATAAAGTTAAAAAAAAGAGTAAGGCACTTCACAAACCAACAACCTCGCTTGAACGTTAGTTAAGGTTACCCAGTGATGCTCCTGTGCACCTTTCCAACAAGAGGCAGCACTTAAAATAGATTCTTTCTTTATCACAGTGATGCTTTGCACTCATAGAGCATCATTATTCAAGGAGCATAAAATGCTTCCCAAATATTAAGTCCCACTACACTCTTGGGGAGTAGGAAAGTATTATGATGCTTCATTTTACAAATGAGGATGGCACAATCTGGCTTAGACCTTCTTTCTGGATGGACATAAATCTGTTGTGATGGGATCCAGCTGCTGAATTCCACATGGTTCTAAGCCCCAGGTCTGAGTAGTGAGTGATCACTGTTCCTAGCTCGGTGTCTCAGGAGCACTCCCAGTGTCTGATACCTTTCTTGGGCAGTGGGACCCCACAGTCTGACTACCAGCAGCCCAGAAACAGTTCTACAGCCCTCTCCAATCTCCTGATGCTTAGAAAAAATTCCCCAGAGTTCATCTAACTGTGGGAGCTCTGGTTTTCTAGTTACCTCCTTCAGGGACAACATAACAATAAAGTGAAAACACAGTGACTTAGCAGAGGAACCTATTCACAAACACTTCCTAAGAGAATAACAGACCCATGGAATACAATGAACTAAACGTAATCCCCCTCAGTGTCTTAATCAGCCTGTGAATCCTAGGTTTGGCCTGAATCCTAAGGCCAAGCAGGCATTCTTGGCCCAGCCATCTTGCTTCTGGCAGTGGAATGGCCTCCCTTGCTTAAACACGTATTCCTTTTAAAACCAGCTTTGTTCCCTGTTTGCCCAGGTGCTGTAGTCTGTGGGAGAGGAGGAGCCATGTCTTCCATCCCCCAGGCTTCTGAATATAGAGACATTCAAGTCAACAGCCCTTCTGGTAGAAAATTCATTGATCCAGTAGTGAAGAGTCATTTAATGTTGAGGGCCTTGACTGCTCTGATGTGGTCTGTCCACTAGATATAAAACCTCTGCTAGAGAATGGATCCTCCAATCCACAGTGACGGTTACAATCATTCACAAAACGGAATGGAATTCACAAGTTGACACAGACATATCCCTAAATTTCACAGAGGAAACTGAGGCTATGTCTATACTAGAGACCTTACAGTGGCACAGCTGTATCTCTGTAGCTGCGCCACTGTAAGGCCTCCCATGTAACTGCTATGCAGATGGGAGAGAGCTCTCCCTTCGGCATAGTTAAACCACCCACAGTGAGTGGAGGTAGATAAGTCGGCAGGAAAGTGTCTCCCACTGATGCAGCACTGTCCATACCAGTGCTTCTGTCGGTAAAATGTATATCGGTCAGTGGTGTGTTTTTTCACATGCCTGACTGACAAAAGTTTTACCAACAAAAGTGCTAGTGCAGACATAGCCTGAAGCCCAAAGTTTAAGTGACTTGCCCATGATCACACAGTGAATTAGTGGCAGGACTCTTGTTCCCAGTCTAGACCACACTCCCCTTGCCCTTCCCTTCTTTGTCAAATGCTATTTGGGACCAGATACTTTTGTTAGCTTTCTAATTAAGCACAGGGATGGACTCCCGTAGGGGGTGGAATATGCTTTCTAGGTTATCTCCTCTCCCTCCTTGTGTGATCTCATTGACCTCCTCCTTTTCCCCCTCCCCTTCTAATCCGTGTTCTCTGCCACAGCAACAGACTTCTCAAAGCATGGTTTAAATTGTGTGTCCTATTACAGCACCTGCTTCTCTAACAAAGGAATAAAGCAGCCTTCCAGAGACTAGATTTCATGAACGTGTTGGCATATATACAGATCTGAAGCTCTCGTGTTTGTTTATTTGGGGAGGAGAGACTGAGTATGAGTATATCCAGCAGAATTTAGGCAAACTTTTAAAAAGGTTCCTTAGCAAAAGAGCCCCAGACATAAAAGAAAGTAATTAAATTGCTGAGCATATATTACTGCTAGCAATAAACACCTTGTCACAAGAATTTCACATCTGCTAGAAGTCCTATTTCATCATACAGCCATGAATGTCCTTAAGGAGCACTGATGCCTCCTGGAAAACTTTGAAAAGCATTCTTTTTAGAGGCCATTCTACAGAAGTATCATATGTTCTCTTAATTTCTCTTCTCCCCATTAATTTTTTATAACCAGATACACTTGCATGAAAACAGGATCTTAGTTTTTAAGAGTTCATCTGTTCCTGCTGCTTATTCCCTATTTGAAGTCACAATCAATGTGTGACATCACAAACGGTTGCTGTAGAAATGCTTGTGTCACAAGATGACTTCAGGTTAGTTATAATTATACTGTTTCCATGCTAACTGCCTTTGTAGTATGAACAAGACATATACGTAGTGGTTAAAAAAGATTTGGTAAACTATCCTAAACTAAACTCCATATTCCCCAAGTGAGAAGTGGGTAAGTCTTCCGACAGTGGCCAGTGCCCAATGTGTCAGAAGGAATAAACAGAAATAGGCAATTATTGAGTGATCTATCCCCTGTTGTCCAGTCCCAGCTTCTGGCAATTAGAGGTTTAGGGACACCCAGAACATCGTGTTGTGTCCCTGACCATTTTGACTAATAGCCATTGATGGAACTGTCCTTCATGGATATATTTAATTCTTTTCTGAACCTAGTTATACTTTTGGCCTTCACAACATCCCCTGGCCTCAAGTTCCACAGGTTGATCATGAGTTGTGTGAAGAAGTACTTCCTTATGTTTGTTTTAAACCTGCTGCCTGCTAATTAGTTGAGTTACCCCAGGCTCTCATGCTATGTGACGGGGTAAATAACACTTCCTTGTGCACTTTCTCTGACAATGTATTACCCTGTGAATCCTGCTGTAGATGTTAGCAGGCACTGGTGTAATAATTATGTAAATCTTTCTGTTAGCAGGATATCATCACATAATGCAGTAAAAAAGAGGAGCAAAATGATTGCAGAATACCAGACACTGCAGCTTTGATTATAAGGAAACCAAATTATGGCTTTAACTTTGATTTTAAGAAGACAGCAAAGCATTCTGCAGCGTCTCCGATGAATTAATCACAACAGGGGAGAAACCTTGCAATACCTTCTCATGCATTCGTGAGCAAAACACATGGAGATACTCCACCTGCCCCCTCCACTAGTTCATTGTAAGTAGAATAACGAAAGTAGTTCTGGAAGGGCTCCTTTAGCCCAGCATTCAGTGTGTCCAATTAGCAAATATCCTGCATCACTGATTTTAGAATTAATGTGACAATAGTCCTCTAACTAGTTGCAACATATTGACTACCTCTTGAAGAGAATTAATTTCCAGTTGGCTGGGGGAAAATACGTGGAACAACAACAAAAAGGGTTTGCATGCATTATTGTTGCGGGCTTCTTTCAATGAAGATTTAGTCCTGTGCATCTGTCACACAATGTGACCTAATTTAAACTGCTGTAATCTACTCTCATTGCCTCACATTGCTCTAAACTGAATTACTGCCAGTGCACCTAATGTGGCTATTGTGAATGTTATTACAGGGACTCTCTCCCCGTATTTGTATTGTCAGCAGATGTCTTCTGAGTTTGTTTCTTGCTCTAGATATATTTATTATGTGGGGACAATAGATCCCTTATATCAGTGGTTCCAAACCTTTTTGGCTCGAGGGCCACAAATATCAATTTTACAACACTGAAGGACCACCAGTCTATCAACTCATTAAAAATGTATTGAGGACTACAAATCACTACATATTTAAAGTAAACATTTTGATGCTACTGTGCTCATTTTTACATTCACTATTTTACACCTACAGCTTACTCACAGCATGTCACACACTCACAGACAAAGCACTAGTGTAGATGAGTGGCTGTAACTATACATTAAAGCAACTGGCGTGGCAGCTAAGTCACAGTGGGTGGCCTGCTAAGTGCAGGTCAAACTGGAAGGCTCTGATTTTTAGAGTCCTGTCCCTCCTTAAGCATGGTAGGTCCTGGCTGTTCCACCGGCAGCCCCCTTCCACTCCCTGCTACAGCCAGATGGAAGGAGTTCAGCGAGGAGGCTGCCTCCTCACTGCTCTCCCATGTCCCTGTCTGCAGCAGGGAAACCGCACGCGTCCTGTAGCCCTGTGTGCTCCACTTGGGTCCCTAGTCAGTGGCTCCCTTCTGCAGCCAGGGGGACAGGAAATCAGTGCTGCCTCCCTCTGGCTCCAGCAGGGACCCCAGCACCTAGGGACCCAGGAGGAGCACTTTGCAACAGCCAGGGGGAGGGGAGCGCTGATCTTCCATTCCCTTGGCTGTAGCAAGGAGCCTGCATCCGTCTTTTAGGCCTGTGGCAATGCGCTCTGCCTGTGTCTTTAGGCAGCGGCTCCCTTCTGCAGCCAGGAGGAGGGGAGCGGCGGGCCACTTTGAAAGCCACTGTGGGCCATTTTTGGCCCCCGGGTCACAGGCTGGGAACCACTGCCTTATATTGATCTTCATAGACCATAGGAGGGATGCTTTACTGCATAAGGCATGGGGATTTAAGAAACAAGATTTTGATTCCCTGTTTAATCACAAACTTGTTCTGTAGCTATCATGTGCTTTAGCTCTCCATCTGTAAAAGGGGGATGATGATTCCAAGCCTGACGGGTACTGTGCAGTGCAATGATGGTGAGGGCTGTATAAGTACCTTAGTATATAGGAAGGATATATATTTAAACCTTCAGTATCTTAACCCAGTGGGAACACATGGGCCAACAATGAGGATGACAGCCGTTGAATTTTGGAGATTATTAATCTTCTGTTTGTGGCAATCCACTAGCCCCTTACTACTTCCCATTAAGGTAGCCTAGGGTTTTGATAAACTCAGTTCTTTCAATGAATCTTTTTTGTGCTCCTTTATAGAAACTTTGTTTAAAAATAAAAGTATATCATGTCAATGTGCATCCCTCGTAACCCTTTGTTATGTCCTCCCAGTATTCGCTTTTGTTAGTTTTAATCTGCCTCTTATGATCCATGAGTCCCAACTTTTCCAAATTTCTATGTAGAACGCTATGACATATCAGGGCAGCACTTCAGTTCTTCATTGGTCATTATTTCATCTAAATAGCATGCGTGAGGATGTCAATGTTTTGTCAAAATCCAGTGACATTTTACAAGTATCTAGAGACCATAGGAGTAAAAAATAATAATAATAAAAATTGGCTACTTAGTATTGAACTATCAACCTTAAATCTACAGTGCTCTTGAGTACGTTATTAGGCCACTTGTCCTTTGCATGTAATGCAGGATGTAATTCTAGTGATAGCTACTTTATGTATGCTTTTGTTCACTTAATTTCAATTTAATGATCCCACTTGTACTTTCTCCGAGGCCTCCTCTTTCAATTACTTTCATTCCAGGCGATTTCTTCCTGTTCTTATCTCATCTCTAGACAGACTATGTCCCTCAAGACTTAAGTGCCATTCATATTGCTTTTGCAAACATATTTCATTGAAGTCCAGGATGTTGCAGTTTCCTCTGTGCATAGATTTCTGATTCCTTTATTTTCTTTCTAATTTTGCTTGCATTTGGATACAGTCCCCTATTAAATAGCATAAGGTGCTTTGAAGAGTGGGGAAGGAAGGTTTAGACTAATTACATTATTTCTCTCTCAATTAATTAGAAGATAGCAGCAGGATGAGCCTGGATCACAACCTGGTCCATAGCTCCCCAGCATATTTCTTAGACCCTGTAACTGAGGTTGAGAAATCCTTCTATTTGTTTTTGTTAGCCCCTTTAAACTCCAACACCAGATAAACAGCAGGTAGAAAAGGGCATCTTTGTTAAATATTCAAACCTCCACTTCTTCACTTAAGGGCTGAGAAGCATCCTACTCCACATCTCTGGCTTGTCCAAGAAAATCTATAGCCAAATCAGGGAAGACCAGACCTGATGGTCCTAGTATTTTAAGGTAAAAAACAAGCAACATTTTATTTTTTAAAAAAAACCTTTTAGAATTGTTTTCCACATTATGGGAGGACAAGGGGCACAAACCTATTTCCCCCCCTTGTATAAGTTGCCTTTAAGGAGTTAAAATTAAAATACTTTGTTTGATTAATTCCTCTAGTTGGTATCTGTGTTATCTCTTTTCACTTATTTATAGACCTTAGAGAGTTTTGGACTGGCCACTACTAGCAGAGAGTGTTGTTTGTTTGAAAACTGACAGATGTTTCAACATGTTGATAGGAAGACCTTTGGCGACCACATGTGGTGCATGGACATAAGTATGAGAATCACTGAGCTACAGCATAGCTTTCCCACACACAAACTCTGTAATCATGTCAGCTGCCATCATGACATTGGTTTTTCTATGGGGGAAGCAGACTTAGACAGGTAGTAAATGCTACCTTTGCAACTGGCAAAAATGGTGCTGTCCTGGAGTCTAACTGTTCTCACCCATTGCAGGCTTCCTCTTCCTAGCATGTATTGAGCACTCAATTTCAGTGCCTCTGAACTGATGATAAAGTCTGAACACTGAGCATGTGGAGTGACTGACATTCATAAAGGTAAACATGGAGACTTATCACGCAGATGCTGCTGCTGTAGATTACATGTTGTCATCTCCCTATTGCAATGTCAATTAAAGATCAGAGACTACAATGTACTGGAAAAGAGAGTCCTCTGAACATGGATCAGCTTGTAACTGACCATAGTTTAATAGCTCTGACATGTACGTGACTCAGAGATGACTGGCTAAAAGTTCAGCCAACACATCAATTAAAAAAATTACCAAACTGCTCAAACAGTCTGAGAACTAAAACCATTTGTCCTTTCTACCTTCTCTTAGACTAACTGATTTTTTTCCTAATGCATGCGAATATTCTTATTTTTTACTAGACTGGGGATGGAGAATAATTTTGCATAGCCTATAGTTCAAGGGGCAATTCCTTTTTACACTCTGGCAGTTGGTTCACTGTACAGGACTAAGTAGCAGGTAACCAAGTTTTCTAACAAATGAGTGTTTAGGAGAAGAAACCTCTTCATCTACTGGGTTTCTTTTTAGCAGAAACTCCAGCACTTGGAGAAACATTGGATGTTGCTGATCATATCTGAGACACAATGGCAGTGCTGTAAATGCAGGGGAATGCTCAGATTTCCTGCCGATCACTACACCTGGCTTTGGCCTGTCCTGCTGTCCCTGCTCCTTAATGAATCACTCCCAGTATTCCAGTTCAGCTGATATGGAATACATGGTTAACCAGAGCTGGAAGATTTGAATGACACTGTAAACTCAAAAGTCAGAATTCTGATGAAATTTAAAGTGAAATAGGTAAGTTTCTAGAAGGAATGACTATCTTGTGAGGGAATTAAGTACTGAGGGGTGGAGTAGCTTTTGTTTTTCTTTCTTCTTCTGAGAACTTCCTGAGGGAGAGAGAACTTTTAGAGAATTTCTACATAGTATGGCCAACAAGAAAGAACTTTTCAATATTTTTGTTTTAAATGTTTTAACACTGGAATCTCTATAGTATACTTTGAACTTACATCTAGCATTTAAACAGTGCCATTTACCTCCTGGTTTTCTTAAGCATTGAAACAAACCAATATCACTA
Organism: Emydura macquarii macquarii; assembly: GCF_026122565.2. Taxonomy (NCBI): domain Eukaryota; kingdom Metazoa; phylum Chordata; order Testudines; family Chelidae; genus Emydura; species Emydura macquarii. The sequence continues at coordinate 4,108,000 of NW_027131527.1, forward strand.
CCTTACAAATACGCATGTGCTTAAATTTCCTCCCACAAGTGGTCCTAGAAGTCAGACAAGTTAAGCATGTTCATAAGTGATTGCAGGACTGAGAATTGGGATTACTACTTCATCCACCACTGATCTGTACTGATGTGTAAAATGCAGTACCTGTATAACTGGACCAAATGATGTTACACAACAAATTAGGGCAGGATTATAGTAATCCCCCCTCCACCCCGTCTCAGGGAGGGGACAGGAAAAGGTATCTCCCTTTGTTTTTGATTTGTAAATTTGTTTCTTTTTGTTTGGTGGAGGAGCACTCCTTAGACCTGCCCCAAGGCCAACCTGGAAAATACTGATGAGTGTAAACAGAGGGGGGGAAGACAAAGTGGACTGATTTACCTTAGGCCCTGCTGTGGCCAGAGAGGGAAGTGATAAGTGGTAAGACAGAGGAGGTGCCTTGCCACAGCACCTAAGTTTTAGGCCCTGAGGCATGTGCAGTGCTGTCTTTCGCTAGGTTCCTATGTATCTAATCCCCAGAGGAACTAATAAACGGGGGGGGGGGAAGGCATTTGTCCACTAAGTAGCATGCAGGGCTAATCCATCTGGTGGATTATGAGCATGTCATCTGGAGTGGTTCCCCTTCAAAAAAGAAAATCTAGTGGGGGGTGCTACCATCCCCCTTATGGCTTTTAGCCTAGTGGTTAGCACACTCACCAAGGCTGTGAGAGACAGAGTCAAATTCCCCCCTCTCTGCCACAGGAGGAGGGGATTTGAATAGGCATCTCCCAGCTGTCAGGAAGGCACTCTAAACAGTGAGCTACAGGATATTCTGATGTGGGCAATCCCACAATCTCATGTTGAAGCTTTTTCACTTTACCTAAATACTTAAATAGTCATTAGGTGAGGGAGTAGTAATAACTCTGCAGTCTAGTGGTTAGGGTACAGATGTGTGAGGCGGGAGACCCTGCAACCTCTCTATCTGCTCCAATCACTCTTTCATTATTTATCCACAGTGGTAAGTTGCTGATAATGTTCCTGTGATGGTACCACAGTAGCTGCTATATGTAAGATTGCAAACCACAGTGTGATAGAACTCCTCCATTGTCACATGCCCCTAACTTCCTGAAATGTTCCATGTTCTGGTTCTGCCTCAAGTGGGAAACTTTTAGGCAAAAATGAGTTAAACCTTTCTGGCTGTTAGTCACAAGAGAATTGGGAGGAGAAATACATTTTCCCCATATAATGAAATCTTGTCATGAGCTTCTGAGCAGGACAACATTACAATAGCTAGCACAGTGTCCAAGCCAAGTTTCATCCTTCTGCACAGACTATGTTGTTTTGTATGGAATATTATGATGGGATGTGCATCTTGTCAAGCTGTCCTGCAGTGGTTCAAAAGCATGAATACCAACTTCAGGGCAGACTGTTAAGCAGCAGAGCACATACTCCAAATTGGTTGTGAGTTCTGTACTTAGATTTTGCCAGCCTGTAATCAAGTGTGAACTCCTCAAGCACTGTAACAGCCTCTACATGGAGTCACACACAGTCCTCTTGGGGACTCCATTTTATCTTGCAACCCAGGTAAGCTTATCTTTGTGATAGATGCTCCCTTACACGAAAGATCACAGCAATATTCAGCTTACTCCCAGTCCCAAAGGGCCAGACACTTATCCCAGGTCACGTGCACCTTAGAGCTTACAACAAAGACAATGCTTGTAGGCAGTCCTATAATAAACTATATGAAGCTTTGTTAACTAAGAAAAGGATAAGGAAACCTTATTTACAAGGTTAGCGTATGTAAACATAGATACACACAAAGCAGATCCTGTCTTAAGTTTCAAAAGGTAATAGAAGTTTCTATAGTAAACAAGGTGTGTCTCTTAGAGCTAACCCAGACCAAGCATTAAAGCTATTTTGCTTAGGCTTCGTATCCTTACCCTTCAAAGTATAAGCAGTATAAAAGACACAGTTTCTGCTTGTTAGGGCCTTTTATTCCTTCTCCATCAAGTTGCAAGTTCAGCTGTTGAGAGGAATTCAGTGGCAAATCTCCTCCTCGTTGGAAGAGGGAACTATCAACAAAGTCTTTTATCCTTTGATGTTCTACAATGGTTCATCTGATGTTGATGGACCTTCTTTTGCAGGGCAGGAGATAACACCTCCTGTGGCAAACTAGTATTTCACAGTTGTTAATGCTTCTCTCCTGTCTGGCAATTTACAGTTACAGAGCAAACACTTAAATGTTACCCTATGACATGGGCTAGAGATATTATATGTGAGATTAATGCATGCAACATTTTACAAGCATTCCATAAAGATTAAATATGAAACACGTTTTTATAACTTCTACTACTTATTTTAACAACATTAACACACAGGTGAGCCACACTGATTTCAGCTCTGTATTTGTCAGTGTTCAGCTGAGGCCTAGGCATAAACTGGCACCTGGTCTGCCAGCATCACACTGCTCATTTGGGGCTCACTCGAATGAGTGGGGTTATATATGAACCCCATTACATTACACAATGTAGGGCTGTATGAAGGGGTTAAGAAGTAGCCAGGGTATTTAATGACACAGGTGGCCTGTTAATTAGCCCAGCCTGAGCTCTATAATAACCTGCGGCTAATCAGGCACAGTTGTGTGAAGAACTCTTGCTACAAGAACTATCAGGAGAGGGCTGAATGTTGTTGATTTCTTCAAGTTGTTTTCAGTGAAATGAGCATCTGATCTGTGACACCAGGTTTAAAAAAAAAAAAAAAAAAATAGAGGAGGGGTATTTTGCTGAATGCTGTTTTTAAACCTCTTGAGGACAGCTTTGTTTTCAGTCCTAGTTTGCTATAACTGTGCCTGCTTCTAATGAAGCCCTCCATGTGTTTTCTAGAAAGCTTTGTACATGTTTAAAAGATCTAAGAGATTAAAGTGACTTACAAAGTCCAAGATAGCAATAGATGAGTTTAAACTGCAAACCCTTATCCAGGCATGCTCAATATGTTGAGAGTGCAAGGAGTCTGGATGGTTTCTTGAGTGTCTTAAACTCAAGGCTGTGTGGAAAGGCTCTCCATTCTGTGTTCAGATCCATGTAGGTGGACCTTTGTACCCATGTGAAGCTCCGGTAACTTCAGTGAAGTTTTAGTAGTAGCCCTGATATCAAAGTATTTGTTTCTGCCAGCTACAGCATGTTGAATCTAAAAGTGCCTGGTTCAGTAAAGAGGTTTTTTAAGTGCTGACTAGGGAATTCTATTCCCCACCCCCCCACAAATGACATTAACACAATGTTTTATTTAATCAAGGGGTAATTTGCATGGTTAAATGCTTAGATGGCAGGAATGCATAAGGCTGAATCTGTATGCAGTATAGCTGTAGCCATGTTGGTCTCAGGATATTAGAAAGACAAGATGGGTGAGGTAATATCTTTTATTGGACCAACTTCTGTTGGTGACAGAGATGCTTTCAAGCCACACAGAGCTCTTCTTAGGTCTGGGAAAGGTACTCCCAGCATCAGAGCAAAATGCAAGGTGGAACAGATTGTTTAGCATAAGTAGTGAGCACCTACTGTAAGGGCCGATTCAACGCAGACAGCCCCGTTAACACCTCTGCAGTCATTCTACCTTGAATGGTCCCTTGCAAGATGTGCAAACTACTTGTGCTGAACAACCTATTTCACCTTGCCTTTTTCTGGGAGTACCTTTCCCAGACTGGAAGAAGAGCTTTGTGTGACTCAAGGCTTGTCTGTCTCCCCAACAGCAGTTGGTCCAATGACCAATATTGGACCCATCTTGTCTCTTTAAAGTTGGATTTGCAACTCTAACTTTGCCCCTTTGCATGCGTACTTTACGATAGTCTTCAAGTTCATACTTGTTAAGTAAATGCACACTGTGTATTCAAGATGGCAGAAAACCTGTTTTGTTTTTGTTTTGTTTTGTTTTAAAAAAGGGAGTTAGAAATGCTCACATAAAGATCACTGTTCTAATCAAGGAAGAGGGTTGTGGTTTCATATTCAACTTTCTCTTTCTGAACTTCTTTGCTTCCTTAATTGTGCACTGTTAGCACCATGTTAACCTAGTTTTTTTTATTCAATAAATCAACATCATAGCGATTCTATAACAGTTTTCTATTGTGATCATGGGCAAAAATCACCTTCAAAATGCTGCTTAGGGTCTTGCTGGGGCCTGTCAAAAGCCAGATACTCCAGAGTTAAACAGGAGCTTTCTCCTTTAATTTTTTGACCCGTCTAGATATTTCAGTAAATAGAGTATGTAAAATCATTACTATATGAGAGAGACTCTTGTACACGATATGAATAACTTTCAAGTTTTTGCTTTGTCAGCCCATGAACATAATTTGTCTGTGATCTGAGCGCTGTAAAAATAAGAGACTTAGAATAAAAGCTTTCTTGGAATTCTCAGAGGACTGCTTTACCCCCAGAATAAACCAAACTAATGTGAATGTTAAAAATTCAAGTGTGGGAATGCCTTGGGGAATATGTAAATATAGTACCTTCATATTTGGCAGATGAGAGATGCTAAACATGGGTTTTTGTGTTTTTTTGCTGTTTTGTACTTTCTTCATTGTACAACTCAAAAAGCTCTTGAAGAGTGAGCAGGATTCTCTTTGTCTTCATGCATAATCAATTGCATTGTTAACTAAGGTTCAACAGCAGAATGTTTATGTCAAGGTGTACATCTCCGTGCTTCTTAATTATACTGCAGCAGGGTCAGGTTTATGGATGATCAGCCAAAAAGGACACAGCCTGACTTGCAAATCTCAGGGTGAGTTTGTATAGCTTTTTGAAAAAAGATGACTTTACTTATAAACAAAACAAATATGACAGGCAAACTGATGAGACGTAATAAAAGTTGAATCTCATGATGTCATTTTGAATAACTTTTCAGAGTGGAACCAAACTTCAAGCTAATTCTAGACATCTGCTATCTCTGGGAACGTGAGAAAGCTGAGGAAATAAAAAAAGCTGCACAGATATCAACTGAGTTAGCTGTACACAGTACAAAATACCTAGAGGGCAATTTATATTCTTATTTCTGCAGAAGCACTAGTAAAAGCTGCTGCATCTAAACAGTGGGATTATTAAAGTGAACGCTGTCATGGTTTTATCAAAGATTAATTTTGTCAGAATGGTAATATGACCTTAGACTACTGTGAAATTGTTACTAACAATGCAATTCATTCGAAATATTAATCTCTTACTACGTGATTGAATTTGTATGCTGGGTGTGTAACAGACTCCTCAAATCTCTGAAGTCAATAAAATAGCCGCTAAGGGTATAATTCTTTTTGTTTTGAACTTTCCTGTGGGTTGTTGGTGCACGCTGAGCCCTTGTTTCTTGCATGAACTCCTACTGACACTTCATATCACCTCTTCTGTTTCTATTTCTAAAATCAGATGATGAAAGCACCTTCTGAACTGCACCTGTGTAGAGTGTAAAAAGTATTGTTGTATTAACTCCTCACACTGACCCCAAATGTGGCATGTGTGTCAAAGCAGTCTGTTGATTTCATGGTTTCTCTTGCATTGACAAAGGGTGTTCCTGGAACAGCATACCTGGGGAGGAGAAAGTAGAAAAGCAAAAGCTCCCAGCAGTTATGATTTTACTTTTTAAAAAGAATTCCCATTTCCAAAGAAGAATCACTTGATACTGAACATCTTTGAGTGCAATATAAAGCCACTAGCATAGGAAACAGAACCCCTGTGATCTATAAAGTAATGAGATATACAATATAGCCAGAAGGCAGTAAGTATACTGCACCGTCCTAGTGTCTCGGGGGGTTAATTTAAAAAATGCCTTATGACTTCCTTTTTTATAATAAGATTTAGGACAATTGCTAATTGGGCTTTTAAAAATGAAATCATGAAAGAGCCAACTAGATTTCCCTCTCCTCCTCAAAGAAGGAAGGAAGTCCTTCTATATTTCAGAAATAGCTGGCAACATTGAGGACTGTGCCTGGAGACTCTTGCAAATGCATGCCAATTTTCAAATTTTAACACTGCTAGAATTTAACTATATGAGTATCAACTGCTCCAAACCACATCCAGGAACAGAGTATGGACATGCTGAAATTCCAGTTGCATTCTGTAGCAGAAAAGTAACTACAGAAGCTTTCTGAGGCCAACAGAAAGCAACAATACTAACTGTGGTTATGAAATCTATTTATTGAAAAAGCTTATTTAAAAGCTGACCAGTTGACTCTGCCACAGCCAACTCATCACTCCTGATCTGCATTACATGGCTTCTCTAGAGCAGAGACCAGGTTGGCTGTATGGCTTCTGATGGAAAGAAAGGTGGTTGGAAATTTTTTTTTTCTAAATGTTTTTCAGCCAAATAAAAAAAGCCCTTCTGTCAAACTGAAACTCTTCAGAAGTATCAATTTCAAACATTTCTGGAGGGAAAATACTTGCATTTTAATTTTTCATTATCTTTATTTGACTAACATCATGTGTCAGTAATAGCTATGCATAACACTGCTGTCATGTCGTTATATAATAGTTGAAATATTTTTCTTTTAAATCACAAAGGGCAGCTGCTTCTTGATACTGATTGATTTTAGAATATAAAATCTTCAAAGTTTCAGGAGAAACTTTGATTAAAAAATAAAATAAAATACTTTGATCAGTAGGTAACAACTACCCTTAATGACTTGAAAAATAAAAAGCGTATTTCAACTATTGTCTCTTCAGTTGTAGTGCATAACCTGTAATCCTGCTAATTTACAGTATTTCATAATATAATAAAACATAAATGAGATCTCCATAAAAGCAAAACATAATTTCAGAATTCTTAAATAAAAATCAATTTCAAAATATTGACTCTTCCAACTAAACAGAAATTCTGAGTTTCAGCCAGTTCTGTTCTAATGTGCATTAATGGGCATATGTCTCTCTCTCATTAATGGGGTCTCTTTTAAAAAAACCCAAACAACTATTAAACTGTTTTATTTAAATTATAACCTGATGATTCAGAATTTCAAGCCCTGGCTCCAGCGGGGAGTTAGTGCATGAGGTGGCAGCAACACAAAAGTTTTCAGTTCCCATGAATGTCCAAAACAGCTAAGTATGTGGATTAAGGGGTGAGTAGGACCCCACTCTTTTTTAAATTGAATTACTTCCTATCTTGTTTTAACCGCTAATGGATTGTTTATTTTGAACACCTGTGAATGGCACTTAGGTACTGGCATAGAGAGCACACTTACAAAACTTGTGGACAATACCAAGCTGGGAGGGGTTGTAACCACTTTGGAGGATAGGATTAAAATTCAAAATGATCTGCACAAACTGGAAAAGTGATCTGAAGTAAATAGCATGAAATTCAATAAGGAGAAATGCAAAGTATTCCACTTAGGAAGGAACAATCAGATGCACAAATACATACAAAATGGGAAATGACTGTGCAGGAAGAAGTACTGCAGAAAGGGATCTGGGGGTTATAGTAGATCACAAACAAAATATGAATCTACAGTGTTACACTTACATTGCAGAATGATGTTTGCTTTTATTGCATCAGCAGCAGTGTTTTGTAAGCAAGACATGAGAAATCATTCTTCTGCTCTTCTCCATGCTGATAAGATCTCAACTGGAGTATTGTGTCCTGTTCTGGGTGCCGCATTTCAGAAATGGTGGACAAAGTTCAGAGGAGAGCAACAACATGATTAAAGGATCTGTAAGGAAAGATTGAAAAAATTGGGTTTGTTTAGTCTGGCAAAGAGAAGACCGGTGGGGGGGGACATAATAGTTTTCAAGTACATAGAAGGTTGTTACCAGGAGGAGGGTGAAACATTTTTCTCATTCACCTCTGAAGAAAGGGCAAGAAGCAATGGGCTTACATTGCAGGAAAGGAGGTAGGGTAGTTAAGCACTAGAACAAATTGTTTACGGAGGTTGTGGAATCTCTGTCACTGGAAGGTTTTAAGAACAGGTTAGTCAAATACCAGTCAGGAATGGTCTAGTTACTACTAATCCTTCCTTGAGTACAGGGGACTGGACTAGATGACCGAGGTCCCTTCCAGTCCTATACTTCTATGACTCGATGAGATCTCTTGGCTACAAATGTTCTATATGGAGGTATGTATTGTATAAAGAACTTGACCCTTTAAAATTTGCTCATGAAAGGCAAATGGGTTAAAACATTAATTTGCTACAGCAGATTTTCATGATGGAAAAATTCAAACAGTCTTCTATTGAGCTTTTCAGGTCAGGTGAGAGGTTGAATACTGAAATTAAAATAAAAAAGGATTCTTACATAATGCATGAATTGTGCATGACTTCAAAGAGAACTTTCCTAGAGCAAAGTCTTCCTCTGTTCTCGCCCAAATCCTGCTTCTGGGGGTGGCAGATGGGGAATAGGGAAACTGAATTGTTGGGAGGACTTCTAAAGTGATACAAAGTCTTCATTTCCACAATAGGTCATTAGTTTGAAACCACCAGAACGCCTAGTCAGCTGGCTGTTCAACAGTTTAATGGTGTGTTCAATTCTTTTCCTGGCAATAAGATGATGGCATCACAACAAACACTGATCTGGATTTGGAATGGGAACAAAAATTTGGGGTGAATATCAGGAAACTTTCTGACTGTGAGATCTATCCAAGCTGTGGAATAGCCTTCCAAGAGAAGTAGTGGAAGACCAATCTGTCTGACTCACTGTATCAATCTCCATGTCAGTTTATTTTAATCTATCTACTGTTTTCTTTTTCACACCCAGTCTTGCCATTCTATACAATGATTTGCCCCTGCTTCTGGAGGTTTCTGGGAGGCAAAACATTGTGTTCGTCTACCCTGAATCAGCAGATCCTCAAGGATCCAGGCAGGACATGATGTTTTGGTTCATTTCAGTATGAAGGCTGCTCTGAAGAGGAGTGGGGAGACACTGAAATCTAAAGTTATTTAAAAAAAAAAAAAAAAAAAAGTGGAGTTGAAGGTGCAGGACCAGTTCTCAGCTGGTGTAGATTAATGTAGTGTCACTAAATTAATAGATCTAACCTGATTTGCACTAGCTGAGATTCTGACCTGCAGAGTTTGTAATTGTTTTGTCATATCTGTCAAAACCCTTGACGTGAATCCAGTAGTGAGAATGCTGTCTATTTTGAGTCAAACAAAATGTTTCATTTGACTCTAAACAAAACAAATATTGGGGTGTTGTGGTTTTTTTTTAGCTGGGGGTTTTGCCACCAAACAAAAAATCAGTTATTTACCCAGCTGTAACAGGTGGTGTCTAGTCTTTATGTAATCCCAGCTATTTTATACTGTGCACTTGAATCAGTATCTATGTTAAAATTTACTTATTTCCAGTATCACAAACCAATCTGTTACAGAACCTTATTTTGTAAATTTATTTAAAAGTGCCAGAAAAGAACTCGATTGATCATCAGAGCTTTGCCATCCAGCTGGTCATTCATGAATGTATCTTGTTTTTGTGTGTATTTTCCCTTTGAGCAATGAATGTTACTCGTATAAAATGGCTGTTTTTTTCTGCATGGTGTAATTTGCACCCTCTGTGCTGGATGCCATTTACATCGTTTTATGATTGCTTCTGTGTTCATTACAAATAAACCTGCTCTCTACTTTTTTGTTAACCATTCTGTTCAATCGTCATGCCTTTATTTTTAATTAGATGCACTTTATTTTGACTTTGGGAAGTACAGATTTCAATAACCTTGCAGATATCTGCTCTTTGTGAAGTCAAGGTCTTTCTTGCAATAACTTAGCTTTTACTTGGTTAGCAGTTGTAATATAAACAATCCAGTCTCTGATTGGCCTGTCTGTTAGCCATTCAAATTTATGTGGCTTTAGCTTCATGTAGGTCTTGTAATATAATGGACTATCATCTCACCTGGGTCAAGGAAATGTACCTTTCACATGTGACCTTTTGGCAGAGATCAACCTACTCTTGAAACTTTGGAATAATTTCATTGAGCAGTTTGTCATTCCTTTCATACTCCCATTGGAAGGTATCCTAGACCTACAATGCCTTTGGACTTGCCACATGTGGTGGTGTGAAGGGTTTCACTCTCTCTGATGATCATTCTAAAAGCACTTGCTTCCAAGAAAGGCTGCAGTGCTTCCAAGTTTTCTCCATACTTCTCCGTCAGTTCTCTTCCAGACTGAGATGTTCCAGTGGCTTGACTTGGTCTGTTTTTGGCAAAGATTTAGCTTATTTCTGATATCGAGTGATAAAGATGTGACACAGGATCGCGAGGTAAGACTGATGGTTACAAAGGTCATAGAAATGTAGATCTGGAAAGGACTTCTAAAGGTCACTTAGTCCACTGCTCTGTTCTGAGGCAGGACCAAGTAAACCTACACCGTCCCTGACATGTGTCCAGCCTATTCTTAAAAACTTCCAGTGATGGGGATTCCACAACCTCCCTTGGATGCCTACTCTAGAACTTAACTCTCTGTATAGCTAGAGAGAATTTTTTTTTCTAATCGCTAACTTAAATATCTCTTGCAGCAGATTAAGCCGATTTCTTCTTGTTCTATGTTCAGTGGACGTGGAAAGCAATTGATCACTCTGTTCTTTATAGCAGCCTTTAACATATTTGAACAAAGCAAGGTCTGGGTTGAGACAGGGCAAGTGCAGGCAAAGCACCCCCACTGTAAACAGCTGTGCTGATGCACTTCACTCCTGATCTGAAGCCTCTGCTGCTCTTATTCCAGTCTTGCCTCCTGATATACAGCATGCTCTGCTCTTCTGATCCCAGGCAGCCAGTTTTATGGTAGCTTTCGGATGTGGATGTGTGCCCTATAGGTGGGGAGCTGGTGGGAAGTGACCAGATGACCCAATTTTATAGAGGCAGTCCCAATATTTGGGGCTTTTTCTTATGTAGGCTCCTATTACCCCTGTCTGTTATTCCACCCCCTTTTTTCCCCACACACACACATTCACCCACTCAATCCTGATTTTTCAGACTTGCTATCTGGTCATCCTAGGAGCTGGAGACCAAACCAACTTAATTTGTGTTCTCAATTAAAACAGGAAAAAACATACATCTTGTGGAATAGTTGCATCCAGCCCTGACATACTTACCATGAACCTTCAAGCTTGTGTATGTGACCCTTGGAGTTCAAGGCTCCTGTCATGAAAGAAAGGTCAATGCTGACTGACTCAAGCTACCTCTTTCTGTAATTTTTCTACTTAGCGACGCTATCCCCTCTCTTCAGTCTGTCTGTCTATCCAAGTAACTTTTCTGGTTGTCATCACCTCGGCACAAAGGATTGCACAACCAGGACCTTTGTCCAGAGAATCTCAGTATTGTGTGTTTGACTCTGGCGCAGGGGTGTCTCACTTGGATCCTGTCTTCGTTCCTAAATATGACTCATGGTTCCATAGATCCTCTTGTTCTGCTCTAGTATGAACTTTCTGAGGGCATAGGGTAGAGGGGTGGCACAGCTTGGATGTGCAGAGGGTGCTTAAAAATGTACCTCACTCGGTCTTTTGTCTGTTACATCTCCTATGATCCCCGCCATTGGGGGAAAACAAAGTATTAAAAATGTCTATTGCTCACTGGTTGAAATCCTGAATTCCCTATCTCATGCCACTGCTCAACAGCCTTGAAGGAATGTCCGCTCCTCTTCAGTGAACAATCTTGCAGTTTATGGGAAAAGAACATGGAACTTGGAAATGGATCCATTTCCCAACTGCTCACAGCTCTGGGTCTGCAGAGCTCCAGCTGCGCAGAATGCCAGAAGAGGGGCTTCTGTAGGGGTGCAAGGAGGAAATGGTACGTCCTGGCCAAGTACTCCTATCTTCTGCTCCCCTCAGCTCACATACATAGAGAGTATTGGGTTTCAGAAAACGTACTTCAGGGAATAATCCTGCACTAACAAGGGCAAGGACTAGATCTCCTAATGGACATCAGTGATGACAAAAAATGCTGTGATTTTTGAAATAGACAAAATTTTGATTTCCTCAGGTGTTCTGCCTCTTGATTATTAGAAGAAGCCAAGAACTGAACAGGCTTATAGACCAAACTGTGTTTTGCCCCTAGAGGGGTTTCTCCAAAGAGGACAGATGTAAACTTGGAGCGAATAGAATTGGGATGCACACATGAATGCTCACCGTGCTGTGCTAGTGGATGAACAGAGGACTCCATTTTCTGTTATGATAAAAGATGCCAGAGTGCCTCCTGTTTCCTTCTAGAACGAACTGGAAAGTGGAAAAACACATTCTTTTAGAAATATTCTATTTTCTGCAATAGATGTGTCCAAATAATGAGAATTGTTCATTCTGTTTAAACTTAAAATCAGAAATGAAACTTTTTTAAAGAAGAAATCTGTCCAGAAATGAGAAATTAAATGGTGGATCCTAAATTCCATTTTCCTGCTTTGACAGCTATTGTGCCAATGATCATCCTAACTCTGTTTAAAAGAAATTCACTTCTAAAGCATAGTTGTAAGATAGCTTCATGTTACCCAGGAACTGGGTATCATGCATGTAATTTTTCAAATTAATGACAAGACTTGGATGGAGTGTGTGCTCTTAGAACAAAAAATGGCTTGTTAAAAAGCACTGTGTTTGGACAGCTTGTAGCAAAAGGAGATTAAATTGCTGGATCGGCCTTTTATATGGCTTGATAGATGAGAAAACTATGCTGCTGTATTCATTGTTTATCAAATGTCACTTGGCCAGCAGTACTAACCAAAACTAATATGTATTGGATGCAAAATAAATACTGATATTGCAGTAATAAGAAGTGTGATTAGTTCCAGTAAAGATTTCCTGTATTTCTGATGATGTAAAAAGTTAAGGAATAACCAGTCACGCTGCATACTGGAACAATCGAAAGAGTGAACAATCTTTTGGGCATTTAAAATGCTGCTGCTTCTTCAGAATTTTTTCTTTTCTTTTAAGGGTATTGCAAAGGTAATTCCTATATCTGTGCGCACATGTGTGCTCTAGCAAAAACAATTAAAATTCTCCATTGTAACTCTCCAAAAATTGTTTTATATTTATTTATGTAAAAGATGCTGTCCGCATGGGATCATTTAATTCCTCATTAAAGAGAAAATGGAAGCCTTTCATTTTAAAATAAAAATGAATAACCATATGCACTGTAAGATACTATTCTGGGTTACACTATCAAAATGAGAATTAAACCTCAAAGAGCTGAAAAAATAGGATTATAATGTGGTCTTCTCTCTTTTTAAAAGTTGGCACTTGTCAAGTATTGGACATACTATAGCTCCCCCCTATTTCCCTCCCCCCCCACTTAGAATTGGAGATCTGTTGCAATGGTTTGTACTAGCTTTTCTTGTAGCTGGAGCAATAGAAGTTATGGAAAAACACATTCTATGCTCTTGGACAAAAAGCCGTGTCTTTTCAGTTAGTATTTTCCCTCTTGTTCTTTAAAATACTGATTTAAATTTTATATGGATAGAAATAAGACTAACTATTGGCTGCACATAGGTATAATGTTAAGGAAGCACTGTGCAAGTTTCCTCCTGTTAGTCTGTCAAGAAACCAGCCCTAACCTGCAATAGCTGTTACCAAGATAGTGTGTACCATTCCAGTCTAGGCCGAACAGATTAGCTTTGCTTGAACTGTTTTGTTTAGGGTTTCCCCCTCTTCCCCGCAGTAATTCTGAATATACTTCTATTTCTGGGAAAATAAAGAAACTCACTTACAGTAGCTAACTTAACACATGGTAATTACAACAGTTGGTAGTGAATGCTTCATATTTCAAAGATTGAGAGTTTAAATTTTGTTTAGCTTGTAGTTTTAGAAACATTGCAATGTGGTGCTTTTAGTCTCACCTCTGTCCCTCTATAAAGTACTGGTGCTAAAGCCAAAAAATGAAGAAAACTCGAACATAAACAATTAGCACTAAATTGCTCACCCTCCTTGGGGCCATGGGAGCTCTGAAATGGGGAGGGTAGTCCAACAGTGTCCTCTTTAACTTGACTGTTTTATATGTCTAATCCTCCTCCAACATGCCTGTCTTCATTGCAATTGCATGTTTTTGGTCACTGATCCTGCAATGAGATGCCTGGGCCTCCAAGCAGCTCATGGTAGGACTGGGAACTTAGACTGTAAACTCAGTGGGCTAGGGAATGTCACTTACTGCATGTCTGTGCAGTGCCTAGGACAATGAGACTCTGACTTCAATGACAAATGTTGCTGAACAGTTCTCTTTAACCCTGGTTTCTTTGTATAGTTCTGAAGCAGGTATAAAAACCAAAAGTGGTGATTTTAAGAGGCCGTGTGACAAGATAATTTGGCAGCAAAATGGGACACAGGGTACAAAATTCAGAAAACATTTTTCCTATCAGGGGAGAGAGAGAGAATATGCTGTATACATACATTTGGTAGCAGGGCTGTATGAGGGTGACCAGGCATACTATCAGCCTCTTAATTGCTGAGCAAAGAAATAGGTCAAATTCCACTGCAGTTTCAGAATGTGAAAATAGCTTATTTTGTAAATTACGTAGTATAAAGAGATTGGCAGATAAGAGAAGATTATTGGCTTCACACAGCAAAATGCTGCACAGAAACTGCTGTTCCAGCTGACTCAGAGTGCGTTAAGATGGGCTGCATCAAGTGTTCCTCATGGTGTGTCATCCCCCACATGAACAGCTGCCAATTTTAGATGGTTTCAGGCATCTTCTTTTAAAAGAATGAGGGCACTCAATATTAAGATAAACATCATCTAGTCTAGACACGGATAAGTCTGCAACTAAACTGAATTTTAGCATCTTAATTTCTTGTGGGTTACCTTGTTCTTTTTAAAAAGCCACTTGGTCAAGTTAGAATAGCTTTTTCTTTTTAATAGTATGGATGTGCTCACCGGTTTGCATAATAGAATAAGAATCTTCTCCCTCAGCAAATATTTGTCTCACCCTCAAAGTGAACATTTGAATCTGGAAAAATATCCAGTTGAAGTGCTGGTTCTTATCTGAATTCCATATGTGGTGTGATGAGCTGGAACTTGTTTGACGTAGTCTCCATTGACCTGCGTGCCATGCGTGGTCCATCTGGTTGAGTGTGAGGTTTTATGAGGCTGTATGGGTCCATGCCCCCGACAGTTCCCTCTTACCACTGCATGCCCAGAGTCGGAACACTTCTCCTCTTGCCTTCGAAAATGGAGTAGTGGGGGGAGAGGGGAAGAAAATTGAATAATAGTTCGTAGTTCATTAGTAAAATTGTTTGTTAATATAGTAGCTATCGTCGCTGGATCTTCTCTGGGCGTCCCACCTGTTTGGGGGACTATACCCTGGAAAGTCTGGTTTAAGAACTGTTTCTTGCCTGCATTCCTTTTTGGTCAGTGACAAACATAAATGCTGCCTCTGCTGTCTGGGTGAGACTCACGTCACAGCTCAGTGTTCCATTTGTCTCTCCTTCCCAATGAGACTCGTCAGGCTGGGGAATTGAGGCTTCACAAGCACCTCATGGAAGAAGCATTGCATCTGGGTGCGCACACTGGAGTGGCACCAACAGACCCCTGGAATGCCTGGTTGCACGTCCGTCCCTCACCAGTACACCACTGGCATTACTGGCAAAAACCCATCCGGCCCATAAAAAGCATAGCCATGGGCAAAAGGGGGTCTCCCTGGACTGGAGAGCCCCCAAGTCCAGTGGTCCCTCCCCCATCCGGGTGAGAAGCCACACGCTGACCCTGAGGTACCAGGTCTGAAGGGATCAGAAATCAAAACACCCGGACAGACCATAGTCTGCTCCCACCTCAATAACCAGCACGCCGCCAACAACTGCAGTCCCATCCACTCTGCTGGGTCTGTTTGGGCCTGTTTCAACTGGAGCCAAGCACACCCCCGGTGCCTCACATGCTGGGCAGACTTTCACCACTGACACCCATTGCAGAGTTGCTTCTGCCGCAGGACAGCTTCCTGCCATAGCACAGAGTGCTGGAGATTGGTTGCCTTCTTCTTTGGCGGATGAACCGCTGCTTCTACAGGTGCTGCCTCAAACAGGCGCAGACAGTTTCAGCACCACCAGCTCCATCGATTCCAACAGCTCCACCCTTCCCAGAGCATACTTGGATTTGGACTGGTCATTGGACCCGGAACCATCCTTTTCATTGGTGCATAGCCATTGGTATGGTCACCAAATGTACCTACCAGCATACGTGCTTCCAGCAGAGCAATGGTTCTGGTACCCAAGCGGCCCGCCGCCACAACAGGACTGGCATGCCTAGTCCTATTGGTATCATCGGGACCCCTATCGTGGCCGAGGAGCACCCACCTCAATATGGACACCCCCGCCGACACCCCCACCCCTCCCCACGAGTTCATTCCCTTGGCCTATGAGGATCCACAGAGGACTGCTAGGCCTTCAGTACTGTTGGAACTGACAGAGCCAGCAGAACTGCCTGTACCAACTGGTGCATCATCATCCCCAGATGAGGCATTTATTCCTCCTGCCCTCTCCCAGCCAGACGATCAAGGGCACTACCAGGACCTCTTATGCCGCCTGGCAATGGCCCTCAACCTCCTGGCGGATGCTGTGAAAGATCCCCAGGATGAGTTCCTGGATATTCATGGATTGCATTCCTCATCCACAAGGCAATCCTGCAATCAGCTCAGACAATTTGATACGTGCCAGCGTTATGCACGCCAACACAGAAACGCACTACTTCGTGCCTGTAAAGGACATGGATTTCTTTTTGTCTATTCACAGATCAACTCTTTAGTGCAAAGGGTATGCACCATGCTAGGCAGCAGCAGTTCCAGTCCACTGCCCTAGAGTAAGCAGCCAAGAAATTGGACCTCAGTGGAAGAAAAGTATAATCCTCCATAGCCTGCAGTTCCGTATTGCTAATTATCAGGTCATACTGTCAAAGTATAACTTTGTGTATGACCTAAAGTTGGTGGAGTTCCACGCCTCTCTACCAGAGGACAAACAGACAGCTTTCCAATCCCTCATTGATGAGGGCAAGCTGGTAACCCAGGTTGCACTCCAGACAGTGGTAGACACAGCAGCGCAGTCCCTTGACTCAGGGGTGGTGCTCAGATGGGACTCCTGATTTCAAACTTTAATTGGGATTCCCAGCGGAGGTCCAAACCTTGCTGGAAGACCTCCCATATGGTAATCAGAAGCTGTTCAGTGACAAGACTGATGAAAGCCTGCACTCTCTTAAGGACTCCCGGGCCACTCTGTGGTCACTCTATGCTCTAGCCCCCATCCGCTGTCAGAACAGACCATTCTTCAGAGCATGGTACCCCACACGACCTATCTACCAACCTTAGCCACTGTGCCAACAAGACCAGCTGTACGGCCATCAGCGATCCCAACAGCCTTGATTCTCAACTGCCTCTACCCCTACTATGTCAACCTCTCAGCAGTGCTCTTCAGACATCCCTTTTGACTCCTACATAAAGAACCATGGACCCACCCCCAACCATTCCCCGGTTTCCCTGATCATTTTCAGGGGCCATCTTGCTCTGTCTTGCCCACAACTGGAGCAAGATTATCACCGATCAGTGGTTGCACTGATATCATACATAGGGGATATTTT
This sequence comes from Emydura macquarii macquarii, assembly GCF_026122565.2. Lineage (NCBI taxonomy): Eukaryota > Metazoa > Chordata > Testudines > Chelidae > Emydura > Emydura macquarii. Next base: position 4,125,460 of record NW_027131527.1, read on the forward strand.
ATAGAATTCTTGGACTCCCCTTTAATTTTCTAACCACTTGCACTTCCAGCCTCCAGCCAAGGTCAGAGACAGCAAGATCCTGTGAAAGAGGAGCTTATTCATCCTGTGTTTGACCCAGACAGAACAAGATGTTCTAGAAATCTCCTGGAAGAGATTCTGTTCTTGCAAGACTGCCCTTTCTCTGCCTCCAGTATCTAAACCTCCAGAGGGTTGGGGCAGAGTGGATGTTGATAGCAGAGTTTGGATAGTTATTTTTGGAATTAATTTCATCCCCCCATTCCCTTCTTATGAGATCTTCTGAATTTGGACACTTGGAACAGATCAACAGACCCTGATAGGACACTGAAATGATACTGGACTGAATCAATAGAACGTGTTTAGGGAAGGACGTCACAGTAAGTCAAACTGTGTCCTCTTTCTCTAGGCTTTTGTAATATGCCCATCAGCATGGTACCTGTGTTTCATCTAAGTTAATAGCTTATAGAGAGCTCTGATTTATTGCCCATCCATCCCTTCTTCCCACATTTCTAACCTTGTTCTGTGGGAGGTAGGAGCAGCTGCAGGGCATCAATCACAAGGCTTTATATTCTGTCTGACAGAAGGACTCTTCTGAGACTGGTCCTCTACTCCTCTTGGGCTCAGGAAGAGAGAACAAAATGCAACTAATATGACAGCTCTACACACACTTCAGTAGGATGCTGAAAGATGGGCAGACAAACCACACAGTGATGGGGGGAGGAGATGGGAGGGAAAACTCTCTCAACAAGGAAGTAAGAGAGTCCATGAGCAAAAGGCCATTAAAGGCAGGAGTCCAAAGGAGAGGAAATACTCTCCTTCTAACTACCACATCTTTAAGTACCACACTGACAAATGTGACTTGTCTCCACTAGGCCTTCCATCTTCCTCACAACAACTCCTACAGGCAGTTACATATTCTCCCATTAAATAAAATCCATAACTAACTCAAGTTGTAGCAGAACCCCAATATAGGAAAATAGCCGCAACCAGATGTGAACGGAATTAAATATTAAAGTGAATACCGGTCTCTATTGGTTGGAGAGCAGTGAATAAGTGGTAATTGACTCGTTAAAATGCTTAGAATATTTCAGTTATACGTTTAGGGTTTTTCAGCCCCATCTCTCCCTTTAGCTACCCTTACTTAGACATTCTACTTCCTTTCTGGTTCTGTTACACAAAGTGAACTCTGATGTTTATGCTCAAAAGACTAAACTCAATGTACCATAGTCCGTACTACCCCTGAGTTTTCATTTTCCTGGCTAGCTCACTGCTGGGATAAGATGAGCAAAGGAAGTCTATTGACCTGAATACTGAGTGAGATTGAGCTGTGAAAGACGGATATGCCAAAATCACTTGCACAAATCTTGGGGAAGATGGATGAGACTTCTTGGAGCAGGGGAGGGTGTAGAGAACCATTACAGAATCAGTTTGAGGTGAGTAGGAAGGTCAGAAATGTAATGAGTCAGATCATATGGACCCAGCAGGAAAAGGGGGATGGGGCCGTAAAGGGGAAGGACTACTATATGACAGGATTTGTGGCTGCCTGTGGATGGAGAAATCCTATACAATCCCTGGATGGGATATTACTAGGTAGGCAGTTTTTCCAGGTTCAGGTCATGGCAGAGAGCATTTCATACAGATGCTATACTATTCAATGCTTGTAGCCTGATAACTTTTATCTTGATCAGCTAGGCTTATGTTTGATCCCTAAATTCAGCCACATGTACACCATTTAATTCTTATTTGCAAACATTCTCTCTGATTATAGAAACCAAGCTTTATTTACAGGAACTTTTAATCTATCTACTCTTTCTGTGGGAATAATTGCTGTCCGTAACTTCTGGGGAAGTGAACCTCTAGCCTCAGAGAGGCAGAAGGCACCAGTTAGAGTGTTCAGACAAATGTGTGCACCCAAGTGTTGTGTTCCAATAGGAGCTGTGGCATTTGAGGGGCTTGAGGTGAAATGCAGCCACCCACATTTACACGGATAGACCTTCTATTCTGAAATACACATTAAATGTGCATATATCAAATCATGACTCTAAGTTATCCACACATCAGAGGGAACTTTACAAGGGGGAAGAGTCCCTATTGACAGCCTCTATAGAGAAGCTGCGGAACTAATAGGTTTAGAGGTTGGAATATCTGATCATCCTAGTCATGATTCTTAAGATGAAGGACAAGTAGGTGATATGGGGAAGCTTGCACTGCTTTGCCTGTTTTGTCTGTTCTATGGCTAAATAGAACTTCAGTTTTCAGGACTATCAGTCTGGCACTTCTCCAGTGAACTAAAATGCATGCCAAAAAGGTGAAAAGCTAAATAAATTGATAGATGTATATAATAGAGCTCACATTCTGCTTTTATTTTACAGAAGCAAATACAGTTTATAGCTACTTAGCTAGGAGCTTCCTGCTGCCATCTGTAGAATTTAGCAATTTTCTTTCCCTCTTGCTCTAGGAGCTGTGAGTCTCAGCAGCAGAAGAATTGTTGCCTGGATACTCAATCTTCTTTCTGCAGTTACTGATGGAAGTGTGTGCTCAATTTTGGTAACTTGATCATCACGACTTTTTTGCATAGATCTAAAAGTCTTTAGGAAAGGCAATTTCTTAAGTGACAGTTTAAATGCGGCAGATACACAAGAATTGCTTAATAATCTACTCAGAAGGAATGGAGCTGTGCTGCTATGAACATTTTGTTGATATAATAATTGTGGCATAAAATAAATTGCATGGAAACTAACCTATTATGAATCTGCCGGTACTGTACTGTCTCTACTTCTCTTCTCCCTGGAGACTAGACAACAACCTATCAACAGTCAGGTTGCTATCACCTGATTTGACCCATTTGTGGGCAGCTGAGTAAGCTTGTTTAATTTTTTTAACCTTGCTCACCATAGTTCCTTGCTTATTTTCTAGCATAACTAAGCTTCTAATAACTGATTTTCTGTATTATAAGTTTAAATCAATGTTTCTGTAGGTGACATGTTAAAATGTGTCAGTTGGATTTGCTGTGTTAAATGTATTGGTTTTTTTAATCTTTGCCTACAAACAAACTAGTTAGAGGTGTGCGTTTGGGGAAGGAAGATAAGAGTGGGGGAGAAGGTGCCTGAGTCTTAATGGGTCTAATCTCTTGATATATAGACTCAAACACTGAAGAAGCAAAACCTTTCTATCCCTCACACCTTAAAACCCAAGAGTTGAAGTCAGGAGTTCATTCTTGAGATAGATTGCAAATACTATATGGAGTAGTTTGCTTACCAACTCTATTTCCCCCCCTCCCCCCATATGCTTAAACTTAAGCAGGTGCTTAAGTGGTTTACTGGATTTGTGTGGCTGTGTCTGTTTTGAGTTAGGAGTTCCGTGGGACCAGAGGGACCCTGAGATGAGAAGAGCATAGTTAATGACTGCTAAGTCGAGTCCTGAATATTTTAGAAGGCTCTCCCTGAATATTTCATCAACTTAATTCTCCTATTTTCCCATCACCTGAGGAGGATGAAGAATAGAATCCAAACTGATTGGAGACTCTCTTGGTTCTGAGCAGTCTCAGGGACACGTCACCTTTGTCATGTATTTGTTTTTACTTCTCAAAGGGACTGACTCCTTCATTCTTTTCTCTCTTACTGCTGCTCCCTATGGGAGAGGATTAGGGGAGCTTGTTCACAGATTGGCAGAATGATTTTTGAGGGAGTCTTAATATTTGGTGGAACGCTGCTTTGTTTGAGGGTGTGTGTGTATCTGTTGCTTTGGTTTTTGTTGCACTGCCTAGGTTGACGTGATTCTGCAAAAGTTCATAAAATTCTCAAACACTGAACTTGTATACTGATGTCTTTTGGAAAACTAAAGAGAAGGTAGGTGTGTGGAGAATGTGGAACACCTAGAGCGGTTGTCTTTTATTTTGTCCATTGTGTAGTGCAGCACAGGAAAATAACAGAGGAAAGCCACCAGCAGACACATTCAGGATTCCTGGTTTATGAAGAAAACCTATAATAATACACGGAGTTGGAGGTTTTTGGGGTTTTCTTTCATTGCAATCTTATTTTAATTATTAGTTCATATGTTCTGTACTCTAATTCCACGTCAAAGAGTTGCTCCTGTGGGGCCATTTCTAGAATATCTGCTAAATAATTGAACACTGAATAAGTTGCCAGCTTGGGATGTGTGAAATGGTAGATGAATGTGCAAAATCAGCAGATGTAATGGTAGCTCCATAAACAAAGTGTGAATGAAGGTGATTGATAATCAAATTTAGAACCTCTTAAGAATAGTGCTGGTTCATTTTGGTTTAAATGGAAGAAAAATATCCGTGTAGCACCACGTATTATGTTTTCTCACATGTTTTAGAAATGAAGGTTTCAAGGCATATTCAAGTGCTTTCTACAATTGATCATCCTCAAGAACAGCTTTAGGAGCACTATTCCAGGTTATGGGATTTGGAACATATGATTGCAGGCATTTCTCTAGGAAGAGGTTGAATAGGAGCTTCTTTGGGTCTGTTCGCTGTCCGAGTGTGTGTTCGTTAGTAACTTTGTCTAGGAAATGTCTAACCTGTAGATACCTATAGGAATTATGAGAAGGTAGATGAAATAACTCAGTGTGTAAATTTTAAGTCCAGTAATGCACCAGAAAAAGTTTCCAATAGCTGATTAATCTTTGGCATGTCATTTTTAAAGTGTTTTCCTGTCACTGCAAGAAAAGCTGGTAACCTGCATATCTGAAGAGTCCATGCCAATATCTCCTTTTTGCAGAGTAGACACTAGCGCAGGATGTTTGGTCTCCAGAGAGACCAAAAGTGCTCGGTCCATAAATTAGGTTGCAAAGAATAATAATACTAATAATAATAAAAAGCAATATGCTGTTTCAATGCTTTGCCATAAAAGCCAGTTTTTGTGTTTCTGTAAAATGTAACCACTTTCAAACATACTGAATTATAGCTGCCCAGTTACAGAATTTCTGGTTGGGGAGATTAATATCACCTTTTATTTTCTGAATATTTGGAACCTGAACTAGCTGATTCTTTGTCTCTCTCCATGCCATTTAAAATTCTCTCTTCTACCAAATAGAAATACTGGGAGGACTTGAAATGCAACACAGGGAAAAGTATTCACTTTTATCCAGTTGACTTGACCAAACAGAGAGAAAATATTTTCCTAACACCATTTATTAGGCTTTAAAATCTTACTCCTTTGTTTTTAGTACTTGAACCGCAGGGTGTCTCAATCCTCCAATTCCCCAGTTTAATCCAAAAGAAATATTGGGCCATATATAGAATAGTGTAGTTTCACTGACAGTGATGTGAATTTACAACTACTTAGAATCTGGCCTGTTGTCCTTTTTGATAGGTTCCAAACCACTGAAACAGGGTTTTTAGCCCCATCTGCGGGGAACTGAGATATGGGAGGTGTCTTGGTTTGGAACTCACTATTGGCTCTTGCTGTGTGATTGATTTTGTGTAATAAAAAAAAAAGTTGTTGTGAAGAATGGAGTTTACTTCTGGGCATCATGAGCTTGATTCTCCACTGCCTTCCACCTTTTATAGTTGTGTAATTGGTAAGAAGCAGAATCGTTGCTTACCTAAAAAGTGGTAGGGCTGCCAAGAGGGGAGTCAATTGGGACTTAAAGTAAAAACATGATTTGCTGAGAAGGGCAAGAAGCGACTTGTTAGATATATTGATTAAAATCTCTTGCATGGATCAGATGGGAGGGAATATACTCCAGTAGACAGTAAAAAGTGTAGGGTTTTGTTTTAAAACCCTTTCAACGGGGAATAAGCAGTTTGTTTTTTGCTTTCTTCTCTGGGACCCTCTTGCTTAGCTACAAGGCAAAATTTAAAACCTCTTATTAGACACTGCCACTGAGAAATGGGACTGTCTTGGTCTTCCTTGATGCTGAAAGTAGAGGAAGTTTAACACAGCTACTATTCCAATATGTTGGCATAGAAAGGGAGATGATAAATTGAGGATAATGCCACTGACTGAGACCAATTGTTCACATTCCAAACAAATATCCCAATCCTGTGAAGACTGACCATATACATGAGTATCACCTTATGCACATAGTTTTCAGTGACTTTAATGGAACTCCTCAAGCATAATGTTAGGCAAGTACTTCACTATTTGCAGGATTGAAACCTAAATGTTGTATTACTCAGGTGCTGTGACTTTTAAGGATACTTCCATGCCTATAAGGATTCAACTAATTTACAAAATACATTGGACGCACTGCAGAAACACAGTAGGCTCATTTTGCCTTTTGAGCCTACATGATCGTGTATTAGATTAGATGTAAACTAAATTATTGACACCTCTTCCCCTGCACATCAGGCCTTGAAAATCCTATGGCACGTCTAGCAAGAGTAGGGGTCTTAGTCCTGTTGGTTTTGGTTGTGCGTAGCTTGAGAGTGGAAGGCTTTTTTTTTTCTTTGTGTACTGCAATTTTAAAACATTCCTAAAAGGTTCCTAAAAGCTATACTTCGCTGCAGCCATTTTGTTCGTTGAGTTGCTGCAGCCTATTTTGCTTGTAGGCTTTCTGAAGCAGGGACTGTTGTCTTTTTATTACGTGTTTTATGTAGCACGTAACAATGGGGACTCAGTTCATGAGAAGGACCTGTGAGAGCTACAGCAATAGAAATAATTAATTCAAAAACACAAAGGAGATACGCACACTATGCTCTGCTGGATATTTGACTTTTTATTATTCTCATTGGCTTTCCCATGAACTGATATGTCACTTTTTATATTGCATAACACCAAATTTTAATGAACATGCCAGCTGAGAACTGGACCCAAACTTGTCTTCTTTTCACAAACAATAAAACCTAACCTTGTCCTGTCCAAACTGAATTTAGTAGGGAAATGAATACTCTAAAACTCAGACTGAGGACAGGAAATACTATTCTTCGCTTCCTCACAGCAGGGGAATTTTGAAAGAGCTTCTGCATTTCACCTCTGACTGTCCCAGTGATTCTTGTATTTGCAGTCTGCTAAATTGACTGAATATTATAGGATCTTTGTGTGGTACCATGTTTATGTGGTGACAGAATTTATTATAATTTATTTAACATTTATATAATACTGTATTATTTACAGAAGAGAGCAAAGATAAATTCTGTCATCACAATAACAAATTTAATTTCCATACTGATCTGATTTGGTGCTACAGTTGTTTTTCACTCTATCCTGATCTGACATGTCCTTCTCGCTCAAAGTGCAGAGAGCAAACTGTTTGTATCAGAAGAGGTATACCAAGGTCTCCTGATTACTGCTGTTTGAAAATATTATCATGTATCATCTGACTACTGGAATATTTTCTATGCTTTTCAAAAACCTAGATTATTTTACTATAGCTGCTGTTTCATCTCTTTATGAATTTCTAAATGTTAATCCAATCTCTCTGACCAGTTTCTCATAATCAATTGTATGCACAGGATGAGTCACTTCAAATAAGGAAAATTCCATTGGTTCCATGTAGACCTCTGTATTGGCATTTTGACCAGTGCAGAAAAATACATTGTGCTATTCATGGATGGAACTTAAAACACACAAAAGATTGGCAAAGGTAGCCATTCAAGTGGCACATTTAATTTGTAAGCTTTAAAATCTCCGCAGTTTGTGTCAAGGGAAAAGCTTTCCCTGGATGTCCCCAAATGTGGTCTCTCTGCTGTCTAATGAACCCCCACACTCAAATGTTTTCCATGGAAAAACCAATATATTCAGAGTTCCTTCTGTGCCACATGAAACAACTATGATGTTGACCTGTTGTAAATTGTCATCAGCTGGCTGCTATTCCTCAAAAGCAGGTTAGAAAAACACCTGTCAGGGATGGTCTAGATGATTAGTCCTACCTGGAGTGCAGGGGACTGGAGCAGAAGACCTCTCGAGGTTCCTTCCAGTCCTATGATCATCTGATAGGAAGCATAACCCATGACCAGTACCTCACTTTGTAATGCAGTTTGTTCCATGGTTCCCATGTTTGTGATACAATAGGTTTTATGTGGTCTGATCTTGGATAACTTACTATTGCTCCTCCACAGATCAGTAGCAGATTGTTGGGGCTTTCAGGTCTCCTTCCTGTTAGAGGAGAAATCAATGATGCAGAGTCCCAGTATATTCTTAGTATAAAATAAATGATTTGTACTATTATATCCAGTCCTCGAACAGAAGGGTCACAAACAGCAGGCAAGCAAACTTCCCTTTCAGGAATCCAAGTCAAAACACCAATGTCTGGTCCTGAAAGAGCAATTCTGCTTCATGAGATTAAGCCAGAAAGCAAACTCTCTTGCTGCTTGCTACAGCTCCTGACAAAAGAGTTTGTGATTTACATATCATTTCTGCAAAGAAGGAACACGGCTCACCTGGTGACAACGAGAACTTTATCAGAACAACCTGGTGACTCCTACCATAACAATCTTCCCCCCCCCTCTCCAAGTGAGTTAAAAATGCTGGATTTACAATCCTGAAATGTGTGTGGCTTTTTTGGTTTTTTGTTTTTGTTTTGTTTTGCTTTGCTTTTCTTCTTCTTCCCCTCCACTCTGTGGATGCTGTGCCAACTTCCCCAACAGACTACTCCGCTTTCTCTTTCTTCCTTCCACATTGCTGAGACTTTCAGCAAAGGGACTGTCTACACTAGACATTTTACCTGAGGTTAATGGATTGCCAATTGGTTCAAGGTAGTTAATAACTTGTTTGTTAAACCTAGGGTAAACGCTACAGTTTTGGGGAGTGTCCACACTAGACTTTACAAGCATGTTAATTACCTTGGAATGGAATGGTAATCCAATTAATTTGAGGTAAAGTCTTGTGGACAGATCCTTAGAGCTAGCTGTGATGTGGCCACATGTCCACTACAAAACGAAGTCCAATTTGTTTAATACACTTTCAGCAGTTGGATATTGGTAACTCCTCTGTTTGTTCTCAACCCAGGCTGTATTTGAGTAAAAGATTAACCAGTCAACTAGTTAATCTAGATATCCCCTGTCAATCCTAAACCATCCAGCTCCTGTGTCTAGAATGTTTTAATGTGTTATCGCAGTTATGCCCCATGAAATCACTTTCAGTATGAGCTTTATGCTAATCATAACTGTATATTGGAATTAGAGCATTTAAAAAAATTGAAACTCGTGCTGAATGAGTATCTATGAGATTACAGAAGCATCCCAAAACTGGAAATGGGAGGTCTGAGACCTCTTGGAAGAATTCTTAAGGAAAGCTGGGGCAGTGGAGTGAAATAAAAGTTAGGCTTTCTTTCTGGATTTCCTTAAATGCTTTTCTCCCATTGCTTTCCATGCATCTGATGCCTTTTCTTCTTAGAGATGACTAGAGAAAATTGTGGAGTAGCTGCATGAAAGCAGCAAAATCTTCAGTCTTTCTGCACCAGCACTTATCTAATTAAATAATTGAAATAACCATCATTTCTGAATTCCAGTGAGCTTGTGCTCTAAAGGGTTGCATCCCCATACTATATCAGAGGAAGATGTACAATGAAAATAACTATTTATTTAAAAAAAAAAAAAAAATCTTCTGACCGCTTTTAAAAAGAGATATTGGACTCTGCTGAATGAAGATGATCAGAGCAAGAGACTTGATGAGCTATGCAGTTTTAGGGTTCCCTTAAAGTCACAGTGTAATAATGCTTGAGACACCAAGATTTCAGTATTCTGGAGGAGACAGAAGACTAGAGCTCCTGGGAAAGAGATCTTGCTATTAATCCAGCCTTCCAGTCTAATGTTCTACTGAAAGCAGAGAAGGCTGGAGAGAGCTATGAAAATAATCCTAGTTTCAAATGTACTTAATATTGTGGAGACTTGGGATATCAGTGTTCAGTAGTATAGTACTTTATGTATAGCTGTTTAGAATTTTGTGATTGAACACTTCTATTATTTCCTTCCTCCTCCTCCTTTTCTCCTCCTCCTCTCTTCACTTCCTCCAATGGAGGCAATTTAGCCTGGTAGCTGAGTTGTTCCTAATTGCAGTGACCTTCCTCCTAAAATACAGAATCTGCTTGCAATTCCATTGCCAAGCCCAAGGAATCGGTAATGGTGTATGACTAATAAATAAATCACATGACTACATTTGGGTCAGATTGCCCATCAGACTTTTGATGTGGAGAGAAAGAAAGTAATGGAAACTGCTAAAATCAGTCAGAAAAAGGCGTTGTTGTGTGCCTACGCAGCCACATCCGGCCCTTCCCTCTAACCCCATGAAACCCCTTTGTGAATTCTATGGCTCCATTGATTTGGACATATGGCTCTGTGCAGCAGCATCCCCTAACAAGACTGCAGAGAACTTCTTTATTTTCTGCATCCTCAGATGCACAGGGCATCCACCAGATTCTGCCATTTATTTTGGTCTTGCGCCGGTCTGTTCAGGCTTCTGAGTGTCATTTTTGAGAGATCTGGCTTCTTTCTCTATAGTTCTGCATAATGTTTTTCTTGGTTGCCATCTTTTTCTATATCCAGGTGGTGTCAATATTATCACTTAGATGTTTTTCCTAAATTAGAGAGAATCAGGTAATATTTTTTATTGGACCAACTTCTGTTGGCAGAAGGGAAAAGCTTTTGAGCTTTGTTCTAAATATGTCCATCATCATCATCTTGCCATATTTGATGCTTTAGATTGGTTTGCTCTACTTAAAATTTCTGATGCAAGAAACTCTATCCAATGGACTCTGAAGCTCTTCCATAAGCATTTACATTGGAATGAACTGATCTTTTGTATGGAATGTCTGTTGTAGATTTCCATAATTCTGCTCCATAAAGGAGGACAGACATGATGTTGATGTTAAAAATTTGTATTTTTGTGTCAGTGTTAATCATGCTACTTTTCCCACATCTTTTCAAGTTATGAAAGTTGATTGATGCTTTTGATGTTCATTGTTTGACATCCAGCATGGTGTTGCCATCATAGATAAAATGACTTGCTTCTAATTTTTTCTTTGTCTACTCTAATGATGTCTTTTGAGACGCTGATAGCAAAATATTTTTGTCTTCTCCTTGTTGTTGATTGAACAAATCAACTTCTTGTTTTTGTGTCTGCCAAAAGCTTGGTATTCTTTCCTATCAAGAGATGTGTTGAACTAAGCAGGACAATGTCAGCAACATAAACAAGGTCACCAATTGTGCTTTATCATTTGTCCATAAAATTCCTTGGTTGCTTTCTGCAGTTATTTTTCTCATGATATAGTTAATGACAAGTACAAACAATAGTGGGGACATAATACCCTCTTGTCTTACTCCAGTGTCACTACAAATCATTGGCTGATGTTGTCACCACCTCTGACTGTATGTTTAGCAGTATCATACAGATCCTTAATGATTCTAATTATTTTTGATGGTGTTCCATAGTATACAATAATTTTCCAAAGACTGTCTCTCTCTAAAACGCTTTCCAGAAACCTATAAAATCTATCACTAGAGGTGCTTGCCACTCTACATAATGTCTGAGAACAACAATATGGTCTGCACATATCAGTGGTCTAAAAACTGCTTGTTTCTCTCTGATTTAAAGGTCTATTTGTTTCCTGATATCTTCTAGAAAGTATGATTTCCTCCTCCCGCCCTCCTGCCAGGCACAGAGTAATGCAATTCCTCTCAAGTTATTGCAACTGTTAAGGTCATCCTTCTTTGGCAATTTTATTCTAAGGCCTCTGTTCCACTGGGTTGTGTTCTTTTACCTCACTTCCTATTCTATCCAAAAACACAAGGAAAGTCTGGAGGGCTGTTTTGTCACTTGCTTTAAGCATCTCTCCAGTAATGGTATCCTCTTCAGCTGCTTTCCCATTTTTTGAATTTACTGTTAGTTTTTTCTAACTTCTTCCATTTTAATATCTCCCAAATCAAAATCAAGATCCAATGGTAGGTCTTCCTCACATATTTCTAGAAGTTCACTTGAGCTTGATTTATTTAAAACAGCCTGAAAATGCTCTGCCCATTTTTTCTTTGCTATTCTGTACTAAGGGTCTTTCCATTTGCACCTTTAATAGGGTTTCCAGTACTACTAAAGTTTCCTGTTAGTTGTGTGTACAAGACGATCAAGGTTGTCAGGTCGCCTCTTTGCCTAGCATCTTCAGCCACTTGATGTTTCCTATCAGCATATGACCTTTTTAATCTTTTTTACTTCCCTATTTAGAGCTTTGTATTCTTCTTGCCACTTGCTTGTTTGTTCATATGTCCTAGCAGTCTCGAGTTTTTGATTTACAAGTCTTTCTTGCAATGCTGCCCAAGTAGCATCACTAGTCCATTCTTTGCTTATGTAGTTCATTATAAAAACTATCTTTGCACTTTCCAGTTTCTTTGTTTCTCTTTGTTTCCCCAAAGAGCATCATTGTCTTGGTTTTCTACAGGGAACTCAATCAGAACACTGAACTTGTTCTTCAGTTCAAGCTGAAACACACCTTTTGTGTTTGGATCTTTTAATTGTGTGCTGTTGATGCATGGTCTTTTAACTTTCCTCATCTTTAGCTTGATCTTCAATTTAGTGATACAAAGGTTATGGTCACTATCCATGTCTGTTCCCCTGTACTCATGTACATCTGCCAATGAGCTGCAAAACATTCTTGAAATCTACAAGTGATCTACTGGTACTTTGTAGTACCCTATGGGGAGTTCATTATGGATTTCATTGAGGAAATATTTGTTTCACCTATCACTATGCTGTGCACAGATCCATTTTGATTTATGTACAAACCCCTGGTGCACTTGCCCATAACTTTATCCAACTTTATCATTGTCACATCCAACAACATGCTTAGACAATGGAGGTCCAGAGCACCGATTTTCTCCATGTACAGCTTTATTCCAGGTGCCGAGGAGCTCACATGGTTATTATTGATCTGTTGCAGTCAGTTTAACTGAAAGCCACTGCATTATTTCTAGCCTTTTTGTTTAAATCATTCATAGTGACTATGTTATCATGTTTTAGGACTTTGGTTAACACACTGTGTAACAAATCATAAAAAGCATCTTTTTCCTCATCTGCCTCTTTGTTAGTTGTGTTACTGTTAGTTTGAAGAATCTAGTCTGAAAGTGAACTCTAATCAGTCTTCCATTGACTGACTGACTTCCCACTCAGTCAGTGCCTGATCTGCTACATTCGATCTTAGGACTCCTGTGCCAGCTTCATATCTACCATCCACATTCCCGGAATAGGTGATAGTATTAATAGTTTATTTAAAATATAGTTTTGTTCATGCCTTCCATTTCCACTGACTGTTTCCAAGGACATTAGGATGGTATCTATTCATTTCTTGAATTACTTGAGCAGTTTTAGTAGCTTCGTAGATTGTTTTCATGTTCCAAAATCGGATTTTCATTACTTTTCCATACCTGGGGTTCTTTATGGGTTTGACCAATGCCTGTCATATTCTTCGCGTGAAGTTGATCTTATGTTCAAGCCTGCTGCATGCTGCTCTTTGTGTTAATTTCTGTAGTCCGTTTATGTGGTGGGGTTACCAGCCCCATGCACAACCTTAGGCCTATGGGTCCTTATTCATTATTCATCCACACATGGACACTTCCCCATCCACTACCCAGGGGACATACTTGGTGGCTTTGGATGCTCCAACCTGTGGAGAACTGTCCCAGGTCTAATCCTGAACCTTTTATCATTAGTTCCTATAGACTCCTGATCTGTATCGGCAAATTCTGTTCTGGTGAGGTTCTTGTACTGTCCATCACTGTGGTATCAGAGTGCGTAAGGGGTAACGGACTCATTCACAGAGGCAAGAAGTCTCTGGAGGTATTGCTCCAAGTGGCTCTATGCTTCCAGGAGGGTTGGGAATGGATATATCCAAGAAGTGGTGCAGAGGGACCAGTTTTCTTTGTGGATATCTTGAGATTGCTGGAATTTCCTTGTGGATTTTAGAAATCCTATAAGTTTGGAGTACCACACCTTTCTGCTCCGTGCAAAGAGGGATGCACTCTCCTGCCCCATGCAACTTTTATGCTGGATGACTCCCCTAAAACGGAATATTACCTCAAAACTTTTTGAAGTTTCTTGTAAGGGTTTTTTTTTGTTTGTTTTTTTTTAATGCAGCTTGCCCTTAGTTGCTAATCACAAAGAAACTCATTTACAATCAGCATTCCACATGTGCAGCAAGTATCATGACCCTTCCGGTCCCATTAAGATGCCTTTATGTAAGTGCTTTTAAGTTGCTGTTCTGTATAGATCGAGCAGGTATCTGAGGAGGATTTTAAGCCTCTGCCTTTTTGAGAGAGAGACAATGATTTCTGTGAACAGGGGATGGCACTGTTGCACTGCTGCTTCTTAGCCTTCCATTCAAAATGTCTCTATTTATGAAAGGGCTCTGTACTTGCCAGGAAGGGAGCTGACAAGCCAGTTGTATTCTTGAAAATTCTTCTTGAATTGTTTTGCATAAAGTATCAAATCTAGGTTATTGGGAAGATTGTAACTTGCTAAAAACCCAAAAGAAAGGTGTCAAGATGTATTGGGAATCGAATGTTAGCAGGTGACTTGGTTTATGTCTCTATTTATTTAGGTTTAAAATAATAAAAAGATACCTGTCCAAGGCTGAAGGCACTTTAACACACATTAATAATACAATACAATACAATGCCAGCAATATTGAAGTAATTTATCTCAGTGGGAACAGAACCAGTCAGGCATTTTTTAGAAAATTCCTTTGCACCTCTTCATAATTCTGAGAAGCTAACTCTCTGCCGTCTCCAAAAGCCCTATCAAAAAGGTGTCTTTTGCAAAGCACCTGGAAGGTCACCAAATTTGGGAGGAAGCAAGTTCCAGAGAATGCCCTGCCAGATGCACCCTCCTTTTTCTAACTTGGGGCTCCAGCTCAAGCATTTTGGTTGACCACAGCTATGGCAGTATGTCATATAGGATGAAGGTAATCCCTTGGATTGGCCTGTCCTGGGCCGTTCACGGCTTTTCATGTCATAACTAATATCTTATACTCCACCTGAAGATGGGTGGGTAGCCAGTCCAGATGCCAGAGCACAGGTATCCTGAATTCCCACTTAGTAAGTGAACTGCTGTGTTCTGTACCAGTTTGTCTCGGCATGGTTTTAAGATGTAGTCCTATGGAGAGTGCATTGTAGGAGTCTAATCTTGAGGTAAAGAAGGCATAGATAACCGTGGCAAGGTCCACATCTGAAGGGATAGGTCATAAGAACATAAGATTGGCCATAATGTGTCAGACCAATGGTTTATCTAGCCCAGTATCTTGTCTTCCAACAGTGGCCAGT
The DNA here is from genome assembly GCF_026122565.2 of Emydura macquarii macquarii. Taxonomy (NCBI): domain Eukaryota; kingdom Metazoa; phylum Chordata; order Testudines; family Chelidae; genus Emydura; species Emydura macquarii. Next base: position 4,140,689 of record NW_027131527.1, read on the forward strand.
GCCAGATGCTTTAGAGGGAATGAACAGAACAGGTCAATTAGCAAATGATCCTCTTTGTCATCCAGTCCCAGCTTCTGGGAGCCAGAGGTTTAGGGACACCCAGAGCATGGAGTTGTGTCCCTAATTGTCTGGCTAATAGTCACTGATGGACCTATTCTCCATAAACTCATCTATTTCTTTTTTGAACCCAGTTATAGTTTTGGCCTTCACAACATCCCCTAGCAACAAGTTCCACAGGTTGACTAGTTCATTGTGTGAAGAAGTACTTCCTTTTGTTTGTTTTTAAACCTGCTGCCTATTAATTTCATTGGATGACCCCAGGATCTTGTGTTAACCCCAACTGTTGGTTGAACAGAAAGCATAACAGAATGGCACCTCACTCTTTGAGAGCTCTTTGGGAAGAGTAACTCTCCACAACTATCTGTTGAGGTCTGAGAAAAGAATGAAGCCATTGAAGGCCATCCACACCAGCCAGGGCTGCTGGTGACTCAGCATGTGAACTATCAAAGGCAGCTGATCTAAAAATGTCAGCATGGACAGCTGCTCTTCATCCATTGCGGGGAGATAGTCAACCAATGCGATCTCTCTTCCAAATCCAGCTCTGTATGCAGATTGATAAGGATCAGGAAGATCAAAGGCATATAGGTATTGGTGAGAGGTATCCCTTCTTGGGGAAGATTGTAGAGAAACAATATGATGATACTGGTCAATAGTTTGCTAAATCAGTAGTTAGACTGTAAGTGCCAAGTAATGATTTCTGGAGCAAAGGCTGCACTAATGCTTCCTTCAAAGCAATTAGCAGCTTGCCCTCTTCTGAGAGGTGTTGTCCCCAAACAAAGGATTCAGCATTTCACCCTGGATCCAAAGGACAGATTGTGTACTAAGTCCTTTCAATACTTCCAGTACTTCATTGTGTATCACTGGCTGAAACTTTAGCAGAGAAGATGAGGCCCTTGTTTCCCTCAAGACCTTGCTCTGCCACTACAGTAACACAGCCCATCCATAATATGATCAATCTTGACACAAAATAAAGCAATTTTCTCCTAACAGGAGGGACCAGCTATGGAGCTGAAACACTCCAGATTCACCAGGCTATTTACTACCCAAAACAAATCTGCTGCTCAAGATTTTGCAGATGCTATGGTGCAGGATGATAACTTCTTTTTAAAACTATATGCTGCAGCTGATCAGTCTGAACACAAGACATCTGCCACCAGCACATTAACGATCTTCCCTCTTGCTTAATTTGTCTCGTATCCTCCATAATCCAGGGTGACCTGTGGGAACAAAACTGATGAAGAGAGCATGTGGAGGCCACTCTATCAATGGTGGAGGACAAAAGAGTATTGTAACTGGTGGAGGGCACAATATTTTGGGGACTAATAGTTTATTCACCAAAAAATCCGTTTTTAGTTGACCTGAAACTAATTGTGAACTTGACCCGATTAGTTTCAGCTGGGAGAGTTTCCAAGGCTAACTGCAGAAAAATATAAGTTTCCCCCTTGCAACCTTTAGCTTGGTCATTCGGGCACTTGCCTGGGATGTGGCAGACCTGTGTTTGAGTCCCTGCTCCAGAGCAGAGATTTGAAATCTGATTTCTCAGCTGAGGAGCCTTCCCTCCCTCCCCCACACGTTTCAACTTTGTATTAATGTTTAATAAATATATACATAAACCTCTCCTGATATATTAACAATTTGCTACCTAACCTTAGTTATACTTTAAATATTTAATTATATGTAATATGAATAGTTAAAATATAAATCAATTATTTATATTACATGAGTTACAAACAAATTTTGTTTATAAAAATCTAGAAACTCCAAAACACTAGTTAAAGAAAAAATATTAAAATAAGATAAAGAATAGAAGCCAAACTTGGGGGGGGAAATAGAGATGGGAATGGGAAGAAGTGGATAGAGAGGAGGTGAAGTGGAGGGGGCCATGAACTTAATGGGATCATTCAGATACCTCCAGGAATGCATCCCATATCTTTCTTGAGTACGGTATGCACCCGTTTTTCTGTTACAGTATGCAGTTCTTTCCATGGTAGCCACACTATATGATGTCTATGCTCCAGTCTTCAACTGTTGGTCGCTTTTTCAATTTCCATTTTTTTAGAACTAGTCTTTTAGCAATTACTAGAGCTCTGCTTAGTCAAAGTCATTCAGATTTCTTCTGTTTGCAGTTAACATCCATTAGGTTTAAAATGACATTTTGTCTTTTAACATGATTTTATTTGATAGGAAAAAATTAACTCTTTAGTTCAGTTCTGCCCAAAACCTATGGGCATAGGAGTTTTGCTACACCATATGGGTTAAGTTAGCACGTGTTGAATCCCAGTGCTAGACTGCATTTTCCTAGTTTATGAGAATGTCATGTAGGACTGTGTCAAAACTCTTACTACAATCAAGATGTATTACATCTATTGCTTTCCTCCTACCCGCTAGGCCTGTAACCCTCTCAAATAAAGAAATTAGGTTGGTTTGGCATGATTTGTTCTTGACAAAATACTTTTAACTTAGGCAAAACTAAACAAACACGGAAATCCCTTCTGCTGAAATAGCAGAGGTTACAGCATGCTTTAATTTGACAAGGGATAGGAGAGTAAACATAACAAATATTAGCAAGGCTAAGCTGAATCATGACTATATGTTCCTTCCAAAGAAGTGGAAACAGGATCTATTAATGGTTGTGTTTGCATTTAAGGCAGAGGATTTGTTGGCTATTTACAACACCTAAAAGCAACTGCCGTTCATTTAAATTAATCTGAACAAAATGTAAAGTATGGGCACACTGGTAAATTACAGGTAATGTCTTTCAATTTACATCTTAGAATTAGTCATATGTCCTGAAAAATTTTTTCTCTTGGTTCCCACATCCCCCTCTTATCGTCACCTTTGTTGTACCACCTCTTTTTTTGTTTTGTTTTGTTCCTTTATTAGATATTAAAAACTAATTAAGGCTGGGCCTGGGCTGTGCTTGAATGGGAGATGAAGATAAAAGAAAGCGGTGACTTTAATGATTCAGAAAGTGGCATTTCGTAGAGGGAAATGTTTTGCTGCAAGTGGTACTGTTTTTTGGATTAGAATTACAACTGAAACCCTAGCTACTTGTGATCATAAAGATTCTATTATACCTTTCACAAGAGTAGAAGTCTGCAAAATCTATAAAATCTGTGAGTTGGCTCAATCTGTGAAGATTGGAAATTAAAACTTAAAATAAAATGAGTTAGTTACAGATTCCAAATTTGGCTTACAATCATAAAAAGCTTCTAAGTTTCAAGAGAACCCTTTCACTTTTCATAGAGTCCATGGAGGAATTTATGGTTTCATTAAACTCATGTAGGTATATCAGGATTTGACACACAAAGAGGAAACACATTGTTTTTGGAAGACTTAAATATTTGGGTTCATTCCAAGAATGTGAATTGAAATAAACAGAAAATAATCAATCACTCCTATCACATCTTGAATAATTGCCCTGGTGTCCTGGCCAAATTCCAATCTTTCCTGTGAACTGTCTCTTTTAAATGTGAGAAGTGGTGTGTCTGCTTTGTGGGCACCTATGTGAGGTGATTCAACATGGCTGCGGTTAGTGAGTTGTATGCTGTATCATGAAGTATTTGTGTTCATTTCTTGTCTGTTTTCCTTAGACTGACTGAGTTCAAGCTGAAAGCCCATGTTGCTCTTTGTGTATGGGGAAGGGAGGAAAGTGAAGGTGAAATTATGTTCAGAAATTATCCTTCCACTTTTTATTGGTTATTGTATTCTTCAACTTCCGGCCCTCAGCATTGGGAACTGTTAAACAGTGGCCAGACTATACTCTAGATAATATGGCTGAATCTTTACCATGGGTAAAATGAATCCTGCACCTGTAATATTTGGGAATCTTTCTGGGATGGGAGGAATAGCCTAGCACCTCACTCACCAGAGCCCTTTTGTGCTACATGATGTACAGACGAGTAATAGACCATCCCAGAGAGTGGACCACCTAGGTATTGGACAGGATGTGCCAATGTCAAATAAAGTAGGAGCTGGTTGGAAGGATGAGATAAAAAAATGAAGAGAGTTTAACAGAAACCAGAAGTCACAATTGTATACCACTAAGAAACTGGTAGAGGAAAATGTATCCAATACAATGCATTAGAGGGACACCTTTTTCAGAGTTGACTGTTTCCCTGAGCAGGGCTGAGCTCCTGCAACTCATGTTGAAATTGGTCAGAATTAGACCTTTAATGAGAGAAATAACCCACTCCAGTTTTATGATGATATGAATACACTGTGACACAGTGGAGCGGAGGGAAAAGAATCTATCACTATTTCATTACTGCATTAAAAGAGCAATTTATGTTCAAGGGAAACTAAGCTGTGAAAATGGGGCCATTCTGATAAGATTATTAAGTACAGAAGTCAATGAAAATCAGGCTTATTAGTTTTGATACTCTGTTGCATTCACCTTCATAATCATCGCCTTGTTCTAATAGCTAACATTTGAGAACAGGAAAGCCATGTGTCTATCGAGCCTAATTTGTAAATACTTCAAATGAGTTAGCTCTTAGAGTAGATGGATCTTGCTCAGAAGGTATTTATGCTTTTAAGAAGTATACTTTTTTTTCCTTCCTGTTTTTTTGTAAAGACTTAAGATCTCAATAAGAATTGTCACCATTTTGCCTGTGGTAGTTTTACATCTGATATGTGAGCTTTCCTCAAGAGACCCATTCTCTTTCAGAGATCAAAGAATAAATCCACTTCTGTCACATTTGTGGGTCATTGAAATATATCATTTCAGGTCTATTGTGCTTAGGAAGAGTCCTGTATATTTGAATAGTGATCAAAATCAATTATGTGCAAATGGTAAATCGCTTCTAAATAGATTAGGTTCAGAAGATATACAGTATATCTATCTATCTTATATGTAATATAACTCTTGATGTTTAATGACTCCACTATTCCTAACCAAAGGATGCTTTATTATTATATGTAGCATTCTTGGTGCAGAGTTGCAATTCCTGAACTGTCAGAAATCCTATCCATTGAAAAGAAACCAACAGATGGCATTTTATAAACCCCATGCTTCATTGTCCTACAAATAGAGATTATCAAGTGCATAATGAACACACAAGGAATAATATTCCTTGACTGTTAGCTACATCTATTAATCATAAGTAGGCAAGTAATACCTTTCTTTGCCTCTTACGGGTAATTCTATTTGTAACATACACAGTATTATAGGGCTGTGTTCCTTTGAGAGTTCATGTCTAAGTTTGATAACAACAATGTAACTAACACCCACATTTTTGCCTTTTGATGATTATGGTCCTATAATGTACGGATACTGGTATTATGATTGCATTGTTTCTCACTAGGACGTCACATGAAGGATAAATCTCAAGCAGCTGGAAATCCATGCTTTTTTTTTCTAGAAGGGAGGGTGGTAACTGGCAATCAAGTTTAACATAGATCTTAGTTGAAATGCAGTGAAAGAGATTGATTTTGAAATAATAATAATGCTAGGTAGACAGAGATTGCTTTATGGATGATGTAACCAGCTGTGTAGCAGAAATGTCAAAAGATTGTTATGGGACTACTTGGAATGTAGAAATACCAATCTTAAAGTGTGTTAAGATACAAAATTTGTACATATTATGTTGTAGCTTTAAGAAAATTATCCTATGTTCCCTCATTATGAGGTACTCTTGCTATAAAGCTACCCTACCTTTCTTCAATATCTTAAAATTACTTATAGCTTCTGGTAAGGAGAGAGCAATATGCTTTTTTAGCCAGGTAAGATGTAATCGGAGAAATCATCCAGCTAAAAGGTAATAGAATGGCAAGTCAAAAGTGTGCTTGTGAACAGAGAAATGAGGTAAAAATGGTTCCTCCTTTCCCTTCAGTCAGAAGATCATCTGCCTCTGCATTCAGAGTCCTGTCTGCTTGCATCAGGCTCTGTGCAGGCTATATCCATGTAGATAATTCCAGTTTGAACTCTCAGCAATTCCTTAGTGATTCTTAGTGAATCGGCCCCTCCAAAATAAGCAGATCATCTGAGACGCACACAAAGCTTTTGGGGAACTCTGGTTGAATTGTTTCCACTTGATGAGGTGGTCCTTGTTTTGGAGGCTGCCATTTTATACTCCAGATATATATATACAATAATATTTAAATTTAAGTCTGCATTGCTTAAGAGGCACAAAGAGACCCTTCAGATTGTGAACTTTGTACAAAGCAATGCAGTGTTATCTGCAGACTGAGGCAGACAGCGTGAAACCAATCCAGGTGCATGACCTAACGTATGCATTCTGAAACTTTCATTCTGCTGTTCTACAAGATGTGGACATGGGGTGCTGGAGGGATGGCATTCAAGCAATTGACCCTGTTCCGAGCAGAGGCTTTAGATCAAGGGTGTAATCCCAAAGTCTATTCGGTTTCAAATGTGATGAGACGTATCAAAAACAGGGCCTGATTCAAAGTCTATTGAAGTCTATCAGAGGCTTTCCGTTGGTCTGGTCCCTAGCATCCATCATTAATCTTATAATTTTATTAATCCATCATTAATCTTAATCTCTTTTATACTGGGAGTAAATTAAGAGGTTTTTGTTTTTTGTTTGTTTAAAAAAAAAAAGCCAAATCATAATCAGCGTTTATTAGCATATATCTGGCATATAACATTATACAAAACATACTATGTTACTTCTAGTAAACTGGCTTTGAGTCCCGTGTGAACACAGTATCATACACTTCTGTATTCTCTGAGAAACGAGTGAACTACCTCATTTGTATCAATGGGGTGTGAACGCTGAAGCTGGCTATTTCACTGCTAGACCAAGCACCTGAAGGGTGATCATACAAATGAGGCTCTGTACAGGGTACCATGAGTGGATAGAATGGAACTTAGGGGTGAAACCACTTCTACTTCCTTCCGAGCTGAGCACCTGTTGGCAGCCCCACGTATGTCTTTCCTGTGGGAGCTATGCTGCCAGGGGCTCTCACACCGTTTGGTTTCTCTAGAAGCTAACTCTGGGGAGGGATTTCACATTGTAGATGGGAAGGAATTTCAGCATTAACTTAACCACTCGAAGTCCAATAGTGTTGGTGGAAGAAGGGAAACAATGCCCAGTCCTAGATGCTAACTATGCATTTTCCCAAAGAGGTGTCTAAGGGGAGGAGGAGGAATGAGCCCACATTCTGGGATCTGCTGGGTTTTTTACTTCTGCCTACGGAGCAGATGATAAAGCCTCAAAGGAACGGTTGTCTTTTAAGATTCTGTGGTCTTTATAGAGTACATCTGAAACTGAATAGATTTTGGGATTACATCCTTGATCTAAAGTCTCTACTCTGAACAGGGTCAATGGCTTGAATGCCATTCCTCCAGCACCCCCGTGGCCACATCTTGTAGAAGAGCAGAATGAAGATTTCAGAATGCGTATACAGGAAGCTGAACTCTTTTCTGTTTTATGCATCATCAAAAGAATTGTTAATACAGTTCCAATGCAGGGTTAAATTCTCTTACCAGTTACACTAGTGCAGTCCCACTGGAGCCATTCAGATCTTACTGATGATGATGCAGGAGAGAGTCGGAACACAACTTGATTTTCAACTAGGGTGAGTTTGTCAGGGGGCAGCTTTTTAAAAGAAGAGTTTTTCCTTGCATATAGATTGTTACAGCTGGGTGAAAACAAAACTGAAAAGGCATGTGGGTGCTAAATCTATTGAGCTAAATTAAGTCTTGACTTTCAGATAAGGCAAATGGACTTATGGGGGGGATGAACGTTTCATAGGTATCTATTGGTGTAAAGGATCTTCTGTTCCTCATTAGGTGGTAACTTTTTTGCTGTCTGTTAGGGAAAATCATTGTTCCAGTGGTATACCCATTGCACCTGTAGAATAATGCTTGTGAATATTATGGCTCTTAAAAAAAAAAAAGGCAATAGCAACCATGTGGTTCATCCATGACTGTAGATAACTGAAGCATTGTCTCCTGCACTTCCAAACCTGAAATCTAAATGTATAAATATTTAAGTTTACATACTCTGAGGTCTGAATGCCAAGGCCCAGTAAAATGCGATGGAGACTATCAATAAAAATTTTTACAATGAAGGCAAGAGGAGAAGCCATGGATTTGTTCCAGTATCCCTGGCTGCCAGATATCGTGGAGGAAGAAACAGATGCATACACTCAGCTTGACCTTGAGGCAGGAAACATGGCCATTTTGTTATAAGAAATGAGAAGCAGTCACTGCACCACTGCTAGGCAAATTTCCAGGCTCAACCTCAAGCTGGAGGCACTTAACAGAAGAATTGCTCTAGTGCAGATGTGAATGACTTATAGGGCCAGGATGCAGCATCCTTGCTGGAGATTCAAGATAAAAAAAAAGATGTTGGCTAACAAAGACCTAGATGTGGAAAATCAAAGCAGATGTTTGAGTCTTCATGGTTAGTGGTAGCTTTTGAAGAACTCAATGCATTTACACAGGCTGGTCAGCCCCATATTACCCAGAGACCTTAACTCCCCAGTCTCTGCATTCTAGTTGGGTCCGTGCCTGTGAGATTTGAGGAAAAAGAGAAGATCCTACAATCAAAATGAAAGGCCTAAGATTTTGGGACAAGAAAGGAGTAGCTAGAACATTGGGCAGCCTGGACTATAATGGAAAGTGACTAACTCTTTTTTTCTCACAGCATAGTACAGATGGAATTCCCCTCTTCTCATTTTAGTAGCTTATCTGTCATGATCTGGGACCAAACTGACCTTGGTATACACATGACTTTTGTAAGCTGACCTTAAATGGTCAAGAAAAGAGACTGTTTGTTTGATCATTCTTTCAACATATTGCCAGACTCAGTTAATGCACAACTTATTTGTGCTCCAACTTTGGATATGATGGGATGGAAAAACAAATGCAGAGGGGGGAAAAGGTGCTAATGTGAAGGACCTGGCACTGGGAAAACAGTGTGTGTTGACTGGGTTTATTGAGGCTCTCCTTATAAGCTGATATAATGGACCAGGAACCATGGTTTTGCAGAGGCGGGTATGGTGAGCTACATAATAGAATAAAGGATTTCTGATGTGCTATGTGGAAAAAATTAGGGACTAGCTTGAAAGCTGGCTGTAAACACATGACTGTTAAGGGGTTGTTCTGATACGTATCATATGGTGGTGATTGGTCATTAGCTTGCACAATTTAAAGCTTTCGTGCTTTCAGAAGAAAACACCTACTTGGTCACTTTGGCAAAGAGAAGATCAAGTGACGATAGCAAATCAAGCCAGAAATTGCTCTCCAGCATCTGGTGGTGCTGAGATGGCAGGTCTGGGAATAGTCAATACACTAGAATGGGGATTCCCCCAGGAAATGGCATTCTAGTTCAGGCCTAACTTGATTTTAGTCTTTTGTCAAACTGTTGAAGGCTCCGTCATCCCTGCAAGGCTATAATCCAGTACTGAAAAGGGTGCAGAACAACACTTCTGCTGTGAGCTCTAGGATGGACTATGCCTATAGCAGGTTCAGCATCTCAGAGGCTGCCAGAGTTCAGGGGACACATGCCCACTGTGGCTCTTGTTTACAGTGGGGTGCATTCTATGCTCCTTGCTGTGGCCATTCAACTCAGCTGGCCTATATAAAAGTTATGGTGGGGATATGACTATGGCCTCATTTGTCTATTTGAACTGACCAGCATTTGTCTGGGGGTACAGCCTGTGAGCTGCATAAAAGGTGAAGGATGGGGAATGTTCTTGCCTCCCGGCTCAGGGCTCAACCGCAATCTGGCCTAGAGAGAGAAGGGCTAGTTCCAGACATGGCCTAGGAACGTCAGGAGTTGGTTTAATAGTCAGTCTGCAGATTCCTAAAAAGTCAGTATCTGTTTTTTAACGACTTTGTTGAACAAACATGTAACCAAATTATTTCTTTGGGCCCTGACCTTAGGTGAGCTGCTCTTTTAAAGGAAGCTTGCATCAGCTGTGATGTGCGTGCCCCGTCCTGGGTGGTGAAGCTGAAACTCTGAAAATGCAAATCAGATGTGGATGGTAAAATATAAATGGTTTATAAAGGGTAAGTCCATCAGAAGTGCAAGTGATTAATAAGAATCCTGACTTAGAGATGGCACTCCAAATGGGAACTGAAAAGGAATCTAAATTTATTGTAACATAGTACCACAAAGGTTGCTGTGTATTTGAGGAATTAGTGTTCTTGGTGCTTATAAGTTTTGAGAATGAAAATAAAGTTCTCGCTTCGAGTGATTGCTCATATGCATTCCAATATAGGTGAGTGCGCGCCCCGTGCACGAGTCTCCAGAAGCTTTTTTGCCCTAGCAACCCCCGCAGGGCCGGCTCCGGCACCCCCTGGAATGCCACGCTCATGCTGTGGTATATATGGCGCCGCCGACCCTGTGGGCCCCCAGTTCCTTCTTTCTGCCCGTGACGGTAGCTGGAACGCTTGCCCCTTGCTTCACTCAGCAAGTAGCAATCCCCATTTTCTTCTATTGTTATTGTTCTTACATAGTTAGAATTAGTGTTAAGTCAGTTTATAGTGTTAAGTAAGTAGATTAGAGTTAAGTTATAGGTAGTTAGCCCTTAGGGGCTTGGACTGAGTCATGCCAGGCTCGACGGGGTTTAAAGCCTGCGTGAGCTGTGCAAAGGCCTTCCCGGTCAGTGATCCGCATGACAGATGCCGCCGAAGCCTCGGGGAACTGCATCACAAAATGCATGGCGGTGGTGGCTGCTCACCTCTGCCGCAAAGGGGTTCAGATCTTCCCCTACCTAGACGACTGGTTAATCTGGGGCAGGTCCAGGGATCACGTTCAGAAAGAGCCTGGCACTGACGTGCGCAATATGCACCAGACTGGGGCTGCTCATAAACGAGCAGAAGTCCACCCTCACATCTGTACAATGCATAGACTTCATTGGGGCAACCCTGGATGCTGTTCAAGCCAGGGCCTTCCTTCCACAGCCCCGCTTCGAGGCAATGACCGCCATAATTACAGATCTCCACAGGTCCCCCACAATGACAGTCAGGCATTGCCTTCAGCTGTTGGGGCACATGGTGGCATGTACTTACGTGTGAGGCTGGCTCGTCTCAAACTCAGGCCCCTCCAGGGTTGGTTGGTCTCTGTATACGCCCCGGCCAGGCACTCTCTGAACAAGGTGGTCACTGTCCCGGCCCAAGTACTAGTGTCCCTCAGTTGGTGGACAGACCCAAGGGAGGTATTGAGGGGTGTCCCCTTTGCAGACTTGACACCCTCCATAACCCTGATCATGGATGCTTCCAATGTGGGTTGGGGGGCCCATATGAGCAGCGACCTCAGCACACAAGGACTGTGGTCGACACAGGAACAACGCCTCCATATCAATGTGCGGGATCTCTGGGCAGTCCACCTGGCCTGCAAGGTGTTCCTCAGGTTCCTGAGGGGCAAGGTGGTTCAGGTCCTGACAGACAATACAGCAGCCATGTTTTATATAAACAGGCAGGGGGGAGCTCGCTCCTCGGCCCTTTGCCAGGAGGCGGTGCAACTTTGGGACCTTGCGGTGAGGTACGACTGCCACTTGTCTGCCTCTCACCTCTCGGTGGTCAGGAACGACGAGGCAGATCGCCTCAGCAGGTCGTTCTTACCCAGCCACGACTGGTCACTGCACTGGGGGGTGACAACTTTTCTTTTCCGCAATTGGGGTGTTCCCCAACTGGACCTATTCGCGTTGGCATGGAACAAGAAGTGCCCGAAGTTCTGCTCGCTCCGGGGCGCGAGCCAGGCTCCATCTCCGACGCCTTCCTCATAATGTGGACAGGGCCCCTAATGTATGTATTTCCCCCCATTCCGCTGCTGCCCAAAGTACTCTTAAAAATCAAGAGAGACAAAGCAGATGTCATCCTGATCGCACCGGCTTGGCTGAGGCAGCACTGGTTCAGTCTGTTGCTGGACCTCTCCATAGCCACGCCAATACCACTTCCGAGACGCTACGACCTGCTCTCCCAGGACCAGGGTCGCCTGCTGCACCTGGACCTGGACTCCCTCCACCTAACAGCATGGAGGCTCTGTGGTTGATGGAGGGAGAGAGAGCCTGTTTGGCGCAGGTCCAGCAAGTCTTGCTGGGAAGCAGGAAGCTGTCCACCCAGGTGGTGTACAGGGCTAAGTGGAAGCGCTTCACTGTTTGGGCAGAGTCCCAGGGTATCCCACCAAGCTGTTCGCCCATACAGGCGATATTGGAGTACCTGCTCCACCTAAAGATGCAAGGCCTGGCACTGGCCTCCCTGAGGGTACACCTAGCGGCCATCTCGGCCTTCCACAGACCGATGGAAGGAAGGTCAATCTTTTCACACCCTATGTCCCTTAGGTTCCTCAAAGGGGTGGAGAGGCTATATCCGCAGGTCCATGAACCGGTGCCTCTCTGGGATCTGAACCTGGTGCTCGCCATGCTGACAGGACCCCCCTTCGAGCCTATGGCTACATTCCCGCTGCTTGTCCTCTTATGGAAGGTAGCCTTCCTGGTGGCCATTACATCGGCTAGGAGGGTCTCCGAGATAAAAGCATTGACCTTGGAGCCCCCCTACACGGTCTTCTATAAAAATAAGATGCGGCTGAGACCCCACCCAGCCTTCCTGCCCAAGGTGGTGTCTCAGTTTCACTGTAACCAGGGTATCTTCCTCCCCATGTTCTTTCCTAAACCACACAGTTCGGAGGAGGAGCGGAGATGGCACTCGCTGGACGTCAGACAAGCCTTGGCCTACTATATCGAGCGGACCAGGCCATTCCGGAAGTCGTCGCAGCTGTTCATGGCAGTGGCAGAATGGATGAAAGGCTCACCTGTTTCCACCCAGCGCATCTCCACCTGGATCCCTGCCTGCAAACGGACCTGCTACGAGCAGGCGAAGGGGCTGCTCCCAGGACCTGTCACTGCACACTCAACCAGAGCCCAGGCCTCATCCGCGGCCTTCCTGCAACGAGTGCCCCTGCAGGACATCTGCAGAGCAGCGACCTGGTTGTCGGTTCACACCTTCACATCTCACTACGCCATTGTACAGCAGATGAGAGAGGATGCGGGCGTCGGCGGAGCCGTGCTGAGAAGGGCTACTCGCCAGTGACTCCTATCCACCTCCAAGGTATGGCTATTTAATCACCTACATTGGAATGCATATGAGCAATCACTCGAAGAGAGAAAACAAGGTTACTTACCAGTAACTGTTGTTCTTCGAGATGTGTTGCTCATATCCATTCCAAACCCGCCCTCCATCCCCGCTGTCGGAGTCGGCAGAAAGAAGGGACTGGGGGCCCACAGGGTCGGCGGCGCCATATATACTGCGGCATGAGCGCGGAACTCCAGGGGGTGCCGGAGCCGGCCCTGTGGGGGTTGCTAGGGCAAAAAAGCTTCCGGAGACTCGTGCACGGGGCGTGCACTCACCTATATTGGAATGGATATGAGCAACACATCTCAAAGAACAACAGTTACTGGTAAGTAACCTTGTTTTCTATGACAGGAGAAGTAGAGACTGGTTTTTATGATGCACTAAATTAACATGCTTAGGGTTCAGGGGAAGGTGAATGGAATTACACTGAGTAGAGTAAATTGTAGGACCCGATGCTCTCTCCCTTTGTGGAGGGGAGAAAAATGGTCAGTGTGTGTAAAAAGGAGCAGCTTACAAAAGCCATTTTTCCCATTAGCACTATCATCTGTGGAAAGAGTGGACACAAGGCAGGGTTGTGGCTTCAATGCCACAACTATATAGGAAGAATTCATTTGGAGTTGATGCTACAAAGAATGGCATTAGCTCCAGTTCTGTGTCCACATACCCTTGAAGGGAGTACAGCAAGAATTAGTTAATGGCAGCATGGCTCTAAAGGAAGACCAACTGATAGGGAAAAGCTCAGCATTGCTATAGAACCAGTCTTTCCATTGAGTTAATGCTTCTTTCCCAAACAGACTTTGAAGGTTGCCTTCCTACCTCCTCCATAACTTTTCCAGGGTGAGCATTAGATAGGAACACTGCAAGGAGAAATTTCCTGAGCCCTGTCCCTAGCCATGGAAAATGGGCCATGCCATAATCTCTCTGTTACCATGTTCTAAATCCTATTTCTAAGCAATCTTAGAGATGTAAGTCTGGAAGGGACCTTGTGAGAGCATCCAGTTCATTCTCCCTTGCACGGAGGCAGGACCAAATATACCTAGACTGTCCCTGACAAGTATTTCTCTAACCTATTCTTAAAACCCTCCACTGATGGGGATTCCACCACCTCCCTAGGTAACCTCTTGCAGTACTTAGCTATCCTTATAGTTTGATGATTTCCAATAGCTAACTTAAATCTCCCTTCCTGCAAATTAAGCTGATTGCCTCTTGTTGTATCATTGGTGGACATGCTGAACAATTTTATCACTCTCCTTGTTATGGCAACCTTTTACATATTTGAAGACTTGTTATGTCTTCATTCAGTCTTCTGTTCATTAGACTAAATATGCCCTATGTTTTCACTCTTTCCTCATAGGTCATGTTTTCTAAATCTTTTATAATTTTTGTTGCTTTCCTCTGGACTGTCCTACTGGTTCACATCTTTAAGGAGTGGTACACAGCTGAATGCAGCAGTCCAGCTGAGGCCTCATCAGTTCAGAGTAGAGCAGACCAGTTACCTCCTGTGTCCCACATATGACATTCCTGTTAATACATCCCTGAATGACATTTGCCTTTTTTTTTTTTTTTTTTGCAGCATCCTACTGACTCTCATTCAATTGGCGATCCAATATAATCCCAAATCCTTTCCCTAATGCTACTGCCTAGCCAGTTTATTCCTTATTTTGTATTTGTGCATCTGTTTTTTTCTTCCTAAGTATACTACTTTGCACTTGCACTTATTGAATTTTGTTTGTTTAATTTCAGACCAATTCTCCAATTTATAAGGTCATTTTGAATTGTAATCCTGTCTGTCAAAGTGCTTGTAACTTCTCACAGCGTGGTGTTATAAAATTTGAGGATAAGTATACTTTCCATTCTGTCCTCCAAGGTGCTAATGAAAATGTTGAATAGTACTGGACCCAGGACAGATGCCTGTGGGACCTGTCTGAAATGTTCTCCCAGTTTGACAGAGAACCATTGATTACTACTCTGAGTATAGATCTGCACGTACCTATGTCACATGTAGCTAAAGAGCTAAAATGGCTAACGGATAGCCTGGAGAACTGTACAGAAGAACTAGTTCAATGGTGTACTGGAGCAGGGCTGCTGAAAGAAAGAGTACAAATCAGAATTGGCAACAAGTGATTTTTCTGCTTATTGTAAGAAACCCACCTTGCAAACCAGGAATGCTAGAAGCTGCCGACATGATTGGCCTACATAGGAATAAAATAGGAAATTTCTGTAGTCTTGGAAGCCAGGGAGTACTCTATAGCTAAAGCACAAGCCACAGGGAATCCCCAGGAAGCTGAAAGTAAAGGAAAGAGTTTAAATCTTTTTGGAATGGAGGAGCATGACACCAAATGAGGCTGGTCAAATAGGGGGAATCTTATTATGATGTCAATAAAGCTGGAGGATCCTGGAGTAAAACTGTTGTAATGGCTTTATACTTTAAAAAGTTAGGGTTTAGTTGGTATTATTGAGTTGGTATTTATTTGGTATTTAGGGTTTAGTTGAAAATTTGTCTTTTTATTTATTTTTGTCTCTATGGTTAATGGGAGCTGTCCCTTTTAAGGACTGGCTAGGTTTTGCAAGAGTCAGAGCAACATGTGATCTATCTTGCTTGTGCTTCCAGAAAGTGGAAGATGCTGCTTGCATATGCTCTAAAAGGTCGAAAACTCAATTTAATAAACTTCTCTCAAGAAAACAAGCCTGTTTCCTGAAGGTGTAACACCTAGCAACCGAGAGCTCAGTAACATGCAAAAGAAAGTGGTTTCTATAATGAAAGAGAGAAGAGCATGCTGCCAGCCTGCATTTCCCCTCCTAAGAACTTGTCAACTTCTAAATTAGCGAGCAGAGTGAATTTAACCTGTTTGTATCAGACAGTGAGAATTGGCCTTCCAGACTAAAGACTGGCACACCGTAAAGGACATGGATACTAACATGGCTAGTACTCTGATTAACCAAACTTGAAGTATCCAGAACTCTCTTATCTGAAACATGGGTGTGTCTCCCAATGTCTATCACTTATGCTGAAAATTCACTCCTTTATTCAAAACCTTGATTATATGAATTTATTTGATATCCCAGATGACATTTGGATAATCAGGGTTCCACTATATTTCCAGAAGGTCAAGAGGTGTATGAGGGGCAACCAGCTCATCATCCTTGACCTTCCCACTTCCCATACAGGTAATGAATTAGATAGCCAGCACAAACTGTTGACGTCATCTTTGGCTAATGCTAGGTCATTCACTTCATCTAGTTTATATACATCAGTAGCTCACATTCTTTTTGAACAATTATACTAATTTACCAGACTGAAACGCTACTGGATCTGCGCGTGCTAGCTGACATTCAGTCTCCAGGACAGGTTAGAATGTGCACAATTGCATAGGAGATAGGCAGCAGTGATATGTTGTTGTCCAGTAAATAGACTTATACGTTTAAAGAAGGGTAAAGGACACATTAACATCAAGTAGTGCTTGAAAACTATTTTCCCTCCTATTTTGCATGAGGAATTGGATAGTATATGGACTTGTTGGAGCACTTTTGCATTCAGAATGAGACTGTTTCTCCTTCAGGGGCACATAATGATAACTGCTTGACAACTGCTATGTTAAATCCACAAAGCTTCAACTTACAAGGTGAATGACTTCCCTTGAATGCTGGAATAGGAAGCTGTTAGTATGGGAACTTTCTAGGGTGATCATATGTCCTGATTTTATAGAGACAGTCCTGATATTCGGGGTTTTGTCTTATATAGGTGGCTATTACCTCCATCCCGATTTTTCACACTTGCTACTTGGTCACACTAGAACTTTCACACACGTGAACCACAGACTTATCTAGGGATGTCACTCTTGGACTACAAAGTGCATTTGCTGTATTTTAAAATGACTGAGCTGGATACCAAACCATGGCTTCAACTCAGGAAACAATCCCGGTTCAGAAAATGACTTAAGCATGTGCTTAACTCTCATTGAAGTCAAGGGGACTTATGAACATACTTAAATGCTGTCCTGAAGTAGGATCTTTATTTTGCTGTACCTAACTTTCAGCATGTGGGAATAAGCTAATAAATGGGGAAACCATTTTCTTCTTACTGTTGCCTGGGAGAAAGGGGACTGCCCAATGTTGGAAGATGTTCAGTAGTTGGGTTTACCTCTTGATATAGTTCCCTGAAAGGGAAAGAAACTGAAGGTGCAGAGTTGACTTTAATCTTTGAGTCATCTGAACATTTAATGCCCTCTTGTGTGTGCTTTTTCTCTCTCTTTTAAGCATTTTTAAAGTTGTGTAAACGTGAGGTGCTGAGAGCTAATTTTGCTCGAATTATACAAATATAAATCCTGAGTATCTCCACAGAAGTGGATGGAGTTACCCTTGATTTATCTACATCTCTGTGAGAGGAAAACTGCTAAACTAATGCAGGCCAAATTTGGCCTTGGAGTACCTATCTTCCATAGGCCATAAGCTGCCTTCAATTTTTTTAAGTGGGACTCCCAATCTGTTTAATTACGGGAAAATCAATATAGCTACATGTGACAAAATGATGACAAATCAAGCAATAAGAGCTGCAAACTTGTATTCAGCTCTATAACAAAATACATATTAAGTCAAGAGTACATTAAAATATATTTAATGGTATGGTTAAAGTTTTTTTTTTTTCTTTTCCCAAATATTAAGTTAATCTTAAAAATTTAATTTTTCAAAAAAGTGGCCACTGAAGCCCTAAACTTGGGCAGGTATGATCTCAATTTACAGACTGGGTAAATGAAGGTGACTTCTGCCTGGTCAGTGTAGGAGTGCTGCCTGTTGCATTGTTTGTCAAACTCTGCTCCAGAGTTCAGTTTATAAACCACATGGCTTTTATTTTAAAAGTCTACACTGTGGGTCCCAGAGCCTTGAAGTACAACCTACTTTCAGTCATAGTGTGTTAGGAAGGCTTTTTAGGTATATTTTACATCCTGCTCCATTGCCACCCATCCTGTTACCCCAGGTTCACTTAAGTTTTGCTGGGCCTCTGAGTTGGCTTATCTCAGGCCTCTTATACCTTTCCTCCAAGAGTAGGTGGATTTGAGTACATTGTGTGTAGAGTAATATCTCTACTTCCAAATTCTACCCAAAATACAGTACATAGAAGGTGAATGGGCATCAGTTCCTGAGGGCAGTGTCATCAAGAATTCCTGGGCACAGCACACCACATCTGTAGTGTTTATCCAGCTAATAAGTCTAAATATTCTTTTGACTTTTTAAATGCACTTGCTTCTTCAGGATTGTGAGCACAAGCGTGTGCACTATAGATATTCTAGTGCAATGTTATCTAAGCAGGAGCCTGTGAGAGCTAGATGATCATTGTGTTCTGGTTCTCCTCTTGTGTCTACTTGCTAAGCTGTAACAAGACGACAAAACTGAAAAGTTATTTAAACACTTTTACTTTTCCATGTAAAGGATGAAGTTATGTGGGCATGAATGAGAAAGGAGAGGTTCTGCACGGTTGTCTGACTGGGGAGACCATCTCTCTCTTAGCATGTGGTCTGAACTATGAAAAATTTGTGAAAGCCTGAATGAGCTCACAGCAGGAGTGTCTGTGGAAACAGCTAATTTTAAGTGTAGAATGCTTATGGAAAACCAATTTGGAATTAGTGAATTTACCAGCACTGCAAACCAGACTAGCAATTCTACTCCTCCAATCATGGAGTAGAAACATTCCATGTTACCTAGGTCACATCCCTAATAGTCAAGTTGTCTTGCTAGTTTTAATACTCATACCCACAGTAAGTACTCCCCAATGAGCTGCAGTCCAAGCACTATTTGTTGACTATTATTAAAATAATTTCAACAGTAAATGAATCTGAGAAAATTGTGGAAAAGAGGCTAAATTAATACATTACTTGCTACTAAGTGTCTGCCCAGCTGTCCCCTTCATACAGTCGTAGCCTCCCTCCAGCCTTGGTACGCTTCAATCTGTGAGGCAGCTAAAGGTCCTTTGTGTTCTAGTTTGCCCTTGAATTAGGCTCCAGATACAAGTTTCATGCAGAAGTCCATCCCATTAGTAATAGTGAATCAATGACTGAGGTGGTGATAGTCTGGGAGTCCTGGCTCCCCTGCTCTCTCTGCTAGATTATGCTTTCCTTTAAGGAAACTCATTTTTCAATATTGTAGTTAAGAAACATTATGAAAGTTCACCATACAGTTGAGCTTGGGTTTTTTCTGTTGGAGACAGAAATACAATAACTCAAGGCCTTTTCTAAGATAAGTTTTGAAGTCAGGCATACAGTATGAGTCAGGCTGATGTTTCTATTATAAAACCTCCACTTCATCCATTTTTTGAACCAATGGCATGAATGCTGAACTTGATGAAGGGCAGCCTTAAACAGAAGGAAACAAAAATCCCTGAGGGTATGGTATAGTCTCCTTTTGCTCCACATGGTGACTGCCATTATTGTTAGTGGAGTTACATGTGAGCACTGAAAGGAAAATACAATCCTGTCTGCACAACAGCTGTGAAGTAGGTGCTGCAAAAACTTACTGAAGAGAGAGAAGACTACACAACATGGCACTACCAGTCCAAAGAGAGACCTTGTCAGATTGAAGTGGTCTACTATAATAGTCAGAAAAGACAAGGTATTTAGATTTGACTGTAGGAGAGGATCAGATTTACCTGACGTGGAGGTGAAACTATTGTACACTTACTGTATCTTTCATGTGAAGTTTTCAAAGGACTTTGTAAATATTAACACCACTCCCGTATGGCAGTATATCCAGTTTATAAGTGGGCAAACTAAGGAATAGCAAGGTTGGGACTTGCGCATGCTCCAAGAATAAATCCAGTATAAATTAGAATGACTGAATAAATACTACTAGTACTACTAGTGACCTGCTGTTTGCCTGTAGACAGCATAGTCACCCCATAATTTAGATCAATCTTAACGTAATAACTGTTTTTAAAAATAAATGCGCACAAACAGATTTGAACACTATGATTTTTAAGGTGGATGACATTCCTTCTGTAGGAGGAAAATATTTGATGAAATGTGTATATGAAGTGAGGTAGGTGTCAAACATAACATGTTCTCCCTTAAGTAGAAACATTGATCCCATGTGAAACTGGTTGATATGAGTCAGAGAATAAATGGTATTGTGTGTGTGTGTATGTGTTTGTGTGGTTTTTTTGTTTTTGGCTTGGTTGCTGAACCAAAAAATTCATTTTTTTTTTTTGGGTCAAATGAAATGTTTCATTTGAAACAGTAAAAAAACACATCCAAAAATGAAACTTTTTCTTGTATGTTTTTTTAGCCATAAAAAAATTTAAATCTACCTCCTTTAATCTATGGCAGACTTCTAGGACAGGTCAACACTGATGGCATTAATGGTACTATATGGACAAAAAAGGCAACAGTATCAGGCTATAGTTATGGCAATATCAAGGTCATAATTTACAGCATGAAGAGTATAAGCCTGCAGATAAAGGCTATGCTTGTAGTGCTGTATAAAACATACTGTCAATTTTGATGATTTAATAACAATTAGAAAAGCCTATCAACTGCAGTTGGTAGACAGCTCTATGAAACACCATATACATGGTTGTGAATAAACATGCTCTTTTTGAGTTTCCTCTTTATCTAAGTGTTTCTAAAACACACATGCCTAAATGGAGATTAAATATATCACATAAAGCCATGTACTTCTAGACCTAAATTAAGCATCTGTTTATGGTCCTAGAAAAACATGGGAGGCTGGAAGACTATATATGAGAGGGCCAATTGTAAAGATGGCTGCTTTAAAAAAAATAGGACAGCTTGAGGAGGTGATGGTGGTGGGGAGGAAAAATACTTCAGAGCATAATGCAATAAATATTGAATGGATGAAATTAACCAAACAGAAGTATGAATTAAATCAAATACATGCTAAAGGCAAGTACGCATACTGTTGAATCAAACCAGTTAGAAATCTAAAAATAAGGTAGGCAAGCTGCTATCATCGTAAAAGAGAACATCTCAAGAAGCATAGTGGTTGTAATTTTCATTTTGTTAGTAGACACAACAAATATAATCAAAAAGTCAAGCATCCTGTTAAAAAAAAAAAAAAAAAAAAAAGTCAGAAGCCTCTAGCTCAGAGAAAATCCAGTCCATTACTTCTTCTGCAAGATATATCTGCATGTGCATATATATAAACATAAAATCTCCCTTGACCTTGGAAAAAGAAAAGAGGGGTTCACCAAACTAAAGGTGGGTGCAATCAAGCAATTTAAAATCAGGATAATTACTGGAGGAGGACCTCGGAAAATACCAAGTATCCCGTCCCTCAGACTTGAGGCTACAGAATGGAATTTTGGTTGCTGCAGTACTGTCCCCAGCCAGGAATAAAGCTTTTACTGGGAAACCCAATAAAATTCTAATTTTTAAAGTAATTATAAGCCTATTTTTTGTTTTGCAAAAGTAATTAAAATGCGGTAAACTGGATAATCTTGGTTTGTTTAAAAAAAAAAAAAAAAGAAGAGGATTTATATCCTAGAGAACAAGCAGTTAATAAGTTGGGATTCTTATTGCGTAAAGTAATAGGAATTGCTACTACTAGCTTCTCTTCTCTTTTGATGAGACAGAGTGGGGTATAGAATGTAAACTTTTTATGGGTCAGACCCTGATGTCCCAGTCAAAGCTCCATAGCCTAGCCATGGTCTGTGCCTCCACCTTATTAGGCAAATCCCAAAGGGCAGCCACCCCTGCTAACTCCCACTTCCCAGCAGTAGTTTTGGAGCTATTCTACAGCTGATCTATCCTTTTCCTGGAGCTGGATTCCTGACAACGTCCCCTGGTATATGTCAGAGTGGAATTATCATTGGGAAAGATGATGCTGCCTTGATGTCTCAGGATGTTGCTAGTCTCCTCAGGTAAGTGAGAACTAGGCAGTCTCCCCTCCTGACACTGTCCAGTATCTGCACCAGAGCTCTGTTGGCCAGAGCAAATGCTCTGTTGGCCAGAAGAGCTCTCTGATGGCAGTGGGGGAAGCACATTAATTTGAATTAAATTAATTAATTAATTTGAACAATAGAGTTGAGTGTGTGGGTGAATGGAAGAAGGGGTAAATTGGTGAATAAGGTCGAGTGTTTGGGAGGAATTGGTGGGGTGCAGGAATCAGAGGTAACTTGTGGGTAGGAAGACAACAGGGGGAGTTAGAAAAACAATTCTAGATTGGATGGTGGCAGGCGGAGGGTGAGAAGTGAGGTCTGGGACAAAGCTGTGAAGGAACAATAGAGGGATAAATAGCATCTTCTCCTACCACTGCCCTTTATTCTAAAATGTTGCAGTTATTCATTCAGGGAGAGGGTAGTGAGAGAGGGAAAAGTAGGATCATTTCTCTCTTCTTCCCCCTTCCCCTCCACTTCCCAACCAATTTCCATAATTCACACCAAACACCCCACACCGAACAACATCCCTGTTTTCATGCTGGAAATTTGGTTCAGCTATAGGATGAGAACGGAAGGTAGGAAGAGGAGGAAGAAGAAGCTGAACCTGCAGTCGCAACATTTACTTTTAGGTGTTAGGTGCCATATTTTTGCAAGAGTCTGAAATTGCTGTCCTCAAGTTGCAGAGCTCTCTTTCATCAAGCAGCTTTGTGCTCACTGTGGAGCAGGCTCAGTAAACATCATGCTAACCTGATGGGCACCCTGTGCAGTTGCAGGTTTGGCAGAACTATCTGAACTAGCTCTAGAGACCAGTGTTGGCATTTCCTGTGGCAGGAGAGAGAGAGAGAGAGTCCTGAATTCCAGACCTCTGTGGCTGGGAAGCCTTCCAGTTCACCTTTCTGAAATGTTCAAGAATTCTAATTCAATGAATTTTACAGAGCTTCATTCAAACTGTGCTTGTAGATTAGCTTAACCCATCAGCACAAATTTCATTTCACATTCATTCTGACAACAGAACTAAGTACAGCAATATCTCATGATGGGTTAGCTTAAAATCACCAAGGTGGTTTGCAGAAGTAGGTGAGCTTTATAACGGCACTCAGCACCTGAAGCCTCTGTTGCCAAGGTATTGAACTTTGAATAGTGAGTAGTGCTTGAGTGCAGGAGCTGCATTACCTATTTCTAACGGTATGCCAATCTTCCAGTGATACAGTAAATCCAGTGTGGTTCCTTATGTAATATGCAACAGCTCAGCCCCCTACAAATGATGATAGAACGTCAGGGTGAGTCATAATATTCTTACTATGCAAAATGCCAGCAAATGGATTAGCTTTTTAGTATGTAATGCTGTGGCTGAACTATGTATAGCCATTGCAGAATGTGATGATGAATGGAGGAACTGAAATGATTTCTTCCATTTATATGGGGCCTAAAGAATTCAAAGTCTGATGTACATAATTGTAATCTCATTGTTTCCCTTTGTAAAGAGCATTGTGAAAACAAAGCAATCCAAATAGAAGTTAAATATAAGCTGTGTGTCAATAATTTTAAATGTTGATTTAAAGCAAGCAAGTTAAAAAAAATCCAACATCAAGGTCTTGATCTTAGAAGTCCTCCAATTGCAGAATTTCTATTAAATCAATAGTACACCTCTACATGGTGGGCTAGCAGGAGTGGACCCCATCAGACACATCTCATGAAAGAGGCAAAGCATGTTAGCTGTGGAAGGTTCTGGGAAGACTGAATTAATCTAATATAGGCTCCAACCCTACACTGGGCTTTATGTGGATAGAACCTGGCACCCATCTAGATCCCCACTGACCTCAAGTGATGGGGCTTGCAGGTTCTGCCTCTTCTATTTCCCCCTACCTTCTGCCTTCTCCTTTTAGGCTGATCAATTTTCAAAGGGAAGACTGGGGCACTGAGATCCAGGTGCAGGTTTGGGGCC
This sequence comes from Emydura macquarii macquarii, assembly GCF_026122565.2. NCBI lineage: Eukaryota > Metazoa > Chordata > Testudines > Chelidae > Emydura > Emydura macquarii. The sequence continues at coordinate 4,164,629 of NW_027131527.1, forward strand.
ATAGTTAGCAGTCTGAGCACAATTTCAATTTGAGTTCGAGTTTCCTTTTTTAGCTGAGGTTGTACATCTACTTAAATTTTAGAGCTGTTTTTATGGAAGTCCATAATGATGAGCTGCAGATATCCTTTCTTTTAGGCATTATTTCTCATTCACGTGGTCATCCTAAATAAGACAAATATACGTTTGTATTCACATCTATTTCAGTTGGCCTATTTTTGTATAATTTGGGCTCCCTTATTTTATTTCCCTACTCTTCCCTGTTGGGAATCAATCCTTTATGTGAGTGAAGTAGTTTGCACTTCGATTTCCCTTGTAATTTATTTGGCTGGTTGTTTTTTCTTTAGTTATAGTTTAAACATTCTACATTACTGTTTTATTATTTACTTATTACAGAAGTGTCTAGATGCCCCAGCTGAGGTCAAAGATCCACCATACTAGTGCTGTGCAAACACAAAGTAGATGATGACCTTGCTTCAAAGAGCTTGCAGTCTAAATGAACAGTATTTGGATGCCTTTATAAATAGATGAGATGATATTTGTAATTCTATAGGATCCCACAGCACACAGTGAATTGCCACTCTCACAATGCTATGTTGTTAACCGCAAATGGAGGGACTAAGGCAAGGACAAGGGTTACACAATGGAATTATTTTCTTCCCATAAATCCCATATGCATACTACATAGTGTAATACACACGACTGCAGTGAATATGGAGTGTTTAACTTCATAAGTAACTAGAACAGCTCAGTGCCCTTCTTCACAGCATCAGTCAGTAAGTGCATATTGATTTGAGACAAATGTAAATTAGACTTAATTTTTACTTGCTAAAGTAATCAGATAAGGAAAGTTTCTATTGATCTTTGTCCCAGAAGCCAATTATCTGGATTAAGTGTTTTTATTACATGGAATATTGAGTATGGTATTTAATCGTTTTGTATTGATCAATGGGAAATTGCATGTGTAAAACCAAAACACAGTAAGTAAGAATAGTTAGTATGTGATTTATTTTAAAAAGTATATCTTGTTTCATTTACCCCCTGCTTCTTCCTGATCAAAAGCTGTGACTATAACAAACTCAATAGCAGGCTGACACAAATCGATGAGCAGAGATCCTCCCTGGTGCCATTTCAATTTCATCTTCCTTTTCTTTTGCTCTGTTCCATCCATTTGTGTGTTTCCTCCTTCCCCCACGATTGTAAAGCTTACCTGTTTTAATTACCTTTAGTGTCAAGCGTTTTTGCCTTGCTACAGAAACTCATTGCACCAATCCCTCTGGCAACTAGCCTGAAGTATCTGGAGAAACTAACAATAAACGTACAAGGTATTGGTTATAAAATGTATGCTACATTGATCTGAAATTACTGGTACACTAGAGGACAGGGGGAAATTAACCATTGGCATATGATGCTAGCACCAGAAAAGCAGTAGTGTGTGGACAAATTCCTTGATAACAAACAAGCAGGGGCCAGATCCTGTTCCCATTGAAGTGGGGTGGGAGTTTTTTCATGGACTTCAATGGGAGCAGGATCTGACATTAACGCTTTATTTCTAGTCTCTGCACTTGCAAGATGACCTCCAGTAATCTTGGTTCCGCCTCATATTGTCCGACCGCTGTCATTATACGTAGCTATTGCTAAAGTAGTTCAGGCTTCAGCCCCACAGCGATTTAATAATCTTGGTAACATCCTGCTCTCAACTCATTTTCCTGGCAATCGTTTTAATTACGTCTCAGGCTCCTGAATGAATTTGTTTTCCCGGGATCCTTGGCGTATTTAAACTCACATCACGTCTGGATGCCTGCAATCACTGATGCATTTGTTTTAGGGGATGAATTAGTCTTCTGAGTCTGAGCATGTCCAATTTATGAATTAGATTTCATTGAAAGCTTAAACAAAACTGAGAGAGAGAGAGAGAGAAGCCAGATCCGAGGTACCGCTTTTCCCAGCACAGGGGTAAATATCACGTTTTCGGTTAGATGGTCAAATGAAAATAAGATCCCGGTTCTGAGATTAGAAAATGAAACCTGGGATTTCATACTCTCCGCAGAAGCATCTTTATTACACCAGCCAAGCGCTTTTCTTTCCTTTTTCTTTTTACTTTGTAACACCAGATCATTTTGTCACGGAAGTTTAAAAACCAGGAAGTAAATGTTAAGATTTTTCTAAATCTGCTGCTTCCATTTACTCTTGCCTGTCCCTCCGGGCTTTTTATTTTTAATGTTAGTGACGCCATTGATGAATAAATTCCCCCCTCCCTTTCCGAGTGAAGCAGAAACCCTACATTTTTAATGCAACCGATCACTCCAGCTTCAAACTTTTAACCAGTGCTTCGCAATGTGAGGGGGTGGACTGGGGGGACGCCGACGCCAAATAAAGCAGCAGGGCTGAGATTCACAGGCGAAGTATCCAGACGGCGAGGGAAAGGGTCTGTAAGATTTCCAGGTATTTCAAGGAATTAAACTCACTCCATTGAGACGCCCAGATCTTCGTTGACGGCGCTCTTAACTTTAGAGCCCCCCACGGTAACGCAGAGGAGGGGGACACAGCCTCCTGGGGAAAGACTAGAACCAGCATCCTCTTCAGCCCCGGGAAAGTTGGATCCTATTGAATGGAGGAGCGTGAGTATATATCGTCTGCTGGGGCTAACGCAAGCCTGTGCATCTGGTGGCTAGGTGCATCTCCATAAATCCCGCGCTAACCTACGGGGGGAAAAGCTGTTCCTCTCAGATGATGGTGGATGGAGCGCTTTCTCCCTTCAACCCGGGAGCTGCTGGGATCAGCATCACCCCCCCCCCTTTATTTTAGAGCACCTCTTCTCCCCCTGTGCTCTCTGCTGTTCCGGTTGTAGCTAATGTCACTGATCTGGCATAGATCGCTCTCTCTCTCTCTCTCTCTCTCACAAAACCCCCTTCCTGTTGGAAGCCTCCTTAGAAGACCCCCCCCCACCCCTTTGTCCCCACAGGCCTTTTCTCCCATCCTGTGCAATCTGAGCTCTTCTCTCCCCACCCCCTCCGGCCCCCTTTTTGGCTAGCCTCCTGGGTGGAACTGGGCTTCACTGTTCCCTCCTCTACGCTGCTCTCTCCATCGCTCCGTGTCTTTTGCCCAGATTATATTGAGTGGCGAGGCTCTGCAATCACGTGGTCTGGGGAGGGGGCGGGGGGGAGAGGCGGTTCTCCGCAGTTTGCTGTGTGCTGGGGCTCAGACGCACACAGAGTGGTGAGGAGCTGCTGCTGCTGCTGCTGAAGTCTCTGCCCTGCTGCTGCTTTCTCGCGGCTACCCAGGATCTGTCTGTCTTCATCTGTATTTTAGCCCCAGCCTTTTTCTTCCGGTCGTCCCCCCGCCCCGGGCTCTCCATCGTCTGTCTGGGAAAAGCCTTGGGGTTTCGGGGCTGGGATTTTCTGGTCTGGTTGGTTTTGGTTTTTTTTATCTGGGGTTTTTCTTCTTCTTTCCCCGTACCTCTGTCTCTCCACCAAACCCGGGCTGATGCGCTGTACGAGAGGCTGGAAATGGAAGTGGTGATGCTCTGGCTTTTCCCCTGGATATTTCAGTGCGTTTCAGTGCGGGCGGACTCCATCATCCACATTGGTAAGCTGGGGGGGGAAGGGGGGGAGCAACAAATAAAAGAAAGGGATGGTGTCTCGTTAAAACCCACTAATGTCACGGACGGAGGGCGAGCGAGCCCCATTCGCTCTCCAGAGAGAGGGGCACAAAACCCACCCGCATCCGTCTAATCGCGAAGTTAGCAGCGAAAATGAAGTGACGCCGGGATTCTTTCTGGGTGCACGGATGCCGGGAGCACGTTAGGGCTGAATCGCGGCGGGGGTTTCTCCGGAGGCAGGACCCAGGTTTGCTGTTGCCGTTCGCGGCGGTGTAGTAGACTCCGGGCTGAGACCTGTTTGCGTGCGAGGTTTGCTCTCCCTTCCCCCGCCGCCCCCCGCAAACAAGACAAGAGAAGCAGAATATGAACCATCCCATAGGGGAAACTTTCGAAAAATCCCCCCCCCCCGCCCTTCCCAAGTCATAGCAGATGCCATAGCCCCGACGTGCGGGAGGAACAAGTTGTCTGGGAAAGGGTTAGGAGAAGCAGGTGTGGGAGGAAAGGCTGGGGCAATGAAGCGTACTGGACTGATCAGAACTTGTGTGGCTCCGAGGAGCAGGGTCTAGTAACGTCCAGGGAAAGTCTGGCAGGCCACATGCAAAGATCTGCAGTCACCCTTTGGCTGGCGTTGAAAGGTACCGGCACGCAGGCAGATGAGGGTGGGGGAAAAGAGAGGGATGAAACCCTCCACAAATCACTGAGACAAGGAGGAGATGGAGAGTGGCGATTCCCATCCGCCGTTGTGGGGAGGGGGCAGGGAGGAGGAGGAGGAAAATCCTCAGGGAGGAGGGACGCCATGGAGGCAGGGGAGGCGGGGTGGGAGTTTAGGCCGGAGCTGGAGCGAGCGCGCGGGTGTGCTGATGGACATGCGATGTAACAAGTTTCACCGGAGAGGAAGCTCCTGCAGGGGCCACATGTGACGAGGCCGGGGCAGGTGTGGGAACGGATTTTGAACCACCTGCTGTGGCGGCGGCGGGGGTAATGAGGCTGCTCAAACGCCAGCCCTTTAGGAGGCCGAGGGAGAGGGCCAAAGCAGCCAGCACTGCGGATCTATCAAAGAAAGAGCCCGAGGCAACTTTGACCGCTGTGTTAGGAAAACCCGGAGCTACCCAAGAATCCCGAGGGGGCGAGGGGGAAGGGCGCAGAGATGAGGGGAAGACCTAGTGGCGTCTCATCCTCTCCGGCACTGGACACGCGGGATTTCAGCTGCACTATGAGCGCGTCATTTACCTTGGATGCAAACTCCAGATTTCTGCCTTTTTCACGATTTGCTGAAGAGGAGGAAAACGCTCCCCATTTCTCAGCCGTGGAGGTGGAGAGGGGGAAGAAGGCCAAAGACATAGCAGCTGGCGGAGGCAAAACATTCTTGAAGCCTCTGGCCCTTTGCCCCTCTCCTGCCAATGGGAAATGTGAAGGCCAGCTAGAGACATTGGGCTTTTTTACCTGCACAAACTTCAGCCTTAGTGATACAACTTCTTCCAGAAATAACGGCTTCAAAAGATTGAAGGGGAATCCGGAACCTGTGAATTTACACGAGAATCTTTGTCAGACTTCAGGACACAGAACTGGTGTGAATACGCAATATTTTGTCAGGGTGGGAGGTAACAAATGTTTTTATTTTTTAACTTAAAAGTCCTTGATCTGCAGAACAAGCTAGTAAATCTAATGTGCACGGGTAGAGTATATTATGTAACACAACTCGCCAGATGTTTTCATGTTAGTGCATAAACACCACCCTGAAATTAGAAGCTTTCAGGTTCCTGAACACAAAGGCTGGCTCTACGTCAATGTGTGTGTGTGCAGCAGAGAAGCAAAAACCAAAACAAACTAGGTGCACAGCAGAAAAGCACTGAGCAAAGTTGGGTGTATTTCTAACACTTCTCTCTTTCGATTACGTTTACACTTACAAAGCACGGTTTCCTCCCCACTGGATTTGGTTAAAAACCAGTAAGTGCTAGGCAGAGAAGTATACATCACCTCTGGGGGAAGAACAGCCTTCATGGTGCAATTCTAGTTGTGCTGCACCTCTCCATTGCAGGCAGTACACGTGGAATGAGCCCTGGGAGAGAGATTGAATCCACCTGTACAACAACGATAAACCCGGGAGCGGGGAAGCTGGTTGTTGGTAACTTGTTTTGAAACGCCGAGCTAGACCCTGGCTCAACAGTGCTCTTTCCCGGTGTCCGCTGGAGCTGGCCGTGCTAAAACATCCTGCAGGCTAGGGGAGAAAGGGGAGCGAGGTAGCTGATGTATATACAATGAAACTCTGTAGGTACGGAAAAACAACCAAGAAAAGCGATGGAGCCTTAACTCTCCCCGTCTCCCCCATTACATTCCCCACCCCCCAGTCCTCGTGGTGGGAAAGATCAAATTCTGATGTGTTCATCCCCCAACAGGTGCCATTTTCGAAGGAAATGCTGCCAAGGACGACGAAGTCTTCAAGCAGGCGGTGTCCGATCTGAATCTCAATGACGACATATTACAGAGCGAGAAAATCACTTACTCCATCAAGCTGATAGAAGCCAACAACCCCTTCCATGCGGTGCAGGAAGGTAAGCGCGGCCGGAGCGCTGCTCCCAGCAGCGGGAGAGAAGCCTCCCTCCGGCCAGACCCTTGCAAGCGCTTCACCGCCCTCCCCCCGGCTGCTGTGTCGGGAGACTGTAGTGTGGGGGGGTGGGAACTCTGCGGCAGATGTTTGCCACAGGATCCAGCTGTGTCCCCGCGTGGGGACGTTATTTTCCCCTCCCCAGACTAATAATAAACGGGAATTGGGTGGGGGGAAATGTCGGCTCCGAAGAGCGGTTTAGGCCCCCCCGCTCCTGTCTTTTATTGCCAGGCCTGGCTGCTGGCGACCTGCGCGATCGGTTCTGGCTGCGCCTCGCCCCTCCGGGAGGTGGCCGAGGGGAGGCGGGTGCAGGGAGCCCCCGTGGCCGAGGCTGTTCTCTTCCGAAGGCGCAGGCGGCGGCTCTGCTGGGCTGGAAAGTTTCTCTCGGCCGAAGGTGGGCGCTGTTTTACCAGGAACGAGAGCGCAGAGCAGAAAAGGCTGCCTGGCATCGTGGGGCCTGGGGGAGGAGAGCAGCTGTAGAGTTCGTGCTAAACTCCCCCCGGGAGCCGGGGCCGCGTGTGTGAGCACAGCCGGCCCGCACGGTGCTCGTGTGCACGCTAAATACAGCACGCTGGGCTCTCGGGGCACACCGCCCCTCCGTGCACGCGGTCCCCCACCCTGCGTTTGCCTAGGCAGCGGCGCGTCTTCTCTGGCTGCAGAGATCAGTGGCAGGCTGGCTAGGCGGGCTCCACGTTGTCACGTTGCCTGGCCGGGAGTGAATGCAGCTCAGGCCCTGCAAAGGGGCGAGCTCTCCCCTCTCCTGCGGACTCTGGAGCAGGGCGATCCAGCCGAGCCGCCCTTCCTTGAGGTGCTTGCGCAGGGCTTTGGCACCTGTTGAAACTCAGAGAGGACGGGCACCTGTGGGGCCAGCCCACTTGAAATCTCTGCTCGCTGACAGAGGCTTCGGGTGTCCGGGGCGGGTGTGTGTGTGTGTGTCGGTGTGGTGGGGCACATCCAATAATTCTAAGGTGTAAAGGCAATGTAGTAAGAGGCAGTGAATTCTACCCAGGAGGGAATGGTTGGGCGTGAAGTGTGCGAGTGTGTAAGGGAACCGTGCGGTTCTACGGGGATAAAAGGCGGCGGTTACTATGCGATGTCTCTGAACGATTCATGCAGAGGGAGTGTGAGTTGAGCTTTTTTTTTGGGGGGGGGGGCACTCTCCTGTCGTTTGCCTCCTGAGTTGAACTCCCCATACACGCAGATCGCCTTGGATGGGCGCAGAGCAGGGGTGCTTGTGCATGCAAGAGAGACAGTAGCTCAAAAGGCTGCTTCCAAGAATCGGAATGGTCAGACGCAATTTGAGCGGTCTGGTTAAGAAACCAAAACACGTTATTGGTGCCCAAGCGTTTAGGCTGTCCCTTTGCCCCGTTGTGCCGTCTGTGAGGTCCATCTTATCGTATTGCGGGTAGAGTGAGAGCTGGAATGGAAGGAAATATTAAACATCCCGTCACTACAGAGGCGCGGTGTATCCTGAGTGTTAGAATGCGCAATGTGGGGATACTGCAATACATGTGAAACGTTGTGCAATGTCACCGGCCTTAAATCACCCACGCTAACACTTTTTTTAAAGCCTTTTTAAGGCTTTTTTCCCTCTGTGTCTGGAAGCGAATTTTGATTCAAAGAGAGAAGGATAGTCTGATTTAAAAACCGAGGCTACTGATTTTGAATATGTTTAGATTTTACGAGTCACAGGAGAGGATCAGATACAGTTGGACTATAAAAGAAGGACTAGCTGAGAGATTTAGAAATCTGTTTGGAATGGAGACGATGCTGTCCTTGTTTTCAGTTGCGTTTAATAATACTTTATGAGTATGTTAACTCCCTGTTGTGTGGATGAACGGGGAAGCAAGTTTTTGAAGTAGGGAGAAAACTGGGAACGTCGTTAGAAAAACAGCTGTTTTATTTCACTGTTTTGATTCCACTGAGGTTTACCTGTGTATTAAATGGGGTAGCTAAGTAACTGGCTGAACATTTTCCTAGCGTTTATAAGATCTGACAAGTACTTACATAGGTAAATCATTTCAATTAGCTTTTTTTTCAAAGGAAAATGTTTGAAATTAATCAGCTTGTCTTTACAAATAAGACTTTAAAAAGATGTTATTGGGGTTTGATGAAGAAGCCAAGGTTGATTATTGCCTGTTATTTCAGCAGTTATGCTTAGGAGTAATAATTATTCTAGAAAAGAGAGCTATTTATATACCCCGACAAGAGTATTTTTTAAAATGATTCATCACTAGTCTTACCCTTAATATTACAGAGCACAGGGAAAATAATTTTTTCCTGTGTGAAAATTTGCATTCATACATATGTATTTATGTGTAACTTGTGTACATGCAAATTATGGTTATAAAATTGCATCAAATATTCATTTTCATAAATCTCAAACAATTCCTTCTGATATCTTTTTGCCCCAGTGTATGCTGCTTTGCTGTCACGTAAATTCAAGTCAGCAACAAAATAAACTTGTTTAAGGGATTATTCCGAAACCCATTGACATAAATGGCATTCCTTCAATAAGCTTTGGATCAGACCTTAAATTCTTGAAAAGGGAGTAAGAAGGGTGTTTGTGAATAGGGAAAAAATATATATTCACAAACTGGAGAGAAAGAAAACCCCCTAAGGAATAGTAGGGTTCATTATTGGCAAAGACTAACTGAAGGATCATCTCTCCCTACATTTGCAAAATCTCTGTGTCCTATATTGGAGTTTATTCATATTCATGGAAGTGACAGTAGTTGGCTGGCTGAACAAAAAGTAAAAGCTTTAAACTATTTTGATCACATTGGGCTATAAATTGACAGTCTTGTGGACAGCAAGTCCAACTGCTGAGCTTGTTCTGAGAAACTTGACCAAACTAGAGAATACTACTTGATTTAGTAGTTCTCTTATTTTTCCTTTTAATCCTGCAGGAGTAGCAGTACCTTCAAGAAAGAAGAATATTACCAGAATAATAAATCACTGTGAAAACTGTGCATTGAAACAATAGGAAGGATTCTGGTTAGACGTCAATCTATTTGGTACAGATAATTAGGCACCACAGCATACCTTCAATGCCTGAATAAGTGTAGGATCCAGATTTTCTTGGAAATGCCCAGTGATGGACAGTGGGCACCTAAATTTAGAATCATTTCCTGCAGTTCTGATCATATGCTGGAGATCAGAGGAAATGTAGAATGAATGTTACAATTACACTGAAAAATCACCCACTGTGATCTCACTGTTAAGACTTATGTAGTCCTCTTCTCTCTGGGACCTCCAAATGATCCTATCTTCATCCAGTGTATGTCAATAACTTGCCACAATGGCTGAGTTAAAAACAGAGTGGCAGTGTTTAATTCAGTTTCATGGCTTTTTATTGGTTCAAGTCAGACCCGCACCCCTTTTTTGGGAATGAATTTCCTTCCTTTGCAACTGTTATTCAACATGCTGACAGAATGATGCATGGTATGCACCAGTAGCCATGCCCTTTGTACTACGCAGTATCTTTCAGCACTATATTACATGGTGTCATTCTTACTATTCAAAGTTTCATTGTAATCAGTTGTGCAGATGCCCTACCCATTTCAGTAGGACTTTGCTTACAGTAGTCAAAATAACCTGGAGCAAAATCAGCTGCTCAAACTGCTCACAGAGCATTGCTATTACTACATAAAATGCACTGACAGCCATGCTATTCTTCATGCACAGTGTCTTTCTAAGTGGTGCCATGGAAATCAGTGTTGTAAGTGTAAGTTCATTACAATGGAACTTTGTGTAGTACAAAACAATTTGGAGTAAAAATAATCCGGTGTGATATTACTGCCAGAGTAGCTCACAGAATCAGACAAGGCACACACTATTATTTTTGGTTTCAAGTACTTTTCTAAACAACATTACCCTGTAACATTGTGAATTATTCTTGAAGTCCTACTTAAATCAATGGTGCAAGCAGGCACTTCATTTCAGTGGTACTAAGGTAATATTATGAAAAAAATAAATACTCTATATGACAAGGCTTATTACACAGTAACAGGAACTTAATTACTGATAATATTTTTTTAAATGCACTTGGGCAATTATTTAATATATTAGTAAGATTGTTTTCATGGGCAGGAAAAAGATTGAAAAGCAGCAACTGCAGTATTTTCTCAGTAGGAGCAGTTCACTTTCAGGAATAATGGCTTACTAAAAGTATTTTATTTTCCAAAACCAAGCCATTTTCAACACTAGGAGATCTACAGATATACCTTAGACATTGGAAAAAGCTATTGGGACCTTTGCTCAAGAGAGTACAGTGATGGTGAAACCCCAGTAACTGTAATAGGTAAATGAGAGCCTAGTGTCTGTCTCTCTCTCTCTCTCTGACCCCCCTTTTTAGGTGGACTTCTATGCTAATGGGTTTACAGATGCCTGAGCATAGCAGTTAACAGGGAGCCTAACTCTAAAACATGATGCTAAGTGCTTCTGTAATCCCTGTCTGCTTAGTGTGGTTCTGTCTCCCTCTAATGGCACCTAGACCACCTAGATCTTGATGTCTTCTAGGGCCTTAGCTAAGTGCCATGTGACTTTTAATTCATGCAGTAGAGGCTCATACGCTGCTTCAGAGGTCCTAGGTTGGATCCTGCCCATTGTCAACAGGGGCTGTCAATCTTGTGGGGAAATCTTCCTCTTATCACTCAATAATAATTTGTATTACAGTAGTGCCTCATTGCCAATGGTTAAGGCCCCATTGTGCTAAGTGTTGTGCAAACAAGCAGCAAAGAAACAGTCCCTGTACCACAGAACTCACACTCTAGTTTTATAACAAGAAGATGCAACAAGTGGATGAAACAAACAAAAGAGGGCAGGGGAGGAGTATGAGATAACAGTGAAATCTAGACTCTTCTGTGTGTACGTTGAATAGGACTTGATTGTATATTTGTGTTCTTGAACTGGAATTACGCTTTGTGGAGTATTGTCTTTTATGCGTATAGCAATTAGTTTTCACTGAGGGAAAAATTCATTGTAAATAGCTGGCAAAAAATCAAAACCTGAGAATGGTTATTCTGGTTTGGCTGTTGTGTAGAAATCCGCAAAAGCCATATAAGCAATGTTAATTTAATTGTTGATCTCCTATGTTCTCTTCGTTGTAAGGAAATAGTGTGCTAAGTTTTAAACCAACATCTGTAAAAGTGCTGAGAGGTGAACTAGTGCAAGTAATTTTTTAATCAGTGACCATAGCAGTTCCTTAAGGTGCTGCTCATTTTCTTTCCTGAGCTAAGAAGTTTGAAAGCTCAAAGGTGTAAGAAACTCTTCTACTGATGAAACTATGAAATATTTGGAAAATAAAGTTTTCAATTCAAATTGTCATTTCTGAACTTGCTGACGGAGTGGCCATGTTGAGGAAAAGTGAGCGTGTGTTTGAAACAGGAGTCTAAATACAACTGTAAACCAGTTTCTATCCTATCTTGAAAATACAACTGTTAAAGGTTCAAAAAAAGTGTGTGTGTGTGTGTGTGTGTGTGTGTGTGTGTGTGTGTGTGTGTGTAAAATAGTTAAGCAGTAGATCTAAATGTTCTTAATCACAACTGGGGCATAGAGGTTAACAGCACAAAAAATGTTTTACCAACTTTCACAGCGCATTGTGGGGAGAGGATCTGGTGGAGGAAGTTATTCAGAAATCTTGAAACTGTTTTGAAATACCTGTTTCTTAATGAGTGTTGCAATACATATCCATGCAGCTAGAATTGCAGCTTGTTGTTCTGTTTTCATAGACAGTAGGTCCTTTCAAATGAATTATTTCTAATTTTGGCAACCTTGGTTGCTTGTGGAGGGAGGTTAAAAGGCAGTCAGCACCGGAAAGTGGAGCACACTTCGGAATTGAGATGGAGCATGATGTTCTATAGATTGATTGATTGTTTGTAGTTATTTCTTTATGCCATGAATGTTGCAGTGGTATATGACTCTCAGCTGCTTACTTTTCTTTCTTTTTCTTCTTTTTTTTTTGGTGGGGGGGAGGGTCAGGTCATGTTGTTGTGTACCTTGGAGTGAAGCTATTCTCTTGTCTTTTGCATGTGGGATTTAGTGAAGTTGGGGGGCGGGGAGGGGGAGTTCTCAAACTGCTGTAGCCATGTACATATGTTTTAAGTTACAGTTACGGCAGGCATTGAGAATTTTTGGTTGTTTAGATGTAAGTTGAGCTGCATGTAGATACCTAAATGTACAAGTGAAACAGGAGCATTCTTTGTTGTTCTAGGATTTGTTTGCCCAGCCAAAATTCAAAGCAGAACCTAAGCACATGCATAGCCTAAGGGTATAGAACTGTGGAGGCCAGGGACATGGATCAGCGTTCATGTTGGCTCCCCGGAACTACCCGGCCCGGGTTGGGGAAGCTAATGATCCAACCAGCAGACCAAATTCAGTGTTGAATCCTGGTCACGTGCCACCTGAGGCATGTTGTGCATATGGTAAGATGACGACTGTGGAGGCAGTATACTTAGTGAATTTCTGTGAGATTCTGGGTCTGTCTCCCCCCACCCACTCCCTTACAACTTTGGAGTTTATTTCAAGGTAGTGAAAGTGATACTCTGAGTAGAAGCTCATAAAGGAGGCAGAAGCTGTATTGCAATTACCCCTGGATAGAGCCTTCAGTTGCAGGGACTGCTTTCTCCTTGGGATGAGAGCAGATTTAAGTGCAAATGGCCATAAATAATAACTGGAGAAAGGCCTGCCACCCATGGTGAAAGTGCCCCCTCAGTCTTTGAGCAAGCTTAGGATAGTTCAATATATAAGCCTAGAAGAAAATTGGTGTCATGTAAACATGAAATTTAGGCATTCTGATTTGTTTGATTATCGCTTTTAGATGAAAACATGGCCTCAGAGGTGAAAGTCTGTTGTTTTGTTATGTTTTATATTTTCAAGATGTTTGGTGTCCAAAATGGGGAGAAAAAAGCGAGGTAGAATTGCAAACCATAATGGATCTCAGGAATCCTAATGTATTCTAGTTCCTGGTTTAAAAATATAAGATTGTATTGATTTGGCTGCCTTGGATGGGAAAATGTATTGCTTGGTTAAAAAATACTATGATGCCTCATACTTCAGATTCAATATTTAATAGTAAATATAGAAAGGATTCTAGCTCTTGTCTGCCAGGCTTGCAAAGGGTTGATTTTTATTAATGTACTCTCATTTAATTTTTTTGCTAGTTGTTTTTCATGTGTCTTTCACTATTATATAGCCTCTCCTTTATCTGCTATTCTCTTGCAGCTCGCCTGAACACAGATTTCAAGCTGGCTTCATTGGGATACAGTGTATTGTTTAGAACTTTTTGACAGCTAAACTCTGAGTTCTCCAGAGTGAACATATTGTTATATACATCATCTCTAGTTTCATTCTGAGCTTTCAACGCATTCTCAAAACCAGCCAGATACAGTGTAAGCAGGGGATTGCTCCCGTAGTCGTAGAGACCTGGCTGTGTAACTACACATTTTCTAACTAGTCTACTGTGGTTAAAAGCTGTTGCTCAGCCGGGTGAATGTGCTTAACATTTTTACCTCCTCATGCCTTCCGAGACCAAACTGAGACTTGTTAAGGACTGCCACAGTGAAAGCATCTGTGACACAGTCGTCTCATTCTGTCTGTGCTATTATGCTCTTTAGCTGTATGGCTCGATACAGTCTTTGGCTAGAATATTCCACAAAATTAAAGAAAACAATGTTTTGCAATCTCCCTCTTTCCCCACATGTGCGTTTTTGTTACGTGATGTTAATGGCAATGACCCTGTGGTTCCTTCAGTTTGAAACAAATATATGCCGATATTTCATAAACGGGAGCAGGCAACAAATACAAGTACCTCTAATTACAGCTGGGTATTTTGAGGCATAGCTGCTCATGTTAGTACTTACTGTTCAGTTGTAGCCTCACATTTTTGCACCTATCTTGCACCTGAGAGGCTACCATGCTGAAAATGTATCCCAAATATTTTTTATTTTTGTTTTGTAGAGCGCATATTGCCCAGGGATGAATTTACTTCTCTCTCAATCCACATCCTTCAATAGCAGCCACATCGTTTTGGCTCTGTATCACGTGTGATGTAATGCATTCATGCCTGTGCAGATCGAGGGGGAAATTGAATTTCCAGTCTTCTACTGCCCCCCGCACATGACATCAGTGGAGTTTCATGCTTCGGCTGTTTCTACGTATCAGTTTTGGGAAATCTCCCTGCTTTTCACTACTGCTGGTGCAGCTGTACCAATGATCATGACAGTGGGAGTGTTATCTATGCAGGTCAGGCACTTTCACCACTAGGTTGCCTAACTTTATTTAGGGTGTGGTGAAAAATGGCTGTGCCCATGAGTTAGTAAAGAAATTCTTCTAACTTATTTAGAGATCAAAATTCATTTTAACCGGCCCACTCTCCACAGTATCAGTACTTTCAGCTCAGGCACTTTTTCTCAACTTTCTAGAAAACTGATTTTATACAAAAAGCTAACTTTAATAGGAGTGATGGTGTGTTCTCACTTAGGAAACAAAAAAACTTATAACTAATTTATATAAATCTTTACAGACAGCTTTCCTAACAAGAAAGTGTCCATATATATGACACACTGGGAAAAGGATGTCAAAAGATAGATTACCAAGAGGAATGGGGTTTGAGCCATTAAAAAGCACCAACAATCTCAATCTGTAGCACAATAAACGAAAATTTCTTTAAGATACTGTTTCAGTGGTACTTTACACCAGTCAGGTTAAATATGTAGACTGAATGGGGGGAAATTTTGGAGAAATTGTGGTGAAAGAGGAGATTTTTATGCATATATGGTGGGTATATTCAGTTGTTAGAGAGTATTAGCTAGCAGCTACTTGGCTATTGGTAACCTCTCACTGGAAAAATAAAAATAGCCCAGCCATTGGGGGCTGGTTCAGAAAATAGGGGAGGCTGTGATTATGGAAAATTAACACACTGATTATATATCCAGTAAAATGGAAAGAAGACAGGTAGATATTTGGTTACCTTTTATTTAGTACTCAGACAAAACACATTCACCTGCCCCCCCCCCCCCCAAAAAGGCACATCTGTCCATTTTTAAAATTAACATTTGATAGACACACCTGCTCTGTTAACTATGTGCATATAGAGACTTCACTCAATTTAATAAAATCACTAGAAATGACATTGGTATTATAATGATGCTCACTCTGTAATATGGTAACACTGTTAAATGTCTATATTCCTGTGTAATGTCTCTTTAAACAAAAGCTACCTGTTGTAATGATTGTTTTGTTTCTGATATTTACAGGCAAGGATTTGTATACTTGTTAAAACTTACTAAATAGTTTTTTGTTTTTTGTTTTTTTTTTTTAAATGGCAGTACCCCATCTATTCTAAAACTCCCACTGTTACTATCATGGTGGAGTTCCATGAATGGCAGTATAACCATGGTCCTTGTTTACAGTGGGCTTGTTTCTGTTACACAGTTAGCTACTCTTGCCAGCTGTTACTAGCCAGTTCAGTAGAGCTGGTTTGCCAAGATGGTGGCTGCCTTTGGCTTCTTACAGCAGGTCTACATGACATGACACAGTGGTTAGAATGCTGAAGGTGCCTGGAATCCTATCTGCACTATTACTGTAACCCAAATGGAGCTGCATCCATCTTATCTGTAGTGGAAAAAGCTTCTAAAAAGTCTAGAGTAGACACAGTCTGGGTGATTTCCTGGAAAATGTTAGCCAAGGCAATACAGAATGAAGGCAGCATATGACCTACAGATGAACAAGATCAGTCTGTAATATAGGCTCTTTTCTACCTGCTAACACACAAACTGCTAATACCTTGATTTAGCAACCACTAGGTGTGAAGCAACCATAGATTTCAAGTTAACTTAATTCACTGAGTGGCTGCAGGATTGGCTCACTGTTCTCCTAGAATACCAAATGGTATCACCCTGCTTTTCATCAAAGATTTAATACCAAGAAGCTATTGTTGGGTGTTATACTACTTCCTTTATTTATACAAAATATGCTACAGTATTAATTAGCATACTGTGAAATATCATTTCAAATCAGAATTAAGCAGTGTTTATAAAAAAGTAAATGAACATTTGTGTCAATGAAGTTTCTTTATTTAAAAGAAAGTCCATTTTTTCTTGATCATTTGCCCACTTTGGTAATCCATGATGGGTCACCACACTCACTACTGTAAATTAGCGAGTTCTGCTATAAACGTGAAATGAGTTTTGAAGATATTCTCTCCCTGTACTTGTGCACCCTTGGTATTAGAATTGCTAAATCATATAACCCTAACTATTAAAATACACTGTGTATATGGTGTGTATATATGCAAATAATTTAGATGCTGGATATTATAAACCTCTTTTGCACTGAGTAGAAAAATGTCTTGAGCTTATCTCTATTCATACAGTCTAACTGCCAGAGGTGATTAAAGGAATCCTGTATTCCAAGAATGATATTTTAAATTGCATCTTAATATATAAGGAATGGGTGGGGTTTCATATTTTGATGTGATTCATCATTCTGTGGTCCAGACAGAGTGATAGGAGTTCAAACTATAGCTCTTTGAGCAGAGAGGCTATTACCATGTTTATTAAAATCATGCATGGCTTAGTGTAGTTGTATATCAAAAGATAAACAAAACATAGTGATGAGTTCTTCTCACAATAGCGAGCTCTAAGTTAATGTTGTGTTCAATGAGCCTATGGCTAAAATGGTTACTGAAGATGTAAGCAGAAGTTGATACCCTGGGGTCCCAGAGATCTCTTTTTTTGGATAAATAACTACTTGCTTGTCCATGACAAAGCAGTTAAAAAGGACATTGTTCTATGCTTTCAAATAAATGATATAGACAATATAAAAAGAGGTCTTCTCAGGTGGCAGGCACAGCAATATTAGGAGGCCAATTGATAAGCAGAGCCTCTCAGTTGAAATGTCAGAAGTTGTATCTTTTGCCATTTTAAGTAAAACATAAATCTTGTGTTGGACTTTCCTCAGCTTTTCTTGTAAAAATAAAAAGAGATATTTATTGATCGCTAGATAGATATAGGTATAACTTGCCATACATTTATCTAAAACTTACTTTTCTGGAAGGTTCTAAAAGGAATAGTTGCTGTATTTTTATTAGTCCCCTATGGAATGTTGTTACCTGATGCTTCTAATCTAACCCTTAGATGCACCTTCGCTAAAATGACTGACTGGAAGCATTGCTGCCATACAGTAGATTTTGTACATTGACTTGAAATCTACCTTTTCTTAGAGGAGGTTTTCGTTTATCTAAAACTGCCCAAGCAGAATGGAAATGGCCTGTTGAAAAATCACCCTTTGTGGCAATGGTCCCAGTTTCACACATGCTTTCCACAGTTCACAATGATGCATGCATACATATTTGCACATATCCAGTTTTATGTTTGGCAGCCTTCTCATGCACTTGAGCATACAACTTCTGTTCATATATCCAGAAATAAGATGCTTTTTATTCATTTTTAGAATTTAGTGCAGTTGTAAGGTGCTGGACTGTCAGGCCTGGAGACTGAAGTCAACTAGTCACGGGATACATATAGGGCATGAAGACCTGCAATCTTCCCTATCCAGTGCATTTCAACCTTGACATGTGGGAACAACCTCTAGAACAGAGAAGCCAGTTCATTCTCTGTGTCCCTTCAATTGCTGGTCTCTTGGGGTTGAGACTCAGAGCAAAGGGTCCAATTAATGCCAATTGTGAAAGGAGTGTTTGGTGATGTGATACTTGTCTGCTAGGGATTGGAGTGAGGCCACTAACTAGCATGCAACATTTTGAAAATCTATTTCATAGTGCATGAAGATGTGTCATAATTTCAGGAGAAGATTATAATGATATGTTAATATGCCAAGATTTCTCTCATTTACATAGCTTTAAGGCAATAAGTACATAAAATGAGAAACATGTTGAGAGGGTTTTCTTTTATGTACTTCCTAATGGCTTGTGTTTAATTATAATTTGGAGACTTGATTGCTGTGCTTGAAACTATTTTCAGGTTTGTGAGTTTTGAAAGCATTTAGTCGACTTGCAAGGTTTGCCTGATCAAAAACATTACTCAGGTTCTCTGGCGGGTAGCTTGCCCCACACCAGTGGTTCTGCTCTGAAATTCTCATTTGATTTTGTTGTGGCTTCTTGAGTACTATCTATTTCCCACCCTCCCCTTTTTAATGTTAAATATTCAGTAAGAAATGATATCTCAAAGCACTAATGATCTCCAGTTAAGGGTAAAAAGAACCAAGAGGCATTAAATTAAGTAGTGCTGTTTGGCTGCATTAAACCACCCAGCAGGGTTTCTACTGCTTGACCTTCCGGAGATCTACTCCCTTAGCAACCTTTCAAAGAGGGGGGAAAAGGGACAGTTAGAAGGAGGACCTGAAACTATTTCCCCTTACATTCAGCTGAATGATGTCTGAGGAATGACTTGCACTCTAACCGTCCCCCCAAACTACCCAGTGGGATCCTAGCTCTTGTTATTCACTCAGTATCTTATTTTAACTCTCTGTCTCCGTCTTTGAGATTTTAGCCAGCAACATCATTCATAAAATGCTCCGTAATATCATCATCTTGATCACGTTGGCCCTCTGGCTTGCTCTTATTTAGAAAATGAATAAATAAAAGGATTTTATGTCTGTAAAGTTAATGAGAATTGGTTTTGTCAGCAGGTGAATGCATCTGCAAGACCAAGGCTTTATGCTGTTGGCTCAGGTTGTGACTGGGAGGCGATAATCATCTTCCGCTTGTTTCCACACAGTATATATAGAACACGTAATGCTGCGGTGCATCATTGTCATTGCCCTTTGGGATGTCAGCATTACCCATGAGTAAGGGGGAGGGGGTGAAACTCAGTGGTTTTGGTTTATGGTGGATTTGAACCTCTTGAGTTCCATTCCATGTTGGCTTTACCCTCACCTGAATTTTGCTTTGTTTTAAATGAATCTTCCCAAACTCAAAGGAAAAAAAGGGAAACTTGGCTGCAGCTGATGAATTTTGCTTGCTTTTGTGTTGTTGAAATCAAGTGAAACAGAATTTTGCTTGATATGCATGTGTAACCACCGTCCAGAGGAGGAGAGGGTGGAGGCATAGTAGTATAGGTCAGAGGGGTTTCAAGTGCAATGGGGTGCATGGAAGAAGACACAGAGGTGAGGAGTGGTCTCTCCCTATAATGTATGTCCCAACTCCAATCACACAGCAATATACATTTTATTTTTACTCAGTGCTTGATCTTTTGTAGTCTCTCCCGTTTCTCTCTGTTTTCTTGTGTCTGAAGTACTTCAGTTACTATGGAAACAATAATGTTATTGGTATGGGTGGAGCTTTGTGACACCAGCAAGAGGAGACTAAAGCTTACTTATTCCATGGTTTGCTCAATATTCCATAGTGGGTAAGGTGACTGTAACTCATAGAGCTGGACTCGTAATGTGGCGCAGAAGGCCAGGGGAGAATACCTGCCTGCTAAGAGGAAATCTCGGCTAGTGTTCAGCTGGAGAAGGCAGCTCCTTCAGCAGCTGACCCCTGTGTAAGGGGAAGGAGAGAGTATTTCATCAGGGCATGACTGAGTGATCTCCATTATGCCTGGTCCTCTATTGGTGTAAGATCTCTGCCCCAGTGCATCCCTATCTTGCATTTGGGGGTGAGAGGCTCCCTGTGGCTGCCACTCTTGCTAGATCATAGTAGAGCATGAGGGCCTGTATCCGGACTGCATCATCTCACAAACTGAAACACATACAAAAATAACAATCTCAGAATTCATTGCTACTTGACTGGCTTTGAAAGAAGGGCTGAGAGGAACATGAGCATCTGTGAGAGCTACCATGGAATGCTCTTCAGGAGGAAAGACAGAAGCATGAGCTGTCTTTCAGTCAAGCAGTATCCTGAATGAGCCACAGCTTGGCACAACCTGACATACAGTATGTCATTCCTGCTAACGGCAGGGACTTGGCTCAGCTCAGGCTCTCCGAGAGCCATTGGAGCCCACAGGCAGAAATACTGTGAAGCATAATGAAAGGTTGAGTTATTTTACCAGGATGTGGTAGTCATCTTGCTCACCTCCCCACAATTTGATCCAGCAGCAAAGCCCATGCAGACAGTAGCACTGCTATTCTAAGAGAGGTTACAAAATTGAGAAAGGTCAATTTACTTGGGCTCTAGTGGATACAATTACATCTTGCTTTTACAAAACACAGACAAATGCAAATAGAACATAAAATCATAGCCACCAGCTAACAAAGCCCATAGCTAGTGTGAAATCATGTCCCTGCTGGAAAATCAATGCGAATTTGGCCATTGTCTTCAATGAAATCAGGGTGTCATCCCTAGGATGGAGGTCAGAGTGGACAACCCCTGAGATATGAGGAGATACTTCCGTTTTTTATTGGACATCTATTAAAAACTATAATTCCAATCCTCAAAGAGCTTTCTGACCACCTTGCCACTTCTTGTTCTCAAACCATCCCTTCTGCAGTGCTCTGCTCCTCCACTGGGAGCGATCTGCCTCCTGGAGCCTGTGTCTGCTGCTCCTGGCACTCTCGTCAACAGAAGATGTCACTTCAGCCAGCTCTAGTGTCCTTGCAGGCTACATAGAAGCCCTTGTGGCAGAGGTCTCTCTGGAGTGGCACTGATTTGGTGTATTTCCTGGCTATCTGAGGCACACATCCTCTATCTTGAGCTCTTCTCATTTGGGTGGCACTGTCTGAGCAGCCTCCCCATGGTGGACTTTCTGTCAAGGACCCTGTGCCCTAGTTTATACATACAGCAGATCCATCACCATTTTAACTCTGTGTCTCAGATAGATTTGTAAACTAGTTCTCCTAATCCTGATGTCTTTTTCCACTTTCTTCCTTCTTGCTATATCTCTCCTCTCGCCTCTTCTCACTCAGTAGCTTGGTGTGTCTCTGATTCTCTCCCAACCCCCATCTCACACTCAGTGCAATTGAATTTATGAACATGCTCCTTTTATGACTTACTGGATTATTATATTTCAATTGCATTTTAATCATAATTATGACAACATCTGTTGGCAGCAGTACACAGATGTTTTTCAGAGCACATTCCCTAGGATTTGGAAATGGTTATATATCTATGCTAGAGACAGCACCACACATTTCTTCCTTTTTGCCATTTGAACTAAAAGGAATGTGATTGCATTATAGGAAGTGGAAATGTGCCTTTCGAAAACTTGTTGCCTTGTTCAATGGCTTCCATTGCAATACTTTCTTACCTCCCCATAGCTGCCTTCTGGTTTATCTATACCAGAGAACCCTAGCGCTTGAATAGTGAAAAGCTTAAGTCCTCCTCCTCTTCCTTTCATTTACAAAACACACTCATTTTCTTTTGGTTTAATTTTGCTTTGGAAGCTGCATTTCTTTGACTCCATCAGAAAAAGGAAAGCATACACTTACAAACAAAACCTCATGCATCAATACAATACCCAAAGGAGAGGATCTGACGGTAGATCTACGGAGCAATTACCGTCAAGAAAAATCTAGAAAATAACATTGACGGCAGCAGTCAGTTATGTTTTCTACATAGCATGCTGTCCGCATTGACCATTAATTTCATGCAAATTAAAATATGGATTGGCCACTTTGATAAAAAAAAATACTTGATAACATGTCACTAATTTGATTGCATAACAGAAATACGTGCCTTCCCTTTTCTTTTCCTTTGTGCCTGATGGCTTCTGTATTGAATAATCCTGTATGTCTACTTTTGCTCTTTTGTCTCTTTGGGTTTATTGTCCAGCAGTCAAGTGGTGTTTTTGAATTCTGTGATTGTCATTTAGGCAGAACAGTAAACAAAGAGACTCCTCGTGGGTATACAATAGCTATATTTTGTCCAGCAAAGAAGTGGAGGTGGCTGGATGAAGGTTGAGTGGGGATATACTGCTGATCACTCTCTCATTCTGTGGATTTATGCCCTGATTCTGCAATGTATTCTGCACACTTGCCGGCGTCTACTCATCTGGAGTTGGTTGCAGGATTGGGGTCTTAGACAGTTCTTCGCCAGTCCTACCAACCCGTCTTCAATTCTTCACATCGACAGGGGACAGACTTCTGAAACCGAATCAGTCAGCTGGCCCAAAGGAGTCAAACTGCTTTAGATTGTTTCTTGAAGGCAGTGAGAGTGGTATCGTTTTTGAGGGGAAGACTGAAAAGGGAGACCATGAATCTTTGGAACAGGATTGGTTAGTTGTAATCTTGTGGCCCTGTTTCTGTTTGTTTGTTCAGACATAGCTTCATTTAGCTTTTGTAAAAATAAATAAAGAACAAATAAACATTATCTAAGTTAGTACATAAAGAAGAGGATTATTTTGGAACTGTCTTCTTCCCAGTTTATGAACAGAAGAAGAAATGTGTTTGAAAAAGCTCAGTGCCCTTTCTGCAAGCCAAAATGACAAAATTGACCTTGGAGTTCTGTGATTTGTAGTATGCCGGTTTTGGATTATAATCCCTATTAGTTGTGGCACTTTGTTTTTATAAACTGTAAAGTGTGCCCAGTGCTGTACAGGCACAATCTACCTTTGCCAAACAATTTACAATCACAAAGCGCAAAGTACAGACACAGTAAAATACAGTACAGAGCAAGTGCAGTGTTGTGTGATTTTGAAGCATTCTTTTCTTTTGAAATAGACTCTTATTGTGATGTGTAAATATGAGCAGCATCATATCTTAAGCTGTGCAAACAAATGATTCTTCAGTCCAGTGGCTGAATTGAAAAATAAAAAGTTTTTTTTTTTTTTTTTTTTGGGTTAACCTGAAATGAAAATGTTCCAAAATGGTCAGAGAACCGAAATGCTGAAAAACATTGTTTCATGCCAACCAAAAAGGTTTGTATTGATCCAAAATGATATGTTTCTTTTTGAAGTTTTAAAAATATTGTTTAAAATAAAGTTGAGAGAAATAAATGAAAAGATGAAATGTATTATTTCAGAAATGCTAAAATAAACCATTATTTCCAAAAATTTTTTGAGTGAAACAATTAACTAAAATTGACCCAAATTTGCAAACTTGTTTCCATTACCCCAAATATGCAGTTTTTGGTTAAAAAACGTTTCATAAGAAAAATTTCACTCAACTCTAATCATATGGCCTTGGAGAAGCAATGTGTATGGTAAATGCAAATGACATTTTGCCCTGATAGATTCAAGTGAAGCTAAGTCATAAGGACATGATGAAAAGAATGGGGGACTAGAGGGTGAAGCAGAAGAAAAAAGGCTCAAGCCTTTGTTACTTGAATTTGGTTGACTGGGAGATTTAACAAGTCAGGATTGGATTTCACAAAGTAAAAAATAAAGTAGAAGAAGTTTATTTGAATGTAGAAATGTGCAATGGCAGCTGAAAAGACTGTTGGCTTCAATAAATTTTGATTCCTAGTAGACAGGGTCAAAAAATGGGAACTTTTTCAAGAAAATTGCCCATTTTTGTTTTCGTCAAAAGATCTAATTTTTCTGACCAGCTCTACATCCCATCAAATATATGACATCACTAAATAAGCTGTTAACATCATGAGACCACAGCTAGATCTGAATATAGGTGCATATCTGTCACGATGTCATGAGACGTTCTTTTAAATAGGCAATTCATTGGATTGCTTTTTAAAATATAGACGTTCCTATATAAACTGCAATATGTCCAACCCAGAAGGTTTACAGGTAACACTCCATCCACAATTGGTATCCACATTTGCAAATAATGACTCACATGGGAAGTATGGCCTTCAATATAGAAGATTTTGAGCTTCAGTGCTTAACGAAGAAACAGCCTGCAGTGCACCCATCTGGAATAATCCCTAGATTATAGCCGAAGACAGGAAAAATTTGCTGGCAGCACTGGGTCCTGAGGCTGTCTTTTTCTTATTGAAATGCTGATAAAATTATTAATGCTAAAATAAAAAATATTTTGGAGGTGGTTTACAAATAGATTAATTGGTATAAGAAATGGACCATTTTCATCCTCTTCATCATCCCTTCCCTTTTGATTAGTTTTCATAGAGAATTTACCTTTGTCTATCTCCTTTTTATGTAGAAAAAAACATTAATTTGGGAAGTAAACATGTCAAAAGATTGGTTATCTTGGCACCTAAGCTTTAGTTCACCGCTAGTTCATATGTTTGAATCTGACACGATTAGTTAGTAGCTGAGAATCATTATCTGAAAACTCTTGGGCAGCCCATCTAATGGAAAGAGTAGTTTCAATCAAGTTTGTAGCAGAAGTGCAGAACTCCCTAAGTATGGAACATAAATATACTAACTCAAATTAACTTTCTGCTATTTATTTTCTTTGACATGGCCTGACATACTATTTAATTTGGCTGGGTGGTTTGCAGAGCTGAAGGTCTCTGTCACACCACTAGCCAATTACAAGGACTATTGAGTTTGACTATTTCTTTGTTGAAGTACAAGCAAGTATCCATGTCCTGGGCCTTGATGTAAACTCGCCCTCCTCCCCATACTTACTATTCTCAGGTACATTCTATAGGACAGGGTTTCTCAATTAAATTTCCCAGCGGAACCCTTTAGGCTCCGCGGGGAAATTACACTCATACTCGATACCCTCCGCCAAAAAATCCGGGACATCTTCCCTTTTTTGGCGGTGCGGAGAACAGCTGCTCTCGGCGGCGCGATATCACTTTCTCGTGGAACCCTAACAGTGTTCCTGTGGAACACCAATTGAGAAACACTGCTATAGGATAATATAGTCCAAAGAAGGACTGTTGTGATTCTTCAGAGGTAATGGACCTTGATGAAATGAGGTGGGTATAAGAATTCAGGAAATCTGACAGTTTTAAACTGAGATGCCTTTCTATTTGCTAAGCATAACTGGTTCACTGTCATAATGCAGACTAAAAATCTTAGATAGCTCTACTTCAATGCGAGTAAGCTAGTGATTGATTATTTTATCTCCTGTTTATATCATTCATCAAAGCATACGGTGTTGAGAAGGCCTGGAAAATTCTCAAGGGCTTTATCTCTGTTAATGCAGCACATGACAATGGAAAACATCTCATACTAATAGCATCCTCAAGAATTTATAATATCATATGGCTACAGTTGCAGTAATTTCATTGAATCTTATAGGTGATGCCTATTTCTCCCCACCCCCAATTTCACTGAAATGGTTGCAGGCAAATTCTTGAAATCTTCTTCCTTCTGTATGTTGCACTTGAATAATCTAAGGGAAAATGGCACATGTTTCTTGAAATCTTCTTCCTTCTGTATGTTGCACTTGAATAATCTAAGGGAAAATGGCACATGTTTCTGTGGAAATTCAGGCCAATTTCGTACTTAAAATTTTTTAAAAAAGATATTGTTCCTACCAGGCTCTTGATCAACTGATAACTCTGTATTTATATTTCCCAAATTCTAAAATGAAATCACTGTGTATAATAACTGTGTGTTTCTGTTAATTTTTTATTCTTCTCCCAATTATTTTTTTAGAAAAGTTCTTGCTGCCCAGTTTAATTCACAGAAGTCTAATTGAAAATCACAGTCTGCTTTCTTCCAGTTCATAGGTGCTTTGCTAAAATAGAATTTGCAGAAGTAAACTAACTAATTTGCTGTGCCTTGGAATCTAAACCCTATCACAGCTGAGGTTCTGGAGCATGAGTGATTAGTTTTAAACCCTTCTAAACTGTTTGAATCTCATGTACTTGATGGCTCAAGCTAGTTGGAAGTTTGGACATGGAAAATTCTCCAGATGTCACATGCATACGACCTTTTGAAGATGGCATCCCACAAATCCATGTTGTAGGCACTTGTAATACAGAGTTTGGGATTTTTTTCCTTCTGAGTTAGTCTGGTTCTTTAGAAAGAATCAGTGAGGGGGGCACAGAATTTACTTTAAAAGGACTAAATGCATGAATTTATATTGTTCATGTCTGTTCATTGCAGTCTATAATGGCATTTAGCTTTTCATTTGGGGCTTTTGTCAGTGTCTGTTGAATAACTGCAGTTTACTCTTTTAGGGCCAGATTTTACATGTGAGTTGATTCCGAGTTCCTTGTATGCATAATTGTTTGCTGAGTTGGGCCCATATTTCCTAAACAGTCAAACTGATGGAAAAATAGTTGCAGCTAAGCTGTATGGGCTAGCTCCAAATCCCACTGAAGTCCATGGGAGCTTTACCATTGATTTCAATGGGAAGAGAATTAGGCCAATGCTGAGTGTTTTTTGAAAATTCTACTCTAAAAATTCACATGCAAATAGTCATGTCACAAACATTTGCACATTCAGCCAGCCAGGGAATAGAAAGGATAATGTGTCACTTATACGACCAGTTACATTTAAGCCCTACACCTCAGATTTGCAATATTCCCCATCTGTTTGTAGAGGAAATGTATGTGAAGCGATTGATATCTAAATATGCAATTTGATAGCAGATATTCTATGTGCAGAGATAAAGACTGTGTGTGTTGAATAAATTATTTGTTGCAAATTATTCACTTGCTCTCCTTCTTAATATAAATTGGTCAGTAAACGTATTTGAATGTCTTCATTAGTCCCAGGAATGTTTATTGCAAGTCTGTTGCCATGAAACTCAAAGTGGATAAATGTTACATCTAAGTTATAGAATGTATAGTCTATTGTAGTAGTGTTGGGAAATGGTGCAAAGTCTACTGCTTTTAAAGGGCCTGATCCTGTGATATCTGAGCACCCTTAACTTCCATTGATTTCATTTGGGGCTGAAAGTATCCAGCCCTTCCAAAGAGGTACTTGGCAGAATTGAACCTATATCAGATGTTTTTCTCAGATGATAGCAGACTCTTACACAGAAGAAATCAAAAGCCAGCCAGAATTTAAGTGCAGATGACCGTGGAATTGCAGTAGACAATTCCACACAAGATTCTTCTAAGCCTTAGCGACAGCTGAATGATCTTACCCTACTGTTTTCCGTTCTCAGGAATATCCTAAAACTGTGATACAAGACAAAGGTTTCCATTGATTACAAATGCCTGGCTGTGCTTAAAATGATTTGATGACTTATTACTGCTTCTGAAATGGATACAGTTACTGAAACTCTTATGATTCCCTCTAAAAATAGCATCTTACCCTAGATATTAATATTCATTTGACAACCAATAGCATACTTGGCGCTGTACAGAACATAAAGGAGACTGGCCCTATGTGTGTGTATACATCGAATGTGAAAGTGTTCCATCGTATTGCATTGTTAATTATAAGTGTAAATTATATTGTTTAATTGTAAATTAGCTGTATAGCTCGGAGTGTATCAGCACTTTCATTAGGCAATCAGTACTATGAGAATAAAGCTGACTGAAAAGCCTTTTTGATCTCCCCCAAGAAAAAAATTGTTTGAAAATGTTCATGGTTTTTGTAGGAAATTTCAAACCAAAGTGAAAAATTTTAGTTTTGACTTTGGAAAGTCAAAGGAAAAAATATAATTCTTAATGAAAAAATATTTTTTATTTATAAACTTCCTGCTAGGGAAAAAAAAAGCCTCCAGACTTTTGTTGCCTGACATTTTTCTTACCAAACATTAGTTTTCAACATACCCTCTTTTTTGGGGTCAGAAATTGTTTTGGTCACACAACATTGACCAGCTCTACAGGGTGATGAGTACAGTAAAAGTATCCAGATAAATAATGCTTTCCTATATTGGGAGGGTCTGGGCAGTGTCAATCAATAGGCATGAGGCACCACTTGGCATGGGCCCTTCCCCCCATGTTAGATCTATTGTAAAAGAGTCCGAGACAGAACAATGAATCTATACAACATACTTCTTTTCTTGGGTGTCAGGGCTCCTTCCATCATACTTTTTAAAAGAATCAAACACATGGCAAGTGTGTTTCAAAGCTGTGACAGGCTTTGCCTTTACAAAAACAAATAACAAGGAAACTCCATAGTTGCAAAGGCCTTTCCTTTCAATCTCGGGGCCAGATCGTGGGTAGGGTTAGGGAAGCTTTCTACTGTTCCACCAATGGAAAGCTGGCTTAAAACAGGCTGGACCCTTGATTAGCAGATCTTCTAGTGGTATAGCTGTTTGTGTCTTTTCTTGCAACTGATGAATGGGGAATGATCAGGAGAAGAGGGATGTAGTCAAGATGTCCCTGTGTCTTGGCAGTTGCTGGCAGCAATAGTGACCCCTTGGAGCCCACAGAAAGCTGGCACAGGCTAGAACAGCCTACAGAATGCATTAATCTGAGCCAGGAGACTAACCAGCAAAAGCATCTCTAAGCCATCTTTACAACTCCCCTTCAACAGAGCTGTATAGAATAATTTTTTGCCAGAGTTGAGGATCTGGTCTCTTATTCAGCGG
Source organism: Emydura macquarii macquarii (assembly GCF_026122565.2). NCBI lineage: Eukaryota > Metazoa > Chordata > Testudines > Chelidae > Emydura > Emydura macquarii. The sequence goes on from NW_027131527.1 coordinate 4,193,092, forward strand.
AAGGATCGCTGAAGTCAGTGTATTAGTAAAGTTAGGTGGAAATTATGCATAAGCAAAGACTGCAGAACTGAGCCCAGCAATAGAAAGCTGGGACTTTGGGCAAACCAATGACCTCCCATATCCTGCCCTTGTGGTGTTTAAATGTTTCATTAGCTAGAGAGAGGTACTGCCAGTAAATACCTTGAAATTAATGATCTTTGACAGAGTGTCAATGTAGAGATCTATGCTAACATTTGAAACTTCTCGTGTTCCAGGAGAAACTGGTTTGGAAATGGTGGAGATCATGACAGAGGAGCTAAAGGTGCTCACCCCTAGACAGAAAATGGGAACGTCAGATAACTTAACTCTATCCTCATTTGGAGACTGGCTGCTGAAAGACAATAGACATAAAAAGAAAAGCTACACTGAGATGTCAAACATCACTCTCTTCAGAGCTAGAAACTCCTTTCTTTTTCTGTAGCCTCTTACTAGATTCAAGCAGGTTTTTCAAATCCGGGTTCTGTCACCAAATTGCTCCTGAAATATGTGCTTTGTTAATGTTGTGAGATTCCATCAGAGGAGTCTCTTGATAAGACTCTAGCAGTTGAACTTCAAAACAGATAGATAGGCTGCAGCTGCCAGGAGGAGAGGGGGTTGTTAGATTCATAGCCTCCCTGGCATCTCAGAGTTGCCTTTCCTGACATCTGGCAAGCTCATTTTTGTTCATCTACAGGTCCTGGTGCCTGCAGCTGCTTTGACAGGGATCTAGTGTCGAAAGCATTCACAGACACACACTTCGTGCCCTTAAAAAGATTTCCTTTCTTATTTGTGCACAGCTATAATTACTTCAATATATTTTGGTAAGAGACTCCGAGAACCATTCTGAATGATTGTATTTATCATGAACTATTTATGAATGATCTAGTGTAATACCCACTGAAAATCTCTCTCTGGGGAGGCGTGTCCTGGCCTTGCAGAGGAGATGGACTCTATACTCTAATACATGTAAGCTCTAGTCCATTTCTAGTTGGAGCCTTTGAAAATATAGCTCTGATATATAACGCCATATGTGCTATAGCTTGCTGTGAAAGGAATGACTTACAATGCAGTGGTACAGGAGATAATGATATTTTCATGGAAAATATTTTCCTCTTGCTCTTTGCTCAGCCACATAGTCCAGGAACACTTCCTACAACTTCAGTGAGGATGCTATTGGCTTTCATACTGAAGGTCAGTAAAGGGGTTCCTGACTTATCATAATCCTGTTGCTAGATACTTAGATGGATAACTCTATCTAGAGAAGCAGATGGTCTCTCTCTTCAGATTATTGTCCATTAGAGAGTAGCTGTCTTGTAGGCTTCTCCAGATATAGGATACCTGCAGAGGGGCACTGATGGTTGATTGTGGTCATAATCAGTATATTCAACTTTCCCAGAGAAGCACATTAAAGGGACGGTGTCAAGGCTGATGGGTCCCCAAATGTAACCTAGTGTCTCTTTTAAAAACACTAGGTTAGATCCTCAGCTGGTATAAATCAGCATAGCACCACTAAAGTCAACTGAATTACACTGGTTTATAGTGGCTCGGGATCTGGTAAATTTGAATTACACTGGTTTATAGCAGCTCAGGATCTGTTTTCCCCCTTAACAGAATCCCTAAAATAGAACTCCAACAGAAAGAAAATCCCACCAGCAACAACAGACCCAGGTTTCAGGAATTTCTCTGTCATCCAAGGCCTTTTTATCAAGTCCATGCCTAGTGCACTATGTCATCTCTAAGTCTAATCCTCTCACCTTCTCCATTCATGTTAAAAGGAATGCAGTGAAATGTGCACAAACCCTGTTTTCTGTGCTTACATATTTGAGTGCACACTGGCTATTGCAAAACAAAACGGATCCAGTAGGCAGAATTTGGGACCTTGTCCTTCAGATTGTGTTTTATTTCCCCCATGGAGAAATACATGTCCTTTCCCAATTTAATGGGGCATGTTTAAATTCCATGAACACACACCTCTCCATGTCTGGTAATGACCAAATAATGTTTTTTTCAAAAGGCACTAGAAATCATTTGTGTATGCATTTGAAGAAACAATGTCTGTGATCGCTTTTTAGGGTTTTTTAGATCTCTATTTTGAAAAATTTCCAAGAATTAAAGGATTCTCCCTCTTCTGCACAGAGAAGAATGAGCCATTTTGGGCTCATTCTGACAGTTCTTATCTGAGATTGAATTAATACTCTCCCTGTGGAAACAACAGGTTACGTAGGTGCTCAGAAATTGTACTATGGGGGTGAGTGTAATAGAAACACCTACACAGATGAGTTAAGGGCTGGATTGTGTGCTCTTGACAGAAGCTGTGCTGCTTCTATTATGACATTACTTTCACTTTTGCTTGGGTGCTTTGGGGATGGGGCTGTTACCTGGTTCTCTCTGGCACTATTCCCTTGCTCAGTCTGGGGATTTCCCCATGGAAATCGTATCAGGAGGTAATGCTGCTTCAAGCAGCATTGATATCTGTGGACTCCCCCTTGATGGCTGTTACTGAGCAGCTGTAGGTGGACTCAGAAGGGGCAACATGAATCTGTGAAAACCGGAAGGATCTTTCTTCATATATTCCCACTTTGCAGCCCCTTCACAGCCCTCCCACCTGAGGGAATGTTTCCCCAAGAGCTCCGTGAGGTGACCAGCAAAGCGTTTTCAGATCCCTGTCTGTGAGAGTGGAAGATCTAGTCAAAAGAATAGTATTGCAGGACAGTGAATTTTTCTCATCTCCCCTGATGGTTGGGAATGACAAAGCATTCGAGTCGGTCTATTGGAAAGAAGGAGGCGTTTGCTTAGCCCAAGATTCCTGCTCCGGATAAATCCCCTCTGCGTTTTACATAACGCTTGTGTCAGTTCACGTTGCGTGAATCTAAAAGGGCTTTTATCAAGAAGGATTTAGATGAACAGTGAAAGGCAAGGCAATACCATTACCCACTTACTTCACATGTAGTCTTTGTCATTTTAGCAGTGTCAAAGTTGGTTACAGTCTAAATGTTTCAAAGAGACAGAAATATGTAAATACATTGATTGCTCAGAGTAGTTACAAGTTTCAAACTTGTCAAGGAGAGTTTAAAAATATCAATCTTTATTCACTGTAAGCAGCCTGCTGAGTTGCTTTCCAGTAAATCTGCATTTTAAAAAAAATTGAAATATATTTTAAACATATTGGAGTGTGTTTGATTATCCATTAGTGCATGAATATCATCATGATTGTTGTGTAGCTATAAACATAATGCATTCTGCCCTACCTTCTTTACAGGGGCATTGCGAGGATTAATTAGTAAGAGCTTGTATAGCATCTAGGCATCATAAAGTACTGTATTGTTGCTAGGGATTTTGATTTCTTAAGCATTTTGCAAAGAAGGTTCATGTTTTCTCTAAAAGAACCTCTCTCTTCTCCCCTCCCATACTAGAATAAAGAGTTAAATGATGTGACACCTCTACCTGAAAAATAAAAGGTTGCAGTCCTAGGAGTTGATTTGCATATATCCTTCTGTTGCATTGAGGGCATATCAACAGGGGATAAAGAGCTGACTGGAAATACTCCTCTTATTACCCCTCTGTGGTTTTGTGCCTAACATTTTCCTCTCTTAGCCATGCCTTTCTCAATGGCTGTATTTAATTTTTCCTCCACCAGATCTTGAATCTGAAAGGGAATTGATAGAATTCAACATGACCTAGCAAATGAAATAGCATCTTGGAAAGGTTATCTGTTGAAGTCTGTTGCCGCCGGGCTTCATGCTGATAACTGGTAGGAAGAGAATTATTTTGGGTTTTTTTATTGCAGTTATATTAATAACCAATGGTACTGGATATGTTTACCTAAACAATGAAAATAAATAACAAGTCAGAGAAACCGAGCCAGGGACAGCAGCAATAGGATCACTGTGTTCAGCAGCATAATTGTGTTTTAAACAGAGGTGGTGCCGGTCATCTCACCTTTCCCATTACTAATGCCTCTGCTATGCCCCTTTGCCACCTGCCTTTTCCTATGTCTCCCTGTGGTCAACCACTAGGTTTAGATGATCTTTATTAGTCAGAAAGCCTGCTGAGTGCCGGAGAAAGGCATGCTCTCAGACGGCTGGTATTTATATAATACAGACAGTGGGTTAGCTATCCTGTAAATCTCCTTGTGGGTGGTTGGCTGCTGTTGTTTGATTACGAACAATCCCTGTCCAATCCACCCGCCTTTTTAAATTCTCCTGAATCATCCTCCCGTTTTACTGCAGCCTCTCTCTCTTGCGCTCTCTGACTTCAAGGAGTTGCATCTGCTTACACCAGGGCAGAATTTGGCCCGCAATAGCTGCCTGAATCTCCCCAAAAGAATAAATTAAGACTGCACAGTTTCAGTTTACCTTTTAAACCGATCTTCATTTGGTACATATCTTTGATAGCTGCCAGAACGCATTGCTGGCTTCCTCAGTCCCTGAGTTTATCTCCCTTCAGATCTCATTATGATCTGCACCTCTGCTGCCCTAGGAAGCAAATTTATTTATTTCCATCATATCATCCTTTCTTCTTTTGCCAATATCACCGCAACTCCTTCCTCTCATTTCTCAGTGAGTGAATAACTGCTATTTCCCAGCACCTATTCACTTCATGTTCTGCAAATCAGTACTTCCCAACTTTCCTGGGTTGGAGCTCTCCTCATGGGATGGATTGATGCCTGGTTCTTCTAAGCTTCCCCGTCAGTCCCCACATCTTTGTGCTGTGCTATGAAGTGTTATCTGTTTTTTCCACCCCTCTCTCCTCCCTTCTCATTCTGTATCTTGCTGGTCTTGCTCACTCTCTGCCTGTTTTTTCAACTTTGCTGTTTTTTTGTTTCTGTTTATTCCTCTCCCTTCTCTTGCCCACTTCTGCTCTAAGTCTTTCCTCTCCCCACAGTAGTCTTACCTTGTCCCACTTCTCTGCCAGTACTGGAGCTGCATGATCTCCAGGTTGTGTGTTTTGTTTTTTGTTTTGGGTTTTTTTTAAATACCTGCAGCTGTGCTGCAGGCTGCCTGTTGCTATAGTGCCCAAAGGAAGCCTCCAGGAAGACATATCATTTACTGCCACCTAGGGAAGTCTGAGCAAAAGTGCAGCCAGCATTTGGCCGCTGCCTGTAACAAGCCATAAGGATGGGCATCACTCCCCATGGAGAAGTCTGGCAGCTCTCCCCAGGCTGGGAAACATCACTTGCTCTCGTCTCTGCTCTTAATACCCTCTCTTGCTTTCCCTTTTTGTCCTTGTTTCGTTCACTCTCGGATTAGATGTGTACAAATATGGCTAATATACTGGGTAAGACTACAATCCATTTAGAACTGACACAGGCCATCCAGACTTTTTGACATCATTTGTGCTTTGAGATCTCATGTATCCTCTCTCTCTCTAGCTTGCATTACCTATTTACAGCAGAAGAGCTGATACTTCTCATAAGAGATTTTTTTTTCTCAGTGTATCATCATGGCTAGATCTCTGTAACTGATATATTTCAAATGAATGTAGCATTCTTGCTGTTGCGTTTGTTGGTACAAATAATACTATAGTCACAAATAGGCTTTCACTATAGTCCCCAGCCTGGCTCTCTATGCCTCCCAACCCATCTTTCATTTCTAGTGTTCAGCTTACGCAGTAAATGTTATCTATAGACACAATGAGGTGATGGACGCTTTAGAAATGTATGTAAGAATAATGATACATTGTGCGTGCTATTCAGCATGAAATGGTAGCCCCTTTGGAATCTGTACTTCCATGTGAAAAGGGTGGCTTACAATATAAACTCTACTTTAGTGAAACAAATTCAGTTTATGCCAATTTTTCAAAAGAGTGAGCAAGTGTTTCATGTTATTAAACTGGCCTTGTGGGTTTTGTAAGTAAACATTAAATGCTCCGTTATTCTCTTGGAAAATTGAAAAGGAATTGTATTTATTTTGTTGAACCAGGAGGTTCTGTTACTTAGGGGGCACACTTCAGAAAATGTTAAATCAGAATGAATTGTATGGCTTCAAAATTTGTCACTCTCTGAGGTTCCACTCAGTTTAGAAAAACGTCTCTTCAGAAGGACAAGAAGGTGAAGAGGGATCAGATGACTAATGCTGATGTTTCTGAGATGAATCTCTTCCTTTTGCAGTTGTTGAAGTCCAGCACACTGTAAACTATGTCTGAGATGGATTAAAGTGGCAGGAGCACATCTGGAGAAGGGTGAGGCTCATCTCTAACCTGGTGGATGTACAGGGAGATGAGGATCATCTCTGCAGAGGCTCTCTGCACCCATGGCTGTTCTGGTATTACCTGGCTTCCTGGTAGTTCAGTGCCTTTGGGATAGTGCTACCATGAACTTATAACTGGGGGTGGAACACAAATCCAATTCTTCATTGGTTTTGCTGTAGAAATAGCAATAATTCCTGCTCCCTAACCTGTGTGTAACCTGGTTTCCTGATGACAGACCTTTTTCAGAAGCAGGCGCAGTAGAATGGGGAACACAGTATGTTGCCCTATGACATGTCAATTTTCTTTCTTTTACAGAGAGGTTAAAAGTCAACTGCATACTAGGGCAGGGGGTGAAATCTTGTTATGATCAAAAGTTATTTACTGTGATATTAAAATTATTAGAGCTGTTCACCGGTTTTTGACCCAAACATTTTCCTGTTGGAAAATACTGATTTCGACAATGTTTTCTGATTTGAGAAAATCAAACTAAAAAATTGTGTTGAGGCATTTTGATAGAAAATGTCAATGTTTTTAATTTTGATATTTCCAAATAGATTTTTTTCTGTGAAAATTTTTGATATTTAGATTTTCTGTTTCCGTTTGGGATGAAAACAAATGTTGAAACATCAGAATTTCCCATGAAATGGATGTTCTGTTTTTCTACTAGTTTAGCATTCATTCCATCTAAACACTTAGGACTCTGTTTTAAAATAATCTTTGTATTGATTTTAATAAGCAAATGCAACATCAGAAACCCTCCAGAGACTGAGAGGAGAAATCAGATGTAAATGACACATACTGTACAGACGAGGCTTGAAATTATAGATTCTCTTTCCTGTTTCTTAACACTGCTAGCTTCCCTAACCACATCATTCTAGTCTTCTGCTCTCTGTACCCAATTAATACAGAGCGAAATTCAAGGTCTGTGCTCTTAATATTAAAAAATTTCCATGACATTGGTCTCAGCTACCTATGCAATCACCTCTCCCTCCATGACAGCTATGTTCTATTGGCACCAGCGACCAATAGTGGAGTTTGGGAGATATCTGTGGAACTCACTAGAACAAGAGATAGTAATGACAATGGACCTTACCAATTTCAGAAATGAGGTCCTCATTCAAAGCCCACCAAAATCATTTGGAGTCTATCCATTAATTTTTTTGGATGGGCTTTTGGGTAATGCCCTGTATGCTGACCTCATTTCTCCAATTATCTTTGCTTCAATACATTTTTTACAATTAAAACCAAGCAAGCATACAAAAAATCCTCAACTGAAACAGAAAGAAAAATGCTATAATCAAAGCGGGTAGTTTATCCCTGCCTATGAGGAAGGGAGGGAGAAAGAATGTTGATTCTGACTAATTTGTGATAGGCATGGTGGATAAGCTCTAAAGGTCTTAAGGCCAAAACTAATACTGGGATAAGTAAGCACAGGTTAACAGAACTTCCCAGCATGCTTCTTTTCACACAGGCAGCATGGCATTTTAATGACATCTTCAGAGAAAAAGAATATGCGTTTGTTATGAAAATCGTGTTTGTCTGTCTGCTAAAAGTCAGTATTAAAAAATTAACCTTTATAGCTGCCAGAAATAGAGTCCTTTCATTGGCACATGCCTGTTGTACCGCTAAACATGCTTCTTGCTAATTACAATTTCACTGGCATTTTGGCAGAAGAGCAGTTGTTGCAGAGTTTCACCTGCACTGTGATTAGACTTATACGATCTGCAGAGCACCCGGAGAGGTCTATTGAACCCTTCTACATTTCACAGCTGTTAAGTGTTGGCTGAATTATATTGACAGAGAGCTTCTTTGCAGTTTTTTATAACTGTTTTTGGTCATGCCATGCCTGTTTGAGTGTAGTTAGACTCCTTGGACCTCTTTACCTATCATGTCTGTGCATTTATAAGTAACGGGAGTTATGATCAAGGAGACCAACTCTCCCCTACTCCTTTTCTCCTGGCCGGGTTTTCAGAAGAGTATTTCTATGCAGACAGTGTGCAGTTAACGTTAGGAAGGATTCTCCTGTTTTTCATCCTTCTAAAGACTCATTCCTCCCAAACAATTACTTTTTCACTGAGTGGCCTTTATTATGAGCTTGGCAAACAAACAAGCAGACAAAAGCAATGCAGAAGCTGACCAGTGCCCTGCTGAATACAAAACGGAAATTGCAGCTGCTCAAGTTGTAATAATCTTTCTTTTCCCTCATTCTTTGGACATTTTTATCTTCTCATGAACCATGAAGTGATCACTCTCTCTTCCCTCTCCCCTCTTTGCATCTAATCCATCAATCCACTCCCAGACAATACTATGTGGAGAAGGGTATGTTTTAAACACAATCTGAGTTGTAAAGGCTAAAAGCGTTTGACTGTTCCTGCTAGCGCAACACACCAGTAAGATCTATCCCATATACTCAGCTTCACCTACCCCGGCTCAGGGAGATATACCAAGTAGATAAGCCCTACCTATTTTTTATATTGGACTAGATAGGGGATTTTTATACCTCTCTATTTTCTCTCTCTTTATATTGCCACACTATCTCTTCCAGACATGATTTTTAGTCTTATTTTATTAAATTCTTTATTTAGTGTTGCTTGTGAAAAGCAGTTTTCTCCCCTTTGGAATATATCTGGCAGACCCAATTGGCATATACTTAGCAAAAGATTTCTGTAGAATGAGGTTCTCTTATTCCTTTTGAAGGACTTTGTCCGTCCTCTTTCCTCTCCAGATTACTTTGAACACTGGCTCTAGCAGTATAGAAGATACATCTATGGTTGTACATATGGCCTGGGTTGTCACCTTATGTCCTTAAATTCTGTTCTCATGGATATATCTAGTCCAATACTTTGCAAAAGGTAGTCTAAGCAGGTACTTTTTGTGCTGTTAGAGGGAAAAAAAGCAATACTTCCTCTTCCTAGAGAGCATGTACCTTTTCTATCCAACTTGCCCCTTTCTCTCTGACCCTCTCAGCAGGGTTGCCTATCAGACACAGCCTGTAGTCTATAGGTAGATGTATTCTCTCCCCCCTTTCCCAGACTTAGATTTCTCTTATTTCTTTGATGTGCCTGGTTTACTATCAGACCCTTTTGCCCCAAAGGTTTTGTCTAAACTAGGGTGTTTTAACAAGGAAAAAAAAAAGAAAAAAGATTCCCACTAGTGCTACTGTAGGTTTCACTAGACCAGTGGCAGTTTGTTGCTAAAATTCCTATAGCAGACAGAGCTAAAGGAGCGTAACACAGTGACTCTGCAGAGGGTGGATATTTACTGTTTATGGCACATGTTTTTCAAAGTCCTTCACTATTGTAACCACCTTTTTGGATAAGCAGTTTAGGCTCCTTTTTTCTGTATTACTTTTCACTTGCTATTTCTAAATAAGTACTTCCAGTGCATCTGCTCTTTATCCCAGGCTAGTGACCTTGCCGTGGCCTATAAATTGTCTGGGCTGAAGGTGTCCCAGCTCACTGTTTTGTCTCCTATGTGAGTTTAAAAAGACAAGGCTATAATTCTTATAACTTTCTCTTAACATTAATTCCACTCTCTCATACGTAAATTATTGACAGACCAATGCCAATCTGTTCCATCTGCCAGCTGAAAAGCCACTTCATATAGCAATTTTGCAATGTGGTAGGCTTTCTGGCTTCCTTTCTGGCTCATCCATTTGCACTAATATCTCGGGGACCTGGGGATAAATTGAAAAAAATTGACATGCTTGTCGGTGCTTAGAGTTTTTATTTGATTTGCATTAATTCAGAAAGGTTTAGGTGAGAATTGATCACTGTAGCATTCTTTTCAAGTTACATATTTCTCCTAATTAGTGCTATGATACTGCAGTTGACTTACAAAAGCAGGGATTCAGTTTTGTCAATTGTGTTGGTTTTCACAAAACCCCACGTTTCAGTTTAATCTTATAAATCTGAAGATAAGTGCGGAATGTTCTCCTATTCAGGTCACTTTCTAATTAGGAAGCAAGTTGTTTGAGACTCAAAACTGATTACAGGCTTCCAACTGTACTGAACAGCTCCAAAACTTTTAACCCACTGATTTCCAATTCAGGTTTCTATTCCCCAGAGAAGCACTTTAATTCACCTATTGGAAGAATTTCTTAGCTATTATTCAGGAGCATCTTTATGCTTCTTAATGAAATATAGAGAAACCGAGTGGAAACGGGAACTGCAGAATTACTATAGTCTGAGACAGTTTGCAGTTAGCTTTATATGAATCCAAGTTGCCTTAAGAAATGTTTGCTGTAGTGTTCTCTGCTATTAGAGGGTTTTGTGTATTGACTGATCTCTTAGAAGGCAACCTGAAGGGGAGTGGTGGCAACCTGCCAATGTTTTCTGTATTCACTGATGTCTTCAGAGGAGGTACAGATTGGAAGTGAAGAGAGGAAAAAATGCTTTGTGTGCTTTTAAAATGATCCACATCTACAGCCATATAGAATGCATCATCACAGGAAGGGAGGGATTAATGGATGCCAGGTGTCCGTGGTGGACTGATATGCTGTTTAGTTTTGGAAACCAGTGATAGTTTGAAATAAGTGTCAGACTCACTACATACAGAGCTAGAAAATTACCCACTGCGATTGTCAGTAAAAGGTCAATTTTTGACTCTCAGCAGCAATGCAGTAATTGACATACTATAGTATTTCTCTATCTTTTAAATTGAAAAATAACTGCAATGTCTCAAACTGTATGTGAGTAAATGTAAATATAATAAAAATTACTTTTGCATTTTGCATTTGCAATAGTTACTAGGAAAAAAACCTGATACATCCTCTGCTACTGCTGTGTAGTGAACAGCAGAGAACTAACTTACTTTTTTATGTCACTACGTAAAGTTATATCCTTCATACCTTTTTAGTTATGAAAAATTTCCCATTCACCTCAACAGGATTTTGTGTGTGAGGTGAGCGGGGTTTGGTTTGTAACGTATCAGAAGATTTAGGTTATAACCTTCAAATTGTTGTGGCTGTTAGTCTTTTATCCACGGGTAAAGATGCTGTTATCTGTGCAAAGGTTGGTCAAAGTATGGGAGCTTTTCTAGTTGACAGCAATTGCATAATATGGTGTGTGACTTATTTATTTTTTCTTGAGTTAAATATATTGGTAGAAGGATGCTGTTGATGGGCCAGATACTGCATTTCCTTTGTCTAAAAATCAGTTGTCTTTTCAAAGAAGGAGATCAGGTTGGACTGGCACCATACCTTTTGTAAAACCATGTTGTATTTTATCCCAATTACCGTTGACCTCTATGTCCTTAACTACTTTCTCTTTCAAAATTTGTTCCAAGACCTTGCATACAATTGAGGTCAAATTAACAGGCCTGTAGTTTCTCAGATCACTTTTTTCCCCTTTCTTAAAAATAGGAACTATATTAGTAATTCTCTGGTCATAGGGTATGACACCAGAGTTTACAGATTCATTAAAAATCCTCGCTATTGGGCTTTCAATTTCATGTGCCAGTTCCTTTAATATTCTTGGATGGAAATTATCAGGGCCCCCTGATTTAATCCCATTAAGCTGTTTGAGTTTGACTTCCACCTCAGATGTGGTAATTTCTATCTTGTATTCTCATTAGCCACCCTGCCACTATCCCTAAAGTCGTCATTAGCCTTACTAAAAACGGAGGCAAAGTATTTATTTAGGTGTTGGGTCATGCCTAGTTTATGTTTAATCTCCACCCCATCCTCAGTGTTTAGCAGTCCTATTTCTTTCCTTGTTTTCTTTTTTATTTACATGATTATAGAAATTAAAGTAACTCCTGCTGGAGTAAGGCACTACTCAGCATGAGTAAGGGTGTCTGAATCAGGCCCAATGATATAGAACCTCAAAATTATTCCCAGGGAAAATTCTCTGTGGATTTAAAAAAAAAACCCAACAAAAGATAGGATGCTTTTATGCAGCTCTCTATAAAAACACAATGTTTTGAGCCTCCCCCGCTGGTCTTGCAACAGTAATTGCCAAAGCAAAGCAAATACAATAGATAGACAGCATGCCTGTGCAAGTATGCACTGGTGGATGTTATGCTATATAAGTTGAAGTTATTCAACAAAAAATAGCCTTGATAATTTCAGTTCCATTCATAAAGGGAAGATAAAATCAATATTCTCAAGACTGGAAAAAAGGACAAAACAGGGATAAAGAATTCACTTCAGACTTTGAAGACGATATTACCAGCAATTGAGAGAGGTGAAAAGATCCTTTTTTATTTCAGAATCTGTCTCTTATGTAAAAGTGTGTGTTTGAAGTTAATTTGAGTAAATTATAATTTTGCAGAATTTGCTTTTGCTATTAGAGTCCCCGAACAGAAACAGAGAGAGCTACAGAAGCAGATACTGACAACTTTATTTTATTTTTACCATTTTGGCTTCATTTGCCATCTTAGATTTCAGTAAGAATTAGTAATTCTTTCCAATATCTCTGTTGAAGAGAAGTACTCCTCCTAATACCAAGTTATGAATGGAACAAACATAGGCCCCGGCCCTGCAATTCAATCAGTGTGGGCAGACCCCTGGACCCAAGTAATAGCCCATTGATGGGGTTTCACGCTGTTCTAGATGTCTGTGTGGATCCAAATGCAGGAGTGAAAATGGTATTAAAGGACAATATTGAGGAATCCTAATGATAAAAATATGCTACCTCCTCCTCTGATTTCTCAGGACTGCACCTTGTGATGGCTTTTATTTAATGAAAATATTCAGGTCTGATTTTATAAACCCTGAATATATATAGTACAGTTTCCCCCTTGATGGACTTTCATATGGGATTAGCATTAATGTTAAGTGAATAAACCCATAGGGACCAATTCTGCCATCAGCTGCCCATGCATGATTGCCATTGAATTCAAAGGACAATACATGCCAGAGACTGGGTACAGAATCTGGCTGTATAATGTAAATAAATTGGCAAAGAGAAAAGATGAGGATGTCATATGCTAGATCAAGAGCAGTTGCAGGCATCTTTTACTTGAGCTAGGATAAGAGCCTATTTTGTTCTCTTTAGGTTCATAATCCCAGAATTACTTTCAACAAAGATTGCTTACTGGAGCCAAATTCTGCCTAAATTTAGATTATGCTTTTTACAAATTTTTTAACTGAAGATGAGAATATGACTGAGGCTGCATTCAGTTCATTCAGAGCCTTTTAAATTACCAATTAACTTTGGCTTCAGTAGTATTAAAAAATGGATGATGATGTGCATTCTAGTGACTAATCCAGTGAGTGTTCCAGTGTTTTTATACTCTTAGACAAGTTGCAGTTCTAATACTGTTTGCGTAAACACAGTACATCTATTATTGCTTATTTCTGTGCATGCCCAGGGTAGCAGAATTCTGGAACTTTGAAATGGATGAACCCTTCATCGCATGGTAAGCATACAGGACACCTGCTGATTCTAAGGCTCCTACCCTCATGGTATCTAAACACCATTCAATAGTTAAGAAGCACTGTGTGTGCCCCCAAGGGCTATGATGTCTTTCTCTCCCCACTTTCCCAACAGATTTTTTTTTTTAATTCCTGATTAACAGTGGGATACATGAGAGGAGAATCAGGCCCAGGGTGTGTTACCAGCCTAACACCATGTTTTTGAGGAGAGTTTTCCATGCAACAGATTAATAATTTCCGGTTTGCATCATGTAGCATTGGTTCTTAGTCTTCTGGTCCAAGATCAAAAAGAGGGAAATTTGTTCTTTCTCCAGAAGTATAATTTAAGATTTTGTGGATTCTTTTCCATTCTCCCAGGATCTCACTTTTAGGGGGTTAAGCTTTAAGTGTCTCTGGGTGGAGTCAGGCTAGGATGATTGTTCTTTGTTCCTTATGAAAAGGCTGACCGTCACATCAACTGTTGGAGTTAATTCTGAGGAACTGATTACAGGCTGTGAGAATTCAGTTTTCTAAATGGCTATTTCCTCTATGGAGTAGAATTGGAATAAATGAACTATGTAAATCTTGTTCATACAGTGAATATTCCAGAAACCAAATATAGAAGTGCCAACAAATATCCCTTTTAACTTGTATTCATTTGCAGGCAGATCGTTGATGAATTCAATAGGTGCCCTTTTCTGTTCTTATACAAAAATTCAGTGTACATGTTTAAATGCAAATATCTTCCTGAGGTTGGTTAAACAGTGGCACTGATTCATTTTTACTGACTTGGAATTGCTGCTGATGTAAGAATTGTCTGCCTTTATGTATATAATTGCTATTCAGAGAGCTACATTATAGTGTGCTAATGCCGGAGACCAAGTTTCCGCTCCAAAGGCAGGTACAGTGTGAAGAATGGTGTTTACTGCTAACTACTCTTAGTTTGTAATTCTATCACTATATTGATTGGTACAAAGAAAGGTATTTGACATGCACGGCCCTTATTAGGCATTAAAAGCATATAGTCCATTGAAGGGATACTTCACATGTATATTTCAATTCATGCTTGGAAAAGGGGCACTGGCTGGGTTATGCTTGAGCATGATCTGTTACACTGTAATACTCTGTCATTTGGAAGATAAGTCTCAGAGCAAAAGTAGATGAGAGTTTGAGAGCATACTGGCTTTTTTAATTCTTTGGGATTAAAACACCATAGAAAATGAGGTGTTAGAATTTTCTCATCCCCATTTTGAGGAAAATGTAGTGTCCTTGTGCTCTCAGCGTGCTGTTTGCCTCATATCACGTTTACACTATTGTAGCTCGTCTCAGTCAACGTTGGTCCTCCTCACTTACACTAGAATCAGGCCCCAAGGTATACATACGGCAACACTTTTAAAAATTGATTTTAGCAATGTAAGTAAATAGACAAAACTTATCAAGAGATGTTCACATAGGTCCTATGTAAAATATCTCCAGAACCACTACCATACTAGGAGCAAAGTTCTTAGTACCTCACATGAGACTGTCCTTATTTTTAAAAATCTTTTCATTTCATTGAGGGTTTGGCAATGTAGTATAGACCTGGTAATAAGACTACATTAATAGCTTGTCAGCTGCTATCTCATTTTAGTGTGTGCTATATACACCATAGTTAGTGACTGGTACTTTAAGCATACCAGTCAAATACTGTCTGAGGCCTAGTAATTATGCTGAAACTGTGATTTAATACCCAAAGGCCAAAGACATTGCTTCACAAACAGTTTACCTTCCTAATCTATGGGCTACATTATACTGTGTTGTGGTTCAGTTTTATACCAGTTCCTGGTGAGGTTAAATGCTGTTGAAAGAAGTAAATGGTTAGTCTGCCTGTGTAAATTAAATTGTACAATGATTTTCAGGTTTGAAATAAAGGTCTGACATTTTTCCCATTTGTGCTATGTGTGAAATCTTCGACATCTTGCTTGAATGTTTGTTACTGAGGCATCTGTGATGCCACTTGAAAGATATTTTTCCAGTCTGTAACCACACCAAGTGAAAAACTAAGACCTCTGCCTTGTTCGCTAACCTCAGAAATAAGGTTTTTAAAGAGTCACTTAGGGCTTTGAAATTCTCGGACCAGTCTCTGCAGTTCTCAGCCATTAATTGTGCAGCGTCATTTAATTTTGAGAACTGAAATGGCTTTATTGAAGCTGCAAGGCAGCCAGATTGTGAAATGTGAGTGGCACTATTCTGAGCTGCCCACTGAGGGTATGTCCGAGAGCCTAGGCTCCAGCCTGAGCCTGAACGGCACACTTCAATTTTATAGCCCCACAGCCCTAGCCCCACAAACCTGAGTCAGCTGACAAGGCCAGCCATGGGTGTTTTGTTGCAGTGTAGACATGCCCTGAGGGTATCTCTCAGTGTGGGTAGTCAGATATGTGCTAGCTCTGCTTATGCTAGTGTGCAAAAAATAGCAGTGTGGACATCATGGCACGGGTGATGGCATGGGGTAGCTATCTCAGTAGAAGCCCACCTGACCCCCCGGGTCTGAGCTCAGGTGGCTAGCCTGTGCTGCCACCTGGCTGCAACGTCAACATTGCTATGTGTAGCACACTAGCTTGAACAGAGCTAGCCTGTGTCTGTCTGGGCTGGGAGGCACACTCCCAGTGTTACACAGGGTTCCTCAACCCAGTCATTTTTAGTCTCTGCGAGTTGGTATCAGGAAATAAACCAAGAGAAATGTGGTACCTCTGCCTGCTATATATGAACCAAGTGTTTTTAATTGTAAAGCTTTACTTAATGGTCCTCAGCAATTGGAATGCTTTCACTGGAAGTCTCCACTTATTAGTCTTAAGCACATACACATACAGTAGATATGAGAGTACCCCACATGTATAGTTACCCCTCAAGTCTGACGCAGTCTTCGAGTGAATCAGTCACAGATTTCAGGATGGCCGGTCCTGTTCCGTCTGTTCCTGCAGATCTTTCAATGTGTCCACGAAGTGATCCACCAGGCTCAGACTTGCTACCTTCCTCTTATACCCCAAAAGTTACAGAGACATGTCAATGAAAAGTATGACATAGCTAATCAAATGAAAACAATTGTGAAGCAAAGCCAAAGGTTCCAAGGAATGTCAAAACAGGATGCAGTTATGTGGTTTTGAGTAGTTAGTCTGGCAGATGTGCCAACTACCTGCTTTTTACTCTCATGCACAAAAGGGCATCGAGAATCAGGTTCACTGCCCCCACTCCCCTTCTGGCTTTGTCTTAGCTGAACTTGGTCACACACAAGAAAATCTACTGAATGACTACTCCTAAAAATAAGCAAATAAGCAAAATAACTGATAGTTCATCTCAGTAGCTGGCAATGGCCTAGGCACCTGGTGCTTTGCTAAAATGCTCCCCTTCACCACCTGCAGTGTAGACCTACCCTGTTTGGGTAGTTGTATGTATCCTGGAGATCTGGAGTCTGATGTGAAGCTGAAGTTTCTCTATGTTCTTTCCTTCCCAAAGTAGACTTGTTGTAGGTAAACTGAGTTTACTTGCCCCCATCTTTAGAAATATCCAAAATCTTTCTCTAGAATGAAATATCTGAGATAGGTTTAACCTTTCTTCTTTTGTCCAGTTCTTGAAAGTAAACCTAGTAGGAGATCTTGCATCAATATCCTGTAAGGTTTTATGACTAGAGCTCTATCTCTGCTACATTTTAAGAGAGGAGTTACAAGCCTCTAAGTTCCATTGAATTCCCTTGTGAACTGCCCCTATATTATACCCAGGGGAAAACTAATATAAATGATATTGTATGTGCAGCATTAAAGGGAAGATGATAGTTTTACTTTCCATTTAAAATACTGGAGAGCAAAATATTTCGTGTGCACTTGACTTCCATTAACCCCTTGCATGTCTCCCTGTTGTTCATGTCATTTTACAAGGCTTTTTTGAAGTGTGCTTAGGATGCAGCATGTGCTCCTGGTCATTCAAAGACCATTTATGTGTTGCTTTGCTGGAAGCAGTTTGTACTTGCAGGTTGACTCATAGCATTAAATAGTTAATGTTCTAAATGTAAATACTAAGATAGTAGGCAGTACTGAGCTCGTAGACTCTCTGTTTCTGTTTGGTTGTTTAGAATCTTATTTTTATTTACATTGCCTAATTGTGCAGTATAGTTTAAAACCCACAACCTCTTCCACTCTAAACTGTTCCACAATAGGCCATTTATTTGCTGGAGAAGTTTGTTGATCAAGCCAAACAGCTGTAGTCACAATCAGCTTGGCATTCATCTCATTATCAGTCTGTGTTGATTATGACACCCTTCAGAGGACTCTCATTTCTGGATTAAAACTAATTGCACACCTGGATTTAGTCTCTTCCAATGTGAATGCTGAAGTATAGTTATCAGTGTTGGGCTGGGAGGATGAAGATGAGGAGAAAGTTACTTCGCTGTTCTTCAAAAGTGTGTTTAAATCAAAGACACTTCTGCAAATCACTGGTGAATGTTCAAGTGGAAGTCAAAAATCTTATTACAATTTGTAGAAGGAGTAAGTGATGGTCTTGGTGTATGAGTAAATGTTCTCTGTCAATAAAACAGGTTCTAATTTCCAAGGATATGTGTTGTGCTTCAGAGCTGCCAAAAATTCAGAATTATTCAATCAAGTATTTAAATGAATTTCTTTGACTTTGTTCATGCCCCTTCTGTTAGTGTCCTGCAAATATTCTAGTGAACAATGTTAGCAAAGGGAAACTTTCAACAAGTTTGGAGAATATGCACAAACAGCAAATTTTGAATGGATGAGCCTTTAAACTAGAAACATCATTCTAAGAATTATGCTGATTTAAGGCTCGATCATGCAAAGTACTGAGCACGCCAGCTCTGATCCAGCAAAGCAATGAACTATCTATTTAACTTGCAGAATGTGAGAATGCATAAGAACAGTTCAAGTGGCATCAGTTGCTCATGTGCTCAAGATTAAGCATGTGCTTAAGTGCTTTGCTGACCTGGGAATCTAGTCTAGACTAGATTACTCCTTGTACCTTGCATATTTGAGTCACCAACTGGAGAATAGAAATATACCATGTGGCCTATCTGTCCTGTCACTACTAACCAACAGAGTTTGAACTAGGAGTATTACATACTTGTAATGAACTACTCTAAAATCAGATACAGGCCAAGAATTCTTCACAGAAATAATTCACCAAAATATTTCCAAGTATCTAATAAGCCTGAGAATTGTGAGGTGTCCCCTGACAATTCACAAACATAAAATGGTACTGGAAAACCTTACAAGCCTTGTTCATTTGAACCAGAAAGTCAAAATGACTCTGAGCATCAGATTGGCCTCCAAACACAATGAAATTCAGAAGTAAAACAGGAATGTTACAGATTGTCTGGAATGAATATTTGCACCTGTGCCTGCCCAGTCACCAGGCAGCCTATGAGCACAGCTGAGCCACAGCAGTCTTTCCTGATTGACCACTCTGCCTGACTGGCCCAGGAAATTAGCAAAACTGCTCCAGACCAACAGCAATGCCTTAGCTGTTGCTACTAGATTGTACATGTTTGCAGCTATGATCTCTCCTCTGCTTGCCCTGCTTTTAGCCTGGCTCCAGCTCTGTTCCTAGTCTTGCTCCTGTCCAGTCCACTTCCAGCCTTGCTTCTCTGAGTGGTTCCTGATTCCTGGTCTCTAACCCTGGCTCTGACCCTTGGTGCCTGTTCCTGGCTGATGACTCAGCTCTGACCACTAGTCTTGACTGCCCACGTCCTGGTTTGTGACAGATTAGAAAAAAGAAACTTAAAATTCTTTACAAAGCATACTGACTGGATTAATAACATAGGCAAATATCTCTTTAATATATAAGAATAAATTGTATAGTCATACCTGCATATGGATTTTCCATTGATTTCATTAGCAGTTTAAGGGTAGGACTTGACATATGACTTTTATTTTCACAGTTTCTTTTTAATAGCAGTAACCAAGTGTCAGTGAGGTATATCTCTACACTGGAGCAATATTAAAGTTAGGTCTATCCTGAGTTCTACCTACAGATCAGTAGGGAATGGTCAAAATGTGGGATTGTTTTCTGTTTAGTTATTACTGGCAAGTACTTTTAGAAATGTGACATTACCCCATGAGTCCAAAGAAGAAATGCTGTGATTTTGTGTGTTTGGTATCCCAGAATTTGCAATCTTTTTTTAGTCTAAAAGATTAAATTCTGTGTGGAGACTGTGTACTTCATTTAAAAAGCAATTACTGTAACTTCTGCCATTATGCTAGTCTAAAGGACTAATAGCTTCCATTTTTCCTAGCATGAATCTAACCACTTAAAATGAACTCTCATGGAATTTTCATAATAAAAATAATTCTGAGATGCTATCTTGCAAAGTAGCAGCTTAAAAGATGAAAACTGCACCTCAAGGATTGCTGTAATTCCTTGTGATTATAAGCGTGACTTATTTCTGCTACTCTCTTTTCACCAATCCTTTTTACAAGTCCCCATCCCTACCAACAGAGCCACAAATACAGAGGTTGCTATAGGTATCCTTGCCTCAGTTATGGAGACATTGATGTGTTACAAGATTCAAGTTTTCGGATATCTCAACCTTGAAGGGTGATTATGTTTCATAAATATGTAAGGCTCTTAATTCATGAGTGCTGAAGGTGCCAATGGCTTATTCAAGTCTTACTCATACGTGAAGGAGACATAATCACTCCTCACTTGTGCAATATTAAGCTATGAGAATAGATTTGCCTTTTCATTAGAAAAGCTAGTCTGTTGGTGCTATGTGCTTTCTGAGTTAGAATCAACCCTTTAAAACGTGTATGCATCATTAAGGCAGAATGAGCATGGAAAGTAAATGTCCTCACTGTACCTTGGGGAATTGCTGGGTGGGGAATTGCTGCAAAGGATTGGTGATTTAAGGCTTTCAGCTACTTGCTTTGTGGTTGGTGGGTTATGCTGCATTGTGCTGCTGTCCTTGATGTTTGTACATCAGTCTTCTTGTTGTGTTTTAAAGTAATGCCAAGGACATCTAGAGCATATGAATGGCTGCCCCTTTCTAGCTTTATGTATGTCTCAATAAATGGAGTTAGAGTTAGTGTGAGGATCAAACTTTTAAAGCTGAATGACAAGAGACTCAAATCAGTCTGTGGCGCTGGTAGCTATGCAACTGAAAGGAAGATGATGATGCTATTCTGTTTTCTTTGGCCTTCACCTTAAGGATAGAGAAGTCTATTTCCCTGTGACAGAAGCAGCCTGCTATTCAGTTCCAGTTTATCATGTTAGTGCCTCACCATCGTGAAGATGTTATATTTGTTCTTTTTGTTCTTTTCTTAATCTGAAATGCAAGATGTCCAGACTGTAAGAAGGATGAATTATAGTTACCAAGCAATGGTTTTGAACAAGTAGACCTTCGCTAATGTTGCTGCTTCTTTGGCCACCTATTTGGCTTGGATCCAAAATCATTGTTTCCTGTGCCTTGCTTCTTTTGAAATAAAGCAGCCTCTGTTAAGGATACCCAGGAGTATTTGTTGTAAGGTGTGGCGGTTTGTTTTCACATTGAAGTGTGCTGCCACTATTTTTACCAGTTCTACCAGTCTTCGTACTAAATTCTACCCCCGTATGCCTGAGGGAAGTTCTTATCGATGTCAACAGTAATTATCTGCATGCATCTAATAAAAGAATTTGGCTATAAACTTGTCCGGTCATAGGTGAAACAGGAAAATATCTGAAGCCTGAGAATCAAATTTGGGTTGAATGAGGATCATAAGATGCTCATAAGACTAACGGATGAGTTCAACCAGTACCCAAGAAGCATGCTGTAATGTGACTGCACATTCTGGAAGGTATTATGACATCTTTACAGTGGCTATTTTCATGTTTTGGCTAGCAAGTTGTGGCTGGTGCAATTATGATCTCCTAATCACTTAGCTCAGAATCATTATGTGCTATTTTAGATTGCTCTTTCCTCAGTTATTTTATAATTGTCAGACCTCAAGCATCCAAATACATTCATATGGTTATTTGACGATAAAAACATAAAATCCTATGGTTGGATTTATTTTCCACATTAATCTGTATCATACTAGCTTTGAATGCAGTAAAACTCTAGGATGACTAAGTACTGTCTGTTCACTGTGAATTAGTGCATTATGCATAGATTGTAACATTCCCTGAGCTGAATATCCTCTACATGTATCAAATCCTTTTTCCAATATGGTCTTCATTGTGGGAGTTTAAAACATCTATTTCTCTCTCCCCTCCTCGTCTCTTAATTGTTTTTCTGGAGTCATTTGAAAAGAACTTATAGCAGGCCACTCTCAAGCTTTTATATGTACTGAATCAGTATTAAGTGCATTTAAGTGACTAATGCAGTTTTAATCTCTGTTAAGCTTCTAATGGTTTTCCATCAGCACTGTCCATTTTCCTCTGAACTGAAAGGGAAATCTGGATTACAGAACTATCAAGTGCTTTTATAAGTGGGGGAAAGGTATGTCTGTGGTAAGATTAGTGATCATAATGAAAAGTGGATAGTGATTTACCTGTCTTTGGCTATTCAGTTAGAATAACAGGTTTCACACCTGCTGTCATACTGTACCAAGCCTCATGGAAGATGTACATTGGAAGTGATTTTTCTTAATAGACTGAGAAAATGCTTAAAACCCACACTTCTCTAATGAAATACATTCTTGGGGAAATGTACCGTTGATTCAGGATTCACTACTTCCTTTATGCTCAAGATAGTTAGAAAACAAGAAAAAATTGCCAGTATGACTGCAGCATTCACTGATGAAGGGAGAAAGGGTCCCTTTAAATGAACCCAAAGGTCTTTGAAATAGCACATTGTTAATGATCAAAACTGTACAAAATTGGCTGTATGTAATAAAAAGGTGTCAAGCTACTTAGCTGGAGCTCAGAGAATTAAATTCATTACAGGCAGGAAAACTAGATCTCCAATGAGCACAAGCATCCACTGATCAATATAGTGTGCTCTAAAGGGTGTAGGGGAAGGATCTGTTTAGAATGCTAATGCTATGCCACCTGCCAGAGAGCTGTTTCATGCTTCACCATGTATATCTTCTGCAAGCCACAACACAGTACAAAGCTAATAGCATGAGCCTAGTACAAATTGCATGTAAAGCTGTGCAGAGGGAATAGCAGATAACTGGAGGAGGAAAATGACCACTGAGGAAATAATGTTTTCTGTTTTTCCCATACAAGACTGAATTTTCCAACATGGTAGGGTTGCACCATTCCAGCACTGTAAAAGTGCCCTGGTATCAAAGTGACTCAGGATCTTTGGTTTTTTATTTTTCCTCAGATACCGGAGTGACTCTTGTAATAGCGGAATTAGGTGCCGAACAACTGCTGACTTTCAGCAGGAGCTAGGAGCCCAAATGCCCTTTGTGACTTAAAAATCTCACCCTCCTTTTTTCAGGACATGTTTACAAACCCATAGATTCTATCTCGTCTGCCAGACTGACTGTGTCTGACAGTCATCACTAATTTGCAGGAGGCAGACTAAAATTCTCCTTTGGTTAAAATGTAGCATGGGAAGTGGAGTCATTAGGGCAAAGTGTTTTGCACTGATCAAGCAGGAGACACATTTGGTCTCTGCTGCTTACCTCTGGGGAGTTGCAAGAGGGATGTGACCTTTCCCCTGCAGCATCTGACTTCTTCTATGGAGTGGGGGCATTTCCACACTAAACTATATGGATTTGCCAGTAACTGCTTCCAATTCAATAGTAACAGGTTGTTTGAACTTAGTGGTTTGACCCACTGGAAGCTGAATTGGGATTTATCTGTCTGGTTTCATCTGGTCTATCTTATCTAACTCTTGGAGCTTCCATTTTCATTGTAAGTGCCAGCACATTGTAGCAGCAATGCAAGTTGTGCTTCAATCTAGCTAAGACTTAATGGATGAATAACTTTACCCATGTGAGTAGTTCTGTTGAATAGATTGAGGCTACTTTTGAGCATAAAGTTAAACAAATTGCTTAAGTATTTGTAGGCTCAGGTCCTTGACTGGTTGCTAAGGTTTGCATTCATTAATACTAAGGGGTATTGTTTGTATCGATTGTCATTTGTGGCGCTCCACCATATTCAGAATATCAATATCTGGTGCAAAAATTCAAAACAGTAAAACTAGATGAACACCTTTATAAAACCTCAACACAATATTCACATCTCAGTTGTGCTAGGTGCTGTACAAATGCATAAAAAAGTGATCTATATTCTGAGTTTATAATCTCATTAGAGAGAAGGAAGAGAAAGTGAATGAGACAAATAATAGAAGGGAAGAAGAGAATGAGAATAACTTCTGCAATTAGCTAGGCTAACTATATGTTTCATCCAAAGCCCATTGATATCCATGGGAAGACTGGGATCAGGTCCAATGTATCCAGCTACATAGCTGATAATTACCAGTCATTTATTGTAATGATTAAATACTATCTACCAGAATTTCCCCTCTATCTTGCTATCATTAGTTGGCTGATTCTTTATAGGCATCCCAGCAGACATCTTTAGGAGAGAAACAAGGTATGAGCGTGTGATGGAATATACCTTACACACTGTTGTAATCTTTGTACACAGTATGCCTTGTAAAGCATCATTTGAAAACTCATAATGTGCGGGTCAGTATTGTCCTGATAAAATGTGTGGCAACATTGTACGTGAAGTTTATAAGAATTTCCTGTTTGATATTGTTAACACATGTTCCTAACCCCACATCCCTGCCCAGGCAGACATAAAGTCTGTCCTAAAAAAAGGAAGGAAAGTGTGCTTGCCTTAATTTGCATTTATGCAGTAAACACTTATCAAGCAGGAAGGGAAAACAAAGGAAGTTCCAACAAGTGGAAAAACCCAGCAGGGAATAAATATCCTTCCACACATCATGTTTTGGCTCCTGGTTCTCAACTAGAAATGTTTTTTTCAAGAGGGGGACAAAACTACAAAAAGAAGGGACAAACACCCTAAGACACCTCTTTCTCTCTCCACACTCGAGGCAACAAAAGAAAGCAGTCGTTGGATTCTGAGGGAGGGGTTTGGCCAGTAATCTGCTGGAGCATGTGGTGAGAAACTTCGCTCCAATCTAATATTATTAAGTTAGGTATCAGTAAGTGTGTTATCCTTATTTTTCTTGTAACTGTTTCTGATTTCTATGCTTCATTACCTGTACTCACTTAAAATCCATCTCTTTGTAGTTAAATGAACTTGTTTCACTGTTTTATCTAATCCATTGTGTTTAAGCTGAAGTGTGTGGATAACTGTTTAAGATATTAA
The DNA here is from genome assembly GCF_026122565.2 of Emydura macquarii macquarii. NCBI lineage: Eukaryota > Metazoa > Chordata > Testudines > Chelidae > Emydura > Emydura macquarii. The sequence goes on from NW_027131527.1 coordinate 4,217,915, forward strand.
GCCATCACATTATTCCCTTAAAGGAACAATGGACTTTGTACTATTCGGGAGAGAGCTGGGTAGTACAGGATATTCAATTTTGGGGGACTATCCAGGACTGGGGGTGTATTGGAGTCACTCTGCAATATAATCAAGGCTGGTGAGAGCCAGGGTGTAGCTGAAAGGCTGTTTGTGAATGACCAAGATGGGAGTGGCTACAGCAAAGAATTGTAAGGCACCAAGGTTGCAGGACAGGGGTGATCCAGCCCTCCCTCATCAGTCTGGATTGTGCTCTGGTATGTCTCAGTGAGGTATAACTTTAAATGGACCAACTTCTGTTGGTGAGAGAGACAAGCTTTTGAACTCATACAGAGCTCTTCTTTGGTCTTGAGGAGAAGACAGTAGTCTTACATGCCACTTCAGGGGAACATTCTGTACATAACAGCTGGCAAACTCATCAGCTATGGTCTTGTTCAGTTGGTAACATTGTTGAATTCTCTAATGATTGTGGTATAGGTAGGTGGCAATGCTGAATATGTCAAACTTCTACAAACTCCAGAGGGCATCCCAACAAGCCTACCTGTCTCAGCAGTCATGTTAAGATTTTGTTGTTGTTTCCAGTGACCAAGAATGTGCTAGCTGCTTTATAATAGATTTGATTTAATGAACACTGTAGTCCTAGGTCCTGATCTTGCAATTAGTAGGGAACTAGTATGCAAATATGAGATAAACTTCTTACTGGGGCAGAAGACTTAGTTGATCCAGGCTAACAGGGACAACACTGAACAAAAATGCAGGTGCAGTGGAGGACAGAAGCAAAAGAGATCAGGGTCAATTAGTTGAAGTGCTGAATCCACATGGGGATGATCCTGTGTGCTCAAACTGTTGTAGTGGAAGGAGATAGCAATTGGAAAGAGCTTGATTCTGAAGCTTCTAGCTGATAAGTGTTCCAGATGGCCAGGAGTAATAAATAAGTAAATGACGACTGGCAATGGGGGAAGAAATGATTAAGATATTGAACTGTAGCACAGTTCAAAGTTTGTGTGAAACAAATGACCTTGTAGTCCTGAGTTTTGAAGTATCTTAAATAAAGTGACAGAGACAACGGGCCTAAGTCTTCCGTGCCTTGCTTCTTGTGTAGTCCTTTGTAACCAAGTGAAAAGGGTGCACCATATTATCAGATCAGAATTCTCCACTCACATAAGTGGTAGCATTTTACGTCTGCTTTGCACAGGTGGAAATGACTACACAAGGGAGCAAAGCAATAGAGACTCAGGCCTTGTGTAGGTGTTATAAGTAATCTGTAGCCTAACTAAATTTCAGTAAATTGTGTGCTCCTTTGCAGATATAACCTTGTCAATATTTTGTTCAGTCAGTATAAATATTTTCAATGTAATATCTTCTAAGGTAAAATTTGGTGCATTAATGTTACAAATATATTGTGAACTGTGTTACGGGGTCCTGGGTAAAAGCTATCAATTGTCAAAATTGCAGCTTTTGCTTTTAATGGGCCAGATCTTTCGCATAGAGCAGTAGTCAAGTACATACTTGTGTGGGAGGTGGTGGTGGTGGGGAATTTGGTGTTTTTTCAGGAAATCTGTATTTCTGACATTGATTCAACTGTTAACAACAGCATCCTCTGAAGAAGAGAAGTTTCACTATATTATCTTCATTGTGTGTTGCAAACTTGTTCACTACAAGGATGTGATGTTAATATTATAGCATATAAATCTTGGCTATTAAGTGTTGAGAATAAGAGGCTTGTGTAATAGCACAGACTTATGGAAGGAACATAACATATGTGAATGTCTACAAAAGGAAGAGTCAAATACTGCCTATGTTCTAGGTTATTGATTTAAGTGGAAGGAAGTCTGAGGCTTTCCATGGACCAAACCGTTTCTGCAGGCTTTCTTTCATAGTTGTGAATTTCTTCACTTATAAGAACTTTCAAGAATTGTATTCATTAACTAAAGGAATTATTTTCTATACTTTTGGTTAGTATATAACCAAATTCACAGATCTGTGAGATCTTGATGGATATAGCTCATGGGGTTGGTGATCTTGCAATATTTTCAGATAGTAGAATCTAAAGTTCTAAACTGAATCTATGAAATTATCCAACTAGCTAGCAACCTGCAGTTTCTTTAAAATGGTCTGATGTGAGGTGAACCAAATTGGGGGAGCATGACTAATGTAGGAGCTGTTTCTACCTGGTAGTGTTTGGAGTGATGGTATGATCTTAAATTTCCCTTATTAGAAAACCTTTGGGGGGGGATTTGGGAAACCAGACATTCCATAATTCTGCATTAATCCTAGGCTAAATCTGCTAATAGAAGCCAAGAACTTGTATAGAGGAATGGTGTCAGGAGGTTAAAAAATCTTTAAAAATTGCATTCTAATTTATAATAAATGAATTCTCTGCTAGAATAAGCTATAGTGAAAACATACAACAGAAGTAAATCTGGTGCTGTAGGGTGCTGTATGCAAAATTCAATTGGAACCATGTATAATATTGAAGGAAGAAAGAGATGCTTTCTGTCCACAAAGTTATAAATTAAGATTATGGGGATATGCCATCAGTAATCCAGCTATCAGCCATATGGTGCCTCAGTTTATAAAATTCTTTTATAGCTAATATTGGCACTTACTGGGCACATTTTCATATTTTCACAGTAATCAACAAAGCACTTTCCTGGGTTTATTTTAATACAAATAACTATATTAAGTGGAACAACAACAACAACTACTCCGTCATAACCAATTGGATCTTGATGCCAATAACCTTAGCAGACCATTCCTTAGGAATGGACTGTTGGTAATTACAGTGGGGCTAATTAAATAGAAATACTTTTCCTGTTTCTGCAGAAACACGATTGCTTCTGGTCCCTTTCCTAATCTTGTAAAAAAAGTCCCCTGACAAGTCTCATTATACAACCTTGTTAGAGGGGGAGGGGGGGAGAGAGAGAGAGAGAGAGAGAGAGAGAGAGAGAGAGAGTGTGTGTGTGTGTGTTAGGGAGAGAGGTTAACTTTAGTCAAGGATAGTGTCATGTGCTACAGTTGCTAGGGTTTTTTTCTTTTTCCCCTTTACTCTTGATTACTTTCATTATGTGTTCCTGTTGTTCTGCTGCCCAAAACAATAGATGTGAGATGAGCGATCCAGAGCCAGCAATTCATCTACTTTGGTTGGTTTTTATTTAATCTGTGATGGTTTATTGAATTTAATTATTTTTAAATTTTTACCTTAAGATGAGCAATGCTTGAGGGAGATAGTAACCCCGAAACAAGTGCCTTGTAGTCATGTTCGTGAATCATGCCATGTGTTAGTTCTTACTGTAGAATATTAGGGGGATGTATTCTCCTTTGGATTCGTGGAGGTTTTATACAAGGAGCTCCCTGCACATCAAGCAGACTATCTATCATAATATTAGCAACAACAATTTCATATATGGTAGCTTCTCACATACCACGGTGAGAATATGACTTTTAGCCTTCGAAACAACACGCTGTTGGAGAGATGTTGAATGACCCTCATGTGTTATAAGGCTGAACATTTGTATGACTTAACATATTAATATGAAGTAACATATTTATAAGTGTCAGACACTATGCTTATAGGTTCAAGGGATGGTCTGAAAAGGGAGTCAAGTAGCTTAGCAATACCAGTGACTAATAATGTGTTGTTTAATTGACTGAAAGTGCAACAGAGGGTCCAAACATTTGTGACCACCAAGGAATTCACATTTGTTGCTATATTACAAAGCATACTTACTGAAACCTTCATGGAAACACTGGGAGCAGAACACAGGCCCTTCCTTCTTGAGCCAAAGGGTGAGTCTCTAACTATTAGCTGTATATGTTTATGACCAACCATTGAATAGTTCTGGTTCCAGCCAATGGAAGTCTACTAACCATTCCCTTAAATTGTTTTAACAAAGCACATTACCTGAGCTTCAGGTTAGTGAGTGTTTCTGGGTTATGGCATGGTGCAAGAGAAAAATACAGGCAAAGCCGTTAGAAAAGCCACTTGCTTATTAGTTAAATACATTCAGTGTGGGGTTATTAAAGTGAAATATTTCTCACTTCTAGGTTAAAAGCTCTCCCCCACCCCTTTCTCTATCTCTATCTATCTCTATATAAAAAAATTTCCCACCACTGTGAATTAACTTTCTCTTGGGTGAATTCCCTATGTCACGTTTTACAAATCTGAAAAATGTTTTGTTTTGTGTTTTTGCTGAATATGTATTTGGTAAAAAATTGTGGAATGCCAGCTTTCAAAGTCAATGTGCAAAGTGAAAAATCTTTAGCTTTGCACAGCTCTGCTCAGAAGGGAAAAGTTCATAACAGATTTAATGGGGATTAATTTTATACTAGAGCTAGTACTGTAGCAAATCTATTTTCTTTCCGTATAAGGTTTTAATAAGAGGTAATATGGGATTATATCTTCTTCTATTTTCTGTCTTTCTGCGCTTATAGGCTTTCCAGACATAATTATGGAAGTATGTATTTTTATTAGCTGGGGACTGATCTAATGCACAATGAGGTCTATAATCTTCAGTGGATATTGTATCAGGCCTCTAATGCTTGACCGAGAATAGAGAGAATACTATATAAAACTCTGAATCCAGTCACTTATATAGAGTTTAACAGTAACATGTATTAAAAAGGACTCCAGAGCCACTTCTGATGTTTCAGGAAAGTAAATGTCTACCTAAAATCCAAAGAGCATATTATTTTATTTGATCTTGAGTATCTGAAAGTATGTACATACGTATACACCCCCCCCCCCCATGGGCATGTTTTTATAAATTGTCAGAACTTTATTGGCTTTCTTAAAATAATTACAATAATAGTAATTAAAACACTTTGCAAGGGGTAGAGAGAATGGGAGTACTGTATCTCTGACAAGGACAAGCAATGCTAGAGGAGAGAAATGCAAAATATATTAAAATAGCTATTTAAATGAAACCAGGTCTTTTTAGGTTTGACAAGGAGACTGGTCCTGGTGTCCTTTCTGCTACCACCTTTTCACTTTGGTATCAAGTTGATATAATTCCACCATGCAGTCAAGGCCCTTTGAAGTAAATAGGAGCTTTTCTACAGGCTTTAATAGGCCCTGAATCAAGCCCTGAATGATGATTTTGATGGATCTGTCCAATTTGTCATGATGATTTTATTCAGGGCTACTGTGTAGTGTCCACTCGTCTTTTAACAAGTGTGGCAATAGATAAGAGTATATAGATAAGAGTTAATTTAGAGAAACATAGATTGAGATAATGGAGTGTCAAGATCCAGGAGGTGGTTAACCTGTAGAAGGATTTAGAGTGTACTAATTGATGTATTTAAGGAGTTGAATCAAAAAATTGTAAACACTACATACAAAGAAAACATGGTTTGGGGGGGGGGAACAGGGGGAAATAGAACACAAAGTGTTTTTGGATGTGACTGGCTAAGTTTGTTGATTTCAGGTGCATGTTACCTGGTACATGATTTCTGAGTGATATCTGAGAAAATATGAGAAGTGCCCTAAAAGCAGACAAAGTAAAAATACTTTGCTAAACACAGTATTTCATGATGACAAGATGATACTTTTTAGCTTAATTGATTTAATTTTTAGAAAACATTTTATAGAGGAGGAATGTCTTTTTAGGTCCACTAGTCATTTTCAGTGAAATTCTAGGACTCAATCTTGCAGTCCACACTCTAATTAAAGTCCTTGGGAATTTTGCCTGAATGAGAGCTACGGACTCAGACCCTTAATTATTTGATGTAAAATCTATTTGATTTTTTAAAACTTGAATACCTGTTCTTTTGGGCCATCCATATTCATTGTGTGGTAATGTCATGATTTAGAGCAAATTTCATTCTAGGAATGAATTCTATGGCATGAGACTAGAGGGTTTTTACATTGGTATATTTTCCTATGAATGGCTTATGTCATGCTGCAGTTTGCCTGTTTTCCTTTAAGGAAATTGAAGGTACATATACACTACAAATGATGGCCTGATAGTAGCATTTGCAGGGGCTTCAGGGCAGGCTAGCTGCCCCAGTATGTACCCACGCTCTCCAGCAGCTTGTACTGCGGAGGCCAGCCAGCTCTGAAGCTCAGACTGCCACATGTTTGCTACTATTGTTACTCATCCTAGTTAGATTAAAGCTAGTGTGGGTGTGCCTGCCTGCACTACAGTCACACTTTATTTGCTGTGTAGATGTACCTTAAAGGGAAAGGTTTACAGGATAGTGTTCTTATGAGTTAATTATATATTGGAGCTAATGTGTATGAATCTCCCAAATTGTACTTCTCAAAGCTTCATTTTTTAATGGTTGGGACTCAGATTTATCCCTTCCACTCTTGTGTGTAGAGAGGATATTGCTCAGGCAGATCACCCCAGGGAACACAGGAGCTGACTTTTCAGAATTGTGCTCTGCTCCCAACACAGGAATCTGAAGAAATTCTTCCATGTGATTTTGGGAGGTAGGAGTGAGAGGATGCACTGTTGTGGAATTCTCCCCTGCAAAAGGGGAGAATATGAAGATGAATATTTGTTGCCACTACCTCCACCACAGACCTGCTTTTGAGAGAAGACTAGATAGAAACCTTGAAGGTTCAATGTCATGGAATTCCCTGCCCCATCCCTTATGCCCCCTTCAGATATTTTCTAATTGGTGCACTTTTTGCCCTAGTTCTGCAGAGAGCTGCTCCTCTTTCTTCCCTTTTATTTTTTGTGTCTCTCTCCTCTAAACCCCTTTAGGTTTTGTGGGGAGAACGTGATTTTTAGGCATGAAGACTTCTGGGAAGAAGAGTTAATGGAGAGCAGAAGTATGAAATCTACATTTATGTGCTGCAGTATCCTTGTTTATGTAGTCTCAAAGTTTTTCTCCGAGCATCACAGGTCTATTAGCCTTCAGTTATTTAAATAACAATTAATTGCCTATTTCATAGTGTGGCATAAAATTAATTTTCTTGCTGAGTGGAATAGTGTCTGTGAAGCCTGCCATCAAACTGAAGTTAGCTTTGTTCACAAACCACAGATAGAGATATGCACTTGATGCACAGCCCAGCTCTCCTGGCTTCCATATCTCTTTCTCCCCCCTCCCCAATGTAATGTTATACTCCTTTCTTTCGTATTTCCAAATACATACATACACAGCCCCTCAGTTTGCTCTGGTTCTTTAAGGGGGCTTTCTTCTCTGACTGCTTCAAGTGACTGCTTTCACTGCTCTCATTACTTGTGTATGTCCATACACATACGTGGTGCTTTGCGAATGCACAGAAAGCAAGGTCCCTGTTCCAAGCAGTTCACAGTGTAACTTGGGCCTGGTCTACACCTAAAACTTAGGCTGACCTAGCTATCTCGCTCAGGGATGTGAATTCACACCCCTGAGCAATGTAGTTAGGTTGACTTAAGCCCTGGTGTAGATACCATTAGGTTGATGGAAAAATTCCTCTGTTGACCTAGCTACTGCCTCTCGTGGGGGTGGATTTAGTATAGTGATGGGAGAAACAATTTCTGTAACAAATGTCTGTGCTACAGTAGTGACAGCACTGTAGACATAGCCTTAGATGTGCATGAGACACAGGGTCACAGTTAAAGCAGGGAAGGTGATGTATGTCCTTTGAGATCAGGGTTGGAAGCCTTCAACAAATATTTGTCTTTTTTTTAGGAGCAAAGGATGGGCACATTGTAGATGTGAAGTGAGAGGTTGATTCAAGTGTGGGGGCTGGCATGAAAGAAGGCACAAAGCTGAGAACAAGAATAGGAAACAAAAGTATATGTAGGAAATACTGGGGGGAGAAATTCACTGAGCAGCTCCCGAGATAGTGAAAGCATCACAGTGCCAACACGTAGAGGGACTATGCATACTCCATATAGGCCAGTGTGGAGGGACAACTCAAGGAGGGGGTTTGGCCACTTAAATTGCAATTACGCAGTTAGCAGCCATAAACTGTGTGTGGTTAAGGCCTTGTCTAGATACATAATTGTATTGGTTCAACAAACGGTATGGCTTTAAAAATTATTTAGACCCCTGTGTATCAATTCCTTGATATAAGCCAGGTTTAAATTGTGTCATCACAGGATTTGCACTGGTTTTTAAACTGATTTTAAGGTTAAAGGAGTATAACTTTGAATATAGGCAAGGCCTAAGCATTATCCTTACTCCTGCATGGGTCAGTGGTTAGAGTACACTCTGCTAACTTCCAAGCTTCCAAGACGGAGCCATCTTGCTCGCTTGTAATGCAGTGTGAGGTGGGGCAATTCATCCCCAGCACAAGTATTATGCACATGTTAGTGGATTAACCGGGGACTTCAATTTCCAGTGTTCCCATTGCATAGCTTTCATGGGCACTGAATTCAATGATAAAACGCAGAAAAAACACCTGAGAAGTATTTCTGAACAGTAAAGACTTGGAAGAGCTGTCATGGACATGCAGAGGAATAAAAACAAAAGGTGTTTTTTGTTTTCCTTCCTGGAAGATAGTTGGACTCGACTAATGGGTGTTTCCGTTCTCTGCCTGGTGTATTGTGGTGGTGGCAGGTGGGCAGAATCATATATAATGGCTGCTGCTTTTTTGTTAAGCAGAGTCCCATAGATATTCTGACCGTGAACATATGACTAGTTGTTCTATGGATAACAACAAATGTTTCCCCTACCACATATTTGAATTTTAATACACATCTGCTACTTCACCAAAAGTTGTTCATGTGCTGCTATATGTAATCCACAGAGTTGGGTTTTTGAAGCAAATGTTTCCTATAGGCCCTTGCTTTCATCTCCGAGTACCATAGGGTGTTTATAAAATGTCTGTATCAGTAACTTTTTTATGTGATGCTTTGTTTACATGATGCTGAATACAATAGCATCCAGATGTTTTATAATCCGACCATTTTTGTAGCAATTAGGAAACTTTTATTGAAACTACTTGGATGAAGACTGAGCCTCTGGCCTCTTGCACTTCTGTGCAAATTGTGGGTACACTGCACTTTGCAGGATCAGGCAGTAAGATTCCATCACCTGCCTGTGCAAAAATTTTATGACCATTAAATCAACCTTGCAGAGTCAACTAAACCCATGTTAAAGGGGCACTGCTAAATTTTAAAGAATTAATCTCTTCTGGGTTTTGAAGACTATTGAATAGAAACGGTGTCCAGGTGCAGACTCACAAATGATGCATGCCCGACATTGAAAACAAAACACTTGAAAATCCATTCCTCCTCATTTCTTTGCCAAGACCCCAGCACTGAATTCCATGCTGTCATTGTAAATGGCAACATTAATATCTAAAGCATAGCCAAGGCACTGTTTTGGCTTTCCAGCTATTAAAAAAAAATCTTAAAAATAGATACTACCAATAAAAACCCCTTTTGATATTCATCTTTAAGAGAATATAAATTATGAGGCTATCAAAATGGAAAAGATTACAGTTCAGGACTCACGCCCGCCTACCAGTAATATAAGTATCTTGTAAATGAGCTAAAATTTGGGCCACATTCTGATTTCAGGGCTTGATCAGCTCCTTTAGAATATAATGGAAGTGAAATCCTGACCTCCTTGAAGTTAATGGGAGTCTTGCCATCGGCTCCAAAGGGGCTAAGATTTCACCCTCTGAATCTTGTGAATATGACTTCTTTTAATGGGAGCAAGCTAAAGCTTTCAGTTTCCATGGTTTAAATCTAGACTTCAGTAGAATTACTTTGGTTTTACACCAGCGTAACTATCAAAATCTGTACCTAGCCCTCCACAATATACCACAGTAGCTTTAATATCTAAAGTAGTGCCCCATCGTGCCTAGATAGAGGCATATTTGTTCTCCATAAGGAAAAGGTGAAGGCATTTTTCATTCTTAAAGCCATTTTCATACTCCTTGTTAATAAAGATTCCTTTGACTCCAGAACTCGAATTTTGTATTTTTATAGAATTAGATTTTTTTTAAACTTAGAACTATTTTTTTACTTTGTAGCACTTTCAGGCTATGGGGTTTTTTTCGGTTTTTTTTTTGTGTGTGTGTTTTTGTTTTTTTAAATAAAGGGTTTCTTAATTAGAAGACTATGTATAATTGCAAGGAGACAGGTGGAGAGATTTCGTGTTTGGGTACTAATATGAATGATGGACAGTTTTACTTTAATTGTGAAATTTTGTCCTTTTGGTGAGCTTACTTAATCCTCTGTTGTAAAATAGCATTTTTGTTGTAACCTCCCTTCCCCCCTGGGTGCTTTTTAATATACAGCCCTAATTTACATAATGAGCACAACTACATTTAATTATGTCATCCCACAGATGAAACGTGTAATTACAGCATTACAGTGAGCAATGACATCTAAAAATCCATATGAAACTTGATGGGGGGGGGGGGAAATATACTGGTGACACACAGCAGATAAATTTTAAAACAGCAAAAGCAATTAGGGCCCTGTAGGAAGGCGCAGTGGCCTTCCTCTGAGCCTGGGCCCGCGGAAGGGCCTCAGGCACCCAATCAGACTCTAGACTTGCCGGCAGCCCAGTCTGCCCGGCAACCAGGCCGCTGGGCCCCGATAGGTCCTGCCGGGCGGCCAACCCGACAGCAGGGGGGCGGAGCCTTAGGGAGGGCGGCAGCCATAAAGAGCAGGCCCTGCAGCTCAGAAAGGGAAAGGCTGCTAGCGGAGACAGACGCACTGCCTCCCCGGCTGCAGCAAGGGGCCGAACCACGCCAGACCTCCGCCTCAGGTAACCCTCTCCTGGCCTTGCGGCCCCCGGCGACCCGCCTCTAAGGCCTGGGTTGGGCCTCCGGGCCCCCTGGACTGGCCGAAGCCTACAGGCCTGAAGCACTGGGCCCAGCCTCAGGCCCGCAGCGGCTGGGACGAGTCCCCTGAACCGGAGAGCTGGGAGTTCCGCCCAGAAGCCGGTCCGGACCTGGAGGAGCTGCCAGACGCCCAATCCCTAGAGGCAGGATCCGACCTGGAGGAGTTGCCGGAGGCTGAACTGTACCCCCAGCCCTGCGATCTGGAGGAGCTGCCCCTCGCTGAGGAGCTTCCCAGTCTGCCCCCCATGGACGCAGAAGGACTGACTGGCCTACCCCGTGCGGTGTACCCCGACGACCCAGAGGAACCGACAGACACAGGTACCGGGGAACCCGGGGAGGAAGGAGCCCAGGGACAGCCAGAGGCGTGGCTGTACTAGGGGTAACGCCCCGTCGGCGTGTTGCGGCAGGAGCCCCGCCGACTGAGTGGCAACAGCCGTGCCACTGCTAGGGCCCTGGGCTGGGACGCAGTGGAGTTGGGTGGGCCTGCGTCCCCCTACCCTCCCCCCTGATCCTTGCCAATCCCCAAAAGGGAAATAGCCTCTACCACCCGCTGGACTTGAGCCCACTGCTCCTTGCTCGCCCGTCCTGCCTGAGGGCCGGGGCGAAAGACTCCTTGCTCGCCCGTCCTGCCTGAGGGCCGGGGCGAAAGACTCCTTGCTCGCCCGCCCTTGCTCGCCCGCCCTGCCTGAGGGCCGGGGCGAAAGACTCCTTGCTCGCCCGCCCTGCCTGAGGGCCGGGGCGAAAGACTCCTTGCTCGCCCGCCCTGCCTGAGGGCCGGGGCGAAAGACTCCTTGCTCGCCCGCCCTGCCTGAGGGCCGGGGCGAAAGACTGAAAGACTAACATTCCCCTGTTGAGTAGGAAGGCGCAGTGGCCTTCCGCCGAGCCTGGGCCTGCGGAAGGACCGCCAGGACTGGACCGGGCAGGAGCCCATCCTACACGCCCAATCAATTGTTTTTTTGACACTGATTTCAGTGCAGATAGGATCAGAATTTGCCTTTTTAGTCCAGCAAAATGTTGGGGTGCTGGGTTTTTTTTCTGTTTGAATTTGAAAAAGTGAAAAGGTGTCTGAATCTTGTAATTTGGGTGAGGTAAGATTTGGGAAGGGGGGCTGTGCAGGGGGAAAAATAGAAATGATGCTTGCATTTCAGAGAATTTAAATAAAAACATGTTTGAGGACACAGTGGGCTATAGATATTCTCTATTACCTCTTTTTTAACACAAGCAGCTAGTCAAAAGTTTAGGACCCAGGGAATGATCCACTTGGGGGTAGAAAATGATGATGGAGACTGGTATTTTCTTTTATGCAATCTTGCTTATTTACAATGAATGTATAAAGAATTAGTACACACTGGTGACTAGATATCAAGGAGGTACAGAGCCAAACCAGCATTTGGTGACTATTAAAGGCATTTTGTGCTGCTAAGGATTGAATGGCTGCATCCAGCTGAAACTGACACATTTTAATAGGCCCATAGAATGAGTGTCAAAGGTGTTAAGTGGGATGCTCCAGGCACTTCCGTTATGTCATAATCACTTGTGGCCATTCTTGTTCTGAAACATGCCACCTGTGCATCTGTGAAACTTTCCACCCACCCACACACACACTTCTTTGAAGTAGAAAAAATAGAATAACGTCTCATGACTAGGACTCTGCTTTGAATAATTTTATTCAGGTAATTTTTCAATATTCCATGTTGAGGGCTAGTACTCTATATATTTTTGGCTCACTCAGTCTGAGTAATGTGCTGCTGGTCCTCCAAGCTAACACCTGAGACCCGATTTGTCCTCTTTACAGTGGTGTAAATCCACTGACTTCAGTGATTTTTATGCCTGGAATAAGTGAGAAGGGAATTGGGGCTATTTATAATGGAAAATATTCAGTGCAGGCTGTCCTGAGTCCTTTATGACAAAGCACGGTGGGCAAGAGATGGGGGGAAATCCTGACTTTTGGAATATCAGGGTGAAAAATGCCAGAAGTTCTAACTATCCAGTGTTGGTTTAAAATCCTTTTTAAAAAACAATGACAGTTGCTTGCAGTCTTCTAAAGGAAGCAGAACTGGCCCAATTCCACCTTCTAACAACCCCTCTTCTGTTGCCTCCTGAGAGCTTCTTTTGCCTCATAAATGCAAGGTCAAAGCTTGATCTCATAGTGAGTTATCTTGTGACAGATAATCTTGTTCACAGGACTGTCTTTCTGCAGCACAGCCTTGTCAATAACCCCCTCTTTGAAGAATACTTCCTGTGATTCATTTTGCAGTTGCCACCCAGTTACATATAAATGGGCTTTCTCAGGCAGATGCTGGTTGTGCTAAATCCCACAGCAGTTAGAATACATAATAACTGAGCAAAGGTGGACTCTTCAAAAATAGACGGGATTTGTTGAATTTATTTATTTATTTTATTTGCTAATAGTCACAAAGGAAAAATGCCACACAAGGGTTTTACCTCGCTCTTCCCCTTCTCCACTCCAATCATCCCCTAGTAACTGACTTGGGCTATGTGCCAGCTGGCAGTTGGCATTTTTCAACTGTACACATGAAGTGAAACCTCCTGAATATTTTCAAATATGGACTTGATTTCATACATTGCTGTAGTAGGAGGAATATGATATGAGGCCATCGTCCATCACCATGTGCAAGCTATATGTATCAACTTCCTCTATGACAACTTCAGGATAAACTGGGAGCCTGTCTCTATCTCTTCCGAGTAGATTAGATCATAAAGAGCTTGGTGGGGGCAGGGGGATGAGGGAAAGGAGAGGGAGAGAGAGCTCAAGGCACACGCAGAACCTTATTTTCCTGTACAGTTATAAAATTATGGTTCAAAGTAATCTTCTAACAGATCAGGTTGAAAGCCTTTTGTTTGACCAAAATACCACAATGGGGAACAAATGATAGACACATTTAACTCCACAGATGTAATTAGATAAAACACACTGCTAGAGCATATGTTTTAAGACATGCAGCTGAGTTTTATTTTGTGAGAAATGTAAATTGGATTCACAGACCCAAGTGATCCAAGATTGATGTTTGAAATATCTGGGTTTGGTCTGGTGTATTTCCATTGTTTCTATGAAGATTTGACAAAACTTTTCTTTTAACCGTTCTTGGGAGACATTGATGACTGAACAGCTCTTAGATATTTAATGCTGGCTGCAAATTAGTCAGCCAAGTGAGTCTGGTTTAAAACATATATACACCCTTCGCGATTAAGAGGATTGTGTAGGGGAGGGAAAAGCTTTCCTCAATGAGTATAAGTATGAATGTGTAGACTGCTGTACATTTCCTCCCCCACACCTTAAACGGAGCACAGGACTCAGAGGAAGCTGCCACTGAATTGCTGTGTAAACTTCAGCATATTATTTAACTCTTCTGTGTCTGTTCTTAATGGATGAATGTAAGCTTCCTAACAGAGGGGTGCTTGTGGGAATTGTTTTCAGAACATCAGGATGTTCAGATGCAGTGTGCTAGGGAACACCAAGGAGAGTGAGTGATTTGATTAATTATTGATTAGACTATATACTCCATGCCAGGGAGTAGGAAGAGTAACAGTGTTTCTTATACCACTTGACAAGCTATCCAGGCCTGGGGCCAGGCACACAGGAGTAAACAGCACAGCTACACCCCTACTTACTCCCTGAAGTAGGTGGGTGGGGAGTCGGAGGGAATGAGGCCCAATCCTTGGGTATTTCCTCCCGTCTCTTACTCAGTTCACGGCTCAGTGCAGCTGAGCTTGCGAATGGGGTATCATAACAATTCCCTCCCTGCTTCTTCTTGCTGCAAGAGGCAGAGACTATGACTCAAGGATGTCTCTGCATTCTAGTGTATCCCATGCCTTATTCTGGGATTGTGCAGGTTCTGCACCACCCATTGCTCAGGGCTGTGCTTAGAGTGAAAATCTAGCCCATAGAAATTTGTTTAAAAAAAAAAAAAAAAAAAAAAAAAAAAAATTGAGACAATTAAGCTCCAGTATTATCTATGTGCTGTTCCCTAATTCTTTATCATGAAGATTTGCAGGAAAGCAGAATTTCTCTTTCTTAAGAATTAATCTGCACCATTTGTTTATTCCTATCTCAAATCACAAATTGAAGGTTATGATACCTGAACTGGCAGTTGTGGAACTTTTGATACCCTTACAAACAAGAAGTTGTTCTTCTTTCAGATGGGTAATAAACTTAAGTGAGCCGATGAATACTCAAGGAAACCAAGATCTGGTGTTCATGTAAGTCTCTCCAGTAACATACAACGATAGAGAGGAGAGAGAGAGACTATTAGAACTAGGTGAACTCTCCAGAATGAACACACCTAAACATCTGCAGGAGTAAAAACCCTTACATTTACTGTGCTGTTTATGGCTTTGTTTCTTTTTGAACCCATTTATACCAAAGATTTTACATTTACTTGCAAGAATGCTCATTGGAAGTGAAAGTCTCTTGAATTTATCTTAGTTCATGCAAAGGTTCATGGTAGAAGTGATTTCATGTTTGTTTTGAAATCTTTAATTACAAGAAGGGAAATCAAAGCTTAAATCATCCAATGAAGGAATAGAAAGAATGCCAACAGTGAAAGGGGAAAACTTTCTGAATAACCTGAGGCTGATGTAACTTCACATAGTTTTAAATTAAAACTTATACTGATGTTTACAAATGTCTTTTTTTGTTTTGTTTTTGTTTTGCAGGGAAGTCTCAAATATTTGTTGGATAACTTATTCATTAGAAATAGTTCACTCAGCTGTAAATAATATAATTAATAAAGACTTTTTCCTATGTAGTACATCTTTCAAAGTCTTATAATGTGAAAGGGTGCAAAATTCATGTGTACAGTGACAAAAAGCATATTACAGGTTCTGTTTTAGCTCTTTAATATTGAAAAATAATCCACTTACTTAGACATTCAGAAAAGGGAAAGGGAGTATATAAGATGTGAGAAGGTATAATGTATATTTTCAGTTGGTTTGCAGGTCTTTGAAAATGACATTTCTCTGAGGGGATGTTTGGAACGTCTCCCTCTTGTAGCTGCTATATTTTGTGTTCCAAGTGGCAGTACATTACTTCCCTGACTTGATGTGATATTGACAGTCTATCATGCTATTTCCCGGGAGACCATGACAGGTTACTTTGTAAGAAAGATGTGCCCTGGTGTTGGGTGATAATGTAAAGCTACGTTATTTATATTCAGTGACAAGTATGTGAGCACCAGGCTCTCAGACCAGATGCAGTACTTGAATTTGGGTTCACTGGTGGTTTAAGGGAGGCTATAGGTCAAGCATGGCCCAGTCATGGTTCATCATGGAAGAAGGTAATTCTGGGGGTTGTAGTCTCTAGAAAGAAACTGAGAATTATAGGTTGCTTCAAGGCATGCTGTAAGGAGTGCGAGGAATAGAAGAGCAGCCTTATCTCAGAAGAAAAGGAGACCACGAAGAGGTGGATCAGGGTGTAGTGCTACTCCAAGAATGTTGTGGAAAGAGTCCAGAAGAGGCTGTGAAATGGCCTCGGGAGAGGCAAGAGTCTGTTTATCCCTGCATCAACAGGATGGAAGATCTTCAGTCTCCCCAGGACAGACAAACATTTTGTGTTTTGATTGAGACTCCTTTGGTTGACACAGGAGGACAGGAATTTTGCTCTGGCTAGAGGGCAAATCTTCTGTGCTCTTCCCCCCTCAATCCAACTTTTAAATCTGTCTTATTACAGGAGGGAGAGTGCAGATCAGAAAGGAAATCGAGGCACAGCTCCAAAGGGTAAACCAAGACTCCTGCACATCCAACTCCAGAGAGTAAGAACCTACCATGCTAGAGAACAGATTAGGAATGTTGAGAAGCAAAGTGGATAGTTAGTATAAACTGTGATGTTAGCCAACACAGCCATATCAGCTAGTGCAGGACAAAGTCCTCTAAACCACTGCTTCTATTAGTGAGATGAGAACCTCATCGCACTTATTCAATGAGGGGTTGGTGAAGGTGAAGTATGTTAGTCAAGTTCGTCTTTCTGCTGATCTTACTACTAAGATTGAACCTGCCATGAAATAGTGTTCCCTAGTCAAACTGTATTAAGAGATTCCCCCTCCCCCCACCACACACACACAGATGTACTGTGCTCTTAAGATTGCTCGGCTGGCTGCTAAAAGACTTGATATTAACTACTCCAATGTGTTTGCTCCTTAAATCAGCTAGAACCTGGTCCCAAGCCCACTGAAGTCTGTGGAAGAAGAACTTCCACTGACTTAGCTGAAGTTTGGAGCTGGGCCTTAAAGAACCCCTCAACTCTTCAGCTGTCTTTTTTTTAGACATGCCAGACTAGTATAAAACGCTGTTAAGTGTTACATTTGAGTGAAAGAAAGCTGGACTGAAATATGCCAAGGATGATAAAATTCTGAGGCATTATGGCTTGTCAGGTATGTAATACCAAGAACTGAATATAATCAAATGTCCAACATAGGAAAATGTTAATGTTTCAGATCAAGTGGCAGTCTCAAAATCCAGGTACAAAAATAAAACAAACTGCAAGTTGAAACAGGAGGAATTTAAAGAAAAGCTATTACATCACAGAGAAACTTTCATATGCAAATCTGTCTTCTGCATCTCCTTGAACTTAAATTAGTCATGAATGCCTTCAACGCACCATCTTATAATAATTTCATCTCTCCTTGAACAGGTGCTGACAATTTACTTTGTGTTAGGGATAGCATAATGAACTATATACGTTGTCCTACATCTTATTCACTGTGTGACCTTGAGAAAGTGGCTTCAGTTCTCTGTTTTCAGTTTTCCTATCTGCAAAAGGGCAAACAACTCCCTTATTGGGGTGTTTCTTGTGGAAATAATAACCTCTGAATGCATCTTTGGGAAACATTCTCAATTCTTTGTGTAAAAAGCAATACAGTGTATCACATTTTAAAAATCTATTCTTACTCATCCTTAGTTTTTGTGCTCTAGACCAGCGGTTCTCAACCTTTTTTTCCGGAGTACCACTTGACCTGACTGTACCTGACCTGAGTACCACTCGGGGAAAAAAAAGGGGGGGGACTTTTGGCGGCGGCGGGGTTTCGTGGCGGGGCAGGACTTGCGGCGGGGTTTCGCGGCGGGAACAATGCCTTCTGCTGTTTGCCCCTTTTCGGCGGCAGGGTTTCGCGAGGGTGGGTGGGAGGGCACTTTTGGCATCCTGGAATAGCTCACGTACCACCCAGCCTTCTATGGCGTACCACCGGTTGAGAACCTCTGCTCTAGACAATTGCTCCTCCTGTTCCTTGTTATGATGGATTGTGATGATTTAAAGCTAACAAATTTTTCACCATGACAGGGTACACTTGGTGATCTGTGCACATAAAATGGGGTCTATCTATTGGGGTCTTTAGATAATTATATATATGGTGGAAGTATTTACCCCAGGCAAAGCTAATATTAAATAAAATTACTGTCAGTCAGTTTTCAGGCACTTCTACAATATGCGGAGCTGTTATGATTGGGTCATGTATCCTTGTTTATTGATGTCAAATTCTGATGTATTGTGTGAATAAACTGAAAGAAAAATATTAAATATCTATTATTAAACATCTAAACTTCAGTGGACTATGAAAGAGTATCTAAGGGTAAAATGCATTATTTGAAGTAAATATACCTGCTCACATAAGTGTATGTGAAATCCAGTAGCGAGTTGTCATGCATCCCCCTCCTCCCCAGTTGTAATGCTAGAGAACACTGGATAATACCTGGAGAGAATTATGTTTTTAGACAAACAAACTCCCTTCTTGTTTGAAGGACATATTAAGATGAATCAAATAGGTTGAGCATAGCTTCAAATAACAAATATTGACTAGCAGAGGTGCCATGCTATTCAAGATGTAGCTTTGGAACCTGAAGTTTTGATCCATTCATGTTGGGATAAGTGGAGACAAATACCAACACATTACCAAATGATGTTTTTTGAATCACTTTCATTTAAAATTTACTTTTGTAAATGAGTACAATACTGAAATAGGCCAAAATCAAAGTTAGGATTAAACATCATAAAAAAAATATCCCCACGAATTGGGATCCTCTTGAGCTACTTGGGGCCCTAAGCAATTGCTTAGTCCGCTTATGTCTAGTGCCACCGCTGGAGTTACCATCTAAGGTAAATATTACCCTGCAGCCTGTGCATCAATGGGGACATAGAAACTTCTACTGACTGTAACGCAGGGTACTGCACAATTCTGCACAATTGCTTCCCTCTTCTGTCACTCATAAAAATATGCTTCAGGACAGCACTGACTAAAGAAAGACTATTACCCAAAGGTTTGGTGACCCGTGTAGAGTATCGTACACTGGATTGGCACCACTTTTTGGAATTCGTATTATTTTAAATGAAGGGATAAATATCTGAAAGGATAAGACCCACATCCATGATAACAGCCTCATTACTGACAATGCAAAACTCTGAAATAGTTAAATATTGTAGAGAGATGAGAGCTCATTGTAAGATCAGGGCCCAAGGCATTTCAGGCTTTTGTGGCTGTTTGCTGTACCCTTAGCTGTGTGGTTTTCATCATATTATACAGGGAGCATAGCATCACAACACCTGATAACACCATGACTGGGAGATGCCCAATGAAATTCCTGCTCAGAATGCTAAAAATGCAGAACATCCTTCATTGTGGTTATAAGTACATATGGTGGTTATATGTGGTTATAACTAAATCTTGCACTTTATAGAATAAGATATACAGTTTTTTAAAACCAGTTTTTTTTTGTAAGTAAATTTTAATGCTCATGAAAAGTGAGTGAGTGATCACTCTCATTAGAGCTAGAAATAAAGCATGCACTGTACAACCTTCCTTTTTTTACTGTTCTCTCAATGCATCTTATTCATGAGTTTATTCACAATTCAGTATTCCAGTCCTGGGCTTTTATGGAGCCAAGATTGCATGTGACTAGTGGTTTTGTGATGTAGCCAAGTGATATCTGATCCTGCAGTCTTGAACATCCACTGAATCAATGAGAGTTCCATCAAGTTTTATCTTCAGATGGATTTGCAGGATCAAGCCCACAGGGGCTAAGCTTAGCTTGAGGTTGCTTAGCTACCTTTAAAAAAAATTCTGCTGGGTAGAACAGGACTAATATCCAGATGTGAAAGGCCATTGCTGTTCTGCTGTGCCACCTATCTACCCCTTGCTTTTTAAAAAGGATAAATATATTGTAGGGGTGTGCAAAGATGAGGCCATATTGGTGTTTGTTTTACAGAGCACAGGGACATTTCTATCCTAAAGACACTTTCCCAATAATATTAAATTGCATGTTTCAATCAAAGCTGAAGTGGGGGAGATTTCCAAACTTGAATACCAGGGATCTTTTATTATTATCTCCATCTGGTAGACCAGTAGGGCTACTCTAAAGCTGGAGATTGGTTCACAGGATACTTAAACTGATCCAAGAAGAAGAAAGAGTGAGTGAGAGATTGAATATAGGAGATGAGTGGGGCCCTTCTAGTCAACTGGCTGACTCTTCTTATTTATTGGGCAAATCGTTAAAATGTCAGAGAAGCCTAGCTCAAAAGATCATGCAGCAGAGCCCTGTCCGGAGAAGTTAAGGGAGCTTGCTTGTGAGTGTTTCGTTCTCATTATAGTACAGTTTCTCTTCAGTTGCTCAAGCAAGCTTTTATGTTGGTATATTCCTTCCACACAATGTAACAGTATTCTTAATAATGTCAAACCTAAGCTGTGGTGCATTACCATTAACTGGGCAGTGTTTTTTCTGTTTTAATTATGCATCATATCCTAAACTATTGACATGAAAATGGAGGTTCAAATAAAAACGAATTTAAGAGAAACTAAAACAATAAGCATGCCTTTAAAGCCAGAGATGAAGCTTTGTTTCAACAAAAATCTTTACTGCATACCACAGTAGACATTCATAAATATCTAGCATATGCCACATCACAGCATAACAGAATATTCAAACTAGCTTTCATAATTTTTTGCTAGAAAATGTCATAGACCAGCAGACTTACTTCAAAAGCTACATTTTTCACTCATTTTTGTTCAGCAGATTTACTGGGTGACATATAATCTTCAGATTCTCAATGCAATTTCTAACTACTATTCAGTTTCATGAGAAGCAATTGGGCTGCATTTTCAGGTTGACACTAAGGTAGCTGGGCGATGTGCATTGCCAAGAAAGTGACTTTCTGTATAATAACTACTCTCCCTTCCATAGATCCGAAGGTTGTGTGAGTGTTGTAAATTTGGCTTGTCTCTTTTGAAGCAGCTACATTTTCTCTGCGATAGAGAATTGCTACTAGCCCATTAGACTATTTCCTGACTCTTTTATGTGGTGGTAATGTGCATGATTCTTAACTTTTTTTGTCGGGTGAACAGGAGATTAAATTCATTTTCACTTAAATAACAGTCGGATCTGCATGAAAACAATGTTAATCTTGAGAGATTTGCCCCTTTTAAGTTCTAACCCAACACATATTACTGCTCTGGGATCTTATTGATAAGATTTGGCAATTTACTGAAGTCAGACTTGAGTTATAAACCTAGTATATAATGTACTAGTGTATGGTCACCTTTAGGACACTTTTTTGCTTGTACCTTACCTGGCTTTTGGTACTGCACTTTTCAGGTCTCTGGAACATCTCTAAGCATTTTAACATCTCTGATGTCAAAGGCCAACACAGCTAGACTCTAAGTTGTATAATGTCTATTTACTGAAATATTAACATAGCAATTAGCTTGGGGTGAGGGCAGACTGCAAAGACCAGAAGTCTAGTTTCTGATCAGTTTGAAAAATATGTTTCTTTGTTCTATCCCACATCTTTTCTTGGTACTCATTCCTTTTCTAAGTGCGGCACTAATCTTTGATAACAGAAGCTGTTTGGACGTGTATGGATGTGAATGATCTCACCCTATGTTCTCTCAATAGATAGTGGGTTCCATGAGGGGATTTGCCTCCAGAAATGGTTGTGTTTGATTTGAAAACATCAGTGGTACAGAATTCAACTCCCTCACCCCCTCTGGATTTTACTGTATGGAGCACTAGTACTGAAAAATTAGAAGCTCTATGGATACCAGAATAGAGGAATGGGTGTTGATCTACTAGTCTGTCACCTTTAGAGACATAGCTTCAAAGTATAAAAAGATAATCTTCAACTTGTGTCCATTGAGCTGGCGCCGCAATGGTAGCTGGCTTGTCCTCCAATTCCCCTGTAGGATTGCTCTAAATTATGCTAGTTGAAATTGGCCATTAGGGATTGTTTGCCATGATAGGATTTGATGGAGTGAATTGCACTCCACCTTTGGCCCCAACCCTTCCTTCCATCTCCAGACAGGCTTTACTCCAGTACAGGATTCCCTAATGCTGGAAGAAACCTTAACTGACCTGTCAGGGCAGCGTTAAAGTAATGTTGTGCTCCTGGAGTACAAAGTGGATTTAGAGGATCTGACTCATTAACTGCTTTCATTGGTTTGGACTCAGCATAGTGGTGCCAATGATGTATTGTTCAGGCTTCACTCTCACATGCAGAACCATGCAAAATAAATATTTCTGTACTTCAACACTTCAGCAAACTTCAACTTCTGAACACGTGATCCTAGGCAAGACTAGATCAGTTCTGCAGAGAAAACTTTCTACAAAAATAGCATTTTGTCAGAAAAGACTCATTTTCTGCCTTTAAATACTGTCTTTGGCTTTAAGTAGGATGAGAACAAAAATATTTTGCTTTTGTCTTGTGCTGAAGTCCAGGAGAACAAATTTCTGCTTCTACCAACCTTGCACAGAGATCTACACACCAGTTGTTGCTGCGCCTCAAGCCTGACCTTTAATAATGCCCTCTGCTGGTGTGCTTTTGTGTGGGTAATGTTGAACAGTGTCAGCTAATCGCATCAAATGTTGCGAGTTATATGATGCTTTTGTGATGTGAACAAAAGGGGGCAAGAATTATCTCCAAACTCATTTTAACTGAGGATTTGAACCCATTTTGATCTAACTGCTTTGCTGAGTTCCCTTTGTAAATATACTTTCAGGAGCATTGGATTTTACAGAACTTTTAGAGTAACTTGAAACTGGTTTGATTTTTAGGATAGGTTCTCAGTGGTGGCAGATGACAGAACTAGGAGCAATGGTCTCAAGTTGCAGGGAGGGAGGTCTAGGTTGGACATTAGGAAAATTTTTCACCAGGAGGGTGGTGAAGCACTGAAATGGGTTACCTAGGGAGGTGGTGGAATCTCCATCTTTAGAGGTTTTTAAGCTGCGGCTTGACAAAACCCTCGCTGGGGTTATTTAGCTGAGGTTAGTCTTGCTCTGAGCAGGGGGTTGGACTAGATGACCTCCTGAGATCCCTTCCAACTCTTTGATTCTATGATTCTAAGAAAAAGTAATGTAGAAATACTCCCAGTGAATTCAGCATTCTTAATTGGTAAACAACAGAGCTGTAACATTTTTATTTTGATTATATTCACTAACTGAGTAATTATCATTTTAATTGATATATATGAACAGGTGTTTATACTGAAAGCAGTTTCAAACTGGGATGTGTTATGCTTAAAAAGTAGCTTGGGTGGTTGTTCTCCTTAGCCAAACAGATGGCTGGACGTTTGCTTACCAATTTTATGAGGAGAGGATTATAATCCAGCAATATTTTACATAGTGTGAAATATTTATAAATCAATAAAAGATGAAATTTATGCTTTATAATAGTGGAGAGTAAAAGCACACAGCATGCTGGGGAATGGCATATCACTGATAAATATCAAACTACTCTTGTAATTAACTCTTCTGGAGGGTTTATTTTCAAGTGCAATGAGGCTAGAACATTGTCATGCTCAGGAGAATGCAGAAGCAGACCTTATCTTGACTGATGGATTTTAGTACCTAGCCTTGGGCACCTTGCATTTATCTATTTCATTCTGTTTTAGTGCCTTTTTTTTAAATGGACATGGGCTTCCAAAAAGGAGCTCTTCCCTCTCCGGCTGCATGTCAATGGGGCCCATGCTAAACAGTTGACTTGTGTGCTTTGGCCTGGCTGAAGATGAGGTTGTCTGGGGCGCCCAAGACCCTTAACTCTTGGCTACTATTTGTCTCAAAATCCCATCCTTTCCTCACAGAAACGTAACCCACTACTGCACTGTAGCAGTGTTGCTCCATTTGTGAGTGGGGATTGATGAGCCCTCTCATCAAAGTCAGGGTGTCATGGGCGTGGATGCCAAAGGGAGGTAGGCACTGTGACGCCGAGCGTCACAGTCCTTAATTTTTAGGTGCCCAGAAAATTGATGGAATTAGCAAAGTTGGAGTTAAAAACACCAAGACTCCCTATACAGTGCAAGAGGAGAGACAGGTGCCTTGGAATGCAATTCACAAAAGTCAGCTTGCTGGGCAGTGAGCTGTCTAAGGTAGCTAATGGGAGAGGCTGAGTGGAGTGTATGCTAAGCTCTGTCCCTCTCACAGAGGGAGACATCAGGAGCTCTCTTAGAAGTTAGGGCGTATGCTCTTTTTGGGTTGGGGCAGAGGAGGAGTACCTCCTTTTATCCCAGCAGTCAGGGCATTCAGGATGTGGGGGACCTATTGGTTCAAGTACCCACTTCCCTTGAGCCAGAGAAGGGATTTTACCAGGGATCTTTTCAAACCTCTGAGCTGTGGGATGTTCTGATGTTGGGTTCCCTCAATCTTTCCTGTTGAAGCTGTTCCACTGTGGATCAATAACAGTCATTGGCTAGAGAGAACGAGTGCATAAGCATGAGAATGACTCTGTAACCAGGTGGTTAGAGCCATTACCTGGGAAGTGGGAGACCCATATCCAGCCCCCCTGCTCCAGTGACTCTTTTTCTTTATCCAGAGTGCAACAACTTCAATAGAAGAGACTGAGGGGAGCCCCCCATCAGAATATTCCATAGCCCAGTGGTTAGAGCATTCACCTCAGAGGTGGTAGAGCCCTGTTCCAATCCTTTTTCCCCCTCAGACCCAGGGAAGAGTTGAACCACAGGTCTCCAACATCCTGGGTGAGGGTCCTAACCACTGACTCATTGTTATAAGGGAGGAGGAGCTGTGGCTGGTGTGGCAGTAGCATGTGAACTCATCTGAGGGGCCCGATCCAGAAGTTGCCCTCTGAGCCTGCCTAACAGATCAGGCCCTGCACGTGACTTAAGTGGCCAAATGCCTGTCTTCCCTTGGTTTGTGAATTGCTCTAGGGCTTAAGTGTGAGATAGGAACCTAGGCACCGAGAGGGGGAGGAAGCAGTGCACATACCCAGAGGCAGAAATGTAGGCACCTGAGGAACTTTTACTGAAAAAATGTAAGCGTCGAGCAACTTTGGGCACTTAAGTGAAAGTCTTGTGAATCTCTTTGGAGCCTAAAACTGGCACTTAGATTTACAAAAGTACTTGGGCACCTAGGCCATAAACTTTAAGCCATAAAGAACCTTCCAATCGTCTAGTTTGAGCTCCTGTATATCACAGGTCACCAACACCACCTAGCACCAGCACACTAAACCCAACAACTGAAATTAGACCACAGTATTGCAGCCCTCAGGAGACTCACCTGTTGTCAGCCTGTGCGTCATAATAGGTGGGACAGACATGCACCAGTGCCTGAGTCTTCTGCAATGGCAGGGAATTGATTCAGGTGTGGTGATGACTTTTGCAGTACTACTGACCCAATGAATAACTCCTTCCATTGGATACCCTTTAATTCCATCTCCTTGCATGCAAATACACTGTGCTACATCAACTGCACTTGTTCTTTAGTCTTGTGTGTAAAGAGCAGTTGATTCAGTACTTGAGGGAATTTTGGAGACCAGGGAGTGAGAATTAGCCTGCTCCATTTTGTGTTTCTCTTATCTTGTTCTGAATTATCAGGGATATATTAGCTCAAAATCAGGCCTTTTGTTTCCAGGCAAAGTTACATTGGTTTTATTCTCCTTTGTCTTCAGTGGAGCTCCTCCTGATTTACACCAGCAGTAGACTGATCAGAATCACGTCCAGGATCTCTGCTTTTTGTGGCCAAATTACACTGTATCAAAGGTAAATTTATCACTGATTTGAGGGCAAAGTTTAGCCCTTTTATCAGTTTCTAGTACTAATTTCCCCACTTGAATTCATCCAGTGTATTTGCCATTGCAATCATTTCCAGAAGAAATGACTGCAATATCCAAAACAGGAGTTAGACTTTTTAGGTGGGGAAAGAGCAGCTGGAGCTCTTAAGAAATGTAGGAGTTCTCAAGAAAGAAAATGTACATTGCGTTTGTAAATGTCCCTGGTAATGAAATGCTGAGGAAGAAAATAAATAAATATATAAATAAAGGCCAAATGCCCTATGAAATACATCATGTAAACGATGTTTGCTTCAAAATCTTCTGAGACATCTAATTTTTTTAAAGCTGCAGTATCCTTGTTAGATTTGAATTACTTAAATAACCCTATGACCAATAAGGTGGGGGCAAAGTTGCAGGTATGGCTTAAACTTGGCACCAGAGTGTGAATTTTTAGCTGGGCCACTGATACCTATCTTAGTTCTATATCTTCCCATTAGTGAAAGTGGCACTCAGTGCCATGCTCTGGCTGTCAGGCTGCTCAATATAATCTTGTTGTTCTCCTTTGCGTTCTGCTGTCTACATGACCAATTTATGTTGGTATAACCACGTTGCTCAGGGGTGTGGAAAATCTGACTTAATGTACTGACTTAATCAGTAGACAGGACTTTGTTGATGGGAGGGCTTCTCCTGTTGACATAGTTACTCCCTCTATGGGAGGTAGAGTTACCTATGCCAACAGGAGAAGCTCTCCTGTTGGCGCAGGTAGAATCTTCACTAAGCACTACAGTGGCGCAGTTGTAGAGCTGTCTGTGTAGACAAGCCCTTATGGAATGTGTAATATATTCTGGAGCACTTGCACCAGGTAGTTGCTTTGTCTGGAATAGATACTTTGTTAAATAAGCAGCTGTGAATGTGCCAGGGGATTGGGTGAAGATACATTTATTTTAACATGAATTTACATTCTCTCTTTGTTGAGTTGGTGCAATGTCCCAACTGGTACAGGCTCCAATACAGCAACGTGCCTGTACAGCAATGTTTTCAGAAAGCCTGTGTTCTTGCTCAGACTTTGCAGCTGAGACTCAGAATTCTTTTACTTCAGCCAGATTGCAGTGCATACTCATAGTGCATCTAAAATACGTCCACCTCCCCCTCAGCAACTTGGTGCCAAGAAATAGGGCACTTTCATGTTAGCCACTAATGCAAAAGCATTATTGGTTCTGAGCAGGATTCCTCCTGGACTGACGGTGCCAAGGGGTTAAGAGCAGTAAATCACACCAACACATTTTCTTATGTTTTAGCTGTAATAAAAAGGAGGTTTTATGTCCTGCACTCAGAAGAAAAGGCAAAAGCAAATGCTAAAAATGAGTTGTTTCAGTCAAAATATGACTAACAGTCCATTTTTCTAAAACTCGGTAACAAATCATTCTGTCAACAAACTGAAAGAACTTGGCCTTCTAAAGGGGATGATTGCCATGGTAACAATATAACAGATACTTGATTTTTCCCCAACCCTTTATTCATGTCATAAACAGAGTAGGAGGCCATTCTTCTTGTATTGGAGGAGGAGGAATATTTTCATGAAGGCTTGTTTCCTATTGCAAGGTCTTCACCGTCTTTGCATGTGGCAGGGAAAGAGCTGATAGGGCATATGATCGTACAGTATATGTGTCTATGTGTAGAGAGACTTAGTGAGGTAAGAGGTGGGACCAATTCTGTAAAGCATTTAAACAGTCCATAATGATTTATGAATTGCTGTGGGGAAAACATCGTGGAACTTCTATGTACAAGTGCTGAAAGATAAAAGCCAACTTTCTGCAAAGCTGGTAATCTTTATTTCCCATGGTGAATTTATCATCTTTCAAGGGCCCAAAGCTAATAAACACACACCTGGCTTCTTGAGTCATAATTTGTGTACTGAAGCCTCTCAATGCTAAGCTACTGCACTAGAGTGGGGGAGGTTATTTACCATTAATCTTCTTTTTGCTTGCATTTAGCATCTCCTTGCATTTCATCTGCAACTCTGATGGGCCATCTGTAGCAGTGAGATATGGGTAAGGGAGGGCAAGATCAGTAATATGTACCAGTGATGCCACTCTTTTATAACTTTGGTCCTCTTGGAAAATCCATAAAGTGTAGGCTAGGGAAGCCAATTCAGGTGGGTGGTGGATCTGCAGCAGAACACGTCAAATCCAACAGACACTTTAGAATAATTTGGATTTGGCTCTGAAAGACGGATAGAATTTCAGGCCCATCTCGCCAGTTTTATTTAAAATAATCCCACCAAAGCTTTCATTGTAACCAAGAACAAATTTTGAGTTTAAAGTTGATAAAAATTCACTTCACTTTTTTTTGTTTCATATCTGTTCCCCTCTATGACTCTGGCTCTGATGGGGATTTTGGGGCAAAACTATTTGAGGAAAAGCTGTTCTTGGCCTGGCCTGAAGCAAGAAATTAGCGAAGATCTCATGAAGGAGTCCTTGAGCCATAAAAATTTTAGGCAAAACTGGCAGTTCTAGTAGGCTTTGATCATGTAAATAAGCTACAGAGATGCATCCAAACATTAGGATGCTTATGTGAATCCAACTCTGATACTTTGGCATTTACTCTTCACTATGAACTGATATTTTAAAGGCATGCAGTCTATATAAGTGTTAGCACAAAAATGATTATAAATACTGTAGTTTGTGCTTAAGTTGAGCGATGAGTAAAATAAACAGAGAAAAGGTGAAAATTAATTGGTCTATTAAAATTTTTGGACAAATCCATCCTTTTTGAATTCCACAGAAATCAGTGGAGTTACAACAGAGATGAATTTGAATGTTTTTCTCTTAATAATAATAAAGATGTTAAGATGTTGCTGGTCATAGAGAAAAGGAGATTATGCTTGATGGTGTTCTTTGAAATGTGCTCTTCTTTTTTTTGGTTCCTTAACCATAGCATTTGATAGCAAAAAGCTGTCCCTGAAATTTCCATTTTTAAGCCCTTCCATAAATTGGCTGATTAAATTTAAAATAAAATGAAAGAATTAAAGGCATTTTATACTTAAATTAAGAGGTAAATAAAAATAGAAGATTCTTGTTGTGAGTTTTTTTTTGTTAACAGATGGATAATGGCGTCTGTTTACGAATAAAAGCATGCTTGGCAATAAGGGGTAGATTTTGGGCGTCAGATCCCCTTTGGACCTTTGAAAAATCTCCTCCTTAGTCCATAATATGTTGAGTAAGTTTAGGTTATTTAAAATTCAGTGCAGATAACTCTGTCCCAAGTGCAATATTCAGCTTCCACCAAATAGCTTAATCATCTGAAGCTGAACAGTTTGGCAGAGATGTGTATTTTGGGGAGAGCATCTGCACTTGCTGTGCCTTCTCTCTCCTTCCTTATGGCCAGTGCATGTGTCACTTTTAATCTCATTCTGGTCCCCAGTGGCAGGTCTGTCATCTAGATGTCATGTTTGCTGTTGTCACTTTTGTCCCAACCCTCTCTCTTA
The DNA here is from genome assembly GCF_026122565.2 of Emydura macquarii macquarii. Taxonomy (NCBI): domain Eukaryota; kingdom Metazoa; phylum Chordata; order Testudines; family Chelidae; genus Emydura; species Emydura macquarii. Next base: position 4,247,156 of record NW_027131527.1, read on the forward strand.
AAAGCATCCCACCCTCTCAGGAAAGAAGCCATGAACTCTGAAAGGTTGCAGGTTTGAGGTGCTGCTATAGTCTTTGAGGAGGTTACTCCATTTTATGCCTCACTTTGGTTATTTGTATCTCATAATCAACAGTTTTGCCTAATGAAGGCAGACATGATGATTATAAAGTAGATTTATTATCCCAGCCATCCAGGTCAGTAATTTAATCAAAAGAGCATTTGGAGCCAAGGTCTTCAACCTTTCTGGAGTGCATTAGTCCAGTTTCTACACAAATTTAATTGAACGATTTGTCTCTATTGGGTAAAGTCTGTTGGGGCCATTAACTAGAGCTGAGTGAATAGCTCATAACAAACAATTTAGTGGAAGAATTTCACCTCACTTTCTCTTTGTAAGATATCTGTGAACTGATCAAGATAGCCTCAGATTTACTCACTATTTGAAATTATACATTGAAACTTCTGGTGAGTTTTGTTACTTTCTATTTGAAGTCTGAAATCTAAGCTGTGTTTAGTTGTGGTTAGTCACACTGAATATTTTCGGATCCCTAAGCATGGTTCTAAGGAGATGCTCTTTTTCTTCAAGTCTTAAGATCTTAAAACTCACTATCTGTGAGCAGTCATTCTAGTTAAAACGAGGTCTGATGTGGAAAGTGAACATTTAAAGGGGTCTGAATGTATCTGATTGATTTTTTTTTTTTAAAACAAGTATGTGGAGACAATATTTTCCCCTCTTCCATTGTTAACAGGAATGCAAATTTTTTACCCACATATTGCAAGATTACAGGATATAAAGCTTAATGCTTTACATATTTGGCCTCTATTGATCTGGAATAGTTTTGTTTTGCCTCTGAGCCTGTAAGATAAACATAGTTAATCAAATTCTGTCTTCATTTATACCCAGGTAATCTTAATGCAGGGTTAGATTAGATTGATTACATAGAAAATTACTTGGTCAGGTAGATTTAGTTGGACCTTGTGCAGGTAAGTAAATGCCCAACTTGGCCTATTACATTTGAATTAAATCATTCCATTTTTACATATTTTCTTTCCATGAGGAAAAATAATTTCTGATTTCTTCTCCTATTTAATCCATCATTTGATTACACCATTCAGGGGTGTATTTACCACTCTGATAAATATTCCAGATCTTCTGTACAAACTTGGACTTGACAGGACAGGTAGCTGAGGTTTTTAGGCAGGCCCAAGGTTGAAACATATTGTTAAAATGCCGTTTTTCTATAGAGAACAAGGGTGGATTAAAAAGCCAATAGTTTGCATGAATTAGTCAGTAAGAAATCTGTTTGGAGGAAATTAAAATATATTTTTTAGCTGTGTGTACCTTTTGGTGATTTTTGACATTGTTTCACAAACATCTAAATTTTTTTCTGGAGAAAAAAAAACTGATATTACTGTATTTGAATTGCCAATTTAATGGCAGTATTTGCTGCTTCTTACTGATCTTCAGGTATAGCTTCAAAATCACTTTTTCAGATTTTGGAAAAAAAAACAAAAAACCTAAAATTAAAAGGATACAATGATTTTACAACTTCTGAGCATAATGCCCTGGACATATCCCCTTCTGTTGCAGGTTTCTGGATAGGACTTTGGAACAAGCAAAGAAGAAGCTACCCAAAGAGAATCCATCCCAGGTTCTACACTGGGTCCAGGGACTTGAGGAATTTTAGTCCATTATATATGGATACTTGTAAAATGTAGACACCATCAATAAATGTCACAATCATGTATCTATCAAACCCCATGGTTATGATTTGTGGAGCTCCCAGCCATCTGGGACACAACTCTGATGTTATTGTCCTTTTTGTTAAAATCAAGGTAAATTGGGTTCATTATTTAGTAGGACTTAAGCATGTAGCTGCTAATTGGGTAGGAGTTTAACACTTTAATATGCACTGTGTTTGGATATTGGAACAATTGTAGCTTCTTGACTGGGTACCAATCATTTATGGATAAGGAAAACTGATATTCTTTCTCTTCCTTTACACAGTTTTGCCTGGAACCTTGCTCATCTACTTCTTCCAGGCATCTAACTTATAGATTTAAAGAAATGAATGTACATAACCTTACACATCCTACCTTTTTGCTTTGGTTTTCCCCATCTTCTATTATAGTGCCCCTCTCTATGGCATGCTGTAATTGCCTGAAACTCTGTCTTTTATATCTCACTCTTTAGATATTATTTCTCCTTTCTAGCTTCTATCTATACCAGTTGATCTGTTGGTTGAAAGAGTTGACAGGAAAAAGAAATAGAAACAAACTTATTTTCAGAGAGGTCCCCAAAAGCCCTTTATTCTCCATGTATGCCACTGTATTTGCCACATAACACAGGATTGGAAAACAATTTCTCAAAGAACCTTGTGGAATTTGATATCCTCAGTGCAATAAAAGAGGTAATAAACCCATGTTTGAAGAAATCTTTACCACCTGAGATCTGAAAGTGGTTCGTCTTCTTTTAACAATTTGGAGGAATTTGGAGGACAAAAACTCAAGAGGACCATTGAGTCTGAAGGAAAGGTCTTGCCTTAAAAGGTTACTGGAAGTAATGCAGCAAAGAATATCATTCTCAAAAAAAGCTTTAGCAAAATCCAGTGACATGAGAATTGCATAGGGTAAAATGATCATTGATTTACTGACTTTCCTCCCCGCCTCCTGAAAGCATTAGAGAAATGATCATAGTGCTTTTTAAAATTTCTTCTCGTGCAATCCACTCTTTTGAGCATTTCTCCTACATTTCATATATGGGTGCAGATTGATAGCACTGTATTTTTCGTATTCAGTCCTTTTTCAGGATCAAACTGAGTACGTAAATGCCATTGAAGGTCTACACTTACTAATAGTTATTACATCACTACAAGGGGAACTGGTAACAACCCCTATATTTTAAATTGCCTTACATTTTCCATTCTAAAAGTTTGACTTTTTTTTTTTTTTTTTTTTTTTTGGAGAAACGTTAACACTTCCATTGTTTCAGCAGACATTTGAAATTGAAAAGGAGAGAGCCCTCGAGCTAGAGAACTGCCTTTTTTTTGTTCTATGAAATTCCACTGCAGTCCAATTTTGCTGAATTATAAACTTAAAAGTGGCTGTTTCCCTTCTCTCCCTTGTGTTCCTCACAAACTTGTTAGCGTCCTGTCAAAATAATAACTGAACTTGAACGTTCTAAAGAGTCAAGCCACATTACCAGAGCTGCAGTAGCAGCAGCACTCGTTGCCCTGGGAATACCTTGGGGAGACAGAGAAGCTGTACTGACAATGTGGGACAGAACTCGACTGCCCCTCTCAATCACACCCCTTGACCTGGCACGTGGCCCTAGTGCCCCATTTCCTGTCTCTGGGGACATAACATATGCTAGTAGCTCCTCAACTCCTGTAGGGAGAAGAACGTGAGAGCTGAGCTCCTCCTGAACAATCCCAAGACCCAGCACTTGACAGTATCCGCCAGTGCCCTGACTGGAGATAAGTCTTCTGTTCCTGTCAACTAATGGAATTGGTCTTGTAGCTCATATGGTAAAGTCTGTTCTGCAGCACCAAGGGCTTCATGTTCAAACCTGTTGCACGACTACATTTTGTTTGTTACAGTTCTACATACAGTAGCTGAAATTTTTTTTAAAGAAAAACAAACTAATTATGAAATTGCATGCAAAGAGCCAAACAAAAAACAGTTAAGATATTAATTTAGGTGGTAAAGTCCGGCACTTGAGCTATGAAATGCCAGATTTATGGTTGCCTAGGCAACTTAATTCTGTGCCTTTGTGTGTATGCATTATGTTAGTGTTAAATTACTTGATCATATACTGCTGTTTCCATGGGACCCTGCCTCAGCCAGTGCAGAGGATGGATGTACAAAAGGGCAGAAGGGAGATTGCATGAGAAATCTAAATCTTGCATTTCCTGACTTTTAAGTGCTTGACTTTGCTGCCAAATGTCAACTTTCTTTTAACTTAATTGTTTTGTATATAATATTAAAAATAACACTTATTCTAAGCAATAGGGAAATATCAGTGTCTTTAACACAACAGCATGTACTTCACTGTTAGTAAATCTTCACTTTTTAGAAGTGACAAGGGTACATGCAATGAAGTTAGCCATCAGTACTTACATGCATTATGTGATTTAATTTAGGGATTTAATTGGATTTAATAGCCTCGTTATCACTTGTTAAACTGTTGATTATTAAGACCGTATTGATCAGTTAACCATTGTATGTAAAGTAAATGTCTTAACTGTTAAACTTCATTAAATGTTTAATATATAATTGACATATAATTAACATATAGTAACAGCATGATTAAATCCAAAAGGATAATAGATCCAGTTAGCTGAACCCCATTCACTTGCTTCCCCCTCATTATGTTAGTCCCTGTACTATAACTGGTTTGCAGTAATAATTATTTGCATCATAAATACCACCAATTTTTTCATCGTATACAATCTCTGTGTGCCATTTCCCCACAGAGGTTGGTTCCCACCACCATGAAGTGCTCTTTTTGAACTCATGCTGTAAAACATTTGTAAAGTTCTTAGGTATGTACAAATTATTGCCTACTCCTGATCATTAAACATGCGTATATTGAGTTTTCAGTTTTTGTTCTAAATGGCCAGTGAACTGAATGGGGCACTCACAGGTTGGAGAAGGGTAGCATGAATGTTAATTTGGCCATATCTTCTTGAGAATTATCTATTATTTGTTTACCTACCTGTATGCAACATTTTACTTATTTTACATAGGCTGTAATTACTTATAGGGAGCAGCATTCTTTCTTTTCTCATTTAGTGCATTGCCAATCGTGGTTGGTTCCCCCCCTTCATTCTGATCCTTTCTTATCACAGCCATACAGCTGCCAAACTTCAGCATCCCTGGTCTACTGGGCTTTGCGGCCTCCTTTCTCCCTTCTCCTTCCCTCCATCTCTAACTTCTAACTATTCTTCCTTACCCTCTCCTTTTACACCAATCCCTTCTGTCCCATTCGTCTCCCTGACTTAAATCCCCAAACCCCCCTAAAGCTCTCCGAAGTACGTTCTTCATAATATAAATAAGGCTGCAGCTAAAAAACAGTGCGCTTATCATGTTGACTACTTTGCTTGTATGTTGTAACCCAGTGATACTCAGACCTCAATGGTTCAGGAGCCAAATTAATAATCAACATTACCCAAAATAGTGTGAAATCATTATTTAATTTACTATAGTACTGAATATTCATATTTAAACAGTACGATGAGAAATATTTAGTTTTTATATTTATAATTTATTCTCACAGTAAAATGGCTGACCAAGCATTATTTTTTCAACTACAATTGGTTAACAACATAGTAAAAGCATCCTGATTATTTAATAACTTAGATTAGTTAATAATTAAATCACACAGTGTTTCATTATTACGTGCTGAGCCTCAGTCTGAGTATCACTGTCCCATCTCCCCACCCTATGTATTTTTGTCTTTTTAGATTTGTAAGCTCTTTGGGGCAGGGATGTGGTCTTCCTATACCTGTACAGTGCCTTGCATCATAATACAAATAATTGTTCTGCCCAAAGATAATGAATAGACTCCAGAAAGTCTTTTATTCAGCATAACAAAACAAAATTCTTATCTAAACCATATTTAACTTTGTGCATTCCGATGTATATATCACTAAAAATTGTCAGAAGACAAACTACTCTATTCCACTTCTACTGAGCGATTGAATTCACTTATCAGTTACAGTGACATTTTACCAACTCCCATGCTGTTTCTGAATCTTTCATGCAGCTGTATTTTTGATTTTTGGAAGATTAATTTGTATTGGTTTGTTGCTTGGTTGGAGGAGAATGAGAGCTTGTGTTTCAGTCAGTGGACAAGGAGTCAGGTAGACATGTTATATTACTAACTGGGCCCACAGACTCACAAAATGACTGGGCAGGGAACTTACCTTCTCTGTCTTGGCTGACCCACCAATAAAATGGGGATAATAATGTGCTTCCACAGTAGGCATCATGGGATTGTTTGAGGCCAATACTCTACTACCCTTTTATTCAAGGATCTCAAAATATTATGTGTTTCAGATGACCTAGTTATTGCTGTATTACAAAAGGGGCTGCTTAACCATTCTCTGGTATGGTAATATTAATGTTAAGGGAAAGAAGATTAAAGTTAATGACATTAACTTTTCTGTTTTCCCTTTTTCTTTCTTATCTTCTAAACCTGGCAGCAATATTTAAAAAGAAGTGTTTAATAGATTAAAAGCTGGCTAACTGATAGGTCTCAATGTAATTGTAAACTGGGAATAGTGTTTCCAGTCCTTGGCCCTTGGCCCTATGCTGTTTAACATTATTATCAATAACCTGGAAGAAAACATAAAATCATCACTGATAAAGTTTGCAGATGACACATTCGTTGGGAGAGTGGTAAATAATGAAGAGGACTGGTGATTGATTCAGAGTGAACTAGATCCAGCCTTTTTTCATATGCAGATCCCTAAAAAATTTCAAATGGAGGTGCAGATCCCTTCGGAAATCCTAGACACACAGTCTGTGGATCCTTAGGGGTTCACAGACCACAGGTTGAAAACTACTGATCTAGATCACTTGGTAAACTGGATGCAAGAAACAATATACATTTTTATATGGATAAATGTAAATGTAGGCCATACTTACAGGATGGGGGATTCTATCCTGGGACTCAGTGACTCTGAAAAAGATGTGGGGTTGTGGGGAATAATCAGCTGAACATGAACTCCCAATGTGACATCATGATCAAAAGGACGAATGTGATCCTGTGATGCATAAACAGGAGAATCCTTGAGAAGTAGTAGAAAAGTAACTTTAACTCTGTATTTGGCATAGGTGCACCCATTGCTGGAATACTGTGTCCAGTTCTGGTATTAACAATTCAAGAAGGATGTTGATAAATTGGAGAGGGTTCAGAGAAGAACCACAAAAATGACTAAAGGATTAGAAAACATGCCTTATAATGATTGATTTCCTTGAGTCTATCTATTTAGCTTAACAAAGAGACAGGTAAGGGGTGACTTGATGACACTCTAATTTCCTACATAGGGAACAAATATTTAATAATGGGCTTTTTAACTGAGCAGAGAAAGGTCTGGCATGATCTGGTGCCTGAAAGTTGAGGCCAGACAAATTCAGAGTGAAAATAAGATGTAAATTTTTAATGGTGAGTGTAACCACTAGAAAAATTTACCAAGGGTCATGCTGGATCCTCCGTCACTGATGATTTTAAACCAAGATTGCATATTTTTTCTAAAAGATATACTGAGAAATTATTTTGGGGAAGTTATATGACCATGTTGCACAGGAGGTCAGACTAGATGATCATAATGATCTTTTTGGCCTTGGACTCTTTGAATATAGAAATGACTTCTGGTCCTTTTGAGTAACCATTTAGACCATGCTTCCATCATGACTTTTTTTTTTTTTTTTTTTTTTGCATGTGCAATAGGAGCATTCATATATTTTGCAGATGTGGATTAGTTGCTGAGTGTTGAAAATCTATTCCCTTTTGAAGAAAGCAATTTCATGTGGATCCCAAAATATTTGTTTTATTTTGTAAAAATAGAGCTTCTATAATTCTCACTATCAGTGCTGTATGTCTCATTAAGAGGCTAATTGTTAAATTCCATTATTCATTTGGCTAGTAAAGATTTAAAATATGATTTCCTTCCCAATTAATGTGACATCCCTAATCACCTTTCAGTTATCTAGGGGACTGATGATTATATATTGATTTCTGCCTAAAAAGTAATAGAACTAGGGTTCAGTTCTGCTTGTTTAATTTTCCAATTAAGATTGTAAGTGTATAGATCTTGTTTTGAAATTCTAATATAAGATATTCCTAAAGACAAATCAAACTTCATTCTTTAATAACAGGGAAAAGTTTTGCATCTATTTCTTTTAGGGGAAATTTTAAAACAAAACAAGCAGCCTTTGATTAGTTCAGGACGTTGGCCTTACCTCTACCTCTATCATTGTAGTAGTTCTCACTGGCTTTGTCTAATCGGTGAGCAACTCTGATTTATAGGAGTTGAATTTCTAGTTATTCTTTGGAAGTTGAGGTTTGCATGTGCTGGACTGTCATCTCTGGCAGAATTAACACTATTGGAGCATGGAATCTGCTTTTGAAAATTCTTTGGTGAGAATTCCTCAGTATGGTGGTTGTTACAAATTTATAGTAGAACAATAACAGAAGCAGCCAGACAACACCTATTAAGCCACAAACCAATAAAAAGCCTATGGCATAATGAAATAAACTGACAAGATATTTTATGTATGGATAATACAAGCAAAAACGGATCTGATCTTAGGACTCTATAAGCCCCCTGAGTGGGGGAAATAAACACACAAATGGGCTTCTCAGCTGACATTTAAAAAAGAAAAACTTAAAGGGTTACAAACTTTTCTTTGTGAAATGTAAACTTAAATAGTAGGGTTGAAGGGAACAGTTGAATTTTTCAGTAGGAGGAAGAAGGGGTGATTCTAAAGATTACTCCTCTCTTCCTCCCAGTTCTTTCATTTTGAAGTGAGCAAACTAAATTTGTGTGTGTAACCCGCAGAACAGTCACTCAAACATTCACCAAAATCTTTCTATCTAAAAGACAGATTGTGGTGTTACAAGAATGGATGGGAATTGATTAGGTTTAGAGAAGGGGAATAGTGGCAAAAGATTGCTTTGCAGGTCTTTTTACAGGTTTGGATGGTAGAGGAGTGAGGGAGAGAATTGTGGCACAGAGAATTAAATAGACTTGTCTGACCTTGGCCAAGTATGTGGAACAAGTTGGGAGTGGAACCCAAACTTGTTATCCCATGTGTTTAGCCACATAACCACTCTCTCTTTATTTTTCCTTTCACTTTCCTTGTCAGTTCCAATCTCTTGCTCATCTCCTTTTGTTTTTCTCCACCGTGTGTCTGTGTGTCTTGATCATATCATCTTTCTTTTATTCCTTGAGCAGCTATGGCCATAGTATCTAGGCGCCAATTACAATATGCAAATAGAAAGAACTGTTTGAAAAATGTAATTCCTATCCTGTGGGAAATTCAGAGATTTCAATATTTCGTTTTGCCCCCAAATCAGGACAAAAAGTAGGAATCTCGGAACTTCTTGAGAAACAAAATAGTGCAAAAATTTGTTTCAACCTTATCAAAAGTCTAACTTCTATAAGGGTAAAGTGTTTCATTTTGACTTATTTTAAGAAATAAAATAATATAGTTAGTGATGGTCAAAACAAAATATTTCAATCTTATAAAAGAAACATTTAAATATTTTCCCATAATTTTTTTTGAGGAAAATCAATATGTTGCACAAAACATTTCATTTTCATTTCATTTTCATCATCTTCCAACAGAAAAACATTAACGTTTTTGAAGAAGCTCCGCATATAAGCAAGCACTCTTGCACTCTTGTTGCCATTAACTCATAATAAGCTATAAAATTATGGCCAAAGTGTAAATAAGAGAGAGACCCTCAGATATCATTGGAAACTAACTGCTTTGGGCAGGACTATGTGCTATAGGGGATTGATTTCCTTTGTTCATTTGTCATTACTGACCTCGTGGCAGATTGCTACATGATATGGTGCTTTCTCTACCATCTTTCTCTCTTCTTCCAGAGTCAAGCAGATTTTTTTCCTTGTCACTTTTGATTTTTTTTTCTTTTGTGATTCTTGATCATTTGATAAAATATCTTTCTCCTATTTTCTCCTATTTTGTACATTAGAGTAGAAATGGCATCTCTGTCTCAATCTCTCCCCTGGCACACTGCACAATTGCCCCTGGGTTTGCACTGTACTTTGTGCCTCCTAGTTGGCAATCTGTTTTGCTTAGCAGCACATTCTCGTGAGAAGGCAGACTAGAGATACCATTAATTTTTACATTTCACACAGGCTGTGTGGTTTTATTTTTAAAGTGAAATTTGCCCTGCAGAAGATTAAACTCTTAACACAGTAGCTGCTTTGTCTTCATTTTTTTTCTGTTGTGCACTTCACTAATCATCAGAGTTCTCTTTTTGTGTGTGTCGAACAATAAAAGATTTATAATTCCAATTTCAATTTTTGACAGTAAGGGGGAAAGTCTCAGGCTTTTGTTGTCTATTCCATTCCAGTGGGGGGTGGAAGATCTTTTCCGAATCTTAGGTTATGCAATTTTTATTTATTTAATAATTAATGTGTGAACCAGAGCAAAGTAAGATGAAAATTCATTCCCACCAGGACTAACAGAAAGGTTTGGGCTCTAATGTGTACTACAGCAATCTGTGAAGCAGAGTTTTCATTGTGCCCCTACTGTATCTCCCCATTTTCAACTTGCCCATGCTGGCTTTTCATTGAAATAATTCCTGACACAACTACACCTTCTTTTCGACACCGAAAAGTGTCTGTTTCATTTGAAAAAAAATTAATTGCTTTTATTATGGATACTGCTGGGAAGCGAGAGTAGTTGGCGATCATTCTTGACTTTTATACTCTCCATTTTAGTTTTTGTAGCAACTAATTCCAAATAGATGAGGGAGACAATCCAAGGAGAAGCTACTGAGACGCTTTTAGAGCAAATGCTGGAGGATGGGCGATTTTTCCTTTCAAAAAAATGTGGCTTGCCAATCATATGATGATATGCTAAGGAGCGCCCCACTTGGCGATGTTTTCCTCTGCGGATTTAGGAGCAGAGAACAAATGTATCGCGGGGTGTGGATGTCACTGAAAGGGAGTGATTAGTAGTTGTTATAGTAGTTTAATCCCTCAGGGAAAGGTAACATGCTGCCTACATGAGTCTAATTCCCCTCTGTTAATGAGAATTATGTGCCAGTGTCAATGGAAGAATGGACCCTATATGTAAGGGGCTAGGAAGGGCATCTTTAGTCACAGGCAGGTGAGGGAGAATGGCTAAGTGTCCAGTGCTGCAGATGGTGTATCATTGCTAAACTGAAAATCTTCCTTTAAGATAAAAAAGTAGATTTATTGCAGCTCTGACATCTGCTTAAAAAAGGTCTAGACTTACAGAACAGGACCAGATGCTTCTAGGATCCCCAAGAAAGCAGGATCCTTTTCCTTTCAACCATTCCCTTTGCTATGATTGAATACGTTGCTGTATGTTGCGTTACTACCATCTCGCTCATCTCCCTTGTGGGTGATACTGCTGTACGCTATTCTTGTGCTCAAGACAAGCTGGCAAACTGATTAGCTCTGCATAGTGTGTTCCTTAGGCACTGAGCAAGACTCCAGTGATCTTTTCAGCTTGGGGAGCATTTTGGAAGCATAGATATTCTTTCCCCCCTCCCCTAAAAAAGGGGGGAGTTTGAGACTGAGCAATACCTGTCTGTCCTATCAGCCAACCTGGGGGTTTTGCGTGAAGGCAAGTCTAAAGGAATCATACTTTGGTTATGTCTTTTACAGCCTTTTGGCAGCAGGATTTTTTGGCTACACTTGCTGGCAGCCCCAAATGTTCCGTAACCTGATCGTGTCAGTGTTGATCTCTGGTAGCGTAGCTGCTGTGGGCAGCGAGAGATTGAAGGAGGTGAGTTTAAAGTGGTGGCAACCGGTGCAAGAGCTTGTTTGCTACATAGTGATTACACAGAAGGTTCAATCAGTCCCTGCTGTGTTTGATTCCAGCTTGTGTCTCTGGCTAAGTCAGGAGAAGCACGTGTCCACATGCTCAAAAGTAGCTTTTTCTCTTTGGGATGACTCAGTTGTTGGGTGCCCGGCTGCCTGAGGGCTTGACTTTTTTCCAGACGTGCTCAGCACCTGCTGCTCTGATTGACTTAATTCGGAGTTGTGTGTATCCAGAACCTCTGAAATTCAGATCCTAGGTGCCTTATGTTGGGCAGGCAAAACATGGGAGAGGAGAGGAGTAGAAGCTCCTGTAAATGCAGTGCTTTTCTAATTTTAGACGTCACTTATGCTGGGCAACGAAGGTGGCTTCTTTACTCTGTTTTACCTCCTGTTGAGTGTGGAGTCCTGTCTAGCAGTTAGCACAGCTCTGAAGAGAGAGCTCGACCTTAGCCATCAGACACCTTGAAAGTTAAACGTATTGTGGCAGCTGCTCTTCCCTCTTTCTCAATCGTTTCTGCTTCAGACAGCCTAAGTTATAAGGGAAGAGGAAGCCTCACCAGTCAAATGATTAGTTTAACGCCACACTTAGGGGTATGTTGTAAACAAAATGGGAGTCCTGTAAGCTGAATGAGTGTTTGGCAGTGGTTCTCAGCCTTTGGCCCACGGGCTGCTTGCGGCCCAATCAGCAAACAGCTGCAGCCCACGTGCCATTCTCAGGGCCATACAGGTAGTGTATGCGGCCCACATAGCACATTGTGGGCCACATATACGGCCCATAGTGGTAAAAAGGTTGAGAACCACTGGTGTAGTGTGTGCCCCATTCACTTTTCTTTGTCTAATCTCACTGCTGTTCCAGGGCAGTTTCCAGACTCAAACTGAGAAAACGAAAAAATGGTATTAACAAATAAGCATTTTTACATAATATACCATGTATCTTCTCTGTTAACATGAAAAAGCTGCTCTCTGTTATGACATGAAAAGCTTCACTTGGGCTGATTAATTTTTGCTGCATTATACTTTAAATAGCATGCAAAGTAGCAATGTGTGGATGAGACAAGCTGCTGACAAGTAAATTAGCTCTTTGGTTCATGAGCTGTGGGCATGTTTATGTATCAGATTATGGCGTGAGGTCGCTGGTAATAGTTCAGAATTTGTTTTTTATACAGCCGTGCTAGAACTCATTCTTCATAATTGTGAAATCCCCCCGTGCCTCATAAAATAATGAGGTTAGTTACCAGTTACGTCATACATGTTCAGGCAAGGGTGCCAAGCACACAATGCCAGTCAAGACATCAGTTCTGAGACTTTACTTACAAGTCCTCTTTCTCTTTTCGTCATCTGCAGTGCTGTCACTTGCACTTTGTTCCTGTTAGATCTCACAAGCTAAGTGGAGTTGGGATAGGAAAAAGGCAGTAGTTGGTCCTAATCTTCATTATTTTTATTAATGCTGAAGAAGGAAACTCTGCACTCAGCCTTGAGACAGTGTAACACAAGGTGAAGTCCTTATTATGTTAATCCCAGGCAAACTAATCTTTAGGGAGCACCAAGCTGATTATTTTTGCCACATTTGGCCCCCTTGCCCCCCAAAAAAATAAGGTTAATAGTTGAAAAGCCCAAAACATAACCTCTTATAACAATAAAAAGCAGATCCCTGGGTAATGGGTCTAAATGTGAACTGATCCCTCGTTTTGAGAGTATTTGAGACTAAAGCTCATCATAGTTCAACAGTCCAAAAGTTCTGTACGCTAAAAGTTTTTTAAGCCACATGGCATGATTCAACATTGTGGAAATAAATGAAAAAAAAGCAACATGCAAATTGGCAGTGGATGGGGCCCTCTCTCTATTTTGGAGCCAGATCTTTTAGAAGGCCAATGTGCCAAATTCTGCTCTCCATTACACCCTTACAGCCCCATTAACTTCAATGGGGTGACATGAATGTAACTGAGGGAAGAATTCAGCCTCGTGGTGTTTTTTTTGGCAGGGCTTCTGTCATTAGTGAGGCTGTTTCCCCATCTTCCAGTCATTTTTATAAGGACAAAGGAAATGTGGTTTAAGATGCTGGAGCCCACAACACATTAACTGTTATAACGGCTTGATTGCTGAAATAGAGACATTTACTCAAGTTGCTTATTGTAATTGTTATGTTGTGACCATATGGTTCTAGCTCAACCACCTTTTCAGCTAAGTGCACTAAAATGAAATGTTAAAGGGCTGAACTGGTACATTGCTATTCCTAATCTCTTTGGGGCTTCTCCGATAAACTGACATTTTCAGCGTGGCTGGAGTGAAATAAATGACCTAAGAGAAGAGCTGTTCAAAGGCCAGAATGGCAGGTTGACAGGGAGTGGCTTGTGAAGAAGGGAGGAATTTGTTTCACTCTGTATCTTAAAAGATAAGAAGTGTGGGTTAATTTCAAGGGTATTTTGTGGCCCTGTAATGAGAGTGGTAAGCAGCACTGTTCTGCAGTCGAATGATGATCTGGAACTGACATTGTGAGGTCACGACTGGTTGCATTTTTACGTGCAGTATATAGTGGCACACTGGGAAATCCAGACATTGTTTGGGTTTCCAAAAGTCCGCGGGTAAGGTGTTTGATGCTGAAAGACATGCCAGGTGGTGGGAACAGAAATAAGGCTAACTTACACAGTTTGACTAACCCCTCAAAAGTTACTGTCCTGAAACTGGGAAGATCAAAGCGTGACATACATATGGTGGCATAGTGACAAGTATTCCCAAGCCCAAACATGCAATCATTAGTCAGGTCTCAAATCATGTCATTTGGCTTAAAAATCTTGAAACTGTTTAAAACAATACCTTCTGGGTTATTTCTATTTCTCTTCTGGCGTCTGAGCCTTTGGGGTACATATGGTTCAGCTTTTCAAGCTTTTCTCCACAGCCGTGAGGGCTAGAAATTTACTTTTTTTTTTTTTTTTTTTAAAATGAAAGCTGAGATTCTTACCCAATAACCTGCCTGAAGGAGCTTTACGAAAAATACAGATATTTTGTGACTTGCAAGAAAATCACAAGTGTTTCAACACTGAGTGTCTGTGTGTGTGTGTCTCTCTCTCTCTTTTGATTTTGACACAATCAAGCCATGAATTTCTGAAAGCTATGAGCATTGTACAGGATACAAAACATGCAGGTTACCTGGTGTCTAGATTAATTTATTATTTTTTATATAGTGACCAAAATGTTCCAGACACTCTAAAATATTGAAAAGGATGGGGTCCCTATCCTAAATTCCTTGCAGTCTTGGTTCAGATAGAACAGTACAAGTGATAAATCAGATTTGATGTAATTGTAAAAAATTGTATTATAATAAATTGAGTTTAGAATATCCAATAAGAATGAATGTGCACTTTTTTTTAAAAAAAAGCCCAGTGGGCTACCTAAAGAGCTAAGATTCTAAAACAAATCATTACTTTTAGGGTCCTGTATTTATTGTTTAATGATATTTATTGAAGGGCAGGGAAATATATATTGGCCAAATCTTAGACTTTTCTCTACTCTATGGTCTTATGATCTGTTGGTCCTCTCCCCTGCCACCACTCCCTCATTAGAAAAACACTTTCTCCAAGCAGCACCCATGTTTGTTTTCTAAAGCAGACAGGTTATCTTCCCATGATTAGTTAGAGAGAAAACTACTGAGACAAACTTGTATATATTTCACAGCATGTGGAATCTCTCTCCTACTCAGTGCTCTCCAGGATCTGGTTCCTGTTTTGCAAAGTGCCTCCTGGGAGGTGCTGAATACCTTCAGCGCCTGTGAACTTCAATAGGAATAGGACTGAGTTCAGTAGAAGTTGAGTGCTTAGCACCTTGCAAATCAGGCACCAGAATATATTCACATCATCTTAGAAATACTTGGGTTTTTTTTTAAACTGACATTGACAAAATTAGCAAGCCCTATAAATTTTCTCCCTTAGCCATTCTTTTCACTTTCCTTGCATATCTATGTGGCCCCCTCATCGTGATTAAAGGATGTTAAGTGCTACAAGCTTATGGGTTTGGGCCAGGGTGTCTTGAGCTTGTGCCTTTAATAAAAGGCTGTGGCAAATCAGGATTTGACTGTAGCTGTAACACAGTGTATAATAGTTGCTTCTGAATTTTATGCTTTTAGTCAAACCAAATTGGCTCAATTTGTGACTTGCTCATGCCCAGAAAATTCTGTTTTGATTTTTTACAGATGGAAAGGTTAGGTTTCTGTCTTGCCATCAGTGGAGCATGTCTTAGGGTTACCTTACATGTAGGCTGAAAATGAAAAATAGCTGTATCCATGATCTTTCATCTGTAGGTTTTCCTTCATACCTTTTCACGCAAGGGTGCTCCTTGTTAATCTTATGGTGTATATATAATTGTAGAGCGGGGGGCTGTCCCTCCCTATCAGTTTTGGAGGGAGGCCACACCCACTCCCTACTCTGCTCCGGCGGGGATTGACCCAGCCTGGGCCAGAGAAACAGTCTCCGGTCTCGGGTGGGGCAGCCCAAAGACAGTAGCCTGAGACCCAGTGGGCAGCAAATAGTTCAGAGACTCCTGGGGTTGTCAGGGAAGGGGGAGGGGGACGCAGGCCCATCCGACTCCACTGCATCCCAGCCCAGTTCCCTAGCCGTGGCAGAGGGGTATGCCACAGAGTCAGCAGGGTTCCAACCGCAACACACTGACTCACTGTCCAGTCCCCTACTCCCTGGACCGGGTGTCCCCTCCCTTGGGCTACTTCCTGCCCCCTTTCCCTTGGGTACCTGGTGTGCCACAGGCCAGTTGACCTTGTCGGAATAGTTGCCCAGGGGCAGGTTGCAGAACCCCTTGATATCATCGGGGGTGGTAGGTCAGGCAGCTCATCGGGGAGGTCGGCGTAGGGCAGTTCCTCCAGGTCCAGCCCCATCAGGGCCGTCACCTCATCATCAGCCTCTGGCAGCTCCTCCAAGGGCAACTCCTCCAGGTCCTGGACCCTCTGGATCACTGGGTCGGACGAGGGGTTCGGCTCTGGGGGTACCTCTGGGCCCCTGGCCACCCACCACTCATTCGCCAGCGCCCAGATCCAGGTCCTGGTTTGCTTACCCAGGTACCAGGTCCCAGTCTGCTTGCCTGGGTAACATTTGTATATCTATTTATATTTAAAGGTAGGGGTATTCTAATTCAAGTTGCTATTTGTAGCTTAGCCTGTTGATTGCAAAGCCTCTTTTTCTTTGTACAGCAAAAAACAAAAGAGAAATTCCTGTTACAGTTCCAGGTGACTTCACCTGTATTTCCCCTGAGTTATCCGGCAAGGGCATGCACTCTGAAACTTCCCAGCCATTGCCTTTTTGGGTGGAGATCCACGTCTTTCTCCCTTCTGGCCAGGGTATTTCCAAGTTGCGCAGTTCCCTGCCTTTGCGGTGTTATTCCCAGCACAGACAAGTTGCCCGAGGACACCTACTTGCTTTCTTCAGAGACTTTTAACAGGTGTAATTGTTACAGTTACAAGGTACCACACAGAATGTCCTATGCAAGCCTACTTTACTCTTAAGGTAAAAAGCATTACAGAGAAAACTATATTAAAAACAATAAAAGAACCGATGCACATGCTAATAAGCTTACCAGAGTTCACTATAACATGGGTTCTCACAGGAGCAGTCTTTCACCTCTCCCTCCCCTCCACCCAAGAGGTTTCCTTGTGGTTATAAATTCATAACTGCTTCAACTCAGAACAAGCACTCAGCCTTTTAAGGTCCAGTCCTTCTAACTCTACCCAAAGGATTTGGGGCCTTCAGTGGACCAGGAGTGCTGTCTGTTTGCTGGATCAGAAAAAAGGCCAGGAGCTAGTTTATACACCAAAGTATTTAATCTAAACTCTTTCTTTGTCTGTTGGTCCTGTCCCTGGATAATTCAGTTTGAACTAGTATATGCCAGCTTCTCTAGGGGCTTCCAGGGGCTGATAATGGAGGAGGTACCTTAGCATCTCCCCTCCCTAATAGAGAAGGTTCATACACAGCCACAATAACATATTCACAATTCCATTTACCCTAATTCAATCAGATTTAATTTACTCAAGTAACATTTATCTTAACTCCAGAACAAACATCATGGATATTACAGGATATTGTCAGTCTGTTCCAATTCCAATATCAAGCAAAAAAAAAAAAAAAGCCATTTTCACAAACTCAACTTGTCATAAAAGGTCTTTATTTTTCCACTTGTGAAAACTGATATTTTTTAGTTGAAATGCTGAGCAAAAGTGAACAATGCTCAATGTTCTTTGAGGGGAAGTGAGAAGGGAGGAGGGGAGATGTGTAATTTTTTCCCCCAAAGGGGTATGTGTGTGTGGGGAGGGGATTGCACCTCCTAGTTCCAGCTAAATATTGGATTGCCATCTGTAAAACAATAATGATATCTCGCAGATAATTTTCTGAAATCCAAGGGTTTATCTTTTCTATTATTTACACATGCTGCCATAATTAACACATTTTAAGATCACCAAGAAAATCTGCATTTTTATGCAGATACCCTAAGAAAACAACAATGCAAGAATGCACATATACTTGGTGCAAAAGTTTACCATGGCATAAGTCAACCCTCTCTCCTCAGTACTGCTGCTTTTGATTATTCCATTTTCTACCACCCCTTCTGCAGCTCTCCTCTTCTCACGTACCATTAAATCTTTCTCAAATGCCTCAGCTCACCTTCCGACATGAATTGCCTCTGTGACACAGTTCTTAGTTTGGTGTGTTGCTCTTTACAATGTGCAGTGTATCTGTCTGTGTTTAGAGTACAATTTTCTCTGCGCAGGGACCATATCATCTGATGTTTCTGAAGTGCCATATGTATTAATGCACTTTGCAAATAACACTACAGAACCCCATTGGCACTGACTTTTCTCCCCCCCCTCCACCCTGAAGTGATGTGTTAAAATGAATATTTGCCCCTGCACTATAAAGATGAACTCAGGAAATCAGAAGCATTTCCATATTCTCTGATTACTGGCCATCTGTAAAATATATTTTTGTGTTTGATCAAAGTGATACAAGTGCTGCAGAACTAATTCATTAGGAAATCATTTTGATGTGCATACAGGTGCAGTCATTTAAATGTCACTGACTTAATTTAACATCACCCTGTGATATTACAGAGGCTGCCAACTCAACAAAATCATATTTATTGTTAAATTTATGTTTACAGCAGACACTTGGGGTTGCTTTGCAGATAATGTGTTTGGTTTTTTATTTCTCTTTACAGAGATTAAAACACATCTTTTGTAAAATAGCAGAGGTTAGAGCTTTTTGAAGGAGTAGATATTTTTTAAAACTTCAATTTTATATCCACGGAATAGTAAATAGGAAAAAGGGGAGACAGCTTCCCTGAAAGCAGCAATATTTAGATAGAAAATATTTCTTGCTACCATGTTGTATTTTAATAGGTGAACTCATATTTCTTAAAAGCTTCTTTGTAATTGCTCACCAGATCTAAAAATTGTGTGTGTGTGTGTGTGTGTGTGTGTGTGTGAGAGAGAGTGTGAGAGAGAGAGTGAGAGAGAGCAAGTGCAAGAGACTAGCTAAAGTACCGTGCATTTTTTGTAGAAGTATTTTAAACTTGATTTTCAAATCTAATGTTAGCTGTAATCCAGTCTTTTAACTGAATGTTTGCAGACCTTAAAACATGGACTGCTGCACAGTGGGCCTAATAACTTTGTCTACACTAAGTGGTGAGAACGAATGTAAAGAGGTGGCTACTGTGATGGATTACTTTTTGTGGCAATGTTCTCCGTTTTTGGTATATATTTTTGCTGATTAAATAGTGTTGTGAATTTATAGCCAGTTTGTTTTACTGACTTCGTAATGATACTGTTCCTCCGAGTGCTTTTTCCAGAGTGTAAACACTGTTCTTTCTCCGAACACTTTAAGAATAATTGTACAGGTGTAGTCAGGAAAATCTTTTTATTTCCCTACTTAATTTAGGGCCAAATACTGTGGTCCTTAATTGATCAATACTCCTATTACCTTCCATGAGAATTTCACTCATCTAAGGACCATGGAATTTGTTTGTTAGTTATTCAAGACCAGTTTCTGCCCCCTTCACTCTCGCTGAGTGGTATCTTACTCTGTGACTAGTTTCATGTGATTAATGGGCCTACACCTATGCTAAAATTAAACATGCATCTTTCTGAATCAGGACCAGAGTGCTCAGCACCTTGCAAGACTGCAGCCTAACAAAATTTCACACCAGTTAAATTGAAATAGGATTTCATTTTTATTATACTATGTGGGAATCACATATGTCAATATCTGCACATTGTGATGCAAATGTTTCAGGTCATTGACCTAATTTTTATTTAAATCTGGTAATTAAGATGTATGGAAGACCTTGTAGAAATAGCTATTGACAAAGAAATAGGTAAGGAAATACTTGGAAAATATGAACATTCGTGAAACAGGTTGATATGCATCCTAGAATATTAAGGGGTTTAGCAAAGGAACTAACTATATTATTTTAAATGTCATGAAAAATGGTAGGTATCAGAGAAATGGAAAAATATAAATGTCATACAGATTTTCAGTAAAGGAAATGTGTGATCTGAGCACTCATCGTCTTAGGAAAGTAATGGAGCAACTGTTAGGAGGCAAAGTCACTCTGGAGCATAATGGAACTATGGTCAAGAAGCATCATGGGTTTATAAAGAATAAATCTTGCTTGAGAAATGCCATTTATTGCAGAATTGTCAGGTGAAAAGAATGCTGTAGATGGTATATATGTTTTGATCTCAATACATTTCGTACAATCTCTCATGCAATTTTATTCAAAGGCCTTGATTCAGGAAAACACAGAAATATGTGCTTAACTTTAAGCACCTGCTTCATCCCTATTCAGCAAAGCACGTGCTTATAGTTAACCATGCGTATCAGTACATCCCTAAATAGGGATGCTTTCTGGAATCAGGGCCTAAATTAGTTCAAATTCAGTTGGCTATGGATGTCATGATTGTCATGCTGTCCGGACTGCCTATGTCAGGGCAGATGGTCCGAGAACAGGGCAGACAGCCCAAACTGGTGGTGTGGTCTATAATTAGATTTCACCAGTAACAAACGTGAACTGCTGGATCACTATACCAATCTTACCATGGAGTAACAGACAGTCCCCTTAGACTCTCCAGTCTTTCTTGCCACCCATTTCTTTGTGATAAAAGGTCACATATGCCAAAAATCACACCATTCAGGTTGCTCCCAGTTCCAAGAGACCAGTCACTTATGCCAGATCAATTGGTACCCTAGATCTTACATCAAAGACAATGCTGGTAGCCAATTCTATAGTAAACTCAGTGAAGGTTTATTAGCTAAGAGAAGGAAGTAAATTATTGAGAGGTTAAAGCAGATAAAATATATGTATACGTGAGTCACAGTCTATAATTCCAACTGGTAGCAGAGATGATAATCTGTCAGTTTCCCAAAAGTCTCTCAGCGCTACCCAAAATAACTTTGCAGATCTCCATCTTCTCATACAATTATTCTATCCTGTTAGATTCCAAACAGTCCAGAGATGAAAGATCTTTTCTCGAATCCATACTTGTCATAGCTTCTTCTCACAGAAAACAAGCTGACATGGTCACTACCCATATGGGCTCTTCCTTTGATGGAGAGTGAGGAATGCAGTTGGTCTTTCACCTCTGATCATCTCAGACAATGACCACTTATTTTGAAATTGGCACTTTTCTGTTAAAGTTCTTTATTTGCATTCCACAAGGCTTCTTTCTCATTTGATGGGTTATTTAGTTACAGGGGTATACACAATGTAAATGTTTGCTACTCTATTATAAGGGGATACAAATAAGTGAAAACACACAAGTAACATCCCATGAGTTTTCATGATGTTTAAATACCAAATACACTCTTATACACTTAACATCACTTTGATGTATACTACTACACAAATGAATAGGCCTGGGGCTTTGGCATGAGCTGGCACTTGGTTTGCCAACATCACAATGATAACTGATGGAAGGAGAATAAACAGAGTAATGGTAAATAGTGAAGTATTGAACTGGGGAGATGTCTTGTGGATAATGCAAAGATTTGTGATAGGTCTTGTTTTAAGTATCTTAATTTATATACAAGCAGGTTGAAAAATGTGAAAGCAATTCAATAATGAAACTAAGTGGGGAGGTCTTGCAAACATCGATGAAGAAAGAGAAGTAACAAATGGAGCAAATGTGGGCAGAAAATAACAAACTAAAGTTCAACTTGGAAAAAGTACAAGTTAATAAATCAAGGAAAAAATAATCCTGAACACAGACATTCATTAAGAAGAAGAAACCTGAAAAACAGTAGTGCTGAAAGAAACCTGTGGATCACAGGGAACGACAAATGAGGTAGAAGCTTGACATGCAAGAAAATGTCAGTGCAGTTTGGGGCTGTGTTCTCAGTAGCACTGCATCACTGATCAGAGAAATACTGTAATAATCTCTCTTTTTTTTTTTTTTTGAGGTCTGATACAAAGCCCATTGATGTTTATGGGTGCCTGAACCTATGGTACCTGAACCTGGGTAGTTCAAACCCAAAGCTTATATCTGTAAACCATCCCCATCAAACTGTTTTGCCCATTGCTAGAAACAAATTATTTAAACTAAAAGAAGAAGGCAGAATTGTAAGAGACATTATCATGTTTTCTTTTCCTAACGTGCACTATGTTAATATCTGAGCGTGACTGATGTTGTGGGTCAGTAGAGATGCCACAGGGGAACTGGACAAAGAGATTAATGGAGTGAGATTAAAGTAGGCTGACCAATTTGAGTACTGTGGCTAGGCTATGGAAGACTGTCAAGTTTGAAGGTGAGGTGCAGTCCGGATTGGGGTGTAGGTGATGAAAGAGTGTGAAATAACATCTCAGGGATGGTGTATGACAAGCGTATGCCACTGAGATGATACAATTGGGTTTTTAGAACAGTGGTGTGCCCTGCATTGTGTATGGTGCAGAAACATGGGAGACAGATGTCTTCATGCCGTAAGAGGAGTTACAGGAAGAGACCAATTTCAAAATAAAACTACGGTATTAGGATAGAAGTCAGTCTGTTACGTGGCTGACAAAATCCTGGAAGCATGACTTCTCTGGTGCGAATGCATGCTGATGATGAATGAAGGAGATTTGGTGAAGATAGCATGGTAGCAGGAGAAAGTGGTAGGAAAGAGACCTGACGGAAAGTTGAAGTGAAAGATGGTTTGCATCAAAGAAGATGGTAAGAAAGTAGACCTGAGAGCTGTCTCAGATAGATGAAGATGGTGGATGCTTGATCCGAGTTGATGGGAGAAGAGAGAGAAGAAGAAAAGTACTGTGTAATACATATGTAGTATAGCTAAATAAGAAATGCAATACAATATATTTGCTTAAAACTTTACTTGGCTGGAATGTTACAATCAGCTTTTCTGTTTTCGATACATTATCTCTTTTGCTTCATTTGCAGCCCTACCCTGAATATTTCTCTCTTGTCTCCCTATAGTGAAGCTGTGATCTTCCTAGCTGTAATTTGTGACCTACTGTGGTCAGTAATTTGCTTAAAAATTAATGAACAACTCTCCACACTGCATTATCTTCCTCAAAATGATGCAAGTGCAACCTCCTTGCCTACTTCCCAGACAAAGGGGGGGGGGGGGGGTTTCCCTTGCTGCACCAGTTAGTTTCTTTTAATGCTTAAGGGAATTACATTTGTACACTAAGAGAAGAACAAACCTTGTAGTTCACAAACATGATTTTTTTTTTTTATCTCTGGTTTGACCATTAGAGGGCCAGGCTGGCAGTAGAAACTTGCAAAAAATTTTCACTTTTGCATGCCAAATCAGGGATTTTTCACAAATTTCACAAGAAATGTCAAATTTAATATAATTATTAATGGCATTACACTAGTGCCTTGAAACATCAACTGAGATTAGGGCCTCATTGTACTCCATGCTGTACATACATGTAGTAAAAGACCGTTTCTGCTTAGAATCTAAAGAGATGAGAGGCAAAGGGTGAGAGAAAGGAAGTATTACATTTTACAGAGGGGCAGCTGAGGTGCAGAGAGACTAGCTCACTTGCTGAGCATCACACGGGTTTATGTCAGAGCCGGGAAGTGAACCTAAATCTCCTGACACCCCCACTTTAACCTCCCCTTTGCCCTTGGCCAATGCCTTCCACCATCAGACCATTCCTTTCCTCTAATTAGGCTTGTTCTGAAACTTCACTAGTGGAAATCCTGTATCAAGTTAGCCATAATCTGCTAGTGTACATATGCATGCTTTTCTCTCCCCGTACCCCGCAGGAAGCGTCTTTCTCCACTTCTGTAGTTGTGGAAGGCTGTCATTCTGCTATGCGTGTGAAGAATGTGGGAAGCCTACCTGACAAGTTTATCTGATGCAATGGCAGTTTGGGAGTGAGTTTGAGGTGGTGGCTTCATTACAAGTCTTCATAAGCCTCGCATGTAGCTGGGAGGATGAGCATGGGTGTCATGGAAGCTAGACAAGTCCTCAATCTGAAGTAGCAGCTAATGAATAGTTTCCTGGTGTCTCTGTAGCCCATAGGTGGGGAGGAATCTTGTGTTCTCAGCCTCTCCCTCACCTTCCCCAGTAGAATTCTCCATCACATAACCTGGTTATTTGGTTTCTACACTGGGAGTTGGATTTGTGCCTTACTGAATAACTCCTTACTGATGTCACTGGGGGCTCCGTGTGTAGCTTGAGGATAGTATGTAACTTAGGGGATGCAGCAGAGAATGACCACATTTCTTCTAGGGACATACTGTAACTTTTCAGAGATTTGGATAGGCAAGATTTTGCACCTGTCTTGCAATGACATTCCTATTTTGTGGGAAAATGTTCTCTTGGTTTTCATGGGAAAACAGTAGAATACACAAATACGTAAATAAAACATTTTAGACAAAAGCATGGCATTTTGCTTCTATGTGAAGCTGGCAGAGATTTTTTTTTGCCTGTATGGCCCCCCACCTACCTCCCAAGAGTGAGAATTCTTATTCACCCAGCTAAGTGCCAGATAGGTTCTGTTACTGCTTAACAGTATGTGATCTTTAAAAATGAAAACAAATTAGATAAAATTTAGTAGAGGTTGAACTAAATTGACCTGTGACAACCAACTCTCCTGATGTTTTAAAGAAATCTAGGAACTTGGCTAGTCTAGATTTGACTGAAAAGAAAAGTGTTTCATCCTTCTGCACAAAATGAACTCTTAGCTGAACCGAGTTTAGTTCCAACATTAAAAGCATCCTTTTTAATCCTCTGGACAATTTATAAGCTCTAAAACCTCTTCCCAACAGATGTATCAGAAAAGCTACAGACAATATTTATAAACCAAATATATACACACACAGAGCATAGAATAATCTGCTTGTATCTTTGTGGAAAGGTTTGGTCACACAGTCATTTTTGATTTTGTCACGTTAGGACAAAACATACAGTGCAGGAAAGCGGAAGGTGTTTTTCTTTTCTGTCAAGTGACCAGCAAACCTTTGAAGAGTTAATTTCATCAGTACAGGAATTTAATCAGAATCAAATAGCCCTAGAGCTTCAGCTCATTTGGTGAGATTCATTACAGTCAAAAGTCAAGCATTGTTTTTTGACAAAGCTATATTGATTTGTGGGAATGAGACAGAGACTGAGCAACTCTAGTAGGAGCTGTGAGTGTTCAGTCTCTCTCAAGATCAGGACCTAGGTGACTCATTCCACATCTTTTATTAATATGCACCCATCTTGTTTTTGTTTCTACCTTAGAATTGTATTGATTTCCAGGCATTCCAATTTTTAGGTGCAATACACAGGCTTTCCCAGGTTTATAGACTACAGGTATTGTAGATTGGGGTATATTTTTCTTGCATTATGAAGGGCAAAAGACTTGTAACTTAGGCTGTGTCTATGCTACAGAGACTATACTGGCACAGCTATGTTGGCGTAGCTATGCCGGTATATCCCTGTAATGTAGACCCAGCCTATGTTGAACGAAGGTTTTTTCCTTTGGTGTAGGAACACCATCTCTTCAAACGAAGTTAGCTATGTTGATAGAATCATTCTTTCATTGACATAGCTGCTTCTGTGCTAGAGTTTAGTCGGGCATAGCTCTGTCAGTCAGGGATTTGTTTTGTTTTTCATGCCCCTGACTGACGTTGCTATGTTGGCCAAACTTTTAAGAGTAGCACAACTCTTCAAATAGAGAGGCATGCTTCAGAAACAGTACAACCTCCATGTTCTCTGATTCCCCTCAACAGCGATAGATTAATTTGAACTGGAAGTGGACCTAAGTATTAGGCAATAACACACAAAGGGCAGCATCTAGCAGTCAAAAGTTTAAGAGAAAAGGGATGCACAGATTTTTTTCTTTTAACTAAAGGCTTGATCTTTTGCACAATTGAAGTCTGTGGAAATTTTGCCAATGAGAGTAGGATCAGACCATAACTGAGTTCATTTCCAATTAGGATTCATTCCTCTGCTTCGTTCTGGTCTGGTGGATACTCCTGGAATATTGTGTCCAGAGCCACCTCATCCATGCTGGAAATTTTGCCAGGCACCCTACCAGGATAGAATGAGAGTTTGGCATTGCTTGCCCTCGGATGCAGCGCACCGGAGATGGCCCTTTTAATCTCAGCTCAGGATGACAAAAGGATTGATCCAACAATGCTCCTAATGGGTTAATTCCAGTTTCTATTTGGGGTATTCCTTTAGAGATTGGTCACTTGTTTGACTAAGAGGGGTTTGAGACCTATCTGCAAGCAATTGTAAGGTGTAAATTCCAGAAAGAAAGAGAAGGGATTGGTTAGGATTGTCCTGGGGGTCATAGATAGGAATGAGCAAGAGCTGAGCAAAGGGAAAACTTAGAATGCATGTCAAAATGCAGGAGGGTTGTTATACAGTGGTGTAGGCTCCTAAAGGAATTGGTGGAAACTACATTACTTACATCATTTAAAATGGAACTGGACAAAGCTGTACATTCTACTGTAGGGAGCTGGCTTGCATTGACAGGGAAATGGACAATGTAATATTTCAAACCTTTCTCACTGTAAGAGGTTTTCAATCTGTTTTTTAAATGTGCTTTATATAATCATGTGAAGCACCTAGAGAGATAAATAAGCCCTTAATAAATCTAATCTAATAAATACTTTTTTGATGGAAGCTGATTGGACATGAGGTAGACTGACTGCATTCCGGACAGCATTACCATCTCAGAGAGGGATCTCTACAGTGGCCATGATTTTCACATGGGACTAGTAATTTTGGGTACCCAACTCGAGAGATGCATCATTTATTGAAAACCAGGCTCCTCTGAACTGCCTCAAGGTGTACCAAAATCATCAGTCATATTTGAAAAATCTTGGCCAATGTATTTTAAGTGAGTTTCCATTGCTAAGGTACTAGGGAGGTTTGAAGCAGCAGTCTATGATTTGGTGCAGACCTTTCATAGATGGTTAGAAGCTGTGGAGAATTCTGGTCAATTATTGGTGATTATCAACACTTCTCTTCAGGAAGGCAAGGTGCTGGCCTGTTCATCTAAATTAATCAGAGGTGAAAACTCAAAAAAATAATCTCTTGATGCTCACAAGCATGAAATGTACAAACAGAGCTGAGTGGGAAATGGTTCACCTGTCCCACGAGAATTTTCAAGATATTTTAAAATTTCCCATCCAAAACTGAGTCAAAATCTCAAATTTTCACAAACTGGAAATCTGAAAAGAATTATGGATGGGGTTAATGAATGATCAGTTTTGATTTTGACCTTTTACTTTTTTTACTGTAAATAATTATTTTCATTTTAAAATTTAATCTTTCCAAAATTGAACTTTTTCATTGAGAAAATGTCAAATGAGATCTTTTTTTTTTTTTTTTCCCCCAAAATAGGAAATTTGTTGAAAACAACCCTTTCCTGCAAAGAGTTTCAGTGTTCATGAATCAGCTCTGACAAACCTATTTGGATGAAAATTTCCTGACCAGCCCTATATATGAATACTATGGTTCGTCTGTTTGTCTGCTAGCTGACAAAAGTCATTGAGAACACAGCTGTGAGATGACTGTCTGATGTTACCTGGAGTCCTTATATTTTCTTTACCTTTTTTAAGACTGGTTTTAGACCTGTGTATGTAAGACACTCTTCATGTCACTTGAGTGTCCCCATTCTTTCCTCTCTGAGCAATGTCAGAATGTGCTATTGGGCAGCTTTTATCAGCTCAAAATGCTCTTTGCTTTGGAGTGGCATAAACTCTATTCTATCACCCTCCTACTCAATGTATTTTGAGACCCCAAGTGGAGATAGTTGAGACCCTGCTGTTAATGTGGTGGTGATACATTCCCAGCTCCTTGTCATCAGACCTGGTGATATAGAGTCACTTTGAATTCCAGTTCTGATCTAATTGCCCAGGGTTTTGCCCTGAGGGAATAAATGTAAGATTTGAGTTCTCCAGTTCAGGGACTCTTGAAAATTTTTGTTTTTATAAATGAATGTTATCAGTCATGTTAATTGTGTACTTTTTTCTTAAAACAATTTTAGTACATGCACCTCAATGTCATGATTATTGTATAAATTAAAAAATAACTAGAAGTTCTAACTCTGATTTTTCCCTCTTTCTCCTTGCCTGATAATAGCTCAGGTACCACGGATATAATTTGTAATGGGTTTCCAATTGGCCCTTAGAACAGTGCAGTAACACATGGACATGCAGTGACATTTCAAAAATGTCCTCCGATGTTTTAGTATTATGCCCACTAACTGTTAAACCACAAAGCTTACATTGCCACTGCTTGGAACCAGCATTTCATTCTCCATTACTTGCAGTAACCTTTTTTTTTTTTTTAAAGATACTGGCCCCATAGCACAATCAATTGGCTTTGATTTTAGGGGATATTGTTTAGAAATCATCTTTATGAATAATACTCAAATGTCACCTTGCATGTTCAATGTAAATGTTGCATAATTGCCATGGGTAAGTGAACATAAAGGTCCAACCTTCTGAGAAAGATGCTTTAGTGTTGGTGATCTTTAACCAATTACATTGGAACACTCTTTGAGAGAGCTTTTTTTTTTCCTTTTTCATTAATGCTGTGACACAGAAAAGTACTTGTGCTGTTTAGAAAAAATGAAAAGGAAATGTCAAAGTTTGCCTTATTAGTGCAACAGTGTCCATGTACCCTGCTGTTGAAATTGGGCCACTTGAGTCCTTTGTGATAATAGCTACTGAGAGAGAACACATGCAATACCTTTGCACTGATGGAGTTATAAATATTTCTGATTTCTGAATATGCAGAGGTTGTGAGTAACTTTCTCCCCAGATGCCACTCATAAAATGCCTTTGCTGTAATGCATCCCTTAAAGCACAGGCTATGACTCCTAACCCATTGGTAGTTTGATACTGTTTTCTTTCTGTTAAATTGGTCAGTGAATTTGTTGCTTAGGAGACAATGGCACCGGCCACAGTGAAGCACTGTATAGATGAGCATCCTGCAGACAAGCTTTGTGTAACCTTCTCCACAAAGCTCCACTAATAAATCTTAGTGCTTTTCTGCAGAGTCCCCTGCTCTTCAGTGCCAATCCTGAGTCTTAGCAAAAACTGTAAGTTATGCCATGTCATATGGTGGTTTTGTGAAATAGGCGCCCCACTCATTCAACTATGATCTTTGCCAGAAGTCAGATTTGCTTCTCAAGAAGCAAAAGGTTAATGCTGTATCTCACTGTGCCATCTAGCTCCATTTTCAGATCAATTTTAAGACACACTCTATTAGTAACAAGAAATTCTTCGCTAACTTCAATTTCAGAAGAGCTCTGCAATTTACTTGAGTATTGTAAACATGAACGTGGGCATGTCCAACCCATATTTTGTTGATGCGTATCAAAACCAAATTAGAGCTAGCTCAGAAAGTGTGCAAAGCTATAATGAATTGCTTAACATACAGCAGACAGCGTCTGCTGTCTGAAGGGTACTGAAGTGTGTAGCTCTCTCTTGGTCTGGGTTCTTGCTTCAGGCTGCTAGAATGTTGTCCATCATCAGTACATGTCCAAGAGCAGGCACTGTAGGCATTTATGGAAAGAGTTCGTAGGCAACTGCCTGCTTCAGACAATTCACTTTTAACCAACTTTTTCTTTAAAAAATGGTTTAGCATTATGCGTGCTGGTTTTGGAATCTGGTCCAGAATGCAGATAAGAGCTTACAGGAAATGCCATGTCCAAAGCAACAAGCTTACACAAAAGGCCTTACAAATCCAGATCCCATAATTTAAACCCAACCAAAACAACACAACCCCCTCCCCCATGCTGCCTTAGAAGAAGAGGGTTCACTCCATCCATCTTGGGAGACGAAATGAAAGTGAGCCCCTCATTGCCTGTGGATGTGTTTTGTTCCTAATTTATTATGAGTATTAACTTACTAAATGAGCTAAGCTAAGAATAATAGAGGCCCATGTACAGAAAATAGCTATAACTAGAAAACAGCAAAACCAAAACCTGTCCTTCTCTATTAATTTTTATCTGAAGAAGTGCTCTATTTCTGAAAGCCAAATGCCATACATATTTATGGTGTTTGCACATGGTATGCTACGTGCAGTTGGCCAGATTCTCTGTTGTGGCTGCTTTGTCACTCTGCCAACCCAAAGTAATCGGTCAGTTAAGCCTGGTTTAGGGCAGCTTTTCCTAACTGAAAGGGCACAAAGAAGCCAAACTGTACTCATGCATCTTGACCACTAATTATTTCCAAAAATGTATATCATGTGCCTAATAGAGGCCTTGACTCTCCTCTCATGTGCATCAGTTTTGCACTAATGAAGTTTATTAACTTCATTAACCTGTAAGGACCTGTAAATGAGTAATATTTTCTTTTTATCTGTTGCGATAGTAAGGTATGGGGGCAGGGACAGTCATTTGCTGCATAAACGAATAGCACTTAGCACAATGGGATCCTGATCTTGGTTGGATAGACACTACTGCAATTTACAGAGTAGTACCCCCTCTGTCAAAACAGTAATGGCAGATAGCGGACTTTGTTTCCAGGTAAGGCCTTTTGGCCCATAGCTTACTCTCTGCCCCTGTCTGCTGTGTGCAGCCCCAAACCATTTAGGATTCTGCCTCTGTGGCTCTTTTTTACAGCATGCTTTTGAACATCTAATCCCCATATATTCAATAGTTCAAAGCCTAAGGGACCTGTTTAGCATAGACAATAAAATATTCATATTCCCTTCAAACATTTATTTGTATAATATTAATATATTAGGCAGGAATGTGACCTTCATTAATAAGGAGGACAGTTGTCTGATACAACAGAACCTCTAATAGGTCTTAAAAAAAGAAATTACAAGAATCTAATACTTGGCTGCCTGTTTCTGATTTCTTTGTTAATGGTTTTCTTCTTTCAAGGTACTGAGATTCTCAAAATCAGTTTCAATCCTTGTACTCCTATTTCTTCATTGCACTTACTTTGAAGCCCTCATAATAGGGAAGGCTGACTGGCAGTAGAATGGGATTTTTCAAAGGGGGGTTAAGTGCTGAAATCTCATTGAAATTCAGCGTTCCTAAATCTCTTAAGGTATGCCTACACTGCCCAAAAAAAAAACCACACACACACCCCACAGCAGTGAGTCTGAGCCCAAGTGACTTGGGATCATGCTCTGGGGCTAAAAATAGCAGTGTAGATGTTCCAGTTCGGGCAGCAGTCCAGGTTCTGAGATCCAGTGAGAGGGGTGGGTCTCAGAGTCCAAGCTTCAGTCCCCATATCAAGTCAGTTGCCCTGGGCTCTAAGACTTACATGCTGTTCCATTGTTTGTTTGTTGGGTTTTTTGCAGTGTACACATACCCTTAGCTACTTTTGGAAATCCCAGAGTCGGCCTGTACTTGGGACACTTAGCAGCAGTCAGCAAT
The DNA here is from genome assembly GCF_026122565.2 of Emydura macquarii macquarii. Classification (NCBI taxonomy): domain Eukaryota; kingdom Metazoa; phylum Chordata; order Testudines; family Chelidae; genus Emydura; species Emydura macquarii. Next base: position 4,278,543 of record NW_027131527.1, read on the forward strand.
TTTAAAAAGAGATGTAGCATCTTTTTCTCTCACAGCACTGTAGATAGAGTTCCTCAAGCATGTTTGCTAGCCCATTACTGAAATCAATAGCAGTTCTGCATCAACTGGCACTTCAAAGTTAGGGCTTACCCTTGTAAAGGAATGTCTCTTATTTAGGAGAGTTATTAATTGGTGAATTGAATAGTTAATTGTAATAACTAAAAAATTCAAATGTTAAAATTTTACAATTTAAGAGTTATGTTTTCATGTTCCCACACTGCAGAATGTATGTGTGTTGAAGTCAGTTTAGTTTATATTTTGTCAAAAGTATTTCTTCACCATTTAAGTTTTATGTTAGGATGTTTAATAACTGTTCCTCACTTTGCTTATTAGGGCAGTACTTAAAAATATTTGACTGTTATACAAATGCTTGGAATGAACAAGGAATCTGGAAAGTCCTAGGTAACTACAACTATAGAAAAAACATTCAGATCAGTAATTTTTATCCTGTCTCAAAGAACAGTAGAATCCTCTTCCCAAATCTGCATAGAAGATTCTTTGCTCTACATAGATGTATACAAGTCCCATTGACATCAGCTGGAGATTGTCATAAATGGGGAACACAATATTGGAGTTGAGATCTACTATGTAGTGCAGAGAGGAGAATTTATCCTAACTATGTCCACAAACTGCACTAACATCTGAACAACATCTGTCACAGTACTGCTCTGATCCTGCTTGGAACAGTGGTGCTAATATAAATAATTAAAAAGGTACTACTCCAAAGAGTATTGAAGTCAGTGGAAAGACACTTGTTGATCTCAGTGGGCTTTTGATCAAGCCCTAAGGTGCATTGGAATTGAAGAATAAAGAATATCTACAAAGATAAAGTAACTTTTATCTTCTGTGGGAAGGTGACTGAATAATAAACAGCTTTCTGTTTCATAATTAAAACCCAAATATCTGTCATTTTGTTTTATGTGGCTCTTAATAAATCACTTTTCTTTAGTTAACAAGCAATATGGCATAACTGTGAGTAAACATCTAAGTATAAGAATAAAGGCTGAGTGCAATCAAGGGAAAATAAGGTCAGTTTCATGCATTAACAGGAGCAAAGCTGTGAAGGGAAAACAAACTAGTTCTGAGTAACCAAGAGGTGCCAAAACTATATTAAAATATAGCTATGGCACCACTCTTAGTTGCTCAGTACTAGAGTTTGTTTTCTCATAGCTTCGCTCCTGGTATGATATTAATGAAGTGGTTTAGGGCTTCCTAGCTGAGTCCATTAGATAAAATTATAAAAAGTGAAAATTGCTTAAGAATAATCTGTGTAAGACAAAGTAGCTTGATCCTTGTGCCCCACTCAAATTGCTTAGGTGTCTCTTACATTGATTATTCTGGACCCTAGATGTTTCTAAATCTGGCAAGCAACACTTAAAAAAAAATTAGAGTAGAATTAAAAAAAACCCCTCTCTATACTATTGATACTGGTCCTATTTAAACCCCTAGTAGTATTATGAAATTTTTATTTCAGTCTTGTCTTCATTTAATATATTCAAAACTTCCTTGAAAATTCACTTAGCAGATTCAATGTCTACTGTTCCCCATAAATGAAACATACATTTACCGTTTGTTGTTGAGACCATTATAGACTGATAACAATTAAGAAATGATGTAAGTAATTTATCTTCCAGTCAAGTAATTGAGGGGTACTCTAGTACTTCCTATAGAAAATTGATTCTCTGGTGATGCCAAATCTGATTTGTGACCTTCAAGCTTCAGAAACTTTTCAATCCTTTATGGCTGGGATTTTAAAAGGAGTTTAAGGGAAGCTCCATGTTAATGGACTTTGTGTGGCTAATTTTCTTAGGCTCCTTTGAAAATCTCAGCCTATGCAAAACTTTACAAAAATAAAGTGTGTTCTCTCCAAAATTCCTTCCAAAGATGATGTGCTTGTTGTACAATCATAACCAGTCAATTGTTCTAAGCAAAAGTTTCCTGTGTCTTCATGCCAACTCCTTAAAAGCTTTTTCTATCAACTGGCTGTAAAAACTTATTTCTGTTTGGAATTTCACTTTCTTTTTTTGGAGAGCAGAAAGTCTTTCATTAGAAATTGGGTGGGAACTGGAATTTCTGTGCCATGCAAAGTTATGCATATCTGAATTGTAATGAAAAGTCAGATCTGTGAATTTTTTTGTGTGGGGGACACTTAAAAAAATAAAAAAGGAGAGGGGGGAGTCCATTTCAGAAAAGCTGGTCTGCCTGCCGGTTTCCACTGAAGGTTTTGATGGAAATGACATGTCCACACGGAACACTTTTGATTCTGTCTAATTAGTATTTACCAATAGAAAATTTTTGGCCAGCATGCATGCTTGCTCTCACCCCCCTCCATGGTTCATGTTTTCATTTGGCATTAGATCAGTCTGTGTCCCAGAGAGTCCTTTGTAATTGGTTCTATGCTTGCATTTACCGTTATTGGAGCCCTGCAAATCCACGGCACGGATTGGATGCATACACAAATTTTGTAGCCAGGCAGGACTCTATTAATTGCCCTATCAGGTCAGTTGGGGAGGGAAGCAGCTGCTTCTGCAAAGTCAGTCAGGAAGCCATGCTGACTTACCTTGTAGAAGCAGCTGCCTCCCTCTCCAACTGACCTGATATGGCAATGAAGTTGGGAGAGCTTTCCTGCTTAAACCGCGGCGACAGGAGCATGGACGATTTTGCTGTCTGTCTTGATCTATCACCTCCCCTTTTGCTGTATGTGGGGGGGGGGGGGGGAGGGGAGGGAAAAGAGGAAATATAGGATCTCGAAGATGGGAAGCAGCCTCATAGGCTATGAGCTGCAGATAGCTGCTTCCCTGCCTTTGAAATCCTATATTGTTATTCTTTTTAGTAAGACTGAAACTTGAGGGATATGTCAAGGCTCATTCAGTCAGAGCCATGGCAGTGTCAGTAGCCAACCTCCGGGCAATCTCACCAGACTAGATTTGCAATGCTGCAACCCTGAGTTCTCTCCATATATTCACAAAGTATTATTGCTTTGACAGAGTGTCATGGAGCGATTCAAAATGTGGCATATTTGTGTTGCAGGCATTATGACCAGGTAGTCCCACCATACTTAGCTTTGTGTTACCTTTATTTACAGCTCCATTTTCTGTATGCTCTTAGGATAGACTAAGTATTTGTAAGACTAAAGGGCAGTCCAAAGGGTCAATGGGATTACTTAGTGAGTAAAGTTCTACTCAAAGTAAGTTGTTTGAGGCACATTCAATATTTTAAATCTTTCAAATGACTAATAAAATATCTTCCTTTTTTATGTTGATAGCACATTGACTTTGTTATTGCTTAAACTAAAAATCTTTGCCTGTCACTTCTCAAGGCATCTCGACAAAATGGTAGTAAATTATTCTGTAGCCTGCTTCTTCACTGGTTTTCTACAAATTTTTACGGCTTCATAGGAGCACTTAGCTTTTTTGATCTCCCTGAAAATGCAGCATTGTGTGCAGACCAGAAAATGGAAATTTGTGCTTTTTAAACAAACAAATTGGTGTCTTTCCAAAATAGAGAGAATTCTCTGAACATATCAGTCCTTACCACTTTCTGGTTTGTCCAGGGATGGCATTTCCTCATGTTTGCAGCAAAAACTTGAGCTTGAGGGTTTAGAAGTGTGAAATCTAACCCATGAGCAAATCCTTGCACAATGATGATTTCCTTTGCCCCACGTGCATGCCTATGTCTGTGTAACAAACAGGAGTTCCATGGTGCTCCAATAATTTTTTTTATGTGGCAGTTAGTTACACTAGACTTTCAGAAACTGTGAGCCTAAAAAAATGGATCCTTTCAGTGACAGCGTTTTGTAAGCAAAGATTTCTAGAGGTGGGTATGTAAACCCATTCCTCACTTGCCTGATTATGCTCCTCCTTTGTATGCTGCCACGTTTGAAAAGAAGTGAGCATTCCGTAAAGGCTTAACTGTAGCTTTTCACCTTGTGGTGGAAATCAATCTACAAATCTCCTCCCTAGAGGTGTAGTGTCCAGCAGTGTCTCCATAGAGAAGTCCTATTTTTCAGGCAGAGAGAGTCTGTTCTCTGAACATAGCAGTGAATCTGTTGTCATTTTGCATACTTTTGTACCTGGAGTAGTGGTTGACCTACTTTTTGGCTTTGGTTTAAATGTACTCCTTTCTCCTGTAATTTTTCTTTCTTCTTTTATAAAGAGTTACTGTCAGTTCATCTGGCATGCTGGTGCCGATATAATCTGGACTATGAGTTGACTGACTTTTTTTTTGCGTCCTCTGGGATTTTAACTACCTGATATGGCATGTGGTGAACTATGCTGAAGTACAAGCTATGCTTCCAGAGGTCGGGCTTTGTTCTACTTTTTGGCTCCAACAGAATTGTTGACCGGAAACAAACAATAATAACCCCCCACCCCCACCCCCAAACAAAAGCACACTCAGTAGAATTCTAGGATGCCTCTGGGGACATTTCAAAGACATTGGCACTGATTCATTTTTGGATCAATTCTTAAAGCTTTTACAGAAAGTAAGTATAATTAACCTTTCTAGCTCTTATCTTTGTGGCACACATCCTGTGTAAAACTATATCCCTGTCTCCTCTTATTTATCTGGAATATATGAGATCGTCATGGTCATTATAAAATGTATTTTATTTCTAGGGGCAAACCCATGTCGAATGTGACCTTGGTTAATGACTCATATTAAGGTGAAAATGTTAGCGCACTCAGAGCAATTGAAGGAGACGTCCTCCCCCCTTACTATTTTAGTCTCCCTTGATGTTGCTTCTAAAGCCTGATGCAGTCTTATTTCTGGTGGGCCATAATTATTTATGTGGTTGCACTGCTGCTAACAGGCGTGATTCTTAAAAGGAGCTGAGCACCTCCAATTTTCATTGAGCTCAACAGGACTTGAAGGTGCTCACCAGATAGCAATATTATGCTGATGTTTTTGAGTGGTCGTCTTTTCCTTTTGATCCACATGCATCACCTCTATTAACGTTAGGGAGCACTGCACATCCACAGGAAGGGAAGAATTAGACCAATTTATGTATCAAACAGCAACAATTATTAGCTTCAGAGCATACTATATGACCAGCTTTTTGGTACAATGTTGCTATTTTTAAAAAGGCCTAGGCTTTATCGATGTCACAGAGAGAAATAAGATTCATCAAACTCCATTAACAAGGTTTGCAAACATTCATGACAAAAATACTGTAACTGCAATAGCACAAAATCATAGGCTCTCCATCTGTCACTGTTAGGGTGACCAGATAGCAAGTGTGAAACATCGGGATAGGGTGTGGGGGTTAATAGGTGCCTATATAAGGAAAAATCCTGAATAAATCCTATAAATTGTGACATCTGGTCACCCTAGTCTCTGTACACATTTTTGATTCAGGTATCAGACTTCTTGTGTGTGTGTTGAGTTTCTCTTTGGTTATAATTAAAAGGAAAATATGAACCTAGTACTGCTGAACTAGTAAACCTGATTTTGTTCTATAGTCAAGTCTTCAGTAATTAAAAGGGTTCAGTATCTTGGCACCGTATATTCGAGCGGGTTTCCCTCTTAGAGGTTTTACTATCCATTTAATTCCCTTTACTGGTACATTGCCTAATAAATCATTAAAACAGACTAGAATAGAGGGTCAAATGCAGATCTTGATCCATGTTTCTCCATCACATACTTGTTGATTATTATTTATTATTGAAAAAGAGGTTGTTTAGTGATGACAATGACAAATGTCTTAGACACCACTTTGACAAATGAGCTTCATTTCTGTTCTCTGCTTTCCTTCAATAATGGATAATTAATTCTGAATTCATACTAGGTATTTGTCCATTCCACAAAGTAGTGTGTCTTCCTTCCAGCATAACCTATAACAAATGCTACTTTGACTAGATACAGCCACATGACTTTACACTGGCTGCAGTGCGGTGATCCCATGTAGCTCTACAGAACCGAAGGCAACACAAACTATGTGCTAAGCTTAAATACCACATCCTTAGAGATGGAATAGATGCTTGATAGTGAGATGATTGAAATGTTACAAGTTGTAGACATGGTGAAGAGACTTTGATTTTCAGGCTTTATGTTTTGTCAACAGAGAGAAATGAAATGCTTCATTTGACTGAGTTCTGTATTAGATTCTACAAGTTGTGGGGGAGTAGGATATCTTAAGGGACTAGGAATCGGAGATTTTCAGCTCTGGGTCACCAACTCAAATCCAGCTCAAGTCAGTATCACTGAAAATCATTACTGTCAGACTGCTTTTTGTCTGTGAAATGAGTTGGGGCTCTCAGTTCAGTCTCAGATAGGATGTTTATCCATATTACTCAAGCCACCATTGTAAGGATGGTAATTATTAGCAGTCAAAGAAAGGAAGTGTGAAATCTGAATGAATATGGAAACTACTTTCTTATCCCTAAAGAATGGCTGGCTAGGTCAGCAACAAGGCAAAACTGGCAGAACAAATAACCTTGCTCTACTGCTATTTGCTATGTGTTCATTCTTAATGGTTAAAAGAAGACTCCATTCTCCAGAGCTGTCTATCTGGCATCTTTCATTAGCACTCAGTTCACCCTAAATAATTATTCAAGTTGCTGCTGAAGGAAATTGGATGTATCCTGGAGAACAGAAAAGTCTGTTTCCTGTGATAATTCAAAACCATTTGTCTTGACCCAATAGTCCAGATTTCTCTGAGTGCTCCAAATTGTCTTGAATTCTATGGCAGAATAATTTATGAACTGGTTCAATGAACCGGAGAAGAATAGGAGAAACTGTGCATAATTTTTTTTCATACTGAATGAGGGTCAACCATCACCTTCCCATCCCTCTCTGAAATTGATCTTGCTTAGTTTTTTTTTTGTGGATGTAAGAGATGCATGAATGATTTGGAGCTCCATTGTTTCAACTAGTAAGAGGCTTCCTTGTTAGACATGCCACCTAGAAGTTTCAGCCATGGGAATGTGTGGGGTAGATGCATGGTACAGCCTGCACCAGATGGAAAACTTTGCTAACTGATGAATTTTGCTTTAGTGTCTGGCCACTTGTTGACACCACAGCATAGAAGGTTCTGGATATATTCAGGAAGGAAGCTTCTGCTTTGATGGAAGAAGCCTATTTCCTGGTGATTTTTGTAACTTTATCTTCAAGGCTCCTCCCTTTTAACTCTGCATGGGTATTGTGTACTTTTTGAAGCTCAATTTAAGTTACAAAAGTTATTTTCCTTCATAGTGAGATCTGATACAAGTATCAGCCTCAGACTTGAGTAATAGCCATTATTATTATTACTTTTATTTGTATTACAGAGATACCTAGAGGTCCCAGCTGAGATCAGGATCCCATTGTGCTACACAAACACATAGGAACACAGTCCCTGCATTGAAGAGCTAACAAGACAGAGGGTAGGAGAAAAAGTATTATTTTCTGAGTTTTACACATGGGGATCTGAGGTGCAGAGAGATTTGAGATTTACCCCAAGATCACACAGGAAGTTTATTGGATTGCCAGATCTGCCGAGTCCAGTTCCTTAAGCATTAGACCATCCATCCTCTCTAACTTATGTCCATATAAGTGTGTCCCTATGATACTTTCTCAAATAAGGACACCTTTAACAGGCTTTCCAAATGTTTGACTATAAAGTATTGGTTTAGAAAATGGACATTTTTATAAGATTAAAATGTCTTCTCTCATAACAGTGCATTTGTGAGGTGTGGAAAATAGTTGTAATCAGATCATACGATCAGTTGTTACGTACCCATTGATATAGAGTTACAGAAAAATGAGAGAGGCACCAGAATACTGTACGCAGGGGAGTACAAAAACCTAGGCCAGGCTGAGCATTCCAAACTAAGCACATCCCTCTATTTCAAGGCCAACTAGAACACTGGCATTTTAGCAATGTTGAGCGTGTTTTCAGTTGAATCTTTTGCCCTAGCAATGTTTAAAGAAGCACCGAGGAGTTCTAGATGGAGGCTTTGCTATGGGTCATTTAATGGTGAGGGGAAGTAAGAGTCTCTCTTAAAAATCCTAAAGAAAAACATGTGGGGGAAAAAAAATCAATTGCCAGAATGTATAGTACACATGGGGTGTGTGTGTGTGTGTGTGTGTGTGTGTGTGTATTATATAGATATGATATAATTATTTAAATTATGTAGCATAGAACTTCTAATATTTGTAGACGTTTGCAGATAACGGACTAAATATTTATTGAATTTTCTATCCGCTCCTGTTTCTCTAGGGCACTTAGCTGTACCAGTGGGTGAGCCCAACTACAGTAAATTTGCATTTTTTAATTCAACATCATATTTTTTATAAATTCCTGCAAAAATACTGCTGCTCTAATGGGAGTGGGAGAAAACAAACAAGCTGTATTCTGCAGTGAATTCAGTGGAATGATTTAAAAGTTCTGAATTAAAGCTGGAACTGAGGCATTTCAGGCAACCTTACAACCTATTTTTTTTTCCTGATTATACAGATCAGATACAGCAGAGAGTGTGCATGTGTGTGCGTGCGCGTGTGATATATAAAAAAATAAATAAAAGGGCTGGGTGCCTTCTCTTCCTAACTATTGCATATTCATACTGCAGAAACTTGAACTGTGGCTTACATGATCAGAGGTTTCAAACTGGCACATGAGATGGACCACATCACCATGCCAGCGTGCCTAAGCCCAGACCTTTGCAGACTACTAGTAGGGATGGGAGATTAATTCAATATCCCTGCTCATTCAGTCTCTTATCTCTCTGAGACTACCAGCAAAGATGCCAAACATAGTATTTTTTGTGACAGTGGACACCAGTTCAGTAAGATCTGAATGGAGAGCACAATAGTCATTTCTCATAGGTCACCAAGATAAGATCCTTTTGTCATATTGGCCTGAGCTGAGTTTGAACTGACAACCTAGTGGGTAAAGACTTTCTATACCCATACATGTTCTCAGAGCTATCCATGTCTGCAATACCGTCCCATGTTTATTAGTAGTTTATCTGATTTACAGTTGTTATAGGTGGCTCTGTTCTCTGTGCCCAGCAGTTTTCAAAGATTTCTAAGATAATTAGTAGTGTCACCAAAAAATGGTAGACACAGCATAAAAGGGCAACTTATCTACTCTGTAGCTGTAGAGCATGATATATACATCTTCCTGTCCCTTTCTTTATCAATAAAGATGTGAGATAAAGGGCATCCTCTTGCCAATCACTAATTAAGTTGGCTACTACCTATGCCAAAAGAAAATCATTTTGTTCTTTTCTACAGAAGAAAACAATGAAGCACTGGGCTAGCACCACCAATCAGTTGTCATTTTAAGGATGAGAAGACAGAACACATGTCAGCAGCACCTGCTTCTCAAGGACTGAATACTGCTTGTAGCTGAATAAACACCACAAAGCAAATGAACGATTCTAGAAAAGGGTTTCCCACTCTACTCGGGTAGTGTAGCCAAACTGGAAAGGATCTTGGTTAGTGGTGTGATGGCTTGTGGGATGAGGAACAAAGGGGAGAATTTAAATATAATAGCCATCTTAGTCTTTGGGATATTTCTCACTGCAGTGGTCAAGATGGAAAACTTGCTTCTCTATGATAGTTTGGGGTTTCTAGTTGATTAAGACTTGATTATGGGCACAATCTCCTTGGGATGGTTTGACTTTAATCATCCATGCATGTTTTAAGCAGCAGCTCGTGGGTTTGTATTCTGCTTTATATTCTATTCTTTAAATGCTTAGGGTCCATCGCTACATGTAGCAGGAACTTGCCATGCAGCACACCTTATTTTCAGTTTAATCTGTTCTTTTAAGATAAAGCCTACATTTCAAATTTTGAGTTTGAATTGTGCATTAGAAATCATGCCTCCCTTCATCTTTATTCTGGTCCCTGTAAATACATGTAAGATGCAAGTTCAAAACCCAGCAGTGTCTCAGAATGTTGTTCTGACATAGCCTAATGCAAAGTCAGCTGCTATTGCTTCTGGTCCTGCTTTAATTTCTACATTCTTTGGGACTGATCTCTCATCCAAAACTTAAAAGAAACTAGGGACATCTGGAGGCTCTCCTTTCTGTGCCCTAGGAGAAAGCCAGATTTGTGCTACAAGAAATTAAACTGCTGGTGCAGGAAGTAACCAAACACCACAGCTTGCTGCATGGAGAACTGCCTAAAACCCCGCTACTGTCGTCGTCGTTGCCGCGCCCCCCCTCTCCCAGGGATCCTGTTAATGTTCTTGTCGACTGTACAAAATGGGGAGGAACTAAAACACCAGAGGGAAGAGAGCTTTGAAGAGTTAATCTAAAAGCTGTTTATCTCACACATTCTCATTCCTGTCTTGAGGATGCTTACAGCAACTTTCCACTCAAGCCATACAAGGTGCATAAAGAAAAATAGAATTACTTACAGGCCAGCTACATAACACCTTTTAAAACAGAGGGAATGCTATAGTAGCTCCCTTTAATGTTGTACATGACATTAGCATTGTCTAGCTAATGCTACCAACATGTTTTCTGATGAAAGCATATGATATGAAAGAACACTCTGGGAAGCCTTCTAAAATTCAGTCAATAGTGTATTTGTTAATGTTTTACAGTTGTATCACACATTAGTCAGACAGTGGGACTGAGTGCCACAGACATAGCCATAATAGACAATATCTGACAAACACCATTACTGCATTTAAACATACTCAAATTTTCATGGCCAGCCTAGAACTGCCTTCAATGGATTAAAATCATGAGGAAGATCTGCCACATAGTATAAGAAGTGGGTATCTAAAGCTTTCTCCATAAACTCCTTTGGAGATGCCTTTTCTCTTTTCATGTCTTTCTTGATTGCAAGGAAGATTGCTACTGCTCAGTGACTATATTCTGTACCAGTAAATAGGCAAATACTTTAAAAAACGAATTACGATCCCTCTTGTAGGTAAAATGGAAAATGTTAAAGGCTCTTAAATAAGGTCTGCTTTGTTTTGTTTTGTTTTCCTTCTCCTATGCATGGAAATCCTTCTTTTTTTAAAAGAATTCACATTTAGAGGTGGAGTTCCTGGATCCTGATCATAGAGACTCCTTGGATTTGTAGACTGAAGAGGAAGTTACCTTATGGACTTTCATATTCATGTGTGAAACCGAGGAAGATATACCACAGTGATGGCCTTAGAGAAGAATAGATAAAGTATGGGTAACTAGCCACTCCCATGTTATCTAAGAAACAGACACCATGGGACGTCATTTGGATTATTTATTCTGGCCCTAAATCTTTTTTCTATTCCAGCACCATTTGGCTTTGTCTGGATCTCCCAGGACTTGTCCTCTTGCTTATACTTCAATGTCCCATAAATCCCTTTGGGGAGAGGCTTTATTTCAGAATGACACACCACAGGATTAGGATGAAGGCAGTCAAGTAAGGGGGAGACAGGAATAAGTAGTGGTATGACCCAAGGAAAATTCTCCAAATGCAGTATCTTGTTTCTGATACTATCTGTGTGTCTATTTATTCCTTGCCTGAGTTGTTCAGGAAAAAGCTCACTGTCCCAAAGAATTTTTTTTCGTTTGTTTCAATATTTTTGTGGAAACGTATGAATTCAAGTTGAACATAGTGAATCTGTCACTCCTAGTAAATTTGCTGCTGTTGCGAAGTGTCTGAATGCATTGTAGCATGCCTCCTAGGATTCAGACTTAGTTGGCAGACTTACTATATCTGTTACCCTTAGGACAGAACTGATTTTTTTTTATTTTTAATATAATTTTTTTAATATACAGACAGAACCTCAAGCACATTGTGCAATACAGGATTGGAATGACTTTGCCTTGACCTCTCTTGTAACTGCCCAGGAAATAAATAGATCACAACATTAAAATGACTCTTCTACCCAGATAGACATGTTGGTCATAAATGGTCAGCCATTATTCATATGCTTATTGGTTTGTCCTCTCTGTTCAACATTAGTAAAGAAAGTAAGGAATACCTTGCTATTAACCATTCGGCTCTCCCATCTAGCATGAACTAAAGACAACTTCCTTCATCACTGATTCTTTTGCTCTCTATAAATACCCTTATAAGGAATGAAGATGCATAAATGTATATATATCTGTGTGCACAGGGCTCTATAAAATACATTAGAGAATGAACAATGTGTATAAAGCGAGATTGTATGTGTATATATGCCAGTGGAACATTTTGTTCTCCTTTGATCAGTTGCTGTTTTGTATAGACTTGCATCATGAGCTACATGAAATATTGAATCAGTCGCCACTGTCATTACAATGGTACTGCTATCAGGAGCTCTGTGCTGGGATAACCAGGATTTAAATGGAATCCTGAATTGGTGATGAATGTGCCAGTGGGAGAAGAAAATTAATTAGCAATTAAAAATGATTTAGCAAGTTAAATATTTATTAACTCTATATTCATTATGCAGAATAATATGGGGAAAACAAATTTGAACACTTTAAACATTTCAGCAGATTTCTAATAAAACTATCACTGTAGTAATTTACATAATGGCTAAAATAGTTGCATAAAATGCTTTTTATTTGCATCAAAATTTGTAATTGGGTACTTTAGCATTTGTTACTTCGAATTTAAATTTCCTATAGGGATAATCCATGTGCATTGAAGTGTGCTTCCATCAGTAAAATAGATATTCATATACTTAGCTTTCACATGCTTCACTACTTTCTAAATTATTTTGGTTTTCTGATGAACTTGCTGTTTCCTTAAACAAAAATAAGTAGCAGTAACAACATTTAGCTTCATTATATTCTCTTGCTGTTTTATAACACACAATTCTTAGATTAAAAAACAATGGCTATGTACTCTCAACAGACAAATGTAACAAATTATGTCCTGGTTATAAACTTCAGAAATATTACATTATCTGGATGGTTTGTTATAAATGTGTGTTTTCTGCAATATTTTTCTCTCCCACTCTTCCACAGAACTGGTATTGAGATATCACCCAAAAGCTATTTCTTTAAACATATACAAATCTATTTAATTTGTGTAACCTTCACAATTTAACAGAAGGAAACTTTATTGTTATCCTTTATTATCTTTTTCATAAATGTTACATGATTACTAGCTAGTGAAAATAATACAGCACCTGAGAAAACACAAAAGATTTAGAAGACCTATTTTTGCATGACCAAACTAAAGAGTCATGTTTAAATCGAGGTTGATAAGTTAGATTCCTCCTGTAAAAATCTGGAAATTCAGTCAAGGTTCCATTACCAACCTTAGCTTTGCCTCAGTATCATTTATCAAGTGAAATAAACCCAAGTTTGTCCCATTACATACATGAGTGACAAATGCATGGACTTAATGGTAGCTAGTATAATAACCCACACCTAGCCTCTTACTCCACATCCAGAACAGGGGATTCTGTGGCCCAAACTGGGAGGCTGCATGGTATATTGTGGGGTCAGCAGCCGTGTGTTGAGAGTTTATGGCATACAGGTGGTGCTCTGGCCTGCATTGGGAGAGACGGGTCTCTGACCTGAAGAAAGATGGTGAATGAAGTCAACTTAACTCTATATCCCAGTTGAGTCTTAAAAATGCAAAAGCATCTTGTTTTCTCCTGCTTTCTTTATCGACAGCTTCTCACACTCCTGCTAGTGTTCTCAAGTATGCATGACATTTGCACTTAATTACTCATGATCTTTTCAGTGAGTTTTAGTATAGCTTTCTGCTTTGCTCCATAACACTATGTACCCAACAAATGCCGTTCTGTACTATACATATGCTCCATACATTTCTGTACAAACATGGATGGCATAGACTCCATATGACTAACACTCTACATATGGATCCTCATGGTTTACAAAAATAAAATTACTAGTATCAGCTTTGTAAACTCAGAGAATATAACTTTAAGGCTCATTGTTACCGTACTGAGGACGGCACAGTACAAAATTTCCCACACTAATTGATTGCAGGTAGATTTAAAAAAATACAAGGTGGGAGAACTCTATTGGTGAAATCTTGCTCTGCCAAGTAGGAGACACGTGTGGCAAGTGCTCACGTATCTTGTACAATATACATCCTGCTGGTACAGGGCAAGATATCTCTGAACATGCAGCCCCAATATGATGCAGCCCATATAATGCTGCTGCTTTGCAAAGGAGCAATATGCATTCCTGAGGGCAGGATCATAGGGGCCATAGTGCAGTAATCCAGGGGCTGTTCAAATGCAGGGATGGCTGGGGCAGGGTGAAGGTGTGCTTGTTGTGTAAGGGCTTGATCGAAAGTCGATTTTTAAGCCAATGGAAATGCTCTCTGTTCACTTCTGCTGACATTGGATCAGGCTCTAAATATCTGCATTTATATGCCTGTGCTTACTTGAGCATCTATATGTAGCATGAAGTCCTATGTGACCACCCATGTAGAGAAGGTATGTATTTGTGCTTTCTCCATGAGCAGCTTACACCTCGATCCAGATGTGTGCTTCACTGATGTTAATGGAAATGCCATGTATGGACTGAAGGCCTCAAATGGGTCTCTCTATTTTAAAATATGCCAAATATCCCATAAAACTGGCAGGGTGTATGGTGCTTTGGCTTATGAAAGAGCTGCATACTAAACTGTGGCTCTGATGTGCTCACAAACATCATAAGAGTGGGGTAAATGTGAGACACACTCTTTTTGGGGCAAATTATACAGTGTAAGCAATGACATTTTATTTTTTTAAAGATCAGTTTGCCTAAAAGTAAAGAGTGCTGCATGGAGGCACAAGTAATAAGAATTGGATCTTGGTTAATAATAGGAGATAGGTATAAAAGACTGGTTAGTAATAGAATGGGCTTCGAGACACGTTGGAAGGGATATGTGGGGAGAGATCATCCATAATTGCCTAGCTTGTATCTGACTTTTAGATGAAGAGAAGTTTCCAGCCTCCTGAACTATCAATTCAGAAAATTTGACACGTATATTTTTTGGTTCAAAGCTATCTTTTTTTTAAGGACCAGGTTGAGGCTCTTTTATAGTGAGATGATGCAGTTTTTCAGTAACCTTGAAGAGTGTAACTCACAAAATGCATGAAATAGTCTGTCTTCTAGTTCACACAGTGAATAAAAGGAATAACTCAAATCTGTTCCCTGCATTCAACATGATTTTCCTATGAACAGCCTGCTGTGTCTGCATGTTAATATAGGATGTGCATATTCAGATTTCTAAGTTAAAAATACTTTTTTGTTAGAAATTATTTAAAGCTTCCAAAAATGATTTTCCTTTTAGTGTTTAGAGTACTACACATCTCAGCAAGATGGGTCTTAATACATTATAACATAGTGCAAGTACTGTGCTGGTAACATACTAACTCTGCCCATTCGTATGTGTAATTAATGCAACATATCACAGTGTGAATACTTCTTCCAGGAAATAAAAATGTGTGTGAGATGCTGGTAGATAATTAACAAGTAAAATATCCTGCAAAGAGTTGTAATTTAACTGTTACCCACTGGAACAAACCATGGCTGTTGAGGATGTAGTAAAGTACATCTCAGTAGTAGTAAAGTAAATTCTCAGACTTGCCGGCTAAGCAGCTGGAGCAGTGGCTTTAAAAAAATAAAAAGAATTGGAGGTAAAAGGATGCAACTTCGAAAGATCAGAAAAATTAAAACTCCACTGGGGTAGGGAAAACAATGAGGCATTATTTGAAGGTAGCAAAGGAGAAGAGGATTTGTTGGGACCTGAGACTTGGAGAAACTTTGCATCACTGATTTGGTTTTTATGTAGCCATATATCTCCTGCATGATGGAGATATTAAGCTTTATTGGCTATGTTAGCTAAATAGAGTACGCTTTATGCTTGTGTCTTGCTATTGAGATTTTGACATTTGGTAAGCAGTTTTGGAAATTGCCTTGCAGAGCTTATAGAAACACTTGAAATTAGCATTTGGCAAGAAGAGGGGGGGAAAAATCTCGTTTTGTGTTCAGAACATGGTGTTGCTCATCTTTTGTCAGATTGACCGTAAACGGTATAAAATTTATATATTAATGGGGGTTGTTGGAGTAGATTTGTTTCTTAACAATTATTAGGTTTTTTCAGTTCTCAAGAGTCTGTAGTTTTTTACCACTCTCTTTTCCTTACCCCCTCCCCCAGGACAAAGGCCAGGTATTCACATAAAATAGGAAAGATTGGGAGGGGTTGGGAAGAGGTGACCATTACCTAGCCATGTTCTTGCCCTGTGCAGCTGTTGGACACGATTCAATAGCCAAACAAAATATTGGGCCAGATTGTTCGCCCTTTGGCCCATGTGCTGGTCTCCCTCTTTCCTCATGGAAACAAGAGTCTACTACCTCCCATTGCACTCTCACCATCTCCACCCTTGATGGAACTCTTTCTGTGCATCCAAGGTCCATGCTGGGGGAGGGAAAGGAGGCTTAGCATGCCTTTGGAGAGTGCTGGGAAATGTATACTATTCTCCTCCTCCAGCCTTTACTTAGAAAATGTTGTATAGCTCCATCCCGTCTTACCTTTTTTGTGTAGTACCTCCTCCCTCCAGTCTATGGGGCTGTTGCAAGCAGAGGGCAGTCTGGATGTATTGTGGACTGTACAAACACATAGAGACTGGCCAAGTCTCAAAGAATATATAGCCTAAGACAAGACTCAACAAAAATGTTGGACATAACTGTCCATGGGGGGAGATAGGGAGGGAATAATTTCACTCTCTCAGCAAGGGAACTGGAGTCCTCACCAGTAGTTATTGTTACAGATCTATAGGCACCATAAAAAAGCTTCAGAAAAGGGAAAAAAGGTGCAGGTCAAGAAGGCTCCCCTTCATTGGGACACCAGATGCATTGCTTCGGGCTGCTCCCTGCAAAGCCTTCCAAAGCCTTGTTCCAGTAGCTGGGGATCACCAAACTGCACAGGTGCTCCAGCCACATGCATTTTCCTCAGCCACACCCTCTGTGCCCTGGAGAATACTCAACTGGCCTTGAAGTCTGGTTTGTGCCATCAGCGTGACACAAAGCAGACTTAAGGGATCCAAAGATCTGGCCCCAAATCTCTCTAACAGAAAATACTTCTGCAGCTACTGATGTTTTTTTCCTTTTAACATGTCTTAAGCATGTTTCAGTTCTTACAAAGAAAGGGATTTCCAATTAAGCAGAAGTCTTATGTGAAACTCCACTGGGAATCAAGAACAACTAAATAGGGAAGAACATACCACAGTAGTTCCAGTATCTTGTTGTTAAATGCTAATAGGCCTCAGTCCTTATCCCAAATTTTGAAACTTCACTTATTTCAGTGCCACTACCTTATGCCATAAAACACCCCCTGCCCTTCAGAGACGTACTAGTTCACGAGGGTAACTTGGATGTTTTTAAGGAGAATCTACTTCAAATTGCAGAAACCACTAAGCCCCTTGTGCAGATTAGAATAGCTGGCACGTCACATACTACAGATCAGACAGAGAATTTAGAAGTCAGAATTCCCAGCTAGTAAAGGCGACTTCAGTAAGCCCATCCACTGAAAAGTATACTTGAATAAGGCAACACTTCATCCTGATAATGCTAGGGGACTGCTTTAAACTGCCCAAGGGAATTCAAAGTAAAGGCTGTCTTCTCTATTTTAACCTCATGCTGTTTCAAGCAGGCATTGCAAATGTGTTAGAACAAGGGGAACACTTACTACTGTGAAAATGGTGGCAAATTTAAAAATGAAGTTGCGTGTCCTGAGTGCTCATGATTGTATTTTATATATATGGCAAGACAAGAAAGAATACATTGCAGTGGAAGAGAAAAGCCTAAATCTATTTCCTAAGAAGTTACAAGTATACAGATTAATGATCTCTATTGAGAAAACACTAGAATAGGCATTGTAGAGTACCATACATAGAATGAACTATTCTGAACTAACGAGCTGTAACTTGTTCTACCACAATGTCCTATGTTCAAAAACAAACACAAAAAATCCTCCCTAAATGTGCAAAATATTTTATATATGAAAAAATCCATGCTTACTACAGTCAGACCCACAGCACTTTATTAAGTCAGACCACTTTATATAGGTTTGCTTCTTGTTTTGTGATCTAAAGGGAAAACTGCAATAGCACAAGTACAATTTTCAGCTGGTGCCACATGAACTGTGTTTTACAATATCAAAGCTACTTAATCAGGTAAGGTTTTATTTGTCAGGGGTTGCTAAACCTTTTGGATTGGAGGCCAGCAATCATTAAAGTGAACTTCTGGTGGCAGCTATCCCAAAGGCTACAGCTTCTTTCTGTCTGCCTAAATGGTCTTTAACAGTGGTGCAACCACATGAAAGAAGTTGGACTTGGACTATAAATAAGAATGCATTGGTTCTGCAGCTGAATGGAGAGAAACAGAAACAGGATAGCGTAAGTATTTGTGTGTGTGTGTGTGTGTGTGTGTGTGTGTGTGTGTGTGTGTGTGTGTGTTGGGCCAGACATGCTACTTCCTTGTTGCTTCCCAAGTGGCTGTAGCTCTATTTATGTATTAAGGTTAAAGTGCTTTATAAATACTAATCTTGTACTACTTTTACTCTCGCACCCAATATAGGTCCTTGTTCAGCAAAACACTTAAGCATGTGCTCAGCTCCAACTGAAGTTAATGGGAATTAAGCTCGTGTTTACAGTTAAACACGTACTTAAGTTCTTCGATGAATAGGGATGGATTTAGGTGTGTCCTTCAGTGTTGTGCTGGATTGGGGCCAGAGTCTATATCCCTTATTTCCATTTTGCATGCTAAATACTGCTATTTTTTCTTTGTCCTCTATCTGTGCCTATCCTTAATAGGGCCTGTTATGTTATCTTCACTCATGGTGAGCTGTACTTCACTACACAATAAAAGGATGGTGGCAGAATAGGGCCTTTTATGTGGTAGTACTACAAGAATCAACAGAAGCAGGTTATTTTACACTTGGCTGCTCTGCTTGGCCCAGCTACTATGCAGATGGCTGAACACGTGAACAGCTTGACTGTGATGATCTGTCCGTGGTCCTAGAGTCACACTTTGGCCATCTCTTCTCTAACTAATTAAAAAAATTAATTTCCATAGTCTGGAACTCTCAGCAATCCATTCGATCCTCCACTTCACCAAAGAGCATCATCACAATTGGCATTGTGTCCTCTGCACCAGCTGGTCAAAGAAAAAAAAAAAGGGTATGTAGATTTGAGCTAGTGCCTTGGCCCTGATTTTGTGCCCATATTGGCAGGGTGACTTGGGGCGCTTGCATTAGCGCTGCCCTGTTGATTTTTGATATGTGGAGAAACACCCTCAATTTCCTGTGCTGTCAATCTTAGCATCGTTCATGCATTGTAAATTCAGTATATTTAAAGCAAAACAAAAAAAACCCTCTATGAGAAACGTGAAGTTTTGATGCAACATCTGCCCTCTGTCTGAATACAAGTTTAATGAATGTACCAATTTTAAAAAATCCTATTTAACTACTATTCTTTAACCCCATATTTTCATGGGTAGCAAGGGATTTGTTGCAGTCCCCATCTCTTGTTTGTTATTCAGCTTATGTCCTAGCATTCAGTACATTTGACGACAGTGTTCAGCTGTTTTCCAAGAACAGCTAGATTTATTTCTTCCAGTTTAAAAAAAAAAAAAAAAAAAAAATCAGAAAACAGGAAAAATATATGCAGGCTATTGGCTCTTTTCTATACTGCACCCAGAAATATGAGCAATTTCTCCTTATTGAGGTAGGGTTCCAGTCAATGCCAATGATTGAAGGAATAGCATTTGACAAAGGAATAATTTTAATAATACACTTTAATATGATTGCTGTTATTAGTTACAGAGTAGTTCTATTTCAATAGCAATTTGTCATTTAATATTGTAGTTACAAATTTTTCAGTATGTTGATCAACAACTGATACTCAAAATAAGATGACTTTAGTTTAACTGAGCTCCCCCCAACCCAAAAAATTGAAACTTACTTAACTGTTTAAAAAATAATACATTTTGTTTTTTCAGGCTCAGCTAATATAAAAATAGCTAAAATGAGTGCCCCCCTCCCAAACATTTACTTTTGGGTGGAAAATGAAGAGAAAAAATTTAGGCAAAAATGATTTTCTCATATTCCCCCGCCCTCATGTTGTTTTAATACCAATGCTTTGCTCTGCTCTTTCATCGCAACTTCTGTCTGAGGACTTCAGAGTCATTAATTCATTAAAATCTCCAGCAGATCTGTTAGGTAAATAGCTATTTATTTCGCAGATGGGGAAACTAAGGCAGAGAGGCTAAAGACCTTGCAGAAGGTCATACAAGAAGCCTGTAGCACAGCTGGAAATACAACCTAGATAGATCCCCTGATTACTCATCCTATGTTTTAGCCTTTGGGCCAGCCTCCTCCTGTCCCAAAAATGGTCTTATAAACATCTGAGTTATAATATTTTTAGCAGGACACTGATAGTTTGTCTGGTAAAGTGACTGAGTATCAAAATGCACCTTGAAACTACATGGTCAAACAATTTTGCTTTCCTTATACTGTTTTTCTCTGCTTCAATCTTTTTTTGCTTGTATTAGTTATATATCCTACTGTCGGATGGTTGAAAAGACCTCAAAGATAAGATGACACATCTATTAATAGTTTCTACTTTTTAAGGCTCTTTTAGTCCCTCTAACCTAAAATAGCTATCTCCAGCACTTGAAAAAGTAACCTATGTCACATCACTCTGTTCTGTTGCATCCAGACTTAAGTGAGGGAAGAGGGCTCTTTCCCCACAGATACCCCAGTAGTTAAAGGTAACATGTAAGGGGAACTTCCCCAAACTCAGCCAGAACTCTAGTCAGTTGACTCCACTTCCTTCTCAGTGCACTAGCTGCAAATCCATTCTTATCCCTTGTGCTGAGTAAGTACATAAAGCTAGATTTTTCAAATGAGCTCAAGGCCAGATTTTCAAAAGACTTCAGCTTGCATTTAGGTACCTAAATAAAAGCCATATTTTCAAAAGTGTTAGTACCTAGCAGGTCCTATTGTGACACTTACAACCAGAATCTCAGCAGAGCTCAACACCCAATGCACACCCAATATACTGCTCTCTTCTGAAAATCAGGTCCCTCTTTTTCTGGCATCTAACATGGGAGCTCACCCCTTCGGAAAATACTGGCCATATTGTTCTTATAACTTAGCACCATATGGGAATGAAACAGGACTTGGGGTATTTTGTGGTTCACAATCTACTGAGTGTGTTCCCTGGGGCAAGGATACCTGTCCACATGAAAGCATCAAAGATACATTGTAACATAACTTTTTGTGTGTGAGTGTGTTTGTGTGAGACACTGACTCTGTAGAGGATGGCTGCATGCTATCGAAAGAATAAAAGCCTTGTTACTATAGACACTTAATAACAGACATCCTCTTTGTGCTCAAGTGGCAGAGACCTGAGTACTTGGAGTGAAGGTGGTAGGCTGTTTCCCTAATGCCAAAACTCTGCAGTTCAGCTTGCAGCTGTGCTGTTTGTACCTATCACTGCATTACAGGTGACTAGCCAGCTGCTGGATTTGAACTGGTTTGAGTTCCATACTATCAAGGATGCGGTTAGTCTTACTGAAGTGTATTTGCACATTTGCGGTAACGTGAAGCGGGGACAGATTTCAGTAATGTACAGGACTAGTTTGTATGTATATCTCTACGTTCTTCTGGACAGAATGTCTGTCTGATCTGCTGAAATAGTCATGTTTATATTGCTCTCTGGTAGTTGCTGTCTACCAAGCCTAAAAGCCCTGGTAACTGGAGATGCTCCTTTAGCTGCTGTGGAAGGAACCTGTAGTTATGAAGCAGAAGGCTTGAGTTCTATCCCTAGTGCCACATATTTGGGATTTTAACTGCCATCATCTATCTGTTTGAGGATGCAGAGCATCGTAAATCACTCTCTGTTATGAGGGCTGACCAAGCGCAGGAACTGCTGTTTTAGGCTTGAATGTTGCTGTTTTCTTTAGGCATAAATCCTCACTTCGTACATTTGTTTAATGATATTTTAGGCTCTCTCTCCCTCACCAAGAAAATAACTTATTTCAAAACAGGCCTTCTGACTTCAGCACAGTTAATGGAATGTCAGGCTGCACCTGTCCACCACAGAAGTGGTGGGATAAAGGAGAACAGAGTGGCCCTTTAAAACCAGGTTTTCATTATGTTACAATGAAACAGTAACAACTGGCACACAGATTAATCCCCTAAAGTGCACAGAAATTAAAATGGTAAATGGCAGTTAAAGTGCAGAAACCATCAAGGGAGATGAACCTTTCCAAGCTTCCACCTGCACTCCCCATGGATTCTGCATCCAGGGTCATTCTTGGACATGCAGATATCACTTTCTTCCTCAGTGCTGTCTACCCTACAAATGCCCAAGCAGGACAGGAATCTATTTTAAAGGCCCCCAAATCCTCCTTTCCCCCAGAATGCTTTGCCACGGTATGAGGTCTTGACTTTCTTAACTGTAATACCCGTCTTCTTCCTTGGTGCTATAGTGCTATAGAGCACTGCTTGGCTTCATGCATGGCTTTGGACTTCAAAACACCAAAGCAGGGAAGGATACAGGAATTATAGCCAAAAACCTCTCCCTAGCTCCTTTGGCAGAGTGCCTGGGAAGGAAGAAAGAATATAACATCAAAAGAAATTGCAGGAATCAGAAATGAATTAAATTAGCCCCAAGAAATTGCTTTCTGTTTTTATTAGTGATTCGTGATGATGAGGTCCCGTTGAGAACTCTTCAGTGCTGGTCACTTTCTGATTTTTAAAGGAAGAGAAATATAAATGGAACATAAGGGCATGAGGAAAATTACTGGTACCCAATGTTTACTTATTCAAAAAGTGAGAACTTGAATCCGAATGCTTTGTTTAAGAGATGATCTTGTTGTGGGGTATGTCACGGTGCCTGGAATGACTCACAGCTGAGAATGCTAGACTCAGGACAGACTGTGATATATTATATTATTATTATATATAACTGGTGGTATATTCTATCATTAGATTTCACTAAACGAGCAATAAAAATGTATTCTTGGACAACTATACTAGTTTTACCGTGGAATTCGGACAGTCCCCTTGCGTTCCAGCCCCTTATTATCGTCCAGACAAACTGGACTTTTTGATTAAGGTTTATTAAAACAAAAGTTCACCATACACTGGGTTCTTCCAGTCCCAAAGGACTAGTCCCTTTCTCAAGTCAAAATATACTCCAGATCTCCTCAAAGATCATACTAGTAGACAATTTCTTTAGTATCTAAAACTAAAATGTATTAGCTAAGAGAAGAAATGAGAGTTATTAAAAGGTCAAAGCAGATAAAATACATTACAGCTGAAATAGAATATAGGAGTCCAGTTGTTAGCAGAGATACCATGTCTGTTAATTCTCCATAAGTGTCTTTGAGTCCTTCCATGAATCTTTCAGAGCGTCCCAAAATGTTTTTTCAGGGATCTCAGTCCGATGGCTCAAACTCCCCCTGTTTAGATTTCAGCAGATCAGAAATGTTGGATCAGTCCCATCAATCCATATTTATAGCTCTCCCACACAGAGAGCAAGCTGACGGGTTTCTTCACAGAAAACCCCTCACAGCATGTGCTTTCCTCTGACAAACAATAAATACTTCAACCTATGAAAAGCCCCAATGGCACTTGCTTTGAAGATTGACTACTTCAGCCTTAAGGCCTTGGTCTTCTAAACACAGTGTGATAGCCAAATAATTCTCCATTAAGTAAATTCACACCTAAATGCAAAATACATGACCTTTGATCTAATGACAGTTGAGTATAGTTGTATACATAATGTAAAGGTAATATAGAATTACAAGACACGAAAAGGATTTAGCGACTACAGGTTAATTTGGTTATGCTGGTATACATCTAACAGGACATAGGTAAATACAATTAACATCTATTTTTTATTTTTATTAACACAAGTGAATGGTTTTATGCCTACTAACCTATTTACATTCCTTTCTTAACCACACACCGTGAATAACTTGTCTTTGGGGTCGTGCCCTGAACTGGCTAGCTGCCAGTGCTACAGGGTTCACAATCCCAAAGGGGATGAGAGAAATGGTGCTGCAAGTTGTTTGTTCTTTTTTTTTTTTTTTTAGAGCTAGTATTCAGTGATAGAATAAAAGGGTAAGAAAAGCAAATGAAGGCCTACATCTGGGCAGAACCTTTTGCATAGAGAACAGAAAACTTAATGAACTTAAGGCTGGTCTGTACTACAGAGTTTTGTCAACAAAAATCAAGCTTTTGTTGCCAAAACAGCGCATGTGTACAGACTAAAATGCTCCTCCCACCGATGTAACTCCCCTGCTATGCTAACATAATAAAACCACCTCAGTGAGAGATGTAGGGCTTATGTCGGTGTAGTTAGGGTGACGCAGTGTCAGTGTAGACACTGCATCCCTTACATCGGCTTTGGGACTGTCATTCTTGTCAATTTCACACCCCTCCCCCCCACACCGCCCCACCCCCCTGGGATAGCTGAGCATCTGTTTCCTGCTCAGGGCTGAGCCATGAAATAGTTTGGCTTCCAGCTGGAAGCAGGTGACGGTGTGTGTGTGTGTGTGGGGGGGGGGGGGGTGTTGAGAAGCCAGGGCAGCTGGACCACATTCTCCAGGGGTGAGAAGCCCCGGGTGGCTTCCCCTTGGGAATGGGGAGAGAAGGGGCAGCCAGCGAGAACCCCACACTGAGACCAGGCTCTCAACTCCCCACACTGCTCTCCTGTTGGTGGGTGGAAGTGCTGCTGGTGAGGACGCACTCCACGGACCCAAGGAGGGCAGTCTGGACATCAGCCACTGCTGTAAGTCGACCTATGTTAGGTTGACCTATTTTTCTAGTGTGGTCAAGGCCTAAGGCGACATCTACGCTTGGAGCTGGGGATATGATTCCCAGCTTCAGGAGACATTCTCATACTAGCTCTCATCAAGCAAGCATGCTGTAAGCAGAAATGTAGCCATGGTAGCCTGGGCAGCAGTGAATGGTGGCATGGGTTAGCTGCCGTGAGTACAAACCTGTCCAGACCCCATGGTTATGTACTTGGGATGGCTTGTCTGTGCTACTATGCCTATGTGCTATTTTATCATGCTAGCTTGTGAGAGCTATTTCTAATGTCTACCTGAGCTGGGAATCACACCCCCAGCTCCAAGCATAGACATAGCTTTTCTGCCAAGGGACGCAATAGAAAGCATTTATTCTTTTAGAAAAATTGGATGAGTGCAGGAATTACAGAAAATAGCACAAGGCAAAAGTAGAAAAGCTGGTCCTGGAGGGGACATATTTAAACAAATTTTGGATTCCTTTAGGTCCTGCTAATGCTTCTTAACTAGGACTGGACCTAAGCACACACTGTGTTGGCATTGAAAGCATTATTACACTTTGTTTTGTTAAATGGCAGCCACTTCAACTTCGCAGAAGGTAACTTAGAAAAGTCCCTGCATCTTGTAGAATGAAAGTGGAGTCCACTTGTGTTCAGATGTATTAGTCATCTGCACAGCAAATGACCAATTAATTCTGTTCAGCAGCAATATCCAGTTCTTTACATATTTTAAAACATCCAGATTATGCTTAGGTAGATTCTGCAATTAACTGGACAATCAATTTGTGTTTTGTTTCACCAGTTTTGATTTCAAACAAATTCACCAACAGAGAAAGATTCAGTAAAACTGAATATTACCCTTATTAGATTACCTAAATGGTGATGGCACTCTGAGCAGAGCATGCTATCATTGGATAGACCAGCTGATACATGCTAAATGTATGCATATCCCACCAACTACTTTCCTTTGTTATCCGTTAACATAACTGATGTTGGAAGACTCTTAAGGATATCATTGCCTTTTGTCATCTCAATACTCTATTACATTTCAACATCTGGACTTAGATTATGGTTCTTCATACTTAATTGTTTTATCCATTTGTATTTCCTGAAGATGTCTTTCAGGAGCAGAAATTATGAATAGTTTTTGAGTTATTTGCTTGTCTGGGAGCTTAGGAGCATCTATTCCTTGTGTATGGAGAGCTGTACTTGGAAATGTATTGCGTGATGGTGGGGGGGAATAGATGTCACAACTGTCACTGTTTGGATCTTTCACCTTTGTTCAGAAGGTCCTATAGTGCTTTTCCTCCTCCTTCCTGAGGGTTGAGAACTCCAAAGAAGGAGGTTACATAAGTTCAGTGTGAGGTGAACACTGACAGTCAAAGTGTGTCTGAATTGCACTCAGTCATGCAAATCTGAACAGGATACTTGTCTGGTATACTCATCAACTTCAAAAATGATTATAGCTAGAGGGATTGAAGGTTGCATAGTGAAAGCATAGAAAGCCATCACTAATGTCTTCTAGATACAAGGATCTTTATGCTAGGTTAGATTGGGACCTTGGCTTTGATTCAGCTGGTTTACAGCATCTATGAAGTAATTAATGTACATTAGTCTTCGTTATGGATTTCCCTCAGAGCTGGAGGATAACAAAAGAGTGCATCAGCAGGAACAAAGCATTTATTGGCGTATAAAACACAAATAGGATCACTTCATTCACATGGACGGTTATAATCCAGTAGTTATTGTGCAAATGCATAAAGTGCAAGGGATGAGAATTTGGGGCAGAGAGCATTCACCTCAAAACTCTAAAGGGATCTCCTTGCAGTTTTATAAAATCATTAATCTGGGATTCATTTGTAGCTGTCAGAATCCATTTCTCCTCATCTGTTGTTTTCTCAATAATAAATATTTATGTGAAGAGAAGGCAACCAAGAAGGCACTACAAAGGCTTTATGTGGATGAGTTTAAAGTTTTTATACAGCAGGGACCTTGTTTATCCATCATGTAACACAACTGCAGTCAGCTAGAAGGGACAGCCCTCAGTTTTTTTTGACTTCTTACATAAGTGGGACTGAAGATATATGCCTAACCTCCCTTATTGGCTGTGACTACTAAAGGCTTAGTCTACTTCTGCTCTTCAGGGCTTCCACTGCCAGATTCATCTATCATCTCCCTGGCTGCTTTATTCCCTCTTTCTGCAATCTCAGGCTTCAGCAGAGAGAGTTGCTTCATTTCTTCTTGGAGCAAGGAGTAAGGAGAGAGAAGAGGCATGGTGGGGAAGGAAGGAAGAGAGAGAATTCCCCTGAGGGGAAGACATTGAGAGAAAAAGAGGGAGACAAGATGGGTGGTGCAGAGAGGAGGAGGAATGGGATTCATTATAGGTAGGGAAGAGAAAAGGTCAGATGTTCGCTGGCAGAGGTGGAAAGGAACAAGGAGCTCTCAGAGAGAGAGATTGAAACGTGCAGGCCTTCGGGAGAGGAGGAGGAGGAGATGGGCCACAAAGGTGCCAGATGAAGAAAATAGTCTTAACCACTCCCAACACATCAGAGGGAATAGCAGGCTACCAGGCCTCACCTCAGACCATAATAGACAGAAGAGAGCCGGACCCTGTTGAGATAGATAGGAATGTGTGTGCATGTGCACATTGAGGTTAGGGGAGGAGACGCAGAGGGGGAGGCTCTGGGATTAGGGGAGGACTATCCTAGTTTAGGTAGGCGTGAAAATATAGGATTTTTCTGGGTCTTTCCCATGATGGGTTTTGTAAGTGTTTTTAACATATAATGATTTTGTAAGTTTCCGTAGCTTGCATCATTGTCGTGAAATGTAATTGTACATCCTGCTGTGTTGTTGTGTGAACACATGGGACAGAGGAGATATGATTTTGGTCTGGTAAGAAATTCTTTTTAAGAACTACCTGAAATCTTTTTTTTTTTTTTTTTGAGGCCTTGATCATTAACATAGCCATAAAAATAGTTGAATGTTCATCCCAAAATACATGCAGCTGTGGCAACCCCCACACTTCTGTTTATTTGGAAAATTATCCATGCAAAAATGTCGTCTTTTGTAAGCACGGTGGTACTTAACACATTTTAGAATAGCCTATGTGCAAACTAACCTAAGTAACTTAGAGATGAGGGAATATTTTATTTAATTTTTATGAAAAATAAGTGAGATAATTTGCAAAGAGAGAAGGGATGTAAGTTTTATTGAATGCATACACATTTGGCTGGATGCAAGAGATTAATAATGTATGTGCTCTCCTTCCTCCAAAACAAATAAATAAATGTAAATAAGTGGCAGAGATTCCTACACAAATTAACATACATAAATAACGTTTTTCCTCAGGTGCTTATGTGGCTTCCACCACCATTGTATCTAAGTGCTTCACAATCTTTGTGTTTAGCCTCCTGACACTCCTGGGACATAAGGAAGTGCTGCTCTTCCCATTTTATAGATGGGGAACAGGGACACAGAGAGACTGAACAGCTTGCCCAAGGGAAACCTACACTTTCAGCCAAAACCTAAAAAGGGCTTTGATAACAGACAATTGCCAGCCTCTAGATTAAGGCTGCTGCATCCGGCTCTACATCTGCTATTGGGATGATGTTACAAAAGTAAAACCTTCTCGTGTGATTCTTCAAAGTAAAATTCACTGATCAGTTTTCTGCCTCTTATGCAATCTTCACTCCTCCTTAGATGTCGTGTAGAAGATGGATTTTTTTCCCCCACTCAAACTCCTTTCAACAATGGATGAAGGAGAAAATTGTCAAGTAACCATCAAGCCAGAAACCAGAGTTGTATTCTCTGTGGTGCTAAGATTGGAATAGACTAAGATGGGACAGAGGTTAGGTTATCGCTCAGCAGTATGTACTCACACTCTCAATTGTAGGAGTTAAAAGAACCTTAAATTGTGTTCAGTCAGCCTCCATTTGGAGTCCATGTTGTGTCTGGCAGAGGTGCAGGGTTTGGCTCTGAAGTATCTGTCCAGTTGAAGTATTCTCATGAATTTCTGAATTAGACAAATTTACACTTGGATATTCTAACAGCAGGAGGCATCTTGGATGTTATTGTAGTACAGATAGCATTATGTAAGGAGAACTGTGGAAAGGGATTTGGGGGACATAGTGGATCACAAGCTAAATAGGAGTCAACAGTGTAACTCTGTTGCAAAAAAAAGAAAAAAAAGCATTCTGGGATATATTAGCAGGAGTGTTGTAAGCAAGACACGAGAAGTAATTTTTCTGCTCTACTCTGTGCTGATTAGGCCTCAGTTGGAGTATTATGTCCAGTTCTTGACACTACATTTAAGGAAATATGCGAAAAAATTGGAGAAAGTCTTGAGAAGAGCAACAAAAATGATTGAAGGTCTAGAAAATATAACCTCTGAGGGAAGCTTGAAAAAATTAGGTTTGTTTAGTCTGGAGAAGAGAAAACTGAGGGAGGCTATTACAGTTTTCAAATACATAATATATTGTTACAATGAGGAGGGAAAAAATTGTCCTCATTCACCTCTGAGGGCAGGATAAGAAGCAATGGGCTTAAATTTCAGTAAGAGTGGTTTAGATTGGATATTAGGAAAAACTTCCTAAATGTTGGGGTAGTTAAGCACTGGAATAAATTACCTAGGGAGGTTGTGGAATCTCTGTCATTGGAGATTTTTAAGAGGAGGTTTAGACAAACACCTGTCAGGGATAGTCTAGATAATACTTGAGTGCAGGGGACTAGACTAAAAGACCTCTTGAGGCCCTTCCAGTTCTACTCTTCTATGATTCTATGATACTGCAATCCAGGGCCACTCTTCTGTCATGGAGAATGAGGTGCCACCCAAACTATCTGGATAATCTCCTCCTTTTCCAAATGCATTATTGTTTCAGTGATAGGTTAGGTGGCTTGGTGGGCTATATTATAACTTATCCCTGAGGAGTTTGGGGCGTTATTTGTGGTTATGACCCAGATTTTTAGGTGTTAAGGGCAGTCCCATGCAAGAAAAATGAACATGGGCCTAACTCCTAAGTCTCTTCCTACAACTGGCAAGAGTCAAGTTAGTTGGATATCTGCACTCTGTGCACTTGCCAGTGTACCCCAATCTGAGTCTGGTTTCAAAGTCACAGCAGCCAGTCCAGAGAATTTAAAAATGTAGGCGTCATACCATGATTCTGGGTCCTAGTCAACTACAGCTGTGATGATGGTGTTAACATCAACACAATTTGAACATTAATGGACTAATGCCCTTATCACTTTTCATGAGTAGCCTTAGCAGCTGAGGTTGGTCTGCAGGAAGTGCTCTACAGCACCCAGAATGGATGGAGAGTGTGTCATGGTATAAAGTTTGTATATTGGCACTGACTTTCCTCAGTGGGGGCAGGCTGTGACTGCTGTGAGTCTGAATCCTTACAGAGTTCTGGAATGGTTTGGCAGTTGACGCTATACTGGTGTAATATCTCCATCTCCGATACCCACAGGAGTCCATGCTCATGACCTGTATATTGTGTTGAGAAGGAAAAGTTTGGACTCCAGACTAAGGTCCTTCCTTTCTCCCTCTGCCGCACCTATCTCTCAACACCTAAGGTTCCCCCACAGTGTGGGAGGGTGAAATGGTACTTCCAAAATATCCCAGCTGAGTGTTCTAGGGAAATGAAAGTGGGTGCCTAAGTGCTTCCATTTATTCCTTAAAACTTAGCAGTGTAACAGGGCAGTATCAGTCAGCTGTCAGCTGCTGCAGACTTGCCCAATGCTGGTTGCTTTTGGTTCACTTTGGGACACAACTTTTGGATCTCTGGACATGCTGATTTGTGACCCGGTGCCAAGTCTGGAAATCCCATACAAGCTCCTAATATTTTGGTAGGACCCACAACCGCTTCCAGGAAGGAGCGACTGGTGCCTAGGCATTATAGACATACATTTCCATTTTAAAAGTGCTCAATAGTGCAATTTTTTCACTTGCTCTTTTTTTTTTTTTTTTTTTTAAAACAGGAACATAAGACAAGTTTAAACAAGCACATCTTTTGAAAATACAGCTGCTTTTGTCTTCTTTTTCCCCAAGGTCGAGGTATTCTCATTTAGTATTAGAGTAAAAAGTGTGATGAGTTATTGAGGTGAAACAGACATCCACAGGCATTTCACCTGTAGAGAAAAGGCTCATGCAGATAAGTTGTCTGTGTAACAAGTTAAGTATCAACTTCTCTCAAATATTTGGTGCTTTTGTCCTAATGAAACTGGTGATTCAACATTTGAGCGGGTGCAATGTCATCTTAACATATAGCTCTGAGTGTAGGGAAGTCAGAAAGATCATACATGAGCAGTAAGAGCCAGATGAACTGGGACTTTCCGGTCCAGCAATGTCAAAGTGTCTATATATGCAGGCAAAAGATATAAAAGGATATATCACGGATACTTCAGCTCTCAGCTAGATTAATTTTTAAAATCAAAACAAGATTTCTGAACCCACTTAGCCTGGAGGTCAGAGAAATCTGGATTTGTAGTCCACCCTCTGTTAGAATTAGCTAAAAATAATTTCATGGGATTAGAGCAGGGGTTCTCAAACTGGTGGTCATGACCCCTCAGGAGATTGCGAGGTTATTACATGGGGGGTCACGAGTACATGCATGAAACAGAGAGCAACTGCTATGAAATATATAATTTAAATCTAGTGTTTTAGAAAATTGCACACATTCTGTCACAATGTAGTGCATTGACTTTAAAAAGTATTGTGACTGTATAATGCAGTGATCATTGCTCCTAAACAAAATATATATTTGTATTATCACCACTTTAATGAAATTGGACTTGGGGGATTGCAGTATCGTGCATGCAGGTTTGTTGTTTTGTGACTAAAAGGGTGGGACTGAGGCAACATTAGAGGGCTTGATTGTTCAGCAGCTGAAGAATTGTATTAAACTGCAGACCAATCAGAACAGAGATCGGCAAAAAAAGAGTAAGTTATACTTTAACAGCTAGACACACAGATGGGGCAGCGCTAGGGGGACTATAGCCACCCCAAACTTTGCCATAGCTACTCCTCCCAGCGCAAAGGTCAAACATTACACAGAAGTAAGGGTGGCATGGTGTGGCATTGCCACCTTTGCTTCTGCAGTTCTGCACAGCTGCTGGCAGTGGAGCTGCCTTCAGAACTAGGCGCTCGGCCAGCAGCTGCTGCTCTCCGGTTGTCCAGCTCTGAAAGCAGCGTCTGCCACTAACAGCAGCGCAGAAGTAAGGGTGGCAATGGGGCACTAGTAAGTCTGCTGTGAAAAGTGATGTTGACACAGTTTCTTTATACTCCTCTAGTATTAAACAGTAACTATTTAAAAAACAAACAAACAAAAAAACCGAAACACTTTTCTGCTTATAATAATAAAATGTGTTTTAATCTTAATTTAAAAGGGATGAGAAAAGGTCAATTCATTTTAAAAAATAAAGATATAAATTTAGCATTTAAAATAGTATTAAATATAAAAGATGTCTTTTTAATGTATAAGGGGGAGGGGGGCACGCTCAGAGGCTTGCTGTGTGGAAAGGGTCGCCAGCACAAACATTTGAGAGCCACTGGATTAAAGTGTATATTAAACAGATTGGTTTTTTTTAAATATGAGTGTCCTCATAAAGAGCTGAGTCAAAAGAACTTTTAGGAGAAGTTACAGATATATTAGCACTGATCTTAAAAAATGAATCAGCATGACTGGATGACTCAAATGATTGATGATACAGTATGGTATGTTTCATGTCTCTGTCACTGGTGTGAGTCCATGGCAGATTACTAGTAACCCAAAGAGGTTAATATCTTGAGGATGGTTAGATGGCCTGGGTAAAATGTGCTGGTAGTTTCAGTCCAGTTTCTAATGAAGATTTTAGAATAGACTAGAGACACAGTGGACTAAATAAATAATTTAAATATTAAAGTTAACGAGGGGGAGGAATTTAAGGTAAGGATATCATAAGAAATAATTCACTGAAACTGGAAAATGAATCTTCTATAAACTTTCTAAAGTAGTTTTTCATAGTATAACAGTGAATACCTTGCTAAAGTAGGTACTTGAGGGGTACGAAAGTGGGTTAGATGGGAAAATATATAGTAAAGGGAACAGTACTACACTATGCAGGGGATTGGAGTAGGTTCTTCAAGAGGCTTTTTCCTGCTACATCATTTATAGGTTTGAGGTTGAAAAATACCCAGAAATGGTACCTGAATTAGGGCTAAGCGCCTTCTAATTTAGGATGACCAGATGTTCCGATTTTATTAGGACTGTTCGGGGCTTTTTCTTATATAGGTGCCTATTACCCCCCACCCCGACCCCAATTTTTCACACTTGCTATGTGGTGACCCTATTCTAATTACCTGGAAAAGAGCAGGCGTTTTGTTTATAATCTGCGTCTTGATGATACAAGTCATATAGTGTGCTGGAAATACCCTTCTCCTCTAGTTAATTTTGTTGGGGATGAGGTTCTTGATCTCACTTAGACCTTGGCTCTTATATTTCCTTCTTTCCTCGAAAAGATTCATCTTTATTTATTTGACCTTCTTTAATCATTGCAAATATGAACAGCTTTTTAATTGAAAGGAACATGTTGTCTTAGTTGTCCAGATGGTGCACAAACACATTACTATTGATTTCCCATTAGCAAAACCTCTGAATTAGTTTCACATATCTGTATATGTGAGCTTCAGCTCTCGCTGTGCTTAATTTAGTGGTGGCCCAATTACACCGGTCAATTCAGCTGAATAATACTGGTCAAAGGCAGGATTGTAGAAGATTTTTTCCTCCAGGCTTTGCTGGCAGCAAATACTAATTTTTGTGCTTGCTGTCAAAACTAACATCCAAATCTATAGCAGTATTTGTCTGTTGGGTTTTTTTCTGGTATTTGAGTCTTGCTTTTTCTGTGTCAGGTTTTGTTTCTCATTTCCAGTTGCCTCTTACTTCTCACATTCATCTTCATTTCTGCAATGCTTACTTTCTTCCCCTCATGATGATTCTCACTATAGCTTATTTCCCCTTAGATTGATAGGCAACACTGTGATGTATACATGGTACATGATATAGGATTTTTTTTTGCTAAATTCGGAGCGTTGATTAGGTTTTCTTCAGCTAACGTGGCCAGTTGCTTGGTCTAAATGTCTATTTGGAGAATAGAGACAAATGTGGCAGCATTTGTGGAACCCCCAGAGTAAAGTTACTGTTTATTGAGTGCTTTGAAGGTACCTGTAAAGTTGGGAGCATTTGTAATATGGACAATACTAAAAAGAGACAAAAGGTGAAATAAAAGTGACCTTGATCAGTTAAATTGGCACAGTCCACTTTACAAGCAACTCAGTTAATGTTGCACTAAAAGAAACTTTAGGCCAAACTCATCCCTCACATAACTTCAATAAAGTCAAGTGAGTTACACCAGAGATGAATTTGGTTCATTGTTTTGAGTGCATACCGTTGGGCCTGTTTTATTACCAAACTCTATGGAATCCCTCTGCTTGTCTTTTTTCATGTGCTTTCTTATTTCTGGCTTGCTGTACAATTCTAGAAGCCTGAAGAATATGCCCTTCCCTGATAGACTTTGATCGTAAATTGCTGCTGCATGAAACCTATGCATCACTAGTGTTGCATTAAATGTGATGGGCCAGATGTATCGCTAGTGTAACTCCATTGTGATAGGTTGAAATTCCTCTGTTCTGCTTTGCAACTGCGTTTTAGATGAAGGCTATGAGAAAAACAGAAATTAAAATGAGGGACATGACAATGTCTTCTAGAGACAGATGGTGTTAATTGAATTCAGTTTTTTCTTCACTTGCTTTCGTAAACAGGAAGTCAATAACCCATCCTTATAAGGAGAAGAATGTTCCTTATCTCTGATATTTAGGGAGGTTAGTTTTAAAGCCCTGTACGTTAAAGATCCTGAAACAGGATAATACATTAAGTGCACAACCTTAGAACATGAAGATTGACAGGACTAATGGGATAATTTCTACTTGGTTATCTGTAAGCCCTGGTTGTAGATTTTATTCACAAACATAACCAGAGCTCCTTACTATGCCACATGAATTCAATTTTATTGCACTTATTTAGGTTCTCTGTCAAGGATAACTGAGCAAGTGGCATCAGAGACAGTAAGTTTAAGAATGTGGGGTTAAAAAAAACAACGATTCTCTTATGAAAAATCTTTGTCCCTTTAAAAATAAAAATTTGACGCTGTGCCAGAATTAAGCTGGAAGAGCTAGTGCAGATAAAATAACTGAGTCAAACAAGCCTCTGCCACAACCTGCACTGATATCTTTTCCTTACATGGGAAATGCGCATATTTAAGTAACTACTTCTGGGATTTTGTTTTTGTTTTTCTCTCTTGTACCTCTCCCCCCTCAAGTATTTTTCAGTTACTGCGCTTCTTCTGGCTCAACTGGCAGCATGAAATGTTGGAATATCACCAAAAAGTCTGTTGTGACATTTCCAGCCTGATTTTACAGATGGAAGAGGCTTAGCTAAGTTTCTAAACTGTTGGGTGGTCTATTTGGACTGAAGCTCCAAATATTTTGCATTCACCTTGGAAAGTTGATATGTGGGCTGCAAATGTAACCAAAAGGGGTTTATCCCAAGTATGTGCCAGAACAGAGGTGTAGCCAGAACTGATTTTTTGGCAGGGCCTGTGGTTGACGAAAGTGGGCACAAGCCTTGTGTCACAAGCGAAACAGAGGCTGATAAAAATGCCAGATGAATTGCTTAAAATCTGATTGCGTGGGCCTGCTTTCAAAGTGGCCCACCCAGGCCCACCCGTAGCTATGCCACTGTGCCAGAAGTGGAGGTGTTTGCAAAGGTGGGCTGAAGTGAAGATCTGTGTTCCTTTCTCCATTCTCCCATTCCTATGTCTTGTCATGGGAGAGGATGAGTCCCTGCAAGTGTGCATACCCCTAAGATCTGTGGAGCAATCCACCGATTTTAGTGCTGCACAAGAATACTGGGCCGAGATTGTAGTTTTATGTCTGAAATGTAATACTGAACACAATAAAAAAAGTCTTTAACATAGAAATGGCTTTGAGAGGGTACAAAGTGATCAAATGCAACTGCATTTCTTATTCTCAAGGTGCTGTATGACAAAATAACAGTGCTTAGCTCTAGATTTAATCAGTAAGACAATGAGTTGGAAAAGCTGCGTGTTGGTGAGAACCCCAGTGGCAGTGTTGTAATTCTTGTAAAGATATCAAGGAAATAGATTTAAAATATAAGGCCCTGCTGTAGTTCAGAGGAAAGGGAAATCGAGGCATGAATCATCACTTCAGTGTTTCAGTAAGAAGTAGAAACTGAAGTCTCAAGACATTTTAGGCATAGTAAAATGATGACCTGCAAGAAGGTTTTGTATATGTGTGAGAGGATGAAACAGACAAGTCAAAAAAGGGACTCATGCCACATCTTGAATTTGTCCTTCAATTTTGTTTGCATGAGCCTTTGCAAGTGCAAATCTGCTTTTGAAAGAGAGCTCCCTGATCCATGGGCATCTGCTAGCAAACCACAATGCCAGATATGAGCATCTTGCTATTTGGACCCACAACTGAGACATTTTAAAAGAAAAGAGAGTAGAAATTTAGAGGCTATTTCTGAAAAACTGGCACACTCAACCTGCCAGTGTGGCATAAACCATTGAAGTGCGTCACAAATGACTGAAGTGTGAAAAGCCTATATTTGTTGTGTTACTATTGGAAGATTGGTTGTGAAGTATAAAACCAGTTTTTAAGGATGTTTCATTGCTGTGTGAATTAAATTAACTAATTTTATAATCATTAACAGATGAAGTTGGAGTACAGAGGAGGTCCCTGCCTATTTACAGTTGCTTTGTAACTTTGGGAGAGTATCTGCTTGTTCCTCAGGGCAAAAGGGAGAAGATGCCGACTTGGGGAACAAGGCAAGGGCCACTCCTAAGACTACAATATAGTTGATTCAGACCCCCTACTCTTCATTTAAGACAGCCCTATCTATCTGCAGGGCTCCACATCTGATGGCCCTAAGAAGGTCTTTGCACCTGCTCCTGGGTCCCTGCTCCCTTCTTTCTCCGCTCTATAGATCAGAGAAAGGGCAGAGATGCCATTTCAGATGGGGAGAAGGAGGGTAACTTTTAGGCACCTGAAAACTAGATTTTTTGAGGAATAATAACTTAGAAATTAGCTGTATCTTATTCCTATATAAAGAATGCAAATTAAATAAATATTTGACCCACTGACCTCTAACACTAACATGTTCTGATATGTTGTGTCAAGTCACTTAAGGGACACTGGTTAAGTTTAAAATTGTAATGTATATTTTTACTTTGTTACTAACTCTGGAATACAACAGTTGAAACAATTGTAGAAATATCTAAATTACGTTTTATCATTTAGGCTACTTACTTTTTGCAATTCACCAAGCCTGGAATAGATCATCTAACTTTTGGAAAAATCTTACTAGACTAGGACAAGGCCCATGAATTTATATTGCACCTGCCTTTTACAGTGGTACAAATAATAGACGAGAAACTGACTTTGAACAGGAATGAAACTGACACTTTAAATCGCTTTCACAATATTGTCAACCCCAAATGTTCCAAAATAATGAGACAGGCTCATCAAAATCATAAGATTGGCTTAAGAATCATGAGATTATGTAAAAACGATAGATTTGACGTTATTTGCCTTCTGCTTTTTGAGCCTTTAGGGTGCACTGGGGTTACATTTTGAAGCTTTCTCCACAGCCATGAGGGCTAGAAACTTACTTTTTCTTTAACATTAAAGACTGAAATGATTACATAGCCACTTGACCTCAGGAGCTGGGTTTTAAGGAAAACAATAAGTATCATGAGACTCATGACAAAATCATGAGAGTTGGTAATGCTGTTTTCACTTCTGTTTAAAGGTTCGTTACTTTCCAGAAGGCTCTTAAACACAACACTGCAGTGATTGAGTTGCAATTGTCAGAAGAGAATATTTAAAACCAAACAACAAGAAAATTCCACATTTTAAGGTTGAGAAAAAAAATGGAGTCTTCTGAGGTATATCAGGGCCACTGCAGGCAGGCAAAAGAAAATAAACAGGCACAGCAGCTCTGTGCAGCTCTTCCTCTTGAAAAAAAGTTGGAGGGTCAAATTTTCCAGTCCTCAATCAAGTAAAACTTCTATTGCCATCAGCGCCTCCACTCGTAGATATTAACGTGCTCAATAACTATACACTTCATACTTAAATATCTGAGCTATCTTATCCAGGGCTACACATTTTTATACATGTTGGCCCAGGGACTACATTTTCTGACGTACTCTGAACAGTGCTGAGCACACAGGTGGTGCCCAGTGAATAATACAAATCATGACAATAATCATCAGCTTTGTGGATGCAATTTCTGTTCTTTGTTCTGGAATTGGCCTGAATACAGATGAAACCCCGCCCCCCACTTCCTATTTCACAGGCTGATTTAAGACTTCCAGATCCTTAATTTAATCACCAGCCCTTTCTTATCTTAATCACCCTGCCTCTGTTTGTAACCAAAATACTGATTCCCTGGCCCAGGGGCACAAGCTGGGCGCAGCAAACTCACATTCCACACTCAGGCTAAGAGCTGCAGGTAAGAGCTCTAACTTGGGCTAGGATGTGGGCCTGGATCATACCTCCTCGAGGAAACTCAAGAGGAGGCAGGAGCCGCCCCCCCCCCTTGTTCCCTGTAAATGGCACTCCTGGGAAAAACAACGAGAATTCTGTAGCACTTTAAAGACTAACAAATTAAATTTATTATAACAACATCCATAAACCAGTCCGAAGAACACTTAAATCTCCCAGGGCACTCTGTCACTGATCTGAAAGTTGCTGTACTTCTCCAAAAAAACTTCAAAAACAGACTTGAAAGAGAAACTGCTGAGTTAGAAATTATCTGCAAATTTGACACATTCAAACTGGGTTTAAACAGGGATTTGGAATGGCTGTCTCACTACAAGAAGTAATTTGCTCTGATCACCCTTTCTCCCCTCCTACTTAATGGTTGTCATTAGGACTCAAGTACCCGGCTTTTATCCACCTACCCCATTGTTATCTATGCCTTTGGATATGTAAATGTTGCCTCCTATATATGTTATCTATTTGCTGTATCATTTCTGCCAACTGCATCTGTGGAAGTGAGCTGAAGCTCACGAAAGCTTATGCCTGCTGAAATTAAATTTGTTAGTCTTTAAAGTGCTACAGAATTCTCGTTGTTTTTGCTGTATACAGACTAACATGGCTACCCCTCTGGAACGCCTGGGAAAGGGTGTCCAGGAGATGACTTCTTTTCCAGATGGGAAGAACAGAGGGAGC
Organism: Emydura macquarii macquarii; assembly: GCF_026122565.2. Classification (NCBI taxonomy): domain Eukaryota; kingdom Metazoa; phylum Chordata; order Testudines; family Chelidae; genus Emydura; species Emydura macquarii. The sequence goes on from NW_027131527.1 coordinate 4,317,569, forward strand.
AGCCTGGGCTGTAACATTGCTCTAGGAAGGAGGGGGAGGAGGAAATGTTCTAACCTGTGAAGTTCCCACCAGCTCAGGGCCTGCTCCTCCTCCGTCTTCCTCCTCCTCCTGTGAATAACATAGCAGCCAGCTTCCTTGCCCCCTCCCTACTCAAGAGCCTGTTGGCTGGCTTCTGGGCGCCCTCCCCACTTCTTGGAGGGAAGGAGAAGGGCAGAGAGATGTACAGAAAAGTCTTTCCCCTTTTTCCCCACCAGTCAGCTGCTGTGCCTCAAAACTCTGTAGGTCAGGGGAACAGGTAGGCAGAATGTACTGCTCAAGTGTACCATATTGTGGGGGTCTGATCCTACCTGAACCTGGTGGGGTAATACTTTGTGATCACATCCTTTCTCTTTCTGCCTCATTTTAAATTTTCTATCCTTGTTGAATGTCTTGCACATTATTTAATAAAGAAAATATCCCATGTGACTTAGAAATAATCTTTTCTCATTTATCTTATTAGGATACAGTATCACTGTAGCCCATGCAAATTATGATTAATAATATGACACAGTTTGGCTAGTTTAAGGATTTTGCTGGTTTCTGAACAAGCTAAAAGTGTGATGATTAGAATATTATGGGTTTATAAAGTAAAGCTCTGGATCCGGGAGGGAGGTGAAAAAACAGACAAAGAAGGGAGAAAAGAGAAATACTCCCACCGACTTTAACAGATGTTGGTCAGGCCCTATAATGTAATCATTTAAATTTGTGGATTTAAAAAAATTCAGTGGGAGTTTTAATGTGAATAAATTTAAATGTGCTGAAGTGTGTGAAGGATAAGGGCCTTGGATTGTAAACTCTGTGGATTAGTTATCACATTACATATTTGAAGAGCTCCTACCTCATTCTTGCTTGCTGGATATTTGGTAATAGTAATAGTGACTGTGTCTCAGAAATTTAATATAATACTTCACCCTTCTGTAGCAGTTTAAGTCTAAGGATCTCTGAGGACTGTGCAAATACAAACAAATTAACCCTCACAACATCCTCATAGGGCAGAGTATTGTTTTCCGTCTCATTTTACAGATAAGAAAATGGAGACAGAAGAGGATAAGTGATATTTGCCAAATCTGTGGTAGAAGCAGGACTAAAAGCCAGATTTCTTACCTCTCAGTTGCATACTCTAACCAACCACAAGACTACTTCCTTGGATTTAGAATATATGAAAACCTCCAGCACAACTCTTAATGTCTTTTCTGTGCTGCTGACATTGTAAGAGGTGTCAAAGTACATAAAAATCATATTAAATTATCTGGGGAATATAATTCTGAAAAATAAAACTGTAAAGATGGAGAGAACGAAAGGAGGAACTTCCATTGTGAGAAGCGGAAGTGGGAGCAGCAGACTCGGAAGCTGGGGCTTACCGAGGGGAAAAAGTATGTTCTAACATTATACCAACATATCCTTGAAATATGTATGTTAGAACAATATGTCCACCTGAGTGTTTTGGGGAGTAGGCAGATTACTTGACACTTGTTTTTAAAAAGGCCCAATAGTCTGGTAGATAAAGCAGAGGATAAGAGGTGTGAACTCAGGTATTCTAGTCACTGCTCTGCCATGACTGTGTGACTATAGGCAACTCACTGTGGTCAAACTCAGGTCCGTGGGGTACCTGAATCTCTAGTTAGGGACCCAGAATAGAATCTGAGCATTTAGTGGAGACTGTGGGTGTCTTTGGAAAGTAAAATCACTTCTCGTTATATATGCATATGGGTTTAGTTGCCTACCTTTAGACCAACCATATTTGAACACTTTGGTCTTACTCTGGTGTATCTGTTTTCTTGTCTGAGAAATTGGGGCAGTAATGCTTACCTCACCCAACAGCATTTTGTGAGGATTTGTTCATTTTCAGTACAGTTATGGATGCATTTTGGCCTAGACTGTGACTTGGATTATGCGCCCACTTGGGAGTAAAATGTGGCATTAATACCCTGGATGTGGGCTACTTAGAACTTCAGTCTCGTGCCTCCTAGGGCTGTCTCTGTGAAGAAGCAGCCTACGTCCCATCCCACTTCTCAGGGCTGTATCTGACGTCAGAATTTAGTCACACATTTAGTTATTTATTAGATTTAATATTTTATATTTCACTGGCTATTTTCAGAATCTTGACAGAATTACAGCATTGTGTATGCTCAGGAGTGCACTAGTTTTACACAGATGAAGACCATGCTATGTACTCTCCTTTTAAAAAATTAAGCTATTTATGAAGAGCAAACTTCTTCAGGAGGCTAAATGTTATTTCAAACCCAAATTGGAGTGTTTTTTGCTACTTCCTCCTGGAAATGAGCCATGTTTTTCAGGTGCAATCGAGCCTCTCAGATGCAGTTCAGGTTTCATTTTCTCCATCAAACAATACATCTTGACCGCTATTAAATCTGACAAACTTTAGAAATTGAACTTGCAGATGAACAGGTAAACAATTGTCTGCATTTGTTTGGTAGGATGGATTTAGTAGGATTTTACACTAATGCATGATATGTAAAGAGATTAGATTTCTGTCCCTTCTTTAAAGTTCCAGTCTCTTTTTAGACTCTTCAGACAAAAATATTTCACAGCAAGGATAACAGGTAATATATATTTTAATTCTCAGAACTATTTCCAAAGGTTCTGCAGTGAAAGTGATCGGGTATTGCATATTTTTTAAAAAAACATTTGACCTGTTTGAGAGGCAGAATATGACTTTGCCAGTTGAAAAACATTGGCTCATTTTTGCATCAGTGAAATCAGTAGCAAAACTTTGACTGATGTCAGTGGGAACAGGATTGGGCCTGCTGTAAGCATGGAAATGGACTTTCCATGGGATGTTCAGGCTCCAGACAGATATTTTAACATTGTGGAGGAAGATGTGACTGTGTATCTCCCACAACTCTTCCAGCTGATCTGTTTGCTTGTTAGTGAGAGAACTGATTGTTCATGTCTCTATGGGCTCTGTCCACCCTGGAATTATCTCAGGTTTCTCACATGGGCCTGACACATTCCTATTGATGTGAGTGGGGAATTTTGCTATTGACTGCAATGAGAACTGGGTTAATCCCAGAACCACCTGGCCCTTTTAGCAGATTATACTTTTCTTTGGTTGCCTCCCTGTGTTGTTGAATCATTTCTCTTGGTTTTACAGAGCTCAGGAAAGGATTGGCTAAGGAGCATGTTTATGGGCCGGCTGATGCAGGCTAACCTTAATAAAGAGGTGAGGCAAAGAGAACAGAGAATCTGCGCAGGCGTGATTAGTACCATGAGAGCCAGCTGTCTTGGAGCTTTAAAAAGAATATTTTGAACACCCGAGTTGCGGCAGTCATCACATAAAGCAGCTGGAACAGAAAACTTGGCATGCTTGTGAAACATGTTCGTATGCTAAATGTCAGCCTTCAAATACCGCCCTCTAAGAAAGAAGCATTTCACCAGCATATATTAGAACTATGTGGTTAACAAATCAGACTTAATTACTGCTTTTACTAATTGTAAATACACTCTTTTTATTATAAATACAGAATGCAATTAAAGCATAGCTCAGCAAAGCATTAATCATTTCCAGAGCTATCCCAGAGCAATAGGGCAACCACTTACCACAGTGAAAGGGGCTAGATGCAGGCAACATGAGGCGTGAGCTGAAATACTTGGGGAAATCCATTTTTTTTGGTTGATTCAATGCATTTTGGCTTTTGTGTTGAATTTTATGCTCCTCCTACTCAGAAAATGTGAAGGTAGAAGATAGTGTCTGTTGTGTTTATGTTCTGGAATTATATGTAAGAAATGAATGATGCTATTTCTCCTTTAAATGGACGATATGGATTGTGGGAATTTTGAGAGGCCTGAGTTTAATCCAGAAGTTGCTGATCTAGTTTTATGCTGTGAATCAAGCCCCTGGCTAGGCCCATACAAAGTACATTTATGGCCTGACACTCCCCTGACATGCGCCTTGTGTAGTTGTTTTTACCTATGCAGAGTGGGTGTAAAATGAAAGCAGCAAATTGAGTGCTAGAGTTGTACACCTGATTTCAGGGGTGTGATTATATATCAGGTGCAAGGCACTGAGTATTTTATGCATTTTTATGCATGCAATGCAACAATAGCCCCTTCTGAGAAACTGGAAGAAAAACAGCCAGTCAGACTGTTTGGGAAAACTTGATTGTTTTAATTCCAAATATAATTACTAAGGTATTGTATTAGGAAACCAAGAGCAACTTTCTTCAAGCACCAGTTGTGCTCTGTTGTTATTTTTAATGAGGTACATCTTTTTCTTGCAATTTAACAGGCAGCTAATTTTTATTCTCTCTCTATTAGATATCTTATTCATACAAATTACAAGTGTATGAAATTAAACAAGTTATACATTGCAGTGCCCTTATAATTAGCTCTTTGTGAACAGATTTCTTTTCATAGACTTATTGCAAATCTTAGTAATTAATTATACTGTGAGATAGTTTTGCGCCTGTTCTGGGTAAACTATTTCACCTTTTGTGGACATAAATGACATGTTGTGAATTACGGGATGTTGTTGTATTAATTTGTTTCACAGACTGTGGAAACATAAATATGTGTGAGAGGTCTATTAGATAGAAACTGAAGCTATGAGTTCTAAAACTACCTGTGCTTACATAAGCTCTTACAATTTATTCTGTGAGTTCTCTAATGTACTATACTGTATATACTTCCAACTGTGAAAAGTTTAGCATGGCTCATACTCGCTTATCCTAGGAGATTTTGCTCACATGATACAGCCACCATTTTTGAACTGCTGGTTTAAGTCCTGACTATGCACGTACACAAGTGTAGCCGCTGAGCCCTGTATTTTACATTATTTATAGGAATCACCTGTATGCTGCTTTGTAAACTCTGAGCTACAGTAGCCATCACTGATGGTCAGATGAGGAACATTAAACTACACTTCCTTTCAATCTGTCCCATTACGATTCATCATAGCAATCTGCATCTCCTGCCAGATCCAAGGAATGGTTTCTGCAATTATCAGTGATACCTACTGTAACTGGATTTGTGAGGGGGATGTCACTGCTAAATTTTGGTCTTCTAAAGCCAAATTTGCTAATTACGTGCACACAACTCCTTTTATGATTTGCACTCATTTTACTCTAGGGCTGAATTTGGCCCCAAACCTCTAACCAGCAGTTTTTATTCACAACAGCGTCCACACTTGCTCTGAGGAGAGATATTGAAAACTTTAGAAAAATATCTACAGTGCTATCCAGAACCTTCCGGTAGATAAGCAATTGCAAGATGCTTCTATTAGCAAGGGAGTGCATCGCTATAAACAATTCTGTTCATTTGAAAAGTCAGCCAGCAGCAGACTCAAGTTCAACAAACAGTTGCTCTCCAAAATTGCCTTTTTGCAGCCTTTTAGCATTTCCATGCCATGTGATTTTAAAAGGTTAGAATGCAGGATAGGAGATAAAGCAGATGCTAAGAGATGAGGCTGATGATAATGAAGAATTCTAAGACTCTGATGATGTATGAGATTTATGCCTTTGCAGATGCCAGTTTACATGGTTTATGTTAGCTGACGAGGATGTATGCAATATAAATTAACCCAGGAATACTGGATATGGTCCAGCACAAGAGGTCAGAGTTTCATTAAACTGTGTCTTGTCCAGTAATGGGAGAATGACTGGTTTGGAGACTCAGTGCAAACAAACAGTATTTTATTTTTTCTAGAACTGAATGTAGTGTAATTTTTCTGTCAAATTCATCTTTTAATAATCTACCAGGCATTTTCATTTGACGTCCAACAAATTGAGTTAAAAATTGTCTTCACTAGTGCTACATATTCTCTTTTTGCTAGTCTACACAAGAAAAAATTATTAGCGCTTCAATAATTTCTAGTTTTATTTTATTTGATACACTGCAGTACATATATAATAAAACTGACAGAGCTATTCTTAAGTTCCATAAGCAAACTACTACCAAATCATTACATTCACCCTTTCTTGAGTTCTTAAAGTCTTGTCAACCATGGTGGATGTACACAGAAAAAGGGGCTTTCGCGATAGCAGTTTTAGCAGTTTTCATAGCAACAGTTTCCTAACTTCGTAATGTCAGTCAGAATTCATAGCTTGTACATAGGTTCCCCAAATCATCACACAGGGTAAACAAGAATCCCTCAGAGTGAAAGTCCCACATGAGTCTAAACCTCCACTTCATGCTGCAGGGTTTCACCAGTCTTAAACACACAGAATGGGACTAATTTGATGGGTTTCCTATGCTGGTGAAAATGTGCAACGATAGATTACAGAGCCAGAGGTTAGGATGGCAGACAGGCTTATTTTGATTAATGGATTTTGACAGAGCAGCCAACTCCTCATGTAATCCCATAGGAAGTTTCTCTTTATTCAGGAAGAAAAATCTAGGGTAGTATAGCCAGCTACTCCCCCCAGCATTTTGGTTTTTTTTTTTACTTAAATAAAGCATTAGGTCTTAAAGTCTCTTCTACACAAAGTTTCCCTTTGTTCTTTCTCTTCTTGTATGAATGGCTTTTCTCTCTTTAGCTGCAAAGTTATTCAAGTTCCTGATTCTTCTAGAGGTAAAGTTCTATCTAATAAAAATGGGGCTCAGACACTTTGAAACTAAAAATGCAAAACCATCTTGCATTGTTATGTAATTTCTCTTCCAAATACATGGTAACTTTGAATGGAAATATATCCTATATAGTATAAAAATGATCCAGAAATCAACAGTGTATGCACACTGTTTCTAGTTATTAATTAAAAAAAGGAGAAATCTGTCAAATAACTTAATTGGCATCACAGATGGTGGGATAAGACTCATGACTGGTTTTTGGTAGAGAGGGGTATAAGTAGGGCCTACCAAATTCACAGTCCATTTTGGTCAATTTCATGGTCATAGGATTTTAAAAATAGTCCATTTTACAGTTTCAGATGTTCATGTCTGAAACATCACAGGGTTGTAACTGTGGGGGTCCCAACCCAAAATGAGGGTTGTAAGGGGGTTGCAAGGCTATTGTGGGGGGTGGGATCATGGAATTGCCCCCCTTACTTCTGCACTGCTGTTGACGGGGGTGCTACCTTCACAGCTGGGCAGCTGGAGAGCAGCAGCTGCTGGCTGGGTGCCCATCTCTAAAGCAGTAGAAGCAGTAGCAGTAGAAGTGACGGTCACAGGGTATGGGGTTGTGGGTTACCGTACCTCTGGGTTTTCTCGGCAGCCTCCTGCCTGGGTTGGGAGCTGACAGCTGGGGTCGTTGGCTCCTGCCTGGGTCAGGGGCTGACAGCCATCCTTACTTTGGTGCTGTCTTAAGAGCTGGGGTCCCAGTCAGAGGCCGCGGAGCTTACTGCAGCTCGGAGAGGATCCTGGAGATGGGATTGACCTGGCTCTGGGAATGGCCCCTGCAGGGGAAGAGGAAGTCTCATCCCTCCCCAGTTGGGGCTGGGACTAGTAGCTAGAGCCCTGCTCCTTCCCTACAACAGCCAGATTTCACTGGGGAGATCAGATTTCACAGTCTGTGATGTGTTTCTCACAGCTGTGAATGTGATAGGGCCCTTGGGATAAGTTGTTTTTAGGAAGGAGAGGCAGGAAAAAAAGGAAAGAGGTTTGCATTATACCCTTGTTCTGAGGTCCAGAAGGAGGTGAGAAGCAGACCAGTTGAAAGTCTCTGGGTAAAGATAAAAGGGGTACAAAACAGGGATGATGTCATGGTAGGGGTATACTACAGGTTAGGAAAAATTATAGGACATTAGATAAACTTCCTAATTGTCAGGGTAGTTAAGCACCAGAACAAATTACCGAGGGAGGTTGTAGAATCTTCATCATTAGAGGTTTTTTAAGAACAGGTCAGACAAACACCTGTTAGGGATGGTCTAGATAATACTTAGACTTGCCTCAGTGTAGGGGCTGGACTACATGACCTACGGAGACCACTTTTAATCTTACATTTCTATGGTTCTGTAATCCACCAAATCAGGAAGAGGAAATAGATGAGGCATTATCCAAATGAGAAATATCCAAAACACAAGACCTGATGGTAACGGTGGACTTTTACTAGCCAGATATTTGTTGGAAAAGTAATAGAGCAATACAGAATTTCCAGTTTTATTCTTGAAACGTAGTGAGGACAACTTTTTATTTCAGAAAGTGGAGGACATACGAGGGGAACAGCCATTTGACTTGATTCTGACCAACAGGCTGAAATTGGTAGCGAATCAGAAGGTGGAAGGCAATTTGGGTGAAAGTGATCATGAAATGATAAACTTCATGATTTTAAGAAAAGGAAGGAGAGAGCGAGAGCAGCAGAATAAGGATAATGGATTTCAAAAAAGGAGACTGATAGACTCAGAGAACTGGTAGTAGGTAAGATCCCATAGGAAGAAAATCTCAAGGGAAAAAGGAGTGCCTGGGAGCTGGCAGTTTCTCAAGGAGACCGTATTAAAAGCACAACTCCAACCTAATCTGAAGCAAAGATAAGAATAGTAAGAGGCCAATATTGCTCATTAGAAACTCTTTAATGATCTGACAGTCAAAAAGGAATCCTACCCAAAGTGGAAACATGGATGAATTGCTAAGGAGGAGCACAAAAGAATAACACAACCATGTAGGGACAAAATCAGAAAGGCTAAGGCACAAAATGAGTTAAACGTAGCAGGAGACATAAAAGGCCATAAGAAGAGGCTCTTTAACTACGTTAGGAGCAAGAGAAAAATGAAGGAAAGTAAAGGCCCTATACCTAGTGGGGAATGAGAGCTAATAACTGAGGACATTAAGATGGCTGAAGTGTTTAATGCCTATTTTGATGTCTTGCTGCTACGGCATAAGAAAAAGGATCCAAAGTATAAATTAGTAAATGTTATTGGAGTGTGTGTGAGTGCCTTTTGTCAGGTAAGAATGTCAGCTCATGAATGGTTGTTGGTAACAAAACAGTGAAGCAAGATGATCAGTTTTGCCATGCATAAAGCAAATGCAACTGTACTAACACACAGTAAGAAATAACCAGGCCCGCCGACAGGAGGTGGAGGGTGACAAAGGGGGCAATTGCCCAAGGGCCCAGAAATTTAAAAGGGCCCGGGGCCTCTTCTGCCTGCAGCCCTGCCCACACTCCACCTCCACTCCACCCCAGGCCCAACCCAGCTTCACTGCTTGCTGCATTGCTTCTTCCACCCCCGCTTGGCCTCTCCACTGTTGCTCGCTTCTTGCTTCCCTCCTCTGTCTTCTTGCTTGACCCCTAGCCTCTGCTTGTCACATCCCTCTTCCCCTGCTTAGCCCCCTCAGCTGTCACTCACTGCCTGGGAGAAGGAAGAGTGTGGAAGAGAGGAGGGGGACGCGGAGGGGGGCGGAACCTGAGGTGGGGACGCAAACGGGAGAGGCGGGATAGGACAGTTCTGTCCTGAGGCCCGGAATTGCTGTCGGAGGGCCTGGAAATAACCTTCAGTGGCATTTAAAATTGTCAAATGTTTTGGGGCGCTGGGGAAAGGAGAAGAGCAGTTTTAAATATTTTTGCATTTCACTTCAGGTACAAACACCTGTGCAATAATAGTATACTCCAGCCAGAGAGAACTTAACCATCTCATGAAGCAATAGGGGATGTTCTGGGTTTCTAAGAGTGTCATGGAACAAAATACTAGACTGATTAAAAATGTTTCAGAATGTTGGAGAAATCTTGGCTTCTGAAGTGGCTGTTAAGGTGCTGCTAATGACTTTTAACAGAACCTAGGATGTACACCATGCAGCTTATTTTTGTGCAGCGAACTGGCGCATTCTAATTACTTACTATCTGGAAGCTGCACTTATAATTAGCATCTTATTTACAACACATTAAATCTTAGATACAATATTGGAAGCTAGATTGTACTGTTCTCCATTATTACTGTATTCTCTGGGAATGCATATGGAGAAATAGATCTATCACAACTTGCTTGTAATTACCACATTTCCATCGTCTAAGTGTGAAAAGAAACAAACCACAAAGGTACTGATCTTCACTGTATTCTGTCGTCTGCTGAAGAAGGCAGAGGCACTTGAGCACTGGCAACCGTGTGCTCTCAGTGGGAAGGGCTGCTGGGCAGGAACCATGTAAGGTCTAGATCTTTGCTATATGCTGAGCACTTAGGCTCAAATCCTGCAAAGCATTTAAGTGCATGCTTAGTTTTAAGCATATGAGTGATCCCATTGAGGTCATTGAGACTACTTGCATGCTTAAAATTAAACACTTAAGTGCTTTGATAGGGGCTGGAGTGCTCAGCACCTTGCAGGATCAGGGCCTAAATGAAAGGAGTCATTCAATTTGGCCCTTATTCAGTATGTGAGTAGTTTCATTAGTCAGTGCAACTACTCATATGCTTAAACTTAGCCATGTACTTAAGTACTTTGCTGCATCGGGGACTCATCGAGTCAGAAGGATGTAGCTGGTAGCTTGATTTAAGCTGTGTGGTGAAGCCAACTGACTACAAATTTTAGAGCAAAATAAAAACTTGTTGCTGTTCCCTGTATGTTTCAGCCATCTCCCCTCAGCTTCTATTGACCTCAAAAAAGGTTGAGGGTGCTGCTAACTGACTTGCTACATCAGTCAGTTGTTGAATACAAGAACTCATGTTTGTTAAGGGGTGATCTTCAGGATGACTTTCACTTCAGTGTCTTTCATTATTTCAGTTGGAGCAAGAATAATATGTTTTCTTTTTATGGTGGTTGTTTTGTTTTACACTTAGGTTGTGTCTTTTATTTAGACCGGAAATAACCTTAATTTGGAAATAGTTTCCAATCTATATGTTGCATTAAGCTACTGCTCTTTAATAATAATATTGGTTTTTATTATTTTATTATTTTATTATTATTCGTAAGGTAGATAATAGTGGGACCTATTTCTCTCCCGTAGTCTTGCAAATGTTACATCCATACATCAGTATGGATGTTGCATATCAGTAAAGAATCTAAATCAATTTGACATACAACACAGTTCATTTCAAATGATGAATTCCTTTGTTAGGAAAATGCTTCCTCTAAAAAGTAGTGTGCTTCAGCAATCCAGAGCTTGATTAAAAAGCTGTATTTACAGGTGAAGGTAGCTGTTTTAACTGCAAATACAACATGCTGATCAGCATCTATAGGTTGCAACATCTAGACAAACTACTGTTAAAATTAACTTACTTGAAATATAAATATATTGCAATGTTAGCTTTTAAATACTGTATAAAATACACATAGAAAGCTGGTGCAGTTTCCCAATTTTTTTAAAAAGCCAACTTTAGTTATATATTATAAATTAGTCTCCTTAGAAGACTAGAGGGGAAAAAAGTTAGGAAGATATCTATAAATATATATAAAAATGAAGTACCTAAGAATTTTAAAGCCAAATAAATAAATAAAATTTAAAAAAAAATTAGATAAAAAAGCACATTATTTTTTATCAAGTATAAAGAAATTCATATTTTATTATAACATAAACACCTTAACTCTGACCCAAAAGATATACTGTTCTCACATCAGTAATCTCACAGTATAAACACATTGCCAGGCTATTCTGAAAAAGAAACATATTGGTAAGTCTCAAATCCACATACATAATTGGAGCTGGCTTGAAAAAAGACATTCAAATATTTACTATGAAAAAAGGGATACACTTTTTGTGAAAAATGTTGTGAAGTATTTTCCCATTTTCAACCAGTTCTGTACATAATTTCACCATAAATTAGTAGTTACTCATTTTCCTATGGAATTATATAAACGTTATAAGTACACTGCAATTCATTTTTGTCTATAAATGTATTAATTGATGTTTCCCATATAACATCCCATTAAAATACTTATATAAAGAAATTAACATGAGAACATTAATTGAAAAAAAATTAAACCAACATGGAACGTTAAAGTTGTTATGATGAAATATGAACACTTGAGAATGATAATGTGAATTTTGTCATTATTTGGGCAGTGAAAGAGTGCCTGGGTTTTGAAAATTAGGGCATACTGAGAGGCGACATTGTTTTCACTTAACAACCTTAAATTATTTGTTAAACAATATTTGTTTCAGAATAACTTTTTCCTTGTGTTATATGTTGAGAATACATGGGACATAATGATTTTATCAACATGTTTAGGATGGATGCATTACCCATGACTGACAAAACCAGGACATCTAAAATGCATGCCAATAATCCAGAGGTGATATAAAGGGTTATCATGTATTCTGTGTATGCAACACATTTTAGAGAAAAAAGGAATAAAAAGGAATGTTTTATAGTATTATTTTTATTGGGTCAATTTTTCATATCCTTCTGCCTACACAGTCAGGCTGCCTTAGTATCTGTACTCTGAGGGAGGGAAAAATTAAAACTTATAAATTGTTAAAACACCTCATGACCTAAAACAGCCTCACAATCTATAAAAATGTTACAAGTTGTAAGTCCAGTATCATTGGACATCCAGAGTTCGAACTAAATTCTATGTCTCACTGAACGGTTCCCATTTTTAATTCTGCAAGGTTATGTGATACCAAACCTTAAACTTATAAGTGGAGTGGGACTAAATATTGTCTTCCATAGTTTAAAGCAATCTTTTCCCCTTTCCCTTTTTTTCTTTTCTAAGGTGGGAGGAGGAAAAGAAATTCCTCTTTTGGGGGCAGGGAAACATTTTTTTCAAAAATTAAGTTTCTTTGAAGCTGCTCAGGAGGTTAGAGTGTTAAAAGATGTTTTGGGGAGATGGAATAATGTGAGAGAGGTGGTCAAAGGGGCATGATAAAATGTGTTGCATTTACCACATTCATATAACCTCCACATGGTGATGTATAAGTAAGTTTATATACAGAAAACACATGGACACCTAAATGCCTCAAGCTATAGGATTGTAAATAAATTAATTATAACTAGTATAGATGACTTAACTACTACGTTAATGGTAAGTACAATTTAATTGTAGAATTAAAATGAGTTTTCCTTATAATGCTTATCTGTTATTCTTGCTGACTTTCAGTTAATATACAGTGTAGGCTGTTTACATTTTGGGGGGTTATTTGCTTTTTATTGTGCGAATTATAGTGCTTTTTATCAGTGAAAATTGCCTGATTGACAGCCGTGAGGATTGCAAGCCTCTCTCAATTCCTGATGCAGGTTCTCCAACAAAGCTTGGTTTATATGCCACAGCTCTTTTTAGAGGAACCACCAAGAGTGGGAGGAGGGTTGTGCAGTTTCCATACACATTCAGTCTTTGGCTTCTCTGCTGAGAGTGTCAATAAAGGGGACCAGTGAAATGATGGTGTTTATGTGCATCTGCTAGAGTGCTAGACTGAGTTCACCCACCCATTTCAAACATGTCATCAAGTGGAGTTCTGGGATCCAACCCAATGAGATGCTCCATACCATCAGAGGCTGAGGTTGCTTAGCATCTTACAAGATCAGGCATCAGATGGCAACAACTTTTGCTCTCTACTGAACTGGACTAAGTTCAAACTAGTGACCTACAGAAGAAGCCATTGGCATCTTTTGTAGAATTTTCAGTGCCAAGATATTTCTCTTCAAGCGTTGGCAATCCTGCAGTCACTATTTTTGTGTGTGCTGCAAGCACAGCATCAGTCTTCCCATCATTTGTGTGATGTGAGGAGAGAACAGGGCATGCAAGATCAGCAATTGTGCTCGCCAGGACAACATTGCAGTATATTTAGAATGGAGAAGTAAAGCTCTAAAATGACCAGAGAGGGTGTGGAATTCAACCTAGTCAAGTCTGTATATTAGCTTCTAAGAAATTTTGTCTCTCTTGACTATGCAGTTCAGTAGGGAGTCTTGATAGCAATCAATTTCTTGCTATAGGGCATACATCTTAATTTTGGCAGATTTTTTTTTCCATTTGACCATATGGTAAATTGTAGGAAATGGTCATCTTATGCAAGGAAGAAAAATCCCTGTGTGCCTGAAATCCTACAGGAAGAAACAGATGACAGTTTTAAAGGGAACATGTCTGTGTCCCTGTTGCAGAAGTGTCTTTGTTAAATTTGTTAAATTAAATAGGAAGACTGCTGCAAGGAACAAACGCTCTCCACCTCCCCTTCCATTGTGAAAAGACCCTTGAGAGCTTCTAGTTCTTTCCAAGTACTGCAGTGACCAGATTTGGCATCCTTTGGGCAGTGGAGTTTTGGGTACAGTGAGGGGAAAGTCCTGGCGGTTGTTTGAGGAGGGTAGAGGGGACAATGGGATTCTGCAGCTCTTCCAGGCACTTAATTTTCTCAGGAGGCCCTTTGCACATCAGTGAATTCATGGTGGTGGTTGACAGCACTGTTGATGCAATCAGCTAACTCTGATGTGAGGACTGAGCTTCCCCCGTGTCACTCAGCTCATGTCACCAGCCCCAATCGGATGTCAGGAAAGGCGTGGTCTCAAAACTCTCTTCATGGAGAGACCTCTGTGCTTGCTCCTCCAGCCCCAGGATTGGAAGGGGGCTCTCTGGAGCTGATCCCAGCTAAGCTGAGCTTTGGCTGTGCTTGGCATCCCCAGAGCAGCCAGGGAAAGGACTGACCCAATGGGAGTCTTGCCATGGACTTCAGTGGGAGCCAGGGTCAGGCACTCTGTAAGAAGAGTAGCTTTTATTGAAGGAGTCTTCTACTGAGCCCACTTCAGACATAAGAAACTAATGGTTATTAGGGATTTAAAGCCTAAAGCTATCATCCTATTACTCTGTGCAAGTGTTAAATGATGTGATAGTTTATTTTCAGAGTGTAGTATTTAGCTATACATATACTGTACTTGCTTTGAAAAATAATTCATAATTCACTGTTTAAAATATTGAATATTGATTTATTTAATATTTGATATATACAATATAATATATTTATTTGCTATATAATATATTTAAAATACAGAATCTTCTCTCAGGCTATTATCTGGATGCTTGTAATCTTTCTAGGATGCTTTGGAAGACAGTTTAGAGTCTTCATCAAATTTGTATTTACAGCTCCCATTGGCCAGCTATGGCTTTTTTGCTGTCTTATCTAGCTTCCGACACAGCACATGGCTGTACCTGAAGCGAACAGGTCCAAGCTCTTGTATGTCTACCATTATTATTAATGCAAGCCTAATGTTACTGATGATTTTTAAAAAATCTAGAGAAATGGCTTGGGAGAAAAGGGCTGCAAAAGCTGTTCCCAGAATAAAGAATTCACTCTGATCTTGCTGGTTTTTTTGCCTTTTTGGAAATAGACTATATAGTCTCACATCCAGGCTGCTGAGAAATCAAAAAAAGAACATTTTTATTTCCATCACGTAAAGAACATTGAAGAACTCTAAAGCTGATACTCCAGTATGTTTGAAATAAAGCCCCAGTAAAGTTTGCATTGCTGTGACAAACCTGCACGCCCTGCTGCAAGAATAGAAATAAGAGACAGATGAGCCAAAAAGGTTAATTACTTTCCATTTTTCACCCTTACATATTTGTTTCAAATGCCCTTCTGTTTCAGTGCCTGAAGGTGGCCAATTAATCTTATGTACTTTCGTTTCTACCAAGAGAACTACTGCGGCACGTCTCGCTGTTCTGTATAAAGGTGTGAAAAGTTCTGTACTGTGAAACAATACCAAAAAGGACAGAAAGCCGGTGTGTTTCTCTATGGCTAAATGACTTGGATAACAATAGCTTCTTTTTCTTTTTCTTTTTTTTTAACACTCTTTCTGACACTTCATCTTGCTAAATTTGGTTTGTATGGAGAAGAATGAGGTTGTGCTCTGGCTACTGTCCCACATTTTTTTGTATATCTTCACTCTGGTTTTACAGGCTCATTGCTAAATTTTGTGTTGCGTTACTTCAAAAGCATATCACATAGTGTCTCCTTTCCCTACCTTAATCTTTATGTACTTTCCTTAAATCCACATAATTGCTCAAAGAAACAAAATCTCATTGTGGACAGGAGGCCCTTCTCCCACCTAATCCCAGTTAAACTAATTATTTGTGACTCCTCCATCTGTGAGAAACTGGAATAAATAATACATACCAGTGTGGCATTTGAATGGTTTATTCATAAAGAAGAGTCTGGAGATGTTCCAGTGTGAACTTGGAGAAAAAAATATGCTTTTGAATTCCTTTTTAAGTCTATCATCCAAGTGATCAGTGGCAAATTTAGCTTTGCCTTTTAGTTGTAAAACTTCGTACAAACTATAGATAGAATCTAAGGAGGCAGCACTGTTACTTTTGCTACATTGTTTGGAAAGCAGCAACGTTTGGAGAGGAAATTAGACTAGTTGAATCTCAGATTAACCTTTCCAGATATTTCTTTGTTTTTTAAAATGCTAATTGTCCTACAACTTTGCTTGCACGAAGTAGTGTTGCAGCTGCTCATTGCTCAGTTTCACAAGCCATGAGATTACTCTAGGTTGACAAAGAATCACTGGGATAGCAGGAAGCAGTATTGGAATGGAGCCAGCTCCAAGACTGATCTGTGAAGGACTCCTGGTGTCTTTAATAATGGGAGGTCAGTAGTCCTATGTCTGTTAGATGAACTACAGAGTATGGTGATGAGGTCTCATGACTCATGCAGAATAAGCATTGTGGTCTTAGCTGACTGAACAAATCCAATTTACAATTTGTAAGAGTCCCTCCTGTATTTTCAAATGGGAAGTTTGAACATTGCTTTCCCCACCCCCATACTCTCGCTTGCCTCTTGCTGCGCAGAACAACTGATGATTTATCATTTAAGACATTTCTAGATAAACTTAACTAAAAGGTAAGAACTCTAACAATATCTTGATCTGCAGTTTTGTTGTGGCCATGTGACCTGAAGGAAAGCTCCATGTAGCTCAAAAGCTTGTCTTTTTCACCAACAGAAGTTGGTCCAGTAAGAGTTATAACCTCACCCACCTTATCTCTCTGATTTGCAATATCTTTCCTGGTTTCGCCTTATAGATTGCATCAGTGCAATTTTTTAAAGTGAGAATAATGAGAGGAGAAATGATCAGTGAACTGAACTTTTAACGTAACAGATTGTTTTAAAAAAAGGTAACCTTGCTAACGCCTAAGTGCAGTCATCATTTTGGATATGTGGAGAATATAGGTCAAGTCATTAACAGGCTGTTCACTCAAAATACTGCTTCCTAGGTACTACAAATGGGAAAGTTGGGGGTAAAGAGGTGAGAGATTGAGCATTCAGTCAACTAATGTAATTTATATGTGCAAATGAGTCCAACAGTCTTTATGGTCTTTATATCTATTTTTTATTTATTTTAAAGTCTCTAGTCTTTTACACTTTAGGAAAATCCTGGAGTAGCACTGACCTTAGATTACTTTTGGTTACAGCTTCTACATCATGGGAGTAGCTGCCATTTTACCAAAATATTCTTAGCGTGGGCTGCTTATGCTAACAGGCTTTTAGAACTTGATTCTGAGCCACTGATGTCGTTGTGAACTTTGCCAGTGACTTCAATGAGTGTAGGATCCAAGCCCTTAATGAATCCTGTGGAGTGAGTTCTGACAATTTAACTGATCTGTTGAAGAGATATTGGGCCTGCTTCTGCTCCCATTACAGTCAACTAGGAAGTAACTTGCCGTTGGCTTCAATGCAGGACTGTCCTAGTGACCAGAAGGATTAGTCTGAAACCCTGTGGTTGAGCTAAACAGTAGAGTGGAGAATCTGTTTGCTTTTTTTAAAATAAGAAATCAGGCACTTTGACCAGGATAATCCCTACAGTTATTTCAGTGGGTTTCATGGGCCCATCTGTGCCCTTGCTGTAGCCTCTTTTTGCTACTCATGTGGTGCAAAAGGAACACAAGTCTGCATTAACAGTGCAGCTGAGGATTTCCCTTGGGCAGGGAAATCTCTAAATGGTGTAATGCTAGTGTAGCTAGTTCTATGCCCTACCCTCACTCCTGACCCTAATGTAGGGCAGGTTGGGACAGAACCAGAGCACCTTTCTTTCTAGCCATGCCTGCCAGAGTAGTGGATCCTAGGGAATGTTGCAAGCTGGTGCAAATTAGAGCATCCTGGAAGTTCTCTAATTTGTGCTTGGAGCTGAACCAGCCTTCAGTCGCACCCAAGATCTTAAGGTGTTCGATACCTTCTCCCTGCCCACTTGCCTGGGCCAATTGGAGGTCGGCTGGATCAAGGGAAGTATACCTTAATATATTCCATGTCATTCTCTCCTGCCTACTCCCATGCTGAGCAAGATTGATTTCATATATGGTAATATTCAAGGGCTAATATAGAGGTCCCTTCAGTGGCTGATCAAGAGACTGTGCTCTAGTTCTCTTCCGATATTCCTAGAATTCATTTAAGTGAACAAGTTTGAAGCCTTGCATCCAAATTAAAAGAAACTAATAGTATGAATGTCCAATTCAGCATGGTGTAGAATATGCATTGCATAGTTGCCCTGTCTTTGTGGGTGATGGCTTCAATGCAGCTGGTGAGTGTCTCTTGCTGTCTTATTAAAATAGCTACTGTGCTGGCAGTCAAGTCTGTGTAAAGGTTTTATAAAGCTGTTTATTTTCCAAATATATTATAAGCTGGAAAGGGTTTTGTATATTTCCAGCTGTAGCTTTATGCTTTGGGGCTTGCCTTACTTTTGAAAGGTCCTTTCTCTTTGTATTGCTTATAATCTGCGTTCCTAATAAGTGGGAGAGGCAGGTTCTTTCCTTATAGCTACAATATTTGGCCAGATTTGTATCTGTAAAGTGTTCCTGTTTCCTGATATTTCCATCTGTGTTAGCCTCTTATTGGTAAACACTGTTTGAGTTAAAATTCTATAGTGTTAAGGGGCGTTAGTGTAGGACAGTAGATGCTACACTAGGTTAGGATTCAGGAGACTTAGGTTCTGTCACTGACCCTTTGTGTGACCTAAGGCATAACCACTGCATCTTTCTGTGCCTCAGTTTCTCCCTCTTTCAAATGGGCATATTCAGTGCTGCGTAAGAGCTAACATTACTGTGCTTATATTAAAATGTTTCCTTTAAAAATGAGGAGACTCAGTTGGACAGCACCAACATCAGTCACTTTTAAAAAGTGTTTTTCCATCTGTTGCATGATTCAAACTCTTACACTTAATTCCTGGTGCCGAGAGCGTCAGTTTTCAAAGCAACAGACATTATTGCTTCTAGCATCCTGAACCCTCTGATTTCCTAAATTACAACAACTTCTTCTGCTGTGGCTGCTTTACCACAAGAGGCTGAGGTTGCCTCAGTCTCTCATTGCCCACTCTTTCCACACAGCCACTTGGACTCAGTCCATCTGATCCATGGTTTGGGTGAAGCTGAGGCGAATGATGCTGTGAATTAATTGTTCCTCTCTTCAGCAGGTGGTGTTGAGCAGCCTTCATTACGTGGGGCAGGCATGAAAAACATTCTGATTTGAATCGGATACCATTGCTCTAGTTTTTGGTCATCTTGCATTCTGGAATAGAGACTCCAGATTTTAATGCAGTGCTTTTCATAGCGCCTCCAGCAAGGGGTGCTGAAGAACCCACCATCTGGAATATGGTATACAGTGATTCTAGCTATATTTCAGACAAACTAAGGAATTGGGAGAACTAAAACTGAAGGAGGTGTTGAGTGGTGACAGAGTCCCTGAAGAAGAGAAGCAGCAGTGACAGGAGCATTCACATGGCTCCGTACAACAGTTGGTTACAGCGATGGAGGTTTATCACTGTCCAAGATCACTTGAGAAGAAGATGGAATCTAGAAATATGGAGGCATTATTACAAACAATCTTTTTTTTTAAAGAGGAATAATTTGTTTACCCCCATCCCAACTTGAAAATGTAGAAATTTCCATTTTAACCCTGTGGAAGGAAGTTAATCACAAACTAATGTGTGATGGAGTCGATGTATATTTATTACATAACCATTCAACACATTTTAATTTGCTGTGTAACACACAATAATTACTTTATTCAGTTTTAATTGAATGTGAAGTCATGCATATTAGAAACTCAATTTGCAGATTACCTTTCTGTCTGTAATGATTCTAATATGATTTTTCTGGGCATTTTAGCCTGTGTAGGCAAGATCCAGTACTAATTGTTTTGCTTTCTGTAAGGATTTGTGCTAGTCTAGTTCTCTCAGCCGATCAACCCTTTCTAACATACTGTACAGTAGGATTTGTAAGGCTGCAAAGCCAAGATTGAATTGTTAGGCAATGCCACTCAGAAGCTCTGCCAGGATCTACTTGGTAATCCCAGAAGAATTAGGAAAAAAGGGGATGAACCATGTCACATTCATTCACATCATCTCAGCTTGTCATTGGGTCACAGGCTAACGGGAGCAATTACAGAACTGCTAAGGCAGGCATGGTTCACATAGTCATTAAGGAACTCTGAATCGGACTGGCTGTTCAGCTATGTATGTGTACTGTCCTCAGTACCAGGATGGCTGCAAAGATCTTTGTATACAGCAGACTTTAAATTGTGGAATCCACCATTCAGAGTGATTTTTCAAATTCTACTCTAATAGAGCCAGATGGAAAATTTTTGAATAGGACTGCAGATATAATACTCTTGGCAGTTCAACAGTGTTTGCACAGGTTAAACATTCTGGATCATATGCTCTACAGTGGGGTAACAACTGAAGTTTATCTATCCCCTTATGCTTAAATACCTCCCACTACAGTAATGTTTTAGAGAAATTTTCCCCCACAGAGACTGTAAATATAAGTTAGTATTAAGAGGGCTGAAAGTTCTCTGTATTTGAGAATCCAAAGTGGGTTTCTGCAGTAGCAAAAATACTTGTCACATTAATTCATAAGCTTTTGAGGTTTCTTGCTAACTGAGCGTGCTGATAGAGGAAGAGTTTTGGAGACCCGTTGGCAGAAGATTGGGTATGGGGAAATATAATGGTGACTCTGAGCTTTAATTATTCAGATCTCTGTTGTTCTGAACTTCCAGATGGTATGTTATTCCATTCCTTCCAATGATGAGACATAACCTTTTGGGAATTTCCTTGGTGTGGAGAAACAGGTGTGAATCTGCATCCTATTCTCATACCCTGAATGCACGCTGTAAGCAAAGCAGGCTCTTTTTTCTGGTTTACAGATACAGTGAATTAGCATCTTGGATTAAGATTCCACATACCAAACTGACTTAGTTTCATTCAGCAGTCCCAAAAGAATTTAGTTAGCAGGCAAATGCAGTTTCATATTCAGAACAATTAGCAGACAGCATGAAACTCATCAAGTGTCAAAAGCTGCATTCTGAGGTACAGCCAAGAGTACTAACTGTTCTTCTGAAACATGGTTATCAACCTGACTGGAGTCACAATTCTGTGGGTAGCAGCAAAGAGGCTGAGGCCAGGTTTCAAGGAGCTGCAAGCCAACAGGAAAGGTAACCTGTGGTCAGTCAGAGAAATCTGGTCTGTATTCTCCCTTCTTCTCCCTATTTCTATCACATGCAGCATAAAAACTGAGTTCCTTTCTCACATACTGTACATACTAACGTGTGCACATAGGCATACACATTTCATAACCGTTATGCAAGATAGAACTAAGCCAGCTTTAGCTGAACCAACCAAAAATACTGTACAGTTCCAACCAACATACAGAAGTGAATACAGAATACTAAGAATGTTCTCTGGACTTGAAGAACTTCTGCTCTTCATGCTAAATTTTTTACGGAGCATTCTATTTGGAGACAATTCTGCTGCAGTCTATGTATTTTCTATTTTTCTTCCCTTACTCATTCTTTCTCCTTTGTTTATTGTTTTTAAATACTTTGTAAGGAAACAGGACCTCTTCTGCTCTGGAATTCATCTGCTCTTACTGTTTACTTCCCATAAAAAGCCCTAAGAATCTGTGTGAGGTCACAATTAGAGATAGAGTTGTGGCTAATTGTGATCTCACAAACAGGCAATTATGATTTTATAAGGGGAAGGCGTAACTAGAGCATAAACTCTTAAGCAGCAGAGGTCCTGTTTTTATGTATATGTCCTCAGACTAAGAGAGAGAGGAGGAATACTGATAATACATGCTATTCCATATCAGCAGGATTGGCTACATAGAAAGCTTTTCAGTTTTCAAAGAGGTGCCAGAGGCTATTTAGGCAGAACCTGTAATCCCAAAACACACATTCATTTCCCCACCCCTGAATCTCTTTCTTTCCAATATATGGTTGATGTGGGTTCCCAAACATGATTTTTTATCCTTCAAATTCAATTAGTTGGCAACTGGAATGGCTGTGCTGTCTCCAGGTTTCCTTTTAATGGGGGAATTGCTTCTAGCTTGGAGATAGAGCCTGCGGCATGGAAAGCTGGCTAAACATAAATTAACTGAAGCTATAAAATAATGTGACCAAGTGTCCCTGAGAGACTGGAAAAGTCTTTTAACCATTGGCTATTTAATTTTTGGATTTCTTCCATGATCACATCCTGAATTTTTTTCTCCTTCTAAAGAACAAAATTGAAAAGAAACAAGTATTTTTACTGGGTAATGAGAGCCCTCTATTGTTGTCCATTTTACCAGCTCTCCTCTCCGCCCCGACCTCCCGTGTGATTGTATTTTGTGTCTAGGACAGAATTTTGCTTTTTCCCTTCTAGCAAGATTTCAAAAGCAACCGATCTTCAAGAAGTCATGTGGATGTGTGGCACGCAGGGTATGCTGTCCATGGAAACGAATAGTTGTTGAGTGAAAACAACATGGATGAGCATACATATCCTTGGTAAATTCTCTATCAGTTGGACTTCTTAAATCAAGATTGAATGTCTTTCTAAAAGACATGCTTTTGTTCCACCTCAGGTTATTGGCTCCCTTCAGGAATCACCGGGAGGAATTACATGGTCTGTGTTATGCAAAAAGTCTGAATAGATTATTATAATCTATGGCTTTATTAATCAAAGTATATATTTGATTCTTGGAGACACAAGTTTTAAAAAAAAATACCAACAAAAACCAAAACTTACATTACTGGTATTTTATATGGCAAATTAATTTTATATCAAGAAATAGTTTTTAGTTTTCTTTTCTACAGCCAGCCCTCTGTTCTAGAGGGTTGCTGTTGGGAGCTTATGTGCTTCTTTCAGTGACTAAACCTGAAGAAAAGACTCCACGCTAAGGTCCTGAAGAATTCATGTTTCAGGGAAACTAGATTTTTTAAACAGTGCAGCACTGGGAAATAGTAGTGCACAAAGAAGTAAAATTCTTTTCTGACTACCAAAGGGATGAGGCCAATTAAAAAAGGATTTGTGTGACTCCAACTGTGCACCAAGCATAGTGCACTCATTTACACACTCAAGAATGATCAGTTTTTTAATAGTTTCAGGGAGAAGCTTTTATGCCAAGAATTGCACTCTGATCAACAGTTTCCCATTAGCATAGAAGCAGCCTCCTTTTTTTGTTTTTATTGCCACTATGCATTTTCTTCTGACAGTGCCTTTTTATTTCTCTTTTCAAGCAAAGGTCATTGTAACAGATGAAAACATACAGTGGGTGTGAGGTTATTTTTATTGACAGCGAGACCAAATTGTGTAACTTAAAATGTGAGACTTTCCTTCTTCCCTTCCAGACCCTGAAATGCCTCACAGGTGTTTCTTAGAACTTGTCATGCCAGGCTCTAAGATACCTGCTCATGCACAATAGTTCAGCACCAACCCTTAGTCAGTCTAATTTATTGGCACAATAAAATAAATCTTTCTTAACCCTATCACTTGCCCTATGCATAGTGTATTGCAGGATTCACATGGTGGGGAGTGTAGGGATTTACACAGGTAGGTTTTGTTCTGGATTTACTTAGGGCCAAATTAAGGCTCCCAAGCACCTGCATTAGGAGGCAGGAAAGAACAAACACTTGAAAGAGGGATAGAGAAGAGAGGGGAGAGAGGAAGAGGAAGGGGAAGGGCACCATGTGAGCAGCAGTGGCTGGGTGCCGATGACTGGACCATCCTTACTGATGTTATAATAGATAGCTTCCCAGTAGGGTTTGTTCTAGATTTGATAGTGTGCTTATGTATGGGGTAGTGTCTAGGAACATAGAGAACTCTACTTTCAGGAAGTATTTGATGAGATAGGACCATATGTGGAGGAAGGAATGAAGTCTGAATGTTGCCTGTCTTGGCTCTCTCCCTTTGTATGCTTGAACACCGGACCGGCAGCCTTTACTGTACCTTTGGAAAGATGTTGCCTATGTTCACTCAGCCAGCCTTATAGATAGTAGGCCTGGGTGCAGTACAGAGGGGCTATAACCACATATTTCACTATACCTAGATGTATCCCTCTGGGGGTCGAGTGCTGCTGGAAGCGCTAGCAGGCTCCTGCTGTGTCCAAGGAGTTCAGACATCACTATAATAGTTGCCTCCTGCATGGGATCACTGGGGTAAATGCCACTCTTTCTCCTCCTTTTCTCTATGGCATCCATGCTTGAACAACAGTCACAATTTGGTCCTTAGACTGTGCCATATTAATTGGATTGGGGCTCTCAGCAAAAGAGTATGCAATGAGATTTGGATGAGAGAGAAGTCTTTGCTAGGTCTGATTTACATTGAGCCAAGTTGTCCTATGCTGTTAGGGTTATGTAACTTGTTCTATTTTTGGTTTGTTTTGGGCTTGCTGGGGCATTTGACTGCTTAACGAAAAGGCGTTGATAAACTGGGAATTTCACAAACAGCAGTGATCAGATGCCTCTTTCACCAGCTTGACTGGAAGGAAATAGGGAACATTAGAAACTTGAAAATTCTGCTTACGAGAGATTTCACAGATTTGCTGGTTATAAGGGTTTCAAACGTTATGCTTAGCAACATGCTTCTCAGCATATGTTGGCCATTTAGTGCACTAAGGGCCTGAGTTTCTTCAGAGGGATTGAGGACCCACAGCTTACACTGACTTCAGTTGCTGATGCAGGTACTTAGCATACCTGAAAATTGGGTCCTGAATGCCCAAACCCCTACTGATTAGAGAGGGAGTTAAAGGCAGCAAGATCTGATCATAAGATCATTAGTGGAAATCTGAAAAAAAAATTGCTAGTACTATTTAAATATTGTAAAAGTATTTCCTAAATATTTATTTTCTAAGCGTGAGAGAGCAATTTGTACCTTTAATTAGATTGAAAATGCATATGCATGGCTAAATAGTTGGTCAGAACCATCCTCTTATGTTGGCTTTTCTTTAGGCATGCAAGCTGCTTTGCACTCTTAACCACCATCTATTAAATATGCTGTTTAAATGTCTCAGTCTGTCTGCCCTTGACACTGGGAATGCAACTGCACATTTTGTGTATGCAACTCAGGCACATCATTTTGTAATGTAATCCAATAGAGTGTAAATTGGAATGTGTGTGGCTGCTTCCAAATTCTTTGCTGGAGAGAGACTTAAAATAATGCATAGTGGGGTGTTGTTTCCCACCTGATACAGTTCAAATCATCCTCCCCTCTGCTGATTCTTTCTTTCATGTCAACAGTTGTAGTTGCTACTGTAGATCAGTAGAAGTCTGTTGCACTTGGCAAAAATCTTCTCTAAATTTATCTGTTTGTGAAGATACATGGGCCTCTGCCTCTTATAAAGGCAACAAAACTTAATGTTGAAACCTTTCTGGACTTGCTGAAAATCCTGCCACAGAAAGGGAAGCATCTCCTTTGCTTCCATAAGAACAGTCGACAACTTTGCTTGAAATACACAATATACTCCATTTAATCTTATTTAAGGATTCATTTTGGGCAGGGGAGTAAAATTCTCATTCATGGTGTTACTTGATCAACACTGTCGGCAGATCCTGTGGAGGAACAGGGGCTGTGTGCTAGGCACCACTACTACTACTTTTCAATTTAGTTAGGTAGGGAGTAGACGGAGCCATGGCTCCATCTCCAACATGTTGGCCCACACAGTAGCATATTACAACCTCATTGAAGCAATGTAGGAGCAAAGAAGGAATTCTGCCTCTCTAGTTTGAACTGGAGTGGAAGTAGCAAAATGTGATGTAGAAGAGATCTTCTCTTTATATATCTGACCTGTCCAGAATGCCTGTTCTTGTGAGATTTCCACACAGCATATAGACCAAAGTGGCTGAGTTAAGCATCTGTACCTTTGGATTGACAGAATCTGAATGAATCCTACAAGTTTTAGTCTGCCAGGTTACATAAAAGAGCCATGCAGGACACCTTTCCTTAAAGTGGCCAGAGGCCAATCAGTGCAGATTTGCTAGGATGTTTGGATTCTATAATGTCTATAAAACACAAAGGGCACCTCTGGCATTGAATAAATAGTTAATATGGCATCGAAATCAATTTGTAAATTAGGGAACATGCTGTGACCCTTCCATGCCTAGGGCAGCTACCTGAGAATGCCAAGGTCAGGGCAGGCTGTAAAAAGGGAGCAGATTCTCCCTGCTGGTGGGTGGCACTGAAGGCAGACTTCCCAACCAGCCTCAAACTGTGCTTTTGACTTCCCACACTGGTTATCAAGAAGCCAGTATACAAATACACACAGCCCCCTTTACTGCATTCCAGTCTCCGGCTTCCCAATCAGCCACTAGGTCCAGTAAAGAGACCAGTTATTTAAACTCTATGCTCTTTACTAAAAAGGTTCCCTCTGACCCCAAAGGGTCAGCCACAGTACCAGATCAATATAAGTTTGGATCTTACCCAAAATGCCACACTGTCAGCCAATCCTTTAGTAACTAAAACTAAAGGTTTATTATAAAAAGAAAGAAACAAACCATAAGAGAAATGTTAAAGGCTTAAAGCGATCAGATACACACAAATGATTTGAATGTCCATATACATCAAGTTTCTAGAAGAATTGTTGAGTTGGCAGGCTTGTATAGTTCCTCTGGTGTACATCCAGTACTTGGATGGGCCTCAGTCCTTTGTTTCACAGTTTCAGTTGCAGATTACTTGATCCAGAGGTAGGTTGGTAGCTGAAGCTGAATCTCGACTGAAGAACAAAATGGATTCCAAAGCCTTGCCTTATATACCCTCCTGCCCCTTATATGCTGCTTGTGGAATTTTACCAGAACCAAACTGGAGTCCTGGTGACTCCTCAGGTCTGTCTTTGGTCTCCTGCCTGGGCCCCTGGACTCTGTGAGTGTCTTAATGGGCCATTGAGCAGGATATTGTCCTGCCACCATCCTGTCTAGGGTGTGTCTCAGACATTACAATTTGAGATACAGGTATATCAAAAATATCCATAACTTCCATTACATATATCACACATGAACATAAATATTATCATCTTACCTAATACATTTTAACCTTTCTAACAGTACCTGACATGGCATATCTCACATGAATTATTATGATTCTGACATATTGATGTTGAACCATGTACTAAACGACACCCCCCTCCCTCATCCCCCAATCTAACCAGCGTGACACATGCCTCTTATACTCTTGTGTAAGGGAGAATTTTGGATGCCCAATCAGAAAATGAAAATTTCTTCCTTGTATGACTTACACACCTCCCAAACAAGGTCTTGTTCAGCTATTGTATTGTTCAATTTAACTCTCTACTACAGCACAGTTACAAGACGAAATGCATGAACATTTTTGAGTTATGTAATGCTGCTGTTTGTTGGATCAAAGCACCAGTAGATTTTCTTAATAGGCATAAACCATTATAACTTACACTATATGAAAGTAATTAAATGAATTTCAATTGTTT
Source organism: Emydura macquarii macquarii (assembly GCF_026122565.2). Classification (NCBI taxonomy): domain Eukaryota; kingdom Metazoa; phylum Chordata; order Testudines; family Chelidae; genus Emydura; species Emydura macquarii. The sequence continues at coordinate 4,345,091 of NW_027131527.1, forward strand.
GCAGAATATTAAATGAACAGGTCAGGGAGGAAAGCTGTAATTACTAAGTGTCTGCAGTTATCCATACTCATTCATTCTATAGTGGCCACTTATCATTGAGGCAGGGTCTATCATCTTGGTTACTCGTCTGTACAGTGCATAGGACAATAGGGCCACGATTCTTAATTGGGATTCCTAGACACTATTACTTCAGAATCAATAGTTTAATAATAAATAATATTATTCCTTCCTGCCTCATCCACCTTTGTGTCTGAACAGCAACAATTTGGAGAAATTGAGGGTGAGCGCAGTCTGCAGTTCGCCAGTGTTAGACTTGTCAGTTTATTGGAACATTATTATTTATTATTTGTACTACTATCGTGCCTGTCAGCCCTGCATGATCAGGACCCCACTGTGCTAGGTGCTGTGCAAATAAAGAACAAAAAGACAGTCCCTGCTTGTGAGACAAGGCGGGTGAGGTAATATTTTTTAATGGAGCAGCTTCTGTTGGTGAGAGAGACCAGCTTTCGAGCTACATGGAGCTTGTGACCTGAAGAAGACCTTTATGTGGCTCGATAGCTTGTCTTTCTCACCAGCAGAAGTTGATCCAATAAAAAAGTATTACCTCATCCACCTAGTCTCTCTAATATCCTGGGACCAGCATGGCTACAACACTGCATAGGTCCCTGCCTCTGGCAGGGTCAGGGTGCACAAACCACTCACTGGAATGGAAGGGATCAAAGAGATCACCATGCAAAGCATGCATGGGCTGGAGGGGGAGCTTAACAGGGGAGCTGAGCAGCTCAGTAGGGGGCAGATAATGGAGGTGAATGGACTCCTGAGCTCCTGGGAAGGAGCACTGCAGGAGGCCCTGCTACGTGAGGCTTTCGCTCTAGTGACTTTGCCAAACCAGCAGAGAAGACACTTAGAAGGTCTGAGATTTTGTTTGATTTCAGTTATTTAATGATTGTGCTTTAACTGGTGGGAAAGAGGAGATCCAGTGATAAGAAGTGATCCAGGATGGCAAAAGTAAAGCACTTTTTTGGGTGGGGCTTAGCTGCCTATCATTGGGCCTTGAATCAGCACCTGGTGGTGTGGGTGGGTCCAGGTTCCCCTCCCAACCCCTAGAGGTGCAGAAGGCAGAGAGCTTACCCCAAAACAGGGAGTCTAGATGAGAGAAGGCCCTGAAGGCAGAAGAGTCAAGACCCTGGAACCTTGACCCAAGGGACACTTCGAGCCCTTTGCCTAACCCCGTGGGCTGGAATCATTATATACTCTGAAAGGAGTATACACAAACATATGACCTAGCTAGAGAGCTGAGTCATAGAAGGACAGACCACCACAGGGCCAGAATGACTGTCGAGAAGGGTTACAGGGAAAAAGAGAGACTGCTATACCCTCGCCTGACCACTATGTGACACCTGCTGTGAGTGATCTCTTTTACATTGCCCCAAAGAGCTTACAATCGAAGTAGAAGATCAGAGGCAACAGGTGAATACAGACGGGGTGCACTAAGGAAACAATGAATCAACATTGGTCAGCAAGAGAGGCAGTAGTCTTAGCACACTAGATGCCTAACTGGGTGAGCAGCCAGTATGAACTTAATTGGAGCAAAACTATCATGGGAGAAACTGAGTAAGTTGACAACTGTGGCTTCACATAATAGAGTGAATATTGCATAAAGGGAATTTCAAATAATCAGGGTTGAGCCGTAAATGAATTAACCAAAGTGCTTTCCTTTATCAAAGAAGCCAGGACATTTTTTGGTTTCAGCAAGAACGGGGAAGCCTGTCAGAGTTTTGGAATTTGTGAACCGATCAGATACTTCTTGTGGTTGTGCACAACACTTATTTGGGAAGCATATTTTCCTTGTACTTTGAAGCAAAGGAGCCCCAGCAAGGCTGAGGCTATGTCTACACTGACGGCGGACAAGTTGCCGCCGTCAGATCGACTTCTCTGGATCGACTGAGCGATCAGTGAAGACCCGCTCAGTCAATAAAGAAATCAGTGTATTAAGACCACCTTCTTAAGTGGCGTAGCGCTGCGTCGATGGGAATGTGGTTCCTGTCGGTGCAGTGCAGTGAAGACGGCGTGTAGAACAGAAGCAGGGAAGTCGACTGGAGTTACGCAAGTTTTTTGCGTAGCTTGTGTAACTCCCGTCGACTGCCGCCGAATCTCCGAGGTAAATGTAGACAAGCCCTGAGATGGAAGGAGGGAAGAGGAGAACTGCCAGGTTCCCTCTACTCCTGCAGCAGTGGCGAGGGGAAGAGAAGAAGCACTGCTTGAGTTTTCCTCCTGAGTTTTCATGGGCATGCTGTCAGCTCTTGGCTTGTAGCTCTACAGCCTTAAACAATCCTGCGCACTCATCTTACCCCCATCCTCCCACAGAATCTTGGCTGTGCTCCTCCTCTTGTCGCTGCTGCTACACCGGGCAGAGTGAAGAGGAAACACTATTGCCCTATTACTGCAGAGGTAAAAAGGGAAGAGAACTTATCCATTAAAATGCCACGCTTCAGTTACAGTGAAACTCCATGTACAATAAAATCATCCTGTAAAAGTAAAATAACTAATCAACCAATAACCTTCTCTCTCCCACAGGCTTTACTATAAGCCAGTTTTACTGTGTGTAGTCTCTCCTATACAGAACAGGAACTCACTAGTGTTGGTCTGAATTTCAAATCCAGTGTTAGAATAGATTCAAAGTAGGTATCGGTCACCAATCACCCAGACCAATCCTTGATAACGTTCCTTTAAAACAGCCACCCTAGCTGGGATTGTGATCAAAAATACACAGCCATGACTCTTCCCTAATTATGATATTCCATATACTACGTGCAATAAGAGATGCCAGTTGTGTTGGAGCTTGTTATGTAGGTACTAGTGCTTCAGCACAACTGACATCTCTTATTGCACGTAGTATATGGCGAATCATAATTATAGATTCCATGTAACCTCTGCTATCATAGTGACAAGCAGCTTGAGGGTTTCCAAAATGTATATAAGGGAAAGGAACTCTTTAGGGAAGAGTCATGGCTGTGTATTTCTGACCACAATCCCAGCTTTCCCTAAGCTCAGGGTTGTTTGGAGCCAGGGTGGTGGTTTTAAAGGAACGTTATCAAGGGTGATGGGCCCCAACTTTACACAGCTCCTAAAAAATGACATCTTTTAAAGTATTTCCTCATTAGTTTCTTAACCTTTCAAAAGGAGGCTGGTTTCACGGTAGGTGAAATCTCGGCTTCTCAGCAGGATGACCAAGCAACAGTAAATCTGAAGTTGTTTTTGTGTAATGCCTGCACGTCATGTGGCCCGCTCTGTCTTCCAGCTTTGTTCTTGTGAGCCAGCAGGGGATGTGTAACTTACAAGAATCAAGCGCTCAAGGGTACTTACTAATTCCAGTCTCCTCACAAGAATGGAACTGGCACACAGAGCAGAGCGGATAGTGTCATGTGCAGGCTGGAAGATCAAAGCCAAACTGGTTTTATGGTTTGATCACAGGACTACCAGACTTGATCGTGTTGTGAAGTGTGCATGCATGGAATATCATGAAAAAGCAATGGTTAGCCAAACTCTTTCAGACTTGAAAGATTGTCCTGAATTTTGGTTGAATGTGCATTGAGGAGGTGGATTGCTTATTTTACCAAACCATTTTAGCGATCTTCAGTGCCAAGCATGATGGGAGATTTCATTATGACAGTTCCTGTTGGCTCTGAGTATTTCTGCTGATCAGTACGCTGCATATAAAAGTTCTGTGGTTATCTATTCCTGGGGAATTTACAGGTGAAACTCCCTGGCAATCAAGATAACACGCTCTGGTATAAAGTAAGAGTGGGGGAAAATACACAGAAAATGAGAGATTTAAAATCTAGGGAATAAATCCTGCTTTGGCCAGAGCTGAGGGAGGTGAAAGTGATACTGGCCATTGTGGCTTCTGCTCTCCAAATCCTGTCTGTTTTTAGGATTTCATGGGGGATAACCAAGGCGTCACACAATGGAGTCTACATCAATACTCCTTGTAAAAAGAACTGTATGCCCTCCCAACTAATGTGCACTTGCAGGGTTGGAGATAATCCCTACTTGTCAGACTGCACCCCCTTTGATGTTATGCTAGTGAAGGAACAGGTACCTGTCATTAACTCTTTATTGAATGGTAAGTGAGAATCCAGCATGGGATGTGGGGGGATGAAAGGAAGATCACTGAGCGGCTTTCTCTTGTATCCTAGCCACTCACCAGAGGACAGAAATCTAGCCCTAATGGTTTAAAATCTGGATGATAAAATAGGACAAACAACAAAGGGGAAACAGAATTATCAATGAAAGGAGGGTATTAGTACCTAGAAATGAGCTAAGGCAAGAACAAAGAGTAAATGAGAGCTTTTTTGGAACTGAGAATATGGATATGTTGAGAATGAATAATGGAATATGCAACTGTGGAAAGAAAACAAAATGAGAAATCAGATTGTGAAGCAGAGTTGTCTAATGCATTGTGCAGTTTCTACAGGGTCATGTCATTTTTAAGGCAATGTATAGTTACTCAGCGTAGAGCATTTGCAGGAAGACAGCATGATGACAAACCTTCCTGTGCTAGACATTCATCAAACCAGTATAAAACCCATTATACTCCTGGATTTGTTTGCATTTGTTATAGAACTATGGCATTTTGAAGATGCTGCATATTACTGTTGAAATTTCTGCTGGGGTTTCAGTTGTCATCTGTGAACCCAGTTAAAGGTCAGAGAAAGGAAACTAATTAATTAGCAACACAAGAATAACAGATAACATTTCTCAAGGCCTAAGCCTTAGCATTGTTTGTAAAAACTGAACAATTAGCCATAATTCAGAAGACTATTTTCCGAATCCCACTATCTCTTTACAGTTGTTTTCAGCACACATTGTAATTCGGGATTCGGATCACAAATTATGAGGATTTGCTGACATTTTACTGTATTCTTTGGAGTTTCTAAAGTTCACACCGAGGATCCTGGTTAAATAAAACAAAATGAGGTTCTTTATTTTCATCCACTTTTCAACAAATGATGTTGCAAAATTGCTTTTTCAGTATCTATATTTTAAAATGAGAAGAGGAGTCATGCTTTTGTCTGAAAAGAGCAAAGTGGTTTGGTTACCAACTTACCAAAGAGAGAGAGAGTCTGCTGTGCAGAGTTTTTTGTTTCCCTTGGGTTTGTGGTGTATTATAAATGCGCTACTCTTGCAAAGCAACAAGTTTTGGTTTCCCCTCTCCCCCACTGGAAATATAATTGATTTATTTGAGACCAAGCTTTTATTTTTGTTATGCTTCCCCCAAATGCCATAAATTTACACTGTGCCCAGAGGCTATAGCCTTGCCTGAGAACAATCCTACCTCAGGTTAAGAGAAGCAAGGCGGAGTGTGACTACAACATAATACAATGGAACAGGGATACACAAAGGGAGCTAATGAAATAACCATGAGAGCAATTGCATTATGGAGGCTTATATGAGTCTCTCAAACAAAATATGGAAAGGGTCCAATGAACAAAATGCAAGTAATGTCACACTTGGAATAAGCCTTCCTCTGTCTGCCATGCTGTAGACATGACTCCCAGTATCATGACATGCCTTAACTAACCTAAATTGTAAGCTGCTTGGGGTTAGGGCAGGTGACTTATTTGTCCATAAAGTACCATGCACATCTGTTGCACTATATAGAGAATAATAATTTGGTTGAAGGCAGGGAGCCACCACAGCCATTAGAATTCACTTAGCAAGTGCTATTGGTACCTTGTGGCCAAAGGGTGAGGCCTACCCCCCCTTGAAATAGGGAAGGACATTAAACTTAGGAAAGAATAATCAATTGCACAAATACAAAATGGGAAATGACTGCGTAGAAAGGAGTGCTGCAGAAAAGGATCTGGGGTTTATAGTAGATCACAAACTAAATATGAATCAACAATGTAATCCTGTTTCAAAAAAAGCGAACATCATTCTGGGAATATAATCTTAGCTGGAGCATTGTAAGCAAGACATAAGAAGTAATTCTTCCACCTTATTCACACTGATAAGACTTCAACTGGAGTTTCTGTTCAGTTCTGGATGCCACATTTATGAGAAAGATGTGGACAAATTGGAGAAAGTCCAGAGAAGAGCAACAAAAATGATTAAAGGTCTAGAAAACATGATTTATGAGGAAAGATTGAAAAAAATTGCGTTTGAAGAGAATACTTGGGGGTGTGTGGGGGAGAGGACATGATAACAATCTCAAATATGTAAAATATAGTTATAGAGAGGATGGTGATAAATTGTTCTTAACTACTGAGGACAGGACAAGAAGTAATAGGCTTAAATTGCAGCAAGGGAGGTTTAAGTTAGACATTAGGGAAAATTTCCTAACTGTCAGGTAGTTAAGTATTGGAATCTAAGGTTGTTGTGGAATCTTTGTCACTGGAGGTTTTTTAAGACAAACAGCTGTCAGGCGTGGTCTAGATCAGCAGTTCTCAAACTCTGGGACTCAGGAGGCATGAGCTGTGTGCCTTTGCTTGGCTTGTGCAGAAGGGCTGTGCACACCTAGGAGGTGGAGGGAGGGGATAAAGGGGACAGCCCAAGTCCCACCCCTTGGGCTCTCCCTCCCACCCCACTTCAATCCTTCACTGGTAGGCAGCCTGGGCTCAGGCTCTCCTCTCTCTCCCCCACCCCTCCATCAGTCCCTCATCGGTATAGCCCGGGCTCAGGCTCTCTTCCCTCCCCCATCATCAATCCCTCACCTGGATGCGTTGGCAGGGCTCCAGCTGTCAGCCCTGGGGGTGGGGGCAGCAGCAGCGCAGACGTAAGTGTGGCAATGGGGTGCTAAGTCTGTTGTGAAAAGTGATGTTCACAAACAGGGTGGCAATGTGAAAAGGATATTTGTGAATATCACTTTTCACAGCAGACTTTGTGCCCCATTGTCAGCCATTGCTGCTCTCCGCTCTGCCTGGATGCTATCTATATATACTTGTGTGGTGGGAGTTGGGAGAAGGGCATAAATGACTACGGACACAAAGAAGGGGATGTGATCAAATAAGTTTGAGAACTACTGGTCTAGATAATACACGGTCATGCCTCCAGTGCAGGGGTCTGGACTAGGACCTTCCAGTCCTACATTTCTATGATTTCTATGTGCTGTCCTCTACAAGTTCTCATGTTACTGTAGTGTTTGGGCCAAATTGAAAGATCAGAGTCCTCATTTGTCAGTAGCTTCCTGCATGAGGCAGTCCGTGAGGACTTCGTTTCTTGTCTCAGTGCTTCCTTGTGTGTGTCTCAGTCTTGGGTGCTGGCAATAATAATAATAATAATAAATTTAAAAAAAAAACCAAATGTAGGAAATTGACTATGGCAGACACTCAGTTTCTCTTTGCAAAAAGGTGTTTGGTCTTCTGGCGATGACATCCACTTTTGTCATGGTCAGTGAGGTTTACTAGGGCAGGAGGAGTGCAATTTCTTTCAGTTAGTAATGATGATGGGTCTGAAGAGAGCATCAAAGAAAACCTGCAGGGAAAAATGTGTCACTGTACAATAAGACAGATGTTCCTCTGAAAAGCTTCTAAAATGGCAAGAAATGCATACAGCACGCAGCGTTCAGTCAACTGTGATGCTTCCAGCTTGAATAGAGATGTGGCAAGCTACCAATATTTGCTCCACAAAATATTCACTGAGCTCAAGTTTTCTTTTCCTGCAACTTGCCCTAATTGCCTTACTGTATTCATTCCTGCTTCTGGTTAATGTTAGACGGTTTGAAGTTCAGCTGTGTTTTCCAATTGCAAATTCCCCAAGTGCGTGTTTAATCTTTGAACACATTTACGTGCTAATGAGAATGAGATTTGAAAGTGGGAGGCTGATAGTTTATGGGGAAAAAGGCAATTCTGGCAACTAAAGTGTTGGTGCAAATAAACAGAACTGTCTTGTTGAGGGTTTATTTTGAGCCTACGGAAATGTGATGATGTATCTCATTCAACACTTGCAAATGCCTCCTCTCAGTAGGTACTAGGCGGGACACTGGCAGATTAAGACTCTCTTTTCAGGACAGTCAGGACGAGGCTCCAAGGGGGTTGTAGATATCCTTCCTAAGGGAAAATAGTTAGATCCAGATTAAGGTAGAGCAAATAATGCAAAATATTCAGTAGAGCTGCTAATTTGCGGTGCGCAACAGCTCAATGGGGCTGATGCACCAGGGAGGAAGGTAGATTAGCCCTGATCTAGTCTGTGCCAGTAGTTGAAGTAATCCTGAGCAACTCAAGGAATAGCAGCCAACTATTCTCCCTGCTCTCTCTGTGCCAAACCCTGTACTGGTGCAGGGAAGAACATGGCCCTTAGTGTGTATTTTATTCATTTTGCATACCCACTGGATGCCAAATCAATGCAAGTTATATCTCTTTGTTTCTCAGATGCATTACACCTGTTTTTTGACCAGTTTACCCCTATTTCTAGTTTATGCATCAAATAGATTGATCTTACTAAGTTTTAGAATTTTTCTCCTTCCAACAGTTTCTGAAAAGGAAAAGCAAAACTCACTTAACAAACTAAGAAGCTGTAACATGAATTCATAGTTCAGAACTAGCCTTTTTTAAAACACAATGGAATGTGCTGAATTGACAGCCTCAGAGACTGGAGTATTTTATTTAGTCACAGGACAGGTAAAGCACAGTGTGGATTGGAACAGTGGCTGTAGAAGTTTACTTGCACAATTCTGCTGTGTGCCTTCACTTGGAGGGTGCTTTAAAAGGAAGAAGAGAGGCTTATAGATTAGAGCTACGACTTCTCTGCAGGGATGGGTAGAAAGACTGGCCATGTCGATTGTTGAAGTGGATACCAGTCCACTAAGAACTGGACTGAAACTGCCAACACATTTTCCATAGGCCCAGGAAACAGTTGGTATTGAATTCTAGTGATCATTGAACCCAGAATAATTGGATTTGAATTAGTCAAATAAAGGTGAAAGCTTTGTATTCCTGAAGTCAAAAATACCATAAAGTGTAATCATTCAAGAGTGCATATGTATAGTATTAAGAGCTCATTTGAATGAGCACATATGAGTGATTCATAAAATGCAACCAGTTATAAACATTTCAGGGCACATGTAAACAGTTTTTAAAAATGACACTTTAAAAACAAGAATTCCTGTGACAATCAGGGTCCAGACACCCCAAGGGTTGAACAGGGGTTTGAATCCCAAAGGATAAGCAGTTGAATCAACTGATTGTGTACAGTGTTCTTGTGCTATAAAAATATGTTGATACAGTCTTTTAGGAAAGCTTGTAATGTTCTAAACTTATGCATGCTGAGGTGTATACAGGCAAGGGTTATGAATTTATATATTTGTGCGTCTAAAGAGCTGTGCTCATAAACTTTGCTTCCACCTCACAGCAGGACAGTGAACAATCAGACAGGGAGAGGCACCTCCCAAGCCAGGTGATTCTACAACACCAGACTTGGGTAACGATCCATTGCACAACCCAGGAAAAAACAAGGATGGGCCATTAAAGAAAATGGAAAGACATTGAGACACCTGCCAACTACTCCACTGACACTGTTTGGGGATCACTTAGACCCATAATGGGTTTTGTCATCACTTGCCTTTAACCTTGGGTGCCTTAATCGTGTGCTGCTATGGCTTAGATCCCTGACACCAGTAGCCTGCTCACAAGTACAAGGTCTCACCCTCACTTCCTCCAGCCTATTTACTCCTTGCAGGATGACACCAACAACCCTTCCAGTGTGGAGTCTCCCCAAATCTGTCATTTCCAAATTCATAACTACCAGACATTTTGACTTTTCCCTTCAGGTTTGTCACCTATGAAGAGGTGAAAGCAGTCCCCACTCCTGGATACCAACTTACCTTGGCCTTCACACAGTTTGCACACCAGAAACCTACTTGGATAAACATGAACAATAGGTTTATTTAATAAAAAAACCCCACAGATTCAAAAATGAAATCGTAAGGGAGGAAAACCATATACAAGTTACACAGGAAATAAACATAAAGACGCAACCTCAAGCTCTATACTTCCATATTAGATAAAATGCCCCTTCCAGTACAAGTTGCCTATTGTCTTTGAACAGTTTCCCAGTGTACCCCAGAGGTAATCCAGTGTTTCACAGACAGTCTCCTGTCTAGAGGTGGTTCTTCTGTTTCTGGATCCCTTTCACTTCAAGCCCTTTCCATTTTAAAAGGGTTTTTTTTTTCCTTCAGTCACAATGGTAGTTATTCAAAGTGGGGAAATCCCCAGTTGTCTCAATGTCTTTCCATTAACTTTAATGATATGTACAGTGGATCATTCCTTGAGTCTGGTTTTGTGTAAATAGTTGGCTTGGGAGGTGCCTCCCCCAGTCTGGTTGCTCACTGTCCAGCTGTGAGGTGGAGCCAAAGTTTGAGCCCAGTTCTCTATGTACACAAATACATAAATTTATAACCATAGGCTGTATACATCACATAAGGCTTTGAGCAGAGGGTTGGACTAGATGACTTCCTGAGGTCCCTTCCAAACCTAATCTTCTATGATTCTATGATAATGATTATTAAGGTTAAAAAATTACAAGCTTTCATAAAAGATCTTACTTGACATATTTTTATAGTACAATCTTATTGTATGCATTTAGTTGATTCAACTGTTTATTCCTCAGGGTTCAAATGTCATGTTCTCCCCTTGGGATATCCTGAATGTCACACTCCCCAAAATGGAATTATGCAGCCAACCCCTGTTCCCCTCAGGCTTTGCACTGTGTGCCATTTAGTCTCTAGCACTAGTGAATTAGTGTAGTAAGTGAATTTTACAGTGAAAGATTTCCCACTGAGAGCATTTGGCTACGCGCCTACCTGGAGTTCACCTTTGGGCACTGTTAACTTGAGTGGCCCCAGCACAGTACAGGTCAGGGGTCGGCAACCTTTCGGAAATGGTGTGCCAAGTCTTCCACACACACACACACACACACACACACACACACACACACACACACACACACACACACACACACACACACACACACACACACACACCCCCAAGTGATGTGACATGGGCCCAGTGCCCTGGCCAGAAGCTGCTCCCAACACCACCAAAACTTATACAACCCTGGTGCCAATGCTGACCCCTGGTACAGATTTTACTAGACAAGAATCCATGTCAAATGATTAAGATCTCTGGGGAACACTTTCTAAGGCCAAATGGGAGTTAGGTGCTCAGTTCTCTTTGACTTTTAGTGTAAATTGAACACCTAACTCACTGCCATTTGTGCTTTTGAAAATCTCCTCCTCTGATCCTAAATAATTGGCTTCTGCATGTGTTTTTATCCCCTTCTGTGAAGCGTATATGAACAGGAATGAGGAGGAGAGTGTTGTGGGAAGCATCGGACCTTTATCAAAATGGACATCTGTGTGCTGGCAGCTAGCTAGATGTGTGTCAGCATGCTGGATGTGGATATCAAGCCGTTGGAGTGGGAGGGATGAGAGCAGGACTAATTTTATGCCAGTTACAGAAATGGCCTACACAACTGTGTAGTAGACAGGTAGAAGTTGCATTAATTACAAACTGTAGACGGCCTCCTCACAGTTCTTATTCTGCTGATTGTCCCCAAGGTAACAATCCTGATATTTGAAAATTTCTTTCTCTAGAATCTAGATGAATCTTAGCTGTAACATTCAGCTCCAGGATTGGGTCTAGATTTTGTTTCTCCTTCAGGTTTTAGTGAAACAGTTTACACGTTATTGATTCAGAATGATGAAGTAGGGTGAGGAACCCAAAAATCTTTGGTGGACTGGCCTTTGGGCTTGGAAACAGGATTGTAAATGGGTATTGAAATAAAGTCTCATATGTTTCCTCAGTACCTTGATATACTTTCCTATATCAGATAAACTTTTTTAAGACTTGCACACCTGTTTAGTAGCATGTAGTTGCTCAGTATGATAGGCAGAGTTGGTAGCATTGAATTAAGACCCTATTTTTAATTGCTTATTGCTTTGCCAAACTTGAAACACTCAAACTGATATTTTCCATACCAGGTGTCTGCCTCAGGCTGAATAGTTTTAAAAAAAAATTCTGCCAAAAAGGTTCAGCCATTTCTGAGAATAAGGCTCATGGAAAATACATAGTTTTATTAATGTTAAAAACTTTTGTAAACGTGTCAGGGGATTATAGGAAGGAAAAGGACAGTCTCACAATTAAGGCAGCTGAATGCTGCCCTGAAGGACTGGATTCTATCCCTGCCTCTGCCACAGAGTTCATGTGTAATGCCGGGAAAGTCATGTAAACCAAACTTCTCACAGATAGGGTGGCCAACTTTCTAATCTGAAAAAACTGGACACTGAGTGCTGGAGCCTTCCCCACCCCTGCCCCACCTCTTCCCCAAAGGCACCATCCTCCTGTTCTTCTCCCTCCCACCAATGCTGGCTGTTCTCTCCACCTCCCTTCCCCTGCCAGCTGAGCAGGGCTCTAGGACTGGAGGCGTGACTGGAGCAGGATGTTGGAGGGAGATTTGCACTCCAGGGATGAGTGACTGGAACAAGACATGGGAGGGTAAGCAGAACACCAGGAGTGCGGGGAAGGGGGATGAGTGGGGCAGGGTGGGGGAGCCACCAATACCTTTCTTTGCTGGAGCTAGGCACTTCCTGAGTGCTCCTCTGGGCTCCAGCAGCAGCAGCTACTATTCCCACCCCCCTAGTGCTGGAGGCCAGTTACTGCATGTAACCGGACTTTCAGCATCTGGTCAGCACAACTGACTGAACGTTGCTAGGTGCCCTTTTCGACTGGACTTTTCAGTTGAAAACTGGACACCTGGCAACCCTATTCTCAGGTGGTCACTGATTGTGTCTTCCTCATTATCACTTGAGACCCAGGGGCCTGATCTGAGTGCTGAGAACTCACAGTTGTAACTGAAGTCAATGGGAGCACTTTATATATAAAGTGCTATATAATGCTAAATACTCTGATAAAATCGGGTCCTATGTGTCTCAAATTGGGCACTCAGAATTAGTGGATGTTTTGACCTTAATTTCTCTGTTCCTCAGGTCTCCATCAGTAAAATGGGGATATTATAGTCAGGGCCGGTTCTAGACCAAATGATGCCCCAGGGGAGGAGTGTCTTTTCCCCCCCTCCATTTGTTAACCTTTTCAATAACTTATTTTTTGTAGCCATTCCATGGCTTTGATGCACGATTCATAGAATCATAGGGCTGGAAGGAACTTTGAGAGGTCATCTAGTCCACTCCCTTGCATTCACAGCAGGACTAAGTAATATCTAGACCATCCTTGACAGGTGTTTGTCTAACCTGCTCTTAAAAATCTCCAATGATGGAGATTTCACAACCTCCTTAGGCAATTTATTCCAGTGATTAACCACCCTGACAGTTAGAAAGTTTTTCCTAATGTCCAACCTAAATCTTCCTTGCTGCAGTTTAAGTCCATTGCTTCTTGTCCTGTCCTCAGAGGTTAAGAAGAACAATTTTTCTCCCTCCTCCTTGTAACAACCTTTTATGTACTTGAAAGCTGTTATCATGTCTCCTCTCAGTCTTCTCTTCTCCCAGCTAAACAAACCCAGTTCTTTCAGTCTTGCCTCATAGATCATGTTTTCCAGACCTTTAATCATTTTTGTTGCTTTTCTCTGGACGTTCTACAATTTGTCCACATCTTTCCTGAAATGTGGTGCCCAGAACTGGACGCAATACTTTAGTTGAGGCCTAATCAGTGCGGAGTAGAGTGGAAGAATTACTACTAGTGTCTTACTTACAACACTCCTGCTAATACATCCCAGAATCATGTTCGCTTCTTTTGCAACAGCATTACACCATTGACTCATATTTAGCTTTGGTCCACTATGACCCCCCAGATCCCTTTCCGCAGTACTCCTTCCTAGGCAGTCATTTCCCATTTTGTATGTGTGTAACTGATTGTTCCTTCCTAAATGGAGTACTTTGCATTTGTCCTTATTGAATTTCATCCTATTTACCTCAGACCAATTCTCCAGTTTGTCCAGATCATTCTGAATCATAATCCTATCCCCCAAAGCACTTGCAACTCTCCCAGCTTGGTATCGTTCGCAAACTTAATAAGTGTACTCTCTGTGCCATTATCTAAATCATTGATGAAAATATTGAACAGAACCGGACCTAGAACTGATCCCTGTGGAACCCCACTCATTATGCCCTTCCAGCCTGACTGTGAAACATTGATAACTACTCTGGGAATGGTTTTCCAACCAGTTTGCTCCCACCTTATAGTAGCTCTATCTAGGTTGTATTTCTCTAATTTGTTTAAGAGAGGGTCATGCAGGACAGTATCAAAAGCCTTACTAAAGTCAAGATATACCACACCTACTGCCTCCCTCCCATCCACAAGGCTTTTTACACTGTCAAATAAATCTATCAGGTTGGTTTGTCATGATTTGTTCTTGACAAATCCATGCTGACTGTTACTTATTACCTTATTAGCTTCTAGATGTTTGCAAATTTATTGTTTAGTTATTTGCTTCATTATCTTTCCAGGTACAGAAGTTAAGCTGACTGGTCTGTAATTCCCTAGGTTGTTTTTATTTCCCTTTTTGTAGATGGGCACTATATTTGCCCTTTTCCAGTCTTCTGGAATCTCTCCTGTCTTTCAAAACTTTTCAAAGATAATCACTAGTGGTTTAGATATCTTCTCAGTCAGCTCCTTGAGTGTTCTAGGATGCATTTCATCAGGCCCTGGTGACTTGAAGATATCTAACTTGTCCAAGTAATTTTAACTTGTTCTTTCCCTATTTTAGCTTCTGATCCTGCCTCATTTTCACTGGTATTCACTATGTTGGATGTCCAATTGCCACCAAACTTCTTGGTGAAAACCGAAACAAAGAAGTAATTTAGCACCTTGGCCATTTCTGCATTTTCTGTTATTGTTTTCCCCACTTCCCCCCATCGAGTAACGGGCCAACCCTGTTCTTGGTCTTCCTCTTGCTTCTAATGTATTTGTAGAATGTTTTCTTGTTACCCTTTATGTCTCTAGCTAGTTTAATCTCGTTTTGTGCCTTGGCCTTTCTAATTTTGTCCCTGCATACTTGTATTATTTGTTTATATTCATCCTTTGTAATTTGACCTAGTATCCACTTTTTGTAGGACTCTTTTTTGACTTTTAGATCACTTAAGATCTCCTGGTTAAGCCAGGGTGGTCTCTTGCCACACTTCCTATCTTTCTTACGCAATGAGATGGTTTGCTCTTTTGCCCTTAATAATGTCTCAGAAAAACTGCCAACTGACTTCAGTTGTCTTTCCTCTTAGACTTGCTTCCCATGGGATCTTACTTACCAACTCCCTGAGTTCGCTAAAGTCTGCCTTCTTGAAATCTATTGTTTTTATTTTGCTTTATTTTGCATTTATTTTTTGCATGATTTATCCCTGTCATATAAGATAAACCTAAATTTGCATGCTGGGATCTGTAAATCTGTATTTATTCATGCCATATATTAGCAAATAAAAATTCCTCTAAGCTTATAGAATCTTTAATTTTAAGAATAACTGAAATGTATTAACATCAAGAGTACATCAAGGCTACTGTCTCAAGCCCAGTCTATGTTCTATTTCAGATATTTTCCTATCAAATTTGCCCCTTGCTGCAAACTAGATTGCAATTGAGCTTTTGACCTCCTATACTGAGCCTCCTGAAGGCTTCTTTGGGGGCATTTTTTATTTTCTGTGGGGGAAAACAGGGAGTATTAGGGAGAGCAAAAATCTATGTTCTGCAGTCTTAAAAAGTCATCAAACATTACATGCTAAGCATGGCAAAAGAAGTAACAGTATTTATTTTGTATTGTTGTGTAGATAGGGGTTCGATAGATATCTCTGGCGTCTCATTAAATATGTCCTTTTTTAGTTGCTGTTTACACTCTTCAAGTCTTAAAACACAAGTACATTTTCAGAAATACACAATAAAACAAGGTTCACAATATCGTAGCTGGGCTCTCACTTCACTTTGTTCTTATATCTCACTGAGTGACTGGTGACGTCCTATCCCTTATATACCCATGAAGGCATGACTGACCACAGTCTAGGAAGTGCGAGGAAAATGTAGTTCTCAGAAAGTCTGGAAGGTTCCACAAAATTCTACAAAGGTCCAGAACATTGTCCCAGGTTAGTGAAAAATGAATCCACATATGGAATACCTGAAACATTGTACTTCAAACATTCTATTTTCCCTTTTGGAGCTAATAACATAATTGGCACCCCCTAAGTCCAGCATCCCAAGTGGTTGCCTGTGTCATCTGTCCCTAAATCCAGCCCTGATTATAATGATGAGTGCCACAGAAATCCCATGATGAAATTAATAATTCTGTTTTCAGAGAAGAGTTTAGATAGTGTGCAGTAAATAAGGCATATAGTCACACACTGAACAATGAGGATAAAATAAAATATTGAATAGCTGTTTGTTAAGTGAGCATTGTCCATTCTATGCACTGAATGAGTCAGGATTCCTCTGGGGGAAAAATAGCGTATGATATGGAGTTAAAGACTGTATATGCAGATGCAGAAGGGGGCTCAATTAACCTGCACAGACAGCCTTAATTCTGGCATTTCCTAAATTCTGAATGCTTGATTTTCCAGCCTTATGTTTTTAATGTGGCTTTGTGTCTGTAATTCTATTGCACAAGTAACTCTGAGCTCTTTATAAGCATTAATTAAGCCATGTAACTCACGTGAGTCAAGTATTATTATATAGATGGGTAAACTGAGTCACACAAATGCTCACATGCTGAGTTAGTGACAGAGCTGGAATGAGAACCCAAACTTTCTGATCATTTGCTATAATCATTAGACAATATTTCCCTTCTAATAAGTAACTTATTTTTTATTAATCTTGTTTGTTACATATATGTAGAATACTGCATTTGTTTTCTATGAAATCTTTAGGAAATGGATTTTGAGTGATTTTGTATGGCTTCTGGCACTTAATTTAATGGCCACTTAGCATTTTAATTTGTTGACACTATTGATACTTGCAAAGAAAAGAAATGGTGGGGATGAAGGTGCCAGGGACATCTAAGTGACTAGTCAGATTAGTACAGTGTAAGTGAGACGTAAATGGGAATTGAAAAAAAATCTATTTCTGATCTGGTTTTTTGCATTACATAGGTCAGTAGAACATGTAGGAACTTACTGAGCAGGGTTTCCAAGCCTAAAATACAGGGAAGCTTTAAAAATAATGATAACCACACCTGAGGAGCCGAACAATGGGCATTTACGAAGCTGAACGATTTGTTCAAAAATAGAAAAACTTGATTCTAAGTATGCATGCCTGTCCTTCTACAGAAAGGGAATATAAAAACAACAAAAACACTGAAATGGCAGAGAGGAAAACATAGTGTCCTCTATGAACAAGTGGTTGGTACCAGGGGGTGGTCTGGATAGAGCCATTGGCATGTATTTAAAACTGTATGGATCACAGGCTGTATATGTGGGTGTCTGCCTTTCTCTCTCTGCTGTCTGGGGCCCTCTTCTCCAATGGCCACCAATGACTACCTGTCAATTGCAATAAACTATCTCCTCCTCCCAGGAGGGTAAAAGCTGAAGAATAGCACTTCATGGTGTAGTGTTAAGAAACATAGTGATTTGCCACATATCTTACAGGTGGCTTCTCTGGGAGCGTAACTTTTAAAGCAGTTGATCTTGAACATCATCCCTCATCAGCTATCACTGTCTCTTTCCCTCATCAACAGCTGTGTGTGTTTGATATTCTCAGAGGGGCTGGTGGGGGTTAGAAGGTGAGGGTAACAGGCAGTGTGTAGTGGCCATTCCCCTGCTTCAACAGCATGGTGTTTATGAGAATTTGTTCTCCTTCACAGAAGAAATGTTTAGAAATGGGTTCATTTTTAATCAATAGGCACATACACAATGAGAAGCCTTTGCATGACTATAGGGTAGTCAAATGCATTCAACATAGAGCAAGAGGTCCCTGAAGATCAAGATGAGAAGGAATGATCTATGGTTAGGGCACAGGACTAGGAATCTGGAGACTTGTTTTATTCCTTTCTTCTACTGTAGCCTCTTTGTGTCTTGGGAAAATATCTGTTCCTCAGTCTCCTGTGTCATGGTTTAACTAACATTTATAGTGTTCTTTGAGATCCTCAGAGGAGGAGTTATATAAGAGCCAAGCATTATTATGGAATCTTAAATTGCAAGAGAGTCTTCATGGCCTCTGTTTTTTAAGACAGATTAAGAGTTAATAGAGTCTTGGCAGGTAGATAAACTACCACATTAGCCTTTCACTTCTGGAAACCTGCATTCAATTACTGGCTGATCAGAAGTGAAAATGATCTTCGTATCCTCTTTGTCCCACATCCTCTTTGTCCCATCATTTGGATCAACAGACTGTCCTTGCTCAAGGGAAGCCCAGGACTGTGACAGCAAAAGGGTAAACAGGTCAGGATTGACAAGTTTGTGGAGAAGTCGGTTTGTAGCCTGCCTGTGGTAGCCTGGCACAAATTACAGCTGCTGTTCTCCCTCTTTCTGAAACAGTATCTTGACTCTTAAATCTTAAAATACAGAAATGTTTGCAGTTAGCATATCTAACATACACAGTGGAACTGGGCATTGTGCTATATCAAGAAATAACAGGCACATAAATTATGTCCACATAACTAGAGGCAATGAAAAAGCTGACCGGGTTAAAGTGTCCAGTATTTCCAAGTGTAAAGTCCCTCAGCTACAATAAAAAGAGTAAAGCACACGGTAGATTTGTAATAGCTTACTTCAGTGCACAGAGGAGTATTTCAACCTTTAAAGTTCCTGGTTTAAGAAGCCTGTTTGGTACCTGATGGACTGTAATTGTTGAACGTCAACTTCTATAGAAGTGGTATAAATCCTGGCAAAATAAAGCTCACTTTGCTGAGATCTAGGACACAAAGCTTCGGCTGAGCAAAAGCCACAATAAGTAAAGTCCATTGGATTGATCAGAAAGCTGAGTAGAAACCCACTTACCTCGTGTTGAGGGCTTATAGCCTCTGCTGAACTGGATCTGGACAAACAAACCTTGCACCTTTAAAAAAACAAAAAAACAAAACCCTCAAATCTTTTTGTGTATTCCTAGAAACATTTTGCTGTGGACTGACATTGGAATGTTACTGGGATGCGGGGATGTTTCAAACAAACTTCCTTAGCAGCAAACCCAAACATTCGGATTGTTGTCATTAGAATTTGCTGTTGTGGGTCCCCTCTCTCCAACTATGCCTCTGATATATAGACAGTAGACCACACTTTAAATCATGAGAAATATGAACTCATTTGTAGGGCTGGTGGAAAACAACAAGCAGAGGGACTGAGGGTATGTCTATGCTGCATTTTAAAACTCATGGCAATGAGTCTCAGAGCCTGGGTCTACAGAATAGTAGTCATGAATGGATTGGGATATCATACAGGAAGATCTGGATGACCTTGTAAAATGGATTAATAGAAATAGGATGAAATTTAATAGTGGAAAGTGCAAGGTCATGCATTTAGGGACTAATAATACGAATTTCTGCTATAAGCTGGGGACACATCAGTTGGAAGTGACAGAGGAAGAGAAGGACTTGGGTGTATTTTGTTGATCACAGGATGACTGAATCGCTAATGTGATGTGACCATGAAAAAAGCTAATGTGGTCCTAGGATGCATCAGGCAAGATATTTCCAGTAGAGATAGGGAAGTGTTAGTACCTTTATACAAGGCCTTGGTCAGACCTCATCTGGAATACTGTGTGCAGTTCTGCTCTCCCAAGTTTAAGAAAGATGAATTCAAACTGGAACAGGTGCAGAGAAGGGCTACTAGGATGATCCAAGGAATGGAAAACCTGCCTTATGAGAGGAGACTCAAAGAGCTTGACTTGTTTAGCCTAACCAAAAGAAGGTTGAGGGGAGATATTATAAATACATCAGAGGGATAAATACCAGGGAGGGAGAGGAGTTATTTAAGTTCAGCACCACTATGTACACAAGAACAAATGGATATGAACTGGCCATCAGGAAGCTTAGACTTAAAATTAGATGAAGGTTTCTAGCCATCAGAAGAGTGACGTTCTGGTACAGCCTTCCAAGGGGAGCAGTGTGGGCAAGAAACCTAGCTTATTTCAAGACTGAGCTTGATATGTTTATGGAGGAGATGGTATGATGGGACAGCCTAATTTGGCAATTGACTGATCCTTGACTCCTAGTGGTAAATATGCCCAGTGGCCTCTGATGTGATGTTAGGTGGGATGGGTTCTGAGTTACTACAGAGAATTCTTTCCAGGTGTCTGACTGGTGCCATATGCTCAGGGTTTAGCTGATTGCCATATTTGGGGTTGGGAAGGAATTTTCCCCTAGGGCAGATTGGCATAGGCCCTGGGGGTTTTTCATTTTCCCCTGCAGAGTGGGGCATAGGTCACTTGCTGGTAGATTCTCTGTACCCTGAAGTCTTTAAATCATTATTTGAGGACTTCAATAACTCAGTCTTAGGTTAGGGGTCTATTACAGGAATGGGTAGGTGAAGTTCTGTGGCCTGCATTGTGGAGGAGGTCAGACTAGATGATCATATTGGTCCCTTCTGAACTTATAGTCTATGAGTCTATGGGACTCAGGCTTGCAGGCTTCATACTACAACACTAAAAACAGCTATGTAGACATTGCAGCTTGGGTTTGGCAGCCCATGGAGGGAGGTGGGTTTCACAGCCAGAGCCCCGGTGTCTACATAGCTGTTTTTAACACCATAGTGCTGATCTGAATTTGTAGAGCTGGTCTCTGAGACTTGCTGCCATGGGTTTTAAAACGCAGTGTAGAAATACTCTAAGAGAGTGTCCAAAGCATGCATATGTGCTCTAATGCCCAGTGGTTAGGGTGTTGGCCAGGTATGTTAGATAACCAGGTTCAAGTCTTTGTCCTGCCATCTCGACCTGAGAAACCTTTCCCATGAAAACTGATATGCTTTAGGAAAACATTTAGACTTGGACAGAAAAACATTTAGTCAAATATTTTTTGACCAGCTCTACTGACATGTTAAAGCCAGTGTTTGTGATACTTCCTACAATGGTTTGTTTGTTTACAACTTGGCAAAAAGCACTAGAGGGTGTTTCATTTTGTACTGTGCATTATTGTGTGTGTGTGTGTGTGTGTGTGTACACAAATGCACAGTATATATGACATTTAACTTTCTGTTAATGAGATTATCAAGGTTGGTAGGTTTAAAATTCTCTATAACTTTATTTTGTTTCATAGTCTAGATAATTTAATTTTATTTTCCAAAGAGCATTAGTAGCCCCATCATTACAAACCAACTCATTTTTATTACCAAACAGTTTTTAGTTTCAAGCCTTCAAAGGGCCAGTGAGTAATTAATTTAAAAAGAAAAAGGAAGGAAAATATCTTTGAACTGTGAACTATTCCCTTTCCAAGTAGGCTGAATCAAAAACTTCAATGTGACTTGTTTGAAATCCAGAGGCAAGACTCTGCAAATATGTATGGAAGTGAACAACTTCTCCCTGGGAGTACTTCCAGTGATGTCAATAGGACTACTCAGGTGTGTAAAGTTAATCAGTTGTGTTTATAGGAGTGGGCCCAAGATGTGAATTCACTCATCCCTGCTCTGATTCTCTCTATTTGCATGTTTTGTGGAAACACACAAAATTCAGGAGCTAGAGTATCCATGGGGTGAAATGAAATTATAATGGGCCCATATTTGTCAAAGCTTCATATAAAATTTCCCTTCACTCTCCCCAAAAATCTTTAGCCCTTTAGACAACAGAATGAAATGTGCCTTCTGGCAAAATTGCAGCAACAAAACAATGCCTATGTCTCTCCTTTTCCTGGAGTTCCACTTATGGGGTATCATATAATCTGGGAGCATTGACTCCTGTCTGACTCTTGTGCTGGTAGCAATCAGCAATGTACAGTGTTATTTATTGGTCACTGGTTCATACCCTAGGATCATGACTCTATGGCCAGGATCCCAAGGCTTCTGCTTTAATCTGAACCTTTTAATATCAGAGAAATATGACTCCTGATGTATATTTTGGCATGATTTAGGAGGCACTGTAGGTTTCATGATGCAGAAATCTAAGATGTAGAGGATTAGTGGAGAACATTACGTTATTGGGGCTGGATCATATTCATTCTAAAAATAAAGATTTTTCTAAAAGTTGATACATAATATAATTTGATTCTTAGCCATCAGAGTCCTTCATTCCTAGATCAAAATAGTCTGCAGTATTCAATAAACCACTGGCAATTGTTTTGGTCAATTTAAAAATAGCACAAGTTAAGATCCATGGGATCATAAAAATCTAATTCCCACTAAAGACCAAGACATTTGTTCCATATTTACTTAATATTACCAGACCCTACATTGGTCAGATGAAAAAGGGTGCCCAGAAATCACTTCTGTACACTAAACAATTCTCTTCCACAGTATTTTGGGTAAGCCATGATAGACAGTAAAGTCTTAAAGGATCCTGATGATTTTCCTGTTTTAAGTTTATAGATCATTTATAGATATTGTCATTTGAATTGCTACTTCTACTACTTGCATTATAAGGGGTTGAGTAGAAATTAATTGATATAACCAGAAAATAGTTGACTACTATAACAGTAAATCCAGGTGCATGCACACAGGTACAAGGCAAATAGTTTTATTACTCGAGCGGCAGCACTTTATTCTGCATGCTTAACAACTCCAGTACAAGCCTAATTTACAACAGTGCTAAAGTTCTGATTATCACTATACAGTGGCCTTTCGGGGACAGATCAGTCTTCCCTTTTATATTTTGAAATTAACCAAGAATCTCATCTCCTTTTCCAACACTAAAGAACTGGTGGTACTGTGTTGATCTGAAGATGAGTTCTTGAGACCTACATTTTCATTTAATTAAGGATCCTTGATCTTCTTATTTTTATATCTATATCATATAGATATTAATGTTGGTGTCATAAATGGAAATGTTACATTACTACCCATACTTACAAATTTACATGTAGAAAAATCAGGATAACTCTATCTCTTGAAATTTTATATTATCTATTTCCATATAGTACTGCCAATCCCAAGCATTTAAAAATCATGAATCAGGCCTCCCCCAGAATCATGATCTTGATTTAAAAACACATCAGATTTTTGTTTTGAATGTGGGTTTTTAATTTGTCTTCTGGTGTTTGAACATTTGGGATCTTTTTTTCAAATTTTTCACTGCAATGTGACAGCTATAATAGTTTTTTATTTATATGATTATATTTTTATGATTGCTGAAATTCCCAAATACAGGACTCCAGCAATTGCAGCTTTAAGAAAAACTTCCAATATCAAAATTCTTGTGATTAAACTCATGAGTTGGCAACATCATAACTCATTTAAGTCTGAGCTGAACAAATACTCCCTCTGTGGAAACTGAGCTTGGCTGGGGGAGGAAAGTTTGCTTTAGGAAAGCGTAACCTAAAATTAGTAAATATATCTCTCAATTTTTTTACACACTAAAATACAGAATGTTTTTACTCAGTGCTGTCCAAATAGAGACTTAGTGCCGGACTAGGAAAAGTCATTAACATTTTCCCACTGTTGCTAATATTTGTTCGGGTCTGCTAGTGTCAATAATATTTGAAGCTTTAGCGTAGATGGGCTGCTGGTATTTTTTAGATGTGTCATCTAAACCTGCTCAAAGCAGGTCTAATTGACATCAGGTTAAAAAAACCAGTTGTAGCTGGAGGCCTTGTTATGCTGAGGCTGAAAACCCTTGCTAATAATGATAGAATTTAACCAGTGTTAGCAATGGAAAATTTCCCTAGTGTATACAGGGTCTTCATGATTAAAATGAGCAATGTTTATTTCTGAGTGGATAAAAAGACTATTCTAAATAACTCCCTTTCTCTATATATAATTGTTTATTTTTTTTAAAGTGTGGTTCCACTCTGAAAAGGAATAATGGCATTGTTGTGTTCTATGGGTTTTAAAAAAATATTATTAAATTATCTTTTTACAACACCAACAGTTGTGCTAAATTGCCTCAGTGTGCAAATAAGAAGACCTGGTCGCTGGCCTGAAAAAGACTACTCTCTAATCTCAGATATGCTGAAATGAAGGGGGTTAGAGAAGCGAGGGGAAGAGGAAAGGTGTGAAGGATGAGAGTTACAACAGTGGGGTGCTGAGTTTACTCAGCAAAAGGTAGGTGCATAGCATGGTGGAACAAACTAAATAGCTATCTTTGCTGACACATCTTGTATCAGCATCATGAAAGAAATCCGTTTCAAGGAGGAATTTGAATGAGAACATAGAGGCTTGCTGTTCCAGCTCAGAAAGGGCATTCCATGCCTAGAGGGCAGCATGGAACATCAAATGGGATTGTTGTGGGAGAAGTGGAAAATCTGAGCATGGAGCATCATTGGTGGTGGGGCAAAGTACAATGGGCTTTGGATCAACCTCTTAGAAGTCAATGGGAGTCTTCTTCTTGACATAATTGAGCGTCAGAACAGGGATAAAGAGAGCAAGGTGGCTATATGGGTAGAGCGCCATGCATATCTGCGGTTATCCACAGATATCCGCATCCATGGATGTGGATAACCACGGACCATGTTTGCAGACTGCAGATCGAATGCGGATACACATTTTATATCCATGCATGGCTCTATATATGGGATATATACAGTTAGGACAAGAATTTTGAAGTTGTGATAAAGCAAGGGAGCCAGGGGAGGAATTTAGAGAGAGACACATGGTCCTATCAAGAGACATGAAGATAATCTTAGCAATTGTATTTTCAATAGACTGGAGATGGAATGGGTGTGTGTGTGTGTGTGTGTGTGTGTGTGTGTGTGTGTGTGTGTGTGTGTGTGTGTGTGTGTGTGTGTGTGTGTGTGTGTGTGTGTGTGTGTGTGTGTGTGTGTGAGAGAGAGAGAGAGACGGGCCATAGAAGAGAAGGTTGCTGTAGTCAAGGTGGTGGATGATGAGGGCCTGGATGAGAGTTTTAACTTGGACTAAAAGAAAAGGTCAGATCTTATGCACTGTGGTCTTTGTCCTTTTAGTTTTGCTCTGACGGAAAACTCTCTATATGAGATAGTAAAGGATGAATGTTCTATGTGGCCCGTGAAGAGTTATGTGGAGATTTCACTGTGTTAAATATACAGGAATATGTATCAAAATGAAATCTGAGTAGATTACAAATTGAAGAGTTGAAGCCAATTATGAAAATCAAGCATGATGTAATAGTTAATGAAATCAGCATAGCAAACACAGTGAATTATGCTGATTGCCAAGAACATCTTGCTTTCACAGTACTTCTATAACAGTAATGGAGTGCCTCACAGTAGTTTGTCCATTTAATAATAATCCTTTTAGGTCATTTGAAACTCTTTTCAGACCATGCTGTACATAATGCTAACTGAAAAGTTGTCAGATTTGTGCTGTTTAAACATTACTTGTCTGGGAAGGTTTAACACCACTTGCAGAATTTTTCCTCCACATGTTCTATGCTTACCTCTATTTTATTGTCCTCCCAAACTATGACTTACCTGCCTTGTAGTTCATTTGCACAGGGAAAAATACAGGCTAGTGAGAAATTTTACTGTTCTAAAAGTTTGAGTGGAGGATGTCTGCAATTGTCTTTCTTGTCTTGTTTCTGTTTGACAATCCACATTTAACACCATTGGGGGAAAAATGGATTTTATTGCAGTTCTGTAATAAGTGTCTGTTCTCCAAGACTTCGTGTTTTTAAAAAGGGCTTTAATTTGGAGCTTTGTATTAGAGCTTGAACTGTCAATCATCTGTTTTTCCAGACTGGATAGTTCACTCGTAAACTAGAGTTCATCTCTGAAATCCTAGCTTAAGTGAAGTCAAAGTAAAAAAAGCCTAGTGGACAGAAGTCTCCATTTAAAAAGGGATTTGGTTCTTTGAAGACTGATAGTAGGAGCTTGCTGGCTAAGGGACCCCTTTTATCAGTATAGAGCTGGTTTCACACATTTTTGAAAGATGCTTTGATTATAAGTTTATAGTGAAAATTGGTCTGGTGATAAAGGCACTGGACTGGGATTCAGGAGATCAAGGTTCAATTACTAGTCTTGCACTGGTTTTCTTTATGATTTTTTTATTTTGGACTATCATTTAGCCTGTCTGTGCCTCAGCATATCCCTCTGTAAAATTACAGAAGTATACATTCAAATGCTCACGTACTGCAGTGACAGGGCTATTGCACAGAAAGGGCTATAAACAGAGAAATAAAACGAGTACCCGTGGGTCAATATTTTAATGTCACCTAATAATGGAATCACACAGTGATGTAGAATCTTTTGGATTCTCCTTGTTTTAAATCCGTAGGAGGGCTAGCCATACTTTAAGGCCTCACAGAGTTGCTCTAATTGTCATGCACTAGTGATTCCTCCAGCCACTCTGTCCGTCCTCTCCTCCTTCCCCTATGGGACTCTTCAGCAGCCTTTTTGAATGAAATAGTCAAAAGACAGTTACACTGATCTGGCTAGTCCTTCTGTCCCCACCCCCCAACGTTTCTGAAGTTCTCATATCCCTTTGATTAATCAGGTGAACTGATGCTGCGTTAACTCCAGCACCATTCATGTGCTTCTGCCTTATCTTCT
Organism: Emydura macquarii macquarii; assembly: GCF_026122565.2. Classification (NCBI taxonomy): domain Eukaryota; kingdom Metazoa; phylum Chordata; order Testudines; family Chelidae; genus Emydura; species Emydura macquarii. The sequence continues at coordinate 4,371,611 of NW_027131527.1, forward strand.
GTGTCAGAAAAGTTCTCTGTTTGTTTGATGATCCTGAGTTATTCCAATGAATGGTGTGAAGCAGCCTCTTTCTTGTATAAAACACCCAAAGAGCTATTGCTGTGTTTAATGTTCATCCCATAATTCAGGCCTTTTATAGGCTTTAATGCATTATTTGCAGACTAACATGATCACACCCTACATTCTTGACCATTATCTCACCTAAAGGAACAACAAAACAACTGAAGAGTCCCTGTTGACAGAAGTCCAACGTGTGCTTGTGTCTGTTATGGAAGCCTCAGCTACTTTCATGACTTGGGCAACGCAATCAATGTCTTCCTTTTACATGCACTGTCATCTTTTGTCTTCTGCTGAACCACATTTGTTCTCTTCCATAAGTAGCCAAACTCTGATTGCATCAGTTACATCCATGCCAGATCCAAAAGCCCACTGGTTTGGGATTGAATGGTGCAAGAGTCCTGCCAGGCAGCAGAATAGAGAAAAACCAGTGCATGGAATTATGCTCATTTCCGGTGGAGTGAATTAAAGGACAGGCTATTAAGTTAACTTAGAAGGCCAAACTGTGATCCCTCACTGGTTTTATGCTAGTGTAGTTCCTGATTAACACTGGTGGTTAGAGGAAAATTTAAGGGCCTGAGTTCTTCATGTTTCACAGGGTATGTTTACACAGCAAAAGCTGTGCATGCCTTTTTTGCCTCTGTCTTCACATACAAGGTCAGCTCCCAGACTACTGCACTGGACAGCACAGAATGGGGAGGAGGTGAACATCCCTCAATGCTGAAGGAACAGCTTCAGGACTGTTTAGAAAGATTGGACATACACAAGTCCATGGGGCCAGATGCAATGCATCCGACAGTGCTGCAGGAGTTGGCAGATGTGATTTCAGAGCCATTAGCTATTATCTTTGAAAGCTCGTGACAATTGGAGGAGGTCCCTGATGATTGGAAAAAGGCAAATATAGTGCCCATCTTCAAGGAAGGGAAGAAAGAGGCTCTCAGGAACTACAGACCGGTCAGCCTCACCTCAGTCCTTGGAAAAATCATGGAGCAGGTCCTCAAGGAATCCATTTTAAGGCACTTGGAAGAGAGGAAAATGATCAGGAACAGTCAACATGGATTCACCAAAGGCAAATCAAGCAAGAGCAACCTGATTGCCTTCTATGAAGAGGTGACTGGCTCTGTGAATGTGGGGAAAGCGGTGGATGTGATATACCTTAACTTTAGCAAAGCTTTTGATACAGTCTCCCTTGGTATTCTTATCAGCAAGTTAAAGAAGTATGGGTTGGATGAATGGACTATAAAATGGATAGAGAGCTGTCTAGATCATCAGGCTCAACAGATAGTGATCAGTAGCTCGGTAACAAGGAGAGTGCCCCAGGGGTCAGTCCTGCGGCCGGTTTTGTTCAACATCTTCATCAATGATCTGGAGGATGGGGTAGATTGCACCCTCAGCAAGTTTGCAGATGACACTAAGCTAGGGGGAGTGGTAGATACCCTGGAAGGTAGGGATAGGATACAGAGTGACCTAGACAAATTGGAGGATTGGGCCAAAAGAAATTTGATGAGGTTCAACAAGGCCAAGTGCAGAGTCCTGCATTTAGGATAGAAGAATCCCATGCACAGCTACAGACTGGGGACCGACGAACTAGGCATCAATTCTGCAGAAAAGGACCTGGGAGTTACAATGGATAAAAAGCTGGATATGAGTCAGCAATGTGCCCTGGTTGCCAAGAAGGCTAATTGCATATTGGGCTGCATTAGTAGGAGCATTGCCAGCAGATCGAGGGAAGTGATTATTCCCCTCTATTGGGCATTGGTGAGGCTGCATTTGGAGTATTGTGTCCAGTTTTGGGCCCCCCACTACAAAAAGGATGTGGACAAGTTGGAAAGAGTCCAGCGGAGGGCAACAACAATGATTAGGGGGCTGGAGCACAGGACTTATGAGGAGAGACTGAGGGAACTAGGCTTGTTTAGTCTGCAAAAGAGAAGAATGAGGGGGGATTTGATTGCAGCCTTTAACTACCTGAAAGGGGGTTCCAGGGAGAATGGAGCTGGGCTGTTCTCAATGGGAGTAGATGACAGAACAAGGAGCAATGGTCTCTAGTTGCAGTGCGGGAGGTCTAGGTTGGGTATTAGGAGAAAAAAATTTTCACTCGGAGGGTGGTGAAACACTGGAATGGGTTACCTAGGGAGGTGGTGGAATCTCCATTTTTAGAAGTTTTTAAGCTGCAGCTTGACAAAACACTGGCTGGAATGATTTAGCTGAGGTTAATTCTGCTTTGAGCGGCGGGTTGGACTAGATGACCTCCTGAGTTCCCTTCCAACCCTAATATTCTATGGTTCTATGACTCTATGTGCTAGCCTACCATTGTTATCTTGGATTCAGCTGGTGCAGGTAACAATAGTAGTGGGTAGACAGCACAGGGTAGGCTTCAGCATGGGTTGTACAAGCTCAGCACAGACCCTGGATACATCCTCAGGTTGCTGGCCTGCTCTGAAGCCTGCCCTGGACTGTCTTCGCTATTACTGCTACATGCACTAGCTGGATTAAAGCTTGCTCAGGTAGGCTAGCCCATGCACATCTTTTGCAGTGTAGATGTATCCTCATTTTGAAACAGGACAGACACAGGAAGATGAAAAAGGAGTATCCACAAGCAGCTACATATAGAAATAAAAATAGTTCTTAAAAAATTATCTCTAGATCTTCTGGGCCTGAACATTTTATACTTCACATTGTAACAGTGAATGTTTAAGAAGGCTGTTCAGTGTTTTGCAACATTCAACAGGCCTTACTGGATTTTAATCTATGGTCATAAAAATTAGATTTTTTTTAAAGTGCCAACAATATTCTGTACAAATTAGGACCTAGAGAATGTACAAATTAGGACCTGGATGCCTATTAGTGTGTATTTCAGTCCACAGACAAAATGAGCTAGAGTAAGATTAAGAGTATGTATCAGTAATTTAGAATAAAGCATTACAGGGAATGTTGTAATTATCCCAAAAAAACCAGTATTCTAAACCCAGGCAATTCAGAATTAAGATTACATTTCAATGCAATCCAAATTTGTTAAGGAAAAAGATACAGGTAAGGCACCCACCCAACATTAACTTTGATGCCATGTAATAACTGTAAGATTAAGGCATTTTAGTGATGCCATTAAACTGATTTTTAAGGACACTAAATATTTCCCTTTTTTCCCTCCTCACTCATTGCATTACTACAGTAACACTGAGAAATCTTAAAACTCATTTAGACATGTGAATTCTTTTGAAACGTTTAGATCCAACAACTTTACCACTAATCTTTCATGAATTGGCTTTAAACTTGCAGCTAACGGAAGAAAGTTAGCATTTGTTATTTTATGTCAATTTTGTAAATCACTCCCTCTTCCCTCCCTTAAAAGGTTCACATTTTTTTCTTGTCCCTTCCTCATAAACAGACCAAAAACAAAAACAAAAAAACTGTAATATGGGACCAAACCTGGACTGTTTCTGGAATGCTGGAAGCCTTCATTGTATGCTGCATTAACTAGATACAACATTTTTGGGACTATAGCATTCACATAGACAGAGATTTTATGTTGCTTGTTTCTATAGCTACAGTAAATGTAATTACCAAAGAGTCAGAGTACCTTTTGCAAATTTTATTGTTACCTCAGATAGCTAATTACATTTACTTTTTTAGCTCTCTAGGACAAAATGCTCATTTTGAATTTAACACAAGTAATGCCATTTTCCATCATAGTTATGTATTTTATGTCATAAGACTTATCTCCACAGAGCCTGAGGTTCTGTCTGTAAATATATTACAAATATTATTACCGCTTATTTTCTGGATGAAAGATAAAGTACTGTATGTGCCCAGAGAAGCATTTCTCTTCTACTCTTACTGTTTGCTCCATACCACTGCAAATTCTGCATGAAATCACTGCAGAGATAATTCATACTATTCTCTAGTATCTTGCCCTAGACTAGAGACACCTCAGAGACTGCAACATTATCTCTGGGAATACAAGCTATGTAAATATAGGCTTACAACACAGGGTTATGTTACATGTTAGCCTGTATAATTTTGTTAACAACAAAAGAGAAATCAGCTAAGGAACATTGATTTTTTTTTCTTTTGCCATGAAAACCTGAGTTTCAGCCAACTGCCTTCTGAACGTTCTGTGGGAGGAAAGGAAATGCATTCCCCTTTCCCACCCCATTTTTTGTGGGAACGCCTTGCTGAAAAATGATGCAGTAGGATGCAAGCTGAACAAATAGTTTAAAATTGTGGAACCAGAGACATTTGCAAGGATACCTACAGTAAAGCAGTGAGAACATTTCAAACCTGAAAAAGGGATTCAAATAATAATCTGAAAATATGGATGTTTAGCTGAATCTCTGTATTCTGCAAATCTAGAAACTTGACTTGAAAAGTGAGGGTTCAGGTTTTCCTCATGACAATTCTGATCTTTTTTGGCCTGGTTGGATATCAGAGCAATGAATTTTTTCTTACTTACATATCTGCTCAAGGTTACAGATGGGTCCAAACCAAACCATTGGATCTGAACTCCCTGTGTCAATGAGAAAGTTCAGATTTGGAGTTGAATTTATTAGACTGAACCAAGCCCTAAATGCAAACACTTCTTAACCTTGGGAAAGTTTTTTAGATTTTGACCCAGACTTCAAGCCTTGGCTCATCTGAACTCAACACTGGGGAGTATGGTGGCAGTAGTGTTTAAAAGCATGGGAAAGAAAAGGGTGAACACAACTCTGGTGAGCCACCAAATATTTTTGAGATTTCAAAGATTTGGAGAAACATGGTCAAAAGTTTGACCAGGTGACCATTTTTGTCTCTGAAGGAGCAATAACTACAAGAATTGTAGTTAGTTATTTGTTTGGTTTTTTTTGCATGGAAGTAACTTATACTTTTTACACACACATGTACACATGCTCTAAATTATAGAAAATAGAGAAGGAAAAAGATTATTGATCCATTCTCATAGTCCTAATGCAGGTTGTTCATCACAGGATATTCTCAAATGCTTTATCCAGTCCAATTTGCAGTGACTAAGATAATAGAGTTTACCCTGGGAGATTATTCCACAGTGTCCAACCTTTAGAATATGTCCTTGTATTCATCAAAACTCCTTTCTTCTCAGTTTTACTCCACTGCTCTTAATTTTACTATACAGAGTTCCTTTTCTACTGTGATACTCACACCCTTCAAATACTAGCAATAGGCTATCCTATTTCCCTTTTAGCTGTTGTGCTTACAGAGTAAGAAATTCTGGATATCATGGAATGAATATGCTCACTGGACTTGATTATCTGAAGTGTTGAGTTTGGGTCAAGTTGTTTATAACAAATAAAGCAAAACATAAAAGTGAATAAATACTATTGAAAAATGAGAGAAACAAGGTGGTGAAAAACTGGAGTGCTCGAGGCACCAACGGGGCAGGATTTTTCTAAACATTTTTGGGCACAAAACATACACAACCAATGTGACAGATTATTTGTTTTTCTTACACAATTCAGCTGAGAAAAAGAGAAAAGAAAGGAGAGGGTCTGAGCCTATGCCAGGCAGAATCCCATTTCCCTCATTTTGGGGTGTGTGTGTGTGGTGTCGTGGGGTGCACTCCCAGACACACTTTAGACAGGTGTGCTTAGTGAGTGAGGCAATCTTCAGCATTTTCTCACAAGAAAAGGGACCTGTTTTCAGGAAATGTTTGGATATATTCATCTTGTTTCTTGGTCAGCTCTAGTATATAAAATATTTTCACTATATTAGCTACAGGTTTTTTTGTCTTTTGCAATGTAGATCATTTTAAAAAACAACAAAAGCATAGAATCATTGAGCTATCAGATGTATGCAGTCAAGGAATCTTTCAAAGCAGCTCATTTTATACATTCAGCAGCTTCCACAGAGCACTTACACGTTAACAACCTTGTCTTCAAGGTTTGCTGAATTCTCAAACTGCGTGAATTGAAAGTCCTTTGAATTGTTTTAATGCTAGTTGTTTTTAAACTAAATACAAAATACATGGGAACACAGATAAGCCAGCTTTTTCTGACATAGTCAACTTTTACATTTAATCTCATGGTTGCGCATCTTGTATTTTTTCTGTGACAATAAATTCCAACACAAACAAATGCCCAGTTTAATTTCAAAGTTCAATGCAATTAGAACTGGTCAAGAAGTTTTCAACTATTTTTTTTTTTTTTTTTTTTTTTTTGCCAGAAAATGTCAGTGTCTTGAAACTGAGATTTTTCACAGAAACATATCAGTTTCAATGAGATTTTCTCAGCTCTAGGATGGTATTCTGGGGATCAAAGAGCAATTCCCAGAATAGCTAACAGCCCAGTGGTTAGAACACTCACTTAAAATATGGAAGGCCCAGATTCAAATCTCTCTTGTTTCTTACAAAAAAAAAAAAAAAAATTCAGAAGGTCTAGTTTTGTTCCAATGCAAATGAAAACAAATGTTCAAATCCTGATTTTTTTTTCATGAAATGGAAAGTTTGTTTTCAGGCCAGTCCTATGTGGCATCCAGCAAGAAGAAAAGTGGGTACAGCACTAGGTTGTTACTGTGAGAAAACTTTTTTTTTAATAAAACTTACATAATTGGGCCTGATACTGTATTAACGGTGTTAAAATCTATTGAGGAACCGCCTTTGATTCCTAAGGAGCTTCCAGTTTTAGCATGTAATAAGTGTCTTAGATCCCTCGTGTACCTTTGATTAAATTTTGTCTTTGTTTCCTAAGTAGAGACAGGTTGTAGTACTACATGAATGCTTATACTCAGTGAGTGAAGAAAAGAGAGAGATTCAAATATTAGTAATGTTTCTTGACAGCTTCTAGGATGATTGAAATGAATCACATTAGAAGCTTTGCAAGCCTCTTGTTTTCAGTTCAGTGTTGTAGTGTAACAACACCACGTTCATATGAAAACCAGAATAACTTTCCTCCTCTTCCAGGGCACTGACCCACAGTGTCATTATTCCTGCAGCCTTCCCTAGCTATATGGATTGAGGTAAGTAGGACAGAACTTTTCAATGGGGAGCAGGAGCAACAGAGACTTCTCCAGAAGCATTGGAACTGGGAGGGACTTGAACCTTCCCAGCCCCTGCACAACTCCGAGTGCTGTCAGGTTGCTTTTTACAATCTGAACTATGGGCATTTATTTTCCATTTGTTGGATATTGTTCACCCCAGTGTCTTGCAAGTTCCTCTTCCTCACTGTCCCCTAGGCTGCCAGTCTCACTTTCCCTGCCCTCCACACTCTTCCATCTCCCCTCTTTCCTCTCTTTGTCCTTTCAGTTCCACATTTCCACTTCTCTCCCTCCCACTCAATGCCACTCATTAGCACTCTTTATGAGAGAAGCCAAGAACTGAATTGCTCCCTTTCTTTCCTCCTCCTCTTGATCTGACCTGCTCACTCCTTCCCATTCTCCTGGTCTCTTTGTCCCTACAGTAACTAAATAAAGTGAATAAATGATAAAGAAATTAAACTAACAAGGTATCCTTACCCTGATCACTTCACTTTTATGTTGTATCCCTCCCCACTCACGAGGCTTTTTTTTGTTTTTTGTTTTTTAATTTAGCCTGTCTTTGTATGTGTTTAGACAATACCTACCACAATAGGGCCTGATCTTATTTGGGGCCTTTGAGTGTTTATGCAGTAACAAGCGATAATAACTCCTTGGTAAAGGTAGTTGTTGTTTTCTTACAGACAGTACAGGCTAGATGTTCTGGTTTGGCTCAGAACAGACTGGAAAGTTATGGGGAGCATAGGGCAGGGTGCAAAGCCATATTCGAGGCACTTGTATCCTGTAGCTGGTTCTGTGTTGGCCCTGTCCCCAATACAGATTACAGTAACCTCAGGGCTACTTTAAACGACGTTGGCTGTCAACTGTTCTGGAATCCAAGGACCACTTAGGGCAGAGACACCCTTTTACTCTAGTAAAACATGCTAGACAATGAACTGAAAAGAAGCTCTGTGCCACCGAAGGAGAATCTTCAAGGGGCCAGTTAATCTGAGTGTAAGGCTGCTTTGTATACACCAGAGCACTGCAAAGCAAGCTAGAGTGAGATGGAGGATTTGGCCTTACTTCTAGAAAATGACCTTTCATCAGATAAACAAACCTAAACCAATTTTGTCTGTACATGTATGAGTATTTGAAGGTGACAGATTGTGGATAAACCCTTCATAACAAAGCTCTTATATTTTTGAAGCAAGCAAAAGACTGTCATTTTTATGTTGTAAGAATGACAAATGAGAGCCAATGATGAGGAAACCAGGTTGTAGAGATATTAGAAAGGCATTTAATAAGCAAGCAAAGTAGTTTAGTAAATGCCAGTGTAAAGTGGGAATATATTTTAGTAGGGATGACAGCATTTTCTATGACCATTAACCTTTTTGCTGTTGAAAATTAATTTGAAATGCAAAACATAGAAAGGGCAAATAAGCTAGCAGTAGCATATCTGGGAAAATCAAATGTCTTCCATTGCAAACAGCTATGTAAAATGGTTAAATTGAGGCTAAATCTTGTTTTCTGAACTGGTATGTGTGTATCTTTGACTTGCATGAAGATGCATTTCTGCCATTCAATCTAAGAGGTGCCCATTCTGCCTAGCTTAGATGCCAGTTAGCATTCTTATGTTGATTTCAAATCCTTTATGACTATGATGTAGAAGGGGAGAGTGGCAAGTTTCAATTTCCCTTGTCGTTCTGAGTATCTGCATAACTTTCCATTTATTCTTCTACTTTTCTTATTTGTATTCCAACCTGATTAAGGCTAGAGCCTTGCATACCTGACTGAGTTGCTGTACTACAAATTATATCAATAGGTAAAAACCATATTCTTCTTCTTAAGTGAATGGGTGAAAGGAGCCAGGTTAACAATTCTGGCAGATGTAGTCCTCTTTTTATAGAACAGCAAGTGCAATGCAAACATCCCCATTCCAGCCTGCCAGATATCAGTCTTGACATGGAGAAGATAGCTCTGGGGGAAAGAAGGTAGCTTGGCCTTCCAGGTCATTCCGTTTTTTACTTCTCTGAGATGGTCTACAAAGGATGCTAAGTAATGCAAAGGACGCACCGGCACCATCTCAACAATAAGTACAGATCTGAGTATCTCTGGTAGATCACTGAACAGACGGCAGGTGATTAGGTACACTAGCTCCATTCTGCTCCTGGTCAGTACGCATAAATACTTAGAGGTGAAAGACATGAAGAAATAATAGTTGAATATGGGACATGCATTTATTCAAGCCTTTTTGTTTCTTCTTTCAAACTCTGAGTAAATTTAGACTTACATTTTCTGTTCAGAAAAAGCTTCAGTGGGACATTGTTTTACCCAACTAAGCAAAAAGTTAAAATTGTCACCATGTCAGTAGAATAAAGCTGTGATGTTACCAGCATTATTTAAATGGGTTGGGGGAAAAATAAACATTCCCGGCCTAACTCTGTTCCCATGTAAGTCAGCATGAGTAGGATCATGACCTTAAATATTTCTCTGGAACTTATAAAAACCTGAATAAATCAATATCAATAGTTATAGTACATGTAACCTTTAACTGCTCCTGGTTGGATACAATCAGTCATGTGACAAGTCATTAAGTTTCAGTGTTCAGCTGCAAAGTTCAATTATTTTGTTGTCAGAACGGTCAGTAGCTAAACTTCAGAAGAATTATTGACCTCAGGTGCCAAATGTAGATTGTTTGAAAATAGCCATGTGCCAGTCTGAGGTGGTGTCAGATGCTTGGGCTAATATTTAATTTTGATGCCAAATGCCTCGCTTACCGGGGAGTATCATCCAGTCTGAGGCTAGTATTGTAGAATGTGATCCTGAGGCCTATAGTATGCCCTGGACTCTCATTGGCTGCAGTAAAACTTTGTGTGGGTAGTGGGAGATGACTAGGGAATGGTGCTTCTGAGCCCTTCACCCACTATTTGCTTTTACATGCCAAAAGCCAATTGAATTTCATTGGGAGATGAATGCTTAATTCCCTGGGGTGCCTTCAAAATTCCCAGCCTCAAAGGTCATTCTTCATTTTGATCCAGCAATTTGGCCAAGGAGGACAGAAAGCTACTGCATTCAGAGCCTGTAGCCAACAACCTGGTGGCAGGCAATGTCTCAAACACACTATGAAGCAGTCTTGCCTAAATGAATGAATGCACCACCACTCCAGGACACCCAACCTCCAGCCATCTGGACCCAAACAGTGACCTGTCTGGAACCAGCATCCATCACAAAACTACGTGCTACTCTGTGACTTTGCTGGGCTGTCTCTGTAAGATTAAATTATATTGAATTCCATGCCACAATTAATTAATATTTGTACTAGAATGTAACAATACATAGATTGACCACTCATTTTAGCCAAAAATTTAGATTTCCTGTATCTTGAGGTACTATATATCAACCTCAGTTTCACTTCTGTCAGTGTTAACCTGTCAAGTAAACACATCAATCTTTCCCTCAGTAGAATTTCCTCAATAGAATATTTGCTAAATGTTCAAGTGTTGAGTATTTATTTAGAGAACATTTTACTGGTTTACGGCTCAATCACCGTTTCCTTCTCTCCCTTTCATGCCTTTTCTCTGCTCATATTTGATTGCTCCTCCCCGCCACCACAAGTAAAACAAAAACCCACGTGAAAATATCTTCAGCAACTTTGTACTTTGCACTTCCCACTTCTGTCTAAACTATTTTAGCTATTTATTTGTCCTATCTTTGAAAATATTGGAGGAGGGGGATAGTCTTTTGGTGTGATAAGAGTTGAAAAATAAAAATAGTTTGCTATAATGTGTGTTTAGACTGCCTGTCACTACTGTACTTTCTTATATGGACCCCATCACCATAGTAACTGAGCGTCTCTGACATAATTAAAAATAGTTGTGTTCTTTCACCCCTCCCCCCCTTTTCCTAGCCTATATAATAGATACAGCTTGACTAGGTGTGTGTGTCTGTGAGAGAGCAAGTGAGAATGCATGTGTAAATTATTGTGGTAAAGCTAAGTTGAAGAAATGTCTTTGGTGGTATTTATTTTCTGCAGAAATGAGTTCCATAGTCTAGGTGCAGCTGATGTTAAAGTTGCATCTCCCACATTTGTAGCAGTTTCAGTAGCTGCAGTTTATTTCAGGTAGGTAGGTAGGACAATCCTTTGGAGGGCTTTGAAATGGACTTTGAAGGGCAATAGAGAGCCAGTGCAGAAAGTGGAGCAGAACTCTCCGGCTTAAACTTATCCATGCCTCTTCACCATCACACAAAGACAACATATATCTCAGAATGAGATCATGATGAGGGCTGTACAACTCCTGCTGATTTTGGATAATGTGGATTTTGCAAAACAAATTGGCCACTTAAGTTTGTAGGAGTTTATTATCCTTCAAGTTTGCTTGGAAATTTAGATTTTATAGAAACCTAGAAAAGGCAAGCAAGTCAGACATAAATCTGTGGGATACTTGTGAGTTTCATCACCTTCCTCTATTTCCACAATTGCCAATCTAACTGGCCCTTGGACTCCCCTTCCCAGATGGGGTCACTTTCACACTGATGGTTTCCCAAATCCACACGACAAAATAGTGTTCAGGAGAGTGCTCCAGTGTATTACAAACCCTCTGGCTTTCATGCATTCTTGTGGAGGGGTGGGGGGGCTGTGAGGCCTGCTTCCCTTTTTCCAGTTTTCAAGAATGCTGCTTGGAGGGCTCCCTGCCCTTCTCATCTCTCTGTTTCTCTTGAAGGGTTCCAGGCATGTTGCTTTTTCACCCCATTCTCCAGAACTGGGAGGTAGAACAATCTGCTGCTCCCTCTGCCTAATTGGCCTTGGCCCCTAAAATATAACCCCAGACTCCACCTTGTGGCCTCACCTAAGTCCATGAATCTCTCATTCAGATTCAACCTCTGGACATACAGTTGTGCAGCAAGTTCTGGAACCAGGCCATTGCAAAATTTCTGACTCAGCTCTCATTATGACATAGCAAACATTTTACAGGAATCCTTTTATTTCAGCAGCTCTTCGGTTAGTTTTCATTTTGTGTGCGCGCATGTGTATGTGAGTGTTCTCAACAGCTCATATCTTCCTAGGAGGTCTAATGGCTTAATTTGTGCTGGCAATTCAGGAGGGACAGATTCTTGGGTGCACTAGAGTAAACTGGTAATCGAAAGCTCCCGAATGTCAAGAGTTTTCTTTTCCAGGGATTTGCGGCTCACGTTAAATGAACCTTTAACAGGTTTCGGACCTGATGTTCGGCACCTGCAAATTTCATTTATCCCTGCATTAGTGCCCACAACAAATTGTGGAAGCAAATATTATTAGATTAAGTTAAAGTCCATCTGAATATGAAGCCCAGAGTATTCATTATCCAGCTCAGACATTGTGAGAAAGCAAAGGACTTAATGTAACATTGTGCATTAAAATTAATCTATTTCCCTATCTGATTCAATTTAAAATGCCCTTGTGGGAATATCCTCCAGACATGTGAACAAGGAAAATGTTCACCTCTTCTTTCCAAGGAAGATATATTTTTCCCTGTAAAGTTTTCCCTTGACTCCTGCTCTTTTTGTGCTGTTGAAATTCTTATGTGACTCATACTTGGCTGTGAAAGTAGAGAATGTGGTTGTCCTAGAAGTTGTGTTACTGCTAATGCAGAAGTCAGAGTAGTCAGGCCATAGCACTTCACATGTTCAGCTATTTACAGTACAGACCTTTATTGATGTGTTAGGGCTCTAAAACAGCTCCCCCACTTGAGCTAAAGGAGAATTTATATTTCTCGATAAGTAGGAACAGTATAGTAAGAACAGCAGCAGCACACAGGCCTTCTTTGAAAACTTCAGTCAATAGATTGTGATTACTCCCATTTAATAATAAGGGGGGACTCTGATCTTGAATATTCTCACTGCTTTTACCACTTTAGAAGTCCTTTTAGGGTGAAGAATATATACAAGATGGCTCAACGCAGTTCTCCTTTCTCTTTGAGTTTTATATAGGAGCCAGTTCCAGCCTTAAAATTTAAACAGGATCAATGAGATGTGCCTAATTAAACAAGCTAGAACTGTATTCCCAGGAATCAAACCTGTAATTTTCAGCACTACTGCTCCCTTTAATTCAGTGTGCTTAAATATGTCACTAAAATGGTGAAAGAAGATCTTCACAAATGTGAAAGTACTTCTGTTGGAATGTATTAGAAAATTCATTAGACTTTGGCTCAGCAAGGCATGGAATGTACATATATAGATTTCATTAGCTCAACTCACATAATTTACAACTCCATTTGGTTATCTAAAAATAATCTTCTAAAATGAAGTACATTTGTGTTACTGAACCTCTCTATTGGTGTGATAAGTGAGGAGGGTTTTTCCTAACCAGTCTTTGGTTCCAATTTATAGACCCATGTTGAATTTGGGAAAAGTCCTTGAAAAATCTCCTTATGTTTTCATGTGGGCAATATACATATGCTAATCCATTGCTAAAGTTCTGCCAGAGATGATGAAATATAATCAAGGTTAGACTAGACCACGACAACATTGTATTGGGTAACATAAATAGCAGAATGTCTAAGCAGATTTCAAGTTACACAAGGTGTAGTTTCTTCTTCTCAGTATCTATCTTATTTAATCTAACCTACCCTATGTATCAGTTAGAGAAGTCATATACATAACATCTAAATCATTGTTGCTCTTAACCGTCAATTACTTTTCTACTGACTTCTATCTCCTCTGCAATACAGTTTGTTGTTTGCTGCTGGTCTGTTTAAATACCCCTCAGAATTCCATTTGAAATAAGTGTATGTTCTTTTTCAATTTCAGCTCATGTCTGTGCATTAGACTTGTCTCAAAAGAAAAAATGGATTTTGATAACTTAATATATCCACATTTTTCCAGTTCTGCATATCCTAGTTTTTCTTGATCTGATTTCCATTTTAAAGTATGTCAGTGACTCCTGAGAAATTGTGAATTATTTTTAATGCCATTATTGTGGTCTATGATCAGTACAATGCTTGACTTCCTGCTGCATGTTGAGGAGTAGACCTGGCCAAATAACTGCTCTGCTGGGTGACTGCCCCAATACACACTGTCCAAAAATATTGAAGTCCATTTTATGAAATCATTCTTTAATTTTATCATACAATTTTTTGCTTTAGCCTGGTAGGATGGATCCACTGATCCTCTTATGAAATCACTTGGGTACTTATGCATCAGCACACAATGATTAGCCATAAACTCGCCCTAGTTAATACCCATGTTATAGGAAACATACATTTCCTTACATTGCTTTAAAATTTCAGAGCTGAGCAATGATCTCAAAATCAGAAAGTATTAATAGTTTCCATGTATCTTACACAGAAGTAAACAAATCTATCCAAATGTAGTACATACTTCTGAGTAATAAACATGAACATATTAATACTTGACACTGAGATCAGTGCTCAGATTTGAAACTTCCAGGCAAATCCAGATAAGTTAACCAGATTTTATTTATGTTCGGGGAGAAACTGTTTATGCTGAATGTCCATTTCTGAGTGAGAGAGTACCACTGTTAGTAGTGGAATAACTAGTCTGGATTTTTGGCAAGGAGACAAACATGATTGTGACCCCTCCGTGCCCAGGGCAGCCACCTGAAAATGCCAAGATCAGGGCAGGCTGTAAAAGGAGAGCAGATTCTTCCACACTGGTGGGTGGCACTGAAGCCAGACTTCCCAACCAGCCACAAACTGCACTTCTGAATCCCCACAGAAGCCAGTACACAAATGCACACAGCCCCTTTTACTGCATTTGAGCTCCAGGCTCCCAAATCAGCACCAGGTCCAGTAAAGAGAACAGTTAGTTAAACTCTATGCTCTTTACTAAAAGGGTTCCCTCTGATCCCAAGGGGTCAGCCACAGTACCAGATCAATATAAGTTTGGATCTTACCTAAACTACCACGCTGCTGGCCAATCCTTTAGTAACTAAAACTAAAGGTTTATTGTAAAAAGAAGGAAATAAACCATAAGAGAAATGTTAAAGGGTCAAAGCAAATCAGATACATACAAATGATTAAAAGTCCATATACATCAGGTTTCTGGAAGAAATGTAGATTTGCAGGCTTGTACAGTTTCCTCTGGTACACATCCTGTACCTGGATGAGTCTAAGTCCTTCGGTTCAGTTGCAAAATGAATTGATCCAGAGGTAGGTGTGTGTCTGCAGCTGGACAGGAACATAGACAAAATAGTTTCTGGGGTTTGATCTTATATACCCTCTGTCCCTGGCCATGCGGTCTGTGGAAAGTTACAAGAACTAAAATGGAGTCCAGAGTCACATGGGCCAATTTTGGTGACTCTTCAGGTATGCCTTTAGTTTCTTCCTGGGCCCCTTGCATCTGTGAGTGTCTTAATGGGCCATCAAGCAGGCTATTGTTCTGCCACCTCTCTGTCCGGGGTGTGTCCCAGCCAGCCCATATTGACATACAGAAATATCAAATACATTCATAACTTCCATTTCACATATAATACACGAACATGAATATTAGTATCTTACTCAGCACGATATATCCCTTCTAACAGTACCTGACATGATATATCTCTCACGAATTATCATGATTCTGACATACTGATGTCACACAATATATTAAATGACCCCCCTCACTCAAGCCAGCCCACGTGACAATGATAACCAGACATAGTCAGTGGGCTAGTGACAAATGTTGAGAAAACTGTTTTTCTCCAATAAGGGTTATGAAATGTTTGCTATGTTACATGATGCTTTATGGAAAAGGTCTTTGGAATTCAATAGGGATGAAACCAATAGGGTTATGTAGAAGTTATTTTGAAAAAACTATACAATTTAATAGAGAATTATACCCTTTCAATACATTTGTTTCTAACAGTGACTTCTATTTTAAAGTTTAAACATATACAGTAGAGAGAGAGATTTTGAAGAGCAGCTAGCAAAAGATACCAATTAACAAATTTTCTGAGCATCAGGAAGCCTGCCAAACGGTCAGTGGGGCCACTGGATGATTGTGGTGCTAACGGAGCACTCAAGGAAGAAAAGGCAGTTATGAAGAAGCAACTACTCATGTGCTTAAAGTTAAGTATATCTGTAAATGCTTTGTTGGGGCTAGAGTGCTCAACATTGCATTATTGAGCACATTATGGGCAAAATCTTGTGCTTATTTAAACCCATTGGTAGAACTGCAATGATGGTGAATGAAGGCCGCATTTGTTCCATTCAATTTATATGTAATGCAGTAGAATAACTGCAGTCCCCATTCCGTGCAAAGATGTACCATATCCCCTGTAAATGAATGGGACTATTTCTGATTTCTCTGTACTGTTAAATTACATTATTTATAAAACAAACCTGTATTGGTTTGACTTCCTCCTTTTTCATACAAAACGAAGTTTTTACATGTTGCTAGCTAAATTCAGTGCACCCGTTTTCATGCTGTAGTGCTTCTAAAACACATGCTTTTTTCCATGATTAAATAAAAGCATCTAAAACAAGTCCATAAAGATGTTATTTTTTTATTGGGGAGGGTGTCTGTAACGGGAAGAGCACAGCAAGTATGCTTGTAAAATGTGGACTTTTACATAAATACAGGGATCTGTGTTATTTTCAAAACTTATGAGAATCCCTAGGTTTCAGAAGTTCTGAACACCAAAGACTTAAGGGTCCATATTTTTCAAAATGTGGCCTTTATGTCATACAATTATTTGCACTTGCAAATAATAGGATTCCCCTCATTTGCATTTATGGGCTCCTCTCTGATTCTGGGTTTGCAGACAGCAACAGTGACAAAGAATGTCTTTTCTTTAATTTGGTTGGCCAGAATACCGCAAACTTTTCTTTGGGACCGAGACCTAGACATGGTGATCAGTGCCTTCATCATATATGGGAAAGGACCTTACATCCCTCTATATCTGGAACTCAGTTTGATGGTACTTTGTTGGGCATGCAAGTGTAACAGGACGGCATACCCCTTTGTGTGAGGAGGTCTTGGGCCAGTCAGCCCTGTTCAGTTAGCCCTGCCCCACTACACCTGCTTTGGATGTTGGACTCAAGAAGAAGGAAGTCTAGCAGTGGGGAGCTAAGAAAAGAAGGCTTTGAGGTGCTAGAGCAGGGGTTCTCAAACTGGGGGTTGGGACACCTCAAGGAGTCGTGAGGTTATTATGGCATTATGAGCTATCAGCCCCCGTGCATGCCGGGACTGTGGCTGTCAATCCTGTGCATGGCTGACAGCCAGAGCCCTTCAGAGCTGGAGAGCAGCGGCTGCTGGCCGAGTGGTCTGAAGGCAGTGCCACTCCCGGCAGCAGTGCAGAAGTAAGAGTGGCATGGCATGGGGAAGTGTGGCATGGTATGGGGAGGGGGTTATCACTTTTTGGGAGCGGTCATCCAAGCCTGAAATATTTTCAAAGGGAGTGCCAGGAGAAAAAGTTTGAGAACCCCTGAGTTAGAGAAGAGCACAAGTCAGACAAAAGCTGTGAAGACTCCAGGAGGAAGGCTTTGGAATGGGAAGAGCAGGGTGCAACCCAAAGAAGCCCAGGAGGGGCTGGCAGAAAAATGGAAAGGAGCCCGGGGGATGAGTAAAAGCTGAGCTCACAACTGAAGTCCCTGTTTGAAAATTGAACTGAAATATTTTCATAATTTAATAAGCATGTCAGCGCTTGCAGAAACACTGTGCTCATGCATAGTGATCAGAAATTTAAACTATCTAGACACTGGCCATTCTAGTTTCACAACACTGAATCAAATGCAAAACACAAACAGCCTAAGGATGAAAAGTAAATTACATTTTAAAATGCTTTGTTTTAATAATCAGAGTTTCTAGTAACAAAGTTAAAGATTGTTTTAAATATGTGATTTGCTATCCTCCAGACAGTTCCCCTTTTATTAATGGGCTAGGGCCTGATTCTTCACTGCCCTGCAGCTCGTGTGCTCATTGACAACAGTGCAAAGTGGGTGTAAAACACTTATTGCTTTGATTTGAAAAAGTTCTACACCCACTTTGCATGTCAATGAGAACATGAGCTGCAGGACAGTGGCAATTCAGGACCTTGGTGTAACTGAGCTGCAATAGTCTAAATGGATCTTCTCCTTTACGGGTCACTAAGTGACCAATAACTGGTCACATACACAGGCATAAGTGTCTGTGATCTTGGCTCCACTATATCAGTGGTTCCTACAGTGATAAGAGCTGTCTGATTTAACTTCTTGAGTACATTTTATATGCACTTGGAGCATGAGATTCACTGTGAGCCATATCATAGTGCCAGATACTTTAGAGGTAAATGAAGACATATAGACTTTGATTCCATTGTTAACATTTTTACCCCAGTGTGACTCGGTTGCCTTCAGTTGAGTTACATCTGATTTACACCAGAATAAGTGAGAGGAGATTTCAGGAGCATAGTAAATATCCACAGAGCTGCTTTTTGTAGGTGTTAGCACCTGGCTTGGGCTATGAAGGGCCTGGCCTACTATGTAATGGAAGTCAGCTTTAGAGATTATTATTATTTTAAGGAAAATTATGGGATGAAATTCAGACCTGGTGAAATTGTGCACAGGAGTTACACTTGCTTACACCAGAGCTGAATTTGGCCTGTAGCACATTAATTCAGACATTGGAAATATTTGACGTGGGTTCAATTCCCACTCTGCTGCTGTCTTCCTTTGTGATGTTGGGCAAGTCATATAATTTCTCTGTGCCTTAATTCTTCAGGTATAAAATGGGGCTAATAATACTCCCTTTCTCTTACTTTATCTATCTTTTCTGATTAAGGACTGTGTGTGTGTGTGTGTTGAAGTGCCGAGCATAACAAGCCCTGATTTGTGCTAGTGTAATACAAATAATAAGAAAAAGGCATCATTCACACTTAACAGAATTCTAAACTCCATGCATTAGCCCTTCCAACACATTAATTCTGCTCAAACATACTCACTTTAAATTCAGCAATATATCTAACACCACGTATACATATCAAAGAATTAAAACTCTCACTACAGCACACAACCTTAATTTACCATTATCTTAATCACAATCTTAGCATCTTCACATAACATATGCCAGACAGAAAAGAAATGTAAATTTAATTACATATTCAAAATAGTTTCTTATCAAATACATACATGACTTTAGATTGGAGGGAGTGACAATATTGTTGCATTGAATGTAGCAGGCTTGATGGCATTAGTATGCTAGTGTGATTGAGTATAATATTGGGCTAGCACCTGGGGACTGGTGGTGTGTTAGGTGTGAATGTTGCCTTATGGTTCCTAGCTGTTTGATGTTTGTGTTCTTGTGCGGAAATATACTGGAGCAACCTTAAGTTTAAGCTTCTAAAGTTCTTTGTGGGGGAGTATGATGTGGGGTTGCCCTCCGCTAGCCCTGCAAGAGCTGAATTAGGCCAGGTGGGCTCAATAAGCTAATTAGGCTGCAAACAGGGAAGCTTTAGGCTGGAGGCAGCTAATTAGAGACAAGTGGAGCCTGGGAAAGAGAAAAGTTGTTCCATGGGCAGAGGGAGGAGTGCTTGGGGCTGCAGAGCTGAGTTATTGAAAGTTACTCCCTGGGGAGAAGGGAGTGAAAGAAGTGGCAAACCCAAAGAAAGGGGGAGGCCAGAAGATATGGAAGTGGCTCAGGGAAAGGTAGTAGATGCAGGGAATGGATCTTGGCTGCTGTGTAGAGGCTCCCTGATCTGTAGCCTAGAGTGGATGGTGGCCAGGGTTTCCCTGCCAGCCACTGCAGAAATGGCACAGTGAAGTAGAAGGTTGCCTGAGACTGCTGGAGAAAAGGAACCTTGATGCATCCTTCTCCCCCAAGGGGAAATCACAGTAATGACTTGGCTGGAGGGCTGAGTCATGAAAAGGACAGCTGTGGTTCCTGAGAGTGAAAGAGGGGCTGCTGGTGTGTAACTGCTGGAAGGGGTGGTGGCTTGTCTGAGCTAATCCCCAGAACCACCAGTGGTGAGTAGAGCAAACCCCTCACATAGAGTTTGCTAGCTTTTAAAACAACTTATATAAATATTAAGAAGTGAGCACCCTAAGGCTGAAGAAAAAAAGCTACTCTAGCAGTGGGGCATGGGAAATGGTTAAATGTTTATATCTCCATAACTGTGTGCGAGTTAGCTTTAACCACTGCTCCAGCTACTTCTGCCTTTTCATAGGAAGTGACAGTGTCCTGAAAAGATTTGAACTCTGAAGGTAAAAAAGTTGAGTGTTATTTAAAGCTTTCTCCTCTGTGAATTTAATAACTTAAGCAGAGCTGATATAATTATTTCACTGGCTCCCTGGTTTTCCCTTGCTGTGCTCCCTGGCAAGCTCAGTCCCTGAGGCCATCAGCCAGAATCCACTCACTATTTTAAGTCCTAGCCACAGCCCTGCCTATAATTCCCTGTTTTGGTACAAAGCTAAGCACATTCAGGAGATGGTGAATGACTGGTGAATTCTAGCACAAAAGGTGTCCTAGTCTTTCTCACACATTCTGCTCCTGTATTAGGTCTCCCATCGTTCAGTTCTCTTCCCCATTCCTCATTTGCATTTTTGGGAAAACCATCTATTTCTTAGAGGTTGACAAGTCTGACCTGAGATCTGGAGGCTAATGTGACCGTCCTTGCTGGGATGTTTTTCATTCACTTAAGGAAGTGCTCTATGTAATAATATTTATTTAAGAAGTTGCCACATTACAGCTTCATTGATTTTTTTTTTGGGGGGGTGGGTGGGGAGGGGGATCTGGTTTAAGTTCAGCTATGGCTATAGTGAAGATGT
The DNA here is from genome assembly GCF_026122565.2 of Emydura macquarii macquarii. Lineage (NCBI taxonomy): Eukaryota > Metazoa > Chordata > Testudines > Chelidae > Emydura > Emydura macquarii. Next base: position 4,392,346 of record NW_027131527.1, read on the forward strand.
TTTGGGGTTGGACTCTAAAGCCAGCACTTTTAAAGCCCTTTTATGGGCAGCTTACCTATGAAGTTCTGGTAAGGAGGGACCTGCCAAGATGGAAGGTCAAATGGGGGTTGTAACAGGATATTAGTAAAGGGGGAGGTCTTGCTCAGGAAGCAGCCCCCATCCTTAAGCAGATCTGCCAGATAGCAAACTCTTTCCCACACTTTCTTCCCTCTGTGAAGTGGCAACTCTGCAGCTCAGTCTCCTGGGAAAAAGAGAGGCAACTGAATGCTCTTTTAAAAGTTGCTAATTACAGAAATAAAAAATTAAAGCAAATCCTTTTTCAAGGTATTACATAGAATGGCTGTTAAAATGTCTCTTTTGGAATTGCCCTGTGGTGTGGTTGGTGAAGGGTTCTCACTGCATGTTCAGTGTGAGAACTGTGTGGCTGATCAACTACACCATTCTTTGACCACTCAGCTCATAAATATTCAGCTACACTGTAATCTGATCCATCGCTCCAGGTGTAATCACAGTATAGTATCCAGGAGTGGCGCCACTTTGAATGTCTCACTACCAACAGTGGTGAATTTAGGGACCTTCACAGGAACTACCAGGAAGAAAAGGATCCTTGAAGAATGGTTCCTAAATCAAAACTGGCAGCAGCTATATATCTATAGTGAGTTCCTTTCCAATTAGTGATGCGCTGTTGGGGCAACCTGTTTTACTGTGCTCTGGGAAATAAATCAAGTCACATCGCATAATGGGATTATTAGGCTATTGCACATCATATGGTATGAGTGTCACTATCAGGTGGTCCCAGCCACTACTTAAACCAACCTGAAAGGTGTTATGATGCTCTGTCTCATTGTTTTCTCTGACTGTCAGGTGCTATCCTTGTAAACCCTATACAGGACAGTGTCCTTTATCCTTAAGGCATTCCAAAGCACTTTTAAAATGAAGAGTTAAATTCTGGGAGTGCAGTGGCTGTGGGGAAAATATAGCAGCCATTACAGTACCCATTTTATGGATTGAGGCAGTGTTGGCCAGTGCACCAGAATTAATTCCCTCTAGTTGTTTTGAAAAGAATCCTGGAGTCCCTAACTTCCATGTAGATAACTACTGGAGATGAGTAGAAGAGACCTAGTTTTAAGGACTCGTCTGAAAGATAATGCTTCTAACTGGGCAGCTGAAACTGTTCTCATCCTCATGATATATAGGAGGCCAGCAGGGGGTATTATAAATCTTTTAACACATGGTGTCACCCTGGCCCAGAATCAAGACTGCTGTCAGCTGAGCTGTACTGCTGCATATCTGAGTTAATGTTGTTGAGAAAATGCTTAAGACTATACTGTATCAGCACTTCCAGGTGCTTTTGCTGCTACTGGGAATCCTAATCTTGAAGAAATGTGGAGAAAGAGGAAACCAGCTTGAAAGTCATTCCTTATCTGACAGTAACTTCTTTGAGGAGTGTCTGGTTTTTACAGTAGTATCAGTTAAAGACAATTCATTTTGACTCATTCACTGCTCTGATTCTGATATCTAATAGGTTTGATAGTCCATAGTAGCATTAATGACCGCTGCCAATATTTTGAGGTAATGTAAATGAGATATCTAGGCAGTATACTGGCTAGGCTTTTAATGCCTCACCCTCTATACACAAAAGAGGATTTACATGTAAATTAAGCCTAATTTCAAAATACGTAGGCTGGAAACCTGTTGGGTGGTGACTGTGGCACATTTATACACAACAGTGTAGTGTGTATGTCTGTTTCTATGGTCTAGCTCACCATCTGCTTAAATTGGTGAAGTTCCATGGATTTCAATGGGGCTATGATATTTACAATAGCTGAGGAGATCTGGTCTCAAAACTTTGGCTATGAAAATTGCTTTGGCCTGGCAATGATTGGGTTTCTTTTGAAGCTTAAAGGATAAATTTTTCTGCAATGATTAAAGACAATTGATCAAATGGTGTTGAGAGACCGGTCATTAAGAATTTACCATGGTTTGATATTTTTTTTAGTCTCTAATGTCTCTTTGGGTCCTTCTAGATCAAAAAATTGCTTATTGCTGACCCTTCCAACTTATCATTAGATCTCCTTGAAAGCTATAGAAGGACATTACTGGAGAGTGCCTTTGAGTTCAAGTGGTAGAGGCCTGACTTCTTGGAGCTTAGGTTAAGGATTCTAGTCAAGGGTCTGCAACCAGGTGTGGTCTATCTAGTAATTGTGGTGGTTTGTTCACTGGTAGTAATAGATTCTTTGCAGCATGGCATCCATCTGGGTTTTCCCTTTATGAAAAGAATTACTGAGATTGTAGCATCCATGGTAATAGGTCTAAGGTTCTGTTATAAACCCTATATACAGGAGACTTACACTTCCTGTGAAAAATGATCTTCAGCTGAGAATTATTTTCAGGGTGTTCTAGCACTTCTTTTGAAAGTTTGACAGCAGTTATTCAAACTTACTTTTTAAACATCCAGAACATTTAAAAAAAAAAAAACAAAAAAAACGTTTAGGCTTTAGTCAAAGGGCTTGATTCACTCTGACTATAGCAGGGTTGGCAGACTGGAGGATCTAGCAGTGGAAGCATGCTGCCAAGAAGCCAGAGCTTGGGAGATAGAATGAGCTTGGTATTTTGGGGTTGCTGCAGAAGCCTGGGTCTTGGGGACTGTGTGCTTTCAACCAGAGATCCACAAGTTCTGGTGGTAGAACCCAGTGTGTTCTGTAGGAGCTAAACCCACCTCACAATCCCATTCTATGGATTTTTTTCATATCCCCTCAGGAATTTAATTTAGTAGCTGTAACTCCTCAATCTGTGATCTAATCTTTGGTCTGTCAGTGCTAAATGGGGTAGCAAACTCAATGCTTACAAATTTCAAACTGTTTGCATTCTCTAATAGTCAAATCCAAATTCACGTAAAAAATGCTTACATCTCTTTTCTAAGCTCTACAGCCCAAATTATGCTTTGAAACAAATATATACTCTTTAGAAAAGGTTTGCTTTGCTACATCATCAGTACAATTCTTGGGCCACTTACCCTAGCATGGAGCCAGCAGTAATATTTTCTTTGTAAACAATATGAAGCAATGCTACTGAACCACAGAGATATTGTAACATTAGGGGTGCACTGTAAAAAAGAGCCATTTATCAGCTTTACTCTGTGATTATTAGATCCAATCTGAATTAATCATACTGAATGATTGTAATGAAAACCATAAAACAGTAGTCACTGTGAGGCTACAACAGTTGTAAATAGCTGCTGTTAAATTTACTCCTAAATTTTGTACTGCACTTCCTCTCCCAAAGAAAAATCACAATCCCGCACCAGTAGCAACAAAAAACTCCCTGTTTGGATAAGAGAGTCTCCATCTTACTAAGGCTCTGATCTCTTCAGCGAGCTCTTGCATCATGGTGGTGCCATGAGGTTTGTAGTAAAGCTATCCTATCCTGCCGTAGCATGAAACATACCATTTGTGAGTTCTGTTCATCTTGATACTGCCCAACTGATAAAAAATACAATTGTATCATACCATGGCATCCTTAACAGACAGCTTTGCAAATGGATTTACAAAGACTCACTTAAGATTTTGGATTAAACAGAAAAGGAAGACTTTAAAAAGTGAGATTTAGGCCCTAGTTTTCAAAAGAGGCTCAAGTCCGTCTCCAATTTAACACACATTCTTGTGCTTGCCAATAATTGCAGGCGCATTTGATACCACATTGAGCTCAATTTACCTTATTTGGGAGCAGTTAAGATTATTTGTGTCCATGTATGTTTTGCGCACACACAATAGCCTGGTAAAGAAAGGAGGCAATGACATGTGGCTTGGCAGCACAGTGTAGGCTCCTCAAGGTGGTCATTACCAGCTCTGTTTTGAGTCGGTACTTGTCAGACTGCGCACCCCTTACCGCTGCATTACTCAACTGAACGGTGTCTAGGAGAGCACTCGGGTGAGTTGGGTTCATAATCTGGCTCTAAATATTTATCTACTGCTGTAATTTGGCCTGAGTTTACCTTAATATTTCATTGTTACCTATTTGTTTTCAGCAGACATAGCCTCCAGGTCAGGAAAAGATGAGGAAGTATAGGCAATGCCAAGCATAGGGTTTATGGGCCCCTCTCTGGAACAATGTTTTAGCACCTTCCAGAAATGTAACAATTCCAGTCACGACCATACTGTTATGCATAGGCTATCCAGAGAGTTTTGGACAGGGCCAGTGAGAATTTTGGGGGCAGGGGGTGGGGATTATGCCCCGAATGTGATGGATTCTCATTATATAAAACGTGTGATTGAGGGGAACTCTAATTCCTTCTACCCCTAAACCTCTGCAAAAGTGAAACCCAATTCTTTGTTCCTTTCAGCCCTTGCAATGTGTTTAGGCTTTTCACAAAGAAAATGCCTAGAAACTTATTTTTTTCAAAAAGAAAGAAACCAACATTCTTCATTACTCATTCAGCTTTCCAGGTTGGTAGGGGAGGAAAGAGAGGGGGAGAATGGGTACAATTTTTGCAGGGCTCAAAAGTTAGGACTATGCACAGGTTTAAAAAAAAAAAAAAAAAAAAAAAAAAAAAAAAAAAAAAAAAAATCCACTTCAGAGAGCCTCTGGAATAATGAGAGAGAAGATGAGGAGTGGAAGGGGAGAATAACCAAGTCCAGAGATACCCTCCTCGTCTTCGAATCTCTCTCTTCCTTTTTTTTTCTTTTTTTTTGGGTAATTTTGGTTTTCAAGGTGAATGAGAGTGCACGGCTCAGCTTCTTGGAGTGAGAGGAGCCATGTTGCAGTATTCTGGACTCCTCTTGGCAGGTTAAAAAGCATCATAATTTAACAAGATCATTTTAAAGGAAACTTCAGTAGAAGTGACAGGAAGTGATTAGAGTTTGAATAAGGATTTTAGCAGAAGTAGGGTCCAAGGTATGTATAAATTTTGGCATCTTTGCTGCTGCTTCTCTTTCCATGCTGATGGTTACTTATGCCCAGCACCTCTCTTCTTGCTGGGCATGGCAAACTATTGCTTCTACATCTGGTGCCTGTGACAGATTAGGCCAGCTGGCAGGGAAAATACCTCTTCATGGGATGAATGGCCTTGTCCCCCTGGAGACTGAATGTGCATGCTGCATCTGCTGACCCAGTGAACAACGGGCATTCTGTGACTCTCCTCTCAAGCTTGCAATGCTCCTGGCGTGGAACACTGGGAAGCCTCACCAGGCTCTCCCACATGGCTGCTTTGCCAAGAGCAGTATTGTAAACTCCTCTCTTTGAAGTCTAACAAACTAGGGGCATTTTCAGAATGGGGAAGTGTAGGTATTAAGAGGTCATGTTTCCAGGCCTCGACTGTACAAATATCAAAGGCTACTTTTAAAGTTGCTGATCATCTGTCATACAGTAATGAGATGCACTGTAAACCTAAAACCCTTTGATTTCTTCATTAGTAAGATTATCTGCATGCATGTCAATGTTGTTTTCCTGGCCCTAGCCTTAGGCTTTATACAGCTATTGATTTTGCTGGTTGTTACAACATTAATGCTTATTCAGGTAAAGATATTTGTTGTTTTTCACAACACAGACTTGCTACTCATTAAGGAATACGATGGATTTCTGGGTACTAGTAATAACTACTTTAATTCTAGCAAACACAGTTTCTGACAGGCAGTGGATTAGATATTCACAGTTAGTCCCTAGTTCCATTTTAGCAACTCCTCCTTTTATTCACTACAGCCAGCATTAGTATTCAAAAACAGAAACAAGCTGGGTGAAAGCTACCTAAATATTTATGGAATACTGCAGAGGTCAGAGTAACCAGGGCAGCAAATGAAATTAAAGTTTTACACCATGAAACAAACTGGCTTATCAATCAATCTTTGCCAAGTTGCCCATGCTGCTTGAAGAAAGAGGTTTTCTATGAAGCTACTTTTCATGGATTTCAGCATGAAATTTTTATCCAGAGCTTGACATAAATATCTGCATTTTTCCGAGCAGTTGGGTGGATGGCAAAAGACATTGCATGATAGACAAAGCTAGATGTTGCATTACCTAACACAACACTAATACTTCACACTACAATACCTTTCATCTGAAGATATCAAAGCATTTTACAAACTTTATGATCACAACACCCCTATGAGGTAGAGACCTAAATGGGGAAACTAAGGCACAACGAGGCAGTGGCTTGCTCGCAGTCAGAAAGTCAGTAAGTAGCAGAGTCAGGAATGGAACCTGGGAGCAGAGCAAACTTCAGTCTGGAATGATCGGTTCAGTTCGGATTGTATGCTGAGTTTTGAATAAATGTGGTCTGAATTGTGATTTTGGAGGATTCTGGCACCTAGCAGTCAGCTTCTCTAAATGCTTAGTGACACTCCTTCACTCTCTTATGCAAAATATAATAAATTCTGGGTGGAAATCCCCCTGTTGGTTAAAATGGAGACCTCTGAGCACACATTTTCAATAATCTGAAAAGGCAAGAATTTAGCAGTGCTTTTTTCCCCCCCAGGGATTGGAAAAATAATCAGGTGGAAAAAACTGACGGTTTAGTGCAGGGATGGTGGGGGAAGGGGTGGGAGGGAGAGGAAATGCTACATTTCTCTGTGAAATTTTACAGTTTTGCAGAGGGTGAAATATGTACATTCACACACATTCACCTTTTACTTTGTGAAGAATTGTTTTAAAATGTTGTTTCTCGCAATTAAGAGTGACTATACAATCATGCATAAACGTGCACCGGTTGGAAAACAATAGCTGTATAATTGTGGCTCTAATTAGGTAGGTGTCTGCTTTTTCTCATGTGTTTTAGCTAGAGATGGGTTGAAATAAAGCCCCAGGAATGGAACACACCCAAACTTTATGCTTTTCTCTTAGTGCAGCGTGTAATATTTAATTAAATCAGAACTTTAAAATAATAAAAAGGGAAAATAAAAACAAATAGGGTATTTTACTACAGTGGACTGATAAATGAAAAATTGTATATTGTGTGTATAAGTGTGTACAAAAATGCACGTGTACACAAATATATTAAAACAGTTTGGGATATTCAGGTCCTTGAGGTGTTAGGCTAAATCAATGGGCAAGTTAGGCCAAGACATGAAAGAACAATTGTACATCCCTCCAATTACAATCACTGTAGTAACATTTGTGTTACCTAGGTACTGACTCTTTTCACAGGGTCTATATGCTTATATAGGAAAACTTATATATAACCCACCCTGTTGTCTCACACTTTAAGGCCCAACATTTTAAATCTTCACAAAACTGGCTTTTTTTTTGTGATGGCTGCTTTAAGATGGTTTTAATTACCCAAAGGGGACTCCTAGAAAGCTCTCTGCTTTGAGGAAGAGACATTCTGATGTCTGGTAGGGAAGTGAGAGTACTAGCATTAGTATTTATTGCAAATATTTATGTGCATAGGTAATTGTATTTTTGCTAAATTCATGAGAAGATCTGCTTTACTGAATTGTTCTGGCCTCACACTGTGTCCTAAGAGGGGAAGAATGCCTGTGAAAAGCACACATAGATATTTGCATTTTCATTATTTGGGACCAATGTTTTCAGATACCCATGGATGGATTTCAGAGCCTGTATCTCTATAGAAGTAATTTAACCTTCAGATATGCTGAGCATCAGCAGTCACCACTGAATCAATTGGAGCTGCAGGCTCAGCACTTCCAAATTTCAGATCACGGGAATTTCAGCAAGTACCATTGAGTCAGTGTGCTTGGTTGGATTGGAGTCTTCCAACGCCCCTTGAAATTAATGGGAGTCTTTCTACTAACTTCAGTGGGTTTTGAATCAGGCCCTAAATAGGGAGGAGATGCCTATTGTTAGGCATTCAGATTTTGGCCTCGCTTCTGCATGAACTTGAATACGTGGCTGTGTCATCTAGTCAGTAGAGAGAAGTTCCGATACTTGGGAGCACCATTCTACTTCCTCTGGCTCCTTAATACTGGATTGCAGAAATTCCAACATTTTCACCCACCTGGGGAGGCCCCCAGCTATTTTAGCATTCACAGACACTCATTTAAACATTAGCCTTTCTTCTTAAATTGTATGATCTTTTCCCTACTGACATAGAAAAAGTGTGCTGTTACAAAATCTGCCTGAAATATTCCTTCTGTTAATCTATGAAAAAATGTTTGAAGATATTTATCACTAGAGATCATTATTAATAATTTTTTTAAAATCAAGGGATGAGCTTAGTGTGCCGCCTTTAACTTTTGGACTCCCTGAAATATCTAACATTATATTCCTTTGTTATTGCATCACCTAAGAAGGAAAAGCCTCCTGAAGTTAATTGCTATTTAATTTGTTATATGAATTGGTTTATTTTCCCTGTGAAAACTGAGTTACTTCAGAGCTTCCTCCCTTTTAGTCTTAATTTAATCACTACAATACTGCATCGCTCTTCTAGCCAAGACAACACATCCCTGCCTATGGCATCAGTGAAATACTTCATTGAAAAGAATAGGCTGTGGTGTAATTTTAACCAGAATGGCTACCTAGTATCTTCATAACTATCCTAGGCCTTTGAGAGGTGTAAAGAAATGTTGCACAAAGAGCAATGTAAAAATGAGTTTCATGTCTTTGGGCACTTGAGGCAGTAAGCCTAAATCCAGACAAGTTTGATAAAAGAATGATTTCCATAAAGGTTGATGGGGAGTTTACTGTACTTTAGCTAACTGTTTTTTGCCAGCTGAAATCTTTGCCTGATACTACAGTTATAGTTAGTCTGTGTATATTATTTTTTCACTTCATTTCTGAATACAAAAAAATTAATGGGACTGAATTTGAAAACCCGTTAGAATTTAAAGAGGAAAATATTTTTAGATGTTTAAAATGTATAATTAGCTCTGAGTCTATAGACCTCCCCCCACCACCTACACATAGTTCATTTGCCAGTATTATGTAATATTGTCCCTGTTTGTGGATTAGCAGTAGTTTTGACCACTCACTTATGCTGTCCGTGGCCACCCCTTCCAAGTGACAGGCTAGCACCTGCACTTCTCTCAGGGTGGAATCCCATGACTCAGCCCACTCTGATTGTTGACCACACTGGTACAACATCCCTTTCAACAGTGCGTCCTCAGCGTTTCCAGCTGGGTTTTGGCCTCTGCTATAGATTTCGCTTCAGGACCCTGTGACCAGTAGATATAATGCAGTAACACAGAACAGCATCTTCAGAACAAAATATTATTTATTTATCCATAGGAACATAATGGAGAGAAACCTGGTAAAACAACAAAAGGCCTCTGTGCATATTCTTTTACCTAAACCTTAGCCTTTCCTTGCAAGTTCAGGTAAGTCCTCCTTGTCTCAGGCCCTCCTCACCCACCAGTGTTGTGGCTGGGCAAGACAGCATTCAGCCTCTTTCTCTGTCTCACCCTGACTCTCAGACAGGGTGTCTCCCCCTCTGAGTTTACAGGCAGTCTTTTTTTTTTTTATCCTTTTAAAAGTTTCTTTGTCTGTCCTGGAACCCCTGAAGCTGGTCAATCCAGTTTCGTGCATCTGACCAGGTAGACTCCCAGCAATAGATTCACTGTTGGAAATGTGTTAAAAACACCCAGGATTGAGTTGACTTTGCCCTCATGTAGCAAATAGCATGAGAGCAATCATATTGACACAGGCACACGCTATTTATAAATATAATAGACATCTCCTACACTCTTTGTAACGATTTAATGTTAATATTGGACCACACATTAACTTTAAAGAGAGATGTCAATCTTAACGCCAAGCAGACTCTGTGTGTTGTCTTTTATTAAGGAGTTTGAAAAGAATTTTGATTCAGCGTGCACTAGGCTGGTCTTGTGAATAAGGTATTGGATTGGGGATTTAGGAGACCTGGGTTCAGTTCCCTGCTCCGCCACAGACTGGCGGTGTGCTTTAGGCTAAAGCACTTATTCTATAGTCTGTGCCTCATTTCTCTATCTTTAAAATGAGGATAATAGTTCCTTTCTCCCATTCTTTGCCTGTCTTGTCTATTTAGATTGCAAGCTATGCAGGGCAGGGGAGACTGGCTCTTACTAAGTTGGTGTACTGTGTTTCCTGGTATGGGACCCTGGTCTTGGTTAGGTCCTCTAGCCACTCTTTCAATATAATAATTGTGTACAATTTCAGCCTTCTAACAAAAAAGCCTTATAGACTGAAATGGTCCTCTGTTGTGGAGGAAGAGTGGTACTGATTCAATTAACCTGATATGCAACTATAACTATATGAGGAAGCCAAGCCATGGTAAAATATGAGTGAATAGGAGTGTGCCTCAATCAACTCGTATTTCAGAAATAATAGTATGTGTACAGGCGGCAGGTGCAGGATATGCCCTGACAAAGTAGGTGGCTGGGGGTGGTGGTGAGAGAGTGCAACTCTATTTAATGTCTTTGAAAGATGCTGTCCACTTCCTCTCCATTGGCCCTGCACCAGTGGAAAACTTGAGGAAAAAGCTCAGTACAGAGAAGACCTTAGGATAAAATTTAGCCTTTAAGTCTTGAAGAGTTTTGATATTAAGCAAAATATATTCGCATACAATGGCCAGTCAAGCCTCTTTTGTCTTTGCTAGAGACTGAAACCTAGAGTTCAAAAATCTTCTTATGTGCTAGTTATTTCCAATCTGCAAATAGGCAGTCTGTGTGTGAACAACATGTGCTCAGCTAAGATTTTAGGTATTCTTCCCTCTGCAAGGTAGTTGAAAAGTGGGGGGTATTGCTGCATTGGGCAGCCCTAAAGGTGTGTAGTTGTCCTGTCTTGTTCTCTCTGCATTACATTTCCATGATGGCTGATTTCCATTGGTTTACTGAAAGAAAAGTGGCTAGAGGTATCACCTCCTGGGATGAGCTTTGCATTTGGTGTTGAATTCAAGCATGATGCTTTATGCCACAGGATATTAGACTGTAAAATGGAACAGTACTTGCCAAATATTGGGATTTTATGGGGACTTGGCAAGTTGTTAGTAGAGAATTTTATTAATCATATGTCTGCAGCCTGGTTTTCAGGGACCATTGAGTCTGGCTTGTTTGATTTTTTTTTGAGTTTCTCCTTCACTAAGTTGTTTCAGCATAACATGATGGCAAATGCCTGTTCAATGACAAAAAATATTATTTGAGGAACAGGACATTTAAACAAGCCATGGTTTTCTACTAAAATGTAGCTACAGGGGATTGGTAATGGGATACAAATCCTTTTCTACCCGAGGTCATTACTTTGAAACTGCCTAGATCAGTCAAGTTGTAGTAATTGGCCTATGAGAAATGAGCTTGGGATTTCAGCCTGCTTCCAGTTAGACAGGTGTCTATGTTACAAAACTGCTTTCGTAGCATCCTTTATTGGCAGTGTCAACAAAGGAGCTGAAACTGAATAGGAATGGCAATGGAATTATTGTCTTACTAAAACTGGATAAATGCATAATGAAGAATTCATTCAACAAGTTTCAACTCACTTTGTCTGTGAAGTGTGCATGAACAGATAACAAATGTATTACTTCATATTATTGCAAATTAATTTCATATTCAGAATAATTATTATAAATACTAATCTTTAATCACAAATTGAGGAAAGTGACATTTTCCCCTAAATAAAAGCAATACTGCTCTATAGGACTATGTAGAGATGTTGAGTAGACTACATCAGAACCAGAGTCTTCGCTCTAGCTCTGTTATGGCCCCATTCTGCAAACTGCCACATCAATGGGACTGTAGATTTTCTGTGGATCCTGAGGAAACTAAAGCTGAGAGCTGGGCTATGTTATGCCCCAATTTGGCTTCAGAGATTTAATAGTTGTTCCAACAATTTCAGAGTGAGTATCAGGATGGGAATGTGTGTGTCAACCAGGGAAGTTTTAACTGAAACTCTTGCTTTAGCTGAATTTTTTGTTTGTTTGTTTCAGCTCTTCAACTCGTGATGTATGTTGTTCAGCTGTGGCCATCCTTGCGGAACTTTGCTTTGAACAAAAATACAGGTGTGCAGCCAGAATGTCCTAAATTTAGGATAGGTTACAGAATGGTGGCTGGCTGTGACAACTGGCCAAGGAATGCTGAAGGGATGTGTAAAAGGAAGGAAGTGCAAATTGGAGGTAGTTGTTTCCAATTGTATACCATACTGATTAAAAGTTAGAGGTGGACCTGACCCAAATATCCGAGGCCTTTTGAGAAGTTCCGATATGGATTTAAACTTCTGCAGATTGGACCCATCTTCTTAATAAGTTTGACAACTGTGGGTAGGATAGTGTTGTATTTAAAGTGTGGGGCTATGAATTGGGAGACGAATTTTATTCTCAGCTTAGCCTAGGTAACACAGTTTAGCCTTTGGTAACTCCTCTTTAGCTCTCTGGGTTAACTCTCGGTCCGCTGACATCCATGACACAACTCCCAATGACTTCAATGGGGACAGGATTTCATCCTCTCTTTTTCCCATCTGTAAAAATTGAGATTATAATTGCCTGTCTCACGAGGGTGTTCTCAGAACTAATCTGTTCCTGTTTCTAAATGCTTTGAGATCTTCAGATGGAAAGAGCTGTGGAAATGCAAAGTCTGAGACAGTTAAAGCTAGACTGGTGAAAATAATGCCAAATACAATGTAGAAAAATCCTGCACTGGGAAAGAGGCAATGAATTAGATAACTTAAAGAATCCTTTCTATCTCTAATTTCTATTCCTTTACTTTCACATTCCTTCATCATGCACTGATCTTGGCCTCTTTTATGGTAGTTTGGGAACATTGATCTGCAGCTATTTCTTCAGAAGAAGAAAAACACTGAATCATTTGTCTCTGAAGAACAAAATTTTATGTAAGGAACTAAATGCATTTTGCATTTACTTGTAAGTCAAAAATATGGAAGGTCAAATTTTGGGCAGCCCAATTTTGAGAGTTTCTCTTTGTAAAACAGAATCAAATGATGGGTAACACTATACAAAGTGTGAGTAATTACTGTGTTCTGCAACTATTCAAGACCTAATTCATTCAATATTCTTCTCTATTTCCATACCTGCATATGGTGACAAACCCTCACTAAATGTTAGCTCATGCTTACACAGGAGCCATCCAATGATTGTATTAAATCTGGCCCTAATTAAGCAGGACATAACATGGGGCTAGACTGGTTTTTAAACCACAGTGTGCATTGTGAGTGACAATGACCAGGCAGCTGCACTCTAATGGCAGCTTCTCTCAGCATTGTGCCTGAGGTTGCTACACCATCTCATGGGAGCACTGAGGGAGGATCAGTATCCTCTCTTAAACTCCTCTACTCCTTTGACAGAGTGTTTTGCATGTGTTCTTCTGGTGCTGGCCTGGCTCCGTTCATAACTATGGCCTCATCCTCAGTGTTGTTTCTCATCATGCTGTCAGCACTACAGTTCCATCCAGTCCTTGAGTGCTGGGATTGAAAGTAACTAGATTGGGCCTGGCAGGGTCATGAAGGATTTATGCTCTTTTCTCCCTATTCGTGTGCATCTGTGCAGGTCTAAACTCATTCTAGCCCATAGTAATCTTTATGTGGGTAAATTGTATTTACAAGCAAGATTTCACAGTTTGAGTGGACATTTTCAGACTTGTGCCTCTCCTTCACGCTTTGGTACCATGTCCATTCAGTATTTGGCAGTCTGACACAGAGGGGATACCCTACATTGTACCCTTGTGTACAGTCTCCTTGTCTTGTCCTGGATAAGAATGGTTTTGTTATGCATGAGGCAGGGTCTGTGATTCAAAGACTCTATGTATCTCACTAATGGGGTTAGATGGTTGTATTCATAATGTATAGAATGTATTTAGATTACCATGTTTTCAAAAGATCCTCTAAAAGGATACATCCTTAGGTATGATACAGCCGAAGGCTGATAGCCTGTAATAGCATGATTTACAAGACAAAGACATAGAGCAGAATCAACCTGTCTGCCCACTTCACTACCTCCAAATAAAAATCAGGAACTATATACCCCAATGAGGGCATTGCCAGAATCCCAATCACAGATTATTCAAGTGTGATGATTCCATTCTGTCTCTGCCCACTTTGTTTTATTCTCCACATGCAGGGATGCCCATTTAGAATACCACTCCTATGTAAGTCAAAGGCACCCGTGGCTCCCTCAGCAGAACACAAGGCTTAATTTTTGAACCTCTCTCTTTTGAATGCACTAGTGTCTGGCAATTGCTTTTTCAAGGGGGTAAAGTGACTGCAGCAATTCTGTGTGCAAATGGATGCAGAACTCTAGGTGAAATTGCCTCTCCCTTCTTTTTCACTGAGAGCCTCTCTCCAATTCCATATACTGCTTGAAGCCTGAACTTCCTTATGTGGGGAAAGGTGGCAGCTGCTTCCTATAGGACAAGGAATCTGTCTTTTAAGGGAACATTGTGCTAGTTGCTGTCCAGCTAGTTTGGAAGTTTTTGTAGCAGAGAAGGAATTGGTTGGTGGAAGAGTTTTCTTTTCAGGGAGCAGAGGATCATTTTCTGGCTAAGTTGCTTTACAGTGTCTCTAATTTGAAATGGGGGCTACAAAGGCATGACATGAGAGATTGCATTCTAATTACTTATTTGTTACACAGGTGCCTCAAAGTATTTAATGGACTCTTCACTGGAAAGACGAGAACTTCCATCAGAGGGTCTGTTTTCCCCCTTAAATGCCCATAACTCTCACTAATGTTAACTTGTAGTTGCATATATTTATTGACTCAGTCCTGAAATGGGGCTTGCTTATTGGCTTACTTATGCTAAGAAAGGAGCTTTAATGATTTTAACTTAATTTCAGCAAGCTCCTCTAACTAATTTCATTTCTACATTTTAATTAAATCATAAATCAGATTTATCACTATTAACTTTGATACTTTTACTATCATACAGTAAATCAGAGTTGCCATGATCTCTTAGATGCTGAAATGTCATGGCCTGCCTGTAATTTCACTCATTTAATAGCAATGACATCCATAAATAAATGCATCTTATGAAGCTGTCTGTTACAAAATAGTTTCATCATCGGGTAAAAATTTAACATAAAGTGCTGCTTGTTTTTTTGGTAATTGAAAGATGTGGTTTTTAATCAGTTTATATGGGAAAGTCTTATTAGTAAAGATTGTCAGGGATTAAAGAAGCAGAGCAGAAGGGATTGCAATTTTATTAGTGAAGCATCTTTTTTTCCATTAAAAGACTTCTTTACATTTTTACCGAATGCACATGGAGACCTCTAGATATATGGTGACAGGAGGAACAAACAGTAGCCACAGTCCTATGCAGCACTGTACAATTGTTATACTTTTTTCATGTTGCTTCTGATTACATTACATATTACTTGATTACATCACTTCCTATTATGTAACCCAAAGTCCCAACAATTAGAGGGGGCAGGGAAATCGGTCATCTGATAACACATGACTGAAAGAGTTCAGCCACCCAAATATTTTTCAGAGTAACTATGGATGGGAGGGCAGTCAGTGATGCAGCTTTAACAGCCTTTGCAGCTGCAGCACTAGAGTTTTTCAATCTCAGGGCGAAATTACAATCATTTGGTAAATATCATTTGCAAATTAGCTCTTTTAAAACTCAATCTTCACAGCAAGTATCAGCCACATTTGAATATGGAGAGTAAAAAGATTTAGATAGTAGTTTGGTATTTTTTTGAAATTACATTTTGAAAACATACCTTATGTACTAAGGTGCTATTTCACAATCGGTGAAATCGATGTGATAATCCAAGTGACTCTCAATTGCCTTTCATTGAAGTACCCAGAAGCACTATATTTCTACTATATCTCTGACAGTCCTTGTCATTATTTATACAGTTACTTAGGTATGCGTGGTGCTTTTCAGGAGAATAATAGGCAGGGTCCTGATACTTAAAAGCCCCACAATTTCAGGGCCCAGTTCTGTGCACGCTTACTCATGCCAGTAATTCTTTCTCATGCAGTCCTTACTTTCATGAGTAAACTCTACTGGCATAAGGGCAGGTTTGCAGGATCCTTACACATGTCATAAGGCTAGCTGACAATGTTCAAGCGGGCACCAAGATTTACACCAAGTACAAGTTGCTTGTTTTTGACATGTATGCATTACAGTAATTCCACATAATTTTTATTTCTAAACCGTACTTGTGTAAATGTCTCTAGCTAAGCCAGTACAAAGATAGATTTTATGTATATTGCACCCATCATTATCTGCACTACCCCCAAGCAATATTGATCCATTATCAAACCCCCTCCATTGTCTATCACTGCTTCCCATCTGATAAAGTTAGCACCCTCCAGCCTTGTATGTAAAGTCAAAGCTAATGAATACATCTTGCAGTGCTTCCTAAAAAACACCTAACTTGTGCTCTGGCTTCCACTAAGAGGCAATGAATTCCAGGCAACAGGGACTTTAATGGAGACCATCTATGTACCCACTAGCAGGACTTCAAGCCTATGGGCAGACGAGAGCATTCCAAGAAGTTCTATGAGGGGGAAGGGAGAGTGATAGTTTCTGAGATAGCCAAGGTCCTAAATTTATTCAATATTTTTTTTCTTAAATGGAAGACTTTCTGAATGCTACTTGGTGATCAGAACTTGGTCACTTTCTCCATGGTCTGGCAGGGGTTTAGCATGCTACGGAGTTATGGCATTTAGATTTCAGTGTGTGGTGGGAGTGAGGTCAGTGGGTAATGAAGCACCTTGTGTTGCTTGGTCGACTTTTCTGAATCTAATCCAAGAGTAATTTGTGGCCCAGTTTACCAGCCACTCAATGCATGGAATTACTGTTGGAGTTTAATTTAGTGGCATAAATAGGCCTGGTGTTGGGGTTTGCTGGGAGTCAAGACCTGTCTTCCTTGATTAGAAGGACAGGCCCTTCTGATTAGGGGAATTAAGAGGAAAAACTCTGGTTTCTAGTGCTTTCCCACCACAAATAGAAGATCTGTCTTCTGCTTTATTTCTGACTGTTAATACCTTGAAATGTCTAGAGAGCCTTAAAATACAACTTGCACAAAGCTGTTTTCAGCTATGCACAATTTGATGTGGCTGAGAAGCTGTATAAAAGCTGGCTTCTGCTAGGAAGTGGGTGAATTTAGAGTAGTTGGCACATAAAATAAATACCTATTGAGAAGCACTTTAGATTTAATCATAAAAAAAAAAAAAAAAAAAAAGGCCCGATGCCCACAAATCTCAGGGGGAGTTTTCACTGACATTTTTTCTCAAGGTCAAACAGTAAAAGTATATAAAATCTTCTACATCAGTGAAATAAGGTTTAAGGAGGACAAGGCAACGTATTGGCCATCTAATCACATTATAGATTCATAGGTATCGTCAAAGCCATCAATACAGGGTCCCACAGATTTCAGTTTTTGTTGTTGATGTTGAACTGTTTTCAACCGCCTATTAAGGGAGTCTTTGTTGATAAAGTCAAAATGAGATGTTTTGACATTGATTGATTGATTTTCATTTGGACTGTTATAATCATTAAAATATATATTTTTATATTTGATATTATGTATAACTTTTAATATTTGCTGTAATGTTTTAACATTTGTAAAGCAAAACATTTTAATGGCTCTGATTTTTTAAAAAAAATTTATTCTGTGGAAACTTCTAAACTGGTTTTTTTATTCAGATTTTTAAATGAAAACACATTTTGAAATTGTCAGAATTTCTCTTGGACTGGAAGTTCCATTCTCTGACCAACTCCATTTCATGAAAGGCTAACAGTATGTTAGGAGCTATTAAGAAAGGGATAGAAAATAAGATATAATGCCACTATTTAAATTTGTGGTATTGTGTCCAGTTCTGGTTGCCCCATCTCTAAAAAGAATATAGTGAAACTGGAGAAGGTTCAGAGATGGACAGTGAAGGTGATCTAAGATATGGAAGCCATTCCATATAAGGGAAACTAAAAAGATTAGGATTGTTCAGTTTGGAAATCAGATCACTAAGAGGCGATATGAAAATTCTATAAAATCATAAATGATGTAGAGAAAGTGAATAGAGTGGTGTTTATCCTTTCACACAATAAAAAAAAACAAAAAAACCCAGGGGTAACTTGATGATTAATTGGCGGCAGGTTTAATACTAGCAAGAGGAAGTATTTTTTCACTCTACATACAACTAACCTTTGCAATTCATTGCCATGTGATATTGTGATGGCCCAAAGTATAACTGGGTTCAAAAGAGAACTGGATAAGTTCATGTAGGATCAGTCCATTGATGGCTATTGGCCGAGATGGTCAGGAAGGCAGCACCATCCGAAACTTTTGACTACCAAAAGCCAGAAATGGAAGATGGGTGGATCACCCCGTAATTGCCTAGTTCTGTGTATGGGCTATTGGAGCCTGGATACAGGGCAAGATGGACCACGGTTTGACCCAGCATGGCAGCTCTTGTTTTGTGACTTGTGTATTGTCTGAAACTATAAAATGCAGAGGACCATGAAAATGAAGAGGGAGGAAGAATAATTCCAATTTAAAAAAATAATTGAACCAGCATTTTCAAGAAAGGTTTGATTTGGATTTTCATTGAAGATTTGGGTGGGGTTATAGCTTCAAGCATAACTCACCTACCCCTCTGCCCCCCAGCCTACATAGATTTAAGCCTAATCAATTTTTTTTGTGTGCAAGCATTAGAAGTTTAGGTGTGATAATCCAAAACAAATATCTGGGTGAGAGATTGAATTGGACTGAACTTCTTTTTAGAATGACTTTTAAATCTAGCAGTAGGAGAAAGCTGGTCATATCACTTCTGCTTTCTGATTAAAATGTTTAATTTTTTTGTTGTCTCACTAGATCTCTTGTCCTAAGGCAATTTGGTGTTTTATCATCTATTGCAAATATTTGTTGCAAACAACAACTGAAATATCACTATACTGTTTCGCACTGTTAATAACATAATAGTTTCTCAAATTTGGAGTTCCCATGAATTGCAGTTTGAGATAATTACATTAGTGAGATGTAGAGAAGTTCATTCTGTAAAATGCTTTGACAAAGCAGAACTGAAGTTCTGTTATCCACAGGACTTGGCCATTGCTATATCCAGTAATAAGTCCTAATATTGACCTCGTAGGACCACTTCTGTGAGTGAAGCTCAGACTTCAGGGACATCGATTCTTTACCTTCTCTTTTAAGATTGTCACCGTTAATGTCTCTCTTTTGTGATGTACATGTAACTGGTCTAAGACAACCAATTCATTTCACATAGGTTGCTGAATGGCCATCCTATGGTAACTGCTGGCTCCAACTGACTGGTGCCTGACTCCATCTAGTTATGGTTCTGGTGAATTTGTGTATATCCTTTTACCACAGCTTTCAACTGTTCTCTCAAAATGGCAGTTTTTCTATGTATAGTTTGAGAGAGACCTCTCTGTAGGGAATATTCTTTAATGGAGAATATCTTGACTTTCTTGACAGTCTCTATTTTCAAACGTCTCCCTTTTGCTGTCAGTCGATTATATCCAGTTATCAGACTCCCCTTGTCAAAGTTGAAGCAGATGTATGTGTGACCCCAGTCTCAAGTTCAGGCAAGACACAAACCATGAAGCTCTTTGTTTCCAGATGGCAGATACAAAAGATGATATAAAAGGGCAAGAGGACACACACAGGTTAGCCTAACAAACACAGAACTAATGAATGAATAGCTTCATTAAGCTTCACATCATTAAGGAGACCACAACATATTTGTAACATGTAACATCATCAACACATGCAGTATACATGTTGTTTAAAGTCATGAGCAATGTTTTATCTGAAGAACCCATGTCCTTCACTTGCTAAGGTTCACCCTGTCACATTTGGGAAGGATGGACAGATTTCTCTTTCTGGAAATAACTTTTGATGAGTAAGCACTTTAAAAATTGATATTAATGTGACGCAGCAATTCCTCTGCCTTGAGTTTGGAATTTAGCCCCTTTGGAATCTGAGGATTTCTGCTTAGTACCATAGCTGTGTGCATCAGTAGTGACCAGACTGTGTACACAATTTTCCATGACATTGCAAAAGGCTCCTTGTTGGCTGATTCCTGAAAGCCATCTGTGTCCAGAGCTCTCAAAAACATGGCAAAATGATTTACTTTATTAAGCTAGTTGACATTATTGTGACAGCAAATCATGATTTTAAAGTATGGGCTTGGATTGGATGCTGGGTGAACTATGTTCAGTTTACTGAAGAGAACAGGTATATGAATGACCTTAAACTTAGATTTTTAAGTTAGGATCGGAAATGAGTCAATTTCCTATCAGGTTTGTTCTAGTTGGGAGATACTGGGGTAAGAAAGGGGAAAGATACTTCTAAATTAAAAATATATTCTGAAATTTTAAACTATATTAGCAGTTTTTCTAGAGAAAACAGTCTTCCTCTGCCTCCGATCTAGACATTGGATTTTACAGAACCAAAAATTCATGAGCTGTTGTCGTGAAATAGTGGAAATCTAGTGAGCTGCCATTGTGTGATTTTTGCAAGCTAAGAAGCAGAAAATATGCCTCTTTCTGTTGGAATATAGGAAGAATTCATAGAACCCAACATCCAAAGGTTTGACTTTCTAACCCCTCTCCCTGAAATTTGAATAGTTTTGGATTAGTACTTCTAGGTTTGACCCATCTCTGGTTTTTACTATCCTAAAACATTTAAAACCCATTACACTGGTTACATGGTAGGGCCTAACATGATCCAAAGCACTTCCAAGACAGCTATTTCCTTTTCATCTTCAGTCTTCTTAGGCATATCAGACACTCAGAGAAGCCAGTCCATGGCAACAGTAACTTGAGAACAAGGTTGAGGTAAAAGAATCTATTTTCCTTCCCTTTAAAAGCAAGTGTATTTTTGCTAATCTACGTATTTGCTCATGTTACAATACTTAATAATATAATAAGGGCCCTAGTTTGCAGTGTTGTACCCAACAGCTTGCACACACATTTTATAATTAAAAAAGAGAGGCAGAAGAACCTTTCATTGTAACTTTCTTAGGTTTAAGGCTATGTTGAGATTTCCATTATTACCCTCTGTTTTCACATACTGTCTGAATATTTCTGTTTTGACTGAAATTTCCTATGCTTACCCTCAGCCCAAAGTTGATTTTGCTTTTTAGTTTCAACAAAATCCATTCATCCATTTTTGAGTTACGCAAGGGTGAATGTAAGGGGAGTAATAGCCCTTTAAGAGAGAGGAAGGCGGTATCTCAGGCTTTGTTGTCCTGTTCCAGGGGTGGTTCTGCAGTCACAGACACAAGTAACAAAGGAAACATCCACTGGGGGAGAGGAAATGCTCCCAGGATGGCAGTTTGTGGTTTGAGAGATTGCCCAGGCTGCTAACTCTTAAGGCCTTGAATCAGTCTTGGAGTGTGAGCAGGACAAGTCTCCCCTCTCTCCCAGTCAGTCAGGAAGAATCCGAGTAGTGCCCAAGCTGCCGGGATGTGTCCTTCAATGTGTTCCCAAAACCATATATTTTTTGAACTTCAGATTTGTGGGAATTTTGAAATAGCAACATTTCCATGAACTGGAAATTCTTTGTTTTGGCCAGCTCTAGGAATTCCATCGTTGGACAGTGACATCTAGCATACTTTTGGACACTGCTTTATTATCAAAGCAAACAAAGAAATAAACAAAGCCCATCTCTACTTAAAACAATCTCTCCTTCTTTATTCTGAGACCACTAGATCTTCCAGTACCTTCAGAAGTAAGGGTTTCCCCGTCCCATTTCTGTTATGATCCACATAAACTGCAAGGGAAAATCAACCTGTTTTATTTTTGGTGCTCCTTAAAGTAAGTATTGCATTGCATATCAGACTAACAAGCATACTTCCTAAGGAGGGCAGATGCCAAAGTAATAGAAATAAGTCCTCTCAGCATTGACACAGTGATTTGCATCATCTTCTTCTGCTGTTTTGAGCAAGTAATGTGTCTACTGTAAACATAACTTTTCTTTGTAGCCATCAGTGATGCATGTTTCCCCTCTCTTTAAATTTACCAGTCCTTCAATCTGATTACATACAATGAAATATAATTTATTGGTCTATCTACACTTAGGAGGTTTGTATTAGAATAGTGAATATTTAAATTATTTTTGTTAACCTCTTCCTGCTTGCTCCATCACACTGAAGGCCATGTGCATTCTACACAGTGCTTATTCCTTTTTAGATACCCTTTGAAAGGCTGGTTAATGGTCGACACTGATTTATTATAATGTATTTTATTCTATATTATATAAAATAACCTATTTTACATTATGGGCATAGGAAGCAGGTTCACTCCTTCATATCTTTTGGAATCCAAATGCCCAGTAGTAAAAAGACAAGGAAGTGTTGCATGGCAGACTACTGCATGCTGAGGAGCATTGTGAAAGATTTGATGGGACCCAGGGCTGGAATAGTAAGTGGTGACACAGCTCTGAATTCAGGTGCACTGGCAAAACTGTGAGAGTGTTCACGTGCAGCACACTGTAACCAATACCGCTATTCTCCTACTCTTGGTTTACATAAGACAGACACACACAACCCACCCCAAAAGTAGTTAAATGCTGACACAGATAGATATATAATCCTTATAATTTCTATTTGCTGACTGGATAGATCTTGCCGAGGTGATCTTTTCTGCTTTGTACTAGTCATGTTTGTCACATTTAATGTACTTTACACAAGGAACACACAACATAAGTAGGCTATAATTCTTGCAACTCTTATTTTGTATTCAATTTTCAAGTTAGTTGAAGACTAAATGGGCTATGCCAACAAAACGAGGGCCTTGAACTGGAAAATAAAACATTCCAGCTCTAAAAGGCAAAGTATGGGGAAAAGTTTTTAAAGTGATACATTTGCCTAAGATATATTTAATGGTAACTTTCATCATTTAAACAGAATATAAAGCAACTGTCTCAGGTACAAATCCTACAGTATCCAAGTTTTCCCTCTTCAACCATGAGAATAATGCCAAGTCTATGTGGTATCTTTTGTTTTTGTTTTATTTATCTTATGTGCTCTGACAACTTAGGTAATGTGAATAGGTGTTTTAGAAATAGAAGAAACAAAATTACACACTTGAGATGGGTTGGAGTGTTTCCAGTTAAGAAGTGTTTTTCAGGTGTGGATCTTGCCACAGTCAATTAAGACCCTTCTGGAATGTTATTGGCAAGTTTATTTGCAGCCCCAGTACTTCATGCGAGCAGGAATGTACAGTAATCTACTTTCTACACTGGCAGTGTTGAGGCAGCCTGGCTGGCAGTGGAGTCAAATTTCAGTGTTAGTAATCTATTGTTTGTTACACAAGACACACTGACATAATGAATCTACCCCCAATACCCATGTTGTTTAGCACCTGATTATATGAATGGTCCTATTGATTTGAGTGCCCCATCAGTGAAATAATAATCATCATGAGTACGTAAGAATGACCATAATGGGTCAGACCAATTGTCCATCTAGCCCAGTATCCTGGCCAATGCCAGATGATTCAGATGGAATGAACAGAACATGGCAAATATTGACTGATCCCTGTTGTCCAGGCCCAGCTTCTGGCAGTAAGAGGCTTCAGGACACTCAAGCATGGGGCCGTGTCCCTGACCAGCATGGCTAATAGCCATTGATGAACCTACTGTCCATGAATTTATCTAATTCCTTTTTGAATCCAGTTTTACTTTTGGCCTTGACAGCATCACCTGCAATGAGTTCCACAGGTTCACTGTGCTTTGTGTGAAGTACTTCCTTTTTTTTGTGTTAAACCTGCTGCCTATTCATTTCATAAGGTGATCCATACTTCTTGTGTTCTGTGAAGGGGTAAATAAATCTTCCTTATTCACTTTCTCCATGCCATTCATGATTTTATAGACCTCTTTCATATCCCTCCTTGTCTCTTCTCTAAGCTGAACAGTCCCAGACTCTTTAATCTCTCCTCGTATGGAAGCTGTTCCATACCGATAATTATTTTTATGGCCCTTTTCAGTACCTTTTCCAATTTTTATTTTATATATAAAATAAATGTGGGGGTGGGGAGGAGGACAACCAGAATTA
Organism: Emydura macquarii macquarii; assembly: GCF_026122565.2. NCBI lineage: Eukaryota > Metazoa > Chordata > Testudines > Chelidae > Emydura > Emydura macquarii. Next base: position 4,416,245 of record NW_027131527.1, read on the forward strand.
CACGTAGTATTCAAGATGTGGGCACACCATGGATTGATTTAGTGGTATTATAATATTTTCTGTTGTATTATTTATCCCTTCCCTAATGGTTCCTAAAAATTCATTAACTTTTTTTGACTGCCACTGCACATTGAGCAGATATTTTTGGAGGACTATCCACAATGACTCTAAGATCTTTTTTGAGCCATAACAGCTACTTTAGAATTCATCATTTCATATGTATAGTTGGGATTGTGTGTTCCAATGTACTGCCTTTGAGTAAGGGCAGCAGAATCTGTCTCACTAAAGAATCTCCAGGCACTTTGCAGTCAGTGGGCCATGTTCACTGAAGTTGCCATAAAGAGGAATAAGTCACAACTCTCCCCACCCTAGTGGGGGCTCACCCAAAGGGAGGGCAAATGATTTTTCATCAGGAATGTGGTAGGTTTAATTTCTGCCCAACGTTCACATTTTCTTTCTTAGCAGAAACTGCAGAAGGGAAGCATTTTGTCAGGTGATACACCAGGAGAAACTTTTGTAATCCTGAGGTGAATCTGACCCATTGTGTATTGCTTATATTAAATCTATAGTAAATCAAAGATTAACAAAACTTTTAAGAGAGTTTTGCCCATGTTTTTCTTTTAATGCTTCAGAAAGAAGCAGCTGACAAGTGAGGAGAGTGCAGTTGCCCTGCAGCAGGATGTGCTGGGCGTGTGTCAGCATGAACTTCTGATTCATGAACATGGTGTTGGAACCATTTTTATAGTGGGGCTGCTGAAAGTCATTGAACAAAACTGTAAATCCTGCATATGATGGAAACCATTTTAAGCCAAAGGGTGCTGCTGCACCCCCAGCACCCATAGTTCCAGCACCCCAGCATGAGCAGAATGTGGGGGCATACATAAGATGAGTGGGACTGGTGTTTGTGAGGTAATTCTGTTTTTAAGAAAAAATGTACATAGAAAATGCAAAGGAAGTGCATATGAAATGAGGCATAGAACATAAAGAGCTAGGGAAAAATAGCAATGTAGCTGCCTTTTTTTTTTTTTTCTTCAAACATGCCATTTTATCTGATAGTGAAAATCATAGCCTCTGGAGGAACTAAACTCTCAGTTGGTGTAAAATGGATGCATTTCCACTAATGTCAGTGAGCTGTGCTGATTGATACCAGATGAGGATCTGGCATGTTAATTTCTAGGGACTCCATATTGCAATGGGTTTTTTGCATTTTATCTCTTCTCCATAGATCTTATCTTCAAAAGTAGCCTTGTGTCTCCATTACCGTAAGACGAGAGTATGGGTCCTGTCCACGGCCCAGTAGTGCTCTCATTGAAGTCAGTGAGACTTTTATAATTGACTTCAGTAGGAGCATAATCAGACTTCTTGTTTCTAACATTACTACCAAAGCAAGTGCTGTTTGTTTTCTCTCTTCTCACATAGATGCTAATGACTTCAATGATTTTTTCTAAATTAGGCTTCAGCCTGGCAAGAACCAGGTCTGTGTTTAACTTTAGCTTGTGAATAAGGACTTTTTCAATCATCAGCCATGCAAGAGGTGGGTGTATTTTGAAATGGTGTCCCTTGAAAGTAAGCTTAGTCTTTGTATTTTTCATGTCCTTTATTCCTTTTGAAATATAAGATTGTCACACCAGGAACAATACTGGAGTAATCTGGAGAGGTGTGTGTGTGTGGGGGCCGGTGGGGCGTCTTAGGTCAAGAATGAAATGTATAGATACCGCTGTGTAGGGTTAAGCAGTTTGTACAGCACGAGCTAATATTGAGTCTTTGTCCAGTGCTTTCAGTCCATCACTTTCACGAGCTCCGAATTCACACTTACAAATAAACGTGTGCCTCCTAATTATGTTTGAATTAAAAGAATGAGCCTCCAGGTGCAGGCTTACTCAGTGTGAATCCCCAGCCACTTAAACATGCATCTTCAGAACCAAGAATGAGGCCAGCCAATGACTGAAAAGAGCAATTTGCAACTTCTCTCGATTCCACTATTTTCACAGCTTGACCTCAGAAATGGCCATAATGTTTGGCTTCTCCTGGAATCAAAAAGAATCAAAAGTTGTTTTTATTTGTTAAAGGACCATATATGTTACAAGGAACTAACAGGTTGTGGTGCCAAGTTGGTGTAGATTGAAGTTGATTGCATGCAGCTCTGTGTTTGGATGTGTGGGTTTATTTTAAGTTGCACAAAGGAAGCTTAATCATTATATATTCGTGTACATACTGAATTGTAATGACTGGGTCGGCTCTCTAATGTGGGAGATCAAATTTAAACAAGTGCAATCCATGCAGATGCAAATAAGATCTGATCCTGCCCCGATACTTCATCGCATATTCTCTTCAGTTTTGCAAGTACAGTGCTTTTGCATTTTGCAAGCACAGTATGAGGAATGTGAAAGTTAAAAGTACAGCATGAAAGGCATATGGAACTTGATTGCTTTTCTGATAGAATTACCAATTGAGTGGATGAAGGACATGAAGTAAATGTAATATATTTGGATTTTAGTAAGGCATTTGATATTCGCTCATGAAATCCTACTTGAAAAATTAATTCAAATTGATTCTAGTAAAGACTCTGTCATTTAAAAATCTCACTATAAACAGAGTACTGATAAATAGATGTAGTTGGAATAAAAATGGGAGGTTTCTAGGGAGGAGATGGTGCTGTATCTGATCTTTGTATTTAACACTCATTAATGATCTGGAAGGGGGAATAAACAGCATTAATTAGATTCAGTGGTGATAGTTAATTGGGAGGAATTGCAAGTGAAGTGAAAACAGATAAATAATACAAAGGGACACCTGAGAAATTAGGAACATGGACCAAAAATAGCACAATGAGATTTATCTTCCAAAATTCAGGCTAATGTGTCTTGGACAGCATCATCTGAAACATGGCTATTCTCTGAAAGGGAGGAAACTGGAAAGCAGTAATATATAATGGACAGAAAATTTAACATGAGCTTGCAACAAGATTTAGAAGGAGAGGAAAGGATTTGCCTATTCCAGTCAATTTACAAAACTTTCCTTTTGGGGTTTTTTCAATTGCAAGTTCAGAGAAGAGTGTTTCTCTGGAGAAAACAAAAATCTGTGTAGTACTTGGCTTGAAAATGTACATATTGCATATAATATATATACATACATGCTATCTGCAGACATTGACCAGTAGATGGAAACTACCATATTTATTCTCTTCTCTGTTCTGCACTATAGTCTCTTTCCCAGAATGTGAATCTTTGGTGTGCATTTTACACCTGTTCAAGGCACAGGCATTGACATTAAATGGACATGCTATGCGTTGCTCAACCCATATGGAATATGCCAGAGAATGATGCATACAAATTAGATCCTGAAGTTTGGAGCAGAGGCTTGTTTCCAATAATACCTAATATTACAATTAATAACAAACTGCTAGCTTCTTTGTAGAAGGAAATAGGCTGGGATTTTTTATTTTAATGATTGTAGTGATATGTGATACACAACAGGGAGAATTTCATAGTATAAAGGAAGCTTGGTCAAATAATGTATTGACATTAAATACTCTAAACTTTGTTGAAGAACCTTGTGGATGAGGCTTTACACTGTTCATTGCCTGTGGTACTGGCAGCGTTTGGGAATTGATTTTAACAAAGTGAAAGTCTTTTAGCTCCAAAACCAATGAGAAGAAAAATTGGCATGCTCATTGCCCATTGGCATTTTCCTCTAGTATTGCATCCATTAATAAGTTTTGCAGTTGGCTGAAAGTTCTGTTAGAAATAGTCTGAAACCAGATTATTTGTGCATTTCTGCTTTGTAGTTGCTAGAAGCATAGCCCTTTTCTGAGATAAGGCTTCATCTTCCATATTACTTGTTAAGTGTGATTGAAATGGATAGCTGGGAACACCACAGCAGCAACAACTGAAGGCACTTACTTCATTACCTGAGTCTTTTGTCCCCCAAAACTCTTGAGGTGATGTTTCTTAGCTGACTGGCTTGGCTGGAGGAAGAAATCTATGAATGAATGTGACTTCAAGGAAGACAGTATGTTTGCAGAATTTCCTTTTGCAATTCCTTTAGAGAGTATTGACATTTTGAAGCGCAGTAATGAGAAGACAGAGAAGCTTAAGATGCAAAAACTTTGATCGCCTTTCTTAATTCCCCAATCTCCTAAATATTTTTTTAATGTTCCCCCAATACAAAGGCAACTATTCCTTTGAAGAGAGAGCAGCATTTTCTTAGCTGGACAGCGCACTGCCACCAAACTCAAAAGGCTGGATTTGTTTTGGCTGGAGAGTGTGCAAGTGACATGGGGTCAGAATCTCTTACTGTGTGCTGCACTCTGCTTGCCACTTCCATTCCTATGAGCTGGCAGTGTAGTGAAATGTACAAAAATCCTGTGCTTCCGTGTTATAGGTTTCCATGCCCTGCTACATAATGAGAAAAGAGCTGGCAAACAGAGGTGAATAAGTCTGCCTCTCATGCATGACCCACAAGCCAAAACCAAGCTGATAGGTCTCAGCGGGCTACCAGCTTTGAAAGTGTCCCTTAAAATACTGCAGTGTTTTTGCAGTTAACTGAGAAGTAAAACTGGAAGAGCAACTATGGGCTTGCACTATTTGTAGTCTGTTTTATGGCCCACTGATTAAATAGCACTGGTAAATATACAGTCAATGGGTAACAATAGAAGAAATAGAAATTGTCCAATTCTTCTCTGAGTTAAGATACAATTCAATATACGTGTCTGTTCTTTAAATGGTTTTCTTTCTAGATCTGAATAAATAAATCTTGGGTTTAATACTTTTTTCTATGAGATGTTTGACAAAGTGAATATGAATAAAATGCATAGCATTAAATTTTCTCCTTGCGGTGTACACATCAAATAAAAGAAAATGGCAAGGACATTGTATATTAATTCTTTGTGTTATCCAAAGCTAACCTTTTGCTGTATTGTATCCTAATTAGTATTTGCAAACCTGCTGAGATCTGAAAATAAATCCTGGAAACATTGCACCTGTGAATATGATGCTAATTTTTTTTTTTTTTAAAGGCTTGGATGTCTCTGGTCAACTCTTAGACCAGAATTTCTGCTTACATAATTTTTTAAAAAAGTGTTCCTTAAGTGAACACAGTAGGCTTTGTTCTTTTCTCAATTACCGACGTTTGCCTTCATTGACTTAAACAGACTTTTCTCCTGGCTTTCGTTCATGTAAATGCAAGATGAAGCAAGCTTAATACTTCAAATTTAACAATACTATAAAGCTTGATTAGTGATGAGAAAAATGGCTGTATGTTTTTATAGAGTAAGATACCTAGAATGCACAATATCCTGTTTAAGAGCCTCATCCTGTGTGTGAGAGAGAGAGAGAGAGAGAGTTGACGATCTACGATCTCACTGAACATGATTTTAAAGTAGTGGCTCAGAGGTATGGATATATTTTATGCAGAATACCGTTTTTAAAAATCAGGTGAATATTTAAAATTCACCATTTGCTGCAATCTCTTCATTCTTGTTCATTTGCGTACGTACAGTAGTCTATTTGACTTCAGTGAGTTGACTTGTATTCCTTGTAGCAAAGTCCTTATAGAACTTAGTAGGGATGAAATCGTAGAATTCAATAAAAACTAATACATTTCATAGAAATTAATCTAAAAACCAATAGTATTTGCTAAGGATTTTAAATTTTGCTTTAGATAACTTGATAGCAAAATTATCATTCTTTATAAATTCTGCAGTATGGTTCAACAAATCTACAGAGAGGCTATAATTTTCAGTTAAATAATATAAGAATTTTCCATATGGGTGGCTGAAAGAGGTTTGGGACAATATTACCTACTTTTCATTAATCTGTCAAACCATATTGTGTTCAGATACCCATACTGAAAGTGATGCAAGTTCATATATTTAGGAAAACAAAATGCAGGCCATGCTTATAGGCTGGGAGAATGTATTTTGGAAAGCCATCATTCAGAAAATAACGTAGTTGGCTAGCTACTGTGACATCTGTGATATGCAGTGGCTAAAAGAGCAATGCCACCCTTTAGTGAGAATACTGTGCAGTTATCTACACTTAATGAAGGAGCTGACAAATGGGAAAGAGTTCAGAAAAGAACTACAAGAATGATCCTAGGGTTGGGAAAATTTGCCATTTCAGTGTGAGACTAAAGAAGCTCAATCTATCTAGTTTACATAAGAAAAAGTTAACGTGATCCTGTTCTGTGAGTATTGTGACAAAGTGGGAATTTTCTGTAATATTTTTTAGTCCTGTGTTCCTCAGTTTCCGCTATACAGCATTGTGACCCAGTAGGTTGGAAAAGGACTGTTTTCTCTGGGCAGGCTAAGAGACATAGGCTAAGTGGGGATAACAGTTGGCTGATGAAAGGAGTCAAGGCTCTTATCTGGACCCTGACCAAAGAGGTGGAACTGAGAGACAGATGGAACTTGAACAGTGGGATTCATTACAGCTTGGCTGGGCTTTGGGCTAACCAGAATTGTCTGTGCTTTGACTTTCTCTTCTCTCTGCTAACCTAAGGGCTTTCTATGCTGTGTTCTAGTTGACTAAACACCTTACTGTTTTGATTATGCTGTTTGAGTGTCACTGCAAATGCTTGGTGAGTTGCATTAATCCTTGAAGTGTGTACAAGTCTCTACCATGAGACTCCCAGTTGGACTGTCTGAACAGAGCTTGTAATGTGAAGCAGGCCTGCTGAAGGCCCAGAGATCCAGTTTGAGTTAGTGTAGCCACATGTCTTAACCTGGAGGAAGAGAGGGACCCGTAGGGTTCCTTCTACGGGTTCCTTCTAGAGACTGTTACAAAGCTTGGGGCATAGCACTGATCCTGTGGATCCATGACCATGCGTGTGGGGAGGTTTTTCATCCTAGAAGGTTCTTTAATCTAGGAGACAAAAGCAGAACGAAATCCATCCTGTGGAAGCTGACACTCTATAAATTGTGGCTGTGGGATGGAGGAGTGTAAATTTTTGACAGTGGGGGTAATTCTCCCTTGGAACAACTTAACTAGGGGTGTGGTGGGGAGTCTCCATAACTTGAAGTGTTTACATCAAGATTGGATGTCTTTCTAAAAAATAATCTGTAGCTCAATCAGAAGCTTCTGGGCTCAATTCAAAAACTACTAGGTGAAATTCCATGTTCTGTTTTATGCAGGAGGACAGACAAGGTGATCATAATGGTGCCTTCTGGCTTTAAAATCTGTGAATCAGAGTATGCTTTTTTTCAGTTAAACTAATGATTGTAATTTTTGAAGGGGGAAAAAGTGCTATTGGCAGTTTAATATACTTCCATCAGATTCTCCAAGTGGAGAAAGACTAGGCCTGAGCAAACTGGTTAGGACAAATGAGAACTGTTCCTAAATTTGACATGAAGCAATTTGAGGAAATTTAAGCATAATTGGGCTGAGGATGGAAGGGAGGTGAGTAGAGTATAAAAATGCATCCAAGGGGATATCATTTATGTGAGTCCTGTATAAATACAAAATGTGAGGGTATAATCCTGCAGCCTTTGCTCATGGAAATAGTTCTCTTAAAGTCACCATGTTCTATTATTTTGCCTTGAAATAAGGTACTGTTGCCTAGAGGAAGGTTACTCAAATGGGGGTTGGACTGGGTCCTTATAAACTGACTTCAGTTTGGAGTCTTTCTGTAGAGTTCACTGACAATTGGATTGGGTCTGAAAGCCAAGATTTTCAGAAATATCTGAAAAAGGCCTGATTTTCACCTACTCTAACATCAGACAATTGTATACTTTGTCAGTTATTGCCATTAGTGTGTGTATATACCGTACCAATAAGAAGGAAAAGTGTTATTAAAACTGATTTATTTTGCTCTATCCAGCATGAATCCAAAGAAGATGAAATACATAATAAAGGATTTAAAATTGTGACACTGATTGAAATGACAAGTTAGATCATCTAGTGGGTTAAAAACAACGTGGCATGTCAAAGTACTTACAGAATACACGATTATGGTGGTATAGTGGATTAATGTTACAGATTGAAATTTAATATTCTGTACATCAAAAACATGTTTCTTCATCAGTTTCTTGCATCCCCAGTCAGTCTCCTTTTGGTACTCATTTAATTTTAGAGTGCAAATTGCATTTTTTGGCATTTTCTATATTAAAGACGATTTAATAAGCATGTTTCATTTGGCAGATATATTTTGATGGCAACAGGGTTATAATTCCATGCTGGAATCCTGCCTCTATTTTAATGCAAAGACAGATACTACAGCAGCAAAAAATTAGTGTTTTTGGAGTTTAACATTAGCTCTGAGAGTCCCAATTTATTATTTTCCTTTCCTTTAAATTAACTGTTTAGATGGGGTATTTGCTCTGTAAGCAGCAGCTTTGCAGAATGTTAAGAAAACATTGTTCCAAGAGGGGCAGTGGGAAAATCAGCTTTTCCTGTCTTCTGTGGCTTTTAAAGTAACTGTTGCTTTTTGCCAAGGTGGAGTGCCTCGCTAATGTTAGAGTTCATTAGCTTCTATTTGTTGTTTATGCCATTCCATTACACCCTGAGCCCCTCAGTTTGCCCCACTGTAGCTAAGTGCATGACTGAAAAAAGCAGCTGGGGGTGAAAAATAATGTAAAGAGAAATCACTCTCCATTTGTGCAAATAACTTGCAGTGACAAGTTTGTGAAATGAAGTAGCGAAACGGATGATAGATGTTCTGATATTGAGTCACCAACTAGAAAACAAAAGTTATTGCACAGTGGATGAGCAGATCATTATAAAGTACCAATGAGGTAGCATTGCCCAACTGGGTGCAAATGAAAGCACGCCTGGATAATCAAAAAACACAAATAGAAAATCCCAGCAAGGAAATGATTTGCAGTACCTCATAATATGCAGTTGATTTCACTGACTGGTAAAGATGTTCACCATGTGTTCTGGGGGGAAAAATACAAAAGCAAACAAAGATTAGGAATATAAAGGTGCTTAGCAGTAGTTATTTGATTTAGAAGGAATTTCTTCAGCCTGCATCTTTACAGGATAGTTTTTTCTTAGCTTTCTATGCATCCCTGTCAGGAATGTATATATCCAGAGTAGTGGTATGCAAATTCACATACATTGAGTGCATGATATGTCCATACCATGTATAAGAGTGAGGTCTGTGATATAAATTACATGTACTGTATACCAGAGGTGTCAAACTCATTTGCTATGGCAGGCCAGATTTGAATTAAATGTACTTCAAGTGGGCCATACATACCATAAATCGAAATACTAGGCACTTTTGGAGCGCTGTGTCTTGCGCACACAGCGCTCCATGCGCTGCTGCCAGAGTACACAGATCTCGCGGCAGCACATGCTGCTGCCAGGGACCAGACCAGAAAGGTTGGTGGGCCGTATCTGGCCCGCAGGCCGGCTGTTTGACACCCCTGCTGTATACCTTTGACTACCGCCTCGGCACTATGCCCAGTAAGGGCCTGAATTCGAAGCCCTCTGAAATTGAATTGGATAGAATGCTATTGCTTTCCATGAACTTCAGCTCAGAACCTAAGTTGTCTCCACTGGGACTTACTCTAACATTCCAAATCTTTGGGCAGCTTCAAATATTTGTCATACTTCGGGTGTGGGGTGTTTGTTTTTGTTTTGTTTTTTAAAAAAACCCTGCCATATAAATGTTTCTCTCCCTATTCATAGCACTTCTCCTGTACATTAAAGATTATGAAGTGTCTTGAGAACTATTGATGGAAAAGGTGCTATATAAAACAATTACACTGACCTGAGGCCCAGACTGGGCAATATCAGTCCTTTGAGATTAACGGGTTTAAGATCTGAAATCTTGTGACCTTTCAGGACTTTGTATCATTGGAAAGGATAGATATGTAGCTTTTCAATTGGATGCAAATAATTTTCTTTTAGCCATGGAAAGTCCTGAGACTACAACTAAGAATGTTAATATGATGAATAAAAAAAATTGGTAATTTTTAGACCTTTCTAACAGCTTGTAAATTATAATTTTCCTCTCCTTCCGAACCCCATACTTTTCATCATTATATTCTACATATACATGCACATACTTAGTTTATATATAATCTATTTGTTGGTCTAATGTGGCATGGCATTTTTTGTGTTATGTACTCAGCATATTATATTTTCACTGAGAGGCTTTTAAAAAACCTTTCCCATTATAACTGGGATGTGTTTTGTGTATTTAGCTATGGTTCTCCGGAGATGTGGAGATTTTAGTCTTCATAAGGTCTAAGAGGCAGCCATTTCTGCTTCCATGACTTGACCTAAAAGAGCCATTTTGTCTTGTCTGGCCTATGTGACTGGAACTGTGGTTTATTTCTAATTGATATATATTAAGGATACATTATGAAGCACCTATGGACTCATTATGTAAAATGGCATTTTGTATTGCCTGTTGTTTTTGAGTCTTAGTCATTGTAGGCCACTTTTTGTGATAGGAAATGAATTTCTTATAACTGTTGCACTTCAGCTTAACTGTATTTGCAGAATTACTCCTGACAAGTGACCAGCTGTTTGCAATTGGTGTCTTGTTTCTGCCCTCCAATTCCATCTTAGAACTTCTAAAATTCATCTTAAATTATTCTTTCCAGAACCAGTACTCCATCCTCATTCTACTTGGCCTGTCAGCCATCTTTGACACAGTTGATCATGCTTGTCGTCTTGAAATCTTGGCTTCCTTTGCCTTCCATGAGTGTTCTATCCTGGCTTTCATCTTACCTTTCTAATTGCTCCTTCAGCATGCTCTTCAATGGATCCTCCTCATCTCTCCTAAGCTCCCACTCCAGGTTTCTGTGTGGGTTCCACAGGACTCTGTCCTGGGTCCCTTTCTTTTCTTCCTCTACACCTTATTTCCAGGTAATCTCAGATGTAAACTCAGTCAGCTATCATCTCTGTGCTGACGATTCAGAGATCTACCTTTGTCGCCTTCTGCCCAAACTAAAATCTTGGCCTGTGTCTCAGACTCTTTCCATGGATTGTCTAACCATCAGCTAAAGCAGAGCTCTTGATCTCCGTCCTCCAGTCCCTCCCCACTTCCTCCCTTTCTTGGTTTCTGTGGACCATCCTCCTCCTTGTTACTCAGGCTTGTAACTTGGGCATCATCTTTGATTTGGACCTCTTTCTAGATTCTCATATCCAGGCTATATCAGAATCTGCAAGATTCATTTTGTATAACTGTTATGCCAGGCACCGCTGATCACAGCTGCCTGCAGGTTCTGGATACCAGGTGAGGAATAAAAACACGCCCACACCAGGTAGGTACGCTTATCTTTAATCACGGCTTATGCTCCAAACAGCCACGGGAGACTCTAGGGCACGCTGTGGAGCGGGCTGATGGGGGATTCTGCCTTGCAATCCAAGTGGATTCATGGCCGAGTCTCATTGCGTAGTTTGCTGTTCCCTAGAGAATGCTGTATAAAAGCTTGAAATGCAAGCATTGGCTAATTTATAGCACCTGACCTTGCTTCCTCCCTTTCCTCCTCTTTTGGCACCACAGACAAATTCACACGGACTTGCACAGCCTCTTTATCAAGCTGAGCAGTGCCTCTTATCAAACCGGTTCTGACCAGGTCCGTCAAGCCCCTATCTCTGTCCAACACGTTACAAATATCTTCCGCGGCTTACAATAACATCTCTAAAATGTAACTTTTCTATCCAGCCATAAGGCTAAATCTTTCATTCAGGCTCTCATCTTGTGTTTCAAGTACTGCAACATACTTCTTTATGGCTTTGACAAGTATAATCCATGTATACATATCCATTCAGAATGCTGCTGCAAAGATCATTTTTCTCACCTGTTGCTCTGAATATGGTACTCCTCTCTTTGCTGGCACCACTCTCTTTGCTAGTTCCTCTTTCTCTATGGCATCAAACATAAGTGCTTGTCTTCACTTTCCAGGCCTTCGCTATCTATCCCCATGTTATCTATTGTCTCTCACTTGCTATTGAGATATAGACTCCTGCCTCCGAATGGCCCATGATGCTAGCCTCCATTGGCTACTTATTAAACTTTTTAAACCAATACCTTTTGTGGTTTCTCCTTTTCTGCCTCTCCTGGTTGGGAGGGGTTCCCTTAAGCATCTGCAAAACTAATGCATTATCCTTCTTCAAATCCCACCTTCCAACTCTCCTTTTCCATGATGCCTACAAAAAAATCTTGACAATGGTAGGGCTTCTGGTGTGCTGATCAATGTTGCCTATTCTGACTGACATTGTCTCACTGTCTGTATCCATCTGTTGTCTTATACCTAGACTGTAAGCTCTGTGGGGCAAGGACTGCGTTATTGCTAGGTGTTTGTACAGCACCTAACACAATGGGGTTCTGGTCCATGACTGGGGTTCCTAGATACTATAGTAATACAAATAATTATTGTTATTAATTGTCTGAATTTCCCAAGCACAAAGCCAAGAGCCTCTCCTTGCACACTACTTTCTGCTGCTGAAGTTTCTCTCACCATCTGTACATATTTTATGGACTATTTGCCATTCTCTCTTCCAATGATGGGAGAAGCTGGGAAAATGCTGCTGTTTGGGGGTGGTTTCTATATCTCTAATTGTCTGGATGCCTTCATGGATGACTCGGGCTGGATGTGGCCTGTGAATTAGTAACATTCTCAGAGGCATATCAGTCGAGCCAGATAAACTAATTTTGATCTCGCCTGTTCTGGTTTTATCCTGATGCAACTCTATTGACTTCATTAGGGCTACTCCTGATATACATCACAGTAAACCAGTCTGAATCAGGCTTTATTAATATGTTTTCACACTGATACTATGATTTCTGAAGCTGAGGAGGTATTCTGCAAATCTGACAGGTAACGTACATAGAATAGGATATTGTCATTAAGTGATAACTTTTGCTAGAAGATGGAATCTCAGGCCACACTGACCAAAACTTATGATGAAGCAAAGTCTGAGAAGTTTTGCCTTCACATCAGAGCCCTGAACCTATGACAATGTTTTATTACCATGATTTTCTTTCTATTCTGTCAAATGGTTGATGTGAACCTAATAATTTTATTTGATAGATGTTGAGGCAGTAGAGTGAACTCAGTCACTCTAATTTGATCAAAAATACTAAGTTGGTTATCTGATAACCAACTTAGTATTTTTGATCAAATTAGAGTTCATCCATAAATGTACAGTTTAGTTAGCCTAAAGTTTATTCAATTCTATAAAGACACGAAGTGCTCTGTCTATGCTTATGATATATACTTTTAATGGATGTAGGCGGTTATAATAAGTTGGTTTTGATCTGTGGTTTTAACCTTACTGGAGTAAAAGGGTAATCTAAAGAAAAATCTTCTACAGATATATTAGTAAATCATGTGGCATATACAAGTCTCACTGCGCTGTTATGAATTGGTACACTATACAAAAATTGCAAATAAAAAGCATGGGCTTAATACTTCCTTTGACATAAAAGGTAAAACTCCCAATGAAGCTAAGAGCAAAACTGGATCCAGTGTCTTTGTAGATGAAAATAGAATCCAGCACTCATTTATATAAAACTGCTTACATCTATGTATTCTAAAACTGCATTTTTAGGTGTTTGTAATGATGTCATAAAAAATGAGATGTCCAGTCGTCAGAACCCCTGAGGTACAAATACAACCTACTGTTATGTACATTGTGGTTATCAGCATTTATAATGCTTGTCAGTCAGTAGAACCCAAAGAATCCTTATGTACAACTTTAAGAGCCAAACCCCGATAATCTCTGCCAAACATGAGTATATAGACTTTGTAAAAGGAACCTATGGTGATGGTTGGGGGAATGGAATCCTCCCTCATGAGCTAGGGTGCAACCCTTATAGGAGAAGTCCTATAGAATTAAATAGCAAATATTATTTCCTGAGCATTTTTAAAGCACCCCATGGGATTACACAGCAAGGACAAAATAGGCTATTAAATCTCAGTTTGGTTTAAGCATTCTATAGTATGGATAACATTCTCTTGGAAATTGAATAGGCTTTTAGAACAAATTCTATAGATCCTTATTTCCCTCCATCCCAATTACAGTCTACAGGACTCTTCCAAAGAAGAAAGCACCGGTACAGCTGCTCCAGACTCTGCTACAAATACTTCTATGGAATTTAACCATTTTCCAAATGTTGTGTATGCTGCCATCGTTTTGTTACATGGACAGGGCCCAAGCATAATTTTTTCGGGCCCAGTACAAACTTGTAACACAGGCACCCTCCCACACACATAATGGGGGTTACAGCCTGGGCCGGGCCTCCGAGGGTCTCTGGACCCTGGTAAAGTGTACCCTTCCCGCCCTCCCCTCTTGGGGGCCCTGACAGTGGACTACTGTTCTGCAGGGAATGTAAAGTTGCCTTGTACAGAAGCACAGAAGAAGTGCTTGCAAGAGGTGTTAGGGTTTGGCCTTAAATCTTTAGGAAGCTGAAGTCATTTTATGGCCCCCTTAATATATTTTTGTATGCTTTTTATCTTTATTTTAGAAGCTGAATGAGGGGATCTTTTGTTGCAATACAGCATTGAAATTCCATTTAGAAATTGGAGTACTGTTGCGATTTGTAGACCTTGCTCCAGATCTTGCAATCTTGACCAAGGCACAAACTATAAAACCTCTAAATAAACAAATGACAGGGATAAATCATGGCTAAGGTTAAGATACTGTCTTGGGTTTCTTAATAAAAGTCAGGGACAGGTTGTGGGCAGTAAACAAAAATTCACCGAAGCGCATGACCTGTCCCTGACTTTTACTAAAAAAGTACCCTGGGGGAGAGGGGAAAACAGAGCTGCCAGGGCTTGCATCTGCTCTAGCCTCACTGTTGCTCCTGTGGCAGAGGCTGATGGCTGCTGCTCCAGCCCTGGGACCCAACCTGGGCCGCTGCTCTGGTGGGTTGGCTGCTGGTCAGCTTTTTGGGGGGCAGCTGGCACAGGAATGCTGGTCCATCCCCACCCCTGAGGTCACAGAGGTCCTGGAAAGTCACAGAATCCATGTTATCTGTGACTGAATTGTATCCTAAATAATAACACTATAATATTCTCAGTATTGTTTTCTAGCCCTTTCCTTATAAATCCTAACATCTCATTAATCTCTTTAAACCAGAGAAGAGGCTTTCATTGAGCTATCCACAATGACAACAGGGTGTTTTCTCTGGAGTGATTACAGTACATTTAGAATTGAGCAACACAAGTTATTTTTTGTGTGTTGCTTTGCATTTCTCAATATTGTTTCATCTGTCATTGTGCTGCCCATTCACCTAGCTTTGCTACATTTCACTGTAGTTCCTCACGCTCTTCTCTAGTGTAGACCAATGTTACTTTGTCATTGGCAGATTTTGCCGCAACTGTGCATTCCTTTTTCCACATAACTGATGAATACATAGTACAGAGCCTTGAGGGACCCCACCATTAAGGTTTTGCCATGTTGAAAATTGAACTTTTATTCCTATTCTTTGTTCTGTGTGTCTCAGCCATTTTCAGAATATGACAATACTTGACCTCTCACTCCATGACTACTTCATTTCATAGCTTCTTCTGAGGACTTTGCCAAAGTTATGAGGGCTTTGTCCTCATTATGAAACTCCTAATAAATTAAATTAACTGGTTCTCTTTATCTACTATTTTGTTGATATACTCAAAGATTTGCAATAAATTGGAGTCATGATTAAGAATACAATTCAGTCACAGATTCCAGAACTTCTGGGACAAAGCTGGAGCAGCTGTCAGCCCCGGGACTGTCCCGGAACAGCTGACCAGTGCCTTTGTTTTCCCCCATCCGCTAGGGTATTTTCAGTAAAAGTCAGACAGGTTGCAGGCTTCCATGAATTTTTGTCTATTGCCCATGACTTGTCCCTGACTTTTTTGTGTTTAAAAAAAAAAACAAAACAAAAAAAAAAAAAAGCCATGACAGAATCTTAACCTTAGTTATTATATAAATCCATGGTATTTCTTCACTTGGAATACTGTGTTCACTTCTGGTCACCCAGTCTCCCAAAGGATATGTCAGAAATAGAGTGGGGTTCAGAGACAGGTGATGAAAATGATTGGAGACATGGAAAGACTTCCTTATAAAGAGAGAGTGAAAATTTGGGGCTGTTTGGAGATTGTGATGGAAGCATATAAAGTAGCAAATGCTAGAGAAAAGGCAAATCAGGTGTTTCTATTTTCCTTTTCATGTGATGCAAGGACAAAGGGATATTCAATTAAACTGACAGGCACCAAATTTAAGACTGAAAAGAAATACTTTTTTCAGATCACATAATTAATCTGTGGAACTCACTGTTACTAAACTCTTGACTTCAGTGATATATTGTAGGATTTTAAAAAAAGATCTGATAATTTTTACTGATAATTAGAACTTCCACAACTACATTAGGTGGGATTAAAAAATTACAAGAGATGTAAACCCTCATGCTTCAGGACATAAACCAAGCATAAAA
Source organism: Emydura macquarii macquarii (assembly GCF_026122565.2). Classification (NCBI taxonomy): domain Eukaryota; kingdom Metazoa; phylum Chordata; order Testudines; family Chelidae; genus Emydura; species Emydura macquarii. The sequence continues at coordinate 4,432,622 of NW_027131527.1, forward strand.
TTACAGTGGTTAAGAAGAAAATTCTCATAGGGCATAACATTATTTCATAATTGCCCACTATGGGGGTTTCTTATGCTGTCCTCTGAATCTGTTACTGGTCACTATCCCAGACAAGGTACTGAGCCACATGGACCACTAACATGAAAAATCCGGTGTTCCTAAAACTCATTGTCGTCACTAAAGAGTTTCTATGCATATGTAGAAATTGAAAGTTTGAGGGGTGTGTGAGAGAGAGAGAGAGAAGAAGAATGCAATGACAGAAATCATTGTATTGGCTATAATGAAATTGTTCCAACAGAAACATTTTTTAAAAGTATTTTGAATATTAAGCGTGACAATAGCGGTCTTTTTCAGTATATTCTATCATATTTTGTAATTAGAGGACATAATGACCTGTTTATAATAGCTCAGGAATCTGAATTAGTCCAAATGACTTGGTATTTACTTGTTACATTCACACTTCTTTGCCTTTAGGAAATGAAAAAATAATAACTAGATCAGGTTCCATCAAGGATCTGAAATGTTACAACAAGGCAGGATTTCTCATAATGATATTTTGGACATATAAATAGCACCCCATAGCATGGAATAAAACTTGTGGAAAAAATACACAGACAAAAAACAAACATGTACAAATAGTAGAAACTACAGTTGGTGCTACAGTTTAGAAGGCTGTCTAAGATATCCATGTGTGATGTATAAAATTTTGTCTGGTTTGTGCACATGGAGAAACGATAAATGAAGTGTGGTAGTTATCGGTTTAAAGTGAATGAAAATACAGCGGCACTAAGCTAACAAAACTTCAATTCTGGCTTGATTCATGTAGCCTAGCTTAATGTACTGTGCTTGTTGTGGCATTATACCAATCTCTAACACTGTGAAGGTGATTCTTATCTCTTGATGGAGTAGGAAACCGTACCAGTTTAGACCAAGATTCCAGTTGTTGCTCAGAGTGGAGTTGTAGGGGTAAGAAGTGGCTGTTTTAACTACTGATTGCAACTCATTGAGCTTCAGAATAAAGGGTGGAGAGTCATGCACATGGCCTTCCTCTTTCCTCTACCATTCCTTTCTGGATCCTAGCCTCTCTGCCTCCCCCAAAGCTGTGTGGCATCTCCTGTAGCTGTGGGTTGACGTGGCTCCAATGGAGCAGTCTTTGGGGAGAACACAAAGGACTCCATGCCGGGCTCATTCAGAGTCCCACTCCAAAACATGACCTGATGGGTTAAGGGGCTTGACTTATGGGTTTAGAGGGGGTCACACTTGGGGGTGAATTCCCTCCAGTTGCATTGCAGGGTGAGGAGAGAGAGTCTTGTGGCCTGATGGACTCTGGTTCCCAGCTGACAACTACCTAAGGACTATTGCAGTGCTCTGGTCTAGGAGCCTGTTCAAGCTGTGGGTTCACTGCCTGCAGGGTTCACTGCCTGCAAACCAGGTGGGTTTGCACTTGGTCCACAGTGGATTTGCCTCTTACCATTTGGCACCAACAGAGGATATAGTAGGTGGTGGGTATGTTGTGTGTGTGGGGGGAGGGAAGGGGTTATTCTACCAAATGTACATGGGAGCCAGCAATAGTCTATAGGTGACTGTAAGAGTGGCATTTAACAGTACAGATTTACTTTGGAAAGGATGAGAAACACTTTGTAGATGTATCCTTATACAGGCATCACTGCAAATCAGTGTCATGTTTTTTTCTTAGGGGCTTCACCTAGAACAAGAACCACTGAACCACAAATTACTTTTGTTTGGGTTTTCCAATGCTGGCTCCAAAGGAGGGGAACATATGCTAGTACTTCCTGTTTAAAAGGGATAGTTAGACCAAAGGAGATTACAGGCTTATATCTGTGGGTGTGAGCTCAATCATTGTTTCACTTCTCAATTTCAGAATCGAAACCAAATAAAAGTATGTGCTGATTTTTCTTTGTGAAATTTAAAAGAAGGAAAAAAGATGGTGGCTGTGTTAGTTTCAGTGATTTTTCTTTAATTTCATACTTTCCTCCATTATGCCTAGTACCATGTTGATCTATGTTTCATGTTTAAATGATTTCAGAAAGGGTCAGTGGGCAAGAAGCTCTCACTTGAAAATGCTTATTCTTTTAGAATGTCATCTGCTTTTCAGTACATTAGCACATTATTGGACACAAATAGACTATTTAGCTGCTTATCTCATACAAGGCTCTGAATGCGTCCAGGGTGCCTGTAGTCACTAGGAAACGGTACTGGCCAATCAGCTTCTGGGACTTCGATAAAGTCCAGCTGGTTGGATACAGAACATCTTGTCCTGAACGGTAAAAAAGGTGTATCCACACTATGCAAAAGTCTTCTTTTAATTAACATAAAACAGAGACAACCCTAGACAAATACAGGACAGGCTTTGACTTTTCTTTTCTCAATACATTTATATCAAAAGTTCTATTAATCGAATTTACTGTCACCTCTAGATACAAGTTACTCATCAACTATCCGTGTACCTGAAGTCTGATTCTAATATTAAATTTTTAATAGATTTATATGTGAACAGGAACACATCATTCAGAATAGAAGTCCTATATGTTCTGCTCTATTTTGCATTTGGGATTTACAATAAAATCCAGAGTGGCAAATGACCTTTCTTTATATGGTTCACCAAAAATCTTGTTTAGAGGAGATGTATCTGCTGTGTGATGACAATGGTATGTTCCTAGATGTATTTGCTGCCTTCTGGGATAGAGAATAATTGATCTTCTTGATCAGAAGTGACCTGGGTTACTCAGATTTTAAAATATTAGACATCTGGGATACAAAAATGTTTCTGAGAACTTGTTTCAACTGTAACTAAGCAAATAAACATATTGAGGAGAAAATCTCTTGGTTGCAAGATTTGAATTCAAAATATGTAATAGGACACCTTATTTTAGACACGAGATATGGTGATTTGTGCTTACCTGTTAGACTAAATAAATATTTGCATTCGAAAGTCCCAAGTGTACATAGATGGTCAACTGATGCAGAGAAGTAAACGTAGCTATAGAAAGCTGTGTGTAAAATGTCTGAGCCTAATTTGTCTGTATTTTTATGATATTTATCCTCATTTTAAAAATGTGGAAGCTAATAAAGATTTCCAATACAACTGTATGAGACCTCTCTAGTTTACACACCATTCCACAATCTTTCCTATCAATCCAGTTTGAGAGCAGAGACCAACGAGCTAATTCATACGGTTCCTATTCATATGAAGGCAAAACTGTTCATGTTCAAACAACCTCTGATTATTAATGTTACCTAAGAAACGGTGGGCATTACTTCTTACAGATATTAAGGTGTAGCCACTACTAAAAGAACTGAATCTGCGTGTGAGCAGTCACGGGTCAAAGCAGAGCAAATCAAACTTTTTTGCAGAGGCGGCAAGAGCTAAACTTGCCTTATCCAGCAGGCCATCACAGAACTTTCAGAGTAAAACAGCAATGGGGCATGTGTGGCATATGAAGTTGTCAGTGGCATCTTGGGGGAGGTGGAATAGTGCTCCTCTGAATAATTATTGTGTTTCACAAAAAGTGTAAAAGAGAGAGACAGACCAAGTACATTAATGGGCTCTTTACCTAATAAAATGAAGTGTGTACTGTAGGTTCATGAGCTAGCTAGCTCCAGTTATCTACAGTTCTCAATGTATTATTAATATACCCATCACTGTTGTACCTGAGTGCAAGCAAATCTACGTAAATGTTAAGTCAATAAAACTGTATTCTCCGCTTGTTCCTTGCGTTACACTGTGAGTTTGTGTTGGGTGAGAATATTTTTTCATACTCTAGCCATTGGGAGGAAAGCTAATGTAAAATCACACTCTCTTGTTCAGGAATAATATATTACACCACAGTCTGCTGCCACAAGAGATTTCGTGAATAAGGGAAATTTCCTCTTGTAAAACTGGGAGATCAAACATTAAATTATAATAGTGCAAAGACACCTTTCCATTAACTGGGGGAATTGAAGAGATGGCCCTGATTCAGCTGTGCTTTAAGTCTGCTTTGAACCCTTTCTTCTGGCACAAAGCAGATATAAATCCAGAGGATCCTGCCACTGCCCATGTAAGGGGATCTTCTGCTGGTGTAGAGAAGCTATAGTGGCTGCATGCCACCTCTTGTTCTGGCACAAGTGTAAGGGTATGGCCATGGGAAAGGGGTTTAGTGAGCACATCCTTATGCTCTGGATACTGGAATGGTCTCTGGGGCTTACTAGCTACTGTTACTTGCACCTGGGAATCACCTCAGCACCAAGGCAGTGCCAGGATTTATGGCTATTTTTTGTCTCCCATAAGCCACATCATGCATGCTTTAGGAGCAGCACAGGATGTTGATCGCAGTGTGCATGGTGTATAGAGATGAGTTTGAATTGCAGAATTTGGATCCAAATTCAGATCCAAACTTCCCCAAAGTTTTGAGCATGTTTGGATCTGGGCCTTGGTTCAGGTCCTCAGTAGTGTGTCCAGGAGTAATATATTATGCCTGAGGTTAATAGAACAAAAGAACTCTATCAGTGAACAAATTTCCTCTTGTACAACTGGGAAATACTTGTCAAGTCAAATATATCATAAAAATAAGACTCTTCCTCATGGAATTAGAGGGTAATAAATGTACAAGGTCACTGTCTGCCAGAGTTAAGATGTGGGTTGGGACTACGACAAAATATTTTCCCCCACATAGCTAGATCAGGGAGTTTAACTGACGTACAGCCTCTCTGAGAAATTGGTGGAAATGACTTATGCAGAAGCTGGGCAGATTTGCTTGATCACCCAACAGTGGCACTGAGTAAAGACCATGTGACTTACCCAAGGCAAACTGACAGTAGCAAGCAAATAACACCCTTAATGAGTTCATGGATATTTTATAGCAAACATTAAGTATACAGTACTGCTACTGCAATACTTGAGACAGGTATAGAAGATCAGTGAAGAACTTCTTTTAAAGGTATACATTCCTAGAATTTGTCACTTGACTGACATTTTTCAAGACCCATTTTTATACCGATTCTTTTATCCTATTATTTCTGTCATGGCAGGACCCGAAGGCCCTAGTCAGGATTAGGGACCCTCTTGTACTGGGGACTGTCCAGGTGCACAGGAAGAGACCATTTTTGCCATGGCTTTACGATCTAATTTAAGATGAGACACAACAGGTGAATGTAACAAAGGCTGAAGGAGTGGAGTGAGAATAATAACAGATATTTAGATAAGCTGTTAATGTGCACAATTTGATAGTTTAGGGCTGTGACTAGAGGTGACTGAAACTATAATCTCTGGGAAAGCTATAATTTGCATGAGAAAATGTGTTTTCTGCCCCTGTACTCTGCCCTTTTTTAAACACACAAAAAACAAGTAGCTCTTTTGTGTGAACCCACTGACACTTGATGGTAGGGGTTGATTTAAATAGTGATAGGAATTTTTGTCCTATTCTTATGGCCACATCATTTCATAAAACATGTTAGAAATGACAGGAGAAGGAAAAATATAGAAAAGTATACAATAGACTAATTGGGCTATGGTGAGATGTGCAACATCCATTTAGGAGTTTACAGCTGTCACTTTGCAGCATAGCAGAGCCATTCATAACTTCAGAGTAGCAATAGGGACAGAACTTGTATTTAGGACTTGTCAGAAAATTTCTGGCAAAACAATTTAATTGGAAAACGCTGGTTTGTTGAACCTGAAATATGTTGCGGAAAGAGTTTGGGTTTGAGGAACTTTCATTAAATCACCATTGCAAATGGTTTTGGTTTCCATGCCTGGTTACCTGCCAGTTTACCTGGTTGGGTTCTGGGGAACTTGAGCTTGTAGGTTCTGCAGCTCCAGAACCATGCAGACTGCTCTGGGATGGAGCAACCCTGGGCTCCCACAATCCATACTTCTAGGGCAGTTCCTCCATGTGGGCTACTCCAGGGCTTCCAGACTCCTGAGCCAGCTGGCTCTCCATACTACCGCATTCTGGAGCAGGCAGCCTGGGAAGCCAGTTGGCTCAGGAGTTTGGAAGACCTAGGGCCTCAGGCCTTGGGCAGTCTGCATGGTGGGGCTGTCCCAGAACCCCAGACCCTGCGAGCTCTGGCAGCTGCTGAATGAATTAGATGTTCCTATCAATTTCACCGCTGACAAGAATGTCAGTTTGAATCAATAGCTTCTTAGTCTATGGAAGCATATTTTGTTTCAGAAACACCATGTGTCGCGGTTTCTGAAATGAAACATTTTTGATAGCTCTGGTTTGAGATAAATTTTAAAAATATGGTCTTGTTGCAATCAGATTTGGAATGACACCAAATTCTGAATATAAAAATTTCTTGCTAACTGGAAATCCCGAGTTTTGGCCAGCTTTACTTGGATTATCATCCTCCAAAAACACAGGCCCTTAACTTGAATTGTGGGACAATCGCCTTTAACTGTTATCAGTAGAGCCCTATGACACACAGTTAGTTGTCCAGTTCTGCTTTCATCCCCTAGTGGGCATTGGTCCATGTACACAATTGTCAAGTGATTACACTGTTGCTTGGATTTTTTGCCTAGCTTTTGATTTGACTTTATCATCTCAAGAATGCTCATGTGATTGTAATATATAGTCTAATAAATTCTGCATGATCAAATAGCTAATATGCACTTGGAGATGTAGTGAAAAGTCTTTAAAGAGAAACTAGTGAACATAAAAACAACTCCCACTCCTAATGATTCTTCTGTTTACAAATCACTTCTGCTGTATCATTTTTATTCATCAATTGGTGAAAAGGGACTAGGTATTTGTAAGTTGGCATTTATTCAGTCTCCCTTGTCTCTGCCCTACTGTCTGTGTCCATTTTTTTGAGGGGTGCTATCTCTCTCTTCAATTGATCTCCCTGCATGTCCAGATGGGGAGTTGGTATTTTTGGCACTCATTTCATTGGGCTGTATGTGAAGTCTCTGCCAATCTCCTAAATTTAAGCATTTATCTTCCATCTGTGTCTGAGAACTCTAGTCTCCATACCACCATTGATGAATGGGAGTATAATACAATGTAGAAAACAAGTTTAGTAGGATCTGCTATTAAAATACATATTGGGAAAGTAATTGTCAAAAGGTATGTGCATATTTTTTTTCAGGCTTGCCTTTCTTGGGCCTGTTTCTCGGAGCAGAGCCTTTATTTAACTTCCATGGACCTCAGCAGGAGTTCCTCAAGTCTTGTGGTGAGAACAGAGCCCAAGACATTTTTGGTTTTATTGAGAATAAGTATTTAGGGCCACATACATTTTATGATCTCAAGGCTGTGTATAAAAAAGCAAGAAACACTGCTTTGGGTATAACCCTCTTTTTAAGTCTTCAGGGTTTGCTGGGCTTCACGTTACTGGAAAATGTTACCTTTAGCTTGATCTTGAGGATTTATTGGAAAGGTATTGAGAAAGAAAATATTGAAATACTTCACTAGTAATTAGTGAACGATGTCATAGTTTGATCAGCACCCAACATGCGTCGTCATCTGAAGTTCCCTTTGAATGTGTAAGGAGACCTCTTAGAGTAGGGTTATTGTATTAAGTTTGAAATACATCTGAGGGTCACCTCATCCCCAAAGCAACAATGAAGATTTAGTAGTGGTCCATCACAGGGGCAGTGTAACTTACTCAGCAGATGAGAGCTGGGTGTCCACGTGTTATACTGAGTTGAGAAGTTATTTAATCATAGCTAAGATAATACACTGGTTGGGGGGGGGAAACACCCCAAAAACATTTAAAGAAAAAAAAAAGCCCAACCCCCCAAAACAAAACACCAATTCTCTTCTTCCTCCCCCCCCCCTTTCAATATAACATGGATTTTATTTAAACTAGAATACAGAAAACTGGATTCCAGTGACTTACAACATTAGATTACTATATATTATAACACGTACTGTAGCTTACTAAATGTACTTAACTAAATATAACCCTCTAAATAGAGAAATATCATTTCTCTCTGTATACAGAAGGTATTCTAGGTTATTTTTAGTTCAAGGTTCCCCTTTCCCTAGCACCCAGTGAGATATCTAACTCTCATAACTTGGATGAAGGTGGCCTGACCCAGTTATCAGATCGAGTCTGAGCCAGGCCAGGTCAGATACCAGGAGGTCGGAATCTGAGACAGGCCAGAGAGCAAACCGAAAGTCAGGTCTCAGGAGGCAGGCAGGGTTTGGTTACCAGGTGATCAGCAGGTGGCAGTTGGAGCAGGTATTGCAGGGGAAGCAGACTGAAGCAGGGGGAACCCAGCTGAATGGACAACTTCCTGTTCCTGTTCTTGGTTTAAATAGATGCTGGGACCCAATCAAGACCCCGCCCCAGCATTCTGCCAAACTTTTGTCAGAGTTTAGCTTCTATTCTGACAACTGTTCGCAGGTCACTGAATGGCAGTTTGGCACTTCTTAGCTCCTAAAACCTTGTGGACCAGGGTTCAAGACCTGCAGCCCATGATATTAGCATCCAAGTCAGTCTTTGAGCTTCAAGTGCTTCTCATGACTTCCTGAAGACAAGGACTCAAGTCCAGTGATGCTTGCTTGCAGGAATGCCTATTAAACCAGACCCACTGGATTTGAAGGACCTTTGATTCTCCTGCTGTCTGGGATAACATGACATCAAACATGGACTGACTTGACCAGCCAGCTTTAAACCAAAGGGAACCACTTCTGCATGTGTCTGTCTGTCCTGCTCAGTCTCTCCACTCACTCTTGGTTTTTCTCGGTCCTGGTTTCTCTTTGGCTGCCCCCTCCCCTTGCTCTTTCCCTCCATCTCCCTTTCTCTCAGGCTCTGCACTGCCTGCCTCTGTTCTTCCACCATTCCCCTCTTCTCTTCCAGCTGTCACTTCCCCTTCTGCTGTATTCACCCTGCACACACCCTAAATCATATGTCCCTTTATAGGACCGAGTCCCTTTTCCCATATTTACAAATAGTTGGCTCTTAGTTAGAAGCCTAAGTGGGTGCTGAGGTCTTGAAAATCTATCTCCACCTGTGGGTGCTCACCTGTTTCAGAATGTGGTCTAGTGAGCTCGCATGTGCAGGGCTCAGAGAGATTAAAACTAATAAACCTAAAACCTCTCTAGAAACTGCCTCTGCTTTAATAAGCTGTGAATTTAAAGTCTGATATCTAAGGCTTTGCCAGGGCTAGAAGCAACTGTTGTACTCCTGGGGAAAGGAGGATCTCCATTCACAATGGTATAAACGCTTCTGTTTATAGCCCAGCATGGTCACAAGGCTTCAGACCTTAAAGCTTGACATTTTTATGTCTAGAAAAAGCTAGCTCTGGCTCAGGACAGAATCTTTCCTGTTGTGAGCCTTGTGCCAGGGCAATTTTGGGGACATTCAACGGGTAGGGAAGAAGAGAATCATTCCTCTTGCAAGTTGATTGTAAAAAAACAATGGTGACTGTTTTTTAAACTGTGGATGGGTCTGGAATGTTAGAATAAGTCTCAAGAAAATTATTATTAAGCAATTCATTTAGTCAAAGTATGTGATACTTTGCACAGGCCTTGCAATATATCACCTGGCTAGCATCTTTTAATAAAGGTATACTGTAAATACATTAATAAATGAAGATATATCAAGTACTAATCATAGAGTGCTATAAATACCTGTGCATGTGCCTGTTAATTGCAGCTCCTCAGAATGCCTCCCCAGCTCTATGAACAACTCTCCGGTTCTCTGTACGGTTTACATTATTTTATTTTCTATCCTCACTTTGAAAGGTACAGCGAGGTTTGGCCAACATGCCTGGTTTGTCATTACTTCTTTGAATCTAAGTAAGTTTGCTGTCTGATACCAAATAACTAGGTTTATCAGCTCATCTGGAGTGTCCACATTCGACTGCTTCTTGCAAATGACAGAGTAGTATTCTGTTGTGTTGTCCTAGTAATAAGCCTGGACCATTCTGACATTATGATAACACTTATATGTATGTATAATAGTTCCCAAAGAGGAGGTAAAGTAAAACATCCCTAATAAACACACATCTTTTCAGTGTGAGAGGCCAGGAAGGACATTGTTTTGGTCACAGCATAATCGTAATGAAATGTGGGTGGTAGCAGCAGAGAATGGGAAAACACTTGCTTTGCATTCTGTCTCAAATTAAATGGGAAAATAGAAATTTAAATAAATTACAGAACTTGATAGGAGTGAAATCTGAATATACTTTATGCAGAAAAGCTGTTGTGTATATATCCTTTAAAATCATTTACCACTAATCCTGCCTTAGAACTGGTATTTAAGAAAAATATCAGTTTATTTTGTACTGTCTAATGCTTTAAAATAGTATGTTAATCACATTGTGATTGATCTGCAGTTCTGTAAAATAGTTCTACATTCTAAATGATCAGAAACACTCATCAGTGTGTTAAAAAACACGAAGATGTTTCTGGCAGGAAAATGTTGCTAATGGGATTATCGTCTGTTGGCACAACAGAAAATTGAGAGGGGTTTCTTACTACCAAACACCGTTTAGATGCTTTAGCTACTTTTTTTTAGTACTACCACAGAAACAGTAGGAAAGATTGAACTGCTGTAATGTTTCAAATTCTAAGCTACATATATAGCTGAATTACTACTTTAAAACCATTTTAAATTTTAAGCCCATACATTATCTTTACTAGATCAATTCTCCAATTCTATCACACTGTAAAACCACAATAAGAATATAAAATAGTGTATTATTTAGACATGGATTCTTGCCCCACAATATTTTTCCTGTCCTCTCTTCTGGAGATAGATGAGGTGTTTCTCTTGCTTTGTAACACTGGAATGTTTTATTCTTCTATTCCCCAGTGTTAACTTGCTTTTATTCAAGTGAAATGAGTTTTATATTTAAATTTATGGTGATTTTTCACTCAAATCCCGTTTGTTCAATGAAGAGTAAGAAAAGCCCTGTTGGAAGACAACCAGTGCATTGATTGGCCACTTGATGGCATCACTCTGCTGTATGGGAATTGTATCCACTTTACCAGTAAGGCTATTCTCCTTCTGTGCTTGGTGTAAGAGAACTTTCAAATGCTATTCCGGAGTAATAAAGAATGAATAGAGTTGTTATTAATATGCTTCAGTTAGTGAAGTGAAAGTCATAGCTCTACCTTCATAACTTGGTTCCCTTTCTCTGATGTATCACTTAGCGCCCTTTATAGTTTCTATTTACCTGTGTAAAGAAGACCATCAGAACAACAAGCTAAATTTCCTTCCCCTTTCTTTACTTGCTGCTGTCCTTCAGAAATTTTGTCAGGTTAATGTGATCATGAAGAACTTGATTCTTTATTACTTGTTGTGAAACATTGCTTTCTTCCTTTCAAAGCAGTAATGGAAAAAAATCTCCATTTTCAGCATTCCAGGTGGATTTTAAGTGCTGGGTAAAAGGAATGATAAGACTTAAACTCATTTGTATTGATGATCTGATAAACTCTTTTCAGGCAAACAATTTTAAATCTTCAGTTGACACATCCAATGAGCACTTGGGGGTGGAGGGCCGACGAAGGGTTGCATGGCAATATTACGGGAACGTTTCATATAAAGGAGGATTCTTGGTAATTATTCATGCCACACTTTAGGTGGTGTTGAGAGAGATACCTGAAACATCATTTTATTACTAAAGAGGTGAAACATTAGGGTGAGTCTGGAGAGCTCAGTGGACTGGTAGCAGAAAACAGAACCTTGTGACTAGAGTTTAGAGAACAAGGGCGGAGCCTAGCCAAACTAGTCATAGTTCAGTTGGAGTTAATGGAGCAATGACATTTGAGACCAGCTGAGAATCTGGCCCCCAAAATGATTTGCCATCAGAAAGTAGGTAATTTGGTGGTCAATATGAAATGAGTTGAAGATCTCAAACCAGTTTCTAATAGACAGTTCTTCTTACCACAGAAGTTATCTTAGTAATGGCAACAGGAAATAATGGGCACCCTTGCGAACAATCTTGGCTGGGAGGCTAAGAATCTGAATAGGCATGGAAATAGAGTCAACTTCCCACCTGGAGAGGTGATGACTTCCAGTCAGGATTAAGGCTCTTTGGCAGGATACGGTAGGGAATAGGAAGCTACTGCTGCTACCCGTGATGTAGTTGTTCTGTGGATAAGTTTTCATTTCCTAGGGATACCAATCCTGCAATTCTTGCAGGCACTAGATTCCCTTCTCAGAAGTTTAAAAAAAAAGATAAGTACCATTCCTTTTAGTTTCTATTTTTTTCTTACTGCTGTAATTTTTAAATGTTTTGATGGAGGGGGAAAGAAAGACGCTCTCAGTGAAAAATTATGTTCCATTTTTTGACTAGCTCCTCCACTTTCTTTTTGAAACATTCAATAACCTTAGCTGACAGCTGTGGTTGTCTTTTAGCTCAGGCAGTAGAAGCTGATCCTTTTAAAGCAGGGATTCTAGGTTTGATTCTGGCTGCTGTGACCCATCCAGGGGCATCCCTTTACACAGTTGAACCACCATTGTGAACACCTCAGAAATGGAGGTTATTTGTAATTGTGAACAAAACATTATGGTGGTTCTTTTAAAAGTTTACAGCTGAACTCTGACTTCATGAAGCTTTGAAACTTTACTATGCAGAAGAAAAATGCTGCTTTTAACCATCTGAATTTAAATGAAATAAGCACAGAAACAGTTTGCTTATCAAATATTTTAAAAACTTTTTTAATAGTTTGTTTTACACAATACTGTACTCTATTTGCTTTTTGATTCTACTGCTGCCTAATTGCGTACTTCCGGTTCCAAATGAGGTGTGCGGTTGACCGATCAGTTTGTAACTCTGGTGTTCATAACTCTGAGGTTCTATTATACTGAGAAATGATTAAATAGTCCGGCACAAAACCTGATGGTCCACTGGTGATGTATTGTGTACCGGTTTCTGAGCTTGGCCCTCCACTCCTGGGCTGGCAGAGGCTGAGTGCAATTGGGGGGGAAAATGTTAAATTTCTGGGAATAAGCGCTTTGTTCTGCTCTAAAGTGAAGTCCAAGTGAGCCACCATGCATGGCACTGATGTGTTTCAGAACAAGGTGTATCTAGCCTACCTTTTCTAGAAGGACAGGTTGTATAACATGAGTCCTCTGAAGGGGAGGACTTTTTTTTTGAGAAACTGAATGCATCTTGGGGTTTTCATGATTTCTGTGTAAGATACAGATCGACATGGTTAACTTGTTCTGCATGTATAATATGTTTCTCAGAATCCAAGTAAGATGGGTTTCCCTTTTGAAAAGCATTTATGTGCTGGCTTATCTACACTTCTGGGATTCCTGTGTCTGATTTTTTATTTTATTTATTTTTTTTTTCTGATTGGAAGGGACTCCTCAATATTCAGAGGGCTGTTGCGTTAATCATTTGAATGCTGGAATATTCACTAACATGCTCTATAGAGGCCCTTTTGACAGTGCATTACTATGCACAGGGAATAGATTTGTTTTTCATGTCATATCTAGTAGAAGACCTGACATTAGAAGCTTTACTATTGAATGATGTTGAGTAGGGGCAATACTATGGCAACTGAGAACTGCACCAAGGATGAGCAAGATTTTTCTTCTGTTTCTGAAATAAACAATCTTGACCGGGAATGTGGGACTGAAAAATGTCAAAAGTTTGCTCCAAAAAGCACCAATAATGACGTGATCATTTTAAATTTTAAGAGGACTGTAAGAAAATACCCCTTGGATTTAAATACTTTTGTGGATCTAAGGCTGGATTGCTCAGATAGGTGTTCTTGTGTTTTTGGAAATTGAAATGAAATGGTTGTACAATTTGCTTTCTGGTTCTGGAATAGAGCGTATTTCAATTGAAAAAGTAATGGGTGATAAGGTGACATGCTACCACTTCCTTGACTAACTATATAATAGGATACAAAAATAAAAACACATGGTGTCACACAGTTTTTTTTACCACTAGTGCCAAAGTATGTTTAATCTATTTTTAATTTTTATTAACACTGGTGCTGTTCTGATTAGCAAGCATAGGTTTGTGTATGATTTTAAGAATTGAGAGAACCTTTTTTTTGGTATTTATAAAAAGGAAGAGAGGGAGAAGTTGTACAAAATGTACATAAAACCAGACACACAAAACAAAAGAAAACAAAGATACATTGCTAAGTATCTAAAGAGAAAAAATTGAATGCGGGTAGTAAAGCCCATAATTTGCAATGGCATGGTAATGCATGAAAAAGGTGTCACTACCTTTCTCAGGTAATAAAGCAAATTTAGGAGGAAGATGAATTTTGGGTAAAAGCTGAAGACTTACACCTGAGGTTGAAAGGAAATGTTCAACAGGAGACCATGTTCTGTGAAATTTGACATGTAGGGCTTAGCTGGTCAGCAAATCTCTGAACAAATTTCTTCATGGCAATAGTAAACTAATCCAGTGATAAACAGGCATGATGTTTCCTGTAGAGAAATACTTTTGTTTTATGAAGATTTTATTAAATAAGGACATGAAGATTGTTTTATAATACTTTCATTGTAATAAAAATATTTAATTAGGATTCATCGAACTATGTCAACATTAAACTGCATTTCCCTATTGTCTTGTTGGAGTTGTAGTTCTGTAGCCAATTGTTTTTCTTATGGGCCAGGCTGTGTGGCTGAACTACATCTCCTATAATGAACCCAGAGTCATTTGCTCTCATTATGGCTATGCAGAAGAAGTCAATTACGTTTTTCCCCAAGTGTAAGGTGAAAAACAATTCAAGAGAGTTGGCAGTTTTTCCAAAGAGACATTGTTAAGGACAAAAGAACAAACTATCCCATAGTGTAGGAAAGATGGGGGGAGTATGGCAAGAAACCATTCTGGCTTAACCAGGAAATCTTCAATGATCTGAAACTCAAAAAAGAGTCCTATGAAAAGTGGAAACTAGGTCAAATTACAAAGAATGAATATAAACAAATAATACAAGTGTGTAGGGACAAAATTAGAAAAGCCAAGGCACAAAACATGACTAAATTAGCTAGAGACATAAAGGATAATAAGAAAACATTCTTAAAAATAGCAAAAGGAAGACCAAGGACAGGATAGGGTTGTTACTCAATGAAAGGGGGGGGGGGGGGCGGGAAACAATAACACAAAATGTGGAAATGGCAGAAGTGCTAACTGACTTTTTTGTTCCAGTTTTTATCAAAATGGTTAGTAGAGACTGGACATCTAACTTAATGAATGCCAGTGAAAATGAGGCTAAAATAGGGAAAGAACGAGTTAAAAATTACTTATACAAGTTAGATGTCTTCAAGTAACCAGGGCCTGGTGAAATACATCCTAGAATATTCAAGGAGCTGAGTGAGGAGATATCTGAGCCATTAGCAATTATCTTAGAAAAATCATGGACGACAGGAGAGATTCCAGAGGACTGGAAAAGGGCAAATATAATGTCCATTTATTATAAGGATAATCCTGGGAATTACAGATCAGTCAATTTAACTTCACTACTGAGAAAGATAATGAGCAAATAAATAAGCAAACACCTAGAAGATAATAAGGTGTTAAGTAACAGTCAGCATGGATTTGTCAAGAACAAATCATGTCAAACCAATCGAATAGCTTTCTTTGCCTGGGTAACAAGCCTTGTGCATGGGGGCATGGGGAGAAGCAGTAGATGTGGTAGTATATATTGACTTTAGTAAGGCTTTCGATACTGATTCACATGACCTTCTCATAAATATAGTAGGGAAATACTACCTAGACGAAGCTACTATAAGATTGGTGCAAAACCATTCCCAGTGGCTCAGTCAAGTTGGAAGGGCATATCAAGTGGGGTCTTGCAAGGATCAGTTCTGGGTCTGGTTCTATTCAATATTTTCATCAATGATTTAAATAATGGCATAGAGAGTACACATGAAGTTTCTGGCTGATACCAAGCTGGGAGGGGTTGCAAGTACTTTGGGAGATAGGATTACAATTCAGAATTACCTAGAGAAATGGTCTGAAGTAAATAGGATGAAATTCAATAAGGACAATTGGAAAGTACTCCACTTAGGAACAATCAGCTGTACGCATACAAAATGGGAAATGACTGTCTAAGGAGGAGTACTGCAGAAAGGGATCTTGGAGTCAGTGGATCACAAGCTAAATGAGTCAACAGTGTCACACTGGTGCAGAAAAAGCAAACATTCTGGGATGTATTAGCAGGAGTGCTGTAAGCATGACATTAGAAGTAATTCTTTTGCTCTGCTCTGTGCGGATAAAGCCTCAATGGGAGTATTGTGTCCAGTTCTGGGGCACCACATTTCAGGGAAGATGTGGACAAATTGGAGAGAGTCCAGAGAAGAGCAACAAAATTGATTAAGATCTAGCAAACGTGGCCTATGAGGGAAAATTGAAAAAATTAAGTTTGTTTAGTCTGTGGAAGAGAAGACTGAGGGTGAACATAAGTTTTCAAGTACATAAATTGTTCTCATTAACCTCGGAGGATAGGACAAGAAGCAATGGGCAAGTCAAGTAAGCACTAGAATAAATTGCCTAGGGAGGTCGGGGAATCTCCCTCATTGGAGATTTTTAAGAGCAGGTTAGACAAACATCTGTCAAGGAGGGTCTGCATAACTTAGTCTTACCTTGCGTGCAGGGGATTGGACTAGAAGAGCTCCTGAGGTCCCTTTCAGTTCTACAAATCTATGATTCTATGGGAAATACAGTCCTCCAGTGTTCTGATGCCTTCCTAATATTCTGGCTTTTCAGAAATAATTGTCACTAATGTAGTGTTAATTAACTAATTCATCTAATACTTTTGGATGCATATTATCAATCCCCTCTGATTTTTCTCTTTACATTTTCCAAGTACTCCCTACTAACACGTTATTAATATCTGTTTTCACAAGGTCATCTTTACTTCCTAATCATCTAAACTATCTAAACTATTTCTTAAAGTTGATTTTTTAAAAAAGAAATTGTTTCTAGCCATGTTTGAACCATCATTAATTAAATTCCCCTCTTTATTTTTAATGGCCCTCTCTTAGCTCCATAGATTTTCCTTTAATATATTGATAAAAGGTGTCTTCCCTTTAACCCCTTTTGTTAGAATTAGTGTGTTTTACTTTTGCTAAATTTTCTTTTTCTTGCAAGCCTTAATTAACTGTTAGAATTATTCTTTGGTTGCTTCATGCTTTTATCTATCCAGACAGAAGAGTTTTTTCTTTTAACCATGTTGTAATTGCTTTTCTCAGAGGAATTGTAGTCTGTGCCTTCTTTTTAAAATGCTATGATGGGGTGCTCACTTCATACCAGCCCTGGAAGGGTTAAGCTGTGGGAGAAACTGGCTAAGGTATAAAGCCGGGAAGTTTGCAGAAGAAAGGGGCTGCAGTGTGGAAGCTGGTAGTCATTTTCTGGGCTTAGAAAGGGAAAAGGAGGAAACCTAGGGAGAAAGAGAAGCCTGGGATCCTGGCCCTGAGGGAAGAGTTTATCCAGAAGGGTGGAGAAAGGAGCAGTGAGGTTAGAGGTTGTGCAGACCTTGGCTGCTGGTTGTAGGGTCCCTGGGCTGGAACTCAGAGTAGCAGGTGGGCCCTAGGTTCCCCTACAAGGCAGTGGAAAGTGGGGCACAGGGTTGTTGGAGATAATGACCGGACATCTGGTCTGGAGGGACTTTGATACCTTGGAATAAGGTGTCAGGCTGGATGAGCATTTTAAAAAGAAGGTACAGATTACAATTCCTCTGATCCTTACGTTGCTGTGTTCTGGGAACCTATCCATTATTGAGGCAAATACAGATAAAATTGCCCTCACTCACACAGTGTTCCTCTCTTGGTAAGATATAGAGGCAGGATGTCTTCTCCTCTAGGTGCATTCTCTATTTTATGCGTCATAATGTTGTTGTTGCCTTCTGGATACTGTAACTTAGAGAATTCCTTGACAATGCAAATGAGGCTGTTATTCAACAGGTGTTAGTGTAGTTTTAAATTCCCTATGAGTATGGCATCCTGTGGTACTGCTCTTGCACAGTAATTAGTGGTGAAAGAATGTTTAATTTTTGTTCTTTTAGATCTAGTTGTCTATAGCAGATACCTATTGTTTCAGTTTGTTTCCTTCGGTTATCTCTACCCAAAGAATTACACTACCATACTTTGTTTTGATCTGTTTTTGGTGGGATAGTCTTTTTCATGTTACATCACCCCCTCCCTATTTATCCCTTTCTAACATTACAATCAAGTAATACCACAAATTTTTTAAAAAACATTGAAATTATTGATTAAAAGAAATATGAATATCTCTATGTATGTCTCCTGAAAGATCTTAAGCGTTTGATTAAACATATAGCTTTGAGTTGATAAATACTGATCTTTTAGCTCTTCACTGCTCTTTAAAATTATACAACCCCCGCCCCCCCCCCCCAAAAAAAAAAAAAACAAAAAACCAACCAACCAAACAAAAAAACCCTTTCCATTATACAAATGTGTCCAAATTATCAATCTAATCAGATTGAAAAGAGCTGGACAAAATTTTTCTACTGAATCTTTTTACAGTGAAAAATGCAGATTAATCATACCATCAATTCATGTCAATTTCACCGAATTGTTTTTCAGCTGAAAACAAAACCTAAGAATTCCAAAAAGTCAACATGTTTGTTTTGACACTTTCAAAATGAAACATTTAGATTTTCTAATTTGAAAAGACTTTATTTTGAATTTTTAAAAAATTAACAACATAAAGGGAGCTCAACATTGAAACACAGCATTTTGTTTTGGATCAGACAATATTTTGTTTGACTTCAAATTAACTTTTTAATTTGACAACATTTTTTAAAAACTCATTTTGGGTGATCTGAATCAATTTTTTTCTAGAATTGTCTATGAACCCAAACCACTGTTTGCACAGTTCTTCTTTTGAATTGCTGATTAAAATGTATACATTAGTAGCAGAGCAGCTGATTTCCAAGTTTCGATTTCTTTTGTAATTATTTAAGTTTATAAGCATACTTTTATGTTTTGGTGAAGTATGTAAATATTAGGGCTAGTTGGAATTAGCTCTTTCTGGCTCAGTGGGTAATACTGATACAGTGTAAATTACCCCTTGGTTTCAGAAGTTTGCATGTTCAAGTCCTCAGCCAAGACTTGGATTCCTGTGCAGTAGTTGATGTTTTGATACATCATGGTTGGGTGCTGATGTTCCAAAAAAATGCCTTTTGCTGACCAGCTGGCACAATTTGAAACTCAGGTATCAGTTTGACACCAGTGTAATTCCATTGACTTCAGTGACGTTCTTTCATTTACACTGAATCTAGTCAAGTATACACATGTTCCAATTTCCAGTGTTTTCTCCAAATGAAAATAAAAGTTCCTGTCATTTCACAAAAAGCTCCATTTTCCACTGTATTTATTCATTCTTAGTAAAACCAGATTCAAATATCCAAGTGTTCTTTATGAGATGCTGTTGAACAAATAACTTAAGCCTGTTGCATTTGTCATGGTTATTAGTAACTTAGTAGGTTATTAGCTAGCTATCTACCTTTGACTGTATAAATCTGCAGGCATGGATAATCCATGAATTCAAGGGATTTAACTCCCCTGTGTAGATTCTCCCCCTCCCCCACAGATTTTACTGTGTTCTTTGGAATCTGAGCTTTCATTTAATAAACAATCCCCAAATTTCCTAGTCCTTCTGGTTTATGAAGATAACCTTCTCGATGCAGAAGTCTTCAACCCCGAGTAACTGAAATTATAGCACCAAAGCAAGTGGGAACTCTCCCTGCTCCACCATGCTCATTTCACTGGGGTGCTAGATATGAAACCTAAATCCACACACTTAAATGCAACTTTGTTAATCATTTCCTTGCAGAGTGTGGTGGATGTATGCACAATTGCCACATGTGAGATCTTTTTCATTTGAAAGAACTTTCTGAGCAACGAGGCAGCAAATTCTCAACATGCAAATAGACAAATATTATAAAATGCAATATATTTGTATAAGGTGACTCTCATAAGCCATATCACAGATAGCAGTAAAAGGAAAGAGACTCAGAAATGCAAGTGAAAAGGAAGGGTTTAAAAGGTTTAACCTTTAAAAAGGAAGAGGTCCGTATCCCAGAAGGAATTAGGGAAGGGGACCAAGATAGAATTGGCAGCATAAGTAGAAGTGAGCTACTTTAGAACAGAGCAGAGGGGATATAAAGGAGTTCAAGATTGGAGAGGCAGAGTGAATTATAGAAGTTGGATATATTGTCAGGCCAGAAATGTGGTGGGAACTAATCTATTGATAATTGTGGAAGCAAGAGAGCAATTTTCCAATCATATTCTGAAATGAATGAGAAACTGGTGGAAGGGAGACTAGAAGTTGATGATATGCCCCTGTTTCCTGGAGCAAGATAGTAGCCTGGGGTTTAAGGAGTTAAGGGTTTTTTTAGAGATGGGCCTGAGCCAAACCCTATAATCCAAACATCCCTGAGCTTCAGGGAAATTGGTTCTAAATCCAAACTTTACGATTTATATTCATTTTTAGAAATAGGATGGCAATCCAGGAAGGAATAGCAGCAGTGATGAAACAAAAAGTAAATAGATATTAGGCTCAAGATAAAGAATAATTCTTACATTATTCCAAATAGTGCATCTGCTGGTGTTTATGATTGACAGGGAAATATGATAGGAAAAAATAAGTGTAAGATAAAGGATCATCGCAAGATATCTGGACTTCCAAGTTAAGGTGTAGTCTGCATGGAGTTTTATGGAACTGCATGGAAACGTGGGTCAATGAAGTAGTGAAAAGTGGTCATGTACTCTAGCCAGGGCAAAACTATCAAAATAGACCGATCAAGAAGAGTTAAAGACAGCAGTAAGTGATTGGTATCCAAGATAGAAGCTAAAAATGAAATGTCCTAGGAAGAGAAGATGCGTGTAGAACATGACCAAGGACAGAGCCTTGAGCTACTCAGTAATGGAGGAGGGGATGCTGGAAAGATGTAAAATCTCCTTTAGAAAAAAGCTTATGAAAGCAGAATTCAAAAGAGATTGTAGGAGATGGTTGCTTCTTACTCAAGGTGTACAAATTCTAGAGTGATCAATAGTTTTGAAAGCCTCATTAAAATCAAGTAGGAGGATGATAGATCTGTGAACAGAGGCAAAGGTAGGTCAATAAGAAACTAGAAAAAAGATTTCACTTAGTCACATCAATTATGTACAATATTGTCCTTTAGAGAAGATGGCAATAGTGTATTCATATTGCCATCAACTAATAAACTGCAGGAGTCCTGCAGTGTGGTTTGAGGGATGTGAGAGCGTCTGTAAAACAGAGACCATCAGTAATGAAGGCAATACAGTATAATAAACTAATCTTACTGTTTATGTATCAGTGAAATGCTGAGAGCAGGTCATTTAAAATATTCTGTCTTTCAACTGTGAGTCTCGACTTTCAAAGCATTATTTGATGAAGTCTCATAATATCCCTGTGAGATAGGTAAGTGCTGTTGTAACAGTTTTAGATGAAGCAGTATGAGTGAAAGGAACTGGGGGTCAATTCTTAGAGAAGAGGACTTAGGGTCAGAGTCATGGATTCTCTTCTCCCCAGTGCTAGTGAGTCATTTTGTGACCTTGAGCAAATCACTTAAAATCACAACTTCTTATTGTTTCCCATTTTATAGCAAATGATTACACTTTTTATAAGGCATGTTGACATCTTCAAATGAAAAGCACCAATCATGTGCAAAGCATTTTTAATATTTTATATATGGGTGAGGTACAGAGAAGTTGTGACTTATTCAAGGTCAGATAATGAGGTAGTAACTGAAATCTGTGTATAACCCAGGATCCATGAGGCCCGATCATGCTCTAACCATTAGTTTGCACTACCTGCCAATATCAGAAAGTAGAATAGGAAATAACAAATCTCTTTATCATAACAGGAGCTGGGGGAGAGCGGATCCTGACAAATGTTCCCAAAGTTGCTGTCAGATTTCTTTTTATTCTTGGTCATATTTATTCACTGTTGCATACTGATGGATGGTAATGCATTTGCTCTTACTGTACTAAATCCTAACCATCTCTTCAGGATGGTCAGTGTTGCAAAGGTGGTTGAACTCTTTGGACTCTACCATATTGTAATATATACAATAGAGGTTTTCTATTTTAAAAAAAGGCAACAGCTTTGTTTCACATGTTTACGTACTCTTTGTAGTAAGAAGAGGAAGTGACTAATACAATGTACAATCACATTGCTTAGAGTTCTCCCCCATTTTTGTATCACCCTTTCTGGTTATAAGGTCTCAAACTTTAAACATGGCATATAATGAAATTACAAAATGTTTTAGCTTTTGTGAAAGCTACTAGATTAACAGCCCTGTATACAGAATTCTTCTGCATAGCCTATCAACATGTACTGTAGAGCAGCAGATCAAAATCCCCCAACTACACACATTGCATTGTCCATATGCTCTGGGTATCCTGAGAGATAGGAGGGCCATGTTTTTCCACAATCTACTGAATCAGTGGCCTGTTTGCTATCAACAAGGGAGCAGTTAGCAGTTAATGCCCATTACTGTATGAGGTTCTCTTTTGGTACATGGATATTTGCCCATTATTAGCAGCTTTTCTGACCTTAAAGTCTGAGTCTATGAACTATACTGCGAACACCTTCTCATTTCACTTAAATCACCAAGCAACAGTCAAATGGTAAGAATTTCCTATTGCTACTGACATAGGTCAAATTTTCAACAGTTGATTGCTTTTATATTTTATTACCTATCTCTGAGCCATGATGTTTCCCACAATGCACACTGTTAGGAAAAGGTTTTACTTTTCCTCTGGCTACTTTTACAAGTAGAATTGTAGATCTGTAGATCCAGGCATGTTGTTATCACCTTAGATGACACCAGAGCTCTCGAGGCGTTTCTCTTGGCTGGACTATTCTCTTTCCTCTGTCCCCACTTCTCTCTTCCCTGGGCCCTCCCCTGCTGTGACTAAATGAATTACCTACGTGACACTTGCTCTAGCAAGTGGCCTTCGAAATCAAATCTGTTACCAAACCTGCATATCCTGTTTGGCAATGCAATGTTTGTCTGTTGCTAAATCAGGTCAGCTCTCAGGAAAAAAAAACCCCAACAGTTTCATATAATTATAATTAACACAGAGTAAATTTAGATAATGCAGATGACACATTTATCATAAGGACCATCAAGGAAATGGTTTTAAAAGCACTTCACCTTTCCACTGTTTGATTAGCTTACATGTTGAGCATTCCACATACAGTGAAGTATGTATATCTGATGTCAAAGTGAAATCACTGCATTTTCCATACCTTTTTAAAAAGACTTTATGTGGAATAGTTAACTGGTTGTGTCAATATAGAATTTTATGTATGTAATTACCAATGATCCATACAGATCCTCTTTTTCTGAGAATCAAGGGAGGCCAATTGGCTGGATCTGGCATGTTTGGAAGGAATCAATAAAACCCTAAACAATTTTTTCTTTATTTTTTTCCCCCAACCTCTCTGCACTTTATGGTTCCAGCCAAGACCAAAGTGGTCACACAGGAATAGCACAAGAAGCCTGTTCTTGTTGTATGACCCGAAGCACAAAATATAACGAGAGCATGTGTGGGCTTCAAAATACAGCACTTGTTTAGGGGTGGTGGTGAGGCGTACGTGCGAACTCCAATCCGGTGTTTGCAAAGGGCTCTTGTCTTTATAATGGACTTTATTCTGCCTTTAAAGTCTTGCTTTTTGTTCAAAATCCAGATCTAATTTTTGTGGCTACTTTTACCCTGTTTGTATAATGAATGTTACAGATTAGAAGGTGTGGTGTATGCAGTTACTTGAGCATTGTACTCTTCGCACGGCACCTCTACATTTCTAGGGACATCCTATCTGCCGGATGGAGATTGAATAAGGGCCCTCCACAGCTAAGATCGTGAGTCTTTACAGCTCAAACACGATAGCTGTAATCAATACACCACCTCTGTTGATCAAGCAGAGTGTGGACACACAACATGCAGAGCCCAATAGGTTACATGCTTCCTGTGGATAAAGGAAGCTCATCAGCACTTGGAATCTTGGATGACTCCCTATTTATATCATCGGCACTATCTTAGAGAGGAAGGTGATGGTACTATGATTAGGGTACTAACCAAGCGCATGAGAGATGTGACTCAGTACCTTGTTCTGCCACAGGTTTCTGAGAGACATTGGGCAAATCACTTACCCAGCTGTCAAATAGGAAAAATGGTACTTCCTTACCTCAAAGGGCTGTTGTAAGGGTGAATGTATTAGAGTGAGATGCTCAGATACTACAATAATGAGGGCTATGTAATTACCTGAGACAGGTGCTGTGGATTGAATTAAAGCTGAAAGCATGGATCTTTAGAGCTTGGTGGTTTAGCTAGGGGGTATAACAAACTCTTTTGTAGACTGGGCACAGAGGGAGATTGCATAACACACAGACTGGTAGGTTACCGTGACATTGTGTGCTCACTCATTGAAACTTGATTTTGATCCTTTCTTGTTCTTTCCTTAATCTAAAATAAAGGTAACTTAGACTGAAAGTACATGGTTGGAAAATATAACAGATGTATCACTTGCACTTTTAAACAAAATAATAGTTTGCTAAATTGGAGAGCTAAGGGCTAGATTTTACAAGCTACAGCTATCTGAATTTAGAATTTGTGTGACACTCAGTTTTCAGTAGCAGATGGTTTGAAATTTTGTTTTTAAATTGCAGCTGCTCTTCCAGATTTTTTGAGACAACTACAGTGTTAACAAATGCTTAGTCATTCTTGCTTTTCCCTTCATTCTAAAACATACTTTGAGGGTCGTCTTGCTTAAAAAGACATCAGTTTTGGGGGGGTTCCTTTTTTTAATTTTAAAAATCCTACAGATTTGTGTTTTGTAAACCAAATGTTTGAGGCTGAAATCTCTTTAGGGCCCCAACGTTTTGATCTCTGCAATACAGATCAAATGAAGGATGGTTTTGTGGAGAAGCCACTGGACTGGAACTCAGCAGAGCTGAGTTTACTTCCTGTCTCTCTCAGACTTCCTGAGTGACCTGAGGCAAGTTGTTTAATCTTTGCCTCCATTTCCCATCTGAAAAATGGGGATATTATCTTCCTCATGCCCTCGGTCCGTTTTCTCAGCATACATTGTATTAAGGTAACCAGATAGCAAATGTAAAAAATTGGGACACTTTTTGGGGGCGCATAGTTGTGTATCTAAGACAAAGCTCCTAATATTGGGATGTCTTGTCACCCTAGATTGTAAGTTCTTTGGTGCAGGGGCTATGTGCAGTAACTTGCTCCAACCGAGAGCAAGACTCCACTGGACTATGTGGCACTACAGTAGAATGAAGAACCACAGCATGTCCTGCTCTTCAGGGCATAAATTGTGTCTACCTTGTCTATAGTATTTAGCTAGACCAAAGGAATTTTTGAACTTGCTCTAACTCTGTTTTCTCCCTTCTTCTCCTCAGCCTGTGATCTGATGACCTTGGGGATCTTAGCCTTAGTGACATCCACTGGTTGTGCCTCAGCCAATGCCCTGCAGTCCCTGACCGATGCCATGCACATCCCACACCTCTTCGTACAACGCAACTCGGGAGGCTCCCCACGCACTGCTTGCCACTTAAATCCTAGTCTTGAGGAGGAAGAATACACACTAGCTGCCAGACCGCCTGTCCGCCTCAATGACGTTATGCTGAAACTCGTCACCGAACTTCGATGGCAAAAATTCATAGTATTTTATGACAGTGATTATGGTGAGTGCAATGGATCATTTCAGAAATACCACAGAATCTCTCTTGTGTTGAGCTGGAAAAGGCAATGCAAACATATGGTTTTGGGACATAATTGTTTGGGCTGCTCGTGGGTTAAGAGGAAAATGTTTTGAATGGACGCAGATCTGTAGTTTGAGTGAAAGAATGCAGTGAAAACTAATTCTCAGACAGGCAGCAAAGTTGCTTAGCAACACCCTATCAAGACAGCTGAGGTTTGAATCATTTTACAGGATTTCAGTAAAATATTAATAAGTTGTTGACGTTGATTGGCAGGGTTCATATGGGTATGCAAAGGAGTACAACAAGAACTCTACATTAATCCTTTGTAATACACTTTCTGTCAAAGCTGAGCACTGTTCCCTTTAAAAATAAATTTTCAAAATTTCTATTACTATAACTTCTCTATATGGTTCCCTCCATGATCCTCTGTTTGGAGCGTGTATCACAGTGGTACATTTCATGACATTTATAGTAAAGGTTAGAGTTAGCATTTCCCATGTGTCTGAAGTGAGTTATAGATCTGTCAGCAAAATTTTACTCTAGGCTGAAACTTGGGAAACCTAAGTCTTAGCTTGAGTGAATTAGGTATTCCAAGGTGGAAATAAATCAGTCTATGTGTTGCTGAACTCTCACATTGCAAAGAAAAAATCTAAGTTTATTATTTTTGCACTCCAGTGATGAAAATATGGCTTCATTTATTAAACTGATATTGTGTTCATTGCTATCTGCTTATAACCTGGTTTCTGCAATAGGGATCAACAGACTTGTTTTGCCTGATTTCAACCCCTGGCAAGCATTTTTGTGTTTGGGGTGGGAAATAAGGAGAGGGAAAGAGAAACATCACAGTGGTAAATTGTTAGATGTATATGTTATAGGTTGTATATAGAGTGTCCACTTATGCCAGCATAGCTCTCTTGTTCTATTCCTGTTACACAGCACAGGCTTCCCTTTAGCTAGCTGTGGAGAAAACACACCTTTTATTTTATTTAAATGGAATCATTCTTGATAAAAACTAAATATGGGTTTAAAGTTAATTTAGATTTGAGTTCAGGCTAGTTTTGCAAATCCCAGTAACTATGGTCCCTCCTCCAAATGTTTGTGAGGAAGGTTCACCCGTTCCGAAAGGAACAGAATGTGACTGCTGCTGATTTTGTTCAGAAATTCAGTTTAGCATTCAGAAGCATCATTAGTTCTGTAGAAATGTCTCATGGGTGGATTCAATCTGCAGATTTACATTACGCTTCTGAACTTTTAGATGATCTGTAGGGTCAAAAATCCAATGGCCCGATTCCTGCAGGCCTTACTTGACAGACTGTTTTTGTGCAAAAGGCTTAATGAAAGTTCAAGGGAAACCTGTTGGTCTTCTCCACTTTGTCTCCATTGTTTATTTGTACAGGTGTTTATTCCCTTCCAACTCTGTAAAGGGATGGGAGCATACTGATCAGTCATTGCCATCTTTGGGGGAAAAATATCCTATGCATGACTAGGGAGAAATGAACAAACATGTGGAGCTGTTTTTCCAAAACTAAATACTGTTCTTGAGACCAGTGATCATATGATTCTGGGGTAAATAACATACACTTTTAGAAGCTTCAATAATGATTCTTTAAACGTAAACTGAACATTAAAGAATATATGATATTAAATAATAATACAGTGGAACATCAGCCAATGTGAAGAAATTGGAAGTAAGTTTAGAGTAAAAGTTCACCTTTCCTATCTTTATTTTGTTTTACTCCTCCCTACCAGTGTGAACTCAGGTAGGAGGGCCATCTAAGTTCGGATTTCTCTCTCTCTCTCTCTCTCTCTCTCATATGAATCATCTTGATGCTAATTACAGTGGTGAACTTTCTTGGTCAATATCTTTACAATCTAGAATTCCATTTTCACCATCTGTATGTTCAGTGGAAACAGTTTTGTGTTACTGTATAGGGAACCACATCTCTGCTGCATCCTCAGTGCAGTACACCATAGTCCATGAGCTGCTCTAAATTGCATCAACTGGCTGTGGTTCCCTAAGGGCCATATATTAGTTGAGGATTGTTTGTGCTTTGCTTTCTGTCTCTTTATCTGTACACTCCTGGTTGGCCCTGTCATGCTCCCTGCACTGGAGCTGGAGGGAAAGGAAGAGAAGAAGCCAGCTCCAGGCCTGCTAGAGATTCTCTTATGCTGGAAGCGTCCCCAGCAGGGGAGTTATGAGAGGTTTCAATTCCATTGCCTTCACTTTGCAGAAAAAATTAAACTGAGAAGGCCAGAAAATCTGGTACTGAAGGCTTTTTGGGGCTGGGGAAGGGAATGAGAGAGGGTTTTTTGGAAGATACCAGTAGGTATTTGCAGGGAAAGGGAGGAAATTACATTGAAGAGCTAAAGACAGACTACCACATACCTAATTGTGGGTCCTCTGCCATCTCCTTAGTTTCTCACTAGACCTGTGCTTTTGCACTTCCAGCTAACTGACTTCTCAGCTCTGCATTCCTGATTTGGCTTCTGAGTCAGGTACTGGCGGTGAGGATGGAGGTCACTTGGAGAACATGTGCTCATGATCAAGGAGGGTTTCCAGTACCAGGCATTTGTGACCATTCTAGTAAACAGTCCTCTTCTGTGCAGTTTTTGGAAACCATAACTTTTCCCTGTCACCCACCTAGAAACTCAGATTTTTTTAGGACGAAATAATGTCAAGGAATCTTGTTTAATTAATAAACCAAAATCTTTGTTTATAACTTCATGCAGACGTTAAAGCTGAAGTCTATTTACATATCAATTATCTCTCCCATTTCTCTCACTTCTTTTGCATTGATCTAGAACAAAAATAATCCAATGTATAATTGATATTGCAAATATGTACGCATGGTAAGTTGAATGTTTGCCCTTAATCACCTCTGCAGTGCTCTCTTATAGAGCTATGGCTATGACAAAACATAGCTTGTTTGACATTTTTGGCACAAACTTTAGAGAGAGAAATTTCTATGCGCAAACTTCGCAAAGTGCAAGATGTTCCTTTTTGGTAGAGTGCCCCAAAATCATATTTTTAAACTTGTGACATGAAATAGAAAGCTAGGAGTGAAAGTAGCAAATTAGTGAGAAATTGCTAAATGGAAAAGGCAAAAGTCTGGTTCAATTTGTTGTTCACTCTGTGTTGAAACTGGAGCTTTTAAATTTTGCCATTTTTGTGGGGAAGAAATGAGTAATAGCCTCTTTTAATCTAGTGAAGGGACCTTTTCAAAGACCTCCATCTTGAAGGTTGAGACATAAAACCTTTTCTCAATGACATAGTATTCTCCTACTGGGCTGTACTGATGAAGAAAAGTTCAGTTGACATGTCTCCATATTGCTTTTGTTCATTTGTGGAAAGAAAGTGGGAGATTTTCTCCATACATAATGCATTTTATGACTGCTAATCCTCATTTTCAATATTACTTTCCTTATTACTGGTATGTGCATAAGAAGTGTGTAACTTCAGAAGAGACGCGGAGAACTAGAAAAGCTGCATTTGCTGCAGCCATGTATGCGTAAAAAGAAAAAAGGGGGCAAAGAAAGAGTAGAATGCACTCTTGAATGTGCACTTCTCAGTGACACCAGTGGGAGCTGTGCCTGCAGAATGAGGCATGGAAATTGGCGCAGTGTGTTTATGATAACTTAGCTGTTTTATTAAGCTAAGTCTCTTCACAGTCTTAATTTCTGGAGTGTGGCTGAGCAGTCTGAGCATGGGAGTGGAAGTGAGACAGTGTGGGTTGTGCCACTTTCTTGATTTGTTGTCTCAGGATGGCCATTCAACTTCTGTATGCTTCAGTTTCCCTGTCTATAAAATGTTTTTTTTTTAAAAAAAAACCCAAAACCATCCTCTCAGGGAATCTGAGAGACTTAACTAGTATTTGAAATTCACTTTGAGGCCCTCAGGTGGAAGTCACTGTAGAACTATAAAGTATTAATTGGCAATAATGTAATTATAACATGTAAGAATTTACCCGAAAAAACATGGTCGTATTAAGCGCACAAATTCTTAGGATGATTTTTATAAGGAAAAGATAAATGACTATAATTGGCTTGAATTTCTGAAAAACTGGTATTGGCATTAAACACTTTTCTGGTTCTTCTGCTGTGGTCTGTGGATTTGTTGCCATCACAATGGAAGAATGTACAGTAGGAATAAAAGGTGATTGTGGCATGTTGGAAAATTCCAGTTTCACAGGTGAGTGTTCAGATTGTATTCTGGGCTGTTTTGTATGCCTGCAAAAAGTCTGCTAGCAAGTCTCTTTTTGTGTTTTTTGTTTTGTGGGTTTTACTGATAAAGATTAATCAATTATCAAATTCTGTCTGATACCAAAGTTGGTGGGGTAACAAGCATAGAGAAGAACCTAACCAAACTGATGTGTGACCTGGGGCTGCATGCAATAAGGGGAGATTTGGTACTAAATCAGTGTGAAATGCTGTTACTAGCAAGAGCAAATAAACAGCGCTATAACTGTTATAGAGAAGTACTGTGACTGGGTGGGAAAGGGGAAGCCAATGGAGTTTCCCTGAATATAGAGTGCAGGGTTGGGCTTACATGCGGCATTGCCGGTGCACCACTGACAGACCAAACACCACCTTAAATATATACTAAATGTAACTGATAATAATGTGCTTAGCTGTGAGGAATAAAAGCCATTCTGTTTCCCAAGAGATGATGAGTAATAGTTGTGTTTTTAGGTTAGTCTTATGATTGGAAAACATTTCTCTCTTGTGCTGCGGTTTCATCTAAAGATCTCTATGTTTCCATACACAAACATACTTACGCAAAACAATTACTCATTTTGAGCCCGAAATTGCCACTGCAATGGCACTACTCATGTGAAAGAGGGCTGCAATTCTTGGCTCTTAAATCTGTGTTTCAAAGAAGTGACTAATACAGACTGGAAAATGGCAATTATTTTCCATGAACATTTTCAAATGGGGTGTGTGTGTGCGCGCACACACATATGTTTAGGTGGAAAGGGAGTTGTTGAAAAATGGGTAAAAAAAAAGAACAACCTTTTTTTTGTTCTGAAAAAAAAATTGGACACATTAACCTTTTTTATATGAAAAATATCAGCCAGCTTTAGCAACTATGGGCCAAGCCCGTAACCTCTTAGCAGATTATTCTTTCATAGGGGACTGGAAACTCATTGACTTTCCATTTGCTGAGTTTCCTTGGAATCCTTTAGAGGTGGGTCAGATTTGCCTCCCCCATGAAAGAGTAGCATAATTTCCATCCTATAGTTCTAGCTCTAGGGGATCCATTGTTGGCCAGTGCCTGCTGTCATTGACTTTCAGCACTGCTGCTGTCCCACTATGGAGGTGGATTTAGCAGAAGTTATTGTATTGTTAGCTTTCCCCCAGGTACAGAGAAATTAATATCTAGCAGAACCCAGCCATATAGCTCCCTGGCTGCAGAATCCCATGGAAACCCCATCTAGGTGCTACTCTGCCTTTCATGCCTCCCT
Organism: Emydura macquarii macquarii; assembly: GCF_026122565.2. Lineage (NCBI taxonomy): Eukaryota > Metazoa > Chordata > Testudines > Chelidae > Emydura > Emydura macquarii. The sequence continues at coordinate 4,463,718 of NW_027131527.1, forward strand.
AGCTGGGATATTGTCTTCTGTTTCAGGGAGTGTAGGGGAACATTAAGTCATAGATAAAAAATGGCACCTTTAACATACCTTTTCCACATTGTGTCTTCAACTTCTGGCTGATTTTTTTTTATGCTGATCTGAGTTAAGAATGAGCTAGTTTTTCTTCTGCTTCCTCCATCATCAATAGAACTGTGTGAATAATTGACTTTTTTTGGTTTGCTGGCCATTCTGAAAAATATGGAGGGACGACCCTTCTGGGTCAACCCAAAACAAAAATTTTTGAACTCTTTGAACTGAAGAGTTGGGGGGGGGGGGCCGCGAGAAATCATATGGGTGAAAATAAATATTTTGTTTATCTCAACTAAATATTTTAGTTTGATGTTGAGCATTTTTAATGTTTTTATAAAAATTGAAGGGAGTTTCAAAAGTCATTTTGCATTAAAAAATCAAAATATTTCAGTTTATTTTCTGAATCTTTATTTCAGTCCAAGAAAAAAAAATTATCTGGCGAAATGTTTTTCGACCTAAATCAGTATTCCCCCTCAAAAGGTTTAAAAAACAAAACAAAACAAAAAAAATACTCTCAGCTCTATTATCAATTAAGTTGTTAGTCAATTGTCTACAAATCCCTGTTATTACTGCTGAAGATGTTAGGAGCTGCTTCTTCCCTCCTCCGCCCCCCCCCCCCCCTTCCAGATCCCACACTGAGTTTGCCATGCGGGCAGATAGAGAGAAGAGTTAACCTTTTGACTTGTAAATTGAGTAAATTTGATATGGAAGCCATTGAAGAAATGGTATTTTGTATTCCCATATTTATCCTCTGTCACTCTTCTGACTGTAACAGCACTTAATACAATTGGGTTACTTAAAATAGGAGTGGATTTTTGTTGTTTTAGTATTTTTATTTAGTAATGCATTACAATACATAACACTAAATGTAATTGTACTTTATTTAATGTCATTTCATATTACTTATACATAATTTTTAGTATGAACATTAAGTAATATAAGCATTCATTTAATTATGAATAAATATTAGAAATCAAAAGGAATTCTCCTTCCACATGTGGCATTGCATACCAGACCATATGAGAAGTTGGCGGCAGTTACTTCTTTCTCTAAAGCATTAATTACTGGAAACTCCCAGGAGCAGCAGCATAGAAATGTAGAGCTCAAAGGGCGCTTGAAAGACTATCTAGCACAATTCCCTGCACTGAACCAGGACCAAGTAAACCTAGACTATCACTGACAAGTTTGTCCAATGTGTTCATAACTACCTCCGATGATGGGGATGCCACAACCTGCTTTGGACGTTTATTCTAGTGCTCAACTATCCTTTATAGTTAGGTTTTCCTAATATCTAATCTAAATTTCACTTGCTGCAGTCCATTACTTCTTGTCCTACCATCAGTGGATATGTAGAACAATTGATCACCATCCTCTTTCTAAGAGCCCTTAACAAACTTGAAGACTGTTATTAGGTCCCCCCCCCCCCCCCCAATCATCTTTTCTTAAGGCTAAACATATCCAATTTTTTTTAACCTTTCCTCATAGGTAAGGTTTCCTAAAACTTTTATCATTTTTTGTTGCTTTCCTCTGGACTCTCTCCAATTTGTTCACATCTTTCCTTAAGTGTGGCACCCAGAACTACACACACTACTCTAGCTGAAGCCTCACACAGCCAATAGGTATGTCAGTGTCTTACATGTGACACTCCTGTAAATACACTGTGACAGAGTGTAGGGTTCAAACAGGTGAGCCTGCACTCTGTTCACTCAGACGTTAATTAGTTTCCCTGGAAAAAGCTGATGGAGGCAATTAGTCAATCAGGCTGGCTGGCTGAGCCAATTACCCCATCAGTCCAGGGCTGATAAGAGGCACAGGAAGGAAGTGCAGGGGGGAGAGAGAGGAACAGGGCTAGCTGATTCTAGCCACACAGAGGCTTGAATTAAGGAGACCTTGGTTTCCCTCAGGCCCTGGTGAGAGAGCCAAAAACTAGGTTAACTTTGTAAATATACTGTTGCATGGGGATTGCTGTGAAAAGGATGGAGGGAACTTAAAATAAAAGGACATGATGAAGTCACAACCACTGGAGTCCATGCAGTTTGTGGGGAGAAGGCAAGAGAGGAGCCATGCTCAGTGACAACACTCCAGAATTATATTGATCTTTTTTGCAATTGCATCATGTTTGTTGACTTGTATTCAATTTCTGATCCACTATAACTTCCAGATCCTTTTTAGCTGTACTGCAACCTAGCCAGTTATTCCCCATTTTGTAGTTTTGCATTTGCTTTTTCCTTCCTGAGTGTAATATTGTGCACTTGTCTTCACTGAATTTCATCTTGTTGATTTCAGATGAATTCTCCAATTTGTCAAGATTGTTCTGAATTCTAATCCTGTCCTCCAAAGGGCTTGCAACCTCTCCCAGGTTGGTGTCATTTGCAAATTTTACAAGCATACTCACCCCTCCGTTATCCAAGTCACTAATGAAAATATTTGAATCATACTGGAGCCAGGACAGACCCCCTGGAGGATATGTCCTCCCAGTTTGATAGTGAACTATTGATAACTACTCTGAGTATGGTCTTTCAACCAGTTTTGCACCAACCTTATATAATTTAATCTAGAACCCATTTCCTTAGTTTGCTTATGAGAATGTCATGTGGGACTCTGTCAAAAGCTTCAAGAATCAAGATACACCTTGTTGACAGTTTCTGCCAGTCCACAAGGCCAGTAACCCTGTCAAAGAAGGAAAATAGGTTGGTTTGGCATGATTTGTTCTTGGCAAATCCATGCTGTCTGTTCCTTATAACCCTAGTAGCCTCTCGGTGCTTACAAATTGATTGTTGAATAATTTTTGTTCTGTTATCTTTCCAAGTATCAAAGTTAGGATAATTGGTCTATAATTCCCAGGGTCCTCTCTGTTCTCCTTTTAAGGATAGGTATTATGTTTGCCTTTCTCCAGTCTTCTGGGACCTCTCCCATCCTCCATGAATTGTCAAAGATCATCATTAACAGTTCCAAGATTGTTTTAATTCCCCAGCATGAATTTCATCAGGTCCTGCTGACTTGAATACATCTAACTTACCTAATATTCTTTAATATATTTCCCTAACCTGGCTTGTGTTCCATCTCCCAGGTTTTAAATATTGTTTGTTAAGCAACTGGTCACAATTAACCTTTTTAATGAAGACTAAAGCAAAATATGTATTAAACACCTTAGCCTTCTTGTTGTTGTTCATTATTAGCCTTCCTTCCCCACTAAGTAGTGGAACTACACTGTTTTCTTTAATTTTTTTCTTGCTCCTAATGTATTTATATAACCTCTTCTTGCCTTTTATGTTTCTTGCTAGCTGTAACTCATTTTGTGCCTTAGCCTTTCTGATTTTTTTTCCCTATAGAGCTGTGCTATTCTTTTGTACTCCTCCTTAGCAATGTGTCCATGTTTCCCCCTTTTTTTTATTTTCAGGTCATTAAAGAGCTTCTGATGGAGGATCCATATTGGCCTCTTACTATTCTTCCATCTTTCCTTTGTATTGGAATAGTTTGCTGTTGTGCCTTTAATATTGTCTCTTTGAGAAACAGCCAGCTCTACTGAACTACTTTTTTCCTTAATTCTCTTTCCATGGGACATTCCTCCTACCAGTCCTCTAAGTTTGTCTGCTTTTTTTTTTTTTTTTTTGAGGTACCTGATGTGATGGACCAACTATCTGATCAGTTATGGCAGATCCTCTTTTCTGTATAAAAAGTTGATATTTGAGTTAAACATCCAGTACCCACTTGCTCAATCTCCTGTACGCTGAATGGCAGTAAATATTATAAGTATGGAAGGGGTCAATTTTTGAGTTTGCCAAGGTGCCAGTTGAAATCTAACCAACTACTTTTGCCAACTGTATAAGTGTTATAGCCACTGTATATTGGAATTTAATAGGATAGCCCAGGGAGCCTTGGTTTACTAATTTTAATGTTGGATTTTCACAGCAATTTTTAATTTGAACAGTATTTCTTAAATTAGGAAATTTCCTTATTCTTAATCCATCAACAATTTATTAATTCATCCAGAACCACATTAATATACAACTAATAGTTCACCACTCAAGTGCAGATACCACCAAAGTTCTAGGTGTGTACTACACACACAATACAGTCTTGCAAGCAATTCTCAGACTAAAATTGAGGCTCAGTAGTTATATCAAGGAACAATGCAAATTTCCAAGTTCTCAAATGTTAGGTACTAGCGAATTCTCACACTTCTGAGGATGCACTTGTTTTTTAAGACACTTTTTAAGAGTGTTGTTACTCCTGTTTGAATGGACTGATCCAAAAGGGACAGGTTTAGAATATTAAAAGCAATTTCTTAAAGTTACTGTTTTCAATCTTAGGCCAATTTGCTTGGATTTAAAGGGGTTAAAATCTAAAATATGGTGATTGAAGTCTCACTAGAAAGTGTAGACTTAAGCAAGATAACCTAGAGTTATTTATATTAAAGAAATAGAAGGGGAAATACAATCTTTGAAATTAAATCTCACCATTTCTTCTTATCCTCTTAACCCTGGGATGGGGAAGAGTTGTTTTCACATGGCTGGTCTCAGTGTTGGTCACTCTTAGGATTCTGTGGCTTTATGTTGTGTTCGGTCAACTCTTTAGTTCCACATGGTGACCTCACTTTTATATAAATCCCAATCTTAGGGATCAGTGGAGGGGGGGCAGTCTCTGGTATTTATTGGACACGTGCCAAGTGAATGCTCAGATTTAATCTGTTTCTCTTCTGCTTCCATTGGCATCTAGTAGATGGTGGTGATGAATAACAAATGTATTCAATCCTTTTCTTATTGGAAGCTTTTTATGTTTGATTCATTTCAAGGATTGTATTTCATTATCTCCTACGATCTAGTGAGATTCCCACTCCTCCTAGTAAGAAATTTCTCTTAACATTCCAAAGTTATACCTTGGTTTATATCTTTTAACATTGCTTCTTCGTTGTGCCAGATAATTCCTATTGCTTCTAGAGTGCGACAGTTATTTATAATGAAAAGGAATTTAGTTGGTTACTTTCTATACCATACGTTCTTTGTATACTATACATTCTTTGATTATACATAAGCACTTCCAATTATTTAGGATTTATTATAGAAAAAGAGACATTTGCATATAGAATATATAGCTTTGACTCACAAGGCATACAAATGTGCAGCTTCTAATTTGGAGTAAATTTGGTATCCCTGGTATATTTGATTTACAAGGAAAACCCTGTATAGTTTATAATTTAGGGAGGAAAACATAGTTTGGATTTCTTGACGTAACAGGAAGTTTGCCTACTTGACTCTTCAGTCTTATAGACTGTCATTTCTAGTTTGCGAATTTCCGGTTTCTCCACCTATCTTTTGATCCACTATCAATGTGCAATGGCTGCTGCTTTGCATAAAAAAGCAGTTACCCCTTCCTTGGTCCCTTGGAGTTCTGTTTTGCTAGGTTATGAGGGAGAAAGATGCATCATCTATTTGTAAATTAAGAGATTCTTGCCTAGTTGATGAACAATACTTTCATTTGGCTATGTTAGCTTCTATTCTTGAGGAGAGGAATTCCTGATCTTGGCTGATCTGTGGGTTCTTAGGCAAAGTGAATCATTTTCTTATTATCTTTACTTCCTAGGTAGATTCTATTTTGGGATAAACAGGGGTGAATAACGTTTTTTCTACTTTTCTGAAGGAATCGGTGGTTATTAATAAGTCAAGGTATATCTGTATATATAAATAATCTTAAATTATGAACCTCTCTCTGTTCTCCACTGCTGCAGAGGTGTTCTCATTGGCAGGCCCTTAGTTCTGGGACTTTCTCCACCTGTTGGTTCTCCAGTGCCTGAACCTGCTGACCTTCAATGCATATGAGGCATATCTATCTATTAAAGCATTTGTGAGAAGTGATTATTGGGATAACATGGAGTTATTTCCTGGAGGGAATCTGTTTTAGTTCAGTTTTATTAGTGAGTGACTTACTATTATTTTTATATTTTGTGTGCACTTAGAGCTTGTTCAATAAGACGGTAGTTGAAAATTAGGTAGGAGTGCATGTGCGTGCAGACTTTCAGGCTATAGCACCAAAATGTAACACAGTTGTGCAACTTCTCTTGATGTGAGGAACTTCTGTAAATTTCTCTGCAACACACTCTACCCTATGCTGGGTTCTTGCAGCTCATGGTAGGTGGGGTTGGAGTAAGTCCTATGGGGAACTCAGCAAACAGCTATTTCTTGTAATTAGCTCTCCTCTCCCACCCACACATAAAAACATGGATTGGCCAGGGTGGGGATGTACTTGTGCCATAATGCTAGAGAAGAGCTCTGCTTGGTCTTCTGCCCTAAGCTGACGAAAGGTGTGGTATGGCTTCTGCGCACTTTTCATTCTCACTTTGTCTCTTGCTTGTGATGAGATTCTTCAGCCTTTTCTTTGCTGTGTCTAAGCTCAGGCCCAGAGGTGCCAGTTTATTCTGTTTCCTGGTCTTCTTCAGTGTTTTTCTATGGTGAAAGACTAATGGTCAGCCCAGAAATATCCACTCCCTTCTCCTCACCTGACCCATGCCAAGATATCAAAGGAGATACTCAAAGTATTTTCCTTTTCTTGAGCCCCTGCCATGAGCATGGCTGAGTGGAGAAACTGCATGAGTAGAACTCTGTCTTCCCCAAGAAGGGGGCACCGTTGGGCTGTCCCTTGAGGACAAAGCTAATGGAATGTCTGTGTGCCAGGTGATAAACCTGTAAGTGCTGAAGTGACCTTAAACATGTTGAATGCACATTAAGTAAATGCTTTTTCCCTATCCCGGTGTTGAGATATTTATGTGTGTAACTCATTGGCATTATTATTAGCATGCACTATAAATACACACACAAAGATGGGGATATTACCTATGTTAGTTTACATGCAGAACTGCAACTTTATTAGACAGAATTACAATTTTCTCAGCACCGAGGAGCCAGGAAATTACAACGTTAATTGCCTTCAAATGTAAAACCATAACACAGTTGTATTCTGAAAAGACAGGTTGAGGTTTTAAATGGCGTGTGTTGCAATGATCTGCATGTGATTAAAAATGTAAAACAATTCTGAATATGAAGAACAACTTTAAAAACAAAACAACCAAAAACCCAAGTTTTAAGTTTTACAATGAAAATGTGTTTTTGGATTTTGTAGCAAGATTAAAAAGGAAAACTTTATACTCCCTAAAAGGAATGGGGTGAAAAAGGTCAAAAAGTGATAATTATTTATGATGTGTTAGGGTTACACCAAGGAATCCTTGTCATGAATCAGGACCCCATCGTGCCAGGCATTGTGCAAATTACATCTGCAAGCAAAGAAGGATTTTGTAGTGTGTCCAAAAAAGTTAATGAATCTGGCTATGTGGAACAAGGAAGGAAACGAATTCCAGTCAGGGAACTCTGCTGCCATTTATATTGAGAGAATGCCAACCTGAAATCTTTGTTTTGCAATTAAGTCAGTATGGTGTGGGGAGAGACTGCCTTTGGCAATTGGGTTCAAAACCACCTAGAGTTCTATAAGTTAAGACCAGAACCTTGAACTCCAACCAGAGATTTCCAGAAGCTAGTGCAGATGTTGGAGTTATGAGTCATTGGTGTTTATATGCTAATTACATGAAACACTACTCCACAAACTTGACATTAAAAGCTTGTAGGAGCTTCTATGACTCAAATTGATATAGTGTCTGAGGACTTCACCATTTTTTTAATGCATAACTCTTGTGAGGTAGGGAAGTGCTATTATTCTCATTTTACAAATTGGCAACTGAGGCATGGGTAGGCCAAGTGACCCACATGATCTGGAAAAAGAGGTAAACAGTGAGGCAATAGTTTGCAGATGATACAAAATTACTCAAGATAGCGGAGTCCCTCTCACTCGTGTGTCAGAAATATTGCCCAACTGGGTAGAATAGGCACTTTCATTCAGCTAATGTGGAATGTTCTGCAAAATCTAGTACACTTGCCCAGGTATAGATTGGAGCAAAAACCCCATAAAGGGGATTTAAAATACTATACAAGGAGTGGAACTGGAATAGCAGCAGCTGTGTATCATGCTTCTTTCCTTGGGAGCTGGAAAGAGCCCCTCCAAGGCAATCCAAGCATTAATGAGGGATACTGGATACAAAGGTAGGGCCAAGGGGAAACTACTCTATTCAGAGTGCTCCTTGCGTAAATGCTGTCTTCCTGATAAAATTCCAGGTGGAAGTAAATTTTCCTAGAAACTATACAAACTTCAGAGCCACATCGTCCTCATCACATCAGGAAAGGAGAGGTGGCCAGTACCCCATGATAGAAGAGGAGCCTGGAGTGGAAAGGGCACAAGTCACCTGAAGATCCTTGGTTTACACTAGTTCAAAAGCCCATGCCTTCTGCTCCCTCTGTGAGCTGGTAAACTCTATTTTATAGTAATAAGTATTCAGTGGAAATTCTGCAATGTTCATTTCTCCATATTTGCAGAGTCCTATTTCACCTTCCTGCAGATTTCACAATAGGGAACCAAGTTACTTTGCAAAAGTTGCCATGCAAGGCAAGGTTTCAAAAGTGTCTCTTATGGCCACACAACTTAAGATCCCCCAGGTGCATGCTTCTCCCTGTATGGGAAGATGGTGTCAGATTTCCCAGCACTGATTTATTGATGTGAGGCCTGCAGTAGTGCTCCTTGATTACATTGTCTAGTTAAGTTTGTATTAAGTTTCCCATCTATAAATGGTTTATAAAGGGTTCTGTTCAAAATAGATTCTTATATTGCACTCATCACTGTTGTATCTGAACAACTAACGATCAACAAATGATTGATGATGATGTAAGCATTAGGCACGACTAGTATGCATTGTAGATGGCTATAATCACATCAAAAGAAGCTATTATAAATACTTGCTGATCTGTGAGCTCTTAATGTGTCTTGACACTTACACGAGCACCGTCTTAGAAATATGGGAGCAAAATGAGTTTGGGTGACAAAGTGAACTGCAAATGGTTGCAGCGCTACAACAGAAACCTTGCCTCCTATGTCAGGAGAAGCTACTGGGGTCAGGCACAGGAGGTATCCCCTGAACTGTGACGAGGGGTCATTTAGGAGTAAAATTCTCTGTGATGGAGCATTAGCCCTTACATTTTATCATTGAAAATTTTCCCTCTTCCTCACCCCCCATGTTCAATGTTTTACTGTGCACATTTGGTTAATCATGCAAGCCCACCTATAAATACCTATCTTTTAAGCAACCCATCACGCCAGAGGTGAGCTAGGAAGTGAGTTTCTCTCTTCTTCCCCACCATATTCCTAACCCTACATTTATAGAAAATGAGGCTTTTTACTATACCTACCAAGGCTTGTGTTCCCTGCTCAAAGTGGGGATAACCCTTCCCTCCATAGTTTTTAGTGGAAAGTGATGAGGGAAAGAGATTTTCAGTAATGTTGTGTCCCCCTCTCCACCAACATCTTCTCCCTGAGTGGGGTTCCTAATGGAGCTCAGATAAAGACTCCTTCCTCTGGCCTTTTAAAGCCTTTTAAAATGTCTCCCCTAACCGAGTGGAGGTTACGCACAGAGCATCCATCCAGCGTCCCATTGCAAATGGGCTGTGAGAAATCTGCAATCTCTCCTATGGGAGGGAGCCAGTCTTGGATGGCTGTGTGATATGTAAATTAGAATACAGTGCACCTCTTAAACAGCACCTCTTAAACAGAAACCAAACAAACAAAATACAGGCCCTCTGTGTATGTACAATTCTGGCAGACAATTTTTGGTTGGAGGGTCCTTTCTTAGCAGTTAGCAATACTTCTGCTATCTTGGATGGTATAATGTAAACATATCATGGCTGATTTTGCTTAGCATCTTCTGTGTGGGGACAGTAGCGAGTAGTGGCATTTCTCTGAATTTTGACATTTCAAAGGTGATGCACCAGGCAGCGCTGGATGTGTGGCTTTTTGCATGAAGAGATTCGCTCATCAACAACCATGGAAATGTAGCACGGTATGGTTTTGTAGGGTGAGTGTTAAGCTGCTCAGTGCCCTTCGAGCTGTTGCTTCAGAAATCATTTGGGTCTTTTAGAAGACACTGCTAGTGGAAAAAATTCATTAACCATAAATGCAAGTGTAGAGCAAAAAGTACAAAGTTAGCAACAAGATTTGTCTGCCTGTCTTTATGGGCTTAACTGACGTGATAAAGATGATAAAAGGACTTAATTTCACCTATTCAGCAACTTCAGTGCAGGACATAAAAAATAAACAAACTGGAAAGATTAATAAAGCTAGCAGTATCGCAGGGTTTTTTGTATTAGATTAAAATTTATTTTATTCTGTGTGCTCCACTGCAGATTAAAGTAATTTAAATCAGTTTGGTTTAAATTAAAAAAGTGTAAAAGAGGAAAACTATGTAATCATTCCTTCCACTGCGAGTTTGTGTACTAGGTTATCCGAAATGTTCCCTGATCATGTAAACGACGGTACATCTGAGTAATTTTACACGTATCAGTAGCCTCCTTGAACGCAACATATAATAGGCAATTGCCTGATTAGGTTTGAGGTTCTCTGGCTCTGTCTGAAATCATTAGGATAGGTTCAAAGTTCTAATGCAGCCACAAAATATCCTCAAATGCATTTGTTTCTAAGCATAGGAACCGTAACTGATATGTTGTGACCTGATGCTGCACAAGTGAAGTTAGTGGGAACAGCATGGGCCTCCACAGTCAAATGTTTTGTTCTCCTGCTTGTTGTAGACTGGAACGTAGGAGGTCAGATTTAGTGGTCCAGGCAATGGTGGTCATGAGGTGAGTCAGTTTCAGGAATCAAGACAAAGGTTGGAGCTGGAATCAGTAGCCAGGGTGGGGCATAGAAGCTGGGATCTGGAACAAGGCATCAGGGCAGGAACAGGACAGGAAGGCAGGAATTGCAAACATGGCAGGAGTCAGGCAAAAAGGCAGGATCTGATGTAGCAGCTAGCCAGGGATTCACCTAGTTGCTCCAATCTTCCTGCACCTCCTTCTAGCTTAAATAGTGAGTCTGAGCCAACGGGAGAGATCAGAAATGTCCTCCAATTGGGAGCTTTGTGGGCAGTGCCTCTGGTCAGCTCCCTGTTGGTACCAGTGAGCTGCTGGGTGTTGTTGGCTGAGGTCTGAGACTTTCTGGGGACCTGGGTTTAGACCTGTGATCCCTTACAATGCTCAACTTTTGGTTGGATAGCAGGATTTAAAGAAAAGCAAGTCTGTGTGTTTGTGTTTGTTTCCAGGATGGGAGTAGGTAAGAGTTGGAGGATTGGTTGGTCCCATTGTTTAGTTTTAACATTTGTTTAATTTCTTTTTTCATGTTAGTTTACCTTCTACATTCTTTGGGGAAAACCCTATATTTATTGTGGTAAATATCAGGGAATAGATAATCACTTACGTCCTCCATGTCAAGATTTGTCTTTAGTAAAAAATAATGGGTTTGGGATAGTGTAACAAGAATATCTCAGAATATACTCTCTCTACAGCAGTTGTTTCTATCCAGAGACGTGACAATAATATTGTGGAGTACTCTTATAATAATTTGGGCATGGCTGCCCTATTGCTTTAATTTCTCTTCTCCATTTTATGGGGGTGGTATTTCCTTTTCTTTAAACTTCATGGATTTCACTGTGCTGTATGCCATCACAATGTATAATTCACAGATGTGAGGTAAAACTAAGATTCTGGTGTTGTGGAAGGACGGGTCCCTACCACCTGAGCTAACGGAGAATCTCCTCCATTAACAGTTATGAATACAAAAATGAAGTTCTGACTCTAACCAGAAGAGGGCAGTGGAGCACATTATTCAATTCATTACTGCATTTACATAATGCCATTGGGTCTAAAAAAAATGAAAAATTAACATATAATTTAGGGGAAAAACAATTAGATGTTTCGTTATTAATACCAATAAATATGAGTGTTAAAACTTAGACTAATAGGAAACCCCACTGAGGATTTTAATATGGTCCTTTAGAAAACATTGGCAACTGTATAAAGGTAAGTTTCCATTTATTTGTGATTAATATCTTTTTAAATGCTGCTGCTGCAGTGTATCTGTAGGGACACGAGTGTTGATAGCTGATCTGTTAGAAAATTGGGATTTAATCACACCTTTGACCTGCAGGTAAAATTGAACAGTTTTTGGAGAGGAAGGCATCAATTGAAATAGTGTTACTAAATTAAGGGGATGTTTGTTGTCACTTTATCCACCTCTTTGAAAAAAGGCCTCTGGCTGAAATATCCTTATTCGAAATGAAAGTGGCATGAGGATTCTCTTTAGCAACATATGCTAATAAAAATTAATAGCTGAATGTTATGATTTAAAGAACGGAAACTGGTAAGCAAAAGGAGAGCTGGGAATATATATATGTACATAGACCTCTCCCCCCCCCCTACTCCCACATGTCTTGTGTAGGAAGATGGTGGGTTATTTTATCTGGTTTGTTCTTTATGTATCAGAGGGATGTTTTATATAAGAGAAAATGTCACTTTTAGGTAAAAGGGAAGATTCTGATTCTGACAGCCTCAAAAGGGGAATTGAAACATGGTTTTTGTTAATTACTACAGTAACAGTACTGGCAATGTAGGATGTCCTCTTGGTTAATTTGACTGGTGAGATGTGCCAGCATAGCCGGAAGATGTGCATTAGAAGGCTTTTGATACGTGGTGCAGTCATGTTTGACCCCAGTGGACTGCTAATGTCCATACATGTATGTGTTGTCCTCATCAAGTTTGCATGTTCCTGGGCCCAAATCAATCAACCAGATTTTTGTGCAAATGGCCTCCATCAATCAAGTTAATTGAACCCAGTTGCCTCCAATTATAATTTCAAAAATGACACTAAATCTAATATTCTCTCCCCTCCCCACCCCACAATAACTACTGCTCCATTTCACCAGTTTTCCTCAGGTCCACCTCTCTAACAAGTTTTATGTAGCTACACACAGTTTTTTCAAGAGATATTGTTCAACAACGAAACTACGGTGGCCAAGGAAAAATTCAGCCAGAAACAAACTCAGAGCTTCCTAATAAAAAATGTATTAAGAGAAACCAAATTAAAAACTACATATAATATTTACAGGACTTAAAAACTAGTCCTATGTGAAATTTCATACTGAAGAACCACCTACTTTTAGAGGAAAGACGGGAATTTGTGCCCCATTTCAAGCCCGATTTGGAACACAACCCTAACAATGAATTCACTACCAGATGTTTCCGTAATACCTTTTAAGATATTCTGGAGGCTCTTCCTTTTTTGTTCTAGACACAGGGCTGCAGTGTTTATTCAGGCAAGATGGTTATTGAATCAGCTGGCATTTTGCCTGAGTAGAAGCTTCAGCAGTGGGCCCATTGCATGTACATTGTTAGATTTCTCTAGGTTTCAAGACTGAGGAAATTAGTTCAGTATTTATTAAGTGTAAAGATAGGGAGCTTTTGAAAGACAGCATCAGTACCCACAGACAACATTGCTGTGCCAAAGGACACTGTGGAGAAAGACCGAGATTCAGGGGCAACTCCTGGAGGCAATACATGTTTTGAAGGCTCTGCAATAGCGCATGCTGCTAGTGGGCACATGGACAATCCAGTGCCTTCAAATAGGATCCAGCCATGTTCTGCAGCCCCTGAACAATACAGGGTAAGAGGAATGCAAGTATACGTTCCCCACTGTACCTTCACAGCTGTGCTCCCTGAGGCCATTCCCCTTGCTGGACCGAGCTCAGGACAGTAAGAACAATTGCACCAGGGAGCTCAGTTCTTTTGAGCCATTTAACACCCCTGGTGACTTGGAGCCCTGACACTCAACACCAGATGGCCCAAGAACCAGGAGAGGCAAAGCCAAGGTGGGAATTTGAGGCCCCCCCGAACTCCATTGGTGGTTTTGCCTCCCCCCCCCCCCCCCAATTGCACTAAGACACTTTAAAGTATTGTCCTTGTCACTTTAATTAAGAGTTTATTTCAGGTTGTTTTTTTATTAAACAATTTATTATACAAACCATTAGAAATACATCCATAAAGAGTTGGCAATGCATTTTACACAGAAAATCCAAACATTTTGCATGTCATAAGTTTTTACAAAAGTGTAAAGGCAGAGACCCAAGCTAAAGTAAGGAGAGCCACAAAATGCCATTTCTATCACCCATAAAAGAGACAGCATTGCTCACAGCTTGCACCCCTTCCCCAATCTCGGGATTACAGCTGGATGGACAGGTGCACATTTTCAGGCTTCGGTCTCCAAGAAAGAGCAATAGCCAGTATTGCCCTGTGTAACAGGCCTGATGCTGCCACCTCCCTCTTCCTTTCCCCTCTGGACCAAAAAAGGAGGTGAGGACCCACAGACTTGCAGTCACCTGTGGTTTATTTACAACATAGTTCTGAAGTACTGACCACTGTACAGCCCATACAGGGGCTGCTCAGAGCCAGGGAGATAGGGGAGGAACAGAGGGATTGCCTGACTCCTCTCCCCTCTCTCTCTTGCCAAACCCTCAGGACTGACTTGTAAGCCGCCTAGGGCTTCTTGGACAGCTGCCACTCATGGGCTAATTACTCCCCTGGGGAGCTGCTCAAACAGTGCTTCTGCCCAGCTGCCTCCCCTCAGGCAATCAACCCCAACTCAGCTACCTGCTCTGCTGCCCTTCTGCTAGCTGCCCTAGTGTGGCAGGGGGCTGACAAGGGGGTTCATCCCCCCACCCCAGCACCCTGTCACACTCTGGCTGTTTCCATTTTCTGTTGGACAACTTGTTGGTTGCTCAAACTGCTGAGCAAATCTTTGCACCTCAGCCTCCCACCCATTCAGACTTTTTTCTCCCTTACTCTCTCAAAAACTGTGCAAAATACACTATGCAGCTATAATCTTGGGGTTTTTTTTTAAATCTGCAACTTCCAACTTGTTTTACAAGAAAGTCACCTTCCCTTCAGAAGGCCAAACATGTTCGCTGTCATTTTGCAACTACTGAGACATTAAACAGTTCAATCCTTCTGTCCAAGTGACCTGGCTTCATTAACCAGGACAGGAGAGGATAAGTCCGGTCCTCCAAGATAACTGGAGCAATCTCCACACCATTAATGACCATAGTGATCTTGGGGACAAACTTTTATTCATGAAAATAAATAGAGTTGAATTCCAAAAGAATCTACCATTGTGAACCTTTCTAGACCACCCTACATTTATGAATGTAAACTAATTACAGTGGTCATGATGGAGAAATACTTCTTTCCGTTTACAAACTCTGATCCCTGGCGTGAGAGGCAAATGATAATAAGCGTGCAACTCCCATTAATTGCCTCAGTGCTTATGCATGTCAGCACACACCTGCATGACCATGGCGCCAACAGTCCATCTAACCACACAAATTGCTTGGCTATAGGTTGGTAACATTGAGGGACGGCCAGCTTCCAGAGGGCAGTGGTGACTTCTTTCTCAATGAGCATGGGGCATTGCATGTTTGTAGGCTGCTGCTGCAGCTCCAGGGCTAGTTCAGCACATATATCAAGAAAGGTCATTTTTGGAATCCTGAAATTCTCTTGCCATTGCTGGTCATCCCTGCAGAATCATCCCTTCCGAATGGTTGACTCTAGTTTCTGGAGTCCGGAAATGATGCTGCTCCAGGAACAGTTCCTGTAGTAGCAGTTGGCCAGCGTCGTTCTCATCTTCCTTGTCTTGCTGTGGCAGCCACATCTGTGCTCAGTGGTGAGGTGGACAAAATCCAAAACTGAAGCCAGTCAGCTTAGAGAACTGAAGTACCGGCCAAGCATCCTCTGCAAATTCGTGGTTGTCGGCATAGCAGCCCGTTCTGTCCAACTTGTCTGAAGCCAATTAAAAAATAGCACTAGTCCGCTCAGAAACATGGGCTGGAGAGAGTGGAATCATGGGATTTATTTGAGTTTGACCCCCCCCCCCCCCCCCCCCCCCCCCCCCCCCCCCCCCCACATTCCAGATTTCCACTGGCTTCTGCTATAATATACCACTATGTGCGCATGTGAGAAATGCATGCTGCTCAGCAGGGAACTGAAGGATCATGGTGTACCCTCCATGAATGCCATGCACTTAGTGCAGTAAGCCCCGCCATTGTATACAAAGTGAGAGAGGGACAGAAGTCCTGTGTGCACGCTGTAGTGCAACTTTAATATTGTGCATTAACTGAAGCACATCACCTCACTGTGGATTAAACGCCCCGTGTAAACAAGCCCCTTAATCCATTTGTGGCTCATTTGACAGTCATGTACCTCTCAGTTTGAATATCTGTTTAAGCTATACTCTTTACTCTCTCTACACTGGTTTCCCACAGAAATTGGCAGTGGAGAAATAGCTTCTCCAGCATTTAAACTATTAGAAGTAATTGGTGAAAAGCCAGAACTACTATAACGCTACACAGTAAGGTTTGTATGTATCTCACTTGAATTGCTGAGGATGCATATCAATGTCTTAAAAAGGTTCTGCCCTTTTTCCTTTGTGATCACAAATTGCATTATAGACTTCACATAAATTCAAATCTCCTGCACTTTATCATTTTGTCTACCTGTCAGTTATGAGCTTTCTGATACTTCCCTCTTTACAGTTAGAGCTGTGGAGGTATTGGGTCATGTCAGTCAGGGGAATAAGAATGATTAAATCCTGTTCCATCCCTTTAAATCTTAGTGAATGGGTGATGCACCTCCTCGATATTATCACTTAAACTATTAGTCAAACTGAAGCAGCAGATAACTAACCAATACTTGTATTTAGGGAAAATCAGTACATCAGATGGTGGCAGTGAGCTGTTTATCTATGTAGCCATTCTATAAATCTTGACACTTGTTGTTAACGATAGTTGAATTTGAAAGCAGATAAATAGAAAAAAATATGGTAATCATTTTTTTAAAAAGGAGCAAAAATGATTTTGGCTCATAGCTGTGAACCAGGGGGCCACTTGAAGATTGTGATTAGATATATAGAGGAGCATAGAGAAAGCGTAAAGTAAATCTTCTAGAATCAGACAAGTAGTCTCGTTTGCTTTGGTTTGATATCCTGAACGAGGGATGGGTGAACCTACTGGGATAAAATACAAATCTGTACCTTTGCGCAAATCAACCCAAAAGTTCCTTAGCTTAAAAATAATTAAGTGCATTGCCACACAGGAGAAAGTTGGAGTCTGGGGAATCAGTGAATCTTCTTGCCATTACATCAATATTTTATACTATCTTGTTGTCATTAGAACTCCTGATAGAGCTTACAATTTCCTCTGTTATGTCCTTTGATTATACTCAGCATGTGCATGAGGTATTTACACTATCTCTGCAGGTGCATATAAATATAATACATCAAAACTGGAGTTGGGTAGTGCCTGCTTTTGTTCAGGCTGTGAAACACCGTTTATTATTACCTTATTGTCACATACTCAGAGCTTTCTAGAAAATTCAGGTTTTAGGCTGTAATTTTCCATACTTGTTTTCTCCCAGAAAATACGTAATGTTAGAAAGCTTAAGCTATGTATGGAACTAAGAGGGAATGTGTCGATTCACTGAACAGATACATTCCAGTGGCAAAACCAAATGAGTTTATAATCATTGCAAGCTGATTACCCCCAGCTATTCTTTTCTTGTTCTCATTTTTCCTGTTCTGTTTACACACACACACACACACACACCCGAGTCATAGTAAGTGGAAAAACTAGCACTAAAACAACATAACATTAGTGAGATCGAGCACTCAAAAATCATGCAATTACCAAAATTAAGGTGGCTCTGGTGTCACTGACTTGGCCACATAATGGGTGGGCATATGTAGTATTTTCTATTGAGCTTTCCCTAGTTCAATGCAAACTTTGTGTGACACATAATACACAATGGGGCCAAATCAAGGTTGCCATGGCTACCTCCATATTTGGAATTTTTTTAAGACACTTACACACTGAGGTAGCCTAGGTGCCTATTATAATTAAAGTGGAAGTAGCAAATATAACAATTTCTGGTTATAATACTGATAGTCATTTTAGAAAAAGTCTTAACCTACACAACATAGAGGTAGAATTCACTAAAGGACTTTCCGTCTCAAGGTGAAATTAAACTTCTCTTCGGAGGATTTAACATATGCCCTGCTTTTAAATGGGAGATAAAAATTATATATGACATAAGACATTTGAAAGATGTGGGTTAGTGGAATGTTTTTAGTGTGTACTTAATCATGCTGTCAAGGACTTCCACCCTTTAAATAGGTAGGCTCTGTCTCTCTGTATTAATCAAGAAACTGTTTGGGAGGTGTTCACCTGTAAATAGACATCACATCACTATATTCTTCCATTCTGAGCATTTTTGATAACCTTTGGAAAGTAGAAAATTTCCTCTCTACTTTTTTCCATGTTATTCCTAGGCTAGTTGACAAAAGTTGTACAGCCTTGCAAAGAAATAACTTTAATAAAGGGGGATAGAAATGGCAGCATAGTCCTTTTCCCTAAGACATTTGGATAATTGAAATGCTGTTTCTGCTACACAATTTTTGTTAAAAGAACAATGATTACAAAATCTTTGATCCTGCTGCTCCATATTAATTATGCCTTTACACTACATCTGCCTCTGTTCCAATATTCTTTGATACTCATATGGCAAACTGCTTCAGTTAACACAGTTTTCGCTAAAGAATGTGGCTGTATATTGACTATTAAGCATTATCTATGTGTATATATAGAGAACTTTCTTCTTATATGAAAGCTGCTGTGTTTTCTCTTGAAGGTGGAATTTGTGTAGGTAGGTTAACAGTTTGTTCATGAAAGAAGATGTTGCTATGGAGATAATATGCTGCTGAAAGGGGGTTATTTTAGAGACTCTCTGTAAGCCTAGAGAGGGCCAAGAATGCTTCATGACACCTTCAGGACCATTTGTATGGTAGAATTTGATGGAATCAGTTGCATTAAATTCTCTCTGCCAAGACGATAGAACAGGAATTCCCAAACTTTCTGCTGGCACAACCCCATTTTAATGAATTATTTCCTCCTGGGACCCAAGGCAGCATGGATGCCAATTTGAAGAGTAAAATAGCATCCTTCATTCAGCATGACCTCGTGCACACACTATGTGTATGGAGGACACCATTTTGCTCTACATAGCGTAACTTTGTACATATGGGTTGTGCAAGGTCATACTGTGCAGAGGATCCTCAATCCATCCTGATCTCACATGCACTGTACATGCAAGGCCATACTGTGCAAAGCATAATGGTGTCCTCTGCAAACTAGGTACCTCTGCATCCTTATCTGATAATGGCATGACACCATTTGGGGTTGCAACCCACAGTTTGGGAACTGCTGCAACAGGAGAAATAGATCATTATCCATCATCCACAGCCACTGCTAGGAGAGGGATCTGCCATTCTTGTGTAGGAGAGATGGGACTGTGTGGCTGTTGACATCTCCCTCTGGCAGTAGATGGGTGGCAAAGGTGAAAAAGGGTCAGATTTCCAGAGGGACCTAGTTTGGTGTGACACCACCAATTTAGGATTGCAGGCTGGAGACCAAGCTGCTATCTTGAGAGAATCATGGAACACCAGTCACATTGCACACTTAATAAAGCTCTCTTTCACAAGTGAATCTGCCTGTCATGTTACTTATTAATAATGAAACAGCTCCTAGAGCCACTGCTGGCAAATTCTGTTGGCAGGTCAAAATTGTAATGCCCATTTCCAGATTCATAGTGTTAACCTGCATTCATGGCTATCAGAGCAATGAGGTTTTTTCTTCCCCACTGTTGGGAGGGGAGTCCTTTGCATCCTGTAGCATCCTCAATCAAAGCATAAGGTCATAGCTAACAAACAGTTCTTCCAATGTAGGGGGTGTAGGTGGTCCTGGGAACCCAAGAACCCACAGCTCAGTCAGAGTTGTTGTTGTTGTTATTGAGTAACATAAAGCACTCCTTATTTAATACATGAGCTATTTTTAGCTAACACTACATAACTCTTAACACAATAACAACCAGAGGCTAAGGCAGCCTCTTGCAGATCAGAACCCCAATGGAAGATGACCTTTGACTTATGCAGATATCCATGGCACCCTTACATGTCATTAGCAGCTGCTACAGGCACCCAAGACTTTGTCCACTCCTGAACTCCAGAAGTTGAATACTCCCACCGAAGCCTCAAAATGTGAAGTTTTTGCATTTCATTTTATTTTAAATATTCTAATCATGTAGGAGGGGGAAATGTACCCTCTCAATTTCCTCATTTTCTTTAAAAAAAACAAACAAAAAAAACCCCAAAAAACCCACTCGTGTTTATTTTTCCAACAAAAAAGCCCTCAATATAAGGTTTTAAAATTACATTTGGATATAAATTAATTATTTTTACATCAAAATATGAAAATTTGAAAGTTTGCATGTCTTCACGAGATATCAGTTGTGAACAATTCCTCATAAATTAGCACTTCCGGCCTGCAAAATGCTCTAGAATGGAACTGTCAATATCTTTATTCTTTTCATGAAACTATAGGCAAAAATGCTGAGAGAAGTTTTTTTACTGTCTCTATCACAGAGGCAATGTAGTAGTCTCAGACGTCAGTAGATTGGGGGATTGAACCCTATTCCTGGTAACCAAAACAGTCTCTTGATTATCCTCATCCAAACGGGCCACTACAAGGTCAGCCACATCCCAATGACCAATGGAAAAAAGTAAATAAATACACTAGCATGCCAGAAACATCAGCTCAAAATGTAATGGCTTCTTTATTTTTTGTTTGTTTCGGGGTGTAATGTTTGTTATTCTTGGACATTGTACATAACGTACTTTAATATTGGTTTATTACTGGAAGTAAAACTATTGTTGTTTCATATGTATCTTTGTGATAAAACAGCCAAATTAATTTCAAATGCAAACATCCTTCTCAGGGCAGTAGTAATGTATAATGCAGTTCCGAAGGCTTGCGAGGCAGGCATTTCACTTTTCATTTCTCTTCTGAGCTTTTCTGTCTTTTTTTTTGTACCTGGTTAATAAATGAAAAAGGTAAATGGAAAATGTTTATTTTCAATCTACAGATTTATTCCTCCTTGGTTCCTTTTGTCAACAGGAAAGCTGCAGAGGCACTTTGTGTTGCTTAGCTGATTGGAGTGGTACAGCTATTGACAAATTGTTCTTTGTATGCACCAGCCAATTAGTGCAAACTTTACTGACATTTTAACATTCTATTCCTTGTTTGTCTGCTTTTAACCCTTCCTCTTATGGGAGCAGCCTCCATGCTGAGTACATCAGACCCTTCAGTCTTGTTATGATGTGTTCCTGCTCTATGGCGCAAAATTGGAACTTATCTGAAGTCTTGGAAAAACATACTATCTACAAACTTTTCATAGGATTTAGTTTAGTGAGCCTGCTAGACAGTCTGAGATCTTTTAATTAAACTTTTATGTAAAACTTCTTATATAAACAATTTGGAAAAAATTTATTTGTGAAAATGAGGGAGCTGATGGCATTTGTGAAACTGAACTATAGTGCAATTCATCTACTACTTGATACTAGATGTCTCTCTCAGCTTGTGCCATTGTTTTTCACAGCTTGGCCATATTCCCTGTTGATTTTTCTGAACGTTTTTGGTTTGAAAATTAGGTCTGAGTGCTTCATGAAATCCATGGATTCTCACGTGACTTCAGTACCACTTTTCCAGACTGTGTGCTAAGTTGGAGTTGGTTGAAAAAGAGTAAAACATTGGGGGGGAGGGGAAGTATTTTTATTTAATTTAAAAAAGTGTAAAATATCAATTGTTGAAAAACTTTGATCAACTCTATTGGGGATCAAATAACTTAATTTTTTATGAAGGCTTTTGTAAAAAATTTCCAATTTTTTGTTTGAGTTTTTATTGATGATTGAATTTGAACCACAGTGAGCTGAAGTGAATGGAGCTGCAGAAGAACTGATGTTGAGAGGGGTGTTTTGCGTGTGTAGATGAATTAATATGCATGTTGATTTCTTGGTTGTATGTTTTCATCTCCACATACTTGAGTGAACTACCCTAAGGAAAATTCCCTGGGTGCACACCCTAATGAAATGTGCTGCGCATGCCAATCGTGTGACATGATGGGTGGGATTGAAACATTGATGTGGTTTTTTTGCCAGGCATGTTATCTGGTATCTGGCACATCTGCAATATTGCACCATGATAATGCATATCATTTTTGCTCTGCTAAATCTCAGTGAAGAACAGTTGGAAGCTTGTAGAAAAGTTCCACAGAATTAAGGGAGACAAGTAAAGTCACATAATATTGAATACACTGATATTATACAGGGATATATCTTCACTTAGCTTAGCTCTTACAGGTCTTAGATCTTCAAAATGTTATAGAAAGAAAGAGAAATTAAATATACAGAGCAATGAAAAGCAGGAGTTCAAGATCTGCTTGTATATATTACATGGATTATGTGAAGACATAAATCAATGTCTGTGTCAGTATTTTCCTCTGAGGTATATGTCTTTAAACTTTTAGGGCCAATTCTATCCTCAATTATTGGTTTATAGGGATTGTATAGGTGTAACTGAGGGCTGAACTTGGTCTAGTGTATTTTAACACTCTGAAATTTAGTTTATATGAATAAGATGCCTGCCTTGTTGATCACAGTGAGATATTGGTAAAATCTGAAGAGTCAGTGTGGTCTAGTAGATAAGGCACTAGGCTGGGATAAGACACCTGGATTCTATTCCTATCTGTCACTTGCCTGCTTTGTGACCTTGTGCAAGTCATCTCACCTCTTCCTCCCCCCCTTATCCTCTATATGTAGACTATATATTGCGCGCGCGGGGGGGGGGGACTGTCTTTTACTACGCGTTTGTACACGGCTTAGTACAATTAGACTTGACTCTCAATTAGGACCTCTAGGACTACTATAATACAAATAAATAATTTACCTAGTAAGCATGTCACACACAAATGGTGGCTTGAGTGCATCAAGTAGTGAAGAGAGTATAAAGTCCAGATCTTTCAGTACTATCTATTTCCCTGGTTTCATTGTGTTTAAGTAAGACACATCTCATTACTGAGACAAAACACAAGTGGCATTGTTGGATGATAACATGACACTAATAAATGTTCTGCAGGTCTCATTACTACAGATTAGTAGATCTTGTGAAAAATCTTTCAGGAAATAGCCATAGCTATTAAACTCATGCTGGTTACTACTCATTACTAAAATATGTTTTAGTAGTTTAATTTCCTTTTAAATATTTATTTCTTACACATTACATTACATTACAGAAAGTAAGTAGAATTGCTAAAATGTAAGGACGTGTCAGAGAAACTGAGAGGCAACAAGGGGGGAGCCTGTTTCCTGATTAAAGTAGTAATTAAAGGCAGGTTGTAGTAAGAAGACATCAAAGAGGAGTTCCCGCTGTTAATCATGGAGAAGCCAGACTACATTTGGACTTTCCTATGAAGCTGGATCTCTGGATACTGCGTAGCCAAAATAATTGCAGTGAAAGGCTGCAATTATAGCACATTTGGTATTAGACACTGAGACTAAATATAATGCAAAGGAGGAGCCTAACAATGCAAGGATTGCAAGGAGAGCACCTGAAGGGGGGGAGAGAGGTGTCAGCCCAGCTTGCAGTCATGAGAGTTAGAGCAACACTTGTGGGACAAACGAGCTATGATGGTAAAACAAGGTGATGGGCAAGGACCAGAATATAATTAGCACAACCAAGGAACTGCCAGTCTTGGAGTTAGGTGAAAAATGTCCTGTCATGAATTATTCCCAGAGAACCAGTCTCTCTCATCTGATAACCGTTTATACTTGGTTAACATATTTTATCTTGCCGCTGAAGCTTCCTTTTGGTCTCAGCAGCTAAGCAGTGCTTAGGTGAGGTTAGTATTCAGATGGATTAGTTTTACAGGAAGACCTACTGGAAGTAGTGGTGTGATTTGGGTAGGTGACATTATTCTGGTACATGATACCATGATACTGATAGAGAGCACGCTGCTTGTGGAACTATGAGACACAATAAGTGCTGGTCTGATTGCTTATTGTCAGTAAAGATCACATGGCCCATTCTGTAAGAGGAGAGTAGGTCTGTTCATGCTCGTGTTCTAGCCAAATTCCAACTTGCATAATTGAATTCTACCAACTTAAATCCCCCTTGTGGTTTTAATTGGAAAAAATGCTCTATTTTCATGTTCCACATTGTAGAGTGCTGTTACCGAGCTTTATTTAAAGAGCTCCAGATTACACTTCAGCAGTGATTGCAATTTAATGGTGGATAGGGTTTGTATATTTGTTTGCTTGTGAAGTACAAGATTCAAGGCACAAACTACAGAACGTGTTCATTCCTCATTTACGATAGTTACTTACATCACAGACTGGAGTGTGTGATGTATACTGAATAGATTCCCCTTAATCTGTAGAACAGAGGGGTTGGAAAAGGAACATTATGGAAGTGCCATGATCTTCTCAATGAATGAAATCCTGCAGGTCAGGGATGTGGCCACAGGTTGATAAATCCATGAATTACAAGGAAACATTATTTCAGAGCAACTGTGGAAGATGCGTTCCTTAACACTAAAGGGAAACATGTAAATCAACCAATTGACAGTATGCTGGTAGAGTGAGTTTTGCTCCATGTGAGGCCATTACTCAGTCAAAACAGCTCTCTTTCATTTCATTTCCCAAAAAAGAAAATAAAGCTCAGAATTAGCGTAATTAGCTAGGCAAGAACTGTGCTTTTTTTTCCTTGTCTGTATAATCAACTGCCGTGTGCGTGACAGTTCACACCGATCTGGCTGATCTGGAGACACTGCATCTGTTACACCCAGAGTTTGGAAATCTTGGCCCTTATAGCTCAAGCTGTAGCAGCTCATATTCTTAATCCTGGAGCTCCCTGGTTCAGTCCCCTAGTGTGTCGGGCAAGTTGACTGCTGTCCCATTTGCACAACACCTAGTACCTAGTTGTCACTACTATACTTGTGGATGTGGGGAAAGTGGTGGACAGGATATACCTTGACTTTAGCAAAGCTTTTGATACAGCCTCCCATAATATTCTTGTCAACAGATTAAAAAAGTGTGGGTTGGATGAATGGATTATAATGTGGATAGAAAGCTGGCTAGGTCATCGGGATCAATGGGTAGTGATCCATGGCTCGATGTCTAGTGGGCAGCCTGTATCAAGCAGAGTGTCACAGGGGTCGGTCTTCAGGCTGGGGTGGATTGCACCCTCAGCAAGTTCGTGGATGACACTAATCTGGGGGTGAGGTGTGGGGGGAAAGATATGCCTGAGGGCAGGGATAGGATACACAATGACCTAGACAAATTGGAGGATTGGGCCAAAAGAAATCTGATAAGGCTCAACAAGGACAAGTGCAGAGTCCTAAATTTAGGACTCGTGCAGCTACAGACTGGGGACCGACTGGCTAGGCAGCAGTTCTGCAGAAAAGGACTTGGGGGTTATGGTGGACAAAAAACTGGATAGGAGTCAAAAGTGTGCCTTTGTTTCCCAGAAGGCTAATGGTATATTGGGCTGCATTAGTAGGAGCATTGTCAGCAGATTGAGGGAAATGATTATTCCCCTTTATTCGGCACTGATCAGGCCACATCTGGAGTGTTGCGTCCAGTTTTGGCGCCCCCTTCTTCCCCCAGGAAGGATGTGGAGGAATTGGAGAGAGTCCATCGGAAGACAACAAAAATGATTAGGGGGCTGCGGCACGTGACTTATGAGGAGAGGCTGAGGGAACTAGGCTTGTTTAGTCTGCGGAAGAGAAGAGTGAGGAGGGTTTTGATAGCTGCCTTCAACTACCTGAGGGGGAGTTCAGGGGAGGATGGAACTAGGCTATTCTCAGTGCTGGCAGATGACAAAAAAAGGAGAAATGGTCTGAAGTTGTAGTGAGGGAGTTTTAAGTTAGATATTAGGAAAAACATTTTCAATAGGAGGGTGGTGAAGCAATGGAATGGGTAAATTAGCGACGTTTTTAAGGCTTGACAGCCCTGGCTGGGATCATTTAGTTAGGGTTGGTCCTGCTTTGAGCAGAGGGTTGGACTAGATGGCCTTCTGAGGTCCCTTCCAACCCTAATCTTCTGTGATTCTATGATATATAGTAAAACTATACATAATCCATGTGTATCTCATAAAGAGAAGAATGACAGCTGGATCTCACTGTGAAGATTAGGGACTGAAACCAAAATTGATTACCCCAATTATTATAGATATTTGAGGATGTACGTGTGTCACAAATAAAATAGCATAATTAATACTAGGCTCCAGTGCATTGTTTGTTTGCTGCTTCCTATACTGATCACTGCTCTCTGCTAGCTGTTGGGCTTTACCGGAGGAAGGCAGAACAGAGCCTGATCACTTTCTGTCAGTCTTTTGAAAGAGAGAATGAAATATCAGCCACTTCCTGTAACTGGTTAGTTTAGCTATGCCCTGATACAAAATAGAATGCACATTTTTGGCACCTACAGCCCCTAAAAATACTTTTCTTTCCTAAAGTTAGCCCTGTACATCCCCTTTTATTTTTGTACTCTATCAAATATTCATCACCAAGAAAAGGTAAAACGCACAGATAATCCAACTCTCCTTCCTCCCAGCTCACCCCTGATAACCCATCTTCTCTCCACTGAGCAGAGAGAGGAGGAATGCACTGCCTTTCCCCCTAAAATCCCACATACCTTCTATAGTGATGGAAGGCGAGCAGTGTGCCCCAGCCATCAGGTTCAGTTGCTCAGTTTGAGCAATGCCAAATATTTGGGTTGTGTCTCACTTAATCCAAACCTGTCCACCCCTCTGCAGCATTTATACTCTGTATCTTTGGGGAAAAAAACAGTTTATTGGGTCTCAAGTTTTTTCTTCCCTGCTGTCTGCATTGCATGTGTTTTAGTGTATCATGTTAGGTTTCGTCAATGAAAATGAGCACTAAAATCCTTGAGACTTCTCCTATCCTGCCATAATGCAGTTTTCCTCCCTGCATAATTCTTTATTTGTTGCAGCAGTCCCTGGATAGGGACATAGGGCTGGGTGGGGCAGAAATGTCTTACAAATGTGTGAGACTTGTCTGTTTTCTATTCAACTAAAAACTGAAATTTAAAGCTGCTGCAGTATCGTGAGTCCCAAAAAGGAGTTATTCAGCATGTGGCCAGATACTCATGCATCATGGGGAGGAAATACTGTAGATGAGGGGGTAGGAATACAAAGTGGATTTTTATTTTGATCTTATGGTTTGGTTTAGAAAATGTGCACCATCTAGCAAACAGAAATGCATGGCCTGATTCTCCTCTTATACCAGTTTTAAACATGTCTAACTCCGTTTGCATTCTCTTCTCACTTACACTTGTGTAAATGAGGAGTAACTCCAATTATATATCACACAATATGGAAGTGAGATTGTCAGAGAACAAATTTATATGCTATTTACTATCAGATTTAATAGTTACTTTAATTTCTATAAATATCCTTACATATGTATATATTGGAACAGTATATTCCAAGCTATTTACATTATCTAATTGCCCAGTGATATATTCAAAGCACTTAAAATAATGTATCCAAGGATACAAACCCAGCAAAAATGCAGTGTTTTGATTACTTTAATTTTGCAAACACTTCATACTATGTTTTTTTCATATTTGCTTTATTACACTAAGTTGGTGTGTAAAATAGAAATCATCTGTTCTGCTTCGGTCTCTTCACGTTCTCCAGCTTCAATCAGCCTTGTACTTTACTAATCTACCTTTGTAATGGGTTAAAGAACCACATTCACTACTGAGAAGTAATAATTCAGCCATTCCACAATGGGGAGCTAATTATGGGTTAACACAAGTAAAATGTCAACACCCAACTACACAGGAACATGGTGGTGGTAAAAGTCTACAAATGTCCTCTTTGAGCAATAAAGTAAACTTCATAATACTTGGAAGAGATGAATAGTAGAGTTGGTCAGCATTTATTTTTATTGAAGGAATAATTTTTAATCCCAAATTATATTTTTCAAAATAGAAATTCATGATTTTTTCAACATTGAGATTTTTTTCCCCAAAATTCCAAAAACAAATGTTTAGTTGATTTTGTTTTTTCTTTTTTCAACCTTTCTCTTCTTTCTTCTGTTCCTCCTTTTTCAGTGGCAAAATAGAAAAAGGAAAATCTCCAAAAAAGTCAAAATTTGAAAATGAAATTTTCAATATTTCCTGAACATTTTCAAATACAATATGTCATGATTCTCCCCTCTATGCATAGATTAGTCATAAAACTGGCACTTGGGTGAGGAGGTTTTTAAGAACCTATGTAAAAGCCTGAGCCAATATTACATCTATGTGGATAATGCCAAGTATTGTGCAGTAAATTATTAATCTGTTTCTTGAAATGGTAAATGAACTTCCATGCCGCAGGATCTGAACCCAATTAAAAATAAACCTTTTCATTCCCTTTCCTTTGTTTGTATTCTGTGCTGAAAAGCTCTATCCCTCAGTAGCTATCTCCTCACCTGATTGCTCTACACTTTTAGTCACAATGCTTTTATAAAAGAGAATAAGGGTAGGGGATACAGAGACATGAAGTAAAAAATTGGGGAACTGTTTTGCATAAAAAATGTATACCTCCTCAGATCTCCATCCCTTTTAGTTTGTCTGAAGTATCTGAGAAAAAATTGTTTTTTTCAAACATAAGGCAAGAAGGGGCGGGGTGTGAGACACATTTTAATCTGATACAGGCCACCAGAATATCAAAAGGCTGAGGTTTGGCTGCTGTGGGAGGATAACAACTAGGTCCTGTGGTGCATTGTGGTTTTAGAGTCACGAGCAGTTTGGTTCTGACATTAGCATGGCCTCCCCAAACCTGCTACAGCACATCTGCAGGTGACACAAGCCACTGGTAAGTGTCAATAGGTTCTGAAGGCTGACTTTCTGCAGTACCTACATGCCATATTTTCCTTTTATTTGTCAGTTAAAAAAATATTTATTGGTCAGATTTTTTACATGTTTCCATCTACACAGGCCCAGATCTCTCTCTCCAACTTCAAAGGCTAGATGCCAAATTGGAAAAAATTGGACGGAATGTTTATCAGCAGCAGTGTTAAGTTTGTGAAGGGCTTGTTATAGTCCACTTTAAAGGTTTTCATTGTGAGTAGCTTTCCCCTGAAAAAATTAATTACCAGAAAGAAACGTTCAAGTTATCAACAATTGCCTCTTGCTTCCTAGTGGGACAATGGCCAGTTTCAAAGCTCACTCTGCCTTTGTATCTGATTTATGCGACAGAAGCAAGGACACAGAGTCAGGTTTCCAAGTGAGACATCTACTGCTTGAGGAGTTGCATTGCACTATGATGGCAGTAAAAACACTTAGCACTTTTATATAGAATCTTTCATTGGAGGATCTCTAAACTCTTCATACATTAATTGATATAGACTCAACCCCGGAGAGAGTAAGTGACTTGTCCAAGGCCAAACAGCAAGTGTATGATAGAGCTAGGGGTAGAATCCAGATGTCTGGCCTTCTCATCCTGTGCCTTGGCAACAATCATTTTTCTTCAGGGTTGGCGTTCTCCAGGGTACCATTTGATAGGGATGGCAAAGGAGTATTATGTGGGGAAAAAGGGTTGTTTGGCTCAGCTGGTCGGCTTGCGGAGTTGCCAAAAATGTTTTCTGCCCTGGTGGCAAAAACCTTAGGACTATCCTAGAGTCCCTGGACTGGAACCCACTGTAGAAGGTGAGCCTACATTTTCATAGCAGCCACTGGTGGTGTGAAGCCCTGGAGATGGGGATATGGGCTATTACAAGCCCACAGAAAAAGGTACATAGATCAGTAGGCTCAGAATTGATGGCAACAGACCAAATGGATGGACTGGACATTTGTTTTTCTTACCCCAGAAGGGTTGGGACTATATGTGATCTGGCCACAGGGCTGAGTCAAGAGAAGAGGTAGACTACAATGGGCCTGGAGTGACTGTTGGCAGGGAGTACTACAAATGAAAGAATCTGCTACATCACACCCAGCCCTGAGATGTCACTCTAGTGGTGAATTTGCTTTTCTGCAGAATTCCTCTCTGTTCTACCACTCCAGATTCGCCACAGTTGAATGTTCACTTAACTTTTACAACTAGGAAGAATTTTGCTCCCTCTTGCCACAAATGGCTTTTTCATTCAAATTGTGTACTCAGACTTCCCTCATAGCTTTAGCCATGACACCCACACTTTGTTCTTAATCTTTTCCTCCACTATTCCATTCTTATCCTGTTACTTGTCTACAAAATACTGCTTTTTACCACTTTTAAATGTATTGCTCTTTTCTTCTATTCCCTCCCGTTATGTTTGTTTTGTCTGACACTCTTTAAACTCCTCTCTGTAGTCTTCTTTTTAAAGCATTTTGAATATACTGTGTGAATAATTGTATAAACATCCCTTGAGGGCCTCTGGATTTCTTAACAAAATGTAGGGGCAAGTTTAAATTGAACACGAGTGGCAACACATGAGCCATCAAAACATCAACCCATAAAATGGCCCAAAATTAATATGAGGCAAATTTAAAAAACATCCTAAATAAGATTGTGACCCTTCAATCTGGATGGGACAGTCCTCTTTATTAAAAAAAATAATAAAAAGACTGCCCTGGTCATATTGGGTTAACTGGTTACTTTCTACAAAATTCTTGTGGTATGTGAACCAGTTGACAGGTGTTGGAAAAGAGACTGGCTCTTTGTCTTCCTTTTATTTGTGAAATGTGAGTGCCATGTATTGGTAGGTGATCCTTGAAGTTTCCATGAGAAGATTAATATTGTATTACTGTCTGCATGGGTAATTATCCTAGTATTATTCATTATCTTGAATGAGAAGATGTATAGAGTGGGTGGACTTTCAGATGTATATAACAAAGAGCTAATGTAATAGCCTCAGGCAGAATGTTTTTTTATAATTGAATGCAAAACAGTACAAATGTACTACCAACCATTAATATGCATCTACCTTCTGTGTTACCTCTCCTGGGTAATGAGGTAGAAATTAAAAGGGATTGTTCCAAAAAGTCGATTTGTTAAGAGATTGCTACCTAATAAAGACGTTATTTAATCTGTGTTGAGTGGGTTTTGGTTTGTTTATTTGCTTGGTACAGACCTCTGTATTGGTGACTTCTCTCTTTTATTATATACCACTTGAAGCTGACCTGTAGTCTTCATTATTTGCATAGATACTTCAAATAGTAATGGATTTGAGAGGCTATTCTTATCCGTATGGTTTTACAAGAGCCTCTGAAGGTACATCAAGATTAAATCAGAGTGAGATGATATCCTTTGCTGATACTCCCATAACGCCAATTTCTTGATCTTTCTTGGAAGGTCTCCACAAATTGTCTTAACTTTCCAGTCCTCCTCTTCTGGAAAATAGTAATAGTTAATATTATGTAACAATAAAGCCCAAAATGTGGTAAGCACCATGCAGACATGCAGGAAGACCGAGTCTTCCCCCAACCCAAATTTACCATCTAAAGCTCACAAGTTGCAATCAGGTCTATATGGGAGGACAACTTCATCCATGTGGAGCCCTATTTATGTCAGGGTAGCTCTTTAGGGGCTAACTCTTACAGATTTGCTTGTAGGATTGGGGCCTATAAACTAGTGTTTCCAAAAAAAAAAAAAAAGGGGGGGGGGGGAAATGCCAATTCAAGAGAGAAGTAGCCTGAGAGGTGATATGGCCAGGACTTAATTCCTTTTTAAAATATATAATTTATTCCAAATGCCCATTGGTATTGCCTATTGTCAGCTCCTTATCTGTTCTGGTAAATGACGCTATTTTTATTGTTACTTAGTTTTTAAAGCCTTCTGTACCTTTTTTCTTTAACTATTGCTTATTTTCCATTTTTAACTTGAACCTTCCCTACTTATTAACCATGCCTCTTTTATGTACTTTCACAATGTTTGCATATTTAATTTATTTTAACATGTATTTTCTACATATTTTTAACTAGTCTATTTCATTTAAAATTCTTTTTCCATAATGGACCCACTGAATTTCTACTTCTGGGTAGATTCTTGGTTTCCTATTGATGCATAGAGTCTTACTGGACCACAAAGCTGGCTTTAGGGCTCTTGCCTTAATCTGCTCCTAGGACCTGTCAGTTGAAGATCATGTGTTTATATTGTCAGTTGAAATGTGACATCGTTTTCTCCCCATCTCCCCACCATCACTACACACTACTCTGAGACAAATGAGAGGTGCTCTGAGTAGAAAATGTTGGCAGCAAAGTGCAGATTGTACAAAGAAGAGTGCTTGAAATAAGGTCAGTGGTTTTAGTGGGCATTGGATCAGGCCCCTGATGAGTTGAGAGATCCTCTCTACCAGTTTTAAAATTTGTCTTTCCCTTTACACTGAGGATATAGAATGTTGCCTTGCTTATATTACTGTTAACCACAACTTAACACATCTCAAAGATGGATGCAGTTTTTCCTGGTGGAATAGCAAATGACGCCTTCCTTGCTGTGAACTGCTGGAATGGTTCATCTAGTGTGACACTGAATACAAGGGAATTTGACTGTTCACTTTCTCAAGGTATTTAGCTTAGATTCTCCAGCTGGTTTGCAGCCTCCTTGCATCACTCAGTGAATTACCCTTCTGCAAGGGAACTACCTGCTGGTGCATGAGAACTGCTGTCAGACCCTGCATCTTTGCTCTCTGCATCTTGATGCAGTGGGGTATTGTGGAAAGAAGGGATGTTAGGGGTGTGACGGAGGTATGGCAGAGCACACCAATCCTCCACTGCTTTTAGTCCCTACATAAGTGACAGAAGATAAACGTTCCTTGAAGCAGCTTTAACTTATGTTCAGACTGTGATACTGACGTGTTCCCAGCTCTACTGTTCTGTGCTGAACAGAGATATGGTGAAGGAGCAAATCAAGCCCTTTATGTCCTGACTAACAATAACAAACTGGTCTGGTGTTGCCTCCAAAGCAAAAACCATAAAATCTCAGTCTGGGTTACTGCCTCCATCCTGAAGTGACTTCATGTGGAGTCCTTCCTCTTACAAGACTTCTCTGCCTTTGTTTCTGAAGCAACTACTATTCTGAAGTTTCCTACCTTCCTCCAAGGGAAAGCGATAGCTTTGCTGTCTCCTGTTGTGCCTCATTATCTTCCTCAAACAATGGGGAGCTGAGCAGAACATTAGACTCCTGTTTGCTGATGACAAACTAAAATTCCTGCCTTTTGCTAGATATACACACTTATCAGATGCCAGGGCCAATCAATCAAAAATATCTGAATAGCCCTGTTCCAGCTACTATAGACAAGGGTCAGACAGCAGCCCCCATGATGAGACTAGAATGATTTCTACCTCAGATTGGAATTGAATTTTTAAAATTAAACTTGGCTAGACAGGCCTCTGCCTGTTGGTAGTCTGCACACAAATTCACAGGCAGTATTTTGTACTGCTTTATCAAGATATAAAGAAATGATGCACATTTTAAAAAGCTTATGTTAAGAAATCCTTGGCCTAGCCCTAGAGTATGAGTTTCAGAATTTCTAATTTCAAGTGGCAGCAAATTTTATGAGCAAAGGGCTCAAGAAGAAAATCTGTAACCCTATAGGACTTTTGTACAAATAAAGGAACAAAAAGCTGTTGCGATTATCAGGAGTGTAGTGTTGTATATTTTGGATATTCTTGTTGATTCATTAATCCTAATTAGCTTCATTTTATACCTGTAGTACACAATAATATTGTTTGAAATGTTGAAAACTCTTACATAAAATAGAGTGTGGAGAAGAAATTAGTGTTAACTATAATCCCAAAGTACTTAAAGGAATATTTTTTTCATATGTGTTTGAATAGCCAAGCATTAATCGAATTACAATAAATTATGAGCTGAATTGGCACAATATGATGGCTGCTGAGGGGAGAAAGCAAAAAGAAGGCACTTAGTCAAGTAATCACTTAGGCCCAAGAAAAAGCACTTCAGTTTTGTCAGTGTCTAGTTTTAAAAATTATTTGACAACCACAGTTTCACAGCCAAAAGACAGTAGCTTGCATTCTGTCATCCAAGATATATTGCCACAGAGAGGAAAGTAGATTTGAGTGTCGTTGGCATAACAATGATAAGATTACAGTGATAAATTACAGGATGCAAAATCACTGGAAGATGCCAGGGAATTCTAGATGCCTATTTTTTTTGTATGTATAGTTATCTAAACACTATTTTTTAAAATGGAAATTCTGCCAACATTCATATACAATAAAATTTAATATGGAAGATGCTATGTATAATATTCATAAAATACATTAGAGCGAGTTTAGTGATCATGCAAGTGAGGAATCAGTGTCAGTGACTTGAGAAGTGATGCTCTTTGATACAATAGTCCCAATCAGTCTCTTATTTCAGTCCTGAGAGTCTCTTGAATAAAAATGACCAAATGTACAATGTTTTGTTCCATGGACACATGACTCACCAAATTCTTTTTCAGATGTAAAGTAAATTATAATTTGAACCAAGCTTGCTAGAGATGTCATGCTGGTGCTCTAAGGCCCTGATCCAGTAAAGCAGCCTGATTCAGAGCCCCCTCACTTCTATAAATATTGGATCTGACTTTTAGTCACCAAGTCTCTTTATTCCCTTCAGTATAATAGTGTTATATTCATCTAATAGCGGTCATTAGAACTGCAGATCTTCAATGATAAATCCCTTCTTTGGGAGGTAGACCGGGTTAGTACCAGCACACAAGCAGATGGAGATAAATATAAAAACACCTTTGCTGGAAAATTTACATTTGTCCCTTTTAGGCAGTTCCAGGAACTAGCTGGGCGCACAGCTCTGGATAGGGACTCGCACATCTATTTATTCCCAGATGTCCTGGAACCTTGACAGGACAGCCCATCCCACCATAGCTCAGAAACACAAGCTCAGAGAACAGTCTCAGGTTCCAGTCCTGAAAGCTGATATTTATAAGTGGGATCCCTGCACTCATGCAAGGGCTGGCAGGATTGAGGCCCAAAATACCATTTGATATGCTATGCTTGGCCTTAATGGGACGGCTTAAAAAGGGGCTAATCCTTGAGTCACGCTAATTTAACCCTGGTGAGTAGGATGAGGATCACACTATATTCATTTCCATTTTTAACCTCAGCCAGTTTTTGAAACCCAGGTGTTGAGTGGTGATAACCTAGGAACCGCGGTTCTCAAACTTCATTGCAGCACAGCCCCCTGTTGACAACAAATTACTACATGAGCCCAGGTGGAGCCTGATCTCTGCTGCCACCCCAGGTGGCGGGTGGGAGGCAGAACTCAGGCTCTGGACCCCAGTTTGTCTAACGCTGGTTCTGGTGACCCCATTAAAATGGGATCGCAACCTACTTTGGGGTCCTGAACCACTGACTTAGAGCATTTGTTCAACTGTGCCATCTTCAAATAATAAAATGCTTGTGAGAGAGAAATTCGAGTTATTAGTACTTAGCTTAGATCCAGAACTACAATATAATGATTATAAGATGTTGACTGATTGTTCCTTTTAACACTCTCCTACTCCTCCAACCTTCTCCTCACTAAACTTGCTGCTGAATCTTGCTTCAGGTGTGCCAAGTACTAATCAGGGCTGTCTGTAGCTGTCCAGCAGGAGGCCACTGATGAGCTAAGAGGCCAGTAGAGACTCAGCCAATTACTACTTGGGTTTGATGTCATCAGCCCAGTCCCTGGAACCCTAACCTGTTCTCATTTCCAGAACTCTTATTCCACAAAACAATGTGTTGCTGTCAAACTTCGCAGCACTCTCTGTATATGAATTCCTTTTTCGTCTACCATCAAGTGTCTTACATTTCCCCCCAAAGTACTGTCTTTTGCAAAATAGTGTTTTGAGTACAAGGATATATGTTGCCCAGGAAATTTGTGATTTTAATGGCCTTGTACTAAAGTCATGGTTGAAGAAGCACTTTGTAGCCATCTGTTTTATGTTTAACTTTCCAAAGAATTATTACTCCTTGAGCTGGAATTTCTTAATATTGATCTCAGTATGAAGGAAAATCTTTTTAATTTGGTGAAATTATGTCATTCCAAGATTTGCACTATTCAAGCATAAAGGTCCTGATCGATAACCTATGAAAGTCTTTCCATTAACTTCAATGGGCTTTGGATTAGACCCCAAAAAAGCATCTTCCAGTAACTCAGACAGGGTATTTAAAAAAAACAAAACTTCAAGCATACTATGGCTGCATTCTTCAGTGAGGACAAGGACCTTTTTGGCACTTTGGAAATAATGAAGTCGCAAGTGTTAGAAAATTTCATTGCGTGTGTTGCACACTGCATACTTTTTAAGGAATCAATGCCAAACAGAAAAACCTCCACGTGTACTAAGCTTGTGAACATATGAAGCAATGTACACCATTTCTGTCTCTGAAGGTATGCCTGTTGGCGTAAACTCCGCTTGTGATTCTGTGCATGGCAAATGCAATAGCACTCAAATGTGCAAAGTGCTTTGTTTCAACCTCCCATCCCATGTTTGAGTAACTGCATGCAGTGTATTTAATTGAATGGGCAATCATTTGAATCTCACACTGCACATTCAAATCATAGTGTTTGTTTTAATGTGCAATGAATGTTTTCTTTTTTTTTCTCTATTAAAAAAAACAACAAGGAAATTCAATGCCAAACTATTTTCTAAAAAAGGCAGAATATTCAGCTTTATGGCTCCCACAGCAATTGTAACTATATCTCATTGTACAAATGTATGCAGGCATAAATTTAACATCCTATACAGTATGATAGAAAATATGCAGAAGCCCAGTTATGGTTGCTATAGGAACCACTACTTTGAATTCCCTACTTTTGTGTACTTACATTCTCAACCATAAAACTCCACTTATATAGCTATGTATTTTAAATATACTGAGGTGTATGTTAACTAAGTGATGTGGACTGCAGGCTTCAATACAGCTAGAGCACAATAACTTAGAATCATAGGACTGGAAAGGACCTCAAGAAGTCGTCTAATCCAGTCCCCTGCACTTATAGCAGGACCAAGCATTATTTAGACCATCTCTGACAGGTGTTTGTCTAACCTGCTCTTAAAAATCTCCAGTGATGGAGATTCCACAACCTCCCTAGGCAATTTACTCCAGTGTTCAACTATCCTGACCGTTAGGATGATTTTCCTAATGTCCGACCTAAACCACCCTTGCTGCAATTTAAACCCAATGTTTCTTGTC
Organism: Emydura macquarii macquarii; assembly: GCF_026122565.2. NCBI lineage: Eukaryota > Metazoa > Chordata > Testudines > Chelidae > Emydura > Emydura macquarii. The sequence goes on from NW_027131527.1 coordinate 4,500,813, forward strand.
TTATCCTCAGAGATTAGTCTCTTCTCCAGACTAAACAAACCCAATTTTTTCAATCTTCCCTTATAGGTCATGTTTTCTAGACCTTCAATCATTTTTGTTGCTCTTCTCTGGACTTTCTCCAATTTGTCCACATCTTTCCTGAAATGTGGCACCAAGAACTGGATACAATATGCAGTTGAGGTCTAATCAGTGCAGAGTAGAATGGAAGAATTACTTCTTGTGTCTTGTTTACAGTACTCCTGCTAATACATCCCAGAATGTTGTTTGCTTTTTTTTGCAACAATGTTACACTGTTGACTCCTATTTAGTTTATGACTCCAAGATCCCTTTCTGCAGTACTCCTTCCTAGGTAGTCATTTCCCATTTTGTCTGTGTGCAACTAATTGTTCATTCCTTAGTGGAGTACTTTGCATTTGTCCTTATTGAATTACATGCTATTTACTTCAGACTATTTTTCCAGTTCGTCCAGATCTACCACTTATATACCACATCTACCGCTTCCTCCCCATCCACAAGGCTTGTTACCCTGTCTAAGAAAACTATTAGTTTGGTTTGATATGATTTATTCTTGACAAATCCATGCTGACCGTTACTTATCACCTTATTAGTTTCTAGGTGTCAGCAAATTGATTGTGTAATTATTTCCTTCATTATCTTTCTGGGTGCTGAAGTTAAGCTGACTAGTCTGTATTTCCCCAGGTTGTCCTTATTCCCCTTTTTATAGATTGTCACTATATTTGCCCTTTTCTGGTCCTCTGGTCCTTTCCATAATTTTTCGAAGATAATCACTAATGGCTCAGATATCTGAGTAGCAAATCTAGATCAGGCAGATGCGTAGTAATTCAAGTACTTGTCAGCCTCCTAAATGCAAAAAGACTTGACTTTTTTTTTCTCTGACACCAGTGTAAACTTGGAGTAATTCCCTTTAGTCACTGGTCTTTCATCCCTTCCTCCTATGGAGGCAGAAGGGGGACCTGGCCCTTAATGAGTTGCTCACTACAAATGTACAATACTTGCAAATTAGGCTTTGTAAAAGTTATGCCAGACCTTTTAATTTGGAAGGTACTTATTCCTACACAATAGACAGTGGAAACACCTGCTCTAGAGAGAGGTGATATGTATTTTCGTTAAAGCTAGATGCAGATCATTTAGATAATGGCAGGAGCTTCTTATAAAAACACAATTCTCTGTTGTCTGTCCAGAATCATTTTAAGGATTAGCTCCCTGTTAGGTCTTTTATACATTGTCTGGTTTTTATCAATTAAAAAAAATAAAATCTCTATCTTGTGGTTCCAGGACAGGCTACTTTAAAAAAATTTTTTTTTTTTTTTTTTTACTGCTGCTTGAGAGCCTTGTGGGTTTTTCATATTCCATTTTTCTTGCACAAGTGCAATCTCTATTTCCCACCCTCTCAAATGCCCCTATCCCCTTCTCCTATACCCCATTTTGCTTCTACCATCTCTTCCTTCCCCGGGCCTTGCTCCCCAGTGTCAGCTCCTCTTTTCTCACACCTGCCACTCCTCCTCCTTTTTTCACAAAATTATATATTTTAAGCCAGAAGGGCCCATTATGATCATATTGTCTGACCTGTCCTGCATAGCACAGGCCAAATAACTTCGTCCAATAATTTCTGTCCCCATAACTTCTGTTTGAACAAAAGAACCATCTTTTAGAAAGATGACCCATCTTGAATTAAAGTGATGGATTAAGTGATGGAGAATCCACCATCTCCCTAGGTAAACTGTGCCAATAATTTCCCCATCCTACTGAAACCTGCATCTTATGCCTCTGATGCAGACAGTTCTTGGTCCTCATAAAATCACCTTCTCTGTCCTTCCACTGCCTTCTCATCTTACCCTTAGTTTTTATACTTTTGTGGGGAGATCTGACCCTCTATGCCTCTTCCTGTATTTCCTGGATCTCTAAGTGTCATCTAGCTGCCTCCCAGATTTCTAGAGCACCCATGTTACCATAATTGCCTCCTCCTCCCTGCCTATATGGAGCTAATTTCTCTATGCTCTGGTCTATTTCTATTCAATGCTGATTGGGCTCAATGTGTGTTGATGAAGTCAGGGCAAGGGCAAGACTTTCAAGAAAGACATCATGTGGTTGGTGAAACAGGAACTTCCAGAAAATTGCTGCTGACTTTCAAGAACTTTATCCTGGGCCTTTGAAAACTCTGTGGCGGAGAAGAAATGGTAGGTGGCATGATGGGAGTCCTGTCCTATAGCCCGTCAAAATTGAAGTGCTTCATAAAATGAAGTCCAAATTAGCCTCACGTAAACCACAGTGGTTCCTTTTCTCCTGAGCATTTAAAAACAAGTGAATTATGCAAGAGACACCACAGAGCATGTTTAGGTTTTAGTATTATTGCTTATAGGATGCTTTTGCTGACATTGTTCAGAATGAGGTGTTAGACAACTGTCCCATTTTAATCTCTGGGGTTTGATTATTATTGTAAATTGAGTTGGTCAGACTTCTGTTGTCTGTATGCTTTTCCTTTCAAAAGATGGCAAATCTAGTGCATTTATGAAACTAGTGAAAACTTTTTGCTGGTGTCTAACTGATAAGGATTTCAAATGTTTAGATCCTTATTCTAACTTGTATCTACATTTGTATTTATTTTGTTGTGGATCTTATCCATTCTAAAGCAGCTTCATTAGCTACACAGTATAGTGGGCCTTTGGCTTCTGTCACCCGAAAGGCACAACTCCCACCATCTAGGCAATGTATATTCAGACAAATATTGACGTCAGTTTCACTGTCTGCTCCCAGAATTTTTATGTAAAGGCTGGAATACATCATCTGAATACAAGTGGTGTCAGGAAATAGATAAGAAGGAAATGGGAACTTGGGAATTTTTTTATTGTATCATATAATGTGTTCTTTTCACTTTAGCAAGAGAGGAGAAGAAACTGATAAGAAATGATGTCTAGTGGCTAGAGCAGGGTTCTGGGAATCAAGGCTTTTTAGTTCTGTTCCTAGCTGTGAAACTGTGTGTGTGTGTGAGATGACAGGCAGAACATTTAACTTCTTTGTTCCTTAATTTACTAGTGTAAAGAAGTATAGTAATACCTGTTTGGGGTGTTCTGAGGCTTGCTTAATGTTTATATATTGCTTAGAGATCCTTGGATAAAAAGTATGTTGTAAGTGTGCAAAATTTGAGGCATATGCATACATGATGGTCTAGTAGAAGACCAGAAATGCATAATTCAGTGGCCCATGCTGAGGAAAAATTGTGACATACCAATCATGCTGGGATCATCTATCATTTCCTCCCTGCCTCCCCCCGCCCCCACCCCATGTCACCCTCTAAGCCATTTCTCCCCCTTCCTCACCATTTGTATTCTTCTCATTTTTCACTTTTTCAATTTTCTCTTTTCCTGGGTCAGGTCAGCAGTAGCAGCTGCTATGGAATAGTCATAAACAGGATACTTACGTGCACAAATGCTGTACTGTACAAATTCTATCAACTACTCTGCAGCTGGCTCCACGTAAAAAATGCTGCTTTCTCTGGAATGCTGCTCCTACCCCATTACAGCCACTTCTGGAGTTCCAGAGCATTATGCCACCCATGATGCATCCCAGGAAGAAGGCTGGCTTTCAGTGTGTAAACATGATTATTATTCTCACAGGAGAATGTGCATTGGATATGCCACTCATAAGTGTTTTTGTGGAAAAAGGAAATACTGCAGTCTAACCAGTTGTTGCTTAGAAACAGGAAAGTACACACCATCTAATTCAGGATACTGTGTTCCAAGTATAGTAGAAATTATAGTAACGTTTCTTTGTTCACAGAACAGACTCTCTATGTTGAGAATCACACAAGACAGAGTTGCAATATGCATTACATTATAATGTACTGCAACAGTTCTAGACTCTAATTCTAGTAGATTACTACATCAGGGAGACACTGTATCAGAGCTTCTCTATGAGAGCATTCCACTGTATAAAGAGTAGTGCTAAGAGTATTTGGTAAATGGTATTTTATGTCCTCATACCTCTTTCCATAGGAACCTCGCATTATTATACAATTGGTTTAGTGTGACCTTTGGAAAAACTTTGTAGTTCACCCAAAGTACTAGTAGGGGGAAAGTATTGTTTTGAAAATACTGAAAAATACAAGATCAGCTGCAAATGTGTGGGTTAAATAGTGATTTATCTAAAATGTGGTTGTCATATAGACACCTGATAACATCTAGTGCCCTGAGTAGTTTGATGTACTGATTTAGCTTGAATGAAGTGAATTGTTTTTCTCATAAATTACACTGTAGTCTATTGAATTGTACAAAATGAAGGAGCCATACCTTTGAAACGATAAGACTATTATTCTTTCCTAAGTATTCTGCCATTTACTTCTGCACAGAGAAATAGATACATTTTTAAATAGCTTTTTCCAGGTTGGTATATCATTTTTAGAAAACAACTGTTTGCCTCAATTAACATTGACACACAACCTTGAATAAAGGAAAAAGGACTAGACATGGTTCAAGACTGGTATACAGAGCCTTTCCTCAGTAACTTATTAGTTCAAAACTAGGCCAGGCAGTTAGGTAGATATGATAAGTTGCTATATTATGATGGCTGTTTGTGAAATAAGGAGATTTCAGTGCAGTTCCTAGTTAACAGATGGCATATTTCAAAATCCTCTGTGCAGCACCAAGGCTGAGTAGAAAGGATCTTAGGAAACAAACAAAGTGAGAGAAGCCTACATGGGGTTCCTAGCAGAGACATAGCTAAGAGCACTGAGGCCATAGTGAAGACTTCCGGAAGATGAAAGAGAGCCTTGAAGAAAGAGCATCTAAGCAGTGAAAGTACATTGATGGCCAAAGGGACCAACATGAGGAAACATTTCCAGCTACAGGGGATGTACACTGGAGTGTGTTCTTTTGTTTTTGTACTGCATTCTGTTGCACTGAGGTCAATAGGAATTTTGCCATTGTCTTCGGTTGGAGAAGCATGGAATCTTGTTGAATTAGAAAACACAGGTTTTTGGTGCAGCCGTTTATTTTGTCACTCTAAATGCATAACACAACTCTACACTTTTGTTTTTCACTGGTGATTAAATAAAGCTGTATTTGGGAAAACTGTTCAAGTAACAGGTTCTTTTGTAGAACTGGCTGAGTCAGGAAACTGATAATGCAATACAGAACCTTTTCGTAGTTGTCAATCACTGACTTGATTACTGTTCAGTAGCAGGATACATTGTTACCATATAATGGCTGTATTGGTAATGGTTTTCTAGTCTGTTCCTACTGGACAGAGGTCTATGTATACAAAACAAACATAACCCCCGAACTACTGGCACCTTTACTGACCACTTCAACAGGCAGACTTGATATCCAATGGGCATGGAAATGGAATAATCCCTTCTCTCTAAGGATGGTACTCACTGGTTAGGGTTGAAGCATACTGGTTCATATTAGAACCAAATAAACACTCAACAATTTTCAGTGTTATCAATTTGACACACACAGCGAGTTGTACACACACAACATCCATTTTGTTTAAAAGGGGAGGAAAACCAAATTTTGCTGGCACAAAGTATTGCACTAGAGATTGGGATGATAAACAATATAAGTAGAAGTTAGGGGAGTATTGTTTAAAAAGTTTTTTGCTGCAGAGGAACGTAGCAGGAGGCAAATCCCAAAATTGGAGTAAGATACATTTTTCTCAAAAACAAAGGGTATAGGATGAATAAAATACCCGTTTCTTTTTCATGTGTGTATATATATTTTCAAGATGTCAAAGTAAGAAATACAGAATTTATTTTGACTGTATTTGGATTGGATTTAGAACACCATATTTATTTGAAGTAATTTCAAAGGCAGCACTGCCGCTTTTAACAGACATGGGAAATCACAGAGAGAGGTGAGGGATTTGAGGCTGGTATATAGGGTACTGGGTATTATTATTGCTTGGCTAATCATTCTGATTTCTCTAGCCCTTTCTGAAATGTGCTAGTGGCCAAGAGGAAGTCAGCTGCACCTTTCCTAGAATAACACTGCTCTGTTTCTGGCATGGCCAGCTAAAACCTAGGGCACAAATTTAATTGATGATTGGCCCTAAATCCAGAGTTTATACACTATTATCTCAAAATCTCCTTCTGACATTTTCTCTGCTCTTCACGTTTGGAACAGAGGACTCTTTCCCTATCCATCTCCTCTTGCCCCAGATAAACTGGTCACCATGATATTCTTTCACTACGAGTGTCCTTGTTTTTGACTTGGTAAATCTGCATGGGTAAGGTAGGAGGCTGCGGGTTGGGGAGAGGAAGCAGTGCAGGCCAGGCTTAGCTGCAACTGGTGGGAGGTTAGTTCATGGTCTATTCTTGCTCTATCTGTGTCCTCTCTGCTGGGACTGCTGACAGAAGTGTAGACTGGGAAAACTCTTGACCAAATCCATTCTACAGTGGTTTTAGTTTGTTCACTAAAGGCCTAATCATACTCCCACTAAAGTCCATAGATTTCCTACAAGCTTCAAGGAATTCAGGCTCAGGCTTTAAACCATTTGGGTATGTCTACATTTGAGCTGAGAGGTGTGATTCCCAGCTAACATAGATATACCTACGCTAGCTCTGCTGAAGCTAAACCACTAATAATAGCAGGATAGCACGCACAAAGACTCATGTTAGCTGCCGTAGTCCATACCCTACATGCTTTTAGACTGCTCATTTGATTAAATTTCTTCACGTTCTGTTTGCTGACTGTATATTCTGCTGCCAAAATGATTCACAATGAAGAAAAAATGTCATGCAAAATCCCTGTCCGTGACAGATACTCTCCTGAGCTCTGTTTGCAACTCCCACTCTGTCTGACTCATGCACCCTGGCTGAGACACTCTCCCACTCAGAATCATCCCCACAAACAGTCTAGTCACACACTTCCATACTGGCTCATGGACTTTCTTCTGCTCTGAGTCACTCTCATTTTATTGTGTTTTTTGGCTATTTTTTCACATCCGCGGAGCTGATTGCAGTTAGGATAATGTCTCTTGATGACATTTTTAATGAACATGAAAAAAATGCATTGGTAGATCCTGATGAACTTCTTTCATTGTTGCTCATCTTTTGGAATACCTAAAAATAGCCATCCCCAGTCACAAAGCACGCATATATATATATTTATTACAGAGCAAGGAGGAGTAAAGTACTAAAATATATTTTGGGAGCAGGGCTATTAATCTGTAATCTTCCTTACATGGGTGTGTAACAGCTGAAACGCTGATGCCAATGAAAAGATAAAGATAAATGTAGGCGTTGGTGTCACAATTTGCTGGCTAACTTTTTTTTTTCTTTTTTGGCTTATATTTAACAAAGGCAGTTTATTTATACATATCCTGTGAGTTTGTATGTGTACTCACACACACACACACTAGGGGCTAACACACACACACACACACTTACCGTGCGATTCGGCCACAGTCGACGGGAGTTACGCAAACTACACAGAGTAGTTTGCGTAACTGACACCGACTGCTCTGCTTCCCTTCTGCGCACTGTGCCGATGGGAACAGCGTTCCCGTGCTACGCTACTTGAGGGGGTGGACTTACTCAGTCGACTTCCTGATCAATTGAGCTGGTCTCAGTGACCACTCAATCGATCAAGAAAGATCAATCTGCCGGTGGCGATTTTGCTGCCATCAGTCTGAACATAGCCCTGAGCACAGATATTATTATTAATCTAGTGCTATAGGTGTTCATGGAAGTGGACAAAGCTCAGATCTGACAGCACCTTACCTCCAAGGGGGTTATAATCAGAGGCCTAATCCTACCCTAAAGGACTGTTCCTGGGAACCAATATACCTGATGCTGAGCATCTGCAACTCCTCCTGCTGAAAGTGATGAGTACATCTCAGGATTAAACACAATGTTGTACTGTAGAACTGATTTGCAATATCTTTTTAAAGGAAGTAGACCTGTTCAGGGAAGATTTTGATCTACTGTGTACTCTTTAAGAAATAAAAAACTACACCTCTGTTTCAATAACTTTTAATGTTTTTTTTATTAAAACTTCAAAAAATGTTCTGAGATAGTGTGGTGGTGATACCGTGGGGTTAGTGATGCTCCAGTAAATCTTGGCTTGCAGTACACATCAAGGTGAGGGGTTCTTTTTGTGTCTCATTCTCATTTGTGCACATTAGTTTTGCCAGCTCTCATGATTTCATCATGAATCTTGTGATATTTGGTGTTGCTTTTCAAGACCCAACTCCTGGAGTTATGGGGTTATGTGGTGTTCTCAGTTTCAATTAAAAAAAGAGAAAATAAATTGTTTATAGCTCTGGTGGTGGCAGAGGAAAACTTGAAAATGCATAAACTAACAGCTCAAAATAACCTCATGATTTTTTAAGATAATCTTATGATTCTTAGAGTTGCCTAACTCATGATTTTTGAATACTTGGGGTTGGCAATACTGATGCCATAAAGCTGAGGCTTAAAATATTAATATTTTTAAAAAGATGCCAAGAATGAAATGTAAATGTTCTGATGATCTCCGGGAAGCAGTTACAAATTCTGTGATAATGACAGATGCTGTCCCAGCTATGTGTAATCTGCTCAGGCAGGAGCCAGGGAGACTCCAAGATACCTCTCCTCACCTACCATCTACATCGCTGCCTGTTGAGGTCCTGCTAAGCAGTAAAGCTTCTTCACTGCTTCCAGAAGTGGGAGCAGCAATAGGCAGGTTTATGCCATAGAATTAGTTTTCTATGCATTTCAGTTGTCTGTGTAATATTTCTGTATTTTTGAGGTACCTATTCCAAAAAATTCAGTGAACATTTGCAACATTTCACTGAACATGTGTGTGTCACTGCCTGCTTAGTTTTTATGTTTTGCAAAGCCATCACACAATTAAGCCATCTCTATCCATGAGATAGAGCACTGGAATTGGGGGAGGAGGGAACGCAGTAGTGTAGGTCAAGACTGAGATGCATTAGCTGATCTCAGTGGGGTGGAGTGTATAAACTCAGTGGGTGTGTACCTGACGTGGGGGAGGGGGAATTGTCCCTTGCTCAGTGCCTACCTGCCCTATCCCTGGCTCTATCTAATGCTGTTAGTCCCCCTCTTGCATGATCACTAAATGGTTGACAAATCTTACAAAATCATAGCTAGTGCTTCATTGTAATTCTCCTGATTCAATGTGGTAATGGTCCCGACTCAACACCTCTGCGATGTGTTTTATTTGGTACAAAACACCCCTGTCACTTTACCCACTGAGAAGTGGAAATTACTCCAACTTTATGTCCGTTGCGGCGTAATGTGTATTCACATCTTGGCCGACCAAGCACATGTTACAACATGGCCCTTTCAGTGAGCATCAAAATGAGTTAGAGCTGAGACACTGATAGTTTCCAAAAAAAGCCATGACTGTCATAGTTTGCGCCTACCCAGATTTCCCCCAGAGACAACAGACTGCACTGGAAGTTCCTACTTTATTATAGGATTGATCTATGTATATTTCATTTGTATTCCCACATGCAAATTTTTGAATACTATAGGTGATTAACCCTCGCAAACCCTCCTTTCAAGAAAAGTTTAGCAATGATTACATACGACCGTACCAAGAGGATTTCTTCAGAGATGATGCCGCTGTTCAGTTGGATAACATTGATGTTGCAATTTTTTTTGTCATCTGCATCATTGATCATCACCAAAATGCAATCATCTGAGCACAAGACTCTTAATAACCTTAGCATTAACTGGAGTTATGCAGGAAACATGCAGCACCAAAAGGTGAATGTGAAATGACTTTTGCATGTGGTAATTTCTATGTGGAAAACCTTGGACAAAGAGTTGAAATGCACAGTTTAAAGTCTAGCTATATCACTGGGTTCCTTGAAGACATTAAAATCTCTTAAAAGAGCAAAAGAATAGCGTGGTCTTTTATCCCATTTTTCACTATGGAAAAAAGATGCATGTTAGCTGATTGATTTGTCAATGCTTGTATAATAAATCTGACTTCAGTTCTGTGCAGAGGAATATCTGATGTAAAATAATTTTGAGTTATGAAGCACAAAAGCACTGCTGAAAATGAGAGGCATCCATTTTACTTCCTTCAGTGCACCTTTGTGTTAAAAGCAGTGGAGATCTAATATCAGGCGTTCTTTTAAGGCATGCAGATAAGTGAAGGCATTGGTAAGGATGAGAATGCAGGATTTAATTTGTATCTAGGTACATGGATGATGAAGAGACTTATGAGCCCTGTTGTTCAAATGCTGAAGGAAGCACTCTTTTTTTTTTTTTCAGTCTAACTATTGGCCTTTTTTTGCTAGCTAAGGGCCCGATTTTGACCCTGTCTGTGCTCCCATGTAGGGGAGTAAAAGAGGTGTAAGGAGCCTACTGACTTTTCTATCTTGACTCCCCATTGTGTTAGTAGCTGGGCAAGAAGGATAGTAGCCTCTCTGGGTCTGGTACTCTCCATCTTGTGCAGATGAGCAGGTTCCACCTAACATGCCAGCCAGTGCAGTTGATCCATCACGGGGAAGGAAATAATCTGTTCCAGGTAGAAGTCAGATGCAGATTGCGGTCTCCTCCTGCCATAACCAAGGGCCAGATTGCTCAGGGCTTGTGGCAAAGCCACAATCTAACCCTAAATTTCAGGCATGTCCTGAGCAAATGTTTTGAAGCAATGACAGGCTCATAAATAGCTAGAGACTGAGCTGAGAGAAGCCACTTCAATCATTTTGATTTCTTAGTTGCCTGGAATGAGATTCTACCAGTGATTTCAAATAATAAACAAAAGCTGTATTTATTTAGAAATCTCTGCCTAATTAAGAATAATGAAAACAACTTTTATATGTATCAGTGAAATTAAATATAAAAAGGGGTATTTAAAGTGCGATAATAGAATTAAATATGCCCATAATTTGACTGAATGCATGGAGCATGATGCTGTTGCACAGCAAGACCACTGACATTTCTGTTTTCTGTTCAGCTCATTTCAGGACTTACTGTAATTGGGTTTCCTTCATGCTTCATTTGGTTTAAAGAAATATATATTTTTGGAAGAAAAGACTAATTATCATTCTGAAGTTTCATGGAGCAGACATGTTAAAGTGGGCTATGCACTGCTTCTCCAGATTTGTCCTTTCTTATTTCTCAGATGTAAAACTTCTAACAGGGTCCACAGCGTTCACAGCTTTACTTTAATGTAAAAAAAAAGGGGGGGGGGGCGGGGAGAGGTGGGGAAGGAGGCAATGTAATGCAGAGTCAGTAGGCTCATTTTCTTTTGCAAGCTTACTTTTTGATTGCCCACTTAACGCTAGCCAGCAAATTCATCCCCCTCAATTTAAAACAAACAAAACCCATTTTTTTTTGTAGCCTGTGCATCACCTCCTCTTGGCTTAATTACATATCTCTTGATTGGGAAAAGCAGCTGCTTCAACTGCACATGCAGTGTGATAATATCTTCTCTGCCAAGGAATAGGCATTGTTCACAAAGCTTCAATTGAACTGCTAATGGCGAAAAGCAGACTGGGTTAAGTGAGGGCTGAGCCTCAAATTCCATGGTCTTTAAAATATTGACGTTTGAGTACTGTTAATAGGTCAAAGCCAATGCCTGATAATCAAGGACTCTTGGCCTCTACCCTCAGCTTGGTCACTGATGTGCTCCATGACCCTGAGAAAGTCATTTGACTTCTCTAGGCCTTACCTTACTCACCTGTAAACTAGTTATAATTCTTATGTTACAGAGATGCTGTATGAATGAATTAATGTTTGTAAGGTGCTTTTGAGAGCCTTGAATTAAAGTTACCCTATAAATGCAAAGTTGTAGTTACATCAGGCATTTGATGTAATCTACTTACTTTGTCCCTTAAACTCATCTGATGTGATACACCTTGGGGAGGGAGTGGGATTCTTAAGGTGTCTACTTGGGGTGGCGAGGGGGAGAGCGTAAGACAAAGCTTTGTGATGCATGTCTGGTAACTTGCAGTATTCAGATTGTTCCCGTGATATGTGAGCACACAACACCTGTTCCATTTTCAGTTCACATCATGTGAACACACAGTTCGCTGTGAACTGAGAGCACAGCATACTCAGAGGTATCCATGGTCCTTTGCTTAGCTACTGAGCACAGTGCATCCTCTGATTGTTCTTGTGAATTGTGGGAAGCCAGGTGAGTTCAACTTTAAAAAAAAAAAAAAAAAAAAAAAAAAGTCTCATGTTTCTGCTGTCTTTGCCTCATGCTTCCTTTCTGGGCTAGGTTTGTGCCATTTAAGAATTGCTCATGGCCAGCACTGACCATGCTCCACATTGCTATGGTGACACACATGAATATGCAGAAGCTGCTTGGGCTGAATTATGACACTCAGAGCTGGATGAATTTGGCATTGGACGTATCCCATCACACCACTGAGCAGATGATGCAGGAGCAGAATAACATTCTATGGCAGAAGCTACAGCTCCACTGACAGCAGGAGGATAATCTGTAGTAGTGGCAATAGGACGGAGCAGAAGAACAGGAAGATGATGAGCTGTTGGAGCAAGAGAATGAGTTCCTGGATCACCTACACAGCGGTCAATGCTGATTCTGGGCCTGGAAAACCAGTGTGTATTGGTGGGAGAGGATCGTTTTGCAGACCTGGGATGACCAGCAGTGGCAATAAAACTTCAGGATGGGGTAGGCTACCTTTTCTGAGATCTGTGCAGTATTGGCCTTGGAGCTTCAGCGACAGCAAACCAACATACAGTGCCTAGTACCGTTGGAGAAATAGGTCACCATTGCTATCTAGAAGCTGACCACTCCAGAATGTTACTGCTCTGTGCCCAATCAATTTAGCATAGGAAGATCATCTCTTGGGGCCATTCCCATGCAGGTCTGGTATGCCATTGATAAAGCACTGTCTAAGTGGGTCAGGTAATGTTCAAGAGAGGATTGATGGCTTTGCACTCAGTTTCCAGACTGTATTGGGGCAATTGATATAACCCTCTTGCCTATCATTTGCCCCACCCTTCCCCCCAGTTGGGTGCAGAATTTATGAATAGAAAAATCTCCAGGGTGCTCCAAGGACTGGTGGACCACTGCGGCAGGTTTACAGGCATAAATGCACAAGGCTTCATCATAGTAGGGTTTCAGAACTCAGTTCTATTTAATTAATGGGAAAAAAACTGTTTGCCCTCAGCAGCACTTTGAATATTAATGGTGTGGAGATGAGCCCAATTATTTTGGGAGACCTGGCTCATCCCCTGATGCCCTGGCTAATGGAGCCACATACAGGACGCTTGGACAGAAGAAAGGAACGTTTTGCCTATTGCCTGAATAGCTGCAGAATGGTAGTCGAATGTGTGTTTGCCTGTTTGACAGGCAGACAGTGCTGTTAATGGAATAGGTTGGAAGCAGCAAAAAAAAAAAAAAAAAAAAAAAAATCCAACCATTACAACTGTGTTGTGTTGTGTTTTGCACAATATTTGTGAGATGACGAGGGGAAAGCCTTGTTGATGGGTGGGAGGCTGAGATGTAGAGAATTGCTTGGAGGTTTGAGCTCCCCTAGGAATGCTGTCAAGGATGCCAACTGTTCATATTTTAAGTTACATGCCTGAACATATTAACCTGTGGAGGGGATGCAGAGGATGAGAGCACTGGAGTGTTGTGTGTGGGTGGTTGAAGATGAACTTTCCCTATGTGCTTCTGTCAAAACCCTGTGAATTATTTCAGCATTATTTAAAGGATTCTCTGTATTAAATGCAATGATGACCCATAATGGATGTACTGTAAATGGTTTTATTCTGAAACAACAATAAAAACCAATAATAAAACTTTAATAAAAGCAACGGACAAATTAATGTCTTTTATCTGGAAATGCATTTAACAAACCAATCTTCTTAAGTAACCAACTCAACACAAAACCTTTAATTACTGCAGCACTGCCAACAAAACTCAAAAATGCAAGTAACATTCCAAGCACAACAAAATGTAGTGTGGGATTAAAGGCAAATATATCTCTTGCTTTTGGCTGTTCTTGACCATGTGGGTTCTCATGTAGAGTGCCGTGGCTTAGAATTTTCAGGGACATTGTAAGGGCTTGACTCCCAGGTGCTAGTTCTCTGGATCCAGAGGTTTCATCTAAGAGGTAAAGAGGGTGCTGCTGGGAGTACTGTTGTGGGGATGCAGAGGCTAGGAGTTACTATGGGTCCAAATAGCCAGCACTGTCCAGGGACTGAAAGACATGGCTGGGTCCCAAATTATGGGACTGCAGAGCCTGCTGGCCTAGCAGGAGCATGTTTTGCCGGAGGGCGTTCTGACTCAGCATATGTTCATGAGCAGCCTCTGCATCTCTTTTTTCCCACGCTTTCCTTCACCATGGTAATGCTGTCCTTGGCCACAGATGCTTTCCCTGGGCCATTGTGGTGCTGTCCTCAGCCATGATCTTCTGGAAGAGCTGTATTTTTCTCTCCCTCTGGGTCCTTATGTATAGTCTCCATTTCTCAACCAGCGGGGCTTTTCTCTGTGTTTCTGCCATGAGTTCTGGAAACATCTTGTCCTGAATCTGCCTTTTTCTCCCCCTAAGACTGGCCAGCCTTTCAGCCGTGCATAGGGCCCTTGTCCTCGACAGTCTGGCTGTTGCAGGTGCTGTGACTGTGGGAGTATTGGGCGGGGGGTGGGGAGTTGTTTACTGTTCATGTTACAGGCAAATCATAACTTTTTAGTGCATGTAATGTGACCTTTCCTCCCTGAGACTCCTCTCATTCATGGGGGAACTTCTGAGATGTTAAGTGCTCTGCATGTACAGAGCTTGCTAGGTGCCTTTGGATTTCAGTCTGCTATGTCTGTTTTCATGCTTTCCAACCACCTCACCCTACCCCAGGTAGATTTTTGCAGTTCTGTTTGTGCACTGGTGCTGCTACTTTGGTGTTGGAGTTGTAAAGGTGGGGCGCTATGGGGGCCAACTAGATCATAATCCCCCCCACGTCCCTATAGGCTGTCCTCTTTCAATGACATTATACTGAGGCAATTGCCTACGAGGCAGAGAATGGTTTTACTCAAACAGGCAAAGGCAAGTCAGCTAGATTTGCTGTGAAGTTATTCACCAGGGCGATCCCCAGAAGTGCTGCAGGTGTGGAAAGAACTTACAAACTATATCAAGGGGATGGGGATGAGGCTATTTCCCATATTGGGCTAAACAAAATCGAGCTCTTTCTCAGTCTTAAGTTCTGCTATATCTTCCTTGCTGCCATGTAGAAAGGGCTGAGAAAAATAGATAGGGTCCTGCCATGATTGTCAATTACGATGCGTGTTACAGAGCATTTGTATGTCAGCAAGGAGCAATATTGTTTGTCTTGACGGGGCTTGCAAAGCTCATGTGAACTATGAAAACTAACCAGATTTTTTTCTCGGTAAGGACTATCTCCATAAACTTGATTTTGGCACAAATGAATGCTTTCGTTATTTGATTCTGCCGGAGGGGTGTGGTACAGACTATACCTGCACCATGCTGGTGGGCAGCACACTGGGAGCTCCTAGGTCTCATCTGCTGAGAAGAATAAATTGTAAACAAAGGAAGTAACATACCGAAGTTCCCTCCAGGTGATCTGAGTCTTTGGCTGGGATTTGGGCTCAGCCAAAGCAGGGCAGGACTGGGGCTGGCTTTTCAGCTGGCTGTCAGGGTCCCGAGTCACAAAAAGTTCCTGGCTGTCAGCGGGCAGCTCCTCCTTCGGTATTTGCTCTCTGCCTCTCCTCCCCTGCTCCTCCCCCAATAGGTCTTGCTGGTGGTTGCTGGTGGCAGGGAGAGTGTGATCAGCTGGCTCCGAATGGAGTCTTGGGTGGGTTGTACTATAATTTGTGTAGAATCCTGGCCAGTTTATCAACAAGTGGATGGGTCATATGTCCCCTATCAGATTTCAGTGTATGTTCTACTGAGGTGCTTGCTTGCTCTTTATCTGGTACTTGTCCGTGTCCCAGTCATGACCCCTCACAGACATCTCCTTTGTCATGTCCACAAGAAGGTCTTTATTCCTGTGGTTAGACATGAGAGCTTCCTGACCCGAAGCATCTCCCCAGCTGGCAATGAGATCCAGGGTCTCGGCAAAGCTCCAAGCAGCTGTGAATGGTGTCTTCTGGGACTCCTGGAGTGCTATCATGGTTGTATCCCCACAATAATGATACACTGGGATCCAGTAGCAAAGGGGCAAAATTTGACTTTGTGCAACCTTTTAAAGAGGGGAAGCATCCTTCTGGAAACTTGATACCAGGGCAGGGAGGGCACACAAATAAATAAACCCAGTCAGTAATGGTTAACCTGCAAAGCGTTGTGGGATAGCCATTGGAAGCATGCAAAAATGCACAGCAATTGCATGAACGACCAAAAGGCAGAACTATTTCAGCTCGAAGCAAACCTAGTCCATCTTGCAATGGGACTCCAGTGTTACTGATAAACATAGACTTAGTGTGCAGCGATAGGTTGTGTTGTGTTTATTCAGGCATTTTCAAACTGGATTAACTTGATCTGATCCGGTTTAAAATCCCAATGTATACGAGCCCTTAATGTAGTTTGTTTCAAGCTGTTAATGACTGATTGGAAGAATTACTGTTACTATGGTGTCTGGAAATTCCAACCAAGATCCTAGCCCCAGAACTAAGCACTGTAAATACATACAGCCATGTGTGTAACTGATTTGTCAGTTTGCTGGCAGTTCCAAAGAGGAACAAAAAATGTTTCACATCAACCTGAAAAAATAACTTTTTCAAAACTTTCAGTGAACTGAGATGTTGAAAAACAAACTGCTTCAGGTCAAACTAAATGTTTTATTTGTTCCAGAATTGTTGATTTTGAGAGTTGAAGTTTTTTTAAAAAAAAAATTAAAATTGAAATTTCAAAATAGGAAGTCATTTCAAATAAAAAAAAGGAAAATGTTTTGAAAATGTCCAAAAACAAAAACAAACAAACAAACAAAAAAAACCCACCTTTGTCTGATTTGGTTTTTTGTTGTTGCTTTTTTTGATGCAAACAAATGCACTGGACATGAATTTTTTAAACGTTTCACCCATCTCTATGTGTGTATTTTGTAACAGGCAGTCTCTGCTTCAGAGACCTAAATCTGAGTTCCTGTTCACTTGCCATGTAAGATCCTGTGACATTTGAACAAGAATAACAATATTAACACTATTGTCCTGGCCAATTTCAGCGTGGATAATTTCATTCTGCCCACCAGTGCTTCCACTGCAGTTTCAAATTGATGCATGTACTTCTTTACTTCTATCCTAAACTGTTGTGTAGTGCTGCTGTATGCTGTAGCTGTTCCATCCAAGTCATGGCTTCACTACAGAGTGAAACAATTCCTGAATATGAAATATTTGTAAGATGATATGGAACCCTGCAGAATGAAAGATGGTTTATAAATATTTTGTGTTCTTTTATAAATGTTTATTACTTCTCAGGCTGTCTGGAAAAGTAGAATCTGATCTTTATCATACTTTTTATATTTAATGTATTGTAACCCACTTAACATATTTGTTAGGTGTTCGAGTGATTGTATAAGGAAATGGGACAGCCAGTTTGTGCAGAGCAATTTATTATAGCATCCATAGCTGTCTGGCACTTTGCAGAGAAACATGAATTTACTATAAAGACCTGATCCAATGTCTAGTGAAGTCAGTAGAAAGATTCCAGTTGACTTCAGTGAACATCTCATCAGACCTTAAAGCCCCAGTCCTACTTCCATTGAACACAATGGTGTAGGATTAGACTCTAAACAATTTGGTAAACAAATAAGGACACAAGATGACATTTACCAGAAAGGGGAGGGATAAGGAAGGACATGGATTACCGATGTGTGATTAGGCAGATACTGTATTTTAGACATATGTAAAAAGTGGCAGTTTGGTTCATACACAGCTTGAGGGATGTTAGCTAGGACCTCATTTTCATCCCTGGTTATGTTTGTAAAATTTGATAGGATCCCTGTAAGTTCTGCCTGGACATAGTGACTGATGCAAATATGGCACATTTAACAATGCAGCAGCTAGTATTTCATAGCAGTATCGATAGGATACTCCTATAGGATGATAATTGGATTTGAACTACAACCTGCTGGTCCACAGTGCCACTTCTTGAAAAATGTTTAGGCTTTTAGTAAATTGTCATTGCTTTGACAACCACCGACAGTTCACAGTTCAGAAATGCCTTCTCAGTGTGCAATCCTGGTATTCAACATATCAAGTGACTCTCATTAAAAGTAAGTACAACTTGCCTGTTAACAAAATGTTGTTAGATTCACATTAGATTGTGATAGATGAGGGTGAAGTCTGTGAAAGACACTCTCTCCAGTTGGTGAATAGATTATCTGGTTCAATTATTTTATCTTACAATGACATTTGTATTGTAAAAGTCAGCACACAAAAAAAATCAATGAATTTTAAAGGACAAAATTCAGTGGTAGATACAGACCAGTGAATTGAAGAACATGCTTTAAGAAGCAGATATTTTTGCTATTAGTGCATTTCCCAAGAAGATTCTATTAGCTTTTAGATTAGCCTTCAGTTTTCTATTAAAATGAAAGAAATTTCTCTGGTGTAGTATATTAAGAGGAAAATCCAGTTACCTTGACTTTGAAAACAGACATAATGATGATATTCCATTTTAAACTTCAAGTGAAATACACAGCCAATTCTAATACAGTTTTTGGTATAAATGATTTTATTTGTGATATTCTGCATATAAAAAAATGACCTAAACACACAAAGTGGGGAGGAATTGGTGAAGAGAAATGGACCCTTTCAATGTTTATTCATTACTGGAATTTAGAATGGATTGGTAATGATTAAAATGTGTTACCGTCTTACAGAAGTCTAGTGGCCTATTAAAAAAATGGTGGTTACCATGTTTTCTGCTGGACCAGTGTCTGTCCAAAAGCCATCGTTAATATGAGGAAAATCTCAATCTTTTGCAGCATGTCTAGACTAGGATTTGGAAAATGTTATTTAAGCAACAACTGTTACTGGTATAGTATAGACAAGGCAGTGTGCCTTTAACAGATGCTGAACTGCATGAGTTAAAGCCTACTACACTATTAATGGGTGTTAGCTAACATCTTGCAAATCCTAGTCAGACCTGGGTTTGTCTGCAGCTGGAACTCATCTTTCTCCTCTAGTGACTTTTCCTGAAGAGGTTTGAGACACGTTTTGGGGATTAGTTTAGACCAAGCTTGCCTTGATATTGCCCCTCATTTGTCTCTTTTGAAGGTAGTCAGAGAGCTTTATTTTCCATTGTTGTTAATCTGGTCCCTTTCACTTCCATTAAATTCAGTTAAAATTCATCATAGCCAGCAATGTCTGTCTAAAAGAGCCTGAGGATTGGAACAGCTGGGACTTTTCAGGTCAAGATTGAGGCACATTAGCAGAGCTGTCTTACAGGAAGCTGCTGGTCTTTTCTATTCCTGGCTGTAGACAATGCTGTTGTTCTCACAGTTATAGCAGATCTGATAGTTTAAGACAGCAACAATTCTTTTAATATATTATCCACAGTCCTTTACAACTGACACATGACTCATGTCTTGTGGCATAAGTAAGAGCAGGGAGAGTGTTTAGTTGTAGTTTGTAGTTGTACTGAAAATAATTAAAAGGACAATGTTCAGACATTTAGGTTCAAAATATGACCCAGTTTAAAATGATTAAATTATGGATAATGCCTTCCAACATCTAAATAACCTGTAATATAGGAACCACAAATATATTCTTTACATTAAAAGATATTTAAAACTTGGAAGACAAGTGTGTTGTGTACTTTTGATCTTTCTCTGCTGTCTGGCCAGCAGGAGTAAATGAACAGACAGCAGCCTTAGAGCTATTTGATGATGATGATGATGTCTGTCTTTAATAACATAAGTTTATGGAGTGCTTTGCCATAGATGAAATAGCCAAAGTAGTTTTCTGACATAAATGAATGCTGCTGGGACACTAATAAGGAAGTAAGCAAAATAAAATTACTTTCAAGCCAAATTTAGACAGTGTGGGAAAAAGGGTTTGACAAATTGCCCCAAAGAGTAGTTGTTACAGTGGGGTAGACATTTATTTTCAGTATTCAGAAAGGAGTAAGAGTTTTGGTTCATAAATCCTCCAAAAATTAAAAATATAGAATGTCTCCTTTTTCCCCCTCCTTTTGCATAATTCATATTCCCTTCTTCACAGTCCAATTTAGAATATTCTCCTTTCACATCTCATCCCTTCACTTACAGTGACTTTGGAACATCTTTCATTTTGGGGGCAGAAGAAATTTAGATAGATTTGAATTGTGAAGAAAGGTGCCTGCAGGTGGAAGCTATATCCATAACCAATATTCCTACCTGCACTTGATTTCCAACCCTTTCTTTGACCTTACAATATTTTTTTTGCCACATGTGTCCGTTAACAGAGGGGAATCTCAGGACTGTCACTTTTTCTGCTAGGTTTCAGACAATATCTTTGAACTTCCCTTTGTCAGTGGTGAAATATAGTTCATATTTGGAACCTACTAGACCTCCGACATTCACAACATTTGTGAAACAGACTTCTTATGTGAGGGAGCAAAAGAGGGTGGGTACTTCATCATTATTAAAAAGAATCTAACATACAATTGGTTCATTTTAAGATTTGAATTAAAATTCAAGCTTTCTTATTTTCCCTGAAGTTATTTTCCGAGCTCTACTTGAGAATGTACTTGTAAAATGTTCTTTTGTTCTCGGAGCTGTTAGGAAGAATTAAATATACTTCCTGAAGCAACCATAATTGGTGGTATGTTTGTCTACATTTTAGCAATTTGAGCCCTGATTTCCATTTACCTTTGAATCATTGTCATTTTCCACATATTTTACAGCAGTTTCATTAACTGGTTATTCTTCCTACAGAATTGATTCCACTATCCAGTCAAACTCTGAAAGACAGTATGGTTTTGCCATCTGTAACACTGTGAACCAAGCGTCTGTGAAAATTTCAATTCATAGTTTATTTAGACATTTGGCACAAATAGTGCATGTCTGAAACTGTAGTAATGATTTATAGGTGGGTAATTTGGTTATGGTTTAATCTCGGGCAACATTCTTTGAGATTCAATTTATATAGAACCATTCCCATTAAGTCAGTGGGAGTATTTCTATTGATGTGCATTGATCAGGTCCTCAAAAGAGAAGCTTTGGCACGATGACAAATTAGGAGATTTTTGTAATACGAGAGTTTAGCTAACACATATTATTTCTTGCCAGTAATTTTCTCTCTTCCCTTGGTGGTGGTGAAATATGTTTTTTAAATAAGAAGCTTCGCTCTCTCAGCTGGAAATGGTTCTGAACAATATCTTAGATGCAAACATCATGAAGTTTTACATCCAGACTGGGATATAGTGTCTCCAAGTCAAACCTGCAGGAAGTTCAGATTTGGAGCTGCACTCTACAGCAGATTTCCAGCTCTACTCATAGCAAATTTGATTAAATTCTCCTTTTTTTCCCATTTGTGTTCAATTGTCCATAAACAGATCTTAAAATGTTGACATGTATTCAGAATTTTTTCTAATTTCTTGAGGGATTGAACCTTGTGATCCATTTATAAACCAATCTATGAATGATCACAGTTCATGTGTTGCCTAGTTACATAGATCATGAGGTAGCTTTTCTGATCTCTGATTGGGATGATTAACCTGAACCTTTTGAATCGCCAGTTGCAAATTTTACCAATTGCAAAATTCACTTTCAGTGAATATTTGAGAATTCAAGTTTCAAATTTTACTTTGTATGACACTTTTTTAGCAGAAGTAAAGCTCAAGTGCTTAAATGATCATGGAAAGTGAAAACAAAGGAGTGCTGAACATAATGAAATCCAAACTTCTTTGCAATTAGAACAAATAGTTACACATTTTTCTTCCCTATTTGGTCATTCAGCAATGCTGAAAATCCAATTTCTGTTGTATACTGTACTGAAGACGTACTTATTGTTGATAATACTTAGCTAGCACACTGGGGTGTTAGGATGACTTTAGTTAATGTTTTTACTATGCTTTCAAGGGCTGAATATTATCATTATAATATAATCGCTATTGACACGAATGATTGTGGTGTCACAACTTCAGCAGAATAGGCTGTGTTCTCCTCTTGTTGCACATGCATAAATGCCATTAACATTAGTGAGTGGTGCATGTACTTTGGAAAAAGGGAATAATGGGATTTCACTGAAGATTGGTTGTTCACATACCCCATAAAACACAATGCTTTTGATTAGCAAAAGTGCCAACAAAAATAATGTAAGAAAGGAGAGAGACAAATAATTTGTTTATGTGGGGGTGGTATTTATTTGATAGATGGTCTTGCCTTATTGTGAAATCTTAAGAACACAGAAATATTGAGGGTAAAGGACAGGAGGATTAGTTGGTGTGAGGGAAATAGTGCCATCCAGTAGTTGGTTAAATCAGTTTTCCTATTTATTTTTCTGATCCTTTGAGAGATTCCAGATTTTACTATTTTAATATCATTCAAGGTACTGTCATTAATTGTAGTAGTATAAGATTAGTTGGAATTTAAAATAGGGCCATTAAAAGCACAAGCTCATGGATATGTTGGATTCTGACTGAGGAAATGTATACTTGTGGATCGTGTGCCTGAGTAGACCAAGCAGATAGGGGTTCAGTATGAAAACACTGGACACTTTTCTCCTACAGAAGGACTGGTGGTAAGCTCACAACAGGCTACCTCACCGTGTAAAGTTCACTATTTTTTATGTTGGTTGAACATTAGTAGAATAACTTCTGATGTTGTGTATAAATTTGTTGTATGTCCTCCACCCCCAGTTGCTTTTTTGCTTTACAGTTTTGTTGAAGTGCATGATTTTTGGTTGAAAACTTGAAGAAATATGGATTTTCACTTTTGAGGTGGAAGTCTTTTCTGCTAAAAATGCACCCATTTTAACTAGATGACTTCACCCTAGCAGTTTGCTGTATTCTAACAATGGGAGGGGATGGGGGGGAAATGAGGAGATTGAAAGTAATTCTCAAGGGATACTGGCCCTGCTCACGTTTCCTTTTGCCACAATTGTGTTACTCCAATAGCAATAACTAATACACAATGAAATAAACCAGTAACAGGAATTGTATTTGGACATAGATAATATTTTCCACATACTCATCTATATGACCCATTTCCACAAGAATCTGCTGAATATGCCACAAAAGATTGCAATTGCTTTTTGGTCAGCAGAAGATGTAATTTCATAAAAGTGGGCCATGTCAAATGTATTATCATGGGCTCCTTTTCTGCTGGATACTGCAGTAGTGCTATGTTTTAAAACTGAGCATTTATAGGATGCAATGAGCACAACTTATAGACCTGCCATGAGGCAACCTTGTCTTACATTGTGTATCCTCCTCTTCAGAACATTTTTGAATGTGCAAGTATGTTCAGAATATTGTTTGAATTTTTGACTGAGTGATTCTAGCTTTTTTTGACTGCTACTGAGAGAGAACTTCTTTTTATCCTTCAGATGAGATCCCTTCTGTTGGTGACTGCTGCCCACATGGAAGTTAACTATCTTGGTGCACTCTTTAAAAAAGGATAGGGATGAACCTGGTGTCCTGGCCAATATTCTCTCTCATTCAATGAAGTTCTAACAGCCAAGGCTGTGAGAGAGCTATTGTAAACGCATAACTACTTGTGCATTTGCTTTTGCTCCCAGCCATTGCTAGCATCTATCATTTAAAAAGCACTCTGGATCAGGTCAGATCTGAAAGATGCAATATAAAACCTAATTTTACTTGTGAATTTAGCAAACTCAGTGTTTATAAAGAGGACTCTAATTCTTTTCCTTTCTATTAGTATTTACAGAAATCCCACTTAAACACTAATTGCCAAATGCTGCCCTCTGCTATAAAGGCAGCCACCATTTTAATAGGGTAACTGAATAGCACTTGTATAACTGACAGCAGTTAGTGACAAGAGAGAGACCAGAATTTGGCCTTAACCTTTTTAGTGTCTTGAGTTATTCTGTCTTCTATGTTTGCCCCCTTTTTTAAAGTGCTAGCACATTTTCATTGTATATTATGTACTTCTTCACAAAATAGAAAAATAACATTTACACTAATATTTGAAAGCTTTTTTTTAAATCTTTGCTAAGACTTTTATAAAGGCTCATATACAATAATGAGCAAGATGTCTAGACTGAAAATAAGTGACAAATACATCAAAACACAACATTCCTATCAAAATCCTAATGTATCAACATGTGTGGGTTTTTCATAGCATAGTTTGCAAGTGTCGTCTTTTACTTCGGGACATCTGGTGCATAAATTTGATCTCACTCTAAAACTAGAGTAATTCCATGAAAGTCAGTTAAATTACCGTAGTCTAAAACTGATGTAGGTAAAATCAGAATCTGGTCCATAGTTTTCAGTTGTGACTTATGGGACAAGTCAACAGGGATTCTGGAACAATTTTTATAGTGGGGGTGCTGATGATGGAAACTGTTTGTTATTACTACTTCAAGCCAAAATGGTGCGGCAGCACTTACTGCAAGTCAAAGAATGTAGTCTTACTCTTCTGGCAATTTGTGTCTAATATAAACGGACCTCTATGGATAGTAATTCCTATGTATAGTAATTCTATGTCTGAATAAGAAGAATATGGCAGTAGGGATATACTATCGACCACCTGCCCAGGATGGTGGTAGAGACTGAAATGCTCAAGGAGATTAGAGAGGCTATAAAAATAAACTTAATAATAATGGTAGATTTCAACTATCCCCCATATTGACTGGGTACATGTCATGTCAGGATGCAGAAATAAAGTTCCTTGACACCTTAAATGACTGCTTCTTGGATCAGCTAGTGCTGGAATCCACAAGAGGAGAGGCAATTCTCGATTTAGTCCCAAGTGGAGCACAGGATCTGGTCTAAGAGGTGAATATAGCTGAACTGCTTGGTAATAGTGACCATAACATAATAAAATTTAACATCCCTGCAGCCCACCCTGGTATCATTTAATTTCAGAAAGGGGAGCTACACAAAAATGAGGAAGTTAGTTAAACAGTAATTCAAGGGTAGAGTGCCAAAAGTGAAATCCCTGCAAGCTGTATGGAAAATTTTAAAGAGACCATAATAAAGTCTCAATCTAAATGTATACCCCAAATTTAAAAATATAGTAAGAGGACCAAAAAAGTGCCATTGTGGCTAAACAATAAAGTAAAAGAAGCAGTTAGAGGGAAAAAAGGCATCCTTTAAGAAGTGGAAGTTAAAACCTATTCAGGAAAATATAAAGGAGCATAAACCTTGGCGAGTGAAGTGTAAAAATATAATTAGGATGGCCAAAAAAGAATTTGAAAAACAGCAAGGCAAAGACTCAAAAAGTAACAGCAAAATTTTTTTAAGTACGTCAGAAGCAGGTAGCCTGCTAAACAACCAGTTGGGCCGCTTGATGATTGAAATGCTAAATGAGCTTTAAAGGAAGATAAGATTATTGTGGGAAAAATTAAATGAATTCTTTTCTTTGGTCTTCACGGCTGAGAATGTGAGAGAGATTCCAAACCTGAGCTATTCTTTTTAGGTGACAAATCTGAAGAACTGTCCCAGATTGAAGTGCATTAGAAGAGGTTTTGGAACAAATTGATTAATTAAACAGTAATAAGTCGTCAGGACCAGATGATATCCACCCAAAAGTTCTGAAGGAGCTCAAATGTGAAATTGCACAACTAACAACTGTGTTATGTAACTTATCATTGAAATCAGCTTCTGTACCAGATGACTGGAGGATAGCTAATGTGATAGCAATATTTTAAAAAGGCTCCAGACGTGATCCTGGCAATTGCAGATGAGTAAGCCTAATTTCAGTACCTTGCAAATTGGTTGACACTATAGTAAAGAACAGAATTATCAGACACATAGATGAATATGATTTTTGGAAGAAGAGTCCACATGGTTTTTGTCAAAGGAAATCATGTCTCATCGATCTACCAGAATTCTCTGAGGGGATCAACATGCATGTGGACAAGGGTGATCCAGTGGATATAGTGTACTTAGATTTTCAGAAAGCCTTTGACAATGTCCCTCACCAAAGGCTCTTAAGCAAAGTTTGCTGTCATGGGATAAGAGGGAAGGTCCTCCCCTGGGTCAGTAACTGGTGAAAAGATAGGAAACAAAGGATAAGAATAAAAGGTCAGTTTTCAGAATGGAGTGAGATAAATAGTGGTGTCAATCAGAGGTCTGTACTGGCACCAGAACTGTTCAAAATATTTATAAATGATCTGGAAAAAGAGGGTAAACAGTGAGATGGCAAAATTTGCAGATGATAGAAAACTACTCTAGATCGTTAAGTCCAAAAAAGACCGTGAAGAGTTGCAAAGTGATCTCACAAAACTGGGTTGACTGGGCAACAAAAAGGCAGATGAAATTCAATGTAGCTAAATGCAAAGTAATGCACATTGGGAAACATAATCCCAATAAAAGATGGGGTCTAAGTAAGCTGTTATCACTCAAGAAAGAGATCTTGGAGTCATTGTGGATAGTTTTCTGAAAACATTCACTCAATTTGCAGTGGAATTAATAAAAGCTAACAGAATGTTTGGGAATCATTAGGAAAGGGATAGATGATAAGACAGAAAATATCATATTGCCTCTTTATAAATCCATGGTGCACCCACATCTTCAATGTTGTGGGCAGATCTGGTCATCCCATCTCAAAAAAGATATTAGAATTGGAAAAGGTACTGAAAAGGGCAACAAAAATGATTTGGGGTATGGAAAAGCTTCCATATAGGGAGAGATTAATAAGTCTAGGACTTTTCAGTTTGAGAAAGAGACAACTAAGATGGGATAGGATCGAGGTCTATAAAATCATGACTGGTGTGGAGAAAGTAAATTAGGAAGTGTTATTTGCTCCTTCTCATAACACAAAAACTAGGGGTTACCAAATGAAACTAATAGGCAGCAGGTTTAAAATGAATAAAGGAAGTATTTCTTCATACAACGCACAGTCAACCTGTGGAACTCCTTGCCAGAGGATGTTGTGAAGGCCAAGACTATAACAGGGTTCAAAAAAGGATGAGATAAGTTCATGGACGATAGGTCTATCAATGCCTATTAGCCAGGATAGGCAGGGATTGCTATTTGCCAGAGACTGGGAATGGCTGATGAGATGGATCACTTGATGATTACCTGTTCTATTCATTCCCTCTGAAGCATCTGGCATTGGCCACTGTCGGAAGACAGGATACTGGGCTAGATGGACCATTGGTCTGACCCAGTGTGGCCATTCTTATGTTCTTATGACCTTGCCCAGTTACAACAGTCAGGCAAGGCTGTTGTAGCACTTGTGGGGAATGCCCTAGCTTTCTGAGGTACACTTGACATAGACCTCAGTTCACTTGAGCATATCTATTGGGTGAAATTTTATAGGTTGGCTGACCAAGCCTGACACCTGTGCTTTGAAATGGGAGTTTCCCTTCTCCTAGGTGAGCTGCTGACCAGGGCTTTTGTTATAGGGCCTGTGTCATTTTCTAGAGGTACACCCCACCTGCTACCCTACCACATGATGTGGAGAGATGCTGCCAGTTGGTCCACAATGGGACATTGGATGATATTTGCAGCTGACTTGCATCTGCAAGATGTTTCTCTATCCACCACCTGCGGATATACCCGATGCACTATCGCTCCTTCCTTTTATGTTGTTTCCCATATAAAATCATCAATAAGTGGTATCATATGGCAGTAAAGGGGACAAAGATATCATGTATATAATTATTGAGGAAATTCTGATTCTGTTCCTGCCTCACCTTTTGTGTGTTGTTTGTCGTCTTAGACTATAAGCTCTTTGGGGCTTTTCTGCAGGTGTGGCTAGGCCTAGAACATAGTGCTACTGAAATACTACTACTACTACTAATAGTCAATAGAAATCACTGATGAAATGCAGCCATCTCTGAGGTGAAAAGCAGCAGCAGTGCATGAGAGCATTTTTTAGAACTGGATGTGGAAAAAATACTAAATGCTATTAGCTATAGAGTGGAATTAAATAATCTGTAGTATAATATAGCTTTTCAAGATAGAAAATGACAAGGACACTGGGGTTATCACTTCCATGTTTGGGAAAAAATGCCATGATCTTGATAGTCTGCAGTGATTACTTTGGTGTTCCCAGTCCATAGTGTAGCTAGCTATCTGGCTTGTTGTTCGTACAGCTCAGGCCAGGGAACATAGCTAAGTGATGGTACTCTCCTAAGTGCCACCCACTCATAGTGCCCCAAGGAGGTGTCTCACGCATTTGGAGACAATAATCCTGAGACAGAAAAGCACAGAAACTACAGGCGAACACAAGAGAATAGGATCTTGGCTATTTGGCATTTTTTCTCTCTACAAATATCAAAGGCAATATGGTAATCTTAAGGACAGTCACTCACATTTAAATCAAAGCTCTGTCCAGCTGAGTGAAGGGGAAAAGATCATCTTTGACTGTTCAACTTTAATGTTTTCACTAGTATGACTTTAAAACTGGCTAAACAAACTTCCCCTAACATGTGAAAAAAAACAAAACAAACAACATATATTTCCCCAGACAAGGATATTTTATTCCAAGTTTTTAAGTACAGCCCAATAACTTTAAAAAATGTTGTTGTATGTTTTTACTGTAAAAGGATTCTGCCATTTGGTAAGAGATAGAATGAAGGGAGAATAGTTTACAGAGCTGAGAACTTTGTCTCCAACAGGCACAAAAGGAAAAGCAGGTCTGAAGAGCAAAAAATGCTGAAACTTAAGTTCTTGTAAAATATGCTTTTAATGAGATTGCTGCGCTCTAGCAGTCATCTGTATCATAAATGAGAGGGTCAGATAGCATGTATCTTCCTTTCGTTAAGAAGTTCAATAGCAATGAACGTGACCTGATGCATTCTTATTCAGTCCCTGGCCAAAGCCTTTTTAAATCAATGGGACCTGAGATCAGGCCCTGCTTGCACCATAACTATTACATTTACATTTATGTCTTGTGCATAAAATAGATAACAGTGAACATTGCAAATATGTCTGTATGTTTGACACATGAATATTGCTCTGAGCAATATATTTTTTGTATTGCCAGACTTCAGCTTTTAAGTAAAGAAATATAAAAGTGAAGGAGAATGTTTCTTCCTTTGGTTTGTTTTGTATATGGGGTAATTAGTGCTATGCCACTCAAGGTAGCTGGACAGGTTTCCTCTACAGTGGTACCAATGCAATTCAGTCTTCTCTTCCCTGCCCCCAATAGTCCATTCGTGGACAACTTCTGAGCTGATACCAGGGATTGAAATTGTGGGCTGCCTATAAATCAAACTCCACCTACTTGCGATGCTAAAATAAAATTCCATTTACAATAAATTATGTATTCAGAATATTATGCATGCTCTGCTAGGCTCCTCAGGCTAGATTTACAAGAAAACATAGGCATTGTGATGCTGAGTGTCACCACACCTAGCTTTTATGCACCTAGAAAATCACTGGGATTCATAAAGCCTGTGTTAGGTGCCTAGGCTCTCTATACAATGAATGAAAAGAAATAATGATTGGGAACAGTAGTAAAGTTGGGAAACTATTTCTAAATCTAGATCGGTCTGTAAAACACAAGCTTCCATTTATTTATTTATTTATTTGATCGATGGTGTTATTTTTATATATATATATATATATATATATATATATATAGTGTATAGACAGATGTGTGTACCGATATTGAAATTGATTCAAACTTTGTTGGATGAGGAGAGGAACATTGGCTTGAATAACAGAAAAAAAACTTGTCAATCTGAATAAATATTTTGAGCTCCCCAAACATCTCAGAGTTTCACAAATCTGGATCCCACACAGTTCATACATCCTGAATGTTTACATGCAGCTTTCCTGGATATTAAAATGTGAAAATATGCTTTTAGTGTAAATGTAAGTGTGTGTGTGTGTGTGTGTGTGTAGTGCTCGTCTATAACGAAGACACATTATTTCTATGTTAAGTGTGCGTGCACGCACATATATAAATGCAAGATAATATTTTATATTTAATCTTGTAGATCGATTGATGATAGTCCAAAACCAAGTTTTAGTTATTTTGAAGATGCAGAGCCAAATCCACAGCTGGTGTCCCACTGACTTATAGGAGTTAAGGATCTGACCCTGAATGTGCTACAGTGCCAATTTGTATATTGTTAAATAATACTGACTTTGCATAGAGTAGATTTCATATTCTACCAACTAAGATTAATAATTGTTACTTTTTATAATAGCATTAAATTATATGAGTGCTCAGAATGGTCTAAATCCTACTCTTCTAGAAGTCAGTGGCGCAGGATTGGAGCCAATATAGTGGAATTAACATGGATTTAAAATAAGCAAGTTAACACTTTTGTGTGTGTTCCTCTTTTTATGTCTAAGTTTATACTTTGTAGGTCTTTCATAATAGTGGTCTTAGGACCAAGAAGTTAAAAAGTGTTTCACTTTATTTTCTACGCTGATTTGATTGCAGCATTGAAAAACTCCCAGGGTACATGTATGTGGTGTATTTGATATTTCCTGGTGGTTTCTAAATGGATGTTCACACTGGAGTTGATTCCTTTTATTTCTCTACATTCACCATAGTAAAAGACATTGAGTTTTGTCACTGAAATTCTTACGTTTGTATTAAGCACTTACTCAGTCTTGGCCTCCCACATATAGGACATGAAAAAGCTTCCAGTAGGTAGACAATTAAGTTCAGAACTAACTAAGAATGGTTGGTGACTTATCTGGCTGTCTCGATTCATTTCCCAGTAGCCAATTCTCTACTGCTAAAATTTTCCAAGTGCCTAAATGATTTAGGAGCCTAAGTCCCATTTTCAGAAGTGACTCTGGTGCCTAAATATATTTAAAACTTGGTCCTAAGTGTCCAAGGATGCAGACAGTGATGGCCACATTTACAAAAGTGCCTAAGTCACTTTTGAAAATGAGACTTAGGCTTCAACATCAGTTAAGTCTTCTGGAATTACCACCTCTCGTCGTTAAAACCACTGTTGCAGCTTGGCAACTTTGGATTCCTTATGGGGAATTGTGTTCAGTGTAAATACTCACGTGTGTAAAATTAAACCTAGGATTAAGTGTGTGTAGTATAGAGGCCTTACTGGGCAGGATGGGCCTCTGTAGATGGTCCTTCTGGGTCAGGCTTGAAGCATTCTGAGCAGTATGGAAGAAGCTTGCACTATTTCATTCTGTACTTACCGACTCAGTGAATAAATGGAAGCCTTGAGTCTCTAGGCTATTCCCGCCGCCCCCCCTCTCCCCTCCCCCCCCCCCAATTTTATGATTCATTGCAGACTCAAATCCTGGGCCAGATTCCTCACGTTCACAACCTTTCAGTGAGCCTGGGCTGAATTTTAAGGAAAACTGGGCCAAGTCATGTTTTTGAGAGGAACCCATATGAAATTGTGGATTTTGGACCCAAACTGGGCAAAACATAACAGGTTCAGCTAACTTTCACTTGAGATTTTAAGTTCAATTGAAACTGAAAGTCAAAGCAAAAGTGAGTGGATTTGAACTCGATTGACAGGAAACTGAAAAAGATTTCTTTAAACATCCTGTGAACTAAAGCCAATGCGTTTTCCTAAGCTCTGTTAATATAATCAGCTGCTGGTGCTGCTTATTCTATACCTGAAGTCATAATTAATTTCACTTTGTGGCATCTCAGTTGTTTAGAGAAAAATGACTGACCATGTCAAAATACAGGAGTATAAGTTCCAGAGGGGAATAAGCAGTATCAGCAGATGCTGGCCTCTTAAAGCAGATAATGTTGTTCTGAAAATGTCCTTTGTAAGAATAATTTAAAAACCAAACTGTGGTGAATTTTTGGGGGATGGTAGATCTCTTAAATATGATTAAGGTAGAACTGTTTCTAATTTATGGTTACCAGGAACCATCAGCAGTCTAATATGTAAGCTGGTTTGTCCCATGGTTTACCAAGCAGAACAGCTTTTGTCGACCTTCTGAGGGTCTGGGCTTTTGTGCTGGTTGGAGATGCTGCGTAATGGAGCTAATGGGGTTAGTCTTAGAAGGTAGTGGTTTGGCTGCTTCATCCCAAAGCCCTTCAGACTAGACAGTCAAATGTCATTGCTTATTTCAAATATAATCAATCATTCACCTCTCCTTTGAGCTGGATGTCTGAAGTTTTATGCAGAATCCTACAACAGAGAGGCACGTTTTGTGCTGCGTGAGAAAGGATGTTTAGGGTTTTTTTAGATCTGTTTGATTTTAGGCTAAGGACCATTACATTGTATTGTTTAAAATGTGGCTGCCTTATATGACCTTCTATGAGAAACACTTTTAAATGCAGTTTTTTTAGGGTTCTGTTTTTTACATAGTCGTCAAAAGACTTGGGTTCTTCCTCTGATCATTCAGAAGATAGTCTTTAGGGGCTGCCTACTAACTTTAAAAGTAGAAACAACCACTGTTGCACAGAAAGAGCAGGTGACAGCTCAAAAAGCCTGTGTGTACAATTCGTAGCTGTCAAACGATGTGTATTTTTCTCTTCAGACTCTTCAGCATTGAGTGACTTTTACATCCTACACTGTCCACATTGCAAGAATGTTCAAATAAATACAAATACAATACGAACTTCAAATAGATACATGAAATAGAGATCAGCCTGAAGTAAAACCCTGGAGTTAAGCACCCTCAAACTTGTAGCAGTTTAGATCTACATCTATACTTCA
This sequence comes from Emydura macquarii macquarii, assembly GCF_026122565.2. Taxonomy (NCBI): domain Eukaryota; kingdom Metazoa; phylum Chordata; order Testudines; family Chelidae; genus Emydura; species Emydura macquarii. Next base: position 4,533,440 of record NW_027131527.1, read on the forward strand.
TGTCTGGCTTCAGCCTGTAAAGTAGGCTCTCTTGACTGGTCATCATGCTAATGTGGTCAATTTTCTTCACTGGTTGGTTAGTTTAGCTCTACAGCTACACTGAACCTCTACTCCTTCCAAGGTAACATGAGTTCTAATTAACAGAATTACAAATGCAAGTCTGAAACTTCATCCATGCTCTGTTTCTTTGGGTCGCATCCTTCCCTTGAGGGTCTGAATCAGTCTTCACCCAGTCATTCTCTAAGGGGATCCCTCACTAGTGAAGAGGGACTCCCATCTTCCTTTTTTCACCGGCCTGTGTTCCTATATAACAAAGCAGGCATCAGGCCTAATCCCAGACTCTCCACTTCCTTCCTTCCTTCCCCATCTACGTCCTTTGGCTCTGTTACAGTCCTTTTCTTTCTTTTCTGAGTTTGGTTTATGTCTGGCACTCAGCAGAACAGCGCTGAGTCCTTAGGATGCTTTAGACACATGTAACTCTGGCCTCCTCCCAGGTTGTCTCCCAGGTTTCCTCCTAAACCTATACCAGGTTCTTTAATTGGAGAAACCCACCACTGGACTTGCTTCCTTCCTAGTTTCCATCTAGTCTTTTAACTAGAGAATCCCACCAGCAGGTCCTGCTCCCTCCTATGCTGAGGAAAGTGAGTTGCTTATATCCCTGTTCCCTTTTCCAGCATGCATTGCTTTGCCCATCTCCAACTCCCAGGCACATCTCTGCACTTCAATTCCCAACATGCCTTACTGTAGGAACATGGCAATGCCTGTCCATGGGACTGTCTTAAATGGCTGATGTTCCCTTTCATGGGCCAGCCTTAAATATTGGAGACGTTTGCATCTGGATCCAGGCCCACCTCTAATAACAAACATTATAAGCTCTTCCAGATTCTTCCTATATGTTTTATGATTATCGCATCCCATGATGTCTTACATAGATGCTTAGCGCTGAGGTGATTTCAGACGTGTCTTTGTGCTAAGTGGTTGCCTTTAGTGCCCGATAATTCCCTTCTAAAATTTTCAGCATGAGTTTATAAGCAGAGGTCAAACTCATCTTCACTATGTCTAACCCGTTGTACTGTTGGTGCAGTAATTGAATGGATGTTGGTGTGAATAATAGGAAATGAATCATGCTTGTTAGTATTTTTTCATCTCCTTGCCAGCCTTAAAAAGAGAGAATAGTCTTGCAGAGGTTAAATGTATGGCTTTTCTTTCTCTTGGCTTCTCCTCCGAATGAACTTTGCGTTCTTTTCCTGATTGCTATGACAGGGCATAAAAATAATAGATGCAGTAGCCATATTCTAAAGATTCTAAATTGCGCTAAGTACATTGGAAGCAGGACAGACCAGCAAAGAGAAATATGAAATTGAGTAAACTGCCTGCTGAACCTTGTTGACAGACAGTATCTGTTGCAATGAAATACATTCTTACCTTTCTGGTTATGTGAATTGAGTGGTTCAGTAAATCAAGTTAGGGGGGTATGAGTGTGCGTGTGCGTGCCCTATTCCCATGTTCTTTTTGAAATAGTATTGGCCTCTTTTTTAAAAGACACTATTAAAGTAATTCAATATTGCAGACAGGACAAAACCATAACTGTCTCAGGCTGGTATTTTTGTATCTGGCCGGGTCAGATTATAGAGAAAGAGAGAGGGATTTAAAAGGGATTGAATTAGTCTGTGTGTGGCTGCCATCTGCTGCAGAAACATTAGCCTGAATCCATGAGAGAGTAAGGAATATAGTGTATAGAGTCTCTATTGAGGAGACATCAATAATGGGAAAGCATAGAGCCTGCACTAGGGTGATGTCAGGGGCAGGAAGTCAGGGAGATTATGGTTTCAATAGACCCATAATAAAACAAAACAAAAAAAATCCCATGAGCATGAGTATATTTGTCTTTGTGTTCTAGAGCTGTATATCTGGTTATCTACACTGTTCCCATAGAACATACTGCAATTAATGTTTAATATTTTATCTTTCGTTATTATTATTATCTGCTATTTACTGAGCTTTTTAGGATGGTCAAATTTATCTTTATGGTCAGACACTTTAGAGTGGGTAGTCTCTGAATTAATAAATTATCATACACTTACTGACTTTGGTGCAGCTCAAAGAATAGGGGTTTCTGGGCTGGTATATAGATGTTAAGCCATAAATTTTCAAATCATTATATGAAGTTTTGGCTGCAAAACTCCCTTTAAAATCAATGGGAATTGCATGGCTAAACATACACAAGCTACTATGAAATGTTTGAGGTATATGTCCTGCATCACAAGCAAAAGGAGTGGCTCTGAATGTATGTCAGATTGTAGAACAAGCAGGGATAAAATAGAGTGGAAAGGAGGAAGCATCATAAAGCATTTGTATTGGATACCACATTGACAAGTATTGTATAAATACTTAGATGCAAATCGTTAGCTATTCACAGTACATCCTGTCCGTGTATGCAAGACTTTTCTATATTGAGTGCCCTTGTAAGTTAAATAGTTTGAAAAAGCAACAATGAGACATTTAAAAAAATACTTTTTTAGCCTTTTATCATTGTGACTCTCATTGCCTCTAAATGGAGTCTCTTAGTTGATACTGTGTGATACTTAGTTGGTGTGTTTGGAAAATTAACCCATACATTTGCTGTTAAATAAGTCACTCTCTTTTAATTGAATACATAAATGAAACCTGAAGCAGAGAATGTCAGTAGTGACCTCCCCAGAGTCATATTCCCAGCAGTTTTCTATAAGATTTTGCAGGGAATTGCTTCATTCCTTGAGCAGAATGAAATCATATGACCTGCGGGTGCCTGTAGAACAACCCAAGAAACAGGGATGTGTTTGGTGGGTGTCGCGTCCTATATATCTATATCCTAATTATACTGCTTGTAGGGGTAGGATTTGCTATTTATGATTCTATCCACATAAGAATGTTTTCAGGGACAATCCACTTAGAATTGCCCAGTAAGTCTAAGCCAATTAAGGTTTAGGCATGCAGACAATGAGAAATTATTTGAAAAGGTTCCATTTATCTGTTGTGCTCATTTCAGGCAAATTAATAAAGTAGGAAAGATGATGTGAGGATTGAAGAATCTAAATTGAGGGAAAATTAAATGCCTTATTTTCTCCTTTATATGAGAGACATAACAAGTATAGTTTTAAAATATTTGAAGGGCACTGATACATTTGCTAGAGACATTTTTCCCATTGCTGAGAGGTTCAAAGAGTAGGGGATCTTCAAACATTGAGAAGCTAAGGATAAACGTGGATGACTGGCAGAACAAAGGATTCAGACATATTGAAGGTCTTGATTCAGCAATGTATATGAGTAGTCCTACGGACTCTCATGCTTTAAATTGTACATGTGCTTACGTACCTTGCTGAACTGTTAGCAAGGAAAGGTATTGAAGTAAATGACACTGTCACTTTACACCAGCTGAGGATCTGGCTCTTCAAGTACATAGATGAGTTGAAGCAGGAGGAATTGTTTATTTCAGAATAGTGCCGATATGCCCATTTCAGGACTGGGACCCCATTGTGTTAGGCGCTCTCTGCCTCAAACAGCTTACAAGTGACAATGGTGGGGGAGAGGGATAAAATCAAATAAATGCAGTTTACATTTATGAGTATATGAACACGTCAGTTTACCCCATCTCCCTCTTGTCCCCTCACTCTTGTCATGAATTCTTGGATTTCTTATAGGCATCATGGCAGAGGCAGGTCTTTACTTGGAGTAGAGATTTAAAAGAGGACAATGTAGTGAGCCTACAGGTCAGTTTAGAGAGGGTGTTCCATACATGAGTGGCGGTACAGAAGAAGCCACAGAGAAGTTTGTGTGAGAAGCTGGCAATGTAGTGGATGAAGCTGAGATTTTTGATGAAGCACAGAAGGTGAGGTGTGCTAGTGTAAGAAACTAGAACAGACCAATACGGAAGGAGAAGGGTTGTGAAGGACCTTGAAAAACTTGATGTAGTGAAGCTGGGGGAGTCACTGGAAGTATTCACATGGAGATGAGGTGATGCGGTCTGAATGATAAACAAGGAAGGTGACCTTAGCAGCTGCATTTTGTATGGACTGGATAGCGTGATGTGGTTGTTAAGGAGGCTGGAGAGAAACAGGTTACAGTATTCAAGAGGGGAGATAATGAGGGCCTGGAGAAGAATATTAGTTTTCTGGACAGAAAGAAAAGGACAGTCCATAAAACATTAGGGAAGAAGAAACAGCAAGTTTTAGACACAACATAGATGTGCTGAATGAGAGAAATGGAGGAGGTGAGGTTGCCCGTGATGTTATGGGTGTGATGTTAAGGAAGAACGGTCATGTTGTCCGCTCACTTCTGCCAGAAAACATGGGGAGTAGCAAAGGTGTCTGAGAAAAGATAAGAAGTTCAATTTTGGCCAAGGGACACCTAGATTTGATTCTAGGTGAGTGGCCAGGAAGGTAAATTCAGAAAAGTAAGAGTAGATTGAGAGGGTTCCTGATCTCTTGATGGGATTGTCTAGCTCCTGTTAACATTGGCAGGAATTGTAGTTTACAGGAATTGTAGCACAGTAGTTAATTGGAGGAGGAAAGGTTTGAAATGATGCTCAGTCTTCTCACTGCATTTCTGTGTTCCATCTCCCTTCAGGTGTCTGATCCTGCATTTGGGAAGGGAGAGGTGGGCTGGTCTATTTGCATACACAGGTTCTACACTTCCTTGCTTCTTTAAAAATCTGAGCCCCTGTTAATGCTTGCCATTTAAAAGAATATATATGACTACTAAATTGTCTCCACAGTTATCACTGATCTGTAGGCTATGAAGGAAAGCAGCAAAGCTGGGATTGAAATTTTAGAATTCACTTCAAGTATTTGACACCTTAGTCTACCTAGTGAGCTACTGCCAAGTAAATAGACAATTGGATCTTTTTTTCCCTCTAGATGACAAGATTGGAAATGAAATAATCATATTTCACTCCTAACTGAATTGTATTGCTACTTCAGAGAGGTAGGATTAATTTTGAATACTTTCCTGGGTATTCATGTCCTTCTAAACTAGAAATCACTGTAATCAAAATGAAAACTCTTGACAGTGAATTTGAATTTTACATCTTCTGTTTCATATCATAAGTTGGTTTAAAAGACATCTGCAGTTTACTGAAGAAAGATAGTTCTGATCCCCACAAGAAATGAATGCAATTTATTCACTCAAAATGTGTAGCCTGCATTGTGCTACTTTTCAAAATGGAGATCAGACTTCAGTGTATGCCTGTGTACTGTAAATTAGAACAAGACTCCAGAGAATGATTTGTTGCTCAAAATTCATTCTGTGGAATTTCAAGGTTTTTGATACATTAAATGAACCATATGACTGTGCACTGTAAGGAAAGGAAAGTTTAGCAAGATTATTGATTTCTTTGTTCTAAGAAGACACAAGGGATAAAATCATCCATCCTTTTAAATTCTAGCATGAGACATTTAACTAAGGTCCCCGTCTGCCCATCTTTGGTAGCTATCCAAGAAGATGTAAAAGGTCACCTCTGGTTTGTTAGGGCAGCTAGGAATGTCCAAACTACTGTTGACAATAAGATCAGTTGCCTGTAGGTACGTAAGGATTGATCTAATCCTTGCCTGGAGTAATTTAGAAAAATATCATCCATGTCCTTATAAAGTGAGCTTTTTGGTTATGCAGAATAAGACTTTGTGAGAAGGGCTAGTTTGGAACAGAACTGCTTTACAGCTCTGATTTGGCCATGTACTTAGGCATATGCCTAGATTTAAGTATGAATAGTTGACAATTTGTGCTTCAAATTGAGCACATGCTTATGTATTCTGTTAAATTAGAGCCTGTAGTAGATTATTCAATCTTCCTCCTCCCACTGCCCGCCTGCATCTCTCCTCCCCCTCTCCAAGATTCTTTACTTGAGGCTCATCCACAATTAGCTTCTGGAAATTCGGTATTTTTTCTACTTGAATAGCTCCTCTGAGCTTGAACCTTCATCCAAGGTAATTTACTTCTTATGATGACAGGCTTTTAAGTTCCAAAGTTTAAATAATCGGCATCTCCCATTCACCTTAGGCAATGCAACTTTCTTCAGTTGAATTTCTTTAGGTGTTTTGTTAGTTTTGATTAGCTGGTGTGTAAGATTTTATTAATCCTGTGCATTCTATTAGTGCTAAATTCACTATATCGCTACCAAGTGTAGTGTACATAATCTGAAATGTTTAAACTGTACATAGGAATCCAAAGGAATGGTATTGCCCTCACATGATTGATTATAGCTGGTGAATCATGGTTCTGATTTACTATGGTTCTGGGCAGTGATTGTGGGTGATGGATCATGGTGGCCATGATATTTCAGAAGGAAAATGTAAATTCTATTTTGAAAGAATTTTCCCTCCCCTGAAGTCATCTCATTTGTAATCCTCCCTTAGATGCTATGGAGCTATATGATTAAGCTGTGATTGATTCTGCCAGGATAACATTAGACTAGCATTATTTTGCCCATATAGCTTTTTAATTAGTATTTTTAAAAATTATATGGAAGAATTGATTTTTTAAGGCTTGTTGGTGGTGTGTTCAATAAGTCACTGACCACCAGTTTCTCTGTACTAAATTACATCATTCTGACAGTCAGCAATATTGTAGAGCAGCTCCTGTAGCATAATCAGCTTTAATCTGTGCAGAGACTTGAAATACCAAATGGTATTTTGTTTGGTTTTCATTTTTATTTTAACTTAAGTTTTCCTGGTAACTCTTTTTTTCTTTTCCTTTCCTTTTTTTTTAAAGCTGTATTGATGTTGGTGTTTTCATCCTTGCCTCTATCGGTGCTGGTTTCAAAATCACCCTGTCCTTTGATAGAATGGGGAGACATCCAAGAGAAACCCTGGATTGGAATAGCAAGTGGTATTACAAGTCAGAAGAGAGGTGCAGCAGAATAGTTTTACGGTTGCTGACAATACTTGTAGGATTTACAGGTCAGAGCTGAAGCCCAGACCTGGATCTATTTGTGTGTGAGGGGAAGGAACAATATTAAAAAGAAATATTGGTCTTGTTCTGAGGTGTAAAACACAGTTCATAGGGACAATAGAATAGAATAACATAGTAGAAGCAGAAACATTCTGCAAAGTGCACCACCATACAAACAGTGACTAACATATAAGTATGCAATGTGGAAAGATGCGTGACAGACCAGACAAAACTACATACACAAACACATAAGGGGAAAGCATATGTTGTGGAAAATTGCAAGAATATTTTACAAAGGGATTTTTTGTCATTTGCATGAAGTTAGCAAATGTTTATCTCTTTGCCAGAACTACATGGGCATGAATAATTTGAGTGTTTCTGTCAATGTTTAAAAGTGAAAAGTAGGTTTCAGTAAGTCCTTTCTCAAGCTATAAAATAGCTTTGTTCCTTCTGAGGAAAACTGTACAAAGATTGGGCTTAGTTAGGTTTCATAGATTTGGAACTGAATTAAAATAAGCCTTCTGAAGGCTTCTGATCCACTGAATCCCACCTGGTTATCTGTTTTAGGAACTTATATGGCCTCCATCACTGTAGTGTCTGAGTTCATCACAATCTTTGATATTTTTATCCTTGCAACATCTTTGTGAGATAGGGAAGTGCTATTATCCCTATTTTATTGATGGGGAACTGAGACACAGAGAATCTAACAGCCAGATTTAAAAAAACTATACAAGTGTCTAAAGATGCAGATATCTGCACCGTTAGGCATCTTAAATACCCTTTTAAAAATTGGCCCTAAGTGACACTTCCAAGGTAACAGATGAAGTCTGATGGAGCAGGGAATTGAACCCAGCTCTCCCAAATCCCAGGCTAGTGTTCAATCGCTGAACCATCCTTCCTCTCTTGTATGGTATAGATCCTTACCTGGATCCATTAAGAGGCTAGTGAAGTGTTTTTTCCAATTGGCAGCTTGCTTAGTAAGTCGTAGTGCATTTTACTAAAATTCCCATTAATGGATGTGATGTAGCCACCAGCTTTGTTTAAATGAGGAGTTAAGTAAACCTAAAATACTGGTTTATCCCTCTATCTTTCTTCTGAGATCCTTCCGTTGTGTAATAGTAAACACTTACCACGCCACTTTACATCATGCAAAACATCATTGCATGGTCCTTTCATCTCATGATCAACATGTTATGAGACATTGGGCAAGTGACTTCAGTTCTTTGTACCTCCCTCTGTCTCCCCCTCCCCAAACTTTCGGTCCTATCTTTTTAGATGATTAACTCTTCTGGGTACAAACGTTTTCTGTGCATGTGTGCGTACACGTGATGGGGGCCTTAATCTTGTTGAGGCCTCTAGGTTTCACATAATTTGACATCACAAGACAACCTAGGAGAAGAGAGGCCAGATATTTCTAGAGGTAGTATGTCTTGGGTATCTGGAAGGATATAAATATTATGTACATAACTTATAGTATCTCACTGAAAAGACTAATCCCCCATGAAACATCCCTTCCCTATCAATTAGAGTTGGCAGACTTACACATCTGAAAAAGTAATTACAATTGCCCTTACTTTGCAACATTACAATTTCAACATATAAAGCTTTTATATGTCTAAATGAATTGTGATCTCTTTTTCTGTCTCAAGTTTTTCAGGAGTTATGGGTTTTTCCTGAATGTAATAATCACATGCCCATTTATTCTGCTAATAAAAGATCAAATTTAACTTTGTAGTGTAACAATTATTAAAACTTATTAAATATCTGCTAATGCTATATATTGCATTTAAATACATTGTATTTTTGTATTTTGTACGTTTTCTAACAGTGCCACAGTTGGTGGCCAAAATATTTGACTCTCTCTGCATATGCTGTATATAGCTAATAGGCCAGATCCTCAGCTGACTTAAAGCTGACTTAACTTCATTGATTTCAGTGGCAAAAGATTTCTGAAGTATTTGCTGACAATTGCTCCACCTATTCCACATTGGCCCAAACAATCTATAAAAGCTCATATCAGATTTTTTCTCCTGAATTTTATATATGTAACCACACCTTCCTAGATTAGTATTAGTAATGTCTGTATTCATCTAATACACCAGATTTAATCAGCATTATCAGGCTCAAAATCTGCAGGTACCAATGGCCTTCCTGCTAGTGTTTTCCTAACATCATAGCTGTCTGGCAGAGTTGGAATGTATTTGCTGGAATAACCACCTACAGAAAGATTCAGTACTTCTGAAAATGACATTACTGCATTCGGAATACAGATTGACTGGTGCAGTTGGCTACAAATGATTCAGGACTGAGGCAGCAGAAAACATAAAAGAATATGCTCCTTCATGAAAGGCTGGCATTTTCTACCTTTTTTAATAAATATCCTCCCTCCATCCAAACAGACTTGCCATAGACCATGTCTTTCTCCATCTGGGAACAGTAGACCAAAACTGTCTTAATCTTCGTTGCTGTCAGGTAGGTGGGAGGGATGAGGAAGGTGGTGGTGTGTTTGGAACAATAAGCATTTAGAGTCCAGAAGTGTGAGGTAGCAAGACATTTAGTTCAGCAAGAGTTTAACCCAATTTCACTTGCTCCAGAGAGATCTCAATGTTTTCTGACAGAAATTCACCTGTCCAATTCTGAAGTAGGATATTAAGTGATAACACACATATCCAATGAAAGACCAAGGTAAAAGCATTTCCTTATCAGAATGAACAATTCTTGCTTGAGCATGCTTTATTTGTATTTACTTCTAAAATCCACCTTCCCGAATTAACCCTTCTCATGAATGTTGCGTATACCTCAGAAGTCACTGCTGTGGTGGTTCAATCAAGAGTTGAGCATTCAGCCTTTGAATCACTCCTAGGTCACTGGCTTAGCACAAGGTTACATCCAAAATGTCAGTTTAAAGGCATGTCTAAGAAATATGTGACCGTCAGAACTCCTCAATGAAAACAGTAAAGGGGGTTACAAGAATATCATGATCTTGGTATGTACCTCCTGGTTCACCAAAGGATATAATGTGAGGTCTTAAATGAAAGCCAGTGTCATGGTGGTCACTAATATCGTTATGAAAAGTATGTACATATACTATGTAAGAGTTACATATGTATGCTAAATATTCATTCCTAAAGTCTGCATTAAGTCTGCATGGGACTGTTGGCAAACAGGTTTCTGTCAGTCAAAGGATGTCTTTGTCACTGTAGGTCCACATGTACATTGAGCATTGTAAGTTAACACAATGTGGAGTCATTTACATACGAAGTCAACAGGAGGATGTGAAATCAACAGGAAAGGCAAATGAGGGGGGTTCCATTGTCTCTGAGGACACACAGTGAACTTCAGGGATATTAGTAGAAGGCAAGAAGGAACCCCTTAATGCTGCACCTAGGAAGTAATTGGGAACTGCAGTTACATTAATGAAAACAGGATCTCAATCAGGTTTGGTTGAAATGCTGTAAATTTGGGGTGAAAGAAACTTATTGAGACCAAAGATTAACTATTGACTTCAGTCTCGGGGTTTCGTGTTATGATTTTGTTTTATATGTAACCTTTCTGTTTCCATTATCCTGACTCACTATGCCTTAAATATTAATCTTTGATAATAACCTTATTGTTTTCACTATAACTATCTCAGTGCTGTGGTATTATACAAGGAGCTGATCCTGGGTTGAATCATACAAGCTGATGTGTACACTGCTCCTTTGGGGACAGCAAACCTGGTATTTACTGTGGGTGTTCAGTGGTTAAAGGGTTGAATGCTACAGGGGGAATGCTTCAACAGGAGTATCTAGGGTGCACCTATTGTTAACCTGCAAGGCAAAGTAAGGGCTGGTGTAACCCTGACAAGACTGTTTGGGTAGCTAATAGACTGGAGGTGTTAGGGTCTGACACACAGTTATGCATCAGCAAGTCTCTCTGTTGCTGGAGGCAAGGGGACAACAAGGTGACTCTCCATCCTGGGTACAATATAACATTGTCTATTTGTCAGAATTAAAGTATGAACAGCAGACTTGTCCCTTTCCATAAGGTGTTGCTTAGAAAACTTAGATGGTACAATTTTTATCTTAATGGAAACTTGGATGGAGCTTGAGGATTTAGATATTTTAATTTTAAATCCTGCAGTCATGATTTACATCATTGTCCAATAAATCCTAAAAAAAAAAAAAAAAAAAAAAAAAAAAAAGGGGGGGGGGGGGATGTCTTGAAGACTGCCTTTTAATCATCACATACAAAGTGTCTATATATACACTATAGAATTGGAAGGGACTTCGATAGGTGCTCTAGTCCGATCCCCTGCACTCAAGACAGGACTAAGTATTATCTAAACCATCCCTGATAGATGTTGTCTAAGCTGCTCTTAAAAATCTCCAATGATGGAGATGCCACAACCTCCCTAGGGAATTTATTCTAGTGTTTAACTACCATGACAGTTAGGAAGTTTTTCATAATGTCTAACCTAAACCACCCTTGCTGCAATTTAAGCCCATTTCCTTTTGTCCTATCCTCAAAGACTAAAGAGAACAATTTTTCTCCCTCCTCTTGTAACAGCCTTTTATGTACTTGAAAACTGTTATCTTGTTCCCTTTCAGTCTTCTCTTCTCCAGACTAAATAAACCCAGTTTTTTCAGTATTCCGTCGTAAGTCATGCTTGCTTGACCTTTAGTCATTTTTGTTGCTCTCCTCTGGACTTTCTCCAATTTGTCCACATCTTTTCTGAAATGTGGAACGCAGAACTGGACACAATACTCCAGTTGAGGCCTAATCAGCATGGAGTAGAGTGGAAGAATTCTGTCTCTTATCTTGCTTACAACACCTGCTAGTGTTCCCAGAATGAGGTTTGGTTTTTTTTGCAACAGTGTTACACTGTTGACTAATATTTAGCTTGTGATCCACTAGGACTCCCAGGTTCCTTTCCCCAGTACTCCTTCCTGGGCAGTCATTTCTCATTTTGTATGTGTTCAACTGATTGTTCCTTCCTAAACGGAGTACTTTGCATTTGTCCTTATTGAATTTAATTCTATTTACTTCAGACCACTTCTCCAGTTTGTTCAGGTCATTTTGTATTTTAATCCACATCCTCCAAAGCACTTGTGATCCCAACCAGCTTGGTATCATCCACAAACTTTATAAGTGTACTCTCTGTGCCATTATCTAAATCATTGATGATATATTGAATAGATCCTGACCCAGAACTGATTCTTGTGGGACCCCACTCAATATGTCCATCCAGCTTGACTGTGAATCACTGGTAACTACTCTCCAGGAATGGTTTTCCAATCAGTTATGCAGCCACCTTTGTAGTAGCTCCATCTAGGCTTTATTTCCCTAATTTTTTTTTTTTTTAGATGGTCATGCGAGATGGTATCAAAAGTCTTACTAAAGTCAAGATGCATCACATCTACTGCTTCCCCCCATCCACAAAGCTTATTTTGTCCAAAAAAACCCAAAAACCTATTAGGTTGATTTGACATGATTTGTTCTTGAAAAATCCAGCCTGACTGTTACCTACCACCTTATCTTCTAGGTGTCTGCAAATTGATTGCTTAATTATTTGCTCTTTGTCTTTCTGGGTTCTGAAGTTAAGATGACTGATCTGTAATTCCCCGGGTTGTCCTTATTCCCCTTTTTATAGTTTGGCACAATATTTGCCCTTTTCCAGTCCTCTGGAATCTCTCCCATCTTCCATTAGTGATTATCTTCTAAAAGTCATGGCTCAGATATTTCCTCAGTCAGTTCCTTGAATATTCTAGGACGTATTTCATCAAGCTCTGGTGACTTGAAGACGTCTAACTTTTCTATTAAATTTTAACTTTTTCTTTCCCTATTTTAGTCTCTGATTCTACTTCATTTTCACTGGCATTTATTAAGTTAGATGTCCAATTGCTACTAAATTTTTTGGTGAAAATTGAAACAGTAATTTAGCAATTCTAACATTTCCACATTCTTCTCCTCCCCCCCCATTGAGTAACGGGCCTTGTTCTTGGTCTGTCTTTTGCTTCTAATGTATTTGTAGAATGTTTTCTTGTTACCCTTCATGTCTCTAGCTAATTCAGTCTTGTTTTGTGCTTTAGCATTTCTAATTTTGTGCTTCCATACTTGTGGTGTTTGTTTATATTCATCCTTTGTAATTTGACCTAGTTTCCATTTTTTGTAGGACTCCTTTTTGAGTTTCAGATCATTGAAGATCTCCTAGTTAAGCCAAGTTGGTCTCTTGCCATACTTCTTATCTTTGCTACGCAGTGGGATAGTTTGCTCTTGTGCTCTTAATGTCTCATTAAAAAACGGACAACTCTCTTGAACTGTTTTTCCCCTTAGACTTGCTTCCCATGGGATCTGATCTACCAACTTCCTGAGTATGCTAAAGTCTGCCTTCTCAAGATTCTTTACAATCTTGAACTCAGTCATTTCATGATCTTTCACCCAAGCTGTCTTCCACTTTCAAGTTCCCAACCAGTTCATCCCTATTTGTCAGACTCTAGAATCTAGAACAGCCTCTCCCCTAGTGACTTTCTCCACCTTCTTAAATAATTGTCTCCAATACATTCCAAGAACTTGTTGGATAATCTGTGCCCTGCTATTTATTTTCTCAACAGATGTATGGGTAGTTGATGTCCCCTTAGTCCTAGAACCAAGTCCTGATTGTTGGATGATATTTTTTTAGTTAATGAAAAGTCTCATTCCCCTCTTCTTCCTGGTTAGTTGGTCTGTAGTACACGCCTACGATAATATCACCATTGTTTTTTACCCATTTCATCCATACCTAGAGATTTTTTTCAACAAGTCTGTCTCCTATTTCCATCTCAATCTCAGTCTGTGTATACATTTTTACATATAAGGCAACACCTCCTTGCTTTTCCCCCTGCCTATCTTTCCTGAGCAAGGTGTATCCTTCTATAACAATATTCCATTTGTATGTTAACCCACCAAGTCTCTGTGGTGCCAACTGTGTCTTAGTTGTTTATTAACTAGAATTTCCAGTTCTTCCTGCTTATTACCCATACTTCCCGCATTAGTATACAGACATCTAAGATACTGATTTGATTCCCCCATTATGTTCTCTCATCTCTCCCTTGGCCCTCCCATAACAGCCCATGCTCCTCCCAGATTCTGACCCTTCTCCCAGATCTCCATGTTTTTGACTTACCTGTGGGCTTTTGTCTCCTGCCCCTATCGAACCTAGTTTAAAGCCCTCCTCTCTTGGCTAGCCAGTCTGTATTAGGTATGAGAGAGCCTTACAGAATGCTTCATAGAAATAAAGTAAAACTAAATCTCTCTAAAAAGAGGATGAAAGTAATCCTGGGTTCTTACATTCTCTGTACTATTATTTCCCCCACCTAAGCTCGCCTGCTGGAAATATTTCAATTATGTCAGTATAACAACTGAAACTAAAAGCCTGTGTTGAAATAACATCTTGAAAGGATGTGTTTGCAGTTAATGCTTGTCATTCCTGTAACAATAACACACTAAAATAAATACTTAATTATAGATGGAATAAAGGAAAGTTCCAGACCCTTGTTGTTTTGAAAATTCTGCCAAATAACTTATTACTGAGGGTTTTTTTAAAATATAATTCTATTCAGCTGACTGAAGGGAATTGCAAATCAAAGTGACTATTTATTGCAGTGGGAATAAGGGACAGGTTAAATAAAAATAAAGAAAAAACAAACTGAAGATATGAAACATCAAAGACAGAGTGGTAGATAAACATCACAGAATTTCATCCAAAATAGTAAATAATGAAATCAGAGTCAAGCAAAAGTTTGTGAACAATTATTCTATAAATGTATTTTCATCATAACATGAACACAATGCAAATTCTGATCGTCTATTTATTTAATTTTAAATCCAAGAACATGGAGGTTTAATAATCCAGTCTCATCTGTTTTGGTTAGACAGCTGGATTAAGACAATATCTAGATAATCAGCTTCTATCTTCTCTTACTACAGAGCATTTTATACACTGTGGGGTTCTGGTTATGTCTGATGATACACATGGTAAGGTGTCTAGGTGAATGGCTGCTGGTAGTGAGGTTTTAGTGTCCTCTCCTTTCTTGGATCTTCTCCATGTGTTCTTCCTCTTTTTACTTCCATGAGCACTCTACATTAGCTCCTTGAATTGATGAGATGGAAACTTCAAAGAAGCTTTTTGCACATGGTTATAGATATGCAGTCGTTTCCTCACCACTATGCAGTATTACTGAGGACATGCTTGGTTTTCCACTTATCTGTTCCAGTTTTCAGATTCATATAATTGTCTTGTTCTTTTTTTCCGTCTTCTTTTAAAACAAGCAAACAAAAGATATCAAATAGTTAATTAGATTTAAAGGCTATCAGGGACTATTTGATCATTCAGTCTAATGATCCTACATAACAGGAGACAAGCCTCACCCATTAATTTCTGAACCAAGCCCCCGAACTTTGATTTAAGCAAATTCATGTCTTTTAGAAAGACATCCCATCATGATTTAAAGATTTCAAGTGATGGGGAATCCACATGCCCTTACATAAATTGTTCCAATAGTTAATTACCCTTTCTGGTAATTATAATAATAATTTTAAAAATGTACTCCTTATTTCATATCTAAATTTGTTTAGCTTCATCTTCCAACCAGTGGATAGATTTTCTGCTAAATTAAAGAACAGTCTATTACCAGAAATCGTCTCCCATGTAGATTCTCATTAGATGATGGTTAAGTTGCTTTTTAACCTTCTCTTAAATAAATGAAATGGATTGAGCTTCTTTAGTCTCTCACTATAAGGTACGTTTCTGAAATTGCTAATTCCCCTGTTTATACATGCAAGGATTGTTTGCTCTGTTGCTATAGAATTGACTTGGCAGCTCATGTTTAATTGATTATCTGCTCCTAAATCCTACTTCAAATTCAGTAATAATGACCTGTTAATATTAATTAACTAGTATAATGATACTTTTATACTCAATTTAATACTCCGCACTTCAAAATTTTCTGGTATGATGGGAAGAGGGCACCTAACTGGAAATGCCCACTAAAGTAGAACCTTTACTTTTCCCAGGTTTTCCTGTGTGAGTGTGCCTGGTATAGGAATATAGTAATTGTCAGACTGGATCAGGTCCATGGTCCATCTAGTCAAGTCTCTGACAGTGGCCAGCATCAGATGCTTCATAGGAAGGTGGGAGAAACCTTTAGCAGGCATATGTGGGATAATCTGCTCCATGAAGGTTTTATTACTAATCCCTAATAGTTAGAGATAGTTTTAAACTCTGAATCATAAAGTTTTAAATCCCTTCCTTAACTCTTCTTTTGGCTATTGTAATTCTGGATAGTCTTGTTATCCATATCGAAGTCCAATCCCTATTTGACTCTTGCTAAATTCTTGGAATTTTGTATATTTTTGTCTCGTAACCAAGAGATAACTTATCTGACATTTTACACCACAAGCCCCACAGCTTATGCTTGGTTTTGAACACAAGTCTAAAACGCCTTTACCTTTTTTCTTTAACCTCTGCCCTACTGTCCAAGTGTTTGCATACAGTGTGGCTATCAAGTTTGTACTCTACTCTTGGTGGCTTTGTCCTTGATAGTTTCCCATTATGACCATTTCTATTTATTTAGTAGCATTACCAGTGGAAATATCCTCTTTTCTGCAAAGCAGACTTGAAAAAAAGATGCTCTTGCTGTTTGGATTATGCTCATCCTTTACTTCTTCCATGAAAGCCAATTCAAAAATGTAAATGTAACCTCAGACATTCAGCCCTCTCTCCCTATTTCTGTTCTTTACTAGTTAGTGAGAGAATTTGTCTCAGTATTCTCACTGCACTCTTTAGTGTGAAGCCAGTGGATTTTGACAGTAGTTCAAAGACACTTCTCTACCTCTTGTTTACATCCATTTCTTCCATGGGACTGTGCACTTCAGTAATTTTGTTGTAAGATATTAAATCTCTTTGGAGTAGCTTTTATCCTTAGTGTGTTCAGTTCATAGTCGATGGACTGCAATTTCTTTATATATATAAGATACTCAATTAACTAGTCCACATTAGTTCTAATCTTTCTTGAGTTTCCATGTTGTTGGTAGGACTTTTTTAGCAGCTAGTTGGAAAAAGCTCTTATTTAGATGGACCTAGTCCTTTCTGTATGTCATGATGCCATTTATATAATTTATAGAATCTCTTGTAACCCATTATGCTCAAATAAACTGGTCTGGCCACATTGGACATAAGACTGAGTGGGTGCAATCACAGTGATTTAAAATTCCTTTTTACATTTTTGGGCTACTGGAAACTTGCCCTGATCTCCAATTTCCACTTAAAAACAGCAGCCTCCAGGCCTCTCTATTTTCTGTTAAAGACCCCCTGAGCCATCATGGTAGCTGCGGCTGAGCAGGGGCAGCCTGGGTTGGCCATGACCCCATTTCTTGGAGATGAATCCTGCATCAGCAGCCAGATCAAGGGGGGACCTCAGAGCATTTTTGGTAGCCTTATGCCACCATCTGAGGGAAACCACAGAGGGCAGACCTGCTGGATGTGTCAGCTTTATGCCAGTGGCTAGTGCAAAGCATACTTTAATAAATGTCATGGATATGACATTACTATTCAACTTTACATCACACCATTCACTTATGATCATTTTAGAATCAATACGCAGTCACTGGCTTTAGGCAGGAATGCATGACTGATGAATGTATTAGGAGACTGCAGCTGCTTACTCCATCTTAAAATTCCCCTTTTCAATTGTTTGTCAAAGTGATATAATACAACACCACAAATATTAGATGTGTGGTGTGATATATCCAGGGTAGAGGGTGGCAGGAGAGTCTCTGAAGGGAGATATATCAGCCCCAGGATGATCAGGGCTTTATTCCCTGCAGCCTAATTGGAGTCATGAGGGGGCAATTAGGAGCCAGCTGAGGCCAATTAGGGATCAGCCAGGTGCTCCATAAAAGGGCTCCGCCCCCCAAACACACAGTGCACAAGTTGGAGGAAGCTGAGCAGAGTTGTGCTGAGCTGAGCGGAGCAGCAGATTGGAGAAGCGAAGTGGGGGAGAGCAGAAGAACCCCAAAGGAGGTACTGAGCCCAGGAAGGGGCAGCAAGGACATAGGGCCGGAGAGGCCAGAAAGACTGAGGGGGGGAAAGTAGCCCAGGGGAAGAGGCTGCAGCTCAAACAATACAGAGCCAGCAGTATACCGCTGTGGTTCATAGGGCCCCTGGGCTGGGACCCGGAGGAGTGGGTGGGCCCGGGTCCCTACCCCTCTCCCCCAGGGAAGACGGGGTGACGGGCACCTTCCTGGCCCCCAACAGGAGTGAAGCACGAGATCCACTAGGGGGAAGCCGGCCATCAGCCACAGTGGTAGGAAATTTTAAAGAAAAGGAGCTACAATATACACAACCTAATTGGATTAGAAGAAAAGGCATGTAAGGGGATACTATATTTGGATAGATGGATGACTGGTGTATAAATAAGGGAAATAGAAATACACAGAAGAAAGAGAGAGGTAAACTTAAAGTCCCTGTGGAAGCTAGTATTGTCCACTTAGTGGATGAATAGAGTAAACAGGCGCTTGTTATATATTTCACTTGTGTTAAGGTAGCACCTAGAAATTAGTCAGCATTTGGATCTCACTGTGATAGGCACTGTATACATACATACACACACACACACACACACACACACACACACACACACACACACACACACACACACACACACACACACACACAATGAAAAGATGGTCCCTGCCCCTAAAGAGTTTACCCAGTACCCTCTTCATTCCCAAAATGCCTAAATCCCAGCTCAGTTTTTCTGGCATTAAAGCACATTTTGCTGGCCATTCTTTCCACTCTTCTGAGGAACAGATCTTGTTTGTACCAACTCTGAAAACTTATTTCCAGGAAACAAGAATGATTCTTTTGCATGCAAACAGTGAACTAGAGCCTTGGAGGTGGCTCAGATGTGAAGTTTCGACTACTGACACCAGATGAGAGAGAGCATCAGTGGTTCTGGGGACATCTCAAAATAAATAGAGTGTGAAACTGCAAATGCAACCTCTTGCCAGAAGATTTTGAAGTGAGGGTGTTTCCAACAGCCTATAGGTTTTTCTGACTCAGTTGTTTACTGATATATTCTCGTGCCATTGTGGAAGGCATGGTATTTTATCTATGGAGAAACACATCTGAATAAATTTTAAAGGTGAGAAAGTTAATAGTGGAAAATGTTTAATATACCAGTAACCAAGAGCAATCTTTATGATACTAGTGAGACTGATTCTAGAAATGAGTGAAGTGGTTTGGAAGAAATATCTGAACTGGAATGAGCCTCATCCTTGTTACGCACTTGATGTGGTCATGAGACACAATAAAATAGAAGAAAAAAATCATTAAAGGTTTTTCTGCCTTCTAATGATTTCCAGCTGCCTACCTGAAGAAATGTCTTTGGCTAGATCGCAGTCTATCTGGCCTCCTATCTAGTTACCCTACCCTCCCAGAGAAATATTATGAATGAATGAGTGAATATCATGAATGAAGCACACTTGGAAGCATGACTCTGTTCTTGCACTCCATGGTCTGAGTACCTCTTTGTGCAAATCTATTATGACTGATCTTTAGATTCAAGACCACCAAGAGGGGTCCAGTGATGTCACTGTGCATTGCCGTGTTGTCAGAATGAGACATTTGGTTGTGGGCATTTCTCTGGGGGAAGAAGCTTCATATCACCACCATATGCAGTACGTGAAGATGAATCCTGGAATGTAATTCTCTTGGAATAAATCTGGGTGTGTGGTGCTTTAAAGGGATGGAGGCAGGATCAGTTTAATTTTGCGGCAGATGTAGGGTAAAAGTAGAAATAAGAAAGACCCTAGTGACTTAGATAAATCTAACAAGCTTTTACTTTTGTTTGAACATTTCTGTTACTTCAGAACCACCTTTAACTGGTTCATCCAAAGTTCAAATACACTTTTTCATTATTTTATGCTAAATCCACTTGCATATATTATTCATGATAAATTAATAATGTCATGAACTCTGCAGAGTTAGGCTTTTCTCAGAAGTTAGAAATACCAAGTGAGGTAAGTAAAATGTGTTAAGCTACTAGGGGTTTTTTGTTGTATTTTAAATCTCTTATCTTTTTGTCACTGCATTTTGAGTGATCTAATCTGGTGTACTCTATTTCCCCCCTCCCAGAATCCAATACAAAAGTATTGACCTTTCATTTATTTCACATAACTACCTTTTTTAAACTTCCCATTGTTTGTTTGATATGTTCTCTCAAACCTGACAGCTACCAAACAACTTTTCTTTTTTGGCGCAACAATTTCTCCCCTATGTTCAACCCATTGTTTGTTTGGTTTTTTTTAAGTAGCTGAAATGAACACAATTTTCACTTCTGTTTACTAATTTGGGCATCTGGAGGTGACACTAGTATTGCCAGCAAACTGTCAAGAATATTGGTACTTTGGTACTGGAGAGCCAGAAAAAGGATCTCATCTTTGTGATCAAAATGGTATATTTCCTTGCCAACATTGTAGAAGACATTAGCCTCTTTTCCTCATATTTAGAAAAGAGCAGAACTCTCCATTCGGGACTTAACATCAAGATGTATTGGGCATAACCTACTAAAGAGTGATTTCTTAATTTGAGAAACTCTAGACATTTCACTGAGAGTTGAAATGATGCTTTTGTTCTAAACCCATAGGAATGGTTCTTTGAAATCCAGGGGATATGCTACTGATATTTGTAACTGAAGCATGTATAGGATGCAGCTGTATCCTATATTTTATCATTAACAGAGACTTAGCTGTGGTACTTGAATAAGTGTGACCTTTCACATTTTCGCTGTAAGTGCACTGAAACAAAATGAATAAAACTGTTTGACAGCATTTTCAGATTAGCACATACCTCAGTTTCCAGAAATATTTGTGTCATTGGTATAAAAAGACTCTCTTCACTTTGATGTATGAAACAAAGTAAAGAAAAACCCTGCAGATTTCCCACTTCAGTCATCACCAACTTCTATCTGCACATCCAGTTTGGTTGTGGCCCAAGATTTCAGAAACCTCAGTAGGGGCTTGATCCATCTTCATTTGGGAGTCCTTTTTTCATTGACTTCAGAGAAAACTAAAGTAAGCCCTGGAGCAGAAGAACCTGTGAGTTCCACCATTTGTGGCTGAAACCTGGAGAGGAAAATTTATCAGATTTTGGGGAAGTTGAATCTAAATCCTAGCCTTGGTGTGTCCTTAATTCAAACTCCAATCTAACCTTAATCAGGATCTGATCTTTGCCTCTTGAATCAATCTCTAATACATTCAGGATACATAAAAGTAACCCATGCATTTTAAGCTTGCGGGCTCCAAAGGATTCTATCTAATCACATTGTGATGCCTTTTTTTTGCGTGTGTGACTGCTGTGAATAGTTCTATGCTTTATGAAGCTTTAAGAATCAGATGGTACTATTTCTTTACACCACCTTTAATCTCTCAAATGTTCTGGAATGCCGAGTTTAAAGACTTGTCAGTCAGTTGTATCTGGAGTTGTTGAAGACTAACTTTAGGAAAAAAGAGGAGCTAGGTGTGACTTGTAGACAAGGGACCCTCTCATTGTGCTAGCATGGCTACTTTGTTGTTCTGATCCAATTAATGATGCTTAAATTTAAAAGACGTGGCAGATTCATGAAGTCACTGAGACCCACAAAAGACCATGTAGTCTTCAACATTTTATCATTATACTTTTATATAGTTGTACCATGTAATGACATTTTAACAAGAAAACATTATAGATTTTTGATAAAATTTATTTTCAGTGATGGTTTCAGAGATACAGAAGAAACAAGCTGAAGAAAAAGCTGCTTTGTTTCAAGATAGTTATTTTAAGGCTGATTTTCAGGTAGCAGAATTGTGGTTTCAGGATAACCTAGCTAATAATCATCATGCTCCCATATTTTCTTAAGTGTGCATGTATAAAAATTTGCAAGAACAATTATTGCACAATAATAGTAACTGCATATGAAAATTATGTGCACATGCCATTATGAAAATGTAGGCTTCAGTTTACTATCTCATTTGTGTCGTGCATAAATTATTGTTAAAATACTGTTCTTAAAAAGTCTCTCAGAACTGGGATCACGGACCATGATGATAATAATGTCTGGTGGTGTGTGTGCCCCTCCTCTACATTTCATCTATTTGCCTTGATTTGCATCTTAAATAAGGATTAAGGTCCCAATCTAACCCCATGTATAACTTTACTCATGTTCTTTTGGCTTCAATGGATTACTCACATGAGTAAATATATGCACATGCTTAAATATTTGTAGGATTGGGGCCTGAAAATCTTATTTTTCAATCAATATCTGCCCACCCTTGTATTTTATTTATAATACGACTTACCTCAGGATGTCATATTTTACTAATGCTGGTCACATGATGTTGTATACTAGCTCAGTGGTACCCACCAATTTGTTTAATCAATGACTTGTTCCTTCTTTATTCCCCATAGCATAGGGTTAACTAAGGGAAATGTGCATTCAGTCAAATTTCAGCCAGTGCCATAGTCGTACAATTCATGGCTTCCTTTCGTCAGCATGTGATTTGACTTTCTCCTTGGGACCTCTCACTTTCAGAGAGAATTGAGTGCTTATATCAAGCTCTGATATATCTGACTCCCAGCCCTTGTTCGGGGTTCTAACCATTAGGCCAGGCAGCAGCTCTAATTACTAAGTCAAACCATCCATATCCTGATCCCTGACAAAGAGAGATGCTTAAGAAGGTCTTTAGGACACTCTTAAAATCAGTCAATCCTATAATTTGACCTGCCTTTTATTTATTTTGTGTTTTGAAGTGTAATAGCAGTGCCATTAGCCTGCCCAGCACTCGAGTGACCTATCAATAATAAAGTTGATGGTATGTGCAATGAAGAAAAGAAACAGTTGGTGAGAAAAGAGATGCAACTTTCCACCCTCTATTGGGGTTATTATCATGACAAACAATGTGTAAGAAACTAATTGAAAATACCTGACTATTGTCCTTTTTCAGATATTGGGAAAATTTTATAATTTGTGTATGTTTATTAAAAGGTATGTAAATGTTAAAGAGCCTACACACCTATGCTACGCATTTTCAACATTGCTTAAACATACAAGCAAATTAATACTCGGAAACAGGAAAAGAGCAGCAGTATGTTTGATAGAATCCACCACCAGCAAACCAGATATCTCAGAAGCTCAAATTTCCCTCGCCACTTTGTTATTTCCCCTCTTCATACAGTTCTCCCATTTTCAAATGTATGTGTTGAAAAAAGGATCTTTGTAGCACATTTTAAGTTAAGCTTATTGCAAGTAATACAATGCAGGCTGCTTTAGATACTGTAGATCAGATTTTCTGGTTTATCCAAACAGTCTTCAGTGACGGTGGTCCAAAATGAAAGGATGAAGAATCGGTGGCTTCAAGACTCCTAAGCTAGCATTCTTTTTATTCTGCAAAGCCTATTCTAATTTACTTCCTGCTGTCCTCAGTCAGGGATTATCAGAGTATAGGTTGTTTTGGCCACAGCCTCCTCATTTGGCTGCTCTCTCTTCAAATGGGGATGGAAGGTGGTACCATAAAGCCATTATGCCAGCTCTACACAAACTGGGGAGATTACCTCACACAAGGGCAATCCTCAGGGGGGCCAGCTGTGCCAACTTCAGAGTTGCTCTGCACTACTATTATAGTGAAAAGCAGGTTGTATCAAGGCTGGAAATCTGGTCCTACAGTTTTATGAGATGGAAATATTACTTTTGACAGCTCAAGTTATTTTTTACATAAACAAAATGTAAGAAAGGCAACAGATATACAAGGTGAGAGTACAGTAAAGCGAGCACCATACGTTATATGTTACAATAAATTGTTCTTTATATTGGTTACTATCATGGCAAAAAGTTATAGCAATGATTTTTTTAAAAACATCAACTCATCCTATTTCTACCATCTTACTTCAAACAGTTCAGTTTTTAACCTAAGCACAGGCAGGAAATCATCTTTCTCAGTTCTTACTTTACTAGGAAAGCTGCTTTTTTTTTATAGTGGACATTTGTTTTAAAACCACAGTGACAAAATACGTTTACGGGATGCAATCAAAAGCATTGTAAATGTAATTATTTAGTTTCAGTACATCGATATCACTAAAGTAACAGGGATCGAACCCTGAAAATATTTTTTCATCAGATCTGAAATCTTGAAAACTAGTATATTCCTAGGAATAAGGAAGATGGTGCTCTGGAACATGAAAATACTTTCACCATACCCATTTTAAAAAATTAGAGAGACAACTTTGCAAGAGGCTATAAGCTGCTTTTAGCATGAGACTTTACTTGAGTTTTGTCCCAGATCTGGCTTGCTCATTTCTCATTAATTTTGCTGAGAGAATACTTCACCCATGGAGAAATTAGCACTTTGCTTAATAGAGGAAATCCTACAATGCATCTTGCTTTGGCTGGGCATATACACAAAACCATACTTTTCTGTAGTGTTTTGTTTCCCAGGTGGTAAAGAGCCTGTAAGGAGCTGATAAATTTATAAGATCAAATTTTCAAAAGCTGTCTCTGCCTTTTTCCCCATGCATGACCCCTGTTTATTTTGCATGCACAACTGGTACATTCTTCTGCAACTGATCACTAAACAGCTAACTACTTGCACATGCAAATATAAGTTACTCCTTGAGTGAAAATGTGTGTCTGGAAAACTGAAGTCAAACAGAAGCTATACCTTTTCAAATTTGTCCCACAGCATGTAGTTACAGTATGTTGCTGTTCATTCATGAAATGTTTGAAACCCAAGTTTTGACCTTGATTGAGTTTGAGTTGATAGTCTTCCTATGACTTGTAAATTAAATGGAGCTATGGCGATCAGTTTTCGTAATATTTTTTTCATGAAATGTAATGTAATGCCTGAAATAAAATCTCTAACTAAACAGACACTGTCAGAGACTCAATGAAATTGATTAGTTGGCAATATTTATAGAATCCATTTGTTTCAATTTTTAAATCCAAGCAAATTTTGAGTTACCTTTGCAAGTTCAGGAAAGTTAAAGCGGTATGGTCTAGAGAAAAGTGAAGGGAAGACTGGTATTATGCTAGGTTTCTCTCACATACACAGAGATTTTCTTTTGGGCTTTCCTAGATTAAAGACAGTTCACTCTTCTGGATTATAGGATGGTTTTATGATCTACACAAGTGGGGAAAAGAATGAGACAAACCAAATTCACATTATCATGTAACTTGAGAGAGAATTTAAGGTCTGACCCTCATTGGTTTCCCTGGTCTTGGGATCAGATTCTTTAATCCCAAACACTGGGTATTCCCATTATCCACATCTACGGAATTATTTAAATGTTTGATGCACAGAATTATTCTAAGTTCATAAGAAAGGAACCAGAATTAATTTGAATTTGATGTACATTTAGTACTATACAATGTAGTTTATTACAGAAAATCACCTGTATGTTGACACACAGATGTTCCTTCATGTATGGGTGCATGTGTAAAATAAAATATATGAAAACTTCTGGCAGATTCCCAAGAAAAGTTACCTAGTCGCAATAGTCAAGATTTTTTAAAAGAACAAACAAGGTGGGTGAGGTAAACCAATAGTGTTGGAAGAGACAAGCTTTTGAACCTCACAGAGCTTTTCTTTAGGCCTGGAACAGGTCACCAGAGTGTCACAACTAAAAAATACTGTGGTGCTCTGGTGACCTTTTTTAGACCCAAAGAAGAGCTCTGTGAAGCTCTAAAGTTTCTCTACCACCAACAAACGTTAGTCTAATATCTAATCTGCCTTGTTTCTCTTATAACTTGGGACCAATATGGCTCCAACAACATTGTAAACAAGATTTTAATAAGTCATTCATTACTTTTTTAGGTGCCTAAATATTTTGGTGCACCTTCAAAGGACCCCTTTTTCAAAATCGGGGCCCCTTTAAGTTTCCTTAAGCTGGGCATCCAAAATCATTACTCACTTTTGAAAATGTCCCTCTGCTCCAAATTCCACATGAGCTTCAACAAGGAAAAAAAAATGCTATATAGGGACAGGCTTGCCAACATTCAGTCATCAAAATAAATTAAACGATTTCAAATTGTGAAAAACTGATATGTTTTTATGCAAAAATTTGTTTTAGGCATTTTCTCACTTTTGTAGTTCTTGCTGTTTCAAATTTGAATTGAAAACACAAAAACATCTGAATTCTTGAGTCCCTTGGAAACAGGCTGTTTTTTCACTTTTAAAACAACCAACCCTCTTCCCCCCTCCCTCCACACAACCTCCAGTTTCAAATAGTCTTACCTTGTGTCATATTTTACACATCTCTACCATTTTATTGTCTTTCGATCCAGTAGTTCAGGAGGTCAGCTGAAAACAAGGAAAAGTCAATCCAAAACAACAGCGTCACAGTTAATGTCTTGCAAACTATTTCTCTTGCTCAGGTGTAATTTTAGATACTGGTATAAAATGATACACCATAAGTAAACCAAGAAAGAGGATTTTCTTAGTATTTGTCACACTTTGCTGTAATCTTGAAAGACTAGACAGCATTCAAAAATCAGTCTCTGTGTTTCAAGCGTCACCAGCCCAGAAAGTGATTGAACAAAAGGTATAGTAATGAAGGCTAGTTTACTGAATTTAAATTGGCAAAATCCGAACCATAGTTTGACAGTATTAATAAAATATTTTTGCGTGTAAACAATGCTGCTTTGTCATTGTCGTTATTTTGGCATGTCTGCACAATGCAGTAATTATACTGTGCTCCACTATTTTCTGGAAATGCCTGCACAATATTGTCTTTTTCCTGCTTCCCCAGGCTCTTTTGGAACCTAAACAAATACAGTAGACATGTAGAAATGTGATAGAATTACTATAAGGCTCAGTTTCTTAAGTCACCAAAAGAACCCTCTTGAGTACACCTTTTCTGGTGCTGGAATTGATTTGGGTGATAATCGTATCAAATAAACCTGAGCTAAACATTAAAGTGTCTGCTGCAGTAGGCACATCCCTGGCCTCATTTCTGTTCCTTTCTGAGATTTCTCTGTAAATACAGGTTTTCTGAAGCTAATGTTTCATTTTAAATAAATATATGTAGATGCAGATATAAAAGGTACTTTTTTTGTGTTGTGTGTATTCTGGATCTTATCTGTTGGATCACTGGCCATTATGGACTGCAGTCACACATGTGGTAAGATCCTCAGCGGGTATAAATTGGCATAACTACCTTGAAGACACGGGTTGTGCAGTGTTTTGAAGACAAAGTCCCACAAAAGTTCTAAGTAGTATGATACAGTCAGTGTGGTTCTATGATTGTCTTAGAACATACCTGGTTTGAAATCCTGGCCACACTGAATCCAATGTCAAAATTTTCATTAACTTCAATGGAGCCAGGATTGCACTTCTGGAACCTTTGCAAAAACTGGGATATGGGAGTCCTTCAGTTGCAGATCTGCTCATTTAATGGATTTCAGTCTTGCAAAACTCAGGTGTTGAGATTCAGTTCATCAGAGGCACTTAGGAGCGCTACAAAAACTTAGATTCAGATTTTTAGAGCTCCTAAATTCTGTGAGATGAGAGCTGTTGTAAAGTTTCCTGCCAAGCTTTATTCAGTGCAAATAGGATAGATTTGATTAACCGGGAATTTCAGTTAAATGGAGTTCAGAAAATTGGGGTTGCACTACATTACTGGAAATATGCCTCCACTATGGATTGTTGTCAGGCTACATTTAAAAATTATTTACTCAGTTTAATTACGCTGTCCTGGTCCCATATCATCATGTTCCTTTTAGAATTCTCTGTTGATTTGATTGCAGGAGTAGTTAAAGGAAATGCTGTATGGTGTCTATTTTTGTTTTCATAGCCAAGATATTGCTAAAAAATATTGTTGCCGTTAAAAATGCCTCCTGTTGCAACAGCAGGAGGATATTTCATCAGACCAGCAGGGAATAGACAATCTCCGGGGTACTGAGAGAAGGGGGGAAAGAGAGAGGCATTCTCAGACCTTAGAGAATGCAGCAGCCACTCTGTGGCTGCTGTCCTGCCCTCTTTGCCTCTTAGATTTGTTAAGTTCTAGTTTGAACTGTTTCCAAGATCCTGGGGGGTCTGACTAATCAGCAGTTTTGGCGATCAGGAAGGAATTTTTCCTTCAGAGCAAGATTGACAAGAAGCCTGCTGAGATTTTTCACCTTCCTCACAGCATCCTGTGGGCTTGAATGAAGGTTAGTAAGGAAAGGAACTTAAAATCTTTCCATTTGTAACTAGAGTTTGCAATTTCATCACCAATGTGCAGTGTGGATGAGTGATTTAAAGGGGCCAACTCCCAGAGGTAAACATGAGTAAGAGATCCAGGAAATGGCTGGGAGATGCTATTAGGCTGGAGCAAGAAGGGGAAAATCTTAAATCCTTGCAGTCAGAGGTACCTTTCATGTGTACTCCCATTCTACTGCTAGGGGGAAGGTGAGAAGATTCAGAAGAGGGCTGAATCGTAGGCTGAACAGGTCCAGCCCTGAATATTGATTGTTTGTCATGAGGCCGTTTAACACATCCCTGGAGCCAAATAAGTGACTAGTTTAAATGTTAATAGTGGTGTGGTCTTCCACTTTAAAACCCATCCCTCTAACTGTTTCATTCTCCCACATGTCTTGATCAACTCAGCATTTGCCAGCAACACTAACTTGATATTTCCCCCTATACCTAGAACAAGAAAGTGATGTGGTGTCTGAGTTTGTATAACTGAGTTTGTCTGCTGGCAAATGTTGACTTTTAAATGGCAATCACTGCAAATCAACAATCATCAGTAGTAGATAGATTGACTGGGATCTTGGAATCCATTTTATCAGCCAACGGATGTCACTTAGAAAATCTGGTACAAAAAATTTCATATATTTTTAAAAGGACAATAAATGACTTTTTTTTAATAAGCTACATATTTTGGGGAAGTTTTCTTTTCTTATGATGCTTTCTGACAAGTTTAAAAAACTGTATCTTTTAAAGATTTAATCATTGGAAAAAAAAGGCAATTTCCATAGCGTGGGAGGGAAGGGATAGGGATAGGGAGTTCATTTTTGGTCAATTTTTCACAAAAACTGCATACTGTTTTCTGTTCAGCACTAATCAAAGAGTTTTAGACTTAAAAACAATTGTTGATTGCCTGGAAGAAAAATAGTGAGAGAACAATAACCTGTATTATACAGGAGGCCAGACTAGATGACCACAGTGGTCCCTTCTGGCTTTAGAATCTATGAATCTGTAAGATGTAACTAATTATTGCTAACTAGTATTTTTTCCCATTTACTTTATGGAAAACTTAGACTAGTTTTCACAACATTTCCACCAACTTGATTGAAGTATGTTTAAAACAAAATGCATTTGTTTGTGGATGAGATTACTCTCAGATAAGGGGCTCACACGTTGATGATGGTTAACAGTGGACTGCCGGTATAATTGTCAACTCTGTTTCTATTTCATAGTGATGCCAGTTGTTTCTATTGTTAACCATTGTGTTCAGAAGGAAGACCGTGTATAAAACAGTGAAATTTAAGCTTTGTCACTGGTCACATTCTGCTGTCAGATGCCTCTGCACATCTCATATGATTTTGATGGGAGCTGCAAGTTTTTAGCTGCTTTTATTCGGTGTTTGTGGATTGGAGTGAATATGTAGGAATGATTCCGTAACTTTTGCTGTAACACTGCTCCAGGATCAATAAAGGGCATGATTGTACCATTGCTGTTCATAGGAAACTCCCACTCAATTCAGCAGGAGTGTGGGATGCATATCAGCAGAAACAAAGCCAAGAAGCCTATCTTCTAAACTCCCTGTAAACATCTTCAAAACTATCTCCTCTTCATTATCCTCCTCCTAACCTCCTTTAAAACTGTCCTTTTCTGCCATGCCGACGAAAAACTTGTCAACAATTAGGCTGCTTATTGTGCTCAGACCACTGCCTCTGATGGTGACTGGTATTGTCTGGTTGTTTCCTTGTATTCCTTTGTCTGTTTGCGACCATGAATTGTCTCTTGTTTTATACTTAGATTGTGAGCTATTGGGGTAGGGACTATCATTTTCTTCTGTTTGTACAGTGCCTAAGACAATGGCTTCTTTGTCCATGACTAGGGCTCTGAAGTGCTAGGATAATACAAATAATAAATAATAATAATTAGGAACATATTACTATTGCCTCTTATTTGGTAAGGTTAAAAAGTCAAGACTCAGACTATGATTTTATTCCTGTTTTATAGATATTCGTGGGTTGCAGGGATTTCTGGACCAGGCCTCAAGACTAGGACTTGATGTATCATTACAAAAGGTGGACAGAAACATCAGCAGAGTTTTTGCCAGCCTTTTTACTACCATGAAAACAGAAGAGTTGAATCGCTACCGTGACACATTACGAAGAGCAATCTTACTTCTAAGCCCAAGGGGTGCCCAAAATTTCATCAATGAGGTCAGTGCATTGTTCTTTTTAGAATTGTGCATTATGATAACTTGCATGATATTTTATACAGTATTGACCAAATTTTCCAAAGTGGCACATTCTGAAAATGTGGACCTACATCTGTCAGTTTGTTACTATGTATCTTAGTCAATCTTCAGTTTCACAGAAATGATTATAATGTACTTCTGATTACATACATATTGCAAGTGATTTGCAAGGCCCATCTATAATCTTAGGAAAGACACTATATGTGTTTATCAGTGATTGTCTCCTTTCCTGTGGACATTCCCAAATCCTTGCTAAAAGGAATTAACTACAAAGGTCTATGGAATACGCTATCAGTGTGGTAGTGGAATCCCAGTATTTGTACTACAAATACAGTAGAAGGTATTTGTTACCTTATCTCTTAATGGTTTCTTGAGATCAATGAGACTAATTAGGAACAGGACATAGTGGTTAGGTAAAGATGGAAATAACACTGTGCCATCGGCTACTGTTTTGACATTAATGAATGTTTCCCACCTTTTTCCAGTATGATGTGAAGAATTACTCTGAGGTGCTTACTGTGCTGAAAAGCCTGAAATCTAAGGGTCATATCCTCAATAGGTGTAAATTAGGATAGCTTCACTTATCTACACTAACTAAGAATTTGGCCTTAAATGTTGTACCCTTTTGCTTTGTCACCAGAGAACTGAACTGTGAAATTCAAAAGTTTTAAAGGCCTATCTCCAGTTATCAGTGTGTTGCTACATGAATATCTGCTATATTAAATAATAAAATCATTTTAAAATTGAATTAGTTGTCGCTCTTTACTGGTTTTCTTAGATCATAGCAGCATTAATAAACCTTTCATTTTTTTGTTAAACTGTGATGATGTCTAATCTTGATGAATATGGTTAATTTTTAGCACTGATTTTTTCCATTGGAGGCCCACCATGAAATAGAATTTTGGGTTAGTTTTCAGATCTGTCCAAATGAAATGTCCCAAATTGGTACTAAGCTGTGACATCAGTATTTACAGATCACTTAGATTTGATATCTGATTGAGGTCAATCTCCTTTCAATATACACAATTCCCAGAAATATTAATAAGAGTTATATTGAAAGGACAAAAGCCCTGCAGGCCTCTAGAGTTTGAGTAATGCATTAAACCTTTTTACCACTCAGCCTTTTCTCAAAGCAGTGTAGTATTATAGGTATTAGAGCTAATTATCCTGATATTTTCCCCAATCCCTACAGGAGTATAACTGTGGACAGAAATGAGAAGTAATGAATTTGACAATCTTCTATTGAATCTTGATTGATTCAGAAAAGCTTTATGGAAGAAAATTTAAATAAAAATAAACTCCCAAAAGTCTTGAGACACTTGAGTATATGCTTTAGGGAAGAATCTTGCAAGGGCAGGGAATGAACTTAAATGGGACTCAATATGTCTCTTACATTTCTAGTGTCTATATGATTCTCTAGAGCTGCGTACTTCTATAATGCAAGGTATAAAACCCTGTATTGTGTACAATCTATAATGCGTATTGAGTTGCAACTTTCAGATCAAGAGTTTTGTATTTAATTTACAGAAATAGGGTACTGAAATCATACAGAGGGAAGAGGAGACTAAAATGAAGGCAAGAAACCTAAAATTAACAAATTACACATATAGAAGGAGTAATATCTAGAAAGAATGGGAATCAGTTTTCCTGTCCTGCAAAAAATTTTCAAGTGCTGAAAAAATATTTCACTGAAAAATTTTCAACCACTTCCATTAACATCAATGAGGATACTGATAAATTCCTGACTGAGTGCAGGATTATGTGTGAGCCCACAGACTCACTCAAAAGTCAAGATATATTAAACTTCTATTATTGTAAGAATAATACTGTTCAATGAGTGTGGTGTGAATCGTTGTAACATCATTTTATATAGGTTCACAGACCTCTTCTAGTTGAAATAGGCACATATTACTCTGCCTGTTAATCACGGCAAAAAGAGACAATCTTTATTTTCATTAGAGAAGGCCCTGATCTAAAAAATGTGGCTCTAGATTACAGCCCTAGTCATCTCATCTTCTCCCTAAAGTTCAAGTGTGTTCAATAGAAAGAGGGGCCAGCTTTGGAACTCAGATCCCTGGCAGGGTTACAAAATGCCCAAAGCTCAGAGGTGATCAGCTGTAGGGTTTTATTTCAGGCTTATCTCTAATTGATTTAGACATCATTTCTCCTCTATTGGCTTAGTATTCTTAATGCCTGGTTCTGTGGTATTCCATGTTCACTGCAGCAAGGATTGTTGACACTTTCATAGGTTTTTCAAGCTTTATTATTCGGTCAAGACTATTGTACTTGAGAGGGATAGGCAGACATACCTCTTCTGGGGAAGTGAAGATTGAAGTTGTTTGCAGAAAACTGAATATAGTGTTGCTTGACACCTAAAATGTTTTATACACATCATCTGCTGCAGATATTGCACTTCAAGCTCACTTTTGGGGTTGAAGCAAACCTAGTTTCTATGTAGTGAGCTTCCTTTTGGAGCAAGCAGTAAATTAACTTGAATAACTAAGGGGCATATGCTCTCTTCTACATATGTGGAACTTCCTCTAACTGTTGCACAGTCAGTGTGCAAAAGATGGGCTGGATTAGGGGGATGGGCACATATAGGAAAAGGAACCTTTACATGGTCCCTGTGTGCCAGTGCACCGGGGGGGAAGGGTAAAGAGGGAAAGAAGCCAGGGGATCCATTACTATGCAGATCCTCTGGTTGTTCCTTCCTTTGCCCCATCCACTGGCAGGCAGGGCCACAAGGGCTATCTCAGGCTCTGCAGCCTGGGATGGGGAAGGATTCCTTTTCCATAGGTCACTGGTAGAGAAATCCAGAGTCTAGCCTATTACTAGGGCTATGTGATGGGTCCTTGGATTTCATGTTAAAGAACAGTACATTTGAAAAATGTTATAGTTAAGGGCTCTTCCCAACATAAAGGCATCAATAAACTGGAGAGAATTCAAAGGCGGGGGGGTGGGTGACAAAAATGATACAAGGATTGGATAGTATGACATATTCAGAGAAGTGTAGGGAACTTGCTATATACAGTCTGACTAAAGAGTAACAAATACTTAGAAGAAATAGCATGAGGAGGAGGAGAAGGAATTATTTAAGATAGTTATGGGTGGCATAACAGGAAGTAATGACCTTAAACTAAAAAAAGGAAACTTTCTAACAATGTGGTTAATTAGACAATGGAACCTCTTGCCAAAGGAGGTGATTGAGGCATCATCACCCAAGGTGTTCAAAAATAAACTAGATGAAATGCTCAAAGACAGTGTAGAAGTCATTTCTGCACAAGTTCAGAGAATGAACTAGATGACCCTATGGTCTTTTCAAGACTTTCCCGCTATGATTCTGAGAGAGAGAATGCAAACTGGTGAATTCTGAATAACCACATATGTGATGAGGAACAAGAGATATTATCAGAGGGCTAGTCTACACCAGAAGAACTAAACTGGTACGGCTGCATCAATGCAGCCGCACTGCTGTAGCGCATCTGGTGAAAATGCTCTATGCCAGCAGGGGAGCGCTCTAGTGTTGGCATAATTATTCCACTCCTGCGAGAAGCAGAAGTTATATTGTCGAGAGAGAGACTCTTGCCAACATCGTGTTGGTGTGAACGGCACTTAGGTCACTGTAACTTGCATTGCTTAAGTAGGTGTGTGTGTGTGTGTGTGGGGGGGTCTTTTTCAGGCCCCTGAATGACGTTAAGGTTTAAGCCATAGTGTAGATCTACTCATAGTCTAGTATCCCATATGTGTACTACTGGAGATGTACAGTAACTTGTGTGTGTGTGTGCTTTAAAAAAAGGCCCAACTAAATGTAATGTATGTGTGTTGAGAAAGATGGAAATATGTATTTGACCTACAAAGATTGTTTAAAAAAAATAGTGTGCAGACTGTAATGAGCTGGCTATAGATGCATAAATACTGGATAGAATCAGAACTGCTCAACTGTGTGTCATGAGCCCACCACTGATACATGAAGACTTTCCTTGATTTACTTAAACAATAAAATTCTGCACCTTTGGAGCAGGAGGAACTGAGCTCTCTTCCTGATGTCACTATAGAATTCTGATAGTCATGTGAAATGACAGCTGTGAACGTCATAGATAGTTGTAGATCTGGTAAAACTGTTTTTGTTTCTCTCTTTCTGTGCTTTCCCTATGTGTTCAGCTCTGATCTCTTATTGGAGTTCAAGTATTGGTCTCAGTTTCCTCTTTTATATTCCCCCATGTCTGATGCTCGAGTCAGTGCTGCCCTGAGTCAGTATTAGAAGTCAGTTCAGCGTGGTATATCATACTCCCTCCTTCCTGCCCCTCTGTGCTAGCTTGTGTGCAAGAAACTGAGTTTGTTTTTCTAACTTCCCCATGAAGTGACAACCTATCACCCAAATGGAATTATAAAAATGATATGTGGTATCTAGAACATTCTGTGCTACCAAGGAAAACAATCTTGCCTATATGAAATCCATTTTTTGAAGGAAATAAAGATCCTCTATCTTTTATAGTAACTTCAGCAGGAAATTACGTTTCATATTGATAAACTTAATATTTTGGCTTTTGGCATTCATTTTTGACATCTGCCTTTATATCTCTGTACCTAAGTACACATATAGATATCTATGTATGTGGCTATGTATATGCTGTTTATACAATGATTTATAATGACAGAAATCTTTTGTGAGGAATTTGGTCTGCAAAGTCGTGTGTGTCCCCCCCCCCCCCACCTTTTTTTTTTTTTTTTTTTAAATAAATTAATATGTTTGTTTAAACAAATAGCAGTGATTGCCTAATTTTGTGTGGCTAATTTTAAACCATTAAAATTCTGGGAATGGCATAATTCTTCTTTGAGTAGAGCTAGAAAAAACTGCTGCACCTGTACTTTTTGTTTAAATCCAACCTGCACTGTGCCTCCTTAGAAACTAAAATCTCTGGCATTGTTGACATTTTGGACACAAAATGGGTTTTTTGGATTCAAAGGAAAATAATTAAAATTAAAAAAAAAAAAAAAAAAAAACCCACACAAAAAACAAACAAACAAACCCCACAACCCTAAACTGAAAGTGAAAAGTTAACAAAGAGTAAGTTAAGAAAGTTGTTTCCTGATCTTGGGTAAATTGGCTTAAACACAGCTTCCTTTTCTTTGGGGATTTAACAGAAGAATACAATTTGTCTCATTACTAGTAATCCTAGATGCAGAAGCACTGCAAAAAACATAAGAAAAAAATCCATCCAGAAACATTTGTTTGAATTTTAATATAAATTGTAGGCAATTTGTGAAGAGGAAAAATTATTTTATATGAATTAGTCAGCAAAGTCTATGTATGACACCTTCCACTTTGTTTCAATTATGTTAAAGTGATTATGTTTTGAAGTTCTTTTTGTTGGACTCAGCTGTGATCCATCAGATTTTGAAAATCATTGTAATGATTATGAAGGGGAAAAACAAAGCAGCATCCATTCATACAACTTTAATAATAAACAATAACAAGTCTCTGGGTGTTTAGGAGATGAAGATGGGAAAACGACTGGCTTGTGGAAATACAAGTACATTAGTAGGAATTGAGGGTGACCTTCATAAGGCTTAGAATTTGCTGTAGTATTATTCTTTTTACATTACCCTGTATTCTTTTTACATTACTCCCTGTAAGGGAGTGATAATATTGGCTGGCCTAAAGAATTTAGATGTTTGCTAGCATTTTTAATTTGATAAGTGAACACTTATGCATAGGTGTTCAGATTTGTTCTTGGTATAACATCATTGGCTTTCAATGGAGTTACGCCATTGATGAATTTGCCCCTTACTAATTAACTGTCAGTTGGTTAGGTGGTTTTAGATACAAATAGTAAAATTAATCCAAACGCACGTACAATTAGATTTCCACATTCCTCATTCTCTAATTCCTTTGAACAAAGTATTTCAAAGTTACCTAGGAGTGGTTGAGGAAATGCTGGTCAATTTTCTGATAATATTGCCTGCTAAATTAATCATGAACAAGTGCAGAAAGCTCTCACAAATCTCATTTTCAGCATGACTAAATATAATGTGTGTAGCTATCACATGAAAAGGTGGCAGCACAATATGGTAAAGATTGCATAAAGTTAGAGGGATACAAGATATTCATTAAACACCCTTCATTGAAGTGAAAACTCGGAAAAAATCATGGGTAGGCTTAAGAATCTCACATGAATTTTGATATGGCAGACATTTATTTTACTCATGCATAATCTTTCTTGATGTTAACGTGAATACTGACAGTAATACTTTATGTACCTGATTGTTGTGGTGGTGTATTTTTTTTAATTTTCACTGCTATATTTTTGTTATAGGATTTGAGAATTTTTTCATTAGTCCATGGTGTTATTGCTTGATATTGTTTTCTCCATTACATTTCTGCATTTGCTTATTTATTATAAAAACAAAGAGCTATTTGGACTTAGATCTGAGACCAAATTCTGGCCAGTGCAGGGAAATTGGCATAGCCATTTCTCAAGTACGATGTAAAAGAACTGTTTGTTTGTACTGTGTCTTCACCCCAGCAGCCCAACTTACCCTCATGACCTGCTTAAAGTAAAAATATGTGCAGACAACTGTGTGTGGAGATGAATGTGAGCAGACATGTAGACAACACGAACCCAGGCCTTAACCCAAAATGCACCTCTTGACTCCTGCAATTAAGGACCTGCAGGACAGCTTTCTCAGAATTATGGGCACACACAATTCTGGCTGACATCTGTCCCCTTCCCACTGCAGGCCGTGGCTTTTCTGGCATGTCTCTCTTCTCAGTGCATTGGGTGCTGAGGATTGCCATATTTATTTTGTATGATGGTAGTGGATTTCTTCATTTTTTTGCTACCACTTTTAAAAATTGTTGGGTGTTTTTGGCTAAATCTAGGCCCCATTGAACGCTGTGGGCCCACTCTTTGATCCTGTGGATGGCAAAACATTGGTAATGAATACAGATCCTTGCACCTTCAAGCTGGGTTCCAATGCTTGTTCCCTTTACTATTAAAAAGGACACTTCTTCCTGCCAGAGATTAATGGATCTATGACTGTGGGATTTCCCTGGCACTTCTCCCGTCATGCTTTCTTGTTCTATCCTCTGATTTAAAATATATGATTTATAATTAATTAGGTTTTTTTTAGTTGTAGTAGTTGCATGCATGAAGGAATTTTTTAACTGACCTCTGCGTAAGTTTCTTGTAGAATTCAATTAACATATATTAAATTCTAAACCGATATTGGACCAAATTAATCACGGGTGTAATCCCCCTGGAAAACAGTGGAGTTATACCAGCAATGAATTTGGACCACAGTGCTTAATTTTGCTACACTTCATTTTCCATACATTACTAAATTGTGTCACACTATCATTTCCAAATGCTCCAACTGTGCTGTTCTGATAGTTTCATAAATATCTTTTACAACACAGTGTACCAGAAGATACTTTATCATATAAAATTACTTCAAGCCATAATAGTTGGATCAGCTTTATTATGGCTTGTACTTTATTAAAACTGACAACTTTCCTAGAACTGTTTATGGAACATGCTCATATCACTTGCATAGTTTTGAGGGGAGGGGGAAAAAACACCCAAGTGTGGGCAGTATGTTTTGTAGCTAATCTGTATTACTTGTCTTATTAGAACCCTTTTTCCTCTCTCTATTCCTGTACATTTTTTTTCAAGTTTAAAAATAGATACAATAATTTTGCATTAGCAGCTTCCCCTTCCTCTCCCCAGTGTGCATATGCGCACACCTACATTACACAACACTGTTGGATTTTGTTAATCAGCGGTTGAGCAGGAGGAAGAGAAGATAGGGGAATGGTTACATTTTTGCTGAGTCACCTAACCATGAAAATGACATCTATGAATAGTTGAGTATGTTCAGCTGACAGGGTCTGCTTTACAAAGAGCTATTTGGCAGACAGCAGCACCAGGTTTTGGCACTGTTATATGCCAAACATTTGTATGGCTGTGAATTACTTGTAACTTTCTCCTTAGTGCCCTGCAACAGAGCAAATGAAATATGTTTGAGTAGTATGTTCACTGTAGTTGTTTCAATTAAACGTTCTGGGGCAGATTCCAGTTTGTTGTTCTATTAAAGTATGGGGCAGCTCCTAACATTTGCTGTTCTCCAATGATATATATCTGTGTTTATTGCATGGATGCCAGCCCTATTGACATCCATGAATCAGACAAGTGGTTAAGTATCATGGCTTCAACAAGGGCTGGTATCAGCTTTTTCAGAGAGAGATGGTGCAAGAAACCATGCAATAGTCACTTGTGTGGGGTGCTAGGGACAAAAAAAGACCTAAAGGAAAGTTTTTCTTAATGACCATTTAGTGAAGATTGGCTTATGCCCTGAAGCATGAGCTTTTATATCTCTTCAAAACTCTTATTTAAAAAATCCTTACTATTGTAGCTCTGAATGTTCTTGTCTTCCATATAATTATCCAGTACTATTTGTAATCTTGCTAAACTATCGGCTTTAATGAGCTTCTGTGGAAATGAGTTCCATGGGGTGATTATGAAACAGCATTTCCTTTTTGTAATCTGTGTTAAATTTGCTGTCTTTTTGGATTCTTTCAATATCCCTTTGGTTCTTGTATTATGAAAGAGGGCAGCTATAAGAATCTGGTCTACCTTCACTCTGCCTTTTTTGTAGAAGCAGCGCAGCTCTCAAATGTAATTCTGAAGTAGTAAAATTAACTCTACAGAAAGGAATAGAACCTGAAATATATCTGGACTTTGAAAGTGGTAGCTCCAACCTTTAGGCATCCTTTATGAGAAAAGACATTATGTAAAGTAAATGTTAGTGTTCTTACTTATTCAGTACGTCTTGAGGTCAAACCTATTTATTTTAGAAAATTAATGTAGTGTTTGTTTGAGTAAAAAGTATAAAAAGTGAACTGAATTTTTTTATATGTATGCATAGATAAAGACACGCCCATACCCACAGAGTAACAGTTTTTGTTTGTTGTTCTTAGCCACTGCATTGAGGGATGCAAGAGTAACCTTTAATAAATGTACAAGATTTATTTTCTTTTCAGATCATTTACTTTTGTGGGTTTGGCTGAATGTATGAGCTTCCTGCAGTTTAAAGATAAAGATTTTCAAAAATGAACTGGAAATCTAAATTAAGTACTCTGACATATCTGTGGTCAGAGAGCACATAAATATATGCAAAATGTTTCTCTATAAAATACTGTAAACCTTTAGGCAATTACTTTATCATTCATAGCAATGATAATTTTGAACAATTTTAGAATAATTTACCAGAATGCTTGAAATAACTAATTAATTATGGATGATTAATTTTTAAATGACCCCATATTTGCATTTCATTATCCCATTGTTCACCGAGCTTAAAACTTTAGCAGAAGTACTACATATGCCTAAGGGAACCAGTTCTGCCTTGTAAAATCTGAAAAATATAACAACTAAGTGCATAACTATTTAAAGAACTTGCTGTTTTCTGACTAATTGTTTTTTACTACATGTATTGGAAAACTCAGATGATATAGACTCCAGAAAATATAAAACTGAAATACCACTGTTATTTTCAATCTTGTGATGTTTTACAATGCCTTAAACACCACAGTATATAACTACGGATAAATGTGTGAGTTTTTCATGGCAACCACTGTATCTCTCAGGTAAATACAGAGGCTGACATAGGATGTCTTTCACTAAAAAAGCCTGTCATCCCTCCCTCAAGATTTAGTCCTGCTATTGTGGATTAAGGAAGTGATTTCCTCATTTATTCTTCCCCCCCCCCCCCTTTTATCCTGGAAAGGGATAAGTAATGATAGTTACTAATTTGCATTTTTAATTTTGTACCTTCTCAAATTGTCATTTAAATCACTATTAGTGAATGAAATAAAGTGATATTTACCCAAGTCAGATTTAGTTCAAAATTAATTTAGAAAATAATCTAAGTCTTGAATAATTATTTTGGGAATATGGCAGAGTGTCCTTTGCACACAAGATAGAAGTTTGGGCAAAACTTACCTTGAAAGTTGGAGAAGACTCATCCCAGGAGAGTGAGCTCTATTTATTTGGTCTGTTCTCCTTGTTCAAGTTAGAGTAGGTCATCTGTGCCAGCTGTGAATAACCCTAAATACCTATTGTCTTGGGACAATTGTCTATTGGCTGGGACTTACCAGTACAAGAATGGCCTGGCTTTCCTGTGACCGTATTCCTTTTTTCAGCAACAGTAAACAGGATGATCTAGAAACCACCTATAGCTGCCTTGTGCCAATTGAAGTTCCATCTACACTCGGTAAATGGTCTAGGGCCTGGGTCCATTGGGTTTAGGTTTGCTTTACATTCGTGGATTGGTGCAAAGTGTCCATCGGACAGCATCTATTTAAGGGCCTAAGATCTTGACAGGTTTTTTATGTTCAGAGTATAGGTTTTTATAAAAACCTCAAGGGAGCCCATTGAAAATTAAAGTGAAGAAATATTTGGGAACCTTGTTTGTCAGGGGCAAGCACTGAGATTCGGTTAAATCATGTTTATAACTGAAGATGGTGCTATAATTGTGCAATAAGACTGTGTTTCATCAGGCAAAGAGTATTCTATGTCAGACAAACAGAGCAGTACATCATCAGCATGGAGTGTGATGTCTCAGTTGCCTTCATTCATGTTTATACCCTGAAGGTGTAAAGGTCAAATACTCAAAATATTTATGGCAAGAGGTTAAATGGAAAGGACCTGAAGAAAGGCAGGTAGAGCACTGTCCTGAGAGTTGCCACTATAGAGAGTAAAGAGGTTTCATAAGTAAGATGACTGACATTGGGATGGGAATAAAATGCATTGGGAACAATGAGGAATTTCTACAGAAACTAGTTCTGGGTAAAATTTCACCAGATTTAGCTTCAGATGCTTTTCCAAATTTTTGTTTGCAAAGTTGTTAGAAATTCTGTAAGAAGGGATTTTACTGTTAGATTTCTGGTACACCTTGTTTTCATATGGTCTAGGAAACAGAAATAACAGTGTTTTTAATAATAAATAAAAATTTAATAAAATAGTGTTTTTCGTAGCATTTCATAGTGTGTACCAAATGCCACCAGAAAGCTTAGAGATCTGTGAAATAACCGTATCCTCCCCCACAAATTTATATTCATCTGAATATTTTCAAACCTCAGCATATGCCTGGCTGAGTTTTGAGCAAAGTTATCTTAACTACGTTGGTTCACCAATGTATTCTGAAAATCAAAAACTTTAGACGATGCAGAACACTAAATTCCGTTGGACATCAGTGACAGCCATGCTGACTTCACCAGCACCATGAAAGGCTCAGGCACAGACATGCAGACAATACACAGGAAGATGTGCTGTGTTCTTGGAAGTATGCCCAAAATTGAACTAGCCAAGAATGCTGATTATCATTAATTATTTTACAGCTCTGGTAGTGCACACAGAGATCTAAATCTATGTAAGACAGGTCCCTGGCTTAAAATGTTAATGATCTAAGTGCTATTTTGTAATTCTGATAATACCATCATGGCAAAGATGTGTGCAGAGGTGCCAGAGGTTGGGAGTTTTGTGCTTGTGGATGAGGGAGGCAGTCAGGATGTGCTGTAAAGTGATGATTGCATGAACTTTCTGGAGGTGTAGTGTTTAGTCCTTGCACTGAAAAACAAGGACCATACTTCAGTTTTGCTTATCTTTTACATCCTTATAAAATACACAGGGTACCTAGTATGCTGTTCTTTTACTATCCTGCATCCATTGCAAAGCTATATATCAGCATGTTGTAAAGATTTTTCTCCTTCTGGGTTTTATGAGGAATAATGGATAGGGCTGTGTAGAAATCCCTACTCTTAATCCTATCTAGTGAAAGGTCAATATCTTTCTATATTTGTACACTGTGGATGCCAGTGCAATACAAGTAATGAATAATAGCTCCCATACTGTGATCTATGTGGCAACATGGAAACTCTGTAGCAGAGAGTGTCAGAAACTATGGGGGGGATAGTCAGGCCTAGTGGTCAGAGCTGTGGCAGTTGGGCCTAACGGCTGGAGCCAGAATCAGGAGTCCAGAGCAGTGTTGAAACAAGGCTGGGCAATAGAAAGGCTGGAACAGGACTAGAAACAGGACTGGAGGAGGCTAAGGCTTGTGGAGTCTGTTAGCATTATCATAACATGCCACAAAGTGACATCGAGCAGACTGAACTGCTGTTTCTCCTGCAAGACTTCTATACCTGCCCTGAGAGTCACCAGATCAGCTCCTGGCTTGGGCCGAGCACAAGAATGACTCATCAACGTGGTTTAATCAGGCTATAGTTCAGGAATGACTCATCATCCTGCAGAGGGTAATTTCTGAGACCTTTCCTGTTTCCAATAGGGACATCCAAGAAACTTCTACCAGCTGAACTCTTCGTGCTTCTGTAGTAAGGCACATGCTACACTATTTCCAGCTATGTATCTGCAATGCTTCAGCCCATTGATGCGATTTTTTTTATCACTGCTCCCATTGCCATCTTTCAGAGTTTTGCCAGAATTTCTTTGCAATGCAGCATGATTTTTTCTCCCAGAAGTTATTTAGTTACTGATTTGTATCGCAGTAACACCAAGAGGCCCTAGCAGAGATCGGGGCTCCATTGTATAGAAGTCTGTGCCCCAAACCACTTACAATCTTAATAGACAAGACAAACAAAAGGTGGGAAAAGGAAGCATTTCCCATTCTACAGTTGGGGAGCTGGGGCACAGAGGAAGTTACACAAGGTAACACAAGAAGTGAAGGTTGAACCATGATCTCCTGAGTCTAGTCCAACACCTTAACCAAAAAATCATCCACTCATGGAACACTGTCAGCTATATCTGTTTCACCATTGACCCCTAGCCACAGTATTTGAACTTACTGGAAAGTATATATTCTCTCCCAGTCCATCACTCCAGGGATTTGGGGTCAGACTGTTGCCTTTGGCTAATTCACTCTGGGTCAAATACTATAAACCTCTTCAAATAACAGAATTTGTTTTTAGTTTTATTTTCTAACTAGCTACGTAACCAAACTTGCACATAAAGTTTTACATGGCATTTGAAGAATTGCTCAGGTAAATTTTTTTATTTAATTAGGGTCCTTTCATTGTAATAGACTTAAACTTTGCTGTGGACACACTCAGTGGATGAGATCAGTTTGTTTGGCACTGACCCATCCATTCAACTTGAAGCAATCAGATTAAAAAGCTTTGCACTTTATTAATGTGTGTGCAAATGGCAATTGAGTTCCAAGGACACTCTTTACGAAAGCACCTTGAATGATCAATCTTGGTGTGTAATTCATAGTTTACT
The DNA here is from genome assembly GCF_026122565.2 of Emydura macquarii macquarii. NCBI lineage: Eukaryota > Metazoa > Chordata > Testudines > Chelidae > Emydura > Emydura macquarii. Next base: position 4,577,123 of record NW_027131527.1, read on the forward strand.
TTCAACTTGCTCGATTTCTTTTCTAAAGAGAAAAATTCTAGTTAAAATTGTTTTTCGATCGTATCAAGAAAAAAACAAAATATGGATTTTGATTACTTCTTGCTAATGAAAACAACATGGCTGTAGGATATTAAATGTTGCCCCAATACAGTGTCCAATAAAACTGGAAGATCATATAGAATACATCATGTGGACTAACAGATGCAAACATTTCAGTGTTCAGTTTCTAAACCCTTTTAGTTTTGAATGTAGCACTTGTCAAAGTCATTCAAGATTACATGTATAACCAAGAGGCACCCTAAAGTTCTAAATATCAATGTGAAATTAAAATTGGGTACACCTTTCCAGCACAAAATGTGTGTATTTGTGTGTGGGGCGGTGGAGGGGGTTAATATGTCTGAATCACAAAAATATGTTTGCGCCTCACTAGTAACACCAGCAAGAAAAATAACAGGTAAAATAATGACAAAATAATTTTAGGGACTTATCCAAAATCCACTGAAGTCAACGAGAGTCTTTGGATTAGGGTATTCAATCACTACTGGCTTCTGCAGAAATCCCAAAATGGCTGAGGTTCTGCCGTAAGCATCAGAAGTGGTTCTAGGCATTTGGAAAATGTACAGGCACACACAGGCACCCCAGCAGCTAGCACTCCTGCTACTCCATAAGAAATCATTAGAGAAGTACTTGTAAAGATCTTGAGGGTTCATTAAAGAATAAACTATTGAATGAGTAAGGAATAGAACTTTAATAACACAGATGGGAGTGACTCTCAGGTGTGCAGCTGGGAGTAGCCATGTTAAATCTGATATAGGGCACATCTCCCAATTCACACAACACTGTCAAAATGTTTTATGGACCATCCTGTAGAATTTAATAGAAAATCATGCCCTTGTTTACAGAATTATATAGGATAGCCTCTGGTTATTTGAACTATTATTCTCTATAGGTATTAGAACCTTCCTGGTTTAATCCCACTAAATTCTACAGGACTTTTCCATGGGGCCTATGACCACATTCCATTTTGAAAGAGGTATTTGGGGAGGGTGTGGGAGAGGGAAGAGGACCCATATTGTCCCACATTAACAAGCAGCCTGATCCAACCCCTCTTTATTAAATGTTGGAACTCTCCTTGTGCCTCCCAGGGACTAGCATTGTCATCCTCTACTTAGCCGAAATCTTCTCCAAAATGTGCTGCTTGGATTTCTGATATATAGCTCTGATATATAGTGTGTACATGCCCACTCTCACATTATAGGCCTATAAAATGGTAGGACAGTTATTCTGAGAAATTTGATGTCCTTATAAATGTCACCAAATTTAACTCAAGTAAATTATCTTCGTCTTTGGAGAAGTTAGGATAAAGATATTATATAGGGCTATTTGGGAAAGGGATAGGAATGTATGTATGTATGTACATGTGTGTAATCTTTATCCTAACTCCCCCAAAGAGCAAAGGCCTTGTGGGAAAATGCACAAGCTCAGAGTGTATGTACTGTAATGCAACTGGGAAAGGAAATTGAAAAAGCTAAAATATTAGAGAGAATGAGAGTTTCTCTGAGACTGTCTTCTATTTTGATGCTTTCAAATGACCAAAGTTGGGAGTGACTCTAATACTTCCTTATATTGTAAAAGAGAGGCAGCCTGAGTTAGCTGATTAAGCACATCTTGCAGACAGCTTCTATTAAATTCTGTATCTGTTCCTTGTATCTGTAAGCAGCAGTATTACATATATACATATCAACCTCATGCAATTATGCTGTAAATAGAAGATGACTTCCTTCTCCAATGTTGTTGATTTGGTATTTCACCGGCACTAATTTTTTCAAAAGTGGACCTGATTAATACTTTCTTTATATATAATATATAAATAAAATGTATCATGTCCTTCAAATATTCAGATGTACTATTTGAGAGTTTGTCAGGACAGGTATATACATTATTGTTTTCAAGTACTGTCATTCAAATGAGTAATCAATATCAAGCATACTTTAGAGTTCAGTTTGTTCACCTTTGTTAGGGTGGGTGAGGTACTGCTCGTCTACAACAGCGATCTCTACTGGATCCAGTGTGAGACCCATAGAAGTGCGTGTCATAAGCTCAAATACTGCTGCAGCTAAAAAAAGATTGCCCTTTAACTTAAGTGGTCTAAGCCTATGCTTATGGAGTAGAGTGATCTGATTCCTAGCCCTGTTTGTTCATGAAATTCCAGGGTACAACAGATTTGTTACACAGCGAAGAAGCAAAATTCAATTTTTTTTGCCTCCAACTTTTTTGGAGGATTATCTATAATAGAAATTAGGAGTAATCCTGCGAAAGTGTAGGATCATTATCAAACTAGGTCAATGACATATGAGATTGGAATGAAGCTACTTAGTTTGCCTTTCGGTGCTCAAATCTCTTGCATATTTGAGTTTGTGCGTTTTTGTAGCTTGCTGGAATTTTTGGTTTAATACCTTATCATTAGTGCCATAATTCCAATCACTCTGTTGGTATTGACTATGGTGTCAGCACAAACTAGAAATACGAGACCTGGTGTAGGACTTCTACTTATTTATTGCTATTGAGGTGAAGGTGCGTCACGCAGGCTACATGCATAGCTCTGGGCATGTTCATACCAATCCGGGTAGGCAACCAATAGTGTTTTGATGGTAACTTTTTTGTATGCTAGATCTATGAGTCACAGTAATGTATCCACAAGTAGCTGTATGCAATATTTCATCTCTTTTCTAGATTCAGTGCTTTTAAAAAATGAAATTCAGCTTTTTGCAGTGAGGAGGATCTGTCTCTTGCTCTCTTTCTCTTTTCCCTCCTCCCAAATAAGTCTCTTTATGGTAAATTTGTATTAAGTGAATTCTTCTGAAAAATAGATTGAGTTTGAGATCTTAATTTTAAATAATGTTGGTGGAGATGTTAAAATGATCTGCATGGATGTTTAATGAGGCATGTTAACACTGTTGTCATCACTAAACTAAAATTAGAATTAAGAGTACATATAAATCTTTACAGGGAAGTAATGGCCCAGTTAAAAGGTTGTCATGTGAAGGTGGTCTGCTTATGTATAAAACTGGAGCCAGTTCTTTTTCACCTTGACCAAAAATTTGTCAAGAAAAAAAAAATCTTCCAGAACTACTGAAGCTTCCATCCCAACAGTTGTAATTAAAAGTGAACACTTATGTCCCATCTGTTTACCACATCACTGAAGCTATGAGCGCTGTCAGTGGCTGTGGGCAAACAGATAAATCAACAAGCTAGTGGGCTGCTTTAGTGCGTAATGACACCCACCAAATTTCCCACTCAGCTCATTGATATTGATTTGCAAATGAGCCTGCCTGTTTGTTTATTGGAATCGCGTCATTACTCCAGCAAAGTATTCCAGCCAAGATGTAACAGCTTTCTAGGGGCTCTGGATTTCATTATTTATCACTTTCATTTGCCTGTGAAAGGGTCAGGAAAACTAACAAAGGGGACTTGCGATAATTAAAACTACCAGAAAGTACTGTAATGGAAGAATTTTTAAATCACCAGAATGAAGCTGTGAGGTAAAGGAAAGAATAAGACAATACCACACGTTTCTTTAACTCTTTAATTAAAAATAGTGTGGAACTGGAAACAGTTATCTGTATGTCACTGACTGCAGTAATGCCCATTAAGTAGTTCCTTTCTCTGAAACTGCCTCTTTATTGATGTATCCATATCCCTCAAAATCCTGCAAAACTTTCCCCTAGTCCTCTAAGGAAATGCAGGAAAGGGAATGGAGTTTGTTTTTAAAAAAGAGAAATGGGGAGACTGACATCAAAGTTAATTGAGGCAAGAAAGACAGAACTGAGTTTGTGTGTGACATTTGTCCTTCCGCTCATCAGTTGGATCTTTTAAAGCATGTCAGGATGTTACTGAAGAAAACCCCGCAGAAAATTCCTCCAGCTCTTTGTTGCTTTTCACAAGAGTACATGAAGTCCTCTTATGTGCAAGTGAACTGTGTCAAAATGGCTGTTACGCATTTCCTGCTGTTAATTGGCAGGATGGTGGCTAGAGAGGTTAAATTAGAGTCCATTCAACCAAAACTCTGGCAGCAACAGTAGCCAGACTCTCACTCAGTGCCAGTCCCCTCTCTTGAGATTGACTTGCTTCCTACTGGAGCCCATTCCATATTGTACTTCTATGTATTTCAACAGTAGGATTATATTTGGTAAGAATTCTATGTTCAGGTTGGTTTCAGCTATTTTATCAGGTCTCAGCTGCATCTGGAATTCTGGATTTGAGCTTTTTGAGTGATACACTATCTTCTTCTATTGCAGCTTTTTGCAACCCTCCTCACTCCTAAATGCTTAACTCCGAGAAATAGTGTTATGTGAGGACAGAATCAAGTTTTTTGTTCAGAGGTATAATGAGTGTATAAGTTATTTAAAGGATAATCTCTCTTGCTTTATAGTATATAAAGCAATGAATAGCTCCTGAGATGGATTAAAAACCTCAGCTTTGTTTTGGCTATTAGTCAATCTCAAAAGCTGTTTATTGTGGGTATATAACAGAGTAACAGAGATTATTACTATTACGCAATGTAACAGGACAGGCAAAATAAAAGAACCCCCTGTGAAGGTTTGGAAAAGCTGAGATACCTTTCTCTGACATTCAATGACATCACAGTGGGGCAAACCTGGATAAGTAAATTAGCGGGGAGGGGTGAATTTAAATAAGGATACCTTACACTTTTGCTGCCATGTGACTTAATGTTTTGACTGAGGCAAAGTACCATGTAAGCTTGTGGTTTTTTTTCTTTTGTTTTTCTATAGCTAATGTAAAGAGAAATCCTGTTATAAGGACTGATTAGGACAATCCATGTTTTGATTGTTGTAGTTCTTATTGAATGATCACTCCATCCACATCCGTAAAACAATGAATTTCCCAATATGGACACATGCATAGAAGCAAAATCTCCATTTTACAAGAAGAAAATATTTTAATGCCAAGGAAGGTCAATCACATTATAATTGGATGCAATTCATCCAGCTGTACACTGTAACATTCTTTACCTGTATCAGAGAAGCTCTCAAATGTGTGATACTCTTTCCTATTTTTGAAGTTTAAAATAAATTACTTCTATGTGATCCTTACAACACAATGAACCACTCATAGGCATACACAAAAGGCAAATGCATCGACACTAACAGAAAATGCTTTTGGGAAGTAATTTTTGATCCATAGATTAGAATAATCATTACAAAGGATGATCAGAACAAACAAATTCTGCAGTATCTGTTTTTAAATCCTAGTACGAATTGTGTGTGTTTAGAAAGGTAAATAATCAAGTGAAAGAAACGGGTTTAGGAAAAGTGATGTGGTTAGCTATGTGGAGTGCCAAAAAAGATTTCAATGTGTCTTTTGAAAAGGGAAATTGGTAGCTTTTTTCTGACTTGTGATTAACTGAAATTCTGCCTGTCCAACTGCCTTTGTATTGCTTTCCACCACTGTTGTTTGAGTGCCACACAGGTATTAGGATGGCATAGTGAGATCCCTAATAGATTTATTGCATTCTTCAGCTCTTCTCCCTTCTCAGATGATAAAATGACCTACTTTGTGCCAGTGGGGGAGGGGAATCAGGGAGCGATATGGTGGCAGTTTTGTAAATGTTACTCTGGTTATGCTGGAGATTGGTTGTATTTTGAATATTATTGTTCAAAGTGAGCAAGTTGTTTGGCTTCTTATTAAATTCAGGAATGGGGGGTGAGGGATTATCCTATTAGTGTCTTGATATGACTCCTACCCCAATAAACCCATTGAGATGCAATTGGAGACAGCAACTGCTGCGGAAAGCCCAAGAGCACATGAATGTTGCCAGACAGTCAAACTTCTTGGGCTGGTTGCTATAGAAAAAGCACAGAGCATGCATGAGTATTCAGATTGTGGATGTCTAATCTGCATGGTGGAAACTGAAGCACAGATTAAGAGCAGAGGGTAATTTCATAACTGCTGCAGAACATACAGAAAGGTCACATAACCTCGATGGGAAGAGGAAAGGAGACTGCCTTTTGGAGTCAAGGGATGGAAAGCCTGGAGGTTCAGCTAAGCCTAATATACAGGGTAAAATACACTTCTGTGCAGAAGGCCAGCATAACAGGATGTAAATGAGGGCTCGAGCTAACCACTTCTGCAAGGGTGAAGTTTTAGCCTCATACTTTTAGAATGGAGTCAAGCCCCTAAAATGCTGAGGTTTTCTTGTCTAAAGTCTGTCATCTGTGGCTGACGGCAAAGATTTCAGAGCAGACACATGAAAATGTTAAATATGATTCGGTTTTGCCTTATGGATATGCTTCCATTTGGCAAACACCATTGTCATTTTGTGGAAAAAAAGTAATTTTTTCTGTGGGATAAAATGAAAAATATTGTGCTGAAAATTCAGCTGATAAAATATAATATGCCTAACTTCAAGTTCACAGGATGAAGCGCAATAATCTTTCAAAGATTTTGAGTGTAAATGGATGCTTCAGAAGTTTTCTGGAAATATCTTTATCTACACAAAAGCTTGCCTGGATCTATTACGTCAATTCTGACATGTGTTTCTGCGTTACTGCGTTACTTTTTTTTTTCCTCTTGAAAGAAACATTTAAAAGAGGATATAATTTCTGTTTTTTCACAGTTCATTAAAATAACCATCAGGGGTTTGTCCAGGCTGCCAAAGGTCAATAAATCAACAGCGTAAAGTTGAAACTCCATTCCTAACGACATGATATGGCAAGTCAAATCCCCCACTTTTTTAGTAATTTGCAGCAATAACTAAGAGCAATATTGATTATGGTGAGCATTTCAGTATGATCATTGAACTTCCTGGGCTGTCTGTGCCGTTTATTTTATTGTACTTTGTATTGTGAATCTATTATATGTACTTTTCCATAGAAAAAGGAATACCTAAGATGAAAGACACAAAACCTAGGACTGGGGAGAATGTTCAGTGACTTTTTTTAGATGGAGTGAATTTTTTGGGAGTTATCTTGCAAGGTCACTCTTTGCATTTAAGATAAAAACACAAATTTTATGGGGAAAAACTGAGCTTTAAAACTGATAATATAGTGCAACAAGGCTTATGCAAGTGAGCCACTAATCCTGTTGGTGAAATAAATGCACTCTTTTAAAAAAAATCAAACAACCAGAAATGACCTAATATGTGCTTTTACATATGAAATAAATAATAGGTTAAAATATACCGCACTAGCTATATTACTAAGTGACAATGGCGATGGCCAAACTTTCAGCCAGCCTCTACCCAGTTTATAAATGTGCACAATCAAATTTTGAAGGGAAGCTGTTTTGCATGTATATGTAGTCACAAATCAAGTATTTGGGCAACCCACGTGTGGGTAAAAATGTCTGTGTGTTCAGGTGTAGTAATTAATTATGTGAACAGTAGGTTACATAAACAATTCTGTGTTTTTTTTTTTTAAAGAAAAAAAGGCGGGTCCCTAAATTGTAAGCTATAGTTTAAGTGCTTTCCAACAAGTAGGTCATGTATCCTGAATCATTCATGAAAGATATCGTGCACGTCAAGCTGAAAAGACATGATAACTTTAACATTTATATTCAGCCTTTGCAAAATCTGAAGATGGGGAAGGGTAGGGGATGGGAGGAGGGGAAGGTTGCCTGCCAACATATATAGGATCTAGCAGCTGAGTGAAAATGAATGACTTCTGTATGGTTGATCTGGTTAGTGGTCTTTTCTTATCACACTTGCAATGGTCCACAGACCTCCCTAGTTTGATCCTATCCTGGGACCTCATTGTGTGCTTTCTCGGTTTGCTTTTCTTCATATTGTGTATTGAACCTTGGGACTCCTAGAGCTCATCTATCCCTGTCTTCTGTTTTCTTGCATTTTTGTTTCGCTTTCCATGCGAGCAGGATCTTCAAAATATAAAAATTTTGTGTCCAAACTCCCCACTGCACTTCCTTCTGATGTTGAGTCAAATGGGCTTTGGTACAGCATAGTTCATGACCTGCCCTCAAAGCTTCCTATTTCAGAAAATATCCCGCTTGAGCAAGCAACTATGGGAAACAGGGAAGAGAACACTGTGTATCACAATTCCTCTGTAATCTTCATAGGCAAGTGTCTGTTACTTTTCTTATTTCTCTTGGGGAGAGAGGATGGTAGAGAGGTACAGAGGGTGTTTATGAAGAGCTTTCATGTAAAGGCCTTGTTAAAGATCATTTCACTGGAGATGGTTCAATGAAAGTAGTCAGTTCTGTGTTCCATCCAGTGAAATATACAGGAGAATTGAAGTGTCTGATTTTCTTGGATTCAGACACTTACTTGCATTTGTCTATGTTGCAAGGTCTGGTCTGACCTGACTGAGGAGGCCAAATCTTCCATTCCCCTTGACTGCTTTGAATAGTTTGGTATTTGGAATTGTTACTTCTAGCATTAGACATCAAGAAACTTGCACAGGGCAATAGGTACAATAAAGGCTGTCTTAGTGCTCCCTTATTAACATTGACCCACTGATTTTCTGGGCCAAACTGTGTGACTCTTCAAAGATTGCTATTTCCACTATGTAAACCACAGTGGGTAATAATGCAACATGTTAATAATTAGTTATTAGCCAGCCCAGTTGTATAAAATGCACTGAACTCAAGCTGCATGACTGGTGGGAATACCTAAAATGAAGTCAGACTGTTCTACTATATGTAAAAGTTCAAAGCAGTCAAAAGGAAGAAACGAGGTCTGTAATAAGTTATCCTAAAAAATGAGTGGAAAAAATAGCAGGAGAAATTCATGGTAGATTTTCTTGTGGTCATACAGATAGCTTGTACCTTTTTATTTTGATGTTGCTTTTTAATCACAGAGCATGTGGGACGCTGGTTCTAAAGTTAACTTTTTGAGGTTAGATTATGTGAGGCTAAGTAATCTTTGATCAACTTTATGGTTTATTATATCTGCCCCTGGCCTGACTCTCAGCTGTTGTCTTGAATGTGTGGCTGTGTCATGGCTGGGTGTGGGGAATAGCATTTCAACTGGATATCCAAGAAAACACACACATTCAATATGTGTAATTTTGAACTGTACACACTCATAGTATAAATGACTTCAGTGGAATTATTCTTGTTTTTGATAACTAGTATTTGGATTACAAATTCTATATGTATTTTTTAGCCAGGAAAGTTCAGCTGAGATACAATATCTGGTTTTCTGTAAGGATCTAGGTATTGCACAGTTCTATTGCGTGTCTGTCTGAGATCTAAGAAGGTGGTTTATGATTTGACTAAAGTCATAACCCAGCGACCGGATTATAATCCCAGTTCTAGATTTCTAAATGATACGCTGCCGTTGAAATATATATGCTTATTCTGCAAGTGAAACTGGGTGAAGCAGAAAAGAGTATTTAATAAAGCAGAAGATTATCATTTGGTTACCCAATCTAATTCCACTCATTTATTGTATCCAATCAGTTAGATTCTTTTTTAAAGGATACTAAAGCAGATCTAGTGTGACACAGCAGATTACTGCAGAATCAGCTCTATGATTTTCTATGGGAGAAGAAGGTAATTGAAGAGACAATCCTGCTCATTAGTTCATCCAAATGAAAGGCCATTGGGATAAAATCAGAGATAAAACCAGGGCTGGGTTAAGACAATCCAGGATCCTAGGCACACCACAACATGAAGCTCCCTTTGACTGTTCCCCCATTTGGAGGGTCAATGGCAGGGAACTCTCCTTTCAGTTTCCCTGGAAAGGTAGGAGTGGCAGTAGTGGGCAGTTGGGGCAGGGATGTCAGCTCTCAGTACTTATCTCAGCAGCCAAGGCATATCTGCTTGGATGAATGTCTTCACAACACTCTTTCCTTCCTGCCACACACAGTCTCTACGAGGCTGGTATTGACAGCTCTTCCACCCTGAACCACACCCAGACACAGTGGATTTTAGAGTTAACATCCCATAGAGAGGCACAGGGCAGTTTACTCTCCTCAAAGCTATTACTTCAGGCTGCGTGCAGGTTTTATATAATGCAAGCTTGGATTTGGATGTAATCATATGACTGCAGGACTGGGGCCCTAGACATGGACGTACCTATTCCTTAGTCAGGCACTGGATGGACCTGCCTTATAAAATTCAGATCCAGATCCCCACTGTTTCACTCGTTCTGATCTGGAACAGTGTGTAGAGATAGCTCCCAACTCAATCTGCACAGGTTCTGGTGGGTCAGAATTTGCTCCCTTCCTAGGATTTAGGAACTCAAAATAAAATCCAGCTCTAGATCTTCCCTTTAGTTTGACTGCTCTGAGTTCTTCTTCAAAGTTTGCTCGACTCACACATGAAGTCCCCTCCAAAGAGCCTATTCCATATAACAGAGTCCCTTCTACAGCAGTAAGAGAACAAAATATGCTTAACGTTTTCCCTGCAAAATGATCATCTTTGAACAAGTTTGGGATTTTCGGTCAAATACTTGCCAGACTGTTACAGACAGGTTGACGTTGACCAAAGGTGAGATGTTCAATGTTCTTTGTAAAATGAAGTAGTCATATCTGTTCAGATCCTGATACACTGGTGTCTCTCTTCCTAAAAAACATCAAAACTATCCATAGTTGCTAGAGAAGGTCTTGAATGAGTCCTGGAGAATGAATATTCTAATTACAAGGCAATCTCTCCAGATTGATTGAAATGTCCACTGATGGGGAATTTTTTGCACTGCTGTCAGAGTAAAATAGGAATTTCTGACCCAGGAACCATCTTGTCTAATATCCTGTCTCTGATAATGGCCAGAAACAGATGCTTCAGAGGAAGATGTAAGAATCCTGCAATAGGCAGATGTGTGGTAATCTGCTCCACATAACCTGGTCTCTGATAGAGACTAGTTTAAGTGCCAAAACATGAGGTTTTAATATCCTTTCCAAAATGTTTTTCATTAATTGTGATAATTCTGGAGTTTTTTTACTTTTGTATTTGTCGAGTCTGTTTTTGAATTTGGCTAAGTTCTTGGCCTTGATGATTTCCTGTGGTGATAAGTTCTGCAGTCTCATTATGCATTGTGTGAAAAAATATTTCCTTTTATTAATTTTGTTTTTTTCCACCTTTTAATGTCATTGAATGTCCCTTGTTCTTATGTTATGAAACAGGAAGAACAGAAGCTCCTAGTCTGCCTTCTCTAGACCTTTATATACTTTTATGATGCCCCCTCTTAGTCATCTCCTTTGTAAGATAAACAATCCCAGTCTATTCAGTATTATTCATATGAGTTTTTCCATACCCTTGATCATTCTCATTGCCTGTTTCTGAGCCCTTTCTAGTTCTTGTGCCTACGGTGCATTTGCCCTATATCTAAATAGGACTTCAGTCAAACTGGCACCTCTCATGAGCTCTAGACAGGCACATCTTTGGTATGTTTATAAAACAATCAAAACTCTACGGAGTGGGTGATCTAACAAGCCATTATCAAACCAACATGGTTGGATGTTGATGTAGTACAGTGATGCTCACAAAACAATGCTCTTGAGAAGATATACTATGGTTGGGAAAATGGACTTACTCAGCCAATCAGAGGCCACTTCAAACTTTTAGTAAGTGCTGTTTCAAATCATGTAATTCTGTAAGTACAATTGATTCATTCAGATGAAGTATTTATCATTGGTGCATCTATCAATTAATCAATGTCCTTTGTCTGTCTGGCTGACACTTATTTAATTCGGTATAATGTATGACACAAGGAAAATGCTTTTTATTTTCAGAAGTGAAATGATTGATTGGTTACTATCTTTCATATCTTGTCTGTTACAATTCAAATTTTTCTACACTCATCAAGTTTACTAATAATGATTAAAGATTGTCTTAGATTAATCTTTGGTGCTGTCAAAAATATAAGCTGCCAGCAATGTATATTAGGAAAGGATTCAATCTTATCTATCAGTGATCTACCTTTGCAAGTTATCTCTAAGTTGGACATAAGGAGACGTGTATAGTAAACCAGATTTATTGAGTACATTTGGAATCTGAGTTGCTGACTAGTAGAGGTGAGTTAACCTAATACAATATATTTTTTAAACAAGTAATTATAGGGCTATGGAATGGTGTTTAATGCTCAATAAAAAATTGGCAATACGCTTAAAATGACATTGATTTAATTTCAACAAGCTATTACATTTTAATGTAATAACAATTTCAAATTAAAACTTACAGTATATTTGCAATAAAAACAGAGTTCTGAAAACTACACTAGCTGGATACATACTTTTTTGGGAGGTGGGGTGGAGGGAGATTTCTAGTGTTCTTTAAACCTAAAGATGTGAAAAACAAAACTAACGCTATTGAGCAAGGAAACTTTAAAGTCCATTTAAAAAACTAAATAAAAAATATGTGCACCACTTAAAACCATTGGGAGAGGTAGCAAGACCTAATAGATACAGCATTAGGTAGGATTCAGGAGACGTGTGCTCTATTCCTGGCTTGCCACTGGCCTTCTAGGTGCTCTCTTGGGCAAGTTACTGCCACTCTGTGCATCTGTTTCCCTACCTGTAAAATGGGGATAATGATATCTCATATTTTTAAAGCACTTTGAGATCTATGGCTGAAAAGCGCTTTATAAGAGGTATATATTGTTATTTTTCAGTGTCTTTAGTTTTTACGACTTGGGTACCTTTAGCATAGCATCTCACCTGGAAGGATTAGTTAAGGTTTCACCAACTGGTATAAGGTAATTATTTTATTCTACCCAGTAAACATATGCAGTACATTGTGTGGTCCTACTATGGTACTGATAGTCCCCTCTGTTCTGTTGCCATTTTATAATAAATAATATAAATTGCAAAATGTTCTTGCAGTGATTAACACTTCTAGTTAAGTAGTTTAAAAGTAAAAAAAAAAAAAAAAAAAAAAAAAAAAAGTGGCTTTTTGTTCTAATGTAAAAAAAAATCTGTTTTTAAATTAGTCTCATATTTTATGCCATATGGTATATTTTATAGGCAAACTTAAACAAGTATTTCAAAATAATATATTTTAATCAACAACATATTTTATTCACTAGATAATCTTTGCTAATTGTTTCATGGATAGAGGAATAATGAACTAACACATCAGTTCTGTAAATGGTTAATATTTTTTCTAAAGTAGCAAAATTCTGTGCTTGACTATAATAAAAACTAACCCTATAGACTATAAAATCGGGATTGTTTATATAAAGTGATCTGGGCTAGATGACTACTTCTTTTTTGTATTTCTTTCAAGTTCATACTCAAATTATTCCATAATTCTTGAATTTTGCATTTTAATAACTATGGCTGTTGTACAGAATGAGATGCTAGGGCCCTGCATAGAGATATGGATCTATTCTGTTGACTCACCCTGTCTACCAAGCAGGTATGTCCTACATAGCTTCAGTTCAGGATTCTAAAAGAGTTCCATCTGTCTCTGGTAGACAAACTCTTTTCATTCAGAATTTCATTCAGGTCTACTAATAGCAATTCATTGGACCCTATTAACCCTTTTCCACAGATTCATAGAAGGGCTGGAAGGACCTTGTGAAATCATCTAGTACAACTTCCTACACTGAGGCAGGATCAAGTATACCAAGGCCATCACTGACAGGTGTTTGTCCAACCTGTTCTCAAAAATGTCCAGCGATGTCAAAAATGTCCAGAGCTTAACTACTCTTATTGCTATAAGATTTTTTTTCTAATATCTAACCTAAATCTCCCTTGTTGCAAATTAAGCCCATTACTTCTCATCCTACCTTCAGTGGACATGGAGAATAGTTGATCACCATCCTCTTGATAGCAGCCCTTAATGTATTTGAAAAATTCTACTTATTTCTTTTCTCAAGACTAAACATACTCATTTTAAAATCTTTCCTCACAGGTCAGGTTTCTAAACTTTGATCATTTTTGTTGCTCTTCCCCTGAACTTTCTCCAGTCTGTCCACATCTTTCTTAAAATGTGGCACCCAGAACTGGACACTGTTCTCCAGCTGAGGCCTCCCTAGTGCTGAGTAAAGCAGGACAATTATCTCCTGTGTCTTACATACAACATGCTAGTTTAAACACCCTAGAATATTAGTCTTTTTTTTTTTTTTTTTTTTTTTTTTTTGCAACTCTTTCATATTGTTGACTCACATTCATTTGTGATCCACTATAACTCTCAGATCCTTTTCAGTAGTGCTACTTCCTAGCCAGTTATTCCCCATTTTGTATTTGATTTTTCCAGGCCAGTTATTCCCCATTATGCATTTGATTTTTTCTAAGTGTAGTACTTTGCACTTACCTTTTATTTAATTTCATCTTGATTTCAGTCCAGTTCTCTAGTTTGTCAAGGTCATTTGAATTAAAATCTGTCTTCCAAAGTGCTAGCAACCCTTCCCAGTTTGGTGTCATCCACAAGTTTTGTAAGCATATTTTCCACTCCATTATCCAAGTCATTAATGAAAATATTGAATAGTATCAGAGCCAGGGAAGAGCCCTGCTGGACCCAACTAGGTACATCATTTGACAGTAAACCATCGATGAGTGCTTTTTGAGTATGGTCTTTCAACCAGTTGTGCACCCACCTACAGTAACTATATCTAGACTGTATTTCTTTAGTTTGTTTATGGGAATGTCAAGTGGTATTGTGTCAAACTTTAATAGTATCAAGATATATCATGTCTATTGCTTCCTTCCCCCCCCCCCCCCAATCCACTAGGTCAGTAACAGTCAGAGGGAAATTAAATTGCTTTGGTATGATTTGTTCTTGACAAATCCATGTTGCCTATTCCTTAGAACTCTGTCATCCTCTAGGTGCTTACAAACTGATAATTTCATAATTTGTTCTGGTATCTTTCCAGATATCAAAGTTAGGCTGACTAATCTATAATTCCCTGGATCCTCCTTGTTCCCCTTTTTAAAGGTAGGTACTATGTTTGGCCTTCTCCAATCTCCTGGGACCTCACCTGTCCTGCATAAGTTCTCAAAGAGAATTACTAATGGTTCCAAGAGGATTTCAACTAGTTCTTTACATACCCTAGGATAAATTTCATCTGGTCCTGCTGATTTGAATACATTTAGTTTATCTAAATAATCTGTTCTTTCCTTATTTTGTCTTGCATTCATTCCCCCTTATTGTTGATATGAATTGTATTTGGTGACAGCTTATCTTTTTAATGAAGACTGAAGCAAAATAGGTATTACGTTACCTCTGTTATGGAACAGGACAACACTCACAACAGAACTCAAGTTCAGCTGCGGCAGCATCAGAGTTTATTTTGAGAACACATCTCTTAGTTGGTAAGGAGCCAGGCAGCAGTGACATTGAGCAGATGCTGACTGGCACTCACTAAGTTCTCATCACCAGCATGGGTGGCCTCTGTTGGGCAGTGATGGTAAACTATACTAATTCAGTTACAAGCTCTGCACAGGCTATATGAGTTCCTTACAGCCTCAGCCTTTTTGACATCATCTGTTGTTAGTTCTCCTTCGCCACTAAGTACTGGATCAACACTTTCCTTCAACTTTCTTTTGCTCCTGATATATTTAGAAAACCTCTTGTTGTCTTTTATGTTCCTTGCTAAGTATAATTCATTTTGTGCCTTTGTCTTTCTGATTTTGTCATTACATGCTTGTGCTGTTCTTTTGTACTCATCCTTAGCAATTTGACCATGTTTCCACTTTTTGTAGGATTCCTTTTTTATTTACAGATCATTAAAGAACTTCTAATGGAGCCATATTGACTTCTTACTAGTCTTCCTATTCTATGAGAAATCTCTGTGATATTTTCAACTTTCTTCATGATAGCTGGCTTCAGCCTTATGCCACTGGCTATGAGTTGTATGCATTTTGGTACATTATGTAAAGGTGTGAAGAGTTTACTGTAGCTTACAAAGCAATCTGTTTTAAGAGGGTTCACCAGCTGAGTAGTAAAGGACTGGACTATACCATTGCAGGTGCGTGGTATGCATACATTAGGTATAAATCTAATCTCAGATACTATTATTATCATTGTTGTTGTTAAAGAGAAAAGTTATAGTAAGTTTTCCAGGCCCGACTGTAACAGCAATAGGAGGAAAAGACTGAAGGTGCAGACTTAGATGGGCTTTGATAGTAGGTAGAGAAAGGGACAAAGAAATAAAGAGGATAAGTCTATGAAGAATTTAACCAATTAGAGAGGAGGAGTTTCACAGCAGGAGTTGCTGCCTTGGAATAGAGTGGAACAAAACACAGGCTGCCAAATGATTGAATAATTGAACTTTCAACTCAGAATCCTCAATGATATTGCCTGTATTTTGGGTTTAACTAAAGTTCTTGCCTTTTGAAGCTCAGGTCATGTGCTGCTATCAGTTTTTATCTAGAGCTCTTACAGGTTTATTGCTGAGTCAGGCTAATGAAATATACACAGATTAATGGGTACAAAGGTGATTTTTGTTTCGGTTTTGTTTCTTATAGGAAGGTTTTGAAGTACCAACATGTTTGATGAAAGGAGCTGCAAATTGAGACCCAGTTGTGACAAATTAACAAAATACACCTCATTGATTAAAAAACAATCTTTCTTTGCATTGATTGCAAGATCAAAAAGCAACCCACAGATGTTTAACAGTTTAAATGATTTATGGATAGAAGACAGATGAGCAAGGCTCAATCTTAAATTTTCATCAGCCTCATTTTTGTTGGCTTAAAAGGCAGTTCTTCATTAAGAGATTTTAAAAAGGAGAGATTCACAGCATGTGTGTCTTCTGTCATGTTACACAAGGAACTAATCCTGATTGTGCTGCTCAGCCTGCTGCTATGATCAACCTGTACGTTTTTCTGACTTTGTTCCTTGATTTGCTATTGTAGTCATCTTCATAGGCTTCTTTCTCTCTTTTTTAATTTTGTTGCTAGCATTTCTTATTCATTAGAATTTTAGAAATGTATTTAATTTTGGTGTAAAGGGGATGATGCACAACTTCATCACAAACTAATTATGCCACTAATATCCTCACACTAAATAAAACAGAGGGGAGTGTAATTGGAAATTCTTGACTTGACATTTACAGCTTTGAGGAAAACAGATGTTCACTTGAAGATCTTGGAAGAAAAAATCACACCCATAACTCAGCAATTGCCACTGGCCAATAAGATTTGGCCAAGTCTCATAACATGTTACAGGCCAAAATTTACCACTGATGGAAGATTAGTAAATCCATTATATTCAATGGAGTCGTCTTAGACAGTAATTCATTTGGCTCATTGTATCTATTTTCCATCCCTTCTGTTTGTTCCTGATAACTAGAAATGAAAGATCCTTTCGCACTTTTCAAAAAGAAAATGGAAGAACCCATTATTCCACCCAATGTGTGCTCTTAGGTGTTGTAACAGAATGATGACAGTAAAGCCAGTTGTGCCTGAGCTCCCTCACCATCTTGGAGAAGGTACTAAACACGTTGCAGGATCAGTCCCTAATGCCTAGGCTGCTTGAGCTATTACTAATGCATGCTCCCAGTACCTAACTCATTGCTTTGTAAAGTGCTTTAAGATATTCTAAGTATAAAATGCTGTGGGGGCGGGCAGGCGGAGGAAGAAAACCCTTCTATTTTCAATCTGTCTAAACAATGGAAAAAGACTTCCTTTACTACATTTCTAAGTGCTAACAGAATGATAACTACTGTTCTCAGTTACACCCATATAAATCTGACTTCAGTGGAGTTACTCCACAGTTACACTTGTCAATTTGTCTTGGTCCTGAACGAGTAGCATATAAAACTCTAGAGAACAAAATTCAGAAAGAAATTGTAATTGACTCAATGCTGAGGCTTTGATATCTTACCTTTTTAAAAATTGCTTTCATTCACGTTTTCCTGTTTAAATATGAGCTTTTGTGAAATACTGATAGTTTAATTTAAAAGAAGAAAGGCAAATAATTTTTAAAGCAAAAAGGAGCACCTCGATATTTCTGAATATGGGGTGGGTGGGTGTGTGTGTGTGTGTGTGTGTGTGTGTGTGTGTGTGTGTGTAAAGCAATGCTATTAGAGGAATTGGTATGGAAAAGGTGCTTGGGAAGAACACCTCTAAAGGGGAATGGATCGTGAAGAAAGATAAGGCTAAAACTGAGCCACATTCAGGAGCATCAAAATAAGTAACAAACTTTTTTATAAAGCTGGTACAAGTCGAGAGAGAGACTGCTACATAAAAGAGAGGCAGGGGAAGTTCAGAATGTGAACCATTCAGGATTTGATAAAAACTGCTGCTTCAAGAGGAAGATAGAGGTAAATTTCAGCAAATAAAATTATGCTGCAATCATCAAAAGACTAAGGATTTGGGTAGAGGGCCCTTATTAGTACAGAAGAGGGAGAAAGTGAGAGATTATGACAGGGAATTGGGAAGTGATCAAAGACAGAAATGATAAAACAAGAACCAACACAGACCAAAACATTTAAAGAAAACAAACCAACCTGAGAGATGAATGAATTACAGGCAAAGAACTAGACGCAAAACAGTTTGGAAGGCCACCATTTAATAACTGCTGGTTAAAACTACATAAGTTTGACGCCTTTAGATACAAACGACTTAAGAAGAGGCAGTGATTGGCAAAGTTTTGGAAATGAAGATACAGTGTACTGAGGACCAGGCAAGATCATATGCAGTACAAAACATTTAAGTGGAGTTAAGTGCTCTTCACCATTCCACTTATGCCAGTTCAGTGTCAGGTTGTTTTCAGAATATATCAGATTGATGGTACTCACTCCAGAGCCTATATAGAACACCTTCTTTCCAAACAAACACACACATCCATCTTTCTAGTTTTCTGTAAATCAGTCTGGTTATAAAGGGAGTGATCACTCACTGTGTTGTTTGGGTAGATGAGTTTTATTTAAAGACAAAATAATGGGATCTTCCATCATTAAGAGACATCTTTTGGAAGTTTATCTACAGCAGCCATGGAACAAAAAGACACATCGTTTCTCAGGCTGTACTTGCCCTCATTATTTGTTCTCTATGTTGATGGCATGTCCTGTTTTTTATCAAAGTAAAAAGGGTCCATTTATTTATTTTTAGCATAAATCTCATCAAAGGTCAAACCTCTTCTGCTAGGAAGTAGAGAGAAAATAGTTCTCTCTAGTGCAACCCCTTCTGTCTTGTCAATGAATCATAAAGACATTTTTTCCACAGGTATTTGAAGTATATTAATATCAAGGCCAAGTTCAGACATGGAGCACAGGGGAGTTGAAAATCTATGCAAAATATATGTTCAGACACAATTCCCGCTCAGAGTCTTTACTCCTCCTGAGAGTCTTTGGAATCCATCAGTGTCCTTAGAGGAAGGCAAGGGCCTTCCTGCCCCCATTCCTCCAGATGTGTCTTCTGTTTATGGCCCCTTGCTTAGAGAGCGTGTTACTTCTAAAAGCAATCTGTGATGCTGCTTCTGTGTCTGTTCTTCTGACGTGTGTGGGTAGTTTTCATTGAAGAATGCATCCATTGCTTAAATTTAGGCTTCGTCAAACTCAGTTTTTATTTTTTTTTTAAATAATTTTAACAGACAATATTGATGCTTATTTTTAAGCATTTTTATTTTTATAGTTGAAGGAAATTAGTGGGGGGATAATTCAAGTGACATTTGATGTTGAGATTCAAAAAGGTAAGCTTTATAACTTCAAAAACACACAATGTCAACACTGCATATCAAAATATACAAAGTAAATATCCTTAAATCAAACTCTACTAGATTCTCAAGCAGCATTTGTCTTTCTTTGAGCACGTTTATCATTTTGTGTGTGCGCCGTGAAATTGATGTTCACCAACATTTACATCTAGTCCTTGCAAGCCTATTTATATTATTTTTTGCAAGGTTAAGCATTTATTGGGATTGGGCTCAGAAACTGAAATGAATCAACAGGTAAAACTTGTTGTAAATACGATTTAGTTACTGGAAACATAAATGTACTCTTGAATGGTGGATTCGTTTGAATGGCCTCCTCTCCTCCAAAAACCAAATGTATGCTTGCAGCACCAACTATTTGTTTGGTGAACCCTTTAAGGTGCTGGCTTTGATGTTTAGTGAGAACTATTACTGGTAGCAACTCTTACTACTTTTTCGGAAGGGGAGGTGTCCAGTCACACAGGCTGTCAGCTTTGAAGACAAAGAGGAAGCCTTGTCTAGATGCACTAAGTTGCTACTGAATCAATGCCCTTCTTCTGGTTGTAGCTATTGTTGTATTTTGAAAGCTACCTTAAAAGAATGTTGCACCCATTTGAGTCAGTACAGATTTTGCTTCATATGTACAAAAGGTCAACTGTATTAAAATTTAAATAATCGTATAGAAAATAAACCTTTATTGAAGATTGATGTTCCTAGACAGATGAGTATTCCAGAAAAGCATTGAAGTTAACATGTTAGAGTAGGGGATCTTGGAGTTAGGATATCCAGAGTTCCATATAAAGCTATGGCACTGATTGACTGTTTGGCCTGGGTTAAGTCACTTAACATCTCCCTTTATTTTATCTATCCGTAAACTGCTATAATTAGATGCCTGGCAAGGTTTTGTGAGGCTTCATCGATTAATGTTGGTAAAGACCTTTGAGATCTTTGGAGGTGTTTCATGTTGTAGGGGCTTGTTTCTGCACCATGGAAGTCAATACTAATTCTGCCATTGATTTCATTGTGGGCATGTTCAGTCCCTAACTGATCGTGATGCCACGGTATGAAGTCCAGTGAAAGTGAATGGAAATTGGTTTCCATCCCACTACATCAATGCTGCCTTTAGTGGTCAGAAGGTTGAACGCTGTAATTTAAACATTTAATAGTTTATTCAAGTTCTTCTGAGTGATAAGTTTGTCTTGAAGCAGAATGGAAATTATTTGCAAGTTTAAATTTCAGTCATATTATCTGATGGCCAGTAGAAGAAAGCTCCAAAAATCTGATTGTAATTCAACATGTCCTTTTTTATAAAAAACAATATGGACTTCCTGAATGTGACAGATTTATCAGTATGGGAGCTTTCGGAGCATGGTACTGTGCAAAATGGGTACAATGATCATCCAGTTCCAAAGGGTACATCGTTGTAGTGAATTTAGATGTAATTACTGTCCCCCCCATTTCAGGAAAGAAAATTAGCTCTTCCAAAGAAACTGAGTGGGGAAAAAAAGTAATTAGCAATTGTCACATTTAATTTATTGATGGCAGATTTGTGGCAGAAGAGTAACAACCAGCTAGTGGACTACAGGGTATTTATTAATTCCCTTTTCATATTTAAGACTTCACAATCTTAGTTCGCAACTTTCACAGATTGTCTTTCAGAATGTTGAAAATACACTAATAAATGTCTATTTTTTTCAGAACCAGATGTCTTTAAGAGCTCATACAGTGTTGACTGAGTCTGTCAGTAACAAGACACTGGACAAATAACTGCATGAGTGACCTCTAAAGCCTCTCCTAATCTTTTTCAATCTAGTTTAGTTCAGTTCAGTTTACTGTTATTACACATGTTTATGTGTGGCGTCCATCACTGCAGGGATTGTGTTTTGGAGAGAGCTTTATATCAGAATATTTTCCTAATGTGATTTATTATCCCATTGACTTGAAACTATGATTTTGTTAATGAATATTCCATTTTTATAGCTTCCCTTTTCCCTCTGAGGTTGAATTGAGGTTGCAGTGATATAATGAAATTATTTTGTTACCATCAGTGACATAGAAATTGACTAGCTACTTTTTTGGAATGTTCTTTAATAAGGTACTTTTAGTCTCCAGCCATAGCAGCCTTGGATTTGGTCATTATTTGAAAGAAATTTGTGATGGCATGTGTAGACAGTCAGGAAAGAGTTAATAAATGGTCCCATTACCTCTCCAGCTGTCACGGAGGGCCTTATTAGTAGCTCCTGGCACAAAAGGCTGCAACTCAGACAGAGGCGTTTCTGCCAGTGAGGCTGAGTGTGGCCTTGAGGAAGTGCCTCAATAGCCAGGTAAGAAGAAGCTGCATGAGGAGAGAGAACTCCAAAGTAGAGAATGGGCCTGAGTCCCCATTTCCCTTCCCTGCCCCACACACTTAGTAAGAGGGGAAAGACAAGCCTGAGGACTAAAAGTGACAGACTGATGTCTCTTGGATAGGAACTGAAGGGATGGCCTACAGGCTACTAGACTTTGGGTTTTTTCTGTTTGGACTTTTGTTACCCTGAAAGGTGGCCTGCCCAGATGGTCAGGCCATAGAAGCTGCAGTCTGTACAGCACCAGATGACAGAAAGCAAGGGTTGCTACAGCAGAAGAACCCCTGCAATGCCACACCCTGATGTGAGCGGGGTGGAGAGTTTGCCCTGTGGCAGAACTTCTCCAAAGAAAACTCGGATACTGTAGGAAGTAGTATTCAGTAGGTGACACTTTTTTGACCCAATGCATCAGTTTTGTGCTTTTGAGATATCTAATGAGAGATTGAACATGACACTTTCTGCAAGGTTCTAATGTGTTCCAATTTCGGTATCTAGATTCTGCTTACAGTACCTATACCCAATAAACTCCAGGAGGGATTGAAACTCCGTATCATACACTGTTGTGCAGTATTTCTGCATTCGGATCTCCCAAGCTATATAGGGTTAAGGGAAAGGGTTAGTGTCCTAGAGGAGTGCCTCCAAACCCTCTTCCCTGAGGAATGTTCCCAGGAAAACATATCTCCTTGCCAAAAGTATTACTGCAGGAGGTGTGACCAATTCCAAAGTGTCAATTCAGGATTATAATTCCAGGGCAAAATGTAGTAGATGAAGCCCAGCTATGTGGAAGTACAGAAAACTGTTATTTAAAAGCACATGTCTGGAACAAGTGAAAAAAGAATAGGGGGGAAAAGTGAAGGAAAATGCTTTTTGTACAAGTTCCTCCACATCTGTTTGATCCAATTTTAATTTTTCTCTGTTTCTCTTCCCTGCTTCCCATTAAGTTTATTTAATTTAATCTTTGATTGAATTTCTCAATCTACTGCAGAGACAGTTGCAAAGTAAAATAGCCTGCATGGAGGAAATTTGTATGGTGTATTAAATCTTTCACAGAACCAAATACATAATCCCCTGCCGTTTCTTATACTGAATGATGTGCAGAACTTACTGGCAGGGAGCCCTGCGCAGATGGATGTCAGCACATTGGCGTACCTATTCCCTTAACTGAGTTAGCACTCTTTTATTTTGGTGATGAAAAGAATGGAGATTTTTTTCATTGGCTTGGGGGGGAAAAAGGGGGGATATAAATGCTTCCTAATGTCTGCTTTCTTCAACAACAAAAAAAAAATCTCTAAATATATAAGATGCTTTAAACCAATGTTTTGATAGTAACAACTAGGAATTCAGGTGTGTGACACCTACAGGAAGCAATAAATACATACAGAGTTTCATGCCCACTCTTTGAAAATGTACCTTTTCAATAAATATTTGCGTATTGCTGTTTGAATAGGTCATATTGTAAATGACATTACCGTGTAAAAGTGTCCATGCCTTCTGTTGTACAGCTGTGTGTGTATTTGTGCATGTGTTAATATCAAGAAACATTTGTTTCTTTATATTAATTGGAAAGAAGTTTGTATATAATATGATGCCAGATGTGCAGTCCCAACACAAATCACTCCAGAAAAAAAATCAGGCATGATTATGTGAGGAAATAATGAAGCTAAAAGTTTGTGAGAGTAATTTGTCAAGTAAATGAATCTCAACCTGAACTGTATGAGCATGGAGTGATACTTTATCTGTCACAGAAACCTGTTACCTAGTGGGAAGGATAACTCCTTGCTTTCTTTTATTCTTTCGTAGTCACATTCACCCATCTTAAATATATAGTAAGACTTTTAATCCACAGTGACACGTGTGTGAAAAGGGAATAATACTTTTTCTGGATCTCAGTGGAGCAAGTATTGAAATAAACTCAAACTGGCATAGCATTACCCAAATTCTTTTTGTAACTATTAAATAGAAGGACATTTTCAAAATGTAGTAGGTTTTCTTTTTAATTATGAAATATTACTCATTATTAGAAGTTTAAAACCCTATTTAAATTCTTCCATTTGCATTTTTATTTTCAAATTAAGTTTATCTGTGAGTACTGAAATGCCGACACTAAGTTTTACTTTGAGGAAAAACAGCAAAACTCGTATTTACATGAGAAATAGCATGTAGTTGTCATTTTAGAATACAATATTGTATTATAACTACAATACAATATTATAATTGTAGATTTTATAATAATGCGCAAGAGGGCAAAGTTAAGGAGGCACATTCAGCCTTCAGTATTTCTCTATGTCAATATGTTTAAGGCCTCATTTCTGCAAACTTTTACACATGGGAGTAGACCCAAACTCCTGTGTGTAATGTGTAAGAGTTTGCCAGATCCGGGCCTTAAAACACTCATGCACATGCTTAACCTTACATTTGCTTCAATGGGACATTAGATGGGTGCAGCTGTCCATCCACATGCTGTGAAGTGCAAGATTGGGGCCTCCATTGGTAACATGAATGTAACACAAATATATAGGTTAAAAACTTGTATTTTCCTATTAAAGTATGTGAATAAATAAATCCAGAATTATCAGGTTAGAGGACACTTAATAAAAAAAGTATCTTCTGGACAGTTTTCAACCCTGTCAGGCCATGGGAAGTTCATAAACTGACTCCAGGCCAGATGGGCTTGTCCACAATGTAGAAATTCCTGAAATAACTTATTAGCTTTATGTGTAGCTGTTAGCCATGATGCTAGCTAGCTACAATTTACTAAATTATATGGCAGTTCCTAGGGTTAATACAAGTTATTACTGAAAACATATGCACTTGAATTGTTAAACCCCCATAACATTTGCCTGTTTTTTGCTTGTTTTTTTGCAAACAAGAAATGTGCTTAGTCCTCAGTGGCCTCACTTTTACTAAGAAATTGAATCCAGTTTAAACTCTTGCTTTTAACAACCAAGTAAGCTGACACCATGCAAGACTATTCAGTGCAGATCAGGGCAGTTTCTTTTCAGCATTGTGCCAGCTAGTCATGAGTAAAAATTATTGGGACTAGGATTTACTCATGATTAGCTGACATAATGCTGAACAAGGCACGTGACAGTCTGTACTAACCAGTCAGTCATGGTCAGCTGCTTGTCACTTTACTCGATTGTTAAAAAGTGAGTTGAACCAGTATTAAATTTTCTAGTGAAGATAAACCCACTGAGTTCCTGCCATGACATTCCCATTTGTAGAGTTTGGTAGCTTGGTAACTTTTTAATTAAATGAGAGCAAAACATTAATTTAAATTACACTAAAAATGGGGAAAAGTATATTTTATTTTCACTGTTTCATGACTGAGACATTTCTGAAGTGTGCTTACTATAACTATAAAAACAAGACAAAATCACCTCTCTGCTGAAACCAAGGCTGGAGAATTTCAGCCCAACAGGTTGTATAAAGGGTAGTTGTAGCCATGTTGGCCCGAGTATATTAGAGAGCTAAGGGGGCAGGGGTGAGGTAATAACATCAGACCAACTTTGTTGGTGAGACAGACAAGATTTTTGGAGCTCTGAGTCACTTGAAATCTTCTCTCTCTCTCTCACCAATAGAAGTCGGTCCAATAAAAGATGTTATCTCATCCACCATGACTCTCCAGTGCCAAAGGTGACATTTTAGGAAATTTTTGAGCAACCGAAAGAAAGGGATTATAATAAGATTTGTGATGTAACCTAAACTATAGAGAGGAAGCGTGGTCCAGTGGTTAAGGCACTAGTCTAGAATTCAATTTCCTGTTCTGCGACAGACTTACTCTTTGACTTTGGGCAAGTCACTTTGCCTCCTTGTGCCACAGTTCCTGATCTATAAAATGGGGATAGTACTTCCCTACCTCACAAGTCATGTTGTCTGAATAAAAACATGTGAGATGTTCAGGATCTACTAAGGTACTCATATGAGGGTCATATAAGTGCCTTAGATAGACCTGTAGCAGATTTAAATATGGGGGCAGGAACTGTCATTTAATATATGGTTGTACAGCACATAGCACAACAGGTCTCTTGCCTGCTGTTACATCATTGTAAGTGTGTAATAATAATAATAATTAAGCACCCATGATAACACATACTTTCCAAACCATTACTAACTTCAGTGCCAGCAAGCATAATTTCACAAATCAATGACAATTAGAGTTGCTGACTTTCCATTAAAAGAAGGGGGATATTATTTAATATGCATCAAGGTTGAAGCGGACAAAGTTGGCTTAAAAATAGAAAATTTCAAATCTGCCAACCACTCTTCCTGGAAGTCAGAATCTAGGCATAACATCAACATGTTAATTAAGCTGCTTGGGTACAGATTTCATTTAGTTTTGATAAAAAGTTATTTCCTGTCAGTAATTAGCTGTTCTATGTTCTTCTGGTTGTTGTTCAATAGCAGGCCAGATCCGGACTGGCCCTAATGCAGTCACTAAAGGAAAGTAAGGCAGAGTAAGGCACTCACACAACAGCTCCTTTGGAACTGGGTGTGGTAATAGGGGGAGAGCAGGCTATGTGACTGCTACTTGTAAGCTGCTGCTCAGTAGCAGCCCTTGTCTAGCTTTATGGGCATACATAGGACATCTACATTTGCATTCACACTTGTATCGTTACAGATACTTTCTACTGTAGCTGTTCAGTATGTAACTTCATATGGTCATTTCTCAAGTCAAAATCAATCTTTCAAACAAAGCAAAACTTGCCCAGGCTAAGTTTCAAACCTCAGCTGCTGTTGCTGCAGCTCAGTTTAAAATCAAGTGGTGTTAGCATTTTCCCCAAATGATGAGAAAACTATCCAGTCTTTTTTTTTTTTTCATTCACCCAAAACTCGGAAATAACTCAAGGGATATTTATAACCTTAAACAGGGAAGAAAAACATTGCCCTTTGGTGGATTTCAGCCAAGAAAGAAAATGTTTCAGAAAGTTATGATTGTGTGAAATGAGAATATAATGGAAGCTTTATTAAACCCTTTAACTAAAATAGTCATTGCTGGAGACAGCTATAATAGATATAAATGTGTTTTAATCTTAGCTTATGTATTGTTTAAAATCAGATGGTATCATTAAGCATTTAGACACGAGACCAACTTTAAGCATCACATTAAGTTTTTAAGTTAAATACTTTAGTATTTATTGCATACTAAGTGAGCATTGAGTTGATGAACAGCTATTCTAATTCACCAATGTCATTTTTGCCATAAGAACATAAGAAAGGCCATACTGGATCAGATCAATGATCCATCTAGCCCACTATCCTCTCTTCCAACAGGGGTCAGTGCCAGGTGCTTCAGAGTGAATGAAGAGATCAGGCAATCATCGAATGATCCATTCCCTTTCTTCCACTCCCAGCTTCTGGCAGTTAGGGGCTTGGGATACCCAGAGCATGAGGTTGCATCCCTGACCTATCTTGGCTAATAGCCATTGATAGACGTATGCTCTTATCTAATTCTTCTTTTGAACCCCATTATAATTTTGACCTTCCCAATGTCCCCTGGCAACAAGTTCTACAGGTTGACTGTGTGTTGTGTGAAGATGTACTTCCTTTTGTTTGTTTAAACCTGCTGCCTATTAATTTCAGCGGGTAACCCCTGGATCTTATGTTATATAAAGGACTAAATAACATTTCCTTATTCACTTTCTCCAAACCATTCATGATTTTATAGATCTTTATCATATCCCCCTTAGTTGTCTCTTTTCCAAGCTGAAAAGCCCAGTCGTTTTATTCTCTCTCCTCATATGGAAGCTGTTCCATGTCCTTAAATCATTTTTGTTACCCTTTTCTGTACCTTTTCCCATTCTAACATATCTTTGCTGAGATGGGGTGACCAAACTGTATGCAGCATTACAAATATGGACATTCCATGGATTTATATAATGGCATGATGTTTTCTGTTTTAGCTATACCTTTCCTAATGGTTCTTAACGTTTTGTTCGCTCTTTTGACTGCTGATGCACATTGAGTGGATGTTTTCAAAGAATAATCCGCAATGATGCCAAGATCTTTCTTGAGTGGTAACAGCTAATTTAGGTCCCATCATTTTGTATGTATAGCTGGGATTATGTTTTCCAATGTGTATCATTTTGCATTTATCATCACTGAATGTCATCTCCCATTTTTTGTGGCCCAGTCACCCAGTTTAGAGAGATCCCTTTGTAATGCTTCACAGTCTGCTTTGGACTTAACTATTTTAAGTAATTCTGTATCAACTGCAAATTTTGTCACCTCACTGTTTATCCTTTTTCCAGATCACTTATGAATATGTTGAAAAGCATTGGTCCTAGTCCCTGGGGGACACCACTATTTACCTCTCTCCATTCTGAAAACTGATCATTTATTCCTACCTTTGGTTTCCTGCCTTCTAACCAGTTACCATGAAAGGACCTTGCCCCTTATCCCATGACTTTTGCTTCAGAGCCTTCAGGTGACAGACCTTCTCAAAGGCTTTCTGCAAGTCCAAGTACATTATATCCACTGGATCACCCTTGTCCGCATGCTTGTTGATCCCCTTAAAGAATTCTAATAAATTGGTGAGGGATGATTTCCCTTTACAAAAGCTGTGTTGACTCTTCCCCAACAAATTCTGTTCATCTATGTGTCTGATAATTCTGTTCTTTACTATAGTTTCAACTAGTTTGCCTGGTACTGAAGTAACTTATCAGCTTGTATTTGCTTCCTGTAATACTTCCTGCATACATGCAGAACGTTACAATGAGTTGCTGATCCAAGAAAACACAAAGAATCATGAGACCATAGTAATTGGAGCTCAAGGCATTAACAGGTATCAGACTAAATATTTGGACAGCAAGTTCTTCTTTAAAGATAGGAGTTGGAGGAGGATCCAGGAATGGGATAGGACAGTTTCCAGGGTGCAATTGCCTCATTAAGAGTTGTTAGTTCACGGGGATGGGTTTGGGCAAGTTTTTTTGAGAAAATGAAGTTTTTATAAGGAAAGGAATTATGGCTACAGCTGTTCAAAAAGAGAAAGAGAGCTTGAAAAGTTAAATGAATTCAGGTAAAAATCCAAATATTTTGAAACTTTCAGAGCTTACTACATTTTGAGGTTCATTCAGCATTGATTTCTGTTACCACACACAACTCTGCTGCTTATTGTTTCGCCCACAATATATGGCAATCAAGCAAAGCTTTAAATACTCTTCCCAATTACATACACTCTTTTTATAGTAACACTCCAATGAACCAATTATTACTTCACAGTTAGCTCCAGTTAGCAAAAACTGTCTACTGAATTTTCCACTTTACTGTGGGACTTACTGACCTATCTTGCTTGTGCAGTCATTCATATTTTACAATTTAGAGCCAGTTTAATCAGCTGAGGATATGTCCCTTTATGTTAAGAAATGACCCAAAAGTCAGATTCTAGCTTCCGTGTAGACTGTGGAAGCAGCTATAAAGCCAGCGTATGCAGGTACCCAATGATTTCCCCCATATGAAAACCATTCTGTGCTGTAGGACTGGCATAGCCCTTTGTCACTTCTGCTTACTCTTTCATTTGGAAAGAGAAGCTGAATGCCAGTTAAGCTGAATAAGCAGAACTTTATTAAATCTTGTGCACCGTCCTGTCCTGTCCATGTGCCTGAATTGCTTCCAACGTAGCTCCCTGTGTTCCCTGTTTTCCAGATGTTCCATCACTCCAGGGAACATGGGACCCTGTCTGCCGTTCCAGTGATAATACATCTTTCCTATTTTACAAAATTTTTATTCAAAACATTAAAAAGCAAATAATTACCACCCAGTCCCTTTGGCCAAAAGTTTCTAGCTCATAGCAGAGTTGGAGTCTCATCTTTCCAACAGACTCAGCTAGTTACATAGTCTTTGAGATAATTTGGTGACCACACCAACAGTGACCTCTGTCTCCCTGTCAACAGTGTCTGAGTTTAGCAAGCTATCCCTCTGTGCACTGTCCTCCCTCCCTGTCCCCTGTGGGGTTGGCCTCTGAATGACTCGGTCTGTGTTTCATGATATCTGTATCTCTATGGACTCTCTGGGTATTGTGTCTGCTGGCTCATAAGTGACTGCTTTTCCCTGTTGTGTAGTTACCTTGTATGGCCTGGGTGCTACTGCACCCATCACGACTTCTTTAATCCATTCCTTCTGGTGTGTCTCTAATGGCTGGATCCACATGGAAGTGCCTGTTTCCAGGGTTGGTAGGTCCTTGGCTGACCTCTCGTAATGGTGAATCATTAGCAATCCCTCGATTTGAGGGTCATCTCTACCACAAATTTACATATGAGTCCTGAGATGACTCAGGAGTCCAATCCTGGAACTGTCTGCAATATGTACAGATATTTCCTAATGGGTCAGCTGCCTGCTGGTAGAAAATTTTCTTTTTCCTTCTCTCTTTTCAGCTTTGAAGGCAAGATGCTTCTCCTCAAAGCAGGCCACTGTCTGATGGAGGCTATGGTGCCATTGAGATCGGTTAGTGGCTTGCTCCTCCCAGCTTATGACTGAGAGTCCCAACAGGCCTTCGTTAAATCAATGAAGGCCATGTACAGGTCCTGATTTTGCTCCCGAGACCGTCACCTTGTTGTGGTGAAGGGGCTTGCTTTTTCCAGTGATCCTCAGAGCTAGATGGCTGGGAGATTTGTGCTCCTGGTAGGGTTACCCAAGGCATGAGGTGTGGGGGGAGGTTCCAGACAAAACACGGTGCAACCCCCATCCCCTAAGTCCTCCGTGGTGGATTAGGTGGAAGAGATGCTTTCGGTATCTCAACGGCTGTTAAAGTGGATGAAGGCTGATGCAAGCTGGAGATCTCTAGTTGTGTCAGACCTTCCCCTGCCACTGGGCTTCAAATCTCCAGCTTGTCATGATTGTGCGTTCACTGTAGGTGCATCAGCCTCCCCACATTAAAAGAAATCACACTCAGGCTTCTACCACAGCAAATAATAATCTCCAATCCTCCAAGTCCTACAGCAACAGATTAGTGGTGATGGGCAAGGTTTAGCGAATCTGACAGCCTCTACCTATGAATCTGCACGTAGTCGGCAGTAGTTAGACGGTCATCTGGCATCTGAACTGAGACAGCTGCAATTTGGCAGCTGCTAAGGTGACTGAGCAATCCTTTTTAGGATCCCCTCTGCTCACTCCATATGGGGAGAGGGCTAGAAAAGGTGCCCCAAATCTATACTCTCACCCACTCCTGGCAGAATTAGCGCATCCAGCGGGATCACTCTTCCTGCGTTCAAAATTATAAAAAGACAGTGACTTTTCTTACAAGAATGTTTGCACCTTCTTGCATAACAAAGAAAATGTATGAAGGAGAACTGCTATCGTTTCCATGGAGCTTGCCAGATGTAACATCGAAGTCACTGCCCGGGTGAGACAAGGTGCCTGGATGAAGGTCAACTGAGAGAAGAAAGTGGAGGTTACAACTTTTTCTGGAAAAGTAAATCTGCAGAGGAGAGGCACATTTCATGATGTTGGCTTTGCAATTCAGAAGACATTTGTTAAGCAGCACGCAGAACTACTGTAGGAATCAATGAATGCCTTATGACTCGCCATTTCAATCTTAGCAACAACAAGTTTGTCGTTGTCATCAGCGCATATGCCCCAACACTTGATGCTGACAAGAATACCAAAGAACAATTCTACCCCGATTTGACTGAGTCCTGACTAATACTCCCAAGGAAGACAAGATTATTCTCCTTGGAGATTTCAATGCTAGAGTCAGGTGAGAGTCAGATCTTTGAAATGACACTTTTGGAAAAGAAGGAGTAGGGAAGGCAACTCCAACAGTATCCTCCTCCTGTGTAATGCATGGAACATGGCCTGGTTATCACAAAATACTATCTTTAAACAAAGAGAGAAGTATAATTGAATACGGTGTCTGGAATGCCATGTCTCGGCAAGTAGGCCCTCAGTTTGCCAACCACTGACTTGCTTCGTGACTGGGGCAGGGCATCAACCTCCCAAAAATCTGAGTAATAGTCAACTGTAATCAAGTACTCTTTTTCTTTTAAAGTAAGTCAGTCTGCTTCTGTCAGAGCTTATACAGAGCTCTTCTTCAGAGCTGGGAAAGGTACCTGGGAAAAGTACCTTTCCCAGATCTGAAGAAGACAAGCTGTGTGTAGCTCAAAAGCTGTTCTTTCACCAACAGAAGTTGGTCCAATAAAAGATATTGCCTCACCTATCTTGTCTCAGTCAAAAGATTGTCATTTGTATAAACCTAGGGGGCCTTTCCCATGAGGCAAATGATAGGCTTGTGTCTGATGCTCTAGACTGGGATGCAGTAAAGAAGGGTTCCATTTCCAGCTTTGCCACAAGCTTCCTCAGTGACCTTGAGTGTGTCAATCTCCCTCAGTTCCACATCTGAGGAGGGTAGAATGTTATGTACTTGGTCTGTCTTGTTCATTTAGACTGTTAGTCCTTTGGAGCAGGTGTGGTTTTGTACAATGCCCAATAAAATGGGGATCCAATCTCAATGAGCCTCTAAATGCCACTACAATACAAATCTCAATAATATTGGGGGAACAGATAAAGTCTGAGGTGCTCCAGACACTTACATCATGAAGCGTAACAAAAGCAGGAGTAAGTTCAACTAACATATTCAACTCTCACTCGAAAGTGGTTGCTCCTTTTGTGATTCGTGACTGTTGTTTGCATCTTATATGAAAACATCATGCCATGTGGTGTGGTGCACTGTATGAGACAGGAAGCACTTAACAGAAAATTCAATGTTTCATCAGTGCCTTTTACATGCAACTCCTTCTGGAGTGTCACTTTGATACAGTTCTTTTTTTTTTTTTCTTCCCCAAACTCCAGCTATACTTCAGAAGCTTGCATGCATGCTTCATTTATACATCTGTCTTTCTTTCATTGCATGTTGGTTCCTCCCAAACACAGGCAATGCTGTATTTACTGCAAGAAGTAACATAATGTTCCAAGAAGTGGTAAACTGTTAACAACAAAAAAAAATCTCATTTTGTTTTGCTACATGTACATAAATTTCAATGGAGATGGGTCAAGGTAATAGTAATGTTGTGAGTATGCTAGTCACAGGTGGTCACCAACCTAACCAATGGGACTGACTTACTTTTTGGTCAGAAATAATCAGAACTTGTTGATCTTCAGGGCCAGTCTCATCTATCAACCCAAGATCTGGGGGAGAGGAAAGTATAATAAGAGCTGGTGTGTGTGATAATGGAGGGCATTGATGATGGGGGTTTTAATATTTTGATTTAGTCTTTGATTCATTATTCAGGGAGAAAGAAGAGTAGTAGATGGTTCAGTCTTTCTGTGCAACTCCATTTTTAGTTTATGGCAAAGTCACAAACAGCCTAGCAATAGGCACACTTTTATAATGCATTTGAAACAGAAAGAAATAACCTAAATGAATATGCAGTATTACAAATGGGAAAGAGCTGTCTGGAGCTCTGAAGGGGTGGAGTGGACTGTGCTTCCAATATTAGTCTTGTAATCAAAAGTGTCTTATTAACGTAGGAAGGAGATAAAGGCTGATCATTCCTGTACTAAGAATTCCCATCTTATTGTGACAATGGGCCCATAAATCATCCTAGACACATTATTGAAAAACCTACGGAAAATTAGGTTTTCAAGGAGATATGGGACAGTTTTCAACTCCTAATCATTTAAAAGATATTCAAAGCAGACTCTTCATACATACTGAATCCCCAGGTTATATTATAAAATACCACTTTTATCTGACACAAACATTATCCTGTTTAATAATGTGCAAGATGTTACATAAGGATCATCTGGTTATCTATTACATCATGGTATTAAACAGCTGTTAATCTTCTTTGTAAACAGTCTATATAGAAACTTTTCTGCTTATGGAACGTATTGTGTTTCTTTTGCCTCGTTACTTTTTCTAAGTATTCTTTCTTGGTAAAGAAGATATTTGTTTCTCAAAAGTTTCTCTGCTACTTCTTATCTCTCTCTTCTGTTTGTGAAATATAGAAGTTCCTAGTGATGCCTCACAGGATTATGACTTCAGGTGGGGAATAAACATAGAAGTAGATGAATATTTAAAAGAATCAATCAATCAACAAATAAGGTATAAGCTCTTCCCTGGATGTGGAAAGAGGCTGATAAATGCAAATATTACAATAAATATCAAGTGGAGTAGAAGTTGGCTATTCTGTTTTATCACCTTGTCATCGTGTTGCTCATATTCTATGGTGATAAGTGTGGTATACAAACATTTGCTGTTGCCACTAGGCTGTCTTCATCAAAAGTTAGAGGAAGGTTTTAATTTTTCATCCTTCACAAGACTTTGAATTTGAAGCAGCTAATAGAGACGGGAGAGGACGGTTGGGATGTTGCTTGGAGTCTGATCATCTCTTATACAATAATTTAATGTAGTTTTATGAAACAGCCACCATAGTGGACAAAAGGATCTAGTTTTTCTAAATCAGACACCACATGCACACAGAAAACCCCCATCCAGTTGAACTCCTCTGTGTAGTGCCCTATCTGACTAATGTACATAACTTCACTCCATTAGTATTTCTTTCAACTAATTGCTGTGGTAGATGTGGTGATACAGAACAGGGTATGGTTAGCTGATTTAAGTGGCAAGTTACCTTGAAAATTTGCTGTAAATTACAAGATTTCCTGCATGTTGCAACACAGACTATATGTATATTAGCTTCCACTGCATATCTTGTATACCCATCAGAGGGGTCACGTGACTGCAACTCCTGGCAGAAAAGCGATGCCAGTACACCAAGAAATGTAGCTGGTTTCTTTAAGATGTGATGATAAACCTGGAACAAGCTTGGAGAGGTAGCAGTCTGTGCGTGTGGTCAGTGTTTTTGTTTAGTATCTGTAGTTTGCATTCAAAGATCTCTGACATACTATGCCTGCTGCCCCTTTTGCAATAATGATCTGCGTATGTTACAGGGTGACGTTGTATATCCACTGACCCTTTGCATTTGAGTTCCTCTTCTATACAGTTTTGTTTTAAAGGGGAGGGAATCATGTGACAAATTTTATTTACATCCTTAAGTCCATAGTAATATGGAAAAAAACCCTAATGTATGTATATATATTAGAAACTATTAGAAAGTCAACATTTGCCAACCATAGGGAAGACTCTCCTGTTAATTTCCAATAGTTGTAACCTTTGGCTCATACTGACTTAAAGGTGATCACTGTATTTATAGATGCAGAACTGTTGCTTTAATAAAGGGTCTTCAAAGATGTGCATGCTGGTGTGTTATCTTTTCAAATAACCCAATAAAAGTGCATCCAAAAACAGTTGTTCTCCTTTCGGATCTGTTCAATGAATTAATAATTTACTTCCTAAACAATTACATCTGGAACAAAATGTGTTCAAAATCTCATGTGGAAGTTATTTATTTTGTTATAAATGACTAATTGTCTCACTTTTGCTGTTTTATTTTGTTTTTTGTATGTTAAGAGGTTTTTTCATAGAGTATTCTTTCAATAAGTATTATTAAAAATGTAAACTATCCTGTCCTGAACCTTTGGCGGAATAATTATGTACATTTAAACGTTAGCTCTGGAGGAATTTTAAGATTGCACATTGGAAGGTACTTGCTTTGTTAATTGTCTGCACCGAAATATTGTTACACTAACCCAAAAACAAAACAAATGAACAAACAAAAAAAATTGACTCAGTGTTGTGAGAATAACTTGCATCTCTATGCTGTAGAGGTTGTGCACATTTTTACATGTGGCATAGCTTATGAGGGTATCAGAAAGATGGAATCCTAGGAGGGAGAATCCTTACTGTCTTATTTATTTCCTTAGATCTGCATTTCAATGTCAGTAGCTTTGTGCAACTTTATCAGTGGAATGAGCCAGATTCCATTCAATGGTAATGGAGGAGAACTGTCATTTAAAATGAAAAGTTAGTGTGGAGTATAATATTGCAGGAGGTTTGTTAGGCAGAGGCCAACACTAGAGGGAACTCATGCTTGGCATCACTTTATCTTAATCTTTACTCTCTTGCCAGTCGAAGACTCCTATAGACTTTCTTCCTTCTAGGCAAAAGTGGAAAAGCCTGGAAACCTCTTGCTGCTATTTACTGTGTTACCCTCCATGTAAATTTCATATCTCAGAGTTAAATAGAATTGGTCAAATAATATTTGTCAAATATTCATTGATATGTTCAGGGACTGATCCAAAACCCACTGAAGGCAGCAGGAATCTTCATGTTGATTTCATCAGGATTTGGATCGGACCCAGATTATTCACAATTTTGCTTTTCATTATTTGACCAGTTCGTCTGTTAAACCTAAAAATCTGATCATTTTTACATGGATTGTAACTCCCTGAGACTGCTCCCAAAAGGGGACATTTAGGAAAGCTCGGAGAGAGGGCAGTAGGTGATTATGTGAAGATTAAGAATGTGCACCATAAATTAAATTGCATCCCTGGCCCCCATCAACACCTCCTTTTTGTTCCTTTTAATCTTCCTCATGTATTTTACACATCTTTATTTTGTGTGTGTCTTTTCTTTTTTTCCCTGCTCTTTCGCTGTTGTCTCACTTCATTTCACTCTCCATATTTTCCTATATTTATTCTGTCCCACAAAGTTCATTCTTTGCTTTGAGCTGGTGGTGGGTTGCTGACCTCTGCTGTCTCTAGCGGAAACCTTATTCTTGTATCTCATGCAAATCCTGCAGTTGCATCACAGGTTAGCACAGCAGAGACTAGCCTGGAAGTTTGGCACAACATTCACACTGATAAAACTGTGATTGGGTGAGGAAGCTGGGGTTTTTTTTTTTTGGCCTTTTGTCTTGTGCACTTGATATCTAATTACAAAGCACTCTGTATAGTGAACCATACGAACGGCCAATTAAGGGATCCTGTAGTTGAGCCACTGTATTACACTGAAGCTCTTTTCTTTTTTGCCTGCTGCATTTATAAAACAATACCAAATATCGGAAATGATGAGTTATTTAGAACCTGATTTTTAAAGATTCAGAGTAAAGCTTTTGCTGGTGCTTCTATGCTCAGCATTTCTGAATAACAGGCTGTTCGTTAATAAAGCCCTCCTCAGTTCTATTGCACTGTGGTGTTATTGAATGTAAACAGAAAGGCAAGGACTAAGTCTTTTGAATTGCCTCCTGATTTCATACAAAGCTGAATCATGGAAGGTGCTGTTTCCTGAAACTTCAAAGGGAATGAGTGGATTTAGCTCACAGGCAGCATCTGAAATCTTTAAGAGATGAGAGTATGTGCAGTATAATATTCATCAGCTAGGCAGACAAGAGCCATGGCTGCCTATGTGAAATGCAGATAAAATATCTGGTGTCACTATTATACTATTTTTAGACAGGGTATCAGCTAATTACGGGTAATTTGTTCACTGCGGGGTCTGTTTCATTATGTACGTCTTTTTCTATTCATTCTGTAGGATTGTTGGCTACTAATTGATTTTCCCCTAATCTCAATGCCTGTTACTGATGAATTTTGTAGGCATTTGAAAAGTTCTGTCCATTTGCCTTGCAGTCTTTTTATTCTAACTAGAGACAAATAATGTGGCACTTAAAGGTCTAGCCATTTAGCTCAATCCAGTCAAAAAGTTAGAACTTCTCCCTTTTCATGAAGAAATTTTGGTGTGTGCTTGGAAATACAGTCAACTCTCTTTAGCCATCTACTAGTAGCTTTCATCAGCCTTCAAAGGGATCAGTCTACTTTATGGCACTGGCAATTTCTTCCACACAGTCTCATTCACTTGCATGACCCTCATGAACATTTTGAGAAAGTATTTAGGGCTTTGACTTTATATTTACTTTGACAATTGTTGGGCAAAATTGCACAAGAGTCAAACAAAAGTGGGTATGCTATGGGGAGGCAAGACAAATGTAATTGGGATCCTTCTCCTTGCAAACTGTAGAATATCAAGTGCAATTTCTTGATTAGAAGACTTTAGACAAGGGTTTTAAGCAACCTTAAAAACTAGAGGAAGCCTTCCCTCGAAATGAGAGTTGGAATGCCAGTCGGAAAGTATATTGCTTTAAAATACTAACAAATGTGTACTAAAACCTCCAAACTCCAATGGACTGCTATTGCTCTTATTTGACACGCACAAAATGCAAACAACCGGATCCTCTGATGGTGATCTCTGTCTAGCCTCTTTCCCCCCCAACCCCTGAAAAAATTAAAATATACTTTCCATGCAAGTTTTAAATGCACTTTTACTAGACTATTTTGCTTTTAGATTACTCTGTCTGCAGAAAACAAAAACAAATGGCACGTGAACACGACAGGTAAATTTGATTAAAAATGGAATACTAAGATAAAACTGCCACAAGGGAGACTCAGCAGCGTGAAAAAATGAAAGAAGCTTTAGCCCCAGTTTTGGACCTTCCTTCCCCACTTGCCACACAATTCCTCCTTCCCCTATAAGGCATAAGTTACCCCACAGGCCTCTTGGAGCAGAGGCCTGGCAATCTGCTATAGTCCTGCAGAGGAAGTGACTCTCTGTAAGGTTGATACTGAGTGACACACTTCGCCTCCTGGTGAGATCCAGTCAGTGCACTGTTGGGTCCACTGATCTGCCTCTTACAAAATTTTCAGTGCATATTGGAATATGTGCCCTATTGGGCCCTGCAAGGGTTGTTGAATTTGCAGAATTGGAGCAGGTTTCACGCAAATCATTCTTCGCTGAGTTACTCGCCTCCCTCCATGCCAAATTTGAAAAAACAAAGCCCCTAAACACCGTATCATAGCCATGCCACTATTTTAAAAAAGAGATTCCTTTTCACACAATGTATAATTAAATTGTGCAACTCATTGCCACAGGATATCATTGAGGCCAAAACCTAACAATATTAAAAGTGGATAGGATAGCTATATAGAGAACAAGAATATTTTGGTTTATAATACATAATTTTAACCTAAATATGTGAGGAGATATTAAAACTCTGGCTTAGGCCCCGTCTACCCCTAAAAATTAGACCAGTGTTACTCAGATGTCAGTGAGCCAGATTAGTGATCAGCATTACCCAAAAGAGTCACAGTAATGTGAATTAATTGTTTAATTTACTATATTATATACTGATTTAAACAGTATGACAAGAAATATTTAGTTTATATATATTATTCTCACAGGAAAATGACTGACCAATGACTGACTGTATTTTATCAACTACAGTTGGTTAGTAACGTTGTAAAAGCATCCTGATTGATTAATAACTTAGATTGGTTAATAATTAAATCACACTGTTTTAATATCATGTGCTGCAAAGAGCTGCAGGAGACATGTTAAAGAACCACCTGAGGCTCGTGAGCATCAGTCTGAGTATCACTGAATTAGATCAACCTAGCTACATCACTCATGGCTGTGAAAAATTTCATTCCCTGGCCAATGTATTTAGATTAACCATAACCCCCACTGTGGACACAACCTAGCTACCACTTCTCAAAGAGATGGATTATCTACATTGATGGGAAAAAAACCCATTCCATTGATGTAGCAAGCGTCTACACTACAACACTACAGTGGTACAACTGCAGTGCCATAGCTATAGTGTCAATGTAGTGTAGACATATCCTTAAACCCTAAAGCATATCTCGAAGTACTAAGGAATAGGATGTTTCTTGCACCTCCTTCTGAAGCCTCTGATGATGACCATTGTTGGAGATCCGTGGGTTTGATCCACAATGGCAATCCCTATGTTAATAAAAAGAAAAAAAAAATGTCCTGCCTCACCATTTTGATGCACAGAAGAGTGAGAGGAGTCCAGACACATGCCTGCTCCTTTTCTCTCTCTCCACCCTTCAATGTGTGGCTTCTTTTTTACTTTAAAGATTTGTAAACTATAATAAAGACAATAGGAGACTTAGAAAGGTATAAAATAGTCTTATGTCTGATGTTTATGCAATGAACTACTCATTTGATTTATACATTAATGACCCATTTATACTCATTTATTCTTTAGTTTTTATACTGTATCTGCTATAATTTCTGAACATCTTTACATGCTTATAATGCCCAGAAAGGATGCTAAAGTAAAGTTAAAGATGTGGCATGAACTGAGAAGCACTTAATTTGTTAGTCACTCAATTTTTCCTGGGCTTTGCATAGTAAATGAAGCTGGTGTAATAATTCCTATGAGGTACAATAGTCATACACTATGATCAGTTGAAGCCTTTTCAGAGAATCTTAATTTTGCAACATTTCTATTTAATAATTGTAATGGAAACAACATTCTGGCCTTGAAACCATATTAACTATTTCTTTAAAAGGAACCACTGGTGAAGTAATAATACTTAACCCTACAGCAGTTTTTATCTTCTAAACACTTTACAAACATTAATTATTCCTCAAACACCTCTCTGTGATAGGAAAGAAAGTATTAATATGTGATGCCCTTAGTTAATAAGAGACACACTCAGACTGTTGAGAACTGCAGTGGCACCTCTAGGGATGTTAGCCTTAAAAGCACAATTAATTTTTATGGTTTGCTTTCATCTGAAAATGTATCTGCCATTGAAGTTGAACTGGTTGATCTACTGAGATTAAGGATAAATGAACAGGTTTAGCCAGTGAAAGGAAGGGAATGGTGTGCTGAAATTTTATAACCTGACAGTGCAGATTTGTGGGGAAGCATCAATCTAGCAAAATGTAAAGTCAGATCAGTGGTCTTTACAGGGAGGTCAATGTGGGGGGGGGGGGGGAGGGACACAACATGCCAGCTCATCAAAGAGACAACCCAGTAGGAGCAGTTCTTCAGGACATCCTTGTGGTCCGTGAGGGGATGGGCAACATGCTGGCACTGGAGAGCAATAAATCAGGCAAGATGTGGTAACGGCATATTAGAGGTTGAGTGTGTTGTGGGAAGGTAGGGACTGTGGCAAGAAGGATCCCACCAATAGTTTTGGTGATTGTTATTCACTTAAGCGCTTATCCAGATAAAACCCCTGAACTCTTTGATTTTCGCCAAACACCAGCTGAGATGGTAGTACATACTTCTCACAAATTGTTACCGGTTCACCATAGATGATGTTAATCAAGTCTTTAATTTGTGGATGTTTAGAAAATTCTGGAATCCTTACAAACTTGTGTTTTTCTTTTTCTAAATATAAGAGAATAAATGTTCCTGATAGTAGAATGATCAGCAATGCTGCTCCAACTGGACGCAGTGGGGGTGAGCAGTACTAACTTGTTCTATGCACATCTCTTCAAATCATCTTAGTACTGACCTTGTAGTACTTGTTCTCTTATTGTCTTTTCAGTTTTCCCGAGCAAAGACAAAATTCCTGAGCATTGGACAAAATTGTGAAGTGCTTTTGTGATGTGCTCAAACAAGAACTAGAATGAGATCCACCAAACTCATTTGAATTTGGAATTCAATCTGAGTGATCAAAGTTGAGAAAATAAAATAACCAACTCAGATCACAGTGCAAAAGGTTTTCCATTGTACAGCATTGCACAACTGATTATGAAGCCTATACTGGATTAGAAGGACCAATAGTTTGATTTGCTATGGCAGTTTCTACTGTGTATTCTCAAATCACAAGCTCAATCAGAACAATAACTTTGGCCAAAGTGCATCTTTCTCATTTCATAGCTCAGGTGCATGGTTCGGTGTTCCCAGTTGCTGGGCACCCTATTGAATACCAGCTGAATATTTTCGAAGATAAAGCATCACTCACATCGTTTAAAAGTTTTCCATTTTTTCCTGTGTTCCCAAAACTGGTTAGCCAAAACCATCTACAGTGTGCTCTAAAGAGGGACCTTTGAAAATCCACCAGCATGTAGCTTATCTGTGGCAATGAGTTCCCTACTTCCTAGACTTTGTTGTCTCCTGCTGGGCCTGTTGCTGAGAGGGAGTTGAGAATTACAAGAAGGAAGAAGTAGATCAGCAAGAAAGGAGAAGCTGGCAATTATAAGAGAGGATAAGAAGCAAAGAGGGAAGGGTAGGTGTGGGGATTGAAAAGGGAGACCTTGAGTTCACTTGTTAAAATTGCTGAGCACTCTGGGCCTGATTCAGCACAGCACTTCAACACTGAAGTCAAGTTTTTCAGAGGGTGTAGAAGGTTAGGTCCTGTGCCATTCATGATCTTCACATCCCCACAACAGCCATTCAAAGATGATGCAGCTACCAGACCTTTGCTCCTTCCATCACAGGAGTGAGCTGAAAGATGATTGGGTAGGAAGCCTCCACACAAACATATACAGGCCTGGACTAAGGCAATCCAGAACCCTGGGCGTGCCCCAACATGGTCCCCACATTGCCCTACACTTATGCTCTCACCCTGCCTATGTGCAGGAGCAGATAACTCTTCTCCCACTTAGGAGAGACAGGGATAGTGGCAAGGGGCTGCCCTCCATCCCAGGTGCAGTAGAGGAGGAAACAGCCCTCCCTCCCTCTGTTCAGGAGGAGGAAGGCCACTCTGCTCTCTGCCAGAGTACTATTGGGAGGTCCCTTCAGAGCAGTAAGTCTTGAAATCAACATCCCATAGAGATGAATTGGGACGTTGACTCGTCTCAGAGCCTTATTGTAACAGGCAGTTCAGAGACTCAAGCCGACATCACTGCATCAGTCACTATCAGGTCATACTTTGAAGTTTTCTGTGCGGTCACGAGAGCTAGACACTGACTGTGGGGGATTTTTTTGTTCTTTTTTTCAATGAAGGCATAGTTACATCACTCCAGAAGCTGGAGCCCTAAGCATGGACCTGAAGTCCATTGCTTTAATCCAGCCCTACCGACAAACACGCATAGTTCTGGGACCATACCTGAGGAAAAAGGGGACAGTAGAGAAGAAGCTGCCTCATCCCCCTGCAGCCTGGTCAACCCCTTCCCTTCTTGGGTAATGAAGTGACCATTTACACCAAGTTCTGGCCCTGTGGTTCTTTAGTTTGAAGAATGCAAACCCCTAGTTTTTTGTCCTTGTGCAAAGCAACAAAAATTGAAACTACATTTTTCTGTTTTGTTTTTACAACAAACTTTTGATAAAATGCAAAGTGTGGAGGTCGAATGGCACTTAGTGGATTTTTAATAGAATGACCTAATTCTTCCTCCTTGTAATTCTCAGCTCCCTTTCCATCAACATTGAACCTTTCACCTCCCAGTTACCAGGGTGATTTCAGCCTCCATCTTTACTTTGAAAGTCCCTAGCAGTTGTCAGGTGGCTGGTTCTTAGTGGAAAAGCATGCACACCACCACTTGGGATGAAGAGGTATCTGATGTCTGCTTCAGCTGAGAGCCTAGTAACGAAGGGCCAACGAGAGTAGAGTATCCTCATTCCTATAAGTGGTTTTGCTATGTCAGTGTTGAGGGACGTTGATGGTCAAGCCTGGGGGTTTGGCGGGGTGGGGGTTGCACTGTCATCACCCTTACTGTAGCTGTGCATAAAATGAACTCTGGTTTCTAAGACTGTTATAAGCACAAAATTCCCTGAGTGTTCCCTAGCTGGACCTTTATGTGCTGAGTGTCTGCCCGGCTCACATTTTTATGATTATTTTATAAGCCCTTAATAAAAAGAGGTTCTGATGGAAATGCTGTCATCCTTAACAATAGCATTATGAACAAAGTTACTGTGAGGATGATGTGGTCA
Source organism: Emydura macquarii macquarii (assembly GCF_026122565.2). Taxonomy (NCBI): domain Eukaryota; kingdom Metazoa; phylum Chordata; order Testudines; family Chelidae; genus Emydura; species Emydura macquarii. The sequence continues at coordinate 4,620,549 of NW_027131527.1, forward strand.
GTAGAAAGTCAATGCCATTAGTGTACTGTGGTATAGTAATTCCCCCAATACTCCTACAATACTAAAGAAAAGACCTATAGGCTACTGGTCATCTGGAAGGTTCTAATTGCATTGCACAAAGCCTTCATAATGCACATTGTGTGTTGCTTTAACAACAGATCGTGCCTGTTTAGAATTCTGCTCACATTTCTCTGCCACATTTTGCAGCCATCACATTATCTGCAGAGGCAGACACAACTACAAATAGTATCAGAATGGAGCAGAGCAACTACTGACCTAGGAGACTTGCACTGTCTGCTGAGCCGATTAAAAAAAATAAGCAAATACACAACCAAAACATCTCCCCAACAAATATATACACTTGGCAGGTTCACATCCGCTTCTGCAGGGAATTGTCAACACAAATCAAACAGGAATAGAAGAATTGGGGGGGGAGGGAACAGAATATGACAACATTCACTTTTTTTCTTTTCTTGCATTCCTTGGAAACCATATATAAGCCAATGTTGTTCTATATGTTCCAAAAGTGTAAGAAGTAATGGACTTTGCTGTACAGAGGCTTTACCCAGTTTAATACACATAAAAGCATTTGACTACTGCAAACTGTTTTTTGTGATTAAGATGGGATCTGTAGTTATTAATGCTGTCTTATTTGCTGAGTTTCACTTTATTGATTTTATTTTGATTGGGGTGACTCTGATTGCAGCCTTGGAAAACAAAGTTGTCCTTGAATGACACTATTTAAGGATTACATCCCCCTGAACATTCATTAAACTACACTTTTTAATTAAACCTAAGTGTAGGGATAAGTGTCAGAGGTATTGTAACAGAACAAAAAAGCATGGACCTGACAAGCCTGAGGGCTTATTCTTTTCCTCTAGAAAATGGTTAATTCATTAGGGAAGGAAGGAGCCAACTAAGTTTTTGGGTTCTCTCTCTCTCTCTCACTCACTTTCACACACATGAAAACCCTGTTCACTGTCGTTCTAGGCAGCTCAAAACATTTTTCATATTTTTTTTTAATGAAAAGATTTACCTAGATGGCAATGGGATGCTGGATGAGTAGATTGGCCAATTTAGTAGGCTCCTGGACTAGGACTCATGAGGTCTGTGTTCTATTCTTGGCTGTTGCTGATCTGCTGTGTGACCTTGGACAAGTCACTCCATGCCTTTGTGCCTGTTTATCCTCTCACCCTGTGTCTGCCTTGTCTATTTTGATAGTGCCTGCTCCCAAAATGTACCATCTTACTAGGTGTGTACAGTGCCTAGCACAATGGAACTCTGATCTTGGTTGGGGTGTCTAGGGGCTACACTAATGTAAACAATATTTTTTTCCTGTCTCCTATAATCCCTATTCAATCCTATAAACTGTTTTCTATAAGAGCTTTTTCCTGCTCACTGTTACTACAAACACATCTAGTAAAAGAGGTGGTGTGTTTGACTATAGAGCATAGATGTGGCATATGGAGTGACAGAGCTATGCTGAATCATTCACAGCAAAATATTTGTACACCAGGAGTGAAATCCAGGCCCCGTTGAAGTCCATGGCAAAACTTCTATTGACTTCAGTGAGGCCAGAATTTTCATCCAAGGGACCGATATGAAAAATCATTCTGTTCTATAGCGGGGCTAAGAGAATACTCTCCAGGGCTCTCAATCTCTAGCTATACTCACATATGTTGCAAGTCTTCTCTAACTAGAATAGAAAGTAGTGCTGTGACCTCTACATTCACATGAGACCCCAGCTTTACATGGATGGCAATTAGGAAAAAGAGGTATTTGGGCTTTTGGGGGGGAGGGGAGGAGAGAGAGATTAAATAATTTAATTGTATCTTGTGGACACTAAGAAATACATGTAAATAAATACTTAAGTAAAGAAACCCCCAGACAATTGTGATAGTATTCTCTCGGTGTCGGATCTCCTGGCATGGCTCTTTTATCCTTTCCTCCCTTCGTCTCTTGCCACAGCACACACTCTGTGTGCTCTTGGGATTTTTTAGCTTCTCTTATTGCTTTGGCATATTTCACACTACTCCATTACCTACCTCCATACTACTACTCTTTCTCCACTCTCATCTATGGGGTTCCTTTTGAGTACCTTTACTCCAGGCTCTGCTTTCTTGTGCTCCTCTGACGTCTCATAGACAGATAAAGAAAGGTGAGAACGATAACAGCACTTTGAGATCTGCTGATGAAGAGTTCTCTAAGTGTCTCATCTCCATTTTGCAGGTGGGGAATCACATAGCAAGTCAGTGGCAGAGTTAAAATTAGAAGCGTATATTTTTTCTGGTTTGCAGTCATGTGCCATATCCTGATGGCTAGAAACCCTACAATATCTATCTGTAAGCAGATGCCATGATGTTTGAAGTAGGGGAAGTTCTCTGAGCTGAACAAGACTGTCACTAATAACCCACTTGCTTCCCTCAATTAAGGAATTTATTACCTGGTGGAAAATGTATTTTCTAATATTTCTGCTTGACATATCTGAGTATTTAGGAATAATACTGACATAGCAAAACAGCTGTAGTCATCAGTTTTCTAATAAACTGTAATAATTCTGATGAATGTGAGATATTTTGGTAAAATTGTTGGCTATTGCTTAGTGTTTATTATTTTATGCTTATATAGGCCACCTGTGCTCCTGCCATTAAAACCCTTTGCATAGTAAAATATTGTGTAATCTGAAGTTTGGACTCCTAAAATAGGACATTTAGATTAGAAATAGAACAGAGATGATGATAAAAAAATTAACCAAAACAAAAAAATCTGCACGAAGTGCTTCAGAAAGAATAGCGATACTTTGTGTTTTGCTCTTTACTTATCACTGCTCATTCAGGTGATCAAATTCAAATTTAGCACTTCTGGAGCTTTAATTTACCAACACTGCTAACTGTAGACAATGCAATGTATGTAATGAGACAGCCCTAATCAGAATTTACTAAGGTTTATTAACACCTTATCAGAGCTTTGGAAGGCTCAGCACGTACCCACTCTTCATTTCCATTATCTCACTTCATGAAATTTGAAAACAGTCTAAGCGGAGGCATCCTCCATGGCTCATTAGATTTTCAGAGCTTCTGCAGTTAGAGGAACATCAGTGGGATAAATCAACTACATGTAATATTACAAAAAAAAAAGTCTAATATATTTATATTTGAGTTTCAGATTTTAATTATCCAGCTATCTTCAGAACTAATATGAGGGCAGTGTATTGGCTAAAGAGGCAAGAGAAGTTGATAGAGCTATCTCATGGCAATGACGAATACTGTGTGGACACTAAAGGTATGTCTACACTCCAACTGGGATTGCAGCACATATTGACATACTCGAGCTACCTTTGACTGAGGTAGTTTGTTCACAGAAGGAAAAGAGTGAAGCTGTGGCAGCATGGGCAGTGGCACAGGGTTGCTGCCCAACCACAAGCCCACCTGTGGCTCTGGGTACCTATTGTGGCAGTTAGCCTGTGCCCCTGCCTGTGCTGCTGTGGCTTCACTGCTGTTTTCAGTAAGCTAGCAGGAGCACCTACACGTGCCACAGTCACCCATCCTGACTGAAGTGTAGACAGTCTTGGTTTTTTTAGTGAAATTACACTTGAGCTACTGAGTAACTACTGTGACAAAATATTGTACATTATTTGGTGGCATTATTTAGCATCCCAAGGAATGCAAGTAAAGTAAAGAAGAGAAGTAGCATGGGTGTGGGTAATGGAGTAGTGTAGAAAAATGCTAAAGCAAGAGGGAGAAACTAAAAAACCATCAAGTGCTGAGAAGCCCACAGAGAGAGAGAGCACTAGGATAACAGACAAGAGAGGAAAGGATAAAACAGCAGTGCCTGGAGATCCAACATCAGGAGAACACTCCAGTGATGGAGTTGCAATTGTCTGTGGGTTTATTGTCATGTATTTCTTAGCATCTGCAAGATGCAATTAAATGTGTGAATGACCTGATTCTCAAGGAGCACAACTTGCAGATACTTATTTACAGGAAGCCCCTTTCATGTTTAAGGGGAAGTATGAGAAAAGTGCGCAGGGTGTTCCTCTTATCTGAGAGGAGTTGTTAAAGTGGAGCATGCAACCTTAACTTTAGCATTTTCTGTCTTTTAGCATTAAAATTAGTAACCTTAACATTCCATTAATGTTAGCATTTGTATTACAACTTCCCTGATTTTTCTTTTTTCCAAAGGGGAGAAGGTTAGTTCTGGTGATGCATAAAGATTTCCATGCATAATCTATTGCCCAATTATGCTGGAAGAAGGACAGGAGACCTGGATGTTTAATTAGACTGCACCTTTATTTCTAAATGTCTGGGAGTACCCGGTTGATAAAAGTGTACAATGAACGTAATTCCATAATCATTTACATCTACCTGGGGGTGGGGAGAGAGCAGCTGTCAGCCATCCTCCCCCCAGCCATCCTGGGTCCATGGCAACCTGCTGCAAGAACCTCATCTCCCCCTGCTCAAATGAGGGTTAAGGGAGACTATGAAGGTGTGTGTGGGGGGGGGGAGGGGGGTGTTGGCTCCCTGCCTACCATAGGAGCCTCCAACCCCTCTTTTTTCCTCTCTTTTAAAGAATACCTCCTTTAAATCTGTTACCAATGCTTTTTATCTGATCTCTGTATTCTTTCCCTATGGAGTACCTGCACTGGATATCCACCAAAGGAGGTGCCAGCAGTTAGCTTTACTGCCTTCCCCCTCATATCTAGCTGGGTTCCCAGTCATCTACTAATGTCCTTTTTTAAATATAGGCAAAAATATGTAGCTAGGTGGATCCAATTCTCCCTGAATAATTCTGGTCCTCCACAATGCTATCTCTGGGTGACAAATTACTGATTACCCCATGCTTCCCAATTTCCTCATGTTCTGGCCACCCATGGCCACTTGGGCCCCTCATTGTCTGGCTTGCTCTGCCTCAGCTTACTCTGTCAGCACCTCCCTGTGCAACAGTGACAATACGTCTACATATTCACCTTTCAACATTTTATCTTTAGTGATACTGAGGAGGTGAACTCCCATTGGGTCAGCCATCTAGCATAACCATACTTGCGACTGACCATTGGGACACCCTCTATGCCCTGTTACCCCTCAGCTGCCCTGGGGCAGCAATTCAATCCCACAAATTCACAGTCCTTATCAGTGGGTGAGTTGTTGGGTGCTCATAAATCACACCCCCGCCACACCCATTAAGGGTCCTGGCCCCTGGAGAGTGGTCAGCCTTGCCTGACTATCTTCTGTCTCCCAAACTCAAGCCCATGCTGGGTTTCCATGATTACCATTTTCAGATTCTGCACCCCCATCACAATCCATGGAAGATCCTAGCTGCTGCAACAACTGAAGGTTGACTTGCAATATTTGTGTAATGCCATTAGCTTCTGTAGAAGGTGTGTCCAGACATCCCAGACACAGCTCCTGGGACACCAGATTCCTCCTCCCCCCAGCAGCCTATTTTCTAGTTTTGCTACCCTGCTACTTTTGGTGTCTCTTGCCCTCTGGAGAAGGGGAGGGGTAAGTGACCAGCCCCAGTAATGTCCCCTTACAGACACCCATTAGAACATTGGACAGAAGAGACTCTTTCACACTTTGCAACTTTTACATATTGTGTAAAAGAATGCATTTTGGAAGACTTGTGGTTATTTAGGCCTGGACTCTTGAGGAAGTGATATGGCTGTGCTCTGGCTCAGGAACAACGCCAGTTAGACTGTGCCTCAGAAAGGCCCAGCCTCTTCAGGCCTGCTCTTTGAACATGGCTGGTAAGCCTTTTGAACCATTAGGTAGCAACAGAGCCTCTAGGTAGAGACTAATTGGAATACCTTCTGTGTTTGTACCTGCTACATCTTTTGAAAGATGTACCAGAGGACCCTCACTTCCACCAATCCGCAGCCCAGCCTGTTCTGCTGCTCTCAATTTCGCGCCATGCACTGTACTGCTCTGTTCCCGCAGGGTGTTCTATGTTGCATCAGAGCTATGCATCCTCTATTGCACCCTGCCCTCCCAAATTCCCTACTCATTCATTGCATAGAAGAATTTCACCAGTTCCACTGCCAGAAAGCCAAGTGCATGTGCAAGAGGAGGTAGTGGTTTTTCCCAAATGCAAGTAGTGGTATCTACAGTGGAAGGAATATTTATCATCTTCACCCAAAGACTGGTATTTTTTTCAATGGCTGGTCTTTGGGCAATTGAGCACATCTTTCTTTTCACTCCTTCCCGATTTCCTTCTAACGTTCACCAATTTTTTCATCTTTAATAATGCCAAATGTTTCTGCACGGAACACTCTCTAGAAAGTGAGTTTGAACTTTCAAATTCAGTTTGGATTTAAATTATCAGAGCACAAAAAAATGTGCCTTTATTTTTATTTATGTATTTATGTATTTATTTTAAGGAGTAAAAATGTAGGATTTCATGCTCTGATAACTCCAGAAGTAACTGAATGGATTTCTTCAAACTTTCCACACACACACAAAAATTATCAGTGGCCTGCCTGAGACCATGGAAGATATAATGAGGTCCAAAAGTTATGTTTGGGAAACTTATGAGCATCTGAGTGTAGGTGCTTTTGATTAAATTTACTTTTTCAACCATTACACTACTGTTGTTACCATGATATTGCAATTAATTTGTTTCAAGGCAATTAAAATTTTACGTTTTTTTTGTTAAAGTCGTTATTGGGAACGCTTTATCTCAGTTTCCCTAAAATAAGCTTTTTGCCTTTTACTGATTTTGGTTTTGGTTAGAGTGACTGTTCACTGAAAAAAGAAAAGAATAGCTGCAATCTGTTTAATACAAATTAAAGCATCGATAGGAGGGGCTTTTGAGCTTGATGATCTGATCTGGCCCTTTAAGTGTTACTCAGGAGGTGCAAAGAAGCTGGAAACTAGCAGCAGATAGCCAGTAAAGAATTCCCTTGGGATAGGAGAACTCTTTGATAGTACCAGCTCTGGGTCTTTTCCTCTGCTTCCCCATCCTGGTGTAAGGACATGCTGGGGAAGCGGAAGAGGTAGGGAGGTGGTGATATACAGCTCTGCTCTGCTGCTTATCTTCCACTGATGTATGGTATATTTAGGACCCTAAGCAAGTGGCAGAATTTAGAGCTGCTTGTCAGAGATAACATTCTCATCCATATGTCAGCAGCTCTATGTGGCATTACGGTCAGGACTAGGCCCGACAACCAGGGAGCTGGAATCGAATCTCTGGCCTTGCCTCATTCCATCCCTGTACAGAGGCGGAGTTCTGATGCAGGGGAGAATGTGGCCTGGTATGTTAATGAGCAACTAGTTGATGATAAGCATACAGTTGCCTATATACTCTTCCCCCTACTGTTTTTTTTAAATCTGATACTTTGTACGTGCAATAGTTAGCTGCAAGTCTGTGCACAAAATATCCCTTTCTCTAGCTTCACTAAGCGCTTATATTTCTTGTGAAAAGATGTCTTCATTTATTTACATAATTGCACAAAATTTGCATTTCAAATTCAGTTAAAGTTTTTTGCCCTAAGACTTTAAACCAAATTGTTGGCTGGTGAACAGAAGAATAGGAAGAGCTAATGGGGGAGAAACTTACTAATGGTGAGATCTATTAGATTGTTTAAAAAAAAAAAAAAAAAAAAAAAAAGGCAAGATCCATTAGACTATAAAACAAAATGAAAGTAGTGGACATTACTTGGGACATTTGAAACTAGACTGGGCAAAGTACTAAAAGAGTAGGAAAACTATCCTGCTCTGGCAGAAGAGTGAACTAGAATGACATACTAGACCTTTTCCATCTCTAGCACTTAGCATTTATAATGTCCATATATGGTGTGCAGAAGTTAGGAGAGTGATTAAAGGTGCAAACAAAGTAAGTTAAATGTAATGATAATTAATTTTTAATTACGGCAGGATGGTCAATTTATTCATTAATCGTAATTTACTTCATAACAATAAAAATGTCAGAAAGTGATAAGGTCAGGAACTCTGTTTAGGATGTTTAATGGTGCAGTCCACTAAAAGTCCTAATTAACCACCAAATTGTACATGCTGTCCTTCGGTAACAAGTCTTTTAACTTTCCTATTCAAAAGGAGTAATTGCACCATTTCTCAGGGCTGCTGCAATGTCGCAGCAAGGGTCCAACACCATTAATCATACTAATGCAGAATAAGTGCTTTTAAACTTGTTTTAATCAGGTGTGCCCTGCTCATTGTATATGCAACCTGTGCTGTGTTTACTTCTGTGTGTAAAGCTATTCCCATTCCTGTATGTTAGCTGTGGAATTTCCACCATAGCTAGATACAAGGAGGATAATAGTCTCTTTTATAATACTTTGCTTATTTAAATCCACTTATTTGCTTCCGGAAAGCCGTTTTGTTCTCCTTTATAAACTAGAATTTTGTATCTTTAAACACCGAATGGAGATGCTGTAGTGTATTTAAAAAATACACTATTGGTGTATATACATGATTGGTGACAATCATGAACAGCTAATTAGGCTAAATGTTAATTATTTGTTTTAATATTCAAAGATTCGGACACCAAAAGAAATGAAAGCTCTTTAACTATTTGTTAATGCAACTATGGCCTTTTTTTTAGGAGCAATAGATCAGAAAGCCAGAACTTACTGGATTTTACTGATGAGAATTACACTATTGGCACTTAGTGTTTAATACAAGTTTCAAAACTTGTGCTTCTTTTTTTTAAGAAGTGTTATTTTTAAACCATGCTGATCTTTGGCTAAACATCCTTCGCCCAAACCCCCCCCCCCCCCCCCCCCCCCCAAAAAAAAAAAAAAAAAAACCTGTGGTAAAAATAGTTTTCAAGTATTGTATATTTGACTAAGGCACAATGTGATAACTATGAATTTCTGGTCATTTTGATTTTATTCTTAAAAATTAGTTGAGCAAAATAATTATAGGATTGTCCATCTAATCATTAGAATGAATTGCAATTGTGTAGAGCCCAGCAACACTTTCAAATGTCAATAGCAAAGGCTGATCTATCTGAGAAGGTGTTATAGCACGTTTTTATTATTTTGCCCCTTCCTAATGCTGCTCTCCTTTTTTCCCTCTCATCCAGTATTTGACATTCACTATTGATTAAATGGCAACGTTCTGTTGCCTGTTATCAAGTTCTTCAATTAGTCCTGACAAAAGGAATAAAAAATAAAGAGCTAATACTGTGTGTTTGCAATGTAAATAGTATGGTTCGTGACACTTTGGACAAAATGTAAGAAAATTGTGCATACAACAGAGCATAAATTAAGCCAAAGGCACCAAAGTTGCAAAATTATATTCCTACACTGCATTTATATTTTTAAAAGTGTAAACAAGAATATTTTGTGCAGTCTGCGCAGAGAAGGACAAAACTACAATGTATCTAGGCACACTAATTACCATAGTATCTAAACTCCTCGTGGGTACTAATGATGATGAATTTATCCTGAAAATAACCCTGTGAGTGAAGGAAGTGTTGTTATCTCCCCTTTATTCATGGAGAGAAGACACGTCATCCAGGTCTATACTTAAATATTTGGTGGTATAGCAATGTTGGTTAGAGGTGTGATTTTTTTTTTTTTTTTTTTAGTGACAGCACAAGTCCACTATAGGCAGAGTTCTACAGACAAAAGAGTACTTTTGCCAGTATAGCTTATTCTATTTGGGGACCTGATATAAGCCACAGCAGCAAAATCACACGCTTGCTGATATAAGCCATGTCTATGTTAGGGGGGTTTGCTACCAGAATATCTATACCTCTCTAAATTTATAACAGCAAACTTTTCCTAGTGTGGACTAGACCATTCAGAGATTAAATGTTTTACCCAAGGTCACACAAGAATTCTGTGGCACTGCTGGAATTAAACTTGGAACTTCTCCTTAATTCCTGTCAGGAGACCTGAATTCTGTTTCTACCTCTGCTGTTAACTTGCTATATGACCCAGGGCAAGTCACTTCACCTCTTTGTTTCCTTTTCCACCATTTCTGTCTTGTCTGTTCAGATACTAAGCTCTTCAGGGCAAGGCCTGCCTCTTACCAGGTGTCTCTACAGAGCGTGGCACAGAAAACACTATTCTCTAGGTGTTACAGATAATATAATACAGATAATATTAAAGGACATTATTGTGACTGCTTATAGTTTCATTTTATTTCATCAGTACAATTTGGAACAGAGAAACACCTGAATGTTACTATAGATCACAAGGATTGAGGCCATTCCTGATATATGTCATCTACAAAGAAGTTTACCAGAATAATAATAAAAAAAAAACCCTTATTTTTTATACTGAAATATGGCAACCATATTTTGGTATAATAATGAAATTACCTGTAACATATATAATCAAACAACCACCTTTAATGGTTTTTTTCCCTCATTACTGTAAGGTGCTTTACTTTCTTTATGTAATTACTCTCTGAACATCGGCTACTGCTTTGTTAAAATCTGGTAGACTATTTCAGTCTTTAGTGACATGCCTGTGCTTAAATTGATGTAAGATTATAAAGAAATAGAAAGAGCTTGTCTGCCACTAAGCAATATTGCTAGGGAGACCAAGTACATTGTCTCAGCATGAAAACCTGCTTATTTCTTACTATCTCTTTTCCTTTTAGGGGGAAATTCACCTACAGTGCGGAAAGACAGTGTACAGTCTTAGAGCACTTAACCCCTTAATTCAGGCTGCAGAGCATCCATGAGCACAGCAGTCATGAAGAGGTGCCTGCCCTCACAGCATGAAAGAACATAGGGCTGAGATGGGAGTGGGCTGGTGCTGGTCCAGGGAGTAGCCGTGGGATCCATGATTATGTGGCTAGAGTAATCATAATACCCCAGATAATTAGTATGGTGGGATCTGTAGCCACGACTCCAGTCTGTGGGCTGCAACTGAGGGTATTGTTTCACCTCATTAACTCAACCACACTTCTCCCACTTGGAGCCCATTATTCAGCCTTCATGCACAAGAAGCGGATTTCATTCTTCAGAGCTAAATGCAAAGATTTTTTTTCTTTATGTAGCATCTGCATGGTGTCTGTGTTAATGAACTGGCTTCAAATGCTGAAATCACATTTAAAAAAAACATTGAGATCTGTTTTGTTGCCTATTTAAAAGTAGTTAGGTCCTGATCCAGCACAGCACTTAAGCACTTGGGGGGGGAGGATTAAAAATTGTATATCAAGAAAACTTTGACAGAGAAGTACTAGGTTGTGATGTGAACAGTCTATCTAGGAAAGTGGTGGAAACCCACTCACTTGAGACTTTAAAACTAGACGTGACAAAAACTAGTAAACGTACTGTAGATCACACAGACGGATGGGAAAAGAATAAAGATAATAGAGCTTTTTAATCTCTAACTTCTGTGATTTTATGAAAGACAAACCAAATTGTGTCTGTATAGAAAGTGTTTCCTAGATTTCCATATGATATCAACAGGTCTTTAAAATAATCCTGTTCACACAGTGAATTCTTAAATTGGATTTCTTTGTTTCCTTGTTCAGAGAACTTTAATCAAAGGTTACCGAATTCTACTATGCTGAATATATTTGTAAAAACCCTGTGTCCATGTTGCTCTGGATTTGCTCATGTCAGATTGTGTAAAGGAATACTTTCTTAAAGCAATTTCAGCATTAGCTTGTGAAGTGGGTTTTTTTAAGTATCTAGTTAATGTATTGCTGGACTGTCTATTACCATTCCTGTACTGAAATCCGGTTGTATTGTTGGACTGAGTCATCTGAGCTAACACGAAGTCAGTGCCTGCTCTGCATACCAATAAACTAACAGCAATGCTTGTGCATAAAAAAATGAAAAAAATCATGTCTGATGCCAGGTAGCATTTGTAGGGTGAATGAAAATAAATTGCCCCAATATGAAAACCTGTTCATTTCTGATAGTTGGGCTGTTTCAGCCTTTTTGAATTAAAGAAGCATTAGTGTATTTTTCCTTGATCATAACCCTATTAATGAATCAGATGACACTGTTAACTGCCACCGTAATATTCTTTGGTAAAAGTTACCAAAACACCCTCTTCACAGCATAAATCTCATTTAAAATGCTTCAGTTACTTCACTTTCTAGCAAAGCTACCATAGCCAGCCTAGAAACAAAGAAAACCATTGTTTCTGGTGCCAAAAAAAAGAGGCTTTTCTGACATCTTTTGATTATTCAAGTTATTTCTACCAAAATATCTAAACGAGGGAATTGGGATAGCTCAGAAAACTAGTACTGGGATAAGGAGCTTTGGACCTCTAGGAAACCACCATGACTCTTGCCTACATTAACAGTGATAGAAGTTGTTGCCATCTGTGTGTTTTTTGGTGGTGAATGTGAAATAAAATAGTAGTCTCCATTCACTTTTTTTAGTGGACCAGTGTTCATGTCATAAAAACCTAATGACGATCTTGGAGAACGCAGTAGGGAGGGCAGGGACTGGAGAAAGTTTGGGGCTGGTCTACCTTCTCATCTCTAGAGCATGGTGAGAGCTGAGGCACATTGGCATTTGGGAAGCTTGCATTGCCACAGCCCATCCCATCCCTGTGCTGCTTTTAGCCTCTTAGGACTGTCAGTCAAACTGAAATCACTTAAAATGGTCAGAAAAACATTTTTACCAGACGTGCAAGTACCTTAGCTCAGGGCTAAGCTATAAATATGATTAAGGCACTTAGTGCAAACTTGACCTGCAATATAAATAGATTTGTCTTTAAAAGTGCTTCAAAATAAAAGTGCTGAAAGTAGCTATATTTAGTGGTGTTTTAACCTTTAATGTCATATTCATGAAATCTAATTTGGGGCATCTTTGTATCAAACTCTCATTCTTGCACAAAGGCTGTGGAATTTTGCCTTGACTAGAAATTGCACTGGAGTATATTTTTTCATTTGCATTTCCTTTTGCTCTCCTGCAGTCTTTTCTCATGCAGAAGTCTCATTGGCTGCCTTTCGCATTATACAGATGGGATGTAGATCACTCTTTGATGTGTAAATTCAAAAGACAATGAAAGGGACAAACAAAGGCCTTTTTTGGTGGTGGCAGAGAGAATTCAGTAAAGTGTATTTTTAAAGGGTTACGTTTTTTCCTCAGTCGTGGATGGGGTTTCAGCTGGCTGAAAGCCCTGTTAAAGCTAATGGGAGCATCATGGCTGAAACCCAGAAGAATGCTCTGAAAACAAAACAGATTAATATTGGACTGGCTGGGGAGGTGATGTTCAGATTTGGATATGATTTGAGGTTTAGATTAGAGGCTAAGGCCAGATCTACACGACAAACTTATCTCGGTATAGCTACGTTGCTTAGGGATTTGAACACCCCCTGAGCAACATAGTTATACAAACGTAACCCCTAATGTAGACAGCGCTATGTTGACGGAAGAACTGCAGCACTCTACGTGAAGACACACCTTATGTCTGGGCTAGGGTTTAGGCTTCAGTTCAGATATGAAGACAAAAATCTCCTGAGTTGATATTGTGAGATTTTCTCCATTCTGAATTGGAGAAATCTCAGTGTCTTTCAGCTGTGATTGAACTAGTGCTGTAAAATAGCCTTTTTCTGGTTGCGGTTTCTGCTTTAGAATAGGTTCACCTCTGAGGATACAAATTCTAGCCCACTAAAATCAAAAGGCATTTGTTAAGAAATTCCAGTCTTGGCCCATCTCTTCTGAGGGCTTTTTTATAAAGTGCTGTTACATGGGGTGTGATTTCTAAAGCACATTAAGGTGCTGTGCATTAATTGCTCCCTGTAGACCCTGCTGGGATCCCCTAAAGGTTCCCTAGTGTGCTTGAATGTAGTTCTGTTTCAAACAGCATTATGGTAAAGCGCACCAGCACGGCTTACACGGACCAATGAATATGGAGCATATTAGTGTGCTTTAGAAATCACACCCCTTAGAGTGCGTTATCCCACTGTTTAGACAAGCATTTAGTTATATGAGAATAATATTAAACTGTACTTGAAATGTATTTAAAATACCATTTAGAAGGATAAAGGAAGAAAGAGTAGTAGCCTTTTCCTATGAACTATTCATTACTAAAAATATTAAAATAAATATGCTGTTAGAATAAAGGAAGAAAAATGAAGGATTTGTGGGCCACATACCTCTCAATACATCATTTTGATGGACATCACTAATTTTAGTCCCAAAGCTACCTACTTTCTGCATAGATTTGGTACCCCCTCACTGTTATGGTTTGAAAATTATTTATATAAGAAACACACTTTTTAAAGAATCACCTAACTGAGGTTATAGAAAGAAAGAATGGCTTGCACTCAAGGACTGAACTCCACATCAGTGTATTTTCTGCACAAATAATTTTTTGTCTCCTTCAGTTAGGGCTTTTATCACTTATTGTGGCCTGCATTTGGCAGGTTAAAATGTAAACTGGGCCACCACCTGCCTCTGTTCCATTGTTAACTCTTTGTGTAATCCCTTTATTGATTTTCTCTGATCTAGAAGTAAATCACACACATCACAGGTACCTATGGCCCCAGGTGTTTGGGGTCTGATCCAAGCCCACTGAAGTCAATGGGATTGCTCTGAATCAGTGATATGTCCTCTTCGTTATGTACCACTCTCCCAATTTTTGTGTTATCTGCAAACTTTATCAGTGAAGATTTTATGTTCTTCTTCCAGGTTATTGATACAAATGTTAAATAGTGTAAGGCCAAGAACTGATTCCTGTGGGACCCCACTGGAAACATACACAAGTGATGATGATTTCCCCATTTATAGTTACATTTTTGAGATCTATCAATTAGCCAGTTTTAATCCATATAATGAGTGCCATGTTAATTTTATATCGTTCTAGTTTTTTAATCAAAATGTCATGTGGTATCAAGTAAAATGCCTTATAGAAGTCTAAATTGTCAGCACTATTACCTTTATCAACCAAATTTGTAATCTCATTAAAAAAATCAGATTAGTTTGACAGGATTTATTTTCCATAAACCCATATTGATTGGCGTTAATTAGAGCATAGGTCCATAAATAGCTATTAGCCAAGATGGTCTGGGACACAACGCCATTCCCCTGGTGTCCCTAAACCTACGACTGCCAGAAGCTGGGACAGGAAGACGGGGGTGGATCACTTGAAATTGCCCAGTTTTTCTTATTTCCTCTGGAGTATCTTGCACTGGCCATGGTCAAAAGACAGGATGCTAGGCTAGATAGACCATTGTCTGACCCAAAACGGCCATTTTTATATTCTTACTTACATTATTCTCTTTTGATTCTTTATTAGTCGAATCCTGTATCAGCCACTCCATTTTCTTGCCCAGGATTGATGTCAGGCTGACAGGCCTGTAACTACCGATTACCCTTTTTAAAAATTGGCTCAGCATTAGCTCTCTTCCAGTCTTCTGGAACGTTTCCACTGCTCCAAGACTTACTGAAAACCAACACTAATAGCCTCACGAGCTCCTCAGTCAGTTCTTTTAAAACTTTTGGATGCAAGTTATCTAGACCTGGTCATTTAAAAAGTGTAATGTCAGTAGGTTCTGTTTAACATCATCCAGATATACCATTTTTCCCCAAATACAGAATAGAATTATTTTGTGAATACTTCTGCCTTTTCTACATTATTATTGAATAGTAATAATTCCACAACTTCCATATAGTAGTGCACCAATATCATCATCAGGATTCTTTTTGTTCCTAATATATTTTAAAAACCTCCTCCTTATTGTGTTTAACTCTGCTGGCCATAGATTTCTCCTTGTGTCCCTTTACTTCCCTTATCACTTTTCTACAATTCCTAGCTTCTGATTTAAATGTGTTACTATCAGATTTCCCTTTCTTCCATTTGTTACATTATTTTTTACAGCTGCCTTCACTTCCCCTCTAAACCAGGTCAGTTTTTTAACCAGCATAGCCTCATTCTTCAATTGTGGAATTGGGTTTTTGGGTTCCTAGTAATGTGTTCTTTCATGATTCCCAATTATTCACATTTTTCTGATTAAATTCTTCCTCTGGGCTGATTTGGCACATTTGATTTTTTTCAGCTTTGTGAAACTGGCGCTATTAAATACCATGTGTGTGCATGTATATATTACTACTCTGGACTTTATTCCACTTGCACATTATAATTGTGATCAAGTCATGATCACTTTTATCAAAGCTACTATTAATTTTTAGTTCTGTGATCACTTCCTTTTTATTTATTAAAATAAGAAGGTCCAATAAAGAATTCCCTCATGTTGGTCTCAATTTCTCAATGCCTTTTTCACATTTAGCCTCCTTCCAGATGACTTCCAGCTGTGTCTGAACTGAATGCATCACACATTCCACATATTTCTTTTGTTTGTCTTTTGTACATCTGCAAAATGGTAATGATGACATTACCTCCTTATTTGTAAAGCGCTTTCAGATCTAATGATGAAAAATGCTACATAAGAGTTGGCTATTATTATAGCCATCTTTTGTTAAGATATAGCTATTCTCTCATGAATTGACATTAGAAAAAAGATGAACAGTTATTAGAGGTTGGTGGAAAATATGTGGGTTTCTTTTTTTTATGGAGAATTTTGTATTTTCATCAGAAAATCAAAAAGTTTTGAACAGAAAGTTTTCAGTTTTTGTTTTTTGATGAAGAGTCTCTAAATTTTCTGCAGAAAGCAGATACATTTTATTAAAAGTTTTATTAAAAAACCTAATTTTTTCATCAACCATTTTGTTGGAAAAATGTCAAAAAGCCCTAATATTTAAATTGACAGAGATTTGATGCTGGATGGCAAATCTCAGGTTCTCTCTTGAACTATTACTAAATTAGCATTTGCTCCACCAACTCCATACCTGCTAGGAGTCAACATGGGCCATCTCTGAATCTGTTGTTCGCTTTTTTCCACTAACCATCAACTCAAACTCTCTGCAAAGGACTCTGAGTTCTGTTGTAACTTAGTTTCTGTGTCTTCCTCATAAATTTCACTTATTGGGTCACATAAGGAAAAAAATGGCTGAATAACACAAGTTAGTTACATTACTCATTTTAATAAAGCCCGTAATTAAGAAAATATTTTCTCGTGTTTTCTCAAAATATGCTAAGCACTGTTTCTGAGGCCATACTGAACAGTGGTGCTAAATAATTTGTTAAATAATGGGTAATTCTGAAATGTAATATTGCATATTTATAGGTGTGATAGACTGTATACATAAGCATTGTTTCATTTCTTAGATACAGTATTAAAATGTACAGTATAAGCAGGATGGTAGATGGAGCATGATTTGAGGCTGTCAGGTTTCTCTCACTGACAAAACAATGGTTATTGTACGTCTGTATAAAATAGTGTGATATCTTGTTACTTCGCTTCCTTCACTATCAGGGACAATATGCTCCATGATTATAACTCTGAAAACAATGAGTTGCTCTAACCCAAGTACAAGAAAAAGGCACTCAAAATTTAAAAAAATAATGTAAAGTAGTTGTGAAAGGGATTTTTGTTTTTTAAAATTAAACATATATTTTACTTGTGGAACTCACTGTCCTAAGATACTGTTGAAGGACTCTGTCTTAGTGTGAGGCCAGAATTTTCCACTATGGAAGCCATAACTATAAAGCCTGGTGGCTCAGATTAAATTTATAGCACTACCACATGCTTCTAGAGTTCAACAACAACAACAAAAAATGTTTGCCACTGGCTGAAAATGGAGGTTTGAGATTTCAGCCAAAAAAAGAAAGCAAAAAAGGCATTTTAGTTATGGGTAAATGTGGCTTTTCTTCTCTCTCCCATTCTCTCCAGATTTTTTAAAACATTTTAGGTTTTTCTATCCTTTGAGAGCTGGTTATGTTTCCCAGGGCAACCTTCTAATCTTTCCTATCTGAAATTACGGCACACTCCAATCAGCCAGTGGTTTTGCCTGCAGTTTCTTCACTTGGAAAAAAAAAAAAAATCCTAAAATCACGAAGGGTTTTGTTTTTGCGCATTGGCTATAGTGTGTGTTTAGGGGGCATTCAAAGAAACAGTGTAAATAGGGCACATAGGGCTAGATTCAAAAAAGGATTTATATGCCTACTTACCACTCTAGGTGTCTCAATACCAGATTCAGGCCCCACTGGGATTCACAGAATTCCTGCTCAACTGCCGTCAAACTCACTCAGTGTCTGAATTTTTGCTGGAAAATTTCCGTAACTGAGCACATATGCTACATCTCTATGCCAGGAGTCTGGATGCCTACAGGCTGGGGGAAAGTAGGAATTCCTCTGCCTAACTTACAAGCAGACTTGGTCTACTGGGTCAGGTGAGCTTACACAAAATGGTCGGTGGTGGTGGTGACGATTGAAACCTTATAACTTTTAACCCAGTTGTTAGATCACTCACTTGGGAAGTGGAAGATGTCTGGTTCAAGTTCTCCATCCCCCTGAGGGAGAAGGGATTTGAATGGCATTGGCCACCTCTTAGATGAGTGCTGTAAGTACTGGGCTATAGGATATTCTGATGTGGGTCTTCTTCATTCTCTCCTGTTGAAACTGTTCCACTCTGGATAAATAAGAAACGGATGGGGGAGAGAGAGAGCACTCATGAAAATGATGCCTGAACCTGGTGATTGGAACCAGGGAGGTGGGAGAACCAGGATCCTGTGTCAATGACTTTTTTTATTTTTTAAATAATCCACAAAGGAACAGCTTCAAGAGAAGAGACTATCCCATAGTCCAATAATTAGGGCACTCACCTGAGAAGTGGCAGATCCCAGATCAAATCCCTTGTCTCCCTCCAATGGAGGGGGGACTTGAAAAGGGGGTCTCCCACTTCCCAAGTGCATGATCTAACCACTGGGCTAAAAGATGTAAGGTGGGAAGCACCACCTCCTCCTCAGTTTCTTGCTAAGATGGTGTAGGTGCCTAGGAATCCCAAGTAGACTTAGGTGCCTCCCTGCAGCTTGGCTTTAGGCACCTATCTCCAAAAGAGGGGCAGGCAGAGTTAAGGACTCACCCCTTGGCATCTCCCATTGGCTGTCTTAGCCTTGGCGCTACCTAGTGTGCTGACCTTTGTGAATCCCATTCTGAGGTGCCTGTTTATCCCTACTCATTCTATAAGGAGCCGAGGTGCTGAAACCAGACTTGGTGAATCCTGTAATTTTCTAAATGCCGAAGTTTCTTTGCATGTCTAATCCATAGTTTGTGCCTTTCTATAGGAAGGCAGGACATAGATGTCATTATTCCTTGTGCGTGTGCAATGCCAAATCTAGTATGATTCTAGATGCTAAATCTGCCAGGGTGACCAGATGTTGCAGTCTTCTGGGAACGTCCCAGTTGGACAGGAGCACTCTTAGGCTTTCATCAGTTGTAATGACAAAGGTGTCTTGTCCCTGTATAAGCACCTCCCTCCAGCTGAAAGTCCACAACACAGCCCCCCAGCCATGATATGATATGGCACATCTCCATAGAGTGTGTGTGCAATCTAATGTCCAGTAGTGGCTGGGGCACTCTGAATCCTAGCTTTTTGTGAAATTGGGACTTAGTGAGCCCCACATTCTCCTGAGCATCACAACCCATGACTATTAAGTGCATTTGTAATGATAAGGAGGGAGTTGTGGGTAAGAGAAGGATGTCTGGGGTTTGGGAGGGAAGGAGCCTGAAAAGTTAGTGGGTTAAAGAAGAAGGGGAAGATAACAAGTGTATATCACCGATGACCAGTGTCCACAACTCAAACCCTACTCCCAATTGACTAAGCCCTTTTCCAGGCTCTTTTCAATTGTTTTCCAATTGCTCTTTTCCAGCCCCATGAAATTATTGAGGAAAGTGTTTGTTTTCGGTTTTAAAAATCTGCTCACCTAATGCCTATGTATCTTGCCTGCTGAAAAACCAGAGCAAACTGCGCATCACTGCAGCTGGGCAGAAAATGTGTGTGCCAGCTGAGTCCAAAAGCTCAGGATAGGGTCTATATTTTTAAAATGGGTACACAACAAAAGCAAAAGATCACTGAGGCACAGAATCTGAACAGACTACAGTGAAGGGGTAATAAAGAATGGTGACATAATAAGTGAATGATGAAACTAAATGACTATTTAGCCAACACTTTGGGTCTTTAGAGAGAACTGGGGTGTCTCATCATGTCTATCTAATAGCTACCATACTGATACCTTTAAAATCAGTTACTTGGACATTAATACCTAATTACAAAGAGATTTTTATTTTTATAGTGTTTTTGTAGTTCAATGGTCCAAAATTTAATAACCTCCAATCCAAATTATGTAGAATTCTGAAAATGATAAATATAAATAATTTTCTTCCTTAACAAGACTTTTTCCTTATTAATTTAATTACAGTGTATAGACTGAGCAATCTGTATTTTCTGTGGAGCAAATAAATAGCACACAGACGAATACATGAAGAACCTCTATTGATATCCATATGTCTCCTTATATAGTTCAAAGGAAATAAAACTATTTCCTTAAAATACCAGAGACAAGCTAGAAAAGCATGCAGTATATGGAGTAGTAATAATCTTCTTTTTGGGAACCAACAAATAGTCTAGTTTTCAGTCATCAGTGCACTAACAATGGCTTAATTATTATTTATTATTTATTTCTGTTCTGGTAGTGCCAAGGAGCTCCAGTCAAGGTTCAGACTCCATTGTGCTAGGTGCTGTACAGACACAGAAGAAAAAGACGGTCCCTGTTCCAAAGAATTTACAACCTAGCTGTAAGACAAGAAAAAACAGATGGATATAGACAGATGGGAGGGTGCAAGGAAACAATAAGACAACATTGGTCAGCCTGATAGATCTCAGCACACCAGATGCCTAGAAATGGTAAATGGCAATCTATCTAGTTGTGAAGAGGCATCAAGTGGGAGCTGTAGGGGTCAGCGTTAGTTCTAGTTTTATTTATTAGCTTCATTATTCATCCTGAAGAAGGGATAAACAGCGTATTAATGAAATCTGCAGTTCATACTAAATTGGCAGGTATTGCGGACATCACTCATAAGCCTACCTGGCACGCGTTTATGGTCTTTAAGGAGACATAACAAGACGCTAATGTACCTTTTACATATACACAGAATATATGTACAGTGTAAAACCTGTATCAAGGATCTAATTAATGTGCTTAGAATATTTTGCATCAGTATGCACCCATTTAACATGGCATCTTAAAATGTATCACATATAACCAGCAAATGTTTAAAAAGTAAAGGAATATTTAGTACTTTATTTTAACACACTTTTAGATATTTAAAAAAAAAAATGGGATCAGTCTTGTAGCCTTTCTGCGCACTCAACTCCAGTTAATTTCACTGAAAATTCTGTACATGTAAGAACAACAGAATCTGTCTTTGTCTTGCATGCATGCTCACGCATGCATACAGGTTAAGGCAACATGCTAGTTCAGGTTTATGGACAGATGCCCAGTTGATGTAAATTTGTACAGCTCCATTGATTCAATGGAGCTACATCAGATTATAGCAGCTGAGGATCTGGTGCTCATAGTTTGGGCTTGACTTACAGTGGAGTTAATGGAGATACTGAATGATTTTTTTCACTCCCATTATGGGCCTGATTCAGATACCATTGAAGCTAATGGCCAAATTTTCATAGTCTGAAATGCAGTCTGTCCCCTATGCCTAGAAACTACTAGGACATGATATCTTATTCCTCCATTTGGGGACCCTACATCTTGTGCTGCAATGAAGTAGTTTAAGGCTCCTTTGAGCCTTCTTATACTTGTCACTGTTTTCTCTTTGTATCTCCTCTTGTGGTGCTCATTTTCCTATGATATTCTCCAGGTAAATTTTCTTTTTCTCTTCATTTGGCCTTCTGCCTGGCCCTGTTTTGGATATAATCAGCATCTTCTCCAGACAGTTTCTACTTTTGCTGGTTTTAGATTGCTGTGCCATTTTGACCATTAAGAAACATCCCAAAGTGATTAGTTCATGTTAGCAAATAAGGTCATTATGTTGCACATGGTCCTGATTTGAAACTAAGCAGAGGCTTGGGTTTGATCCCAGATTAGTCTTTTTCATCTCAAGGTTCATTAGCCTATTGGGGTGGCTATCCAAGAGCATGTTCGCAGCTACTGAAGGTCAATAAACTGAACACAAGGATTCATTGATGTGTATCTGAAGATTTCAATTATACTTGTGGTAAAGCAGGTTGCTCCTGCCATGAGGTTAGGTGATGGACTAGCAGGGGAGATTTTAAAAGGTACAAATGGCAGCGAGGGGCCAGCTTTCTGAAGACATTTGGGCACCTAGGATCTAAATAGGAGTTTGATGCCTGGGCACTTTTGAAAACCCCACTAGGGGCCATCTGCATCATTAGGCTCCTGAATATCTTTAAAAATCTGACCCTTGGTTTGATTTCTCACTGACTTTCAAAAGGAGTTAGGAGGCCCACTGACAGCAATTCCTGGCCCCAGGGCAGAACAGTCAATGGCCCCCCTAGAAAGGAATGGCTGAGGTCCAAATGGGCTTCTGCTGGAAAATTTTACATATTTATTATGTGCCATGCAGGTTCCCGAGCAGCTGAGGAGGTGGTAACTGCTACTTAACTTTCTGGGTCCATTGAACTCCCCAGGGAGATTACTGATGAACTCAGGAAGCTGAGTAGCAGATACCTCCTCCTCAGCTGCCTGGGAACCTGCATGGCACATAATAACTAAGCTCAGGTCAGCTCAGTGGATGGGAGGAGAGTACAAGCCTCAAGGGGTCTTGGGGGAAGGAGGAGTGTGGAGGAGAGGAGATACGTATCTATCCTCTCATCCGCCTGGGCTCTTTGAAGTCGCCGGGCCCCTGGGCAATTGCCCCCCTTTCTCCTCCCACCCCATCAGTGGGCCTGGGAGTTAGACACTTACCTGTCATTTGTGCTTTGAAAATCAATTCTTAGGTGATTTACTGCACACCAGCAAAACTTTGTTGTTAGGTTTTCAAATATTTTGTTTCACAGTATAATATCTGTAGTCTAAATATTTAATTTGTCCAAGAAAAACAAATGTAAAAATTTCACTAACATTCTGCTAGGATGCAGTAGCTTTCTCTGATGAAGCACTTTTAAGAGCCAACATTTTAATAAAAAGGCATTTAGTGATGGAGATTTTAAAAACTAACTGACTCCTAAATGGTTGGTGCAGTTACAATTAAAGTGGAAAATTATCATTTTGGCTTTAACAAAAGCAGGACACATACATGTATTTTATATATTACCATCAAATATAAAAACACATCTTCAAATATTTCATTTATATGCAAATATTTTGGAATGCGATGTGTATGTGGCCTTTCTATAATAAAATATATGTAGCCACTATGGATCTTTTGCATATATTTAAGCTAATTGCCACATGGATTCATGATTGGACTTGATGCAGCGTGTAGACTTAGATACAAAACAATAAGAGCATGACAAGCAGTGTCAGAACAGAATTACTTAGAAAAGTTCTCTTGGAGATCAGTATTTACACATCTGCTGTTGTAAATCATCTTCTCACAGGGAGCATTGCCAAGCCAGTTAAAATACATGGAGCAAACAACATTAAGAAAGAAAAGGGATTAAAAAAATCAAATTTAAAAGGCGTGGTTTTATTGGATGTTACTGATATGCAGTGTTTCCAGCAAACTGAATATTTGTCAATTGGGTGTGTGTGTGTGTGTGTGTGTGTGTGTGTAAGTAATGTGAAAAAAGATACTACAATCTAGCCCTATCTACATGTCATTTATATAGATATACATAGGTATCTAGATATACATCTTGTCGAGAGAGAGTGTAAAAAATCGTGTTTGCATGTATCAATCTCGAGTAGAACCAAAACTTTTAATTTGATTTGATGTTTTTTATCTCTATTCTTTCTTCATTTTGTTTGCCTTGTACATTTTAAGTAGCTTGGCAATATTCCTCCGTGAAGATGATTTACACAGATTTATACATTGATGTTGGGCCAGTCAGTACTGCCTTTTTCACACTGAGTACTAAGTACCTACTACTTGTACAGTTCCAGTAAAATGTTTGGGAATTTGACGGATTAGTTACTATGCAATGTGAGTAAGGGTGGCAGGACCTAGCCCTTATTTTTCATTTAAATTTGTGCAAATTCTTTAAAAGGGCACTTACCCACATACTCTAGGCACCCTTGCTATAACCTTAAATGATGTATCACAAATAATTTTCTATGTACAGTAATAATTAGGGTGTGTGTATGTGAGAGAGAGAGAAAATTATTTTGCTCAAAGACGTAAAAAAAAAAAAAAAGTATAAAGAAACAAGGGAACAAAAGTATAAAGAAACAAGGGAAACTTCAAAAGGAGCTTCAGCATAATGGTAGATACTTTCTGAATGAATTAGAATATAATGGAAAAACAATTTCAAAAGCCAACAGAAAGCAAACATAATTGCCTGGAGCTTGTCTTGTAGAATCTAAGCCCCAGGATGGTGTGATGAGAATGGACATAAAGGTTTCATGGTGAATATAGTGTTCCATTTCCTTCACCTCACAAACAAAATTGTCATTCATCGTTTTGTCTAGTTTTGCAAAATTTAAGTTACGGAAATGTACTGGGGAAAAATTATGATTTTTAAAAAAATATCTGATACATAGTGGTTTGTTGTGGCTACTGGGGGAACATGCAGCACATCAGAAAGCATATAATTAGAACAAAAACAAAAAACGTACATGTCTCACCCTGCTACTCCTTAAAATGCTAAAGGAAGTATAACGTAATACTCATATCTACTCACACGTTCCATTCAGAATATTAGCTGTCATATCTCTGCCACAAATACAACCTTTGTCAATGGATATACATCCTATTTTGTTTTTCTTTCCCCCAAGGCCCCTCTGCTGGCTCCTTTATAGAGATCATGAATGTGTGAAATTGATCTCAAAGGGGGATTGGATGGCTCTGTTGACAGATAACAGGATGTGAAGCTTTTTACCCCTGTCACATGTTTGAATCTGATTCCCCAATCTATGATGATTGAGCATCTTTGCCATTTGATAGTTTTTCAGTATGTGACTGAGTTTCTTAGGTCATTTTTAGTGGACAAATATGACAATCACCAAAACCAATATTAGAACTATGTTTATTTGGCAGTCTCATTAGGGAGAATGAATCCTACTATTCCTGGTTAGCTGAAGGAACTAGTCTCCAATTCTTACAAGCAATTGCTTCAGAAACGTTTCTGGCACATCATTAAGGCAATTCGAGACAAACAACCACTGTTGCTATCTATAAATATTCTGTGGCTGTATAAAGATATCCAGAACTATTTATCCAGCTCTTCTGTACTCAGTCAGTTTTCTGTATTTCTTAGGGCAGGTCTACACTGTCGGCAAAATTCAGCGGCAGTCGATGGGAGTTACACAAGCTAGGCAGAGTAGCTTGCGTAACTCCTGTCGACTTCGTAACTTCCCTTTAGCATGCCGTTTCCACTGAGCTGCGCTGATGGGAAATGCGTTCCCATCAATGCAGCACTATGCTTTTTTTGGAGGAGGTTTTAGTAGATCTACTTCCAGATTGATTGAGTGGGTCTTCACTGCTGCTCAATTGAACTGGAAAAATCGATCTGACGGTGGGAAATTTGCTGCCATCAGTGTGTACGTAGTTTTAGAAAGAAGAAGAGCAGGAGAGGGAAGAGAAAAATAAAGAAAGACATATACTGGATAACTGACCTTTTTAAAAAGTGTTTTTAATAATATCATTCTTTACTATTTATGGAATGAAAACAATAATAATTGTACCTTCTAAATTAGAATAAGCTATATCTAAGGGATAAACTTATTAGGTAGAAATGCAGGAAGTTTTGACTTTCACTGTTTTTCCATGACTTATTTACAGAAGCAAAGTAGACAAACCACAACAACAAAAAGAAAAGATCTAGTTTATTCCTAAACTAGAACATGGAAATTGATTGAAGTTTAAAGAACCATTACTATGTTTAAACTATAAAAGGTATCTTAGTATTTGTTTTAGTATGAGTGGGATACTGGTGAGGTAAGGGTGTGATAGTCAAATACATTCTGTTTTCATTCCAACACAGGAAGGAATTTATATGGAAGCTCTGTATCATCCAAACTTCTTCCCTTTCCACCTACAAGAGGGAACTAGAAATTCTGGTTCCTGCACAGCTCAGCTCTCTGCCTTTGTGGATGTAGTATGTCAGGAGTGAAGAAGAATGCAATAACAATATTTCTGTGAGAATAAGCACAGGGGTACTAGGACGGTGTTGGATTTAGGGTGTGTTTATTTAGAAAGATTAGTGACTAAAAGTGTGTAGCCCATGGAGAACAGCTGGTTCTTGATGAGATTTCAGGACACCAAAGTGATCAGCTCAGTTCAGACAAACCATTGCAGATGGTGTGGCCTTCATGAATGAAAGCTCTGCCATCAGAGGAAGGATTGGAAATGAAGAAAGAGGGTTTAATACTTAAGGAAAAAGATGAGTCTGAAAAATAGGTTGTGGGGGTATTTATATAACCTTAGCTTCACGTCTGAGTTAAGGTAACATGCCTTTACTTTTAAACTTTTTTCTTCAAATTTCTTTTCAGGTGACACCTTTTCAGCATACAGTTTCATTTGTCCAATAAAAGCCTATTATTTAGCAGCTCTGTGCAGGATAGATTTCATTATAGATGATCAGGTGAGGCTCAGCTTTTTGAGAGAGAGACTGATTAGATACCATTTCTTTGAGAAGCCCTATAGCTTGATGTTACTGTTAACTTTTATTGGGCATGTTGTTTTCTGGTAGCTCTTTATTCTTAACTCTGAGGGAATGAATGCATAAATAACAATTTCCTGAGCCTCTGTTGCTCTCTGCCATTTAAATTGCTATTTATCTCACTCTAGGATGCTAGACAGGAAACTTAATGCTGAGCATTGGTTCAATAAATGTCAGGAAGAGCGGGCAGTGTGTATCCTCTTTTGCAATAAACATTTAGTCGTCCTGACAAGGATGAGATCAGAACATTGGGGGAGGAGAAGCTAGATTAGAAGCCATTGCCCCTTTTGGATTCTGAAAATGAGGGATTGTATTTGGGAATGTTAATAGAGATCTATAATATTAGGTTGAATTTCCATATGTGGGTAACATGCTGTCAGTGCCTTTTATGCTAGATGTATGTTTTTCTTGTTCTCTGGACCAGTTTTGATCTTGCAAAAAGTTGTCTTCCTATCTAGATATTGTATAATTTTGAACACTTCATGTGAGTAGTCTTTTTACTTTTATGCTGCTTGGCATGCCTTGTTTGCATTACCATGAAAGGCAATTGCATTTCAGATAATGACCAGTTGGAAACTTACGGGACTAAATTCATTGATGGTGGTGGAGTATTAGTCAGTGGCAGAAGTTCCAAAGGAGTTTAAATAGCATCAGTATAGGATTCAAAGATTTTACAACTTAGTTAGAGCTTGAAAGGAGTATGCTTGGTTAGTCAAAAAGACCGATTGCAGGGGTTGGTTTGTTGTTACTGATTGTTTGTTTTGCAGTAGAACTTAGAGACTCCAGCTGAGACTGGAACCCCATTATTCTAGGGGTTGTATACCCACATAGTAAGAGACTCAGTCTACACCAACTAAATAGACAAGATGTAATATGGATGAAAGGAAATAATATTCCCATTTTACAGTTGGGAAACTGAGGGACAAAGATTAAAGTGACTTGCCCAAGGTCACTGAGGAAGTCTTTAGCAGTCACAGAAAAGAAACCAGGTCTCCTGAATCCCCAGTTCATTGACTTCATCGCAAGACTTTCCTTCCTTATAGGCTTGCCAAGAGACTTTGGAACTTACCCAAGAGAGTGAAAGTCCCACCAAGGTGATGCAGTGGTAGTGCAAATAGCCCCAAAATGACAAAGCTGTCTTAGCTAAATCTTTGTTTGTCTTCATCCTCAGACATCCCTAGTGTTTCTGGCAGCTCCCTCAGTGTCTCACACAGGTCCTCCAGTTTTGTGCAAAGTTCTGATGTTCAATCCAACAGCATTCCCACACTGAATATACATATACAAATGGGTACCAATTTCAGAACATAAGCAGCACTTAAAATATGTGCTATTTTGAAAAATATGAGCATCATAGCAATGGAAATTTATAACAAATATTGAGGAAAGAAACATTCATTTATTCACTTCATGTAACAATACATTATTTTCATTTCTTCACTGATAG
This sequence comes from Emydura macquarii macquarii, assembly GCF_026122565.2. NCBI lineage: Eukaryota > Metazoa > Chordata > Testudines > Chelidae > Emydura > Emydura macquarii. The sequence continues at coordinate 4,648,575 of NW_027131527.1, forward strand.
CAAATGTCTAATGCCAATGGCCCATAATCATTTTAGATATACTTAATTGAAAGTTACCCTCAGCCTTCATCCTTGAGTTCCTCATGTTCTCCTCTCCTCCTGGCTCCAGTATTTTTGAAGATTTTTTTACTGCTATTTTTGGTTGATATTTCCCTGGGATTTTTGCTTTTTGTGGCATGGTAAGCTTAAAAAGCAACAGAAAAACAAGATGACGTAACCCACAAGCTCTATTCAGTGTGAAATAAGTTGACAAGCTTCAAATACAGGGTCTAAATGTAGTTTGCGCCGGCTTTTCTACTTTCAGTGAGGCATATGGTCTTATATCAACTTATGGGTAGCCAGACTATAAACAAGTTAACCAGTTAAGAAGGACAATAGTGCAAGACTATTTTAGATCAGATACACTCTGATTGCCAAACATAATTTTATTGTGTGTTTATGAATATGTTACATATACATTCACCCAATGAGTTAATGTAGATAGGCTATTTGAGCGTTTATCTTTGAGCCAACAATGTGAGTCTTGTAGAAGTAATGGTTCTGTTAAATAAGGATCACATTATGTTATCATTCAGGCATGCCATAAACTCATCTGCCAAGCACCATCACCTCCTTTTCCCCCCTATTAAATCTCTTGGTACATCTTTCTCATAGTTTAATAACTGAGACGTGTTTCGGTGAATCTTGTCAATCAGCATACTCAGAGCCTTCATCTGCTGAGGAGTAACACAAACTCTCTCAGCCCAATATTGAATGTTAGAAAGTTGATACTAAGTAATATTACTTTTTCCTTCTCAAATTTTAATGTTCTTGAAGAAACTAGATTGAAAGCTCTGGACTCTGAAGTCCTCTCATTAATCACATAGCAAGCAGAGCATAGCAGGTAGCAGCAGAGCAAGCTTTCTCATACAGCTCCAAGTACTCGCTTCAGCCCTTAACGTGAAGGAAACTCTAGAAGTGACATTATTTTTCATTTCTCGTTCTCATGCAATCTTTCCAACAAGGGTGACAACAGTTTTGATGCTGGTTTGTTTGTTTGTTTGGTTTTTTTTTTTTTTTTTGGGGGGGGGGGGGTTGGTTATTTATTTATTTTTTTGTGATTTGGGCGTGTCTCTGTTATGCATTTGACTGACACTAACTCATTGCAGGTAAGTCACTGAAAAGCAGTTTTCGGTCACTACTGAACTAAGATAGTGTAAAACTTTAATGGCCTCAAACCCTTATTCCACATTAGTGAAAAGATTACAACATTTAGATAAAACACTAAACTGCAAAAATAAATAAAAAATAGTCGATCCCCTCTCCCAAAATAAAAACATCAAAATCTTGGTTCTAGAAACTCAATCTTAGAATTGCTATTCCATAGGGTATATTATGTCTGTGGTATGGCATGTAACTCATACTGACATTTAATAAATGAAGATAATAGACTGTCACAATAGTCCCTTATGGCCTTGGAATCTATGAATTAATAGAAGCTATGGTGCAACTGAAGGTAGCATATATCAACCAGATCTAATTGTAAAGGAGCTTGTTTATGGATGAGGAAGAGTACAACCTCTCCAGCTATTAGAATCTTGCCATTCAGCCTTACAATAAATTATCTTTCAACACTGGCCACTTGATGGTTTGGAAAACTTGCTACTTTGTGGGATGGGGGAGAGTTGAGTATTTGCTGATTTCTGCTCAAGCAAATGTCAGATATAAAAACAAACAAAAAAACCCTCCTCTTGTTTGTTTGCTTGTTTGAGTGAAAACTTTTTCGTTATGGTACAGATTTGCATTAAGGCACACCTATAATTTAATGTAAAAGGGGATGGTTTTGTGATTGAAATATCTAGATTGCTGTGTGCAATACTTCGACTCTAAAGACTTAGATTCAAATCCTGAGGCCTTCAACACAAATCATTGTCCATCTGAGATCAATGGGTTCCATGGAATTTGTTATATGAAAATATTTCTGGTAAAAATGTTAGAGAAAGGGTTCTCTCTGCTCTACATTGAAATATCTCATAACACTTTTCAGATGCAACCTCACTAGCAACTTTTCGCATCAGCAGCCTCCCCTCTCTCGTTGCACTACGAACTGGCTTCAGGAGTTAAAGTGGGGAATGGAAGCATAGCTTCCCCTTTTCGAAAAGGAGCTTCACCTTCCTTTCTCTGTCTGGCAAGAGCTATTTATGCTAGATTCCGCCTCCTTGGTGTCTGGACTGATGATAGCTGCCCCTTGTGTGTTAACCCACTGTAAACACTGCCTGGCTGTCTGCCTGTACCACTCTGTGAAGTAGACATATCTGTCATTGGTGAGGTTGCTCCTATATGTGGATAGGTTTTTGGTTTTTTTTTTAAATGTTTAGAGCTCTTTGAGTTAAAAAAATGTGTCCAATTGTAAATGTTTTGTGCATGCTTTTGTTTACCTGTTCCTCCTTCCCTTGGGCGTGCATGAAGCTAGTGAGACAAGATGTCAAATGATTCCTTGACAGGGCAAATAACTGTGACAGAAGGAATTTAGTGTGTTAAGTAGTGCCTATTTTAGAGCCTGGATTTTTGGCTATGTCACTCTTGAGGAAAAGGTCCTTTGACTCTCATTGAATACAGTATGCACAGTGTTCAAAGTGCAGGGACTGTGAGGGTGAAAGGGAGGAGGCCTTTTCCTTCGCTATCGGTTTCCATTTAAAAAAAATGCAGTTTTACTGTTGTGTAAGATAAGACCAGATGTAATATAATTTAGATTGCCCACTGGAAGAAACACTAAAGTGAACATGGTTTCTGTTGAATAATTTTTATGATCTGGTTTCACAAAGCTTCTAAGTATCTTGTAAAATAGTCTTTCTGTGCAGGATGGCTGTTACTCATTTTCCTTGGGCAGCTCCGATTCTATTGATATTAAATGTGCATGGTTAATAATAGCTTATAAAGATGCCAAGACATGGTATCCAAAGGACCCAGCTGTATTTGCCAGACTTATACTAAATGACACTCACGGGCTTATATAACCACTTAGATTTTTTTTTTTCCTGTTTTTGTAAACTGGCTTTGCTGACTAGTAGCTGATGGCAAAAACATTAGATAAGGAAAACTGATTAAATTGGAGAATTTAAAGCAGAATTGAAATGATTCTTTTTGGAAGGCCTTAAGATACATTTGATGGGACTGGAACTTCCCTTTGAAGAGGAATGGGCATGTGGTGACAAGGATTCAGAGATATTACATAATATCACTGTACATTTATTTGGAGAATTACTCTCTCTGAAATTTGCCAAGAAACCCCATATGCCCCATCTTATGTACCTAGAAAACCAGAAGGTGGAGGTCTAGCTTAACAAATAACCAAGTTTTCTTTTGCATTTATTCTTAGCAGAACTAAGGATCCAATAGCATATGAGGAAACGCAGAAGAGAGATTCTTCTTCTTCAGAAAAATAAAGATAGCCATGAGGAAACTCTGGACTATAACCTCTCAGACAGTTCATACTTCTGAAAGTATAAGCAGATCAGATGGAAAGTCAGAATATCTGGGTTGAAATGGATCTGCTGTGGATCTAAGTGGTTTTAGCCAGTTACTCTTGGTTTGGTTTTTCAGTTTTGTTTTTATAATTTGCCTCTGTTGTTTTGGTTCTTGATCGGCTCCAAAAATTAGAAAAGATAGATTTTTATGCTTTTAGTTCTGAGATGTCAAAAATCTCAAGATTGGCCTTTTTCACAAGATTTACACCTAGGATAATGAATGCTGTATTTACAATTGAAATTTCCCAAGCACATCTAACATGGTCAAATCCAAACCCAAACTGTAGCCTTGGTCTACCTTAAATCAAAAGGTATGCTTAAAAATAGATCCAGCTCCCTATCCAACCAACACCTCCTTGGCTTAACTCTGCTTTAAGGCATCTCTAAAGGCTTGTGTACATGGGGATATCAAGGAAAATAATCCAGGTTAAATGAGTGTGAATTTCTAGTGGATTAGTTATGACATTAAACTCTTGTGGAAACGCCCTCATTCAGAATTAAAGTAGCTTTAATTCAGTTCATCTTAATTAATTTTAGTTCATTTGGATTCATTTTCCTGGATGTTCCTATGTAGACAAGCCCTAAGATTTCTAGTACACGTGCGTGGGTGATTTCTTTGCTGCTATCTTAAAATAAATTCACTGTATATAGTTTTGCCCTTCAGCTAGCTCTGTATGGAATCCCTGCCTGGTTGTACAGGCCATTTACAATAGGAAGATTTTTCTCTCATACATTAACTAAATACACAATTAGTGCACTAATGATTAGTGAACTTAAACAGGTTAAAAAGTTAGGTTCAGGTAAACATCTAGAAGCAGTATTGCCAACTTCAAGAGATCAAAAATCACATGCCGGACCCTCAAAAATCATGAGTTTGGCCCCAAATTCATGACATTTTAAAAAAAGATTATATTGTGCTTTTTTAAGTCACTCTTGATTTTTGAACTCCTCGTGCGCATCCTCAAGTTGTGTGCACATCACAGTTAGTGTTGCCCACTCTCCCACGTATAGTGAATACGGTGATTTTGGCCCCTTGCTGCAGGAGCTCTCATCCACACATATGCCCAACTTCTGCCCAAGAATTAATCCTGTCCCCCCAGTCTCCCTCAACAGTTCTCTCCCCACCCAATGCCCCTCAGTTCAGTCTCCCAGTCCACATCATTTCCACCCCATCAGTTCAGTCCCCTTACTGCTCATTCACCCTCCCAGCACTCACTCCATCTTCTCAGAACCCATCATCAGTACAGCCCCCACATCCCATCAGCGCTCGCCCTCCTCACTTCAGCCCCACTGCAAGCCCCAGGCCATATTTCAGCTCTCCTAGCCTCACCTCTGTTCCTCTTAGGGTTATTTACCCTCTTCAGGCCTGCGGGAGCTGCAGGGGGTCCCCTCTCCCGCTTCCCAGGTTGGTGGGGGAGCAGTTGCCTGGGGCAGACAGCTGGAGCCCACAGGGCAGCTGACAGCGGGATCCCTGAGCATGCCCGGAGTGGCTGACAGGATTTCTAAGTAAAATTAAGCCTCACTTTCAGAACTCTCAAATATCAGGATTTTCTTTTTTTCAGCCACAGCTGAAAAAAAACATCCCGACATTTTTATTGCAAGATCATGAGTGAGGCTTAATTTTACTGAGAAATCACGACTCTCACGATCAACTCATGAGAGTTGGCATGTCTGCAAAAGCTCCGTTCCCTTGTGTCTGTCTAGTGATGGATGCCTCAAATGGCTTTCTGTCCTTGCTTATATCTCCCAAAGTCCAATGACCTTGCTTCGGGAGGCAGGAAGTCCTCCTGTGTGCTTGCCTGCTGGGCCTTCTTTTGATTGGCCACACATGTTAAAACATAATATTGATGAGTATTCATAATTCCTCCTATAGTGTTTAATACAGACATTTCACACTGATGTTAATCACCAAAGACCTTGCATGATATAATATTAGTGTATTCAATCAATTCATTCAATTGCTTATTTGAGGTTTGGCTCTCTCTGCCTTTTTTATATCTCAGATGAAGTTTCTCTTACCTGCTGGAGTGCAGCCACGCTGTCTCTTCCCCACCACTTGTTAGCGTGATAGCTTTGTTTGTTTGATATGTAAATGAATTCTCATTGTCTTTCCTAGTACTTTGGAAGTAACTGCTCAGTGGAGGATGGGGGCAGCTCCTGTTTGACTGTAAACACATTTTAAGAATGTGCCACAGCTGAAAATAAAGAAATCCTGACATCTGAGAGTTCTATCGCGAGATCAGGAGTGAACTTAATTTTACACAGAAATCGCGACACTTGCAGTCAATTCACGAGAGTTGGCATGGCTGTAGAAGCTTGGTGGTTTATCTAAATCTCTGTGATCTGCCTGGGAAGATTTTGGTGAGCTTGATACAGAGCTGGCACTTGAACCTTCTCTCTCACACTTCTGGTGAGTGTTCTAACCAACAGACCATAGGCTATTCTGGGGTGAGAGGTTCATGTGTATGTGTCATTGTGACCAGAAGTTCCATCCTGAACCTTAGAAAACTTTCTTGGCAAAATGGATATGTTCCTGTGAAAAGCTTTGGTTTGGGAGGGTAGGGAGGCGAAAGGCATTTTCTAACAAAAAAAACTATTTTATCAGAAAATTCCCAACCAGCTCTATTACATAGACTTTGGGTATTAGCGCTGATGAGAAGTTTATATGCAAGAGGTGTGGTTTCTATGGCTGGAGCAAAAAGGCAATAATTAAAGGAATACTGTCAACTCAGATATTGCCAATATGTGTATTTTGACGAAACTAAGCTTTCTTTTCAAAATCTAAGGCGCATAGAAATGTTCTGTTTTGTTCTCTAAATTTTAATGGAAACATTTATTTTAAAATAAATCAATACTTTTGTAGTGTTGCAATGGGAACATATCTGTAGAGAAAACCCAAGGGGAAATGAGTTCACTTTGGTTCATAACCAAAGTTAATTGATTTTTATTGTCAAAGATGAGAGCAGTGTAAAAAGTGAATTAACAGTTACCATAGACAGTGCCTTTTTATTTGCTTACAATATGATTTTTAAATTGGTATGGTCTCTTAAAGCGCACTGAAACATCAGCTTACTTTTTCTTTCTTGAAATACATCTAGAAACTTATGCCCTGTTTATTTTGTTACTCCCTGCTGTGACTGATTTTCTTGAATTGCATTAAAATGTCTCTACCCAGAATTTTTACTATTATATTACAATCTCTTAATGTACAATATAATTTTCCATTTTTCTCTTCTGCCTTGCTTTGGTCTGTGGGATAATTTCCATGAAAGAGGATTTTATTTCTTAACGGCTCACCCACTTGTGCTACTCAATCCCCATTATTGTGAGATCACAAATGGAGCATTGTCATTGGCATAAACAGCAGGAACAAATAAAATCTTATGAACAAAAGATCCTATTTTAATGCAAATTTCATTAATAATATGGAACTAGTGAAGAAAAAGGCCAAAAAATATAGAATAAGCCGAATTGTAATTTCTCTGCATATGAGAGATGTGTACACTCCTCATCCATGGGAGGATTGCACCTCTTCTCGGTCTGTTCTGGGGAGTTAGTTTTGGTGTTGTTTGTTTCACTTTGGTTAGCAGATCACTTCCACACGCGATATCCTCTGGCAACGTCTACATGGCTAGTAGAAGAAGAAAGCATTAAATCTTATCTACACTTTTTGTACAATAGATGTCGCTTTCATGCCAAATTCATTATTTTGAACTCAATACTTGAGTTATACAGATGACATTAAGGTACCCTGAAGGCCCATATAGTAGAATATTATTCCCTCAATTTGTTTACCTTTCAGAGTATGTCTATGCTACAAGCTAGGGGTGTGATTCCCAACTTGTGTACACACCCTCGTTCTAGTTCTCATCTGAGATCTGAGCCAGTGAGCTAAAAATTGTAGTGTAGGCAAGACCGTGTGCATGGCAGCACGGGATAGCTGTTTCGAGTACAAACCAACCTGAACCCCACAGGTATGTACTCAGGATGGCTAGCCCATGCTGCTCCTGGCTATACTATATTTTTAGCATGCTAGTTCAGGTGACAGCCAGTGTGAGTGGGTCACTGCTAGCTCATATTGTAGATGTAGCCTAATAAGACTCAAAACCTACCTATTGTCAAGTGATTCCAAAGGAGAATAAAAATAGAAAAGAGAGAATATTCTGAATAATTCATTGGAAATCTCAGCTCCCTGATACAGGATTTGGAGACCTATAGGCTCAGCGTTCATCTTGTCTAATTACAATTCATGTCTTCATTATCTTGTGACACTGAACATATAGAACCAAATTTTGTCTAACACCCTTTCTTCTACAATCTCAGCTACCACTTTGAGGATGCTCTGATACCATGATAGCAAAAGCTATATAAATGCTGAGATAAACTCTGTCCATAACATACTTTCACGTATCCAGCCACCAGTTCCATCTGACAAATGTAAAGGCTGTGGAATATGGACCTTTCATTGGGGAAATGGGAATGATATTGCATATGTTTTTAATAGGTCCGAAGTTGTCAGTAATGTGGGGGAAAGAGTTCAAGTGTTCTAGTACAGGAGTTCCCAAACTGTGGTACATGAGCACTCATGATATGTAAGCTTGATGTGCCATCAATTGTCTTTGCAACAGTGTTTTAAGAAGATGGTATGTGAACCCATAAAGTTTGGGAGCTGATGCTCTAGTGTTACCTGTGGCTTATCAGTCATTGACATACTGTAGAGAGTTTTTTAGGCTAATGAAATAGTGATGAAAGACACATAATGGCCTTGATTACTGAGATTAAAGGCTCCCAGATTCCCATGTCAGTAAGCAAGACTGCCAGAAGATAAATAATGATGACAATAAAAATAAAGTGAACGTCATACTGCACCAGTACACTTCTGTCCTAACAACTTTTTGTGTTTATTAAATTCAGTGTCACATTCCCTTTTTATGGCACCCCTTCTGTAAACTTTCAATTACTCAACTGAAAGTATTTCAGAGGTTTCCTATGAAGCAATCATAGTAATTTAACTGATCTAAATAATCTAAGTTCTGAGACATTTTTAGCTTTGGTGCATCGGCTATCGTTGCAACCTTATTAGCACTTAGGCTGTAGTCTTTCACCATCCACTATGTCTTCCAGACACTGAACACTTGCTTATAAAAACTGCCACTTACCTTGATAAATACTGACTCCGTACTGCTCTGAGTGATTAAACTCTTCCTAAACCAGAGTCTGTTAGCGATTGTCTGCTGAGATTCTCGGTTATTAAATGTGTTGAGAAAATGCATTTGATGCCTGCAAGATATGGTGCATTACAGTCAGAAAAACAGGTGGTATTCAGTATTTACATGGCCCTGATTACCATAGTATCTGAGCACTTCACCATCTGTGATGTACTGATCTTCAAAACACACCCATGAAGTAGGGATTCCTATTTTATGGGTAAGGAACAAAGGCACCCAAAAAGCCCTGATTTTAAAAGCTATTTCAGCATTACTGCGCTCAGTGTCACAAGGCCTAATGATTTAGGAGCCTAAATCTAATTGCCAATAGAAATGTAGGCACATAGTGCCTAGATCCCTTCTGAAAATGATATTTAGGCTCCTAAATCAGTTAGGTATTGTGATGCTGGTGCAGCAATGCTGAAATAATTTGAACATGTGGGCCTAAATGACTTTACAAAGGACAGCTGTAGCAGAGCAGGGAATTGAACCTGGCTCTTCTGCATCCCAAGCTAGTACTACAATTGCCAGACCATCCTCCCTTTTCAGTGCAATGAGGCGTGTGATCACCAGTGACACAACCTGCACAGGAGTTAGCACTAGACTGTGGAACTAAGAACTTGTAGGAGATAAGAATGACCACAGGCTCTCACCAATTTCAGTACTGAGTACAAAACGTATCTCGTTTCCATGAGTAAATTCTTCCATGAGTAAAATCTTGGTTTCCATGAGTAAATTCTCTCTCCTCATCCCCCGCAGATTACAAATTTATCACACTATTTCACTTTCTTCTTGGAAGAGAGAGTGCTGTTTCTGTTTCTGAATTCTTTGGCCAGTTTTGGACCAGCTGTGTGTTTGTACAGTGTTTAGCACACGGGCTAGGGTCTGAAGGTAGTACGACGAGAAATAATAAACACTATTTAAAATAGTAAGCATCTCTAGTGATATAGAAGGCAAGGGGGAAAGAATCCCATACTATTGAAAGTTTGGGGTTAAAGCGGGAGAAATCAAAGAGACTTGCATAGAAAGGAAGGGATTGTTGGGACATGGTGGGAAGGGATGCACACCACAGAGGTGAATGTTTTGTTGTGGTTAATATTTATATTGCAATAGCATCTAGAGATCTTCATCCCGCTGGGATCCAAATGTGTGAGGCATTTACAAATATATAGCAAATAACAGTCCCATTTAATTTTCAGGAACTCTCTGATAAATTCAAAGTTGGCCATAGCTCTCCACGATATAGCCACTTTTCTTACAATTAATAGGGACATTTATTTGCTCTTGCACATGCATATTTCTCTCTTGAATGTGTCTAACTGCATTATGTCACTTTACAGTAGCAAGTGTGAGAAACTATATATGGTTTCTGATGTGTTTGCCCCTGTTTTAAACTGCCTGTTCACAGGTGCATCAGCCAGGCAGATTTTTAATGCGCACTCTTTTTTCCCTTCACTAACTGTAATGTGCACAAATAGTCCTGAAAAATTAGTCTCATTCTAGCTGGAAACCAGTTTTCTTTTCAATATATTGAGCAACAGCTAGACTTTTTTTCTTATAGCTCCAAGCATTGTCTGATTTTAAAAAAAAAAATCTATATGTATCTGTTAGGCATGGTGCTCGCTTCTCATGTTCATAATGTTTTTTGTGCATGGTCTGGACTTGCATCTCACTCCCTTAGAGTTGTTTTCCTCATGGACGAATATTATATTACTGTGGAGATTGGTAGCAGAAGCACTTGGTTTTGATTTTAATGCACCAAACGTTCTATTCACACCAATTTGTATGATGTTTTTTCCTGCCAGTTTCCATGTAGTTTTCTTGACCGTCTCCATTGCTAATGCTATTCCATAGGGCAAACTAGAAAAGCAACATCTTTCTCAGACAGCAACTTTTTCTAGACTCACTGTCTTCACAACTTGCAAAGGCATATGTCCCAGAGTGCCTCATTTAGAAATATTCCAAACATGCTCTCTGTATATAGTTGCTTTAGAGACAAAATAATGTAGAGTCAGAATCTTCATCTTTCATATTTCGATAGTGAAATCGGAACTGCTCTACAGTGATCTGGTTTGGGTTTATAATGGCTTATCAATATTTGAGTGAGCTCATTATATGATCTATCTTCTTGTTTATCGGAAGCCCCTATGTTCTGGGAAATGTGGAACAGAATTGCTTGTTTATCAACAGCTATATCATTAGTTGATAAGTTCAGTGGTGTTGTCTTTCCAGATTGGTAAACAAAATCATGTTAGTTTTCCTGTGACTTGGTCTGTGGTGCTCAGGTACCATCATGAGGATTACCTTAAGCTATGTCTTCACTGCAGAGTTAACCTGAGTTATCTACACTCCTCATGAGTTATGCTAGCCCTATACCACCTGACAAGCTAGCTGACTCTACTTGAAAGCACTGCCAAACTCAATTTAAGTGTCTTGGTTTATAGGAATCAAGTTATAACTCAGATTAACTCTTCAGTGAAGACAAGCCCTTAGAAATTCCTGAGAGAGACAGTAGAATATTTTGCTTTGTTGTTTCATTGCACTCCCCCACCTCAATTTTCACTATCTCATCACCAGATTTCTGGTATATAGCATGTTTGTCGGCATTCATAAGAAAAAATATTGAGATCTGCTGATAACAGTACAGTTATTTTCACACACATGTTTTTCCCCCATTGCAGATACACAAGAACAAATGGATTTTTTTTTTCAGAAGTTGTCACTCATTTTGGGTGTCCTAGATTTTGGGGTGCCGTGCATGAGAGGCTTTGATTCTCATTTTCAGCTCCACATTCCAGCTGGAGGCTGTGGGAGCTGAGGGTGCAGATGTTCCCATTTCTGATCATGCATCTTGGTTCACGGGATGAGAAAATGCAGATGTTTAAATGAGTAAATAGGAATGAAACCAAAGTACAAGATGCTACCTGACTTCGTTAGAACTTCAAAGATTTGTGGAGCTCCTTTACATAATCTAACCCGTTCTTCTGTTTCCTAGTCCTTACTTGGAAGAATGTCTACTTTTGTTTTCACCACTACTCTTACTGATTTCTTTCTTTGGAAAATAATTTCTGTTGCTTGCCATTCTAGCTTGATTATTGATTCCTCCCCCCCCCCCTTTTATAAAACTAAATTAAATGTTGATCTCACCTATAAAGGTGTATCTTTATTGCAGAATTAACCCAGACTTTTTACTTGGGTGTTGCCTCTAACCCTCCTCCTTTCCACACAAAAAATCCTCTCATTGAAGTTTGGTTGTGTTTCACCTTCAGCTACCTGGCCCATCTAGGAATGTAGGTTAAAACCGGGGTGCTGCTTTCTCTTGGGCTGATAACCTGCTTACTTTGAACCACTCCAGTGCTGATAGTCCTTCATTACCTTCCCACAACAATCCCCATGTGCCCAGAAGGATAGACAAGTTTTTTACAATTCACCCGAAAGGAATCAGAATGATTCAGCTTATTATGGTGCTAGGATCCATGGCATATGCCTCAAGTAGTCCAAGCAACAGACACACGGGTGAGTACTGCACGAGTGAGGACACAATAACTTGCTTTGCAGTGTGGCTGCTCACACCCAGGCTAAGCTAACCTGAGTGCTTAGATTCAGGTGCCGATCACCCAAGTTAACCTGCAGTCAAGGCATACCCTAATTAGAGAAGAGTAGAAATTAGTCTATTTATAATATAATAGTGCTCTGGAGTGGCTGAATGGCAGAGGCACCGTGACATTCACATATATAGAGTACATATCCAACACTCTCCCGCTTTCTAAGGTTTGCCTTTTATTCAACAGTTACAAAGCCATAAAGCAGGCAGAAATATTTAAAAATGTGTTTCTCAGTCTGACCCCCTGACCCTCATTCAATATTGGATGTTCTTCTAAAAGATCTGTTCCAGAAACTATTCTGGAGAAGTTCTATGGCCTGTGCTAGGCAGGAGGTCAGACCCCAAAGGTCCCTTCTGGCCTTAGAATCTATGAATATTTCCCTTTGTCAGAGAGCAATTCAGAATTGCACATCTCTGGTTTGGAGCTACTCAAATTGCTTCCAAGGTGAGTCAGGTACTATCATCAGTCACTTGGTTTCAAAAGTCAGTGGCCTTGTTTGCAGAATTCTGTTGGAATGTCTCGTAGGTGTGGAATTGCTGTTATATGCAACTGAAGGGATTCCCCTCTCCCCCTTGTTGGGTGAGTTTGCTGTGAATCTGTGGTGGATGTCTCTTTCATTATGCTCATTTCTAATGTTTTATTTTTTCCACTGAATTTCTTTTTCTTCATTTCAATGTTCCTGATCCCACAAGCCTTTCATACACACAACTATTATTAACTTTAAATGTTTTTCCAGGGGAGCATGAGAACTACACTGTAGTATTCACTTGGAGACATTTATATATATTTAAAAAAAAACATTAAAACAACACAGGACATTTTGAAAAAAAAAATCTTCTAAATAGAGACATTTTCACTTATGTCCCATAAGCACAATGTTCAGAATATAGTCCGTGCTTACTTTAGCCTTGGAATAATCTTCCTTTTCTTGTACACCAAACAAGATCCCTGTCCACATTCTAATCATTCCTCAAATTCTTCTTCTTCTCTTGAAGCCTTTAAAAAATTACTTTTATAACATAGAAAGATCCACCTTGATCTCCCACCAGCACACAAAATACTGTGAACAAATCCTCAGCTGGAGTCCATCACTGCAATAAATTGAAATCAAGCTTCTAATGTGTCAGAATTATTTTACATGTATCCATACACAATTGTAAGCTCGTTGTGGCAGAGACCATATTTTTATTCAGTTTGTAAAACTTGGAGCGTATTGTCAATGCTCAATAAATAATAATAGTTTGGATAATATCTGGTGTCTTGTTCTCCCCAAAAATTACTATTAGTGCTTACGCTAAACCAGATTATTCCCTCTATAGCTCAGATAATGCTCCTATTAAAAGAGAGTTGGGTCCGTGCTCCAAAAGGTAGAATAAATTATCTGCTAACTATTGTTTGATCCACTCTAGCCCATGGTAATCAAGTACCAGTTATAAAAAATAGAGAAAATAAGGCTTGCAAAGAGGGATGTTCTGAAGAATACTGTCATTTATCAAAGGGGAGTCACTGGTTCTTTAAGATTCTATGGATTTTGATGCCCTCTCATTTTACATTAGTGTTGCATGAGAAGCCTCTGAGTTATGAGAACATTGAAACTTTTGGATATTCATATGAACTGAGCAGAGCCACTGAACCTTTATAGATTTACCTTATAATAAAAGAAATTCTGTTCCTTCTCATTCCTGCTCACTTCCAACATAGCCAGCATGCAAGGATAGATAGATAGATAATTATTTGCAAAGAAGACTTGTGCATGGGAATACGTTTTTATTTTTTGTTTTCTCATACCCATACATGTGTAAGTCTGAACAGCAACCTGGGATGCGTACTTCTACATCCATCTTTAGCCTCAAAAGCTTAGAGTCTCAAGGCGTCTTCCCTAAAAACTTAAGTCGACCTATGTTAGATTGACTCACCGCCATTGCAGTAATTACTGCGGTGGTTCATATCCATGCTGCCCTTCTGTTGGTGGTGCGCATCCTCACCAGGAGTACTTCCATCAACTGAAGAGGGGCAGTGGGCATGGTGGGACTGTGACCCACTCAGCTCTGTGCGCAGCTCCCTAGGGGGAGCTGGACTGCCCCTGGGCTCTTTGCCTGGTGGGGAGCAGAGAGTGGTGTGCGGGACCGCCGTGTTCCTGGCAAGGAGCCGAGAGCCCTGGTAACTGCTATGCTTGGGAAGCCAAGAGCCAATGGGGAGCCAGGAGTCCGGTAGGCGCAGTATGGCTCTAAGTGGGGAGTCTGGTGGGGGAAGCAGGGAACCTGGGGGCAGCTGGAACCCTCCCACCCAGTTTTCTGGAGCATGGAGCCATGAAATTGACAAGAATGTCTGATATAACAACTGATGTAAATAACCTGCAGTGTCCACATGGACACTGCATCATCTCACTACACCGACATATGCCCTCCTCCTCTCGCAGAGGTGGAGTTATGTCAGTGTAGTAGGGCACTTACATAGGTGGGAGCAAGGTTGTAGTGTGCACACGGACAATTAGATTGACGTAAGCTGCCTTATGTCAGCCTAACGCTGCAGTGAAGACCAAGCCTCTGTATTTTCCTCCTGTAGTGGCTTTCATTAAAGCACTTCAAAGCACTTTTCAGCCATGAAAGAAGTCCCCAAAGAGGAGGAACTGAGAGCAAGCTTCAGAGTGCACACATTAGGGCTGCTGAGGAATTTTCTGACAAAATATTTGTGTCAAAAAATGTTGATTCGTCAAAACTAAATCTGCATGTGAGAGAGTCACTTTTGACAAATTTCCCAATTTGAAATACTTTCAAAAAAAGTTTGAAGTTGTCACAATGTCGTTTTTTAAATGAAAAGTTTTTTGTTTTTCAATTTGAAACAACCTTTAGTTATGCTAAAGAAAAAGTTACATTTAGAAGGTCAAAATGGAAACATGCTCAAAATTACTGATGTTATTTTTATTTTATTTTATTTTATTCATGAAAATTTGGGATTTTGACTTTTTGGCCTATTTTGGGGTGGGAAATTTTTTTGAAATCTCAAACTCTTTTAGGACAGGAAAACCAATTCTTGTTCAGCTCTAGAACGTGCATCATGTTAGGATGTTGGTTAAGGGGAACCAGGGAATGTTGGGACCCTGCCACCAAGTGCAAACAAGATTTCACCTCCAAAGATCAAGATATCTTTCCTTTTCACTGGCATGGCATTTTCCAGTAGCATTCACTTGGGTATTAGCTATTTCCCTAAGGTTTAAAAGAACGGTTTAAAATATTAATTGTGTAATGCTTAAGTATTCATTATTTTAAGGTGGAAGTCAATTTATTTTGCCATTTCCCAGTCTGGTGGTCTTATGACTAATGCAGAGCTAATGAGGACCACAGAGTAGAGACTGCATTCTGTATGCATGATGCATGGAATGAAGGCCCTTGGAACACACTTTCTAAAAACTTACTAAATAAATAATGTTAAACACACTCATGAATTTTACATTTGCTTCAGTGAAGTAGTAAAGCATTAAGACATAACGTTCAACTCCAGGAAAAATAATTTTAGAAGTACCTGACTTTTTGAACTTTTTGTGAAACTATAGATAATAAAATGCTGTTATTGATATATTGGCTTGCAATAATCTGACATGAAACCTACACTAAAGAACTGCACCACTGACCGATAGGCAGCACTCTATATTAACTAACTATAATCAGTGACCTCAAAGTTTCCAGCACAATATTGTTTAACTTCTGGTTATAGCCTGTCTCTAGTAAGCAGCTGATTTTTGCTGGTCTCTTGTGTGGCCCCTTAAGGCAGGTTTTCTTCTATTGCCAATTTACTTGCCAGTATAAAGAAATCTGTCATCAGAAAACTCCTTAAAGATGTAGATTTGATGTTAAGGTCTTTGCCTCTTCTAGATCCCTTGGGATCTTCCCTCCACTTTTTCTCTTGAGAACCTTTTTCTTGGCCACCGTTCTCATAACTGAAAAAGACTGAGACACATTCAGAACTTGTCAAATACTTCTGAACTGGCCATAGAGCTTGAGATGCTGATGGTGGACATGGACTCAAAACTTGAGCCCGACATGCCTTGATATTTGCAATGTTTGAGAATGAAACCAAAGCCTCAGATGTTGTTGAGGATTCACCTAGTATAGGTGCAATGCTGTGTGAATTATAGTTATATGATGCTTCAGAGGAGTGCTGCTCTGGGTTTTAGGAAACATCCCAAAAAGGAGGTGATGCCTAAATCCTGGTGCTATTATATGCTACACTGGTACAACTTTGGCTTTATTGACATACCTTTCTAAGTCTCTTAAATCTCTTTGATATGTTCACATCTAAGGTGCTATACAAGTACAAAGCCATATATGCTAATTGTGTTACTGGCTAACAAGTTTTAGTTCTTGAAAGCATTCTTTATCACTCTACAAAATGCTGTATTTTCTATGTTAAGGTCTATGTCAAAAAAGGTTTTGTTTTTTGTTTCTTTTCTTTTGTACTTTGTGAGTTTATTCTGATTGGTTGGGAAGGAGGAGGTTTCATTTCTTCAGCCCTTATGGCAAGGTTTTAAAAAACAAATGTAAGATCAGTGAGTAGGAAAGACGATATTATATGGAGTACAAAGTTTTACATTCGCCCATTAAAGACATGTACAGACTACAAGTTCTAAAGCACTTCTAGGGAGTAAAAGAATTTGATCAAACTTCTTTCCAAAAGGAAGATTAACTTTTACATAGCACTGATGGAAGTTGATTTTTTCCTCTCGTTCTTCAGAATAATTTGAGTTAGTCATTATTTATTATTACAGTTTTCAGTCATAAAAAATTGTCAAAAAAAGAAGCTTTTTTAATCATAGAATTTGCTTCCTCTCCTTGAAGTTCTTATAGACTAAAGAGATATCAGGACAGGAGATTCAAAATTGATAAGACATGCTAAATTAAACAAATACATAAACAGTAAGGAGAGGATGAAAAAGAAAAAATTAACACATTGCTCACTTTTGCCTTTACTCTTTTGATTCTTTTGCTGTTTTTTACAAAATGTTCATTGTATGACCAGGAAAATGAATGGTATAAAGATCCGCTGAATATTTGACATACATAGTTTTATTCATGTATTTGCATTACTAAGTACTGGGGTAAAATCTGGACTCCACAACCAATGGCATAATTCCTCTTGACTTCAATGGGACCAGAATTTTAATCCAGAATGTAGTTCATTAGAATATTAATAATTTGATTTAAATTGACAATTCAAATCTGAAGCCATGGTCTTGATTTGATCCTACACGTGAAACTCTTGACTTCAGTGGAGTTATCAAAGAGGTAGTGGAGCAGAATCAGGCCAAATTCTGCGGTGCCATAAATAATTGTATATGTGACATTTACTGGGAGTAAGACACTTCACTCAGTTACAAATCAAAAGTAACAACTGACAAGTCAGGTTTTTTGTAAGAATAACTGCCATTTGTTGCAACATTGTATGTTCAAAATTAGGAAAGTTGCTCCACAGAACTATTTTTATGAGTCTCAGAAATAGTCATCTCCATCAAGAAAAAAGAGAACAGAATTCAGACACAGGACGGCTCTTAACAGAGGTCAGGGAATTACACCAAACCTTCCTCTAGTCTGGTGGTAGAATTTTAATAAGAGGTTCTTGGGATCAGTCAGTAGTCCCCTAGAGTACATCACTGTCAATGCCTTGAATTATAATCTATTATGACATGACGACACTATTTTATTACACTTAGTAACCCAGTTTGGGGCTGTGGCCGAGCACAGCACACCTGAAGCTAGAACAGGGATGGGCAAAGATTCTGCAGCGCTGTTGTAAGCTAGATAGCACTAACCTATGCCCTGACTGCCACTGTCCTCCAGAGACAGAGTGCAGCATGCTCAGTTCACGTTCCAGCCTTATTCTAGTCACATTCCAAAATGCTTCTGTTGTAAGGGATGGCATATGGCTTTTCCCATGGTCCTATACAAACAGGGAACCATCCTTTAAGATGGGGCTATCCTCCAGTAAGGAGATCCAGCTGGTTTCCAGCACCTTTACGCTGCTGAACACAACCTCTGTCTCTTACTAAGTGTATATTCAGCACCTAGAGTAATGGGACCCCTTCTTGGTTGAGGTCCCTTGATGCTAACCTAATGCAAATAAAAGCATATTTACATATTCATGTAGGGTTCATTAGAAAACAGTTTTTTATACATATTTTAATTACAAACATACAAAAAAGCCTACATTCCTTCAATTTTTTGGAGTTAAATTTCATAAAAATAACAGTTGTAAGTGATAGTTTTAAGTACTTTCTGAGAATCAAGAACTTTAAAATGGCTCGTGTGTGTGTGTGTGAGAGATTTTTCTTTGTGATTTCATTGACCTGACAGAGGAACACATTACAGCACAAAATTGAAAACATAGGTGGATGTTACTGATTACCCTTGGCAATCTCACTGTTATATTTTAGTCTATATACAATGCTCACATGTCATAGTGGTAACTCTTTCATAAGTGATAATAGACTAGACAGCTAGATCATTAGAAAAAGAAAAAAAGAACATGTAAAAAATGGTTCCAAAACCAACCAACCAATCAACAACCCTCTGCTTTTAGAAACCAGTTAAGTTTGCTAAATGAAAACAATGTGCTTGTATCATATCAAATACAAAAAATTCCAAATATGTAAACACCAGGAAATCAGTAGTTAAGGATAGCCTAAAGCTTACACTGCCCATATCAAATCAAAACATAAGAACATGTTTCTTGTCAAGTACAAATAAATGCATGTTTTATGACAGCACAACAACCTTAAGTCTGACACAAAATGAATACTGGTTTATCGTTTGTAATCTCAAAATATAAACACAATATAAAACTCTCCTGGAAAAAAAAATGATCAGCCTTTAATGCCAATCCTCAGACATACCAATGTTTACTATAAATCACCAAGCTAACAAACTTTTCCTGTTAACTAAAAACAAAACATTGTTTGCAATAAAAAGGATCTTAAAAAAAAACAAAAACAAAAAACACACAAACCTCCCCCCCCCCCAAACAAAAGAAAAACACTGAATTATACTTTTTTTTTTTGGTATTCAGAAATAAGTGGTGTTCTGTTTATGTGGCAATGTACTATTTATGACATCCATATCTATTAATTTCCTTGCTTTTAAGAAAGTTATGTGATGACTACATTAATGATAGGAAGTATATATAGCAACCTTAACTGGGGACTTAGTGTTTAGCATTTGCAGAGATGGTCAAGGACAGGAATCAAGGTCTGAAGGAAGCTTATGTAGCAAAGAAGAACATGCCTAGCCCGAGGGACAGATGGGGAAGTTGAGGAACACCTTGTGCAGGACCAGGACATCGGAGATGCTGTTGCTAGATTTGTTCTTTTAAACAGATTTTTGCCACTGGAACCATTCTTATGACTTGACTTATGACAGTGTTGGAAAACAAAACAAGTGTTTCTTGTTTTCTAGTTGGATGCAGGCATATCCGCCAAGTCCTCACCTCCCATTTACAACAGAAGTCATTACATCCTTTTCTCTTTACCTCCAGCTGTTGGATTTTTATATTTGTTTGTTGTTCTTTTAATGTGAATTTGAAATTAGTGAGTATAGAACGGTTTGGTTCTAAAATCAAGTGCTAGGACAGAATTTTAAATTCAAGTCAATATTTAATAAGTAGATGAAGTGGGTTGCAGCCCACGAAAGCTTATGCCTGCAGAAATTAAATTTGTTAGTCTTTAAAGTGCTTCGGGACTCTCGTTGTTTTTGCTGTATACAGACTAGCACGGCTACTCCTCTGGAACTTTTCAATAAGTAGAGTGTTTCACATTTTATTTATTTTTACAATCTATGTTTTGAACTGATACACACTTCTTTAGTTTATCTTGTGCTAGACTCCATGAAAATACAAATATAAGATTGTTCAGTCACAGTTTGGACCTCAGTAAACACTTCAGTATGTGCTTAGTTTTAACCATTAATTGACTTCAATGGTCCAGATCCACATCAGGGTCTAAGGCTCAGTGTTGCAACACTTAACTTCAGATGCCCTGCTTCCTAGTGGAATTCTCATGCCCAAGTTAGGCATGGATTGTATGGAGAGAGTTAGGCACTTAAAGAAGACATTCATAGAAGCCAGTATGCTGAATGGGGAGCTGCCTACTAAGCTAGTACATAGGGACTTAGGCACATAACTTTCTATAAATAAATATTTATTGGCAAAGGTACTGGAACCTGATTCTACTATATCTCAGGTGAGTACCCGAACCAGTGGGCTATAGAATCTTTCTCTCACCTGTTCTCTGGCCCAGTGATTACTCAAGTATTTTGCACAAAGTAGAATGCCTTCAACAGGAGCGACTGAGACACCCACCCTAGAATACCCTATAGCATAATGGCTAGGGCATTCCTGGGAGATGGAAGACCAGGCTTCAAGACTCTGCCCTGAATCAGGAAGAATGGGAACTTGAACCAGGGTCTCCCCTGACCTGGGTGAGTGTGTTGAATACTGGGCTATAGAGTAAATGGGAGACACCACCGTTTCCTTCTCCTCCTCCACTATTTTGTGTGGGCCCTGATCAGGTAGGTCTCCTCTAAGGCTGCCTTAGACCACATTTCCCCGATAGGGCACCATAGGCAGAGAGTGCCTACTCTGTGAATCCCGTGGGGGCCTCAGGCATTAGCTAGGTGCTGATTTGCTTAAGATGTAGTCAACTTTGTACCTGTCCACTGGCAGAAATTTAGGCTCCTAGAGGACTTCACTGGGAAACTTGGGTATCTAGGGACTTCAGGAACCTATGGGGTTAGGTGGCAGCAGTGTGTGGGGGGTGAAGATCTAAATTTTGGACTTAGATGTTTAACAGCCACTTTAGGTTCCTAAATCCTTTTGTGGATCGAGCTTGATGAGACTTAAGCACATGCTAAAATGCTTTGCTGAAACAAGGGCGTGGCTGTCAATTTTGATGGTGATGTGCAAACAGACTGGAGTACAGCTTGCTACCCGGGAGCTGCAGTGTACCCAGAAGCAAGAAATCAGTTTGCACTGTTGTTTCCACAGTATGACTCTCACACAAAACACACCATGGGCAGTGAAAGCTGTCTGTTCTATTGAATCAGTTTGTTGATTGTATCTCCACTTTAAGAGCAAACGAAGGTGTATCAGAAGATTCCCCACATACTTTTACATTTTTTATTACTAAAACACAAAATAATCACAAATATTGTTTTGTGTGGTCTCTTATAGAATCATAGACATGTAGGGCTAGAAGGGACCTCAATAGTCATCTAGTGTAGTCCTCTGAACTCAAGGCAGGACTAAATAAGAACTAGACCATTCCTGACAGGTGCTTATCTCTAACTGTTCTTAAAAATCTCCAATGATGGAAATTCCACAACTTCCCTAGGTAATTTGTTCCAGTGATTAACTAGCCTGACAATTAAGAAGTTTTCCTAATGTTCAGCCTTAACCTCCCTTGCTGTAATATAAGCTCATTGCTTCTTGTCTTGTCCTCAGAGGTTAACAAAAACAATTTTTCTCTCTCCTTGTAACAACCCTTTGTTTACATGAAAACTGTTATCATGTCCTCCCGAGTCTTCTCTTCTCCAGACTAAACACACCCATTTTTTCAATCTTTCCTCATACATCATGCGTGCTAGACCTTAAATCATTTTTTGTTGCTCTCTTCTGGACTTTTTCCAAATTGTCCATATCTTTCCTGAAATGTGGCACCCAGAACTGGACATAGTACTTCAGTTCAGGCCTTATCAGCACCAAGTAGAGTGGAAGAATTACTTTGCATGTCTTGCTTACAACACTTCTGCTGATACATCCCAGATGATGTTCACTTTTTTTGCAACAGTGTTACACTATTGATTCATATTTAGCTTGTGATCCATGTCTGTTTCATAACCCTGAAAATCTTTATTTTCATTCTGCCCCTCCTGCAAAATTCCTGAGTTGTGGCCAGCTTTCTTCCATCTGCTTCTGCTTTTCTTCCAGTAAACCTGCCTCCATGTTCCTTACAAGTTCTAGAAGCAAGAATACGGGATGAGAACCTGGGTTAGGACCAGTGCAGCTTGATTGCTAGGCTGATGGAGTAGTTGGGGGGGGGGGGGGGGAAGCAAACCAAATCATGTTACTGCTATGATCTTCAAAGGATATCTGTTTGATTTTAGACTCTCATAAGCTGGACACTCTGGATCTAATTCTTTATTAATGCTCTAGTTGACTTCAGTAGAATTACTCCTGATTTTCACTCGTGTAAGTGAGAGATGTAGGAAACCTGAGTTTTATTCCTGCCACTGATTTGTGTGACCTTGCTCAAGTCTTCACCTCTGTTCGTTCTTTTTCCCTCCTTATCTGTATCTGTCCTGTCAGTTTATATTGTAAACTTTTCTCTGTGTCTGTTAAGACAATTTGACTGTCACTTACTATGTGTCTATACAGCACTTAGCATCAATCTTGGTTGGCGCCCTTAGGTGCAACTGTAATATAAATAATGATAGTAAGGACTTAGAAGGTGAGGAAGTGCATAAATAAGAGATTCTTTATGATTTTGATTTTGACCCAAAGAACTTTCACTGTGTGAGAGAATATTTAACTTTTTAAAAATAAAATTGTGCGCTTTTTTTACCCAATTTTGTAAATGTCATTCTCTAACAGGGCGGTGATGAGAATAAAATCAGTGTTGCAGTAAATATAGATAATGGAGTGTAGCAGAGATCTCAGTGAGGATGTCTGAGTTGTGAATACTTAGGTAGGAAGTGATATTTATTTCATGAAAACCCTTTATAAGATGCAGAGAAAAGTATTTGAATCATCGTATTAGGAGAGATTAAAAGAGACTTTATAGAAGGGATAAAAAAACTAATAACTCTTAAAAGAAAATACCCTTGGCCCTCTTTTAAAAGAGCTTTAACATTATGAATCATTAATAATATTTTCCTGACTAGTCCTTTGAAAAGTGCCCCTTGCTGTTAAAATGAAAGGACACTGTTTTCAGCTAACTGAAGAATGGGCCAGTGAAGGCCAAAAAACCTCCAAACACACTTACATCATCAATGGATGAATATGATATTGTTAAAGAAAAGCAAACCCCTGGGGATTATAAATTAACACTTTATTTGAGTGATCCATTTTCTAGTCCATTGTGAGAAAAGTAAAAAATCAACTAACTCCAGACAAAATAACAAAGATTTCCAATATATCCCACCTGTGGTCTATCAGATCTGGAAAACATTTTTAAAAGTGTAATGCGTGAACTTCACATAGTTGTCTGGTTTAATTGTTTTTTATTTTGTATTGCAGTAAGCCCTTGAAAATAATCCAATAGCATTTCAGGCAGCTGCCACAGAAATCAGCTAGCTGCATATCCTGCAAATATAGTGCCCATCTACAAAAAGGGAAATAAGGACAACCCGGGGAATTACAGACCAGTCAGCTTAACTTCTGTACCAGAAAGATAACAGAGCAAATAAGTAAGCAATCAATTTGCAAACTTCTAGAAGATAATAAGGTAATAAGTAACAGTCAGCATGGATTTGTCAAGAACAACTCATGTCAAACCAACCGAATAGCTTTCTTTGACAGGGTGGATAGGGTGGTGGTAGATGTGGTATATCTTGACTTTAGTAAGGCTTTTGATACTGTCCCGCATGACTGTCTCTTAAACAAACAAGGGAAATACAACCTAGATGGAGCTACTATAAGGTGGGTGCAAAACTGGTTGGAAAACCATTCCCAGAGTAGTTATCAATAGTTCATAGTCATGCTGGAAAGTCATAACGAGTGGGGTTCTGCAGGGATCAGTTGTAGGTCTGGTTCTGTTCAATATTTTCATCAATGATTTAGATAATGGCATAGAGAGTACACTTATTAAGTTTGTGAATGATACCAAGCTGGGAGGGTTGCAAGTGCTTTGGAGGATAGGATTATGATTCAGAATGATCTGGACAAACTGGAGAATTAGTTTGAGGTAAATAGGATGAAATTCAATTAGGACAAATGCAAAGTACTCCACTTAGGAAGGAACAATCAGTTGCACACGTACAAAATGGGAAATGACTGCCTAGGAAGGAGTACTGCGGAAAGGGATCTGGGGGTCGTAGTGGATCACAAGCTAAATGTGAGTCAACAGTGTAACACTTTGCACAAAAAAAAAAAAAAAAAAAAAAAAGTGAACCTGATTCTGGGGTGTATTAACAGGAGTGTTGTAAGTAAGACACTAGTAGTAATTCTTCCACTCTACTCCGCGCTGATTAGGCCTCAACTGGAGTATTGCGTCCAGTTCTGGACGCCACGTTTCAGGAAAGATGTGGACAAATTGGAGAAAGTCCAGAGAAGAGCAATAAAAATGATGAAAGGTCTGGAAAACATGATCTATGAGGCAAGACTGAAAAAACTGAGTTTGTTTAGCTTGGAGAAGAGAAGACTGAGAGCAGACGTGATAACAGCTTTCAAATACATAAAAGGTGGTAATAAGGAGGAGGGAGAAAAAATGTTCTTCTTAACCTCTGAGGACAGGACAAGAAGCAATGGGCTTAAACTGAAGCAAGGAAGATTTAGGTTGGACATTAGGAAAAGCTTCCTAACTGTCAGGGTGGTTAATCACTGGAATAAATTGCCTAAGGAGGTTGTGGAGTCATTATTGGAGATTTTTAAGAGCAGATTTTACAAACCTGTCAGGGATGGTCTAGATAATGCTTGGTCCTGCCATAAGTGTAGGGGACTGGACTCGATAACCTCTCGAGGTCCCTTCCAGCCCTATGTTTCTGTACCTGTGTCAAGGGAATGTAACTTATCTTCTGCTCCAAGAACGCTGGTCTAGTGACCCATAAATGAGTAGTCCCATATCTTAGCGTGGTACCCGAACAAATCAGAATGCTAAACCCTCCTTCTTTCTACTAAACTTTTATTTTCCCTTTTGGAGATGCTCTATCAACAATTTTAAAAAAGCAGCTGACAATACATGAAGTTGAGACTCTCAGTGGAATGACACCAGTAAGGGAAGATGGTTGTTAGTACTAAGGACATGATAACTTCAAAATGGAGGCTTTGGTTTTGCAGAGTACCCTTCTTAAATAACCTGGACAATGCAAGAAAAATACAAATGGTAAATTCCAGGGTTCAGTTAAATGGACACAACTCCAGCTGAAGAAAATGAGATTTGTCCAGATACATTTGTGGGCTGAATTTAGTCCAGAGTGGTCAAACAGGGATCAAAGTAATTAAGGGAATTTTAGTGCTGGTAGATGATTCCATACTGTGACAGTAGAGACTGAAGTTCTCTTTACCCATAACACTGGTACAGCAGAGCATGTACACCTAGTCCTGCTATTATGCCGCCATATGCTGTTTGGTTTTTCTCCTGAGACTGCTTATAAAGGTGGGAATCATTGTTAAAATGTGGACAGCTGTCCACCAGGAACTGACTGAAACCACTCTTTTCAAAAAGGCAGCCATTGGATTGGATGAGGGTAAAGAACTTTCAGTCTTGAACTGTTCTGGATTTGATCCAGTGTCAAATGTGAAAGGTTCTATGTGTCATAAGTATTTCCTTACATTAGTCACTCTCGACCCCAACCTCACACAAAAAAAAAAAAAAAAACCCCAGTCAAGTCAAATGTACAAGATGCAGGGCTCTTATGACTTGTGGGTACAATTCTTTGGTTCCTCCTCATTTTTTATTGGGAGAAAAATCATGTTACATGATATGTGTTAATGTGTTAGTAGGGTTTGCTGCCCAAAACGCTATCAGGAGGGTTAACAATAACAATTTAACAGTAAATACAAATGGGTTGTAAATTTGGACAGTTCCAAGATCTTACACCTGAAGGAACATTTTTATATATAATGATTAATTTTATACGTCATAAAATTATTTCATAGGCAGAATTAGAGTGAGCAAATATGATTTTTAAAGCAAATGTTATCATACGATAATATATTAAACTTAGCATTCCTTCCCCCTAATAATTAGAGTGTGATGTTGTGGTATTCCTCATTGGTTTAATTAATTAATTTATTTATTTAAAATTTCAGAAGTACTACAACAGTAGTGGAACGGAATACTAAATAGAGGGATCAGAGTCTCTGAGTGAGTCACGATCCTTTATTCCCTTATTTAAAAAGTAAAAGAAAAACACCTCTATTGTATTACAGCAATTCTTCAAAAGGAGCTGAAGAGTTTTGGACCATTGCTAGAACACTATATTAAAGAGGTAAGGTAGTTTTTTCAACTAGTGATGAAGCACTCCTAATTTTACTCTTTAGTGACTTCTTTTAGCTGCCTGGCTTACAACTCGTTACCAGTGTGTGATGGAGTAAAAGCAAAAATAAGGAATATTCAGGATTATGAGACGCTAGGAGACTCTCTGGAGGGTCGGGGAAGAGGAAATCAATGACTTAATCCTAGATCATATTCTGGACATGTCTCATTTCTAGATGCAGTGCCCCCTGTAGTTTGGTTGTATACTACTACCATTGCAGCCTTCAGAGTACAAGAATATATAAAATACTTAGGTCAGCTTACACTTCTGCACAGAAGTTTTCCATAGTCTTACAACTATAACGATGCATCATTTCGTATGTTGCAAGCGTATGGTACTGAATATTAATGCCCTGGTAAAATGTCTATTCAAATATCATGTTCAAAAGATGTTAAATCAAAGACCAACAGGTTTGCTGTGTAAATCCTTATTTGTGCAGAGAAAGTCCTGTAATTTTTTTCTCCTCCCAGATGATGCTGGGGTGAGGGGAAGGAGAAAAAAAAGAAAAAAAGTCTTAATTATCTACATTACTTATTTATAACTTAACAGTGAGACACTGGAACGTCTTGTTTCAATATTTTGTACTGTTTAAATGCAAATCAGGTGGTTTACAAATATTTTCAGAAATTAGGATTTAAATACTGTAAATGCAGTCTATCATTTTATACTTTAATAGACTCCCTCTGCACACCCCAACCCTTCCTCCTATCTTTAGATATCAGCCACAAGATCCATATACACTCTCAACTGTGTAATATTCTTTGGTCTTGAAGTATCTGATTCCTTGGCTATTCCAGAAAGAGTATATGCCTTTTGATCTGCTTTTAGGCTTGTCCAGGCAAGGATTAGCAATTAACATGTGCTTCCAAATTAGAAAAACTACCTTGTCTTCATTTCCTGCAATGGGAATTTTCTCAGGAAGTACATGCATTTCCATTGGTAGAGAACAATCTGTCCAGGTAATATTCTATGTATCATTTTGTTCTTAGAGGGATGTCTCAAGTGTTCTTCATTTTTTCTGTGTGGTCTTACTATTTCTTTGTGAAGGAGGTTTTGTCTGAGTAGAGATTCCTCTAGCCTTCCAGGTGATGAATAGCCCTTCTGAATGTGTGTTTCTTTCAATGCTCCTTCGATTGGGAGTAATTTGCATTCCTTTTAATGGTTTGTATCCTGATAACTTGTTGCACATAAACATCTTTAGAGATCACAATTCAAGCCTTGTTCCTGGATTCTTCTTTAACAGAGTCAAGGTTTTTTGTGGAAATCTGTTAGTTACCGGTTGAACATGTGGGATGGAAAGTTGTTTAAAACAGACCATCCCAGTGCTACATTTTATTGATTACTTTCCATTTGGGTTACTCATCCATTAATCGCTTAGTATCTGTTCAGCACACCCATCTTCTCTTCTCACACTTCCTTGTCAAATGAGATTGAGACATAAAGTGGATGAATTGCATTTTATGAGAATGTTCCATAAAATGGAGGTGAAAGTCTTTGACTGAACTTCCCAGGTCAGTTCTTAATTTCCTCATTAATGGGCTGGACTCCTACCAAAGCATCAAGAACAGAGATGGACCCAAACCTAAATCCCAGGCCAAAATATTTATCTTAAATATTTTGAAGGTTCCGATCCAAACTTCACAGTTTAGGCCAGTGTGCCAGCAAGACTCTTTGCTATAAGTCTCCTTCACGGCAATGTACTCACCTTTCAACAGTTATTGTGCCTATAGAGAGCTATATGCACAATACAGTAGTTGTGTGAAAGCTATGGAAATTTTCTGGAAGGTGGGTCCTCACCAGGGCACACATTCTAGCTGGATATTAATCTCTCCCAGAATAGCAGATGAAGAAACTCACAGGTTATCAGAAGGTATCTGGACATGATTGATTGATTGATTGATTGCATGAAGTCCATTAACATACAGACTAATGAAATTTTGAACCACACAGGCTTTTGCACTGTTCCGTATCTTCAGTCTCCTGTTTCTCATGGTTACATTCTGGGGCACAATCTGGACTGGAGAAGAATTATGTATCTCTTACCCTGTAACCCCAAGTGCTTCTCAATGCCTTTCTTCTGTAGCTTTCTGCCTGGGTTGTCCACAGTCAGTAACAAGCATGCACTCTGTCTGCGTATGGGGCAGCTCTGGTCCAAATCTTTGGATCTTGGCCCCTGCCTGCAATACCACAGACTTCCACTCATTTCCATTAGGCCTGTTAACAACTGATAAGGTGACTCCACCTTCCCCATCCCCAAATTTTCCCAAAAACGTGTGTTCTGAAATGCTCACCCCTGTCTTGGAACAATCAGAAGAATATTAAGGTCCATTGCGCCTTTAAAGACTCTGTAACTAAAATTTCCACTTCATGCATCTGATGAAGTGGGTTTCTGCCCACGAAAGCTTATACCCAAATACATTTGTTAGTCTTTAAGGTGCCACAGGACACTCACTGTTTTAAAGACTCAATATTCAACAGTTTGTTACTTTAACTGGAGTTACCAAATGGTTCAGTTTAAACACAATGCTAGACTGGTGTAGATTAAAAATAAAACAAGTTTATTAAATTACAAAGAGAGATTTTAAGTGAGTACAATTATAAGGCTTAAAGTCCAAAATGGTTAAAAGAGTGGATTTAAAACACTTTCTAGTAACTAAATTTTAACCAGCTAGACTTTTCAAGGTAAAATTCTGAGCACGTTTCCATCAAGATGGCTGACAAAACTCCTGGGTCAGAATTTAGTCCCAAAGTCAAAAGGGTTGGTATTTTAGTAGTCTTAGGTGAAAAATAGA
Source organism: Emydura macquarii macquarii (assembly GCF_026122565.2). Classification (NCBI taxonomy): domain Eukaryota; kingdom Metazoa; phylum Chordata; order Testudines; family Chelidae; genus Emydura; species Emydura macquarii. The sequence goes on from NW_027131527.1 coordinate 4,677,925, forward strand.
TAACTTAGAGTTTCTCAGCCCCTCTCTTTTATAGTTCAATGAACCTTTAAAATGGAGTCTTCTGAAGGATACCTCTTAATAAAAGTCTATTTCTAGCTGTGATGTAGGGAACATGGAGTTTTTCTTGAAGAAAGTTTCCAGCTGTTTCTTCCCCTGCTGGAGTTGTCTGCTAAAATGCAAATGTTTCAGTTCCTGCTTCCTTTGATGCAGTTGAATGTGATTGTCAATCTCTTCCCTTGCTGTGGTAGTGTGAGGTTTGCCTAGACCTCTTGTTAGCTTGATGGGTTTTTTCATATGGTATGTAAATATATTCTCATGGTCTTTCAAAGTACTGTGGAAGTAACTCCCAGGTGAGGAAACCATATTCCTTCCTTACAGTGGGTAATTTCTGCTTGGCTGGGAAACACTTTTTAAGAATTAAAATTTCTGTTTGTCCATAACTTGGCATCAGTTGCTTGCATCTACATTACACAAAATTGTTAATATGGGTGAGTCATGAGCTTTTCATTGACACATTGTATGATGCTTATCAGATACATTTCATAACATTAAAAAATTGGGATACACTTGAACTGGTTAAACCAGCAACAATTCATTACCAAATATCTGGATGCTCTTTGCCCTCAGGCTATTCTCAATGTCACACTCAGCTCTCCACTTTTTACACATATTCAGTAATCTCTTGATTTTTTTTCTCCTTTAGATAAAGCATAATTTATAAGCAAAAACGACGAGAGTTCTGTAGCACTTTAAAGACTAACAAATTTAATTTCAGTAAAGCCAGGCTTACAGACAGCCCCCCAACCTGAAGCAAATACTCACCAGCAACCATACACCCTACAAGAAGTCTAATCCAGGAACCTATCCCTGCAACAAACCCCGTTGTCAGCTCTGCCCACACATCGACTCTAGTAACAGCATCTCTGGTCCTAACCACTTCAATCACACCATAAGGGGCTCATTCACCTGCACATCCACTGATGTTATATATGCTATCATGTGCCAGCAATGCCCTTCTGCCATGTACATTGGCCAAACTGGACTAACACTACGCTCAAGGATAAATGGACACAAATCAGACATTAAAAATAACAACATCCATAAACCAGTCGGAGAACACTTCAATCTCCCAGGACACTCTATCTCTGACCTGAGAGTTGCTATCCTATCACAAAAAAACTTCAAAAACAGACTTCAAAGAGAAACTGCTGAGTTAGAAATTATCTGCAAATTTGACACATTCAAACTGGGTTTAAACAGAGATTTGGAATGGCTATCTCATTACAAGAAGTAAATTGCTCTGATCACCCATTCTCAAGTACCCGGCTTTCATCCACCTACCCCATTGTTGTCTATGCCTTTGGATATGTATATGTTGCCTACCATGTATATGTTGCCTGTATTTGCTATATTATTTCTACCAGCTGCATCTGAGGACTGCAACCCTCGTTGGGATTATTTAGCTGAGGTTAGTCCTGCTTTGAGCGGGGGGTTGGACTAGATGACCTCCTGAGGTCCCTGCCAACTCTATGATTCTAAGTGGGGTGCCACCCATGAAAGCTTATGCCTACTGAAATTAAATTTGTTAGTCTTTAAAGTGCTACAGAACTCTCATTGTTGTTGCTGTATACGGACTAACACAGCTACCCCTCAGGAATAATTTATAAGATTTAGTTATGACAACTTAAAACCAGGCTTTCACATCGGTCATTATTAGTTACTGTTATAACCCTGCTTGACACTCACCAGGCTGCTGTACCAGACCCAAATGTTGGGTCCCATGTGTGTGTGGCTTGTTCTGGGCAGAATTAGGTACTATCTCTGGCTCCAGATCTCTAGGTCTACACTCCAGGTCCTAAACCTATGTCTGACACCTCCCTTGGCAAAGGAGATACCATGGTCCAATTGCTGAGGCCCTGAACCTAGACCAGTTCTCCCAAGCCTTCCCAGTGGCTTCTTATGCTCTGAGACCCACTTAAAATGTGGCAACCTTAGTTTTACTGTTTCCTTCTTTGGCGTCTGACCATGTAAGCAAGTAACATACAGATTCTGCAAAAGGATTTTTAGACATATCCTTTACTAATAGGGAAAGCATAATGGACTTACTGATCCAGGCAAATACAAAAAAACAGCACCCAAAACCCCTCCCTCCAATATCTTTACCACTCCAAGAGCCCTTTTGGTGGTCAGTCTTTTCAAGGTCCCAGGACTTTCCTCTCCTCCTTTTCTCCTGCTCAGTTACCTCCCACATGAAGCTGAAACTGGGGGAGGAGGGGAGAGATTCCTTGCAACTCAGCCTCCCCCAGTTGCCAATTCACTGTATGGCCAAGGAAGACCTATTCAAATATTAGGTCCTGATATTTCTATAACAGCTTTCTAGATAGGGTCAGTGCAGTACCTGACAGTCTGTGTTAGCAAATGGCAGATTCAATATACAGTGAGGCATAATGATACAGAGAGTATATAAAATTAGTCAGAAAACCCCTAACTTTTACATGTGTTGTGTGTTGACCTGAAGAAGACCTCTGTGGAGCTTGAAAGTTTTTCTCTTTCACCAACAGAATTTGGGAACCTTTTCTCTCTAAGTTTTACATAGCGCACAGTTACCAATACCACACAGTTTATATTATAGTATAGTATAGTATTTATCTGCTCTCTATGTACTTTTCTGGCCCACCAAGCTAGTATCTGACCCTCACAAACCTTCATGAATTTATCATCACAAAATCTCTGTGACCTAGGAAATGGTTTACACCCCATTTTATTTCTGGGCAACTGAGGCACTGATAGATTGAGTGATTTGCTTAAGTTACATGTGAAATCTGAGGCAGAGGCACGAATTCAGCTGAGAACTTAGGAGTCACAGGCTATTGCCTTAATCACATGATCATTCTTTTCATGTGAATAGCTTTGTTTTTAAATAAAATATATGCTAAATATACCCTAAACTTATCATTTACTAAAAATTATTTGTGGAAGGAGATGATGAACTCTGAAGATCTCGTCTCCAAAGATAACTTGTATAAATTCTAAAATGGAAAACTAGTTAAATTTTTTCTTATGCTATAGCTGTGGTAGAGATGTGTGCCACCCCAGCGCACCACCTTGTGGCTGGAAGTGATATTGCAGTTGCTCTGCCTCTGTTTTCCCAGTGTCATCTTTGGCTCACTCTCACTGTAGGAGTGACCTGGCCCTCCAGGCAAGCCACATAATAGTCCAACTCATTCTGGGGCCCCAGTCTTTCATTAAAGTCCAACAGCAGAACAACCAAATCTTCAGCCTGGCTGAGCTCAGCTGTTAGTCTCCTTTGCAGGCTAGCCCAAGTTGCAATAAACTGTCCCAACATTGAACCCAGTTCCTGAGTTTCAGCCTCACCATCCAGGTGCTGGTATGCTCTTCCCCTGCACAGGATTTTCAGGCAGGCTGTAGTCCCTGATCAGTCCAACATGTTTGATCACCACAGATATTACACAAATCTTATCATAAATTGAAAGTAAAAATTACACTTGCTAAATGGGAAAACCTTCCCAAATACTTAGTCTCTTGTCACTACGCACTTATCCCCCCAGTGAATCTCTCCCGCAAAGAAAATCTGGGAGAGCAGCTGAGTCTAGTGATGTTTTCTGGAGGTCACCAAATATAGGCGCTAGTAGTTCAGAATCTCATTCCAGAGCCAATAAACTTTCTCTAGGACCACTCTTTTGCCAATCTCCTCTTATTTATACTAGCTGTAAGCTCAGACATTTCAAGTGATCCCAATCACAGCTGCATCATATGAAGCAAAGTGATATTTCAAATGTGCACATCCCAGACTATTTAGCCAACCAACACTTGGAACTTCACTTGGAAATCAATAGGCAAATCATACAGAAAACAGATATAATGTACTCTCTGCATGAAACATTGGAGCTAATGGACCAGATGGCTTTAGAGCACACTAAAGTAATACAATCCTCAAGGTGTCAGAGGCATGGGGTGAGTAAAGAATGCAAATATATTGCTAAGTGCAGGTGACGATAGGTATCTTGGGGATTGTTGCTATAAGAGTGTTCTGAAGTAGGAAAAGATCCGATAAGACTCCTCATGTTGCAAACCTTGGACCCAAATGGCAGGTAAATCCCATGAAATCAGGAGCCTGTGTTATTATTTCTTTCCTATCTTTCAATTTCTCCCTGCCCCCAACCTGTAAGTTATCTCCCTCTTATGTATAATTTAATCATGATTACAGGTAATTATTTTCCATTGTATGAATTTCCTGGGCTGATGTTGTTTATAACATTAAGATCTTTAGAGTGTTTCCAGATGGATTATTGAACAAAGGTCTGAATTTATTTTTAACTCACTATCAATGCAACACTTGCTACTCACTTTCAGCAGAGCCATTTGTACATACTATTTTTCAATTACTGAAGATTTAGGTGTGCTGGCAAAGAAGAGAAATGAAACAGGAAATGGGGAAAACCAAGCCTTTGAAAGACTGCATTTGTAATGCAGTTTATGTGGAGGAGACATCCAATTTACTAAAGGAGGAGCGCGTACACAGGGTGAGAGAGATCTTTGACTAGTCCTTAGATATGAAACATCTGATATACTATAAAGAGTTTCTTTACATGCCACACTTTCTGTCTCTTTATCAAACAATCACAGGCATTTTGCTTAAGGAACTCAGTGCCTTCCAATTGTGAAGTCTTTGCCAAAGAGTCTATTTTCTTCTTAGCATTGCATCAGAGAGATCCTGAGTAAACTTACCAGTAAATACATATTGAATATTCATTCTTTGTGGCAAAAGCCACGCTGAACAATTCATCTGCTTGCATAATGAGTTGAGCTGAAATGCATTTAGACATTTAAAAATTGTGCATGTAAGGTTAAGGATAGAAAAACCTTAATGATAAATATTGACTTCTGTTTCACTGGCAAAACATATGTTTAAAGGCATAGACACCACACAGACACAACTGAGCATCTGGATCCTGTTATGGAAAGATTGAAGCCCCAATTCTATAAATGTTGCTTATAGAAGTCATCCAAGGAAGTTTGGCTTATTCACAAATGGTCAACATTATGGAGGTTCCTTTGAGAACAGCCACACCTGTCCGATCATGGTTTAAATGTCAAATGTCTTCATGATCTTAAAAGACTTGCAAAACTCACTTCTTTTTAAGAAGCATTAAGTGTAGGGGATGTGTCACTCACAAATATAACTGGAATGAAAACTCTTTTGAGGTTAAAAAAAATCACAATTTTTAAATGTTTAGCTTCTTTGAACCATGAAAAAAACAATTCACCACTTTTTAAAAAAAGTTGAAATCTTAAATACACTTTGAAAGGCCAACACACCAAATCTGGATCACAGCTTTGCTGTTCTAGTTAAGTGGGTCCAGTTAACTATTATGCAGTTGTGTAGAACTCAAATGTCACCACAACACTTAGGAAGGGAATATCATTTCCTGGTCTACAGTTTGTATAGTGCTATGTTATGACGAGATATAATTGAAAGGGTGTTTATCTCTATTCTGGAGAAGAAGAGACTGAAAAAAAAGAAACTAAATGAGGGGGTTGTGATGTACAGATTTTAGCTGCATGAATCTGGGATGGAACCCCATTACTTACAATTGGTGAAGCCATTTATTAGTTATGCAGATTGTCAGAAACAAGAAATAAGACATTTACACCACACTCTACACACACATTCTGTATGTGCTGTGTTTCTAGCAGAAATAACGTTTTAGGGAAGGGTATGACAACTGTTTAAAAAAAAATGTGATGGGACTATTATTTGGCTCCTTTTATTCTGAGAGTCCAAGCTCATAGGACACAAAGGGAGAAGAAATAATAACTACTGTAATACAATTCCAAATACATCTAAAATGGAAAGAAAGTAGCTTTTCTGTACATAAAAATGCTATAACTTTAACTTTAACAAAAGGTCAATAGAATAAAATGGAAAATAAAGATTCTACTGGTAGTTTTTAACCATTCTATAGGACAGTCCCCTAAGGATAAAGTGTTATATTGTGGTACCTCCCGGGACCAGAAATCACTGTTGGTCCATAGGAAAGTGAAGAAGACTCCATGCTTGGGGGAAAAGAAGAAAACATTTAGTTGTCACGCTGATATTTTAAATCAAACAGCTTTTCAGAGCTGCTCAGAAGTTTAAAATAGTAGAAGCAGTCCCAGCAGAGACAGGATTAATGGATATAATTAAGGCTGGATTAAGGCATATGCATTATAGGCCCATCCTTAGAATCCCAGCTCCTGGACTCTTATGATTGTTAGAAGCTGAGCTTGCTTGACATTTTCTAGTTCTTTTTTTTTTTTTTTTTTTTTTTTTTTTTGTGTTGCTGATATTTGCCTGAATCTGCAGAAAGCCTGACACACTAAATGTGACTGGAGAAGTGTATAACAGGCCCTTTCTACCCAAACAGAGTCATCACAGCTGCTGGGCTAGGCATTGAGGGGTCTTCCTGCTGCTATTCTTGCCTCTGTGTGAGGGAGAGAAGGAGGCCGCCTCCTACTGCCATTCCGTGGAGTCAGGGAATAGGCCTGGTTGGTGAGACCAAATGAGCAGAGCAACAGGATTCCCATATTATAGTGCACCTATGGCTCCAGATATTCCTTAATCCAGCTCTGGGTAGAATGCAAATGGGGATGTCAAAGATGCACGGTAAACTCAACTGATCACTTTAGGTAAGTGTGTGTGGATTGGGAGTCAGGAGACCTAGGTTCTATTCCCATCCCTGGATTAATGAGTCGACCTTGGGCAAGTCACATCTCTATGCCTCAGTATCCCCATATGTAAAATGAGAACAATGATACTAGCTTCCTTTGTAAAGTGCTTTGAAATCTACTGATAAACTTTTTATGAGAACTAGATGCTGTTGTCACATGTATGTGCATGGAGCAGTGCATGTGTGTGTGTGCGCGCATGTGTGCTGTTAAAATTTATTTATTTATTTTGTATTCTGATATCACCTAGAAGCCCCAATCAAAATTGGAACCCCATTGTGCTAAGTGCTGTATGAACACACAGTTAAATATTGTCCCTGCCCCCAAAAGCTGACAATGTAATTAAAACAAGATATTACAAGTGTTGTGTCAAACTATCAGATGGCAGGAAGGAGGATGAGATCAGGGCTGGTCAAAAAAAGGTAAATAGCTCTAATAAAAAAATTGATTTTTTTCATTTTGTTAAAAAATGTTCATTTTTAAGTATTTATTGAAAAAATAATTTCTTTTGTGTTTTTTTAACTCTCCCATATTTTTCTTGGGGGGGGGGGGGGGGAGGGGATGGGGAAGGGGGGGGTGGAAAAATGCTTTTTTTTTTTTTTTTTTTTTTTTTTCCCCATCAAAACAAAGTGAAAAAAAAATTCACTTTCAATTTTTGCCAAAAAACAGAAAAATCTGAAGAAATCAAAAATATTTCATGAAACATTTTTCAGTTTTGAGGAGGGCAAATTTCAACCACCTCTAACAAATATTAATAAGAACATGTGCTTACAAGGCCAATAAAATAAATATCGGAAGTCCCTACTGACTATCTATTTTATCTGCTTTCAGTTGGCAGTTTCCTGTGGATATCCTAGTTCAAGTATGTCATTAGGGAGATTGTGATCACAGTGTGTTTTTAACATGGGTGTAATATATCTCTACGGGAAAGACATAAAATTCTTCAGTGTATTAAAGGGAAAAAAATCCTAGCATTTAGAAAATCGATCTAAATTTGCATCATTGGTTCCTGTTCCAAAGAGGTATTTGGTGATCTATCATATTTATTGCAACATAGTGCCTCTGCTAATACTGTTCCTACTTAAAGGGTATAAAGGCCTTTCAAATTTCTTTAAAGTACATGTGGTCAATCTTGCATGAAAAGGCCATTTGTTCTTCTCATATTAAAGCTTGTGCTTTCATGTAGGCTGTAATTCTGAGAATTTTCTATTACTGTAAATTAATTTCACTTCATTAAATGGATGGCTCATAGGCAAAGGAATAATAGCATTTGGAGGCACTGAATATTACCAGTTGGAATGATAAGGAATTGGCACCCACCAGTCTGTTCTCTAATATTGGGAAGAAAACTGCTCACTGTTAAAGCTATTTCATTAATCAGATAATCCCATGTATTAGAACTTTTATGTTAGACAAGATAAAATTATTATCAACATTAATAACATTTTACACAGTAGAGCAGTACATCCCAGACTCCTAAGGAGTCAATAGCACAGTGGTAAAGATTCAGTTCTCCATTTTACATCCTTGTTAATTTCAGGTCAGTTTCATTTATTCAAAGTCATTTGTTCAGCAATCACACATTATGTGTGCAGGGCGCAACTGTGAAGAATTGAATTCAAAGCACAGAGGGGTTTATTATTTAGATATTAATTTGCCCTCATGTAAATTATTACTTCTTCTGACAAGACATTAATTAAAACCATCATAATAGGTCTCCCAAAGAAAAAAGATAAGGTCTAATGAAAATAGTTTAATAAAAAACAGATCACTGGTTTATTTCATATTCTTTTATCTAGGGTCTGATCCAAATCTATTGACCTTAATGGAAAGACTCACGTTGTCTTCAATGCACTTTGGATCAAGCCTCTAATCTACAAAGAGACTTTGAGTGAGATACTCACCCCTGCTCCAGGTCTTTCATGACACACAAAAAAGCCGGAACAATGTAAATGAGCCTAACAGCCCATGGTTGCAGCGAGGAAGGATTCTCTCAGGTTCAGACACTGCAAAATTCAGTGGTAAAGCTACCTTCTGAGGAACCACTCCTAAGCCCCAATGTATGGGGCGAGGCCGCAACACACAATGAGGCTGCTGTAATTTAGACAAGCTCCTGGGGCATTCTAAATTTTACTAGCAGTCATTCCAGCTCCAGGATCAGTCCAGAACCAGGAGGGTACAAAAAAGCCTCCATATGCCAGCTCTGAATTTCTACTTTTTTTATTAAATTCAATGAGCAAGATTGCCTGACCTACTCTGATCCCTTTATGATTCTGAAAGCAGGCTGTGACTGGCTGCCTTTCCCTGGCTGGAAATTCCTGTGGTGTGAGGAAGTTCTGAGTAAGTAAAGAGTGGGCATAGGCAGTTCTTATGCTGCCTTCTTCCATCCTCTGACAGCCTCTATACAAGATATGTCAGGCCCTATGGTCTGGAGCCACCGGATGGACCATTAGATTGATCTAAACTCTGCCAGCCTTAGTGCAAAACTGGCCCCCACATCGGAAGCCTTAACCTGATATACTCCAAGAGCTGGATTGTTCTCTTAAAGCACAGATCTGCACAGGGGGGAATGTGGATTCATCTGGCTCTAGGAAAGGAGCAAACAGTACATATTGCAAAACTTTCACCAACATCCCATTTTTCCCATCACAGCCCTGATAAATGTGCCCTATACGGTGTAAAACATGGCACAATTGTTTAGGATCTAAGGGGAAGCACTTCCCCATGTGACGGATGACCTTCATGACTCAGACTGCTCATCTGCTGGAGCATGTGCATCATGCCGCATCTAAAAATCAAAATGTTGAAGATCAAAACTCTTAGTTAGCAGCTACTTTTTAAGTTAACTCTGTTTTTACCAGTTTGCTGATATCCCCAGTCATTTTTCTGTTTCGGGGAGCCCAAAGCTCCTGGGCAATAATTCTAATGGGGTTTAAATTCAAGACCTCTCCATTTATTTCCGTTATTAGCATACAGTTATTGAGCAGGAACAGGTGGCTAGCCCTGCATCACCGTAGCCAAACTTCAGTTTGTAGTATGGAAATTCCCTCTCACTGAATCTGAGAGGTCTCAAGCTGCACAAGGCCTGTTGCTCAAAAACAGGAGTTGAGAGCCACTATGTTCAGCAGGAATCAAGTTGTGTGAGTTAATTGAGCTTGGTAGCCGCAGAGCTGGGTTCAGGCTCCCGTGAAGCCTGACAAAGCTGTGTGACATTCGAGTTGTTTTTAAATTACATGAAGAGTATTTAAAATCCATCCCAGGGGGTGGCATATTTTCCTGGCTGCTACAGCTCTTTAGAGGACTGAAGTTCCTGAACTACAAATTGGGAATAGCATAAGACAACCAGTTAAAACACAGCAAGGAAGACTTTTCGATGGGTTCCTGGCAAAGGGCAGGATGGCAGCTTCAATCTGGGCTGTGTATAGTGCATTTATGTGGGTACATGCACATATGCACAGCTTTTATTCAGAGATTACATGAGTGAGAGACATGACATCTGCAGTTACATTAACTAGGATCAAGAATTACAAAGGCCATACATCTTTGTAAACTGGGGGCAAGAGGAAATATTTTCACTCTTTCTATAACTAGTGAGGTATGTAATTACAGGGTGTGGGGGGGGGGGAAAGGTGGTGAATTGTCCTGTAAGTTGACCATAATGGGAGGTGGTGTGCATGCTGAAAGATGCAAAGTGAGTCCTGCTGTCAGCTCTGCCCTGGATATAAAGAAGGTGGGGAGTAGGGCTGGCCAGAAAAAAAAAACTCTGTTTTGTAGGGAAAAAATGATGTTTTGAGAATAGTTTTCATTCTGCATCAGAAGGAAAAAGAGAGAGAGAACCCAGAATAGCTAATAGCCTGGTAGCTAGGGCATTCACCTGAGACATGGGAGCCCCAGGTACCCCAGACATTCCATCCTGATCCTGAGAAATCTTCCTGATGAATGTTTCCATGAAAACATCTGACGAATTGGTATTTTCAGATGAAAAAACATTTTGTTGAAAAATTCCCAACCAGCTCTAAGGGGGAGTGGCTTTTTAGAGAGGATTCTAGGGTCTGAGGCCATGTCTACTCTACAGAGTTAAATTGACTTAAGTTACACTGACAATCATAAGATGGTTTAATAACATCAGTTGTGCACGTCCACACAAAGCATGTTGTGTTGACAGAGTGCGTCCACAGTTGCTACTCTTGCATTGACAGAGAGCGTTGCATCATGGTTAGCTGTCACACTGTGCAACTAGGTGCTTTGGGAACGAATCGCAGTGCATCATGGGGACGTGTGCTCAGCATCCTGTGATGCAGTTCTTTCCGTCCCATCATTCCATGGGCTTCCATCTTTGTTTGTGCCATTTGTCATCAGCCCTTGTAAACTGTATGCCTGTCATCTCTGCCTGACAGCATGCATCCTGAGCTGCTGACCAGTCTGGTGATGAGCATTATGAACACAACACCGCTGGTCCTGCAGTATTTCATGAGCTGCAAAACAGAGACTGAATCGGTGATGCCTGCCCTGCCTTCTGCCATGGAAACAAATCATTCAAGATTCATGGAACGGCTTGCTGCTGTGGACTGTCAGTATGGGACTTGAGGAACAATCACTGAGTGGTGATGTATGTGTGGGATGATGATGAGCGATGGCTACGGAACTTTCAGATGTGCAAAGCCACCTTCTTGGAACTGTGTGCGGAGCTTGCCCCAAAAACTGTGACACAAAGACACCAGAATGAGAGCTGCCCTCGCTCTGGAAAAGTGAGTGGTGATGGATGTGTGGAAGACGGCAACTCCAGACTACTACCAGTCAGTCGGGAGTCACTTTGGAGTTGGAAAGTCCACCATTGCAGTTGCATTGAGTCACGTGTGCAGGGCCATTAATCGCTTCCTGCTATGAAGGACTGTGACTCTTGGTAATGTGCAGGAAGCGATTGATGGCTTTGAGGCAATGATATTCCCTAACTGCAGCAGAGTGATAGATGGGTGCATCTCCTGCATGCATGTTTCAGACTGGCTCTGTATGCTGCTTGCCTGTGTGCTGCTCTGGTCCCTGCAGAAATAGTTGGTGGGTGACGTGGCAGTTTCTTACAACGAGCTGGAGAAACAAGGCAGCTCTGCCAAGAAACCTTTGGCAGAGGATTGCAGACTACCTGGAGGAAAATTTCCTAGAGATCTCTATGGAGGATTCCGTGTACATCCCTGTGTACGTTAACAAACTCTTCTGCTATGGCCCCGCTGTTTAGATGGACAGGCTTTGTTGTTAATTTCTGCCCCTTATCCCTCCTCTACCATATAACAAAGTACATGAGAGCTCAATCTCCTCTCACCATGCGGTATCAAAGTAATATGAGCACTTACCGGAGCCCCCCATCCCACATCCTGCATGCCAGAGCTGGAGTGCTGGGACTGGCTGGATCTCTCTGGCGCGGAAAAGAGGTCCTGCTTGCTGCGCCACCAGACGATCCTGCCGTGAGCTCCACGTTCTCCTCCAGCTCCACTTCCTTGTCCACCACTTCGGTGTCGGGCTCGAGTCCACTGGCTGCTGCTTCTGCACGGGGCTCTTGGCTTTGGAGGTGAGGCATTGGAGTTGATGGGCAGCTCCTTATAGAAGCAGCATGCATTTGATGCTGGACCAGAGCAGCAGTTGGCCTCCCTTGCCTTCTGGTACGCCTGCCTCAGCTCCTTGATCTTAGTACAGCACTGCTGTGTGTCCCTTTTGTGTCCCATCTCCTGCATGCTACTAGCAATCAGCCCATAAGTATCAGAGTTCCTATGGCTGAAGCGAAACTGTGACTATAGACTCAGCAGATCCAACCGCTCCGGTGTGCTCCTGCTGCAGAAAGCTGGCATGGTCAGCTAGGAAGATGCTGTGTGAACTGTGCATGCTGAGCAAACAGGAAGAGGAATTTCAAAACTTCCCAGGCCTTTAAATGTGGAAGGGGCAAATACCTGGGTACCTTAAGGGCAGCAGAGTTCAAACTGCTGACCAGAGCAGTCAAGATGGGCATTGTGGGACTCCTTTTGGAGACCAGTTAGGGTGACGTAACCAAGCACAATGTCTACATTGATGGTGTGTCACTCCAACAATGTCACAAAAAGCTCTACGCTGCTCGTCGAGGTAGTTTTATTATGTCGGCATAGCAGTGGAGTTATATTGGTGGAAGGAGAATTTCAGTATGTATCCTTCCACTGTTTTGTCAACGAAAACTGCCTTTTGTCAACAAAATTGTGTAGTGTATACAGGGCCTGAGACTGAGCAATATTGTTATGTTTATAAAATAAACAGTAGATCTTATTCAGGGGGACAAGGCAATCAATATGCCCTGTTTTTTGTGAATGCAAACATTTCAAAAAACAATTGCCCCGCCCCCCCCCCCCCGGCAAAGTTCTACAAAGATGGAGTATAGTTACCAGCCTCAGTTGCTTGTGTTAGTCCACTGGCCAGGTGGCTAAGCACAAAGGAGGGAGCAGGGGTTTGTTGGTGCACACCGATGCTCCTGGAGGATGATTGTAGAACCAAACCCAAAGTCCTCATCTTTCTGTCCCCTTTTTATAGGGATAAGCTTTTATGCCACTCGATGGGTTCTGCTTCGTCTTGCTGCATCTGCATCCTGGTGTGATTATCAATCACCCATGTTTTGTGAGCATGACCATTGTTGTTTTTCATAGTTCATCTTGTTTTTGTCCTTCGAGGTGGATCCCAGGGTCATCTGGGTGGGCAGTCTTTGGCCATCTGGGTTGTAAAAGTTGTTATCTTTACTCCCTTGAACATCAAAACTGGCGCCTTTTCCCATCGCTCCCTGGTCTCTCATACACACATCACTCATTCATTTATTCATACCCTAATCTCTTAACATTTACTTAAAACTTGTAACTGGAAGACACAAGTGTTCTTCAGAAACAATAACATTTATTTTTGTCTAAAACATTCACTACTATTACAAAACATCCTCATTTAACATTGAATATTTCTGTTTCAGAACATTTGCTGATGTTTCTTTAAGCAGTGATCTTAAAACATGTGTACTTCAACAATAGCAACAGTTTCACAGAATGATCTTTGGTAACTTTACAAACAGGATAATCAATGACCAGATGTTAGTTTTGGACAACTTATCAATAGTGAACAGATTATCCTACGTACCCAAAATGCAAATGCTCATAGAAACTGCTGTGGTGGTTTGTCATGTACCAAAAGAATTAGGGTATTTCACATAGAATCAATATAACAGAATCAAGCTTTGGGCCTACAACATAAAGAACGGCATCTTAGGAGGAATCAAATCTGGGGCAAAGGCTTAGGCTAGAATTTAGGTTTTTTTCTCATGTTAATTTGTTAATTAAGCCAACCATCCAGATGTGGGGAAGGGATAAGGTTTGACTCTAAAAATCTCTGTCTTATAACAGGCTGAGAGAAATCACATGCTCAGAGTTTAAAAAATCATTTGAATTTTCTGATTGTAGCTGTGATGGTGTACATGAATCATTGGTTTCTTTTGGGAGGAGGAAGGGAGAGGTGTTCAATAATTGACACACAGGGGGATGTGGAAGGCAATGGAGAGCGGAGCGATTCTGCATGTAAGAGCTCCCAATGGAGAACAAAAATCATAGCTGTGCATGTTGGATGGAGGCACTCTAACCAGTGGGTGGAATAAGGGAAGCAGCTGGTAAGGATGTCAAAGAACGGCCAACAGACCTCTGGAGTTAATTTTTGAAGTCCATGTTCCTCTGCCATGGATGGCATTATTTAACCAAGGGGAAGCAAAATAATGCTATGGAATAGTGTGCTGTTGCCTTCTGCTTTCCCTGATCCTGATAGGTTTCTGTCTGACACTTGTACAATACTGGCTGGTGGGTAGGCTATGAATCCTATGCTTGTTGAAAGAGGCATGGAAAGTCAGCTGACAGAGAAACAGCCAAGACATGATTTTTTAGAAGGGTGCTGAAGGGAACTAATGAAAAGAAACAGAGAACAATTGGGGGTTAGGGCAGGTGATATTTGAACACAGTATGTAGCTGCTGGGAGAGGCAATTGGCGTAGAATTCGGTCAGGTGCTGTCTCAATTGACACAATTAACTAAGGTGATGAAATGGGCTTTCCAAGGCAAGTAACAAGCAAGCTTACAGTAGGACTGACTTCCTGTTTCAGAAGTGACACTGTCTTGGGTGCAGACACATGATAGAAAAGGCATCTCTGTTCTAGGGATGGACAAAAGTGATTCAGAAAAATTAGCAGGTTTAAATCATTGCATAAAACTTTCACATGCCAAAAACTTCTCTAGGGGTCTAAAAAACGTAGGCAAACTTAACAAAAAATCTGCTTCTTTAAGTACAAAAACACTAACAAGGGGCCTGGTTTTTTATTGCTTGGTACCTTATGCAGTCATTTACAACTGTGAAGCGTGTGCCTAAAATGCTACTATTCTGATCTGGTATTTTGCACTTTCTCTCTCCAGAAGTAAATGATTATATGAGACACAGGGCAGTAGAAAAATCAGACTTTATGTGTACAGTTCAGTGATTTGAATTGTTTTACGCATGATTATCTAATTTAACTAGTCAGCAACTGATATCTAAATGTGTGTAAACCAAAATTTAAATCAATTGACATAATGTAAGTATAAAATTAGATATTTCAATTTATTTGTTAGTGTAGCTGTTAATACAGATCTGTCATTAACACAACTCTCAGTTCACTGAGAAATCAAAGCAGCAGTCTGCATCACTGTGTCAATCATGAATGTGGCCTTAGGCAATATTCCCTCTCAGATCTACACATTGGCTAGTGTCCCTGATATTCTGCTCTCTCTACATTTGCCTTTCCAAGATGTGGCATGTAAATTGGAGAATTACATCACATCACCACTTGTTTACAAACATAGCGAAAACAATTTGTCGTGTAGTTATAGCATTTCTGGTTTTTGACTTAACATGGAAGCACTGAAATACTAAAATAGAGGCACAGAAAGGCGGAATCACTGGAAATCATGTAACTCTTCCAGATTGATTTCCAGATACAGGATTTAGATAAGTACTTGAAGAAAACCTTTAAACTGCCTGAGCTGAATCTACTTTTCATCAGTAGAGCAGGAGCTGTTCGCCATTGCAATATAAGGTGATTCAGGGGATGTAGAAAATATCAAGTATCTCAGTGGACTTAGGCTTCTGCTGCATCTCACTCAGCCTACCTTTCCCTTGATCTGATCTATTGCTGAAATACATGTGCTTAAACCAAGATGGTCATTCAGTGCTGATCTTGAATTACAGCATTTCTCAAATCATACATGTTCATGTCACCATTAAGCTGCTGGATCAGAGCCCCTGATAGCCTGCTAATAGCAGGACCAGAGAGGAGGCAGTTCTCCATTACCTTCCCCTTCCATCTGGAAAGGCAACTTGTGACCCACCTTGCTTAAGAGACTGCTAATTGTAAATGCATCCCTGTCCCCTCCTCATGTCCTTAACAGAAGGGCCCATCTGTAATGATAATATTGCAGAGAGAGCTGCTTAAATTGCACAAAGGCATATTTAATTCTCGCTGCTGCCTTTGCGGTTAATTTAATTCACGCTATTTGGAAGGTGTTTTTTGTTTTGTGTTTGCTTTTGAAAAATGTCTCTTGGCAATCTACCCGAGGTGGTTTAGAGTCCTTTGTTTTGCTGTGGGTTTACAGTTCTGCATGCATTCTTTGGAAACCAAAAGCATTTCAAAGCTCAATTGGTACAAGCCTCCAGTTGCTAAAGCACAAAGTATCTGAATGTTCCCTTTTGACTACCTGCTTTTGTTTGCTGATTGCGGTAGTAAATGGACACACTAAATGACTTAAAGTACTGTATAGCTCATGGATTTAGACAAGGAAGAAGAAGGGAAAAAAAGAAGTGCTGTCACCAGGCAGTGTTAAGCTGCTCTCATTAACTACATGCCATTGTTTAGTTTGCATTCTGAGAGAGGTGCAGCTGAGCTTTGTGCTGCAGCATCCTGCATTTGAGGTTCATTATAGGCTGGAGCCCTCTGTCAGATAGTTTGGCACAGCAAGCGATCAGAGTGATTGGCTGCGCTTTGTATTGCCACGCAGTTTTCCAGCAAGCTGTCTGTGTAAACAATGCAGACATCCGCTAGGATGGCCAGCGCTGAAAACACTAATCACATTGGATCCCCCTCCCCCTGTTTCATATTTACTCTGTTTTGGTGGCTGTATGCCAGTGTCTGCAACAACAAATGCTGTTTAGCGAGATGGGTAGTGAATAATAATAGCTATGCTGTTGATGTACCTGAGAAGGAGATTTGTAATTCCTTTGAGATATGGAATTTTTTTCTGTTTTTTCTTCAATTCTTTCAAATTGTAATAATTTCTTGGTGTTGGGAAGAGAAGCGTGTAGTAGAACAATCACATCAGAGAGTTAGTAGGACTGAGGGCTGCTTGTTGGATAAGTTAGTATAAATCAGTTCTCCATTCCCATGAGGCAGGTACCTTGTTCCATAGAATACTGTTACATCTGAGGGGGTTTTGTTTTTGGAGCAGGGAGGAGTGGTTTATTCTGGGTTTGGCCTGAAAATACATTTGTGTACCCTGCATATGATGTAGCATGATCTAAGCACAATGAGCAGCTTCCTTCATTTTGAGAAGTCATTTATACATGCAAACAACCCCGCCTCCATACTTTGCAGATGGTCTGTGGTTGTTGTAGTTTGAAATCTTGGCCAGTTGACTTATTCTGTAGTTGTTTGATTGCACAGGGTTGCCATAGGTAACAACATACTCAGGGAAGAGAGAGCATTGGGTATATTTGACTTTGATGTTATTGAAATGAACTTGATTAAATTTTCAAGGGAAGGAGGAGCACTTAGCGGTGTAGCAAAAATTCATTTCTGAGAGTTCTGGATAGAGAGTTTCATGATGTTACATGTTTTACACTAGGCATGCCTGAAGTATGGCCCCAGTGCCAGCTATGGCTGATGGAACCATAACATACAGATCTCAGATAAATAGATACCAGGCCTTTGGGTTCTTGGCATATTGTCAATCGGGCTTTCAGTGTTGCAAAGAGTAGGCACCTCTACAGTACACAAATACTGTCGAGAACAATATAGTTGTTGTGTGTCACATGTCAGAATATTTTGTTGTTTGTCACAACAAGCGCTTAATTGTTGCTGGTTGTATTAAAGAAATACCTTCAAGCTACAAGCAAGATCAGGGCTCCATTGTGCCAGCCACTAGTACAAATACATACTAAGAATGACAGCATCTATCCTAATGAGTTTGTAATCTAGACAGAAAAATGTCTGGAGAAAGGAAGTCTTAATATTGCTATACATATACTTGAATAATACTAATTACTAGTTGAGGAACAGAGAGCTTGGGTAAACTTGACTCAGAGCCTGGAACTGAACCTAGATTTCCTGAGTCCCACTTCAGTGCCTTAACCATGAAACCATCATAGTATGAGTTTCATCTTTGGTAGGGGTTTTCTTACAGTTTTTAGTACTAACCTTACATGTTTTTCTAGAGGCTTTTATATTTTTTTAACTGATTTTGAAAATGTGGAACTCGCTGTAGCAACCAATTTAAAACAATCAAACCCCAGGCTTAATATTAGCTGAAGGCTTGACACAATGAGAGATAATTTGCAAAGGCAGCTTTACTGTGAGACACAGTAAATCACAGATTTGTTTTTAGTATAAGCTCTGGAATAGAGAATGGCATAAAGTTCACAGACATGTCCATGCAAAAGCAGGTATCCCCAAAATAATAATAGTAAAAAAGTGCTGTTAAACTGGACACTTGTCAAAGTGGTTTAATGTTAAAGGTCTCTAGAACTTCAAAAGCATATCTCTGAATACACATATGTTGCTCCTGTGTGAAGATAAAGGTGCAGACTCTCTACTGTCATGTACTCCTTTTGTGCTGCTCAGGTCAAGAAAGAAAATCCAGCTTTTAATGAGGAAGGATGGTTTTGTGGTTAAGGCATTAAACCGGGAGATCTGAGGTCAATTCCCTGCTCTGTCGCAAACTTCTTGTTTGACCTTGGGCAAGTCATGTAATTTCTCCATGCCATAGCTATCTGTAAGATGAGGATAATAATACTTCTTTACTTCCACATCTGTGTTCGTCTCATCTGTGTAGACTGTAAACTCCTTGGGCAGGGACTACTTCTTAGTATGTGTTTATTCAGGGCCTATTTTAAGTAATGTCTACACTTAAAACGCTAGACTGGCACAGCTGCAGCACTTCAGTGTAGACACAGCCTACATTGATGGGAGAATCCATAGGTAATCTAGCTCCTTGAGAGACAGTAGCTAAATTGATGGAAGAATTCTTCTGTTGACTGAGCACTATCTACACTAGGAATTTACATCAGTATAGCTACATCTCTCAAAGGTGTTTTTTTTTTTTTTTTTTAACACCCCTGAGAGACATAGCTATACTGACGTAAATTCCTAGTGTAGACCACTACTGCCTTATGGTGAGAGGCAGTAACCTGGTGGTAGTTTGCCATATTCTAGTACAGACTGTGCAAAAACAGACAAGGAATTGTAACCACAAACAGGACTGAGGGCAGATAATTTAATCTCACATAGGCTAAAGTATACTAGGTGGTCACTAAGACCACCTCATTAGCACCAAGCCAGTTGGAGACCTCCAAAAGGGACAGTAAAATAGGATCCAGGGAAAACACAGGATATATTTTTCTTACTAATTCCTGGATCCCAAGTGATGTGCGTTTCTGGGGTCCCCCCAGCCAGGTGGAAATGCAGTCATAGTGAAAAGGCCCTATCTTTTGCTTTTTGTGAAGTTAACACACATGAATTTATGCCAAAAATGCATATTTTTGTGGAGACCTCAACTGAGACTATTCACTTGTTCCTCATAGATCACTAAGCAACTGTCGGATGGCGATGACTTTGTCCCTCCTAATCTGGGAGACTTCAAGGATGAAATCCTGGTCCCATGAAAGTCAGTGGGAGCTTGGCCATCGACTACAGTGGAGGCAGGAGTTCACCTCATAGCTCACTACTAACCCCTCAAACCACCCAATTGCATTGACTGTCACCAGTGTTTTTGCCAAGTGGTTCCGTTCTGCAATTACTCTATGCCTCCATTTCCCCAGTCCCAAACGCAGGATATAGAAACACCTACAATAAAGGCTTTCTTTACTCTGAAAGTCAAGTTTTAATGAACAATAAAGAGTATGCTAGGTAAGCCTTATCAGAATTGTAAAAGATTGCTATTTTAGTCCTTATTGCTTTTATAAAAAAAACCTCTTTAATCTTTTAAAAACAATTTGGGTTTGGAAAAAGAAATTGCATTGAAGTTGACAAGTTGCTTGCCAAGTTTCAGGATGATGCAATTTGGAATGGCTGAGATATTAAACTCTGAATGTATGATTTTCTAATGGAAATGTCAACTCAATATTAACTCTAGCAGCTCTGCTGCAGTCTGGAATAGTTTAAATGTACATCTTGCATTTCTTGTTAAACTCTGATGGTGCCTTCAGGCTGCTGCTATTGAATTTCTACACTATGCATTGTTGTGCTGTTGTGCAGTGACACCCCTCTTGGTTTAGTATTTATTTTGTACTCCATAAGTTAACAACTTACAAGAAATATTTACCTGACTGTAGTTTAAGAACCTTTTGTGAGAGAGACTTTTTGTGATTTTTTTTTTTTAAATTGAGTTTCACAAAGAAACAGACAATGAAAGGTACGAAAAGGTAAAATGACTTGCAGCTTGTTTACGTTCCCAAATACCACCTGCTTCACAGGATATTTGATAAAATTATGTAATTTTAGAAATTGCAAGACCCAGAAAATGGGCAACCAGTCAATGCTACATAGACATAACAAATTAAAATGAGGGGAGGAGAACAGTAATAAAATAGGAGAAGAGATGCATGACTAAGGAGGGAGGAAAGGAGGGAATGGGGAGAGGGGAGAGAAGGGCAAAAGGGGAGGGAGTAGGTGAAATGGAGGTTTAGCTGATTCTTTGTGCAATCTCAACATTTCATCCAAATGTATCCAGAAACAGGGTCCATATGTCTTCAAATTCATATAATTGCTTTCTACTTGATAAGGTTTTTGTTCTTTGGCTGCCAATTCAGAAGGTCCAAATACCACTGCTCTATTCTGGGCATACGTCTACTCTTCCATTTGTGTAAATTCATGCTCTTGGTGATTACTGCAGCCCTCAAGAACCAAAGATTTTCAGGCAGAGCTAAACGAAGCTTAGCAGTTAAGTAACCTTAGGATATAGCTTTCAGCTGAGGTTTGGCTGATGAAGCTGAGCACTATTGTAACTTGTATCCACCTCTTGCCACAGCTGCCTGACAGTTGGATAGTCCCATAGCATATGCACCAGGGTTCCTCTTCCTTTTTTAGAGCACCAACAAACACCAGAGGATGAGGCCTTTATCTTGTGCAATCTCTGTGGTGTTCGATACATTTTGAATATAATCTTTTGTTGTATCAAACATAGCCTGCAATCTCTCAGTGGACTGGCAGTTCTTACAGCTAAGACACTGGTTAACATATCAATTTGGTCCAGATACCCTAGTACTGCCAGAGGCCTGAGAACTCATGGGAACCTTAGAAAAGCCTCATGAAGTCCCCAGGCCATTGTCCACTATGTATAGTTGGTTCCTGAACAGGAACGCTGTTTGCTGCAGTTCTTTGTGAACGTGTGGGCAGGGGATTTATGATAGCGCTTAAAAGAATCCCAATGGCAGAACATATTACATAATGTTAAATATGCTTCTGTGATCTCAGGCTATGATTAAATGAACTTATTTGGAAAAAGAAGTGAGTGAACAGCTCTTGATTGTAGTTTTAAGGAATTTTAAATGTGTGTTTGTGTGTTGTGCAGTGCGTCAGTATAGATAGATAGTATAGAACACATGCAGAGGTATAAAGAGTTTATTTTGAAAGTTGCTCAACAGTTGGATAAAGTGGCAATCGTGTACAATAGGGAAATGAAGCATTTTTATTATAAGATAAATATAATCTGAATCTAACTTCTGATTTTTAGTTTCGCTTGTATGGAAATTATTCCAGGCTTCAGTTATGTGGCAGGATGTAAAATATGAATTTGGTTGGGCTTTTAGTGAAGAGGCTGAAGGCCACACAAATCTCTCCACGCTTCCCCTTGGTCCTTACCCCACCACTATTCCCACACAAAAAGAAAAGACTAGATGCTTTCCTAGTCTGGAGCAAAAGTTGGACTGAGTTCTATTCGCCTGTGTATATAGTTAAACTAATCTGTTCTTCTTAGCATACTTTGGCATGAACTCAGATTTTAAGATAAATACCCATAGAGTTAGAATTATTTTTCCTCAGTGAGAGATTAGTGGATTAAAACTAAAATACGTGTTCCCTTAAAGTCATTCTGCAGAAATGATACAATATATATAGCATGTTGTTTTTGCTACTGAGGCGTGGGGAAGTTTCATTAGCAATAATGAGTTTCTCTTGTAGATTCCTCTATAAATTGATAGGATAATAGAAATCAGATGAGACATAAGTAAAACACAACATTTAAAAATTAAAAACATATTAGATTAATATTTTGTTGCTCTCAATTTGTCTGAAAGCTCAGAAACCTGGATATTTTAATATAATATGTATATTATTTAGATTCTGTTGCAAAAACAACAAAATTACAATACTTACAACTGCTAAAAATGTTTGTTTCACAAAAGGAATCAAAAAAGGATTTGTACTGAATGTGGTTCTCTCTGGAATTAGTAGAGAAGCAGTTCCTTCAGACAGTGGAGGAAGGGTCAGTTTCAAAAGGCCATTTGTCCTTAACTTTGTAAATACTAGCGGAGATCATGCAAATTAATGGACTGGAAATTGTTCAGATGTATCGAATTCTTTTAAATAAAATCAAATATTTTTCCAGCCTGCAAACTGTTTGGAGAGGGAGAGCTGGTGACAAATCTGTTAGCAATCAAATCTATTCCTACCCTGTTGCTGTAATATTTTTAAAAATGCCATTCTTAATGCCGAATTTCTACCAAATGATTAAGGCTGAAAGTAATATTATTGTAACTAGAGACTTGTCTGAGTCGCAATACCGGATCTCAAACCTATTTCTACAAGCCTTGTGCAAGTGTGAATTCCGATCTGAGCTTTGTGACTGACTGAAGCTCATCGATGCTTTTAGCTGAAATGGTAAATAAGTTTATCAAACATTAGGGGAGTAAAAATCAGTAAAAGAAAAGTGTGTGTGTGTGTGTAACTGTCTATGGTATGTGTCTGTGAGTGTGAGATGTATGTGTTGACTGACCTCGAGCCTCACTTACTACTTTGCAAATCTGTGCATCAAATTAGTGGCACTGCAAACATGTAACTGAGGGCAGAATTTGGTGCGTGCGTGTATGCATTTGTGTGTGTGTGGGGGGGAAGCAGTGATAGGTATATATACAATGGTTGTTGATAACAGGCTTTAAAGCAAACAAATTGAGAGGACTAAATTCTGTTCAATTGACTTCAGTATGGTCAGTGGGAGCAGGGTGCACATACTTGAAGACAGAATTTGGCTACGTATGTCTACAGGC
This sequence comes from Emydura macquarii macquarii, assembly GCF_026122565.2. Lineage (NCBI taxonomy): Eukaryota > Metazoa > Chordata > Testudines > Chelidae > Emydura > Emydura macquarii. Next base: position 4,701,195 of record NW_027131527.1, read on the forward strand.
TGTTTCTCAAGGCCTGGTTTTGTTTCAAAGCCATTTGAGGGAGTTATCATTTAACCAGTACACAGGAGATGTGTAGGTGCTATGTGCATTCAGTGGAGTGGAAGGAAAATACTCTTTGCTCCTTGCACCCATGTTCAGGAAGGGTCTTTGAATTCCAGAATAGATTAAAGCAAGATTTCTGTTCTCTGCTCTTTGACTGAAACAGCCTTCTCTTGGAACTATTAGTGAATGGGAAACACATTATGCCTTGGTATTGATGAGCAGGTCTTCAGATCTGTTTAAAATTTATGTATTTATGTATTTATTTGGGGTGTGAAAACAGTGTTTTTAGTAGAAACAGATTAGAAAGTGAATGTGTTTGAGGGCTTGAGTAAGATTAGTGTCCTTTCTTTTCATAAATCCTGTCTGGTTTAAAGGAAAGGGTTTAATGGGTGGAACAGCTCTGACTAGATTAAAAGATGGGTAATGTGTTATGTAACTTTTCACACAGAGCAAGGGTTTATAGCCAGGTTAGTAGTGTTTGAAAGGGTGTGGCCTCTATTTTATGATGGCCTCAGTCTCCATACCACAAAAATTAGCATCTTTGTTATACTACTTCAGAGTGGGACTTGGAGAGGTCCAAGACTGACTGGTAATGGAGACTAACTTGGCCCTCATCCCGAGGATTGGTCCCTGCAGGTCAGGGTTGATGCCATTCTACACCTGTTCTGTTCTGTCAGTGTGGCCAGTAAGGCTCCCCTCATCATTATTAGTCATTTTAAAAGAGAAAAGGTGGCAGACAGAATTATTCTTCACTATTGTGTGCTGCTTGTATATTAGAAAGCATTTATATGATGCTCTAGGTATTGTCTGTTGTATCTACAAATTAGCAAGATTTGAATTTTGCTTAAGATCTGTAACATGATATCTAACTTGCTGCAGCAGCTTCAAGTTGAACCTAAACTATTCTTTGTACAGAGAGTTGAGAAGGCAGAATGCATGAGATTTACATTGCATACTGACATTCATTTTACTGTAAATGTTGAGTGACTATTCATATGAGGAAAAATAGGGCTAGTATCAGGGTAGGAGTCTGCTGTAGACCACCAAATCAGGAAGATGAAGTGGATGAAGCATTTCTAGAACAAATAACAGAAATATCAAAAACACAAGATTTGGTTGTAATGGAGGACTTTAACTAGTCAGACATCTGATGGAAAAGTAATATGGAAAATCTCAAAATTTCCAAAAAGTTCTGGGAATGTATTGGAGACAACTTTTTGTTTTGGAAAATGGAAGCAGTAATAAGGGGACAATCATTTTAGTCTTAATTTAATTGGTAGTGAATCTGAAGGTGAAATGCAAGTTGGGTGAAAGTGATCATGACAGATTTCAAATGAGTCTAAGGAGAGGAAGGGGTGAGAGCACCTGAATAAGGGCAATGGACTTCAAAACAAGCAGACTTTAACAACTGGGGGTACTGGTAGGTAAGCTCCCTTTAGAAGAAAATCTGAGAGAAAAGAGTTCAGGTGAGTTGCCAGTTTCTCAGAGAGACAATAATACAGGCACAACATCAAACTATCCTGATGTGAAGGAAAGATGGGAAGAATCAGGAGCTCTTTAATCATCAGGAAAACCAAAAAGGAATGAAAAAAAGTGCACACATGGCTGCATTGCCAAGGAGGAGCATAAAAGAATAGCACAAGCAGGTAGGGACAAAATCAGAAAGTCAAAGGCATATAAAAGGTAGTAAGAAGAGGTTCTTTAAATGCATTAGGAAAAAGAGAAAGAAAAACAAAAGTGCAGGTCCTCTACTTAGTGGGGAAAGAGAGCTAATAACTGATGACATCAAGCAGGTTAAGCTATTTAATGTCTATTTTGCTTCAGTTTTAACTAAAAAGGTTCATGGTGACCAAATACTCAGCACAGTTAATATTAATAACAAGGGGGAATGAACACAAACCAACATGGGGAGGGAACAGGTTAAAGAATATTTAGATAAGTCAGACATATTCAAGTCAGTAGGGTCTGATAAAATTCATCCTAGAGTTTTTAAGAAACTAGTTGAAGCAATCTCTGAACCATTGTTACCTTGGAGAACTCATGGAGGGCAAAAAGAATTGAAGAAGGGCAAACGTAATGCTGATCTTTAAAAAGGAGAGCAAAGAGGACTTGGGGAATTATAGACTACTTAGCCTAACTTTGATACCTGGAAAGATAATGGCATAAATTATTAACCAATTTGTAGAGGATAATTGGGTAAAAGGAATAGCCAACATGGATTTGACCGGAAAAAATCATGCCAAACCAACCTAATTTCCTTCTTTGACAGGGGTTCTGGCCTAGTGGCTAGGTGGGAAACAGATATGATATATCTTGATTTCAGTAAGGCTTTTGGCACAATCCCACATCATTCTCATAAGCAAATTAGGGAAATATGATCTAGATGAAATTACTATAGGGTGGGTACAGAACTGCTTGAAAGACCATACTCAGTTATCAATTATTTTCTGTCAAATGGGGGTTTGTGTATATCTATTGGGGTGCTGCAGGGGTAAGTCCGGAGTCTTCAATCACCCCTTTCTCCCTCCCATGCTCTGATGGTTCCCCATAAAGCTTGTCACTACAAAGGAGGTGGGGGGAGGAGGGGAATGTGGGGAAACCTGGGCCCACCCAGTCCAGCAGGTCCTGACCCAGGACCTCTCAAAGTGTCCAATCAAAAGTCAATATTTTCATTAATGACTTGGATAATGGAGTGGAGGATATGCTTATAAAATTTGCAGATGACAGCTATCTGGGAGGGTTGCTGCAAGCACCTTGGAGGACAGGATTAGAATTCAAAATGACCGTACATATTAAGGAACTGGTCTGAAATCAATAACATGAAATTTATTAAAGTCAAGTGCAGAATTACTGCACTTCAGAAGGAAAAATCAAATGCACACTACAAAATGGTGGATAACTGGCTAGATGGTAGGGGGGTTAAAGCAGCTCACAAATTAAATGAGTCAGCAATGTAATGCAGTTGTTTAAAAGGCTAATATCATTCTGGGATGTATTAATAGGAGTGTCGTATGGGAAGTATACAGAAGGTAATTCTCCCACTCTACTAATAAGGTTTCAGCTGGAGTACAGTCTCCAGTTCTGGGCACCATGCTTTAAGAAAGATATGGACAAACTGGAAAGAGTCTGGAGGAGAGCAACAAAAATGATAAAAGGTTTAGAAAACTTGACCTATGAGGAAGGTTAAAAAATAACTGGGCATGTTTAGTCTTGAGAAAAGACTGATGGGGACCTGATAAGTCTTTAAATATGTTAGTCTGTTATAAAGAGGGTGGTGATCAATAGTTCTCTGTGGAAGTAGTACAAGAAATAATGGGCTTAAACTGCAGCAAAATAGATTTTGGTTAGGTAATAGGAAAAACCTTTCCAAATATACGGTAGTTAAGCTCTGTAATAGGCGACCAAGGGAGGTTGCAAGTCTGCATTGTTGGAGGTTTGTAAGAACAGGTTGGACAAACACTTGTCAGGGATGGTCTAGACTTACCTGGTTCTTCCTCAGTGCAGGGGCCCTGACAAGATGACTTCTTGAGGTCCCTTCCAGCCCTATACTTCTATGATTCTGCGATTCTTGGGATTGATAGTGACCAATAAGCCTGAAAATAGGTTTGTTTATGCCTGGAAAGCTATCTTTCACACCATGCAGACATTACAAACAAACATACAAAAAAGTTTCTGTGGGGATTTCCTCTATGGGAGACATCATTGCCTGGTGGCTAGGGCATTGTACTGGGTTGTGGGAGACTGTACTTATTTACTAGCTTTGCCACTGGCCAGCTGGGTAACCATGGGAAAGTCATTTCCCCTGCCTCATGCCTCAGTTTCCCCATATGTAAAATGTGGATAATGATACTGACCTCCTTTGTGTGAGGTGTTTTGAAATCTAGAGCTATATAAGAGCTAGATATTATTGGCATCCATAGCTAGTGAATCCTATCTTATGATATTGCATAGCAAAACTTTTTAAAAGCAATGGCAAAGCACAAGAATTATCTCTAAACAGAGAAGTGTGATAGTTATCTCGATTATACACATACAATCCCATTTGCTTCAACAGAGTTGCACGTATTTGAGCACTATTTGATCATTATACGCTTCAAAGACATCTGTGTGTCTTCAACGACAACTTGATGTGTGTCTTTGGTAAAATTCCAAGCACAAGACTCTTGAGAGTTTGTTCTTTAGTTAATGATAGAAGTGTACCTCTAAAGAACTGTTACTTCTTGACAGCTGTGCAATTATCTTGTGTCAATCCTGTACCATGTAGTTAAAGGGTCAACAGTTAACACATATATAGATATGTGATTTGAATGCAGTGGGAAGGTCCGGTGACCAGCTGGTTTAATGGATTAATTAGCTCATGGACTTTCAGGTACTGGTGGTTCAGTCATCCCAGAGGGAACCCTGGCTGCAGCTTCAATCACCCCTTTATCTCTCCTATGTTCTGATGGATCCCCTGAGACTTTGTCACTACAAAGAAGCGGGGGGTAGGGGGGGAGAGGAGCAAATGTAGGGAGATCTGGGCCCACCCACTCCAGTAGGTCCTGACCCAGGGCCTCTCAAAGGTTATGTCTACACTGATGGCAGCAAAGTCGCCGCTGTCAGATCGACTTATCTGGATTGACTGAGCAGTCAGTGAAGATCCGCTCAGTCAATCCAGAAGTCCACGCTATTAATCCACCCCCACAAGTGGCGTAGCGGTTCCCGTCAGCGCAGTGCAGTGAAGATGGCGCTCAGAAAAGTAGTACAGCAGTCGACGGGAGTTACGCAAGTTTTCTGCGTAGTTTGTGTAACTCCCGTCAACTGCCACTGAATCGCCAGAGTAAGTTTAGACCAAGCCAAAGTGTCCAGCCCAGTTATTGAGCAATCCCAAATTATGTAACCCCCCCGGGTACTTCCTGATAGTCCAGAGCCCCTCAGTTTGGGGCATAGCTACAGGCTTAGCAGACTCTCCTCAGTCTCTCATTGTCCAATTGAGTTAGTCAGTCTCTCTCAGGGCTTTCAACTCCCAAAGAGAAGGGGGGAATCCAAGTCCCTGATGCTAGAGCAGCCTTCACAAAGTGATTTCCTCTCCTTGCACGGCTCTTAGCATCTGCCTTGCTTCCTGGTGCCACATCCAGCAGAAGGGGGCAATGAGCTGTGCTACGAGTGTGATTTTAAATTGCTCCTTCGAGAACATGCCTTGTACCTGTTGAGGGGGTAGGGTCTCCCTACCCAGTACTGTTCTGCTCCCCACCTTAGTTCAGTGTGGGGCCTCTATGCCCCATCACTGAGGTAAAATAAGTTCTTACTGATGCTATTGGAAGAATTCCATATATAGTAGTTTATTTTTGTTTACCACTAAATGAGCCTAAGATGAAATGGAATAAGTGGGCACCTATAAAATGCAAATGGAGTAAATGCAGGAGCCCTAACGTATTAAATTAAATTTCAAATGATAAAAAGTAACATAACTACTGGTGCCCCTTTCATCATGCTAATTATTCAAGAACGTTATGGTTGTTCATATGATCAGTCATCAGGCCAGAAAATATTTCACTGTGCCTACGTTAGGTTTACATGTATGCATTTATCTAAAACCCATCCGCATAATAAGATTATGTGGCTAATATTATTTTTTTATAATAGGAAAAGTACTTTCCAGTGACTCAGAACTATTTAGATTAGTTAACTTCTGTAATCTTCTTACTCATCCCCCTCATCCTCTACCACTTCTCTCCCGTTGTTTGTTAAACTTACTTGTGTCTTTAAAAATTGAGCTCTTTGAGGCAGGAACTTTGTGTTTGTACAGCCCCTAGCACAAAAGGGCCTCTGGGAATTAGTTCAGTAAAAGCAATAAAGGAACAGATTTTATTGAAGATAATGTTTAAAAAAATAGTCAGGTACAGAGTTTAAACGGAAGAGTTCCTGGACATCCAGGCATAATGTACAGATTATCAGCGGGTACAGAGTTTGGATGGGAGTCAGGGAGTACAATAAAGGGATAATCTGTGGTATCCTGGATGGAGGGGCGTAATAGGTTTGACAGTTAACAGTACAAGCAATCAGTAATTCGGGAATATCACTTTTTGCAGGGATTACATGCCATGTGGTTAATGGGGTGTAGGTATGTCCATAATAGTGGATTGTCCCTCATTGAGTCAGTTATGTGGTGAAGATAGTCCTTTAATCTATAAGTTCATCGTGGTGGTGCTCCTGTTTACTCGTCCCGGCACTGTCTGTGACCGGTGATGTGCTCGATGTAAATGTCTCTTGACCACCGGATGGTATCAGACACCATGAGGCGCTGCATCAGCCGGGCATAGCGCCGACTGACACCGCAGGCCCGCAGCACACACTTGTTGTGGGGATCCCAAGCGTCCAGGGCTCCGATGATGAAGGTGTGGGTCTGAACCTCGTAGCCCTTTGCTCTCAGGACGTCAGCCAGGGGGGCGTACTTCTCCTTCTTATGAGCTCGGGCTGCATGAAAGGCCAGGGTCCTGTTTTCAAATGGGACCGTGACGTCCACCATAACGATCTTCTTCCGGTCCTCGTTGGTGACAACAATTACTATTGTTGATTACTATTGTTTATTAATCTGAGTTATCAATTCATCCTGATATTATATTAAAAATATAATGCAAACTCCTATTTAGCGTGCATTAGACATTCTAATGATCGGATTTAAAAGCATTGGAACTGTACAAATTGTCAGCACAGTGTTTTGGCCACTTTTTTTCTGTTGCTGCTAATTCGGCATTGCAAACTAGAAAGAACCCAAAAAAACCCTCATTTAGCCCTATTGTCAGTATTTTTGTTCTTTTTTTGTGAAGCAATTTTCCCTCCTGTTTAGTGGAGCAAATCTTCAGTATGGAAAAGAACCCTTTGCATTTTTTTCAAACCTAGAGAAATTTTGGTCCCTGGCACAAGACAGAGCAGCCTGAAGGCTGCTTTAACTGGTACTAGCTGATGATATCATCAAGGAGTATGGGAGCCCCAGCCAGATCCTCTATATGAGCAAGCAGGCTGGGGGGCAGGATTGCGTAGGAGTCGTCATAGCCATCTAACAGAAGAAATCCTCCAGAGTACTGGCTGGAATGTATTCCAGGGCCAGAGCACTTTTTTGAAAATTATCTGTGCAACATTTTTATTACTGATACCAAGACGTACCCTATTTGGAGAATAACTTTCGTTAGTAGTACGGTTAACTGAGGAATAACAGCAGGAGCACATGCATCGTGTTTTAATATTACACATGCATGGGATGACTTTTATCCAAATTTCAGAAAGAAGTGATGTATTTTAGAAATACATATATAGAATTCAGAGTAAGACTTTAATAACGAGTGTGGTGGTGGTGGAGAGACAACCAAAAATGTACATTCCAAATGATGGAGAAATTAGATGTAAAAAACAAACAAAACCTCTTCTGTTTATTATTTCAGTGGTCATTGTTTAAAAGTTAGCATGCACCAAGAGTTTCTGAGATTCCACGATTATTTTCTTTGAAAGTGTAGGGAAATATTGCAGCAACTGCTGGAAAATGTGTACTCACTAATGGTGATCACTGTTCTTTAGATCAAGTTAAAAGTGTGTGCATGCACTTGTGTGCTTGTGCAAACATACAGGACAGGGAATGTGTGGTAAGGGTTGTCACCATTTAATGATTTGGAGTCAAAACGTGTATGGAGTATTTCTCACTAGGTTATAACCATTGTAAGGAGGGCCAGAATAGGTTAACATTTTTCCTTTAATTACTATAAACATTTTCTTGCTTGAAACTAGGAAAGCTTTATTTTCTCTTTCTTTTCATCTATTAACCACCATAGGAGATGTGCCCTATGGGGGATACCAAACCAAGAGCTATTTATTTAAATGCAAAAGAAATTTTTTTAATGAATTACAAGAATTACAATAAATAGTGCGTGGGGCAGGGAAGGGCTTTGTTATGTATGCAAATCACTTTGTGACATGAGCTGTATATTTTTTAATTAAAGGAGTTTCTAGATATATATTAAATATCCTGGGAATGAGATCTGAAACTATCTGTCCCACCCGAGTTGACTTCCTTATATCTGCTATCTCTACTTATTTGTATCCAAGACACACAGAAGATTTCTCAGATACACAGGTACACTTTGATACCATCCAATTCATTGCTGTCACATGCTCCAAACAAAACCTTTGGAAATTGGGCTGTTGCTACAAGTCCTGCTAAGTTTTCCTATTCATGTAGATCCAGAACAAAGCTGTTGATTTCTTTTTTAAAATATAAAAATTTATCTCCTGCTATTGAGCTGATGCAGTTTGAGGCAGGTCTAGCTGAGGTTTATTGTCTAAAGATCCTGGTGAAAGAGTGATTCCTACTTTCTCACTGTAAAAGGTTTAAAAAAAAATTCCTTAAAGTTTTGCTTTAAAAAACCAAAAAGCGCACTTAAATAAAACATGGCTAGGTATATGGTGTGAAGGGAATTGAAGGCTCAGGGGAACTGGTTCTTGGATACAGAGCCTTTCGTCCCTCAGCCGCTGGCTGGAATGTTGCCCAGGTTAATGGTGACTGAAAATTGTGGTCTTCTGAAAGCTGTTTGGTGGAAAATCTGAAGTGAATTTTTAGCAGAAGTCTGAGGATCTTTAGCTGGGATTGAGGACTCCCACAGGGATTTGCAAACAGAGTTGGGAGAGAGGAGGTCCTGACAACCTTCCCTTTCCATTCATTTCTTACCCTCTTGTTAAAATAAAATAAAATAAAATAAATAAAAAATCTGTCCCTCATGGTTTCGGAAATAATTTTGAAAATGTGAACTGATCATGAATAAAAAGTAATGTTTGCATTTGCAAATTTTTTCCCCCCAAAAAACAAAGCTTTTAATTTTCTTTAAGGCAGTTCTCCTTGACTATCTTTTGTCAAACATCACGTTTTCCTTTCATTATTATTACTACTACCACTACTGGTGCTCAGAACTGAATGCTCACCTTTTTTAAATAATTCAATATCTCTCCTTTCATTTCTGCTACCAGAGCAGTTCCATATTTGCTACTGAGAAATCACAAGCAGTGTTGTACATGCACATGTCAATATGTACTTCAGTAGCTTGTCATTCCAGAAATGTCATTTATGCACCTCAGTTTATAGTGGGTCATTGTTTGCATTATAAATCTCTGTTTTCAGGACATTACACTATGGAATCTGGCTGTTAAAATATGTTTGGGGCGAAACAAACGGGCACAAGATATTGGTCTCAGTGTTTCTTTCTATTAAACTTGGAGAAATTACGTGTCTTAGTTTTTAGGCAAAATAGTGAAGATGGAGACTTTGTAGTTTCCAGTGCACTATTCATCTCAAAAGCTGCTTTCTGTTTTTAATAGAAATGTTGCAGGTCATTAGTCTCGAATGGTGACTGTACCCTTTGGGAATTTTATGAGAAATCTACACTCATATACAGTATATAAATGAATGAGTTACTTTATATACTCCGTAATATTTTTTTCCATAAACTATCCTGTAACGTATTTTAGCTTGCTGTGTGCAGAACAGTGCACAATGGATGGCAGTGCTTTTCCTCAACCACAGCAATCACTTGGGTTCCTGATCTGTCTCCTAGAAAATCCCTTACATTTAAGAGGCTGGCTGCAATAGCTCTGTTAGGAAGTGTATGGTGTATATTTTTTTGGGAAAGAAGCAAGAAGTCTAAATAAATATATTACATGTCTTTAACACTATAGCAAGATTTCTAGCAGGTCAAATAGATTAGTTCTTAAGACTGATTGATTAATACATATATTAATAAATCTCAAGATTTATCTTAAGATACTATTGGCAAAACAACCCCCGAAGGGCTGTACTCTCAGAAGCTCCCTAGTTGGCTGCTGCCTATAGATTCTCTCCTTCAGTTTTATCTTGCACTTGTTTGCCATGTAAATTAGAGACTGTGGAGCAAAGTTCTGAAAGGCAGAAAATAGCAAATTAAAAGCTCTAACTCCTCCCTAAACGCCCTGGGAGCTCGGCCTCAAAGGTGAAGATTTTAAAAGCTAAGTGTCTAAAATTAGGCTTCTAAGTCCATATTTACTCAAAGTGGGAAGCATCCAGCAACTTGCATTTACTTCAGTAGGAGGCGCTGGCTGTTCAGCACATTAGGGGCCAAAATATGGAAATAAAAGTCAGGTTTAAAAGTCTTGGCCTAAATGCTGAAGAGACAGTAAAGGAAATTGGCTTTAAATTGCCTGTCTCTTGTTGCTTTAAGTCCTAGCCTTAACATTTACTGATACAAATTGGTCATTGTTGCAGCAACTCACAAAATGAAGCCAATGGGAAAACTCTGCAGCTGAGCATTCTTTAGCTGTGCCTTGCCAATTCTGATAGCACGTGGCTCTTTCTCTGTTAAATGATACAGCACCATGGTCTTTGTCACTAGGCCAATGGCTCTCTCTGTGTAGTACCTTGGGAAGAGGGAGGGGGAATGTCACCTCAGATTTTTGCTGTTATTTTTATTGGAGGCCAATAGCTTTCTTAAAACTTCCCCCAATTATGTGACCTGTGCCTCTACCCTTTCCTAACATCTAAAAATGCATGTAAGAGATACTACTTATCAGAGGCAACTTAAAACTAGTTTTTAAGAGAGGATTGTCTCTAGGGATGTCTGCCCTTTGAACCAACCCAACTACTTTGAGACCTGTCTTGGTTAAAATTTCCACAATGGTATCTTACTGATCAGATAATTTGTCCTTACTTCATCCTCATTTCATTCTGTGGCTCTCCAAAGCTTTTTACGAAGGTGGGTAGGAATTATTCTTGTTTTACAGATGAGAGCATGAAGGCATAGAGTGAGGAAGTGATACCAGACTTGTGTAGGCTGTGGGAAGATGAGATGTGTTTTAAAATAGATCAGCTAACATGCTACTTATCACATTTTTAAACCTCTCCTGTAGACAAAGACATTAATGTTTATAAATGTACTGTCTGACTGTGGTCAAAACTAGCTTGTAACCAAAGCAGTTTTCAAACAGAATTAGGTACCAACTAGCTATGGGGATTACAAATGGTGTTAGTGACTTAACTAGATTTGAGCACAATCAAGTAGAACATTTATAAACACGGATGTCTTTGAGTACACTATGTGTACTATGTTCACAAATGTGTTAAGCTAACATTTTAAAACAGCAATTATTCTCACAGACTATACAAGCCGCACATCTGTGGCAACAGATTGCAGATCTCCTGACACCTGGTTGAGTGCCCTATTATCAACTGCAGCTGTAAAGAACCCTATTATCTCTGGAATGGGATCAACTCTGCCTGCCAGAGGAGTGAAGCAGAGGATAGCTAGAAACTTAATGTGTGCACACATTGGTCAGGCCCTCTCTATTCAGTTCCCCATCACATTAGGCACTGCCTGCTATTGTGTTAGTGAGTCTATTGACTGTAATGGTCTGTCTACATTGGGAGGTTATAAATATGCTAATAAATTGACCCTTATGCATAACATGTGAAATTCATCCCTGTGCATCAGGCCAGCACAAGGCCTGTGAAAAACATAAAGGGGGACTTAAGCAGTACATATGCCTTGTGCTGGCTTTCTGTACAGGGATGAGTTTCACCCAATATGTTTACTGACCCAGGGGTTGCAGCTAGACAGAGATCTGTTTGTGTGTTGATGGGAGAATATTAAAAACATCCTACCCACAGCGTTAAGAAATATCACAGGAAATTTAAAAATGACACGCTGTGGGACATACACCAATAACTTACCTGCAGCCATGGACCAAAGAATGTTAAACGTGCTTCTGCACGTAGATTTCCGTACGGTGGTGATGCACTGCGCTGCTGCAACTCTGGGCAAATGTAGGTTGTACTGTGGCATATACTCAAACCAAAATGAAACTTGAGCAGAAGAGATTTGGTGACTTTCAGCAAAGTAGCAGCAGTATGAATAAAGGAAACTGTCCAAAGGAAAACAGTTGTCAAAATGAACATTGTAATAACACCCTTTTATCAGAAATTATGTTAACTTTGGAATATCTACAATTGGTTTTATTTAGTTTTATTTATGTATGTATGTATTTATTTTTTTTCTGTAGGCTGTGGAAACCAACCTTGCTTCAAAGGATAGTCACTGGGTCTTTGTAAATGAGGTAAGAGAGCCAAGAGATGAGCTAGTTTTGTCTTAGTGTTAACTTTTTCTTCAACTTTTGTTCCTCTTATTTCATACATTTAAACAAATCAGACAGAGGCATACACTTTCCATTTTGCTTTTGGATGATATAAAAATGCAATTGCAAAAGGCTGTTCATTTTTCTCCCACACTGACCCATTCCATTAGCTTTTTAGTGGAAAGATAGCTGCTCAAAAGTTATCTCACTTCACCTTGCAGTCAGAAACCACTGACAACCGTAAAGTGAGGCTAGATTTAAGATCTGTTAATTGCTAGCCATGTTAATTATTAGTAATCTGAACTTGCATGATATATGGTGTATCTCTTCTGCAGAATTATGTTGATTATTTAGCCAATATTCATAACAATATCAATGTAAGATGTGTCAATTGCCTGTCCTGCCCTTTCTTGGGGAGAACCTGCATCTTCTCCTGTCTCAACTATTATTTATTTTGTGTTAACACTGAGAGGCCCCAGTCAGGATAGGTACAGATATGTGTTAAAATACAGTTCCTCCCCTAGAAAGCTTTATACCCTATACTCCCAGATATAATCATTATACACCTCTAATTGCTTAGGAGAAACCATATTATTTTAGACATTTGTGTTCTTTAATAATGATATTGTAAATGAAAAAGTGATAATATCCATTGCCTTATATTCATATTTTATACATAAAACAGCAAGTTTAACTACTGACTCCTTTGTTCACTAGTCTCTTTGCGTCTAGCTAATAGCCTTTGGTTAGACTAGCCTTATCTATTAACAGTAACTATAAATTGCATTGTGTCACTGTAATTAAATAGGGTGGGAGAAGATAAAATCTCTGTATACAAAGGTTTATGAATTTCTTCCCTAACCCTGTTACGTTTGTGTCTCCTACTTTGTCATCTGCTGTAATGGCCCAGTAAAAATATCAGCAAAGGACACTGTGTGTCAGTATTTATATTCACCTAAAGATAACACACTGAATGTTTACACAGCACTTATTATGGGGTATTGTTTGGGATTTTTATTGTTGTTCAGATGTTAAAATTCATTTAATAAAACCTATGTTAAATACCCTTAAATAAACCAAAAAAAAAAGCCCCCACCACCACAACAAATCCGCAGAAGGTTTGCTTTTGTTTTGAGAGCAGAAAATATGCATCTCTCTTGCTGCTAGAAGGTGGCTTGGGAAGCCATGCTGGCAAAATGCAAATCTGAATTATCAATCAGTGGTTCATGAGACAAGAACAAATTAGAATTTCTGTATAACGTAATAAAATCTGGGCAACTTGTTATTGCAGGTACAAATAACAACATAAATATTAGTCAGTGATAAATATTGGTGCAAGAGCTTACACTCTATTAAATCCAATTGAGTTAAAAAAGAAAACTATAAAACGTCTCAAATCCATGAAACTCTGGAATCAGAACATGCAAGCTAAAAGTGGGAGAAATGTCATAATTCTTCTTTTCTAATGGGAATAGGTAGGTGTCTGTTTACTTAGCGGTACTGTGGGTGGCTTACCATTTTGAGCTCCCATATGGATTGGCATGAGTTATTAATGTAAATTCTTCTATCCTCCATCTAGAGAACCCTTAGGGTTTGATTCTAATTTGAGATACACAGGCATGCATTTGTGCATATCTACTCTTTGTGCTTATAGCCATATGCTCAGTGAGAGAGCCTGCTGCCCTCAATCCACATACCAACCTCCAGCTGACATCAGTGGGGATGTCAGGGCAATGCCATTCCCTGGATATGCCCTCACATCTGCCTATGCTTCTCAGATTGGAATCCAGCATTTAATCCACCTCTGGCATCCAGTATTTTAGAAGCAATGGGAGCAATGTTATTTTCAACATATCCTTCCATGAGTAAAAGGCTGAGTCTGATAGATCTCGTGAAAGGCACGTATTGAGGCTAGCGCAGAGCCACTCCCTTCTGGAAAGAGACCCAGGGGAACTCAGCCTGCAAGGGATTAAGCATGCCACGCTCCCTTAGTGGGGGTTTCAGCATACTTTCCTCTTCATGGCCAGCCAGCTCCACTGCCAGTGTAGAAATGGGCAGAACCGTGACAATCCTGGGGGGCACTAGCAAGAAACAGGTCCTAAACTCAGTATAGCACAAAGCCTATGCTATGTCTTGGCCTGTGCTCAGGGAATGCAGAATTGCAGGGGAAGCACCTATATCCTTCCCTCTTGCTTCTTTGCTCATCCAGGTAAAGACATGGCCCAATATGGACTCAATTTTGCAAGGAGCTGAGCACTCTGGTCCTGATGAAACAAAACACATAAGCATGTGCTTAACTTTAAGTGCACCAATGGGAATGTTCACATGTTGAAAGGTAATCATATGCTTAAATACTTTGGCGCACTTGCAGAATCAAGCCTTACGTGCATATTATGATCACGTGGCAGCTCTCTTGCATGCTGCCATGAGGCACATTGTAAAAGCCTTGATGACACCTTATTTTGATGATGAAGACCTGAACAACCATCTGAGCTAACTGACTTGCACTATAAGGGTTATTAGACTTTGAAGAAATCTTCGAAGAACCTAGTAATGGTTCTTTCATCTTTCATATTCTTGACTCATGTTGGGCCAGATTGTAAAACCTCAGCTTGAAACAGTGAGCAGCTAGTGACCTAATTATTCCCACTGTAGACAATAGGAATACTTGTGAGAGTACCTGGTCATCGATGGGAGCTTTTTGCAATTTGGCCATTAATGCTTTGTTTACTGTATAAACAATGGAACCCTGGAGCCAGTATCCCTCCCAAATTCAAATCAAGTTCAAACCAGACCTCAACTTCATGAGTCAGGCCCATCTCTGTACTCTGCTGTAGTATGAATGAGTACGCAGCATTGTTTTATTCATATGAAGTGTCTATTGCAGTTTTGCTATAATTAGACCTGTTTTATCATTTTTTCTGATCACTGAATGGATATTTTGATTATTTTTCATATCCCTATTTCAGACACCACAGGGTTGAGGTTAAACTTTGAAGTCTGAATTTCTGTTTTTCCATGTATTTTAATCTTTTTTAAATAGGTAAATACCACCAAGTCTGAGAGCAACAGGGGACTAGCTTTGAATGACATTGCTTTAATTCAAAGCAATGTCCTGCATGTGGTGCTCTCTAATGACCTGAGCCTCTTTCTTGTAACCGTGTTCAATTTAGGAGTGGCAAAATTTAGGGTTCAAAAGGGTTCCAGTCAGCTTCAAACAAGTACCCAATCCAATTTCCACTGAAGTCAAGAGGAATATTTTAGTTGGCTTTAATAGGACTTAGATCAAGCAAGAGGAGGAAGGAATGCTACAGTGCAAAGCCTTTCACAGTGTGGAAAATATACTGGGTACACAGGGAAAACAGAATAATTACATCCAATATTTTACCTTTCAAATCACCATTTGATGACAATCCTCCCAGCCTCACAAAAGACATTACATAACATTTAAGAAATATCAAGTGTATCTAACTGGTTCCATTTCAAGTATTTTATAGTTTAAAATTGCTGACATGTTAAAAGTTGTAAATTGTTTATTAAGGGGTTTTAGAGAAAAAAATGTACCTCTCAACAATCTCTGATTTTAGACCCATAGTTACCTTATTTCCACTTTTATCTTGGTAAATTACTCAAAAATCTTGAACCTTGAAACCAAGGTTAGGGCTCAAGTTGTTATGTATTAAGAAATGGATCCAAATGGTTTAAAACCTCCTGCTTTATTTATATACATGCACACACGCTCACATATTTAATTTTCCTTTTAAATCTTGGCTTTTGGATGGGCCTTGTGATGATTTGGAGAGGGATGAGTCTAAATACTTGATTAAATCATTCAAATGCCTTTGGAGAAAAACAGACTGGAAATTGTAGTTGTATAAATCTAGCAAAAGCAAATGATCTGTAAAGATAGTAACTTCAGTGTTTTTAGAACCACTTAATGTGTTTTGAAGGTCCTGGTTCCAAGAAGTGCTGAAAACCTGTGACTCCCCCCCAGTGATGGCAGTGGGAGTCACTAGTGGTCATCACTTTTCAGAAGCAGACCTTGAAAAATACCATTTGTGCCCTGCAATTTTTGTTGGAGCCACTCACACTATGGTGGACTAGCAAACAGGTACTTGCTTTCCTGTGTTTCTTGGTTCCATGCCCTGGCTGCTGCTTCTGCTTTTTTCTCTTAATATTTGTTTTGTTTTCTATATCGCTTCTCTCCCCCTATCATTTCTATTCCCCTTTTCTCCCTGCAATTTTGCAGTGGATCTTGGGTTATGAATAGAGCAGGGTGGGAACTAGATTTTCTATTTTCTAGGAAATTCCTCAATTTTTAATTTTTCTTCCATTCTGAAATGGAAAGAAAACAAACAAGTTTGAAACTTCCTGTAAAATAAAATTCAGAAAAAATTCATTTTGGGTTAATTGATACATTTTGTTTTGACAAAATTGAAGCATTTCATTATAGTTTTGACTTTTAAAAACTTTTTATTTTATTTATATATATATATATATATATATATATATATATATATATTTAAAATAAAAACTATTGTTATATTGTTATATATAACAATAGCTTTTATTTTAAAATATATTGTTTCTAAATGAAAAATGGAAACATTCCTGTCTGCAAATCTTGAAACGGGACATATTAACATTATCAAAAATCTTCATTTTTTTTTTAAACTAAGTTTTATTGAAATGAACATGTTTTCAAAATGTTTCAATTTCAACAAAAACAGCATTTGTCATTGAAAAACTGTTTTCACAAAAAATTTCCAACCAGCTATAGTTACGAATTTTTCCTTCTTCCTCCAGCTTCGACCCTGTGCAGAATCCCTTTTGTCCCAGGCCCACCTCTCTAAATACAGCTCCCTAAATACTCTAAATATAGCGGTTTGGTTATACTTTTCAACATCATCAACTTTCTTTCTTAATTTCTGCCCCCCACTGCTATTGTGGGTTGTTTAAACCTTAAGTGCTGTCCTAATACAAATAAATAATAATAATTTGGGGGGTTCCAGTTTGGCAGGATATAAATAAGTCTGTAGTGTGAGTTCCGTGTCTGAGCTGTGGTACTATCGCTATGAGTGACACATCCTGCACTGGAATTTTTGCATGTATCTTTTTCTCAACTAGTGCAAAATATGTATGTCAGTGAAAGTTTAAACAAGAAATCACTGTCCATACTTCAGATCAAATCATTTATTTATTGCTGACAAACTTGAAGTTCATGGGAACTGTGTGTCTTATATTTCATTACATATCAGCTTGGAAATTCATCCTGCTACGTTTTCAGTAGAGATGTAGCTATTGTATCTGAACCACATTTATCCTTGATGTGACTCCACTGACTTTAGTTATAGCAGGGATGATTTTAGCTCCATGTTTCTAGACATCAGTCAATTGGAATGGAAAAGTATATTGTAATTTTACGTAGTTTTGATAGAAAGAGGCACAGCAAGTGAATTGCTGACACTTTCAGTACTTTAAAAATAGATTTAATTATAAGGTGTGAAAAATAAATCTGAAAAACTAAAGGTTAGAGCTTCTACTTGACTGCAGTTTCCATTTGTTGTCCTTCCACTAAACTGATTGTGGTTGATTCAGATTAACCTGAATCTGTTCAGATACAAAAAGGCCATTATTAGTAATTTACAATAACATGTTATTACCCTTCTTTTCCAGTTTTATAATTGACATATATAGTACCTGAAGGAATAACAAGCACTACAATTCAAGCTGCATTCATTTGTTAATTCTGAAAGTGTGAACGTTTGGATGGGGGTGGAGGGGAGGATGGGGATTCAAGGCATTGAATCTTTGCTACCTAAATTATGAAATTATTTCAAGAACTGTGTGCTATAGGAAAATAATGAGTTATAGCAAACATTTTCTCCTATCTTAGCTCTACTAGCTAGATCCGGTGTACTTTCTCTTTCTATAAAGGTTTTGTTAACATTGTCATCTGTGTGCAGATCCTTTGTGGTTTTCACTGAAGCACTTTCAAGATTCCAAATGTGCTTATGTGAAAAATAAAGCTGTCTAAAGAAGGGAGAAATTTAGGCCTTGATCCTGCAAGGGGATTCATTAGCACAGCTCCTAGCACTCATGTAGATTCTTACTAGTGCACTTACTTGTAGGGTGGGAGACCTCAACTTTTTACTGTCTACTGCAAATTGCTTGGGCCTGTGCCTATGTGAAATATCAGAAAAGCAGTAAATATTTGAGATACATATACATATAAGATAAATCTAAAATATCTGAGATACATAGAGGAAGTTAGGAAATGGTGTAAACTGGAGAATAGCATCAGTCTTGCTCTTGTTGGTTTGTCTTTCATGTCCCCTTCTTGTGTTCTCAAAGTATCTTTCAATCTCGTTCTTTTTACAGATACATATTAAATGTCACAAGAAAATTTAATTGGAGCAGAGACCTATGCTTTGGGACAATATCGGTTCTCTGCTATCTTGTGAAAGTAATAGGAGGCAAAGAAAACACTTTATATTGTCTTTCAGCTTATCCCTTCAGCTGACTCAGAAGCAATGTTCTGGGAGCAGATATACATCTCCAGACAGCAGATAGGTTTACCTGACGATAGGTTTACCAGATGGTGGATCTTTGAAGGAAAGAAGGTGACGTGTGGAGCTCCTAGAGCATCTACCCTTTCCACCTCCGAAAAAGTCAAGGGATTAAGCTCACTTATATTTTTGTTGTTTTACTTGCCTTCCTTGGTAGCATACTTAATATGTTCATATGACATTCATCTAGTGGATTCTGAACCCCATCGCAGTGTGAACAGTTGTTTTATTAGGAACATCAAACAGCCATCATTACTGGTCCAGTGGTCCACATGCTTCTGAGGAAGGTGAAAGTAATGTAATAATGGACACTTATGGATGTGCCTGTCCATTTGGAAAATTTCTTCTTAACTTCCATCAGTTAGTAATTGGCATATGCCCTGGAGCACCAGCATTTATCTTCCTTAGGAAAACTATAATTTTCTCAATCCTTTTCATACTTTTGGAAGCTTCTCCTATGCTACCTCAAAGGTTTCAGTTAACTGATGTCCTGGAACTTTTCTTCAGGTCTTAAACTTGTGAGAGAAAAGGTTCTTTTTGTTATCCTACCTCTCACCCTTTCCAGAGAACAGGGTCATGTTTGACTTGCTTGCTTGATGTATAAGCACATATGAGACAAACATCAATCCTGGAGTAAATGCTTTAGTCCAGGTTTGAATTTGGCCACATAATAATGGCGATATTGGGTCAGACCAATGGTCCACAGTTTCCTGTTTTCCAACAGTGGCCAATGCCAGGTGCTTCTGAGGGTATGAATAGAATAAGTAACCATCAAGTGATCCATCCTGTTGCTCATTCACAGCTTCTGGCAAACATCAATCCCTGCCCATCTGACTAATAACCATTCATGGACCTATCCATGAACTTATCTAGCTCTTTTTTGAACCCCATTATAGTCTTGGCCATCACAACGTTCTCTGGCAAGGAGTTCCACAGCTCGACTGTGTGTTCTGTGAAGAAATACTTCCTTTTTCCCCCATATAGTTTACGTGATGAGTAAATTATATGGGGAAAAATTCGCTGTATGATTTACTTAGTCATTTCTTGTCACTAGAAAGAACGTTATGTTACCTGTAATATAAAGAAGAAAAAAGTCAAGTAAGTATTGTAGGATTGGTCACAGATAGATAAATTGCATTCATAGTTGCTCTTGCCAAATAAGGCTGATTGTTGCTGACAGTATTTCCTAAGGGTCCTCCTCCCCTACCTGGTTGTGCTAACTTAAACTTATTAACTATATTGTTTTATATGAATACTTTATTCTGTTTCTTAATGTGTACGTCGCTAAATGTAATTAGAGGCATTTAAATACTTCAGGAACCAATTTATCATAGATGAAAATCTGTGTTTGCAGTAATAAAATCTGATGTCTTTAAGCTAATAGCTACAGGAATAAGTTACTATGAAGGTTACAAAATCCATTGGAAAGCAATGCATCGAATACTGACCTAATTAGAAAATGAAAGAAAGTGGAGTCTATAAAATTCAATAGCAAACGAGACGAGAACCATAAATGGCACGCAACAAGGACAGTGGTCAGGCATTTGCGCTTTTTAATCCACAGAAAATATCTTGGCAGGAAGAACTTGCATATACTAAAGGTGCTGCTGAAGAAACTGTTTGAGGGTAGTGACAAAGAGCAACTACTATAGCAATTGCAATTCTAAAGCACTAGGATAACTTTTTCAAAACCAGGTTGATGTTTGAGAAGAGAAATGCTGTATGTAGTATTGTTGTAGCCGTGTTGGTCCCAAGGTATTAGAGAGAGAAGGTGGGTGAGTTAATTTTTTTTTTATTGGACCAACTTCCATTGGTGAGAGACAGAAGCCTTTGAGCTTACACAGAGAAATGCTGACAGTTCTGGGAAGAAAGTGCCACCTATCATTTGCAAGAATAAGTTTAAAAAGTAGATAGAGAGGGAGAGAAAGAGAATGAGAACAAGATTCAGTTGGAGCAGAAAGAGTCAGGCACGGACTTTGAGAACTAATAGCAAAAATCCTCTCTCTCTCTCTCTCTCAAAAAAAATGCCCAGACAGAATCACATATAAACTGACAGGGTAGCCATGTCACTGGAATACAAATCAGACAGCAGTAGACCTCATTCTTCACTATTATCTCTTCCCAGTTGGGTTGATGCTGCATACCGACTGTCCAGTAGTATTTCTACTATCATCTAAATTTACAGAGATCCATCTGATTAATTTGGTTGGAATAAACATCCCGAAACTGGAAGTTTACCCTTCTTAACTTAACAGCCAAAGCCATGTGCAGTAGAGAGATCTGCTCTTATGATCCTGTTCCCTCTCTCATCCCACCAGGCTCATTCAACTTTTTTTCTCTCCAGTTTCTGTTGGACTATTGATCCAACTCTAGTTTTCACCATTTTCTGCTCCGTTCTGCATTCTGCATGCCCCTCTTCTCTTTGCTCCTGTATTTCCAACTGTAGAAAGCCATTTATTATTTGATGAACAAGGTAGTGTTTTGTAATATCTGCCCTGGTCTGGATTTTCTTACTTTCCATTTCCAGCCTGTAGTTCCATCATTTGTGCCATTTGGCATTCCATCTCCCTTTTACAATGTCAGACATGCCCAGTAACTTCATTGTTACTTGTTCCCTGGCTTTGAGGCTCAAGTGTTTTAGGTTATCCACTTATCAGGCTACATCTTCCTGAAATCTACATCATCATTTTCCTTTATCAAATATTTTCAAAAGGTGAAAAAAATCGGTGAATAAGAGGGAGGGAATGGATAGAAATCACAAATGAAATGAGTCTTGAGGAACTAATAGTTTTTTTTCCCCTTCTCTTGCTCCAACAGAGTATTTTATTTAGCAAATAACATGCCAGCAGTGTTTTGCTCAGTAGAGTATTTGTAGGGAAATCTTGGGAAACCTATGACTCAGAAAAATGATCCCAAAGTGGTGATTATTCATTCTACCCTTTTCAATTTAAAGCAAACCTGCCTGAAGATTTGGATCTAGCCATTCCATATGTTATATGCACATTGTATGAAATAGGAGCCAGATCCTCAGCCTAAATTGGTGAAGCTTTGTTGACTTCAGTGGAAAGTTGATTTCCATCTGGAATTTTAGTGTACCTAGCTGTATGCGTTCCTAAGGACAGTGAAGTTAAAAATAATATAATAATCATTTAAAAGAAAGCTCTCACATTTTCCCTAATATTCAGAAAAAATAAATATTTTTTTCCTTATAAGAAAGCAGGTATTTATTTAAAAAGTAAAATGGAATGTATGCCCTACTTCTTAGACTTTTGAATTAAGAACTCCAAATGCAAGTGAATTGAACAAAAATAATAAAAACTCGCACAAAATATACTGAAAAAACAAGGCAAAATTCAGTACAGCTCAAGAATTTGTTATTTGCAATTATTTCAGATTTAGCAAAAAATGCTTTCCCAAGAAAAATTTAGAGTATCTCTAAAACTACCCCAGCCCAGTTCCAGGTAATATATATTTTATATTTGCCTACAGAAATCTTCCTTAACTCTGTTTCTTGAATGACTAATATATATATATATATATATATATATATATATATATATATATATATATATATATGCCAGATGTGCTGCTTAATTTGAAGGAATGTTGCTTAAGTCAGAGAATCTCAGATTGTAAAGAGCAGTAGTGCTGGTTCGTGCAGAGTGACTGGGATTCATGTCAGAGGTCTCCTTATTCCCAGCTGCTAAAGTTAATTAAACAAAACTAGAAATGCCCCTTTTCCCATGTGTAGGCAGGTTCTGTAGAGAGCGATTGGAGGGTGAGCTGGTCTATGGGAATGCAGGTAGTCCACAAGCAATATCTGTATTAAAATATGGTCTGTGCTATGAAAAGCCTCAAGATCCCTTGCCTTAAATAATAATCCATTTTTGATGAGTGGCTGTTCGTGTGGGATACGTACAGGCAGCATAATGTGCAGATAGATTTCACTAATCTATAGGAGTAGCTGCTGTGACTCTTTTAAAAGCAACTGACAAACTGTCCTCTAGATTTTTATCAGGCCAGACACATGCCCCTTTACAGATGTGCATAGTACATTCATAAGGAATTCTAAAGGCATTGATTCTAGTGTAAAAATCTTGCATCTATCTGCAGCGTAAGTTCATGAACCTCATGGTCTTTGTTATCATTCAGATTAATCCTCTGATTTTCTCAGGGACCTACTTTCTGGAAATCTCTTTTGGTTCTTTAAATTATTAATATAATTTAAAATTTTTCTGTCATTAGTTCTAGGAATATAGATATTTTAATATGAAACATAATTGTCGCATTTTGCAATTTGTGTTATAATAGCTGAACACAACTAAAGTAGATTTAAATATTTCTCTAAGCACAGTGGTGAGGTATTCTAAACAAACTAATTGAGGTTCTTTGTGTAAAAATAGAAAAATGGGTGTTGTTACTGACCAATTCTTGCAGTGCAGGCTTTGCAGTTTAATAGTCTATGTGTACAGGAAGTACAATTTTAAAGGGCAAACATTTTATTTTTTAATCTGGGCTGTGGGTTTTACCTAACAATCTTATCTTTCCTCAAAGATAATTCATATGTGTCAACAGCCTGAATAAAAAAAATGTTGTTAACATTTACATACATTTGCATAACTTTACATAATATATTTAATTATGACACATTATTGACACTGGTATGGGGACTTCCAGCTCCCCACCCTTGGCATGTACGCGATCCCAATGGAATGGGGAGTACGTGCCGGATATTCCTCTGCTGTACTCAAAGCAAGAATGGGAGTGCTACAGGGAGTTGCTCTAAGCACCTTCCCCACTGGGTGAAGCTGGCGGATATTCTTTCCTTCCATCTCTCCTCTTTTTCTCTCTTCAGTCTTGTGTAAAATGGGATGAGAAAGATGAGAATAAATATCCAGGATAGAAAATAGGGGAGAGCCTTGGTAAGGGCCTCCAGCACCATGGTTGTTTCTGGCAGGTATGCTGTGACCACCATTAAAACATATTAGAGATTATATTGCTTTTGATCACTCTGTAAGGCCTCCCTCACTATAGTGTCTGTGTACCAGCAAGAAATTTCATTGTAGCTGTTATGTCACCTGCTCCCCAATGCAGCACATGGACTGGGGAATGAGCGCATAGCCAGCTATCCCTATACCATGCTATGCCCAGCTGCTGAATCAGTCCCTTATTTTCAGCAGTTAGGCATGGGAGACCAACTGACACGCAGTCAACCCGGGATTAGGGGATCAGAAAAGGCCATTTTACACTCCGTTTCCACAGGCTACACTATTTACCTCTGAGCCAGAGAAGAGGGACGGGACCAGTGAGTGCAAAGCTGGTGGAAAATGCTGTGGGTGATATAAGTGAGCGGGTAACTCCAATTTAGTAGCACTTTCCATGGATGGGAGGAAATGACTATTCAAGGGCCAAAGCAGTGGAGACTCAAGTCTTTCATCTTCAGTAGAAATAAACAAACTAATCAACCTTATGTTTGGTAAGGGTTAAGTCACAGCATTGTAAGGACACTGTGGGATCAAAGCTGAAAGCCACTGAGTTCAAGGTTTTGTGTGGAACTAGGCCATATGATAGCATAGGCGTAGAAACCATCATTTACACATCACCATTCCCTGCACTGCAAGCTGCTTTGTGCTGTAACAGCCCTGATGACTCCTCATATTGACTGGAAAATCAGGGTTACATTTCTGTAAAAAAAATTTTAAAAAAATTTTTAAAAAACCAGGGACCAAATAGAGGAAGTGCTCTGCTTAACTATCTGTTTTGCAAAGTAAAGGAAGATTTTGTATTGTGTGCGTGAAGAAAGGCATACACATTACTTTTGAACAACTAACTAGATAAATTAGGGTTTAATTATAAGATCTGTGAAATTGCTTTTTTCTGCCAAGGTGGAAAACTATTTTCTGAGTAAAACACAGTGGTCCTGACTGGTATCAAACAAGAGTCCACTGCACATATTATTTTGTCCTTTTTGGGTTACTTTTTATTTAATTTTCATTCTTGGGAGTCAGATGAAATGTCTGTGCATGACATTTATCATTTCATCTACTATGAAGCTAGAACTGAAAGTATTTTGACAAAAGGGATAAAGTGTCTACCTTTTAAAACACTGAGGTGAGAGTTAGCACCATGGGGTTCTTTGCCTGGCTGTACCATTGACTTGTATGATGACCTCGGGTAAATCAATTAACTTTGCTGTGCCTCAGTTTCCACATCTCTAAAATGGATTTATCCATCAGTTGATATAGATGATTATTGGGTAAAAGATGTCACATGGCTGAAGAGAATTATTCTCCTTCAAGAAAGTTCCTCTGCAGAACCCCACTGTATGAGTAGCATATCCAGACTTATTCACTGTAGTTAAGCCATACATGTGCTCAAGCATCTAGAACTGAGGTTATGAGACCCTGTCTTCCAAATGTCTATACGTCAGTTGGT
The DNA here is from genome assembly GCF_026122565.2 of Emydura macquarii macquarii. Classification (NCBI taxonomy): domain Eukaryota; kingdom Metazoa; phylum Chordata; order Testudines; family Chelidae; genus Emydura; species Emydura macquarii. The sequence goes on from NW_027131527.1 coordinate 4,726,364, forward strand.
GCAGGCATGGAACGAGCTTTTGCCTCCTGTGTGGGCTAGTTGAAAGTTCTTGGTAATTTAAATTGGTTTTTTTTTTTTAAGTTTCTTGTTTAACCTCATGCCATTGAAGTTTGTCTGTGGAGGGGCTTGCTCCATGAGGATGACCGATGAGAAAAAGATGAGACAAGAGTTATCCCATGAAAACGTTTCTTGCTCAGACCAGCATGCCAAATGGTTAGGCATCCTGTGTGGCTTGAAAACCCAGACATAGAAACCATTTGCCTGGAGGAGTCTTTGATGCCTGCAGGACCCCTGTGGTGCTTCTTTTCCTTGGTTCCAGGAAAGGTCAGGAACTTGCCTGAATTGAGTAACAAACCTCAAAAGCTCTCCATTCAACTTCTGGGAGAACATATTACATATTTTATCCCCACCAGTTGACCTGCCATTAATTCCAGGAGGCTCACCTTCTGCAAAGTTAAAAATACACGTTCCTAGAACAGATTGGAAATTGGTAGAAAAGGACTAAAATGAGCCAAAGCTGCTGTTCTGGTCAACCCAACCAAGTAATTATAATAGCCCCAGGGTTATTTCACACACAGCTTGAGAGCAAAAATGACATGAAAACAGAATATTTTATTTCTTTCATGTTAAAAATAGCGGATCAGATTCACTTCTGCTGACAGAACACAAGTTGCAGGGCCCCTTGACAGAATGGGGGAAACACAGTGGCATTATTTTCAAACTCAACTCCACGAGGGGCTCAGGGCTGGTTCCTGCATCTTAGAAATGGGGTTGGACCAGCTGTGGAGAAGGTGGGGCCAAAATACCAGGTGGAAGAACTGATTCAGACATGCAAACCCCACTGGTGAGGCTCCTATGGAATGATAGCCAGAATTAAAAACTGTTCTCTTCAAATGGGACACTGAACGGAAGGCAATCAGCAGTACCATTGCTTGTCATTCCCTGTGGGGGAATCACTCACAGGAAACAGGAGTTAACAAATAGCAACCCTACCGAGCAATTTCAATAGTGAACTAAGCCCATGATTGTAAAATTATTTTATTTCCCTAGGAAAAAAATAGTTTTTAATATAAAATATGTAAACCATGTGCAATTAGCTTCAGCTGTAATGTACAGGTACTAGAAGTATCACTTTGTGCTAAGGGGTTTAGGGAGCTAGGACAGAGAAAGTCTGGCAGGGAAACTTTAGAACTAGCCAAGCTTGGAGAGGAAACTTAGGCAGTGGTTTGTGTTTGTGGGTCTCTGCTATTTACCCTCCTCTTTGTCCCAAATTATTCTGTGGGGGAACATGTGCATCCCTAAATTAATTCATTTCTTGCACTTTCTTAAGGCATTCTTTAACTATATGCCTTCATCATGTCATTCCTCCCAATCTGTACATTTACTTTGTAGTGGTGTGGTAGGTGCTTTGTTTAAATTAGCACCACCCAAAAGAAAACAAATGCTCTGTTTCTTCACTCATTCAGGCTGGAACATGTGCAGCATTGTAGAAGATAGTTGTCCTAACAATGGCACCTCATGAGTATCAGTGCAACTTCTGAAACCTGTGCTACATTTAAGCAGATTCAGCATTATTCAGCAAAGCGGTGAAAGCTTTCCAGTTTCCTCTGGGAGCCTGTCCCAAGACAGGCAAGAGTGGTGGTGTTCCTTTCTTCTTCCCCTCGTCCTTTACTTTCTTTCTTCCAAGTGTTTCTGGAACAGTGAAGATACAACAGCATTTATTATTCCCCTGCAGTTTAGCTGATAAACTGAAGCTGAGGGTAAACCTAGCAATTAAAAATGACAGATACACTGAGCAATCAAGTGCCTCCAGCTCACTGTGTCCGTAATCTCACAAAACAGAATTGCTATTAAATGGAATATCATCATTTCATATATCATGGTGTTGCAGCTGGCTCTCGGTGTGTTAATAAAAGGACTGATGAATCAGAAAAAAGACTTAGTTCACCATCATGAAACCTGTTGCTTCTGGAGTCCTGTGTGCGCCATGACATAAATCACTCACCTTACACCCTTGAACCTACAATCTTTTTTTTTGTTTGTCTCTGATGACTGTTGAGGTGGAAGTTGAGTAAACAACTTTGGATTTTCTTTACGTGATCCATTTCTTTCCTCTTTTCCTTCAACTACTTTGTCTTTCTATCCTGCTTTTTCTTTCTTTCTTTTTTTTTAACTTTGTCCTGATCTTTGCGTTTCTATCATCTGTGATGTTGTTAATGTGTAATGAAAAAGTAAAAAGCATTCAGGCCAAGATTTTCAGAAATGGTGCCTAAGTACATATCTAGACACCTAAATAAATGGCCTGACTTTCAAGAGGGCTGGGCACCCAGCAGCTCCCTTTCACTTATATGCAGTATCTAAAACAGAACAAAATTTACCTTTTGACTACAAATGGCACTGTTGGGAGCTCAGCATTTTTAAAAACCAGGCCACGTATTTAGTTGCCTAAATATGGCCCTAAAAGTCCAATTTTAGGCACCTATTTTTGAACATCGGTCAAAATCCAGGAGAAGATTCTTAACTTCCTGATCAAATAAAGTAAAAATGCATTCTAATATCCAAAGCTGTGTGAGAGAAATCACTGGTAGTATAATGCACTTCCAAATGTCTACACAATCATGGGTTATTAACAGAGAAACCCCAAAAGGTCTGGTGGTTACTTCAGAAAATATCCAAGAGTAGGAATAAAGGTTAAGGCAACAATTTTTTTCCTTCGTATAAATACAGGTTAATATATTTTGGGGGTAGTCTAGGCTGCATATTGACTTGCTTAATCAAGATGTTAACCTGCATCTATGTTAAGAAAAACTTCATGGCTATACAAGTTTATTTTACATGTGTTAACAAAGCCTCACCTAAGCTTGACTTCTTTTCCTAATGTGGTTGAACCCTCAAAAATTTCAGATGCTCATCAGAGCTCTCCATACTCTTTAGTTAGCAAACCTGAGCTGTCAACCTCGCAAAACATGGGTTTTCTCAAGAGATTTTGGTTGGGCCACAGTTACTGTAAGAACAGCATTACATATATTATTTTGCCGCTTGTGCTTTTTGGGCCCAAGCACAATCAGGATGTGGCAAGGTGCACAAAATGATAAGATGTGTTTAAAAAAAAAACCCTCAAAAATATTAACTAGCTTTTTTTCTGCTTGAGTGTAGTTTAAATTTTGGGTGAAAACCCTTGTTTAGTCAAGCTATTTTAACTATCTCAGTATTTTACTATGATAAGCTACCTAGCTAATGTATAAGAAGAGCAAGCTAGCTGGGCATAAAAGGTGCTGTATAAAGCTGAGTTATAGTTTGTTTTAAATTATATATATATAAAATTCCCATCAAGATGCACAAAATAGGATCATTTGTCCTAGACTGAATCTATTAAAAAAAAATCCAGAGGCATTCTCCATTCAGAAAATTTAATCCAAAAATGGTGGGAATACAAGAAGTGTGTGTTTTGTTTTGTTTTGTTTTGTTTAAAAGGATTGTGTTTCTCTTCACAGGAAATCAGTGATAATGAAATATTAGAACTGGTACACAGTGCTCTCGGGAGAATGACGGTTATCCGGCAAATCTTCCCTCTTTTGAGAGACAACAATCAGAGATGCATGAGGAACAATCATCGAATATCTTCACTGCTGTGTGATCCACAAGAAGGCTATCTGCAGATGCTGCAGGTCAGTAATGTGTTGATGCATGGGAGGGACCACTGCACATTTATCCTTAGGAGCATGACATGAGATAGTTGTGTGTGTGATTGTGAAGCTTCACAGGAACCACAGAAAGGAAGTAGTAAAATGAATACTTTAAATCTCAGCATGCTGCATTTGAGTGGCATAGTTCCTGACTAACCTTAATTATCTAGCTTCTTTAATTTCCTGGCACTTTAAATCTGACATTGTCTGTATGAAGTATGTATTAGTATGCAATTATTTTAGCTCTTACTTGATTTGAGGCATTTCATCCCATCAGGGACCTAGTTGTATTTATATGTATTTATATGTATAAAAGTATCGTGTTTTGTTATTATGCAATTCCAATTTTGTCCAAATTCTGCATTTCTGCCTATTAGCCAGTTCATGTAAAAGGATTAGTTTGTGAGGCCTGCAGAGTTAAGTTATGTATTGGGATGTAAAACCTTTCACTTCCGTATATCTGGTTCAATCTGTTCTATATCAGCTGTGACTGGAAGTCACTAACATCTAATGGCTACTTGGTCCATGAGAAATGCACTACTGTCATTAGTGCCAGTTTGTAATAGTCAATAGTAATAGTCAAAACCAACATCTCAAGCCTTGTTGGAAGATACCCCTTATTGGCAAGATACAGATATCAAATCCCTCAAAATAAGGTGCAACATCAAAGCCATCTTTTAGTGAATTAAACGAAAGTAAAAAAGTGAATAGGGAATATCTGACTATCTGATGAACAATATCATGAAGATCCAGGGGGACTTGTGCTTGTAAGTCACTGAGGGACTTTTAAAAATCACATCTATAGTACTGGTGAAAGAGACTGGATAGAACTGAAAACCTTTATTTATTAACAAGATAGGTGAAGCAACAGGAGTGGCAAAGCAAGCTGCCCCCCACCCCCACTACCCAGACAACGTGCCATAACACTGACTTGATGGGGCGGGGCAGGAGAATTCAATATGATTGAAAGGGTAGTTTATATCCCAAGTTCATTCAGAACCTGATCCAAAGCCTCATGACGTAAATGGGATTGTCCTTGGCGATGTTAATACTATCCTGCCAATGAGGGTACCAGCTGTAACAAGTGTCACTGACAGCAGATACTGGCCCTGTGAGGGTAATGTACTTCTTGCAATCCAGGCACTGTATGTTTGAATACTGTGCCTCATATAGTCAAATATTGTACAGAAAGGGAGGTACATTATAGTGGTATAGTGGTTAAGTAGATTCAGGCAGTATGATTTTAAAGTAAAGATTTCTTATTGCAGTTAATCGTTTTGAAGCTTTAGAAGTAGGTTTTCTATTCCCTTTTACTGCATCAGTATTCTGTTTTAATTAAAAGGCCCCTGTCAAAGTTCATTGTAATTTTTCTCAAATTCAATATTTACTCATTTTAATCCCCTGGAATTTTGCAATTTTTGTAAACTGTTTCTATTGTGAAAGCTCTCTGATTTCTCACTGAAGGGCAGGTCCCAAGTGCTGGGCTGCTGTCAGGTTTTATTTTTATTTTTATTTTTTTTAAATAACAAAATCAATACTGATTTAAAAAAAGAAAGAAATCCCATAATATAAAAAGGCAACCCATAAAGAATTATGTGTATTTTATAAACAGAGAGTAATAATGAACAGGTGGTGAGATTTTGAGCCTGTATACTGGAACTTGACAGTGTCTCTTTCAATCAAATTAAAACTTCAGCAAAGTCCATTGCACAAGTTTTGTGAAAGAACTTAAGAGGTGCCTTTTCCACAAATGTTAATGACTACCTCTTACTACTCCAAGAAAACTGGTATAACTACTGAAGCATAGAAAACTTTGTTTTAGCATCCTCCAAGATGGATAAGTCTACATTGCCTGGAGTGAGACCACAGGCTGCTTACCTCAGGGAATCTGAGTACTCTAGGTTGTTGAGAAAATCATCTGCATTGCACCAGCAGATCATTTAATTGGGGAACAATTTTACATCATGTCAGGATTTTGAATATTACTGCCCATCTGCTTATGCACAAATCTATTTGAGAGGAGTCTGAAGGACTCCTTTGACAGACTTCTTCTGAGTTATGTGTCAAGACAGTAATATGTTTGCTAGCGTGAATAACCTAGCTCCACAATTCTAAAGCTGTATTTGACAAGAAAGCTACAGGTGTCTACTAAGTAGTCTCCTGACTCCTTGAAGAACTGGTCTCTCAGAGGTAAAAACAGCTACAGTGCTCAACATTTCTAGAGATGAGCAATCTGAGTGCATGGGATGCCCAGAAATCTAGTTATAGATTTTTAGATAGTAAATTAGCCCACTGTGGTACTTGGTAACCTGCAAGCTGTTGCCGAGATCTTATTTGCATTCAGACCAAGCTACTCTTGCATAAATCACCCATATTAATGAATCATAAACGGGATGATCATCTTTGAGAAGGGAGAAAGCATGGCCACTGATTAGAGCAGGGTGGGAATTTTCAAGTGAGTAGTTTATTCAACTACAAAAGGCAATTTTTGTCAACCCAAAACTATTTGTGAATTAGAATAGTTTCCGGCACTTTTATTTTCAGGATTTAAGTGGCATTCACAAATTGGGGGTTGGGGAGTGGGGGAGGGAGGCAGAGAAGGCAGCTGTGGAACAAAGCAGAACAGCTTCAGCAAGGGAAATTGAGAGAGGCCTACACCATAATATCCCATGGTGCAGTGATTAGGACACTCTCCTGCAGCATGGGAGATCCAATTTCAAATTCCTGATCCATGTCAGGCAAAGGAGGGAACTGAATCTGGCTCTTCCATGTCCCAGGTGAGGGCCCTAAACACTGTGTTAAAAGTTACAAGGTGATCACTATCACTTTTTCTTCCTCCTGACATTTTGTGAATCTAGCACTTCATTTGCTTTGCTTTTATTTGAAAAAGTGCTCCAAGGTGATACAATTTGTTCAATCCTAAATAATTTTTTTGTCAAGTTCTTTGATTGATAAATTTTTTTGGCAATAGCAATTTCAATTGCCATTTGGGTTGAACCAAAATGTTTTTCTTTTCAATTTTTGGAACTGACAGCAAACTGAAAAATAAGTTATTAACCCAGTTCTACCTTAGTAGATTTTGGTTAATACAAAAGGCTTGTTTTCAAATTAAAAAGGGAAATGGTCCAAGGGATGATAATGGAAGAGGCTAACAGAATTTCCAAGGAAAGATCATCCTGTCTTCTCATGTGTGTCATAGTCCACCTGAGAAACCATCCCTGTAAATGAAACAGTAATTAAATCTCCATGCCCATTCAATCCTTCTCCCTCTGCTCAAAGGATCAATAAGAGAGCCAAGTGTTGTGGTGTTTTCTTGTGTTATGGTCAATTAGCTACTAAAAAGTTGACTCTGAAACCACCAGGTTTTTTTTTGTTTTGTTTGTTCGTTTTTCCATGACCACTGGAGAATTATTGAAGAGAAAATTGTTAGTTGGGGGTGAAATGTTCTGTGCTCCATTATTAATCCCTCACATCATCCAGTCTCTGTATATTTTACAGAATTTTGTATCTAGCTTTGGCTGACTTGTTGTATATTGCCAATTCTATTATGTACTTTGAAGAAGCAGCCAATCATAGCACGACTTGTGGAGACACATCTAGTAATCATTTCATAAATATGAACACCACATGTTAATTTCAAGTATTCTACATTTTCTATTTTCTTTTTAGGGTAGAAAATAGATTTAGTATCTTGTATAACACCATATCCCCTTGAATTATTTCATATTACAAAACATTCCCTGTCAAGGTTTACCACCAGCCATTGCTAGTTCTTTATTTTATTTTAATGAGTTTGTAAAAGGCAAGCTAATATCTCCCAGCTTCTAAATTTATTTGGGAGAATATAACATTTTAAACAACCTAGTAAAGAAAACAATTTGGGTCATGGATTATTAACTTCGTCCTGGCTAAATTAATGAAAATCATTTTGGAGCAGCTCAGTTCTCAGTATCTTTAGTACCACATCCTAGGAACTTGTTTTTTAGGGGTCGATCATCCTGGCTTGGAGACTGATGAGCTTTAAAAATCAGACTGTTCTGCAAACTCATCAAAAGCTCATCAATTTTGAACCTTTTGTGGAAGTCCTGTTATACTCTGTCAGCATGCTTGGCAACATTTTTCTCATGCCCTTATTCCTAGCAGAGAAAGCATGATTTTAATAAACTCCATTGTGTTTCTGTTTAGAATGGAGAAAGTCCTTTCTAAAATCACCTGCCTTGAAGATTTCATTTGACATTAAAATCATTTGACATGATTCTGTGTCCAGTTCTTCAGAAATTATTTTCTGTTTATGTGCATTTTTCATTCTTGGTGACCTGTGTTAACGCTGGGAGCCAGCATCCGGTGCCTCTTTTAAGCATCAGTCATATCTACCCTGTCTGTCTTCTCTGTCTCTGGATCTCATCTGGAAGGATAATATTTATCCACCTTTGTGAAGTACTTGGAGATTTATGGATGAAAAGTGGTATTAACGTGCTAAGTATTCTTGTTAATCTAATGTATTCCTAATATATCCATCTCCTTGGTACTTAGCTCTTTAGCAACAAGACTTTATACAGATTGAACTTTATTACATATTTAGATTCGGACTTTGAAAATACTTGAACTAATTGTCTAATTCTTGCTCCTCATCTCTTCCCTTTGCTTTATACGAGGTTTGAAAATGTCTCTTTGTCCTTAGAATTGATTTGCGATTCAAATAATTGTCTCTGTTGTAATTCTATTTTTATTTTATTTTATTTGTTGTTGATCACATTTATTCAGCTGATAACTTCGTTTAACCTTTCTGAGGTCCTGTTTGGATTCCAGCGTGTTCTAAAGACCTGGGGCATCTAACAGTACTTGACTTGAGACTAAATATGTAGCAAGATTAAAACTAATGGGACTCAGTACAACAATGCCAGAATTGTGAGGTTATTCCTTAGTATGGTCAGTGTCCCACTTCTTTACTTTAGCAATGTTCCAGATATTATGACATTTTTGGAAAGGATAGGTTAGAAAGCATAAAAGGACATAGTGATTCTTCAAACAACTGCTCTCCTTTCCATGTGTAAATGTGTTTTTTCCTTCAAAGACGTAATTGTTGAACACGTTACCAGACATCAGTTAATGGGCGGCTTCTTCGACAGCCTTCCTTTCCCTATACATTCTATTCTTTTTAAGAGTTACTGCAAGTGAAGTACTATAATTGGACCTTTCATGCAGACTGGTTTAACCCGCGAAATACAATTCCCAGTGTCCCATTTCCCCCCTCAGAGGCCAATCCTGAAAGCAACCATATCACTTTACTCAGTGGAGCAGTCCCATTTTGTCAAGTGAGCTATTCAGCAAATTACTAAGCATTATAGCTGATAGTAAATCTTTACAGAATTAAAGCATTAATTTGCCCTACCAGAGGCCTCCATGAAAATGGATGAGCTATGTTTGTTTCCCTTAAGTTACAAACACACATTTCAAATGTCTTCTCACAAATATGTAGAGACATTGGGCCAGACCCTTGGCCCTAATGAGGCTCCTTTGCAACACTTGGAGGATGAAAAGTGGTCTGAAATTGGCCTCTGTGGCCAGCTCGGGATTCCCCTAGGAGCTTTATCTACTCGTATCACAGCTAGCAACGTAGGTAGGGACATGGCTGGAGCACATGGCACTCCAGCAACCCCCCAGATGGCACAATGACCCATTGTGGGATTTTATAGGCAGCCATGAGTTACAGCAGCCTTGAAGCTAGATGATAAAGATCAGAGGAACCCAAAGGTGGTGTAAAGCCACTGTTTCCTCTCCACTTGGTCCAGTTCATCCAGACCAAAAGGGGCCAGAGGCCTTTGTCATAATTTTTATTATTTTTTGTTTTACTGTGTTTTTGTTTAGTACTTCACTGAAAGACTGACAGCACTTGCCAGTAGCAAACATAGTGCAGGCAGATGTCACCACACAAGGATTTCCTATCAACACATCTCAAATCTGAACTATAGCTTATGTTTATATACAACACAATGTAAAATACCAATATTTTCCCTCTCCCTTGCTCTGCTATTTCTGTATAACTTCACAGCTCCTCCCCAGCCTTCAGTTCTGCCAGTACACTTAAGTTCTGATTTTCAAACCCCTGCTGCTAGACTGAGTCCTCCTCAGATCAGAGTGTATTAGTCATGCCTGATTCTTGAGACATTTAGTGATATACGCTGAAGCCCACAAGCGACGAGATTGAGATTTAAAATTTAGTTTAATTCTGTGTCCCTGTGGCTACTGTTCAACTTTTGTTACAGAAAGATGTTTATTCCGCAAAAGAAATAACTATAAATGGTTGAAGGACACTTGATATTTGACGGATATAAACCATAAAGAGGGAGAAGAATTGTTTCAGAGAGATAGCTCAGTGTAAAGGAAAGAACTGAATATGGAAACAACATATCAGTAAAAATTTCCTGACAGTGAGATTTATGAAACTGAGGAATCATCTCCCAAAAGAATTGCTGGAAGCATCTATTGTTTGTGACGTGTAAAACTTGAATGGATAAAAAACTAGATAATATATTGTTTTAAAAAAAAAAAAAAAAAAAAAAAAAAAAAAAATTCCAACACTGTCAGGGGGATTGGCTAGTTACCCTAATAAGGATCTGTTTTCTGTGGTTCTATGACAATTTTATACATTCTTTCATTTAAACTCAGTGATAATTAATAGCCGTTTGAAACTGACATTTGAGTCCTCAGTGGAAATTTGTTTTCTTACACTGCATGCAACTGGAGCTATTATTTTATTGTAGGATTTCTCATGAGTGCCAGGCTGCTGGCTGTGATTTTGTTCTCCAAGAGCAATGATGCATTTATTTAAAACACATGCGCACATAAAGTATCACATGGGCTTTGCAAACTGATCTGAGAGAATAAAATAGATAGGTCAGATTGTCACAATCAACCTTAACAGCATCCCTTTAAGCCTTTTACTATATATTAAGTAAACCATTGATCATCACCTCTCCTCTTTTCTAAGAGAGCAGATGCCTCCTTGCTTTAGTCACGCATATGTAACATCACTTTTGGCACAACCTGGGCTTTTGGGGGTAGAGGCACAACTGCAGAGCATGCTGGTGTGCAGAAAAACAATCGTATTACTCATTAGGCAGTGCATGTTTCTGTCACTGGCAAGCCCTGTGTTCCAGTTTACCGTCCATCTCCATCTGCTCCATTTTCGGAGCTGACTGCTGTGGCCACTCCCTGAGTGAATTTGGCAGCTGCAGGTCTCTGATGATCATCTTGGGAATGAATTTTTGAAGCAGTGATATCTGGGTGTCAGCTTGTCTTCCCAGATGGTCTCTTTGTTGGCCTCTTGTTGGGCTGGGCTTCTGGCTTTGCTGGCAGCTCTGAACCTGCCCATGGGTCTGGTACAGGGTCAGTCTTCTGGATGGTAGGTTCCATTTGATTAATGCTTGGAAGGAAAGTAAAAGTTATCCCTGTATAGAACTTTTAAAATAAGGTCTGGTGGCAATTTTTCACAAGAGGAATTTTAAAATGTCTCTGTAAAAAGGATGTTTTGCCTTTAATGCATTATGGAAATATCCCTATTGTGACTGATTCCTTATTTGTGCTTCCCACATATTTGTGCATGAAGTAGTACAAGAGAAGGGTTCCCTGTGTATTCCACCTGAAGATAAACTGTGAAGCTTCTGTTCCTTTGGAGAAACATGTTTTAAAAGAAGCAAGAACCCAAATGACTTTCAGAATACATGTGGGTATGCAGACTTAAAAAAAAAAAAAAAAAAAAAAAGTGCAAAATGTACATTTCAAAACACAATATTTAGGTACACTTCCATTTATCAATTGCTAAGTCCTTAGTTCAGAATTTCATGCTTTCCAACTAACAGTTCATGGCATTATTGCTCTCAGATTCCACAGTGATTGGTGTGGTAGAGATAATGTTACTAGACCCCCAAAAGGCATTTAATCAATTCTTTGGATTTTGTTAGGCATTTGTGGTATTCTCAACTCTTGCAGGTCTTAGCAGGCAAGTGAAAGAGGAACTAAAATTTACATTTTCCCCCCTTCGGGTAAGAAAAGTGAAATACTTTTTTGTTCTCCTCTACAAATTGTGGCAGGGTGCACCTGTTCCGCCCTGTGGATCCTGCACTTCACCAGCTACGCCAGTGGTGTGGCTGGGAGGGGAGTGGGGCGGGGGGCCGACCCGGTCCCGCCCTCTGCCCCGGGCCCCCGACCCAGGGACCCTGTGAGGAGTGGTCTCACCCTGCTTAGTCCCTGAGACCGACTACCTTCCTTGGGTCGCCTGTCCGTGGCCCCCCCGGTTTGTAGCCTGCTCCCTGGTACTGGCGTGAAGGGTTGTTCAGCCTTCCCTGGCTGGAGCCTCTCCGTCGCGGTGTGGTAGCAGCTGTGGATGATAGTCCCAAGCCCTGCGGCTGTAGCTAGGGCAGGGCAGGGCAGCACAGCTCCGCTCCTCTTCGCTCTGTGTTGCTTTGCGTTGCTCTGCTTTGCTTTCTCTCCTCTGGCTGTTAACTCCCTTTCAGCCTTCTTGGCCTGACTGAAATGGAGGCTTTTAACTACTGGGGCAGCGTCTTTGATAGGATGCAGGTGGCCTAATTGGCCCAATTGTCTTGAATTAGCCCCAGCTGGGTTACCCAGGGAAGAGGGCTTTATGGAGCCTGGGGCTAATATACATGCTTTCCAGTACCCTTTCATAGCCATGCGGTCTGGCCCTGTCACAAAATGTTCATTACATGAAAGGGAGTTTCTGCAGGCAAAAGGATGCTCCCCCTCCCCCGACATAAATAGGGAAAATTAGCAGTGTTGCAGAGCTCAGAAAGCCCAAAGGAAACAAGTCTATCACGTTGTTTTCATCTCACTGTTGCTTTTCTTCAAATCTTGACTGCTACTCTAAGGCTAATTTCTTAATTTCCTACTTACTCATGCCTGAGACTGCAGGAGTAGTGCCATGGGTAATACTGATAGATACATGAATTCCCTTTTCTGTATCCAGTGGGTTTGGATAGTTAGCTGCAAATTGAAATTTGTGTGGACACTTGAAGTAACCAGTGTAAACAAGTTGGTCTGATGGCTTGTTTTCCTCTTCACAGCATCATCTTCCTGGAGTTTGCAGCACACTTGTGATGTTGCAAATACAATCTACCACTTTTGTAGGGAATGCTAGGAGGAAATCATTTTGCTTCTAAGATACAGTGACTGATGGTGCCATTGAAAGGGATTTAAATTGGCAGTAATATGAAGTTACAAACGCTTGCATAGATGAAGTAGAAAAGGATTCTTGCTGCATGAAAATGAGTGTAATAAAGAAAACAATGGAAATTATTATACAACCATATACAGATAGGTGAATCCATACCTGGAATGCTCTTTTGAGATCCCTTTTATTTTATAGGAAATTATTAATTAGTTATGGCTTCAACCTGAAAAGTTTATATAATTTGGAAAAGAATAATGTATTTGTGGGGTATAAAGGCTCTTACTCTTCTGCCTAAACAAGGCATAAAAAATAATTTATTTTTGTTAAGCAGTAATAGAAAACAACATGGTTGATTTTGGAAACGTTAGGTAACATATGCAGAACACAGGGACTTATTTTTTCATAAAACAATCAGATTTTGGAATTCTTTACCTTTTACAATTTACTGGAAGTAGTAATAGAACAAACCATATAAAGATTCCAATAAGTTCAGCTCCACAGAATAGCACCAGGTATATATAGGATTAGATGGGAACTACAGAGGCTTCCAGGTAAAATTAGCGACAGTAGTTGGGGCTGGCAAGGAATTTTCTTCCAGTGCATATTTCTTCAGGTTTTTTTTGGTCTTCTTTTGTAGTATGGCACAGGAAAACTCGAAAACTTGTCTCTTTCACCAACAAAAGTTGGTCCAATAAAAGAGATTACCTCACTCACCTTGTCTCTCTAAGATCAATTGGCCATTTTCAGTTTTCTGTGACTGCCAGGATCATATTTGGTGGACCTTGATTCTTCTTCTGTGCTTCACACAAGGGCACCTTGTCTTCAAAGAACATTCGGCCAGTGCTGTCGTATGAACACCCTGCGTCCTATTTCGAGACAATAGTGATAAGTCATTTTTACTTTACATAAGGCAGTGAATTTTATATACTGAACTATGGTCTCTGAACAAAAAATGCTGCTTTATTTGAGCCATGCCTGACCCATATTTAAAGGGCAGTTCTGCCCTAAAAAGTGTGGGCTTCCATATTTCTTGTTGCTTATTAATTTCCATATCACATCTGTACAATTTACAAATAAAAAGGTGTTTTGTTTTTTTAATATGCAAACCCAGCCTGGATTCTGGAAGTGAGATAAAAATTCTGCAACTTTGTTAAAAATATTGTTGACAGTGAGAATAAGAATAGAATTTACTTCTTCCACAGCTATATTGGCTCTGCAGTGCTAATAAGAGTAAAATATAGTGTTATAATATATATAATGTTTTTGTCACATAAGTAATCACATAGGAGTGTGACTAAGCAGAAGGAGCTGATCTGCTGGTAAAAGGTACCATATTTACATAGTAATATTTCAGAGTAGACCTACTGTATGAGAAGCTGAGAACCAGCATTCTAGCAGTTCCTTTTAAAGGACAAGCCATGCATGATGATAACCTTTCCATTCCAAGAGGAACTCACCGTGCTAAAACAGTTCTTTAATATTAACAAAGATCCTCAGATTAGTGAGAGAAAGAAACAGAGAGTGTACGATCACCTTCACTTTTTGGAAAATTCTTTTACTGACACACAACTACTGTCATTGCTTCAAAGTAGGAGTGAAGCATACAACGGCGACATTCATCTGTCTTGACAATGTGGTTGTGGTTTTATGTGTCCAGCTAAAAAGGATGGACCAGCTTGGTAACCAAGTAATCCGTGTTCTGCACTACAATGTAGGAGATCTGGGTTTGAATCAGGGTCACAGTCTTTTTTTTTTATTTGGGCTTGCAAGAATTAGGAAGTCCTACAGAGATAGTATATTTAGCTCCTGGCCAGATATGGATACTTGGCAACAATTGGGGCTTGTCTTCATGAACAGTGCTACAGTGAAGACACTACTATGTTGATGGGAGAGCTTCTTCAATCAGTGTAGTTAATCCACCTCCCTGAGAGGCAATAGCTATGTTGCCAGGAGAAACTCTCCTGTCAACATAGAGCTGTCTACACCAGGGGTTAGGATGGTATAACTATGTTGCTCAGATTTTTCACACCGCTGAGTGATGTATTTATACTGATTATAAATCTGTGGTGTAGACGTGGACTTAGTAATAATTGCTGATTTAAATGTAGCATTGTCAGGCTCCAAATGGAGTCTTGGCCATAGAGATTAGGGGTGTGACATGAGACATCAAGGATATTAAATTACAATTCAGCAATTTGTAATTATTATTATTTAATGTTTTGTATTTTGGTAGCACCCAGAGGCTAGGGCCCCGTTGTGCTGGGCGCTGTACAAACATGTAACCAAGAGAGTTTACAATTCAAGTGTATGATGAAATACAACAGGTGGATAGATGGAAGGGGTAAAGATAGGGAGAGGAGCAGAAGTTAAATTGCGGAAATGGGAGAGAGATGATCCAAAAGACCACACACGGTTGCAAAAAGGGAGACATTTCTATGGACAGAGCTGTAATTCAGAATCTGAGGCAGAAGAAAATGCATGTTTCTTTCAAGTGGAAGGTGTCTAGTAGGAAGGATTTTCAAAATAATAATTCTCTGAAGTGTACAGTACATTATACATGAAGTTTGAATACTTCTGAAATAGTACAACAAACACATAGAGCAGGAATACAGTGTACACAAGAGATGTGACAGATTCAGCATGAATTCTACCCGAAAGTTCTTTATTAGAAACTAGGAAAACTATTTTTGCAAATGTATTTGTGATTTTCCACAGCTGGAACAGAACTGTACAGAACTGAGGAAATACATTACATTTCCACTCTGTGGCTGTTCGAAGGAGACTTTAAAATGGGTTGTCAGGCACAAAGTGTGGGTGTAAAATGAAATTCAGTGGGGGACTGAGCGGATTTCTCTCATTTTGACATATAAGAAATTGCACTTTTCCTTATGCATGTGAAATCTATTTATAAATGAGCAAGTCTTTTTTTGTGGAAACCAGCTCAAAACGGAAGAGGAAGCGCACCCTGTTGAATAATAAGACTCCCATAGTTGCTTCATTTGTAAACTGTTTGGAAAATACCTATAGTATAAGGGCAGACACAGCTGAGCAGAAGCAACAAATACATAACCAAACCAGGGTCATGGACACTGGGACCATTCTCATTAACTCTTTAAACCCTTGCTATTGAAAAAAGAGAAGAATCTGGCAAGCAGCTATATTTTGTAAGCTATTTCAAGGAGAATGATAATCAGACAGTAGTAGAGGGGTAAAATAATGAACGTGAATGATGTCTAGCTATTGGGGAAGGAAAAGAAGATTTTATTTAGTGATAGTGTAAAATGGAAGAGCTTTTTACCTAAGAAAGTATCACACATGCTCTTACATGATTAATCAGCCCTACTCTACAATCTATAAATTGGCACCTTCTTTTTAGTATTTTTCTTTTCTGTATCCTACCTAAGAGAGAGCTTTTAAAAAATATATGGATAATGCCTTTTTTGCTAGTGTTCAGCTGTATACCTGTTTAATTCACATTTGATTTAGTCCTGGATTTTGTAGAAATATTAGTTCATCATGAAATACCATGTTGTCTTCAGTAATAGGATAAGTTAACTAAATATGTGGCTAATTAAAATTCATATTTATATAGCAATACATACTTCATGGAAATTAGAGAAGAAAATAACATCCATTGGCATATCAGAAGTAAATCAGCTTTTTAAGGAGTGTCTGCTTATATTTTAAAAATTTTATTTTAAATTATTTTGTTTACCGTTATTCTGGTTATGGCAAAATAGTTCTATTAAATAGGAAGGTTTTGCAGCCCTGTTCAGCATGGTCTGATTCTGGGTTTGTTTAATCTCCTTTGGGGCCTCCAACATTAGGAAACCTGATCTATTTATTGCTTAAAAGATTGGGACTAAGCCCTTATACTGGCCTCAGAAGTTGACTGGAGGTGATAAATGCGTGGATCCTGTAGCCAGCAGAAAGAAGTGGCATTTCTTAGTGAGCTGCAGGGGAAATACACATGTAATCACTGATGTTGCCTGGTTAACCCTGCCTCAGTGAGGAATCAAACAAGATCACTGAGGCTTTGCACAATTTTAATGAATGGGGGCTGTATGGTTTCAGTGGAAGAGATGGCACAGTGTCTAGCTATTTTTTTTCAACCTGTATCACTTCAGTCTTGCCTGGATTGAATTTGAGCCAGCTGCTGTATGTCAGGAGCTAATCTCCTGTAGGCATGGTACATCTTAGTAATGGTAATGGTTGCAGTGGTGGTGAACGATCTACTCATTTGGCTGTTATCAGCATCTGATCGATAGTGGAACTGCTGTCATCTCACTATCTGTTCAAATGCTGTCATACAGAAAAGTGGATATTAAGGACCCTGCAGGACCCTGCAAGCTTCCTCTTCAGGAAACCCCTTCTCAGGGTTATGTTAGAGAGAAATGATTGGAGTCAAAATAATGCTGCTCTAAATACTCCATTTATTCCTGGTAGTAGCAGTACCTTGTGCTCTACTGGGTAAAAAGCGGCAGAGAGGTCTGGTACAGTGAGCATAGAAGATGACAGGGTACTTCATTACGTGGTCTCCCTGCTAAGATCATTGGCAAGGTACCAATGAGTGACTATTTTACAGATGCAGCTATAATCGCCACCAACCTACTGTATTTGAACTGATGCACGTTAAGTGAAAGGCTCCATATTCAACTTTACTGATCCACCTGTGTTTTATTTTTTCAAGTTTCTTTAAGGAAAGCTTAAAGAACACAAATTGTTTTACTCTTTTCATTGTTTGCAGGTTTCCAACCTCTATCTATATGACAGTGTGCTGATGCTGGCCAATGCCTTCCATAGAAAGCTGGAGGACAGGAAATGGCACAGCATGGCAAGCTTGAACTGCATGAGGAAATCCACCAAACCTTGGAATGGAGGTCGGTCCATGTTGGAGACAATTAAGAAGGTAAGAATGGACAGAGTTGAAAGCCCAATGTGCAATAAAGAAACCAAAAAGAACCAAAGTGCTCTGATTGGTTTTCAGATGAACATCTCAAAAATGATTTAACCTTGATTTAAGTTGTTATTAATTAAACTGTGTTGCCATGAAAGTTTGTTCTCTAAAATGGCGAAATCATGGCTATGTTTTGTATATGTCACATGATGATGAATAGTCATATAGCTTTATGCATTTCAACAAATAGATGAATCCCTAAGTAGTTGTCAGGGTAGACCATGAAAAAGGTGTTCATTCCTTAGCAAAACAGCTAACGTGGTTGGCTTTGAGCAAACTAGGGAGAAAAAATGGTGCAATGTATAGTCTAATATCTTGATTCTGATTCACACTACTGTAAATCTGGGGTAAATGCTAAGTTCAATTCATATGCACACACTCTCTCTCTGTGCCCTGGACATACAAACCTCCTGATAAAATGTTAATTTAAACCAATATGTCTCAGTGAAACATCATATTTTAATGAAATTTCATTTTGGTGAAAATGTTCCAATCAACTCCAATGACAGCATTATTTCATTGATAAATTAAAGCAAGGTTAAATAATTTTTAGTTACACCACTTTTAAACTGGTGTGAGCCTTGTTCACTGAAGTTTTAATAACACTGAAAATATGTTGTTGTCAGCATGACTCAGTTGGTAGCACATTACTTGCTGCTTTTTTTTTTTTTCTGAGCCAGAAGGTGATGGCTTCATGTTGCACACCAGAATCTAGGTACACTCAATTATGTTAAAAGTGTTATAGTTTCAGATTCAGTTAAGGTTCTGTCTGCTTTTCACTGGTGTCTGTCTTCATGCAAGTTAAAGATCCCAAGGCATTTTTCAGAACAAACAGTAGATGTGTCTTGGCTAACATTCCCTTTCTCACTAAGGTAGTTTCTTTTGTCTAAGGCTATGTGTGAGCTATTGCAGAGCATATCAGGGCTGCCACATTTAATTTAATTGCAAGCATTTGCAAGGCATGTTAGGATACCTTGAACATGAAAGGTGCTTTATAAAAATTCTATTCTAATATCTTGAACATTGTTTCCTTAGGGCCATATAACTGGGCTCACTGGCATTATGGAATTTAGAGAAGACGGCTCCAACCCCTATGTCCAATTTGAGATACTGGGCACCAGCTATAGTGAAACATTTGGAAAAGATGTGCGGAGGGTAAAGATTCAGTTTTTTTTTTCCCTGAAAAAGAAATACATCCTGCTTATCTGGGGAAAATGCTATCATTTTGGAAAGAATGGAAGAAGTGTTTTGCTCACTGTACAAAAGTCATTTACTACAGAAATAGTATTTTCTAATTTCTCACATACTTAAACCTTGAAAGATAATGCTTTTATACTATCAGAAGGGAAGCCTGCAAATTGTTCTCAGATGTGCTTAATATATTCTATATTGATGCAGCGAGTATAATAGTGAAACAACTCTTCTACTATGTATTTTCAGGTGAATTATGATATAATTGGCATAACTGAGACTTGTTCTAATCAGGAAACTAACTGGGATATTAAATTACCAGAACAGATAAAGCCTTTTGAAAGTACAGTCCGTGTAAGAAGCTGGAAAACTGGAGTAGGTATAGTAATGGGAGAGAAGGAAGATATTATATTTGAAGACAGGAATGACATGTCAAAACCGGCTAGTGGAGCAGAGAGAGTTTTGAATGAGATGGGAGATAGGACTGATAAAACCTGCTCATTAATATGCACTGTCATGGGATGAAGAAACCTAGTAGGAAATGTTCATGCAGATAGAGGGCTCTAAATTAAGGCTAGAACACGAATAGGAATAGTTGATTTGCTTTGGTTTTGACTGGAACAGAAGTTGAGAAATGCCCATGTAATGGGCATATATAGTGGTTGCCATTAAAATATTGCTTTTAAATTATTCACCTTATCATGGTATTTTTTTGTTTTTAATATTAAGCAGAGCAGAGCTAGGAGATTAATTGATTTTTTGGTGCAGAGAACAAATAAAAAAATCAGAAAAAATATTTGGTTCAATTAAAAAATATTTGGAATTTGTCAGTGACCAGGAAAAGTCTGTTTTGGGCCAGCTAACTGGCTGTGAATATGTGTCCATTTATAACCTTTAGTCCACTGGTTAAAACACATGCCTGGGAACTGGAAATTCAGGTTTTAATCCCAACTCTCTGGTAAGGATTTGAACACAGAGCTCCCCTATCCTAGATGAGCAGCTTAATCACCAGGCTATGGAGTTATCCTGGGTAAACTGCTCTTAGGGTGATCAGATGTCCCAATTTTTATAGGGACAGTCCTGATATTCTAGGCTTTTTCTTTTATAGGCATCCATTACCCTCCCACCCCCTTCCCAATTTTTCTCACTTGCTATCTGGTCACCCTAGCTGCTCTCAATCTCTCCTGATGGAGTTCTTCCACATTACTTAAATACTTAAATATTCAGTAGGCCAAATAGAGGACTTAGAATGGCTCTGTAGCCTGGGGATATTAAGGCACTTGGCTGGGAGGTAGGAGAGGTGGATTCAAATTTCTCCTCTGGATCAGGCAGATAGAACAGTACAAGGAGATAAAGGGGACAGATGTATACACGTGGTTTGCTGTCCTGGGAAAAGGTGTTCCCCACAGAAATCAATCGGGTCAAATTTGCAAATAGTTTTAGTCAACCCGAAACTGCAATTATTGGTGAATAAAGTATTTGTCTGAAAAAGCAGAGATGAGTAGAGACAGCATTTCATACTGGCTCTAAGTTTGCAAAATTTTATGTTTTTCATTTGTCTGTTTGCCTGTCTTTGTTTGTTTTTACTAATCCACATTTCTTCTTCCTAAATTTCTCTGCTGGATAAATGAGTAAAGAGACACATCTAGAGTCTTTCTTTAGAAATACAAATGCTTATTAGAAACAAATATGTCCAGAAATTATCTGAAGTTTGTCTGGTTCAGAAATAACATTTTGTTTTTATCCATCCAAATTTTCAGACATTGCTTTCTAATTTTGGATGCCCAATTTTTAAGATACCTTAAAGGATTCTGATTTTCAGAAAGTCAGTGGGAGAACCAATGTCCTGAAAGGGTGATTAAAACAACAACAGAAAAAAAGAGAATAATTTAAATGTATAAGGCTCCAGGATTAGATATTAAACTTTCTGCTTTGCCAGGAAGTATCTCTGAAGAATTTAGATCAGGGTATGAACCCCTCTCTATATTCAAGTAGTAAGGAAAAACTGTCTGCTTTTCACTGGTGGCTGTCTTCATGCAAGTTAAAGATCCCAAGTGGGTATTCACTCCACATTACTGCATGTTTCACATCTCTTCTGCTTGAAATAAGGAATCCTCTCCAAGTCCCCAGCCAGTCGTCTTTTGAAATCATTCTATTTGGCTGATGAAAAATTTAAGATTGCTTTGGGAGGTAGAATTGGCTGATGAACAGAGCACAAAACTGGGTTAGGAGATCATGTTCCATTGCTGTCTCTGCTACTGATTTCTTCAATGACCTTGGGCAGATCACTTAACTTTGTGCCTCAGTTTCTCTGTAGAACTGGTTTCAGATATTTGGATGGAAATCACTATGCAAGTGTAAAATGATTGCCTTTATTATTATTTACACCAATTTCCATCAGCATAAATGCAAGAGTTCCTACAGTGAATTGGAGCAGAACAAACTGGCTTACCTCAGGTGAAATCCATGCACCCTGAAAATAACCAGATAGGTTATTCAGAAGTGACTCCGAGATAAGGAAATAGCTCACTAATTGGATTAGGGGAAGATGATGATGTACAAATAGGATACAACAAGACTTCATGTTTGATCTCCTGATTTGTTAATATGAAAGATTTCCAAGTTTATAATTGATATCAAAGCGAAAGGATCATGTAATAATTTGGGACAAAGCAGCTAGATGGAGGAGGGCTTAAGTCTATTCAGACAGCTTGATTGTTAATGAACACCGGTATCCAGTGCAAAGAATATATTTCTGAAGGAGAGGAACTCTGTGGAGAGCTGCTTATTGCAATATACTGCTTGAGAAAGGAAAGATTCTGAAACCATGTATTTATCTTTTAGCCTAATGTGTGGAAATAGTACAGAAAAAGTATCTGACTGGAAATCCATAGGAGAAAGCAAAGGAGGTGATATTTATCACAGCAATAAGTGCTGTAGAATCTGCATTAGTCTGTTATTTTGATTATTTCTTTTTTTATTCATACTTTTTTTTTCTTATGTGACATCTCTATTACTGGAGGTTTGCAATCAAGGTAGTCCATTCTGTATGATAAACTGCTAATCTCTGTGGATAAATACTCATTTTGATCCATTCAGGGTACCATATTGTCCATCCAAGGTCGTCTTTTTCTACCTCATGTTTTTTTGCCATCAACTTTCCTTTGAAGTGCCCATAAACATACATCCCTCACTGAACTTGTTTAAATGTGCCCTGCAAATCAAATCTTTCTTTTCATAAACTCTCCGATAAGCATTTGCTGTGTGCTAATTATCTCTAATACTTTTTCATTGGTTCCTCTGTCTATCCATGATATTTTCAGAATTCTTCTATAACAACATCAGTTGAAGGATTTCAGTTTCTTTATTATCAATTGTGGTAATGTCTGTGTTACATAGCAGTAATTTTAACACAGACCTGATGTAAGTTTTTAAGAGTCAGAATTTAGTCTTCACATTTATTTCCCTTTTCATCAGATTTTTATTTTTCCAGAATGTCTCTTTCACTCTTGCTGTTCTGGTTCTGACTTCAGTGTCCAGTCTTCCATCTTCTGTAATGATGCTCCTTAAATGGCAATACTTTCTCATTTGCTGCATGGCTGTGTTGTTCACTGGAGGAATCTTGCATGTTTTCCCAGGAATCTTGCAAAGCATAATAGTTTTTGTCTTGTCAACATTTCACTCTTGACCATATTCATATATAATTTCCACTAACTTCATCAGCCCTTCTTTTTTAATCGGCATAGTGATTGTGATTCATCCATTTTCCTTTCATCTTAATATTTTCTTCTGTTTCTTCAATTAATTTCACCAAATGCTTGCTGTAAATGTTGAATAAAGTCGGTGACATTATGCAATCTTGTCTCACTCCTCTCTTGATCTCTGTTAGATTTTCATATTTATCTCCCTCTTTTTTATTATTACAGCAAAAATCTGTTAAAGTTCAAAAATATTTTCAATGGCTTTAAAATTCAAGCTCTTCTCCTTTTAAATTACTTAGGACCAATTCTGGTTTATTTTCAACTGTCTCCATATAACTATAGGATGTCACCCTTTTGGAGAGGTATGGAGGGTCCTCTCCTCATAGATCTCCCTCATCCCATATGTACTGAGACTCAGATTCATCTGTGGCCCTTTCCCTCTCCTGGCCCTGGCCCCATAGAGAGCCCTCATGTTAGGAGTCTTTGACTGAGGGCTGATAGGACACACATTGACTGTTCCAGCTTTGTGGGAAAGCTAGTGAAAAGTTAATGCAGCTTGAGTCTGCACTACGGCCTCCACTCTGTATTGGGACCACTGCCATTTAAGAGTCTTCTAGGGGCAGCTTCTAGCTAAGGATTCCCTGGGAGAATGACTGAGATGGAATCACACTTCATGGGAGGAGAACATGAGGCCAATCAGCCCCATCTCTGGAAGTTAGGCACAAAATCATTTTGTGGCTAGACCTAGACTCCTCGGGGATGTCCTGGTATCTGTGCTGCAGACAAAATAGTTGCTCATTCCACAGGGAGGGTGAAGCCTAAAATTCCCACCTTGCCCTCTCTCAATAAATTATTTCAGGAAACCCAGAGTGAAGGAATCCTCAGAGAGTTTTCCTTCCTTTCCTAATGTCCACTCCCATGGATATTTTTGTGGGGTTGGGGAATACAAGCCTACTTGACTTACTTGGCATTATAACTCCATTTGCCTCTAGATTTGCCAGACCAAGTGAAGGGAAATGCTCTGTTAATTTTTTTTCCAAAACAATAAATAGAATCTCCACAATTTAAAAATCTTTTGGAGAAGTGGATGTTTTGGTTGATGCATATTTAGTGTGTATAAGGCACTTACCTTAGCTTTAGTACCTTACTCAATACGGGTTCCCCTGCCCTAGATAAGACCCAATTGATTACCATCTATTTCCTGTGCATTCTAAAAGAAGACAAAATGTGGGACATATTTACACTGGAAAAGAGGAGGCTGTGATGACCTCATGAATGAATTTTAGAACTTAAGCCTGAGATTTTCCATGGAGCCTAAGTAAGTTAGGCACTTTCATTGAAATCCAGTGGGAGTTGGGAGCCTAACTCCTTTATTCTCATTTGAAAACTCCAGCCTGAATGTTTTACTACATCCAAAGGAAAATTGACTTGATATTAGTTGCGAGAGGAAGGCAAATGCAATTTTAGCTTCAGGGATCATCATATAAAAAGTAAGAAATGGCCAAATCAATCAATCAAAAAGGGAAAATTATAGCCACTGAAGCAAGGTGCATCCATGAGCAGAACCTCTGCTGGTGTATTTTTAAAGCAAAGGAAATTTGAGAGGGAGAGAAATGTGGAGGCAGAGAAAGGTGGTGAAATGAGATAAATTCGCATGCAGAATTCAGGTAAAGCCTAAGGAGCAGTCAAAATGAGTTCAGTAGCCTTTTTCCTTCAAAGTGCTTCATGTCTTTTGATGTTTTCATTGTAGCTGGCAATTGTACTTCTAGGAGAAATGTTCTCCCTGCATCCTTCCCTCCATTTCTTAAGACACCTTTAAGGATGTCTGGTTTGAACTTAACACCAAAGTTAGCTGCTTTTACACTCTGTTACTTGAACCTCACACACTAACTATCATATTCCAAGCTCAGACACACTCATTTACAAGCCTTTTTTTTCCTGTTTAAAATACATTTTTCATCTGTTTTTGTAAAAGCTTATTCAGCAGTTTTTTATCACTATTGCATTAAAAACAGTATTCTGTTCAGTTCCATTTGTGGCCTAATGCAGTGGTTCTCAACCTTTTCAGACTACTGGACCCCTTTCAGGCAGGGTATGTACCCCAAGTTTCACCTCATTTAAAAACTACCTGCTTACCAAAGCAGACATAAAAATACAAGTGTCACAGCACACTGTTAGTGAAAAATTGCTTTTACTTTCTCATTTTTACCATATAATTATAAAAATAAATAGGTTGGAATATAAACATTGTACTTACATTTCAGTATATAGAGAAGTATAAACAAGTCACTGTCTGTATGAAATTTTAGTTTGTACTGACTTGCTAGTGCTTTTGTGTAGCCTGTTGTAAAACTAGGCAAAAATCTAAGTGAATTGATATACCCCCAGGAAGATCTCTGAGGACTCCTATGGGTACGTTTATCCCTGGTTGAGAACCACTGGCTTAATGGATAAAACGCTGGGCTGAGACTTGGGGCAGATCTACACTTAAAATGTTGTGAAGATGCTACTCCCGTTGGTGTAGTTAATCCATCTCTGAGAGAGGCAGTAGCTATGTCCCAGTGACACTGGGGGTTATGTTGGTATTTTTCACACTGCTGAGCGATGTATTTCTACGGATAGAAGTTTATAGTGTAGACCTGGCCTTGGTTTCCATTCCTGGCCCTGTCACTGGCCTGTTGTGTGTGACTTTGGACAAGTCACTTCATCTCTCTGTGGCTGATTTTCCCAAGCTGTAGAATGGGGACAATGATACTGACCACCTTTATAAAGTTCTCTGAGATCTCCTGATATAAGAGATAGGTGGTGGTATTGATAATTTTAAGTATAAAGAATCAGATTACATCCCTAAATCTAGGATATCTTCCATGAAGAGATGTCCCCGTGGGTCATGCTGTACATGTGTGTTACTTTCTCAGCATGGTCTGGTTCCTTTACAATAGAACAGATGTAAGGAACTCCCTGGGTCTGGGTGCTCATGCATGGAAGGAGGCAGGATAGGATTTGCTTTGTTCTCTATCCCACAAACCATGCAGGAAATCTGGAATAGATCTAAATGATCTATTTTTATTCATGAAAATCTCATGCGGGGGAGGGGAGGAATGCAAGGCACTTAGAGATATTACTGCCTGTGCACTTGGGTGAATTCCATCCTATACCTTTCCTTTTAATGATCTAGTGTTGAGGGCAAAGAACAGAGAGTCTGGACTTCAGGATTATAATCCCAGAAAACCATTAATTTAATATGTAGTCTTGTTTGCAGTGTTGCTGCAGCCATGTTGGTCTCAGGATATTAGAGAGACAAGGCAGGTGAGGCAATATCTTTTATTGGACCAACTTCTCTTGGTGAAAGAGAGACACTTTTGAATGTATTTATTCTTCTGAAGTCTTCGACAATTAACCTCTCTCTGCCTCTTTGTCCATGTATAAAAGGAGTATACTATCAATTAACTACCCTCACAGGAGTGTGATTAGCCTTAGGGTTTGTGTACAAGAGCAATTAGACGGTAGCAATCTGGGGTGTGAAGCTATCCTGCCCTAGCTTGCCATGATCTAACTATGTCTGCATGTCCTGCTGGCTCATGTTAACTGTTCGTTAATGCACTTTGAATTAGTCCTGTTTCAAAGGGACTAGATCAAAGTGCTCTAACAAACTTAATAACATTAACATGCATCAGCAGGGTGCAGATGGACAGTTAGATCTTGGCAGGCTAGTGCAGGATAGAGTCACACCTAAGCTTGTCACAGACTAATTGTTTATGAGGAAAAGCCCTTAATTAATGATTGTAAAGAGCTTTGATATTATAATGATCATTGTTGGCAGGAGGATGCTGTGTAAGTACAAAGTGGTGGTGTTATTTGTGGTATATTTTTTTTTTAAAGCAAGCAGTACAATTCTTTCCCAAACTGGCTGGAATGCAGGCAGAACTAATAGTTCGCGCACATACTGTATTTCACAAGAAACACTTTGTGCATAACAATAACATTTACCACTGGTATTCATTTATGTCATTCCAACTATTTTTCTGAAAACTTGATTTTCTTGAAACCTCATCTGCTTCAGAAACCAGCCTTACTGTTTCCCTTTGCACTTTCAGGCAGATTGCAGAAATCACTTTTGGTAGTTCTGTGATTCATTTGTTATTGACTAAAGGCTCACTGGTGAAGTCAGATAAAATACTTTAATTCTAACTGTTACTTTGGGAAGAAATCTTACCATTCTCACATCAATGGTTTGTGTTCCCTGTTCATTAGTAAATGGCCTTCTTTCAGGGGTCTGAGTCATTAGATGGCTGCATCTATAAGATTATAGCAAAGTCACATCATATGACTGCTAAAAGTTTTATATATTGCAGGAAATGACCTCTGATAGTTACTACAGTAATTGAATTAGTTTTACTCATATGAAAAATACCTAACCAAATTGGCTTGGTTTAGTTGTAAAACAGATGCTTACCTCCCATCTGAGTAGTTCATAAACATACTTGGATGTAGGAATTCAGGTTAATGTATGTAGCTACACTTTCTTTCAGATGAGATGATTTTTGCTGCTTGTGGTCTTTAAAGATCCTATGACACTTTTCAGAGAAAAAGGGGTAATAGACTAATGTCCTGGACCAAATCCAATTATTGTATATTTACATTTGGTTTAATTCTCCCTTGGCCTCTTAAACAAACTGAATGTCAAGATTAAATTGGAAAAAGATTTACTATTCATACTATATATATATATATATATATATATATATATATATATATATATATATATATATATATAGGGGCCCAAACTCAATGGGAACTCTAGGATAGTGCCCTGTGACAGTAACAAGCATCCGTTACACTTTTAGTTGTAATTTTCTCCATAAGGCACCTAGATGTTGTTCAGTATGTGATTTAGAAAACAAGAATTGGAAAATTCCATAAAGTGCCTTATTTATGGGGAAAATTGTCTTAAAATGTAGGAAGATGTAATTGTTCTTTTTTAATAAAAAAAAGCTACTTATACTATGGAGTAAACTTCATAACAATTGGCTTGCTTGATATGACACAAGGTACTGGTTTGTTTGAGTTTTGCAACTGATTTTTTACAAATTAATATTTTCTTGTAATTTTTGATAAGTTTCTATGGCAAAATTATAACTCTAAATTCTAAAATAAGATTATATGGCCATGGAATGGATAAGAGTATGGCCATTCATTGAAATGGTTGTGTGTTCCAAACATGTGGCAGTTATATTTTTATTAGAAATTCTTTTTCTTTATATATTTTGGGATAAATTGTTCAAGGGTCCATACTAATTTATATATATATTTCTGCATAAACTATTGCTTGTATGCATAATGGTACTTGTAGACATAAAAGACTGTGCAAATATCTTGCACATATCTTGCAAAATGATGTGGTACCATGGAACTTTATGTATGTGGGGAGTCCCATTGATTTCACTTTGGCTCTCTGCAGGCTAGGTCTGTGGTGGTGAAACCCTTTGCAGGATCTTGTTTATATGCCACTGTATGTGAAACACAGTTAGAGGCTATGTTTTCAAAATGCATCTCTCTCTGCAAGTCCTAAATAAATCATCGTATTTCCAATAATGAGCTACTTTCCCAAGGCTCCTTCACTCCTGCACATATACGGCACTGTCAGTCTTTTGATGCTGGAGCATCCATTGATCTTACAAATGGAATATCATGGCATACATGAGAGGGTGTAAATTCTACAAGAATCCTATCTCCCGCTTTTTCTTTGACACGGACACAAAATCTTAGGATGTTAAAAGGGATGGTTATAATCATCCTTGTAATAGCAAGTGTCTTGCAACCTTAATTGTGGAGTTTTTACTAAAGACCCTGAATGTATTAAAGACTTTGCAGAATGGGGGAAGGTGTGCAAGTGCGGAATTCATCTCAGTAGCTCAGCGTGCATGAAGAACTCTGCAATAATAAACTGATGTGCACCTACCATGGAGTAAAAATGATTTCTGGGGCGAAGCAGATTTCAGTTTTGAGAGTCTATGATCTTCTTATAAAGAGGGGGGAAAATATTGAAAAACACCCTGCCAGGTTCCTTTTACCTCTTTGGAAATTTCAGAACAAAAATTATTTGCGGTTCCCTGTTACACAGTATCTGCCAGGGACAGAGGCAGGAAATTCTCCATTTCGGAAAAAAATGACAGTTTTTCTTCCTCTCTAATATTTCCTCCGTAATGAATCTTCTTGAGTCATGATTGCTATTTAAAGTATCACGAAAGCTGGAAGAATTCTCTGTGTGGCATGAGACCTGCTTTTAACCACGTTGTCTGATTAGCACAATGGGTTTGAAAGATATTAATGACTATGCCATAGAAGCAAAACTAAATTATTTTAATTAACAAATCAAATCAATGTCATCTTGGTTTTAATAAATGCATTAACTAAACAGATTGTATCATCTATTCACTTTTAGTGGAAAATCATTTATTCAGTGTCAAGAACCATTGCAAGGGTTGTATGCCAATAGGCAGGCCCTGCATGCACACGTTCCTTTCTTTGGAGTTGTGAGAAATATATTTAGTTCCTCTAATTATTGTAGCCATTTTGTACCACTTGTTTGGAAACAAAACTGCATATAGTTATAGGCGTAAAACATACTTTATGGACAGGATTATAATCTCAATTATGATTAATCCAATCTAACTCCATTGCCTTTGGTTCTGATACAAGGTTGACATTTGCAGACATAATTAAGGCTAGTTGTTTGTCATGGCAACCCAGGGGAAAGATCATGCTTTTCTTATAAAAGATGCCAAAAGTTCTAGGATGCTTTTGTATTTTTATTAATTTCAAGTAAGTGGCCAGAAACAGAAGATGTAAGTTATTTAAATCTCTCTCTCTATATATATTTCTGCTTTTGTTTCTGCCATTTAGGACTAGATTATTTAACCCTTAAATTAGTAGGCACTTACATGAGTAAGCAAATGGAAGTCAGCTCAAGTTGAGTGGAACGATGATTCAGTGGAGAATGCACTGGTTTAGGACTTGAGAGACCTGGGATCCACTCCTGGCTCTGCTACAGTACCGATGTGATCTCCAATAAACCCCATAGCTGCCTTGTATCTCAGATCTGCATCTGTAAAATAGGGATGATAATATTTCTCCACCTCACAGAGATGCTGTGAGATCAATGCTCGAGCTGGTCAGAAAAATCCAGACAAAACACTTTTTGGTTGGAATTTTCTAATTAGTTGAAAATGATACATGCTTTGAAGATGGCTCAATAACAGCTAAATTGCAAAGGAAAACCAGGTGTGAGTCAGGGTCTGAGGCTCTCGGGCTAACCTTCAGGCACAATATCCCAGAGCTGAAATTCCATTCTCATGCCTGGAGAATTTTGACATTTGAGGCTTTTGGTCCCGATTGAATGAAATCAAATTTTAAAATATCTAAATTCTCCATAAAACAAAGTTACCTTTCTCTGCCCAGCTCGAATAAATGCACCAAAGACTGTAAGGCACTCAGAAATGACGGTGATGGAGCCATATAATATCTGAGGTAGGTTAATGAACTACTAAAATAAGTACTCACCAATGCAGGTAAAGGTTGCAGAATCTAGCCATTGAAAAAAACCCAGACATTTTCAACACCCTGCAAGGGGCACACATAGCAGGAGAAACAGTACCCTGGAGGGGTCTTGTGAGCAGGAGAGGTGTTCACTTCAGACCCTGTCAGGGGGCATAGGCAGTGGAAGAGGTGAAACATTCAGTCCTTTCCATATATGGGGACTCAGACAGCTGGATCAGCATCTGTGGAATCTCAGCCCCACGCGGAAGGCAAATAGCAAGAGTTACAGACACAAGGGTCTTTAAAACACTTGGGAATCACAGAATCTTGGAAATCATGTATTGCTGTGACAAATCACCAGTTTATAAATTAAATTGACCTGATTCAACACTGCAACATTCCAGTTTTACATGGTAAAACTGTGTGTGTGTGTGTATGTGTGCGCGCGCGCTTTTTTGTAATCTACAGAGGTCATATTTCAGAACTTTTCCATTTTTAGAGAGATTCCCTATATTAAAAATGAGGAATCCTCCTGGAATGGATAATCTCTCTCAAAATGGAAGAAATGTTTGGAGTATGTTTAGTATATTACATATGTATATACGGAATCTAAAAACCTATATGGTTTAGCATCACCCTCCCGGTAATATTGCATAGTTGTGATATCATTACAACAAACTATATTTCTTTAAGTAGTTAAAATTATGTTTTAGATGTCTTGTAGCATGTTCTAGCATAACAGAAGTGTGTAGGCACTGTAGAATAATAATTACAAAAGTCAAAATGATTTTAAAATAGTCAGTTCTCCATATGTCCCCCCTAGTTTGAAATAGTCATTAACTAAAACAACATATTATTATTCCGTTAAAAATTAGAGTGAACAACAACAAAAAAAAAACCCCCCACATACACAACCAAAAAATAAAAAAAGCCTTGCAGCAGGAGAACTGAAGCTTGCCAAACTC
Source organism: Emydura macquarii macquarii (assembly GCF_026122565.2). Lineage (NCBI taxonomy): Eukaryota > Metazoa > Chordata > Testudines > Chelidae > Emydura > Emydura macquarii. The sequence continues at coordinate 4,757,593 of NW_027131527.1, forward strand.
AGGCCTTGATGGAAAACTATGGGCACTGATTTCCAGAGGTAGGAACCCTGTACTGAACTGTCCTTATTATTTATCCTAGGGAGCCAAGTTCCTGCCATTGATAGAGATGTACATTAGACTGCCTCATTTATGAAATAATTGGGCAATGAGTAGTGTATAAAAACAAAAAAGTCCATAAAATTTAATGTCTCAAAATGACACTATTTATGGCACATAAGATGCGATCTAGTGCTCAACATCCCTTTCTTGTCCTTCTGGACACTGAAAAGTGATTTCCAATGCACTGAAAGTGTCAGAATGTTCTTCACTGACATCATTTTTGTTGGGATATTTTTTGGTCAGGAAAAATTATTCATATAATTGGTTGTTAGTAAGATTAATGTTTGTAAAACTGAGGTTCTGCTTCAGTGCACCTCAACTGATTGAATGGAAAATTAAGACTGTGTCCCAAATCATGTTGAGCTGAAAATATCACTAGCAACTTGTTCAGCATCTGGAACTCAAATGGTTGTTAGTAGATCACACAAAGAATGGGTGTTATTTGCTGATAGTGGCCCTCCAAACTCAGGTGTTGTTTCTGAAGGCTTGGTCAAGAGCTGCCTCAGATCACATTCCATTAGTCCAGCCTAGAGGTGACAGGATAATATGCAAAAGAACTGAAGTCAACTATATCCTGATTGGCCAAATCACTTGTACAGTCAAAATTCTGCTGTGAACCATGATGTAACTGTCCTGAAATCAAATTGCAAGTTGAGAAAGTCTGCAAATTTTATTTCTCTGGCCAATATAAAATTATTATAAATAGAATCTTGCAAAGTATAACGTATGCAAAAGGCCAAAAGAGAACTCTGCCTATAAATGGAAGATGCTGTGTGAACCCTGTGTGATGTTGCTTTCTTCTTATAATTATTACTATTTTTACAGTGCTTTCAGATCATTGGATGGTTTGCATGTACAATTCTTCAGAAGAATTCCGTGAATTTCTCCGGTGCAGTGTATTTGTTTTAAATGTGGCAATAGACCTATAGACTGCCAATATCCAGTTCATTTGAAATAAAATGTTCTCTTTGAAACGTGGATATTATATGTTACCAAATTAGGTTCATTTTACTGTCATCTAGATTGAAGACTTCATAGATACTGAGTTTTGTTGCTAGAAAAAGTGTTAAAAGAAGGAGGAGAGAATGTTTGAAGTCCCGGTAGAGAGACAGTGATGATTGAACCTTTCTTTCAGGACAGGAGAAACATATCTTCATCTACCTTGCCCATGTGATAAAGTTAGAGTCTGGTGTATGTCAGTCAGATACTGTTGAGAATTTCTGTTTACTTGGTGATATCAATTCTTGTGTGTGTTATTAAAACACTAGTGGCTGTTATGAAAAATAGGTATATGTCTACATACCATGCTAAAGTTTGTGAAATACAGTACTTCGGAAGATAGCAGAATGAGTGCACAAAGTGAATGTTTAGTTTCCAGAGGCTTCACAATCCAGAGAAACAGTGAGATACTGGAAAAAGCAGCAATTTCCTGCATGGAAAAGAAGTCTTGGAGCCTATATTAAAAAGAGAAAAATTCAGTTTAAATAGGTCTGGTATGAATTATTAGAGTTTTAAAATCTTTATATTGCAATTTAATTGGCTGAAGTAATGCTAATAGTAGGTACTGTGCAATGTAATGCACTTAAATCCTGAACTGCCACATCCTTTCTCTTCCTGTCTGGTGATACATACAGAGATGCCACTACCATTTCAATACTGATCTACAGGATCACTCTTATTTATTTTGCAATGGTGCCTAGAGGTTTCAGCTCCAGTGTGCTAAGTATTCAACAAATATATAACTAAAAGATGGTGCTGTTGTTCTAGGCTTGCCACTCCACCAGAAAATAACTCTGTTGTAAGGCACAGAGCTGGATGTGCTCACAAGACTGGCCGAGGTGGAACACTGAAAGTCAGGACTGAGCTGATACTTGTAAAATTGTAGGATTAGCAACTGTGGAGCAGAAGTAAAAGATGCATTTTGCAGGCCTGTAACATCAGTAGTTCTGATCCAGGCATCCCACACAATTTTGCCAGTGCATCTGAATCCAGATTAAAATGGTTTAAAATGTTGCAGCCTCACAACAAGATTTGTCAACTGCTTTTTTGCATAAGTTTCTCTGAAATCTAAACATTCCCTGGCATGGAAGCACAAGGCCCCACACCCCCAAAAAGAAGAAGAATGGAAATTTCCCCAAGGCTTTTCATGCCATTGTTTACAGTATCTTGCTTGCTTTGAAGTCCCTCAGTGATTTAGGTGAGCTAGTGTGACAGTGTCATGGCCTGTTTGGCTCTGTGGAATCCATGTTGGAATCCTGTATTTTCAGTTAATCAGCTGAGCATGACACAGGGCGGATGTAATGCAGGGGAATAGTAGGAAATTTCATTCAAAATACATTTTTGCAAAGGAAATATGTAGTAATTCCATTGCAACTATTTCTAATTCAAACCAGTGCAACTGAGGACACAGTTTGGACCAATACAGGTAGTTTTGCATAGTCCTTTTGATATTTTCACCCTGGGTGATGCTGGAGTACAGACTGACAGGCATCTTAAAATGTACTGAATTCTATAGTTATGTGTTCTGAGCTGTGATTTTAAAACTAAAACTAAAAGAAGACAAAACTTTGAAAGGAAGTGCTGAGCATTGAATCAATAAGCAGCAGTTAGGAAGTTTTCTCGTACGAAACTGGCACTTATTTAACAGATTTCTACTTTCAAGGTCTCACTTGCTAAGATGGCATTTCAGGGGCTAGCTTTATTTTGGTGTAGATAAACTTTCATGTATTTGTTCTTTAGCAGACATATTTGGGAAGTGCTAGGTTGTCTGAACTCTGAAGATGCAGTGATTCTATTGCACATTGATCTGGCCTGGATGTAGGCTACATCTCTGGGCTCCCTCCTTCAGTGTTTCACTTTAAATGTCTGCTTGCAGTGCAATGTTGCTCATGCTGTGATCACTTTGTTAGGCAGGCTTCTGCAGTACCCTTTGTAATTAGCTCTCTGATCTCTACTCCCCTTCTTTCACTGACTACCATTGTATGTTTTAGAGGAATCCTCTTTTCTCTTCAGCCGGTGTCGTTCTATTGACTTCAGTGTCGTTACTTATGATTTTCACCAGTGTAAGTAAAATCCAAATCAGGCCTTTTTTTAGGTAGCAAGAGTGCATTTCTGATGTATTTCATGGTATAGACCTCTAAACTGTGCCTGATGTACAGGATGCATCACACTTTGTAGATCCGGATTTGCTTACCTTCCCGCATCCACATGTTCTCTCCTAGTTAGTTACTGTAAATTACTAGCCTCAAATAGCTGAATATTAAAGCTGAAGTTGTAGAAAACATTATACACACAAAAGAAATAAATTGCTCATATTATCTCAATCTCCCTTCTGAAGTGCTTTGGAGATGTGTTTTTCCTATGGATCTCTATCATACTTTTTAAAAGACGTGGGTAAACATGGTCCTCAACAGACTGAGAGCGCTGCATACACAAGGTATAAAAAATATTTTTTTATTTTCTATATTTTACACTGATAAAATGATTAAGATGATCAAAATATGGTTTTTGAGATATCCTGATTGCCGAGCAGAATACAGAATTGTAAGAAAGGAATCCTGGGTAGTAATGATTGGTAAGCGGATACCTGAAAACAGTACACTGTGTTATTTTATTTAGGTAGTTAAAAATTAGATCTACTACTGTCTTTCTAAACCGAGGCACGTACATTAACATACTCTTGAGGAAAAGTCACTTGCCAGCAGTTTACAAGTGATGTACCTCTGTATTCCAGACCTGTCTCTTTCTGTACAAGCTAATATTTCAGCTGTTTGACATCTCCTTGTGGATGGCTAGCCATCAGGTCATATTCAAATGACTAAAATGGAACTCCTACTCCCCTCTCCCTGCCTCCTCCAACCCTTAACAGCTACCTCCTTTTCAATCACTGGGGACAACACCATGCTGCTGCCTGCCACTCTATCCCATAACTGACCCATCATCTTTGATTTGGACCTCCCTCTAGGTTCTCACATCCAGGCTACACCTAAATCTTGCCAATTCTTTCCACATAAATTCTCTAAACTACAGACTTTCCTATTATCCACACATCTAAATCTCATCCAGGCTCTCATCACATGACTTGATTACTGTAGCATCTTTCTCTCTGGCTTTTGACGAATGCAATCTTGCCCCTCTTATACCCACTCAGAGCTTTGCTGCAAAGATCATTTATCTAGCCAATCACTTTGACCATGTCACCCCTTTCTTTGAATCCCTCCATTGGCGGTCCCCCTTCTATATTGTTACAAACATAAGATATTCACTTTCAAGGCCCTTCACAGTCAGTCCCCATTCTAACTATAATCTTTGATTCACTGTTGAGCTGTCAATGCTTGCCTCTGATCAGCTAATATTCAAACAAACATCTTTGTGCTTTCTCCCATGCTGCCCCACACACTTGAGAGGCACTTCCTGAAAATATCCAGAAAGCTACCTTATTATTCACCTTCAAATCCATCCTCAAAACTTTTATGATGCATACATAAAACTTGACAATGGTTAGGCTGCTAGTGTGCAGAGACCATCGACTATCATGCTGACCAATCCTGTTTACTTGTACTCCTTCTTCTGTCTGTGTCCATCTGTTCCCTCTTGTTTTATAGTTGGATTGTAAGCCCCTTGGAGCAGGAACAGTCTTTTTAGTCTGTTTTTGTACGGTGCCTAGCACAATGGAGTTCTGGTTCATGATTAGGTGATAATACAAATAATAAAGACCATAATTTTCTCTTATACTTAGAATGAGAAATCAGTATATCACCTAGCAAATGTTGACTTTTTGATGGCCACTGCTGTATGATGTCCTCAAAAATGTTGGTTTTTTTAGATGAAATGCTTTCTCACTGCTCTGTTGCTTCTTGCCTGCTAATTCACATGAAGACCTTGAGGTGTCTGCACATATTTATTTTCTTTTTCTTTGCGGAAAAAATTATGCAGTCTTGGAAGTGAATTATGATTTAACTTTTTAATTTTTTGTTGGAATAAAGATGGGTCAAAGATAAATCAATGCTTTTACAACAAAGAAAAATAAAAATGTAACTCTAATGTTGTGTTGTACTTACAGGCATTTTGAAGCTTGAAGGATATTATCCTATATTTGCAGTATATATGGTAGAATTCCAAATGGTATTATCCACAGCTGAGACCTATCCAGCTGCCAATATTATTTACTTTGTCTGAAAGAACACATGATGGAGATTGTTAGCAGGGACGTGCTGAGCTATTTGAAAATGTTCTTATTGAACTACTTCTTTTGACTATTATAATTGCTATCCATATGCTATATTAAGAGCAGCACTAACATCCAGGTAACTAGGTAGCATGTTCCCCAATGTGCAAAATAAAATCACGCAGGCTACATCAAGAATATAGCTGGATATCAACTATCTAAAATTTTGAGGATGGCTCTATTGACTGACGCCTCCAGAAAGGCATGAGATACAATTCTACTAAATCATTCTAATGAAATGAAAGAAAAATACAAAGCTTTTTATTTCCTGCACCAACACTGAGTGACTGTACACAGTGAATTTTGCACGTTCTCTTTGAAAACAAAACAGACAACAAGGTGTAAAGTTGTACTCATCTCAGCTGTGTTATTGTACAGGTGGCCAGAAATCAAGTATCTTCAGCCACCTTCGAAGCAGGGATATGCATGTAATATAATTGTACTCTGTGGAGTTATTATTTTTATAAAATGTTTTCTGTTACACATCTATATTAATTGGCTAATGTATTCCAATCCTGTGCAGTAATATTCGATTCATGGGCTGTCTGCAGCCATCTCATCTAGACATTTGTTTTTCCCCTCTTAATGCACACCTTATAACAGAGGATTCTTTATATGTTTTGTGTAATCTGTTGAATTTAAATAATGAATTAAATATGGATGAGCAAGATAAAAATACACTGAATTATTGATATTTATTTAAACCCTCCTTACATCTTTTATGGCAACTGTTGATGTTTAGTGATTAATTATTTTGGGTGCCTCCATTTTTACAGGTCCCACTCGAGACACCTTAAAGGGAGCTGATTTTCACAGGGCAGGTGCTGATCACTTTGTGAAAATCAGCTCCCTTTTAAGGTGTCCCAAGTTGAGCACCTAAAACTGAGACACCTAAAATCATTAATCACTATTGACACTGTCCATAAGAATAATTACAAGTCATTTTTATGATTAATTTTTTATTGATTTTTTCATAAAGAAATAGAGAATGAAAAGTATCAAAAGTACCAAAAATGATTTACAGCTTGTGTATGTTTTCAAATACCATATGCTTCATGGGATCTCCACTGGAATTATACAATTGTGTAATTTTACCACTTGTTGGCAAGACTAGACAATACAAAATCAGACAAAACTACATAGACCTGTTAGGGCAGAGGTAAAAATAATAAAAAAAAGAGAAGACATGTCTGACTAGGTAGAGGAAGGAAGGGGAGGGTAGTGGATGGAGGTGGGAGAAAGAGGATGTGTTAGGGGGTATGAAGGTTGTGACATATTGGGGATCACCCAAACTGATAAAGCGTTCTGCCATGGCCTGCCCTGTAACTTCAGGTCACCTTGGGGCTGTGAGGCTAAGGTTCAAATCTCTGATGCCAGCCCATAAGCATAATCTCTTCCCTAGTTTTTACCAGACTTGCAGAGTGAAACCAACAGCCCTTCCAGTCCTGAGCCACCTTCAGCCCCCAACTATCAGTTTGCTCTGGCACACACATGCAATACAGTTTGCAAACCAGAGATGAGCATGGGGTAAAAATGAACAAAAAGTATATTTAATAGAGAAACCCCAGATTCAAAGATGAAGTAGTAAGGGAGAGCAAACATAAACAAGTTACACATTAAATAAACATAAAGATGCAACCTCAGGCTTTACACTTCCATATTAGATAAAATCCCTTTTCTATTCCAAGTGTATGGATTGCCTTTGAACCGTTTCCTGGAGTACCCCCTTGCTATATGAGGGATTTAGCATTTCACAAATCCCTTTATCTTGTCCCTCAGTTTTTGGATGAAAACTGCAGATTCAAGTTTACTTTTTAAAAGGCTTTTTCCTTTTCCTTTCTCCTGGCATGGTGACTCATGGTTATGCAGAAGGGGGAAATTCCCTCTTAACTGGGTAGCCCTGATTTCTTACTGTCTTCTGATTAACTCTAATAGTCCATCAGTGTTTTTTCCTGGCCTGGACAATGGATGATTTCTTGGAGCTGGTTTTGCATAAACATCTGGCATCCCACTTGACTGCTTCACCACTGTGCTGTGAAGTATAGCTGAAGTTGCCCCATCGTTTATGAGAACAGTTGTCTATATACACAAATACATAAATTCATAACCACAGTCTGTATTCATAGATCACAATGACTATTAAGTTCAGTGCACCACAAGCTTTAAAAAAAGAACTTACTTGATATATTTTCTGTGTAATCAGTTGACCCAACTGTCTATTTTGGGGATTTAAGCTCCTTGGGGTGTTTGGATCTTGATTGTCATAGAGGTCTGGCATTTTTTGAGCCATTTCAACATTTTTATCCAAATGTATCTAGCAATGGGGTCCAAATGTCTTCAAATTCATATAATTGTTTTCTATGGCAATAAGCTAATCATTTTTGTAAATCTTGGTTTGCATCTAGGGATAACTCATTTTCCCCTATCTGTTAGCTTATTCCATTATTCAGATTTCCTGTAGACCAACTTCTTCTTAGTTCTTCATTTATTGCTCTTATTACCCCTTCTCCCAACTGATAAATCCTCCTCAATACACCTCTCAACAGAGGTGATCCATGGGGAGGGCATGCTGGGTTATGTGCCCCCCGAATCCCCTCTGAGTTGCTGTTTGGCTTGTACTGAGCATGCTCAGTAACATCTGCTGAAGCGGCTGCCCTCATTCTGTCCTGACCCCTCCCCCACAATTGGCAGGTATGGGTCATCTCTGCCTCTCAGCTGCTGGTTGCCTTTCCCACCCACACACCCAAATCACACTTGAACTAGACACTCCTTCCAAATGCCGGTGCCAACTTACTCCACATCATTCTTTCATGTCACAGCATTTTTCATTTTGCTCACAGTATCAAAAAGTTCCTTCAGAATTAGAATGCATTCTTTCCAAAAAGGACCAATAAAATCCTTGTGTTGCAATATCCATAGCACAAAAGGACAACTTAGTAGTTCAAATGATTTATTAACTTAATTTCTTTAAAATTCACTGTTTAGTTCTGTACATTTTATATTAATTTAAATGAGCAATATCTGATGCCTCCTTTACCGTTCTTCATCTGGGGAAATTAACATCAGTCTTTTTCTCTTCAGTCTATTTAATTTTATATGTTTATATCTGAGGCCATGGTAAATAGAATCTGAGTTTGTGCCCCAACATTGCTCAGCTGTTTTAGCATTATCTTGATGTTTATTTGCCAGAGGCAGAGGCCATTACTGGATTTTAGCAAAACCCTCTGACTTACTTAATATGCAGTTATAGTTCTATAGACTATGATCTGAACAGATATCACAAGATGCTGTGAGCAGAGTCAGGACTGGTTAGCACTTGAGTGGCAGAGACACCATCTACATGTGTCTCAGGAAGTGGTGCTGGCAGTCAATCAACAGATAGTAGCACATTCCTGTTTGTTAGTGCTGAACCAATGCCTCCACATGGAGTTAGGGAGCATTATGCTGCTGGAGATGCCAGGAAACATAGTCAGCTGCTGCTGCAAACTGGCATAACTCCATGGGAGTCAATGGAGTTACTCTGCTTCACACCAGCCAAGAATCTGGCTTCGTCTTTTCAGTGAGATGTAAAGTTGAGGTCTTGGCCTTTTGTGATTTTTAAAGAGCTCACATGGGAACTCTTTTGGGTTTGGTTCATTTAAGTTATGTGACCTGAACTCTCAGATTTGTAAGGATTTGCCTTCTGACAGAATCTTAATAATTCTCATGGCAACTTGAACCTCCGAACCATTCCACCCACACATGACCTCCCCGTATACCTTTATTCTCTTTGGGTGGCAGTTCCTTCCATCACTATCCCAGGATCTGAGTGTCTCCTGAGCAGCTCCCCTACAATCTTTACTAGTTACTAGTGCTTTCCTGGTCTCTGATCTGAGACGCTAATACTGGAGTGGCACAGCTTGCTGGCTCTCACTGTCTTGTGATTGTTCCTGGCCAACGGGAAACTATGCTCCACAATAGGACCTGGAGTGGTCGTTCCTGACAGTAACCGAAGAGTTTGGGGAGTTACTCAGTTCACCTCTTCCAAAGGACAGTGCCAGGTCAGTCCTAGAGGGACTACCTCTTCCCCGCCCACTCTTCTCTGAAAATGGCCAATGGTATGTGGAAGAGTGGGTGGCTGTAAGTTTTGGGAGGGTGGAAAGGGAAGCAACTTGGCTGTGTGAACACCATCAGCCTAGTTCCATTGAACTTTGATGAATTTGGGCTGATGTTTCAATTTGGGGTAGAGGCCCAATCCCACTCTGATTTCAGGGATTTACATGACATTTCACACAGATCTTATTCCATTATAGTCTTTTTACACTTTCAAGAATGTTTGCTCCAATTTCTGGGCCGCATTAATCACTTGTGTAAATATGTGATTTAAAGTGAAGTGAATTTGGTCCATTGTGCTTAGCTAATTTTTCCCTACGATTTCAATCTCAGCGATATTGTTTCTCACTTTGGGCCAGATTTTCAGAAGTGCCAGGCACCCTCAGTTCCTGAGGAGGTAAATGGGAAGATGCTGGGAGTCCGCAGCTCTGAACCCTGTACCATTTGTATCCTAGGCAGTTGTATACTGCAAACTATTGTGTAGTGTGTCTTCAATTGCTGAGCATTGTTAAACATCTGTTACATTTTACCCCAGAGGTGATTGCATTTCAGTGGTGGTGGAAAAGATGCCTAGATACATGTGTAAAGCAAGTTGGAATCCTGTAGGATGAAAATCACTTTCCAAACTTATTTATGATTAATGATTATCATCTCTAATGAAATTCCAAATTGCATGTGAAAAAGGAGGCAAAAATGTTCAGAAACAATGTTGTAAATGTTTACTGATTAAAATAGCAGACCTCTACCTGAATTCAGTTTTAAACAACCCTGAAACGTAGAGATTTTATTCCGTTATGCCCTCAGGAGCTTATTCTCTTTCCACTTATGATCCAGGGAATGTATGCTTGAACAGCAACGCATTTCTGCAGTGAACAGCACAGCAGACATTATATTTGAATCGATTGTTTAAAAAGCTTTTCACCAATATGAAATAGAATGGCCCAATGTGTTTGAAACAAGATACTAACTTTTAGCTGAAACAAGAACTGTAATAGATGAGAAATATGTTCTTAGGAAATGCAATGAAAAGTAGTAGGTTGCAGATGAAAAGGGTCAAAATTGCTAAATAAAGGCTATTCTTTCAACATGCAAGTGTAGTTATTCATGCTATTAGAAGCTGCCTGGTTAAAATGAAAGGGTGTGTTCTCTCATCATTGTTCTCCCATCACTCATTAGTTTAATAACGATGAAGCATATCATAAGGTCTGTTTTACTACTGATACATGCAGAGAATTTCTATTAATGTTAATAGCAGATAAAGGCATACCATCAGCAGCCTAGATATACTTTTTATTGTGTGTTCCAGAGCATATTATGACCAATGGCAGTGCCACATCAAAATATGGTCTGATATGATGACATAAATTAAGCAATGTCGGTACCTATGTGGCAGGCTACTGAGGAAAACATTTGGATAGTGGTATTGCCAATACAGTGGTCTGAGTTAGAAGACAAAGAACAGCTTTTTGACTTAGAGAGCAATTGTATGTGTTTTGAAGATTTTTGGACCCCGTTTCTCTCTCTCTCTCTCTCTCTCTCTCCAACTCTCTCTCTCTCTCTCTCTAATATAACGGCTCAAAGAATGCGAGACCTGCATTCAACATAACCCCTACCTCATTTTTTCTCTCTTCTTCCCTGGTCTCATCCTTCTCTCCTCTCCCTATTCATGTATGTCTTCTACTATTTTATTACTGTTACCTACCCCATAACATGTTATGTCCATATAGTATTGTCTGATTTAGTATTGTCTGGTCTTGTGGCTTTGATAAGCCATGAAATCAAAGCCCCAGCAAATTGCAATTACTATTTTGGTGTCTGTACACTTCTACTTTCCAGATGGGGCAGAAAATTTAAGTGCCAAAATACCTTAAGAACCAGGCTGTTGTCATGATATTTCTAGCCCAGTCAGAAGCAGGAAGCATTAGAAGTGTTGGCAGGAGAGGCTGTTCATATTGAATCTCTAGCCCAGTTTTGAAGGACGTCTGGACAGTTCTGCTAGTCTTTAGATAAGTTTCCAAACTGGACTACTCTTTTTTTTTTTTTTCACTTGTCACTAAATAAAATCGGGGAGGTGGGGGGGAATAAATCTAGAGAATCCATAACCAAATCCACAGATCCAAATCCTTTTTTGAGGGGCAGGAGGAATTAGTCAGAATTTGATACTATGCAAATTTTATCAGTGAGGATAATTGACTTGGAGTTAAATTGGAACACTATATTTAGGGGTGTGGTCTATTATCTATTAATTACTTTCCACATCTTTAAGTCAAGACTGGATGTATTTCTAAAAGACATGCTACAGTTCAAATAGAAGTTACGAGCTTGATACAGAAATTGCTGGGTGAAGTTCTTGAGGCAATGTTATGCAGGCGGTCATACCAGATGTTCATCATGATCTTTTTTGGCCTTAAGATGTATTAATCTGAATCAGGAACTGAATTTCATAGTTGTCCTCTAACTCTGTAATGTGGGCAGAACCAGAAGCCTGGAATCAAATGCCATACAACTTTGGCTTGATTGGGATTTAGATTTTAAATTTGAGATTTAGACCCATCAGAGGATATAGAAAATAAATGTATATTTGTTTTTCATGGAGACATTTGATTCCATTGGACCCCTGCCTGCCAGGCAAGTATCCAGTCAGCTCACCAGCCTAGCACCTTCCCAGCTCATCTGGTGTGCTGGTGTGGAGCCCAGGGTTTCAGTCTTCCAGCTTTCACCAAGCTGGGCTCCCAGGGGTGCAAGGGTCTCCTGAGTGCTTTCAAGGTCTGTGGCTCCAGGCCAGTCCACCTGGCCAGCTGCCCTGGAACTGACTCCATTTCTTCCAGGGAGAATTTTGAAATTATAAGTTTTCATTCTGATTCAGAACAAAACTAAATTTTGAAATATAGGACTTCTGCGTGAAACAGAACTACTTTTCTCCACCCAGCCCTAATGGTCATTGTTCATAATCAGCATTTTGATTAAACAGCCCATTGGTTAAAAATAACCCAATCACTGGTTTAATAATTACTGCAATGTCTCTTTGACAGACAGGTCTAATATTAAAGTTTCTTTTTTCATTTGAGATGTAATAGGATGTTTGTGTTGTGTCTGTTATAAGAGATTAGGAGGCATTATTGACTGTCCATCCACAAGAAAACTGATAGGAGGAAATGCCCCTGAGGGGAAGAGAGACCCTTTTAGACCAAATGATTAACCCTGTCATATTTCTGCTGGTATTGTGGATAACACTGTCACATGCATTTGAAGCCTTTCTATATTAACATGTTTTAATTAAGTCAGAAAGGGAGAGAGGAATGTGGGGAAAAGGGAGGGTGAAACAAAGAACCTGTTTCTTTGTTTGTTTTTTTTAATTTACCCGTGAGCTTGCAGTACATTTTGAGCAATTTACAGAGCTGCAAACAGCCAATAAATAGTTCATATACGACCATTTTTATAAAAAGTCTCCTTTTACTCTGTATGTATGTCTTTCTTCTATTATTGAGTTGTTTACTGATAGTTGCGTATCTCCTGAGCCTTCATATTTGTACAGGGAAGCCCTCTGACTTTATTTCACCGAACAACTTCATTGTATGTGCAGATTCCCTATAAATGGAATTATTATTTGCCCACTTCAGTGCATTAAAACAATTTATGGCTTTCACTGTGCTTCACAAAAGGCAAAGGGCCTGATTCACTACTCACTTATATTGATGATAAACCAAGTGGGACCCCAATGAAGTCAGTAAAAAGAGTTAGGTTGGTGTAAATGAGCACAGAATCTCTCTGAAAGGGTATTACTCTCACTGAGAACATTGTAAGATGATTTTATTGTGGATAAATTGTGTGTGTGAACTGCCAGAAGTTCATAGTGTAGAAGAACTGTAATTTAAAACAAAGCATAATGCAGTTTCTATTACTAAAGTTGTTACTGGTAGTGAAGAATAAAGATTGCTAGTAGAACAGAGGACCAGGTTTTCAATTGATGCAGGGGCAATGAAGTTAATGCATCAATTTACACCAGCTGAGAATCATGCCTGGAATTTTTTTCCAATAGTAGAAGTAATACAGAAAGGACTTTTGAGTGGTGTTCCTTTCTGCACAAGTGCCCCAATTCAACAAAGCACATGCCTAAAGTTAAGCGTGTATTTAAATACTTTGAATTGGGGCCTATGAGAGGAGCAGTCTTGGAAAATTGCTCTTCTCGTGTTTGTTTAGTCCTCTGAGCTTTAAGTATCATCTTTACGATCTTTAATAGATAAGTGCTTTTAGTTGGGATCCTCAAGCCCACTTAAAACCCCACATTCTCTTGAATTTAATATCTCATACAATTATTGTGAATTTAAAAACTACTCTGAAAGAAATAAAAACTGAAGAAAAAATGTGATGGCAAAAGCAGGAATACTAAAAGAGAGCATATGTACATTGGAGTTTTACAAAAAAATGCTTTCAGATCTCCCTTAGCCACACACACAATCACATTGAGCAGAGTACCCATTTGATCCAAAGCTTGCTGAATTCAGTGGAAAGACTCCCATTGGTTTTAATGGGCTTTGAATTAGGTACTCTACACTGGCTGGAATTTTTTTAATGAAAAAAACCAAAACAAAATAAAAACAAACACCCTCCTTAACAAGCTGGCCTTTAGTCAAACACAGAAATTTTAAAAACATATTTCCATTTGATTTTTGCAAAATATTTTGCTAGAAAATTCAAATGAAAAAAACTCTGGAGAAAGTTCTGAACATGAAAGCAAGAAAATTTAAATCATAACAGAGTGGAAAATGCTTTCCAATGTGCAGAAATTTCCTATTTCCCCATTCTTACCCGTGCCCCCTCCTTCCATTTTTGGATCAATTCTAGTTCCACCTAACAGTAGAATTCATACTCCTCTGATAATTACCAAGAATCTCTTGCCTATGATACAAAAAGAGGAATTCTCCATAGTGTAACGGCTCTGATTATTATGACATGCTGTCAAGGGAGTATGTCTTTGATAAGCAATTGTTTACAAATCATCCATTTTGTTCCCACTAGGAAAGGCATCGGTTCAGCAGAATGACCTCACTGCACATTAAGTGGAGGGGATCTTTTGCCGGGCTGGTTGGAGAAGGTGTGTTGCTTCTTTCAGGGTGGCTAGAGAGCCAGAGAGTTACCTGCCACTTGTACACAGCTCCATATGGGGATGTTGCCCCATCCTCCCCTCCCCCAAATGACTGGAGGAGAAAGGCACTATTTATGCCCAGGCCTGTGCAGTAAAAACCCTTTTTTCCCCTGGCTCAAGCTGAGTAGCGCACCAAGTTTTTGTTATGTGGGAATGTGGGAATTATGCTAATTGCTCCTTTCTCGGGGGCCTGCGAAGGAATTTTTCCCTCACCACCAGATTGGTCAAGGCAAGGTGGGGCTTTTATACCTTCCCCACAGCAGGTTGGGGGCTTAGTGAGGGACAAAGAATGAAAGGGGAGGTAGGCTATGATGTCGCAGCTCATTACATGAGCTTAGGGTTGATGTTCCATGCAGGAACTCCATAGGGAATGGATACGGTGATGAGAGACGATGGATTGGGAAAGGATTTAAAGGAGGCACTCTTTAAAGGAGTGGAGAGAGGGGGTGAGTTTAGGGCTCCAATGACTGGTACAGCAGGGAGTCAACCCTCCCTCCTTTATAGTCTCCCCCCCAACTCTGATTCAAGGTGTGGTGTGAGATCTCCGCAGTGGATTGGCTGGGGACCAGGATGGGTAAGGGAGATGACTTGCAGCAGCCTGTCCACCCTGCCCCATGGTAGATGTAAATTATTATGATAATACCTGTACTGTATAATTTTATCTGTCGGGTACTCCCAGACATTTAGGAATAAAGTTGTGGCCTAATTAATCCACATCCAGTGTTTCCTGTCCTCCTTCCAGCACAGCTGGACAATTACAATAGTGGCAGCAAGCTCATAGTAGTTGAAAGTTCTTGTTAACACTGCTCCCATCTCTCTAAACATCACTTTAGGAAGTGAGTCCATTTCCCTTGTGATTAAACAGGGAGCGAAATACATGTTGGTGTCATGGGCCAGGTGTCTACTAGCAGTAATGTAGTGGCCAACTTCAAACTGCAGACCAACCTCAAATATTTGAGATATGCCAGATCATTTGCTTGCAGCCAATACAAGAGCTTCTTGACAAATGTCGCAACAGAGTTCAATGTTCAAAGAGCAGCAGTTCATATAATAATCAGGGTTAATTCTGACATTCTACCACTGTCTGAAACAAGGGAGAAGATTCCTATTTTGCAGTACATTTTCCAGGAGAATAATTTAGTTCATGCTCAGCTACTGAAGAAATGTGACATTCTGGAGCCATTCAGAACAACATGATGTGTCTTCCAAAGAAAGATGCTGCTTATGTCTCCGAGCTCTTTGGAAGACATAGTACCAAGTGATCCAGATATTCAGTGATGCAAGATGAACTCCCACACTGAAAAGCTGTTAGACGCTTATACAGAGCTTGGATCATATTGTAATACCAGGAGTAGCTTGAAAAATAGTAGAGCTAAGTGACTGTCAGCCAAGTACCAGCCAGCTATAGGCCAAATATCTCTGTCATCAACTATATTAATCCATCAAATGATCTTTGGCATCCAGCTTCAAATTCTGGGACTTTCACAGCTTTGACCTGTGACATAACCCAATGGTCTATCAGGTGTGCTTTCTTTCCAGCTTCTTTGAAGAAAAATTGAGTCTTTCTCTTGTTTTTCTTTTGATGCTCTTGCTGGTTCAAATATAGATTAGTAACATGAAGTTTTAACATGGATGAACATCAGTGCAACTGAACTTTCCCAACCAGCCCTCTTTTCATATCACAATTGCTTAAATTACGGAGGTCGGTCAAAGACCCCCATCATCACAGAGAACCACGTAACTCAGAAACACACCATTCCAGAAACACCGGACTAGAGAACTTAATCTCTATAAAGCAATCAGGCAGACTAAATGACTGTTTGCTAAACCAATGTAATTATGTTACTTAGACTTTAATGACATGCTTAGCAATCATGTGAAATGTTTGTTGGACTAAGTTCCTATTAAAGTAGTCAGTAAATTGGCCATCTGTAATATGTTTTATTGTATTTATTGGTTTGTGTTGAATGTATATAGAAGATATGTAATCTAAAGGGGAAAATAATTCCATTTAGAATACAGACGATCCCTTGCAAAAGCTAGTGAGCTAATGATGCAAACAACTCCAAGCTCGAGTGTGTTCAACTACAGATCCATGTTTCTTCAGTTTCAGTCCCTTTCTAATTTATAATAGAGGTTGTACCAGTACTTTGCACTAGAGGCTACTAGTGGAGCTGGTCAAAATTTTTATGCACAAAAAATTTGTTTAGTCTTAAAAGGCAAACAAAACATTGCAAAAAATTGATGACATTGAAATGTGCTGCTTTTCTCAAATTTCTCAGTGAAATTTTTTTATTATAGTTTATTATATTATTGAAATTCTTCTCAATCATTTATTTTTTGTCTTGTTCTATAGGAAAATATATTTTGCTGATAAACAAAACATTTTTAAATGATTTCAATACAAAATGTGATAACATTTCAGTAGAAGGACATGCAAAAATATCATGATTTTTTTTACTTAAAACAGAACAAGTCCATTTTGAATCCTGTAAAGTGGAAACAACCTCAAATTTTGAAATGCTTTGCAAAATTATTTTCCTGTTTTTTTCTACGAACTCTAGTTACTGATACATAGAAGAAAGTACAATTATAGCATTACTTTGCCACAGAGAGAAAAGACCATAGAGTAGGCCACTTATAGAGATTTCTTCCCTTCTGAACTCAGATGCCTTGATGTACTATAATAATTTTGAATATATCGACTTGATCCAAAGTACAGTGTAGTCAGTAGGTTCTAAATTACCTTATGAGAACAATCTGAAATAACTGTTTCTTTGTTTATTTATCTTGTGTGTGACTATAAATGTATTTAAGCATGGGTTGCTCAAAAGATAATAGTTTCTGATCTTTTTTACCTTTTATAATAGCAAAAGTAGTAACTAAAGTTCAGGAATAAATTAAAGAGCTGAGATTCTGTGGCCTGTGATGTACAGGAGGTCAGATTAGATGATCATGATGGTCTCTTCTGGCCTTAGAGTCTATGAAATATTTCCAGCTTTGACTATATCAAGAGCTGGAAGCTGTGACTGAATAGGTGTAAAATGCTAATCTAGTGTAGTGCTTTTACATTTGAACAACAGACGCTTGAGGGAAGAGCATTCTCAATGGAAATCAATTCCCAAGCAGAGTCCAACTCTGTTAATTTTCAGGGCACAGTATAAGGATTTTCAGGGCACATTATAACTATTTTATCAGGGTTTTGCAGGGAGCAGCAGATTATGGGATATACTATAGACTTTTCCATGGGACAAGAGGTCTAAGGCTCTGTCTACATTAAGGAAATTTGTACCAATGTGACTACGTTAATACAGTGCAAAACCCTAATGAAGACATACTGTATTATAGAAAAACAAGGTTTAGATAAGTGCAGCTTTGGTAAATTACTAGACTGAGCTGTATCCATGTAAACCCTGCTTTTGGCTGGCGCAGGATGTCTACATTAGGGGTTTGCACCATTGTAACTACATTGAAATAGTTACACCAGTGCAAGCTTCTTTAATATAGACAGGGCTCTTATGTTGTTTGTTTATACACACACATATGTACACACTCCCAAGATGTATGTTAATTTTGGTATTACACTAATAAATAGAAACAAAAAAATCAAATGCTGGTATCTGATTAAAGCTTCCATTGTCCTATCCAAGCATGGTTTCTTTGCAAAATTTGACATTGATCTTTTGATGGCTATTTTTGCTCTGATTTTTCCAAAGTCTTAGTGATGGAGAACCATGGCAAGGCTCTTTCCTGTGCATTTCAATGATCTTGAACATATGTAATTTCTGTTGGACCTGCTGGCATTTCCCTCCTGTGGAATATAAACTTCCCAGAATGAGGCTTTACTCAGTTCTCAGACTGGCCCTATGCTCCCCTAGTGACCATGCCAACTTCACGGGGTGCATAACTAAGCTCTGCATCCCCCATCACAGAGGGGCTTGAAGGCAGTTTGTGGCACTGTGACCACTGCAGGTGGCCTGCAGACCTTGGTTTTGCTGGTGACAATTAGGCCCTGAATTTGACCCGTGGTGCTTGTTTACTCAAAATGCATTAAACTTGATTGTAATCCAACCTCTCTGAAAGAGTAACTAGTGCCAGTGGAGTTACACTGACGTTAAACTGGTATGAGAAGAGAATCAGGCCCATTGGTTTTGTAATGTGTTTTCTGGTGAAGGACTTAATTTGTGCAGTATCATGCCAAAAAACTAACATTCCAGTTCTTACTTAATTGAGTAGCTCTGGTGACTTAATTTATATGAGACTACTGACTTGAATGATGGCTGCATGATTAGACTCTTTGTCTAATGAATACTGGCATAGCAAAGTGTCAACAGTTGATTGAATCAATATCAAAATAGCACTAAAGACTGCATGGCTTATAAGAGACATTTTTGGCCTAATTCTCTACTGCCTCGCATATTGTCTCATCATTTACACCTGACAAAGTGAGTACTAAGTGAAAGTAAAGGTCTGAGTGGAGAGGAGAATTTGGATTCAGTAGTATTTTATGTCCATTATGCACAAGCATAAATGATTACATAAGGTAGAGGGCCATGGAGAACCAGACCCACAGTATTTTTTTCCAAAGGATTTTGTATTCTTAAGGAGTAATCTGAAGATTTTTGTTGTTTAAATTTTACTAGTCCCTGGTAGAATTCTCCAGCAAGCTTATGAGATATTTATATTTCCATATTTATGTATTGTTTAATCTTTAAGGGCTAAAGTTCTGATGCAGCAAGGTATTAAATATGACCTAACTTTAGATTCAATGGAACTATTCATGTGCTTAAAGTTATGCATATATTTAAGTACTTTGTGGAACTGGGGCCTAAATTCTACCTCTTGATATGCATATGATCGCTGTTGACGTTAGTGGGAACCCCACGTATGCATCCGAGAGCAAAAGGTCGCACACAATGTCTAAATCCGGTCTCAAAAAGATCTTTGAGGAGGGTTTTGTGAGTGTTCCTATGCAATGCTGTAATTAGCTCCCAAGCTACTTTGATCACGTATAGGCACCTTTTGAAATGAAAAGATAATACTATTTATGTATGAACAGGAGAGAATCACTTCACTTGTCTGCCAAAACTCTGATTAAATTCAAATGTCAGTGCTAATGTTATAGTTAAAAAGCATGTTATACATATTCAAAACTGTCTACATACTGCAAGGTCTAAGAAAGACAGGGAAAGATGTAAAATTAACAGAAGTAGCATAAGAATAATGCATCTGCTTCTCTTTTGCTTGTATATCTATGTAAAAATAAGCTCAGATTGTGTATTATAAATCATAAGTATGCTGGAAGACATTAATGTATGATATTTTATCATTAGAAGTTGAGCTTCATCAAAGAAGGAGAAATGTTTGTGTTAAAAATATAGACTGAGTTCCTTCAAAATAATTTGAGGTAAGTTACGTTATGTGAACTGGAGGATGAGAGGATCTTTATTAGACGATTCACTGAAGGCATCATCAGTAATACTTTGCTGTGACATCTTGGGGCAGCTTTGAAAAGGTAAATAAATGTTCTTTTCCCCCTATATAGTACGTTATAAACATACCCATCAGCCTGTCAGGCTCAGTAGCTGATGCTTCTGGTGTATGCAAGCAAGGAAAATAGGATTTGAATGCCTGTATTTAAGGTGTTACAGGACTCTCATTTTGCCTCCCTGTATTGGCCACCTCTTCCCACACCATGGTCTTCACACTCCTTTCATAGTTCATGCTCTCACCCCTCTCCAATGCCTCTCTGCGGCTTGTCCTTCTTTCCCCACCCTGCCAATACACACACATTGCCTTGCCTTCCCAAACCTGTGGCCCTTCTTTGTCTCTCACACATTCATGCATACATACAGTCTCATTCTCTCTCTCACCACCAATCTATTTTAGGGGTTTATATTACTGTCCATCACCATAATAACTATGTGTCTTCCATGCAAAATCATTAGTAATAGCAAAGTCCCTAGTGGAATTCGTGGAGTCTCTGGCATTTCCCTGTTGTTGTTTTTTTTTAAAAGGCTTTTTTAAAGAGGAAGATTTTGCCTGATTTTGTAAAGGCAGTCAGACTCTGGATTTACCTGATCTCTTCTGAAAGATTGTTCCTTTGCTGGGTCCCCTCATCCAAGAATACTTGATCCCCAAACCCTCGGATGCTTCGTCGTGGGTTGCATGATCTGCATTGTCCCAGAGGAGTGCAGCTGTCACTGTAGTTCATAGATCAAAAATCATTCCCTAGTGTAGCTAGGATTTTATGATTTAGTTACTTTGAAAAAATAAGACCATGTCTTTAAATGGGCTTCAGAAGCTGACTTGGGGGGTATGTCTATCCTGAGTTTTAAAACCCGCAGCAGCGAACCTCAGACCCTGGATCTGCAGATACAGGCTCGTGCTATGGTGCTAAAAAACAGCTGTGTAGGTGCTCAGGCTCAGAGGCCTGAGATGGGGAATGGGTTTCAGAGCCTGGGCTCCAGCCCAGGCTCAGATGTCTATGCAGCCTTCTTTTCATGCAGTAGCACAAGGCCAAGTCTGTAGGACAGGCCTCTGAGACTTGCTGCTGCAGGTTTCAAAGTGCAGCGTAGACATACTCTGGGAGCCAGTAGAGGGATTTGTCTGCAAATCTGGTAGGCTCATGATGGCCTAAGTCATGGAGAAAGAAGGCAGCTGCATTCTGTAACCCACACAGGAGGTGATAAATGCGTTGATCACTGTGGTCAGCCCTTTGTCTGTGAAAAAGGGATGAAGTTTCATAGGAAGATGAAGGTGAAAGAAGGCATTTTAAAATACGGATGCTACTTGGTCATCCAGGCTTGTTGAGGTGCCCAGCTGGACCCCAGTAGCTATGTAACATTCTCCTGTCACACACAGTCTCCTCCCCCATACTTATGTTTGCTGCCTCAGATAGTTCTCCCCTTCCTCTGGACCTCTCTCTCTCACACACACACTCTCTCTCTCTCTCTCTCTCTCTCTCTCTCCACCCACGCCCCTCTACCCCCAGTCTTTTCATAAACATTAAGACCTGAAGAGACCATCATGATCATATCCCCTGATCTTGTTCTTTCTCTTGCTTCCCCCCCTTCCTCTCTCTCTTCTCAATTCTGTCCCTACACCCTGCCCTCCGTCTCTGGCCATATCTTTTCCGGCTGTTGCTGCTGGGCTTGAGGAACTTCAATCAACCAGCACTGGCCACTGCTGCTTCCTCCTCCTGTCTCTCTCTGGTTCCTCCTGTCTGCTTTCTGCCCCCCTGTGCTAACATGACCGAGACCATACTTGGGGAATGAAAGTCAAGCTGGAGGAGAAAGTGGGACAACTTTTGCTCCTGGGATTGCAATTGATACAGCAGTTCCTAGTGGTCAGAAAAAGAAACTGCAGCAATCTTCCTCCCCTCCAAAACCCCCCAACCCTCTACCCCCCTCCCTCCATCAGCCCTTGGGAAATCCATTGGTGAGATATAAAATGAGGCCTCCCACTTTCAGAAGTTGGCATTCATAGCAGTTTTTTCCTGTCTGAGTAGAAGTGTTAAGAGTCTTAGTCCCATGACTAAATTCCTGCCTACATAAAATTCTCCCTGCAGTTTAAATAGGATATAGTCATCTCCACTTCCAGCCCAGAACTATGGGGTAGTTTTGGTATGTGCTGTTAAACAGCAGCTACCTTCCGAACCAGGATTTTGGTAATGGAGGAAATGATCCTTATATTTCCTTTATCTGCCTCACAGTAGTATCATGAAGCTTACTTTATTTGGGAGCCCACATTGTGCAGAAATCAAGCCAAGGGGCTTCTGTGATTCCCTAGTACCACATGCCAGGATTTACCACTGAGTCTTCTTTTTCTAATCAGACCAGATGGTATTCCCGTCTCCATGACTGTGTCCTGAGCACCTCCTGAGGTGTGAACCTCAGTTTCTTGCTCCTTCTGCTACTGCATCAATTTCTATGTCAAGCTTATTTCTTTTACTTTTCTATCTTTTTTTTTTCTTTTCGTCTAATAGAGTTCAGTTGAGCCAGCCAGGATCTTGCAGCACCTTGCTGTAACCAGGTTGACAAGCTGTAATGAATTCCCAAACAGCCTGATCTCAGGTTGTTTTTTTTTTTAAATGCTTTTCTCCCTCACAGATTGGCCAAAGGAAAATAAACACAAGCTAGACAAGTTTTCCAGAACCAGGAGAGTAAAACTGGGATCCTGGAGGGGCGTGTGTGCTGTTTGTGGTTTTCTAAGGACTGCATTGTGCAAAGAACAGAGATAGGAGTTGTATGTTCCTGTCTTTTGCTTTTTTTTTTTTTTTTTTTTTCCTCCCCATTGTCCCTTGGTGTACTTTTGTTTTAAGAAATCATATGATTGGACTTCAATTACAGACCCTGAGCACTGAGTGCTGCCACATAAAGTGAATTTCTTTTTTCCAACAAGAACATTAGATGTTATTTAAGACATTTTCAAGCAAAGGCTTCTCCATTTATATAAAAAAAAAAAAAAAAAACCACTGCGCAAAAAGTGGGGAGGAGGGATAAGAGAGTCAGTCCTGAAATCATGAGAGTCAAGAATCATGGGATTTTAAAAAATAAGTTTTTTTGCAGGGTGGAGGATCGAGGTTATTTGCCTTATGGTGTTGGAGCATTTAGGATTCATATTTTCAGGCTTTTCTCTGTAACCAGGAGGGCAAGACTTAAAAACGAAAATTCCCATTCCCTGAAATATCAAATTTTGGGGATTCATGATAAAATCACAAGAGCTGGCAATGGTGCCTCATGCAGGCAACATGAGAAGTAGAACTGCCAATACTTGGCAGCAGAATCATAGACTTCTGTCCAATTTTGCTACATCATTTTAGCCAGCAAAAGAAACTGATAATGTTTGAACAAATTGATATTCCACTCACCAGGTGGTAATGGTGCAAATGCATACAAATTTTGTCCGGCTTGCAGAACATGTATTCTAGTGTGACTTTCACCTCTAACTTGTTAGGTATTTATAAGGTGCTGATCATCTTGATAACTAAGCACTACCTTGATATCTAAGTGTCTGAAACATCATAGCCCATAAAATCCAATCCCGTTGATTTTAAATGGATTGAACCAATGTATCTCAGAGTAAATATAACAACACAGACTAGAGAGAAGCTTTCTTATTTTATATGCCCTTTATTTAAAAACAATACACAACAGAAATCACAAATCATAATTAGAACTGGTCCAAAATTTCTATCAGTGATTTTCTGATGGAAAATGCAATTTCCACAAAATCAAAGTTTTCTGTAGGATTTGATTTTTTTTTTTTTTTTTTTTTTTAAAAACCCTGTAATTAAAATGAAACATTTCATTTTGGGACAGTTCTACCCAAATCAAAATACTTTGGGGATTGAACTGACATAAAATGTTTCGTTTGAATCTTTTTAAATCATAACAAAACAACTCTGCATTTACCCTATGGTACGTTGGCTTATGGGAATAATAGTTCCGACTCCAATTCTCACTTGTGTGTCCCAGGAGGACTTCTGTTCCCACTATGCATGTCTTTTCTATGCAGCGAATGAAGTATATGACTCTAGGTGCATTATGGGAAATGTAGTCTGGCCAAGGAGCCTGACCCATAAGAGAAAATGGGAACTGGAACTACAACTTCTCATTGGACAATAGAAAAATGTATGTTAATGCTCAAATTTTCAACAAATCAAAATGAAACAGGTTTAGTATATCCATATCCAAATTTTTAGTTTTCATTAAAGAAGTTTAATTTAAAAAGTGTTTATTTCTGAAAAAAAAATGTGAATTTTCATTCCGCAGAAAAAATTGGTATTTGAAGTCTGTCTCATTTCAGGACGAAAAACAAATGTTGAAATTTCCCATAAGATGGAAATTCTGAATTTTCCTCAGCTCTAATCTTAATACCTATTTCACAAATGTGTCGGGAGTTTAACATGGGGTTTTAGGTGAAAGGATCTGTTGTCTTACTCTCTGAAAGCTGACATACTGAACAATTAAAGAAGATGTTTAAATAAAATAATTAGTTTTGTAAGTATCTCACACTATCAATAAAGATTTTTGGGGCAGCAAAAATGGATGCTATTAAGAATTCTTAATAAGTTTCTGCTTCAATTCAGGTGGCCCAATGCAGCATAGGTAACTCATTACCCCAGGAGGATTCTAATTCAGAAGCATTTTACCAGTGAACTACTGTAACAAAGGAAATCTATATTAAAGTGTGCATTAGGGATTTGGGTTATTATAAATTACATTCCTTGAAATCTCATTTAGAACCAGGAACTAAAATGATGTTGGAAGGCTCAGAGGATTAATTCTTCCTGAACAATAGACTGTCACTGATCACCCTGTAAAGTAATTATGCCAAATTTAATTATACTACAAGCACATTGTATGATAGTCATAGTGTGCCCAAAAGAGAGTTTGAAAAGGTGCCACATAAGTGTATGGACTAGCTTTGGGAGCACAGTGGCAAATTACACATGTAATTGAGTACAACTTAATATCAGGCTTTGTTAATTAAGGGTTTGCAGTTTGCGTGGGAATGGAGCTGGTTGGCACACTCCATGCTTTTCAATGTCATCACTATAATGAAACAAACCAACTCTCCCCCCCCCCCCATCATTTTCTGGATGCTGTTAAAATTTACTTTACTTATTTATTTTAAATTTAATGGGTCAGAATAATTTGGTGCTACTGGCATCAGTAGTAGCCAAATTCTCACAAGACCTACAAAACCGTTGTCACTCCTATAGTAGCTGCCACTACAAGGAACACATGTCTCCAGTTATCCAACGAATTCCTATCCTTGTGATGTCTCCCTTAATGTAACCCTAGGACTCCTGCATTGACATTTCTGGTTCTGTCCCTGATTTTTTAGGTGATTGCTCTGTGTTCCTGTTGGATGTTAGTTGGATGTTACTAGATTTAGCTGATCTTTTAATTACAAAATAAAGCACCTCTCCTGCAAGCTGTTCCATCCCAGTGCCAGTCTGGACCCCTGTTGAAGTCAATGAGTACAGAGTTCTGCTTGCTTTGGACAGTTTTCAGGACCATTGGATTAAAGTCATCTAGTAGTGTGTTTGCCAAAGCCAGTCAAACCTTAGAAGAGAGTTAAGTTGTGCAGCAAGGCCTTGGTGGCAGGGAGGGAGAAATAGTTATGTGAGATAGAGATGGATACAATTCGTGCACTAAGGAAAAAGCACAGATGATGTGCTATATTAGCACAGAAAAAGCTGTGGGGACACCAACAAGAGACTGGTGCCAAATTCAGAGCTGGTGTAAATGGATGCATGAGTGAATTATATCCACTTACACCAGGTTTGACTGCGGTCTTACATCAAAAATGGAAAAGTTGAACAAAATAATTTGTAAGACACATTAAAGTCAATGTAGCCAAATATGCCAGCTTTACCCTGTTTTATTTTTTCTTATTTCACCTTCCCTCTCTATTTTCTCCTTTTCTAGAAACAAATCTAGGCATTTCCGGAACTCATTGATACTGTTTGATTGATCAATTTTTTTACCCAAGTCACTTATTCCATAAGGGAAAAATCCTCACACCACCAGAACCCAATTGGTTCTACTGCACAGGGCTCCACCCAGCCAGCATGCAGCTGTGGCATGCCATAAATTCCATAAAATTCCATGCCATAAAACATGGAAC
This sequence comes from Emydura macquarii macquarii, assembly GCF_026122565.2. Classification (NCBI taxonomy): domain Eukaryota; kingdom Metazoa; phylum Chordata; order Testudines; family Chelidae; genus Emydura; species Emydura macquarii. The sequence continues at coordinate 4,783,797 of NW_027131527.1, forward strand.
CTGCAACCATGCTTTGTTAAAGGCTTTGGGAGCAGATGGAGACAAGGTCTATGGATATCAGCATCCTTTGACCACTCTTCCTGCAAAGGGTGCAAGAATTGCAGAGGCTGCTAAAGCCCTGAGCTAGAATGGCATCCATATAGCAGTTTTATGGCTGATTTGCTGCCAGGTGGCATACACCTTTAACTATCAATCTTGTTCTTGGCACACTAATCCATCTCCCCAGAGATGATTCTAATACTGCAATTCCTTGAGCAGCTTAAAACTAGAGCTGGTCAGGAAAAAAAAAGAACTGACAGTTTTTGTCAAAACAAAAAAACACACACAAAAAAAACCAGACTGAAATTTTTTGCAAAAAAACACTACAGAATTTTTTTGGGTGGGAAGGGGTGGGTTCAGTTTTCTGATTTTTTGTGGACTGCAAATGCTTTCCAGAAAACAACAAAATGTTGAAAACCAAGTTTTCTATCCAAATGGTGTCAGTGGAAAATTTTCAAATAGCTTTCCTTAAAATAAACACCATTTAAATAAAAGGAAGAGGGCATCTTCCCCTAAATGTGGGTAATTGAGTTTTCTAGACAATCTTTGCAGATTTGGTAGAGGATACCTTTAAAAATATTCCCTTTTGTGAAATATGGACCTCTTTTCTGATATTTCTTTAGGTTCCTCTAAATTAAAAAAAAAAAAAAAATTCTACAAATTTTAAATTTTACCCCGTAATTAATCTTTAGAATATTTCAGACAAACACTGCATAGTGAAACTTTTTAAAACTCATACCACAGTGGTTTACCTGAATTCTAAACTGTTTGTCATTTTGTTTGATATCATATTATGAATGTACATATAAAACATATTTGTGGATGGTTTTGTTTAGTAGCATAGTTGATCTGATTTTCAGGTAATAAAGTAAATATATAGTATACGTGGATTTATGTTCTCATATGGAATGAGTATATAGTGACATTTTAATTCTTTTCTTATTGGGTATGCTATGATTGTAATTTTGATACTATAACAGTTATCACATTTTACAATAATATAGTTTTGGAAGGTCAGAGTTAAGTTTGTGGGTTGCAGTCTGATCAGTTTTTGATTAATACACTTAGGGTGACAGTACAATAGAAGTGACATTGAGTGTGTGAGAGAGGGTATTATCTTGTGTGTGATGGAGTGTTGTGCGGATAGTAGTCTAATACTTGGAGATTGGTATTATGTTTGATGTGATTGTCGCCTTAATTTATGATTTCCTTTGCCTTTTAATTTTGTGATGAAAAATACTTGAGCAATCTTAACTATACTAAACGGTAGGCTAGCAAAGTATTTTTATAGGAGAATATATTCATTCTCTCTTCAAAATCATTGTACATTTGTGGGTTCCCAGCAGGCTCCATAACATTGACTGTGATGCAGACTTAAAGCCAAATTTTTTAAGCTTGATGTATATACATCACATGACAGCAGAATTATGTATGCCAACAGCAAACTCCTGTTTTCTGAACAGTCTAATACTTCCCCCCAAGTAATTTGACACCAGTTCAGTCTCGTCAAAATCCAACCTAAATAAATAAATAGTGAAGAAAGCCATGTTAAATAACCATGAAGATAAGCTCAGAAAAGTGTATCAAAGTCAGAAGGAGTAATTTCTTTTTCTCATTTTGTGAGCTTGCTTTAAGACACAGAACTGTCTCCAGAGTAACTGTGAGGTTTAAAGGATGCAATGGAATTAAAAATTAACACTATCTTACCAATGCTAATTGCAAGTGATTCTTTATGTATATCACAAAAGGAATATGTTCCCTAGAGCAGAGATGAGCATATTCCATTTTATATGACAGCCCTGGCTGAACATAAAAAGTGGTATATTTTTAACAGAAATCATTTTAACTTGTTCAGTTTTGAGCTTAGTTAGATGCTTAATGTTGTCACTCAGAAGGGTGAACACAATCTTTTTCTGCTGGTAAAGCTGTCTCTAATTTCTTGGAATGCCACAGATAATGTACACATAAGAGATCACAGCCCATTATCTGCATCATCCAGTGCCTTTCAGACAAGTGGTGTTCACACCAGTTCCAAGTCTACCTCTGATGGCACATGGGGTGCTGCGCTGTTGAATGTGTTTTGGATCAGAAGCAGTCCCAGCCTTTTCTCTTCATATACTTTAAAAACAAATTCAGTGTTAGTGAAGGTACCATAGTGACTACCCTGGATACTTACGTCCTTTGTAGCCACACACTGCAGCATGGGCTATGGCAATGCAAGCTTTCACTTCACTGGCCAATGTTCCTGTTCTGGAAGTAACCACCTCTAGGTGTGAGTTCATTTACCCTGACCCAATGTCTGTTCATTCTCTATGTCCATTTGCTCTTAGGCCTCTGGGCTAATAATGATCATAAGAGTCAATTCTTTAACTAGTTTGCTGTCAGCCAGTTAGCAAGAGAGGATGATGTGATGTAAGTTACCTCTTCTAGGAATGACTGGAAAACCAGAATTTCGTTTAATGGAAAATTTAAAGGTTTTGACATTTGTTTTTGTTCCATGTCAGAATGAAAACTAGACCTTTCAAATGTTTGTGTGAAAAAAGCCAATAGACTGGTGGTTAGGGCCAGGCCAATGGATGGCCAACAGATAACAATGACTTCCAACCATTGGTGCCTGCACTATGCCTGGCTCAAACAAATAAGGCACATCATACCTTGGGGGTGGAAAATAAACAGCCTGTAAGGACCAAGAATTGAGTTTCCTTTAGTTCATTTCACTCATCTCTGAGGCATGCAAGCCAATCCTGTGGTTTACAAGATATCAATGAAGGGCTGGAGCATACTAGGAAGCCTAGCATTCGTGCAACACTTAACATTCTGGCAGGAAAGCAGCATACAATGATGCTGAAAGGCTAAAAAATGCTGCAAAGGCCCTGCAGCCTTGAGGAGAGATGATGTCATGCATAAGAACCGGCTGTGATCATGCCAATCTGATGCATGTCTACGCTATTTTGGGATTATCAGAGGTAAGATATGTTGCTGTGGAGCCAGTGCTCACCCCATTTACATGCGTATGGAAAACATGAGAAAAAAAGTCTAGGTAAAATCCCCAAACAATATCATGCATGTTTCCATTATTTCTCCCAGTGAGTGAAGTTTCTCCCTCCTAGCAGTGTTGGATAATTCTACATGTCACTCTGCATGCACTAGTCAAGCAGTACTTTTCCACTTTCTTACTGTAAGCCTCTTCTCAAAATGCAGTTAGTGTCTGTTTGGCAAGTGGTCTTTGCCCTCCTTTTTTCTTGCTCAGCTATGCAGATTTAATTCTGTAATGCACCATTAAAAAAAGAATAAGGTTTCTGGGGAGAATCCCCTGAACTTCCTTTTAAATGAAGATATTACACAGTATCTGTGAGCCTTCCAAAGTCAAAATTTCCCAGGGGCCCATTTTGACCATTATTTATAATTTCTTTACATCTCTCTGTTGGGCCTGTAGGGTGCCAAAGGGGCTTTTTATTGGCTTCTTCCCCTCCTCCCCCCTTTTAAAAAAAAATCACAATTGAATTACTTACTAGTAGCTGCTTTGCTGACTAACTGGCATCCCCTAGGAGATTTTTGCTGGTCCTCTGAAAACTTGTAAAACCAGCTCTGCTAACCCAATACAGCCTTGTAAACTTGGAGTTATTTGTTGCAAGAAAAGTTAATTGGTCTCTGCATTTATCATATGTCTGAGTCACTTCTCATATGCCACTTGGAGGGAGAACTGTAATTCTGGATAGCCTAGGAAGAGGATAGGGATGACAAAGAAAAACTACTTTCGTGGCCACATGCAAAACAAAGAAGTTTTTAACATGGCACTATATGTGGCTTTGGGAACACTTATTGTGTCTTCAGAACTCACTTCTATATCATGATTTTGGGGTTTCCCTCTCATATAATTCTGTTTGATTAGTAGAGTTGGTCAAAAAATATTTTGATGCAAAAGTTTTCCATAAAAAAATTGTTGTGTCCAAATAAAACTGTTTTCCAGGAACATGTCAATTCTGACAGTTTTTTGACTGAAAGGCATCTAAATGAATCATTCAGATTTTTTCATTTCATTGTGATAATGTTGAAATGTTCTGTTTGGACTTTCATATAACAATAATTTTAATAAGGTAATATCTACAAATATTGTATTTAATATCTGTATTATATTTAACATTTTAGAATGTGTTGATATTAAAATGTTTTTACATTATGAACATGAAATGACTCAACATTATTAAAAGAAAGTTTTTTATGTTTCTGAACTGAAATATTTCAGAACTTCTGTTCTGTGAAAAATTTAAAAATTTCAGCTCTTTGTTCCAATTTGGAACAAAAACTAATTTCAAATTGGTGGAATTTCCCATGGGATGGAAATTCAATTTCTGAATGGCTTTATGGGTTAGTTTGCACTGAGTGCATAATTTTTAAGGAATGTGGTTATGACTGAGTCTAGTAAGTCTTCTCAGTAGTGTAATAGACTCTACCCCTTAGGAACAGCAGCAGAAGGAAGAAAGTGTTCAGGCCAAAAATCTGTGGCTTACATTTGATTCTGAAAGTGTTGTGGTTCATGATCAGCCTGCTCCCTAATAGAGAAGGGATCTGGGTTCTATTGCCAATTTGTTTAACTTCTGAATGGGATATGGCACACTGTGTAACCATGACAAGACACTGTGAAGGGTACACTATTCTTAACACCGCTTAGTAGAAGAATCGAGCCTAGAACTCACCCACTTGGTTCTCATTTATTATCAAAGAAACCTTCAAGGAGAGGAGTAGGCAGCAAAGTCAAAACTGGTAAAAGGAAATACTTTTCAAGTAACAAATATATATATATATTCAGTATCACTTCATTCTGTCATGGGTCCAGATTCAACCAGTTGCTCTTTGTGCAGCCACCGATTTTGGCCAGGCACTTAGAAAGCTTGGCAATGGTGCAATTAATTGCACCTACTGAGAAAATGATATATTCATATTGATGACCTTTTAGATCCTGCTGTCCCCTATCGAACAAGATAGGGAAGAGGAAAGGTCTGTGTGGTACTCTTCGGGGGCCCATCACAAATCTAGTTGCAGTCTAGGAGGAATGAGACACACAACACAATCCCACTTTCCCTGCCACATCTAAAACAGGAGAGTAGTATTCCATGTATCATATACTGACATTGAGTCCAGCACCGTGCGTATGGATATATTTCCGTGGTCCTCAGTGAGGATGCCATCAGTGTCTGCGGTGCCATCTCTGTTCCACATTTTGCCCTAAATCTGTATTGGGAAAGACTGGGGATATTGGCAGTATCAAATTTAAGTTAAATTAGAACCTACGCTTATTGAGGTCCTCAGTTAGCTTATTCAGAAATTGGAGGTTAGATACTGGGTGATAGCTAGAGAGGTCAGCTGAACGAGTGGTGCTGATTTAAATACTGACTGTAATACGATGTTCTTTAGGGTGGATTGTGATTGATTTTCTCAAAGGAGGTTTTAACAACAGCTAGTATCAGTTCCAGATGCTTCATCTGTGCTCTTTTACTAACCACAAAGGATAAGAACTGTGTTTACAGGATTTGCTACTGTGCATTTGTCGTGTGAATGGATCATATGAAGAGAGGGAAGGTGTTGTGTTTGGTTGGAGATGTCCTGAATGGTGCTTTTTGGTAGTTGATTATTTTGGTCTTAGAAGTAGTCCTATAATTATTTGCAGTGGCAGGTGCTAGGTTCCAGATTTTGGAAGACGGCACCAGCCTGATAAAGCACTTCACAGTCCAGAATAGTTCAGCAACTGCTTTGGTGGAAAAGAACTGGGATCTCTGCTTCCTCCATGGTCACTCTTTAAGCTCACTGACTTCTTATGCCTGAATCTGTGTCTGTCTGTCTGTAATCTGCACTGCTGTCTGAGTTTCCTTCTTTGCTCATCATATTTTCACAGCTGTCCCCTTAAGACTGAATAGGTAGGGACAGTCTGAAACCCTCCCAAGAGGAATCAATTCTCTGGAATATTGAAACAAACAAATCTATGTTACTATATTGCACTAAAAGGAGATCACCGATATTCTTGAATTGGCAAATCTGTTTCTTATGAGAAGGAATACTGGATTTTTCTTTAAATGCATAAACAGCTAGATAATAATCACCATAGCAACTGAAGAATGTCAGGTGAGAGTTATTCAAAAAGGATTTAATGAATGTATGATGTTGCTTTTCTCCTCAGATAATCTGCAATAAATCTGCACAGTATTGCTATATCCATATCTATCAAGTACTCCCTTGTTTGAAGGAGCATTACTCATTTTAGTCCCAATGTTCCAAACAGATTTGGTGTGCCCTCAGTTTTATTGCTGAAAATTATTTACATCAGAAATGGGGAATCATGAAGCTGCAGCTGCAGAAGGAGTTATTTACACTAAAAGAGAGAATTCTGTGGCACTTTATTTCCTACCTGAAACTGATTGATTGCCCTGCATTTTGGGCCTCTGTTATATATTGTGTCCTGCAATTGGTCCTCAGCAGGTCAAAGGATATTGTTATCCTAGTTTATTGGGAGATCTTTAAATCAAAAGCACCAAGGCATGATATTGAAATCCATGAACAAGCTGTAGTGATCATGTCTGCCCTCTGTGGGTATGCACATAACACTCACTAGCTTCTAAAAGTCTTGTCCCAACATGATAAAGTGCCATCCTCACAAAGGTTCTCGGAGAGCAATGGTCAAGCCGTGGTCAAGATTCTGTAGGTCATGTTGCCAAGACATTACAAATACATTTTAAGAATAACTCTGTTAACTAAGTTTAGCCAATGATTTGATTACAACCCTAGTTCTATATTAAAAATATTTAAGAGATCAAATAGCCAAGTTTAGTCAGTTTATTAGTCAAAGACAAAGCAGTACAACACAAAAAGGGGGGAGGTGGGAGACCCAAGGACCAGCCCCCTACTCCAATCACTTTTTATTTATCCACAGTCAAACAGCTTCAACGAGAGAAACAAAGGGAGCCTCATATCAGAATATCTCATAGCTCAGTGGTTAAAACATTCACCCGAGAGAGAGAGGAGACCCTTGTTCAAATCCTTTCTCCCCTCTGGCAGAGAGGGGGGAATTGAACTTGGGTGTCCTACACCCCAGGGAAGTGCTCTGACTTTTGAGTTACAAGGTGGTTGGCAGTGGCAGTAGCTCCTCCTCCAAATGCATTTTGAACCTGATCCAGTGGATGGCCTCTGAGAACATCTCCTGGACCAGGCACCAAATGTGACTTAGGTGACCTGAACACCTATCTTTCCTGGTTTGTGAATCCCTCTGGGGTTAGGTGAGAAATAGGTGTCTGGATACCTAGAGGGGGACAGCAGTGTGTATGCCTAGAGACTGAAATATAGGCTTCTAAGGAATTTTTACTTTGAAAACTTAGGTACAAAGTGAGTTTAGGTGCCTACAGGGTTTGGTGGGAGCTTTTGTGGCTGCAGTGGAATGAAAACTGGAATTTAAGCCCCTAAATGTGAGACTTAGGTGCCAAAGTCTGGGGCTTGGGTATCTATGCATCTTTGTTAATCTAGCCCATTGGAGGCACTGCTTTGTTATTGTAGGGTTGCTCATAATTTCAGGGCTGCTGGCATTTTTTTAAAAGGCTAAAAAAGGCATTAAATATGCCTTGGGGGGAAAAAACAGCAAAAGAAAGACACAGACTGAAAACAAAAATAAGGAAAAAAAAAGTAATTAAAATTCACATCACTCAAGGTTGCCAGCATGCCTTTAGGAAGAGTAATAGAGACAGCCAAAGTATGTTGTTATGGACATTACAAATGCTTTAATAGTCATGAAATTATGACATTAACTGTAAACAGAGCAAATTTGTACATTCAGTGCTAATTAGCATTGTGTGTAGGCTGATGGTAAGTGGCTTGCAGAATTCTCTATATGTATACAACAAAACCAAAGGGAGAAAATATATTTGTGAAAGCTGTTTTTAAATTGTTTTCCTTGTAAATTAAAACCATTAAATGCATATAATTATGCAGATGAACATGTATTTTTAATAATATTGTGTACGTTTTATTTTTTTCTTGGAGAGCTAATTACCCGTGGAAGAAGGATCCTGACTTTCCTTTGTACTATCTTCTATATTGAAAAGAGCCCCAAGGACCTAAATGTAGCTGTGTTAAGTACCATATGTAGCAAGACTTGAAAGGGAAGTGCTAAAAATGGGAGAAAAGTACTTAAAATTAAGAATGCATTTGCAACCTTAACAGAAGATTTCTAACGTTGTGCGGATATGGGTCTGTATTCCACTGCTTGTAACATCAGAGCAAGGGATGAAGGGTTCTTTTTTTTTTCTGTAGGTGCTTACGTCCCATTAATTGGGATCAAGGAGAGAATGTATTGGTAATGGATGATTTTCTGAAGACCATAAGTTGGGTGAAATCATGTTTCAGTTGAAATCAATGGGAATTTTGTTACTGACTTCTATCAAACCAGGATTTTATCCCTTGAGTTTTCCTGAAGTTTAGCTAATGTAAATATTGAAGACATCCCAGTTTGCCCTCTCTCACCTATAACTCTCCAATAGTCCTATCTCTCTGTATCTTTCTCAAGATGACCGCACTTTGGGCCATGTTTTTATTCTGTGACTGGAGACTGGGAAAAAGTGAGGGGTAAATAGGACATCATTATTAAGGTAGTACAATTTTTTTTTAAGCTTGACTTCATTGTTCCTGGTTGGCTCCTGTTGGGGGTTAGACATCTAGTTTTTATTAACCTGCCCTCAGTCAGGGAGTTACGTGAACTTTCTATTGGACTGACAACTAGACAGGATGCTGTGAAACATCCTACTAATCACTGAGGGAGATTTTAATTTATTTGTAACTTCTTGTGAACGCCATTCAGTTTTCCAAGCTTCATCAGGGTTGAAATTGCATTGTTGAAGGCTATACGCGTGGGTCCAAAAGGACTTACTCAACTTCAAGTTGTGATGAGGGATGTTGTTAAGATCCTGGTGGATAGGAAGATGTTTGTTTTCCATGATCCTCTGGAATTACTGAAGGGTTGCAGCATTGTGATGAATAGATGGGGGAGCAATATGCTACAGCACCGGCAACCAAGGTGTTGGGGTTGACTTGAGAGTTCCAGTAAGGCACCGCATTGCAGTGCTCAGTTGGACATCCACAAGCTGAGTATGGATACTTCTGTTGCATACCAGTGCATAGGACTCAGCTATTGAGTATACAAGGGCCATCGCTGATGTCTGTAACACTGATGCTCTCCAGCTTGTGCTTGCCAGTTTCTGGACCAGGTTGACCCTTCTCGATGTCTTGGCAGCTACCTTGTTCAGATGGTCATTGAAGGTTAGTGTGCAATCTAGCTTTAATCAGAGATAGGTTGGAGTGGGGTCATGTCACACAGTGTTGCCACAGAAGGTCACTTTCAGGGTGCACTTAGTGTTTCTGTTATCAAGATGGAATGCAGTGACTGCATTTCCAGAAATATTCCTCATGGTGTTTTGGTCTCCGTTCATAGTGGAAACAAATTAACACCTTGTAAAAGACCCAATGCAGAAGGTTCCAGGCTTTGATCTCCCATGAAGCTCACGGGCAACCCTACCTGGCATCCGCACAAACCATTGCAGATGCAAATGAATATTAAAGACTCTCTTGTGCGCGACTGTGGTCACCCAGAATAGACCATGGAACACATAACAACTGAATCCCAGAATCACAAATACAAAGGAGGCAACACAACAGCACATTCTGCTGCTCCAGACACAATTATCTGGCTTAACTATCTGAATGTAAAATTGTAGTTGTTGCTTTACATTTACATCAGTCATGCAAAGAAGACTGAGAGAGATGGGTAGCTCTCTTTCATATTTGGGCCAATAAGATTTAGAATAAGTAAGATTAAGAGTATACCTCTAGAGAAATGTTCATGTTGTATTTTCTTCAGCTGGGGTCCTTTCACACAGGGAGGTAGATTTTAGTCATCCTGTAGCAAATAATTTGGGTGAAAACTCCAATTGTCCCCTCATGTTGTGAATCCAGCAATAACATAAGGTGCCACTGCTCAAAGTTATCATTCAACCCAAGTGTGCCACATGGTGGCAGAATGAACTGTCCACTGAACCGCTCAACTTAAAAGTTCAGCTATGGACAGAGAAGAAAAGAACTTTTTGAGTATGCAGCAGAACTCAAAAAGATATTCCTAGTATAATTTTTTTTAAAAGTCACTGACTGCTAGAAGTAGCAGATATTTTGCCATACTCAGTTACAATTTTTTGATTAATTGCACCAGTGCAGAGTTCACTTGGGAAGTGTTAGGAAGAGATACCAAATATTTAATATTGTATAGCTACAGCCCCCTTCTCCCTTTTCCTCCTCAGAATAGGGTTATAATGGGGACATTATGGCAAGGTGCTCAGATACTAGGGTAATGAGTGTGATGTGAGAATCTATAGAGAATAGAATTTGTATTTTTGGGTTAGTTTCAACTTTTCCAAATGAATTTCCTATTTTTTCATGCAAAATAGCCTCCCTTGTTCACTCTTCCATAGATAACAGAGTAGTTCTGCTGTCAGATGCTAGTTGTTCCCCATGCCCTCATTTTAGCATCTATCTAAAAAAGTTTATCTGTTTGAAAGTTCTTTTTCTTATTATCCACTGATAATTAGCAATGGCAGATGTAGTAGATGTTGTTTTGTCCCTTTCCTAGTTTGATAGCAGCATGCAGAATATGTAGAATTCATTTTGACTCCAAGCAACTGCCGTATATAGATTGGACAACAATTTGTTTGTTTTAAAATCCTGTACAATTGCGAAAGGAGATGAGTTATTTTTGTTTCCAAATGGTTAAATTACTTTCAAGAGGTGATTTTGAATTGTTTCTTGATCTCTTATTGCCTGCACTAATAAATTTGCCACTTGGATTGGTCCAATTTTTATTATTTTTAAAATAATTTTTAAACTTATGTACAGAGGGGTGGCTAGCCATAAAGAATGTCAGTCTGCAATACCATGTAGAGATCTCGGTTTGATTTCCAGATCCTGTCTTAGGTATTTGGAAGCAGAACGCTCAACCTCAGGAAGATAGGTTGGTGGGCAGAGTATGCATTTTGTTGTTCCACAGCAATCCTACTATCTAATTAAGAAGCAGTGTTATTCCAGTGTATGATGATGTCCACTCCTAAGAGGATGGGATGAATGCATGGAAGGTGTGAAGAGGATAAAAAGGGGGAGCCTTCCATTTTTACATTACAGAAACATGTTGGAACTAGTAAGGAATAAAACATTTCATTTATTTTGCAAGTTGTTTTCCATATCTTTGATTTATTCTATTATGAAAATGAGGTACAAAACTTTTATGGCCATGCAATAGTTGCCAATATTATATACAAAAGCCACTAGAGCATAATGTTCTTTTTCATACTGTTTTCCTCTCTATTATGATTGCTTTATTAAATACTGTATCTTACTCAGTACCTACGTTGCTACGGCAGCCAATGTCCCCCACTAATTTCCTCTGTTTCACCATCATTAGCATGTTGCTGTCACTGTTCCTACAAAGAATAGTATTAATTGAAGCAATTTATTCTCTCAGAGGTGGAGATGGCATATTTATACATTTATATCACTAAAATTAACAGGCTAGCTTTACCTTGCCACTTCTGCTTGGTTACTCTTTCTATTTAGTGTGTATTTGGTGCCCCTTATAACATTTTGCTCAAGCTTTGGTCAAAGCATTAGGCATAGATGTGTTTCTTCATTATCAAAGCAGCTGCAGGATCATTAATAGTTACTAGGTTTGGGTTGTTTTTGTTTCTGTCTTGCAGTATCCGATCATCCTGCCTCAACTGTCTGGCCATGGTGATGCTTCATTTTGCCTATCATGTAGCACAACAGTAGATCTGCCACCCCACTATCACATGGGAGCATGCAATTAATAATCAACATCTAGATCCATTAATGTGCGATACAAGTTGGATGACACATCCACAGCATACAACTGAAGAATTCTCTGTGACTGGATGGTGTCAGTGAATGGATTACTTTGTCCCTTGTGATATATATCAATTAGAGCGAATATAAACAGTCAATAGCTTAGATTTATGTGTAGAGTCGAACCTCAGACTTACAAACTATCTGGTCAACCACACACCTCATTTGGAACCAGAAGTATGCAATCAGGAAGCAGCAGATACAAAAAAGGAGAGGAAAAGAAAACAAAAAACAAAACAAAAAAACCCAAATACAGTACCGTGCTGTGTTAAATGTAAACTACTAAAACAATAAAGGGGAAGTTAAAAAAAAATGTGATGAAGTAAGGAAACTGTTTCTGTGCTTGTTTCATTTAAATTACGATGGTTAAAAGCAGCATTTTTCTTCTGCATAGTAAAGTTTCAAAGCTGTATTAAGTCAATATTTAGTTGTACATTTTTGAAAGAACAACCCATAATCAGAGTTATGAATATTTCAGAGTTATGAGCAACCTCCATTTCCAAGATATTCGTAACTACTGTATTCTGTGTGTGATGTACCAGTCACAAATATTGTAAACAGCCCCTATAGCTGACTATACAGGGCTGTCAAGGCTTCCCCTGATATAAATATACTATTGATTATACCAGTCGTTTTATGTTGCAGAGCTGTCAGTACTATGGAAACCAACTGGCTTTAAAGGAAACAAGGCATTTTACTAATTTTAGGTTTGGTTATTGATATCATATGACAACTACTGCATCTTACTTTGTAACATTTTACTCCTCTACAATAATAAATATGGTGGGGCTAGATTCAGTTCTGTGTCACACGAAGGTAAATCCAGATTAACTTTATTGACATCAGTGATTTTATACCACTATAACGAGAACAGAATGTGGCCCAGTGCTTTTAAAGGGGCTTCTGGAGAATCTCAGAAAATTATAGTTTAAAAAACCCTATTAGGACACCTGATCCTTCCCCATCAGACAATGGTGAAGACTGTGCTGTATGGTATATTTTCTAGTGCTGTATCTATTATAGTTTTAAATTCAGTGTGGCTTTCATTGCTCCCGTGGGAGCACTTTTCCATATTCTAAATGATTTTACTGTCAAAAAGATCTTTCTAATATTAATCCACAAATTGTCTTTACTTTGTTTCATCCATTTACAACAGATTTTAGCTGTTTGCACTACCCAAAATTATTTCTCTCCATCCTAGGTTTTGACCACCTACAAATGTACTAGTGCTTTGTACTATGATCCATTTTGTTCCCACAGTGAAGCCTCACTGGGCTGGATCGGTACTTGAACGAAAGATCTCCAAGGAATATCTGTGTGATGGTGATTCAGTGGGTGGTATTCTTCTCTCTTTGACCATATTGATCCAAATTTCTTGCATGGTGTGGGGGTCTTATGTTGCTCAAAATGCTCTCTTTCAGATGAGATGTAGAATCTAAGTCCTGACCATTTGCTCTATGCTTGTCAAAAGAATAGGGGTTTATAGCTATATTTCCTGACTGATTCCAACTCAAGTAATTACGTTTTGCCTATTTAAATCCCTCCTTCAACTTCACTTGAACATGATCCTTCTTTACTTCGTGTCTTATGCTCTTATCCGGCAAACATTTATGCACACAATTGTACAGCTGAGTAATCCAATAGACCTGAGTGGTACTAGTCATGTGTGTTAAAGTAAGAACATGCACAAACGTTTGCAGGATTGAGGCCTTAAACTGTTGCTGCTGAATTGATCTCTGTATGTCCTTTCTTTATCTCAAAGTCTGTACTAAGGCCTAATGAGTATTTTTTTTTTGCACAAACTTGAATGTTTTGGATCCTCATAAGACCATATAAGATCCATATAAGACGTTATATAGATTCAAAGTACTAATAGTCATTATTATTTTATGCCATGTATAATTTCCTCCCTCTCTTAGGGTTTATCTACATTGTTGCTGGAGATGTAATTTCCAACTTGGATAGATGTACATATGTTAGATTTGATTGAGCTAACAAACTAAAAATAATAGAGTAGTCATGGCAGCGCAGGCAGCATGATGGACTTACCTGCCCAGCTACATAGCTAGGCTGTCAGATGTTCCCATGCAGCTGTGGCTACTTTTATCATGCTAGTTTCATCATAACTAGCACATATATATCCACCTGAGCTGGAAATTACACTTCCAGCTCCAGTACAGCCATACCCTTAGTTGTTCTTAGCCTAGCTATACACGGTTAGCTCCTTTAGTCTTTTTGGATAAGCCAGTTCCATCAGCCCTCTAATAATTTTTGTTGCTCTCCTTTGAACTCTGTCCAATACGTCTACATCTTTCTGCTATTGATTTTTCCCAGAACTAAACAGCATTCTGAGTGTGGCCTCACCACAGTGACTTACAGAGAGGGACTGTCTCCTGGGCAATTTACCACGTGCTGCATCCACTTCGCAGCCCCAAAATCACCTTGGCACTACTGCAATCATAGCACATTGCAAACTCTTCATTCATTTGCTGGCCAGGTTCACCCTTATGCAGCTCTTTGGCATTCGTTGCCAGGTTTCTCCCTCCATTTGCATATCTATGTATCTGATTCTTTTCCCCCAGAGGTATTGGCTTGCACTTTTCCAAGACACATTATTATTTAATGCCCATGTTATTAACTGCTCCTTCCCTCTTCATATTACTTTTCTATCCTCATGGTGTTTGCAATACCTTATCATTTGAGGGTATCATCACATTTTAGTTGTGTGCTATTTATTCCCTGTTCCAAATAATTAATAATGCTGTTAAATAAGACTAGACCTGAACATTGGCCCCTGAAGCATCCACTAGATACCTCCTTCCAACTTGATACATTACTCTTAATTGTTCCCCTTTGATTATGGTTCATCAGGTAGTTTGTAAGCTATATGATATTGCTTTCCCCAGGAAATTAATTCAAATTGTGCTAGGTGAGATTTCATGAGACACCGACTGAAGTACACTACTAACATTTAGATACTGGTACAGTATGTTGTCTTCTTTCCTGTTATCTACTAATTTTGCAATTCTATCAAAAAAAGCAATCAAGTTTGTCTAGAATGATTTGTTCATTATAAAATCATGCTGCTTAATGCTCATGCTTCCATTATTCTCTAGAGATGTTTTATTATCATTTATATAGCACCATAAATTTGCACAGTACTTTAAAACAGAATAAACTAAATTCGTTCTCCTGAAGAACTCACGCTCTAAGGGCCATTTACACTGCAATAACAGTGTGAGCACGCATCATTCTCTTGGACAGGAACACAGTGCTCTCTGTCAGATACATTATAGAATTGTGGCAGGGAACCAAGCATTAGCTCGGCAATTCCTGTAGAGTCTTCCTTTCCGTACTCCTCCATCTTTCCCTGCAGAAGTTGCTCTGTGAGAACTAGTCACTGCCTCTAAAGGGGTTACTTGGGAAAGATTTGGTGGCCAGAATCAGCAAAAGACTACTGAGTGGCAGAGAACACATTTACATGATCTCTCTTCCTTGCTCTGCGGCTTGACTGAATGGCTGAACAATTTTTGCAGGCCCCTTGCCATGCCAAGTGGATGGTGTTGTGGATCAACCAGACATCTACAAAGCTTTCTTCCATGGGATTCAGTGGCCTCCATATCCCACATTTATTGCAACAGGAACTGGTAACCTGGGTGTCTCAGATGAATGCTCAAATCACTGAGCTATTGAGTCATTTGCACGTGCTCTCTCTCTCTCTCTCTCTCTCTCTTTAATACAAAGTGGAATAGCTTCAGTTGGAAAGGATGAGAGCAAGTCAACCCAGAGTACCTTATAGACCAGTTATTAGGGCCTCACTTGGGAGACGGGACTTAAAGTTTCTGGGTTCAATTTCCACATTAGGCAGAATGAGAAGCTGAAGGTGGGATCTCCCACACCTTGCGTGAGTGCTTTTGTGAGGAAGAGATGACCTGTCTCAAGCTCCTAACTCCAAAAAAGCATTCACTGCTGTGAATCCCAAGCAGAGGGAGGCCTGTTAGGGGCCTAACTCACTCTGAGGAGTGGGGCTTAGGCCAAACCTCTCTTCTCAGCAGTTCCTATTGGCTAGTTTAAGCAGCTCCTCCTCAGCTTGCTGGCTTTTGTGAATCACATTCTTCGGCACCCAGTGCCGCCATATCCATTGTACAGGGAGCCTAGCACCTAGCTCAGGGCTATGGATTCCATTAGGTGGCAGAGTGCCTATTAGTGCCTAAATATTAGTTGTTGCAATCTCATTTATGAATTTAACTCTGCATGCATATCTTTATCTTTAGGTGCCTAAATCTCTTAGAAAATCCGGCCCTTAGAGTTTGAAATATGTGTCTGCACAGCTTGAGCTAAAGTGCGAGGCTCTGTAGCTGTCTTCTGTAACAGACTAGTATCTTCTGTGGGCTGGGCACAGAGAGGGTATGCGTAGTATATACTGACCAGTGGGTTACATATTTGTTCCGTCCTATGTTGAGTTCATATATCTCTCGGTGAATGAAACGAAACTTCACTATTATTGTCATATTCTTAATCAGTTCCCCTATATTTGTATCACTTTACTTCTCTTCTGGTTGGGTTTTCTGCTTTCTGGATCATAAAACTGTCCTTCACATAATCTAAGAACTGCTTTGAAGTGTTTTTTTCCTGTTTGCCTGGACAGTGAGAGTCTCCCATTAATATGGTTTCTTACTGTTCAAGCATCTTAGGAGCGGATCCAGGAATGTTTGCCTCTTGCTGTCTTCCAGCCCTATTAATCAGTAGCAGATGTGCATTATGTTTCTCCTTTACTTCATTCCTGATGGAGTTCTTAACCAAATTATCCCAGCACCGATCTTGTCATTGTCAGTGAGGTAAAATCTGATGGGATAAAAGCTTCTGACCATATAGTGTCTACCTTCTACCTCTTTCCTTGTTACAGTATATCTCTTAAACTGATTATACCTATCCACTGAATATTGATATTCCAATTCTATAGCTGTTCAGAAGCAGGCTACATCTTTAACATAAAAGTATTGTAAAATAAACTCAGTATATAGTAATATCTAACAGTAAATCTGTTGCAACATGAGTGGGTGGTGTTACACAGTAACATTATATTGGATCAGCTCCCTTGTCAGTCTTATCCAGTATCGTATCTCTGACCTTGACCAGTACCAAATGCTTGAGAGGAAGACACAAGAAACTTCCCAAGTGATCTGTTTAACTTAGCTATACAATATATGACTGGCAAGGTGAACCAGAATAGTCCAACATGTAAATAAGTGAATTTAGCCCAAGAAGACTTTAAAAAAATATCCATAAAATACAAAAATGTATTGTATTGGAATTGCAATGGGCCTAGGTATCCATTTCAGTTAATTTTTAGTCTAATTGCAGTGTCAGGTTACCTGGCTACCCACTTGGACTGAGCTTCCATATTTCTAGGAAACATAGTTTGCGTTGAACTAGAGATCCATGTCTCATGCTCTGAGAAATGACTACTTCACATATATCCCTCTGTTTTGCCTTCTCTCTAGTGCTAAAAGATCCAAAAAGGTCTTTGTGATACAAAGGAGTTCTGAAGCAAGGTTTCTCTATCTCTTGGCAGGATTGAAGATCCTTGTGTTTGGTTGATGCAGGCCCCTTCATGCAATTAAGATGCTTCTGCTAAAAATGATAATGTTTTATTTGCTAAGGGACCACATTTTCTTTGAAACGCAGATCATATTTAGGTGATGTCATATCTAATAGGAGAGTAAGATGATAGTGGCACAGATTATTTTGACAGTAACTACTGTATCCTAAACTTAAATAATATAGATGTGCGTGGTCTTAGTTACTGATGTGGTATAAATATAAATATTCACTTTTTATGTCACTTTCAATTTTTCAGCTGTATTTGCTTGATCAGTGAATGGGACAATTTTCATCATCTTTTAGTAGAAAAGATAAAATACTTATTTTTTCACTACCTTTAAATCTGTTAAATTAAAAATCTAATACATTTAATTGTAACTGACTATTGTAATAATTAGATATTTATTTTTACACATACTTAAGTGAAGTTTATTAAATGTTTACTGTTTAATTGTCAACAGTACATATGCATTTTTTCACTGAAATGGCTGGGGATTTAATTATAAATGGCTTATTGAACATAGCTGTACAATTTATATCACAAAGTACAGCTCTTAAAATAAAGAAAATGCATTTGCAATGGCAGTTGATACATAAGTGAATGATGGTATAAGCATATTATCGGTTATAGATAAGATATGTCTTTGTTACCATACACTAGCTATCTATGCAAGACATAACGTACTCATAACCCATGTGCAGTCCATGAATCCATTACTTATGTGACTTAAAATTATTATTATGAGCAGTCTCACTCAGATTCTATTCATACTCATCAATTTTACATCGGTGTATCTCCATTGACTTCAGTGGAGTTATTCCACATATCCTCTGGTGTGAAAGCACAATCAGACCTGTTGACTTGAATGGGACTAATTACATGAGTAAGGCTGTGAGAGATCAGGAATTATATTAATGTGGAGTTCAATCTGGCCTGTCTTTTGTGTGTGTGGATCTCCTGTATTGGCAACTACTAAGATCTGGCTCATAACTTATTGATGGAAGC
Organism: Emydura macquarii macquarii; assembly: GCF_026122565.2. Taxonomy (NCBI): domain Eukaryota; kingdom Metazoa; phylum Chordata; order Testudines; family Chelidae; genus Emydura; species Emydura macquarii. The sequence continues at coordinate 4,802,386 of NW_027131527.1, forward strand.
ACATGGAGTCCAAGCACGCAACATGTTAAATGCCTCCTGAGAGGTCCTGTGCAGTTTAAGCTCCCAGTCAGGAGAAGTGGAAGGCACTCAGCATGTTGCAGGGGCTTTTAATAGCACATAGAATCACATCCTTTACAATTTATCATTAACAGTTTATTAACCTTAGTAGTAACAGTGTTTCATTGTTGTATACGCTGTGTGTGCATGACTATGCGCTGCTTCTATGTATTGTAAAATATAATTTAACTTGTTAGTTTCTTTCCAAGATTTTCTCAGCTAATGTGCTCAGAGGTACAACAACCATTTGAGAAATATCAGCACCCTGGCTTGAGCTGGAATTTTCAAAGAAATTATCATTTCATCAGGATTTTGTAGTTGTTTCTCCAATTTAGGCTTCAGTGATGATTGACCTTTGGTTTTATGAAGAGAATGTAAGATTTGTCTGTAATATGGCTATGCCTCATAGAAGCCTTAATCAGAAAGAGAGCCAAGCTAGAAGGTTTTAAGCCAAAAGCTTTATTAAAAACACATTCAGGAAGCCCAAGCCCTGCAATTCAATAACTTGAGAATCAAGAATATCCTGGATTGCCTCAGCAAATATATTTTCCAGAGACTAGTGGTTTATGAAATTTATTCTACAAGTGGCTGATCCTATGAGCAGTTGTTTGTCATAATCAGATTTAGAAACCATGCGTCTCCTATCAATTGATGATTGTGCTATAACCTCTGGCTTCAGATTTCTAGTAGAAGGATAGCACATTTCTACAAAGAATGAAAACTGTAACTGTCTTATCAAACAGCAGCAGCACTCATTTTGTTTAACAGTGCTGGAAATTAGTTTTTCAGGGACTGATCTTGACAGGTCAGCTGTCAAGAACTGGTGTATAAAACCGTAAATTCATTGATCCTATAAACAAAATTCTGTCTACAAGAACAAGTGGAAGTCAAAATTGACACACTTATGAACACATGAAACGGTCTGAAGCTCAAGGATTCAGAAGAAGAATCCCTTTTGGTAGAAGGTTTTCCTCATGTTCCATTTATCAATCTTATCTGCATCATTTACTTTTTATAGACTGCAAAATTTACCTCAGCATACAAAACAGTATGCAGTTGAGGCTGAAATGAAATAGGGTGAAATCATAAAAATATCTTTGACATATTCACCTCCTCCCTGAACCTCATCCTATTTAATATATGAGAAGCTAGTTTCCCCCTTCTCCCTTTGAAATGAAAGCAATAAAGAAGTAAATCCTTATTTATGTTGGCATATTTTTCAGCTCTTCTTTGAGAACCCCCAGCCTTGGTGAGGAATGTGTTTAGATGATATTCAAATGTATTCATATCTTAGTCTTTTGATAGAGGTTATTTTTAACGGTGGGGAAGGGAAAAGGGGTGGGAGAAGGAATTGTTTGCTAAGATATTGAAAGAGAAGATGGTGAAGTAATACAGGGTTGTGTTTTGCTTCCTACTTTAGAATAAATATCCAGATCATCAACTGGCCTTGCTTCTTTTGAGTCAATTGAGCTATGCTGATTGACGTTTGTTGAGGATCTGGCCTGCTTTGTTAAATTATTAAAAAGAAAAGAAGGAAAAATTCTTATTTAGATTTATTTTGAGAGCAAATATTACATTAAATTTAAAATTAAACTTTCCTGTTAAATTCCAAAAGCCATGGCTGTAGGTGTCCATAGGAGACCATCCCACTGGAATTACTACTATATCCAGAGGGTGGTATTTCCCAAATGATATCACAGTGTGAGAGTATTCAAGTTTGGGTCATTGTGGCTTTTGACAATGTTATTAGAAGGCCTAAAGATACTCACTATTCTCCCCCATCTCTTAGCACTCACAGACATGTAAAGGTAGATGTAGCCTAATTCCTGATTTTCTTATACTGTACCCAGTTTTCATAGGTACATGAATCTTATTGTGAACCTAATGCCCATTCCATTAGTATGACCAACCAATCATCCAACTAAGATGGATCTGTGAGATTATTATTTTTATGTATTCACTGTGTATCCAAAGCACTGGCTGAGGATTTGTTATCTGGTCCCTCTTTATTTGTTGTGTGTCAGCCCAACTTTTGGGGGGTGAATCATAAAATTAAAGTCACAGAAATAAGTCTTGTGGGACATTTAACCAGAGGCATTATCAGCAAAGTACATTCCTTCTCAGGAAGATTTTGACTCTTTACACTAAGGATACCCAACAGGAAGAAGCCACATTTTAATATTCTATGGCCTATGTTTAATTTTTAAGGGGTATGCCTATAGCTAGTAGCATAAATACTAGCCTACATATCTCTAAGTGCAAGGCTGATGACAAACACTGGGGATTTGACCTCAATATCACTTATTTCCATCCAAGAACAAAACAATTCCATGTATTCCATTCTAGAGTAAAAGGAGCAGCCTACTACTGACCAAAGAGAGAGTATTCGCTGTGAAAAATCCAATAAATCTTTTGAGGCTGACTTCCACATTTGACTTCTTGTCAGAAAATGTAGTACAATTTAGTTTGATGTGCTGTATCATATTTAATTGAAAACTAATGCGTTTAGATATACTGTTTCACAAAAGTAGCATCAATAAATATTGCAGGGCTGAGGTTAAGTAGGGTGCATACACTAGGTTTATATCTTATTTTAAAGCTTAGGGGATGTTTCATCTTCAGCAACCTTGGCATTTGAGACAAATGAATGTGATTGTTAGAGAGAGGGCTAGGAGTTCTGGGTCAAGGGGAGAAAATGAGTCTTCAAGTAGGATCTGAAGAATCAATCTCATACACATGGAAAGAGAGTCCATTTCCTATGATGCCAACCATACCAAGCCATTTACTACTCATTGAGATACAAGGTTGTGTAGGAGAGAAAGGAAAGTGGCATTTGATGAGCAGTAGGGAATGGATTGAAGAATAGGAAGAGAATGAGAACAGAGAGGTGGTGAGACAACAGATACTCTTGATGAGGAGGAGGCAATAGAAACTTGCCAAAAAAGAAAAGTCTTATCAAAGTGATTTAGGAGAAATGTTATGACAAGCGCTGTAGATAACAAAGCAGAGTTATTGTGAGATGCATTGAAGGAACCAAATTCAGCCAAAGTACTTGGGCATTTTTATTCTCTTAAACATCACTCATTGTAATCCAGTTACTAACAGGGAGAAAAAATGGCTAATACTCCCGCTTTCCCCCTTCCTCCCCCGTTTTTACTCTCTACTGTTTTTGAATATTACCATTAAGTCAAACAGCTGCTAAAGCATTTTAGGTGAATATTAAAAATATATATGCCTAATATTGCCTTCATACTCATTGTGTTATTTCTGTTTGTAGTTGGCAACATGGGACTCTGAAAAGGGATTGAATGGCAGCCTACAAGAACGACGTCTGGGCAGTGACTTACAAGGATTGACACTGAAAGTGGTGACTGTCTTGGTATGATCCTATTTGAGTTCAGGAAACAAAATACTCAAAAGAAAAATGATGTGTCAGGACATTTGGATGTTTTCCCCCATCATTTTTCATTATCTCTTTTAATCCTGTATCATCTACTTGGACAGACCAGCTGCATAAGCAAGTAAAGAAAGGTGGAGGACTTTTATGTTTTTGTTTGACATTGTTGATGCTTATTAAAATCAGGGGTTTAGGGTACTGAGGCTCTGTGCTAGTCTCAAACAGTTCACCCAGGCTGACATTCACCTCCCTGTAGATGACCAATACAACACCAAGACAATCAATACAACAGAACTTGTTCTGGTTCTCTCCACAGGGGCGAATTTCAGCCACAGTGCTCCTTACTCTGACCTGTAGCATTTTCCTGTAGATCCCATAGATTAATAGATTTTAAGGTCAGTCGGAACCACTGTGATCATCTAGTCTCACTCCTGCATAATACAGGCCATAGAATTTCATTGAGTTATTCTTTCATTAAGTCCATAACTGTTTATTGAGCTAAAGTGTATCTTTTAAAAAGGCTCCTGGGCTTCCTTGGAGAAGATCATTAGGACAGTTTTCTTTCTATCTGTTTTTATCTTTCTTCCCTCTAGCTGGTAAGAGCCGTGATCATATCTCCCCTCCTTGTGGGAGGGTGAGCAGCTCGCTCTATCCAGAGAGGATGTCAGCACCAGTTTGCAGACATGGCCAACAGCAATGATTGTAAAATCAGTAGAGCTGGCATACTTTGGGCAAGTGAGCACACAGTCTGTGTCAGACTGAAACACCATCACCCTGCTAGATTCCCTATCGCACAGTTTCCAAAATGCATTTTGTTAACTCTAAAAGCACTACAGGGCTAACCTGTGTAAGAGCTATTCTTGGAGTGATCATAATGATAAATAATGGAAAAATAATAAAAGGGTTTTCTTGCTATTATTTCAGTGTGTGTCCTGTGTAGATGATCTGTTCATTAGCTTGTGAAAAAAAATCCATAAAATTACATTACATTACTCTGTGCTGGACAATCTCAGTATTCTAAAAACCAACTGCAACACTAGGCTGAGGGGCGTTAGATCCATTATTTTAGGCATTTTCAAAAAAACATCTTTAAATATTAGCTTAGATGTTTTTTTTTCTCAGGAAGAACCTTTTGTGATGGTGGCGGAGAACATACTTGGACAACCAAAGCGCTATAAAGGATTTTCCATCGACGTCTTGGATGCACTTGCCAAGAATCTGGGCTTCAAGTATGAGATTTATCAAGCTCCTGATGGCAAGTATGGACACCAGCTCCATAACAGCTCTTGGAACGGCATGATTGGAGAACTTATTAACAAGGTACAGGGATCTGAAGCAGAGATCTCCAAGCTAACTTTTTAAAAAGGGATTTAATGAAATCCTGCCCAGTAAAATACAAGGGATGAGTCAGAATCAAAATCCCAATTCTAAACTTTCCTGAACTTGGAGAAGTTTGGATCCTGATTTAACTTATGTGCTTTTTGGTCCATCTCCACAAACAAAGATCATAAAATATATAATTCTGTCAGTGATAGCAACTTACTCCCAATTTCAGTGTAAGCTATGTGCATGTAACAATAAACTGTGTATGTTTACCATATGGAAAATAGATACTAAAATGTGTATTCCACTTCCATTCTCATTAGAGGACTTTCTGTTATACCTTTTTCACTAAGTCAAAGCTACTACAACTTCATTTCTAACTGTGTTAAACTTCCTTTGGGTCACCTACTTTATAGAATATGGTTTTATAATGATCAACTATTTTATTCCAAAGGATGCATTGTAAAGAATTATTTTGAAGAAGAAGAATGAAAAGCTGGTGTCAAGATGATCCAGTCAGATAACACTTGGAGGATCAGATTCTTTTCTTAGTTACACCTGTATAAACCTGGAAGTGAACACCACTGAAATAATCGAGAGCAGATTCTAGCCAAGAATCCCCAGGGGAAATGAAATGTGTTTTGCTGGAGATGGATGTAGCTTCTAACATGAAGCAAACAACATCAAAGTAGTGCAAGGACATTGAGAGGAATTAATATCCAATGGAGTTGCCCTTTGCACGAGAAGTTGCTCTGCTGAAATATATAAATCTATGCACTTAAACAATGTTAGTTTCAGGAGGTAAACTGTCCCCGAAACCCTCTTCCAATTTTTATGATTGTACAATTACATTGTCCTAATCCTTTTTTGTAACAGTCTCCCTGATTGTTGCATGAAAATCTTATGTGAATATTGGAAACTGAAAGACTGTACAGAGAAAACAGTGAAGACTAACTATAAACAAAGTGCTGCCAAATACATAAAGTAAACAAAGTGGTGGTGGTGGGGGAAATACAGTAGGGTTTTTGTTTCCCATTAATCATTTTCAGTTAGGGTAATTGCACAAGTTATTTGTAACAAAAGTAGATAAAAAAGTGTTCATGCAGAATGTTTTTTTTTTTTTTTTTTTTTTTAATTAATGGTGACTCTTTCACAATCTTCACAACGTCCCAGTTAGGTAGGGACTAGGATTATTAGCCTCCATTTTGTAGATGAAGAAAGTGAGACATAGAGGTTAAGTAAATTCCCCCCTAAGAGACAATTAAACGCTCTATGCTATACAGTAATTCCACAGGGTACACTTCAGTACTCCACTTTCAACCAGTACATGTTTTCATTTTATTAATTTCTCCCGATAAATTGAAATGATTCTACTGTTTTTACGCATCGAACTAGACTTCAGTTGAAAATTAGATGAGAGAAAGAAATCAATGAAATACATAAACTATTGGCTCCTCTGATAGTTCAGATCTCCCCAATCCATAGCAATATGCTTGCTAGGGGCAGGAAGAAATATGACCTGTTGAATTTCTCTTTCAGAGAGCAGATTTGGCAATCTCAGCTATCACTATAACACCAGAACGGGAAAGTGTTGTGGACTTCAGCAAGCGGTACATGGATTATTCAGTGGGGATTCTAATCAAGAAGCCTGAAGAGAAAATAAACATCTTCTCTCTCTTTGCTCCCTTTGATTTTGCGGTGTGGGCCTGTATTGCAGCTGCCATCCCTGTAGTTGGTGTCTTGATATTTGTGTTAAACCGAATCCAGGCAGTAAGAGCACAGAATTCTTCTCAGCCCAGTTCCTCTGCTTCCTCCACTCTTCACAGTGCCATTTGGATTGTGTATGGGGCCTTCGTTCAGCAAGGTACTGTCAGTATTTTAAATCTTATAATCAGTGCTTTTCAATCTCAGTACAAAAGAGTAGGCCATATATTAAACTTTAGAAAATATTGTTCTGAAAGGTAGAGTTCAGAGTTTAAAACCTGACTGTTATAAGATTACATTTAGACAACAAAGCCTGAATGTTTGAACCCTGACCCCATCTCGCTTCATACCATTTATACTTTTTTTCCCCCCTTTAGAGTCTGTCTTGTTCCTTGTGATATTGTGATACATAATCCAGGCATTTGAGAGACTCTTATTTTCTTTCAAATACATAGCACAAATGAAGAGCCTGATTCCCTCATTCATGTGGGAATACTCATGGCATTCTTCAGTCATGGGAGTCCCACGGAATTCAGTGGAATTACTGTTATTACCAAAATTACTTGTGCAGAAGCGTGTGCAGGTTTTTGCAAGATCAGGCTTTACATTGTGTTTGCCACAGGTCTGTACTATTAATGCTATCTTTTGAAGAGAGGTGTTTTTTTGTTTGTTTTTTGTTTTCGTTTTTATTTTGAACTCTTGTGAGTTTCAAGCTGGTAAAGTTTGGCTGGAAACAGCAAACTACAATACTTTCACTGTGAAATCTCATTAACGTGGCAGCCCTGGTGAGTTTTAGTAAAATAAAGCACAAATGAAATAAACGTAAGGAAGTACTTCTTTCACCCTCTGCACAGTCAACCTGTGGAACTTGTTGCCAGTGGATGTTGTGAAGGCCAAAAGTCTAACGGGGGTTGAAAATGAATGAATAAGTTCATGGAGAATAGGTCCATCAATGGCTATTAGCCCAGATGTCCAGGGATTCAACTCCATGCTCTGAGTATCCCTGAACCTCTGACTGCCAGAAACTGGGATTGCACTACAGAGTCTGGATTACTCAATAATTGCCCTGTTTTCTTCATTCCCTCTGAAGCATCTGGCACCAGCCACTTTTGGAAGTCAGGATATTGGGCTAAATGGACCATTGGTCTGATCCACTGTGGCCATTCTTATGCTTTTTACCATAATCAAACACCAGAGGGACTAGCAAAAATCAGCTGTGTAATAGAGTTTGGTCTTTAACTAAAGGTCAGGCATAATTGTGCTGGAAGCTACATAGAGAAATCTATTGAAGGCTGAAAAATAATAACTTGCAATGTAGCTGATGCCACAATTTCTTATTATTTAATTCAGTTTAAGCAGCATATAGAAGTTTGAACTTTTGTCCTCAGTTTAAAAATTATATTACCCCCCATCCCCACTATATTTTATGATCTATTCTATTCTGATATAGGTCTATTCTGATATACTCTGATTATTGAACCCCTATGTCTTAGATATTCCTCCATTATTATTATTTTTAATGTGTATGCATTTATGAAAGTCATTCTGTGGATTAGATCCTGACAATTCTGGGTAAGGCCTTGTGTGGATTTTCTTGAGAGCATTATTCTATGACTACATGAGGGGTCAGAGGGTGGGAGGATCAGTGTGGACATTTTACAAGATTTCATTAAAATCCATGATTTTAGCACATTTGAGTATTTTTTGTTGTAGATCAAATTTCACCAGTGCACCTGCATATTCCTTAGCTTTCTAGATGCCTGAGCAGTCAGATAGTATGTTTTCATAAAATACCAGACCTCGTTAAGATAGGTCTTTGAACATATTGACGGGGTGGTTTGTGAATGCTAGCTGAACAACAAATAAAATGCATAGGGATAGTTCAAAGTGTCACTTTAGACATGGACCATATCCTGTAGGTGATCTTAAATATTGGTTTTTACAAGAGCTCAGTTTCTCTGCTTATTCGCAGGTGGTGAATCTGCTATCAATTCTGTGGCTATGCGCATTGTGATGGGAAGTTGGTGGCTCTTTACCCTTATTGTATGTTCATCCTACACAGCTAATTTAGCAGCATTTCTCACAGTATCAAGGATGGATAATCCTATAAGGTAAGAGCCTTTCTTTACACAGAGCTGGAAACCTAAATTTCATAGATATGCATCTTATTCTTGAGAGAAGGAGAATATTTTAGGGAATTTTCTACTTATTTTCAGTGTCTGCATTTCTTCCTTCCCCACCTCCCTCTTTTTCTTACATCTGCCAAGCAGTTTTCACATTTGTATTGGGAAAATGGTGGCATTTAGGCGTTAAATGAAAACTTTTGCTGATTTGAAAGGAAAATACAAATCTCCCTAACTGAGAGAAATCTTTTTCTTATGCAGCTTTTCTTCCTCGCTAGCTTGGTTACCTGCATTTGTCAGTCTTAATATTTCTGGTTGTAAAGGAGGAAATCTGAAAGAATGGTATAGAATTTATATCTCTAAAACATTGTGCACCATCTGGCCTCTAGTTTTGCATGTGTAATTTATGTGCACAATCATTTAGGTATGCAATTTTGTGTGGGCTGTCATTTGCACTTTTGAATAGTACTGCCTGAAAATGATTATGCACAGAAAATTCCACGTGCAAAGCTACAGGCACACTCTTAAAATTAAAAGACCAGATTCACTATGACTATTTGAAGAATAAGGTACTGCTATGAAGGGAGAAAGGATAGCAGAATCGGACTCTGAGGTAGTAGATGTAGTAAGAAAGTTGTTTTATTAAATATATATATTTCTCCACATATATGTTCACAGTATCATTGTGATAAATTATGGACCCTGGTGATAAACTGCATTTATCCTGCACCTTTGTCTTCCTTTCCTTGCACTCAGTCCACTAATTCATATCACATGAGAGTATTTTCAAGACTCTGGGCAGTTCCGGACAGCTGCCATTAAAAAAAACAAAATCAATTTGCCAGGGAAAGGTTTCCTTCTTTTTCCTCAAATGTGGACTAACTCCCCAAGTGCCCTGCACTTCATGCCTATGTAATTTTGGGAAGTAAATTCGTATTTGGGGAGAAAGGAGGAGACATTACCTGGCAAGTTAATTAAACAGAAATTAAAATGTACAGTGCCAAAAGTGAAATCCCTGCAAGCTGCATGCAAACTTTTTAAAGACACCATAAGAGATGCTCAATCTAAATGTATGCCCCAAATTAAAAAACATAGTAATAGCACCAAAAAAGTGCCACCATGGCTAAACAACAAAGTAAAAGAAGCAGTTAGAGGCAAAAAAGCATCCTTTAAAAAGTGGAAGTTAAATCCTCTTCAGGAAAATATAAAGGAGCATAAACTCTGGCGAGTGAAGTGTAAAAATATAATTAGGATGGCCAAAAAAGAATTTGAAGCTAGGTAAAGACTCAAAAAGTAACAACAACAAAAATTTCAAGTGCGTCAAAAGCAGGAAACCTGCTAAACAACCAGTTGGGCCACTGGATGATCGAGATCCTAAATGAGCATTCAAGGAATATAAAGTTATTGTAGAAAAACTAAATGAATTCTTTCCTTCGGTCTTCACAGCTGAGAAGGTGAGGGAGATTCCAAACCTGAATCATTCTTTTTAGGTGACAAATCTGTCTCAGACTGAGGTGGCATTTGACGAGGTTTTGGAACAAACTGATAAATTAAACAGTAATAAGTCACCAGGACCAGATGGTATTCACTCAAGAGTTCTGAAGGAACTCGTGAAATTGCAAAACTATTATAGTATGTAATAATACTATTGTAGTATGTAACTTATTATTGAAATCAGCTTCTGTACCACATGACTGGAGGATAGCTAATGTAATGCCAATTTGTTTTAAAAGGCTCCAAAGGCAATCCTGGCAATTACAGGCCAGTAAGCCTAACTTCAGTACCTTGAAAATTGGTTGAAACTATAGTAAAGAACAGAATTATCAGACATAGCTTAATAAGATTTGTGAGGCAAGAATCAACATAGTTTTTGTAAAGGGAAATCATGTCTCACTGATCTACTACAATTTTTTGAGGGGGGTCAACAAGCATGTGGACAAGGGTGATCCAGTGGATATAGTGTACTTAGATTTTAAGAAATCCTTTAACAAGATCCCTCACCAGAGGCTCTTAAGTAAAGTTAGCTGTCATGAGATAAGAGGGAAGATCCTTTCCTGGACCAGTGACTGGTTAAAAGATAGGAAACAAAGGGTAGTAATAAAAGATCAGTTTTCAGAATGGAGTGATGTAAATGGTGGTGTCTGCCAGGTGTGTGTACTGGGACCAATACCGTTCAAAATATTCATATATGATCTGGAAAAAGGGGTAAACAGTGAGGTGGCAAAATTTGCAGATAATAGAAACTACTCAAGATACTTATGTCCAAAGTAGACTGTGAAGAGTTACAAGCGGATCTCACAGAACTGGATGGCTGGGCAACAAAACAGCAGATGAGATGCATGTTGATAGATACAAAGTAATGCACATTAGAAAACATTATCCAAACTAAAACAACTAGAGTTCTGTGGCACTTTAAAGACTAACACATTTAATTTTAGCAGGCATAAGTTTTCGTGAGGCTCAGAAGTGAGCTTATGCCTGCTAAAATTAAATGTGTTAGTCTTTAAAGTGCCACAGAACTCTCGTTGTTTTTGCTGTATACAGACTAACATGGCTATCCCTCTGGAATTATCCCAACTACACACATAAAATAACGGGGTCTGAATTGACTGTTACCACTCAAGAAAGAGACCTTGGAGTCACTGTGGATAGTTCTCTGAAAATATCCACTCAATGTGCAGCAGCAGTCAAAAAAGCTAACAGAATGTTGGGCGTCATTAGGAAAGGGATAGATAATAAGACAGAAAATATCATATTGCCTCTTTAGAAATCCATGGTACACCCACATCTTGAATGCTGTGTGCAGATTTGGTCGCCCCTTTTAGAAAAAGTTATATTGGAATTGGAAAAGGTACAGAAAAGAGCAACTAAAATGATTAGGGATATGGGAAAGCTTCCATATGAGGAGAGAGTAATAAGGACTAGGACTTTTCAGTTTGGACTAAGGGGGGGGGATATGATAGCAGTCTATAAAATCATGACTGGGGTGGAGAAAGTAAATAGGGAAGTATTATTTACTCCTTCTCATAACACAAGAACTAGGCATCATGAAATGAAAATAATAGGCAGCAGGTTTAAAACGAACAAAAGGAAGTATTTCTTCACACAATGCACAGTTAGCCTGTGGAACTCCTTGCCAGAGGAGGATGTGAAGGCCAAGACTATAAAGGGATTATAAAAAGAACTAGATAAGTTCATGGAGGATAAGTCCATCAATGGCTATTAGCCAGCATGGGCAGTGATTGCTGTTTGCCAGAAGCTGGTAATGGGCAAAGGGATGGACCATTTGATTACCTGTTCTGTTCATTCCCTTTGAAACACCTGACATTGGACACTGTCGGAAGACAGGATATTGGGCTAGATGAACCACTGGTCTGACCCAGTGTTGCCGCTCTTATGTAAGGCTTTGTAATTTATCCCTGTGATATTGCCAAAATATATGTGGAGAAATACACACTTAATAAAACATCTTCCGCACTACAGTTACTACCTTATGCACTCAAATGAAGTGCAAGGAAGGAAATTTGCCTTCAGTCTTTCCCCAGGGACAGGTTTATGGTCCAATATCCCATTGCCTATCGGTGAAATGAGAGCTTTATTCCACTGGAAAGGGAAGAGTCCCAGTGTTATGAAGGGACACAGAATCTTCTTCTAACTTTGGTAGGTGCTGATGTAATGAATTGTTGTTTGAGTGGTAATGGAAATGGGGTTTCTCTGCAGGATGGTTGCACTGACTTTCCGAGATAGGGTGAGGGGCTCGGCTATTCGAGAAAGCCTCGGAATAGAGCTGCTACTCCTCCGGATCGAGAGGAATCAGCTGAGGTGGTTTGGGCATCTGATTCGATGCCACCTGGTAGGCTTCCTTTGGAACTATACCAGGCACGTCCCATTGGGAGGAGACCCCAAGGCTGACCCAGTACATGCTGGAGGGGTTATGTCTCCCAGCTGGCCTGGGAACGCCTGGGAATCCCCCAGGAGGAGCTGGAACCTGTTGTGGAAGAAAGGGAGGTCTGGTCTTCCCTTCTCTCCATGCTGCTGCTGTGACCCTCATCAGGAAAAGTGGCATAACCAAAAAGAAGATGATTATATGTATCTCCCACATGCATATACAGGGGCAGGTGGAACTAGAATCCTTGTACTAACATAGCGGCTTCTACTCCGTAAATTAAAGGAGAACTCACATGACTGGCTGCAGTAATATCCCTTTTATCCTCTCTGTAGTCCAGCCACAATTGACTTAATCTCTGATAAGTAATATTGTCATCCCAAGCTCATATTAATAAAACCTTTATACCATAACTCGTCAGTTTATATATACATACTATAATAGTGTGTGTGGATATGACATCGCAAACAGAGAATGCTCCTTTAGGAGATGCCTCATTGGCACAGCAGGTATAAGAAGGCTTTGCCCAAGGTAGACAATGAGTGCTGCAGATTGCCACATTGCTCAGTCCTGACTTCCGTAACAAATTGTAATATGGGTTTGAGGTGGAAGCACAATGTGCAAATCAGTGTTACAGCCCAAGTCAGGAACAATGACCCATAGAGCTTGAAAAATGACTTACTCAACTACTTCTGAATGTTCCAGTTTCTTGTAAATAGAAGGAGTTGGCTGTGCAATCTATCAGATGCTTCCTAAAACTCCTCTGATTTCAGTGGAAGATAAAAGCACAATAGATGCAGTAAAGAAACTTCAGTGGATAGGTAAAATCAACAGCTGATTTTCTATGTTGTTAGTGAAGGTCACTAAGGCTGAAGTATTCAAAACCTCTCAAGGGATTTGGACGCCTAATTCCTATTGAAATTAATTTGAATTGTGCATCCAAATCCACTAAGCATCTTGGAAAATCTCTACCTAAATCTATAGAATGATAGTTCAATTACTGGACCCATTAGATTTTGTCTTGTGACTCAGAAAGCAATCAGCCTTTTATCTTTAGTTATGACATGCAGTGCATTTGCAGAGATGGCCCTTGAAATGTAATTATTGCCAACTGTCAGCAAAATGGCACCTGCCAGTTCCCAATACCAGATTCCTTATGGTCCATGACAAGGCAAAAATCAACACAGCTTCATTTTCAGATACCAGGTTGACCTTGCAATGCTAGCTGCTAGAAAAAACCTTGTTTTGACTGTTGCTACAAACATGTTTGAGACCTTAGCTCCTTCATCTAAAGAGGAGCATCTCAAAATGGCCAGTTCCTTCCCTCTGGCCTGAATAGTGAGGCTAAGATCAGAGAACAACAATAATTGGTTTCCCTCATACAGTACATCTCTCTTACAGCAGGTCACTCTCAGAACTCTGTGGCATCTGATGCTGCAGAGAGTAATTAATGCTGGTCCTTCGTCTTCCTTGCTTTTTGGCGTTTTTGCCTTTCCTGATTCTCCACAAACCTATTTCATAGACACTGGTCGAATGAGTCATCCCATTTTACTCCTAAACTGAATGAAAGATAACCGATAATGAAACCCTCTAACTATTCTCAAAATATCCTATTAAAAAAAGGAGCTAAATGCCCTTGGGAATTTAAGTCTGACATGTCATAAAGTTCTGTATAGTAGATGACACACACACAACCCTAAATTGGCAAGAAATAACTACTTCTTCATATATTACATTAGATTGAAAATATAGTATTCGTGAGCTTGAAGTTACACATCTATTCGGTGACTAATAGAAAGATGTTGGCCCAAATTCTCAGCCCATCTGTCACAGGCGACTCTGTTGCTGCCTGGTGATCCTCACTGCCTGGCTAGTTCAGATGGTTTCACAGTCACAAACACACATCGGGCTCTTTATCTTTCACCAAGGTGTGTATTTTTTCTTCTCTTACATAGTAACACCATGCAACACAGGCTTACAGCAAGCATAGGCTTCCCTGGAGCCCTCATCCCTGAAACCTCCTTCTGAGCTCCTTCTGTACTGCCTCTTGCTTCCTGTTTCTTCCCTTTATATTCTCCCCAGTTACCTTGTTGCCTCAGTGATTGTCACCCAGGTGTTCACAATCCTCCAACAGAAAGTGTACAGTTGCCCTCAGCTAGGCCTGTAACCTTCCTCAGGCTGCAGCAATGTCAGTGATCAGGGGGCTGCTGATAGCGCCCTGTCACACCTTCTATAGCTGTTTTGCAACACTCTGGTGGTGGAAAGCTGGCAGATCCTGTCCTGTGAAGATTCTGGTTGTATAAGGGAAAATCCCTAGATGGTATAGAATCCTGAAACAGCTTCTGCTTCACCCCTCCAAGCCCCCAGTTGGGAGTGAGGAAGAGAAGGTTGTGAGGCCAGGGTGTCCCTACTCCTTAACCGTCCTCAGTTGCTAGAAGAAGCCAAGCACAATTTACAGCAGCTTGAAGGCTGCTCTAACTTATACTAGGGGCCAGACAGCTTAAACATCAGGAAATGTAAAAGTGGTTTAAAGCCACTTGTGTCACTAACTGATTTGGTCCGCTGCCAAGAATCTGGTCCTTTAAGATTTGTGTTCGGTTTTTAGTTAAAGCTTGTAATATCACATTAATGCCATTTTCCCTGAAAGCAATAATGAAAGTGCTCAAAAGACTGACTGCCCTCTTCCATCTTCAATATAATGGAGATGATTCCATGCACCAGTCATTTAGGCACAGCTTTCCTTAAAAATTAATTCATCACAAGCCACAGAGTGAGGGATTTTCCTGAGGCTGAAACTTCATCCCTGCCATATGTTTCTTCTGCTGTCTCAGACCCTATTCTACCAGTTCTCAGATCTTACTACTACTTGATTTCAGCACAGTAATGAATAACATGAATAACTTTTGTCTCCCTTCTGAACTAGCCACTAGAACATTTCCAGACAAGGCCTTTCCTAGATCCAAAAAGGAATATATAAATGAAATTTAAATATATATATTTTCCTGCCCATAGTGAGATTTGAGTCACCATAAATAATTTTGACAATTTTCCTACCAACTGAGTACTATCAAATTCTCCAGTATTTACTTTCAGTGTTAGGAAACTGATCCCTCACACTCTGCATCAATATATGCTGTTATCTCTCTCTCCATAGAAGATTCCTTTGGTGTGCAGTATTGCTTCTGTTAAATTGTCAGCAGGGTGGAAACCAGTATTATGGTGCAGGAGTAGCTGTAATGTAGTTAAATTGTTCATTACAAACCTGATTTTACTCCCCCTCCCCTCCAAAAAAATACTAGCAAAACAGTTTTCGGCTTCAAATTTAGCATGTGTGGTCTGTGACTAGCAGAGAGCTGAAATATGGGAGAAAATAAACAGATGTCAATCATTCTTCTAATAGTCTTTGTTCTCCATATGCCAGCTACAAAATGGCTTGTCATAGAAACCACAAATGGTGTTTGTTAGAAAGATCTTGGTGAGACGTGCGCCAGAGCAAAGTTGAGCTGTTGGAAAGCAAAGTCATTAAATTAAAGTGTAAGATTAAAAACTTCAGAATGGCAGCAGGCTTTTAAAGACCAGGGACCTGATCAGCTTTACAAGATTTGTCAGACCCTTATTGAAGCTCCAGTGCTCCTCCTAAGGTCCACAGAAAGGAAAATTAGCCAGATTAGGAGCAGAATCTCAAGGAGCAGAAAGCACTCCCAACACACCAGACAATGCAGTATCTGAGAGGAGGCTGGAGAAGATGGCTCAAAGACTCTCTGTAAGCCTCAGAACAACAGAAGTTCTGGCCTGACCAAGCCTAGGAATCCTGTAGGACAAGCATCTTCGCCAAAAGCACATAATTCCCCTCTTGTGACTTTCTAAACGTCTCAGGAGTTCCCACACACTGCAGGAGTTTTCCAGCATTCTGGATGTTAGGTAGAGCCTCCAGCCCATCCTGCCTCCCTCTGCTTCCGTATTGACAGCATTAGGGAGGTGCAGCAAGGTATAGAGCTCCAGAAGTGTACTGAACCCCTGCTGTCCATCCTTCACCATCCTACAGTCCCTGGTGAGCTACACTTCATAATTCTGTAACCATCAGCTTTTTAGCCCCCACTTTTTGAAGGCTGTTGCCACATCCCTTTTTCCCCTTCTTCACACTTCTTAGCCTCCTACTAACTCTTATACCTCTCTGTCCATTTTCTTGATCTGTTCCCAGACCTACAACACTGAGCAAGGTGGATGTCTTAAGGGGCACTTTGAAATGTGCACAATCATCAGTGCCCCCTTAAGATCTCAGCATCCGGGGGAATGCTGTAGAAAACAGCAAGGCAATAAGGTCCAAGAGTCTGATTTTCAGAAGTGCAGAGCACTCACATCTCCAGCTGAGTTCAGTGGGTCTTCAAGGTGCACAGATTACCCAGGTTGGGACAGAGGAGCAGGTGAACATAGTGTCCCCTAGGGACCAGATTTGTGGCACTTGGTGAGGAGGTGCTGCAGGAGGCAGCTGGTCTGGAGCTGGGGGTAAGAGACAATGATCCACGTTCTACCAGGATTGATTATTGAGTAATTTTTAAAAGTTTTCAGAATGTAGAGAAATTCTCAGACAAACCTGCTGAGAAAGGCTGAGAGGCCATGTCAGTCCCATAAGGGAAAAAATCTTATAGGAACCTTGCAATTAAAATCAAATGATCACTAGACAATCCCAGGAAAATCCCAAGTGTTCTTTCTTGCCTAGGCCCAAGCGATTCTAATTTACCTCCCAATTGCCAACTTCAGAACAGCGTGTAAAGTGTGGAGCCCTCCAGTGAGACAATCTACCAAAAATGGGTCTAAACTTTTACATGATAGATTTTACTTTGATTTGTCTGTTATATTTTATGGCAACCAGGGATCTGCTATCTGACTAAGCCACCCATTTGTAATTATGAGTTTAATTAGCAATGATGTAACTTCCATCTTTGCTCCTTGTTAGCAAGCAAAATACATGCAGTTCAACAGCTCCATACATATATATTCCAAAACCCAGGTTTAGAAGAGCGTTTCTGATGGTAATTAAGCACCACATTGTAAAAACTAGGGCATAAAGTAGGCTGTCTACAAATTCAAAGGAGTGTAAATTAGAGCTTTTGTCAAATAGGTCCTTGCATCAGACGTTATGAATATTTTAAATACATCTGTACATGTTCATTTGCTCATTGCACATGAAGAGTATATTATGCCTGCTGTTATAATTGCTTCTTGTGTCATCTCATGATTTGGGGTTTCTTTATTTGAGCTTAATTCCCAAGTTTTCCTGTTTTTGTTGTGGGTTTTTGTTTTGTTTTTAGAGCTGAAATTTTACCATAGTTTGCCTGCTTTCCCAGGATGCTGGTAGAAAGAATGGGCCAGTGTGTTGGGAGAAGTTCCTCTTCTGTCACAGATTTCTTGTGTGACCTTGAACAAGACACTTAGCCTCTTTATGCATCAGATTTCTATCTGTGCAAGGGATCGAACAGTATCTCCCTAGCACACAGGGGAGTTGTGAAGATAAATACATTAAAGATTATGAAATGCTCAGGTATCTACAGTAATGGGGGCCACATAAGAACCTAAAATAGACTTGTAAGTTCCATTGAAAAGAAAACACATACATTCAATAAAATCAAGGAGAATGTTCTGTGAAAATCCCACATAGAGAAAATGGAGTGGAAGGCTTACTTCCACACCCCTGAGTACCAAAACTATGCTGACTGACCCCTCAGTGTTGATGCAGCTAAACTGATGGAAGAATGCTTCTGTTGACCAAGCTACCATCTCTCAGGGAGATGTTGTTCCTGCAGGAATCTTGGAAACCCTTTCTGCCACTGTAGGCTGCAGCTATGCTATGGAGTTATGCTGGTGTAGTCCCCGTAGTGTAGACACGGCCTTAGAGAAAAAACTTGGGATTCGGGAATAAAGCAGCAGCTTCATCTGAAATAGTGAAACTGTTATGATGGCTTTTGGTAGCAAGAAAACTTGTAGGAATCTGCACTTGCTGGGATCTTAAATTGGAACTCCTTGAAAGCAGCCCTTCTGTTAATGATGCCACAAGATTTGGCTTTTAAATATTGCATTTGGTTTTCTTATATGGTTAATTTTGTTATGTTTATTTTTACAAAGGGTCTATGCAGCACCCGAGGCACATGGGCAAGAAGCGTGTGTGTGTGGGGGGGGGAATTATAAAAAATCATCATCATTTAAGGCCAGTAAGGAAAGGCTTCAGTCATTAAATAAGCAGATTAAGTACCCCATGAGAGAGAGATGGCTAAAAAGAGTACAGGACTCAAGTGAGTTAAACACCACCAGCAGTAGTGCAATAGTTGCCTCTGAGACTTCTGGCTGGCTTGCTTTCACTCCTAGTGCACACAGAGGAGACTTCTTTGGAAATGCTTTGCAGCCTACTCACCATGGCACAGAAATTCAAGGGGAAAGACTCTAGATCATCCTTCCTGCCAGTACCGTTCTTTCCCTACCCCAGCGCTAGCCACAAGCAGAAATGTAATAAAGCTGCTGCTCCCCCCTTTCATTTCCTCAGTGTTGATGCCAGCAATAAAGTGCTCCTGGGAAGCCCCAGACTACACAAAATTTGGAGCTTCTTAGGAGCTGTCCACACCAGCATCTCTTTCTACTAGTGAATCCCCATAGTTCAGCAACAGATGGGGATGGATACTAACCTCCCATGCCTGTTGGGCATGTGTGAAACTGTATAGGGACAAACACTAGCATTAGTCATTTTTGTGAATGCAAAATTCGGACAGTGCAATTGAAAGCTGAACATGCATTACACATCTCCAGCTGTTGTTTGAAAAATAAGGGTTATAGCAGAGGCTGTTGGAAGACTCAGGTGCTGGTGGAATTCTGTCATTTCCTGTGCTGTAGTGTAATCTGTGTGTCTATTCGTTCTTACTCTTATTGGGAAGTTCTGTAGCTGAAATGGATTGAGGAGTCAGTGTTGAGATCCAGATTAAGTTTAGATCAATGTTTGGATTAGAGGCCAAACAAGGACAGTGATTTGGAGATGACTACACCAAAACTCATTGTCTGGGCTCTTGATCCTTTGACTCACAGGGGTGACTATTCTGCTAAATCTTTTGATTTTTGCATGGTTTCTTTCCCTCATCTGGAATGGTGGAACTCTAACAAGAATAGCAGTTGTTATGATATTTCAGCCAATATTCAATGGGTTGGTTTGAATCTTGGGATTTGGAACCTCTCACCTCTCTGCTTCTTTGAAGTTCTTGTTTTATATAGTCTACTCTTTTGCAATCTCAGAAGCAGAACTGCTGTATGCATTCTGTGTCATCTTTCATGAATATAGTCTACTCTTTTGCAATCTCAGAAGCAGAACTGCTGTATGCATTCTGTGTCATCTTTCAGCTTCCTCCCTCCCTCCCACCTAATCATTGGCTCCATTCACTGCTCTATTTATATTTGGTTTCTTTATATTGCAAGAATCATTCCTCTCAGTAATCCCACCTCCATATGTTTTTTTCTGTTATACTTTTTTCTGTCTGGCTGCTACAGGAGGACACAATGCAGGATGCAGTGATAGAAGAGGTTTTTTTTTCCCCAATAGAACAGTTTATTGTTCCATTGGCTCTACTGTAAAGATGCTGATATAATGCCCTGTATGAACCAATAAAAACTCTAATAAAAAGGATATTAAAAAAGCATAGTAAAAATCACTACAACAGTTCAGACAGAATAGGTCTTAAAGTTAAAAACATTTTCTAACCATAAAGATTACCACCAGCCATCATTTTTAAGGGCCAAGCCAAGAATAAGAAGAAAGACCGTGTCTTCCATTATGAAAATCCGTTCTAGCCTAGGAACAGCCAAATGCAAAGCAAACTAACACCTATACTTGAATTTTTGTGTTTCACCATTGCAAGGAATGGGAGTCTATCCTTTATCCACTATACCATATTCTATCTAGATACTTATAAGGCCTACAATCCCTTGTAGTAAGCTGAGTGTCTTTTCCCCATACAGTGTTTGCATATTGACTGTATTTGCTTTTCTTTTGTACAGTCAAATCTTGTTCCATCCACTGGATATATTCATCCTTAGAAGATATCAAGAATCTCAAAGTAGGATGCCATATAGAACCTGGGACAAAGGATAGCTATTTTCATGGAACTACCAGTAAAACTGATCCTCTCAGAAAAAATATAATTAAATTAAAATAAATTTTACTATTATATCATTTCTCTGTGCTATCCACAGTTGTTAATATAAGAGAATAGCTCTTCCATGTGAAGGATCCATATTCTCCAGTTACCCATTTAGTGCACAGTCTCATAAAGGGATCCAAACTAGCAGGGGTACAGGATTTCACAGAAGAGCAGCAGAACTCTGAGATGTACTTTCAAAAGTGCCCATAATTAATCAGCATATATTTAGCTAAAGTGAGCTGCAACTCCACGGTCCCTCTTAAAATATGGACCTAGATCTGTGACTAGGAACTATCATCGAAAGCCTGTTAGGAAAGCAGAATTCAGCTTTCTTTCCTGGATAGCAGTATTTTGATTTGCTATCACTTCAGGTAGAAAATATCAGTATTTCTTTCACATCTGGCGGCAAGAGGGATATATCCCAGTTCTTTTCTGATACCATGTGCTCAATGGCACCAAGATGAGTATGAGAATCACCGTGTGCCATTATAGTACTATTTTAGTTTAGAATTTATATCAGAAAGATGCAGGAACATCCTATAACATAAGGGAAGCCTTTCCCTGCCATTGCTCTAAACAGCTGAAAATATAAATATCTGCTATTGTATTACTAGAGCAACACTGGCTAGTACCAGAGTGGTGAACAGTGACTAACATCATAATACTATAGGTTTGCTTCTATTTCATATTTAAAGCTTTGAATTAAAGCTCAGAAGTTCAGTTCATATAATCACCCCAAAGTATGGTCTTCCAGGTCCTCAGTTTGATTAACTTCAGTGCAAAATGAGAACTCAAGGTAGTATATGACACTTTCTAGCTCATTCAAGATATGGAGCAGTATTGTGCACATATTTGAAACTTCGGAGGAACTTTTAGAATTCACTGTAAAAATTCACATTATGTAGTGGCAAACATTAAAAGTGGAACCACTCAACTTTGTTTATTGTTAACAGATTTAATGCACAAAAATACAAACTGTCTGGCCAGATTTGGTGGATCCACCCAGCAAAGGTGAAGATATGGAACACATTACCCACCTTGAAAGTGTCTTTACACAATTTTCCTTTCCAAGTGTAACTCCTGTAGCACTGAGATCCCTTTTATTCTCCTTTCTCAAATGGACATTTCTATTGGTTTTCCTTGGGAACTCTTTTTTTCTTTTCTATCTCTATTGTCTGACACAGCCTACTATAACCTTCACAATCCTTGGCAAGTTTCTCTCAGCATAGGAATGACTAGCTAGTTGTAGAGGAAAAGGAGGTTTTGGGATTGGAAACAGGGTTTATTTGTTTTTCCCACGCTAATCACCGGCTGTGTCCTCCATTCTCCACCAGAAGCTTTCAGTGTTCTTTTACATTCCATCATGGATCATGACTAACTTTTTACTCACAGAGGCTTTTAAAATCTTATATCCTCTTAAGTAGAGTTGGAATTATTTGTGTTACTCCTGCTTGTGTCAGACATAAGACAGACTATCTTTAATGTATCACATTTTAAGGGATTTTTATGAGATGGGAATTGGTATTCTTTTTTTTTTTTCTTGTTAATTAATATGCTGCTGAAAGCTGTCCATCACTTTTTTTTTTTTCAGGAGATGGGAAATGTTTTTGATGTTTTAGGTTCCTCTCCCCCCCACCTTCAGAATCCTTTTTTGCACTGGGATCTTTAATGAGTTATTACTGTGTATCACAAATGGTTTACTATTAGGGAGGACAGCTTTCCTGGAAGGAACAGTCTCTTAACAATGGGAAGCTGGCATACGTTAACTTCATTTCATGCACTTATCTGCTTTGCTGAATAAAACCTGATTTTTCCGTGTGTGTACCTTCTTCAGCTGTTCAATTGAGGAGTGTTTCCGGTCTCATCTGTGTACTGGAGGAGAGTGGTATTACCCTAGAGAAGCTGTTTTGGCACAGTTACAAAACCTACCTTAATAATCATGTGCAGTTAGGGGATTTGCATCCACTCCCCTACCCAAAATGTTGGAGTCAGTCTAGGAAAATAAATCATTGACTTATTTTCACTGATTTATGACTATGTATATCCAGCTAATGAAAAATAGAGAACAAACAATAGTTCAGATGGCAAAAAATATACTGTTTCTTAGTTATGGAAGTGATGACATTGGCATGCTGCTATTTTAAGAAAAGTGATTAGTCTGGCCCAATAAGAATAGATATCATCAACACACGGAGAGGCCTATTGATTTTGCTACAATGCTTTCAGTGATACCAACATCAGACCCACAAATAAAGTGAGACTGGTGTTGAAACTGATGGAAGAGAGCTGGAGAGCAGTGGGTCAGGCTCACTGGACATGAGGGACAGGGAGAGTTCTGAGTACCAGATGCTTGCCATTTGAATCCCGAGAGTGAGAGCTGGTTGTCCTATTTTTAAATTATGCACATGCACTCAAAGGTGTAATTGGGTGCATTTGTAAATAAAATAACTAAGCATATGGTAAATAATGTATGTTCAAAATGCTTACAGTATTCAGGAAGCACCCTAAGTTTTGATCCCCTAGAGTACACAGTACATATTCTAGCAATCAGGAGCCTGTTTAGTATTCCTCTCGTTTTTCTCCGCTTTGTCAACATCTACTGCTTTTTCTTGCTTCTCAAGCAAAGAGCAAAGTCAGGAAAACATACTGAACGGGCTCACTTAATACCAACCCCTCTGGCAGATTCAAGGCCAAAGTAAGCTTCAAAAGGATCCCTTTCCAGTCCTCCTTGGCCATGAGATTAGGGTAGTGATTCAGGCCAGGCCCCCAAGTATTTTGCAGCAAGCAAATCCTAAAATCGCTGGATTCCGCAGTGCTCCAGGTTTAGCAAATTTTAGATTATGTGGCAGTTTCAGTAAACTCACACACAAAAAAGTTGAGTATTACCTTACTCCAGTAATCTCATTGACTTCGATGGAACTACTCACAGCATTGAATACGGTACTATTCAGCATGAGTAGGAGAATCGCAATCTAGCATCAAGAGACCAGGTGTACTCATTCTTGACACAATTTAATTATCTATTATTATTATTGTTGTTATTCATATTACCATAGTGTGTAGGAAACCCAGGCACGGACCAGGGCCCCATTGTGCTAGGTACTGTACAAACAGAGAACAAAAAGATGATCCCTTCCCCAGTCTGGCCAAAAACCTGTTTTTCATTACAAAATCACATTGCAACAACTTCATAATGAAGTACAAGACACTTATGATATCAAAAGAGAAGAATGAATATATTGTTTTCTTGATCATAGTTATTCATCTCCATAATGATTTTTGCTTTCCAAATATGAAGGTAGAAGAAATCAGTAGGGTGAATAGTTTAAAAACACATCTGCATTAGAAATAGAGGTAGTTTATTTTAATTATAGGTGAAAGCATGTGTCACTCGCCAGATGTGTTCGATTCAGACAATATGATTTTCATGCCAAATTTATGATATGTTTGATTTAGGTAAAGTGACAGAAACCTGCTGCTGGGACTGAGTAGTTGTTAAATACCAGCTGCAGTTTTAACTTTAATTAATATTGCAAGAAGTAGAATATCTTGCTTTCAAATAGAAGGCATGATGGCATAGTGCAATGGTTTTAAACCTGTGGTCCGTGGACCTCTGGGTGCCTGCAAAAGATTGTAATTACCATAGAAAAGTGGTTTTCAACCTGTGGTCTGCAGACCCCTGGGGTGTTTGTAGACTATGTCTAAGATTTCCAAAGGGATCTGCACGTCCATTTGAAAGTTTTTAGGGGTCCTCAAATGAAAAAAGGTTGAAAACCACTGGCAGGGTGGATTTTTTTTTTAAATAACCCAGCGTGGACTTTAAAAATCTGCTGTTTGTTTTTCAGAAACATTGCAGCCAACTTTACAAGGGCTTCTCATTGACTGTAGATGCTAAATTTTCTGTATTTCGTTTCCTTCCCAATGATAAATGAAAGGTGGGTCTTGGCCCAGGTTCAGATGAAGGGATCAATGCTATCAAATATTGGGGATTGACAACAGCTGCCCTTTGGATCTAGCCATTAGTTGCTCCTGGACCCCTTCCCAGCCTTGGACTTGGATCCATGGGCATCAAGATGTGCCCTGGGACCAAGATTTTAAATTGGTTAGTACTGAAAACCTGGCCAGTCATTGAAAAGCCTAAATCATGGTCTAGAAGTCTAATTTTAGGCTCCTGTTTTTGAAAATCTTGGCCTTGATCTGCCACTGCCCCTCTGCTATTTTTATGTGAGGGATACAGCATTAAAAATAAAGTTTTTAAAAATGCTTACCACAGTGGGAGCCCTAATCTCATGTGGGGCTTGTAGGTGTCACTGTAATATAAATAACAAGTACAAGTAACAATAGTAAGCAATCATCATTGTGGTGGACGAAGAGTAGAAAAGATGACTTTGTGGTTAAAGTATGGCTCTACTTTGAAAAATAAGCATGTAGAAATGGCTTCTTTTGCAACTGAGCTAGTCTGTGTGTAGTCAGTCAGCTGAGATTACTTTAGTGCCAAAATTCTGTTACCCTGACTTGTTTTTTTAACACCAGTTTACCCTGAAGAGTCAGAACAGAGATGAGAGTGGGAGCTGCTTTTCAGTCCTCCTTATGCAGTATCAGCAGAATTGCTCACTAAGGGCTTGAAAGGCTCTGAGAGCACGCTGTCCCTCATCCCTGCAGAACTCTTAAATACATTCTTAACTTTAATGCTTTGACTTTAATGAGACTGTTTATATGCTGAAAGTTAAGTGCTTGTTTAAATACTATGCAGGGTCAGAGCCAGAATATTCAGCCCCTAGCAAGATGGAGCTGTAAATTCCATTTAGAAGGGCAATCGGATATACCTGTGGAAACCGCTAAAAAAGAGAAGGATGCCATTGATCAAGTGTTTAGTGTGAATAATTTGAAGATGATTGGGATGGACTGGTGTAATTAAGGGCTTGATTTGGTCTACAGAAGAAACTTTATTCCTGGTGATGATGCATAAGAGGACCTCAGTTTGACTCAGATCTGAGTTTGAGTTTTGAGGGCTGGGAATTGTTTTCTTTTTCTTGTAAACTAGGCAGATTTGTTAAGGAAATGAATGCTACTCTTTAAGTTTGGTTTTCCAACCAGTGTGCACACACCTTATAGTAGTTTTGTCTAGGCTATATTTCCCTAGTCTATGGTGGACCTTTCTGAACGGAAGTTCTCAGGATAGATTTTCTCAGTTAATATTTGAAGTCTAGGTAAAAGAATATGTTTTAAGATTATTCCCATGATGCTAAGAAGAGATATACTGTCTCCTTTGTTTTTATAGAGTTGGATGAAACAAGCATCCTTAAAATCTTGCAGAACATTTTTTTCCCCCTTCCAATAGGGTAACAATACCTTTTACAATCTTTGCAGCAAGTCTTTTGTTTTGCACATTCATAGATTTCAGCAGGTAAACTGTCAGATCCTGAAGCTTTGTTGTTAGGAATCTTTTTGATGTGTTCTTCAAGTTTCTCTAGTGTAGGTTTGGCATCCAGCGAAGTCATAACTTTAAACCTAGACATTTATCTACCACAGACTCACTTGAGTATATCATTCCAGAACGCTCAATCACCTTTCCAGTTGCTTCCCTTTATCAGTTATGATATTGCCATCCAGATCTTTCAGTGGAGCTGTCTTGTTCTTTATCTGCATGAGACATGTTTTATCCACTCTTTTATATGGCTTAGAAACCTGGACAACTTACGCCGAACATTCCAAAAGACTAAATAGCTTTCATATCAGATACTTCTGTAAAATTCTTTGAATAAGATGGCCAGAGAGAGTGTCAAATGTGGAAGTGTTAAACTGTGCTTGTATGTCATTCATGGGAATGTTGATTAGTAAGAAAAGACTCAGATGGTTTAGACAGGTCAAGCGACTGCTGGATTACAGGATCTTGAAGAGTGTGCTGTACTCTGAAGCTTGTGATGAGTCTAGAAAGAGAGGCAGACTAAAGTGTAGATTTTGGGATGCTTGCAAAGATGATTTACTATCCTTTGGAATCTCTGTGGATGATTGAGAAAGGAGTGCAGAATGCTGCTCTGTTTGGCGGAATCGGCTTGTAGCTGGAGCCAGGCAAACTGGATCAAGCTTTGTGAAGACTTGTATCAGAGAAGGAAAGAACCTGCTGCTCAAATTCAGAGCACTGCTAATGTGTGGCTGTGCTTTATCTGTGAATGGGACTGTCACTCATGCATTGGACTCAGCAACCATCAGAGAACTCATTGGAGCATACACCATGCTCTTTGAAGAGTGATGGTGCCACTTACTTTTTCCCTAGTTTGCTTATGGATATCATTTCCACATGTGTGGTATATATATCCATGCCTGTATGTTTGTGAGTCTGGGTGTGGAAATGCACCATTTGTAAAAGGTCATGTGTTGGGAGATGATTATTCAGTTGTATTTGAGGTGATGCTAATTTTCCTTGTGCCATTTGGATAGCTGTAACATAGAATCTGCTGCTACAGTGACACAAAGCTACTTGGATGCAACTTTCTGTACTTACTGTTCTCCTTTTGGGCTTTCTCTGTCAAGGCTTCTGCCAGACATTTGCACCAACTGGTTATACAGAGCTACATGAAATGTTGGTAGCTCTAATCCAAAAGAAACTTGCCAGGATTCTCACACAATATTTGAACAAAGAGTGTTTCATTTGAACTTTTTTCCAGCATGTGAGGCTTTGGTTGTAACTGAACAAAACATTCGGCTTCCTATCTGGAGAGGTGAGGCTCTTCAGATGTTGAATTTTAATGGTTTGGGCCCTGATCTTTCGATTAGTTACCTGTGAGCTGACTTCTGCCCCTGTGCCAAGCACCACTGATGTGTGGATGTAGTAGTCCAGCCACACACAGAAAATGCAGGATTGGACCATTGGTTGGGATGTGAATTGAGGTTACTGTAGAAGGTCTCATGGGTTCCTGTCCGGCAGAGTTTACCCCATGTACATTGTAAATTCTCTTTTAGATTGTAATATGTTTGGGCAGGAACTGTCGTTTATTATATGTCTGCACACCACCTACCATATTGGGGACCAACATGGCTGTGGCCTTTAGGTACCGTCACAGTATAAATAATAATAATAATTAATAATGTAATCAGGAGCATCCATAGCACCAGTTATGGTTGGGGTCTCAGTGAGTGAGGCTGTGCTTAGCCAAGCTCTAATTCCTGTATAGAAAAGCCAAGCCTGCAGATATTGCAGTTTTTAAATAAATGCTTGCACACTGAGTCGTCGTCATCATCATCATCATCATCATCGGCATGACAATTATGATAAGTAGGTGTTTTAGTGTTACTGCCTGCTATGGATTGATTTGTTTTGTTTTAACCATAGGGAAAGTGTCTCGTTGCCATGATTACAGGTTTGGTTTAAAAAAATTTCCATTCCATATCATTTTATTTATAAGGACAAAGGTCTCTGCTCGTTTAAACCACAGTTAGAGCCTGCTCTTGCTTCACTGATGATAAGCTCATAAACAGCAGTTGAGGCCCATATCATTTTTCTTCGGATACTCAGACATATTCAGACGTGGTGTAAGTGTCTGCAGCTCCATTAACTTTAGCAGAGTATAATGTGCTTACACTACATCTCTGTTCGGCCCACTGTGTGTTTGTCTTCCTTGCTAGTATTTCCATCTCTAAATAGAAGGCATTATCGTTATTTTTATTTTGTAGGCCAGAGTTCCCTGCTAGGCCATGTGTGAGTTCCCTATCCACATACATGTCTAGTTCATAATAGTTTCCAATGCAAATGGCAAGGATCAGCAGGAATCACTGCAGCAACAGGAGGAGAGGTGATACCTTGTGCAAAACGCCAGACGGCATTGCTCTCATAGAGGCAACATTCCTAAGAGCTTGGGAGCAAGAGCGTTAATGGCAAACGCAGCACAGTTTCCTCCTCATGTTCCCTCTTCTGACCAGGCGATTCTGACTCTAAATGCCAAGGAACTGTGGCATTAAAAAACTTAGATTGAACTGAACACCCCTCAGAGGGACCAGGCTATCAGGAATATAGGGGTTAGATCCTGACAGATCTGCTGCTGATACAGCTAAAGATGATATGCTGTTACATCCTGACTTAATGAATCGGATGACTTTGAAATTGTTGAAGGGCAGGCATGGAGGGTATCCGTGAGGGTGAGGAGGAGCAGACGGACGTGTTACAGGCTGAAGACGAGCTGAAAAATAGTATAGTTCAGAAGGAACAGGCTGAACGCTTGGCCCATAGAGCCAATGAAGTTTATTCATTTGGAGCTGTGCGTCTGCCAAATGGTGCCATTCGATAAGGGACCCATCTTTCAGCTATGTTGACTCTCTCTATGCATATGCTTTAGCCAGCTGTCAGGGAACAGTGACAATACTTATTGTCAAAGGTCCAGTCAAGCTGCTTCTTGGCCCACACCGCCTCATTCCCTCCTCTAAGGAGAGACCACAGGAAGATGGGGAAGGAGTCTTGAAGAGGAGAGCACTCAGCAGTAAACAAGGCAAGGAATGAAGGGATACACTCCACCAGTGGCAGCAGAGGCATTAGGAGATGCTCCAGCAGGACAGGAGAGGATAGGGAAAGTCACCTCTTCCTGGATCCAGGGAGCTCAGTAATATCAGAGCCTAGACTTTTACATTTGACATTTTGCTGTCTGATTAGGCCAGTGAATCTTCAGGAACTCTCCCCACCAAAACCCTCATTCTGTACCTGTGGAAGCTGAGAAGTCCATTTGAATGTAACAATTTCATCCTCATGAACTTAATAAATGAATGAATGATGAATTTCATCAACATGAAGGCTCTTATACAGTTGAAGTTGGATTCAGAATTTCCTTCTAACCCTCCTCTGCTTGCTGCTGATGACTTTCTCAAACAATTTCTTTTGGGATGAAATTTTTCATGCTTGGTTTCAACCCATAGTTGTTTTGGGGGGCTTGTTTTCAGATGTCAAAATCAATTCAGCTATTTGTTTGGTTTTTTTTACTTACAATTCCTCCATTTTCCTTTTTCTGGTGTGAAAATATGTATTTCCCCCCCATATATTCTGATAAAAATTTTGCACTCAGATAATTTAAAAACAGCTGTAGCTAGAAACCTCAAATGTATCTAATTTCATGGATCTCAGAGAAGTCCAGCGTTTGAGCCAAGTTTGAAGAAAAGCTATTAAGAAGATTAAAAAGTTAGGAGTGTTTTAAATTGGGAATTTGGGACATATGCAGTATACATTTTCTGTTCTTTTTCTGAGCCTCCATTTAAGAAGAATGGCTTAGAACATTGCATGCACTCAGTAGCACTTCATCTTAGAGGCACCCTTCAGCTAAAAGCTTAGCTGCACCATTGAACTAAAAGCTTAGTGTGGTGCCCTGAGCTAAAAGCTTCCCTTATTGGACACTTTGGGATAAAAACATAGCTTAGCAATGTCCGTGCTTAAACTGGATAAGTAGTCAATGTATTTTACTATCTGTAGAAAATCTCAAAGTATGCAGATATTGTATAGCATAAGTTAACATGGTTAATTCCACTTAAAATTATCTGACCTCTGACTTGTAATATTTAGTGATGTGAACAGAGATCATATTTTAAAGCACATTCAAAAGGTGATAGAATTAAGGCTGGTTAGTGAACATACTTTTTTCTTTTTAATCCCTGACTTTTAACTGTTTGATTGCTCAACTTTAACTTTAATTAATACTATTTTTAGGCATTGTATATGCTGAAGCACACAGGAACTAAAAATGTACGTCTGTCAGCATTTTCAAACAATATTGTGAATTCAGTAACTGCTGTAGTAAAACTCTCCATAAAAGTATTGTACTATAAAAAACCTCAGTTCTACAGTATAGAGCATTTGCAGCAGTGAATGCTAATAACAGTGCACCTCTAAATTGAGGATCTGTCGTGTTTCCATTATTGTCTCTGGTTATCCCCTGAGGCTGCAGTCAAGAAAAAATGCTATATTGATTGCTGTGAAATGAATTCTTATTATTTTTATATGACATCACACTGATAGCTGTATAACCTGTTTACAGTAATGGAATTTACACACTTGCACATTTGCATCCAGATGTGCAGCTTTCGCCAAGCCTTTTAAAAAGTGAACTACAAAGAAAAAAAGCGAAGAAGAAACATTTTTACCTTTTATGCTAACTTTATTTTGTGTAAAGGCCATCTCAATGTTAAAGAAACCAACAAAAACAAAAACGGTTGTTTTTCACATGGGAAATATTAGGTTCTCATTTCTCTCCCTTTTTGGAAGGCGGCACCCTGACCTTTGGAGGACTTGCACAGCGATGTTACATGAAGCTGTAACTCGAGTTTTTCTTGTTCTTCCCTGAAGTTGAGGCCCAGTCTAGGCTATACAGTTTTTGGTTTTGTTGTTGATTACCAATTAACTCAAGTTATTTAGGGGTAGGTCTGTGCAGGAAAAGGTTTACCGACATAGCTATACTGGCAAACACTCCTAGTGTTGCAGCAGCAGCTTAAACCACCAAATGAGTGCTTTTGCCAATAGACCTTATACCAGTTCCCTGAGAGAAATAGGCTACATGGGTAAAACCACATATTTGCTGGTTTAATATAAGCTGAATGAACACTCGGAGGATGTGCCAGTATAAAAATGTCACCAAAAAAAATCACATCCTTCACTACATTGCTATACTGGCAAAACTCTTTAGTGTAGACCTGACATAACACAATTATAAATGCTAGTGTAGAAACTTGAGCAATGTTCATTCTAGGACACAAATATTTGTTCCTGGTCATGATGTGCTCCAAGACTTATTTCCCTTTTTTTTAATTCTGTTAATTACAACACAACTGTATCTTTGTGTTAAATTAATGTCAAACAATTGCGCACCATTGTAAAATACATTATATCACAAAATTATATCCTAACTAGCAGGTGAGAGTATATATTAAATAAGTTTTAGACAGTAATACAATTCTAAAACATACCAGCTTGAAATGATCGAGACACGTTTTTGTTTTGATCAACAAAAAAGATATCTACTTAAAACAATTGGTTACAACATCCTTGTCTAATATCTACATAATGGGTTTGTTTATCTACAAATTGAAAATTCTGCTCTGATAATTGTAAATAAAGAACATTGGCTCTTGCTGCTTCACTGGCTTTAACTTTAATCACACTTACAGGCAGTCCCTTAATGGATTATGAGATCCAGTAACTTTGATGGTGGGGTTAATGGGGCCATCCTGCTTTTCTGAACATTTTGGTTGCAAATATTTTCAAGTATTATGTGCTCAAGGCCTTTCTCATTGCAATGGTGAGATATAATGTGGAAAGCTAAGGAAGCTGGATTGAACTAATGGCTATTTAAAAAAGGAAATAAAATCTAAGACTGGTGACAGCAGCTGGCTTTAAAGAATGAAACAAGCCTGAGATTTTACCAGAATCTGAAATTTGATCAGAAGAACATGATTTTCACTAGGAGTGGAAGTATTATTGGCTGCTGTTTGAGCAAAGAGGGATGAAAGTTTTAAAGTTTAAAATAAAAGCCTATGCGAAAGTACTGGGAAAACGGCACTGTGCTGCTCTTAATTCATCATACAAAGCATAGGTGAGAACAGCTTTCTTTCAGCGTGTTTTTGCATCTACCAAGTCTTAACCATCTGTAGGCCCTTGCTTCTGCTGCAAAGGGAATGTTCACCATCACTTTAGGTTACAAGTACACTTGTCACTTTATATAACAATAAAGATTTCTTTGGTAAATACCATGGCCTTAGGTCATCCCCTATTGCAGGAAAACCTGTAGGAGAGGACGTCTGCAGCAGAAGAATCATTTTGAAGATAGTTCTTATCTAATTATGCCATTTGGGAAATGGGTAGAGTTATTATCTCACTCACCCATCCTCCTTGCAAGTGATGCCACAGAACCTGCTCACAAGCTTGGTAGATCCTCAGGGGTTGGTAGAAAGCCAGGATTATCTATATTGGCTGAGTCCTTCAGAATTCTACTGGCTCCCTGCCAGTGTGCTTCCAATGAAACTGTGCTAACAGGGTCTTGCCCAGGCCATGGCTTTTCTCAGGATCCACCAAGTGGAAAGATAAAGAAAAGATAGTGCAGCCCAGTCTGTAACGTCTCCTCTAGGGAATCTCTCTGGGCCAAAAGGGGAAAGATAGGTGTCCTATGGCTCTACCTGTGATCTGTCTACTTCTCCCTCACAGCATGCTCAGTTCCTCTGCTCCTCCTCCCAGGTAGATTCTGGACCTTCAGAATCACTTCTCCAGGCGGTGGAGAACACTGCCGTGGAAGTGACTGCCACCTCTACCCCTTTTGAATGAAGGAGGGGAGATCCGTTCTGTGATGGAATCTTCCATGTATGGAGTTGTAGGAAATGTTCCAAACCCATATTACTACATTTTAATGACGCTACAGGCTGGGGAGGATGATGTGATTTGTAAAACATATTAAATAAAATGATGAAATTTTTTTTGCCGTTGGTTCAATTGCATTGGGATCCCTATTATGCTACAAATGTTTTGGTACAGACCTCCTTACATGTATTGTTTAGATCTGGATGAATATAGTGGGTTTGCCATTAGCTTCTATAGAGCCTTGATTTCACCTTGTATATTTTGCACCAATGCACTGACACCTGAGACTATTTGTTACCAAGGGCTACTTCCCAACTCTTACTCTCCTTTCCCGCAGTGCTAAATAGGTGCCTCAAAGGCACATCTTATGGTCCACTACTAACCTCTTGATTTTAAAGCAGCCATCCATTTCCTAGTTATAAAAAAAATGGTTTAATTATAATGACATTTACAGACTACATAAAAAGACCCCCCTACATTCATGCAGCACTACCAGAAAACACTAGGAAAGGCTAGGTATATTCACACAACTTTTGTTTGACCTAAGACTTCTTTAGAAAACTTGTAGGAAGAAGAAAGGAAACAGAGTATATTTATACTGCAATGTAATCCCAGGGATTGAACTCAGGCTCAAACCTACCTCCTCGCCCATTTACACAGAAATCATGCTGACCCAGGGCTCAGTCCCAGGACCCTGTGGGGATGGAGGTCTGAGCCTGAGTCAAACTGTGACCCAGATTCAAGCCCTATTGCTTTGCAGTGTAGATGCAGCCCCACTGGAGTCATGCCAAAAGTATTCCACAATCCCACAGGCTGATTTCCTTTGTCCTCTGGACAGTGAAGTTTGGTGGATAGTTAAGTGTTTTAACATTGCACCATGAACAAAGGGCTAGAGTGGCTGCATTTTGGGAGGCTGCTAGGAAGTCTAGGATATGGGTGACACTGGAGCCCCAGGTGAGTACCCAGGGTTCAACAATTCCTAACCTGGGCTTTTAAATGAGTGGATGCTCAAGTCCTAGTAAACAAACCCAGGGTCTGCTACCTTGAGTTCTACTAACCCTGGGTTTACATTCCCATGCAGAATACTCTAAATCTCTCCTAATCTCCTTTACTTCACACTCGACCACCATAGTCGAGAAACTGGTTCTCCTGTTCTCATTGATATTGGATTATATTTCTGGAACATTGGTTTTCTATATTTTGAAAGAGCAGTTCCTTCACAAATACTGTATTGCCTGCATCATAGTTGGTAGTTATCTCACTCATACCGTCCAAGAGAAGATGACCTTATCCATAACATGAATCTCCCCCTCTAATGCCTAGAATACTAATGCATTCATTTAAGCCACACTGATCCAGGAAAGCACGTAAACATAAGCTTAACTTTAAGCACACCATTAGTCCTATTGAAATTAGTGAACTGGAATGTTCAGAAAATTGAAGGACAAATGCGGAAAAAAATATACTATGCACATACAAATGTTGGTTTTTAATGGATTATAGCTTGGCCAGATTTTCGTGGGGCAAACAAAAGGCATATTTTTTACCTTAAGACTCTAGATTGCTAAATTTCAAGGTGATGTTCCAAACAACGGAGGTTGTAGTAGAGCTATTCAAATATGGTCAGATAAATATTGTAACATTGGTAAAACACAATTTTTCATTAACCTTGTTCTCAAGGTTGGCCAAACTCTTTTCTGCTCAAACATTTAAACAATATTTCTTCCTGAAAGGTAGAAGTGAGTCAAAGTTATAAGCTTCCAAAAGGACGGGTCTGTAATGGAAAGTGTTAGGCAACATTAACTAACTTTGTCAAAGCTACTCTGCTCACAATGTAATATACACATTTGTATACACACTATGACCTGCACAAAAGACCAATATTATTACGCATCCTTCTGTCTTAAGATTGCCACAAAATACTCCCAGATGTATTGAGTACCCTTCTACTTTACTAGAAAGCTATATATAAAATATTCCTGAATGTAATATAATTTTCACCTCAACCATCACTATAAGGGAGCTGAGTCCTTATGGTGGAGCTGATGAAATCCCTAACTGGGCCAGCAGTACTGTATAATAGTTTAGTATTTGAAGAATAATTTATCCAACTGAAATTACAGAAGAAATTTAGGCAAACCGGACTATATACTTCAGAGTTATGATTATGCTAGAAAACCAGACTAACATTCTTACTCTTTTTGTGTGCATCAGCTTCTTTAATCACCAGCCATTGTTAGTGTTATGTCTTGCCTGAATACAGAGCAACTGAAATAACACCAGGTTTGGGGTTCTTGTGTAACTCCAAACTCATCCCAGGTCCACACACGCTATTCACAAAGTCATATTTAAAGCTGCTTAACAGCTTAAATTGATATAAATCCTTAAAGCAATTTAGGATCTTAAGCCACTTAAAATGCTTGAAGAAGCTTAAGAGCTTTAAGACTTTGTAGGGGTAGATGCCTTGTGCCGGGGGGGACGAGGGAGAGTGCGGGGAGGGGACCTGTTGGAGAGAAATCCAAGTGGACTGGAGTGTGAATAAGTCTGTTTCTGGGGTGGAGTAGAGGTATTTGTAGAAACCAAATCTGAAAGAGTGGAGGTGGTAAGTGTTTAAACACTGGTGATGATAGAGATATAAGAACCTACACAGAACTACTTGTTCACATCATAAACTGATGGAAACTGGCATAGCTCTGTTGACGTCATCTGGCCCATAGAGTGGGGCTGCTAATATGAAGGTGCTCTTCATAAAAAGGAGTTGCAGATCTGAAGTGAATAATGTTAAAAAACAAATTATTTAAAATTCAACTAGTAGAGCTGCTCTCATGTCCTATGAAGATGTGCCCTGCTTGTCTGACCACTAGAAATACACTGAATAAATACTAATAGAGAGGAGGAAATTACCATTTCAAATATGCTGGATAAAAGCAGTGGATTGGCACTTTGTGACAGTTATATATTAATTTTGTAGTGGCTGGCACTGCAATAATTTAGAGCGGTTCCATATTAGGCTCAACTGTGTAATTCATTCTGATGCTCCCTATTCATCAAAGATTTATTTATTTTTATATTGCCATGAGAAAAATAAAAAGTATGGAAAAGATCATCTCCCCCCACTTTCATTAAAAGAATATTATGACAGAGTAACAACTCTTAGGTCTCTTGAAGCAAAAGAACATCTTGCTGCAATTAGATATAATTAATGAACAATAATTAGAAAGATCTCTTCACTGAATTTATTATTGTATGCTTTCTTTAATCTATAACCTGTTAAAATGAGCACTGATTGTACGCTAGTGCTATATGTGGATGCTGTAGGAGACAGCTCTTCAGGTAGCATCCTTGCACAACATACTTCCTACGTGTTTGGCTCTACAATATAGCATTGAGTGAATATGGATTTATCATTGTTAGTATTATTATGTATTAAGTCCTATTTGAACTATAAAGCATCCTAGGTATAAATAGTGGATCCCCCTCAATATAACAGAAAGGAAAGTGGCAGTAGAGCATTTCCTATCAGGGGACCTCAGCAATGGATCAAGCTTCAACTATTGGTCTGAAATAGCTTGGAATTATTGATCTTTTGCAAGGCCCATCTTTTTGCCATTGTGGTTTAAAGGATTGGAGGCTGGTGGGAGTGATTGGTTGAGGGGGGGTGGGTAAGGATAGTTGATGGGAAAAGTCCCACTCATTGGGTTGTGTTGAGGAGATGCTTTTGCCAGAGGTTTGTTTTCTGTTTTTGTGTTACTGTTGTTTTTAATAATGTCAAGGGCACCCAGAGCAACAGTTGGGTGCTTTGTTATGTGGTGGTATAAATTTCCATACAAAGTATAAATAAGGCTGTGGCACAGAGGCCCACCCTGTGGTTCACTAGTGGTTCACTAGTCTGTTTCAACAATTGCGACTCTTGTCAGGCCTGACATACTCACTATACCTCACACATTAGGGCCTTCATATTTACTGCAAAACATGTCACGTAACATGTAATATGAAATCTAATAACACACTGGTCATTGAGGGCACTGTGAAATGCTTTTAACTACTCTGTAGGTAGAGTTATGGATTCTCTCTGATATTATGATCTGGAGCCTCTAAACAGACAAAGGTGACAAAAAAGTTTTCTCCTTCTATATATAAAGGGGAATGAAAATATGATGGCAGATGCTTCGTCCAGGAAAGCAGGTTCTGATCTGCTGCTGCTGGGTCAGCCAGTGGCTAACCCTCCTGCAGTTTTGTTAGTGGGGAGGTGTGACCCTAAGAGCATCGGAATGTGGAGGGCAAGGGGCTTATGGTATCAGGTAATGAGCTTCAGCTGGCCTGACCAATGCAGTTACCCCAATTCACTAAGGTTATAATCTCTATTTAACATGTGTCATGTAATATGCCATTGGAAACTAGTAACTCAGTGATCATTAATATTCTTGTGTTGTATGTATGTAGTATGTAGTAAGAGTTATGAATATATGCTAGAATGTTGACTAAAATGTATTTTAACATGGGATGTTGTGAGGAATTGGTAAATAGATCTTCCCTAGACAATGGAAAGTGTATTTGCTTCTCTCACCAGCTTGGTCATCAGACAGAGACAATGAAGGTCCATTTCATATTAGGTAAACATAACTAACAATTGGAAGAGGAGTCAGCATAGTGTCAAACCCAGCAGAAGAGAGACGCTTAGTCTGGATTTTACTTTTCAAATAATGCATTACAAAGGTTTATTGGTCTATAAAGACAGGGAGATGAATCTCAAGTGATGAGCACTTGACTCAATTGTATACAATATTACTATATTGTAAAAGTATTATGAAAACGTATACCACATTGGTAATTAATAGCATTGTGAAATGTGTGTATTAACACTATATGAGGAATTATGAATACTCACTGATATTATGCTTTCCAATCTGTGATCAAACAAAGGGTGAAACAGGCTTTTCCCACTGACAGGAGGGAAGGCAACTATCTACCTGTCTCCAAAGAAGTTAAGCAAGGTGTGACCAAAAATAATGGAAGCCCCATTTGCGGAGGAATGGGAAACCCACAGGAAGGGAAGAACAGCATGAGGTCATCCTGCCTCTTGAAACAAGGTCAATGAACTTTGGAAGATATAAGCAAGGACTGAAGCCATTCTTGGCATCCATCACTAGACATTCACAAACGGTTCAAGCTCTTGCAAGCTGAGAAAGATGGATGCTTCAAACAAGAAGGAGTTGAAGTCTCTGGAAGCTGAATGTAGATGAGAACGCTGCTTAGACAAAGATCTTTCACTTAAGAAAAAAAGGGAAGCCAGCATCTTGTACTTCTGTGGGAGATCCTGACTGAGGGAAAGTAAGCCATGGCTGGGAAGAAGAATGACTGAAGAGAGAAGCCATTTTGAACAAACCTGTACCTTCCTAGGTTAAGGTTTAGACTTTCAGATGCGTGTTTTCAATTTTATTTGCTTGTAACCATATCTACTTCTGTTTATTTTACTTGGTATCACTCAGCCTATGTCCTAGGTGTTAATACATTTGTTTTGTTTTTTACTATAAACCAACTCAATGCTGTGTTTGAAGGGAAGGTTGTACTTACCCCAGTTAAGTTAATAAACTGTGATGTGCTTTGGTCTCTTTAAAGGGGCAATGAACCCTATTATTTCTCTGTTCAGGTGAAGCTGGACAATTCAGGGCACTTGGTTCTGGAGAAATTTGGGACAGGGACTGTGCTGGAATCACCTTGCTTGTTGCAATGAAGGTTGATGGCAGCCAGGGTGGGGCTGTAGACAGGCAGCTGGGATCAGGGCTGCTGAACCAGGGCTGTGTAGCACAGAGATACTCGGGGTGAAACCTGTGTGCTTGCAGGCTGGCTATGATCATCCGAGGCTGGAAACTCCAGCAGCAAAGCTTTTTAAAGCACCAGGGTTGCAGGGCAAGTGGTGACACAATCCCTTGCTGGTCTGGATTGCACCCCTGTGCCTCGTGAACTTGGTGTAATCGAAACAGGATTTGCACTTAGCTTGTTACATTAACAAAGGTTTACAGTTTAAGCACTGGTGAAATATGTTTAAGTTATTCTCAAGTGAAAGAGCTGGGAACAGTCAAAGAAAGGTTACAGTTTGATTGTTTTCTGTTTGTTTGTTTGTTTTGGGAATAGAACAAAGGAAAGTAAAGATGAGCAAGAAGCTGAAAAGGCCAGAGGAGCAAAGAAGCAGGTGCTGAGCTCACCAAGCAGCAGTTAGAAAAGCTGGGTGCATAGTGAGATCTGTCAGCAGCTAATCAGAGCTAGTGGTCATGATGCACTCATATGTCACAAGTCAGGGCGAGGCACCTGTTCCAGCCCATGGGGCAAGAAGAGGGGTCCCTTTTCCTTCTAGGGCATGCAGGAGACCAAGCAGTAGAGACATCAGCCACGGTGAGAGGTCCAGAGCTGTGGAGGTTGCAGTGGACAAGGCTGCTAGTGGTGGAGAGATGGATAAAGCTGAAGGCCAGGTGTGAATGAGAAGGCAGAGCTGAAGCAATAGAAGCTTACTGACCAGGACAAATGCAGGTACCTGAGACAGAAGATCAGGGGCTAGCAAACAACCAGATGTGGGCATGATGGATCCTATCACTCTGCCTATAGCCTTTACTATGAACACTAAGGTTATTCTGGGAGTCTGACACAAAGAAAGTCAGCCATGGCTGGGAAGAAGGTAAAGTGGTGAAAGAAACCATCTTGAGCAAAGCCTGTACCTTGCTAGATTAAGAATTAGACTTTTAAATGTGTGTTTATTTACTTGAAACCATCTCTACTTCTGTTTCTTTTACTTGGCATCACTCAAGCTCTGTCATATTGTTAAGAAATTTGTTTTATTTTTTACTATAAACCCACTCAATGCTGTGTTTGAAGGGAAGAGTGTATCTATCCCAGTTAAGTTAATAAGCTGTGATGAGTTTTGGTCTCTTTAAAGGAACAAAAAAACCTTTTTTCTCTGGGTTGTCCAGGAGAGGGCTGAACATTGCTGATCATTTGGTTGTGGGAAAATGCTGAACTAGGATCGTGTTGGGGTCGCTTTACTGTTTGTAGCCAAGGCTGGTGGAAGCCAGAGTCAGGCTGTAGACAGGCTGCTGGAGTCAGAGTTGCTGATCCAGGGCTGTTTAGCACACAGACACTCAGGGTGTGACCCGTATGCTTGTAAGTTGGCTGTGAGTATCTCAAGCTAAGACCTCCAGCAGCAAAGCACTGTAGGGCACCATGGGTTGCAGGCAAGTGGTGACCCAACCCTTTACTGGTCTGTATTACACCCTGAACCCTGTGATAAGTGCTTATAAAGCACAGGTAGAATGGTCCCTGCTCTAATGTAAATTGAGTGGATAGTCTGGCTATTTCACATACAGTGGGCCTAATTCTCATGACGTGAATGTTGCTTTACACCTCTCTGGCAGTGCAGAGAGCCCTAAAAGGGGTGTCAATTATATTCTGCATGGCTGGACAATGAATGACACTTATACTCTTAACTCAGTTTGGGTATGAACATACCCAGTGTGGGTTAAGAAGGTATGTCTATATTGCAGCTGGGAGTGTGCCTGGGTAGAGAGATGAATGCTAGCTCCGCTTGAGCCAGTGTGCTAAAAATTAGAACATGGATGTTGCAGCACAGGCTGCGGCATGGGCTAACCACCTAAGCTCATACCCAGGGGTTGGGCGGACTAGTACTTGGGAAACTAACCTGTACAACAATGTTCATATCGCTATTTTTAGCAAGCTTGCTCAAGTGGAGACAGCCTATCTCTGTCTATCTAGGCTGGGAGGCATACTCCCACCTGCAGTGTAGACATACCCTTTAAGGCCCCTTTGCACTGCCAGAGTGATATAAAGAAACCTTTGAGTAAATAAAAATTAGGCCCAGTGTGTGTGGATGTGAAAATTGCCGATTTGGGGGAGGGGTGTGGGGAAGAGACTTGGAATGTAATGCCCTATATACACGTAAACTTTGTATTGATTTACTGCCCAATTTTGCACTGGTGTAAATCCAGAGTAATTCCACTAATTTCAGTGCAGGTACTCCCTATTCACGCAGGTTTAAATGAGAGCTGATTTTGGCCCTGTATCTTTAAACTTTGTTTTATTCGTGCTTCAATAAATCTTTCTTGCTCTGTGTTCTTGTACAAGCATAGCAACATGATTTCAATATGTGGATGGGCATCAGAATGTGTTCTCTCTTCCAAATAAACCTCTTCACTAGAAGAACTCAGGTAAAATTAAACCTCATATGATTTCAGTGCAGCTGAATTACAATTTGGGTTTCTTTTATGATAAAAAAGAGACATGCAAATGAGACTGACTGATGGTGGGTGTTTTGTTTCTCTCTAAAGACAACCATAGAAAGAGATCATTTAACTAATAAGAACTCTCTATTGTACCAGATAACACTAATATTTCAACATCTCTTGAATTTCAGAACATTTCAAGATCTGTCCAAACAAATGGATATGTCTTATGGTACTGTCAGGGATTCAGCAGTATATGAATACTTCAAAGCAAAAGGGACAAACCCTTTGGAGCAGGATAACACATTTGCTGAACTCTGGAGGACAATCAGTAAGAATAATGGAGCAGATAACTGTGTATCGAACCCTTCCGAAGGCATCCGGAAGGTAAGAATGAATTAATAATGGAGTTTTACTTTAAATTTTGTGTTATGTCTATGCATGAAGTTAATGAATTAAAGTGATTGTCATGTGGTAAAGGCAGGATTTAAATTTAAACTATTCCAGTCCTCTGTTTTTTTTAAGTAAAGGTTGCAAATTGGTTTGGGGACAAAACTGCTTCGGTTGCATTATGCTTCTACTAAGGACTACACTTTTTCCCGACAAAATCATTTCAACTTTTGGCCAGCTCTCACATTTGGGAAGGCTATTGTTCTAGTTCACCTCAACTTCTAACTCTTTTGTACCTTTCCCATTGCTCTTTTTAAGACCATACGTACATTAGACCCATGTTTATAGTCTATGTCCCATTGACTTTTAATGAGACTTAGGTTCCTAGATACAT
The DNA here is from genome assembly GCF_026122565.2 of Emydura macquarii macquarii. NCBI lineage: Eukaryota > Metazoa > Chordata > Testudines > Chelidae > Emydura > Emydura macquarii. The sequence continues at coordinate 4,844,390 of NW_027131527.1, forward strand.
AAGTCACTTTTGAAAACATTACCTTGGGTCTTCTTATATTTTCCCTTGGGTGCTGAAACTTGTCCTTTACCCCATGAGTATTGCTGAGTCAGTGGATTAAATTGAGGCCTCCTCACTTCAGCAAAATTATGCCCACTCACATTAGGGAAGATGTATGAATCAGGTTTTTTGGTCATCTTTGTTTATGCAGTGCTACTCCAGTTATTAAAAAATTCATCTACTCACTCACATATTAACCCATCCATGCAGTTATTCAATGCCACTTTAATTCGCTCACTACAGTGTTCTCACCTATTTTCTCTCTCTCTCTCTCACACTTATTTTTAAGTGAAATTAACTCTTCATGCAGGATTCAAGCAGCTGATGTAGGGTGGCTCAGCAGAAGAGCCTTCATCTTTGTTCAGGGTCTTAGAGCCAATCACTCTGTAATAGTTTATTTTAATTGTGACTTCATAATTTGAAATACGTTGTCTCATTGGTACATGGCAGTGATGGAATTTGACCTAGGATTCTGACACAGGAATCAGATTCTCAGCTTTCAGCCATTCAGTTGCTTGGAAGTGTACATACATACAAGCATGCATACACACATTTCTTGTGGTGATTCCTGTGCTGCAGCTCTGAAAGTGAATGACAAGTGAATTAGAAGTCAATTACAGCAGATAGGATGCACAGGAAGTCAAACATTTCTTTAGTGGGGTATCATAGTCTCTTTCTTTATCAGTCTTTTTATTTTTAAAAATAAAATATTGTAAGCTAGAATCATTGATCAGTTGCTTTTGGTGTAAACTGAAAACCAGAATCTCTTGGTGCACAACTGTGTTACAAGTTCTTTATGCTATTGAAAAGGTGAGACTAAAAAGCAGACTTTTCTATATTATTTTACTTTTCCAATGTTTTATGTTTATTTTTCTAGAAGCTCAAAGAGAACAATTAGAATCTGCAGATTTTAAAAATGTCAGAAGTTGAGTTAATGGGAAAGAATGGACTCCAGGCAAGGGATATTCCTTCATTAGGGGAAAAATAAGTGTGGATGCTCAACCAAAAATGCTTTATTTCTAATCTAATTTATTAACAAGTATTTACACTCTTGAACAGATTTTGATGGCAAAAAAAGCAGCCTAGTTAAAATATCATAAGTGTAATTCCACGCTCAGAATTCCAGCAATTGCAGTTGTGTTAGAACAGCTGCATCCATCTTGCAGAGGTTTCTCTTTCTACTGGTTCAGCCAACACACTGTTCCCAAATTATCTCTAAACTCTACCTTCAGATATGTTGCTGATCCTTTATTATTAAAGCTATTACTCTGAAATAGCTACTGTCAAATAGTGAAGGAGACACCACTTTCACTTTTTACATATGAAACCATTTGGGTAACCGTTTAAAGTACTTATAGAAGTAGAATTTATGTGTATGTTGCACGTAAATATATATATTGGAGTCTTAAAATAAATTTGCTTGCACCATTTTTCTTTTTTACTTCTGCAAATATAAGTACAATCTATTTTTGGCATAAAAGTAGATCTCAAATTTGCATGTACAAGAATTTGTACAAACCAAATTCTAGATTCACAAACACTAATGCTTTTGTTGGAGGTACTTGCACACTGTCCAGTAACAGAACAAAAACAATATCATGCGACTTGTTCGACTCCTAGCAGCTAACCAACCCAGCTCCAATAGTGACTATTGCATGCCCATTGAAAACTGTTCAGGACCAGTCAGTCCAGAGAGTTTTTAAAAAAAAAAATCAGATCCTTTCAGACGATGAATCAGTTCTAGGAAATGGTGTTGAGATCGCAGAGAGATCCTAGGAGAATGAAGTGAGGCTACGTCTGTCAAATAACACGCTCTTTGAAAATGATTCTCTCGGTTCTGCTACTCATGATATTGAGCAGGATGCAGTTGGGAGCCATTGACCCCTGCTCTGCCTGAAAGACTGAGTGAGTGTGCAGTGTGTGCCTAAGACAGCATGAGGGTGAAGAATAATGTGTCCTGTACCTGAGGCCTGATCCAAAGCCCACTGAAGTCAGTGGGAAGACTCTCTGACTACTATGGCCTTTGGATCAAGCTTGTATTCTCTCTCTGTCTCTCGTAGGAATATTATTATACTAGTAATGGTTTATCTGGGTTGAGTCCTCTTGCTTCAAACTTCATCTATTTTTTTGTCTTCCTCACAGTTTAAATGGGTTTTGCCTCAGACTTTAACCACTGTAAAAAATTAGGTTGACTTTGACAAGCCGCCTGCCCTTGACCCAGCCACTACTTCTCCCTATTTTATATGTACTGTCACTCATTATATGGGCGTAACAAAATGCGCTGGTGTATGATTTACTAACTGTTTAAGGTCCGTGTGAAAATGAGACATCTATTTCCTGAGGCATTCTCAGCGTGAAAAAATAGTAAAACTGAGTACATAAAATATAGATAAGCATTCTGTCATAAGCATTGACATTTAAAAAAATTAAAACCATTTAACTTAGAAAAATGCAGGATGTATTTAAATGTATTTTTCTTATATCACTGGCATTATGTCATAAGATATTCAACAACAGTAAGACTGTAAATACCCATATTTTATAAACCTATTACAGGCTTCCATTTATTATAGCTAGATTTACTAAGCCTCAGGTTTTAGCTTTAGATTGGCAAAATGTTGAGAATACCAATTAGAGTAACTTTGGGATTCAGTGTAGAGTTGGCAAGTGACTCAAATTTATACGATAATAACTGTGTCAAATTAAGTCTGATTTTAATGTGCTGGCGTGATATATATAAAACTTGATCGACTCCATCAAATAACATGGACTATAATCCAGTTTCTCTGCAGTCCCACAGCTGACCTCTGCTGCCATTTGATTAAACATTTACTAATTCAGAGATAATATTTAATAAAATTGTCAAATATAATAAGGTGTTTATAGTTTAAATGTCTCTCTTCTCAGCTCATTGACCTCCTTGAACAAACAGACAAGTGCGTTTCAAATATCATGTCTAGAAATTTTTTGTTTTTTTTTAAAAGAGAAATCAGTGTTAGTATATGAAACTGGACTTTTAATCTACATTTTAGTATACATTTCCTAGAACACAAAAGTGACATATAAATGCAGCCTTAAAACTCTAATTTGTTGAAATGTAAAATCTAAATCTCTTCATAGCACAAAATACAAATATTTTAGTGGATCTTTCAGATCAAAGACTTTGTCAGCACAATGAAAAAAACATGACTTTCCCCTGAAATCCAAATTTCTGTGAGTTCTCTCTGTTTCCCAATTATATTGGATTATAAAATGGATGTTAGTTCCCAGTGCAGGTCTAAGAGAAGCAATGCCAACTGCAGTGAGAAGCAATGGAGAGAATCTGGGTTGTTTTTTTTTTACGGATAAGTGCAAGACGTCGATTTTGCTCTATTCCACTCGCCTCTCTTAATCTGGCTGAGAAGTTCCTATCTGCTTCTGCAAATTGAACTCTTTAAGCAGCTCAAAACAAAAAGATAAAGTGGGGGATGGTTCTAAAAGCTTTCATGCATTTCTGTTGCCATAGAAAATACATCTTTTCATATAAGATATGGTCTATACATCCATAGTGACCATCTAGCATTGTCTCAAGGCACAGCTTTTAAAAACATAGTTGGCAACCACACAAAGGATATCTGTGCACTGCAAAACACTCAATGACACAAATGTATTTCAGATTTGCACTCAGAAAGTAAAGTGAGGTTTTGTTTAACTCCAGAGATGTTTGAGGAAAGTTGATTTGGACTGTAAGTTAGGTCTCACAGGTTCCAAAGTCTCTCATGGTAACACAGGAGGAATTACTCTGCCAGAATAAATCAATGATTCATATAATACAGTATTCTGTCATTGAAAATGGCAGTACTGGTACAAATTTCCCAGAATAAAACTAATTCAGCTATACTGTTCTGTGGGGGAAATTTCCTTCTGACTCCAATGATGGATTGATCAGTGTACACTAAGAAGCATGAGGTTTAGTAGCTCCTGTAATTTTATCCTAGGTAATGTAACTGAAAACACTATTATTTATAATATACATTTTTAATCCATTTGTGCAGCTTAGTTAGCTATTTGCCTGCATGATATCCTGTGGCAATGAGTTCCACAGGTTAATTGTATGTTGTATACAAAATCTTTATTTTTAGATATTTTATATTGTTGCCTTTTTTAATTTTGAGCATCTGTTCATACTAGAGGCAGGATAAATAGGAAGACCTAATGAGTTCCCTCTATACCACCCACATAATAAACCCTCTTTCTCTTTTCCAAACTAAATAGCAATAATCTTTTAAATTTCTCCCTTGTTGGAACCCTTCCTTTTCCTGATACTAATAATTCTCGTTGCTAGTCTTTGAACCTTGTCTATTTCTTCTATGTTTCATTGGTGATGAGGTGACCTACACCAAATATAGTATCTGAGTCAAGAATGTATAATTGATTTATATAATAGCAATATAATATTTTTCTATATAGTTCTCCCCTTTTTACTGCCTACTAATATCTTGTTCATTTTTTAAATCATCATTGAATCAGGCTTTTAAACACATCAATGTTTTTCTTGAAATATTACAAAACTTCACTCAAAAGTTCAGTGCATAGGAATAGTTTAAACTATTTTTTTCCAATATACGTCACCTTTGTTCATATATACCATTGTGCTGTCCAATTTCCGTACACATTTTCTTAGGTCCTCTGGAGTTCACACAGCCCTCCTGTTCTCTTGACCAGCCTACATTCCCTGTCATCAATAATGTTGACACTTCACAAATCATACCTTCAAGTAAAGCAATACCAGTTCTCACATTGATCTTTGGGGCACCTTGATATTTAGCATATAAAGAGTCTAATAGTAATAATTTATTCCTACTCTTTGCTTCCTGTCTCTGAAACATTTTATAATCCATCATAGGACTTTACCTCTCACCCCCAGAGATTACAAAGTTGCCTTAATAGTCTCTTGCAAATGCCTTTGAAAGCCTAAATATTCATTGGCTCCTTATCCGTTATTTTGTTAACTCTTTCAAATAGTTACAACAGGTTAAAGAGCCTTGTTGTTTCCATATGCAAGTCATGTTTTTTTGCCATTCTCTGATACCAGCTTTGGTGTTTTATAGTTCCATCCCTATGGATTTTCTGATTTTTTCCCCTGGTACCAGAATAAAGCAAACTCCTCTACATTTCCCTGGTACAATGTAAAGATGAGTAAAATGTTGGTGATCTTTTTATCTGCCAGTACATTAGCTACATTAAGAAGTGATATGTCTTTGTAATGATGAATGCAGTATTTTGTTTGTAATTCAAGATACTTCATGTGTCTGTTTCATCAGAAGTTTCAGATGAATTCCGGCCACACCTGGTGTGTTGTTTGAAATTCAATTGTTTTCAAGTTGTTTCATCATTTCTTGTTTCAATCTCTTCTCTAAAAGAGCCTCACTTCACCACCAATAAACCCAGGCCCTGTGACAGGTATTTTTCCAGTCTTCTTCTGTAGTGAGGAATAATGTAAAGCAATCACTTAGTCCTCCTCTGCACTCTCCTTATCCCCTTTGGTTTTCTTTTTTTACACCCTGGGAGTCTTAAATGCACTGACTCTCCCATGGGCTTCTCACTTTTGATTAATGTAAAGAAGAAATTTGTTTTATATACCTTTGGCTTTTTTTTTTCCCTTCAGATTTACTCTTAACCCTGTTAGTCTGCACCCTATCTGTCAGCCAGGGCAATTGTCCTATCTCTTAGAATCTGCTGAGCTGGATCTCCATTTGAAAGACTGTTTTATGGCCTGGAAAAATAAATACCACCACTACCATAGTTTAACCAAACTATTATTTTATCTCCTGCTAGTTTTGATATACAATCTACATGCATTCTGGGACTCTAATCAGGGGCATAATATATGTGACTGGGTCAAATTCAAATCCCAATCCTTAATACATACATTTTAGGGTATTTCCTACTCCACTCCTAACTTCCTGCTTCTCCAAACAAACCTAGCCCCTTTCTTGCCTGGTGTCTGCCCCCTTCCTTCCACAGTCCATACACACACACATCTTTCTACTGACAGCTGATCCTGGCACTTCCAGATTTCATTTTGGATCCCAAATACCATGAAAAAAAAAGCCTTAATAGTGGCACCTTGACCCCTCCATTTCTTATATTCACTTGGATTGGGAAATGTTGAGAAGTTCAAAATATAATGAAAACAAAAGTTAACAGAACTTTTTCAAAGTCTTCATTTAAAGTTTGGGGTGAAGGTTCCTGTCCATTCCTATTTTCTCTACCTCATTTCACACATTCCTAATGAAAAGTATGCAAAAGGTAACTATATTGCATATATATTTCAGTTTTCCCAGTGCGATAGACCTTCTTTAAATTGCACAAATGATACTGCTTACCTGTCACATTGGATATTAACATGGATTTGAAGTGTGCTGAATTTAGATTGCAGCCAAATATTTGATCACAGGAAGCTTTTTATGTAATATAAATACTAAGAGGAAGGAATCACCCTCTTTAAAGAAGCAAATCTTATGAAAGTAGAAGAAACTGCAGAAAAGAGAGATCTTGGAGGCCTCTATCTTTGGCAATCAGAGAAAGAAAACAATTTTACTTCCTCCAGAATTTCTGGAGATTGAGAAGTGTGCATAATTAAAGGTTTAAAACTCAGTTGTCTGTTTAGGCTAAAATCCTGAGGCTATCAGATAAATAATGCTGTACAGTTCTGATGGCACTGGGCAGAATTGGTTGTGTCACAAAAAATACATAATTGATACACAAAAGCCCGGTGGACTTTATTGACTGTTTTATAGTCTCACAGCACAACTCAGGATAGCAATATCATAAATGACAGAGAGAGACTGACCTTGTCAAAAGGCTTCCCACCAACTGTAACTCAGAGTGAGAAGCTTTCCTGGACAAAATAGATAAACTCGACAGAGTTCCCCAGGGCAGCTTGCGTAGTAGAGGCCAAAGCAGCGTGATTCTTCTCCAGGCATTGCCTTGTAATGGAAATTGAATGCCTGAGGAAGTTAATGTTTCCCCAAGCGGCCCTGGGACAAATAAGAGGTATGCTATAGATATTGGCTTAGTTCCCCTTCTGAAGACTGGAAGCTCAAGAGAGCTGTCTGCAGAACAACTCTGAAGCAACAAACACATACAGATGTGAAAACCAGAAGAAAACAAGAGTGTCTCAGACTCCATCTCTTATGAGTTCCATCTCTCTATTTGCACTAAGCCTGTTATTGCACTACACTCATTGACTAAATTCTGTATGGGGGATACCAAATGAACCTTCTGGCCCCGTGTGTAATTGCATATATATGCAGTAGAATTGCATCTTTATATGTGGCAAAACAGGTGCATTATTTATTATGGAGCTTGGGCTTAGAAATACATAAATAGGCTGTCATGGAAGTGATTATAAAAGATGCATGTTGCCCAGAGCCAGAAATCCTGTCAGAACTGTCACAGTTGTGGAAGTAAGGTCCTGCAGTGGACACTCCTGCTAACATGAAAGTTGAACAGTCAAGAAGGACACAAGCACATTCACAGGTAGAGCAGAGATTGATATGGACAGGTTTGTCACTAACACCAATTGACTGAGGGTAGAGGATCATTCAGTACACACATCAATGGCTGTACATGTTTGCAGAAAGACATTTTTGTGTTTCCAGTTATGTGTGTTGCCAGTTGATTTTATGTCATGGCTGCTCTGGGCAAGGCCTACCTTGCATTATTGTGTTTGTCTTTTCGTTAGTAGATTATGATGGTTTCCCTAGATATCGTATGGGATAAATGTTTGTTCTTGATTCCTTCCCCATTCACATCAAATGCTCTCGCTACCTAATTGGAATGTAGGCAGAATTGTATGTGATATTGGCCATACTAGTATTCTGAGGTTTTTCTTTGGTGTGGTGTCATATCACAGGAAGCCTTTTTAGGAACTGGAGGTTTTTTTGATAAGAAGTTGTTGTCATTCTCTGGCTTACTTCATGGTGCTGGCAACAGGCTCATATAACGTTCATGTCCTTCTTCTCTGAATAGTCCATACTGTATTTTGGACTATACAAAAGCTTTGTACTAATACAACAACAGTCACCTTAGCCTCTCAAAGCATGTCACATGAATTAATTATTTTAGCCTACTGAAAATATGTATTTGTTGTTTAGCTGCCTTATTGTAGTTGTTTGGTGTGACGGGATAGATTTGTCTGGAACTTGCTTTTTGGCCTGGGATAATGTTCTAGGAGGCAGGGTTATATGGGCAGATGAGAGGTAGTGGGAGTCCATCAGCATCCCAGAAAACTAGCCTGGAACATATAAGAGGAGGCGAAAAAAGAAGTTCTGGACTGGTTGTAGGGAATGGCTGGAAAATTACACAAGCTATGCTGAAGGAAGCCAGATGCCTGCCAAGGAAATCCTTCTAAAAACAATTTGTGGGGTTTATTTAAACCCTGAAGAAAGGGACTTTGTGATTCCTGCCCCTCTTTCCTGAAACAAAGGAAGAACCAGATAATATGCCTTTGTTTAACCCAGAAGCCAGGGATTTTTCAGGACTTTTATTTACTTTGACCAAGAAGAGGGGGAATGATGGGACTTGATTTATGGTGAGTATAGCAAGAATTGTTTTTTCCCTTTCTGGTTGCTTGGGTTCCTTTCATGGGAGGGCCACTCACTCACATTTGGTTTATTGTCCTGTTTGAACAGCCATCCAGGAGTTCAGTGTACTGTGATCACTTATTTCCAAACATGCTAAAATGAAATGAGTTTAATTTCCTAACCTAGATGCCAGCAGGCCACAGCTGATATAAAAGAACTGAGAGAGTCTTGTCTTGTAGGTCAATCCAAGGCTGAGCTTACATGGAGATGGAAAACACCCAGAGGAAACAGCTGATGGTTAGAAATGAGGCCATTAGTTGAGGGTGCTTGAAGATATAGTCTTGTAAACAAACCTATGTAGAACATCAGCTTCCTGCCTTGCCAAGGCTCTAAACCTGATGAGAAAACACAAATCACCCAAACTTAAAAAAAATTAAGTCTTGGAAGCCTGCATCTATGATTACTCATTTATTTGCATTAGATTCTCCAGCCCATCTGTTCCACTGTGCTTTGTATGTTCACTAGAGACTTAAAAAACATATTACTTAAATGCATTAGGAAATCAATTATTACTTTAACCAAGCAAAATGATGACTTTTTTTTTATTAAAATCCCCATCCAGAGACATTTCTTACATCTTATGTTAAGTAAAGTGATTTACATTCATCATGCGCACTGCACTCAGGCACTGGTTTGAATCCAATTAACGCTGACATTTGAGGACAGCTGTGGAGGTGTGTACTAAAATAAATCAATATTGGTCACAAACAAAGCTAGTGGGAGAATCTGGCGACTCTTCTCTTCCACGTTAAGGGAGGAAATTATTCTCTAAAAATTTTATCCTGCCTTTTGTTGCAGGACTAGGGCAGCTCTTTTCAAATGGCGTTTTCTTTTGGTGAGCTGCCATTTTGGTGGCTGTGCCTGCTAGAACATATCATACTGTGTTTGTAATGTATCCGCCCAGGTGTGTATATGTGTGGAAATGGAAGAATTAGTATGTGCTCATTAAGCAGTGCTCCCTAGGAAAACCATATCAAGTAATATCATTTAAGGTAATGTCTTTAATTCATTATTAATCATTATAATTATGTAAAAGACCATTGTGAGGCCTGAAGTTGGCTACATTGCAAACATGAAGTCTTTGACTCAGGCTACTGTGCCACCCTGGCTCATTGAAAAAATGGGAGTGCTCTCAGGGGGTATGAAGTAGAGGAGGAACTGTTGTGGGGGCTTCAGAAATGTCTGAAGATGTGAGGGGTCTAAAACGTTGTTATGAACTAATGAAATGCCAATACTGGGCAAGCAAAGTCAGCGTGACTTTGAGACCATTTTAAGCCCTAGATCAGTTATATAATTTAGTTTTATTTGTGGTACATTTACAGGCAAAGAAAGGCAACTATGCTTTTTTGTGGGATGTAACAGTGGTGGAATATGCGGCGCTGACAGATGATGAGTGTTCTGTGACCGTCATTGGAAACAGCATCAGTAGTAAAGGATATGGGATAGCACTCCAGCATGGCAGCCCCTACAGAGACCTCTTCTCCCAAAGGTAACACAAAACCATACTTGTTTCATAGGATTCTCCCTGTAACAAAGAGAGAATCCTGTGTTCACTGCTGATTAACTTTGGCAATATCTGTTTATTAAAGGAATCTCTGTCTTTTGAAATCAGTTGTTTGAATTCTCTTCCTTTTATAGTAGCGTAGGGCAGAGGGGCGAGGAGCAACCTCAACAGAGCTGTTACTTCCTCTCCTGTGCATGTGGTAGGTAGGAGGGAGATGGAAATGGGTGGAGTGTTGGCTGTGTTCCCAACACTCCACGTAGCACATACTGTGCCTGGTATATTCCCCAGCGCAGTGGGTTAACTGGGTAGGAGAGTGTAACTCTCTGAGTCACAGTCTACTTCCCAGGCTGTTTTTGGGGCAGTGAAACAATCCACTGCCCCTTACACGGGGCTTGTGACAAAGCTAAAATTGAGCCTTTTGACTGGGGTGCATTGATCCAACTGAAAGATGCAATGCTGTCTATTATATGTCATAATATAAAGGTAAATAATAGTTGCTGAGTGATTGTGGGGGTTTAGGAAGATGGTGACTCTACTGTGTCTGTCACAATTCAGTGATCCCTGTGGCTAACAGTTTATCAGTATCTTTTAAAAGTATACATGTGTGCTTCCCCCTCATGTTAAAACAAACATGTGCACAGTGGTGTAGATACGTGCGGCCTTAGTAGAAATTGGCTGAGCACACAGCTACCTGCAGGAAGCCAAGGCAGACTTTCTTTCTGTGGATTATTTGTAAGGAAGCCTTTTATAAGAAGCTATAAAACACCAGCTGCAGTCAGCCAGGATTTTCATGATAACCAGAGACAAAGCTGCCTCAGAAGGAAAGCTTGTTATTAAATAGTGAAGGCAGTTGTCAAACCAGACCCAAAATGAATCATTCATGGAGAGAGGGGACATTTCACAAATGGGAAACAATGATGAATTAGTAATTGTTAACACACTAGTTCAAGCGTAAAGTAACAGCATTATAGTAAAATCTTTTTTGAATGAGCTGCATTTGCTTAGCTCAAAGAAGAAATAAGCAACTCTATTGCTGCTTAAATTGTTTTGTATTAAGTACTGTGCAAATGGTGGCATGCTTGTTTCCAATACAATTTGAAATTATTATGATGGAGTATACATGGAGTGGAGGGGGGGGGGGGGGAAGGTTGAGTCTTTTATGAGCTATTTCTTCCTGAATAATAACCCATGGAAAATCCACTATAGCCCATTGGAAATCAGACTACGGTCAAAATTTTAGATGGAGCCCTAGCTAAAGCTTTGCTTATTAAGTGTAGTTTTTAAAGTCACACTTGTTTCTAAAGCTGATCAGTGAAGTCTTCCGGATGCTCTGTACTGGAATATGCTGGATGCAGTTTGGTATAATAGAGTAACTCACTTCACCCCTTTCCAGGTGGATGTTTTTTGGATGAAATTACATTTGACTAGGAGGCATTTATCAATCTTGTTACTTACAGAAAGTTATGCTTGTGAAAGTGGCACTCTTACAACCACTTTAGCGTTTGAGGAAAATGTACAGTGAGTATTTGATATGGAGAAAATATACCTCACTGATTGATTATAGACAGAAAGCAAGAAAGTCCTGCAACTGTAGAATTCACCAGTCCTGCTAGAGATGCTCTGCCCTAGAAACAAAATCCCACTGATTAACACTGAATTCCTACAGAAAGGTAATTCCTGCAGGGCAATTGTAATATAAGGATTCCAGGGCTACAGAGTTGTTGATAAATGGATACACAATATACAGAAATCAACTGAAATAATGCCTATGTTTTAAAATTTCTGCAGGATCTTAGAATTACAAGACACTGGAGACTTGGATGTACTCAAACAGAAATGGTGGCCACGGATGGGCCGTTGTGATCTGAATAGCCACACCAATGCACAGACAGATGGGAAGGCACTGAAGCTTCACAGTTTTGCAGGCGTCTTCTGCATTTTAGCAGTAGGCCTTCTTCTCGCATGCTTGGTAGCAGCGCTGGAGTTGTGGTGGAACAGCAACCGTTGTCATCAAGAAACTCCAAAAGAGGTCCATAACTTTTATTCTTATCACAATTAAGAGTAGAAAAAACAAAATACAGAGAGCAAATGGAAGCTGTGGGATTTAGGTGCTCTCATACAAATACATTCACTTTATTTTGATTGGCAATACTAAATCATTACATGAAGTTTGATTTTTTTTTAAAATGTGACTTTCATGGACGGTGCCAAATTGACAGCCCTGGAGACTAAAGTCCTCTATTTATTTATAGAGCAGTTACAGCATGGGCAGCAGCAGTCCAAACTTCCCTACGTTGTCCCACCAATGTGCCTCAACCCTGACCTGGAGAGACCAGCTTTAGGGGTAAGAGAGTAGATGAGACACCATGCCCTTGGCCTCTCTGCTAAGACTGACAGCAGGGATACAAATTGGCACCAGCTGATGTTTTTTGTAATTTGGACCCTTATCTAGTGGGTTGTGACCACCAGCTCATTCTACACAGCTGCCATCAGAGGGCAACAATTTTTGGTCACAACCAATCTAGGCCAAATTTGAACAGGTGACTTAGTGATTAAAAATTAATTATCTTAATTAATACAATAAACCATCCAGCCACCAATACTGTTTAATAACTGTCTTTCCTTTTATTTTTTTGTAACCTTTTTTGTTTGTTTCTAAAAATGACTCTTCTGAGCAAATGCCTTCCATATAAAATATTTTACCTAGAAAAATCCATTGGAATTGACTTGTTTGCAAAAGTTTTCTTGCAACAGTGCAAAGTAATAAATAGTAACATGATGGTAGACTAAGCAGTCCATAAGCAGAGCTATCTTGCTTGAAGCCTGTATCTATTTACATCAATTAAAAAGTTTAACAAGCTAACCTCTGGAAATTTTTTAAACACTTAAAGACACTTAAGACACTTAAGATTAAGACACTTGCAGATTCTTATGACTTGAACAGATATTTGTTACAAGCAATTAATAGGCAGAACCACAAGTGGAAAAGAATACAAAGGCAGAAAGCCCATCAATTCCAACCTTAATTTCTAGGGTTGTCGGGAGTATTACAATACTTGACATGCCAACCACATACAAACAGTTGTGGTATATGAAATCTGAAAATATATGTTGTAGTCTGTAATGTTATCAAATATTTGTCAATAATATTCCATTCTCTGTGTTCCCTCTTCACCCATTTTAATTAAATAATTAATTATTTATAAAATATCCATATCATGCTTGTGGGACAAACTTGTGAAGTCACTTGCACACAACTCCACAATATATATTGCTGAAAAGGATCATTTTGGTGATGGAAATTTTGTATCCATTTTTCTTAGCACAGTATAGCATTCTGAGTGCATGCACAGTGAGGACAAATAGCTTTGCCTATAAAGAAACATGCATTCATATCTTGGATGCAAGCCCTCAGCCTTTCCCTTACTACACTGTAGACCTCATCCCCACCAGAACTGTGGAGGCCTACTCCACAATAACATTGCTACTTAAGGCTCCTACTCTTTAAGGAGCTCCACACAGGCAGTTTTCTTCACCTTAGGGGAATACCTTGAAGGATCACGGACGAAGGTGGTCACTGTTCAAAATCCACTAATATTGTGTCTTCACACAACCATTAGCCATGTTTGGGTATGACATACTCTGGGGGTGTAGTCTCCTCTCAATGCTCAGGGAGTCCAATGCATAAATCTTTGTAGACTTAAATGAGCATATATCCAAAAATCAGAGCTAAATACAGAAAAGGTAAAATAAGTGTTAGATAAGGTCAGTCACTGATTTAATTCAAGATATCCTAAGCTCTATTTTATTTCCATTTTCCCATCCCTTGGGGAAGGTCTGTGTCTCTGATCTTTAATATTCTGCTTCCTTTGCTCCTGCTTCAACTTTTTTTTTTTTTTTTTCTTTTCCTGCCTTTAACTGGAATTCTTACTGCATTCAGCATTCCCCTATCCCACTTTTCTCTACCAGAAATACAATGCTTTAGGCTTTTACTGTTCTAAATTATGGCTGCCCTTAAATTTCTCTCTTGGCATGCTCAGGGTCTTAACATCCTCACACAACAATCTGTAAAATACTGCATCAAACTAAAAAAACAGATGGCTGTATGGTACAGCATTACTCCACTCAAGTGTGGAAATAAGAAAATGTGTGGGAGTAAGTGGTTCCAAGTCTGAGCAAAAAGCACTTCCAGGTAGGGGAAAACAAGACAAACTAAACTAAGACAAGACACAGGTCGAGAAAGTGAGGGTATGGAGAGACTGTGGGAAAGAGAATAAGGAGTCCTGGAGGAAGTAGTTTTTAATTTTGGGGGAGACGGGTGCTGCATGGACAAAATGTTTGAGACTTTTCTGGACGTAGAGCGTAGAATAGATGAAGGCACAAAGTTGAGAATGGGAGAAGGAGATGAAGAAAGCAGTAATAAGAGGTCTTGGAAGAAGTATAAGGAGGAGACATGGGGTAAGAGGAAATGAAAATAGTGATTATATAAAGCCCTGAAGAAGAGGACAATTTGATGTAGGAAACATTTAATGTAAAGTTTTTATTGAAAAATATTTATTGAAAAATTTTAATGAAAAATTTAAATTTGATGTAGGAAAAATACAGGAAGCCAGTAAAGTGATTCAAGGAGATGGCATAAAAAGGTCAGAGGAACCAGAGAGAAAGGTGACTTTAGCAGGTACTCAGATACAATTATGAGAAGCATGGTATGAATTCCCAGATGGATTAGGTTGCAGCAACATTTTGGATGCACTGGTAGGAGCTAAAGTGAGAAGTGGGATTGCTGAAGAGAAGTTATGTAGTCACAGTAGGAAATGTCCACCAAAGAGGCAAGTGCAAGTACTTGAGTTGGTGTGAAAAGAGAAGATTCTGATAATGTTAAATAGAAAAATGTTTCAGAGTTATGTAGGGACAGGATATGGGGGAGGAGAAGAGAAAGAGGAGTCTAATATGACATCAGGGTTGCAGATGTTGCAGATGTGGAAAACAGGAAGGATAATGGAGTTGTCAGTGGAGTTGACTAAAGTTTGAGACTATTGATGCAGGTATCTGTATATTATCATTAGCATTTCTAATTACTATAATGTATAAATACTATGCATGGATTACAGAAAACAGTGAAATTTCTCCCACTGGAGCAATCAATATACCATCCAAATGGGTAATTTAATTAACAGTTTCTATCTTTGACCATGCTGCTGGATTTTTCTCTTCTTTGGCTTTTTGAAAGGCTTTAGCAAAGACATGTGACTTGCAATGTGAGCTGAAAATGATGAAAGTTGGATTTTTCTTAATCACCTTTGGGGAGGATGTTCCAGAGCCTCGGATGAGCATAACAACATAGAACAGCTATACTGGGTCAGACCAATAGTCCATCTTGCCAAGTATCCCATCTTCCAAGAGTGCCCAGTGCCAGATGCTTCAAAGGGAATTAACAGAACAAGGCAATCATCAAAAGATCCATCACCCGTCATCCAGTCCCAGCATCTGGAAGTCAGA
Organism: Emydura macquarii macquarii; assembly: GCF_026122565.2. Taxonomy (NCBI): domain Eukaryota; kingdom Metazoa; phylum Chordata; order Testudines; family Chelidae; genus Emydura; species Emydura macquarii. The sequence goes on from NW_027131527.1 coordinate 4,860,062, forward strand.
GGCCTACTAAAGCATGGGGTCACATCTCTGACCATCTTGGCTAATATGGATCAATCCTCCATGAACGTATCTAATTATTTTATGAATCCAGTTATAGTTTTGGTCTTCACAACATCCACTGGCAATGGGTGCCACAGGTTGACTGTGCATTGTGTGAAGAAGTACTTTCTTTTGTTTGTTTTAAACCAGTAAAATAAAGAGTGAAACATCAAAATTAATAATAACCATTTTAGACTTTCAATTAGACCATTCCCTATCCCTTTTGAATAAGTGAGCAGTTGAGGAAGGTTAGTTTTGGTTCCCTGAAGATTATACTTGGATTCTGCTAGTCACAGGGTACTTGGCAATGAGTGTCCTTGGCTTGTCATACAAAAGAGGCAGTCCTTCAGATATTATGACTGTATTTCATTAATGGGTTTGTAAATCAGTTCTAGACACTTGTGATGGATCCAGGATTAAATCAGTTCAGGTTGAGGAACACTGGCATAACATGAATGGCTTGATCCACTCAGGAGATTGAATTCTACACCAACTTCTGTTTCCTTGTGAACTTCTTATCTTGGCCCAAGAAGAGGGAAATATTCTGGAGATGACAAGTGCACAAACCACGTTGGCTAATTTACTAAAGGAATGGATAGAGTCTTCTTGCTACTTGGAGAGGGGAGAGACCACTTTTAGTAACTGTTGCAGTTTGTGTTTCCAGGGTCAGTACTGAGTCCAGTAGGACACTAAGGCTGTGCGCAATCTTGACTTCAACTGAGGATGAAGTACTGATATTTACCAGTTCCTCGAAGCATTTTCCTCTTCCACTTAACATCACTTCTGGGTATTTTCTGGGTTCAGTTGAGCTAGTTCTTCATGTACATCAGAGTAATCAAGTACTCAGATATCTAAATAACATAAATAATTACAGAGAGGTGGGTGAAGTAATATCTTTTAGTGGACCAACTTCTGCTGGTGAGACAAACAAGCTTTTAAGCTTACATACTGCTCTTTTTCAGGTCACTTTGTCTCTCTAATATCCTGGGACCAATACAACTACAACAACACTGCATGCAAAAAAAAAATTAGATGCAAAACAATGTGTTGGTACCACAAACTGGTTTTTGGAAAGGAAGACTAGCCTATGATGATATTAGAAATATTTGATATTTGCATCACAATGACAGAATCTTCCATTAGGATGCACAATTATAGTTTATTAATGCTAGAAAGGCATTTAGAAACTTTTAAATGGCCTTGATTTACTTCTAACATGGGAAAATACATTTGGTCTTCCTTCAATGAGTAGATTTTCTAGAATTTATAGTTAACCTCTTCCAACTTTGACTAGATTTTCTGGAATGTATAGTCAACCTCTTCCAATTATTTTCAGTGGCAAGTTCTCCTACACTGGTCATGAATATTAGAGCACCTCCACAAATCTCTGGACCTATCGTAAGTGGACCCATTAAATAGAAAGCTGTATTCTGAAACTGTAATATTAGTCTGTTTCTTACAGATCCACAATAGTTTATACCTAATATTTGGATGCTAATATTACCTTTAGAAGCTTTTCAGTGAGTGAAATAAAGAGTGAAAAATCCAAACTAATGACCATTTTGGACTTTAATTACATTATTCTCTGTCACTTTTGAATAAATGAACAAGTAATGTATTGGTCCCTGACCCAAAAGTGTGTCTGTCAAACAATCACTTAAATATATTGAAAACTGAGAATCTGTCTCATGGTAACATAGAAATTCTGAAAAAGAAGAGTTCCTCCTAAGTCTAGTAATTTTTTAGTACAATTCCTAATCATGTCTTTCACAAGCTCAATAAACTCCAATATAATTTGGATCCGTCAGTTTGTGTGAGGGCTTTCCCACCACATGGAGTCCAGGCTCTATTTCAATGCATTTGAACAGCCTGAAAGATGGCTTCTAAATGCTCATTGTCATTACAATCCAGCATGGTTGCTAACTGTATTGGATTTGGCAGCCTCCATTGATACTTTATCAGCTCTGCCTTTTTGCACTCAACTATCTCCCCCTGTAGAACATTCCTCTTGTGCTATCCTCAAAGTTATCATGCCATTGTAGCCCTCCACCCCCTTTTTCCTTACCAAATGTTACATTCTAGAATAACTAAAGCTTTGAAACTGAGAAGAATAAAAAAATCAAGCATGGAAATCCCATAAAATTCTCTGCATGAGCGATCTAATCACAGAAAACAAATTGTGTCATCTTCAAATTAAGGAGAAATAGCAACTTCAGGCTAGCCATAGACCCTACTCAACTATTTACAGAATGATTCCTTTGCCAAGAACTGAAATGTATTGCTTCACTTTTAGAAGATAAGATTGACACATTGGCTGTTTAGCCACATCTTGTCACCATTAAAACTTGCTCTTCAAATTCCTCTTTCAATCTGTTTTTTATCTAGAATGAAGTGGATTATAAAACATAAACATATTTTATCTGAAGAGACTGGAACACTGCTGGCACCAAGCACAGTTCTAATCCTGGTGTACATGGAGCCTTAATTTCCAGTTTACTCAATTGCAATTAAGATATTGCAGCATCTCTCTCTTTTTAGGACCCCAAGACGAGAGCTTGATCTTTCATGCCATATGTTTGCAATTCTTTAACTAACTATCACAGTGTGAATTAAGGCTGCTTAGTTTATAGTTTCTCATCATTTTAATCAGCCCATGTAAAATCATTCTACTGAGCAGTGTTTTTTTTACTTTTTTGGCTTTTCTTCCTCCTGTCCTCAGTGTTCTCCTCCTCTATTCTTCAAGTTAAGAAGGCCAACTTCTAATACTTTGTCCACAGTGGGAGCAGAACTGTACTAACTGACTCATATATCTATAACAGCATCATGTCATCATTACTGCTTTCACTCTGTTTCAACAAAATAACATCTTTAACAGTTATTGAATCCCCACAAGTCACCACTCTGCAAAACTTTCTAACTCTCCAGGACTGAGTAAGGTGATGAAACTGCCCTGAAATATTGTTGTACATACTTTGGCCTGTGGAGAGGGGATAACAAAAACCAACAACCTGTCTCTCTGGGATGTGCAGCCTTATATCTTCTGCCTTAAGATTCCTTATAGTGCATCGTATATCTGTGCTGGATGATAACACACCAATTTTAACCTACCTCAAAAAAATCTGCGCTTAGAGCTTTAGCTCTTTAGACTTTCTCTTTGGCATTGAAAACCTGAACTCCAATGTATCTCAGAAATAGAAATATGAGATTATTAATATGATCATAATGGGTCAAAGATTATTACTTCTAAGACTTCCAATCAGAATCAGATTTACCTCACCTCAGATCTCCGACAAGATATTATTAAATAGCAATGTAGGCCCTGGCACATTTTGTGTCAGTCACCTTTTTTTTTGTTATTAAAGGTTCTGATACTTACACCAATTTTTATCTTCCTTTCTTCTTTCTTTTTCTTACCTTTCTTTTCCTCTTCTCTTTTTTGTCGTCTTTCTGTCACTATCTTTACTTTTTCCTGACTATTTGATTCTCCCTGGGGACAGTCACTTGTGATGGTGAAAGAAAACACAGGATCATTGAACTGACATTTTATTTTCCCTTCATTGTATGTTTTTTATATTTTATGTTGTTTTTTTAAAATTATTTTTTATGTATTTTGACATGTCTGAAATCTTTGTACATTGTTTGCTCAGTTACATATAAATGATCATCTGTTTGTACCATTGTACTGTACTCTATTTTTCTAAGAATAAATAAAGTTATTTTTTGTTGGTGGTGGGGGGGGGGAATTTAAACACAAACATTGGCAAAATAGTGTATTGTAATGCCACCTAGAAAACTCAGGTTCAAGACTGACTGAACATAAGAACTGGCAAACTTCATTTAATAGCAGCTTTAAACCAGCAATAAGGTTTCAGAAGCAACCATCAGTGACTCCAGGCTGCAGGTTTCATGCTGGTATATTACAAAACACAAAGCTTGAGAGAGGAGGTACAGAAAAGGAGCGGGGGGGGAAAAGAGAAAAAATATCTGCTGTATTCTCCCTTGTACAGATACTGATAAAAGTTGAGAAATTATGAGTTAAATGGCCTTAATTCACTTGCTACTGGTTATTTGCCCAACAGCAATATAAATGGTAGGAAAACTCACCTCTTCTTTGAAGAGAACCAGATATTCTACAATACCTTGTCACAACAAATGGGCTGAACAAAAGCCCATTGGAGTCTATAGGAATCTCACCACTGACCACAATGGTTTTTGGATTGGGCCTTAAGTGAATTGAGGATGACATGTCATTCCTTTGCGTGCTGACTCTGGGACCAGAACTGTGCTAGCTACCGTGATATTTAAATATATCTGTTGCTAGCTCAGTACCACTAAAGTTTTTCCTATCCATTTGGAGGCAGTGGTTTCATGTCTGAGAATCATATTAGAAAATCCTGCTATAAGATTCCTATAGAGGTAGTCTAGTCTAGAACATGATTTAGCAGCATGTTTCTTAGAAAAAAAAAATCCATGTACAAAAATGAGCATAAAACAACCCCTTTGGAGTGAGGGGCACACCGTTAGAAACACCACCATTTAAAGTTCAGCAAGGAACTTAAGTATGTGCCTAACTTTTATTATAGAGTGTTCCCATTGTAGTCACTCATGTGGCATGTTGGCATGTGCTTATATATCTTGCTGAACTTGGGGCCTATATACGGTTGTAGTGAGTTAGGTTCCTGACACTGTGCTTCCGGGGCCTTTTTTGGTTTGTTTTATCTCAGCTCACAGTGATATTCCCAAGTTGATTGTTTTGGCGGTGAATGTTCAACGATAATTAAAGCATACATTTGAATCAGAATAAAAAAACATTGTAACAGTGTTTCCCTCAGATTTGTCTTTCAACCTATTGTGCTTTGTAAAGCCTGAGGCCTTGAGCCAACAAATCACTTAAGCATGCACTTACCTTTAAGTGCATGAGAAGTGTCTTGATCCTGCTCCCATTCAAATCAATGGAAAAGCTCCCATTAACTTTAACTTTGGAGGCTCAAGCCTTAGGTACTTCGAAGTCAGTCTAGATTAATCATGTACTGAAAATTATGCATGTGCTGAAGTGCTTTGCTGGAGCAGGCCATAATTGCTTTGTGGCAAAAAAAAAAGTTATAGTGTGCAATTGGAAACACGTTTTTTACTTAAATACTTTGGGTATTTTAAAAGCTATTGACAACAGATTTCTAGGAGCCACTTAGAAGGTAATCAGGCCTGAAAGGTTGTTTTTGAAAACAACATATTTAGAGCTATACCTCACTGCCCCAAACTTTCCTAGGTCTAGTATTATTGTGACCATTACATTTCATATAGCATCACTACCAGTAAGAATAATTATATTATGCATTTATATAATTAAATTCACAATTATATAAAACTATAAAAATTATAGCAATCACGAGTCACTTTCCAGTCTTTGTGATAAGTTATTTTTTCCTATCCTAAACACAGAAAAATACTGAAGAATCTCAGCTACTAACATGTAGTAATTGTTGGTAAAAGTTGACGTCTAGGGCTTGATTTTCAAAGGTGCAACTGAGGCCAGATTTTCAAAAGAGCTCAGCCCCCAAAATAAAGGCCTGATTGTGAGAAGAACTCAACCCCCAGCAGCTCCCGTTGCAACTTTCAGTGTGCTGAGCTTTTTTTAAAATCTGCTATTTCTGTTGGTGCCTAAATGGGAGCAGAGTTGTTTTCAACATCTAACTGAGATGGTGGGTACTGAACATTTTTGAAAATCTAGCTTTTATTGGAGACCACTATGGACGTTAGGCTAGATTCCCCAGTTCACCAAGATCAATTTGTGCCACATAAGTTCAAAGTGGCTTTCAAGCAGCAGGAGATGGGTAGTGGAGTATGAAGTATATGGAGTATGGCTGTGCAGAGAATCTCTCCATGGGCATAAAGCTGGTGGAAGAGACTCCTCGGCATCCTGTATCAACTGCCTCCAACAATTACTGGCATACTGGGGTGTTTCAGCGGTGAGGCCTGGAGGGAATGGGGAGGGAAAGGGGAATAACAGAGCACAGCTTGCTATGTTGGCTTCTTCACTGATGTAAGTCAGGGTATACAGTTACAGCCCTAACAGATTGCCCTTTGTATGTCAACATCCAATGGTTTAAGGCATGACACAAGGCCCATTGAAGACAATGGAAAGACTCCAATTGATTTCAATGTGTTTTGGGTCAGGCTCTTGGTAAATGTATATTTTTTAATACCAAAATGGAGGAGTTACCTATCAACTTAGGAGTTACCTATCAACTTATATAATCACCTTGCAGTTGTAGATGGTCTATGTATTGCCTCATGAAAAATTTGCTTTATCTTAGCAATTAGCCATGGATGCAGTGGCACCACTTGCACTAGAGTATGATGTACAGTGGCTAAAACAAACATCAAAAGCAGATATATGGCAGAAAATGTTTCTTAAAAAGAGTAAAGTATTAAGTACACTACTAGCCTCACTATTTTGAACCATTTTTTTCTCCCTGTTTTTCCTTCCTTTTCCTATCTGGAGATGGCCAATGAGGTGAGGCTGGGCCTCAGAACTATGGTGAGATTTTATTCAATAAAAAACCACATATAAATATTTGATTTATTGTTGAAAGTGCCTGCACAGTTTAGCCCTTGCTAACTTTCTCATCCACACCCTGTGAAAGCCCCTTGAACCTACCCTTCCTATTGTTGCAAATGTCTATAGCTACTGTAGACATAATGTGCACATAGTAGCTATTTTCTCAACATGCAACTCCCTCTACCCACAACAGTCCATTTCCAAAGACATTGGCATGTTCATAAAATACGACTCATTTGATACTGCATTTTCCTGTTGCTTGTGCTGGAAAATGCTTTCATGCAGCCTCCATTTGTGCTTTTTATTTTAACTTATTGAAAACTGTGGACATACATATGTATCATGTGCCCAATCTTTTTTTTTTTCTGTTTAGAAAAGGCCAGCACTCTAATAGTTGTGAATTAAGATTGGTGAAGACTCAGAAGCCTGGATGCCCCAGCATGAGGTTTAATGGACCTCTATAGCAGTAACAAATTAGTACTGTGAGACTTCCTTCCTTCCATCTTCTTGGGTTTGACTCAACCATTAGCAACAAAGACCATCAAATACATCACTATTACTGCCATTAGATAAGGAGTTGTGATGGGTGTGGTATTGGATCTCTGCAAATGGCATAGGGCATTAGCACGTCCACCAGCAATCGCCTAATTTGCGATAGACTTCCCACATGTATTGTATGTTCTGCATAAGTATTAACCCTGCACCATACAACATGGATGTAAGGTGATATAGAGACAAATATAAAAAATGGAACAAAGTCTTGAACAGTTTCAACTGGCAGAACTTCATTGGCTTAATGGAGTTACATTGATTTATACCAGCTCAAGATCTGTCTTAGTAATTAGTCTATGGGACAGATCCTACAAACACTGTAGGAATAATCTTCTGGCCCAGGCCCTCAGACATGACACAGGGCTAGAGGGCAGCAGACAAGACGGGAAGAGGAAGGAAGGGATATGTCTTACACAAAAGAAGGTCATAAAATTACTTGCTTTTGTAGTGTAAATGTTATGTCAGTTCCATGTTATTGGTAATTTGGCTTTTTTTTTTTTTACACTTTATTTCGCTTTAGAAATTATTTGTATTAACTTGGTGCAGCAGTGTGAGAGTCAACTCTGGAAATGTAGTTGAAAGATGACTATTGCACTGACTACTTCTTGCCAGCATCCTTTTGCTCATTACTTTTTCCTATTTTCTTTCAGTTAGGAGTGAAGAGTAATAAGAGTTTCTCTTTTACGTGAAGTAAGATGTACGGTTTCTGCTATTTAATTAAGCAAACCAATTCCTAATGAATAAGATTGTCTCTACCAAATAGCTTCAGCTGAAGTTTTTGTGTTCTGTGGAGATGTTGACACATTTGTTGAAAATAATTTTATAATGCAAACTCATCTAATTTATTTTTCCTTTCTATTGGATAAGAGTCCAATGGACCTCAAACAATATCAGTCTCAATGAGGTAGTCTTGTTTAGTTAATTACTATTTTAAAATACATAGTATTGTTTCCACTTATATGAACAGAAGTGTCAAGGTCTGTGGAAGACTGGTACCAGCAACTGGGACATGGGTGATCTGGCTTGGTACTATCTGTCACTGTGTTCGGGATCCAGAGGCCAATGGACAGGTCTGAATCAGGAGCCAGGTGTCAGAGCCAAAAGTTGGAACCAGGGTCAGCCAGGAAACAGGAACTGAGGTTCAGTACTAACTGGGAAGCCAAGGAGCCGTACCTTAGTGTCGGAGCCAGAACAGTCAGAAACCAGGGCAACAGGGACTGGAACAAAGCTAAGGGCCCCAGGAACAGGGCATGGTGAACGTTAGGAATCTGAGATGAGACCATGAGTGAGATAGCAGACAGCGGGGTCAGTAGCCATAGTAGTCTTGTGGCATAGACAACTTCCTGTGTCTCTTTGTAACTTAAATAGTCTACCTGGCCTAATCAGGGACTCTGGAGCTCCTCCAATCAGGTCCCTGTGTAGTTCAGTGTAAGGCCTTGGAGCTTCCAATGCTCCAGTCACTGGTAGAGCTACTGGGTGGTGGTGTGGAGGCAGCAGTGGTCAGAGGGCCCAGGTTCAGAACCTGCAGCAGATCCTCACAAGAAGTTTGATTGCAGAACTTGGTCCATTTATAAAGGCAGACTTGAGGTGCATCTAGATTCCTATTTAATAATATACAATAGTGTTCTTATCAGCATGCAGCAGAATATACTCTCACAGTCAGCAAATTTTATGTAACATTAAGTGCTATTTGACTAGGTCACTTGCTTCCGGTAAATTAATAACAGCAAAAATAGATCACGGTGTCAGTTTATACATCCGTCTGCATATCAATATTTCTGACTAATGAAACCTAGAATAATGCGAGTGTTAATTAATTTATGTTAAAAATATTATTTGTATGAGCCTAATATAACATAACACATCAGGGTTTTTTCCTCCTAAAATATACTGAATTACATATATCATTTATGTTTCTTTCCTTGAGCAGGCCAATTTATAGCTACTTTTTTTTAACCTCTCTTAGAGCCTGATGGAATGAAATAGAATTGTTGTGGCTTTACAATTGCATTACATGAAGCCAAAAGTAATAGTGAATGTAGTGATTTCAGGATTTCAAAATGACTCCCCTGTTTGTCATACTTTATACACATCGGTTGTCCTCCATTCAGGTCTCAGAAAACTACGTGCTTGAAAAGTTTGTCTGATAAAAACGAATTCCTGGCATTTTTTAGTTGGTTAGGGATGTTGTTTTAAAAAATGAGCTAATTGGTGCTGAGCCAGTAGTATAACCTATGGATACTAGAGCATGTACATCTGCCTCTTGGATTTTTGTGTTTTTTAATCAGGTTGTTCATCAGGCCATAAAAGTTTCTCAGAGTTCATTTTCCACCTATCTGGATGTTTATGTGGGCACCATCACTCTGAGTGTTTCTCAACCATTAATACTCTTATTTTCAGCATGACCTTATGAGCTAGGGGATATTATTCTCCCCACTTTACAGCTGAGGACTAGAGAGACTGACATGTGATTTAGTCAAACTCACACAGGAAGTATGTGACAGAAGTGGGGATTTAACCCAAATGTCCTGAATTCGGTTCATTGCCATGAACACAGTCATCCTTGCTTCTTTTTTCTTATATTTCTTTTACATGATGTAAATTGCATATTTTTATTTTATTCTTTTTGGTCACACCTCAAGAGTTGTCCTTCCATCACATTCCAAGATGAGAGATCGCAAGAGGAAAAAAATTGGTCCATGAATGATGTTTGAGGGCTCGGATACACTTGAAAAGCACCAGTAGCACAGCTGCAGTTCTATAGAATTTAAGCTTGGACCCTTCCTATGCCAACTGGAAGGGTTCTTCCATTGGCATAGATAATTCTTCTCCTGGAGAGGCAGTAACCAAGTCAATAGAAGAATTCTGCCATCAACGTAGCACTGTCTACACCAGAGGTTAGGTCGCTCAGGTCTGGATTTTTCACACCCCTGAGTGACATAGCTGTGACAATCTAACTTTTAAGTATAGACAAGGCCTAGTCAAATTATCTTAAAAAGATCTTAGGAAGCTTTTACGCATACCTCATGAGGCATATTAAGAACTACATTACCAGCACTTTAATACTTGAGGTACAGATGTCCGCATATGACGTAGAGATGTCAACACATCCATCATAGTCCCTCAATATATGTGCATGTTGTTATTCTAAACTTTTTGTTCGATACTCAGGGACCAGACATCCTCAGTCTTCTGCTCCACCCTTCAGTCCAGTGTGGTTCTGTTAGCATATGTTTGATGTGAACATGCTTTATCACCGCATTAGTCATGCATTCCACCAACTAAGCCTTCCTTTTTCTTGGCTTCATCTGCTTGTGACTTGTTTAAACAGCTTCACCAACCTTTCCCTGGTCAAGCAGATTCCACTGAACTCAGTGATAAGGTCTGAGGAGAATGGGTAGAATAAGGAAGAGGTGTTAGTTTAGTTAAAGAAAAAGTTCTCACCTAAAAGCCCTCCCTCCAGGAATTTTCAGCTTCAACCATGCTTCTAAGAACTTAGACATTTTATTAGTTGTGTTCAGGAGGCCTCAGATAACTTTCCAGACATCCTTCACCTAACAACTCTTCTCTGACAATCAATGAGGCATTCCTAAAGACTGCTAATGTCAATTAGCAAAAAGTTTTCAAGGTAATTCTCATGTTCGTCCAAACTCTGCAAATACTTATGCAAAATAAAAACTGAAAAAAAATATATTTATCTGTACACACCAACATAAAGAGTCTTAATTACTCCTTAAAACTTGCATATTACATGGTGGTTATATCTGGTTAATGATCACAATCTTGCTCAAAAATAAAAAATGATACCTTAGTTATCCAGGGTAGAGACTGTAGTTGCTCTCATAGAGGATTAGTTGTTTCAAGGAATTTCCTGTGAGCAGCTTTCAATTCTCTGTAGGGAGTCACAGCTGTGTACTTCATCAGTGAAAGTACCTATAGTCACAGTCACAGGACCCCTCTTTCATGATCAAGTACTTACAAAATTTCAGAAATCTGCATTTCCCTTTCCCTTATAAAGCTCAATTTATTTGGGGAAAGAATGAAATTCAAATTGGTATTTATGAAAGAGATAATTTGCTTATCTAGCAGAAGTGGTTGGTTAGTTGTTTTTCTCAATCTGGAGGAGGATAGGCACTTATTTATATTCATCCTCCATGCATATACGTGTTTTGCTCCATTTCGCTGATCATTCTCTTCAGATAACCTGCCTGGAATGTAATAATAATAGTAATAATAATAATGAAAGAGAACATATTGAGAGAGTAAAAGAAAATGACAGTATATGGTTGACATTGCTCTGACATTAATGGCACCTAATAAAAAAGTGTTTGAGCGCACACATTTATTCTAATAGTGTGTGTGTGTGTGTATATGGATACAGCATACATAAACAGTACATATATAGCTATGGAATACCTACATTGATAGAAATATACATCATTATAGATATAACTTTTGTCTATACAATATGAAAGAATATACAATATTCATATTAAATGAAAAATCTGCAATAATTTCACTGTCCCAGCCTCCCAACAGTCATTTGTCTGGAGTGGATTTATTCATCTTTGGAAGTGAAATGAATGGAGATAGTCAGAAATATGTGGAAAGAACAGAAGCAAAGCTTCCAGACTAATAACCATACTTCAAGTCCCAGTGTGAAACACAGCTCTCTGTTCAAAATTTCCAGCCAAATTGTTTCTCCGTTTTCTGCTTTTCCCAGCACATCTGCTGACTCCTGTGCCTCTGTCTTTATTCTTCCCCTGACTTATTAAAAATCCCATTGTAATAGCACCATTACAGCAAGCCACAGATAGGAGGAGCTGAGTTGTGCACCGAGTTGTTTACCCCTGTCCATTACACTGTTTCTCCTGCACAGCCTCAGAAAATTAGCTCAATAAAGTTATTGAGCAGCCATTACTAATTATTTTCCTTACTGCAATAGTGCCTAGAAGCCACTCAGGTTGTGTCACCTGTGCGGAACTGTATAAATATAGAGTTGAATGATAGGCCTTATCTCAAAAACTCTTTTTGACTTTTGCTACACGACATTAAAATTGCACAATTAAAATCACAATGCGTCAGGAGATGCAAAAGTTAAGGATCCAACAGCAATGTTAACCCACCATAGAACCTGTATATTTTATGGTAAACATGGAAAGATATAGCATAAAATGCAAAGCCTCATATTTAACAAGAATTACAGAGAGAAAAAATAGCAGCAAGTGCACCGTGGTCGGGTTAACAAAGTGGCTGGAATCTTAACTTTTGCCTGCCCTGGCTTTCAGCCTTTCAATGATAATTTACCATTTCAACAAATCATTTTTCTCTATTTAATTTCCTAGGTAATCCTTAAAGAAAAAAGAGAGAGAGCATTTAGTCCTGATTAAGCTTAAGTTTACAAGTTCTGTTGGCTTCATTAGTGGAGCCTGTAATTTCCTTTAAACTTCATCGGAGATGCAGTTTTTTTTTTTTTTTTTTTTGGGGGGGGGGGGGGTGTCTTGGTTTTTCCACAAAAGCAGCACTGTGTTCCTGTGGCTTTTAGCAGGGCTGTGGTTTGGAGGAACTTTGGACTCCACAGGGGTGGGGCCGCTGTGCTTGGAAGTGTAGCAGGTGTGTAGGCATTGGAATGCTCTGCTGGAAGACCAAAGAGCTCTACATGAGCTGGCTGGAATCCTGGGGAGTTTAAAAACTCCATTTGTTTCACCAGTAAAGCTTGCGCATTTCTCTATAACCCCAAATTAGCAAAGCACTTACGCTCATGCTTAAGTCCATCCTGATTCAATAAAGCACTTAGGTATGTGCATAACATTAATTTTGATGGGACATAAGTATGTGTCTAAGTGCATCACTGAATAGGGATTGTTTGAAGAATCAGGATCCAGCTGCACATATGTGCTCAGTCTGTCTGTCCATCCTTCGATGTGTAGCTTAGTTATAACTTAAAGAAGTGTTCTACTGTGCCAGCTTAGGCTCATGGCTTTAAATAACTTCATAACTTTTTTTAAAAAAAGGTTTGGCAAATCACCCATTCCTCACTGATAACTTTTCACATGCCAATTTTGAAACTTCATTGTTCAGCCGTTTTTCAGTTATTTCTCTGGAGGGGAAAAAGAAGATGAGCAGATTTTTTTTTTAAAAAGTAGGAAAATTATTTCTTTTCTCTCCCACATCACTCAGAGGCAGAACTAGTTTTCATTAAACTTTCCACACAGAACATTTTTACTGTAGAGTGGAGACGTAGGGTGAAATCCTGGCTCACTGAACGGCAAAACTTCCATTGACTTCAATAGGACCAGGATTTCACACCTAACATAGAATTTTTCAGAGTTTTGAGTGAATGGAACTGTGGAAAAGAAGGGTGTTTGTTTATACTTATACAATGATCCAAATTGCAGAAGTTTCTGGAACTTGTACAAAAATAACATTGTGCCTGATCCTTGAAATCAATGTGAGCATCTGCAAAATTAAAAACAAATGAATTTCAAAATGCAAGCATTCATCTGTCCACACCCTTTCAGAAAAGCACCTGCAAAAGGAGATGTGTTATACACTGTGTCATGAAGGTAAACAATTTCAGCCTCTGTTAGACCAGTTTGGGATGTGATTTCCAGACTAGATGATCACAATAGCCCCTTGCCTTAAAACGTATGAATTAAGTCTCCTCTACTGAGAATGCCCTGTCTGTAGCCTCTTGATATTTATATCTCAGATGAGCTAAGCTGAATATATCACAAAGAATAATTTATGTGCTGAATTTCACCTCTTCTTCACCACAGAAGTTTTGAATTTATTCATAATTCTAGATTAGTCACAATTTTGTTTTTGCTCTTCAACAAGCTCATAAACTGTTTGCTGCAAATATTAGAACTTTACTATTTTCACCCTACTGGCTAGTTATCCTAGTCACATTATTTCCTGATTTTAGGGTAACAAAGCAGCACAGAATAATTATGAATATTGCAATAAAATACCAATAATGTTGGTGTATATTTTTGCTTAACATTAGGTTTCCATGAATACGCTCACTAGCAGAGATCAAGCGAACATGAATGGGTCATGAGCAAGCACAAATTAAAATTCATCTTTGAATCTGAACAAGTATTCAGGGAAAAATTTTCCAGCACTCTCTCCACGCTAATCTGGGTACTGTTAGCTCCAATTTTGCAGCTGATTAAAGCAAGAACAGTGGGCTGCCAAATAACCAAGCCCTCAGCTCTTTAGACCCAAATCAACAGCACCTTTCAAGTATACTCTCAAGTGAATATGAATCCAGGGCAGCTCATGAAGAATTGGTGTAATAAGCTCTCTGTAGTTAGGATAGCCAGACAGGTAGCTCATCATATGTTGCATTAGATGAAGCTTGCACTGGTAGCCCCAGGTAGGATGTATAAGTTTCTAATGAAAACAATTTAGCCATCTTAAGTACAGCAGTTGCTTCCCAGTGGCTGCTACAATACAAACAGACAGTCCAATGATGATTTCTTCCCCATGCCCCAAGTCCATTTTTTCAAGGGTTTTCTAAATTGACAAACGAGTGGTGCATTATAGTGCTTCCTTTGAGACTTTGTATTGCAAATCCTTTGGATATCCAGCTACTGTGTGTGCGTGACAGAACACACAATAACTTAGACCTAATGTGTCATCTACCTTCATGAATGAAGAGAATGATAATTCAAGTATGGGAATAATTAAAAGGGTCTGTACACTCCTGGAAATGTAGTAGATATCTTCTTAAATGTAAGTAGGGTAAATTCTGTTTTTGCCATTGGTGTTTCTTTTCTATTTTTCTATTGATTTTTCCTAATTTGGGATGACATATATAAATGATTTGGCAGATAAGATTTCTTTTCCCTAAATACTTTGGAGATGCTTTCATGGTGTGGCAGTCTTCATTGTCACTTTTCTAGGGACACCTATGAAAGTTTGACATGCTAGAAAAAACTCTGGTCCTGATTAAAAAATAAATAAAATGGCAGTCAATAGGAGACCTTCCACTGTTTGTAAAGGGCTTTGGATCAGGTACACGCAGTCCATGCCTTTAGTCTTTAAACACACAAAACTCCCAATAGATTCAATGGGAGTTTAGTCTGAGCTTGGCCTGCAGCTTTGTTCTGATCTTCAGGCCTTTGGGAGACTACCAAGTCAGTTATTACATGGTAATGAAAAGTACAGACTGACCCAAGTCACAGAGTTAGTGTTTGACAGTGTTTGGAATCCAGGATTTTGATTTGGGCTCATTTCTAATTAAAAGATGGAGATAAAGACAGATGGCAGGTGATGATATAAGAACTGTTATGTAATTGGACCAGACTCTCTAGTCCAGATGAACTTTGCTTGGCACAGAACCATAGGGAAAAAAAGGCCTGGAGCCAGTTTTACATTCCCCCATTCCCAGGGCCACGAAAGACAGGGTTAGTTTTTGGCATAAAACAGTGCAGCTGTAAGGCTGCTCTACCTAGCATCCAGCCACCATTTCACCAGCCAGGGAATCCTCTGGATGCAGAAGCATCACATGCATTCTTCCCAGGACATTCTCACTGTGGCAGCTCAATACCACTTTAGGATTCTAGACTACAAAAGGAATCTTCTAGTATCCAGAGCTTGTGGGCTAACAGATTCTTTGTTCAATGAGATCAAGTAATCAGATTCTGTTCTTTGAAACTATGACATGCTGTAGGTCTGCTTTATGAAATCTGGGGAAGGTATATAATCTCAGTGCATATATAGTGTCTTCTATTAAATCTCAGACATACATCGCCCCCGTGCTTGCTTTCACCATGCAATTCATGTTGCTTTTCATTCTACATGTGGGAAATACAGTAGTGCTGTAGTAAGCAGCCCATTTTAGTTCCTGGCTGGTTTGTGTTTTAAAGATCTTCACCCCTCTTGTGTTTTTATCTTGGTAGCTGCAACCTGCTGCAATGCTTGAGCTGACAGTCCCTTCAGAGGGCTTGAGGCAAGGAAATCTCAGAGGAAGGCCTCAGCTCTGGAACTAAGTCCTTTTTTTGTTCTGATGCAGACCATTTTTGTTGACCTTCAGGTCATATTGTGATGTTAGCTATCTTGCTCAGGACTAAAATTGGGGGAAATATAAAAGATGAGCATACTCTTCCAAGCTTCTCCCACAAAATAACCTCCATGTGAGTCAACAAAACGAATGAGATGCTGATCTAAGGAGATCATATGAACCTCCTGAATGTGGCTTACCATTGGTGGGGCTGAAATATGCCCAAAGGATCTCCTAGGCTTCTTGGGCTGGGCTCCTTCCTGACTGGTGAAAAAGTATGTAATTGTATCCCCCAAATGCTTCCCACCTCTGGCACCAAAATGAGCCATCACTCAGTATATTGTACAGCTCTGTGATCCTCCTCTCTTTTCATATATGAGGAATGAAATAGTTAACAAGGTTGATATTTAGATTATCATCAATGAGCATCTGAGTTCATCTCACTGAGATGTTCATACCACCCAGTGCTATTATTCCAGGCTCTCTTCAGACATCTCCACATCCATTACACTCAGTTCACATTTCGGGGGCTTCTTCACAACTGTAACAGCTAGAAACTTGCTCTTTACTCCAGAATGAAAATAGAGGTTCTGGCAGACAAGATGGTAGCTTGAGGGAGCTGCTGGTGTGACATTTCCACATGTTCTGGTGGAACCAGAGCTCAGGTTTTGCTTCAGTGAGTGGTTTGAGGTGTTCAGTTGTGGATTGCCACTGAGTTGAGTATTTTTTGGTATGTTTTTCAGACTGAGTTGTACCTAGAGCTTTTGCATAGGCAAATCAAATTAAGTGAATGAATAAACAGTAGCTCCCACCACATAGTGTGGGAAAACAGATTTTTGTTTGGACTGATCCCATTGTTTTTACCTCAATAGGATAAAGAAGTAAATCTGGAGCAGGTCCACAGACGTATGAACAGTTTAATTGATGAAGACATAGCCCACAAGCAAATCTCTCCAGCGTCCATTGAAATCTCAGCCTTGGAGATTGGCGGCATGCAGTCAAGTCAGACCCTGGAGCCAGTGCGTGACTATCAGAACACACAACTTTCTGTCACCACCTTTTTACCAGAACAGACAACTCATGGTGCCAGCAGGACACTCACAACTGCCTCGGGTAGTAACCTGCCATTGCCCCTTAGCAGCTCAGCCACCATGCCCTCTATACAGTGTAAACACAGATCGCCAAATGGAGGACTGTTTCGTCAGAGCCCAGTGAAAACACCTATCCCAATGTCATTTCAGTCCGTGCCCGGGGGAGTCATTCCAGAAGCCATGGAGCCTTCCCATGGAACATCCATATAATGAAAACAAACACAAAAACAACCAGCAGAGCTTTTTAATACAATCTGAAACAAAAACAAAAACTTTTACATTTTTCTTGTACATATCTGTAAATAATGAAAGAATGAAGTGGGGTAAAAGTGTATTTTGAATATTCCCAATTTTCGAAGTCAGTAAAAAACAAAACAAACAAAAAAAAACCCAACAAAAACAAAAAATGTATGAATGACTTTGTAAATTTTGTTCTATATGAATAAAAAGGCAAACTACTTGTGATCGTTCTCAAGTGCCAAAGAAGACCTGTTACTGGGACTGAGGGCAGTTAAAAAAAATGAATTTCAACCTTTATTCCATATTTGTTCTATTTTTGTTTTAATAGTTTTGTTTTTAAAGCAGTAAAGTTATCCATTGCTTGCTGAAAAAGTTTACTTTCCTCAGCGCTCTCTTCTCAGAACCCTATTTCATAGTCACAGTGTCAGTTCACTTGGAGAATTTAACAGCAGGTATTATCAAAGCAGTAATAAATATTTTAAACCTGAATTATAGCTATATACAAGGAAACAATAAAAAAAAAAAAACCTACTGAATTCTTTCCTTCTAACAGGGATTAAATTTCCACACAGTTTCTAAACTGAAGCACAGGTTTACTGAATTGTGTTTTATGTGCATACTGTGCTGTGTGGCTTTTTTAGTTTAACCATATGTGCTTGATATATATATATATACACATATATACATATATATGAGATCATGTATATATTTTATATATATATAATATTTGATAAATAAGGTTATGAGTAAAGCTATCAAGCAAAACCTGTGATCAGCTGTTTCTTGTGTCTTGTGTGCACAAATTAAAGTGGAATGAAACCAATGACTTAAAGGAATAAAACAAAGCAGAGCTTTATTTAATAGTGAGGCAATGATTGTATTACAATGACTATAACCCTATGGTATGATATCTTTCTTTTATGTTTCAAGGACTACTGTATAATGGCGGCAACATTCTCTCTTGAAGTCATATCTCTGAATGATAGGGCTAAACTCATGACTATAAGCACAGCTTTTGTTTTTTTCCATTGATTTTTTTTTTAAGAAGCATTTTATGGTCATGTCCATAATCTTTGTGGAATCGACTATAAAATGCCTCTTTTTTTTTTTTTGCTGTGAAACTCAATCAAAGGAAAAAGATAGAGCAACACATATAGCTAGCTTAATGTATTATCTAAGAACATTACCAGTTCAGTTTAGCATGAAAATTTCAGAACCATGGTTTCCTTCCCAAACAGTGGCTCAAGTGCTCATGTAAGAGGATTTTTTTTTCTTCCTTTCTGATGCTCCTGGGCAAAAATTAGCTTTCAGAATTTGAATAATTTAGTAACCTCTCAAACGTTGTCACAATAGCCGAGGTTGCTATTTCCATTTATAGCTGGATTTGTTCACTTTATTAGAACACCATCATTTGGAAAATGCAGTATCACTGGGTGAAGTAAAAAGACTGCTTACATTAAAAACAAAATAAAAAATGACTGAGCAAAAGTAAAAATGCATACATATCTCCAAAAGGAAGCAGACAATGTGGGTTATGCTTTTGGAGAAATAAAAAGTTAAATGTATTGTCTCATATACTGGCTTGCATACTTACTCAAGTAGCTATGGGGTGATAACTATGAAATAATTGTTTTCTTTAGGAAAGCCCTGCATTAAATGATTAAGCAGTGGAGAAAAACTAAAACTGAATCAAATAGTGATAGAAAAACTACCCAAGGGAAAAAGTGTACTTACAACACTACTTTTTAACCAAGGAATGTTGACAATTTGCTGATAGAAGTATTCCAGTGGTGATTAATTCCAGCATCTCCAGTCAAGCTGGTGCCTGATGTAGACAATAAAATTCTGCAATCTAGCACAAATTGAGCTTCCTGCATCAAACTAATTAAAAATGAACACTAATAATTTTCGTCACTGGATTTACACCAGTGATAGATTTGGCCCACTTAGGCTCCCCACCACCATTCCAAAAACCATTATTTTTCTCAGTGTTTGTAACAAGTTATGAACATTTGCAGCTGAATTTAATTTTTTTTACCAAAATTATTGTTCATCTGCCATGTGTACACTTTTTATTTTCATATTGGTCATACTGAGATGCTGTGTGTATATATATATATAGATATATCTATATATATATATGATTTTACAAAAGGAAAGCATTGAAGCATCTGTTCTGAAAATCTCTCTCACTATCACTTCCCTGTCCTCTTTTCCCTAATGTACATTAAAGCCCAGATCTTCAGCTGCTTCTGAGGACCAGAAGAAGCCACTCTCGGTCTCCCCAATCCTGGGCTGTGTGTGTACAGAGATGGTCTCCCAGCCCTGTAGGCTGCACCCACTTGCAATGCCTGCCAATGATCCCATACAACAGCAGTTGAGTATCAGCTGGCTGTAGGAGTATCCCAGCCAGGACCGGTCTCCTAGGGCCAGGCCTCCAAGGAGTAGGGGTGATGAAGGAGATTACTTTGTTTTATGACACGAGAGGATCCCCCACCATGATCTTCCCTTAGCTGGCCATAAGAGACTTTAGGGCCATGTTGAGGTGGCAGTGCAGTATCATAGTGCAACCATAATGCATCCCTGGATCTGGGCCAAAACTTGGGCCTGAGCCAATGCTATTACCAAACAAGAACAGAAGAATCTTTCTAATTTGCATCCCTTAGACACACACAGAAGGCAATATTTACTTCTTTGCAGTAAAGATCAGAGTAAAGTCTCATTTTACTGAGAAGTCATTACTTTCACAAAACATACTTGCACTAGTATACCTTAAAGCATCATTGTAAGTAATTTAAATTATACTACATTTGTGAAATGAATGAACAAAGTACATTTTGGGCATCATTTAATTTTTTTTTATTATGTGCTTACTTTCTTTTAGCTTGACCCTGTAAGGTGCTACAAAGCACTTAAGTGTGTGGTTGACTTTGTGCACGTGAGTAGTCCCATTAACTTCAATAAGATTATTCAAGGCTTAAAGTTAAATACTTGCTTAACTGCTTGGTAGGATGGCGTACAGAGCACCTTTCAGGATCAAGGCCATGATGTCCCTGATTTAGCAAGTACTTAAATATGTGCTTAAATTTACACATGTGCTTAGGTTTCATTGAAGCCAGCTGCTTTAATGACATGCTTAATTGTTTTGCTGCTGAAGGATGGGTTTAAGCACATGTTTAAAGTGAAGCACATGCCTAACATTGCCATTGACTTTAATGGGGCTAGTCTACTGCTTAACGTCAAACATGTGCTTAAGTGCTTTGCTGCATCAAGGGCTCGATTGTGAAATTAGCAGTTCACAAAGAGTCTCCCACTCTTTAGAGAAGTTTAGTTGCTTAAAAATTGAAGAGTGACTTCCTGAATCTATCAGCCATGACGGAAGCCTTTTAAATCTCTCATGTGTTGATGTTTCAGTTTCATGTTATTTAAATAAATCAACAGGTTCTCTCTGGAGAATAAAAAATATTTTTCCCCAATACATTTCAACTTTAAGTAAATTCAGAACATATTATTTCTATGCTTCAGACTCCTGTTTTACATTTCTGTTTTAATTTTAATTGTTCAAAGCATTTTATCTATGTTCACGTTATATGCATACACCATACACTCATGGATTTATATGCACACACAGACAGAGTTATTCACAGCTGAATTAAAATATAAGTGAAGTTTTCAGGCCACATCCTCAACTGGTATAACTCAGTGAAGTAATGGAGGTATGCCTATCTATACCTTAATTTTAAATATTTTGCAGACATGAAGAAGGAGCAAGTTGCATAAGTGTGTATAAACTATGAAGGCCATGTTGTGCCCTTGAGTTTTAAACAGAACACCCCAACCAGTGTACCAGAGTGTTCTGCTTAAAAATGGGGATAATCTATGGTCCCAAGTATTCCAGGTCCTCCAAGATGTTTACATTGCAAAGCTGGTTGTAAGTGAAATTGAAATTGAGTGCCTATACCTTCTTTGATTGTGCTCTTTTACTGATGAATTTCTGCTAATGTGACATCTGTGACACATCACTTATAGTGTTTCTTATTCTGTTCACCCATTAGTTTCGAACCAATACTTTATTTTCATAAAAAACTGTGACTCAGTTTCTTAGATTTGCTGGCTGTCCACTAGCGCTGGAGAATGCATTGCTGTTATTTCTGAATAGTGTCTCGTTTTTCTGTCACAATGAAACAATATTAATTGTGCTTTTTAATTTCAGAGTTAAAACTTGATAGGACCTTTTTAATGCTGAGTTATAAATTACTTGTGTGCAATATTTGTCTTGCAAAGTGAAATTCCCAACATTCTGCCTTGCTTTTATAACCTGGCATTACTGCACTCTTTGTGAAGCCTAAGCAGAGCAAGAACAACCCACCTTCGCTTAGTCTGCTGGTAGAATAAAATACTCAGGGCCTGATCCTCAGCTGGTGTAAATCAGCATAGCTCCATTGACTACACTGGACCCATCTGATTTAAACTAGAGAAGATCAAAGCGGGTTAGATCGAAGTGCACTATGGAACTTTAGTGAGTAGTGGCAGGGTCCACACAGATGCATAGTGCATGGCAGGTTAGTGTGAAGTAGGGATTGCCCCAACCCCAGCTTGCCACGAGCTCAGTGTTCATATCGACAAGCCCTTAATGTTGAGCTTGAAAACACTGCTTCTTATAAATCTGTATTCTGTGCTGATTCTGAAAAGAAAATGATATATGTTAATGCTAAAAAGGAAACTCAGATAGCAACTTTGTTGACCAATTAACATGGATTTGAGTTATAGCTGATGGATGAAATAGTTTAAGCACAAATTTCTTCTCAAAGCCTGTTCAAAATTAGGTTTGCATCGACTTTGACACAGGTTAAAAGTTGGTGACATAATGCCAAATGGAGCGTTTCTTTTAAAGGAGACTACATTCCTGGAGCAGTATAGTAACTACAATGTTCAGCCCATATTTTATTCCTTTCACTGATTTGAATTTATGTTGTGAATGTCTAAAGGAAGAGCTAGGTATACGCAGCACATTTGGGGCCCCTACTGGAAATTTCCCAAAGAATCCATATCCTTTTGCAACAGTGGGAAAAGGCAAGGGGAATTGTAAAAGAAAAGGCTATGAAGATAAGCCAAACATTAGGTAATAATGAACAGGTGTTGGGGGGGGAGGGATTACAATGCATCTAGTTGATATGTCCAGCAGAACTATTATTATAATATTGTATCAGAAGCATAGATTCCATTATACAAGCGGTGGCCTCATTTATTTTTTTTTTCTTTTTTCTTTTTAGAAAAACAAAATAAAAGCAGCATTTGTTGTACTGGATAAACGTTGTTATATTATTTAAGAGTTGGGACTGTTTACTTGATAACGCTCTAAACCATTCGCCAGATCCTCAGCTGGTATCATTCGGTTTAAATGGAGTCATAGCCACTTACTCCTGCTGAGGATATGGCCCCAATCTTTTGTATAAAAACTCTACCAAGTTGAGCTTTACCACTACATGCATCCCTGATGTAACTGTGCTAGGGATAAATTATTCATTTGTAGTGTGGTAGCAAGTCAGAGCCCCAGTCATGGCCCATTCTGCTAGGCACTGGACAAACCTAGAACATAAACACAGTCCTTGCCCCAATCTAATTAATGAATTAAGTAACCGGAAAGATGTTGGCCCATTATTAATATTTGTATTGCCTCCTTCCTGAATGCCTGCTTGCTAAACAGCTCAGTTTATTCCCAGCATAGCAACAGACTACCAAGCGGCTGATTTTTCTCTCATAATTAGTTGATGCACTTGAAATACCTTGTTTCGATGTATGAATGAATTAATGCTGAAGGTAACTGAGTTTGATGCTGGAATGGGGCATCCCAACCAGACAGTTGCCTTTGCCTCTCTTCTTGTAAATCTCCATGGAAGGCTTCTCTCACAGCAGCTGTCAAATTTTTCATCACAGTTGTAAAACCTCCACTGTTGTGCATGGACAAAGTTCTGTCTCTGTTCAGGACTTTACATAATGTAGTGAAGAAATGATCTCTCCGCAACACTTGATGTAGTTGCAGGGAGATGGGAGGGGACGTGCAGGACGAAAGAATATATCTGTATATCCTGGCAAAGCGTTAACTATTTAAATACCTGGCAAGGGTAGCAGAATGGTAATATATTGTGAATGACCATGCAGTAGCAATACCCTGAATTGCTTCAGGGTAGGAAATGTCAAATCACAACACAAATACAGGCCAGCTTTTCTTAAGACAAAACATTATCTGCCTTGGTTTGGGTTTGTTTGGATGATCCCGCCGCCCTCTCCCTACAACACGCACTGTGCCATCTTTGGTAAAAATATATGAATTAAGGAATTACAGTTCCAGAGTAGCTTTAGTTATTTACCAGGATATTTTCACCTGGTATCTTCACCTTGGTGTCCTCTATGAAGTCAGCTGCTTTTAGAGCGTATGGAGCGACCATGTGCAGCTGGGGTAATGGAGCAGTTAGGAATCCTTCCTGTAGGTTACTAGGCAGCATGGGCAGGCAAGGCAGCTACTTCACCGTAGACGAGAAGAAAAGCATGCTCTCTCTCCCAGTGCTTTCATGATGGTGGGGTAGAGTCATTGGCCCAACCTCAACATCCCATTCCCTCTTTGGGGCCCCTAGCACCCATGGTGAATTTAGGAGGAACTAGCGCCTGCATGTTACAATGAGCTGCTCACTGGCACCTGCATGAGATACAAGTAGGGGATGAAGCTCTTTATGTCCTCCCCTTTCCTTCCACATCCACTTAGGTGTTGGGCAGAATCTGTCCTTAAAACGCCAGAGCACATGCCAGAAAACCACCTCTTCAGAGGCGGTTCTGTTTATCTTTTTAGAACTTAGGTTATTTGCGGAAAGCAGGTGCTTTGTCCTCAGGGATTCAGTTTTGTTGCTGTTTGTCCCCCAGATGGAGCCCTAATCTCCTCTCTTGATGGTGATATAATTATTTCCACCACAACTAGTTAAGAGAACACCAATGAAGACTGCAATTTCAGGTGAGGCATGCAGCAGGAGGAGCAGATAAGCATGAACAATGGCATTGACTCAGTTATATTAATACACTTCTGAAGAGCAAAGATCACATTTTCATGCATGCTGTATTTGACTAATAATACAGAATAGGGAAAGACAGGGAGAAGATATATCTCATACACACAAGCTTCCCTAAAGAGTATATTTTCAGGGGTTTTTCATGTGGCATCAGCACTGAAATATTTCAGCACAACAAAATGGTGAATTCTTTTTTATTTTAAAGATATAGTGACTACCGCCCTCCTGACACGGTGGACCTGATTATCCACCTCCTTGACCTGGTGTAGTCTTTATCCTTCAGCTCAGGAAAACACAAACATGCTTAAATGTGTTATGGATAGTGATATGGTTGACCGCATGCTTATGTGTTTTGCTGAACTGTGATTCTTATGTCGATGTCGACGTACGAAGATTCAGCAAACACTGTAGGTTGACAGGTATATGCAAGGTCAGACTAATGCAAGTACAGTAAACATGGTTACAAGTCAGACAGATAAGCTTGTCCACGACCATTGCAGAATGTTGTATCCTTGCTTTGCACTGTTTATGTTTGTCACACGAAGTGTTAATGAGTCTTGCATCAAAGCGGCTAATGGTGACATGATAAATCTGATGACACCTTGCTCTGTCATGGGCTGTTGCTTCCAGTTGCTGGGGGTCAGCCTGCCATGCTTTCAAATTTGATTTCAGTGTGTTGTTATGTTGTTTGTACTGGCCGCTATGGGAACAGGTGAAGCTCTTTAACAGACCATAAAAATATGACTCTGGGTAGTCGCGAGTCAGCCTTACAGACAAGCCCAGACCAAAGCAGCTGAGCTTTCATGAACTTGCTTTGAATCTGACAACAATTCAGGCTTTCTGTATTGAATAGTCAATATTGTGTAGGTATATGTAAACTGTCACCACAAAAGAATGTTATAGTTTTAAACAGGTATAAATGACTACACGGGATGCAGTCAGTGGAGAATCAGGCCCAGTGTTTATAATGGTTTTTCTTTAATACCTGAGGCAAATAATTCTGGAAAACATTCAGGTACCACAATACATAGAGAGTTATCTGAGAGCAGAATTTAGCCCAGCTTCAGCAAGGTGAATTAATGTGGATGAAGTACATTTGGTGGCTGTGACCCTGGAAGAGAAAAAAGACCAAAACCACATTTCCCCCTAATGAAAACTTAGAATTTGCAGAATATTTCAGTATGCAGAAAAATTGCAGAGCTCCCCAATAGTCATGAGATCCAGATGGGTTTGCAGACTCATGATGTTTCCCTGTCACAGTGACAGGTAAATTCTACAGGCGTGTCTACAATGAGACAGTTTGTAGACGCCTTTGCACAAATATTCTGAAAAAATTCTGAACTCAGTAAGTTCTGTTCCTGCCAAGTTGGACAGGGAAAATGAAAAGTGATATCACTTCATTATTCTCTGTGGAAAATCTTGGCAGATGCCCGTATTGCTAAGAAGTGATTTTTTAGTAACTTATAATTTTTTTATTTTAATTTCCACCACCTTGAAAGTGGAAGGTAAGGTTAACAGTAAGGCAAGCATATCTTAGCATAATGAGCACTAGTTATGGTATCGTAGCAGAAGTGAGTTTTAAGGAAGGATTTGAAAATAGATGTGGTAGAAGCTAGACAGATTTTGCTTGAAAGCTTTCGCCCCATTCAGACAGGTTGACCTGACAGATGAGTTAGAAAAGCTTACTGATAGAAGGCCAGGAATACTGGTGAATCATACATGACAATCAATGTCAAAATGAGTTAATAGAACATCTCGGTTGAGGGTTAGGGTTAGAGTGATATTCAGCCGGGAAGATCCCTAGAGGTGAAAAGAAGAAGATTGTATTTGATATGATAGAAACGAAGAAGTCAATGGAGGGACACAAAGAAAGAGTGATATAATTGGAATAACAGAAAATAGTTTAAGCTGCAGCATTTTGAATGTATTGAAGGGTGAAAGGTTGGCTGCATGAAGGCCACAGAGCAGGAGCATACAGAATGCAAAATGATGGTGGTCTGGGAAAACAATACTGGAGATGTGAACAGACAGGAAAAGCTGATTCTTGAGCTGTTATTTAGGAAGTGTCAGTAAATTTAGACATGGGCTGGACGTGTGGGTGTAGGGAAAGTGCTGAGTCAAACATGACACCCAGATTAAGGGCCTGAATGAGAGCCTTATGGTGGTGACGTCCGTAGTTATGAGAAAAGGGATGGATAGTAGAGGCTTTGGCAGGAAGATCAAGAGCTCAATCTTGGAATGTTGTTGAGATGGGGGCTGGACATCCATGAGATATTGAAAAGCCAAGATGAGATTTTTTGTTTGGAATGAAGAAGACTAGATCTGGATCAGAGAGGAGAATTGGCATGTCCCCAGAGATAAGATGTTCAGGGAGAAAAGTGGGCCAAAGATGGAGCTGAAGAGGGAGTAAAGAGGACCCACTAAATAAGACACTGAAGGAGCAAATAAATTGGTAGAAAAAAAACTAAGAGATGACAGACGCATAAAAGCCAAAAGAGGATAAGATTTCAAGGCTATGTAAAACCTATGTCTATTCTTAACATGGCCAAGACCACTAATTGCTTTCAGGCCAATTAGCCATCACAAGATTTTATAATTTTTTTGTGTAATATATTGAATGCTACAGGTCTTTGTGGGCTTTTGAGGGGGATTTCATTAGCTGTATGGGAAGGAGTCGAAAGACTTTTTGTTTGTTTTTTTAGCAGTATTTCCAGTTCAAGCTACTGTACTTTGATTTCAAGAAGAGCAACTGGCACTTTCATATTTGTAACAAAGACAGAAATATTAAAAAAGGTTTTAAAAAAAATCCACACTGCTTGATTTCAAGTCCCATTTTGTGTCGTTAGGTGAGTTATGCTGATAATCGCATGTCTCCTCTGAACTATGATTAGTAGTGCAATATATTGCCAAGTATTTGACGGGGAAATCTGCTGTTATAAAATGAGGGCATAGTTTCCTCTCTCACATTTGCATTCCTGACATTGTTATGTCAAGCACATCAAAATGGCAGGCAGAGATACATATGCTTTCAAATGGAGTTTCTTCAAACCATTTGGATCTATAACTGTCTGCATATTTGTAATATCTGGCACAAAAGGAGATGAAGCTCCATCAATTCAGTGGGCTTAATAAACCATATTTTGTCTCAGATGTAGTTTGTTTCCATCCACTGAAAGAAAAAAAACAGTGCTTTGGGTATAGGTCTATTGTAAAACAAGTCCCACCTCTGTTTTAGAATAAAAGTCTCATCTTTTTTATGCAGCAAACAAATTCCATCCTGACTATCAAAGGTGTGAAATTCAGAGATCTGTCAGTCTGGGAATCTGACAGCTCAATACAGCCACTGATCACCCTCGCCAGCTCTGAAGGCCTATTCAAGTAAAAACTGATTATTCTGAGAAAATACATGAAAAACTGCCAGCTGATCAGAAGACAAAATATTTGACTGCATACTGCAAGAGGTCTAGCACATTCCATGCTGGGTGTTCTGCTACAATCTATGGCCTTAAACAAAAGCAACATTTCAAAGAAGTCAGTGAAAGAGTGCTTTGCTTCTTATTTGGATTTTCTGGTCTTTTTGTGAATGGAATTCATCTTGTAAGGACATGACCTCATAGTACATACAAGCCAGCAAACGATAGGTGAGGAGAGTGAGCAATGGGTATGTGACAAAGAAAATGCTAGAGAGAAGTCCACGCTTCTGACTTGTGAGTGAGTTGCCATGGACAGTTTGGAGTGGAATGCTCTGTGTGAACAAGACATGCAAGCCAGACTAAGGAAATAATAATATATAGGAAGAAAAGCACAAAAACAGGGTGCTGCACTCAGGATGTGGAGGGTGGGTTAGTCTGGTTTCCTATCTTTATACATCCAAGGAAAGGCGATGCATGGGGTGGGGAAGCATGCAGTTTCACATATCTCTCCCCTCCCCCGCCCCCCCACGATTTGCTGCTTGGCTTGTACTGAGCATGCTCACACAAGCTGCACATGCTCAGTAACCCTGCCAGAGCCAGCTGCCTTCACTCTGCCCTCCTGCTATCAGCAGGCACGGATCATCTCTGCATTCAAGTGACATAGTCCAGTGTCAGCAGCTACCACCATTCAGAACACTGGTGATGATGGTCAGTTTCAGACAGAGCTCTCCCTTGAAGGGAAAGTTTGTTGTGAATCCAACAGATGGTTCAAAGAAGTTCCATTCTTTGTTGTTCCAATACACTAGTAGCAGGATGAATGTGGAGGAAGGAGGGAAGCTGATGGCTCCACTGAGGCAAGGATGAAACAACTTTGGTTTATTGCCTCAACAAAGTTATCAATGTCAGCTCTTTTTTTGGAAAGTGGGGATTGAGAGAAAACTCTTTGGGATCAAGCTTAACTCAACATAGCACCCAGAAACAGCACTAGCAGGTTGTGTTGTACAACCAGTATCAGAGGTATGCATTCCGGAATGAGGTTTTTAAATTAACATCTATCCTGATTCCTAAAGCATTAGCAACTTGAGGAATAGATTTCTACCCAAATTGTCATTTTATCTCAGGATCTAGTTCCCGTCCTCACTGCCTGGTGAGCTCAGTAGATTGGAAATATACAGATTTATTGATGTGTCTTTTAGTGAGGTAGCTGCAATGAATATTCTTGAAGCAAGATGCCTGGAATAAAAGGCTGAATGTGTAAAGAAAAGAAAATGGAAAGAGACAGTTATTTTTAAAAAAGAAAAACAAAATCCACTTCCAAATACTGAGTGAACTGGTAAAGGATGAAACTGAAAATGAAGAAATAAGAAATCTCTACTGACCTTTGGCACTGTGGAAAACCAGATTACCATTTGGAAGAAATCGGTTGGGAAGAATATAGATAAATCTGACAGGCACAACAGGTTAGAGTTTTCCATCATTACTTGTCTAACTTCCTTAGGAAACAAGGCCAGATTTTCCCCTGCATCAGAACTCCATGTTGTGCAGCAGATGAGAAACCTCAGAGAGTCAGGGCCAGTGTGTGTGTCAGCCCCGGTGATAATTACAGCAACAGCTGGACTGTTGTAAATTATGCTAGTGACATAGGGTCTTTAATGGACCCATCTCCTGTGGAGTATAGGTATAATGATGCTCCCTTCTACCATTTCCCATCCCCACCCTTCATATACCAACTCCTCCTCTTTCACATTACCTGTGCCAGAAGGGGGTGATGAAGACACAGGACCTCACAGCATCATGGAGGCACCAGCTGGGCAGTTCTCTCTAAGTGGGGAATTGTGGATGACACTGTGTAGCCACAGATTATGGCCCTCTGAATGGCACAAAGGGCCAGTAACTTGGCTGAGAGTCTGGACATTTATATGTTTTAGTTAAGGCTGAGAAAAAACTGTTAGAAAACTGTTCAGCACTTTTTTTGTGATCAAAGTTTTATGATTCTTCTATAACCTATTTTGTAGGCATAATGGTAAACTGATGAGTATAGTAATGTAAGGTAGGAGCTCCCAAGTAGTTTTGTCAGTAGCCTGTCCTCCATATTTGTACCACAAGACAAGAAGAGACCTGTGTGGCTGACGCATTTATCTCAATTCTAAACATTTGTGTTCCCAGGAAATCCAAGCACTATATTTGTTGGCTGTTAATTCTTAGTATGGGCTCCTGAGAGTGAGTTTATACAGGGGTATTTACTCTAGAACAAAGGCAAAAAGGTGGACCAATCAATCTGGCAGGTAAGCATCCAAGAATGTATCAGAGAATATATGATTTATAATTTTGCATTTGCTTTCCGTCAGTATTTCCCCTCCTCCCCCATCCAATCCAATCCTAAATTATGTTCATCCAGTTAGGAAACAGAAGCCTACTATATAACTTTGATGGCCAATGACACAAATTTTGACCATCATATATTTGCAATGGACATTCACTAAATGAGCTATAGATTAAAAGTTATTCATAGAAATTATGTAATGAAAATTCTTGAAAAAACAAATACAGTCAAGAAAATTGCCACTTTGAAACTCAACAGCAGAGTGAAATTTATTGAATGCATAATTAGTTGTAAATTACTCTCCCAGCTTTAGTTATGATAGCTTTATTAATCACTATGAGAGGTTTAATAGTAGCACAAGTTGAACGTATCTAGATGTTTTTTCAAACACTGTAAAGAAACATCCTTTCTTTCCCACCCTTGAAATACCCACTCCTCCCCTATCATGCCACCTAGCACAGAAGGGTCAGAAGTCTTTAGCATAAATATTAAAGCTGTGATTTTTCAAAGAAGCCTAAGGAGTTAAGGTATGTCTACACTGAAACCAACCCTCCCACCCCCGCCTGCCGCAACAGTGAGTGTCAGAGCCCAGGTCAATTGACTAGGGCGTGCAAGGCTCCTCACGCTATGGGGCTAAAAGTAGCAATGTAGACTTTCCTGCTTGGACTGGAGCCCAGGCTCTGAGCCAAAATTCAGTCTTTGTTCTGTGTGTGTGCAGTGCCTAGCACAACAGGGTCCTGGTTCACAACTAGGGCTCCTACGCACTTTGGAAATACAAATAAATAATAATAGAGAAATAAAAAAACTTATATTTATGAAACTTTGATTGCACCTATGGTTTCAGATGCACCCCTCCCCCCAAAGATATTTAGATAATAGGAGTTGTTAGTATTCTGGTCTTCTATGTGTACTTTTTCTAATTAAGAAGAAAAATATTTTTATCCTAATACGGTGGAATTACATCGTAACTTTATGTACTGCCACCATTCACCAAAGTCCTGTCTTCATGCTTTCTGATTGAGAAGTAAAATTGCCACATTCAGAGATATACTAGACTACATCCATTATTATAAGCAGGTTGAACACTTGACAAAGATATTGTAACTATGTCTAGTATTTCACATCTGTCTTTCTGCTGAATCATCAATCAATTAATCCACCCAATCCTTTATTTTTAGCGTGACCTTATTTTCTCATAGATAAGATATAATGGATCTATTTAGCAACAGAATGATTTGACATATCAACACTTGTCTGCTTTCGTCAAAATTTGTCAGTTACATCAGAAAATTAAAAACTTTTAGCACTGATTTTTCATTTTTCAACAAAAATTGTTTCAATCTTCATCAATTTTTGTCTGAATTTTTCTTTTAGTTTTTGGTTGCTGAACACTGACCATTTTTTTTTTCCATTTTTGGGTTTTCAGTTTTTCAATTTAAAAAGCTCTTAAAATACATGCTTTCAGAACAACTTGAAAAGTAAAGTATAATA
This sequence comes from Emydura macquarii macquarii, assembly GCF_026122565.2. Lineage (NCBI taxonomy): Eukaryota > Metazoa > Chordata > Testudines > Chelidae > Emydura > Emydura macquarii. Next base: position 4,891,841 of record NW_027131527.1, read on the forward strand.
TTGCACCTAATATGGACCAACAGACACTGGTGGTGCACCATAATCACTTAAAGAAATGTTTTAACTTTTCATAGATCCGAATCTCAAACTACCTAAGATTCACTTAATAAGTGGGCAAGGTTCTGGTGAGCACACGGTGAATTTAACTTGGCACGGACTCAGACCCATTCTAGCATCGCAGTACTTCAGGTATTGGGTATTCTGGTATACTTAGTTTCTGTATTTTTCTATTATGGTTCAAAGAATGATATTTATGATGACTTTAAGTGTCATGAAGAGATCAGCCTGTTCATAAAGCTTTCACCACATTCAACAATGAGTCTCTTTGACCCCAAAGATCCAGATGAAAGAGAACACATTTCAAGGACTTTTTCTGAAGCGACTGTTAATTAAACTGTATCCAAATATCTCTTATATTCTTTTAATGCTAATGCTGTTTGTATTTTTCTTATCTCCTTTAGTTAATTTAGTTCAATATTTCATACTGCATCTGCTGTCTTATTAAACTAAGTCTAAACACAGGACAACATTATGCCTTGCAATGTGATAAGGGAAAGAGAAATATTTACCTCTTTATTTTTAAATGTATATTTATTAATATTGCACCTATCAACTACTCTGGTGCAGTAATTGAAAAGCACAAGCATTTGTTAGAAACAAATCTAATGAATAGAGCTGGTGAAAAAATATGGATTTTTTTTCTCCAAAAAATCCTCTCTCTTTTTGCTGAAAAATATCAACATTTGAAATTTTTTGTTCAGCTCTATATTTGGTAAAAAAAATGGGATACGTTTTCTGGTGAAAATTTTCAGAACAAAGTGTGCCCCTGTTTTTCATCAGAAATTTCAAAGTACGAAATGTTTTGGCGAGCTCTGTTCACGAACACCGGAAAAGCAAACCTCTTAAAAACCAACCCCAGGTCTTTCCCCAAGCAATTCAATGAATAGGGAAGACTGTACTGTATTTTGGAGCATTGTTAAATAAGCATGGTTTCTTAAAATAAGGTTACAGCAGGAGGAGGAATAACTGACCATACCAACCTGTTGCTTTTTAGTAAGATCGTCTGGAAGAGGGATGTGAAGTGTGAGAACCATTCTTCACAAATAGGGCCAGAATTGGTCACCATAACTCAGCATGCTTGAGGCTAGAGAGTTCACTTTAAGTTTGCCTGGATCCCTTACTTCCAGCTCTGGCACCTTCTGTTAACCAGGGCCCTCTCTCTCTCTTGGTCAACTCAGTTCTTAGATTGCATGTGAATGACTCCTATACCTAGGTCAGAGTAGTTACTTTATACTGTCTCAAATCTTCTGTGTTTTTAGATTTCTTGAACCTGGTCAAATCAATATATGCCATTTCCCTAGGGTGTGAAACTTTCACAGCTTTGTTAGCTGCATTAGGGATTTGTATTACTTCTCTTGCCCCCTCCCCCAGCCCAGGGAGCATCCTATAGCTCACCCATTGAGTCAGGAATACAATTACTATAAAGCTCATAACATTTATAAAGTTGATACAATAGTATCTGAATAATCCATGTCTCCAAAGCATCACATCCGTCATGTCTCTGTTTAAGTCAAGGGAGCTATATTGATTTACACCAACTGGAGAACTGACCCTTTTTGTTCACAGGAACTTAGAGACCGCAGTTGCAAACAGCTTCCCCAGGTCCACAGACCAACACCAATTTTAGCTGCATTTCTACAGGGTATTGTTTATTCAGAGAAAAGAGTTGGGAAGGGAAACATTTACTCTTATTCTCATGGAGCCATAGCTGTAGGAAGCTGCAGTACTATGAGCTAGAAAACTGACATTATAAAGACCACAGATTAGTAATGGTATCTTATATGTTAGCTGTGGCAGTATCTCACAGTAGCTCTCTGGAGCTAGGAGACTCCCTGCTCATCCAAAAACTAGTACATCTCCCCCAGGAAGAAGGCACTGTTTCTCATCTAGAGCAGGGTTGTCTCTGTTTTTTCCTGAGATTCAATTTTATGTAGGTATCTGGATCCAGTAGCTTCAATAATTCCAATCCTTTTACTTCTAGTTCCCCTTTTCGGGACCTGCCTATATGGAAACTTTGCTTTCTTCTTAAAGGGAGTGTTCATTATTGCACGTTTAGTATTGGTAGTACTTGAATTATATCGCTTCAGATGGATACTTTTATTTATCAAAGGGAAACTCAGTACCAAAGAACTATTGGGTGCTGGCTGGATACTGTGTGCATACACAATTCTAGGAGGAAATAAATAAATAAATATAGCTTGACAGTAAATAGTAAAAGCCTCTGTTAACCTGAAATCCCATGCTCACGGATAATTATATTTTGCTACTACAAAGCTAAAGTTTTGTCCCTTGGTTTTTATACAAATATTAACAGCTTTGCATTCAAATAGTCTCCATTGTGAGCAAGAAATGAACAAAGCTCTGTTTCTCAAATTAACCTTTTTATCCTTCTACTACTTTGTACCTTTGGGTCTTCCTGTGTATCAGATGCTTTGTTGGAATCCATTTCAGCAGGGTAGGATAGAATTTTAGCATGAGACTTGCCTGTGAATGATACATGTGACCAGTACTGAAGAAAAATAAAATATTTTTTTCTAAATAAACGATCAAACATCTCAGGAAATAGCAATGGTTCCATTATGTTTGGCTTTTCACTTATATTGTAATTCATCACCTTTTCATTAACTATTGAGCATTCCGTCTCATTTGGAAATGCTGTTCTATCACTGACTATCAAAGGCCACATAGATACTGTGACTGAGAGGAGACTTTCTTCTTCTTATTATTATTAATTTGCATTTACAGTACGGCATAAAGGCCCCAACAAGACTGGCGCTCCATTGTGCTAGGCATTGTACATACACATCATAAGAAAAAGTCCCTGTCCTAAACAAATTACCAGCTAAATAGCCACTGGCACTCTAAACCCCAACCTTTGTGTGAGTTTTCATCAAAATAGACAAGACAACAAAGGATTGAAGAAAATAATAATAAAAATTATACAAATGAAGGACTGGAAGTAACCTCTATAGGTCATCTAGTCCAGTCTCCTGCATCGAGGCAGGACCATGTATCTAGACCATTCCTGATAGATGTTTGTTTAACCTAGTCTTAAACTCTCTAAAGAAAAAAATTCCACAACCTCCTTAGATAATTTGTTCCAGTGCTTAACTACCCTTACAGTTAGGAAGCTTTCCTAATGTCTATCCTAAATCTCCCTTGGTGCAATTTACTCAGTGGCTAAGGAGAACAATTTATCACCCTACTCTTTATAACAAGCTTTTATGTACTTGAAGACTGCTATCATGTCCATCTCAGTCTTCTCATCTCCAGACTAAACAACTCCAATTTTTTCAATCTGTCCTTTTAGATCTTTAATCATTTTTGTTGCTCTCCTCTGGACTTCCTCCAATTTGTCCATATTTTTCCTAAGTATTGTGCCCAGAACTGGACACAATATTCCAACTGAGGCCTTATCTGTGCTGAGTAGAATGGAAGAATTACTTCTTGTGTCTTGCTTACAACATTCCTGCTAATACATCCCAGAATGATGTTCACTGTTTTTGCAACAGAATTACATTATTGACTCATGTTTTGTTGGTAATCCACTATAACCTCAAGATCCTTTTCTGCAGTACTCCTTCCTACGCCGTTATTTCCCATTTTGTATTTGTGCAATTGATTATTTCTTCCTAAGTGCAATACTTTGCATTTGTCATGATTGAATTTCATACTATTTAATTCAGACTATTTCTCCAGTTTGACAAGATCATTTTGAATTTTAATCTTGTCCTCCAAAATGTTTACAACCCCTTTCAGCTTGGTCTCATCAGCAAACTTTATAAGTGTACTCTCTATGCTATTATCTAGATCATTTATGAAGATATTGAATAGAACCCAGACCCAGCACAATCCCTGTGGGAGCCACTAGATATCCCCTTCCAGCTCAATTGTGAACCATTCATAACTACTCTCCGAGTATGATTTTCCAGCCAGCTTGCACCCATTTTATAGTAAATTCATCTTGGCTATATTTCTCTGGTTTATTCATGAGAAGGTCATGTGAGACAATATCAAAAGCCTTACTACTGTTGAGATATGACATATACTGCTTTCCCCCATCCACAATGCTTGTTGCCCTGTCAAAGAAGGATATTAAGTGATTTGATGTGATTTGTTCTTGAAAAACCCATGTTGACTGTTACTTATTACCTTTAAGGTGCTTTCAAATTTATTTTGATTATTTGCTTCATTAATTTCTTGAGTACCCAAATTAATCTGATTGGTCTATAATTTCCTGGTAGGTACTTTTTCCAGGTAGGTACTATATTTGCCCTTTTCCAGTCTTCAGGTATCTCTTCCATCCTCCATGAATTCTCAAAGATAATCACTAATGGCTGTATTCTAGAATGTTTTTCATCTGGATCTGCTGACTTGAAGACATCTAACTTGTGTATGTAATTCTTAATTTGTTCTGTTCCTATTTTAACCTTTGATCCTACTCCATTTATATTGATGTCCCCATGTTAGTCATCAGATCACAGCTAAATTTTTTGGTGAAAACTGAAACAAAAAAGGCACTTAACACTTTGGTCATTGCTGCATTTTCTGTTATTTTCTTTTCTTCCTCATTTAGTAATGGGCTTACCCTTTCCCTGGTCTTCCTGTTGCTGCTCATGTATTTGTAAAAATGCTTTCTTGTTACCCTTTATATCCCTAAATAGTTTATTGGCCTTTCTAGTTTTGTTCCTATATACTTGTTATTTTTGTATAATCATCCTTTATAATTTGACCTACTCTCTACTTCTTGTATGGCTTGGTCTACACTGCCATCAAAATTTGGCGGCAGTCGACGGTAGTTACGCAAGCTACACAGAGTAGCTTGCATAACACCTATCTACTTCATAACTTACCTTTAGCGTGCCTTCTCCACTGTGGTGTGCTGACAGGAAATGCGTTCCCGTCAATGCAGCACTATGTTTTTTGGGGAGGTGGTTTTATTAAATCTACTTCTGGATCGATTGAGCGTGTCTTCACTGCTGCTCAATCAAACCAGAAAAATCGATCTGATGGTGGTGAATTTGCTGCTGTCGGTGTGTACATAGCCTGAGACACTCTTTTGAGTTTCAGGTCATAGAAGAACTCTTGGTTAAACCAGGGTAGCCTTTTACGTATTTCCTATCTTTCCTATGCATTGGTATAGTGTGCTTTTGTGCCCTTAATAATGTCTCTTTAAAAAGCTTCCATCTCTCCTGATCTCTGTTTTCCTTTAGATTTCTTCCCATGGGATCTTACCAATCAATTATCTGAGTTTGCTGAAGACTGCCTCTTGAAGTCCATTGTCTTTATTCTGCTATTACCCCCTACCATTCCTTAGAATCATGTACTCTTACAATTTCATAATCACTTTCACCCAAGATGCCTTCCACCTTCAGAGTCCCAATTAGTAACTCCCTGTTTGGCAGAATCAAATCCAGAATAGTCTCTCCCCTAGTTGCTTTCTCCGCCTTCTATAATAAAAGTTGTTTCCAATGCATTCCAAGAACAAGATAATCTGTGCCCTGCTGTATTATTATATTGTTTGGTTAGTTTAAATCCCCTATCACCACCAAGTCCTGTGTTTTGGATGTTGTTTAAAAAGAAGTGTTGTTATTACAGCTGATCAGGAAGTGATGGTTTATCCTATGAAAAATATCAATAAAAATTAAAAATTAATTAATTTTTGTCAAAATTTCCCCTGAAAACATTTGGGTTTTGTTGAATTACGTTTTGTTTTGTTTTGTTTTGGCAAAGAAAAAAAAGTTTCAATTTTCAACAGATAAAAACTGAAAAGTTTTCAACTTAAAACTGAACATTTTTTACTCTCAGTTGCCAAAAAACAATAAATAAGAAAATAAAATTGGTTCTAAGATTTATGTTTTTTCAATGGAATTTTCTATGATATCTAATTTTCTATGATATCTAATTTTTGCAGAAAAAAAAATCATTTTGTTGGAAATATTTTTGACCAGGTCTAGTAGTTATTCCCATTTAATAGATTGGGAGCTGAGGCCAGAAGAGATTAAGTGACTTGACAAAGGTGATATAGAGTCATGATCAGCTCCTGTCCACTGCCCTAATTTCAAGATGGAACTCATTTTACTCTACCATCTGGGCCTGTCTAGTTCTATGGAAATTAGAGCAGTCTGAAGGAACTGATTATGCCCTCATTTTGTAGATAAGAAAACTGAGACAGAAGTTGTTCTGTGTTTCTAGAAGAGTTAACATCAATTGAGAGGTGGAAATAGTACTCAAGAATCCCTGGCTCCCAGTTCTTTTCTCAGACCACCACATACACCTCACGCTCAGAAAAATGCAGTTTATTATTTTTCTCAGGCCCACATGGTCCAAAGAAAACAAAACGGCATAATCCTGCTCCCATTAATGTAAATGGCAAAACTCCCATTGTCTTCAGTGAGAAGAGAATGGAGGCCAGAATGTTCAAAACATTCCTTGAAACCTTATTTTCTAATTTTAATATGAATTTTGTTGTGCTTTTTAGAATTTATGAAAGGTAATTATGAAATGCAAATAAAGGCACAGATTAGCTACACATCTCCATGTGTTAGTGAGTGCATGTGCAATAAAGTTCAGTCTTGTTTGCACATGTTAATTTGTTATATACTGGGTAGCCCAATTTGCATATATAAAATGCACAAGTTTCAGTTATGTGACCTTTTAAATTGTTTGGCTTCTACATGTAAATTGGTTCCGTGTCAGACAAATATTACCTTAATTAGAAAACAAAATATGCATCCCAGCACCTAATGTTTCCATTAGATTGTTTAAATAGTCTGCAGTTTTGGAATACAGCCATAATGTTTATTCAGAGAATATTTTAATTGGATTATTGGTACATGTTAATTGATATATCACTAATCCACTATTAAAATATAAATGTATTTGAAAGAGTTCTGATATGTCCCAGTGGAATTAAATTGAAATGTTCTATCTGATACAGATATATAGCGTATACAGAGGTATAGAGGTCTCTTCCCTCCCTAGGCAATGACCCAAACCATTTAGAATATATCCTCCCATATAGTAGGTCAACTGTCCGATTGTGCATTAGATATGGATTACTTTCTCATGCATAGAATATAGGTTATATTCTCCTTAAAAATATAGAAAAACGTAGAAAAAATATCATGCTATTGATGATATATATGAAGTAGTACTGTGCAAATGCTTGATATATATATATATATTTGGTTTGTTGGCAATTCCAGACAACTGAAGAAAATAAATGGTTGACATGTCCCAAAACCAATTATTTTTTCACAATTTTCAGTGAACTGAAAAGTTAAAAAAAAAAAAAATCATTTGGGGTTGAATGAAATGTTTCATTTTGCTAGAGCCCTTTTAAAAAAATTAAATGGAAGAAATTTTGGAACAAAGTCATTTTGAATTGAAAAATCAAAATGTCTCATTCTGAACATTTCAAAACAAACCGTTTAGGTTTCTTCAGAAAACTTTTTTTTCTGCAGATGAAACAATTTGGTGAATTTGACATGAACTCATGAAAGGTGTTGTTTGACCCAACTCTGCATTTTTGACTGAAAAAAAGGATTCTTTTGAAAAATTTTGCTCAACTCTAATAAGAAGCCATATTTTAATCTCTTTCTTCTTGTTTACCTGCAAAACTAGGAGAGCTTGATCCTCCTGCCTCTTGTGCTAGTTTTATACTAGTATAAATCCATTGGGTCAGATTCTTCATTCTTCTAAAGCCCCTTCATGCTGCTCTAGTGGTGCAAAGTGGCTTTTAAAGGAGCCAGAGTTCTCTGTGTAAAGGGGCTACCCAGCCGGCATAGAGTTTTTTAGCAGCCATTTGTCAACTTCATTCATAATCCCTGATATATGGGGTATGTTGAGTGTGAGCTAGAGCTAAGGAACTAGAGGGAGGGTGTGTGATCAGAATGTACTGAGCTCCAGGTATGTGTATGCTAAGACCCATGGGGTGGGGGTAGAGGCAATGGGAAGTAAAGCATAAGTTATACCCAAGGTACTCTGGTCTGCAATTAGACTGAGAAGCTAATTGCGTGATTGACCTCTGTGGATTTACATGGGTGTGAGTGAGATCAGAGTCAGGTCCTGGAGTAAATGGCTGCAGTTCACATTGACTTCAGCAGGAGTTACATCTTTTTTAGCACAGGACTGAATTTGCTCCATGCTGTCAATTATTGTCAATGTTCATTAGGCTACATTTAGAGGTGATACATAAGGTGATGAAAGGTATACTGAGGGTTGGGAAGAATAAAATTTGTTTTTAAAACTAATAACGGGCCTTATTCTCTTCTCTTGCTAGTTTTACATCATTGAGCCTTCACTGACACCCAAGCAAATTAGAGGAGGAATCAAGCCCACTGTTTTCTTTTTCTTTTTATCCTTTTCCAGGCCTTAGAAGCCCCACCCACTGATTAGAGTTACTGTCTAGAGACTGTGAGCAGGAAGCAGTTTTACACCATCTCTGAAGAGCAATCTAGCCAGCGCTGTGTAGCTAGGTTTTGAGCTAAGGGGCTGATTTCCTTTGAAGTCCTTTTCTCTAAATATCAGTTTGGTGTGCTGGGAGGAAATAATCACACCCTGTCACTCAGCTTTTTTTCCCCTTGATTTTGGAATGAGTAATGACATTCCACAATGTTTGTTTTGTGGTGGTGTTTCTTTTTAATGAAACAAAAATATTCAGCACGTCAGTCAAGTTAATGATAACTCATTGCAAGCTGTTGCAAGCATAGATTTGTTTTCCTTTAACTGTTTTTTGCCAGGTCAGAATTAGGTCAGTGGTTTGGAACTGTTATATTAACAGTCCACGGCCTGTCAGAAAACCTCCATGTGCCATTACCAAGATTTTGAACGCAGTGTAGTTAAGTGTAAATAAAGGGGCTCTAGTAAAACTGACATCAACTCCAGCAAAGGGATCTCTCTAGCTTATTATTTATCTGTATTACCATAGCACCTAGAAACCCCAGTCATGGACTAGAACACCCATTGTGCTAGGCACTATACAAACATATAACACAAGGACAGTCCGTGCCCCAAAGAACTTACAGTTTAAGGAAGAGACAACAAGAGGATCCATCAGATTCAGTTACTGTGGTCATTCCAGGGATGTTGGGATTCAAGGTTGGTAGCCTCTTTTTCCACACATTAATCATTCACTTATGACCAGCAGAAGTACTGAAGCTGGAACCCTCTCAATATAAATTAGAGTGAGATGCTGACAGGGTATTTCTCAAAACCATTCTTATGGGAGGAATCTCTGTCAGCCAGCACTGAGAACATCAGAGAATACTCCATTGTGGAATTCTCTCTCTTCTCTCTGTGCAGTTGGATTCACATCACCCAGCTTGCTTTAAGACTAATGGGAAGTTTACGGCAGCCAGAGACCATTCATAACTGCTCCCCTATTTTTAATGCCCAGGTGGCACAATGAAAGCTAAAGCCCTCTGTATAGCCATAGAAGAGGCTACTCAGCCACACTGCACTTCAGCTCTGACACAGAGACTCAACCTCCACAGTGAGAGAGCAGTTCAGCCCATGCCATTTCAGTCCTTTGCATTTGTAATGATATTTGGGATGTTGGATTTTTTGCAGGTGAAGTGGACAATTTTCCATTAGCAGTGGAGGGGAGGACAGCTTTTCCGTTGTGACCAAAGAGCTGTTAGACTGTAATAACTTTAGGTTAGTACTTAGGTCCTGATCCCACAGTCTGATCCATGCAGGTGCACCCTTGTTCCTACAAGATGCCTCAGTAAAATCACTGTGCGGGTGCAGTGGTCTGACCACATGGATTAGATTGCTAGGTCCAGGTCTATGGCTGGATTAGAATCAGTGACCAAGAGGTATGAAAGGCTGTCTAGAAATTACTCTGTTAAACTCTGTGCTCAGCTGACCTCTTTAGAAAGGTTTCTCTCTCTCAGCAGTCTCTACTTAATTAAATAAATTGCTTGGTACCTTGATCAAAAGTGTGCTATTGCTATTTTGATTTCTGTCTATTTAATATTAACCTACATTTTCCTGATTTCTTTCCCATTCACTGCTTATCTTATTTAATTAGTTACAAATATAGTAGCATAGTGGTACCACCTTTAAGTATCTAAAACATGCAGCCAACCCTTCATGAATGTTCCCTTTCTGCCACAATGTCTTAGCTACACATTTTAAACACTCTAAAAATATTATTCTGTTACATTAGCTGTATTCTCAATGGAAGTGAAATGTTATAAGCATGTGCTGGGGGTTAAACCACTCACATACCCTGTCTTATCAGAACAAGCTTTACATTTATTGAATGTGAAGTCTGAAGATAAACTCAGACTATAAATAGGATAGTTAAAAAGAAAAGAAATGCTTCTTAAAAAGTCTGTGATAATGACCTTGATGGGATCAAATTAGCTCCAGTGTGTCTAGATGTTATTCTTTTGCAAAGACAATCTTTTGAAACATCATGTGGTGCAGCCCAAGGACATAGGAAGTTTGCACAGATATGGGAAGGACAATATTGCAGTTTCATAAAATATAAAACAGAACTAACTGTTCTCTATAAAAATGAATGGTGGAACAGATATGCAAAGCAGTTCACTGTAGGTAATCTGTACATTTATCTGATCAGAGTTCCTATGAAAAATGAGCTAGTTATGCTGATTTACATCCATTCAGGATTTGGCTGTGTATGGGAGTATTAATGTTTGTTTTCCAACTCCATGCATAGTCCAATTGGGATTTCTCTCTATCCATCCGCTCTCCCTCCTACTCTTCTTTTCTTCAGCCAGCCAGCCATCCTCAGTCTACTTTATTAATGCTCATGCAGAGCTAGTGTAGTAACCCTGACCCTGGCACTAGCGCCTGCTGCAGCTGTGATGCAGCAACATATAATGCTGTCCTGGGAAGCAGGAGAGCCAATGAGCAGGAGACGGGACTCAGAATCCACCCGAAGTGGAAGTTGGAAACAAAACTGTCAGAGAAGAGGGAAAATTGAGATGCTGAGTGGATAAACTGGAACCTCGGTAGGAGGTGAGGTGATAAGATAAAAGAACAGGAGAATAAAAGTAGGGGATGGGGAAGTGAGCAGAAGGAAAATAGGAAAGGTTTCAGGTCAGGAGAAGCAGAAAAAATCCAGACCTGGGGGTATGAGCAGACACTGTTAGAGAAGAGAGAGAGAAGGAAATAAAATCTACAGACTTACCAGAAAGAGAGTGAGTATCCAGAAAAAATAAAAAAATACCTGTAAGGAAATATAATTGGTGAAAAAGGGAATTGATCAGAAAGCTGCTAGATAAAAATAGATCTAGGAAACAGTAAATGAGAAGCCCACCCACAAAGGCTCTAAAGTATATGAACAGAGAGACTGACTGTTTGAACAGCTACTGAAGGAATACAGTTCAGGGGTGCCTATATGGACAAGTGAGGGCCCACTAGGTGGAGAAACCACTCTGGTGATGAGCTCTGTGAAAGGAAGCACAGCCACAGGAGCACTTCAAGCCGAAGAGAAGCAAAGAACAGGACAGCAAGAACAGAGCAGGACTTATAACCAAGGAGAGGAAAAACTGATTCTTCTCTGAAGTGACAGCGTAGTGTTGAGTAATCTCTTGTTCATCATAATGCGTTTGGTATTATCTGCACAGAATAAGGAAGAGTAGCATCTACAAGCTCACAAAGGTTAATGAGATGGCAGCCTATAGTATAGTATTAGCAGTAGTAAGTATTTGGTAATGATCTCTACTTTTTGTGCTCTTGGTTCAATTTTGGGGTTTTCCCTTATAAAGTTTGAAAAATGTAAAATGATCCCTTTTATCTTAGTTTGCCTCTGCCTCTCCACACAGTTAGCCTAACCTAGCCTACCTGGGTCACCATGCTAGCAATCTTTTATAAAGGGGGCATATATTTGTTCTTAACTGATATTGCAGAAATGTCATTAACTTATCTCTCCTGGCAGGCTGCCTGACCATATTTCTCATCACTCGAAAATAACATTAGGTGTGAGAGGAAAAAATGCTAAAAGCATGAATGGGAAAGATTAAGCAATTTATTATTGTGCAGTTATAAGATAAAGAGGACTGCTGTGCATGTTACAGAGATGACCTCATAGTTATAGCAACATTGTCCCCATACTTAGCTGGTTGCTGATCTTCATAGCAATTCTGGCAAACTTAGAGCTTCCGAAAACAGTGGTGAAGGCCATGTTCCTATAGGCTGGAGAGCTGTGTTCAGGCTTGTGATACCATCAAAAACTGGAAAACACAAGAAAATGTACCCCCCTCCAATGGAAATCAACAGACAGATTATTTATACACCATAAAATATCATCAAGAAAAATAAGAAACCTTTAACATATAAAATGTAGCTAAACAAACAAACAAAAATCTCCTTTTCTTCATGTTCAGTAAAAAATGTTACCGAGTTAGAAAGCTTAAAGGGATGGCGCTCTCTGCTCCCCCTATAGGAAAATAAGTGAAAAAGTAGCCGCTGATAGGCATCAACATGATTTTGCTTACTCACAGTTTCGTATAGTAGGTTGTGCTGCATTATTTGGAGTTTGTTTATGTTCTGTTAATAGACAATAGTTTGCTAATGTAACCGTTTTTGAAAGACATATATGTATTGTACAAGATATATACCCTGTAGTAAGTAGGTCACCCTGAGCTGACAGATAGCTGGACTCTGGTAGATAGAGAAATCCATGCTAAATGAGAGGCTTTGAAAGGCTCTGTCTGACAGACCAAGGACTCTGTCCACCCAGAGATACTGATCCCTGTGTAAAGCTCACAACAGTACGGAACTGGCAGCAATAGAAAGGGAGCCAATTTAGCAGAACAGGACAAAATTGGTAGTAGAGCAGCTGATTGCAAGAGTTGACTGGATGGAGAGCAGGGGAGCTGACTGTGCAGGACCGGTCCAGAGACCGCAGGTTGGAGCAGCCCTAGGGGGACTGGATTGAAACAGGCATTCTGTCTGCATCCCAGTGTCTGCTTAACCACTACTGACTTTATTTAGATGTGAGGGTGAGGTCATAGCTAAATAGGATTGTGTGCCTTACACAGAGTTTTGGCCCCAACATGCTGGTCAATTAGTGACTGGGCTCAAAGGAATTGCCTCACTTCTTTCTGGTTTTAGTAAAAGCTTTTTCTGTATATGTTCAAAAGGACTATTTTGTTATTGCAAAACTAGAGATAATCTCCTGGAAACGTGGCCAGGAAGTTTAAATTATAAATTGATAGGGAATGGACAACATTTAATTGATTGGGAAATGGGTGGAATAGAAGCAGAAGGGAGAGATTCTTTAAGGACTGATGAATATCCCTGGAGGTGAGGGATTCAGGGTTAGAGAGTATATCTGGGAACATTGTACAGTGTGTGGAGGGAGAAAGAGGTTAAGTTTCTGGGGGCTGGTTGGAGTGATATGAAGTTGAGGGTCCCTAGAAGGGGAAACAGATGTTTCATTCAAGGATTGGGTCCAAGGAGGATGGTCTCACAGGGATGGGCTGGGAAAGAAGCCAGAGATGGGTGTATATCTGAGGGTGGAGTTGCTGACAGCAAGATTTGATAAAAGAAGCCATCTTTTCCCTCTCTGAATCTCGCTGGTAATCTGATAAAGCAGCTAATCAGCTTTGAACCTAAAATCTAGTGTTGGGAGGTTTGAGTTAGGCTCCCAATTAATTTTCTTTAGAATTTAAGAGAGAGGAAAATGGGAGTTGGAGGAAGAAAAATCAACATTAAACTGGCTTCCTGATTGGGTCCCTTGGCATTCTGAAATAATATTTCTGGCCCTCAGCTGAAAATGCTGAACATCAGGGATATAGAATCCATCCCTTGGTCTTTTGCAAGCAGTTTGGAGTTGGTGCTTGATAGATGGGGTTTCCTATCACTTAACAGTAACCTCTTTAATTAATTAATGAGCAGAGTAAATTAGCTCTGAGAGGCATCCTATCTAGGTCTCCATATATACAATCCACTGTGTGAAGTGGGAATAAAGAGTGTGTGTGTGTGTGTGTGTGTGTGTGTGTGTGTGTGTGTAAAAAAGAGAGAAAGAGAGTGAGGGAATGAATTAATATAGTGGCTCACTGGATGTGTATGAATACTGAAAAAAATATTACACTTTGTACTTCTGCTATTTTTTTCTGAAAACAATCATCTAAACCTCCCTATGCAAACTGGAATTTTATTATTGGTTCTTCTGGTATCTTAGAGTATATATCACTGTTTGTCTTGAACTGGATGCTCATAGACAGCAGTGATGGGTGCTATAAACTTGTTATGTTTGTAATTCTGCCCAACAGGCTGCCAACTCAAACCAAGGCAGCAGGCTAATTCACCTGCATGCTAATAGAAACCAAAGAAATGTTGAAAGGTCATAGTATGTTCAAGCCAATTCACTCATAGCATAGAACAAAGGGGGATGTTATCATATTACATCTACATGGCATATGCCTGATAATTACATTTGCCCTAAATGCCTGAAAACTAGTGCAATGCTAACGTGCAATGCTTCGCTCATCTGAAACTTGTTGATTTACATTGTACTTAGTTAACCCTAGATCTGTTTTCAGCTATGAGAATGAACCCTGGCAATGATCCAGTATCTCTGAACCGATGGATTCTGACAGGGGGAATCCTGAGCGATTGGACGGAGGCCCCCAAAGCTATCTTGGGTAACCCTGAGAGACTTATGGAAAACTAGCAGACATTACATCTCGGCTATCATTTGGACTACAAACTTCGACTCGCCTGTAATGTATTTTACCTGCTTTAACCTCTCAATAATTCTCATTTGTTTTTCTTAGCTAATAAATCTTTCATTAGTTTACTAGCAAAATTGCCTATGGTGTTGTCTTTGGTGAGATGAAGAGTATCCATTGAGCTGGGGTAAGTGACTGGCCCCTTAGGGTCAGGAGTAATTTAATAAATGGTGAATTTAGTTTTAATAACCTTTCATCATAAAATCCAGTTTATCTGGGTGATAAAGTGGAGCTTGAAAGCTTAAGAGGACAGTCCGTGGCTCCATGATAAGACTAATACAGTAGTCCAGGAGTGCACATTTGGTACTGGCTTGATGAAATCTAATTATAGAATATGCCAACAGGTTGTCTGCCCTGTTTTCTGATAGCCAGATCTGAGACTGGCACACTCAGCTATAAGCTGTACCAGACACTGTGATAGTGGGATCTCTATTGTTTTTTACGTTTTGTTTCCTCATACACTGGGTTAATTTGCAGAATCTTATTGTGGTTTGTAGCTGCAATAAATGAGTATTGTGACATAAGTGGTCGAAAACAAGCAGTAAAATTGATTGCAGGGATGTAACAGTCAAAACTGCACAATAAAAAACAAAGCCACAACAGTAAGTGTCTCTTACTAGTTTGAAATTCACTTCCTCTGCAGTCTGCCCACAAGCACTTGCTGTTGCTTAATCTCAGTCCCAACAAATATTGATCAACAAAATTACTTTCCAAGGTCATCATTCTGGACAGAACATTGTGTCAGAGATAAGCCTTGCCTCATTCACAGACAGAAGTGATACACAAGATAGAGTTTGTATGAGCAACTCTTTATTCAGCCTTTGGACACTGTGACATGCCTTAAAAATTAAAGCTTCTGTCTAGGGTAGTTCAGATTACTGAAATTCTTTTGAATGTTAGTCTTTGACTCTGTTAATTTGAACAGAGCAGAGTATCCTGAGTTTTCATTCATATTTAAAGTGACCATACGTCTATGTTTTTCATATGATGTCCTGGGGACTCTTTAGGTACAACTGAACTGTCCTGGTTTTTCATTTCACTGATCAAAATGTGGTTTGTTTGTTTGTTTGTTTGTTTGTTTTTCATTCACAACTAATATTTTTCTTTTTCAGAAGATGTTGATATATGAAGTAGAATTTGCTCTGTTTTCACCAAGAACAAGTGATCAGTGTGCTGAGCAATGTTTGGAATGATGAGAAAAGCCAAATGAGTGTGGCATCTATCAAAGCGATCTTTTGGTCAAAGTGAATGTGAACAACACTTATTCAGTGTTTCACAGTACAGTCACTAGGAAGACTAAGCTTCTGGAGAGAACCTCCATTTCATGAAATATTTGTGGTGTTGAGTCAGAAGCTGCCACTTTTTTTGTGTGTACTTTTATTTGAGCATTTCATAACCCTAAAAGAATGTAGGCAGAAATGTGCCCCAGATTCTGATTTTTCAAATCTAATAATCTTTTTCCAAACCAGACTTACGTTAGTTACCATGGCTTTGAAAGACAGAGTGCTGATCTCTATAAGGCCTATCTTCAGAATTTGCTGAGCAGCAGAGGAGATGCTACCAAGTGCTTTCTTGAATTTCCACTGTAACAGGGTGTCTTGCCTGTGGGCTGGAGAGCCTGGGGCTGATTACAAGATGAGCCCCACCTGAGAGGAATCAGGCAATTCAACTGAAAAAGGCAGAAGGATGCTGCGGGGGAGGGTGTGGTTGAGACAGTTGCTGTGACTGCAGAGCCCTAGCCAGGTAAAGGCTGTGAATGGGTTTTAAAGAAGAGAAGATGAGCTGAAAAACTCTGTTTTGGACTTTGAGGGTTTTTTAAATGACAAACTCTTTTGCCAGCTTGAGGAGAACTAATGAAGAGTGAATTAAAGAACTGAGCATGGAAGGTTATTGGAGACTGAGTGAGATCTTAAAGGGGTCTGGATGAAGAAAAAAATAGAGACAAGATTGCCACAGAAGCAACCCTAACTATGAGGGGATTCTTGGGAGAGAGCTACATCGATACATGGTATGGATCATAAGCCATGGCTTAAAATCACAATGAAATGATGACACAGTTCTTGTATTAGAGGAATGTCTTGTAGCAAACCTAGGGCTACCTAGACATTCATTGTTCTCGCTGTGCTACATACAAAGGCTCTTGTCATTCTGCTCCTGCAGTACAGGTTCCCACTATTTGCACTATGGCACACAGTTGAACAGTTCTGATTCCACCCAATGGAGGGCAGACGTACACTTACCTACTAGCCTGCTCATTATAATCTAATATTGATTTTTACATAGGGGGACAAAGACAAACACTTTGAAAGATCAAGGCCCTGCTCACTTAATTTCACCAACAGTAATGTCAGTTTGACCGTGTTGCAAATGTGCAGTGTTTTTTTTCTTTTTGACTTTCTGGTGAAATACATCTCTTTAGTGTTACTCTTTGTGTTGCAAAATGCAAACCATAGAACATATAGGTTGTGCAGCCTTGAGATGCAAGACATGAGATCCCTTGGTTTTGAACTTCTTATTCCCTTGTGATTTTTTGAAACTGCTACCTTAACATAAATAAAAAACAAACAAACCATAAATCTTATAAATACATAAAAAAGACTTGGATGTCAGCTGCAGTCTGACCCCCAAGAAGGCTTTCAATTCACAGTCGTTAATCTCCCTGTAAGTGCACACACCTGGATTTCTTCACCATACTCATTACATAAAACCAATACTAGAAATTAAAATATGAGAACATGTGCAGGAAGTAGCTCCTTGTGACACAGAGAGAATTCATCCTGGTGGATGGCAGGTGGTGCTCTACTCCTCACTGGGAGTTTTCAACAAGGGGACTACTTCAACTCCTGCAGGGGCTGCATTGTGGGAAATGTTGAGGGGAGGCACTCTATTGGTTCACTCTCTAGCCACTTTGACCAAGCACCCCTTCCTAATGAGTGCTGCACAGTTTTCAGGCTTGCAGGTTCCCTAATCCCAAGTTTAAGGTAGGATACTATGCTGCCAGAACTTTGATCCATTGTGGCCTTCCCTGCAAAGATTTTTCAAAGCTGCCTAAGACATGTGGATGCCCAATTCTCATTGAAATGTATGGGAACTTGGGGTCAAAACCTGACCTGCTGCTGCTAGTGACATCCAGCAAGGTACATAGGAATAGATTCTGGCATGAATCTGAGCCATAACTGCTCCCAGAGATTAGGAGGCAAAAGAGCAGAGGCAGGAGAGGACCATAGTTAAAAAGTCATGACACTATTTTTGTTCATATCGGGGTTTGCAATCCCCACATGCACTCGGTCCCAAACTGTCTGGGCCTAAACTACCTGCCAGTGTCCCTGTAAAACCAAGCTGAACTTTGCAATCTTTTATACCTAAAACTTTGAGCCAATCCCAAACTTCTTAAGTAGGCCTATGCTGGGTGATATTGATGTATAATGAAAATCTGAGGATTAATTATTGAAAAGAAAAAGAACTGAAAGGACAGCTGATGGATGACATTTATATATAATCTACATGCTCTCCTCATGTTACCGCTAAAGTCAGACTCTTAAATAAACTCTCCATTCTTCAAAATATTTTGAAAGTAGAAAGTCACCTTTATTGTCAGTGCTCTAAAAGATAGAGCAAAGTTGTGGGAAACAATATTGAACCTTTTCTTATATGGGTGTGATGGGTTATATGCCCCCTCCTGGCTCTGAAAAGGTTACTGTGGCCTGACCAGCCAATTAATGCTCCTGGCTCCACCTGGAGGGAAGGCTGGCTCCAGTTAAAGATGAGGCCAGTTGGGGAAAGGATCTTGGGTGACTATAAAGAAAGCAAGTCTGTAGGGAAAGGATGCTGTAGGGAGGAAGACTGCAGTCATGCTTTTGGTGGTAGGGAAACATGGAGAGATCTATAGTGGTGAGCCCTGATAATGCAGCATGATCTGAACTTCTTAGGAGACATTCAACTGAAGAACAGGGAGGGGTGAAAGGTCAAGTAAGAGGAGGGCAGAAGTGGATTTACATTAGTACCCTTAATTTGGGACTTTCTCTGGGATTGTAGGGAAGAGCCCTCTGACTCCTGGCTCTGAAAGAAGGGTGAACTTTGAGAGGCTGTGGGAGAGGTCTGCTGACAGACTTGAAAAGAAGTCATCCAGAGAGGTTGCATCAAGGAGTCTGGCAGAAAAAATCCTAATTGCTTGGTCTAGAGTCCCTGGCCTGGAACCCACTATATGGAAGGGTCAGAATTCCCCTTCTAGCTCCAATATGAAGACCCTGCAAAGGGGAGGTGGACTACTGGAAGCCCAGAGAAAAGGGTGAACAAACCACCGGGCCCAGAAACGAGGACAGCAGATCAGATGGAGGGATCAGATATTTATTTTTGTTGGACTTTCTGTTGTCTCGGCAGGGGAGGGACTAAAGCATGACTGGCTGGAGGAGTGAGCCATAAGAAGAAGCAGATCAGTTTGGGACTGGAGCAGTTGTCAGGAGGGGAGTGCTAGATGCTACACCATACCCAGCCATGAGGAGCGGGGGTATGCTAGCCGCGAGTCCACTCGTCCACACTGGGCAAACCCCATTGTAGCTGACATTTGGGGCTGTTTCTGAGCCAAGGGTGCAAATATTGCTTTAAACCACACCAGCCTGGTATAAGTTAGTGCAGCCTCAATTTATGTTTGGCTGCTCATGTCCCTAAAGGGCATTATCAGTAGCTGGGCAATACTTGGGCACAGGGAAGCTCTGGTCATGCCTTCTTGCCCCCCAGATATGCACTATTCCACAGGACCTAGAAGTGGAGGTGATGTGTGAGCTATCTGAGCATTCCTCATTCTAAGATGGTAAAATTCAGTTAAAACTATAGCTTGATGTAAAACTAATAGATTTTTCTAATGCAGAGAAGTCATGGGTTATAAATGGTTTCCATCTTTGAACAAGTTCTGAGTTTTTTTGAGCTGCCAGGCTAGATGTCAATTGTGCTCACATAATTGCTGTACTGAAACTCTGATGAGTTGAATATTTCACAGTTTTAAAAAAAGAAATGCGTACTTAACTAATAAAGGGGAAGTGTGTGCGTTGCTCCTCATTGTAAGTGCCTTATCCTGATTATTGCTAGTGACATTTTTATTCTCAGTGCCCCGGTTATTTTATAAATGCAAGAAGCAAGGGTTGCCACTTTTAACCTTTGGCTCTATGTAGTAATTTAGGAGAACTACAGGTAGGTTTTTTTTTTCTTTTCCCAATTGATTATCAATCTTCAGTATTCTTGCAAGCTTACTCTTCAGCTCCGAGACTGCCAATTACAGAAGATGCATACTGGAGCTGCTTTGTCAATTATGATCTCAAGGGCAAATAGAAATGGGAAGTGACCAGTCCATTGTGGGTTTGCCTGTACTGAGGCAGTCAGGAAGCCCTTTAAATCATTTAATCTAGCCTCACAGAAGAGCCAAAAAATAAAACAACAGTCCCTTACTCAAAGGCATAGCAAGCTTTTTTTTTCTCTGCTGCTCTAGCTCCCCATCACTAGATTTTCTTTTTGTCTATTAAATAATGTTAAAATACCAATGGCTTTTGTTCCTTCTGTTTCAAAATGATTACTGTTCCCCTAAAGTTACTAGGATATGTGACTAGACTGAACATCAAGGGCCCGCTCTGATTGAAAACAATGTGAGTCTTTCCACTAAAGTCAACAGGAGTTGGATTAGGGCCCAGAAGTGCTATATGTTGTGTCTGTGTACACACAGACACACATTCTATATTTAAAATGTACTGTGTGTGCTCTCCTTGAGGAAATCCTATTCTTTATGTAAATTAATAAAGATTTCCAAAATAAGATTAAGAGGCTAGTTAAGAAAGAAACAGGGAAATTAAGCCCAGGGAGTATTATGTTAACGAGCAGCTGAATTAGCTGACCCAGTAAAGGTATTATATAAATATGAGCTCCAGGACATAGTTCCACTTGCATCTCTGCTCAACAAGAATCAATTGATACACCTCATTTAAAACCATATCTTGCATAGAGGAAAGTGGAATTAGATATATATCACCTCTTGCAGGGAAAAAAAATAAGCACTGATATAATTAGATCTCATTTAATGGGAGGAGGGGCTTTGTCTCCCTCAACTGACATTTGCTACATGAGATGGTAAGATGGGGTGTTCACCCCACACAGTAGTAGAGGTTAACGGAGCTGTTGTGGGCCTGCCACACCCAGAAAGGAGCAGTGGAGGTGAGTTCTCCAAGTGACCTAGAGACGCTGCACAGGAAGGAGCCAATTGGGGAGAGGCTGCATGCAGCAGCCAATCAGGGCACAGCGGGCTACTACAAAAGGACCTGTAGGGCAGATCAGAGATCAGTTGCTGTGGGGAGTTCAAGGAGTAAGGACTGTGTTCTTAGCAGGCTGCAGTAAGGGTAACAACATCTTGGCCAGAGCAGTTACTGGCAGGAACCAGAGAAGCTTCTGGTCAACTTCTGGGACTTGCTAGCTGAATGCCCTGAGTAAGGGCGAAGAAGGTGCTGGGGCCTGGGGAAGTGGCCCAAGGAATTGAAATAACATAGAGTTGAAGAGATCAGGACCTGGAGTAGTGGATGGACCCGGGTCCCATTCCCCCTCTCCCCTGTTATCCACTGGGGAAGTGTCCAGGATAATGGACTGAACTCTGGAAGGGGAAAATATGGACAGAAACCAAGTCATGAAGTGGATACTGTGGTTCCTGGACTGAGGCAGGTCTGCAGGAATACGACAACAGGAGAGGCACTACCTGGAGAAGGTGCACTGTCTGGCGTAGCTAATCCCTGTGATGGCCACTCACCACAGTTGTGCCTCCTGCTGGCCACCATCACAGATGGAAACTGAAATCCACACTTTTAAAGGCAGCCAACTGTAGACTAAACACAGGAATCTGTCTCTTTTTAACAATGACCTTGGCTTCCAGCCAGAGGGCTAGTTTTCACAGAGAATGGGAGACTCACTTTATACAGATGAGAAGCAGTTCCCCATAGAAAATCTTGTTTTGGGGTAGAGGAGTTGGGTGTTCTTAAGGGCACCTAAATTTTAGTATTAGATATAAGGAGCTAGTAAAGAATACACCATTAAATGTCAGATTATAAATAGGTGTGAGGAGTGGAATCCCAATAAATTTGACAACAGCAATGTTTTATCATAAAGGCAATAATATGATGCTAATTAAGGTATTCTCACTTCTAAAAATGCTAGCTAGGATATCCTATGCCCCCCCAATACCCACATGCCCTAAATCCTCTCTCCTAAAACCTTAACATTTGATTTGCAGTTCTTGCCTTGTCTACTACCTTACATTTGGCAATAGCCTATGGAATCTCTAGTTAGTATCTATGTGTAGGATTTCTAGGGTTTTATGTTAGGTTTCTTGGGAGGGGGAGGGAGAGAATATGAATGAATCCATCACTTGTAGCATCCACAGACAATTTAGGAGTTCCCCTACCTTTCATTGGAAGGTAACAGAAGAAAGAATTGGTGGCATTAAATCCAGGTACAGCAGCTAAGCAACAAGTAAGTACCTAGGGTCTCATATGGGAAAAAACTCACCTGCCACTCTTGCTTCTGTGGCTACACTTCTGTTTTCAGTGTGCTAGCTCAATGAGATCTAATTTGAGTATGTCTACCTAAACTGGAAACTAAACCTTCTAGCTCAAGTGTAGACATATTCTTAGGTTATATGTGGCTAATGTAGAGTAGACAAGTAAAGTTTGTGGTGGTACTTGCTCCTAGTGGATAGGTTAGCCCCATATTCATCTCTGCAGAGCTCCTTATCCATGCCATCATCTCTTCTTGCCCTGACAATTACAACTCCTTTTGCTTTGCTTCCCTCAAGTTCCAGCTCTCCAGCGTTTCTACTACCTTCTAGTACACAGAGAGAACACTGTCAGGCTTCTTAATATCTCCAAACACCTTCACTAGACGTGTTCAGATCCTAGTTGAAAATTGTCCTAAAATCCTCAAACTTGCCCCCTTAGAAAACCTAGTTGTTTCCCTCCGCTCATGTAGAGTTGGCCTCCCTTCTGGTCATCATACAGTCTCACCACAATTAATGTAACAATTCTCTTTGGTGATGTAATCCCCTTGCTCCTGAGTAGTGATTTAAGCTTCCTCCTTTTTCTCTTCCAGATGCTTAGTATCACCACTATTTTAAGCAGCTTCTGCCCTCGCCTCTAGCAGGTTGGGTCCTGGCTTTTTCTTGGGGCTAGGTGCCTCCATTCAGTGACTCTTCACTGTGCCAGACATGCCATAGTGCTGTCTCTTGAGAAATCAATGATACTACTACAAGCTGGAAAGCAGTGTATGGCCTGGTGCACAGGGGACAATAAAGTAAGTAAAAAATAAAGACCAGGAAAGGAATGTCACACTAAAAATGAAATAAGGGGGGACTGTATTGGGAACAGGAAAATAGGATCTGGAGAATGAAGGCGTTATAGTTAATAAACCAATTCCCCAAGAATAAAAAACTTCTCCAATTCCATCCTTCTGAAGCAGATGCATATTCTGAGATGAAATGTTGCAGTACTGGGGGAAGTCACCTTGCTTTTCTTCATCCTTGGGTGGGATAAGGATCACTCCCTACTCCAGCCAGGCTTGCTGACTCCACTGGGCTGGAATCCTACTGGGGTCTCTGTTGGCTTTGGATTGCTGATGCCAAACTAGAGCTCTCTCTCTGTTGATGCTGATCTCTGTAACCAGAGTCTCCGAGAAGTACATACTCCCTTTCTGAGGAATGAGAAGTTAGCAGGGACTCTCTGAGGCACTCTGTCCCTCCTCCTGCGTCCAAACTTAAAACTCTTTCTCTACAATCTGTCACTCCTTCCCCAATTGACTTAATGGGGGCTGTGCTGCCCTGGCTTGTCAGTGGTCCAATGGATTGTTTGTTGACCCCAGACAAAATCCTCCCTAACTGGCCACAGAAGGGGGTTTTAATTGCTTATGTCCCAAAGCCTGAATCCAAGCATGCTGGGAATAGGTCAGAAGGCTTTTGTAGCCATCTGACTTATAGCCTTTTTGACAAAAGCCCCCAGAGGCTCAGCCCAGAGCTACAGGAGATGAGAATTCCCATGTGTATTTTCTGCACCTGGAACAGGCTTCTTGAATAGTTAAATACTGTTGATTCTCTAATTTGAAATGTCATCATGGGAAATATTTTTTGTTGTGCTTCTTAATTTCTCTCTCTCTCTCTCTGGAAAGAACTGCAACTCTAGTTCTATGTCTTAGAACATAGACTGGGTGAAAGATGCTATGCAATGTAAATCTGCTGTGATCCAATTGCACACACGTGGAGGGTAAAAACATGGTTTCTTTAACTTGTCTATTGAGCAATCAGTAGGTTCTGGTAAAAAGCTGGGTGTGTTATAACTAAAATAATTGATGGAGGAAAAGAGCATTTTGAATTGTTTTGGCTTGGTTTACAAGCTGAAGTGACATCTCCCAAGCCCACAAAAGCTGCTTTTGATTAAAATCCAAACAGAAAGGGGCTGGAAATGATTAGCCCTATTAAGCTGTTGTTGCTGCAGAAGAGTCTTCACTAATATTGTGCACTTGTTTTATACGAACAATGGGATGAGCCAGGTCCCTGGTCACTGGTTTGACTCCTACTCTTCTATCTCATGATGAAAAGGGATTGTAAGACTGCCGCAACCAGAGAGCTGAGGAGTCCCTGAGTATGGAGATATACTGAGGTTACACGGAGCCATGCCTGGGGATGGGACATGTATGAGCACTGGGGCTGTTCAAGTTTTAAATGTCAAAATCTAGCTTTATGGGTTTGTTAATTGTGAGATATTTTTTGAGGGCGCGCTCATGTGAAGTGCCAGGGTCAGAGACCTGGAGATTGAAGTCTTCTGCTCATCCACAGCAGAGGTACAAAAGAGGCAGCAGCAGAGAAAGCAATTCAACACTAGGCCAGATTCTTAGCTGGGGAGAATGGCTTACGTTGGGTGTAAAAATCAGAGACTTCAGTAGAGCTACACTGACTTACACCAGCTTCTCAATGCAGCTTGGCACTGGCCCAGAGGGACGGTGTCTCTTTTGTCTGTATTGCACCCAGTCCACTTTGGTGCACTCAGTGAATGATTCCTAAATAATCATCATTTAGCAGAGAAAGGAGAGGCTCCATGTCCAGTTCTTGGTCTCTCTGCTGCCCAGGGTGCCAGCTGTAATTTTTTTAAAAAAGTTATGTAGCCCCTTGTTGACTGGGATGACCAGATTCATTTCACATGCATCAAAGCCTAGCTCTTTCGAAGGATATCTAGACATGCCCATATAGTTGATGGGTTTGAAGGGCAGTAGAAGAATAGTAGATGATAAAAGATGATTGCTTGGCGAGGGAAAACATATCTGAATACATGTTCACTAAAGAACTATGTTCTCCCTGGTGTAAATTGGCATTGCTCCAGTTAACTTAATGGAGGTATCCTGCTCTACAAAGCTGATGATCTGGCCATGTCTATACCTTTTCTAGTCCCCTTTTCAGAGCCATGCCTGGGTTTCATTTAAATGAAGGTTTGGGAAGCAGTTCTTTGTGCAGTTGCTGGTACTTGCACATGAATTAGTAGATTCACACAATTTAGTAGCTGTGCCACAAGTGATTGCTCACTCATCTTTACACATGTAGGCTTTGTGCATTTGGGAGTGAGGATGTTGGGAAGCAGGAAGGAAGCAGAGGAAGTTTTTAAAGGCAAATTCTTTTCACAACACAAACAACGTCAGCATGAGGAGGGGAGGAGAGAAGAGAAAGGAAAATGCTTGAGCAGCAGGACGTCACTTCGCTGGACCCACACTCTGAATGTGTCCCGTCCCCAAAGTGCAGGGCAAGGTGTCTGTAGAGTAGCCAGGTAATGGGTTAGAGGGATGAACACCTTGAATCAAGCACTCTATGCGTGACACAGGGCCAGGCATAGTTCAACGTTAAAGAACTGATGGTACCAGGAGGGTCATTTGTCTCCCTGCCATTGTCAGGTAGAAATGAGGGGTCAAAATATGCAACATCAGTTAAAGTCACAGTGACAACAGCAACAATTATGTGCTATGAATGTGAGGGAGACACTGAATGTGAAGTCAGTTAGACAATCAATACATCTTATCTGTTTTTCTCTTTCCCTCCTTCCTCTGGGCAGAAGGAAGGAACCCAGCTATCTTAAAATCTAGGATACACATACCACTTAAAGGATGATCTTTCTTGTGCAAAAGAGAAAGTAAAGATTTAAAATGTCCTAACAATTTCCTACATCTTATCTCCTGATATTCCCCACCAACCTAGAGAACTCCCTATTCCTTTCCTCTCAAAACCCATTGATTTCTTCAGTAGCTGCTCCGGTTTATAAAGATTGTTGTCCAGTCAGGGAACAGAAATCATGTCATGTGACTCAGGTGACCAATCACACTGACCAAATATCATATGCTTGAAGGCATTCATTAGGAGCAGTTTGCAAAAATCCCGTAAACTCAAATGCCTTTGTAAAAACAGTGTATTGAACAGCATCTGAAGTTCTAGCCTTAAATCTGAGAACCTTTCATGAATCCAAAACTGTGCATGATGGTTTATTACTGTAGGGTTATTTATGAATCTTCTCATTCTTAAAAATAGTAATAAAAAGAACGGACTTGTTTTGAAAACCAAACAATAACAAATAATCAACATCCAGTAAAATCATGATCAAAATCAAGCCTCAGAGAGAATTGCAGTACAGGACTTTGTGAGGCTATGTAAGAAAATGGCCCTGGTAAATCACAGTAACTAAAAAGTGAAAATTAAGTAGATGTTTTGTGCCCAAATTTTCCCAGGCAATTGTTGTGTAAAATCATCATTTAAAGGTATGCATTTTTCCTTACTTGCAGGTAAGGTAGAGCTGAGACATTTCTACTCTGTCTGGCATCATTATTACACACAGCTAAATGCTAACAATAAATACCACCCATTGCTTGTAATTATTCATGTCGCATACCAAGTTCAAAACATCGAAACTGCAGCTTCAACCTCATGTATAATTAAGAAAGAGAGGATTTAGAATCAGAGGAAGGTGCTTCCTAGTCCTTCTGTTTGCTCTTTAAGCAAAAGCATCAAGTAGGTAACAGCCCTTGAGAGACAGAACATATCAAGATAGATTACCAAATATTTACAGAGTAGCTGAAGTAGAACAGGAACTTTGTTTAAAAAATATTATATTAATGCTCTATCACACAGATCTCACTGCTGTGGAATATAAATAAATAAAGCATTGTTTGTTAAATAGAAAAGGTAGATATACAAATTAAGGTGCATTTATTTTAAATTTTATTTTACAAATAAATCTGAACTTGTTTTTGCAGATGATACACTTGGCATGTTTTGCACGCCTAGTGAAGTGTTCTTCTTAACTCAGGAAGGTCAGCTGATGGAAAAACTATGTTTGCAGAGCAACCTTGTTAGTACAGTAGTGCCATTATCTGCTGGCATCGGAGTATATGAGAAGATGAAAAGGTATGATCATATTTTATATTTATAGCGAAACTTTCATCCCATGGAATCTTCCAGTTAATCACAAAGCCCCAGTGAAATTCTGCCACATCTGAGGTGGAGGGCAGGAGATAGGCAGAAAACTAGTGTGTCACATTGTTTCATGTACCACATGCTGGGTTATAACACGATGACTCCATGTTTCTAAAATTAAAGTTGCTTTTAAGAGAACCATTTATAGAAGTGCTGCAACTGCAGCTAACATTCCAGCCACATGCACGCCGACTAGCTTCCTGATGCCTTCTCTAAACTCTTCCCTCCTGCAATATGTGCTGTTTCATGTGGGTTGCCACACACGAGGATCAACAGTGAAAGGGAGGGCAGAGCTTTGACAAATGGTACTGGAGCTAAACTTCTACTCTGATCATCAGATTGATTCTGCTTCACTGACATCTGTGGGAATGTTGCCAGTGATTATAAATGGGAGCAGACTCAATCACTATGAGCAGCTGGGATATCTCATTGAAGAACCAGGGAGGGATTAGTCAAATATTCCTTACGCCAAAAAATAAATTGAGAACAAAAAAAAAGACCTGCACTACAAAGGTAAAACACTGCCTTCCAGTATAAGGAGTTACCTGCTAAATTTATAGTACAAATAAGCATAAAAACTCCTGTTCTAGACCATAATGCTAAATCCAGGTTTCTGTCTGCTCCCACATTAGCTCTATTATACAAAGCCTCCCTGTCTGTTCAACTCAGCCTTCTTGATAGGAGATTCCCTTGTTTCTGGGGCTTGTCCCAGTGCCCGTCTTGGTTTACAAACAATGGTGTTTTGTCCTCTTTGTAAACGCCTGAAATCTGGTTGCCTAAAGGAGCTGTGATGGTGAGAATGACCGCAGAGTGGCTCAGTACAACTGCACCTGAAATGACCTCCCCCACACGCCTTCCCTACCCCTCCCTACTAACAGCCTTTCTTGGTTTAGGCTAAGTCTAGACTGAAACTGCTGCATTGGACTCCACAGCTCGACGCAGCAGGATTGATTGAGTGGCTAGTGGGGACCTGCTTAATTGATCCCAGACGTGCTCTCCGTTCGACGCAGTAACTCTGTTCCCTGGAAAAGGGTAAAGCTGCATCAACTGGAGGGCATTTCCTGTCGGCGCAGCGAAGACGGTAAGGGAGCGTAAGTAAGTCGATGGGCGATCCGCAAGCTACATACTGTAGAATGTGTATACCCTGTCGACCTGGTGCCGCCATGTAGACCAGGCCTTAGACAATTTAAGGGACTGTATTAAGCAAGCACTGAGCTTGGAACAGAAGCATGTTTATCTCCCCTTATTAAAAGAAGACAAACGTAGTTGGCATGTACCAAGTTTAGACTTGAAATTACACACAGGTTTCTAACCATCAGAGGAGTGAAGTTCTGGAATAGCCTTCCAAGGAGTGCAGTGGGGGCAAAAAACATGCCTGGCTTCAGAACTGATCTTGATAAATTTTTGGAGGGGTTGGTATGATGGGACAGCCTAATTTGGCAATTGACTAATCTTTTACTGCTTGTGGTAGATATCCCAATGGCCTGTGAAGGGATGTTAGATGTGGTGGCTTCTGAGTTATTGCAGAGAATTCTTTCTTGGGTGTCTGGCTGGTGAATCTAGCCCACATGCTCAGGGTTTATGCTGATTGCCATATTTGGGGTCAGGAGGAAATTTTCCCCTAGGGCAGATTGGCAAAGGGTCTGGGTTTTTTTTCATCTTCCTCTGTAGTATGGGACACAGCTCACTTGCTGGTGCATTCTCTGTACCTTAAAGTCTTTAAACCATGATTTAAGGACTTTAATAACTCATTCATAAGTCAGGGGTCTATTACAGGAGTTGATGGGTCAGGTTCTGTGGCCTGCATTTTGCAGAAGATCAGACTAGATGATCATATTGGTCTCTTCTGACCTCAGAGTCTATGAGTAATATTTTATGGGTTAACATTAATTTTACAGCCCCTAAACCAGCAAAGCACTTAAGCATCTGCTTAACTTTAAATCCATGAATAATCCCAATTAGATCAGTGGGACTGCTCATATACTTAATTTTAAGCATATGAAAGTGTTTCGCTGGATTGGGGACATAATCAGAATCTTATTTGCAGTCCTCCAGAAAGAACAAAGCATTTCTTAGCTTAAGAATACTCTGAAAAGTACAGAGATCTTTATATCCAATATTATCCATTCCACCAGGCAAGACTCCCATGTAGGAGAACCAGACATCCCAATATTAAGGGTTTTGTCTTACATGTGCAACTTTATCCCCACACCACCCTGCCAATAAAAAGTGTCCTGATTTCTTACACTTTCTATCCGGTCATCCTACTCCCATGATTTTGGAATTACTCCAGGGCTTTCCATAACCAAAAGTACAAACTTATAAATTAAGTAAACTTGAGGAAATTCACTGGGAAATGCACAGCCACACACACACACTATCCAATGAATTTGTACTTCACCCACACCCTTGTCAGAGGGATCAGGTGAGAAATAGGTAGACTACTTGAAAGTACAGATTCAAATCCAACCAAGGTCAACTTAATGTTTCCGCTTCCTGACACAGATAAATCGAGTTCCTGGTATGTTTGTGGTAGGGGAAGGTGTCTTTCAAGCGAGACCTCAAAAACATAGGTGCTATCATCTATAGGACTTTCACGAGCCAATCTCTTAGAAACTGTTGTGAAAGGCTTAATTTCAAAGTACTGCACGTGTCCAACAGGCTCCTTCATTACAAGGGCAATTGTTTGTTATGTTGGCATCAGCAGAGAAAACGGCAGGTAATCTCAGTAATCCCTCTGAACTGTTTATGCAGCACATATTTATCTGTTGTAAATGTATGTTTGACAGGGCAGGAGTTCAGCAAAAGTGAATTGGTCCCTAACCTTGTAATGGAATTGTTTCAGCCAAAGTAGCTCTAGAGACCAGAGGTCTCTGCAACCTTTTAGTTAAATCTTCCTGGGAGTTATGTTTATGCAGATGTACTAAAAAATTAAATTAACCTTCAGTGAGGGAAAAAATCTCTTTACTGAACACATGATTCAATAATTTGCTGTTATCTGTGGTAAGTAAAGAATGAGGGAACTGTTGTTTTTATTTTTTAAATAGGCACCCACTGTGAGCATCTTGAGTCAGCTCAAATAACTGATCTGAACCCGCCCGCAAAACATAAATTGAATATTAAGTTTTCAGTTAAATCAAAGCTGTTTTATACCTGTTATAGAGGTTATAAATAATGGGCTTTGTACACATATGCACGTGTGTAGAACACATAGAAAGAGAGAGAGAGTGCACTTAGCAGGACCCTAGAGAGGGCTTGTTAGGTCCCAACCTGCACCAGCCCAGTTATCCCCAAAAGATGATTACCATTTTTATTAGATGTATTTCTGAGGTGTGAATTGCCATGCTGAAGTAAGTTGGTGAATCTGTGAATTGGAGTAGAAAGAACAGTCTGAATGCAATGACCAGTGCATTGAAAGAAATATATTGAGGGGGGTGGCAAGGCATAGATAAGACTGGGAGCAAGAATTCCATTTTGTGAACGATTCTGAAGTTTGGACACTGGTTTTTATTCTCTTTTGTGAGAAAGAGACCAGCCTCCCCACCACTCCCAGAAAACCAATAGCCTAGCAGTTAGTTTGCTCACCTAAGCTGTGGGAGTCCCAGGTTCAAGTCCCTGCTCCAAAGCAAGGTTGGACTTTTGAGGCTGAAGGACCTGGGATCCTCAAGGATCATCATTCATGACTGAGAGGTCTGCATATAAGCACTCTTGAGTTCATTATAGGCCTAGTCTATTGGCTTCACTGGGCTTTGGATCTGGCCCTATATCATGATCTCCTCGAGAGGCAGCTGGATAAATATCCTCAAATAAACTTTGCTAAACACAAAGGAAACACGTCAGGTATGGTTTCATTCTTGGGTTGGCAGAAGGTTTAGGCTGTTCTAACCAATTCCCCCAGCTTTGTGTATACAAACAGAGAAGTTGAGAACAGAACACCAAACTCCTTTTCACTTATAACAGAAGAGAGGGTTTGAAATTATGTCTTGTGAGATAAGTCAGTAACTTGAGCCACTGCTCATTCCAGACCCATTATTCTCTATTTGGAAGGATGCAGAAGAGAGGATTTTACTTACAGATAAAATGTCTGAGAGAGTAAAATTTGAATACCTTGGTGAAATGTACAAATCGGTCCAGAAGAGAGCAATGGGTGTTATAACCCACAGGGCATGTTAGTCTAATCTGTCATTTTATAGCAAGCTTCAGTTATTCTCTAGTAGAAAAAGAGATGCTTGACTGAATACATTTCAGCTGCTAGTATGTGGCCTGACCCAGGGAGGTACTGAGTGCCACTGAAGTTGTGGTTACTCAGCACCACCACAATTCCAAAGTTGGTTGTGGATATCGATCTAAACAGTAGCTGTCTCAAGACTCTGCTGGTTTATCATTTACTTACAAAATACAGTAATACAACATAATCCTTGAGATTTAAAAACTTATCTGTTTTATTACTAGAGGTATTTTAAAGTTACAGTTGGCATGCATACTGAATACATCTGGAAAAACAGCTTCAATAACTGCATTATAAGGAGACATGGCTATTATTTTATTGTTTCCAGTTAACTCCCCTCTATTGTTACAGTAATAACCCCCCTTTTTTTTTCCTGGCAGGGAAGATTAAGAGATCTTTTTGCTCATTGGTAGTTGGTGCATGGAAGGAAGTAGTCAAAATTGCACTAATTTGCCACTGGAGCAGAAATGTCAGAAAGGATTGTGAAAATGTACTGATGGTAGTAATTATACTGATAACGTAACATTCCCAGAGGCAATGGAATCAATCCTGCACTGACAGTACTGACACATTTCTACGTATATAATAAAGAAATCAATATTTGAGTGATAGAAACAATTGTAAGGAGTTTAACTTGGGAGCTTTATTTTTCTTTCTTCCCTTGGCCTCTTTCTTTTCATAGCTCTTTTGAAAACAATTTATTTCAAATTATTGTGAACAGGAGTGTTAAGATCAACTTCAAAAGCAAGCAGTGTCATTAGAGATGCAAAGTGGGGACTTGGCCAAAATGGTTTCATTATACCTATCTCTTGCATTATAATGGTTTTGACATTTGGGAAGTGTGCTGCGTGTGTCAATGAAGAGGAGTATGGAGGGTCACATTACTGCCTCTGAGTTATACATTTCTCTGACAGCTCAGCATGCAATTACTGTAGAAAAAAATTAACTTTGTCCTATGTTCATTAAGCCTTATGGGTTATATTGCTGTCATAATATGGGTACTCCTTTTTTGTCCACATGGTGCCTCTTCCCCCACTGCCACTTTGCAGGTCTGGGAGGTACCTGGAATTAAGCAATACGATTTGAGAGTGAATGTCTGGTGTAAACTGTTTTAACTCCATTGAAATCAAGGGAGCTATAACTATTTACTCTAGCAGAGGATCTTCCCCTGAAAGTGTGGTTTCAAAGCCTTCAAAGTGTCAACAATCATATGTGTAGCCCTGTTTTTCATATTAGCTTCTGTATTATAATGGGTTGTACTTTTGCTACAACATACGGGAAGAGAACATTCACCTGTATCTTACTGAATCAGTGAATAATCAAAATCATCCCTTCAGTATCACATGTTCTTAAATTCTGTGTCAACTCAACCCCCCACGTAACCCCTTCAAAAAATCAAGGATTCTCCAGTGGCCAATGGTGTCTGAGTTTCCTGAAGTATTTCCATAGTGAGGGAATTTGTCCCATCTCTTTCCTGAAGGGTTCCTCTTGGCTGTCTGGAAAGTACATGAGAACTTCACCAAGAATTGGTCCTTTGAGACAATGGTAACTATAAGGAATTATGTAAGAGTGCATCATTGCATTAAATTCCTATTAGGATGCAAGTGACTCTTGCCGTTGGAGCCAGTGGGTACTGATGAGGATGGGGATTTTTTGACAGTTTTTTTGGTCAGAAAATGCTGATTTATGTAACCCAAAACAATTTGCAGGAAAGGGTCAGTTTCAACAAATTTCCTAATTTTTTTTTTTTTTTAATTTTAAATGAAATTGTTGAAATGTCCCATTCTGACCCTTTGGAAACAAACATTTTAATTTTTTTGCTTCAGTGTGACCTTTTGTTTGGAAATTTAAGTTAATTTACAGTGTAAAAACATTTTTTAAAAGTCAAAATTGAAACAAAACATTTCAAAGTTGTCAATGTTTTCAATTGATCTGCCCCCCCCCAAAATTGTGGATGTTCATTTTGTGAAAATTTTCTAGATTTTTTTTTTTAAGTCTTCTTCCTGGTTTTGGATATGAAAACTTTCCTGTGGTGGAAAAAGTTTCTCACCCTGCCCTAATACTGACCCCTGTACTATGACATTAGGGTATAACCCTTTGTAAACCTGAATCACGTGACTGATATCAGAATATAAAGTTCAGTCTCCTACTAGCACTCTGTCACATCCTTAGTGCATATTAATGCAAAAAGAAAACAAAATCTCTGGCAAAAAAGGAACAAATGAAGCCATGTGAATCCCATCAGCCTGGCAGAGAACTGGAGGAGGTGATGACAGCATTTGAGTTAAAACCAAATGGTATTGCATAACAATTGAAAAGGGTGAAATCCTCTACTCTATTATATGTAGGAGGCCCAGAGGCATTTATGATGTAAAATATATATTGTACTGGGAGCATGAAGTAGGGCTGGAAATTGCTAAATAAAATGTTTTCAATAACGCTTAAGAATATATTCATAAAAGAAACTAGCTGCTGCGGCAGTGCACTGACTGTGTTGCAAATCCATATAATAAAGCTAGGTAATGTGAATCTGCATGATTAACAAATGGGCTACCTGGGACTGAATTGTTTGTGATACAGCTAATGACCAGGTCAAAGCCAACTTATTGGAAGAAATGGCCATGTTTTTTGCAAGCAATGTGAAAGCAGCTACAACACTGTGCAGAGATATCCAGTGAATCCGTGTTGCTCTCAGCGCAAAGTACAGAGAAATATAAATAGCAAAAAACCTTGATTTTTAAGTAAGCCCTAGTGGATTGAAGAGATCCATTCTTAGCATAGCTAGAATATTGCAACATTCCTCTCAATGCTTAATTAGGACCACCAGTTCAGAGACTCATGGAAGGGCAGAATCTTTAATGTCAACGTCTAACAAGCTTCTTGAGCCAAGAGAGTTAATCCTGAAATAGTTACAAAAAAGTTATGTACCAAGAAGCTAGAATAGAAGCAGCAATTATTATGGCAAGAATGCCAATCAGTTACCCCCACTGGAAGTGGGAGAGGAAGTTAATCTATTTTGCCAAGGTAACAGCTGTAGCAAAGTCATACATCTTAATTGCTCCTTTGGGTCAGTCCTACAGCAGAAACCAAAGGCCCCTAAACAAAACCAAGGAGACCCAGAATGCTACTCCCTACTCCTGTGGTGCTACAGTCTTTCTTTTAACAGTCTGCTGATAACAATGGCATGTAATGACATTTGAAATAGTTTCAGTAGCAGAAAAGGTCTGTTCAACCTGGACATGACTGGAACATTCAGTGGCAACTGAAGAGTTAATTTTTTAACTTTTACTTTTCAGCTTTGTTATCAGACCTCTGGTTTTCCCTGTGCCCCATGTACCAGAAAACCCTTTTTGTCACAATGGAGAGAGCCAAAACAAAAGTCCTTCTTGCTGAGTGAATGCCCAAACTTGACTGTGTACCTTAAGTTTAGAAATCCATTCCTTTCTCTCAGGGCACCCAACTATTGTTCCCAACAAAGCCACCTACACCACAAATTTCAGTTGCTGTATCTTGCATAACAGCAAGGTTTATTTGGCAATGGGTGAAAAGTGAAAATCAGAATATACGTTAAGCAGAATATAAGCACAGCTAGTCCGATCACTGGGAAACATGTCATTAGCTAGGCTCTAAGCTTAAGGAATATTAATTAAGCAAGACCAGATGCATTCAGTGTGCACGTAAACTGTAATTTTAAAATATCTCCTGTAAGTTAAGCAAGATCAAAACTTTACATATGAGAAATCTTTTTCTTATCCCCCTGTTGCAAATATGTCTGTCCATCATTGACCTAGCAAGGAGCATATGTTTGAAGGCCAAGGAAGTCTCCGTATGTGAAGGTGGGTCTGTTGGTTTGGCAAGAATATCATGATCCATTGTTTTATCTCAGGCACCTTCATCTCTTGTATCTAAGTACTCCCATTACATTCTAGCAGGACCTTATGAACTCTCTGACAAATTCTGTGGTAAAATTAATTTATTTAGATTGTAAATTCTTTTGTGACAGAGAGAGTCTTTTTGTTCCGCATTTGAACAGCACCTAGCACAAGGGGATCCTGGTCTGTGATTGGGCTCCTAGGCACTACGACAACAAATAGAATACATTAGAATAATCATTGCTGTTTATTATCTCATTAAACACCCGTCAGTTCTATTCCCCCACCATCACACGCAAAAGTCTCACTGATTGAAAATACCCATTGATATAAATTGTTGATTATTTGCAGCAATCACTATTCACAAGGGATGGGTATTTCGTTATACTGTTCAAGCCATTGTCTTCTAAAGCTAATGTGGAGCTCCCTCATCCAGTACTCAAAAAGCATAGCCAATAGCCAATATTAGAAGTGGACAAAAGTTTTTAAAACTTGGATTATTGATCTCCTCCACTTACACAGGGGAAAGACTAAGAAATAATTACTTGGGAGACTAGAGAAAGTTGAATGCCTGTGCAAAGACAGGACTCCACATATGAGGTCATAGTTCTGGCTTGAACCATAGGCTGAAGAGTTTGATAGCTTTTTTGCTTATGCTAATTTATTATGATTTCTGGTGATGAACGATACCCCTTGAGGAAAATGTCTTTCCTGACTGCACCTCTGTTTTGCTTCTGCTGAGTCATTCCAGCACTATATAGCCCGATCTCCATGCCCTTTGGACCTGGAATGAGTTCTGAATCTGAATGTGCCCCAAAGTTGGAGTGTTCTGAGTCAGTGTTCAAGTCCAACCAATGTGCTGTAGAAACAGGACCAACTTACAAACTTCAGCTCTAGATCTCAATTCAGCAGCAAAGTTTCATAGATTTTTAAAACCAGAATGGACCATTGTTTATCTAGTCTGGCTTCCTGTATAACAAACTTCCCCAAATTAATATAAATAACTTCCCCAATAAATAAATAAATAAATAACTTCCCCAAATTAATTCCTGTTTAACCTAGAGCATATCTCTTGATTTAAAAATCATAATGATGGAAAATACACCACAATGCTTGGTAAATTGTTCCAATGGATAATTACTCTCACTGTTAAAAGAGTGTGCCTTATTTCCAGTCTGAACTTGACTAGCTTTGATTTAGCTGAGGTTAGTCCTGCTCTGAGCAGGGGGTTGTACTAGATGACCTCCTGGGGTCCCATCCAACTTTATGATTCTATGATTTCCAGCCATTATATCGTGTTATATCTTTGTCTGTTAGACTGAAGAACCCATTATCAAAATTTTGCTCCCATGTAGGTACATATAAACTGTGATCAAATCGCCTTGCAACCTTTTCTTTGTTAAACTAACAGACTGATCTCCTTCAGTCTGTTGATATAAGTCATGCTTTCTTAGCCTTTATTCATTTTCAGAACCCTCCAACTTGTGAACATCCTTTTTGAATTGTGGATACCAGAACTGGACACAGTATTCCAGTAACAGTCACATCAGTTCCAAATACTAAAGTAATAGAAGCTCCCTAATACAACCCAAGGTTCCCCTGTTTATCCATCCAAGGGTGCAGTAGCACTTTTGGCCACTACTTCACACTTGGAGCTCATATTCAGATGATTATCTACCATGATTTCCAAATCTATTTCAGGGTCACTGCTTCCCAGATTAGAGTCCCGCATCCTCTCAGTATGGCCTACATTCTTTGTTTCATATCTGGTGTTCGAGCTAGGGCCCATCCTCTCTGACTCTTGTAAGTAATATCTGCATATCACTTTCAGAGCATACGGATGAATGGTGCTTGAGAGCCATGGGTCATTTCTTTGACACCGGCAATTTGTACATCTATGCAGAACTGTTGGAAAGCAGCTCTGACTGAACACAGAAGCAGCTTTCAGCTGCAGCACATGAACTCCTAAGAGGTCATTCAAAAGCAGATATAGCATAGTTTTCCATATGTTGTATGCCTTCCTAAAGCACTGCAGCCTTGTAACACAATGTCTTGTAGTCAGGCTAGATTTAGATGAAATTCCTTAAATGTCTTTTTCTTTTTTCTGGCTTTAGAAATGATAATGTATCTTGCTTTCCAAACTATTTTTTGAAAGTTTGCCACAGGCTTCATTGCTTTTAAGAACAATAAAAGAGCTCCAATAAGTTACAGAATCTATCTGAAGCCTGGATCCTAAGCAAGGGGAAAAAATTCATAGGGAAGAACTGCTGATCAAACTGGGATGAGGAAGCATCTCAAACAAGTTATTAAGAGAAAGCAGAAAGCCTACAAGGAATGGAAGGAAGGGATGGATCAGCAACAAAGGTCAGAAAGTGTAGGGAAAAAGTGAGAACTTCTAGAAGCTAAGCAGAATTAGACCTTACAAAGAAAATTAAAACCAATAATAAAAGGTTCTTTAGCCATATAAATAAAAAGAAAACAAGGAAATATGTGGGACCATTAAGCACTGAGGATGGAGTGGAGATTAAAGATACTTTAGGTACGGCCTAACACATAAATAAATATTTTACTTTTATACAAAGCTGAGGCAATGAGGAGCTTGGGGGCAGTGGACAGGTGGCTAAAGGGAATAATTGTATGGAAGTAGAAATGATCACCTCTTAGGTGGAAGCCAAACTCAAACAGCTTAATGGGCCCAAACTGGCAGGCTCAGATAATCTCCATACAAGAATATGGCATATAAAATCACAAGCCCAAAAGCAAGTTTGTGTGTTTTTTAATGACTCCATATACTCAAGGTCATACCCTATGACCAGAGAATTAAAAATACAGTACTTGTATTTAAGACAGGAAAAAAGCCATCTGAGAAACTACAAATCCACTATTTTGACTTCAATTGTATGTAAAGTCTTAGAACAGATTTTGAAAGAGGGAGTAGTTAAGGACATAGAAGTAAACTTTAATTGGAATAAAATACAACATGGTTTTAGAAAAGACCAACATGATCTCTCTTTGAAAAGATACCTGATTGAACAGACAAATGAAATGCAGCAGAGCGAATCTACCTGGATTTCAGTAAAACATTTAAACACTTCCACCTTGGAAATTATTAGTTAAATTGGAGAAGATGTGGATTAATAAGAGAATCAGAAAGTGGGTGAAAAACAAATTAAAGGAAGACTACAATGGGTCATGCTGAAAGGTGAACTGTCAGGCTGAAGGGAGGTGACTAGTAGAGTTTCTCAGGGATCAGTCTTGGGACCAATGGTATTTTACATTTTTCATTAATGACCTTGGCACAAAAAGTGGGAGTGTGCTAATAAAATCTGTGGAGGACACAAAGTTGAGAATATTTTCAATAGAGAGGAAGACCAGAATATTGTGCAAGAAGATTTGGACAACCTTGAAAACTAGATATTAGAAATGGAATGAAATTTAGTAGTGCAAGTTCATGCATTTAGAGACTTAACAACAGTATTTTTTGCCATAAAATGGGGACCTAACAGTTGGAAGCAACAGAGGAGGAGAAAGACCTGCGTGCATTGGTCAATCACAGGATGACTATGAGCAGCCGATGTGAAACAGCTGTGAAAAAGGTTAATACAATCCTAGGATGCAAGAGGTGAGGTATTTCCAGTAGAGATAAATAAGTGTTATTACCATTGTACCAGGCACTAGTGAAACCTCATCTGGAATACTGTATTCATTTCTGGCCTCCCTTGTTTAAGAAAGATGAATTAAACTGGATTAGGTGCAGAGAAGGGCTACCAGGGTGATCAGAGGAATAGACAACCTACTTTAGAGACTTAAGGAAATTGGATTTTTAACCGAACAGACAGAAGGATGAGGGGAGATGTGATGGCTCTATATAAATACATCAGAGGGATAAACACCAGGGAGGGAGAAGAATTATTTAAATTAAGGGCCAATGTTGGCACAAGAACAAATGCATACAAACAGGCCATCAGCAAGTTTAGGCTTGAAATTAGACAAAGATTTCTAATCATCAGAGAAGTGAAGTTCTGGAGCAGCCTCCTGAGGGGAGTAGTGGTGACAAAAAATACACCTCATT
Organism: Emydura macquarii macquarii; assembly: GCF_026122565.2. NCBI lineage: Eukaryota > Metazoa > Chordata > Testudines > Chelidae > Emydura > Emydura macquarii. The sequence goes on from NW_027131527.1 coordinate 4,931,310, forward strand.
TCAAAACTGAGCTTGGTAAATTTATGGAGGGGATGGTATGACAAGATTGCCTATGCTGGAATGTGGCCCATCTGTGAGTGCTATTAGCAAAAATTTTCAGTGGTGGAGATGAGACACTAGATGAGAAGAGGTCTGAGTTACTTCAGAGAATTCTTTCCCATGTGTCTGTTTGGTGGATTTTGCCCACATGATCTAGGTCTAACTGATCACCATATTTGGGAAAGAATTTCCTTCAACCTTAGATTGGCAGAGACACTGGGTTTTTTTTTGTTTTGCTTTTCTCGGTAGTCTGGAGCATGGGTCACTTGCTAGTCTGAACTAGAGTAAATAGTGGATTCTCTGGAACTTGAAGTCTTGAAATTAAGAATAGAGGACTTCATTAACGCATCCAGAAATTATGGGCCTATTACTGGAGTGTGTGGGTGGGGTTCTGTGGCCTATGATATGCAGCAGGGCAGATTAGCTGATCATGATGGTTCCTTCTGGAATTAAGGTCTAAGTCCTTAGCAAAATTACCCTACCACATGGTGTATGAGCTCTAAGAGACTGGCCCACCTGATGCACAGTAAATTCTTGAGGGGAGAAGGGAGAATTGCTGTATTTTGACGGCTGAATTTATGATAGTACTTCTGAAAGTGTGGAATGACTGCATCATCCAGTGACATGAATTATACAGGCAAGTACTATACAAGCTGCTTCCTCCCCCAGTTCTGCTAATGCAAGTCCTTTATTACTCCAGTTCTGCTATTCCAGCCAATAAATCTTCAATTCTGACCTGTAAATCTCAGTCCTGGGCTGCTCTTGAAGAGAGCATCCTCAATCATGTTGATTTATTGCAATCTGTGCAGTATTTTTATGATGCACAGTTGAGAACCAGACTGAGATCACCATGCTTGTATCCTAGAGCAGGGTTTGAACTTGGGGGTTAAAAGCCACTGCACCCCTGCCTCTTCTCCTCCTCACCCCAGAAAATCTGTGGGCCTGTTATTTTTCCCTGTGCACTTCTACTCTACTCCCTGTTGTGAGTCATTCTTGTTCTTCTGCACCTTATTAACCCAGTTAACACTTGAGTTTTTACTCTCACATACAGCTTTTCTTTTGAAAGGAAGAACAAAAGCAAAGTGCTTGATGGTTTGACTTGTGGGCCCAGTCAGAAGGAAAGTGATGACAAATGACTGTGTTTACTGGTAAAGCTTTCATATTTTAGATTTGATGGTACTGTAAGAGTTTTTCGGCAACAGCATCTTGCAGTCTCAAAGGTTCCCTTGACATTGATGATCAGCAATTGTTAGATGAAATGGAATAGCAACAAGTGATGCAGAACTTCAAAGCAGTGTTCCCTGAAGTGCAAAGAAACAAAACATCAAGTGAGGGACTCTGCTTGTGGCCCAGTAAAAACAATTAACGATCTGATGCTCATTGCACTTTTTTTTTAAATGTTATCACAAGTGGGACAGAAATGGTAAAATACGTGGGCAGGGTTTTAAAAAATACTTAGAAGTTAGGCTCCTGAATCTATATTTAGATTCCTAAATAGCTTGTTTGATTTTCAGTGCTCCAGAACTAACAACTCCCAATGAAGTCAATGGGTGCTCAGTTCTTATGAAAATCAGGCAAGCTGTTTAGGTGCCTAAATATGTATTTAGAAGCCTAATTTAGGCTCCTTTTAAAAAAAGATCTCAGCCCAGGAGCCTGTTACTTCCAGGATGCTGTATGAATTCAGCCCATTTTGGCTATTGTGAGGGCTTTTTAATGTTCTGTGTGACATGAACTAGTGTTTTCAATTTGTTTTCTAGTAGACCTATGCCCATATAGCAATAGCCACAGTCTCAACTGGTGCTGAGAGGCCAAGTATAATGAATGGGTTTTGGAAGTGAATTGTCCTTACATCTCTGTAGATCAGGGGTGGGGAACCTCCGGCCCGCGGGCCGAATCCGGCCCGCGAAAGAACTTGATCCGGCCCGCGGGCGGGCGGGAAGTGTGCGCCGCCGAAACCCTGCCGCCGTCTGCCCATTTTCGGCGGTGGGGGGAGTCCGGAGGCGGTTACTGCCCCACGGAACCCTGTGGATACTGTAAAACCGCGCCGCCGAAAAGGCGGAAACGGCGGCGGCATTCGGGCGGCGGGTACCGCCCCACACGTAACTCTGCCGCCGCCGAATCCCCCCTGCCGCCGAATCCCCGCCCGCCGCCAGGTCCACCATCAGGCCCTTGGCAACAAAAAGGTTCACCATCAGGCCCTTGGTAACAAAAAGGTTCCCCACCCCTGCTGTAGATGGTGCCTCAGAATGAGATGTGAAGCTCTTTGGCAGGGAGCAGTGTGGAGAAGTTGTACTTGTTTTCTTGATAAGTAATACATTTCAATCTCCAGAGCTGTCATTTCACCACTGTTGGCCAGTCTGGAATTCAAATAGGCCAGCACCATATATACAGGTTTAAAATGAACAGAGAGGTAGCATTGTCTAAGTACATGGAGCTGAAGGCATCCTGAGTTCTAATTCTAATTCTAGCACTACCACTGGGTGTAGTTGGGCAAGCCACTTAATTTCTCTTTCAATTTTCCAGTCTGCAAAATGGAGGTAATATTTTCATCCCTCACAGTGGTGTTGTGAGGATTAAACAACTAGTTTAAACCATACCACCCTTCTGAAAATGTAGAATAATAGGGAAGAACTATACTTTTAAAAATAGTTTAAAAGTGATACCTTTATATTTCAAGGCTAGCAATCTTTTTTTCCTTAAAGAAGAATATTGTATTTTCCTTGTGGCTTATAGGCCAAACATGGAGGATAAAGATTTCTGAATGTTATCCCAGCTGTGACGTAGCACATTACGTTTTTGTTTTAATCTACTTAACTTAGTTCTTTTTTAAAGTCTACAACAGTCAACATTTGATGATAAGAAGGAGGTGCACTGGACTGGGACTGAGAAAATCTGGTTTCAATACCTTAATCTGTCACAGATGTACTGTGAAACCATGGATGAGTCACATAATTTCTATATGTTTCTGCTCCCTAGCTGCAGAATGGAGGTGATAATGGTTCCTTTGTCTGTCTTACCTATATAGACTGTATGCTTTTTAGGACTGAGACTTTGTTTGCCCAGAGCCTAATATAATGGGTCCCAGCCTGTATGGGAACTTTAGGCATTATTGCAATACAAAGCAATAACCATACATTGAGATACTGTGAACTCAAAGGAATGTGATAGCACCATGTGCTGAGTGCAGTGGAACATGTATAAGATATAACAGTAGTTTCACTTACAAGCCACCTCCATTCTCTGGATCACTCCTCAAATGACCAAAGATTAGGAAAGAAATAAAGGACAGGATCTGGACAGATAAGCCCCGAATGGCTTTGTAAGCATACGCATACATACACTCATGCACAGACTCCAAAATGGAAACAATTATGGCCTGCCCATGTACCACAGGATGATGTGTTATAAAGTGGTGGGAAGTTTAAAGATGACATCCTTCTTTCATTCTCTCAGATATTTCTCGCAGAGATACCAAAAAGGCACTGAAACTAGATTATTGAATCTGCTGGAGAAGGGCCCAAATCTGCCACCCCTCACATTTTGAGGTTGTTTCCTCTGCAAGTAGCCCCATCAGTGTCTGTCTTTGTAAGGTATTTATATGACTCACATCACTGCAGTATCTGAGCATCTCACAACAATGTGGGAGGTAGGGTAGTACTACCATCTCCATTTTACAGATGGATAACTGATGCACAGAGGCTAAGGGCTAGATTCCCCAAAGGACTTAGGCACATAACTTCTACTTTAAGCATCTAAATCCCACAATCAGGCACCACAAATTCCCCACTCTGTTGCTGTTGAACTTTGTAGGTACCTAAATGTGCTTAGTGCCTATGTTTTTGCAATAAAAGTTGCTTAGGCACTGTGACAGGGTCAGACCGGATGACTACTGGAGAGTGCCTAAGGGGAGAAGCCACTGGACCTGGGACTCAGTTGATTTCGGGAGTCAACTAATGAGAAAACAGGAAAGAGTGTGAAGGCCAAAGGTCTCAGTGAGTTGGCTTTGGCTATGATTTTTATAGTCTGTGCTGAGAAGTGAGACGGGACGCCAGTTCCAAAGGTCCCTGTTCTTGGGCAGCATAGCGAAAACGGCCCACCTGCACTAGAAGGGGAGCACTCTTCTAACTGCCTTTGAACTCGGCCCAGATGATGGTGAGGTCTGGGCCGAGAACATCCCAGAACACATGGTAGATCTCCACAGTCAGCCCATCTATGTCCGGAGATTTATTCATGGGCATGAGACAGAGGGCTTTCGAGAACCCGGCCAGAGTGCAAGGTAGCTCCAGAAGGTTACGGTCACCTGCACTAACTGCAGGGAGTTCATGCCAGAGCACCTTGCAGGCAGTTGCTTCGGTCGAATCTGGGGAGAAAAGGCTAGCGTAGAAGGCCCTGGCCCTTCCACGCATCTCTGCCAGATCCGTGAAGGGGGCGCCGTCCTCTGCTAGAAGATAGGTGACATTCTTTTTGGCTCCCCTCCATTTCTCCAGGGCGTAGAAGAGGCAGGAGACATGATTCATCTCCCAAAGGAGACGGATGTGGGATCGAACGAAGGTGCCCCAAGCCTGAAGGTCTTCGAGGGCCCGCAGTTCCTCCTGCTTCTCCCAGCATGCGCTGCAGAGAGATGGATCCTCGAGGCTGGCAGCCAGATGCCTCTCCAGCTCTAAGACCTCCTGCTCCATCTGCTCTATCCCTGCATCCCTCCGCCGGTTGGCCCCCTGCAGAAGAGCTGCACCGAGAGAAAGGCATGCCTCTGCCCCCGCCAGGCCAGCCAGAACTCCTGAACGGACACCATGAAGCCCATGTCCTCCAGCTAGCTGTTGTTAAAATGCCAGTAGGCCAGCCCCTGCCCCTCCACCGTGAATGAGGCCGTCATGGTCACCATATAGTGATCTGAAAACGAAAGATGGTGATGTGATAAATAGATGCAGTCCAACCGGAAGTGGTGTGACCGATCGTCCCCCACCCAGACAAAGGTGAAAGTAGTGATGTCATCCGGGTGCTGATCGTGCCAGATGTCCACCAGGGAGTGAGGGTTGATGAGCTTCCAGAGGATGTCTGTGGTGGCCTGGCACTGTTTGGTTCCCATTCGGTCTCATTCCTTGAGGATCCCACCCAGAACCAGGCACTCATGAGGATCCAAGGTGCCGAGGAAAGCACACAGCTCATCCCACAGTGCAAGGGGTTCTGGGGTCAAAGGATCTCGGCCATCTTCAGGCCAGGTCCCCATGGCTGCCCTGTGGCCAGCTGAGACAGGCTGGGGGCTGATCCCTGATGCAGGGCCGATGTTGTGGGTGCTGCGCTGCCCAGCTCGGCCCCTGGCACAAGGGATGGCAGTGGAGGGAAAACAGCAACTCTGAGTGGAAAGGGGAACACAAATATCACTGCCCGGGAATTGTCAGATGGAAGGGGGAATGATTCAACCCTGGGGGCGGCAGCAGTACAGTGGGTGGATGGGGAAGGGACAGGGTGGTATCAAGGGTGGGATTGGGGTCGGGGCAGTGGCAGGGACAAAGGCAGGGAGGCCACCAAGGTGCGGCTCCACTTGTGTCAGCATAGAGGTCAGGGGCATGGGATTGGGGGAAGGACCCTCACTGATGCTAGGCCCAGGTGCTACGTGGACTTGGCACCCATAGCCACAGAAGTGGCTGCAGGTGAAGTGCCATCAGAAGCTGGACAGGTGGAAGGGACCCAGAGGCCAGGGAAGGAACAGTGGTTTGGGGAAGTGGGGAGTACGGAATAGGAGGGGGTGGTGCAAGGAGGTTGCTGCCCAGATTGAGGCCCTCTGGCAGGGGGTCATCCTCCCCCTGGGTGACCAGGGTCAGACCCAGGGACTCGATCTCCTTGAAGATGAAGCCAAAGTCCCCCTCCACCACCACAGTGGCCACCCTGCTGGAAGCCGAGATGGCAATCGACTCAGTGCCAACAGGGGGTGCAGAGAACAAGGGGGCAGGGGCAGTTCCCTCTGAGGCCTCCTCAGGAAGGGAATCTAGAAAGGCCTCCAGGAGGGGGGCTGTGCTGCCTTTCTTCGCTGTTGTGACTTCCTCCTTGACCAGCACCACCTGCTGGACCTTGTTGGGTAGGCTTCCTCCCTGTCTGAGGTGGCAGGGAGTTTGAGTCATTTTTCGCTTGCCGCACTTCCCCTCGACGAGCAACCAGCCCTTAAAGGTGTTAGTGGAGGGCTGGCCAGTGGGGACGGGTCGAGGTGGCAAGGGCTATGGCATCGGGGGTTGAGGGGGTAGGGACGGGGTGACAAGGGGACAAGAGTCTGCCCCCTGGGGTGAGCTCTCTCCAGGGCCCGCAGCCAACCTGGCCGCCTTCTCCTACACAATGCCAAGAGAGGGTTTGCAGATGAGAATCCCAAGCAGATGGAGGTAGCTCCCTGAAGCCTGGATTTAGGTGCTAAACTCCCTGAGGTAGTGGGGCTTTGCACACATCCCTTTTCTGGCATCTCTATTGACTAGTTTAGGTAGGGATCCGCTTAGCACGTTGGCTTGTGATTCCCATTCATTGTATAGATAGCCTAGGACCCTAACTCAGGCTTTGTGAATCGCACTAATTTTCTAGGCTGTGGTGACAGTCATGGTGATGCTAAGTAGTTTTCTTTGTGAATTTAGCCCTACATTGCCTTGCCCAGGGTCACACATGAAGTGTATAGCAGAACCCAGGACTCAAGTTCTAGGCTAGTGTCCTCCCCTGTGGATCATCTCTTCCCTGAGTAAGATATTACTCACAGCAAGTAAGGGTGATAGAACTGGAATCTTAGCTTGTTTAACAATGAGTAATAACTATTTGAAAACCTGTCTCAGATCTCCGTGATTTACAGCATTGTAGCAGAAGTGAAAGGCCTCATCTGCTTAGGAATCCAAGAAAAAGAGCCAGCAGCCTGCATATGTTTGGTGAATGTGTACTGCTGATTACAACAAGGAGAAAGTTAAAATAAAAATAAAAAATGGTGCTGTGGCACCTGTTTGACTGCCATACATAAATCCCTCACCAGCCTTAAAAAATATGGAGAAGGCTGAGGAGATAAGGCAAAGCTTTGAACAACAATTTAAACTGTAAACGAAAGCCACAGGGGCTAGTAAAAGGGAAAAGAAACAAAAAAAGTGCACAGCTTTTGATAGTGCCTGGTGCAGAAGCAGTCGATATGTACGCATAAAGCATTTTGTACAGAGGAGAAGAAAGCTTTCATTAAGTAATGAAAAGGTGTAATGCTCACTATACACCTTTAAAAAAAAAGTGCAATTGATACAATATTTCTTTCCCAGAAAGAGGAAGAGAGCATGTGACCACAAACATAATAGTTAAAAAAGTAAAGACAAAGTTTATAGGAACCAAAAAGCCATGGGAAATGAAGAAGGAAAAAAAAGCACAATAAGGAACAACATGTTAGCTGGCAGGCAATAGGGTAACTGGCAAGTTTACAGAAAATGTCCAGTAATGAGGTAAAAATATGGGAACTATAATAAGCCTCAACCACTTTTTTAGAAATATGTAGACAAAGCAAGAAAATGCAAGGCCTAAACCTACATGTGAGGCTTCCTCAAGGGACGGAGATGATCCATTCATAAACGTAGTATGAAAAGATACTATAAACTGAAAGGAATGCATAAGTTAAAAAAAAGTAAAAGTACACATAAAAGTATGTGTAAATGGCCTGCATGTGCCATACAAAATAAACACTGAAGCACAAGTTACTGTAATAATAAACATTAAAACAGCATGATTCAAAGACAATATAAAGCTAGAAAAGTCAAAGGTGAGATTGAACTTCCATAGTGAGAAATAAATTCAGTTTATGGGAGAGTACAAAGGCACAACAATACTTTTAAAAAAATGGGGTGGGGGGTGTGTATACAGTAGTAAACAAAGTGAAGCAACCAGTCTGGGCTTGCACACCTATGAGGTGCTTGACCAAGTGTGGTAATAAACCTGGCTGAACCAACATGAAGGGGCTAATTGCACTAAATGAAGATATCTCCTGGTGACATTCAAGATATGGTAATAAGATACAAAGCCTGTTATAAGAGCAGCTCAGAACGTTCCATAAACCTTGAATAAGAGACTTGAGGAACAGCAGCAAAACATGTCAATGTAATCACCACTTTTAGAACAGAAAAACCAAAAGATTAGGTTCTCTCAGATCACTCCTGAGTAATGTTAGATGGGAAACAAAGAGTGGATGCAGATGTTGCATTGACTCTTTGAAGCTTAAGAAAAGCATGAAAAGGAAATATTTCCACCTGTACTCAAAGAGCACATTAATTAAATTAGCAGTGAACAAATTCTTCAGCAACTCAGAATTATTGGCAGATTCTCCTAGACCAGTAGTTTTCAAACTTTTTTCATTTGTGGACCTCCTACAAAATTTTGAATGGCGGTGTAGTCCCCTTTGGAAATTTTAGACATAGTCTGTGAGCCCCCCCAGGGGTCTGCGGACCACAGGTTGAAAACCACTGACGTAGATACACAAAGCTCCAAGATTCCCTCTTTCAGTGCACAGGTTGGCAGATACTTCTTCTGGAAAATGTATGTCAGGGTGTGCTCAACACTGGAAATATTTCATCTTACAGATGCTAGAAACTCTGACAGGAGTGCAATTGTATATTGCTAACAAATGACTGGGGCAGAACTGCTTTTGAGCATGAGGGATCATTGTGATGATTACTGGAAATCATAAGAGGACACGACCTTAAATTGTGCAAGTCCAAGTTCAACTTCAAACAACTGAACTTACATGTTTAGGAGATAAACTGACCCCAAAGGGACTAGTGGCTGATGATTCAAGATAAGAGTCAAGGATTAGTGAACATGCAGAGAGACCCAAAGCTACATAGGAAACTGGAGACTGAAAGCAATGCTGATTTCTGCCAGTAATTTTATATCTAACTACATAACTTGAACAACCCACCTAAAATAGGTATGGCTGCTAGAGTATGAGAGTGATTTCACGGATTTGAACCATATACCGACCTCGGCACTAATGCTACAGTTCTTTGAAAGATATCAAGCTCTTGACAGCTACTTTGAAAGGGGGGTTGGAAACTGTATTGCTACAGAGCTATGGGACTGTAACATATGTGGATAGCCCATAACATTGCCAGAGCAAATGCATTCAGAATTTGCAAGAGAAAAAAAAAAAGATAGTGGGGCTTGCAAGTGGCTGCTGCAATTCTCAACATTTTCATAGCTTCAGAGCTGGAGCTGACCATAAACTAGTGGTTGCAATGCACCAAAAAAGGATGTCAAGGGTACAGCCATTTTTTTCTGAGTACCTGAGTATGACCCTAGAGCTGCAGTCAGGACATAAGCTAGTGATTACAGACATGCTTCTAAGAGTATGTGCTCCTCTTGATGTCACACAGCCAGCTAATCTTGAACAAACTGCAACAGTACGTGTGAACTAGCCAAATGCACTAATGTGCTGTATCAGTGGAAATATGGGATGAGCTGGAAAAAGAACGAGCTAAGGATGAAACTCAACAAGCAGAAATACCTAAAAGGCAATAGATGGAGAAATCAGTGTTTCCCACTTGCATATTCCCAATATAAAGATAATCAGAGAATTTTGTGAGAATTTGTGAACGGTACAAAAATAGCAGTCGCTGCAGTTAGCCAAATGATTGAAAAAAATTCCTGCAGTAATGGAGTCAAAAAGAGATGTTGGAGAAGGTGTATTCTAGTTGCAGATGAAGAATGTTATTGCTTAAGGTAAATAAGGTAAGGAATTTGTCTAAGGGTCTGTAATGAACAATGGAAAGAAGCTGAGATACCACATGCACAGCCTGCGGCTCCGTGGAACTATTTCCCAATTGATTTGTTTACTCTATGATCACTTGATCATAATAAACTCCATATGCCAGTAGTAGAGATTCTTGGAGATGCCACAGTCTCATTATTGACCAGGCATATTATATCCCTATTGAAATCCAAGGTCTGTAAAAACAGACAATGGGCCACAATTGAAAATTAAAGAATTCCTGGACTTTGCTAAAACATATTAATTTCAACCTAAGACTTGCAGTCCTTGATCAATACAAGTGAATGAATTAGCAGAATGTGGAAGTCACAGAGTGAAAAATTAACTTAAAGAACAAAGCAAACAAATAAAAAATTGATACAAGAAAAGATCCGTATTTAGTGCTATTCACTTACAGGGAGCAACACCATTGCAATGTGAACAGTCACTGGCAGAGCTTCTAGATCAGTGTTTCTCAATTAAATTTGGCCACGGAACCCTTTTGAACTCGATAAATAATTGCAGAACCCCCCCCCAAACTCTTAACAGTATTTTTACATATGGGGCCAACAAAAATGGCGAAATAAGCAAATTACATGCAAACAACTAGGTCAGCATTTCTCAATTAAATTTCCCTACGGAACCTAAATTACACTCATACTCGATACCCGCCATCGAAAAATCTGGGCCATCTTCCCTTTTTCGGTGGCACGGAGAACAGTTGCTCTCAGCGGCGCGATGTCACTTCTCGCGGAACCCTAACAGGGTTCCCGCGGAACCCCAGGGTTCCACAGAACACCAATTGAGAAACACTGTTCTAGATCCTTAGAGTGTAAATGATGTTGTTATAATTAGGCCTACACATTTACTCTAATTGTGAATTCAAATGTAAAAGTATGTGAAAGTTCATAAGATGTTACAAATGTTAACAGGAAAAGGTATGAAAAGGAAATAGACTTAATTAGTCTAAACAAAAGGCTCTAATATGGTTCAAGAACTGTTAGAATCATGCTTGGTAAAAACGAAAGACATGGAACCATAAATTAATGGACCAAAATGGGTGCGTTGGATATTAGGTCTAGTTAATGGGCAAAATAATGAGGGGATGAACTATAACACTTCTGGGATTCTTAAAAAGAGACTTTGAGAAAACATTTAGGCTATGTCTATACTGACGACGGCAAAGTTGCCGCCGACAGATCGATCTTTCCGGATCGATTGAGTGGTCAGTGTAGACCTGCTCAATCGATCAGGAAATCGACTGAGTAAAACCACCACCTCACGTAGCGTAGCGCTGCATTGACGGGAACACAGTTCCCATCGGCGCAGTGCAGTGAAGACACCGCGCAGAAGGGAAGTACAGCAGTCGACGGGAGTTACACAAGCTACGTAGAGTCGAATCGCCAGGTCAGTGTAGCCCAGGGCTTAATCTCTCTCCCATCCCACTTTGTATCCCAGTTCAAGCCATCCCAGCTCTCATTTCCCAGATCACCTTGACTCATCTTATCTTCCACAGCCCCAAGAGAGAAGGAAGAGGCCAGAGAAGGAATTTCTTCTCTAGAGAAAAGGCCAGCAGGCCTTGCTCTTGTTTAAGGAACTTTGTTTTCACCCATGAGTTCTGAAATTCATCATATCTTGACATCAAGAGCCCATTCGTGGGGATACCTAATTGCCAGCACCACAGAGACAACAGGTAAGTTCATGTTCTGTTTCCTTCCCTGCTGTGTTACTTTCTGCCCCATTTTTTCCTCCTATCCTATCTGTCACTCTTGACTTTTCATTGAATCCTGAAATCAGCTACACTGCATCAGCAGAGCAAGATGATATGACTACAATCCAGCCCTGTTTACAGAAAAAAGGCTCAACCAGATAACATCCCCTAACTAGAATATGACCCACAGTCCAAGCAAGAGGAGTTGTGGCTGACGTGCCTGCTAAAGAATCCATTCGTAAATGACCAGCCTTCTAGTATTCCAAAAATATCAACAAAAGCCATATTTCTCCTACTTTTTCTATCCTGTCTCTTCACCTTGTATCTGTTTGTTAAAAACAGGAGAAGTAAATACCCTTTATACAGTAAAATTAACCCTTTCCTTTCCATCAAAGAAAGGTTGTTCATAAAAATAAGAATGACATTTTGCCTCTATACGGAGAGAAACTTTAATAGGCTTTGATTATTTGTTTTGCATAATCACTCCATTCCAGTTCAAATACAAATGTTTGTTTTCATTTCTTGTTCTTTCTCGTGTTTGATAAATACATTTTCAATTTTAAAATCAATCAACAGCTCTTTGGGGGTAAGGTCAGTCTTGTTCTGTTTGTACAGTATCTAGCCCCCTTGGGTCCTGATCCATCACTGGGGTTTTGAAGCACCGCAATAGTATAATTAACAAATAACAAGCATAGATATACTCAGTAATCAGATGAGATGTAACAAAAGGATGACAGATAGTTCTGTGACCTTGGAAAAAAGATCACACCAGTCAGAAAAACTAACTATTGTAACCATTACTAGAGTTAAAGAACAAAGACTCTGGCTGGGCTTTTCAATTAGAGGCATAAGGGAGTTAAATACCAAAAGTCCCATTGATTTTTAATCGGAATTGGAATCCTTTGAAAATTTCAGCCTTGGTTAGATTATGGCAAGAGGGTCACTGTCTCGAACAAACTACAGTGATTTAAAGACGTCATCTCATTATTAGTTTAGTGACCATGAAGAGTGAAACCATTTTTATGATTGTTGCAAACTGTAAACATTTACTAAAGGTACCTGATAATGCAGGTGAGAAACAAAAATGAACAACTAGCAAAGAAGAATGAAGTGAGAGCAGATACGCTGTAAAAATAAAAGACCTCATGGACTGATCCTGTTTGGACTTGTGAAAGAGACAGGAAGGACTTTAAAAGCCAAGGACATGACTAAGGACAGTGGGCTTTAGACCAGAGCCAGAAGATTGTAGAAAAAGGGAAATCCTGTAAAGAGTTAAACTTCAGCAAGCATTGTAAAGTTGTCACACTGACAAAGTATTTTACTGGTTCTCAAGCAGAGACAGGCATAACTGAAGAGGCTGAGACAGAGAAAACAGCCAAGCTAGGTTACAGAAGCATCAATACTATTTTTACTTTATATAAGCTATTTCTTGTTAGCTTAAAATAAGCTATCTGAAAAACTGCCTCCTTCACCTTTGAAACATTACGGATACTACTAAAACGACAATTTTCTCAAAAGAAGTGTGCGAACTGCTCAGCCTATCTGCTGACTAAAAGCTGTATTTTGATAGCAGTTGTGGTGGAAATTAATTTCTTTTCAAATAGGCCCTTTCATGGGAAAAGGGAAAAAAAGCACAGCTAGCTTACAATGAGATACTTCGCAAAGATAGGGATGGCTAAAGTAAGTAACCAATTTGCTATGTCACAGATACTTGCTGAAGGAACACTGATAGTCTACAAGATTTGAACAATTCTTTTAAAAGCCTAATTAAAACATTCCATTTGTTTCGTTTTATTTACACAAGGCACAATCACTTTCATGCCAGATAGCATGAGAATGGTGGGCGATTGAGAGGGGAAGGAGGAGAAAGTATATGCTTTCTGTCTATTCAGCCATTGTCCATTTTCAACTGCAGTGTTTTCTGTAATGTGCTTTGAGATATCCGAGGTACGAAAGGTGCTACTGTGTACAAAACTACATTCAGTTCTTTATTCAGTAAGTATAGAGTTGGTGGCAAAGCTAAAGACTCAATTTATTTTTGTTGTGAATAGGAATATATTTTTCACACCCTGTTGAATGATGATGAGGCCTTTCAATGCAAAACTAAATGGAATTTTATTGGCTTTGTTCATTCAAATACAGAATTGCAATGCTGAGTTTCTGCTACTGCCCATGGCTATTTATACACTGTGATAAGCTTCAGCAGTCTCAGCTTTGGGCTAATTTCTGCCAAAATGCAGGCATTTGGAGCTGCATACATACACTGAAGTCAAATTATGTTTATCCATATCCTTTCTGGAAGCAGTCCAGCGTAGTATTGCAATTGTGTGTACAATGCATCATAAGATGATTGATATGATTAGCACTGTGGATCAGTATTGAGTTCATAGAATTTGCAATTAATATTAAAAAACTATATTAATGTAGTGGTTGATATATAGGTTACTTGTTCTGTACTGAAAGTAATAAATGAAACAATTAAGAGTACAGTAGCAGAAATATACTTCCTTTCTAGAGAGGTTGACAATCTGATTTGGATGACATCATGAAGAAAAATGATCATGCACTTGCTCATATTGAGTAATGTCTCATGCCAAAAAAGATTCACTAATTTCAATAGGACTACTCATGGAGTAAAGTACTATTCAGGCGATGAAGTATATCTGAATATGCCCAAATACAAATAGATAAATGTCAATAGCAAATAAAGCAGAGGTTTGGTTTTGTTGTTTCCCCCTCTCCTTTTATGTTGCTTGGAATTTTCTTATTTGATTGGGAAGTGAAGAACTTTAGAACATGGATCTGACACCTTGCCTTTGGCATGCTGCCATGGAGGTCCCTGCTTAGTAATCCAGCTCTGGCATCTCTCCTTTTGGAGTTGCTGTTTTGTTAAACACTTATCAGTTGTGGAAATGGATGTCCATGAAGGATTGTTTCTGCAGAGACTGAGCTCTTGATTCATATGGTGACTACCATGAAGAGACCTGGCAGAGGGAACCTTTGGTTAGATGGGTATTGACCCCAAAGAAATGTGTCATGTTGGGTGCCCAGGAAATCATCTGTCAGGGTCTAATATCTTTCTATTCATGATGCGTAGTATAAGGGTATTGTTGTTTAATTTTTATTATGGTACTGCCTAGAGGCCCCAAGCAAGACTGAGGCATCACTGTGCTTGGTGCTGCACAAACACATAGTAAGAGACAGTCCACTGAAGAGCTTAATTCTAAAGCTAATGAAAAGTAGCAAAGGACATAGAGGCACAAAGAGGTGACTTGGATTAAATAAGATCATACAGCAGAGCTAGAAATATAACCTAAGTGTGCTGGTCCCAATCCAGCTGCCCTATCCATTCAACAATGCTGTATTTTGGCATCTGTTATCCATGGAAGTCCACAATTCTCAAACATAACTGAGGTCTGGTTGGTTGAGACTACTGATTCATTCTTAGTAAATCTGACATCATGAAGAAAAATGATCATGCACTTCAGATGAGCACTCAGTGTGGGATGAATAAAAAGAGGGTGGGGGTGATGGGTTATTTGTTTTACTTGCAATTGACTTCTGATGCAGAAGCTCCATATCAGATTTATTTGGGAGTGTTCACCTAGTGTGTAACTCCAGGATAGGCATAAGGCAGGAATTATGGTCACTCCATTCTACCATTGAGCTCCCATGGGAGCTGATCAATTTTTTGTCCCATGACACTGGATTTGCCAATGCTTAAAATATAACCACTGCATTTAACTCTCTTAAGGTTTTTTGTTCGTTATGAAGAAAGAGGAAAATGTGGTGGAGTGTATAAGGCCCAGTATTTATCAAGGACAGTGCAGTGAATTGACACCTGTGGCACTAGAGTGAGTTTCAGCTGTGGAGAACTGTCAAGCCAAATATAACAAAGGAGAAGGGTTAAAAGTTATTTTCTTGCAGAAAGGTAGAGTAAATGCAGGACTGGTCTCTTCATGAGACAAATACGTAAGAAATCTTCTAGTTCCTCCAGTTCCATAACTCTAGTTGCAGGAAGTTTTAGTTTTATCCAAATATTTTTGGGGCAAATTCTGCCCTCATGTGTCAAGTCACTGACATCAATGGGGTTGCTAGGGGTGAGGGGAGAATTTGGCCCTTTGATTTTAGGAAGCACATTTGGGGCCAGATTATCAGCTAGTATAAATCATCATGGCTTTATTGAATCAGCTGTGTCAAATGACACCTGCTGAGGACCTGGTTCATGGGGTCAAAGACTTTGGTTGACGTGTGATTATTTTGAAACTCCAGCTGCATTGAGCCTTTTGCTTTGCAGTTGGATTAGGGTTTGGGGTGTCTGAATTTAGTTGTGCTTTTATGACCAGTTGCAACAAGCTAAATAATTCTTGCCTTAAACCAGCAAGTCCTTCAGGGTATGAACTGAGGGGCCTTTGAGTGCTAAGATATTGTAAATATTTACTACTAGAGAAGGAGATGGGGAAAAAAAGGAAATTCCAATATATTAAAATATATGTATAACATATATATATATAATATATCTATTATAGTATAATATAACATGTAATTATAGTATAATAGATATATTATATAAAATTTTGTGTGGCTACAGACAGCTACCCCCCCCCCCCCCCCCAAAGGCTCTTCTATAGCCAGGACTACAGCAGCGTGCGGCTACCCCCCTGTGCTACCCTATCGCCTTAGTCTGGGGAATCCACAGCAGGCTCATTAAGGTGTCTTCTACCTGCTACTGAAGAAGCACAAAGCAGGTGGCCTGGGAGACCAGGATCTGGCTCATAAAATTTAGATTGTTTTAAATATTCTTTTATCACATCACATAACTCCTACAGAATTAGCTTTTTGAACTATTTATATTGTGTTGTGCATTCACCTCTTTCTCTCCTTTCTCTTTCATTTTCGAGCTGCGAGTGCATTTTTCTCCTCCCTATTCCTCTGAGTCTATGCTGCTTTCCTCAAGCCCAGAGGTGGCTAAAGTCTTCTACCTCCTCCTTTGTAGTTTACCAGGGCTTAAATTCCTGTTAAATCTCCCTAGCTGGGAGCTGCCCTCCGCCCCCACTTGAGTTTTTCCAGAGGAATTTAAATGAAAGAGCTAATGCAGCCTCAGGAGGAGTTCTGGTTGGGAAGAGGGCTGCAAGGGTGACCCACAACCATGATCCAACTTTAGAGAGACAAACAAAAACTGTTACATTTCAAAGGGATTCTAAAGCCACGACTCCCCCTTACTGCTCTGCAGCAGCAATCAGGTCTTTGGTTTAAATTTCCACTGCAAAACCCAATGGTGAACATTAAACAGCTCCCTACTGGGCTTTTCATTAGAAAAAGAGTAGATTGCTGAGCGGGGAGGAGAGCAATAAAGGGCTCCATAAGAGAGCAGCAATGTATAAAAGACACAGAAAAGGGTCAAGAGAAAGAAGGGAAGAAAAAGGCAGCAAGGAACAAGAATGAAATACCAAAGATATACAGAATGGGGAGAAGGTAGGGGATTCAAAAAAGGGCCAGTGTAAACTAGTCTTTACAGTGTATTTGAGATATTTTCCCAACAAACCATTTGTGCATCTGTCTTCTGCTTGAAAAGTCATCCTGAATTGTGTAGTGTTGCTGAACACCTGTATGGACACATACTGGGTTTAAGTGATCATCATCCAAGATCAGAAGACCATTTTACAATATAAATGACCAAACTTTAGGTTTCGGACCATGTGTCTGAGTTGCATAGCCAACTTGCTTATTCTCCCTGTCTCCACACACCTGTCCTGTCCTTTGCTTTGACTTCACATTTATTTCCAGTTGCTGGTCTGATCTGCTGGGGAATGTTGTCTGCTGTTCTCTTTAGCCAACAACACAATTTTGTCTGCTTTATTAAGGATTAATTGCATGGATTGCCTGACTGGTATGAGGCACGTGATGCTCTCAGCATGGACAGAGAAAACATTCTGCCAACTCCACTTTAATTTTTTAATCCATTATGTTCTTTTTTTATTACCTGTCATTGCTCAGCCTCTCTTGTTTTACATGAAGCCCCTTTCCCCAGCAGGTTATCAGGTTCTCTGGCAGGAAGATGGAGGTTTCTCTAGACACAGAAGTCAGTGGAACAGGAGGAGAGTGGCATGAATTTGGCAGTGTTTCTTTTCCCCCCACTGTCTGCACAAACAATACCTTGAAAGTCAATGGGCTTGGGTTCCAGGAGCTCATTTAAGCATCCCTGAAATTTGAAAGGTAGCACTGCCGAAGGAAAATTTTGATTCCACCAGTGAGCTGGAGGCCTATGTAAATTTCTGGGGAACAATATCATCATGTCTTGGGAAAAAAGCCAAACTTTTTTCCCCCCCCCCCCCCCCCCCCCCCCCCCACACACACACACAATGCAGCTGTATTACAATCCAGTTGTCTGATTATGCTGGAACTCTGATAGCAGAGGGAAAAATCAGATCAAAAGTCAATATGGGCATATCTTGAGTTTCTTCTTTGAGTGATGTCCCTGTGGGTGCTCCTCTTTAGGTGTTGTCATGTCCCTTGATCTGAGATCTTCTCAGCAGTAGTCGCTTGGGTCCTGCGCGCGCAGTTGCTGTCTCGCAGAGCCATTGGTGCGTCTTCTAGCACGTGTGACCTGAGCCCCTCAGTTCTTTCTTGACCATCCACGGTCTGAGACAGAGCACTCGTTAGCAGTTAAACTTTATTATCTTTTAGACAATTTAGAGTTGTTTATTTAGCTTAGTTTAGTCATAGTTCAGCCTCTTTTAGTTAGTTAAAAAAAACTCAAAAAAACAAACTTTGTCAAACTTATTTTTTCCTAGTTTTTTCTTCCTCCGAGCAACAGAGTTTGTAAGAATAAAAGATGCCAGGTTCCCCTGGTTTTAAGAGATGCACTTCCTGTAGGGAAGCAATGCCAGTGCAGATGGACACTCGCTCTGTGTGCTGTACCTGGATTTGAGATTAAAGCTAATCCTGATGGAAAAGTCCCTCAGACTTGCATCTGATCTGGGACTGGACAAGCCTAACACTGAACACTCACCGACAAAGAGAACTTCATCGCCTACCTCTAGTCCTGCGACAAAGAAAAAATGTTCTCCTACGAGGCTGTCCGCTAAACCAAATACCAAGGAGGCAAAAGGATCCTACGGTACAACGTGACCAGTGCCTTCTAAGGTCTCGAAATGTCATGGTCAGGAGTCGGGTGACTTAAAAAAACTGTCCTCCTCCGGAATGGCACCAAATAAACACACGGTGCAGAAACATGCTGACCAACTACCACTGGTAGCTACGCACCGTCATGCCCCATGGTACCTAAAAAGACTATGGTGCTGAGGGAAACTATGGCACCTATGCTGGCACCAAGACTGACCACATTGCCGACCATAGACAATATGCCGATCACAGCACAAGTGTCCGCTATCGCACCAATAATGGCACCAATCTTTAATGTGGCACCGACCTTACCGTCGGCTTCTGACACAGCACCTATCCCAGCATCGACCACTATAGCGGAGCTGACTGAGACCACAGCACCGACCTTGGCACTGTCGGGCAAAAGAAGGTGCAAACAGCATCATATCGAACTGGTTCATACTTTATCCCCAAGATCTGATACTACCAATGGTTCTGCCATACATGTTTCACATGCCGAGGCCTTTTTGCCAATGTATCCCTACAGCTCTGATGACAGCAGCGCAGAGAAAGCTCAATTCTCATCTGAGCATTCCTCCCGCACCAGACTCTCAGTAGAGCCTAGCCATTATTCCCAACATAGAGGACACAGGCCACTCCCTTATTACGGTCCACCATGGTTCGCTCCTATGCCATACCACATGCAGTGGCACAACTGGGATGCCTGCTCCTCCTACTCCCAGCCATACGAAAGACTTGCCAGCTCCCATGTCAGCAAAACTAAATCTGTTAGACCATTGACCTCAGCCTCAGTGGTTCATGAGGAGAACAGAATTCAAACACACACCTCTTTTGCACATCAAGGGACTTCCCCTCCCATGAATGAATCGTTCTCTTCACCTGATGAGGCAGTCATCCCACCTACACTGGCTGTTATAGACGATCCCAAACAGTTCAATGACCTCTTCAAAGATCTCCCTGGAGGAGGTAGCAGAGTCACAGCATAAGCTGTTAAAGATCGTACACATGGCAGCTTCCTACAAAATCACCTTCTCAATGGATGAGTCTTTGAGGAGCCTGCTAATCTAATATGGATGACACCAGCAAACATTCCTCCAACCAACAAGAGGAATGACAGAAAATACTATATACCAGCCAAGGAAATGGAATTCTTATTCACCCATCCACCCCTGAATTCATTAGTTGTAGATGCGGCCAACCAAAGAGGGAAGCAGATGAACTATAAATCCACTCCACAAGACAAAGATTGGAAAAGACTTGATTTATTGGGTGGAAAAGTATACTCATCGTCCACCTTATTAATGAAGGTTTCCAATTACACAGTGTAATTGTCCAATTATGATCATAATATCTATGACAAATTGTCCCAATTCACAGATGACATTCCAGAACCTAAAAGAGAACAATATAAGAAGTTCATTAATGAAGGTCACCTCAAAGCCCACACATCTCTACAAGAAGCCGAAGATGTGACAGATACAGTGGCTAGGACGACAGTCATTGCTGTTGTCATGCTTAGAGCCTCCTGGCTCCATAGCGCAGGTCCTCCTAGAGATCTGCAGACTAAAATGGAGGATCTACCCTTTGACAAGACATAGCTCTTCTCTGAAAAAACAGATGAAGTCCTGCATTCTATGAAGGATTCCAGGGCAACCCTCAGGACATTAAGCATTTACACACCTGGAACAAAAAAGAAACAGCACAGGTTCCAGCCTTACCCTTGTAGGTACCCATTCCAACCACAATATAGACAATATGAAACCCAAAGGGGAAAGCAGATCGCAGCACCGCAGACATCCCCAACAATCATCTGCCACCTCTCAATCTTCACAGCCCAAGCAGCAGTTTTGAGGGTTTGATCAAGGGTCTGAGAAGCCCTGAACAACATGCAGTGCCAGCCTCAGTAAGGGAAAACTTCAAATTTTGCCCAAGAGCCTTTTATCCCATATGGTCATCAATAACAATGGACAAATGGGTTTTAGAAATAATCAAGGTTGGATATACCATCCCATTCCTATCCATCCCCCCCACCTATTACCTTTCTCTGTCCCTTTTCAGGGACTCATCTCACGTACAAGTGTTGCTACAAGAAATAGATCATCTCCTACAGATAGGGGCAATAGAACATGTACCACCTCAACACGTAGGAAAGGGATTCTATTCCAATTATTTTGTAGTACAGAAAAAGAGCAGGGGATAGAGGCCCATATTAGACCTCAGGGCATTGAACAAATTCATAAGAAGGCAAAAATTCAAGATGATCACCCTAACAACAATAATACCAGCACTCCAGAGGGGACTGGTTCTCAACCCTCGACCTCCAGGATGCTTATTTTCATATTACTATCCACCTGGCGCACAGGCGCTTTTTAAGGTTCATGGTCTCAGGAAACCACTACCAATACAGAATTTTACCATTTGGCCTATGTATGGCACCGAGGGTATTTTCCTAAGTCCTTGCTGTTGTGGCGGCACATGTAAGGAGGCAGGCAATCTCCATTTTCCCATATTTGTACAATTGCCTCATATAGGCATCTACTCAAAGCCTAGCCAAACACGCTACCGATCAAACCACGGCAATATTTCAGAAGCTCAGACTACAAATAAATATTGAAAAGTCCACTTTGAACCCGACTCAGCATCTCGAATTCATAAGAGCGGATATGGACTCAACAATAGCCAGGTCACCATTACCAATGCCAAGATTCAGAGCTATTATGCACCTGACATCCTTAGTAAAGAAAATTCATATTGTGACAGCTCATGTTGCACTATAGCTCCTAGTCCACATGGCAGCTATGAGTTTCATGATGTGAAATGCACGATTGCATATGCGATGCCTCCAGGGATGGCTCATCTCAGTATACAAACCAAACACAATCTGGGCAGATCGTTGTCAATACTAGACAAAGTAAAAGTTTCCCTGATATGGTGGAATCAGGAAAAGAACATCATGACAGGAATTCAATTTTCCCAGATTCCACTCTCAATCATGCTTACAACAAATGCGTCACTCTTAGGATGGGGAGCACATATGCAGGGGTACACTGCTCAGGGCCGATGGTCGGAATCAGAAACTTACCTGCACATAAATGTATTAGAACTTTGAGCAGTGCACAATGCCTGCTGACACTTTTTACCACACATAAAGAACAAGTCAATAAAAGTAATGACAAACAATGTAGCATGTATGTTTTACATAAACCACAAGGGGAATAGCCAGGTCCCACTCCCTGTGCAGCGAGTGAATGAAACTTTGGGACTGGTGTATAAAAAACACAGCGTTAACATATCGGCGGCATACATACCTGGCAAGCAAGATACCATTACAGACAATCTAAGAAGACAGTTTACATGCAACCACGAGTGGCAGTTGAACAACGGACTCCTCAAAGAAATTTTTCACCTATTGGGGCATCCATCGATAGATCTATTTTCCATGAAACAGAACCACAAGTGTCATCTTTTCTGCTCAAGAGCAGGAATAGGATTACGATCAATGGCAGATGCATTTCTAATCAAGTGGGACAAAAGACTACTATATGCATTTCCACCCATTCCAATAATACAGTCCTGCACAAAATCAAGACCGACAGAGCAACTGCCATAATACCAGCTTGGCCAAAACAAACATGGTTCTCACATCTCATGAGCATGTCAATACGCAAACCGATAATGCTTCCCCCGTCATGCAATCTCCTTCACCAGGACGTGGATTGGATTACCATCTAGAAATAGAAAGACTTCATCTCACAGCATGGCTAATAAGCAGCTGTGTCCTGAAGGGTTAGAGAGCTCAGAACAGGTTAGGCAGATACTAATAAATAGCAGAAAACTGTCAATAAGAAGGACTTACATGCAGAAATGGCAACAATTCCAGTCCTGGTGTGAAGAAAGATGAATCGAGGCAACATCTTCCTTTATCCCAATAATTCTTGAATACATACTACAACTGAAGAAATCAGGTTTATCAATTAGTTCCTTAAGAATTCACCTATCAACAATCACGGTCTTCCATGACAAAGTAAAGTACATGACCATATTCTCTCACCCTGGTGAAAAGATTTTTAGTGGGTCTTCAGAGAGTATTTCCAATCATCCATACCCCCACACCATCATGGGATCTAAGCCTAGTACTCAGATCCATTACGAGAGCACCATTCAAGCCTCTAGCAATCTGTTCATTCCTTCACATGTCTATGAAGGTTTCATTTTTAGTTGCTATTACTTCAACCAGACGAATAGGCAAGATGAATGCGTTGATGGCTTACCCTCCCTACACGATTTTTCACAAACATAAAATCACACTTAGACCACACTCAAAATTTTTGTCAAAGATAGTGTCAGACCATATCAACCAACCTATCCATTTACCTATCTTTTATCCTAAACCACACGACAATCTGCAGGAAGCGGCACTCCATACTCTGGACACCAGAAGGGCTATAGCCTTTTACCTGGAGAGAACAAAGGAAATCGGACAAACTTTTCATATCTCTAGTGGAGCTATCGAAGTGCAGAGCAATTTCCAGTCAAAGAATATCAAAGTGGATTTCAACATGCATTTAATTATGTTATGAACAAAAGGGTTTACAAGTTCTATCAGGGACCAGAGCTCATTCTACAAGAGCGATGACCACGTCTCTAGCATTCCTGAACTATGTCCCTTTAATGGACATATGCAAAGCTGCAACATGGGCATCATCACACTTTTATAAAGCATTATGCTATTGACCAAGCATCTGCCAACGATGCTTCACTGTCTTGTCTAATACAAGGTACTGCTCTATAGTCACCTAAATGAAGCACCCACAGGGACATCACTTGAAGAAGAAGAAAGGGTTACTCACCTTGTGCAGTAACTGGTGTTCTTCGAGATGTGTGTCTCTGTGGGTGCTCCACTACCCTCCCTCCTCCCCTCTACTTTGGAGTTCTAATGACAGACTTTACGGTAGAGAAGGAACTGAGGATCTCAGGTCATGCATGCACTAGAAGACAGCAACTATACTATACTATAAATACTATAATTAGCTTAATTTTCAAAACAAAATGTCTTATCAAACCCCCTGTAATGGGGCACTCTACTCACCACCAGACTGGTGCTCCTGCTGGAGGACTGGAGATTAGCTCCAGGCCAATACCTACCTCTGCGGTTTGGGCATCCTCACGCTCTTGCCACAGCTGGCCTGTAGCCCTTCCCGCAGCTGTCTGGAACCACAGCATCTTCCTGACTCGGCCCTCTGGCTGAGTCACAATCTTGTTCCCCTTCTGAGGGAGATTTGGCTCTTTGGTAGTCCAGCCACTTTCCCAAGGGCGACTGCAATTGTTCTCATCCTGCCACTCCCTCAGTGGAGCCTGCAGGGACTTATACTGCCACTTCCCAGTGGCAAGTGGGAGAGGGGGTGGAAACTGGGCCTGATCACTACTCTGGGTCCCAGCCCATGGACTCTGTGGATCACAGTCTTCTGTTGCGCCCCAAGTTCCTCTTCCTCCAGCTGTCTTACTGGGCCGCTTCCGGCCTTCTTCACCCATCCTCAGAGCCAGCCACTACTTGCTTTCAGCAGCCCCTCAGGAGCTTCTCCTCCTGGCAACCCCAGTCCCTGCCAGCAGTAGCTCTGCCTCTGGTTCTACAGGTCTCTCAGGACACAGACCATCTCTGCTCTGCTCTGCCCCGAAGCTCTTCTTATATGGGCCTAGTGAGCCCTGATTTTGCTGTTGCTCACAGTCTCTCTTCTTTTGGCTTCTTCCTGCACAGCCTCCCCAGGGCTCTCTGAACCCTTTTTCTGCCAGTGTGGGGCAGCTGCCCCATCACACACCCCAAATGGATTTGAGACATTTTGTCAATTTCAAACCTTTTTTGAATTTTTTTCCAAAATGAGAAATTTTTCAAAACAAATCCTTCCCACAAATGGTTACAGCTTCCATGAATCAGCACTTTCTGATGGGAAAAAATGTTTTGTTGAAAAAATTTTAATCATCTTTAATTCAAGTGCAACTGCTGATATTTAAGAAACAAACACACAATCATACCTGTAACAAATAAAGAGACTCATATTGACTCTCAAGATTGTGAGGCATTTTCAGACCTGGTTTTAGCAGAGGCAACACCACTGCTTTCGGTAGTGCATCACGTGCTTTCACCAGGTATGCATTTGTGATTAAATTAATCATTGCCCTGCACCTTTAATGGCCATTTACATTGTTCAAGGTGGATGTAAAATGCTACCAAATCAGAATAACATTTTACACTTTTGCAAGGTTCAAGGTAATGGAGAAGAGAGAATTTTGGCCTTTAGATGCTGTGAACCAGTTGTAACTCAATGTACTTGCCATGCCACACTGGCCCTTTGTTTATAATTGTAAGAACACCCCACCCAAAAGGAAAATCTTTCAGCATTTTAACTATTAAGATTGCAGCATGCCAATTAGTTAGATGTACGACAAAACCGATGGCATGACCACTCCTGACAAAATCCCACCATCCTACAATGGCATGGTTTGTGATTGTTTAAAAATAAACATGTACAAATAAACCCTGCCTGGTGACAGACAGCCACAAAGTAAGTTGGCTTTAACATGAATCTTTGACTGCCTTACCTGCAAACTTACCACAAATTCATTTCCCCAAGACCTACCTAAGCATCTTCAAACAGCTACTATTTCCTTATAAGATTTGCTTGACATAAATATGTATCTCTTATTCTTAATTTTGAAAGTTTCCTCTCTTCCAGAAAATTACAATGGGTGAAGTTGCAAGATGAGCAATATTCTGTCCTGGATTTCATACATTATGTGACCTGCTATGGCTGGAAATAGAAACTTTATCTCTTTGGAAAGGGGAGACTATCCAATGGGATAGCACATCTAGCTCTGGAAGTTTCCAAGTTCTGAGATATTTAAAGATGCAGTGGATAATTTTTAGATGTGTTTTAAATTTTCTCTCTGTTGCACCTTGCACAGTTAAGCTTATTTTAATTAAGGTACCTGGTTTGCAGTTAGAAGTATAGAAGAAATAGTCCCAATATAATTTTTAAGATGCTCTAAAAAAGTGTCTTATACAGTTTTCTTTCTTTCTTTAAAATCAGTGGCATATGTAGAATATATAATGAAGTGGTATGAAGGTTTTATTGGCATTTGTAATGTCCTTCATAACTAATAAATTTACTGTTTGTAAGTAATTTGCTCATCCCAAATATATTCTGACAAAACTTTTATACCATAGCACTCTACCATGTATTCCATATGTTGGGTGAGTTGGATAGGTAGGTAGATAGCACTTTTAACTGCAGGATTAAAATAGAATTCTCTACTCAAGTGGAAAGGAAAAAAAAGTGATCAGAACAATCTAAGCCTGTAAAGACAAACTGCTACAATGAATGTATGTTTGTTTTACTTGTGACCTGTTACAAATTATATTATTTTTAAAGTGATAGGATTATAAAGATTTATGGCTGAGATGTGGGCATTTATTAACCATTGCTTCTTATCTCTGTAAGTCACTTTTCTCTCTGACCCTGTTTAAAACCAAGTGAGTAGCAGTAAAACTGTTATTCATGTAGAACTAAAGCTATATTGCACTGGATTCTTTATGACCTCTAAAAGTGTTCAGTAGGGGATTCTTCCATGTAGTATGACATGGATTAGATGTAAACCTACTATTACATTGTCTGCACATATAGTAACCATTCTTTTGTAAATCTAGGTTGACATAATCCTGTTTTTAGTTCTGTTGTACAGTATCACAAAACTAACTCTCTCTAGGCTATCTGCTGCTCCCACAAAAGATGAGTACTCCCCTCTTTGGAAAGCAAAGATTATAGTATTTATGATATAGCATAATGAGCCCCGAGAGTTGTACATGACATTTTATAACCAAGAGACCAGTAAGTGCTATAGCTTGGAGGTAGGATAGTGATTACCATTTATTTTATTTCTTCACTACTTAAATCCATTGCAGGAAATTTCTCATATTCAGAGCTCTTTTTGTGATCTGAGATAGCTTATGTATTATAGTCCCTAAAGTACAGGGACTATAGTCTATAGTCTAAAGTATATAGCCCCTTTAGAAAATATATCAAGTAGCATATACTATTGAGTCTCTTCTCTATCGCACACTGTTAGGTGGATATACTGCATTCATCCATTTATACAATACAAAGTAGACTGCCTTATCTGAATGTCACTCCCCACCCATTTCAAGGACAAATGTTACTCCTTCTTGTTAGAGGGTCCTACACAAAGTGAAACCATAGTGATTCTGGTGCACTGAGCTGGGAGACGCTGAAAAAAGGCTTCCTCTTTCTTTTCTCCACTTGTAAAAAGAAAAGAGGCATACACTGTGTCAGGCTTGATACAAAACTAAATGGAGTAATTTATAGATTCACAGATTTTAAGGCCAGAAGAGAATATTATGATCCCCTTGTCTGATATAGCATAGGTCTTAGATTTTATTGAAAGATTTCAATGGGCTTTGGACTATGCTTTAGCCAGCTAAAGTACCAATGATGACCCAAATGCTATAAAAATGCTTCCCCCTCCCCGCGAGTAGAAAATCCAAGAAGATTTTCATATTGATTAATTTGGTAACTTCTCTGATGTTAATTCTGGGGCTTAACTACTCCATCCTTAGAGGTTTTTAAGCTGAGGCTTGACAAAGCCCTGGTTGGGATGATATAGCTGAGGTTAGTCCTGCTTTGAGCAGGGGGTTGGACTAGATGACCTCCTGAGGTCCCTTCCAACTCTAATATTCTATGATTCTATGAATGTCATTGAGTCTCCTAACTGTAGAAAGACTCTCCTAGTGTTGTTTGAAAGTCTTGTTTACAAAATAAGACCTTAGCACCATGGCTTATCTCTCAGTTTCCAATTGCAATGGAGAATTAATACTTTCTCTTCATTCCACTGCAGTACTAGCTACAATTTCTATCCACCCAACCCCAGACATTCAGATGATCTGCATAGTTTTGTAATTTGGTTACAAACAATGTTGCAGACATTTCACATATTTAAAACGTTCTCTGATATTTTCATCATGTGGTCAAACTTGGGCACAATTTGTTTGCACAATCCATAAACAAACAAGCCTTTATCATCTAAAATCTCCTCTGAGTTATCTTACACACACACACACACACGCACATCAACCATTCATATACCTTCATCTTCAAATACACATAATAATAGGGCTGTTGTTATCTTTTTGACATTTACAGTGGGTGTAGCAGAGGCTGCGTGGATTATGTCCTCTTTCTGTTGAAAGGCTATATGTAGGGTGGTGTTGCATACTGGGCAGTATGTATATGCCAGTATAACTATTATGGGTTTAAAAATATATGAAATAGCATTAATAACTACCTTAATTGCAGTGTAGTGTAGTTTACTTGTCTGTTTAATTTATATCATTTGTCCTTGGCTCTCTACATTA
Organism: Emydura macquarii macquarii; assembly: GCF_026122565.2. Lineage (NCBI taxonomy): Eukaryota > Metazoa > Chordata > Testudines > Chelidae > Emydura > Emydura macquarii. The sequence continues at coordinate 4,959,348 of NW_027131527.1, forward strand.
GTAGTGTGCATTTCTCATAGCTATTTGCATTGCACCTAACAATCAGTTAGACTCTCCAGCACATCTGCATGGATATTGTGGAGCTCATATTTTTACACCCTGCTGCTAGCATGATAATCTGATTGTCAGTCCTCCAGCTGTACAGGTATCATTTGCAGGTTAAAATGACTCCAAATTAATTATGTCCTTCTAGAAAGAAAGAAAATAACAGAGTCATTATAATGCCTGAATCAGCCCTGTTCTCTCCTAGAAGGATTATTAATTTTCACCACCTCCCCTTCCCAACTTCTTCTTAAAATCATTAAGAATGATACTTCTTCCAACCAACAGAAATGACAATCATACTAGGGGATGCACATTCATCTTGTTTCATGATTTTTCTATTTTGAATATTGTATTTTTAAGTGTGTGTCTGTGGGTGGGTGTGGGAAGCTCATTTGAAAAATGATTTAGTATTTTTGGCGTGTAGGGAATCTGCTAAGAAAATGATGTGGTAAATACAGTCAAATGATCTGATTGTTTAGTTAATTTTGTGTTGACTATGCTAAGGGAAGTGTTGAGAGTATTTCCAATATGGTTAGTAGGGAAGAAATTATTAACAGAATTTTTTAAAGGGCCTAAGTGACTTAGGTGCCTAAATTCCATTGAAAATCAGTGGGATTTAGGCATCTAAGTCACTCAAGCATGTTTGAAAAATTTATCCTCTGGCAAACTGAGCTATCCTTGAGATTGAAGCTGTTACCTTTGAGTAAATACAGAGGTTGCTGTATAAAACACCAGTTTGGCCTTGGTTCTTAACAGAAAGAAACCTGCACAAAATTTAGTGATTTTGGTTTACAGGGAGTTTAATCTTAACCTTTTTTGGGGTTCTGATGAGTCTGAAAATTCAAAGTGAAATTCAGGTGAAATCACATGGTTCTGGATTGAAATAATAAATACTTTTCTGGCACCTGTGAGAAAGGAGGCTTTGCATGAAAATTAGCCCAGGTATGTCAAAGGTCACTGAACTTTTCATTTTTGAGTTTCTTTCATATCAACTGTAAATGGAGCCCTCTTCATTTGGGTTAGTAGGAAAGATAGGGTGTAAATACTTTAGGTATAAAGTCTGGATTACCTACAGAAAAAAGTTACATAAGAATTTTTAATTAAGTCTTTAGGAGGTGATAGGAAGTTTCTTGTCTCTCAGATTCCTTGATGGGCACAATATAGGTAGATAGACATATTCCTGCTCACCTCACTCCTGGTTCAAGTAAGTGCTTCTGTAGCTAGTCTCTCACTTTCATGAGTACCAAATCATGCAAAACTGCAAAATAAAAACAAATAAAAACAGTAAAATCAAAGACCGAAGGAAATTGAACAGGTCTGTTTTTGATGCCTTCTGTGTTTCCATCTGCTTGTGTTGGTCCTCCCCCTGGAGCCCATGTTAGATCACCTTACGTGGCTAAATTGACAGTTGATTTGAACACTTGCAGAATTGTTGTCTCTACTGTATTTGACAGCTATATTTTTGTTCTCTAAACATCTGGGAAATCCCACTGGTATAGATGTTTTGAAAATGTGCTCAAACCTTTTCCATGTTCTGTAGATTTCAATGCTCATAGCTGTAATGTACCTCTAGCTGAGATGAGGAGTGACTGTTGCAGCTAATCTCATTACTGGGTTAGACCTTGGCAACCAATTTCTTAACTGATTAATACACAGAATTCAGTGTTAACTAGAGCAGTGTGGGAACTGGAATGTCCATTTCAGAGGACATTCCTTGATTTTGTAATTTGTTTAGTTCTGAATTGGAACAAAAACCAAAGAATTTTGTTACTTCTCACAAAATGAAATTTCCAGAAACAATTTCCTTCAGGTCAATCAACATTTGTTTGTTTGTTTGTTTTTTAGAAAAAAATAATTCATTTAGAAAAACATTTCATTGAAATTTTGATTTTTTAAACATTTTTTAAAAAAATTTTAGTGTAAAATTTAAAAAATTCAGAATGAATAGTCATTTCGATATGAAATTGAAATGTTCCATTCCAAAAATGTCAAAGAACTTTTAAACTATTTTTCCTTTGAAACATTTCATTGAAATTGATACAGAATGTTTCAGTTTTGATGAAACATTATTTTCTGACAGAAAAATCATTGTTTGAAAATTTTCAACCAGCTGTATATGTTTAACTCTCCCTTTCCCCCAGTATAGCTTTCTCTGATGGTGGACTTTCACCAATCCCCTCACCTCATTTTCCCAACTAGTAATAGGACATGTTTCATTTGTGGACTGTCACCTACTAGCTAACAATGTTTTCAAAGAGGTAATCCTGCGGAGTCAAAACTCGGAATTCTCAAATAGATATGGAACCAGACCAACCTAAGAGCCAAACACTCCTGAACTTCAAAGGTGCAGGGGACGTTCAATATCTGCATATGGATTCAAATTTTGCAAATAGCTCTCCCTTACAAAATAAATAAATAAAATAAAAGAGTGAACCAATCTAAAATCCTGTATCAAGTTATCTCTAGCCAAATGCTTGAGTATTTGGAATTCAGAATTTATGGGTTAGGCCTAATCCCAACACATATTGGCCTGAATTCTCAGGAGCAATTTGTGATTTTGCATGCCTCCATGTTTGGGAGCCCAAAATATAAGACACTTTAAAAGGGGCTTGATTTTTAAAGGTGGACACTCAAGACTTTGGAAAATTAGGCCCCTGTAAGGTGTCAGACGTGGAAAAAAAAGGCATTCCAAATCACAAGTCACTTGAAAAATTAGGTCCTTGATATTTTAAAGCTCTAGCAGATGAAAGATACAATGAGAAGTATCTGAGAGTTTATTGGGGAAAATAATTAGGTATTTTATATTGTCACTTGTCTTGTAACTTATTAAAATGCACTGCATAAGTATAAGGAGGCTGCTTTTTCATGGTAGGTATAAGCTATATTTATTAGAAGCCAGTCACATCAGAAGAAAACAATATCCTTTGTCATTCTACATGTATCTGTTTTTGGCTGCAGTTTGAGAACAATAAATAATGGTGTCAGCAGATTTCAAAGATTTCAAGTTAGTCTGAAATAGCAGCTTCTTTCTCCACAGCGCTGCAGATGTGTGTGTACCTTCAGCTATTGCAGGTACTGTGTAGCTGGTAATATTTCAGCTGACTGGAAAATGGTTTTTTTCCATGGAAAATCTGGATAAAAAAATGGGGGGAAAAATCATTGAAATTTTCCATGGAAAATTTTGAAATGTCAGCAAAAAAATTTAAAAAACCCTGAAACATCTCAGCTAAAAGCTGAAATATTTTGATTCTGAAATGCTGTAGAAATGCCTCTTGAGAGTTATCATTCAGGTGCCCTCATTCTCCTTTATAGACTGGTCTCTCTGGTCAGACAACATTTTCAATGATGCACCATGCTTTCTACTTTTGGTGAGAGGAGGCCGTATATCATGGCAGATGCATGGCCCTGATGCATGTAGTGCTGTGGTCTAGGTAGGGAGTCTGGTCCATAGAGAAGAATGGGAGCATGAGACAATCAAACTACAACTCCCATGAGGCACTTTGACAGCATTTCAGAATTGAAATATATTGGTTTTTAGCTGAAATATTTTGTATTTTGGGTGTTCAGTGTTTTTATGCGAAATCTAAAATTTTTGTTTTCTATAGAAAGCAGATACTTTCATTGAAAATTTTTGTGTAGTAAAAAATGTGATTTTGCCATCAAAAAAAGAGTTTAAAGAGAAAATTTTCAACTAGCCCTAGTAATAATACTATGACAGTTTGGGATCTAACAACTACTGGACAGACATTAAAAGAAAACTTTGAAAATGATAGAATTTCCTATCCTGCAGAATGCAGTCATGCTAATATATTTTTCTGTCAGTGAGAATGTATGAATATATTATCCCACTGATGAAATGAATCATCCTGTGAACAAATCTTTCCAGGCAAACTTGAATGATTTTGGTTTTACTATTTATTTATTTTGCTACAGTTTCAAAACTAATATTTGAAGAAAATACATTGGGCATTAAATACTTGGGACCTAAATCTCCTATTTTCACTGGCACAAATCTTATGTAACTCCATTAAAGTCAAAGGAATTACATCAATCTAAAACTGGTGTAAGGTCAAGAGGCCCTTGAAATGTTAGTAAGATGTCTGATACAGTATCTCATCAAAGAGTCTCTTAAAATAAATTCAGATTGGCTTGAATACAAACACTGTCATATGGACTGAAAAACTGTCTGGAGGACCAATATCAGAGAGTATCACTGAAGGCGCTGAATTAGCCTGGGAGAAGGTGTCTGGTGTTAACACTGATTCTTGTACAACACTAATTTTATTTAGCATTCTTACCAATGAACTGGAAGAAGAGACTAAACAGAAGATTAAAGAAACTCATAGATATTTGTATTGAACAGCTACGTCTGGACATCTGATTTATAATTTTGTACTAAACTTCTGAACCATTTCACTTCATCTTTTGATCAGAGGCCTGAACCAAAGCCCATTGAAGGCAATGGAAAGACTCCCATTGAATTTAATGGGCTTTGGGATCAAGTCCGAAGGGAGTACTTACGTGTCCAGACTTGTATTCTAAACACTAAGAAAGAAGAGTCAAGAAGAATAGAGGTATGTATAGAATGTTATTTGATGACAATTAAAATGAATTGCCTTTCCAGACAGTAAAAGAGGCAATCAGAAAGGAAATTTACTACGAAGTGGAATTTAGAGTGAGGTAATACCATAGAAAATATTTATTTGTGTTCGTTCAACATATATGCTATATTTTATTTACTTTTACCATTTTCTGTGTTTCCCTCCTGTCTATAATTTTTATGAATCTCTGAACTCAGCAGCCTCAGGGCTGCATTGAAAATCATTATAATTAGCTTAATTTTAATCTTAATTTACTCAAATTGAGGTAAGAAGTCCTGGAAAAGATTTTTCTAAGTGTCAATTAACTGTGAGACATAGATAGTCGACGATTTATGCAACACAGGACAAATCACTGCCTCCAGTGAATGCAAAACTATAAAATCAATGTTGGCTCGCATTGTTCTATAAAACAATTAATACAAACAATTTGACTTAAAATGTCTCCTATCTCATAAGCCATTGGATCATTAGCCTTAAAAATGTCAACACATCACTGTCAATTTAACCTGAATTACAAGCCAAGGTAACACCATGGAGTACATTTTAGATATTGATATTTTTGGACTGTTAATAGACAACTGAAAGGACTTAGGAAGAATTCAATAGATATAAGGAAAGACAAAGTGGGACACATACATATATTAGCCTATTATAGATCACGGTAGGCATGTCAGTTCTCTCATCTCTGCATCTGAAGGTACAAATAAGGTATATATGTCCCCTACTTGAACATCAATTCAAATAAATAATTCATCAAAGCCTGTTATACAGAAATATAAACTTTCAATAAATAACTTTCAATGTGTGTCCTGTTGTCCAAGGAGATAGCAAGTAAAGCTATGCAACACTGAGACTCTTGCAGTATTGTCAATCCCAGATGTTCAAAAATCATGAGTCAGGTTCACCAAAAATCATGAGATTGGCTTTAAAATCATGAGAATATATATAAATAATAGATCTGGTGCTCTTTTTATTTGCCTTCTGCTTTTTGAGTTGTTAGGGTGCAGTGGGGTCACATTCTGAAGCTTTTTCTACAGCCACAAGGGATAGAAACTTACTTTTTCTTTAAGAATGAAGGCTGAAATCATCACATATCCATTTGACTCCAGGAGCTTGGGCTCTAAGGAAAACAAAAGTTATCATGAGACTCATGACAAAATCATGACTCTTGTATAACTAAGAGAAACTTTCTTTTAAGTCACTAATTCTGTTCACGGCATGGAAAATGTTACATGCCAGTATTCACCCCTAATCAGGAAAATACCCACATTGTACCTTGATCTTTGTTTTGGTAGGATAGGCTGTATTATTAGGGTTAGGTATTATGATTTACTTTATTTGTATTGTAACATCTCCCAAACACATCAATGAACACTAGGCACTGTATAAATAAATAGAAGCTACAATTCATACACGGAAGAGTTTACCAGCTAAGGCCCTGATCCTGTATACTCTTCATTTATGTTTTAACTTTGTACACTGTGAATAGTCCCATCAAGACTATGCGCAATGTGTAACTTAAAGTATGTGTGTTAGTTGCAAAATCAGGATCTAATATAAGATCAAACACAAATGAGAGACAAAAAATAGGAGGAAAGATGATAACAGTAACAAGATCAAACAGGTTCATTGGAAAGCTATTGGACAGTTTAGTAATTCCAAACCAAGTCCATTATGCTTAACTGCCACTCTACCTAGTCATCAGTGGTTGGCTGATTTCTTTTGGTAATCACAGCAGAGGTGGGATTTGAAGGAGGAGAGTATATTCATGAATAAGGATCAGCATGAGAAAGCTTGGTGGCTTTTGTGGGAGAAGTCAAATGATCACAGAAATTTAGATAATTGATATACCAATGTGAATGAAATGTGAAATTTAAGATTGGCCTAATTTTTGGCCTCTTAGCCTTGATGGTACCCCTTTTACAGCTATGCTCTATAATTCCTTAGAAAGAAAAATTCATCTACAAAAATACAGAAAATGTTAAAAAGAAAGCATGATATATAATCCAGCACAGTGCATGTGATACTAAAAGCACTATGTCAGATATAGATGATTAGAGAGAAAAGAAGCAATAACAAAAACAAAGAAAAAAACCCTAGTTACTTCCAAGGCTTGCAAAAAATTACGTTAAAAGCAAGATCTGTAGGTATGTATATATATCAAGTAATGGTACTTAAGTGCTGCAAATGTGCCTGCTTTTTCAGCTAATCAGCAAAGAATCACAGATAGCACAGGATGCTTGATAGGAGCGATTAGAAAGTGTTTTGGCTGTTAACTTTGCCTAAAGCAATTACATTAATGTTGGTTTTCTAAGTGTTTCACATGGTGTCAGTAAGTCTGCTTATTGCCTTATAGTTGATAATGGGTACCCTGAAGTCTCTGTCTTTCTAACCACTTCTTCATTCTTTTATTTCCCCTGGAGAAAAATGCTATAAAGAAGATCTGCCACCGAAAGCATGGGAAGCATTCTAAATGCCTTTTTCAACATTATGACAGACGTGTTTCCATGACCGTGGATAAGCACAAAACCCTGCCATTTCCTGTATATATTTTTTTAACCACTGTCTTTGACAAGAAGTAAGAAAGGCCACAAGTAGTAAGCAAAAAGAAAGAACCCCCCGCCCCCCCATCAAAAAAAACCAACAAAAAAACCTGTAGCAGATTGCATTTACTGACAAAAACGGTATGATGTAGGAAGGAGAAAAGCTATTGTTAGGGAAGTATCACATATGGCTAAATTACCATATGAATTCAATTGGCAGTCTTCATCTAGTTTACAGTGGACAATGAACTGAATGAGTTGATAGAATAGGCACAGGGGCCAAAGATCAAATAAGCATAGAGAGAGAGAACTATCCTACCACATCTAGAGGTACTCCGTCCAGGCCAGGACTGAGGGTTGAGTCACATTAACAGGACATTGTGGTGGAAGTATGTATTGGTGTTGACATTGTTATACCTGTTCTTTGGTTAAACATCTGCACTTCAGTCTCCAACATCTGCATTAAATTAGTATGTTCATTTTTAAACAAATGGAAGAGGAGAAACAGTATGCTTTGATTTTTCTTTCTGTATCATATCTAGCTACTCACCTTTTGCTCATTCCAATTCATCATTGAAAATATAAATGTCGTTCCTGCTTTACCTATAGAAGTCCCAAAATACATTTCATTCCAAGACTTAAAGTCACATAGGAATCAGACATAAGTTTATTTTTCTGTTGGTCTATGTGTAATAGAAAAATGTCTGTGCAGTGGTAAGTCAGCTTGCTTGTTATGCTCTTTTGCAGATCTATGACCAGATCAGATTCCACCTCATTTTATTTTGGTTTGCGGGGTACATCGACAATCAAAAGTTACCCTGGTCATGGGACACATGAACATCACAGGCAGATAAGGGGGCATGCCATAATTTTATTAGAGTAACACAAAGCATTAATACTACAAAGCCATGCAATATTTTTTGTTATACCTTGACACATAGAAGACAACTTAAGATACCTATAGGCTTTCCAGTGAATTTTCTGAGAAATTATATGAGGTACTATAGCATAACTGCAAGCAGCTATACAAAAGATTTCTCTATAAGCTTTCTTAATACCTTATTACTTGTATAAAATATCACTCTGGATTTCCCAGTGCTTCCTTATAATCCTTTCCTTAGGGCTTCTGGAAGATTTGTATGCATACAACACCTACAGAAAGTTTCAGATTCAGTTGTATATACACAAATATTCTACACTGCATAGAGAAATTATTTAAAAGACACCTATTGCAACTGCAAATTTGAGTTAGATTTTAATTTTTACTTTTAAATTTGCCTAAGCATTACAAAAAGTATACAAAAGAATTATAAAAAATGTTAGTCATACACACATACCAAAGTAATAAAAGTCATTACTATAATCAAAATTCAATTATCATACTCCATAGCAGAAATAATTTTTTTTCTGAAACACCTCAAGAGAAAAAAATCTTGAATGAAAGCAGAATTTACAAGATGACTGATAGCGCTCCCATCTTTCTCTGCAGTAATAAAATGATTCATTTGAGTTAACTTTAGACCATGGCATAAAATGGTTTCCACCTCTCTGTGAAAATTTTCAAGATTTTTAAAAATTTCATGTCCTAAATCAGAAGAAAATATTTCACAAAATGAAAATTGGGCGGGGGGGGGGGGGGGGAAGGGAAGAGGTGGGACTGAGTTCGAGTCAATTGAAACATTTTCTTTAGATAATTTCAAAACGCTTACTTTCAATTTTGACACTCTTTAACCAATGTTAGCTTAAATTTCAAAATAAAAAGTCATTTTGAACCAGATGAATGGAAATTTTGTTTCCAAAATGTTAAAGTGAAATGGTTTTATAGCTTTGAAAATTTTCAAAAATTTTCCAAGTCAAGAAACGTGGCAAAACTGACTCTTTCCAGCAAAAGACTTGAACGAATCATTGAAAAATTCCCAACCAACTCTGTAAAGTATCCTATCACTGTAAAGGATTTTTCCTTTCCATTGACGTGCAATATACCTCAACCATTACTATGAAATATCTGCAAATACTTTTTTCTCTTGAAGTCAGACATTTCTGCTACATTTCTAAAGTATGTGTCCTAAGCGTCAAGTCATCTATACTGCAGACTAACATAATTTTCATAGCCAGGGACAAGATATCCTGTAATTTGACAGGCAGAGAATAACACTTTTTTCTTCTGTAATCAAAAATCAAAACAGCGACACATGCATGGTCAGGGTTTCCATTAAAGGCAATAAAAGCCTTGCTTATGCTTTGGAAAGCAGAATTTAGCCAGTAATCTCTTAAGAGTTGAAGAAATTTGTTAATAATTATGTATATTTACCTCATTCTTGTATTTATGGAAACAAATATCTTTCTTCCTACACTTGGGCTACTTCTACTCTGTGCGATGGAGTGTGAGTCTCCTACTTGTGTACACATATGTGCACTCTCATCGAGGCTAGCCTGAGCATAAATAGCAGTGTAGCCACAGAAGCACTGGCAGTGGCACAGGCGGCATGGCTGAGCTCTGCCAAGTACAAGCCCGTCAGAAACTGGTAGGTATGCCATTACCTGTGCTACCACCGCTACACTGCTATTTATACTCATGCTAGCTTGATGACAGCTAGTACGTGTATGTATACACAAGTAGGGGAATCACACCCCTACCTCGACATATAATCATACCCATAGCCAATCCATAGCCAAAACTGGGACTTCCAGCATGATCTCCCTTTTATTGAGGACTAACTATTGTAGAGACATTTTCAGTAAACAGTTTATAGTTATTTGTATTTAGAAGCAAATACTGTTCAAGGTGAGATCAGGGTGCTAGGAGCTGTACAAAGACAAAGTAAGAGACAATCCCTGTCACAAAGCATGCAATCTAAATAGACAAGGAGACAGATTTCCCATTTTACAGATGGGAAACCGAAACAGAGAGATTAAATTCCTTGCCCATGGTCACTCAGGAAGGTTTCCTAAGTCCCAGTTCATTGATTCAAGTACTTAACCATCCTCTCTTTCTCTCTAAATAGAGAGGGAAGGGTGTGTGTGTGGGGAGTGAAATAGCTGAAACCGAAAATAGTTGGTTCATGCTAAAGTAAAAGGATTACATACATTTTAAGATGGAAATCTATACCCTAAAATAAATCTCCTTACTTTCAGCGATTTTACAATTATTCAAGTTCCAAGTTAAAGGTGTTCTATTCCTCCAGTGGACTTTTGCTATTAATTACTAAGAGATTTATATGCCAGAAACCCATACCAGAAACTAAATCCCGGGCCTAGCTGAAATGGATTACATTTCTAGATTTAGTACAGAGTCTTTTAAATTGTTCACTGTATATACTTTATCTGAAGTTATCTGTAAGAATAAGAACTTGTTATGTTGAAAATTCTGTTTTTAGACGCTGCTAAAACTTTACTAAACTATCACTTAACCTTTATACCCATTTTCTAATTTGTGCATGATGAGAGAGAGAATCATTAATATTTGTGAGTCTGATCTTAGAAGAAACGTTGGTATTTCTTCAGGTGAACACAACTTTTCTCTGCCACCAGGGGGCTACAATGTAAATCTCTGAGAAGGTTTGTGGAACTCACAACACCAGGTAGGGAAGCTTCAGAAAGCATTGTGAATTCAGTTGAGACACTGAGCTTTATGGCGCATCATGGAGGCACACCCATTGTACCACAACGTAGTATGTTGCAGTCTGCGCTCCCCTGCACAATGACCTAGTTCCACTGGCTGGTGATACAGGAGGGCATTGCCCAATAGGTGCCTTGTCCCTTTTGGGGTGACTTGTCTGTTCTCAGGAGAATGCAAGGACTTTGGGTGTGGCTGCCTGCTCACTGCACACTTCAGTATGTGCTCAACACTTATGCTAAACAATCTCTTCCACCTTGTGTTTTGTTGTAACACTGGAAGTACATTTCTCAGACCTGAAAAAGAGCTCGACGTCTCTCAAAAGCTTGTCTTTCTCACCAACAGAAGTTGGTTCAATAAAAGTTATTACCTCATCTACCTTGTCTCACTGCACACTTCCACAGGGATGCCAATGCCAGGGACAAACTGATCCTTGGTGAATTTCACCATGGATAATATCAGGACTTTTTGTGAATTGCTCGTGGGGGAAACATACTGATTTGCTTGCGGATATTTTTACTATTTTTATGGTGAAAACTGTATTTGCATGAAAGTAGCAAGTTTCTCCTTTATGGAATCGTCCTTTCATTGTCATGAAAATCAGCCTGAGAATCAAGGTGAACTTAAAAAATATTTCCTATCTTTGTGATGTATTTTGTCAGTTCCTCTGGCAGTGAGGAACTTTTCACACAGTTCTACTTACTGTTCCTCTTTCAGCACATTTTTTCCTACAGAAGCCCATGGTTGTAAGATTCCTACAGGAGTTCTCCATGAAAACCTTCCAAAGCCTATGAGGTTTACTGTGAATCAACCATGCTAGGGTACTAGTCTATCACAAAGAAAACCCTACCTAGAGGCCTGAGGTTTCCATCTTTATTTTGAATAGAATTTTACCCCTCAGGTAATTCCACTGGACTGCATTCTGCTATCATTAGTACCTTCAGCTGCAGTGGGGCTACTTTTGACTAGATTTTGTACAGGTAACAATATAGTGCAGTGTTTTCAATGCAACTATTTAGGATGAGATTTTGACACCGACTTTAAGTAGCACCTTATTCCTCTACTAATCCCATTGAAATCAATGGGAATACTTGTGGTGTACGGTCCTACTCACCATGACTAATGGTGCCAAAGTCTGTTCCTGGAGGAGGATGGGTGTCAGAATTTGGCACAAAGATTGCCTCCGTTTTTAATCTAAGTTTATGATGTTTTCAGTCCTTTATAAAGAAAGGTCATCCTTGATACAAAGGGAAAAATTCTGTCCTGATTACAGGGATATAAAGCTGTAAAACTTGGTCCTAAAAGCTGTTCACTCATGTTTAGCAATGGCTAGATTGTGCCACATGGGCACAGTTAATCTCACCCCAAGATCATCTCGGGGCAGAAACTGTGATCCAGTAAGCCACAATTCCCTCCCTACTCCTCCTTACTCTAAGGGGGTAATGATTTGCTGCTGCTCTGTAGTAGAAGCTAATTATGGCCCCATACAGCTTCAACTCTGATGGCTAGGACATTGTGGGGATGGAGAAGATGTGGACTCAAGATGCCACACACCCGTCCCCATTCCAGCAGGCACACCTTACTTACTGCATGCCCTAACACAAGATTGCTTGCACAGAGCGGTATTTTCACCTCAGTGCAAAGGCTGAGGGCCAATCTAGCCATGGATAAAAGGCAATTTTTAAAGCTTGGGTGAGTTTAGATCTCTTGTTTAGTCAAAGGCTATGTGCACTCTTCGCTTTTCCTTCGGGTTCTAGGAAGGAAAAATTGAGGCCTGACATCTTTTAAAAATAAACACCGGGGTGAAAGTGCTATTTGTGAGGGGAATGGCACAGCTGGCTTCATTCAAATGCAGATGATGATACATGTACTACCTGCAAAATGATACTATTTTGCATGCAGCACGCTGCAGAGGCATGCAGTTATTATCAAAAGGATAATTTCTTGGAAAAGGTGGTAATTCATTACAGAAGGTCACCCCAGGGTAACTGATATCAAACTGGTAAGGCAAGATGAATGGAACTGCAATCTTGTTCATGATTATGTTGCTCATATGGAGGAGTGGATTTTATTAAGACAAGGGGCAAATGAAAGCAGAGTGTTATTTCTCCATCTCTGAAGGGAGTCTAATGTTGGTAAGAACTACCAGAACAGAATACCTTGGGTGACTGAAGTATTATCAAGGAAGAAGCAATACAGGTTTCACCCACACTGTCCCACTAATGTACATCTACCATGAATTCATTCTCCCAAATCACTTAATTCTCTGTGTTGAGATAGTGCCAGTTGTGATGGCAGTTTTTGTGATGTGGATACCTATAAGAACTGGACTGAGATAATCAACTCATTTAGCAGAGGTCATTACATGACCATCAGATGGTAATTGTTTTTAGTCACTACCAATTAGGATTGGAACTTGAGCCAGGGAGCTAGAGATGAATGACTCCACAACTTATTGCCACTAAAGTCATCCAATTCAAAGCAAGGGTCATATTTGCTGCTTCTGCCGCTCTCACCTCCGTTTAACAAGTTCTCAAGCAAGCTGTGTGGTGTCAATTGTTCACCGGTGGGAGCTCTGATCAGTTCTGCTGCCATTGCTTTTGAAGTTCCAGTTTAAAATCCTCTCCTGCTTTGAGAAATAGTCCAAATATTATCCTTTTGACACAGACCGCATAACTACAATGTGCCTTTAAGTAAAGGGGGGGACACAGAAAAAAATCACACTGATGTCTGAAAACGTTACACCTTCCCTCGTTACAAGTTAAAAACTAACTGACAGAGAGAGTAGAGAAAAAACACTTGTCTTTATTTCTTCAGTTTCTTTATGCATTTGGCCACATGTTGGGCCTGATTTTTAAAGGAAACTCAGTGCTTAAAGATGCAATTAGGCTCCTAGCCACTTTTGAAAAATCTCACGAGGTACATCTCTGCCTCTTTAGATGTCTAAATACCCATGGTCTGTAATTCAACAAAGCATTTAAGCAGGTGATTGAGTTTAGGCATGTACTCAAATCCCATTGGCATCAATAGGATGTAAGTATATTCTTAAGTGCGCTGCACAATGGACTTTGTGTATAGCTGTGGTCATAGTTCCTTTTCTGTAGGCAATTAGTCAGGGTCTCTGGCTGTTTTCATGGTGTTTCTTACAACAGTGGGAGCTTTGTAAATAAATAAATAGAAAATGCAATGGTAAAACTATATAAAAAATTAGCACTCAGTGATATGTGTAGCATCAGGAACTACTTTTAACACTTTTTTTTTCCAATTAACTACGTTTCAAATTGACTGTGTCCTTTTAAGTTTTGTGAACGCTGTCCAGAGGCTATGAAATCTGTAGCCTTCCCTGAGATGGGAAGATGTGGACATGGATGTAAAAGAGGATGGCTGAAAAAGCTGAAGGCTTTAATCTAGGCAATGATGAGAACTGGCAACAGCCTTCTGCAGTCACTTCATATATTCTTGCTGTTTAGCATGGTATGAAGTTCACCATTGGCATATTTGCTCACATTGTGTTTCCTCTTACAAGTAAAACAGATCAAAAAAAGGCCTTGATGCAACAAATGTATGCATCTGACCATTGCTTCCACTTTTCTTGACAGGTCTCCCCTAAGATATTGTGGATTGTGTGTCACTTTCTTAGTAAAGGGTGAGATGTGACTATTCTGCAATATTAGTCACAGGCTATGTTATCCCTTGCCCTACGTGAGGAACATAAAGGAGCCCCCTTCCTCCTCTCCATGAGTTATGTGTCTGGCAGGGCTCACAGTGGGGGTGAGGGAAGAGTAGCCTTTGCGGGTCCACTCTTCCTTTCACAGAAATGAGCTAGGAATAGGCAGGCAGGGGCAGGAAACAGAGTCCAGGCTCCAGCCAAGCCCACCCCAACCCAGCAGCCAGCAGAGGTGAGCCAGTGCTGAGTGGTCAGTAATCTGCTGTTGGTCTATTCCTGTTGTTTATATCAGTAGCAGAGTACTTTCTCCCTCCAGTAAATGGGGAGCCCAAGGAGACTTGTAACTGAGCGTCACAGTTCCCCTCCCCTTGGGCTGTTTCTGGGATAGTGCCCATCACTCAGGGCAGATTGTAATTTCACAATATGGCCCCCTATGACTTGCACAAAAACTACAAGAATACTGACTAGTTCAGTTGCAGCATACCACACCATGAAGCCAAATATCTGGAGTACTGATAAAGGAGTGATTAACTCCCCATTCCTGCTTCGTGGATCCGTCCCAATTTAGAGGATCTTTTGGTTAAGCAGAAATTATTCCTTTTCTTAACCTCCGCATTGAGCTCTAGGCCAAAGAGCAACAAAATGCATTGCAGGTCACAGAAGGTGCATTGGGTCCCAGTAGCGTACTTTCTTTTTAGCAAAGCTGTCAGGGGTGGCTACTAAATGTGCATTACTTTGGCAACCGAGGAAGGACACTAATTTAGCATCTGAATGCACTCAGAATCACCCACCCAGTGGCCCCCATTCCCCTTAAGAAACTCAAATGATGCCCCACCTGCCAAGGCATTTGAAAGAGATTATTGCAGATAGTGTGTACCTGTGTACTTGTGGGGGTTTTTTTTATGGGATTATCTGCAGTCTTTATTACAACAATTACTAAGGCTCATTTGACTGTAAAAGACATTTCTCTCTCTCGTTATGAATCAGTCAGTCATTAACCTTAACAATATCAATGTGTTCTCACTGTGCATTTCAAGTAGATTAATAAACAATGGAAGAGTTAAGAGCCCATTCCACACACAGTGATGGATTCCCGCATTATTGGTTCTATATAAATACAGTGACGCTTCATTGTGTTGTGAGAGATTTATGAAGGAACGACAATATGGCTGAGAGGGAGAGAAAGACACACACGCACACAATGACAGTGAAACAAAGATAGACAGACAAATAAGGGAGACACACACACGTGCACTCCATCAGCATACAACTGACAATATATAGACATTCTTCTAGATAAAAATAACTTTTAATTTATTAGGTTTATGTTGCTGTGAATCTCACATAGTTTAATAATTATGAGAAAAACTAAACAGTGGCATGAAGAAAAGAAAAAGAACACTGGAGAGTAAATCTACTTTCTTTTTGAGAAGGGACCAACCTTCAGGCCATATAACTATATCTCACCCAAAGAATAGCACCAGGTACTATCATGTTCAGACTTACAAATTTCAAAGATTTAATTTTTTAATTTAAAAAAGAAGGAGAAAGCCGATTCACTCAGGCAATAATGCGATGACCTGCCAGGCATGGGGATAGTTTTTGAAATGGCTTTGGGGATTTCTTATTAGGAATATTAGCTGGAGTGTTGTAAGAAAGACACAAGAAGTAATTCTTCCACTGTACTCAGCACTGATAAGGCCTCAACTGGAGTATTAAATCTAATTCTGGGCACCAGACTTTGGGACAGATGTATGCAAACTGGAGAAAAATCCAGGGGAGAGCAAAAAAAGGATTAAAGGTCTAGAAAATGTGACCTATGAGGAAAGATTGGGTTAATTTAATCTGGAGAAGAGAAGAAAGACTAAGGGGGACATAACAGTCTTCAAGTATATAACCGGTTGTTATAAAGAGGAGGGTGATAAATTGTTCTCCTTAATCACCAAGGACAAGACAAGAAGTATTGAGTTTAAATTGCAGCAAGGGAGATTTAGATTATACATTAGGAAAAACTTCCTAACTGTAAGAGTATTTAAGCACTACAACAAATTACCTAGGGAAGTTGTGGAAACTCCATCACTGGAGATCTTTAAGAACAGTTTAGACAAACATCTGTCAGAGATAAGCTAGATAATACTTAGGCCTGCTTCATTGCAGGGAACTGGACTAGATGACCTATCAAGGTCCTTCCAGACCTACATTTCTATGACTCTTTTCACCATCCCCAGCAAATGCAGGCCAATAACCACATGCTTCATGCTGTAAGGGTGGTGATGTGCAATCCCCAAGAAAGAGTGGGCCATGACACTTTGCCAGCTGATTCTCCTAGCAACACTGTCATCTGTTCAGGTGGTGAGGTTCCATAATGTCAGCCAGAAATTAGGACAGGCTGAGAGAATCCACTTTCATTATCTGATATCTCCTGGATGAACAAGGAAACAGATGTGACTATCTCTGTAGGTGATTTTTAACTCATCAGTTCTGCATGCTGTAACATTCCATTTTAGCAGCTAAACGTATCTGCTTTAGCAATGAAGAAACGGCACTAACAGTTCTGATAGCTAAAGAAGGCAGCCAGAAAAACCCATTTCAAGAAGCACATCTGTATTATCAACCTGTAAATATCATGTAGTGTGATGTAATGCCCACCATACAATATATAGCCTATATGTGCATGGATCTGCATGTTGCTTGCATAACCCTACACATGTTCTAGCAGATGTATCATTTCCTGTGAGCAATGGGGAACAGAAAACTGCCCAGATGGTGCAGCTGGAAAATCTGCCCAGTTTAATGCCCAGACACTGGTTATCCTGGAATTTGACAAATCACCAGAGCACTCACATGCTGTAGTTTTCTAATTTCTGACATATGCAGAAGTTCAGACATGACACAATTAATTTAAGAGTATTATTGAGAGCTGGGCCTTTATATCACCCAAGGGCCTGAGTTATGATTCAACAACAAAATAAGATCTCCCACTCTGCTCCTTCATTTAGTTTCAGAATCAAATTCATTTTTGGTATAACCCTACTGAAATCAATGGATTAAACATGGGAAAAACTTGGTACACCATACGGCCCCTTAGCCTGCTCTATACAGGCTCAATCCTGCAAGGAATGGAGCACGACTGTGGCTTGTTGAATGCACTGCCATCAATAGGAGTTGAAGGCCCTCAATAGCCACAGACAAGCTCACCACCTGACAGGAGTATGGCCTATAAGAGAGTTCAGAAGATGTCTGTCTTTCAGAGCCTGAGCCAAAAACTGTTGAAGTCCATGGATGTCTCTACACTGATTTTAAAGGATGTTGTTTCAGGTCCCAAGTGAGGACTCATGCGATGCCTTTCTGCTCTCTTCTCATTTATATGGATTACCAGTTTTCCTTGCAAAACTTGCAGATGCAACTAAGAAAATCCATTTTAAGGCACTTGGAAGAGAGGAAGGTGATCAGGAACAGTCAACACGGATTCACCAAGGGAAAGTCATGCCTGACCAACCTGATTGCTTTCTATGATGAGGTGACTGGCTCTGTGGATGTAGGGAAGGCGGTGGATGTGATATACCTTGACTTTAGCAAAGCTTTTGATACGGTTTCTCACAGTATTCTTATCAGCAAGTTAAAGAAGTATGGGTTGGATGAAAGGACTATAAAATGGATAGTGAACTGGCTAGAGCATAGGGCTCAACGAGTAGTGATCAATGGCTCCATGTCTAGCTGGCAACCGGTCACAAGCGGAGTTCCCCAGGGGTCGGTCCTGGGGCCGGTTTTGTTCAACATCTTTATTAATGATCTGGAGGATGGGGTAGATTGCACCCTCAGCAAGTTTGCGGACGACACTAAGCTGGGGGAGTGGTAGATACCCTGCAAGGTAGGGATAGGATACAGAGTGACCTAAACAAACTGGAGGATTGGGCCAAAAGAAATCTAATGAGGTTCAACAAAGATAAGTGCAGAGTCCTCCACTTAGGAAGGAAGAATCCCATGCACAGCTATAGACTGGGGACCGACGAACTGGGCAGCAGCTCTGCAGAAAGGGACCTGGGGGTAACGGTGGATAAAAAGCTGGATATGAGTCAGCAGTGTGCCCTGGTTGTCAAGAAGGCCAATGGCATATTGGGCTGCATTAGGAGGGGCATTGCTAGCAGGTCACGGGAAGTGATTATTCCCCTCTATTCGGCATTGGTGAGGCCGCATTTAGAATATTGTGTCCAGTTTTGGGCCCCCCAATACAAAAAGGATGTGGACAAGTTGGAGAGAGTCCAGCGGAGGGCAACAAAAATGATTAGGGGGCTGGAGCACAGGACTTATGAGGAGAGGCTGAGGGAACTGGGCTTGTTTAGTCTGCAAAAGAGAAGAGTGAGGGGGGATTTGATAGCAGCCTTTAACTACCTGAAAGGGGGTTCTAGGGAGGATGGGGCTAGGCTGTTCTCGGTGGTGGCAGATGACAGAACAAGGAGCAACGGTCTCAAGTTGCAGGGAGGGAGGTCTAGGTTGGACATTAGGAAAAAGTTTTTTACTAGGAGGGTGGTGAAGCACTGGAATGGGTTACCTAGGGAGGTGGTGGAATCTCCATCCTTAGAGGTTTTTAAGCTGCGGCTTGACAAAGCCCTGGTTGGGATGATATAGCAGAGGTTAGTCCTGCTTTGAGCAGGGGGTTGGACTAGATGACCTCCTGAGGTCCCTTCCAACTCTAATATTCTATGATTCTATGAAAGGCTGCTGAATATTTGGCTTTCATTCTGCACAGATGTTATATTACTGCTTTGGGGTTTTAAACAGTTTTTACAGTACTATTTTAAATTATTTATATTCAATTTTAAATGTTTCAGATAGGCTCTTTTGCCCTAAATGTGTTATATAATCTGTTTTCCTAAACATTTCCCTGGTTTTTGGATCATGTGACTCTCTCAAGCCAGCTGGATTGGTATTGACTTGTGCTCTCTCTCTCGCTCTCTATTGTATAAGTATTTATAGAGTTTGTATCTATTAGAGCTGAGTAATTAAAACAAATAATTTAGTTGATGAATTTAGCTTCTTTTCCTTTTCATGGCATTGTCATTAGAAATCACTATTTCCTTTAATTTTTTTTTAATTATTATAATATAATTTTTACTGTGTGGATTGATTGCAACAGTCCTCTGTACATATCTATTTTTTGTTTTGGTTTAGCTAATCAAGCTGTATTGATTAAGTGTTAGTGCAGAGAAATACTTATATTATGAATCTGACCAACTGAAGAAGTGCACAAGTACTTCTGGTGTGAACATTTACACATGCAAATTTAAATTTTTTTTTTACCAACAGCTTTCCCGGAAGCGTTGTGTGCAAAGCTCAATTTCTGAAAGGCAACATTTTCAGTTGCATTCACTAATTTGGGGTTTTTCCCTTCCTGTGTGACCTTGAGACCCCTCTTGCCTGATTTTTCAAAGATGTGGAGGGCCTGCAGCTCTCATGGAAGTCACTGATATCGTTATGCTTCTCAGTTGCTGGATCCCCGGCTTGTGACACCTTCAGCTCAAATCATCATTGCATGATTCCAATTTTATGCCAATAAAACTGCACTTAAGTCAGGAAATTAGGTTAAGGAGATGAAGTCAGTGAGCATGCTTCCACTAAACTCTGCTACAGAGTGTCACTGGATATTTTCATAAACATTTCCATTTCATGGATGGTGTTTTATACTTTAATCAACTTGAACTAGAGCTGTCTTTTTGCCTTCCATTCCTGATGCCAAACTTATTTTTTTCAACTTGGTAAGTAGCTGAGCTCACAAACTAACTAAACTATAGTAGTTCTAAACAAGCCTCCTCAAACCAGAGATGGACGAGAATAGTAACTTCCTGAGCTAACTGGAATGAATTTGAGAAGAAGGATGATCTTGTGGTTAAGGCAGTGAACTGGCACTGACAAAATTCGGTTTTAGTGTTTGGCTCTGTCACATATTTCTTGCCTGACTCTGGGCAAGTCACACAGAGCAGGGCTCTCCCATCTACTAAGGCTGCTTTTCACAAAGACAGTAGCACAAAGTGACATTAAAAATCACCAGAGATACCAAAGGAGATTTGTTGTGTTCAGTGGAATGGTCCACTGGTGTATATCTGGTGAAGGTGGCTTTGCCATCTCGTACACCAACTGCCCTCCCATATCAAGCATAAGAAGGCTTGTCCAAGCTTTCCAGAGGTGTGGTATGGGGCAAAGAGGGTGATGATGTAGTTTAGTGGACTTCCACTATACTCAATCCTTGCTTTGAGCATGGTACCTTAGGACATGGTGGCTCTGAATCAGGGAGCCAAAATGTTTCACTGTAGCTATTTCTCTCCACTGAGTCCAAGTACACTCCATTGTCTCTCTATGCCTCAGTTCCCAGTCTGTGAAAATGGCATTAATACTTCCTTTCTTCCGCCCCACACTTTCTCTATCTTGTCTGTTTTCATAAGCCTTTTGTGGCAGGAACTGTCTCTTCCTATGTATAGTTACAGCATGTAACACAACAGAAATGTGATCTCAATGAGCACTTCTAGCATCCCTGTTATGCAAATTAAAATTATACTAAAGTATCTCAATAGGTTTTGGTGGAAGAAAAAAGTTAAATACCTCATAGAAATCTTTGAAAAGAAGGAAAGTTAAGCCTAATGTCCTGAATAATGGCTACAATATTTAAAAACAACAAGGGGCAAAGTAAAGGCACTACAGTGCATGACAAATAACTTAACAGTATCCTTTTAAGGACTACTAATGCATTTTCAAAAGAGAACAAGGGAATTAGGTGCCCAATCCTCATTAATATTCAATGGGAATTGAGCACATTACGCACCAAGATCTCAGCCTGCATATATGTCTCTGTGCCACATAAAAACATATCAAACATTATTTGTGCAGTCTCAGAAAACTTCTTAGTGCAAACTTTTGGCAAAAGACAGGAGCAATAGATTATGAGGATGAAATTGTGAACAAAAAAAAAAAAAGAGAGGCACCATCACAGCTACAGAATTTAGTACCATTTGTCCTGGATGTTGATAACCTTTGCTGGAGACGCTGGGAATGAACAACAGAATAGCAGAAGCCGTGTTTCTTATTAATTCCCCATAAGGACTTAGTGACTGTCCTTGGAGATTTGAAAACTACCCTCGTCTGAAGAGGGACTTTGTCACTGAATTGTTTATCAGATGATCAGCTCCTTTGTAATGATGCACAGAAAGGGCCCTAGTATCAGCAGACCGAATGAGCTTTTCCTCAAAACCTAACCAAACAGCAGAAGTGTGAGGAAATAAATCCAAGGGGGAGATAGCAATGGCTAAAGACAACTCTCTGTGAGATCATTCAGAGCACCGATGAGGAGAAGCCTTTCCTGACATTCTTGGGGGAAAAAAGTAAGGGAAGGGGAAAACAGTGAAAGAAAATGAAATTACTATAGGAAAAGAATAAAAGTGTGAAGTGTTGATCTTATGTATTTTCTACACATGGTAAAGATCCTTAAAGCCTGTCAGCATTTTAATTAAATATGACAGCTTGACAAAAGGAGCAGCTAGGTGTGAAATGCATATATCGCTGGAGGGAAGCTTTCCGCACTACAATGACCTGAAATCAGGAAGTCGCCAACTGCGACCTTCGCTGTGCTTTGCAGAGCAGCTGGAGCTGCAGGCAGGGTTGTCAACTGTGCATTCCCTGAAACTGACACACCAGATTTATTATTGCATGATTCAGAAAGGCAAGGAGAGAACACAACCAATACCATTCGCTCTATGTATTACCTTGCATGAGCAGAAAGAGACATTCCCCTTCCCATGTTGTGGAAGTTTTATTTCTTACTGCTGTCGCACCTCTATTCAACGACCCTTATGACAGTGCATGTAGAAGAACCTAGCATGGAAAACAGGCTCAGAAATGAAATCTGACATCATTTTTTTCTTTAAAAAACTTCATTTGTAGGATTATGAGAGTTAATCTGATTCTTCTCTGAAACTGGCTGCAATTGAGGCCTATAATTGCATTGCTTTTTATCTTTACATGGCTTTTCCATTAGATACTCCCTCCAGTGTAGGGCTGCCTAGCTAGGTAACACGTTGCTGTATTTTAAGTGTCTCCGTTATTAATTCATTGCTATTCATTGTAATAAAACTAATCATAATGAATTTATTGAGCATAATGTGGATATTTTATGTCCTTTCACTATAATTCCTCTACAGTGTCAATTAAAGAATTTGTCTGATACCAGGAGAGCTATCTTGTGGTTTCTCACTCAGTCTTCTCAGTGTTTCCGTGTTAGCAGTGGGATCATTTGTACCTGCTACCAGAGCCAGCTAAAGTAATGATTAGGAGAAAACCTCTAATCAAACTCAGGATTGAGAACTGGGACTTCTTAGAATCATCAATCCTGTGTCAGATTGTCAAGAAGTGAGCCAGATTAATCCCTGGTGTAAACCCACTGAAATCAATGCAATTAAACCGAGGGAGAGTTTGGCTGAGGTGATTGTATGTCTCTTTCTCAAGCTGTGAGATGAATGTAGATGTCTTCAGTGAGACAGATGCTATTTTGCAAGAGAGTTACTGATGTGAACTTTGTCTGCAAACTTGTTGAAGGAAAACTCACCCTCGCCCACTCATCAGAACATATGTTGAGGAGATAGTGCTTTCATTTAACACTAGACATGGACCCGAGCTGTGAAGGTCAGATTCATATATGAATCCAAAATTTGTCAAAGTTCAGGGCTTTTTATTTGTATCCAGAACTGTGGTTCAAATTCATCTCTACTTTGAACATTTATCCTGCCTCATGTAATCTATTCAGAAAGTACATCTTCTTTAACATCCTGAACCAGAAGAGGTTGGGATCTGTACAGGAAAATTTTAGACTTCTTTTCAGTGTTTGTACTTTAAAAACTGAATTTAATGCTCATTAGAGGTGTCAGATTAACCACGCTGGGGAAGAGAGTCTTCTATTTATCTATCAGGGAGGGACAACCTGGCCACAGTGAGAGCATCCTCTCAATCTGTTCCAGCCATGTAATAATTCACCATTCACCATCATCCCAATGGATTTCTACCTTAATTTGGCCGTCTTATATCTTCTTAAAAAAATTAACAGACATCAGTGTAACAAAGTACAGCCATGAAACACAGACAGTTCTTTGTAATGAATAAATGTAACATCATGCATCAATATCATGCTATTCCTCACTATGAAGCAGTGCATACATTATTTTCTTACTGCCACCACCATAAAGCCCACACAGTACTTAATGGGAAAAAAGTTCCGGTTCTAATCATATATTACTACTCTCCCCTTCAACAACACACTGTTCTGTGATTAAACTTGTATAAACAGTACATTATTGACTGAACACCACGGACCTGATGCTGCTACCACTGAAGTTGATGGGAGCTTTGATGCTGACGTCTATGTCATCAAGATTGGGGCTGGAGCCCTTATTGCTTTACATGGCAATGGGTCTGAGTATCTGTGATTGGGCAGAGAGGCTCCACACCAGCAGAGAAGGGGTTAAGGATAATCTATGGGCCCAGCTAGGCCTCCCCCACATTATATCTACAGCCTGTGCCAAGACTGGAGGGGAAATAAATGGAAAGAGCCTTGCTCAATTCAGGGCTGACTGGCCAGGAATGAAGATGGAGCTCTACCTCAAGGGACCTTTGTCTGCAGCATTGTGTTGAGACAGTCCTTGTAGCTGGAGCAGCCCCAGGAGAGAAGTAGTTAGAGCAAAAGACATTATGAATAAAAGACTGTTGGGGGAACCAAGCCTGAAGGAAAGAGCAAGGGCACCCCAAAGAAAGGCGGGTGGGTGGTTCAGTATTGAGTTGTTTTCTTTTTATTTAGAACATTTTGGGTTTAGACCCATACAGCTGCCCCCTCAAACAGGGGAGACCTTAAGAAACAGTTAGCCGGTGGGCCAGAGCTCACCTCAGTGGACAGAGACTTCTTCCCTCCAGGATGACTTGTAGTCACATAGTGGCACTGGGAAGGTCCAGAAGGAACAGCTGCTCCAGGCACACTACTATGATCCCTTACTTGTGAACATCCAGCTCTCCTGCCATTGAGGGATTCTTTTTACAGTAAGTATCCTAAGCTGTTTGAACAATATAGCAAAAGTTAATACTATTTCAACCTTGACTGCTTTTTAAACAGAGGTTTTTTTTGAGGTGGTCGGAATGTCATAGAGTTGGGCTCTTTAAAATGTTTTTAATATTTTATCTTGACTTATGTATTTAAAGGATTGAAGACCAGATCATGTCCTCCTCATGGAGGGACTCTCTTCATATGTGGAGCTACACTTTCCCACATGGGAAGGGCGAGAGGAAGTGAGCCACCTCCACGTCGGCTTTGCCCCCAAACACACACTCATTCCCTTCCTCTGGCTGCAGGTTTAGGAGTCCATGTGAGGGGTGGAGGCAGGCAGCGGGTAAACTACTGACACTGCTTTTTAGGCTAACTCAGTGTTAGCCTAAACTGTTAGTAAGTCAGTGCTTCCTAGAAACTGGAGGATACCTTTGCTTCTGGTTCCTGAATTTCTTGCTCCTCCCAACCCTATTTCTCTATCTTAAAGCACAGACAATTCAAGTTTTTTGGGTGGTTTTCCCCTTCTTCCTGCATATACATGCATTTACCTGTGATTGCCCTTGTGCATATATATTTCCAAGGGTATTTGTACCAGAAATGGAGCTATCTTGAAGCCTGTGTGTGTTGGGGAATGATCCAATCAGATGGCAGAAACAACACATGAATAACACAGCATGAATAGCAAATATATGAAGCTATAGGCCTAAAAATAATTTGTAAACAATCCATATGCTCAAATACACCATTCTTTGAAGAACTCTGAATAAAGAACAAATTTGTCAATTATGTCTCTGCAGATAATTCATGAACAGGAAAAAAGCACTTAAGTGAGTAGAATAAATTTTTCACTAAAAATGGTTTTCCCAGGTCTTGTCCTGAGCACTTGTACAGGAGATAGAATGAGGCTATAGTAATTATACAGATTAGCCTATTTTGTGTGGCCAAGTTGAGATATTCCTTAACAGAGGATTGTTTAATGGTGTTTGGATTGTTCTGGTATTTATGTGAAAAATCACCTTTAATCTCTATAAACTCTTTATAAATAGTTGAAAAGAAGAAGGAAATAGTCTGTACCAGTAACAGCCTCGTGTTAACCTTATAGCATAGCAATATTAGCAGTTTGTCATTAATTTAACCCTCTGTTTCTTAAAAGTATATCTGTTTGTACAATGCCTAGCACAATGGGATCCTGGTGCATGACTAGGTATCCCAGGCTCCAGGGTAATGCAAATAGTAAATAATAATATTTTAGTGACTAATATCTATAGTAAAGCAAAGCATTAGTTTAATTATGCATATTACATGTTCAAAATGACATTCTCTTGTCACGTTTATGGAGACATTGCTGCAGAGTCAGAGCCTAATCTGCAAATTGCTTTCTTTGATTCAGTACATTTATCCTGGATGGTGTTTCCTTCAGTTAATAGGAATTAGAGGTCTATAAAAAATTACTCTTAAAAAGCCTATAAAATTTGATAGAGAATTTTCAGCTTTCTAACTGAATTCTGTAACTAATATAATTCTCATAGTTTATAGAATAGTATAGGTTCAGTAGAAAAGTTCTCATTTTCTATTCAATTCTATAGGACATTTTCATAGGAGCCCTTCATAGAGGTAATGAAACCTCCACAGTCTATTTTGAAAGATAAGGGAATTGTGGATGGTCACAGTGGAACACAGCGATTGCCTTTCTGCATCTGAGCCAAGGACCATCTACTTCAGTAGCCTGTTTTCAACACTGATCATTACCAGATGCTTCAGCGAAAGGTAGAAAGTGGGTAGATGTCAGTTAATCTGCCCTCTCATCCTGGCCTCTAATGGTTAGAGATTGGTTTAAACCCTGAATCATGAAGTTTAATATCCCTTCCAAAATTTGTTGTCAATACTTATGATATCTATGGGTATTCTTGTTATCTCTATCTATGGCCAATCTCTTTTTTGAAAATTGCTAAAAGTTCTTGAATTCAATGACTTCGATCTACACCTGTCTTAATTCACTGTATTATGTAATTTCTAATATAGGCGATAAGTGACAACGTATATCATTCTCCTTCTAAAGTAGTTGCATAGTGTTTAGCATATCATTAAATCATTAATAAGTAAACAATATTTTATAGTACATGAAAATCTATGCTATGTACAGTGGAGCAATGCCCAGTTACCACTACATCGTCATTGCTCATCACACAGCACAAATTGTATTTTAAGGGCAAATAACTGCTGTAGCCTGAGCTGAAAAGAACAAGTGGGGGAGAGGAAATCTAGGAACTGTGAGTTGTAGTTGGCTGTGCTGGAACTCCAGATTTGACATAGCCATATTTCAGACTATCATCTGCTTTTTATTTTACCCTTCATATTTAACTGTGGTTGAGATTGAAAACACAAACAATTCTCTCCTTTCCCCCCCCCCATTTGCTTCTTGGATAGGAGGGGAGAAGAAATAAACACAAGAAGGCCCATGAGGGAAATGGAGTTTAATTGGAGCACTTTCTGATAGAACAGCTCTGGCATCAGTGAATGGGCATTTTTAAAAATCTGCTGCATGTTTAATTGGACTGAATCACCCTATACAGTTCTTTTTATGGATCTTAATGCCACATTTATTTGAAAGTCAGACATTTTCCAGGAGCTGGAAATAAATATAGCGGTATGCGTGCTGAAGAGGGTATTAATGGAGGTCAAATGCCATTTTATCTGCTTAAGGATGGTCCTATCATGGTTTGGCAGGTCATTGTTACGGATATGTGTCTGTGTTTTCTTTTGTATTCAGGCTTATGTGTGCACATGTATACTACTGCCTTCATCTGTCTGGAATTAGACATGGTGATCTACACAGAACACAGAGCCTAATACTGTATTAATGATACTTGATGGAGATTCCCCTTCAATTCCAGGGGTGAATATGGTAGCTTTGTGGTTGAAAGTTAGAGAATTCTATTCCCAGTGCTTGCTCACTCTCTGAATAGATGTTTTGCTGGTGAAGGTGCTTTTATACGTGCATGGCTAGGGACTATGGTATTTAATACAGAGTCTGATCTAACCCATTGAAGTCCATGCAAGGAATCATATTTACTTCTATAGTCTTTGGAGCAGGTCCTTAGTCACCAACATTTTGTCTGGACTGAAACTTGAAATACAAATTTCAGGCAATTATGGTCACTTGTATTTATTCATGTCTTCAAAATAATAGGTTGGCTCCTTTTAATATAGCCTAAAAAATTCTATAATCCCTTCTAGTGTCTTGAAATTACAAATAGTCAAGGTTTTGCAATTGAGAAACGACAGCAAGTATGCCCTGTACACAGGATACTTTATTCAAGCATAAGGAATGATTCTGCTATCTATCACCACACAGAATTCCCCTGAACTGAAGTCAATGATTTTGCATGCAGGAAGTTTGCAAGATCCAATTTGAAGTCAAAATCTTGCACAAACCTATTCTTATCTAATGTGTGAATTCTACATTTTATAAATAAAATGGTGTTCATGTATGTTTCTGTTAAATTGGAAAGTTCTAAATTAATGTTGACAAGAATCCTGCAAAGAAAGATTAGATCAGGGAGGCTCTGAAGGATCTGTGTCAACTTTTTAGTATATAACTAACATGTGGAATTATGACCTTGTCAGGATACAAAACCTCCCCAGCCAACATCCCCAATTTACTTACAGTTAGCCTGAACAGCTTTCCATCAGCAAATGCAGTTTTGTAGAAATTAAGATACTTTGCAGGAATGTGTCAATTCCAATGACATGTTTGAGGGGGAGGAGTTGAGAGAGTTTTCGTAGAGGGTAGGTATGTTCTGAGAACCCCTCTGAGATCCTGTCCCAGAAGTGAGGGGTGGGGTGGGAATGCCTATTTCAAGAATCATGCTGGCACATAGGTGCTGAGCTGGATTTAGGTGGCTTTGCGCATGCTCACTGGCTAAAATGTAGATGATTTTACTGGTGGAAATGTAGATGCTTATGGGGTGAGGAAGAAGCTGAGTGCGGGTTTTGAGGATCTAAATTTTGGACATAGATGCCTAAAGTGGCAGTCAGGCACCTGAAGCCTGTTGTAGATTTGCCTTCAGTGACTTGCCCAAAGCCATACAAAAGTCTCTGGCAGGACTAGGAAACGAGTCCTTGTCTAGTGCCTTAACTGTAATATCCATCCTTCCTCTCTAATTAAAAATATAATTGAGAAAAATTAGTATTTTAAAGCACTTTTGGCTTGGTACAGCCTCTGTTCAGGGTCCGAGTGAAATTGTGTAAAAACTGATATTATGTCAACAAATGTGGCTTAAATAGTAAATCATGCCCTTAGTTATGTTTTGACAAGCTCAGTGAATTTGATGAGGCTGCAGAGGTGTAGCTCAGGTCCAATTTTGCCCACAATCTGGTAATTTATACTACATTAGGGGGAAATACTTTTGCAAATGAGCTGGCTATTTTTTTTTACTGACATGTACATTTTTAATTGACTTCTGGCAGTCTATTTTTGATTATTATTTTTTTTAATGACAGTTAATGAACAGATGTTTGGCAATGCAGCTGCCTCATCATGCATTTCCCTGAGTGGAGCCCTTCCAGACTCTCAAGTAAATCAAAATAATTTTATGAAAATGCTAATTTGGGACAAATTCTTATCTGCAAGCTGAGTAACAGGGTTTTCTGTGCAAGGCCTATTCAGGGGCTGGACTAGCTCTCCATCCTACCCTTGTTTTACAGCCTTACACAGTTATGCTGCCTCTTCCAATACAGACAGTAGGTTGCAGATCTATTCAATGTCTGCTACTCATCCCTTTTCATGTGGCCTGTATATCCCCAAAGGTCACAGACCCACTGGACACGCTCCTGTCGCAGCTCTAGCACAGCCCTTAATTTACATCCTTACCATGGTGGAGAGAACCACATTGGAACATTGCTGCATGACACCCGGATAACTTCCAGAATTCCTCTGCCTATTTTCTTTGTGACCCAGTCCTTCCCATCTCATACACTGGAAACAGGCTGGTTCCATTAAGTACTAGAGAGGGACCAAAAAAAAAAAAAAAAAAAAAAAAGAGCAATCTTTTTTTTTTTTTTTTTTTGAAAATTCAGGTTTTTATTTTCATTTTGAAGTGCTCAAAAAAGACAAAATTTAAAAAAAAAATGTTTTTTGTTATTTTTTTCAATTTAAAAATGCTTAAATCAAAAACTTTATCTAATAAATTCAACAGTATCAATGTTTGTTTCTCAGAAACTTGTAGTTGAAAAAGTCCATTTTTTCTTTGAAGCATTTTGACCAGCTCTGCTTTTTGGGCCTGAAGTGCACATCCCCTGAGTGGGAACATTTACCCTTTATGTAGTAATTAGTGATGGGCAAATGTCAAACAGAATTAAGCTTCAGTAAGAGAGAAGGGCCAGATACTCAAACATATTTAGTCACATAACTCCCAGTGATTTCAATGGGACTTAGATATCTAAATACTTTTGAGGACCTGGGCCTAATTTCCTAATGTGTACAAGATTTATATGCAAAATAATTCCCCCTCCACCACCCTTTTCCATGGCTAATTCCTTTTCCTATTACGCTGTCAGTCTCTCTCACTCTTCTAAGCTCTCTGCTTGTGATAACTTAGCCTCGGTCTAAACCAACATTCACTCTAAGTCCAGACAACTGTGTGTGCATTTTTCAAAACTGGCTTGCAAGGTCTCCCAATGTTCCACACATATCATTAAATCATCAGCAAACTGCACATTCCAAGGCATATTCCAACTGCATAGTCTCACTTATCACATCCATGACAACTGCAGACAAAAAGGGGCCAATCTTGACCTTTGATTAATGCCAATGTTTACTAGAAATTCTTTACTGTAGCCCCATCTCGTTTTGACTATGGTAGTCACTGTGTCATACATATCCTGGATGAGGTGGTTATCTCAAGTCCTTCTGGCACACTTCTCTGTTGCAAACTCCACCAAACTAATTCACTTGGTACATGATTATACACCTTTCTCAGGTTCACAAAGACTGTGCCCAGTTGTTGTCTCTTTTCTCTGAACTTCTCTATGAGGATTCATGCTGTAAATATGGCATTAGTTGTGCTCCTTCCCGACATGAAGCCATACAAACCCTTCAAAATTTCAGCTATTGCACACAGATGCCTTTCAATAATCTTCAACCATATTTTCACATCATGTGACATCATCTTAACTAGGTGATAATTAGCACACAGTGTAATATCATCTTCCTATGTAAAAATAGGCCCCACAAACCTTTTACATCATTCACCAGGTATTTTCGCTTTCTTAAGAACAGACTTGTAAACAGCTGCGGATTACGTGCCCGGTGGCCCCAGCCAATTTGGAGGCCCCCACAGGAGTGCTGGAATCTGTGTAGAAGTTGTAGAGGGGTCACTGGTGCTGGAACTACGGCTCTGCCTCCCACTCCTCCTCTTGCCCCCAGGGCCTCGACCCCTGGGCAGGCCGGAAGTTGGAGCTGGGTTGTAGTAAGAGCCATCCAGGGAGCCCAGGCTGCTGTGGGGAGCCCCCCAAACCCTACATCTTCTCAACACAATTTAACACTTGTCAGTCAGCCTGACTTTCTGGTAACTTCTCTCACATGCCACATGTTCCAAACAAATTTTAAAGTAGTGAAAGAAGTTGTGAAACATAATTGTCCTCTGGTCAGCTTTAATGCATTGGTGCCAAATACCTAGGGATGGTTAACTGGTGTCGGTAAAAATGAAAATTTGGCATGTGAAGAGGTTGATTATGGAGCCAATATCCAAAGTGAAACGTTTCTGAGGTTCAAAGAAGTTTGGTGAAAGCTTATTACTTTTCAATTCTATGCACATCTACATATTCTGAAGCGAGAAACACATGAATCTACCCTTGCATTAATTCTCACCTGTCTGAAATCAGTAGTACTAAAGATCCTGAGATATTCCAGTTTACTTTCTAGGCTAAAGAAGTTTGGATAAACTTGACAAGTGTGTATACTTTCAGATGTTTATCCAGACAGACCATTTTAGGTCATCTTTCACTACTTAGGACATCACAGAGCCTGATACTATGATAATGAGATACCACAGATTCTGTGTTAAAAATTTTCTGTAAGATTAAGCAGCAGAAACCTAGGAAATGTGGGAGAGGAATCCTTGTTGAAAATGAAATATAGAAGGAAAATACCTATTAGATCATTAATTCATCTTCGAGCAAGGGAAGGGTATATTTCCATGATAGAGGACATATGATAATTAGCATTTAGAGGCAAACTATAAGTGCAAGGATTTGTATTTAAGAAGGATATACATTTCTTTTATTCTCAGTGGGAAAGTCCTTCTTCAAAGCATTTATTGAAGAGTTTTAAATTAATCCATAATAGAGTAATTTTGCCAGCAAAATGCTGTCTTAAAAGCTGTTGCCTATTTTGCAATGCATTGCTGTCTTTTATAGTGATAAAAACATCTAAATGTTACAGGGGGCCTATCCTTATTTTTATACATAGAATGTCAATATCCTTAAAATGCGGCTGAAATGTTGACAGCATCGGTCTGAGTCTTTCTCAGTGAGAGATGTACAGTATGTACTATTTTCCAGTATGCCTAAACAGAGAGACATGCTTGTGCTGAATCTCTACAATCTACAACATCTTTTTACACTTAACAACACTAAAATCTACTTGAAAAACTTCTAAGAGTTGTGACCACTAATTATAATTAGCCACTTTTTTCCTTATTTCCAACAGATGGGGAAAGTCAAAATGTTAAGTAGCTTCATATTCACTCCAGAGCTCTATCAAAAGCTCTAAACTTCTGGATGGTATCCAGCATAACGGTTAGGTTTTTCTTCTTGTATTTAGTCCCTTTAGCTCAGAGGACAGAAGAAAGCAAAGTTAAACAGATCTCCTGTTAAGCTGCACTGCTGTAGTCCTCTGCTCAGTTGATGAGCTTTTACTCAAGGTAGGTTGATAATTTCAATACGCATTAGGTTCCAAAATTAAAACTTGAGCTGAGTTGCAATTTTCAAGCTGTCAGCACTAACCCATTCAAGGAGTTACTCAAAACCATAAATGGCCTTTAAGAATATGTCTAGCACATTTTGATTCTGAGTTAGGACATGCTGTTTGTCTGTCTATCCACCAAATAGGATATTAGGTATTTTTAAATAAAAGAAAAGCCATAAGGATTTTAGCCCTGTGTTGAGTTGTTTTTTTCTTTCTGACATGTGACATTTACATCATTGGCTAAGTGACCAGAGGCAGCATGTTCTAGTTGACTGTCAGTGGGACATAGGCTCCTGTATCACTTAGGATACAGCCACACAGCTAGTGAAGATGGGAATATAGCACAGTTTAACATACTGGCACTAGCTTTAATCCAGCTAATGTAGATACCGATAGTATTGAAGATGTGGTGGCAGGACTACAATGTGAGCTAGTTCCCCCAGTACAAGTCTGCCAAGGAGCCTGGGTAAATGGACATGGGTTGCTAGTCCACTCTGAAGGCCATACAGCCACATATAAATGACGACTGTTGCTGCATGAACTATAGTAATGCCACCATGGCTCTGCCTACCCACACTACAATTAGACCATGCTACAATCAGACCTTCATTTTACCTGACAGAGCCTTATACAGCACTAAATACTAGTGGTGCATATGATGATGGGCATGAAATGGCTGCCAATTGAATATAATGCACCAAGCTTTGGAACATCTCTTAATATGCATCCGAAAATCAGCCAATGCTTTAGATTATGCAGCCTTTCAGTCATATCTAGTTATCGTACAGCAAACGTGTACTGCATAAAGAGCATGGCCTTTAACTCAGGGTGAAAACTGCTCAGACCCCTCTTTTATATATTGTAGAGCACTAAGTATATTCTACATTGAAAAAATTACAGGCACCATGGTAAAATGTAGCTCAAAGAGCACTTGCTCAATACTTCAAACTGGTGCATTTACTGGTCTGAATAAACTTGATGTTGCCTAATTTAATGCTAAACAGAGGTATTATTAGTAATTGGAGGGGTGCTATTATGAGAATAACTGGTAGGTGTCATGCTTCTCTATGATAGTAATAGCCAATATCAAAGGGCTGTGATTTGTCAGATCGCATAAATTAAACAAGATCTCAGTCTGTTAGAGCTTGCATAGGAGTCTTCTAGGAAAAATAGGAGGCAGTGGGACATTTTTCATCTGTGTAGCAAACTGCAGGTGCTGTTTTCCTTAGTTCTTGTTAAACTTCTACACCTTGCTATTATATTTACTTGTTCATTTGTCAGATGTGGGAGGGCTTGGAACAATGGGTCTGGGTCAGATTCAGCTGTAGCAGTTAGGAGGAGGCAGGGCACAGGACTGTTTGTGCACCAGAGTAAGCGGGAAGGGGGGTTAGCTTGGATATTTATCATCGTTTCTCTTCCTTTTTCCACCTTTTCACTTTGAAAATGCTTTTTACATTCAAAGTTAAGTTATAAACTCTAATCACAAAAGAGTCTCATAAGTACATTTTCTCTGCACTGTATTGTGAAATTATATGTCAGATTGGTTCAGTGTCCAGGATGTTGAATACTCAGATATTCACCAATACGTATGTTAGCTCTTGTTAGGGTGACCAGATGCCCTGATTTTATAGGGCCAGTCCCAATATTTGGGGCTTTGTCTTATACAGGCTTCTTTTACCCCCGACCTCCTGTCCTGATTTTTCAATCTTACTATCTGGTCCACATGTGATGTGTGTCTTTATTAGTTGTGGTCTGCTTTATTTCTTCACTGGTAGTATCCCCCTTAGGGAAGGCTATGTAGATTTCTGGGAGAATATGCTAAAACAATTCCACAGATATTGGTTCAATTGCTGAAATGCAATTGCTTTGACTTTGTTTTGCATTGGCATTTGGCAACTCCTCTTGTAAATTTTTGTCCTGGACAGAAATGGTTGTGCAAACAGTAAATTTTGAATTTGTAAGTGCAAGAATGTGTCTCAAACTTGACCCTAACCATTGATCCAAATACACTGGAAGCTACAAACGAAGAATCATCCACACACTTTATTTGGTCTCAAATAACCAACGTGTTTAAGAAAATCTTGATCTGCACGTGGGCAATTTTAAACAGAAAAACAGTCCAAACTGGCTGAATAAATGCTTCATTGGAAATTATTTGCTTAGCTCCACTGTGCAGGCTTTCCCCTGCTGTCTGTAGATATTTCTTAGAGGAAATTCCATGGCCCTTTTCTCTCAAATAGATGGTAATGATGCTTGGCCTCCTACTATACATTTACAACACTCTGGAGATCTGGACTTCCATAGATATGCTACGTATCCTTGGTCACCTCTGCTGAACAGTCTCCGAAAGGAGCTGTAGTAGCTCTTAAAGACAGCATCCAATGAACCAGTGCTAAGCCCCAGAAGTGCTTTTCTGTATCTGTTTTTAGGGATATGCAAAGCTTTTATTTGCAACATAGTGTGGCCAAAGAGGAGCATCTACCTCCATGCACAATAAATAGCCCGTATAGCATCACCGTCGTCCTTTGATGCATTTCAGGGACTGAGGCTGTAGGCTAAGCTAGCTTTAAATGTAGAAAGTAATACTGCAGCTGTTTAGCCTCTGAGTAATCCCACTGATAGTCCATGCATGTGTTTCAGGGATCAGAAGCTTAGGTGGCATATATATGCTATGAAATGTCATTGCTATTCAGTGTTGTGCATTAAACACAATAGTATATTGTACACAACAATGTATCAAAGTGTAGTAAATTGCCATGTTAATGTGGCTTACTGAGTAATTCCCATACATTACTTCTGTGAATTCTCACAGCACTGCAAGGTTCTACACATGTGCAACCAAGGCTGTCGGCATTTTCTAAAATATTATATTTGAAAAGACCAGATCCTCTGCTGGTGTAGAGTTGGTGGGTTGTTTGGGTTGGTTTTTTTTGTTTTCATCTTTCCATTGTCATTAACATCAGGATCTGGCCTTACATCATAATGCATATGAACAAGGGTGTAGAGGTAAGATTGCACATGTGACATGAACCACCATGGCTTTGGAATTTTGAGTACCTAATCATACAACCTTTAATAAATTTACAACAAAAAGTTCTGTAAAGAAATGTAATTTAAAACAACTGCCCTTAAAAGGTAGTCTAGGACTTTGAAACTCTCATGGCTTGCAGCAAACTGATACTAACATGCATAAACTCTACAATTTTTAGCCATATTGCTAAGACATTGTTGAAGCATACTGTCCTGCATATACTAGGACATCTGTAGGTGGGAGCCTCCCACAGTATTTTAGCACTTCCACTTCTGATCCCAGACAGAGATCAGAAGGCAATAAAAATGAAAAAAAAAATTAGTGGGAAAGAAAAAGTGTAAATGAAGATCAGGCCCTTCAAAAAAGTTCACTAAGTCCCCTTTACACAACTCTGGAAGCATAAAGAGGCCAAATATAATTTCATCCACTTTAAGGCCCCTTACATGGCTAGATCAGTGTACTCTGTCAATACACTGAATGGAAATAGGTTGGGGGAATTATTAAATGTTTCCTGCCATCCTCTTTATCTCCTTTTGCTGATCTGTATTTAAAATGTGGAGCTCTCTCAAATCCAATGCATACTCCTTATCCATTTTGTTATGGATTTTGTGCCCTAAGACTATTCTCATAAAGCAATGTCCTCCAGTTTAGGTGATATTGTGTTATGAGGTGTTTTTGTTAACAAGATAAAGGCATTGTACAAACACATAATGTTAAAAATAGCAAGTTCTAGCTGTGACTAGCATTACAATAATAATATTTATCTCACAATAAATGTATTAACTTGAGTTAGTCTCCACTGTAATATTCATAGGAAAAAAGGGACACAAGCATTAGTTAAACATTTACACTGACAATAAAAGACAGAGAAAAAAAGTATAGGGCTAGGTCCGGAATGGCACAAAGGGACCATAGAGATGCCTCAAAAAGGAACCTTTTGGCTGGTATTGAGCCAGCAGAGCAACCCCAATATCAGTCCGTCTTTTCTGCCTCCTTCCCAACTTCCAGCACAGTGTTAGAGGCAAGAGGGGCATACTGTTACTCCTGGGCTCTTTATAAGCCAGAGTAAATTGGAGCAGCTCCAAGGTTGCTCTAAATAATTCCAGGGCCTGCATCACAGACTGGGGGAACATAAAGGTGCTTTCGAACCACGTTTGTCCTGTCTCAAATGAAAATCTGACCATAAATGGGAAAACAAAGATCTTCTTCCTCCATAGGCTGGTGTTTAAGATGAGCTTGTCACAGGTCAGGGTGTTAATAGAAGCTGGGTTGGTAGAAATTCTGGTGCACTTTTACAGTTAGCTCATTACATTGTTAACATGTACATCAGCTATGATAAAAATGCATCTAGAGCCACCGTTTCTATCTCTGGGAATATGTAGGATTCCTTGGCTGGCCATTACTTGAGCTAATTATAGGGAGTTGAGTATATTCCTTGGCTTCAATCTTCCAAATATTCATCTGGAAAGCCCTGCATGTTGTGAAATGAAGTCTGAAACAGGGCTCTGATGAGCCTTTTAAAACCAATACTTCACTCTACCCACTCCAAGAAAATTGGACTGAACCATACAGAAGTGGTGAACTAATGTCTCATTGTCACAATCATCAATTAGGGTCAAATGAACACATCATAAGGAGATATATTGAGTCAAGGTGGACACTGAAAACAAACCATAGCCTAGCTGGGGTTGTCCCCATTATCGTTAGCAGGCATTTAGGAATGCATACCTACTACATGCAACAAAGTGACTTCTGAAGCTTCAGAATGTTGCTCAGAGAGCAACAATCACAATAGCCTGATTTATCACAAAAGTGAAGCTAAATCTTTAAAACACAAATGGGTAAAATTAAAATAATTATATTATTTAGTTTT
Source organism: Emydura macquarii macquarii (assembly GCF_026122565.2). Taxonomy (NCBI): domain Eukaryota; kingdom Metazoa; phylum Chordata; order Testudines; family Chelidae; genus Emydura; species Emydura macquarii. Next base: position 4,996,768 of record NW_027131527.1, read on the forward strand.
TTTATTTCTCCTTCTATTTGATCTCAAAAGAGGTGTTCATGTTCCAATTGGCTAGCGTGCCATATTGCAGGTCCACAAAGAAACTTAGGTGCCTAACTACAACTTTAGATGCTTAAATCCAAAATTTAGATCCTCAAGATCCTTGGAACTTGGGTCTCCCAGCTGAGTTCACCAATCACAAGGCTATAGCTAGAGTCATTCTCTCTCTTAAATAGCTAAGTATTTATGCAAAGTGGAATAGATCCAACAAGAGCCTGTCTCTTTAGAATAGCTTGTAACATGGTTGTTAGGGGCTGAACAAAGTTCAAATGAAACCTGATGCTTTGTGCTATCAGAACTATTTCTTCTAACTGCTAAAGACCCATTCCCTGTCAGTTCCCTATTTTCTTGTTTTATTATTTTATTCTGTGTTTAAAAATAAAAAGTAGTTTGCTTGTCCTCCCAAACTTTATTTAGATTCTTTCACTGACTAATGCCTTTTGTCATCAGTGAAACAGAAGGACCTGTTTGGTAATGAAGATCTCTAACCCTCTTTGGAGACAGGTGTGATACTTCAGAGCACCATTTTGAAGTGACTTCAGTACCTGTAACAAGTTTCAGAGTGGTAGCTCTGGATCCTACAGGCACAGCACAGACAAGTTTTTTCACATCGTTCCATGGTACAAACTGTGGTCTCGCTAACTTTCACATAAGGATGAAATGAAGGCATATTGATAACCTACCATATACTTTTCCCACTTATATTATACCCCTTCCTTTAATTAATCTAATCTTTAATTAAGACCATAGGAGAAAAAAGATTTGCAGCTGTTCCAAAACTCAGGTGGTTAATAGGGGAAAACCCATGCTGATCTGTGCCAGCAACAGTAATGTCATTTCATAAAAAAATTATAAAGTATAATGCATTTCAATAAAACCCTCATATTTGCCATTTCTTCTCTTTGGCATCTAGTCAGGCAGATAGCTACAGCATTGGTTGCAAATAGAGCATACAGGGGTCATTACATTCATTCTAAACACTGTTGCTTTCATGATTACTAATGTGGTAGTTGAGTGTCAGTGAGTCTTAAATGTCAGCTTTAGGATCCATCTTTACCCAACTGAATCCTGTGACTGCAGCTCTTGTTTTATCAGTGTTCTTAGTACAGAAGGTAATTCTTTGCTGTTAATCTAGATGGCGAAACAAATAAAAAATTTCCAAAGGCTGCATTTTTCTGCAACATGTTTAATTGGTGGGAGCACAGAGGCAGAGGAACATTTCCATCATTACTTCATTATTAATCAGTGAAAGATGGATGCAATACTGGAGGGAGCTATTGAACAGCTAAACAATTTACTGTACCTTTCCTCAAAGAAAGCAGTCCTTTGGAAATATGAAACGCTATTAAAGTAAAAACACAATGACAATGACTTTCTTCTTCAGTAAGAGTGATTTTCATAAAAAGGGGAGGAGGGGGTCTATCCATAACTGAAAGCCTCTGAAGTGTTTAATAATCAAATGGTATTATTTTCTTTTTCTGTGCTACAAATTTTGCTAAGCTTTCTTAGATCTTATATTGATATGAATATAATGTAGTAATCCACACAGTCAGTAAATTTCCACTTATTCCTATTCTACTTCTGTACATATAATACAAATGAAACCTTATGCTTATGTAGGGGCACTTTAATACTGTACTCTGAGAAGAGTGTCATTGAATACTACTGTGTAGGAGTGGCCCATAGTGTCTTTCATTTAGAAATATCCCAGTCTGCTTTAAAAAAATGAACAGTATGTGTTAGATTTTCAGAAGAGCAACATGCTGAGTTCTTTGGAAAATCTGGCCTGAAGGGGTTTCAGTAGGAGCTGCTAGGTGGTGAAGTCTTGAAAATCTGGCCCTTATAAATGGCAGCTGAGCTCTCCGGAAAAATATGGCTCTGACTGTGGGTGCTGAGCACCGGAAAATCTGGTTCTGAAATTTTAGAAATCTGGTAAATAGTGATCACTTTCCTATCCCTGCTACAGAGCCATCTCTTTGGAATCCAGCAGACTGCAGGGATGAGTGAACAGGTTGATGTTTGGGTCTGGATGATATTTGTATTCAAAGTTCCTAATGTTTTAATACTGTTCAAAAGTTACTTTGATTACAAGAATCATTCCAATGTGAAAAGCTGTAATGCTGAGAACTGGCCAGCCCACTCCAGACAGTTGCTTGCTCCTTTGCCCTGTTTTCTTCACATAGTGCCTCTACGATAGTAGCTGACTAAAATAGTTATAATGTGTGATGGATGACCTGAAAATACCCACTATCCACTTTTCTATCTCATAGGATTTATTATATCAGCACTGAAAATAAAATAGAAGGAAACCCATGAGACAGTTTATTGCTCCCCAGTTCAGCTCGACAGTGAAGGGAGAACAATTTGGGTATTTGTTGTCCACTTAACAATCGGAATAGCAAGCAATTGGTTAACTACATGAAAACACCTCTTATTGTACTAGGGAGTGCATGCTAAACTAAATTTGAATGGACTATAAATCCACCAACCTGGGCTTTAACTTGTTAGCGGGAAATTTAAACCAATTTCTTTTTAATAAGCATACACAGATTGTTCAAAAGACAAGCCTTTTCATAGAGAGGTTAGATGCTTTTTGCCCCCAAAGCATGTGTTTACAAATGTTTATAATGACCTAATAAAAATGATTAATGTATTTACCTCATCCATCAAGAATATCCAGGGGTTATTGTCAGCCCTGAGCCCTCCCTTTCCTGTTCTTTCTTCACCTCTCCCTTGATTCAGTCATTAATCACCTCCAGTCCACACTCTCCTACTCTTGATTCCTTTCCCCTCCTCATCTTGCTACCCAGCCAACCCACATCTCTGCTTTACTCCAACATCCATTATTATGCTCTTGTTCTCATGCTGCTGACTGAGAAAGTTCCCCAAACAGGGTCCTGACTTACCTGGCCCCAGTCTCTGCAGTCCCATTGCCCATCGCTGCATCCAATCTGTCTTGTGCCCACAGTCTTAGTAGCCTGCAGCAGCCAGGAGCAGCAATTGTAGAGAAAGTCCTGCTCAGCACCTTCAGAGGTGGGCTAGTGCAAGTTCAGTGCAGATGAAATCTTTGGAGAATGTATCTACCAAATTCTAAAAAGTCTCTACAGACCATGTGCAAAATGAGAGGTTTTCATGTCTTATAATTTGGCTAAATTTGGACATTTTTTCTCCACAGGAATGGCAAGAGGGCACAT